>NC_060124.1:592373916-597330297 GCF_021461395.2 Schistocerca americana | reverse complement strand
CCGACCGCTGCAGAGGGACGCTAGCGGCGTGAGCCACGCTGGCCCCGTCCTGGTGGGCAGGAGCGCAGCCTGCTGTGAGGGGGAGGCGGCGAGGAGAGGCAGTCGTCACTGGTGGGCCGAGTGCAGCGGATGCCGACAGCCGCGACGTCGTCGTTCCGGAGCCAAGCGACACCGGTGATCGTATCTACTGCACCGGTTTTTCGCCGTCGTAGTTCCACTTGCCAGATGATGGAGAGTAACTTCTGTCAGTACCTACACTCACCGCCATTTGCGGCTATACTGGTTATCTTTCGTCACGCCACAGACTGGCCGCTATTTAGCACGAAAACTGAATAATTGTATGAAGTGCCCTGCCGAACTTTCGTTACCTCTCTTGCCGATAACGTTCTCTGTGGTTTCTCTCCTCGCATTCGTACACGGTTCAGGAGAAGGACCCAACTGAGGCTTTACCATCGACTGAATGTGTTCTGTGTAGTATACTTCACCTGCAGCAGGGAGAGGCAGGAACTGTTTTTTGTAAACGTACGCCATACTTGTAAATCCGGTTACCTCAGCTTCCTTTTGTGTGCTACTGTAAGTACAATATAGTACGGTTTCAGCAGACCAGACGCATTTTCTCTGTTCTGTAGGTTCCATTGTTGCCCCATTCATATTTTCAGTTAACCACCAACAGAACCCCTGCCAGTAGCTGACGGGTAAGCGAATGTTCTCAGCGCTTGCAGGGAACGGACAAATCCTCTGCTCCAGAGTTCATCAGCTGTTGTGGCATCCCCTCTAGCAGACCACTAGCGGCTGTATGTTGATGCCAGGCGGCCTCTGTGTGCTGCTCATCACTCGGCAGTGGGGAGCAGTCACGAGCCGGTACGCTCACCTGCACAGGTCGTCCGTCTGGGCAGGCGCTGGTCGCTGGTGACAGGTCGTCTGCGGGTCAGACAGAGCACCCCCCCCCCCCCCCCCCCCCAATGACTGATGACTGGAGCCAGGGCACAGCCACCCGCCGGCGAGTGCGACGAGATGGAACGCGGTTGTTTCACCCTCTGCGAAAGGACTGTTCACTATGAAACTTGCGCAAACAGCGTAAAAGGGATGTTAGGATGTCGCGTCAACAAATCTATTTACAGTGTTACAAAACTGGTATTTGTGCGTTTCTAACGTCAAGTCTTCATTAACACAATAGCTATACGAGAGCCTCTTAAAGCAAACGATAAACCATATGAACCGTGAACAAGAACAATAGAAACACAATACAGTGGTTACTTCCCTTGTTCCTCTGTCTCCTCACCGACAACCAATAAAAACAGACAAAAATGAAGTAGCATATGTTTTCGTGGTTATTGGTACTATCCCAGTAACAATACGCGTGCACGACCCACGTCTCTTCATGAAAGCCACGTACTACTGATACACACGGAAGTAACGCGACAGAGCACGTCGAGAGTGTAAACGTGAAATCAAACTGACATTGCAGAAAGCAAGATGATTCATACTAGTGCCGGGTAGCTCAAAAATCCAAACTTCGTCACCAAGTGCTTACTGCAGTTGCTGCTGCGTTTCTCTGCGGTAAGTCTATTTTTCCAGTTCACAGTGATACGGATGTGTGTCTTAAAAAGATAGTGTTCCTAGGAAAGTACGCACGTGATTTTGTTTTTATTGTTATTGGACTAGATTTGGTGTTTAAAACATCCATAACTGAGACGCACCATAATTAATTTACAGAGATCCGCTTCAATTGTGTTGTTGTTGTTGTGGTCTTCAGTCCTGAGGCTGGTTTGATGCAGCTCTCCATGCTACTCTGTCCTGTGCAAGCTTGTTCATCTCCCAGTACCTACTGCAGCTGACATCCTTCTGAATCTGCTTAGTGTATTCATCTCTTGCTCTCCCTCTACGATTTTTACCCTCCACGCTGCCCTCCAATACTAAATTGGTGATCCCTCGATGTCTCAGAACATGTCCTACCAACCGATCCCTTCTTCTAGTCAAATTGTGCCACAAGCTCCTCTTCTCCCCAATTCAGTTATGTCATCTACCCATACTAATTATTTATTATCACTAGTTTCGGAATTTTGAAATCCCCTCTTCAGGTGCAGGAAATTACTATATTTGACAATACGTGACATGCGGTCGGGACAATCAGTGCAAGAGCTCCAAACCACTGCTTGTTGGGGAAAACTTGGCCGGCGGGCAGCCACACAGCAGTGACGCCAGCCACGACGGAGGTCTGGGGGCGCGCAGAGGCGCCCCAACAACTCTGCGTGCTACCAGATACAGTAACTTCGTACACCTGAAGATGGGATTTTAAAGCTCTGAAACCAGTCGTGCTTTAAATAAGTAATTAGTATAACTGAAGCGCATCTCTCTAAATGAATTTATTGTTTTGTTCATGTTCTATATTAGTCGCTTTTATAGGATCTTGTAAACCAAATCTGATGATGAAGGCGTGACCTTCGAAACGCGGAAATTCTAGCTTTTTTTTTTCACTGTAAACATGTTCTTGACCGGACCGTTTAACTCAGTCACATCGTATTCTTCATGGAAAGAATAAAACCGTAAAATGGTCTTGTAACGACAATATGCGGCAGACGACTTCGCCTTGTGTGTGTGTGTGTGTGTGTGTGTGTGTGTGTGTGTGTGTGTGTGACGTACCAGTTCGGCAGAAATTGTAGAAAGTGTAAACGACACAAAATGCAGGCATGTTGTCCGTCCTTCGTTACAGACTAAACGCGGGGGAGAAACTACTGTAGTATCAAATACGTTTCTTCCGCTCCTTGTTATTTGTTTCTTTTCCACTTGTTTGAGAGAAAAGCTAATTAACGCTTACGACTGAGAAAAAGAAACTAGTATCTCCCTGGTGCTGAGGTATATGTTCCTGACATGTAGCACCAACTTGTATCAATATATAGGGGACTAGCTGTCTGCAGCATTATACATGACTGGTTCGAGAACATTTTCCCACAGGCGACTCATCACCCCTCGCCCACAGTCAGTTTCTATTTCTTCAACTCTAGGTAATAGCTTTAAAAATAAATCCGAATGTAATGAGTGTGGAAATAGTTCTGCTCTCTTTTAAAATAAATACTTCGTAGGCATTTAGGCGTAATAAATACATTTCTGAATCTTATTCCAGAGATAGATATTTAAATAAGCATTTCATTTCCATTGAAGGTGTTTCCTGAGATCTAAAAAAACCTTTTGTGGAAACCGAAAGAACTGGACATACTGCATAGTTCTAACGTTAGTAAAAATATACTATTAAGCAAAGTAGAAAGAGTGAAAATACAACGTCTGTCTTTTTATAAGTTATTAATGTAATTTTTTAATTCTATGATTGAAGCCTTGAAACATGAAAGGGGCTAAAAGTGCCATTTTGGTTGACAATATATATTTTCACGTTGGTGGGTGCAAATTAACAACGCACATTACATACTAATCTGGCCAGCTGCCATGAGCCTTGTCAAGAGTCCACACAAGCATGAGTAGATCGCGTGTGTGCATGGTTTCAAAGGGGTTGCGTGCCATTATGTTGGTTGTTCAGTTTAGTGTGTTGACATTCATGTTAGTTTGGTGTTTTGTTGTGTTTACTGGCAAATACTAACGACGTTACACATAATGGTGTTGAAAGCTACAAGCTCCATGATATCTTGTAAAGGACATAGGGGTTCTGGTTCACTTATTTGTGAGCAAAGGAAACTGAAAATGGCAGGGAAGCCATACTTGAAACGGAAGAAGCTGTCAGTCTGTGGGAAGGCAAGACCATCTGATGAGGTTAGCTTTAAATTAAACAGAAACGCAGTTGTATTTATTTCTCACGAAAAATGATAGTCATTGTGGTTGCTATAACAACAACAAAAAATTAACATTAACAATAATAATACATCTAGAATATTAATGCACGACGGTACATCCTTGTCTTGGTCATATGCAAATGCCACTTCCAGTTTAAGGCACTAACAGGAGGCGCAAAAAATGATGAGTTCTTTCAGCAGATCATTACTGTCCAGAAAAATTACATAATGCAGTTGACGCATATTGTTAATGTTGTGACTTAGCAAGACAGCCAAGTCACAACGAGAGGAAGCCGAAAGGCACGCGTTAAGCTCACGCAGATTGGCGTGAGGTCTGGAACAGTTAAAAGGAAATGAGAACTTAGAAACTGGACGCAGTTGCTGTAATACTTAACTTTAATCCACATTTGTAGAACATCGCTCTTGATGATACATGCTTCACAATATTAATTATCAAAGCTACGGCGCCTTGCTAGGTCGTAGCAAATATCGTAGCTGAAGGCTATGCTAACTATCGTCTCGGCAAATGAGACCGCAATTGTCAGTGATCCCCTTCTGGCAAAGTCGTCTGTACAACTGGGGCGAGTGCCAGGACGTCTCTCTAGACCTGCCGCGTGGCGGCGCTCGGTCTGCAATTACTGACAGTGGCGACACGCGGGTCCGACGTATACTAATGGACCGCGGCCGATTGGAAGGCTACCACCTAGCAAGTGTGGTGCCTGGCGGTGACACCACAGTTAATGTGAAGAGGAGGCGACAGGGCACTTACGTCAGTGCAACTGCTGGTTGCAGACAATCAGCAATAACTAACGGCGTTCCTGATGATCGAGGTAATTTGCTTTCTGTATGCAAAGAAATTTCTGGATGTTTGTCCAACTGGGAAAGAAAGCAATTGAGAAAGCAATTGAAACTATTGCAAAAAGTAAGAAAATCGGAAATACACACTATATAGTTTAGAGAAATAGATCTGTTGGTAGTAAGTTTATTTGCGCTTCTTGGGAGACTGTCACAGACCAAATTCAGTCCATTCCGAGAGATATCACCCACAACACTAGCTCAAAATCTAAAAGAAATTACTTTAGCTCTGACTTAAGCATCAGTAGTTTGTTTCAGTTTTCCGGAAAAATCATCCAAGTTCTCTTTTGTCCTTCAACCATTACTACACTGTATTGAGGACGATTTTCCAAATTGTATTGGTGTATGCTGTATCTCTATTCACCTGGAACAGGTACTCATATGTACCTTCTCTGACACACAGTGAAATGTTTTATAGAACCCAGCATTCTTGATTCAACTTCTGTATCAATATAAGCGATACCACTCACTCATAGATACGCGTATGGGGTGAGCCTGTCGCTCGAAGAGGCTGCAAAGAATAGCTTCTTGCATTTTAACTGTGTTGAACTCGGGACTCACTACAAGCAACCACTTGACAACAATAGAGTTCTGGTATTTATTCTGCTGTAAACTGTGTGTCTGCCTATTTGAATCTGTTCCTTACCACAGGTGACAACTTCCGTTCATGTGACCGTGACTTTGGTATTACAGAGAAGGGCAAGAGCGTCACAAAGGAATATACGTAGTCACCTATGTACAACATGCATATAATGGCTAACTGACAGCTTTTATCGAATAATTCGGTTTCTCGTTTTTGGCGCTTAGCCCCTCTGATAATTCAAGGCTCCAGTTTAAAACTTATTTCATTTTCCATCGAAAAAACTGCGACATAAGTACAAAAAAACTCATTTAATTTGATAGTGGCATGTTACATAATTAAACGTTGTATTTGTTTAAGTTTTATGCTACATGTACAGAAATTGCACTAGGAAGTATTCAAATTTTAGAAAATTTGCCGTGAAAGTATTTAAAAATTGATAAATATTGTTAAAATATTTATGTATCCAACTGAAAAGGAGAAAAATTGTGATTTTATTAATTATATCGTGTATAACTTCTACAGTTGATCAGTGTATGTACTGATAGTTTTTCCCTCAGATAAAGACATACTGAAAATTTTATAGCGTTTAGCTTAGCAAAATCTTTCAGCATAGAATCTGAATCTAGTGACTGCAAGGTCTCGTTTTATGTGAATAAAGACGACAGTGCACAAAATCGTTCTTGAGAAAATGTTGACCTACACTATATTTCTATCGATCTGAGCTTTTCAAATTCCGTTCTGTGCTTGCTACACTCATAATCGGAATGACTCGTAAGCTTAAAGTTCTGGGAAAAATATCAATAAAATTTAGTTTTTTAATCTGAGCTTTGTGGACATCTTTTAGATTCTCCCCGTTGGTGTCATGTTTGTAGATACACAAATAGGTAAAATACAGCGAGAAGGTAAATTTAAACACATTGGAGAAACTATATAGCAGAATGAACTAGAAAAATGTGCCATAGATGTAAGAGTTAAGAAAATGGAGAGAGCATACGATCTGACAAAGAACACATACGACGAGAAATGCATACCAAGAAAAACAAAACTAAAATACTTTACCACAGTGGTATGATTGACATGCTTATATGGATGCGAATGTCGAACGATGAAGTTCTTGGCGCGCGCGAAGTGTACGTTTGAGCTTTGTGTTGTTGTGGTTCGTGCCTGTTGTGTTTTGTGCGTGTTGTCGTTTCCGTTTGGTTATCTTTGTGTAGTGAGTGCTTTTCCGAAGTATTTGAATGTGTGGAAGCAATGCCATGTTGTGCTGTTGTTGGCTGTAATTCTCACAATCGCAATACAAAAGGGACTGAAATAGCGTTGCATTGTTTCCCATGTGATGAAAGTCTGCAAAAGGTTTGGCTTTCAAAATGCTTTAGGAAAGATCCTGTGAATGTAGGAAACGCAAGAATATGGTCTCGCCATTTCAAGGAAACGGACTATATCCGGGACTTAGGTTGAGAACTGTTAAATTTACCGCGGAAACTAATCCTTAAGAGTGATGCGTACCCGTCTTGCAATTTGCCTTGTGGTGGTAGCGCCAGTGATAACACACCGATTGCAATAGAAGAAAGGAAAGAACGTTTTAACAAACGGGAAATTCATAGAAGAAGCCTAGAGACTTTAAATAAGCTCTCACCACTGAAGAGAAATGTTGACGACTGTACATTTACAGATCAAGTTCTTTGTAGTGATCCACATAAAGTCACTTTACAGAATTGTGTAGCGTCACTACGGATGAGAAATCCTCATCTAAGTAACATGTGCATGAAATTGCGAGCACGTAATAAAGATCTTAGAGATCAGGCTGCCCTCAATGAAACGACGTCTGCACGAAGAAGAATTTAATAAAAAGGAATTTGTGTCTCGTGAAACTAATCGAATACTGGGCAAAATATTTTCACCCAATCAAATTCGAAGTTTGTTGCATGGGTGAAAACGGGTTCGACGGGGCAAAGAGGACATCTGTAAGTTTATTACTTTACGTGCTGTTTCGCACAAGAGTTACAATTTCCTCAGAGAAAAACTCGGATATCCTCTACCTGCAGTGTCAACTTAAGTTCTTGGATAAATCGCAGTTTCAGTTGCCAACCAGGAATTTTGAAGGATGTTTTAGTGATGATGAAAATGCAGGCTGCAACACTGACTAACAGGGAACGTATTTGTGTTTTGTCATTTGATGAAATGAACATTGACAGTAGAATTTGTTACGATCAGCAAGATGACAGGATTCTAGGACCTCACAGCAATGCCCTCGTTGTCATGGTCCGAGGCTTGTTCGCGACGTGGAAGCAGCCTATCTATTTCAATTTTGATGTTCAGATGACAGCAGCACTCTTGAACAAAGTAATTGTTTCCCTGGCCAGTATTTGCTACAATGTTGTGGCTGCAGTAGCAGACATGGGTGCAAAGAATAGTTCGCCGTGCGGGATTAGCCGAACGGTCTGAGGCGCTACAGTCATGGACTGTGCGGATGGTCCGGGAGGAGGTTCGAGTCCTCCTTCGGGCATGGGTGTGTGTATTTGTCCTTAGGATATTTTAGGTTAAGTAGTGTGTAAGCTTAGGGACTGATGACCTTAGCAGTTAAGTCCCATAAGATTTCACACACATTTTTAAAAAGAATAGTTCTGTCTGGAAGGAGCTTGGCGTTTTCCTGAAAACACTTGTTTTCCACACCCGTGTGATTCTCTGAGACGTGTGTGGGTATTTGCTGATGTTCCCAATTTGCTCAAACTCTTAAGGAACCACTTGCGGCAGCAAGGAATAATGTTGGAAAACAAGGCTGTGACAAAACTGTGTTCGAGAAACTGTTAGTTTTGGACAGTGGCGAGATGAAAATATGTCGCAAGTTATCTCAGCAACACATTACAGTGAAAGGCAGAGAGCGACAGCGAGTACGCTCAGCAACTCTGTCAAATACAACTGCACAGGCGATTCGGTATTTGATGCCTGAAGAAGGACACGTCAGTGATTTCGTGCTGATGGTGGATGAGACTTTCGATGTACTTAATTCAATGACAAAAGAAAGTAATAAATTACTAGCCTGTGGATTTGGTGTCAATTTTCAAGCGCAAGAACAGTGCCCACGTAAATTTTATAAGTGTTGTGAGAAGATGCGAGTTGCCACCTCAAAGCATCTCCTACCATTTCAGAAAGGATTTTTGAAAACTGTTGGGTCATTTTTGGGTCTGTTCAGTGACTTAGCTGTTTATAATATTGAATATATTCTTACAGCAAGATTAAATCAAGACTTCTTGGAGAACTTTTTTTCTCTTATAAGAGGCCTTTGTGATAAACCTTTTGCATTTCCTTTATGTTTTCGACTTCTTTAAAGGCAAAGAGAGAAGATGAAGCCCATCATAGAGCCTATGCCTACCGTCATAGTGATTTCGTGCTGATGGTGGATGAGACTTTCGATGTACTTAATTCAATGACAAAGGAAAGTAATAAATTACTAGCCTGTGGATTTGGTGTCAATTTTCAAGCGCAAGAACAGTGCCCACGTAAATTTTATAAGTGTTGTGAGAAGATGCGAGTTGCCACCTCAAAGCATCTCCTACCATTTCAGAAAGGATTTTTGAAAACTGTTGGGTCATTTTTGGGTCTGTTCAGTGACTTAGCTGTTTATAATATTGAATATATTCTTACAGCAAGATTAAATCAAGACTTCTTGGAGAACTTTTTTTCTCTTATAAGAGGCCTTTGTGATAAACCTTTTGCATTTCCTTTATGTTTTCGACTTCTTTAAAGGCAAAGAGAGAAGATGAAGCCCATCATAGAGCATATGCCTACCGTCATAGTGATTTCGTGCTGATGGTGGATGAGACTTTCGATGTACTTAATTCAATGACAAAAGAAAGTAATAAATTACTAGCCTGTGGATTTGGTGTCAATTTTCAAGCGCAAGAACAGTGCCCACGTAAATTTTATAAGTGTTGTGAGAAGATGCGAGTTGCCACCTCAAAGCATCTCCTACCATTTCAGAAAGGATTTTTGAAAACTGTTGGGTCATTTTTGGGTCTGTTCAGTGACTTAGCTGTTTATAATATTGAATATATTCTTACAGCAAGATTAAATCAAGACTTCTTGGAGAACTTTTTTTCTCTTATAAGAGGCCTTTGTGATAAACCTTTTGCATTTCCTTTATGTTTTCGTCTTCTTTAAAGGCAAAGAGAGAAGATGAAGCCCATCATAGAGCCTATGCCTACCGCCATGTATTTTTTGACTTTCAGTTGTTAAAAAAAATGGTTCAAATGGCTCTGAGCACTATGGGACTCAACATCTGTGGTCATAAGTCTCCTAGAACTTAGAACTACTTAAACCTAACTAACCTAAGGACATCACACACATCCATGCCCGAGGCAGGATTCGAACCTGCGACCGTAGCGGTCACGCGGTTCCAGACTGAATCGCCTTTAACCGCACGGCCACACCAGCCGCCGGTTGTTAAAAAACAGAGGATTTTTTTTCTGGTACCAGTAGGAGGAAAGAAGGATTCGCGCTCAGCTAGTGAACGAGTGAGAAGCACGCCATTTTTAGCGAGTAATTGTAGACCGCCATTTTGGGGTCGCTATGAATAAGTGAGGAGTATGTATTTCATATGTGCACCGTTTAGAAAAATACAGTATTGTTTTATTAACAGAAAGGTCGTGTGAGTTGTTATTTCAGATAGTACAATAATTACAAGAACTGAAGCACACCTGTGTACTTTGGAAAATTACGAAGATCCGATAAGCTCAATGGGAACAGTCAAGACTTCAAAGGTGAACACGGCGACCAAACGTAGCATTATAAAGAATGGTAAGCACAAATCTACAGCGGAGAAAGAAACTACTTCGCCCTGCAAAATAATATGAACTAATACGAACTTATTTCCAGGCATAGCTCAGCTTATTGTGCTTGTCATTCATGCCGAAAAATTAATCCCATTAATTCAATACATTTTAAAAAAGCCACGCATTTCAACATTTTATTATCATCTATTCCATTATTTTATTATATTATAAAGTGGCGACAGGTGACAGGCACGATACGTAGTGGGCAAAAATGTGAGTACTAGTGTTGCTAGGGAAATGAATATACATGTATGTTAACAATTTCTTTATGTTCCATGTACGCTGATGATGTGACGGAGACGGTGATGTGATAGTGAAGAAATACTATCAAAAGGAAATAATAAATAAATTAGAAGGAAGAAGGCGACAATACCAAGAGCACACAACAAAGCACAATAGAGGAAGTACCATTTACAAGACAACAATCAGGTAGGACCGCGCAATGCATATAGAGAATGCGTTCCCAGTAGACCTATTAGAAAATCCATCCACCTATTTCCTAAAATCCAGAACCTAAAGATTCAGAGATTAACGCAATTGTAGTCAAGTAGAGATAATGACATTTCTTTATTAGTACGGAAAATATATTGATTGAAGAACAGTTGAGACTACAACTACATACAACTGTATATGCATTTTTTCGCGTGAGAAGTAGCGCGGAAGTAAAATCTTAAAAAAGAAAATTTTATTTTGATAACTGCAGTGATATAAGGATTTCTGTAATGGAGGGTCAAAACAATAAGGAAATGTCATTCGAGAATCAGAATGCCAATGTAGTGGATGTTCATTTGCAAAATGCAACAATGAGTGGTTTGGAACCGGTTAGCGGTGGTTATTTGGATGCTGGGCGCGACATGCCATTGTTGCATTCGACGCCCGTGAATACAGAACATTTAATTACAAGCAATACGTTAATTACAGTAGACGTAACTAATGGCACCTCGAGGCAAGAGAATATTTTAAGTGAGAGCACTACGCGTAGTACGGACGCAGATGCTGACAGGCGTAGGCCAGAAGTGAATACGGAAGATATGCAAGCCTTATTTCGAGCCTTAACAGAAACCATACAAACAAGCATGAATCCAATGAAACAAGACATAAATTCAAAAATGTCGGGTTTAGAGACTAAAATGTCAAGTTTACAAACGATACAAGCAGACATGACTAATATGAAAGCAGACATGACCACAGTAAAGTCCGAGATCGAGAAGCTTAATACAAACATGACACACATTTCAGACGAGGTAAAAAATTTGCGCACAGAACTCAATAGTCTGGACTCGAAGTACACACAGCAGATTTCACAAATCTCCATGGAGGTGGATAGGAAAATTAATGAACAAGTACAAATTTCGGTTCACGCTATGGGTGAGAAATTAAAAGGCATAATGGGCGAAAAATTTGAAACACTAACACACACGTATCGACAGGAGCTATCCGGAATTAGAGAAACCCAAGAAAATTTACAGGCAATGCAAAATAATACGCATGCCAACTTAGACAATGTACAATCAGAAGTAGCGAAGCTACATTCTTTCTGTGACGACCTGCCAGAAAATGTAGAAAAAATCACATTGGAGGTAGGATTACTCAAGTTAGAACACAAGAGGATCGACTCAGACATTGTGCAGCTTTATGAATCGGTAAAGAGCAATGCAAAGGACGAAAATACAACGTTCGCAGAAAAATGCGTACGTGAATAGCGTACCTATGTGGAAGCGGTAAAGGAATTAGTGGGGGACAAGGAAGAAGAGATCGTAAAACGCGTAGGACATGATATCAGACAGTTAGAACAACGGTTAAGAGACGAAATAGTTAACAAACAAAGTACGGTAATATCATCGCCGGGGGCGGTAAGCGGAGCGATAAACAGCCATCCGCCAGTGGGAGAAATCAGTGGCGCGGACAACAATGCCCAACCCACGCCGTGCGACCGCATGTCGACGCGCGACGCGAGCAGCGGACAAAACTTTGCTGAAACAAATATACCATCACCGCAGGCAAATGCTGTTCCGCCGTGCTGGACAGCATTGTTAATGGATGAGAGCTTAATAAAACATCGACAGTTTCCCGTATTCTCAAATGAGAAAAAGCGAACGCACCCGGTAGTGTTATCCGAGCCTTTAGAAATGTACTGCCCAGGACTTGGACAGAAGCTCAAAAGATTAAATATGTAGTAGGACACACCGAGGGTGATGTCCTTTTGTGGGCTACGGAGATGTCAGAACTTTGCGAGACGTATGATCAGTTTGAGAATGCATTTTTAGATAAATACTGGTCAACAGCTATCCAGGAGAGGTTAAGACGAGAGGTATTTAACCCAGTACCATATCATTCAAAATTCGGGGGGCTAAGAAGCTATTTTAAAAAATACCTAAACAAGACCCGTTACTGGAATAATCCGATATCTCAAGTCGATGTACTGAAAATCTTAAAGAACAAGTTACCTGCAAATGTTAGGGAAAAATTAATAACTGTTCCCGAATATGATCTCGAGTATTTTCTTTCAGTGCTCGACTCAATAGATCTGATTCATGAGGATGGACAAGCCACGCCTAGTTATCGTAACAGTAATGGGCACAACCCAAAAGGGAAGAACTACGGTAACGGCAATGGCTTTGGAAATTATAACGGTCGTGTGCGCATGAATGGATGGCATCCGTATGCACCGCCGCGGCACAACGGAAATCCGTACAATCGGTCTACCCATCAGCCACAGGGTGACCGAGGGTACGAAACTAAATATCAGCCCCATAGGTACGGTAATGGCCGAGACAATCGAAATCCGAGGGAAAACGTCGACAATAGGCGACAAGGAAATGCAAATTACCAGGGACGGAATTATGCAACACAGGGATCCGAGAGATAACAGGCAGCCCGTACAGTCAAATCTAAACAACCGGGACACGAACTGGCGAGCACGCGAACATACGGTACACATAGTAGAAGTGACGGCATCAAATGAAACAATACCTTTACCAGCCCCAGGAAATAATAATCGAGCGTGACTAGAGGAAGAAGGGAATGAACTGTCAGTGTGCCACAGTACTAATATGAGCGACTTAAACACTAAAACGAACAGGAACGGAAAGGAGGAAGCAGACACTGAAACATACCTACACATACAGCATATCCGGAATCTATTTTTAAGGTATAATAAGGATGCAGAAATGAAAGAAGACTTGTTTATCGAAGAGAAAGAAACAACACGCAAGGTAAGTGAAATTATTCAAGCCACAACAAAGGTAAGGGTGGGAAACATAGACGTACTAGTTGTTTTGGATAGTGGCGCGTCGACAAGCCTAATGTATACTAGCTTGTTCGAAGAGATAGCGAGGAAAGTAAATGTTCCCACACTACCTGTAGAGAACTGTAGGATCGTAACGGCGATGGGAAGTAAATCTAAAGTTATAAAATTACAGGCCAGCATACCCATTAGCATATGTGGTGTGATTTTGCAGTGTCTTTTCTTGTTGGTAGATAAACTTATAGCGAACCGTTCATTATTATTTTACTGCACATCTGGTATGAAGGTGTCAAGTAGGTAGGAGGTTTGTCGCTCTTTGACGAATAAACCGACTGGCGCTCGGTTCCTCTCCAGCTAGGGGGTACAATATTTATATTTCCGGTGCCCTCTCCTTCTTCTACTATCCTGCTTAATCAATTGGGAATGTTCAATTTTCTTTTACTATCTAACATGCAGAGAGTGAGATGCAGCCTAGTGAAAATAAATTTTCCTTGTATTTTGATATTGTACTTTCTTAAGACTTAATTCACAGCGCGCGAGCTTTAAGCGAGAGGCATGAGCGATGCGGTGTACTGAGCCGTGCAGCCGTGCTTAAAGCAGAGCGTACTTCATCAACTATATACGAAGCGGCTAACAGCTGATCGTAGGGGCCAAGTAGGCAAAAAGCAAGGTGGAGTTCAGTGTCCCCTGTACGATGCGCAAAGACACACTGTGCACCGCGACGGAAACCATTCTAGAATTTAAGCGAATCGGCATCCACACCGCGAAACCAGCTGGGCAAAACGGAATCGACACGAAGTGGGGCACCTATCAGCTAGTTACTCTGAAGTAGATGAGCAACACAAACTAAACGAATAGAGACATTTGTTGCTAAGTCGGCGACTATACTGTAAAGAGCACTAATTTTAAGAGTATATCATTAAGTTAAGCATGTGAAGCTTTAAGAAAATGAGCGCATTGACGCAAGTAAACTATAAGGAGAGTAGAATACGCTAAATTTGTGAACTTAACACAATCCATTGAACGTACATAGTTATGCTTATTTCTCAGCATTCAACGTAGAAGAGAATAAACACAGGAAATGACCTATCCGACTATATACAACAGGATTAAGACAAGTTGAAAAGGGAAGTAGCAACATGTACACTTGAAAGAACGCGATTAGCACATAACTTAAGAACTAAGCGACTTACATACAACACATAAGTGAGCGACGATGTGAAAGTTAGAATGAGATATAAACATAGAAAAATGTGTGTGACTGAGACGTGCGTGTGACTGAGACGTAAACTATAAAATAACATATCGTACAAGATTTAGCGAGTGGAGCAGTTGAACACTTATAGAACTTCACCTCTTTACAGACAACATTAGAAGTAGTGAGCTTAATGTACACGGAGAATACATATCCACAAATTTGTTATTACAGAACTCACCTATGTTAGTTGCTATTAATTACACGATACCTTATATTATAAGCAGCAAAATAAAGCTGTAAACATGAATTGAACAACATGCGGGAGATAAGCTAAGTAAATACAAACACCAACCAATACGCACACAACGTAATTGCATGAACTTAAAAGAACTGAGGTAAGTACTGTATGTTTACAAAAGCGATATGGAGAAATAAATGAAATATCACTGCTGGATAATATTTTGAAGTAGAGAGAGTGAAAGGTTTTATTAGATTCGATTGAAGGTATTAATTAGTTAATCTACGTTTGTGGTGACGTACCGTGGAAGAGAATGAAAGTGTATTAGAGTAATATGAGTTTATTTATATTTGTGGGAAGAAATAAATAGTGCGGTGGTTCTAATGTGAGAACCTTGTAGGTAGTACATGAGTATAAATGGCGATTTATGTGGAATATTTTTAATGAATAATTATATGGGTATACGGCGATGAATATGAAGATTAATATTACAAGGGTACCTAGGAAAGGGCCACGAAGCCGACGTAAGAAAGAATACACTATATAGTTTTAAGTCTTAGAATGAATGGTTGTATGAGTGAGGAAAGCAAAGTATGATGATGCATGTACGGTAAGTAATTATGAAAACGAACATCACGAAGAAGCAGTGAGGAGTATAGAAGAAACAGTGAAGTCGACAGTAACAATGGTACATGATAACATTTAAAACACACCACAGCACAGTGATTTGCTACATAGACATCAGAATGTAAAACAACCTAGTATGAAAAATATTTCCTTAGCGACTAACTGTTACAGCTCGAGAAACTATAAGGTTAATATAAATGAAAATATGATACACGATTCGTATGAGGAATGAACACAAAATGGAGTGAAACAATATTTTCTACACTGAGTTCTTGACGCACGCAGGAGCGAAAGCATTATTTTAGCACATGCGCATTGTTATTTAGCGATAATGAATTATGAGTGGAGCTACACATGACAAAAATACGGTAAAATTATCGGTCACACGTCACAAAGGTAAACATGTACATGTCGTCGAATCAATAAGGCAGAAATGTGGCTTGAAATATGTGTTCACGAATGTGGAATATTATGATGATTAACAAGCAGTGATGAAGTCAGGATTGTCAAGGGATAAAACATCCCCCACACTCGCTCACAAACGAGCACTTGTAAATACTATACATAGTATGAAGATTTATCAAATGCCAAGGATAGAATAAGTACACTAACGACGCACTACAAATAGCAACCCTAGAAGTAGCTTGATCTATGAAGCAGACCTTAGCGAATCCTGTTTTCCATGTAGTGAGTAGTGCTGGAACGTATTTTCTATGTGTATTTGTGATGGTAAAAACGCGCAGGAGGGTGGGCCTGCAAGTCAAGAGAAAAGCAAAAATTCAGAACAAATGAGAGATTCCTTCTAATTTACTTATTAGTGTGTAAGATGGATGATGCCTAACATGGAACCCATATAGGAAATGTGAATGTGACTTGTGCATTTATGTGTCAACTTTACTAGTGCCAATGTCGATGTCTATGAAAATATGTATGTAGTATTTTCTATTGTTGTTGTGGATGTAAAAACGCGCAGGAGGTCGGTCCTCCAAGACCAGAATATAAAATGCCAATATTCAGAATAAATTAAAGATACCTCCTGATTTACGTATTAGTGTGTAAGAGGGTGCATGTCATGGAGTCCGTATATGAAATGTGAATGTGAATTGTAAATTTATGTGTCAACTCTATTATTGTCAATGTTTATGTCTATGTATGCACTATTAGCAATTTTATGTGACATTTTATACTTGAAGAAGAACAACTTATGTATGTATGTGAAGTGCAACGCGACGGACGAGTAAAATACTCGCACGTGTGAAGTAACACAAAAATATTAAGGCGTAATAATATTGAAAATAACGGCTCAGCCGTAATATGAGTAAACGCTACAGTCTAGCAAAGTGAATACAGAGAGTGTGATGCGTGTGCGACGGAGATATCAGAGGAAATCCGTATAACCACGAGTTGAGGTGTGAGAACCGCTGAACTATAATCTACGACGGAAGATAATGCCGTATCCTGCAGTGCGGCTCTTACCTTCAATGTCACTGGCCGAAAACCTCGCCCAGGCGCGAGATGAGGTATTGGTGTTCTTCGGGTTGAGCGTTGGAGCTGAATCCGTCGTATCCAGTCTCCGGACTTCACGAGCCTGGAGCGACATTACAGTGGGTGCGCGGCCAGTGCTGCTGCTCAGGTGGCGCTTGCGTCACTGCGTCGGGCGCGTTAAACAATGAGCTGCTGCTGGCCGTAAGAGCTGCGAACAATGAGATAACGGGTGCCGAAAGAACAGCTTCTCAGAATGGCTAATGAACCAAAAGCCAAGGAGAAAAGTAATTATTAAAATATAGTGAAAGGACAATTTAAGAAATGTAACATTTTCCCCCTGGTTAATACTGCTTAACAAATGTAAGGAGAAATAAGAGACTACGACGTTAGCACGCCATGGACGTGCGATATGTAATATGAATATATGCGAATGTAATTACGTGATATAAGTATATGTGAATGTATTTATATGTATGAATTTGTAATGGCCGAGAAAATGAGCTTTGTAGATATACTTGTATTAGCATAAGGGTATTAAAACTCCATTGACGTGCACCAAGTGACTGAACTATGAGCCCCAAGGTTAATAAGGCTACTGTATACTGTCTCCCTAAATAAAGAGACTTATTTCCGACAGTATACAGTAGGGGGGCATTTGTGATAAACCTTTTGCATTTCCTTTATGTTTTCGTCTTCTTTAAAGGCAAAGAGAGAAGATGAAGCCCATCATAGAGCCTATGCCTACCGTCATGTATTTTTTGACTTTCAGTTGTAAAAAAACAGAGGATTTTTTTTCTGGTACCAGTAGGAGGAAGGAAGGATTCGCGCTCAGCTAGTGAACGAGTGAGAAGCACGCCATTTTTAGCGAGTAATTGTAGACCGCCATTTTGGGGTCGCTATGAATAAGTGAGGAGTATGTATTTCATATGTGCACCGTTTAGAAAAATACAGTATTGTTTTATTAACAGAAAGGTCGTGTGAGTTGTTATTTCAGATAGTACAATAATTACAAGAACTGAAGCACACCTGTGTACTTTGGAAAATTACGAAGATCCGATAAGCTTAATGGGAACAGTCAAGACTTCAAAGGTGAACACAGCGACCAAACGTAGCATTATAAAGAATGGTAAGCACAAATCTACAGCGGAGAAAGAAACTACTTCGCCCTGCAAAATAATATGAACTAATACGAACTTATTTCCAGGCATAGCTCAGCTTATTGTGCTTGTCATTCATGCCGAAAAATTAATCCCATTAATTCAATACATTTTAAAAAAGCCACGCATTTCAACATTTTATTATCATCTATTCCATTATTTTATTATATTATAAAGTGGCGACAGGTGACAGGCACGATACGTAGTGGGCAAAAATGTGAGTACTAGTGTTGCTAGGGAAATGAATATACATGTATGTTAACAATTTCTTTATGTTCCATGTACGCTGATGATGTGACGGAGACGGTGATGTGATAGTGAAGAAATACTATCAAAAGGAAATAATAAATAAATTAGAAGGAAGAAGGCGACAATACCAAGAGCACACAACAAAGCACAATAGAGGAAGTACCATTTACAAGACAACAATCAGGTAGGACCGCGCAATGCATATAGAGAATGCGTTCCCAGTAGACCTATTAGAAAATCCATCCACCTATTTCCTAAAATCCAGAACCTAAAGATTCAGAGATTAACGCAATTGTAGTCAAGTAGAGATAATGACATTTCTTTATTAGTACGGAAAATATATTGATTGAAGAACAGTTGAGACTACAACTACATACAACTGTATATGCATTTTTTCGCGTGAGAAGTAGCGCGGAAGTAAAATCTTAAAAAAGAAAATTTTATTTTGATAACTGCAGTGATATAAGGATTTCTGTAATGGAGGGTCAAAACAATAAGGAAATGTCATTCGAGAATCAGAATGCCAATGTAGTGGATGTTCATTTGCAAAATGCAACAATGAGTGGTTTGGAACCAGTTAGCGGTGGTTATTTGGATGCTGGGCGCGACATGCCATTGTTGCATTCGACGCCCGTGAATACAGAACATTTAATTATAAGCAATACGTTAATTACAGTAGACGTAACTAATGGCACCTCGAGGCAAGAGAATATTTTAAGTGAGAGCACTACGCGTAGTACGGACGCAGATGCTGACAGGCGTAGGCCGGAAGTGAATACGGAAGATATGCAAGCCTTATTTCGAGCCTTAACAGAAACCATACAAACAAGCATGAATCCAATGAAACAAGACATAAATTCAAAAATGTCGGGTTTAGAGACTAAAATGTCAAGTTTACAAACGATACAAGCAGACATGACTAATATGAAAGCAGACATGACCACAGTAAAGTCCGAGATCGAGAAGCTTAATACAAACATGACACACATTTCAGACGAGGTAAAAAATTTGCGCACAGAACTCAATAGTCTGGACTCGAAGTACACACAGCAGATTTCACAAATCTCCACGGAGGTCGATAGGAAAATTAATGAACAAGTACAAATTTCGGTTCACGCTACAGGTGAGAAATTAAAAGGCATAATGGGCGAAAAATTTGAAACACTAACACACACGTATCGACAGGAGCTATCCGGAATTAGAGAAACCCAAGAAAATTTACAGGCAATGCAAAATAATACGCATGCCAACTTAGACAATGTACAATCAGAAGTAGCGAAGCTACATTCTTCCTGTGACGACCTGCCAGAAAATGTAGAAAAAATCACATTGGAGGTAGGATTACTCAAGTTAGAACACAAGAGGATCGACTCAGACATTGTGCAGCTTTATGAATCGGTAAAGAGCAATGCAAAGGACGAAAATACAACGTTCGCAGAAAAATGCGTACGTGAATAGCGTACCTATGTGGAAGCGGTAAAGGAATTAGTGGGGGACAAGGAAGAAGAGATCGTAAAACGCGTAGGACATGATATCAGACAGTTAGAACAACGGTTAAGAGACGAAATAGTTAACAAACAAAGTACGGTAATATCATCGCCGGGGGCGGTAAGCGGAGCGATAAACAGCCATCCGCCAGTGGGAGAAATCAGTGGCGCGGACAACAATGCCCAACCCACGCCGTGCGACCGCATGTCGACGCGCGACGCGAGCAGCGGACAAAACTTTGCTGAAACAAATATACCATCACCGCAGGCAAATGCTGTTCCGCTGTGCTGGACAGCATTGTTAATGGATGAGAGCTTAATAAAACATCGACAGTTTCCCGTATTCTCAAATGAGAAAAAGCGAACGCACCCGGTAGTGTTATCCGAGCCTTTAGAAATGTACTGCCCAGGACTTGGACAGAAGCTCAAAAGATTAAATATGTAGTAGGACACACCGAGGGTGATGCCCTTTTGTGGGCTACGGAGATGTCAGAACTTTGCGAGACGTATGATCAGTTTGAGAATGCATTTTTAGATAAATACTGGTCAACAGCTATCCAGGAGAGGTTAAGACGAGAGGTATTTAACCCAGTACCATATCATTCAAAATTCGGGGGGCTAAGAAGCTATTTTAAAAAATACCTAAACAAGACCCGTTACTGGAATAATCCGATATCTCAAGTCGATGTACTGAAAATCTTAAAGAACAAGTTACCTGCAAATGTTAGGGAAAAATTAATAACTGTTCCCGAATATGATCTCGAGTATTTTCTTTCAGTGCTCGACTCAATAGATCTGATTCATGAGGATGGACAAGCCACGCCTAGTTATCATAACAGTAATGGGCACAACCCAAAAGAAAAGAACTACGGTAATGGCAATGGCTTTGGAAATTATAACTGTCGTGTGCGCATGAATGGATGGCATCCGTATGCACCGCCGCGCCACAACGGAAATCCGTACAATCGGTCTACCCATCAGCCACAGGGTGACCGAGGGTACGAAACTAAATATCAGCCCCATAGGTACGGTAATGGCCGAGACAATCGAAATCCGAGGGAAAACGTCGACAATAGGCGACAAGGAAATGCAAATTACCAGGGACGGAATTATGCAACACAGGGATCCGAGAGATAACAGGCAGCCCGTACAGTCAAATCTAAACAACCGGGACACGAACTGGCGAGCACGCGAACATACGGTACACATAGTAGAAGTGACGGCATCAAATGAAACAATACCTTTACCAGCCCCAGGAAATAATAATCGAGCGTGACTAGAGGAAGAAGGGAATGAACTGTCAGTGTGCCACAGTACTAATATGAGCGACTTAAACACTAAAACGAACAGGAACGGAAAGGAGGAAGCAGACACTGAAACATACCTACACATACAGCATATCCGGAATCTATTTTTAAGGTATAATAAGGATGCAGAAATGAAAGAAGACTTGTTTATCGAAGAGAAATAAACAACACGCAAGGTAAGTGAAATTATTCAAGCCACAACAAAGGTAAAGGTGGGAAACATAGACGTACTAGTTGTTTTGGATAGTGGCGCGTCGACAAGCCTAATGTATACTAGCTTGTTCGAAGAGATAGCGAGGAAAGTAAATGTTCCCACACTACCTGTAGAGAACTGTAGGATCGTAACGGCGATGGGAAGTAAATCTAAAGTTATAAAATTACAGGCCAGCATACCCATTAGCATATGTGGTGTGATTTTGCAGTGTCTTTTCTTGTTGGTAGATAAACTTATAGCGAACCGTTCATTATTATTTTACTGCACATCTGGTATGAAGGTGTCAAGTAGGTAGGAGGTTTGTCGCTCTTTGACGAATAAACCGACTGGCGCTCGGTTCCTCTCCAGCTAGGGGGTACAATATTTATATTTCCGGTGCCCTCTCCTTCTTCTACTATCCTGCTTAATCAATTGGGAATGTTCAATTTTCTTTTACTATCTAACATGCAGAGAGTGAGATGCAGCCTAGTGAAAATAAATTTTCCTTGTATTTTGATATTGTACTTTCTTAAGACTTAATTCACAGCGCGCGAGCTTTAAGCGAGAGGCATGAGCGATGCGGTGTACTGAGCCGTGCAGCCGTGCTTAAAGCAGAGCGTACTTCATCAACTATATACGAAGCGGCTAACAGCTGATCGTAGGGGCCAAGTAGGCAAAAAGCAAGGTGAAGTTCAGTGTCCCCTGTACGATGCGCAAAGACACACTGTGCACCGCGACGGAAACCATTCTAGAATTTAAGCGAATCGGCATCCACACCGCGAAACCAGCTGGGCAAAACGGAATCGACACGAAGTGGGGCACTTATCAGCTAGTTACTCTGAAGTAGATGAGCAACACAAACTAAACGAATAGAGACATTTGTTGCTAAGTCGGCGACTATACTGTAAAGAGCACTAATTTTAAGAGTATATCATTAAGTTAAGCATGTGAAGCTTTAAGAAAATGAGCGCATTGACGCAAGTAAACTATAAGGAGAGTAGAATACGCTAAATTTGTGAACTTGACACAATCCATTGAACGTACATAGTTATGCTTATTTCTCAGCATTCAACGTAGAAGAGAATAAACACAGGAAATGACCTATCCGACTATATACAACAGGATTAAGACAAGTTGAAAAGGGAAGTAGCAACATGTACACTTGAAAGAACGCGATTAGCACATAACTTAAGAACTAAGCGACTTACATACAACACATAAGTGAGCGACGATGTGAAAGTTAGAATGAGATATAAACATAGAAAAATGTGTGTGACTGAGACGTGCGTGTGACTGAGACGTAAACTATAAAATAACATATCGTACAAGATTTAGCGAGTGGAGCAGTTGTACACTTATAGAACTTCACCTCTTTACAGACAACATTAGAAGTAGTGAGCTTAATGTACACGGAGAATACATATCCACAAATTTGTTATTACAGAACTCACCTATGTTAGTTGCTATTAATTACACGATACCTTATATTATAAGCAGCAAAATAAAGCTGTAAACATGAATTGAACAACATGCGGGAGATAAGCTAAGTAAATACAAACACCAACCAATACGCACACAACGTAATTGCATGAACTTAAAAGAACTGAGGTAAGTACTGTATGTTTACAAAAGCGATATGGAGAAATAAATGAAATATCACTGCTGGATAATATTTTGAAGTAGAGAGAGTGAAAGGTTTTATTAGATTCGATTGAAGGTATTAATTAGTTAATCTACGTTTGTGGTGACGTACCGTGGAAGAGAATGAAAGTGTATTAGAGTAATACGAGTTTATTTATATTTGTGGGAAGAAATAAATAGTGCGGTGGTTCTAGTGTGAGAACCCTGTAGGTAGTACATGAGTATAAATGGCGATTTATGTGGAATATTTTTAATGAATAATTATATGGGTATACGGCGATGAATATGAAGATTAATATTACAAGGGTACCTAGGAAAGGGCCACGAAGCCGACGTAAGAAAGAATACACTATATAGTTTTAAGTCTTAGAATGAATGGTTGTATGAGTGAGGAAAGCAAAGTATGATGATGCATGTACGGTAAGTAATTATGAAAACGAACATCACGAAGAAGCAGTGAGGAGTATAGAAGAAACAGTGAAGTCGACAGTAACAATGGTACATGATAACATTTAAAACACACCACAGCACAGTGATTTGCTACATAGACATCAGAATGTAAAACAACCTAGTATGAAAAATATTTCCTTAGCGACTAACTGTTACAGCTCGAGAAACTATAAGGTTAATATAAATGAAAATATGATACACGATTCGTATGAGGAATGAACACAAAATGGAGTGAAACAATATTTTCTACACTGAGTTCTTGACGCACGCAGGAGCGAAAGCATTATTTTAGCACATGCGCATTGTTATTTAGCGATAATGAATTATGAGTGGAGCTACACATGACAAAAATACGGTAAAATTATCGGTCACACGTCACAAAGGTAAACATGTACATGTCGTCGAATCAATAAGGCAGAAATGTGGCTTGAAATATGTGTTCACGAATGTGGAATATTATGATGATTAACAAGCAGTGATGAAGTCAGGATTGTCAAGGGATAAAACATCCCCCACACTCGCTCACAAACGAGCACTTGTAAATACTATACATAGTATGAAGATTTATCAAATGCCAAGGATAGAATAAGTACACTAACGACGCACTACAAATAGCAACCCTAGAAGTAGCTTGATCTATGAAGCAGACCTTAGCGAATCCTGTTTTCCATGTAGTGAGTAGTGCTGGAACGTATTTTCTATGTGTATTTGTGATGGTAAAAACGCGCAGGAGGGTGGGCCTGCAAGTCAAGAGAAAAGCAAAAATTCAGAACAAATGAGAGATTCCTTCTAATTTACTTATTAGTGTGTAAGATGGATGATGCCTAACATGGAACCCATATAGGAAATGTGAATGTGACTTGTGCATTTATGTGTCAACTTTACTAGTGCCAATGTCGATGTCTATGAAAATATGTATGTAGTATTTTCTATTGTTGTTGTGGATGTAAAAACGCGCAGGAGGTCGGTCCTCCAAGACCAGAATATAAAATGCCAATATTCAGAATAAATTAAAGATACCTCCTGATTTACGTATTAGTGTGTAAGAGGGTGCATGTCATGGAGTCCGTATATGAAATGTGAATGTGAATTGTAAATTTATGTGTCAACTCTATTATTGTCAATGTTTATGTCTATGTATGCACTATTAGCAATTTTATGTGACATTTTATACTTGAAGAAGAACAACTTATGTATGTATGTGAAGTGCAACGCGACGGACGAGTAAAATACTCGCACGTGTGAAGTAACACAAAAATATTAAGGCGTAATAATATTGAAAATAACGGCTCAGCCGTAATATGAGTAAACGCTACAGTCTAGCAAAGTGAATACAGAGAGTGTGATGCGTGTGCGACGGAGATATCAGAGGAAATCCGTATAACCACGAGTTGAGGTGTGAGAACCGCTGAACTATAATCTACGACGGAAGATAATGCCGTATCCTGCAGTGCGGCTCTTACCTTCAATGTCACTGGCCGAAAACCTCGCCCAGGCGCGAGATGAGGTATTGGTGTTCTTCGGGTTGAGCGTTGGAGCTGAATCCGTCGTATCCAGTCTCCGGACTTCACGAGCCTGGAGCGACATTACAGTGGGTGCGCGGCCAGTGCTGCTGCTCAGGTGGCGCTTGCGTCACTGCGTCGGGCGCGTTAAACAATGAGCTGCTGCTGGCCGTAAGAGCTGCGAACAATGAGATAACGGGTGCCGAAAGAACAGCTTCTCAGAATGGCTAATGAACCAAAAGCCAAGGAGAAAAGTAATTATTAAAATATAGTGAAAGGACAATTTAAGAAATGTAACATTTTCCCCCTGGTTAATACTGCTTAACAAATGTAAGGAGAAATAAGAGACTACGACGTTAGCACGCCATGGACGTGCGATATGTAATATGAATATATGCGAATGTAATTACGTGATATAAGTATATGTGAATGTATTTATATGTATGAATTTGTAATGGCCGAGAAAATGAGCTTTGTAGATATACTTGTATTAGCATAAGGGTATTAAAACTCCATTGACGTGCACCAAGTGACTGAACTATGAGCCCCAAGGTTAATAAGGCTACTGTATACTGTCTCCCTAAATAAAGAGACTTATTTCCGACAGTATACAGTAGGGGGGGAATTTGTGATAAACATTTTGCATTTCCTTTATGTTTTCGTCTTCTTTAAAGGCAAAGAGAGAAGATGAAGCCCATCATAGAGCCTATTCCTACCGTCATGTATTTTTTGACTTTCAGTTGTTAAAAAACAAAGGATTTTTTTACTGGTACCAGTAGGAGGAAGGAAGGATTCGCGCTCAGCTAGTGAACGAGTGAGAAGCACGCCATTTTTAGCGAGTAATTGTAGACCGCCATTTTGGGGTCGCTATGAATAAGTGAGGAGTATGTATTTCATATGTGCACCGTTTAGAAAAATACAGTATTGTTTTATTAACAGAAAGGTCGTGTGAGTTGTTATTTCAGATAGTACAATAATTACAAGAACTGAAGCACACCTGTGTACTTTGGAAAATTACGAAGATCCGATAAGCTTAATGGGAACAGTCAAGACTTCAAAGGTGAACACGGCGACCAAACGTAGCATTATAAAGAATGGTAAGCACAAATCTACAGCGGAGAAAGAAACTACTTCGCCCTGCAAAATAATATGAACTAATACGAACTTATTTCCAGGCATAGCTCAGCTTATTGTGCTTGTCATTCATGCCGAAAAATTAATCTCATTAATTCAATACATTTTAAAAAAGCCACGCATTTCAACATTTTATTATCATCAATTCCATTATTTTATTATATTATACCTTGGACATTTTTATGATCATCCATCGCCAGTCGAGGTAAAGAGCCGGATAGGACTGTTGTTGTTGGGAGCAAACGCTCATGATATTCCTCTTTCAAATGCATCGTCCGTTGAGCCAGGTGAAGAAGGAAGATTCGTGACTGCAACTGTTTTTGGCAATATCCTGCCTGATATGTCTGAGGCGTTGGCAATGGT
Source organism: Schistocerca americana (assembly GCF_021461395.2). NCBI lineage: Eukaryota > Metazoa > Arthropoda > Insecta > Orthoptera > Acrididae > Schistocerca > Schistocerca americana. The sequence goes on along the minus strand of NC_060124.1, from coordinate 597,303,967 downwards.
TGAAGGAGAGAAGGAGACAGAATACTTAGATTTTGGAGTAAGAGAATCCGATGTGCCTCCAATGTCACTGGCTTCTGATTGTAGCACTGAAGGATTTAAATATCTTGCTGGATATGTAGCTTATCGGTGCAGACAGTATGACAGATCACTGGCCACACCCACTGGAGAGTTAGTGACACTGCCTGAGGAGACATCTAGAGGATGGCTGGGCATGGTTTATCGGGGGATGGGGTTTGCTTGTGCCTTCAGAAACGTGGCTCGAAACAATTAGCAGATCTGAATTATTTTTTGCCCACATCCATGGACACGACAGTTTGTCCAGGGAAACTGGTGTCATCAAGAACCTGTGCGCTATACCTACCGAGCAATTCCTCACTATTCACGCAGAAATCATTAAGATTTATGCCAGGACGAGAACATTTATCCGACTGCGTTGGCTGTCTGCAAAGGACAAGTTGGAGAAAGCAGATGCAACTCAGCATCGGAAAGCAAGGAAATGGTATTTGCCATCGTTTTAGAATGTAAATGAACAATATTCGTGCAAGTTAAATAACATATAAACTTAGTGATAGAAGTGAAGGTCCTCTGACTGTGTTTGTTTCACAACTAGCAAGACTCTACGCTGACAGTGTCAAGGACTGGCTTATTGTTTCCCATACTACATACCAACTTTGCTGAACGGCGGACTCGGTAAGTTAATTTACCACTATTTCCTGTAAATCGTATTTTGCAGCACTTTTTTTGATTCAATGCCCTTTTATATAAGTGAATTTTAACAACTAGGGCCATCTTGATAAAAAAAAAAAAAATAAGCCAAAGGTTTGAGGTGTGAGAAAATTAAGAATGTGTGTGTGTGTGAGTTCAGTTAGGTAATTCAAATGCTTCCTACAAATAAGGCAACTGCATAATTTCTTGAGTGAAAACGACAGTATCCATCTATTACTTCAAGTTTTTGTAGACATGATGTAAACAGAATATAAACGAGCGTTACATAGAGCTTGTCTACAAGTTAACACTTTTTCCAGAGCCAAAGTTAGAAAATTGAATGCTTATTTCGAACGTTTACTTTGTATAGAACTGCAAAACAGACTGTACTTTGCACTTATTTTTGTATATTTTGATCGATAGACGTTTGATTTTATTAAAGTCAGCACTCAGCAGTGTCTGTTACAGAATATACCAGTAACTTTCTAGAAATAGCAGAATAACAATTTACATTTTACTAGCCTATTTCTGTAGAAACTGAAACATTCCACAAAAACATCGCTCAAATGCGCGGGCTGCGTCTTGTAGCGCTGTTCCCGAGGCAGCGGCGGTTCCTTCGTGACGTCACAGCCTCAGCCAATGTCAGTTCAGAACGCTTACTGCTCAACCTTTTTTTTATTTTTTTTTTTACGGACCTTGGTTCAGTTCTTGTATTGGTGCCAACGGCTGCGCACTGCCGTAAGAACTGTTTTGCGTTATTTTCATATAAAATTTCTTCTTGCAGAAATATGCTTTAACTCAGGTAATAATGGGATTATGAATTTTAATTTTATTCCGATGTGCACTATGACGTGTTGTCAGTCTTGTGATATATTGACATATCGACGTTCCTACAAAGAGTTTCCATGTTCAGACAATGCTGCTGTGCCGTAGTGCAGGACAAGTTTACGCATCACTGGTTGCTTACAACTGTGCAATTCGTAATCTTCCTGCATCCGTTATAATTATCAGCTTTTCCGTTCATCTGAAGCTAGAAATGTTTTTGAACGTTACAGTGGATGCTATACACGTATAGTAGTCTTCAAAGAGTCATTTTTTCTATTTTAGCACCTACAAAAGGAAATCCGAACGGAAGCCATGCACTCTAGAAATGCTGGAAGCTGCAGAAAAGGGCTTAAATAACGGGAAGTCTTAACGACGAGTTGCGAGGGAGCTTGGAATAAGTGAAGCTGTCCTCAGAAATAGCCTTAAAGACCTACGAGGCCCTTTCAAGTGTACTTTTATCTCTCTGTTTTTTTTTATTTTGGAGACGTCCGCCTACGTAAAGCAATTAATAATTCTATTCCTAATTGTTTCAGGGTTATGAGGTCAAGAAACTGGGGAGATTCTAAAGAACTTTCAATGATGAGCAGGAACTGGAACTCGCTGAACACTGCAGATCTTTGGACAGATGTTATTATGGTATGACACTGAAAAATTTCAGAACATTAGTTCATGACTACTCTGAGAGGAATAAGATGAAAAGAAAATTTGTCGAAAACATTAAGATGGCCGGAGAGGACTGCAATTATGATTTCATGCCGAGACCAGTCTTCTGATCCCACAGCAAACTAGTCTTTGACGTGTGATGGGGTTCAACAAAGAGCAAACGAGCACGTTCTTTGATTATCTTACGTCGCTAATGGCGAGATATTAATGTGAACCTCATCGCATATTAAAGACAAATGAGTCGGGAGTACAACTGTCCCCAAAATGTTCCGAAAGTGATTGCAACATGCAGCAAGAAGGATGTAGGAGAAAGAGGTCAGCCGATAACGGCTGCATGTTGTATGAGAGCTGGGAGCAGTTACATCCCTCCAGGAATAATATTTCCGTAGAAAAGGACGAAGGAGAGTTTCAAGCATGGTGCCCCTCGTGGGTTACTAATGATGTGTTTGGACACTGGGTACATCTACTCAGATCTGTATCTCACATGGTTACAACTTTTTGAGAAACATACACAGCCAACCGAAGAAAATCCAGTCTTGTCAGTTTGGAGAATCAGTCGCCACAATGGAGTCGGAATGCCGTCCTTTATTGCAAGGACCATAACATTCATGTGATTACCATTCCACCACACATTAGCCACAAACTGCAGCCACTCGATCGCTGCTCTTCAAGCCGCTGAAGGACATTTATTCAGCCGGCCGTTGTGGCCGAGCGGTTCTAGGCGCTTCAGTCTGGAACCGCACGACCGCTACGGTCGCGGATCCGAATCCTACCTCGGGCATGGATGTGTGTGATGCCCTTAGGTTAGTTAGGTTTAAGTAGTTCTAAGTTCTAGGTGACTGATGACCTCAGATGTGAAGTCCCGTAGTGCTCAAAGCCATTTGAACTTTTATTGATAATAATGCGACCAGTGGCTCATTAAGCACCCTGGAAATGTAAATACGCAAGAATTTATTGCTCAAATGTTTGCAAACGCTTATCAAAAGTCGACCACAATGGCAAAGGCAATAAATTCAATGTCTCAAGTGCGATGAGAGGTGGGATGAATCCTGCTTTTGTTATGACGCTTCTCGACACTTTGTTTGTGATCTCTGTTAAACTGCTTTTCCTCCAATTGAAATTTTTTTTGCAGGTTTTTGCTCACAGGCCCCAGAATTGTTCATTACATCAAATCTTGTTTCAACAGTAACTGTTATATGCTGAGAAAATTAAATAAAGGAGAAGAACTGATTGCGCATTATTATTAAATGACAAAAAGATACGTGCCAAACTTTCTCCACCAGAAATGCATCCTTATGCCACGGCCGTGTAAGACTGTGGATTTGCATTTTTTTTAATTAAGAGTGAATTACAGTTTAACTTGCTTTCGGTCTCTGGCATTTCATCTGAATTTTGCCTGTTATACAACAGTTAAAATATAATTGTAATTTGTGAAGTTTCCTTCAGTGCATCGCTAGTTAAACCTTAAGTGCGAAATCTTGCCCCACTATGTGTCTGTAAGACTGTGGTTTCCATTTCGTGATTGATCGTTCCTTACTTTCCGAATAACCCTCGTATTACTGACGTCACGTGGCGAGGTTAGCTGCATGTAAATGTAAGCAGTAACCTCAGTTTAGCTGATGTTTATTATCTGTAATGCCAAGTGGTGCCATGTGTTGTTATATTTACGATTAAGTCATCATGAGTTGGATATAAAGGTCTGTAAATTCATGTTGTGCAAACTGATATAATTGTGGTACTGTATTCGTATAGCGTTGAAGACAGCTACATGGTAGCTGAAATCGATCAGCAATAAACGGATTAAAAATTTACGGCCGGTGCTGCCCGCCCCCGTATCGTGGACCTCATTAACACGGTCGTGCAGCACGCTGATGGACACACGCCTGAACAAAATTGTAACAGCATATGAAGTGAATTTTCTTCTACTCGCAAGAGGGCATTATGCGAGAAAGCGACTCTGTGGGGGCGAAGAGAGAGCGGCATAGCTCGGCAGGGCGGCAGCACGAAGCGTTCGCTCGCCACACACTTTTCGCCCTGACGCGTCGCGCATACGTAACAGGCGCACCAAACTGTGGTCGGTAAAAACTGCTGAGTTAAGTTCGCTTCACCACAGCGGATCTCTGAACGCACGCAACTGCTGAAAGTTTTTGTAACGGATGGGCTGTAAACGTTTAGTCCACGAGATGTTTACAGACGATATTCTGCAGAGTACAAGCACGCTATCGGGTTATTATCGCCGTGTTTTTCGACTCAGTATTTTAGTAGGCACTGGAGGTAGGTGGAATTTGTCTGCGAAAGATTTTTAATACGAGTTTCTGGTAATTGAAGAGCATAGAGAGATCGGTATGCGTACGAACATCATGGTAATTCATATGGATTAATACACTTTTTAGGTGCTTCGTGTGCTAAGTGAAATCATTTCAGTCTGCCTCTGAGAATATAAAGGACGTAGGGGAAGGTAAAACAGACTCCTTCTTAATGAAAATTTCCTTAAACTTCAGAAATTATTTTAGGCATTTCATGTGCTGCTATTAAGAGGCTTTGTGGTTTACTTCCCCAAACCCGGCAGTTGCCTTATTAACACACACGTAAATTTTGGGACATTGCTTTATTTGTACTATACGAGCTGAGCACCTGGCACCGCTGTTTAAGCATCTGTTCCAGTCTTTTGTTTTTCCGTTTCCGTCTTTCCCCTCTCTCTGTCCATTTCCTCCTCTTCCCACTCTGTCGACCTGTTCAAAATCTCTCCATCTCCTCCACCGCCTCTCTCTGTTCATTTACTCCTCACCCTCTGTACATCTACTCGTTCCCCCTGTGTCACCTTCTCCTTCATGATTCTCAGCCTGTCTTCTCCTACCTCCTCAATCTCCTCGGCACCCTCTTTGTCCAACTCCTCCTCCCCCTCACTCTTTCCCTCCCCTCATCGCCACACTCTCTTGTCCATCCCCTCATCGCCACACTCTCTTGTCCATCCCCTCATCGCCACACTCTCTTGTCCATCCCCTCATCCCCACACTCTCTTGTCCATCCCCTCATCGCCACACTCACTCGTCCATATCCTCCTTCTTCCTCTTGGTATCCATAATCCTCCCCTTCTCAGCTCATCCCTCGCCCCCCCCCCACTCTGACGATTTCCTCCTCCCCTATACGTCCATCTCCTCCTTCACACCCTCGATATGTACATCTTCTCTCATCTCTCTCCGTGCTGTCACCCTGACCACGACCGGAGACTGCTGCTTCTTGCCTGCTCAGTATTTCTTTCCATATACAGGGATACCACTGAAATTCAATTTGTGTAAGAGTTAACGGAGGAGGAAAAGACCTACAATTACTTCCAGTAGGATGGAGCAACTGCCTATACAGCCAGCTGAACCTCGGAGCACTTCACGCCTAACAGTGTTGTCAGCAGAGGTCAGTCTGGCCACCTAGCTCACCCGAACTGTCAGTGTGCAGTTGCTGTGTGTGGGGAGCAACAACCCTCATAGTCTTCAAGAGCTGCAGCAGGACATTTCGGATAAGAAAGCAACAATTCCAGCAGTCCAGCTTAAATCTACCTTCGCCAACTTGCTGGCCAGGGCCCAAAAGCGCCGAAAGACGAGTGGTGGCCACTTGCAACATGTGCTATAGTGAGATTAGTACTAGCTGGCCGGGATGGGCGAGCGGTTCTAGGAGCTACAGTCTGGAACCGCGCGATCGCTACGGTCGCAGGTTCGAATCCTGTCTCGGGCATGGATGTGTGTGATGTCCTTAGGTTAATTAGGTTTAAGTAGTTCTAAGTTCTAGGGGACTGAAGACCTTAGAAGTTAAGTCCCATAGTGCTCAGAGCCATTTGAACCATTTTTGAGATTAGTACTGCGTTTTCTTTCCTCTGCTGTCTTTCTTTGTACGCTTGAACTCGTTCTATGGGCCACTTTTATTTGCCCCACCCTGTAGTAAGTAATATGTGTACAAAATTTTGAAGCTTTTGCAATCAAAATTAGATATTTTTTTGCTAATATGTGATCCTATAAATCGGAATTTAATTAAAGGATATTATATCCTTCGGTTCAAATGAGACAGCGACAAGTTTTGAACAGTTCCTAGAAATCTCATAGAATCAGGTCTCAAACTTTTCGGGAAAGGGCTTCTAATAACGCAAACTTGCAAAACCGAGAAATGCAGTATACAAGATGTAGTTCATGTATTTAATCGCGTAATGGACTTTAATGTATTTTAAAATCACCCATGCTGCTACTCCTCTGTTCTCTCCTCTTATCATCTGTCTGACCTGCAATTGTGGATCAGACTGCTGTGTCAGCTTTGTTGGTCCTTCTCTGAGCGATGGAGTAAAACGCATTTGCCGTACACGCGCCTGCATTTACAGCAAGTTCATCCAATATTTCAAACTGGCCATTAGTCCTCACTGAAATATAAAACTGCATTTTATCATATATCTTTAGTGCGCTAAATCATGTCCTCTTTCAACTTCTAACCGAAATTAAATTATTTAAGCTTTCGCCCTCATTCTATGTTTTTCCCTTGAAAAGCCTTCCTCATTAAATCAAGATTTGCGAGAAACAGGAATGTGAGCTTAATTGTATTTCACAACAGGTTCTGGTAGTGAATCCTAATGTTGTGCCTACACCCGTCGTCTTTCACGCACAGATTATCCACTTACGTTTATATCTGTTGACTTCCACACAAAAATGTGGCTAATTCACTCACCAAATACTGATAAACTTTTGTATCATCGAAACGTAAACAGACCACATGCATGTAAGTTGTCAGGCAAAGATATGTATGTTCCAGCCAAAGACATAAGAAGAGCATTTACATCTATAAAAAAACCACTGAAGCAAGCAGTTTCCCAAATCTCTGAAATGGTGGGTGTGGCTACGAGTGCAGAGTGAAACATTTTAACATTTTAAAGACATTTCTAATGCTGCTAGACACAACATGAAAGTTTCTTTCACGACCAATGTTTGAACTGCCTCCGAGCGCCACCAGACAGATGTGCGTGAGCGAACTCGACCACGGAGGCGAATGTGCTCCTGTATAATATGACTAAGCTTCTGGGTAGGTCTGCATAGAGTCGAAATGGAGATGTTGTAAAATCTGATCAATTGGGACGGTTGCTTCAGAGGCTTGGAGTCCGGTTCTCATCGGCCATCACACTTACCAGAGCTGGGAAGCATCTTCCGGAAAAAGACGACCACTTTTTGCCGTCCTGAAACCCATAATGAAGCATGTTTCCTGACCTGTACAAAGGCTAACCATAGGAAAGGTAACATCTGAACTAAAAGCAACAAGAAAAATAGTAATAAACAATGGTTACTATCCCACCTTACTCGAAAAAAATTATACTAAAAAACTACGTATAAATGTGAAGAAAATAACAGACAGCGTTATCTTAGCAAAACCACACGATAACTGGGAAGTTATGTCAGTGCCATATTGGGGCAAAAATTCAGATAAAGTCAAACTTGCATTTCAAAACACGAACGTCAGAATAAGTTTCAGAACAGTTTCTGTAATTTCAGCGATTAAGGTGTTAATGCATAACAATGCGATATCTATGGAAACATGTACATAGGAGAGAGAGAAAGAAACTTCAAAAGAAGGTTCATCGTTCATTTTAACCTCACTAACATAAACTTATCTTCCTTTAGCTCACACTTGAATGAAGAAAGACACACGGTAATTGAAATAACGTAAAATCTGTTAATCCTAAACAGCGCAGTAAACGGAAGCCTGCTAAATATTTTCGAGAAATATAAATTTACGCGTATTTGATGTAACTTCCTAACGTCATTTTAAAGGAAGAGACTGATTTGAAAAACGAGAAATTCATCAAAAATTTCACAAATATTTCCTAAGCCTTTAGTGCTGCCGAAAACACATTTGTTTGTTGAGAAAATCCATTAACACAGATAATGTATTTTCACGGACACAATCCATTTGTATTTAATTATTTTTCTGGTTCAGTTATTACAGTTTTCGTTCCAGGCGTTAGTGGATGATGATGATGATGACACATGAACGATCGTGAAATAGTTTTTAAAAACGAACGGATCTCACTCGTTCAGGGACGTAGCTACAACTTATTGATAAAGAAATGTTGTCGAAAACGTATATAATTACAGCTTACTCCACTAAAAGCAAAATAATATAAGCTCGTATTCCATGCATGAGAAGCATGTATTTGTTTTTGTCCGTTCTTATTATGACAGGAACCTCCCTAGGCACGTAATAATTTTGCATGGACTCTTTGCACATTTTCACGATTTACTCGACGTTGTAATCCTCGAATATTTTATAAATGTAATTACTTTTGCTTCAAAAGCGAATGTGTGGAAGATTCTTATCGTTTGTGGCTGAGATGACCAAAAATTGTGGGACTGCCACCTTCTGTGTTGGGAAACGGTTCTCTTGGTTTTGGCGTTTTGTTAATTTTTTACATTAAGAAGTATGTACTGCATTCCACACAAGTTTGTTACGGTCCACATTCAGTGATTTGACTGGAAGTGTTGTGAAGAAAACTTCACGGTGTTCAGTAGACATACGACATCTTCCGATGTTTAGTCATGTTTTTGCTCTTAACAGAAAATGACATTCTTCATTAAGTATCTGTAGTTTGCTAGAGAAACGTAAATAAACTGTCCTGTGGTGTACCTTCTCCTGTCTCTTATATAACAGTGCTTAGGAAACTACACGAAGACAGACACGGCATCGTTTTATGGCCGCTGCCGATTTTTATGGCACCACCTACGCTCCCTATTATTTTTGTTCTGTTTATTTACAACAACCTCCACTACACGCTACTGCTAATGCTAGGTCATTTTTTTTTTCAAGTAAGAACCGATTTGTAATGGACTAAGAGAAACTTTATATATAAATGTAGACTGTATCACAAACTGCAGTCTGCACATTTTTTCACCTTTCAACATAGTAACCATGAACATTTAAACATTTGTCAAGTGCTGGCACCAAACTTTCTGATCCCAGCATCAAAGAACACTGCCGCCTGACTGTTAAATCGGGTTAGTAATAGTGTCTTTCAACATGTCGTCATTTTCTAAGCGCTTTCCGCAAGAAATTCCTTCAGTTTTTGAAACAGATGAAAATCTGATGGTGATGAGTAAGGGGTGTAAGGTGGAGGATCCAGTGAGTCCCAAAGAAACGTGTCCAGTTGCTTCTTCGTTGTAGCCGCAACCTGAGGCCATGCACTGTCGTGAAGGAGAACGCCCCCCCCTAGAGAGTAGTCCCCGCCGGCGAGTTTGCATAGCGCGTCTAAGCTTCACATTGCCACTCAGCATTTATTGTCATTCGTCTTGCGAAAAAAGTTTAACAGAAAAATGTCTTTCGGGTCTCAAAAAACGTGGCTATGATGTTCCGTGTTGGAGGTCCTCGTTTGAATTTTTATAGTTTCGTCGAGGAGTTTGAATGATGCCACTCACTGGTTTGACGTTTATTCTCTGGAATGTAGTGCGCAATCCACGTTTTATCGCCGGTCACAATTTGACTCGAAAACTGGTCAGCGTCATAGTGATTGCGCTCCAGAACAGATAAAGAATGTGCCTTTCTCTTTGTTTTGCGTTCTTCTGTCAGCGTTTGCGGTACCCGTCGCGCACACATTTTTTTTTTTTTTTTTTTTTTTTTGTATTGAAGTTTGTCAGTAACAATGTGAAAAAGTACTTATCTTGAAACTGGTGGACATTTCTGATACAGCTCGTCAGTAGTAAATTCATCACGAACATTTGTCGTTCCTTCATTAAACAGCCTACACCATTTAAGCATATTTCCGTCATTCAGTACAGGTGCACCATAAATTTCAAAAGCTGCCGGTGAATTTCAGCAGGACGGAATAGTTTTTCATTTAAGAAGTGAACACTGGAGCGCACTACACAATCGACGGGATTAGTGATTGACATGGCGACAAACGGAGCAGCATAACCGTACAACCTGTAAGTAGGCTGTTTATGTTTTCTTATTGGCAACGTTACTAGCGCTCTGTATGAAAATCACTGGCTGTGCTGTGTGCAGTCTGTGGCTGGTTGGCATTGTTGCAATACTCGCCATTGTAGTGTTGGGCAGCTGGATGTTAACAGCGCGTAGCGTTGCGCGGTTGGAGGTGAGCCGCCAGCAGTGGTGGATGTGGGGAGAGAGATGGTGGAGTTTTGAAATTTGTAAGACTGGATTCATCAACTGCTATGTATATCATGAGTTTTCAATACTATTAAGGTGAATACATTGTTTGTTCTCTATTAAAATCTCTTCATTTGCTAACTATGCCTATCAGTAGTTAGTGCCTTCCGTAGTTTGAATCTTTTATTTAGCTGGCAGTAGTGGCGCTCGCTGTATTGCAGTAGTTCGAGTAACGAAGATTTTTGTGAGGTAAGTTATTTATTTGTGAAAGGTATAGGTTAATGTTAGTCAGGGCCATTCTTTTGTAGGGATTAATGCAAGTCAGATTGCGTTGCGCTAAAAATATTGTGTGTCAGTTTAAGCACAGTCAGGTATAATTTTTCTAAGGGGACGTTTCAAACCAACACCAGCAGAGACGCGAAACGTAACGGCAGCGCAGTGAGACACTGGCCGAAATTGGCCGACCGTCACGTGACATGATGCGTGGACGCGATGTGCTCTCGGTTCTTACTTTAAATATGACCGTCGTATTTTGTGTGCGTGTGTAGTGTAATGTTTGTGTTGGATGACGACGATGATAATGATGATGATGATGATGACGATGACAAGAGTAACTCCTACGGAGCTGCCGAGCTAAACGTCGCCTTTCGACGGACGGGTCACTGGCGGTAAAATTTTTCTCCACCATCAGTATTCGAACCGGCATACTCCCGGATCGAGCGCCACCGCACAAGCCTTAAGCCATTACGGCGACAGAGGCAGCTTGTACGCTCGCTACTATAAAAACTGTTTGACAGATGACGCTACTCGTTAGACACGGCATTCAGAAGTGTATTTTACTGTTCGCTTGGCGTACTGCTGTCAGATGGTTCAAATGGCTCTGAGCACTATGGGACATCTGCGGTCATCAGTCCCCTAGAACTTAGAACTACTTAAACCTAACTAGCCTAAGGACATCACACACATCCATGCCCGAGGCCGGATTCGAACCTGCGACCGCAGCAGCCGCGCACTTCCGGACTGAAGCGCCCAGAACCGCTCGGCCACTGTGGTCGGCCAGTGCTGCTGTCCCCGTGGGCAACAAAACTGAGCAGCAGCGTCGCGACTGTGTGTTAAGTCTGTGTTAATAGAGACATAAATATTTTAGAAACGAAATCGTAGAACTATAGAATAAACTACCGAGTCAATATCTTTGGATGTTAAGCAGTTTGAGATTGCCGAGAGCGTAGTATCCACAATTCACATGTCGATAAAAACTGCCGTATAATCAATTACATTGCTGTTATTGCCAAATGTCTTCGCCGTGTGCTAAGAGACCAGTTAAATTATATAAAAAGTAGCCGTCACATGAAACGCCATAGCCGGCAGGGGTGACCGAGCGGTTCTAGGCGCTACAGTCTGGAACCGCGCGACTGCTACAGTCGCAGGTTCGAATCCTTCCTCGGGCATGGATGTGTGTGATGTCCTTAGGTTAGTTAGGTTTAGGTAGTTCTAAGTTCTAGGGGACTGATGACCTCAGAAATTAAGTTCCATAGTGTTCAGAGCCATTTGACTGACGGCACGTAAATAGTCGTAATGTTTTTGACCTAGTATTTAAGAAGAGAGCACTTAGCGACTTCCAACGAACCTTATTCATGTTTTCAAATAACATTAAACTAATGCAAGGTTTCCTATAACTAATTCTCGGTGCCCTCAGTTACACCCACATAATTTCTGTCTCACTGACCTCTGAACAGAATGATAGCCGCAGACCTCTCGGTAATCAACTGTTATTTCAATACCATTATTGCTATATCTTTCATCAGTTCCGTCTGAAATCTGCATAATAACCGACAATTAGACGAATGTTATGTTTTATCGACTTCAGCTGAGCGTAGCCCTTCACACATTAAAAAAAAAACCTAAATGTAAGTATACGTTGGAACAATCGGTTTAATGACCAATTTTCCTGATAATAATTTACCATGGAGCATAATGACGCAATAATGCACAGTTAGTAAACAATAATTTTTAATTATGAAAGGAGTAAATCCAAACGCGTTTACCACTGGTCATGAGAAATGATATAGTTAATATTGGGCACAAAAGCACGACTCATTGACGAACGCAAGCAGTAGCCAAAATTTTCATCACTTATCCTTGATCGAAACCTTGATTTATTCATTTTCATCACCGAGAAAAATCCTCCACAAACATATGTCGACCCGAACATGGACATAACTCTCGCGGCTTCTCGGTGCAGGCGTGGAAATTCTTGTTGTGAAAAATTTTCGTAGAATTCTTTTGTGCTTCGCACTGCAAAGAACTTGTCCTTCAGTCTTGTATTGCACTGTAGGTCGATCAGTTCCATCTGCAGATCATTCGGAGCATCTTCAACTGACGACGAGAACGGTCGAGCAAAGAGGCGAATGACAGGAGACAAACTCGTAACATCTGCAAATCGTGCTCGAAATTGTTCCTTAATTTTTACAATTATTGACACGTATTCTTGAAATCTTGGACCAGTCCAAGAGTCGGGAAATGTGCAGTGTTTTCTGTCAATAGCTGGCTCTCCCAAAGCGCAAGCTTCCTTTTAAAGGCACTTACTTTTTCCAACATGTCAGAAATTAAATTAATTTCACCTTCCAAACTGACGTTCAGGCTGTTCATGTGAGACGTAATGTCCATGAGAAATGCAAGGTCTGATATCCAACAAGGGTCTTCCAACATAGGTTAACTTTTTCCCTTCTCATGTAAGAATGTTACTATGACAAAACGTAAATCAAAAAATATTTTCAGCATTTTACCTCGACTGAGCCAGCGTACTTCGGTATAGTAAGGTATGTCGCCGTACTCCGCAGCCGTGCGGGATTAGCCGAGCGGTCTCCGGCGCTGCAGTCGTGGACTGTGCAGAATGCAGTGAATTCCATACAACGTCTCGACTGTGTGCCCTAGCTTTTTGCGCATCCGTGCTATGAGGCCTCTCTGATGGCCTTGCATTGATGGTGTCCCATCTGTGGTCACTGAGACTAACCGATTCTTGTCCATACCCACACCATCAATCGCTTGCTCGTCAGCTTGGAGTAAGTCCGCACCTGTAGTAGTCCCTTTCAAAGGTACTAAGTCCAAAACGTCCTCTGTTACACAAAGTGCGTTATCGACTCCTCGTATGTATATCACAACCTGGGCTGTATCTGTAAGATCTGTTGCCGGCCGGAGTGGCCGTGCGGTTCTAGGCGCTACAGTCTGGAGCCAAGCGACCACTGCGGTCGCAGGTTCGAATCCTGCCTCGGGCATGGATGTGTGTGATGTCCTTAGGTTAGTTAGGTTTAATTAGTTCTAAGTTCTAGGCGACTGATGACCTCAGAAGTTAAGTCGCATAGTGCTCAGAGCCATTTTTTTTTTTTTTTAAGATCTGTTGCTTCATCGAGCGCAACAGAGAAAGCAACAAAGTCTTTAGCCTTATTTATTAGCTGCCTGTGCACATCGCCGGCCATAGCACTGATACGTTTTGTCACTGTTTGTTTGGATAGACTGATTTCTTGAAACCTGGTAACGTTCGTGGGACACACAAGTTCTGCAGCATCAATCAGACACCCTTTCAAACTCCCCTTCGGAAAAGGGTTTCCCATATTGTGCAATTCTTAATGCGATTTTAAAACTTGCTCGCGGTGAAGATTTAGTGTGGTTGTTGTTCTGGAAAACTGAAAACAGTACATTGTACAGCGTACAGTAAAATAGACAAAAAAATGTTCAAATGTGTGTGAAATCTTATCGGTTTTAACTGCTAAGGTCATCAGTACCTAAGCTTACACACTACTTAACCTAAATTGTCCTAAGGACAAACACACACACACACACACACACACTCATGCCCGAGGGAGGACTCGAACCTCCGCGCTCTTGCTTGTATCACATAAACACGGAAGTGGAGCCGCCGCCGTTCATTTAGGACACATGTCTAATGACAGATGTTGCTGTCGCACACGTGCGCACATGTGCAGCGCTTCCGCACGTCTGCACACTGTGCAGCGTTTGGCCGGCCCTGTAACAGAGTATTTCAGTTGTCCCTACCAATATCGTTTTATGCAACTCGCAATGTAGTGTCTGGTCTTCAAAAACCACGCGCGAGATTTTCGTATTCTCTCGCTCGCTACGGGCAAACTATTAGCCCGACAGAAAAGAATGAACAAGTCCTTTTTGTAGGAAACGTAATGTAGCTAAATTTCGTTCTACGTTCTCGCTGGAGGGCACGACTTTGGAGTTATTCAAATGTACCTCCGCCGCCACACTCATCTCTCACCAATGAGGATTTCTAGTGTGTTGTCCGTGACACTCCCTCCCATCACTGTACAAACATTCCCGACTACACGAACTATTCCCAATGTTCGACTTTTTTTGGTCTCCATTGATCTCGGCTCGATTATGGGTGCACGGTGTATGAGTCTGCGAGGCCTTCTTACTCAAAGATGTTGGACGTTGTGCACCATGAAGGGCTTCCGTTGGCCACTGGGGCATTCAGAACTAGCCCCATACCAAGCCTCTGTGCAGAGGCTGGTGAACCGCCACTTCATATGCGGCGGCGGCTACTTACGGTGCGCCAGGCGTATAAAACTTTGTCCACATCATAAGCACCACCATACCATACCGTTGCTCAGCTTCCTCTGGCACGGCTATTTCATAACCGGCAACGAGCGACGCGGCCCTATGGGATTCGCGCACAGGATTGCCTCTCTGCGATGGATATGGCTGTTCTTCATGTTTTCCTCCGGAGACCCAGACTTATTTTAGATTTGACTAATTTTAAGAAACATGGTACACCAGATTTTACATTCCAATCTCAGTTTTTTAAAATTTTAGATGCGCATCACGGTTTTACCGTCGCTTACACTGACGGCTCCAAACAGGAGAATTTCTTTGGCTGTTCTTTTGTGCTCCCTGATCATGTTACCCGGATTCGCCTCGCTGATGAATATACCGTCTTCGCAGCGGAGCTCCACACGATCCTGAAGGCACTGGAGCGGATGAATCGTGTTTGGGGCAATCGATTTCACCTCTGCTCCAATTCTCTTAGTGCCTTACAATCATTGCAGAATCTGTACCCAACTGAGGAGATGGTCCAGCTGATATATGGCCAATTGTACTTGCTCCAATGGCAGGGTAAGGAGGTGTCCTTCTGCTGGGTACCTGGACATGCGGGAATATGGGGCAATGAACAGGCCGATTTGGCTGCCAAGGAAGCCTAAAGAAAGCAGGATGTGGTCCAGTGTCCTATTCCCTTGCAGTCTGTCATCTCCGCACTCCACAAGAAGCACATGGAGTTGTGGGAGGCAGATGGCTAGCGGTGACGGCCAATAGACTGCGGTTGGTGAAGTCAACAACTAGGCCGTGGTGTTCCTCCTGCCGGTTGCTCAGGTGGCAAGAGGTGAGCCTCACGCGTCTTCGGATTGGGCACTGTCCTCTCAAACATAGCTTTCTATTACGGCAAGAGGATCCCCCGTTTTGTATTGCTAGTGGTGTGCACAGCTCTGTCCGGCACATTAGGCACTGTCCTCTCACACATGGCTTTCTATTACGGCGGGAGGATCCTCCGTTTTGTGATGCCTGTGGTATGCACATCTCTGTCCGGCACATTAAGCACTGCCCTCTCACAGATAGCTTTCTATTACGGCAAAAGGATCCCCCGTTTTGTGAGGCTTGTGGTGTGCACATCTCTGTCCGGCACATTGGGCACTGTCCTCAAACACATAGCCTTCTATTACATCGAGAGGATCCCCCGTTTTGTGATGCTTGTGGTGTGCACATCTCTGTCCCGCACATTGGGCACTGTCCTCTCACACATTGCTTTCTGTTACGGCGGGAGGATCCCCAGTTTTGTGATGCTTGGGGTGTGCACATCTCTGTCTGTCGCATTGGGCACTGTCCTCTCACACATAGCTTTCTATTACATCGGGAGGATCCCCCGTTTTGTGATGCTTGTGGTGCGCACATCTGTGTCTGGCACATTGGGCACTGTCCTCTCACAAATAGCTCTCCGTTACAGAGGGAGGATCCCCCATTTTGTTATGCTTGTGGTGTGCACATCTCTGTCCGGCACATTGGGCACTGTCCTCTCTCACATAGCTTTCAATTACGGCAGGAGGATCCCTCGATTCGTGATGCTTGTGGTGTGTACATCTCTGTCCGCCACATTGTGCACTGTCCTCTCACACACAGCTTTCTGTTACAGCGGGAGGATCCCCCATTTTGTGATGCTTGTGGTGTGCCCATCTCTGTCCGGCACATTGAGCACGGTCCTCTCACACATAGCTTTCTATTACGGCGGGAGGATCCCCTGTTTTGTGATGCATGTGGTGTGCACATCTCTGTCCGGCGCATACGGCACTGTCGTCTCACAAATAGCTTTCTATTACGGCGAGAGGATCCCCCGTTTTGTGATGCTTGTGGTGTGCACATCTCTGTCCGGCACATTGGGCACTGACCTCTCACACATAGCTTTCTATTACGGCGGGGCATGCCCCATTTTGTGATGCTTGTGGTGTGCACATCTCTGCCCGGCACATTGGGCATTGTCCCCTCACACATAGCTTTCTATTGTGGGAGGAGGATCCCCCGTTTTGTGATGCTTGTGGTGTGCACATCTCTGTCCGGCACATTGGGCACTGCCCTCTGGCACATAGCTTTCTATTACGGCGGGAGGATCCCCCGATTCGTGATGCTTGTGGTGTGCACATCTCTGCCCACACATTGTGCACTGTCATCTCACACACAGCTTTCTGTTACAGCGGGAGGATCCCCCATTTTGTGATGCTTGTGGTGTGCCCATCTCTGTCCAGCACATTGAGCACTGTCTTCTCACAGATAGCTATCGATTACGGCAAGAGGATCCCCCGTTTTGTGATGCTTGTGGTGTGCACATCTCTGTCCGACACATTGTGCACTGTCATCTCACACACAGCTTTCTGCTACAGCGGGAGGATCCCCCATTTTGTGGTGCCTGTGGTGTGCCCATCTCTGTCCAGCACATTGAGCACTGTCCTCTCACAGATAGCTTTCCATTACGGCAAGAGGATCCCCCGTTTTGTGATGCTGGTGTGCAAATCTCTGTCCCGCACGTTGGGCACTGTCCTCTCACACATAGCTTTCTAATACGGCGGGAGGATCCCCTGTTTTCTGATGCTTGGTGTGTGCACATCTCTGTCTGTCGCATTGGGCACTGTCCTCTCACACATAGCCTTCTATTACATCGGGAGGATCTCCCATTTTCTGACGCTTGTGGTGTGCACATCTCTGTCCGGCACATTAGGCACTGTCCTCGCACACATAGCTCTCTGTTACAGAGGGAGGATCCCCCATTTTGTGATGCTTGTGGAGTGCCCATCTCTGTCCGGCACATTGAGCACGGTCCTCTCACACATCGCTTTCTATAACGGCGGGAGGATCCCCTGTTTTGTGATTCTTGTGGTGTGCACATCTCTGTCCGGCACATTGGGCACTGTCCTCTCGCACATAGCTTTCTATTACGGCGGGGGGATGCCCCATTTTGTGATGCTTGTGGTGTGCACATCTCCGTCTGGCACATTGGGCACTGTACTCTCACACATAGCTCTCTATTACGGCGGGAGGATATTCCGTTTTGTGATGCTTGTGGTATTCACATCTCTGTCCGGCACATTGAGCACTGTCCTCTCACACATAGCTTTCAATTACGGCGGGAGGATCCCCAGTTTTGTGATGCTTGTGGTGTGCACAACTATGTCTGGCACATTGAACACTGTCCTCTCACACATAGCTTTCTATTACGGCGGGAGGATCCCCCGTTTTGTGATGCTTGTGGTGTGCACATCTCTGTCCGGCACATTGGGCACTGTCCTCTCACACATAGCTTTCTATTACGGCCGGGGGATGCCCCATTTTGTGATGGTTGTGGTGTGCAAATCTCTGCCCGGCACATTGGGCACTGTCCTCTCACACTTAGTTTTCAATTGCGGGGGGGGAGATCCACCGTTTTGTGATGCTTGTGGTGTGCACATCTCTATCCGGCACATTGGGCACTGTCCTCACACACATAGCTTTCTATTACATCGGGAGGATCCCCAGTTTTGTGATGCTTGTGGTGTGTACATCTCTGTCCCGCACATTGGGCACTGTCCTCTCACACATAGCTTTCTGTTACGGCGGGAGGATCCCCTGTTTTGTGATGCTTGGGGTGTGCATATCTCTGTCTGTCGCATTGGGCACTGTCCTCTCACACATAGCTTTCTATTACATCTAGAGGATCCCCCGTTTTGTGATGCTTGGTGTGCACATCTCTGTCCGGCACATTGGGCACTATCCTCTCACACATAGCTCTCTGTTACAGAGGGAGGATCCCCCATTTTGTTATGCTTGTGGTGTGCACATCTCTGTCTGGCACATTGGGCACTGTCCTCTCACACTTAGCTTTCTATTACGGCAGGAGGATCCCTGGATCCGTGATGCTTGTGGTGTGTACAACTCTGTCCGACACATTGCGCACTGTCCTCTCACACACAGCTTTCTGTTACAGCGGGAGGATCCCCCATTTTGTGATGCTTGTGGTGTGCCCATCTCTGTCCGACACATTGAGCACGGTCCTCTCACTCATAGCTTTCTATTACGGCGGGAGGATCCCCAGGTTTGTGATGCTTGTGGTGTGCACATCCCTGTCCGGCACATTGAGCACTGTCCTCTCACACATAGCTTTCTATTACGGCGGGGGGATCCCCCATTTTGTGATGCTTGTGGTGTGCACATCTCTATCCACCGCATTGGGCAGTGTCCTCTCACACATAGCTTTCTATTACGGCGGGATGATCCCACGTTTTGTGATGCATGTGGTGTGCACATCTCTGTCCGGCGCATTGGGCACTGTCGTCTCACAAATAGCTTTCTATTACTTCGAGAATATCCCCCGTTTTGTGATGCTTGTGGTGTGCACGTCTCTGTCTGGCACATTGGGCACTGTCCTCACACACATAGCCTTCTATTACATCGGGAGGATCACCCGTTTTGTGATGCTTGTGGTGTGCACATCTCTGTCCCGCACATTGGTCACTGCTGTCTCACACATAGCTTTCAATTACGGGGGAGGATCCCCCATTTTCTAATGCTTGCGGTGTGCACATCTCTGTCCGGCACATTGGGCACTGTCCTCTCACACATAGCTGTCTATTACGGCGAGAGGCTCAACCTTTTTGTGATGCTTGTGGTGTGCACATCTCTGTCCGGCACATTGGGCACTGTCCTCTCACATACAGCTTTCTGTTATATCGGGAGGATAACCCGTTTTGTGATGCTTGTGGTGTGCTAATCTCTGTCCGGCGCAATCTTCACTTTCCTCTCACACATAGCTTTCCTTTGCATCAGGAACATCCTCCATTTTGTGAAGCTTGTGGTGTGCACATCTCTGTCTGGCACATTGGGCACTGTCCTCTCACACATAGTTTTCTATTGCGGGGGGAGGATCCCCCGTTTTGTGATGCTTGTGGTGTGCACATCTCTGTCTGGCACATTGGGCACTGTCCTCACACACATAGCTTTCTATTACATCGGGAGGATCCCCCGTTTTGTGATGCTTGTGGTGTGTACATCTCTGTCCCGCACATTGGGCACTGTCCTCTCACACATAGCTATCTGTTACGGTGGGAGGATCCCCTGTTTTGCGATGCTTGGGGTATGCACATCTCTGTCTGGCACATTGAGCACGGTCCTCTCACACATAGCTTTCTATTACGGCGGGGGGATCCCCCGTTTTGTGATGCTTGTGGTGTGCACATCTCTATCCACCGCATTGGGCAGTGTCCTCTCACACGTAGCTTTCTATTACGGCGGGAGGATACCACGTTTTGTGATGCATGTGGTGTGCACATCTCTGTCCGGCGCATTGGGCACTGTCGTCTCACAAATAGCTTTCTATTACTTCGAGAATATACCCCGTTTTGCGATGCTTGTAGTGTGCACATCTCTGTCTGGCACTTTGGGCACTGTCCTCACACACATAGCCTTCTATTACATCGGGAGGATCCCCCATTTTGTAATTCTTGCGGTGTGCACATCTCTGTCGGCACATTGGGCACTGTCCTCTCACACATAGCTTTCTATTACGGCGGGAGGATCAACCGTTTTGTGATGCTTGTGGTGTGTACATCTCTGTCCCGCACATTGGGCACTGCCCTCCCACACATAGCTTTCTGTTACGGCGGGAGGATCCCCTGTTTTGTGATGCTTGGGGTATGCACATCTCTGTCTGTCGCATTGGGCACTGTCCTCTCACACATAGCTTTCTATTACATCTAGAGGATCCCCCATTTTGTGATGCTTGTGGTGTGCACATCTCTGTCCGGCACATTGGGCACTGTCCTCTCACACATAGCTCTCTGTTACAGAGGGAGGATCCCCCATTTTGTGATGCTTGTGGCGTGCACATCTCTGTCCGGCACATTGGGCACTGTCCTCTCACACATAGTTTTCTATTGCGGGGGGAGGATCCCCCGTTTTGTGATGCTTGTGGTGTGCACATCTCTGTCCGGCACATTGGGCACTGTCCTCACACACATAGCTTTCTATTACATCGGGAGGATCCCCCGTTTTGTGATGCTTGTGATGTGTACATCTCTGTCCCGCACTTTGGGCACTGTCCTCTCACACATAGCTTTCTGTTACGGCGGGAGGATCCCCTGTTTTGTGATGCTTGGGGTATGCACATCTCTGTCTGGCACATTGAGCACGGTCCTCTCACACATAGCTTTCTATTACGGCGGGAGGATCCCACGTTTTGTGATGCATGTGGTGTGCACATCTCTGTCCCGCACATTGGTCACTGCTGTCTCACACATAGCTTTCAATTACGGGGGAGGATCCCCCATTTTGTAATGCTTGCGGTGTGCACATCTCTGTCCGGCACATTGGGCACTGTCCTCTCACACATAGCTTTCTATTACGGCGAGAGGCTCAACCTTTTTGTGATGCTTGTGGTGTGCACATCTCTGTCCGGCACATTGGGCACTGTCCTCTCACATACAGCTTTCTGTTATATCGGGAGGATAACCCGTTTTGTGATGCTTGTGGTGTGCTAATCTCTGTCCGGCGCAATCTTCACTTTCCTCTCACACATAGCTTTCCATTGCATCAGGAACATCCTCCATTTTGTGAAGCTTGTGGTGTGCACATCTCTGTCTGGCACATTGGGCACTGTCCTCTCACACATAGTTTTCTATTGCGGGGAGAGGATCCCCCGTTTTGTGACGCTTGTGGTGTGCACATCTCTGTCTGGCACATTGGGCACTGTCCTCACACACATAGCTTTCTATTACATCGGGAGGATCCCCCGTTTTGTGATGCTTGTGGTGTGTACATCTCTGTCTCGCACATTGAGCACTGTCCTCTCACACATAGCTTTCCGTTACGGTGGGAGGATCCCCTGTTTTGCGATGCTTGGGGTATGCACATCTCTGTCTGGCACATTGAGCACGGTCCTCTCACACATAGCTTTCTATTACGGCGGGAGGATTCCCTGGTTTGTGATGCTTGTGGTGTGCACATCCCTGTCCGGCACATTGAGCACTGTCCTCTCACACATAGCTTTCTATTACGGCGGGGGGATCCCCCGTTTTGTGATGCTTGTGGTGTGCACATCTCTATCCACCGCATTGGGCAGTGTCCTCTCACACGTAGCTTTCTATTACGGCGGGAGGATCCCACGTTTTGTGATGCATGTGGTGTGCACATCTCTGTCCAGCGCATTGGGCACTGTCGTCTCACAAATAGCTTTCTATTACTTCGAGAATATCCCCCGTTTTGTGATGCTTGTGGTGTGCACATCTCTGTCTGGCACATTGGGCACTGTCCTCACACACATAGCCTTCTATTACATCGGGAGGATCCCCCATTTTGTAATTCTTGCGGTGTGCACATCTCTGTCGGCACATTGGGCACTGTCCTCTCACACATAGCTTTCTATTACGGCGGGAGGATCAACCGTTTTGTGATGCTTGTGGTGTGTACATCTCTGTCCCGCACATTGGGCACTGTCCTCCCACACATAGCTTTCTGTTACGGCGTGAGGGTCCCCTGTTTTGTGATGCTTGGGGTATGCACATCTCTGTCTGTCGCATTGGGCACTGTCCTCTCACACATAGCTTTCTATTACATCTAGAGGATCCCCCATTTTGTGATGCTTGTGGTGTGCAAATCTCTGTCCGGCACATTGGGCACTGTCCTCTCACACATAGCTCTCTGTTACATCGGGAGGATCCCCCGTTTTGTGATGCTTGTGGTGTGTACATCTCTGTCCCGCACATTGGGCACTGTCCTCTCACACATAGCTTTCTGTTACGGCGGGAGGATCCCCTGTTATGTGATGCTTGGGGTATGCACATCTCTGTCTGGCACATTGAGCACGATCCTCTCACACATAGCTTTCTATTACGGCGGGAGGATCCCCTGGTTTGTGATGCTTGTGGTGTGCACATCCCTGTCCGTCACATTGAGCACTGTCCTCTCACACATAGCTTTCTATTACGGCGGGGGGATCCCCCGTTTTGTGATGCTTGTGGTGTGCACATCTCTATCCACCGCATTGGGCAGTGTCCTCTCACACGTAGCTTTCTATTACGGCGGGAGAATCCCACGTTTTGTGATGCATGTGGTGTGCACATCTCTGTCCGGCGCATTGGGCACTGTCGTCTCACAAATAGCTTTCTATTACTTCGAGAATATCCCCCGTTTTGTGATGCTTGTGGTGTGCACGTCTCTGTCTGGCACATTGGGCACTGTCCTCACACACATAGCCTTCTATTACATCGGGAGGATCCCCCGTTTTGTGCTGCTTGTGGTGTGCACATCTCTGTCCGGCGCATTGGGCACTGTCGTCTCACAAATAGCTTTCTATTACTTCGAGAATATACCCCGTATTGCGATGCTTGTGGTGTGCACATCTCTGTCTGGCACATTGGGCACTGTCCTCACACACATAGCCTTCTATTACATCGGGAGGATCCCCCATTTTGTAATTCTTGCGGTGTGCACATCTCTGTCGGCACATTGGGCACTGTCCTCTCACACATAGCTTTCTATTACGGCGGGAGGATCAACCGTTTTGTGATGCTTGTGGTGTGTACATCTCTGTCCCGCACATTGGGCACTGTCCTCTCACACATAGCTTTCTGTTACGGCGGGAGGATCCCCTGTTTTGTGATGCTTGGGGTGTGCATATCTCTGTCTGTCGCATTGGGCACTGTCCTCTCACACATAGCTTACTATTACATCTAGAGGAACCCCCGTTTTGTGATGCTTGTGGTGTGCACATCTCTGTCCGGCACTTTGGGCACTGTCCTCTCACACATAGCTCTGTGTTACAGAGGGAGGATCCCCCATTTTGTTATGCTTGTGGTGTGCACATCTCTGTCTGGCACATTGGGCACTGTCCTCCCACACTTAGCTTTCTTTTACGGCAGGAGGATCCCTGGATCCGTGATGCTTGTGGTGTGTACAACTCTGTCCGACACATTGTGCACTGTCCTCTCACACACAGCTTTCTGTTACAGCGGGAGGATCCTCCATTTTGTGATGCTTGTGGTGTGCCCATCTCTGTCCGACACATTGAGCACGGTCCTCTCACTCATAGCTTTCTATTACGGCGGGAGGATCCCCTGGTTTGTGATGCTTGTGGTGTGCACATCATTGTCCGGCACATTGAGCACTGTCCTCTCACACATAGCTGTCTATTACGGCGGGGGGATCCCCCGTTTTGTGATGCTTGTGGTGTGCACATCTCTATCCACCGCATTGGGCAGTGTCCTCTCACACATAGCTTTCTATTACGGCGGGATGATCCCAGTTTTGTGATGCATGTGGTGTGCACATCTCTGTCTGGCACATTGGGCACTGTCCTCACACACATAGCCTTCTATTACGTCGGGAGGATCCCCCGTTTTGTGATGCTTGTGGTGTGCACATCTCTGTCCCGCACATTGGTCACTGCTGTCTCACACATAGCTTTCAATTACGGATGAGGATCCCCCATTTTGTAATGCTTGCGGTGTGCACATCTCTGTCCGGCACATTGGGCACTGCCCTCTCACACATAGCTTTCTATTACGGCGAGAGGATCAACCTTTTTGTGATGCTTGTGGTGTGCACATCTCTGTCCGTCACATTGAGCATGGTCCTCTCATACATAGCTTTCTATTACGGCGGGAGGATCCCACGTTTTGTGATGCTTGTGGTGCGCACATCTCTGTCTGGCACATTGAGCACTGTCCTCTCACACATAGCTTTCTATTACGGAGGGGGGATCGCCCGTTTTGTGATGCTTGTGGTGTGCACATCTCCATCCACCGCATTGGACACTGTCCTCTCACACATAGCTTTCTATTACGGCGGGAGGATCCCACGTTTTGTGATGCTTGTGGTGCGCACATCTCTGTCTGGCACATTGGGCACTGTCCTCTCACATATAGCTTTCTGTTACATCGGGAGGATAACCCGTTTTGTGATGCTTGTGGTGTGCTAATCTCTGTCCGGCGCAATCTTCACTTTCCTCTCACACATAGCTTTCCATTGCATCAGGAAGATCCTCCATTTTGTGAAACTTGTGGTGTGCACATCTCTGTCTGGCACATTGGGCACTGTCCTCTCACACTTAGCTTTCTTTTACGGCAGGAGGATCCCTGGATCTGTGATGCTTGTGGTGTGTACAACTCTGTCCGACACATTGTGCACTGTCCTCTCACACACAGCTTTCTGTTACAGCGGGAGGATCCCCCATTTTGTGATGCTTGTGGTGTGCCCATCTCTGTCCGACACATTGAGCACGGTCCTCTCACTCATAGCTTTCTATTACGGCGGGAGGATCCCCTGGTTTGTGATGCTTGTGGTGTGCACATCCCTGTCCGGCACATTGAGCACTGTCCTCTTACACATAGCTTTCTATTACGGCGGGGGGATCCCCCGTTTTGTGATGCTTGTGGTGTGCACATCTCTATCCACCGCATTGGGCAGTGTCCTCTCACACATAGCTTTCTATTACGGCGGGAGGATCCCACGATTTGTGATGCATGTGGTGTGCACATCTCTGTCCGGCGCATTGGGCACTGTCGTCTCACAAATAGCTTTCTATTGCTTCGAGAGGATCCCCCGTTTTGTGATGCTTGTGGTGTGCACATCTCTGTCTGGCACGTTGGGCACTGTCCTCACACACATAGCCTTAAATTACATTGGGAGGATCCCCCGTTTGTGATGCTTGTGGTGTGCACATCTCTGTCCGGCACATTGAGCACTGTCCTCTCACACACAGCTTTCTGTTACAGCGCGAGGATCCCACATTTTGTGATGCTTGTGGTGTGCCCATCTCTGTCCGTCACATTGAGCATGGTCCTCTCATACATAGCTTTCTATTACGGCGGGAGGATCCCACGTTTTGTGATGCTTGTGGTGCGCACATCTCTGTCTGGCACATTGAGCACTGTCCTCTCACACATAGCTTTCTATTACGGAGGGGGGATCGCCCGTTTTGTGATGCTTGTGGTGTGCACATCTCCATCCACCGCATTGGACACTGTCCTCTCACACATAGCTTTCTATTACGACGGGAGGATCCCACGTTTTGTGATGCTTGTGGTGTGCACATCTCTGTCTGGCACATTGGGCACTGTCCTCTCACACATAGCTTTCTATTACAGCAGGAGGATCCCCTGATTCGTGATGCTTGTGGTGTGCACATCTCTGTACGTCACATTGTGCACTGTCCTCTCACACACAGCTTTCTGTTACAGCGGGAGGATCCCCCTTTTTGTGATGCTTGTTGTGTGCCC
The DNA here is from genome assembly GCF_021461395.2 of Schistocerca americana. NCBI lineage: Eukaryota > Metazoa > Arthropoda > Insecta > Orthoptera > Acrididae > Schistocerca > Schistocerca americana. Next base: position 597,277,838 of record NC_060124.1, on the reverse strand, counting down.
ATCTCTGTCCAGCACATTGAGCACTATCCTCTCACACATAGCATTCTTATACGGCGGGAGGATCCCCTGTTTTGTGATGCTTGGGGTGTGCACATCTCTGTTTGTCGCATTGGGCACTGTCCTCTCACACATAGCTTTCTATTACATCGGGAGGATCCCCCGTCTTGTGATGCTTGTGGTGTGCACATTTCTGTCCGGCACATTGGGCACTGTCCTCTCACACGTAGCTCTCTGTTACAGAGGGAGGATCCCCCATTTTGTTACGCTTGTGGTGTGCACATCTCTGTCCGGCACATTGGGCACTGTCCTCTCACACATAGCTTTCAATTACAGCAGGAGGATCCCTCGATTCGTGATGCTTGTGGTGTGTACATCTCTGTCCGACACTTTGTGCACTGTCCTCTCACACACAGCTTTCTGCTACAGCGGGAGGATCCCCCATTTTGTGATGCTTGTGGTGTGCCCATCTCTGTCCGTCACATTGAGCACAGTCCTCTCATACATAGCTTTCTATTACGGCGGGGGGATCGCCCGTTTTTTGATGCTTGTGGTGAGCACATCTCTATCCACAGCATTGGACACTGTCCTCTCACACATAGCTTTCTATTACTGCGGGAGGATCCCACGTCTTGTGATGCTTGTGGTGTGCACATCTCTGTCCGGCACATTGGGCACTGTCCTCTCACACATAGCTTTCTATTACGGAGGGGGGATGCCCCATTTTGTGATGCTTGTGGTGTGCACATCTCTGCTCGGCACATTGGGCACTGTCCTCTCACACGTAGATTTCAATTGTGGGGGGAGGATCCCCGTTTTGTGATGCTTCTGGTGTGCACATTTCTGTCCGGCACATTGGGCACTGTCCTCTCACACATAGCTTTCTATTACGGCGGGAGGATCCCTCGATTCGTGATGCTTGTGGTGTGCCCATCTCTTTCCGGCACATTGAGCACGGTCCTCTCACACATAGCTTTCTATTACGGCAGGAGGTTCCCCGGTTTTGTGATGCTTTTGGTGTGCACATTTATGTCCGGCACATTGGGCACTGTCCTCTCTCACATAGCTTTCTATTACAGCGGTAGGATCCCCCGATTCGTGATACTTGTGGTGTGCACATCTCTGTACAACACATTGTGCACTGTCCTCTCACACACAGCTTTCTGTTACAGCGGGAGGATCCCCCATTTTTCGATGCTTGTGGTGTGCCCATCTCTGTCCAGCACGTTGAGCACTGTCCTCTCATACATAGCATTCTGTTATGGCGGAAGGATCCCCTGTTTTGTGATGCTTGGGGTGTGCACATCTCTGTCTGTCGCATTGGGCACTGTCCTCTCACACATAGCTTTCTATTACATCGGGACTATCCCCCGTCTTGTAATGCCTGTGGTGTGCACATCTCTGTCCGGCACATTGGGCACTGTCCTCTCACACATAGCTCTCTGTTACAGAGGGAGGATCCCCCATTTTGTTATGCTTGTGGTGTGCACATCTCTGTCCGGCACATTGGGCACTGTCCTCTCACACATAGCTTTCTATTACGGCAGGAGGATCCCTTGATCCGTGATGCTTGTGGGGTGTACAACTCTGCCAGACACATTGTGCACTGTCCTCTCACACACAGGTTTCTATTACGGCGGGGGGATCCCCCGTTTTGTGATGCTTGTGGTGTGCACATCTCTATCCACCGCATTGGGCACTGTCCTCTCACACATAGCTTTCTATTACGGCGGGAGGATCCCTCGTTTTGTGATGCATGTGGTGTGCACATCTCTGTCCGGCGCATTGGGCACTGTCGTCTTACAAATAGCTTTTTATTACGGCGAGAGGATCCCCCGTTTTGTGAAGCTTGTAGTGTGCACATCTGGGTCTAGCACATTGGGCTCTGTCCTCACACACATAGCCCTCTATTACATCAGGAGGATCCCCCGTTTTGTGATGCTTGTGGTGTGCACATCTCTGTCCCGCACATTGGGCACTGCCGTCTCACACATAGCTTTCTATTACGGCGGGAGGATCCTCCGTTTTGTGATGCTTGTGGTATGCACATCTCTGTCCGCCACATTGAGCACTGTCCTCTCACACATAGCTTTCAATTACGGCGGGAGGATCCCCAGTTTTGTGATGCTTGTGGTGTGCACATCTATGTCTGGCACATTGAGCGCTGTCCTCTCACTCATGGTTATTATATTACGGCGGGAGGATCCCCCGTTTTGTGGTGCTAGTGGTGTGCACATCTCTTTCCGGCACAATGGGCACTGACCTCTCACACGTAGCTTTCTATTACGGCGGGGGGATGCCCCATTTTGTGATGTTTGTGGTGTGCAAATCTCTGCCCTGCACATTGGGCACTGTCCTCTCACACATAGCTTTCTATTGTGGGGGGAGGATCCCCCGTTTTGTGATGCTTGTGGTGTGCACATCTCTGCCCGGCACATTGGGCACTGTCCTCACACACATAGCTTTCTCGGGAGGATCCCCCGATTCGTGATGCTTGTGGTGTGCACATCTCTGTCCTGCACATTGGGCACTGTCCTCACACACATAGCCTTCTATTTCATCGGGAGGATCCACCGTTTTGTGATGCATGTTGGGTGCACATCTCTGTCCCGCACATTGGGCACTGTCCTCTCACACATAGCTTTCTATTGTGGGGGGAGGATCCCCTGTTTTGTGATGCTTGGGGTGTGCACATCTCTGTCTGTCGCATTGGTCACTTTCCTCTCACACATAGCTTTCTATTACATCGGGAGAATCCCCCCTTTTGCGATGCTTGTGGTGTGCACATCTCTGTCCGGCACATTAGGCACTGTCCTCTCACACACAGCTCTCTGTTACAGAGGGAGGATCCCCCATTTTGTTATGCTTGTGGTGTGCACATCTCTGTCCGGCACATTGGGCACTGTCCTCTCACACATAGCTTTCTATTACGGCAGGAGGATCCCTGGATCCGTGATGCTTGTGGTGTGTACAGCTCTGTCCGACACATTGTGCACTGTCCTCTCACACACAGCTTTCTCTTACAGCGGGAGGATCCCCCATTTTGTGATGCTTGCGGTGTGCACATCTCTGTCCGGCACATTGGGCACTGTCCTCTCACACATAGCTTTCTATTACGGCGAGAGGATCCCCCGTTTTGTGATGCTTGTGGTGTGCACATCTCTGTCCGGCACATTGAGCACTGTCCTCTCACATATAGCTTTCTGTTACATCGGGATGATCCCCCGTTTTGTGATGCTTGTGGTGTGCACATCTCTGTCCGGCGCAATCTTCACTTTCCTCTCACACATAGCTTTCCATTACATCGGGAAGATCCTCCATTTTGTGAAGCTTGTGGTGTGCACATCTCTGTCCGGCACATTGGGCACTGTCCTCTCACACATAGCTTTCTATTAAATCAGGAGGATCCCCCGTTTTGTGATGCTTGTGGTGTGCACATCTCTGTCCGTCACATTAGGCACTGTCCTCCCAGACATAGCTTTCTGTTACGTCAGGAGGATCCCTAGTTTTGTGATGCTTGTGGTGTGCACATCTCTGTCTGGCGCATTGGGCACTGTCCTCTCACACATAGCGTTCTATTACATCGAGAGGATCCCCCGTTTTTTGATGCTTGTGGTGTGCCCATCTCTGTCCGGCACATTGAGCACGGTCCTCTCACACATAGCTTTCTATTATGGAGGGAGGATCCCCTGTTTTATGATGCTTGTGGTGTGCCCATCTCTGTCCGGCACATTGAGCACGGTCCTCTCACACATAGCTTTCTATTGCGGCGGGAGGATTCCCTGTTTTGTGATGCTTGTGGTGTGCACATCTCTGTCCGGCACATTGAGCACTGTCCTCTCACACATAGCTTTCTATTACGGCTGGGGGATCGCCCGTTTTGTGATGCTTGTGGTGTGCAGATCTCTGTCCGGCACATTGAGCTCAGTCCTCTCAGAATTAGCTTTCTATTACGGCGGGAGGATCCCCCGATTCGTGATGCTTGTGGTGTGCACATCTCTGTCTGACACATTGTGCACTGTCATCTCACACACAGCTTTCTATTGTGGGGGCAGGATCCCCCGTTTTGTGATGCTTGTGGTGTGCACATCTCTGTCTGGCACATTGGGCACTGTCCTCTCACACATAGCTCTCTGTTACAGAGGGAGGATCCCCCAGTTTATTATGCTTGTGGTGTGCACATCTCTGCCCGGCACATTGGGCACTTTCCTCACACACATAGCTTTCTATTACGGCGGGAGGATCCCCCGTTTTGTGATGCTTGTCGTGTGCACATCTCTATCCGGCACATTGGGCACTGTCCTGCCACACATAGCTCTCTATTACGGCGGGGGGATGCCCCATTTTGTGTTGCTTGTGGTGTGCAAATCTCTGCCCGGCACATTGGGCACTGTCCTCTCACACATAGCTTTCTATTTTGGGGGGAGGATCCCCCGTTTTGTGATGCTTGTGGTGTGCACATCTCTGTCCGGCACATTGGGCACTGTCCTCTCACAGATAGCTTTCTGTTACGGCGAGAGGATCCCTCGTTTTGTGATGCTTGTGGTGTGCACATCTCTGTCCGGCACATTGGGCACTGTCCTCACACACATAGCCTTCTATTACATCGGGAGGATCCCCCGTTTTGTGATGCTTGGGGTGTGCACATCTCCGTCTGTCGCATTGGGCACTGTCCTCTCACACACAGCTTCCTATTACATCGGGAGGATCCCCCGTTTTGTGATGCTTGTGGTGTGCACATCTCTGTCCGGCACATTGGGCACTGTCCTCACACACATAGCTCTCTGTTACAGAGGGAGGATCCCCCATTTTGTTATGCTTGTGGTGTGCACATCTCTGTCTGGCACATTGGGCACTGTCCTCTCACACATAGCTTTCTATTACGGCAGGAGGATCCCTGGATCCGTGATGCTTGTGGTGTGTACAACTCTGTCCGACACTTTGTGCACTGTCCTCTCACACACAGCTTTCTGTTACAACGGGAGGATCCCCCAATTTGTGATGCTTGTGGTGTGCCCATCTCTGTCCGACACATTGAGCACGGTCCTCTCACACATAGCTTTCTATTACAGCGGGAGGATCCCCTGGTTTGTGATGCTTGTGGTGTGCACACCTCTGTCCGGCACATTGAGCACTGCCCTCTCACACATAGCTTTCTGTTACGTCTGGGGGATCCCGCGTTTTGTGATGCATGTGGTGTGCACATCTCTATCCACCTCATTGGGCACTGTCCTCACACACATAGCCTTCTATTACATCGGAAGGATCCCCCGTTTTGTGATGCTTGTGGTGTGCACATCTCTGTCCCGCACATTGGGCACTGCCGTCTCACACATAGCTTTCAATTACGGGGGAGGATCCCCCATTTTGTAAAGCTTGCGGTGTGCACATCTCTGTCCGGCACATTGGGCACTGTCCTCTCACACATAGCTTTCTAATATGGCGAGAGGATCCCCCGTTTTGTGATGCTTGTGGTGTGTACATCTCTGTCCGTCACATTGGGCACTGTCCTCTCACATATAGCTTTCTGTTACATCGGGAGGATCCCCCGTTTTGTGATGCTTGTGGTGTGCACATCTCTGTCCGTCGAAATGTTCACTTTCCTCTCACACATAGCTTTCCATTACATCGGGAGGATCCTCCATTTTGTGAAGCTTGTGGTGTGCACATCTCTGTCCGGCACATTGGGCACTGTCCTCTCACACATAGCATTCTATTGAATCAGGAGGATCCCCCGTTTTGTGATGCATGTGGTGTGCACATCTCTGTCCGTCACATTAGGCACTGTCCTCTCAGACATAGCTCTCTGTTACGGCAGGAGGATTCCTAGTTTTGTGATGCTTGTCGTATGTACACCTCTGTCTGGCGCATGGGGCACTGTCCTCTCATACATAGCGTTCTATTACATCGAGAGGATCCCCCGTTTTGTGATGCTTGTGGTGTGCACATCTCTGTCCGGCACATAGGGCACTGTCCTCTCACACATAGCTCTCTGTTACAGCGGGAGGATCCCCCATTTTGTGATGCTTGTGGTGTGCACATCTCTGTCCGGCACATTGGGCACTGTCCTCTCACACATAGCTTTCTATTACGGCAGAAGGATCCCCTGTTTTGTGATGCATGTGGTGTGCACATTTCTGTCCGGCACATTGAGCACTGTCCTCTCACACATAGCTTTCTGTTATGGTGGGCGGATCCCACGTTTTGTGATGCTTGTGGTGTGCACATCTCTGTCTTTCGCATTAGGCACTGTCCTCTCACACATGGCTTTCTATTACGGTGGGAGGATCCCCCGTTTTGTGATGCTTGTGGTGTGCACATCTCTGTCCGGCACATTGGGCACCGTCCTCACACCCATAGCTTTCTGTTACAGCGGGAGAATCCCGCATTTTGTGATGCTTGTGGTGTGCACATCTCGTTCCGGAATATTGAGCACTGTCCTCTCATAGATAGCTTTCTACTACGGTGGGAGGGTCCCCATTTTGTGATGCTTGAGGTGTGCACATCTCTCTCCGGCACATTGAGCACTGTATTCTCACACACAGCTTTCTGTAACTGCGGGAGGACCCCCGTTTTATGATGCTTGTGGTGTGGGCATCTCTGTCTGGCGCATTGGGGACTGCCCTCGCACACATAGTTTTCTATTACGGCGGGAAGATCCCATGTTTTGTGATGCTTGTGGTGTGCACATCTCTATCCGGCGCATTGGTCACTGTCCACTCACACATAGCTTTCTATTACGGCGGGAGGATCTCCTGTTTTGTGATGCTTGTGGTGTGCATATCTCTGTCCGGCACATTGATCACTGTCCTGTGACACATAACTTTCTATTACGGCGGGAGGATCCCCCGTTTTGTGTGCTTGTGGTGTTCACATCTCCGTCTGGCGCAATGGGCACTGCCCTCTCACACATAGTTTCCTATTATGGCGGGTAAGATCCCCCATTTTGTGATGCTTGTGGTGTGCACATCTCTGTCCGGCACATTGAGCACTGTCCTTTCACACATAGCTTTCTATTACGGCGGGAGGATCCCCCGTTTTCTGATCCATGTGTTGTGCACATCTCTGTCCGACACATTGGGCACAGTCCTCTCACACATGGCTTTCATTTACGGCGGGAGGATCCCCCGTTTTGTGATGCCTGTGGTGTGCACATCTCTGTAGGGCGCATTGGGCAATGTCCTCTCACTTATAGCTTTCTATTATGGAGGGAGGATCCTCCGTTTTGTGATGCTTCTGGTGTGCACATCTCTGTCTGGTACATTGGGCACTATCCTATCACACATAGCTTTCTATTACGGCGGGAGGATCCCCCGTTTTTTGATGCTTGTGGTGTGCACATCGCTGTCTGGCACATTGGGCACTGTCCTCTCACACATAGCTTTCTATTGCGGCTAGAGGATCCCCCGTTTTGTGATGCTTGTTGTATGCACATCTCTGTCCGGCAAATTGGGCACTGTCCTCTCACACATAGCTTTCTCTTATGGCGGGAGGATCCACCGTTTTGTGATGCTTATGGTGTGCACATCTCTGTCCAGCGCGTTGGGCACATTCCTCTCACACATAGCTTTCTATTATGGCGGGAGGATCCCCCGTTTTGTGATGCTTGTGGTGTGCAGATCTCTGATCGGCACATTGGGCACTGTCCTCTCTCACTTAGCTTTCTGTTACGGCGGGAGGATCCCCCGTTTTGTGATGCTTGTGGTATGCATATCTCTGTCCGGTTCATTTGGCACTGTTCGTTCACATATAGCGTTCTATTTCGGCGGGAGGATCCCCCGTTTTGTGATGCTTGTGGTGTGCACATCTCGGTCCGGCACATTGGGCACTGTCCTCTGACACATAGCTTTCTATTACGGCGGGAGGATCCCACGTTTTGTGATGCTTGTGGTGTGCACATCTCTTTCCGGCACATTGGGCACCGTCCTCTCACACATAGCTATTAGTTACGGCGGGAGGATCGCCAGTTTTGTGATGCTTGAGGTGTGCACAACTCTGTCCGGCATATTGGGCACTGTCCTCTCACACATAGCGATCTATTACGGCGGGAAGATCCCCCGTTTTGTGATGCTTGTGGTGTGCACATCTCTGTCTGGCAAATTGGGCACTGTCCTCTGACCCATAGCTTTCTATTACAGCGGGAGGATCCCTCGTTTTGTGATGCTTGTGGTGTGCACATCTCTGTCCGGCACATTGGGCACTGTCCTCTCACAAATAGCTTTCTGTTACGGCGGGAGGTTCCCCCGTTTTGTGATGCTTGTGGTGTGCACATCTCTGTCCGGCACATTGGGCACTGTCCTCTGCCACATAGCTTTCTATTACGGCGGGAGGATCCCCCGTTTTGTGATGCTTGTGTTGTGTACGTCTTTCTCCGGCACATTGGGCACTGTCCTCTCGCACATAGATTTCTATTATGGAGGGAGGTTCCTCCGTTTTGTGATGCTTGTGGTGTGCACATCTCTGTCCGGCACATTGGGCACTGTCCTCTCACTCGTGGCTATCTATTATGGAGGGAGGATCCTCCGTTTTGTGATGCTTGTGGTGTGCACATCTCTGTCCGGTACATTGGGCACTGTCCTTTCACACATAGCTTTTTATTACGGCGGGAGGATCCCCCGCTTCGTGATGCTTGTGGTGTGCACACCTCCGTCCGGCACATTGGGCACTGTCCTCTCACATATAGCTTTCTATTACGGCGGGATTATCCCCCGTTTTGTGATGGTTGTGGTGTGCACACCTCTGTCCGGCACATTGGGCACTGTCCTCTCACACATAGCTTTCTATTACGGCGGGAGGATCCCCCGGTTTGTGATGCTTGTGGTGTGCACATCTTTGTCCGGCACATTGGGCACTGTCCTCTCACACATAGCTTTCTATTATGGGGGGAGGATCCCCCGTTTTGTGATGCTTGTGGTGTGCACATCTCTGTCCGTCACATTTTTACAGACTGCATTTTATACTGTGATGCAAGGGCAGAACTACAAGTCGGTGTGGATCTGCCCTGTGTCTTTGCTAATGATGAGACGTGTGTGTCTAGTGTTTTAAAGTTTTGTCATGTGTCTGGACTCTGGCCTAAACTTTTAGGCTAGAGGTCTAGTGTATTGCACAGTGGCTGGCTCTTCCCTTTTTCCTTGCGGTCAGCCAGCCATTTCCATCTGCTATGTTGCTTTAGCTCCCTCTACTACTTTCTTCCTGTCTTGTCCATGTTTTACTGCTGGCGGCATGCTTCGTCCCACGCTTCAGTGTCGGGTAGGCCCATATTTTTCCAAGCTTGTTACCTGCGTTTTACGTTCTGTTTTATCTTACCGTTCTGAGTCTTTTCTTGACACCCGTGTCAATCTGTTACTGAGCTGGCTCTGCAGACATTCGCATCGTGCGCCCATGCAACACTCTCCATCCATCCATCATCTAGTTCCTGGGCTGTTATGCCGCCAGTGTAGTTGGCTATTTCGTTAACATTATCAATGTAAACGCACCCGTGAGGGTACCGAAAGAAATACGAGTTTTGTAAACGTTACGCTAAAACTAATTACGTTGACAATTTAATCCAAACTTAAACCTTACAAACGCAGTAGTTTTGTAGTCAGAAGACCTGACGAATGTAACGATGTAACTACAAGGGTTGCAACTTTAACAGTGGTAGCTATCTATTTACAGCTCGTACAAAATAGATACGTGTTTCAAAGTTTCACTGACCTTATGTTCATATGTGTGTGAAATCTTACGGGACCTAACTGCTAAGATCATCAGTCCCTAAGCGTACACACTACTTAATTTAAATTATCCTAAGGAGAAACACACACACCCATGCCCGAGGGAGGACTCGAATCTCCGCTGAGACCAGCCGCACAGTCCATGACTTCAGCGCCTAAGACCGCTCGGCTAATCCCGCGCGGCTCACTGACCTTCAAAGTAGTCACCAGCATTGTGTATAATCCGTTGCCAGCGACGTGAAAGTAGTAGGATACTCTTAGCAGTGCCAGCTGTGTTGACAGTTCGAGCGACCCGGTCTATTGCCCAACGAATTTGTAGCAGTTCGGAAGCAAATGCGGTAAAGTGTTTCCTTCAGTTTAGAAATCGAGTTGAACTCACGAGGGCTTAAGTCAGGGGAGTGCAGTAGGTGGTATAGCACTTAGCAGCACCATCAGTCAAACAAATCAGTAACAGCTTGCACTGTACATGCTTGAGCATTGTCCTGCAAAATGATGGTCCGTCCTGCAGAAAGTGTCATCACTTCTGTCTCTAAGCTGGTCGTAGGTTATGTTCCAAAAATGGACAGCATAGGGGCTATTAGTGAAGCTGTATTGTCAGAATGGGGAATGTTCAGGGTTACGATGCTATCGCCACAGGAAGGGGATTCGAACGGGTAAAGGTCCGTTGACAAATGCAGCTGTGGCGAGAATGATTTGCAAGTTCGAAGCCACGGGTTGTTTGGACGATAGACCCCGTAGTGGTCGACCGAGCACAAGGCGTAATGCTGCTGAGACAGTTCAGGAAGAAATGGAGACTGTAGCGGGTTCGTCTATGCACGGGGAAGTCAGCGCTCGTGTAGTCGCACGTCGCACCGGCATTCCATACACTACTGTTTGGCTGGCACTTAGGCGTACCCTCCGATGCTATTCGTACAAAACCCATCCCCATCATGAACTGTTACCTGGCGATTTAGTGAAGCGGAGGGCATTTGCGGTGTGGGCGTTTCAAAAGATGGCGGAAGTTGATGATTGGTTGGGTAACGTGTTGTGGACCGACGAAGCTCATTTCACGCTCCGAGGGTCTGTCAACGCCCTTAACTACAGAATTTGGGCTGTCGTGGAAACACCATTGCACGACGAGAAAGTCACAGTATGGGTTGGATTTACCACATTTACCGGTATCGGGCCTTTTTTCTTCTAGGAAATGCGTGCTTGTGGTTTTGTAATTGCTACCGGGATGGGTGAGAAGTACGCATCATCCCCAGCCTGGCTGATAAACACCTGCTGGAGCGTACGACGTTTATGCAGGATGGCGCTCCACCCCATATTGCTAGATGCGCGAAAGGTCTCTTGCATGCGTCGTTTGGTGATGATCGTGTGCTCAGCCACCACTTTCGTCATGCTTGGCCTCCCAGGTCCCCAGACCTCAGTCCGTGCGATTATTGGCTTTGGGGTTACCTGAAGTCGCAAGTGTATCGTGATCGACCGACATCTCTAGGGATGCTGAAAGACAACATCCGACGCCAATGCCTCACCATAACTCCGAACATGCTTTACAGTGCTGTTTACAACATTATTCCTCGACTACAGCTATTGTTGAGGAATGATGATGGACATATTGAGCATTTCCTGTAAAGAACATCATCTTTGCTTTGCCTCACTTTGTTACGCTAATTATTGCTGTTCTGATCAGATGAAGCGCCATCTGTCGGACATTTTTTGAACTTCCTCCGTCAAACGAGTTCCGTGTCTTTGACGAAACTGCTCTAAGAGCGGTATCCTTCAATATAAGTAGCCCAATACTGAAAGCAATCTATATTACCTACTAATGGGAATACAACTGTTTCAGTGATATTTCCGCCATATAACTGTACAAACTTCTTTATTCTGTACTAGCTTAGCCCTCACTGCTTCGCTCGCGTAGATTGTATGGCCTGTAGAGATTTTTTTTTCCATTATTCGAACTTTTATGTTGTTCACAAATTGCAACATCTTCTAAGCTATTCAAGCTAAATAAGGCCGTATCAGCATGGTCTTTCCCGAATGTACTTCTGACCAAAAAGCGATTCTGGTAGCTAGAGTCCAAAGTTTTTGTTAAACACGCCTTTTGCCTTCTTGTGGAGGTTTTCCTATAGCAACTTTCATCCACTAACAAGTTTCCTTAATATCCAAGCGAGAAGTGAAATACAAGTTTCATGAATTTAGCTTTAAAATTTGTTTAATATATTGAAATAATATTTTCTTGGAAGTTTTTATCTCTTATTGCACTCCCTTTGGGGGTTGAATTTCCAGAAACACCGAAACATTTTTTTTTTAATTTCTAACCGAGTAGTCAAATACGAATTGTCATAGATGTAGTCTAAAATATCCTTTAGTAGTTCTTTCGTAACTATTTATTTTCAAAAAACTTTGACTCACTGTTTTAACCCGTTAGTAGTTGAATTTCCAAAAATGCTGAAACATTTAGTTTTTTGTTTCTGACTGAGAAACCAAATACCATTTTGCTCTTAACACCGATATACTTTCAAAAAGCCTTTCATCCCCTACTGTACCCCCTTAGCAGTGGAATTTCCGACCCCTTCTTAAACGATACCGGCAGTATCAGGTGCACACCCTCTCCAAACTTCTAGTTTCTATCCTTAGCGGTTTGGGCTGGGCCATCGTGAGTCAGTGAATCAGTGTGAGCGTATTTCATCTCCTTAAGGGCTTAACTTCCAAAAAACTGTGACAAGCGTATGTTTTATTCTATCACAGAAGCCAAATACAAATTTTTATGCTTGCACAGTGAAATATTTCCATAGAAAGTTTCATCCCCCATTCCACCCCCATAAGGATTGATTTTCCAAGAACAATAACGTATGTATTTTTTTTTCTTATTTTTGACAAAGAAGTCAAAAACGAATTTTCATAGCTACAAAAATGCTTGCATAATGAAATGATTTTACAGAGAATTTCAGCCCTCATTTCACCCCTTACGGGTTGAATTTCCAAAGACACTGAAACACCTATCTTTTAAATTTATAACCGAGAAGTCAAATACCAATGTTCGTAGATGTAGCTTTGGAAATACTTCAGCACTTGTTTAATAATGACATATTTTCAAAGAAAGCTTTCACCCTCTATTTCACCCCCATAGCATTAAATTTCCAAAAATGCTGAAACACGTACTTGTTTATTTCTAGCCGAGAAACCAAGTATCAATTTTCGTGGGTCTAACTTCAAAATTGCCTTAATAGCGACATTTTTAAAAGAAAACCCATCATCCCTGTTTCCCCCCCTTAGGGTTGGAATTTCGGAATATCCCTTCTTAAACGACGCCTACAGTATAAAATCCACACGTTCTCCAAATGTGAAGTCTCTATACTTAGCGGTTCGGGCTGGACGATGATGAGTCAGTCAGTCAGTCAGGACGCTGCCTTTTACGAGGGCAAGTCAGTTATTATCCGCAGTTTAGTTATACTTTTGTTCATTTTGGTAGTGCTGTCGTTTTACGTTGATGGCGCATGCTTTGTTTATTTGTTGTCATATCTTTGTAATTTTGAAGCTGCTAGGTTAGTTTCGTTATCGCTGCCGTGCTGTTAATCATCGCTGCTCCGCTGTCTATTTTTTATTTTGACAAAGAAGTCAAAACGAATTTTCATAGATGTAGCTACAAAAATGCTTGCTTAATGAAATGTTTCCACAGAGAATTTCATGCCTTATTTCACCCCCTCACGGGTTGAATTTCTAAAGACAATGAACGCATCCTCCATATAGTCCCGATCTCGCCCCTATTTGCACCAAAGAAGAGCAACGTTCAGTGATCCGTTTTTTTTTTTTTTTTTTTTTTTTTTTTTTTTTTTTTTTTTTTTTTTGTAGTTGGAATGCGTATCAGGGGCCGAAATTAATCGAAGACTTCCGGTACAGTACGGCAACAGTGTTTTGCCACAAGGAGTGTCTACGAATGGATTGAAAAATCCCGAAATATTCGCACAAGGCTTATGCCACAAATGAAGAAACCATTGAGCGTTCACGTCAATTAATTCTCTCAAACAGACGAATAACTATTGACGAAATGGCACATCGTCTACAAATTAGTCATGGTTCTGCCTACTTGGGTTTCATAAAGTTTGTGCAAGATTGCTCCCAAAACAACTCACACAGTTGTATAAACAAACGAGCTTGGACATCTGCAAAAAACATTTGGATTGCTATGGGGACAACTTCTTAGACGGGATAATTACTGGTGACGAGACATGGGTCCATCATTACGAGCTGGAGAATAAACGGCAGAGTATGGAATTGAAACATTCAAATTCGCTGTGCAAGAAAGAGCTCAAGACCCAACCGTCCGCAGGAAAACTGATGCTTACGGATTTTTGGGACGCACAAGGTCCAGTACTGGAACGTTACGGGGAAAGGGGCACAACAATAAACAGTGTACGTTACTGTGAGATGCTTACTGCCATCCTAAAGCCTGCAATTCGAAGCTAACGCCGAGTATTGCTGTCAAAAGGTGTTCTGCTGTTGCACGACAATACCCGTCCGCATACCGCTGCCCACACTGCTGAAACGCTCCAGAAACTCAACTTTGAAGTACTGGTTTAGTCCCGATCTCGCCCCTTCTGACTATCACTTGTTTGGTCCACTGAAACAGGCATTAAGGGGCCGTCGATTTGCCTCGGACGAAGTAGTGAAAGAAGCGGTGCATTACTGGCCCGCAGCTCAACCGAGAACCTTCTTTTATGAGGACATCAGGAAGCTTGTACGATGATGGACCAAGTGCGTTGAAACGCAAGGAGACTACGTCGAAAAATGATGTTCTTGTGAGTTTCCTATTTGATTACAATAAAATATTATGACTACTTTACTGATAATAATTAACTTTCCCTCGTATATACAGATATTACTGTCATGATTTCGGCCTTAGTCCATTATCAAGAAGAGAAATGTTGGGTATAATTAGACTTTGATAAGTGAAACTATCGTCAAGCTGCATTAAACTGGGTGTCCCAGCTTGCAGGTAAGTACAAAATGATACATTTCCATGGTTTTGTGCTTATCTACACACTGGGACATCCAGTTCAGCGCAGCTTGACGATAACTTCCTTAACAAAGTCTAATTATAAAAATGTTCAAATGTGTGTGAAATTTTGTGGGACTTAACTGCTAAGGTCATCAGTCCCTAACCTTACACACTACTTAACCTAAATTATCCTAAGGACAAACACACACACCCATGCAGGAGGGAGGACTCGAACCTCCACCGGGACCAGCCGCACAGGCCATGACTGCAGCGCCCTAGACCACTCGGCTAATCCAGCGCGGCGTCTAATTATACCCAACATTTCTGTTCTTGATAATGGACTAAGGCCGAAATCATGATTGTAAAAACTTCTTTATTTCATATTACCGTCATATGGCGGAAATATCGTCCAAATATTATTACGTTGTGTGATGTCCTTAGGTTAGTTAGGTTTAAGTAGTTCTAAGTTCTATGGGACTGATGACCATAGATGTTAAGTCCCATAGTGCTCAGAGCAATTTGAACCATTATTACGTGACTGCGGCCTCAAAATATGAGATGATTGTCGGAATCTGATGGCTTGCAGGGACGAAAAATGTATCTTATTCACCTAAATTAAATACTCAAAACGCTGTCAAAAATCTGCTCATTAAGAAAGAATTTCTTAGTCAAAGATTGATACACAGGTAAGACAAGGATTAAAGTTATAAACTGTATATACGTCTAGAGGTAGCGTAACTGATGGCGTCTTTCTTTTCTTTCTTATCCGTGTCCAGATCAAATTTTATTTTTCCAACAGTTAGCCACCGCTACGGCTTTGTCGTTGGCTTGTAGCAGGTCACTAAAACTGCAGGGCTCCGGCAGTAGTCGGCACACGAGCAGATGTGCCTCGTCTTGCACCTCTCCGCATCCACAGAGAACGTCGTCGTCGTTAGTCAGCAGTCCCCACTTGCACAGATTAGTTTTGCAACTGGGTACACCAGCCCTCAGCCTGTTTAGTGTTCTCCACACTGTATAAGGAAGTTTGTTTCCAGGTGCCATTTGCTCTTTTGGTATTATCTGCAGTGCGATTTGTTCATTCTCCCATTCACGGACACTATTATCTTCCTGTGAACCGTCAAGGATCTTGGTTCTTGCAATAAAGCTATTTCAAGACTTTAAGCCTCCGAGCCTGAGCGACGTGCCCATTCAGTGGGTGTCGAGAATCTGTTTCTTTCTTTGTTCTCTCAGCGTCTGCTGCCACCTGCCTTCTGATCTTGGATGGGGCAATTCCAGCAAGTAGGTACAAATTACCCGTTGGTGTGGGTCTGAGACAGCCTGTAACAATTCGCATTGTCTCATTTACACTTACATCAACCTGTTTAGCATGTGCAGATGCTTCTCACACTGGCGCTGCATAGTCTGCTGCAGAAACACACAGAGCAAGTGCTGATGTTCTCAGTACTGATGCTTGAGCTCCCCATTCATGGTTTGTCAGCCTGCGGATGATGCTATTCCTGGAGCAGACTTAAGCCTTCGTGTTTTGGCAACGCTGCTTGAAGGAAAGCGTTCTGTCAAGTACAACCCCAAGGTATTTAGGTCTTGGACAGTGCTTTAGCTTCTTACCTTGCCGTGTAACGTCGAGCTCAACTCCAGCATCTCTATTGCGCAGATGGAAAGCACATACTTGGGTTTTGTCAGGGTTTGGCTTGAGGTGATTGGCGTCGTAGTATTGAGCCAGTTCTTCAAGCGCTCTTTCCCTTTCTCTTTTCCCTTTGGTTTTCCCATTCTTCAGAAGTTAGCTAGCAATCTGATTTGCTGTTACCCCGTTGTTCTTCTGCTGGTGGTCAGTTGGGTCCCCACTTAAGTTTTTCAGTAATTTCCATGCACGTCTGCCGTTTTGTTTCATTCTCGACTAGTTTGCAACACCGTGATCTCTTATCCTCAGCAATAGCCTGCATTAGTTCCTCCCCAGCCTCCATCGTATTTTCGCTGAAGGGGTTCTGAGTGAACAGCTTTTGGTACCTGTCAAGTAAGACCTTGCTGCTGCCGGTCAACTCCTGGATGTACTGGGTACGGCAACCCCTTGGGATGTTTTTCCTTGAGATCCCTTTCACAAGATCGATAAATCTACCATACTCATCTGGTCGAGGGGGGATTTTCTCAATCTCTTCGTCCAATTGCTCTTTAAATTTCTGCCAGTCTGCCTTTTTTAAATTAAAGCGTCTTCGGAAAGGCACCTCCTCTGGTTTAACCATGGCATTCACAACACGAATGACGGGTCTGTGTTGTGTACTTGGGATAGGTTCTTCAACAAGCTTCATGCACTGTGCTGCCAACTTCCTACTCACAAAGATGTTGTCAGGATTATATCCCATTCTCTATCTTCTGCTGTTGAACGATGCTGGCTGTTTTGGGTCATGAATGAGTTGTAGGTCATTAGTGTCAGCCCAGGATTCAAGCTGTACACCATTCTCATCAGTCTCATTATATCTCCATGCTTCACCATGGCAGCTGAAAACGCTCATGACAAAATTAATATGGTAATATGTAAAATTGTTTGGTTCATGGAAAACAAAGTCCACATCTGGTGGTTTTTACACAGACGTCACAGAGAACTTCTGGGCGCGAATGGTAAGTACTTCAATGTTATTTACTTCTGTCATTGCGGCTGCTGTTACGTTGAGCCCGGGTCTGATAAAAATCGCACTCCCATACTTGTCGTGAGGTCTTTCAATGGCCAAATCCATTCCTACTATTTTAGGTCTGTGGCTGGTGGCTCTCCGGTGTGTTTCCTGCACCAACAATACGTCGCATTTATGCGTACAGCGCATGTCTGCTAATAAAACACTCTTATGACTAGAGAATCCATCAATATTTATCGACATCGTCACAAGGGGTGGTCTTGATGAAGGCCGTTACATCTTGATGTTAATTTGGTTTTGGACTTTAACTTGATCTGGTGTTAGAAGGATTAGACGGTGAAATCTTCAGGCTCACAATCTTCTAGGAGGCTCCCTCTTTGTACCCCCTGATGGCGTGCAAGTTACCCAGGCTCTATTCATCTAGAATTTGAGGAAGAGAGCACCTAGCGACTACGAGAAACTGTACACGTAATTTCTAACCTTCTGGAAATTTTTCTCGCTCACACCGGCCTCAAAACAATGAATGCAGAAATGTTTGGGTGTACATTTTCTCTGTTCGTGCAGTAAAACTTTTGTATCAGGTATTACGTTCTTTACTACTGACTATTCGCAATATATTTTGATATAAAAATATGAAGCAAATATCAATATTATTAAATTTCGTGGCCGGCCGCGGTGGTCTCGCGGTTCTAGGCGCGCAGTCCGGAACCGTGAGACTGCTACGGTCGCAGGTTCGAATCCTGCCTCGGGCATGGATGTGTGTGATGTCCTTAGGTTAGTTAGGTTTAAGTAGTTCTAAGTTCTAGGGGACTGATAACCACAGCAGTTGAGTCCCATAGTGCTCAGAGCCATTTGAACCATTTTTTTTAAATTTCGTGCATCTTTTCTTACGATCAACTTAACACCACTTTTCATACGTATCGCTTATAAACGGGACATTAAGCACAGGTAAAAATACATACTGTACACTGGAGAGGTTTTTAGGCACAATACGCTACACGTAAATGAGAAAACACTTTCTGACAATTACGCGTAGTATTACATAAATGTGTTCCCTCCCTTCAGATCTTTTATCTATTAATTTTAATTAATTCTGTGTATGGTGAAATACAACTCAAAAGGACCTCACCAAAAAACTTTATGGAAAGCGTCAGGCCTTTCAATAGCGTGACGTAGTTGAACCGCTTACGTGCCAACTGGGTGGCGTCTCATTAATTTGGCAAATACACTTACTTTTTATTTCTAGGTTGACTATAATTTCGTCTAAAGGTGGTGTCTCACACCAGAGATGAAATTTTGGTTTTTGGAAAACGTGCAAATATTTCGTGAGAGTAGAAAACTCGAGGACAGCTAACCTTAGTTTACTGGAAACATTTTTAAATCAGATAAATGCACGTGATAAGTTACGCATGGACTTCGATCATCGTATCGCCTACTCGTGGGTTTCACCGTTCTTCGAACGCTTTTCATAAATGGTCAGAACCGTTTGTTTCAGTGGATTTTCTCATTTGCAGACAATACCGCCTCTAGAATGGTGCCGGCTTGAGTGGCCGAGCGGTTCTCGGCGCCACAGTCTGGAACCGAGAGACCGCTACGGTCGCAGGTTCGAATGGATGTTTGTAATGTCCTTAGGTTAGTTAGGTTTAAGTAGTTCTAAGTTCTAGGGGAGTGATGACCTCAGAAGTTAAGTCCCATGGTGCTCAGAGCCATTTTCTAGAATGGTTTCCCGTTCGTCTGTGCTTCGCTTATGCACTTCCCTTAAGGGTGTAGGACGCCAAACGAGCCGACTTGGAGCAGGAGAGGCACCACAGAACATTTTAATGTCCACTGTCTATACTTTTACAAACAAATTCATAAAAGTTTGTCAGCATGACCAGGAAGGATTCAGGATTCACACTCAAGGCAGTGGAAGTTCAAAAACATAACAAAATAATTTTTACATGTGAAATTCCATCATTTTTTCACTTACTATTGCCTGCATTTGTTGCTATAGGTACACTTTTCTTCGTAAGTAAGAGAGATTCTTCGATAAATTTTGCACAGAATACAAACCATACAACAGGTGTATGAAACTCTAGAATTTTCAAAATATATTAAGGGGATACGGAATCGCCTATCCCCGAAATGTTAAAATATGCCTACTATAGGGAACATTTTCTCACAAACTACTGGAGACAGAGAGATAAAATTTTTACTTTATGTGCATTGATATGTTATAACAATACTGAAACAACAGTTTATTGTCAAAGTATTTATTACAGAGATATTTTACATTTATTTTTACGTAAATTTTTTCCATCATTTTTACTAGATTATCACCCTTAAGTCTTTTGTAAAGAAAATAATTAAAAAATCGTTGTTTAAGTGTGTAAAGGGAACCCAAGTACTGTCATAAGAATTTCAGACTTCTAGGTGCACCAGTAGCTGAGATTATGTTCCTAGAAGAAGTAAAAAGCAAACTTACGGGAACGGAGAAAGAAGATTAAAACATTCTTAATCCATAGTTAATACCCCCTTCACAGTCTTTATAACTTCAAGTCTTCTTTTGGCACCCCTCTGTACCTGTCTTGCTCTTCTCACTAATGTCTTGGTTATATTGCCAGCATGCCTTAGTCTGTGCTGATCTAAAGTCAACATAGCACGTACTGTACGGGAACCAACACACAAACCCAACTTTTGAAGGACCTGGTATTTTGTTATATTCCCAAGATTGAAGGTTTCCACAGAATCATACACACCAAAATGTAGTGTATTAATTCTGACAAACACTGTTTTTAGGAGACGATGCCATATCACACTACTCAAGCACTCGTTGGGGTTCTGCGTTTTTCCGTGAAGATATTTCATCAGAATACTTCTGTCAGCCAGATCTCTGAAAATGGGCTTTATTTCTTCCATTATGGCTAATGGTAGACTGTGGTGTTAAATGTATTTCTTTCCAGTAGTTAGTCCCCTATTGTATTTACACCAGCTCTTTTCACCTATGGAGCACAAACCATGTTCTGGGTCCTCATGTGTGGATGCGGTGTGGAAATACAAAGCCCATATAGCTTTCCTCATTTCTTCAAGATTGCCTGTATTTTGCCTGATTGCAAGGCCATAGAAATTCTGAATGTGGTCAATTATGTAATCAGTCAATCTTCCTTTGCCATGCAAGATTTTCCCATCAACTAGTTTTTTTCCCTTTCATACCTGATTTTAACCTTCTCAGCCTGGCACCCATTCTCTTCTGCATGTCCTACACATTCAAGTTTGCTTATTCTTACATTGTTCTCATATGGTTTGCGTTCCAAAACTTCTTTGAATGCTTTAGAGTAACCATCGCCCAGATACTTGACAGAGCGGACGTTATACCACTCTGAAGAGCGATGAAAATGTTTTTTCACCCCAGCAACCTCCATTCCACCACTACTACCATAACAATTAGCAACACAGTCATCACTGTGTTCATTTTTCAGCCTGTCATGCATCTACAGTATTTAGACATTATTGTAACATCAATAACCTTGCCAGTGTCAACACTAGTTGCTGTTGCAACACCATTGTTGGAGGTGTGACTTCTTTTTTGCCACGTGCCATCAAAAGCTACTGTGAGGTCACTACTGCTATCATTTTCTCTCACTGCTTCATCCACAGCTACCTGCATTGACTTCTTTGCTACATCTTCAACTGCAGATCCTAGTACATAGTTGTAAGCATCAAAGTTTGAAGGTACACTTGGAAGATGTAGAACACCACATAGCATATCACCAGCTGCTTTGCCCTTACCAATCGCTCGCAATCCATAAACTAACCTAATATTTACACTATAAAGTTCAGTTTCCGTGTATCCGTTATTTACAGTTACTGAAACAGAACTTGGGAACTTACAGCTGTACTTACAAACACTGCATATTAAATTAGACTGGGCAGCTAGGCCAACATGGGATTCTACTTTCAGATAAACGTTTCCTTGACATTTTTTGCAGTACACACTGTTTTCAAGAGCTTCGCACAATATACTCGTATCAATCAGTTCAAAAACTTCTTTCCCTTTACCAATTAAATTATATTTCTCTTCCAAATCTCTTAGCTTTTTATGAGAAGCACTGTTTTCATTTGGAGTAAGTTCGTTCGGCAAATCAGTAGTAAGTGGACTCACATTTTCCAACAGTGATGATGAAGAACTGCTTTGCTTTGCTAATGAATCATCATTTCTTTTCTTTTGCCAGTTCACACGCTTTTTAAACACTTTTGCTCTAGCTCTAGGCATTTTCACTGCGAAATATGAAGCACTAAATACGAAATAACTCGACAATAACAACTTTCATGTAGCACACTGTTTACAAAAAATTCCGTCAAAGAGTCAAAGAGTAACTTGAGGAAACCAGAGGCAAACATTTTCGAACAAAGAGTGTATAAAGAGTCGCTGGAAAGCGGGATATTTGAATTCATGTCACATAAATGTAGTGCCAAAAAATTTATGATCAGCCATGAGAGATGTGTAGAACTAAAGTTCAATACCCAATCTCACAAATCCATAAAAATAAAACAGTTATAAATCTATTAGAGCTACATATGATACATCATTTTAAGGAGGAAACTTGGTGTAATACAAATCGTCAATAAAACTAAAATCGATTTTTAACCCAAAATCCGATTCCATGTCTCCTTAAAACTGTGGTAAAATTGAGATAATTAACAATAAAATTTGGGCTTTTTCTAAACACGAAGTTCAAAATATAATAGGTCATTCATTTTTTCGCAAATTAAATTAAATCTAGTGTTTCATACATCTGTAAGTATGGATTGTAGGCTGTGCAAAAATTTATTTTGTTATGTTTTTGAACTTCCATTGCTGTGAGTGTGAATCCTGATCCCTCCTGGTCATGCTGAGAAAATTTTATGAATTTATTTGTGAAAGTGTAGACAGTGGAAATTAAAACGTGCTGTGGTGCCCCAAATCGGCCCGTTAGACGTCCTAACCCCCCCTCTCCAAAGCCGTCGGCATACGGACCGTACATTCGAACACCAGCGTTGAGCGTAACGAGTTCTAATGTCATAGGAAACAGCACGTTGGCAAGTCTTTCAGAACATGCAGAGCGATATTTAGGACGTCTGATATTCTGAACGTGCGTTTGAACGCAGACCGGTGAGATGGAAGAACGCCTCCTACGTCACTCGACGCCATCTCTGTTCAGCACACGGCCAGGAGACGCCATATTGGATACCAGTTGAGGCCCATATGTGTATATGCTGTTTATAAGCACGACCAAATTAAAAATCTTTTGAAAACCCGTCGTCAGCTGCTGTAAGAAAATGCGGGAAACGTCATATTGATGGTTAAAGAATTTATGTAACCTTCGAATTATGAAAATACACTACGGCTGTTTAAGATAACGGCACATTAAGAATCTACCAAGAACACAACTGCATTGATACAATTTGTTACAAATAAGTGTCAGCTAATAACACACAGTATCAACGAATAAAGCCTTCAAGAGATGCTAAGATGCAGCCGTGTATTATTCGTGGTTGATGCAACGTAATGAATAGATGCGACGCATTGTAAATTTACGGCTGATGTCTTGATGGTTTGCATCATACTGGAACACAGTACTTTTTCTTCTACATCTACATTTATACTCCGCAAGCCACCCAATGGTGTGTGGCGGAGGGCTTAAAAACCTTCCCGTTGCCTAGTAGGTTCTGATATATGAAATTCGATGTTACGACACCGGTATGTAAATGTAAGTGTGCCCTTTCTGAGGAGTGAGTTAGTTCGATCGACTATATACAAGTCAGCTCGCACTACTTGCATTAGAACACTTTTGGAGCCGGCCGGAGTGGCCGAGCGGTTCTAGGCGCTACAGTCTGGAACCGTGCGACCGCTACGATCGTATATTCGAATCCTGCCTCGGGCATGGTTATGTGCGATGTCCTTAGGTTAGTTAGGTTTAAGTAATTCTGAGTTCTAGAGGACAGACGACCTCAAAAGTTAAGTCCCATAGATCTAAGGGCCATTCTTAAACACTTTTGGACTTCCTTGTTTCGAATTTTGAATTTCACACGTTGTTAAGAATGTGCTGCTGAATAGGAGAAATGTCAAGTAAGAACGACCTGGGCGATTTACGAATTAATGAGAATGATAATTTTTATCTTAAGTGCTGAACTAATGCGAATTTGTATTGTACCGTTTGTGATGCAACTTTTATAAGTCTATGTGAGGGTCTACGGATTGCACGCAGTTGTACGGTACGTAACACGCGCTCGCCAGCCGGCCTATGTGGAATGCTGACAGTCTGCTCGGTCAGTACACGTGCGTCCGACCGCAGTGCGACGCAGGGAGTGAGCAACCGGCCGCCGCCCGCAGCGCGCCGTTTTAACTGGCGTGGCCTCGGGAACGAATACGTCTCTTCTCTTAGCTCACCACGGAGCCTTTCGATACGACCGTAATTAGGATGTCAGACACAGTGATGGTGGGTACACGTAGCGTCCGTGTTTTATAATCAGCCATTGTTAATAAAACTGTTTAAACTTACTTCTCGGTGTTCACGTATTGCCGTACCTCGAGGACCCACCACTTACAAATCCTGACAAAATATTCGTGTAATCATCACCCGGGGCAACAACACAAACTACCCCCATATATCTATGTCCTTCAAATGGTTCAAATGGCTCTATGCACTATGGGACTTAACGTCTGAGGTCATCAGTCCCCTAGAACTTAGAACTACTTAAACTTAACTAACCTAAGGACATCACATACATCCATGCACGAGGCAAGATTCGAACCTGCGACCGTAGCAGCAGCGCGCTTCCGTACTGAAGCGGCCGGCACCTATGTACTTATTGACTGGACACGGTACTTTGCGTCTTGCCTCGACATGTTCAGGGTTATTGAAGTTTTGGTTTATAAACTGAAGCGTCAAAAGTTATGATATAGCGATATGTACATTTACGGATGACGACAATATCACTTACAGAAGGTATAAAAGGGCAGTGCGTTGGCGGAGTTGTCCTTTGTACTCAGGTAATTCATCTGAAAAGATTCCCGATGTGATTACGACCGCAGGACCGGAAAAAACAGACGCCGAACGCGGAATGGTAGTTCGAGGTAGAAAAATGGGACATTCCATTTCGCAAGTATATAGGGTATTCAATACGCAACAACCCGTGGTATCGACACCGCATACCGAGCATTACGTCTGAGAGTGGACAACGAAGTGGCCGGCGACCTTCACTTAACGACCGAGAGTACCAACAGACAAGCAGCACTGCATGATACAACCGCACCAATCAATGTAGAACGTACGACGAACGTACCCGTTAGGAAAACGAGTCAGAATTTGACGTTAATGGGCTATGACAACAGAAGACCGACGCGGCTGCCCTTGCTAACAGCACGACATCACCTGCAGCGCCTCTGCTGGGCTCGCCACCATTTCGGTACGATATGAAGATGGCATCTCTTCTTTCGGACGTGTCCGAAAGAACAGATGCCATCTTCATATCGTTAAGGCTAACCTTCTTCAGTGCGGATGCACACGAATCGCCTGAACTCTTACGGGACTGCGTGGATTGTCTGCCGCGAGTAATGGGTATAATGGCAGGGGCACTACGAATGTAGTGTGTGGACTCGAAGTTACGGGGTCTCACGGGGAGCGTGCCGGCGATAAGTCCCTGCAGTCGTACTATCCTCTGTGCCCTCGGTTGCTCGGGCAGTCGCACTATCCTCTGTGCCCTCGGTGGCTCAGATGGATAGGGCGTCTGCCATGTAAGCAGGAGTTTCGAATTCGAGTCCTGGTCGGGGCCCACATCTTCAACTATCCCCGTTGATGTATATAAACGCCTATCAGCAGCAGATGGTATTGATTTAATTTTAATATCATATGACGCTAGACGACTGGAAGGCAGAGTCCTGGTCAGGTGAATTCCGATTTCAGTTGGTGAGAGCTGACGATGTGGTTCGAGAGTAGTGCAGACTTCACGAAGCCGTGCACCCAACATGTCAACGAGGCACTGTGCAAGCTGGTAGTGGTTCCATAATGGCGTGGGTTGTCTCTACAAGGATCATTGACTGGAAACGGCTATGTTCAGCTACTCGGAGACCATTTGCAGCCATTCGTGGGCTTCATGTTTCCAAACGACGACAGAATTTTTATGGATGACAATGCGCCATGTCACCAGCCCACAGTTGTTCACGATCAGTTTGAAGAACATTCTTGACAGTTGAGAGAATGGTTTGGCCACCCCGATCGCCTGCCGTGAATCCCATCGAACGCTTATTGGACATAAACGAAAGTTCCTGCACCGGCAACACTTTCGCAATTATACAGGGTAACCCATTTATCTTGACCACCGTAAATAGCTGTTTGTCCAGATGCAAATTACAAAATGTTTCAAGCAAATGATCTTTAGTCGTCAGGGGGACATCAATCAGCATGACTGCCTTCGTTCCAGCTTTGTTTTTTACAAAGATATGAACAGCGGTATGCCTTTTTTAAATGGCACCCTGTATTTTTTATTCGGTAATTCATGTCCTCTCCTAAAGACCTATTCAAACATGTATCACAGTGTGCCATTCACTGAGACACAACGTTATTAATTACATAACACAACATTGACTTTGACTCCCATGTACCATGTACCAGGAGTAGAACATTCAAAGGCGCTCAAAGTGGTGACCCTGGATACCGATACACTGGTGCACTCGCTGAATGAAACAATTATTTACTCCACTCTACATCTACATACAAGCCGTCGCATGGTGTGTGGTGGAGGGTATCCTGTACCGCTACTAGTCATTTCCTTTTCTGTTCCTATTGCAAATACAGCGAGGGAAAAACGACCGTCTATATGCCTCACAATGCGCTTTAATTTCTCGTATCTTATCTTCGTGGTCCTTACGCGAAACGTAGGTTGATGGTCAGCGTACATCATCGGTTCTCCGAATTTTCACAGCAGTGCCACTCCCATTATCCTTCAGCCGATCTTCAGTATGTTAGTAAGACCAAATTTTGAACTGGGAACAGGGAGGGTTATGTGTAAAACAAAGGTAAGCCTAAAGACTGCTTTCGGATTAGGCCTTAGCGCTATTCTGACTGGCTACCTGGTGCCTACAAGGCAGTACGAGGAGCAATGTATGATCGTCGAACATGTGAGCAGCACGTTACCAATCCCTTACAGTGCGACTGCGTTTTTATTTAAGCAGCTCCTCATTAGACCTCTTAAGGCCGAATATATCCCGTTCATAAAAATCCGAGGAGGCTTTGGGAATCGAACCTAGGGAATTGCACATCGAAATCAGCAACGCTAATCATTGATTTAGAGAGGCTGTCATTATGTACTGTGTAATGCACAGGATGATGTCGTGACGATATTACGAACTTCCGTGGATAATGGAGAACAGTAAATGTATCACTTTAAGGTGAGCGATCCTTGTCCAGAAACGACTGACTCGAAAGTTATAAGCGAGAATCGTTTTGATGCACTAATGTACACACTGTTTATCAGAGACATACTATCCAGATTCCTGGAACATATCCCACTTGCTATTCATCGAAAGATGTGGTTCCAATATGACGGAGTTCGGTCTCACTTTGCACTGAGGCTTCGTGAACGTCTGGATCAGACATTTCTTGATACGTGGATAGGCGAAGGAGGTCCTGTTTCGTGGCCAGTACGTTCACCTCTTCTCACCTCAATTTATTCTTGTGTAGCCATGTGAAAAGTCCTGTGTACGATACTCCTGTCCAGAATGAAGAGGATCTCCTGGCAACAAATCTCGCTGCTTGCGACAGTCTTCAAATGACACCAAGTATCTTACGACGGGTACAACACAAATTTCTGTGATGGTACCGTGCCTGCATTGACCTTGGGAGACGTCATTTTCAACATCTGTGTATGTAGCAGCTAGTGAAACTTGTGCACTTAAATGGAGTTCATGATTACTGTATCATAGAATTAGTATTTCCAACTGCCTTGCCACTATGGTAACACAGGTTCCCGTCAGATCGCCGAAGTTACGAGCTGTCGAGCTTGGCTAGCACTTCTGTGGTTGACTGTCCGCGTCTGCCAAGTGCTGTTGGTTGGCAAGTGGGGTGCACTCAGCCCCTGTGTGGCCAGCTGAGGAGCTGACTGACTGACAAGTAGCGGCTCCGGTCAGGCAAACTGACAACGGCCGAGAGGGCGGTGTGCTGGCCATGTGCCCCTACACGTCCGCATTCAGTGCCTATCGGCTGAGGGTGACACAGCGTTGGGTCTTCCGAGGCCTGTGTGGATGGAGTGGTAGTAGAAGACTTAGGATTTTCAGTCTCTCTGACATAAAATCAGATGCGCAGTTTCTAGTGCATCAACAGGGGAGATTATCAGAGCGTGTTCTGGAGGATTCAGAGCGAATTCTGTACTTCACAATGAGGGTTTGGAAGTTTGGGCCCTTAGTTTTAGCGCTGCGCCAGGCTCAAGGGAAACTTAGACCTTTCGATACGGTCGTTTATGCTCTACGGTACTTATCTGAGATTGATGCATTTAGCATTCTCCATCATCCCTGAAATTTGTGACGGCATCATGGAATCACCCTATAGAGACATGATAGTGATGTGTGAGAAAATCTTAATGTCGAGGCAATATATTCAGTTCCACGCTTGTACAGGCGAAGCGTAGGAATGAAATAATACACTGAGGTGAGGAACGTTATGGGGTAATGATAGACACATATATAGGTGGCGGTAGCATGGCACAAAGGACGTATAAAAGGGCAGAACACTGGCGGAGCCGTCATTTGTACTCAGGTAATCCATGAGGAAAGGTTTCCGACGTGATTATGGCCGTACGAAGCGAATTAACAGACTTTGGATGCGGAATGGTAGTTGGAGCTAGACGGACGGGACATTCCATTTCGAAAATCGTTAGGGAATTTAATAGTTCGTGGCTCACAGTGTGAAGAGTGTGCCGAGGATACCAGAGTCCAGGCTTCACCTCTCACCGCGGAAAACGCGGTGGCCGATGGACTTCACTTTAGCGACCGAGAGCAACGGCGTTTGTGCAGAGTTGTCAGTGCTAACAGACAAGCAACGCTGCACGAAATAACTGCATAGAGCCCATCGTCAGTGGAGTATGTAGGATGGCTGTGTGATGGTGGATAAACGAAAATGTAGGAATTTGAGGTAAAGGACACAGGTCTGCAAATGACCAAATAAAAAGTTACAAGAGAAAATCGTTCTGCTACCTCTGACAGTGATACACGTATTGGTGCTTTTGTTGCTGGGCAATTTTCAGAGGTGATACTATGCACCACAACAAGAAAAATATGTCCATTAAAGATGGGCTTTAAAATGCACACCTTCATAGCTATGAGCACTTGTACAGTAAGAGGATGTTGTTTCGCAGTAGCAAAGATGAACAAGCGTTCGTAGCTGCTAAGGTATGAACTTTAGAGCCCATGTTTCTTTACATATTTTGGTCCACACTACCATTTCTCAAAATATGGATAGCAAAGAGATTTCAGTAGAAGTAGTCCACTGTCAGACACATCAGCACGGTTCTCGCATTTCTCGCTTCGGACTTCCGGCTCAGTCGTTTCACCACTAGGGTCGCTTATCTCATACTGATACATTTACCATTCTCCGTCATCCCCCAGAGGTAATATCATCACGGAACCACCCTGTATAAATGTGTCCTACTGTCAATTGGACACATTTACTGTATCCGTATACAACCTACAGAAGAACCAGTAGATATGCTAAAAAGAGTAGAAGACTGAAAATAGGTGGCAAATCACGACCACATATTTGTAAACAGCTCATGTAAATGTGCGTCTGAGAAACGCTACATAACTCCTAACAGAATATACACATCAAACAAAAGTTTGCATGGCCTCAGTTCCCAGAACTGCTGAAGATAGGTGTTGACTGTGGATATTGTATCACAGACATAGTCCATCTGTTCAGATATGTCACTAAACCCTCCCAAAGATCTAAAAAACCATGCATGAGCAGCGCCTATTAGACGGAGGGAGTCCGACAGCCGATCAGTTCCAGTCATTCCACCAGGAAGGAGGCGCACGGCTCGTGTTGTCTGTAGTTCAACCATGCCTAGACGGTCAATACCGCGGTTCGAAAGCGACCGCATTGTTACTTTGTGCCAGGAAGGGCTTTCAACAAGAGAAATGTCGAGGCATCTCGGAGTGAACCAAAGCGATGTTGTTCGGACATGGAGAGGATACAGAGAGAGACAGGAACTGTCGGTGACATTCCTCACTCAGGCCGCCCGAGGGCTACTACTGCAGTGGATGACCGCTACCTACGGATTGTGGCTCGGAGGAACCCTGACAGCAACGCCACCGTGTTCAATAATGCTTTTCGTGGAGCCACAGGACGTCGTGTTACGACTCAAACAGTGCGCAACTTCACTCCCGACGTCCATGGCGAGGTCAATCTTGGCAACCACGACACCATGCAGTGTGGTACAGATGGGCCCAACAACATACCGAATGGACCGCTCAGGACTGGCATCACGTTCTCTTCACCGATGAGTGACGCATATGCCTTTAACCAGACAATCGTCGGAGACGTGTTTGGAGGCAACACGGTCAGGCTGAATGCCTTAGGCACACTGTCCAGCGAGTGCAGCAAGGTGGAGGTTCCCTACTGTTCTGGGGTGCCATTATGTGGGGCCGACGTACGTCGCTGGTCGTCACGGAAGGCGCCGTAACGGCTGTACGATACGTAAATGCCATCCTCCGACCGATAGTGCAACCACATCGGCAGCATATTGGTGAAGCATTCGTCTTCATGGACGACAATTCGCGCCACCATCGTGCACATCTTGTAAATGACTTACTTCAGGATAACAACATCGCTCGCCTGGAGGGGCCAGCATGTTCTCCGGACATGAACCCTATCTAAGATGCCTGGGATAGATGGAAAAGGGCTGTTTATGGACGACGTGACCCATCAGTCACTCTGAGGGATCTACGTCGAATTGCCGTTGAGGAGTGGGACGATCTGGACCAACAGTGCCATGATGAACTTGTGGATACTATGCTACGGCGAATACAGCCGTGCATTAATGCAAGAGGATGTGCTAAAAATGGTTCAAATGGCTCTGAGCACTATGGGACTTAACATCTGAGGTCATCAGCCCCCTAGAACTCAGAACTACTTAAACCTAACCAACCTAAGGATATCACACACATCCATGCCCGAGGCAGGATTCGAACCTGTGACCGGAGCCATCGCGCGGTTCCAGACTGAAGCGCGTAGAACCGCTTGGCCACACTGGCCGGCAAGAGGATGCGCTAGTGGGTATTAGACGTACCGGTGTGTACAGCAATCTGAACCACCACCTAGTCTCCCAGAGTGGCTGCGCGATTTGAGGCGCCATGTCACGGATTGCGCGGTCCTTCCCGCCAGAGGGACCGCATGGGTGTGTGTGTTGTCGTTAGCGTAAGATAGTTTAATTTAGATTAAGTAATGTGTAAGTCTGGAGACCGATGACCTCAACAGTTTGGTCCCCTAGGAATTCAGACACACATCTGAACATTTTTGAACCACCACCTCTGAAGGTGGTACAACATGCAATGTGTGGTTTTCATGAGCAATAAAAAGGACGGACATGACGTTTACGTTGATCTCTATTCCAATTTTCTGTATATGTTCCGGAACTCTCCTTACCGAGGTGATGCAAAAGTTTTTTGTGTGTGGACGTACAGTTAAATAATTTAGTTCCTTTTATATGCCATTGATGATAGCTAGCATGGATAAGCAAATTATGTCAGGTTAGAAACAAAACAGGCATTCAGTTGTGCAGGATGGAATTTTTCTTGCCCACGTGGAAGACGTAGTACGGGTGTTCCGCAGGAGAAAGGGATTCGCCTGTAGCGGCCGTTCAGCCTTAGCGACTCGGCTGCCGTCGGCTCGGAGCGCAAAACACTTTATCAGGGGCGCCGCCTTCTCCAGATCGCAGAATTACGTTCCGCAGTCCGCGCCGGTGCTGCTCTGTAATCCAATTTCCAGCGACGCGATCCCACCGGCCAACACTTTACTGCAGCTGGGGGGAGCGAAGCGTCTGCAAATATCACCGATCCCATTTAGTAGATACGGGAAAGCTGTAGACAAAACTTCCGCTTTTGTGACGCAGTCTTTGCAGTGTCAGTGGATTGTAATTCCATCAGACGATCCTTATTTTCAAAACACGTCGCCAAGGCATTCCATCCTTTCTGGATTGTACGAAAATACGGAACTCATCAAGATAATCAAAACTTAATCTAGTTCCTTTAAAGAGATTAGAATCTACGTGATCGATTCCTAACATCGGAAACTGTTCTGATAAAAGTGTTCTACACAGGGTATTTAAAAGTACTCCTACGAATATTGGGGACATCTACATCTACATCTACATGATTACTCTTCAATTCACATTTAAGTGCTTGGCAAAGGGTTCATCGAACCACAATCATACTATCTCTCTACCATTCCACTCCCTAACAGCGCGCGGGAAAAACGAACACCAAAATCTTTCTGTTCGAGTTCTGATTTCTCTTATTTTATTTTGATGACCATTCCTACCTATGTAGGCAGGGCTTAACAAAATATTTTCGCACTCGGAAGACAAAGTTGGTGACTGAAGTTTCGTAAATAGATCTCGCCGCGACGAAAAACGTCTTTGCTTTAATGACTTCCATCCCAACTCGCGTATCATATCTGCCACACTCTCTCCCCTATTACGTGATAATACAAAAACGAGCTGCCCTTTTTTGCACCCTTTCGATGTCCTCCGTCAATCCCACCTGGTAAGGACCCCACACCGCGCAGCAATATTCTAACAGAGGACGAACGAGTGTAGTGTAAGCTGTCTCTTTAGTGGACTTGTTGCATCTTCTAAGTGTCCTGCCAATGAAACGCAACCTTTGGCTCGCCTTCCCCACAATATTATCTATGTGGTCTTTCCAACTGAAGTTGTTCGTAATTTTAACACCCAGGTACTTAGTTGAATTGACAGCCTTGAGAATTGTACTATTTATCGAGTAATCGAATTCCAACAGATTTCTTTTGGAACTCATGTGGATCACCTCACACTTTTCGTTATTTAGCGTCAACTGCCACCTGCCACACCATACAGCAATCTTTTCTAAATCGCTTTGCAACTGATACTGGTCTTCGGATGACCTTACTAGACGGTAAATTACAGCATCATCTGCGAACAACCTAAGAGAACTGCTCAGATTGTCACCCAGGTCATTTATAAAGATCAGGAACAGCAGAGGTCCCAGGACGCTTCCCTGTGGATACCTGATATCACTTCAGTTTTACTCGATGATTTGCCGTCTATTACTACGAACTGCGACCTTCCTGACAGGAAATCACGAATCCAGTCGCACAACTGAGACGATACCCCAAAGGCCTGCAGCTTGATTAGAAGTCGCTTGTAAAGAACCGCGTCAAAAGCTTTTCGGAAATCTAGAAATACGCAAACAACTTGAGATCCCCTGTCGATAGCGGCCATTACTTCGTGCGAATAAAGAGCTAGATGCGTTGCACAAGAACGATGTTTTCTGAAACCATGCTGATTACGTATCAATAGATCGTTCCCTTCGAGGTGATTCATAATGTTTGAATACAGTATATGCTCCAAAACCCTACTGAAAACCGATGTCAATGATATAGGTCTGTAGTTCGATGGATTACTCCTACTACCCTTCTTAAACACTGGTGCGACCTGTGCAATTTTCCATTCTGTAGGTACAGATCTATCGGTGAGCGAGCGGTTATATATGATTGCTAAGAAGGGAGCTATTGTATCAGCGAAATCTGAAAGGAACCTAATCGGTATACAATCTGGACCTGAAGACTTGCCCGTATCAAGCGATTTGAGTTGCTTCGCAACCCCTAAGGTATCAACTTCTAAGAAACTCATGCTATCAGCTGTTCGTGTTTCAAATTCTGGAATATTCCATTCGTCTTCCCTGGTGAAGGAATTTCGGAAAACTGCGTTCAGTAACTCCGCCTTAGCGGCACAGTCGTCGTAAACAGTACCATCGGCACTGCGCAGCGGAAGTATTGACTGCGTCTTGCCGCTTGTGTACTTTACATACGACCAGAATTTCTTCGGATTTTCTACCAAATTTCGAGACAATGTTTCGTTGTGGAACCTATTAAAGGCATTTCGCATTGAAGTCCGTGCCAAATTTCGCGCGCCTGTAAATTTTAGCCAATCTTCGGGATTTCGCGTTCTTCTGAACTTCGCATGCTTTTTCTGTTGCCTCTGCAACAGCGTTCGGACCTGTTTTGTGTACCATGGGGGATCAGTTCCATCTCTTACCAATTTGTGAGGTATGAATCTCTCAATTGCTGTTGCTGCTGTATCTTTGCAAATGTAGACGAGATGTGGCTCAAATTCATAGTCTTTTCGGAAGGAATGGGGGATTGTATCTTAGGAAGGCTTCTAGTGACACTTTTACCGCTTTTTTGAATAAAAATATTTTGCGTTTGTTTCTGGTGGATTTGGAAGAAACGGTATTGAGCCCAGCTACAACGACCTTGTGATCATTAATCCCTGTATCAGTCATGATGCTCTCTATTAGCTCTGGATTGTTTGTGGCTAAGAGGTCAAGTGTGTTTTCGAAACCATTTACAATTCCCGTGGGTTCGTGGACTAACTGCTCGAAAAAATTTTCGGAGATAGCATTTAGGACAATCTCGGAAGATGTTTTCTGCCTACCACCGGTTTTGAACAAGTATTTTTGCCAACATATCGAGGGAAGGTTGAAGTCCCCACCAACTATATCCGTATGAGTGGGGTATTTATTTGTTACGAGCCTCAAATTTTCTCTGAACTGTTCAGCAACTATATCATCTGAGTCTGGGGGTTGGTAGAAGGAGCCAATTATTAACTTAGTTCGGCTGTTAAGTATAACCTCCACCCAACCCAGTTTCCTTGCACCAAGCAAAGAAAAAATGTTCACATAAACATAGGTGGAAAATCTTTCATTTTCGAGTTATTAATGAAATTTGACGTTCATGAGCTAACCAGCCAAAACTCAAGAACTTCTCTTGTGTATTCACATGTTTCACTCATTGTATCCCAGAGAACTGAAAGACCTAACTCGAAGAAAGGCCCCGTTCGTTGACATGTCGTCACAACTACTGATAGCCTTGGGAGATGCAGCCAGAACGAAACTCTTCCATCTGGTGTGCAAGATGTGTGAGAAAGGGGAAATACCCTCGCACTTCAAGAAGAATATATCAATTCAAATTCCAAAGAAAGCGGGTGCTGACAGGTGCGGATCTTACCGAACTATGAGTCTAATAAGATATGGTTGTAAAATACTAACGCGAATTCTTAACGGGAGAATGGAAAAACTGGTAGAAGCAGATCTTGGGGAAGATCAGTTTGGATTTCGGAGATATGTAGTTACACGAGAGGCAATAATAACCCCACGACGTCTCATAGATAATAGGTTAAGAAAAAGCAAAGAAAGCTACGGTTACAGCATTTGCAGACCTAGCAAAAGCTGTTGACAGTGTTGACTGGAGTACTCTGAAATTCTGCAGATGATGTTGTTGTTGTGGTCTTCAGTCCAGAGATTGGTTTGATGCAGCTCTCCATGCTACTCTATCCTGTGCAGGCTTCTTCATCTCCCAGTACCTACTATAACCTACATCCTTCTGAATCTGCTTAGCGTATTCATCTCTTGGTCTCTC
This sequence comes from Schistocerca americana, assembly GCF_021461395.2. NCBI lineage: Eukaryota > Metazoa > Arthropoda > Insecta > Orthoptera > Acrididae > Schistocerca > Schistocerca americana. The sequence goes on along the minus strand of NC_060124.1, from coordinate 597,242,836 downwards.
TCTACGATGTTTACCCTCCTCGCTGCCCTCCAATACTAAACTGGTGATCCCTTGATGCCTCATACCATGTTCTACCAACCAATCTCTTCTTCTAGTCTAGTTGAGCCACAAAATCCTCTTCCCCAAAATCTATTCAGTGCCTCCTCATTAGTTATGTGATCTATCCAACTAATCATCAGCACTCTTTTGTAGCACCACATACCGAAGGCTTCTATTCCCTTCTTGTCTGAACAATTTATCGTCCACGTTTCACTTCCATACATGGCTACACTCCATACCAACACTTTCAGAAACGACTTCCTGACACTTAAATCTGTAATCGATGTTAACAAATTTCTCTTCTTCAGAAACGCTTTCCTTGCTACTGCCAGTCTACATTTTATATCCTTTATACTTCGACCATCATCAGTTATTTTGCTCCCCAAATAACAAAACTCATTTACTACTTTAAGCGTCTCGTTTCCTAATCTAATTCCCGCAGCATCATCCGATTTAATTCGACTACATTCCATTATCCTCGTTTTGCTTTTGTTGATATTCATCTTATATCCTCCTTTCAAGAGTCTGTCCATTCCTTTCAGGTGCTCTTACTGGTTCTTTGCTGTCTCTGCCGGCCGAAGTGGCCGTGCGGGTCTAGGCGCTACAGTCTGGAACCGCGTGACCGCTACGGTTGCAGGTTCGAATCCTGCCTCGGGCATGGACGTGTGTGATGTCCTTAGGTTAGTTAGGTTTAAGTAGTTCTAAGTTCTAGGGGACTGATGACCACAGCAGTCAAGTTCCATAGTGCTCAGAGCCATTTGCACCATTTTTTTGCTGTCTCTCACAGAATTACAATGTCATCGGCGAACCTCAAAGTTTTTATTTCTTCTCCATGGATGTTAATCCCTACTCCGAATTTTTCTTTTGTTTCCTTTACTGCTTGCTCACTACACAGATTGAATAACATCGGGGATAAGCTACAACCCTGTCTCATTCCCTTCCCAACCACTGCTTCCCTTTTATGCCACTCAACTTTTATAACTGCCATCTGATTTCTGTACAAATTGTAAATAGCCTTTCGCTCCCTGTATTTTACCCCTGCCACCTTCAGAATTTGAAAGAGAGTATTCCAGTCAACGATGTCAAAAGCTATCTCTAAGTCTACAAATGCTAGAAAAGTAGGTTTGGCTTTCCTTAATCTACTCTCTAAGATAAGTCGTAGGCTCAGTATTGTCTCATGTGTTCCAATATTTCTGCGGAATCCAAACTGATCTTCCCCGAGGTCGGCTTCTACCAGTCTTTCCATTGGTCTGTAAAGAATTCGTGTTAGTATTTTGCAGCCGTGGCTGATTAAAGTGATATTTCGGTAATTTTCACATCTGTCCACCCCTGCTTTCTTTGGGATTGGAATTGTTATATTCTTCTTGAAATCTGAGGGTATTTCGCCTGTCTCATACATCTTGCTCACTAGATGGTAGAGTTTTGTTAGCCCTGGCTCTCCCAAGCCTGTCAGTAGTTCTAATGGAATGTTGCCTACTCCCAGGGCCTTGTTTCGACTTAGGTCTTTCAGTGTCAAACTCTTCACGCAGTATCATATCTCCTATTTCATCTTCATCTACATTCTCTTCCATTTCTATAATATTGCCCTCAAGAACATCGCCCTCCTATAGACCCTCTATATACTCCTTGCACCTTTCTGCTTTCCCTTCTTTGCTTGGAACTGGGTTTCCATCAGAGTTCTTGATATTCATGCAAGTGGTTCTCTTTTCTCCAAAACTCTTTTTAATTTTCCTGTAGGCAGTATCTATCTTACCCCTAGTGATATACGCCTCTACATCCTTACATTTGTCCTCTAGCTGTCAATGCTTAGCCATTTTGCACTTCCTGTCGATATCGTTTTTGAGACGTTTGTATTCCTTTTTGCCTGCTTCATTCACTGCTTTTTTGTATTTTCTCATTTCATCAATTAAATTCAATATCTCTTCTGTTACCCAAGTATTGCTACTAGTCCTCGTCTTTTTACCTACTTGATCCTCTGCTGCCTTCACTACTTCATCCCTCAAAGCTACCCTTTCTTCTTCTACTGTATTTCTTTCCCCCATTCCTGTCAATTGATCCCTTATGCTCTCCCTGAAACTCTGTACAACCTCTGGTTTAGTCAGTTTATCCAGGTCCCATCTCCATAAATTCCCACCCTTTTGCAGTTTCTTCAGTTTTAATCTACAGTTCATAAACAATACATTGTGGTCAGAGTCCACATCTGCCCCTGGAAATGTCTTACAATTTAAAACCTGGTTCCTAAATCTCTGTCTTACCATTACATAATCTATCTGATACCTGTCAGTATCTCCAGGCTTCTTCAATGTACACAACCTTCTTTCATGATTCTTGAACCAAGTGTTAGCTATGATTAAGTTACGCTCTGTGCATAATTCTACCAGGTGGCGTCCTCTTTCATTCCTTACCCTCATTCCATAGGCACCTACTACGTTTCATTCTCTTCCTTTTCCTACTATCGACTTCCAGTCACCGATGACTATTAAATTTTCGTCTCCCTTCACTATCTGAATAATTTCTTTTATCTAATCATATATTTCATCAATCTCCTCGTCAGCTGCAGAGCCAGTTGGCATATAACCTTGTACTACTGTGGTAGGCGTGGGCTTCGTGTCTATCTCGGCCACAATAATGCGTTCACTATGCTGTTTCTAGTAGCTTACCCGCATTCCTATTTTTTAATTCATTATTAAACCTACTCCTGCATGACCCCTACTTGATTTTGAATTTATAGCCCTGTATTCACCTGACCAGAAGCCTTGTTCCTCCTGCCACTGAACTTCACTAATTCCCACTATATCTCACTTTAACCTATCCATTTCCCTTTTTAAATTTTCTAACCTACCTGTCCGATTAAGCGATCTGGCATTCCACGCTCCGATCCGTAGAACGCCAGTTTTCTTTCTCCTGATAACAACGTCCTCATGAGTAGTCCCCGACCAGAGATCCGAATGGGGGACTATTTTACCTCCGGAATATTTTACCGAAGAGGACACCATCATCATTTAACCATAAAGCTGCATGCCCTCGGGAAAAATTACGGCTGTAGTTTCCCCTTGCTTTCAGCCGTTCGCAGTACCAGCACAGTAAGGCCGTTTTGGTTAGTGTTACAAGGCCAGATCAGTCAATCATCCAGACTGTTGCACCTGCAATTACTGAAAAGGCTGCTTCCCCTCTTCAGGAACCACACGTTTGTTTGGCCTCTCAACAGACACCTCTACGTTGTGGTTGCACCTACGGCACGATATCTGCATCGTTGAGGCACGGAAGCCTCCCCACTAACGGCAAGGGCCATGGTTCATGTTTCATATCGTTCCTCTATTATTATGTCGTAGAAATCGCTGGCAGATCTTCAATCATTCTAAAGTAAATGAAGTATTGTATTTCGTTCTTGTGTCACTTCACAATAGTATTTCCAGACTACAGATGTAGTCAAGAATTGGAACCTGCGTTGTTCTTAGCCCCAGTTACATTCGCTGCCCGTTGGGCCACAGAGCCCATGCTTGTTGTCATACCTGTGCTGAGTATCTTGTAAAGCGGAAATGAGCTCTAAGATTTACCAAGAATAATTTTATTGTGCTTTGAGTCGTATTTCATGACTGATAGTCGCAGTCTAGTTGTAATATACTGATCGATTTGCAAAAGTTCCGCAGTTCCTTAGCTTTGAACATTTTTAATTACGTTGCAGGGTGCAGGCAAAAGAATGTCCGTCTTGCACATATCACCGCTCTAAATGAGTAGAGCATAAACACGTCAAATTTTATAAGTTTTACACTATCAGCGTTCACGAAATTTCTTTGTATTGTTACTTAAAATTTGAAAATGCATTTTACTTCACTTAATAGCTAAATTATTTGCAGAAAAAGTACGTAAAAAGCGGGTAACTACGGCAACATTCCTGTAACACACCCGTAGCTTCGTCTTAGTTCTGGTCTGTGGCGTCACCAGAGCGTCATCCAATAACAGTGTGTTTTCGATCACGTGACGGAATCTTGATATTTAATTATTTTTAATCTTTGATTACATAAAATAGAGATGTTTTGTGAGAATATTGACTGTAAATGCGACTTGCATGTTATAACAACTCCGAATAACAACACGAACCATATTTTTAACATAGGAATACAGCCTGTTGTAAGCTTTTATTAATAACTCGAAAATGAAGGCTTTTCAGAAACACGTTTATATAATCTTTTTCTCTTGCTTTACTGTGAGGAACCTGTCCCCCAATTTTGTGAAATTATTTTTGAAGCACGCTATATTTTGATACTTCGTAGTAGATTAAAAAGTTTCATAGCTAGGATATGAGGTACTGCTGGAAGTACAGCTGTGAGGACCAGTCGAGAGTCGTGCTTGGGCAGCTCACTCGGTTTGCCTGCACGGGAGCTCAGCGTGTTCCGCCAGAGGGCTGGCTGGCTACACGCGGTAATAAAAAAATGAAGTGTTCAACAATCAACTTGGACAGATGTAATGTGACATCCGCCCTGACCAACTGTTGTGGAAAAAAAACGAGAGAAAAACAAAACAAAAAAAATGAGGGTGAGGCACTTGCCCGGAAACGGCAAAGGTCCGGAGTTCGAGTCTCGTTCCGGCACACAGTGTTAATCTGCCAGGAAGTTTCATATCAGCTCACATTCCTCTGCAGAGTGAAAATTTCATTCGGGGCTCTGTATTGTGTTTCATCATACATTTGCATCTACACCTACGATGTGCTACAATTGCAGTTTTGCTTTAAAGATAGATATTGATTCAAAAGACTACCTTATGGGGAAAAGTAACAGCATCTACACCCACAAGAGCTGCATATTTCTCTCCTGTATTGTGCCAGTTGGTCGATGATGTGACCTGAGCGAAGGTAGAATGGAGCCATAAGGTTTCTATGAATCGACAGAGTTCACAGGGGATAGCATCGACAAGTACAGAGTCAGCTCGACGGAGAGAAGCTTGTACAACGCAACGCCTTCTGTACCAAGTGAAGGCTCTAACTTTAATACTTTTCGTTTGAAGTATTGGAGAAGTCGAGAGACGCCTTTCTTTAGATGCGGTGGAAAAGGCTAGACAGGAAATTTGTTGTGGGCTTATAAAAATTTATCTGATACGAGGCAACATAACCTCAGCAGAAAAATGCTGCACTGCGAGTAATGTGGAGGTTCTGTTAACTCCCAGCATTTATGTCGATAAGATGTACGGTTCCTTTTAGTAACTCTGTCGGACGGTCAAGTAGGATGACGCACGACGCATGGAACGGAAAACTCTCCCGCTATCCTGGGTTCTCCTTGTTCCCTCGGTCAATTACCAAGAGACAGAACAGGCGGTAGGAGTCCACACTGTCCATACAACCGTTAATGAAGTTGTCAAGAGGCTCTAATTTGACATCCAGCAGAGAGCGTGAAATCTGTGAGTAAAGAAATACGTGGAAAACATAGCAAGAAGAAGGAACAGGATGGCGGGACACGTGTTAAGACATAAGGGACTATCGTCCATTGTACTCGAGGGGTAGATGCAGACTGGAATACATCAAGTAGCTGAGGACGTAGGTAGCAAGTGCTACTCTGACATGAGGAGGTTGGCGCCGAAGAGGAATTCATGGTGGGCCGCATCAAACCAGCCAGAAGATAGATTGTTGAGGAAGAAAGTAACTAACAGTGGTAGGGGAAGGGCGGCCATAACGGCCATTTGATTCTGAAAGTCCGTACGGAGCTTGTGTCGTACGGAAACTGCATAAATGTGTGACGCGAAACTCCCCTTTTAGTTCCACACAGTCATTTGAAGGCGAAGGCTTTAAACGTTCAACATACATTCGCTCGAGACGTAAATGACTCGATGTGGCAGACGCCATATTTCTTTGGCACACTTATCTGTTTTATACTGCAACTTACAGTAACGGCTTGTGTGAGAAAGTCTTTTCTGAAAGTATTTGTATGGAGTGTAGCCATGTATGGAAGTGATACATGGACGATAAATAGTTTGGACATGAAGAGAATAGAAGCTTTCGAAATGTGGTGCTACAGGAGAATGCTGAAGATTAGATGGGTAGATCACATAACTAATGAGGAAGTATTGAATAGGATTGGGGAGAAGAGACGTTTGTGGCACAACTTGACCAGAAGAAGGGATCGGTTGGTAGGACATGTTCTGAGGCATCAAGGGATCACCAATTTAGTATTGGAGGGCAGCGTGGAGGGTAAAAATCGTAGAGGGAGGCCAAGAGATGAATACACTAAGCAGATTCAGAAGGATGTAGGTTGCAGTGGGTACTGGGAGATGAAGTACCTTGCACAGGATAGAGTAGCATGGAGAGCTGCATCAAACCAGTCTCAGGACTGAAGACCACAACAACAACAACAGTAACGGCACATTGAAGATTTGTCACAAACACGTCACCCCTGTCATCAGCAATTTAAGCCTTCAAGAGACCCTGTGATACCCAAGACTTCCTTCTTTCTTTAGCTTGGGTCCCATCCCGCAGTTTTCTCAGGTTCGGCATGGTTACAATCGGATTTGGCCTGGCTAATTTGAAGGGGTTGCTGACCCCACCCTGTACCCCAGGCGACGCAGTCAGTGTACCCCAGCTGTCTGCATCTAGTGTAAATCATGAAATGGTGTGAATGTGTTTCAAATGTCTATGAGTCGTGTAACTGAGGCGGGACCAGCCCGGTATTCAACTAGTGGGATGTGGAAAAAGGCCTAAAAACCACATCCAGGCTGGCCAGCACACAGTGTAATGCTATTGTAAATATAATACTGCCAATCATCTGTATGTTTTAAAATTTTTTTTCTTCCATAATCATTTTGAAAAATGAAGAAAATACTATAACGAAAGTAAGCTTTTGTTAAGTGTAGTTTATCTTTTCAAAATAACCTCTTTGACGTAGGTGGAATAAACGTATTAAAACATATTTTGTAAATAATTATGTAATATTTCAAGTACAACTGTAATTAATTATGTCACTTTTATGAACAAGGCCCCGGGAGTAGACAACATTCCATCAGAACTACTGACAGCCTCGGGAGAGCCAGTCCTGACAAAACTCTACCAACTGGTGAGCAAATTGTATGAGACAGGCGAAATACCCTCAGACTTCAAGAAGAATATAATAATTCCAATCCCAAAGAAAGCAGGTGTTGACAGATGTGAAAATTACCGAACTATCAATTTAATAAGCCACGGCTGCAAAATACTAACACGAATTCTTTACAGACGAATGGAAAATCTGGAAGAAGCCGACCTTGGAGATGATCAGTATGGATTCCGTAGAAATATGGGAACACGTGAGGCAATACTGACCCTACGACTTATTTTAGAAGCTAGATTAAGAAAAGGCAAACCTACGTTTCTAGCATTTGTAGACTTAGAGAAAGCTTTTGACAATGTTGACTGGAATACTCTCTTTCAAATTCTGAAGGTGGCAGGGTAAAATACAGGGAGCGAAAGGCTATTTACAATTTGTACAGAAACCAGATGGCAGTTATAAGAGTCGAGGGACATGAAAGGGAAGCAGTGGTTGGGAAGGGAGTGAGATAGTGTTGTAGCCTGTCCCCAATGTTGTTCAATCTGTATATTGAGCAAGCGGTAAAGGAAACAAAAGAAAAGTTCGGAGTAGGTATTAAAATCCATGGAGAACAAATAAAAACATTGAGGTTCGCCGATGACATTGTAATTCTGTCAGAGACAGCAAAGGACTTGGAAGGGCAGTTGAACGGAATGGATAGTGTCTTGAAAGGAGGATATAAGATGAACATCAACAAAAGCAAAACAGGGGTAATGGAATGTTGTCGAATTAAATCGGGTGATGCTGAGGGAATTAGATTAGAAAATGAGACACTTAAAGTAGTAAAGGAGTTTTGCTATTTGGGGAGCAAAATAATTGATGATGGTCGAAGTAGAGAGGATATAAAATGTAGACTGGCAATGGCTAGGAAAGCGTTTCTGAAGAAGAGAAATTTGTTAACATCGAGTATAGATTTAAGTGTCAGGAAGTCGTTTCTGAAAGTATATGTATGGAGTGTAGCCATGTATGGAAGTGAAACATGGACGATAACGAGTTTGGACAAGAAGAGAATAGAAGCTTTCGAAATGTGGTGCTACAGAAGAATGCTGAAGATTAGCTGGGTAGATCACATAACTAACGAGGAGGTACTGAATAGGATTGGGGAGAAGAGGAGTTTGTAGCACAACTTGACTAGAAGAAGGGATCGGTTGGTAGGACATGTTCTGAGGCATCAAGGGATCACCAATTTAGTATTGGAGGGCAGTGGGGGGGGGGGGGGGGGGGGGGTAAAATTCGTAGAGGGAGACCAAGGGATGAATACACTAAGCAGATTCAGAGGGATGTAGGCTGCAGTACGTACTGGGAGATGAAGAAGCTTGCACAAGATAGAGAAGCGTGGAGAGCTGCGTCAAACCAGTCTCAGGACCGAAGACCACAACAACAACATGCATTGTCGCCACCAAGAGGAAGACAGAGCTATGTACATCAAGAGCCGTACCTGCGCAATGTTACTACGCAGCACCGCCTCACGCCACCTTCGATATCAGTAACATGCAAAGTACTTTATTTAGAAGTGTATCACAGGATGAACCATCCTTCTTCAATCAGTGGAATGTAAGTGTTCAATGTACCTTTGTGTTTAACCGTAATTTTCCTATTTCGTTTGCCTCAGTAGGGTCCTTACCTAAATGAATTTATTCCGAGTATCCTATTATTCAAATAGTAAATTACTGGCAATAGTATTGTTTTGGCAGTAACTTCTGAAAATCATTATTAAATACCAAAGTTTGCACGTATCAGCTTAAGGGCCACCGCTTTGCGTGACCATGAGGATAAGTTTTCAATAGTATTTCTGAAAGTAAGGTAACATAATTGTTTAACTGCAACAGTATTAACAGTAATTGTTCGTGTTGCTTCTCCTTGTCAAAGAAAGCCGGACAAATATTGGTGTTAGTAAAACGTTAACAAATAACAGTCCTAGGTAAATGAAATTTAGTCGTGTTAAATAATAGTTTTGGTCATATGACTGATAGCTATAAGTTTAATATTTTTTTGTATCCTTGTTGAGACATATGTGTGTGTCCTTTAAATAATTACTGGAGTATAGTGATAAATTCCATAAGTAACAGAAAGTGGGATTAATAGTACTCACTGCCAAGTGACCGTGGTAAGTGAAAGTAGTTATTTATTCGGTGTCGAAAGTTGACTTCATCTTTTTGTGCAGAGACTGTGCCCGATTTGGGTTGGCGGCCGTTTTATTAAGCGAAACAGTTTATTGTTATAACAGACTTTGGCTGATAAAAGGTTTCCAAAAGCAATTATTCCCGCTGCTTTTCCCCCAGGCTGTATGATTCGGAGAAAAATAGTTCGATACTTTACCATTGGGTTGAACACGGTTAAAATCTCTATCCGAGAGTCAATGGTTTGGAGTGTTAGTGGTGGGTAATTTTGTGGTGGTGTTCCGGCCGCTACTTACTGCACAGTTCTGACATTCCGAATCGCGGGTCTTCCGTCTTTACGGTGGTAGAAACTAAACGTTCTGGTACCGTACTGACGAGAACGCGAAAGTAACGTTGCAACCGGCCCTCGTCGTTAATCCGCCGGGCGGATTCGATCCTGGGACTATGCGCCTGCCCGAGTCCAGGAAGCAGCGTATTAGTGCTCTCGGCTAACCTGCCGGGTCCCTGTGATACCCAAGACAAAAGGCCGAAATTACATAACTACGGTGTAGCGTAAGGGCTGAAGGCAGTAGGCCCTCCTGTGTGCTAAATTTTTTTTCTTTTGTTTGTTTTTTCTTTCATGTTAGCACTGATAATACATTCTGGGATTTTCCTATCAATGTAACACATCTACATCAACATGGCTACTCTGCAAATTACCTTCAGTGCCTGGCAGAGGGTTCATCGAACCACCTTTACAATAATTCTCTATTATTCCACTTTCAAGCAGCGCGTGGAAAAAAGGAACACCTATATCTTTCAGTGCGAGCTCTACTTTCCCTTATATCATTATGATGGTCGTTTCTTCCTATGTAGCTCGGCATCAACAAAATGTTTTGGCATTCGGAGGAGAAAGCTGGGGACTGTCATTTCGTGAGAAGATACCGCAGCAACGAGAAACGCCTTTCTTTTACTGATGTCCACCTCAAATTCTGTATCATGTCCGTTACACTTTCTCCCCCATTTCTCGATAATAAAAAACGAGTTGTCCTCCTTTGAACTCTCTCTATGTACTCTGGTAATCCTATCGGGTAAGGATCTCACACCGAGCAGCAATACTCCACAAAAGGACACCAGTAATTGAAGTTAACATAACGAGGTGGTAGTATGGTAAAAACAGAATGTCGAATGAGGTATGGCATTAACCCGAGCCATGTACGGCTCAGCTCCCTAGCACACTTTCCGCTGGTAGGCACTCCGTGGAGCACTATTTTCTGACTAAATATTATATTTAGAGTGGCATACATACTTTCGCCAATCCTGAGATGTTCTTATAATTTCATGAGGTCGAAAATGCTGTTCACACACCTACAATCAATAATCCACATCGCAATAATGCAGGAGCGATTAACATCATCTAAATAATGAGGAACTAAACTACAACAGCTCTTTTTTACAAACTTTCATTTTTGTGAATTCTGAGTATTACATTTTATAATTATTTCTAGTAGATACTTGTGAACTGTTAGCCGAGTTATCATACCAATCTCGGCGTCCGGCCATTTACATTACGCCACCTGATCTTCCCCAAGCCATGATGTTCAATAACCAGGGTTGTTACCCTGAAATAGGGAAATACAGCCATGTCTCAGATAACCTACTGGCAAGATGGAAACATTACTCGTTTTGCCTTCCTTTGAATTGAGATTCGAGAACCTTGCTGTAAGTCTACTGAACCACTAATACAGTACCTGCTAAACACTTTGCCTCGTTAAATCTCTACGAGCAGCTCTGCTGGTATAGAAATAACCTCCACACATGTAGTGCTCTAAATAAGGAAAAAATAAAATAAAATAAAACGAACTTCACTAAACATGTCACGTGAAACACGCCAAAGCACATGTCGATTCGCTTTTGTTCCATATCAGACCTGCTTTCTCGGATTGCTAGACAATATTCAAACAAATAGTGTTAATGAGTTTTATTCCAAAAGGATCAAATACAATAATTAACTCTGTGTTGCAAGCAAAGGGCGACAGACAAAATAAGAAATCTCTTCAGTATAACAATTCCTAAGGCCGAATTACATAGATTGTACAAGCAAAGTAACTAGTGTCGATGCTGCTGTAGAACTCGCTAATCTTGAAACTACTCTTCGACTGGGGCGCGACCAGTCGGGCACGGCGCTTACGTTCTCTTCACATAGAGGCCGCTGCTGTAGCGTTGTCGTCCTGGGGAGGCGTCAGTCAGCGTACGATTGGCCGATGTCTTCTCACAACCCTCTATTTTGTATTGTTCCACACTGGCGTGCCGGCGATCGACTTTATGCCGTAACATTACACGCATAACCGTCCGCCCCCGTTAGCTGAGTGGTCAGAGATGCGGAATGCCACGCCAAGTGGCTGGGTTCGATTCGCGGCTGGGGGAGGAGATTTTCTCCGACCAGGGACTGGGTGTTGCGTTGACATCATCATTTCATCCCCATCTCCGACGCGCAAGTTGCCCAATGTGATATCGAATGCAATAAGTACTTTTCCTCGGCGGCTGAACTTCCCCGAGTGGGGGACTCCCAGTCCACAATGCCGTACACTCATTTCATTTCCACATGCGTAACCCAATAAGAAATTAGCGTTTAGTGTCCTGCAACTCTTATGATTTCAACGAGTACTGAATCGTTGCGAACCCATAGAGGTTAATTCCTTATACATAGTTTATCTTGAGCAGTGGACGCTCTTCATGCTTAGTGTTCAGTTCTCCCATTGAAAGATTTAAGACATGTTAATAATGATAATGATAACAACACAATACTGCCAAAACAGTGAGTGTAGATATAAGATTGTGCTTCACGTTGTTAACTTCATACTACAGTATAATCATAGAGGAATCTTTCTTATTTTGCTGATAGTTAAACTTTGCTTTGGGATAGCCCATTTGCATGTTTTATAGTTATTGTTCTTCATTTGGAAATGAAAAAACTTGTAGTTTTCGATCCTGTTCCATAATTTCCTTTACATTTACTGACACAAATTTGAAATATGCTTCACGCAAATAACATTAAAAATTGTGCGACATTCACGTATTCCTAAGCTCAGCCCAACGTTACAAAACACTAGTCGTTTTCTGTTGTTATAACTACTCTAGGTACGCCCTTCATGTTGTTCGCAGGCAGCGCACAGACCTTCTTAATATAAGTGGCGTTGCAGGACACCCGTAATATGGACTCTTTGTCCCGACCAGAACTTCCATGTCCTTGTTCCGTGGTAGCAGTGTCCAGTGTCCACTGTGACCAGGAAGTGTGATCGTTCGGTTTTTCATGGCTGTGACGTGTATGCCCGGCGACATGGATACTGCACAGATACAACAGTTCCTGTACGCTATACTGACTCATAGACATAGGTAAAATTAAACTTCACATGATCTCTGGGTTTATTCTTTACCAGACCCCAGCAGTTTCGACATCTTAGAGAGTTTATAACTGACACGTATGTTATTTCATATGGACGTCCACAATATATAAGTAACCTTTCGACTGGTTTTTTTTGTATGCTAAATGTTAATACTTTGTATATGTATCGACATGTATACATTGTTTAAACAGTGGAAAATCCTGGATGGAATGTAATTCTTTTATGTAAAGGGCAGTTGCTACTCGCCATCAGTGGAAATGCTGAGTCACGTATAGGCACAAGAAAAAGAGAGTCAGAAACTGAGCTTTCGACCAACAAGCCCTTCGTCAAAAACAACACACACACACACACACACACACACACACACACTCACACACACACACCGCCAAGGAGTGTGGTAATGTGTGTGTGTGTTTTGCGTTATCCGCGCGCGCGCGCTTGTGTGTGTGTGTGTGTGTGTGTGTGTGTGTGTGTGTGTGTGTGTGTGTTTGTGTGTGTTCTGCTCTATTTTCGACGAAGGCCTTGTTGATCGAAAGTTCACTTTCCAGTATTTTTGTTGTGCCTATATGCGACTCAGCTTCTCCGCTATATGGTGAGTAGCAATTATCCTCTCCACCCGCTATATGGCGAGTAGCAACTATCCTTTTCATAACATTGTATACATCGTTTGATTGTGCTGTATACCGGACGCCACTGATGATGTACTCTGGCCCGAATGGCGGTCCAACAGTTAAATAATTTTCTTTCTGCTCGTCGTGTAGAGCAAAATGACTTTTAACAAATACTTACAAGCTGCAGAACACAAAGCACACGAGATTTCGCAATAAAAAAGAATTAATAAGTCGACTCAACACTTGAAAGCAAGCCAACATGCAGAGGAAACCTGATACATTACAGTATTTTTACGAGTTTAGTAAATCTTATTGTTTTATTCCCTGTTCCCCCTAAAAAATTAGGTGACACACTTTGATAGCTATGCAGGTGATGGGACAGATATTCTGAGCAGTTGTCTAGACGAGGTTATAGTCGAAGAAACGGATGTGACGAGGTTTGTTAAAGTAGGGACGAGGCGCCCCTACCTGAGGTAAGGTGCAGTGGCTGGTTATCGTGTCACACTGTCTTTTTTTTTCCCTATGCTCAGCTTTCCCTAGAACGTCGCAAAGAACGTTTGCCAGCCCAGCTGTCTGATATTTGAATTTACCGAAGTGTAGTCGGCATTTTAACGACACATCTACGGGTATCTACCATAAATACTTTTTTTACCACGTTTTATTTTATAGTAGTAAACTCGACAGTACAATCTTTCTTATTAATTACAAATGTATCTCTTCGGTCACAGATTTTTCAGTGATCTTTGCTATTAGAGCTTGTACGGAAGACGAGAATGAGCAACTGACAGTGGAGACTCGGCGTGAGTTTGTGAGGTAAGCACGCGGCTGCAGGGAGGCGTCGTGTCTCGCGACCCACCGAAAAGATGCCGAGAGCAACGTGTGAACTGAACTATAGCAAATGATAAGTGGCCAGTTATTAGCGTAAGTAACCTGTGAACGGTTACATTTCACCTGACTGGACAAAGACGGTTTCGCAAGTACGCTGGGCAGCTATCGTATACTCGCAGTTGAAAGAATTTCTGAGCGTTATTAATACGAACAGCACAAATGTAATTGGTCACGTGCTTCAAGTTCGATCTCTGAAAGTAAAAACTAATACGAGTGCGGTTCCGTGTCGTATCTTTATAGTTTTTGCACCGCGTAACAGCGGTGGGATAGTTCACTAATACGAGTGCGTTTCCGTGTCGTATCGTTATAGTTTTTGCACCGCGTAACAGCGGTGGGATAGTTGGATCCCTGAAAGTATTAACTAATACGAGTGCGTTTCCGTGTCGTATCGTTATAGTTTTTGCACCGCGTAACAGCGGTGAGATATCTGCTATTTCGGCATTGGTGTCTTTGTAGTTATTACCCCAGGTAAGCTGAGAATTTTTTGGTGTGCGTAGTCCTCTCGTGCCGGGCCCCCGACCATGTCAGGCGGACGCACTATGGAGAATCTCGTGGAGCAGCCCTCGCGACCCTCCGACTCTTGCACCGCCGCCCTTTGGGGAGAACCGCGTCGGAAACGTCGCCCATCCCGGCCTCCCTTCGCGCATAATGCTCCGCCCACGTCGCAACGGGCGAAGGATCGCTTGAATCGCGCCAACCTCCACAAATCGCCGGTGGATACCACCGGCACTGAAACCGATCATCATGAACACTGTCCACCGTCGCGTGTCAGGGTCCGTTCATCCGTGTCGTCGTCGTCGTCCGACGATTCACCTGACCGATTAGTAATTGATCTTTCTCGTAGTGAGGCGGCGAACACATCGGCTCTGTCTGACCACCACACGGCTGTACCTGCACCTCTTTCTACGCCATCCCGCCACCGTGGCGAGTCTTATGGACACCCTGACCCAGTCGGAAAGTCCTCTGGCCGTCGCTCCAGACGCTCCTCCGCCCACGCAGGCTGTAGTGGCAGCGGATCGTGTTCCGATACCCCCCTGCTGGGGGACGCCGCACCGGATGGTCCTGTGGATGAGGAAATGGCTCATACGCCCTACCCTCCTTCTCAAGAGATCCCATCAAGCCCTCTGAAGAAAGAGAAGATACCCCCATTGTAGTATATAATGTGACTAATTGTACGAAACTGAACACTGAGCTTCAGCGGCTCATTGTCGGCCAATTGAGAGCTGTTTACCAAAAAGATCATGTGAAATACCTGCTTGACAGTAGGGATGACAATCTTACCATTCTCGAGTTCGTAAAATCAAAGGCGATGCCTTACTTTACCCACCAGATGTCGGGTAATCGCTGCACCAAAATCGTCATCATTGACTTGCCACCAGTGGTTACAGCAGAGGAGGTCAAGGAGGAACTGCTTCGACTCGATTTCGAAGATCCTTTGGTCCACCAGTATAGCAAGAGGAATCCTGAGACCAGGGCACTGATCCCCTGCTCTACCCACGTCGTCTCCCTTTCCCGGAGGGAGGACATAGAGCGGATTTACCAAATCCAGTATCTTCTGTACACGAAAGTCCAGACTGAATCTTACGAGGGCCGCAACGGGCCAGCCATCTGTCGCAAATGCCAACGTTTACGACATACTGGGAATTACTGCTCCCTACCGTTGCAATGTGTTAAGTGTGCTAGCCCACATTTAGTGGAGAACTGCACACTCCCTGCTTTGGAGAAACCTACCTGTGCCAGATGTTTGGGAATGACACACGATCCCCACCACATGGCATCCTGGAGGGGGTGCCCTGTTTACCAGAAGGCACTGAAGTCGTCTCAACCTCCAAAAAAGAAACCAAGAACAAATCGACCTCCCCCACTACTACGGGACATGACCAACTATCCTGTTTTGCGGGGTCAGCCTGGTGCACTGTCCTCAGCAGCCACTCTGGTACCAGCCACTCAGGCACCAGATGGTTCGGTGGCTCCTGCGCCCCTTCCTGCCCAGACTCCCACGACATCCTTTGATGCTACAGCCCGGTCTGCTCCTCATTGTCCATCTTCTGTGACGGCTCCAACTGCTCACCAACTACAGGAGCCAGCTGCTGCTCCCTCCAGTCCATCTGTGGCTCTGTCTCAGCCCTCTGCCCCTACCCCCACTCTGCCTACTACTACACCTGCACCTGCCCGCCGTAGGGGCAAGCAGACCACATGGGACCCTCCCCCAATGGTGGAGACTGATGCGTCCTTTCTGGCGGACATGCGTGAAATCCTCCAGGTCATCTCCTTTTTTACGAAACCCCACATCCAGTCTGTTATTCGTGACACTGCACAAAAAATCCTTTGGTCGGAGGATGGGCTCTCCAAGGTCATCGCCCTAGTGGAAGGGCTTAGTCAAATATTATTGTAATGGCGAATGGACCTCCTCACCACCACCAGCCCTCTTGGGATCTTGTCACCTGCATTTTTAATGCCAATGGCATAAAACGGATGAAGACGGAATTGAACATCTTCCTCCATGACCATCGTGTGGATGTTTTACTGGTCACCGAAACACACCTCAAACTGGCAGACTATTTCCGCCTTCGCAACATGGTGTGTTACCGCTCTGACCGCCTCGACCGCCGTGGTGGAGGCACAGCTGTATTCCGCAGCAAAGCTCTTGTCCATACCCAAGAGACTCTCCAGCCAATGGAACACATAGAGGCCACAGCGGTTACCATCTCCACACGCCTTGGTGCCATTACCTTTGCAGCAGCGTATTTGAGCCCAAACAAGCCACTGCTGGAAGCAGACCTTCGCACAGTGTCATCCTTCGACAGGCTCATCATTGGGGCGGATCTCAATGCCAAGCACCCAGATTGGCATTCTCGCGTGTCTAACCCCAAAGGCCGGCTCCTCCTTGACCTGGAGGATACATTAGCACTATCAGTCTATGGTCCCCACAAACGTACCAATATCGCTGTCCGTACTAACTGCCAGCCAGACGTTTTGGATGTGGCCATCTTCAAAAACATCACCACTCAGTTTTCACTGGAATTTCTCCACGAACTGGCCTCTGACCATGAGCCAGTACTCTTGCACCTCACCAATGCTGCCCTTTCATTTGATGTTGGTTCCACTGCGACCTTCACCAATTGGGACAAGTTTGCCAGGGTACTTAATAACAACACTCGACACGACCTCGATTTGACAACACCGGCCAATATAGTCAGTGCTGTGCATTACCTTACCGCCAAAATACAGAAAGCAGTGAAACTCTCCACCTCCACTGCACCTCGAAAGCACCTCGAAATTTAACACCCCTGGACGACTTTCCCCTCTGTTACGAGAGCTGAAGGTGCATAAGAACTGCTACCGCTGGAGGTAAAAGCAGTTTCGTGACCCTCAGGACAAACGCCAAATAAGACGCTTCCAACGCGAATTCAGGCACCCGCTCGCCGAATGGAGGTCTGAACAGTGGGAGGACAGGATGTCCACTTTCCTACCCCACCAAAAATCTGACTGGGCTGTCATTCGCACCCTGCGGCGTTCGATGCCAGCGACTGCCCATCCTATTTGCACAGCAGCGGGCTTGTCGTATGATACCCTCCAAATTGTGGAAACGCTGGCAGATGCGTTCGAGGCCCAAAACCACCCTCTGGCCCAGGACCTTTTTCCGAACGAACTACAGGAAGAACACGAAGTCCTGACAGCTGTTGCTGCTTTCCGCAACCGCCCATCCCAGTCTGCTCCCCTTCTTACGAGCATGGCAGAAATTCAGCGCCTCCTTCGACGGAAACGTGGCCTGTCGGCCCCTGGATTGGACGGAATTTTAAATGAACATCTTTGCCACCTTCCCTGCACACGACTCATCTTTTTCACCAAGATTTTAAACTGTTGTCTCACATCTGGCCTTTTCCCCCTCAGTGGAAACAAGCCAAGCTGATTGCGAACCCCAAGAGGTTCTAGGACCCTACAGTCCCCACCAACAACAGGCCCATCAGCCTCCTAAATACTATGGAGAAGGTCCTTGAATCTGTGATCCTTCACCGACTTTCCCAACCTCTTGCAACAGCTGGGACGATCCGTCCTGAACAGTTTGGATTCACTTCGTACCTCTCTGCCGAACTTCAGGTCCTACGGATCACTGAACACATCAGCAAAGGCTTCAACACTGTCAAGTCGACAGCTGCCGTTCTTATGGATTTGCAAAACGCCTACGACAAGATCTGCCAAGACAACCTGGTACACAAGATGCTGACACAGACCCCTATACCGGATATTTATGTCAAGATCGTGGATGACTTCCCCCGTGGTAGGACTTTCCTAGTTTCTCAACGGGGAATGCGTTTTGGCATTCGCCAACTGTCGGCAGGCACTCCGCAAGGATCGGTGCTATCTCCCATCCTTTTTAATATCTATGTCAATCATATGCCGGTCATCCTCGAGTGCCACCTTGCACAATATACTGACGACACAGCACTACACACCACTGGCCGCATTACTGACGCCGTCGTCGCCCGCCTCCAGCGACAGGTGGACGCCACCGTCACCTGGTGCCGGACAAACAAAATAGCTCTCAATGCCGCCAAAACTACGGCAGTTTACTTCACGAAACGGTGCCCAGTCCTCCGCCGCAATATCTCGATTGCAGGTGTGCAGGTGCCCTGGTCCCCGACAACCACTTATCTCGGGGTCTAGATGGACCACAATTTGCTCTTCCACTGTCATGCGGAGTATGTCACCAACAAGGGGCAAAAGCTAACCAGGGCTTTGTACCCGCTCTCTCGCAGTAGGGAACTTAACCTGCATACCAAGCTCCGCATTTACCGAACAGTTATCCTGCCTGCCACGATTAGTGTCACCAGGA
Organism: Schistocerca americana; assembly: GCF_021461395.2. Classification (NCBI taxonomy): domain Eukaryota; kingdom Metazoa; phylum Arthropoda; class Insecta; order Orthoptera; family Acrididae; genus Schistocerca; species Schistocerca americana. Next base: position 597,223,906 of record NC_060124.1, on the reverse strand, counting down.
TGCGGACATTGCAACGCCTGCAGAACAAGGTGCTCAGGTGGAGCCTGCACGCCCCGCCACTCACGAGAATTGTCACTCTCCACGAGGAAGCGGATATCGTCCCCCTAAAGGCAAACATAACGCAACAACGCGCGGCGGCTCTATGAGAAAGTGGATGCCTTGCGGGACACTGTCCATGGGTTACGCCACGTTGGGACCACACTTCCACGCCTCTGGGATCGACATCCGGTTCTCCTAACCATCCTAGAGGAATCGGAGTTCGACCATGGCTAACGATCGGCCTGGCACGCCCACCACGGACGCATCCTTTGGCGGGACTTGCCCCCATTCTACGTCCAATACTTTCCAACCATACCTGCCCACATTAGGCTAAATTTTTCTGCCTGACTCATGTAGTACTGTCACCATCAGAGGGTGGTACGGGACTACATGTCCCACCGCCACACCTCCAAAGTGAATTGCGGTGACGCAGTCACTGCCCTGTGGATAAATTTACTGCCTCACCAACACAGTTAGACCGCAATAGACCGGTGATGGCGTATTGTAACATACCACAAAAAAAATGTAATTGATTTGCTTAGAATATTATTCAGTAGTTCAAGGTCCGTCGTTGTTTATTACCGATTTGTAGCATCATAAAGCAGAAGGGAAGGTAGAACCCGTAGAAATTATGTGACTGAGAGGGAAGTCGGCAGTGTGATGTTCTGGTATAAACAAATGATTTCAACTTTAGAAAAACTGGGTTATTCATATAAGAGAAAGAGCTTCACAAACTGAGCAAGGCAGTAACGTGTTGGTCCACCTCGGGCCCTTATGCAAGCAGCTACTCGTTGGCACTGGTTTATCGAGTTGCTGGATGTCCTCCTGAGGAATACCGCGTCAAATTCTGTCCCACTGTCGCGTTACATCTAGCTGGTTGGAGGGCAAACTTCCTAAATTGTGGACAGATCCAGCAACCTCGTTGGGAAAGGTAATGTTTGGCATGCACGAAGACAAACAGTAGAAACTCTCGCCGTGTGAGGGCGAGCATTATCTTGCTGAAATGTAAGCCCAGGATAGCTACTCCAGTCAGTCAGATTGCAGGCCGAAGACACGTCTGGAGACGAGGAAATGTCTCGCATTCATCATCTTTCGATAAAGCTTTCACGATCTGTTTGAATGAGCTCAACATAATGTGTAGAGATCTCAACACAATTTTTTCGTCTACAAGATACAACATGAGAAGCTTTAGGTTCGAAAACAGCAAATGTAATGGGAGGCATGCTACACACAGAACACCGTAGTTTAAACAAGATGTTCAAGAATTACTTGTTCAGCCAGTCACGGGCGGGAAGACTACATAGAGTGTAAGATTAATCGTAATAGGTTTAAATCGAATATACGAAAATAAAACAGCATTATTGCAAGTGATAGACAAAACGCATGAAACGAGACATTTATGGAACACAATGTGTGGTGAATGTCCCTGGAGCAAATGAACGATGCTATTGAACACATTCGGATATAGAATATGCAAAACATTCAGTGGGATAATTATTTTCGGCCTTTCTTGGTCTCTATTAATTGGGGTATCACACCACCAGCATAGTCGGCTGTACCCTTAACATCATTACCTTGTCCGCGAGGGTAATGAAAGAAAAACGACTTTTGTAGATTAAACTAACTACACTGACATTTCGACCCAAACTTAACCCTTGCAAGCACAGTACATTCGCAGTCTGAAAGCCACACGAATTCAACGATCTAACTGTTTTGTTTGTTTTGTACTGTTAGAATTCACTAAATTATTAGGTAAAATTTACACAGTTCTTAAGTGCTCAACTAATCCAGTGGTGGAATATAGGAATAAACTTTATTACGCTTGTAAGCCCATTTTCGAGTATAGAACTGTTTCCGAAGATGGAAACCACGTGAAGGTAAGTGCAGACCAAAGACAGATTGAATGTGGGAAATAAGTCGTGTAGTCACAAATGTTTGTCGAATAGTAGGAGCGAGTGCCGTGAACAACGTACTAGAAATCCCGACTGGTAGGGGCTGAGTGTGGGAGTGAGGATGCATTTGAAGGTCACTTTTGTACGTTTTTCTTGAGTAACTCGAAAACTATGGCCTCTAGCGAAAACTTACCCCAGTATAAAATTATTCCTACAAAAATGTCCTGTTAATTGTTTCTCGAGGATTTGTAGTTTGCGCGTGGCGAGAGAGAGAATGAAAATCTCCCGCATTGTCTTTGAAGGCCAGCTATAACACTGCGGGCTGCATAAAACAATATCCGTAGGGGCAGCTGAGTCACCTTGTATATCATACACCAACTGAAATGAGTACAATGCGAAATATTTAAGGATGCTTCACGAAACATAACCTTCTATCAGTGCGTAAAACTATAGAAAATCGCGTAAATTGCTTATGGCGGTCTCCAATGAGGATTTCTTCATGTGAGTCTAAGATTTGTCATGTGACTGAAGTAACGACCAAAGGAAAAACACGTATTCCTAGCTGCACTATCCGCTAGGTACAAAACTCTCCCTACCTAAAACTAGAGTAATGGCATTTCAGGGAATGTTCCCATTCTGTTAAAAGACAATTATCAACACAAAAGCTACAGAACAAATCCCTCATTTCTCCTATCTGGTTGCCGAAATAAGTGACAATAAAGGCTGACATATTAGAACTACGTTTCAACGTTTCTGAACACATTTGTGGTGACGGTGAGTAACAAGATAGGAAAGGGCACGAGCATAAAAGTAAATAAAGGCATCACCAGTTTTAATGAATGGGAGTGAGACAGAAGGACGTCAGTAAGACCGAAAGGGCGGAAATGAGGATTTCAAGAAATGTTAAGAGGGTGTACAATATATTGGACCCAATACGTAATGAACACGGAAGAACAGAACTTAATGTTTAGAATATTAGAGAGTGGACTGTAACAGAAAAACATCGAAAGAAGGTATTAACAGGATAAATGATGACAGATTGCCAAAACGCATAGGGCTAATAAGCCACAACCAAGAAGAGATTCGGCAAGGCCCAGGAAAAGATGTGAATAACTCTGAGTGTGAAGTCGGAAGACATATTTTTCCTTCCTAAATCGTGGAGTGCAGAAGAACAAACAGGTTTTTACTCATGTCGTTATTTTATAGCATGAATCTTATCCAGTGATTCCAGTAATGATTTATTACATGTTTATTATGTATCTAAATTTTTTCCGCATGTCTCAGTTACAACATACTCAACAAGGAATGCAGGAGTACCAACTGGCCAACAATTGTACGGGCCGTGCATGTGGGAGGCAGCGAGGGTGTACGGGATCAGTTGCAACGCTTCGCCAATCTTCACAACGTATCGTTCGCGGTCTGTTCACTGGGAATTCACTTGTTTCCAGCATTCGACTTACTTCAGTTATTCACCGATTTAGAAAATGTTGCAACCAGAAGGGGAGCCTTTGTGCCATCGTTCATAAATAAGTAATCACAGAAATACTCAAACATCTGCACACAGATCCACACCAGCTCGCTTATTCATAGCTGGAGTAAACACTGTCCTATTAAATGTCATAAAGTTGTTCGATGCAAATATAAACGTCAAAATAGACAAAATTTATAGTTTAAGACGAGATTTCATTGATTAAGAACTTGACGTGCATTTACCTGCACGTGGTTTCCATCTTCGGAAACAGTTCTGTACTCGAAAATGGGCTTACAGTCCTAATAAAGTTTCACGAAGCAAGGCAAAAAGTGTCCCGTTTAATCAACACAATACGAAATGTTTCTCCAAGATCTTACAGTCAAATCAGTTTTTTGCAGCCAGAAGTGTGGTGTACTGAATTCCTAAATAAAACCAACCTGCTTCCAGAGAAAAATGGTTTTGCATTACTTTCTCAACGCCCCTCGTAATTCTTGATCAGCTTCGAATGTGAAAAGCTTCTCCCACTGGAAGCGACAGTCACTGGCATGGTTAGCAGTAATTGTTGGGTTATCGATTTCCAATTTCATTTAAGTATTTCAATATTAGCACTGAAGTTCTCATATTCTTGTTCACTTTTTCTCTGAACACTTTGATTTCTGTCAAAAGTTCTGACGCAACAATGTCTTTTGATTATTCACCATTTACCTTTTATACTTAGCTCTCTTACACGTTTATTTCACAGCGTTTTTAGTTCTTCATCCTATAAGTGTCTTAAACTTTTTGGTGAAAAAAACTGAATATTTCGGAATACTTAGCCAGTTGCCCAAACTTTTGTTTCAAACTTATTAATACTGTGTCAACGACAGGGTAGAAAAAATCAGTTTCGTCTTCTCCTCTGGAAGCTGTGCCGTGCAAAGTACATCGTCACTTTTACAGTCAAATTGTTTTTTTTTTTCGTGCCAGTTCTCTTTTGTTCAAATTTTGCTCAATCTGTAAAGTTTCAACTATCACTTTCGTAGTTAAAAAAACCTTCCTCACACGAATTCTCTCTTAAACTTTATTTAAATTTCGAGCGATTTGGTTGTTAATTTCAAATCCATGTTTTCTACCTGAAGGGCCTTGCTTGCTGTTATAAGGGCAAAGAGAAGCTCATACCGAATGACAACACCGTCAATAAACTCGAAGTTATCTAATTCGTTCACAGCAAGTTAGTGTGTTTCACTTTTTGTTTTCAATTCATCAATGCTATTGCTCATCTCAAGAAGGGCATCTGTGACTTCTCTTGATTGGTACGTTATAGCTTCGAGACTCTCCACCCAACTTTCCCATCGAGGTTCTGAAAGCTTCTCACTGTTAATTTTGGTACTCTGTTGAATAAGATTTCCGCTCTCTGAGAGGATGCACCGAAAACAAAGTATATTCTTTGGATTACACTAAAAAATGTGAATACTTTTGCTGTAGGTTTTGCCGCAACTGATAACACAAGATTAATATTCCAGCTAGCACGTGGCAAATAAAATGCTCTTGGATTACATCAGGGTTCTGGTTTGAACATCACTTACCTTCTATATTTATACCATTTTCGTAACTTTGGCCTCCGCAGCCACGAATATCGAGACCTAGTTGGTCTACTTTCGATAAACGGGTTTTAGGCAAACTTTCTCCCGTTGTTGAAGAGACATCCATAAAGTCTACAGTCATTGTGTGTTCTTATAGGTTTACAAACCTAACAATCAATGTCATTTGTTCATTGTTGGTTGTATCAGGAGTACAATGAGGGATGACTGAAAAATGTGTACTTTCTTTTACAAAATTAACAGTGTTGTTTTGTACTTTGAGTGCAAGCAAATTAATAAGATAAAGTCGAATGTTTTTGTACACAAGAGCGGTCTGGAATTTCTTAAGTTTTTAACCGCGATTAAATTTTTCTGCAAAACAGGGTCAAATTCTGCAATCATTTCCATTAAACCAAGAAAATTGCCATTAATATATTGATAGAGCTTGTAGCTGGCTCCTTTGAAGGCCATATTATGCTCAGCCAGATACCTGATGGCGCGTATAATTCTGTTTAGAGCCGAAAACCAACGTTCCTTCTCTGTTTCTAGTAGTTCACTTCGATAACTACCACTTTTTTGTTTCAACTGTCTCACACTGTACGCATCTTTTTGCAGAGTGTATGAGCAGATGTTAACTGAAGGTACTACTGTCGCGCATCCCTATTGGGGATGGTGGTTACCGTTGAAACAACTGGTTTCCCGTTATACAACGTCAGTGTCACAGACACCTGACAGCTCAAATTTTGAAATAACAGAGTTAAGTTTTTATTTCTGTTATTTCCTGTAATAAATGTAGAAAAAAGTTGACTTCCTGAGTTTCAAGACAAATAGAATCAAAATAATGAGTAGGCAATAAAAGAAAACTTAGTCCGACCATTGTTCACAGATTTTCTCGACAAGTGATAAGTGGGTAGATACTACGATAAATTACTAGTATTATCCTATTGATTCTAATTTTATGAAACTCAGCTCAAAAATCACGTTGTAATCGAGGACCATACCACTATTTGGCCATTATAAATAGCAAGCGCTAAAGGATGAAAACTGAGGTTGAAGAGCTCGTATTTTGCGTGTTGGTCTGTCCTTTTTCAAGGGCTACAAGCGAATAAAGGCATATTATGTAGACACAGATAGCAGATGAGCTACATTCTATTCTTTTGTATACTATGAACAAATTATTGTTAAGCTTTTGATTTATTACGGTTACCATAATGTTGTTGTGGTCTTCAGTCTGCAGATTGGTTTGATGCAGCTATTCATGCTACTCTATCCTGTGCAAGCTTCTTCATCTCCCAGTACCTACTGCAACCTACGTCCTTCTGAATCTGTTTAGAGTATTCACTTCTTGATCTCCCTCTTCGATTTTTACCCTCCGTGCTGCCCTCCAATACTAAATTGGTGATCCCTTGACGCCTCAGAATATGTACTACCAACCGATCTCTTCTTCTAGTCAAGTTTTGCCACAAATTTCTCTTCTCCCCAATTCTATTCAATACCTCCCCATTAGTTACGTGATCTACCCATCTAATCTTCAGCATTCTTCTGTAGTACCACATTTCGAAAGCTTCTATTCTCTTTTTGTCTAAGCTATTTATTGTCCACATTTCACTTCCGTACATGGTTACACTCCAAACAAATACTTTCAGAAAAGACTTCCTGACCCTAGAATCTATACTCTATGATAACAAATCTCTCTTCTTCAGAAACGCTTTCCTTGCCATTGGTCTAAAATTTATAGCCTCTCTACTTCGACCATCATCAGTTATTTTGATCCCTAAATAGCAAAACTCATTTACTACTTTAAGCGTCTGATTTCCTAATCTAATCCCCGCAGCATCACCCAATTTAATTCGACTACATTTCATTATCCTCGATTTGCTTTTGTTGATGTTCATCTAATATCGTCCTTTCAAGACACTGCTCTTCCAGGTCCTTTGCTGTCTCTGACAGAATTACAATATCATCGGCGAACCTCAAAGATTTTATTTCTTCTCCATGGATTTTGATTCCTACTCCGAACTTTTCTTTTGTTTCCTTTACTGCTTGCTCAATATACAGATTGAATAACATCGGGGATATGCTTTAACCATGTCTCATTCCATTCCCAACCACTGCTTCCCTTTCATGCCCCTCGACTCTTATAACTGCCATCTGGTTTCTGTACAAATTGTAAATAGCCTTTCGCTCCCTGTATTTTACCCCTGCCACCTTCAGGAATTGAAAGAAAGAGAATGTTGACTGGAATACTAAGTCTACAAATGCTAGAAACGTAGTTTTGCCTTTCCTTAATCTATTTTCTAAGATAAGTCGTAGGGTCAGTATTGCCTCACGTGTTAGAACATTTCTACGGAATCGAAACTAATCTTCCCTAAGGTTGGCTTCTACCAGTTTTTCCATTTGTCTGTAAAGAATTCGTGTTAGTGTTTTGCAGCCTTGGCTTGTTAAACTGATAGTTTGGTAATTTTCACATCTGTCGGCACCTGCTTTCTTTGGGATTGGAATTATTATATTCTTCTTGAAGTGTGAGGGTATTTCACCTGTCTCATATATCTTGCTCACCAGAAGGTAGACTTTTGTTAGGCTTGGCTCTCCCAAGGCTATCAGTAGTTATAATGGAATGTTGTCTACTCCCAGGGGCTTGTTTCGACTTCGGTCTTTCAGTGCTCTGTCAAACTCTTCACGCAGCATCATATCTTCATTTCATCTTCATCTACATCCTCTTCCATTTCCATAGTAGTGTCCTCAAGAACGTCGCGCTTGTACAGACCCTCTATATTCTCCTTCCACCTTTCTGCTTTCCCTTCTTTGCTTAGAACTGGGTTTCCATCAGAGCTCTTGATATTCGTGCAAGTGGTTCTCTTTCCTCCAAAGGTCTCTTTAATTTTCCTGTAGGCAGTATCTATCTTACCCCTAGTGATATACGCCTCAACATCCTTACATTTTTCCTCTAGGCATCCCTGCTTAGCCATTTTGCATTTCCTGTCGATCTCATTTTTGAGACGTTTATATTCCTTTTTGCCTGCTTCATTTACTGCATTTTTGCATTTTCTCCTTTAATCAATTAAATTCAGTATCTCTTCTGTTACCCAAGAACTTCTATTAGCCCTCGTCTTTTTACCTACTTGATCCTCTGCTGCCTTCACTATTTCATGTCTCAAAGCTACCTATTCTTCTTCTACTGTATTTCTTTCCCCCATTCTTGTCAATCGTTCCATAATGCTCTCCATGAAACTCTCTACAACCTCTGGATCATTCAGTTTATCCAGGTCCCATCTCCTTAAATTCCCACCTTTTTGCAGTTTCTTCAGTTTTAATCTACCGTTCATAACCAACAGATTGTGGTCAAAGTTCACACCTGCCTCTCGACATGTCTTACAATTTAAAACCTGGTTCCTAAATCTGTCATACCACTATAAAATACATCTGAAACCTGTCAGTATCTCCAGGCTTCTTCCATGTATACAACCCTCTTTAATGATTCTTGAACCAAGTGTTAGCTATGATTAAGCTATGCTCTGTGCAAAATTCTACCAGGCGGCTTCCTCTTTCATTCCTTACTTCCATTCCATATTCACCTACTACGTTTCCTTCACTTCCTTTTCCTACTATCGAATTCCAGTCACCCATGACTATTAAATTTTCGTCTCCCTTCACTATCTGAATAATTTCTTTTATCTCATCATACATTTCATCAATCTCTTCGTCATCTGCAGAGCTAGTTGGCATATAACCTTGTACTACTGTGGTAGGCGTGGGCTTCGTGTCTATCTTGGCCACAATAATGCGTTCACTATGCTGTTTGTAGTAGCTTACCCGCACTCCTATTTTTTTATTCATTGTTAAACCTACTCCTGCATTACCACTATTTGATTTTGAATTTATAACCCTGTATTCTCCTGATCAGAGTCTTGTTCCTCCTGCCACTGAACTTCACTAATTCCCACTATATCTAACTTTAACCTACCCGTTTCCCTTCTTAAATTTTCTGACCTTCATGCCCGATTAAGCAATTTGACATTCCACGCTCCGATCCGTAGACCGCCAGTTTTCATTCTACTGAGTAGTCCCCGCCCGGAGATCCGAATGGTGGACTATTTTACCTCCGGAATATTTTATCCAAGAGGACGCCATCATCATTTAACCTTACAGTAAAGCTGCATGCCCTCGGGAAAAATTACGGCTGTATTTTCCCCTTGCTTTCAGCCGTTCGCAGTACCAGCACAGTAAGGCCGTTTTGGTTAGTGTTCCAAGGTCAGATCAGCCAATCATCCAGAATGTTGCACCTGCAACTACTGAAAAGGCTTCTGCCCCTCTTCAGGAACCACACGTTTGTCTGGCCTCTCAACAGATACCCCTCCGTTGTGGTTGCACCTACGGTACGACTATCTGTATCGTTGAGGCACGCGAGCTTCTCCACTAACGGCAAGGTCCATGGTTCATGGTTCATATCATTCCTCTGTTATTATTTCCTAGAAATCGCAGGAAGATCTTCAGTCATTCTAAAGTAAATGAAGTAATGTATTTCGAATTTAGGCTCGTTCTGTGCACCTACGTCGCGCGTTCTTCGGCATCCAATGAGTCTTCAGCAGTGTTCTGAGCGCTGTGCTGTGAATGATGTACGCAATGCGAGCATCATACGCGATCGTAGCTAGTTATTTAAGGAATTTTTATTCCATTTGTTCCGAGTTGTCACGGTTGATGGTGGTGGTAGGCGACTAATTCTGCACTAGCAAGCGAGAGATATAATTTGCAGGGTGCACGCTTTCATCAGGTGCAAAGGAAGTGTATGCGAGTACGGCAACTGCCACTTGTAACCGGCAACAATGCAATCCCCGTCCTTGACCTGCGCTAACCGCCTTCGTTCCTGGATGGGACTCTAGGATTGGTGCCATCCTCCAATAGGATTGATGTCCGGTGACGACAGGGAGAAACTACCATATAGACCAGGTGGGGGTAAGTCTTCTACACTGCACGTACACACGTTTACGTAAGGCCACGACACATGGCAACAGGGACATAACTGTCTCAGCAATGCTGTAGCACTTCTTATGCCATGTGTTTGTTGGTCGTTTCTGTCGGAAGTATTATTAAAATAGCGCTGATCACTTTTCTCTTTTTCTACAATAATGCAGTATTTCAAAACGATCTCTGAATAAAAACTACTCGTTTACCAAAAAAAGATTTGTTTCGAAACAAACAATGGGAAATTCCAAGTAGGAATAGCAACAATGCAGGAAGGGACTGGCTGCTGTTTCCCGTCAGGAAGACATGTTAAGTTGCAGATAGGCATTCTGACCGCAGATGCTGGACTTGGCGGTCGTGTGTGCATTAGGTGTGCTTGATTGTGTGTGTGAGTGGTGTGTGTTTCGTTTTTGCTGATGAAGGCTGTGGCCGAGACCTAGCTTTTAATTGTGCCTGTCTGCAAATTAACGCGTCTTTATTTAAAAACAAAAATTTAGTACTGCTGCTATGGCTTACTGATACTTCAGTATTTTTCCCAGTTATTAGTGACAAACAAAAACACCTTTTTTAACCGAGGCCAAAATATACGGAAAAATACCGGTTATCAAGAACTAAAATACCGTTATCGGTTTTAACCGGTCAGTTTCTTCCATCTCTAATCCTTATCATAGACCTTGGTTCCCTCGACTCCGATGCCGCGATAGTTTTCTGCGATGTACACCAGTAACATGTGCTAATGAAACAATGGGTATATACCGCAACACTTAAACACTTGAGTCATGCCTAGCATTGTCATATCTATCTGGGGCCTCGTCGGGACGCTCTGAGATGGGGGTGTACAAGTGAAGTAAAAATTTCATTTAATATAATCACTTTTTATTTAGAAACCAAATACGTGGAATTTGTTGCGACCGAAGTAGTTGGTACACAATAATGTTCCGAAAGATAATCTCGCCACTTGCGACGCGGTTTTGTCAACATTACGGGCAGCGCATAAACAGTTACTTCCGTGGAAGTCCCCGCGACTTCACTTCCTACTTTCACCGAAAACGGTTTCAAGACTGGTTATCTCTGACGTGATGCAAGGCGCAACACAAGCGGGCGGTTGACTGATGCGGACAGTTTGATTACTGTGTCCTAGCACTGCCTCAATTGACTGTATTTTTCTAGAGGCGCAGCGGACCGCCAAACGAAACATCTGGAATGAACCACCCTACGCTAAGGTAGCAGTATCTAAATGGCTCCTTTCTGGGATATGTAATGAATAATAGCTCTGTCATTCAGCAATTTACAGTCTTCTTAATGTTTATAGAAACAGAGTTAAGTTTGCTTTAGTTACTGAAAAAGTTTTAGCTCGATTGCATTTAAGCTTCGCCGGCGAAACTTTTTGGAACAGAATCGACTGTAGAACAAGTCCTCTGAACTGCCCCTTTTTTTCCCTTTTAAGTATTTATAAAAGTCCTTGCAAGTTAGTTTGCAGTTAAATGGCAGTGTAGGACTGATTCCACAGTCTTTGGCAGCAGTCAATTTCTTTCATCAGTCCACTGGGCCGACATCAGCAAAAGTACTCTTTCCACAGTGGCGTTGAATGTGGGAATAGAAGACAAATACTCGAATGATTTTAGCCGTTGGCATTTGCGTTCATGGGTTTCGGTCTGCTTAAGAAAATAAGTACACTTTTCTTCCAGTTACGCTTAGTTTCTAAAAAGCTCTTCATGTACACATATTACTGAAAATAATTCTCGCCTGAAGTATTCACAACATTTTGTCAGGTATATAATAATGTTTTCAATCTTCACCTAATCTGGGGTTTCAGATCCAATCAAATACTTGATATTTATTAAAACAGAAAGCCCATTTCTCAAACTAGTGAAATGCTATGGCATAGAGAACCATTGTGTCTACCTCAAAATTCGAAATAAAATTAATTATTTCTTGATTAGGGTTCCCATTCTTTAATTTGTTCTAATTCATCTGGGTCTGCATGCCAATAACATTTACAGTCTTCCTTTCATTCAGACATCTTTGTGCGTCGATTAATGATTGTATTTCTTATTGCAGTTATCAAGACTTTTTTATTCTCCACGATTTTTATTTATTTTTTTCAAAGAGCCGAGTTTGACTGCAGAAATATGAAGTAAATATCACTGAACAGATTACTCAAAAAATCTGAAATTATTTTAGGTGACCTGCCTTCACCGTCAAAAAATTTTGTATTAATGGAATCCACGGCTTTGTTGCGGGCATTAACGACAGCCATCCTGCTTTTGAGTTAGATAGAAGAACCTGATGTATGACACCGTCGTGTAAGCAGAACTCTTTCTACTTCTCTGTCCTTATTGTGTATATTGAAAAATTATGAAATATTTTCATGACGGTTATTTCCGTCAGTTAAGTCTGCAGCAACACTTGATATACACTGAAGCGCGAAAGAAACTGGCATAGGCATGCGTATTCGGATACAGAAAACTGCGCTGCAAACGGCAACACCTATATAAGGCAAGTGTCTGGCGCAGTTGTTAGATCGGTTACTGTTGCTACAATGGCAGGTTATCCAGATTTAAGTGAGTTTGAACGTGGTGTTATAGTCGGCGCACGAGCGATGAGACACAGCATCTCCGAGGTAGCGATGAAGTGGAGATTTACCGTACGACCATTTCACGAATATATCGTGAATATCAGGAATCCGGTAAAACATTAAACCTCCGACACCGCTGCCGCCGGAAAAAGATTGTGAAAGAACGGGACCAACGACGACTGGAGGGAATCGTTTAACGTGATGGAAGTGCAAACCTTCCGCAGCTGAAGATTTCGATGCTGGGCCATCAGCAAGTGTCATCGTGCGAACCATTCAACGAAACATCATCGATATGGGCTTTCGGAGCCGAAGCTCCACTCGTGTACCCTTGATGACTGCACGGCACAAAGCTTTACGCCTCGCTTGGGCCCGTCAGCACCGACATTGGACTGTTGATGACTGGAAACATGTTGCCTGGTCTAACTAGTCTCGTTTCGAATTGTATCGAGTGGATGGATGTATACGGATGTGGATACAACCTCATGAATCCATGGACCCTGCATCTTAGCAGAGGACTGTTCAAGCTGGTGGAGGCTCTGTAATGGTGTGGGACGTGTGCAGTTGGAATGATATGGGACCCCTGATACGTCTAGATACTACTCTGACAGGTGACACGTACCTAAGCAGTCTGATCACCTGCATCCATTCATGTTCATTGTGCATTCCGATGGACTTGGACAATTCCAGCAGGACAATGCGACACCCCATACGTCCAGAATTCCTACAGAGTGGCTCCAGAAACACTCTTCTGAGTTTAAGCACTTTCGCTGACCACCAAACTCTCCAGACCTGAACATTATTGAGCATATCGGGATGCCTTACAACGTGCTGTTCAGAAGAGATCTCCACCTCATCCTACTCTTACAGATTTATGGGCAGCCCTGAAGGATTCATGGTGTCGTTTCCTCCAGCACTACTTCAGACATTATTCGGCCCCATGCCACGCTATGTTGCTACACGTCCGCGTGCTCGCGTGTATCCTACACTATATTAGGTAGGTGTATCCGATTTTTGGTTCTTCCGAGTAGTATTGTCGAGAATATGGGCGGAGCTTCCAATTCCTTGTATAATTTTTCCTAGTTCTTTAATTTGCTGGAACGAATTCCACTGGCCATGTTAATGAAGCGCTCCGAAGTTGGTATTGATACTGTTTCCCCAAAAACGGATTAATTTGTCTAATGGAATTTGCATTTGTCTTTAAAGGTCAGGATAAAACTTTGCACTTGTCTCCGATGTTTCGTATTCAGCGAATCAAACTTCAGTAGCCTCTGTTGGATTCCACTAGTTTCAGTAAAGTATTGAACAACTAAAGGAAAAAGAAAAAAACATCTTTTCAGCGTTGTGGTTCAATGTGTCAGTGCCTGCGTCGTAGAATGAAACTAATTTCAGTTGTTTCATGCATTCGGACACAGAGTGCGGTGCGAAGTTTTTAACAATCTCTGTAGCTTTAGTCCTGTCTGAAGACTGCTGCCGGCCGGTGTGGCCGAGCGGTTCTAGGCGCTACAGTCTGGAACCGCGCGACCGCTACGGTCGCAGGTTCGAATCCTGCCTCGGGCACGGGTGTGTGTGATGTCCTTAGGTTAGTTAGGTGTACGTAGTTCTGAGTTCTAGGGGACTGATGACCTCAGAAGTTAAGTCCCATAGTGCTCAGAGCCATTTGAACCTTTTTTTTTTTTATGCAGCGACTTTGGAGTCAAGGTACATTGCGGAAATCAGTTTTGCGGTACGGTCGAGAGAGCTGAAGGATTGATGCCTGACAACGTTATACGCTGTTGTTAGTTCTACAGCAGCAACGAGAAATTCTTCTTGGGTATCTTCTTTAATCATGAATGTAGAAATATACCTTGATGTCGAATCTGTTTGTATGATCCTTGGTAGAAATGTGACGCCTCACATCTGCCTTTCCTCCACGAGTTACTGAAACGAAACAGCTACATATCACACACAACGCTTCCTCATCCGTACGTCCTTTGTTGACAAAAGACCACTCTTTTGTGTAATTATGCGAAAAGTGGCACTTTCTATTTCCATCCTAAGGCATTTTCGTAAGATATGATAAGTTCAGTAGACAGTAACCAGTCGGCGATAACACTTAAGTCATAGAAGTACACATTATTGTTCACTTCACGCAGTAATTACTTCAAACATTACTAACTTGCACTCGTTGTTCGTATTACGTTTAGAAAGAACCGTCTTATCAGATTGCTATTCATACGAGAATTGCCCGATTCTTTCGCGTGGCTCTGCTTAAATAGGTCCAGCCACGTACCACTGGAAAAATATGGTATTTTCTCGAACAGTGGCGCTAGATGTAGAAGGTGCTTGCATCGTCGATACAGGACACGTAACGTGCAGTGCCATGTGTGAGACGAACTTGTCAAAATAAACGTGTTGACTTTTACTGACTGAGGCTGCATTTACATGTTGCGCCAACAGATGGGGTTACTCCAGAACAGGCAAGCTGGTAACAGCATTTTGCAAAACTGGGACAGAATCAGGTCCTGTCTGGATGTCGGGACAAGAAGGTCCATGACGCTGACGGTCCCATTATATCGAGTGGCGTGGCAAACCTATTTGTACTGCTGTAATTCGTTACGTCTGTACAAGGAAACGACAGGGATAATATCGGGTGCTTAGTTTTGGCAATGTTCCGTAGAGTTTCACGTGCCCCAAGAATGCAAAAAAAACTACGGCTCGAAAAACAGAATAAGTTCCCATTAACAAAGTGACAACCAAACGCTCCGGTGATTTGCTACAGCCAGAGTACTTCCTCTTGGATTCAGCAACGCTAGAATCAGTGATAGTCATTTCTAGAAATTTACGAGAATTCTGAAAATAATAAAAAGTCTACATCCATTCTAGGAGGGGTTAAGAACTCCCCTCGCTGATCCTGTGAGGACAGTGATTAAAGGTACATGATTTGTGAAGGAGTTACGTTTCAACTCATAGGAGAAAGCCAGTTTGGTTAGCGCACCACACAGTGGTTCTATACTCGCAGTTGAAACAACATCGGAAGCGGATTAATTGGAACAGCTTATGTCACTCACCCATCCCCGGTACGGGACTACAAGTCCCACTGCCACACCTTCACCTGTCCATGTTAGGCAAAATTTCTCTGCCTGACTCATGTAGTACTATCACCGTCAGAGGGTGGTACGGGACTACAAGTCCCACCGCCACACCTCCAAAGTGAATTGCAGTGACGCAGTCACTGCCCTGTGGAAATTTACTGCCTCACCGACACAGTTAGACCGCGATAGACCGGTGATGCTGTATTGTAAAAAAAAAAAAAAAAAAAAAAAAAAAAAAAAAAAAAAAAAAAAAAAAAAAAAAAAAAAAAGTTATGTCACTGTGCGTATTTAAATTGAAATCGCAGAGATGTGCTTTAATGTGCAGGAAAGTTGCTTATTGTCTGAATGGGTAATCATTGCACGCTTCGTAAGTTGATAGTTTTAAGGTAAATTGAAATCGCAGATGTGCTTTAATGTGCAGGAAAGTTGCATACTGTCTGAATGGGTAATCATTGCACGCTTCGTAAGTTGATAGTTTTAAGGTAAAGTAATTCAGGGCGACGCAGAAAGCATGCTTTTTCAATTGTGCGCATGACGACATCACGGTGGAAGCAGCTGTGACAGTACACAGTTCGAATTGTGTGTGATTGCTTTTGTTGTGTTATGTTATGTTTGGAGGAGTATTTTCATTGAGTTATTTCTTCTGAGGTACTCAGTCAACAGCGGAAACATTCGGAATTCGGGAGTGTTACGGTTTTTGCTGTAATTGATATCTGATTCGGAACTGAAATAGTTAGCGATAGTGAACAGAGGGATCAACATTGTGTTCCCCAGCTCTGTAGTTTATGGTTCGTCCTGTGAAATTCTTATTGGAGAATCTACAAGTGAGTGAGAAAATTAATTTTTACAATGCCAGGCTGTGCTGTTACGGGCTGTTTTACCTACAACCGTAACACAAAGAGAACTGACGTAATGTATCACAGTTTCCCGCGTAATGAAAGATTATAAAAACTATGGTTGTCGAAATGTTGTAGGAAAGACGGTGTAAATGTTGCGCACGCACGAATATGCTCTCGCCATTTCGCAGAAACAGATTACTTAAGGAATTTACAGTCTGAATTGCTTAATTTGCCCCGAAAAAGAATGCTCAAGCCAGATGCAGTTCCTTCGTGCAATTTGCCGTGCAGTAGTGCGACTGTCAATGTGTCACCCGCAACAGAAGACAGAAACAAACAGTATAAGAAATGAAAACGACATAAGAGATCCCTGGAGACTCTGGAAAAGCTGTCACCAAATAAGAAACATCATAATAAGAGCACATGTACAGATGACAGTTTTTTTTCAGACAGATATAAAGTTACTTTGATGAATTCTGTAGCGGTATTAGAAAGAACAAATACTGTTCTTACAAACAAGTGTGTGCAACTTCGAGCGAGGAATAAAGATCTTCAGAATCACCTGTCTAGGACGCGACGACTTATGTGCGAGGAAGAAATTAATAAGGAGGTTCTTGTCTCTAAGTAAATTACTCGTGTGCTGGGAAAAATATTTTCACTCAATCAAATGAAATGTTTATTAAGTGACTCAAAAAGGGTTAGATGGAGTAATGAAGACATTTGTAAATCAATTACTCTCCGTGCTATATCTCGGAAATGTTATAATTTTCTGAGGAAAAATATCAGGCATCCTCTACCAGCTGTGTCGACGTTGAGGGCCTGGATAAACCGTTTTTTTTTTTTTTTTGTTGCAGTCCTGGCGTTTTGAAAGATGTTTTGTATTAGGATGAAAATGCAGGCTAAAACATTCACTGACAAACAACGTGTTTGCGTTTTGTCCTTCGACGAAATGAACATCGACAGTAGGATTTGCTATGATCAACAAGAGGACAGGGTGTTAGGACCCCACAGTAATGTTTTAGTTGTTGCGTGGACTGTTTGCAAGTTGGAAACATCCTGTTTATTTTGATTTTCATGTTCGCATGACAGCTGCCCTCTTGAATGAAATTATTGTCGCCTTAGACAGTAATTCGTATAAGTTTTCTATTGGCTTCTGTCCCGGGTTCTTCTGCCGACGTTCATCTAATGATTTTTCTGACGTTTCGCCAGCACGAGTGGCTGGCATCGTCAAAGCTTCACCCTCCATTGCCGGTGGTGAACTGCAGCCGAGCTCGCGGGCGCAGACTATGTGTACCTTGCGCGCCAACGTCCGAGGGCTTCTCCGCGGTCATTTCCGGTGCGGTTCTCCTCTTGCTACCTGCGACGGTCCTTCGCTGCAGTACGGGAAGCCAGGATCCGTTGACCTTAAGGCTTTCCTCTTTCTTGCTCAAATTGTTCGCGTGTTTTTGTATTTCTACAGCTTCTCTGAACAAGCGCGTGTGATAGTGCTTCTCTACAGCCAGAACTTCCGTGTCGGCGAATTTTATTACGTGGTCGGTCTCATTCAGTGCGTGCTCTGCCACGGCCGATTTCTCCACCTGCCCCAACCTGCAATGTCGCTTATGCTCGTTGATCCTGGTGTTGATGGATCGTCCAGTCATTCCGACATAAACTTTTCCGCATGTGCATGGTATACGGTATATTCCCGAAATTGCAAGTGGGTCTCTTTTCTCCTTCGCCGATCTAACACACTCTTTGATCTTCCCTGTCGGTTTGAAAATCGTCTTTACGCCATGTTTGCGCAATATACGGCCGATTCTGTCCGTCACTCTAGGAATGTATGGCAGAAAGGCCGTACCCGACATTTCTTTTTCTGGTTCCTTACTTCGCCGAGTGTTTGCCTCTGTTACACTTCTAATATAATTTTTGGAGTACCCATTGCTCCTCAGGACAGTTTCCAGGTGTTGCATTTCTCGTTTGAGGTGTTGCGGCTCACATATTCGCCCTGCTCTCGTTACGAGCGTACTAATCACGCCTCTTTTCTGGCTCGGGTGGTGGTTTGACAGTCTGTGCAGGTATCGGTCCGTGTGTGTCGGTTTTC
Source organism: Schistocerca americana (assembly GCF_021461395.2). Lineage (NCBI taxonomy): Eukaryota > Metazoa > Arthropoda > Insecta > Orthoptera > Acrididae > Schistocerca > Schistocerca americana. Next base: position 597,205,421 of record NC_060124.1, on the reverse strand, counting down.
CATACACGCTGTGTCCCAGGTTTTCGCCGTCCCTTGTGACCAGCACATCTAGAAATGGCAGTTTCTTGTCCTTTTCTACTTCCATGGTAAATGTTATGTTGGCATGGAGGCTGTTCAAGTGTCTTAGGAAGTCACCGAGCTGTTCTTCACCATGGCTCCACACCACGAAAGTATCATCGACGTACCTGTACCACACCTTAGGTTTGCAAGTCGCTGAGTCCAGTGCCTGTGCTTCGAATTGTTCCATGAAGAAGTTGGCTACCACTGGACTGAGAGGACTACCCATGGCGACGCCTTCCAGCTGTTCGTAGAAATCTCCATTCCACGTGAAATAGCTCGTGGTGAGACATGCATGGAAGAGCTTTCTGATGTCCTGCGGGAAAATGGAACCGATGTGCTCCAGAGCGTCGCTGAGTGGTACTTTCGTAAATAACGAAACAACATCAAAGCTGACCAAGATGTCGTTTGGTGCAAGTTTCAGTTTCTTCAGCTTCTCAATGAAATGTCCTGAGTCCTTAATATATGTGTCGGTCTTCCCCACGTGTGGCTGGAGCAGAGAAGCCAAGTGTTTTGCCAGTTTATATGTCGGTGATCCAGGAGCGCTAACGATCGGTTTCAGTGGAATGTTGTTCTTATGGATCTTGGGTACTCCATACAGCCGAGGTGGTAGGGCTTCTGTGTTGCGCAGGTTTCTCTGTATGTCCGCCGGCAGAGATGACGCCTTGATTAATCGATTCGTATTCCGTGTGATACGCTGCGTCGGATCTGCGCTTAGTTTTCGGTACGTCGTCGGATCTAATAGGTCTCGGATCTTTTGCTCATAATCTTCGGTCTTCATTACGACGGTCGCATTCCCCTTATCGGCAGGCAGTACCAATATACTCTTGTCGGCGTTGAGATTCTTAATGGCTTGTACCTCTTCTTTCTTCAGGTTGCAAGCTGGTGGTTTTGCTCGGCGCAGTATCCTGGCTGTTTCCATGCGTATTTCCTCTGCCCTTTCACAAGGAAGGGTCCGAATGGCTGCTTCGGTGTTGGCAATGATATCCTCCATAGGTATAGTTCTCGGGATGATAGCGAAATTCCCTCCTTTTTGAAGAACAGACACTTCCTCTTCGGTCAATTGTCGTTCAGTGAGGTTGACCACTGTGTGTGACATGTCGGGAATCGCCTTGTCGATCTGCTTCCAGCATCTTTCAAACTTTTTCTTCTGTCGCTCGGTGCAGCGCTCGAGTTCGTTCTGCATGCTCCTGTGAGTGATGCTGTCGATCTTGTCCCAGTCGTCTCGATGCATTCTGCTACTTAGTTGATAGAAAATGTCCAGAAGTTCCTGATCCGTTCTTGCCAGGTCTCTCCGTGTAGTATGTATTCGCTCACGAAGAAAAGCTCGTTCCATTCGGTCGTAGATACGATGTGCTTGGGCGGTGGTGAATAGGCGCTTACATCTCAAGAACTTCGGTGTAGCACATTCATCTCGGCACCGAGACAGAAAGGCGAGAGAGGACATCAGTCGCGCTTTCTTCTTCCGTCGTTGGTCAAGGCGTCGGTACAATCTGCAAATCTCCTCCCCGTAGAGGCGTAATACAAAATTGTTAAGGCTTTCGTGGCCACTTGTTGACAAACTGCCTATTGGCTTCTGTCTCGGGTTCTTCGGCCGACGTTCATCTAATGATTTTTTTTTTTTTTTGCGCAAACATGGCGTAAAGACGATTTTCAAACCGACAAGGAAGATCAAAGAGTGTCTTAGATCGGCGAAGGAGAAAAGAGACCCACTTGCAATGTCGGGAATATACCGTATACCATGCACATGCGGAAAAGTTTATGTCGGAATGACTGGACGATCCATCAACACCAGGATCAAAGAGCATAAGCGACATTGCAGGTTGGGGCAAGTGGAGAAATCGGCCGTGGCAGAGCACGCACTGAATGAGACCGACCACGTAATAAAATTCGCCGACACGGAAGTTCTGGCTGTAGAGAAGCACTATCACACGCGCTTGTTCAGAGAAGCTGTAGAAATACAAAAACACGCGAACAGTTTGAGCAAGAAAGAGGAAAGCCTTAAGGTCAACGGATCCTGGCTTCCCGTGCTGCAGCGAACGACCGTCGCAGGTAGCAAGAGGAGAACCGCACCGGAAATGACCGCGGAGAAGCCCTCGGACGTTGGCGCGCCAGGTACATATAGTCCGCGCCCGCGAGCTCGGCTCCAGTTCACCACCGGCAATGGAGGGTGAAGCTTTGACAATGCCAGCCACTCGTGCTGGCGAAACGTCAGAAAAATCATTAGACGAACGTCGGCCGAAGAACCCGAGACAGAAGCCAATAGGCAGTTTGTCAACAAGTGGCCATGAAAGCCTTAACAATTTTGAATTCGTATAAGGTTGTAGCTTTTGTAGCAGACATGGGAACAAAAAACGCTCGCGTTTGGAATGAGCTTGGTGTGACGCACGTAAACAGTTGTAAACGTGTGTGGGTGTTCGCTGATGTCCCACATTTGCTTAAGCTGTTACGGAATCATTTCCTGGATAAAGGTATTATTGTAGAAAATAAGGCAGTGACGAAATCCGTGTTTGAGGGACTTTTGGCTTTAGACAGTGGGGAAATGGAAATGTGCCCAAAGTTAACCCAGCAACACATCACTGTTAAGGGAAGAGTGCGTTTAGCAGCCGAATTGCTGCCTCAAACAACTTCAGAGGCCGTTTGGTATTTAATGCCAGAAGGAGGACAGGCTAGTGGCTTCATACAGCTGGTCGACGATACTTTACATGTCCTCAATTCAAGGACCTCCGAAAGTAAGAAACCTCTGGCATGTGGACTCGGAATTCATTTTGAAGCACAAGAACAATGTCTGCGCAAGTTCTACAACTGCTGTGAGAGGATGCACGTTGGATCATCAAGGTATTTGTTACCTTTTCAGAAAAGATTCTTGAAGTGTATTCGGTCAATTTTAGGTCTATTCAGTGACTTAAGAGAACACGATGTCAAATACATACTTACTGCCAGGCTGAATCAGGACTGTCTCGAAAACTTCTTTTCTCTTGTAAGGGGCCTGAGACATTTTTATGACCATCCAACTCTGATAGACGTAAAAAACCGAATCAGGCTATTATTGTTAAGTGCAAATGCTTCCGATATCCCTCTGTCTAATGCTTCTTTTGTTGAACCTGATGAAGAAGAAACATTTGTTACTGCAGCAGTGTTCAGCAGCTTTCTTCCTGATATGTCTGAAGCACTGTCGATGATCGAAGGGCAGAAAGAAATTGAGGGGATAGAACTGACAGCAGAAAATTATAAGAGTTCCTCAGCATCCGTGGGTTCGGACTGTAGCGTGGAGGGATTTCAGTACCTGGCCGAATATATAGCCCATCGGTGCAGGCAATACGACAGAACATTAGCCACACCCACTGAAGAGCTAATGTCGGTCCCAGGGGAAAAACCAGTCAGCTGGCTGTGTACGATTTCTAAGGGAAGTTTACTTGTGCCATCAGAAACTTGGCTTGAGACAATACGCCAATTTGAGCTGACTTTTACTCAGCTCCGTGGCAGTGAAAGTTTGTCTGCAGAAAGAGGCATAATTTGTAAGCTGTGTGCAGCACTTGGTGAGCGGTTCCACAATATACACAAAGAATATTAAAATATATGCTAGAACTCGCGCATTTATTCGTCTCGTCTGCGCTGGCTTTCATCAAAAGACAGCAAGAATATCTGAGGCACCTCAGAGAAAAAAAGGGAGAAAATGACATATGTCACCAAAGTAATCAATTCACTACACAGTGTAACTGTTTTGCAAATAAAAGTTGTGTATATAGGTGTGGTGTCACCGCCAGACACCACACTTGCTAGGTGGTAGCCCTTAAATCGGCCACGGTCCATTGGTATACGCCGGACCCGCGTGTCCCCACTGTCAGTGATAGCAGACCGAGCGCCACCACACGGCAGGTCTAGAGAGACTTACTAGCACTCGTCCCAGTTGTACAGACGACTTTGCCAGAAGGGGATCACTGACAAATATGCTCTCATTAGCCGAGACGATAGTTAGCATAGCCTTCAGCTACGCCAATTGCTACGACCTAGCAAGGCGCCATTTATCTTTTGCTGGTTATCTTATAAAGCCTGTACCGTCAGACCAATGTTCTACAATTATGAATTAAAGTTAAGTATTCCAGAAGCTATGTACTATTTTTGGCTACTATAATTCCCGTCATTGTTCCAGACCTCACGCCAGTCTGCGTGAGCTTAACGCGTGCATTTCGGCCTCCTCTAGAAACACGGTGTTGGCTACTCTGCCAACACTACAATAGGTACATACATTTTTGACAGAACAGTTGGATATAGAGTGTCGTTGCGTGTGATATACTGTTTGTAAACTTCTCCCTAAATTGTCATGGTGTTACAAGACATGTTACGAATGCTTTTGTATATTTGCAACACTGCTTCGCAGCTTCGCTGCAGAGGAGAAATGGTGAGTAAACTTGTTTTTTTTTTCTTTATATATTGCTAATTTAAAGTAATTATGCTCTTAAGTAAATTCATTTCAGTGCGATTAAATGAATAGTTTCTGATTTATTTGAGCCGAGGTTTCGAATTTCAAGTGTGTGTCAGTGTGGTTGTGATGTGATATTTTACCGATGTTTAAGGCATAAGCTGCGAAAGAATATAACTCATCAGTTTTAACTGTAATATTTTAGCAGCAGAAAAGCAGTTTAGACATCTCAATTCTGGTATAGACCTAAACAAAATCTTCTGCAAAAATTTGACGTAAACGCGCATGCCGTGTCAGTAGGCAAGCCAATAGCAGAGCAGAGTGCTTACTGTCCAACCTTATTATTTAGTAACCTTGAAGTAATTATTTCATGAAAACGCTTTATATGTTTAGGGAAGCTGTGAACTGTGAATTGATAGTCGAGCTCTCGTTATGTAACAATGCATCACTATAATCTGGACACTTGGAGAGGACGAAAGAAGAAGGATTGAAGGATTCGAAATGTGGTGTCTGCGAAGGATGTTAAAAATTCCATTGACGGCCAGGATGACAAATGAAGAAGTGCTGCAGAGAGCGGAGGAAGTTCCAGTTCTTTGGAAGACGGTCAAGAAGAGGAGAGATATATGGATGGGACACATTCTGAGACATGAAAGTCTTCTCCACACTATAACGGAAGGCCTTGTGGAGGGCAAAAGGGCAAGAGGCAGACCTAGAAGAAAGTACATAAGCCAGATAATACAGGACCTAGGATGCGGAAGTTTCACGGAATTGAAGAGGTCGGCCGACAATCGCACTGAATGGAGAGCTGCTGCAAATCAATCTTAGGATTGGCAACTTAAGAAGAAGAATATGCACTCCATTTTAAGGAAAGCTAGTTTTTCTCGCATCTAATATTTTACGACGACATATCTGCTAAACTACCTTGTACTATGATTCCAGTTTGCAGGTACGTTCAGTCTCATACTTGTATTGTGTCTGAAAAACGGGTTGTGAATACAGTTATTAGTAAAGAAATAATAAATTAGAACGTCATGCATGTTACTCCCCGAACAGCGAAAACGTAGTAACTGATACACCTTTTTTCCCTTCCCTTACTTAGAGGAAATTTTCGGCGAGAAAAAAGTATCGGAGTAGTTCGAAATTATGAGAAAAGTCTGTTGGAATTCGAAAAGCGCTCTGATGAGGGTAGACTGGATGATTCGCATGCTTTGAGTTACACTGCCTTAGTTTAATTCTTCGGTTGTGCCAAACCTGTTACGTAAGATCACACCTCTTACTGAGATCATTACAACAGCAATTTAAACACAGTCTATAACTATGTGAAATGCTGAAAATCAAATTTTTGTTGTAAGACGTTAAATTGGGGTCCTGCTACTGGAATTTATTGTCAGTTTTATGCGATTTTTCAGACCAGACGTACAATGGAGAGACGTGGCGTAGAATGCCATCGCTCCTCTCGCCTTTTGAAACCAATGGAGTATGCTATCCCTCAGCACCGTATGCCCACCATGCATTCAATGGAATGTTATGAAAGCAGAATTTCGAATTTGGGACTACGTTATTAAAGTATCCTTGGAGATACGTCTGACATAAAATCCTATTAGCCTGGACAGTGGCCATCAATTCGATGGCATAGTGGATGGAATGATAATATTACGGCTTTACACTGCACTTCACTAGATTAGAGATTAGATTAGATTAGATTAATACTAGTTTCATGGATCATGAACACGATATGTTGTAATGATGTTGAACGAGTCAAATTTTCCAATACATGACATAATTAAGTTAATTTAACAGCATAATTAATTTAATATAACAACTTTCTTATTTTTTTAATTTTTTATATAATTTTTTGTTTTTTTTTCTCTTTTTCTTAATTTACATTTAAAAATTCCTCTATGGAGTAGAAGGAGTTGTCATTCAGAAATTCTTTTAATTTCTTCTTAAACACTTGTTGGTTATCTGTCAGACTTTTGATACTATTTGGTAAGTGACCAAAGAATTCAGTGGCAATATAATTCACCCCTTTCTGTGCCAAAGTTAGATTTAATCTTGAATAGTGAATATCATCCTTTCTCCTAGTATTGTAGTTGTGCACACTGCTATTACTTTTGAATTGGATTTGGTTGTTAATAACAAATTTCATAAGAGAGTATATATACTGAGAAGCTACTGTGAATATCCATAGATCCTTAAGTAAATGTCTGTCGGATGATCTTGGGTGGACTCCAGCTATTATTCTGATTACACACTTTTGTGCAATAAATACTTTATTCCTCAGTGATGAACTACCCCAAAATATGATGCCATATGCAAGCAATGAGTGAAAATAGGCGTAGTAAGGTAATTTACTAAGATGTTTATCACCAAAATTTGCAATGACCCTTATTGTATAAGTAGCTGAACTCAAACGTTTCAGCAGATCATCAATGTGTTTCTTCCAATTTAATCTCTCATCAATGGACACACCTAAAAATTTTGAATATTCTACCTTAGCTATATGCTTCTGATTAAGGTCTATATTTAGTAATGGCGTCATACCATTTACTGTACGGAACTGTATGTACTGTGTCTTATCAAAATTCAGTGAGAGTCCGTTTACAAGGAATCACTTAGCAATTTTCTGAAAGACATTATTGACAATTTCATCAGTTAATTCTTGTTTTTCAGGTGTGATTACTACACTTGTATCATCAGCAAAGAGAACTAACTGTGCCTCTTCATGAATATAGAATGGCAAGTCATTAATATACAGGGTGTTACAAAAAGGTACGGCCAAACTTTCAGGAAACATTCCTTACACACACAGAAAGAAAATATGTTATGTGGACTTGTGTCTGGAAACGTTTACTTTCCATGTTAGAGCTCATTTTATTACTTCTCTTCAAATCACATTAATCATGGAATGGAAACACACAGCAACAGAACGTACCAGCGTGACTTCAAACACTTTGTTACAGGAAATGTTCAAAATGTCCTCCGTTAGCAACGATACATGCATCCACCCTCCGTCGCATGGAATCCCTGATGCGCTGATGCAGCCCTGGAGAATGGCGTATTGTATCACAGCCGTCCACAATACGAGCACAAAGAGTCTCTACATTTGGTACCGGGGTTGCGTAGACAAGAGCTTTCAAATGCCCCCATAAATGAAAGTCAAGAGGGTTGAGGTCAGGAGAGCGTGGAGGCCATGGAATTGGTCCGCCTCTACCAATCCATCGGTCACCGAATCTGTTGTTGAGAAGCGAACGAACACTTCGACTGAAATGTGCAGGAGCTCCATCGTGCATGAACCACATGTTGTGTCGTACTTGTAAAGGCACATGTTCTAGCAGCACAGGTAGAGTATCCCATATGAAATCATGATAACGTGCTCCATTGAGCGTAGGTGGAAGAACATGGGGCCCAATCAAGACATCACCAACAATGCCTGCCCAAACGTTCACAGAAAATCTGTGTTGATGACGTGATTGCACAATTGCGTGCGGATTCTCGTCAGTTCACACATGTTGATTGTGAAAATTTACAATTTGATCACGTTGGAATGAAGCCTCATCCGTAAAGAGAACATTTGCACTGAAATGAGGATTGACACATTGTTGGATGAACCATTCGCAGAAGTGTACCCATGGAGGCCAATCAGCTGCTGATAGTGCCTGCACACGTTGTACATGGTACGGAAACAACTGGTTCTCCCGTAGCACTCTCCATACAGTGACGTGATCAACGTTACCTTGTAGAGCAGCAACTTCTCTGACGCTGACATTAGGGTTATCGTCAACTGCACGAAGAATTTCCTCGTCCATTGCAGGTGTCCTCGTCGTTCTAGGTCTTCCCCAGTCGCGAGTCATAGGCGGGAATGTTCCGTGTTCCCTAAGACGCCGATCAATTGCTTCGAACGTCTTCCTGTCGGGACACCTTCGTTCTGGAAATCTGTCTCGACACAAACGTACCGCACCACGGCTATTGCCCCGTGCTAATCCATACATCAAATGGGCATCTGAGAACTCCGCATTTGTAAACATTGCACTGACAGCAAAGCCACGTTCGTGATGAACACTAACCTGTTGATGCTACGTACTGATGTGCTTGATGCTAGTACTGTAGAGCAATGAGTCGCATGTCAACACAAGCACCGAAGTCAACATTACCTTCCTTCAATTGAGCCAACTGGCAGTGAATCGAGGAAGTACAGTACATACTGACGAAACTTATATGAGCTCTAATATGGAAATTAAGCGTTTCCGGACACATGTCCATATAACATATTTTCTTTATTTGTGTGTGAGGAATGTTTCCTGAAAGTTTGGCCGTACCTTTTTGTAACACCCTGTATATTAAGAAGAACAAAGGACCCAAGACCGACCCTTGTGGAACCCTAGTCTTGATAGTTCCCCAGTTTGAGGAATGTGCTGATCTTTGCATATTATGAGAACTGCTTATTTCAACTTTCTGCACTCTTCCAGTTGGGTACGAATTAAACCATTTGTGCACTGTCCCACTCATGCCACAATACGTGAGCTTGTCTAGCAGAATTTCATGATTTGCACAATCAAAAGCCTTTGAGAGATCACAAAAAATCCAAATGGGTGGTGTTTGGTTATTCAGATCATTCAAAATTTGATTGGTGAAAGCATATATGGCATTTTCTGTTGAAAAACCTTTCTGGAAAACAAACTGACGTTTTGTTAATACTTCATTTTTACAGATATGTGAAGCTACTCTTGCATACATTACTTTCTCAAAATTTTTGGATAAAGCTGTTATAAGGGAGATTGGACAGTAATTGTTGACATCAGATCTATCCCCTTTTTTATGCAAAGGTATAACAATAGAATATTTCAGTCTATCAGCGAAAATGCCGTGTTCCAGAGAGCTAGTACACAGGTGGCTGAGAATCTTACTTATCTGTTGAGAACAAGCTTTTAGTATTTTGCTGGAAATGCCATCAATTCCATGTGAGTTTTTGCTCTTAACAAGTTTATTATTTTCCTAATTTCAGAGGGAGAAGTGGGTGAGATTTCAATTGTATCAAATTGTATAGGTATGGCCTCTTCCATTAACCGCCTAGTATCTTCTAATGAACACCTGGATCCTACTATATCCACAACATTTAGAAAATGATTATTAAAAATACTTTCAACTTCTGACTTTTTGTTCGTAAAGTTTTCATTCAATTTGATGGTAATACTGTCTTCCTGTGCTCTTGGTTGACCTGTTTCTCTTTTAATAATATTCCAAATTCTTTTTATCAGAGTTGCTGATTTCAGGCATGATACACATACGTCTGGATTTTTTATTAACTTTTCTTAATATAGCACAGTAGTTTTTATAATGTTTGATAGTTTCTGGGTCACTACTCTTTCTTGCTGTCAGATACATTTCCCTTTTCCGGTTACAAGATATTTTTATACCCTTAGTAAGCCATGGTTTGTTACATGGTTTCTTACGAGTATATTTAACTATTTCTTGGGGAAGCAGTTTTCAAATGCATTTACAAAAGTGTCATGAAGTAAATTATATTTTAAATTGGCATCAGGTTCATGGTACACCTCATCCCAGTCTAACTGCTGTAGGCTTTCCCTGAAATTTGCAATTGTTAAGTCGTTGACTGAACATACTACTTTGGAGGACTGTTTAGTACTGCTGAATGGAGCTATGTCATATATTGCAACTAGCTGTGCACCATGATCAGTAAGACCATTCTCAACAGGCTGAGCATTTATCTGGTTAAACTTATCTTGGTCTATAAAGAAGTTATCTGTCAGTGAGCTGCTATCCTTTACCACCCGAGTAGGAAAATCAATAACGGGTGTCAAATTGAAAGAACCGAGTAATACTTCAAGGTCATTTTTCCTATTATCCTCTTTCAGAGAATCTACATTGAAGTCCCCACAAATAATAATTTTCTTCCCCTGTCTGACAGATAGCACAACAAGGAGTCCAAATTTTTCAGAAATAGATGAAAATTTCTCGATGGGGACCTATATACAGTTACGATTATAAATGTGCCTTTATTTAATTTAAGCTCACAGGCACATGCTTCTATATGTTTCTCTGCACAAAACTTTTTTGTTTCTATACTTTTTGCACAATGATAACTTTTGACATATATGGCAACTGCTCCTTTCTCCATATTTTCTCTAATTACATGTGCAGAGAGCTTATACCCACTTACATTTACCTTATCCATATCAGTAACAATGTGATGCTCGGACAGGCATAGTATATCTATTTCATCCTCAGCTTCTAAATCTTCTAAACAAACCAGAAGCTCATCAATTTTATTCTTTAACCTCCCAATATTTTGATGAAATATACTTACATTATTTTTAATTATAATTTTATGAGAACCTTTCCTTATTCTAACATTTGCAGTACTCTCCTGTCTGAGTTTCCCATTGTGCTTAGGCCTAGTTCCTATACCAGTGGTCACATGATGTTCAGGGAGAAAGATTATGTCAACTGGGTTGGGTGACTTTAGGGGAGTGACGATAGGGGAGTCTGTGTTAAGACCGTGGTCTGCTTTTCCGTATGCTGCTCCTTCCGCCATGGTACTGTGGATATGCTTTGATGTTCCAACACGACATAAAAGTTCGACACGGAAGGAGTGAACGGCTGCTATTACACCAATTGAGGTATGATGGTTCTGCTAACGTCAACTCTATACTAAGTTGCTTATCCTTGGGGTTGCTCTGTTCCGCTCTGCTTCTATACATGAACTTAAACAAATGTCACAAGCAGACACTAAAAGGCTATTGACCGCTTATCAAGAATTTCCTGATTAAGTCATCAGTAAAAGCCGAAAATAGTCCCCAGGACACCCGGTATCAATTACTGGCTATTTAACAGACATGCCATTTTCGGTATTTTAAGTAATTATTAACCGATTTCTAAAATTCAAAATGCTCTCCTCATGTACTGTGGGTATAATCTTACGTTAAAGGTTCAGCATAATTTCTCAAGTACGAGAGTTGGAAAATGTGTATACGTTTTCAGCCGCCGAAATTACCCAAACTATATTCATCTTGCATTTGACAATGAGAGCATTTTGAGACTTCCAACAAACTCATAATTTCAAACGTACTGAAACTTATTATCCCTATGGCCCTTTATAAAGTAGGAAAAAAAGTTTCTCATGTATTTAAGTTTTAGGATCCGGTTTTTTTTTTGTTGCAGTCTTCTATCCGAAGACTGGTTTGATGCAGCTCTCCTTGCTACTCTTCCCTAAGCGAGCTTCTTCATCTCCGAATAACTACTGCAACCTACATCTTTCTGAATCTGCTTAGTGTATTCATCTGCTGGTCTCCCTCTACGATTTCTAGCCTCCACAGTTCCCTTCCAGTACTAAATTTGTGATCCCTTGATGTCCCAGAAAGTGTCCTATCAATGGATCCCTTCTTTTAGTCAAATTATGCCAAAAATTTCTTTTCTCCCCAATTCTGTTCGGTATCTCGTCTTTAGCTACGTGATCTACCCATCTAATCTTCAGGATACTTCCGTAGCACCACATTTCAAAAGCTTTTATTCTCCTCTTGTTTAAACTGTTTATGATCCATGTTTCACTTCCATACTTTGCTACACTCCAGACAAATAACTTCAGGAAACACTTCCTAACACTTAAGTCTATATTCGATGTTAGCAAATTTCTCTGCTTCACTAACGCTTTTTTTGCCATTGCCAGTATACATTTTATATCCTCTACTTCGACCATAATCAGTTATTTTGCTGTCTAGATAACAAAACTGATCCACTACTTTCAGTCTCGTTTTCCTAATCTAACTCCATCAGTATCACCTCATTTAATTCCTCTAAATGTCCGCCCCTGGTAGCTGAGTGGTTAGCGCGACGGAATGGCATACCCAACGGCCAAAACAGTGTCAAAAGTATATTCTGTAGTATATGTAAAAAAAGTTTCTTCCACTTCTGCTCCACCTATCATGGTGACGTTTCCCTCATACTGTCCCACTTCACGGCGTAACTAGAGGAAGAGATCAAACCAGAATACACAATGTGCCTGTGCCACCACAAGTGCATCACATACAGAAACATAAACTCAAAATCAATGCATCATGCCAAATATAAGCTGTTATGCCTGTCCTGCAATGTCTACCCCCTCAAAAAAAGACGACAAATGGCCATGTAAAAGGGTTTAAGGAACAACTGAAGTGTCGGCAGAAGTGCCAACACCGTGTTGTTTGAGGAGGCCGAAATGCACGCTATAAGCTCACGCAGGATGGCGTGAGCTCTGAAACAGGATACGTAATGAATGATATAAAGAAAAGTACGTAGCTTCTGGAATACTTAACTTTAATCCATAATTGTAGAACATCGGTCTGTCGGTACAGGCTTTATAAGGTAATCAGCAAAAGATAAATGGCGCCTTGCTAGGTCGTAGCAATTGACGTAGCTGAAGGCTATGCTAATTATCGTCTCGGCAATTGAGATCGTTATTGTCAGTGAACCATTCCTATGAACGTCGGCTGTATAACTGGGGCGAGTGCCAGGACGTCTCTCTAGACCTGCCGTGTGGTGGCGCTCGGTCTGCTATCACTGACAGTGGCGACACGCGGGTCGGACGTATACTACCGGACCGCGGCCGATTTAAAGCTACCACCTAGCAAGTGTGGTGTCTGGCGGTGACACCACAACAACAATAAGAGAAAAACGATAAAGGAAAGTATAAAAACGAAAACATATAAAATGACAGTAATATTAACCAACACTAGGAATATAGTAGATTAATAGAATAAAATGTCATTTATTTAAATGTATCGTTGTTAATATATTTAAACAAATATATATGGTTAAAAAAAAACGGCCCGGGTTCGATTCCCGCTCAGGGACTGGGTGTTGTGCTGCCCTTATCATCATCATTTCATCCCCATCGACAGGTAAGTCGCCAAAGTGGTGTCATCTCGAAAGACTTCCATCAGGCGAACGGTCTACCTGACGGGAGGCCCTAGCCACACGGCATTTCCATTTTCCTTTCATCTAAATTCCATGATCCTTTTTTTGTTTTCGTTAATGTTCATCTTATATCTTCCTTTCAAGGCACTGTCCACTCCATTCAACTGATCTTCCAACCCTGTGCTGTCTCTGACAGAATTAGAATGTCATCGGGAAACCTCGAAGTTTTTATTTTTTTCTCCCTGGACTTTAACTCCTTCTCCAAATTTTTCTATGGTTTCATTCACTGCTTGCTCAATGTAGAGATTGAGTAACTTAGGGGACAGGCTACAATCTTCGTGACAAAAAATAAAAACATCTACAGCCGTCTTTATGATTTTAATTTATTTTGTCGCTACCAGTTTCAACGCTTCATTGCGTCATTTTCAGGCTGTCTTTGATGTGGTACAAAATAAATTAAAATCGTAACGACGTCTGTAGGTGTTTTTATTTTTTGTCACGATAGTAAACGGCCGTCGTCCCAGAGACCTCCTGCTAAAAAGATGAACATACAAAAGGCTACAATCGTGTCTCACTCTCTTCTCAACCACTCTTCCCTTTCGTGCCCCTCAACTATTAAAACTGCAGCCTGGTTTCTATACAAGTTGTAAATAACCCTCCACTGGCTGTATTTTATCCCTGTTACTTTCAGAATTTCGAAGAGAATATTCCAGTCGACATTGTCAAAAGCTTTCCGTATATAGTTGCTATAAACGTAGGTTTGTCTTTCCTTGATTTATATACTAAAATACGTCATAGGGTCAGTATCGCCTCATGTGTACCTACATTTCTTCCAAATCGAAACTGATCTTTCCCGAGGTGGTCTTCTACCAGGTTTTTCATTATTCTGTAAAAATTCTTTTTAGTATTTTGTAGCCTTGATCAGTTATGACATTTTAATTCATTATTTATTTACTACTGACTAAATTCGCAACATATTTTGCAGGCAGTATCCACATATATACCACTACACGGACCTGCAACAGCATACCGTTGCACGACGCATAGTTGAAGTGATATGAAGTATGACGTCATGTACACTGAGGTGGGTGAACAACGAGCTTAACATATTAACTGATTTGTAAAGCAATCAGACGTTTCAAGCTCTTATACATAAGGGAGTTCAATCCTGTGGCGAATCTGGAGTTGGATTTGGGAGGGTTGTGGGGAGGGGGGATGGGAGGGGTTACTGATAATTTTAAAACAACCAGGTATTGGGTAAAACGGCGCACTAAAAGCACCGTTTGCACTATTACACCGCGCGTAAGTAACTGCCTTTTACCACTCATGCAGACTCTTCCACTTCACCACTCGTTCTGCAAGGGAGGCAGGTTAGGTGAAATAGGCGGTGAAGTGTTTTATGCACATATTTCATTGTGCAAGCATTTTTGAAGCTAAATCTATGAAAACTGGTATATGGCGTCTTGTTTGGAAATGAAAGAAAAAACGTGTTTCACTGTTTTTGGAAAACCAACCCCTAAGGGGGTGAAATAGGGCCAGGTTGAGATTGTCACTCTGCAGCGGAGTGTGTGCTGCTATGAAGCTTCCTGGGAGATTAAAACTGTGTGCCGGACCGAGACTCGAACTCGTTACCTTTGCCTTTCTCGGGCAAGTGCTCCACAAGTTCTGCAAGGTTCACAGGAGAGCTTCTAGAAGTTTGGAATGTAAGAGACGAGGTATTGGTGGAATTAAGGCTGCGGGGACGGATCGTGTGTCGTGGGTAGCTCAGTTGGTAGAGCACTTGCCCGCTAAAGCAAAGGTCCCGAGATCGAATCTCGGTCCGGCACACAGTTTTAATCTGCCAGGAAGGTTCATGGCCAGCCTGATTCACTGACTCATCACCGCGCAGCCGAAACCGCTATGGATAGAAACTTGAAATTTGGAGAGGGTGTGAATCTTATACTGTAGATATCGTTTAAGTAGGGATCATTCGAAATTGAAGACAAAAAAGAGGGTGAAATAGGGGACGGAAGGCTTTCTCAAAATATGTCGCAATTAAGGCAGTTCTGAAGCTAGAACTACTAAAATTGGTATTTGGTTTCTCGGTTAGAAGTAAAAAAATGCACGTTCCAGCAATTTTGGAAATTCAACCACTAAGTGGGGAAAATAGTGAGCGAACGTTTTCTGGAAATAATTCATTATCACTATTTAAAAACAGTCGTAGGTTGCACAATATTCATTATTAAAGAACAACTAATCTATTTTAAAGCTAAATCTATGAAAATGGATGTTAATTTAAAAAAGTTTAACTGTTTTTGGAAATTCAATATCTTAAGGGAGTGAAAGATGGGATAAAAGGTTTTTTAAATTATTTCATTATGGAAACGTTTTCAAAGCTAAATCTTTCGAAATTAGTGTTTGAATTCTCTGTTAGAAATTAAAAAAAATTTGTTTGCTCTTTACAGAAAATCAATCTTCAAGGGTGTAAAATTGTTAGAAAAATATTTCGTTACATTAAAAAAGTTTTAAAGCTTAGCCTACGAAATTGGTACGAGTATTTCACTTCTAGGTTAGCTATAAAGAAGTATGTGTTTCAATGGAAATATGATCACAAGAACGCAAACGGCATGATTAACAGAATCCTTGAACTACAGCTACCGGAATTGCTTTTTGGTCAGAATTACATTCGGAAGAGTCCATGCATCTTATGGCCTCAATTAGCGTGAAACGTTTAGAAGGTGTTGCAGTTCGCGAACAATATAAAAATTTGATTAAAGAAAAACAAAAAAAATCTGTGCAGACGATACAGACTACGCGTGAAAACTATCGGGTGCTAAGCTAGTATGTGATCCAGATGGAACTGCGGTTCGTGTTACAAACACGTGGGGTCGCAGAGATTAAAATCTGTTAAACCCGAACGTTGAGGGGACTTCCTCAATTTTACAACAGAATAAACGTTGAACTAACTTTACCGAATTGTCTGTGCAGTCGAGGATATGGCTCTTGGGGTAATATTGCATAAGATTCTTGTAAATTCGTGTAGTGGACTAAGAGGTCATATCAGCTCAAGTGGGAGGTAATGAGGAGGTGCATTAGCAGCCACAACCATGAACGGTCGGACAAATAAATCGAAATCAGTCTTCGACGTGCAAAGTCTTGATATTTCCTTGAGAACTGGTGACGGAATTTTTCAATTACTGAAACGAAGGTAATCATGTCTGGTCGAGAAATGACTGCCTTGAGCTTTGAAAAATGTTCCATGTCATGAACTAGAAGCTGACTTTTCCACAGGATTAACTTTTGTTTTATAGCATCAATATAGTCGACCATATATGTAAATCATTCTTCCCTTGCATTAAAAGATTTGATGAAATCAAATAACTGGCGACGTCGACCATAAAAGATTTTGTGACTGCCCTACTTTTCTTTTAACTCTTCTTTGCCTAATGACGTCGTCTTTGTGCCTGGTGGCGTAACGACGTCCAAATGAACGTTTTTCGCAGCTCATAATAGTGCGATGGTGTATAAGCAGTTTGCATGGTGTTCAAAGAGCAATTCCCATTTAGCACTGAATGATGTGACTTCTCCACTTTTTCTTTCAAGTGCGTAGACGCAGCGGTGTTCCTAATTCAGAACGTAAATCTAATTTAGCACAGTCGGTGTTGTCGGAAAAATGTGACAAGGCGACTGGCTCTCTCTAGCGGCGTCCGGCTGCTGACTCGCTTTGCATTTCCTGTTCCCCACCGCTCGCCCCTCAGCGCCATTTGCCCAGACCGGCTCTAAATACACTGCTGGCCACCGTAAATGCAACACCAAGAAAGACTAGAGGTAGCACAACAAAATTTATTTTGTAGATAACATGTTGACCAAGTATCAAATGATTACGTTTACAGACGTCTGTGACATGTGGTTCCTGCCAGAATCAGTAGCCAGAGTAGCCGCCATTGTTGGAGATCACCACTGCCACACGTCTCGGCATTGAGTCAAAGAGACGTTGGATGTGTTCCTGGGGTACAGCAGCCCAAGCAGCTTCCACACGTTGCCAAAGATCATCTGGTGTGGCAGCTGGGGATGTAATCTGGGTCACTCGTTGAGCAACCATGGACCACGTTTTCTATCGGCGAAAGATCCGGAGAGCGAGCCGGCCAGGGAAGCAATTCAATCTGGTTATTGACGAAGAACCTTTGGACAATGCGTGCCACGTGTGGTCGCGCATTATCCTGTTGAAATATGGCTGTGGCCGAGCCCTGAAGGTAAGGAAGGACAACTGGCTCCAGCACCTCGGATATGCAGCGCCGGCTATTTAAAGTACCGGCAATGCGTACTAGAGGCGTGCGAGAGTAATATCCAATACCGCCCCATACCATAATACCCGGTGCAAGACCAGTGTGGCGGTGCATAATGCAGCTGTCCAGCATCCTCTCTCCACGGTGTCTCCACACTCGAATCCGACCATCGTGGTGCTGCAGACAGAAGCGTGCCTCGTCAGTAAAGATAACGTCATTCCATTCTGCCGTCCACATCCGTCTGTCATCACACCATTGGCGACGGAGACGTCTGTGGTTCTGCGTCAATGGTAGACGAAGCAATGGACGTCTTGCGGACAGACCACTCTGCTGTAAACGGCGTCGAATGGTGCGCGCAGACACTGGATGATGCGTTACAGACGCAATGTGCTGTGCTATGGTTCGGGATGTCACTGAGCGATCCGTCACTGCCATGCGCACAATTTGCCTATCAGCACGTGCAGTGGTGCACCGAGGTGAATGCGATCGACCACGTCGGTCCGTCGTACCCTCCTGCATCCAACGGTCACATATTCGCATTACAGTTGTTTGGTTTCGTCCAACACGACTAGCGATTTCTCTGTATGATAATCCACAATCTCGGTAAGCCACTATCCTTCCTCTGTCGAACTCGGATACTTGATCAAACGATGTTCGCTGTTGTCTACGAGGCATAACTGATCGTCTTGTGAAACAACCAAAAGGTAAACACACGTGCCGAACGTACACTCGTCGAAATCGCCAAGCCTTAAATGGCGCTATGAGGTGGCGCCACAGGCGCGCGTGATGTGCGTCTGCGCTGAAATTCTAATCAGTTGCATATCTCATCGCTGCAAACCCATGGTGTAAATTTCACTTGATTCGGATGCTTCCTTCAGGGTGTTGCATTTACGGTGGCCAGCAGTGTATAACCAACTCGCTTTTCTTAAAATATATAGAATTCAATCAGTATCTTTCTTCAGTTTGGTGCCAAAATGGCTTCTTAAAATAATATTAACGTTTCCTTTGTCTTACAAGAAATTATGAAAAAGATGTAAGAAATGTTCTCAAATGTAGTTTTAGACATGAACTGTTAACATATATACTAGGTGCCGAAGACTTTCCCACACCAAACGCTGACTGGAAATATCTTGTATGATGAGGGCCCCCATAATCTGCAGGTTGACAGAAACTGTTCCGTCAGTGGAGGCGCGCCTATTTGGTAAAACATCCCCACCTTCACCTCCGTGCGACTCATCGCCTGCCTCGGGTGGGTCCTGCACCTGTCCTACAGAGAGGAGGCGTGTTTCAGCCCGAATCAATGGAGCGCTCTGTTGGTTCAGAGGCAGGTCTCCGTGCCGGCGCTGACGTACGGCGTGGTAGGAGGTCCACAAAACCTCAGCTGTTGGGGGGGATGTTTTGCACTTTTCCAGAGAATGGGAGGGAGGGAGGGAGGGGGGGGGGCGTGCGTCGGTTACTCCTACCCGCACGACATCCCGCATCCCGACAAGGAAATTCATCGCTCGATCCGTCTAAACGCCAAACGCATCCAATTTGTCGCTCGGCCGGTTGGTATGTGTGTAGGGCGATTTGAAATGTTGCGAGCTGCGGCCGTATTGGCTAGACAGCTCTTGTGACGTCACATCCTCGAATCACGTGTTCGTGGTGCCTCAGTTAGCGGGTTGTATTCAGTGAGTGCGGTCCGAAACTTCTAATCTGCACAGTTCCGTGTTCCTCACTTCTGATTTATCCAGCCGGGTTGCTGTTTAGACTTCCAAAGAAAGGTAAACCCCCCTACGACGTAACAGTTACATGTTGTATACTTTTCTTGCGATATCCCTTACAGAAATCGAATTATTCATGTTTCCGTGGCGGTTCAGTAACTCGTTACTTGTAGGACGATTTCTGGAATTGATAGGCCGACTAGAAAGATTGCTTTCGTTAACGAAGTGGGTCAACGGAAGCGTCCGATTCCACCGGTCGTCTTTGACCCGTGTCGTAAAGCTGTTGTGGTGTGTGACGTCACGACGGCGCGGAATTTAGTTTGTGAGAGTGGCGTGTTTGTAGGTGTCGTTTTGATATGATCGATGGTGCTCTCTGGTGGTGTGTTTATGTGTTGTGTGGCAGCTGATGTATTTGGTTTAGTTTGCGTGTGTGGCGTGTTTATAGATGGCGTATTGTTGCGGTCTGTGGTTCTCTCTGTTGGTGTGTTTATGGGTAGCGTGATACGTGGGATATGGGGTTCATTTGCGTGATAGCATTGCAGGTGTGTGGTGTTGGTAGTGACTGTACTTTCAGCGGAACATTTTTCAGTGAGTTAACGATTTTATTTTTTTATGTCGACGTTATTGTAGTTTCTGTTTGTCGTGTGTGAGTTTTGGTAAATTGCTCCGTTTATGTATTTGGTAGGTGTGGATGTGACTGACAACGTCAACAGTTTTCGGTTGTCGGCGATGATGGGTGACAGTGCTTTGTCTCCAACAAAATTTCTTCAACTATTCGGATTTTTTGATGAAGTCGTGAAGAAATGATGCTTACTAATGTTCCAGCATCTCGGACCAGGGACGGCTATATGTGGAGATGCCGTAAGAATAACAGGTCAAGGGAAGTGTTCGATTCCAGTGGATATTGTTCTTAGTTGATTTTGGGAGGGTTGTTGTCGTTTTATGTTATCGTTTTTGTCGTCTGGTTTAGTGGCGTGTGTTTATTTTTAGTTTGTCCCCACCCAAAAACCCCCAATTTCCCCCGCTTGTCCCGTTAGTTTCACTGTATTTTTGGAGGAATATGTGTTTAATGGTTTTTCGATCTATTTTTGTGTTTGTTGTCAGGTTTACGTAATGACGTCATAGTCACGATGTGGGAGTTGTTGTGAATGGTCTTTTCCGCCATATTGGTGATGTCATTAGTCAAAGCAGACGGGTGGAATCGGACGTGTCCGATAACCTAGGTTTGCTTTGTGGGCTCTATGGATCACGGTGAATGACCGACAATATACGGTACACTTGCGAGAATTTGCGACGTACACGCACTGAATACAAGGGGGTGTTAAAACATAGGACCGTGCATATTTAGTTATTTCGACAACGTACATTATTTTCAGGGCACATCAAGACGTGCTTTGACTCGTAATAATCATGCTGCCTCGTAACGGCGGCATGCTCTTGCTAACTGAATAACATATTTGCAACATATCGTACACTGCAGATCGCTACTGTATGACAGTAATGTTCCTTGTGCGTAATGCAACCAATTTTATTCAATACCGCCTCATTAGTTATGTGATACACCCATCTAATCCTCAGAATTCTTCTGCAGCACCACATTTCGAAAGCTTCTATTCTCTTCTTGTCCAAACTATTTATGGTCCATGTTTCACTTCCATACATGGCTACACTCCATACAAATACTTTGAGAAACGAGTTCCTGACACTTAAATCCACACTCGGTGTTAACAATTTTCTCTTCTTCAGAAACGCTTTCCTTGCCATTGACAGTCCACATTTTATATCCTCTCTACTTCGACCATCATCAGTTATTTTGCTCCCCAAATAGTAAAACTCCTTTACTATTTTAAGTGCCTCATTTCCTAATCTAATTCCCTCAGCATCAACCGATTTAATTCGACAACATTCCATTATCCTCGTTTTGATTTTGTTGATGTTCATCTTATATCCTCCTTTCAAGACACAGTCCATTCCGTTCAGCTGCTCTTCCAGGTCCTTTGCTGTCTCTGACAGAATTACAATATCATCAGCAAACCTCAATGTTTTAATTTCTTCTCTATGGATTTTAATTCCTACTCCGAATTTTTCTTTTGGTTCCTTTACTGCTTGCTCCCTTCCCAACCACTGCTTCCCTTTCATGTCCCTCAACTCTTATAACTGCCATCTGGTTTCTGTACAAATTGTAAATAGCCTTTCACTCCCTGTATTTTACCCCTGCCACCTTCAGACTTTGAAAGAGAGTATTCCAGTCAACATTGTCAAAAGCTTTCTCCAAATCTAAAAGTGCTGGAAACATAGGTTTACCTTTTCGTAATCTAGCTTCTAAGACAAGTCGTAGGGTCAGTTTTGCCTCACGTGTTCCAATATTTCTATGGAATCCAAACTGATCTTGGGGAAGATCGGCTTCTGCCAGTTTTTCCATTCGTCTGTAAAGAATTCGCGTTAGTATTTTGCAACCATGACTTATTAAACTGATTGTGGGTCGACAGAAGCGTCCGATCCCACGCGTCAGCTTTGACCCGTGACGTAAGGGTGTTGTCTTGTGTGACGTCATGACGGCGAGGAGTTTGGTTTGAGTGTGGCTGTCTCCAGTTCTGTTTTATCGGGTCTAGTGCAGCAGGGGATACAACCCGTCGGCTTTGGACAAGGACGTCACAAGCCGCCAGAGAGCAGTTTACCATTTTCGCTTTTGCTGTTACGTTTCAGTTTCGTTTTTTTACTGATTGCTTAATAAAGTGGATCTGTTTATTCTATCTCGTGAGATTTTTTTTTTTTAAAAGCCAAAAAACACTTATCAGCCACTGAAGGAAGCTACAACACTAAGAAGAATCGCTTCTCGATTGGCCACTTGTGACGTCATTGTCCAAAGCCGACGGGTTGTATCCCCTGCTGCACTAGTCCCGTTTTATCTTATCTTATTTACTTTTCTGGGTCAACAGAAGCGTCCGATCCCACGCGTCGGCTTTGACCCGTGACGTAAGGGTGTTGTCGTGTGTGACGTCATTACGGCGCGGAGTTTGGTTTGAGTGTGGCTGTCTCCAGTTCTGTTTTATCTTATTTTATTTACTTTTCTGATCTGTTCGATCTATCTCGTGGGATTTTTTAAATTTAAAAACACTTATTACTTATTTTAATTATCTGTTTCCTCCAATTTCTGTTTTAGTTTATTATATTTATCTTTCTGATCTGTTCGTTCTATCCCGTGAGATTTTTTTTAAAAAAGACAAAAAACACTAATCAGCTACTGAAGCATCTTTATCTTCTATAGGTTGCAGGGGTTACGACCCCTTGGGAGGTGGGTGGGTATTCATGCATGGCTGTCTTCACTTACACGTTGTAGCTACGCAAGGCGTCTAAATTTGTTTATATTTAGTTTGCCCCCACCCAAAACTCCCTATTTCCCGCGCTTGTCCCGTTAGTGTCATTAGGCTTCTTGTGGAAAGTGTGTGTGTTTGTTTTTGTTTCCGCCATATTTGTGACGTCATGGGTCAAAGCAGACGGGCGGGATCGGACGCTTCCGTATTTCCCTGATTGTTTGGTAATTTTCACATCTGTCAACACCTGCTTTCTTTGGGATTGGAATTATTATATTCTTCTTGAAGTCTGAGGGTATTTCGCCTGTACCATACATTTTGCTCACCAGATGGTAGAGTTTTTTCAGGACTGGCTCTCCCAAGGCTGTCAGTAGTTCTAATGGAATGTTGTCCACTCCCGGGGCTTTGTTGCAACTTAGGTCTTTCAATGCTCTGTCAAACTCTTCATGCAGTATCATATCTCCCATTACACATTCATCTACATCATCTTCCATTTCCATAATATTGAACTCAAATACATCACCCTTGTATAGACCCTCTATATAATCCTTCCCCTTTCTGCTTTCCCTTCTTTGCTTAGTACTGGGTTTCCATCTGAGCTCTTGATATTCATACAAGTGGTTCTCTTTTCTCCAAAGGTCTCTTTAATTTTCGTGTAGGCAGTATCTCTCTTACCCCTATTGAGACAAGCCTCTCCATCCTTACATTTGTCCCCTAGCCGTGCCTGCTTAGCCATTTTGCACTTCCTGTCAATCTCATTTTTGAGACGTTTGTATTCCTTTTTGCCTGCTTCATTTACTGCATTTTTATATTTTCTCATTTCATCAGTTAAATTCAATATTTCTTCTGTTACCCAAGGATTTCTACTAGCCCTCATCTTTTTGCCTACTTGATCCTCTGCTGCCTTCACTACTTCATCCCTCAAAGCTACCCATTCTTCTTCTACTGTATTTCTTTCCCCCCTTCCTGTCAATTGTTCCCTTATGCTCTCCCTGAAACCCTTTACAACCTCTGGTTTAATCAGTTTATCCAGGTCCCATCCCCTTAAATTCCCACTTTTTTGCAGTTTCTTCAGTTTTAATCTACCGTTCATAACCAATAGATTGTGGCCAGAGTCCTCATCTGCCCCTGGAAATGTCTTACAATTTAAAACCTGGTTCCTAAATCTCTGTCTTACCATTATATAATCTATCTGAACCTGTCAATATCTCCAGGCTTCTTCCATGTATACAACCTTCTTTGGATGCTGTCAAGGGGAGATCTAAATGAGGGGGTGGCATGGGAGTGGCCTATAAGAAACGAAAGAAAGAACTGCAGATAGTGAGAAATTACTAATTTCAGTAAAGAAGAGTAGTATTTCTAATTTGTCTGCTGTTGTGCAGGCAGGGAGTGTATCTTACCCTGAGGCAATTACATCGAGCACCTACTGCAGAAACTTTTGGCCAATGGCCGATGATGCTACATTATTCGCAGAGGGTGCTGTGACAGAGGCAGAGATACATTTGTGCTAGCTGCTGTGAACCACCTGTCTTCTTGGAACAATGGCAGCTTGTTTACCTGTTACCAATTGTATTCCCAGACAGTAACATTGCCTCCAAAATGCAGCTTTAAGTCAAATGTAAATTACAGCATTGTGTTCACACTGAGCCATTTGTAACCAAACAACTGTAGGATACTGTTGCCACCTTTGACATGGTAGCGACTGAGTTTGATCTATTTGTACATTTTTGGATTAGTGTTGGGCCAGATTCAGAGCAGCTGCCTCACTTCAGTGTTTTTGGAAAAAAAAGTTTAGTAAAAGAAGGTTGGATTTGAGGCAGTAAATGCTAGTCTAAGGTAAAAGTGAAAAGACGAGTTGTTAGGTGTCTGTGGATGGCCCTAATAGCATTCCCAAGAGAGTTAAAGAGCTCAATGTCTAGGGTAATCCAGAGGGTCCTGCATTTATGGACTTTGGGACATGGGGCTTACATATAGTGCTTGCTGACTTAGATGGGTTGTACTAACGTGTAAGAGCTTTACATGGTTTATTTAAAAAATTCCGTCCCGCCTTGTTGATTTCAACAATATTACAATCACATCTGTTTTCCCACAGATGTTTTGTACTGTATGGTGAATGGAAAATAAAATGGTGAGAGTCTGGGTTCAGAAAATATTAAGGGCTGTTTAATAATGTGTGTAGGAAGTAGGAACACAAGTAGGTAAAATCAGAACTTAAGGTAACTATTGAAATTCCTAGGAGTCTTAGCTGCCTCTTGCTGACAGCTCATTTAAAATGTTTTTAAGACTGGATGCACAGATTGAGTCACTTCTGACTAAAGTTGAGTCATATACTCCCTTATCTCAATTTACCTATACTGCCCTCCAGTCTATGGTCAGAATTTATTAGAAAATTTGTCAAACAAGGAGGCTGGCTTCAAAATAGATCTGAATGATGAGATTAACTTGTTGCAACTTCCATGAAAGTGGACATCAGGCACAGAACCAAACAGGCTTGTTCTGCTTGGTTCAAAGGAGCTCGCCATCAGAGACCTTGGCAGTCATTGGCAATTCTCTCACAATGGGCCACTTGCCTTCATCACAGTCTCATTCAAAGAAACATAAATGGTATGAGGCTGAAGAATCAGGCACTCAGAGCTGCAATTTGGTATCTCATGATATCATGTACTGAATATGGTCATTCTTTTGCTACAGTTAATCCATTCATTATTCAGAAAGGTGTTGATGTAATTGCAGACCCAGTGAAATCTTGATTTTGTCTACATAATAAGATTTTGTTTTTTGAAACTAATAATTATTTTAAAGCCCAACAACTACATAAAGCTTCTCCCGACCATAGTTATACTGTTCATGTTGAGGACCATCAAACACAAAATTCTTCTTGTGTTGTTAGTTACACTTGGATGCTTGATGGTCTGGCCGAGGGAGAAATCCATACATACCTCTCTGACCAGGTCATCACTGCAGTGCATCAGGTAATGTAAATGGTTAATGCCACCTTACTCCTCTACACTTTTGATCAAGTTGTGCTTCCATCAAAGATCAAAGCAGGTTATGAAGTTACTACAGTCTGACCATACATTTTAAACATGATGGTTTGCTACTAGTGTCAACATTAAAACCACACTCTAATGTCCTGTAAAAAAAACTGTAAAATGTGTTACTTGTTGTAGGGATGCTCATGAGGATGATTGCCCACCTCTTCCTCCCCTCTGTATCAACTGTAATGGAGACCATGACACCTCATCACGAGAATGTCCAGGAAATCCACATGAAGGAAAAAGTACCTGTGGTGTGCATACTGTACGAACTTCAGTACACACACCATCAGATTATTTGACTTGTCACTCTAACGAAGTAGGCAAGTGTCAGCAATATGTCTCGTGGTCTTATCGTGGCGTGTTTATCTTCTGCCGTTAGTTCAGACGATAGAAATGCCACTTGCACGCTTAGAGTAGCAGATTGATGGTGACCAGCTTTAAACAGAACTTGATTAATCTTTTAGGCACATACTGAAACTTGACTATAGACTAATGCAGACTAGCGCATACTGACTAATCGGAGGTCTGCAGACTCGTTATAATACCTCTCGCGTTCAGGTATCACTGCGCGAGTGTGATCCGCGAGGAGAAAAGGTTCTGCATTAGTTATTAATATGCGGATCGGTAGAAGCAGAATTTGGTCTGTCTCTTAGGCAGTGCCATCTCGTAGTGCGGATACGGACGAGCACTGCGCCTGCACTGTTGTGCTTACAAGGGAACATCCCCATCGCACCCCCCTCAGATTTAGTTATAAGTTGGCACACTGGATAGGCCTTGAAAAACTGAACACAGATCAATTGAGAAAACAGGAAGAAGTTGTGTGGAACTATGAAAAAGTAAGCAAAATATACAAACTGGGTCATCCATGCGTAAGATAGGCAATATTAAGGGCAATGTGAGGTGAGGAGTGCCGTGGTCCCATGGTTAGCGTGAACAGCTGTGGAACGAGAGGTCCTTGGTTCAAATCTGCCCTCGACTGAAAATTTTGCTTTATTTATTTTCATAAAGTTATGATCTGTCCATTCATTCATTTACGTCTCTGTTCACTGTAATAAGTTTAGTGTCTGTGTTTTGTGACCGCACCGCAAAACCGTGTGATTAGTTGACGAAAGGACGTGCCTCTCCAATGAGAACCGAAAACATTTGATTGCAAGGTCATAGGTCAACCGATTCCTCCACAGGGAAACACGTCTGATATTTTGTATATGACACTGGTGACAGCATGTGCGTCACATGACAGGAATATGTTGTCGACCCACCTAACTAGTACACTTGGCGAATGGGTGAAAAGATTCTTCTACCTTGCCCGATTTAGGTTTTCTTGTGGATGTAATAATCACTCCAAAAAAAGTGATGAAAACATAAGAGTTTTTCACATAAACTGCAAATAAAAAGTTAAAATTTTCGGTCGAGGGTAGATTTGAACTGAAGACCTCTCGTTCTGCAGCTGTTCACACTAACCACGGGACGACGGGACCATGGCGCTCCTCGTCTCATACTGCCCTTAATATTGCCTATATTACACATGGATGACCCAGTTTGTATATTTTGCTTATTTTTTCATAGTTCCACACAACTTTTTCCTGTTTTCTCGATCGATCTGTGTTCAGTTTTTCAAGGCCTATCCACTGTGCCAACTTATAACTAAATCTGAGGGGGGTGTGATGGGGATGTTCCCTTGTTAGTGCTGTGCCCTCTAGTGGGAAAGTTGTGTACGCGCTGACTACGTGGAACTATGTACACAACAGTACCTTACCATGTTGCTCGCAGGTTGTTGGCTAGTCAAAGGCCCCGTGATTTACCATCTGGCACTTACAGTACCATTCTTGCCATGCCTCGTACCACAAATGACTTGGCCATGCAGATTTGTGACCTTACACCATCGAAATACAATCCACCATCACAGAATCCGTGTAGTCCCTGGCACGTTTTAAACTAGCCTGGTTGAAAGGACCTATGCAGAAGTTGCCAAACTACTGCTGTCAGACTGGCATGATCTTCTTGTCAGCAGATACACATGCCATTTGTCCACCATGCTTGGCCACTCTTCCTATGCCTCCTTCAATGACTCCTTTGACTGCCAGTTTGGGGAGTGTCTCTCTTCTTTTACCTCCTGTAGTTCACTTTCGGCTATTGCTCTGGCGGCTTAACTTTGTGCTACCCTCCACTTTCCTGATTGGTGTGAACCATTCACCACCTTCACTTTGTGTGGCAGCCCATGTTCACCTTGGACTTCATTAGCTTCCTAAAGAACCTAATCCAAATTCGATCTATTCATGCGAGTTTCTCGAACATCACTCGGAACTTTGTGAAAGTACATTTGTGTACACAGTGGCTCTCAGACTGACTGTGGTTCAGGTGTGCCTTCTTCATTGTCACTGAAGATTTTTGGTATTGGCTTCCAAAGCACTGCTTAGTGTTTACAGCAGAGCTCTTTGCACTGTATTGGGCCACACTGTACATCTGGCAAGACAGGCTTTTCAATTGTGTCATCTGTTCAGATTCTCTCTGTGCCCTTCCAAGTCAGTGTGTGTTGTACACAGTACAGCCCTTTAGCGCAACAGGTCCAAGAAAGATTCCAGTTCCTCAGTCTCGAGGGAGCCACTGTGACAATTAGTGGGTCATCGGTCACGTCGTCTGACTGGAAATGAGGCTGCTGACGCTGCTGCCAAGGCTGCAGTCTGCCTACCTTGGCCCACTAGTTCTTCCAAACTGATCATCTCCATATTGCCGCCTGTCAGTGGGTGGTGTCACTTTGGCACCATCTCTCATCTTCCCTTTATGGCAACAAGGTCCAGTGGCTTGGCTGACCTCCTCTTGGCCCTTTCTGAGAGATCATTTTAGCTAGGTTGCATGTAGGGCACTGCCATTTTAGCCATCACCTTTTGATAATTGGAGAACCCTCACCACATTGTGTTCATTGTCATCACCCATTGACAGTTCGCCATTTTAGGACCGAATCACCTTTCTTTTAACCACTTAAATTATAATGTATGTTTTCCATCTGAGTTATCAGCCATTTTAGCAATTGACGCATGAGCTGTTGACTGCATTTTACATTTATCCATCCCAGATGGCTGGCCGCTCTTTGGTGGGTTCGTGCTTGGCTGCCACGGGGCTCCAGCTTTTGCAGCATCTTTTACCTTCCATGCATCATGTCTATCCTCTAGCGGTTCTTATTTCTGTCTCTTGGGTAACATGTATGGTCTATTTTGGAAATGTATTCTGCATTTTCAGCAGTCATAATAAGAATACTCTGCACTGTTTTTTGTTCTTTTGTTTTTCTTTGTTGACCACCTCCTATCCGTCCCCCGCTTCGGCGTTTGAGGATCCTCTTCTTCTTCTTCTTCTTCTTCTTCTTCTTCTTTGTCTTCGTCTTCATCTTCATCTCCTCCCCTGTGTGCTCCTGAAGATTGGCCTATGCGTCTGATGGTGGTGGGGTAACGTCTAATTCACAGCCCCAGGTCAACAGGTAGGGTTCTCACGTAACCCTGGAACAGGCCAGGCCTGGGGAGGGGTGACTGCCTGAGCTGCTACCTTCCCAAATTGCGGATTTGTCCCTCTGTGAGGTGTTTGGGGGGTGTGACCTGAGGTATGGACCCCTTCTCAAGGGGCTCCCAGTAGGAAGAGTGCACCATCGGAGATGCTGGCAATCGCAGGGGATTTTCTGACAGTGAGCCAATCATCTTCCCAGTCAATGGCCATGAAAGATAAATGGAAGTTGGCTAACAATTCAAAGACCCTCCCAGCTGCACTACGGTTCCTTGTGGATTTGTGTACTGAAGATGGTCTGTCCTTCGCTACGTTAAATATGTTTGTTATTCAGAAAGGTGTTAATGCAGTTGCCGGTCCTGTGAAATCCTGCTCTCATTTATGCAGTGGCACTTTGCTTTTGGAAACTACTTCTGATACTCGAGCACACGAACTGCTTGCAGCTTCGCTTGATGACTATCCTATTCGTGTCGAGGCCCATTGAACACCGAATTCCTCCCGTGTTGTTATTTACGCTCGGTTGCTCGATGGTCTGACTGAGGCAGAAATCCAAATGCACCTCTCTGATAAGGGTGTCATTGCAGTCCATTGGGTGACGAGAAAAGGAGATTCTCTTTAGTGCCCACATGCACTCATTTTCTCACCTTGGGTAGAGTGGTGCTTCCATCGGAGATCAAAGAAGGTTATGTCAAACTGTATATTCTGATAACTTGTTATCGAATCAGTGTGTTGATATGCAGCATGAAAACAAGAAAAAGTTCAGAAAACGTACTTAGGGATTACAATTACTAACAATTGGAACTGTTACACATGAAATTTTGTGGGAAGGTGAAGCAGTCTGTGTTTCACTGGCCGAACACTGACGAGATGCAACAGGTTGACTAAAAACACTGCCTACACTACACTTGTCCATTCTCTACTGGAATATTGCTTTGTAATAAGGGATCCTTACTGGACAGAAATGACAGAGGCTAGTGAAAAAGTGAACAGGGCAGCTTGTTGAGAATTATCACAAAAAGCAGAGTGTGTGTCATGGATAAGATACACGAACTGGGATACCAACCAAAAAAGGAGACTATTGCTTGCAGTGACATCTTTCATGAAATTCCCATCACTGACTGACTCCTGACAAATGGAAAAAGTTTTGTTGACTCCCACTTACATAGGGAGAAAAGATCATCATAATAAAATATGATAGGTGAGAAGATTCCCAGAATGATTTAAGTGTTCATTATTCTTCCATTCTGTTAGATAGTGGATTGATTTGGAAACTGTCCAAAAATGGTTCTGCGAACACTCTTCTGATCTGTTAACTGCAGAGTAGTGATGTGAAAGAGGAACAGATAGATTGGATACATCCTGAGACGTAGAGGAATTGTCAGTTTATTAGTAGAGGAAAGTGTGGCTGGTAAAAAATGTAGGAGAGCGATGCTAGACTTCTGTGAGGAGATTCAGAAAGATGAAGGGGACAGTGTAGTGTGTGGAGCAGTATAAGATGAAGGGGACAGTGTAGTGTGTGGAGCAGTATCGAACTGGCCTTTGCACTGAAATCCACAGCAGCAGCAGCAGCAGTAACACACAAAAATCCTTCCTTTAAATAGATTGTCATAATGGTCCGTCATTTGGATTTCTCAGACGACACGAGCCCGATGGACCGAATTGGATTTCGCCAGCCCACAAAACAGCAGAACTCATTGAGAGGGTGACTAGGATGACTATACATTGTTTTTACTCCAGTACTGTTAAATCTGTCTGCTGGCCAGTGTGGAGACTGGACTGAGCTTACTACCACGACGGTGCCCTGGCTGGCAGATGTAGTGCCTGGAAAGTTGTCATCCCTCACATAGCTGTTACCACACAGGCTAATTTGTGTGTGCTGAGAGGTAGAGATACACATCAATCATTCCATGACCAGTGGGATAAATTTTTAATTTTTTATGCGTGTGGTTCATAAAAAACTTATTTTGAAGGAATTGCTCCCTTTCAGCATGAATACCGTTTGATCTTGAACTCCACTGATCACATTTTCATAGTCCATCAATTTTAAAGTGAAACCGAGAAAAAAATTTTACCAGCCAATGTAAAAATTTTAAAAAATCTGATGTTGTATCTAAACTGTGTGTTTACCTGAAAGAATGCGTCCACAAAAGATAATATAAGACGATATATCATATAAAAATGCCGAAATAAAATACACTCTCTCCTTTGATTTTTAGTTATACAGACGTTAGGTGTGGTCTAAGACAAGTGCCTGGGTCTAATGTCCGTAACAGCAGAAATCACAAAGCACGGAGATGTTGACATCAAAGCCAGTGTAATGTGCCTGCTCTGTTGACACTGACAGCATCAATAACAGTAGTAAGTGTGTAAACAGTTTGCACCTAAGTCTTTATTCTGTATTTCAGGAACTTCATCTTGCAGTGGTGTACTGAAATAAAAGGGAAGTTTGCCACTCTTCTCACTTTGTCGGCTTTTTAACATTATCACTATCTGTCATATTTTTAAATTTGCAAACTTGTTAATTTGCATTCTTCCAAAAAGAGTGAAAAAAATTTTCGCTTTTGTTTCCAAGTTTGTGTTAGTGTATATTCATTTAACATTTTGGAATGTATAAATATGTATCTACACCCATAGTCTTCAAAGCTTTGTGATGTGCACGGCAGAGGGTATGTCCCACTGTACCAGTTACTAGGGTTTCTTCCCCATTCCACCCACATACGTAGTACGAAAACAATGCTCATTCCCTGTAATTCCTACAGCAGCAATACGAAGAGGGTTGTGGTACACTTCTGGAGCCATCGTTTGAAGTAACTTACAGAAACTTTGTTAGTGGATCCTCTTGGGATTGTTCATGTTTTAGTGTCTGCCAGTTGACTTTCTTCAGTGTCTTTTTGAGTCTCTCCCTTGTGTCAACCTTGTGACAATTTGTGCTGCCCTGTTCTGTATGCATTTCACATTCCCTTTTAGTCCTGTTTGGTATGTCTCTTGTACACCTTGTAGATGGATTGTATTTCCCCAGTGTTGTATAAATAAACAGAAGTCTACTGCATGATTTATTGATGACTCGATGTGATTTTCATTCCTCACCGTATGAACTTTTGCACACTGGTAGTCCTATTGGTTGATCTATTACTCCTGCAACTCATCGCTATTACAGGCATAAGATAGTGTAAAATTTTACCTTGGGGAGTTCTGAAAATTCAGATAGTTCCTTCCCAATTTTTTTTGTATTTTTTAAAATATAGTGTACTATAGTTAGTAATATCAAATATTCCTGTGATAATAATTTTAATGTAGTAACAGAGCTGCTTCTGTGATACTCTGTTCAATTTCAAAAATAAACTTCCGAGATGGGGAAATGCCAAAATTTTTAGTGACTGTATTGAGAACACAGATTTAAAAGTAAAATCCCTGCATGTGGAAAATGTTAGTGAAAGTTAACTACTTTGCAGTGTATGTTCCTGCTCCATTGATTATGAGGCAAAAGTTTTTCAGCCGGTGTGTAACCAGTCACTTTCAACAAAATGTAAAGGTAATTTAGAAGTTAATTGTGGACCTTCAAGTTACATTTCTGGCATTCAGATCAAATAAAATCATCAAATTCAGTGTGTAGGCCAATCAGTGGACATTACAAATGACTGATTGTGCACCATCACTGAGTTCATTTTGATAATGAAATCAGTCACTCCATGGATTTGTCAAATGACATTTGTAATGTTAAGATGATAATCCCTGAACATTTTCCACTTCAGTCCAAGCAATCGAGATAAATAATAACTTAGTGATTGGCAGCCTATGGCCAGGAACATACATTATGAATAGCATGTTAATCGTATTAGACATGAAGTTTTGGTCAAACTATCAATGTTAAAGATGAAAAGAAATTATAGACAACCATTTTGTCATGGCCTAAGGGGGATCATTGCATATTAAGTTAGCATCTTCATCTGCAAAGCTGATGGGGAAAATATCACATCATAAATTTTTGAAGCCGACTTGCTCCTAAATAAATGCCTTATGCCGGGATCATATGAAAACATTTTCTCCCTCCTCTCCGGGGGCACACGTTCTTCTGTGGGTTTGTGCGTGGTGCCCATGGGCCCCTGGGCTGTTGTTGCCCCTTCCTTTTCCCTGGGCTGCATTTCCTTCACAGTACCCCTCTCTCCCTGTCCTTGCTCCTTCCCCTACGCCTTTGCCTATCCTCTCCGTGTTCTTACTTATGTTGATTTGGCTGTTCACCTTGGTTCTTGTATTGCTTGTTTTATTTAACTTTCCCCTTAATTTTCATCCTTCGTTCTTGGCATTTTTGGTCCCTCTTTGGGAATTTGACCTTGACTTCTGAATTTTCTGTCTGTAGTGTGAACCATTTGGAAAAGAACTCCCTCCTTTGAGCCCACTCTTCCTTCACCACTTCCTTCCTTGTCACAGCCCATCTCCACTCCCCAGGTCACTGGTATCCCTCCCTCCCTCCCTCCCTCCCTCCCTCCCTCCCTCCCTCCCTCCCTCCCTCCCTCCCTCCCTCCCTCCCTCCATCCCTGCCTGCCTGCCTGCCTGCCTGCCTGCCTGCCTGCCTGGCCAGCCCCTCCATCAGAAATAGGGGAGATGTCACCTGATGTGTGAACAATCACCTAAGGGGGACCACAGTTGGAAGGAGCGCGCCATCGGAGATGCTGACAATCATGGGGGATTTCCTCGCATGAGTCAATAATCTTCCCAGTCAATGTTTACAAAACATGAACACAATGAGGCTAATGGTTCAAAGACCGTTCCTGCTGCACCATGGTTCCTCATGGTCTCATGTACTGAAGACTGTTAGTCTATCACCATGGTAAATTCATTTATTATTCAGAAAGGTGTAGATGCAATTGCTGGGCCTCTGAAATCCTGCTCTCATTTACGGAATGGCACCTTGCTTTTGGAATCACTGCTGATTCACAAGCACAACAGCTGCTTGCTGCCTCACTTCTCCACAGTTACCCTGTTCATGTCAAGGCCCATAGAACTTTGAATTCTTCCCATGGTGTAATTTGCACCGGGCTGCTCGACAGTCTAACTGAAGCCAAAATCCAATCTTATCTCTCTGATCAGGGTGCCACTGCTGTCCATCGTGTAATGAAAAAGATACATTGCTCCTTAGTGCCCACCCACACTCTCTTTCTCACCTTTGATAAAGTGGTGCTTCCATCCAAGCCAAAACCTGGCTATAAAATTATCACCGTCCCACCATGTATTCTGAGCCCAGTGTGCTGCTACCAGTGTCATTGTTTCAAGCACACTAGAACATCTTGTAGACACTCGGCCAAATGTGTCACCTGTGGTAGGGATGCACACGAGGGCGATTGTCCACCTCCTCCTCCCTGCTGTATCAACTACAATAACGGCCATGCCGCCTCCTTTTGGGAGTGTCCAGTGTATCTTGATGAGCAGGCTATTCAAGAGATCTGGGTAAAGGAAAAGGGGCCTTATCCAGCTACTGGCTAAACGCAAACCCTGCGTTCTCCTGTGTGGCACATATAGTTCTGTTTTCGTTACACCTCGCTCCATGAAAGACGTGGTCACGCAGACATGCGACCTCCAATTCAGACTGAATGCCCACAGACCTCAATACATGGGAATGAAAATTTGTGGTAAATTAAAAGGGAACAAGTTCATGCAGATGAATTTAGGTTCACTTAGAAGAAAGCTGTATGAGGTACTGACACTGAAGTGTTATTACTCAGTGGATGAGTTCATCTACATCTACATCCATACTCTACAAGCCACCTGACGGTGTGTGGCAGAGGGTACCCTGAGTACCTCTATCGGTTCTCCCTTCTATTCCAGTCTCGTATTGTTTGTGGAAAGAATTGTCGGTATGCTTCTGTGTGGGCTCTAATCTCTCTGATTTTACCCTCATGGTCTCTTCACAAGATATACGTAGGAGGGAGCAATATACTGCTTGACTCCTCGGTGAAGGTATGTTCTCGAAACTTTATCAAAAGCCCGTACCGAGCTACTGAGCGTCTCTCCTGCAGAGTCTTCCGCTGGAGTTTATCTATCATCTCTGTAACAATTTCGCGATTAGTAAATGATCCTGTAACGAAGCACGCTGCTCTCCGTTGGATCTTCTCTATCTCTTCTATCAACCCTATCTGGCATGGATACCACACTGCTGAGCAGTATTCAAGCAGTGGGCGAACAAGTGTACTGTAACCTACTTCCTTTGTTTTCAGATTGCATTTCCTTAGGATTCTTCCAATGAATCTCAGTCTGGCATCTGCTTTACCGATGATCAACTTTATATGATCATTCCATTTTAAATCACTCCTAATGTGTACTCCCAGATAATTTATGGAATTAACTGCTTCCAGTTGCTGACCTGCTATTTTGTAGCTAAATGATAAGGGATCTATCTTTCTATGTATTCGCAGCGCATTACACTTGCCTACATTGAGATGCAATTGCCATTCCCTGCATCATGCATCAATTCGCTGCTGATCATCCTGCATTTCAGTACAATTTTCCGTTGTTACAACCTCTCTATACACCACAGCATCATCTGCAAAAAGCCTCAGTAAACTTCCGATGTCATCCACAAGATCATTTATGTATATTGTGAATAGCAACAGTCCTATGACACTCCCCTGCGGCACACCTGAAATCACTCTTACTTCGGAAGACTTCTCTCCATTGAGAATGACATGCTGCGTTCTGTTATCTAGGAAATCTTCAATCCAATCACA
Organism: Schistocerca americana; assembly: GCF_021461395.2. NCBI lineage: Eukaryota > Metazoa > Arthropoda > Insecta > Orthoptera > Acrididae > Schistocerca > Schistocerca americana. Next base: position 597,169,494 of record NC_060124.1, on the reverse strand, counting down.
AAATTGGTCTGATAGTCTATGCTCTTACTTTGTTCATTAAACGACTGTGGGGAACTGTACTGAATGCCTTGCGGAAGTCAAGAAACACGGCATCTACCTATGAACCCGTGTCTATGGCCCTCCGAGTCTCGTGGATGAATAGTGGGGGCTGGGTTTCATACCACTGTCTTTTTCAAAACCAATGCTGATTCCCACAGAGTAGATTTCTAGTCTCCAGAAAAGTCATTATACTCAAACATAATACGCATTCCAAAATTCTTCAACTGATCAACGTTAGAGATATAGGTCTATAGTTAAGCACATCTGTTCGACGTCCCTTCTTGAAAACAGGGATGACCTGTGCCCTTTTCCAATCCTTTGGAACGCTACGCTCTTCTAGAGACCTATGGTACACCGCTGCAAGAAGGGGGCCAAGTTCCTTCGCGTACTTTGTGTAAAATCGAACTGGTATCCCATCAGGTCCAGCGGCCTTTCCTCTTTTGAGCGATTTTAATTGTTTCTCTATCCGTCTGTCGTCTATTTCAATATCTATCATTTTGTCATCTGTGCAACAATCTAGAGAAGGAACTACAGTGCAGTCTTCCTCTGTGAAACAGCTTTGTAAAAAGACATTTAGTATTTTGGCCTTTATTCTGTCATCCTCTGTTTCAGTACCATTTTGGTCACAGAGTGTCTGGACATTTTGTTTTGATCCACCTACCACTTTGACATAAGACCAAAATTCTGAGGATTTTCTGCCAAGTCGGTACATAGAACTTTACTTTCGAATTCATTGAACGCCTCTTGCATAGCCCTCCTCACACTATATTTCCCTTCACGTAATTTTTGTTTGTCTGCAAGGCTTTGGCTATGTTTATGTTTGCTATGAAGTTCCCTTTGCTTCCACAGCAGTTTTCTAACTCGGTTGTTGTACCACGGTGGCTCTTTTCCATCTCTTATGATCTTGCTTGGCACATACTCATCTAACGCATATTGTACAATGGTTTTGAACTTTGTCCACTGATCCTTAACACTATCTGTACTTGAGACAAAACTTTTGTGTTGAGCTGTCAGGTACTTTTTAATCTGCTTTTTGTCACTTTTGCTAAACAGAAAAATCTTCCTACCTTTTTTAATATTTCTATTTACGGCTGAAATCATCGATGCAAACTGGAAATTTGAGCTGAGTACAATGTGTTATCCTTATAGTGTCATTATTTATTATAGTGCTATTATTTATTGAAGTAAAAATCATTGTAATTGTTTTATAAATTTTTGACAGGTCTCCTGTATGCAAACCAAATGGATTGCAAATGTACGTCACACACACACACACACACACACACACACACACACACACACACACACACACACACACACACACACACACACACACACACACACACAGGACTCTGGGGTTGAGCATTGTTGAAAGTATATGAGGTACTGCTGTACCTCCACACAAAAGAGTACCTCCTCAGCAAACAGTTTCCCAGATACTACCATGACTTCAGAATTACGTGGATAAAAGACATGATAAAGTCACTATTTTGGTAATTTATTTATGTAGTCATAAATGCCACATGCTCTTGGGATATTTTCATTGGTGTTACATACATTTAACATAAACTATGCAATCTGTTGTAAAATTGCTACCGGTTTTTCTTGCTGTACCCAGGGCATGTCAGAATTCCTATTACAGGTATGTAAGGGTTGTAGAAGGGACTTGGTACATTTCCAGACATGGGTTCTGTAATGAAACCTGGTGGATAAAGTTTGCTCTGGAGCCTCTCTGTAATAGGAATTGTGACACACTCTGGATTTTTAGTGAGCAGATGGATGGCATGTGTTGAGTGTAGACTTACTGATGCTCAATAGTCAGTTTCCTTTATACCTTTTATGGACAACATTCCACTTGATACAAGTGTTATAAATATTACTACACAGATAGAAATTTTATATTAATTTTGTGTGTGAGTTCGTTTCTTGTCATGATGCCAATTGGTCAACTGGATTCTTTAGAAGCTTGTTGTTTGCAGTAAAGCTTATTTTGTTGCCAATGTAGTGAAGGCTTTGTTGCCAATGTAGTGAAGGCACTAACCCATGTATCTGTGATAATGCTCCCTATCTGCTCAGAATTATTTGTTGCTAAGGGATCAATTATACTTTCACAACAATTTACACTTAAAGTGGGCTTCTGAACTAATAATTATTGTTGTAAATACTACTTTGAGAAAGCTTCGGGTATAGTCTCGGATGACATACCTACAATCGATTTGCGACATGTATTTTAGCCAACATATGGAGGGTAGACTGAAGTCGTCACCATCTGTAATTTTATGACTTGGGGTACCTATTTGGAATGACTGAACACTTCTTTGAGCTGTTCAGCATCTCATTCAGATGGTTGGTAATTTTCTTTGAGTTGTCAAATACAACCTATCCATACTAACTCACAGGAACTGTCTACATAAATTTCACTACAGGGTAAATTACTACTGACAGCAATAAACATTCTACAACTGACTGTATTTAATCTATTCTTAATGAACACGGTTCAGTCTTCAGTAAGAGTTTTGGCTGAAATTACTTGTGGTTTAGCCATGTTTGCATACCTAAAATAATTTGAGCCTCAGTGCTTTCTATTAGTGATTGGAGCTCTGAATCTTTCCTAACACAGCAACAACAATTTAGAATTACAATACAAGCTGCATCTAAAACTACCTTCATCCTGTTTTTGCCCTGCACTCTTTTAAACGGTCACCCTTTCTGTAGCTTACTGAGACCCTCTAACATAAGAAGCCAGCCAGTCGCCTCCTCACGGCCCCCACTATCCAAGTAGTCACCTTCTGTGTGTCGTGGTCCCCTGACATATTAAACATAACCCAGGAAACACACCATCATAAGGCACAAGTCAGGGAGTCTGCAGACTGGGTGCAGGACTGCCGTAGCCCCTGATACAGAGCTGAATTGATGTATGTTTCATAGGACCATGGTTAATTCTGTCATGATGCTATTGATAGTGACCTACACATTCAAATAGCAAGACTGGCAATCTTTATCACATCAGCTAGCTGCCCAAAAGCAGACACACTGTGCGTGTCACTTTGGATCAGATCAATGTTAGTACCGACATGAGACACCATTTGCAATTGGCTGAAACATCTGGTCATCACGGCATCCAGAAGCACCTGCTCCACATCAGGAATAACTACTCCTGAACTTTCATATAGTTTGGACCACAGAGTTCTGCAACATTAGTTGCCAGGTTTCTTCACTGTAGTAGGTCTTCAGCAGTCACATAAACGTTTTATCCAGTGGCTGCATCTTACAGGTACAGTGAGAAGGGAGTTTAACTAAATGAACATGATGAATCCTACTTATAGAAAAGAGCCTCCATGCTTAGGTGGAGATTCATTGGTAACACAGTTCTACATGCTAATGTCATTGTACTTGCCTCCTTCTCTGTCTTAGCCAGCGAAAAGTGTCATCCAAGGGACATTGTGGCAGTTTTCAAATATTGCATTTTCTTTTCCTTGCTAATTTCACATCTTCTGCCATTTGATCAAAATCCAGTTTCTTTTTTTGCTGTTGGTCTTGTGACACAAATTTCTAGTGACTGTTAATAGAATCTCCATGTTTTCTGATAGCTCAGTAATACCTAGACTATATTTTGCCCTAACTGTTTAAAATATATGAAACTGCTTTGAACCCAAGAATTAAGATTTAAACACCCATGTGAATATGGAGGGTGTTATGGAATATTTGGAAGCCAGACTGTTCCATAACCACTCTCAAATATAATCTGACTTGCCAATTTGCTGTATGAATAACTTGTAGAGCCTTCACGGGGAGTTACAAAATTGACTTACTTTATTACATTACTATCTGACCAACTTCTGCTCCTCAAGGAGCTTTCAACTATAAATACTTCTTCAGTGTTCTTTGGGAGTGGTTGGCCAGCCACATACACCCCTGTGTCTTGTTTTTCTCTAGTGTCAGTTGTGTTTTAATTTACAGTTTTCAAACATCTCCCCATTTTTCACATTTTTTTCCATGTTGTGAGCAACTGAGACTGATCACACCAACACCCACACATATCATGCCGCACCTGTATCAATCAGCAGCTCCATGGGGCAGCCAAAGGAAGAGTGGCTGATGTGCAGCATCAGCGTCTCCCAGCTCTTGCACCTGTTAGAGCTGCTGCCACTCTGCTGACAAGAAGCAAGAAAGTCAGTTATTCACTGATCCATCCATCCATCTGTCAAGAGATTTCACTTTGTCAGTTAGTAGTATTGCCATGGACATATAGTGTGCGGGAATTGTCCACAACAAAGAACTGGAGAGAGAAATGTGGAAAGAATGAGAGACAGAGTAAGGAAGAGAATTGGAGTGATGGACGGCATAGGAGAAGGTACGCATAGAAACAGATAAAGAAAGATCGTCAGAACAGGGCAGACTGACTGACTCCAGTTTGAATCTGTCATAAGACAGATCCAGCATTACTCCATGTGTACGGTGAAACAGTCCTCTGCCGACAAGCTTTCAGAGTGTATTCAGAGTTACCTCTTCAGTATTTTGGCATAAGGGGACTCTCTTTCCAGTAACTCATTTCAGAGTTATTGCATTCCATTTGCTTTCATGGCAAATTAGCTCAGTATCTGTATTGCACTAAAAATATCATAACAACACTGCCAATGTCGAAGCTGTGTGCTGTGTATTTTGTTCTTAAACAAACTCCTTTTCCATCCATTAACAGTCCTCTCTGCTCACAACAGAACGCACAAATTACTCTTCAACCGTGAGCACACAACACCCAGGGGACTCTCCGCTCTTTGATGGGTTCATGCTTGGCTACCACGGGCTCCCAGCCTTTGCAGCATCCTTTCCTTTTCGTATTGCATGTCTATCCTCTTAGTATTATTTTTCCCCTCCCTTGGGGAACATGTCTGGGGTATTTTTGGGAATGTTCCACACTGTCCATAGCTGACATACAAACAGTCTCACCATGGTTTTCCATGCCTATTTTCATTCCTTCATTCACCTTCTCCTATCCTTCCTCCTCTTCGATAGTTGAGGCTCCTCTTTTTTCCTTCTTCCTCCCTGTGTGCACCTGAAGGCCAGTCCACCTTCCTAAATTGTTGATTCATCCCTGTGTCAGGTGTTTGGGAGATGTGACCTAAGGAGTGAACAATCACCTAAGGCTGGTGCACCCCCATGTGAAAGGGGCACCCAGTTGGAAGGAGCGAGCCATTAGAGATGCTGGAAATCAGGGAGGATTTCCTCAAAATGAGCCAATCACTCTCTACACAGTCCACAGCTACCAAACATAAATGGAATGAAGCTCCCAATTCAAAGACCCTCCCAGCTTCATCGCAGTGCTTCATGGTTTGATGTAGTGAAGACAGACAATCTGTTGCAACGGTAAATCTATTTATTATTCAGAACACTGTTGATGCAGTTGCCAGCCCTGTGAAATCATGCTCTCATTTATGGAATGGCACTTTGCTTTTGGAGACAACTTTTGATTCTCAAGTGCAACAACTGCTCGCCACTTCGCTACTCCACAGTTACCCTGTTTGTGTCGAGGCCCATAGAACCTGGTCACTCACAAGTTAATGGCTAGCCAAAAAGCTTGTGTCCTACTGTCAGGCACTTAAAATATGGGTCTTGCTACATCTCACTCCATGAAGGACTTGGCCATGAAGACATGCGACCTCAAATTCAGCTCAGAGATTGTGAAATCATCCGTGTCATGGTATCATCGCCATCCCCTCGTCCAGCTGTACAACAAGCCATCAAACCCACGCCACAGGGGGAGAAGTCACCAGATACACAACTGACAGGCTGGAGAGGACAGAATAAATACACCCATGAAGACTTCCTACATCCCTTCAGCCAACCAACATCTGAGACTTCCTCTGCCAACTGGAAAGGATCAAAGAAATCCAACAAAGGCAAACGGTCTTCTCCTTCACGGACTCAAAGATACTCTTTGATGGTGTTATCATGCATTACCTTCACTTGGCCAGCCTCCGTGCTGCCAGTGCACAGAAGTGAAACCCCTTGATTTTCTCCTCATCATGTTTGTAACCAACAATGAAATGTTAACAGCTTAGATCCAACAAGGAGGATTTATGGCTTGTTTTAGAATTGCAGCATTCACTTGTACTCTGTGTTCAGGAAACAAAATTGTGTCTTCATGATTTGCATTTCATCCCGGTCTGTTTTGACTTTCCCCCTGTTATTGGCATTCAATCTTGTGGGGGACTCATGCTGCTCATATGGGATGATGTACATAGTCCACCCATCTCCCAGACTACCTGTCTTCAAAGTGTTGCCATTCACCTTTTCTTTCCTCCTTAGAGCTTGCCCTTTTGTACCCTTTACAGCCCTCTATCATTCGATATCACCAGGGCAGACTTCCTTCAGCTTTCCCCCTGCGGGTCCGGGGTACGAATAGGCCCGAGGCATTCCTGCCTGTCGTAAGAGGCGACTAAAAGGAGTTTCAACCATTTCGGCCTTCATTGTGATGGTCCCCATTGGGGTTTGACCTCCATTTTTCAAAATTCTACAGAAGTATGAGTCTTTTGGGGAAGGAAACCTTACGTGGTGTATCACCGGTGCCCAGTGCACTAAGACCTTGGCACTCATCATCATAATGGCGTCGTAACTGCACCCACTGTTCATCAGTTTGGGGGTAAACACCTGATGGGTTGCACAAGTTACGCCCATAGTGCGTCCCCATCTGCATCTACGATCATGATGGACTTTCCATGGAGCCCGAAATCCAGCACGGTAGCCAGCCCATTGTGGTGGGGTCGTCATGTACCCTCTAGGTTGTAGCCCCCTGACAACACAGGGATCGTACTGCCGATACCTGAGCTGCACCCTCCCCTCATAAGCCAAGGAGTAGATGTCCGTCTACCTGGGGCATCAGGACTCCCAGCAATGGTCATCCTGCCAGGTGGCCCTTGCTGAGGCTGGGTGGCGCCCGTGGGGAGAGCCCCTGGTCGGAGTGGGTGGTATCGGGGCGGACGTTTTGCACATGAAACGTCAACATGCATCAGGTCGCTCTGCGGCCATGTCTTCTAAGAGGAAAGGTTCTGTCTCTGTCTCTGATTCTGGTACTTCTGCCTTTCCCCCCCTTGGCCACTCCCTGAGAGGAAGGACAGGCCCGCCGGCTTGGGGCGAAATACGTCCCCCGCTATTTGGTCTGTTCTCGGATGGATGGGGGGACGTTCGCCACCTCAAAGCCCATGTTCTTTGTACAGCATATCAAGGATATCTTCGGAGAAATTGAGGCTTTTAGTAAAATGCGTTTGGGGTCCATTCTCATAAAGACCACCTCCACTACACAGTCGGTGGCGCTCCAGGGATGCGACTGACTAGGGGACATTCCAGTGTCCATTGTCCCACATCTGGCACTCAATAGGACACAGTGGATTATTTTCCATTGGGACCTCTTACTGCAATCTGATGTGGAGCTCAGGGCCAACCTGCAGTGCCGTGGCATGCATTTCGTCCGGCGAGTCCAGCGCGGCCCCAAAGATCGTCACGTCGACACTGGGGCCTTTATCCTCGCCTTCGAGGGGGTTGTTCTCCCGGAGAAGGTAAAGGTGATGTGCTACCGGTGCGATGTGCGACCTTATGTCCTACCTCCTATGCGATGCTTTTGATGTCTGCGCTTCAGGCACATGTCATCACGGTGTGAAGCTGAGCCCCTCTGTGGCGATTGTGGATGTACTCTTTGTGAGGGACGTATATGCACCCTACCACCTCGGTGCGTCAATTGTTCTTGCCTCCACTCGCCTAGATCTTTTGACTGCCCTGCATACCAGCAGGAGAAGAAGATACAAGAATTGAAAACCTTGGAACGTCTGTCTTATTCTGAGGCCAGGAAGAAATATGACCACCTCCATCGTGTGATGTTGACAACATCGTTTGCTTCGGTCACGCCCACTCCTTCCGCAGTGTCCTCATCCCTATCCTGTCACCCCTCCTCACCCCACCTGGGGTCTATGCCTCCACCTCCAAAATCCCTCCCTTCCAAATCCTCCTCCATCGCGGCCCCTGCCCCCTCTGCCCCAGGGGCCACCCTCCCTCCCCCCCTCCTCCTCCTCCTCCCCCTCCTCCTCCTCCTCCTCCTCCCCCTCCTCCTCCTCCTCCTCCTCCTCCTCCTCCTCCTACTCCATCACCTGAGAAGCGATCCTCTTCTCAGGCGTTGATCGGGGAAACGTTACGGACCCTGGCTTCCGAGGTCTGGCGTTCAAAAACGGACCCCAAGCGTGAGGACTTTCTTCGGGTCCAGCCCTCACAGCCCACCATCCCTGTGACTCATCTGTCTTCCAAGAAGGCCTCAAAGAAGAAGTCTTTATCCCCCTCTCCACCCCGATGCGTTTCGTCTGATGCTCCATCCGACAGTCGCTGCTCTCGGCCGTCCTCAGTTTCGCCGGGACGCTCTGCTGCCAGGTGCTCAGCTGGCCTGTCATCGGCGGACGATGCTGCCCCTCCTGCGCAACCCAGGAATGTGGCCGCAGCTGGCGACGACTCGATGGAACAGGATCTGCCTCCCAGTGGTTGTAGCGATGTTCCCTCGAAACCTGGCCCTCCGCGGCCATCAAGGTGACCAGCTTTTCATCTGTTTCGTTCCCACTTTCTCTGATTCACAATGGCTCTGTTACATTGGAACATACAAGGTATTCGATCTAATTGGGAGGAATTACAACTGCTCCTCCGGCTGCACTGTCCGCTCGTCATTGGTCTCCAGGAAACGAAGTTATGCCCAACTGACCATATTGCTTTTACTCACTATACCTCCGAGTGATCTGACCTAACCCCTGTGGACGGTATTCCAGCTCATGGTGGGTCCATGTTGCTCATTCGGGATGATGTCTATTACCATCCCATCCCATTGACCACCCCACTCCAAGCAATAGCTGTCTGTATTACTCTTTCTGCCTTTACTTTTTCTGTTTGTACTGTCTACACTCCATCGTCATCTGCAGTTAGTCGGGCTGACATGAGGCACCTGATTGCCCCGCTTCCTCCTCCGTTTTTATTGTTTGGCGACTTCAATGCCCATCGTCTCCTTTGGGGTTCTCCTGCATCCTGTCAGAGAGGCTCCCTCTTGGTGGATGTTTTGAACCATGTCGATCTTGTCTGCCTCAATACTCCTCTCGGACTCTACTCATACCTACTCGCACTCGGACCTCTCGATCTGTTCTACCACTCTTGCCCATCAGTTCGAGTGGTATGTCCTTTCTGACACCTATTCGAGCGACCATTTCCCCTGTGTCATTCGTCTGCTGCACCACACCCCATCCCCTCGTCCCTCGAGCACTTTCTCCTTAATTTATGCAACTGGGCAGAGGGCACCTTTCCCATACCTAAGCCCGGTAAGGACAAACACATTCTTTCTAGTTATCACTCCATTTCTATCGCCAGATGCGTTTGCAAGGTGATGCAATGTATAATTCATACCTAGGTGGTATGGTGGCTTGAGTTTCGCAATTTACTAACCACTGCACAGGTGGATATCGAGCACTCCGTTCTGCAGTTGACCATCTTGTCACTATGTCCACCTGTTTCATGAAAGGTTTTCTGCAGAAATATCAGACTGTGACCATGTTTTTCAATTTGGAGAAAGCCTACATCATCTGCTCCAGCACTGGTATCGTCTGTACTCCCTACACATGTCTCTTCCATGGCCACCTCAACTGTTTCGTTGAGGCATTTTTCAAAGACTTGAGTTTTCAAGGTCTGTGTGCATTCTGCCTTGTCAGACACCATTATCCCGGAAATCGGTGTTCCCAAATATTCCGTCCTGAGTGTTGTCGCCATTAACCCTACTACGGTCTGTCTTCTGCCGGGTATCTGTGCCTCCCTTCTTGTTGATGATTGTGCCATCTACTGCAATTCTCCACAGACCAGTCTCATCGAGTGGCATCTTCAGCAATGTCTTAATTGTCTTTACTCATGGAGCATAGACAATTGCTTTTGTTTTTCCACTGACAAAACCCTCTGCTCAGTATTTATAGCAGAGCTCTTTGTCCTGTATCAGGCCACAGAGTACATTTGGTGACACAGGCTTTACAGATGTGTCAGGCACTCTCAGTGCCCTTCAAAGCCTCTGTGGGCTGTACACTACCCATCCCTTAGTGCAACGGTTCCAGGAAAACTGTCACTCTTGATGGAGCCACTGTGATGTTTATGTGGGTTCATGCTCATGTCAGTGTGACAGGAAATGAGACTACTGATGCTGGTGCTGAGGCTGCTGTCCTTGTACTGCAGCCCACTGGTTCTTACAGTCCCTCTGCTGATCTCTGTCTTACTGCCTATCAGGTGGTGGTGTCACTTTAGCATCACTGGTCCTGCCTTCAATGGAGCAATGGAATAAGCTCTGGGTTATTAAACTTCTCCCTGTGGCTTGGACGAACTCCTGTCAGCCCTCCCTCCATGAGGAGGTCATTTTAACTAGGTTGCATATTGGGCACTGCCGTTTCAGCCATCGCCATTTGTTAACCTCCATTTCCTGATGGAATGACCCTTTTTTAACCATTTATGTTCCTGTTTGAGTTTGCCATCTGAATTATCGCCCGTTTTTGCAAACGACGTGTGGGCTGTCGACAGCGTTTTACTTTTTATCTGTACAAGCAATATGGTGAAGACCATTTAATTTTTATTTCAGGACTTCCATTTCTCTATGGTGTACTTTATAGACTTTTCTCCACGTCTCTGTTTTTAGCATTTTTCTCTTCCATTGATTGTGATTAGTGTAGTCATTTTTACATCCTCCCTTTGTCTTCATGTTCTATAGTTCTGATATGTGCTCGTATGATTGTAGTTGCTTTTGCACCCAAAAAACAAAACAAAGGAAAAGAAAACAAACACCACACAAATTAATGTGTAGAAAGTAGGAGTTTTGATATCAGTGTGAAAGATACAAATTCCAATTGGGCATGACAGCAGGGGTACTGATACTCATATAGGGACTTCTGGAAACCCAATTCTGGTCCGTTCTGAGGCCATTTGAAGTGCTGCACACTTTCCAGTCGTTCATCATGTGGTTCTCATTGTGTGAGTTTTTCATGTCCTCCATATCAGTTTCCATTTTATAGTAAATGGGAGCAGCTGTCATCAGATTATGTTCCTGATTATGACTTCATCTTACACTCTCCAAATTGAATTGTTAATGTAAGCGAATGTCAAGCACAACACAAGCAACACATCTGTTACATTGGATAGAGAATATGATAGTGTGTATGCTGAACTAGATGAAAGATATGGCAGTAAGAAACCAATTACTGGGTTGGTGAATATGTTCATAGCATTTTTCCATGTTTGATAAACACAAGAGATACACATAAGAGACTTCAGTCATCAGTAATGTATTCTCCTTCACTTTTTACAGCAGTTTTCTCATCACCAGTGACAATACAGGATAGGAATGGTTGGTTTTCTTCATGAGCCAATTGAAATTGATCAAGCAGAGAGGCACATATGTCCACCTGTTGATTTTTGTGAAGTTGGCTTGGAGCACGCGATACCTGTAAAAACAGTTTTTGAATATTCCCCTTTGCATGCAAATGTAACATATGGTGGAATGATTACACTTAATCATATTTCCCTGTTCTCGAGTACACTAACATGGATCATTGTGTGTTAATGTGGTTAAATGATCTTTATTAAACCCAAAGGTCTTCCTGAATGTAGAGTGTCACTAATGTCAAAACGATCATCCTTAATACGAGAAAAGCATTTTCTTGCTGTGCTGTGTCAAATGGCATTATTCCCATACATGGCACAAGTGTTCCTGGCTGTCCATGCTGCTGTAACCCCTCAGCTGAACTCGAGCAGAAGAATGTCAGAAATGTTCAGATTTCTTCTCTTGGCACTCCATTTTCTCATGTCCACAGCTACACTCTCTGTCTCCAACTGAAAAAATGACAAAATATAAACTCAACAAACAATGGTGAACATCAAATAAAAAATAAGCAATCAATAAATCCATAGCAATTGGAATAACAACATGCAAAACACAAATGCTATGAATTTATACCCCAACCTAATATCTATTAAGGCATGGTGTGAAGGCATAAGTACAATACAGTTCAGAAACCATACACAAGATTTCCAGCTGAAGCTGGTACATGGCTGTATAAGTTGCGTTTGCCCACTAGGCTTTTGGCTGCAGGTGATAGAGATGTTGGACTGAGGTCGGGCCCTCGGGTGGGGGCATAGAACAGCTGACCAGCACGCTGCCCAAATCAGCACACGTACCAACACACTCTACCTTAGTGGTGGCAGAGGTAGTGTAACGTGTATGTTACTACAAACCCTCATTGCTTTGGGGGAAGAGTGACCAGATCCCAGTGCATCTGTGGTGTGATGATGTCAACACATCGATAGTTTTTAAAGTAGTCACCACGAGCGCGAACAGTTCCCGGTTTGTGTGAACTGGTGTGTAGGAATGGATGTCATGTGAGTGCAGAGATGCACGCCTTCTGGCCTTGCCCATGAGAGTGGAGGACCCTAGCACCCCATAGGAAAGAGTCATGTCCACGTTGGAATTCTCTTGGTGCTGTGAATTGGAAAGCTGCAGTGTCCGGAGGTAATGTAGGTGGTGCCAGCAGGCGGATGGCAGCCACCAGCCTCAGTGTAGGAGGCAATGTATCACTGTAGGAGGCAGCTACAGGCACATCAATGAAACTTCAGTGTCCCCCTCCAATGAGAGAAGCCACTGCAGCTTGTGGGGAAGGAGCCAGAGATCATATTGGGAGGGTGGCCAGACACGGTCTGGATGGCATGTTGCACACAGTGAACTGCAATGATGGCGGACGAGGCACCCATGTGGTGGTTAGCACAGGGGCGTGTGTACCGTGCTAGGACAAAGCCAATCATAGTGGTGCACCACGAGCACTCATCAGCACACACTGTGTACACACGGCACCCACACTGGCTATGGACAGTGCCTGGAGTCAGTAGGGATCTGTACTGGTGTTCCGGGCACCCCTGTCTGGCAGCAGGAGGGGCAGCAGTGTTTGCAGCTGCTTGCTGTGTGTGTGTGTTTGGACCTACTCTTGCCCACAATTGGAGTCATTCAGTAAGAACTGAGAAAAATGTGAGGGCCTTCTTTGTCAGCAATTCTGTGATGTATTTGCCCATTTGAGTTTCGATAGTTCACATGAGGTGTTTTGCTTCACCATTGGAGTCTGGATGAAAGCGTAGAGCCACAATGGTCCAGGGGTTATTGTGTGAGCGAAAATAATTAAAGGAGTTATTCTCAATTGGAGGACCATTGTCTGAAACTATTGTACGAGGTAGGCCTCTGTCAGAAGAAATTTATGACAGCACCTTGACAGTTGGACATGCTGTGTTGGATGGCCAACAAGCAACATATGGAAGCTTGGGAAAGGCATCGACAACCAAAAAGTCCGAGTAAGTCGACATCAATTCTTTTTCAGAGTAGAGTGATGGCTCACTGGGGGCTGAGGGAGGGAAGGGGGGGAGGGGGGGACCATTCACGGTGCCCTCTATCGATTTGAACACTTCCGTAATACCGTGACTGGGTGCTCTGCATTGTGATTGGTACATGTCCAGAACATGTGCAGATGTGCCAAGTGTTTAGTTTGGTGGCCTTTCTGATGACCTCAAAGTAACAGGTTGAGAACCTCCCTAAGTAACATCATCAGAATCATAGTGAGTGTAGTACCCTCTTCCATTGAGAAGAGAATGACACCATCTGACAGAGAAAGATGATGACGGAAAATGTGCAAGTTCCACAAATGGCCAGACAGGTGGCCTAGCAGACAGTCAGGCCGCCCATGTCAGATTGTGTACACAACTTGTTTAAGCCCTGGGTCAACAGCTACAGCAGATGCAGAGCTGGAGCTGCTACACGGGAAACTATCACTGGTCTGTCATGCATCTTTAACAATCTGAAAACCCAACAGATCATCCCAATCAAAGGATGGATGGAGCCCTTATGGGCTCTCAAGGCAATGCATCAGCATTTGCATGCTGTTACATGAGGTTGAAATTTTTTATTAACAAAATGGATTTGTCAGATAAAGCAGATGCTGGGTTAAACAAGGAAACTGACTGATTGACATGTGGCAAAGTGGAACTTCATTGCTGTATTAGAATAAGTGAAAGTTTTTTGGTGCATTAACTACTATAAGGGCATCTTTTTCAAATTGCTTATAGTGCTTCTGTGCTATGTTAAGTGTTTTGGATGCATAAATGATAGGTTGCTCTGAACCATTTGCATGACAATGGGGCAGAACTTCCACCACCCGATACTAAGACGTGTCTGTGGCCAAGACTAGAGATTTACCAGGATGGAAAATTGCAAGGTGAGGAACATAGTATAGTTTGTTTTAAAGTTCCACAAAGGTGTGCTCACAGGTGAGAGACCGCTTAAAAGGAAAAACTTTATAAAGGAATTGGTGCAGAGGGTGTCCCAGAGTGGTTGCAGCTGAAATAAACTGGTGATAGAATGCTATCTTTCTGAGAAATGCATGTAGTTCCTACAAATTGGTCGGACAGGTCAGAGCTGTAATAGCCGTGGCGTGCTGTTCTGGGCTTGGACACCGTTCGTGGAAATTTAGTGTCCGAGATACACAACAGAGGATGGGAAAAATGTGGCTCAGTTAGATTACGCTTGAGACGCTGTTCCAAATGATGAACAGAGACTGAAGGTTACGTAATTGTTCTTTAGTTGAAGTGCCTGTTACTGCAATATTGTGGGAACAGATGATGCAGCAAGCAACAATGGCCATATGTTGCTCTGGTGAGCACTGAAATTTTGCTGTGGGCTAGCTACTCCAAACATTAAATGTTCATATCGACAAAGACCAAAGGCGTGCTTACTATGAGAAATTGTTTCACTGTGTCCTATAATGGAACCTGCAGGGAGACCGTAGCCCAGTCAGTTTCAGAAAAGAATTAGCACAATTTTGCAAGTAAGTCATCAGCTCATGGCAGAAGGTATGAGTCAATAACAGGACTCTGGTAAATTTGATGTCTCCACAAAGTTGGAGGTGAGACACCACTTTTTTTTGACAATCATTAGTGGTGCAGCCCACTCACTTGTCTAAAGCAGTCAAATTATGCCTGGTGACTCAATAGATTCATTTCATACTCATTCACATAAGGACGTGAAAAAAATGCAGCCAATCCAACTTGTTCGATTGATGTGTACTGTGAAGTTGTTCACACACCATAATCCCTCAGAAAACAAATCCAAAAATTCAGAACACAATTAATCTAGGCCTTGATAAGGAACCAGATCTGAAAAAAAGGATATATATTTTCATTAATAGAAAATTCAAAAGTAACAAAAGCATGCAACCCAAACAAATTTTCAGTGTCAGTATAATTAACAACAAAATACATATCTGCAGTCCATTCAACCGCGTTAGCTGTGGTGGACATAAACTTAGTGAGAACTGGAATATACTGTTTGTTTGTAGCTTACCACATGGCATTTGATGGTTGCTGATGGTGGAAGCCCATGTGTTTGTGGGTCTAAGAGTAGAGGAGTGAAATGGTTGATCTGGCATTCACTTTTGAAGATAACGGTTCCTTCAGTGCAAACACTTCAATAAAAAGTTGATTCTGACCTGCAGTCAATAATGAAATAGAATGAATGTCAACGTCCATTTATATCAAGGAAGGCTGGGTGTGACAAATCGAATCCATGTGGTCTCCGTTATACCACAACACTCACCATTTGGAGCATGCAGTCTCCTTGTACTGCACGAAGCGATAGGGATTTGTCTGAAATGCCTCATGGTCTCCTTCTCATGGTCATCATAAGGTTTGTGTGTCTCAGCTAAGCTTTCCAGTTTGAGGGGCAATGACTTCCTCATCATCTGGAGAATTACTGCCATGTGCTGAAGCGGTTCACTGTATATAATGGTATGTCACCTGGTGCTTCGATTTGGTAGGCTGCTCCACGGGGGACTTAAAGGGACTGACCAGTGTTAAAACTTCTTCTGAGGACAGATCCTCACGTTGAAGGGTTCTCTGATGCATTTACTTATTGGGTGCTAGGCAGACGGGCACATCATCAACTGTAAAGTCATCATAAGATTCTTTGGAGCTTTTAGTAACAAAGTGATACTTATGGCCCTCAAACCCTTCAGCTCTGCTACCTAATCCCGATAAGACTGATGTGACTGCCTAGGTACTTGTAAAACTGTACACAAGCGACACTGACATGGAAGGCCCCGTGACTATAAGATGATGACAAACCCCACTTTTCATTAAAAGTGTGAGGCCAGTTCATTTAAAGCGCAACTATTGTTGCACACATGAGTGGAATCCACGACAATAACAAACACTTACATTTCTTTGCCCATTATCCTGAATGCAATAAGGTGTTGGTGTAGCTATTCTTCACAAGTTTCACTTCTTCAGTAGAGTCGTCGTGTGACAGACATAAAACATTGTGGGTGTACCTGTGATGGTGGAGCCTGAACCGTCATCATTGTCACTAGTTTTTCCAAGGTGGCTATAGTAAATTGCTACTGCCAGACAAGTGGTTGAGTTACCACATTCATAGGTAAGATACGAGAAGAAACAGTCATGGAAATTGAGTGCTTGAATTTTCTACTTGTTTCTTCTTGATTTCTAACTCTGAACACAATACAAGTTGTGGCTGTTATAAAAGGACTAGTTAGTGAGCCAAGACGTGTCAGCATAAGTACGAGGTACGTGGCTATATGAGAAGCATTTGACCACCAGGGGCAGCTCTCTTTCAGCTGCAGGCAATTGAGGTGCAGGATTAAGATCAGTGGCATCTGTTCAGGAGCCAGAGCAACTGAACACTGTGCTACTCAAATGAGCGATAGTGGTGGCAGAGGTGCAGCAGTGTCCAGGCTTCTACAGACTTCATATACAATTTCATTCCATATGATACAGATTCTGGTTTCACTACGTGATCTGTGTACTCATCTATATATTTGTTCCTGCTCAGAAATCTGTGTTCGAGCTGCAAGATTTAAATGCATTGTAAGTAAATTGGCCATATTGACTCTGTTCTCTTTTGCATGCGATTTTTATCTTTTTTCGTTTGTAATGGAAAAATCCACATTATCTGCTTTTGACAGTATATATATGCATCTTAAGTATATTTTGTCACATAGTGGATACGCTATTGTGCTTTTGAATGGATTTACTTCTTGACACTGAGTATGCTTTGCAATCTTGTTGACTAAATCATTCTTTGATGTAACTGCTAAAAATGCATCAGTAGTTAATCAATCATTGACCCATGTTTGTGAGTTCTGTTCACAATAGGATTTTGGAGTGTATACTGTGTTCAAACATTGTGCATTACTTCCTGAGGTTGAAGTGCTAATTGTCTTTCACAAGAAGGGAATTTCCTGAATCCATGCTACCTGTCAATAGTTTTCTTCAATGTAACGCATGCTATTGACTGGGAATCTCAAATCAGTTCCATATTTGGAGGTTTCCAAAAGGCTTTTCATAATGTTTCTTACAAGTAGCTTCCAAGCAGATTGTATGCAAATGGAGTGCTGTCGCATTCCTGCGGCTGGGTTCGCAATTGATATAAGGCGTTGATGAATGAAGTGTGATGGGTGCCCTACTGGTCCTAAGATATATAAATGGTTTAGGACCAGTCCTCTTGAAATTGTTTGCAGATGATACTGATATTAACATTCTAAGAAAAGCATCACAGTATTAAAACAAATTCCAAAATTATTTAGTTTCAATATCTGTATGGTGTGAAGAGTGGCAATGTGACCCAAATAAATAAATAAATTAATTAATTAATTAATTAAAATAAAAAGTGTGAGGTCATTCACATGAGTACTAAAAGAAATCTATTTAATGCCTACTTATCTAGTAGAACTGACAACCTTTAGATTTATGTGATTTCTTGTGTAATCGGAATTTCAGTCTTGAACAACTTAAATTGAAACAATAATGTTGTTTGGAAGCCAAGCCAAATAGTGCATTTCATTACTAGAACATTTAGTAGATATTCAAGTGTATTCTTGTGGTGTATAGGACCCTTAACAGATAAGGCTGATGGAGGAAACTGAAAAAGTTTAAAGAAGGCATTTCGTTTTGTGGTACCACAAAATGGTGTGGAGTGCAGGGGTTGGGTGACATGGAGGGGGAGTTAATGTCACTGCCATGATGATTATCATATATCAATCATTAAAACAAATGCTTTTTTTTTGTTGAAGTGAGATTTATGTACAAATGTGGAAATATTTGGTTGACACCCACGCACAGAGAAATTATGATTGTAATAACTTAAATCTTTCCATGTGGGCTCTGGGACCAATGGTCTTTGTAGTCTGGTCCCTTCAGTCCCCACAAACCAAACGTGTGGGCTCTGAACTCACATAAGCGTTTGTCTTCCCCGCTTTCCACTGGAGAGTGAATCTCACTCAAATTGTTTGTCTACCGTTCCAGATAACCCTCTGACAATCACTTAGTGTAGCATGTCATCGATCTACATCTACATGACTACTATGCAACTTGCATTAAACAACATCAGTCTCACAGAATCACATAAATAGCTTGATGAGTAGAGAGCAGACTGATATAAGTCGCTCCGCCAGCCTGCTCTGCTGCAGACTGAGTAACTGTACTGGAAATGAGTAGTTTTTATGTGAGGCTGCTGTGTGTTCATTATCCACCTGGTATGCTTTGTCCATCTGGTTAACATTGGGTCATGATGGAGCATTCAGGAAAGCTACATTTCAGTCGCTCTTGCTACTGTATTTCATAGCATCAGTATACTGCTGTTGTGTCTGATTTACATTTTCTTGCTTAATAGTTTACAGTCAACAGAATGACAGCACCTCCCTCCTAAGATATTTTGCTCCATAGGAATCTCAGACTGCCCAGCTCATATGGTATGCAGCAATATATACCATAATCTGGGCATAATTACAATATCGACAGTCTTCACAAACTGAAAATCTGCTCTATTACTGTGGCTTGGCCTGCTTTCCTCTGCTTCATGAGTTGCCAGGGAAGATGTCTGAATTTTTACTTGGCTGCACCAATATATTATTTTACAGCACAGCACATAATAGCAAAGTGCTATCAAGACTCTAGTAGAAGACTTACATGTATCAGCTGGCTATCCGTTGGTCAATATCATTTCAATGTTCAATATTTTTCAGATGTAAAAGAATTGGGTATCAGATTTCACTCCTTAAACACCACAGTAAGGCACTTCAAACTGTACAATGAATGTTTACCTCACATCCAGAAAATTTCTGGCTTCTGCCACATTCCCCTTGTGCCAGACATTGGATATATTTTGTACATACAAAACCAGTATTTGAGACAGGAGTTAATCCTAGCATTGATTCAGGGTTTATAATTGAGATGATTCATGAACTTGAAAAGCAAGAGTATGCGACCTGAACAAGGTTAGTATTGATGGGGTCTCCACAGGAGTAGTGAGAGATAGCCAGATTCCCATCTGGTCTCTGCTAATGGGGAAATGTGATATCCAGACGTAGAGTGCATGGAAATCTGCTCAAGCGAGACTGTTTGATCTAAACCAATATTGGAACTGAGGTGAGTCAGTCAACCTGTAAAATCAAAATGTGATGGCAAAGCATCCAGAATTGCATATGTAACCAACCAGCTCAGGTAACTTGCCATGACCTCATGTTGTGTGGCAGTTTCTGGATTGTACCATGACTGAAGTATATGGAAGTGATACACCACACTGTGTTGGGCAGATGTGTATGCTCTGGATACAAACTAGAGGTCAGTATTTGTGTATCATATTTCTGTACCGAGATTTTTGCATCAGTATTAATTGCAGGTATCTCATAAACAGCATTGATCAAATTATTTGAATAGCCTGAAAGGTCAGGCATAACTGTCACAGTACATGCAGTGTATAGGATTTGTGTGTGTCAGCTGATCAATTGATGTAGCAGAATAATACGAGAATAGGATATATGTTGCTAATGTTGAGATGACAAGTAGGGACAGAGCACATCTCCTTCTGCTAGGTGGTAAAATACATAAGCCAAATGGCATATGATTATTATACAAATTATTTCCTGATGACATGTAATGTTGATTTAACCGGAAATTCATCCATAATTAACATTCATGGTACCTTTGGCTTTTGAAAAGACCAAAGAAAGAATTTGTTGCAGTAATGAAACATTTTTTAAAGCATCAGTTCATCATCACTTACTAGTCAATTGAATGTTTTGAAGGATCTCTTTTATAGTATTCTCCTGTATTGTAATATTGATTCCAAAACCGCTACATGGAGGTGAACATTTATCATTTTCAGGTCTGGAGTCAATGACATATTTGATATGTTGAACAATTTCAATAGTGTCCTTGTGTAGAAGATACTTCAAGGGCTGAACTACTAGTCATGAAAAAATGTGTGGTGCCGTCCTTTCTGCATTGCTAATCTACTTACACTAAAGTGCAGTTTGGTAATCTGGTGTGTTAGTGTTATGTCACTCTTTTGTTATTAACAAACAGCATGATAGAGAAACTTTCTAATTTTAAAGCTATTACATAGCAAAATGCCTTTGTCAATGTACTACCTCCAGTAAGATTTCAACAGATGAGTGTTTAAGGAAACTCATATACTTTTGCTGTTACCTGCTGGATTCAGAAAATGTTTTATTTAATAATTTTTTGCTGTATTATAATCGCAGCTACAATACACGCTGCAGTTTTTTGACAGCTTTGATGTTATTCTGAAGCAAACAACTAGTCTTAACTGTTTAGTAATTTTGATAAACTGGTTATTTATACAACGCATGAATCATGACAACCTGAACATTGGATTATGGATCAACTGCTATGTAGGGCATGACTTCAGATGCATAAAGGAATTTCATTGCATACCTGGAAGATGTCGTGAATTTACTGTTTGGAGTCGTAGTTGTGAAAGTAAGAAAATTTGGTTTAGGGGAGAGGGCTTGTAAAGTGAATACATGGACACTATCATCTGACTTCCATGTTATTCTCTGTTTCTGCTTAACAGGACACACGCAAGTATAGAAAGTGTTCTGTCATAATGTTTTACACCTGCACAAATATGACATGTGGCTTTATCTTCCACACTGGCTAACTTGTTTGTCCATTTTAGTGAAAGAAAACTGTAGAGAGCATTTGTTCTGCTTCTGTAGCATGTCAAATCTTTCTAGTTCCACTTCTTTCACCACTTTCCTCTCCTATGGTTGGTATTTTGCAGTACAAACCTCAAGATTGAGATGGTCTATAATTAAGAAACATCAGCATTACCAGTGTCATCCTGAGTTGTTTTCAAGACCTCAGCAGATTGTTTATGATCAAACCATGCCATTCTGACCTCACCTGTATGTCCATCAAAGAATACTGGCTCATTTTGTGATGTAGATGCATTGAGAAATGCATCCCAACTATACTCAGATAGAAACTGCTTGAAAATTGATACTTTATGTGCTGGTGTTGGTTTCCTCCAATCAGAGCACTCAATGTCACGCCCGAACCATTTGCTGTTGCCAAACTATCAGGACAATTGGTCAGTTCACTTCCAATTCTTTGTCCGGCATTTTTCCTTGAGATGTTTGGATCCTGAATTCTAGATGTGGCCCATTTATTTCGTATTTCATCACATGTGATAACCACCAGCCCCAACCCCAACCCCTGCCCCTCACACACACGATACTAATTAAATACACACATTTCATACATAGCAGTAACCACACCACTGGATCATTCTGCACAGGATGCAATTTGGCGCAGCATGCACAGTTGTTATAATTACAGAGATTGGCTTACAATAGATAAGCCTCAAACAACATTGTGCAAAGTCAAATTTTTAAAGCGTTATGTTCAGTCATCATTGCAACAGGATTGTAGGTTTGAACACCACCAAATACAGTGAAATTTGTTGGTTTATAAATATAATCTGAAGACTTTGATTGATAGTTGTATTACATTAATTTGTTTACATGTTATTGTTTATTTGTGACAGCTGTGTCATTTTCATTGTCATATTGAATTTTCTATTTTCTCATTTCTCTTTCTGTCATTCTTTTTTTGTTTGGCATTTACAAGTGCCACATATAATCTGGAACCAATTGCCAACCAGGAATGCTCATTGATTGGTAACATGCAGCTCTTGTAGGCAGTTTGAGGCTAGTTTCAGGCAACCAGTGACGGTGAGATATTACAGTTTGCTTTTAGCGATGATACTGAAATTTTTCTGCTTATAGACTGTAGCCTGAAATGCCGTGAACAAAGCGATCATGATTTTAGATTGCAATTGATTGTTGTGACAGTGCCACGAGATTTAAAAGTGCCGCTACGTCAGTACGCGAACACGGCGATAGAGGCGCTCCACAGCTCGGCCGAACGCGGGAGCGCCACCTGGCTATGAATGGCGCCGGCCGCATGTCACGGCACGGCAGTCGAATGACAGATACGGAGTTAGTAGCATGTAACCTGCTAGTGTTTCTACTTTTGTATATCCACGCAATTTATTAGTGATTAAAGGTTATAAGATTGATGACCACAATTTTCTTGTAAACTTGGCAGATCACAAGGTTGTGGTTAAGAGAAGTTAGGAATTTGAACTGTAGCAGATGACATGTTTTGTAGCCCTTAATTTAGTCATTGTTCACTTCAAATTAGCTGTTGACAGAGTATCTTGCATTTCTGTCATACCTCACTGCGGCTACTTTGAAAATTGCTCTTGTTACATGTTAACAGCCCTTGCCAACCATAAATGAGCAGCAGCAGGCTGCTGATGTGACAGCAGTGCAGCAGAAAGTGACAGATGTAAACTGTACTAATTTTAATCCGACTGTGGTTGCGATATCTTGTCTCAAAACACAGTTTACAGATTTTGTCCTTGTTGTCTTCAGTTCAAAGACTGGTTTGGTGCAGCTTTCTTTAACAATGCACAAATACTATTTACTGTCAGTTCTATTTTTGCACTGCTGAAACTGAATATTAATTGTTGTTCGTTTAAACTACCATTAAAATTATGTGTTGGGTAAGAACTGCAATAATGAGGAAAGTTGCTGCTAACTCAGGTAATTGCCACATGTAGTTCAAAGTAATTGACATTCAAACTTTTCTCCTCCCTCACAATTGTACTCTTAACTTTCGTTATTGGCTGTGATTGGTTTGGCAAGATACCATCTTTTTCACACCTACCAAATGCGATATCACTAAAAGAGTGAAACTGGTTATTCATTATCTCTGTCTTCTATCCTCGTTGTTGTGTCAATTACAACTACACTAGTCACTGTTGTGAGAGACTTTCTCTCATAGGATTATTACCTGGGTTCACAGATGTAACCTTAACAATATTTACACCAATGTATGCCACTGATCTCTCCTGGTTGTGGCTGTTTTTACTGAACTTAACTGACATAATTATTTTTATGCCTTTGTGGGGATACAAGAGCCCTTGTGTGCAGCAGTTGGATGGTATATAAATTTCATAACTGAGTGAGATTCAGTTGTTTTGTCTGTATGGCTGAAGCAAGACAGTTGAGTGTCCTCAGTATCTAGTCAACGTTATCAGTCAGGAACCAAATTTAACAAATTCTGGTTCTTGTAGAAGGCTTTGAAATCCTTAAATATCGTCCTTGCAATGGTTTTCTGGTATCATGTGCTTTAGCCTTACAAGTAACTTTGTCAAATATGTGATAACCAGTTTCGCAGGACTACGTGTATTGTCAGAAACTATGATTTCTTTTGTCAGATTGCTGGAAATATCTGAGCATCAGCTTATATTGGTTGTCAAAAGGAACACATGAGAGGACATGTGACACTTGTAAGGAAGAGGCCAGATGCTGATACCCAATTTCCCTTCTAAGGAGCTGCACGTCAACCTTGTGTTTGACTCCTCACTGGCTCTCTTGTGCCCTACGTGTCACAAACTGTTCTATCCAAGGGCTAGGGTGTATATTACTACCAGCATTCCAAAACACATGAAACTTTCAGGTGTGAAAAGAAGAGTTTGAAGTGAAAACCATTGAAGTATTATACGTGCAAGTTTCTTGTCATCTCTCAAATTGTATGACGAATATTTTGCCTCTGAAAAAGATTGTACTCATGAGAGGCTTGTATTAATGTTGGGAGTCACGTTGTTCATTATGGCACTCATCATTGCTTGTTACCATTGTAGTATCATCTGTTGATGACCAATTTTTTCTTCCACCTCCTTCATTTGTAATGGAAGAACATTGATAAAATTGGGTTCTGAGTCAGATGGCATGGGGGATCTGGCACCCCTGGCATCATCATGGGGTAGCATTCTCCTGAGAGCACTTGTTTTATTTCTCTTTAATTACTTTAAAGTACTGGAAGACTAGAGGGCTTACCTGCTGTGGCGATACGATCTGACGAGGAGCCAGCAGCTGTGGGACCTGTAGTCCGTGAATCATTCAGCCATTGGCATTTGTCAGGTCACTGTGCAACCTACTGGTTTTGTTCGTAATAGCAAAATTGGAACTGAAATTAGGCAAATGAAACTAAATTTGTTTGTCTTCTCCAATGGTTTTATAGTAACAAACTAGATTCCATTTGATACTATTTCAGTACAGCTGGGAAGTCTATGCAATGCTGTTAGTTTTTGGGGAATACCAACTGGGCTGTGGCATGAATGGGAATTTGGATTGAGGAGGGAAGCGTGCAAGATAATCAGTGCAGTTAGGCAAAACCATTTTGCCAGGTTATTAAATGTAGTGGTTAGTGCATCTGCATAATGAGCAGGAGGCCTGGATTCAAATCCTGCCATTTGTAATCAATTTTCATTCGTCCTTTCAGTCTCCGTGTTTGAGGCCTCTGGAACTATATAGTTTAATTTGAGTAAATTTTGTTGCTTTAGTGGCTATACCACTTATGTAGGTGTCTGGTTGTGTAACCTTGCATTGTGCCCTAAAGAAATATGAGAAATGTAAGGGAAAGTCAATGACTAAATTGCAAAACACAAATAAATGTCAAATATTAAACTGGATGATATGGTAACAGGCTATTAGGACAGGAATGTACTGACAACTACAGAGGCTAATATTATACACAGTGTAATAAATGTAATTTGAAATAGCAGTGCAGTCAGAGGAAGCAGAGCATGCACCGGCAGCATTGAACATGTGCCAGTGTCCTTTTGCCGTGTGCCGCAACAACGGGAGGAACAAATTCCTCACTTTTAATAGTTACTGCTGAATTGCAATTCAGACTGACTTCAAAGTTCAGTAAAAAAAGTTAGTTTTCAGAATGAATACACATTACCAAGTTGCAAACTGATGCACTGAACACTTCAGCACACAGATTACACATCGTACGCTGAAGCTCTTAATACCTCACCCAGCCAAGAACAACAACCAAAAGGACCACAATACGTGCTCTATCTGCTTCCTCCTCAACTATCTTGTCACTGACATCCTTCATCCACAGTTATCACATGCCTGTCCACCATTCCAAATTCAAATGTTGCAAATGTGAAGAACACAGTTGTTCAGATACCAGTAATGGGACACCATTTCCTTGTAGGTACATATTGTTAAGATGCTAACATAAATATGTTTTATATTCTGCATGAACTGAAAATTTTATAGCTGCTCTGCATACCATTTTTATTTTTCTCTTGTTTTACTTATCTATCTTTCATGTAAATAATAATCCACAAATTTGTGATTGAATGAACATAAAAGCAAAAACATGTTAAATGTGGTAAATGATGAAGCTGCTGCCAGTGACCTAGACCAACACCGACTCAAAGGAAGGCCTCGGCTCTTGTTGGTGATGTCATGTCAGCTAGGCACGGCGAATGCCAGGTCTGTTGCAGCAGAAACGCCTGGGCGAGCTTATCACTATAAATCTCTTATTTTTGGACAAACTGTTTGGTATTGTTTTGGATTCTGCAGTTTTATTTAGATGAAAGATTTTCTTACTATTGCAAAGTTACAAATGAAGATCATAGTTCTGTATTACTGAACCCTGTCGAAACAAACGTAGATCAATAAGAATATGCTTTGCCCCATTGCAAGCTTCGTAAATTTTACATTCAAGAAACTATATTTACTTCATCTATTTTGTTATCGAAACTTACCCTAACCCCCTTAGAATGAACTCGTTTCTTTTATTTATTTATTTCTTTATTTATTTTTGTTTGACATCATCACTGGAAATGTGAACTAATTTACGTGTAAATGTCCAACTGTTGCCAGCCATTAGATCACAGTCATTTTCAACGAAAGGAATTCTAAACAGGAAACAAAATAGCTTCATACATCGAAAATACTGCTGAGCTTAAACTTTTTTAAACATGCACATTAGAAAAGATAAATATTCCCCTCTTGCAACTGAAAGGAGAAACTTTATAAGGTAAAAAAAATTATTTTATAAAACAAGTATCTCTCTTTTGCCTCTTCTTCTGTCCCCCACCCCCTCCCCAAACGTGTACAACCACAAGATATTTCATTAACATTCAGTGCTCCTCACCCCATAGTCAACAATGGTGCCTAAAGAAGAGCACCAATATGGTCACAGTTTCTTGTAAAAGCAACCCAGTACAAACATAACTTCCTGAGGGTTACAAATAAGGTAAAGAAGCACGAATTCTGTTGCTGCTGGACCATGAAGTTGTTTTTGTATGTCAATTCTTAAAACAGGTGGAAATTTAAGTTCAGGAGTACACTATTTGTTAAGAAGTGTAATGAACTGCACAATTAATTGATTGCAGAAATCTCTCAAAACAATGTGTGTTGGTCAACTACCGCCAATAGCTTCACATTTTCCTGTGTCAGAGAGGGAGACACCACCATTATGAGTGTGCCTGCAACAGACCTGGTGTTGGCCGTGCCTAGCTGACGTGACGTCACGAACAAGCGCTGAGGCCTTCCTTTGAGTCGGTGTTGCCTAGACACAGTAGTGACACAAATCAATACCATGGAGATGGGATATAAACGCTACTACTTTCTCCAGGTTTCAAAATAAGAGTGGGAGGTGAGAGAGAAAATTTTTGGCTTTCACATTTGTTAATTAAGCTCGCACAATTTGTTGATTGTGGAGGGGAGGAGGGTTGACTGAAAATGTGGCTGAACATACACTCCTGGAAATTGAAATAAGAACACCGTGAATTCATTGTCCCAGGAAGGGGAAACTTTATTGACACATTCCTGGGGTCAGATACATCACATGATCACACTGACAGAACCACAGGCACATAGACACAGGCAACAGAGCATGCACAATGTCGGCACTAGTACAGTGTATATCCACCTTTCGCAGCAATGCAGGCTGCTATTCTCCCATGGAGACGATCGTAGAGATGCTGGATGTAGTCCTGTGGAACGGCTTACCATGCCATTTCCACCTGGCGCCTCAGTTGGACTAGCGTTCGTGCTGGACGTGCAGACCGCGTGAGACGACGCTTCATCCAGTCCCAAACATGCTCAATGGGGGATAGATCCGGAGATCTCGCTGGCCAGGGTAGTTGACTTACACCTTCTAGAGCACGTTGGGTGGCACGGGATACATGTGGACATGCATTGTCCTGTTGGAACAGCAAGTTCCCTTGCCAGTCTAGGAATGGCAGAACGATGGGTTCGATGACGGTTTGGATGTACCGTGCACTATTCAGTGTCCCCTCGACGATCAGCAGTGGTGTACGGCCAGTGTAGGAGATCGCTCCCCACACCATGATGCCGGGTGTTGGCCCTGTGTGCCTCGGTCGTATGCAGTCCTGATTGTGGCGCTCACCTGCACGGCGCCAAACACGCATACGACCATCATTGGCACCAAGGCAGAAGCGACTCTCATCGCTGAAGACGACACGTCTCCATTCGTCCCTCCATTCACGCCTGTCGCGACACCACTGGAGGCGGGCTGCACGATGTTGGGGCATGAGCGGAAGACGGCCTAACGGTGTGCGGGACCGTAGCCCAGCTTCATGGAGACGGTTGCGAATGGTCCTCGCCGATACCCCAGGAGCAACAGTGTCCCTAATTTGCTGGGAAGTGGCGGTGCGGTCCCCTACGGCACTGCGTAGGATCCTACGGTCTTGGCGTGCATCCGTGCGTCGCTGCGGTCCGATCCCAGGTCGACGGGCACGTGCACCTTCCGCCGACCACTGGCGACAACATCGATGTACTGTGGAGACCTCACGCCCCACGTGTTGAGCAATTCGGCGGTACGTCCACCCGGCCTCCCGCATGCCCACTATACGCCCTCGCTCAAAGTCCGTCAACTGCACATACGGTTCACGTCCATGCTGTCGCGGCATGCTACCAGTGTTAAAGACTGCGATGGAGCTCCGTATGCCACGGCAAACTGGCTGACACTGACGGCGGCGGTGCACAAATGCTGCGCAGCTAGCGCCATTCGACTGCCAACACCGCGGTTCCTGGTGTGTCCGCTGTGCCGTGCGTGTGATCATTGCTTGTACAGCCCTCTCGCAGTGTCTGGAGCAAGTATGGTGGGTCTGACACACCGGTGTCAATGTGTTCTTTTTTCCATTTCCAGGAGTGTATTATGTCAGTTGTGTTCACAAAGCTCCTACTCTTCTATAATTGAGCACAATTTTTTTTTACTTTTTTTGTACAACAAAGAAAATAGTGCTGGCATTAAAAGCACCATCTGCATCAGGATCACCATATTTTTTTTATTCCTCTTAAGAATTTCAACCACCACCTGCTTGCCATCCGATATTACATAAACATTTTTCTGTAAGATGCTCACCTTCTAAATATCTCACAGCAAGAATTATCACTTGCTTTTGCTGAGATATTATTTTTGTTGTAGTGGTATACACTGAATTAAAAATCACACCCTTCAAATGCTAACTCTAAATGAGTTTGGTATGCTGTTCATTGATTCTTACTAAATTGGTAACTATAGTGTTTTATTATCTGTAGCGATATGACAGCCCAGTAACAGCAAAACATTGCCATGGAAAGTGCATCTCTTGCAGTATCTACGTACTTCTTCTCCAAGTGAGTAAGTGGGTGAGCGAGTGAGTGAGCACTTGAGTGGTAAATGCCACAGTAAAATTTCCAATGACTCTGTTACCCTCATACTTTTGTGCACCAAGGGAAAAATAAATGGAATCAGTACCAATGTAGAAATTTCACTTAAATCAGGATGATGATAAGTACCAGTGCCTCACACTGCTTGTTATTAATTGACTTAAATGCTTCTTAATATTCCTTATTCCATTTCCAGATGGAGATAGACTTGTTTATAATGTATATGTTTCACAGATTTTTGGTTGAAATCAGGTAATGCAGCACACTTTCTAAAGAAATTAGAAGTATTCTCAATGTATCTGGACCTGCTTAGGGTTTTTAAAAAAATTACAAAGAAACTGATGTATTTTTTTCCAAAATGCTTCCTCAAATTGAGGTACCATTTAATCCAATGTTATACATATTGAAGGAGACCAAATTTTTACCAGATATGCATAACATGATGGCTGAGGTGCTAGACCTATTTAATTCCACCTATTATGTATATTACAAGGATAAAAAAATCACATTACACTTTAATTTTTACAATTTTTATTCTAATAAAATGTTATGTTTTCTATAATTTAGTTGATTCTGCAATAAAGCTTAGGTCTACTACCTAAGTATAGACAATTGAAAGAAACAGAAAAAAATTAGAGCAATGCTATATAACTTTAGGAAATATTTGTACCTGGAATCTGAAAAATACAGCTTGTGGGAAATTCCTAATGAAGATATGAGCCCAATTAAACTGTGCCTCAGAATATTCCTGAAGCATAGTCTTCATCCTGCAGCATTTCTTCATCTTCAAGCTTTCTCTTGGATTTCCTTTCAGCACTTCTTGCTTCTTCGGTAACTTCAAGAGCTGAATCTTTCAGCTTCATGCACCCATTGTCTGTCATACACAAGCAATTGATATTCCATATTAGAGCCACATTTTATGCCTAAATTTCTTAGGACTTCCAACCTTCCTATCACTCCATCTTTGAAACATATCACTGCATCTAATACACCAACTTTTAATGTATTTAGTCTTCCAAAGACATTCTTGGATAATCTTTCCCGTATGCAATGGTTGAAACTTTCATTTATATTCTGAGTGCCCCCATGAAGACATTTAATAAGAAAAAAGGGTCACTCAGATCTCTGAAAATTGGTTTTATTTCATTCATAATAGGCTCACAAAGCGAATGTTTATGATGGTATATTTGACCACTTTCTTTTGCTTTTTGGTGACCACACCAAGAATCTGCTCCTCTAGGGCAAAGACCATGAACAGGGTGGTCATCTGTGGACAACTCGTGGAAGTAGGTGGCCCATGCAGCTTTTCATATTGCTGTAACATAATTCAGAGGTGCAGTTCATGTAATAGCCAGTCCATAGTAACTCTGAAGAATGTCTATTCCAGTTTCTGTTGATCTGCCTCAGCCAGACAGAGATCATCCATCTGAAAACAACTTTCCTGTCATTTCTCTTTGTAGCTTCCTCAATCTAGCACCTCTTTTGTACATGTCTACAACACTCAAGTTTCTTTATGAAGGTATCACCATAAACATTGAACTCATTAATTTTATTGAAAGCTTTAGGTACCCCATTGCCTAGGTACTTCATATATGTAACATTATAAATGGGCATCGACCTCAGAAATATTTTTAGAGCTCCACCACACTCCATACCTCCTCTGTAACCATCATAATTCTTAGAACACTGATGTTCAACATGTCCTCCAGTGTTACCATGGCAGGTATGGCAGTACTTAGATAAGCACTCAACATCAACAACTTTTCCATTCTCCAGAGAAGTACCACTTAAAACACGATTCAAGGAACGATGTCCTCTATGTTTTCATGTCCCATCAAATGCAACAGCAATGTCCCTGGTTCCACTAATATTTACAGTTTCTTCTACTGCACATTTCATAGATGCTTTAGACACAACAGTCAAGGCACCTAAAATTATTTTATGTACTTTTTGAACCTAGTGCGCGGAGGGGGAAGGTCCATCAAACTACAAAACATTTGATAGCCTTTTTCCCTTTTCGTATTGCACACATGCATACACTAACTTCAAAATCACATCATATGAATTATGCACAATGTTTGAAGTCATTTTCGAAATTTATTTCAGGATCTACACAGAAAAACTACTTTTGATGCGAAACCCTTCCTGCTACTTTGTTGTTCAGTTATTTCCAGACAGCCTATATCATCACATTGCTTACATTTCGCCACTTCCTTTATCAAAGAAGATAAAACGCCCACATCAACAACAACAAATCCACTACAAACAGTGTCACTGCTAACACAAAATTTGAATCAGCAGTGGGATTGGCGGGAGATGATACATACGTTACTTTCAATAGTGTGGCTTCCTTTGCTTGTGAACTGGTTACCATTGAATTTCCTTTTATTGAATTTCTTGATGCATGGCATAGTTTTCTTTTATTGGACACTAAATGATATATACTTCCACAAGTATATGTTGCACTTGGGCAACAAACATTCAGTAACACATGAACAAACTGCTTCAGAAACACAAAAGTAAATACTAGCAAAGATAATCATTTACAGACACTATAAACCTGAACTGTTACAACATATACAATGTATTGTCACTGGAAATGGAAAGTTATCAGTTCTTTTCGAAATAATACTGTTTTCTGCAACAGAAATAAAGTAGGCATGACATCGTACATGACCGTAACTTTAAAATGTGGCAATACACAAATTACTAACAGGAAATATTGAAAATGCATGTAGGTAGATTTCTGTAAAAGCTCCCGTCCTCCTCACCGAAATAGGTGTTGTGTCCATAATCCAGCATATTTGGACTTCCATGAAAGACATTAAAATGTATTTATCAATCTATTTTTACCTCCCTCTATAAGTCTTCTTTCACTTCAGTGACAGGTTTGCACTTGGTAATGTTCATTGTGACTTGTGACCCATTTCCGACAACTTCAGTTTCAGAGCAGCCCATTTCCAAAACTTCATTTAGTTTACTGAATCACAACTTCTCATATTACACCTTGGGTATGTGGAAATTCTGGCCATTGTTTTTGCACTCTGTCTCTGGAATATGTTGGAATTTTTGATTTTTAATCCTCTTATTTCGCACAAAACCAAACTTTAAGAATGTGGTTTAAAATTCTTCACCTTTGCAGTAATTTTTGATTACAAAAATGACCCAGATATGTGCTTAACATTTTATGGGTCTAACACATGTCTATTTTGCCCTATTTGGTTTAATGTCTCTGAAATAGATGTTTGAACTGTTTGAACACAACCAAGGCATACATCCTGTGCCCTCTTTTGATTGTCGTGAAAGTTCCATTATCTACAATTATTTGAGGTGCATTATCAATGTTAGTCTCTACTTCAGTTAATGCTGCATCAACATCATGCAGTAGAAACTCTTTATCTATTCCATTTGACGCTTCATCGCAGTGAGTGAATTGCCAGTGGATTTCATCCTCCTCCAGCACACACTAACACTCACCCAAAACCTCTACTGACCTTTATTGCCACGTGCCCTTGCACATTGATACTGTAAGGGATATTAGATTTGAAGATGTACAGGTACTTTTCCCTTCATTAGGTACAGTGGTACTTTGTAACGACGATACCACTTCCTAGCCACTTTCCCCTTGCACGTAGCTGATCTCCATTATTTGTATGACTTCATTTTTGGACAACCATGTTGATAACATGCTTAAACATTATCTTTCCTAGAATTCGGCCTTTGGTGCAACTAATGCTTCAATGTTCAGCTGACGTGTTTTATTACTTGGTCCCACTTCTGAAGATATTTGGCCCTGGTAAAGAGCTCTTGATGTGATGATGAGTCACTCCTTCCCTGACTGGTATGTACTTCTCATGTAGTTGGGAGATTAGCCAGTTGTGTTTCTTTTTTAGTACCACTCAGGGATTACATGTAGGGTCCTTTGAGGTTGACATGTGTGCTTGTGAAGCTGCATTGACCCCAGAAATACGTAACAAATTTTATAACTGACAAAAGGTTAAAAAAGTATTTTTTACGTTGGATAACTTGTTTATAAACATATTGTACAACATATTGATTCAAGAGAAAGTTATGACATTTAGTTTTTAAAAGACATTTACTATTCCATAAGATTTTGAGCTCAGTGGCAAAGAGATTGAAAATTTTTGCGGCAGCATACATAGCATCTCTCTGCAGTAGAGATTGTGTATGTAATTCTTTTGTTTAGTGCCACACCTGTAAATTTCCGAGTTCTGTCACCAAGGATCCAGTCTGCAGGAACATGATACATTAGAGAAAATCAGTGTTGAGAAGCAGTAGTCAGTTATCTCAGCTGGCTAAATTACTTGCAATGGGAGGTTCATGGACTCATTCTATATATGACTATTTTCACTGCTCAGTAGGGAGATGATAGTTTGATTAAGGAAGAGTTCCCCAGGACATATTTCTATCACCTGACTATGTGCTGGTTATTCAGTGTCACTGAGTGTTTGTCTGGCTTTTCATGACTTCATGTAAATGGCATCAAATTTATCGTGTTTAGCTTGGCAGGAAGGGAGTTAACTAACCTGCTACAGAATTTTGGTGAAATGTCACTGGAGATTATGTTCGACATATTCTGTTACAATGACGGTGTCATCTGTAAACATGGTACATTTCCACTATGCACCATTCACTACTGCAAGCAGATCTTAGCATAAACCAGAGACACTGAAGGACTCAGAAGGACAGAAGGTGTTACTTTACCCAAACACTGTTCCGGCTGTATTACTAAATGACTAATCGGGTTCATTACACACAGTGCCAGTTGCATGTAGCCTATATAAGTGCTTTCTTTGATTTTCAATATTTCATACAAATGTGGGGTGAATTTAAATTCCTGCCATAATTTAGTAGATATAAAATGTTCAAATGTGTGTGAAATCTTGTGGGACTTAACTGCTAAGGTCATCAGTCCCTAAGCTTACACACTACTTAATCTAAATTATCCTAAGGACAAACACACACCCATGCCCCAGGGACGACTTGAACCTCCACTGGGACCAGCCGCACAGTCCCTGACTGCAGTGCCTTAGACCGTTTGGCTAATCCTGTTTGGCTTAGTACTTATAACAAAAGTTTAACCCTGTAGGATGAGTATTACAGTCAGAAATGGTGCTTATATGTCTTGCAGCAGTGTAGCTCAAGTAGCACAAATTATACCCAATATATCCAATGTTTCATAACGAGAGCACTATGTGATTTCCAAAAAACTTCAAACATAATTTCAAACCTCTCCTAAATGCTTAATGTCAGAACATAGTTGTGCATTTCCAAAGCAGTCAGAAGTATGAAGTTGTTTTATACCTTGTAGTTTGAGTCTTTAAAGATACTGAATATGATTTATGTGGGAGATATTTATTATGGATCATAATTTGAGCATATTTTTATAATAATGTGGCTCATCACTCGTGCTTGAAATTCTCTTATGCAGATGTAACAATAATATACATCCTAAATGATTTCAAAGTATTATTAAACATTTCAGTTATAGGTTAATCTTCTAACTGTACTTCACAGATAAGTAATGGATACATGTGTTTGCTGAAATGTATTCTGCCATTGTCCTAATTATCTGAATATCAATTGTCTGTTACACTGTTACATGCATTACAACTTGAAGAAGCACTTCGTGGATGGTATTTTCTTTTTACAAAATGATTATCATATTTCGAGGCTGTGGACCTGCATATAATCAAAGTTGGTAAATGTGGCTACAATAACTGCTGGTCAAGAAGGAATAACTGCAGATGTGAATTTGTTAATGACATTGTAAATATGTGATTGTCATTACTTTTTAAATTTTATGCTAATGTAAGTTTTCTATGAATAAATAATTTAGAAACACACAGAGGAATTTATGGCAAGTTATATTCACTTTGTGTTAGGTAACCTGTGTGTACAGGAAAATACCATATTTGGCCTTGGTTAAATTGTTACCTGCGCACGTTTATATCATTACCACAATAGCAGTATGTTTTCCTAAAATTCTAGTATCTCTCAACTTTGATATTTCTATTTGATGATTTTCTAAATAATGACAGTCTGCATTTGTAACACAGTGTAGGAGGGGCATTCAATAAGTAATGCAACATATTTCTGTTGTCGGCCAATGTCACTTCGAAAAATTCTGCGTGAAACATCTTCGGATATGATGAAGCTATAGGGGCTGAAGTAGGAATATTCCACAAAGTTGCAATAAGTGGCAGCACTATTTGTGCCTTAAAAATGGCATCTGTAACAGAGGTGAGTTGCAAGCAGAAACCTGTTGAGTTTTCAGTGCAAAACCGGACCATCGCAGATATTCATAGGCACTTGCAGAATATCTACAGAGACCTGGTAGTGGAAAAAAGAAGCGTGCCATTTGCACACAGTTGTGACTCAGCAATGTTGGAACATGCGAACACTCTGACTGTGATCTGGCAATCACGAAGGATGGAACACCTTGCTGCTCAGCTGGACGTCTCTGTTAGTGCAGACGCACTCATCCACCAGTTAGGGTACTCAAAGGTGTGCCCCGCTCTGTTCCGCCAAACTGGAGACTGTAAACACCAACGAATGACCACCTGTGCCAAACTGACTGCACGTTACCAGGGTTAAAGTGATAATTTTTGTCAAACATTGTCAGACAGTGAAACACTTTGAACTGAGAAACAAGACCGCAATCCACAGAGTGGCACCACATCACCTGCTCTGAAGAAAAAGTTCAAAGCTGCATCCTCAACCAGTCAAGTCATGGTGGTGGTCTTCTGGAATTTTGAAGAGATTATTCTGTGTGATTACCTCCATCATTGTGCAGTGTTTTGCACTACCATCAGGAAGTTGAAGAAACGACTTCAGCATTTACGTCACCACAAAAATGGAAATGAACTCTTCCTTCTCCATGACACTGCAAGACCCCACCAAGTGTGCACACCTGAGAGGAGCACACATACTTCATTGGGACAAAGAGACAAAATCCAGATGGTGCGATGTCCAGACTGTTGGGCGGACAAGGAAGAACTGTCCATTGAAGGATGCACTCTGCAGAAAGCAGCGTGTGGGTGATGGGGGCAGTTGTTGATGCAACAAGATGGTGCCGACTTCAGTCAGAAGAATGGTGTCATGAGGCATACAAGCTCTCCCAGTAAGGTGGTGTAAGACCATCAAATTGAACAGAAATTATGCTGAAAACTCGGGTTTTGTATCAAAGATCATAGGAAATAAAATGGTGTAATGGGATCCTGAATAAAACCAACCTGCTTTCAGAAAAATTGTTGTGTTACTTACTGAACGCCCCTCATATAATTAAGTCAGCATTTTAGACAATCGAATGTTCCAAATTAGTAATATGGAATGTACTATCTTGTGTATTATGATTAGCTCAAACAATCTGCATAGTTACTTCAAGTGTAATAGATGTCAAGAAATTTTTTGTAACACTTACTATTTAATGTTACCTCTCTGTAGTGACTACAGAGGCTTGTTAGATGTTATATTTCATTAATGTTTCTATGTTGCAAATATTACAGTTTAAAAAATTTAATATCAGCAAGGTACCAGGTACTTGGAAGGAATATCTAACAGCATATATCGGTGCATAAAGTGCTGTTGCATTTTTGAATCATTTAATGTTGCACTTTTGTATATTTACCCATTGTTAATTGTGTTATGACCAAAGAATGTACTTGTGATGTTAGAAAACATGGTATTGTGTCAACTTGTTAGCTCAGCATAAACATGTAAATCTCGCATATTAAGTTTGACATGACTTTGGTTTTAAATATGGTCAAGTACCACTTGCCATAAACAGAACAGTCATATTTGTCTCACTATATTCTTTCTAGAAACGTCTGATATTGCTTCCAATTACTTGTGTCAGACGTATTCTGTTTTCTTTTCTGTCGGTCTCTCTTGACCAACTCTTGATCTTTTCAACCCCGATGGTATTAGGTTGCGAGGCCAGAGGGTGTCTTTCATTTTCCTTATTTAATCTTCTCTCTGATGGGGGAGGACCTGCTTGGGTATTGAAGAACAAGAGCAAGAACGAGAACAAGAGGAAGAGGATGTAGTTGTGATACTATTTTGTATCTCCACAATGTGTCTGGAGAAACCTTTAGCAATGCTTGTATCAGAACAGAGTGATGACCATGCTGTGAAGGAGCATTATTAAATTTCTGTGAAGTTTTGCAAAAGGCTGGACATACCTGATGGACACACAAGTGATTTGGAGGATAGGACTTTGGGGTTGAGCATTGTTGAAAGTATATGAGGTACTGCTGTACCTCCACACAAAAGAGTACCTCCTCAGCAAACAGTTTCCCAGATACTGCCATGACTTCAGAATTACATGGATAAAAGACATGATAAAGTCACTATTTTGGTAATTTATTTATGTAGTCATAAATGCCACATGCTCTTGGGATATTTTCATTGGTGTTACATACATTTAACATAAACTATGCAATCTGTTGTAAAATTGCTACAGGTTTTTCTTGCTGTACCCAGGGCATGTCAGAATTCCTATTACAGGTATGTAAGGGTTGTAGAAGGGACTTGGTACATTTCCAGACATGGGTTCTGTAATGAAACCTGGTGGATAAAGTTTGCTCTGGAGCCTCTCTGTAATAGGAATTGTGAAACACTCTGGATTTTTAGTGAGCAGATGGATGGCATGTGTTGAGTGTAGACTTGCTGATGCTCAATAGTCAGTTTCATTTATATCTGTTATGGACATCATTCCACTTGATACAAGTGTTATAAATATTACTACACAGATAGAAATTTTATATTAATTTTGTGTGTGAGTTTGTTGCTTGTCATGATGCCAATTGGTCAACTGGATTCTTTAGAAGCTTGTTGTTTGGAGTAAAGCTTATTTTGTTGCCAATGTACTGAAGAAAGTTTTTGTAAGGGTTTTGTAAATTCTTGAAACTTTGTTTTGCAGGTAGTTCATTACCTGGCAGTGAAAAAAAAAGCTTGCACTTAGGAAGCTTTGCTTTAGTCTTACCTAATGGATATAAATATGCAATAATACAAATACATTATTATTCTGTGATGTCCATATGATTGTCAGTTTAGATATTTTTGTGGAAATGTTACCCCAGTTTGGAGTTGTCAGTTATCGACTTCCGTGTTTCCCTTATAAATTTAGTATTACAGTGATGAAGAATGTGAGTGAAACACAATAGGTAATAGTACAATGGTTTGTTCATAAATATGTTCAGAGTGCATGTGCTGTTAGCAAGAAAGTATATATGTCACCTTTATTCTATTACAACAAACTTTTTTGTTGTTCACAAGTTACTGCAATAATTTCTTTGTATTCACAATATCAAAACCATTGTGAAAATGGTGTGTACACCAATTATAGTGATATTTCCATGTTCCTGTCATTCATATGTGAAAATTTAGTACCTTACCATCCAGATATTGTAAAGGTACCAGTAAATTGCTAATTGTTTAGACTCTGATGCCCTGTTGTACACAAGAGTTAAACTTCTGACTGGTTTGCAAATAAGTTAATGAGCTAAATGTTCCACTTAAAGCATAAGTGCAAACATTTGCTAAACTTTGTCTTCCTTAGATGCTGGAAGTTAATCAGAAGTCTGTAACTGCATTCATCCTGAAATACTCAAGAAATAAAGTTTCAGTATTTGCACACATGATCAGTTACACTGACTTGGCAAGCACACTGTTTCCCACTGTACTACTTGCCAATACCTACTCACTAAGATGTATAGTCTTATGTTAAAAATGTTTTGTTGTGTTCAAGTCCATCAATAATTATTCAAAATATTTTTGTAGTTCCAGAAAGGCATTAATTAGGCAACTTGCGACTGGTACCGGGTTCCTGGATATACAACTAAATCTCCAGTAGCCCAGTGTAAGAGTTAACTTGAAGGTCAGTTACTGGAACAGCATTAGTTTAATAAGTGATGATGTCATTCATTGTTATGTAAGCGACTTCCATGCCTAAAGTTAGTTTCGCAATACTGTCTGATTGTAAAGTGACTTTTTTAACATAATAAGCCTTGAGTTATTAATATCAGTGCATCTTAATTGGGGCTCTTTTCTATTTTTATTACATTAGCCATTGGCTACAGATTTTTCTCCATCAAATGCATGTATCCATGCACATCCACTCTATGCACATTTCTTCCTTAATGTGTCAGAATTTTGGGTACATGAACATTGATTAGTGTAGATCTTGTTTGTGTACATGGTTGTTAGGTCATCATAAATCATTAACTCAATCCATTAATTTATGGCTAATGATAGAAGCAGTTCCTAGTTGGGGAAGGTTCTTCATTTTCCTATATCTTTCCGTACGAGCTCTGATTTCCCTTATTTTATCTTGGTGATCAATCCTCCCTATGTAAGTCGGTGTCAACAAAATATTTTCACATTTGGAGAAGAAAGTTGGTTACTGGAATTTCGTGAGAAGATTCTATCACAACGAAAAATGCCTTTCTTTTGATGATGTCCATCCCAAATCTCGTATCATTTCTGTGACACTGTCTCCCATATTTCGCTATAATACAAAACCTG
Organism: Schistocerca americana; assembly: GCF_021461395.2. Classification (NCBI taxonomy): domain Eukaryota; kingdom Metazoa; phylum Arthropoda; class Insecta; order Orthoptera; family Acrididae; genus Schistocerca; species Schistocerca americana. The sequence continues at coordinate 597,129,955 of NC_060124.1, read as the reverse complement.
CTGCCTTTCTTTGAACTTTTTCAATGTACTCAGTCAGTGCTATCTGGTGAGGATCCGACACCATGCAACAGTATTCTAAAAGTGGGCGGACAAGCGTAGTGTAGGCAGTCTTGTTAGAAGGTCTGCTACATTTTCTAAGTGTCTTGCCAATAAAATGCAGTCTTTGGTTAGCCTTCCCCACATAATTTTCTGTGTGTTCCTTCCAATTTAAATTGTTCGTAATTGTAATACATAGATATTTAGTTGAATTTACAGCTTTTAGATTACACTGATTTATCGTGTAACTGAAGTTTAATGAGTTCCTTTTAGCACTCATGTGGATGACCTCACACTTTTCATTATTCAGAGTCAACTGCCACTTTTCGCACCATTCAGATCCTTTTTTCTAAATCATTTTGCAGTTTGTTTTGATCTTCTGATGACTTTATTAGTCGATAAACGACAGCGCCATCTGCAAACAACTGAAGACGGCTGCTCAGATTGTCTCCCAAATCGTTTATATAGATAAGCAACAGCAAAGGGCCTATTACACTACCTTGGGGAACACTAGAGATCACTATGTTTTACTCGATGACTTTCCGTCAGTTACAATGAACTGTGACCTTTCTGACAGGAAATCACAGTTCGAGTCACAAAACTGAGATGATATTCCATAGGCACATAATTTCACTACGAGCTGCTTGTGTGGTACCTACAGTGTCAAAAACCATCTGGAAATCCAAAAATATAGAACCAATCTGAAATCCCTTGACAATATCACTCGGCACTTCATGTGAATAGAGAGCTAGTTGTGTTTCACAGGAATGATGATTTGAGGATTACAATATTCAGTCTTGCTACGACAGTCCTGTGTTCACTAATCACTGAATCGGTTTTGATGCTCATTATTAACTCAGGATTATTTGTTGCTAAGAGGTCACGAGTGTTTTCACAACCATTTACAATTCGCGTGGGCTCATGAACTAATTGCTCGAGATCATTTTCAGAGAATGCATTTAGCACAATTTCAGATGATATTTTATGCGTACCTCTGGAATTAAACATGTATTTTCACCAACATATTGAGGGTAAATTAAAGTCACCACCAACTATTATCGTATGATTCGGGTACGTATTTGAAGTCAAACTCAAGTTTTCTTTGAACCTTTCAGAAACTGTACCATCTGAATTGGGAGGTCGGTAAAATGATACAATTACTATTTTATTCTGGTTGCCAACAATGACTTCTGTCCATACTAATTCACAGGAAGTATCTACTTCAATTTCGCGACAAGTTACACTACTTCTGACAGCAACAAAAACGCCTCCGCCAACCATGTTTAGCCTATCCTTTTGGAACACCGTTAGGTTCTTCACAAAAATTTTGGCTGAGCTTATATCCAGCTTTAGCCAGCTTTCAGGGCCTATAACGATTTAAGCAACAGTGCTTTCTATTAGCGCTTGGAGCTCTGGTACTTTCCCAACACAGCTACGACAATTTACAAGTGTTATACCAGTGGTTCCTGTGTTCAGCCTACGCCCTTTGTGACTGAAGCCCTTCTTGTGTTTTCCCGAGACCCTCTAACCTAAAAAGCAACCCAGTCCACACCACACAGACCCTGCTACCTGTGTATCCGCCACCTGTCTATAGTGGGCACCTGACCTATTCAGCGGAACCCGAAACCCATCCACCCTTTGGGGCAAGTCGAGGAATCTGCAGCCTACATGGTTGCAGAACTGTCTGAGCCTCTGATTCAGACCCTTCACTCGGCTCTGTACCAGGTGTCTGGAATTGGTCCTGTCGACTATGCTGCAAATGGTCAGCTCTGCTTTAATCTTGCAAGCAAGAATGGCAGCCTTTACCACTTCTATTAGCTGCTCGAAACCAAAGAGAATCTCTTTTGATCCAAAGTGACACATGTAATTGGTACTGACTTGAGCAGCCACCTGCAGTTGGCTGCACCCTGTACTCTTCATGGCATCCAGGAGGACCCTTTCCACATCTGGAGTGGCTCCACCCAGTATGCACACGAAGTGCACACTGGATTTCTTACCCTTCTTGTCAGCCAAGTCCCTAAGGAGCCCCATAACGCACCTAACGTTGGAGCTCCCAACTACCAATAATCTCAGCCTCTGTGATTGCCCAGATCTTGCAGGCTGAGTGGTTTCCTCTGAAACAGGACAGACGACAGCTTCTGGCTCATTGACAGTGTAAGCCACAGACAGCACCTGGAACCTGTTTGTCAGACAAACCGGAGAGGCCTTATGTGCAGCCACCTGGGAAGTCTTTTCACCACGTGCTTCACCCTGGGGCAACCTCCAACTTGACAACAGGTGAGGGGTCAGCCTCAGTGCGAGCAGTAACTGGGTTGGCCACCGGTGAGGACTGATCGGAGGACTCTGACATGCTGGACGTCCGTTGGATCCCCATGGCCGGCCCACAACAGTGGTGCCCATCCACTGCAGCCTCAAGCTCTGTAACCGAAGCTATCACAGCCTGAAGCTGAGAGCGAAGTGCCACCAACTCGGCTCGCATCCGCACACAACAATTGCAGTCCCTGTCCATACAAAAGACTGTGGAAAACTAAACTCTGCAGATAAACAAACTATCAGCACGTGCAGTGCAATTCTACTGTAGAACCTGCCAAAAACACAAACTGTGTCTAGTAATAAACATATGTTCAAAAACCTAACTACCAAAGCACTCAGGTGAAACTAAATAATTTGACCCTGATTTGGAACTTGTAGTATGTCATAAAATTGGTTTACTTTCTGACACAAATGAAAACACGAGAACTGTGGATATTAGATGTTAAATTTACACGCAGAAACTCAAGAAATTAAACTATTAAAGTAGACTGATGATAGAATAAAATTCACTCCTGGTTACAAACTCGTAAATGATAAATGCGGTTACTTATCTGTTGCTGCATCTGTCGCAGTCAGCTACTGCTGCCTGAGTAATGCTATGACATGTTTGTGCACTTCCATTCTTTCATTGTTCCGCTCTATTACTGCAATTCAGTACATTTACAATTGAAAAGAAGGCAAAGTGCTGGAGTGTTTCTCTAGGATGTTTCTAAATACTTTTAATGTGGCTATTTAGAGAGACTGCTATACTCATATTCATTTTCTGTGGTGGATTAAATGTACTAAGCTACCAGTAGGAATAAATGGAATCAGTACCAATGTAGAAATTTTTGCTTCAATCAGGATGATGAAGTAGCGGTGCCTCATGCAGCTGGTTTTTAATTAACTCAAATGCTTCTTGATATTCCTTATTCCATTTCCAGTGGAGATGTACTTCTGAAGATAAAAAAAAATCGAGGATGAATGCTGTGATAGAAATTGCACAAACTGAGAGATTTTCAGTTGTTTATATCATTTTTGTGCAGGAAAATTTCTCATTGGTTCCATTTTCATCAGATCAGGTTTGATTCCGTGCAAAGAAATTACATGCCCAAGGAAGCTGTTTTGCGATTTGGCAAATTTTTATTTACCCATCCTTAATGTGACTCCAGCTCCACTAAATGCTTAAATTACATGGCATAAAATGTCTAAATGTTCTCCCTAAAGGTAGTACTAATTACAATAACATTATGTAGGTGATAAGTGTGTCAATAATTCTTCTCTTAGAACTTCTGTGAGTGCTGTCATAGAGGCCACTGATGATACTGACAGCCCGAAGGCCATTCTTTTAAACTGGTAACACCTTCCATTCCACAGAAAGGCTGAGTTCTTCCTGCTATACCTTCATCTTCCAGTTGGTCACATTGTACAGTAAACTGCACCAGTTAGTAAATGCACACTGCCGTCCCTTTCTGTTACAGTGTGGATTGCATTAGAACTTTCACTATCTGAGTGTTAAATAATCTGATTCTTGTACACACCCTTAATTGCTTTATTAACTATGGCTTTCTAGGGCAAGGGTACTGGGTACAATTTACTATGGAATGGCTCATGATTCTTAACTTGAGCTTTACAAGCACATCATCTGATTGGACCAGATGTTCTTAAAATAGATCGACATAACACCCTTATATTTTTACCTGTTCCTTCTGTTTTGCTTCAGGCATGTCCCCTAATGCTTGAATCATACTTTGAGTGCTGGTCAGAGCATTTTAATCATCATTATTCTCCTGGAGCCCATCATCTTCCTCAGACTTACTTAAAGACACATTTCCCAAACTCATATTTACGAATGGAGTAACCTAATTGTCTCCCTTGACGAATCCTGAAACTCTCTCCTCTTCATTTCTGTCTGACTAGTGGAAGGAACAGAAGTGTGAGAGAATGCATTTACAAACCTATTCAGAATCAGTGAATTCTGAGAACCAAACTGATGTTAAGTGATCCAAATGTGAATACACTCTGCCCATACATACTCTCCTGAACTCTGAACTTTAACAGTGCCTGGCCTTTAGTGGGTTTACTTTGATTGTTTACAGCAAAGTCAATGCACAAATGATTAACAGTAAATATTGAAAACGCAAGGATGTAGATTTTCTGTAATAGCTCCCATCTTCCTAACACGAAAGACATTTAAACGTATTCATGATTCTATTTTTCCTCCCTCTATAAATCCTCTTTCACTTCAGTGACAGGTTTTCAGTAGGTAGTGCTCATTGTGACTTCTGACCCATTTCTGACAATTTCAGTTTCTGAGTGGCCTGCTTTGATAACTTCATTTAGTTCACTGAATAATGACTTCACACATTATGACTTTTGGTTGTGGAATTTCTGGCAATTGGTTTTGCACTCTGTCTCTGGCATATGTTGGAAATTTTTATTTTTACTCCTGCTCTTTTTCACACAACCAAAATTTGTTTAAGAATGTGGTTAAAATTCTTCACATTTGGAATAAATTTTGATTATACAAATGACCCAGACATTTGCTTAACATTACATGTAGCTAACGTATGTGTCTACTTTGCCCTGTTTGGTTTAATGTTTGTGAAATAAATGTTTGAAAAGTTTGAACTGTTGGAACCCAACCAAGGTGAACACCCTGTGCCCTCTTTTGATTCTCCTGAAAGTTCCATTATCTACATTTATTTGAGGTGCATTGTCAATGTTAGTCTCTATTTCGTTTAATGCTGCATTAATCTTGTGCCGAAGAAACTCTGTATTTATTCCTTTTGACTCTTTGTCACAGTCTGTGGATTGCCAGTGGAGTTTGTCTTCTCCAGTACACACTACCACTTGCCCACAACCTCTACTGACCTTTCTTGCCACACACGCTACTGCACATTGATACTTGCTAGCCACTTTGCTCTTGCACATAGCTGATCTCCATTATTTGTATGACTTTTTTGTTGGACAACCATGTTGATAACACGCTTAGACAGCATATTCCCTAGAATTTGGCATTAGGTTCGTCTAATGCCTTAGGTGTTCAGCTGACGTGTTTTAATACTTCGTCTCGCTTCTGCACATGTTTCGACCTGGTAAAGACCTTTTGATGTGATGATGAGTCATTCATTCCCTGACTGGTATGTACCTCTCATGTAGTCAGGAGATAAGCCAGTTGTGTTGGTTTTGTAGTACCACCCAGGGATCATGTGTAGGGTCCTCTAAGGTTGACACATGCGCATGTGAAGCTGCATTGACAGCTGAAATACTTTTATTAATCTTTTGTCAGTTATGCAACTTGTTAGCTATATCTTCTGTTGGATAAGTAGTTTATAAACATATTGTACAACATAGTGATTAAAGGGACAATTATAGAATAGTAAATAACTATTCAAAACTGAACTAAATAAGAAAACTACATAAGGTTTGCAGCTCAGTGGGAAGGAGGTTGAAAATTTTTACAGCAGCATACATAACATCTCTCTGCAGCAGAGACACTGCACGTAATTGTTTTGTTTACTGCCACACATGTGAATTGCTGACTTCTGTCACCAAGTATCCAGTCTCTGGGAACAAGATTTTCTGTGGTGAATTAAACGTAATAAGTGTACCAGTGGGAAGCTGTTCCATAGCCTCTCACAGCCAAACACCACTGACTTTTGTAACAGGACTACTCACCACTTGATCACCCTTAAGGAAAACGCAGTTGCAGTGAATGTTTGCAGCTTATGTGGGTTGTTCTATTGTTGTATACAATCTTATTGGTGGTTGTGGTCTGCCAGACTGCTGATTTGATTTGTGGAGCAGTTAACAGCTTCTCGCTGTTTTCAACTTTTAGTAGAACTATAGAATCATGAGGAAATAAGATACCTTTATGTTCTTCTATACTTGCGTGCATTATGTTCAGCTTTTTTGCGTTTTGGTCACTTCACCTAGAGTACCAGGTGCTGATGACACTGTAATACACAGAAAAGTATCATTGTTTAGGGACTCTAGGAGGATACATGTTGATTTGGACTGAATTTCTATTTAGTGTGATGAATGGCAGCTTGTTTTACATGTAAAAAAATGTAAGTGAATGTGGATGAGTTGGAGAAACAAGCCATTAATGTTCAAATACAGTACTGTGATGATTGACACAATCTAAATCCACATGTCTGATCTGTAGTTCAGAATAAAGTGCATGGCAGAGGAATCGTCGACCCACCTTCAAGCTATCTTTTCCGCTTTTCCATTTCACTCATGGACAGCACATGGGAAAAATGAACACTTCAGTCACACCCTGTGAGCTCTAATTTATTTCGTGGTGGTGGTGGTGGTGGTGGTGGTGGTGGTGGTGGTGGTGGTGGTGGTGGTGGTGGTGAAGATGATGATCATTTCTCCCTATGTAGGTCGGTGGCAACAAAATATTTTCTCACTCTAGGAGAAAGATGGTGATTGAAGTTTCATCAGAAGATCTCACTGCAATGAAAAAGAGCTTGGTTTTAATGATTGACACCCCAATTCATGTATTATATCCATGACACTGTCTTCCCCTATTTCACTATAATAGTAATCGAATGGCCCTTCTTTGAACTGATTGTAGTCCTCAGTCAATAATATCTTATGCAGATCTCACAAAGCACAGCAGTACTTCAGAAGATGGTGGACGAGCTTGGTTATATGCAGTCTCTCTTGTAGACCTTTGGCACTCTCAAAGTGTTCTGCCAATGACTTGAAATTGTTGGTTTGGTTTCCTCATAGCATAGTCTATATGATTATTCCACTTTAATTCATCTGTAATTGTAATTTCTAGGTATTGAGATTAATTAACAGCCTTTATTTTGATGTATTGTGTAACCAAAATTTAGTGGGTATCCCCTCATACTCGTGTGGATGATCTCATTTCTCCTTATTGAGAGACAAATGCCACTCTTCAGTCCTGAGACTGGTTTGATGCAGCTCTCCATGCTACTCTATCCTGTGGAAGCTTTTTCATCTCCCAGTACCTACTGCAACCTACATCCTTCTGAATCTGCTTAGTGTATTCATCTCTTGGTCTCCCTCTACGATTTTTACCCTCCACGCTGCCCTCCAATACTAAATTGGTGATCCCTTGATGCCTCAGAACATGACCTACCAACCGATCCCTTCTTCTGGTCAAGTTGTGCCACAAACTTCTCTTCTCCCCAATCCTATTCAATACTTCCTCATTAGTTATGTGATCTACCCATCTAATCTTCAGCATTCTTCTGTAGCACCACATTTCGAAAGCTTCTATTCTCTTCTTGTCCAAACTATTTACTGTCCATGTTTCACTTCCATACATGGCTACACTCCATACGAATACTGTCAGAAATGACTTCCTGACACTTAAATCAATACTGGATGTTAACAAATTTCTCTTCTTCAGAAACGCTTTCCTTGCCATTGCCAGCCTACATTTTATGTCCTCTCTACTTCGACCATCATCAGTTATTTTGCTCCCCAAATAGCAAAACTCCTTTACTACTTTAAGTGCCTCATTTCCTAATCTAATTCCCTCAGCATTACCCGACTTAATTAGACTACATTCCATTATCCTTCTTTTGCTTTTGTTGATGTTCATCTTATATCCTCCTTTCAAGACACTGTCCATTCCATTCAACTGCTCTTCCAAGCCCTTTGATGTCTCTGACAGAATTACAATGTCATTGGCGAACCTCAAAGTTTTTATTTCTTCTCCATGAATTTTAATACCTACTCCGAATTTTTCTTTTGTTTCCTTTACTGCTTGCTCAATATACAGATTGAACAACATCGGGGAGAGGCTACAACCCTGTCTTACTCCCTTCCCAACCACTGCTTCCCTTTCATGTCCCTCGACTCTTATAACTGCCATCTGGTTTCTGTACAAATTGTAAATAGCCTTTCGCTCCCTGTATTTTACCCCTGCCACCTTTAGAATTTGAAAGAGAGTATTCCAGTCAACATTGTCAAAAGCTTTCTCTAAGTCTACAAATGCTAGAAATGTGGGTTTGCCTTTCCTTAATCTTTCTTCTAAGATAAGTCGTAAGGTCAGTATTGCCTCACGTGCTCCAGTGTTTCTACGGAATCCAAACTGATCTTCCCCAAGGTTGGCTTCTACTAGTTTTTCCATTCGTCTGTAAAGAATTCGTGTTAGTATTTTGCAGCTGTGACTTATTAAGCTGATAGTTCGGTAATTTTCACATCTGTCAACACCTGCTTTCTTTGGGATTGGAATTATTATATTCTTCTTGAAGTCTGAGGGTATTTCGCCTGTTTCATACATCTTGCTCACCAGATGGTAGAGTTTTGTGAGGACTGGCTCTCCCACGGCCGTCAGTAGTTCCATACAAATATCTTGTCTAAATCATTTTGCAATTCGTATTGATCATCTGACAACTTTACACAACAGTAAATGACGGCATCAACTGCTAACAATCTAAGCGGACTGCTCAGATTGTTTCCTAAATAATCTGTGTAGATCAGGAACAGCAGAGGGCCTATAACGCTCTGGTGGAGATCACCAGATATTACTTCCGTTTTACTTGATGGCTTTCCATAAATTATTATAGTCTATGACCTTTCTGACAGGAAATCATGAATCCATTTCACAACTAAGACGTGATGCATTTTTGTTAGAAGTCATGTCTGAGGAATAGTGTTGAAAGCCTTCTGAAAACCTAAAAATATGGCATCAGTTTGAGATCCTTCTGTCGATAGCACTCTTCACTATGTGGAACTAAAGTGCTAGTTGTAATGCGGTGCTCCATGGGAAAAATATTTTACAAATCCATGCTGACTGTGTGTCAACAGATTGTTTTCCTGGAGGTAATTCATGATGAACACACACAGTTTATGTTCAAAAATTCTGCTCCAAATGTGCATTATTGATATAGGTCTGTAACTGAGCAAATTATTCCCATTCCTTTTCTTTGTATTGGTGCAAATTTTGCAGCTTATTCTTCAGGTGTGGATCTTTCAAAGAGCAACCGGGAGTGTATGATTGCTAATTATGGAGTTATTGTATCAGCATACTCTGAAACGAACCTGAGTGGTATACAATGTAGACTGGAGGCCTTGGTTTTATTGAGTGATGTAAGCTGATTCTCAATGTGGAGGATACCTATAACTAAGTTAGTAATGTTGGCAGTCATTCTTGTTTTGAATACTGGAATATTTACTTGGTTTTCGAAATTGTGTCAGCAAAGAAAACTATGCATCATAACACTGCTTTTGTGGCACTTCATCAGTAACATCACCATTGTTATCATCCAGTGAAGGTATTGATTGCATGTTGGCACTGTTTTACTTTACATACAACCAGAATCACTTTCAATTCTACCAGATTTAAGGACAGTTTCATTGTGGTAACTATTAAAAGGCTCTCTCACTGAAGTTTGCATTAAATTTCCAATTTATGTAAAACCCTTTTTGCCAGTTATTTTACATCTGGCATGCATTTCTTCATAGCTTCTGTATTAGTGTTCTGACCTGTTATGTGTACTGTTCAGGTTCTCTTATTATTTTATTTGGTATATAGCCCACAGTAGATTAAAACTGAAGAAACTGCAAAAAGGTGGGAATTTAAGGAGATGGGACCTGGATAAACTGACTAAACCAGAGGTTGTACAGTGTTACAGGGAGAGCATAAGGGAACAATGGACAGGAATGGGGGAAAGAAGTACAGTAGAAGAAGAATTGGTAGCTCTGAGGGATGTAGTAGTGAAGGCAGCAGAGTATTAAGTAGTTAAAAACACAAGGGCTAGTAGAAATCCTTGGGTAACAGAAGAAATATTGAATTTAATTGATGAAAGGAGAAAATATAAAAATGCAGGAAATGAAGCAGGCAAAAAGGAATACAAACGTCTCAAAAATGAGATCGACAGGAAGTGCAAAATGGTTAAGCAGGGATGGCTAGAGGACAAATGTAGGGATTGAGAGGCTTATCTCACTAGGGGTAAGATAGATACTGCCTACAGGAAAATAAGAGAGACCTTTCGAGAAAAGAGAACCACTTGCATGAATATCAAGAGCTCAGATGGAAACCCAGATCTAAGCAATGAAGGGAAAGCAGAAAGGTGGAAGGAGTATATAGAGGATCTATACAAGGATGATGTACTTGAGGACAATATTATGGAACTTGAAGAGGATGTAGATGAAGATGAAATAGGAGGTATGATACTGTGTCAAGAGTTTGACAGAGCACTGAAAGACCTGAGTCGAAATAAGGCCCCAGGAGTAGACAACATTCCATTAGAACTACTGACAGCCTTGGGAGAGCAAAACTCTACCATCTGGTGAGCAAGATGTTTGAGACAGGTGAGATACCCTCAGACTTCAAGAAGAATATAATAATTCCAATCCCAAAGAAAGCAGGGGTGGACAGATGTGAAAATTACCGAACTATAAGCCATGGTGCAAAATACTAATGCGAATTCTTTACAGATGAATGGAAAAACTGGTAGAAGCCAACCTCCGGGAAGATTAGTTTGGATTCCGTAGAACTGTTGGAACACGTGAGGCAATAATGACCCTACGACTTATCTTAGAGAATAGATTAAGGAAAGGCAAACCTACGTTTGTAGCATTTGTAGACTTAGAGAAAGATTTTGACAACGTTGACTGGAATACTCTCTTTCAAATTCTAAAGGTGGCAGTGGTAAAATACAGGGAGTGAAAGGCTATTTAGAATTTGTACAGAAACCAAATGGCAGTTATAAGAGTCAAGGGGGCATGAAAGGGAAGCAGTGGTTAGGAACTGAGTGAGACTGGGTTGTAGCCTCTACCTGATGTTATTCAATCTGTATATTGAGCAAGCAGTCAAGGAAACAAAAGAGAAATTTGGAATAGGCATTAAAATCTGTGGAGAAGAAATAAAAACTTTGAGTTTCACCGATGACATTGTAAGTCTGTCAGAGACAGCAAAGGACTTGGAAGAGCATTTGAACGGAATGGATAGTGTCTTGAAAGGAGGATATAAGATGAACATCAACAAAAGCAAAACAAGGATAATGGAATGTAGTCGAATAAATTCGGGTGATGCTGAGGGAATTGGATTAGGAAAAGAGACACTTAAAGTAGTAAAGGAGTTTAGCTATTTCGGCAGCAAAATAATTGATGATGGTCGAAGTAGAGAGGATATAAAATGTAGACTGGCAATGGAAAGGAAAGCGTTTCTGAAGAAGAGAAATTTGTTAACATCGAGTATATATTTAAGTGTCAGGAAGTCATTTCTGAAAGTATTTGTATGGAGTGTAGCCATGTATGGAAGTGAAACATGGACGATAAATAGTTTGGACAAGAAGAGAATAGTAGCTTTCGAAATGTGATGCTACAGAAGAATGCTGAAAATTAGATGGGTAGATCACATAACTAATAGGAGGTATTGAATAGAATTGGGGAGAAGAGGAGTTTGTGGCACAACTTGACTAAAAGAAGGGATCGGTTGGTAGGACATGTTCTGAGGCATCAAGGGACCACCAATTTAGTGCTGGAGGGCAGCGTGGAGGGTAAAAATCTTAGTGGGAGACTAAGAGATGAATACACTAAGCAGATTCAGAAGGATGTCGGTTGCAGCAGATACTGGGAGATGAAGCAGCTTGCACAGGGTAGGGTAGCGTGGAGAACTGCATCAAACCAGTCTCAGGACTGTAGACCACAACAACAACAACAACATATAGCCCACAACTGCCATCAGTTCTATTTATTCGAATCCATGACATCTTGTCTAGGCCTACATAGATTAGAAGAAGTTGAGGCTGTCTCTTAAAAAGGTGTCAACGACAATTTTTATCTACTTTTATATATGTATATAGTGTTTATATAGTGTATATAGTTTTTATTTTTGTTTTGTTTGATCTTATGAAATCTAAATTCACTACAATACATGTCTGGACACTAACCCGTGTATCCGTCATAATGCTCCCTATTTGCTCAGGATTATTTATTGGTAATTGGTAATTATGTTTTTTAACCAATTTATGCTTAAAGTGGGACCCTGAGCTAATAATTCTTGTTGAAACACTTATCTGAGAAAGCTTTCGGTACGATCTGAGATGACATCTTATGCTTACAATCAATTTGTGATGTGTATTTTAGCAAACATATGGAGGGTAGATTGAAGTCATCACCATGTGTAATTCTGTGACTGGGGTACCTATCTGAAATGACTGAGCATGTCTTTGAGCTGTTCAGCAACTCTTCCAGGTGGTTGGTAAAATGAGCTAATCATTAATTTGTTCAAGTTGTCGAATATAACCTATCCATACTAACTCACAGGAACTATCTACATAAATAGATAAAAGGGAATGGTGATGAGTTCAGCTGACTTAAAGAGAGGGGTAACAGGATTAATTAAGGCTGTAGTTTTATTGTCTCATAAGAAGGTAATGACAGAAGTGGGAGGGCGTTTGAGAGGAGGAGCCATAATTCAGTTGGGTTGAGGTATTTTGTGGTTGACTGATGCTCAGAGCGCACTGAATGTCCCACCTTCACTGTGTTGAGTGTCCATATTGTCTTTCTGTCCTCAGTTGACTTACTCTCCTGATAATTCATAATGTAATTGGATACATAGAGAATCTACTATATGGAAGGTCTTAAAGTTTACAAGCTCATGGAGCCAGTGGACCTCCCTTGTGGCAGAAATGTTGAAGGGGAAGGAAGAGGGGTCAAGGAAAAGAACTGGTGAGGTTTAGAAAAAAGGAGTAGAGATGGGAAAATTTGGAAGTCTTCATACTGCCATGGCCCCTTGTTTTGGTTGACTTTTCCAAATTTACTACTTTTACCAAAATTCGCCAGACCATCTCTGTCACCCCTCTTCCTCCCCTTCAACTCTTCTGCCAGGAGAGGAGCCACTGGCTCCCAAAACTTACAAACTGTAATACCCTCTGTATGATTGTTCTCCTGCCAAAGGTTGGTGAGTAGAGTTTTTATTTATTCAGTTGCATTATATTTTCAAGAACTAATTATTTTCTTCTGATAACTGCTGTGTTTTACTTCTTGTCATCATTTACTAGGTGAATTCCAAATTAAAACTACATTGATTAGACCATAATTTGAAGATTACTTTCTCTGAACAGGCTAAACTGTTCGAGCATAGTTCTTTCATGGCATTCTGAGGAATTTTGCCAGCTTCAGCCAATATTGGCTTTTTGTCCTGAAAGTGGATGTTTTGCTCATGTAAGGATTCCTCACATGAGCCTCTAATTACATTTGCATCATCCACTCTTCAGTGTCAGACAAGTGCTGCCATTCTGTTGAGTTAACACAGGATCCCCAATCTGTGGGGACAGATCCTTCATGGTAGATTCAGTAGAGAATTTGTCACTAGAGTTTTGAGTACAGGTGCGGGAGACTTAAGTAAAATAATAGACAGCTGACTGCACCTCTGGTTTGTTAATCATATGCGGGATGGCCTCCATGTATTTTCCCACCAGGTTTCTACAATTCTCAGAGTTTGCAGTGTAAGTTAATTTAAGCATCTTCCCAGCATCATCTTCAACACTGGCAAGATGTGGACTTCTGAATTAGTTGCATAATGTCTCTGTTAACATGATGCTGTTAATGTTTTGAGAGAAAGTGTGTTTGTCGCTACACATAGCTACATATACGTCCAATGTGTATTACGTATTTTGCTGCTGTGAGAGCAACTGTGTTGGTTTCTTCCATGTATTTGACATGATCCACATATTTACTTCATGTATATACAGATTTTGTCATAATTAAAAGCGAATAGTGACAAGTGTGAAAATACACTTCTGAAAAAGAATTAGGTAAACCCTTTCAGAGGTTTCCAATTCACTCAAGATTTATTGTTCCAACAGTGTGTATGGAGTATGTGAAATGACTACATTTACAGGTTAGTCGCAGAAGTGGTAGTGAGTAGAGATGGGCAAACTTGTTCTTCCTTGGGAACTAGTTCACTGGTGATTGCTCTTTTTTGGGAACCATTCATTTTTACTCATTCACCATTCATTTGTGCTTGGTATATGGTTCTTAGGAAAAACTAAAACTAGTAGTGTAGTGACTAAAGGATGGAGGGCACCAAGAGGGGACACTTGCCTCTCCCGTGGAGTACAGAGTTTTTATTCATTACAGAATTATCACACACTTGCAGAAATAATTTCCATGATTCTGCAGAACCTCTTGTGTAGCCAACTGTAGCGTTGTGTGGCTGATCGCAGGGAAATGGTATAGGGTGACGCACCGAAAACCAGCCCCGAGTACAGACTGCTTGTCATTTACGGAAGATTTGTTGCCTGTTACAAGCAGATACAACAAACAGATAAACATGTAATAAACAAATAACAAATAAGCTAATGCAAGCAACAACAGCGAGACAGTAGATGACGATTGTTGGGAGACAATGGGCAGTCTAGTACTCGGGGCTGATTTTTCGTGTGCCAGCCTGTACCACTGAAATAATATTGCAGAAGTTATCATATTCTCTTTACAAAATATGAGAGCAGACACTCGATTATGGAGTGCAGGCTTCATTCGGTTGTTAAGTTGGCCTGCCTTCCACAGCAATGAACATGCCGTTTTACCTTGGATCAAAAAAAGATGGAAAATAGCTGCTCCTCTGGCCGTACCATCTTCCTTCACTGCTCTCTTCGAAATATTGTTGTGCAGTTGTGTATGAGGCGTTTCACCACGGTCGTGGAACAGAATTCGCTTTCAGTATCAGTTTGACGTTACTAGCACTTGATAAAAATATGTTTTCTAAATATTTTGCTGTTTTATTTCCTAACTTACTGGTCATTTTCTTTAATACATGTTAAATACTATCATAAAATGATATAATGTTAGGTCGTCAACTTGAGAAATGTGTCATTTCCAGAATCATATTAATAACACAGAAAGGTTTACTTCAAAGAAGATAATCATGAATCAGGCATTTCTTATAAGTATCAAACTAGTCTACCCATAATAAATACGAATATTGAGTCGATATCCATCATTTCGAGGAGAGTTCTCGTGGCTTGACACATTTCAAAAGTGAGCAATTAATTTATATCAAAAATGGCTATTTTAGAGCCTTGCCCCCCTCCTTGGAAAAATTTCTGCAGACACTCACAACTAGTAGTAGTGTACCCTACAAACACTAGGTTTTACAGTGTTGGATAACAACTGTAAAAACAGTTTTTTAAAATTACAATTCATAAATCTTGCTTTCATGACATAGACTCATTTTGAACAAAAAAGTGTTACAGATAATACAAAAATTGTAGTATTTGAATAAATAATACACATTTTATAAACTCAAGTGGGATGAGGCATTTTTGAAACACGTGCTATTCAAAAAAATTGGTGATTTGAGCGAATGTAAAGGAGATTAGAATGAACTTAAGGCAGTCAGAATGCCATGTAATTCCTCCAAAGGATTACCAACTGAATTTGGAATGTGAAAAAGGTACAGGGGGCTATTTTGGTAAATTCATTTCACTTCATTGTAAAACTTTATTTAACAGCTTCTCGAACACATATCTACAAACTTAAACATTGCCGTTGATAACTATAATTTCTGAAATTTTTGATGGTCCCAATCAATTTCTTTTATCAGTCAGTGTTTGTCCTGCTTTCGAAAATATCCTCTCTGAAGGTACTGAAGTCGCTGATATGCACAGCCTATTTAGGGCCAATGAATATAAATGTGGGTAAAGAATTTTCCTTTGTTCCCAACACAATACAGGATCACCATCCCTCGGGAGCAACATCTCGGAAATGTATTTGGCAATTTCACTTACAGCCACAGCCTTAGAATCATAAGTTTGCGTTGTTTTTGCCACTTCGTTGTCAAAGGTTTTCCACAAATTAAAACTTGTGAATGTCCAAAAAGCTGATGATGATGGAATTCCCTTTGAAGAGGAAGCTACTGAAGTGGGTTCATTAGCTTTTCCTTGTGCTAATAGTTGATGAACTTCACTCACGATTCCATCCTATGGCTGCATGTACTTCGTGCTTCCTGCTGTGAACCGGTTTTTTTTTAAAATCATGGATCAAGTAATGTCGCTTGGCCAACAACATATGACGTATTAACAAGCCACTCTTCGGCAGCCTTTATGACCGTCTCAGACATTGCAACTATTATGGGTGGCAACCCTTCCTGGTTTTTAAACGTAGACATGAAGTTTAAAAGCGTCCAGGTTAAAACCTCCATTTTGGGCAATGACACAGTTTTCTCAACGCTCACCTCTTTGGCTACTTCATAAAAGATTTGAAGTAA
Source organism: Schistocerca americana (assembly GCF_021461395.2). NCBI lineage: Eukaryota > Metazoa > Arthropoda > Insecta > Orthoptera > Acrididae > Schistocerca > Schistocerca americana. The sequence goes on along the minus strand of NC_060124.1, from coordinate 597,113,415 downwards.
TGTAATTGAATGTTCTATGATATCCCACTCCTCTGGCGTCGGTTAATGCTCATAATTTCTGAGAACAGCTAAAGTGGAAATTATGGGCAATTTGTTTCCAAAAATTCGTAGTAGCATGTTGAAAATTGAGTTCCACCGCATGGGGACTTCTTGTTTTAGTTTTAGTATCGGCAGATTGATTTGCACCTACGTTTCCTTTAGTTTATTCATTGCAAGTGAACTTTTTTTGAAAAACTGAACGAGACATTTCACTTTTTCGACTACATTTTCAATTGGTTTTATACCCAATTTGACAATTAAATTATAGTGTAGGTCTAACGGGGGATGTGAGCCCATTTAACAATTTATCCACAGCAACCATGTTAGCTGTATTGTCAGTTACAACTGCCACTATTTTGTTGCCTATTCCCCAGTTAGTCGCTTCTCTTTGTAGAAAATTACCTGTTTTCTGCAGTGTGTCGAGGCGAAAATTCCAGGCAACCCAATACATTTGAATGAAGTCTCGTATTATCATCCAAATAGTGTGCAGTAATCAAAATAAAACTTTGATGGTTCGAGGAAGTCCACCCGTCAGTTGTCAGAGCGACTGCTGTCATTGAATTCAGTTTTCCTCGTAAATTATCCCGCTGTTGACTGAATACTTGTGGCAGCAATTTGGTCCAAAGGGTTGTCCTACTTGGAAGATGGTAACTGGGGCAGAGTGGGGAAACAAACTTCCTAAATTCTTTGTCATCCACAATGGTATTCCTTAAAAATCATTTTAAGCAACTGTAAGTCGAATTTATAAATTGGGAGGGGCTTAATAATACTGACAAAATTTGTCAAAGATGACTGTCCTCCTCCTATTGAAACATGTTCAAAGGTGGCAAATGCAGGCATCTTGCTGACCAAATTGTTCGACGGTAGCAAATCAACATCCCTGAGCGGTTTGCTCACAGAAGCTGAGGAGGTAGAGGCTGTGGTGAATTGGTGGCAAGATGCAGTTGACGTCGTAGCACTTGTTTCTCCAGATGTTGATGATGGATGGTTCAAATGGCTCTGAGCACTATGGGACTTATCATCTGTGGTCATCAGTCCCCTAGAACTTAGAACTACTTAAACCTAACTAACCTAAGGACATCACACACATCCATGCCCGAGGCAGGATTCGAACCTGTGACTGTAGCGGTCACGCGGTTCCAGACTGAAGCCCCTAGAACGGCATGGCCACACCGGCCGGCTGTTGTCGATGGAGACCTAGATCAAAAATCCGTCCTCTCCAGTGGCTCTGTGGGGTGTTTCTTTATAAGATGCCATTTAAATTAGCCATGGAACCTCCAGCAATACTGATGATGGCTTTGCAATATTTGCATTCTCCTCTATCCACTCTATTTTCTTATAGTGATACCACAATACAGACATTGAAAATCTTGACATCTGTAATATTATTATAATTTCATTACTAATTCGCCGTAAAATGTTACCTTGAAAAGTGTTAAAGAGAATCTCTGTATGCATTGTAAAACCATTATATATAAATACTGATAAGTAAAATTACACATGGTTAAAATAGTTGGAAATTGAATAACAGGGAATGGTGTTGATAAAGTCAGTGATAATAGATTTGAAGAATAATTAAGGTTGCTTTTATGACAATTTTAAAAGTTGTTTTCTTGTCTTGGGCTACCACCCCTCCCTCTCCTGTGCACAACTGGGCTCCATTCCATGTAGAAAGGAGCTGTGAAATTTGAGCTCAATGAGATAAGGCCCCTTGACCATAAAAATTTGAAAACCTTGAAAAAAATATTAAGTCCACCCAAGTATTACTTCTGCACAACTACATGATAAATTGATCAATTGCCTAATGTAGACAGATTGTTTACTTAGACTTTCTTAGCTGAATGCATTTTTCGCTTCGCAATATTCGTGTGACACGCCAGTGACTACAAGCTGACAAAGATGTTACTCGGTGGCCACATGGTCAGGTAAAGAGTAACAGTTGGGCTGGCAGGCTCGGCGCAAACAGAAGTATGGATTTACGGAACTAAAACCTGTATATGACCCAGCAGAGCCATCCCGGAACACAGTCGCCTTTCCATTTCGAGAGAAGATCGTAGCAAGTGCAAAGCCTTTGTTTTCTGTTCATTTACATAAAAGAATTCACATTTGCAAAGGAACTACTCACATTAAATAACTGACTAGTAATGAGTCATCTATCAAATAACATCAATAGTTTTCTTTTGCAATTTGCTGGTGTCTACATCACATTGTCAGCACATCAAACTGCCATACTAACTGCGCGAGAACTGAAGATTTATTTATATAACTCATAACTTCCAACACAGGAGCAGCGGCAACTATGTAAGGATGCTGGAATATTGTCTTAACGTTATAAGTGAAAAGAAAGAAAATGGGGGGAAGGGTTCGTGAATGGAAACAGTCATCATTTATTTGAGAAAGAGAACTTCTGAGCGAGCAAGGGCAGTCAGGCAGCCATGAAATTTTACAATTATGTTTTACTGTACTGAATATAAACTTTACACAAATGTATATGAAAATAATTATCAGCATTGAAGTAGTAATAGATTTCGCTTTTATTTTGTGTTTAACGTAATACGGAAAAGGGTTCAAAGTTACTTCTCTATATTTTTCTTTAATAAGTGGAAAACCATGGCCTCTAGCAAAAAAGTATCCTGATATAATATTTAACTATATTAAATTTCCTACAGTAAAGGTCCTATTCATTTTTTCTAGCATTAATAGTTCGCTTGTAGAGAGCTGGAGAAGAGAACATGAAAATCTCACATGACATGCATGGGCTATAGCTCATGTAGTTTTGTAAACCTGCTGATGGCTGCTTCCCAATTTAAAGAATGTTATACAAGACACTTCTGGTCTATTGTCTCAACTTCTTCTACACACCTATGCTACGTTGTAAACAATAATCGTTTAATCGTTTACACCCTACGTATACTTCACGTTGTCTCTGAGTTTCTAGGCGAAGTAGAGACTTTATGGAAGAATAAATTGTTTTAAAATAAAATGTGGTTTTCTCATCATACTTGTCTCACACGCTTAGTAAAAATTAGGTTTTTATGTTGCATTATTAAAGTTAATGCAGCAATAATAATAATAATTAAGTTCGCAGTAATAAAGTTTTTTTTGTTTGAAAGCTCCTTCTGAGCAAATGTTTTTGAGATAATAATTAAGTATGATTTTATGGCAATCTACATCATTTCAAATGGAGAGGCACCCCTTTTCCTACTAAGCCAAAATGACCCACAACCCACTTTTTTTCTTTTCCTTTTTTTTTCTCTCCAAAGAAACCAAAGTAGCAGGTAATGCAAATTGGAAACAATGAAACTTGAAAATAATTAGAGCCTTCCTAAATGTAATGTTTTGTATATCAAAGATACACGAAAATCTTTTTATATGTATTTTCTTACGCTACAAATTATTGGAAGTTTGTTGCTAAATCAAGCCGATGAAACCAAAAAATATATGAATAACAAAAAAACTTGCCTTATTATAAGTATGTCTATCGCTGTTCATTGATATAATGAAGTGAGCTGATATGCCATTTTGTTACCTGAGAAGACGTACCTATTACATACAATGTAATTTTTATGTAACTTATAAAATACTTTTTAATTACCGGTCGTGGACACTGAATAGTCAGAACTAGGTGCAAGAGGAGTTTGAAACACATGTAAAATGGGGGAGTGCAGTGAACGAAACAAACAACTGGATACTGAACTAAGTAGGAGCAGTTGGCAGTGTAATTGCGATGGGTGGTCATGTGAAGAACGACGAGTGCGGCCGAGGGAAACCGAGACTGAGATGAGCACGTGACCGAGGCTGGAATGAGAACTGCCAAAGTGACCGCCGCGACCGAAATGAACTTGTGAACTATGAAGTGATCGTTCCTCGTTCCCGGGAGCTATAAGTAGACCGCCGCGACCGAAGTGAACTGTGAAAGACAGTTCCTTGGAATTTGTTCCTCAGTCCTTTCGTTCATCCTGGAGAACCGTTCCTTTGGACCTGTTCATCCAGGAACTACCCATCTCTAGTAGTGAGGTATCAGATACTGGCCCATGCTGAAACGTCCATTTTAGTATGTGGTGCAGCCTTCAAATGTGTCAATGCGGATACTGACTCTGACATCCAGTCCATCATACAGATGGTGAAAATCGTACAGGAATACAATGTGCTACATGTGCCAAACCTGTTCTTGTAGTTCTGTAAGAGCTGTTGGAACAAGAAATAACTCGTGCCATTCGTCAACCATCATCTCCAGCTCGAGCTCCACTGGGGACAAGTGTGGAGAAAGTGCTGGCCAGAGAATTTTCTTCATATCTTGCAGAGCATAATGAGTTGCATGGGCACTGTTTGGGCTAGTGTTATCCTGTTGGAACAACACATCATTTTCCTGCTGCAAGAATGGCAAAAGAACTGGGCTAACAACATTCTGCCCATACAGGGCAATGGTTCATGTCCCTTTCATAAATGCAAAGATAAACGAGAGTTGTAGCATATCACAACCCCAAACATAAGGCCTGTGGTGGGACCAGTGTGCCTTGAATGAAATAAGTTTATGAGACATTACTCACCAGGTCTATGTCATACACGCAAATGAGCATCACTTGCTCGCAGGCAGAATCTGCTTTCATGATTGAAGCCTATGACACACCATTCTGTCTTCCAAATGATCCTCTGATAGCATGAACAGTGCAAGTCGATGCTGTGCCGTGGGTGGAAGATAGGCTTGCCCGACTGCTAATAACCAATTCACAACAGTTAATGTTGGCACATATAGGCTCATAAGCCCTCTTATCTGTGTGTGGTAGCTGTATGACCTGCCTCTGTAGCCATTACCATATGTCTGTCTAGACAGTTGTCTGTGCTGTGTGTAGGTCCAGGATCTCTTTCACGTGAGTGAGTGACACACCGAGGGAGATGGTGCAGTGGTTAGCATACCGGACTTGCATTTGGGAGATGATTGCTTAAACCTGCATCCAGCTATCCTGATTTAGGTTTCCCATGATTGCCTTAAATCACTTCAGGCAAATGCTGGGATGGTTCCTTTGAAAGGGCACGGCCGACTTCCTTCCTCATCCTTCCCTAATCCGATGAGACCAATGACCTCGTAGTTTGGTTTCTTCCCCCCAAACAACACAACCCAACGCAACCCAATGCAACCCAACCAACCAAGCAATGGGTGTGACAATATTCATACGACCACTGATAAGAGTGTCATTGCACAGCTGACACAACACATTCAGTCAGTCTCCTCTCGATGACATGCAACACACAAAGGCTCTGTAGTCAGATGTGCTTGACAAGTAAACTTACTGCACTTCATACAAACTTTCATCATGGAGTTGCCTTTTTTCCTTCCACACACATGTAACACCCATTCTTCATCTTCTCTGATGGCTCTGGTGCGTCAATGACATCTGAATTTCTAAGAAGGAAATTCCCTTCAGAAGCTATCAGTCTACAGTGATATAATTTCCAATCTATTTTTCAAGTGTTCATTTGCCAATGGAAATGCTAAATTCTTCAGAAAACTACATCGAATATTGATGGTTCCTTTTGGTTGCAAAAGTGAATTTGGCAATTTATCCCAGATGTTGTTGTTGTGGTCTTCAGTCCTGAGACTGGTTTGATGCAGCTCTCCATGCTACTCTATCCTGTGCAAACTTCATCTCCCAATACCTACTGCAACCTACATCCTTCTGAATCTGCTTAGTGTATTGATCTCTTTGTCTCCCTCTACGATTTTTACCCTCCACGCTGCCCTCCAATGCTAAATTTGTGATCCCTTGATGCCTCAAAACATGTCCTACCAACCGATCCCTTCTTCTAGTCAAGTTGTGCCACAAACTTCGCTTCTCCCCAATCCTATTCAATACCTCCTCATTAGTTACGTGATCTACCCACCTTATCTTCAGCATTCTTCTGTAGCACCACATTTCAAAAGCTTCTATTCTCTTCCTGTCCAAACTGGTTATCGTCCATGTTTCACTTCCATACATGGTTACACTCCATACAAATACTTTCAGAAACGACTTCCTCACACTTAAATCTATACTCGATGTTAACAAATTTCTCTTCTTCAGAAACGATTTCCTTGCCATTGCCAGTGTACATTTTATATCCTCTCTACTTCAACCATCATCAGTTATTTATCCTCTCTACTTCGGCCATCATCAGTTATTTTACTCCCTAAATAGCAAAACTCCTTTACTACTTTAAGTGTCTCATTTCCTAATCTAATCCCCTCAGCATCACCTGACTTAATTTGACTACATTCCATTATCCTTGTTTTGCTTTTGTTGATGTTCATCTTATATCCTCCTTTCAAGACACTGTCCATTCCGTTCAACTGCTCTTCCAAGTCCTTTGCTGTCTCTGACAGAATTACAATGTCATCGGCGAACCTCAAAGTTTTTACTACTTCTCCATGAATTTTAATACCTACTCCAAATTTTTCTTTTGTTTCCTTTACTGCTTGCTCAATATACAGATTGAATAACATCGGGGAGAGGCTACAACCCTGTCACACTCCTTTCCCAACCACTGCTTCCCTTTCATGCCCCTCGACTCTTATAACTGCCATCTGGTTTCTGTACAAATTGTAAATAGCCTTTCGCTCCCTGTATTTTACCCCTGCCACCTTCAGAATTTGAAAGTTAACGTTGTCAAAAGCTTTCTCTAAGTCTACAAATGCTAGAAACGTAGGTTTGCCTTTTCTTAATCTTTCTTCTAAGATAAGTCGTAAGGTTAGTATTGCCTCACGTGTTCCAACATTTCTACGGAATCCAAACTGATCTTCCCCGAGGTCCATTTCTACCAGTTTTTGCATTCGTCTGTAAAGAATTCGCATTAGTATTTTGCAGCTGTGACTTATCAAACTGATAGTTTAGTAATTTTCACATCTGTCCACACCTGCTTTCTTTGGGATTGGAATTATTATATTCTTCTTGAAGTCTGAGGGTATTTCGCCTGTCTCATACATCTTACTCACCAGATGGTAGAGTTTTGTCATGACTGGCTCTCCCAAGGCCATCAGTAGTTCTAATGGAATGTTGTCTACTCCCGGGGCCTTGTTTCGACTCAAGATACTGTGTGAAGAGTTTGACAGAGCACTGAAATACCTATCTCCCATTTCATCTTCATCTGCATCCTCTTCCATTTCCATAATGTTGTCCTCAAGTACATCGCCCTTGTATAAACCATCTATATACTCCTTCCACCTTTCTTCCTTCCATTCTTTGCTTAGAACTGGGTTGCCATCTGAGCTCTTGATATTCCTACAAGTGGTTCTCTTCTCTCAAAAGGTCTCTTTAATTTTCCTATGGGCAGTATCTATCTTACCCCTAGTGAGACAAGCCTCTACATCCTTACATTTGTCCTCTAGCCATTCCTGCTTAGCCATTTTGCACTTCCTGTCGATCTCATTTTTGAGCCGTTTGTATTCCTTTTTGCCTGCTTCATTTACTGAATTTTTATATTTTCTCCTTTCATCAATTAAATTCAATATTTCTTCTGTTACCCAAGAATTTCTATTAGCCCTCGTCTTTTTACCTACTTGATCCTCTGCTGCCTACACTACTTCATCCCTCAGAGCTACCCATTCTTCTTCTACTGTATTTCTTTCCCCCATTCCTGTCAATTGTTCCCTTATGCTCTCCCTGAAACTCTCTACAACCTCTGGTTCTTTCAGTTTATCCAGGTCCCATCTCCTTAAATTCCCACCTTTTTGCAGTTTCTTCAGTTTCAATCTGCAGTTCATAACCAATAGATTGTGGTCAGAATCCACATCTGCCCCTGGAAATGTCTTACAATTTCAAACCTGGTTCCTAAATCTCTGTCTTACCATTATATAATCTATCTGATACCTTTTAGTATCTCCAAGATTCTTCCAGGTATACAACCCTTCTTTTATGATTCTTGCTTAGAATCATAGATATGTACAGTATACTATAAAATAACACCGTAGGCCAACTCCTAATTTTGGAAACAGCATAACCTGTAATCATTTTGTCCTCAGTATCCACTCCTCTTTCAGTGTGATTGTAATTTAATAATGATACTTGGCTTTCCTGTTTCGGGGTCAATATCATGCATAAAATGCATTGTGGACAGGAGTATCAGCGGACAATTACTTTTGTTGGGTGCAAGACAAGAGAGTTATTAGCTTGGAAGCCAAATTTTGAAACTCCACAGCTTGGTCTCTTAGAGAAAAATATTGACCATTCTAGGCACTCTTCACAAAAAGGAAAGGGAGATCCCTCCAGAATTTCGCATCTAACATGTCTTCCACTACTGGCAGCTTGTGTACCAATTGTCAATGATGACATTTATGTGTGTGCCTTCCATGTCACTGATAAGCATTTCTACAGTTGTTGCTGGGCTGTTTGATACTTGAAATGGTCCATCTGGCTGCTTTCCTACATATACTTCAATATTACTGGTATAAAACTTCTTTCTGTCACTCATACCACATATTTTAATCCAATATTTTGTGTGTCCAGGAGTAGCGGCCTCTAAATCCAGTCAACATTTCATCGATTGTCACATAATCAGCAGGATTATATAATCACTTCTGGTTGATTGCAAAGGAATGTGGACACTTTCTGACGGCAGTTATGCTGTCAAGTATTTTCCTTTCATTTCGAGTGGAAACATTAGCAAACCTCATACAGTGCATTACAAGCAGAAATCTGTTGTAGCTCATTAAGGCCGCATATGCAGTGGCTCAGTCTGACACTCCAGCACTTGCTCCGTCCTTTTTGACTCTGTCACCTCTCCTCACTCTGAAGATGGCTGGATGGTATTCAGCCAAAATATTAGAAGAAGAAGAGGAAGAAGGAGAAAAAGAAGCAGAATTTATGTGGCTGAATGCCAAAAATTTTATGGAACAGTCTTTACACCATGACAATTTGAAGAACCGTAGACATCAACTTGCCACAGATTGGATATTTAGTTATGCTTTGAATGGTATTAGTTCTTGCCCCTGAGTATGCTTACTAGTGTTAGTGACTAGAGCATTCTTCCTTGCAAATGCTAAAAATGCAACAGTAGCTACACAAGTGTGTTCACATGGTATTAGTGGGAACTACAAAGAATAAATATTAGCAGAAATGAATGTACTGGAATCATCCTTCAGTCCAATGAAACTTTTGAAGCAAATAAAACTGTCTCGATCATTAAAAATATGGTCTTTGTTCATTACAAATTTGTGGTGCTTGTCTTCATGAGATATCTGCAATAAAGATTAAAGGAATGTAAAGAGTGATAGATGCTTGTTATGCAACATTGAGCTCAAAAAATTTAAAAAGCAAAAATTATTTTAAAGGTTCACTCACAAAAAAAATTTGAACTTGTGAAGCAAAATTCAGTGTCAATATTGAAATCTATGTCTAATCAGCACATCACTTAATAACTGGTTGAAAGTTAATACAAAGATTTAAGTTCTAGCTTACAGGCAGCACTGATGTGGGAAACATTGTCTTCAAATTTCACTTTTTTATTATTGTATTTTTCCTCCTTCTAGTTATGATTATAAAAAGGCAGAAATAATTAAATTATAAATATACACAGTCAAATTATAAAACAGGATTAAAAGAAAAAAATTTCTTACTAATGGGACAACTTTTTAGATATGACATGTAGTCCATGTGCAGTGTACCCAAACTTACCAAGTAATCACTGAATCTCTTAATATTATCTACATATCAGGCACATGAAACTTCAGTATTTAATAATAATAATAATAATAGTGAAACTTCCTGGCAGATTAAAACTATGTGCCCGACCGAGACTCGAACTCGGGACCTCTGCCTTTCGCAGGCAAGTGCTCTACCAACTGAGCTACCGAAGCACGACTCACGCCCGGTACTCACAGCTTTACTTCTGCCAGTACCTCGTCTCCTACCTTCCAAACTTTACAGAAGCTCTCCTGCGAACCTTGCAGAACTAGCACTCCTGAAAGAAAGGATATTGCGGAGACATGGCTTAGCCACAGCCTGGGGAATGTTTCCAAATGAGATTTTCACTCTGCAGCGGAGTGTGTGCTGATATGAAACTTCCTGGCAGATTAAAACTGTGTGCCCGACCGAGACTTGAACTCGGGACCTTTGCCTTTCGCGGGCAAGTGCTCTACCAACTGAGCTACCGAAGCACGACTCACGCCCGGTACTCACAGCTTTACTTCTGCCAGTACCTCGTCTCCTACCTTCCAAACTTTACAGAAGCTCTCCTGCGAACCTTGCAGAACTAGCACTCCTGAAAGAAAGGAAGTAAACATTCCCCAGGCTGTGGCTAAGCCATGTCTTCGCAATATCCTTTCTTTCAGGAGTGCTAGTTCTGCAAGGTTCGCAGGAGAGCTTCTGTAAAGTTTGGAAGGTAGGAGACGAGGTACTGGCAGAAGTAAAGCTGTGAGTACCGGGCGTGAGTCGTGCTTCGGTAGCTCAGTTGGTAGAGCACTTGCCTGCGAAAGGCAAAGGTCCCAAGTTCAAGTCTCGGTCGGGCACACAGTTTTAATCTGCCAGGAAGTTTCATATCAGCGCACACTCCGCTGCAGAGTGAAAATCTCATTCTGGGAATAATAATAGTAATAATAATAATAATAATAATAATAGTTATAATAATAATAATAATAATAATAATAATAATAATAATAATAATAATAGTAATTAATTCTACTCAAAATTGGAAAGCCTCCCTGTGGAGGTCCGGGATAAGAATAGGCCTCCGGTATGTTCTGCCAGTCGTAAAAGGCGACGAAAAGAACAAACCACTAATAGGGCTAACCCCCCTTTTAGTGTGATTACTTGATTCAAGGCAGAACTAAAGAAACCTCGGATAAGCGCCGTCATGGTCGGGGGTGACACTTGATCGCTATGCCCGCCCACAATGGTAATGACACTGCTAGCCAACTGGAAAATGATTTAAATCCAAATAGAGGTGTTTTGCAGGATATGCTTCCTGCAACCACCCTAGAAGGAAAACAATGACAGAGGATGAGATGGTCAAATGAAGTTAATCGACACCTCATGTTCTGTTATTACCAAGCATCAAACCTAGGAACCAACACAACTGGATACAGATCACAAGTATACGCAACATTTATTACCAGATACCCGGAATTAAAATTTTTAACAGAACAACGACTAGCTGATCAGATCCGTGTAATAATAAAAAATAACAGGATACCCCAGTCAGATTTAGAAAACATCAAACGACAAGTACAACAAATACTGGAACAAAATAATGTGCAATACAGTAATGGACTCAAACATCCCAGAGCAAACAAACAAAGAACATGCATCAATTAAACAATCAGAGGAAAATGAAATCTTAAGACAGCCACCAGCACAAGCACAAATAGAACATGAAATGACACACATGTTAGATGTAGAAGAAAAAATTTCTGCTAACATATATATAGAATACAAAGACACAAATACAGACATTAGACCATTCTTGCATAGACCACCAAATAACCCACAAGTCGAAACAACAATAAAACTATCAACACAATCATATACAACAAAATAAATGAATACACAACTATGGAAGAGTTACAACTACTGGTTTATGTAGGAGCACTCACTACACTAAACAACACACTAGGCAGAGATCAGAACCAACCAACACACAGAAGAAACCCACAAAACCAGCATGGCAACACAGGCTACAGATCAGAATAGAAAAACTGAGAAAAGACATCAGACAGCTAACACAATTTATAAGAAATGAAATATCAGACAAAAAACGAAAAAGGTTAGGTAAAATCTCACAACAAGAAGCAATAGAGCAATTAGATGAAAGGAAGCAGAAATTACAAGCATTGGCCAAACGACTTAGAAGATACAAAAAAAGTGAAAATAGAAGGAAACAAAACCAAACATTCAACACAAACCAAAAGAAATTTTACCAGACAATAGATAACACACACATAAAAATAGACAATCCACCAAACATAACAGACATGGAACACTTCTGGAGCAACATATGGTCAAACCCGGTACAACATAACAGGCATGCACGGTGGATACAAGCAGAAACAGAGGCATACAAGATGATACCACAAATGCCTGAAGTGATAATTTTGCAACATGAAGTCACCCGAGCAATTAATTCTACGCACAATTGGAAAGCCCCTGGAAAAGATAAAATAGCAAATTTCTGTCTAAAGAAGTTCACCTCAACACATTCACATCTAACTAAATTATTTAACAGTTACATTGCAGACCCATACATATTCCCTGATACACTTACACATGGAATAACTTATCTGAAACCTAAAGATCAAGAAGACACAGCAAACCCAGCAAAATATCGCCCCATAATATGCCTACCAATAATCTACAAAATATTAACTTCAGTCATTACACAGAAATTAATGACACATACAACACAGAACAAAATTATGAATGAAGAACAAAAAGGCTGCTGCAAAGGAGCACGAGGATGTAAAGAGCAACTGATAATAGATGCAGAGGTGACATATCAAGCTAAAACTAAACAAAGGTCGCTACACTACACATACATTGATTACCAAAAAGCTTTTGATAGTGTACCCCACTCATGGTTACTACAGATATTGGAAATATACAAAGTAGATCCTAAATTGATACAGTTCCTAAACATAGTAATGAAAAACTGGAAAACCACACTTAATATCCAAACAAATTCAGATAATATCACATCACAGCCAATACAGATTAAGCGTGGAATATACCAAGGAGACTCATTAAGCCCTTTCTGGTTCTGTCTTGCTCTGAACCCACTATCCAACATGCTAAATAATACAAATTATGGATATAATATTACTGGAACATACCCACACAAAATCACACATTTGCTATACATGGATGATCTAAAACTACTGGCAGCAACCAATCAACAACTCAATTACTAAAGATAACAGAAGTATTCAGCAATGATATAAATATGGCTTTTGGAACAGACAAATGTAAGAAAAATAGCATAGTCAAGGGAAAATACACTAAACAAGAAGATTACATATTGAATAACCACAGTGACTCCATAGAAGCGATGGAAAAAACAGATGCCTATAAATACCTAGGATACAGACAAAAAATAGGAATAGATAATACAAATATTAAAGAAGAACTAAAAGAAAAATATAGACAAAGACTAACAAAAATACTGAAAACAGAATTGACAGCAAGAAACAAGACAAAAGCTATAAATACTTACGCTATACCAATATTGACCTACTCATTTGGAGTAGTGAAATGGAGTAACACAGACCTAGAAGCACTCAATACACTTATACGATCACAATGCCACAAATATAGAATACATCACATACATTCAGCAACAGAAAGATTCACATTAAGCAGAAAGGATGGAGGAAGGGGATTTATCGATACAAAAACCTACATTATGGACATATCTAAAAACAAAGATGATGTGACTTACCAAACGAAAGCACTGGCGGGTCGATAGACACACAAACAAACACAAACATACACACAAAATTCTAGCTTTCGCAGCCAACGGTTGCTTCATCAGGAAAGAGGGAAACATGCCTTGGTGCACGGCCAGCACATCTTGGCACAGTGTTACATCGTCCGGGTTATCTGGATACTTCCCACTAACACCAACCTGTCAGAACTCCAGAGATGGGAACTTGCCCTTCAGTATATCCTCTCTTCTCATTACCCGCCAGGCCTCCACCTCCGCTAATTTCAAGTTTCTGCCACTCATACCTCACCTGTCATTCAACAACATCTTTGCCTATGTACTTCTGCCTCGACTGACATCTCTACCCAAACTCTTTGCCTTTACAAATGTCTGCTTGTGTCTGTGTATGTGCGGATGGATATGTGCGTGTGTGTGTGAGTGTATACCTGTCCTCTTTTTCCCCTTAAGGTAAGTCTTTCCGCTCCCGGGATTGGAATGACTCCTTACACTCTCCCTTAAAACCCACATCCTTTCGTCTTTCCCTCTCCTTCCCTCTTTCCTGATGAAGCAACCTTTGGTTGCGAAAGCTTGAATTTTGTGTGTATGTTTGTGTTTGTTTGTGTGTCTATCGATCTGCCAGTGCTTTCGTTTGGTAAGTCACATCATCTTTGTTTTCAGATATATTTTTCCCACGTGGAATGTTTCCCTCTATTATATTCACTACATTATGGACAGGTAGACAATTTAAGAAAATTCCTTATAGAACGAGCAGAAACTAGCAAAATACACAAAGCAATCACTCATATAAATACATCGGCTACACCACTGCAATTTCATAACTACTTCTACAACACTTTAGGTCACATAACATCAACAGATACGAAGAAAGTAAATTGGAAAAAGAAAACACTACATGGCAAGCACCCGTATCATCTAACACAGCCACACATCGATCAAGACGCATCCAACACATGGCTAAGAAAAGGCAATATATACAGTGAGATGAAAGGATTCATGATTGCAATACAGGATCAAACAATAAACATCAGATATTACAGCAAGCATATTATTAAAGATCCCAATACCACAACAGATAAATGCAGACTTTGCAAACAACAAATAGAAACAGTAGATCACATCACAAGCGGATGTACTATACTAGCAAATACAGAATACCCCAGAAGACATGACAATGTAGCAAAAATAATACATCAACAGCTGGCCTTACAACATAAACTTATAAAACAACACGTTCCCACATACAAGTATGCACCACAAAATGTACTGGAGAACGATGAATACAAATTATACTGGAACAGAACCATTCTAACAGATAAAACAACACCACATAACAAACCTGACATCATACTCACCAATAAAAAGAAGAAATTAACACAACTAATCGAAATATCCATAGCCAATACAACAAATATTCAAAAGAAAACAGGAGAAAAAAATTGAAAAATACATCCAACTGGCTGAGGAAGTCAAGGACATGTGGCATCAGGATAAAGTTGACATTATACCAATTATACTATCAACTACAGGAGTCATACCACACAATATCCACCTGTACATCAATGCAATACAGCTACATCCAAACTTGTATGTACAACTACAGAAATCCGTAACTATTGATACATGTTCAATTACCTGAAAGTTCCTAAATGCAATATAACATATACCGTACAGTTAATAGGAAGTCACACTTGATCAAGTTCCGCATCACTTTCCATTTTTGACCAGACATAACGTCTGAGAAAAGAAAGAAATAATAATAATAATAATAATAATAATAAACAGAAAGTTTGGGTTGTAAAAGTAGTATTTGCTGTTACAATTAGGCATGTATAATGGATAGAAAAACTGTGCCTTATGAACTAAAGCTTATCAAAGAATACACTAAAAGATGTAGACTTGTAAAATATATTATTTTCTTAATAGAAAAAAGAACCTCACAATTAAATTCAAATATTTTGAAGGCCACTCTATCTTGTGGAAGAACCAGCAAGTCACTTCCCGGTGTTGGTCATTTGCTGTGCAACCAGCAGTAAATCTGCCAGCCCAGCAGATATGATGTGAGGTGTGGCCCAGTCAGCAACAGGAGAGCATGCCACAGTTGGCATACATTACACCAGCAATTCTGGAAAAATGTGAAAAAACCATTTAGGGCTAAATTTATTTTGTTTCTTTAAGATAGTTTGTGGAGTTGTGTTTTTTTGTGGTTCAAAATTTCTAGGTTCTCCCTTTGGGGCTCTACACCACACTTCCATGCTTTCATTTACACGACTTAAATGGAGAAGCATAAGTTATAAGTGCATTATAAATGCACTTCCTTTTCTATCATGGGATTACTCCCTAAACCTTGTCATAGATCTGCTCCTCATTTGTCCTATATAAAACTTATCTCAGCCATTTCAGTTTATTTTGTACACTCCTGAATTGCAGTATATTTCCATTTTTGTGGCATAACCTATTTTCCCGGGGTTATATCTTCTACCAAATGCTTTGGGGACATTTTTGTGTAGCTATTACAGCGTGGGATTGCACAACTCAATCTTCAGAATTCTAGTCTTAATCAAATTATGCTGCTATGGTGATTGACATTCCTAACAGAGAATCATCACACCCCAGAAACATATCAATCATTATAAGCAAGTATCCTGGTTACAGTATGATTTGTGATTTAAATATTAGGTCATCACAGGAGATGGGGTCAAAAGTTCTCTCTGTATCCGGCAACACTAATGTAGTGCTTTATCACTGATACTTTGCCATGAGGATGCCATCTGCTGAGTGCAGGAACTTGTGTATCATGGAATGCTCGGTGCAGAATCCAGACAGTTCTGGGACTAGGGTATTTTAGTCTGTAATGAATTACTGGATCAACTGCATTTCAGTATGTTCAAGAATCCTGAATAAGAAAATAAGGAATGAGATTCATCTAGAACTAATGAGAAGAAGCAGATAATTTTCGGGTTTGTGGATGGTGATGGCCTCAGGTGACTTAACCTCAGAGGAAACAGGATATGGTGGCCGAGCGATTCTAGGCGCTTCAGTCTGGAACCGTACACCCGCTACGGTCACAGGTTCAAATTCTGCCTCTGGCATGGATGTGTGTGATGTCCTTAGATTAGTTGGGTTTAAGTAGTTCTATGTTCTAGGGGACTGATGACCTCAGATGCTGAGTCCCATAGTTCTCAAAGCCATTTGAATTTGAATTTGAAACAGGATAAGTGAAGGTGGTGGTTGTATACTCTGGTAAGTAGGTAACAACAGAAGATGCTTTGCTCACGTAAATCATTTCTGACGCAAACCTCAAGTTGCTTAGCATTATCTGGTCGCCGGTGTTGCAGAAGTGCTGCCATTCCATCCTGTTCCTAAGAGATCCCCAATCTGTGGGTGCAGGTCCCTGGCACCAATTTCAGAAGAGCAAGCATACATGTGAGAGATGAACACACAATACTTGATAGCAGAGTCTGCCATTGGCTTTTTACTCATACTCTGCATGATCTCCATGTATAGCCTTACCATGTTATTACATTTCTCAGAGTTCATAATGCAAGTTCGTTTAAGCACCCTTCCAGCATCATCTTCAACACTGGTTAGGTCTGTATAGTTAGATTAGGTACATAATGCATCTGTTGAGTTAATGTTTGTGTGTTTCTTTTAATAATTTGAGAGAAACTGTGTTCCTCCATAAACATGGCTAGGTGTATATCTGATCTGTATTTAGAATTTTCCTGCCAGAGCAATTGTATTTGGTCTCTCCACGTATTTAGCGTAATCCTCCTGTTCAGTTAAGTCTTGTACAGGATGTATCATAATGAGAAGTGAATGGTGGGCAAGAGTGAAAATATATGGTCCTGCCACTGCCACATTTGAAATACTGTCTTGCTTAGTAAAAATTTGCATCAAATGCAAACTTTCCTCATTTAACTGTGCTAAGATTTCACCCATGGGGTATTTGAACAGGAAGTTCAATACCACTTCATCACATTACTTGGCACTATCTGTTTTACACAATTACCTGTTAAAGGAAATGTACATGTGTTGGTCATGGATAATATTTGAGCCTAATTAGATAAATTAAAAGTTTATCTTCAGGAATTTTATGCCACTTAGTACAAATATATTTGACTTAAATTAGTGACCACTCACAGCTACTTGTACAGTTACATCACTAATGACTAATTTACTAGCTCGTGTTTGCAGGAATGTTTTCCTTTTTATAGCCACACACATTTCTTATGTATGAGGCAGAACTATGGGCCGCTGAGTCATGCAATTTGACTCTTAGTCTGATTATGAGGTGTGGCCATTAATTGCAGCATTGATCACGTAGGCTGAGGTGAGGATCAATGAACTATACTTGATGGGATGTATCTGGAACATCTTAGGTGGTTAGAAAGTTAGTAGGCAGGAATACAATTAAACACTTACCTTTAATTCAGCATCGGCAGTGAATGTAGATCTTGACTTTGTACAATAATATTTAGAAGTGCAGTTATAGAGTGAATAATTCTTTACAATTCGGATTGCTTCACACATAAAGATCAATTGTCAATGTGTAAACTGTATGTGGCACCTGCATAGGTCGTAGCTACTGACTTAGCTGAATGGTATGCTAACTAGTATCTCTCTGCAAATGAGATCTCTGATAGGAATGGTTCACTTGTTATAGCTTCAAAGTCGGCTGTAGAACTGGCCAGTGCACTAGATTGTCTCTTAAGACCAGCCGATTGGCGGCGCCTGTTCTGCTAGCGTCGACAGTGGCTACTCGGCCGATTTGGAGCCTACGACCTAGCAAATGTGGTGCCTTGCAGTGTCACGACAACAGTTGTCTGTGTCATTTTTGACTACTTTCACCCTGCATATTTCTGTTAATGTTATAAGAGCAACTTCATTGTTCTCTCCACACGTTTGGGTGTAATACATTAGTTACATTGTTACTTTCCCATTCCCTGCTGCAAGAGAAAGTGTATTTGTGTCTCTATATATTTAGTGTAATTTATCCGCTTGGTTAATGCATAAACTTCTTGGGTTTGTTGTTGGATGCATCATGTAAGTCCAACAATATTTCACCAAAGCAGCTGGAGTGTTGCCAGAATTCTTAAGGGATTGTAAGCATCCTCAAAAGAGAAGGCATTAAAATGTATTACTCGTCCACCAGCAATGCTGAGGAATCCACTATGTTCATCCAAAAATGACATTGGCCCCAGAAAACACAGCGTATCTAAGATTACTTACCTCTGTGAGAAGTCATATTGGGCAGGGCAACTGCCAAAGTGGCACAGCAAGTATGTGGTGTGTGGTGCGGCACAAAGTTGGCATATAGTATTCAACTTCATCTGTAACCAGTCTAAAGGAGCAGTGCCTACTGCACTGACACAGTGGTACTCATTTGTGTGGCATCCACACCACTGCCAGATGAATGTGTTGTGCTCCACTTTTTCCACATGCTACAACTGTGCTAGTGTCAGTTTATGAAAGTTTCTGCTTTGATTGGGCTATTGTCACTGTGCCCAGGAAAATGAGATAATCCATAGCTGATGTTCATTTAGTTGGTCTTGGGGAGAATAATCCATGTATTTAGGATTACAGCAGTGCTGAATACAGGACCAGGAGCACTTAATATAAAGAGCAGGAAAGAATTGTGTAAATATAGGGAACAGGAACAGTAACTGATATTCATTAAATTTATTTATGGAAGAGAAAGAAGATTTAGAACTAAATAGAAATACAAAATGTGGTTTTGTATAAAACTTGTCTTGAAATTGTTTTATTCATCTTCTGGATGCCGTGAAATATCAGATCATTTCACAACATGCTTTGTTTGATCAAACAGTGCTCCACATGGGCTATGACAGAGCAATTTCTCAACTCCATATCATTGTCTTGAATGTCTCTGTCAGTTTTCTAGCTTTTGAGGAGGGTTATCAATGGGGTAGTCTACATTTTGCTGCACAGATGACTCAGAAGATACACAGTACATACAGAATGTTTCCCAAGTCTGCACGAGGGGAGTGTGATGGACACCGTCCTGGATTCATAAGTAAGATTATTCACCTATTTGAAAAATGAGACTCATCATCCCAAGAAAGGTAGGCAGTGGTTGGCTATTTCCGAGTACTGCTGTGGAGACCCTGACTCCCATTCCTTGTATTGTGAACTCAACCATCTCTTAGCTGATTGGGCCACAGCAATATTCAAACATTCAGTGCATGGAATTTGCCAGAGCAATAGTGTTTCTCACCTAACTCAAATTTTGTATTTTTCACATTGAAATTGAGATCAGCCAGTCCACCCATAAAATCAAAATATGATAACAGACATTTATGTATGTAAGTAATGAGCTCAGGAAACTAGCCACAGATCACATCATGTGGAACCTACTGGATTGAATCATAGATGTGTATGTGCTGGACAAATATTTGACAACAGTTGTTTCCTTATCATAATTCCTTACTAATGTGTTTCTGCAGCATTAATTCCAGGTCTCTCATAAAGAGCATTGACCAAATTATCTGAATAGGCTCAAAGGTCAAGGACAAGATACTAATCAAAGCTGTCATCTGTAGCTGAGGCGTTCGTGAGTTTCCAGATAAAGTGATGTAGCAGAATAAAATATGAACAGGAGATACTTGGGCAGTGGTGTAATTTTAATAAAAAACACATAGTTCTCATATGCTACAACAAAATACAGGCTATCTTGATTTAATTTGGAAGTTAATATTTAATTGATGTACATACTTTCAGAGGTTTTGAAAATGTCAATGAAAAACTTTATTGATGTAGTAAAACGAATGTGGAAATGTCACAATGGGGGTGAGGAGAGGCTGGGGTGGAGAGGGGGAGAGATAGTATGGTGGGAGTGGCAGACAGTGAAGTGTTGCAGTTTAGACAGTGGGTAGGTGAGAAGGTGCAGAGGGGGGAGGGGGTATGTAGTGGAAAGGAGAGAAATAAAAGTAAAAATAAAAGAAATTAAAAGACTAGGTGTGGCCGTGAAATGATGGCTGTGTAGTGCTGGAATGGGAACAGGGAGGGGGCTGGATGAATGAGGATAGTGACTAACGAAGGTTGAGGCCAGGAGGGTTACGGAAACGTAGGATGTATTGCAGGGAAAGTTCCCACCTTCGCAATTCTAATGGTGTAAACATTTTGATAGAACACTACCTACACATTTGTAGCACGCAGTTTTATCTACCCCAATGGTTCTCCTATTTGTCAACTTTACCAAAGAACACTGCAAAGAGCATTCGTTTTGCTTCTCAAGGCTGTGTTACATCTTCTTAGTGCTGCTTCTTTCTCTGCCTCTCTCTCACCTGGCGTTGGTATTGAAAAATATAAACCAATTACATTCTGTCTGTATCTCAGGAACCTTCAGTATTACCAGCTCTACCCAGAGTTTGAAAATGAATTTTCACTCTGCAGCAAAGCGTCTGTAGATTACAAATTAGGTACTTCCTGGCAGAATAAATGTGTGTGTCAGGCTGGGAGTCAAACCTGGGACCTTGCATTTGGCAGGTGTGCTCTACAAACAGAGAGATCTAGGCATGGTGCATGACCCATGCTCACACCTTTACTTCCACCAGAACCTCATCTCATACCTTGAGTGTTTCACAGAAGTTCTGCTGCATACCTTGTGGGGCCAACACACCTGGAAAACAGGGTATTGTGGAGACCTGGCTTAGCAGCAGCCTGAGGGATTTTTTCTAGGAGTGTTACTCCAGCATGGTATGGGGGAGAATTTCTGTGAAATGTGGAAAGTAAGAGATGAAGTACTGGAAGATGTAAAACTGTGAGAATGCGTAGTGCCTTATTTTATTTATTTATCCATCTGTAGACAATCAGAATCGTATGGATGTTATCAACATAAATATATACAATAGATACACAAATTTATAATTATCACAATCAAAATTTGTGAAGATTGTAACATAAAGGGACATTGTTAAACCACTTTATAACAGAGTTGTAAATATATAGATATATGTAAAAATCATCATCATTCCAAGTAATACTTGACAGAATAAATACACTTTTCTGAGATGTTTCTTTAGCAAATTCCTGAAGTTACCTATTTTGCTTGTGCCTTTGATCCTTTGTGGAAGATTGTTGTACAATTTAATTCCATTATATAACATGCTATTTTCAGTTTTTCATTTGTTTTTCCTATAGAGGTGTAAGTGCTGTCTGTGTCTGGTTTCATGTGCATGTATGGCACTGTTTATCGGGAACTGATCACTGTGTTTTAATGTATATTACTGTCTGAAAAATGTATTTACATGGAACTGTCAATATAGCCAGACATTTGAATAACTCCATGCAGTGGGATCTATTGCTACTTTCTGTTATGATTCATACAGTCCTTTTTTGCAACTTAAATATTGCTTGTCTGTTCTGCTCTGTTGATCCCCAGAAGGATATGCCATTACTAATTATAAAGTGGAAATATGCAAAATATGAAATTCTAGTACATGAGCTACTACACACTGAATTCATTATCCTAAGTGTATAGTATGCTGAAGCTGTTTGCTTTCCAAGTACTGCAGTGTGCTCGGTCCAGTTTTGTTGAGAGTCGGCATGCATGCCTAAAAATTTTGTTGATAGTACACATTCTATGTGCTCTTCGTTAACTTTTAGCTTGGTATTGTTTGGTTTTCTGTTTAAGTAAAAAAATAATACTGTTGGTTTCTTTTTTACATTTAGGGTTAATTTATTAGTCTCTATCCACTGGCATACATGCTTAAGTGTTTCCTCAGATTTTTCATTGAGTACACTTTGCGACTCAGCTTTGATTTAGATGTTACTGTTATGAGCAAACAGTACTGATTCACCATGTTTGACACTGTGTGGAAAGTTGTTGATGTATATTAAAAAAAAAGAATTCGACCCAGCACACTTCCTTGGGGGATTCCTATATTAATGTATTCTGAATCTGAAAGGTGTGATTTGAGTTAGTTTTAGTGATCTCCACCTGTTGGACCCTGTTTTGCAGATATGAATGAAAATATATATTTGTTGTTTCTCTTACTCCTGGTGCATTTAGTTTGTTTAGCAAAATTGTGTGGTCTGCTGTGTCAAACACTTCAGTCCAATCAAGGAACATGCTTGTTATGTGCTCTCCTTTGTCTAGTGTTTGAGGATAACATTTGAAAAATGAGCTACAGCTGAATTTGTGCTTTTGCCAGCCTAGAAACCAAATTGCTCTTTGCTCAGAAGATTGAGCTTTAAGTACCCCATGAGCCTGTTTTTCATTATGGTCTCTCTGACCTTTACAAAGGATAACAGTAACGAGATTCACCTGTAATTTTCTATGATTTCTGGATCACCTTACTTATATATAGTTATGATTTTTGTATGCGTTAGTATGTCTGGGAAGAAACCTGTGGGGAAGGATTCATTGATGATGTGCACTAAAGGCTCTTTGATGTTGTCTATGCAGTCCTTCAGTAAACACCGGGAGTGCCGACTTACAAAAAATATTGCGGGGGGGGGGGGGGGGGGGGGGGAGAGGAGGAGGAGTGTGTTTCATACTGTGGGTCTGGCCCTGGGAAATTTTCTTTATTTTAGATGGAAAAATAGTGAGTTCCAAAATTTTTTAAGCAGTTTAGAGTCATATGCTCTCATTGGAACCCCGAAAACTGGACTCTTGATAACTGGACACTCTGGGGAAACTCAACAAGCTGGACACACTTTTTGACTTTGAAATAAAGAAACAAAACAAAACATAAACATTTATGCTATTTTCATGAAAAGGTAATTTAATTTACAGTGATAATCATGCTTATTGTCTATTACAGAGCAGTGAATATACAACCCTGAAAAGACTGAAATTATATTTACATAAATCATAAATATCATTAAAAGAATAAAGCATAAAATATTGCTGTCACAGAGTAATAGCACTTTTATTAATAAGTGAAATAGCTAATTTAAGCTTACTTTGAATTAGGCTCAAGATTCATTAAACAAAAACAATAAAACAATGCTTTAATGCTGTTAATACAGTTAATAAAATTAATTAAAAATAATAATTTCATACAAAAAGTATGTATATAGTTGGTTTTAATTCTGTTTTACACCCCAAAAATATTTAAGTATTCGAAAATAATACAGTACTATAGTAATATAGTAATACAATACTAATTTAGTACTAATATTTTGATACTGAAAATTTAGCATTATGTATGTATTTATAAAATAGAGTGTTGAAGATTATTAATATTGTTCTAAATGCAATTATTAGGGCTTTGAGTGTCTTTTTAAAGGTGCAAATGTCAACCATCTGACTAGATTACTGAATATGAAGTCATTGATGACTGATCAGATATCCAATTCATCCAAAACATGTGGTCAAGAAGAACAGCCAAGTTGTTCAATTGCTTTTGTCTCATTGATGATTCAGGCATCTAAGGGTGCTAAATGACCATTATGCTGTTGCTGCTATGACTGGAACAACTTGGAGAAGTTTAATGCACTTCAATACTTCACATAACATTTCTCCAACTGCAGGCTCTTGTGTAATGTACTTTCTCACATCATGCATGTTTTTTAAGACCAGTTGTTTTTTATTAGCAATATCAGCTAACATATTCAAGTGTAAGTGCAGTCTCTCAATCTCTAGCTCATTTTTGAAAGGCTCAGTTGATTTTTCCAAATATGTTTCACCTCTGTTTACTAAAAGCAAGCACACTTTTCCAACTGCAATGACCTGTGTGAGTCCAGTTGAAGCAAACTGCTCAGTAATGCCAGATTGCACCATTTCACATACTTCAGTGTAATAGCTTTGCAATATTCCTTTGGGGTTTTGAAAGTGTGAGGTGAGCTGCCTTTGTTATTTCATACTTCTATGGTATACTTTGATTCCTAGGAAGTGAAGGATCATCAACTTGTGAAGGCACCATCATAGCACTGTCCTCTGAAGTTATCCATTGACAAACAAGACAAGCAAAAACATCTTTTAAAATACTAGAGTTTTTGATTCAGTATTGGGGGTCTGGTATTAATCATCAACAAAGATTTTATTGACTAAGGAATCATCAACAGTATGAATACGAAATGACACTTGTTCATGAACCGAATAATCACTTGTTTCATCAACCATAATTGGAAAATGTTCAGTCTCCTTGATTACAGCCAGTACCTTTCTCAACACAGACCTTCCTAGTAGATCAATGATAATGTTTTGAATATCATGGTGCTTCTACTTATACCCCAAATGCCCTAACCAATCTTTACACTCATGTATGTCACTCTTCTGGAGTTCCAGCAATTGGAAAAAAATTGAGTTTACGTCTTTGTGCCCTCTACTGGCTAGTCCTTGTTGCCAATGAAATTGCACAGTAGTAAAAATTGTCTCAACAGCTAAACGGCCTTTCTTCATATCACTGTGTAACTGTTCATTCAGTTGGGACTCCACACTTCTGAAACTAAATTCTATCACTAACTGAACATCATCTTTATGCGTAGACGTATTTTGATGAAAATAGAATTTTTCCAAAGCCTTTTTGCAGTTAGAAAACCCTATGGGCGTAAATTCATCTTCTTTTTTTGAAGAATTGTAATAGATTTTTAGCATCTGCCTCTTTCCAGGTTTTGCAAAAATTTGTTTGGTTGATTCTTCATATTCTAGTCATGAATATTGGATCAACAAAGACTTCTGAAGTGATCTTCCCTTACCAGATTGACCAGGTTTTGGCTGGTTCTCACCTGAAAACAATGAAGCAATTGATGACACA
Source organism: Schistocerca americana (assembly GCF_021461395.2). Taxonomy (NCBI): domain Eukaryota; kingdom Metazoa; phylum Arthropoda; class Insecta; order Orthoptera; family Acrididae; genus Schistocerca; species Schistocerca americana. The sequence goes on along the minus strand of NC_060124.1, from coordinate 597,088,246 downwards.
ATAATTCCAGAATGAGATTTTCACTCTGCAGCAGAGTGTGTGCTATTGTGAAACTTCCTGGCAGATTAAAACTGTGTGCCAGACGGAGACTCAAATGCGGGACCTTTGCTTTTCGTGGGCAAGCACTGTACCGACAGCACAGGAGAGCTTCTGTAAAGTTTGGAAGGTAGGAGATGAGGTACTGGCAGAAGTAAAGCTGTGAGGATGGGGCGTGAGTCGTGCTTGGGTAGCTCTGTTGGTAGACCGCTTGCCCGCGAAAGGCAAAGGTCCCGAGCTCAAGTCTTGGTCTGGCACACAGTTTTAATCTGCCAGGAAGTGACACTATAATTGTTGTAGGTTGACTTGCAGTATCAACAACTTCCAAGTGCTCCTTTTTGGTATCAAACTTATCCATATCAAACTTAATTCACAATACACAACGAGACTAAAGTAAATGAATAAAATATAGTCATACAAAATAGTCCACTAGACATTAAAGTCAGAATACTAAACATGTCTGTAGCATGCACTGAATGAAACTACCCACACTGAATGACTGTGACAGCATGATGGGCTTTATATAGCCACGGTGTCATAATGTCTCAAAGCGTCAAGGCGATACAAGGCGGAGGGTTCCAGGCACTTCTGCTCCAGTCCTTTTGATGTCACCACAGCCTCAGTGCTGGCCTACCGGCACCAGTCTTTACTGAAAGTTTCACACACTGCATCAAATACTTACTGTGCCTGCAGCACCGTAACACTATCATGATTCACACCCCTCGTTTTCAGTTAACCTGCTTACTGCCATAATAATTACTTGTTTTAACTCATTACTGAATGTATTTTAAAAGGTAACTATGGCAAACAAGGAAAATAAAAAATTCCAACCAAATTTTGTGATTTTACAAAGCATAATATAACTAATAATTTTCTTAAAACGATTTTTTGAGGGCCTTGGTCCCCCTCAGGCCTCATGGAGTCAGTGCCTATGTAAATGCTTTGTTTGTTGAACTTTGTTTGTAGTCTGGTTGCTATGTTGCTGCAATACTGATTGGCAAAGTTTGCTATTTTTTGGGGGCCATTTATTTTGATATCATTGTGTTGAAACTGTATATTTACTGGCTTTAATTTTTTCCTATAATTTTCCTGTTCAGTGATTTTCCATGCTGCTTTGATTTTGTTATTAGTTTTTTCTATAAATTTGTCATTTTGGTACCTTTTAGTCACTAACAATACCTTTCTGTAGATCTTTCTGTATGTATGATGATAGTTATGAAATACTGAATCGTTACAGTAGTTTTTCATTGAGCTAAGGTGCATTAAGGTTTCAGAGGATTTCCTTATCCCATTCGTTGCCCAGCTGTTATTGTTGCTTGATTTAGTGATTCTTAGAAATTTAGGAAACACTTCTTCAAATCTGAATTTAAATATTGACAGAAACTTCTGAAACTTCCCATTTATCAAAGTTTCTCCATACATTTCTACCCATGTTTCACTGTTAATTAGTGAGGCAAATAGAGCTCTTTTTGACTTAGGTATAGAATTGGGTAATAACACTAAAATACACAAGTACAGTAGGGTTTTCTCTAAGTTTAATAACTGACTGGAATGGTCTGCGATGCCAAGGTCATCTATTATAATGTCACACCTAACTTTCTCTCCATCCGTTAGCATACGGTCAATACTCGATGCTGAATGTCTGGTTATCCTAGTGGCAGTGTTAATTAATGGTGATATGCCATAGGTGTAGATAATGTTATGAAAACTATTGCATGACATTAACATGATGAACCCAGACATGTTTAGACCTCCACAAATGATGATTTTGCCTTTGGGGCTGGAGACCATATCTAATGCTTGGGTTAACTTTGTGGTGAATGTGTCCATGTCACCACTGGGAGCATGATAACCACATAGTACAGTTAGTCTTTGGAATACATGTAGGTTTGTTATCTCTAAAGCTGATATTTCTTAATGCCATAATGTCATCTCTAATTTTATACATGATCCCCTCCTCCACATATTTCCATGATCCACCACATTTCATAGTGTTTCTACTACAATTACAGGCTAGACTGTATGAATATAGCGCTAAATTTGTTAATTCTGAACCGTTACACCAATGTTCAGTAATGCAAACAAGTGAGCTGTCAACAGACTGCAGTTCCACCTCTAATTGTTGCACTTTGTTTCTTATGCATTTCACGTTTTGGTGGAAGACTGAGAAGCACTGAGCACTGCTTACCTTGTAGTCTTTATGTTTCTCTTGCTTTGGTCTAAAAAATCCTTTTGGTGAAGACGTGTTACAGTTATCCTACCGATTGATGCTATGGCCACTATTTCTTCTGTTGGATCCTCACCTTTTCTTGCTGGTTTTGCTGAAGATGATTCTGGCTCTGCCTCTTCATGTTCAAGTGATGATCCTGGCTGTGCTGATGCTGTAAGCTCAAAATTTTTGATTCAGTTGTCAAGTCTATGAGGCATGCTTGTCACTACAATATTCGGCACATTGAGGTTCAGGAGTGTTGTTTTTAGACACTGTGTGGCAAATTTACCCTCGTTTAAGTATACATCATCACTTCCATCCATGATTATGAACATGTCATTCTTAGATAAGTCATTTAGTGAATTGCTGTTTTTCATTATCTCGGTCAAAGGTACGGTCAGCTTAGTTATTCCTGTTGCTGTAAATGATGAACTGTATTTATTCGTTTTATCAGCGATTCTCTTGGTGACTACCACCAAGTAAAAGGACTCATTTTTTGTAGTTCACTGTTTTATTGATTGTACAAATTTTCTTGACTGTGCACTTTATTTGACGTTTTGTCACTGATTTTGGTTCATCTGTGTTTGCTGTTTTATTACAGTCTTCATCTAGAATCAATTATTTATTTGATAGTGGTATCACCAGAGATGTACTTACTGTTTGTTTACATGCTTTAGTCGGCACATGCCACATTTTCTACATAGAAAGACTGTATACAGGAACATCTTGCGCTACCAATCCTTGGTATTTCTTGTTATTTCTTCTGGAGTTCTTGGTATTTTGTGGTTATGATCACTAAATCATATGAAAGAACCCTTACTATTGTTTCTTCTGATTTTAGTGCATTCAGTATTTCGTTTTTTGTGACACTCATAAGCAATGACAGCATGTCTAGTCATGATCGCCTTTTAAATACTTCAGATTAACTTTTACACCTCTTATTGTGGTACCACGACTTGCACTTAATACACATGATACCTCGCTTGACCTTTTTCACACAAATTTCACACACTTCACTATCACATTTTACAGTAATTGGGACATTACTACGTGAAGTGGTTTCACCCGGTGCCTTCTTGAACTGTCTATAAAGGAGATAGCTTACAAATAACTTGTGTAACCAGTTTTAGAAAACTGCTGAAGTGTGTGGGACCCTTACCAAATAGGACTAGCAAGGCATATTGAATCTGTACAGATAGGGGCATTATGAATCATGTTTGGATAGTTGACTCCACAGAAGACAAAGGTCGCAGTTTGAGAGTCTGAGTCTGCCATGAAGTAGTCCTGAAAAAAATGTAGGCCACAAGCAGATTTTTTATGATCACAACATCACATTCTGACAATCCTTGTAATGTTATGTGTGCCTCACTGCTTTTTTTTCTTTAACTAATTTGTGCCTGATTTTATTCTGAAAAGCTCCGTAATGTATGTAAATACCAAAAATGTAAATGTGATTCAAAAAGTACTCGAAGTGAAGTGAAGCGCAGCTGGACAGCAAGAAACTCTTTAGTGAGCAATCCCTGCAACAATAGTATTAGAGAATCTTTGAGTGTGGGCTCTAAAACAAAAAAAAAAACAAGACATTTGATTTTATTTAGAAAAAGACTGTTAATCTGTATCCTGTGGAAAGAGGACATGTTGCTAGGCCATCGCTCAGTACGTATTGTTATATTTAATGAAAACTGATATTCTGGTTATAAAACCAAGTGAAGTATGTGTAAGAGTTGCCAAACATTTATTTGCACAAAATTTTTGAAAGTGAAGACTAGGAATATCTTATTTTTGGAAAAGGAGCGGATCTTCATTGTCATTGCCATCTATCAATCGACAGAATTGTAAGTGTACAAAGCTCACTAAAATACAGGAAAAGAAATGCATTCTCTATAGTTTTCATTCCATAAGTAACAACCTCTCATAATTTCTTAATTAAAGTAATTTGATTATGTTCTTGTACAATAGTATGGTGCTGTACTCCACTGACCAATTGTGATGTAGCAGGACATGTAGTTTGAAGGAAGTTTGTGTGTCAAGCAATCTCCTTTTCTCGTGAAAAGCAGATTGCTGTTTGATCTTACTTACTTACTTACAACAGTGGTCCCTTAGCTTTGAGCCCAAGTTTTCGTAGCTTTTCATACCTATCCGCAATACGGCCAAGTAACTAACAGAATCGTATTTTAAACCTTAAAGAACAATAACTTCCCCCAAATTGCAATATGCCAACAACTGGTGCAGTAGCTGATCATTCAAGGAGGCAGCAACCAAAAATTCAGGTACCAGTTATGACTTAAAGTAAAAATCTCAATCAAAAATCAGTCTCTCTCTCCAAACACATATATAAATATTCATAATATTATTTTAAATAAGGTCATTTTACATCCTGTACATCCATCAAAGTAGCTTAGCTCATTTGGTGGCATAGATGAAGTGAGATATCTCAGAAAACTAGCCAGGATATTTTGATGTAAAACACAGTTTCCACTATTTACATTCAATTTTACTTTTGCACTACTGAAATTCAATATTGCTTGGTGTTTATTTAAAAAATCTGCCGTTTGTGTAGTCTGATCCTTTGGCTTTCTTATCTGAAGATAGGATATAGGTTATTCGAAACCATGGAAACCAGGATGACATCTGCAATAGAAGTAGATGAATATGGAAACAGGTAATAAAAGATAGGCCCTCAGATGAGAGGTAAGAAAGAAGATAAATAGAAATGGTTGCTAAGATCAAAGAAGAGAAAGACAATAGCCCCAAAGACAGGAAACCCTTCCCACCCCCCTTCCCCAGGATCCCTACCTCATAGGTACTTGAATGAGACGCCGGAGGAGGTTTGTTGTTAAATCATCTCCTACAGAACGGACATTCCCACATTCACCCTTGAGGTCCCCAAACAAAATCTTAGTAACCCTGTGGAAAAGGCAAGTGGTGATGAATCAGGCACACTTATTTGTGAGGGTTGTTTGAAAGGTGTGGTGTGTGTTTTATGAGAACACATAAATCATGGCAAACACAAATCATGCTGTTATCCACAATACCCACCCCTTTTAAAACTGATACAAACCCTCCTGTCTACATCACATCTCATAAAAGGTACAAAATATTCTGTACAAAGTAGTAAACCTATATACTATGTTTTCACAGTTGTTTAATTAGTTATATGTTTTGCTAACTTAATATTTCCTCCAGTTCACAAAGAAAAATATGCATCAAGAAATATAAATTGGAACTCTGACCCAAATATATTACATTCAGTATGAGAATAATATTCTCGTGACATCAGAAAATATTTTGAAAATTATGTGCTAGGACACTGTTCTCCATATTTACCTAGAAATATGTGACCAATGAAAGGATTACCCAGCATCTTTCAAGAATACCAGTGTTGGAGTCATCGTAATGACACCTTATATCAATAATACATACAAAATTGATGACACTGATTTTACCAAGGCCTCTACACACATGTTTGCAAGGAAACTGGTGAAGAGATTATATACCAAGATCATTCCAAGCAAAAATATGACCTAATTATACATGGAGATAATGCCAGTTGAAACCGAGGGAGATAAGAGCTGACCAGGTGCACTTAATATATCTTGCCCCAAGCCTGTGCCAAATGACAGAGATTGGAGACAACATGTGTGCAAATTTCCACCTCACCTGTCCCCAATCTGGACTTGTCCCAACTTTGTTTGGCTGCAGTATAAGTGTGAATGCACTGTGCAAATACCTACCTCATACATGCTCTTGCTGAGTACATAAGTGTAGTACCAGAAACATGTATGCAGAAGCTTCTTTACTCCGCTGATATATTTTACAGGGAGTCGGAGGTTGTTAGTAGTCTGAATGGAACTAGGGAATCCCTCACCAGAAATCATTGGGGATGACAAAATCACAAATCCTATTCAGTACTTTTTTTATAGTATCTTTGAGTGTGGGATGGTATAGTTGCTTAAGATTTTGGAGGAATTCGGTGCATAAAAACTATTATAGAAGAAACACCGAAAACAACTCAGGACCCCACGGTCGTTACTCTGGCCATTAATTCTGAACATTAATGTCCCTGGGGGATATATAACTTTACATCCTTTACATTAGTCTTTCCCTTTGCTGATCCAGTTGTAGGATCCATAAAATATAATGTCTTGGGATGGATCACCTTCTGTGGTCCTTCACATTTTTGGAAAAAACTTGTGTCTCTCTTTCTTCAGGGCAGAGCTTTGAAGATGACTTTGTACTGAGGTTCAACAGCTTTTTCATTATGTTTACTTACTCTTGGTTTCTAAGAATTTAGTCTAAAAGGCACAAAAATATTTCCTGGCTCATTCTGTAATTGGCACTTGGATGTTCAGGCCAACTAAATCATCTAATGAGAGGTTCTCTCATAAAGGGTTCACCCATTACTTCTAAAGGTGTTAACCCAGTTGATACATGTGGTAATCCATTTAGAATAAGTTCAAAGTCTTTAATTTTCATTGCCCATAAAGTATGTTTTTCATGGCAGTAGGTGCAGCATAGTTTTCCAATTTCCTTCATTACTCATTCACACAGGTTCGAGGATGGGTTATAGTTGGATATTAATGCTTCACAAATACCTTCCCATGCTAGAAATTCTTTAAACTTGTTACTCATGAATTGTGGGCCACTATCCATAAGAAACCTTTTTGGTTTACCTAGTTCTAGTAGGTATTGTTGTAAGCAGTGTATAACTGTCTGTGTATTTGCTTTTTTGATGGGATATAGATTAATATATTTTGACCAGCGTTCTATGGTGACCAAAATGTATGACACTCCTCCCTTTCCTTTTGGAACTTTTCCAAAAAACTCTGCTGCTGTGAGATCATGTAACGACTTAAGAATAATCAGAAATATTTGGTATTTCACATGAGTAGTGACATCTGTCAGAAGGTGAAAGAGGATCAAAGTTCTAATCAAAGATACTACATTATGCCCTAGATTCTTAAAATAAAAAAGAAATTAAAAAAACTTATTCATATGGGATCTACATATACATCTACATCCATACTCCGCAAGCCACCTGAAGGAGTGTGGTGGAGGGTTCCTTGAGTACCTCTACCGGTTCTCCCTTCTTATATACTGTTTCATTCCTAAGTGTCCACATCCTGTATGAACATACCACACAAGTGTGTCTTCCATTACTTAGGGAATGCATAAACGCCAACATTGGAAAATTATGGGTCATAACTTGTTTTGGAGAGACAACATTGCATTTTCCCACTTGATTGGGAAGTACGGAATTCCAGATACACATAGAAAACATTTCTGTAAAATAGGGATCGTGATGGATATTTTCTGTTGTTCTTTGAGCCATCTCTTGTACCCTGATCTTCAGATATTCTACTGACATAAAATTAAATTCAAAACTTAAACCAGGTCTTCTGTGCGTTTTAACTCTTCTATTCCTATGGGTAACCTAGACAAAGCATCAGGATACAACATGTAAAAGGTGCTGAGAATATTGTACCGAATATCATATTCCTGTAGGAAAAGCATCCATTGCATTAATCTACTGTATAACAATCAACTGCTCATTAGAAAGGATAGAGCTTGATGATTTGTATAAACATGAATTTCTGACCGCAATACTAGTGTTTGAAATTTTTGGATACTCCATACAATCGTCAATAGTTCTTTTCCAGTAGCCATGTAATTCAATTCATGCTTATTTAGACTATGGCTAGCAAAAGCTATGGCTCAATGTTCTACATTATTTAGATCCCATTCCCCTTGGAAAAGTTCTGCAGCAGTTCCATAATCAGATGCATCTGCTGAAAATTTGAACAGTTTGCTGATAACTGGATGATGTAATATGGATGATTCACCTTTTCAAATGCATCATTTGCTTCTTGATCCCAAATCCACAGTACTCCCTTCCTTAATAAACATAAAATTTTCAGATCATTTACTTCAAGACCTCTTCTGTACTTTCGATAGTATCCGGCCATACCTATAAATCCCTTCAACTGTCTTAAATTTCTTTGGTGTGGACAATCTTTAATAGCTTTAATGTGTTCAGAGTCTAGTTTAATTCCCTGCACCCCTGCAATATGACTTAAAAACTTAAGCTCTTGGGACGTAATGTATGATTTAGTCAGTTTCACTGTAACACCTTTCTCGTTAAATCTTTTCAGAGTTCTGCATAAGATGTGACAATGTTCTTCCCAAGTAGCCGATATTATTAAGGTATCGTCTACACATATTACTAAATCTTTCAATAAATCTTTCCCTAATGCTTCATACAGCACATGTATAAATACAGATACAGAAATATTAAGTCCAAATGGAAATACATTGAAATGATATGATTTACCAACAAATAAGAATGCTGTATAATTTTTTGTTTCTAGATGTAACCTGATTTGCAAATATCCCAGTGTCAGGTACACTGTGCTGAAAAACCTTGCTTTCTCAAATTTTAGATAACAATTCTTCAAAGTTAATCAGTATGTCTCTTTCTGTCCCTATCTGCTTATTCAACGTCCGGGTGTCTAACACTAATTTTACCACACCTGTAGCTTTTTTGACTGTGACCAAGGGTTGTTCATGACACTGCAAGTTGTGGTCTATTATATGGTTATTGATCAATTGACTGATTTCCTCCCTCACTGCTTCTTTGAAACTTATTGGTATTGGATATGGCGTACAGAAGAATACAGTGTCATCTTTGATTTTGACGTTACAAATATAGTCACTGATTTCACTGGGACAATCGGAGAACACCACTCCATACTTCATTAAAATTTTATATGTTGTTGTTGTTGTGGTCTTCAGTCCTGAGACTGGTTTGATGCAGCTCTCCATGCTACTCTATCCCGTGAAAGCTTCTTCATCTCCCAGTACCTTCCGCAACCTACATCCTTCAGAATCTGCTTAGTGTACTCATCTCTTGGTCTCCCTCTATGATTTTTACCCTCCACGCTGCCCTCCAATACTAAATTGCTGATCCCTTGATGCCTCAGAATATGTCCTACCAACCGATCCCTTCTTCTAGTCAAGTTGTGCCACAAACTTCTCTTCTCCCCAATCCTATTCAATATGTCCTCATTAGTTATGTGATCTACCCATCTAATCTTCAGCATTCTTCTGTAGCACCACATTTTGAAAGCTTCTATTCTCTTCTTGTCCAAGCTATTTATCATCCATGTTTCACTTCCATACATGGCTACACTCCATACAAATACTTTCAAAAATGGCTTCCTGACACTTATATCTATACTCAATGTTAACAAATTTCTCTTCTTCACAAACGCTTTCCTTGCCATTGCCAGTCTACATTTTATATCCTCTCTACTTTGACCATCATCAATTATTTTGCTGCCCAAATAGCAAAACTCCTTCACTACTTTAAGTGTCTCATTTCCTAATCTAATTCCCTCAGCATCACCCGACTTTATTCGACTACATTCCTTTATCCTCGTTTTGCTTTTGTTGATGTTCATCTTATATCCTCCTTTCAAGACACTATCCATTCCATTCAACTGCTCTTCCAAGTCCTTCGCTGTCTCTGACAGAACTACAATGTCATCAGCGAACCTCAAAGTTTTTATTTCTTCTCCATGGATTTTAATACCTACTCCAAATTTTTCTTTTGTTTCCTTCACTGCTTGCTCAATATACAGATTGAATAACATTGGGGAGAGACTACAACCTAGTCTCACTCCCTTCCCAACCACTGCTTCCTTTTCATACCCCTTGACCCTTATAACTGCCATCTGGTTTCTGTACAAATTGTAAATAGCCTTTCGCTCCCTGTATTTTACCCCTGCCACCTTCACTGCTTGCTCAATATACAGATTGAATAACATTGGGGAGAGACTACAACCTAGTCTCACTCCCTTCCCAACCACTGCTTCCTTTTCATACCCCTTGACCCTTATAACTGCCATCTGGTTTCTGTACAAATTGTAAATAGCCTTTCGCTCCCTGTATTTTACCCCTGCCACCTTCAGAATTTGAAAGAGAGAAAGCTTTTGACAATGTCGACTGTAATACTCTAAGTCTATAATTGCTACAAACGTAGGTTTGCCCTTCCTTAATCTAGCTTCTAAGATAAGTCGTAGTGTCAGTATTGCCTCACGTGTTCCAACATTTCTACAAAATCCAAACTGATCTTCCCCGAGGTCAGCTTCTACTAGTTTTTCCATTCATCTGTAAAGAATTTGCGTTAGTATTCTGCAGCTGTGACTTGTGAAACTGATAGTTCGGTAATTTTCACATCTATCAGCACCTGCTTTCTTTGGGATTGGAATTATTATATTCTTCTTGAAGTCTGAGGGTATTTCGCCAGTTTCATACATCTTGCTCACCAGATGGTAGAGTTTTGTCGGGACTGGCTCTCCCAAGGCCATCAGTAGTTCTGATGGAATGTTGTCTACTCCGGGGGCCTTGTTTCAACTCAGGTCTTTCAGTGCTCTGTCAAACGCAGTATCGTATCTCCCATTTCATCTTCATCTACATCCTCTTCCATTTCCATAATATTGTCCTCAAGTACATCACCCTTGTATGGACCCTCTATATACTCCTTCCACCTTTCTGCTTTCCCTTATTTGCTTACAACTGGGTTTCCATCTGAGCTCTTGATATTCATGCAAGGGGTTCTCCTTTCTCCAAAGGCCTCTTTAATTTTCCTGTAGGCAGTATCTATCTTACCCCTAGTGATACTGGCTTCTACATCCTTACATTTGTCCTCTAGCCATCCCTACTTAGCAACTTTGCACTTCCTGTCGATCTCATTTTTGAGACGTTTGTATTCCTTTTTGCCTGCTTCACTTACTGCAGTTTTATATTTTCTCCTTTCATCAATTAAATTCAATATATCTTCTGTTACCCAAGGATTTCTACTAGCCCTTGTCTTTTTACCTACTTGATCCTCTGCTGCCTTCACTACTTCATCCCTCAGAGCTACCCATTCTTCTTCTACTGTATTTCTTTCCCCCATTCCTGTCAATTGTTCCCTTATGCTCTCCCTGAAACTCTGACGAGAATCTATTGGTTATGATCTGTAGATTAAAACTGAGGAAACTGCAAAAAGGTGGGAATTTAAGGAGATGGGACCTGGATAAACTGACTAAACCAGAGGTTGTACAGAGTCCACATCTGCTCCTGGAAATGTCTTACAATTTAAAACCTGGTTTCTAAGTATCTGTCTTACCATTATATAATCTATCTGATACCTTTTAGTATCTCCAGGATTCTTCCATGTATACAACCTTCTTTTATGGTTCTTGAACCAAGTGTTAGCTATGATTAACTTATGCTCTGTGCAAAATTCTACCAGGCGGCTTCCTGTTTCATTTCTTAGCCCCAATCCATATTCACTTACTACATTTCCTTCTCTCCCTTTTCCTAGTACCGAATTCCAGTCACCCATGACTACGAAATTTTCGTCACCCTTCACTATCTGAATAATTTCTTGTATTTCATCATACATTTCTTCAATTTCTTCGTCATCTGCAGAGCTAGTTGGCATATCAACTTGTACTACTGTAGTAGGCGTGGGCTTCATATCTATCTTTGCCACAATAATGCATTCACTATGCTGTTTGTTGTAGCTTACCCGCATTCCTATTTTCCTATTCACTATTAAACCTACTCCTGCATTACCCCTATTTGATTTTGTGTTTATAACCCTGTAGTCACCTGACCAGAAGTCTTGTTCCTCCTGCCACCGAACTTCACTAATTCCCACTATATCTAACTTTAACCTAGCCATTTCCCTTTTTAAATTTTCTAATCTACCTGCCCGATTAAGGGATTTGACATTCCACGCTCCGATCCGTAGAACGCCAGTTTTCTTTCTCCTGATAACAACATCCTCTTGAGTAGTCCCCGTCCGGAGATCCGAATGGGGGACTATTTTACCTCCGGAATATTTTACCCAAGAGGACACCATCGTCATTAAACCATACAGTAAAGCTGCATGCCCTCGGGAAAAATTACGGCCGTAGTTTCCCCTTGCTTTCAGCCGTTCGCAGTACCAGCACAGCAAGGCCGTTTTGGTTAGTGTAACAAGGCCAGATCAGTCAATCATCCAGACTGTTGCCCTTGCAACTACTGAAAAGGCTGCTGCCCCTCTTTAGGAACCACACATTTGTCTGGCCTCTCAACAGATACCCCTCTGTTGTGGTTGCACCTACGGTACGGCTGTGTGTATCGCTGAGGTACGCAAACCTCCCCACCAACGGCAAGGTCCATGATTATATAGATTTCGCTTTTGTTGTTTGGTTAATATTAGTGTCTCATTAACTTTATGAACTGACATACAAGACAGTGTTCCTGGACATACATCATCGATCTCTGGTGACAATTGTACTGTAGCTGTTAATCGCATACACTGACATTCCGTTGTTTGTGACAGACGGCTACATTGGTAAACAAACTGTTTTAGTAAAAGGAACGGTAGATGCTGGATACAAAGAAGATTCTGAAAATTTAAGATGACTTTAAATTCTAATAACCAATATAAACCAAAATATTTTCTGCTATTAAAAGTGTTTGACAAAATATTAATAGGGATGTATAAGATATTTCCAACACTGCAGTTCACTTGGGTTTCATGTTTCACTACTTTACTTTTCATTCCTGTTATTCCAACTATGTAAACTCCAGTTACTGGAAATAGCAGTAAGTGCTGTTTAGTCTGTAATAAAGTAAAGAATGTTCTAGATACAAGTGATACTTCACTACCTGAGCTTATAAATATGTTAACTTCAGAAGTTTCCACGGTCCCTGCTATTATAGGTTGTGGATTGTTGATAACTAGGTTTGGTTCTTCTAGCAGTAACCATACTTTTGTAGGTAGCCTGTGCATGGAAATAACATGCTTATCATTAACCAGGCCTCCTAGTGAATCTCTATGACCTGAACCCTGGCCCTGGATCCAGATCGCGCCATGTTTTCCTCATTATTAGTAATCACAGGTTGGTAACCGAATCAAGATACTATGTTACCACTTTGTGCTCTATTATTACTTGGTACAAATTCCTCTGAAGTTACTGGACCTAAATTTGAACGTGGATGCTTCTTCTGATGATTGTCGTTACCATTTTTCTATTGCACTGGTGTACTGCAGCTAGGTTGACTTAATGCTTTTTGAAATTATTCCCAATACTCCTTTTGAAATTCGAGTTTTCCCACTGAAGTAGTTTCATTACAGTCTTTATTTAGGGCATCTATTGCATCAATGAAGGATAACAATTCTTCAACCATTTTCCAGCCACTACACCAGATGTCTTGTCTTGCATAGATGGGTAGTTGTCTAATCAAAATTTGAACGAACCCCTCTACCTCCATCAGCTTATCTAAATACTTTGCCCATATTAGATGCCAGTCTAAATATTGCCTCATGGTACCCTAAGTATTATTGTAATATTTTGGGTCCCACAAATCTGATATTAGTTTCTCCTGCACTCCAGCAGACCAATATTTCTCTTTAAATATTGCGAACTTTTGTTCATGGGTAGATTTCCAATAGAAATTTACAGTTCCTCATTATGAGGATTTCCCTAAAAGGTACCCCACAGAAAATTCAATCGTTTTAGAAACTTCCCAGTTCTTCAGCAAAGTTTTTTGAATCTTTTCAATAAATGAGTCAGATGCACCTCTCAGTTGGGCTTGAATTTAGGGAATAGTCTCGATAACCCCGAATTCACTCGCCATTGCAAATCAGAAACTACTTCACTAGTCAACACAACATTGGGTGAAGTTCCTCATTTTTCTACTTGTTCCTGGATAAGTTTGACTTCTCACCAGGGTTCGTCTATACCCTTCCTGGTATCAGTAAATTCGGAAGAAGCCATAGGCAATGCATTCCGCGATGTTATTCTCTCAGTGACTTTCCGATCTATAATTTCCTCTACCTGCTCCTCCAGACTACTTACATTTATGATATCAGAGCTTGCTATCTTCTCTTTGAAACTTCTTTCTAATCTGTCTACTCGTGTACTTATACCTGTAATTTGCGATCGATTGTCAGGCATTAATTCACTATGCTTATAATGCTCTCTTTCAAAGTATGCCATCCCTGCTTTACAGCATTAAACTGAGCATGACTTACATCCTCCAGTGATCCTGACTTTTCATTAATCTCTATTTCTACTCTGTTATATTTTTCCTCAGTATTAAATTCCAACTTTTTTGTCAAATACTGAAAGTTATTAGTCTGTTTTTGGTTGAATTCAACAAACATTTGATTTACATGAATGCTTAAAGAATTAGTTAGTTCCTTCTTTAAATCTAATTTCAGATTTCCAAATTTACCATTTAGAGAGACAAATTCAGTCCTTGAAGCATCCATGCCTTTGCATAGATTACTAAATTCTCTACTCTGTGCGTCAACCTTGGCACTTAATAAACCCAGTTGGTTGCTTGGCTATTCAAGGTTTCCCTCTGGGCATCTAATTTAGCATTTAATTGAGCATTTACTGAGTCTAACTTAGGATTCTGGGTATCTATTTTTTCACTTAAAGCTGCACTTAGTTCCTTTCTTAAAGTAGCATTTGGAGATTTACTAACCCAGACCAGTCCGGCCCTTCTTTACTAATTTTTATAGCCATGACTGGTTCTGAAGTTTCTCCAACTTGGTGTTCCTGATCCCTAATTTTACAAGCTTTAGAACTTGTGAGCATCTAAAAACTAACTTTAAGTATAATAACTACACTAATAATGTTCATTCAACGGCTTATACCACATTGCATTAATATAATAAAGTAATGATTTTTGCTCACCAGGCTTAGAATTTGGGCTGTGTCATTGAGCATAAGTGTAATCCAACACCGGTGAACCGCAACTGGTGCTGGTGGCATCAGTAGTTGGCTTCCACGTAGGGGTTGGTGAGTGGATGTGGAAGTTGGTGAGCACCGGTGAACAGCAGCTGGTGCCAGCAGCGTTGGATGCTGGTTTCTGCATCTGTGTACCCATGATGTGTGAGAACTGTATACACCCCACACCAGATCTCCTTAGTCATACCATTCTAGGCATATCTCTTCTTAATCTAATAGGTCAAGATCTTCTCTCCAGTTTTTCTCATTGTGGTTTTTTCGCTTCTTCTCCCTTATTTACAGTTACAAATTTTCTCCATTGCATATTTAGGCATGATCCAATTCCTTGAAATAGTTCTTTTGTCTTGTTATGCTCAGTTGCTATTGAAACACTTGATAGATTTTTCTCTTGTTTTTGTATCAAAATTCCTTTTTTCCTTTGGTCCTTTCACACCGGTCACTACATTCTAATGTTTTTGACCACAAGAAAGTGTGAAGCTGGGTTGCAACCTTCTCACTTCTTTTACATGCATAGACTTACTTGGCATGCACAGCTGATCTTCTCTGGATAGCCGGCTCTGTGTCTGTCTCCAAATACTTCTTCTCCAAAGAATGATGCTAATTAAAGGAATATATACAGGGTGGTCCATCTGAAGTTTCAGATGAGATTAACTTGAAAACTATACATTGAGTAAAATAGTGGGTAAGATGAGTTCATAAGCTCAAAGGGGGACATCAAATAATACTACATGTGACCTCCAGCCCTGCCCCCTTGAGTGGGGCAGGGGGCAACTTTAAAATCTTAAACAGAAACATCCATTTTTTTATTCCAGATTTGAATTCTCCATAAAAAAAGTAATCAAGTTTTGTCTGAAACATTTTTTTTCAAACCATTGACAGATGGCACTGAAATAGAGAAAAAATTAAAATTGGGGAAGAACTCTGATTTATCTAGAATTATGCAAGAAAGACGCGTAAAATCGATAAAGAATGTGTACCAATAGTTTTGTTATGCCAAATTAACTTATTTTTGTACAAAATGTACTGTATCCTACTTTTAGCGTTACCCAGGAATGACAACATGGATGTAGTGGAATGATGTTCCCATGGGGTGCTTCATTAGTGTGAGTCCCCTTGCCTCTCACATTTTGGGGTGCTTCATTAGTGTGAATCCCCTTACCTCTTACAATTTGGGGTGCTTAATTAATGAAATTAGCCACAAAGAAATTGTTGAAAATTATCCCCATTTGCTTCAATGCATAAAGTTAATTGTCTGCAAAAGTTGTATACAGTTTTGAGCAGCACATCCTGTGGTATGACTGCATATGCTCTTTGAATGCATTGCTCCATATCGTTTCAGGTTGTGGGCTGTCTTTCATAGACAATATTTTTTAAATAACCTCACAAGCAAAAATCAGGAGATAATAGGTCTGGTGAACATGGAGGCCACTGAATTGGTCTGCAGTGTCCTATCCACTGACCAGGATACCCTAAATTTAAAATGTTCTGCACATTTTTACCATAATGAGGTGCTGCTTTGTCCTGTTGGATCCACATTCACTGCCTTGTTTCTAAATCAACATCTTCCATTAGCTCCAACAAATCATCATGGAGAAGTTGTAAATAAGATTCCCCAGTAACATTTCGCCCA
Source organism: Schistocerca americana (assembly GCF_021461395.2). NCBI lineage: Eukaryota > Metazoa > Arthropoda > Insecta > Orthoptera > Acrididae > Schistocerca > Schistocerca americana. Next base: position 597,071,571 of record NC_060124.1, on the reverse strand, counting down.
AAAAAAATATGGTCCCATCAAGTAATCATTTAAAATTCCACACCAGACCATTAACGACCATTTCTGTTGATTGTCATTATTGGTCCCCTGTCAAACCACACTGGCACAGACCCATTGACAATGATGATGATTTAATTTTGCCATTATTTTTGAATGTGGCTTCATCAGTGAACATAAGAGGTGACAATGATTTTTTAGATACATTATCATTTCGAGGGCCCATTGGCAGAAATGCATGTGTATTTGCATATCTTTCGGCATTAATGCCTGTGTCAGTGTGATATGATAAGCATGATATTTATGAGCCTTCAAAATCCTCAAAACAGTCGATTTCGGTATTCCAGTTTATCTCTGAATTGCACGACTACTAATTTCAGGATCCAGTTGAACACAGGCAAGGATGGTATGGGTAACAGCATAATTTTCATTGTATTCACGATGATGAGTTGGATTGTGCACGTATCCATTTCGAGCTCATTGAGTGCAATTCTGAATAATGTTTTCTCTAGGATACCGTCTGTTTGGGAAACGATCGGCATACAGTTGCGCAGCTGCAACATAATTGTTATGGCATTCACCTAAAATTAACATCAGATCAACAATCTCTTTAGGCGGATAGTGAGCCATGTTTTGCTAAAGAATAATTTAGTTTAGTCAGTTGATGTTTATGGTTCACAATCTGAAAGTGAAGTGACGTCTGGTCACAATGAACCGACCTTTATACTGAGCAATAGTTCGCAGTTTGGCAACGGTAGCGCCACAGTTGGGTGAGTAATGGTATTGTGAAGAGTTCCCTAACAAAACTTTAATACCATTCCGCCTGCCTCCATCAAAAACTGTGGCGGATAGGATACATTTTGTAAAAAAAATAGCTTAAATTGGCGTAATGAAAGAATTGATGCACATCTTGCATCAATTTGATGCACATCTTGCATCAATTTGATGCATGTTTCTCGAATCATTCTCAATAAATTGGAGTTCTTCCCCAACTTTAAAGTTTCTCGATTCCAGTGCCATCTGTCAATGGTTTAAAAAAATGTTTCAGATGAAACTTGATTACTTTTTTATTGAGAATATGAATCTGCAATAGAAAATGGGGTTTCCATTTAAGATTTAAAAGTTGCCCCCCACCCCACGCAAGGGGGTGGGGAATGGGGGTCACATGTAGTATTATTTGATGTCCCTCTTTGAGCTTATGAACTTTTCTTACCCACTATTTTTACTCAATGTATAGTTTTCGAGATAATCTCATCCAAAACTTCAGATGGACTACCCCGCAGGACTCTCTCTCTCTCTCTCTCTCTCTCTCTCTCTCTCGCTCTCTCTCTCTCTCTCTACTCGTGTACTCGTGAAATCAGTAGTAGGTACTAGAAGAATACTTTTAGTTCATGATCGGTGTGGTTCAACTTTCGTAAAGAAAAAAATTACCACTTCTCACATAAACAGTAGACTTCTTGTATGTCACCCATATCATCTCACATTAGACACAAATTAAGATACATTTACCACATAGTTGATTCAACAACCACTGAAATAGTGAACAAGTCTTGCCTGCAGCACATCTGTGTTAAAAGTTGCTAAAAATCTTTTTTCAGCTCGCCTGTTTCTTTTGTCACTACAGTTACGAAACAGCACAGAACAACACAGAAGTTCCTTGGGGCTGCTATGTTATTTCATTACAATTTCCTTGACATGACCAACAAGTGCTGTTGGTGCCGTTCGACTGCCAAGTCTACGGTCTTTTCACTATACACTTTGGACCTGCACACACAGACAGGTGACGCACAGTAGATAGGCTCTCTCACACATTATTTTTAAAATATCATGTATTCGAGAAGGTATAAGGCCGAGTGGTTCTAGAAATTACATGGAAGTTCTCGAAACACTATTGGTGATGTTAATGTAAAATGACTCATTCCACATCATTAAGAAACTAGGTAAATGTCAAGTGCAGAACATCATCAACTGCAATTTAGAATTCAGCATTTTTCACTCTGTTTCTGACTCCCCACTGCTGAATTTTGTGGCAAGATTTTGAAATTCTTCCCATTTTTACTTTCTCACTGTGTTCCTTTGTTTTTGCATGTTAAATTAAATCTTTCTTATGCGCACTGAGACCAGTATGAAGTACCCACAGAATGCCTTACTGTTCTGCCAGATGGATTGGTGGCTAACCATTCTGAAAACAAATAAAAAAGTAAACTAGCTTTTACAAACATTTATGTAATTACAAATGCAGCAGATGATGTGTAATTTTCCTTTTCCATGCTAGAATATTCACAATATGTTCCTTTCTCAAGCCTGAGATATTTTAAAATGTATTTATGTATATCTTTATGAAATTAATAGAATATTTCACAACACAACCAACAATTACATTATATCCACTAAAATCTATGTTATAAAATTTAAAACTAAGCTGAAACAGAGTTTAGATCCCCTTCCAGATTTTAAAATCGGAATGCTCCAACACTAATGGCTTTGGACTACAATTTAAGTGCAAAATAAATATACTAACTTCCACTTCTTTTATGACGTGACTTACTTGACATGCTTGGCCAACTTTCCTTGCTGGTTAGCCTGCTGCTGCAAACTCCTTCATTTTCTTCTCTGAAGTATGCTGCTAGGTACAGGAATTTCTTAAGATATACCAATTTCATTTGCTTCAACTATTGACGTGTATTTGAACTTCAGACACATTACAAATCTCACTCTTCATATAAATATATACTGCTTCGTAATCCTCTCATGTCTCCAAACATTAGAAACAAAGTTATTTATGTTGTGTTGGCTGAAGAGACAACACCATGTTACTAGAGGCCGAAATGCAAACGCTTTAGCTCACGCAGCCTGGCTTGAGGAGGCAAGGACTATACTGATGTGAGGTCTGGAACATGACAAGGAATTAGAATTCAGAAAGCGGACGTAAGTAGTTTGATACTTAACTTTAACCATTAATGATGAAAGTCACTCTTGACGGTACATGATTCACAATATCAATATCAATAGTAACTGAATATGGCGCCTTGCTAGGTTGTAGCAAATGACATAGCTGAAGGCTATGCTAAACTGTCATCTCGGCAAATGAGAGCGTATGTAGTCAGTGAACCATCGCTAGCAAAGTCGGCTGTACAACTGGGGCGAGTGCTAGGGAGTCTCTCTAGACTAGACCTGCCGTGTGGCGGCGCTCGGTCTGCAATCTCTGATAGTGGCGACACGCGGGTCCAACGTATACTAACGGTCTGTCTGGCGGTGACACCACAATTTACATATAAGAGATAATTGGCTTAAACACCATGTCCAGTCTCAACATGAACCGTAATACACATCTTCCCTTCAACAAGGTTAAGACAAAAGTTTTTCTCAAGAGTACCTTCTCAACTGTTCTCGTTATGATAACAAGGGTAACTGACACAATTAGCACAGAAGAACATAGAAGCTTCCATGGATCACCTGACAACTACTTGTCTTTGCCATTTGACCTCTGTGTCTACGTTCTTCTTGTGACTGAATTTCAAACTTGCACACACAAACATGTGACACATAGTAGGTAGGATTTTATCATCCCACACTCACTTCTAAAATATCATGTGTTCGAGAGGATAGAAGGCTGAGTGGTTCTAGAATTTATGCAGAAATTCTCAAAACACTACACAACCTTGCTCTGACCTTTGCAATATCCAACAATGCCTTTGCACATGAACTTAGATGTGCTATACAGAAAAGCAGGCTATAATGAGAAATACTAGCAACATATATACATTTCAGTAGAAGGTCAATTTCCCCATTCCTGGCATACTTTTGTACATGTTTCCTTATCTTTAGTAGCCATTGTGTTTAATAAAATAATACATCTACAACATACAACATTCGTGGACAATTTGAACTCTTGACTAGAGTAAAAATGCTGCTTACATTATGTCATATACCAACACAGTGATCGCTAATGGACCAAATTGCTGATGACAGCACGTGACATAATTAAATGCAGTGAACTTGAGGAATCCCAAGCCACTAAATGACACCATATAGAATCGAGTATTGGTTTCAACTAGAACCCTCTTTAAAAAAAACATATATTTGATATTCCCCGTAAAAAATCTGTTCATTGGCGAATGTAGGGTAGAAGAGAGAGTCAGGTAGTGACCCCCCACCTCCCCCCATCTCGGCATGCTAATCTTATGATTTTTATGCACATTTGATGCACCTGTTTTAGTGGTGTTACAAATATGAGAGAGAAGAAATTTATATTTCTCTTGAAGGTAATTAATGTTTCCATAGAATTTGTCAACTTGTGGTTTATAGAACACAAGAGCCCACACAATACTTGTCAATTTGGGAGTCCTTATTTTTTTTACAGTTTTAGAAAATATGATCCTGAAATTTTATGTTTTCCAGTGATTCTCTTCACTTCATTAATCTCTGAGCAATTTTGAGACTTGCTGCTAGATCAAATTCTGATTTCAGAAAGTTGTTCATATCGATTAGCACTGGATGACTGTCAAGGTGTTTAATGCGTTAACAAATTATTTAGCAAAGTTTCTGGAAAATGTGGGTTCAAATCCCCCTGGCTTTAATTGGCAAATAATCTGCCACTTTTCAAACCTTTCAGGTGATCATGAAGTGGGCTGCTTAATACATCATACATATCTGCAGCTCATCTCAGAGGAAAATGGAATGAAAATTAAATAGGAGACAATTTATCACTATGATCCCTTCTCCCCTTAAATTTTGTAAATCGTCATGCCTTCCCACAACAATAAAAACGCCATTGTAAAATTGTCTCCATAAATCAGCAAACTGACAATACAATATTAGCTTGTTACAACAATATTACATAATTCAAGACATGAAGACTATACAGTAGTACCTGTTGGCTGTAATACAACATCTTTAGAGACAGCTCTCAAATCATACTAAAAATGTTCTGAAAGCTAATACAAATTTTTGAGTTGTTGGATATTTGATATATTTAAACAAAAAATAAGCATGCAGACTTAATTACTATACATCATGATCTCCAATGTCATCTGACATGAGCAATGAAAATTCTTCGCTGCCAGCAAAACTCGCTCAGTGGCTACACTGCAACTAAGTTGTGTGTTTTTACTCCAGGGGGCAAGCATTTAAAATATAAAGTTTAACCTCTGCAATGTGGTTGGTTTCTTAGAAATTTAAATGTTCACTGTGACCTCCCCTCTGTGATAACCTCATCTTCCCCTATGTGAATAAAAGAATACTTGCACTGGGGAGAAAAAGTACTGTTAGTCACAAGTTATGTAAACTGTAGTGCAGGAGTGGGCAAGAAACCTGCTTGTGTGAGGTACACTTGCACTTGAGCAGGCAGCTGAGTGTGGCGTGCATACAGGGGTGCCAGGCAGCTGCTTACTCCCTCCCCTCTGCCATATTCTTCCCTGCCTTCTCAATGGTGTCTTTTATTTCCTAGCTGCATATTACTTGACATCCAGCTTATTTAAGAAATGCAAGTCGAATTTGTAATGAAATTAATGTCTTAAACAAAATTTTTACATACAGATTAACTCCACAACAGTTATGTAAATTTTCATCAACTACTTTGCTCTTAGCCACAATGCATTAATTTTTATAACAGTAAAATATCTGTCACAGAGTTATGTTGAGCCAAACATTGCCATTACTTTCACAGACTCATGATGAAGACAAGGAGGCTAATGCTGTGGAAAGTAGATCTTTTTCTACTTCTGTAGATGACATTCCTCACAATTTGCAAATGGAATTAATAGATCTCAAAGCAATTCAAAATCTTAGGAACTTAAGTGGTTTATGAATATATTAAATATATCCTGTTTTATTGTACTAATTAGAGAAACATAGTCCTTGTCATTCTTTTCATGGTCAGAAGATAGAATAGGGAGATGTGGTGCAGCCTTTGATGAAGGCTGTCTTTGCCACACTGCAAGCTTTCTTGTGACAGTGATTTATCTTTCTATGCTTTGATGGATTTTCATCTTGCAGGCTAGTGTCCAAAGCGTTTGTGTGTCCTGTAATATCTGCTGAAAATGCAAAGTTGGCAACCCATTCTGGATCTTCTAATTCATGGTCATACCATCTTTGGTTCATTAAAAACTGTTTAATTGGTATTCTCAGTCCACTATGATTACAGGACATTGCCATGGCTAAGTCAACTGATTTCTCTGTGGTTCAGTTTTTCACCATACAATCCCGAGTTTCAACAAAAAGTTTGTGAAACTGTTGATGTGTCAAAACATAGGATCTCAAGTAACTAATGCAAATACCACAAGCATGAAGTCACCTATTTTTTCTGCTTTTGCACAGAGTCTCTCTCAATGCAAAATCCAGTGAATGCTGTACAGTGATTATTTTGTGCACTGCAGCCTCTTTCTTTGCAAATCCTACAAATCTCATTCATTATCAATTCATGTCAGTGACAACACTTGGAGCACCTGCAATGAAGCATTGAGTGTAAACCAAAAGAACTGACAGCTTCTTTTAGGTGTTCCATGCTGGTGGTAGAGCTCTTCAGAGGTTGTTGAGGTCTTCAGTGTGAAGGCTGGTTTGATGCAGCTATTGATACTGCTTTATCTTGTGCAAGCCTTTCCATCTATGAATAACTACTGCAACTTACATGCTTCTGTGTCTGTTAACTGTTCCTCTCATTATCTCCCTCTAAAATTTTTACCACCCACACTTCCTCCAATACTAAACCGGTGATCCCCCTGACGTCTCAGGGTGCATCCTATCAACTGATCCCACCTTCTAGTCAGGTTGTGCTACAAATTCTTTTATTTTCAGTTATATTCAGTACCTCCTTATTAGTTAAATGACCTACCCATCTAATCTTCAGCATTCTTCAGTAGCACCGCATTTCAAAAGCCTCTATAAAAGGCTTTGTAACACTTAAATCTACATTCGTTATTAAAAAAATTCTCATCTTCAGAAATGCTGTTCTAGTCATTACCAGTCCACATTTAATAACATTTCTACTTCAGCCATCATCAGTTATTTTACTACCCAAATAGCAAAACTCATCACTACCTTGTGTCTTGTTTTTCTAATGTAACATCCTCAGCATCATCTGATTTAATTTCACTGCATTCCATTATCCTTCTTTTGCTTTTTTTATGTTTATCTTACAGTCTCCTCTCAGGACACTGACCATTTCACTTAACTGCTTTTCCAAGCCCTTTGAGGTTTGCTGATGATATTGTAATTCTGTCAGAGGCAGTAAAGTTTTTAGTTCTTATCCCTGAACTTAAATTCCTGCCCCTAATTTTTCTTGGGTTTCCTTTAGTGGTTGCTCAGTGTATGGACTGAATAACATTGGCCATATGTTACAACCCTGTCTCATTCCCTACTCAAATACTGCTTCCCTTTCATGCACCTACACTCTTATAACTGCCATCTGGTTTTTATTTACAAGTTGTAAATAGCACTTCACTTCCTGAATTTATGCATGCTACCTTCATAATTTCAAAGAGAGTAATCCAGTCAGCATTGTAAAAATCTTTCTCAAAGTTTACAAATGCTATAAATGTAGGTTAGCCTTTCCTTGACAGAGCTTCTAAGATAGGTTGTAGGGTCAGTATAGCCTTGCATGTTCCTTCATATATGAAGAACCCAAACTGATCTTCCACGAGGTCAGTTTCTACCAGCTTTCCAATTCTTACTCTGTAAAGAATTAGTGTTGCTATTTTGCAACCACGGCTACAGATGGGTTGGTAACATTCACACCTGCCAGCACCTGCTTCCTTTGGAAATGAAATCAGTATATTCTTCCTGAAGTCTGATAGTGTTTCACTTTTTCATACATTGTGCCATGAGGTGGAAGAGTTTTGTCACGGCTGGCTCTTCCCATGGTTATCGATAGTTCTAACAGAATGTTTGTTCTTTTGGCTTGGTCTTTCAATGCTCTGTTAGATTCTTCTCACAGTATCATGCCTCCCATCACATCTTCATCCACATCTTTTCCTTGTCTATACTATTGCCTTCAAGTTCATCTTACTTGTATAGACACACTATATTCTCCTGCCACCTTCCAGCTCTCCCTTCTTTGCTTTGGACTGGATTTCCATTTGAGCTCTTAGTAGTTATACACCTTTCCTACAAAGGCCTCTTTAATTTTCATGTAGGTGGTACCTACTTTTCCCCCAGCGGAATATGCTTCTAAACCCTTACATTTGTCATCTAGCCAATCTTGGTTAGCCATCTTGCACTCCCTGTCAGTCTCATTTTTTAGTTGCTTGTATTCCCTTTCACCTGCTTCATTTGCAGCATTTTTATATTTTCTTTTTTGATTATTGAAACAGAATATCTCCTGTTTTATCCAAGGATGTCTACTAGGCCATGTCGTTTTACCTATTTCATCCTCTGCTGCCTTCACTATTTCAACTCTCAAAACTACCCATATGAATTAAATGTGAAAGGAATCCAGTAGAAGACAATCATTGCCCAGTTCTCCCTCTGGAACACTCAAGAACCTCTGCTTCTCTCAACCTATCCAGGGTCCATCTTCTTAATTTTCTGCCTTTTTGCAATTTATTCAGTTAGAATCCACAGTTCATAACTGATTAATCATGGTCAGAGTTCACATCTGCCCCTCCATACATCTTAGAATTTAAAATCTTGCATCAGTCATACCATTATATAAATCAATTGGAAAAATTCCAGTATCTCTAGGTGTGTCTAATATGTGCATCCTTCTTGCACAATTCTTAAACCAAGTGTTAGCAATGGTTAAATTAACCCCTTTGCAATATACTACCAGGCAGTTTTCTCTTTCATTCCTTTCCCCCAGTGTGTACTCAACTACAGTTTTTCCTTCTCTTCCTTTTCCCATTATCAAATTCCAGTCCTTGATCACTATAATATTTCTGTTTCCCTTAACAATCTGAAACATTTCTTTCTTCGTCTGCAGAGCTAGTTGGCATATAAAATTGTACTACTGTGATGGGTGTGGGCTTTGTGTCTATCTTGGCTAAAATAATGTGTTCACTGTACTGCTCATAGTAACCTACCTGCAGTTCTATTTTCTTATTAATTATTAAACCTACTTCTGCATTACCTCTCTTTTATTTTTTGTTTATAATCCTGTGTTCACCTAACCAGAAGTTCTGTATCTAACTTCAACCAATCAGTTTCCCCTTTTCAAATTTTCTAACCCACCTGCCAGATTATGGGATCTAACATTCAACATTACAATCTGTTGAAGGCTAGTGTTTTGTTCTCCTGATGACAACAACCTCTTGATTAGTCCTGTGGTGACACCGCCAGACACCACACTTGCTAGGTGGTAGCCTTAAATCAGCCGCGGTCCATTAATACATGTCGGACCCACGTGTCGCCACTTTCAGTGATAGCAGACCGAGCGCCACCACACGGCAGGTCTAGAGAGACGTACTAGCTCTCACCCCAGTTGTACGGACGACGTAGCTAGTGATGCACACTGACGAAGCCTCACTCATTTGCAGAGCAGATAGTTAGAATAGCCTTCAGCTAAGTCAATGACTATGACCTAGCAAGGCACCAGTAGCCTTACATAGCTTGTATCTAAAGAGTCTCACCTGTCTCATCAAGAGCGATGTACCACAAGGATGGATTAAAGTTAAGTATTCCAGAAGCTACATACTTTTCTTTATAGCATTCATTACGTATCCTGTTTCAGACCTCACTCCATCCTTCGTGAGCTTATAGCGTGCATTGCGGTTCCCTGAAACCACACTGTGTCGGCACTTCTGTCGACATATCATATGGCGACGAGGCTTAAAAGAGGATTTCGCGTTCGTATTGCTCTAATTTACTTGTCATGGCTTCGCCACAATCTCCAGATGTACTGTCCAAATTTTATCGCTTGCACAATCAGGAGACGCAGGCGTTATTGGATGCCCTTGGATAGCTCGTCCAGAGTCAACGTGCACTGCAAAATGATGCGGCAACCACTGCTTCACCGCTACCGCAGCCACAACATGCAGTTGCACCCCATTCCGTAATTTTCAAGCGGACATGGAAACATGGACGGAGTGGTCACGCCAATTTGGATTCCATCTCGCCGCCTACAGGATTCAAGGTAATGAGCGGCAGCCTCACTTATTATCCTGTGTCGGTGTGTCCACCTACCATGTGATAGTGAAATTGTTTCCCCGACGCAACATAACAACTCTGTCCTACGAAGAAATTTTGTCGGCGTTAGATGCCTATTTCAAAGAAACAGTAAATGTCGTTGCAAAAAGGTATACGTTCTTTCGTACAAAACGTACAGCCAGTCAGACTAATAGGGAGTGGGTTGCAACTTTGCAAGGCCTTACAAGGGATTGTGCTTTTGAGTGTGAATGTGGACTCCCTTATTCAGATACAATGGCACGTGATGCAATTACACTGAACTTTTCTGATGTTCGTATATGGGAACAGATTTTGAAACTAGTTAATCCCTCCCTTCAACAAGTGATAGACATATTAGATAGGCAAGACACACTTGACTTTGCACAGGAATCATTTGAACCTTCGCCAGACGTGTGTCACATTAACCGGCCCACCGGGTGCGCTGCACGGAACGATAAACAGCCCTCGCGCTCGTCCGCGCAGCTGCCGCCTAGCTCTCCACGTGTGCCGCGTAAGCGAGAAAATGCAGTGAAATCATGCCCGCGGTGTGCGACTAGACATTCGCGTCAACATTGCCCGTCACGCCAAGCTATTTGCTTTTACTGTCATAAGAAAGGACATGTTCAAAGTGTTTGCCAGAAAAAGCTCAGATCAGACAATCACAACCATTCCAGGCACTTTGCTTCGCGCCGGAATCGAACCAAGAATAATCAGGCTCGTGAACCTTCGCCCATGGACATTCATGTAGTTAATTCCACTCCGTCCACTGTCCCTTTCTCTAACAGTGACTGTGTTCGTCCCACAAAACGTGTTCGTCGACGTCGACAGAAATCCCGTCAGGTCGCAAGTGCTTCTGTACCTGTATCAGTTCAAATTGCACGAGACAGTCACTCTTGTCATCGGCAGGACAATAAACTTTTTGTAGACTTAGACATTGAAGGCAAAGTGATCCCATTCCAGCTCGATACCAGAGCTGCAGTTTCATTGATCAATCACGACACGTACAAACAACTGGGCACACCTCCATTGCGTTCCGCAAATGTTAAGCTAACTACATATTCAGGACAGAATATCCCTGTGTTAGGACAGTGCAGCCTTCTTGCTACATACAAGGGACAAACAAAACTTGTGTCATTTTACGTTCTTCATTCTTCTACTGCAGTGAACTTGTTTGTTTTAGATTTATTTCAGTTGTTTAACATGTCTATAGTCAATCAGGTCCTATCAGTGCATCAGACTGTGCCTTCAGCCAGTGTTTCTCGCCTATGTGAAGAATTTGCAGACATTTTTGCACCAGGCCTTGGTTGCGCTAAGAACTATGAAGCACATTTGGAACTGAAAGTAAACGCGCAACCGAAATTTTTCAGAGCGCGCAATGTTCCCCACGCATTGCGTGATGAGGTCGCAAGAACATTACACGATTTAGAATCACAAGGTGTGACTGAATGTGCGCAATGCCTCTTCCATTTCAGCTCCGCTTCGCCGCTTACGCCGGAAAGGTGTTCCGTTCATCTGGACGACGGAATGCGAACGCGCCTTTCACCAGTTGAAATCGGCGTTGCGTTCTAATACTTGCCTTACGCCATTCGATCCCCAGAAACCCCTTTTGTTGATGGTAGATGCATCGGATTTCGGGATCGGTGCTGTACTTGCGCACAAAGATAGATCGCATGATCGCCCTATTGCTCTTGTCAGCGCAAAGAAATTACTCACAGATCGAGAAAGAAGCTTTGGCTCTCGTGTTTGGTGTTACTAAGTTCCATGATTTCTTGTATGGTCGTCACTTTACCATCATCACGGACCACAAACCTTTGACATCGCTTTTGCATCCGAAGAAGCCTGTACGTCCACGTTGTTGTTGTTGTGGTCTTCAGTCCTGAGACTGGTTTGCTGCAGCTCTCCATGCTACTCTATCCTGTGCAAGCTTTTTCATCTCCCAGTACCTACTGCAACCTACATCCTTCTGAATCTGCTTAGTGTATTCATCTCTTGGTCTCCCTCTACGATTTTTACCCTCCACGCTGCCCTCCAATACTAAATTGGTGATCCCTTGATGCCTCAGAACATGTCCTACCAACCGATCCCTTCTTCTGGTCAAGTTGTGCCACAAACTTCTCTTCTCCCCAATCCTATTCAATACTTCCTCATTAGTTATGTGATCTACCCATCTAATCTTCAGCATTCTTCTGTAGCACCACATTTCGAAAGCTTCTATTCTCTTCTTGTCCAAACTATTTACCGTCCATGTTTCACTTCCATACATGGCTACACTCCATACAAATACTTTCAGAAATGACTTCCTGACACTTAAATCTATACTCGATGTTAACAAATTTCTCATCTTCAGAAACGCTTTCCTTGCCATTGCCAGCCTACATTTTATATCCTCTCTACATCTACCATCGTCAGTTATTTTGCTCCCCAAATAGCAAAACTCCTTTACTACTTTAAGTGCCTCATTTCCTAATCTAATTCCCTCAGCATCACCCGACTTAATTAGACTACATTCCATTATCCTTGTTTTGCTTTTGTTGATGTTCATCTTATATCCTCCTTTCAAGACACTGTCCATTCCATTCAACTGCTCTTCCAAGTCCTTTGCTGTTTCTGACAGAATTACAATGTCATCGGCGAACCTCAAAGTTTTTATTTCTTCTCCATGAATTTTAATACCTACTCCGAATTTTTCTTTTGTTTCCTTTACTGCTTGCTCAATATACAGATTGAACAACATCGGGGAGAGGCTACAACCCTGTTGCACTCCCTTCCCAACCACTGCTTCCCTTTCATGTCCCTCGACTCTTATAACTGCCATCTGGTTTCTGTACAAATTGTAAATAGCCTTTTGCTCCCTGTATTTTACCCCTGCCACCTTTAGAATTTGAAAGAGAGTATTCCAGTCAACATTGTCAAAAGCTTTCTCTAAGTCTACAAATGCTAGAAACGTAGGTTTGCCTTTCCTTAATCTTTCTTCTAAGATAAGTCGTAAGGTCAGTATTGCCTCACGTGTTCCAGTGTTTCTACGGAATCCAAACTGATCTTCCCCGAGGTTGGCTTCTACTAGTTTTTCCATTCGTCTGTAAAGAATTCGTGTTAGTATTTTGCAGCTGTGACTTGTTAAGCTGATAGTTCGGTAATTTTCACATCTGTCAACACCTGCTTTCTTTGGGATTGGAATTATTATATTCTTCTTGAAGTCTGAGGGTATTTCGCCTGTTTCATACATCTTGCTCACCAGATGGTAGAGTTTTGTCAGGACTGGCTCTCCCACGGCCGTCAGTAGTTCCAATGGAATATTGTCTACTCCCGGGGCCTTGTTTCGACTCAGGTCTTTCAGTGCTCTGTCAAACTCTTCACGCAGTATCATGTCTCCCATTTCATCTTCATCTACATCCTCTTCCATTTCCATAATATTGTCCTCAAGTACATCGCCCTTGTATAGACCCTCTATATACTCCTTCCACCTTTCTGCTTTCCCTTCTTTGCTTAGAACTGGGTTTCCATCTGAGCTCTTGATATTCATACAAGTCGTTCTCTTATCTCCAAAGGTCTCTTTAATTTTCCTGTAGGCGGTATCTATGTTACCCCTAGTGAGATAGGCCTCTACATCCTTACATTTGTCCTCTAGCCATCCCTGCTTAGCCATTTTGCGCTTCCTGTCGATCTCATTTTTGAGACGTTTGTATTCCTTTTTGCCTGTTTCCCTTACTGCATTTTTATATTTCCTCCTTTCATCAATTAAATTCAATATTTCTTCTGTTACCCAAGGATTTCTACTAGCCCTCGTCTTTTTACCTACTTGATCCTCTGCTGCCTTCACTACTTCATCCCTCAAAGCTACCCATTCTTCTTCTACTGTATTTATTTCCCCCATTCCTGTCAATTGCTTCCTTATGCTCTCCCTGAATCTCTGTACAACCTCCGGTTCTTTTAGTTTATCCAGGTCCCATCTCCTTAAATTCCCACCTTTTTGCAGCTTCTTCAGTTTTAATCTACAGGTCATAACCAATAGATTGTGGTCAGAGTCCACATCTGCCCCTGGAAATGTCTTACAATTTAAAACCTGGTTCCTAAATCTCTGTCTTACCATTATATAATCTATCTGATACCTTTTAGTATCTCCAGGGTTCTTCCATGTATACAACCTTCTTTCATGATTCTTAAACCAAGTGTTAGTTATGATTATGTTGTGCTCTGTGCAAAATTCTACCAGGCGGCTTCCTCTTTCATTTCTGTCCCCCAATCCATATTCACCTACTATGTTTCCTTCTCTCCCTTTTCCTACACTCGAATTCCAGTCACCCATGACTATTAAATTTTCGTCTCCCTTCACAATCTGAATAATTTCTTTTATTTCATCATACATTTCTTCAATTTCTTCGTCATCTGCAGAGCTAGTTGGCATATAAACTTGTACTACTGTAGTAGGTATGGGCTTCGTATCTATCTTGGCCACAATAATGCATTCACTATGCTGTTTGTAGTAGCTTACCCGCATTCCTATTTTCCTATTCATTTTTAAACCTACTCCTGCATTACCCCTATTTGATTTTGTGTTTATAACCCTGTAGTCACCTGACCAGAAGTCTTGTTCCTCCTGCCACCGAACTTCACTAATTCCCACTATATCTAACTTCAACCTATCCATTTCCCTTTTTAAATTTTCTAACCTACCTGCCCGATTAAGGGATCTGACATTCGACGCTCCGATCCGTAGAACGCCGGTTTTCTTTCTCCTGATAACGACATCCTCTTGAGTAGTCCCCGCCCGGAGATCCGAATGGGGGACTATTTTACCTCCGGAATATTTTACCCAAGAGGACGCCATCATCATGTAATCATACAGTAAAGCTGCATGCCCTCGGGAAAAATTACGGCTGTAGTTTCCCCTTGCTTTCAGCCGTTCGCAGTACCAGCACAGCAAGGCCGTTTTGGTTATTGTTACAAGGCCAGATCAGTCGATCATCCAGACTGTTGCCCTTGCAACTACTGAAAAGGCTGCTGCCCCTCTTCAGGAACCACACGTTTGTCTGGCCTCTCAACAGATACCCCTCCGTTGTGGTTGCACCTACGGTACGGCTATCTGTATCGCTGAGGCACGCAAGCCTCCCCACCAACGGCAAGGTCCATGGTTCATGGGGGGGGTACCTCCACGTACAGCGCAGAAATTCATTCGCTGGTCTCTTTTCCTCTCGCAGTACCACTACGATATCTTGTATCGGTCCACTGCTAAGCACGGCAACGCTGATGCGTTGTCCCGTTTGCCTGTTGCTGAGGATAAAGCATTCGATTCTTCCGAACTTGCTTGCATGTTCATTGATTCAGAAACCGATGATGTGGTCGAATCGTTTCCGATTGATTTTCGTCGTGTAGCTGCAGCCACAGCTGCTGACCCTGTCCTTGCTACCATTGTGCGTTTTGTTGCTACGCAATGGCCCTTGTCAAAGTCACGGATCGAGGATCCGTTGGTTCACAGATTTTTTGCTCACAAGGAGAGACTTTTTGTTTGACGTGGTGTTTTGCTGTTGTGTTCTGATACTGATCAGTCCAGAGTCCGTTCGTTACAGTCCTCTGTCTTACGGTTTCTTCACCAAGGACATTGGGGTATAGTGCGAACGAAACAACTTGCTCGTCAGCACTGTACTTGGTTCGGAATCAATGCTGCGATTACGAATATGTGCTCTTCTTGCATGGCGTGTGTTGAACAACAATCTGCTCCACCGCGGAAATTCTTTGCATGGCCGAAAGCCACTTCCCCTTGGCAACGCTTGCACATCGATTTTGCTGGTCCATTCTGGAATGCTCGATGGTTGGTTGTGGTCAATGCTTTCAGTAATTTTCCTTTTGTTGTCAGAATGTCTTCCACGATGTCATCTGCCACCATCCAAGCGTTATCTGCTATCTTTTGCATTGAAGGTCTTACACAGACTATTGTTTCCGACAATGGCCCACAATTCGTATCCGCAAAATTTCAGTCTTTCTGCACGGCCAATGGTATTCAACATCTGACATCTGCGCCGTTTTCGCCTCAGTCAAATGGTGCTGCTGAAAGATTGGTCCGGACTTTCAAGTCGCAGATGTTGAAGTTGAAAGGGTCGCATTCTCGGGAGGACACGTTGTTGCTATTTTTGTCTTCGTATCACTCTCAGCCCCGGGACGGTCGCTCGCCGGCTGAGTTGCTCCATGGTCGTCCTCATCGAACCTTGATGTCTTTGCTGCATCCACCGCATCACGTTCCTGTGCAGCGGCAGACTCCTGCTTTTGCTCCTGGCGACGTTGTATTCTATCGCAACTATCGAGGTTCATGACGTTGGCTCGCAGGGCGCATTCTTCGCTGACTCAGCCGCGCGATGTATTTGGTTTTGGGGGCCTCTGGTGAGGTGCGTCAGCATCTCAATCAGCTGCGCCTCGTCGTCGCCTGGGTTCTGCCGCTCCCCGTCTGCTTTCAGCTACGGTGCCGTCCGGTCAGCGCCCTGGGGACCCATCTACTGGCTCGCCTCATCCCCAGGTGTTACCGACGCTGCCTTCCATTTTGCCTCATGGCGACGCGCCGCAGCCACCGCCCGCCCGCAGTGGACGCGTCACTGCAACCGCCTGGCGCTGCCCTGCGTCACGCGCCGCCGATCGCTTCCCGTGACCAGATCTCGTCTTCGCCTGTCGGGTGCCCCGACCAAATGGAGGTTGACCCTTCGGCCCCTCCTGTATCTCTAAGGGCGCATACACCGCATGTTGACGTGCATCCTGGACTAGGTTTTCCGGCGTTTCCTAGCTCCCCTCGGACTGAATGGCAGGGTGCAGGTGGCACAGCCTCGCCTGTTGTTAGGCTCCCCACCTCGTCGCATATGCCAACATGGGGTTCTCCCCACGGCGGGCAGAAGCCTTATAATACAACCGTTCGCCGATTTGTGGGGGAGGAATGTGGTGTCACCGCCAGACACCACACTTGCTAGGTGGTAACTTTAAATCGGCCGCGGTCCATTAATACATGTCAGACCCACGTGTTGCCACTTTCAGTGATAGCAGACCGAGCGCCACCACACGGCAGGTCTAGAGAGACGTACTAGCACTCGCCCCAGTTGTACGGACGACATAGCTAGTGATGCACACTGACGAAGCCTCGCTTATTTGCAGAGCAGATTGTTAGAATAGCCTTCAGCTAAGTCAATGGCTATGACCGAGCAAGGCGCCAGTAGCCTTACATAGCTTGTATCTAAAGAGTCTCACTTGTCTCATCAAGAGCGATGTACCACAAGGATGGATTAAAGTTAAGTATTCCAGAAGCTACGTACTTTTCTTTATAGCATTCATTACGTATCCTGTTTCAGACCTCACTCCATCCTTCGTGAGCTTATAGCGTGCATTGCGGTCCCCTCAAACCACACTGTGTCGTCACTTCTGTCGACACATCAAGTACCTATCTGGAGATCCAAAAGGGGGACATTTTTACCTCTGGAATATTTTACCCAAGAGGATGTTATAATCATTTAACTATACAGTGGAGCTGCATGCCCTTGGGAAATATTATGGCAGTAGTTTCCCTTGCTTTCAGATGTTTTGAAGTACCAAAACAGCAAGGCCATTTTGGTTGATGTTACAAAGCCAGATCAACCATCCACACTGTTGCACGTGGAACTACTGAAAAGACTGCTTCCTCTCTCGGGAACACCATGTTTATTATGACCTTTCAACAGATAACCCAACATTCTGATTGCTCCTTCACTATGGTTTTAGTAACTCTGAGGCACACAAGCCACCCCACCAATGGAAAGGTCTATGTTAACTAGATACATATATAGTTGAAATGCATAAATTGATAAACCTGTGCCTCCCAAACAAAACTAATTGAAGACAAACTTGAAAATTGTAGTTTTTTTGTCACAGGGAAATGTTTTTCAATCTCACAATAAACGAAAAATCTCATAAAAAATTGAGAACCATAAACACCTCCAGATTTATCAAGGCTGAGCCACAAAATGTGCTGCACATGCATGCCCC
Source organism: Schistocerca americana (assembly GCF_021461395.2). NCBI lineage: Eukaryota > Metazoa > Arthropoda > Insecta > Orthoptera > Acrididae > Schistocerca > Schistocerca americana. Next base: position 597,053,481 of record NC_060124.1, on the reverse strand, counting down.
CCCCCCCCCCCTCCCCACACACACACACACACATCATACTGCAAACAACAAAATAGTCAACATAACTCTGTTATTGAATGCTTGTGCTTGTTGTTTGTTTCAAAAACCAACAAACTGCAAACAAAAATCAACAGCTCAGATACCAAAAACAAGTAAAGTCATACACCTGAGTTTTTCACGTAGCATCAATTTGAAAGCTGTTTTTCGACATCAAAACAGTTACAGCAGCTTTTTTATGTAGTAGAAGACAAAATTTCACAGCTGCACATTGTTCGCTTAGACTTGCCATCATAAAAAGTGAAATAAGAAGAAAATAGCACTAGCAGAAACAGTCACTACAGATGAACAGAACAAGCAGGGTTGATGATGCACGTGGCACTAAACAGGCAACAAGTTGCCCTATAGATGACTAGTGGCAGAAATACATGCTGCTTGAGCTGAGCCCATGGCATCATTATTTGTGTAATTCATTACTACCCCCCCCCCCCCCCCCAACATCTGTTCACATGCAGTAGAATAGCAACAACCTCAGTTCTGTCAGCTGACCTATGAACTGCAAATTGACTGTTGGGACTTGATGTGGTTATGGCTAGGAACTGTTGTGGTGATAGAAGCTCAATGCATTATATGGTGAACTGAGTGATGCAATAACTAGCACTGCTGCGAGAAGCAAACACTCTGCCAACAAGTGTAGTAACCTAGTTACAACCATTCTTTCATCTGACAAAGTTGGTCGAGATTGTATCCAGTCCAGTCCAGTCCAATCCAGTTCATTATTCACTATGCCAGAGGCATCTGCAAGGGTGTGGTGAAAGTGGAGTGGGGAAAGGGGGAGGGAGAGGGGGGAGAACTAGCCCCCTTGTGGAATCTGAGAGTACAGACCTTACTTTTGCCCATTTCCAGCAATGGTTGCCTGCAATCCTACTACATTGCATTTTTAACATTACCGAGCACAAAGGGAATTTCTATGATTTTCAAACTTCAATTGTATTCTACTCTTTTGGCAAATGGGATTTTGAATTTTTAAATTTAGTTCTATTTACACAGTTTCACTATTAATAATTTGAAAATGTTTGTTGAGTTACAACATTTGAAAAAATCCATTTGGACAGGAAAAATTAATAAATAAAATATAAAAATCCAGTTACAGTAAGCACCTAAAGCCATAGTGGCAATAGGCAAATCGCAAGTCAAGGCAATGATGACAAATATGTTTGTCATTTCAGGAAGTATATTTATTTACGAAAGTCAACTTGTATGACAGCCATGTATAACGGACTACCTTAGTGCTTATCATGGTTATCTGTGACAATGCTGTATACAAATTATCAAGTTAATAAGTACCTTAAATAAATAGAATCATATTTGTAATAAGGTAAGATGAAAAGGGAGTCTCTCATTCATGATTAATAAGGTAAATTCATAAAATATAGATATGAAGGTGGGCATACATGATGCTCATTTGTGTATAAGTCTCTTTTGTGTTAAATTTTTCCACAAATAGTTTTAGTGCAAAATCAGCATGCAGCATCAGAATGCGGTGGAAAATCCATTCCAACAACATCTAATTCATACCAATATGATTTTTATGTGTTGAGGAAAAGGTATGTGGATCTGAGAAATAATGTATACTAATACAAATGGGTTTCTTTGAAGGGTGAAATAGTAAAGGCAGTAGAGCATAAAATGGGTAAAAAAATGAGGCCTTGTGAGGTCCTTAGATATCTCCAGAACACAGATGACTAAGAAATGAAATTGACAGAAAGTGCAAACTGGCCAGGCAGTAATAACTACAGATTAACAATGCAGGTCTATTGAAATATGTAGATGAAGATAAAGTGGGAGATATGATATTGTGAGATTAATTTGGTAGAGTAGTGAAAGACCTAAGTTGAAACAAAGACTCTGGAATAGACATCATTCCTTCAGAGCTACTGATATCTGTGAGGGATCATCCATGACAACTATTTCACCTGGTGTACAAGATGTGTGAGCCAGGTGTAATACCCTCAGACTTCATGAAGAATCTGACAATTCCAGTTCCAAAGGAAGCAGTTGTTGGTAGCTGCAAATATTTTCAAAATTCAGTTGCAAAATTCCAGCTTAACTTAGTTTCTGTCAATTTTTCCATTCCTCTGTATCTGACATGGGGAAAGATCAATTTGAGTTTGGGAGACATGCAAGAATGTGCAACGTGATATTGACTCTACGACTTTTCTTACAAGATTGGTTACAGAAAAGCAAACCTACATTAATAGCACTTATACATTTAATAATGTTTTTACAGTGTTGACCAGAATACATGTCCTGAAATTGCAAAGGTAGCAAAGGTAAAATACAGGGAGCAAAAGGTTGTATGCAGTTTGCACAGAAATCAGACAGTAGATGTAGGACATGAAAGCAAAGCAGTGGTTGAGAACAGAATGAGACAGGCTTGAAGCTTATCCCCAATTAAAATACAAAAAGAAGATATGAAAACGTCTGAAGCGAATGGAATGGGCAGTGCCTTTTTTGTTGATCTTAAATCCTCCTTTCAAAACAAAGGTAATCGAATGCAGAAAACTGATTCAAGTGATGCTGAGGAAATTAGATTAGGAAATGAGACACTAAAAAGTACATAAATTTTCCTAATTGTATTTTGTACCCTCTCCACATCTCTCCTCTCTATAATTAGCTATTTTACTCCTCAAACAAGCAATGCCAAAAAAAGTGTTTTTGAAGAAGAGAAATTTTTTAATAGCAAATATAAATTTAAAGAGCCAGGAAGCCTTTTTGGAAGCAATTTGTCTGCAGGGAAGCATTTTAAGGAAGTGAAACGTGTACACTTCAGACAAAATGAGAATAGGAGCCACTGAAATGTGGTGCTACAGAAGAATGCTGAAGATTGGATGGGTAGATCACATAACTAACAAAGCATTCAATCAAAATGGGAGAAAAGGAATTTATGGCAGAACTTAACTACTAGAAGTGATTGGCTGATTGAACACAATTGGAGGCATCAAGGAATCATTAGTTTTGTTTTGCAGGGAAGTGTATGGGGAAAACTGTAGAGAAAGGCCAAAGGATGAACACAGTATGCAGGTTCAAATTTATGTAGGATGCAGCAGTAATTCGGAGATGTGTGCATATAATATGGTTGGATTGAGAGCTGCATCAAACCAGTCCTCAGACTGAGGATGACAACAACAACAACAACAACAACAACAACATACTTTGTTTTCTATTAATTTTGGTTTTAGTGCATTATACATTCTCAAACTCACAGGAACAGTTATACAAAAAATGACAATTTTAGAATTTTTTCCTCCATCTCAAATACATTTCTGTGGATGCCCATGCAGTATTCCCATAGTATCCTGGATAGGTCATGCCAATTCCATAGTCAATTCCTGTACTAACCTGACGTTGTTAAATACATTATGTTCCAGATTTGTCAGTTATGTGGTATGTCATTCTACTATTTTCCTATTAGCATCTGCTATTGCTTGTAATTGCCCTATCATGTTGTTTAACTCCAGAATGTCATCACTGCTGACTGTACTAAATATGGTACTCGGCAGCTTCCCACCAGCATCTAACCATCTTCATTTCTTTTGTAGCAGTGTCTGTGATGTCGTGACTACTATATGACATAAATGATCCTTCAGCTCTTCAAAAGTGGGAAGCACGAAGGTGCTTAAAACATCAGTGTAGACCTGTGGTCTGATAGTGCCATGCAATACTACAAGGGGTGCAAGCCCCCTGCATGAAAAACATGACCACACCATAACACCACCACCTCTGAATTTAACTGTTGGCATTACACGCGCTGGCAGATGATGTTCACTGGGCATTCACCATACTCAAACCCTGCCATTGGATCACCACATTGTGTACCATGATTTGTCACTCCATACAACAGTTTTTCCATTGTTAAATCGTCCAATGCTTATGCTCTTTTCGACAAGCAAGGTGTCATTTGTCATTTGCTGGCTTGATGTGTGGCTTATGAGCAGCTGCTCAACCATGAAATCCAAGTTTTGTCTCCTTCAGCGTAATTGTCTTAGTACTTGCAGTGGATCCTGATGCAGTTTGGAATTCCTGTGTGATGGTCTGGATACATATCTTCCTATTACACATTATGACCCTCTTCAACTGTCTGGGGTCTCTGTCAGTCAACAGACAAGGTCAGCCTGTACGATTTTGTGCTGTACATGTCCCTTCACATTTCCACTTTACTACCTCATTGAAAACAGTGGACCTAGGGATGTTTAAGAGTGTGGAAATCTCATGTACAGACATATGACGCACACGATACCCAATCACCTGACCATATTCCAACTCCATGAGTGCTGCAGAGCACCCCATTCTGTTCTCTCATGACATCTAATGACTACCAAGGTCGCTGATATTGAGTACCTGTCAGTAGGTGGCCGCAGAATGCACCTAATCTCAAAAAAAGTGTGTTTTGGGGGTGTCTGGATAGTTTTGGTCATATAGTGTACTAGTACGTTTTGGCTACGGACAGTTGTTTTGAATCCTGCTATACTTCCCATCATTTAAACACTTAGCTTACGCAGATGGCAAACTAGTCTGATCATCTTTCCATTACTACACAGTCATGATCATATCAAAATCCTGTGGTAGGGATGCCATTTTGCACTGGAACTGCTGATACTAGTATCCCTTTTAGTCTTATAGCATTATGGTATGTTTGGATATTGAACAATCTTCCCTTCTTACAGTGTTCACCCAGGGAGCTGTTGAGTTGTATTGATGAGAAATCTAAAGCTAAATGACAAAAATAAAACCAGTACAGTAAAAGTAAACAGCATGTCCGAAATTTGTATATATCTAAGAAAATATTGCTTGAATTAATCACAAAAGAAATGATTCATTTATGCTACATACTCAATTATGAATGATTAGTACACCTGTAAACAACTGAATCTGGCATTTTTTATCAAAACACTTCTACCTGAAGTAAATGTTCAAGCCCACATCTGCCATGTTAGTTGCCATGAAGTTTAGGGCTTCATGACAACTCAACTACTTTCTCAAATACACTCCATAAGCTAGTGTACAGTGCATGGCACAAGGTACCATGTAATACTACTAGTCATTTCCTTTCCTATTCCACTTGCAAATTGAGTGAGTGGAAGATCAAACTATCTAAAAGCCTCCATAGGAGATCTGGTTTCTCACACCTTGTCTTCATGGTCCTATGGCAAAATACATGCTGGCGGTTGTAGAATGATTCTGCAGTTGGCATCAAATGCTGGTTTTCTAAATTTCCACCACAGTGCCTCACTAAAAGAGTGTTGTCTGTCCTCCAGGGATTCACATTTGAGTTCATGAAGATCTCTATAGCAACTGCTTACTGATCAAATCTAGTGGTAAGAAATCTGGCAGCACACCTCTGAATTGCTTCAATGTCTTCCTTCAGTCCAATTTGGTGGACCCCCTAGGGGCTGACAGTTTTTGTGAGTTCATGCATGGCACAAATGCAGCCCCGAGCTATTGCAGCCAATTCTTTCTTCCCTGGCTGCATTTCCCTCACCCTATGCTCCCTTCCTATCCTCGCTCCTTACACATTGCCACCTCCTTCCCCTCTCCCAGTGTTCTGGTTTATGTCGAGCAAAATATCCAACTGGTTTCCTGTATTGGTTGCCATTTTGTTCCTTTTGCCTGTTCTTTCATCCTGTTTGGTGTTTAGGTCCCCACTTGAGGTTTGACCTCCACTTCAAAATTTCCTGCTTGTAGTGTGAGCCATACAGGGAAGGACTCCCTCCCTAGCATCTACAGTGTGGATTCCTCTCCCCCCTTCCTTCCTCTCTCCCTTCCCCACTCTAGCCCTCTTCCACCCTGCTAGGTCACCAGCACATGCAGCCAGTATGTGTGGTGGGGCTGCTATGTACCCATATGGCTGAGCCCCCTGACAACACACAGATCACACTACTGATACCTGAGCTGTTCCCATCCCACGTACGCCTAGGAGCGTTGCTTGTCTTCTTGGAGCATTGTAACTCCTGGAAATGGCTGTTGTGCCCATGGGTGCTACCCATGGGGAGAGCCCCTAGGCAGAGTGGGTGGTATCAGGGTGGTTGCTTGGCACATGAAACGTATGAAGCTGCAAAAAGCTGGCCGTCTCTTCGGATGATGAAGGATCACTGAATGCTGCTTCATATGACCTGCCAACCTTCCCTTCTCTGGCTACACCATTTGAGGACGGCCAGGCCAACTGCCTTGGAATGAAACCTTTTACCCATTACTTCATCTGCACTAGGTTGTATGGGGACACATTCACTGTTACAAAGCCATTGTTTTTTGTAGAAATTTTGAAGGACAAGGTTGGTGAAATAGTCTCTTAGTAAGATGCAGTTGGGCTCCCTATTGATCAAAGCTGCTTCTGCCGTCCAATCTGCAGCTCTTCATGCCTGTGATCATCTTGGCAATTTCCTAGTGTCTATTACTCCTCACCAATCTCTGAACATGGTCCAGGGAGTAATTTTTCACAGGGACCTCATCCTGTAAACTGATGAGGAACTCCCGGCTAATCTGGAGTGGCGTGGTGTTCATTTTATTCGACTTGTGGAGAAGGGTCGCAAAGACAACCGCACCGATGCTGGCACCTTTACTCTGCCTTCTGAGAGGGATACCCTCCCAGAGAAGATCAAGGATATGTGCTACAGATGTGGCATAAAACCATATGTCCCTCCATGTATGCAATGCTTTCAGTGCTTGCATTTTGGGCATATGTCTTCTTCCTGGGCAGTCGGTGAAAATAGGACGTATGCCATGGCCGCATGGTGGCCTTGACCAGACGCAGCTTACCAGTCCTGCAGGCGGGATGAGGTTCTCCTCACTCGCCTCTGCACTGGGCACAGTCCCTTAACGCATGGTTTTTTACTCCGTCGGGTGGACCCCCCAATCTGTAGTGCTTGTGGCGTCCGTATTCCTGTCTGCCACATTTTACTTGACTGTCTTTTATTCTCTGACCAGAGGGTGGTGGTTTCCTTGCCACTTGATTTGCCCTCTATTTTGCAAGACGAAGCAACGACTGTGGTTAAGGTCTTATGGTTTTGCGTCCTGTCCAATTTGTTGTCTCGGATTTTATGGAGAGGATTTTAATGTGCTGCTGGGTGACTGGCTCACCCAGGGTTTAGGTAAGAGGTCCGCCAGTCACGATTACCTACTTATTTCACTTCGATTGCTGTTCTCTTTTCCTTGTGTTTCTTTTCCTTTTTTAGTGCGTATCGTCTCCTCTTGTTTTGCCTCTGTATGTGAGGATTTGGAACTGCGTCAGCTCTGTGTCTTTTAGCCGTTCTCTTTGTTTGCTGTCCGTCTTCGTCCTTTCACCAAATGTGTTACTGTTTCTATGCATCTGGGTGCTGATGACCACGCTGTTTAGCGCCCGAAAACCTCAAACCACACACACACACACACACACACACACACACACACACACACACACACACACAAACACACACAAACACCTCTTCTTCCTGCCATACGGCGGACCCTTTGTGTGGTGACTATGGCCATCCACTCCATGAAGGAATCCCTTCTGTTCCACCACCTGTGTGTGTCAATTGAGCTGACCACCACTCCCCTAGCTTGCCAGATTGCCAGTTTACAAAAGAGAAAAAAAAGAGCCAAGAATACTTGTCCCTGAATCACCTGTCATATGCTGAGTCCCGCCAAAAGTATGAGAAACTCCACCCAGTGTCAGTACCTTCAACTTTTGCCTCTGTTACTTCCTTTCCTCCTCCTCCTCCTCCGTTGTCATTACCCCAGCTCCATCCCCATTTTCCCCTCCTGCCCCTTGCAGTTCCCACCGCCTCTCTTCAGGGAGTGGCTCCCCCTGTCCAGCCAAAGAAGTGCCCAGTGCCCCATTCTTCAGCATCAGCTGGTGATTGGACTCCCTTCTGGGATTCCTCTCCCTGGTGTCTCTCAGGCCAGAAGACTGTTACCACCACTCAGCCACGAAGTGCACCATCTGTGCGCCCCAAGGTCACCCATTCTCTTTCGGTCCCAGATGTTGCAGAAACCTGTACTCCCCCTGTGTCCTGCCCTCCTCCACCTCAGAAAGATAAGAAGAAGAAACAAATCCCAAGACAAGGCACCAACGGTGCCCCTGGATGTGCCATCTTGCCTCTTGCAATATGAGTCTGACATCTTATTTATGGATATCACCCCATCCTTGTAGGTGATGACTAGTGACTGAGTGGCCTGACCTTCTCCTCAGCTTCTTCACGTCTACGTTGTACTCTCCCCACATGATCATCCAGTGGAATTGCAAGGGATACTATCATCACCTACCAGAAATGCAACATCTTGTCTCCTCCTATTCTGCGTTCTCTCGTGTTCTTCAAGAAACACATGTTCTGTTGGAACCATGCTGGCTCTGGGGTAGCATCTGGTGGGGTCTGCACATTGGGGATCCAGTCACTAACGAGATCAGAGAGAACCAATGTACCAACTTGGAAGCGATAGTGGTTTGAGTGCAAACAACTCTGGCAGTCACCGTTTTCAATGTCTACCTCCATCCAGGTAGGCCAATACCTTATATCTACCTTAATCCAGCAACTCCCACCACCACTTCTCCTCCTTGGGGATTTCAGTGCCTGCCATCCACTGTGGGGGAGTGTTGCTTCAATGGGTAGGGGTATCCTAATTAACCAACTTATCACGGACTTCGATTTATGTCTCCACAATGATGGTTCCCCTACTGACTTCAATGCCCCCCATGGCACCTTCTCTGCTATCAATCTCACGATCTCATCCCCTGGTAGCTTCCCTACATTGGTCATCCCATGTGACCTTTGTGACAGTGACCACTTTCTGGTGATTCTATGGTTCCTCTGCTGCCACCAGGCAGACAGGCCTCCACGTCGTGCATTCTACTGGGCCAATTGTCCTTCATATATGTTTGCTGTGAACCTCCCTCTCAAATTCCTTTGATGTAGTCGTGCAAGGCATCACTGCCACTATTCTCTGCTGACACTGCTGTCCCTCTATCCAAGTCCCCCTCATTGTCAACCATTACCATGGTGGACCAAGGAGGTTGCAGTTGCTGTCCATATCTGCTGAAAGGTGCTGCAGCGATTTAAGTGACATCCTTCACAGACCAACCTCCTCACTTGTAAGCGTCTCCGTGCTAAGGCTTGTTAACTTATTAAGTGGAGTAAAAAGGAATGCTGGAATCACTATGTTTCATCCCTGGGGACTAATGCCTGTTCATTGCAGGTTTGGTCCCAGGTCTGTAGGGCTCTGGGCTGCCAGCAACAGTCAACTGTGCACTGTCTGAACCTCCAAGGTGCTATATGCACTGATCCATTGGTCCTCGCAAAAAACACCATCCTCTTCCTACTATACTACCTTTACCCAGCAGAAACACACAGTTGAACAGACCCCGCCTCTGTTTCATCCCGTACCACATTGGCCCTGTAATGCACCCTTCACTGAATGGGAATATGTGCAGGCTCTTAGCTCTTCACAAGACATCGCCACAGGCCTGGATTCCATGCATCTACATCTATATCTACATCTACATCCATACTCCACAAGCCAACTGACGGTGTGTGGTGGAGGGTACCTTGAGTACCTCTATCACTTCTCCCTTCTATTCCAGTCTCGTATTGTTCATGGAAAGGATTGTCGGTATGCTTCTGTGTGGGCTCTAATCTCTCTGATTTTATCCTCATGGTCTCTCCGCGAGATATACGTAGGAGGGAGCAATATACTGCTTGACTCTTCGGTGAAGGTATCTTCTCGAAATTTCAACAAAAGCCTGTACCGAGCTACTGTGCATCTCTCCTGCAGAGTCTTCCACTGGAGTTTATCTATCACCTCCATAACACTTTCGCGATTACTAAATGATCCTAATGAAGCGCGCTGCTCTCTGTTGGATCTTCTCTATCTCTTCTATCAACCCTGTCTGGTACGGATCCCACACTACTGAGCAGTATTCAAGCAGTGGGCGAACAAGTGTACTGTAACCTACTTCCTTTGTTTTCGGATTGCATTTCCTTAGGATTCTTCCAATGAATCTCAGTCTGGCACCTGCTTTACCTACGATCAATTTTATATGATCATTCCATTTTAAATCACTCCTAATGCGTACTCCCAGATAATTTATGGAATTAACTGCTTCCAGTTGCTGACCTGCTATTTTGTAGATAAATAATAAGGGATCTATCTTTCTATGTATTCGCAGCACATTACACTTGTCTACATTGGGATTCAATTGCCATTCCCTGCACCATGCATCAATTCGCTGTAGATCCTCCTGCATTTCAGTACAATTTTCCATTGTCACAACCTCTCGATACACCACAGTATCATCTGCAAAAAGCCTCAGTGAACTTCCGATGTCATCCAGAAGATCATTTATGTATAATGTGAATAGCAATGGTCCTATGACACTCCCCTGCGGCACACCTGAAATCACTCTTACTTTGGAAGACTTCTCTCCATTGAGAATGACATGCTGTGTTCTGTTATCTAGGAACTCTTCAATCCAATCACACAATTGGTATGATAGTCTATGCTCTTACTTTGTTCATTAAACGACTGTGTGGAACTGTATCGAACGCCTTGCGGAAGTCAAGAAACACGGCATCTACCTGTGAACCCGTGTCTATGGCCCTCTGAGTCCCGTGGACGAATAGTGCGGTCTGGGTTTCACACGACCGTCTTTTTTGAAACCCATGCTGATTCGTACAGAGTAGATTTCTAGTCTTCACAAAAATCATTATACTCGAACATAATACGTGTTCCAAAATTCTACAATTGATCGACATTAGAGTTCTGCACATCTGTTTGACATCCCTTCTTGAAAACGGGGATGACCTTTCCACTTTTCCAATCCTTTGGAACGCTACGCTCTTCTAGAGACCTACGGTACACCGCTGCAAGAAAGGGGACAAGTTCCTTCACGTACTCTGTGTAAAATCGAACTGGTATCCCATTAGGTCCAGCGGCCTTTCCTCTTTTGAGTGATTTTAATTGTTTCTCTATCCCTCTGTCGTCTATTTCGATATCTACCATTTTGTCATCTGTGCAACAATCTAGAGAAGGAACTACAGTGCAGTCTTCCTCTGTGAAACAGCATTGTAAAAAGACATTTAGTATTTCGGCCTTTATTCTGTCATCCTCTGTTTCATTACCATTTTGGTCACAGAGTGTCTGGACATTTTGTTTTGATCCACCTACCATTTTGACATAAGACCAAAATTCTTAGGATTTTCTGCCAAGTCAGTACATATAACTTTACTTTCGAATTCATTGAACACCTCTCGCTTAGCCCTCCTCACACTACATTTCGCTTTGCATAATTTTTGTTTGTCTGCAAGGCTTTGGCTAAGTTTATGTTTGCTGTGAAGTTCCCTTTGCTTCTGCAGCAGTTTTCTAAATTGGTTGTTGTACCACGGTGGCTCTTTTCCATCTCTTACAATCTAGCTTGGCACATACTCATCTAACGCATATTGTACAATGGTTTTGAACTTTGTCCACTGATCCTCAACACTATCTGTACTTCAGACAAAATTTTTGTGTTGAGCCATCAGGTACTCGGAAATCTGCTCTTTGTCACTTTTGCTAAACAGAAAAATCTTCCTACCTTTTTTAATATTTCTATTTATGGCTGAAATCATTGATGCAGTAATCACTTTATGATAGCTGATTCCCTGTTCTGCGTTAACTGTTTCAAATAGTTCGTGTCTGTTTGTCACGAGAAGGTCTAATGTGTTATCCCCTTGAGTCGGTTCTCTGTTTAACAGCTCAAGGTAGTTTTCAGATAAAGCACTTAAAAAAATTTCACCAAATTCTTTGTCCCTGCCACCCGTTATGAACGTTTGAGTTTCCTAGTCTATATCCAGCAAATTAAAATCTCCACCCAGAACTATAACATGGTAGGGAAATCTACTCAAAATATTTTCCAAATTATCCTTCAGGTGCTCAGCCACAACAGCTGCTGAGCCAGGGGGCCTATAGAGAGATCCAATTACCATGTCTGAGACTGCCTTAACAGTGACCTTCACGCAAATTATTTCACATTTCAGATCTCCGTCAATTTCCTTCGATACTATTGCACTTCTTATCGCTATAAACACACCTCCCCCTTCACTGTCCAGCCTGTCTCTGCGGTATACATTCCAAACTGAGTTTAGAATTTCATTACTGTTTACATCTGGTTTCAGCCAACTTTCTGTCCCTAATACTATGTGGGCATTGTGATCATTTATTAATGAGAGCAGTTCTGGGATCTTTCTATAGACACTCCTGCAGTTTACTATTAGCACATTAATACTGTTATTCCCTGTTGCATTTTGCCTACTCCTACCTTGCCGTGTCTCAGGAGGCATATAGTCGGGCCTAGGGAGGGAATTCTCTAACCTAAAAAAGCCACATGTGCACTCCACACATACTCCGCTACCCTTGTAGCCCTTTCCTGCATGTAGTGCATGCCTGACCTATTCAGGGGGACCCTGCATTTCTTCACCTGATAGTGGAGGTCAAGAAATTTGCACCCTAGATCTCCGCAGAATCGTCTGAGCCTCTGGTTTAAGCCTCCCACTTGGCTCGAAACCAGAGGACCACGATCGGTTCTGGGAACGATACTACAAAAAGCTAGCTCAGATTCCACCCCATGAGCGAGGCTTTCTGCCTTCACCAATTCCGCCAACTGCCTGTACAAACTGAGGATGACCTCTGAACCCAGACGGCAGGAGTCATTGGTGCCGACAAAAGCAACAATTTGCAGTCGGGTGCACCCAGTGCTCTATCGCCACCGGCAGGGCTTCCACCATATCTCGGATGAGACCCCCCGGCAAGCAGACAGAGTGAACACTGACCTTCTTCCCCGACCTTTCCGCTATTTCCCTAAGGGGCTCCATCACCCACCTATCGTTGGAGCTCCCAATCATTAATAAACCCCTCCCCCCGTGTGCCTGCTCGGACCTTGCTAAAGGAGCGGCCACATGTCCACTCACAGGCAGAGCGGGCGATGCCACACAGCTAGCCTCCACATTGACCCTCCGCCTCGTGCGCCACAAACACCGCTGAACCCACCACGCCCCTTGGGGAGAGGGTGGTCCAACTGTGCCCGGTACCGACGAAGGTGTCTCGACAGCAGGGACAGTGGGTGAAGCATGTAACACCTGGGGCGTACCATGTGACGCACCAGACTCCCCACTGCCGCTACACTTCGAGGCAGCAGCCAGAAGATGGCTGACAGTGGCCATCAACAGGCTCAGCTGTTCACGAACAGTGGCCAGCTCCTCCTGCGTCTGTACACAGCAGTCACACATCTTATCCACCCTAAGAAATCAATTTACTGTAGAGAGTTAATCAACTTATAACTAGACTGCTAATTCACTAAAGGCGGCTGATAGTTGACTAAATTGTGATTACTAGACACTTCTTGTAGAAAACAATGAAAATAGTGCTACCTGTCTCTGGACTGTATTCAAAACAAACCCTAGCACAACTGGCACTATGTCTGACTAAAGGGACTCTCTCTGACTGTATTCAAAACAAACATGAAATCTGTGGAACACTATTACTAGCACTCGACAATTAAAGCTTCCTAAAAGCAAAATCAGATGATCCTACACTTGGACATTCCCCAGAGGCAACAGCTCCTCAGGATGTTTGACCACATTTGGCTCACTCATGCTTTTCTGTCACAATGACAAGACAGTATAGTTAGCCCTGTCCTTAAGCCCAGTAAAAACCCAACATCTCTACAAAGTACATTGGACAGCTACCACACAATTAGCCAGACTAAACTGCTCAAAAGGATGATCAGCTTCAGATTATGTTGGGTACTTGAATCTCAGGGCCTTTTGTCCCTGTATCAATGTGGCTTTCGGACAGGGTGACCTCTGAATGGCCATTTACTCAGATTGGAATCAGCCATCCAACAGGCTTTTACTCACCGCCAGCACCTTCTTGCCATCTTCTTTGAACTGTATAAGGCATATGACATGGCTTGGTGCCATCACATTTTAGTTACCCTCCATCTGGGGTTACCGTAGTCCCCTTTCAATTTTTATCCATAAGTTTTCATTTCACCAGCTCTTCTTGCTTTGAGTTGGCATTTCACTCATCACCCCCCAGATTCAGGAGGACAGTATCCCACAGGGTTCTGTGCTAAGTGTCACACTCTTCCTCATTGCCATCAATGTGCTTGTGACCTCTGTTAGGCCTCTGGTTACACCGGCATTGTACATCGACAATTTTTGCATCTGGTGCAACTTCCACTCGGTAGCATCTGATATGCGCCAGCTCCGAGGTGCCATCCGATGGGCCTCTGCATGCGCCACCACCCATGGCTTCAAGTTTTCCACCTCCAAAACGTGGGTTATGCATTTTAGTCGTAAACCCACATTACACCCTGATCCAGAACTTTATTAAGGTAACCAGATCCTTGATGTTATAGCACAGTGTAATTTCTTGGGCCTTATTTTTGATAAAAAGCTGGCAAGGCTGCCCCACACTCACCACTTAAAGACTACATGTATGTGGAAGCTTCATGTTCTCCACCTCCTGGCCCACACATGTTGGGGTGCAGACCATTCCCCTCTTCTCCATCTTTACCATGCTCTGCTCATGTCCAGACTAGATTATGGTAGTCAGGCTTATGGCTCAGCAGCTGATTCCACTTTGAAACTCCTTGACCCTGTCCATCATTGTGTGGTGCATATGGCTATTGGTGCCTTTTGCACTAATCCGGTTGGTAGTCTCCTCACAGAAGTGTGGAGTTCCCCTCTACACATCCAAAGGAGCCAAATTCTTTATCTTACACAATCACAGTTTGCCAATTCCCTGACCATCCTGTGAACCGTGCGCTCTTCACCAATGAGGGATATCTCCCTCCTAACACCTGCCCACAGGTAGGATTATTGGTTGACATGTGTCTCACTTCTCTCTGTTGGTATCTCCATCTCCACTCATTGGACTGCACCCTGTGTCTTTCTTCCCATATGCCCCCTGGGATGGTGCCTAGACCAATCTATTCCAGGGTCCTAAGGTCTCTGTTGCTCCCATAGTTTTCACGGCGTCTTGTATGTGTCATTCTTTCAGAGTTCCAGGGTGCCACAATCTTTTACAATGATATTTCTAAGACAGTCAATATGGTGGGATACACTTTCATGTCTTCTGCTGGCTTCAAATACCATCTATTTCTGAGATCATGTAGTGTGTTTATGGCAGGGCATCTAGCTATTCAGAGAGCCCTCCTTTTTCTTTCTCAGGCCTCCTTCCACAGTATTTTAATTTGGTCAGACTCCATGAGCAGCCTGCAGGCTATTGACTAATGTTACTCTTGTCACCATTTGATCTCTACTATTCATGACTTTCTCTCTGACCTTGAGTGTGCTGCCTCTTAAGTTGTCTTTCTCTGGATCCCAAGTGATGTGGGCATCCCGGGGAATGAACTGTCTGACTGTTTGACTAGAGAAGCAGATACTTACCCCCATTTCATTTCCTGATTCCAAATGTGGATATGCGGATCTATGTAAATCTCTCTTTGCCCAAAACAGGAATGCCCTCTGAAGTGCTACTGCTCATAGTAAAAAGCTCTGCACAATCGAGGAGTCTACTGCAGTATGGCACTCTTCCTACCACTCCTCTACCGAGCGAGGTGGCGTAGTGGTTAGCACACTGGACTCGCATTCGGGAGGACGACGGTTCAATCCCGTCTCCGGCCATCCTGATTTAGGTTTTCAGTGATTTCCCTAAATCGCTTCAGGCAAATGCCGGGATGGTTCCTTTGAAAGGGCACGGCCGATTTCCATCCCCATCCTTCCCTCACCTGAGCTTGCGCTACGTCTCTAATGACCTCGTTGTCGAAGGGACATTAAACACATCTCCTCCTCCTCCTCCTCCTCCTCCTCCTCCTCCTCCTCCTCCTCCTCCACTCCTTTCAGAAGGAGTCCACTGTTTTATGCCCTTTACACATTGGTCGTACCAGGCTCATCCATTGTTTACTCCTACATTTATTTCCAGATTTAAGGTTCTACTTTAGTCTTGGTGCTGGGGCAAGTTGGTTGTGGTTGGGACTTCTTTTACAATCTTCAAGGTCTGTGACCCCATCACGCCCCCCCCCCCCCCCCTTTCCAAGTTTTTTGGTTTGATCTTACCTTTTATGTTTTTAATGTGTGTGTTTGATAATCATTATTTTATAATTTGATTCCCCTGACTGGATCCGTCGACTTTTAGCAGACCCTCTTTCTTACCGTTTGATTGATTGATAAACTGAGAGGGGTTATGGGACCAATGAATTAATCTGGTGGAGATGCCACAATAGAAAAGTACTAAAGAGTGGGCCACACTAGTGTTATGTACTCAGTCTTCTTCATGGATAAACTATTTTCTGAAAATTCTCCCAATAAAAATCTGACCCTTCACCTCAACGCAGTATGCAACTCTAAAATAAAAGATGTCAAAAAATAAAAAATTTAACTTTATAGTGTCAGTCATCAGTTTCATCTGGCATTGGCTATCTCCTTATCACCAAATGCCAATATAAAGAAAAGAACAACTTACATTGAGACCTGAACAAATGCAATTATTTTCACTAGGTCTACTGTAGAGTTTCTAAAATGGTACCAACATACACATGATTCATAATAATGGGAGGCATTTGGTGAATGGGTGCATTGTCAACTATGCAGAATATTTGACATTGGGGAATTACATACATAAAGCTAAGTGTGCTTTTGCTTCCCTACATTTTGCACTAGTTGTGCACGTGCTTTATTACTTTCACTATTAGTGAATAACAGCTTGAAATGTTATTACAATATTTGTCTATTATAGAATTTTTACAGTCGAATATTGCTTTATACTGGACATGCATATCTTGTGCAATGAGTAGAGAAGCAACAGTACACTTAGTTGTCTGAATATAAGTCGTTGATTTCTGATTTTATGTTTAGCTGACAATGCACAAACACCTGTTCACCAAATGCCACCCATAAATATAACCATATGCATGTAATACCAATCCACTAAGCTTGAAAGTAGACCTAGGGAAATATTTATACTTGTTTCAAGTCTTAATTTTGACTAGTTTCAGCCTGGAATGGTGATCTTAACCCTCTAACCGGAACACCTTTTACTCGGCGGTAAGATGGAACATCGGTCTGCTAGACCGCTAGGACATTTAAAGTGTATTTTTCTCTATTTTTATGACTTTTCCGCACTTCTACGTTGCTTCTCTCTCTCTTTAAGGTGTAATTAAACATAATAATAGGTTTTTGAACCATAATATTTGTTAAAATACCAGTAAATTCAAGTTTATTACTAGGAAAAACTTTAATTTGCAGTGTTTTGTTGTTTACACATTACTCCTTTAGAAATACTTTTTTTTTACATTATTATAGTTACAACACAAAGAAAATGAATACTAAAATGTAATGCAAAGAAAAAATTTAACTTTTATTTTTAATTGCACAAGTCTTGCACACTTTTCGTGAACACTCCAAGCACGTTGGTTCTTCGCAAGAAATACACTTGTAGGCAGTTTTCCTCTTTTTTTGATATGGACAAAATCGACAGGTTTTTCTTTTACCAAGTGTGTCCGTCGGACACTCATCAACTCGAACAACAAATTTATTCCGTTGGCTAACGATTTGCTTTTCTTTTGCTGCCTCTTCTTCTAAAGATGAAATAATACTTTGTAGCTCTTGAGGCAGATTGGAGATTGCCAGTCGGGATTTTACGAAATCGTAGACCAAATATAGAGAAACTCTTTTCAGGAAATCAAAACGTGATACGGTTTTCTTCTCTCCAAAAAGTCCATAAAGTATACTTGCGTTTGATCCAGCCATGGCCACCATGTGGTAAAAAATAGCCAACGGCCACCTTCTTGTTTTGTGATTAGTAGAATAAACACTGCACTTCATATCTAGCGTGTCTATTCCACTTTTTGTGGCGTTATAAAAAGATATGATTTCAGGTTTATCATTTGAAACGTCAGTGTAATTGGAATGATGCATTGACGAAAGAAGTAGGACTGCCTTATTCCTTTTTGGGACATAAGAAAGCAGAGTCATTTCTTTCGTAAAGCCATAAAGGCTGGACCCAATTTCACGATCGCTTCTTGCTTGAAATTCTGCTGGTATCTGGGGTCTGTTTCTTTTTAGTGTCCCAACTAATGTCAAATTGTGAGCTAGTAGCTCCTGGGCAAGTTCCACAGAACAAAACCAATTGTCGCAACTAATATTTCTGTTTGTGCCATACAGCCCTTTAGATAGGCGGATTACAGACTGCGTGGGAATGCTCTTTTTCTTTTCTGCTGTAGAAAGTGTGGCTCCATCACAGCCTTTGCCGGAGTAGATGTAGGCATTGTAAATATATGCATTGTGTGCATCTGCCAGACCCATGACCTTAATGCCATATTTAGCCGGTTTATTCGGCATATATATACGAAATTTGACCCTCCCTCTGAAAGGCACCAAAGTTTCATCAACTGTCAAATGCGCTCCAGGGCTATAAATTTGTTGGCAGTTCCAAATAAACTTATTAAATATGTCTGTAATGGCAGCAGCTGGGTCATATTTTTCCCTCTGTTCCCTCGTGCTCGAGTCATCGAATCTAAATGCCCTAAGCAATATTCCTAATCGCTTTTCTGTTATTATTGATCGAAAAATTGGCCTCCCCAAGACCGAAGTGGAAAACAGCGAGGTCATAGGCTCCCTCGCAGATTTGAATATGCTGCAAAGAACTGTGACTCCAATCACAGCGTTCACTTCCTGCACAGTAGTGTCTCTGTAAGCTACACTTTCTTTTAGTTCAATAACAGAACGAATTTTGGCCAACTTTTCATTAGTATGCTTTACAATCGTCTCAATCATGTCGTCAGTAAACAAAAGGCGCCACACTTCACCTGGGAGTGGGTTTTTCCCCACGGTAAGAGCAGGCCCTTGTATCTTTGATAGCCGTACCTTTATTATATTGGATGCTGCTGTTCGCGTCTTAGAGCGAACAGGAGTTGATGACCATGTGAAACACTTGTTTCTTCCGTAGTAAGAAACTGGAAGACGACTCTCATCTAGAGTGTCATCAGAACGCGTAGATGAGCTAGCAACATCAGCAGGCTTCTGTGGAGTGATTAGTCTGCTTCCACCAGAAGTTATGTCAGACTGTGGTTGCTCTCCAGTTTCTTCGCGAACTGCGGTATTTTCGACTTCAAATATTTCTCGAATAGTTTCATCATCGCGATCATCATCATTGGGAGAGTCATCGTCATTATCTGTTTCATTGCGAGGATCTTGGATAGTAAGGTCCTCATCTGGAATGCATGATTCATCTGAATCCACTTCCGAGTCTGATTCTTCAAGGTAATTTTGAGAGCGTGCAAGGGCTACAATTCTTTTCGACCGATTTGAAACATATTTCGGACCTTCCATTGTAAACCTGCAAGGAAAAAGGGAAAAATGAGTTTTAACGAAATTTAATGGGGATAATTCTATCGCTGTAATAAGTTTGCGCGGTAAATTGGAGAATGTGTGTGAAAAACGGAAAGAGGAAAAATTAAAACGTTAAATACGAGTTGTTACACTTTTTTCTCGTTCTTCTATGAACACAAAAGTATTAAGCATCGTGTGGTGGCAAAAATTTCAATCAAATAGATGAAATGTTGCTACACAGAAAACAGAAGAGTTCAAAGAGTGGAACATCGGTCATACAGACCGACAAATGCGTGATACTTTTAGGAACACCGGTCTGGGAGACCGGCAAAAATTTGACACTTTTAGGAACACCCGGTCTGTCAGACCGGGAGGGGAATGCATTTTTTCGGAACACGGTCTCACAGACCGACAATACGTAACAAAAATTCTACTTACTTGAAAACAATGCATGCGCCGACAATACGTTGTTGGCCAGCTGCGGTTCGGGACCCGACTGAAGATTACTGGGCTTCTCCCCACCCTCACGAACAATGCAGCGCCGTTAGCATTGTTAATGTCAACTATGGCGGTATCTCAGACCGATGTTCCGTTCAAAGGGTTAAGATACTACATTAGAGAAGAGGAGAGTTGATATTATTTCATAAAGTGATGCTCTGAAATAAAAAACAAATATTAACAGTAAGTCATGCCTCAAACAGATGTTTTGTTCAGAAACTCACTGTATTTTGACATGTGCGGTGGGTAAACCTACCTAAGAGACAAACTAGAAGGGATTTTGAATTGCAGCTGTTGGCAGGGGCTGTACTTTGCACCTGTGATGGTTTCCTGAGATGACTGAGACAGCAAGGTAGCACATCTTGAAGTGGTCAATGTCATCCAATACATTTTGTTGACATGGTGCACAGCAGTAGTCCAGTTCAGTCTCTACATATCTTTGCCATCCTCCCAGCATGGTGTGCCGATGACTGTTTCGCTATTCCTTTGCAAGGGTGGCCCCTAATGGCTCTTCTGAGCATCCCCACTCTTTGCAAACAGAGCACTGATCAAGGTGCATTGTCAGATTGTCATGTGGCCAAACATAGTGAGAAACCCCACTGATGTGTAGTGGATTTGGTGCATCAGTTGAAACCTATCTTAGGCTGCCAATCCCCCAACTGGGTTGACCTCAAACGCCTCCAAGAACTGGCAGATGTGCATCTTCATCTTGTTAAAAGCACAGGTGGCAGTTGCGCTCCTGCACCATCTATAATGGTTTGAAGTCGTGCTGCTGGCTTATCGCCCATCAGCCCACCCACGTAAGCGTGCTCCTCAGGCATTTCTCCAAACTGCAGTGTTGCCTCCATTGTGTGCACTGCGCCAGGGACTGGTGGGTGCATTCGTGTGGCTAACAGTTCACCACTGGAATGGAGGAACCCATGTACCCTCCTGCTGACAGGATTGCTCGCAGCTGGCAGTCGAGCGGGTAAATTCTGCATACCTGGGAGTAATCTTCAGCCCCATGAACTGTAGACAGATAGACAATCTCTCTTGTGCATCAGCTGAACTCGTAGAAATTCTCCACATAACAGTACAGTTAAAATTCACACCACACAATATTCCACACTGTTTTATAAAAAAGGAGAGAACAACATGTCTAATCTTGACATAGTTCACACAACAATGGATTGCCCAGTGATTTTTCAGTGTGGGATTTGGGAACAAGAAAGTAATTCTCAAGTAAGAGTAAAAATATACATCAAACAACAAAGAATCAAATAAATCAACTTCACCAGTGTGGTGTGGCTCAATATGAAACAAAGTTTCCTGTAGTAATTTGAAATGTATTTACATGCAATTGATGATAAGTGTTTAATATCTGACATAAGAATGACTATTTCTCTCACAAGAAGGGATGAGGACAGCACAGGGCTAGTATTCATGTCATTTACATGCATGTGTTTCACCACTAAACTATGCTTTTAACAAGATAAAGACTTAACAAGATCAAGTTTTCACTCTGCAATGGAGATTAATTTTGGAAATGTTTTTCCCATGATACCCTTTTTCTCAGGAGTGCTCGTTCAGAAATTAATGCGTGAGAACATCTGAAGTATGGAAGGTATATTGAGGTGCTGGAAAAAGTAAAGCTGTGAGGACAGGCTGTGAGTCATAACCAGAGAACACAGTTGCTATGATGTGTTCTCAAAAAAAAAAAAAAAGTGCAGTTCTAGGTTAGAGTTCCATTATAACAAACAGTCTGAATCTGCCACCAAGATCAGAAATAGCATGCACACTGCACTATAGTGAAAATTTCATTCTGTAAATGTATGTAAATTAATCTATAGATCTATTAACATCTCTGCTTAGAAATTATGCAATCACCATTTGCCAATTCCCTGACCATCCCGTGTACAGTGTCCTCTTTGGAAATGAGGGCTGTCTCCCTGCTGGCAGCCTCCCACAGGTGGGATTGCTGGTTGGCATGTGTCTCACTTCGCTTTGTCGTTTGTTGGGATCTCCATATCCACTCACTGGAATGCAGCTTGTGCATTTCACTTGTCTCCCCCCCCGTTCCCTTTCTGCCTCCTCCCCCCCCCCCCCCCCCCCCCCTTGATTCCTTGGATGGTACCTAGACCACAGATTAGGAGCAACCTGTTTCAGGGTCCTAAGGTCTCTGCTGCACCTATGGTTTTCTAGCATCCTTTACATGCCATCCTTGCAGTTACAGGGTGCCTTCATCTTTTACACTGATGGTTCTGAGACAGTTGATAAGGTGGGATACACTTCCACATCTTGTACTGCCATCGAACACTATTTATTGCCAGGATCATGTGGTGTGTTCACATCAGAGCTTTTAGCCATTTGCAGAGCCCTCCTTTCCATTTCTCAGGCCTCCCTCCACAGTATTTTAATTTGTTCAGACACAAAGAGCAGTCTGCAGCCTAACAACTGTTGCTACTTTTGTCACCCTTTGATCTCTGCTATCCATGACCTTCTCACTGCCCTTGGCCATGCCACATGCTCAGTTTGTTTTTCTAGCCAGACACTCAGCCAGTTAATTCCCTGGGGTGCCCACATGACTTGGAAGCCAGAGAAAGATGATACTTAACCCCATTCCTTGTCATGATTCCAGCTGCAGACATTTGGATCTAGGTCAAATCTCTTTGCCCGAAAGTGGAATGACATCTGGTGCGCTACTGCTCCTGGTAATAAACTCCGCAAGGGCAAGGAATCTGCTGCAGTTTGGATCTTTTCCTTGCACTCCTCTGGGAAGGAATCAACTGTTTTATGCCCTCTATGCAATGGTCATACTAGGATTACCCATTGTTTCCTCCTAAGTAATGAATCATCCCCACAATGTTGTTGGGGAGTCAGACTGATTGTATCCCACATATTGGTGGAATGTCCCCTTCTTTTGGTCCCTTCGTGCCAAGTATCATCTTCTATATACCTTAAATTTATTATTAGCAGATGATTCACAGGTAGTTGAACTGGTCTTCAGTTTCTTCCATGGAAGTGATTTTTATTTCCATATATAAGGTTTTGTTTCACCCCTGGAGCAGGGGCAGACTGTTTGCAGTTGAGACCTCTCTTCATGTACTCTTGGTGTGGGATCCCATGACCACTCCCCTATGGAATGACTGCCCTCTTTTCTAGTTTTTAGATTTGGTCTCACCTTTTATGCCTTTTACTGCAAGCATTGAATCTTAATTATTTTATAAGTTGATTCCTCTGACTGGATCTGTACACTTTTAGTGGACCCTTTTTCTTCTGTGAGTAACTTCAGAATTTTGGGAATGAAGACCTCACCACTTGGTCCCATAAATCCTCTCAATCAATCAATCAATCAATCAATCAATCAATCAGTCCCCTACTAGGAAACACTGTGGGCTAGATCAATGCAATACTAACTAAGACCACAGGTTACCTCACCAACACATGATAACTGCTCATAGTTCCTTTGTACCACTGCTATGTTGTTATCTGCTTGCCTACCCTTCCTGAAGATCGAGGTACATGTCTGTAGTCACAAGATAAATACCTGGGCTTCCCTTGAACACATTTGGTAAAAAAATATTTATATAACTAAATAGTCAGTAACACGCCTGAATTTGTAGTTGCTTTTAACTCCTTTTTCATCTTAGTGTTCCATGGTTATGATATGTGCACATATGACCTTAGTTCTTGCACCATAAAACACAACAAAACATGCTGAAAGTCCTGACATCAGATTTGTCTGACTTCGAAAAATGTGCCTTGTTCGTGTGGCCCAGTCAGGCTAACCAAAGTGCTTAAAAACTGTTCGTGGGACATCTAGTATAAAGGATAAAGAACAGTGGGACTAATATCGATACTCGAGGAAAACAATTATGGAGAAATTTATGGCTACTGATTTTCTCTTCCATGATGACCTAGAATCCTAAATTTAGTCATGTTTTGAAGCTATGTAATGTTTTGGCTTAGATTACATCCATCAGTCTATAGAGAAGGCCTTGTCTCCAGACAGTATCATCTTTGGCTTTCATCAATCTATTAGCGGCCTATGTTTTCATCTTCTGAAAGCCCATTCCAATGTGTGCTGTGAGGGCCAGGACTTAAATCACACAGATTCATTTTGGGTGAATGCCAGCTTGTTTTACAGTGTTGTTTGACCAGTCTTGCAAAACAGTACAAGTTCCAGAAGTTTATGGATGACACTAAGCAGTGCAGTGGGACAAAAGCATTGCTTGGCTTTGGGAGAGCAGTCACCCTGGCATGTTTAAATTCTTGGGGACTGTTTCTCATCTGCAGTAATGAGGTGACCAATTTTGCTAACCATGTTAAAATTTATTTACCAGACTTGATGAGAAATTTTGGGAGTATGTGAACTGAACCAAGAGATTAAATAGGTTTGTGTCCATTATTGATATTGCAGTCTCTTCAAGGGTTATGTCACAAATATTTAGTGTCCTAGATGACTGATGCTTTTCTATCTTAGAGCTCCTGTTTAGTCTCTTGGTGATGTGCTTTTTCAGAATTTTGACAATGTGTGAAGTGGAGAAAATGTGCTCAGTTGATGAGGCTGGCTACAGCTCCACCTAATTTTACAGCAGGGACCATGCCTTTCTGCTGATATTTAAATATGGATGGAAACTACTCAGATGATAGGATTTTACTTTGTGCAGTAGCCAGGTGCTGTGTCAGTTAATCAGCAAACTGTAACCACCACTTTGGAAACCATTTTGGCGTCCCTCACATTTCTTGTCCCAGCCTTGAATATATCCTTTCTGATATCCTCAGAACATACACATGTTAGTTGTTTTGGTAACTACATGTACAAAATTGTGGCAGATGTGAGCAGGATGAGGAATCCAGTACAGATATTTATCAAGGAAAGCATTCCAGTCAGCTTTTTTTTAGGTACATTCTGGATTAAGGAATTAAGGTCATATTAAATAGATGCATGTTAGTCGCAGGTTTGTTTTGAATGTTGATATTCTGGTTACTAAGAGATTATCAGTTGTCATTTTTATATGTGAGTTTACATACTATTGTTTTGTCACTAGGAGATAGAGGATCTGAGGCCGCTAGAAAATGAAGTGCCATATGGAGAAATCAGGACATTTCCTAAATATTCTTGTATTTGAGGTCAGTAGAGTAGTGACAGCAGCAGAGGCAGCCAAAAACATGTGCGCCATGTATGGAGATAATGGCGTGTATTTGCTTGGCAATCATAGGGCCCCAGATTTTGCAGTATCTTTACCCTTCTGTGTTGGATATCCTTCCTCTTGCTATTCCTTTTCCCTTCCCTTAAAGAACATGTCTGGGGTGTTTCTGCGAATGTGTTCTGCAGTTTCATTAGCTGATATGTCTCACCACTGTTTTTAGTTACTTTTTTTATTCCTTCGCTCACCTTCTCCTGTCCTTCCTCTGCTTCGGCGTTAGAGACTCATTTTGTTCTTCTTCCTCCCTGTGCGATCCTGAAGGCATCTAACGGATGACTGGGTAGTGTGTAATTCCCAGCCCTGGGTTGACAGGTTTCACGTCTACCCCCTGGTACAGACCAGACCCAGGGAGGAGTTATTGCCTGAGTTACTACCTTCCCAAATTGCCAATTGGTCCCTCTGTCAGGTGATGGGGAGGTGTGACCTGAGGTCTGAACAATCAACTAAAGCAGGTGAGCCCCAGACTGAGGGAGGGAGTCACCAGTTGGTTGAAGCACGCCTTTGGATATGCTGGCAATCATCTTCACAGTTTGCATCTACTAAATATAAATGGAATGAAAGTTCCTGATTCATTGACCCTTCCAGATACACCACGGTTCTTCATGGTTTCATGTACTGAAGATGGCCAATCCTTTGCATCAGTAAATCAGTTTCTTATTCAGAAAGATATTGATGCAGTTGCTGGCCCTGCAAAATCTTGCTCTCATTTATGCAATGCCACTTTGGTTTTGGAAACTACCTGTGGTTCTGCAATTCTTAGGCTGCTGCTTCGCTTCTCCACAGGTATTCTGTTCATGGTGAGGCCCATAGAACTCTGAATTCTTCTCATGGTGTCATTTACACTAGTCTGCCTGAGGCAGAAATCCAAACATCCCGCACTGGAATGTCTTGTCAACACCGAGCCAAATGTGTAACCTGTGGTAGGGAATTGCCCTTCTCCTCCTCCTCCTGGATGTATCAACTTCAATGGTGACCATGCTGCCTCCTCTCGAAATTGTCTCGTGCACCTTGATGAATGGGCTGTCCAGGAGGTCCAGGTAAAGGAAGAAGTTCCTTACCTGGTTATTGCAAGTTATTGGCTAGCCTCAAACCACGTGTTCTACCATCTGGTAATTACAGTACTGTTGTTGCTATATCTCGCTCCATGTAGGTCATGGCCACAAAGACCTGTGACATCAAACTCAGCACTGAGGTTATGAAATCACTCAGCATCCTGGCAGCATTGCCATCTCCTCATACAGCTGTGCAACAAGCCCCCAAACATTGACCTACCTGGGTGAAGTCATGTACTACACAACCAGCAGGCCAGGAAGGACTGAAGGAATACATGCAAAGACCTACTACATCCCTCCAGCCAACAAACATCAGTCTTCCTGTGCCAACCAGGAAGTCTACAAGAAGTCAAAGGCAGATGGTCTTCTCCTTCACCAACTCTGATATCCTCTTAGACGGTGTTGCCAGGTGATACCCTGGCCCGGCTGACCTGTGTTTCTCCGGTGTGCACCACCAACCGTTTTTCTGCACTGGATTCTGCAGGTTCACAGAAGGAGCCTCCTGACACTTCTCCAGACCTCGTGGAGCATGATCTCCCTGCCTCTGTGCCCTGTAGCAGCGAGTCTTGGAAGGCTGACACTCGGGAGCCACTGAAGAGACACACTTTCGTATTTGTCCTCATCATAGCTTTCTTTCAATGGAATGTTTGTGGTCTTCTATCCAACAAAGAGGATTTATGGCTGCTCTTAGAATCACAACGTCCACTTGTTCCGTGCCTCCAAGGGGAGAAAAAAGGGTCTCCAAGACCCATTTGAGTGCTTGCATTTCCTTTCCCCATAGGATGGCATTCCACCAAGTGGGGAAGTCATGCTGCTCGTACGATATGACATTTAGAGTCAACCCATCTCCCTGACTACCCGCCTTCAAGCTGTTGCAGTTCACCTTTTTCTTCCTCACTTGATCTTTTCCCTTCATACTGTTTACATCCTTCTGTCATTTGATGTCCTACTGCTTATTGGGTAGCTACCTCACCTCTTTCTGTTCCTTGGTGACTTCAGTGTGCACAATGGCCTTTGGGGTTCACCCAGAACCTGTCAGACAGGTGCCCCATTGGCCGACCTTCTCAGTCAGCGTAACCTCTTCTGCCATAACACAGGAGTCCTTTCAGACTCCACACACACATATTTCCATTTGTACCTATCCTCATGCACTACCCATCTGCCCATCAACATGAGTGGTCTGCTCTCTGACACATACTCGAGTGACCATTCCCCCTGTACTGTTCATTTACTGACTCTTACCCCACTTACGTTCGCACCCAGGTGGCAGTTTACTAAGGCTGACTGGAAGCTTTACTCCTCTCTGGCAACCTTCAGTAGACAGCATTTCCCCAGCTGTGATGACTTGGTAGAATATCTTGGTATGTTAAACCTACAGCCACAGAGTATTTTGTTCCTTGCACTTCCTCTTTACCACGCTGTGTCCTGGTCCCTAGGTGGACTCAGGCATGCCGCGATGCCAATTGCACACAGGGACATGTTCTCCACATTTTTACCGTCATCCTATGACGACAAACTGTGTTCACTATAAAAAGTTGGTGTACAGTGTCATCCCAGCTTTGGGATAGCATAAAAGTGAGCTGGATTTCATTCACTAGTTCTTTTAACAGTTCCACTCCCTCTTCCATCATGTTGAACAAGCTCTGATAGGCTGGAAATTGGGCTATGGCTATTGGTACCAAAGAGCTGACAATAGCAAACGATGTCATCGTGGACCCTATTGTGATCTCCAATGCCTTGTGCCACAATTTTTCTGAGATTTCGAGCTCCTTCCACTATCACCCTGCCTTCCACCATCGAAAATGAGCAAAGCAGCTCGGGCGATACCCTTCTCTTCTCAGAATCATGAGCACTACAATACCACCTTTACTATGAGGCAGCTAGGTTGTGCTCTCACTTCATCCCAATCCCCCTCCAGGGCCAGACGATGTTCACAGTCAAATGTTGCAGCATCTTCCTCCTGCTGGAAAAGCTCTTTCTCCTTCATCCATGCAAATGCGTGGGCAGAGAGCAGATTTCCAATGCACTGTCATACCCATGCGTAAGGCCTGTAAGGACAAACACCTTCCTTCTAGATACCACCCCATATCCCTCACCAGCTGTGATGGAACATACGATTCATGCCTGGCTGGTATGGTGGCTCGAGTCTCACAATTTATTAACCACTGCAGAGTGTGGATTTCAGTGCGCAGTTCTGCAGTTGACCATCTTGAAATATCTACCAATGTCATGAATCGTTTTCTGCCTAAATCTGACTGTGGCCGTGTTTTTCGATTAGGAGGAAGTGTAAGATACCTTGCTGGAGGACAGGTGTCCTCCATACCTTATACGTGTGGAGCTTACATGGTTGCCTACTCTGTTTGCTTCAGGAATTCCTAAGACCAAGTTTCCAAGATAGATGTGAGTTTCACCTTGTTGGATGCATTTATTGAGGAAAATGGTGTGCCTCAGGATCCTGTCCTGAGCATCAGCATCTTTGCTATTGCCACTAACCCTATAATGGCCCGGCTCCCACAAGGCACGTCTGGCTTCTTTTCATTGGCGAGTTTGCCATTTATTGGAGTTCTTCATGAACTACGGTCATTGTGCAGCATCTTCAGTGATGTCCCAATTGTCTTCACTTGTGGAGCATCAACAGTCACTTTAGTTTTTCCACTGGCAAAACCATTTGTATGAATTTCTGGCGGTGCAATTTGTTTCTTCCACCATCTTTACATCTTCAGCATGTTGCTCTTCTGTTCGTTGAAGCTACGAAATTCCTGGGGCTCATGCTCCATAGGAAACTTTCTACATCCTCCCACATGTCTTACCTGGTCCCTGAATGTCTTGCATGTCCTCAGTGGTACTACCTGGAGAACAGACTGAAATGTACTCCTCCATTTGTACTGGTCCGTTGTCTGTTCGAAACTGGAATATGGATGTTTTGTTTAAGTATCTGCACATCCATCCCTCTCATGCTGTCTCAGTACTATCAACCGAAGTGGCATCCATTTGGCCACTGGTGCCTTCTACGTTAGCCCAGCTGAGAGTCTGTACGCAGAAGCTGCCAAACTACCACTGTCCTGCTGCTGTGACGTTCTCCTCAACAGATATACATGCTGTTTGTCTGCCCTGCGTGGCCATCCATCACATGCCTCTTTCTTCGAAGACTCTTGATCGTCAGTATGGGTTGCATCCCTCTTCTCTGTTACCTACTGGAGTTCACTTACCTACTGGAGTTCACTTTCAGCTCTTTCTCCGGCAGCTTAACTTCATGCTACCTGCAACTTTTCCAATTAATGTAAACCCTTCACCAGCTTGGCTTCGTGCGGCGGTGTCTGCAGCTCATGGTGTAGTGGTTAGCATTGCTACCTCATAATTATGGTGTTGGAATGATGACAACAACACAAACACCCAGTTCCTGGGCAGAGAAAATCTCCATCTTCATTCATGTAAGTGGTTAGATTGGACTGTGTACAGATTGGGGAATGTGTACAGGCGCTGATGACAACACAGTTGAGTGCCCCACAAAGGCAAACAACATCAATGTCACCATCATCTTCATCATCCTCATGTGGCGGCCCGTGTTCACCTTTGCCTTTATTCACTTCTTACAGATACTACTACTCCAGCCTTGCTCTATTGCCTTCAGTTTCACAATCTTCGCACGGAACTTCATGATAGTATCTTTGTGTACACTGATGACACTTGTACTGACAGTGTCAGGTGTGCCTTCATCATTGGTGCTGACGTTTTTGGATATCATCTTCCAGTACAGTGCTCAGTATTTACAGCAAAGCTGTTCACCCTGTATCAGGCCACATAGTACATCTGGTGACACAGGCTTTTCAATTGCTTCATCTGCTCAGACTCTGTGCCCTTTAAAGCCTCTGTGTTCTATACAATATCCATCCCTTAGTGCAACGGGTCCAGGAAAGCTGTCACATGCTCATTCTTGATGGATGATGTTTATGTGGGTTCCCAGTCACCTCAGTGTGACAGGAAACGAGGCCACTGCCAATGCTGCCAATGATGCAGTCCTCGTACCTCAGCCCACGAATTCTTACGTTCCCTCCAATGATCTGCATTGCTGTCAGTCAGCAGGTGGTGTCACCACTGGTTCTCCCTTCATGGGAATAAGCTCCAGGTTATTAAGCCCCTCTCAGTGGGTTGGATGACCTCCTCTCGGTCCTCTTGCTGCAAGATCATTTTAGCTAGGTGGCATATCATGTACTGTCTTTTTAGCCATCATCTTTTGTTCTTTGGTATCGGCCATTTTAGCGACTGGTATCGACCGCACTTTACTTTCTATCAATTGTAGCAATATGGCGAAGGCTATTTAATGTTTAGTTCATGAGCTTCGTTTCTCTATGGAGTATTTTACAGAACTTTCAAAAATGGCTCTAAGCACTATGTAAGGTCATAAGCCCCCTAGAACTTAGAACTACTTAAACCTAACAAGCATAAGGACATCACACACATCCGTGCCTGAGGCAGGGTTCAAACCTGCTACCATAGTGGTCACGCGGTTCCAGACTGAAGCGCCTAGAACTGCTCGGCCACTCCGGCGAGCATAGAACTCTCTCCATGTCCCCTATTTTTTTTTTAACTGTCTTCTCTTTTGTCGACGGGATTAATGTGTAATTATTTTTAACTCCTCTCTTTGTCGTTATGTTCTACAGTTCTGACGTGAGCACATATGGCACTAGTTGTTTTTGAGCGACAAAGTAAAACAAAATCATCAGATTTTCACTTTTTGCGCCATATCAAACCACTTCCTTGGAATTTCCTTTCCTGTTTAAAATGTGCTCCGAACATGGCTCAGAGACTTAGTCTGCCAACCCTGGGGTAACTTTTCGATTCGGCAACTGTAGAAATAACAGGTGGTTTTGTGTGAATGTTTCAAATAGTGAAGGATAATATATTAGTGACTAAACTGGTATGTATGTCTCTTAGGTAGCAACCCAATAAATGGAATACTTGTGCTGATTGGTTCTAAAGCAGGCAGTGTTGACTAGTAGGGAAATTTGACAATATTTTTAGTCGTAGCAACCAAACGTTGGCTTCCATCAGCAGTTACAAAACGTGAGTCTGGCTGGTTCTCATGTTTTCAAGCCACTGAACTGGTGGAACCGGTATCTTTAGCACTGAAAGTAAAATGGGTGTTCTTTCCAACTGCCTAGTTTACTAAGGCTTCCTTGTATTGCTCAGATACTCTACGCTGAGGGAAAAAATAGCAGTGACGAAGAAAAGTTGTTAGACATAAACCAAAGCTGTTAGTCATGCTTCAACATTTGAAAATGCACTAGTAGAGCCAGTATGAGAATGCATATCAGGATTGCTTCAAACAGACGCTGTTGTGTTTGTGAGTGTTAGTTACTTTTGAGATTGGACGTGGTGTTAGTAAAGATTGTTTGTTGGGCCTGCGATCAACCTTTGTCCTAGACACACTGGCCCAACACCTGGAGCTTTTGCTTGGAATGAGACTTCGTATGACAGCAGGAGCACTCTCATGGTTGCCCCACACACCCTGACCTCAGATTTGTGTGTCAGTCCGGTGATTCTGCATGTTGTGCTGCCATTCATGAATAGCATTCTAGGGGCTGTTTTCGAAGAGGACAACACTCACGCACATACCACTGTTGTAACCCAACATGCTATACAGTATGCCCATGTGTTGGCTTGACCTGGATGATCACCAGCTCTGTTTCCTACCAAGCAAATATAGGACATCATTGCATGACAGCTTAAGGGTCATCCACAACCAGCATTAACATTCTCTTTATTGACCAACCAAGAGCAACAGGCATGGAACTCCATTCCACAGACTGGCATCTGCCACCTGTAAAACATGGTGCATACAAATTTGCATGCCTGGATTCAACATTCTGGTGGTTACACCGGTTATTAACATAACAGCATTTCACGGTTGCAGGGGCTTATCTTGTGCTTACATTAACCTGTGTTGTTGCAATGTTAATCAATTAAATAAGTCACCTAGACAACTATGTTATAAAAATTTCATTCCTCTAAATTAATTTTCTTTTTGAAGTTGAGTTTCTTTTTCCATCAGTGTATATGGCCATCGCATCCGGCAGAGGATGTCAGTATGTTTCAAAAATGTATGTTGGCCAGGAGCTACATTGTGGTTTGTAGATGCTACGTGTGGTCAGTTCCCCAATTTTGATTCAGACTTAATGAGTACTGTTGTCTGTGGAACTGAACAGTTTTACTCTGGACGTGTGTGACTACTTCATAGGTATGGTGATATGTTGCACCAATGGTATCATATCCCAGTATTTAGGACAACAATGTAGACGATGAGCTTAAACAGTATCTCTTATAATCTTTGGCATTTGGTTCTGGTAATGCCCTCCATGATCAGCTGGCGTATTTTAATATTTGATTCCACCTTTATAGATGTTTGGCCCTGAAAAAGAGCTGCTGATGTGGTGCTGAGTCATTCCTCTTCTGATTTCAGTGTCCTTATTCTTACTTCATTAATCTACAATCACTGTGCCCATTGAGTCCTTATGTAATCAAAGTCTTATATAGTCAGGAGATCTGAAAATATTCTGTGGTAGTCAGTTCCATTGCTTCCTTAGCAGCATCCAGGTGTCATCTGTAGGACACTTAGAGGATTACGCCTATGGAAGTTGCGGCACGGCACGTTACTTTTTACCGCCCTGCCAATGTCCAGCAATGTTCATTTGTCTAGCTAAAAGCTGTAATAGAAAACACTAGACCACTACTGTCTATTGCAGGTCACAACAAACATAGAATTGTCCGGTAAACAGGATGTGGCCAGCTACTGAAATAAAAGTTTTAACTTGGCAATGTAAATTTTCAGGTGTATTATTATGATAAAGATCACAGTTAATACTGCCAAGTCTGTACTAAGTGTCTACACAATGTAGAGTTCCCACGCACACCACAATCACACACGTAGCCAGTTTATGATATTTACACCTGTTACCAAAGTTAATAGAAATCACTAGATCGTTTAGTTATGAAAATGCTCACTCAAATGTTGTGCACTCTGCTCTACACGTAATACCTGTTCCAGTCTTAGATCACACAACATGCCACGCGGTTTTAACTAACAGTCAAAAGCAATAATTTTGATATTCCGGCTGATATTCCACAGGACTTCCACTATACCGTTCACTTAAATACACTTTCTTCGACTTTGCGAACTCGTAATTAGCATTTTTCCACAATTTTACAGTACTTTCGTTGAAGCTGCTTTCAATGAGATGTTACTACTTCCAACCCTGAGCCCTGACTTACCTACATCACACCAAACACTTTCTTTCCAGCATAGATTGGCACAAGCCTGCATTTTTCTGATTGGCTGATATCACAAACAGCAAATCAGGTCGCAGTATTATCCCGTGCTAACCCGCGCTTTACTTCAATGACCAATCAGAGTAAAACATTTCTTTCTATGGCAGTTACTAAATGGATAAATTTAGAAAAGTATCAAATATAAAATTACTCCTTCTGAAATTACTGATTAATTTGTGTTCTACTCACGATTTATTAGTACCATAAACTGACTGCACATTTAATTACAGTAAATCACATGTATAGTTTAACTGGTACTTTGTGAATAAACAAAACAATTTTAATTTACTTCTGTTCTTCTTCACTCATACAACACTCACACTACTAATTACTACACATATAAAGTTATGCTTGATTAATATTTAATGTATTTGCATAATTATAATAGTTTTATGACATTGTTTTGACTACAACTGCTAGCACTGACCATCAACTGCTGAACTCTGGCGCCTACTAGTAAAACTACATGCAGCTCTGTAACTCAGGTCCATGTCAGCTGGTGACATGTGTCGATGACTCACCCTATGACGATATCATCCTAACAAGTGACAGGAGCGATGTGAAGGCGCTACGCGTCAAAGTGAAGGTACATCTATTCCTGAAATACTTACATAAAGATATAGCTAAATTGTTTCACAATTGATTGTACCTTAGGTAAGCTGTTTACTCCAATATTGTCACCATTCAAGAGAAATTAGTGTACATTTGATTTAAATAGAGATTTACTTCATACTTAGTGTCTCTCTATAGCAGGAACTGGTAATGTAACTGATGTCATTCCATTTTTGTCGCACATGGAACTAGAGAGTTGTGTCCAAAGGGCATGGAGACCATGATAACAAAACAAATTGGAGTAAAAGTGTTTTGAAAACCACTGGAAAGTATTGTCAGCTTGCTCAGTAATTTGCAACAGGACTTTCGAGGACTTAACCTACATTTAACTCTTATCATTCTACTAAGCAATGAAAATATTTTGAGCAAGAGATCTCCCCAGAAGATAATTCCATGTGACATGGAGTACCCAGAAGCAAAAACAGGCAGTCTTTGTGACTGTTTTGTACCTGATACAAGAGAGCATTCTGGATCCGAAAGCTGCTGAGCTAAATATGATTTCAGACTGGAATATACCCAGTGTAGTTTTCAGCCTAAGTGAATGCCCAGGAATTTGGTGCCATCATCTCCTACACATGCTCATTATTGAGTGTCACTGAGAATTCCTCACACTCTGTGACATAATCTAAATTGCATAAAATTTATCTTTCTTAGGTACGCAGAAATGGAGGTAACAGCAAACCAGTTAGACTTTGATAAATGTTCTGTTACAATGCAGGTGTCACCCATTAACAGTCAGCAACAACATTTTATCCAAACATGGAAAATTTGCACTCAACACCATTCACACCTGCTGGCAGATAAGCATAAATCAGACAATAAAGGACACAGAACAGAAAGTGCATCGATAATACTACATGACTAATGTGTTTCATGACACTCAGTGCCAGTTGCATGGTACAGAACAAAAGCTTCCAGGAGCAACAAAAATTTAATTATAGACTCAATTTCAGAAAGATATTAATTTTGGAAATCAAATTCAACATAATCTGCTCATTAAGATGCAGTATCCTTGATTCTGTTTAGAATATTTTATTTATCAAATCAAGCCTTTGATCTAATTGTGTGTCTGTGCATGTGTGTTTCTAATTTTTTTCTTGCTTGCCTGCTTAATGTCAGACCATTTAACACACTGAAACTGCTTATGCTTCAAATTGCTTTGCAAATAAGTTCAAAACATGAGAGTTTGACACCATAAATGATCAGAGGTTTACTGTTTGGTTTCTAATTGCTATTAATACTTGTGCTGATTGAGGTTTTCATGTTTTATATTTTGCCTCCTTTAATAATGTTTTAGCATCTTCTTGAGATCTAATACTTTGTTTCACTTCATTTGATATAGTTGGAGACAAAGGGCTATACAGTAACTGTTCATGTTTTTATCCTGCATAGATTTATGACACTTATTCATTACAGATGTATTGATTGTCATAAATATTTTTATATTTAGTTTTGTTGTGCTAATGTGATGGCACTAAATGTGTAATTCTTTGTAACTATTTATGCCGTGCAGTGTATCTAGCTGCTTTAGCGCTTACTTACCCTACATCTCACTTTTAACAGGCCAAGAACTGATCTGTTTGTTGCACCAATAGGTCAGCAGTTACTATTACTATACATTTACATTGTATAAGCATTTATTACTGTTGTTGCATTGCATTTCTGTTGATGTAATGCTCTTTGTAAGTCATATACAATTCCATAAAATGGAGCTGCAGGATGCCACACCCTTTCTTGCAATGCCATCTGTTATCAAACATTCGTGTTATACACGGACTAATAACACTGCTGACCATTAGATGAAGATGTTTGTTACCTTTATACCTTGTAAGTATTACATCCAGTAGTACTTGTAACTGCTATGTCTGCTGGCTGCATACAGTTCCATGGTACATGTCATCTTAAGAATTACGATGCTATTATTGTATGCTGATCATGGTTTTCTAAACCATTTTTATTTCATGAATAGTTTATTTGATTTATTTCAACAGATGTCTGATGATAGATGTTTTGTTGCTTTGCTAACTGCATTCACTCAATGACTTTCCCTCACTGAAAAATTGAGCAATTTGCAGACGATATATAATTTTAGATATTAAAACTGAAAGACAAGCAATGCAGTAGTAAAGAGTGTGTGTTATCATATGGATATGAAACTTACAAGGGCCAACACAACGAATGTATTATAATTGTGCTTTCATGCCTTTGTGCTCTTTCATCATCCATGGATTTTATTATATACTGTAGAAAATTTGTGTTCTTAAGCAACCAAATGTGATCTTATAACTCCTTCAGTCATATTAGGTAATTGTCTTTAGATAAATACAAAGGTACAGTGAGCACAGTTTTCTATTAATAACTGTAATTATGCTCTCAGTGTAATTTGAAGTTAATATGTAGATAAACAAGCATGTGTTATTAGTCTTCTGCTTTTGAACTCTACCCATTTTTCACTCTGTATGAGTATTTAACTCTCAAATTTATTGGCTTTTGTTCTAAATTTATTTTGTGCACACTATTGTGGTTGAGTTGTGAATAGTTGTGTTCCCAGTCAATCATTATGCATATGGAATAATCACATGCAGTCTCAGTATTATCTTTAGTGCTGGTGGCCTACTGATGTTAACATTCGTCTCCCCCTTTTGTCTAAAGTAGAATAGTAATCTGACAGTTCTAATTCGGAAGCTCTCATGTTACATTCATGTGTTGTCTTCAAATTTAGCATCATCATCCATATGCTTAAGAATCTTTAGTTATATAATAAGAGTATTTCTGGACTCATTTATTGCAAGTCTCTTCATAATATTAGATAATTAATAAATATTGGATGTTTAATTTATTACTGTATTCTTAACATGATTTCTTTATATTGCACTGTAGTAGGTTCAGTTTAATGATTGAGCCCTTTGACATTTGATGTGCTTCTTAATTGCCTTTGGGTTTGTGTGTAGTTTATGTTCATAAAGAACGTGCACTCTATATATGCAGTTCAGTCACTGTGGGGGTGGGAGTAATTTTTTTTAATTCCGAATTTACTTTCATACATTAATATGATCTTACAACGTATTGGCAGAAATTGTTTGATGTTGCTATGCTTTGTTTGTCCTGACAGTGTATAACTAGAATGCTGCAAACTTATGTTCACTGTTTTATACATTTTTATTGTGATAGTTATCCTACATTTCTCCATGTAGGAAGAATATCTGATGATGTGATAAATATTTTATGATAAGTATGTGAAGGTAACTATGTAATCTCATTGGATATTGAATTTTGTTCTGTTGGTACAATGGCTTTTCTATAATTGCCTTTATACAGTACCGTGAGTGTGGTCAATGAAGGAAACTATTAGTAATAAATAAGGATTAGAAGGCAGTATTGTCACAGATTTTTGCAAGCCAATACCATCGCACAGATTCCCAGTGTACCTCAGTAATGTCTGTGTGTAAAAATAAAATGTTACTGCTCATAGATGGAGATAAAAAGTAATTTTGTCTACCCTTTGGTCCCTCACAAACACCACAGAAGAGTACTTCTCATCATAGACTTCACTTATTTCTAATCTGTCCAAACTTACCTGTCCTACTTGAGAAAGGAACTACTAATTACAGAATCCATGATTTTGTTAATTGTATTTTCCCTTCATTACCATTAATGTGCTTACATGAACTTCTGTGTCTCTTCATATTGTTAAAGTCTGTCATTGTATTGATTAAACAGTGTATATAACACTTGATAACTTTTCATGTTCACTCTTTGAAAACTCTGTATGAACACATTTGCAATATATTAAAGTAGTTCTTAAAAATGGAATTTGTTATGTGCTTGAAGTATTCCTATTGATCAAACAAGATGGATGAACGGGAATGGAAGGACGAGCACGATGACAGACAACCGAACAAGACCCCAAGTACAACAACAAAGTATTAAACAATGGGGTAACAAGAGATAACCTCATGAAATCAAAACAACGCCCACTCATAAATGGGAAGAAGCACATGCAATGTAGACACGATGTCTGTAAGCAAAATATCAACCGATTCAATGCGAATACCAGACTGCCTCACTGAGTGAGAGGCTGCCAACTAAATACATCACAGGGTATGCCACTATTGGTCACTGGGACAATGTGCTCTACAGTGGAGCCCTCACATTAGACTCAGGGCCATGAGTGCGTGCTGCCACGGCTTACGCCACGACTACTGCAGAGACCTCCAGTGGTCATTGAGTTCCATGCGGTCTGGCGCGGATTCGAAACCCGCGGCACTTGGTACCCGATCCCTCCCCGCTGAAACTTGTGCATAGAGGCGAAAATGCCCTGGACTTACCACAGTGGTCGGCAGATGGGAGAAAACCCAGGCTCGTAAACTGTCATTGTCGGGGAGGAAGGGACATCCGAGGTGTCCACGATGGCCAACACAGAGGCCACGAAGTCAGAGGGAGCCTCCAGTCCACTGGGGGGGTGGGGAGGGCTGGTGGCTGGCTCGCGGGGAGGCAGCAACTGGTTCTGACTCGAGGACCATCTCTGTACCCAAAGGAGGGAGTGTAGGAGGATACAGCAGCAGGAGTCCCACAGGGGTACAAGGGCTGGTTACGATAGCGGCACTCGCACCCTTTCGATAACTTCACTAATGTCACATGCTGCCCATGGGCCACAATGACAGTGGCGGGCATCCAACCCACCTCGTTCCTGTACACGCGAGCCCACATGGCCGCGCAAGAGGCATAATGCTGGGCGGGCCAGTAGCAGGGGTGGGAGGGTGAAGGTATCAGCAAATAGAGCAGGGTCCATGGCTGTCACCCAATGGAGAAGCTCTGCCGGACTGTGTCAACTGGTTGGTGCGATATGTGCTCTAGAACAGGGTGAGGGCTGACGTGGTTGGCATTGTTTCAACTGTCTTTGTTATCTGTTGTTTAAATGTGTGGACAGGCCTCTCCACTGTATGATTGGAGGAAAGGTGGGTTATGGATATGTTTGATACTGTTGGCCTGACAGAAGTCTTGGTAGGAGAATGCCATGAATTGGGAGCCATTATCAGAGACCAATGTGTGAGGCAGGCCCTCAATGGTGAGAAACTGAGCCAGAGCTGTGACTGTGTCCCCTGTGTTGGTGGATGCCATGCGGACAACATATGGGTAGTTGGAGTAGGCACCAAAGATAAGTAACCACATGGACACCAAAACCGCGCCTGGAAAATTAAGTTGGATGCGATCCCAGGACCAGTGAGGCAAACGCCAGGGTGTGAATTCTTGTACCACGCGCCGTGGAATTTGAATCCGTGCCAGATGTCACGGACGTGAAACACCCATAGAGGTCTCTGCACTATCGTGCCGTAAGCTGTGGCGGTGCGCGCCTCCTGGCCCACCTTTAGTGTGGGGGCGCCACAGTGGGACACGTGGTCCCAGCAGCCAGTAGCGGCAGCCCCGATAGCATACTTAAGCGCCGGCCTCTTGCTCAGCCAGTCAGTCTAATGTTGCTTACGTCAGTTTACACCTCGCTTACCACTAGACTGCTTACTTCCTGGTTTGTGTACGAGTGGACGTGTTTGTTTCCTTGTGACACTGTTGTTCGGTCTTGTTGTATTTGTTCTGTCCGTTGTTTGTCATGTCTGTCCTCTTCCGTTGTGTTGTTGTTTGAGGGTCTCTATGTGGGTCCCGTCACGCCTTCCGTCATTGCTACCCCACGACCGTCCTTGTCGCAGTTATGTCATGAATCACTGAGGGGGGCTTGCCTGTTGGTGCGGAGACACAGTGTACCTGCAGACCAGGCGGTCAATACCGCCATTGATGGTGGGCCAATACATGTGCCGGCGAGCCAAAACTTTCGTGTGGCACAGTGCCCGCGGTGTAACAAGGAGGACATCATCAACCATGGAGAGGCTGTTCGACAGGTGGCGCCAGGGACTGATGTCAGTCTCCATCCAACGAGTAGTACAGGAAGACCAACCATGGATCATGTAGTGGAGAACCTGCCGCAAGATAGGGTCTTGGTGTGTAGCCGTGGCAATGTGAGCAGCCATAGGAGGCAGGGAATCCAGCGCATCCCGGCCGTCAGAATCGATGTGAAAGCAGAGGCCCTCCTGTTGGTCGAACGCAGAATTGGGGGCTGCTGGGAGGCGTGACAAAGCATCTGCGTTAGCATGGTGGGCAGTGGGCTTATGCCGGATGGTGTATGTGTAATTCCATAAAAATAAAGCCCAGTTCTGGACACAATGAGCCACCCACTCTGGGAGGTGAGAGTAGGGTCCGAAAAGCATAACTAAAGGTTTATGGTCTGTAAGGAGGGTGAACTTTCTCCCAAAACATAGATGTGAAATTTTGGATGGTAAACACAATTGCCAGGGCCTGATTTTCAATCTGGGAGTATTTCTGTTGTGCTGGGTTTAACGTCTTAGAATACCAGTGGCTCAGAAGAGCCCATCGCTTACGCATTTAATGTACGAGGACGGTCCCAATGCCGTATGCTGATGCTTCAGCTGCCACAACCAAGGGGCCATCTGGAGAGAAGGGAGTAAGGCAAAGGGTGGACTACAGCATCATCTTTAAACAGAGAAAAGTGTGGTCACAGGCAGGAGTCCAATCAAAAGTCATCCCTTTGCGGTGCAAGTGATTGAGTGGTTGAGCAACGGAGGCAGCTTGGGGTAAGAATTTTAAGTTGTAAGTAACCTTGCCCAAAAACGCCTGGAGTGCAGATAAGTCCTTAGGACAAGGAAGGGCCTCAATGGCTGCGATGTTGTGATCCAAAGGACGAATGCCATCTTTACTAAGCCAGTGGCCTAAGTATTCCACTTCCGGGTGAAGAAAACGACACTTATCCAACTGACAGCAAAAACCTGCAGACTGCAGAGCACGGAATAATGCACTGAGGTTGTGAAAATGTTCCAGACAGGAATTCCAGGTGACCAAGATGTCATCCAGATAATACACGCAGGCTGGGATAGGCTGTGTAAGCTGCTCCAGGA
This sequence comes from Schistocerca americana, assembly GCF_021461395.2. Classification (NCBI taxonomy): domain Eukaryota; kingdom Metazoa; phylum Arthropoda; class Insecta; order Orthoptera; family Acrididae; genus Schistocerca; species Schistocerca americana. The sequence continues at coordinate 597,012,442 of NC_060124.1, read as the reverse complement.
ACCCTGGAAAATAGGAGGCACCAAATTGACACCAAATGGAAGGCACTTGTACTTGTAGAATCCAAAAGGTGTATTAATAACCATGATATTCTGGAATTTGGAATCCAAGGTTAACTGGTGGTATGCCTCAGCCAGGTCGATCTTAGAAAAGTACTAACCCCCACAAGCTTGGCGGGAAAAGGGGTAAGTGTCTACTAAAGACTGAGCTTTGATAGTAGTGCCTAAGACCCCACACAGCCAAAGGGACCCATTGGGTTTCCGTACGACGACCTATGGTGTTGCCCAGGCTCTACATGTACCAGCTCCAGGCTGCTGGCGTTCTGGAGACAATCAAGTTCCTGCTTCACTGCCGGCCATAAGGCCACCGGATGGGGGCAGGCTCACAAAAAGTGAGGCTGTGCATCCGGCCAAAGTGTGATGTGCACCTGAAAACTGACATCCTCAGTAAAAGGCAGAGCTTGAGGAATAGCTTCTGTGCTGATGGGTCCTCCAGCTGGATGACCGATTGCAGAGCATGTGCTGTATCCTGAGGCCCAGTAGGGGCAGGATGGGAGCAAGTCAAACTACTACAACAAACAGATTGGATGTGGCCCTTTTTCTCAAACACTGTGCACATTTTCCAGCGGTGGGGGCAATCAGATAGAGAGTGTGTGGTAAAGCACTGTGGGCAAGATGGAAGTGGACTGCGCGACCAGTGATGAGTGGCGACTGGAGGCTCTGATGCAATAGAGATGTCAGACATAGAGTAATCCTGATGGTGCTGGTCTCTGTTGGCTACGCCACATCTACGTCACGGGGGTGGAACCCGCAGAGACACATCAATCGCTGCCACTTACGGCTGTGCCGTGAGATGCTCGTTGGCCGCCTGAGCAATTTCAAATGAGTGGGCAATGCGGAGAATCTGTTCCAATGAGGGATTATCGAGTTTCAATGCTGCAGTGCAGACTTTAGGATCAGGAGCCAACTGAACACCCACATTCTGGATGAGGAAATCAGCATACGAAGCCTTACACTGATGGTTGGTGCACGTAAAATTGCAGTGACACCTGACACCCTGCAAGTCCGTGATACAGGAACAATATGATTAAGCAGGCTGTTTCTGGTACTGGTGGAACTCCAGCAGAGAGGCGACCACATGGTAGTGCTGAGAATAATAGTTTGTCAGCAAAAGGCATATCTCCTGGAAAGAGAGAGCCACAGGATCAGACAAGTGTGGCAACTTGCGGAGAAGAAAAAATGTGTCTGGGGAGACCCACGACAAAAACAACGACCGCCGCAAGTGGTCATCCGTGACCTGAAAAGCTGTGAAATATTTTTCAGACGATTTAAGTATGTTTTCCAGTCTTTTTCAGCATCATTGAGTGGTGGGGACGAGAGCAGATATGGGAAAGCATCGGACACCCGAGGACTCGGAAGCTGTTGTGGAAATGCATCCCAGACACTGACTTTATCTGATAGTAACCATTTGAACTTTTGTAAGATGTCTAACTGGAGCTGCTGCTGCTGCTGCATGAGCTCTTGTTGCCTGAGTTGCTGCTGTTGTTCCAGAAGGCAGACCAATGTAGCCTCCATGCTAACAACTACTGCCATTTACCTCGTTACCACAATGTTGAAACCACGACAGGAACGGTTGCAGGGTTGCCACTAATGAAAATGTTGTGGGACCGAACAGGATGGGCTTGTGAATCATTCTCCACGTTCACTGAATTGTCCTGCTTATAGGAAGGAAAAGAAGATACAGGAGTATTAGTTCCTTGATCGTCTAACCGATATTGAGGCTCATAAGAAGTATACACATCTTCATCCTTTGTCAATGACCCCTAGCTATGCTTTAGTTACATCTTCACCCCTTCCTCCCCCTTCCTTACCCCAGTCCCAAACCCCTCTTCCCCTCTCCCTGCAGTTCCCCCACCCTCCCCTCCTGGCGCCACTCCCACTCCCTAGCCGGAGAAGTGTCCCACTTCTTCGGTGTCTGTCGGTCAAGGGCACCCTCCTGGGACCCCCTTCCTGGTACCTTCCAGGCCAAAGGTCTGCTGCCAGACTATGACCATGAGAACCACAATCTGTGGGAACCCCCAGGTCACTCACTCTCTTTCTGTCCCAGAGCTTGCTGTAGCCGGCTCCCTTTCGCAGCACAGCCCTCCTCGATCTCAAACAGAAAAGAAGAAGAAAATAGGTCCTGGGGCAAGGAGCCCCTGGTGTTACCAGAGATCCCATCCCCACCTTCGCAACCTGACTCTGACCTACTGTTCATGGATGTTGCCCCCTCCTTGTCGGTGACAGATGGTGACCCGGTGTCATGACTGGCTTTAGCCTGTTCCATTGGATAACCACAGAATGATGGTTCAAATGGGGGTGAATTGTGATGTATATTACCACCACCTTCCGGAGTTGAAATCCCTTATTTCGTTTTACTCTGCAGCTTCTGTGTTTCTACAGGAATCTCATTTTACTGAAGATCACTCGCCGGCCCTCCACGGGTTCCATGCTTTCTGTCGAAATCAGGTTGCCCCCCTGCAGGCCTGTGATGGGGTTTGTACATTAGTTTGTATGGACGTTGCTGGCACGTGGATTCCTCTTCAAACTTCATTGGAAGCAGTTGCTGGACTCTGCGGCCACAATTTGCAATCTTTATCTCTCTTCTTATAGAGCTCTTACACTTGCTGCCTTAACTGCCCTTCTTCAGCAGCTTCCTCCTTCTGTCCCCATTCTCGGGGATTTTAATGCTCATCATCCCTTGTGGAGCAGTGCATTTCCATCTAGTCGGGGTCTTCTTGTAGACCGGTTCCTTGCAGACCACGACCTGTGCCTTCTTAATGATGGCTCCCCTACTCATTTCAGTGCCGGTCATGGTACTTTTTGTGCCATTGATCTTCCCCTTTCTTCTCACTCCCTTCTCCCTTCATTACACTGGTTGCCATACAGCAACCTTTGCAATAGCGACAATTTCCTGTTGATCCTCTTGCTTCCTTCCCGTTCCTTGATGGACAGGTTACCTCGTTGGTCTTACCAATGCTGCAGTTGGCATCTATATACTGCACAGGTAGTTTTTTCTCCCTCTCTGTCGGGTTGTATTGATGACGTCCTACGTGACGTGTCTGATGCGAATGTTCACGCTGCTAGCCTTGCCATCCCATGCTAATCTGGACCATTTCACTGCTGGCATGTCCCGTGGTGTTGTACAACCATTGCCATTGCCATCCGTGATTGCTGTCAAGCTTTGCAACACCTTAAGAGGCACCCATCCACTGCCAATCTTATTACCTTTAAATGCCTCCACACCAAAGCCCATTACTTAATCAAATGGAGCAAACGGGTGTGTTGGGAATGCTTTGTTTCTTCCCTCTGTTCTACTGTCCCACTGCCATGGGTCCATGCACCGTATGGTGGATTGCATAGTATGTATGTAGATGTAGATGTAAATGTAGATGGGGTTTCACTTTGCTCTCTCCAAGGTTGCCATCGGAAGTCTTCTCTCCCAGTCCTTGCCCTCCCGGATGGCCTTTGCACGGACCTCTTGATTCTTGCGGAAAGTCTTGTGATCCATTTTATAACTGCGTCAGCATCAACCTCCTTCACTAGAAACAGCGGGCTAAAGCATCCACCCTACATTTTACCCCTTGTCTGTTAGAATCTTACAATGAACCTTTTACTGAATGGGAACTTCTTTCCACATTTTCTTCTACTCATCATATGGCCCCTGGCCCAGACTCCATTCATAACCAATTGCTTCAACATCTCAGTGCTCCAAAATGACAACATATTCTCTGGGTGCTTAACTGTATATGGCTCCAGGGTGACTTCAGTTCTGAATGGAGGGATATCATCGTGGTTCCCGTCGTTAAGCCTGGTAAGAACCCCCTGTTTGCCGAAAGCTTTTGACCAATTAGTCTGACAAATGTTGTTTGCATGTTAGTTGAATGGATTGTAGCCTGTCGGCTCAATTGGGTCCTTGCATCTTGGGAACTATTGTCCCCTTACTAGTGTGGCTTCTGAGAGAGACAGTCTCCAATCTATCATTTACTTCACTTGGAATCCGCAGTTCATCAGACTTTTTCCCAGCGCTGCCATTTTGTTGCAGTATTTTTCGACATTTGCAAGCCCTATGACATGGCTTGGCACCATCATATCTTTCTTACACTTCATGAGCACTGTCGTTGGGGCCCACTCCCGATATTTATCTGCCAGTTCCTGTTCCATCAGTCGTTCATGGTTCAAGTTGGTACTGCTTTTAGTTCTCCATGGCCCCAGGAGAATGGCATCCCACAGGGTTCTGTATTGAGTGAACTTCTTTTCCTCATTGCTATAGATGGACTTGTGGCCTCCATTGGTCACCCTGGCTCTGTATGTGGATGATTTCTGCATTTGGGTTAGTTCCTCTTAGATGGCCTCTGCAGAGTGGCAGCTCCAGGTTGCTATATATTGAAACTCATGTGAGAGGGTCCATGCAGGGCACAATTGTCTCCTTTAAAATTGCGGTTGGTCCACTCTGTCACCATACTGCGGTCCACACCCATGTGGAGCTCTACCTTGATGCACAATGATTACCTGTGGTCCCACAGTTTCGTTTCCTGGGTCTTATTTTCGACAAGGAGCTCACTTTCTGCCTCGTATCAGACTTGTGAAGATAGGATGTTTCTGTAAACTCCATGTCCTTCACTTTCGTGCCCACACCTCTTGAGGTGCGAATCATTCCACTCTTCTCTGCCTTTATCAGGATTTAGTGCTGTCTTGCTTGGACTATGATTGTCCAGTTTATGATTTGGCTGCTCCTTCCACAATGCACCTCCTGGATCTGGTCCACCATCGTGGTATCCGTTTGGCCCCCCAGTGCCTTTCCTATGAGCCGTGTTGATAGTCTCCTGATTGAAGCTTTCTGTCAGTGGTCCCAGCTTCTGGTCTCTTACTCAATCGTTGTCCATTCCTCTCTCACTCATCCTTCCTATTCTATCCTGTTCCTATACCAAGGATGTCACCCACCTGATTCCCGCCCTTGGGCGGGTTTACCCATTGGGCTCTGCCTTGTGTATCTTCGCCATGATTTTCAGCTTCCTTCTTTGTCCTGTCTGTCACGTTCCCTCCCCAACATCCCCACTTGGTTAGTTCCTTGGCCCTGTATTCGGATGGATCTCCACTGGGGTCTGAAAGATTCTGTTCCCCCAGTGATGTTCCATTGTTTTTCCACCGACTTTTATGGGAGATTCAGGATGCTGTTGTTTTTACACTAATAGCTCTAAATCTGCTGATCATGTGGGATATGCCTTCACGTCCTCTGTAGGCATGGAAAATCATCTCCTGCCAACTGCATGTGGGGTGTTTACTGCAGAATTGATGGCAGTTTCCCAGGCCCTTACCTCTATTAAACAGTCCCAACCCAACAGCGTTTTGTTATGTACAGACTCAATGAGTGGCCTTCAGGCTATTGTCCTGTGTTTTTCCTGCCATCCCTTGGTCTCGGCCATCCATGACCGTCTCGCTGATCTCCATCATGCTGATTCTTCTGTTGACTTCCTTTGGGCTCCTTGCCATGTGGGTAACCCTTGCTGATGGTTTGGCTGGGTGAGCAGTCACTTCTCTGTAACTTTTCATGTGGCATATTTAGAGCTTCACATCAAATCCCACTTGGCACAATCATGGGCCAACTCTTGGGAGGCTAATAAACTTCGTATGCTTAAGGTGACACCTGTCCCATGGCGTTCTTCCTTCTGCCTCTCCCAAAAGGACTCGACCACCCCATGTTGACTCCACATCAGCCATACCAGGCTGACTGGTTTTCTTTTGCGTAATGAGCCACCCCCATTATGTCATTGTGGAGCCTTCCAGTCAGTAGCCCACATTTTGGTGGAATGCCCCCTTCTTTTGGCTTGCATACTAAGTACAGATTCCCCGCACTTTACCTTTAATATTGGCAGCTGATTCCCATATGGTTGAACTGGTTCTCTGTTTCCTCTGTGAAAGTGGTTTTTATTTTCAGTTTTAAGGTTTTTAATCTCCCTCTGGAGTAGGGGAACTGCAGTGAGGGTTGGGGTGTCTCCCACTGTAGGCTGTGTTTTGGAGATTCCTGATTCCCCTCCCTGGCCAAGATCCTCTTTTCTCTCCCTTTTACTTTTTCTTTATCGCTTTTTAGGTTTGGTTAGTCTCCTTTCACAATATGCACATTTACATTCTAGTGGTTGAACGCTTTTGAATAGCAGGTGATTTTGCCTGTACTGCATCAGAGGTGGGATATTTCCTGCCTCTAGCATAGCCTTGATGTTGCCCACTTGCTGACTTCCCTCCTTTTGTTTTCACCATTGACAACACGACTGCACTTTTATGTTTTTTTGGTCTTTTACCTTTTATCATTATGACTCTTCTTAGATGTGAATCCATCTGAATGGATCACCTTTGAAACAAGGGGCTGATGACCTTGCTGTTTGAGCCCTTCAACACCAATCAAACAACCAACCAACTTTCTCTATACATGTTAAATGTAAAATGCTGAATAGTGCCATAATTTCATGCCTATCTGTAACTTTACAATCTGTGGTACATTTGTAGTTTGTTCTAAGGTTGTCAGCATATTTGTTAGTATGGGATACTATCATACCTGTAATATTAGTGTCAAAAAGCATGAAAAACACACAAATTTCATAGAGATATCTTTTTAATAGCTTGTGAGACCCCGATTTCCACTACTTGTATTGTGAAGTGGACCTTATACTCTCCACTACTGTGGCCAATGTAATAAGCAGAGATCCAAAGTTGTGGCGATCTGCTGGAGCAATGCTGTTGTATCACCTAACTCAAATATTGTAATTTTTTCACCAAAATAGAGATCAGTCAGTCCACCAATGAAATCAAAGTGACATAGCAGATTTTACAGGTCTAAGTATGCAGATAATGAGCTCAGGTAACTCCGCATAAACTCACATTGTATGGAAGTTTCTGGATTGAACTATGTCATTTGGATGTGCAAAAAGTGGATATAAATTTGCCCTTAGTTGTTTCATTGCCATATTTCCATACTGATGTGTTCCTGGCAGCATTAAGTGAAGGATTCTCATAAGCAGCATTGACCAAATTATCTGAATAGGCTGGAAGGTGAAGCTTAAGATTGTAATGAAATCTGTTGTCCATAGCATTTGTGAGTGTCAGCTGATCAAATGATGGAGCAGAGTAATAAATGAACAGAAAATAGGTTGGCAATGTTGAGGTATCAAATAAGATCATAGGGTGACCTCACCAGTCTGCAGAAACAGTGTAAAGACACAACCTTTTTTCCTTACACCAAATAGTGTAATTGTTATAAAAATTACACAATTCCCACATGCAAAAACAAAAAACAAGCTATCTTGATTTAGTTTACAATTTAATATGTAACTGAGGTATATACACTACTGGCCATTAAAATTGCTACACCACAAAGATGACGTGCTGCAAACGTGAAATTTAACCGACAGGAAGAAGATGCTGTGATATGCAAATGATTAGCTTTTCAGAGCATTCACACAAGGTTGGCGCCAGTGGCAACACCTACAACGTGCTGACATGAAGAAAGTTTCCAACCGATTTCTCATATACAAACAGCAGTTGACTGGCACTGCCTGGTGAAACGTTGCTGTGATGCCTCATATAAGGAGGAGAAATGTGTACCATCACATTTCTGACTTTGATAAAGCCTATCGTGTTTGTGGTTTATTATATCGCGACATTGCTGCTTGCGTTGGTCGAGATCCAATGGCTGTTAGCACAATATGGAATCAAAGGGTTCAGGAGGGTAATACGGAATGCCGTGTCAGATCCCAACAGCCTCGTATCACTAGCAGTCGAGATGACAGGCATCTTATCTGCATGTCTGTAATAGATCGTGCAATCACGTCTTGATCCCTGAGTCAACAGATGGGCACATTTGCAAGACAACGACCATCTGCACGAACTGTTCGATGATGATTGCAGCAGCATGGACTATCAGCTCAGAGACCTTCACTGCAGTTACCCTTGACGCTGCATCACAGACAGGATTGCCTGTGATGGTGTACTCAATGACGAACCTGGGTACACGAATGGAAAAATGTCATTTTTTTGGATGAATCCAGGTTCCGTTTACAGCATCGTGATGGTCGCATCCATGTTTGGCGACATCGCAGTGAATGCACATTGGAAGCGTGTATCCATCATTGCCTTACTGGTGTATCACCCGGCATGATGGTATGGGTTGCTATTGGTCACACGTCTCGATCTCCTCTTGTTTGCATTGACGGCACTTTGAACAGTGGATGTTACATTTCAGATGTGTTATGACCCATGGCTCTACCTTTCATTTGATCCCTGCTAAACCCTACATTTCAGCAGGATAATGCATGACCGCATGAAGAAAGAATGGGCCTTTCTGGATACAGAAAATGTTCAACTGCTGCCCTGGCCAACACATTCTCCGGATCTCTCACCAATTGAAAACGTCTGGTCAATGGTGGCCAAGCAACTGGCTTGTCACAATATGCCAGTCACTACTCTTGATGAACTGTGGTATTGTATTGAAGCTGCATGGGCAGCTGCACCTGTACATGCTATCCAATCTCTGTCTGACTCAATGCCCAGGCATATCAAGTCCATTATTATGGTCAGAGGTGGTTGTTCTGGGTACTGATTTCTCAAGATCTATGCACCCAAATTGCATGAAAATATAATCACGTCACTTCTAGTATAATATATTTGCCTAATGAATACCTGTTTATCATCTGCATTTCTTCTTGGTGTAGCAATTTTAGTAGACAGTAGTGTACTTTTAAGGGTTTTGAATACCAATGAAAAGTTTTGTTGACATAATGAAACATTTTTGAAAATGCAACACTTTGTCATTACCAACCACCATAGTTTGTTGTCATAACATCAGATAGAGGGAAGACATGCGATATAGGTCAGTCTGCACTTCCCAAGTGATTGGAAGCAAATGCAGAACGACAAACTTTGAGTGACAGTAGGTTGATTGCTTTGATCAGCACCAACAGTCACAGGGCACATATGAGGGTCACAAATTTTAGGATTCTAAAGGCTACTAGCTACAGGAAATTCTAGGAATTCTTGGGTCTGAATAACACAATTTGCATTCAGACTTATTACTAAACCGAATAGTAATTGTATACATTATAAAAAGCAAAGGCTGCAACTGGCTGCACAACAGCAGTAGGTGTTCCTGCCCACAGGGTTAGAGTGAATGGCTGAATCACACTTGCAGCATTGTAAAGTGTGAACTTCGAGGGCACTACTCCAAGTGAGAAAATAGATTTGTTGGAGCTTATCTGAAGATTTTGGTAGGGAGCACACAGCATGTTATCTCACAAGGGAAACTCCCCATCGCACCCCCCTCTGATTTAGTTATAAGTCGGCACAGTGGATAGGCCTTGAAAAACTGAACACAGATCAATCGAGAAAACAGGAAGAAGTTGTGTGGAACTATGAAAAAACTAAGCAAAATATACAAACTGAGTAGTCCATGTGCAAGATAGGCAACATCAAGGACAGTGTGAGGCAAGGGGGCCGTGGTCCCGTGGTTAGCGTGAGCAACTGTGGAACGAGAGGTTCTTGATTCAAATCTTCCCTAGAGTGAAAAATTTACTTTCTTTATTTTTGCAAAGTTATGATCTGTCCGTTCGTTCATTGACGTCTCTGTTCAGTGTAATAAGTTTAGTGTCTGTGTTCTGCGACCACACCGCAAAACCGTGCAATTAGTAGCCGAAAGGACGTGCCTCTCCAATGGAAACCAAAAACATTTGATTGCAAGGTCATTGGTCAACCGATTCCTCCACAGGAAAACACGTCTGATATATTCTATACGACGCTGGTGACGGCATGTGCGTCACATGACAGGAATATGTTGTCGACCCACCTAACTTGTACACTTGGTGAATGGGTAAAAATATTCTTCTACCTTGCCCAATTCGGGTTTTCTTGTGAATGTGATAATCACTCCCAAGGAAGTGATGAAAACATAAGAGTTTGTCACATAAACTGCAACAAATGAATGCAACAGTTTCACAGTTGAACAGTTTTGTCTGTGCTCTGTCAAAACATATGTTTTTAACGTTTTCAAAATTTTCCATGTTTAGACCGTCAAATCCTGCATATGTCCAAGCAAAACTGAACATGTCCTGGAATTTTGGAGAGCAGAGTTGATTATATGTGAGTACCTGAACTTCGATAATTGTCTGAAAATAAAAAATTAAAATTTTCTCCCGAGGGCAGACTTGAACCGAGGACCTATCGTTCCGCAGCTGCACACGCTAACCACGGGACCACGGCACTCTCGAGCTTACGCCTACCTGGTTGTTACCTATCTTACACATGGACTACTCAGTTTGTATATTTTGCCCATTTTCTCATAGTTCCACACAACTTCTTCCTGTTTTCTCGATTGATCTGTGTTCAGTTTTTCAAGGCCTATCCACTGTACCAACTTATAACTAATTCTGAGGGGGGTGCGATGGGGAGGTTCCCTTGTCAGATGGAGAGTCATCATCAGATGCAGATGTAACGTTGGGTGTGCCCCCAGGAAAGTGAGTTGTGACTCCTGCTTTTCATGTTGTATATTAATGACATTTTGCAGATGATGCTGTTACCTATAATGAAATACTATGTGGGAGAAGCTCCATAAATATTGAGTCAGATGTTTCTAAGATTGCAAAATGGTGCAGAGACTTACTACTTACTCTTAATGTTCAGAAAAGTAAAATCTTTCAATTCACAAAATGAAAAAACTGAATGTCTTATGACTATGAGTCACTGGGAACTGAATGAGAACGCAGGTTCAGTCATGAGTAAAGCAACTGGTAGACTTGACTTTATTGGTAGAATATTGGAGAAGTGCAATCAGTTTACAAAAAAGATGGCTTAAAAATCACTCATGCGACCCGTCCTAGAATATTGCTCAAGTGTGTGGACCCATGCCAGATAGGACTAAAAGGGAATATTCAACATATACAGAGAAGGGCAGGGCAAATCGTCACCAATTTATTTAATCTGTGGTAGAGTTTTGCAGAGATACTGAAGGAAATGAACTGGAAAATTCTTGAAGATAGATGTAAACTATCCTGGGAAAGTCTGTTAACAGTATTTCAAGAGCCGGCTTTAAATGATTACTCCAGGGATATATACATATCACGCACATAGGGATTGTGAGAATAAAATTAGAATAATTATTGCATGCACAGAGGCATTCAATCAATTATTTTTTCCATGCTCCATAAATGGATGGCTCAGGAAGAAACAGTAATAAATACAGTGAAACCTCTATATAAAGTAGTACAGATTAAAAAAGAATTAGTTACAAAAAATTACTTTAATAATTAAATTATGAAATGGAACTTAAATTTGAACAAAAATCTACGAACCTATGCAATCTGAAAATCACATACCTATGATTTTTTAAAATATTCAAACAAGCATGTTAGTTTTCTATTTCTCCTTGTTTGTATGGCAATCATTTATTGCTCGTTTTGTCCTCAAGTCTATGGGCCTTAGTATATGAGGGCACAGGGTCATCTACCTCGTCAATGTGACTTTCACTACCACTATCATTCTCCAAGCTTCTCTCTGCAGTCAGATCCTCAATACTTTGTACTCCTGTGGTTGCCACGTTGTCATCCACAGCCACAAAGTCCTCAAAAGTGACAGAATCACTGCCTATTAATTCCTGAAACTCTTTCAAATCACTTGCAACATCTTCCACAGGAGCTGCCACCTCATTCTCACAGAATCCGCTTTTGTGAAACAGGTTTTAATAGTTTCAGCACTGACTTCCCTCCACGAGTACCTAATTAAATTCATTGCCTGTAAAATATTCAGCTTCAGTTGTGAGCTCTGCTGGCTTCCCAGTTTTCTTTGGTCCATCAAATTCAAGGCCTTTTTTTACAAGGGCTGTCCTATATTTAACTTTAAGGGTGTGTACTATTCCCAAGTCCAAAGGTTGCAGGTGGCTGGTGCAGCTGGGTGGCAGGAAAATTACTTTCACATTTCTCAGAAAGGTTACGTCTGGTGGACGTGCCGCACATCTATCCACAAACAGCAGCACTTTTCTTGCAGCACTCCCCATTTTGGCATCAAATTCTCTGAGAAAATGTAAAAATATATCACTCATCATCCATGCCTTGGCATTGTTTGTATATTTGCACGGAAACATTTTTGAAGCACCTCGGATTTTTTGGCGTCCCGATAACCAAAGTTTTCAGTTTTTCACTGCCATCGGCATTTGTACACAACAAAATGATAAGACCTTTTTTGCTCTTCTTACCACCATGGCAATTTTCCCCATGAAAAGTAAATGTCTTATCCAGCGTTAAATTGAAAAACATGCTGGTTTCGTCAGTGTTATAAATGTCATGCAGTTTGTAGCCATGTATCAGATTAGGGAGAGTCTGCATCCACTGAGTTACAGTTGGTTCATCCACACTTTTACTTTCTCCACATTCCACCTTGTATACAACACCATGATGCTGTCAAAATTTATGAAGCCATCCATTGGACGCCTTAAAATTTTCCATTCCTATCTGCAGTGATATTTGAAGCACTTTCTCCTTCAGAATAGTTGTGTTTATAGGAATGTTTGCAGCGCGTGCTTGCTGAAACCAAGTTAATAAAACTTCCTCCATTTCATCGTAAGTCGATGTTTTCACACACATACATTTCGAATTTCCACAATTCTCAAATCCTTCCATTATCAACGATCTGTTTTCATAGTAGTGTTGAGGGGACCAGTTCAAATTGCTTTGCTAGCTCCACGTGACTCACACCAGGAGATGCCTCCACTTTTTTAATAACAGATAACTTCTCTTCCAGAGAAATGTTCTTCCACTTTTCGCTCATGTCCACTAATGAAAGCTATCGAAGACACACTCTCACTAGACACACAAACCGTTTGCTGCTCTGCTCACAAAACACGCTATGAATATGAAGCACTGACTGAAATGGCACCAAAAAGATTGCAGGCAGAGTGTGCGTCACATGTCGTGTCACCGGGTTCCGCCACTGACATATGAAACACACTGAGCGCGGGCTTTCTGAGCCGATGCAAATTGTCAATCCACAGAACGGAAAACTATGTGTCTACATCACTTAAACATTATAAAGGGATAAATAATTAACCAGGGTTCCAAAAATATGAGCATTACATGGAGGAAATTGTAATATAGAGGAAACTCAGTAAAGAGGAAAATTTAACATTGTTTGTATGGGCTTTTAGCCGGGACCGAAAAAAACGGATGTAATATAGAGGAAAACATTATATGGAGGAACGTTATAAAGAGGTTTCACTGTAATAGAATGGGACATACCCTATGCCGTGCACCTCACAGTGATTTGCAGAGTACAGATTTAGCTGTAGATGTAGATGTAGCAGTAGAAGCTGGCTATGAGCAACAAGAAGTTCACTGCCCAATGGTCTGATTGATCACTTGCCCTGAATAAAAAGAACCGGGGTTTTAAGGGATTGTGGCAGCACAGTATTTCTCCGTATCTGTAGTTGGCCCACCAATCCACCAACACCACATGCATTGTCTGTTGTGGCTTTGCAATTCCCTGGTGTCTCTGGCTAACAAGTTTAAATCCTTTCTCTTCTCCTACTCTGTAGGTTGTGATGTTTCTGGGCATTACATTGACCCCAAGTTCCATAGGAACAGCATTCAGCTGGAAGCTGAACGTCACTACACTTCCTGTTACAACTAACAACAACCATCTTCTATGTCACTTGGCATTGTCCTGAGGCACCTCGTGAGTGGGGTGTGATGTCACAGCACTGTTACCAATTTCTCATCTCATTCTAACCTGTGTAAACACACTAAATTGCTGTTAGCATAGGCAGCAAGCTTCATACTTGCCCATAATTTTTTTTTGTATGTTTGTGTTTGTGGGCAGGTAAGAGTGTGTGTTTGCGTGTGTGCATGTGTGCGTGTGTGCGTGTGTGCATGTGTGCGTGTGTGTGTGTGTGTGTGTGTGTGTGTGTGTGTGTGTGTGCGTGTGTGCATGTGTGCGTGTGTGCGGCCTGCCATCTTCTAAAGTGACACCATTCAGCAGCTTCTAGGCAGTGGATGCAGTTGCTGAGAGTTTCTGCAATGGAGTAATTTTTTATAATATTCTCTTGATTGTAACAATGACTCCAAATCTGTTGCATAGAGGTGAACCTTTATCTTTCGGGACTCTGCTGAAGTCATTAATGACACATCTGATGTACTGAACTACAGAGTAACCCTTAGTGTCTTTGCATAGAATGTACTTCAAGGACTGAACTATTCATCACGGAAATAGGCATGATGTCATCTATACATCCTGCCATTATCATGCATTTAGACTAAAGTTATACCTCAGTAATGCAGTTTCTTATTGTTAGGCCACTCATTTGATCAGTTATGAAGAATGTGGTACAGAAACTTTGTAACTTCAGTCCGTTACATAGCATAATACCTCCACCTTTGAAATGGCTCTGCGACAATGTTAACAGATGTGATGTTCTAGAAGAAACCTCTGCTCTTGGTTAATAAAATGTTGTATTTGTACCAACACAAAATATGGGTGTAAAAAATACCCAGGTTTATGTTACAGCTACAAAAATTGATGCACCCTCTTTGACAGCCTTGATGAATGTCAGAAAAAAACTACTAGCCATAACTGTATAGTAATGGTAATAACCTGTGTTTCCTTATACAATGTGTGAATTGTGGTGACGTGAACACTGGGGTGGGGTAATTCAGTGCTTGTGATGTTCAGAAGTACAGTGCAATGTTCCTTCAGACAGGCATGCTTGTCCAAAGCAACAGTGCATTGTACTTCTGAACAACATAGAGCATGTCTATCTGCTGACACAGGGTAAGTGACTTTAAAATAAATTGTGAATTTTGATTAAAATATTTTGCCTGTACAGGAGTACACATAATGAATGTAAGAGTGCGAGTTAAAGACACATGGTTGACAACAAGTGGAAGTTTGTGTTTGCCCATGAATCATGGTTGGATAGTTTAATGGTAAGGCTACTCTGTTTAGTAAGGAGAAATCTGGGTTAGAATCCTGGTATGTCAGAAATTTTCGTTGTTGTCATTCCATTATACAACTGATGGTTGTTCATGTTTGAAACAATGAGTACATTTCATCAAAATTGGTGTGTTGACCTACTGGTATGCCCTCCAATGGTGAATGTGGGAAATCTATGAGGATGCCAGGTCGGCGTTTAAATATGGATGGATTTGTAAGGTGTTGACCTGCATGACGAGGGAATTTGTTACCTCTGCCAATAATATGTTGCACCCTTTTAGTGCCAGTTATTTCTCTGCGTCCCTTCCTTGTGAGGTTGGTATTGCAAAAATCAATCATTTACAGTCTGTCTGAATCTGAAGAACTTTCAACGTGATGAAATTCATACAGATTTCGAAAATTAATTTTCACTCTGCTGCAAGGTTTGTGCTGATTAGAAACTAGAAATTTCCTGACAGATGGAAACCCTATGCCAGACTCAATCTTGAACATGGCATCTTTTGTGTTTGAGGGCAAGTGCACTACTGACTGAGCTATCCAAATGTTGTGGCGTAACAAGACAGCCACGCCACTCGGAAGTAGCCGAATGGCACGCGTTAAGCTCACGCAGATTGGCGTGAGCTCTGAAACAGGATACGTAATGAATGCTATAAAGAAAAGTACGTAGCTTCTGGAATACTTAACTTTAATCCATCATTTGTATACATCGTTCTTGATGAGACATGCTTCATACGATAACTATCAATTGCTATGGCGCCTTGCTAGGTCGTAGCCATTGACTTAGCTGAAGGCTATACTAACTATCTGCTCTGCAAATGAGCGCGGCTTCGTCAGTGTGCATCGCTAGTTAAGTCGTCCGTACAACTGGGATGAGTGCTAGTACGTCTCTCTAGACCTGCCGTGTGGTGGCGCTCGGTCTGCGACCACTGACAGTGGCGACACGCGGGTCCGACATGTACAAATGGACTGCGGCCGATTTAAAGCTTTTGTGGCGGCGTTCGTAGCGACAAACAATTCGCTGTAGAAACGGCTTACGAAGTCACTGCCACACTTTTAATAGCAGGCCGACCGGTCCGCTGGAACAGTGAACAGAAAGGTGAAAACCCAAACACTCTGATTAAATAAAAGTCGGTACTTATCTTTATTAACGAAGATACAGAAACACAGTAGTGAACTCCGTGTCTACAGAAATCTGTCTAGTTCGATTCGGAGCGGCTAGGTCAACGTCGGCTGACGACAAACAACAACTCTGCTGCGATGAACACACAACTGACTAGGAAGTACACAATTCGGTGGCGAGTATACAACTGAGCGGCAAATACAGAACTGTCCTAGCGCTCGCGCTTAAGAAACCAGAAGCCAGCTGTGGTGCGCGCAGACTTGCGGCAATTTCCTGTCTCGCTGGCGCTGCTTATGCGGACGGCATCCGGACTTTGATGCTGCCAACCTTTTGGCAGCGGGCTCGGGTGGCATTACTGGCTAGGATATAACAAAAGCTACCACCTAGCAAGTGTGGTGTCTGGCGGTGACACCACACCAAGCATGCTTCGTGAACAGCCCTCACCACTGTAGTTCTACCAGAGCTTCATCTCGTACATTCCCTACATTACTGAAGTTCTTCTGCATACCTTCTGGGACTAACACTCCTGGAAGAAAGGACATTTTGGAGGTATGGCTTAACCACAGCCTGAGGGATCATTTCCAGGATTGTTAGTCCCAAAACTTACGCAAGAAAAATTCAGTGAAATTTGGGAATTAAGAGATGAGATACTCACTGATATCCATCTGTGAAGGCAGGTCATGAGACGTATTTGGATAGCTCATTTGGTAGAGGCCTTGACTATGAATACAACATGACATTCAAATCTAACGTTTACCCCCATCAAAGGATCCTAGCTCAGTTCATGATCTAGAAGGGGTGAGAAACCTCAGTCAATCTGTTCCAATACGTTGTTAAGGGCAGGTGCATCAAACCAGTACTTGGACTGAAGGCCACAACAAGAACATTGTTTGAAAACTGTGTTTTGATACAACACAAAAATACCATTTACATTCAGCTCTACTTTTGCACCACTGAAATTCAAGACTGCTTGATGTTAATTTTAAAAATCTACTCCTAAAACTGTGTATGTGACAGCTTATGTCCTCGGTATGTGTGGGCCAACCTAATTAGCGTTGAATTTCCTCCTTCCTACAATTAAAACTTCTTGCTAATTCTGTCATATTAAAGAATTGCAGTTTTGTCAAAAATTGTGGAGAAAGAGGTTTCTTATCTTCACTCTTACCATATGTGATGTCACTGATAACCAGAGTACCACTTCATGTAAAACAGCAAGACTTCACCTACAAAAATAATCGCTGGGTGAATGACTTTCTGTGATCAGTACCAGGTCAGATTAAAGAAAGATTCAGAGGCAAGCTGCAAGCTCTTTTACCCATAGGTTTGAACAACGTGCAAGTATTACAGAGATTGGGAAATTAAATGGGAATCCCTGGAGGGAAAGTGACCTTCTATTTGAGGAACACTGTTGAGAAAATTTAGAGCACAAGCATTTGAAGCTGACTGCAGAACTATCGTACTGCTGCCAACATACATTTCACTTAAGGACCATGTGGATAAGATGAGAGAGAAAGATTAGGGCTTAATGGAAGCATTCAGGTAATTGTTTTCCCCTTGTTCTGTTTGTGAGTGGCACAGAAATGGAAATTGTGGTGTCACTGCCAGACACCACACTTGCTAGGTGGTAGCCTTTAAATCGGCCATGGTCCATTAGTATACGTCGGACCTGCATGTCGCCACTATCAGTGATTGCAGACCGAGCGCCACCATACGGCAGGTCTAGTCTAGAGAGACTCCCTAGCACTCGCTCCAGTTGTGCAGCTGAGTTTGCTAGCGATGGTTCACTGCCTGCTTATGCTCTCATTTGCAGAGACAACAGTTTAGCATAGCCTTCAGCTACATCATTTGTTACAACCTAGCAAGGCGCCGTATTCAGTTACTATATCTTTTGAACAGATAATATTGTGACTCATGTACCATCAAGAGCGACGTTCATCATTAATGGATTAAAGTTAAGTATGAAACTAATTACATCCGCTTTCTGAATTCTCATTCCTTGTCATGTTCCAGACCTCACGTCAGTATAGTGCTTCCCTCCTCACGCCAGCCTGCATGAGCTCAAATGCGTGCATTTCAGCCTCCTCTAGTAACACGGTGTTGGCTCTTCTGCCAACACAACAGAAATGACTAATTGAGTTACACGATACAGTCGACCACACACTATACTGTGGCTTGTACAGTATGTATGTAGGTGTAGATGAACATAAAATGAAAAAAAACTTATATCAGATACCATACCCTTATATCTTCATGATGTAAAACGTGAGTGCTACTATGACTGCTCTCTTTAATCCATCTAGTGGCTAGTGGTGCTGCCTCTTGTTCACGGAGTCCTGGGTTTGATTTCCAACTGGTTTGGGTATTTTCTCCACCCAGGGACTGTATGCTTGCATTGTCCTCACCATTCATGAATTCATGAAAGTGGCGAGACAGTGCCTGTACAAAACCTTAACTTTACTCAGTCCAGATAAGTGCCGAATTGAGCACCCCACAAACCAGCCATCAGCATCATCATCATCAGCATCATCATCATCACCATCTCTTCTACCCTGACAGTTGACTCTACTATCAAGTGTATTGTCATCATCATTGTTGCTTTTATTGTTATGAGGGATTGTCTCCTATAGGATTATTTCCTCAGTCTGTGGTTCCAATGTCCACAAACGTTTTCTACTCATAGCTATTTCTACTCATAGCTATTTCTACTGAACCTACTGCCATAATTGTTTTCATTACACATTTGTGGGTTCTGAGGCTGCTGATCTTTGAATGGTACTCATTTGGGAATCTCAATCTTCAATTTTCAGTTATTTGGTCTGTATGGCTGTGGAAAGTCTTCTAGCTTGTATCAGTGACCGAAGAATCTTGATCAAAAATTCAAGCTCTAATAGCCCAGGTTTTGTAGAAACCTTTGAAATTCTTAAATATTACCCTTGCAATAGGTTACTTGTATAATATGCCTTAACTGTAGATGAGATTTTCGAAAAATTTTTGCAAGGCCCAACCTTGCTCTCTTCTTGTCTCGGATATCTCCCTCGCTGTATCAAGTTTTGCGGCAGCTAGCGCCGTTGCAGGAACCCTCGTCCTTGTCTTTTGACACATTGTGTTCATTGCTGTCTTCATATTATCGCCGCCGCATGCATGTTGTGGCGGCTAGGGTCGAGTTCTATCGATGCAAGAAACAGCCCCATCAGTCTTACCGGGCGTGGGCCGCTACCCTGCACGGTCTTAGTCGCAAGTGTCATTTTGTCACGGAGCAGTCGCGAAAGTCGTATGCCCACGTTATGGTGTGCGACATCATTGTTCGTTCGGCCCCTGATAGGGAGGTCCGGCATTGGGCCCTGCAGATAGAAGACCCTTCCCTCGAGGAAGTCCTGTCCATTGCTCAATCGTATGAAGTCTCTCACGCAGCAGGTCAACAGCTGGAAGTGTGGTGCGACGCCACGGGGGTTCAGGGTGGCGCGGCCACGTCCACTGTGTCCGGGGTGGACGACGTGCGAGCGGTACAATCCGTCCGTTACGGCCGCTGCCGCACGGCGCGTAAACTGAATTCCGGCTGCTGGCCCCTGTTGCCGTCCTGTGCGTCATGCTATATACATCATGGTCGGTCAGAGTGCCCCCAGCGTTGGGCCGTTTGTTGCAAATGTAATAAAAAAGGTCACATTGCTAAAGTTTGCCACTCAGCCTCAAAAGAATTGAAGGAAGCGGGTACAGAGGATATGGAAGTTGACATTCAGGAAGTTTCATCGGGCCAGGTTCCTGACGCATAAGCACGCAAAATCTTTATCGAGGTGTCGGTTCTGTGGCGCCGGCTACAACTGCAAGTAGATACGGGCGCGGCAGTTTCGTTGTTGAATGCACAAACTTATTCCAACCTTGGATCGCCCCCATTGGCGCCAGTTTACCGGCGTCTACGCGGTTATGGTAAACAGTTCATTCCCCTACTGGGTCAATTCACTACCGACGTGGCTTACAAATCAGTCACTCGGCCTATTACTTTTATTGTTGTCAGTGATGCGAGCTCCGCTAACCTTTTTGGCCTGGATGCCTTTCAAGCTTTCGGTTTTTCTATCGCTGACACCATACAGTTGGTCTCCGAAGACGTTCCCTATCAATCATTGGAATCTTTGACCTCTGACTTTAAGGACATCTTTGAGGAGGGCCTGGGGCGTGTTTCAGACTTTGAAGCTCACTTAACATTGAAGGCGTCGGCTCGCCCGCGTTTTCTACGCGCGAGGCAGATCCCCTTGGCTCTCCGCCCTCAGGTAAAGGAAGAGCTAGACCGGCTGACAACCCTAGGGATTGTTATTCCCATTTCTTCTAGTGAGTGGGCTTCGCACCTCGTTATTGTAAGGAAGCCCTCGGGAAAATTACGTCTTTGTGGCGATTTCAAGGCCACCATTAATTCCCAATTGGTGATGGACACCTATCCTTTGCCTCGTTGGTTGGTGGTTGTTACGGGGAAGGAGACCAGACAGTGAGGTCCTTGATCTCATCGGATTAGGGGAGGATGGGGAAGGAAGTCGGCCGTGACCTTTGAAAGGAACCATCCCGGCATTTGCATGGAGCGATTTAGGGAAATCACGGAAAACCTCAATCAGGATGGCCAGACGCGGGATTGAACCATCGTCCTCCCGAATGCGAGTCCAGTGTCTAACCACTGCGCCACCTCGCTCGGTCCTTTGCCTCGTGCTGATGAATTGTTCTCCACCATGGCGGGAGGCCAATATTTTTCGAAAATCGATCTTTCGGAGGCTTATCATCAGATAACACTTGATGAGGACTCCAAATGGCTGGCGGTCGTCAACACCCCATTTGGCCTTTACCAATACCAGCGGTTGGCCTTCGGAATATCCAGTGCCCGGCGATATTCCAGCGTTATCATGAGCACGTCACGTCGACAATCCCCCATTGTATTAATTACCTGGATGACATAATTGTCACAGGCCACAGCATGAAGGAACACTTGCACAACCTTCGCACCCTCTTTCTCAAATTCAGGTCTGTGGGCTTGCGTTGCAACCTGCATAAGTCACACTTCTTCCAACCGTCCATTGAGTATGTGGGCTATCTCTTGGCACTGCATCCAGCCACTAGGAAGTTTGGTCCAAGGTATCGTCGACCTTCCTCGGCCCGCTTCGCTGAAAGAGTTACAAGCTTTTTTAGGCAAGATAGCCTATTACCACCGGTTCATTCCCAGGGCTCGCACCATAGCTGGCCCCCTGTACTGCCTTCTGCGCAAGGGTGTTCCTTTTGATTGGTCGCCTGCATGCGAGCGAGCGTTCACCTCATTGAAGGGCCTCCTCACGTCAGCACCTTGTTTGGCTACTTTTGATCCCCATAAGCTGTTGGTCCTGGCTACAGATGCTTCGCAGTATGGGGCGGGGGCGGTCCTGTCCCATCGCAATGCAGATGGTTCCGAGCAACCACTGGCGTTTGCGTCTAAAACACTTAGTCCCGCACAGGCCCATTACTCCCAGGTGGAAAAAGAGGCTTTGGCCATTGTCTATGCTGTTACCAAATTTCACCCTTTCTTGTATGGCACGAAGTTTCAGTTAATCACTGACCATAAGCCGTTAATATTGTTATTTGGTCCCGCCTCTCAGATTCCGGATAGGGTGGCCCACAGGCTACAGCGCTGGGCCTTGTTCCTCTCTAAGTACCATTATGACATTCATTTTCGCCCTACAGGACAGCATGCCAACGCTGACGCTCTTTCCCGTCTTCCGGTGGGCCCGGATCCGATGTTCGATCGAGAGGAGATGATGTGTTTTCACTTGGATGTGGCGTCCCGCCAAGCGGTTGATGGCTTCCCGATCACTAGTCCTCGAGTCGCCAGGGAAATGGCAGCTGACCTGGTTCTCCGGCAAGTAGTTCACCTCATTCAGCATGGGTGGTCATCCTGCCCTCCGGGCTGGGCCTCGGACCCTCTTCGTAATTATTTTATTCTACGAGACCGCCTCTCGGTCTTGGAAGGAGTTCTCCTTCTGGCTACCAATGATACAGCTCCTCGCATGGTTGTTCCTGCAAGTTTACGAAGGGAGGTCCTCACGTTATTACATGCGGGGCACTGGGGTGTTTCCCGTACTAAAACCTTCCCTCGCAGACATGTGTACTGGCCCGGTATTGACAGAGAAATTGAGCACTTGGTGGCCACCTGTTCCCAGTGTGCGAGCCAACAGGCATCTCCCAGGGCAGCGTTCTCTTGATGGCCACTGGCAATCCAAGCATGGGAACGTGTTCACATCAATTTTGCAGGCCCGTTTCTCAATGGCTTTTGGCTCATTGTCATTGATGCTTATTCCCGATTCCCATATGTGGTTCGCTGCTACTCAACCACTTCAGAAGTTGCAATCCAGGCACTAGCAAAAATCTTTTCTGTGGAAGGTCTGCCAATCACCCTGGTCTCAGACAATGGACCGAAGTTTATTTCGCAGACCTTCCAGGATTTTTGTAGGCGCTTCCGTATTCGGCATGTTTGCTCTCCCCCCTTCCATCCACAATCGAATGTGGAAGCCGAGCACATGGTGCGCACAGTTAAGACACAGATGAAAAAGTATGTGCACGAACTTCCTGCGGAGGATGCATTGACGTTTTTCCTGATGGCATACCGGACCACACTGATGGGAGAATGCAGCCCCGCAGAGCTCCTCCATGGGCGTCAACCTAGGACTCTGCTGCACCTCCTCCGGCCTGGTCCTCGCCAGTCTTCACAAAATGGAGTACCTGGCTTTCCACTGGGTATGTCGGTCTGGGCCCGTGGGTTTGGTCACAATCCACGTTGGATACCGGCGGTGGTCCTGCGCCGAAATGGCCGCCGGCTCTATACCTTGCAGGCGGGGGACCGGGTGGTACGTCACCACCAAAATCAGCTATGTCCACGTTCGGGCACCCACCCTCCGACCTCTCGGACACCGGCTTCCCCATTTCCGGCACCTGTGTTGGTTTCGCAGGGGACGTTACCTCCTCTCCCCACTGTGACTCTGCCGCACTGCGATGGTTCTCAGCCTTGGTAGCCTCCAGTAGCTCCAGCACCGGCATCGCCATCGTTCGAGATGCCCCATCGAGAGCCGGCCCCCCTCGCAGGCCCAGTTTCTCAGGAGGCTGGTTCACCTGTGGTCGTCCCTTCCCCATCGTCCCCGCCACTGGGCCTTGCCCATCCCGAGATGGAACAGGATCCGGAGTTCAACAGCTTGTTGCCCGTTCCGTCCCGGGCTCCGGTTGTGGGACGATGGGCACCTCTTCATGTGGGTCACTTCCAGCCGTATTCGAAGGTTCTGGCTCGAGGGTTGGCAGATCCCATCGACTCCGGCCTTTCAATGGATGTGGAGGTCATCGCTCCTGCCTGATGCTCCACCTTCCGACACAGTGGATCACAGTGGCTTCACACCCCGAAGGAGGAGGAGTGCAGTGGCCACCAGAAAGATCGCGGGAGGCGCACATTGGCATGGCGCGTCACGGACAGTAGTTGTCGCAAGTAGATTCCCGTCCACGAGAGGGCACGCGAGAATTTGGATGCAACCTCTGCCAGCATGACAACAACAACAACAACAACAACTCTGGCAGCATGGGCCGTGCCCAGTCAGTTAACATCGGGCATGCCTAGGACACAGTCTCGGTCTATGCTAAGTGAAGTGCGACGTAAACGTGAACAGTGTTACTACAGTACTCACTCATTTATCATGAGTTTGTCTTTGTTTACCATTGCCAGCTCATGTGAAATGGCATTTTTGCTGTGTAACATTTACCTCAATTCAAAATTGAAATGTGAGTATCAAAATCGTATATTACTCAAACACATATGCATCCTGCTTGTGATTTAACTCTGATTCTACCTACAATATAATATTTCCACAAAATACTTCACTTTTATGTGCCCTGTATGAAAGCTCGAACTCTCAGTACCCGTCCTGTAGGAGTGCTCATGCTCAACTCAGTCACTCTGTCACACCAGATCATCTCCAGGTGCCAGTTTCTCCATTCCAGAATGATGGGCATCCCAGTGTGCACTGCCACTGCGCTGTAGCAAGAAACTGGAAGGACAGTTCCGATCCTTCAAGTGTAGGATCGATATCCTTAGGATATGCTCATAAAGAAAATTACTTTTCAGATAACCTATACAGTCCTGCAGAATTTTTGTCAACCACATCCTCTAAAAATGCAAAAGAGTAAAAATCAGATTGTTTGAAATTTCTGGATGTGGTGTTGCATATGACACATGCTTACATTGCGGGTGACCAGACTGAAAGAACATTCTACAGGAGTCACCATTCATGAGACACCCAGAATCGAGAGGCCAGATATTTGTAGCTGTTCCTCAAACTCCAGCTTGTGACGCATGGCACGGGGAGTCAGTTAGTAATCTAACTGTTGTGTAGAAACCCACTGAACTACAAATTTTTTGCCTTAAAAATTTTAGTGCAGGGACACAGACAAGCACATTGTTAGTATGTCTTCAGTACTGCACCCTCTATTCATATCACAGCTGTCAACAGTGATGATGATTACCGTTGTTTTAGCTTCCTCTACTAAAAGAACAAAAACTTTGTGTTTCACACCGATGACATCACATAGTGGTGCTTCATGCCATCTGCCCAGTTTAGGGTGGTGCAACATTGACAAATGTAGGTTCTGAGTCTGATAGGTTGAGGGAATCTAACATCTGGTTTTTATGGAGTAGCATTATCCTGAGTTTTCTTGTTTTTCTCTTCAACAGCTTTGAAGTACTGGGACTCTTGAAGGACTTACTCTGTGGGAGTAGGAACTGAAGAGGAGTCAGCAGTCCTTGGACGTGAAATCATGTCTTCTTCAACCACTCCATGTCTAGTGTTCACCGTTCCATCAACAATGACGTCATTAAGTATCGAGCAACTTAACCTCTTACCCGTGTTTACATTCTGCGCCGACCAGTTGCAGCTGTAGCGGCGCATCGAAAGCTAAGTACTAATTAATTGTTTGTGTATAGTAGTTTATTTAGGAACTTTAGTAGTCTTCAACCGGTGTTCTTGGTGTTTTCCGGTGAAATAACTTCAGAAGAAATTTTTGCGAACTGCTTTCAGTTTTGTTACTGTGTCATTAGACGTTTGATTTTCTTTCTGTGTTAGTATTTTGTTATATTCTCATTTGTTGTTGATTAATACTGTCAATAATAGTAGTTACTTCCCTTGTAGAGCAAGTTTGAGATTATTGTAGTTAGTTTTTAACATCTTCTTATTGTAGTAGCGGAACTTAGATAAAGTTGTTTTCTTGTTTCAATAACTGTAAAATTTTACCATGAGTGAGAAGTGTG
Source organism: Schistocerca americana (assembly GCF_021461395.2). Taxonomy (NCBI): domain Eukaryota; kingdom Metazoa; phylum Arthropoda; class Insecta; order Orthoptera; family Acrididae; genus Schistocerca; species Schistocerca americana. The sequence goes on along the minus strand of NC_060124.1, from coordinate 596,987,036 downwards.
GGCTTTGCCATAGGTTCGTGAGTAGTATTTTCACTGGGGGGAATGCAGTGGGGAAGCCAATGGGCATTCTGGTGAGATCCACTCCTGGAACTGCAGGTTATGTAGCAAGAGTAAGCTGATAGAGGAGCAGGAGCGTAGAATCTGTGCCCTTCAGGTGCAGCTGAAAAACGCACAGGAGGAGCTTGATAGGATGAGGAGGGAGAAGGGGGTTGGGGAATGGGAACTGGCTGATGGCAAGAGATCTGCTAGGAGAAGGAGATTTTCAGATAGTTTTACTATTGGTGTTTATAATAGATATGACCAACTGTCTGAGTCTGGTGGAGAGGAATCTCTAGTAGCTGTAGATGCAGGAAATATGCAGCAGACCTCAGCAGTTATGGTGGCTAGGACAGTTGCAAAGTCTAAGAGGAAGAAGAAGGTTCTGCTGTTAGGCAGTTCTCATGGTAGAGGTGTAGGCCAGCAGTTGCAGGAAGTTTTGGGGAGTGAGTATCAGGTCACCAGCATAGTGAAGCCTAATGCAGGATTGGCTCAGGTGACTTTTAACATAGGGGGGCTATGTAGGGATTTTACTAAAGAGGATCAGGTAGTGATTGTGGGTGGGGCTGGTAATAGTATTGATAGGGATGGGGAGTATGACATAGATGGTGACCTGGAAAAGATAGCCACTCAGACTGGCAACATGAATGTGCATTTCATGGAACTGTTTCAGCGTCACGATCGGCCTCATCTTAATACAGCTGTCAGGTGTAATAACATGAGACTTGGGGGTGCGCTGATGACAGAAGGCATGAGTCACATTTCAGTGGTGTTGGTGGAGTCTATCAGCAGGACGGGTTTCACTAGACATGGCCTGCACCTCAACAGGTATGGAAGGGGGAGGTTGGCAAAGCTTAAAGGTGACAGCATAGGTGGGGGTGGTGGGATCTCTCATGGGAAAATTCCGGTAGTTGTGGGTGTTAGAGCTGTACCTTTTTTAGATTGAAGTCAGTGATAGGTATTCCTGCTTAAGGGAAGTCTCTCTAACAAAGAAACCGCTTTCAACAAAGCTTAGGTATCCGATTAATGAGGGAATTAGTATATTTCATCAAAATATACAAGGTATTAGAGATAAAGTTAATGAACTGCTTATAGATGTTGACTCTGAAATTATTGGTGTATCTGAACACTTCTTAAATAAGGAGATAATTCAGAGGCTTCCTTTACCAGGATACAGGTTGGCTGGCAGCTTTTCTAGGAGCTCTTTGCGGTGTGGGGGAGTAGCCATGTATGTGAAAAACGGTATCCCATTTGAGTCAATTGATGTTTCAAAGTACTGCACAGAAAAGGTGTTTGAATGTTGTGCAGGTGTGGTTAAATTTAGTGGAGCTAAACTTCTTACTGTTGTTATTTATAGATACCCAGACTCCGATTTCACAACATTTTTGCTAAAGCTAGAGGAGGTTCTTGGTTCACTTTATAGGAAATATAAAAGGTTAGTTACATGTGGTGACATCAGTATTAATTGTATAAGTGATTGTGCAAGGAAAAGGATGCTGGTAGATCTCCTTAATTCATATAATCTTATGCAAACCGTATTCTTTCCAACGAGAGTGCAAGGGAACAGTAGAACAACCATAGACAATATTTTTGTTCATTCGTCATTACTAGAAGGGCATTGTGGTAGCAAAAAGGTGAATGGTCTTTCAGATCATGATGCACAAATTTTAAGTCTAAAAGATTTTTGTGCTGCAACACATGTTAAATATAGTTACCAACTTTTTAGGAAAGCTGATCCAGTTGCTGTAGAGACTTTCGTAAACCTTATCAAGGAACAAGGGTGGCAAGATGTTTATAGTGCTGATACAGCAGGCGATAAATATAATGCTTTCCTCAAGATTTTTCTCATGCTCTTTGAAAGCTGCTTTCTGTTAGAACATTCAAAACAGGGTACTAGTGCAAACAGGCAGCCTGGGTGGCTGACTAGAGGGATAAGAATATCTTGTAGAACAAAGTGGCAATTATATCAAAACGTTAGAAACAGTCACAATCTAAATGCAGCAGCCCATTACAAACAGTATTGTAAGATGCTTAAAAAAGTTATTAGGATGGCAAAAAGTATGTGGTATGCAGATAGAATAGCTAAGTCTCAGGATAAAATTAAAACCATATGGTCAGTCGTAAAGGAAGTGGCTGCTCTGAAGAGACAGGTCGAGGATATAGAATCAGTGCATAGTGGGAATGTCCGTGTTACTGATAAGTCACAAATATGTACAGTATTTAATAATCACTTTCTGAATATAGCAGGTGAACTAAATAGAAACCTAGTCCCAACAGGGAATCATATAGCGCTCTTAAAAAAAAGTGTTCCGAGACTGTTACCTGAAATGCTCCTCCATGATACTGACAAGAGGGAGATTGAGTTAATAATTAAATCACTAAAGACCAAGAACTTTCATGGATATGACAGGGTATCTAGCAGGATACTCAAGTAATGTTCCATGTATGTTAGCCCAGTACTTAGCCATATCTGTAACTTTTCCTTTAGGAGTGGTCGGTTTCCTGACCGATTAAAGTACTCGGTACTGAAGCCACTTTATAAAAAGGGAGACAGGGATAATGTTGACAATTATAGAGCTATTTCTATGCTATGGGCGTTTGCTAAAGTTATCGAGAGGGTTGTATATATAAGGTTACTGCAGCATTTAAAATCACATAATTTGCTGTCAAATGTACAGTTTGGTTTTAGAAATGGCTTAACAACTGAAAATGCTGTATTCTCTTTCCTCGATGAGGTTTTGGATGGATTAAATAAAAGGTTGCGAACGCTAGGTGTTTTCTTTGATTTGACAAAGGCTTTTGACTGTGTTGACCACAAAATATTACTGCAGAAGTTGGACCATTATGGAGTAAGGGGAGTAGCTTACAACTGGTTCGCCTCTTACTTTATGAACAGAAAGCAGAAGGTAATTCTCCACAATATTGAGAGTGGTAGTGATGTTCAGTCCCAATGGGGCACTGTTAAGTGGGGCGTTCCCCAAGGGTCGGTGCTGGGGCCACTGCTGTTTCTTATTTATATAAATGGTATGCCTTCTAGTATTATAGGTGATTCAAAAATATTTCTGTTTGCTGATGACACCAGCTTGGTAGTGAAGGATCTTGTGTGTAATATTGAAACAGTATCAAATAATGTAGTTCATGAAATAAGTTCGTGGCTTGTGGAAAATAATTTGATGCTAAATCACAGTAAGACCCAGTTTTTACAGTTTCTAACTCACAATTCAACAAGAACTGATATTTTAATCAGACGGAATGGGCATGTTATAAGCAAGACAGAACAGTTCAAGTTCCTAGGCATTCGGATAGATAGTAAGCTGTTGTGGAAAGCCCATGTTCAGGATCTTGTTCAGAAACTAAATGCCGCTTTATTTACCGTTAGAACAGTATCTGAAATAAGTGACATTTCAACACGAAAAGTAGTCTACTTCGCATATTTTCATATGCTTATGTCATATGGTATTATTTTTTGGGGTAATTCTTCTGATTCAAAAAGGGTATTTTTGGCTCAATAACGGGCTGTTCGAGCTATGTGGTGTAAGTTCGAAAACCTCTTGTCGACCCCTATTCAATAGTCTGGGAATTTTGACATAGCCCTCACAGTACATATTTTCTTTAATGTCATTTGTTGTTAGCAATATTAACTTATTCCCAAGAGTTAGCAGCTTTCACTCAGTTAATACTAGGCAGAAATGAAATCTGCATGTGGAATGCACTTCCTTGACTTTTGTGCAGAAAGTAGTGCAGTATTCTGCTGCATCCATTTTCAATAAGCTACCACAAGAACTCAAAAAAATCTTAGCAGTAGCCCAAACACTTTTAAGTCTAACTGAAGAGTTTCCTCATGGCTCACTCCTTCTATTCTGTCGAGGAGCTCCTGGAAGAGCTAAAAAATTAAGAAAATTGCAGTGTTACATTCTTGATTTTCTTTATTTAAACTTTTGACTTGTCGCCTGAATATGTTTCTTATATTTCATTTTATCTGTTTCTACAATCTACAACTCAATATGTTTCTTATATTTCATTTTATCTGTTTCTACAATAGTGTTATAATTTCATGTATTGACTCGTTCCATGACCATGGAGACTTCTCCTTAATGTGGTCCCACGGAACAATAAATAAATAAATAAATAAATAAATAAAAATAAATTAATCTTCTGCCCTTTCTTACTGACTCTGACTGGTGTTAGTTTGCTGATCTGGGCATTCCCAGGAAGAGAATCCCATAATTGGAGCCAGTCACTAGTAGATGCGGGAGGAGGGAACTGTGTGTGGGGAGGTGATGTACCCAAATATGATACATAATAAAGATATTTCTGGTGATCTAGCCACAGTCATGGCAGAATGCACTATTTTTGAGATGGTATGAAAATAATAGTACTTTTTCCAGGCTCCTCAATATGATAGGCAAGCGAAGACCTGAAGAGGTCGGATTTTACATTCTATTTTAAGGATTGGAAAGTGAGTGGGTTGTCGTCTGCAGTTTCTGCGTTGTCCTTGATACTTATTTTCCTCTGACAGTGTCCTCATGGCAGGAAGGTTACTGGTCATGAAACAACACTTATATCTGTGTAGACAGATTTCTGGAGCCTCAGGGCCACAAGCTGATACCTTTGGTCTTTCCACTGTGCCTGATACCATCATGTGCCACCTTCTCCAAACAAGATCTCTACCTGCAGACAGCACTCAAATAGAGCAGTGCCCGTCTGCTTCAGCTGGTAGTTCTGAGAATTCCAGTGCCCACAAACAGGCTGACAAATGCTCACCATTGCACGCTTGGTGGCAACAGTTCGGGCCTTAGTTGTGTGCACCTGAGGGGCTGCCACTGGGTGCGATTATTATGGGATGTGACTGCTGGAATTGCAGTGACTTGCTATGATTTTTATAATGGAGACAGTCTTAGCAAGGAAGTTCACTTTACCACTCCTGTTTGACACTGCTGCTGTAGTAGACACTTGCAACAAGCAAGAAAAGGAATTAAACTGTATAACAAGAAAGGGACTGGATCACTACAGACAGTGTGGTCAGTCATGGGATTTTCTGTGTGTGTAAACCGAAATTAGAAGGGTTGTTCTGCAGCTGGACGAGTGGTAAGTCTGCTGAAACTTGTTTCTAGTTCCGTACCATTTGTACATGTTGCTGTCTGCCTCTGTTGTTGAAATGTCCTTGATTATGCACTCACCTACTAGTTCGGTTCAGTTAATTATGTCTGGGGGGAGAATCATACGGGATGGAGTGTAAATGGCTGCACAAGAGGAACAGTATCACAGTCAGTGCCTCTAAGTGCAGTATGTCATCCCTTTGGTGTTGAATTTGCAGTTTCAAGTGCAGCCCAAAGAGGCTTAAAGAATTTCCTGTCCAGTGGCTGTAACTTGCAAATGTTACATGATGGTGTGTTCAGCACACAAATGTGATGGTTACCTGTATATTCTTTAACTGACTGCTCTTTATGAATAGTGTAGCCACCCACAATTAAGAGGGCTGGATTCATTCCTGTTGGTAGAACGTGCAGTTTAAAATGTTACAACCACTGCAAGAACATGTTCCGATTCATCCACCTGCTTTCAGGAGCTCCACCAAAAATTATTTCTTTTGAACATACCATCAATGGATTATCTTTATACCGTTTCTTCTGAGGAAAAATGAAAATTGAAAAGTGCAGGTATAAAATGGCGTGTGACATCCATTGTGGATGTTTCTGTTAAGACACTACAGTTTTGAAAAAGTGAAACACTGAGAGATGTGATCACAGTGAAATTAATACCACTGATTACACACTTGACACTACACACATGATTAACACTACAGACCTGTGCTTGCACTATGACTGTGGCAGTTCAGTTTAGAGAAGCACCACCAACGTGCTGCCATCGGTGTCCCTAGACCTCATGATAAGAATCAAAGAGCACGTGAACATGTTGCTGGGGAATACTCTGCCACACAGTTTTTACGCAAATCTACAAAGCATCAATTGTGGGCTGCCATATGCCTGAATGTACAAATTGCCAACCAACGATATCCCACGCACGGTTGATGGGTGACATGTCAGATGAACCGACAAGCCACGGACGTGATGGCACCGTTCGTTCTTCGAAGATGAGTTGCACATTCCTTGCTACATTTAGCTGGATGTTGCCATACTAAAATATGCCACGTGGAATGGCTTGAATTAGGGCCAGTGCCTCGAGCCGTAAAACCTCCACGATTTAGTGGTAACTGCTCAGGCAGTCCTCAAAACATAGGTAATGAGCTCTTATGTTGCACACAATGGTGCCCCAGACCTTCACAATTGGCAATTGTCCACTTTGCCACTCACCATACAGTCTGCACGATTGGCTTCACAATGGTGATGTTGAAAGTGTATGCGGCCATTACTGTGAGATGCCTAATGGAACTGGTATACATATGCAGGCGAATTCTTGCCACCTCGTATTCTGTAGCACTGCCAGATTCAAGAGCTGCAACAGTTTGTCACATCTTCTCTGGTGTTATATTGTGTTGCGTTCAGTCACTACTTTGGATTTAGACCTTACTTTCACACTGTTATTAATCCTCTGTGTGGTTGTTTGTGTGAATTGTTAGTGAATGCTTGTACGTCGCAAGTGGCATTGTGGGTGTGGGGGGTGGCAGATCTTAAGAACTGGAACTGTTTGCCACATTTCGCAAATGCAACTGTTGGGTATCACTGTCAGGTAATGTCCCTGGTTTCCCATCACTTAGACTTTGTGATGTGATATTCCTGACAGTGCGTCTTTCCAACATGATAGTATCTCTTTCAAAAAGTTGGTCCAACAGGTTCGACAACTCCAGATGTTTTGTACCAAAACATCTGGATTACACACCATTTCGGTAATCTCACTACCAAGCGTCATCTTCACAACACCAATAATGAACTTTCGAACAGGCCTGTGCACGGATTCATTACGAACCACTATCACCCACCACAAGTAAATGCCACAATTGTACAACGTGCATGCATGCACCATCTTCCATGCATGCACGACCTTGCAATGCATGTGACTTATCTGTTTGTCCATCTAGGGCTGCAAGTATCTCTGGTGTGTGGTAGCACTCGTTGTCTTGTGCTCCTGTTTTTCTGTGGGATGCACGTGGTTAGTCAAACGTGTTTAACTTTAGTCCTCACCCTTTGAAGCTTGCTCTCTCTCATGTAGGATGCTCATACCACATTTATCACAAACTCTGTTGTTACATATACTGTTATCAGACATATCCTTTGTCTGTAGTAGCCCAAGGATTGTGAGCAATTGCGCCACCTGACCCTTTGCACATGTTGTTTGTGGTTACAGGCAGGTAAAGAATAAGTGCATATCCTCATCGTTCATAAAAGTCTAGACAAAAATCATGTGCTACATGTGATGTGCTTCATAGTTCAAGTTTATGTGCTGAATCCAAAATGACGTATTTAAGAATTTCCTCCATAATGAGTATTAGCACCATAAAGTGTGTCCCGATCTACAGTATATTACCGTTATCATAATTCTAATCTTCTTTAGACAGGTAATTTTTCAAAGTACTAAGTTAGATATGGTCATCAGCCTACCACTGTGTTGCAAGCAGACCCCTATATTACATGTCTGGAGGTTGTGGAAAATGTGGCATTTCACAATCGCACGTAAATTGCCTTCTTTACAAACCTGTTCACCTCTCAAAGTCTCTTAAAAGTTATCACTGGGAGATCCTGTATCTTCTCTGGTTTGTGATAAATTTCCTTCCATCATAAAACGAACCACTTCTTTCATTCTATTTTTGGATCTTTTTTCTCTATTATCCATTCTCTCCTTAAATTTTGGTATTTAACAATCCATCCTGCAACAATAGAAGGGGGTTTAAAATGCTTTTCATAAATATGCAAATTGACAAAACAGTTGTAGTTCATTAGAACAATGTTGTGTAATTTGAGATGTAAAGAATTCTTCAATCAGGTGTGACTGCCATAATACAAAATTTTTAGGCAGAGCTCTTGAATTGTTCAAGAAATCTTCAGAATACTATTGTAGACATAAAATTTTTGTATATTTTATATATTTAGTCAACAGACGTGTAAACACACACATTATATGTGATCGTAGCCAGTGAAGTTTGCTGGGAGTGATAAAATTTTTTTTGTCGTGAACGAAATTCTCATTTCCAAGTAATGCACTCAGAACCAACACCACAAGCAGTAATACATTCTCACTCCAGAGGACAAGCATTTAAAATAGTTTGAAGTATGCTTTGTGGTTAGTATTTTCAGGAATTCAAATGTATACTCTCACCCAATGTATGGACCTGCATGATCTTCTCTACTTCAATAACGGTATACTTACAATTGCAAAAAATTGTTACCCAATTTAAATACCACAAGGTGAATTTACAGTGACATTGAAGTCTGGTACAAAACTGATACATAAAGAAAAACGCAAACAGTTATGTAAATTTTAATCACTGATTGCTCTTAACAGTTATTTATAAATTTTCTTAATGTTTGAAAATCTGTTTTTCAGACTTATCTCAATCCCAACATCGAAAAGCTCGTGATGAAGATGAGGAAGCTGTTGTTGTGCAGAGTTATGATGATATCATATTAAACTTCTTTCTGTAAAGGAGTTGCCTATCAGAGGACAATTACTTTGTAGGTCCATGTATTACTTCCATTCACAAATTGCAGGAAGTGTCATCTACAGAAGTAGCAAGTGGTCTCACAAATAAATTGAAAGCTTGGAATGGATTTAGTATATCCCTAAATTGCCCAGGTTCATCCTTCATTGTACTAATTAGGAGAATGTACTCCTCGTAATTCTTATCTGGAGAATAACTGTCATCAGAAAAATGCAGCACATTTCTCTGCTTTGTCTGTCTTTCCACATTGGAAGTTTTCTCATGAAAGTGATTTATATTTTTCAGTCCTTTCATAGATTAATTGATTTTCACCTTGCAGGCTAGTGTGCAAAGCAATCAAATGTCCTGTAATATCCAATGCAAACCGAGGTCGGCAGCCCACTCTGGATATTCTGTTTTGCGGTGATGCCTTCTTTTGATCTTTAAAAACTGATTTATAGGGATTCTCTAGTCAGAAAAACTTTTCAGGACATTTCTGCAGCTAAGCCAGCAGAGTTCACTGTGATTTGGTTTTTCATCATACTCATCCCCAATTTGAACTATAATTTTCTGAAACTATCATTGTGTCCAAAGTGGGATCTCAGATAACTGACTGTCAAAAATGTTTATCGCCAATGGTCATTCAGCTAGGAATAGGCTTTGTGTTTTGTACAAATCACAATAAAATTTTCTGAAGCTATTTGCAGTAAATAGAGAGGGTTGACATACCAGGAATATGTAAATACTGTACATGGTAAGGCAGTGAACATAGTGTTACTTCCACATTACGATTACTAACCTGGTGAGCACAATTAACGTACCAAGCTAACAAACACAAAATATACTGATGCAGTGATTAAAGAATTATTACTTGTATGCTGACAGTGCAATTAGCTGTTATCTTACATGCTAATAACCATTGTACATTATTTTGTTAACTGATAGGCCCTCATAAACAGAATAAACAGTGGATATAGTCGATTTTACAGACTGATCTCAGCACTACTCGGATCATGAAATCTTGCAAACAGAGAAATGGGTTGTCCAATAACCAATTGTGCAGTCTTTCCTTAAAAATTTGTAATGGCATGCCCTGAGTACTTCATGTTATTAATTGAAGAGTTTTAAAGTATTCACCTTGTGCTAGACACACGGTGGTGTTAATCTGTATCTTGGTACGTCATCATCCACCTTCATTCTATTGTTGTAGTATGAATTTCTACCCTAACAGAATTTTATGTTTACATGTAGTAAACAGATATATGTGTACATATTTACATTTACAACAGTCAATAGTCTGAGCCTGGTAAAAAGAGGGCGACAGTGCTCTCTGGGACTTGTTTTACACATTATGCATTACAATCTTTCCTGTATTCTGAGAATTTTGGCAGTGTAGGAGGGTGTCTTATCAAATGAGAAGGCTGTTATATCCTAGCCAGTAATGCCACCCGAGCCCGCTGCCAAAAGGTTGGCAGCATCAAAGTCCGGACGCCGTCCGCATAAGCAGCGCCAGCGAGACAGGAAATCGCCGCAAGTCTGCGCGCGCCACCGCTGGCTTCTGGCTTCTTAAGCGCTGGAGTCGCGAGCGCTAGGACAGTTCTGTATTCGCCGCTCAGTTGTATACTCGCCACCGAATTGTGTACTTGCTAGTCAGTTGTGTGTTCATCGCAGCAGAGTTGTTGTTTGTCGTCAGCCGACGTTGACCTAGCCGCTCCGACTCGAACTAGACAGATTTCTGTAGACCCGGCGCTCACTACTGTTTCTGTATCTTCGTTGATAAAGATAAGTACCGAATTTTATCTAATCAGAGTGTTTGGGTTTTCATCTTTCTGTTCACTGTTCCAGCGGACCGGTCGGCCCGCTATTAAAAGTGTGGCGGTGACTTCGTAAGCCGTTTCTACAGCGAATTGTTTGTCGCTACGAACAACGCCACAAAAAAGGCCATAAGTAATATATGATGGCAACAGTCCAAAGTATATTAGTCTCAGGAAGTCAATACTAATCATGTCTGTAAGTTTCCAAAGCAATTAGGAGATCCTAGAAATCTTTTTCATACCTGACTAACATGTTCTTCACAGTTAAGTTTGGAATCAACATGCATTCCTAACACTTTTACAGATCTGTTTTCTACATCCTTGGGCAATGATAAAAGAAGCTGTTTTGTTTTCTCTGGATTACATAGTAATTTACTTGCTGAGAACCAGTGGAGGGCAGATTTGGGTGTTTCCTGATTACTGTTATGCAAGGCTGAGATCTTCTGACGTGAGGCGACCAGTGTTGTGTCATCTGCATAGCGTATGATTTATATAGAGAGGAGCGTCAGTTATAGTGACGATGAAGAAGAATGGTCGAAGTAATGTGTCCTGTTGAAAACCACGTGAAGGGGTGTGTTTATTTTCAACTGTGACAAGCTATGTTGTATTATAAAGATATGAAGCTATTACTGCTAATTCTGGATTACATACCTCATAAAATTCTAGTTCTGTTGCCAGGATGTTGAAGGGAATGTAGACAAATGCTTTGCTCATTTCATATAACATAAGTAATTGGATATATGTAAGTAAGTGAGATATCTCAGACAATTATAAGATAAGGGTTTTTCCCCCATTTTATCTTTTGGAAAATAAAGAGTCACCTTATATTTGCTGATAAAGCTATAGCTGCTAAGGTCAACATTTTTCCATCATTTAACAGGATATATAGTGGTTGTCTTACATTTACAAATGAAGCTTTGGCTATTGAGGTCACACAGAAATTTATTTTGAAGAATTCAGAAGGACAGAGGTGGCCAAATAAAACTCGACTTCCAACAGGCTCAAGATATACCAATACGCCGAAGCGCCTTGATGAACCATCAACGCTATGCGAAGAGTCACGTGACGACTCAGACAGTGCTAGTGTAAGTGATACGGGAGAAATTATGAAATAGCTACTACAAAAATCTGTTGCTCTGCATTAAATTTGACTATTTTCTGGAACATGCCATATTGTATCATTTACAAACTTTTGTTGTATTTGAACACGTTCAGAGTGAAAGTTCTCATACATGTACGGATACCATGTGGAAATAAAGGAGAAATGTTATCCTTCAAAAAAGTTACTGGATTCTGAAACCGGATCAATATTTTAATTGAGAGACTGTAATGATTTAATAAGTGCATTGCAAATGATAAATACGGTCGCTGTTCATGTATTAGAATACTGTATACAAATGTTACCAGTTTTGAATCAGCTGTTGAACGTGATGCTGACATTCTGACAAAAAAAGATGGAACAAATGACATACATCATATTAAATGCATTTGCAAGAATAAATTACAGTGGCAAGACGTGTCGTAGAGCTGGTACCAATAGATGTCAGAAGATGGAAGCCGAGAGGAAGTTTGAGAATTGAACTGAATCATGATATTTAATTATGTATTAGCTGTTGCTACTGCTGCTGTTACATATGACTTGTGCCCCAGAAGATATTGCAATCAGTGTTTAACAGTTCATCAAGCACAACACTGTAGAAGGATTGGAAGAGGAACAGTGATATCAGCTTAGGTGAAAACTCGATTAGTACAGGCAGGGAAGTAGCGCGTGGCCAGCAAATTACATTGTTTTGTTGGCCGACCATTGGAATCTATCTTGTGTGCTTCAGCTTTTTAGGAACATATAACATGTTTAAATTGCAGTTTGCCTGAATCAGTTTGTAGTTGGAATTGAGTTGACTGTAAAATTTTACAAGAACTCAACAAGGGTATTCATTTCTGCAGGAGACAATAAAAGTCTAGCTGAGAAACAGAGGCATACATAAGTGTTTCGTGATGCCGTGTAGTCGACAGTCACTGTGACATATGACGGGAATGAAACCATGTCTCTGATGCTGGATCAACGCTGCCAATGAGAGAGGGGTGAGAAGACAATATCTTTGGAAGCAAGATGTATTGTAACATACGTCAGAATAGAAGCATAATCCTATACATATATGCATAAAAATAGCTGTATTCTGAGATCGCAAGGTAATCACAACATTGGAAATGTCAATATATTTGGAAGAAACAGCCAAATGTGACAACAATGATATAAATTTCACAGATGTGCGATGATGATGATGATGATGATGATGAGTAAAAACTAGTGGCACCCCAGATGACAGGGTTGCTATGTGAAAAATGTATAAAGGAAAACCATCTAAAAATTAATGTAAAACTTTTTTTCTTCGTTTGTTTTATTTGTCCTTACATTATCAAATTGTTAACAATGAACAAATGGCATGCATTTAGAATAGGTATTATGTTAACTTCTGAGACAGATACTATAACAGTTTGTAATTTTGATTAGTCAGAATATCCACCTCCTTATATATAAAATTCTTGTGTCACAGTGCCATACTCCTCTGAAACGACTCGATCAATCGTGATGAAATTTCACATGTATATTCGGCACATCTGAGAATCAGTCATAATCTATTTTTCATACCCCTAAGTGATAAGGATGGTCCACCCCAAAAATTTTTTTCTTATTTTTTGGACAGAACCTTTTATTTTAATTTTTTATGGTGTGGCATTACAAAATATACACACAACCCTAAATTTTCACCCTTCTGCCACCAACCCCCATTTTTTAATTGCAATTTTAGTAATTAAATAATTTTCAACCCTGGTTGATAACTGATCAATTATCACTTGATCAGTTATCCCCACCAGATGTCTTCCGATGATATTCGATTGATAGTCAATTGAAGAAAATGTACCAAAAGGGATGACTCGAATTTCCCTCTTTGAATCGACGTAACTAGACTGAGAAGTTTACCTAGGTAGCACGCATCATTTGCTAAACCAACATTTAGGCCTAGTGCACTTGCATCAACTTTTATCATATGGAAATATGTCATACAATCAAATTCTTTTAGTAGGACAAAGAAATTCCTCTGCTCTCCTTTGTCCCTCTAAAAGAATTTAATTGTACAATATTTGTACTTACAATAAAAATTGATGCGTGTGGGCTTGGCCTAATTCATAATGCTGGCGAACACGTTTCTACACAAAGTTGCCGCTATGTTTGTATGCCCATGGACAAACTGTGCATTGGCTGCAATTGTTAAATCCACGTGATCTACCGTAGAAACGCACTCCCCCCTTAGCCTTTTCTCACTCCCTATACAGCTTTCGGTTATTATTATTGTTTGTGTCACGAGCTACCACCAACAATGGCTATTGTGTTACATGTATACATTGTGTTACACATATACATTATTCTTATAGACTAGAGATAATTTATATGGCAAAACAAAATAACATATTATTCTTAAGACCTGCTATACCCAGTGAACTTCGTTCTGCCTCTGAGAAAAACTTTATTTTTTCTCAAGAATGCCCTTGAAAACAGGGGGTTGTCTTCTATTCAGGGCTGTCTTCTGATCAGGGCTGTCTTCTGATCAGGGCTGTCTTCTGATCAGGGCTGTCTTCTAATTTAAATACTGGAAGTACTTTGCAAACTTTGAGGGAATTGGGAGACAGTGAAGACTGTAAACAGTCCTGGAATATGGAAGCGAATAGTGTACACATCAAATCTATTGTTTTCTTTACCATGTAATTTGAGAGCCAGTAACAGCCCATACTTAATAGTTTGATAATTCTGAGATTCTTTTAAATATAAGAAGCAACAGTCTCAACTTCTAATCATTATTAGCAAGTGTGGTGTCCCATTTTTCTGGCAAGTAATACTCCTGCTTCAGGCAGCTGATACTGTAGCGATTCTACTACTCTTCACTTATTGAAGTATAGAACCAATAGAACTATGATCCGCATCCTAGATACTCTGGAATAAACCATCTGGCAGAAAGAAATGTATGTCAATTTTTCCCCCTTTCCAAAAGTGTGCATATATCCATTACTAAGATAGTCATACTACTGGCCAATACACAATGTCCTATAACATGGCTCAATGCATAACAGCAGAGGTTTTTCTTCATAGAAAATGGATCCATAGAGATGACATAACCCATCATCATCTGCAGAACCCATTGTCCAACTGAAGCAGGTTACTGACACACTGTCCTGTGTGGTCCTGATGCTTGAGCATCGCTTTTCTTCACCCTCTGTTATAGATAGTGAAGAAGTTTCTAAAAATATTGCACTGAGTCCCCATTTCTCCCAAATAGAGGCTTTACTACCTCAAATGGTGAAGGCATCTTCCTGCCGTATACTATACTATATGACAGGGTGAAAGCACAATATTGCTGTGTTCTTTTACAGTTATAAGCTGATACAGCATATGGGAGTCACACCTCTGTCATTTGGTTGGTGTTCACCAAAAAATGTAAAATTTGGCAATTGTAAGATGAAAATGCTGCCTTCTTCCATTTGAAGGATAGGTCTAGTCCTAAGGTTGTGAATGCTTAGCAAATTTGATAACTTTTTCATCAGATCAGACATAAAATTGATAACCTCATCTGTGATTATTGTCAGCAACATGAAATTTCAGTAGCACCTGGTATTCCATAAATGGTCAGGCAACAGCCATCCACACCGTTTTAAATTGTTTGGATGCTTCTGACAACCTTTGCAGTTGATGTCTGAATAATAAATTGAAATTGGCATGTTGTGCACACAGTATACCATTTCTAAAATCCGGCTCCTGTTCCTGATACTTGGCAAAAAGTTTTTGGTTACTCGTTGCTCAGTTGGTATTCAACCTCCATGACCTGCCGATAAATTGTCATATGCTTGCATTAGTGTTTTCCTAGAAAGCTGCAGGTACCACCATGCATGGTCCACAGTCATTCTGCGCAACAAGCCTCTGTGTGTCACAGACTGTGGTTGCTCCCTAAATTTGGCTGTCAGTGTTAGCAGAAGTTCCTTCTTTCACTCTGTAGTGCTCTTATTCATTGCTCACAGTACTCCAGCCTTTCAGCTTACTGGTGATTATCTAGTTGAAGAGTGTTTTAATCCTAGAACCCACTTCAATGCAGCATGGTCTGTCACATCTTAATAATTTCTTCCATGCCGGTAACAATGTAAGTACATTAAACCATAGATGATGGCCAGGGTCTCCTGTATAATCAAAAGCTATACTTCCTTGTTCCATCTGACGACTTTTTGGGAAACAATTAAAACAGGTGCACCATGCAGATTATCACTACATTCAATAATCCCATAAGCAACCTATTGCTCGAGCAATTCTTACATTATTGGCTGTAGATCTTTCAGGATTCTGTATGGGTTCCCATGAATTTGTTCGTCACTACCCACTGGTATCATACATTGCATAGCTGTTGTTGCTGGTAATGGTCCACCACAATTTAAAAAAGTCTGAATCATCACAGTGAAGCTTTGACCACTGTTCTGTCTGTCTGCACAAAGTGAATCACCTTTTCATGTAATGTAGATGGATTGACAGTCTGCATGGGACTGTCTCCCCTTGACATACCTAATCATCATCCTGCAGGATGTCCAAGTTTAATTCCCTGGCAGACAGACCTCATCTGAACTGAAGTTATCCACACACCTCAGGACTATACAAGCTCGACCTATTCTCTTACACTTGCTATATTACCACGCAGAAAATATACAATGTATTCATCTCTTTAGTGGATTCCAACAGCTCCACAGCACTACTTTCACTTGATAGGTCACCAAGACTATCAATTCTGTATCTGTTGGTAAAATACTGTGCAAACTGAACTTCAGTGGACAAATCTGCAGTGTATTTGGTACCACCTGCATTATACTTGAAAGTTGTGACAATGTCACACTAGCAGTGGTCATTCACAGCTGGACTGTTGCCCCATATCCAGAAAATACAGATCAAGGACAACACAGCACCCATCAGCAATGAGTGGCAGTACTTCCATCTGGTACTGAAAATTTCATACACCAACAATGAAACTGAGCCATGTTGATCCCAATGACACCACATCATTGTCTCCTACTCCACACAACCTATATCATGTAGTCGCGACATATTGCCTGGAAATGCTCATAAAAAATACATCCAGGGTCCAGCCTCTACCAGAATAAATCTTATCAGTTTTGGCTTTTTACCTTAATGCTTAGGATTCTGTATTGTCCTTCGTAATTATGTCTGAAAATGCATCTACTGATCGATTCCATCTCTGTGACAAACCATTGAGCTTTTCTCTAGAAAGTGTCCCACTCAACTGTTTGATTAAGGAACAGGCATCTGAACAGATTATTAAAAGGCTTTACCATCTGTATTGCAATCTCTCAAGGTACATTATGTGTATCTTCGAGTTACCATTCCACCCTAACTTTGCAAACCGGCCTAATGAGATATGTGTGTATATGGTTAGTTAGGGGCTGCTTTCAGATCACGAATAAATACTGATACATTGTCGGTGAATTTATCCAAAATAAAGAGGCACCAAATTAGCTGCAACAGAATTTATAGGCATGATAATGATATTCAGTGAGGCTTTTCCCTGTACCGGCTCAGCTTGCCAACACTCATTAATGGCTATCAAAATGTCAACAGGCTCCTGTGATACTACTGCTCCTTTGCACATGTGATATTACTGCTGCATTGCAGAGTTGCTGAAAGATATAGCCATGCTACTCACACCTTAAAAAATTTGATCACTTGGTGCTTCGGTGATATTCACATTTCCATTATTTGTGCAACCTCCATTTGATAATATGGAAAATATGCTCTATCACCACAGTAAACAAACAAGCAGGGACTGACCAACATTAAAACTTATGTGTAGTACTCAAAGAAGCGTCGGCTATAGAGTGCAGCAGTGATCTGAATCTTGTCAGGCCACTGTACAGTCTAACTGGCACTGTCATTGTGCAACACAACCAGTACGCAAACTAACTGCAGCATTGACACCCAACTGAATGCCAATAGCATTAAGACATTTTTAAGCTGATGTGAATGTCCTATGGGCTAATTGTGCTTGTAACACAGAAAACATAACCAAAACCAAGAATCCCTCACAAAAGCATAGTGCTGGGCTGCGAGGTGGGGCAGAAGTTGCTTCTGATGCCAGAGGACTTCTTTTGCCAGATGTACTGTCCATGGGGCTGGACATTACATTGGGTGGGCTCAGAGGGCTGGCTGGGTTCAGGAGGCTGTCCAACCATCACACCAGTTGTGGTGAGTGGATTCCCATCTGACACCCACGGGCATTAGTGAAACAGTATTAAGACACAAAACTGTTATTTTTGATAAAGTGCAATGGTTGACTTTTCTACTCTCCAGCACAGTGGCAGGAAGTGCCCACCCAGTACACGCTGTCTGAGGTGAGTGGCAGCAGCATCAGCTCCGGCTGTGGAATGGCACCAGATCTGTCAGTCCTATGCAGCCGACACTTTGAAAGTGTGCCTCAGTTACTGGGTATATTCTGTGCAGGCTTGGTACATGAAATATTACTTACCTTCGTGTCTCATCTTTCATTTATACTGCGCAGGTTTGAGCACTTTGGTGCCTACCCCTCCCATTTTGTATGATGAATCATGGCTTTTAACCTTGAATCTAGTTTGATTAACTTGTGTGTTTTTGGCATTCAGTAACAATCAAGTCTGCAACACTAAGGTACATCCAGTTGTCGCGTGCACACTTGAGATGCCCGAATGCTGTTTTGTCACTCATGCCCTGAGAATTAATAGACAATTAATTATTGTCACATGACAGATACTTGCATCAGTATCACATTACCCAACATGAATGCCATGCGAGTTGATCTCAAAGTTAATGTCATGACCAATGGGAAATTGCTAATTTAATAAGTGACCTTCCCATAACAAAACAAACTTAACATTTTCATGACTACAACAGCTTCTTACATCATATATGTGACAAGAATTGGGAATAGCGGGAGAATAAGTTATTGAAAAATTTTTCATCTATATTCTGGTTTATAATAATTATTGAAGAATCTTCCAAACTTTCTAAACACAAAATGAATTCCTTACTGATTGGGCTCTGATTAACTTTGAATTCTGCTCTTTCAAGAAAGAATTGAACGATGATCTACGAAGCAGTACATAATCACAATATAAAGGTTTCAAAACGTACGCTGGTCACGCCTCTGGTACTGATGTATGGACACAAAGAAATTTGTTCTGCTTTTGTCCATTATCACTCAACACATGATAAAATCTAAGATATTGGACCTACATAGTCCTGAATGGTATCACTGGAACCTTTGCGAAAATATCTGCATGCTTGCCTTGGTTAAAATGAATCTACATAAAATTCACAAATGAGGCAGTAAGATGCTGCTCACTGGACATGTTTCAAATGAGCAATGATTCCTTACAAAAGTGACTGGTCACTTATATTCTATGTATCAGTGAGGTTAGTGACATGGAAACACTGTTAGATCATTTTAGCTGAGGTACGTATTGAATTAAACAACCAATGTAGTGTTGGGACTCAATGGTCATAGCTCTACAAAGAAATGTGGTAAACATCTGAATTAAATACATGCATCACCTAGTCTGATCAATTCTATCTAGTAAGAGGAAGAAATTATAACTTATTCTGAATTATTGAAGCTCAGTTCTTAGAAGACTGCAGAGCTCTGCAAAATGCGGTAGACACTCACTGGTCCCAAGCAGCTTTGCCTGTCAGCCTGCCTAAGACTTTATGGGGCAATGGGAAGGAAGAGCATTGCCACCAGCTGCACATATCCCACGGGTAATGGGCCATTCTCTCACTCGAGGCAAGCTATATAAATGGCTTAGGAGCACTCCTCTTAAAATTGTTTGCAGATGATACTGATATTTGCCATCTAAGGAAGGCATCACAGTATTAAAATCAATTGCAAAATTATTTAATCTAAATATCTGTATGGTGTGAAGGATGGCAATGTGACACCCCCCCCCCCACCCTCCCACCCCCCCCCCCCCCCAAAAAAAAAAAAAAAAATAAAAAATTAATAAATAAAATAAAATAATCAAAATAAATAAATAAAAACTTGGAGGTCATTCACATGAGTACTAAAAGAAGTCTGTTAAATTTCAACTACACAGTAAACCACATAAATCTAAAGGTAGTCTGTTCTACTAGGTATGTAGGCTTTTGAGTTACGAACAACATAAATTGAAACGATAATGTTGTTTAGAAGCCAAGGCAAAGACTGCATTTTATTGCTAGAAAATTTAGTAGACACCAGAGTATTCTTGTGGTTTATGGGATCCTTATCAGATAAGACTAATTGAGTACACTGAAAAAGTTTAAAGAAGGACACTTCATTTTGTAATGTCGAGAAATGGGTGGAAGGGGGAGGTGAGGCGGAGAGAAAATCACTGATATAATAATTGTCATGGCAATCATTAAAACAAACACTTCTTTCATGGAAGTGAGATTTACATAGAAATGTGGAAATATTTGATTGACACCCATGTAAGTACGGAGAAATTACAATTCTAATAACTTAAATATATCCGTGTGGAAACTGAACTCGCTTAAGCGTTCGTCTTTCCTATGTGCCACCGGAGAGTGGAACGGTAGAGAAAAAATGTGAACATGGTTCAAAGAACCCTCTGACAAGCGCTTACTGCAGCATGTCATCGAACTACATCTACATCTACATGACTACTATGGTGTCGTTTAGTGCAAGTTGCAGTCTCCACAATGGGTCATGCTGTTCCACAGAATCACATAGACAGCTTGACAAGTAGACAGCAGACTGGCATAGGTTGCTCCTCCAGCCTGCTCTGCTGCAGACTGAGTAACTGTAATGGAAATGAGTAGTTCCTATGGGAGGCTGCTATGTGTTCATTATGCATCTGGTCTGCTTTGTCGTCTGCTCAGCTTTCCTAAACACTCCATTATGACCCAACTTTACTTTCCAGTCGCTCTCGCTACTGTATTTCGTAGCGTCAGCATACTGCTGTTTCATCTGAGTTACACTTTCTTGCTTGATTGCGTATGGTCAACAGAATGACAGCACCTCCCACCTAAGCTATTTTGCTCCATAGGCTTCTCAGACAGCCCAGCTCATATGGTATGCAGCAATCTGTTCCATAATCTGGACATAATTACAATATCGACCATCTCCCAAAATCGAAACTCCACTCTATTACTGCAGCTTGGCCTGCTTTCCTCTGCTTCCTGAGTTGCCAGGGAAGATGTATGAATTTTTACTGGACTGTGCCAATATATTCATTCGCGGCACAGCACTTCATAGCAGAGCACTGTCAGTATTCTAGTAGAAGACTTACATGTGTCAGATGGCTATCCATTGGTCAATATCATTTCAGTATTCAATATTTTTCAGATATAAAAGAATTTTGTATCAGATTTATTTCTTTAAACACCAACAGTAAAGCTCTTCAAATTTTACAACAGGTGTTGATCTCGCATGCAGAAAATGTCTGGCTTCTGCCACAGTCCCCTCGTGCCAGACATTGGAAACATTTTGTACATACAAAATCAATATTTGAGACAGGAGTTAATCCTGGCATTGATTCAGGGTTCATAATTGAGATGATTCACGAACTTGTAAAGCAAGAGTATGCATCCTGAACAATGTTAGTATTGACAGTGTCTCCACAGGAGTAGTGAGAGATTGCCAGATTCCCTTTCTTTGTATTGTGAAGTGGATCACCTCCTCTCTGCTACTGGGGCCAATGTGATATTCAGACATAGTGTGTATGGAATTCTGCTGAAGTGAGGTTGTTGTCTGATCTAAACCAACATCAGAATGGAGGTGAGTCATTCAACTCGTAAAATCAAAATGTGATGGCAAAACATCCAGATTTGTGTATGTAACCAACCAGATCAGGTAATGTACCATGACCTACATCTACATCTACATTTATACTCTGCAAGCCACCCAACGGTGTGTGGCGGAGGGCACTTTACATGCCACTGTCATTACCTCCCTTTCCTGTTCCAGTCATGTACGGTTCGCAAGAAGAATGACAGCCAGAAAGCCTCCATGTGCACTTGAATCTCTCTAATTTTACATTTGTGATCTTCTCAGGATGTCTAAGTAGGGGAAGCAATATATTCGATACCTCATCCAGAAATGCACCCTCACAAAACCTGGACAGCAAGCTACACCACGATGCAGAGCGCCTCTCTTGCAAAGTCTGCCACTTGAGTTTGTTAAACATCTCCGTAATGCTATCACACTTACCAAATAATCCTGTGACAAAATGCGCCACTCTTTGTTGGATCTTCTCTATCTGATCTGTCAACCCGACCTGGTACGTATCCACACTGATGAGCAATAATCAAGTATAGGTCGAACGAGTGTTTTAATAGCCACCTCCTTTGTTGATGGACTACATTTCCTAAGGACTCTCCCAATGAATCTCAACCTGGCACCCACCTTACCAGCAATTAGTTTTATATGATCATTCCACTTCAAATTGTTCCATGTGCATACTCCCAGATATTTTACAGAAGTAACTGCTACCAGTATTTGTCCCGCTATCATATAATTATACAATAAAGGATCTTCCTTTCTATGTATTCACAATACATTACATTTGTCTGTGTTAAGGGTCAGTTGCCACTCCCTGCACCAAGTGCCTATCCGCTGCAGATCTTCCTGCATTTCGCTACAATTTTCTAATGCTGCAACTTCTCTGTATACTACAGCATTATCCGCGAAAAGCCGCATGGAACTTCCGACACTATCTACTAGGTCATTTATATATATTGTGAAAAGCAGTGGTCCCATAACACTCCCCTGTGGTACACCAGAGGGTACTTTAGTGTCTGTAGATGTCTCTCCATTGAGATCAACATGCTGTGTCCTGTTTGATAAAAACTCTTCAATCCAGCCACACAACTGGTCTGATATTCCATAGGCTCTTACTTTGTTTATCAGGCGACGCTGTGGAACTGTATCGAATGCCTTCCAGAAGTCAAGGAAAATTGCATCTACCTGGGAGCCTGTATATGACCAGTCTGAAGTCATGGAAAATGGCATCTACCTGGGAGCCTGTATTTAATATTTTCTGGGTGTCATGAACAAATGAAGCGAGTTGTGTCTCACATGATCGCTGTTTCCGGAATCCATGTTGATTCCTACAGAGTAGATTCTGGGTTTCCAGAAATGACACACCAGAGCAAAAAACATGTTCTAAAATTCTACAACAGGTCGATGTCAGAGATGTAGGCTTATATTTTTGCGCATCTGCTCGACGACCCTTTTTGAAAACTGGAACTACTTGTGCTCTTTTCCAATCATTTGGACCTCATGTTGTGGCAGTTCCTGGATTGAACCATGACTGAAGTGTATAGAATAGATGCACCACATGGTGTTGGGCAGATGTGTATGCTCTGGATAGAAATTAGTGGTCAGTATTTCCGTATCATACTTCCGTACTGAGATCTTTGTGGCAGTATTAATTGTAGGTATCTCATGAACAGCATTGACCAAATTATTTGAATAGCCCGAAAGGACAGGCATAACAGTGTCATGGTACATGCCGCCTGTAGCATTTGTGTGTGGTAGCTGAGCAATTGATGTAGCAGAATGATACAAGAATAGGATATATGTTGCTAATGTTGAGGTGTCAAGTAGGAACGGAGTGCATCTCCTTATGCTATGTGGTAAGATACTTAAACCAAACAGCATAGAATTATTATAAACATTATTTCCTGATTTTGATGACATGTAATGTTGATTTAGCATGTAACTTCATCTAAAATTGGCGTTCATGGTACTTTTGGCTTTCAACAAGCTCAAAGAAAGATTTTATTGCCGTAATGAAACATTTTCTGAAAGTAACAGTCTGTTGTCACTAACTAGATTAGTTGAATGTTTCCAATGATCTCTTTTATAGTATTCTCCTCTATTGTAATATTGATTTATCATTTGGAGGTCTGGAGACAATGACATCTTTGATATATTGAACAACTTCAATAGTGTCCTTGTATGGAAGATACTTCAAGAGCTGAACTACTAGTCATGAAGATATGCATGATGCCATCCTTTCTGCATTGTCATCTACTTACACTAAAGTGCATTTTGGTAACCTGGTGTGTTACTGTTAAGTCAGTCTTTTGGTATTAACAAATGGCATGATAGAGAAACTTTCTAATTTTCAAAATATTACATAATAAAATGCCTCTGTCAGTGTACTCGCTCCAGTAAGATTTCAACAGATGTGTGTTCAAGGAAACCCACATGCTCTTGCTGTTACCTGCTGGATTCAGAAAATGTTTTATTTAATATTTTTACACTATATTATAAGTCACAGCTACAAAAAACATTGCAAATTGTTTGACAGCTTTGATGATACTCTGAAGCAACTGACTAGTCTTAACTGTGTAGTAATTTTGATAAACTGGTTGCTTATACAACCCATGATTGTAGCAACCTGAATGTTGGAATGTGGATCTAATGTCATGAAGGACAAGACTTCAGATGCATGAAGGAATTTTATTGCAGACCTAAAGATGTCGTACATTCTCTTCTTCTTCTTCTTCTTCTTCTTCTTCTTTACTGTCACCTTGTCCCACGTCACATAGGGTTGGCGTTGGTCTTCTGGATCCTTCTCCCGCATAGTACTCTATCCATTGCCTCTTCCTTCTTCCATCCTTTCCCCCTTAGGTCCCCGGATATCTTATCCTTCCACCTCATCTTCAGTCTTCCTCTCCTTCTTGCTCCTTCAATCTTTATATCTTGAACTATGTTTCTGATATACTCTTCCCCTTTTCTCTGTAAGTGTCTGTACCTCATTAGTCTGCTCTCTTGTATCTTTTTCCTCATGGGTCCACTTTCACAGCTCCTCTAACAAATTCATTTCTAATCCTGTTCTTCCTTGTTAGCCCACACATCCACCTCAGCATCTTCATTTCCACCACTTCCATCTTCCTTTCCTGGGCTACTATGATTGGCCATGTCTCTGCCCGTATATCATAGGAGGCCTTACCACCGACTTGTACACTTTCCCTTTCAACCCAATGCTCACCTTCTTGTCACACAACACTCCACTTATTTTCCTCCAGTTGTTCCAACCACATTTTATTTGGTGTTGTATCTTGCTTTCTAGTCCTCTATTGCTCTGTATGTACAACCCCAGGTATTTAAATTTGCAGACCGATTTCAGCTCATCATCCTGGATCTTGCAAGACCTCATCTGGACATCCTTCAGTGCTAAATATTCTGACTTTGTCCTGCTGATTTTCATCCCTCTTTCTTCTGGTGCCTTCCTCCAATCCTCCAGCATTTCCTCAAGTCTGTCAATGCTCTGCTCACAAAGAACCACATCATCCGCAAACATCATGTTCCATGGCACCTCCTTCTTCACTTCTTTCACCAGCACATCCATAATCAGATCAAAGAGATAGGGACTAGGCGCAGATCATTGATGTTACCTTACTTTTACTGGAAACTCCTTTGTCATGCCCACACTACTTTTCACCTGCATCATTGCTCCTCTGTACTTTTCCTTCACTAACCTCACATACTTCTCTGGCATGTACTGCTCTCCCATGCCAAGAAGGACTGATTATTCTAAACCAATTTGCATTCAGTGGATGCAAAACATCTGCAACATCATTTATGCATTCTTTTATCAACTCGGCATTAGAAAATAATTTTTCAGCTCTTGCTGTGTCAAGTGCAACTTTATAACTTCCAAGTACCAATGGGCTGTCACTGCTGTCATTCAGAAAAGTTGAAATCTGTGCTCCTAAAGTACTACATCAATTAGATGAGAGGTGTACTAAAAGAAAACTGTAAAACTCTTATGATCCTAGCAATACACCAGATTCATCAGGTGTCATCTGACTGCTCTTTTGACTCAATTAATTTTGCCACCTATTTAGAGTTCAAAAGTAAGCAGTACTCATCCATGAGAAATGTGTTCCAATTTCATTCTGTATCAAACTTTGTTACTGTGCACAAACAAAAACTGGCACTCCTGTTACTTTTTAAATGTTGTCACATTTCCAGTTGTCTATTATTTTGATTGGCAAAAGTAAGAAATTGAAATTGTGCATAGCCTCTGAACAGAGAGACAGAGAGTCAGAGAGACAAAGAGACACACAGAGAGAGAGAGAGAGAGAGAGAGAGAGAGAGAGAGAGAGAGAGAGAGAGAGAGAGAGAGAGAGAGAGATCATGAGCAAGCACGGGTGCATGCTCGAGTGGGGGAAGGGACTGGACTGGGAGGTTCTTCTGATTAAGGGTCATGAGAATTGAGTAGAATGAAGTCCAGGCAGGGGCAAGCTAGAAGGTCTGTGTCTACTACTGAGAACATAAGTAGCCATTTTGTTCAGAATATCAGGAGACGGTTTTGCAAACACCTCACGGTGCATATTTATGTGTTCAGTCATCAGTCTGCTTGGAACATTTCCCAGAAGTGGTCTTCACTGGATAGCTTGAAGATATTGTTTTCTTGATGTACCGTAGGCCTTCTAGCATATATCCATTCCAGTTCTTTCTTTAGATAGGTAAATTTCAGAGATCAGTGTTGAAAACAATGAAGATAATGCGTAACCTTAAACCAAACAAATTTCTTTATTCCTTTAAACAATGTAGTAAGCACCTGCTTTGTATAATCTTTTATTTGTACCAACATACATTTCAGAATGTAACCCATCTTCAACTAGTGTAATACATACTTAAATTATCAGTTGGCACATCATTACAGAAATTAACTTCAAATTGGGAGCTGCAGCTGCCCCATTCAAAATAACAAATTTGTTTATCTATTATATTTAAAGAGCTGTATATCTACAGTATATTACTCTTTAGATGCACTTACTTTCTGTTCTGCATACTGTTGCTCCTAATTTCTCCATTAAAAGTATGGCACAACACATTTTATTTGTATGATGCACAAACACAGGAACATTGCCATGTTGCCAACTGATAAAAGTGACAATAGATATAATTTTTTGATACAAACAAAGTACACCTTCTTAATAAATACTGAAATTACTGTGCTGTCTTTTGGCTTACATATAAATGTTATTAATTTTAAAATTAAACTTAAAAATTGTAGGTAAAATATATGGCCTGCTGGATTGATGTTTATAATGAATAAAGACAGGAAATCTGATTGGATGAGATATATGGTATTTTATTCATTATCAGTATTTGGGCTGTGGTTGTATAAGTAAATTATGGAAGTTTCATGGAAACATTCTAAATGACCAGAGTTATCCAACAAAATGTCATTTGAGGATGCACATTTGTGATATTAGATTCAAATTTCTTAGAGTAGGTTCATTCTTTCACCTATATTGACCAGGTGAAGTATTAGTAGATTGTGTGGTATGTCTGTAACCTGCTGTCACTCTTCAGTTGCACACAAGGAAACTGTGGATTTGCTTAACCTTCTTTGAAAAACATTATAGTGACATACACGCAGTTACCTTGAACTGTTCATTGGTAACACCTGCCATGAGCAAGATGGTGGAACAGCCGATTTGTACAGGAAATGACAACAGTGTTTTAGTTTTGATGGTGGGAGAGATAAAAGTTTTGTTTTAACATAGCATCCTGTACCATAGTAGATATCATTGTTTGAATCTGTGTTGTTCTACTAAAACTCAGTTTCTGCACATTAACCCATACTAAATGATTTAACATAAAGGTTTATCATTAATATATTACAGCAGATGTGGTCTGTGTATTATCAAAACTTTTTGAATGGTATGTATCGACTGCAGTGATCTTCTTATTGACGACCAGATGCCTTTGAAATGGGTGCACATAGAAATAGATGTCAAAGTCTGTGAATGTCACTTTGTTCCAGGTCATATAAGTGAACAGTGAATGATTTACAAGTATGACTCCAAATCACAGTGAGGAATCACTGTAGTTTGTACTGCCTGGAAGGATATTTTCTTTTTATGACTCTTGTTAGCACCATCTTTGTACTCCTCAGAATAGCTTAGTCTATTTTGGAAATAACGCCATAACAGTCAGGGCTTTCGCTTTGTTTCAAACAAATTTCAGTATAAATCTCTTCAGAAATTCTTCTAGTCCACTGATGTCTCCTCTGTTTGATAAAGTTTATCTGTGATAAAGTTCCCACATCTTTTTACCTGCTTATAGGTTACCAAAAATTTTTGACATAACTCAATTTACTTTTCAGAAACCAAGAACTTCTATAAATATGGCAAATCATTTGCTGGCCATTCTTTTTGCAGCTCCACTGCACACAGTCTGTACTTCTCTGTTATGAGCAATAAGGGTCGTAACTACACCACGCTTGCAACGACTTGTAGTGCTGGCTACAAATTAGTTTGCCAACACCACTTGGCAACATTGTCCTCATGGTCCATAAGGACAAGGTTACAGGGATGAATTCATTCACATACTGCAGTTGACAAAGCTGAGCTCAGAAAACTTTAAGATATTATAAAAGCTTTTACAAAAATATTGTTTTGGGTGATGGTACATGACCCCCTTGACACCCCTTTGGATCTGCTCCATTCAGAACCATCTCTACAGGAAGTTTATTAATGGGGTTTACATAACTACATCCTTGTCACAACCTATGCCTAACAGGTGGGGAGACATCAGTTACATAGACATCAGGCTGTGATAAGAGTCAAAAATTGAAGTGGCAGTACGCTGCAATAGCAGAAGCAGAAGAAAGGGTCATCTACTCAACATAGTAATTTGTGAGTGTGTGTCATCAGTACCGTAATTCCACATTTTATACATAAATGCTTCTCCTTTAAACTAATTTTTCATGCAAAATTCCAAAGCAGTCTAGAGTTCACAAGCTCGCTTACTTTTTCTCATATAACAGGTAACCTATTATTCTAACTCTACTTTACATAATTATTATATATAAAAACAAAGATGAGGTGACTTACCGAACAAAAGTGCTGGCAGGTCGATAGACACACAAACAAACACAAACATACACACAAAATTCAAGCTTTTGCAACAAACTGTTGCCTCATCAGGAAAGAGGGAAGGAGAGGGGAAGACGAAAGGAAGTGGGTTTTAAGGGAGAGGGTAAGGAGTCATTCCAATCCCGGGAGTGGAAAGACTTACCTTAGGGGGAAAAAAGGACAGGTATACACTCGCACACATGCACATATCCATCCACACATACAGATACAAGCAGACATATTTAAAGACAAAGAGTTTGGACAGAGATGTCAGTCGAGGCAGAAGTGTAGAGGCAAAGAAGTTGTTGAAAGACAGGTGAGGTATGAGTGGCGGCAACTTGAAATTAGCGGAGATTGAGGCCTGGCGGATGACGAGAAGAGAGGATATACTGAAGGGCAAGTTCCCAGCTCCGGAGTTCGGATAGGTTGGTGTTGGTGGGAAGTATCCAGATAACCCGGACGGTGTAACACTGTGCCAAGATGTGCTGGCTGTGCACCAAGGCATGTTTAGCCACAGGGTGATCCTCATTACCAACAAACACTGTCTGCCTGTGTCCATTCATGCGAATGGACAGTTTGTTGCTGGTCATTCCCACATAGAATGCATCACAATGTAGGCAGGTCAGTTGGTAAATCACGTGGGTGCTTTCACACGTGGCTCTGCCTCTGATCGTGTACACCTTCCGGGTTACAGGACTGGAGTAGGTGGTGGTGGGAGGGTGCATGGGACAGGTTTTGCATCGGGGGCGGTTACAAGGATAGGAGCCAGAGGGTAGGGAAGGTGGTTTGGGGATTTCATAGGGATGAACTAACAGGTTACGAAGGTTAGGTGGACGGCGGAAAGACACTCTTGGCGGAGTGGGGAGGATTTCATGAAGGATGGATCTCATTTCAGGGCAGGATTTGAGGAAATCGTATCCCTGCTGGAGAGCCACATTCAGAGTCTGGTCCAGTCCCGGAAAGTATCCTGTCACAAGTGGGGCACTTTTGTGGTTCTTCTGTGGGGGATTCTGGGTTTGAGGGAACGAGGAAGTGGCTCTGGTTATTTGCTTCTGTACCAGGTCGGGAGGGTAGTTGCGGGATGCGAAAGCTGTTTTCAGGTTGTTGATGTAATGATTCAGGGATTCCGGACTGGAGCAGATTCGTTTGCCACGAAGACCTAGGCTGTAGGGAAGGGACCGTTTGATGTGGAATGGGTGGCAGCTGTCATAATGGAGGTACTGTTGCTTGTTGGTGGGTTTGATGTGGACGGACGTGTGAAGTTGGCCATTGGACAGGTGGAGGTCAACGTCAAGGAAAGTGGCATGGGATTTGGAGTAGGACCAGGTGAAACTGATGGAACCAAAGGAGTTGAGGTTGGAGAGGAAATTCTGGCGTTCTTCTTCACTGTGAGTCCAGATCATGAAGATGTCATCAATAAATCTGTACCAAACTTTGGGTTGGCAGACTTGGGTAACCAAGAAGGTTTCCTCTAAGCGACCCATGAATAGGTTGGCGTACGAGGAGGCCATCCTGGTGCCCATGGCTGTTCCCTTTAATTGTTGGTATGTCTGGCCCTCAAAAGTGAAGAAGTTGTGGGTCAGGATGAAGCTGGCTAAGGTGATGAGGAAAGAGGTTTTAGGTAGGGTGGCGGGTGATCGGCGTGAAAGGAAATGCTCCATCGCAGCGAGGCCCTGGACGTGCGGAATATTTGTGTATAAGGACGTGGCATCAATGTTTACAAGGATGGTTTCCGGGGGTAACAGATTGGGTAAGGATTCCAGGCGTTCAAGGAAGTGGTTGGTGTCCTTGATGAAGGATGGGAGACTGCATGTAATGGGTTGAAGGTGTTGATCTACGTAGGCAGAGATACGTTCTGTGGGGGCTTGGTAACCAGCTACAATGGGGCGGCCGGGATGATTGGGTTTGTGGATTTTAGGAAGAAGGTAGAAGGTAGGGGTGCGGGGTGTCGGTGGGGTCAGGAGGTTGATGGAGTCAGGTGAAAGGTTTTGCAGGGGGCCTAAGGTTCTGAGGATTCCTTGAAGCTCTGCCTGGACATCGGGAATGGGGTTACCTTGGCAAACTTTGTATGTGGTGTTGTCTGAAAGCTGACACAGTCCCTCAGCCACATACTCCCGACGATCAAGTACCACGGTCGTGGAACCCTTGTCCGCCGGAAGAATGACGATGGATCGGTCAGCCTTCAGATCACGGATAGCCTGGGCTTCAGCAGTGGTGATGTTGGGTGTAGGATTAAGGTTTTTTAAGAAGGATTGAGATGCAAGGCTGGAAGTCAGAAATTCCTGGAAGGTTTGGAGAGGGTGATTTTGAGGAAGAGGAGGTGGGTCCCGCTGTGACGGAGGATGGAACTGTTCCAGGCAGGGTTCAATTTGGATGGTGTCTTGAGGAGTCGGATCACTAGGAGTAGGATTAGGATCATTTTTCTTCGTGGCAAAGTGATACTTCCAGCAGAGAGTACGAGTGTAGGACAGTAAATCTTTGACGAGGGCTGTTTGGTTGAATCTGGGAGTGGGGCTGAAGGTGAGGCCTTTGGATAGGACAGAGGTTTCGGATTGGGAGAGAGGTTTGGAGGAAAGGTTAACTACTGAATTAGGGTGTTGTGGTTCCAGATTGTGTTGATCGGAATTTTGAGGTTTTGGAGGGAGTGGAGCTGGAAGTGGGAGATTGAGTAGATGGGAGAGACTGGGTTTGTGTCCAATGAGAGGAGGTTGAGGTTTGCTGGAAAGGTTGTGAAGGGTGAGTGAGTTGCCTTTCCGGAGGTGGGAAACCAGGAGATTGGATAGTTTTTTGAGGTGGAGGGTGGCATGCTGTTCTAATTTACGGTTGGCCTGTAGGAGGATGCTCTGAACAGCCGGTGTGGATGTGGGAGAGGAAAGATTAAGGACTTTTATTAAGGATTGGAGTTGACGGGTGTGTTCATTGGCTGAGTTGATGTGTAGGTGAAGGATTAGGTGGGTGAGGGCAATGGATTGTTCAGTTTGGAACTGGTATAGGGACTGATGGAAGGAAGGGTTGCAGCCAGAGATGGGAACTTTGAGTGTGAGGCCTTTGGGGGTAATGCCAAAGGTCAGACAAGCCTGAGAAAATAAAATATGCGAGCGTAATCTGGCTAGGGCGAAGGCATGTTTGCGGAGGGAATGTAAATAAAACTTAATGGGGTCATTGTGGGGGTGTTGTGAGGGTGACATGGTATTAGAAGGTGGAAAGTGTAACATGAGGTGAAATGAAAATGAAAATAAAAATATATGGGGAGAGATAAAGGTGAACCGGAAAGAAACTGGAGATCTGGAATGAAAAAAGGCAAAAAGGTGTTGGTTACAGCTGGGCTATGTTGGACTTGGGTTGGTAGACAACGATGTGCATAAAGGTTAGGTGGTTGTGTTGCCGCCAAAACACGTTAAAGGACGGAGAAATTCGGGAAAATTTCGAAAAAACTGCGTGTAGTATGTTAAAAGGAGTGGTATTGTGGTGGCAGATTATGAAAATGAGGCTAACAATTGTTTGACGAAGAAATAATGGCGTTAAAACCAGTGGGAAGCGGCTAAAAATGATCAGTGATGTGGGAAAAACGGAAATGGAAATAAAGCGAAAGTTATTAGAACTGGCCGAAATGGTTGTTTAAAAGGTGAAAGGAGCTGTTGGTGAACTAGAAACGGTGGATATTATAGCGGCGGTAGTGCTGAATGCGGCAAAAAAAAAAATATATATATATATATATATATTTTTTTTTTTTTTTTTTTTTTTTTTTTGTTATGGTTTGGAAGTGGGTTACGTATTATTGAGTATATATATAGGCGGGATAAAATAGTATAGCAGATTACGGTAAAAAGGAGAAGGGGAATACAAAGTGAAACTACTGGCAAAAACAGAAAGAGGAAAATAAGACGACAGAAAAGATTTCGAAATGCAACAGTGACAATAACAAACGTAATTGTTGGATTCAAATTAATGATATCAATATAATGTAAGGAAACATTCCACGTGGGAAAAATTATATATAAAAACAAAGATGAGGTGACTTACCGAACAAAAGCGCTGGCAGGTCGATAGACACACAAACAAACACAAACATACACACAAAATTCAAGCTTTCGCAACAAACTGTTGCCTCATCAGGAAAGAGGGAAGGAGAGGGGAAGACGAAAGGAAGTGGGTTTTAAGGGAGAGGGTAAGGAGTCATTCCAATCCCGGGAGCGGAAAGACTTACCTTAGGGGGAAAAAAGGACAGGTATACACTCGCACACATGCTCATATCCATCCACACATACAGACACAAGCAGACATATTTAAAGACAAAGAGTTTGGACAGAGATGTCAGTCGAGGCAGAAGTGTAGAGGCAAAGAAGTTGTTGAAAGACAGGTGAGGTATGAGTGGCGGCAACTTGAAATTAGCGGAGATTGAGGCCTGGCGGATAACGAGAAGAGAGGATATACTGAAGGGCAAGTTCCCATCTCCGGAGTTCGGATAGGTTGGTGTTGGTGGGAAGTATCCAGATAACCCGGACGGTGTAACACTGTGCCAAGATGTGCTGGCTGTGCACCAAGGCATGTTTAGCCACAGGGTGATCCTCATTACCAACAAACACTGTCTGCCTGTGTCCATTCATGCGAATGGACAGTTTGTTGCTGGTAATTCCCACATAGAATGCATCACAGTGTAGGCAGGTCAGTTGGTAAATCACGTGGGTGCTTTCACACGTGGCTCTGCCTCTGATCATGTACACCTTCCGGGTTACAGGACTGGAGTAGGTGGTGGTGGGAGGGTGCATGGGACAGGTTTTGCATCGGGGGCGGTTACAAGGATAGGAGCCAGAGGGTAGGGAAGGTGGTTTGGGGATTTCATAGGGATGAACTAACAGGTTACGAAGGTTAGGTGGACGGCGGAAAGACACTCTTGGCAGAGTGGGGAGGATTTCATGAAGGATGGATCTCATTTCAGGGCAGGATTTGAGGAAATCGTATCCCTGCTGGAGAGCCACATTCAGAGTCTGGTCCAGTCCCGGAAAGTATCCTGTCACAAGTGGGGCACTTTTGTGGTTCTTCTGTGGGGGATTCTGGGTTTGAGGGAACGAGGAAGTGGCTCTGGTTATTTGCTTCTGTACCAGGTCGGGAGGGTAGTTGCGGGATGCGAAAGCTGTTTTCAGGTTGTTGGTGTAATGATTCAGGGATTCCGGACTGGAGCAGATTCGTTTGCCACGAAGACCTAGGCTGTAGGGAAGGGACCGTTTGATGTGGAATGGGTGGCAGCTGTCATAATGGAGGTACTGTTGCTTGTTGGTGGGTTTGATGTGGACGGACGTGTGAAGTTGGCCATTGGACAGGTGGAGGTCAACGTCAAGGAAAGTGGCATGGGATTTGGAGTAGGACCAGGTGAAACTGATGGAACCAAAGGAGTTGAGGTTGGAGAGGAAATTCTGGAGTTCTTCTTCACTGTGAGTCCAGATCATGAAGATGTCATCAATAAATCTGTACCAAACTTTGGGTTGGCAGACTTGGGTAACCAAGAAGGTTTCCTCTAAGCGACCCATGAATAGGTTGGCGTACGAGGGGGCCATCCTGGTGCCCATGGCTGTTCCCTTTAATTGTTGGTATGTCTGGCCCTCAAAAGTGAAGAAGTTGTGGGTCAGGATGAAGCTGGCTAAGGTGATGAGGAAAGAGGTTTTAGGTAGGGTGGCAGGTGATCGGCGTGAAAGGAAATGCTCCATCGCAGCGAGGCCCTGGACGTGCGGAATATTTGTGTATAAGGACGTGGCATCAATGGTTACAAGGATGGTTTCCGGGGGTAACAGATTGGGTAAGGATTCCAGGCGTTCAAGGAAGTGGTTGGTGTCCTTGATGAAGGATGGGAGACTGCATGTAATGGGTTGAAGGTGTTGATCTACGTAGGCAGAGATACGTTCTGTGGGGGCTTGGTAACCAGCTACAATGGGGCGGCCGGGATGATTGGGTTTGTGGATTTTAGGAAGAAGGTAGAAGGTAGGGGTGCGGGGTGTCGGTGGGGTCAGGAGGTTGATGGAGTCAGGTGAAAGGTTTTGCAGGGGGCCTAAGGTTCTGAGGATTCCTTGAAGCTCTGCCTGGACATCGGGAATGGGGTTACCTTGGCAAACTTTGTATGTGGTGTTGTCTGAAAGCTGACACAGTCCCTCAGCCACATACTCCCGACGATCAAGTACCACGGTCGTGGAACCCTTGTCCGCCGGAAGAATGACGATGGATCGGTCAGCCTTCAGATCACGGATAGCCTGGGCTTCAGCAGTGGTGATGTTGGGTGTAGGATTAAGGTTTTTTAAGAAGGATTGAGATGCAAGGCTGGAAGTCAGAAATTCCTGGAAGGTTTGGAGAGGGTGATTTTGAGGAAGAGGAGGTGGGTCCCGCTGTGACGGAGGATGGAACTGTTCCAGGCAGGGTTCAATTTGGATGGTGTCTTGAGGAGTCGGATCACTAGGAGTAGGATTAGGATCATTTTTCTTCGTGGCAAAGTGATACTTCCAGCAGAGAGTACGAGTGTAGGACAGTAAATCTTTGACGAGGGCTGTTTGGTTGAATCTGGGAGTGGGGCTGAAGGTGAGGCCTTTGGATAGGACAGAGGTTTCGGATTGGGAGAGAGGTTTGGAGGAAAGGTTAACTACTGAATTAGGGTGTTGTGGTTCCAGATTGTGTTGATCGGAATTTTGAGGTTTTGGAGGGAGTGGAGCTGGAAGTGGGAGATTGAGTAGATGGGAGAGACTGGGTTTGTGTCCAATGAGAGGAGGTTGAGGTTTGCTGGAAAGGTTGTGAAGGGTGAGTGAGTTGCCTTTCCGGAGGTGGGAAACCAGGAGATTGGATAGTTTTTTGAGGTGGAGGGTGGCATGCTGTTCTAATTTACGGTTGGCCTGTAGGAGGATGCTCTGAACAGCCGGTGTGGATGTGGGAGAGGAAAGATTAAGGACTTTTATTAAGGATTGGAGTTGACGGGTGTGTTCATTGGCTGAGTTGATGTGTAGGTGAAGGATTAGGTGGGTGAGGGCAATGGATTGTTCAGTTTGGAACTGGTATAGGGACTGATGGAAGGAAGGGTTGCAGCCAGAGATGGGAACTTTGAGTGTGAGGCCTTTGGGGGTAATGCCAAAGGTCAGACAAGCCTGAGAAAATAAAATATGCGAGCGTAATCTGGCTAGGGCGAAGGCATGTTTGCGGAGGGAATGTAAATAAAACTTAATGGGGTCATTGTGGGGGTGTTGTGAGGGTGACATGGTATTAGAAGGTGGAAAGTGTAACATGAGGTGAAATGAAAATGAAAATAAAAATATATGGGGAGAGATAAAGGTGAACCGGAAAGAAACTGGAGATCTGGAATGAAAAAAGGCGAAAAGGTGTTGGTTACAGCTGGGCTATGTTGGACTTGGGTTGGTAGACAACGATGTGCATAAAGGTTAGGTGGTTGTGTTGCCGCCAAAACACGTTAAAGGACGGAGAAATTCGGGAAAATTTCGAAAAAACTGCGTGTAGTATATTAAAAGGAGTGGTATTGTGGTGGCAGATTATGAAAATGAGGCTAACAATTGTTTGACGAAGAAATAATGGCGTTAAAACCAGTGGGAAGCGGCTAAAAATGATCAGTGATGTGGGAAAAACGGAAATGGAAATAAAGCGAAAGTTATTAGAACTGGCCGAAATGGTTGTTTAAAAGGTGAAAGGAGCTGTTGGTGAACTAGAAACGGTGGATATTATAGCGGCGGTAGTGCTGAATGCGGCAAAAAAAAAAAATATATATATATATATATATTTTTTGGTTATGGTTTGGAAGTGGGTTACGTATTATTGAGTATATATATAGGCGGGATAAAATAGTATAGCAGATTACGGTAAAAAGGAGAAGGGGAATACAAAGTGAAACTACTGGCAAAAACAGAAAGAGGAAAATAAGACGACAGAAAAGATTTCGAAATGCAACAGTGACAATAACAAACGTAATTGTTGGATTCAAATTAATGATATCAATATAATGTAAGGAAACATTCCACGTGGGAAAAATTATATATAAAAACAAAGATGAGGTGACTTACCGAACAAAAGCGCTGGCAGGTCGATAGACACACAAACAAACACAAACATACACACAAAATTCAAGCTTTCGCAACAAACTGTTGCCTCATCAGGAAAGAGGGAAGGAGAGGGGAAGACGAAAGGAAGTGGGTTTTAAGGGAGAGGGTAAGGAGTCATTCCAATCCCGGGAGCGGAAAGACTTACCTTAGGGGGAAAAAAGGACAGGTATACACTCGCACACATGCACATATCCATCCACACATACAGACACAAGCAGACATATTTAAAGACAAAGAGTTTGGGCAGAGATGTCAGTCGAGGCAGAAGTGTAGAGGCAAAGAAGTTGTTGAAAGACAGGTGAGGTATGAGTGGCGGCAACTTGAAATTAGCGGAGATTGAGGCCTGGTGGATGACGAGAAGAGAGGATATACTGAAGGGCAAGTTCCCAGCTCCGGAGTTCGGATAGGTTGGTGTTGGTGGGAAGTATCCAGATAACCCGGACGGTGTAACACTGTGCCAAGATGTGCTGGCTGTGCACCAAGGCATGTTTAGCCACAGGGTGATCCTCATTACCAACAAACACTGTCTGCCTGTGTCCATTCATGCGAATGGACAGTTTGTTGCTGGTCATTCCCACATAGAATGCATCACAATGTAGGCAGGTCAGTTGGTAAATCACGTGGGTGCTTTCACACGTGGCTCTGCCTCTGATCGTGTACACCTTCCGGGTTACAGGACTGGAGTAGGTGGTGGTGGGAGGGTGCATGGGACAGGTTTTGCATCGGGGGCGGTTACAGGGATAGGAGCCAGAGGGTAGGGAAGGTGGTTTGGGGATTTCATAGGGATGAACTAACAGGTTACGAAGGTTAGGTGGACGGCGGAAAGACACTCTTGGCGGAGTGGGGAGGATTTCATGAAGGATGGATCTCATTTCAGGGCAGGATTTGAGGAAATCGTATCCCTGCTGGAGAGCCACATTCAGAGTCTGGTCCAGTCCCGGAAAGTATCCTGTCACAAGTGGGGCACTTTTGTGGTTCTTCTGTGGGGGATTCTGGGTTTGAGGGAACGAGGAAGTGGCTCTGGTTATTTGCTTCTGTACCAGGTCGGGAGGGTAGTTGCGGGATGCGAAAGCTGTTTTCAGGTTGTTGGTGTAATGATTCAGGGATTCCGGACTGGAGCAGATTCGTTTGCCACGAAGACCTAGGCTGTAGGGAAGGGACCGTTTGATGTGGAATGGGTGGCAGCTGTCATAATGGAGGTACTGTTGCTTGTTGGTGGGTTTGATGTGGACGGACGTGTGAAGTTGGCCATTGGACAGGTGGAGGTCAACGTCAAGGAAAGTGGCATGGGATTTGGAGTAGGACCATGTGAAACTGATGGAACCAAAGGAGTTGAGGTTGGAGAGGAAATTCTGGAGTTCTTCTTCACTGTGAGTCCAGATCATGAAGATGTCATCAATAAATCTGTACCAAACTTTGGGTTGGCAGACTTGGGTAACCAAGAAGGTTTCCTCTAAGCGACCCATGAATACTTTTACTGATAAACCAGTCAGCAAGTATGTTACATACCGGCAGTTTGAAGGGTGTACAGGTCTTGTATTTTGTACAGACTGCACCTGCCATAAGCCAAGCAAAACTAATACAGCACTCTAAGTCTGTACACTTATAGCCATGATGCCGTGGAGTTCTCTTTTGTAATGTTGTTCTATCTACTGAAGGATTTTTTTGTGTTTTGAATTCATTTAACGAATGTAGGTCTGGGTTTAGTGTCTTATTTTGGAAGGTTAGGTAATGGGTTGGTAACAAATGTATGGCCTTTTCTGGCCAATACAACATACATTGTGTCAGATTATGTGAGCTGCTCCACGATGGTAGCTGGGAGACGGAATGCTCTGCCCACTATGTCACTGTTTCTACCGTTAATTAGCAATCTGATATCTTGCAAATCCATTTTGGTCATGCTCCTTGGCTTTCATTGCTTGTAACAATTTACTTCATTTTTTCTAAGGAAACAGTGATACTAAACTAAATGAATGCCCATGTTCTGAAAATAAGGGCGTAGCAACAACACTTCTCTCAATTATTCAGCTGCTTCTGCCTTGCCCAGGAACAGTTATACATAACATAATTGTGTCTTAGTCTGAATCGTCCACATGAGGCAAACTTCTAACAATGGAAAATCCAGGATGGAGTGTAACAATACCATAGAAGGAAAGCAGCTACTCACCATATAGCAGAGATGCTGAGTCGCGATAGGCACAACAAAAAGATTTATACAATTATAGCTTTTGGTCACTAAGGCCTTTGTCAGCATTAGACACACATACACACGCACTCACACACTCATGCAAACACAACTTGCATACACATCTGCAGTCTCAGAGAACTGAAACCACACCGCGAGGAGCAGCACCAGCGCATGATGGGAGTGGTGACTGGGTGGAGGTAAGGGGAGGCTGGGGTGGGGAGGGGGAGGGATAGTATGGTGGGAGTGGCAGACAGTGAAGTGTTGCAATTTAGACAGAGGGCAGGAGAGAAGGTGCGGAGGGGGGGAGGGGCTAAGTAGCGTAAAGGAGAGAAATAAAACCACATTAAAAGACTGGGTGTGGCAGTGAAATGACGGCTGTGTAGTGCTCGAATGGGAACAGGGAGGGGGCTGAATGGGTGAGGACAGTTACTAATGAAGGTTGAGGCCAGGAGGGTTACGGGAACGTAGGATGTATTGCAGGGAAAGTTGCCACCTGCACCGTTAAGAAAAGCTGGTGTTGGTGGGAAGGATCCATGTGACACTTGCTGTGAAGCAGTCTTTGAGATGAGGGATATCATGTTTGGCAGTGTGTTCAGCTACAGGGTGGTCCACTTGTTTTTTGGCCATAGTTTGTCGGTGGCCATTCATGTGGACAGACAGCTTGTTGGTGTACATATGTACATAGAATGCAGCACAGTGGTTGCAGCTTAGCTCGCAAATCACATGACTGGTTTCACAGGTAGCCCTGCCTTTGATGGGATAGGTAATGTTAGTGACCGGACTGGAGTAGGTGGTGGTAGGAGGATGTATGGGACAGGTCTCACTTCTAGGTCTATTAGAGGGGTATGAGCAGCTGAATTATATTCTCCACCAGGGTTTCGATTACCTCTCGTTGTTCCCTGAAATGAGAAATACCCTACCCACTATCCTTCCCACCCCTCCTACCATGATATTCCACCATCCACAGACAAAATATACTCGTCCATCCTTACACAAACCCTGCTCACAATCCCTTATCTCATGGCTCATACCCCTGTAATAGACCTACATGCAAGACCTGTCCCATACATCCTCCTACCACCACCAACTGCACTCCGGTCATTAACATCACCTACCCCATCAAAGGCAGGGCTACCTGTGAAGCCAGTCATGTGATTTACAAGCTAAGCTGCAACCACTGTGCTGCATTCTATGTAGGCATGATGACCAACAAGCTGTCTGTCAACATGAATGGCCACCGAAAAACTGTGGCCATAAAACAAATAGACCACCCTGTTGCTGAACACATTTCCAAACAAGATATCACTCATCTCAATGACTGCTTCACAGCCTGTGTCATATGGATTCTTCCCACCAACACCAGCTTTTCTTAACTGTGCAGGTGGGAACTTTCCCTGCAATACATCCTATGGTCCTGTAACCCTCCTGGCCTCAACCTTCATTAGTCACTGTCCTTATCCAACCAGCCCCCTCCCTGTTCCCATTACAGCCGTCATTTTACCACCACACCGAGTATTTTAATTTCTTTTTATTTCTCTCCTTTGAGCTACGTAGACTCTCCCCCTGTCTGCAACTTCTCTCCTGTCCTCCATCTAAACTGCAACACATCAGTGTCTGCCACCCCCACCATACTATCCCTCCCCTTCCCTGCCCCAACCTCCTCCTTACTCCCACCCAGTCACCACTCCCATCATGCACTGGTGCTGCTCCTCGCAGTGTGGTTTCAGTTCTCTGAGACTGCAGACGTGTGTGTGTGTGTGTGTGTGTGTGTGTGTGTGTGTGGGTGTCACCACTCCCATCATGCACTTGTGCTGCTCCTCGCAGTGTGGTTTCAGTTCTCTGAGACTGCAGACGTGTGTGTGTGTGTGTGTGTGTGTGTGTGTGTGTGTGTGTGTGTGTGTGTGTGTGTGTGTGTGTGTGTGTGTGTGCTGGCAAAAGCCTTAATGGCCGAAAGCTACAATTGTGTGAATCTTTTTGTTGTGCCTATCGCAACTCAGCATCTCTGCTATATGGTGAGTGGCAACTTTAGTTCTCTGGATTTGTTACGTAAGGCAAACAGTGGGACTCCCTCACTATGTGGTAACTCTTCTGCTGACATCATCACATAGGTCTCCTTTCCTTCCTATTTTATCAGCACTACTTGTGTCTTTACCCATACCAGTTTTCACATAGCTCTTTACTTCTCTGCAAAGGATGTACCATGAAGTATTGGAGGTGTGCATCTTTACTCACTTTTGTGAATCGCGCCAAGTGTGGAATGAACACAGATGAAGCAAGATTACATCAGTTCACAAGTGGTGGAATAGTGAAAACCTTCATTGTGTAAGCTCGCCTATGTGCTGCAAATCAACTGTTCAGCCATGCTGTAGTTTTTGTGGCTAGGAACTGTTGTGGTAGTAGCAGCTCAGGACCTACTCATCAGTTATTTGCATGGTGAACTGCTTTTTGTAACATTGCTACTTCACTCAAACTGTTCCCCAACAAGTATAGTAACCTAGTTGTAACCATTCTTTCATCCAAGAAATTTAGTAAAGTCTGCACCCAGTCCAATTTATTATTCACTATGCCACAATCATCTGCAAGGGTGAAGTGTAGGTCTGGATGGAATGGGGGTGGGAGGCAGCACTACTCCCCTCAAGGAATTTGAGGATACAGATCTTTGCAATACAGCTGAGCTGTGTAACATACAGTAAAAAGAATTCAAAACATCTTAATAAAGAGAAATACAGCAAAAAAATTGCATTCCTTGTTATAGGAAATTCTTTGCTACAAAACACTGTTGTGCCGAATTCCACAATTGATGTTTGTCCAGAAATCAAGACCCACCAGTTGAAGAAACACTTTAGCAACATATATGGCCCACAGGATTGTTCAGCAGAAGCATCTCGAAAGAACTACAAAGTTTTCCATACACATAGGTATAAATTCCCTTAGAAGCAACACTAAAAAGGAAATTGTAAGCGAAAGAAGAAACTAAGTTCAAGCTGCCAGTAACCTCTACAAAATGTCAAGAGTCATGGTGAGTGGTGTTGTCCACAGAAGATCAGTCAGTAATCAATATATATACAGAGAATAAATTGTGATATGAACAAAAACTAATAATTGACAGGCTGCGTTTATAAATCTGAATAAGTTGTTAAGAATAAATGTTAGGGTAAGACAGTCTTCTTTTCAATAGATTATGATCCAAAATCTTCGAAAAATGTTCGCAGATACGTGAAAAAATCTGACAAATAGGGGAAACTTATAAGAATTGATCTGGATGAGAAAAAATATATTTGGGAAAAATATTTGCTAACAAAAATCACAAGACCGAAATGGTACCCAAGAAAGAGTATGCTTGAGTTCATAAGTTGGAAAGACTGTCCCTACATAATGCACTTGAATATAAATGGTCTGAATTTGACATTTCAAACAAAAGTCATAAAGTGGACAAATTACAAATTATTCTGTCTGAATGTAGAAACATCTAAGTTATTTGCCTCAATGAACATTCACCTACATTTGACAATATTAAAACTTTTAAAAATGTTGAATATTTTAAATTAGCCAACAGCTTTTGTAGATGAGAGACATCACATGGAGGCTCTAGCATACTTACTCATACTGATATAAAATATGAAATAAGAAGTGATTTTAAACTTTTGAATGAAGAGCGTATATTTGAAATCTGCTAAATTGAGTTGAGGGAACATAATTTCATATTAGTTTCTTTTTATAGAGCACAAGAGAAAACTACTACTGTAGCTTTTCTGGTGAAATTTCATTACCTGCCTGAAGAGCTCAGTAACGAAAAATGAAAAGGATAGTAACAGCTGCTTATTTCAATATTAATATAATGGTTGAAATCAATGATGTGTCCAAATTCACTGACTTTCTAAAAAATTTTGGCTTCAAAGTAAACTTCATGCAACCCACTAGAGTAAACACACAGTTAGTTGCCTGTACTGATAATATTATAACAAATGATGTATTTGAAGACGTTTGTAAATTTTGCATAGATTTAATAATGTATGACCACACTGCTTTATTTATTGAAATACCAAAAATTTACAGAGAAATTTCATCCAATAAAAGACATATGAAAAGCAACTTCTCTGAAAAAATTCAGTTCCATTTAGAAATAAGTTAAAAGAGGTTGAATGGCCTTACAATGGCTGTATTTTGAGTAATAGTAATTTTAACAAATTAGATTTCTTGAAATATTTAGTGAAACTTTTTCACTTATAATCACATGTGACAAAATGGCTAATCAACTCATATGGAGAACTCAGGGCATAAAAATTTCAAGTGCCAGGAAGGGGAAACTCCACAATGAATTGATATATAACAAAAACATTTTACTCCATATGTTCATCAACATCATTATAAAGCTTAATTTAAAGAAGTTGTGAAGGCAGCCAAACAAATGGAAAACAGTAAGTTCGTTGTACAATATAAAAGTAAGACAAAAGCAGTGTGGTCTATTGGTTTCAGTTGCTTGAGGCTACAGTGCATGTGTATGTGTGGCTATTGTCGATGGGGGCCAATGGCCGAAAGCTTTAACTATGAAGTCTTTTTGTTGCACCTGTCTGTGAATCAGCATCTCTGCTATGTGGTGACTAGCAACTTTCCTTCTCATAATATTGTTACATTCCGTCCTGAATTTTCCATTGTCAGATATTTGAGCTGGGTTTACATTAAAGCTATCATCTACTTCAATCATAGATATCAGAGTGCTATAATATCTGACTTGGCCACATTTATGAAGAATCCATTTAAACACAGTATGAGAGTAAAGTAAATCGCTTCAGACTCCATAAAAAAGCAGAGGATGTTATGGATTTTAAAAAAGTCATAATAATCTTATATTATCATTAAAAAATAGGTCTTCTGGGTGGGATGGGATAATGTGTTTGTCATCCCCTACCATTCTGTAACTGAAATATTCAACCAATCTTTTGTATAGAGATGCTTTCCTGACGTTTTGAAGTATGCCATAGTCAGATCTCTGTTGAAGAAAGGGTTGAGGGAAGACATGGGAAACTATCACCCTATTTCAATTTTTCCAGTCCTGTCAAAAGTGTTGGAGAAAGTATCTGCACACCAGATCAAAAATTATGTTGTTAAACATGATATTATTGTAAATAACCAATATGGATTTCAACCAGGAAAAAATGCTCTGGATGCAGTGAATAACTTTATTGAAAAGATATGCAAGTCATTGGATCGGAGGAGTAAAGTTTCAGGTATATTCCGTGATCACACAAGAGCATTTGACTCCATGAACCATAACTTACCTACAAATTAGACAGATACAAGATTATGGACAATACTGTAAAGAGGTTCACATCATACTTACTCAACAGAAAGCAAAGGGTAACTGTCTTTTCAGACACAGTGAATTATTATTCTAATTCTAATTATTCTAATTCTAATCATTGTTCTAATTCTAATTATTATTCTACAGTATCACAAGTTGTGTCTCAAGGATCCATTTTGGGATGAATCCTGTTCTTCTTCTACACTAATGACTTCCCCATAAATAATAAATCCTCCATCAGTTCTGTTTGCAGAGGATACATGTGTTTTTATTGAAGATGCAGAAGAAAAACAATCTCCACTCTAAGTGTACTGGATAGCTTATAAAACTGGTTCCAGTCAATTGGATTGAAACTAAACATTGCAAAAATTCATATAGTGCATTTCAAAACCAAACATTCAAAATGTATAGAACTTAAAATACAACATAACAATCATCTTATGGAAGCTGTTGGCACAGTCAAATTCCTGGGACTAACTGTGGACAAAAACTTAAACTCGATTACAGATATTGATTTGCAATGCAAATACTAGCAAATTCCACTGACCTGAGTACACAGAAAATTGCTTATCATAGTTATTTTGAATCTCATATTAGATGTGGTATAATTTTCTGTGGGAGTTCAAGTGATGTATTCAAATATTGAAAAAGAAAACAACAAACCTGGTAAATATGAAATATGTACTGCACGGCAAACAGAGTCTTGTCACTGATCTTTTGGAAACTACAAATTCTAACGGTACCCTCCATATACATACATGAAATTTTAATCTTCCTACACAGCAGACAAAATTATTGAAAGTGAATCATTTTAATGACACATATAAAAAGAGAAATAAAAATAACTTTATGCTACCCACCTACCGGCTGAAAT
Organism: Schistocerca americana; assembly: GCF_021461395.2. Classification (NCBI taxonomy): domain Eukaryota; kingdom Metazoa; phylum Arthropoda; class Insecta; order Orthoptera; family Acrididae; genus Schistocerca; species Schistocerca americana. The sequence goes on along the minus strand of NC_060124.1, from coordinate 596,942,180 downwards.
TATATGCACAGCCTCCCCGGTATATGGGGATGGCAATAAATACCAAGTTAAAAGTAAAAAACATATTTAATATGAAGTTACAAATTTTAAAAATGAGGCTACAGCAGATTCTTTGGGATGAAATGATAATTTGAGAAATTTTATTGTACCTATATATAACATTATTATTATGTTGTTTCTTAATGTCAGCTATTCTATGTTTATCATAAAATTTTACTGAGATTTTGATGAGTCTCCTTTTTTCTGAATCAAATTCTTTAGATTATGTACATTATGAGACAAAGAAACCACAATTCACTAACACATGTTTCTACCAATGATTGCCTGTGATTCTACTACATCACAGATTTGTTGTTGTTGTTGTTGTGGTCTTCAGTCCTGAGACTGGTTTGATGCAGCTCTCCACGCTACCCTATCCTGTGCAAGCTCCTTCATCTCCCAGTACCTACTGCAACCTACATCCTTCTGAATCTGCTTAGTGGATTCATCTCTTGGTCTCCCTCTACGATTTTTACCCTCCACGCTGCCCTCCAATGCTAAATTTGCAATTCCTTGATGCCTCAGGACATGTCCTACCAACTGATCCCTTCTTCTAGTCAAGTTGTGCCACAAACTTCTCTTCTCCCCAATCCTATTCAATACCTCCTCATTAGTTTCGTAATCTACCCACCTAATCTTCAACATTCTTCTGTAGCACCACATTTTCAAAGATTCTATTCTCTTCTTGTCCAAACTATTTATTGTCCATATTTGACTTCCATACATGGCTACACTCCATACAAATACTTTCAGAAACGACTTCCTGACACTTAAATCTATACTCTATGTTAACAAATTTCTCTTCTTCAGAGACGCTTTCCTAGCCATTGCCAGTCTACATTTTATATCATCTCTACTTTGACCATCAGCAGTTATTTTGCTCCCCAAATAGCAAAACTCCTTTACTACTTTAAGTGTCTCATTTCCTAATCTAATTCCATCAGCATCACCCGACTTCATTCGACTACAATCCATTATCCTCATTTTACTTTTGTTGATGTTCATCTTATATCCTCCTTTCAAGACACTGTCCATTCCATTCAACTGCTCTTCCAAGTCCTTTGCTGTCTCTGACAGAATTACAATGTCACCGGTGAGCCTCAAAGTTTTTATTTCTTCTCCATGGATTTTAATACCTACTCCAAAGTTTCCTTTTGTTTCTTTTACTGCTTGCTCAATATACAGATTGAATAACATCGGGGAGAGGCTACAACCCTGTCTCACTCCCTTCCCAACCACTGCTTCCCTTTCATGCCCCTCGACTCTTATAACTGCCATCTGGTGTCTGTAAAAATTGTAAATAGCCTTTCACTCCCTGTATTTTACCCCTGCCACCTTTAGAGTTTCAAAGAGAGTATTCCAGTCAACATTGTCAAAAGCTTTCTCTAAGTCTACAAATGCTAGAAATGTAGGTTTGCCTTTCCTTAATCTTTCTTCTAAGATAAGTCGTAAGGTCAGTATTGCCTCACGTATTCCAGCATTTCTACGGAATCCAAACTGATCTTCCCCGAGGTCGGCTTCTACCAGTTTTTCCATTTGTCTGTAAATAATTCGCGTTAGTATTTTGCAGCTGTGACTTATTAAACTGATAGTTCGGTAATTTTCACATCTGTCAACACCTGCTTTCTTTGGGATTGGAATTATTATATTCTTCTTGAAGTCTGAGGGTATTTCGCCAGCTTCATACATCTTGCTCAACAGATGTTAGAGCTTTGTCAGGACTGGCTCTCCCAAGGCCATCAGTAGTTCTAATGGAATGTTATCTACTCCCGGGGCCTTGTTTCGACTCAGGTCTTTCAGTGCTCTGTCAAACTCTTCATGCAGTATCATATCTCCCATTTCATCTTCATCTACATCCTCTTCCATTTCCATAATATTGTCCTCAAGTACATTGCCCTTGTATAGACCCTCTATATACTCCTTCCACCTTTCTGCTTTCCCCTCTTTGCTTAGAACTGGGATTCCATCTGAGCTCTTGATATTCATACAAGTGGTTCTCTTCTCTCCAAGGGTCACTTTAATTTTCCTGTAGGCAGTATCTATCTTACCCCCTAGTGCGATAAGCCTCTACATCCTTACATTTATCCTCTAGTCATACCTGCTTAGCCATTTTGCACTTCCTGTCGATCTCATTTTTGAGACTTTGTATTCCTTTTTGCCTGCTTCATTTACAGCAGTTTTATATTTTCTACTTCCATCAATTAAATTCAATATTTCTTCTGTTACCCAAAGGTTTCTACTAGCCCTCGTCTTTTTACCTACTTGATCCTCTGCTGCTTTCACTACTTCATCCCTCAGAGCTACCCATTCTTCTTCTACTGTATTTTGTTCCCCCATTCCTGTCAATTGTTCCCTTATGCTGTCCCTGAAACTCTGTACAACCTCTGGGTTAGTCAGTTTATTCAAGTCTCATCTCCTTAAATTCCCACCTTTTTGCAATTTCTTCAGTTTTAATCTACAGTTCATAACCAATAGATTGTGGTCAGAATCCACATCTGCCCCTGGAAATGTCTTACAATTTAAAACCTGGTTCCTAAATCTCTGTCTTACCATTATATAATCTATCTGATACCTTTTAGTATCTCCAGGATTCTTCCATGTATACAACCTTCTTTTATGATTCTTGAACCAAGTGTTAGCTATGATTAAGTTATGCTCTGTGCAAAATTCTACCAGACAGCTTCCTCTTTCATTTCTTTCCCCCAATCCATATACACCTACTATGTTTCCTTCTCTCCCTTTCCCTACTGTCGAATTCCAGTCACCCATGACTCTTAAATTTTCGTCTCCCTTCACTACCTGAATAATTTCTTCTATTTCTTCGTCATCTGCAGAGCTAGTTGGCATATAAACTTGTACTACTGTAGTAGGCATGGGCTTCGTGTCTATCTTGGCCACTATAATACGTTCACTATGCTGTTTGTAGTAGCTTACCCACACTCCTATTTTTTTTATTCATTATTAAACCTATGATTGCATTACCCCTAATTGATTTTGTATTTATAACCTTGTATTCACCCGACCAAAAGTCTTGTTCCTCCTGCCACTGAACTTCACTAATTCCCACTATATCTAACTTTAACCTATCTATTTCCCTTTTTAAATTTTGTAGCCTACCTGCCCGATTAAGGGATCTGACATTCCACGCTCTGATCCGTAGAATGCCAGTTTTCTTTCTCCTGATAACGACGTCCTCCTGATTGGTCCCTGCCCGTAGATCCGAATGGGGGACTATTTTACCTCCAGAATATTTTGCCCAAGAGGACGCCATCATCTTTTAACCATACAGTAAATCTGCATGCCCTCAGGAAAAATTACGGTTGTAGTTTCCCCTTGCTTTCAGCTGTTCGCAGTACCAGAACAGCAAGGCCATTTTGGTCAGTGTTAAAAGGCCAGATCAGTCAATCATCCAGATTGTTGCCCCTGTAACTACTGAAAAGGCTGCTGCCGCTCTTCAGGAACCACTCCCAACAGATACCCCTCCATTGTGGTTGCACTTATGGTACGGCTATCTGTATCGTTGAGGCACGCAAGCCACCCCACCAACGGCAAGGTCCATGGTTCATGGGGGGAGGATCACAAATTTAACATTAAGAAATCACAGAAATTCCCTTTGTGTTTGGTAAAGTTCAACTACATCTCTACATTTAAGGTAAATAGAATACTAGTTTTTATTATTTAATTCTGTTTACACAATTTCGATTGTAATAATTTTCTTAAATTTTGTGTTTTTGCTATCATTCAACTGGATTTTTTAAATTGTAGCTTGAAATACATTTTCCATTACTATAAGCAGATTAAGCTATAGAAACAATAGGTAAATCACAAGTCAATGTGACAGTGACAAATATGTTTGTCATTTAGAAAAGTATATTCATTTGTGTGACAGGCATAGATAATGGAGTACTGTAGTACTCACAGTTATTATATATGACAATGTGATATAAAAATTGTGAGTTCAGTTAATAAGTACTTGAAAACAAAGTAAAATGATATTTGTAATAAGATAATATCAAAAGGGAGTTGTTTATTACTGATTAATAACGTAGCTTCACGAAATATAGGTATGTGGAAAACAAAATAGACTTAACTATCATAGGCAAATTTATATGTTAAAATTTTCTACAAATAGTGAGTTTTAGTGCAAAGTCAGCATGTAAAGTCAGAAGTTGGTTAAAAAAACTGTTCAAATGACAACTCATTTTACCTGTATGATTACTGTTTGTTGAGAAAAAGTGATGTTGATTTGAGAAATAATTTATGTGAATATAAATGGGTGGCTTTGGGAGATAAAATAGTAAAAAGAGTAGAGGATCAAATAGGTAACAAGAGTGGGTCCTAGTGGAAGTCCATGGGTATCTCTGGAGATAGTGAATGTAATTGATGAACAGAAGAAGTACAAAATTGCAGCAAATGAAGCATCCAAAAAGGAACAAAAATGACTAAAAAATGAAAGTGACAGAAAATGGAAAATGACTAGACAGCAATAATTACATAACAAAGGCAAGTATATAGAAATACGTATAACTAGGTGAAAAATAGATACTGATTATGGAAATTTAAAGAAGCCTTTGGAGTGAGGAGATGCAACTGTGCTTAATACTAGCTCATTGTCCGAGCTCTTGATATTCGCAAAGAGGGGAAAGGCACAAGCAGTATATAGAGGGGCTATACACTGAATTGAATTTAAAGGCTATATCATAAAAAAGGGAAGAGGACACAGATGACGACGAGGTGGAAGATATGATACAGTGAGAATAATTTGATAGACTAGTGAAAGACTTGAATCGAAACAAAGTCCCTGGAATTGACAACATTCCATCAGAACTACTGATTATCCTTGCGAAAGCCAGCCATGACAAAACTATTCCACCTGCTGTGTATAATGTGAGGCAGACACAGTGCCCTCAGACGTAAAGAAGAATGTAACAGTTTGAATTCCAAAGAAAGTGACTGCTGGCAGCTATTAAACTGATAGTTTGGTAATATTCATAAGTAATGGTTGCAAAATACTGACTCTACTATAAATGTAGGTGTTCCTATCTTTAACCTATCTTGTGAGACTAGTCTTATTTTTAGATTTAAAGAAAGTTTTGATAATGTTGACTGGAATACGCCTTCTGAAATTCCCAAGGTATCAGAGGTAAAATACTTGGAGCAAAAGGTTGTGTGCAGCTTGTACAGAAACCAGAGGAGGATATTAGATTGAAGCTTTCTTGTCTCAACTGTCCACATTTCACGTCCTTACAATGCTACACTCCAGACAAGGCTTCAGAAAAGACTTGCTAACACTTAAATTTATATTCGCTATTAACAAATTTCTCTTCTTCAGAAATGCTTTCTTGCATTGCTGGTGTGTATTTTATATCCTCTCCACTTTCCCTATTACAGTTATTTTACTGCTCAGATAAGAAAACTCTTGTACTACTTTTAGTGTCTCTAGTTCCCTCAGCATTGCTTAATTTAATTTGCCTACATTCCATTACTTGTGTTTTGAAAGGACGATTTAAGATGAACACAGAAGACACTCTACATTCCATTCATCTCACAGTTTTCATGGTAGATTGCAGTAGCAATTTGGAGATGATGAATGGATACAGTAGTACAGATGGCTGCATCAAACCAGTCTTCAGACAATGAGAACAACAACATAAATAGCTTTCAATTAATTTAGCTTTTTGTGCATTATACATTCTCAAACACACAGAAATAGTTGTATAAAAAGGACAATTCTGAAATTTTTCCACCCCTCAGATAAATTTCAGTGCAGTATTTCCAAAGGATCCTCTGTAGGTCATGCCAATTCTATAGTCAGCTTCTCTACTACCCTGATTTTATTATATATGTTGTGTTTCAGATTTGTCAGATGTGTGTTGTGCCATTCCGCCGTTGCCCTATTTGTGTCTGTTATTGCTTGTACTTGCCCTAGCCTCCAGAATGTCATCATTGCCCACTGTACCAGATACTTTCTTCAACAGCTTCCTATCTACAATTAGCCATCTTCATTTCTTTTGTAACAGTTTATGTAGTGCCTCATTTACTACGTGATGTACATGTCACACCAACTTCTCATATGCAGGTTGTAACCTTGCATTTCTGTCTACACTCTCCCTATCTCCTCCTCTTTTTGAAACTCCAAAAATGATTCTTGTAACTTCCATACTTCATTTATTACTTTCCAAAATCTCAACTTCCACTGGTGACAAGTAAGTATCATGTCATTTTGACTCGCAAATAATACTCCCACTTCGAGTGGTCAATTCCATAGTGCATTCACCACTCTTCCCATGAAGAGGGATTATGTAGTATCACATTATATTCTGTAATTAACTGTGTCTTATACTGTGCTGTGTCTAGGAACCAAAGATGTTACTCCTTATATAAGAAAGTAAACATTATCATTGCATTATCTCTGAGTTTTATATTGCCTCTGGGTTAGAATCTAATGTTAATGACTCCAATTTTGTTCTTGCTTTAATAAAGATGAAGGGAACTTATAATTGTGAATATTATGTTTTACCACTCAATAGTACGTGTAAAAGTTGTATTTGAGGAAGAAATGAATGAGCAGTTATCTCTGATAAATAATTAGGTGAGGCTCAAACATCAGTATTACTTATTCCAGTAATTCTAATTACTGTAGAAATTTTCTGCTACAGAATGTCAACATGGAATTGGAGAGATGCTGGGGAGATTGGCGAACCAACCTGGAAATAAATAGGGAAACTTTACCGGGCTTGAGAGCGTGCAACAAAAAATAAGCCACAGCTCTTTACCAACATATTATCACACAATAAAACATACATTAGGCAAGTTAAGTTTCAATGGACATTTCAGTACACCTTTTGAGAACCACGAATACATGATAATCTTGTCTATAAAACCATAAAGTACAGTAAAAATAACAATATAGTAAAACTACCAGCCCAATATGGAGGCTCTGGAGGTACACCATCAGGGTGAAGGGAATTTTCATCAATATTCTTCCCCTTTCCAAAAGTGTATATATATGAGTCATTATTACAGTCATTCTACTGGCCAATATCAGATGTCCTATTAACACACCCCACATGCTCAATGGAGGTTGTTTTTGGCAGTTGACATTGACAGTTATCATCTCTATGACCTGATAAGGTCCCTGATACTGGGTTCAAAACCTCTTTGTACACTATTAGGTTTATAGGGATTCATCAATAAAATGCATTGTCGGACTCTATACTGACACGAGTTACTGACATGCTGTTCCATCTGTTCCTGGTGCTTCAGCTCTTTTGTATTTTCTTTTTTTTTTTTTCACCATCTGTGACAAATTAGTGCAGTATGTTTGCAAATTTATTTACTGACTCAATATTTTCCCCAAGTAGAGCTGTACTACCTCAAATACTGAAGGTGTCTTCCTAATGTACAGGGTGAGAGTACAATACTCCTGTATATTTTACAGTAGCATTGTATAATGGACACACATATAATCTGATAACAGTGGAAAGGTTTAGTCCTAAACTTGTGAATGTGTATCAAATGGTGTAATTGTTTAATTATCATTGTGTCAGGAACACTGAATTTTAGTAGCCAGTTGTTCAGCAGGCAAACACATGGGCTAATTACATGGTGATTTGTTACTGAAACTATTGTGTCAAAATCTAAAATGTGACCTATCTTGATCAAGATTAATGGTTACCTCTGGGTGTTGAAATGAAGTGTCCAATCCATTTACAGTAGAGGAAATGGATGTTCTTGGACCAATCTCTGCTAAGGCAATTATCAGTCGATGAAATTGGCAAGTTTCATGCATGATATACAGTTTTTAACGTATTATTGAATATCCTCTTGCCTTGTCCTCCACCAAAATTTTTCACTTGTCAGTCAGTTGTCCTCCCACTTCTATGGGCAGCCAAAACAGTGTCATATGCTTGCCTTAGTACTTCCTTTGAAAACTGCAGGTACAACAATGCGTGGTTCACAGGCTGTAATTCTGCACAACAAGCTTTCATGTGTCATAAACTTCCGTTGTGTCCTAAATACTCAGCAGTCAGTGTCAGCTGACCATGCCTCATGCCACTCTGCAATGCTCTTATCCACCAGTCTTAATACTCCAACATTTCTACTTACTTGTGCTGAACTACTTGAAGGATATTTTGAGCCAGCAACCACTTTAGCACAGCATGGTCTGTCACAGCTTAAAATTTTCTTCCATACAGGTAACAAAGTAAGTACATGATACCATAGGTGACAGCCAACATCTCTTGTAGCCGAATACTTCTGTTGCGCTTCATTGAATGGCCTCGAAGCGTATGCCTACAGATTTTCCTTGCCATTCATATCACAGCTGAAAATACACCCGATAGTGAAACAGCTTACATTACATGCTGGTGGTTACTAATGATTAAGGTGGTAGTGTGGTATTAATGTGCAAGACTCACACTGCCCCTTTGGCTGTTGAACTTATTCGGAGATGCTTCGCCAATCTTCTCTCAGCATACTCGAAATTACTTTGAACACTGTATTTTCATAGTGTATATAACACATAGCTGTTTTCATTAACTAAATATTTCTCATAAGATTGACACCTTCCAGACTGAAAGACTCTATTACAATCATATTTCAATCCATACAGTTTATAGATCTCTCCAAGCTTAAGACAACTGTCCAGATTGTATGGCAGTAAGTGAGGGAGAGAATAAAAGTCTCTTCTTTGAACAACTATCAAATATTTATGCGAACGATGTTTTATTATTATTATTATTATTATTATTATTTCACAGAGTATGATATGTTTACTCCATGGGCGGTATGTGTAACTTGTCAGGTGGGCTCATTGACTACCCGCTACCATCGATCGTCCATACAATACACGTCCATCCTGTACACACATAATTGTGGAGCAGTAGACATAGTTCTACTTTACCACCCTTATCTCTAAAATAATGTGTGTTAGAGACAGTGAAAATATGAGTGTGTTTAGAATTTACTCCAAAATTCTCGGGGCACTACAACATGATGAATTTATTATTTTTCAAAGTTGGGAACACCAATACTGTGTTAGTTGTTAATGTTTGTTTCAAACTGTCCATCTCAGCCCAACAGTCAGTAAACTACTGCATATTTTTGCTCCTTTCCTTAATAAATGGTATACCAGCTCAGTAATTTCAACACAACACTTCACAAATTTTACTATAATAATTAGTATGTCCTAGAAATGGTTGAAGTTGCTTTACTTTCTCTGGCTACAGCAGATATTAATGTGTAATGTAATGTAGATGTGTTGATGGTCTGCCTGGGGCAAACATCTCCACTTGACATATCTAAATCATCCACCTCGAGAATGTTGAAGTTTGCAATCAGTGAAACCTTTGGCAGAGAGACATCTTTCAAGCCAAAATTATCCACATGCCCCAGAACTGTATAATCTCCTTCCATTTCTCTTGCATATACTAGACTACAGTGCACAGAATGCAGTAATGTATTCATCTTGTAATTATATTCCCACAGCTCCACAACACACATCATTTCACTTTGTAGGTCATTACTCACAGTCACCAAGACTCTTTTTTTTCCTGCATCTCTCAAAATCATATTGTGCAAACTGAACTTTAGTGGACACACCAGCTGTTCATTTTGTACACATCATTCCCAGCTGGGATAATATCCCATTAAGCCCAATTCTGCACTGCAAAAGACCAACTTTTGTGTCATGGCAACCCAGAAAATGTCCAGGATTGTGTAATAACCATCACCAAAATGTGGCAATACTTTCATATGCTTCTCAAAATTTCTTACTGCAACAGTGAAAGAGAATCATGTTGATGCCAGTGCTGCCACATCATTGTCTTTCCTCCAGGTGTCCTATATGGTGTAGTCTTTGGCATCTACCTAAGATGTCTAGTCTAGCTTCTGACATGAGCCCCTGTTTTCACCAAAAATCTATGTTGTGTTCCTTTTACTGTGACCTGCAAGCAGCATTCTACCTCTGCATATGTTTTCATGATACTCTGTTTTATTGGGAACATTATCTGTCAGTTGAGGAGTTCCCTCTGGCATTTGATGAACATTTGTCTCAAAGTTGTCTGTTCTGTCTAGTTTCAACGTTGTTGTGCATGATGCACTACTTTCAATTCGTAATATGAGATTTGGTGGAGTTACTTCCTAACATGGCCCACATGTCCACACCAGTGACATTTCATCCGAGTGGAAAATGGATTTCAGTTTCTTTTTCGTCGAGTAGCAGTGTCAATTTCTTCAAGCTAGCTGGCAATCCTAAGCACGGTGACTAAGTCTATGGGGTTTTCCTTCTCCTCCTCTTTGACCTATTTCCTGGAAATCCTCTTAAAAAACACATGCAGCATCTTGCCTTTTGCAGATATATTCTTCCTGCTTCTTAGTTTTGCCTTAACATTGAAGGCTGATTCAAAATCCTATGCTTCTATCACATCACTTCATTTCCTTGCCACTCCATTAAGCTGTTCCCTAAAATTTCTTGTACTGTTCTCTAAAAAATCTTGTGCTGTTGTCTTTGCAATGCCATTCATAAAGCCTGTCTCATCCAGACAATTTGTAACTTTGCAGCAGATTTGAAGTCACTTATAAATACTGGCACATCCTCAGTCAATTTGTCTGAAAAAGGAGGTACCAAATTAGCAGCAACAGGATCTATAGAGGGGATAGATACAGTCATCTAGGCTTTTATCTCTACCAATTCCACTTGTCCCCACCCTTGAGTTGCTTCAAAATATAACCATGCTACTTGCATCTTCAAAAATTTGATCCCTTCGTGCATCAGTGCTATTCCTGTTTCCAACACATGTGCAACCTGCATCTAATAACACAGAAAATATGATGGAGCATATAAAACCAGGGACATGGTAAGATTAAACCTTATGTGTGATTCTTGTGGAAGCTTTGGTCATGAAGTGCAGCAGTGCACTGAATCTTGCAATGCCACAATACAGCATAACTGGCACGGTTGTTGTATACACCCAGACAGATTAAAGTTTTCAAACCTAATGTTGTAATTCAGTTGATCTAATTTGGTGAGATATCAGTTTGAATATAGCACCATTTCCACAGGCTTGTACCTTCTGTTTTGTCTTCTTGTACGGGTGCTCTTTGGAGGTGAGTTTGCGCCAAGTTGAGGTACTAAGCGGAACAAAAATGTGATGGCTTTTTGTGTTGTGTAGACTCTGTGTAGTGTAGAATAAAATAGAACATGTGGTTTAATACATGAGTAAAAAGTGACGTCGTGTACTTTATGTTCTTAGTCAAATAATTATCCTCATCCTCATTTAAAGGAGACAAGCGCTACAGAAAAGTTAACAGGTTATGGGGCCCAGGGCACTCTGTGGCAAGTGTGTTTAAAAATTCGAAGTGAAAAGGAACATTAAGTGACGGAACTGATGAAGATGACATACTTAGACATTCTACAGCAGCTGATGATGAAGAAAACAGTACATAATGATGGAACCATCTGTGAAAATTGATCGCCTGTGCAGCAATAACTATTTTGCATGGTCTATCCATGTTCGTTCACTGATGCAGCATCGAGTTGCATGGATTGCCATAGAACCTGGTTTTGGAATGCGTTATGATCAGTTGGATGCGGAAAAAAGGAAGAAAAATGAAATGGCCTTGTCCATCATTCTGATGCTAGTCAAAGACTGCTACCTAGAAACAATTGGTTCTCTGAAATTAGCAAAGGAAGCATGGGATAAGCTCGAAAAGATTAACTGCAACAATGGGATACTCAACACTATATCCAAGATGAGAGACTTAGTAAATATCAAGAAAGATGATGATATGACTATGGATGAATATGTGATGAAAATCCTTGCTGCCGACAGAGTAGTGAAGCAAGGGGGTTTCAACTTTGTTGATAAGACAGTTGCAGGTTTCATGCTTCTCGGACTACCTTTGGAGAAGTATGAAGATCTCATTAGAAGTCTAGAAGAGACAAAGACGGATTAACTACAGAAATTGTCATCAACAGATTAGAATTAGAAGAGAAGTGTCTGGAATCAGATTTCAAGTCCACTAAGTGCCAAGAAGAAGTCAAAGCATATGCAGCAGTAGGCAGAAGTCAGAAAAACAAGTTTTTCCAAAGCCAGGACAGATACAAGCAAAACCAAAGCGGTGAGAAGAACACATCCAACAGAAACAGACTCTGTTTTTCCTGTGGTGAAGCAGACCACATCACCAGGGAGTGTCAACATTTCCAAGGAAAACAGGCGGGGGATCCACCAAGCAAACAGAATTATACCAAGAAATCAGCATACTGGGCAAATGGGTGCAAGCTCGACAGTTTTAAAAACATTCCAAACAGTGAATGTCCATCAAGTGCAACTGAAAAAGAAGATGAAGAAATAGTGGCTATGACAGTGACCAAATGTGGAGAAGGTGCTGATGAAAAGGTGTGGGTTTTGGATTCAGGAGCATCATATCATATGACTAGTCACCAAGAGATACTACAGGACTTAGAGATGGGTATCTTTGGAAAAATGAAACCGGCTGATGGGATAGTTACTGAAGTAATTGTTAAGCGGACAGTTAACATGAAAGCAGCAGAATCATGTGGTGGTAAGACAATACAATTAACAGAAGTGCTTTTGATGAAAGAACTGGATGGGAACTTGTTGTCTGTCAAACAGATGGACAAAAAAGGGATGTGTATCAGATTAAAAAATGCTGATGTTAGTATGTCTGTTGATGAGAAGGAAGTGTTGAGAGGAAGATCATCAAACAATAATGTCTATTTAGTGCAATGTGAATATTACAAAGTGAACAACAGTACAGTGATGCCACACAGTGACAAAACCCATCAACAAATTGAAAATGACGCAACAGCCAGAAGGGCAGAAGTTTTGTGGTACCAAAGACATGGACACAGAGAAGCCTTACCCGAAGTATGTGGAGCAACAAACTACAAGGAAAATGTGAAATTTGTGTGCTAGGTAAAATGAAAAGACAGACTTTCAAACTGAGCCAAACTACTACTGATAATATTCTAGAACTAGTACATGGTGACGTAGGTTACATTAGACAGACCTCCCTGGGTGGAGCACATTATTATGTTACTTACCTGGATGATCACTCAAGATATTCAGTAGTGAAAGTGCTAAAGCATAAAAGTGATGTGTTTGAGTCTTTTGTGGAATTTAAGGGATGTGCAGAATGCGAGTCAGGGAGGAAACTGCAAAGCTTTCAATCAGACAATGGGACTGAGTACATCAACAGCAAATTTGAAGAGTTGTTCAAGGAAGAGGGTATACTACATCAGAAAAGCACAGTTTACTCTCCTCCATCCAATGAAAAAGCAGAGCGCTGAATCAAACACTTTTATCCATTGTGAGGTGTCTACTATTTCAGAGTGGTTTGCCCAATCCCTTTTGGGGGGAAGCTCTAATGTTGTCCTGCTATATCCAAAATAGATGCCCAACAAGATCCCTTTGTAGGAAAATCCCGTATGAAGTATGGAAGAAGAAAAAACTGACTAAAGATGATTTGGGAAAACTCAGAGTGTTTGGCTGCAGAGCTTGGACAAGCACATTGACATCTGACAGACTTGGAGAACGGGCAGAAGAATGTGTTTACCTTGGAGTGGAGGCAGGATCTAAAGGATATCGTCTGTGGAGCTTTGGAAAGAGAAAAATACTTTTGAGAAGAGATGTCATCTTTGATGAAAGAATATTCCCACTGAAGGCTACAGTAAACAAAGAACTGTCTCTTCCAGGGGAAGTAAACCTGAGGCAGATGACAACAGCAGAGCCACAAAGCAATGCAGTGACAGCAGATGACACCAGTATTGTGCAATTGGGTTTCCAGCATCCATCAACAGATGACGACAACGAACTGCTGAGGAATGCAGGACCAGTACCAGAAGATTCAGTCGAGTCAATAGCTGTTTGAGGAGATGGGGGCCAATCCAGTGGTGGAGAAGAAGAGAGGTATGACACAGAAGACAATGTAGTTCCTGGCAGTGAAGATAGTGATGTGTGTGATGAATGTGATACAGTGTTGCAAAGTAGAATCTCAAGTGTGCATAGTGAAGTAGGGTTACAACAGTCTTCAGGCCTAGTGAAACCAAAAACGTGTGGTTCCTGTCTCTCTGCAAGTTTTTTTGCTGCTTTGTGTCAGGTGAATCCATCTGATCCAACATCAGTAGAAGAAGCTTTAGCTTCAATTCACAGGGATGAATGGTATAAAGCCATGGAGCCACAGGTGAGAAACCTAAAACTGCACAACACATGGCAACTTGTTGACCGATCAAAAGCTATCCATGTTATAGGAAGTAAGTGGGTATTCTCAACAAAGAGAAACAGAGAGGGTGATATTATTAAATTCAAAGCGAGGTTAGTAGCTCTGGGTTATAGTCAGATATTTGGAGTTGATTATTGGGAAAGCTATAGCCCAGTGATGAGATGAAGTAGCCTGAGGATCCTGTTAGCAATAGCAGTATTAAGGGGATGGAAAATAAAACATATTGATGTGGAAACTGCTTTTCTGAATAGCTCCATATGTGGCACTGTTTACATGGAGCAACCAAGATTGTTTCATGTGGGGAATAAAGTGTGTTTGTTAAATAAGAGTTTTGTATGCGCCTCACCAGGAAGGTAAAGATTGGAATGATTTCTTCTGCTCTGTGATGAAAGAAGTAGGTTTTGAACAATGTGAAAAGGATCCCTGTGTATTCTTCTCTAAAAATTTGATTATTGAAGTTCATGTTGATGATGTAGTTGCAATTGGTGAAGAAGAAATGATTATGGCATTCATTAAGTGTTTGAAATCTCATATTACCATTAAAGCAATAAGTGACAGCTGGCTGATTTTGGGTCTTGAAATAGAACAGTCCCAAGGGCAGGTGAAAATAAATCAGACAATTTACATTCAACAGATGCTAAAAGAATTTAAAATGCATGACTGCAAGGGTACATCTACACCATGTAACGACAACCATTTTAGTGATGATAATAATGACAGGCCAATTGACCAGAAATTGTACCAAAAGGCAGTAGGTTGCTTGGTGTACATATCTACGTGTACTCAACCTGATATTGCTTTTATTGCAGGGAGATTGAGTCAGTTCAATTCTAAACCTTGTATTTCTCATTGGGCCAGGGTAAAAAGAGTATTTCAGTACCCGCAGCAAACTAAAGAACTGAGCTTGTGTTTCCCTGCTGATTGCTGTGAAACTATTGCATTCAGTGATGCTGATTGGGCAAATGACCCAGGTGATAGTAAATCTGTGTCAGGCTATACAATTTTGTTAGCTGCAGCAGCAATCAGCTGGAAAAGTAAAAAACAATCAATTGTGGCAACTTCCACAGTTGAAGCTGAGTATATTGCCATGTTTGAGACATGTACGGAGGTGGAATGGTTTACTGATTTTTTAAAGGAGCTAAAGTGTTCTGAATTTGTTAGACTGCCCCTGCAGGTCAATGCTGACAACACAGGTGCAATTGAAATCACCAAAAAAAAGGTGTATCAGAGAGAACCAAGCATTTCAGGGTCCGCCACCATAAAGTCAGACAAACTGTCTTGGATGGTTTTCTTAAGTTTAAGTATGTGTCAACTAATGACAATGCAGCTGACATTCTAACTAAAGGACTAAGCAGCATTAAAACTGAGAAATTCAGAGACATGTTAGGATTAAAATGAGTATTGTTTACTATTGGAATTTGTGATGTCTTATTGTCTCATTTGTGATCTTAACTTCAGTGTCTCATTTGTATTCCTATGTTTGGTACTGGAATTTGTGATGGTTTTATTGTCTCATTTGTGATCTTAATTTCAATGTCTCATCTGTGTCCCTGTGTGTAATATTGGAAGTTGTATTCTTATGTTCAATATCAGAACTGGTGAATTTTTTGTACTGGAGTATAACAGGATGAGACAACTTACCAAACTGTGCTCTTTGATGCTCACCGAGGGGAAGTGTTGTAATTCAGTTGAACTAATTCGGTGAGACATCAGTTTGAATAGAGTGCCATTTCCAGAGGGCTTGTACCTCCTGTTTTGTCTTCTTGTACGGGTGCTCTTTGGAGGTGAGTTCACGCCAAGTTGAGGTATTAAGCGGAACAAAAATGTGATGGCTTTTTGTGTTATGTAGACTGTGTGTTGTGTAGAATAAAATAGAACATGTGGTTTAATACATGAGTAAACAGTGACAATGTGTAATTTATGTTCTTAGTCAAATAATTATCCTCATCCTCATTTAAAGGAGATAAGCAATACAGAAAAGTTAACACCTATCACAAATAACATTCTTTACCATTGTTCCAAAACTGTATTGAAGCTGGAGGAGTCTGCAGGCTTTCAAAGCCAATTATAACTCATGGGGAATGCCTTATTGATAACTGTGGCTATAACAGGAAATAAAAAAGCCAAAACTAAGAATCAGTCATGAAACCGTAGTGCTGGGTTGCTAGATGAGGCTGAAGTTGCAATGCTGGCCCCAGCGAAACGTCCAACACCGGCTGACTTCTGAAACCTGATGTGACATCCAGGCTGGACATTAGTTACTTCAGGCTATGTTTGAGAGCTGAGAGAGGTGAACAGCGGAAAAATGAGCTCTGGTGATGGCACGAGGCCTATCATTCCTTCACAGCCTCAGTTACGGGATATATTCTGTGCAGGGTGATTAATTAAACATTATATTTCTTCATGTCTTCTATTTATGTACCCTTCAATCTCATATCACTGAGTGTGGCTTTTAACCTTGAAATCTAGTTTTGAGTAACCTCTGTGTTCTCTTCAATCAGTAACTATCAGCTGTACAATAATTTAAGGCCATGCCAACACACACTTGAGATGTTCAAATGTTGTTTAATTATTATTTCACAAATCTATTAGTCCCGGCCTGAGAACAAATCAAGAGAAATGAATGTTGTGCAACACATATTTGCATAGAAAAAACATTATGCAACATGAAAGGCATGCAAGCAGAACTCAAGTTAGTATTGTGAGCAGTGCAAAATTGCCAGTTTTATAATTGTGGAAGGTTATACTGTTTCCGTAAGTAAGTTAACTTTTTTCATAGCCAGAACAGCTTTGCAAATATGTGATGATATTTGGAATAGGTGGTACAAGTATGAGGTATGAATTAAAGCAAAATTTCTCATTTTTGTTTCAGTTTATAGCGAATATTGAATGATCACCCTAGCTTTACAAACACAAAACCGATTCCTTATTAACTAATTTCTGGTTCACTATACCATTCAGTTGTTTCTTGCAAGTGTAGAATGTACTCTTACCAAAGCAATCCCTTATCACAGTAAAAGAGTGGGTTAAAAGATGTAATATATCTTTACACTCAAACACATTCCAGGAAGATGTGTGCAACAGTTAATTTATTTAGGAATATTGTCACAGAATATGCATTAAGGAGATTCAAAGAAAAAAGCGGCATATGCTATGCAGCTTCCACAATTCACAGTAACATGCTACTTGTGGGAGCATGCAGGGATGGGGTGGGAAGAGCATAGTGAAGCTAGGTGCAGTCGGGCAGTTATACAGCAGTGAGAGGGGGGAATTAAGCAGGCAGCAGTAAGAGAATGAAGTAAAAAGTCTTGGTTGCACTGGAAAAATAGAAGGCCGTATGTTGCTGGAGTGGGAACAGGGGAGAGGATAGGCAGGTGAAGAAAAATAACTAATCAAAGTTGAGGCCAGGTGGGTTATGGGAACATAGGATATACTGCAAGGAGAGATCCCACTCCCACAGTTCAGAAAATCTGGAATTGGTAGTAAGGATTCAGATGGCACAGCAATGGAGATTGTTGTGTTGGGCAGTGTGCTCAGCAACTGAGTGATGCGAGCACATATGTCAATGGCTGATCATGCAGGCAGACAATTTGTCGGTTGTCACACCCACACAGAATGCAGCACAGTGGTTGACAATAAGGTTGTAGACACATTACTGCTCTCACAAGAAGGCCTGCATTTGATGGGATAGGTATTGCTTGTGACCGGGCTGGGGTAGGCTGTGATGAGAGGACGTATGGGACAGATGTTGCCTCATTCTCATATCCTTGTAATAGACATAGACACAATGGATTGGGAGCAGGGCTGGAGTACAGATATGAGGATATTGTAGTTTTGATAGATGATGGAATACCACTATAGGAGATGTGGATGGAGTAGTGGGTAGGACATTCCTCATTTCTGGGCACAACAAGAGGTAGTCAAAACTCTATCGGAATGTGTTTCATCTGCTCCAGTGCTGGGTGGTACTAAGCCACAAGGGGAATGCTCTTTTGTGGCTGGATGGTGGGACTTTGGGAGGTGGTGTTTGACTGGAGAGGTAAGACACAGGAGATCTATTTCTGTTGAAGGTTGGGAGGGTAATATTGGTCTGTGGAGACTGAAGTGAGACCTTCAGCATATTTCAAGAGGACTGCTTGTCAGTGCACATGTGCACAACAACAGGTAACTAAAATGTTTGGAAGGGACTCCTTGATGTGGAATGGCTGGCAGCTGTCCAAGTATAGGTACAGAAGGTGGTTGAGAAGTTTGATATGGACAAAGCTAGTAATGTAGCCATCTTGAGGTGGAGGTCAACATGAAGGAATGTGGATTGTTGGGCTGAGAAGGATCATGTGTAGCAGATGGAGAAGAAGATGTTGAGGTTCTGTAGGAATGTGGATAAGGTGTCCACATCTTGTTCAAATTCACTGATGACAACTTTGTAATGTGGATCGAGGGTGAGAAGTTTGGGATTCCGGGTGTTTAGTAGGAATTCCTCCATATGGCCCATGAATAGGATGGCATAGGATGGTGCCATGTGGGTGCCCATTGCCATACCATGGATTTGTTTGTAGGTGGTTCCTTCAAAGTTGTGAGGATATAGTGACCAGGAAGGAGGTTGTAAGTCTGGAATGTGTCAGGGCATTAGGAGAATTAGTGTTCAGTAGGGGTAAGGTCACGGGCATTAGGAATATTAGTATAAAAGGAGGTGGCTCCAGTAGTAATGAGCAGGGCAATTTGTGGTAAAGGAACAGGAATTATGGACACTCAGTGGAGGGAATTGTTGACATCGTTTATTTAGGGTGGTAGATTATGGGTAATAGGTTGAAGGTGTTGGTTGAAGGGAGCAGATATTCTGTCAGTGGTGCACAGTAACTGGCCCAATGGGGCAACATGGGTAGGACATCAGGAAGTATGAAGTTAGGGGCACGGGTGTGGTAGGAGTGAGAAGGGGTGGGGGGGGGGGGGGGGGGGGGGTGGGGGGGGGGGACTGGAAGTGAGAGAGATAGAGAGAGTCAGGGGAGAGATCCTACTGGATTTCTGGAATGTGTGACTGTGGCTGGGATTGTAGGTAGATGAATCTGACAGCTAACAGAGTCCTCAGACAGATAATTCTTGCAGATCAGTTTACATGTGGTGGCTTGTGATTCTTTCTGCAGATGTGAGGTTAGTTTGTATGTTAAGTTATTCTTGAAATGATGGTGAGACAAGGTTAAAAGATAAGAAATTCTGGAAGATTAACGTGTGATGATTTGGATGCTGCTCATGTGGGTCATGGATGGATGGAGGAGTGAACTAAATCAGGCACGGTTCTTGATTAGTTTTGGGTTGAATGTGATAGGCAGGTGTCAGGCAGGAATCAAGATTGATTTTGGGTCAAGTCTGACAGGTAGGATTGATAGAGAAAAAATGTGTCCACTGTAGCAAATGAGAGTAGGAGACAAGGTCTTTAACAAGTATAGCTTGATTGAATCTGGGAATGGGGCAAACCTGTCTACCAGCTACAACACCCCCACTTTGACAGCTGCCACCTACTCTATACCAAGAAGTCCTATCCACACAGGCTAGTCACCTTGAGGAGTCCCTCTCAAAATGCAAAATGTACAGTAACAGATCTCCCATGCCTTATCTTTCCAGGCGCCAACCACTTACCAAAGTCCCACTGTACAGCCACAAAAGAGCATTCCACTCATGACTCAGTACCATCCAGGACTGGAGGAACTTAATTGCATTCTCTGGCAGCATTTTGGCTACCTCTCATCATGCCTTGAAATGTGGAACATCGTACCCACTATCTTTCTGACACCTCCCACAGTGGTATTCTGCTGCCCACCAAACCTACACAATATCTTTGTACATCCTTACTCCAGCCCTGCTCCCAACCCTTTGCCTCATGGCTCATATCCTTATTACACACTGAGATGCAAGACCTGTCCCGTACATCCTCCCACCGTCATCTCCAGTCAGGTCATAAGAATCACCTATCCCATCGAAGGCAGGACTTCATGTGAAATCAGTTATGTGATATACGCCTTAAGCCCCCACCACTGTTCCTCATAAACAGCTTGTTGATTGTCATGCCCATGTACATCTGACTGCATGAATGGCCACCAACAACTTGTGCTCAAAAAACAGCTGCACCATACAGTTGCCAATCACACTGCCCAACACAATGTTCTTTACTTCAGTGACTGCTTCACAGCCTCTGCCATCTGGATCCTTCCTACATACACACACTGATGGGAACTCTCCCTGCAATATATCATATGTTCCTCTAAGCCCTCTGGCCTTAATTTTTGTTAGTTACTGTCCTTTATCCACCAACCCCCTTACCTGTTCCCACCCCAGCACTACACAGCCTTCTATTCCACCTACACATATGCACCAACCTCTACCTAATCTCACAACTGTACCTAACTGTCCTATCCTCTTCTCACCATGTCCCTGCATGCTTCCACAAGTAACACTTTACTGTCTCCCACCTCTACCCCGCTGTCCCTCCCCTCCCCAGCCCAGACTCCACCATACCCCTACTGCCCAGAGTGCTTCTTCCATCATCCTCAGCAGCATGCTCCTTCTCCTCAGGGCTATTTAACGTTGAGTTTCCTCCTTTCATTGAAAACAAATCATCCTCATATTGACAAATGCAGCACCCCAATGACCTCCTCACGCAAATACTTACTATTTCCTCTTCTCTCCACTATTCAGCTTAGATGCATTGACAAAGCTCTTCACAATCAAAGAACTAAACTGATGTTATGAAATCCAACTATTAATACACTCTGCCTATATTCACCTTCTTGAATTCCAAAATTTGATAGTGCCTGAACTCTAATGGGTTTACGTTTATTTGATGCACACCACTAACAGGAAATACTGAAAATGCAACCAGGTTATTCAGTAGTGAAAGTAGATTTTTCTGATTTAGTACTGAATTCACTAATGCACCCATAATAATACTGCATATTTCCATGTGTACAAAAGGCATCAAAATTCCTTTATCATTCCCTCCTTCCTCTCCATATAAATCTCCTTTCATATCAGTAACATGTTTACAGTTGGTAGTGTTTGTTGTCAGTTCTAACCCATTTCCAGCTTAGCTTCCGAGCTGGTAATTTCCAAACCTTCATTTAGATTACCGAATCACAAGTTCCCAGATTACAGCCATGGCTTCTGGCACATTCTGGCAATAGGTTTTGCTCTCTGTCTCTGACATTGGGGGGAATATTTTATTTTACATCCATTGTTTTTCCCAAGACCAAAATTTATTTAAGGCTATGGCTCCAAATTCTTCATTTTTGGAAATCTTTTAGATACGCAAATATCTGAGACATGTGGTTCACATTTAATGTAGTTAATGCAAGTATCTTATTTTATCCTGTTCTGTTTAATGTCTCAGAAATATGTGTTGGGACTATTGGATTAAGAGTGTGACATGGAAACCTTGATCTTGAAAATTTTGTGCACCCATTCTATTATCTACAGTTATTTGAGTTGCGTAAACAATGTTGTCATCAAATTTGGCATTTTGTGGAGTAATCTCATCCAGTAGAAGCTCTTTACTTATTCCATCTATGACTGTCAAGCAGATTTCATCTGACTGAGTGCCCAACTCATTGCATTGCATATGTACACCAATAAGTAATTTAAAAAGTGGCTCTTTGTTAACACGGCAGATATTCTTGACTTCCTCAGTTTCACCATTTTGCATCTGACTTTTATCATGAATCTTTCTAGCTAACATTTTGTTTGATCTCACTGTTCATTAAGCTGTGTGTTAAATTCATGGATTTCCGTTTGAATGCCTCGGGTCTGTTGTGGCACCTATTCTGGAGTTCATACTGCTTTTGATTAAATGTATTAGTAAGATTCACTTGCAAATTACCTATGGCATCCAATAACTTACTGTAGTTGGCCTTCATTTTTTCCAGAATTTTTCTATTTAATGACAAATTTTTACACTTTCTCGACACCCACACAGGGTCCTGCCACTCTTTGGCACGTTCTTGCTTGGCTACCATGGGGCCCCATCCATTGCAGCATCTTTTTCCTTCTGTGTGCATCTCTATCTCATTGCTGTTGTTTTTCTCCTCCCTTGGGGAACATGTCTGGGGTGTTATTGGGAAGGTCTTCCACATTGTCTGTCACTGACATAAGAAAAGTCTCACCACATTATTTTTGTTTCTTTTTTCCTTTCTTCATTTACTTTTTCCTGTCCATCTCCGCATCAGTGTTTTGGGCTCCTCTTTTTCTTCTTCCTCTCTGTGCACTCCTGAAGGCCAGTCCACACGTCTGATATATAACAGGTGACTGGGTAACGTGAAATTCCCAGCCCCGGTTTGACACATAGTCATTTACACGACCCACCGGAACAGCTCAGGCCCAGGGAGGGGTATCGAACAATCACAATTTAGGAAGGCAGTAGCTCGGGCACACTTCAGGTCACTTCTCCAGAATGCCCCTTCGGAAGGGGGCTCCCAGTTAGAAGGAGCTACGGGAAGCACTGGCAGTCACGGGGGATTTTCTCGCAATGAGCTAATTGTAATCCACATTCACCAAATGTAAATGGAATGAAGCTCCGGATTCAATGACACTTCCAGCTGCACCATGGTTCCTCGTGGCTTCCGGTACTTAAGACGGTCATCCCTTTGCTACGGTAAATGCATTTATTATTCAGAAAGGTGTCGATGCAGTTGCTGGCCACGTGAAATCCTGCTCTCGTTTACGCAATAGCATTTTGTTTTGGAGACTACTTCCGATCCTCGAGCACAACAACCGTTTGCAGATTCGAGCATCCCAGTGTAAATAACACTGCGGGGGAGCGACGGTCTTACTGTGGTAGATATCCAGATGTACCTCTCTGATCAGGGTGTCATAGTGGTCCATTAAGTGAAGAAAAAACTAGATGCCTCATTAGTGCCCACACACAATCTCTTTCTCACTTTTGATAGAGTGGTTCTTCCAGCAAATATCAAAGCAGGTTATGAAGTTTCCACAGTCAGATTGTATATTCTGAAGGCAATGTGCTGTTACCAGTGTCACCATTACAGCCATAACTTGGAGTCCTGTTGACACCCTGCCAAATGCGTAACCTGTGGTAGGGGTGCTCACGAGGGCAAACGTCTGCCTCCTCATACCCACTGCACCGACTGCAATGCGACCATGCCATCTGCTCATGCGACTGTCCAGGTATCTCGGTGACTCGATGAATGGGCCAATCAGAGGTGAGGGTGAAGGAAAAAGTGCCTCACCCTGTCACTCGCAAGTTGTCGGCTGGCCGGAAACCCTTCGTTCTACCGTCTGGCAGATAAAGTACTGTTCTCGCTACACTGTGCTCCACAAAAGACGTGGCCATGCAGACGTGTGACCTCAAATTTAGTACTGCAGTCGTGAAGTCGCCCATTGTCGCAGTAGCATCCCTGTCTCCTTCTCTGGCTATGCAACTCTCCAACTGACGTGCACCACCGACCATTTTTCTGCACCGGACTCTGCAGGCTGACAGAAGGAGAATGCCGAAGCTTCTGTAGACTTCACAGAGGGGCATCTTCCTTTCTCTGTGGCCTGTAGCGGCAAGTCCTCGGAGACCGGTACTCGGCAGCTGCTGAGGTGATACCCCTTTGTTTTTCCTCGCCGTGAATCCCGCCCGTTGGAACGTTCGCAGACTTTGATCCGACAAATAGGATTACGACTGCTCTCAGAATAGCAGTGTCCACTCGTACTCTGCCTTTGGGAAACAAAATTGCATCTTCATGACAGCTCTGAGCTCTTGCATTTCTTCACGATCCACTTTGACCTTTACCCCCCACCCCCTTCCCTCTTAGGATGGCTTTCCATCTATTGGGGGCATCGTGCTACTCATACGGGATGATGTTCGTATTCGACCCATCTCCCTGACTACTTGCCTCCGAGCTGTTGCAGTCCGCATTTCTCTTCCTCACTTGACCTTCTCCGTTTGTATCATTTACATCCCTCCGTCGTACAGTGTCATCGGGGCACACTTCCTCCAGTTTATTGGGGAGCGTCCTCGTCCCCTTTCTGCTGCTCGGTGGCTTTAATGTGTGCCATCTCCTTTGGCATTCTCCCAGAACCTGACAGAGGTGCTCTCTTGGCTCACCTTCTCAATCAATTTAACCCCTTCTGCCATAACATGTGAGCATCCACATTCCGTTTGGACTCCACGCACACCTATTCCCATGTGGACTTGACCCTCTGCACTGTCCTGCTCACCTATCATCTCGAGTGGCCCATTCTCTGTGACATGTACTCGAGCTACCGTTTCCCGTGTGCTATCGTTTTGTTGACTCCTACCCCATCCATGTACTCATACAAATGGCAGTTTACAAAGGTTGACTGGAGACTTTATTCCTCCCTGGTGACTTTTGATGAACAAGATTTCCCCAGTTGTGATGACCAGGTAGAATATCTTACAAACATTATCCTTGCTGCTGCAAAACATTCCATTCCTCACACTTCCTCTTTACTCAGCTGTATCTTTGTCCCTTGGTGGACTGAGGAGTGCTGCAAAGAAATTCGCACATGGAGTCGTGCTCTCCACATTTTTAACTGTTAGCAGATGCTACCATGAAAAATTTTTCTAGTGCTCCCAAGCTGCCAGATTCACTCATGTGCAAAGCGTTACGAACTGTAGTGGGGAGGTGGTAGCCTCCACATGACCAGTGTTTACTTTAAGTGATTTTGCTGTTTCCTCTTCATTTACAGTTCTCACGTTAAATGAAAACAACATGAATTTCTGTGGCAGAGAGCTATCAAGTGAATCAAAATACATTTACATAATTATGGGAAGCTAAAGTGTGCCATTAGCTCCAGTTTTCTGGCTTTAGTTTATTGCCACATTTTTGGCAGTCAAGCATTAATCACCTTGCAGAACAATGAAGTTATTTCTGTCACTCTGCTAAATAAATTTGGCTTTTATTAATCATTTCCACTCCACTTTTTGCTGAATTTCAAGCGCACATCTTTATTGTCAGGTACGTATGGCATTATGCCATAATATAGAACCAAACATGAGATAATACAGTGTTAGTACTCCAAGAAAATTTGTAACCTGAAAACAAAACTGAAAAGCTTAACATCAGGTTGGGGCACACTTCATTGTGAATCTGTACATACAAATGTATACTTAAGCTGAATGAAGCATTTTGATATAGTTTATGAAATTCTGATGCTCATGGAGTATTCTCTTATGTCCTGTTTCCTTTATGACTTAATGTCAGATCTCTTAACTCTTTATATATAGGCTTCCTACATTGTTGTAGCTGTGCATAACATTCTGGCACTCTCTGGCAAATGCTGAAAAAACCTATTTCAAACATGTCATCGGAAAATTGAGCAAGCAGTAAAGGAAACAAAAGAAAAATTCGGGGTAGGTATTAAAATTCATGGAGAAGAAATAAAAACTTTGAGGTTCGCCGATGACATTGTAATTCTGTCAGAGACAGCAAAGGACTTGGAAGAGCAGTTGAATGGAATGGACAGTGTCTTGAAAGGAGGATATAAGATGAACATCAACAAAAGCAAAACAAGGATAATGGAATGTAGTCTAATTAAGTCGGGTGATGCTGAGGGAATTAGATTAGGAAATGAGGCACTTAAAGTAGTAAAGGAGTTTTGCTATTTGGGGAGCAAAATAACTGATGATGGTCGAAGTAGAGAGGATATAAAATGTAGGCTGGCAATGGCAAGGAAAGCGTTTCTGAAGAAGAGAAATTTGTTAACATCCAGTATTGATTTAAGTGTCAGGAAGTCATTTCTGAAAGTATTTGTATGGAGTGTAGCCATGTATGGAAGTGAAACATGGACGATAAATAGTTTGGACAAGAAGAGAATAGAAGCTTTCGAAATGTGGTGCTACAGAAGAATGCTGAAGATTAGATGGGTAGATCACATAACTAATGAGGAAGTATTGAATAGGATTGGGGAGAAGAGAAGTTTGTGGCACAACTTGACCAGAAGAAGGGATCGGTTGGTAGGACATGTTCTGAGGCATCAAGGGATCACCAATTTAGTGTTGGAGGGCAGCGTGGAGGGTAAAAATCGTAGAGGGAGACCAAGAGATGAATACACTAAGCAGATTCAGAAGGATGTAGGTTGCAATAGGTACTGGGAGATGAAAAAGCTTGCACGGGATAGAGTAGCATGGAGAGCTGCATCAAACCAGTCTCAGGACTGAAGACCACAACAACAACAATCGGAAAATATCATGAATCATTGATTGAAAAGCATTATTTTCAAAATAAATCTTCTTTTGGCAAGATGAATTATGTTATCTGTTAGAATATGCGATGAATTTCTTAAATCACAAAGCATTTGTCTCTTGGGGCCAGAAGACGAGACATTTATGTCATTATTTAAAGTTTTACTGGTACATTTTTGTGATGTATCTTAAATGGTAATGCACGCAGAAAAAGACCAATATTACAGTATTATATATTTCTTGTAGTTTATCAATCTTCTAGACAGATCTTGTATGTGAAAGCTTAGCTTTTCTTTTAGCTACACTGTGTGTATTAATTTAAAACATTATGAGAGAGGGAAAGTTGCTACTCATCGTATAGTTGAGATACTGAACCGCGATAGGCACAACAAAAAGATTCACACAAACAAAGCTTTCGGCCATTAAGGCCTTTGTCAGCAATAGACACACATACACTCATGCAAGCACAACTAGCACACATATCTGCAGTCTCAGAGAGCTGAAACTACTCTGCGAGCAGAAGCACCAGTGAATAATGGGAGTGGCGACTGGGTGGGGGTGAGGAGGAGGCTGGGGTGGGGAGGGGGAGGGATAGTATGGTGGGAGTGATGGACAGTGAAGTGTTGCAGTTTAGATGGATGTTCGGAGAGAAGGTACGGATGGGGGAGAGTGTAAGTAGAGGGATGAGAAAAATAAAAGAAATTAAAAGGGGGGAATAGGATGTACTGCAGAGAAAGTTCCCACCTGTGCAGTTCAGAAAAGCTGGTGTTGGTCGGAAAGATCCAAAAGGCTCAAGCTGTGAAGCAGTCATTGAGATGAGGGGTATCATCCACTTGTTTTTGGCCAAAGTTTGTCGGTGGCCATTCATGCAGACAGACAGCTTGTTGGTTGTCATGCCTACATGGAATGCAGCACAGTGGTTGCAGCTTAGCTTGTAGATCACATGACTGGTTTCACAGGTAGCCCTGCTTTGACGCGATAGGTAAAGTTAGTGACCGGACTGGAGTAGGTGGTGGTAGGAGGATGTATGGGACAGGGGTATGAGCCACTAGGTAAGGGATTGGGAGGAGGGGTTGTGTAAGGATGGACGAGTATATTGTGTAGGTTTGGTGGATGGTGGAATACCACACTAGGAGGGGTGGGAAGGATAGTGGGTAGGTCATTTCTCATTTCAGGTCACGACGAGAGGTAATCGAAACCTTGGTGGAGAATGTAATTCAGTTGCTCCAGCCCTGGATGGTACTGAGTTATGAGGAGAATGCTCCTCTGTGGCCAGACTGTGGGACTTTGGGAGGTGGTGGGAAACTGGAAAGATAAGGCACAAGAGATTTGTTTTTGTACAAGGATAATTACAGTCAGTGAAGCATTCAGTGAGACCCTTGGTATATTTAGGGAGGGACTGCTGGTCACTGCAGATGAGACGACCATGGGTGGCTAGGTGTACGGAAGGGTGGCAGCTGTCGAAGTGGAGGTATTTCTGGTGGTTAGTAGGTTTGATATGGACAGAGGTATTGATGTAGCCATCTCTGAGGCAGAGGTCAACATCCAGGAAGGTGGCTTTTTGTGTTGAGTAGGACCAGGTGAAGCAAATGGGAGAGAAGTTGTTAAAGTTCTGGAGGAACGTGAATAAGGTGTCCTCACCTTCAATCCAGATAGCAAAGATGTCATCAATGAATCTGAACCAGGTGAGGGGTTTAGGATTCTAGGTTTATAGGAAGGATTCCTCTAGATGGCCCATGAATAGGTTATGTTTAGGTTATGTTTCCAGTGTAGTTTGCAGTCTTGTTTGAGTGGCCAAGGAGTTGGTGCTGTCAGCTCTCCTAACTCCTGGCTGTATAGTCACTGAATATTCCTCTGGATTTTTGTGACTTTTTCTAAACTGCATAAAATGTATGTTGCTTAATTTGGCAGAAAGGGTGTTAACAGTCAACAAGTTAAAGACTTTGGGTAAAATGTTGCTGTTGACTGTGTTTGATTCATATTCTGTTACAATGCTGGTGTCATCTGCAAAAATGGTACATTTGCCCTCTGCACTATGTAAACAGATACAGGCAGGTAATATGCATGGAGCTATTGCATCAGGTAACTTGGAAAGGAAGCCAATTTGTGCAAATTCTGGAGTAGAGGCTTTGCCTTTATAAAGTGATTTAAGCTGCTTCATTACACCAAAAATATCTACCTCCAAATTACTCACTTTGGTGATTGTTCTCAATTCAAGTTCTGGAATATCTGATTAGTCTTCTTTGATGAAGGAATTTTCAAAAATAGTGTTTAGTACCTTTGGTTTAGTAGCACTTGATCAGTAACATCACCTTTGTTATCGCAGATCGAGGGTATTGATTGTATCGTACCACAGGTATACTTTCAATACGACCAGTATCTCTGTGAGATTTCTGTAGAAATTTGTTGTGGAAACTATTAAAGGCATTTGCATTGAAGTTCATGTCAAAGTTTGAACTTCTGTAAAATTTTGCCAATCTTGTATGCATTGTTTCCATTGTTTTTGCAACAGTGTTCTAACCTGTTTTGTGTATCATGGGGGATCAGTACCATCTCTTATTAATGTATTTGGTATATATATCTCAATTGTCATCAATATTATTTCTTTCAAATCCAAGCTATACTTGGTGTATGCCTATATAGTCAGACTGGAAGGTGTGGAAACTGTCACTCAGGAAGATGGTAAATTAATTTTCAACTGTATTTTTTAAGTAGATGTACTGTGTGTTTATTTTAGGTGGATTTGGATGTATTCAGACTTTCAACAAATGTTGAGGTCACCAATCCTTTTACCAGTCATGATGCTCCCTATTTGCTCAGAATTATTTTTTGCTAAGAGGCGAAGTATGTTTTGGCAACCACTTGCATTTTGAGTAGGCTCCTGAATGAACTGTTTGACATAATTTTCTGAAAAAGCATTCAGTATGATTTTGGATGATGTTTTATGCCTACCACTGACTATAAATGTGGATTTTCAACAATATGTCAAAGGTAGATGGAGGTGACAACCAACTATAATGGTATGAGAGGAGCACCTATTTGAACTGAATTTTCTTTGAACTGTTCAGTAGCTGTATAATCTGAGTCAGAAGGTCCCTAAAACAGACCAATTATTAATTTATTCCAATTGGCAACTATAACTTCTACCCATACTAACCACAGGAACTATCTACTTCAATTTATTTAAAAGAGAAACTACCTCTGAAAGCAGAACCCAGAATCCCACCACTTGATGGTGCAAGTTGATGAATCTGCAGCCTACATGGCCACAGAACCATTTTAGTATCTGGTACAGAGATGAGTGGAGGCTCTGAATCAGAGGACCTCAGTCAGTTCTGTCAATAATGTTGCAGATGGTGAGCTCCATCTTCATCTCGCAAGGAAGACTGCAGTCTTTATGGCTTCAGTTAGCCATCTGAAACCAGAAAGAATCTCTCCTGGTCCAAAGTAACACACATCCTTAGTTCCAACATCATCCAGCCCCCTCAATTGGCTGCACCCTGTGCTCTTCATGCCATCTGGGAACAACCTTCCCACATCTGGATTGACTTCTCCTGGTATGCACACAATGAGTACACTTGATTGCTCCCCTCTTTGGTATCCATATCCAGAAAGGGCCCCATTATGTGCCTAACACTGGTGCTTGCAACTGCATGTTATCCCACCCTCTGTGAAAGCCGTGACTTTGCAGGCCAAGAAGCTACCTATGGAGTACAGTGAATGCATCTGACTCAGGGTCTTTGACAAACAAGTTTTGAGTGATGTCTGCAGTTGACAGACATACTGTACAGGCACTGTGATCTTTTGCTACTTGCATCAACTCAGAACCACCTCCTACCCAACCACAAGTGAGAGGTCAACCTCAGTGTGGGCAGCACCCAGGGCAGCCACAGTTGTGAACCAATTGGGGGACATAAGTCACATGCTGGACATCCACAGATCCCCATGTCTGACCCCCCTCCCCATAGTAAGCCCATTTGCAACAGTCTCAAGCTGTGTGACTGAAGCCAAGACTCCTGCAGCTGTGAGTAAAGAGTCATCAACTCACCTGGAATCTGAACCCACAGCAGTCAAAGTTCCTATCCACATTATGGAGGGTGGTGATACAATCCAGTTAAATATCTTTTGTGTGTGTTTGTGTATATGTTACATGGGGTTCCATGTTTCATTAACTGTCTAAAGAGCGTAGGGGAAATTCAGAATAAGTTGCATCTAGAGAGAAGCTTGGTAAACTCGCCGGACAAAACAGTGTACTTTGGCGCAGTGCTGCAGTTATGAAACTGGCCACTCAACATGATACATGTTGATTAAATATCTAGGCATAATGTTGCAAAGCAATATGAAATGGAATGAACACAGGTATGTTAGTAAAGAAGGCAACTTTTTGATTTGGATTTATTTGAAGAATTGTAGGAAACTAGTTCATCTGTAAAAGAGACTGCATATACTGTACTTCACATCATGAATGGTTTTCTGCAGAAATCCCAGACTGTTGCCATGTTTTTTGAGTTGGATAAAGCCTAAGACACCTGCGATAGAACTGGTATCGTCTGTGCACTCTACACATGTGGTTTCCATGGCCACTTGTCCCGTTTCCTTCAGGAATTTTTAAAAGCCCGAGTTTTCAAGGTACTTGTGGGTTCTGCCTTGACGGACACCTTTATCCTTGAAAATGGTATGTCTCATGGTTCCATCCTGTGCATCATTCTCTTTGCTATCAGCATTAATCCTGTAATGGTCTGTCTCCCGCCAGTCATTACTGGCATCCTTTTCATTGGCGATTTTGCCATCTACTGCAGTTCTGCATGGACTTGTCTCATTGAGTTGTTTCAGTGTTGTTTCAATCATCTTTACTCATAGAGCACTGACAGTGGCTTTCGTGTTTCCATTGACAAAATCATTTGTATGAATTTATGGTGGTGCAGTTGGTTTCTTTCACTGTCCTTAAGTCTTGGATCTGTTGTTCTTCTGTGTGTTAAAACTATGGAATTTCTTGGGATCATGCTTGATAATAATCTCTCTTGGTCCTCCTACATGTCTTAAGTGGCAGCCCACTGTATTTGATCCCCCAGTGTCCTATGTGTCGTCAATGGTTATTCCTGGGATGCAGATCCAACCAACCTCCTCGATTTGTACCGGTCCCTTGTCCGTTCAAAACTAAACTATGGGTGTTTCATTTATGCATCTGCACATCTGTCCCTCTTATGCCATCACATCAATGGTAATCCTGGGATGCAGATCCAACCACCCTCCTCAATTTGTACCGGTCCCTTGTCCGTTCAAAACTAGACTACGGGTGTTTCATTTATGCATCTGCACATCTGTCCATCTTATGCCATCTCAATGTTATCCACCATCATGGCATGCGTTTGGCCACCCCTCAGGGGCTCAGCATTTGTGTGCTGAGTATGGACTTGGTGATCTGAAGTCCCTAGGCTGGAGACTAGAAAGTGCCAACAGCCCTCTATAACCACAGCTCTGGGCATGCTTCTGCGACCACCATGTGGTGCAGTGGTGGAATGTTCTGTGTTTTGGAGAATGGAGGTCATGGCTTCACCACCTGGACCATGAGGAAAGTTCACACCTCTACAAAAAAAAAAAAAAAAAAAAAAAAAAAACCCTAACCCTCAAGATGTGTTACATCCTGATGAGGTGAATGGCGGTTGAGGTAAAACTAGCAGGCAACCTCTGGGACACCTGCTGCTGCCCAGTTGTATAAGGCTCGCTCTAGCATGCAGGCCACTGCCTGTGTCAACAGCTGTTTCCCTAGCACCCTGTAGGATCCCTATGGAATGGTCCCATCAAACTATTACTCCTGACAGGGTAGGTGTACCGTCAGGTAATACGTACACCCACTCATCAAAAGAGCTCAGTTGGTCAGTCCACCCAAAAAGAAGTCTCATTATCACATTAACAGGGCATTAGTGTGCCATAACACTTCCACTGTAATCAAGCAAGCAGGAGGAACCTTTGAGAAAGTCTCCCATTTCTACATTCATAAGGCATTGGAAGGTATTGCTGGGTTCCAAAAAGTGTCAAACAACTTTGTAATGAAACAACTTCTAGTTGAAACTGCTACTTGGAACCAAGTATCTAAGCTTCTGGGGTGTAAGGCCTTACCTGACTACCCAGTCAAGTCTGAGTTACATAACACCCCTGCCTTTAGTAGGGGTGTGGTAACCTCCTCTAATATTTTGGAAGTGGAACCCACAGTTACATGATGAATGGAAAAATATGGGCATTACAGAAGTGCAGAACTGTAAGAAGAGAGTCAATGGAAAACTGGAAAAATCAACAACATTTGTTCTAATGTTTAATACTCCAGAATTAGCTGAACATTCCTTGCAGGCTATATCTGTCTTAAGGTTCACCCATTTGTTCCTGACCCAATGTGATTCTACAAATGTCAACAATTTGGCCATACCACTATGGGATGTTACGAGCAATTGTGGAGGCTCAGCTCATGAATCAGGCAATTCTTGTACACTTCCTCTGAAATGTGTAAACTGCTCCAGGGGTCACCCAGTGTGGAGCAAAATGTATGAGGTTTACAACGAGGTAAGGAAAATTCAGGAATTGAAAGTCAAGAGATGCATACTCTATGGTGAAGCTAAAAGAGCTTTCAAAGCTACGCAACCTCTGGTCTTTGCTAGGTCTGTTACTTCAGCCCTTAAGATCCCAGTCACTAAGTGTGATGCCACCACACTAACTCAGACCATACTTTCAAGTATGAGCATATGCATTTCTGGGTGCACCTGTGGGGGAAATTCTCCATATGAAACTGAAGTTGTTTGAAAGCCATCAGCAATGGGCTTTCCACCTAAGCCACATACCACTACCCACCATAAGAAGCCAACTAAGCCATCCCTGCAACCCAGGCAACAACCTTCTACCATCAGTAAATAAAAATGTCCTTTGTAATTTTGTTCCAAATCCAAGAAAGAGTAGTTACACCTTCGAATCAGCAAGCTCCCTTCCTCTCTGATGGGGAATATGCTCTGGAGGATATGGACTTCCAGTCAAAGGAACCAGAGAGCCGTGAACCTGCTAAAGTTCCCGCTGACCTCCCAAATAAATCAATACCTCTGATGGAGAAAGAAGAGGACAACCATCCCTAAACAATGGCTTCCACAGGCACCTCTGTGTTGCAGTGGAATTTAATGGATATCGTTCTTGATGACAATATTATAGAAATGCAGAGAATGTAGATGACAATGAAATAGGAGATATGATACTGCGTGAAGAGTTTGACAGAGCACTAAAAGACCTACATCGAAACAAGGCCCCAGGAGTGGACAACATTCCATTAGAACTACTGATAGCCTTGGGAGTGTCGGTCCTGACAAAACTCTACCATCTGGTGAGCAAGATCTATGAGACAGGCGAAATACACTCAGACTTCTAGAAGAATATAATAATTCCAATCCCAAAGAAAGCAGGTGTTGACAGATGTGAAAATTACCAAAATATCAGTTTAATAAGTCACAGCTGCAAAATACTAACACGAATTCTTTAAAGATGAATGAAAAAACTGGTAGAAGCTGACCTCAGGGACGATCTGTTTGGATTCCGTAAAAATATTGTAACACTTGCGGCAATACTGACTCTACGACTTATCTTAGAAGATAGATTAAGGAAAGGCAAACTTACGTTTCTAGCATTTGTAGACTTAGAGAAAGCTTTTGACAATGTTGACTGGAATACTCTCTTTCAAATTCTAAAGGTAGCAGGGGTTAAATACAGGGAGTGAAGGCTATTTACACTTTGTACAGAAACCAGATGGCAGTTATAAGAGTCAAGGGACATGAAAGGGAAGCAGTGGTTGGGAAGGGAGTGAGACAGGGTTGTAGCCTATCCCCAATGTTATTCAATCTGTATATTGAGCAAGCAGTAAAGAAAACAAAAGAAAATTTGGAGTAGGAATTAAAATCCATGGAGAAGAAATAAAAACTTTGAGGTTTGCCAATGACATTGTAATTCTGTCAGAGACAGCAAAGGACTTGGAAGAGCAGTTGAACGGAATGGACAGGGTCTTGAAAGGAGGATATAAGATGAATGTCAACAAAAGTAAAATGAGCATAATGGAATGTAGTCAAATTAAGTCAGGTGATGCTGACGGAATTAGATTAGGAAATGAGACCTTAAAGTAGTAAAGGAGTTTTGCTATATGGGGAGCAAAATAACTGATGATGGTTGAAGTAGGGAGGATATAATATGTAGACTGGTAATGGCAAGGAAAGCGTTTCTGAAGAGAAATTTGTTAACATCAAGTATAGATTTAAGTGTCAGGAAGGCATTTCTGAAAGTATTTGTATGGTGTGCAGTCATGTATGGAAGTGAAACATGGACAATAAATAGTTTGGACAAGAAGATAATAGAAGCTTTCGAAATGTGGTGCTACAGAAGAATGCTGAAGATTAGATGGGTAGATCACATAACTAATGAGGAGGTGTTGAATAGAATTGGGGAGAAGAGGAGTTTGTGGCACAAATTGTCTAGAAGAAGGTATCGGTTGCTAGGACATGTTCTGAGGCATCAAGGGATCACCAATTTAGTATTGGAGGGCAGCGTGGAGGGTAAAAATGATAGAGGGAGAAAATTGTAGAGCGAGACCAAGAGATGAATACACTAAGCAGATTCAGAAAGATGTAGGCTGCAATAGGTACTGGGAGATGAAGAAGCTTGCACAGGATAGAGCAGCATGGAGAGCTGCATCAAACCAGCCTCAGGACTGAAGACCACAACAACAACAAAAACAACATCGCTCAGATTTGTCAGAATTACAGCTCCTGCTTCAGGAGAAACCGTTCTGCATCTGATTACAAGAAACGCATCTTAAAGTCACCAACACACCTGTATTACAGGGTTACCACTCACACGTGAAGGATAGTACTACTGGAGACAGGACTAAAGGTGGAGTCACTTTTTCATTGGCAACAGATGCTGCTCCTCTCCTCTCCTATCCCTCTTACCATGATCATGAAAGCAATTGCCATGAAAGTTGTTGCACCCTTTAATATCACAGTGTGTTCTCTATACCTTCCACCTAATGATGCATTGGATGCAAAGGCAGAAGTAGAACTCTTCCAGGCACTCCCAATCCCATTCCTCCTTGTGGGAGACCTCAATGCACACAATGTGCTATGGCCCTTGGCTACTAATTGCTCCACAGTATGGATGATAGAGCAACCCGTCCATTCTGAGAACATCTGCCTTCTGAATGCGAGTCAGGTGACACACTTTCCCACAGGTATAGGGTCTCATTCAGCGATTGATCTTGGTTTTTGTTCCCCAGCTATTGCAGGCTCAGTTCAGTGGGAAGTGGCTACAGATTTACATGCTAGTGACCACTTCCCAGTGTTGATCTGCCTGACAACTAGGATGTTGGCTGACAGGAGACCATGCAGATGGATGGTTGCTGTACAGTCAACAGGTTATTTCTGAACAAAAGTATTGTGTACAGGAGATGGTGATCGATTATCACTTGTGAGATATAATGTGCTACCGCAGAGTCCATCCCTGGGTGTAGTAACCACCTCAGACAGTGGCCACTAACCTGGTGTAATAATGACTGTCGATTGGCAGTCAGCCCAGACAAACAGCTCTGTGGTACTTCAAAAACACTGTCCAACTACAGAAAACCTTTATGCCTTCAGATCTGCATGAGTACATGCCAGGTGAATGATAAAAGAACAGAAGAGCTTCCTGGAGGGAATTCACGACTCCCATTAATCAGTCCACTTCCACTGCGCAAATTTGGGAATCAGTATTGCGGATTTCATCAAGGCCAGTACACGTCCCCTTATGGCCTTGTTAAGTAATGTCGTCTTGGTGGACACACCAGAAGACATAGTAAACAATTGTTCAGCTGAAACCTAAGCTGTTACTATGTTATCCAGACAAGCTTCTGCTTTTCGAGTATTCTGGAGGGCTGCAGAGATGAGGGAGCTCAGTTGCTTCTTGCATAATGAATGTACGGTTCTCCATGTTGGAAATGAATCAGCTTTGTCTGCAGACAGAGACACTCCTCCAGGACCTGATGAGATCCATTATGCCATGTTTTGTCATCTGTGCCCTGAAGTGAAAGGAGAGCTTCTCTCTAGTTTCAATCAGATCTGGTTTGATGGACAGTATATGACGACTTGGAAGGAGGCAATATTAATTCCTTTCTGGAAACCAGGCAAGGACTGTAGCATCCTTATGAATCACCAGAGTGCACCCCTTATCACTCCAGATTCGGCGACATATCCTTGTGGCTCGCCAGGTGCTGAAAATCTCAGCGTCACCTTGGTCATCACATTTAGTTCAGTAGTCCGATGAAACATTGAATGGCTGTTCAGGAATTGGCTCCATGCAACCAAGTCAAGGATGGAATGCATTGCTGCCTTGGCATCTACAGAGGCCCAAAATGATTTTTGGCTTGACACAGTACAAGAAAACTTGGACTCCAGATTATGTTTTACAACTTTGCTTTTGTCCATTTTAAGTATGTAACACAGTTTAATCATAGTTTATACAAATGGATCCCAGCAAGAGAATGTCCTCGGTTGTTCTGCTGTTTTCCCTGATAGGGTTTTTAAAGTGTGTCTTTCAAAACAATTTACAAATTATGAATTGGAATTATATGGCATATTGATATCGCTGGAGAGGGTTTACAGCCATCATCATACAAGTTTTCTTGTCTGTTCTGACTCATTTAGTGCACTGCAAGCATTTTACCAAATGTATCCAGTCAACCAGCTCTTCAGGTCATCCACGACTCCTTGCAGTGGCTCCAACACTGTGGTAAGGAGGTAGCCCTTTCCTAGATACCTGGCCACATTGTGATACAGGGCAACAACATGGCCAACATATTCACCAAGGAAGCATGTTGGGATTGTGCTGTCCATCAATGTCCCACCTGTTGCATGCCACCATTCCATTTTCTGACTGATGCGTCATGCATCAGTGAGAGACTAAATTGTTGCATGTGACAGAAAACCAACTGCGGTCTCTCAAATCAACCTCAAAGGCATGGCAGACTTCATATCAGCCTCACTGCTGGAAGGAGTGTCTACTTACCAGCACATCGGACATAGCCCTTTAGCACATGGCTTCCCCCTCCAGTGGGAGGATTCACCACTCTGTGGGGTTTGTGGCATGCCACTTTCAGTTCAGCATATTGTGGCACTTGTGTCCTATATACTGGTATTAGGGTAGTCCGCAGTCTCAATGGAGATCTGCCCACCATCCTCGCACATACTGGTTCCAGTGTTACAAGGGCGGCAAGGGGGGGGGGGGGGGGAGGGGAGACTTTAATGCATTATTAACTTCTCAGCATGTCAAAATAGCCTTTTCTGGTTTTTGTCATGTTGAGCTTCTCCATGTGGTTGAGTGTGAACTGAAAATCTGAATATAAACAGTGTCCAAGTGTTGATGTATGAATGCCTTGGGTGTTAATAAAAAACACTGACACACATAACTGCTATTTAATGGTAGTTTCTTCCAATAATGTGTATCATCTAGGTGTGTACAGGGTGCCTACAGCAGCAGCTGGAGTAGTTCACAAGGCAAATTGGATAGGTTGATGACCGGTGGTACGGTGTGCTGGAAGGAGCATGCTCCATCCACTATGCATTTTTTTTTTTTTTTTGCTCCCAGGGCAGTTTAGTTCCTTCACTTTATCTT
This sequence comes from Schistocerca americana, assembly GCF_021461395.2. Lineage (NCBI taxonomy): Eukaryota > Metazoa > Arthropoda > Insecta > Orthoptera > Acrididae > Schistocerca > Schistocerca americana. Next base: position 596,904,031 of record NC_060124.1, on the reverse strand, counting down.
TGTGGTTTCTGTAGCCTCACTTCTGCTTTATTCAGAACTTCAGTCTTCATTCAGTTTACTCTGTCCATATTATGTTATCAGTAGACTGTACATTTCATTCAGTATGTTGAGTAATTCTTTCTCACTTCTTCTGAGAATAGCGATGCCAGCAGTATATCTTACCATTGATATCCTTCCATCCTGAATCTTAGGCCCACTCACTAACCTCTCTTAGCTCCATCACAGATTTTTCAGTGCACAGATTGAACAGCGTGGAAGAAAGCTCACATCCTTGTCTTTAGAGGAGGCAACATGACACTTGAACTTAGTGTGTTTTTTATATTTGTTACATGAAGTTTGAATCTCAAATTAAGTTGGCAAGAGCAGTTCAATGCAACTCTTGAAACTTCTGGAGACTATAAAGTTTGAAGTTCTCTGAGCTCCTTTAATAAGTTAAAGTGAGGTCACTTCTTTTTGACAGGTCGTGTGACTGTGTAGTAGAATGCTTGCCTACCTTGTGTTTGGCATAAGTTCAATACTTAGCTCTGCTCAAATTTTAGACAAATTTGCATATTTCTTGGACATTCCATGGAGCATAAAATACATAAAGATGAAAACGAATTTAATTTTTAATGCTTTTCTTTAATTTAAGGAATCTTTTATAACATATCAGTAATTCTTTTATAAAAGATCAGTAATTTCAAAAATATATTTGCAATGAAATATTTTGTGTGTGAAATGTAATTATAATTTGGAGGTGTGCATTTTTGATAAAAATAGCAACTTGGTATGATACCTTGCAGATACTTGCTGATTTTTATATTTAAATGACTTAGTGATTCAAAGTGAATGGAAAAAAAGGGAAATAATGAAAAAAATAATGCCTGAAACGAGACGCAAACCAATAATTATCAGCCTTGCACATTGAATTTTTTTTCCATTTTTGTGTATTTTAAGTTTATGGAACTGCTAGTAGCACAGGAACCTTTATTTAAAAATTTGCAACAGGTGAGATTTGAACCTGCAACACCTACATGGTAGGTGAGCATCCTACTGCATGACCTGTTGAGAGAAAGGGACCTCACTATACATATTAAAGGTAGTCGGAAAACTTAAAAGTAGATTTTCTTGAGAATTATTGAGAAGTGCATTGAATTATTTTGGGAAATTAATAATGGATTTCAGGACATCACTTACATTAAACCTAAAAAATTGCAAAAACTCATTCACCACACTGTTCTCTTGTTAGATCCTTTTAATTGGAGCCCTTCATTCTTGGTGTTCCATTCTTACTGTTTCTTCTGGGTTGTTGTACATGTTGCCTCCATATGCTAATTGTATGGCATGTTATGACCAATGAGGGGCTTCATCTGGATATCATGTATCTGGGGAAACTTGCGTGCATGTGCGCCCGTATTGGTGAAGCATAATGTGTCATTCTGAGAATGAGAGGTCCACTTCTCTCCTCTCTGCTGGCCAATGGAAGATGTTCATGAGTTAAGGTAGTTAGCAAGCAGCAAGCACCGCACTTTCAGGAGGTGTTTCACACACTGTGCAGATCGGAGTGGTACCGATGCTGTGCTGTCGGAGGGGCAATTCACAAATTGGCACTTCTACACGCTGTGTCGAGCACTTCTGCTCTGTGGTGCTATGGATGAAGGGCATGGAGAATATGTGACTGCAGTGACATCCATGAAATGCTTGCCATGATACAATAGACGTATATTCTCTTGTCTGACTGGAATAGATGCAGATATTGTCCATCTGTCATCTAAAATTGTATGTTACAAGCAATACATAGAGTTCAAACTATCTTGGTGTCTTACTCCAGTGGACACACTGAGCAGCCGAAATCTATTTCAGCACGTTTTGACACAAAAGGAAAAGTAGTGAGCTCAGAAGAGCTGATCCACACAGATAAGCAGAACCTTTTCAGCACAAGAAATATGGCGACTAATATACATACTGCAATTACTTTGAAGAATTAACCTACGAAAATTCTACTGATTGACTAACTGATTTTTACCTATCAACACCTATCACCAAGAAACTTCTTCTTCTTTTCCTTCAGCTTTTGTCTCGCGTGCCTGTGGGATCCGCTACGTGGGTCAATTGTCTCCATTTTGCTCTATCACGGGCTGTAATCTGGGTGGATGTTCATGCATTTAAGGTCTTTATGAATTGTATCAGCCCAATGTTGCTTAGGTCGTCCTTTGAGTCTTCTGTTGATGACTTGAAGTGTCTAACCCACTCTGGCAATAGAGCCATCACCGGCCTGTAAAAGCTACCCACACCATTGAAGACGACTCTAATGCATCTTGTCTTGGATCAGTGCAACACCAAACTGTTTCCTAATGCTGTTATTGGAAACGTGATCTAACTCAGTGCGGCCCACTGTCCACCTTAGCATCTTCGTTTCCATTACATTGAGGTGGCTTTCTGTGTCAGCTGTAGTTGGCCAGCACTCACAACCATACGAGGCGACTGGTCGAATGACAGATAATTTAAAATCAAAAATCTATCGCACTTTCATCCTGTGGTTGAAAGTGACTCTTGTTGTTGTTTGCCACTTCATCCAGGCTGCCAGAGTTCTCGTGTTGAGCTCTTCAGTGAGGTGGTCATCAACAGTGATCGTGGAACCAAGGTACTTAAACTTACTCACACGAGTTAGATCTTCACCATTAATCAAGATGGATCTCATTTAATGTCCATCTGATATCATGTACTTGGTTTTCTTAAAATTAAGGCGCAAACTGTGTTGCACCACCTGGTCACTCCATTTTTGAGTCTGGCTCTGCAGATCAAGCTTCTTTTCTGCTGCCAGTATCACATCGTCGGCATAAAGAAGGGTCCATGATAATGGCCGGTGCAGGTCAGCTGTCACGGTGTCCTATCACTGAGAAACATTTCACATAAATACGTTAGAATGTGCATCTGGAGGAGAACGTTCAACTTAGTTATTAATTACTTACATATTGCCATCACAAAGGCTCTCATTTAAGGCTAAAGTCATTAGTAGTATGATACATCAACATGTGTGAATTTCTGTACATAATAGTCTATGTTTTCGCTACTAATTCTCTAATTCTTAACTATCAAAATACTGTATAATTCAATAAAACTTAACAATAGCTACAAATATGAGTAGATAGGAAGAAAGAAATATAGACAAAAATAATCAAACATAAACAAAAAGGAAAACTCTATTAAGTAGCTTCTTAAACAAATTTCTCAAGGTACTTGCCATTTGTGCTACCTGTGTACATCTTTGAGTTTTGGCTACACTGAGTAGAAAAAATGACTACAATTAAGTCATTTCTAATTAACTGTCCTGTTGTTACCTCATTTGGCAAGAGCATAGTTGCCATTGCTTTTACAACCAATAACTGATGTATTCCAGAATGAAATTTTCACTCCACAGTGGAATGTATGCTAATATGAAACTTCCTGGCAGATTTGAACTGTGTGCCACACTGAGACTCAAACTTGGGGCCTTTGCCTTCCTAATATGCCAGCATGTTTCATATCAGCACACACACTGCTGTAGAGTGAAAATTCATTCTGGAAACATCCCCCATGCTGTGGCTAAGCCATGTCTCCACAGTGTCCTTTCTTCCAACAGTGCTAGTTCTGCAAGGTCTGCAGGAGAGTTTCTGTGAAGTTTGGAAGGTAGGAGGCAAGGTACTAGCAGAATTAAAGCTGTGCGGGTGGGTCGTGAGTCATGCCTGGGTAGCTCAGTCGGTAGAGCACTTGCCTGCAAAAGGCAAAGGTTCCGAGTTCAGGTCTCAGCCCGTCACACAGTTTTAATATGATATGAAGTTTCAACTAAAGTATTTATATTAAGACTGATTTCCAACTGAATATGATATTATTTATAGACTTAGAAAATATTTCACTCATCATGCAGAGAGAGAGAGAGTGTGTGTGTGTGTGTGTGTGTGTGTGTGTGTGTGTGTTGTTATGCAGTTCTTACTAACAGCCATATTTATATATGCAGTAATTTCTCAGAACTCATTTAGTTCATTGCTAAAAATAATGTCTGTGAAGGAGAATGTAAGAATGTGGTGCAAGCCCCCAGCAGCAGGTGTGCCCGTGCAGGACTTATGCAATATCCGGGCACAGCTGGAAGCAGCAGCCACAGATGTTGACAGCAGTGTAGACCTGAATGGTAACATCACCAACGGCATACCCAGGTATCTAGGACTGGCTCCAGGAGAGCATCCTACAGACAACAGATGCGATGGCCTCCAGGAACCTTGGTTAGGGTGTGGGGTGGTGCTGACAGAGTGTGAAAAATTTCCAGTTCTTGGCGTGCCTAGCATCTCTCCTGAAAAGGAGAATGTCACCAGTGGTGGTGCATTAGGATATGGAATAAGTGCGTGTGCATGTGCGTCTACTAAATCACTCATATACAGAGTTGCTACTCATGGGTAGTCTATTCCCACAACATATAATATGAATAATGCCAGATATAATTTGCAACCTTGGAATATATAGTATACACATTTGTACTTATGCTCTGCTCTGTCACATACAAGTACAGTGCCGATGGGTCAGTACCTAACTGCTCACACCCTACTGTCTTCCATTAACTGTTCTGGATGACTTGTGCAGTTATCATATGGGACACACTTCAAAATTCACACATGGGATTTCAACTCTGCAACTGACACCGTTCATCCTCTCCTGAATACACTTCTCATCTTCCTCGTCTGGTGTTGATCGTGACTGTTTGTAGCCTCTCCATGAGATGCCAAACTGTAACTCTGTGATTTGTGTGCCAATAACAAGAAAATGATGGATTAATCAATAATAGAAAACAAGAGTATCATAAAGGGAATCAAGCTGGGTTTTTAGCACTAATTATTTCATGTTCCAAATGATTTGTATCTGCATTTTGAAAAATCATGATGATTACTCTTTTGATATCATAACTTCATTTTTGTCAGAACTGTTCCAGTTTCCCATAGTCACCATTTACAATTTATTCTAAAAAGGTTTAGACTTTAGATAAATCCTTCCAATTACAATATATTTGAAAGTAAGAATATCACCCTGCTCAGAAAATTTCAGGCTGCAACTTTATCAACACAGATTTTAAAAATGCGATCATATAAAAATGGGTTGCTTGAAATCATATCTTCATTAATAACTTTTGAACCACATAAATTTATGAGATATTTTTTTTCTAAAACAAGAACAGCAGATCTCTCAAACTGACAAGGTTGTTGGACCTTCGGCTTCAATTCTGACCAGTCTATTTTTGATTAGCAGTGAATTTGATATTGGATTGGACTGTTATGTTTAAGGGGGCAAAAACAACTGGGGTCATACGCGCCCAAGTCAAAACTATAGAACCTGAAGACAGAGAGGAGTCAAAAAATGACTACACATCAATCCCAATCAACGTAAGAGAAGTCAGCTAAAAATAGGGACTTGGAATAAGGCCTATAAAGTACACCAAATAGAAACAGAGGTCCAGAACTAAATATTAAATGGCCTTCGCCATAAAAACTAAAATGAGGTTGACAACTCACCAGTAACTCAGATGGCAAACCCAAGTGGAAATGTAAACAGTTAAAAAAAATGGGAATTCCATCAGGAAATGGCAGACACTTAAAACTTGGGTGCAACAACTGCAATAGATGGCAAAATCGTCAAGAAAAAGGAAGCTGGAGACACCCAGCGGGATACAGGCCATTATAGGGTTAATGGTGATGGCAAAAAGGATGACACTCGTGATAGAACACTGAGGCACACCAGTTTCCTGGGTAAAGGGCTCTGACAAGGCAGAATCCACACAAACCTTGAAAACTCTGTCTTTTAAAAATTCCTGAAGAAGATGGGGCAGGGTACCTCTGAAGCCCCAAGTGCAAAGAGTACAGAGGATACCAGCTCTCCGGTAGTTGTTGTAGGCCTTCTCCAAATCAAAAAATAAAGCAACAGTTTGGTACTTCCACAGAAAACCATTCATGGCATAGGTGGACAAAGTAAGTAGATGGTCAACTGCAGAACGGCACCCTCGAAGTCCACACTGTGCAGTCATTAGTAATTTGCGAAATTCAAGCCAGTGTATCAGCTGAGCATGAATCATACATTCTATCATGGGGCAGTAGTTTGTCCTTACTGGCCTTAGGTATGAGTATGACAGTGGCTTCACACCAATGTATGGGAAATGTGCCCTCTGCCAGATGTGGGTGTATGTTTGAAGGAAAAAGTACTTGCCCACAACAGAAAGGTTCTGCAACATCTGCAGTGTCTGGCCCTGCGGAGGAGGATTGGGATGAACTGAGAGCATGATCTAGATCCCCCATAGTAAAGGCGGCATTGTAGCACTCACGATTCTGAGAAGAGAAAGGTATTGCCAGGCCGCCTCCACCCGTTTCTGATGGAGGAAGGCAGGGTGATAGTGGGAAGATCTCGAAATTTCAGCAAAATGGCGACCCAAGGTATTGGAGATAGTAGCAGGCATTCTATCGTAGACCCTATTGCTGTTAGGCTGGAAATTGGTGAATGGATCTTGGTCCCCGAGAGCTGTCAGAGGTTGGCCCACACAACAGAGGAAGGGGTAGAACTGTTAAAAGAACTAGTACATGAAATCCAGCTAGCTTTTTTGATATCCCAAAGAACACAACAACACTGTACATACATCTGTTTATAATGAATGCCACTGTAGGATGACAACCAATAATTTGGAGAGAACGTGTCTGCGCATGAATTACGTTGAGGCATACCTCAGACCACCAATGGACTGGGACACGGTGTGGTCAAGAGGAGGTGAGAGGAATGGAACATTCTGCAGCAGCCTTAGTAAGCTCCCACTTGGGTTTGCACGTAGGTATGCTAGGATTCAGTAACAATTGGCTCATGGGAAATGGTTGCCTGAGTAGGTTTCAGAAAGAACAAACCACTTAAGATGATGGGCAAGCTGGGCAGTGCACAAGGATACATTCAAATGGGAATAGGTGTGTGAGGAGTCAGAAAGGAATGCGTGTGCTCCAGTCTTTATTTTGTTTTATTTACTTATTTATTTATATATTTATGATTATGGTTTTAGGGTGCATAACAACTATTGTCAAAAAGTGCCCATTCTGTGGCTTATTAAAGGATAAAAACAAGAATATAAATCAAGAGGAATTGGAGTGAAACTGAAGCACGAGGGAAACTAAAAACGGAAGGAGACCTGAGAAAAGTGCTATTGAAGGGGGCTTGTTTTTCCTGAAGAGAGCTTCAAATGATTGACGTCATCTCACTAACACTTATAAACTCAAGGACAGGATCGGGGGAGTGCACGTCATCTGCTAAAAGGGAAGATATATCAGGCGACAGCTGTAAACAGGTGCATAGCAGATTAAAGTAGCAGTACTGAAATAAAAGGTGTCTCACCATCCATGATTGAGTAGGGACAAAGCGGGAGCGGAGCACCACTCAAAAGATGTTGTTGTTGTGGTCTCAAAAGATGTCAGTGGCTAAAAAGACAGTGCCCAGTCTGGAGTCTAGTTAAAATTACCTCCTCCCAATGACGAGGCTGGAAGGAAGAGGTACAAGAACAGAGAAGAGGTTTAATGTCCCATAATTTATTATCCTGGAGTGCGGACCAATGTGTATGCCATAACAGAGCAACATGATGACATAAAATGCTCTGTAGATTGGCAAAGGGAACCATGCAAACAGTGGGCCAAGGGAGAGAGACTGCAGCCTTTGCTGCTATATCGCCTGCCTCATTTCCACATATACCAACATACCCTGGGATCAAGAGGAATGCCACATAGATGCTCTCCAAGTAGAGCAAGAGGAGGCAGTCCTGAGTCTGGTGGACCGGAGGGTGAATGGGGTAAAGGGCTTGGAGGTTGAGAAGAGAGCTGAGAAAATCCAAGCATATAATATTCTGTATTCCTAGATGGTGGCGAATTTATTTGACAGCATGGTGAAGAGCATAAAGCTCCGCAGTAAAAACTGAACACTTGTCAGGAAAATCTAATCAGAGTGTCACCAAGAATATAGGCACTCCCGACACCAAATGTGGTCTTGGAGCCGTCATTGTAAATAAATGTGGCATCCTCTATTTGTGTGCCTAGAGCAGCAAATGTCTGAAGATAAACTATAGGGGTGGGGGGAGGGGGGGGGGTAGTATCATTGGGAAGCTGAAAAAGGTCATGGAGGAGGCAGGTCCGGGGGTGAAGCCAAGGTGGTGTCATACCCACATTTCTGTAGAAATTTTTAGGAAATTGGAAGGAGAGTGAATGCAGCAGTTGACAGAAGTGGACTCCCGGTGGTGGTAGTAAAGAGGAAGGGCTGCCTGCATACCCTAAATCCAAGGAGACATCGAAAAAAATGGCATAGGTCAGATGAGCAGGTATGGAAGACGAATGAGAAGTGTAATGACTCAGAAGGACAGCTTCCCAAGTTGACAGCAGATGTTCAGTAGTCTCAGAGTAAAGGCTCTCCACAGGGCTAGTGTAAAAAGCTCCAGACGCTAAATGCAACCCATGGTGGTGGACAGAGTCTAGATGCCAAAGAATAGATGGCTGTGCACAGGAGTAAACTATGCTTCCATAGTCCAATTTCGAGTGCACTAAGGCATGATAGAGATGGAGGAGGACCACTCTGTCAACTCCCAGGTGGTACCACTCAGAATACAGAGGATGTGAGGGATCGCAGACAGTGATCTGAGTGATATGAAACTGCAGTTTTCTGTCAAAATTAAGTCCCAAGAATTTGGCGACGTCCCCAAATGGAAGGTCAACAGGGTCTAGATGTAGGGAAGGCATATAATACTCCATACGATGCCAATAATTTACACAGAAAGTCTTACTGGGAGAAAATCTGAAGTCGGTTTCGATGCTTCATGAGTGGAGGCAATCGAGACATCCTTGAAGGTGTTGTTGAAGAAGGCCGATCCATTGAGAGCTGTAGTAAATTGCAAAAGCATTGACAAAGAGGGAGCCCAAGACATCAGGAAGAAGATAATCCATAATTGGATTTATGGATTTGGCAAACAGTACAACACTTAGCACAGAGCCATGGGGCACCCCGTATTCTTGGAAGAAAGTGCGGGATAGAGAAGTGTTCACCTGCACCTTAAATGTGCGCTCTGTCATAAATTCATGGATGAAAAGGGGTGGCCAACCTCGAAAGCCAGAAGAGAGCAGTATGCAGAGGATGCCTGCTTTCCAACAGGTATCGTAAACCCTCTGCAGATTAAAAAATATTGTTACTGTTTGGCGTTTCCTGAGAAATTTGTTCATCATATAAGTGGTGAGAGCAAAAAGATGGTCAATTGCAGAAGAATGCTTTCAGAAACGGCATTGGGCTGGTGTTAAAAGGTTTTGGGACCCTACCCACCAGCCTAAACGGCAATTTACCATATGCTCCAAAATCTTACATACACTACTCGTGAGAGAGATTGGGCAATAGATGGAGGGGAGATGTTTTTACATTCAAGGTTTTGGAACAGGAATGATGATAGCTTCCAGCCAACTTTTGGGAAAGGTACTGTCTACCCGAAGTCAGTTATAAAGGTGAAGGAGGTAACACAGACTAGGGTATGATAGGTGCAGCAACATTTGGACATGGATACCATCCAGTTCCAGAGCAGCGGGAGGAGGAGAGTGCATGTATGAGTTCCTGCATAGAAAAAACGGCTTTGTAGCTCTCATGATTTTGAGACAAAAAAGTAAGAGGTCACTCTTCTGCTACCAAATTCTTTGAGAGAAACGCTGGTGGGTATTTAGAAGAGTTTGAAATATGAGCAATGTAATGACACAATGAGTTAGAGATTATGACTGTGTCCACTAAGGTATCCTGCATGACAATTAGTCGAGAGATCCAGAACTAACTGGATGTTCCAGATAGCCGTCAGAGTCGACTCCAAACAACCGATGAGAGAGTGAAGGTATTGAAGGAGCTGGTAAAGAAGTCCCAGCTTGCCTTCTTGCTACTGTGTATGATGCGATGGCATCACGCACGTAACTGTTTATAGTGGATACAGTTGTCCAATGTAGGATGACGGCGGAAAACGTGAAGAGTACTTCTCGTGTATTGCATAATGGCATGCCTCGTTCCACCAAGAAGGCTGAGGGTAGCTACCTCTAGGTGGCGCTGTCCATGAGGGCACTCAACTGCGTGGCCATCAGTGCCTGTACATATTCCCAATCTGTACACAATTCAGTGTAGCCCCTTTTGTGAATGATGATGGAATGATGAGGGCAACACAAACACCCAGTCCTGGGCAGAGAAAATCCCCAATGTGGCCAGGAATCAAACCTAGGAGTCCATGTTACATAGGTAGCAACACAAGACACTAGATAATGAGCTGTGGATTGGAGCCCTATAGTGAGCGGGTAATAGTGGGAGGTTGAATAGAGGATCTTTGGGCTGGCCGATCGGACGACTGTAGCCCTAAAGGTCAGGTCATAAGTCTGCATGGCTACCTCCTTAGTAGGTAGAGGAGAGTTGAGGACAGTGATATATTTACCTGCTGGCTGTACTGGTGAATAACTTATGAGCAGCAAAGATAGACACCTTTTCCTTCATTGGGTTTCCTGAAAAATTCGTTCATCTTTAAAAATTGGGCAAATTTTGGGGGAAGCAGCGTGGTTGCCCTTACGGTTGATGCTGTGAGTGGATGGGGGTGGACAGTCACCCCCATGGGTATCCCTCCCACAGGTATCACATTTGGCCGTATTGGAACATGACTGGCTGGTATGATTAAACCTCTGACACCGATAGCAATGTGTAGCATTGGGAATGTAATAAAAAAATGGCTCTCAGCACTACGGGACTTCACATCTGAGGTCATTAGTCCCCTAGAACTTACAACTACTTAAACCCAACTAACCTAAGGACATCACACACATCCATGCCCAAGGCAGGATTCAAACATGCAACTGTAGCAGTCGCGTGTTTTGAGACTGAAGTGCCTAGAACTACTTGGCCAGTGTGGCCAGCTGGGGATGTAAGAGCAAACTGAAATTATCTCATATCCCACTTTAATATTCGATGGAAGTTGAACTCCATCAAATGTCAAGAAGAGAGTGCAGGTTGGTACCAATTCCTTTTCAACGCTTTTCATAACTTCATGTATGGCCATTACTTCCAGATCAGACAGGTCATTTTGAATGCCCTCATTGCGTAATCTGTTGAGTTATCAGGTGTAAACCACCCTTTGTGATGAGTTTAACAAATGGTGCCCTTCCACCTGGCAGGTATGTGGCAGCGTAGTTCAAAGCAATTTTTGTATCTGGAGGGCACTGTCTGTTTCTAACAATAAGGTGCCATTTCGTAACTGGGAACAAGACATTACTGGACCTGCAACTGCATTAATACCTTATAATAATAAAAGGGTTTACTGTTGAGAAGTTTTGACCTTTGCCAGCCCAAGAAACAGCTTGGAAATTTGGCACTGATAGAAGAATTTTCTGTGTTTGATATTCCTCTAGCTCTCTCTTGTGAGCAGAAGTTGTAGATGTAGAAGAAACTGCAAAAGTACCCCCATGACTACTGGCATCTCTGATGGTGCACTCCTTCCTAATGGGGGCCCTCTCTGAGGGCAATACTGCCTTAGGTGACTGACCACACCTCGGGTCACACCTACTGAGAACTGGATGGAGGGACAAATTGGCACATTTGGAAGGTACAAGATCAGGTAAGTAGCCCTTGCTGGGCCTGGCCTTTACCAGGGTGTACGTATGTGTCCTACTTGTCTACCCTGGGCACAGAATTATGCATTACCCCATTACTGGTGACCCATGGGAACGTGTGGGTCGGCCTTCAGACATGTACAGGGAGGAAAGAAAGAAAAGCAGACAAACAAAGATAAGGAAAGAAGAGAAGAATTCTCAAATGTTCCAGTGGAAAAGAAGATAAAGAGAAGAATCAAGGAAAGAGAAGGACAAACTACAAGAGAAACTACTTCATTCATTCACACATGTCCGCCTCCAGACGTAGGTGCAAACATACTCCCAAAGAGAGGGAGACTGGGAAGGGATAGAGTGTGTGTGTGTGTGTGGGGGGGGGGGGGGGCAGGGAGGGATGTGGAAAGAGAAGGCATACAGCCCGGAAAGGAAAGAGAGCTGGACGAGCTTGTGGTCCCATGCTCACACACACATCCTCAAAAAAATTGTGGATCCCCTTGGGAGGTGCTCCAGTGTTAATGCAGAAGAGGCTGAGTCGATTAAGATCAGCCAAGAGGGCACCTCTCTGCCAGATTCTGGGAGAACCCCAAAGGGGCTGATGTGCGTTAAAGTCACTGAGAAGCAGAAAAGTGGGAGGCAGCTGTGGTATAATGAAGGAAGTCTGCCCTGGTGACATCGAGGGATGGCGGGACATAAATAGTATAGAGGGAAAAAGTCAGATGAGGAAGGAAAAGGCGAACTCCAACAGCTTGAAGATGGATAGTCAGGGAGAGGAGTTGACTAAGAACATCACCTGTATGAGCAGCATGACGGCCCCACGAGATGCAATGCCGGCCTCAAGGGGAAGGTCAAAATGGACCGGGAAGAAACCTGAAAGCTCAAAGAGATCATGAGGATGAAATTTTGTTTCCTGAAGGCTGAGTACAAGGGGACGTTGTGATGCTAAAAGCAGCTGTAAGCCCTCTTTGAGGGACCAAAGACCATGAAAATTTCATTGGAGGAGAGAGTCATGATGAGGAAGAAATGAAGAGGTGTCACGTTGGCAGCTGCCAAGAGACAGCCTGTGAAGACTGCCTCCACAGGGCACAGAAGCAGGAGGATCCTGCTCTACATTTACATACAAACTCTGCTAGCCACCAAGCAGTGTGTGGCGGAGGGCACTATTTGCGCCAAAGTCATATTTCCCCCCCTCTGTTCCATTCGCGGATTGTACGAGGGAAAAATGACTGTCTGAATGCCTCAGTAAGAGCTATAATTTCCCTTGTCTTTGAATGGTGATCATTTCATGACATGAAAGTTGGTGGTAATAATATACACTCTACATCCTCGGCAAAGGTAGGGTTTTGGAATTTAGTGAGCAGTCCCTTCTCTTTAGCACATCGTCTATCTGCAAGTGTGTCCCACTTCAAACTTTCTATGAGATTTGTAACGCTCTTGCAATGGCTAAATGTACCACTCACAAATATTGCTGCTCTTCTTTGGACCTTCTCAATTTCTTGAATCAGACCCAACTGGTAAGGGTCCCATACAGATGAACAATTCTCTTAGACTGGACGAACTATAGTATTGTAAGCAATGTCCTTTGCAGAAGGACTGCATCACTTCAGGATTCAACCAATAAACTGCAATCTAGAGTTCACCTTACCCATTACTTGTGTAATCTAATCGTTCCATTTGAAATCATTTCAAACAGTCACACCCAGATGCTTGACAGCTGTTACCACTGCCAAAGACTGGACATTTATTTTGTACTCATACAATAATGAGATTTTCACTCTCTTATACACAGTAGGTTACACTTACTAATATAAAGAGATAACTGCCAGTTTCATTTATTTTTTTGCAAATCCTGATTGATTTGTTCATAATTATCATGTGATACTACTTTCCTGTAGACTGCAGCATCATCGGCAAACAGTCTAATGGCGCTGTCAATACCATCAACCAGTTTGTGTATGTAAATTGTAAAAAGCAGCAGACCTATTACGCTGCCATGGGACACACCGGATGTTACGCTTGTTTCTGTTGAAGTCTCCCCATTTAGGATGAAATACTGGTATCTGACTATTAGATAAATTATTGTTATCACTTCATAAACTTTGGTTACTGATATCAACTTGACTCCAGTGCCTATGAGTTTAATTATAACACCACAGCACTGAAGATAATCACTACGTAATTGAAAATAGATTTTGCTGTCAATAAACCATCAATATTACAGCCAGTGCTGACCTTCTCTCTAATTTCACGTATATGGTCATTGTGCACACAGCACTCTATGGAGTCCCCAATCAACAGAAAAATTTCTATCGAACTGCTTATGTCACCAGATAGATCATAAGCACGCACTTTTTGGAGCATGCAATAGTGCAGAACTGAGTCAAATGCCTTTGCCTTTCGAAAACTGAGAAATATGCCATTAGCCTGGGAGCCAATATCTAGAGCCTGTAGTATGTCATGCACAAAGAGGGCCAGCTGTGTCTCGCATGACCGCTGTTTCCTAAAACCATGCTGGTTTCTGTAGATGCGCTTCTCAGAGTCTAGAAAGGTCATTATGTGTGAACACAAAATATGTTCCATGATTTTTAAACAAATCGATGTCAATGAAATTGGCTGGTAATTATGGGCATCTGATTTTTTACCCTTTTTATAGATTGCTATGACCTGGCCTCCTTCCAGTCCTGTGGAACTTTCCATTGTTCCAATAAGCTCTGGTAGATGATGGATAAGAATAGTGCTATGTTTGTAGCATAGTCAACATAAAATTTTACGGGGATATGGTCTGGGCCAGATGCCTTCCAAGCCTTAATTGTTTTACAATCCCAGATACACTAAACACTATCTCAGCCATCCTTGCATTTGTTTGATAATTGAAATATGGAATGGTGCTGCAGTACTCTACCATATATGAGTTTTTGAAAGCTAGGTTTAGAATTTGGCTTTTTGGTTTGTCATTATCTGTTACGTTACACACACTGTCAGCAAGACAAGGTATTGAATTATTTGTGGTGTTTATAGATTTTATGTATGACCAAAATTTTTTGGGGTTGCTTATAGAATTTGCAGATTAAATATTGCTTTCAAATTCGTTAAATGAATCTCTCATTGATCTTTTGACAGCTGCTTTCATTTCACATAATTTCTTTGAGAGCAGGGCAGAGACTACATTTAAAATGACTGTGCAAAATTCTCTGCTTTCTCAGCAACTTCCTAACATGTTTGTTGAACCAAGGTGGACCCTTTCCCACTCCTAATTTTTTCTAGGCACATATTTCTCTAGCACGTGGTGGACAATACATTTAAATTCTGACCAAAGATGCTCAATATCTTTGCGTCCTGTGGTGAATGCTTGGAGCTGACTATGAAGATATTCATTAATGACACTTTTATTTGCTTTCCCTAACAAGAAGACTCTATGCTGTTTCTCTGGGTATTTTTTGCAGCTTCCACTGACATAAAAGCCACAACGAATTTATGGTTGCTAATACCTTCTTCTAATTTAACTTCCTCAAATAGATCAGTTCTGTTTGTTGCCAAGGAATCTAATATGTTCCCATCTCAATTTGGTTTTCTAATCGACTGCTCAAGGTTGTATGTTGAGAGGGCTCCTAGAATAATTTAACACGAGTCTTTGCTTCTGCCCCTGTGATAAACGTGTAATTTTCCATCAATGGACACCAGATTAAAGTCTCCACCTATAACTAATGGATAATTTTCTGCAACGTTTGTTGTGGATGCTGGTGGTCTATAAAAACATCCTAATACAATGGTCACCCCCTGTCTGATTGACAGCTTTATCCAGACTATTTCACAGTCTGACTCAGTATCGATCTCAACTGCGTTTAAACAGCTTTTAACTACAATGAACACACCACCTCCCATAGCATCAGTCCTATCCTTCCTAAACATTGTCCAATCTGAGTTCAAAATTTCACTGCTATTTATGTCTGGATTCACCTAGCTTTCGGTGCCTAGTACAATATTGACATTACTACTGATTATTTCAGAGAGTATCACGGGGATCTTGCTACAGACACTTAAACAATTTACTAACATTAGATTTAGCATATTTAAATCTTTTGGAATGACCTGTTTAGGCCAACTAACAATTTTTACAGTTGGCACACCTGCATCAGTGTCATGAACTGGTAATTTTTCAGGCCAATGATTTGTTTCCCATGGGAAGGAACCAATTCCAAAAACTCGCACGTGCATACCACAAGTACTGTGCTATCCATGTAGCTGATTACTGTGTGTAGTGCACCCCTGATCTATCAAGGGGAGTCCTACAACCTTCCACCCCATAGCATAGGTCGAGGAATCTACAACCATTTTCATCACAGAGGCAACATAGCCTCCGGTTCGAATCTCCACTCGACTCCAAACCAGAGGACCTCAGTCCACCCTGGCTACGATGCTGCAAATCGTCAGCTCGGCTTCCACTCTTCGAAAGATGGAGGGCTCCTTCGCCAATTTAGGTAGCCGTTGAAAGGACCCAAGGATTTCCTCGGAAACCTGACGACTGGCACCGTTGGTGCTGACACATGCAACAATCTGCACCTCACACGCTTGATAGCCACCAGAAGAGTTTCTTCCACATTCTGGACAAGGCCCCTCTGCAAGCACATTGAGTAAATGTTGGACTTATTCCCCACCCTAGCTGCTATGTTCCTGAGGAGCTCCACGACCCGCCTAATTTTGGAGCTCCCAATAACTAAGAAACCCCTATCCCCACATGCCCGTCCAGACCTTGCCAAAGGAGTGGTCACTGTCCTGGCAGAAGATGCATTCTGATCTGGTTCAGCCTATCCCCCCACCCAAGCATCAGAAAGCACACTGAATCTATTAGCAAAGTGCACAGGATTTGGCAGGAGCCTGCGTCCCCCGTGCAGCCTTCACCTTGAGGCAAGAGACATCGACACAGTCCGCCACCCACACTGAAGTGAGTGAAGTGAGAGCTGGCCAGCCGGCTCAGTTGGACCTGAGGTCAGCTCAATGACAGAGAGCTGTGACGTCCCCCCTGCACATCTAGTACAGCAGAGGCTGCCCAGGGCACCCCATCCCCACTCACAGCACGAGGTGGCACTATGGACCCTGTCGACTGTGGCCACGAGGTCCACAAAAATGTCGGCTCACTCGTGCTATCAGTCCGTGAAGTCCAATACAGAGAAACGGTCGGCGGTGCGTACTACCGACACGGGGGCCGGCCGGGCCGAGGCCTCACGTGGCAACACGTTCGAGGATCTTCAAGTGGGCAAAGGAGAAGACCGCACGCCTCTGTCGGACTACTTCGAGCCCCACCAGTTGGCAGAGGAAGACTCAGGTGGTCTTCGGTTGGAGGGACAAAGGAAGTTTTGATGGGGGTTCTCCTCCCGACCTTTCCGGTGGCCAGTTGTGTAGCCCGCGGCTTTGCCTCTCGAGGCGAGAATCTGATGGCGCGTTGCACAGCCAGAAGGGGTGACGGTGGCACTGGGTGATTTCACAACCTCAGACTGTATTTGAGGTCGCACGTCTGCGTGGCCATGTCCTTCGTGGACGAGGGATAATGAGAACGGAACTAAAAGTGCCAGATGGGAGAACGCTGGGTTCGTGACTAACCGATAACTTGAGCCACTGCATTTGATACAGAGGGGAGGAGGAGGTGGACAATCAGCCCCGTGTTCATCCCTAACATTTGGCTGGGTGTCACAAAGATGTTCCGGTGTCATTGAAATGATGACACTGACAGAAGTGCATCAGGTTTGGAATGTACGACCAGACTGTAATAAATTCATAGCCTGCCCTGATCTCAGACTGAAGCACCACTCTATCAAAGGTGAGAGTAATAGTGCTTGAGGGCACTAAGGAGGAATTTACCTTTATCCTCATCTGACAGACGGGAATGACACCCCGATCAGAGAGGTAAGACCGGATTTTGACCTCGATCGGACCGTCAAGCGGCCTAGTATAAATAACACCGCTGGAAGAATTCGGAGTTCCATGGGCCTCGACATGAACTGGACAGCCGTGCTCGAGAATCAGAAGTAGTCTACAAAAGCCAAGCACCACTCCATAAATGAAAGCAGTATTTTACAGGGCCGGTTAATGGCATCGACACCTTTCTGAATAATACATGGATTTGTCATTGCAGATGCCCAACACTCTTCAGTATGTGAGACCACGAGGAACCGTGTTGCAGCTGGAAGGGTCTTGGAATCTTTAGTCTCATTCCGTTTATGTTCTGTAGACATCGATTTTGAAGGCGATTGGCTCACTGCCAGAGAATAGCCACGATTGCCAGCATCTCCATTTGTGCACTCGTCCCGACTGTGGGACCACTTCACGAGGGGGTGCAGCCCCCAGGTTCACTCCTCAGGTCACACCTCCCAAACACCTGACAGATGGACCAATTGGCAATTTGGAAGGTAGCTGCTTAAGCAGTCACACCTGTATTGGCCCGATCTGTACCCGGTGGTATGTGCACACCCTACCTGTCGACCTGCGGCTGGGAATTATGCATTGCGCAGTGACCTGTAATGTGTCAGTTGTGGGGCCAGCCTTCAGGAGCACACAGGGAGGAGGAAGATGAAAAAGGTGACCTCAAACGCATAAGAGGAGAAACGGGAAGAGAAGGGGGGAGGATAATCAGGTGGTAGCTATCGAGGGAAGTTGAGTTCTTCCCGAGATTAAGGACAGGAATGACTATGCCATCTGGCCATTGTGATGGGAAAGCACCCGTGAGCCGAATGTGGTTGAAAACCCTGAGGAGATGTTGCCTCTGAGGAACAACCACGTCTCAGGTCATCTAACTGTGGACGGAATCCGAGTCTTGGGGCCGTGTCTCTTTAAGAGGTAAGAGCCTGAAAGAATTCTCATTCACTAGAGGGTTCGTTATAGGGCTCAGCATGGTGCGGGTTGTAACAGACGGGGGTCTGTTAAACATGGCATTTCTGCTGGGGATATGTAACAGGATAAGAAAAGGATGCTGATGTCACTGTGAAGTGTATCAGGAGGGGTTCCGCGAGGACCGATCAGTCGTTCCACAGAGCACCTCAGAGGTTATGACCCTCGTCTTGGGTAGCCGTCTATTTCCGGGAAACAAATTTTGTGATTTTCCGTTGCTGAATCCCATGTTTCTTTTTAAATTCGGTGTACCATGTTTTTGAAGCTTTGAAGTTGAAATCTGGGAACTGACTTGCCGTGCCCAAGGCCCACTGCTGCAGGTTTCTGGTAGAAACTTTCTGGAAGTTTGGTCGAGCTTTTACGAAGCAATCATGCACCCATGAATCGATGGTACAATATTTAACAAATTTGCTATTGCCACGTTTGATTTGCTCTTCCCACCTGGATAAATAGCCCATATTTGTCAAATGAGAGCACCCCATTTTTTGTAGTTTTGAGACTACAGCCTGGTTGTTCTTTGGCCAGATTGACAGCTCTAATTTTGTAAGCCAGAGAAATATAGTCGTACCCTTTTTTTTCCTTCTCGTCCGGCTCGTATTTATCTGATGATTTGTTGGCAATGGGACGCGTAGGCATTATTATCGTTCTTTTCACTAATGTCTATCAGTTCCTCATCATGAACGAGGGTTTTTTGGCAAGCATTTGCAGCGTATTCTGGAACATTTCTTCCCCAATTACCATGGCCTCTTCATTGATTGATGATGACGGTTCTGCTGCGATGCGATTACTGTAATGAAGGAGGCTTTCAAAATACACCAATGCATCTTTCAATTTTTGGTTCGCCACTTCACTGTGTATAGAATCTTTTTTGATCACATCACTATCATCCGAAGGGCCCGTATCGCTCTCCAATTGTACCGCCTTCAATTTTTCCGTTTGTTTAACAGGATGTACCAAAGTTCTCATATATGCACTGATTTTCAACAATGTTATAAGTTGCGCTAGGGACTGCATCTACCTTCTTTCGAAGTTAGCAGGCAACTACGCTGTTATGCAGCGGCTTGTTTTGGCCCACTCAACATCTGTCCTTCAAGTGTAACACGCGATTAACAGAGTTTATATTTCATACCTGCCACAGCAAATTTGTGTTCGTGGGGTCTCTATTCTAATTTGAACGTTTGACTTATGCTGTACATATTCGTTTCGGAATATCATTTCTATGTCTTCTGTTAACTATACGTGGTAAACATTATGAAGACAATTACGAACCTGAGTGCTTACCGCTGCACCACGACGCTGTAGAAAATTATTAATCATAGAGAGTATTTCATCGCAACGGTTTGATTTAACTGTCAATTTTCTCGACAGCGGCTGACAAGTGCATCTTGGTGCTTTGCCACATTAGACCTCTGGCCATGAGCTTTTATTATGCACAGTATGAATCGAATCTGAATTTCACAATTGGCGGCCTCCCCTTGTAAGTGCGAGAGTTTTCATTTGTTTTACTGTGGACTTCGTTATGCAAACATTCACTTACCCTATCTAACATGGGTTTGATGGTTCAGTGTGTTGGTTTCAGCCACTGTGAGTTTCCTTTTTTTCTGCCATAGAGAACAAGTGAAATATGCAGTGTCAGGTTTCAGAGTTGTGTGTGGATACCTAGTATTGAGGGTTTCATTCATGCAACACATCATTTCCAAATGCCTCTTTACCAAGAACACACATGTGAAGTCTCTCTTCAGCTGTCTCTGTGTCTAGGAGTTACAGCCTGTTGAAGTTTGAAACTGCGAGGAGGTGGTCAATTCTGCTTTTTGTTGCAGGTGATTCACAATGACACACAGTAGAGACACAATGAAATTTTGTTAATGAGAGGTGGATGAAGTATCAGAATGATTGGTGCTGATTTCTTCAATGCCCAGCAGCCTAAGAGAAATGGTGTTTCACACAGGACAGTGTACAAGTTACTTGACAAGCCATGCATTGAACATCAAAGAACAACCACTGATGAAGAGACGGTAATGGACTTTCCACAAATGGTGTCAAAATTTCTGTCACAGCATGAACTGGCTGTCAGAAATATACAGGTGCCATTGGTGTGTTTGCAACACATGCAGCTTAAAACTTTGACACCAGATAAGCTACAGTCTCAGTACCAGATTGGCGGGTGCAATTTGTAGAACAGGCTTTTGATCAGTGTAATAGGAAATCGAACTTCATATGACAGGTGTTTTTCAGTGACAAAGTTAATTTTTAGTTACAAGGAGAAGAAAATCTTTTTTACTTGTTAGATGCAAACTCCCTTTTGCATGGACCTCTTGAAAAGTGCTGGTGATGAAAAATTGATGATTTTATGTGGGATTTGGGACAAAAATCATGGGCCCAGTGTTTATTGGTTGAGCCTTGAATAGGGTGAGGTATCTTAATATGTTCCATGGTTATGTGCTTCTAACACTGATGAATCAGAGGGTGATACCCGAACCACCTTCCAATGAGACTGTGTACCTCCCCAATATGCCACTGAAGTCAGACTGTATTTGGCTAAAACAGTTTGTAGGTCACAGGATACATAGGAGGCATTTTATCAGAAGGCCACCATGGTGCCCTGGTCTCACAGCTGGACCCACAGATCTGGTGATCTGTGCAGCATGACTGGCAAGAAAGGTTTGGCTCAGTGGTGGTCTTATTGAGCACATGCTGCAATACCGGCTTTGCCAAGTGTCCCAAATTTTAACAGGTCATAACTCTTACACAAATAAAGGTTTCTTAAAACAGATTTCATGTGTTTATTTCTGAGAAAGAGAGAGTTCAGAATGACGTCACACATAATCCTCTCACCATCTGAAAAAAGTAACTGAAATCCAGTATGTTCCCTGTCATCATAGCTGTTGCAAGTTGCACCCCAACATATAGACAACCCGTAATAAATGCCCTGTAGAATACATTGCATGTATTTGTGCTATTTTTAATTTTTTATGTTTATCAATGCACCTTAATAATAACAATTTTTCGACATAGTATTTTTCATTACTTCATGTTCCAGAGGTTTGTAACATCAGATATTTAACTAAAAAGCATGAAAAATGAGAATGCTGTTACTATGAAAAGGTTACTTCCTGTTCTCATCAAATGGTACCAGACTTTGCAAGTCCAAACATCCCACAGTACCTATGAAGATAGCGATGGGGAAGGCAAATGGTCAGCTTTGGATTATTGGGAGCAATTAAGAAAGTGTGGTTCATCTGTAAAGAAGACTGCATATAGCACTCTAATGTTACCTACACTTTAGTACTGTTTGAGGGAATGGGATTTGCACCAGGTCAGACTGAAGTAAGACAGTAAAGAAATTCAGAGGCGGGGTGCTAGATTTGTTACTAGCAGGTTTCTTCAGCATGCAAGTGTTACAGGGATGCTTTGGGAACTCAAATGGGAATCCCTGGAGGAAAGAAGACATGCATTTCTAAGAACATGACAGCTAACAGAATTGGCATTTGAAGCTGACTGCAGAACTATCCTACTGCTGCCAAAAAAATTTCATATAGGGACCATGAAACAATATTTGAGTATTTAGGACAGATTTGGAGAAATAAACCATTTGTTTTCCACTCTCTCTATCTTAGACTGGAAAAGAAAATGGAACTACTAGTAGTGGTATAATGTACCCTCCACGAAGCACTGTGCAGTGGCTTGCTGGTATGTAGATGTACCTCCAGCCATGCAGGTCAGATGGAGTTCTCAATCAATCTATGCTGTTTCTGCTGAAGTTGGAGGAATTAATCTTGCAAATCATCCTCACAATTTGTTTTCTTCCAGGAAACAAAATTTAGTATCTATATCAAGCCTACCATTGTCATTTGATTCACAATTAGATCCCGATTTTCTTTCTGTGATACCTTCATCGACATTCGATTTTGTTTGCAAAAGCACACAAGTGAATGTCAATGTTTCAAGCCAAACCAATTAAATGAGATTATTGCATTGGATGAACACTTGGATATTATATTTTGACAAAATTTTTCAGAATTTACAAATTTGGAAACTTTATCAAACTACAATAGAACATATTTTTGCTCTACAGCAAAGTGTGTGCTGATGTGAAACTTCTGAGCAGGTTAAAACTGTTTGATGAATTGAGTTCTGGACCTTTGCCTTTTGAGGGCAAATATTCTATCAAAATTTAAAAGTTTTATATTTGGGAAAATTACATCAATATTGTATTTGGTGGTCTGTGTTACATTATCAATCTGCAATACTCCAATTATAAGTAAGCAATATCATTTTATGAATTAATATATCAAAAATCAGTTACAAGTGAAAAACATGTTGAAATACCTGCTATACTTCGAACACAAATCGCCATTTTCAAGAAGGAAAATTATTTAAATGTTAAAGAAACTTAGTTTGGCAAATATCACCAAGATACAAGAACACCTCCTGTTTCAAGGTACAAGATCTACCATGACTGATGACATGTGGACAGATGAGTCCATGTTTTATGTGATACATTTCAAAATATGTTGATTTTACTCACCTTATATCTCTGTAACTGAAGAATGAACAAGTTATCCTAAACAGCTGTAAAGTATTTTACATCACTTAAATAAGTAGATTACTTCACATTTACAAAAGCTGCACCCATGACTCAAAACAAGAAAAACAGTCAAAAATGACCAAAGCAGCCTATGGCAGATTCTACTCTACATTCCTTGGTATGATTCTAAAAATCTTTCACTCGACTGAAACCCCAGCCAGAAAAGATTTGCTCCAGTTACAACACTCTCCCCACCACTCAGGTGATGAAACATTGTGAAACCATTTTGAAAGCAGACCTAAAAATGCCAAATCTTTTTCTAAATGAACCCAAAGGCATTTAGGGTGCAAAACAGTTTTGTTATGCGTTACCCTACAGGTTAAACATGAGAAAGAACACAATTTTGTTTCCATGTAAATAATTTTGAAAATTGATGTGGTAGTGGTTGGAAAGTCAAAACTCTTAATGGTAGGAGATGGGGGAGGATAATGATTATGATAGGACCGACAGAAAAAAATGCAGGGGAAAAGTTATTAGATTCCCAGATTTTACAAGTAGGAGTAATATTTTACTGTCAGCTTGTTAATATTTATCGCATTGACCAGCTATGAGAAGAGCTTTGTAGGAACAATTACATCATATGATTACAAAGATGGCTCCAAGTCATAAATATACCAGTGTACCATGGACATTCCTCACTCTTGAATTTGAAAACTGTCCACCATCACACGGAAGGGAACCCAATAAAGAGTACTCAAAACATTAACCTGTGATCCTTATAGGGGCCCCAGTGAATGGACAGAGTTGATTGTTTCCACTGTTTATGCATCCTAATGAAGAGATTTTTAAGTGCTTCATTCCTCAAACCAAGTTTTGTAACTATCAAGTTTCAGTGTAGTTTTCTGCACTCAAATTTTCTTATTTTCTTTTGTTGCATGTAGTTTAATGTATAATAATATACACACATAATTCTTGTAAATTCATTAGATACACCATCAGTAACAAGAAACTTTGAGTGATTGCAGCAGTGAATGCTAGAGTCAGCCAGAACTACAGTTGTGAAAGGATTGCAGATGGCATGGGTGCTTATTTCATCGGACTAAAATGCATTCCACTCCAAAGATATTTGCTCAATTCCACAGTTATCCAATGACAACTGAAGTTACAATCAGCCAATGAAACCATTCTGTTATGAGTGGCATATTTTATAGATTATCCTGGCTCACAGGGTATAATTAAATATCAAACATGTAATGTTTTGGAATGATTTTTGCCCAAAGTCATAACCTATGGAAAATGCATTTACCACTGACTGCAAGTGTAAGATTTGTTATGACTCTCAAAACACATGAAAACACATGAATGTACAAAGGACAGGCAAGATGTACGGTAATGTTGTGCATGTATCTTTAACAGTTACCTGTTAATTTATTTAAGAACATGCTTATGATAGATGCCACTCCTTTGTTAATATTGTGTAAGTTGCTTTGCTGCATGAAATTGCTTACCACACATCCTGTTTCTTTGTCTAGGCCTATGGCAGGTAAAGGAACACACTTACAGCATATTTTGTTGTATTCATAATGGTTTGTACATTCACAGGAGGAAACTTTTAATGCAATCTAATTAAAAGACTGGTTTATGGGGTAGTTTCTTTTTTGACACACAAACAGATTGCCACATACAAACATATCTTACATTACAGGGTATGCTACAGATTATTTACTACCTCAGCCCATATTCTGTGGGATGGTGGTGGGCACTATCACACACTAGCCATATTTTGTAGGATAAGAGAAAGGCAGAAACAGTTTTTGTAGATACCAGTAATTAACTGTTTTTTCTTTGCATGTGGCTTATTCCATAGGTTATAATCTTTGGCGATGTAACTTTTTTTTTCTTCCTCTTGGGAGTCAGTGTGATATTGACAGTGCATCCTGCTGCCCCACCCCCCGAAGGAAAAAGGAGGAGCAGGAGAAAGTTGTTAAGTTAAAGAATCAATCTTGTATTCTCATTATGGTGTAAAGTGTCTGTTCAGTTATGAGGTAAAATTATATACATTAGTTGGAGATTAAATGAGTTTTCTTAAGAAAAGGAATTTTACAGAATCAAGCAGAACTCTTAGAAATGACAATAGGCTGCTCGCATCTCTTGTGATCACCATGGATGGCAATGTGTGCTATGCAATGTGGTGCCATTCTGCCCCCACATTTGGTATGTAGTTCTTATGGTAGGGCTTTCCATTCATCAGCATTGTCGATAGTTGCTGGACAGTTGACTGTGCATGCGGATGCGCTGCAGTATGTCTCCCCAACACATCCACCCATGCTACATGGGAATTAAAGCAGGGGAATGGGCAAACTATCCCACTGGTCAAATATGTTCTCACACCTACAGCTCTTGCACCTGTGCTGTTAGATGCAGTCCTGCAGTGTCTTCCATAAAAATGAAGTCAGGGCCAAATGCACTCTTGGAAAGGCAGGTGTATAGGAGGAGTAGTGCCACAAAGATGTTGACCTGTAAGTGAACTGTGTTCAATGATTAGCAGGCAATATGCCCATGCAACATTATCACTGTTGACACCCTAAAACCTCAACCACCAAATTGATCATGTTCAACAATGTTCCTGTATGCAATATGTGTGACCTCTTGGTGAGAGCACTAATGCATCTCACCAACATTGCCTGACATCATCATTTTGGTAGTCTAGTTGTCATAATGTAAGAGGCACAATGCTGCAAGGGCATACTGCCTTCAAATCTTTGAACACAGTATACTGACCAGACAACACCATTGCGACACAGTACTTCTTCCCAATGTTTGGTTTTTCAGGTGTGCATTTGGCTGTGACTTCATTTTCATGGATGGCAATGCCTGACTGCACTGAACAGTGCATGTGGAGATCTTGGAATGCAAGGATATCTGACGAATGGACTATCCTGCTTGTTCCCCTGACTTAGGCCCTATCAAACATGTTGGGGAGATGAGTTGCAGCATGGCCACATGCACCAATGAGCATCTAGCTATTGTTAGCTGCACCAGAGGAGAAATGGAACACTGTACACAGGAACTCTTTACCAACCTTGTGCCAAAATGGGTGCACATTGCAGATCATGCATTGTCATTCTTGATCACACACCCTATTAACAACCATGTTCTGTCTTTTGTAAGCCAGAGGACGTTCATAAATCATGGCCACTTCAGTGTACTTATTTTCTTTGAATGAAAGCATCATTTCTGTTTGTCAGTTTCTCTTTCAGTTGCCTTCTATAGAATATTGAAATACTTATTTGTATGTACAGTTTCTCTGAGCTATGTTACTTGGCTGTGACACCATGCAAAAGTTGCTTTTGTCCTTATATTTTTCAAGCCAGTGTAATATGAATGTATAGGCCTATGAGCTTCCAGGACCTTGTTGCTGTTTACTGTGGCACAAAGCTAACATGTGGCATGTGTTCTACAATCTGATGCATGTACAACATGACCACCATCGTGAGAAGTAAATGGAGATCCAGGTTCCTATTGCCATCCCCATGCTTTCAGTGACTTATTTCTCTTACTGATCCACTGCTGTTATCAATCTGCTGTAGCTGTTAACATGAGGTTGTTCTCTAGACATTGCATTGCATTGTAGATCAGGCACAAGGGAGGTGTCAGATTTCTTGCTGTTATTGATTTGTTAAAGATGACATTTTGCTAACAACCAGTGGGTGAATGCCAGGTAAAAGCAATGTCAAAGTTAGTCTGTCACACTCCAACATAAGCCAGCTCAAAAGAAATTTCTGGAATTCTACAAGAAAAACAGCTTCTATCAAAATTTATATAAATTCAAAGTACATGTATCACCTACTAGGTATTGTATAACACAGTGCTGAGTTGCTATTATTTGAAACAGTTACCACATCAGTCCGTTATGAACACTTCATTAATGCAATGAAATGTTGATGTTTAGTGGAGATTATTTTACATCGGGTTTGATCCCAGCATCAAACTATGTGTGATTAAACTTGTTAGGAACACTGTTAATGTTAAAAATATTGTGTTTCATGTTATAATAATGGAAATTGTTTATAACCAAGGCAGCATCTCATGTAGAAATAAAGTAGTTTTAATTATGAAAAATTTAAATTAAAGAACATGAATCTTGTGCCAGTAGGACTGATATCTTGTTAAATTTATGTACTGTAATCTTATTGTATGAACAATTATTCATACAATAAATGTGATGTCTCATAAAGGGTGTAAAACTAAATTTTGATATTGATAAAGATACATTCAAGCTGTTGGTTGGCTGTTCACTTTGTGCTAAATAAATATATCTGAATGAAGTAAGGAGGTCCATAGAGGAAGAATCATCGTACAGATGAAAATCAAGTGGTGCCTTGGTAATACTTGATTTGAGTGTTGTGGCAAATGTGTGGAATCATGTTCCACTGATAAGATGTATCCCATGAAAACATTTTCAAAAAACAATGATAAGCCCATTCTGTATTACAAATTGATCAGTCTTCATATGCTTTCAGTATATTGAAATATAAACCTAATAATATCATCATTCCTGATAAAGCATTAGCAACACATTATTTTTGCAAAGAGTATAATTTTTCACTATAGAACAAGTTCATGAAAGATGCACACCTTCACTTGAAAAACCCAACTACTGTTCTTATTGGTAAAGAGTATACAATACGCTTTACATATTCCCATATTGAAAACCTAGAGGTGAGTTCAGGAACAACATTTATGAGGAAGTTGACTTCTACTCCTGTTTACTCTCAAACTGAGAGCAATACAATATTTGGATTGGGGACTGAACAAACTATAGTGTCTTGAAAGATGAGAGTGATTAAATTAGTTAAAGCTAGGAATTTGGAATAATAAAGATAGTTAAAAAGTGAAGGAGTATTGGGAGCCTGAATTTGTGTGTGTTACACTCAGTTGTGCAGTTCAGTGCTATGATACTGTGGCATTATTGGTCGGTGGAGTGCCGAGTACAGTAACACAAAGGAGAATGCTGTGTCAACAGCCAGTTCACCATACAGGAGAAGACATGACAAGAAGCAGCTCACTGCAAGCCAGGGCACCATCATCGAGGCAGTAACTGGATCAGGTAGGCCAGCTGAGCAACACCAGAATATTCCAGTGACCTACTGGGAAAGAAAAACAGCAGACCAGCAAAAGAAAGCCACATTTAAGGACCGGCAGCCCACTCATCAACATCATCTGTCTTCAGGTGTTTGAGTGACACAGAGCCATGCTACTTACCACCACCACCAGTTAAGAGTTGTAACTGCGATCACAATCATTGTAATAGTCACTGTCATAATGCAGGCAGTTTCCCAGGAGGTGCCAGAGTGACTCCACTGCCATAACTATCCTGCCTTAATTATCTTCGGACACTGTCATTGGAGCCATTGCTTGGGGTGCTTTGTGATAATGCACTGTTGGCATTATCCTGGATGCTGCTGGCTTGAATACCATGACTGAGGCAGGGCCAGGGACCCGGGCCCATTCACACCAGTGTCGGTGCTGGGGATGTCTGCTGAGACCGGGCACTGATCTGTCCTGCCACATCCACCAGTTGCCAGCATGACCGAGTCCCACAGTGAGTGGTTCCAACTGCAGCAAAAGGTCCTGGAAGGCTGGAGTGCCACTGGAAATGCAGCGGATTCAAGTTATGCCAATGCAATTACAGATGCAGCAGCAGGCGCGTGTGTGAACATCCACCAGTCGCCTCTGTCACCACCAAGAATATTACGAATGGAAGCAACCCCTGCCTAGAGTGCCCACAACCAATATATTGCTATTTATTAATAAATGTTGCTATTTTGACACCAGGAGACATCCATGGACACATTCCCATCATCTTCCTCACACCCAGCAGAAAAGCCAGCAGTGGAGTTCAGTGCCTGTTAAAACTGCCCAATTACACTGGTATAGATGTGGCCACCGACAAAGCACCTTACACTAAGTAACTAATAAACATATGTTTTGGAACTGCTGTGAGCATTTGCTACACAAGGAATGTTAGTTTTTGTCAAACTATACTGAAAATATTGCATCTAGGAATTACTGTAACTTCAGACAGTGATTGCATTTGCTACTGTGGTACTGTGTCATAGGAGAGAGAGGCCGGCTGATTGATGAGCAAATTTACTTACACAGAAGCATTTGACATGCATAGTACTTTCTGGTGGTAATAAATATGGAAAAAAGCCATGTTAGTATGAAACTGTATAGTGTACATCATTTGCATAATTTCTGTAAATCAGTTTACAGCTTTTCTACAAGACTGATCAAGAGTCAGAGGGCTTAACAGATAATGCAGGTACACACTAGTTGTGCCTCTGGAACACTTGGGGGTACCTAAATCAGCATAATCCCCATATCAGTTCCTAGCAGGGAGACAATCGGTGATTTTAAAAAACTGTTAGGGATGCAGGTGTGGAAGGAGATATATGTAAGCACAACTTTGAAATACGCACAGAAATTTATAACACACTATGTACACAAGAACATACTGTTGAGATAAGATGAATACAACTCTATGCAATGGTGTAGAAGAAACTGGATATGCAAGAGATTTTCCCATGCTTTATTCTCCTGGAAACAACATTCACCTTCCTAACTCTAACAACTGTGGCTTGTGTGTGTGTGTGTGTGTGTGTGTGTGTGTGTGTGTGTGTGTGTGTGTGTGATTTTTTGTTGTGCATATGGAGGCACCAAGTAACGTATCAACTAGTGTAGTATATATCCAGTAGTGTATATGTAGTGAATCACCTTCCTGACTTAGCAACTGTTTGCAATCTCTTGGTTTTAGAATTAATGTATAAATAATTTCTTTAATGAGCTGCATGAATTGTGTCCCTTTGTTCACCTAATGCACCTCTGTTAACTTTCATATGGCAGGCTCACTCCTCAGGAAAAAAACATTATTTCCATACTTTGAACCTCTGGTAACACACATTACATTTTAAAGTGAAGGCCTTCTTGAACATGTTTGCATAGACTGAGGTTTGACAAGCAATGAGAACTTCTATACAATTAATGTAGGTAGTTCACATACTTTGAAATTGTGTGGGTTGGCAAATGCAGATTTACTTTGTGAGAAATAGCATACAATGAATGGCCTGTCTTATCGTAGACATAACTAACAAGCATCTTTTATGGTAAGATAATTTTCTGAAGCTGGACATTATTGAGACCCATCTGTCTGTTTAGACTATTCACTGCAGGCAGCTTTCATGCACGGTACCTACATAACACATCAATTTGTCACCTGCATTAGAAGGATTTTACTTAGCCTATACTGCTACAAAATTTGAACAATACACTCATCTGTAATTGTTTCCAAATATAATAACTCAAAAAAATACGTAAAAATGCTTCTCAGACATTTCTGAGATTGAACATACAGTAATTTCAAGCCAAAAATTTATAAACTATGAGCTTTCGCTTATGGAAGAAATTGTCTGACAAACTCAACATCTAATTCACAGCCAACTATGTTTAGAGAAAATCACAACATCAGATTTAGGTAAGAGAATGTTACAAAAGTACTTTTGCAATTAGAGCTGCATAATGAGGACAGATTATCTGCATTTACACTGCAATGTGTAAAAGCTTCCATTTAAGTAGCAGGGTACTTTTGAAAGAATAATATGACCATACTAAAAATCATATGTGGCATGAGATCATTATTTGTAGTCTAAAAAGGCACATCAGGCTTTTGGAATTTGGTAGGGGTCAGTTGTTACTTCTAAAGCATTTTTTTAAATGGCAGGATCCTCAGCCACTGTGAAACTGTGTGTCATCAGTTTCTGACTTTTGCTAATCACGGGTCACACATTATACCAAGCTTTCTATTTCAACTGACCAAACAACTGTACATTACAAGATATTTCCAGGGGAGCCACATGGGATCAACCAAATTTAACAGTGAAGGACTAATTGCAACTGCAAGATGTCATACAGTCATAGGCTTACACCTTCTGACACGTATGAAACTGCTATCAAGTGGTCCCTCACTTCCAACATAAAATACTGACACCTCGATTATTTGAAAGCAGTTATCATCCTTGTGTCTCCTCTACCTGCACTAGCCACCAACACAATTGTGCAACCATTTACTAATTACAATAACATGACAACAACAAAAACTGAAGACAGGCAGTGACTCATCTGTAGGTAACTGATTTATTGTGCACAGGCACACACAAAGATTTGATGTCTCAAGATTTTTAGCTACAGATATTTTTGTAGCATGTGTGTTCTAGTGGAGATTTACACATGCACACCGAGATGGAAACATGAAGCTACCTGTTTTATGTGGCAAGAGTAGGAACAGAATCACAGGTTTCAAGAAGGCAGCACAAAATCATTGAAGCTGACTGCACCCAAGTACTGTAAAATTAATTTTTCTTTTTCTTACATCAAACCTCATAGTAGATATCTGTGGGTGTGGTACATAAAAGACAACAATCTACACACTTCAAAAGATTCAGGGTGTTCTAAAGAAGGTAACACATCAGAGCAGAAGTAAAGTTATCTGAAGCAGAATGGCACTGAATGTGGAACAGTTATTACAGACCTACTGATTGTACTTTGTGGCATGTAATTAATACACTCACTGCTTAGAAGCTGCTGCCTTCACTTAGTTACAACTGCAGGACACGGTTAGGCCTAAAGCAGGAAACCTCACTAATCTAAACTCTTACAGCCCTGAACTGTTATTCTTTACAGAAACATCTTGTTTTGTACACCATAGCCAAGGTTAGAGATTTTGTTATTGGTCAGATTTATATGGAAGACTGAAACACAGCGATGTTTATCCATGATAGCACTGCTACTGAAATGTCCCACAACTCTAACAAGGAAACACAAAATTACAGGAGTAACTCCTTTGTTGCCATAGTGCTATATCAAATCTTTATAAATGTTTTGCTACATCAAAACATAGCATTCCTCGGCATTTATGCTGACATGTACACATTTTCGCCATTTAATGTAGTGTCCACAAAGATTTTTATGTTTTTTGCAAGTGTCCATATCATTTTAGTGTTGAGAATTAGGATCTTTTGATTTTCGCTATCATCTGATCAACTACTTATATGTTTTTTACTTCAGTTATTGAATTACATCAACATAGACTAATGTGGATGAATCTATCAAATCTTTGTTTGATAGAAATACTAAAATTTATGATGAAGTGTTTTGACCACTTTTCATATATAAAAAAGAAATCGTGGCCACTTACGATGGAAAATATCAACAAAGCCATGAAAGTTTTAAATCTCGTATCATATAGTGTGTCCCAAGTCTGGCTAGTAGCTGGCTGCTCTAAATTTTTTGTCTGTGATATTACTGAGCTGCAAGCTTACCTGGCTACCATATCTAAGACCTGAATTATGATTCCTCATCTGACATTTCAAATGCATTCATGTAGGTTGTGGGAAACAGAACATGCTACTCTGTCCCCATTTCACAATCATGCCTTCCATCCCATCTTATTATATATATGTACTACCTGTACTTACTAGACCTCTATACTGAAATACATTTTTCTAGATAATAAACTGTAGCTTTTCTTTGCTGATCCCTTCAGTTCACCAGGCACACTAGAGATCTGTGTCCTTCAAGTGAATCTGGCAGCCCACATCTCACTCCAGCTGACTTACAACCTGTGTTCAGCTTTTTGTGGCAGCACAGTGCTCCTAAACTTTAGCTTAATATGAGTGCCTGTGCATATAGTGATTGATTTGAATGTGCACAGCAGTTGAGGACCGTAACTGGAAAGCAAACTCTACACCATGAGGTATTGTCACCTAAATCTCTTCTTCCACCCAGACTGGGTGGAGCTCACCTTCAGAGCGATAGTTTGGAGGTTTCACTTTTTGACAGAGTAGGTATTTGTGGATAATCCATTTTACTCTCTTTCACAGGTGAGGAAAACAGCAATAGCCATTGATTTTCTCAGCACATTTAACCACTTCAGGATCCCCAGTGCTTAATGGATGTACAAGATTAGGTTCTTCAGGCTGTCCTCTGAAATGCAATTACACCAGTTATACTGCTTAAAACAACAACAAAATAATACATTCTTGTGAAGAACATAGCATCTAACTAGTGCCTCAGGTGGGTCAAGTGCAGATTGTATTCTCATTTCTCTCCACCTAGGATTCCTGTCTTGGAGATGACACACATTGCTGGTGACATGAAACACAGACAATAAGTGTTATCATGCACCAGAAAGACATTATATTTAGAACTTCATCCCTCAGAGCAAAAGTTACTGGATATTTCTTCAACTAAACATGGTAATGTGTCAGCTACTACATTGTTCTGTCCCATGACAGAAACTAATTTAAAATTTTATTACTGAAGTGAACTACTTTTGCATACACTAATTTGCAATTGAAACATGGACAATAAATAGTTTGGACAAGAAGAGAATAGAAGCTTTCGAAATGTGGTGCTACAGAAGAATGCTGAAGATTAGATGGGTAGATCACATAACTAATGAGGAGGTATTGAACAGAATTGGGGAGAAGAGGAGTTTGTGGCACAACTTGACAAGAAGAAGGGACTAGTTGGTATGACATGTTCTGAGGCATCAAGGGATCACAAATTTAGCATTGGAGGGCAGTGTGGAGGGTAAAAATCATAGAGGGAGACCAAGAGATGAATACACCAAGCTGATTCAGAAGGATGTAGGTTGAAGAAAGTACTGGGAGATAAAGAAGATTGCACAGGATAGAGTAGCATGGAGAGCTGCATCCAACCAATCTCAGGACTGAAGACCACAACAGTAGCAATTTGCAATTGAGAAGAAAGCTTAAAGGTTGGCAACCACAATATACTTTGGTGTAATTATCAACAAAATAGTGGTGGAATTTCCTGAAAGGGTACATAATTGTGACAACTTAGCACTCAGTGGCCATGTAGGCCCATTAGGGAAGTGTAGTGTACAGACACTTCATCTACCATCTAAACCCCTAATTTGGAAGAGAGAAGCTCCCAACCTGGTAAATGAAGCATCAGTTGTCAAGCAAAAATCCTGGGACATTCATATGGTGCACCAACTGTTTATTTGCTAGTGCATCTTTGTTCTTATTAAAAGTGGACTGACATACTTCAGACCCAATCTAAGGGATCAGTCTGTGTACAAAATAACAATGTTCATTGGCTAAATCTGAATATACTTTTAACTGCATCTGTTTGGTATACTGGGAAGTTATGAACTCATTGTATTTTTGTTTTGTCAACTAGGACATCTTGAGGCATAATAATGTGACAGAAGAAATTTACTCTCTCTCTCTCTCTCTCTCTCTCTCTCTCTCTCTCTCTCTCAAATCACCCACATATCAAGTAATTCTTTGTAGTAATTCTGGGGCTAACACATCATGTGATGTTATTATAAACACACCAACACTCACGTTTAGAGTAAGTGATTTCATTCTAAATGGGTAGGTATGACATGCAAAATAAAAGCAGTGTACTTTACAGGAGCTCTGTTTAGACTTATCTGTCAGTACGACAAATTGATGGAAACGAGGTACTTGATCCTTGGATCCACTGTACTTGTTGAACTAAATTTTCTGCTCAGATTCTCACAGGATTATTATTTTATTAATTGCCCTCATGTCCAATACCAGCCTAGTGCTTCTCCTAGTCTTACCTACAGCCAACAGGGGGTTGCAGTGCTGTCTTTTTGATGGCTCACTTGCTTTCCAATCCATCATTGAATGGTTCATGTGGTAGAATGTTTAGATGACACCAGTTTTTTCTTCAAGTATTGTAGACAATGTTTTAATGGAATGAGCTAAATTCTGAGATTCTGATAACTTCAACAGGCTTTTCAGTATTCAATTCAAGAATATTTTGGAATGCTGGTGTAATGGATTGTTATTTTCTTTATTTGATCATCTGGCAATTCTTTTTGTCACCAAGAGCAGTCTCAATGACATACTCTACTTTATGCTCAAAATCTCTCATTTATGCACAGTATGGATCACTGCTAGGGATTGAAATTCTCATTTTCATCTTTTAGTTGACTGTAAAGAATTTTGTGATAGATACTCAGAGTTACACAATAGTTTTTACAAAAATTGCATGAGAACAATGATATAGTAGTCCTCTCCTGTAGCAAATCCCAGAAGCAGTGAACTAAAAAAATGTGTTAACAGATGTAACAGTATGCAATGTCTGATCTCTGGTGTCTCAGATCATGTAAAATATTGTTGTATGGATGATGCAATGTGTGCTGCAATCCATCAAGACATATTTGGATTTTCCAGTAGTAAATATGGAGGTACGAGTGATTAATGGAGACTGGATATATGTATACAGTGTGGGTGCCTTTAAAGTGCACTATAACATTAAGGATTAGATATCTGAATGAAGATTGTTAATTGGAATCCATATGGAAATTCACAAGAAGAAAGAAGCAGCTTTGGATTGCATCTTATCTGGTAAATACCAATAGAATTGGGCAAGCTACAATTAAGCAACTATTGCATCCCCCCAAAATAATTTTTGGTAATGAACCTAAGAAGTAAAATGAAAGTGTCACAGGCCACAGAATCTATAGTGTCATGCATTTGCAATGAAATCACAGTGTGAGACCACAACATTGCCTGCGATGTCTGATGCTCCAGTCATTAGCAAGACTTTCTGCTGGAATAGCCCTACCTAAGCTAGATTCTCCACTCTGGATGGTACCTGTGTACATACAGACAGGTTAGTGTATGTAACGGACACAGGTCTCCACTCTGCAGCACCAGAAATAGAACCTGGAGCCTGACCTCCCATGCTGCAGTCACTACAGACCCTTCTGTTAGCAGAGCTACCAAAGCTCCAGGTCACCTAGCAATACAGGGGATATACAGTGCACTGTGAAGTCCAAATGGAAAAAGCCTGTCAGTAGGAAGACAAAGAGTTAATGATTACTGAGTTTTCCCAGTTACTTTAGCACAGTGCCTTAAACATTGGCCATGTCTTTTAGTTACAGAACCTACTTCATATGAAAACAAAGGTCTACTACTGAAGGAGAGATTTTGTACCTAACCATTGCTTCCTATAGCTGGGGCATCTTTCAAGGCTGTAAAAGTTGTGCAGTAATCTTACATGCATTGAGTGTTGTGGGCACCCTTTAACTGTTGGAAACTCCTTGGGTCTTTCCTGCCAAGTAAAAGCAATACCATCATGACAATTACAGAAAATGCAGCTCCTTCTGGCAAGAGATAGCCAATTACCATATCAGACAAATAATGTTAACAGGCGACACATCTTGCCGACCTTCACTCGTACCTCACATGCACTGAAGAGTAGCAAGTTCCCATCTGACGTGCACAACTACTCTGGAGTAGTTATCTATGGAGTTCATGGGAAATCTTCATTGTTGCACAATTTCTGATTATCATATGACACTGAGCCGTATTTGTATATTTTCAGTGATGAGAATTTCATAATCATGGAAATGAGCTAATTCTCTTGGTGATTTATTCACTGACCTGATGTGGCACTGGACAAATACACAACATGACATTGAACCACTTCTGCAGCTGCAAAGGTCTAAAACATCCTCTAGTTCATACACCCTAAGAAATCAGCATTTTGGAACTAAGTATGTTGATTGCGGTGTTAAGAATATCTCACATGAAAGAACCTAGTGACAGTCTTTTACATTCAAGTATTACATGAACAGAGTGTCTTCAGAGATCATACATCAAGAGCTTTCATACACAACTAAAGCATTTGGCATAACACTACGATGTGTATTGTATCTGTATGTGAGCTCTCGGGAGCTGTGTACAATGTAATATAAAGCTGTGTTCATATGTGATCTTGCTTTCATGTCCAGCATTACTAGATCATTATTATTCAGAACCAGGCTCCAGCCAGAACCTGGCCAGCATCTTCAGGTGATTATTCCGGCACACTAACTCGCCCAAACAGAAATTAAAGCATATGGCACCTCCTTTGTACACTATCTAGGTCTACTACACTTGCACCACTCTAACTGTCCACCAGTGCTAAGCGTGACAGTGCACCAGCAGTGAAAACTTGCAGAAATCCAGTACCAAACACTTATTAATACCAAACAGAACAGGGTTCCACACCCTACCTGAAGGATACCCCTGTATTTCTGTTTATAATGGACATAAGGGGTATCACCTAAGAGAGATTTGGAACCCTGTTTTGTTTGACATTAAAAACTACTGTCTTTGTTTTGGGGTTCAATTTTAAGCAAATTCAAGTTCTCACAGCTTTAAGTATTTTTTCCTTGGGGATTATTTGCATTACGGAGTGAACTGTATGGTGTTTTACTTGTGACAATTGAAGAGAGCAGTCTTACTCACTTTCCTTAGGAAAGTGAATAAGGAATTTGAAATGGAAGTTTTAATCAGATTTTGTCATCTTTTTTGGTGCTATGATTACAAATTTTAAGAATTTCATATTTACTTAACTGCTTATCATGTTTTGTTTACTTTGCAATAATTTTTCTGTTCTCACCCACAAACTGTGTTTGATGTTTACTGAAAACCACTATTCTACAAGCTGAGATCAATTTCATTCTCAGTTACTCACACTCTCTATTCCAAGAGTTTGAGCCATGCACATTATCACTAGTATGAATGATGGTATGAATGTAACATGCAATTGTACACATCTTGAAACAAAATGGAGAGAAAGTGAATTTAGGCATTTTCAAAATGGGCATCTTCACTAGCCTGTGTCATTAATTTATAACATGGAAGTAATATCACAAGTGATGGTGAATTTTGGGTTCAAGTTTAGTAAACCCAAAGGAATCACTTTCCAGTCAGATCACTATTCTCTGGAAGACAAGAAAGAAAGGAATAAACCAGTGAGTGCAGAAGTTATGTCACAACACACATTCACTTTTCACGGTAATCACATCCCTCCACGACCGATGCAGCAATAAAAAACACTCCTTTCCAGAAGCTCTGAATTCAGCAAATGAGAAGTTGTAGGATTTACTGGTGGCCCAACTTTGGTCAATACAAACATCCAGGTGACCTTCAATCAGACTGAAAAATTTTATGAGCTGCTCACTGAATTACAACAACCACTATAACCTGTTAACAATGATGCAGATGATGATTTACAGTTATTGCATACAGCAAATAGGAATTAATTTCTCTCCCTATAGTAGACAGATTGAGGTAACTTACAAACTTTGCACACAAGCAGACAATTCAATGCATATCCAGGAAAGGAGAATCTGAAGGTTTGTTGAACACAAAATTTCACATGAACATTTGAAAGCTGAATGTAGAGCAATATTGAAAATAAGAAAATACTAGAATCTAAGAAGTTCGTGTAACGTCCTTACACCTCTCACTGAGACTTCATCATCTGACCACCCTATGTCAGTGTGCTGATTATGTAAGATAGCACTGGGCTGCAAATGTCAAATACATCCAACTGTGGGATGTAGTGTACTGTATCACATTATGTTTAGATTTAGATTTACTTTCATTCCAATTGATCTGTAGTGAGGAGGTCCTCCAGGATGTGGAGCATGTCAGAAGAACAACAATACATGACAAATATTTACAACTAAATCAAATAAGCTAATGTACTATTCCACAGGTCCCAAGTGGAATGATCATCATTTTTTAATGAACACTATATGAAAGAGTCATTTTACAAATACTAATGCACTGAATTTAAAATAAAAAAGTTTTTTATTTATTTATAAGGTAATAAACATGTAATACAACTACTATAATACTTATTTTCAATGAACACATTACTGCACTGAAATTGTGCAGAAGTTATATTGTACTTATATACAAATCAGTTGGTTTTACTGAGAAATTAATCAATGGAGTAGAAGGAGTTGGCCACCGATAAATCCTTTAGGCTTCTCTTAAATTGAATTCCATTGGTTGTTAAGCTTTTTATGGTTGCTGGCAAGTTATTGAAAATGGGTGTTCCTGAATAATGCACACCTTTTTGTACAAGACTTAGTGACTTCAAATCCTTGTGAAGATAATTCTTATTTCTGGTATTGATTCCATGAATTGGGCTGTTGGTTTGAGAAAGTGATACCTTTTTAATGACAAATTTCATTAAGGAATAAATATATTGGGAAGCAGTAGTTAGTATCCCTAGTTCCCTAAACAGGCTTCTGCAGGATGTTCTTGAGTTCACACCACACCACACCACTCTTACTGCACGTTTTTGTGCCCGGAAAACTTTAGCTTGGCTTAATGAATTACCCCAAAAAATGACCCCATATGACATTATGGAATGAAAGTAAGCATAGTACGCCAGCTTTTTCATTTTTATATCCCCTATGTCTGACAAAATTCGCATTGCAAACAGTGATTTGTTAAGACGCTTCAGCAGTTCTGTGGTGTGCTCCTCCCAGTTGAATTTATTATCAGGCTCTAATCCCAAGAATTTAACACTGTCCACTTCTTCTATCTTCTTGTCATCGTATGTTAGACTTATACTCGTGGGACACTCCTTACAAGTTCTGAACTGCATGTAGTGTGTTTTTTCAAAGTTTAGTGACAAAGAATTGGCTAGGAACCAGTGATTAATGTCCACAAATATTTTATTGGCTGATCTTTCTAAGACTACACTTGATTTGCTATTTATTGCAATGTTTGTACAATTGGCAAACAAAACGAACTTGGCATCCGGTAACGTT
Source organism: Schistocerca americana (assembly GCF_021461395.2). NCBI lineage: Eukaryota > Metazoa > Arthropoda > Insecta > Orthoptera > Acrididae > Schistocerca > Schistocerca americana. The sequence goes on along the minus strand of NC_060124.1, from coordinate 596,864,319 downwards.
ACTGATGAAAGGTCATTGATATACACAAGAAAAAGTAAGGTCCCTAAGATGGAACCTCGTGGGACCCCAAATGTAATTGGTGTCCAGTTGGATGATGTCTGATAGCTTGATACATGTCTCTTTCCTAATATCACGCTTTGTTTCCTGCCAGAGATATAAGATTTGAACCATTTTGCAGCAATTGCTGTTACACTATGATATTCTAATTTACTGAAAAGGATATTGTGATTTACACAGTCAAACGCCTTTGGCAGTTCACAAAATATACCAGTTGTCTGCAATTTTTTGTCTAATGAGTTCAGCACATTTTCACCATAAGTGTAGATAGCCTTCTCAATATCAGAATTATTTAGAAATCCGAACTGTGACTTTGACAGTATGATATTTGAGATAAGATGGTTGTAAAGCTGATTGTACATTACTTTTTCTAAAATGTTTGAGAATGCAGGCAAAAGTGAAATTGGATGGAAATTTGATGCTATTTCTTTATCTCCCTTCTTAAACAGTGGCTTAACATCAGCATGTGTCAACCATTCAGGAAATATTCCACTGATAAATGACTGGTTACACAGATAGCTTTATATATTATTTAACTGTGAATCACATTCTTTAATTACCTTTGTTGATATTTCATCATACCCACTAGATGTTTTTGATTTTAAAGATTTTCTGATGGACATTAATTCTGCTGGGGTAGTGAGGGTCAAATTCATATTATGGAAGTTACTTGAAATGTCTGGTCTGAGGTATTCCATAGCAGCATCTACCAAACCTGACAACCCCATCTTTTCAGTAACAGTTATATAATGTTTGTTAAAAAAGTTCTGCAACACTATACACATCTGTCACCAATGTATCATTTACTCTTAATGCTATTTGTTCCTCTTCATGTCTTGTTTTACCGGTCTCCTCCTTCACTATATCCAATATTGTGTTTATTTTGTTATCTGATATGACTATCTTTTCCTTGTAATATATTTGCTTTGACATCTGTATTACAATCTTTAATATTTTGCAGTATTTCTTATAATGTGCTATAGCATCAACATTGGAAATGTTTCGGATTGACAGATACAGTTTTCTTTTTGTTTTACAAGATACCCATGTTCCTCGAGTAATCCATGGCTTCTTTGTAGACTTTACTCTAACCCTGGTAAGTTTTGGGGGAAAGCAGTGTTCGAATAAGGTAAGCACTTTGTTAGCAAAAGTGTTATATTTTTCATTCATGCCATGACCACTATAAACATCAGTCCAGTGAATGTCTGAGGAATGTCCTAAAATAATCAATTTTTGGCTTACTGATTACCCTCTTGAGCTCAGATTTAACAGATTTTATATCCTGTTCAGTATTAACATTTAGCAGAAGGAACTGCATGTCATGATCTGAGAGGCCATTGACTATTAGTTTTGTAATATAATTTTGTTCATTGGACTTTTCTATAAAGATATTATCAATGGCTGTTTGTGAGCAAGTGGCTACCCTAGTGGGGAACTTTACAGTGGGAATGAAGTTGAATCATAGTGTTACTAACTCAAATAAGTTAGTAATGGGAGAGTCTTTAAGGAAACCTACATTGAAATCACCAGCAACCACTATTTCTTTGTTTTTGGTTGTTAAATGGGCCAGTACAACTTCAAGGTGGTTTACAAACAGATTAAAGTTACCTGCAGGTGTTCTGTATACACTTAATATTATGAAAGATTTTTTGTGAAATTCTAATTCTGTTGCACATGCTTCCATATGCTGTTCTAGGCAAAATTTATAAATGTCTATGTTCTTAAATTTATGACATTTGCTGATGAATGTGGCAACTCCTCCTTTCTCCATTTCTGATCTACAAAAGTGAGATGCTAACCTAAACCCTGTAACACTTAAAAGTTCTATACCAGTGGTCATATGATGTTCAGAGTGGCAGATTATGTCAGCTGTGTTTGAAGATTCTAATTCATCTATGCAGATAATTAATTCATTAATTTTATTTCTCAGTCCTCAAATATTTTGATGCAATAAAGATAGCTGACATTTCACATTGACTGATTTAAAATTGGGTAGAGTTAAAATATCTGCTGACTGTTGAAAATTCTTAACCAATAGCTGTTTATGCTGATGTAATATGCTGGAATTATGTTTTTTGATTTATTTCTCAAACTGAAGGTTTGTCTCAGATCTAACCTCTCTTAAAATTTGCTTTCTTTCTGTCCTCCCTACCCTAAAAAAGGGTCTGTTCTGAACCCTATAACCACTGGTATTTTACCGCTCATGACAGTGCCTCCTTCCTTTAACTTTCCTGCTATTTCCCCAGCCAATTTACCCTTCCCCTTCCTGTTGAGGTGAAGGCCATGCCTAGTAGAATCCCACCCACTGAGAGAATCAACAGGAACCACGCCAATGTGTGACCCTGCACCCGACATGAGCAGCCGTTCCAACTACAAATGAACTCTCATGACAGAAGAGTTCAAATAAGGTCGGTCATGGCGCCCAAGAACAGATACAAACTCAACACTAGTATGCTTCGATGGTGATGCAATCTTTGCCAGTTCACACTCTATACTGTACCCAGGATCTCTGCCAATACTGTTACCTGCCCCATTCACTATAACCACTGTGTCTTCCTTAGTGAAATCTTTGCAAAGTGATCCTAAATTCTCTGTCACCTGCTGCAGACCAGCACTAGGTTTAAAAAAATTGGTGACCTGGTATTCTGATCCTAGTTCATCCTGCAAAAGTTGGCCAACACCTCTTCCATGGGAACTACCTAACAGCAACACTTTCTTTCTCTTTACTGATTTCCCTACATTCTTACTTTTCAATGTGCTGCTGAAAGTTTGTTGTGCCCAGTCTACACCTGCAACTGCTTGAGGCTCATCAGCTTCTAACTGAAGCAACAGGTCAAATGTGTTTTTCAAATTCACCATGAAGCTGTTAGACAAAGTTCTAGGCCTGATCCTCCTGTTGCCTGTTGCCACTTCCCACCTCTCTTTACCCTTCTCCCTCCTTAACCTGTCAAGATCTCCCCTGGCCTTGTCTAACTCAGCCTGAAGGGCGGCAATTTTCCCGTCCTGTTCTAGTATCTTCCTATCTCTACTACAATTCCTACAAAACCACTGATGAGTCTCATTTACATCCCCTATTCCCACACCACTACAGTCACCCACATGGAAAAAACTACAGCACATTGATCTTTAGCCGCATGTATACCATTGTTGAGACACAGTGCAGTTGCAACTGTGTAGAAGTGCAGAATCCAAAATGAGAGGATTTTTTTTTGTACCAGTAATGGCAGACTTGGCATTCAGAATAAATATTACTGTACTAACAAAGACCTGTTGGAGCATTTAAAAATTCACTGCCCCTGGAATTGGTCAGTTTTTAGTTTTGTCATTCCACATAATGATTGACCAACTCTAAAAAATTAAAATGCTCTCATAATCTGAAACTGCACATTAGGAAATATACTAAAAGTTAAAATCAGAAAGAAAGAAGTATTTGATTTAGGCACTGTGAACTTGTCTTTAAGAAGTGTAACTGACAGCATGCTGCTACGTGGGGTTTGTTTATCCAGTATTTGAGAATGTGACCTCTTAATGGAATCCAATTAACTTTTAGCACATAAGTGGAAAAAGTTTAGGTAAGGTTTGCTGTTGTACTTAGAGTCAAATATTTAACACACTAACTCACTGTGAAGTAATCAAACTCATTTTAAAGTAATTGGACTATTAAAGCTGCTTCACACATGGGAATTTGATTGTTTAATGGATCTGTAGTTTACTGTTACATTTGCACCTTGTCATCCATGTGCTACAAAATTTCCACAAGTAAATTAGACACATATGGAAATCCACTGTTTGTATTCAAGATATCTACATGATGACCATGCAAGCATGTTATAAATTTCTAACAAACTGTTGTCATGACATGTCCATAAAGTTGTTTGTTCGTAACAACAATATTTGTCAATATAATAGAAATAGTAACATTAAGTAAGCATTAATCAAGTCAATATTCTGTCATTCATAGGTATTTATTTTTTAGTTATTGTACAACAAGTTTCAGAGCTACATCTCCACGTTCACTGACTGTGTGAATGTAATGGGCATTACATATGTTTCAATTTTTCACCTTACATCTAATGACACAATTGTATAGTTAACTTCCTTAAATTTAACATCAGCTGGGATAATGGCAGAGTGCAAAAGAGATGGAGAATTATGTCTACTAACATTACATACATCAGACCACAGAACTTCCTCTGTCTTGTGCATTGTTGGAATAGTTCCATTTTTAGACGTACATTCTGAAACTCTTTTTGAAATGTTTATGACTATACTACATACTAATAATGCATATTTAACCAGCATTACAGTGATGTGATGTAGATTATAATTGATTTACAATTATTTCCATTCACATAATTGAAGAAATAAAATATGACATTAAAAGATTATTTGGAGAACTACACACTAACCATTGTAGTTTATGTACTAACACACTGAGCATAAATTTTACATTCTAATTTAAATACAGAGTGACTTTATACTCAGTGGTATTTGCCATTTGCTGCTTCCATTGATATATGAGTGACAGAAAAGGCCGAGGGGAAGGGGGTTTGGAGAGGGGGAAAAGTGTGTCTCACTGACGTAAGAGCTGCTGGCCATTAAACTGTCACTGTCAAAACCACTTCCTGTTGAGGTGCTGGACTGCTGCTTGCATCTTGGCTATATTTCTTTTCAGCTGGCTGCTTTCTGATGAGGTGTAAATAGTAGTCCACTGGTACTAAATACTACTATCAGCTGAAAACTCATCAGAATACCATGATGTGCCACATCTACTGCAATGAAATGTACCAGAGAATATACTGCCTTTTAGTTTGGGACTAACTGCCATTTACAACCTCAGCATCTATAATGCTGATGGCCATCAGGGAAGGTGAGACATGTACAGTAGTGGTGAAGCATGTTGCAGGGCAGGTAGTCCTCTTGATGTGCCAATTCTACCAATGTTATGGAAGGCTGTTGCCCTACACGCAGTTGATGTCCTTCGCCCCAAGTGAAGTACTGCAGGTCCACATCTGGCTGGAACTCTTCATATGATGGCAGAGATGGAGAGTGATCATAAGCAACAAATGGTCACTGTCTTCGCAGTAATAGTCACGAACAGTAGGAACAGTGCACACATCCGTGAGATCCGGGACAGATACCTTCAAACATCGTACTACTTGAGAGGCCGTGTACTGAAGAGAGACTGCCTCAGGAAAAAGTAACTTTCAGCAGTGTTCCATCACAGCATAGTGTAATCATTTTCACTTTGGTCTACTCTTCAGATCTGGCAGCCACAACTATGTTCTTCATTAGTCATCTCCATCTACTGCACACTGTCATTGGTATTATAGAACAGGAGCCTGCTCTGTCTCATCTGTATTTATTCAGTAACCATCGAGGTCACCTCAGTGATATACACCACACCAGTATTGTCCGTGTAGTAGTGGCAGCAATGTGAGATTACATGTTTCCAAAACACCTCATAATGCCTTTCAGTGGAATCACATCCAAACCCAGCAACCCTTCTACCAAGGGTGCTTCCTTATTCAGTAAGCTCATTTTTCCATCCGACTTACTTCATGCAAAGAACATCTCCAACTGTGGTCACATTTTGTTACAAAACCAGAGCTTAATCAGAGTGATATCATACGAACACTGCTCTCTACACACCCACAGTAACCCTTTCCAACCTCACCGCCTCTTACTTCGCATTCGTATTTGAGGGTGATTATTTTCAGGCATGTAGGGACTTCTACATGGGTATGTTACCAGCCTTAAACACATAACCTGCAGTTTGGAGGACCAGGCTTTGTATTATGTGATTGCTCTACAAGGAATGCTGGCTTCACAACACCTGTGCATGCCCTCCTCCCCCCTTCCAATGATTGATTAGAGAAAGAATATGAAAGACACCGCCCGGCCTCACAACCTAATACCATTGGGGTCGAAAAATCAAGAGTTGGCCAAGGGAGGCTGACAAGAAAGGTGATAGTAGTCTGATAAATAAGTGGAAGCAATGTCAGAATTAGGTAACAGCTTAGTCAGTCATGTGGCGGCATTTTCAAATCCTGTCAGAGAGTGCCTGATGAAAAAGGAGCATTGTTGTATGAAGGACAAAGTATTTCCATGGACTGCGAAATTTTGTACATGATAGTTGCATTATAACTGCAATTTTGTATCAGTGCACCGAAAAGGAATCAAGTTGTTACTTATACAGTAATGGCACTGTTACTGAATAAATATAACTTTTAGAACAAAACCATTACAGACACTTCTTACAGGTTATCTTTTATTACACATGGGAAGTTGTGTACATCTTCACAAGAAAAGCTACATTCAGGCTACAACTTAGCCATCAGTACCACCTCTCCGAGTCAAAAAATTAGCTCTTTTTCTTGTAACAAAGTTGCTTCATCCCATCTTAATATAAACAGTAAGTTATTTCTAACAAGCAAATTGTGCGACAATTTTTGTATCTACCATTTAACAAAGCATGCCCAATACAGATACATTTTTACAACAGTCTTTATTACAGTGCATGAAAAATTAACATTAACTTATGAATTTCAGTAAGATTAATGTGAAATATTTGTTTCCTTTAAAGGAGGGCAAATTCCAGTGACTTTAATCATACAAATGTCAGTGACACCAAACTTATGCAATACAAATATCAAAGAGTGTCTCTTTCACAGTGAGTACTCCAAGCACACCACAAATCCCGTTTTCACAAAGTACTTTGCAGTAATGTTCACATGAATTTCCCAGTGTTATTGAAAAGTAAATAAATATGAAAAATTATCTAATTTTACACAAACTCTTCACCACACTGTCAGTCTGCCACAGTATTAACTACAAATTTCATACAAGGAGATTTATGTATGAAATGAAAAATTTAACTGCAAAATCTAAAGTTTCTGTAACAGTTACTTCCTCAATCAGGAGAGGGTGGTATGTCGGGAGAAGTTAAGAAATGAGGAGGAAGTCAATCCAAGCCCACAATCTGAGTCACCCCTTGAGGAGATGGTGAGCACACACAATGATCAGATGGTAGACACAGATACTTTTGTGTTTAAGTCTTCAAACAAAGACATTCAGGTGCACTGAGAGTCTGCCTAAAATTGTTAGGTAACTATTGTATTTGAGAGATGCATGACACTGCTGCTTCCTGAAACTTATAACACCTGCTTTCTGTCATTGACCATCCTCACAGTTCCATATAATTGACAAAACCGAAAATAAAGAAATGTAACAATGAAATAGTGTATTATAGATGAAATGTACTTTTAATATTTGCAGAAAAATATTTTGTCAGTTGTCATACATTTCTCCACATATGAAAAAAAGTTGTCGCATTCAAAATGTAAGGAATGCAAACATACATATCCAGTGCTACAGACAATACACTGTCTGTCAGGTACACATGTTTCATTTAAGAAGCCAACAAGGTAATACAAAGAAGGTCATACAGATAAAGAGCATATATGTGGATAGCGTAGAGTGACAGTAAATGATCATTTTCAATGAATGTACTTCAAAATTTTTAAAATATTTACCCGATGACCAAACTGTATGTTCAGAGTGCATATACTGTATGTGTATATGCCACACAAGTATAATAAAAGAAACAGTGCGCAAACCACAATTTAAGTAAATGGCATACATCTCAAATATCATGAGGAGTTCCATTTTTAAGCCTACTTGAGTTCAATTTAATGAAATCATCAACCAATATAGTAACACATTTATGTACTATATTTCTGAAGTCTATAACACTAAGATGAGATTGCAATACATGAGTCATTAAATATTCATATTAAATAATGTATAATCCAGAAGTATGTGGAAAATCACATTGTATAGCAAGACAACACATCAAAATAGCCTGAGAGCTTCATAATGTAATCACACACTTGGGTTACTACTTTACTTAAGGGGCAGGGAGATCAATATGAATAGACCACTGGCACTCTAGGTACCCGCCTGTTATTTTTCAACATGCACAGTAACTAAAAGGAAACAGAAATATTCACAATTGAAGCATAATCATGAAAACAAAACATTTAGAGCAAAATACAGTACATAATGCCCATCAATTGGTGAGGAAGTACTCATAGAGCGTGAAGGATTGGGAAATCTTTGCATGCACTAGAGAAGTAATATGTTTTTCTGTACTTATACATCACGTTCAGATTACACTGAACCCATCATTACAATTATAAACACAAATCTACGTTCAAACCACAATGTTGTGCATTTAAGTGAAACTGTCATCTGATATAACAAAAGAACAGGAGTCCTAACACTATATGACGTGTACAGTATACAATAAAAGCCCTGGATAATCGAAAGGCTGACACTCACAAAATCAGGAATGTAATCTATTTTTGTTGGCCCTTGTTAACTTCAAAGGCATATGATGGGATTAGAAGACAAGCAATATGGTGGCCAAAGTGTGTGCTAAAACATAGCTTAAATTGGTAATGTAATTCTCATGGGACTAAATGTGTTAAAACTCAAGTGCTTGTTTAAAATATATTGAAAGGAAGCAAAATATAAACCACAGAAGAACCCTCCATAAGGAGAAGCAGTAATACCAAATCAACATTAAACAGTGAACCAATGATTTCTTAAGGAATCAAACACACAAGTTTTTAAATTATTTGTAAAGCAATCAGATGTTTGCAGCAGTTTAAATGTGTTAAATATCTGAATCACAGGTAAAAATAAAAACAATTAGATAACGTTTGAACTGATGTTTGAAGTCAGTAAGTTTTCTCAGTATGAAACATTTCATGAATATAGTCTGTGTAATTTGCCAATCATGAGCAACACTGGCTGAAAACACCATCATGTCCATATTACAGTCAAACTGTGTTAAACCTTTGACCTAACATTATACCTGTTAATGAGTAGATCAAAACAGGTATTTAATTTTTTTATTGAATATAAAAATGTATATGAAATGTTGAAATTCAAATTCTTGTTGCCCCTGAAAGCTGTTCCATAGCCACCATGCATCTGGTGCTGGGTATCATGAACCAGGTTAGTCATTTGGTAGTATTGATGGAATACTGTTTGGGCATACAATAAATACTGACCTAGATCCTTTACTGTCTCTGATTTAGGATAATGATGCATGTGCAGTTGTGAACAGTGCAGAGCAGTGGTTTCTAACCCATGGTAAGTGGACTGCAGTGTGGCAATGGGCACCAGCTACTTGAAGTCAAACATTTAACACAATAATTCATTTTCAAAGTAATCAGACTATTGAAGCTGTTTTATGCTAGGGTGTTTGATTCTTTAAGGGATCAGATGTTTACTGGTACATTTTTAACATGTGGATGATAATGTACAGAACATACATGAAGAAATTAGAGATTTTTGGAAACTCCACTTCAGCGACTTGCTTGTATTTAAAATATTGATGTGGTAACCATGCAATCAGGTTATTACTTTACAACAAACTGTTATGAATGAACGACTTTATGGACATCACATAACAAAAATTTTTGTGAACATGCAGTAACACAAACCAATTTAGTGAGACTTGAGTTAGCCAGTATTCTGTCATTCACAAATTGATCACTTATTTATCATTGTCAAATGAGGTTTGGAGCTACAACTCCATTTTCACCAACCGTATGGATCTAAAGAGCATTAAATCTGCTTCAGTTTTTCACCCAACACATAAAAATGCAGTTGTTACATTTGAGGAGGTGAATTATACCTCATGTGGCATAGTGGCAGAATGCAAGAGCAATGACACAATAATGCCTACTAACATTACTTTCTTTTGACCACACAACTTACCTTTTCTGCATTGGTGAAATACTTCCACATTTTTTCTTACATTCTGAAAAGACGTTGTGACAATAGAGCACAACTAATAGTGCACATTTGACCTATTATAAAATGATGCGATGGAAGTTGCAATGGATACACTGTTATTTTCATTCATATAATATGTAAAAATATGCAAGAAATTAAAAAAATACTTGGATTAGTGGCCTTTAACAATATTAGTTCAAGCGCTTACATATTCAGCATGAAATTTTACATGCTAATTTAGACACAGAGTAGCTCTCTCTCTCTTCTCTCTCTCTCTCTCTCTCTCTCTCTCTCTCTCTCTCTCTCTCTCTCTCTCTCTCTCTCTTTGGCTATGAGTATATAGTGTTCAGACTAAGATTACTCGCTGACTCCTCATAACAAATTGGGAAACAACTTACACATTTGAGGTGCCAGGCCACTGCTGGTATCTTGCACTGTATTTCTTGTAAGCTGTCTGCTTTCTAGTAAGTCTAAAGCAGTAGTCCATTAATACTTAATAATGTGCCATGAGTAACTACTCTGTTGAAGAGTGCCAGAGAATGCATGTGTGTAGATAGGCACCCACACTTTATTCATTACCATGGCTATTATAATGCTGAAGGGCATGTAAGCAAAGCTGAGACACATACAGTACTGCATCAAGCACGCTGCTTGGCAGGTAGAGCTTCTTATCTGTCACATTTCTATCACACTGTTATGGAAGGAAGTTGCCCTATAGGCAGCTGACATCTTTTCATCAGGTGAAGGAGAGCAGGTGTACATCTGGTTGCAACTCTTCTTATTCCTACTTGCAGGGATGCAGAACAATCTCCAGTGACAAACAGTTGTAATTCTCCAAGTAGTAGACACCAATATGAAAATGAGGATTGGTGCCGACATCAGTGAGGTCTAGGATGGCAGACCTTTTTAATATGGTACCAATTGAGATGCTGTGTGCTGAAAGGAGATTACCTTGGGAAGAAGTACATCAGTATCCCATACTTTCAGCAGTGTTACTCCACAGCATAGTGTACTCATATTCACTTTTGGACACTTCTTCACATCTGCCAGCCACAAATTGTATTCTTCGTTAGTCATCTCCAGCCTTTTGCCCACTGTTAGTGGTATTTTAGAACAGGAACCTGCTCAGTCCGTTCTGTATTTAATCACTAGCAATCGAGGTCACTTCAGTGTTGTGCACTACTCCATCATTGACCATGTAGTATGGTGGCAAAATTCCTCATGGTGGTTTTCAGTCCAGTCCAGCAACAGTTAATATTTGATGTGTTTTACACCATACTACTGAGTGTGCACACTTATGCAGTAGGCTCATTCTCCATTCCGCTTACTTCATGCAGACAAACATATCTAACTGTGGGCACATTTTGTTCCAAAACCAGAGGTGAGTGAGAGTGACATCGTATGAACACTGGTGTCTACACATACATAATGACCTGTTCCAACACCACCACCCCTTACTTGTAATTCATATCTGAGGATTATTATTTTCAGTATTTTGAGGACAATTTTTACATGGCCGTGTTAACAGCCTTATATAACCCACAGCATTGAAGACCAAGCTTTGTGCTGAGCAGCTGCTCCACAAGAAATGCTTTGCTTCACCACACCTGAACATGCCCTCCTCCCCTCTTCCATGTAATGATTAGAGAAAGAAAATGAAAGACACCCTCTGGCCTCGCAACCTAATACCATCGGGGTCGAAAAAACAAGAGCTGGCCAAGGGAGGCCGAAAGGAAAGGTGATAGTACAGTAGTCTGACAAATAAGTGGAAGCAATGTCAGGCTTAGTTAACAGCTTAATAGCTGTCAGTCATGTGGTGGAACTTTCAAAGATTGTCAAGGACCATATGACAAAAAGAAACATTGTATGATGCATTAGATATTCTCATGGATAGCAAAATTTTATGAATGAGTAACAGCACTGTTACTCATTAAACATAAATTTACAACATACACTCACTGCTCACATGTTATCTTGTATTGCACAATGGAATTTATGTGCTTTTACACAATCACAGTTACATGCATATATATCATAGCTACAAACAGAAACTTCATTAAATAAAGGCCTGTAATATTTGAACCAATAATAATGAATGATGCTTGATCTGGTCAGAATATAAAAAATAAGTTTTTGTAATAACTCAACTGTAGGCCAATAATTTCATTATGTACCATTTACAAAATTATTTTGAAGACAGATAATTATTTTTAAAACTCACTTTATTAGAATGCTAGAGAAGAGCATCACTAACATAAAAAACTTTTGTTTCCTTTTAAAGAGATCATATTCCAAAGACTTTGATAACAGAAAAAGGTGAACCCATCATTACAATTATTAACACTAATCTACGCTCAAACCACAATGTTGAGTAATTAAGTAAAAACTTACATATGATATAACAAAAGAACAGGAGTCCTAACACTACATGACTGTGTAAAGACAGAACAAATGTTTATACTGTATACAATAAAAGCCATGAGTGATCAGAAGTCTGAAATTCACAAAATCAGGAATGTAATCTAATTTTGTTGGCCCTTGTTAACTTCAAAGGCATGTGATGGGATTAGAAGACAAGCAATATGGTGGCCAAAGTGTGTGCTATAAAATAGCTTAAATTGGTAATGTAATTCTCAAGGGACTAAATGTATTACAACTCAAGTGCATGTTTAAAATATATTGAAAGGAGGCAAAATATAAACCACAGAAGAACCCTCCATCTGGAGAAGCAGTAATAGCAAATCAACATTAAACAGTGAACCTATGATATCTTAAGGAACCAAACACACAAGTTTTTAAATTATTTGTAAAGCAATCAGTTGTTTGCAGCAGTTTAAATGTGTTAAATATCTGAATCGCAGGTAAAAAAGAAAAAAAATTAGATAACGTTTGAACTTATGTTTGAAGTCACCAAGTTTACTCAGTAGGAAACACTGCATTAATATAGTCTGTGTAATTTGCCAATCATGAGCTACACTGACTGAAAACACCATCACGTTCATATTACAGCCAAACTGTTAAACCTTTGACCTAACATTATACCTGTTAATGAGTAGATCAAAACAGGTATTTAATTATTGACTGAATATAAAAATATATATGAAATGTTGAAATTCAAATTCTTGTTGCTGTTTTATGCAAGTGTGTTTAATTCTTTAAGGGATCAGATGTTTACTGGTACATTTTTAACATGTGGATGATAATGTCCAGAAAATACATGAAGAAATTAGAGATTTATGGAAACTCCACTTCAGTGACTTGCTTGTATTTAAAATATTGATGTGATAACCATGCAATCAGGTTATTACTTTACAATGAACTGTTATGAATTAACGACTTTATGGGCATCACATAACAAAAATTTTTGTGAACATGCAGTAACACAAACAAATATTTTAAAATGATGCGATGCAAGTTGCAATGGATACACTGTTATTTTTGTTCACATAATATGTAAAAGTATGTAAGAAATTAAAAAATTCGTTGCATTAGTGGCCTTTAACAATATTAGTTGAAGTGCTTACATCTTCATCATGAAATTTTACATGCTAATTTAGACACAGAGTAGCTCTCTCTCTCTCTCTCTCTCTCTCTCTCTCTCTCTCTCTCTCTCTCTCTCTCTCTCTCTCTCTCACTCACTCACTCTCTGTGAGTATAGAGTGTTCAAACTAACATTACTCTCTGACTCCTCATAAAAAATTGGTAAATAACTTACACATTTGAGGTGCCAGGCAACTGCTGGTATCTTGCACTGTATTTCTTGTAAGCTGTCTGCTTTCTAGTAAGTCTAAAGCAGTAGTCCATTAATACTTAATAATGTGCCATGAGTAACTACTCTGTTGAAGAGTGCCAGAGAATGCATGTGTGTAGATAGGCATCCAAACTTTTATTCATTACCCTGGCTACTATAATGCTGAAGAGCATGTTAGCAAAGCTGAGACACATACAGTACTGCATCAAGCACGCTACTTGGCAGGTAGAGCATCTTATCTGTCACATATCTATCACACTGTTATGGAAGGAAGTTGCCCTATAGGCAGCTGACATCTTTTCCCCAAATGAAGGAGAGCAGGTATACATCTGGTTGAAACTTTTCATATTCCTGCTTGCAGGGATGCAGAACAATCTTCAGTGACAAACAGTTGTCATTCTCCCAGTAGTAGACACCAATATAAAAATGAGGATTGGTGCCAACATCAGTGAGGTCTAGGATGACAGACCTTTGAATATGGTACCAATTGAGATGCTGTGTGCTGAAAGTGATTGGCTTGGGAAGAAGTACATCAGTGTCTCATACTTTCAGCAGTGTTACTCCACAGCATAGTGTACTCATATTCATGTTTGGTCTCTTTTTCACATCTGCCAGCCACAAATTACATTCTTCATTAGTCATCTCCAGCCTTTTGGCCATTGTTACTGGTATTTTAGAAGAGGAGCCTGCTCTGTCGCTTCTGTATTTAATCACTAGCAATCGAGGTCACTTCAGTGTTGTGCACTACTCCATCATTGACCATGTAGTATGGTGGCAAAATTCCTCATTGTGGTTTTCAGTCCAGTCCAGCAACAGTTAATATTTGATGTGTTTTACACCATACTACAGAGTGTGCATACTTATGCAGTAGGCTCATTCTCCATTCCGCTTACTTCATGCACACAAACATATGTAACTCTGGGCCCATTTCGTTCCAAAACCAGAGCTGAGTGAGAGTGATATCATATGAACACTGGTCTAAGACGTGTTCCAACATCACCACCCCTTACTTGTAATTCATATCTGAGGATTATTATTTTCAGGATTTTGAGGAAAATTTTTACATGGTCATGCTAACAGCCTTATATAATCCACAGCATTGAAGACCGAGCTTTGTGCTGTGCATTTGCTCCACAAGAAATGCTGGCTTCACCACACCTGAACATGCCCTCCTTCCCCTTCCACATAGTGATTAGAGAAAGAAAATGAAAGACACCCTCTGGCCTCGCAACCTAATACCATCGGGGTCGAAAAAACAAGAGTTGGCCAAGGGAGGCCAAGAGGAAAGGTGATAGTACAGCAGTCTGACAAATAAGTGGAAGCAATGTCAGACTTAGTTAACAGCTTAATAGCTGTCAGTCATGTGGTGGCATTTTCAAAGATTGTCAAGGACCATATGACAAAAAGAAAATTGTATGAGGCATTAGATATTCTCATGGATAGCAAAATTTCATGAATGAGTAACAGCACTGTTACTTATTAAACATAAATTTACAACATACACTCACTGCTCACATGTTATCTTGTATTGCACAATGGAATTTATGTGCTTTTACACAATCACAGTTACATGCACATATATCATAGCTATAAATAGAAACTTCATTAAATAAAGGCCTGTAATATTTGGACCAATAATAATGAATGATGCTTGATCTGGTCAGAATATAAAAAATAAGATTTTGTAACAACTCAACTGTAGGCCAATAATTTCATTATGTACCATTTACAAAATTATTTTGAAGACAGATAATTATTTTTAAAACTAACTTTATTAGAATGCTAGAGAAGAGCATCACTAACATAAAATAACTTTTGTTTCCTTTCAAAGAGAGCATATTCCAATGACTTTGATAACAGAAAAAGGTAATGATCATTACATAATGTAATATGCACATCTAAAAATTTCTCAGAACACAGGAAAAATAATCTATTGTGGAATCGATACAAGTACTCAAACGCACCACAGATTCAATTTTTATGAAGTACTTTGGAGAATTTACGTGAAAATTAGTGCAAGTTATTGAAAAGTAAATAAACATGAAATAAATATCGAATTTTACACAAACTGTCAAGTACACAGAAAAACTGTAACAGAGTATATACTAACAAAAAAATTCACACAAAGAATTTATGTATCAAATGAAAAAGTTAGCTGTGAAAACTACAGCTTTTGTAGCAGTCACTTCCTCAGGAGAGGGTGGTACATTGGGAGACAGTAAGAAAGGAAATACAAGCCCACAGTCTAAGGGACCCATCCATGGTGGTTGTAGTGGTCAGGGTACAGGGTAGATAATGATCAAATGGTATAACAGATACATTTGTGAGTGTGAGTGTGTGTGTGTGTGTGTGTGTGTGTGTGTGTGTGTGTGTGTGTGTGTGTGTGTGTGTGTGTGTGTGTGTATGTGTGTGTGCCTTCATACAAAGACATTGAGGTACACAGAGGCTCTGCCTAAAATTATTTCTTTGAGAAATGCATGACACAGCTACTTTCTGAAACTTATTACAGCTGGTTTCTGTCATTGACCATCTTCACAGTTCCATATAATTGACAAAACTGAAGAAAACTCAATGTAACAATGAAATAGTACGTAATATTTGAAGGGTTCTTTTAATATTTGCAGAAAAAATTTTTATCAGTCATCATACATTTCTCCACGTATGAATAACAACTGTGGGAATCAAAATGTAAGGAACACAAACTGACATTTCCGGAGCTAAAGATTATACATTGTCTGTCAGGTACATATGTTTCATTTAAGAAGCCAACAAGGTAATACACAGAAGATCATACAGATATCAGCATATATGCAGATAGCAACATGCAACTGTTTCCCTCTAATATTATATATATATATATGTATTTCTAGAAGAAGAGTGACAGTAAATGGTCAGGTTCAATGAATGTACTTTTTAAATTCTTGAAATATTTACTCAATGACCAAACTGTTTGTTCAGAGTGCATGTGTGTATTACACACAAATGTAATAAAGCAAAAAGTGCACAAACCGCAATTTAAGTAAATGTCATCAGGAGCTCCATCAGTAAGCCTACTTGAGTTCAATGTAATGAAATCATCAAGGAATTTTGTCACACATTTATGTCCTATATTTCTGAAGTTTATAACTCTAAGATGAGACTGCAATACAAGAGTCATTAAACATTCATATTAAATAATGCATCATTCAGAAGAATATTGAAAAATACATAGCAAGACAACACTCCACAATAACTTTAGAGCTTCATAATGTAATCACACACTTGGATTACTACTTCACTTAAGGGGCAGGGAGATCAATATGAGTAGACCACTGGCACTCCAGGTATCTGCATATTATTTTTTCATATGCACAATAACTAACTGGAAAGAGAAATATTCACAATTTAACCATAATAGTGGAAAAAACATTTAGAGCAAAATACAGTACATAATGCCCATCAGTTGGAGAGGAAGTACTCATATATAGTTAAGGACTGTGAAAGCTTTGAAAGCACAAGAGGAGTAATATGTTTTTTTTGTACTTACACATCATGTTCAGATTACACTGAACCCATCATTACAATTATTAACACTAATCTACGCTCAAACCACAATGTTGAGTAATTAAGAAAAAACTGACATACGATATACCAAAAGAACAGGAGTCCTAACACTACATGACTGTGTAAAGATAGAACAAATGTTTATACTGTATACAATAAAAGCCATGAGTGATCAGAAGTCTGAAATTCACAAAATCAGGAATGTAATCTAATTTTGTTGGCCCTTGTTAACTTCAAAGGCATATGATGGGATTAGAAGACAAGCAATATGGTGGCCAAAGTGTGTGCTATAACATAGCTTAAATTGGTAATGTAATTCTCAAGGGACTAAATGTATTACAACTCAAGTGCATGTTTCAAATATATTGAAAGGAGGCAAAATATAAACCACAGAAGAACCCTCCATCTGGAGAAGCAGTAATAGCAAATCAACATTAAACAGTGAACCTATGATATCTTAAGGAACCAAACACACAAGTTTTTAAATTATTTGTAAAGCAATCAGTTGTTTGCAGCAATTTAAATCTGTTAAATATCTGAATCACAGGTAAAAAAGAAAAAAAATTAGATAATGTTTGAACTCATGTTTGAAGTCACCAAGTTTACTCAGTAGGAAACACTGCATTAATATAGTCTGTGTAATTTGCCAATCATGAGCTACACTGACTGAAAACACCATCACGTCCATATTACAGCCAAACTGTTAAACCTTTGACCTAACATTATACCTGTTAATGAGTAGATCAAAACAGGTTTTTAATTATTGACTGAATATAAAAATATATATGAAATGTTGAAATTCAAATTCTTGTTGCTGTTTTATGCAAGTGTGTTTAATTCTTTAAGGGATCAGATGTTTACTGGTACATTTTTAACATGTGGATGATAATGTCCAGAACATACATGAAGAAATTAGAGATTTATGGAAACTCCACTTCAGTGACTTGCTTGTATTTAAAATATTGATGTGATAACCATGCAATCAGGTTATTACTTTACAATGAACTGTTATGAATGAACGACTTTATGGACATCGCATAACAAAAATTTTTGTGAACATGCAGTAACACAAACAAATGTAGTGAGTCTTGAGTTGGTTGGTATTCTGACATTCACAAATTGATCACTTATTTATTATTGTCAAGTGAGGTTTGGAGCTACAACTCCATTTTCACCAACTGTATGGATATAAAGAGCATTAAATCTGCTTCAGTTTTTCACCCAACACACAAAAATGCAGTTGTTACATTTAAGGAGGTGAATTATACCTCATGTGGCATAGTGGCAGAATGCAAGAGCAATGCCACAATAATGCCTATTAACATTACGTGCATTTGACCACACAACTTACCTTTTCTGCATTGGTGAAATACTTCCACATTTTCACTTACATTTTGAAAAGACGTTATGACAATAGAGCACAACTAATGGTGCATATTTGATCTATTTTAAAATGATGTGATGCAAGTTGCAATGGATACACTGTTATTTTTGTTCACATAATATGTAAAAGTATGTAAGAAATTAAAAAATTCCTTGCATTAGTGGCCTTTAACAATATTAGTTCAAGTGCTTACATCTTCAGCATGAAATTTTACATGCTAACTTAGACACAGAGTAGCTCTCTCTCTCTCTCTCTCTCTCTCTCTCTCTCTCTCTATGAGTATAGAGTGTTCAAACTAACATTACTCTCTGTCTCCTCATAAAAAATTGGTAAATAACTTACACATTTGAGGTGCCAGGCAACTGCTGGTATCTTGCACTGTATTTCTTGTAAGCTGTCTGCTTTCTAGTAAGTCTAAAGCAGTAGTCCATTAATACTTAATAATGTGCCATGAGTAACTACTCTGTTGAAGAGTGCCAGAGAATGCATGTGTGTAGATAGGCATCCAAACTTTTATTCATTACCCTGGCTATTATAATGCTGAAGGGCATGTTAGCAAAGCTGAGACACATACAGTACTTCATCCAGCACGCTACTTCTTATCTGTCACATTTCTATCACACTGTTATGGAAGGAAGTTGCCCTATAGGCAGCTGACATCTTTTCCCCAAGTGAAGGAGAGCAGGTATACATCTGGTTGAAACTCTTCATATTCCTGCTTGCAGGGATGCAGAACAATCTTCAGTGACAAACAGTTGTCATTCTCCCAGTAGTAGACACCAATATAAAAATGAGGATTGGTGCCAACATCAGTGAGGTCTAGGACGACAGACCTTTGAATATGGTACCATTTGAGATGGGCAGTGGAAGAATTTGTAGACAGATCAAGCACACTTCCATCTGAGAGGATATGTCAATACGCAGAACTGTCAAATATGGGCAAAGGAAAATCCACACTCAAATCAACAAATTCCCCCTCATCCTAAAAAGGTCACTGTGTGGTGTGGGGCTACAGCATCATTTACAAAGAGAAGTGCTTTTGATCCTGTTACTGGTACCATCACTGCTAAGTGCTGTCATTCTCTTTTGCACAACCACATCATTCCAGCTCTCCAACAGCTTGGATGTGTGGTTGGGATTATTTTTATGCAAGATGGCACACCTCCATGCATTGCAAATCCAGTTAAGCAATTGCTGAAACGTCATTTTGGAAAGGCTAGAATAACCAGGCGCCATTTCCCTACATCTTGGCCATCCTGATCCCTTGATCTTAATCCATGTGACTTCTGGCTGTGGGGCTACCTCAGGGACGTTGTGTTCAGTGTTCTGATTGCAAACGTAGGGGCACTGAGGTCATGTATTGTGCAACACATTCTCAACATGACCCCAGAAACAGTTCGATCGGTTATGGAACATGCTGTTTCTTGATTTCAACTTGTTGCGAAAACAGTGGGCAGCATATTGAACATATTTTGAGCCAATGACAAAGAAATTAATAATTTGATCTGATCTGAATTTGATTGATTCTTTTTATGTGGTTTTTGGCCTCAGAACAATTAAAAATTAATTTTTGTCATTCAATGTGATATGAACCTGCTGTGGTAGGTGGGCTTACATAACTAATGGTATCACACCTTTACACCCATGTACACTGTGTAGCACAGTTTGTTTAATATGAACAATACATCTTAAGCATTGTTGTACAATTCATTTCTGTTTTGTGGTTGAACACTATTAAATTATGATGCTTGCAGTGCTATTGCTACATTTTGTAACTTTTTATTTCTCTTCTGCCATACGTTTTCCCCATCTCTGATAATATTCCATTGTAGTTTGATGTCATTTGTACCAGTGGTGCAGACTCTAAACCTATCCCACATACAAGGTATGTATCCATTTAGCTCATTGTTTGAAGCAATTTCCATATTCCCACTAGAGGTTTGAACCCTATCGTGCACATGCACTGAGGATGTTATCAGTTAGCGTGCTTGAAGTTGTGAATTTGGGTCACATAGAGAGTGTGTTCAGATAGCTGAAACAGCTAAGGCAAGCACTTATGTGAAGCAGGAAATCTGGCTTTGAGTCACAGTCTGGCACAAATTTTCACCTTTAGCCATTGAATATTTTAATAGCTTATTGCAGCTAATGTTAGTACCCCCTCGAAGTAATTGTTGACCAAAAAGTGAAAATACCCAACTGGTCAGTTCTATTTAAAGTGGTAGTCCAGCTTTTGGGACAAAATATGCATCTGAATGTAACACTAATCCCAGCTGGCAACCCTACCTTGAATGCTCAGCTTACTGACCATTAGATATGGGCAATAAGCTACAAAATTGCTTCAGAGAGCTGAATCATTCTATAGAGTGAGGGACAGGTGGCTGGATAAAAAGGATATCTATTAAGAACCAAATGTTTCCTGTGATGTCAGCAAGTGGGATGGGTACTATAGGGTAAGTTGCTGCAACAGCCTGTGGTGTAACAGACGACAAGTGGTCTGTTACATGCGCCCTGGCCTAGCACAAATTCTAATTAAATGATAAAATTGAGTTGTAGGTCAGGATTTCTTAGTTATGTGCATAAATACTGCAGCAGTATGGGGCGCCATGGAGCAAACACAGTGAGGCTGATGACGTTACTCGCTGGAGCTCCAGAGTCGCGGCGGCGGGATACTCTGACACAGTTGTTGGACTTCGGAGGAAAATAATGAAGAATGTATAATGAGGAAGTTTGTGTATAACAGCGAAAGTAGGAAGCAGCAATTTAATGGCCGGTAACGCATTAGATCGTACCTCAAGAGCAGACAGTACATAGGTATCGGAAATAAATCGCTGTAACGATTGTAGAAAAGGAGTTCTTAATAAGAGTTATTATGAGAAGCAGTCAGACAGCGTCAGTTACTGGTGAATGATCGCCATAGGTGACATTTTCTTCATCAGCTGCACTGTCCCCTCTTTCACTCGATGAATTTAGTCAACATTAAGACAGAGCCAAACAACGCAAATAATAAAACACATTAGTAGGGCGGCGACAGCGCACTTGGTGACCCTGCAATTAGAAGACAATTTCGCATCCTTGAACCTTGACGCAACAAATTAATCTAATTAAAATAAAAATGTTTACATAAGAAAGTAGAACATATGAGTGAAGTGAAACCGTTTATTCTTTGAAAGTGATTGAGTATAACGAAAATCACGAAGTAACAAAACGAATACAAACACATGATAAGACGGTTTAACCAGCACTTACAAACATCGAGAACAACCAACAAGTGAGCGATGCTACGAGTTACAGCTATATCACCAAAGAAGTTAATTACATCAGAGCAGACGACGCCAGCTGTGCTACAGCCGAGACACACCAGCAGACGATGCTAGCCAACAAGCCAACTACTACAATTCACATTTTGTGAGCTACAACTGTTTAAATATAATTGACTACTATAATGTGATCAGTGATATTTGGAATATACAGTGATTTCAATGCAGTAACGTATATTAAAAAAGAGAGAGAAAAAGAAAAAGATATAATGATAGGCAGTGATTTCTATACTGTGTATTATGAGTATAATATTACTATTACATGCCAATATTAACACGCAATATGAGTGCAAATATGGAGCAGCTATTACAACAAATGCATCAATTGTTTGATCAGAACTTTCACGAACTTTACAAACACACAGGCTCAGAATTTAAATGATTTAAAACAGGAACAGAAACAAGCTTTCACTGACTTTGCAGACGAACAAAACAAGAAATTTGACATACAGGCTAAAACTTTAAATGACTTAAAACAACATTTGGATAAAAGACTTAATGACCAAATAGAAGCAAATATGAAAAATCTTGAATCTTTTAAAACTGACATTCAAGAGTACATTACTCAACAAATTAATGAAAATAATAATAAGTTTTATACTAATTTAGATAAGTATAAAACAGAAATCAATCAAAACCTGGAAGAGTGGGATAAGGAAAACAGTTCTAAGCTAGATATTATTAGAACTGAGTTGCTTACAGATATCCAAAAACCAGTAACGACCTTAACAAACATATGGGGTACTTTTAAGGTTGCCATTGTGGATAAGGTGCATACTATCTCTACAGCAACTACTGAAATGCAAAGTAAAATAACATCATTAACGACCAATGTTATGTCCCAGTTACCTGATCTTACACAGCTACAAAACGAGGTAGAGAATCAAGTATTGATAAACATTAGTGATAAGATAAATGAACTAGAACAGTTAAAAATGTCTAAATTAAACCAAGAATGTCACTTTATTGAGCATAACAATAATTTAGTGAAACATTTTCCATACTTTAAATCTAATGGTAAGACCCATCCAATTGTGTTTTTAAATGTTGTGGATTGGCAAGAGAGCCAACCGGTTTTGAGAGGAAGCCGAAAGGCACGCGTTTTAGCTCATGCAGGCTGGCGTGAGGTCTGGAACAGGTCAAGGAAATTAGACTAGCAAAAAGGACGTAGCTGTGGAATACTTAACTTTAATCCATAAATGGTGAACATCGCTCTTGATGGTACATGTTTTACAGCATCAATAGTAACTGGTAATGGTACCTTGCTAGGTCATAGCAAATGACGTAGCTGAAGGCTATGCTAACTATCGTCTCGGCAAATGCAAGCGTATTTTGTCAGTGGACCATCACTAGCAAAGTTTGTTGAACAACTGGGGCGAGTGATAGGAAGTCTCTCTCTAGACCTGCCGTTTGGCGGTGCACGGTCTGCAATCACTGATAGTGGTGACACGCAGGTCCGATGTATACTAACGGACCGCGGACGATTTAAAGGCTACCACCTAGCAAGTGTGGTGTCTGGCGGTGACACCACATTAAAGGCTTTCTCTAGTTCATTACCTGAGACCTTGACATTTGCGTGTGAGATCGATTTTGTAATAGGATATATGGAATATGAAGCTCATGATTGGGGAATAACACACATAGAAGAATTTACTTCATGGTTAGACTTTGGAAATAAATTTAAGGAAAGGTTTTGGTCAAAGGGAGCTCAAGATAAGTTATGAAAGTACCTTCTGAATCCACCATTCTATAAGAGGCATAAGGGAACATTGAAAGCTTATGTGCAAAATCATTTAATGAAAGGAAGATACTTAGATAATCCTATACCTGAGGATGAACTGGTTGATGTATTGTTAACATGTTTGCCAGTACAGTTACAAAAAGAAGTTTTTTGCAAAGGTTGGGAAACAGTAACACAGTTGTTGACAGTATTAGAATACCTGGATATTTTTGATAAAGAGCAAACAGACAGAGCAAATAGATATTTATATAATACTAGACAACACACTTCTAACATACAAAATACGACACAGCAGCTACCGAATGGATATAATGCTTCATCTAAATCATAGGTCAGGAGAGAGAAATAGTAATAAAATAGATCACAAGAATGGGTTCAATGATCCAAGGGCTTTAAGGGTCAAAGAAATGATATTGATTACTATCAACAGACCACAAGTTCGGAAATCGAGGTATGTTCTGGGCAGAGGGTCAAATCGCAGAACGTGAAGTAAGTACTTCAGACCCAACTGATGTTCATTGTTGTGTAAATTTTTTAGAACACAATGGTATTAAGGACGATTTATTAACGGAACAAATTAAAAATGCCACTACACACCAAACTGTATTACTGACAATACAAGACTATGTGGAAAGTTATCCAATTTGATTTGCGCTGGACTTATTCAGTGCGGTCAGTATAATATCATTAGAAGTTTTCACAGAATTGAGAAAACACATTAAATGTCTAGTATTTCCAGTTACAGGAGACCACTTACGAGGAATAGAAGGAAATAAATGTAAGGTAGTAACAGAAGAAACAAGGCTATGTTGTACTATTTTATCCTACACATTTCATCACACATTTTTAGTCACAAGAAATCTGATGATACAAATTTTGTTAGGGGCAGACTGGTTGTATAAACATGCAGTGTGTTTAGATTTTCTTAACAATATATTATTAATAAAGGGTACTGGCAAATCCCATTATCGAAACATGCACATAAATACACAGCTTTCTTATTCAATGGACGAAGTTATCACTTCAAAGTATTACCTTTTGGACTCAATATTAGTGTATCTGTTTTCATCAGGGCATTAGATAAAGCCTTGGGCCCAGAATTATTGAAACAAATAGTAGTATATGTTGATGATTTAATGTTAGCATCAGCTTCCTGGAAAGAGCATTTGTGTTTATTAGATAGTACTTTAGATATATTACTACAGCAAGAAATAACGATAAACCTATCAAAATCATCATTTGTGAAACTATCTGTAAAGTTTCTTGGACATATTGTAGGATCAAATGGAATTTCGCTGAATCCAGATAGATTAGAAGTGGTAACAGAATGTCCATCACTGAAGAATTCAAAACAACTAAAGTCATCTTCTAATAATTTCCGGGTATGCAGCTGGATCCTGTCGACATTCTGCTATGATATTTCGGCCCAGAGACGTCCGGCCATCATCAGGTGCATACCCGGAAATTATTAGAAGGAATACGCTGGGAAAATTTCAGAAGTCACAACTAAAGTCGTATTTAGGACTAGTAGGCTTTTATAGATGCTTCATAAAGGGACAATCCATGAATAATCCACACTTGTTATGATTACTAAAGGCTAGAACAACATGGATATGGGGAAACAATCAGGAACAGGCTTTCCAAGATATCAAACAATCAATATTGACATCTGAAATACTGCATCATCCTCATTCAGATTTAGAATTGTGTTTGTCAACGGATGCATCTGACTCGGGTGCAGAGTTGTTCCAAGGTGATTTCGACAACACAAATGGGACACATTACACATTGTCTTTTGCAAGTCGTGCATTAAATAAACATGAAACCAACTATAGTATGACTGAAAAAGAGTTACTTCCTTTGGTTTGGGCAATCCATAAATTTCATTACCTTTTGGGCAGAACACACTTTCGTGTATACACAGACCATCAGACTTTGGAATTTCAAATGGTGAGTAAGCAGCTCAACAGTAGATTGATGTGCTGGGCACTGTTCCTTCAGGAGTATGATATTTCAATACACTATGTCAAAGGACAATGCAATATTATTCCAGATGCTTAGTCAAGATTGCCATTAGGTATGCAAATAGAAGATTGAACAGAATGACCGAGATCTACTTTTACAGTTTATTTTATAGTTTTATAAAGTCAGCAAATAACATAGAGAGTAAAAAGGTAGGAGACGAGGTACTGGCAGAAGTAAGGCTGTGAGTACCGGGCGTGAGTCGTGCTTCGGTAGCTCAGTTGGTAGAGCACTTGCCCGCGAAAGGCAAAGGTCCCGAGTTCGGGTCTCGGTCGGGCACACAGTTTTAATCTGCCAGGAAGTTTCATATCAGCGCACATTCCGCTGCAGAGTGAAAATCTCATTCTGGAAACATAGAGAGTAGCTTACAGGGTAGGATCAAATCAGATATACATGAAGATGATTATTTTGGTCCAGTAGTAAGATCTTTGGAAAGTGATAGATTATCGACAACATCTAAGGAACATTGGTTATGGACTCAGAATGTATTATTTTGGACAAACAGAATACAAACAAACGATTGGAGATTATGCATCCCTCACACTGTAGTAAAATATCTAATATGGTACATACACAAGGGGTATGCACATTTTGGAGTTCAAACATGTTTAAGACATTGAAATATGTTTTATTATTTTAAAAATACCTAAGGGCTTATTGGACATAGTGGCACTAGACTTTTATGGTCCATTACCAGCTAGTAGAGGAGGTGTAAAATACATTTTAGTAGCATTGGACTGTTGGTCTAAGTATGTGAAACTCTATCCTATAAAGGCAGCAACGACAGACTCAGTTATCACTTTGTTGCAGAAATACTTCATCAACGTGATAAAACCAAAACGTTTATTATCAAACAATGGCCCACAGTTTATTAGTAAAACATTGTGGAATTTCACAGTATGGGAGAAAATTAAACACACAAAAATTTCAAGGTACCATCCAGAATACAATCCAGGAGGAAGAGTTATGAAGGAACTAGGGCAATACTTTCGAATGTATTGTTACGATAAACATACTAAATGGGCATTACGATTACAGGAATTAGAAACAGTACTTAATGAATTGCCACACATATCAATGAGTTTAGTACCCATTGAAGTTTTACAGGGGACATTTGTAGGAGAACCATTACTAAAATGTTTCCCATGCCCACAACATACATTAAACAGACAATGTATTATTAATGAAGAAATTATGAAGAGGTTATTACCAAGTGCAGACAATAGACTTAAAAAAGTTAATGAGTGTCGACTGACATCTACATTTAAAGTGGGCAATAAAGTACTACCAAGATCTCACCCACATCGTTCATCTTTAACTGGTTCTAAAGAGAAATTCTTTTTACGATTCCAAGGACCATACGAGATATTAAACATACCTTTTCCAAAGGCAGTATACCTAATAGATCATGCAACTGGTAAAGATATAGGATTATACAATGTGGAACATACAGATCATGCAACAGGTAAAGATATAGGATTATACAAATTGGAACATATAAAGCCATTCAATAAAGAAGACAATTGCTATTCATAGTAAACATGGATACATAGTTTTTTTTCATTTTTCTGAGTTCTTTACTGACTGAGGAAGTGGGTATGTCTCCTTGTGTATTTTTATTTATTATTTGGGGATATAGGATTTACATGATCAAGCTTGTGCATACTGTTAATAATACACGGAATGATGTCTCCTTAACGGGAGGAGTATCAGGAGAGTAGATACTTAGACATCATTACGTAGTTGACTGGTAACAACCATAATTAAAAATTAAAGGATAAGAGCTTGAGGCTAATGTTATTTAAAGATGGCGGCAGGTACAGGAATGTTAAAGTATAGAGATGAAGGGATATATGTAGATAAATTATAAATAAGGAGGAAACGTGGTTGGTGAAACATAGTCTTACAGGGTTGGCAGTTTCGGTTATTATGTATTAGGAATATTTTAGAATGGAAGGGTCTTACCTCAAAAGAGAGAAAAGAGAGATACCTACATATAGATATATTTAAGGAGATCTAACCTGACCCAAGAGGCAGGCTCTCCATTATTAAATGAGATGCTATCAGGACCCAGAAGGGCAGTGCTCTTTATCTGTTAGGGATATAACGCCAGGTGTAGAATGGTTATCCACCACCATGAATATATTAATAGATGAATTGCATTAACTGACAGGCGAATTGGCCTCTATATTAGCTGTGAAAGATGATTTACAGTAATAATGATGATATAATATATCTCGTTAGCAGAAATATTTTAAACAACTGTACCTATTCCTCAATGTCTACAGCAATTAATACAAAGCAACCTTTGTATAGAACAGTTAAGCTATGAAAACCAGTGGCAAAATTAGTAAAATTAATAATGAGTACAATGTACTGTTATAAGTTGACTGGTTACTAAAGTGTGTATAATAATCATAGGTGTATTAAAATGAGCTGAACAAACTAGGAACAAAGAAGAATGTAAAGTATAACCTCTGGTACCACAACTTAAGGTTGAAGTAATTATGACAATATTTTCATATTCAGAAGTAGAGCAAAGTTCACATATGTGTGTAATTTTTATGATGAGAAAAGGGGTGTAAGGAAAAGTAAACAGTGTGATTAATAATTAAGGACTCTAGTTAATGAGGCTATAATGACTTAGAATTGTGCTATAAGAATGATTAATGAAACAAATAATGAATAAATAGACTTTATATATTAAGTAGGTATGGTAAAGGTAAGAAATACTACATGGGAAATAATACATGGACATGTGGCAAGTAATCAAGATAGTCTATGGAAGGCAGAGTTTAAGGTTATATAAATATTATAATTTTGTATATAGTTAATGTCAAAGGATTTGTGTAGGCTGGGGCTACAGGAGGGATGTGTGGTGTAACAGACGACAAGTGGTCTGTTGCATGCGCCATCTATCACCCCTGGCCTAGCACAAATTCTAATTAAATGATAAAATTGAGTTGCGGGTCAGGATTTCTTAGTTATGTGCATAAATACTGTGGAAGTATTTGGTTTTTATTTGTGCAGATAATTCAAACACTGAGCAGGCAACCGGCGCGGACTTTTGTTGACGCTGCAAGTAGCGGGCTGCCATGGAGCAAACACAGTGAGGCTGGTGACGTTGCTCCATGGAGGTCCAGAGTCGCGGCGATGGGATACTCCGACATGGTTGTTGGACTTCTGAGGAAAAAAGCGAAGAATGTATAATGAGGAACTTTGTGTATAACAGTAGGAAGAAGCAATTTAATGGCTGGTAACGCAGTGGGCGGTACCTCAAGAGTTGACTGTACATAAGTATCAGAAATAAATCGCTGTAACTACTGAAAAAAGGAGTTCTGAATGAGAGTTATTACGAGAAGCAGTCAGACAGCGTCAGTTACTGGTGAATGATCGCCATAGGTGACATTTTCTTCATCAGCTGCACTGTCCTCTCTTTCACTCGACAGATTTAGTTAACATTAAGACAGAGTCGAACTACGCAAATAATAAAACTCATCAATGGGGCGGGGACAGTGAAAGCTGGTCAACAACATGATGAATTAGTGACTATGGCATACGTCTTTCTGTGCAGAAGTAAGCTATAGAACATGTGTGCTTGTATTTTCACTTGCCTATCTGTTATCAGCAGCTTTTGTCAACCACGACAAGACTAAAACACAAGGGACAGTCAGTTCTTTCAAATACTACATGAACACAGTAGGACACTTTCTCACCTCTTACTTCCACAACTCACAAGCCACTGTGACACTGGGGCATTTGGTGCTTCAACACGAGTTACAGTGGGTGTTGATGACATCGTTCATTATAACAATGCCATGGCTATTATATTATTCAGCTTTACATTTGTTTCACTGCATGTTGTTTTTGTTGTTGTTGTTGTTGTGATCTTCAGTCCTGAGACTGGTTTGATGAAGCTCTCCATGCTACTCTATCCTGTGCAAGCTTCTTCATCTCCCAGTACTTACTGCAAACTACATCCTTCTGAATCTGCTTAGTGTATTCATCTCTTGGTCTCCATCTATGATTTTTACCCTCCACGCTACCCTCCAATACTAAAGTGGTGATCCCTTGATGCCTCAGAACATGTCCTACCAACCGATCCCTTATTCAAGTCAAGGTGTGCCACAAATTTCTCTTCTCCCTTATCCTATTTAATACCTCCCCATTAGTTATGGGATCTACCCATCTAATCTTCAGCATTCTTCTGTAGCACCATATTTCAATAGCTTATATTCTCTTCTTGTCCAAACTTTATCGTCCATGTTTCACTTCCATACACGGCCACACTCCATACAAATACTTTCAGAAATGGCTTCCTGACACCTAAATCTATACTCAATGTTAACAAATTTCCCTTCTTCATAAATGCTTTCCTTGCCATTGCTAGTCTACATTTTATATCCTCTCTAGTTTGACCATCATCAATTTTTTTGCTCCCCAAATAACAAAATTCCTTTACTACTTCAAGTGTCTCATTTCCTAATCTAATTCCCTCAGCATCACCTGACTAAATTTGACTACATTCCATTATCCTTGTTTTGCTTTTGGTGATGTCCACCTTATATCCACCTTTCAAGACACTGTCCATTCTGTTCAACTGCTCTTTCAGGTCCTTTGATATCTCTGACAGAATTACAATGTCATCGGCGAACCTCAAAATTTTTATTTCTTCTCCATGGATTATAATTCATATTCTGAATTTTCCTTTATTTCCTTTAGTGCCTGCTCAATATACAGATTGAATAACATTGGGGATAAGCTACAACCCTGTCTCACTCCCTTCCCAACCACTGCTTCCCTTTCATGTGC
Source organism: Schistocerca americana (assembly GCF_021461395.2). Lineage (NCBI taxonomy): Eukaryota > Metazoa > Arthropoda > Insecta > Orthoptera > Acrididae > Schistocerca > Schistocerca americana. The sequence continues at coordinate 596,833,882 of NC_060124.1, read as the reverse complement.
CTCAACTCTTATAACTGCCATCTTGTTTCTGAACAAATTGTAAATAGCCTTTCGCTCCCTGTATTTTACCCCTGCCACCTTCAGAATTTGAAAGAGAATTCCAGTCAACATTGTCAAAATCTTTCTCTTAGTCTACAAATGCTAGAAACGTAGGTTTTCCTTTCGTTAATCTATTTTCTAAGATAATTTGTAGGGCCATTATTGCCTCACGTGTTCCACCATCTCTACAGAATTCAAACTGATCTTCCCCGAGGTCGGCTTCCACCAGTTTTTCCACTCTTCTGTAAAGAATTTGTGTTAGTATTTTGCAGCTGTGGCTTATTAAACTGATAGTTTGGTAATTTTCACATCTGTCAGCACCTGATTTCTTTGGGATTGGGATTATTATATTCTTCTTGAAGTCTGAGGGTATTTCGCCTGTCTCATACATCTTGCCCACTAAATGGTAGAGTTTTGTTAGGCCTGGCTCTCCCAAGGCTGTCATTAGTTCTAATGGGATGTTGTCTACTCCCGGGGTCTTGTTTCAACTTAGATGTTTCAGTGCTCTTCAAACTCTTCACGCAGTATCATATCTCCCATTTAATCTTCATCTACATTCTCTTCCATTTCTATAATATTGTCGTCAAGAACTTCGCCCTTGTATAGACCCTCTATATACTCCTTCCACCTTTCTGATTTCCCTTCCTTGCTTAGTACTGGGTTTCCATCTGTGCTCTTGATATTCATGCAAGTCATCCTCTTTTCTCCAAAGGTCACTTTAATTTTGCTGTAGGCAGTATCTATCTTACCCTCAGTGATATATGCCTCTACATCCTTACATTTGTCCTCTAGCCATCCCTGCTTAGCCATTTTGCACTTCCTGTCGATCTCATTTTTGAGACGTTTGTATTTCTTTTTGCCTGCTTCATTTACTGCATTTTTTATTTTCTCCTTTCATCAATTAAATTCAATATCTCTTTTGTTACCCAAGGATTTCTACTAGCCATCGTCTTTTTACCTAGTTGATCCTCTGCTGCCTTCACTATTTCATCCCTCAAAGCTACCCATACTACTTCTACTGTATTTCTTTCCCCCATTCCTGTCAATCATTCCCCAATATTCTCCCTGAAACTCTATACAACCTCTGGTTCTGTCAGTTTATCCAGGTCCCATCTAGTTCAATTCCCACCTTTTTACAGTTTCTTCAATTTTTATCTACAGTTCATAACCAATAAATTGTGGTCAGATTCCACATCTGCCCCTGGAAATGTCTTACAATTTAAAACCTGGTTCCAAAATCTCTGTCTCACCATAATATAATATATCTGAAACCTTTGAGTATCTCCAGGGCTCTTCCATGTATACAACCATCTTTTATGATTCTTGAACCAAGTGCTAGCTATGGTTAAGTTATGCTCTGTGCAAAATTCTACCAGGCAGCTTCCTCTTTCATTCATTGTCCCCATTCCATATTCACCTACTATGTTTCCTTCTATTCCTTTTCCTACTACCAAATTCCAGTCACCCATGACTATTAAATTTCCGTCTCCCTTCACTATCTGAATAATTTCTTTTATCTCATCATACATTTCATCAATCTCTTCATCATCTGCAGAGCTAGTTGGCACATAAACTTGTACTACTGTAGTAGGCATTGGCTTCGTGTCTGTCTTGGCCACTATAATACGTTCACTATGCTGTTTGTAGTAGCTTACCTGCACTCCTATTTTTTTTATTCATTATTATACCCACTGCTCCATTACCCCTATTTGATTTTGTATTTATAACCTTGTATTCACCTGATCAGAAGTCTTGTTCCTTCTGCCACTGAACTTCACTAATTCTTACTATATCTAACTTTAACCTATCCATTTCCCTTTTCACACTTTCTAACCTACTTGCCTGATTAAGGGATCTGACATTCCTTGCTGCGACCCATAAAACACCAGTTTTCTTTTTTCTGATAACAACATCCTCCTGAGTCTGGTGATTCACAATGGCACACACAGGGACACAGTGAATTTGTGTTAATGAGTGGTGGATGAAGTACCAGAGTGATTGCTGCTGACTACAATGTCCGGCATCCTGAGAGAAATGGTGTTTCACAAACGACACTATTCAAGTTACTTGACAAGCCATGTATTGGACATCGAAGAACAACCACTGATGACAAGATGGTAAGAAATTTTGTCACTCTTTGTGGTAAGTCCACATCACTGCATGCACTGGTTATCAGTAACATCTGGTGTCAAGGTATAAAGCTGTGTGTGTTGCACACACACCAGTGGCACCTGTATTAGCTAGTCACAGTCTCAGTATCATCTCTGAGGGTGATTCTGATTGGCAGGTGCAATTTGTGGACTGGGATTTTTATCAGTGTGATAGGAATCCAAACTTCATATGACAGGTGTTGTCGAGTGACTAAGTTAATTTTTATGTACAAGGAGAAGTAAATCATTTATACTTGTCAGATGCTAACACTCTGGTGCGTGGATCCCTAGACATGTGCTAATGGTCAAAAATTGATGATCTGACATGGGATTAGGGCCAAGAATCGTGGGTCCAGTGTTTATTGGTGGAACCTTGAATGGGGTGAAGTATCTTAATATGATCCATGGTTATGTGCTTCCAACACTGATGAATCAGAGGGTGATTCCCCAACCACCTTCCAATGAGACTGTGCACCTCCCCAATAAGCCACTGAAGTCAGACTGTTTCTGGGTGAAATATTTTGGAGGTCACTGGAGAAGTAGGAGGGTTTTATTGAATGGCCACCACTGTACCCTGATCTTACAGCTGGAGCCTCAGATCCTGTGATGTGTGCAGCATGACTCGCAAAACTGGACTGGCACAATGGATGTCATATTGAGCATATGCTGTAATGCTGACTTTGACAAGTGTCCCAAAATTTCATAGATCATAACTCCCACACAAATAAAGGTATCTTACAACAGACTTCACATGTTTATTCCTGAGAAAGAAGCAGTTCAGAATGATGTCACACATAATCCTCTCCCCGCCTGTTATTTTAAATTTTAACTGTTTAAAAATGCACCTGAATAGTAACAGTTTCTTCACATAGTATTTTTCATTGCTTCACATTTCAGAGCTTTGTAACATGATGAAAAAGGAAAATGCTGTTACTTTGAACAAGTAACTTCCTGTTCTTCCCAAATGGTACCAGACTTCACAAGCCCCAGCATCCCATAGTACCTGTGAAGTTAGTGGTAAGGAAGACAAATGGTCTGCTTTGGTTTACTGGGAGCATATTCGATAAGTGCGGTTCATCTGCAAAGAAGACTGCATGTAGAACAGTAGTGTTACCTACACTTTAGTACTGTTCAACTGAGTGGGATTTGCACCAGATTGGACTGAAGTACGACATCGAAGCAATTCAAAGGCAGGCTGCTGTATTTGTTACTGGTGGGTCTGATCAGCATGCAAGAGTCATGGGTATGCTTTGGGAACTCAAATGGGAGTCCCTGAATGGAAGAAGACATGCACTTCTAAGAACATGACAGTTAAGAGAACTGACATTTGTAGCTGACTGCAGAACTATCCTACTGCTGCCAACAAATATTTCGTGAAACAACATATGAGAAATTGGGACACATATGGAGAAATATACTCAGTTTTTTTCCCTCACTCCATCTGAGACTGGAACAAGAAAGGTAACTACTAGTAGTAGTACAATATACCCTCCACAAAGCTCTGTGCAGTGGTTTGCTGAGGATGCAGATATACCTCCAACGATGCAGGTCATATGGAGTTCAAGTAAACCTACTCTGTTTCTGCAGAAATGGAGTAATTATTCTTGCAAATCACCCTCTTAAATTCTTTTCTTCCAGAAAACCAAATTTAGTATCTGTATTGAGCCTACCATTGTCATTTGATTCACAATCAGATATCAGTTTTCGTTTTCTGGTTCCCACATCAATGGCGCATTTACATTTGCCTTGAAACACTGATATTCACTTGTGTGTTTTTGCAAACAAATTACATTATATTATTGCATTAGGTGAGCACTTGAAAATCGTAAGTTTTTCAAAATTTTTATGTGGTAGGATTACAAATTATCTGACTACTGCAAATACAATGGCAGGTTGACTAGTGCAAATAATTTCTATTCACTTGCACATTTCATAAATAAGAAGACTGGTCAATCAAAGGATACAATCTAAACTGTCCACTTTTACCAGTGACTGAGTGTGATTATTTTTCACCATTGTTACCAGAATTGATCAGCATCCTTTGGTTTGAAGCTGGGTGATGTGTTTCAACCAAAGCTTTTGTCAACTGTGGCAATTGTAGCTTCTGATCTCTAAACCTGCATTATCAGATGGAGAGTTGGACTCCCCTTGATAGGAAGAGGTGCACTACTGAAAGTAAGTGGCTACTTGGTTAACCAAGCACTTGTGGAGTGTACATGAGGGTCTTAATCTAGGCGGTCATTTGAGGTCCTCTGGTGAGCACTTGGCAGTTGATTTGCAGATAGTCTAATCAGACTGCTTCCAGAATAAGTATATTTTAAACTGCCAAAATTCAACCAGTGTGTTGTCGAAGTTAAGTTTCTGAATTTACTCCTCTCCAGAAATTTCTCACACTCAAATTTTTCTTGGGATTGAGAGGTGAAAAACTTGCAGCAGAAAGGTCTGAAATATTTAATGACGCATGGAACATTTATTGCAAAGGCATTGGACACCATAGGAGGGAGTGTTCATTGATGTTCACAAAAGTATTAAACCATTTAGGATGGAAAGGTGTAGCTGAAGTTACCTTGACATGAGTAGCAGGCCTAGGTGAAAAGTAATTTATCAGGTGATTTTACTGGACAGCTGATTCCACCACAGTAGTTTTAGAAACATTCAAGGAGGACTACACTCAGTAGCATAGAAAATTCACTTCTTTCATTAGCTGGAGGCAACTTTTGCTGTTTACGATTAGACTGGGGCATCGATGGACTGACTGTAGTGGTTAGCAACAACACAGCTTGTGAAGTGTTTTGAACATTTTCCAGAAACTGTCTTGAGCAACTAGTCAACAGCCAAAATACAATGGAAATATTTTAGACCTTTTCAACTTAAGATCAAACTGTTGAAGATATTTTCATTCACTATTGGATTACGATCCTATATTCAGGGGTCTCATTGATGATGAAAGTGTGTGCTGAATAGAAGCATGCAATAAGGGTAACGCATGGTTTTCACTCCAGAAACTTTTCCAAAAGCTCTTGAAATTGAATGGGTGTGGTGTTGACAGCTTCCAACTTATTTACTTCCTTATGAGATTTGTCGGTAATGATCAATGACAGAAATAGCTGTGTGGTGGCTGCACCACAGAAACGCGTGAAGGGTGTGATAGCAGCACAGCTGACAAGTCACTGGTGCCAAGCATTCATGTGGCCCACACACACACACACACACACACACACACACACACACACACACACAGCTTTTCCATTATGTCAAAGTCTGGCAACAGTGTGTAACTTGCAGGTCGACAAGGCACAGAACAGACAGGCAGTGCGAGCTGGTCAACGTGACGTGACACACGTTTCTGACATTTCTCGTCACAAACCATGTGGGTCAAATTAATGAGTCTCCCCACAAATGCATACGTGAAGACTTGTGAATTCATTAATTTCATAGTGTGCATCCATTCATTTTGTGGTGCTTTTTCTACCTTCTGCGAAGGTCACGACACTCCGTGGGATGTGCTGAAAAGTGAACTTCCAGAGATGCAGCCTTTTACTCTCTCAGTTCACACAGTCAACCCATGGCTTGCCACTGGAGTGTAAAACCTTCTGAAACACCGATACAACCTAACTGCAAGTACAACATGGTTATATGAATGGACATTAATGACAGATGTTTGTACCAAATTGCGAGATATGGAAAAATGTGTCATTGACAAAAATGACTCTCATAATTTCCAGTCACCAAGTCTGTACCATGAGCATCATGTATGGGCATGCCAGTAAAGCCTGTTCACTGCATGCTTATGTGTAGGCACTGCTAACTACATACCCCATCACTGGTGACTCTGATGTGATATGAGACTAAATGTGATGATAAAAGATCATCGGTTCAAAATGGTCAAATGGATTTGAGCACTATGGGACTTAACAGCTCATGTCATCAGTCCCCTAGAACTTATAACTACTTAAACCTAACTAACCTAAGGACATCACACACATCCATGCCTGAGGCAGGATTTGAACTTGCGACCGTAGCGGTCATGCGGTTCCAGCCTGTAGTGCCTAGAACCATTTGACCACTCCGGCTGGCTGATCATCAGTATGACTTGACTAAGATAAGCCCTGCTCGCAAACAACCACAGGCTGTAGAGGGAGCTACAATCATGCCCTACACAAACCGGCATTGTGCAGCCGCAGACAGCCAAGGAAAATTTTGGAGCACAAAACTCCAGCACACTGATGCCTCCCACAATTGCAGGAGCACCCTCAAGCACTGAATGGGTGTTGGGCAGTCTACATCCTTTTTGGCACTGCAACCATCTAATATGGCTTGGCCAAACAGAGGCTGTCTTCATGAGCATCTGCGTAACCTGTGACCCTGCAAAATTTGACCTTGTAATTAACCAACTGTACCAAAAATGCATGGCTTAAGTGCAGGATATAACACTGACCTACCAATGTATTCATCATATAAACAACTGCAGGAAGAGCTGATCCAGCGGATCTCATCATGGAGAAAGCAGTGGGTGCACTTAGTGCTAGGACAAGAGAAATGCTCCAGCTCTGCCTGCCTCTGGCGAGCCCAGTACACACAGTCTCAACTTATCACCAAACTCTATCAGCTGCTGGACCACTCCCACATGCAGCCACAGTATATGCTGCCAATCTTCTGCAGGTGCAGTTTCTCCTGTGATTGGTGCATATGCAGCAGCTTCCACTCACCCCGCAGCTGCTGTGGATGCCACCACTGCAGCTCCACTCACCTTTCCAATGGGCAATGATTGCTTGTCTTTCATCGAGAGCCCACAAGCTCAATTCAGAATAAAAGGGGAATCTAAGAATTTAAATGGAAAAAAAAAAAAATGACGAATCATCAGATTCAGATAGCTCTCCAACAAAGAGGAGATGATGTGATGATACAGTGCCAGCCCATCATCAGGTGTCTGGCAGCTGCTCAACCTGTGCAGAGAAATCAATTGGAGCAGATTCCCACTGGCCGGCTACGGAGTTTCTCTCCCTGAGGGGGGATCTGGGTGGCGGCCGCACCACAGAGACACTTAAAGAGCATAACTGCAGCACAGCTGACAAGCACAGAGTACCAGCAATCACACTGTCCAAGTGCGAAACTTTCTCATTACGCCAAATTTTGGCAATAGTGCATTGTGCTGCGGCTCTCACAGGATGAAGCATGCGGGCAGTGTGAGCTGGTCAACATGACACAAAATGTCTCTGATCTTCCTCAGTGCCAACCACATGGGTTAACATGGCTCCCCACAAAAACATATGCAGTCTTGCACATTTGTGCAATACATGGCATGCATCCATTCATTTAGTGATGCTTTTTCCCACCCATGAAAATCACAAGCCCCCATCGGCTGCACTAAAAACTCTACTTTCAGAGACGCAGCCTTTGCGGTCCATGCAGTCATGCCACGGCTCACCACTGGAGCGTATAGCCTCTGCTAGCATTGATTGAGCCATACTGTCAGTGCAATGCACCTGTACAGACAGATATTAATGACAAATGTTATCTGTAACATCTTGCAAAGTATGGCAAAATGAATGGGTATCACTAATGAAAATGACTCTTCATTTCCCCTCATGAAGTCTGTCCCCTGAGCATAGTAAGTGGGTGCAGCCATGAAGCCAAATCATTCCATGTTTATGACTAAGTGATTATAACTTTGTCCTCACTTCAGTTGCACTAGAAGCAGTAATCACCAGCTGTCCTTCCATTGGCCTAAGTGTGGCACAGAAAAAAGTGACGTATTTTCATAAAAATGTATCACCTACATATTGATGCAAAGAATTTAATAGGTAATAAAACTCAATACAAACAAAATGAAATCTTATCTGCTTGACAATGAATTCTACTCTCTACAATTAGTTAAGAATATATATAGTCTTAAAGACCTCAATAGTGAGTGAGAATACTATTTCCTATAGTGTGTGTGGATGCCAACCTTCCTACCACCATATATGTGTTGGCGCTCAACTACTGAGGTCATTAGCGCCCAGTCACAATTGTTAGAGCACATAGAATCTAGTAAAACTCAAGGGGGGTGGGGAGGGGGGGGGGGGAACACCAGAAAGTTCTTACAAAGATGCAGATAAAATAAGTGAAAGAGTTAGATGTCTTTGGACAAGCCAGTCAAAGTAATGAAATGAAGAACACGAGCAGCCACTCGAGCGTCATCAGCTAAAATATCCTGTAAAGTAGATGGCAGAGACAGGACAACACGAGATTGACTAAAACGAGGACACTGTTAATGCATGACCACAAGGGCACTGTGGGGCTGGGTCACCGGAGAGCAGGTAGCGGTGGCTAAACCGGCAATGCCCAATCCGCAACCTGGTCAGAAGGACCTCTTCTTGCCGAAATGGTCAGGAGGAGGTTGTCCAAGCAGTTGGGAATGGTTTTACTGCCCGGAGCTTGTTTCCTTGAAGTGATGACCAAGTATCCCACCACAACGACACAAGCCTCTTACAAACAACCCCACTAACGTCAGATGGCGGGACACAATGGGAGGCTGGCTGAGGCAGGAGGACTGCAGCCTTGGCTGCAGCATCAGCAGCCTCATTCCCAGGCACTCCTACATGGCTGGGAACCCACAGAAAGCTGACAGGAGAGCCACCATCAGCAAAAGAATGGAGCGACTGCTGGATCCGTTGCACCAAGGGATGGACCAGATATGGAGCTCCAAGGCTCTGAAGAGCACTGAGTGAATCAGAGCAGATAGCATACGATGAATGGCGGTGGTGGCAGGCATACTGAACGGCCTGATGGAGAGCAAAAAGCTCGGCTGTAAAGCTGGAACACTGGTCGAGGAGCCGGTATTTAAAGGTGACGGCCCCGATGACAAAGGCACAGCCGACACCATCGTCAGTTTTGGAGCCATCAGTGTAAATAAAGATGTGACTGGTAAGTCGTGCACGAAGTTCGACAAACCATGAGCAATACACTGCAGCCGAAGTACCCTCCTTCGGGAGCGAGCTGAGGTCGAGATAAATATTAACCGGAGCCTGGAGCCAAGGTGGTGTCGGGCTCTCACCCTCTCTGAAGGTGGTAGGGAGGGCAAAATCCAATTGTCGAAGCAGGCGACAAAAGCGGACTCCAGGGGGCAGCAGGGCAGACACATACAACCCATACTGGCGGTCGAGAGAATCGGCGAAGAAGGACTGATAAGAGGGGTGGTCGGGCATTGACAGCAGCTGGCAGGCATACCGACAAAGCAGTACGTCACGCCAGTAGGTCAATGGTAATTCGGCAGCTTCAGCATAAAGACTCTCGACGGGACTAGTGTAGAATGCTCCGGTCTAAAGACGTAAAACACTACGGTGGATGGAGTTGAGACGGCGTAAGAGGGATGGCCGAGCAGACGAGTAGACGAGGCTCCCATAATCCAGCTTCGATCGGACTATGGACCGATACAAGCGAAGCAGGACAGTGCAATCCGCTCCCCAAGATGAACCACTAAGAACTCTGAGGACATTAAGGGAACGTGTACAATGGGCAGCCAAATAAGAGACGTGCGGAGACCAACAAAGTTTCCTGTCCAATGTGAGCCCTAGAAACTTAGTTGTTTCCACGAATGGGAGAACAACGGGACCGAGATGTAAGGATGGCAGAAGGAATGCTTTATATCGCTAAAAGTTGATACAAACCGTCTTCTCTTCATCTGGTCTGTCACTCTCCTCTATTACAATTTCATTCAACTTCCTGGCATCCAGAACCAACCTGATACCACCATTCTTCTTCTTTATGACTGTAAGCGGGTTATTATACCTGCTGTTTGACCTTTCAATAATCCCCCATGAGACCATATTTTGAATTTGTTTTCTCACGGTTTCCTTTCTTGAAAGTGGAATTAAATAAGGCTTCTTGAAAAAATGGTTCATCATCCTTAAACTTTAATTTACACTCAAAATCTTTTACCAAACCTGGCCTGTCAGAAAATGCCTTACAGTTGCTCAGCAGAATACCCATTAATTCCTACCTTTGATTGTTTGTAATACCTTCAACATCTTCAACTCTCTTTATTCTCTCCAATCTTACTCTCTCCTCCTCTTATTCCTCAGTAACCTGCTCTGTAGTCAAAACTCTTAATGGCAAATCTGATTCAGTTTCCACACACTTGTTCATATCTTCCAAAAATGATACTTCATACCTACTTCCGTTGAACTTAAAGCTAAACTCACTACTAGCAAAAATCAACATTTACATGCCATTTCAACAAAGAATTGGTTCCATGTATTACATCAATGCTGAGATTTTGAATCACCAAGAAACTGCACTCCAACAGCTATACTGCCAATTCCACAGTTCACAGAATCTCTTGTTTCACACTCTTTGATAGCTTACCACTAGCACCAATAATTTTTCTTCCAGAAACGTGCATCCCTACTATAACTTCCGTGTTCTTGATAGATTCAAAAAATGTCTGTGAAATGCCATTCAAATCATTACCAGTGCCCAGTACACACTTAACTTGTATACCTTGTACCCTTGCTGTTATTACAGGGTGGCACACTCCCTTTTAACTTATCATGTGATCTTCTTCATACAACAAATCCTCATTAATCCTTTTCCTGGAAAAACTACCATCCAGCTTACAAAATTGATTATCAGACACAGTAAAATGACAGATAGCACCATCCTATTCCTCATTACCTCTCTCAAACTCTGACTCTTCATTAGGCCTAATATCGTCCTCCTCTACTCTTTCTTTACTTACGGCATGGGCATCATTATCAACTATAAATTGAAATACCTCACCCTCATCACTACTCGATTTGTCACTGCTATCATCATTAAAACTACTGTCAGAATTAGACCCACTACCACTTTTACTGTCTTCAAATACTTGGCTAATTGGTTGATCCTTGTTTCCCGTTTAGACCACAAAGCAGAACACCTGAATTCTTTATGTTCTCTTAAAAATTTAACATCCATTTTGACACTTTGGACATCCTGAGCAACAGCAACATGCTCTGTTTTGTCACTTGATTTTATTACAGTAACTTCCTCCTCTCTTTTTTCAGAATGAACATTTGTTACCCACACCATCATTCAACATCTCATTAGAATTATAAATTACATTTGTCTTACTTCTATCATTTACATTACTCTTATGTGTGATCACAGCACAATTATATACTATTGGCTCTACATCACTACCTTCTCTAGTGCAATCCAAAACTGGAGCATTATCTAGTTTAAATGGTTTGATCCAGAATTAAAGCCATCTCCTCCATTTCTTTTACTTGAATTTCTCCTACCAATTCTGTGCCCTTTCTGGCTATCCTCCACCCAACCAATTCTTGAATTTCTATTGTAATTGGTCCAGTTCATCCTATTTACCTGAAATTCTCTCCTTGATTGATTATAGTCATCAAAATTCTTCCTACGATCTTCCATTGATGGCTTCACCCTCTTCACTTTATCAACATAATTCAAGAAATCACTGATATTACCCATAGGGGCAGGTGCAAGCAATTATCTAAGTTTCTGAAGTTTCTAAACCCATAATTATTAATTCACTACCTAGCTCTTTGTCCAAATATTTCAGTTTGTTTGTCCAAAGCTGACAGAAGCCTTCACAGTATCATTCCTAGAGTCAAATCTCTCTCCTCCCCCAAAATTTACTAAAAATTCTCTGCTGCTTCTCTTTCGACCAATATTCATCCAAAAACGCTTTCTCAAAGCTTTGCCATGAAGTACAACTATCAGCTATGTGAGCTGCCCATCCATAAGCATCCCATTTCAAAAAGCCCCTCACAAATTACATTTTCTCTTTACCATTTCACATTTCAGGCAAATCACTAAATTCCATAATGAAATCCAGTGGATGCCCTACCTCATAGGGTTCAAAATTATCAAATTTCTTAAAACTAACAAATGAAAGACTGTTTGGTATACTATATAATCTATGGTTTTGATTTTGTACCTCTTCCCTCTTTTTCTCCGTTTCAGCCAATTTGGAAACTATATTTTTATTTACTTTTACCAGTTTTTCCTCTACCTTTACTCCACAATTGGTTTCTACCTGTGTTTCTTAATCATTTTTACTTGGATTGATTTAGTTCTTAGGTTTAAACCAGTTTTCCACACAAAATTTCTTGGCAGCTCTGACTTCATCTTTGCATCGTTTTTCAGAAGCCTCCACCATCCTACTACCTAGTTCCCATGGAAGAGGTGTTGGCCAACTTTTTCAGGATGAACTAGGATCAGAATACCAGGTCACCAATTTTTTTTCAACCTAGCGCTGGTCTGGAGCAGGTGACAGAGGATTTAGGATCACTTTGCAAAGATTTCACTAAGGAAGACTCCGTGGTTATAGTGGGTGGGGCAGGTAATAGTATCGACAGAGATCCTGGGTACAGTATAGAGTGTGAACTGGCAAAGATTGCATCACCACTTAAGCATACTAGTGTTGAGTATGTATCTGTTCTTGGGTGCCATGACCGACCTTATTTGAACTCTTCTGTCAAGAGAGTTAATTTGGAGTTGGAACGGTTGCTTATGTCGGGTGCAGGGTCACACACTGGTGTGCTTCCTGTTCATTCTCTCATTAGGTGGGATTATATTAGGCATGGCCTTCACCTCAACAGGAATGGGAAGGGTAAACTTGCTGGGAAAATAGCAGGAAAGTTAAAGGGGGGAGGCATTGTCATGAGTGATAAAATACCACTGGTTATAGGTTTCAGAAAAAGACCCTTTTTTAGGGTAAGGAGGACAGAAAGAAACCAAATTTTAAGAGAGGTTAGGACTGAGACAAACCTTCAGTTTGAGAAAGAAACCAAAAAACATAATTCTAACTTATTACATCAGCATAAACAGCCATTGGTTAAGAATTTTCAACGCTCAGCAGATATTCTAACTGTACCCAATGTTAACTCAGTCAATGTGAAATGTCAGCTATCTTTCTTGCATCAAAATATTTGAGGACTGAGAAATAAAATTAATGAATTAATTATCTGCATAGGCGAATTAGAGTCTTCAAACACAGCTGACATAATCTGCCTCTCTGAACATCATGTGACCACTGGTATAGAACTTTTAAGTGTTACAGGGTTTAGGTTAGCATCTCACTTTTGTAGATCAGATATGGAGAAAGGAGGAGCTGCCACAATTATCAGGAACTGTCATCAATTTAAGAACATAGACATTCATATATTTTGCCTAGAACAGCATATGGAAGTTGTGCAAACAGAAGCAGAATATCACAAAAAATCCTTCATAATATTAAGTGTATATCGAGCATCTGCTGGTAACTTTAATCTGTTTGTAAACCACCTTGAAGCTGTACTGGCCCATTTAACAACCAAAGACAAAGAAATAGTGGTTGCTGGTGATTTCAATGTAGATTTCCTTAAAGTCTCTACCAAAAAGAACTTATTTGGGTTAGTAACACTATCATTCAACTTAATTCCCACTGTAAAGTTTCACACTAGGGTAGCCAATTGCTCACAAACAGCCATTGATAATATCTTTATAGAAAAGTCCAATGAACAAATTTATATTACAAAACCAAGAGTCAATGGCCTCTCAGATTGTGACATGCAGTCCCTTCTGTTAAATGTTAACACTGAACAGGATATAAAATCTGTTAAATCTGAGCTCAAGAGGGTAATCAATAAGCCAAAAATTGGCTATTTTAGGACACTCCTCAGAGACATTCACTGGACTGTTGTTTAGAGTGCTCATGGCATGAATGAGAAATATAACACTTTTGCTAATAAAGTGCTTACCTTATTTGAACACTGTTTTCCTCAAAAATGTACCAAGGTTAGAGCAATGTCTACAAAGAAGCCATGGATTACTCAAGGAATAGCAGTATCTTGTAAAACAAAAAGAAAACTGTATCTGTCAATCCAAAACAATTCTGATGTTGATGCTATAGCACATTACAAGAAATACTGCAAATATTAAAGACTTTAATATGGACATGAAAGCAAATATATTACAAGGAAAAGAAAGTCATATCAGATAACAAAATGAAGACAATATGGGATATAGTGAAGGAGGAGACCAGTAGAACCAGACATGAAGAGGGACAAATAGCATTAAGAGTAAATGAAACATTGGTGACAGATGTGAATAGTGTTGCAGAACTATTTAACAAACATTTCATAACTGTTACTGAAAAGATGGAGTTTTCAGGTTCTGTAGATGCTGCTATGGAATACCTCTGACCAGACATTTCAAGTAACTTCCATAATATGAATTTGACCCTCACTATCCCAGCAGAAATAACGTCCATCATAAAATCTTTAAAATCAAAACCATCTAGCGGGTATGATGAAATATCAACAAAGCTAACTGAAGAATGTGATTCTGAGTTAAGAAAAATATTAAGCTATCTGTGTAACCAGTCGTTTAACAGTGGAATACTTCCTGGACGGTTAAAATATACTGATGTTCAGCCACTGTTTAAGAAGGGAGATAAAGAAATAGCATCAAATTTCCATCCAATTTCACTTTTGCCTGCATTCTCAAACATTTTAGAAAAAGTAATGTACAATCAGCTTTACAACCATCTTATCTCAAATATCATACTGTCAAAGTCACAGTTCGGATTTCTAAATAATTCTGATATTGAGAAGGCTATCTACACTTATGGTGAAAATGTGCTGAACTCATTAGACAAAAAATTGCAGACAACTGGTATATTTTGTGAACTGCCAAAGGCGTTTGACTGTGTAAATCACAAAATCCTTTTAAGTAAATTAGAATATTATAGTGTAACAGGAAATGTTGCAAAATGGTTCAAATCTTATATGTCTGGCAGGAAGCAAAGTGTGATATTAGGAAACAGACATGTATCAAGCTATCAGGCATCATCCAACTGGACACTAATTACATTAGGGGTCCCCACAAGGTTCCATTTTTGGGCCCTTACTTTTTCTTGTGTATATCAATGACCAACATTACCAGATGCCAAGTTCATTTTGTTTACCGATGATACAAACATTGCAAGAAATAGCAAATCACATGTAGTCATAGAAAGATCAGCTAATAAAATATTTGTGGACATGAATCACTGGTTCCTAGACAATTCTTTGTCACTAAACTTTGAAAAAACCACACTACATGCAGTTCAGAACTTTTAAGGCATGTCCCATGAGTATATGCCTAACATATGATGAGAAGCAGATAGAAGAAATGGACAATGTTAACTTCTTGGGATTACAGCTTGATAATAAATTCAAATGGGAAAAGCATACCACAGAACTGCTGAAGCATCTTACTAAATCTCTATTTGCAATGTGAATTGTGTCAGACATTTGGGATATAAAAGTGAAAAAGCTGGCATACTATGCTTACTTTCATTCCATAATGTCATATGGAATTATTTTTTGGGGTAATTCATCAAGCCAAGCTAAAGTTTTCCGGGCACAAAAACGTGCAGTCGGAGTTATATGTGGTGTGAACTCAAGAACATCCTGCAGAAGTGTGTTTAGGGAACTAGGGATACTAACTACTGCTTCCCAATATATTGATTCTGTAATGAAATTTGTCATTAAAATGTATCACTTTTTCACACCAGCAGATCAATTCATGGAATCAATACTGGAAATAAGAATAATTTTCACAAGGATTTAAAGTCACTTAGTCTTGTGCAAAAAGGTGTGCATTATTCAGGAACACACATTTTCAATAACTTGCCAGCAGCCATCAAAAGCTTAACAACCAATGAAATTCAGTTTAAGAGAAGCCTAAAGAATTTATCTGTGTCCAACTCCTTCTATTCCATTGATGAATTTCTCAGTAGACCCAATTGATTTGTATGTTCATTGTAAGTGTGTGTGTGTGTGTGTGTGTGTGTGTGTGTGTGTGTGTGTGTGTGTGTGTGTGTGTAACTATAATCTAACTTCTCCATTTAAGTGCAGTAATGTGTTCATTGTAAATATTTTAGTACTTGTATTACACATTTATCACCTAATAAATAAATTAAAAAAACCTTTTTTTATTTTAAATTCAGTGCATTAGTATTTGTAAAATGATTCTTTCATATAATGTTCATTTAAGAATGATGATCATCCCACTTGGGACCTGTGGAATGGACATTAGCTTATTTGTTTGAGTTGTAAATATTTGTCATGTATTGTTATTTTTCTGACATGTTCTACATCCTGGAGTACCTCCTCACTATGGATCAATTGGAATGAAAGTAAATGTAATTTAATCCAATCTATAGTCATCACAAAGTTAGTTTCTCTCTTCTATACATTTACCACTCATCAATGTTAATTTCTCATTAGTGTTACATACACAATCTTTAACTGCCACCTCAAACTTCTTATTTAATTCTGGAAGATTAGAGTTGACTATCTTAATTTTTTAAATTTCTTTCTTTAGTTTATCCTTTAAACTACTCATGTCTTCTTTCATACACATACCACTCAAACTACTCATAACTCACAATAACATCACTTCCAGTTTTCCATCTGCCATAAACTTTTGCCCTTGTTGATTTTTGCTACTAGGTTCCTCCTCCTTAACCTTAATTATCTCATCCACTTCAGTAGTGTTCTTGTCCATTTCGCTCACATCACCATACAATCTATATGACACTTATCATTCCATCTACAATAGGACTTTTGTCCCCATCATTCAAAGTTACATTCATATCTGATTTATAATCACCACCATCTACAGTATCAGTCTCCTGTTGCCCCTTGTCCCCCATTACACTGTCTTCTTCATTAAGGACACTCATTATTTATCACTTAATACAAAACAGATTTTGCTATGAAATTACCTTACTTTTAATCACTTGTGTGCTGTTGTTGCTGTCGTCATCTCGACTTGTCGTCCAAATGGCTATTGCAAGTTTTAATTCTCTCAGAAAGGCATCTTTTTTATTCCGGTCAGCTATGTCCACCTGTGAGGTGATTGGCTGCTCTTGTGCTCAGTGGCTGCTTCCACAGAACCTGCTTGCCCATTGGCTGTTGCACCATTGCATTGTAAACTGCAATTAAGTTCACTGTTCAAAATTTGGGAGTCCTCCTTTACAGTGGTTATGTACAAGTGTCATCGTACCCAATAGGTGCACATTTGCGTTTCACAGTTGTTTCCTTTCTCTTTTCACACCCCCCCCCCCCCTCCCTCCCCGCATCAATAATACACAGTTATGTATGGCCAGTGCACTATTGTTTAAACTTTCGATAAGCCTCATTAATAGATTTGAGGCAAACATCTACATACTGCTACAATAGTTTAGTGTTGAATATCTATGAGCAGTAAGTATGTAATTCACAGTTCTTCCAGAATAATCAGGTACATTAGGAATAGACACTGTCATTGTTTTAACACATGGGTTAATTGTGTTACACTTATTTCACAGTGAAGTTGATACATTGT
The DNA here is from genome assembly GCF_021461395.2 of Schistocerca americana. Lineage (NCBI taxonomy): Eukaryota > Metazoa > Arthropoda > Insecta > Orthoptera > Acrididae > Schistocerca > Schistocerca americana. The sequence continues at coordinate 596,816,339 of NC_060124.1, read as the reverse complement.
TGTTGATGTAAGCGACGCTGGTTTCTCATCTGAAACTCTTCCGTGGACTGACTGTCTTGGGACCTAAAATTGGGCCCTTCTATATCCTCACAATAATAGGTGCTGAAACTACATATTGTTAAAAGTTAAATTTACAGAAATTAAATTTTAAACTGAATACATTTAAAAATTGTTTCTTTTTAACAGTTTCTTCTACTACGAGGGTTAAGCCAAATTATTTCTTTAGATCATGAAATTGAGAAATATTGTTAAACAAGCAATACTTTTGTCAAAACTGTTAATTACTTTGGAATTAATTAAAGGCTGACTTTACTACCATGTTTTCGAATAGGCCTAAATAAATACTTAATGAATTTCATCTTCCAAATGTTTATAATTATTATAGAATTTATATTTGTTTATACATCAACAACAGGATTTAAGTTACAAAATAATTACTGATTTTGCCCTACAATGAAAGATAGCAACTAGTAACAGTCAAAGTAAATTAACACACCAATTACATACATAAAACAAAGCACAAAATTAGATCTGGTGCTAAATTCCTTAAAACTGAGGGCCAACCATTTTCTTATATGAAAACACAGATTATACTCCAATATGTAATTAGTCAAAAGTGGAAAAATAAATTTTAAGGAAGCACACGGCAAAACAAGTGGGGAAGAAAAATTATCCTGGTTTGATTTGTCACAATGGATGAACTGAATCAATTGGTTCAGTGGTTACATTTGGTGGTATGTTTGTAGTGCTTAAGGATACATTCACTTGCTGATACCTGCTCTTAATTGGGATCCTTGTTCATATAACAACCTCTGGGAAAATCAATTTACAGAGAGGGAAGTTCAGAAATGTTGAATAATCAGCAAAATAAGCACGTATTAGTAGGTTCTGTAGTAAGCATATGGTCACACTAGTAGCTTCTTGTCAGCTGATCAGGACTGGACCTGATTGACAAAACTAGATGTGAAATGGGCTCATCCAACTGTTGATATTCGCGTAAAATTGTAAGCTGCAAAGCTTTCAGGCTACAAAAAAACAGTGGAAAGGACAAGGAGACTGATATAACTGAGAAAACTACTACGTGGGGCAAGACACGGATGTCAAATCCATGAGGTACCAACACACTGATTACATATGTTGCACAACACCAGATCTACCCTGCACAGCTAACTGCTATGAGAAACTAAGTCCACTCCACCTCCTCCCCAAAACCAGAATAATGCAGGTCCAGCAACTGAGAAGAGCTGTTGTCTCAATCCCTCACACAGTCTTTTGCACTTCTGATATAGGGTCTCAACACAACACCCGCCCTTATGACCTTGGCTCTTTCCATCCCAACTTCTGTTCCTCATTTCTACTCACATTACACCCCTCCCCCACCTGCCCCCCACCCCTCTGACACAAGCAAAAAAGTTCAGTATCGTAGTTGAGAAATCACTTCCACTTGCACACTGATATGCAAGGACTCAAAGATGGAATGAAAATCTATAGATTTAATGATTTGTTTTCCATGTGGAGAGAGCAATTAGTTTTTCTTTGAGTTATTTTGGATTTGTACATGGAGTTGTTGACTTTGTTAGAGTAATTTGAAATTTTGTTTCCTGTCTGTCTGGATGTTTCAGCGTAATGTCAAGCACCAACACGAAGATCAAGAACGGAAGGGCAGGGAGGGCTGTGAGACGACATCAGCCAATATTAGGCTGACAAACCCCTCTCTAGGATGACACCAAGACAGGAGCGGCATCTAGGCCAAGAGAATATAAGTGCCACTCCAACTGGCCAAGGCCCGAGTTGAAGTCAAGCTGACCTATGAACGGTACAGCAGTGACTCAGATACAGTACTGGTTCACTAGTATTATGAATTGTATATATTGAAGATGAAGAGCTTGTTTGTATTTGTTACCCCCCCCCCCCCCCCCCCCCTGCTATATCTCACAAAGTATTCTAATCTTTTCCTTTTGTAATGAACACCATTAGTAAGATTTTCTCAAATTGTTGTCTAGCAATCCAAGTAAGCAGCTTTCCTAGGGCACCCTATATATTAAACGAGTGGGCAGAACACAACACAGGGGAACTATACTAAGGCACCAGGACACCAGAAATGATTTTCCTCAAATAATTAATCTGGTGGTGATCGTGCAGCAGCAGCTGTAGCAGTAGCTTTATTATCGATATGCCATTACAAAATGGTTTGTTTCAGCACTGGATTCCACCCACACTCCTCTCCATCCCCCTTTTTCACGTGCAGATATCCTTCCCCTGGGAACTTCTAACTTCTTTTTCTAAGACTTAATGCACCCCTGCAGAAATTTGTTACTTGTGGTAGTGCTCCCAGTTTCTTTCATTAAACAATCTATCTTCACCCTTTCCCAAATATGGAGCTGCTTGAGTGGGATAGTTTAAATATTAAAGAACTTATTGCATGTAAGAGACGGTTGATTAAACATTAGTGCCAGACAGAAAATGTCTCCAACCTATCATGCTGTAGAGAAGGTACCTCTCTCTCTCTCTCTCTCTCTCTCTCTCTCTCTCACACACACACACACACACACACACACACACACACACACACAAAAAATGCCTACTGCGAAATATTCTCCAAGCATCAGTGATTGTATGCAATTTGTGTTGTGATTACTACTTCTACTATGCATTGGATTCCTAGAGAGACAATTAAAAGCACCTTTAAGTATGACATTGCTTATCAGAACAACAGTGCCTATAAAATCCAGGATGTATCTTTTCCTCAATAATGTGGATATTGCAGCCCAAAGAAATCTAAGAAATGTTTATTACATGAGGATATGCTTGTAACATTACTTCCTTGAGGATTACATTCTGAACTAGAAAACCAAGGTCTTCTGTCTACTTCTGAGCAAGACATGGAAAATGAATACTGTTCTTTCACAGAAAATATATCCGTATAAGGCAACATACAGAATGCTGTAAGAGATGTAGCAATGCAGTAGGGAGATGGACTAAATTTGTTGTGTTAATACGACAAACGAACACTTTCCTCAACACTCTCTTGTTATTATCTACAAGCACTTCATGAACAATAAGTATGTTGTTATGCACACAGTGGTAGTACAAGAATCCAGGTGAACATCCTTTAGATTTAAGTTTGCTTATAGGTTCTCATAGGAAGGGATCATCACAATGATATGTGAACTCTGAAAAAAGAAAATCTTGAATGACTCCATATTCAATACACATGACAACTGCACTAATGGTTATTAAAAATATTTCCAAGATCGCAAATTTTGTTATTTTGCATTTTCAAACAAATGTCACAAACAAATGATAAGTGAATCACCTAAATTTGAATCACACATCAAACAGCTTCATAAAATGGTCTCTCCTTGTTACAAGCATGGCCAAAAGCAATTCCAGAAATTTTATTTAAATATTTTCCTGGTTCTTAAACTGACATCACAGGCACTTCCCGTATGTCTTATTTATCTCTGGAATATCCCAAAATATGTCTCATTAAGTCAACAAGAACAACTTCCTTCAGCACATGCTTCACAGCATTGTAATTATGTACATCATCCATTCTACACCTACAGCAATGATACCCTCAGTTATATGGACCATGTCAGAAGAAATGCATTGTTTGCACTCAACACAGATAAAAAGAAAATAGAGACTAACCAAGTTATTTGAGAATTTTTTGGTTCCGGAGTAGTTGGGTGATACCTTTAGCCCCAACTGAACAGACCCTTGAGTGATGGCCTAAAGAAAAACAACTGTAGGTAATTCCAGGATTTAGATAATGTCTGTTTTATGTTCTGTAGTATATTTCGTTTTTAATAACATTAAAAGGTGTTCATGATTTTATAGTGAGTTTTCAGTTTTGTTTTTTATTTTACGTGTCTAGTTCTGTAGGACCGAATTGACAAGCAGAATTCCATGCTCATGGAACATGTCAGCACATGAAATTACAACATAAAAGCAATAAATCAAATGTTGGATCCTAAAAAGACATCAAGCTGTAAGTTCATGTAAACATAATCAACAACATGACACAGGAATGAGCTTTTCTTTTCAAGGAACTCCTTGGCAGAATAGAAAAAGTGACCCATGAGTGCACTCTTGAGTATAGATTTGAAAGTGTGTGCATTACTTAAGATTTTCGAATTATGGTGGCAGCTTACTGAAAATAGATGCAGCAGAACGCTGCATGCCTTTCTGCTTCCTAATATTAAGTGTGTGGGAGTGACAAGTCGATAGTAGACAAGACACTGAGAGATTCTCTTTACGAGCGGGGTTCTTTGGAGGACACGAGGAGTGTTCGTTTTCCCGCGTTAACTTATGTATCAAGTGTGTTTTGTGCGGTACAATAAAGGTGGTCGTTCACAGTATAAATTCCACACAAGTGTTTTCCTTTATGTAGTGAAATTGCCCCTACATAAGTGGTGATCCCGTAACTAAGCAGTGTGACAGTAGGCAAGTTTCTTGAGGTATTTTCCGCGACATCTCGTATCGACATGTCGTCTGCACAGAAGCTCTTCCGCGACAGACGTGCGTCACATCCATGGTGCCGAAAACGGCAGACGATTTATCACGTATTAATGGGATAAGTCCAATGTTGGATTATTCCGAATTGGCAAGGGCTCAAGCTTCAGATGCGCAGCTGCAATCCTTGTTGGCGGATCCGTCCACTGGCCTACATTTACAACTTGTGGACATCCCCGGCAGCACATGTAAGGTATGGTGCGACACCTCCACGGTTAGACCACGCCTATACATCACCCCCCAGTTCCGATGAAAGGTATTCGACAGCGTTCACAACCTGGCACATCCGGGAACCAATGCCTCAGTGAAATTAGTGACGGACCGTTTTGTGTGGCCTTCAATCAAGAAAGATACACGGGAGTGGGCCCGCAGCTGCTATCAGTGTCAACGTAGCAAAGTGGGACGCCATGTTCACGCTCCAGTAGGACAATTCCCAAACCCAACGGCACGTTTTGGGCATGTACACATTGACTTGGTTGGAACTCTCCCCCCTTCAGAAGGTTACAGGTACTTGTTTACGGCAGTGGATCATTGCACGTGGTGGGCAGATGCTACACAAATCAGGGACATTTTTGCAGAGACTACTGCACGCGCATTCTTGGAAACTTGGATGGCTCGTTTTGGGTGCCCATTTTTTGTTACCACCGACCAAGGACGCCAGTTCGAGTCAACGCTGTTCCAACAACTGTCAAAACTCTGCGGCTTCCAACGAAACCATACTACTAGCTACCACCTGGCCAGCAACGGTTTGGTGGAAAGGTGCCACCAGAGCTTAAAGGCTGCCCTGATGTGCCACAAGGACTCATGGACTCAAGCGTTGCCATTGGTTTTGTTGGGGTTACGGACTGCATTAAAAACAGACATCAATTGTTCCTCGGCAGAGTTGGTATACGGAGAACCACTCCGAGTTCCAGCAGAATTCCTTGCACCAGTTCCTCTCCCTTGCAACAAATGAGGAAGCAGGCAGAGACACTACGTGCAGCCCCGACGTCTCAGCACGGCACGCACCCAGTGTTCATACACAAGTCCCTCGATACTTGTTCCCACATCATGCTCAGCACAGACCTGGTATGTCATTCGTTACAGCCACTGTACACTGGACCATACCAAGTGCTAGGACAGGACACAAACACAATGGATATCCTCCTCCAGGGAAAGTCGACCAAAGTTTCCATTGAGCGAGTAAAACCCGCTTGGACAATGCCAGCACCGATGACAGTCTCACAGACGACTTCAGACACAACTTGCAACGAACCCACACCTTCCGCAGAACCAGACAGCTGTGTCCCACATGAGCCCCACACCAGGGGGCCTAATGCAGCAACAGAATCAGCAAGCAGCACCCACACCTGCACTATCCGCACTCGGGCAGGCCGAGAGGTGAAGTTTAAGTACCCCACCATACTGGGTGCTCCGCACTTCAGGTGGGGGGCTGTGTGGGAGTGACAAGTCAATAGTCAACAAGACACTGAGAGATTCTCTTTACGAGCGGGGTTCTTTGGAGGACACGAGGAGTGTTCGTTTTCCCGCGTTAACGTATGTATCAAGTGTGTTTTGTGCGGTACAATAAAGGTGGTCGTTCACAGTATAAATTCCACACAAGTGTTTTCCTTTATGTAGTGAAATTACCCCTACAAGTGAAAGTTGCTAATCCTTTGGAATACTATTAACAAGAAATGACAGTAAAGAATATATGTAACTTACCACATATGCCCAAAACCACCAATTTCTGAGCCAAAAATACACTTCGAGAATGGGAAGAGTTATTCCAAAATATATCATGCATCATAAGTGAATGGGTACAAGCAATGTAGACTACTTTTTGTGCCCAACTACTACTTGTTTCAGATACTGTTCTAATAGTAAACATGGCAGGATTAGGTCTGAACGAGATGCTGAAAAGGGGTTTTCCATGACAGTTTACTATCTGGACATCTAGAAATTTGAACTGTTCAGTCTTACTACTCAAATGTCCATTCCGGATAATTAAAATGTTGGGTTTTGTTGAACCCAGTGTTAGAAACTAAAAACCGAGACTTACTGTGATTTAGAGTTGAGTTTGTAGAAAATGAAGTATGTCTTCAACTGCAGTATTTGAAACATTGCCAATCATTTACACAACATGTATATTAATGTATGAGGGTCACTCCAAAAAAAAGGCCCACTACTTTTGTAAAAATACAGTTTTCATTCTGCATCTGTGAAAGTTATACAGTGTGTAGATACATCCTTCCCACTTGTTTTCACAATGAGTTCAACCTGTTCCCGTGAGTGGAGCCCTCACACCATGTCTTCAAGATAGCTGCTACCCTTGACGTTTGTCAGAAGCAATGGGCTCTCATAAGAATTCTGGTGCTGTGAAAACAAGACAGTGGGAAAAATCCGTAAGAGGTTGAGAAAGGTGTACGGGAATGCTGCTGTCGATCGCAGTACAGTTAGTTGGTTGGTGATGAAAGTGGGCACAGCAATATTGAGGATTGCCCTTGCAGTGGCAGGCCTCATACGACACACACTCCAGACAATGTACAGAGAGTTAACGAATTAGTGACTGCTGACACACACATCACAGTGAACGAATTGTCACGCTACATTGGGATAGGGGAAGGAAGTGTTTGCAGAATATTGAAAGTGTTGGCGTTAAAAAAAGGTTTGTGCCATGTGGGTTCCCAGGATGTCAACAGTGGCTCACAAAGAAACAAGAAAAATGGTATGAAGTGAACTTTTGGAACAGTACGAGAATGGTGGAGATGAATTTCTTGGAAGAATTGTGATGGTTAGTGAAACATGGCTCCATCATTTTTTACCAGAGACAAAGAGGCAATAGGTGGAGTGGCATCATGCAAATTCACCCAAGAAAAAAAATTCAAACCCACACCTTCTGCTCGAAAAGTTATGGCTACCGTGTTTTTCAATTCTGAAGGTCTCTTGCTTGTGGACATAATGTCTAGTGGAACCACCATAAATTCTGATGTATATGTACCGACACTGAAGAAACTTCAAGCTCGACAGATTCATGTTTGACCACATCAGCAAAAGCAGGATGTTTTCCTATTGCATGACAATGCATGGTCACATGTCAGTCAAAAAACCATGAAAGCGATCACAAAACTCGGACACTGAAATACCTGCCTTACAGTCCTGACTTGGCTCCATGTGACTATTATCTCCTTGGGAAACTGAAAGACTCTCTTTGTGGAACAAGCTTTGAAGATGATGACTCCCTTGCACATGCTGCCAAACAGTGAATCCAACAGGTTGGTCCAGAATTTTACCATGTAAGTATACAGGCGCTGGTTCCAAGATGGCGTAAGGCAGTTGGGAGGGGTGGAAATTATGTGGAGAAATGAAAATATTGTTCCTGAAGGATGTATCTACACACTGTAAACTTTCAAACATGTAGTTTAACACTTTGTTTGTGGAGGACCCCAACTCTCCTTTTTTTAAGTGATATTCCATTCCCCCAAACCCCTTACTCCCTTCCCACCACATCATTTGTCCACCACTTGACTGACCTAGAATTGCCTCTGATCTCTAGTGCTACAAGGCACATCATTTATATAAATAAGGAGCAGGAGTGGCCCCAGAACTGACACTAAGAATTGTTTTGTACATCTCTTCTCCACTGGCACAACTGCCAGAACTACTGAACACCCCAGTTAATATATCCATTATATCCTTCCATGTGTCCACCTACCTGTCACAATCTCTGCTACGCTTCTCTTTATATATTCAATATTCCTGTTACTCATCTCTGATACAGCTTCCACATGCCTGATATGAGTTCTGCAAGCAGTCTCTTATATAGACTTACTCAGTTCTCTAGTAACTTGTGAAAAAGTCTGCCACTTGATTCACTGATGAATATGCTTATGCAATCATTCCACAAACTGCTACACTCAAGTATCTGTACATGTTGACCAATTCAGATCACAACTCACTGACAGTGTAATCACAGGACAGTACATTTCTGCATAATGTGAAGTGCTCAGTTTTAAATTTCTAGACATTTAAAGCAATATACAAATGTGACATGTTTAAAAAGTTGAAGAAAGGATTTAATATTTGCTCACTTCTTATACGACAATGTACAGCAATGAGGTGTGTCACTTTAGTTTTAAGTGGTGAGAGAAACTGATTCTCGAAAGAAATCACCAAACTGCTTCACAATTCATAGAAGTACAAATACAAATTCAGTTTAAATGTATAAGTTTGTTTGGATGAACAGAAAGTATTTCTGAAGCAGATTATAAGAATTTTAGTTGTGAAACTTCCTGGCAGATTAAAACTGTGTGCCGGACCGAGACTCGAACTCAGGACCTTTGCCTTTCGTGGGCAAGTGCTCTACCAACTGAGCTACCCTAGCACGACTCACGCCCCGTCCTCACAGCCTTACTTCAGCCAGTACCTCGCCTCCTACCTTCCAAACTTTACAGAAGCTCTCCTGCAAACCTTGCAGAACTAGCACTCCTGAAAGAAAGGATATTGCGGAGACATGGCTTAGCCACAGCCTGGCTGAATTAAGACTGTGAGGACAGGGTGCGAGTTGTGCTAGGGTAGCTCAGTTGGTAGAGCACTTGCCCACAAAAGGGAAAGGTCCCGAGTTCGAGTCTCGGTCCGGCACACAGTTTTAATCTGCCTGGAAGTTTCATATCAGCGCACACTCCGCTGCAGAGTGAAAATCCCATTCTGAATAATTTTAGTTCATCATAAGAGAATATTTGTACTCAAGGTTGTTCATATTCTAATGAATGACAGCAAACTGATACAGAAAATGGCTGTGTACTTCCATATAATTATCACAGTGCACCAAGCAAATCAGAAGGGTGACAAAGATTTTTTAAATTGTGCATGCATAGCGTCTGAGTTTTTAACAACTGTGAGTAGTATCACTAATATCATAAATCTTGACTTCTTGACAGTATGTTACACAATGTTTGCACTATTAAAACTTACCAACATTTCATTGAAGATGGAAAGTGTGTGGGAAAAGCAATAAGACTGACAACACTGCAAGTGATCTAGCAATGCTGTGTTGTTGTTCTTGTGTGGATTGGTGTAATCATACCTTCCAGATGTTCAGTCCAAGTTACAGATCTGTATAGCTGTCACATTATCTTTGAGAGTGCTATCAGAAAAGTTGGGTTTTTGTTGTGTCTTATGAATATGGAACAGCACAGTTTAATGTGTGGAATGCAGAAATGTGACATTTGAAAAGTTGAAACAGGCCTAAGGGGAACATTTCTTATCAAGAGCACCCCTTTTTCACTGGCACAAATCATTTCTGGAAAGCTGAGAACAACTTGAAGATAAACTTCACTCAGTGAGACTTCAGCTTCAAAGACTGACAAAAAGTCTAATGTTTGTACACTCGTGAGAAATCAAATTGAAGTTTAACAATAAGGATGATGGGCAACTTGTTGAACACTTTCACCATACATCAAATTTTGACTGAAGTTTTGTACATGCAAAAGGTTTGCACCAAAATGGTGCTAAAAACTCCAATTCAGCAGAAGAAACATGTGCACTGATTTTTAGAGGACTACCAATGACCACAAATGATACAGTTATGTGATTACAGGTGATGAATTCTAGACTTTGGAGTATGATCCTGAGACAAAGCAGCAAAGTGATGAGTGGCACAGAGATTTCCACAACCTTTCTGTTGTGACTCACCGATCTTTCAAAGTGCCACCACGCAGTTACGCGCGTCCTCCACATGTGGTGCTGTCTGCCAGCCATAAAGCACCAGCGCCACCTAAGTGGCCAGCCAGCCAGCAGCCGCTAGACTCGGACACTGTTCTGATTTGACTGTTAAAGTGTACACACATCTTACTTTGTTTACTTGATCTGTGACTTACATATATTGTGTCGTCATTGAAATATATTTGTTCAATATGAAGTTATAACAATTGGCAATGATGTAGTGAATTTTTCTTTTTCATAGTTGACCCACAGGTTTCCATGGCTAATTAAGTCAACTATTGCAAAGTCTCATCGAACAGCAAACACTTCTCACAAATGTGATTCGTAATTTTGTCGCAGCATCCATTGCGGGGTGTCTCTCGTCATGGTCTCTCCCTCCTTTTGCTCCTTACGACGAGATGGTGGAAGACTGGTCTGATTACAAAAAACGTCTTCGACAGCACTTCTTGGCATTTCATGTCTTGGACAACCAAACATGTAAGTCTCTTTTCCTTTCATGAATTTCACCTCAAATGTATCGGTTGTTGTCACAATTGGCTCCTTTGAAAGATCTTGCGTCTTTGTCCTTTGCTGAGATGTGCTCACTTCCGTCCGTATATTTTCAAAAGCATATGCATATGGTAGCCTATCATGTGGCCATTTATCATCGTCAAAAACAACTGAATCAGTCCTATTGCGCTTGGGCTGCTGAACTTCAAGGCCTTAGTTGAAAGTGTCGATTTGTTACTGACGTTCACAAAGAATCCTACGCCGATTGCATGGTACAGGATGCTATTATCTGGTCAGCGCCCGACAAAGAAGTTAGGCAACGTGCCCTTCAGTTCGCAAATCAGACTCTAGATGAAGTCCTATCCATTGCTCGGTGTGTCCCCACCAACCGACGTTTCCGCAGTACGCTCCCAAGCGCAGCCTTCACCTAGCCGTGAACAAACCTCTAAGAAACTGCAGCAAACCCCACGGCAACTTCCTTCATGTCTGCGGTGTTTTATGACACATTCACGAGAGGATTGTCCACAACGTTGGGCTGTGTGTCACAAATGCACAAAGAAGGGTCACGTGTCATCCGTTTGCAAATCTGACCGCAAACATGATGTTCATGAACATGATGCTCATTCTGCTTCTTTGTTGTCTGTCAATAGTACTTCTTCCCTTTCAGGGAAGTTATTCCTCACTGTCCAAATACTGGGTCAGGATGTTCGCATGCAGGTGGATATTGGTTCTGCTGCCGTTATCATCAATTCTCAGACGTATCTTCAGTTGGGTTCTCCAATGCTGTCACCTGTCACTAGCCAATTACAGACTTACAATAAACAGAAGATTTCTCTCTCGGGACAACTTGATGCTGAGGTATCTTACAAATCTGTCGTTTGCATTGTTCCCATATTTGTGGCCGACCATAGTAATGCAGAGAATCTTTTTGGTTTCAATGCCTTTCATGTTTTTGGGATCTCCATAGATGACTGTCAATATTGTCTCTGATGCTATTCCTTATGCTCAATTGGATTCCTTGTCAACAACATTTATGTCCCTTTTTTGTCCTGGGTTAGGCTGTGCAAACGACTTTGAAGCTCTTATCACACTCAAATCCACTGCTCAGCCTAAGTTTTTTCGGGCTCGGCCCATTTCTGTGACCCTTCGTGATCGGGTCAAACGGGAGCTGGATCGTCTCACTGCTACAGGGGTCTTGCTTCCTGTCACTTCCAGTAAGTGGTCCTCTCCTGTCATTGTTATTGCTCAGCCCAATGGTGATATTCATCTCTGTGGCGATTTCAAAGCCACTGTAAATACTAAATGCCTCATCGACACTTACCCTAAGCCTCGACCTGAAGAACTGTTGACTAAACTTGCTGGAGGCCAGTATTTTTCTAAACTTGACCTGTCAGGAGCCTATCATCAACTTCCTCACAATGCTGCTTCCCAGCAGTTTCTGGTCCTTAACACGCCTTTTGGCCTCTATCAATACCAATGATTGCCATTTGGGGTTGCCAGCACCTCTGCTCTCTTTCAGCGATTTTTGGAACAATTATTGCTCACTGTCCCTGGGTGTATAAATTACATGGACTACATTGTTGTCAATGTCTCCACCACTGAAGAACATCTTCAGAATCTCTGCACACTTTTTGTGGTGTCACCACCAGACACCACACTTGCTAGGTGGTGGCTTTAAATCGGCCGCGGTCCGTTAGTATACCTCGGACTGGCATGTTGCCACTATCAGTGATTGCAGATCAGGCGCCGCCACACAGCAGGTCTAGTCTAGAGAGACTCCCTAGCACACGCCGCAGTTGTACAGCTGACTTTGCTAGCATTTTCAGAGATGACATTTTAGCATAGCCTTCAGCTACATCATTCGCTACGACCTAACAAGGCGCCATCTTCAGTTACTATGTCTTCTGAATAGATAATATTGTGACTCATGTACTGTCAAGAGCGACATTCATCATTAATGGATTAAGTTAAGTATGCAACTAATTACGTCCACTTCCTGAATTCTAATTCCTTGTCATGTTCCAGACCTCATGTCAGTATAGTTCTTCCCTCCTCATGCCAGCCAACACGACACTTTTTCATGTCTTAGAGACTGCTGGTCTTAAGTGTAATCTTCAGAAATCAAAATTTTTTCTGGCCTTTATCACGTACTTGGGGTTTCAACTCTCTCAGTATGGTATTTGTCCACTTCATAAAACTGTCGCTGCAGTCGATGCCCTTCCCCCCCTACATCTGTTAAGGAACTGCAGGCCTTCTTGGGGAAAATAGCATACTATCACAGGTTTTTACCATCTACTGCTTCGGTGGCTCAGCCATTGCATCGCCTGTTGCATAAAATCGTGCCTTTTCAGTGGTCAGTGTCATGCGATGTGGCTTTCCAGAAATTGGAGACTATGCTGAAACAGGTCCCATACCTGGCTACTTATCAACCTGGCCAACATCTTGTTCTTGCCACGGACACCTCTCAATACGGGGTTGGTGCAGTCCTTGCCCACCATTTTTCTGACCATTTTTCTGACAGTTCTGAACAACCCATTATTATGCCTCCAAAACGCTCACAGACGGCCAACGAAAGTATTCTCAAATTGGAAAAGAATCTTTGCCCATTATTTATGCTCTTCATAAGTTTGGTATTTTTCTCAATGGATCCAAATTTCATCTTGTTATGGACCACAAACCACTTGTTTCTTGTTTCATCCATCAACGTCGCTTCCTGAAAAGGCTGCACACCGCCTCCAGCGTTGGGCTCTCTACTTGCCTCGTTTCAATTATGAGATTCATTTCCGGCTGACGGCTCAACATGCGAATGCTGATGCACTGTCTCGCCTTCCCATGGGTCCTGATCTGGCATTCGATAGGGATGAACTCTTGTGTTTCCACCTGGATGTTGCAGAGCAGCAGGTTGTGGACGGGTTCCCCATCACTGGGGATCGGCTGGCGGCTGCTACGGGTTCTGACCCTACCCTCTCCCAGGTTTTACGCTGTATTCAGAAGGGTTGGCCAGATCATCTGTCCGCTAAGACTTCTGATCCATTGTGGAACTACTACGCATTGCGTTACTGCTTCACACCTAGGGATGGTGTTATCCTCCTTTCCACCAAAAATGCTTCACTGCGTGTTGTGGTACCTGCATTTTTGCGTGCTTCTTTTTTTTTTTTTTTTGTGGTTTTAGGGCGCACAACTTCAATGGTCATTAGCGCCCTTACTACGTTAAGAATGCACCGCGAGGCACAAGTTTAAAACAACAACTAAAAGGGAAAACATGATAAAAGACAGACTGATAGGCAGAGGATTAAAAAACAGCATCATCAAATGTCCTTAGAGAGGTGTGTCAAATTGATAAAACGAAGGACACGAGCAGCTGCTCGTGGGTCATCTGCTAAAATGGCATCTAAAGTACATGGCAGGTTAAGATCGAGACGCAGTGTGTTGAAATCCGGGCAGGACATTAAAATGTGGCGGACCGTCAGCAATTGCCCACATGGGCAGAACGGCACCGGCGCAGCCGTCAGCAGATGTCGATGGCTGAACCGGCAGTGTCCAATGCGTAACCGGGCCAAAACGACCTCCTCCTGCCGAGAAGGGTGGGAGGAGGACGTCCAAGCCACGGGAAGAGGTTTCAAGGCCCGAAGCTTGTTGTCTGTAAGTGCAGCCCAATCGGCATGCCACAGAGATAAAATGCGCCGACAAATGACCCTGCTACAGTCTGAGGAAGGGACACAACAAGAAGCTGTCCGAGGCTGGAGGACCACAGCCATGGCTGCGGCATCTGCAGCTTCGTTCCCAGGGATACCGACATGGCCAGGGACCCACATAAAGCTAACCGGGGAACCAACGTCCACCAGCTGCTGAAGAGAGCGTTGGATCCGGTGCACGAAAGGGTGAACCGGATACGGATCACTGAGGCTCTGGATGGCGCTCAGGGAATCGGAGCAGATGACATAAGCAGAATGTCGGTGGCGGCAGATGTAAAGAACAGCCTGGTAGAGGGCAAAGAGCTCAGCTGTGAAGACCGAACAATGGCCATGGAGCCGGTATTTGAAACTTTGTGCCCCGACAATAAAAGAACACCCGACCCCGTCATTGGTCTTTGAGCCATCTGTATAAATGAAGGTCCTATTGATGAGCTTTGAACGAAGTTCAACAAAACGGGAGTGGTAGACCGAACCGGGGGTAACCTCTTTTGGGAGCGAGCTGAGGTCAAGGTGAACGCGGACCTGAGCCCGGAGCCAAGGTGGCGTGTGGCTCTCGCCCACTCGAAAGGTTGCAGGGAGTGAAAAATTAAGGTGTTGAAGGAGGCGACGAAAGCGAACTCCAGGGGGTAGCAGGGCAGAGACATACAACCTGTATTGACGGTCGAGAGAGTCGTCAAAAAAGGAGCGATAAGACGGGTGGTCGGGCATTGACAGTAGCCAACAGGCATACCGACAAAGCAGTATATCGCGCCGGTAGGTGAGTGGCAATTCGCCAGCGTCAGCATGAAGACTCTCTATGGGACTAGTATAAAACACTCCGATCACAAGTCGTAAACCCCGATGTTGTATGGAGTTGAGGCGGCGTAAGATGGATGGCCATGCAGAGGAGTATACGAAGCTCCCATAATCCAGCTTGGAGCGGATGATCGACCAATATAGACGAAGCAGGACGGTTCGATCCGCTCCCCACGACATACCACTGAGATCACGGAGGACATTTAAAGAACGGGTACAACGGGCAGCCAAATATGACACATGTGGGGACCAGCTAAGTTTCCTGTCAAGTGTAAGACCTAAAAATTTCGTTGTCTCCACGATTGGGAGAGCAACGGGACCGAGTCGTAAGGACGGTGGGAGAAACTCTTTGTAGCGCCAGAAGTTAATTCAGACCGTCTTCTCGGCAGAAAAACGGAAGCCACTGGCGACACTCCAGGAGTAAAGACGGTCAAGAGAACGCTGAAGACAGTGCTCCAGGACACGTGTACACTGCACGCTGCAATAGATGGTAAAATCGTCCACGAAAAGGGAGCCTGATACATCAGCTGGGAGGCAATCCATTATTGGATTGATCGCGATGGCGAAGAGAGCGACGCTCAAAACTGAGCCCTGTGGCACCCCATTCTCCTGGCGAAAGGTGTCTGACAGGACAGAACCCACACGTACCCTGAACCGTCGATCCATTAAAAAAGAACAAATAAAAAGAGGGAGGCGACCACGAAGGCCCCATGTATGCATGGTGCGGGGAATGCCCGCCCTCCAACAGGTGTCGTAAGCCTTCTCCAAATCAAAGAACACAGCCGCGGTCGGGCGCTTCCGCAAGAAGTTATTCATAATGAAGGTCAACAAGGTAACCAGATGGTCAACAGCAGAGCGGCGCCTACGAAATCCACATTGTACATTGGTAAGTAGGTGTCGAGACTCGAGCTGCCAAACCAATCGAGAGTTAACCATTCGCTCCATCACTTTACAGACACAGCTGGTAAGCGAGATGGGTCGATAACTGGAAGGCAAGTGCTTGTCCTTCCCGGCTTAGGAATCGGGACAACAATAGACTCGCACCAGCATGCGGGAACATGTCCCTCAATCCAGATGCGATTGTAAGTACGAAGACGAAAACCTTTACCCGCAGGAGAAAGGTTCTTCGGCATCTGAATATGAATAGAATCAGGCCCTGGAGCGGAGGACCGTGATCGGCCAAGTGCGTTTTCGAGTTCCCGCATGGTGAATGGGGCATTATAACTTTCACGATTCGAAGAGCGGAAGTTAGGTGGCCTAGCCTCCTCTGCCTGTTTGCGGGGGAGGAAGGCAGGGTGGTAATGAGTGGAGCTTGAAACCTCTGCGAAAAAGCGGCCGAAGGCATTGGAGACATCCTCAGGGGCCACAAGGACGTCATTCGTGACCATCAAGCCAGAAACTGGTGCGTGGACCTTAGTGCCAGATAGCCGGCGCAGGCCACCCCAGACAACAGAAGGAGGAGTAAAACTGTTGAAGGTGCTTGTGAAAGCAGCTCAGCTGGCTTTCTTGCTTTCTTTAATAATACGACGACACTGAGCACGTAATCGTTTATAATTGATACAATTCGCCACTGTAGGGTGGCGTTTAAAGGTGCGTAAAGCACGTCGACGAGCACGTAAAGCGTCTCTACATGCTGCAGTCCACCAGGGGACCAGTACGCGACGTGGAGAAGAAGTAGGGTGAGGGATGGAATATTCAGCAGCAGCGAGAATAACTTCTGTGAGGTGTGCGACCTGACGATCGCAGCTTGTGAAGGTTTGATCTTGAAAGGTCGCTCTGGAAGAGAAGAGCCCCCAGTCTGCCTTGGAGATGGTCCATCTAGAGGAGCATGGAGAGGGGGTATGCTGCAGGAGAAGGATAACACACGGGAAGTGGTCGCTCGAATATGTATCAGAAAGTGCATACCACTCAAACCGGCGTGCAAGTTGGGGAGTACATATAGAGAGGTCTAAATGGGAATAGGTGTGAGATGTGTCCGAAAGAAAAGTAGGGGCGCCAGTATTGAGGCAGACAAGGTTGAGCTGGTTGAAAAGGTCTGCTAACAGGGAGCCACTCGGGCAAAATGCTGGAGAGCACCAAAGGGGATGGTGGGCATTGAAATCTCCAGTTAACAAAAATGATGCAGGTAGCAGAGCAATAAGTTGCATCATATCTGCCCTGGTAACGGCAGATGATGATGGAGTGTAAACGGAACAAATGTAAAATGTAAAAGTGGGGAGCGTAATGCGGATGGCAACTGCCTGCAAGCCGGTGTGCAACGTGATGGGATCATAGTAAATATCATGGGGACCAGCAACATAACCCCTCCATGAGCCGGGATACCTACCACAGGGGGTAGGTCAAAACGCACAGAGGTGTAGTGTGCCAAGGCAATTTGACCTCATGGGCGAAGCTTCATTTCCTGGAGGGCTACGACGAACGGACGGTGCAAGCGGAGCAGCAACTTCAAGTCCTCTCGAGTGGAGCGAATGCTGCGAATATTCCAGTAAATAAGTGCCATCGTAAGAAAAGGAAGATAAAAGAAGGGGTCACCTCGAAGGCTGCGGAGGGCCTGGCTTCGAGCGAGCACTGCCGCCGCTATCAGTAGGTGGACAGTCATCGTCCATTGGGTCTATAGGTTTATTGGCCATCTTGGGAAGATGGCCGGGAGGGGGAGCTTCCTCCGCCGGTGAACGGCCAGATGTTCGGCTACCAGCGGTGCGGCCAGGCGAAACGGATGACGGCCTGGGGCGGCAACCGCTGGGTGGCGCAGGAGAAGAAATGCGCCGTGGCAGAGAAGGAGAACTGTGCTTCCTAGGAGCCTTCTTGGAAGGACGTTTGGTGGAAGTACCGGTCGAAGGCTGGGAGGTCGAGGTACGTAGGAAGTCTGCACGGGACGGTTCCTTCTTAAAGGCCCGTGCATCTGACTTCTGGGTCAGAAGCTGATGAAGGTGCTTGTGTCTGAGGGGTGACGGGAGGAAGAGGAGACGTCGACCAGGCGATCTTAGCACTGGCCGAATGGACGAGCGTGGTGCTGAAGGTCAGATCGCATGTCTGGGTTGCCACCTCCCTGGTATTCCGAGGAGAGGCGAGGACAGTACTGCATTTCCCCGCTGGGAGCAGCGTGGGCTTCCTACTAGCCAATAGCTTGCGAGCAGCCGAGGTGGACACTTTCTCTTTGACCCGAATTTCTTGGATACAGCGTTCTTCCTTATAGACAGGACAGTCACGGGAGGATGCGGCATGGTCACCCTGACAGTTCACACAACGAGGAGACGGAGGTGGACAGTCACCCCTCATGGGCATCCCTGCCACAAGTGACACATTTAGCCGCATTGGAACAAGACTGTCGAGTGTGATTGAAACGCTGACACTGGTAACAGCGCGTAGGTGTCGGGACATAGGGGCGAACAGAAATAACCTCGTAGCCCGCCTTGATGCGCGATGGCAGCTCAACACTATCGAAGGTCAAGGAAAGTGTCCGGGTCGGTACAAGGTCATTGTTGACCTTTTTCATGACAGTATGGACAGCCGTCACGCCCTGCTCAGTGAGGAAAGATTGAATCTCCTCGTCAGTCAGTCCGTCGAGGGAGCTAGTATAGACCACACCACGAGACGAATTCAAAGTTCGATGAGCCTCCACCCGCACAGGGAGCGTGTACAGGAGTGTGGCCCGAAGCAGTTTTTGTGCCTGAAAGGCGCTCTCAGTTTCTAGTAATAAGGTACTGTTACGCAACCTGGTACAAGATTTGACAGATCCGGCTATGGCATCTACCCCCTTCTGGATAACGAAAGGGTTGACAGAGGAAAAATCCTTTCCGTCCTCAGATCGAGAAACGACGAGGAACTGTGGGGCAGGCGGTAGTACTTTTGTCACTGATGGCTGGTCACGTTTCCGTTTTTGGGCAGAAGTCGAGACAGATGGAGTGAAATCCATTGCGGAGGAATCCCCCATGATTGCCAGCGTCTCCGATGGCGCGCTCCTTCCTTGTGGGGACCCTCTCAGAGGGCACTCCCGCCTAGGTGAATGTTTACACCTCAGGTCACACCTCCCGAGAAACAGACGGAGGGACCAATCGGCATGGTCAGAAGGTATCAGCTCAGGCAATCACCCCTCCCCGGGCCTGGCCTTTACCAGTGGGTACGCGCGTGCCTTACATGTCTACCCAGGGCGGGGAATTACGCGTTACCCCGTCACCGGCTACGTGTGTGAACGCGTGGGTCGGCCTTCAGGCACGCACAGGGAGGAAGGAAGAAGAGGAAAAGGAGGAGAGAGAGGGAGAGAGAGGACAGACTGTCTCAAACGCCGAGGCGGAGACCAGAGAAGGCAAGGAGAAGAAGGTAATGAGAAGGCAAGGAGAAGAAGGCAATGAGAAAGCAAGGAGAAGAAGGCAATGAGAAGGCAAGGAGAAGGCAAGGAGAAGAAGACAAGGAGAGAGTAAGGAAGACAGTGAGGTGGAAAAGAGCAAAGAAAGGAACCAACCAAAGGAAGGAAGAAACGAGAAGTGAAAAAGCAAAATGACTGCAAATAGAGGTCGTGGAACCGTCCGTCTCCGGACGCAGGGGCTAACGACCCCCTTGAGGGGGTGGGACTCCTTTTAGTCACCTCTTACGACAGGCAGGAATACCTTGGGCCTATTCTAATCCCTGGACCCGCAGGGGGGTTGCGTGCTTCGGTATTGCGCCTCCTTCACCAAATGCACTGGGGTGTCTTTTGCACAAAATCTCTGGCGTGCTGTCATGTGTACTGGCCCAGCATTTACTCTGAAGTCGTACGTATGGTCACTGCCTGCGGCCCTTGTGCATCACAGGCCACTGCCCCGAAGTCATCTTTGTCAATATGGCCTTCGTCTGAGAAGCCCTGGAAGCGTATTCATGCTGACTTCGTGGGACCTTGTTTAGGTACTTATTGGCTTCTCATTATTGACACCTACTCTAACTTTCCTTTCATTGTCCGTTGCGCGTCGCCTACCACCGCGGCAACCACAAATGCTCTAGCTCGCATTTTCTCTTTGGAAGGCCTTCCCTCTACTCTTGTTACTGATAATGGTCCACAATTTGCCTCTTCTGATTTTGCTGATTTTTGTGCCTGTCACAGCGTCATGCACATCATGGCCCCTCCATTCCATCCACAGTCAAATGGTGAGGCTGAAGGTCTGGTCCGCACATTTAAGGCTCAAATGAGGAAACTCCTGACTTCTTCTGCTGCTGGTGATGCACTTCTCCAATTTCTGGCTTCTTACCATTTCACCCCCATTGGCGACCACAGCCCAGCTGAGCACTTACATGGCCGACAGCCCTGCACGCTGCTTCCTCTTCTGCGGCCTTCCATCTCACCGCCGCGGATGCCTTTGCTTGGCCAGTTCACCGCCGGCGACCTTGTATGGGTATGGGGATATGGCAGGCAGCCAAAATGGAGCCCTGGCCACATCTTACAACACCGTAGCCAACGCCTGTATGAAATCCAGATGGACACGGGTGTTGCAGTGCGTCATTCGGACCAGCTTCAGCCTCGTGTGCCGGCAAAACCTGTTCCGGATGCCGCTACACCACCTTCGGCTCTACCTGACGCCCGGGATCCTGGAATATCTCATTACTCAGAACACAGTCCTTTCACCATCATCTCGGTGCCACCACAAGAACTCATGCCAACAGGAGATTTGCCCATGCAGGAACTAGATGACCACCACCTGTCGGAACAACTCTACTTACCTCCTGCTCCTACGGATGCGGACACATCGCCCTTGTCTCCTGTTATAACAACCGGACTTGCCGTAATGGGCAGATTGGTGCATGGGGCCCCAGCAGATGCGACCCCCACGTCTCCCGTCATTTCAACCCATTATCATCGGGGACATTTCCGTCCATACGGGAAGCCTCTTCCTCGAGGCTTTATGGCCAGTTAAACAACATCTATGGATGTTAGCAATCTACAGGCCACCTCCATCAAGACCTGTGCAAAAATTGAAAGGGGGGAAAAGTGTTGTGACTCACCAGTCTTTCAAAGTGCCACCACAGCAAGGCCACCTAAGCAGACAGCCAGCCAGTGTCCGCTAGACTCGGACTCAGTTCTGATTTGACTGTTAAAGTGTACTTGTTTACTTGATCTGTGAATTACATGTATTGTGTCATCCTTGAAACATATTTATTCAACTTGAAGTTATAACACTTTCTCCAGGAAAAACTACCTGTCAATTGTTTTACAAAGATGAAAGGCCTAGGAAAAGTGCTAATCAAGGGAGACCAGACACTGATTACAAATGAATGCTTCATCATGACAATGCCCCATGTCACACAACCCCTTCCATCACGATATTTTTGATCTGAAGGGGCATTCCTAGTATTCTACAGCCCCCCATTCTTCTGATTAGATTCCTTGTGACTTTTCTCTTTCCTGAACTGAAAATGTCTTAAAAGGAAATCATTTTGGGACTTTGCAGATCATTCAAATGAACATAACTGATCACATTAAAAGCTGTAACAGTTTAAGCCTTTCAGTGCCACTATCAAGACTGGCAGTGATGACTCCACAAGGGTACAGCTGTCAAAGGGAGCTACTTTGAAAGGGATAGTATTATTGTTCAAAAAATATAAATACTTGGTAGATAAATAATCAGTCTCATTACTTTTTTTCACACACCTTGTTTGTGCATCTTTCATCATGTACTACTTTTTTATCAGTGATTGCAACACCTGCAAAAAGACTGAGATTACTGTTAATACTATTTCCCTGTTCATTAATGTACCACATTAACAACAGGAGCCCCAACATATATCCCTGGACGAGCCTGAAGATACATCTACATCTGGCGATGACTCACTACTCGAAATAATGTGCTGCATCCAGCCTAATGAGAAATCTTCCATCTGCTCACAATCTTCAATGGATACCGTATATCAGTGATAGTCGATCAGAGCACTACCACCCACCAACAGGTATTCTATTAGGTTTTCATAAAATTCTGACAAAGTATTTGTTAAGTAATTATTATTACATAATTGTTACTTTCTTTGTTTATAAGTCACTATTACTGTAGAACTGATGGGTGAGTAAAAAATTTTACTATCAACAGAAGATAAAAAATTCAACAGAAGGTAAAAACAGGTTGACTAGCTTGCCATATATGGTCATTGTTTCATTTTTTTGTCAAATGCTTCCACAAGTCAAGAAATATTGCACCAACCTGACAGCCTTGAGCCATGGCTTTCAGGGTAGTGTGCAAGAAAAGCAAAACTTGCATTCTGTGGGACTGATACTTTTGGAATCCTTACCTGTTGTCAAGGTCGGGCAAAGGGGGGGGGGGGGGTTCATCCTGTACAAGTTATCTTAAGGTATCTTACAGTGCTTGTGTTTTTGTTTTGTGGATCTCTGCTGCTACCCTTCGTGGAGATCAGTGTAAAATTGGGACACTACTCCTGGATTTTATTTAGTAAAGGAACATTCTGAAACACTGCACATCATTTCTGCTATTCATGTGCCACACTCCACTCCATTTCTTGTGTTGTCCATAAGTGCCTGGACTAACTTTTGTGCCACTTACTGCCTTTACAATTGACTGGAATTTCTTTGTGTTTTGTGAGATGTCTTTCAATAATATTCTGTTACAGTGAGGCATCCCAATACTCTCAACAGCCACCTAGATTAATTTAACATCCCTGTCTATAATACTATGCTTTGTTTTATGCGTACTACGTAGAATGTCAGTCTCTTTTGGAGTTTCCTAAAGAGACCACAAACTGTGCACAGTACCTCCCATCACAAACTATTCTATCTATCCAGTACTAGTTCAACCTTCCTAAGCTTCAGCTACAGTTCCACTACACCCTCCTCCCCAGAGTTATATGTTTCCAGGTCCCCATTTAAAATAATAATACTACCTATATATGTAGTTTGCTGAACATGTAAATCATCCTACTAATTTTTGTTGCCCTTATACCTTCAGTAATTATTATTGGTACAAGTGTCTCACTATCAATGACCTGAGTTTCAATGTGAACATTACATGAAGCAACGTCTAATGAGAGACACTTAATCACTATAACAGTACAAATTACACAATGATTTCCAAACTCATCATTATATTGGTACAACTTACAGACATGAAACTTGCTGGCAGATCAGAACTACGTGCTAGATCAGGACTCAAAGCTGGGAGCTTTACCTTTCGCAAGCAAGTGCCACTGACTGAGGGATCCATGCCCATCTTATGGCTTGCCCTCACAGCTTTATTTCCACTAGTACCTCATCTCCTACCTTCCAAACTTCAGAGAACTTACCATTACATCACTGTTAGATTTCGTCTTCTTCTTCTACTACTACTACTACTACTATTACAACTGCCCTTTTATGGACACCCAACAAGTGAAGGATTCAACAGATTCAGTGTTGCACAAACAGCTTCCATGAATTCAAACTGTCCCATCTGCCATCTTCAGTGTTCCCAAGGCAACAGGGCCTGTATTTGGCAATTTTTCATGTCATAAAAGTCAAACTAACATTTCACATATCGATGTTAGGCCTCTTAACTCCATCTGTCTGTGAAAACTAAATTCCAGTAACCAGTAACTCCATAATCAAAGAGTGTTTTGAAACAGCATGGATTTCTCTAATCTGTCAATAACTAGGCTTCTCTTGTATATTTACACATTTAGCAACTTCCTGTATTACATTAGGCCTATAGTATTCTTTTCAGAAACTATTTTTGCTTTAACTGCAAAATTTAACAAAATGTATTTATGAGGTTTTCATTGCCTGCCACCGATATTTCACTTTTTCTTTGTACATTATCTTTCCAGCTCAAGATATTTGTTCTTCAAATCCTAGAAGAACAGCTTGTGATGGGATGGATGCTCCACCATACACAATCACTGCGCAGCAGCTTTGATGGAAGCAGGAACTACTCCATAGCAGGTACAAAATAAAGTATAAGGTTGTAGATAGAGAGCTGTTGAAGGAATCACGTTTCACTCTCAAAAGTTCGGAGCATGAAACCTTGAAATGACTGTTTCCATGGTTGTTGTTGTTGTTGTTCTTCCTGTCTTCAAGACTAGTTTGATGCAGCTCTCCTTGTAAGTCCAACCTGTGCAAGCCTCTTCCTTTCTGCAAAACTACCACATGCATATATCTGAACCCACTTCTTTACCGAAGCCTTAATCTTCCTCTGTCATATTTACACCTCACATTGCCCTGCATTACCAAACTGACAATTCCTTGATAGCTCTCATTGGGTCCTTTCAACTGAACCCATCTTTCAATGAAGTTATTCAATAAATTTTCTTTTTACCCAGTTCATTTCATTATCTGCTAATTTGTTATTTGATCAACACCATTCTTACATACACATCAAAAGCTTTTATTCTCTTGTCGTCTGAAATGCTGATAACACACATGATTTACTACAGTAAAATAATTTTAGAAACGTTCCTGGCATTTAAACTGAAATTGGATTTTAACCTGCTCTCTTTTTCATAAACTGCTATTGCCAGTCAGCATTTAATTGCCCTTCTGCTTTGAAAACCATTTCACTGCCCAGTAGTGTCTCATTTCCTAACATAATTCCCTGATTTAATTTGCCGCTATACCATTATGTTGTTTTGCTTTGTTGATATTCATCTTCTCAACATACTGTCCACTGCACTCAAGTGAAAGCCTTGGGTCAATGACGTTGTGTAGATTCAGTACTTCTCTATTTCCGAAATGCATAAGACCCTGTACCACATATGCTTATTATCAAAAGTAGGACCATTGGAGACTAAGGAAAAATTTATGACTGGGCTGAGGATCCTTCGATAGGAAGCACACAGCAAGTGTGCTAACTCTGGCATAGAGTTATTGACAGATGTAGAAGTGAATTCTGGTGTGCACTAGGAAAATGTGTCAGGACTGTCGTCGTTTGTATTGTACATTTATGGCCTCATTGACATTATTAACCTCTGGCTTCTTGTAGATAATACAGTTATCTGTAATGAAGTATTGTCCAAAAGAAGCTGCCCAAATATTCAGTCAGATCTTTAGAATATTTAAAAGTGGTATATAGCTTGGCAACTCGTTTTTAAATGTTTGCAATGTAAAATTGTGCACTTCACAAAACAAAAACGTGTACTACCCTATAACTATAGTACCATGAGTGACAGAATCTGTGCAGATAAATGGGTGTGCGCATACAAAATATGAGGGTGATTGAAAGGGAAACCTTGAAGTTCAACAAAATTTTGGAAAGTTGTGCTCTGGGGTTGGTAGGTGGCAGTAGTGTTCCTTGGGGTTCAGAAAGACAGACAGAAGACAGCACCATCCACAACAATATGGCTGCTTCCCTGTCAACATGCACTGCAAATGAGCAAGACTGCGACACATTGTTTCTGTAGTGTGGTATCAAAATTCATCACAGAAAGACAGTGCAGTATAATGGTTTGCATTTGTCATTGCACCAAGGTTATGAGTGGTGTAGGACGTTTGAAAGTGGTCTAATTTCTGTTAAGGATGCCCCAAGACCAGTGCAGGCTCACTGTGTAGTAACGGATGAGAAAACTGGGTTAGAGTAGCAGATTGCAAAAGATAATAGATGCCTGACTCTGAACAGAATAGCTACAAGTTTGAAGATTAACATTGGTTCAGCACAGAATATTGTTCACAATGTACTGCAGTTTGATAAGATGTTTTTGAGATGGATACCACGTCAGCTGACTGTTGAATCAAAAGAGCATCACATCAGTGCCTGTGAAGGTGCATTTCTGAGAAAAATTGTTACAAGCAATGAGACTTGGGTCCACTTTCACCAATGAGAAACGAAAAATTCAAGCGACAAATGGCAACACAGCTCATTTCCGAAACCAAAAAAATCCACACTCAGGTGTTTGCTGGAAAAGTCATGCTCATTCTCTACTGGAATGCAAATGGAGTAATTCTGGAGCATTATGCAGGTTGTGGAGTGATGGTAACCAGAACTACTTATTCAGAAATGCTGAGAAATCAGAAGTAAATGATGAGGACTCTTGACTTTAAGAATACTGCTACAGCAAGACAATGCCAAATTGCACACAGTCCTTAAGAGATTGAGACTATTCAGGAAATTAAATTTGAATGTCTGATACATCTTCCACATTCACCAGACCACACTCCTAGAGAATCACCTGTTAAATGCACACTCACAGGCAACGGTACATAAGCATTTCAGAAGTGATGAAGAGGTGAAGAGGTGAAAACCACAGTGCATGACTGGCTACACACATGACCAAAATAATTCTTTCATCTTGGTATCTATGCACTTCCAAATTTGTGGAATACATGCTTTCAGCATCAGGGAGACTACATTGAAAAATGACATGCAAGTGTTTTGTCCACTGTTCCAATTAAAAATATTACTTCACTTTTAAGATCTTCATTTGAATCACCCTCTTAGAACAATGACAGAGTCTCACTCATATATAAAGTAGATTGACAGAATGAGGTTCATTGGCAGATAACAAGGGTAATGCAGTCAGTCTATGAATGACGCTGCAAACATTGTGTGGGAACTGTGGCAAATAATTGACATATACAGAAAAGGGAAGCATGAATGGTCATTGATTTGTTTGACCTCTGGGAGAGTGCCATGAATATTCATAAAGTACTTAACTGATACATGCTTTAATATTGAGAAATACTCCCCTCTGAAAACCTACTTATTATGTTGATAGAATGAGCTTCAAGTGATAAATCTAGGAATATACTACAACCCACTATATACCATTTCCACAGCAGTCACAAAGACGAGGTTAGACTAATTCAGTGTGTACACAGGAATTAAACAATCATTCTTCCCACTATGCATATGCGAATGGAATGCACGAAAACTGTAACAATGTGCAGTGGAAAATATCTTCTGCCATCCACTGCACAGTGGTTTGCACACCATAAAAGTAAATGTAGAATGAATAAAACTG
This sequence comes from Schistocerca americana, assembly GCF_021461395.2. NCBI lineage: Eukaryota > Metazoa > Arthropoda > Insecta > Orthoptera > Acrididae > Schistocerca > Schistocerca americana. The sequence goes on along the minus strand of NC_060124.1, from coordinate 596,789,238 downwards.
TAGATCAGCTACCTTCCTGTCCCACACTCTTCTCGACCACAATCATCGTTTATGTCATTCAGCTCTTGTAACTGCAGTCTGATTTCTGAAATCATAAATAACTTTTCACTCACTGCATGTCACACCCACTACCTTGAATACTTCAATAAGGGGTGTCAAGACAATACTATTAAAAGCTTTCTCTGAATCTACAAATGTTTGGAACACATGTTTGCCTTTCTTCAAGCCTTCTTCTAGGGTATGCTGTACATTTGGTATTGTTGTTGTTCCAGAACTGACACTAATGGTCTCCAAGATATAGTTGTATTGCTTTTTTCATGTAAGAAATTCATTCTTTATTTTGTAGCCATAGCTTATCAGGCTCACAGTTCAGATTTATTCACATCTGTCAGCACCTACCTACTTTGAAACTGGAATTTTTACATGCTTCCTGACGTACAAGGATATTTTGCCCATCTCATATCCTGCACTTGAGGATCAATAATTCTTTCATCATTGGATCTCCCACAGATGTCCGTACTTCAGATGTAATATCACCTACTCCATGGACATTATTTCCTCTTAGGTTTTTCAGTGCTCCATCATACTCCCCTTGCATTATCATATCTCTCATCTCATCTTCACCTACTATTTCTATTGCTGTAATATTGTCCTCAAGTTTGTTTCCCTTTATACAAATTCTCTATATTTTCTTTCCACCTTTCAGCTTCCCCTTCTTTGCTTGGTACTGGCCAACCATCAGAGCTCTAGATATTCCTTCAGCTGCTTCACTTTTCTCCAATGGTCTCTAATTTTCCCCATAGAAGCAACTCATCTTTATCCAAAATATGCATGGCCTTAAGGCCTAGGCCTAGCCTTTGTCTTGCAGCCATTTGTGCTTACCCATTTCACAATTTGTCAATTTTATTTTCTGGATATCTGTATTCACTTCTGACTGCCTCATTTGCTTCATGTTTTATATTTTCTCCTTTCGTCAATCGAATCTCTCTTTTTTACATGTGTGACATTCTGCTGCTTTCCCTATTTTATATCTCAAACCTAACTCTTCATCATTTACTGTATTAATTTCCCTGGTTTAGTTCAATGTTGCCTAACACTCCCTCAAACTCTCAATGATCTCTGGTTTCTACAATGTATTCAAGTCCCACCTACTGAATTTCGTACTTTCCCCCACAAGAGACACATGAAACTGGTACCTTTTGTCTGCTTACATAATCCCTGTAACACCAAAGATACATTTGCTAACATCTTACTCACTTTCTGTGAGGGTTCATGATCCACAAGAGTAAACTGCAGCACTGGGAGTGGGCAGGTACAGTTTGCCTAATGTCTGCAGTGGAAGGACAGCAAAACAACATCAATATGCTTTAAGTGTGCATTTTAGTTCATTTATTCTCATGCTAACTACATTCAGCAGATGCTATTTTATTGTCAACAGAATATTAGCCCCATGAAGCACAAAAATACTCTTTCCACTACTTTGTTGCACAAGTTTCACATGTGTGCTATACATTACAGTGGGTTTGTATCTTGTAGAAATGTTTATTCAACTGCAAATATTCTGCAGTAATTCTTTATCAGTTTTGGAACATTTTGATATTTTTGACTGTTAATATGTGAATTAGCTATAACAACACCACCAACAACAAAGGAATAATGACTTTATTGATGGAAAAATAAGTAAATATTTATCCTTAGTGACAAGAGATAAGATGTCATGAGCTGGAGAAGCCATTTGACTTTGATGGGAATCTACCAAAGCCTGACAAAATGTCAAGCGATGATGAGACTTTTGTCCAACCTACTGACCCAAGATCTGTAATTTTTGTTGTAACTGCGACCGAGACGGACACGGGGTTGAAATGACGGAAAGTGCAGCAGAATACCTGAAGAGGCAACAACACAAAGGGAGAGGATGGGCACGACCAATGAAGGACAGAACGAACAACAACAAGATCGAATAATGGAGTCACAAGGAAACCTAACAAACACGCCCGCTCGTAATCAGAACAAGAAAGTAAGTAAGCCGTCTAACGCGAGGCGATGTGTCCACAGACGTATGCGAGATTAGACTGGCTGGCTGAGTGAGACGCAGGTGCTTAAGGACTCTACCAGGGGTGCCACTATTGGCTGCTGGAACCACGTGTTCCACTGTGTTGCCCTCACACTAAAAGCAGGCCAGGAGGTACGTGCCGCCACAGCTTATGGTGCGATGGTGCAGACACCTCTAGGGTTCTTCGACGTCCATGACGTCAGGTGCGGATTCAAATTCTGCGGCGCGCACTACCAGAATTTTGGCATCTGATGATGACCCAGATGTGATGGATCCACAATTACTTCTGCCACAATGATGAAATAAATCTCCTTGGTGCCATACATATATGTTTGACTCCTTGTCATCTGCTCTAGCTTTTAATGAAGCAGATGGGAAAGAATGGGCAATTAACCACACCAGTACTTCCTAAAATAGATCAGTACGGACAGGTCTGAACTCATCTCTATCTGTACGAACGAGATGTCATTCATACATCCAGGCAACTCAATAAACACAACAGCTGAAGAATTACATGTACTTTTTAGAATATCTATTAAGATGTCTTTTCTTCATTATGCTAAAGAGAACACATTATCCAATATATGAATGTATAACAACTTTTCCACATACCATGCTGTAATTAAATATTGTATAAGTCTCCTTTTCACTACTAGATTACAAGATATAAAACCAGTATATTACCCACTTCCATTTTTATCAGGTGCTTGTCTTGAATGCAACTGTCACTTACAACATACAATATACAATATTTTTTTGGGTATTCTGGCCATTAAGTTTTGAAAATAATGTTTTATTAACCTTGTTGGTGGAATGATTCAAAGTAATGGAAATACTGCTAAAGATAGATAAAGGTATTTTTCTACTAGTGTATCTGAAGGGTTTAATCCTATTTCTGGACTATCATTATTTAATTGTACACTGATAAACTCTGAACCAACGTGACCAAAAGTCAGTCTGATCCTCCTCCATACAGCACTTCACTAGTTCCCATTACTTCTAGCTTTAACATAACCCTGATTTCCATTTTGAAATTCTGTCACCTTGCAACCTTGCCCTATCAGTCCAGATGCTGACTCTTAGAATGACAGTTCCCTGGTTCCTCAATACGATATCCTCCTGAGCAGTCCCTACCTGGAAATACAAAATACAATTTTTTTTTGGGGGGGGGGGGGGGGGGGGGGGGGAAGGACACGACTATTTTACCTACAGAATATTTTATCAATAGGCTGCCCTATCATTAAGTCATGCAGTAGGCCTGAAAGCTCACAGGAAAAGTGTTGGCTCTAATTTCCCCTTGCTTTCAGAAACTTGCAGTATCAGAATGCCAAGGGCATGCAGGCTGATTTTACAAGACCACATCATTCAATCATGCTGACTGCTGTTCCTGCAACTACTTGATGGCACTGTCCTCATTCAGCAACCCACCTAAGTCACACAGCCTAGGCAAGGACCATGGTTAGTGGCATGGGGGACCTTCAGTGACCACTGTAGCAGAACATAATTAATGATTTCTCGTGAAGAGACAAATTCTGGTCATATAGTAATGACAACAGTGGCAACATAGTTAGCACACATACATTAATGGATTACACTCACCAAAGAAAAATTAGGGGAAAATTTGTGCACTCACAAAATTTCCTACAATGCTAGAAGAGAGTGTTTATAAACAGCATCTATACTAAAAATCCCCACCAGTGATGGTGGGGGGTACTGAAAAGTTTACTTTCCTATATTCTTCTTACATAACTCTACTTCTAGTGAACATACTTTCCAGAACAAAAAAACTGCATTAAAGTCGCTAAAAACAAATGTCCTTTTCATTTTTGTCTAGGATTAACAGTTTCCACATAGTGGGGGATGGAAAAGTTCCAGATAATTGATGTTAGTAAGGTATTTTTTTAATTTTCAGCAGAATCACTTTATGAAACAACTGTAACTGCTTTCAGACTTGAAAGGTCATCTTCAGATACTGCAAAGGATGACAAAAAAAATCTTAAATTAAGACCTGAAACACGTGCAATTATCTTCACTTGATTTACTTGTGAACCCAGTACAATGTTCTGGCGGTAAAAAATTAATGTTTATCTCTAAATGAAGTGGATTTTGGAACAAATATTTGAAATGTGCCATCAAAGTGCAGTGGAGCATATTAACCCCTTCACTGCTGGGTATGTGCCCTCTGCATTCCGTGCAAAGACAACATTTGTATTGGCTGTACTGCTCGCCAGATGCTGGTGCCCGTGCTGAGACATGGCATTCTGGCTGATATGAAATACTTATGCCATCTTAAAAAAAAAAAGACTTTAGTACATCTCACAGTCTGACATCTTCACTCCATGAAGAAGTGTATTCCTTTTAATTTTCTATCATACTTACTGTGCTGCAACAAATTCACAGAATTTTAAAGCATGCACAGAAGTAAAAATAAATGGTATAAGCTTTTTGCACAACTGGTTTTAGCTCATACATTGTAGTGAATGAAATGCAGATAAGAAACCGAGATTTTTTATTTAAAACTCAGAGGAGAGCTGTATATCTTTTTGTTACCTAGTTATCAAGTTTTATACCCGGAAGACTGTCGCACGCGACATGCCCACTCGTGTCCTCGTACATCGTGAATCATGTGGGTCTAATAGACATCTTGTCTCAAATGATTTGAGATATTATTGAAACAAGGTTTTTTGCAAATGATGTTGCACAATGAGGCAGATATGTTTTACAATAAATAATTTTAACACTCTTATTTTCTGAGATACAGAAGTAGCTCAACCACAACTGCGTGGCAAGAGCAGTGAAGGAGACATTCAGAGATCCACAGCACTGTAGGAGAACCTGAGTGGTGTATGTACACACATCCATCGAAACTAGGAAATGACATTGCAGGACGTGTATATGTGCCCACAGCAGTGAAAAGGTTAAGGGAAATATATCGTGTTCTGTGGGTGTAACAGGGTGGAGGCAGAGAAGTGGGAAGGTGGTAGTGTGAGAAGAAGTATGCTGCCGGACTGTGAGCATGCAGTTCACACATTTGCAGGCCTTCAGATTTAAGGTCAAGGAGTTGATTCCTTAATCTAGCTACCCAACTACATCACAAGAAGCAAGTACAGGTCATCTCACTGAGCTGTATCTACACTCCACAGCTATCCCTACAAATCACCAGTGACACTGTGCAGAGGTGTCCAGGGTTATTTGATTTCCACAAAGTGCATTGGCACTACACAGTACCCATGAATGAGTTTGTCAATAGCAGCACAAAAAATGCTACTCTCAGGATCCACGTAAATCGCTGCACACTATTCTGTTGATTCTCCTTCATCCTGTGCAGTTTACATACTTTCCCAGCATTTCCTCTCCTGTTCTCTTATGCATAATTGCCGGTACTCACAGAATGAGCTGAAAACAGTAATCTGCTGTAAGGTGTTGTTTGAATTATGTCAGCATACATTAAGTTCTACATCACCTGGGTGACCTGATGCAGGCAAGAATTTCAACTTCTGGACCTCATCATTTGGTCAGAAATTTAAGGCCGGTGTGATGCATTTGACACCCCTCACACTGCAAAAAGTATTCCAGGCAGTGAAAGGAGCCACAAAATTGACACTGTCTAATAAGTATAGATGGCACATTACACTATGTGCAGGTTCTTTAGTGTGGTAGACAGTTGACAGCTCCAGCTGTCGGGCATTTATACACGACAACTCAATTAACAAGTGCAAACGAGTACTTACTTGATAAACTGAAAATAGCTCCAGTATACAAGTGTAACCTCTGTCAAGTTATTTCGCCTACACACGTAAGAGGAATGGAGAGGAAATTCTGGGGGGTATAGTCTGTCTGTAAACATACAAGAGTAGCACTTTTAATGTGGGAAGTCACATTTCCTGGAAGAATATTGCAGCTGCCATACAGGATGACTGATAATCAATTACAAATTGACAGGACAGAGGAGTGTGCACAGATTTATATAGATATTGCCTATATGCGGGCCTACGGAACAGGGAACTGCACAACCCCAATATGGACATCTGCCTCCCCTTGCACTGATACATCCTGTTACACCCACAGAACACAATTTTTCCCTGAATATGACTTCACTGCACTGGTACACACATTTAATATTTGTTCCTAAACCACTTCGTTTAATAGTTACATCTTTTATACCCCTGAAATGCTATTTTTAATAATTTGTCATTTTTCCAATGCCTGCAATGTAGGCAGTAGTAATCCTAGGGAGTACCTTATTGTAGAATATTTAATGTAATTTAATTGTGTACTGGGAATTGTTTCTGCTGGAAATTGTGGTTTTTGATGTATTTGAGAAAAAACATATAAAGTTACCATTAAACTACCACTACCACTACCACCACCACCACCACCACCACCACCACCACTACACTGCACAGCACAGCACACAGCACCAGTGGGGATTCTTAGTATGTTGTCCATGACACTCCTTCCTGTCACTGTACAAATATTTGTGACTACCTGATTTTTCCCCTATTTTTGGTCTTTGTTAACTGGGTAGAAAAGGAAAGCAGAAATGCACTGGTGCATTTCCCAGTGTTCCTTTTCGAAGGAAGATGATGAACTGCCAAACTTCTCACACCACTGCAAAAATGAGTGATTCAGGTATTTGAGAAGTGATATGGGCCCCAAAGGAATCTCCATTATTCTATACACAACTTACAGGAGAGATTGCTCCCATGTTAATTCTAATATGGTATATTGTTGATCTCTCGAGGAGAAAAATGTGGCCAGTGGCTAGAAAAAAGTTTACCCACCTAGGAGGAGGCTACCAAAAGTGAATCACAAACCCATTGTCATGTTTCACTGATGCCCATCCATTACAGAATACTAGAATATATAGGGTGTATCAAAAAGATTCATCTGCTTTGGCATGCCTATATTTCTGAAGCTAATAAACATATACAATGAGTTGTTTTTTGATGAACAGGAAACTCGAAATGTTTTCTCATATCTTTTTATAGGTCTTCAATATGCCCCCCTTGAGATTCATGTCACATGTCAATGCAGTATTCAAAACGTTCGCACACTGCAGTGAGCATGTCTTGAGTTACAGCTTCAACAGCTGCTATTATGTGACGTCTCAGTTCACTCATTGTTGTTGGTAAGGGAGGAACATAAACAGATTCTTTATAACATACCAAAGGCAAGCATCATTCATACAATGTTGAAACCTACCTTCATTCCTATGTTTTGAAATACTTTGCACCTTACAATGTTGCCATCATTGAAAGTAGCAACAGCATCACACACACCAAAGTGAACTGTTTCCTTTTCTCACAAATACAGTCTTGTGAATTCTTGGCTATGTATTTGTATTTGTATTTCTTTATTGGTCCTGTAAATCATGTTTAGGTACATATTTTGCACAAACGATGTAGGACAAGTCAGGTTGGTACAGTATAGACATCATCATACACGTTATTATTTTGAAAGGAAAAATAATTTAAAATTATTCAATACATGTTGAATATTGATGACAAATTTAATATAATTAAATAAAATGATAGACTTATTAAGACTATTTGAGCAGTTACACTACACTTTTCTGATACTCTAAAAACTCGGAAACAGAATAGAAGCAGTGGTCAAGCGAGTACTCTTTCAGTTTCACTTTAAACTTTTGTAAATTTTGCATCTGTTGCAAATAGGATGGCATGTGATTGCACAGCAGTATGCCAGTATGATACACTCCTCTCTCACAAATGTTTGTACTCACTGTATTGACATGCAAGTAATGCTTCCGCCTAGTATCACGAAGGTAATCACTGTTATACTTGAAGATATTTCCATCTTTTAAAATACTTCCTTTTGTGAAATTTAATATTACATACATATTAAAGCAAGGAAGAGGCAATATATTGAGATTTTTACATATTGGTTGACAGGAGTCTCTGTACTTAACATGGTTTATTATTCTAATGATCTTTTTCTGTAGCCTAAATGTTTTGTTTGTACCTACGGAGTTCCCCCAAAAGATAATGCTGTACATCAGTAGTGACTGAATACTACCATGGTACATTGTGATCACAGATGCAAAGCTTGTATTTTGTGTAAGGATTCTTACTTCATACGTAAGTGTGTTTAGCTTTTTATTTACATGGTTAAGATGTGTCTCCCATTTTAGGTTTTGCTGAATATGTATACCTAAAAATTTTGTGTCACTCACCGATGAGACAGTTTTTTCATCAATTTTAAAAATTGGTCTTGCAGGATGTAGTTTCTGTGAATTGTGGAAATTGACTGTCACTGTTTTTTCATTATTTATTATTAGCTTGTTTGTTCTGAACCAATGTGTCAAATTTTGTATTATACCTGTATCTGTTTTTTGTAGGCTTTCCTCATCACATGATTTGATTAGGATATTTGTGTCATCTGCAAAAAGTACTATTGTCCCTTTAGTTATTTTTTCTGACAAATCATTAACATAAAGAATGAAAAGAATTGGCCCAAGGACTGATCCTTGAGGAACTCCATATGTATAGTTTTGTGCATTACTGTAAAAATTACAAATTTTTTGTGTTTTTATGTCTTTGTATTTTATCTGACTGACCTGTTGACGGTCATGAAGGTAGGAATGTATCCACTTGTTTGGCAGGCCTCGTATTCCATAGTTACCTAGCTTCTGCAACAGAGTATTATGATAAATTACATCAAAGGCTTTACTAAGGTCAAGAAATATGCCAGACACATGTTGTTTATTATCTACTGCAATTAGAATTTCATTTAAGAAGGTGTAAATAGCCGACTGTGTTGATCTGCCAGCTCTGAATCTGTGTTGTGCATCACTTACTATGTTTTCTTTATTTAGAAAGGCTGTCAGCCTTCTAAGAAATAGTTTTTCAAGAATTTTACCAAAGCCTGACAATACTGATACAGGTCTATAGTTTGCAGCTTCATGTTTGTCCCCTTTCTTGTACAGTGGTGTCACATTTGCCATTTTCAGATTTTTCGGGAATATACCACTCACGAATGATGAATTGAAAATAACCGTTAATGGTTCTATGATAGATGTTACACTTGCTTTAATGATAATATCTGATATTTCATCAGTACCTGCTGAATACTTATTGAGTAACCTTTTTATGATGACAGATAATTCCTCAGGTGTTGTTGGGGACATGAATAGGGTTCTTGTAAGAATTTTTGTATCTGACTGGAGTGTATTGCTGTCTGGTTGTAAGTTGTAATGTTTGGTAATCAGTTGGTGTGCTACATTATAAAAGTAGTTGTTAAATTTATTAGCCACTACCGTGGGACTGATTATTTTATTGTTGTTTTCATGACATTCTATATTTTTGGGTACTAATGATTCCTGGAATTTTTTATTTGTTTGTCGTTTTCAATTTTCTTTGTTTTTGTTATAACTTGTCTGAGTATTTGTTTATATTGTTCAAAGTAGTTGATAAATATAGGATTTGTGGTTTGGTTTGAGTATTGATATAAGTTCCTTTTATTCTGGCATGATATTTTTATTCCTGTTGTGATCCCTTTATTTGGTTTGTGCACAGAATTTATAAGTGACATTTGTTTAGGAAAGGCTATTTCAAAAAAATGTTTGTATGTGGCCATAAATTTATCAAACTTGTCATTTGTGTTGTTTGAACTGTAAACATCAGTCCATATTTGTCTTCTCAAGAGAGAAAAAAAGTAATCTATGTTTTCATTATTAAACTGCCTCACAATAGCTCTAGTTTTCTGGGCTTTCATGTTTCCTGGAATAGAGATTGTTAGTATTTGGGCATTGTGATAACTAAAACCAGTGTTTGCAGTCTGTGTGTTGCAGAAAAATTTATCTGTATTTACAAACACCTGATCTATGGTTGTTGCAGAAGTAGTGGTTATATGAGTTGGGTTGGTTATGGTTGGTTTTAGGTTAAAGGACTTCACAGTAAGTCTTTGATTTCTTCTTTAAATTTACTGGGTTTGGAGAAATCAACATTGAAATCTCCACATATGATAATATTTTTTAAGGGTGTTGAAGTCCTCTAACAGCTCTCCCATATTATTATAAAAAACATTTTTACCACCATCTGGTGACCTATATACACAGATGTTTACAGACTTGGGTAGTTGGCAGTTCTACTATAGAGAGTTCTATGTCTCTCTCTTTAGATAAGCTGTCAAATTTGGTTGTGTTAGTGAAGTCTATATCTTCTCGAACATATATGCAGCTACCACCATGCCTGCGTACTTCTCTACAAAATGTGGCAGCTAATTTAAACTGAGGTAGGTGTGCTAATTCTATCATGTCTTTATTTAGCCAGTGCTCAGTAAAGCATAAAACAGAAATATCACTCATATCATTTAACAAGATATGTATTTCATTCAGTTTATTGGATAGAGACTGAACATTCTGGTGGAACACTTTAAAGTATGAAGCAGGGACTATATTGTGTCTTGCTTGACCACTTACCTCTTTTTTACATCTAGTATTGTTAGCTGTAAAAAATCCTCCTCGATTTAAGGTGTGGGTGGTGTCTTCTTGCTAGCTGGTTCCCTGGATTCTGGGCCCTGCCTTTCATGTACTGTGGTGCTTCTAATGGTAATCCACTTGTCAAGTAGCATTTGTTTCATTTTAGGCACTTGTATTGCACTGGTTTTCACATTGTATTTATTTTGGTGAAACATTGATTTCTTCAGGTAGACTGGTTGATTCAGATACATGCATCTGGTTTGTACGATTGTTAATTTTAATTAACAAAGACAGTCTACTGCATACTTGCTCCTTCCCCTGTCTGTTCAAGTGGAATCCGTGACGTGTGAATTTATCATGAGACACTCTTTCCATTTCAAAGTTTATGGATATTCTACTTTTGTTGCAAAATTTTGAGCAGTTCACTGTTTGAACTAAATGATGATTAACCATGTCAATTTTTTCGTTTATATGTTCTTTGTCAAATCTTTTGGGAACTGGATGCAAAATGATATTTGTCTTGTTACTGAGTTGGAGAACACTTGATAACACATAATCAATGCTTTCCACAATGTTGTTGTAGGAGTCTTCAGTATCGTACGACCCTGCCACTAATATAAGAGTATCACTCGCGTTCAAGTGTTCTGCTAATTTGTCAATTCGATTAAAAACTTCACGGATAGGAGCATTTGGTTCAATAAAACTTTGAATGTCATATTTTGTGTCTAGTTTTGTCTCCAGAATGTTTCTGCAGTACCTCTCTTGGTTGTCACTCACCATTAAAACTTTCGGATTCCGTAGTGCATTCCTTAACTCTTAACTTTGTTTCATATGTTCAGGTGCTTTATCTTCTGGAACACTATTGGAATCGTTCATTACAGTTTCGTTTTCTCTGATTGCCATGTAAACACTGCCTTCAGTTACACTTACTCATGGCATTGGCTCTTTACCAACTGACATCAGAACTGTTTCTTTATCTGAAAGTGCACTTACTTGTTTAGACACACTTTTTCTGGATACCGTTGGCATTGTAGATACATTATAACACGAGTGCATTTTTAGTTGTGATTTTAAATTGTGTGTGTTTGACACACTTTTTATGGTACACCACTTTTCACTGCTTACATATTTGATTAGTTCTTGTTGTAGCTCACTGATTCTCGCTAACAGACCATTTTTATCCTCTTGCAACACTTTAATTATTTCGTCTTTCGATGCTGAGTCTGTTACGAGTTTGTGATTGCCATGTGGCACCAAAACACAGTTAAATTTATACTTTCATTGGGGTTTTGAGTTTTTCTGTGAACATACTTTTTCCACAGTTATGGTGCTGCTAAGTCTCTGAAAACAGGTTTTATCACCCCTTTACCATATCAGGCAGACTATGTTTATAGGTGTACACATCACCAGTTAGCAATCCCTGGTTGTAGTTGCACCAGCTGTTTTCTCCTTCGATGGGGACTTTCATTGGTTGAAAAAAACCCAAACAGCCATCTTCACTTCACCACTGTGTGTACTTTGCCTAATAGCCAATACATAATGGTTTTGTATTTTGTCAGTTACACTGTCAGTTAACCTTCCCTTCCCATCTGATCCTTTGCCATCACTGAGGTTTTGTTTTTTTGTATGAAGCTTTCAGTCACCAAAGTCTTGATCCCATTCATTTCTGTATGTGTCCAATACACACAAATTTCCACACTACATCATTGGCATACCAGTTCAGTCCTTGAAGATGTCTGAAACTTTTAGAATCACTGCCACCAAATTAATTCACATATCACACTTTACCACACGCAACAAAACATTGAAATATGCTAGCAACACATGCCACTTCCATTCCTCCACTACTGCCACTATAGTTAGCTGCAAAATTATTTCATGTGTACCTTTGTTTTTTGAGGACATCTACAATTTTTAGATATTACTGCTACAGTGCTATTTGGAAGACTCATCATGCCTCAGAAAACTGCACTGACTGCAGCACCCTATGGATTGTATCCAAGGCATAGACACAGTAATGTTGTATTCATAGATTTTGCTACCATTTTCGTCATTTTGAGCTACTGAAACACTGTTCCAGAAAGTTGTCATGTATTATCACTTACCACACTTCAATTCCATTTCACTGGCAAGTCCTACACGAATTTTTTACAGTGTGTTCCAGACCAACTTCAATACACTGAGTACATCTTACACAGTTTGCAAAAATTAAGTTGAGAAGTGACATATCAAATCTTTCATTCACATCTGATTTGCCCATAAAATATTCATACTTTTCACTAACTGAACCTAGCTTCCTCTGCCCAGTACTTACTTTTCCACTTTCATTGCAATGGGCAGTTGAAGCAAGAAAGTTAGGTTCACACACTTCGTTATCATATTTATTGTTTATGGCAATAACATCTACCATTGGCTTTCCTACATTTCTTCTTTTCTTAAAAGCTTTCAGAGGATTTCTAGCCACTTTAGGTTCACCCATGATTATCCTTCAATAAAAGAGAGACTTCAATGAACAGAATTCACTATGAATATTTTCAGGGCTACAAAACAGTAAATAAACATAAAAAAACATGATGATCGAGTGAGTGATATACACTGAACTATTACAGGTTGGCCGGAACACATTTTCTCTCACATATGCATTTACATTCATTAGTACAAGATTTGACAACAGTTTAACAGCACCACAGTGGGTCACACCCATGCAAACGAAAATTCAAAAATATTTTAAAAATCATTTTAGTCTTCTGAACTGAATAAACTATGTATCAATTGAAAGTGGAAAATATGTAGATTTTTAAAATGCAAAAAAGTAAAAATTGAACATTACATGTTTTGAACTGAGAGCATGATCCAGCTCCCCCATAGGCAGCATTGTATCACTCACGACACTGAGAAGAGAAGGGTATCGCCTGAGCCACCTCCAAATCGTTTATGATGGAGGAACGCAGGCTGATATTGAGAGGAGCTCAAAATCTCCACAAAATGGCAGCCCAAGGTGTTGGAGATAGCAGTAGGATCCATGATAATGTCGTCTGCTACTGTCAGACCAGGAATTGGTGAATGGATGTTGATCCCAGAGAGCCATTGGAGGTTGGCCCACATTACAGAAGATGGAGTGAAACTATTAAAAGAATTAGTGAATGAATCCAGCTAGCTTCCTTGCTATCCTGAGGAATGCAAGGACACTGACCATGCATCTTTTTTATAATATATGCAGTTTACTATCATAGCATGATGGTTAAAAATGCGGAGAGCACGTCCCCGTGCGCAAATTGCATCTGAGCGTGACTCAGTTCACCAAGGGATTGGGACATGCCGTGGTAAAGAGAAAGTGCGATGTATGTAACATTCTGCAGGTTGGGATAACATCTTTCAGCTATTGCACCTGGTCATCACAAATAGGGGAAATGATGTTTGTCGAAGTTCGCCAGGAAGGAGTAAAGCCTCCAGTCAGTCTTAGTAAGCTATCATTTGGGTGTTCACATAGATGGGGTAGGAGTCAGTAAACATGTAGCACATGGGAAATGGTCACTCAAGTATGTGTAAGAGAGAATGGATCACTCGAGAAGATGGGCAAGGTGGGCAGCACAGAAGAGTATATTCAAATGGAAATAGGAGTGTGTGGATTTTGAAAGAAAGATTGGTGCTCCTGTATTAAGTAAGAAGAGATTAAGGTGATTGAGAGGGTCAGCCATCTCTCACACAAGTTCTGGCAGAACCCATAAGGAGACTGTGTGCATTAAAGTTACTGAGCAACAGAAAGGAGAGAGGTAGCTGCCTAATAATCTAGAGGAAGTCTGCCCTGTTGATATCAAATGATGGAGGGATGTAAACTGTACAAAGGGAGAACTTGAAGTAAGGAAGGAAAAGGCGAACTGCAGCAGCTTGAAGGCAGGAAGTCAGGGAGATAGGTTGACTACAAATGTCATCCCGTATGAGCAGCATGGCTCCCCCATGAGACGGAATGCCGACCTTGGGGGGGAAGGTCAAAACAGTCCGTGAAGAAATGCCAGTGCACAAAGCAGTCATGAGGACACAATTTTGTTTCCATTAAGACAGAAAACAAGTGGCTGCTGCAATGCTAAGTGCAGCTTTAATTCCTCTATGTTGGACTGAAGGCCACAACTTCAACTTGGAGGATACTCATGACGAGGAAAATATGAAGGGGTATCACCTCGGCAGTTGCCAAGTGCCAGCCTTCGGAGACACTCTGCTTCAGGGCATAAAGGCAGGAGGATCCCAATCCATTAGGTCTGCAGGAGCATCAGCATTTTTCTGCTCTTGGCCTGTAGAGTACAGTGCAACAAAATGGCTGGTGTTGTGCACCACTGACACAGATATTGGACAGATGAGGATATCATGTGGCAACACCGTCAAAGACCATCTTCGAGTCAGTGAAGGAAAGACTGCTTGCCTTTGTTTAACTTCTTTGAATCTTTCTGGTTACCAGACAAAGACTTGGACGTTGGGTAGCTGGAGCAACATAGGAACACTTCAAGAGTACTCCTTCTGTCCTTTCCATGCTGCTGGTTGTATAGCTGGGGTATTTGTCCCATGACGTGAATGTTTGATGGTGCGTTGCACATCTGGAGGATTAGATGGATACCCTACCATACCACTGGGCAATTTCACAACCATGCACCTAAATTTGAATTTGCATGTCTGCTTGGACACTTCTTCTGTGGAGTGAGCTGTAGCTAGAACAATACTGTAGGTGCCATATGGTAGAATGCAGGGTTTCTGACTTGCCAACAACTTGCGAGCAACCAGGCAAGACGCTTTTCCTTCACCAAAACCTCCTGGATCGCCTCCTTATCAAGATACATGGGACAATTCTGGAAGGATGGGACAATTCTGCGAGGAGGCAGCACAGATGCCATTGCAGTTAATGCGGCAGGCTGAAGGAGGTGGACAATCACCCTCGTGCACATTAGTATGACAAGTTGAACATTTGGCCGGATGTCAAAAAGAACTGATAGTGTGGTTGAAACTATGACACTGGTAGCAGCACATAGAGTTCGGAATGTGTGGTTAGACTGTGATAATTTCATAGCCTGCTGGGATCTTGGAGGGAAGCAACACTATATCAAAACACTCTATCAAAAGTGAGAAATAGTGTGTGTGTGTGTGGGGGGGGGGGGGGGGGGGGGAGCACTATGGAGGCATCTATCCTTTCCATCACCCATTGGATGGCAGTGACACCCTAATCAGGCAGGTATGTTTGGATGTCAGCCTCCGTCACACTGTCAAGCAGCCTAGTGTAAATAACACCACGGAAAGAATTCAGAATTCAGAGCAGCTTGCAACTAACAGGATGGCTGAGGAGAAGTGAAGTGGCAAGCAGTTGTTGTGCTTGAGAATCAAAAATAGTCTCCAAGAGGAAAGCGCCACTCCATAACAGAGAGCAGGACTTCACAGAGCCAGCATTTGCATTAACACCTCTCTAAATAATAAATGGATTTACCAATGCAAAGAACTCACCGTCTACAGTAAGTGAAACCATGAGGAACTGTTGTGCAACTGGGATGGTCTTTGAATCGTTAGATCATTCCACTTAGGCTTTGTAGATGATTGGGAAGATGATTGTCTTATTGCAATAAAATCCTCCATGATTTCCAGCATTTCTGATGATGTACTGCTTCCAACTGGGGGGCCCCTTCTCAAGCAAGCGCACCTGCCTTAGGTGACTGTTCATGCCTCAGGTCACACCTACTGAACACCTGATGGAGGGACCAGTCAGCAATTTGGGAAGGTAGCTGCTCAGGCAATCACCCCTCCCTGGGCCTTGCCTACACTGGGGGTGGGGGTATGTGTGAACCCAACCTGTAGACACAAGTCTGGGAAATACACATTACCCTGTTACCTGCTATGCGTCAGATGCATGGGCCAGCCTACAGGAGTACACGGGGAGGAATAAGAAAAAGAGGAACCTCAAATGCTGAAGTGGAAGGAGGACAGGAGAAGGTGAATGAAGAAAGAAAGAGGAACGAAAACACAGTGGTGAGATTGATCCAATGTGAGCCACCAAAAATGTGACACATATTCCAAAATACACCCCAAACATGTTCCCCAAGGGAGGGTAAAAATAAGAGCAAGGGGACAGATACGCAGCACAGAAGGGAAAATATGCTTCAAAGGCTGGGGCCCTGTGGAAGCCAAGCACGAACCCGCTAAAGAGCTGTGAGTGCCCTGCAGGGTTAAAACAAAGTGAAAAATTTATGAAAGAGCTACAGAAAGCTTCTTACCCACTAGCCACTCTCTGTGCCTGCACCTGCTTGGTGCTGAATATTTCTGGAGTAACTACGACTGCAGGCAAAGCACTGTGCCCTCTCACAGCTGATACAGAACAGATGCTCTCTCTACATAGTTTCTCTGCAGATGTATTACTGCAGAATCAAACTGAATCGTTAAAACTATTTTCCATCACTGAGGATATAATCTTGTATTTAGCTTATGGTGAAAGTGATTTGATTAATTAGATTTACCTCAATAGTTTACAGTTCTTTCTTGTATACCCGTTTTCACAGTTGAGCCAAAATACAATGATCCCTGGTGCTTGTGCTAATTGGCATTGAGTGCCTGCGGTATTTCTATAAAAAGCTAATTTAATTTACAGTGATAATCATGCTAACAGACTATTACGGAGCAGTGAATATATAGCTCTGAAAACACTGAAATTATATTTAAATGAATCCTAAACTATCATTAAAAGAATAAAACATAAAATATTGCTGTCACACAGTAATAGCACTTTTATTAATAAGTGAAATAGCTAATGTAAGCTTACTTTGAATAAGGTTCAGGGTTCATTAAATAAAAACAATATTTCAAAGTTAATGATTTAATAAAGTATGCCTAATACTTTCAGTCAAAAAGTATGCAAAAAGTGGGTTTTAATGGAGTGTTACACCCTAAAAATATTTAAGTATTTGAAAATAATCAATACAGTATTGTAGTAATATAGTAATACAGTACTAAACTAGTACTAATATTTAGAAACTAAAAATTTAACATTGTCTATGTATTTAATTCTCTATTTTATAAAGATTTTTAATATTGCTCTAAATGCCATTATTAGGGCTAGAGTGTCTTTATAAAGGTGCAACCATCTGACTGGATTACTGAATACAAAGTTGTTGGTGACTGGTGAAATACCCAATTCATCCATAACATCTTGGTGGGCATGAAGAATAGCCAAATTGTCCAATCGCTTCTGTCCCTTTGTTGATTAGAGATATGTCTTCAGACATCTAAGAGTGTTAAATGACCATTCTGATTTTGCTGTCATGATTGGAACTACTTGGAGAATCTTAATTCACTTCACTACTTCACATAACATTTCTACAACTGCAGGCTATTATGTAACGTACTTTCTTACATCGAGCACATTTTTTAAGACCAGTTGTTTTTTATTAGTGATATCAAATAACATATTCAAGAGTAAGTGCTGCCTCTGAATGTCTAGGTCATTTTTGAAAAACTCAGTTGATTTTTCCAAATTTGTTTCACCTCTGTTTACTAAAAGCAAGCACACTTTTCCAACCCATCTGCAATGACCTGTGAGAGTCCAGTTGAAGCAAACCGCTCTGTAATGCAAGATTGCACCATTTCACATTCTTCATTGTAACAGCTTTGCAATATTCCTTTTGGGTTTTGAAAGTGTGTGGTGCACTGGCTTTTTTGTTTCATACTTCTTTGGTATACTTTGATTCCTAGGAAGCGAAGGATCATCAACTTGTGAAGGTTTTTCTTTTAAACACAATTCCCAAAAGAGTTCAAAACTATCACACCTTCCATTCAGTATACAAATCAAGCCCTCATATTTTTTCCAGATCAGCAACACTTAGATGAGGGCATTGAATTTTTTCATTGACATCCTCTACTGGGTTCATTGTATGGCAATAAAGACGTAAAATGAAGTAAGTCTTTAATTGTAACATTGACTCAAGGTAGACTGCACATTTGTAACCTGCCTCTGTTTTGTCCTCTGCAGAAAATGTTTCAAAAAACTCTAAAAGTTCTTCAAAGTTTTTCAATATTCAAGACACTAGAAGCTCGCATAGTCCATCGAGTTGGCCAAAGGGGTCACAGACCAGCTTGGTCGATGGTGCTCTCACAGCATATGCTTCTGAAAAGTAACATCCTTTTATTGGATTCCCTACGGTATTTATTAAGTCCTTGTCTAAAGCCATAATATCCCTCAAAGATGCAAGATGGTGGAGACTGTCTACAACTGCCAGGTCGAACCTGTGAGCAGTGCAGTGCATATACCGTGCTTTTGGTTGTATATCCAAAACTAACTCTTGTAGTCCTTTGAACTTACCTCTCATATTCGAGGCACCATCATAGCACTGTCCTCTGAAGTTATCCATTGACAAATCAAGATGAGCAAAAACATATTTTAAAATACTAAACAGAGTGCACTAAACAGAGTCTCGTACAAGCCAATAGACTTCATTAATGATTAAGGAATCATTGACAGTATGAACACAAAATGACACTTGTTCATGAACTGAAGAATCACTTGTTTCATTAACCATAACAGAAAAATGTTCAGTCTTCTTGATTGAAGCCAATAAACTTTCTCAACACATACTTTCCTAGTAGATCAATAATCTCTTTTTGAGTATCATGGAACATCCATTTATACCCCGAACGCCCTAAGCAATCTTTAAACTCAGGTAAATCATTCTTCTGGAGTTCCAACAATTGAAAACATTTGAGATGATGTCTTCAAGCGATCTAATTGCTAGTTCTTATTGGTATAGGAATTGCACAGTACTAAAAATTTGTCTCAAGAGCTAAAAGGCCTTTCTTCATATTATTGTCTAACTGTTCATTGAATTTGGAGGCCATACTTTGGTTAGTGATATAATTTAGTTTCAGAACACCTTATTTGTCCATACATGTATTTTCATGAAGATAGGATTTTTCCAAAGCCTTTTTCCAGCTAGAAAATCCTATTGAAGTAAATGCATTCTCTCTCTATCTTTTTTTTTTTTTTTTTTTTAAGAAAATTGTAATAAATTTTTAGCATCTGCCTATTTGAAGGTTTTGCAAAAGACTTTTTTGGTAGATGCTTCATATTCTAGCCATGTATATTTGATCAACTAAGACTTCTGAAATGATCTTCCCTTACCAGATTGTCCAGGTTGCGGGTGTGAGTAGTTCTAGCCTGAAGACAATGAAGCAATTGATGACACAATAATTGTTGGAGGTTGACTTGCAGTATCAACAACTTCCAAGCGTGCCTTTTTGGTATCACATTTATCCATCGCAAATTTAATTCACAATACACTAAGAGATTAAATTAAATGAATAAAATATAGTCATACAAAATAGTCCAATAGACACTAAAGTCTGAATACTAAACATGTCTGCACCATGCACTGAATCAAACTACCCACACTGAATGACTGTGATGGCAAGGTGGGCTTTATATCACCGCAGTGTTATAATGTCTCAAAGCGTCAAGGCGATGCAAGGCGGAGGGTTCCAGGCACTTATGCTCCAGTCCTTTTGATGTCGCCACAGCCTCAGTGCTGGCCTACCGGCACCAGTCTTTCCCCAAAATTTCACACACTGGGTCAAATACTAGGTGTGCCTGCAGAACCATAACATTATCATGATTCACACCCCTCATTTTCAGTTAAGCTGCTTACTACCATAATAATTACTTGTTTTAACTCATTACTGAATGTATTTTGAAAGGTAACTATTGCAAACAAGGAAAATAATAAATTCCAACATAATTTTTGGATTTTAAAAAGCATAATGCAACTAATAATTTTCTAAATATTGGGAGAGCTCCCTGCTCCCACTCCTCCCCGCCCAAACGATTCTTGAGGGGGGCTCAGGCCCCCTTGGGCCCATGGAGTCAGCGCCTGTGCCAGGTACTCAGCTTTGTTGGAACACATGCCTGAATAGCTGTGCTTGTCCACCTGAAGAAAACAGCAGCCACCAAGCTGATACTCAATAATTTACTTTGTTTTATTTTAACGCCATGGAATTTGATTCCACGAGACACATAAGGTAGTGCAGGTGGGAAATATTATCTACAGTTTTCAAATTATTTTGTCTCTTTTATATATATCGCGTGCAAGAAGTGTTATTACTGCAGGATATTTATCTATAAAGTGAGTTGCTACCTTGATAGAATTCAAGATTCGAGGGATATTATTTATACTTAATAGTTTCAATGTTAATTAATGATACTTGTGCAATTGCACAGTTCTGTTCATCAGTTCAACTTAAGTTGTTAAAACCGCTGCATTTTTGATAGGTGTAATAAACCTTATAAACAAGTTCAACAACATACATGTGTATGTGTGTCTTAAATAAAGCAATAGCAGAGAGAAAATAGTTAAGGAAACATATTAATAACCTTTTGCTAAAATTATCAATGATCACTCTTGTAACACATATTACACCATGGAATCAATTTCAAACTGCAGTAGTTAAGTGTCAAAGAATATTACAAAGTTGTATCATTTATTAAAATCTTACCCTAAAAGAACTTAACAAATACTCGTGTTATATGCCGAAATAAGTTTCCTGAAATTCTTAATTGACATAAGAAGGTAGTTCATGTTTCTGGTTGTGAATATTAAGAAAGAACAACTGAATTGTGTACTCACCATGCACTGCATTAATCCAATAAATGAGACAGCCGATATTCTTGTAGTTGGACCAGGCACTGGGAATTTCATGATCATCTGAAATCTTGTCCTCAGAGCTGCTGCTGGCAATCTTATCACCATCTGCTTCACCAAGATTAACAATGTTTTTCATATGGGTCTCCATAATTCACCCTCTCTCGCAAGCACCTTCAATATTTTTTTTCGTATGTAGAATCACCACATATCTACTGAACTTCAGTCAAAGCCTGACAAAAGTTTCGAAATTTGTGGTAAGTACCTATGTTACCAATCTTCTTAGGTCATTGGTCCCTAGGGTTATACACTATTTAATCTAACTTAAACTAACTTACACTAAGGACAAAACACCTTGCAAACCGTGGCAAGGACTCTCAGGCCGCACAGCTCCCCTGTGCAGCTCGAGGCTCGATGAAGCAATTTTAACTCCTTGCTTTGTGAAAAAGGTGCACACTTATTATTGTTTGCTACATTTCCTTTTGCTTGAGCCCAAAGACACTCAATTGCATTGTACATGCAATGGTACGTTGGAAAACAAATAACCTTGTGACCAGCAGTTCTAGCTGATTTCATCAATCATGTATACAAGAGTTTGTGGCTTTTTGAATTCCTAAGGGAGCAAACTGCTGATGTCATTAACTCCTAGGCTTACACACAACTTAAACTAACTTAGGCTAAGGACAACACACACACACACACACACACCCATGCACAAGTGAAGACTCGAACCTCCAGCAGGATGGGCCGCGCAATCCACGGCATGGTGCCCCTAACAGAGGGACCACTCCACATGGCAGTTAGGGGCTTAACAAGCTGAAGCTGCTCTGCCTTTTTTGGTTCATCAGTGCAATTAACATTATGTCACTGCAACCAACTTAACAAATCACCTTTTCTGCTTGACATGGTCGGCAATTTCTTCACCTGGGTAGAACAATAAGATGCTTTATCTATCATTATAATAGACTTGGGAGGGATGTTCCAAAGAAGTTTATCCTGAAACCGTGAGATGTAGCTTGCGGCATTCATTTCTTCATGGATATCTCCTGACTACTTTGAAGCAAAAGCCCACAAAGCACCGTTTATGACTGCTGCACTTGTTCCAGCATGGCAAACAATTAATCTGCCACCTTTCCCAGTTGATTTTTGTAGAACTGAAGAACTTGTGTCATTCGTCCAAACGTGTGAAACACTGTTGTTTGTATTAATTCAAGTCTATCCATAAGTATACTTCATTACAGTCAATAGTGCACATTGTTTCTGAGGAAACTGCAGTGCAGAATTACTATGTCCGTCCTCTCCATTACAAATGTATGATTGTTGAATGTTTAATACCTGAAGCCTAAAGAATTCAGAACCTAAGAAGGTGACTTCATACCCCCAGAAAACAGCCCTGCTTCATGAAGAGAAACGATAAGTTTTTTTCCTAGTTGGCAATTCACCTTTACAGTGATAATTGTAAATATGGTCCCAAATAGCACACTGATTAAAATTGTCAATAGTTCTCAATCAGTTCCTACCCTTTCTGTGTTTATCTGACATGCTAAGCTTGAAGTCTTTCTCACCACTATCAAGGCCTATGCGTTTTCCCTGAGTCACATGTTTCACTATAGCAGTTCCAATACCAAGTGCATTGGCTGTTCTTTGCACTACATTTGACACGGGGAGAATAGGTCCTTCATTACGCCTCTCACTTTCAAAGTAATCCTGCACATGAATATTCCCGCACTGCCATCCAGCACTAGCAGTTGCAACCATTAACTATACTGTCCAGCAGCTACAGGGTTGCTTTCTGTTTCTGCGACTGGAGCAGTCTCTTCGCACAGTAGGCAGAGCCATGGATCATCGTGTTTTTGCCCAACACTAAGATCTGCATTTCTCTATTGGTTCCTAACCGTACTAACTCAATACTGAATAAAAATAAGCCATATGTTACAGATAACCGTACGCTGTTTTCTTTGTTCAAAACGCCATATTATGTTGTTAATAGCAGAAAACGACATACACATCATCATTCATATCACACTACAGCATCAGAATGTATTGTAAACAATGGTAAGAACAATTATACTTTACTTTGTTAGTTTGTTTTGTGACTTGTGTAGAAATTTCACATGGTGTACTATTTGTTTCTCAGAATACAAAAAACTGAATGCTTTGTCATCTGCTGTCAGATTCTTTGCCTGTAATAGGTATACTGTGTGGAGTGTTCCAACCAGGCACAGATGCAGCTGTCCTTAGCAGATGGTAATCAGTGGTAGTGTAACTTGGAATTGCCAGAAATGACTATCTGCATCACAATTTTTTTCCTTGTGTTGTACTTTTAATTTTTGCACATTAGTACTCAACAGATTTTCCAACATTTTAAAGCTGTGAAATCTCTGTCTTGTCGTTGGCACATTTAATTCACTTATAGTGCAGGTTCAAAATCACAAACTGTAAATTTAGGAATATATTTCCGTGAATATATTTTCCATCCTCCTTTTTGATCTGGGCTTTGGACCAGCACTGGCGAAGTCAAAAATATATCTTTATGTTGTCTTTTGCTTTTTTATACATATATTTTTTCATTTTCCAAGGTTTTTTTTTTCTGATAGCACTGTTGTATTTGTTCTTCATTGCGATTGGCAACTTGTTCCTGTGTGGTAATTTTCAAAACTGGGAACAACACACACCTCACGAATTTTACATTCATATATGCTTTTTCGACACATTTTCTGTTTCCAGCAAACAATGCATCTAGACATAAGCATACTTTTCTAAGAATGCTCACTTGTTATACTGCTTGGAAAATGCCTTCTCAAAAACCTTGGAGGATTATCATCAGAATACCTTCCCCTGCCAGGTTTTCTGCGCTCTGATACATACGTTTCTGGAAGTTCCCTTACCAGCGACAGATAAAACTCAAATATCAACATATTACTACCTGTTAATGACCTGTGAAGGACGTGAGCATTTAAAACACACAGATCAAGAATGTGCAAAAAGAACTCCTTATACCACTTCATGTGTTTTGTATACATCCATCAAAACTAACGGTCAACTTATCCCAAATTCAAGTTATATTCTACAATGATTTGTGGTTTCTTAGTTTTCTCTCTAACATTCCTATCAGTCTTTCCCTTGTCAACAATTTCTGAGGTGTTACATGTGGTCAATGTCCACACTTCCCTTTTGTCACACCACTTGATGTGTTAGTGCAAATAAATTCAATGTCTTTCCATTTCAGTTTCTGCAGAACATTTGGCATGTTGCATCTGTTCTTATGGATAGCACCACATGTGTTTGTCCTGCAAGTGTGAAGCCAAGAAAATGTCTGGGCTCAAGTACCAATTATCGAGGTAGTGGGTATTGTCCACATTCTAAAATTGGCTTTATTAGTGTGGCTACTACATCACCACTTTTCCTCAAATTGTGGAACTTAGTTTCTGTTGATGTCCCTGTACAAAAATGAAATCTAAGAGAGACAGTCTTATAATCACATAACAAAAGTGTTTCTCATCTGAATATACTCCATTTCGATGGAATGAATTGTGTGAAAGATAAGTGTCCTTTACATATTAACAAACATTCATCACTGCAGAGTTTCTGATGTGGATTACATCCACAATGGAAAGCTGTATGAACTTTATCGTCGGTGTTCCTCAGTTTCAATAATCAATCTCCTCCAGTATTGGCAGGGTTGTCACTGAAATTTAACATTCTCATAAAAAAAAATTGTCATTTTCTTTGTAGGCGAAAAAGACTGAAGTAAAGTCCAATGAACAGATACCTGTAGTTCAAAGCCAAGGCTCACAACAGACAGAGAATCTGATGACAAGCTAGGAGCCAGAACTGTGAAAGGCTACTGAGGCAGGGGGCGGGAAGTCCACTGAGCGAGTTACCTTGTCATCAGCACTCAAGTAACGGTGCGCCTAAACTCGTCATCAGTGCTCAGGGGCTGGCAAACTAGTGTGACTGAACTCATCAACAGCACTAGGGCGAAAACCAGCAGCTGCGACTATACTCATTACCACCCAGGGAGTGGCAAGCAGCATGGCAAGTAAACTCATCAGCAGCAGTCTAAGGGTTAAAACTAAGTGGAATATTTACCAATAAGCTGCAGAAATCTTCTCAACAGATAGCCACTTACAGTAAAAACACTTACTACAATGTTTTGCTTGTTTCCCTTGCATAAAAAAGGTGGTAAAATTTATGAAAGAAACTGCCGACTGCTTCTCACCAATAGCCACTCTTGGTAGAGTTACAACAAGCATCTGGCCCTGGGCAGAGGATCGGGATGGAGAGAGAGCACAATCCAGCTTCCTTATAGTAAAGGCAGCATAGTAATGCTACCATTCTGAGAAGAGAAGAATATCATCTGAGCCTCCTCCACTCGTTTCTGATGGAAGAAGTCAGGAAGTCAGGGTGATAATGAGAGGAGAATGAAATTTTCACAAAAGTTGGTGGTGACAGCAATAGGGTCCACAATGACATGGTCTGCCACTGTCCAGCCAGAAAGTGGGCAATGGATCCCTGCCAGAAATTAGGGAATGGGTCTTGGTCCCAGAGAGCCATCAGAGATTGGCCCACATGATGGTAGAGGGGTGCAAACCGAGGAAGAAGAAATAAGAGTGACATCAAATGCTGAAGTGGAGGAAGGATGTGAGAAGGTGAATGAAGAAAGGAAAAAGGAATTAGAAACAGTGGCGAGACTGCTTTTATGTCATCTACGGACAGTGCAGAACATTATATGTAACACCCCAACCATGATCCCCAATGGAGGGGAAAAAGAATATTAAGAACGTAGACATGTAGTACAGAAGGGAAAATGATTCTGTAAAGGCTAGGGCCCTGTGGTAGCCAAGAACGAACCTGCCAAAGACCGGCAAGCACCCTGTGGAAAGAGGGGGAACCTACGAAACAAGCTGCAGAGGGCTTCTCACAGACTAGCCACTGCTGGTAGATATTGTTACTATAATGCACAACTCATGTCATTTGCATCTACAAACTAATGAAAAATTTATGAAAGATGTTTCAGAAAGGTGCTCACCCACTAGCCACCCTTGGTACTTACAGTCACTACAACCTCTCACTTGCTTCCATTACCTCTTAACACTAGATGAATGCAGCAACAGAAAACATCACACCCAATAGCAACTTTTTGTAGCTGTAGTTACTACGATACCTTGTCTCTTATCACTAACTGATGAATTTATGAAAGAAGCTTCAAAAAGTTTCTCACACACTAGCCCATCATAGTAGATATACTTTATTCAACAATTCAATCATCTCACTTGCATCTTAAAAATAAGTAAAAAAAAAAAAATTATGGGAGAAGTTGTAACAAGCTTTCCACATACTAGCCAATCTTTGTAAATATAGTTAAAACACTACTTTACTAATGTCCCATTCCCATATTTGTAAGTAAAGAATTTATGAATGAATCTGCAGAAAGCTTCCATACCATCAGTCACCATCTGTAGATGTTGTTACTGTGCAACTCTACCTATCACCCTAGATTCGTAAACCTAGGTGAGAAATTTATGAAAGAAGCTGCAAAAAGCTTCTCTAATGACAGTCACTGTCTGTAGATATAGTTACTGAACTCCTGTACATGTTGAACTTTGTTCATCACTCTAGGTAGAAAATTTATGAAAGGAGCTCCAGAATGCTTCATATCCATTTGCAACTCCATGTAGGTATAGTTACTGCACAGCCGTACAAATTTCCCTTGATTCTTTCCTTTACACCAGTAACTATATGTAGATAGAGCTACAGCGCAGCTGCACACATCACAATTGAGACTTAAGGACAGGAAAAATTTTTGAAAAAAAGGGGCAGAAATGTTCCTTACGACCAGTTCTTATCTGCAGGTATAGTTACAGCACAGCTGTATGTGTCGAATATGATTCTTAACCAAAGGAAAACAATTATGAAAGCAGCTGCAGAAAGCTTCCATACCACAATTAATTAACCATAGGTATAATTATCGCACAGCTCTACACATTGAACTCTGTTCTTAATCCTGGGTGAAAATTTATAAAAGAAGGTGCCAAAAGCTTCTTACCCATTTGTGGCTCCCTGTAGATATAGTTACTGCTTACTCGTACACATCACCCTTGATTCTTAACCCTAGGCGAAATACTTATGAAGGAAGCTGCAGAACACTTTTCTACCACAAGCCACTATCTGTGGCTATAGTTGCTGCACAGATGAGCATGTAAATTTTGACTCTTAACGAGCTGAAAATATTTATGAAAGATGTACCACCAGCTGTCTCTAGATATAGTTATTCCACAGCTGTACACGTCACCAATGATTCTTGACCAGAGCAAAAATTTATTAAAACAGCTGCAAAAACTTCCTTAAAATCAGTCACTATCTGTAGGTATAGTTACTGCCACACATCACTCTTGATTCCTTACCCTAGGTGAAAAAATTATGAAACAAACTGCAGAACGCTTCTCTACCGTAAGTCGCTATCTGAAGGTATAGTTACGGCACAGCTGTGCATATCACCATGACTTAGTACAATAGGTGAGGAAGTTATGCAATAAGCTGTAGAGTGCTTCCTTACCAACATTCACCATCTGTAGATACAGTTAGTGTCCCAATTTTCTACCCTATTCAAAAAACTTATAGAAGAAGCTGCAGAAGGCTTCCTACCGACAGCCACCATGTGTTGATATAGTTACAGCTTTAGCTGAATATATCACTTTGATTTTCTACCATAGATGATGAAGTTATGGAACAAGCTTCAGAATGCTTCATTACCAACATTCAGCATCTGCAGATACCGTTACTGCACAGCAATACATATCGCTCAATATTCTACCCTAGGTGAAGAAGTTAAGGGTGAAGCTGCAGAAAGCTTCCTTTCCAACATTCACCATCAACAGATATAATTACTGCTTGGCTGTACACATCACCTTGATTTTCTACCCTAGGTGAAGAAGACTTGTAAAAAAGCTGCAGAAAGCTTCCTTACCAACATCCACAATCTGCAGATATAGTTACTGCTTTGCTGTACATATCGCCTTTATTTTTTACCGTATGTGAAAAGTTACAGAAGAGGCTGCACAGAAATAATCTGCATATATAGTTACTGCACAGACTTATGTATAGCCTCGATTTTCTACCCTAGATGAAGAAGTTATGCAAGAAGTTGCAGGAAGCTCCTTTACTAACATTCACCATCTGCTGATGTAGTTGCTGCATAGCTGTACATAGTACCTTGAGTTTGTACCCTGTGTTAGGAAGTTATGGACGAAGCTGCTGAAAGCTTCATTACCAAGACTCACCACCTACAGATATAGTTACTGCACAGCTATATATATTTCCCGATTTCCTTCCACACATCAAGTTGTAACTGTACATCTACCTCTTTCTTGCCCCATATTACCATATCATCTGCAAAAATCATCACTTTGTCTTTCTCTTTTACTGCACCTCTAACTGCCCTATTCATTCCCTCCATCACAACATTAAAATTTGCAGGAGATAGAATACTTCCTTATTTAAGTCCTTGTCTTATTTGGAAGTATACAGAGTTCCCCAATGTTGTTCTAGTTCTACAATTGTGTTCTCTGCACATTTAGTTTATTACATTAATGCATCTGTCATCTACATGTATCTTCTTCATTTCATCCCAGTCTTTCCTTGTCAACTGGGACACATCCCTATCCTTTGTCAATAAAAACCATTATCACATTTTTTTTAAAACTCCCAACTTCCTTCCACCAGTTGATAGATAGAAAATATCAGGTTGATTGTGCTTCTTCCTTTCCTAAACCCATGCTGTTCTTCACTCAGCCCTTTTCTATGTTTTAATGTATTCGATTTAGTAAAATTAATTCAAAAATTTTGGCTGTATGACTCATAAGGGTTATACCTCTGTCGTTTTTCCAAAGCCTTTTATTGTATTTTTTGAAGATGGGCACAATGTCTCCTCTTCTCCAATTGAAAGGTGTGGTACTAATCATTAACACACTTGATAGTACTCTGCTGTACATATAGCCTTCACTTTCTACTCTAAGAGAAGAAGTTATGGAAGAAGCTGAAGAGAGCTTCCATAGCAACATTCAAAATCTGCAAATATAGTTACAGCACAGGTGCACGTATCACCATGATTTCCTACCCAAGGCAAAGATGTTATAAAAAATGTGCAGAAAGCTCTGTTAACAACACTCACCATCTGCAGATTTAGTTACTGCACAACTGTACATACTGCAAAGGTTTTCTAACCTCGGTGACTAATTTATGGAAGAGGCTGCAGGAAGCTCCTTTCCAACATCCAAAATCCGCAGATACATTTCCAGCACAGCTGTATATATCACATTTATTTTCTACCCTGGGTGAAGAAATACTAGGAGGAGGTGCAGGAAGCTTCCATACTAACATTCACCATCTGTAGATATAGTTACTGCACAGCTGTATGTATCTCCTTTGTCTTCTACCGCAGGTGAAAATGTACTTCAAGGCACTGCAGAAAGCTTCCTGACATACATTCTCCATCTGCAGATATAGTTACCGCACAGCTGTATATACCTCCATTATTTTCTACCCTAAGTTAATAATTACTGGGAGTGTATTAAAATTTGGACAGGACATTAAAATGTGGCATACCGCTAGCAATTGACCACATGGACAGAACGGCGCTGGCACAGCCACCGGCAAATGGTGATGGCTGAACCGGCAATGTCCAATTCGTAACCGGGCCAAAATGACCTCCTCCCAACGAGAAGGGCATGAAGAGGTCATCCAAGCTTTGGGAAGAGGTTTCAAGGCCCGTAGCTTGTTGTCCGTAAGTGCAAACCAATTGCCATGCCACAGCGATAAAATGCGCTGACAAATGACCCTGCTACAATTTGATGAAGGGACACAACAAGAAGCTGTCCGAGGCTGGAGGACCGCAGCCTTGGCCACGGCATCTGCAGCTTTGTTCCCAGGGATACCGACATGGCCAGGAACCCACATAAAGGCAACAAGAGAACCGTTGTCCGCCAACTGCTGAAGAGAGCGTTGGATCCGGTGCACGAAAGGGTGAACCGGATACCGATGACAGGCTCTGGATGGCGCTCAGCGAATCAGAGCAGATGACGTAAGCAGAATGTCGGTGGGGGCAGATGTAAAGAACAGCCTGGTAGAGGGCAAAGAGCTCAGCTGTGAAGACCGAACAATGGCCATGGAGCCGGTATTAGAAACTGTGTGCCCCGACAATAAAAGAACACCCAACACCGTCATTGGTCTTACAGCCATCTGTATAAATTAAGGTCATATTAATGAACTTCGAACGAAGTTCGACAAAATGGGAGCGGTATACCGAAGCAGGGCTAACCTCCTTTGGGAGTGAGCCAAGGTCAAGGTGAACGCGAACCTGAGCCTGGACCCAAGGTGGTGTTTGGCTCTCGCCCACTCGAAAGGTTGCAGGGAGAGAAAAATCAAGGTGCTGAAGGAGGCGATGAAAGCGAACTCCAGGGGGTAGCAAGGAAGAGACATACAACCTGTATTGACGGTCGAGAGAGTCGTCAAAAATGGATCAATAAGACAGGTGGTCGGGCATTGACAATAGCCGACAGGCATACCGACAAAGCAGTATATCATGCCAGTAGGGCAGTGGCAATTCAGCGGCTTCAGCATGAGGACTCTCGAAGGGACTATTATAGAACGCTGTGATCGCAAGACGTAAACCCCGATGTTGTATAGAGTTGAGGCGGCATAAGATGGACGGCCGTGCAGAGGAGTATACGAAGCTCCCATAATCCAGCTGTGAGCGGACGATCGACAGATATAGGCGAAATAGGACGGTTCGATCCGCTCCACACGACATACTGCTGAGAACACAGAGGACATTTAGAGAACAGGAACAACGGGCAGCCAAATATGACACATGTTGAGACCAGCTAAGTTTCCTGTCAAGTGTAAGACCTAAAGATTTTGTTGTCTCCACGAATGGGAGAGCAATGGGACCGAGTCATAAGGATGGTGGGAGAAACTCTTTGTAGCGCAAGACGTTAATACAGACCGTCTTCTCGGCAGAAAAATGGAAGCCATTGGCGACACATCAAGAGTGAAGGCAGTGCCGCAGGCAGTGCTGCAGGCAGTGCGGAAGGCAGTGCTCCAGGAAACATGTACACTGTGCACTGCAATAGATGGTAAAATCGGCCATGAAAAGGAAGCCTGATACATCAGCTGGGAGGCAATCCATTATTGCATTGATCGCTATGGCGAAGAGAGCGACGCTCAAAACAGATCCCTGTAGCACCCCATTCTCCTGGCGAAAGGCGTCTGACAGGACAGAACCCACACGTACCCTGAACTGTCGATCCATTACAAAGGCATGCATAAAAAGAGGGAGGCGACCGCAAAGGCCCATGTATGCATGGTGCGGAGAATGCCCGCCCTCCAACAGGTGTCGTAAACCTTCTCCAAATCAAAGAACAAAGCCGCGTGAGTGCTTCGGCAAGAAGTTATTCATAATGAAGGTCGACAAGGTAACCAGATGGTCAACAGCAGAGCGGCGCCTATGAAATCCACATTGTACACTGGTAAGTAGGTGTCGAGATTCAAGCAGCCAAACCAAATGAGAGTTAACCATTCGCTCCATCATCTTGCAGACACAGCTGGTAAGCGAGATGGGTCGATAACTGGAAGGCAAGTGCTTGTCCTTCCACGGAGTAGAATTCGGCACAATAGACTCGCTCCAGCATGTGGGAACATGACCCTCAATCCAGATGTGATTGTAAGTATGAAGAATAAAACCTTTACCCACAGGAGAAAGGTTCTTCAGCATCTGAATATGAATAGAATCAGGCCTGGAGCAGAGGACCATGACCGGGCAAGTGCATTTTCGAGTTCCCACATAGTGAATGGGGTGTTATAACTTTTACGATTCGAGGAGCGGAAGTTAGGTGGCCTAGCCTCCTCTGCCTGTTCTCGGTGGAGGAAGGCAAGGTGGTAATGAGCGGAGCTTGAAACCTCTGCGAAAAAGTGACCGAAGGCATTGGAGACATCCTCAGGGGCAACAAGGACGTCATTCGTGACAGTCAAGCCAGAAACTGGTGAGTGGACCTTAGTGCCAGATAGCCGGTGCAGGCTACCCCAGACAACAGAAGAAGGAGTAAAACTGTTAAAGGTGCTTGTGAAAGCAGCCCAGCTGGCTTTCTTGATTTCTTTAATAACACGATGACACTGTGCACGTAATTGTTTATAATTGATACAATTCACCACCGTAGGGTGGCGTTTAAATGCGCATAAAGCACGTCGACGAGCACGTCAAGCATCTCTACATGCTGCGGTCCACCTGGCGACCGGTACGCGACATGGAGAAGAAGTAGTGTGAGGGATGGAATATTCAGCAGCAGTGAGAATGACTTCCATGAGGTGTGCGACCTGACTATCGCAGCTTGTGAAGGTTTGATCCTAAAAGGTCGTCCTAGAAGAGAAGAGCCCCCAGTCTGCTTTGGAGATGTTCCAACAAGTTGAGCACGGAGAGGGGGTATGATGCAGGAGATGGATAACACATGGGAAGTGGTTGCTGGAATACGTATCAGAAAGTGCGTACCACTCAAACTGGCGTGCAAGTCGGGTAGTGCATATAGACAGGTCTAAATGGGAGCAGGTGTGAGATGTGTCCGAAAGAAAAGTAGGGGCGCCAGTATTGAGGCAGACAAGATTGAGGTGGTTGAAAAGGTCTGCTAACAGGGAGCCCCTCGGGCAGGATGCTGGAGAGCCCTAAAGGGGATGGTGGGCATTGAAGTCTCCAGTTAACAAAAACGGTGCAGGTAGTTGAGCAATAATTTGCATCATGTCTGCCCCGGTAATGGCAGACAACGATGGAGTGTAAACGGTACAAATGGAAAATGTAAAAGTGGGGAGAGTAATTTGGATGGCAGCTGCCTGCAGGCCGGTGTGCAATGTGATGAGATCATAGTAAATATCATCCCGGACCAGCAACATAACCCCTCCATGAGCCGGAATACCTGTCACAGGGGTAGGTCAATACACACAGAGGCATAGTGTGCCTAGTCAATATGATCGCATGGGTGCAGCTTCGTTTCCTGGAGAGCTACGATGAGTTAACTGTGCAAGCATAGCAGCAACTTTAAGTCCTCTCGGTTGGAGCAAATGCCGCAAATATTCCAATGAAGAAGTGCCATTGTGAGAAGAAAAAGGAAAATGAGAAGCAAGAAGGGGTCACCTCGAAGGCCGCTGAGGGCCTGGCTTCGTGTGAGCACTGCTGCCGCTATCAATAGGCGGAGAGTCATCGTCCATTGGTTCTATAGGTTCGTCGGCCATCTTGTTAAGGTGGCCAGAAGGGAGAGCTTCCTCCACCGTTGAACGGTCAGATGTTTGGCTACCAGCAGTGTGGCCAGGCAAAATGGATGACGGCCTGGGGCGGCAACCACTGGGTAGCGCAGGAGAAGAAACGCGCCATGGCGGAGAAGGAGAACTTTGCTTCCTATGAGCCGTCTTGGAAGGTCATTTAGTGGAATTACTGGTCAATGGCTGGGAGTTCAATGTACGTAGCAAGTCTGTATGGGACGGTTCCTTCTTAAAGGCCCGTGCATCTGACTTCTGGTTCTTAGTCGTGGCAGAAGCTGATGAAGGTGCTTGTGTCTTAGGAGTAATGGGAGGACAAGGATACGTTGACCGGGCGATCTTAGCACTGGCCGAACGGACGACCGTAGTGCTGAAGGTCAGATCGCATGTCTGCGTTGCCACCTCCCTGGTAGTCTGAGGAGAGGCGAGGACAGTACAGTATTTCTCCACTGGAAGCAGCGTGGGCTTTCTACTAGCAAATAGCTTGCGAGCAGCCAAAGTGGACACTTTCGCTTTGACCCGAATTTCCTGGATACAGCGTTCATCCTTGTACATGGGACAGTCGCGAGAGGACACTGCATGGTCACCCTGACAGTTCACACAACGAGGAGATGGTGGTGGACAGTCACCCTCATGGGCACCCCTGCCACAAGTGACACATTTAGCCGCATTAGAACAAGACTGGCGAGTGTGATTTAAATGCTGACACTGGTAGCAGCGCGTCGGTGTCGAGACATAAGGGCGAATAGAAATAACATCGTAGACCGCTTTGATGCGTGATGGCAGCTGAACACTATCAAAGGTCAAGAAAAGTGTCCGGGTCGGTACAAGGTCATTGTTGACCTTTTTCATGACCTTATGGACAGCCGTCACACCCTGCTCAGCGAGTAAAGACAGAATCTCCTCATCAGTCAATCTGTCGAGTGATCTAGTATATACCACACCAAGCAACGAATTCAAAGTGCAGTGAGCCACCACCCAGACACGGAAAGTGTACAGGAGTGTGGGCCGAAGCAGTTTTTGTGCCTGAAAGGCACTCTCAGTTTCTATTAACAAGGTACCGTTATGCACCCTGGTACAAGACTTGACAGATCCGGCTATGGCATCTACACCCTTTTGGATAATGAAAGGGTTGACATATGAAAAATCTTTTCTGTCCTCAGATTGAGAAACTACAAGGAACTATGGGGCAGGCGGTAGTACTTTTCTCACTAGTGGCTGGCCAAGTTTCCATATTTGGGCAGAAGTCGAGAGAGAAGAAGAAGAGAAATCCATTGCAGATTGCGCACTCCTTCCTTGTGCGGACCCTCGCAGAGGGTACTCCCACCTTAGGTGAATGTTTACATCTCAGGTCACAACTCCCAAGAAACGGACTGAGAGATCAATCAGCATTGTCAAAAGGTGTAAGCTCAGGCAGTCACACTTCCCTGGGCCTGGCCTTTACCAGGCGGTACGTGCATGCCTTACTAGTCTACCCAGGATGGGGAATGACGCGTTACCCCGTCACCGGCTATGCATGCGAACCTGTGGGTCCGCCTTCAGGCACGTAAAGGAAGGAAAGACGAAGAGGAAAAAAAAGGGAGAGAGGGAGAGAAAGGACAGACTGTCTCAAATGCCGAGGCGGACACCAGAGGGTGGACAAGAAGGCAAGGACAAGAAGGCAAGGGAAAAAGTAAGTAAGACAGTGAGAGGGAGAAGGACAAAGAAAGGAACCAAACAAAGGAAGGAAGAAACCAGAATAAGTGAAAAAAAAATGACGACAAATAGAAGTCGCGGAACCTTCCATCTCTGGACGCAGCGGCAAACTACACCCTTGAGGTAAAGGGACTCCTTTCAATCACCTCTTACGACAGGCAATAATATCTCGGGCCTATACTAACTCCGGGACCCACACGAGGAAATTACTGGAAGGAGCTGCAGAATCTTCCTTACAAAGATTCACCATCATTAGGTACAGTTACCACACAGCGGCATGGATCAATTTTTTTTTAATAAGGTGAAGAAACACTGGAAGAGGTTGAAGAAAGCTTCCTTGAAAAAACATTCACCACCTTCAGATAAGTTTACTACACAACTGTTATAACTACAATATTTTTCACCCTAGGTGAAGAAGTACTGGAAGAAGCTGCAGGAAGCTTCCCAACAGCCATTCACCATCTGTAGATGTTATCTCTGCACAGCTATATATATATCTCCTTCATTTTCTAACCTAGGTGAAGGAGGACTGCAAGGGGCTGCAGGAAGCCTCCTTACCATCTTTCACCATCTGTAGATGTAATTTCCGCACAGCTGTATATATCTCCTATATTTTCTAACCTAAATGAAGGAGGACTGGAATGGGTTGCAGAAAGTGTCCTTACCAACATTCACCATCTGTAGATGTAATTTCTGCACAGCTGTATATATCATCTTTATTTTCTAACCTAGGTGAAGTAGGACTGGAAGCAGCTGCAGAAAGCCTCCTTACCAACATTCACCATCTGAATAAGTAATTTCTGCACAGCTGTATATATCACCTTTATTTTCTAACCTTGGTGAAGGGGGATTGCATAGGGCTGAAAGCCTCTTTCCCAACATTCACCATCTGTAGATGTAATCCCTGCACAGCTATATATAACTCCTTTTTTTTTCTAACCTAGGTGAAGGAGGACTCTAAGCGGCTGCAGAAAGCCTCCTTACCAAAAATCACCATCTGTAGATGTAGTTTCTGCACCCCTGCATATATGTCCTATATTTTCAAACGTAGCCGTATGACGACAAAGTGGCTGCTGAAAGCCTCTTTCCCAACATTTAATTTGTAGATGTAATTCCTGGGCAGCTGTATATATCAACTTTACTTTCTCATCTTGGTGGAAGGGGACTGGAAGGGGCTGGAAGCCTCCTTGCCAACATTCACCATTTGTAGATGTAATTTCTGCACAGCTGTATATATTTTCTTTATATTCTAACCTAGGAGAAGGCAGACTGGAAGGTGCTGCAGAAAGCCTCCTTACCAACATTCACCATACGTAGATGTAATTTCTGTACTGCTGTATACATCACCTTTATTCTCTAATCAAGGGGAAAGAGGACTGGAAGGGGCTGCAAAAAGCATTCTTAAAAACATTCACCATTGGTAGATGTAATTTCTGAACAGCTGTATACATCTACTTTATTTTCTAACCTAGGTGAAGGAAGACTGGAAGTGGCTGCAGCAAGCCTCCTAACGAACATTCACCATATGTAGACGTAATTCCTGCACAGCTGTATATATAACCGGTATTTTCTAAACTTGGTGAAGGAGAACTGGAAAGGGCTGCGGAGAGCATTATTACCAACATACATCATCTGTAGATGTAATTTCTGCACAACTGTACATATCGACTTTTTTTCTAACCTAGGTGGAGGAGGACTGGAAAGGGCTACAGAAAGCCTCCTTACCAAAGTTTTACATCTGCAGATGTAATTTCTGCATGGATGTATATACCTACTTAATTTTATAACGTAGATGAAGGAGGATTGGAAGGGGCTGCAGGAAGCATCCTTACCATCATTTGACATCTCTAGCTGTAATTTTTGCACAGTTGTATATATCTCCTTTATTTTCTGACCTAGGTGAAGGTGGACTGAAATGGGCTGCAGAAAGCCTTTTTCCCAACATTCACCATCTGTACTTTTTGCATAGCTGTATATATCTCCTTTATTTCCTAACCGAGGTGAAGGAGGACTGGAAGGTTCTGGAGAAAGCCTCCTTACCAACAATCACCATCTGTAGATGTAATTCCTGCACGGCTGTATTTATCACCTTATGGTCTAACCATGGTGAAGAGGGACTGGAAGGGGCTGAAAGCCTCCTTCCAAACATTCACCATCTGCAGATGTAATTCCTGCACAGTTGTATACATCACCTCTATTTTCTAACCTTGGTGAAGGGGGACTGGCAGGGGTTGAATGCCTAATTCTCAACATTCACCATCAGTAGATGTAGTTTCTGCACAGCTGTATATATCTGCTATATTTTGTAACCTATCCATACGACGATTGGAAGTGGCTGCAGGAAGCCTCCTTACCAACAATCACCATCTGTATATGTAATTCCTTCACAGCTGTATATATCACTTTTATTTTCTATCCTTTGTGAAGGGGGACTGGAAAGGGCTGAAAGCCTCCTTCCAAACATTCACCATCTGCAGATGTAATTCCTGCACAGCTGTATGTATAAGGTTTATTTTCTGCCCATGGTGTAAGGGCACTGGAAGGGGCTGAAAGCCTCTTTCCCGACATTCACCATCTGTATATGCAATTCCTGCACAGCTACCTATATCACCGTTATATTCTAATCTTGCTGAAAGGGGTATGAAAGGGGCTGAAAGGCTACTTCCCAACATTCACTATCTGTAGATGTAATTCCTGCACAGCTGTATATATCACCTTTATGTTGCAACCTAGGTGAAGGGGGACTGGAAGGGACTGAAAGCCACCTTCCTAACATTCACCATCTGTAGATGTAATTCTTGCACAACTGTATTTATCACCTTTATTATCTAACCTTGGTGAAGGGGGACTGGAAGGCCCTGAAAGCCGTCCTCGCAACATTCAACATCTGTAGATGTAATTCCTGCACAGCTGTATATATCAACTTTATTTTCTAACCTAGGTGAAGGAGGACTGGAAAGGGCTGATGAAAGCCTCCATACCAATAATCACCATGTGTAGATGTAGTTTACGCACAGGTGTATATATCACCTTTATTTTCTAACATTGGTGAAGGGGGACTGGAAGGGGCTGAAATAGTCCTTCCCAACATTCACCATCTGTAGATGTCATTCCTGCACAGCTGTATGTATCAACTTTATTTTCTAACCTTGGTGAAGGGGGACCGGAAGCGGTTGAAGGACTCCTTCCCAACAATCACCTTCTGTAGATGTAATTCCTGCACATTTGTATACATCACCTTTATTTTCTATCTGATATATTTTCTAACCTAGGCATACGATGACTGGAAGTGGCTGCAGCAAGCTTCCTTACTAACAGTCACCATGTGTAGATGTAATTCCTAAACAGCTGTATATATCACTTTTATTTTCTAACCTTGGTGGAGGGGGACTGGTAGGGGCAGAGAGCTGCCTTCCCAACATTCACCATCTGTAGCAGTAATTCCTGCACATCTGTATATATCACCTTCATTTTCTAACTTTGGTGAAGGGGGATGGAAGGGGTTGAAAGCCTCCTCCCCAAAATTCACTATCTGTAGATGTAGCTTTTGCACAGCTGTATATAACACATTTATTATCTAACCTCGGTGAAGGGGGACTGGAAGGGGCTGAAAGAGTCCTTGCCAACATTCACCATCTGTAGATGTAATTCCTGCACAGCTGAATATATCACCTTTATTTTCTATCCTTTGTGAACAGGGATTGGAAGGGGCTGAAAGCCTCCTTCCAAACATTAACCATCTGGAGATGTAATTCCTACACAGCTCTATATATCACGTTTATTTATTAACCTTGGTGAACGGGGACTGGAAGGGCCTGAAAGCCTCCTTCCCAACATTCACCATCTGTAGATGTAATTCCTGCACGGCTGTATATATTACCTTTATTCTCTAACCTTGGTGAAAGGGAACTGGAAGGGGCTGAAGGGCTCTTTCCCATGGTTCACCATCTGTAGATGTAGTTTCTGCACATCTGTATATATGTCCAAAACAGTCTAACCTATCCGTACGATGACAGGATGTGGCTGCAGTAAGACTCCTTACCAACGATCATCATCTATAGATGTAATTCCTGCACAGACATATATATCACCTTTTTTTTCTATTCTTGGTGAAGGGGGACTGAAGGGGCTGGAAGCCTCCTTCCAAACATTCACCATCCGCAGATGTAATTAGTGCACAGCTGTTTATATCACCTTAATTCTCTAACTTTCGTAAGGGGGACTGAAGGGAGCTGAAAGCATCCTTCCAAACTTTCACCATCTGAAGATGTAATACGTGCACAGCTGTATATATCACCTTTATCTTATATCCTTGGTGAAGGCGACCTGGAAAGGACTGAAAGCCTCCTTCCCAACATTCAACATCTGTAGATGTAATTCCTGCACAGCTGTATATATCACCTTTATTGACTAACCTTGGTGAAGGGGGACTGGGAGGGGCTGAAACACTCCTTCCCAACCAACAATATCTGTAGCTGTAATTAAAGCACATCTGTATATATCACCTTGATTTTCTAACCTTGGTGAAGGGGGACTGGAAGGTGCTGAAAGCCTCCTTCCCAACATTCACCATCTACAGCTGTAACTAATGCACATCTGGATCTATCACCTTTCTTTTCTAACCTTGGTGAAGGGGGACCAGGAGGCCTGAAAGAGTTCTTCCCAACCAACACTATCCTTAGATGTAATTCCTGCACAGTTCTATATATCACCTTTATTTTCTAACCATGGTGAAGGGGGACTGGAAGGCGATGAAAGCCTCCTTACCAACAATCACCATCAGTAGATGCAGTTTCTGCACAGCTGTATATATCTGCTATACTTGCTAACCCAGCCATACGACGACTGGAAGTGGCTGCAGGAGGCCTCCTTACCAACAATCACCATCAGTAGATGTATTTCGTGCACTGCTGTATATATCACTTTTATTTTCTAACCTTTCTGAAGGGAGACTGGAAGTGGCTGAAAGCCTCCTTCCCGACATTCACCATATGTAGATGTAATTCCTGCGCAGCTGTATATGTCACCATTATTGTCTAACATTGGTGAAAGAGGATTGGAAGCGTCTGACGAAAGCCTCTTTAACAAAAATCACCATCTGTAGATGTAGTTTTTTCACAGCTGTATATATCTTCTATATAGTCTAGCTGTACAAAGACTGGATGAGGCTGCAGGTAGCCTCCTTACCAACAATCACCATCTGTAGATGTAATTCCTGCCGGGCTGTATATATCACCTTTAATCTCCAACCTTGGTGAAGAGGCACAGGAAGGGTCTTAAAGCCTCATTCCCAACATTAACCATCTGTAGATGTTATTCCTGCACAGCTGCGTATATCACCTTTATTTTCTGACCTTGGTGAAGGGGGACTGGAAGAGGCTGAAAGCCTCCTTCCCAACATTCACCAACTGTAGATGTAATTTTTTCACAGCTTAATAAGTCTCCCTGATTTTCTAACCTAGGGGAATGGGACAGGAAGGGGCTGCAGAAAGCCTCCTTACCAACAATCACCATCTGCAGATGTAGTTTCTGCTGCCCTGTATATATGTCCTGTATTTTCTAACCTAGCCGTATGATGACAGGAAGTGGCTGCAGCTAGCCTCCTTTCCACCAATCACCATCTGTAGATGTAATTCCTGCACAGCTGTATTAATCACCTTTATCATCTAACCTTGGTGAAGGGGGACTGGAAGGGGCTAAAAGCCACCTTCCCAACATTCACCATCTGTAGACGTAATTCCTGCACAGCTGTATATATCACCTTTATATTATAACCTTGGTAAAGGGGGACTGGAAGGGGCTGATAGACTCTTTCCCAACATTCACCACCTGTAGATGTAATTCCTGCACAGCTGTATATATCACAATTATTTTCTAATCTTGGTGAATGCGGACTGGAGGGGCTGAAAGCCTCCTTCACAACATTCATCATCTGTAGATGAAATGCATGCACAGCTGTATATATCACCTTTATTATCTATCATTTGTGAAGGGGGACTGGAAGGGGCTGAAAGCCTCCTTCACAACATTCACCATTTGTAGATGTAATTCCTGTGCAGCTGTATAAATTACCTTTCATTTATAACCTTGGTGAAAGGGGACTGGAAGGGGCTGAAAGTCTCCTTCCCAACACTCACTATCTGTACATGTAAAACCCGCACAGCTGTATATATCACCTTTATATTATAACCTTGGTAAAGGGGGACTGGAAGGGGGTGATAGACTCTTTCCCAACATTCACCATCTGTAGCTGTAATTCCTGCACAGCTGTATAAATCACTTTTATTTTCTAACCTTGGTGAAGGGGGACTGGAATGGGGTTAATGCCTTCTTCCCAACATTCACCATTTGTACATGTAATTCCTGCACAGCAGTATGTATCACCTCTATTTTCCTATCCTTGGTGAAGGGGGACTGGAAGGAGCTGATAGCCACCATCCCAACATTCACTATCTGAAGATGTAATTCCAGCACAGCTGTATATATCACCTATATGTTATAACCATGTTGAAGGGCGACTGGAGTTGACTGAAAGCCTCCTTCCCAACATTCACTATCTGTAAATGTAATTCCTGCACAGCTGTATATATTACCTTTATATCCTAACCTTGGTGAAGGGTACTGGAAGAGTCTGAAAGCGTAAATCCCAACATTAAGCATCTATAGTTGTAATTCCTGCACAGCTGTAGATTTCACCTTTATTTTCTAACCTTGGTTAAGGGTGACTGGAAGGTGCTGAAAGCCTGCTTCCCTACATTCACCATCCGTAGATGTAATTCCTGCACAGTTGTATATATCACCTTTAATTTCTAACCTAGGTGAAGGAGGACCGGATGTGGCTGCAGGAAGGCTCCTTACCAACAATCACCATCTGTAGATGTAATTCCTGCACAGCCGTATATATCACCGTTATTCTCTATCCTTGGTGAAGGGAGACTGGGAGGGTCTGAAAGTGTCCTTCTCTACATTCACCATCTGTAGATGTAATTTCTGCACAGCTGTATATATTTCCTTTATTTCTATCTTAGGTGAAGTAGGACTGGATGGGGCCGCAGCAAGCCTCCTGTCGAACATTCACCAAATGCAGATGTAATTTCTGAACAGCTGTATCCATCTCCTTTAATTTCTAACCTTGGTGAAGGGGGACTGGAAGGGTCAGCAGAAAGCCTCCTTACAAACTTTCATGATCTGTATACGTAATGTCTGCACAGGGGTATATATGACCTTTATTTTCTAACCTAGGTGAAGGAGGATGGGAATTGGCTACAGGAAGTCTCCTTACCAACACTCAACAACTGTAGAAGTAACATCTGTACAGAAGTATGTATCTCCTGTATTTTCTAACCTATGTGAAAGGTACTGGAAGGGGTGCAGAAAGCCTCCTTTCCATCATTCACCAGCTGTAGACGAAATTCCTGCACAGCTGTATATATCACCTTTATTTTCTAACCTCGGTGAAGGAGAACTGGAAAGGGCTGCGCAGAGTATTGTTAACAATTTTCACCATCTGTACACGTAATTTGTGCACAGCTGTATTATCACCTGTATATTTTAACCTAGGTGAAGGAGGACTGCAAGGGGCTGCAGAAAGCCTCCTTACCATCATTCACCATCTGTAGATGTAATTTCCGCACAGCCGTATATACCTCCTTTATTTTCTGACCTATATGAAAGGGGACTGGAATGGGTTGCAGAAAGCCTCCTTACCAACATTCACCATCAGTAGATGTAATTTCTGCACAGCTGTATATATCACCTATATACTCTAAACTCGGTAAAGAGGGACTGGAAGGGGCTGAGGGACAACTTCACTACATTCGCCATCCGTAGATGTAATTCCTGGTGAGCTGTATATATCACTTTTATTTTCTAACCTTGCTGAAGGGGGACAGGAAGGGGCTGAGAGCCTCCTTAACAACATTCACCATGTGTAGATGTAATTCCTGCACAACTGTATATATCACCTTTATATCCTAACCCTGCTGAAGATGGACTAAAAGTGGCTGAAAGCCTCATTCCCATCATTCACCATTTGTAGGTGTAATTGCTGCACAGCTGTATATATCACCTTTATTTTCTAACCTAGGTGAAGAAGGACTGGAAGGTGCTGAAAGCCTCCTTCCCAACATTCACTATCTGTAGATGTAATTCCTGCACAGCTGTATATATCTCCTATATTTTCTAATCTTGGTGAAGTGGGATTGTAAGGGGCTGAAAACCTCTTTCCAAATATTCACCATCTGAACATGTAATTAATGCTTAGCTGCATATATATAACCTTTATTTTCCAACCTTATTGAAGAGGGACTGAAAGGGTCTGAAAGCCTCCTTTCTGACATTCACCATCTGTAGATGTTGTTCCTGCACAGCTGTATATATCACCTTTGTTGTCTATCCTCAGTGAAGGGCGACTGGAAGGGCCTGAAAGCCTATGTCCCAACATTCACCATCTGTAGATGTAATTCCTGCACAGCTGTATATGTCTCCTATAATTTCTAACCTAGCCGTACGGTGACTGGAAGTGGCTGCAGGAACCCTCTTTACCTACAATCACCATATGTAGATGTAGTTTACGCACAGCTGTATATATCACCTTCATTTTCCAACCTTGGTGATGCGGGACAGGAAGGTCCTGAAAGCCTCCTTCAAAACATTCACCATCAGTAGATGTCATTCCTGCAGAGCTGTATATATATCCTTTATTTTCTAACCTTGGTGAAGGGGGACTGGAAAAGGCTGAAAGCCTCCGTCCCAACACCACGACCAATAGATGTAATTTTTGCACAGTTGTATATATCTCCTTTATTTTCTAACTTAGGTAAAGGTGGACAGAAACGGGCTGCAGAAAGCCTCCTTCACAACATTCGCCACCTGTAGATGTAATTCCTGCACAGCTGTATATAGCACCTTTATTTTCCAACCTTTGTAAAAAGGGACTGTAAGGGGCTGATAGGCTCCTCCCAACATTCACCAACTGTAGATGTAATTCCAGAATGGCTGTATATATTACCATTATTTT
Source organism: Schistocerca americana (assembly GCF_021461395.2). NCBI lineage: Eukaryota > Metazoa > Arthropoda > Insecta > Orthoptera > Acrididae > Schistocerca > Schistocerca americana. Next base: position 596,745,070 of record NC_060124.1, on the reverse strand, counting down.
CCAAACCAGGTGAAGGGGGACTGGAAGGTGTGAAAGGCTCCCTCCCAACATTCACCATCTCTAGATGTAACTCCTGCACAGCTAGATGTATATCAACTTTACTTTCTAACCTTGGTGAAAGGGGAACAAAAGGGGTTGAAGGACTCCTTCCCAACATTCACCATCTGTAGATGTAATTCCTGCACATTTGTATACATCACCTTTATTTTCTAACCTTGGTGAAGGGGGACTGAAGGGGCTGAAAGCCTCCTTAAAAACATTCACCATCTGTAGATGTAATTTTTGCACAGCTGTATATATATCTGTTTATTTTCTAACCTAGGTGAAGGAGGACTGGAAGGTGTTGATGAAAGGCTCCTTACCAAAAATCACCATCTGTAGATGTAGTTTCTGCACAGCTGCATATATCACCGTTGTTTTCTGTCTTGGTGACGGGGGACAGTAAGGGGCTGAAAGCCTCTTTCCGAATATTCACCATAAGTAGATGTAATTCCTGCACAGCTGTATATATTTCCATTACTTAGCAATCTTGGTGGAGGAAACTGGAAGGGGTTGAAAGCCTCCTTCCCAACATTCACCATCTGTAGGTGTATATCCTGCACAGTTGTATATGTCACGTTTTTTTTCTAACCTTGGTGAAGGGGGATTGGAAAGGGCAGAAAGCATCCTTCCCAACATTCACCATCTGCAGATGTAGTTTCTGCTCCCCTTTGTATCTGACCTGTATTATTTAACCTAGCTGCACAATGACTGGAAGTGGCTGCAGGTAGCCTCGTTTCCCCCAATCTCCATCTGTAGATGTAATTCCTGCACAGCTATATAAATCACCTTTATCTTCTTATCTTGGTGAACCGGGAGTGGAAGGGGCTGAAAGCCACCTTCCCAACATTCACCATCTGTAGATGTAATTCATGCACAGCTGTATATATCACCTTTATATTATAACCTTGGTGAAGTGGGACTGGAAGGGGCCTAAACACACTTTCCCAACATTCACCACCTGTAGATGTAATTCCTGCACAGCTGTATATTTACCATTTCCTTTCTAACTTTTGTGAAGGGGGACTGGAAGGGGCTGAAAGCTGCCTTCCCAACATTCGCTATCAGTAGATGTAATTCCTGCACATCTGTATATATAACCTTAATTTTCTAACCTTGGTGAAGGGGGACTGGAAGGGGCTGAAAGTCTCCTTCCCAACATTCACTATCTGAAGGTGCAATTCCTGCACAGCTGTATATATCACCTTTACTTTTAACCATGGCGAAGGGCGACTGGAATTGGCTGAAAGCCTCCTTCCCAACTTTCACCGTCTGCAGATGCAATTAATGCTCAGCTGTATATATCACCTATATTCTCTAACCTTCGTGCATGGGAACTGGAAGGGGCTGAAAGTCTCTTTCCAAACTTTCACCATCTGTAGATGTAATTGCTGCACAGCTGTAAATATCACCTCTATATTCTAACCAAGGTAAAGGGGGACTGGAAGGGTCTGAAAGCCTCCATCCCAACATTCACCACCCGTGGATGTAATTCCTGCACAGCTGTATATATCACCTTTATATTCTAACCTTGGTGCAGGGGGACTGGAAGGGGCTGAAAGCCTCCTTCAAAACATTCACTATCTCTAGATGTAATTCCTGCGCAGCAGTATATATAATCTTAATTTTCTAACCTTGGTGAAGGGGGACTGGAAGGGGCTGAAAGTCTCCTTCCTATTATTCACCATCTGTAGTTGTAATTCCTGCACAGATTTGTAAATCACCTTTATATCCTAACTTTGGCGAAGTGGGACTGGATGGGGCTGACATCCTCCTTCCAAACCATCACCATCTGTAGATGTACTTCCTGCACAGCTGTATGTATCACCTTTGTTTTCTAACCTTGGAGAAGTAGGACTGGATGAGGCTGAAAGCCGCCTTTCTAACATTCACCATATGTCGATGTACTTCCTGCACAGCTGTATATATCACCTTTATTGTCAAATCTTGGTGAAAGAGGACTGGAAGGGGCTGAAAGTCTCCTTCCCAACATTAACCATCTGTAGATGTTATTCCTGAACAGCTGCATATATCACCTTAATTCTCTGACCTTGGTGAAGGGGGCTGGAAGGGGCTGAGAGGCTCTTTGCGAACATTTACCATCTGTAGATGTAATTCCTGCACAGCTGTAAATATCTCCTTTGTATTCTAACCTAGGTGAAGGGGGACTGGAAGGGGCTGAAAGCCTCCTTCCCAGCATTCACTATCTGTAGATGTAAGTCCTGCGTAGTTGTATACATCACCTTTATTTTCTAACCTTGGTGAAGTGGGACTGGAAGTGGCTGAAAGCTGGCTTCCCAACATGCACCATCTGTAGAAGTAATTTTGCACAGCTGTATATATCTCCTTTATTTTCTAACCTAGGTGAAGGAGGACTGGAAGGGTTTGATGAAAGGCTACTTGTCAACAACCACAATCTGCAGATGTAGCTTTTTCACAGCTGTATATATCACCTTTATTTTCTAACCTCGGTGAAGGGGGCTGAAAGCCTCTTTCCGAACTTTCACCATCTGTAGATGTAATTCCTGCACAGCTGTAAATATCACCTTTATATCCTAACCTAGGTGAAGGGCGACTGGAAGGAGCTGAAAGCCTCCTTCACAACATTCACCATCTGAAGATGTAATTCCTACACAGCTGTATATATCAAGTTTATTTTATAACCTTGGTGAAGAGGGACTGGAAGGGGCTGAAAGCGTCTTTCTCAACAATCAAAATCTGTAGATGTATTTCCTGCACAGCTGTATATATCACCTTTATTTTATAACCATGGTGAAGGGCGACTGGATTTGGCTGAAAGCCACCTTCCCAACATTCACCATCTGCAGATGTAATTAATGCTCAGCTGTATATATCACCTTTAATCTCTAACCTTCGTGAATTTGGACTGGAAGGGGCTGAAAGCCTCATTCCCAACTTTCACCATCTGTAGATGTAATTCCTGCACAGCTGTATATATAACACTTTATTTTCTATCCATGGTGAAGGGGGACTGGAAGGAACTGAAAGCCTCCTTCCCAACAGTCACCATCTGAAGATGTAATTCCTGCACAGCTGTATATATCAAGTTTATTTTATAACCTTGGTGAAGAGGGACTGGAAGGGGCTGAAATCGTCTTTCTCAACAATCAAAATCTGTAGATGTAATTCCTGCACAGCTGTATATATCACCTTTATTGTCTAACCTTGATGAAGGGGCACTGGAAGGCACTGAAAGCCTCCTTCCCAACATTAACCATCTGTAGATGTAATTCCTACATAGCTGCATATATCACCTTTATTTTCTGACCTTGCTCAAGGGAGACTGGACGGGCCTGAAAGCCTCCTTCCCAACATTCACCATCTGTAGATGTATTTCCTGGACAGCTGTATGTATCGTGTCTTTTTTTTCTAACCTAGCTGAAGGGGGTCTGGAAGGGCCTGAAAGCCTCCTTCCCAACATTAACCATCTGTAGATGTAATTCCTGCACGGCTGTGTATCTCCTTTGTTTTCTATCCTTGGTGAAGGGGGACTGGAAGGGGCTGAATGCCCCCTTCCCTACATTCGCCATCTGTAGATGTAATTCCTGCACGGCTGTATATATCACCTTTATTTTCTAACCTTGTTGAAGGCAGACTAGGAAGGGCTGAAAGCCTGCTTCCGAACATTCACCATTCGTAGATGTAATTCCTGCGCAGCTGTATACATCACCTTTATTTTTTAACCTTTGTGAAGTGGGACTGGAAGGCGCTGAAAGCCTCTCCCAACATTCACCATCTGTAGATGTAATTCCTGCACAGCTGTATATGTCTCCTATAATTTCTAACCTAGCCGTACGGTGACTGGAAGTGGCTGCAGGAACCCTCCTTACCTACAATCACCATATGTAGATGTAGTTTACGCACAGCTGTATATATCACCTTCATTTTGTAACCTTGGTGAAGCGGGACAGGAAGGTCCTGAATGCCTCCTTCACAACATTCACCATCAGTAGATGTCATTCCTGCAGAGCTGTATATATATCCTTTATTTTCTAACCTTGGTGGAGGGGGACTGGAAAAAGCTGAAAGCCTCCGTCCCAACACCACCAGCAATAGATGTAATTTTTGCACAGTTGTATATATCTCCTTTATTTTCTAACTTAGGTAAAGGTGGACAGAAACGGGCTGCAGAAAGCCTCCTTCACAACATTCGCCACCTGTAGATGTAATTCCTGCACAGCTGTATATAACACCTTTATTTTCCAACCTTTGTAAAAAGGGACTGTCAGGGGCTGATAGGCTCCTCCCAACATTCACCAACGGTAGATGTAATTCCAGAATGGCTGTATATATTACCATTATTTTCCAAACCGGGTGAAGGGGGACTGTAAGGGGTGAAAGGCTCCCTCCCAACATTCACCATCTCTAGATGTAACTCCTGCACAGCTAGATGTATATCAACTTTACTTTCTAACCTTGGTGAAAGGGGAACAAAAGGGGTTGAAGGACTCCTTCCCAACATTCACCATCTGTAGATGTAATTCCTGCACATTTGTATGCATCACCTTTATTTTCTAACCTTGGTGAAGGGGTACTGGAATGGGCTGATTACCTCCTTACTAACATTCACCATCTGTGGATGTAATTTTTGCACAGCTGTATACATCACCTTTATTTTCTAACCTTGGTGAAGAAGGACTGGAATGTCCTAATAGCCTCCTTCCCTACATTCACCATCTGTAGCTGTAATTCCTGCACAGCCGTACATATCACCTTTATTTTCTAACGTTGATGAAGGGGGACTGGAAGGGGCTGAAAGCCTCCTCCCCAACATTCACCATTTGTAGATGTAATTTTTGCACAGCTGTATATATATCTGTTTATTTTCTAACCCAGGTGAAGGAGGACTGGAAGGTGTTGATGAAAGGCTCCTTACCAAAAATCACCATCTGTAGATGTAGTTTCTGCACAACTGTATATATCTCCAATATAGTGTTACCTAGCAGTACGATGAATGGATGTGGCTGCAGGAATGCCCCCAACCAACAATCGCCATTTGTAGATGTAATTCTTGCACAGCTGCATGTATCAACGTTGTTTTCTGACCTTGGTGACTGGGGACAGAAAGGGGCTGAAAGCCTCTTTCTGAATATTCACCATAAGTACATGTAATTCCTGCACAGCTGTATATATTTCCTTTACTTAGCAATCTTGGTGGAGGAAACTGGATGGGGTTGAAAGCCTCCTTCCCAACATTCACCATCTGTAGATGTATATCCTGCACAGTTGTATATGACATGCTTTTTTTTTCTAACCTTGGTGAAGGGGCATTGGAAAGGGCAGAAAGCATCCTTCCCAACAATCACCATCTGTAGATGTAATTTTTTCACAGCTGAATAAGTCTCCCTGATTTTCTAACCTAGGGGAAGGGGACAAAAAGGGGCAGCAAAAAGCCTCCTTACCAACAATCACCATCTGCAGATGTAGTTTCTGCTCCCCTTTATATCTGACCTGTATTTTTTAGCCTAGCTGCACAATGACTGGAAACGGCTGCAGGTAGCCTCGTTTTCACCAATCACCATCTGTAGATGTAATTCCTGCACAGCTGTATAAATCACCTTTATCTTCTTACCTTGGTGAAGCGAGAGTGGAAGGGGCTGAAAGCCACCATCCCAACATTCACCATCTGTAGATGTAATTCATGCACAGCTGTATATATCACCTTTATATTATAACCTTGGTGAAGTGGGACTGGAAGGGGCCTAAACACACATTCCCAACATTCACCACCTGTAGATGTAATTCCTGCACAGCTGTATATTTACCCTTTCCTTTCTAACCTTTGTGAAGGGGGACTGGAAGGGGCTGAAAGCTTCCTTCCCAACATTCGCTATCTGTAGATGTAATTCCTGCACAGCTGTATATATAACCTTAATTTTCTAACCTTGGTGAAGGGGGACTGGAAGGGGCTGAAAGTCTCCTTCCTATTATTCACCATCTGTAGTTGTAATTCCTGCACAGATTTGTAAATCACCTTTATATCCTAACCTTGGCGAAGTGTGACTGGATGGGGCTGACAACCTCCTTCCCAACCATCACCATCTGTAGATGTAATTCGTGCACAGCTGTACGTATCACCTTTATTTTCTAACGTCGGTGAAGGGGGACTGGAAGGGGCTGGAAGGCTCATTCCAAACATTAACCATCTGCAGATGCAATTAATGCTCAGCTGTATATATCACCTATATTCTCTAACCTTCATGCATGGGGACAGAAAGAGGCTGAAAGCTTCTTTCCGAACTTTCACCATCTGTAGATGTAATTCCTGCTCAGCTGTAAATATTACCTTAATATTCTAACCTTGGTGAATGGGAACTGGAAGGGGCTGAAAGTGTCTTTCCAAACTTTCACCATCTGTAGATGTAATTCCTGCACAGCTGTAAATATCACCTCTATATTCTAACCAAGGTAAAGGGGGACTGGAAGCATCTGAAAGCCTCCTTCCCAACATTCACCACCCGTAGATGTAATTCCTGCACAGCTGTATATATCACCTTTATATTCAAACCTTGGTGCAGGGGGACTGGAAGGGGCTGAAAGCCTCCTTCCCAACATTCACTATCTCTAGATGTAATTCCTGCACAGCTGTATATATAATCTTAATTTTCTAACCTTGGTGAAGGGGGACTGGAAGGGGCTGAAAGTCTCCTTCCTATTATTCACCATCTGTAGTTGTAATTCCTGCACAGATTTGTAAATCACCTTTATATCCTAACTTTGGCGAAGTGGGACTGGATGGGGCTGACATCCTCCTTCCCAACCATCACCATCTGTAGATGTAATTCCTGCACAGCTGTATGTATCACTTTTGTTTTCTAACCTTGGAGAAGTGGGACTGGAAGAGGCTAAAAGCCTCCTTCCTAACATTCACCATATGTCGATGTACTTCCTGCACAGCTGTATATATCACCTTTATTGTCTAATCTTGGTGAAAGAGGACTGGAAGGGGCTGTTGAAAGCCTCCTTAGCAACAATCACCATACGTAAAGGTAGTTTCTGCACAGCTGTCAATATCTTCTATATAGTCTAAACTAGCCATACGATGACTGGATGTGGCTGCAGGAAGCCTCCTTACCAACAATTACCATCAGTAGATGTAATTCCTGCCTGGCTGTATCTATCACCTTTATTCTCCAAACTTGTTGAAGAGGCACTGGAAGGGGCTGAAAGTCTCCTTCCCAACATTAACCATCTGTAGATGTTATTCCTGAACAGCTGCATATATCACCTTAATTCTCTGACCTTGGTGAAGGGGGCTGGAAGGGGCTGAAAGGCCCTTTGCGAACATTTACCATCTGTAGATGTAATTCCTGCACAGCTGTAAATATCTCCTTTGTATTCTAACCTAGGTGAAGTGGGACTGGAAGGAGCTGAAAGCCTCCTTCCCAGCATTCACTATCTGTAGATGTAAGTCCTGCATAGTTGTATACATCACCTTTATTTTCTAACCTTGGTGAAGTGGGACTGGAAGTGGCTGAAAGCTGGCTTCCCATCATGCACCATCTGTAGATGTAATTTTGCACAGCTGTATACATCTCCATTATTTTCTAACCTAGGTGAAGGAGGACTGGAAGGGTTTGATGAAAGGCTACTTGTCAACAATCACCATCTGTAGATGTAGCTTTTTCACAGCTGTATATATCACCTTTATTTTCTAACCTCGGTGAAGGGGGCTGAAAGGGGCTGAAAGCCTCTTTCCGAACTTTCACCATCTGTAGATGTAATTCTTGTACAGCTGTAAATATCACCTTTATATCCTAACCTAGGTGAAGGGCGATTGGAAGGAGCTGAAAGCCTCCTTCCCAACATTCACCATCTGAAGATGTAATTCCTGCACAGCTGTATATATCAGCTTTATTTTCTATCCTTGGTGCAGGGGGGATATGAGGGGCTGAAAGCCTCCTTCCCAACATTCACCATTTGTGAATGTAATTACTGCACAGCTGTATGTATCACCTTTATTTTTCTATCCTTGGTGAAGGGGGACTGGAAGGAACTGAAAGCGTCCTTCCCAACATTCACCATCTGTAGATGTAATTTTTACGCAGCTGTATGTATAACCTTTATTTTCTAATCTAGGTGATGTTGGACAAAAGGAGCTGCCGAAAGCCTCATTACCAACATTCATCATCTGTGGATGTAATTTCTACACAGCTGTATATATACCCTCTATTTTCTAATCTATTTGAAGGTGGACTGGAAGTGGCTGCAGAAGGCCTCATCACCAACATTCACGATCTGTGGATGTAATTTCAACACAGCTGTATATATACCCTTTATTCTCTAATCTAAGTGAGGGTCGACTGGAAGGGGCTGCAGAAAGCCTCATTACCAACATTCACCATCTGTGGATGTAATTTCTACACAGCTGTATATATACACTTTATTTTCTAATCTAGGTGAAGGTTGCCTGGAAGGGGCTGTAGAAATCCTCATAACCAACATTCACCATCAGTAGATGTAAATTCTACACAGCTGTATATATACCATTTATTTTCTAATGGAGGTGAAGGTAGACTGAAAGGGGCTGCAGAAAGCCTCATTACCAACACTCACCCCACTGTAGGTTTAATTTCTACACAGCTGTATATAGACCCTTTATTTCCTAACCTATGTGAAGGTGGACTGGAAGGGCTGCAGAAAGCCTCCTTATTAAGAATCATATCTGTAGATGTAGTTTCCGCACAGCTGTATATTTCTCCTTTATTTTCTAAACTATGTGAACATGGACTGGAATTGGCTGAAGAACGCCTCACTACCAACATTCACCATCTGTGGATGTAATTTCTACTCAGCTGTATATAAATCCTTTATATCCTAACCTATGTGAAGGTGGACTGGAAGGGGCTGCAGAAAGCCTCTTTATTAAGAATCATCATCTGCAGATGTAGTTTCCGCACAGCTTTATACGTCTCCTTTATTTTCTAACCTATGTGAACATCGACTGGAAGGGGCTGCAGAAAGCCTCAAGACCAACATTCACCATCTGTAGATGTAATTTCTACACAGCTGTATTAATATCCTCTATATCCTAACCTATGTGAAGGTGGACCGAAAGGTTCTGCGGAAAGCCTTATTACCAACATTCATCACCTGTGGATGTAATTTTTACACAGCTGTATATATACCCTTTAATTTCTAATCTAGGTGCAGGTGGACTGAAAGGGGCTGCAGAAAAATTACTTACCAACATTCACCATCTGTAGAAGTAATTTCTACACAGCTGTATATATACCCTTTATTTTCTAATCTAGGTGAAGTTGGACTGGAAGGAGCTGCAGAAAGCCTCATTTCCAACATTCACCATCTGTGGATGTAATTTCTACACTGCTGTATATGTACCATTTATTTTTGAATCTATTCATTTTTCAAATCTAGGTGAAGGTGGACTGGAATAGGCTGCAGAAAGCGTCCTTACCAACATTCACCGTTTGTGGATGTAATTTCTACACAGCTGTATATATACGCTTTATGTCATAAACTATGTTGAGGTGGACAGGAAGGGGCTGCAGACAGCCTCCTTATTAACAATCATCATCAGTAGATGTAGTTTCCGCACAGCTGTTTATGTCTCCATTATATTCTAACCTATGTGAACTTCGAGTGGAAGGAACTGCAGAATGCCTATCTACCAACATTCACCATCTGTAGAAGAAATTTCTACCCAGCTGTTTTTATAGCCTTTATTTCCTAATCTAGGTGAAGGTGGACTGGAAGGGGCTGCAGAAAGCCTCATTACCAACACTCACCCTCAGAGGATGTAATTTTTACACAGCTGTATATAGACCCTTTATATCCTAACCTATGTGAGGTGGACTGGAAGGGGCTGCAGAAAGCCTCCTTATTAAAAATCATCATCTGCAGATGTAGTTTCCGCACAGCTGTATATGTCTCCTTTATTTTCTAACCCATGTGAACGTCGACTGGAAGGGGCCGCAGAAAGCCTCATTACCAACATTCACTGTCTGTGGAGGAGGAGGAGGAGGAGATTAGTGTTTAACGTCCCGTCGACAACGATGTCATTAGAGACGGAGCGCAAGCTCGGGTGACGGAAGGATGGGGAAGGAAATCGGCCGTGCCCTTTCAAAGGAACCATCCCAGCATTGGCCTGAAGCGATTTAGGGAAATCACGGAAAACCAAAATCTGGATAGCCGGGATTGAACCGTCGTCCTCCCGAATGCGAGTCCGGTGTGCTAACCACTGCGCCAAGTCGCTCGGTCACCGTCTGTGTATGTAACTTCTACACAGCTGTATATATATATACTTTACTTTCTAATCTAGGTGAAGGTGGACTGGAAGGGGCTGCAGAAAGCCTCATTACCAACATTCACCATCAGCGGATGTAATTTGTACACAGCTGTATTAATATCCTCTATATCCTAACCTATGTGAAAGTGGACCGAAAGGGGCTGCGGAAAGCCTTATTACCAACATTCATCATCTGTGGTTGTAATTTCTACACAGCTGTATATATACCCTTTAATTTCTAATCTAGGTGCAGATGGACTAAAAGGGGCTGCAGAAAAATTACTTACCAACGTTCACCAATTGTAGAAGTATTTTCTACGCAGCTGTATATATACACATTATTTTCTAATCTAGGTGAAGGTAGATTGGAAGCGGCTGCAGAAAGCCTCGTTACCAGCAATCACCATCTATAAATCAAGTTTCAGCACAGCTGGATATTTCTCCTTTATTATCTAACCCAAGTGAACGTGGACTGGAAGGGGCTGCAGAAAGCCTCATTACCAACATTCACAATCTGTGGATGTAAATTCTACACAGCTGTATATATACAATTCAATTTTCTAATCTAGAAGTAGGTTGACTGGTAGGGGCTGCAGAAAGCCTCATTACCAACATTGACAATCTGTGGATGTAATTTCTACACAGCTGTATATATAACCTTTATCTCTCAACCTATGTGAAGGTGGACTGGAAGGGGCTGCAGAGAGCCCCCTTATTAACAATCCTCACCTGTAGATGTAGTTTCCGCACAGCTGTATATGTCTCCTTTAAATTCTAACCTATGTGAGGGTGGATTGGAAGGGGCTGCAGAAAGCCTCCTTACTAACAATCACAATCGTGGTTTTAGCACAGCTGTATATTTTTCCTTTCCTTTCTAACCTATGTGAACGTGGACTGGAAGGGGCTGCAGAAAACCTCATTACCAACATTCACCATCAGTGGGTGTAATTTCTACACAGCTGTATATATACACTTTATATCCTAACCTATGTGAAGCAGGACAGGAAGGGGCTGCAGAATGCCTCCCTACCAACAATCGCGATCTTCAGATGCATTTCCTGCACAGCTGTATATTTCTCCTTTACCTTCCAACCTAGGTGAAGGAGGAATGGAAGGGGCTGAAGAAAGCCTCATTACCAACATTCACTACCTCTAGATGTAATTTCTACACAGCTGTATATATACCCTTTAATTTCTAATCTAGGAGAAGGTGGACTGGAAGGGGCTGCAGAAAGCCTCCTTACCAACATTCACTATCTGTAGATGTAATTCCTACACTGCTGTATATATACCCTTTATTTTCTAGTGTAAGTGAAGGTGGACTGGAAGGGGCTGCAGAAAGCCACCTTACCAACATTCACCATCTGTAAAAGCAGTTTCAGTACAGCTGTATATTTCTCCTTTATTTTCTAACCTATGTTAACATGGACTGGAAAGGGCTGCAGAAAGCCTCATTACCACCATTCACCATCTGTGGATGTAATTTCTGCACAGCTGAATATATACCCTTTATATCCTAACCTATGTGAAGGTGGACAGGAGGGTCCTGCAGAAAGACTCCTCAATAACAAACATCATGTGTAGATCTAGTTTCCGCACAGCTGTATATGTTTCCCTTTTTTTATAACCTAGGTGAAGGTGGATTGGAAGGGGCTGCTGATATCCTCAGTACCATCATTCACCAAGTGTGAATGTAATTTCTACACTGCTGTATATACACCCTTTATTTTCCAATCCATGTGAAAGTGGACTGAAAGGGGCTGCAGAAAGCCTCATTACCGAAATTCACCATCAGTGGATGTAATTGCTACACAGCTGTATATATATCCTTTATATCCTAACACATGTGAAGGTGGACAGGAGGGGGCTGCAGAAAGACTCCTTATTAACAAACATCATGTGTAGATGTAGTTTCCGCACAGCTGTATATTTCTCCTTTATTTTCTAACCTATGTGAACGTGGACTGGATGGGGCTGCAGAAAGCCTCATTACCAACATTCACCATCTGTGGATGTAATTTCTACACAGCTGTATGTACACCCTTTATATCCTAACCAATGTGAAGGAGGACTGGAAGGGGCTGCAGAATGTTTCCTTTCCAACAATCAAGATTGACAGATGTATTTCCTTCACAGCTGTATATTTCTCCTTTATCATCTAACCTAGGTGAAGGTGGATTGGAAGTGGCAGCAGGAAGACTCCTTATTAACAATCATCATCTGTAGATATAGTTTCCTTACAGCTGTATATGTATCACTTATTTTATAACCTATGTGAAGGTGGATTGAACGGGGCTGCAGAAAGCCTCCTTACCAACGATCACCATCGGTAAATGTAGTTTCAGCACAGCTACATATTTCTCCTTTATTTTCTAACATATGTGAACGTTGACTGGAAAGAGCTGCGGAAAGCCTCATTAACAACATCACCATCTGTGGATGTTATTTCTACACAGCTGTATATATAACCATTATTTTCTAATCTAGGTGAAGGTGGACTGTTAGGTGCTGCAGAAACAGTCCTTACCAACATTCACCATCTGTGGATGTAATTTCTACACATCTGTATATATAATCTTTATTTTCTAATCTAGGTGAAGGTGGACTGGAAGGGCCTCCATAAAGCCTCATTGCCAACATTCACTATCTGTAGACGTAATTTCTACACTGCTGTATATTTACCCTTTATTTTCTAATGTAGGTGAAGGTGGACTGGAAAGGGATGCAGAAAGCCTCCTTACCAACATTCACCATCTGTAAAAGCAGTTTCAGCACGGCTGTACATTTCTCCATTATTTTCTAAACTATGTGAACGTGGACTGGAAAGGGCTGCAGAAAGCCTCATTACCAACATTAACCATCTGTGGATGTAATTTTTACACAGCCATATATATACCCTTTATTTTCTAATTTATGTGAAGATGGACTGGTAGGGGCTGCAGAAAGCCTCCTTACCAACATTCACCATCTGTGTATGTAATTTCTACACAGCTGTAGATATACACTTTATATCCAAACCTATATGAATGTGGACTGGAAGGGGCTGCAGTAAGCCTCCTTATTAACAATCATCATCCGTAGATGTAGTTTCCATACAGGTGTATATGTATCCTTCATATTCTAACCTAGGTGTATGTGGATTGGAAGGGGCTGCAGAAAGTCTCCTTACCAACAATCACCATCTGTAAATGTAGTTTCAGCACAGCTGTATATTTCTCCTCTATTTGCTAACCCATGTGAACGTGGACTGGAAGGCCCAGCAGAAATCCTCATTACAAACATTCACTATCTGTGGATGCAAATTCTACACAGCTGTATAAATCCCGTTCATGTTCTAATCTAGGTGAACGTGGACTGGTAGGGGCTGCAGAAGGCATCCTTACCAACATTCACTATCTGTAGATGTAAATTTTGCACAGCTCTATATATACCCTTTATTTTCTAATCTCGGTGAAGGTGGACTCGAAGGGGCTGCAGAATGCCCCACTACCAACATTCTCCATCTGTGGATGTAATTTCTACACAGCTGTATATATACACTTTATTTTCTATCCTATGTGAAGGTGGACTGGATGAGGCTGCAGAAAGCGTCATTACCAACATTCACCATCTGTGGATGTAATTTCTACACAGCTGTATATATACACTTTATGTTCTATCCTATGTGAAGGTGGACTGGATGAGGCTGCAGAAAGCCTCATTACCAACATTCACCATCTGTGGATGTAATTTCTACACAGCTGTATATATACACTTTATTTTCTATCCTATGTGAAGGTGGACTGGATGAGGCTGCAGAAAGCCTCATTACCAACATTCAATATCTGTAGTTGTAATTTCTGCACAGCTGTATATATATACTTTATTTTCTAATCTAGGTGAAGGTGGTCTGGAAGTGAATGCTGAAAGCCACATTACCAACATTCAGCATCTGTGGATGTAATTTCTACACAGCTGTATATATACACTTTATTTTCTATCCTATGTGAAGGTGGACTGGATGAGGTTGCAGAAAGCCTCATTACCAACATTCAATATCTGTAGTTGTAATTTCTACACAGCTGTATATATATACTTCATTTTCTAATCTAGGTGAAGGTGGTCTGGAAGTGGCTGCTGAAAGCCATATTACCAACATTCACCATCTGCAGATGTAATTTCTACACAGCTGTATATATACACTTTATTTTCTATCCTATGTGAAGGTGGACTGGAAGAGGCTGCAGAAAGCCTCATTACCAACATTCACCATCTGTGGATGTAATTTCTACACAGCTGTATATATACATTTTATTTTCTGTCCTGTGTGAAGGTGGACTGGATGAGGCTGCAGAAAGCCTCATACCAACATTCAGTATCTGTAGTTGTAATTTCTACACAGCTGTATATATATACTTAATTTTCTAATCTAGGTGAAGGTGGTCTGGAAGTGGCTGCTGAAAGCCACATTACCAACATTCACCATCTTTGGATGTAATTTCTACACAGCTATACATGTACACTTTATTTTCTATCCTATGTGAAGGTGGACTGGATGAGACTGCAGAAAGCCTCATTACCAACATTCAATATCTGTAGTTGTAATTTCTACACAGCTGTATATATATACTTTATTTTCTAATCTAGGTGAAGGTGGTCTGGAAGTGGCTGCTGAAAGCCACATTACCAACATTCACCATCTGTGGATGTAATTTCTACACAGCTGTATATATACACTTTATTTTCTATCCTATGTGAAGGTGGACTGGATGAGGTTGCAGAAAGCCTCATTACCAACATTTAATATCTGTAGTTGTAACTTCTACACAGCTGTATATATATACTTTATTTTCTAATCTAGGTGAAGGTGGTCTGGAAGTGGCTGCTGAAAGCCACATTACCAACATTCACCATCTGTGGATGTAATTTCTACACAGCTGTATATATACACTTTATTTTTTATCCTATGTGAAGGTGGACTGGATGAGGCTGCAGAACACCTCATTACCAACATTCAATATCTGTAGTTGTAATTTCTACCCAGCTGTATGTATATACTTTATTTTCTAATCTAGGTGAAGGTGGTCTGGAAGTGGCTGCTGAAAGCCTTATTACCAACATTCACCATCTGTAGATGTAATTTCTACACAGCTGTATATATACACTTTATTTTCTATCCTATGTGAAGGTGGACTGGATGAGGCTGCAGAAAGCCTCATTACCAACATTCAATATCTGTAGTTGTAATTTCTACACAGCTGTATATATACACTCTATTTTCTATCCTATGTAAAGGTGAACTGGATGAGGCTGCAGAAAGCCTCATTACCAACATTCACCATCTGTGGATGTAATTTCTACACAGCTGTGTATATACACTTTATTTTCTATCCTATGTGAAGGTGGACTGGATGAGGCTGCAGAAAGCCTCATTACCAACATTCACCATCTGTGGATGTAATTTCTACACAGCTGTATATATACACTTTATTTTCTATCCTATGAGAAGGTGGACTGGATGAGGCTGCAGAAAGCCTTATTACCAACACTCAATATCTGTAGTTGTAATTTCTACACAGCTGTATATATATATTTTATTTTCTAATCTAGGTGAAGGTGGACTGGAAGTGGCTGCTGAAAGCCACATTACCAACATTCACCATCTGTGGATGTAATTTCTACACAGCTGTATATATACGCTTTATTTCCTATCCTATTTGGAGGTGGACTGGATGATTCTGCAGAAAGCCTCATTACCAACATTCAATATCTGTAGTTGTAATTTCTACACAGCTGTATATATATATACTTTATTTTCTAATCTAGGTGAAGGTGGTCTGGAAGTGGCTGCTGAAAGCCACATTACCAACATTCACAATCTGTGGATGTAATTTCTACACAGCTGTATATATACACTTTATTTTCTATCCTATGTGAAGGTGAACTGGATGAGGCTGCAGAAAGCCTCATTACCAACATTCACCATCTGTGGATGTAATTTCTACACAGCTGTATATATACACTTTATTTTCTATCCTATGTGAAGGTGGACTGGCTGAGGCTGCAGAAAGCCTCATTACCAACATTCACCATCTGTGGATATAATTTCTACACAGCTGTATATATACACTTTATTTTCTATCCCATGAGAAGGTGGACTGGATGAGGCTGCAGAAAGCCTTATTACCAACATTCAATATCTGTAGTTGTAATTTCTACACAGCTGTATATATACACTTTATTTTCTATCCTATGTGAAGGTGGACTGGATGAGGCTGCAGAAAGCCTCATTACCAACATTCACCATCTGTGGATGTAATTTCTACACAGCTGTATATATACACTTTATTTTCTATCCTATGAGAAGGTGGACTGGATGAGGCTGCAGAAAGCCTTATTACCAACATTCAATATCTGTAGTTGTAATTTCTACACAGCTGTATATATATACTTTATTTTCTAATCTAGGTGAAGGTGGTCTGGAAGTGGCTGCTGAAAGCCACATTACCAACATTCACCATCTGTGGATGTAATTTCTACACAGCTGTATATATACGCTTTACTTTCTATCCTATTTGAAAGTGGACTGGATGATTCTGCAGAAAGCCTCATTACCAACATTCAATATCTGTAGTTGTAATTTCTACACAGCTGTATATATATACTTTATTTTCTAATCTAGGTGAAGGTGGTCTGGAAGTGGCTGCTGAAAGCCACATTACCAACATTCACCATCTGTGGATGTAATTTCTACACAGCTGTATATATACACTTTACTTTCAATCCTATGTGAAGGTGGACTGGATGAGGCTGCAGAAAGCCTTATTACCAACATTCATTATCTGTAGTTGTAATTTCTACACAGCTGTATATATATATACTTTATTTTCTAATCTAGGTGAAGGTGGTCTGGAAGTGGCTGCTGAAAGACTCATTACCAACATTCACCATCTGTGGATGTAATTTCTACACAGCTGTATATATACACTTTTTTTCTATCCTATGTGAAGGTGGACTGGATGAGGCTGCAGAAAGCCTCATTACCAACATTCAATATCTGTAGTTGTAATTTCTACACAGCTGTATATATATACTTTATTTTCTAATCTAGGTGAAGGTGGTGTGGAAGTGGCTGCTGAAAGCCACATTACCAACATTCACCATCTGCAGATGTAATTTCTACACAGCTGTATATATACACTTTATTTTCTATCCTATATGAAGGTGGACTGGATGAGGCTGCAGAAAGCCTCATTACCAACATTCACCATCTGTGGATGTAATTTCTACACAGCTGTATATATACACTTTATTTTCTATCCTATGTGAAGGTGGACTGGATGAGGCTGCAGAAAGCCTCATTACCAACATTCAATATCTGTAGTTGTAATTTCTACACAGCTGTATATATATACTTTATTTTCTAATCTAGGTGAAGGTGGACTGGATGAGGCTGCAGAAAGCCTCATTACCAATATTCAATATCTGTAGTTGTAATTTCTACGCAGCTGTATATATACACTTTATTTTCTAATCTAGGTGAATGTGGTCTGGAAGTGGCTGCTGAAAGCCACATTACCAACATGCACCATCTGTGGATGTAATTTCTACACAGCTGTATATATACACATTATTTTCTAATCTAGGTGAAGGTGGTCTTGAAGTGGCTGCTGAAAGCCACATTACCAACATTCACCATCTGTGGATGTAATTTCTACACAGCTGTATATTACACTTTTTTTTCTATCCTATGTGAAGGTGGACTGGATGAGGCTGCAGAAAGCCTCATTACCAACATTCAATATCTGTAGTTGTAATTTCTACACAGCTGTATATATACACTTTATTTTCTAATCTAGGTGAAGGTGGTCTGGAAGTGGCTGCTGAAAGCCACATTACCAACATTCACCATCTGTGGATGTAATTTGTACACAGCTGTATATATATACTTTATTTTCTAATCTAGGTGAAGGTGGTCTGGAAGTGGCTGCTGAAAGCCACATTACCAACATTCACCATCTGCAGATGTAATTTCTACACAGCTGTGTATATACACTTTATTTTCTATCCTATGTGAAGGTGGACTGGATGAGGCTGCAGAAAGCCTCATTACCAACATTCACCATCTGTGGATGTAATTTCTACACAGCTGTATATATACACTTTATTTTCTATTCTATGTGAAGGTGGACTGTATGAGGCTGCAGAATGCCTCATTACCAACATTCAATATCTGTAGTTGTAATTTCTACACAGCTGTATATATACACTTTATTTTCTATCCTATGTGAAGGTGGACTGGATGAGGCTGCAGAAAGCCTCATTACCAACATTCACCATCTGTGGATGTAATTTCTACACAGCTGTATATTACACTTTATTTTCTATCCTATGTGAAGGTGGACTGGATGAGGCTGCAGAAAGCCTCATTACCAACATTCAATATCTGTAGTTGTAATTTCTACACAGCTGTATATATACACTTTATTTTCTAATCTAGGTGAAGGTGGTCTGGAAGTGGCTGCTGAAAGCCACATTACCAACATTCACCATCTGTGGATGTAATTTGTACACAGCTGTATATATACACTTTATTTTCTATCCTATGTGAAGGTGGACTGGATGAGGCTGCAGAAAGCCTCATTACCAACATTCAATATCTGTGGATGTAATTTCTACACAGCTGTATATATACACTTTATTTTCTATCCTATGTGAAGGTGGACTGGATGAGGCTGCAGAATGCCTCATTACCAACATTCAATATCTGTAGTTGTAATTTCTACACAGCTGTATATATACACTTTATTTTCTATCCTATGTGAAGGTGGACTGGATGAGGCTGCAGAAAGCCTCATTACCAACATTCAATATCTGTAGTTGTAATTTCTACACAGCTGTATATATATACTTTATTTTCTAATCTAGGTGAAGGTGGTCTGGAAGTGGCTGCTGAAAGCCACATTACCAACATTCACCATCTGTGGATGTAATTTCTACACAGCTGTATATATACACTTTATTCTCTATCCTATGTGAAGGTGGACTGGATGAGGCTGCAGAAAGCCTCATTACCAACATTCACCATCTTTGGATGTAATTTCTACACAGCTGTATATATACACTTTATTTTCTATCCTATGTGAAGGTGGACTGGATGAGGCTGCAGAAAGCCTCATTACCAACATTCAATATCTGTAGTTGTAATTTCTACACAGCTGTATATATATACTTTATTTTCTAATCTAGGGGAAGGTGGTCTGGAAGTGGCTGCTGAAAGCCACATTACCAACATTCACCATCTGTGGATGTAATTTCTACACAGCTGTATATATAGACTTTATTTTCTATCCTATGTGAAGGTGGACTGGATGAGGCTGCAGAAACCCTCATTACCAACATTCACCATCTGTGGATGTAATTTCTACACAGCTGTATATATACACTTTATTTTCTATCCTATGTGAAGGTGGACTGGATGAGGCTGCAGAAAGCCTCATTACCAACATTCAATATCTGTAGTTGTAATTTCTACACAGCTATATATATATACTTTATTTTCTAATCTAGGTGAAGGTGGTCTGGAAGTGGCTGCTGAAAGCCACATTACCAACATTCACCATCTGTAAATGAAATTTCTACACAGCTGTATATATACACTTTATTTTCTATCCTATGTGAAGGTGGACTGGATGAGGCTGCAGAAAGCCTTATTACCAACATTCACCATCTGTGGATGTAATTTCTACACAGCTGTATATATACACTTTATTTTCTATCCTATGTGAAGGTGGACTGGATGAGGCTGCAGAAAGCCTCATTACCAACATTCACCATCTGTGGATGTAATTTCTACACAGCTGTAAATATATAGTTTATTTTCTAATCTAGGTGAAGGTGGTCTGGAAGTGGTGCTGAAAGCCACATTACCAACATTCACCATCTGTGGATGTAATTTCTACACAGCTGTATATATACACTTTATTTTCTATCCTATGTGAAGGTGGACTGGATGAGGCTGCAGAAAGCCTCATTACCAACAATCACCATCTGTGGATGTAATTTCTACACAGCTGTATATATACGCTTTATTTTCTATCCTATATGAAGGTGGACTGGATGAGGCTGCAGAAAGCCTCATTACCAACATTCACCATCTGTGGATGTAATTTCTACACAGCTGTATATATACACTTTATTTTCTATCCTATGTGAAGGTGGACTGGATGAGGCTGCAGAAAGCCTCATTACCAACATTCATTATCTGTAGTTGTAATTTCTACACAGCTGTATATATATACTTTATTTTCTAATCTAGGTGAAGGTGGTCTGGAAGTGGCTGCTGAAAGCCACATTACCAACATTCACCATCTGTGGATGTAATTTCTACACAGCTGTATATATACACTTTATTTTCTATCCTATGTGAAGGTGGACTGGATGAGGCTGCAGAAAGCCTCATTACCAACATTCACCATCTGTGGATGTAATTTCTACACAGCTGTATATATACACTTTATTTTCTATCCTATGTGAATGTGGACTGGATGAGGCTGCAGAAAGCCTCATTACCAACATTCACCATCTGTGGATGTAATTTCTACACAGCTGTATATATATACTTTATTTTCTAATCTAGGTGAAGGTGGTCTGGAAGTGGCTGCTGAAAGCCACATTACCAACATTCACCATCTGTGGATGTAATTTCTACACAGCTGTATATATACACTTTTTTCTATCCTATGTGAAGGTGGACTGGATGAGGCTGCAGAAAGCCTCATTACCAACATTCAATATCTGTAGTTGTAAGTTCTACACAGCTGTATATATATACTTTATTTTCTAATTTAGGTGAATGTGGTCTGGAAGTGGCTGCTGAAAGCCACATTACCAACATGCACCATCTGTGGATGTTATTTCTACACAGCTGTATATATACACTTTATTTTCTATCCTATGTGAAGGTGGACTGGATGAGGCTGCAGAAAGCCTCATTACCAACATTCACCATCTGTGGATGTAATTTCTACACAGCTGTATATATACACTTTATTTTCTATCCTATGTGAAGGTGGACTGGATGAGGCTGCAGAAAGCCTCATTACCAACATTCAATATCTGTAGTTGTAAATTCTACACAGCTGTATATATATACTTTATTTTGTGATCTAGGTGAAGGTGGTCTGGAAGTGGCTGCTGAAAGCCACATAATCAACATTCACCATCTGTGGATGTAATTTCTACAGAGCTGTATATATACACTTTATTTTCTATCCTATGTGATGGTGGTCTGGATGAGGCTGCAGAAAGCCTCATTACCAACATTCAATATCTGTAGTTGTAATTTCTACACAGCTGTATATACATACTTTATTTTCTAATCTAGGTGAAGGTGGTCTGGATGTGGCTGCTGAAAGCCACATTACCAACATTCACCATCTGTGGATGTAATTTCTACACAGCTGTATATATACACTTTATTTTTTGTATTATGTGAAGGTGGACTGGATGAGGCTGCAGAAAGCCTCATTACCAACATTCACCATCTGTGGATGTAATTTCTACACAGCTGTATATATACACTTTATTTTCTATTCTATGTGAAGGTGGACTGGATGAGGCTGCAGAAAGCCTCACTACCAACATTCAATATCTGTAGTTGTAATTTCTACACAGCTGTATATATATACTTTATTTTCTAATCTAGGTGAAGGTGGTCTGGAAGTGGCTGCTGAAAGGCACATTACCAACATTCACCATCTGTGGATGTAATTTCTACACAGCTGTATATATACACTTTATTTTCTATCATATGTGAAGGTGGACTGGATGAGGCTGCAGAAAGCCTCATTACCAACATTCACCATCTGTGGATGTAATTTGTACACAGCTGTATATATACACTTTATTTTCCATCCTATGTGAAGGTGGACTGGATGAGGCTGCAGCGAGCCTCATTACCAACATTCAATATCTGTAGTTGTAATTTCTACACAGCTGTATATATATACTTTATTTTCTAATCTATTTGAAGGTGGTCTGGAAGTGGCTGCTGAAGGCCACATTACCAACATTCACCATCTGTGGATGTAATTTCTACACAGCTGTATATATACACTTTATTTTCTATCCTATGTGAAGGTGTACTGAATGAGGCTGCAGAAAGCCTCATTACCAACATTAAATATCTGTAGTTGTAATTTCTACACAGCTGTATATATATACTAAATTTTCTAATCTAGGTTAAGGTGGTCTGGAAGTGGCTGCTGAAAGCCACATTAGCAACATTCACCATCTGTGGATGTAATTTCTACACAGCTGTACATATACTCTTTATTTTCTATCCTATGTGAAGGTGGACTGGATGAGGCTGCAGAAAGTCTCATTACCAACATTCAATATCTGTAGCTGTAATTTCTACACAGCTGTATATATATACTTTGTTTCCTAATCTAGGTGAAGGTGGTCTGGAAGTGACTGCTGAAAGCCACATTACCAACATTCACCATCTGTGGATGTAATTTCTACACAGCTGTATATATACACTTTATTTTCTATCCTATGTGAAGGTGGACTGGATGAGGCTGCAGAAAGCCTCATTACCAACATTCACCATCTGTGGATGTAATTTCTACACAGCTGTATATATACACTTTATTTTCTATCCTATGTGAAGGTGGACTGGATGAGGCTGCAGAAAGCCTCATTACCAACATTCACCATCTGTGGATGTAATTTCTACACAGCTGTATATATATACTTTATTTTCTAATCTAGGTGAAGGTGGTCTGGAAGTGGCTGCTGAAAGCCACATTACCAACATTCACCATCTGTGGCTGTAATTTCTACACAGCTGTATATATACACTTTATTTTCTATCCTATGTGAAGGTGGACTGGATGAGGCTGCAGAAAGCCTCACTACCAACATTCAATATCTGTAGTTGTAATTTCTACACAGCTGTATATACATACTTTATTTTCTAATCTAGGTGAAGGTGGTCTGGATGTGGCTGCTGAAAGCCACATTACCAACATTCACCATCTGTGGATGTAATTTCTACACAGCTGTATATATACACTTTATTTTTTGTATTATGTGAAGGTGGACTGGATGAGGCTGCAGAAAGCCTCATTACCAACATTCACCATCTGTGGATGTAATTTCTACACAGCTGTATATATACACTTTATTTTCTATTCTATGTGAAGGTGGACTGGATGAGGCTGCAGAAAGCCTCACTACCAACATTCAATATCTGTAGTTGTAATTTCTACACAGCTGTATATATATACTTTATTTTCTAATCTAGGTGAAGGTGGTCTGGAAGTGGCTGCTGAAAGCCACATTACCAACATTCACCATCTGTGGATGTAATTTCTACACAGCTGTATATATACACTTTATTTTCTATCATATGTGAAGGTGGACTGGATGAGGCTGCAGAAAGCCTCATTACCAACATTCACCATCTGTGGATGTAATTTGTACACAGCTGTATATATACACTTTATTTTCCATCCTATGTGAAGGTGGACTGGATGAGGCTGCAGCGAGCCTCATTACCAACATTCAATATCTGTAGTTGTAATTTCTACACAGCTGTATATATATACTTTATTTTCTAATCTATTTGAAGGTGGTCTGGAAGTGGCTGCTGAAGGCCACATTACCAACATTCACCATCTGTGGATGTAATTTCTACACAGCTGTATATATACACTTTATTTTCTATCCTATGTGAAGGTGTACTGAATGAGGCTGCAGAAAGCCTCATTACCAACATTCAATATCTGTAGTTGTAATTTCTACACAGCTGTATATATATACTAAATTTTCTAATCTAGGTTAAGGTGGTCTGGAAGTGGCTGCTGAAAGCCACATTACCAACATTCACCATCTGTGGATGTAATTTCTACACAGCTGTACATATACTCTTTATTTTCTATCCTATGTGAAGGTGGACTGGATGAGGCTGCAGAAAGTCTCATTACCAACATTCAATATCTGTAGTTGTAATTTCTACACAGCTGTATATATATACTTTATTTTCTAATCTAGGTGAAGGTGGTCTGGAAGTGGCTGCTGAAAGCCACATTACCAACATTCACCATCTGTGGATGTAATTTCTACACAGCTGTATATATAGACTTTTTTTCTATCCTATGTGAAGGTGGACTGGATGAGGCTGCAGAAAGGCTCATTACCAACATTCACCATCTGTGGATGTAATTTCTACACAGCTGCATATATACACTTTATTTTCTATCCTATGTGAAGGTGGACTGGATGAGGCTGCAGAAAGCCTCATTACCAACATTCAATATCTGTAGTTGTAATTTCTACACAGCTGTATATATATATACTTTATTTTCTAATCTAGGTGAAGGTGGTCTGGAAGTGGCTGCTGAAAGCCACATTACCAACATTCTCCATCTGTGGATGTAATTTCTACAGAGCTGTATATATACACTTTATTTTCTATCCTATGTGAAGGTGGACTAGATGAGGCTGCAGAAAGCCTCATTACCAGCATTCAATATCTGTAGTTGTAATTTCTACACAGCTGTATATATACACTTTATTTTCTATCCTATGTGAAGGTGGACTGGATGAGGCTGCAGAAAGCCTCATTACCAACATTCAATATCTGTAGTTGTAATCTCTACACAGCTGTATATATATACTTTATTTTCTAATCTAGGTGAAGGTGGTCTGGAAGTGGCTGCTGAAAGCCACAATACCAACATTCACCATCTGTGGATGTAATTTCTACACAGCTGTATATATACACTTTAATTTCTATCCTATGTGAAGGTGGACTGGATGAGGCTGCAGAAAGTCTCATTACCAACATTCAATATCTGTAGCTGTAATTTCTACACAGCTGTATATATATACTTTATTTTCTAATCTAGGTGAAGGTGGTCTGGAAGTGGCTGCTGAAAGCCACATTACCAACATTCACTATCTGTGGATGTAATTTCTACACAGCTGTATATATTCACTTTATTCTCTATCCTATGTGAAGGTGGACTGGATGAGGCTGCAGAAAGCCTCATTACCAACATTCAATATCTGTAGTTGTAATCTCTACACAGCTGTATATATATACTTTATTTTCTAATCTAGGTGAAGGTGGTCTGGAGGTGGCTGCTGAAAGCCACGTTACCAACATTCACCATCTGTGGATGTAATTTCTACAGAGCTGTATATATACACTTTATTTTCTATCCTATGTGAAGGTGGACTGGATGAGGCTGCAGAAAGCCTCATTACCGACATTCAATATCTGTAGTTGTAATTTCTACACAGCTGTATATATATACTTTATTTTCTAATCCAGGTAAAGGTGGTCTGGAAGTGGCTGCTGAAAGCCACATTACCAACATTCACCATCTGTGGATGTAATTTCTACACAGCTGTATATATACACTTTATTTTCTATCCTATGTGAAGGTGGACTGGATGAGGCTGCAGAAAGCCTCATTACCAACATTCAATATCTGTAGTTGTAATTTTTACACAGCTGTATATATATCCTTTATTTTCTTATCTAGGTGAAGGTGGTCTGGAAGTGGCTGCTGAAAGCCACATTACCAACATTCACCATCTGTGGATGTAATTTCTACACAGCTGTATATATACACTTTATTTTCTATCCTATATGAAGGTGGACTGGATGAGGCTGCAGAAAGCCTCATTACCAACATTCACCATCTGTGGATGTAATTTCTACACAGCTGTATATATACACTTTATTTTCTATCCTATGTGAAGGTGGACTGGATGAGGCTGCAGAATGCCTTATTACCAAAATTCAATATCTGTAGTTGTAATTTCTACACAGCTGTATATATACACTTTATTTTCTATCCTATGTGAAGGTGGACTGGATGAGGCTGCAGAAAGCCTCATTACCAACATTCAATATCTGTAGTTGTAATTTCTACACAGCTGTATATATATACTTTATTTTCTAATCTAGGTGAAGGTGGTCTGGAAGTGGCTGCTGAAAGCCACATTACCAACATTCACCATCTGTGGATGTAATTTCTACACAGCTGTATATATAGACTTTTTTTCTATCCTATGTGAAGGTGGACTGGATGAGGCTGCAGAAAGGCTCATAACCAACATTCACCATCTGTGGATGTAATTTCTACACAGCTGCATATATACACTTTATTTTCTATCCTATGTGAAGGTGGACTGGATGAGGCTGCAGAAAGCCTCATTACCAACATTCAATATCTGTAGTTGTAATTTCTACACAGCTGTATATATATATACTTTATTTTCTAATCTAGGTGAAGGTGGTCTGGAAGTGGCTGCTGAAAGCCACATTACCAACATTCTCCATCTGTGGATGTAATTTCTACAGAGCTGTATATATACACTTTATTTTCTATCCTATGTGAAGGTGGACTAGATGAGGCTGCAGAAAGCCTCATTACCAGCATTCAATATCTGTAGTTGTAATTTCTACACAGCTGTATATATACACTTTATTTTCTATCCTATGTGAAGGTGGACTGGATGAGGCTGCAGAAAGCCTCATTACCAACATTCAATATCTGTAGTTGTAATCTCTACACAGCTGTATATATATACTTTATTTTCTAATCTAGGTGAAGGTGGTCTGGAAGTGGCTGCTGAAAGCCACATTACCAACATTCGCCATCTGTGGATGTAATTTCTACACAGCTGTATATATACACTTTAATTTCTATCCTATGTGAAGGTGGACTGGATGAGGCTGCAGAAAGTCTCATTACCAACATTCAATATCTGTAGCTGTAATTTCTACACAGCTGTATATATATACTTTATTTTCTAATCTAGGTGAAGGTGGTCTGGAAGTGGCTGCTGAAAGCCACATTACCAACATTCACTATCTGTGGATGTAATTTCTACACAGCTGTATATATTCACTTTATTCTCTATCCTATGTGAAGGTGGACTGGATGAGGCTGCAGAAAGCCTCATTACCAACATTCAACATCTGTAGTTGTAATCTCTACACAGCTGTATATATATACTTTATTTTCTAATCTAGGTGAAGGTGGTCTGGAGGTGGCTGCTGAAAGCCACGTTACCAACATTCACCATCTGTGGATGTAATTTCTACAGAGCTGTATATATACACTTTATTTTCTATCCTATGTGAAGGTGGACTGGATGAGGCTGCAGAAAGCCTCATTACCGACATTCAATATCTGTAGTTGTAATTTCTACACAGCTGTATATATATACTTTATTTTCTAATCCAGGTAAAGGTGGTCTGGAAGTGGGTGCTGAAAGCCACATTACCAACATTCACCATCTGTGGATGTAATTTCTACACAGCTGTATATATACACTTTATTTTCTATCCTATGTGAAGGTGGACTGGATGAGGCTGCAGAAAGCCTCATTACCAACATTCAATATCTGTAGTTGTAATTTTTACACAGCTGTATATATATCCTTTATTTTCTTATCTAGGTGAAGGTGGTCTGGAAGTGGCTGCTGAAAGCCACATTACCAACATTCACCATCTGTGGATGTAATTTCTACACAGCTGTATATATACACTTTATTTTCTATCCTATATGAAGGTGGACTGGATGAGGCTGCAGAAAGCCTCATTACCAACATTCACCATCTGTGGATGTAATTTCTACACAGCTGTATATATACACTTTATTCTCTATCCTATGTGAAGGTGGACTGGATGAGGCTGCAGAAAGCCTCATTACCAACATTCAATATCTGTGGATGTAATTTCTACACAGCTGTATATATACACTTTATTTTCTATCATATGTGAAGGTGGACTGGATGAGGCTGCAGAATGCCTCATTACCAAAATTCAATATCTGTAGTTGTAATTTCTACACAGCTGTATATATACACTTTATTTTCTATCCTATGTGAAGGTGGACTGGATGAGGCTGCAGAAAGCCTCATTACCAACATTCAATATCTGTAGTTGTAATTTCTACACAGCTGTATATATATACTTTATTTTCTAATCTAGGTGAAGGTGGTCTGGAAGTGGCTGCTGAAAGCCACATTACCAACATTCACCATCTGTGGATGTAATTTCTACACAGCTGTATATATAGACTTTTTTTCTATCCTATGTGAAGTTGGACTGGATGAGGCTGCAGAAAAGCTCATTACCAACATTCACCATCTGTGGATGTAATTTCTACACAGCTGCATATATACACTTTATTTTCTATCCTATGTGAAGGTGGACTTGATGAGGCTGCAGAAAGCCTCATTACCAACATTCAATATCTGTAGTTGTAATTTCTACACAGCTGTATATATATATACTTTATTTTCTAATCTAGGTGAAGGTGGTCTGGAAGTGGCTGCTGAAAGCCACATTACCAACATTCTCCATCTGTGGATGTAATTTCTACAGAGCTGTATATATACACTTTATTTTCTATCCTATGTGAAGGTGGACTGGATGAGGCTGCAGAAAGCCTCATTACCAACATTCAATATCTGTAGTTGTAATTTCTACACAGCTGTATATTGACACTTTATTTTCTATCCTATGTGAAGGTGGACTGGATGAGGCTGCAGAAAGCCTCATTACCAACATTCAATATCTGTAGTTGTAATCTCTACACAGCTGTATATATATACTTTATTTTCTAATCTAGGTGAAGGTGGTCTGGAAGTGGCTGCTGAAAGCCACATTACCAACATTCGCCATCTGTGGATGTAATTTCTACACAGCTGTATATATACACTTTATTTTCTATCCTATGTGAAGGTGGACTGGATGAGGCTGCAGAAAGCCTCATTACCAACATTCAATATCTGTGGATGTAATTTCTACACAGCTGTATATATACACTTTATTTTCTATCCTATGTGAAGGTGGACTGGATGAGGCTGCAGAATGCTCCATTACCAACATTCAATATCTGTAGTTGTAATTTCTACACAGCTGTATATATACACATTATTTTCTATCGTATGTGAAGGTGGACTGGATAAGGCTGCAGAGAGCCTCATTACCAACATTCAATATCTGTAGTTGTAATTTCTACGCAGCTGTATATATATACTTTATTTTCTAATCTAGGTGACGGTGGTCTGGAAGTGGCTGCTGAAAGCCACATTACCAACATTCACCATCTGTGGATGTAATTTCTACAGAGCTGTATATATACACTTTATTTTCTATCCTATGTGAAGGTGGACTGGATGAGGCTGCAGAAAGCCTCATTACCAACATTCAATATCTGTAGTTGTAATTTTTACACAGCTGTATATTGACACTTTATTTTCTATCCTATGTGAAGGTGGACTGGATGAGGCTGCAGAAAGCCTCATTACCAACATTCAATATCTGTAGTTGTAATCTCTACACAGCTGTATATATATACTTTATTTTCTAATCTAGGTGAAGGTGGTCTGGAAGTGGCTGCTGAAAGCCACATTACCAACATTCGCCATCTGTGGATGTAATTTCTACACAGCTGTATATATACACTTTATTTTCTATCCTATGTGAAGGTGGACTCGATGAGGCTGCAGAAAGCCTCATTACCAACATTCAATATCTGTAGTTGTAATTTCTACACAGCTGTATTTATATACTTTATTTTCTAATCTAGGTGAAGGTGGTCTGGAAGTGGCTGCTGAAAGCCACATTACCAACAATCACCATCTGTGGATGTAATTTCTACACAGATGTATATATACACTTTATTTTCTATCCTATGTGTAGGTGGACTGGATGAGGCTGCAGAAAGCCTCATTACCAACATTCACCATCTGTGGATGTAAATTCTACACAGCTGTATATATACACTTTATTTTCTATCCTATGTGAAGGTGGACTGGATGAGGCTGCAGAAAGCCTCATTACCAACATTCACCATCTGTGGATGTAATTTCTACACAGCTGTATATATATACTTTATTTTCTAATCCAGGTGAAGGTGGTCTGGAAGTGGGTGCTGAATGCCACATTACCAACATTCACCATCTGTGGATGTAATTTCTACACAGCTGTATATATACACTTTATTTTCTATCCTATGTGAAGGTGGACTGGATGAGGCTGCAGAAAGCCTCATTACCAACATTCAATATCTGTAGTTGTAATTTCTACACAGCTGTATATATATACTTTATTTTCTAATCTAGGTGAATGTGGTCTGGAAGTGGCTGCTGAAAGCCACATTACCAACATGCACCATCTGTGGATGTAATTTCTACACAGCTGTATATATACACTTTTCTTTCTATCCTATGTGAAGGTGGACTGGATGAGGCTGCAGAAAGCCTCATTACCAACATTCACCATCTGTGGATGTAATTTCTACACAGCTGTATATATACACTTTATTTTCTGTCCTATGTGAAGGTGGACTGGATGAGGCTGCAGAAAGCCTCATTACCAACATTCAATATCTGTAGTTGTAAATTCTACACAGCTGTATATATATACTTTATTTTCTGATCTAGGTGAAGGTGGTCTGGAAGTGGCTGCTGAAAGCCACATTACCAACATCCACCATCTGTGGATGTAATTTCTACAGAGATGTATATATACACTTTATTTTCTATCCTATGTGAAGGTGGACTGGATGAGGCTGCAGAAAGCCTCATTACCAACATTCAATATCTGTAGTTGTAATTTCTACACAGCTGTATATATATACTTTATTTTCTAATCTAGGTGAAGGTGGTCTGGATGTGGCTGCTGAAAGCCACATTACCAACATTCACCATCTGTGGATGTAATTTCTACACAGCTGTATATATACACTTTATTTTCTATCCTA
The DNA here is from genome assembly GCF_021461395.2 of Schistocerca americana. NCBI lineage: Eukaryota > Metazoa > Arthropoda > Insecta > Orthoptera > Acrididae > Schistocerca > Schistocerca americana. Next base: position 596,713,978 of record NC_060124.1, on the reverse strand, counting down.
TGTGAAGGTGGACTGGATGAGGCTGCAGAAAGCCTCATTACCAACATTCACCATCTGTGGATGTAATTTCTACACAGCTGTATATATACACTTTATTTTCTATTCTATGTGAAGGTGGACTGGATGAGGCTGCAGAAAGCCTCACTACCAACATTCAATATCTGTAGTTGTAATTTCTACACAGCTGTATATATATAGTTTATTTTCTAATCTAGGTGAAGGTGGTCTGGAAGTGGCTGCTGAAAGCCACATTACCAACATTCACCATCTGTGGATGTAATTTCTACACAGCTGTATATATACACTTTATTTTCTATCCTATGTGAAGGTGGACTGGATGAGGCTGCAGAAAGGCTCATTACCAACATTCACCATCTGTGGATGTAATTTCTATACAGCTGTATATATACACTTTATTTTCTATCCTATGTGAAGGTGTACTGGATGAGGCTGCAGAAAGCCTCATTACCAACATTCAATTTCTGTAGTTGTAATTTCAACACAGCTGTATATATATACTTTATTTTCTAATCTAGGTGAAGGTGGTCTGGAAGTGGCTGCTGAAAGCCACATTACCAACATTCACCATCTGTGGATGTAATTTCTACAGAGCTGTATATATACACTTTATTTTCTATCCTATGTGAAGGTGGACTGGATGAGGCTGCAGAAAGCCTCATTACCAACATTCAATATCTGTAGTTGTAATTTCTACACAGCTGTATATATATACTTTATTTTCTAATCCAGGTGAAGGTGGTCTGGAAGTGGCTGCTGAAAGCCACATTACCAACATTCACCATCTGTGGATGTAATTTCTACACAGCTGTATATATACACTTTATTTTCTATCCTATGTGAAGGTGGACTGGATGAGGCTGCAGAAAGCCTCATTACCAACATTCAATATCTATAGTTGTAATTTCTACACAGCTGTATATATATACTTTATTATCTAATCTAGGTGAAGGTGGTCTGGAAGTGGCTGCTGAAAGCCACATTACCAACATTCACCATCTGTGGATGTAATTTCTACACAGCTGTATATATACACTTTATTTTCTATCCAATGTGAAGGTGGACTGGATGAGGCTGCAGAAAGCCTCATTACCAACATTCAATATCTGTAGCTGTAATTTCGACACAGCTGTATATATATACTTTATTTTCTAATCTAGGTGAAGGTGGTCTGGAAGTGGCTGCTGAAAGCCACATTACCAACATTCACCATCTGTGGATGTAATTTCTACACAGCTGTATATATACACTTTATTTTCTATCCTATGTGAAGGTGGACAGGATGAGGCTGCAGAAAGCCTCATTACCAACATTCACCATCTTTGGATGTAATTTCTACACAGCTGTATATATACACTTTATTTTCTATCCCATGTGAAGGTGGACTGGATGAGGCTGCTGGAAGCCTTATTACCAACATTTACCATCTGTGGATGTAATTACTACACAGCTGTAAATATACACTTTATTTTCTATCCTATGTGAAGGTGGACTGGATGAGGCTGCAGAAAGCCTCATTACCAACATTCACCATCTGTGGATAAAATTTCTACACAGCTGTATATATACACTTTATTTTCTATCCTATGTGAAGGTGGACTGGATGAGGCTGCAGAAAGCCTCATTACCAACATTCACCATCTGTGGATGTAATTTCTACACAGCTGTATATATACACTTTATTTTCTATCCTATGTGAACGTGGACTCGATGAGGCTGCAGAAAGCCTCATTACCAACATTCAATATCTGTAGTTGTAATTTCTACACAGCTGTATATATATACTTTATTTTCTAATCTAGGTGAAGGTGGTCTGGAAGTGGCTGCTGAAAGCCACATTACCAACATTCACAATCTGTGGATGTAATTTCTACACAGCTGTATATATACACTTTATTTTCTATCCTATGTGAAGGTGGACTGGATGAGGCTGCAGAAAGCCTCATTACCAACATTCACCATCTGTGGATGTAAATTCTTCACAGCTGTATATATACACTTTATTTTCTATCCTATGTGAAGGTGGACTGGATGAGGCTGCAGAAAGCCTCATTACCAACATAGACCATCTGTGGATGTAATTTCTACACAGCTGTATATATACACTTTATTTTCTATCCTATGTGAAGGTGGACTGGATGAGGCTGCAGAAAGCCTCAATACCAACGTTCAATATCTGTAGTTGTAATTTCTACACAGCTGTATATATATACATTATTTTCTAACCTAGGTGAAGGTGGTCTGGAAGTGGCTGCTGAAAGCCACATTACCAACATTCACCATCTGTGGATGTAATTTCTACACAGCTGTATATATACACTTTATTTTCTATCCTATGTGAAGGTGGACTGGATGAGGCTGCAGAAAGCCTCATTACCAACATTCACCATCTGTGGATGTAATTTCTACACAGCTGTATATATACACTTTATTTTCTGTCCTATGTGAAGGTGGACTGGATGGGGCTGCAGAAAGCCTCATTACCAACATTCACCATCTGTGGATGTAATTCCTACACAGCTGTATATATACACTTTGTTTTCTATCCTATGTGAAGGTGGACTAGATGAGGCTGCAGAAAGCCTCATTACCAACATTTAATATCTGTAGTTGTAATTTCAACACAGCTGTATATATATACTTTATTTTCTAATCTAGGTGAAGGTGGTCTGGAAGTGGCTGCTGAAAGCCACATTACCAACATTCACCATCTGTGGATGTAATTTCTACACAGCTGTATATATACACTTTATTTTCTATCCCATGTGAAGGTGGACTGGAAGAGGCTGCAGAAAGCCTCATTACCAACATTCACCATCTGTGGATGTAATTTCTACACAGCTGTATATATGCACTTTATTTTCTATCCTATGTGAAGGTGGACTGAATGAGGCTGCAGAAAGCCTCATTACCAACATTCACCATCTGTGGATGTAATTTCTACACAGCTGTATATGTACACTTTATTTTCTATCCTATGTGAAGGTGGACTGGATGAGGCTGCAGAAAGCCTCATTACCAACATTCAATATCTGTAGTTGTAATTTCTACACAGCTATATATATATATATATATATATATATATATATATATATATATATATATATATATATATATATATATATATATATATATATATATATATATATATATATATATATATATACTTTATTTTCTAATCTAGGTGAAGGTGGTCTGCAAGTGGCTGCTGAAAGCCACATTACTAACATTCACCATCTGTGGATGTAATTTCTACACAGCTGTATATATACACTTTATTTTCTATCCTATGTGAAGGTGGACTGGATGAGGCTGCAAAAAGCCTCATTACCAACATTCACCATCTGTGGATGTAATTTCTACACAGCTGTATATATACACTTTATTTTCTATCCTATGTGAAGGTGGACTGGATGAGGCTGCAGAAAGCCTCATTACCAACATTCAATATCTGTAGTTGTAATTTCTACACAGCTGTATATATATATACTTTATTTTCTAATCTAGGTGAAGGTGGTCTGGAAGTGGCTGCTGAAAGCCACATTACCAACAGTCACCATCTGTGGATGTAATTACTACACAGCTGTATATATACACTTTACTTTCTATCCTATGTGAAGGTGGACTGGATGAGGCTGCAGAAAGCCTCATTACCAACATTCACCATCTGTGGATGTAATTTCGACACAGCTGTATATATACACTTTATTTTCTATCCAATGTGAAGGTGGACTGGATGAGGCTGCAGAAAGCCTCATTACCAACATTCAATATCTGTAGTTGTAATTTCTACACAGCTGTATATATATTCTTTATTTTCTAATCTAGGTGAAGGTGGTCTGGAAGTGGCTGCTGAAAGCCACATTACCAACATTCACCATCTGTGGATGTAATTTCTACACAGCTGTATATATACACTTTATTTTCTATCCTATGTGAAGGTGGAGTGGATGAGGCTGCAGAAAGCCATATTACCAACATTCACCATCTGTGGATGTAATTTCTACACAGCTGTATATATACACTTTATTTTCTATCCTATGTGAAGGTGGACTGGATGAGGCTGCAGAAAGCCTCATTACCAACATACACCATCTGTGGATGTAATTTCTACACAGCTGTATATATATACTTTATTGTCTAATCTAGGTGAAGGTGGTCTGGAAGTGGCTGCTGAAAGCCACATTACCAACATTCACCATCTGTGGATGTAATTTCTACACAGCTGTATATATACACTTTATTTTCTATCCTATGTGAAGGTGGACTGGATGAGGCTGCAGAAAGCCTCATTACCAACATTCAATATCTGTAGTTGTAATTTCTACACAGCTGTATATATATACTTTATTTTCTAATCTAGGTGAATGTGGTCTGGAAGTGGCTGCTGAAAGCCACATTACCAACATGCACCATCTGTGGATGTAATTTCTACACAGCTGTATATATACACTTTATTTTCTATCCTATGTGAAGGTGGACTGGATGAGGCTGCAGAAAGCCTCATTACCAACATTCACCATCTGTGGATGTAATTTCTACACAGCTGTATATATACACTTTATTTTCTATCCTATGTGAAGGTGGACTGGATGAGGCTGCAGAAAGCCTCATTACCACATTCAATATCTGTAGTTGTAAATTCTACACAGCTGTATATATATACTTTATTTTCTGATCTAGGTGAAGGTGGTCTGGAAGTGGCTGCTGAAAGCCACATTACCAACATCCACCATCTGTGGATGTAATTTCTACAGAGATGTATATATACACTTTATTTTCTATCCTATGTGAAGGTGGACTGGATGAGGCTGCAGAAAGCCTCATTACCAACATTCAATATCTGTAGTTGTAATTTCTACACAGCTGTATATATATACTTTATTTTCTAATCTAGGTGAAGGTGGTCTGGATGTGGCTGCTGAAAGCCACATTACCAACATTCACCATCTGTGGATGTAATTTCTACACAGCTGTATATATTCACTTTATTTTCTATATTATGTGAAGGTGGACTGGATGAGGCTGCAGAAAGCCTCATTACCAACATTCACCATCTGTGGATGTAATTTCTACACAGCTGTATATATACACTTTATTTTCTATTCTATGTGAAGGTGGACTGGATGAGGCTGCAGATAGCCTCACTACCAACATTCAATATCTGTAGTTGTAATTTCTACACAGCTGTATATATATACTTTATTTTCTAATCTAGGTGAAGGTGGTCTGGATGAGGCTGCAGAAAGCCTCATTACCAACATTCACCATCTGTGGATGTAATTTCTACACAGCTGTATATATACACTTTATTTTCTATCCTATGTGAAGGTGGACTGGATGAGGCTGCAGAAAGGCTCATTACCAACATTCACCATCTGTGGATGTAATTTCTATACAGCTGTATTTATACACTTTATTTTCTATCCTATGTGAAGGTGTACTGGATGAGGCTGCAGAAAGCCTCATTACCAACATTCAATTTCTGTAGTTGTAATTTCTACACAGCTGTATATATATACTTTATTTTCGAATCTAGGTGAAGGTGGTCTGGAAGTGGCTGCTGAAAGCCACATTACCAACATTCACCATCTGTGGATGTAATTTCTACAGAGCTGTATATATACACTTTATTTTCTATCCTATGTGAAGGTGGACTGGATGAGGCTGCAGAAAGCCTCATTACCAACATTCAATATCTGTAGTTGTAATTTCTACACAGCTGTATATATATATATACTTTATTTTGTAATCCAGGTGAAGGTGGTCTGGAAGTTGCTGCTGAAAGCCACATTACCAACATTCACCATCTGTGGATGTAATTTCTACACAACTGTATATATACACTTTATTTTCTATCCTATGTGAAGGTGGACTGGATGAGGCTGCAGAAAGCCTCATTACCAACATCCAATATCTGTAGTTGTAATTTCTACACAGCTGCATATATATACTTTATTATCTAATCTAGGTGAAGGTGGTCTGGAAGTGGCTGCTGAAAGCCACATTACCAACATTCACCATCTGTGGATGTAATTTCTACACAGCTGTATATATACACTTTATTTTCTATCCTATGTGAAGGTGGACTGGATGAGGCTGCAGAAAGCCTCATTACCAACATTCAATATCTGTAGCTGTAATTTCGACACAGCTGTATATATATACTTTATTTTCTAATCTAGGTGAAGGTGGTCTGGAAGTGGCTGCTGAAAGCCACATTACCAACATTCACCATCTGTGGATGTAATTTCTACACAGCTGTATATATACACTTTATTTTCTATCCTATGTGAAGGTGGACAGGATGAGGCTGCAGAAAGCCTCATTACCAACATTCACCATCTGTGGATGTAATTTCTACACAGCTGTTTATATACACTTTATTTTCTATCCCATGTGAAGGTGGACTGGATATGGCTGCAGAAAGCCTTATTACCAACATTTACCATCTGTGGATGTAATTACTACACAGCTGTATATTTTCACATTATTTTCTATCCTATGTGAAGGTGGACTGGATGAGGCTGCAGAAAGCCTCATTACCAACATTCACCATCTGTGGATAAAATTTCTACACAGCTGTATATATACACTTTATTTTCTATCCTATGTGAAGGTGGACTGGATGAGGCTGCAGAAAGCCTCATTACCAACATTCACCATCTGTGGATGTAATTTCTACACAGCTGTATATATACACTTTATTTTCTATCCTATGTGAAGGTGGACTCGATGAGGCTGCAGAAAGCCTCATTACCAACATTCAATATCTGTAGTTGTAATTTCTACACAGCTGTATATATGTACTTTACTTTCTAATCTAGGTGAAGGTGGTCTGGAAGTGGCTGCTGAAAGCCACATTACCAACATTCACCATCTGTGGATGTAATTTCTACACAGCTGTATATATGCACTTTATTTTCTATCCTATGTGAAGGTGGACTGGATGAGGCTGCAGAAAGCCTCATTACCAACATTCACCATCTGTGGATGTAAATTCTACACAGCTGTATATATACACTTTATTTTCTATCCTATGTGAAGGTGGACTGGATGAGGCTGCAGAAAGCCTCATTACCAACATACACCATCTGTGGATGTAATTTCTACACAGCTGTATATATACACTTTATTTTCTGTCCTATGTGAAGGTGGACTGGATGAGGCTGCAGAAAGCCTCATTACCAACATTCACCATCTGTGGATGTAATTTCTACACAGCTGTACATATACACTTTATTTTCTATCCTATGTGAAGGTGGACTGGATGAGGCTGCAGAAAGCCTCATTACCAACATTCACCATCTGTGGATGTAATTTCTACACAGCTGTATATATACATTTTATTTTCTATCCTATGTGAAGGTGGACTGGATGAGGCTGCAGAAAGCCTCATTACCAACATTCAATATCTGTAGTTGTAATTTCTACACAGCTGTATATATATACATTATTTTCTAACCTAGGTGAAGGTGGTCTGGAAGTGGCTGCTGAAAGCCACATTACCAACATTCACCATCTGTGGATGTAATTTCTACACAGCTGTATATATAGACTTTATTTTCTATCCTATGTGAAGGTGGACTGGATGAGGCTGCAGAAAGCCTCATTACCAACATTCACCATCTGTGGATGTAATTTCTACACAGCTGTATATATACACTGTATTTTCTGTCCTGTGTGAAGGTGGACTGGATGGGGCTGCAGAAAGCCCCATTACCAACATTCACCATCTGTGGATGTAATTCCTACACAGCTGTATATATACACTTCATTTTCTATCCTATGTGAAGGTGGACTGGATGAGGCTGCAGAAAGCCTCATTACAAACATTTAATATCTGTAGTTGTAATTTCAACACAGCTGTATATATATACTTTATTTTCTAATCGAGGTGAAGGTGGTCTGGAAGTGGCTGCTGAAAGCCACATTACCAACATTCACCATCTGTGGATGTAATTTCTACACAGCTGTATATATGCACTTTATTTTCTATCCTATGTGAAGGTGGACTGGAAGAGGCTGCAGAAAGCCTCATTACCAACATTCACCATCTGTGGATGTAATTTCTACACAGCTGTATATATGCACTTTATTTTCTATCCTATGTGAAGGTGGACTGAATGATGCTGCAGAAAGCCTCATTACCAACATTCACCATCTGTGGATGTAATTTCTACACAGCTGTATATGTACACTTTATTTTCTATCCTATGTGAAGGTGGACTGGATGAGGCTGCAGAAAGCCTCATTACCAACATTCAATATCTGTAGTTGTAATTTCTACACAGCTGTATATATGTACTTTATTTTCTAATCTAGGTGAAGGTGGTCTGGATGTGGCTGCTGAAAGCCACATTACCAACATTCACCATCTGTGGATGTAATTTCTACACAGCTGTATATATACACTTTATTTTCTATCCTATGTGAAGGTGGACTGGATGAGGCTGCAGAAAGCCTCGTTACCAACATTCAATATCTGTGGATGTAATATCTACACAGCTGTATATATACACTTTATTTTCTATCCTATGTTAAGTTGGACTGGATGAGGCTGCAGAATGCCTCATTACCAACATTCAATATCTGTAGTTGTAATTTCTACACAGCTGTATATATACACTTTATTTTCTATCCTATGTGAAGGTGGACTGGATGAGGCTGCAGAAAGCCTCATTACCAACATTCAATATCTGTAGTTGTAATTTCTACACAGCTGTATATATATACTTTATTTTCTAGTCTAGGTGAAGGTGGTCTGGAAGTGGCTGCTGAAAGCCTCATTACCAACATTCACCATCTGTGGATGTAATTTCTACACAGCTGTATATATAGACTTATTTTCTATCCTATGTGAAGGTGGACTGGATGAGGCTGCAGAAAGGCTCATTACCAACATTCACCATCTGTGGATGTAATTTCTACACAGCTGTATATATACCTTTTATTTTCTATCCTATGTGAAGGTGGACTGGATGAGGCTGCAGAAAGCCTCATTACCAACATTCAATATCTGTAGTTGTAATTTCTACACAGCTGTATATATATACTTTATTTTCTAATCTAGGTGAAGGTGGTCTGGAAGTGGCTGCTGAAAGCCACATTACCAACATTCACCATCTGTGGATGTAATTTCTACAGAGCTGTATAAATACACTTTATTTTCTATCCCATGTGAAGGTGGACTGGATGAGGCTGCAGAAAGCCTCATTACCAACATTTAATATCTGTGGTTGTAATTTCTACACAGCTGTATATATATACTTTATTTTCTAATCCAGGTGAAGGTGGTCTGGAAGTGGCTGCTGAAAGCCACATTACCAACATTCACCATCTGTGGATGTAATTCCTACACAGCTGTATATATACACTTTATTTTCTATCCTATGTGAAGGTGGACTGGATGAAGCTGCAGAAAGCCTCATTACCAACATTCAATATCTGTAGTTGTAATTTCTACACAGCTGTATATATATACTTTATTTTCTAATCTAGGTGAAGGTGGTCTGTAAGTGGCTGCTGAAAGCCACATTACCAACATTCACCATCTGTGGATGTAATTTCTACACAGCTGTATATATACACTTTATTTTCTATTCTATGTGAAGGTGGACTGGATGAGGCTGCAGAAAGCCTCATTACCAACATTCAATATCTGTAGCTGTAATTTCGACACAGCTGTGTATATATACTTTATTTTCTAATCTAGGTGAAGGTGGTCTGGTAGTGGCTGCTGAAAGCCACATTACCAACATTCACCATCTGTGGATGTAATTTCTACACAGCTGTATATATACACTTTATTTTCTATCCTATGTGAAGGTGGACAGGATGAGGCTGCAGAAAGCCTCATTACCAACATTCACCATCTATGGATGTAATTTCTACACAGCTGTATATATACACTTTATTTTCTATCCTATGTGAAGGTGGACTGGATGATGCTGCAGAAAGCCTTATTACCAACATTCACCATCTGTGGATGTAATTACTACACAGCTGTATATATACACTTTATTTTCTATCCTATGTGAAGGTGGACTGGATGAGGCTGCAGAAAGCCTCATTACCAACATTCAACATCTGTGGATGTAATTTCTACACAGCTGTATATATACACTTTATTTTCCATCCTTTGTGAAGGTGGACTCGATGAGGCTGCAGAAAGCCTCATTACCAACATTCAATATCTGTAGTAGTAATTTCTACACAGCTGTATATATATACTTTATTTTCTAATCTAGGTGAAGGTGGTCTGGAAGTGGCTGCTGAAAGCCACATTACCAACATTCACCATCTGTGGATGTAATTTCTACACAGCTGTATATATACACTTTATTTCCTATCCTATGTGAAGGTGGACTGGATGAGGCTGCAGAAAGCCTCATTACCAACATTCACAATCTGTGGATGTAAATTCTACACAGCTGTATATATACACTTTATTTTCTATCCTATGTGAAGGTGTAGTGGATGAGGCTGCAGAAAGCCTCATTACCAACATTCACCATCTGTGGATGTAATTTCTACACAGCTGTATATATACACTTTATTTTCTATCCTATGTGAAGGTGGACTGGATGAGGCTGCAGAAAGCCTCATTACCAACATTTAATATCTGTAGTTGTAATTTCTACACAGCTGTATATATATACTTTATTTTCTAATCTAGGTGAAGGTGGTCTGGAAGTGGCTGCTGAAAGCCACATTACCAACATTCACCATCTGTGGATGTAATTTCTACACAGCTGTATATATACACTTTATTTTCTATCCTTTGTGAAGGTGGACTGGATGAGGCTGCAGAAAGCCTCATTACCAACATTCCCCATCTGTGGATGTAATTTCTACACAGCTGTATATATACACTTTATTTTCTATCCTATGTGAAGGTGGACTGAATAAGGCTGCAGAAAGCCTCATTACTAACATTCACCATCTGTGGATGTAATTTCTACACAGCTGTATATATACACTTTATTTTCTATCCTATGTGAAGGTGGACTGGATGAGGCTGCAGAAAGCCTCATTACCAACATTCAATATCTGTAGTTGTAATTTCTACACAGCTGTATATATATACTTTATTTTCTAATCTAGGTGAAGGAGGTCTGGAAGTGGCTGCTGAAAGCCACATTACCAACATTCACCATCTGTGGATGTAATTTCTACACAGCTGTATATATACACTTTATTTTCTATCCTATGTGAAGGTGGACTGGATGAGGCTGCAGAAAGCCTCATTACCAACATTCACCATCTGTGGATGTAATTTCTACACAGCTGTATATATACACTTTATTTTCTATCCTATGTGAAGGTGGACTGATGAGGCTGCAGAAAGCCTCATTACCAACATTCAATATCTGTAGTTGTAAATTCTACACAGCTGTATATTTATACTTTATTTTCTGATCTAGGTGAACGTGGTCTGGAAGTGGCTGCTGAAAGCCACATTACCAACATTCACCATCTGTTGATGTAATTTCTACAGAGCTGTATATATACACTTTATTTTCTATCCTATGTGAAGGTGGACTGGATGAGGCTGCAGAAAGCCTCATTATCAACATTCAACATCTGTGAATGTAATTTCTACACAGCTGTATATATACACTTTATTTTCTATCCTATGTGAAGGTGGACTGGATGAGGCTGCAGAATGCCTCATTACCAACATTCAATATCTGTAGTTGTAATTTCTACACAGCTGTATATATACACTTTATTTTCTATCCTATGTGAAGGTGGACTGGATGAGGCTGCAGAAAGCCTCATTACCAACATTCAATAACTGTAGTTGTAATTTCTACACAGCTGTATATATATACTTTATTTTCTAATCTAGGTGAAGGTGGTCTGGAAGTGGCTGCTTAAAGCCACATTACCAACATTCACCATCTGTGGATGTAATTTCTACACAGCTGTATATATAGACTTATTTTCTATCCTATGTGAAGGTGGACTGGATGAGGCTGCAGAAAGGCTAATTACCAACATTCACCATCTGTGGATGTAATTTCTACACAGCTGTATATATACACTTTATTTTCTATCCTATGTGAAGGTGGACTGGATGAGGCTGCAGAAAGCCTAATTACCAACATTCAAGATCTGTAGTTGTAATTTCTACGCAGCTGTATATATATACTTTATTTTCTGATCTAGGTGAAGGTGGTCTGGAAGTGGCTGCTGAAAGCCACATTACCAACATTCACCATCTGTGGATGTAATTTCTACACAGCTGTATATATACACTTTATTTTCTATCCAATGTGAAGGTGGACTGGATGAGGCTGCAGAAAGCCTCATTACCAACATTCAATATCTGTAGTTGTAATTTCTACACAGCTGTATATATATACTGTATTTTCTAATCTAGGTGAAGGTGGTCTGGAAGTGGCTGCTGAAAGCCACATTACCAACATTCACCATCTGTGGATGTAATTTCTACACAGCTGTGTATATACACTTCATTTTCTATCCTATGTGAAGGTGGACTGGATGAGGCTGCAGAAAGCCTCATTACCAACATTCACCATCTGTGGATGTAACTTCTACACAGCTGTATATATACACTTTATTTTCTATCCTATGTGAAGGTGGACTGGATGGGGCTGCAGAAAGCCTCATTACCAACATTCACCATCTGTGGATGTAATTTCTACACAGCTGTATATATACACTTTATTTTCTATCCTATGTGAAGATGGACTGGATGAGGCTGCAGAAAGCCTCATTACCAACATTCAATATCTGTAGTTATAATTTCCACACAGCTGTATATGTATACTTTATTTTCTAATCTAGGTGAAGGTGGTCTGGAAGTGGGTGCTGAAAGCCACATTACCAACATTCACCATCTGTGGATGTAATTTCTACACAGCTGTATATATACACTTTATTTTCTATTCTATGTGAAGGTGGACTGGATGAGGCTGCAGAAAGCCTCGTTACCAACATTCACCATCTGTGGATGTAATTTCTACACAGCTGTATATATACACTTTATTTTCTATCCTATGTGAAGGTGGACTGGATGAGGCTGCAGAAAGCCTCATTACCAACATTCACCATCTGTGGATGTAATTTCTACACAGCTGTATATATACACTTTATTTTCTATCCTATGTGAAGGTGCAGTGGATGAGGCTGCAGAAAGCCTCATTACCAACATTCAATATCTGTAGTTGTAACTTCTACACAGCTGTATATATATACTTTATTTTCTAATCTAGGTGAAGGTGGTCTGGAAGTGGCTGCTGAAAGCCACATTACCAACAGTCACCATCTGTGGATGTAATTTCTACACAGCTGTATATATACACTTTATTTTCTATCCTATGTGAAGGTGGACTGGATGAGGCTGCAGAAAGCCCCATTACCAACATTCACCATCTGTTGGTGTAATTTCTACACAGCTGTATATATACACTTTATTTTCTATCCTATGTGAAGGTGGACTGGATGTGGCTGCAGAAAGCCTCATTACCAACATTCAATATCTGTAGTTGTAATTTCTACACAGCTGTATATATATACTTTATTTTCTAATCTAGGTGAAGGTGGTCTGGAATTGGCTGCTGAAAGCCACATTACCAACATTCACCATCTGTGGATGTAATTTCTACACAGCTGTATATAAACACTTTATTTTCTGTGCTATGTGATGGTGGACTGGATGAGGCTGCAGAAAGCTTCATTACCAACATTCGCCATCTGTGGATGTAATTTCTACACAGCTGTGTATATACACTTCATTTTCTATCCTATGTGAAGGTGGACTGGATGAGGCTGCAGAAAGCCTCATTACCAACATTCACCATCTGTGGATGTAATTTCTACACAGCTGTATATATACACTTTATTTTCTATCCAAGTGAAGGTGGACTGGATGAGGCTGCAGAAAGCCTCATTACCAATATTCAGTATCTGTAGTTGTAATTTCTACACAGCTGTATATATATACTTTATTTTCTTATCTAGGTGAAGGTGGTTTGGAAGTGGCTGCTGAAAGCCACATTACCAACATTCACCATCTGTGGATGTAATTTCTACACAGCTGTATATATACACTTTATTTTCTATCCTATGTGAAGGTGGACTGGATGAGGCTGCAGAAAGCCTCATTACCAACATTCACCATCTGTGGATAAAATTTCTACACAGCTGTATATATACACTTTATTTCCTATCCTATGTGAAGGTGGACTGTATGAGGCTGCAGAAAGCCTCATTACCAACATTCACCATCTGTGGATGTGATGGACTCGATGAGGCTGCAGAAAGCCTCATTACCAACATTCACCATCTGTGGATGTAATTTCTACACAGCTGTATATATACACTTTATTTTCTATCCTATGTGAAGGTGGACTGGATGGGGCTGCAGAAAGCCTCATTACCAACATTCACCATCTGTGGATGTAATTTCTACACAGCTGTATATATACACTTTATTTTCTATCCTATGTGAAGGTGGACTGGATGAGGCTGCAGAAAGCCTCATTACCAACATTCAATATCTGTAGTTGTAATTTCTACACAGCTGTATATATATACTATATTTTCTAATCTAGGTGAAGGTGGTCTGGAAGTGGCTGCTGAAAGCCACATTACCAACATTCACCATCTGTGGATGTAATTTCTACACAGCTGGATATATACACTTTATTTTCTATCCTATGTGAAGGTGGACTGGATAAGGCTGCAGAAAGCCTCATTACCAAAATTCACCATCTGTGGATGTAATTTCTACACAGCTGTATATATACACTTTATTTTCTATCCTATGTGAAGGTGGACTGGATGAGGCTGCAGAAAGCCTCATTACCAACATTCACCATCTGTGGATGTAATTTCTACACAGCTGTATATATACACTTTATTTTCTATCCTATGTGAAGGTGTACTGGATGAGGCTGCAGAAAGCCTCATTACCAACATTCAATATCTGTAGTTGTAACTTCTACACAGCTGTATATATATACTTTATTTTCTAATCTAGGTGAAGGTGGTCTGGAAGTGGCTGCTGAAAGCCACATTACCA
This sequence comes from Schistocerca americana, assembly GCF_021461395.2. Taxonomy (NCBI): domain Eukaryota; kingdom Metazoa; phylum Arthropoda; class Insecta; order Orthoptera; family Acrididae; genus Schistocerca; species Schistocerca americana. The sequence continues at coordinate 596,698,905 of NC_060124.1, read as the reverse complement.
ACAGTCACCATCTGTGGATGTAATTTCTACACAGCTGTATATATACACTTTATTTTCTATCCTATGTGAAGGTGGACTGGATGAGGCTGCAGAAAGCCTCATTACCAACATTCACCATCTGTGGATGTAATTTCTACACAGCTGTATATATACACTTTATTTTCTATCCTATGTGAAGGTGGACTGGATGTGGCTGCAGAAAGCCTCATTACCAACATTCAATATCTGTAGTTGTAATTTCTACACAGCTGTATATATACACTTTATTTTCTATCCTATGTGAAGGTGGACTGGATGAGGCTGCAGAAAGCCTCATTACCAACATTCACCATCTGTGGATGTAATTTCTACACAGCTGTATATTTACACTTTATTTTCTATCCTATGTGAAGGTGGACTGGATGAGGCTGCAGAAAGCCTCATTACCAACATTAACCATCTGTGGATGTAATTTCTACACAGCTGTGTATATACACTTCATTTTCTATCCTATGTGAAGGTGGACTGGATGAGGCTGCAGAAAGCCTCATTACCAACATTCACCATCTGTGGATGTAATTTCTACACAGCTGTATATATACACTTCGTTTTCTATCCAAGTGAAGGTGGACTGGATGAGGCTGCAGAAAGCCTCATTACCAACATTCAATATCTGTAGTTGTAATTTCTACACAGCTGTATATATATACTTTATTTTCTAATCTATCTGAAGGTGGTCTGGAAGTGGCTGCTGAAAGCCACATTACCAACATTCACCATCTGTGGATGTAATTTCTACACAGCTGTATATATACACTTTATTTTCTATCCTATGTGAAGATGGACTGGATGAGGCTGCAGAAAGCCTCATTACCAACATTCACCATCTGTGGATGTAATTTCTACACAGCTGTATATATACACTTTATTTTCTATCCTATGTCAAGGTGGACTGGATGAGGCTGCAGAAAGCCTCATTACCAACATTAACCATCTGTGGATGTAATTTCTACACAGCTGTATATATACACTTTATTTTCTATCCTATGTGAAGGTGGACTGGATGAGGCTGCAGAAAACCTCATTACCAACATTCAATATCTGTAGTTGTAATTTCTACATAGCTGTATATATATACTTTATTTTCTAATCTAGGTGAAGGTGGACTGGAAGGGGCTGCAGAAATCCACATTACCAACATTCACCATCTGCAGATGTAATTTCTACACAGCTGTATATATACACTTTATTTTCTATCCTATGTGAATGTGGTCTGGAAGGGGCTGCAGAAAGCCTCATTACCAACATTCAATTTCTGTAGTTGTAATTTCTACACAGCTGTATATATATACTTTATTTTCTAATCTAGGTGAAGGTGGTCTGGAAGGGGCTGCAGAAAGCCACATTACCAACATTCACCATCTGCAGATGTAATTTCTACACAGCTGTAAATAGATACTTTATTTTCTAACCTAGGTGAAGGTGGTCTGGAAGGGGCTGCAGAAAACCACATTACCAACATTCACCATCTGCAGATGTAATTTCTACACAGCTGTATATATACACTTTATTTTCTATCCTATGTGAAGGTTGACTGGATGAGGCTGCAGAAAGCCTCATTACCAACTTTCACCATCTGTGGATGTAATTTCTACACAGCTGTATATATACACTTTATTTTCTATCCTATGTGAAGGTGGACTGGATGAGGCTGCAGAAAGCCTCATTACCAACATTCAATATCTGTAGTTTTAATTTATACACAGCTGTATATATCTACTTTATTTTCTAATCAAGGTAAAGGTGGTCTGGAAGTGGCTGCTGAAAGCCACAATACCAACATTCACCATCTGTGGATGTAATTTCTACACAGCTGTATATATACACTTTATTTTCTATGCTATGTGATGGTGGACTGGATGAGGCTGCAGAAAGCCTCATTACCAACATTCACCATCTGTGGATGTAATTTCTACACAGCTGTGTATATACACTTCATTTTCTATCCAAGTGAAGGTGGACTGGATGAGGCTGCAGAAAGCCTCATTACCAATATTCAGTATCTGTAGTTGTAATTTCTACACAGCTGTATATATATACTTTATTTTCTAATCTAGGTGAAGGTGGTTTGGAAGTGGCTGCTGAAAGCCACATTACCAACATTCACCATCTGTGGATGTAATTTCTACACAGCTGTATATATACACTTTATTTTCTATCCTATGTGAAGGTGGACTGGATGAGGCTGCAGAAAGCCTCATTACCAACATTCACCATCTGTGGATAAAATTTCTACACAGCTGTATATATACACTTTATTTCCTATCCTATGTGAAGGTGGACTGTATGAGGCTGCAGAAAGCCTCATTACCAACATTCACCATCTGTGGGTGTGGTGGACTCGATGAGGCTGCAGAAAGCCTCATTACCAACATTCACCATCTGTGGATGTAATTTCTACACAGCTGTATATATACACTTTATTTTCTATCCTATGTGAAGGTGGACTGGATGGGGCTGCAGAAAGCCTCATTACCAACATTCACCATCTGTGGATGTAATTTCTACACAGCTGTATATATACACTTTATTTTCTATCCTATGTGAAGGTGGACTGGATGAGGCTGCAGAAAGCCTCATTACCAACATTCAATATCTGTAGTTGTAATTTCTACACAGCTGTATATATATACTTTATTTTCTAATCTAGGTGAAGGTGGTCTGGAAGTGGCTGCTGAAAGCCACATTACCAACATTCACCATCTGTGGATGTAATTTCTACACAGCTGGATATATACACTTTATTTTCTATCCTATGTGAAGGTGGACTGGATAAGGCTGCAGAAAGCCTCATTACCAAAATTCACCATCTGTGGATGTAATTTCTACACAGCTGTATATATACACTTTATTCTCTATCCTATGTGAAGGTGGACTGGATGAGGCTGCAGAAAGCCTCATTACCAACATTCACCATCTGTGGATGTAATTTCTACACTGCTGTATATATACACTTTATTTTCTATCCTATGTGAAGGTGTACTGGATGAGGCTGCAGAAAGCCTCATTACCAACATTCAATATCTGTAGTTGTAACTTCTACACAGCTGTATATATATACTTTATTTTCTAATCTAGGTGAAGGTGGTCTGGAAGTGGCTGCTGAAAGCCACATTACCAACAGTCACCATCTGTGGATGTAATTTCTACACAGCTGTATATATAGACTTTATTTTCTATCCTATGTGAAGGTGGACTGGATGAGGCTGCAGAAAGCCTCATTACCAACATTCACCATCTGTGGATGTAATTTCTACACAGCTGTATATATACACTTTATTTTCTATCCTATGTGAAGGTGGACTGGATGTGGCTGCAGAAAGCCTCATTACCAACATTCAATATCTGTAGTTGTAATTTCTACACAGCTGTATATATATACTTTATTTTCTAATCTAGGTGAAGGTGGTCTGGAAGTGGCTGCTGAAAGCCACATTACCAACATTCACCATCTGTGGATGTAATTTCTACACAGCTATATATTTACACTTTATTTTCTATCCTATGTGAAGGTGGACTGGATGAGGCTGCAGAAAGCCTCATTACCAACATTAACCATCTGTGGATGTAATTTCTACACAGCTGTGTATATACACTTCATTTTCTATCCTATGTGAAGGTGGACTGGATGAGGCTGCAGAAAGCCTCATTACCAACATTCACCATCTGTGGATGTAATTTCTACACAGCTGTATATATACACTTTATTTTCTATCCAAGTGAAGGTGGACTGGATGAGGCTGCAGAAAGCCTCATTACCAACATTCAATATCTGTAGTTGTAATTTCTACACAGCTGTATATATATACTTTATTTTCTAATCTAGGTGAAGGTGGTTTGGAAGTGGCTGCTGAAAGCCACATTACCAACATTCACCATCTGTGGATGTAATTTCTACACAGCTGTATATATACACTTTATTTTCTATCCTATGTGAAGGTGGACTGGATGAGGCTGCAGAAAGCCTCATTACCAACATTCACCATCTGTGGATGTCATTTATACACAGCTGTATATATACACTTTATTTTCTATCCTATGTGAAGGTGGACTGTATGAGGCTGCAGAAAGCCTCATTACCAACATTCAATATCTGTAGTTGTAATTTCTACACAGCTGTATATATATACTTTATTTTCTAATCTAGGTGAAGGTGGTCTGGAAGTGGCTGCTGGATGCCACATTACCAACATTCAACATCTGTGGATGTAATTTCTACACAGCTGTATATATACACTTTATTTTCTATCCTATGTGAAGGTGGACTGGATGAAGCCTCAGAAAGCCTCATTACCAACATTCACCATCTGTGGATGTAATTTCTACACAGCTGTATATATACACTTTATTTTCTATCCTATGTGAAGGTGGACTGGATGAGGCTGCAGAAAGCCTCATTACCAACATTCACTATCTGTGGATGTAATTTCTACACAGCTGTATATATACAGATTATTTTCTATTCTATGTGAAGGTGGACTGGATGAGGCTGCAGAAAGCCTCATTACCAACATTCACCATCTGTGGATGTAATTTCTACACAGCTGTATATATACACTTTATTTTCTATCCTATGTGAAGGTGGACTGGATGAGGCTGCAGAAAGCCTCATTACCAACATTCAATATCTGTAGTTGTAATTTCTACACAGCTGTATACATATACTTTATTTTCTAATCTAGGTGAAGGTGGTCTGGAAGTGGCTGCTGAAAGCCACATTACCAACATTCACCATCTGTGGATGTAATTTCTACACAGCTGTATATATACACTTTATTTTCTATCCTATGTGAATGTGGTCTGGAAGGGGCTGCAGAAAGCCTCATTACCAACATTCAATATCTGTAGTTGTAATTTCTACACAGCTGTATATATATACTTTATTTTCTAATCTAGGTGAAGGTGGTCTGGAAGGGGCTGCAGAAAGCCACATTACCAACATTCACCATCTGCAGATGTAATTTCTACACAGCTGTAAATAGATACTTTATTTTCTAACCTAGGTGAAGGTGGTCTGGAAGGGGCTGCAGAAAACCACATTACCAACATTCACCATCTGCAGATGTAATTTCTACACAGCTGTATATATACACTTTATTTTCTATCCTATGTGAAGGTTGACTGGATGAGGCTGCAGAAAGCCTCATTACCAACATTCAATATCTGTAGTTTTAATTTATACACAGCTGTATATATATACTTTATTTTCTAATCAAGGTAAAGGTGGTCTGGAAGTGGCTGCTGAAAGCCACATTACCAACATTCACCATCTGTGGATGTAATTTCTACACAGCTGTATATATACACTTTATTTTCTATCCTATGTGAAGGTGGACTGGATGAGGCTTCAGAAAGCCTCATTACCAACATTCACCATCTGTGGATGTAATTTCTACACAGCTGTATTTATACACATTATTTTCTATCCTATGTGAAGGTGGACTGGATGAGGCTGCAGAAAGCCTCATTACCAACATTCAATATCTGTAGCTGTAATTTCTACGCAGCTGTATATATATACTTTATTTTCTAATTTAGGTGAAGGTGGTCTGGAAGTGGCTGCTGAAAGCCACATTACCAACATTCACCATCTGTGGATGTAATTTCTACACAGCTGTATATATACACTTTATTTTCTATCCTATGTGAAGGTGGACTGGATGAGGCTGCAGAAAGCCTCATTACCAACAATCAATATCTGTAGTTGTAATTTCTACACAGCTGTATATATGTACTTTATTTTCTAATCTAGGTGAAGGTGGTCTGGAAGGGGCTGCAGAAAGCCACATTACCAACATTCACCATCTGCAGATGTAAATTCTACACAGCTGTATATATACACTTTATTTTCTGTCCTATGTCAAGGTGGACTGGATGAGGCTGCAGAAAGCCTCATTACCAACATTCAATATCTGTAGTTGTAATTTCTACACTGCTGTATATATATACTTTATTTTCTAATCTAGGTGGACGTGGTCTGGAAGAGGCTGCAGAAAATCACATTACCAACATTCACCATCTGTGGATGTAATTTCTACACAGCTGTATATATACACTTTATATTCTATCCTATGTGAAGGTGGACTGGATGAGGCTGCAGAAAGCCTCATTACCAACATTCAATATCTGTAGTTGTAGTTTCTACACAGCTGTATATATATACTTTATTTTCTAATCTAGGTGAAGGTGGTCTGGAAGGGGCTGCAGAAAACCACATTACCAACATTCACCATCTGCAGATGTAATTTCTACACAGCTGTAAATAGATACTTTATTTTCTAACCTAGGTGAAGGTGGTCTGGAAGGGGCTGCAGAAAACCACATTACCAACATTCACCATCTGCAGATGTAATTTCTACACAGCTGTATATATACACTTTATTTTCTATCCTATGTGAAGGTTGACTGGATGAGGCTGCAGAAAGCCTCATTACCAACTTTCACCATCTGTGGATGTAATTTCTACACAGCTGTATATATACACTTTATTTTCTATCCTATGTGAAGGTGGACTGGATGAGGCTGCAGAAAGCCTCATTACCAACATTCAATATCTGTAGTTTTAATTTATACACAGCTGTATATATATACTTTATTTTCTAATCAAGGTAAAGGTGGTCTGGAAGTGGCTGCTGAAAGCCACATTACCAACATTCACCATCTGTGGATGTAATTTCTACACAGCTGTATATATACACTTTATTTTCTATCCTATGTGAAGGTGGACTGGATGAGGCTTCAGAAAGCCTCATTACCAACATTCACCATCTGTGGATGTAATTTCTACACAGCTGTATATATACACTTTATTTTCTATCCTATGTGAAGGTGGACTGGATGAGGCTGCAGAAAGCCTCATTACCAACATTCAATATCTGTAGCTGTAATTTCTACGCAGCTGTATATATATACTTTATTTTCTAATTTAGGTGAAGGTGGTCTGGAAGTGGCTGCTGAAAGCCACATTACCAACATTCACCATCTGTGGATGTAATTTCTACACAGCTGTATATATACACTTTATTTTCTATCCTATGTGAAGGTGGACTGGATGAGGCTGCAGACAGCCTCATTACCAACAATCAATATCTGTAGTTGTAATTTCTACACAGCTGTATATATGTACTTTATTTTCTAATCTAGGTGAAGGTGGTCTGGAAGGGGCTGCAGAAAGCCACATTACCAACATTCACCATCTGCAGATGTAATTTCTACACAGCTGTATATATACTCTTTATTTTCTGTCCTATATCAAGGTGGACTGGATGAGGCTGCAGAAAGCCTCATTACCAACATTCAATATCTGTAGTTGTAATTTCTACACTGCTGTATATATATACTTTATTTTCTAATCTAGGTGGACGTGGTCTGGAAAAGGCTGCAGAAAATCACATTACCAACATTCACCATCTGTGGATGTAATTTCTACACAGCTGTATATATATACTTTATATTCTATCCTATGTGAAGGTGGACTGGATGAGGCTGCAGAAAGCCTCATTACCAACATTCAATATCTGTAGTTGTAATTTCTACACAGCTGTATATATATACTTTATTTTCTAATCTAGGTGAAGGTGGTCTGGAAGGGGCTGCAGAAAACCACATTACCAACATTCACCATCTGCAGATGTAATTTCTACACAGCTGTATATACACACTTTATTTTCTATCCTATGTGAAGGTGGACTGGATGAGGCTGCAGAAAGCCTCATTACCAACATTCAATATCTGTAGTTGTAATTTCTACACAGCTGTATATATATACTTTATTTTCTAATCTAGGTGAAGGTGGTCTGGAAGGGGCTGCAGAGAACCACATTACCAACATTCACCATCTGCAGATGTAATTTCTACACAGCTGTATATATACACTTTATTTTCTATCCTATGTGAAGGTGGACTGGATGAGGCTGCAGAAAGCCTCATTACCAACATTCAATATCTGTAGTTGTAATTACTACACAGCTGTATATATATACTTTATTTTCTAATCTAGGTGAAGGTGGTCTGGAAGTGGCTGCTGAAAGCCACATTACCAACATTCACCATCTGTGGATGTAATTTCTACACAGCTGTATATATACACTTTATTTTCTATCCTATGTGAAGGTGGACTGGATGAGGCTGCAGAAAGCCTCATTACCAACATTCAATATCTGTAGCTGTAATTTCTACACAGCTGTATATATATACTTTATTTTCTAATCTAGGTGAAGGTGGTCTGGAAGTGGCTGCTGAAAGCCACATTACCAACATTCACCATCTGTGGATGTAATTTCTACACAGCTGTATATATACACTTTATTTTCTATCCTATGTGAAGGTGGACTGGATGAGGCTTCAGAAAGCCTCATTACCAACATTCACCATCCGTGGATGTAATTTCTACACAGCTGTATATGTACACTTTATTTTCTATCCTATGTGAAGGTGGACTGGATGAGGCTGCAGAAAGCCTCATTACCAACATTCAATATCTGTAGCTGTAATTTCTACACAGCTGTATATATATACTTTATTTTCTAATCTAGGTGAAGGTGGTCTGGAAGTGGCTGCTGAAAGCCACATTACCAACATTCACCATCTGTGGATGTAATTTCTACACAGCTGTATATATACACTTTATTTTCTATCGTATGTGAAGGTTGACTGAATGAGGCTGCAGAAAGCCTCATTACCAACATTCAATATCTGTAGTTGTAATTTCTACACAGCTGTATATATGTACTTTATTTTCTAATCTAGGTGAAGGTGGTCTGGGACGGGCTGCAGAAAGCCACATTACCAACATTCACCATCTGCAGATGTAATTTCTACACAGCTGTATATATACCCTTTATATTCTATCCTATGTGAAGGTGGACTGGATGAGGCTGCAGTAAGCCTCATTACCAACATTCAATATCTGTAGTTGTAATTTCTACACAGCTGTATATATATACTTTATTTTCTAATCTAGGTGAAGGTGGTCTGGAAGGGGCTGCAGAGAACCACATTACCAACATTCACATTGTGCAGATGTAATTTCTACACAGCTGTATATATACACTTTATTTTCTATCCTATGTGAAGGTGGACTGGGTGAGGCTGCCGAAAGCCTCATTACCAAAATTCAATATCTGTAGTTGTAATTTCTTGACAGCTGTATATATATACTTTATTTTCTAATCTAGGTGAAGGTGGTCTGGAAGTGGCTGCTGAAAGCCACATTACCAACATTCACCATCTGTGGATGTAATTTCTACACAGCTGTATATATACACTTTATTTTCTATTCTATGTGAAGGTGGACTGGTTGAGGCTGCAGAAAGCCTGATTACCAACATTCAATATCTGTAGTTGTAATTTCTACACAGCAGTATATATATACTATATTTTCTAATCTAGGTGAAGGTGGTCTGGAAGTGGCTGCTGAAAGCCACATTACCAACATTCACCATCTGTGGATGTAATTTCTACACAGCTGTATATATACACTTTATTTTCTATCCTATGTGAAGGTGGACTGGATGAGGCTTCAGAAAGCCTCACTACCAACATTCACCATCTGTGGATGTAATTTCTACACAGCTGTATATATACACTTTATTTTCTATCCCATGTGAAGGTGGACTGGATGAGGCTGCAGAAAGCCTCATTACCAACATTCAATATCTGTAGCTGTAATTTCTACACAGCTGTATATATATACTTTATTTTCTAATCTAGGTGAAGGTGGTCTGGAAGTGGCTGCTGAAAGCCACATTACCAACATTCACCATCTGTGGATGTAATTTCTACACAGCTGTATATATACACTTTATTTTCTATCCTATGTGAAGGTTGACTGAATGAGGCTGCAGAAAGCCTCATTACCAACATTCAATATCTGTAGTTGTAATTTCTACACAGCTGTATATATGTACTTTATTTTCTAATCTAGGTGAAGGTGGTCTGGAAGGGGCTGCAGAAAGCCACATTACCAACATTCACCATCTGCAGATGTAATTTCTACACAGCTGTATATATACACTTTATTTTCTATCCTATGTGAAGGTGGACTGGATGAGGCTGCAGAAAGCCTCATTACCAACTTTCAATATCTGTAGTTGTAATTTCTACACTGCTGTATATATATACTTTATTTTCTAATCTAGGTGAAAGTGGTCTGGAAGGGGCTGCAGAAAACCACATTACCAACATTCACCATCTGTGGATGTAATTTCTACACAGCTGTATATATACACTTTATATTCTATCCTATGTGAAGGTGGACTGGATGAGGCTGCAGAAAGCCTCATTACCAACATTCAATATCAGTAGTTGTAATTTCTACACAGCTGTATACATATACTTTATTTTCTAATTTAGGTGAAGGTGGTCTGGAAGGGGCTGCAGAAAACCACATTACCAACATTCACCATCTGCAGATGTAATTTCCACACAGCTGTATATATACACTTTATTTTCTATCCTATGTGAAGGTGGACTGGATGAGGCTGCAGAAAGCCTCATTACCAACATTCAATATCTGTAGTTGTAATTTCTACACAGCTGTATATATATACTTTATTTTCTAATCTAGGTGAAGGTGGTCTGGAAGGGGCTGCAGAGAACCACATTACCAACATTCACCATCTGCAGATGTAATTTCTACACAGCTGTATATATACACTTTATTTTCTATCCTATGTGAAGGTGGACTGGATGAGGCTGCAGAAAGCCTCATTACCAAAATTCAATATCTGTAGTTGTAATTTCTTGACAGCTGTATACATATACTTTATTTTCTAATCTAGGTGCAGGAGGTCTGGAAGTGGCTGCTGAAAGCCACATTACCAACATTCACCATCTGTGGATGTAATTTCTACACAGCTGTATATATACACTTTATTTTCTATCCTATGTGAAGGTGGACTGGATGAGGCTGCAGAAAGCCTCATTACCAACATTCAATATCTGTAGTTGTAATTTCTACACAGCTATATATATATATATATATACTTTATTTTCTAATCTAGGTGAAGGTGGTCTGGAAGTGGCTGCTGAAAGCCACATTACCGACATTCACCATCTGTGGATGTAATTTCTACACAGCTGTATATATACACTTTATTTTCTATCCTATGTGAAGGTGGACTGGATGAGGCTGCAGAAAGCCTCATTACCAACATTCAATATCTGTAGTTGTAATTTCTACACAGCTGTATATATATACTTTATTTTCTAATCTAGGTGAAGTTGGTCTGGAAGAGGCAGCAGATAACCACATTACCAACATTCACCATCTGCAGATGTAATTTCTACACAGCTGTATATATACACTTTATTTTCTATCCTATGTGAAGGTGGACTGGATGAGGCTGCAGAAAGCCTCATTACCAACATTCAATATCTGTAGTTGTAATTTCTACACAGCTGTATATATATACTTTATTTTCTAATCTAGGTGAAGGTGGTCTGGAAGAGGCTGCAGATAACCACATTTCCAACATTCACCATCTGCAGAAGTAATTTCTACACAGCTGTATATATACACTTTATTGTCTATCCTATGTGAAGGTGGACTGGATGAGGCTGCAGAAAGCCTCATTACCAACATTCAATATCTGTAGTTTTAATTTCTACACAGCTGTATATATATACTTTATTTTCTAATCTCGGTGAAGGTGGTCTGGAAGTGGCTGCTGAAAGCCACATTACCAACATTCACCATCTGTGGATGTAATTTCTACACAGCTATATTTATACACTTTATTTTCTATCCTATGTGAAGGTGGACTGGATGAGGCTGCAGAAAGCCTCATTAACAACATTCAATATCTGTAGTTATAATTTCTACACAGCTGTATATATATACTTTATTTTCTAATGTAGGTGAAGGTGGTCTGGAAGTGGCTGCTGAAAGCCACATTACCAACATTCACCATCTGTGGATGTAATTTCTACACAGCTGTATATATACACTTTATTTTCTATCCTATGTGAAGGTGGACTGGAAGAGGCTTCAGAAAGCCTCATTACCAACATTCACCACCTGTGGATATAATTACTACACAGCTGTATATATACACTTTATTTTCTATCCTATGTGAAGGTGGACTGGATGAGGCTGCAGAAAGCCTCATTACCAACATTCAATATCTGTAGCTGTAATTTCTACACAGCTGTATATATATACTTTATTTTCTAATCTAATTGAAGGTGGACTGGATGAGGCTTCAGAAAGCCTCACTACCAACATTCACCATCTGTGGATGTAATTTCTACACAGCTGTATATATACACTTTATTTTCTATCCCATGTGAAGGTGGACTGGATGAGGCTGCAGAAAGCCTCATTACCAACATTCAATATCTGTAGCTGTAATTTCTACACAGCTGTATATATATACTTTATTTTCTAATCTAGGTGAAGGTGGTCTGGAAGTGGCTGCTGAAAGCCACATTACCAACATTCACCATCTGTGGATGTAATTTCTACACAGCTGTATATATACACTTTATTTTCTATCCTATGTGAAGGTTGACTGAATGAGGCTGCAGAAAGCCTCATTACCAACATTCAATATCTGTAGTTGTAATTTCTACAAAGCTGTATATATGTACTTTATTTTCTAATCTAGGTGAAGGTGGTCTGGAAGGGGCTGCAGAAAGCCACATTACCAACATTCACCATATGCAGATGTAATTTCTACACAGCTGTATATATACACTTTATTTTCTATCCTATGTGAAGGTGGACTGGATGAGGCTGCAGAAAGCCTCATTACCAACTTTCAATATCTGTAGTTGTAATTTCTACACTGCTGTATATATATACTTTATTTTCTAATCTAGGTGAAAGTGGTCTGGAAGGGGCTGCAGAAAACCACATTACCAACATTCACCATCTGTGGATGTAATTTCTACACAGCTGTATATATACACTTTATATTCTATCCTATGTGAAGGTGGACTGGATGAGGCTGCAGAAAGCCTCATTACCAACATTCAATATCAGTAGTTGTAATTTCTACACAGCTGTATACATATACTTTATTTTCTAATTTAGGTGAAGGTGGTCTGGAAGGGGCTGCAGAAAACCACATTACCAACATTCACCATCTGCAGATGTAATTTCCACACAGCTGTATATATACACTTTATTTTCTATCCTATGTGAAGGTGGACTGGATGAGGCTGCAGAAAGCCTCATTACCAACATTCAATATCTGTAGTTGTAATTTCTACACAGCTATATATATATATATATATATACTTTATTTTCTAATCTAGGTGAAGGTGGTCTGGAAGTGGCTGCTGAAAGCCACATTACCGACATTCACCATCTGTGGATGTAATTTCTACACAGCTGTATATATACACTTTATTTTCTATCCTATGTGAAGGTGGACTGGATGAGGCTGCAGAAAGCCTCATTACCAACATTCAATATCTGTAGTTGTAATTTCTACACAGCTGTATATATATACTTTATTTTCTAATCTAGGTGAAGTTGGTCTGGAAGAGGCAGCAGATAACCACATTACCAACATTCACAATCTGCAGATGTAATTTCTACACAGCTGTATATATACACTTTATTTTCTATCCTATGTGAAGGTGGACTGGATGAGGCTGCAGAAAGCCTCATTACCAACATTCAATATCTGTAGTTGTAATTTCTACACAGCTGTATATATATACTTTATTTTCTAATCTAGGTGAAGGTGGTCTGGAAGAGGCTGCAGATAACCACATTTCCAACATTCACCATCTGCAGAAGTAATTTCTACACAGCTGTATATATACACTTTATTGTCTATCCTATGTGAAGGTGGACTGGATGAGGCTGCAGAAAGCCTCATTACCAACATTCAATATCTGTAGTTTTAATTTCTACACAGCTGTATATATATACTTTATTTTCTAATCTCGGTGAAGGAGGTCTGGAAGTGGCTGCTGAAAGCCACATTACCAACATTCACCATCTGTGGATGTAATTTCTACACAGCTGTATTTATACACTTTATTTTCTATCCTATGTGAAGGTGGACTGGATGAGGCTGCAGAAAGCCTCATTAACAACATTCAATATCTGTAGTTATAATTTCTACACAGCTGTATATATATACTTTATTTTCTAATGTAGGTGAAGGTGGTCTGGAAGTGGCTGCTGAAAGCCACATTACCAACATTCACCATCTGTGGATGTAATTTCTACACAGCTGTATATATACACTTTATTTTCTATCCTATGTGAAGGTGGACTGGAAGAGGCTTCAGAAAGCCTCATTACCAACATTCACCACCTGTGGATATAATTTCTACACAGCTGTATATATACACTTTATTTTCTATCCTATGTGAAGGTGGACTGGATGAGGCTGCAGAAAGCCTCATTACCAACATTCAATATCTGTAGCTGTAATTTCTACACAGCTGTATATATATACTTTATTTTCTAATCTAATTGAAGGTGGTCTGGAAGTGGCTGCTGAAAGCCACATTACCAACATTCACCATCTGTGGATGTAATTTCTACACAGCTGTATATATACACTTTATTTTCTATCCTATGTGAAGGTGGACTGGATGAGGCTTCATAAAGGCTCATTACCAACATTCACCATCTGTGGATGTAATTTCTACACAGCTGTATATATACACTTTATTTTCTATCCTATGTGAAGGTGGACTGGAAGAGGCTTCAGAAAGCCTCATTACCAACATTCACCACCTGTGGATATAATTTCTACACAGCTGTATATATACACTTTATTTTCTATCCTATGTGAAGGTGGACTGGATGAGGCTGCAGAAAGCCTCATTACCAACATTCAACATCTGTAGCTGTAATTTCTACACAGCTGTATATATATACTTTATTTTCTAATCTAATTGAAGGTGGTCTGGAAGTGGCTGCTGAAAGCCACATTACCAACATTCACCATCTGTGGATGTAATTTCTACACAGCTGTATATATACACTTTATTTTCTATCCTATGTGAAGGTGGACTGGATGAGGCTTCATAAAGCCTCATTACCAACATTCACCATCTGTGGATGTAATTTCTACACAGCTGTATATATACACTTTATTTTCTATCCTATGTGAAGGTGGACTGGATGAGGCTGCAGAAAGCCTCATTACCAACATTCACCATCTGTGGATGTAATTTCTACACAGCTGTATATATACACTTTATTTTCTATCCTATGTGAAGGTGGACTGGATGAGGCTGCAGAAAGCCTCATTACCAACATTCAATATCTGTATCTGTAATTTCTACACAGCTGTATATATATACTTTACTTTCTAATCTAGGTGAAGGTGGTCTGGAAGTGGCTGCTGAAAGCCACATTACCAACATTCACCATCTGTGGATGTAATTTCCACACAGCTGTATATATACACTTTATTTTCTATCCTATGTGAAGGTGGACTGGATGAGGCTGCAGAAAGCCTCATTACCAACATTCAATATCTGTAGTTGTAATTTCTACACAGCTGTATATATGTACTTTATTTTCTAATCTAGGTGAAGGTGGTCTGGAAGGGGCTGCAGAAAGCCACATTACCAACATTCACCATCTGCAGATGTAATTTCTACACAGCTGTATATATACACTTTATTTTCTATCCTATGTGAAGGTGGACTGGATGAGGCTGCAGAAAGCCTCATTACCAACATTCAATATCTGTAGTCGTAATTTCTACACTGCTGTATATATATACTTTATTTTCTATTCTAGGTGAACGTGGTCTGGAAGGGGCTGCAGAAAACCACATTACCAACATTCACCATCTGTGGATGTAATTTCTACACAGCTGTATATATACACTTTACATTCTATCCTATGTGAAGGTGGACTGGATGAGGCTGCAGAAAGCCTCATTACCAACATTCAATATCTGTAGTTGTAATTTCTACACAGCTGTATATTTATACTTTATTTTCTAATCTAGGTGAAGGTGGTCTGGAAGGGGCTGCAGAGAACCACATTACCAACATTCACCATCTGCAGATGTAATTTCTACACAGCTGTATATATACACTTTATTTTCTATCCTATGTGAAGGTGGACTGGATGAGGCTGCAGAAAGCCTCATTACCAACATTCAATATCTGTAGTTGTAATTTCTACACAGCTGTATATATATACTTTATTTTCTAATCTAGGTGAAGGTGGTCTGGAAGTGGCTGCTGAAAGCCACATTACCAACATTCACCATCTGTGGATGTAATTTCTACACAGCTGTATATATACACTTTATTTTCTATCCTATGTGAAGGTGGACTGGATGAGGCTGCAGAAAGCCTCATTACCAACATTCAATATCTGTAGTTGTAATTTCTACACTGCTGTATATATATACTTTATTTTCTAATCTAGGTGAACGTGGTCTGGAAGGGGCTGCAGAAAACCACATTACCAACATTCACCATCTGTGGATGTAATTTCTACACAGCTGTATATATACACTTTACATTCTATCCTATGTGAAGGTGGACTGGATGAGGCTGCAGAAAGCCTCATTACCAACATTCAATATCTGTAGTTGTAATTTCTACACAGCTGTATATTTCTACTTTATTTTCTAATCTAGGTGAAGGTGGTCTGGAAGGGGCTGCAGAGGACCACATTACCAACATTCACCATCTGCAGATGTAATTTCCACACAGCTGTATATATACACTTTATTTTGTATCCTATGTGAAGGTGGACTGGATGAGGCTGCAGAAAGCCTCATTACCAACATTCAATATCTGTAGTTGTAATTTCTACACAGCTGTATATAAACTTTATTTCCTAATCTAGGTGAAGGTGGTCTGGAAGTGGCTGCTGAAAGCCACATTACCAACATTCACCATCTGTTAATGTAATTTCTACACAGCTGTATATATACACTTTATTGTCTATCCTATGTGAAGGTGGACTGTATGAGGCTGCAGAAAGCCTCATTACCAACATTCAATATCTGTAGTTGTAATTTTTACACAGCTGTATATATATATATATATTTTCTAGTCTAGGTGAAGGTGGTCTGGAAGGGGCTGCAGAAAACCACATTACCAACATTCACCACGGCAGATGTAATTTCTACACAGCTGTATATATACACTTTATTTTCTATCCTATGTGAATTAGGACTGGATGAGGCTGCAGAAAGCCTCATTACCAACATTCAATATCTGTAGTTGTAATTTCTACACAGCTGTATATATGTACTTTATTTTCTAATCTAGGTGAAGTTGGTCTGGAAGAGGCTGCAGATAACCACATTACCAACATTCACCATCTGCAGATGTAATTTCTACACAGCTGTATATATACACTTTATTTTCTATCCTATGTGAATGTGGACTGGATGAGGCTGCAGAAAGCCTCATTACCAACATTCAATACCTGTAGTTGTAATTTCTACACAGCTGTATATATATACTTTATTTTCTAATCTAGGTGACGGTGGTCTGGAAGAGGCTGCAGATAACCACATTACCAACATTCACCATCTGCAGATGTAATTTCTACACAGCTGTATATATACACTTTATTTTCTATCCTATGTGAAGGTGGACTGGATGAGGCTGCAGAAAGCCTCATTACCAACATTCACCATCTGTGGATGTAATTTCTACACAGCTGTATATATACACTTTATTTTCTATCCTATGTGAAGGTGGACTGGATGAGGCTGCAGAAAGCCTCATTACCAACATTCAATATCTGTAGTTTTAATTTCTACACAGCTGTATATATATACTTTATTTTCTAATCTAGGTGAAGGTGGTCTGGAAGTGGCTGCTGAAAGCCACATTACCAACATTCACCATCTGTGGATGTAATTTCTACACAGCTGTATATATACACTTTATTTTCTATCCTATGTGAAGGTGGACTGGATGAGGCTGCAGAAAGCCTCATTACCAACATTCAATATCTGTAGCTGTAATTTCTACACACCTGTATATATATACTTTATTTTCTAATCTAGGTGAAGGTGGTCTGGAAGTGGCTGCTGAAAGCCACATTACCAACATTCACCATCTGTGGATGTAATTTCTACACAGCTGTATATATACACTTTATTTTCTATCCTATGTGAAGGTGGACTGGATGAGGCTGCAGAAAGCCTCATTACCAACATTCAATATCTGTAGTTGTAATTTCTACACAGCTGTATATATGTACTTTATTTTCTAATCTAAGTGAAGGTGGTCTGGAAGTGGCTGCTGAAAGCCACATTACCAACATTCACCATCTGTGGATGTAATTTCTACACAGCTGTATATATACACTTTATTTTCTATCCTATGTGAAGGTGGTCTGGATGAGGCTGCAGAAAGCCTCATTACCAACATTCAATATCTGTAGTTGTAATTTCTACACAGCTGTATATATATACTTTATTTTCTAATCTAGGTGAAGGTGGTCTGGAAGTGGCTGCTGAAAGCCACATTACCAACATTCACCATCTG
Source organism: Schistocerca americana (assembly GCF_021461395.2). Classification (NCBI taxonomy): domain Eukaryota; kingdom Metazoa; phylum Arthropoda; class Insecta; order Orthoptera; family Acrididae; genus Schistocerca; species Schistocerca americana. Next base: position 596,680,416 of record NC_060124.1, on the reverse strand, counting down.
TGGATGTAATTTCTACACAGCTGTATATATACACTTTATTTTCTATCCTATGTGAAGGTGGACTGGAAGAGGCTGCAGAAAGCCTCATTACCAACATTCAATATCTGCAGATGTAATTTCTACACAGCTGTATATATACACTTTATTTTCTATCCTATGTGAAGGTGGACTGGATGAGGCTGCAGAAAGCCTCATTACCAACATTCACCATCTGTGGATGTAATATCTATACAGCTGTATATATACACGTTATTTTCTATCCTATGTGAAGGTGGACTGGATGAGGCAGCAGAAAGCCTCATTACCAACATTCAATATCTGTAGTTGTAATTTCTACACAGCTGTATATATATACTTTATTTTCTAATCTAGGTGAAGGTGGTCTGGAAGTGGCTGCTGGAAGCCACATTACCAACATTCACCATCTGTGGATGTAACTTCTACACAGCTGTATATATACACTTTATTTTCTATCCTATGTGAAGGTGGACTGGATGAGGCTGCAGAAAGCCTCATTACCAACAATCAATATCTGTAGTTGTAATTTCTACACAGTTGAATATATATACTTTATTTTCTAATCTAGGTGAAGGTGGTCTGGAAGGGGCTGCAGAAAGCCACATTACCAACATTCACCATCTGCAGATGTAATTACTTCACAGCTGTATATATACACTTTATTTTCTATCCTATGTGAAGGTGGACTGGATGAGGCTGCAGAAAGCCTCATTACCAACATTCAATATCTGTAGTTGTAATTTCTACACAGCTGTATATATATACTTTATTTTCTAATCTAGGTGAAGGTGGTCTGGAAGTGGCTGCTGAAAGCCACATTACCAACATTCACCATCTGTGGATGTAATTTCTACACAGCTGTATATATACACTTTATTTTCTATCCTATGTGAAGGTGGACTGGATGAGGCTGCAGAAAGCCTCATTACCAACATTCAATATCTGTAGTTGTAATTTCTGCGCAGCTGTATATATATACTTTATTTTCTAATCTAGGTGAAAGTGGTCTGGAAGTGGCTGCTTAAAGCCACATTAACAACACTCACCATCTGTGGATGTAATTTCTACACAGCTGTATATATACACTTTATTTTCTATCCTATGTGAAGGTGGACTGGATGAGGCTGCAGAAAGCCTCATTACCAACATTCAATATCTGTAGTTGTAATTTCTACACAGCTGTATATATATACTTCATTTACTAATCTAGGTGAAGGTGGACTGGAAGGGGCTGCAGAAATCCACATTACCAACATTCACCATCTGCAGATGTAATTTCTACACAGCTGTATATATACATTTTATTTTCTATCCTATGTGAAGGTGGACTGGATGAGGCTGCAGAAAGCCTCATTACCAACATTCAATATCTGTAGTTGTAATTTCTACACAGCTGTATATATATACTTTATTTCCTAATCTAGGTGAAGGTGGTCTGGAAGGGGCTGCAGAAAGCCACATTAGGAACATTCACCATCTGCAGATGTAATTTCTACACAGCTGTATATATACACTTTATTTTCTATCCTATGTGAAGGTGGGCTGGATGAGGCTGCAGTAAGCCTCATTACCAACATTCACCATCCGTAAATGTAATTTTTACACAGCTGTATATATACACTTTATTTTCTATCCTATGTGAAGGTGGACTGGATGAGGCTGCAGAAAGCCTCATTACCAACATTCAATATCTGTAGTTGTAATTTCTACGCAGCTGTATATATATATATACCTTATTTTCTAATCTAGGTGAAGGTGGTCTGGAAGTGGCTGCTGAAAGCCACATTACCAACATTTACCATCTGTGGATGTAATTTCTACACAGCTGTATATATACACTTTATTTTCTATCCTATGTGTAGGTGGACTGGATGAGGCTGCAGAAAGCCTCATTACCAACATTCACCATCTGTGGATGTAATTTCTACACAGCTGTATATATACACTTTATTTTCTATCCTATGTGATGGTGGACTGGATGAGGCTGCAGAAAGCCTCATTACCAACATTCAATATATGTAGTTTTAATTTCTACTTAGCTGTATATATATACTTTATTTTCTAATCTAGGTGAAGGTGGTCTGGAAGTGGCTGCTGAAAGCCACATTACCAACATTCACCATCTGTGGATGTAATTTCTACACAGCTGTATATATACACTTAATTTTCTATCCTATGTGAAGGTGGACTGGATGAGGCTTCAGAAAGCCTCATTACCAACATTCACCATCTGTGCATGTAATTTCTACACAGCTGTATATATACAGATTATTTTCTATCCTATGTGAACGTGGACTGGATGAGGCTGCAGAAAGCCTCATTACCAACATTCAATATCTGTAGCTGTAATTTCTACACAGCTGTATATATATACTTTATTTTCTAATCTAGGTGAAGGTGGTCTGGAAGTGGCTGCTGAAAGCCACATTACCAACATTCACCATCTGTGGATGTAATTTCAACACAGCTGTATATATACACTTTATTTTCTATCCTATGTGAAGGTGGACTGGATGAGGCTGCAGAAAGCCTCATTACCAACATTCAATATCTGTAGTTGTAATTTCTACACAGCTGTATATATATACTTCATTTACTAATCTAGGTGAAGGTGGTCTGGAAGGGGCTGCAGAAAGCCACATTAGGAACATTCACCATCTGCAGATGTAATTTCTACACAGCTGTATATATACACTTTATTTTCTAATCTAGGTGAAGGTGGTCTAGAAGGGGCTGCAGAAAGCCACATTACAAACATTCACCATCTGCAGATGTAATTTCTACACAGCTGTATATATACATTTTATTTTCTATCCTATGTGAAGGTGGACTGGATGAGGCTGCAGAAAGCCTCATTACCAACATTCAATATCTGTAGTTGTAATTTCTACGCAGCTGTATATATATATATACCTTATTTTCTAATCTAGGTGAAGGTGGTCTGGAAGTGGCTGCTGAAAGCCACATTACCAACATTTACCATCTGTGGATGTAATTTCTACACAGCTGTATATATACACTTTATTTTCTATCCTATGTGTAGGTGGACTGGATGAGGCTGCAGAAAGCCTCATTACCAACATTCACCATCTGTGGATGTAATTTCTACACAGCTGTATATATACACTTTATTTTCTATCCTATGTGATGGTGGACTGGATGAGGCTGCAGAAAGCCTCATTACCAACATTCAATATATGTAGTTTTAATTTCTACTTAGCTGTATATATATACTTTATTTTCTAATCTAGGTGAAGGTGGTCTGGAAGTGGCTGCTGAAAGCCACATTACCAACATTCACCATCTGTCAATGTAATTTCTACACAGCTGTATATATACACTTAATTTTCTATCCTATGTGAAGGTGGACTGGATGAGGCTTCAGAAAGCCTCATTACCAACATTCACCATCTGTGCATGTAATTTCTACACAGCTGTATATATACAGATTATTTTCTATCCTATGTGAACGTGGACTGGATGAGGCTGCAGAAAGCCTCATTACCAACATTCAATATCTGTAGCTGTAATTTCTACACAGCTGTATATATATACTTTATTTTCTAATCTAGGTGAAGGTGGTCTGGAAGTGGCTGCTGAAAGCCACATTACCAACATTCACCATCTGTGGATGTAATTTCTACACAGCTGTATATATACACTTTATTTTCTATCCTAAGTGAAGGTGGACTGGATGAGGCTGCAGAAAGCCTCATTACCAACATTCAATATCTGTAGTTGTAATTTCTACGCAGCTGTATATATATATACCTTATTTTCTAATCTAGGTGAAGGTGGTCTGGAAGGGGCTGCAGAAAGCCTCATTACCAACATTCACCATCTGAAGTTGTAATTTCTACACAGCTGTATATATACACTTTATTTTCTATCCTATGTGAAGGTGGACTGGATGAGACTGCAGAAAGCCTCATTACCAACATTCAATATCTGTAGTTGTAATTTCTACACTGCTGTATATATATACTTTATTTTCTAATCTAGGTGAACGTGGTCTGGAAGGGGCTGCAGAAAACCACATTACCAACATTCACCATCTGTGGATGTAATTTCTACACAGCTGTATATATACACTTTATATTCTATCCTATGTGAAGGTGGACTGGATGAGGCTGCAGAAAGCCTCATTACCAACATTCAATATCTGTAGTTGTAATTTCTACACAGCTGTATATATATATACTTTATTTTCTAATCTAGGTGAAGGTGGTCTGGAAGGAGCTGCAGAAAACCACATTACCAACATTCACCATCTGCAGATGTAATTTCTACACAGCTGTATATATACACTTTATTTTCTATCCTATGTGAAGGTGGACTGGATGAGGCTGCAGAAAGCCTCATTACCAACATTCAATATCTGTAGTTGTAATTTCTACACAGCTGTATATATATACTTTATTTTCTAATCTAGGTGAAGGTGGTCTGGAAGGGGCTGCAGAGAACCACATTACCAACATTCACCATCTGCAGATGTAATTTCTACACAGCTGTATATATACACTTTATTTTCTATCCTATGTGAAGGTGGACTGGATGAGGCTGCAGAAAGCCTCATTACCAACATTCAATTTCTGTAGTTGTAATTTCTACACAGCTGTATATATATACTTTATTTTCTAATCTAGGTGAAGGTGGTCTGGAAGTGGCTGCTGAAAGCCACATTACCAACATTCACCATCTGTGGATGTAATTTCTACACAGCTGTATATATACACTTTATTTTCTATCCTATGTGAAGGTGGACTGGATGAGGCTGCAGAAAGCCTCATTACCAACATTCAATATCTGTAGTTGTAATTTCTACACAGCTGTATATATATACTTTATTTTCTAGTCTAGGTGAAGGTGGTCTGGAAGGGGCTGCAGAAAACCACATTACCAACATTCACCACTGCAGATCTAATTTCTACACAGCTGTATATATACACTTTATTTTCTATCCTATGTGAAGGTGGACTGGATGAGTCTGCAGAAAGCCTCATTACCAACATTCAATATCTGTAGTTGTAATTTCTACACAGCTGTATATATATACTTTATTTTCTAATCTAGGTGAAGGTGGTCTGGAAGAGGCTGCAGATAACCACATTTCCAACATTCACCATCTGCAGATGTAATTTCTACACAGCTGTATATATACACTTTATTTTCTATCCTATGTGAAGGTGGACTGTATGAGGCTTCAGAAAGCCTCATTACCAACATTCAATATCTGTAGTTGTAATTTCTACACAGCTGTATATATATACTTTATTTTCTAATCTAGGTGAAGGTGGTCTGGAAGGGCCTGCAGAAAACCACATTACTAACATTCACCATCTGCAGATGTAATATCTACACAGCTGTATATATACACTTTATTTTCTATCCTATGTGAAGGTGGACTGGATGAGGCTGCAGAAAGCCTCATTACCAACATTCAATATCTGTAGTTGTAATTTCTACACAGCTGTATATATATACTTTATTTTCTAATCTAGGTGAAGGTGGTCTGGAAGGGGCTGCAGAAAGCCACATTACCAACATTCACCATCTGCAGATGTTATTTCTACACAGCTGTATATATACACTTTATTTTCTATTCTATGTGAAGGTGGACTGGATGAGGCTGCAGAAAGCCTCATTACCAACATTCAATATCTGTAGTTGTAATTTCTACACAGCTGTATATATATACTTTATTTTCTAATCTAGGTGAAGGTGGTCGGGAAGGGTCTGCAGAAAACCACATTACCAACATTCACCATCTGCAGATGTAATTTGTACACAGCTGTATATATACACTTTATTTTCTATCCTATGTGAAGGTGGACTGGATGAGGCTGCAGAAAGCCTCATTACCAACATTCAATATCTGTAGTTGTAATTTCTACACAGCTGTATATATATACTTTATTTTCTAATCTAGATGAAGGTGGTCTGGGAGGGGCTGCAGAAAACCACATTACCAACATTCACCATCTGCAGATGTAATTTCTACACAGCTGTATATATACACTTTATTTTCTATCCTATGTGAAGGTGGACTGGATGAGGCTGCAGAAAGCCTCATTACCAACATTCAATATCTGTAGTTGTAATTTCTACACAGCTGTATATATATACTTTATTTTATAATCTAGGTGAAGGTGGTCTGGAAGGGGCTGCAGAAAGCCACATTACCAACATTCACCATCTGCAGATGTAATTTCTACACAGCTGTATATATACACTTTATTTTCTATCCTATGTGAAGGTGGACAGGATGAGGCTGCAGAAAGCCTCATTACCAACATTCAATATCTGTAGTTGTAATTTCTACACAGCTGTATATATATACTTTATTTTCTAATCTAGGTGAAGGTGTTCTGGAAGTGGCTGTTGAATGCCACATTACCAACATTCACCATCTGTAGATGTAATTTCTACACAGCTGTATATATACACTTTATTTTCTATCCTATGTGAAGGTGGTCTGGAAGGGTTGCAGAAAGCCACATTACCAACATTCACCATCTGTGGATGTAATTTCTATGCAGCTGTATATATACCCTTTATTTTCTAACCTATGTGAATGTGGACTGGAAGGGTCTGCACAAAGCCTCATTACCAACATTCACCATCTGCAATTGCAGTTTCAGCACAGCTGTGTATTTCTCCTTTATTTTCTAACCTATGTGAATATGGACTGGAAAGGGCTGCAAGAAAGCCACATTACCAACATTCACCATCCGTGGATGTAATTTCTACACAGCTGTATATATACCCTTTACTTTCTAACCTATGTGCATGTGGACTGGAAGGGGCTGCAGAAAGCCTCATTGCCAACATTCACCATCTGTGGATGTAATTTCTACCCAGCTGTATATACATCCTTTATTTTCAACTCTAGACGAAGTTGGACTGGAAGGCGCTGCAGAAAGCCTCCTTACCAAGATTCACCATCTGTAGGTGTAGTTTCTACACAGCTGTATATATACCCTTCATTTTCTAATTAAGGTGAAGGTGGACTGGAAGTGGCTGCAAAAAGCATCATTACCAACATTCACCATCTGTATAAGTAATTTCTACACAGCCGTACACATACCCTTCATTTTCTAAATTAGGTGAAGGTGGACTGGGTGGGGCTGCAGAAAGCCTCCTTACCAACATTCACGATCTGTAGATATAATTTCTACACTGCTGTATATATACAGTTTATTTTCTAATCTAGGTGAAGGTTTACTGTAAGCGGCTGCAGAAAGCCTCATTACGAACATTCACCCTCTGTGGATGTAACTTCTACACATCTGTATATATAACCATTATTTTCTAATGTAGGTGATGGTGGACTGGAAGGGGCTGCAGTAAGCCTCCTTACCAACATTCACCATTTGTTTATGGATTTTCTACACAGCTGTATATATACCCCTTATGTTCTAATCCAGGTGAAGTTGGACTGGAAGGGGCTGCAGAAAGCCTCCTTAGTAACAAACATCAACTGTAGATGTGGTTTCCGCACAGCTGTATATGTATCCCTTATTTTATAACTTAGGTGAAGGTGGATTGGAAGGGGCTGCAGAAAGCCTCCTCACCAACAATCACAATCTGTAAATGTAGTTTCAGAACAGCTGTATATTTTTCCTTTATTTTCTAACCTATGTGAACGTGGACTGGAAGGGGCTGCAGAAGGCCTTATTGCCAAAATTCACCATCTGTGGATGTAATTTCTACTCAGCTGTATATACACCCTTTATTTTCTAATCTAGGTGAAGGTGGACTGGAAGGGGCTGCAGAAAGCCTCATTACCAACATTAACCATCTGTGGATGTAATTTCTACACAGCTGTATATATACCCTTTATATCCTAACCTATATGAAGGTGGACTGGAGGGGCTGCAGAAAGAATGCCTACCAATGATCACGATCAGCAGATATATATTCTGCACAGCTGTATATTTCACCTTTATCTTCTAACCTAGGTGAAAGTGGGCTGGAAGTGGCTGCAGGAAGCCTCCTTATTACCAATCTTCATCTGTAGATGTAGTTTCCACACAGCTACATATGTCTAGTAAAATTTTTTAACCTATGTGAACGTGGACTGGAAGGGGCTGAAGAAAGCCTCCTTACCAACAATCACCATCTCTGGATGTAATTAATACAAAGCTGTTTATATATTCTTTATTTTCTAATCTAGGTGAAGGTTTACTGGAAGGGGCTGCAGAAAGCCTCATTACGAACATTCACCATCTGTGGATGTAATTTCTACACAGCGGTATATATCCCCTTTATTTTGTAATCTAGGTGAAGGTGGACTGGAAGGAGCTGCAGAAAGCCTTCTTACCAACATTCACCATCTGTAGAAGTGATTTCTACACAGCTGTATATATAACCTTCATTTTCTAGTCTAGGTGAAGGTCGACTGGAAGGGGCTGCAGAATGCCTCCTTACCAACATTCACTATGTGTTGATGTAATTTCTTCATTTCTGTATATGTACCCTTTATTTTCTAATCTAGGTTAAAGTGGACTGGAAGTGGCTGCAGAAAGCCTCATTACCAACATTCACCAACTGTATAAGTAATTACTACATAGCTGTATACATAACCTTTATCTTCTAATCTAGGTGAAGTGGATTGGAAGGGGCTGCAGAAATCCTCCTTACGAACAAACACAATCCGTAAATGTAGTTTCAGCACAGCTGTATATTTCTCCTTTATTTTCTAACCTATGAAAACGTGGACTGGAAGGGGCTGCAGAAAGCCTCGTTATAAACAATCACCATCTGAAGTTGTAGGTTCCGCACAGCTCTGTATGTCTCCTTAATTTTCTAACCAAGTTAAAGGTGGATTGGAAGGGGCTGCAGAAAGCCTCCTGACCTAGAATCACCATCTGTAAATGCAGTTTTAGCACAGCTGTATATTTCTCCCTTATTTTCTTACCTATGTGAACGTGGACTGGAAAGGGCTGCAGAAAGCCTCATTACCAACATTCACTATCTGTTGATGTCATTTCTTCATTTCTGTATATGGACCCTTTATTTTCTAATCTAGGTCAAAGTGGACTGGAAGTGGCTGCAGAAAGCCTCATTATCAACATTCACCATCAGTATAAGTAATTTCTACATAGCAGTATACATACCCTTTATTTTCTAATCAAGGTGAAGGTGGACTGGAAGGAGCTGCAGGAAGCCTTCTTATTAACAAACATCATCTGTTGATGTGGTTTCTGCACAGCTGTATATAGATCCGTTTCTTTATAACCTAGGTGAAGTGGATTGGAAGGGGCTGCAGAAAGCCTCCTGATCATCAAACACAACCTGTAAATGTAGTTTCAGCACAGCTGTATATTTCTCCTCTATTTTCTAACCTATGTGAACGTGGACTAGAAGGAGCTGCAGAAAGCCTCATTACCAACATTCACCATCTGTGGATGTAATTAATACAAAGCTGTATATATACTCTTTATTTTCTAATCTAGGTGAAGGTTTACTGGAAGGGGCTGCAGAAAGCCTCATTACGAACATTCATCATCTGTCGATGTAGTTTCTACACAGCTATATATATATATACCCTTCATTTTCTAATCAAGGTGATGGTGGAGTGGAAGGGGCGGCAGAAAGCCTCATTACGGACATTCACCATCAGTGGGTCTAATTTCTACACAGCTGAATATATACCAATTATTTTCTAACCTATGTGAATGTGGACTGGAAAGGGCTGCAAAAAAGCCACATTACCAACATTCACCATCTGTGGATGTAATTTCTACATAGCTGTATATATACCCTTTATTTTCTGACCTATGTGCATGTGGACTGGAAGGGGCTGCAGAAAGCCTCGTTACCAACATTCATCATTTGTGGATGTAATTTTTACAAATCTGTATATATACCCTTAATTTTCTAATCTAGGAGATGATGGACTGGAAGGGGCTGCAAAAAGCCTCATTACCAACATACACCAACAGTAGATATAATTTCTACACAGCTGTATATATACCCTTTTTTTTCCTAATCTAGGTGAAGGTGGACTGGAAGGGGCTGCAGTAAGCCTACTTACCAATATTCATGATCTGTTGATATAATTTCTACACTGCCGTATATATACAGTTTATTTTCTAATGTAGGTGAAGGTGTACTGGAAGGGGCTAAAGAAAGCCTCCGTACCAACATTCACCATCTGTAAATGCAGTTTCATCACAGATGTATATTTCTCCTTTATTTTCTAACCTACGTGAACGTGGACTGGAAAGGGCTGCAGAAAGCCTCATTACCAATATTCTCCATCTGTGGATGTTATTTCTACACAGGTGTATATATATCCATTATTTTCTAATCCAGGTGAAGGTGGACTGGAAGGGGCTGCAGAAAGCCTCATTACCAACATTCACCATCTCTGGATGTAATTTCTACACAGCTGTATATATACCCTGTATGTTCTAATCTAGGTGAAGGTGGACTGGAAGGAGCAGTAGAAAGCCTCCTTACTAGCATTCACCATCTGTAGAAGTAATTTCCACAGAGTTGTATATATAACCTTTATTTTCTAATGTAGGTAAAGGTGGACTGGAAGGGAATGCAGAAAGCCTCATTACCAACATTCCCCACCTGTGGATATATTTTCTACAGAGCTGTATATAAATACTTTATTATCTAATCTAGGAGAAGGTGGACTGGAAGAGGCTGCAGAATGCCTCATTACCAACATTCACCATCTGTGGATGTAATTTCTACACAGCTGTATGTATACACTTTATATCGTAACCTATGTGAAGGAGGACTGGAAGGGGCTGCAGGAAGTTTCCTTACCAACAATCACGATCGGCAGATGTATTTCCTGCGCAGCTGTATATTTCTCCTTTATCTTCTAACATAGGTGAAGGTGGACAGGAAGTTGTTGCATTAAGCCTCCTTATTAACAATCGTCATCTGTAGATGTAGTTACCGCATGGCTGTATACATCTACTATGTATTTTCTAACCTATGTGAACGTCGACTGGAAGGGTCTGCAGAAAGCCTCATTACCAACATTCACTATCTGTGGATGTAATTTCTACACAGCTGTATATATACCCTTTATTTTCTAATCTAGGTGAAGGTGTTCTGTTAGGTGCTGCAGAAACCGTTCTTACCAACATTCACCATCTGTGGATGTAATTTCTACACATCTGTATATATACCCTTTATTTTCTAATCTAGGTGATGGTGGACTGGAAGGGGCTGCTGAAAGCCACCTTACCAACATTCACCATCTGTAGATGTAAATTCTACACAGCTGTATAAATACCTTTTTTTCTGATCTAGGTGAAGGTGGACTGGAAGGGGCTGCAGAAAGCCTCATTACCAACATTCACAATCTGTGGATGTAATTTCTACACAGCTGTATATATACACTTTATATCCTAACCAATGTGAAGGGGGACTGGAAGGGGCTGCAGAAAGCCTCCTTACCAACAATCGCGATCGGCAGGTGTATTTCCTGCTCAGCTGTATATTTCTCCTTTATTTTTCAACCTAGCTGAAGGTGGACTGGGAGGGGCTGCAGAAAGCCTCCTTATCAACAATCACCATCTGTGAATGTAGTTTCAGCACAGCTAGATATTTCTCCTTTATTTTCTATAATATGTGAACGTGGACTGGAAGGCACTGCAGAAAGCTTCATTACTAACATTCACAATCTGTGGATGTAATTTCTACACAGCTGTATATATACCCTTTATTTTATAATCTAGGTGAAGGTGGACAGGAAGGCGCTGCAGAAAGTCTCATTACCATTATTCGCCATCTGTGGATGTAATTTCTACACAGCTGTGTATTTACCCTTTATTTTCTAATCTATGTGCGGGTGGACTGGAAGGGTCCGCAGAAAGCCTCCTTACCAAATATTCACCATCCTTGGATGTAATTTGTACACAGCTGTATAAATACACTTTATTTTCTAATCTAGGTGAAGGTGGACTGGCAGGGCCTGCAATAAGCCTCATTTCAAACATTCACCTTCTGTATGTGTTATTTGAAAACTGCTGTATTCATCCACTTTATTTTCTAATCTAGTAGAAGAAGAACTGGAAGGGGCTGCAGAATTCCTCCTTACCAACAATCACCATCTGTAGATGTAGTTTCTGCACAGCTGTATATATATCCTATATTTTCTAACCTAGCCGTACGATGACTGGATGTGGCTGCAGGGAGCCTCATTACCAACAATCAACATCTGTAGATGTAATTCCTGCACAGCTGTATATATCACCTTTAGTTTTTAACCATGGAGAAGAAGGACAGGAAGTGGCTGAAATCCTCCTTCCAAACATTCACCATCTGTAGATGAAACTTTTGGACAGTTGTATATATACACTTTATTTTCTAACCTAGGTGAAGGAGGAATGGAAGGGGCTGCAGAAAGGCTCTTTCCAAACGTTCACCATCTGTAGATGTAATTCCTGCACATCCGGAATATCACCTGTATTTTCTAACCTTTGTGAAGGGGGACTGGAAGGGGCTGAAAGCCTACTTCCCAACATTCACCATCTGTAGATGTAATTCCTGCACAGCTGTATATTTTTACTTTATTTTTTAACCTTGATGAATAGGGACTGGAAGGATCTGAAAGCCTCCTTCCCAACATTCACCATCTGTAGATGTAATTCCGGCACAGCTGTATATATGAACTTTATTTTCCAACCTAGGTGAAGGTGGACTGGAAGGGACTGCAGAAAGCCTAATTACCAACATTCACCATCTGTGGATGGAATTTCTACACAGCTGTATATATACCCTTTATTTTCTAATCTAGGTGAAGGTGGACTGTTAGGTGCTGCAGAAACCGTCCTTACCAACATTCACCATCAGTAGATGTAATTTCTACACATCTGTATATATATCCTTTATTTTCTAATATAGGGGAAGGTGGACTGGAACAGGCTGCAGAAAGCCTCATTACCAACATTCACCATCAGTGGATGTAATTTCTTGACACCTGTATATATATCCTTTATTTTCTAATCAAGGTGATGGTGGACTGGAAGGGGCTGCTGAAAGCCACTTTACCAACATTCACAATATGTGGATGTAATTTCTACACAGCTGTATATATAACCTTTATATCCTAACCTATGTGGAGGTGGACTAGCTGGGGCTGCCAAAAGCTTCCTTATTAACAATCATCATTTGTAGATGTAGTTTCTGCACAGCTGTATATGTATCCCTTAATTAATAACCTAGGTGAAGGTGGATTGGAAGGCGCTGCACAAAAACTCCTTACCAATAATCAATATCTGTAAATGTAGTTTCAGCACAGCTGTATATTTCTCCTTGATTTTTTAACTTATGTGAACCTGGTCTGGAAAGGGGTGCAGAAAGCCTCATTACCAACATTCACCATCTGTGGATGTAATTTCTACACAGCTGTATATATACACTTTATATCCTAACCTATGTGAAGGGGGACTGGAAGAGGCTGCAGAAAGCCTCCCTACCAACAATCGCGATCGGTAGATGTATTTTCTGCACAGCTGTATATTTCTCCTTTATTTTCTAACCTAGGTGAAGGTGGACTGGAAGGGGCTGCAGAAAGCCTCCTTATTAACAATCACCATCTGTGAAAGTAGTTTCAGCACAGCTGGATATTACTCCTTTATTTTCTAACCTATGTGAATGTCGACTGGAAGAGGCTGCAGAAAGCTTCATTACCAACATTCCCTATCTATGGATGTGATTTCTACACAGCTGTAAATATACCCTTCATTTTCTAATCTAGGTGAAGGTGGACTGGAAGGGGCTGCAGAAAGCCTCCTTACCAACAATTAGCATCTGTAAATGTAGTTTCAGCAGAGCTGTATATTACTCCTTTATTTTCTAACCTATGTGAACGTGGACTGGAAGGCGCTGCAGAAAGCCTCATTACCATTATTTACCATCTGTGGATGTAATTTCTACACAGCTGTGTATTTACCCTTTATTTTCGAATCTAGATGAAGGTGGACTGGAAGGGTCTGCAGAAAGCCTCCTTACCAACAATCACCATCTGTAGACGTAGTTTCTGCACAGCTGTATGTATCTCCAATATATTCTAACCTTGCCGTAGAGGACTGTAAGTGATTGCAGGAAGCCTCCTTACCAACATTCACCATCTGTAGATGTAATTCCTGCTCAGCTTTATAGTTCACCTTTATTTTCTTACCTTGGTGAGTGGGGACTGGAGTGGGCAAAAAGCCTCCTTCTCAACTTTCACCATCTGTAGATGTAATTCCTCCACAGCTGTTTATATCACCTTTATATTCTATCCCTGGTTAAGGGGGGGACTGGAAAGGGGTGAAAGCCACCATCCCAACATTCAACATCTGTAGATGTAATTTTGCACAGCTGTATTTATCTCCTATATTTTCTAAACTAGCCATACAACGACTGTAAGTGGCTGCAGGAAGCCTCCTTACCAACAATCACCATGTGAAGATGTATTTCCTGCACAACTGTATACATAACCTTTATTTTCTAAGCTTGGTGAATAGGCACTAGAAGGGGCTGAAAGCCTCGTTTCAAACATTCACCATCTGTAGATGTAATTCCTGCACAGCTGTATATTTCACCTTTATTTTCTTACCTTGGTGAAGGGGACTGGAAGGTGCTGAATGCCTCCATTCGGACATTCACCATCTGCAGATGCAATTCCTGCACAGCTGTATATATCACGTTTATTTTTTGCCCTTGGTGAAGGATGACTGGAAGGGGCTGAAAGCCTCCTTCCCAACATTCACCATCTCTAGATAAAATTCCTGCACAGCTGCATATATCAACTTTATTTTCAAAGCTTGGAGAATGGGTACCGGAAGGGGCTGAAAGCCTCCTTCCCAACATTTACCGTCAGTAGATGTAGTTTCTTCACAGCTGTATATATCTACTATATTTTCTAACCTAGCCACATGACGACTGGAAGTGGCTGCTGGAGGCCTCCTTACCAACAATCACTATCTGTAGATGTAATCCCTGCACAGCTGTATGTATCTCCTTATTTTCTAACCTTGGTGATGGGGGACTGGAATTGCCTGGAAGCATCCTTCCAAATATTCACCATCTTCAGATGTAATTAATTGTCAGCTGTATATATCACCTTTATTCTCTAACCTTTGTGAATTTGGACTAGAAGGAGCTGAAAGCCTCCTTCCCAACATTCACTATCTGTAGATATCACCTTTATATACTAACCTAGGTGAATGGGGACTGGATGGGGTAAAAGCCTCCATCCCAATATTCACCATCTGTAGATGTAATTCCTGCACAGGTGTGTATATAACTTTTTTTCTAACCTTGGTGAAGGGGGAATGGAAGGGGCTGAAAGTCTCCTTCCTGACATTAACCATCAGTAGATGTAGTTCCTGCACGGCTGTATATATCACCTTTAATTTCTAACCTTGGTGAAGTGGGACTGGAAGGGGCTGAAAGACTCCTTCCCAACATTCAGCATCTGTAGATTTAACTCCTGCACAGCTGTATATATATAAAACTGTCTTTTCTAACCTTGGTGAAGTGGGACTGGAAGATATTGAAAGCCTCCTTCACAACTTTCCTCATTTGTACATGTAATACCTGAACAGATGTATACATCACATTTATTTTATATCTTTGGTGAAAGGGGACTGGAAGGAACTGAAAGCCTCCTTCCCAACATTCACCATCTGTAGATTTAATTCCTGCACACCTGCATATATCGCCATTAGTTTATAAACATGGTGAAGGGGCACTGGAAGGGGCTGAAACACACCTTCCCAACATTCGCCATCAGTAGATGTAAATTTTGCACAGCTGTATATGTATCCTGATTTTCTAAGCTAGGTGATAAAGACTGGAAGGGGCTGCAGTAGACTCCTTACTGACAATCACCATCTGTAGATGTATTTTCTGCACCACTATATATATGTCCTGTATTTCCTAACCTAGCCGTACGACAACTGGAGGTGAATGCAGGAAGCCTCCTTACCACCAATCACCCTCTGTAGACATAATTCCTGCACAGCTGTATATATCTCATTTATTTTCTAACCTTGGTGAAGGAGGACTGGAGGTGCTGAAAGCCTCCTTCCCAACATTCATCATGTGTAGATGCAATTCATGCAAAGCTGTATATATCAAACTTTATTTTTAACCTCGGTGAACGGGGACTAGATGGGGCTGAAAGCCTGCATCCTAACATTCCCCATCTGTAGATGTAATTCCTGCACAGCTGTATATATCAGAATTATTTTATAACCTTGGTGAAGGGGGACTGTACATGTAAATCCAGCACAGCTGTATATATCACGTTTATTTTCTATCCTTGTTGAAGTGGGACTGGAAGGGGCTGAAAGCCTCCTTCCCAACATTCACCATATGTAGAAGTAATTCCTGCACAGCAGTATATACCCCTTTATATTGTAACCTTGGTGAGGGGGGACTGTAAAGGGCTGAAAGAGTCCTTCAGAACATTCACGATCTGTAGGTGTAATTCCTGCACGGCTGTATATATCCCCTTTACTTTCTAACATTGTTAATGGGGACTGGAAGGGGTTGGAAGCCTCCTTCCCAACATTCACCATCTGTAGATGTAATTTTTGCACAGCTGTATATATCTCCTCTAATTTCTAACCTAGGAAAAGAGGACTGGAAGGGGCTCTAGAAAGCCCCCTTACCAACAATCACTATTTGTAAATGTAATTCCTGCACAGCTGTAATATCTCCTTTATATCCTAAGTTTGGAGAAGAGCACTGGAAGGGTCTGACAGCCTCCTTCCGAACATTGACCAACTGTAGGTGTATATTTTGGACAGCTGCATATATCTCCTATATTTTCTAACGTAGGTGAATGCGGACTGGAAGGGGTGCAGATAGCCTCTTTACCAACAATGACCATCGGTTAATGTTGTTTCTGCACAACTGCATATATCTTCTATATGGTCTAACCGTACGATGTCTGGATGTGGCTGCAGAAAGCCTCCTTACCAACTATCACCATCTGTAGATGTAATTCCTGCCTGGCTGAATAAATTACCTTTATTCTCTAACCTTGGTGAAGGGGAAGTGGAAGGAAAAGGAAGCCTCCTTCCCAACATTCACCCTCTGTAGATGTAATTCCTGCACAGCTATATGTCTCACCTTTATTTTCTAACCTTGGTGAAGGGGGACTGGAAGGGCTGGAAGCCTCCTTCCAAAGGTACACCATCTGCAGATGTAATTAATGCTCAGCTAAATATATCACCTTTATTTTTAACCTTGGTTAAGGGGGACTGGAAGGGGCTGAAAGACTCCTTCTCAACGTTCACTATCTGTAGATATAGTTCCTGCACAGCTGTATATATCTGCTATATTTCCTAACCTAGCCATACGACGATTGGAAGTGGCTGCAGGAAGCCTCCTTATTAACAACCATCATCTGTAGATGTAGTTTCCGCACAGCTGTATATGTATCCCTTATTTTATAACCTAGGTGAAGGTGGATTGGAAGGGGCTGCAGAAAGACTCCTTTCAAACAATCACCATCTGTAAATGCAGATTCAACACAGCTGTATAGTCCTCCTTTATTTTCTAACCTATGTGAACGTGGACTGGAAGGTGCTGCAGAAAGCCTCATTACGAACATTCACCATCTGTGGATGTAATATCTACACAGCTGTATATATACCCTTTATCTTCTAATCTAGGTGAAGGTGTACTGGAAGAGGCTGCAGAAAGCCCCATTACCAACATTCACCACCTGTTGATGTAGTTTCTGCAGCCCTGTATATATGTCCTGTATTTTCTAACCTAGCCGTATGACGACTGGAAGTTGGTGCAGGTTGCCTCCTTTCCACCAATCACCATCTGTAAATGTAATTCTGCACAGCTGTATAAATCACCTTTATTATCTAACCTGGGTGTATGGGGACTGGAGGGGCTGAAAGCCTCCCTCCCAACATTCATCATCTGTAGATGTAATGCATGAACAGCTGTAAATATCACCATTATTTTCTATCCTTTGTGAAGGGCAACTGGATGGATCTCAATGCCTCTTACCCAACATGACCATCTGTAGATGTATTTCCTGCACCGCTGTACATATCACTTTTTCTTTCTATCCTTTGTGAAGGGGGACTGGAGGGGCTCAAAACCTCCTTCCAAACATTCACCATCTGTAGGTGTAATGAACGCACATCTGTATATATCATATTTATTTTCTAACCTTGGTGAAGGGGGACTGGGAGGAGCTGCAAGCCGCCTTCCCCCACATTCACTATCTGTAGATGTAATTCCTGCACAGTTGTATATATAACCTTGATCCCCTTATCTTGGTGAAGGGGGACTGGAAGACGGTGGAAGCCTCCTTACTAACAATCACCATTTGTAGAAGTAGTTTGTAAATGGCTGTATTTATCTGCTATATTTTCTAACCTAGCCATACGACTACTGGAAGTGGGTGCAGGAAGCCTCCTTTCCGACAATCACCATCTGAAGTTGTATTTCCTGCACAGCTGTATATATCACTTTTATATACTAACTTTGGTGAAGGGCGACTTCAAGGGGCTGATAGCTGCCTTCCCAATATTCACTATCTGTAGATGTAATTCTTGCGCAGCTGTGTATCTCACCTTTATCATCTAATTTTGGTGAAGGGCAACTGGAAGAAGCTGAAAGCCTCCTTCAAACATTCACCATCTGCAGATATAATTCCTGCACAGCTGTATGTATATCATTCATTTTCTACCCATGGTGAAAGTGGACTGGAAGCCTCTTTCCCAACATTCACCATCTGTAGATGGAATTCCTGCACGGCTCTATATATATCACCTTTATAATATAACCTTTGTGAAGGGGGAATGGAAGGGGCTGAAAGACTCTATTCCAACATTCACCATCTGTAGATGTGATTCCTACACCGCTGTATGCATCACATCTATTTTCTAACCATGGTGAATGGGGACTGGATGGGCTGAAAGCCTCCTCCCAACATTCATCATCTGTAGATGTAATGCATGCATAGCTGTATATATCACCTTTATATTCTTTTTTTTGTGAAGGGGGACTGGAAGGGGCTGAAAGCACCTTTCCCAACATGACCATCTGTAGATGTATTTCCTGCACAGCTGTATATATCATCTTTATATTCTAACCTTGGTGAAGGGGGACTGCAAGGGGCTGCAGAAAGCCTCCTTCCCAACAATCACCATCTGTAGATGTAATTTTTGCACAGCTGTATATATCTTTTTTATTTTGTAACCTAGATTAAGGTAGACTGAAATGGGCTGCATACGGGATCCTTCCCAAAATTCACCACCTGTAGAAGTAATTCCTGCACAGCTGTATATATCACATATATTTTCTAACCTTGGTGAATGGGGACTAGAGGGGCTGAAAGCCTCCTTCCAAACATTCATCATCTGTAGATCTAATGCATGCACAGCTGTATGTATCACCATTATTTTCTATCCTTTGTGAAGGGGTACTGGAAGGGGCTGAAAGCATCTTTCCCAACATGACCATTTGTAGATGTATTACCTGCACAGCTGAATGTATCACCTTTATATTCTAACCTTGGTGCAGGGAGACTGGAAGGTGCCGAAAGACTCCTTCCCAACATTCACCACCTGTAGATGTAATACCTGCACAGCTGTATATATCACATTTACTCTCTAACCTTGGTGAATGGGGACTGGAGGGGCTGAAAGCCTCCCTCATCACATTCACTATCTGTAGATGTAATTCCTGCTCAGTTGTATATATCACCTTGTTGAAGGATGACTGGAAGGCGCTGAAAGCCTCCTTACCAACAATCACCATCTGTAGATGTGTTTCCTGCACAGCTGTATATATCACCTTCATACTCTATACTTGGTGAAAGGGGAATGGAAGGGGCTGAGAGCCTGTTTCCCAGCATCACCATCTGTAGATGTAATTTTTGCTCAGTTGTATATATCTCCTTTATTTTCTAACCTAGGAGAAGATGGACTGAAACAGGCTACATAAAGGCTCCTTCCCTACATTCACCATATGCACTTTTTGCACAGCTGTATATATCTCCTTTTTTTCTAACCTAGGTGAAGAAGGACTGGAAGGGTCTGGAGAAAGCCTCCTTACCACCAATCATCATCTGTAGATGTAAATCCTGCTCGTCTGTATATATCAGCTTATTGTCTAACCATGGTGAAGGGGGACTGGAAGTGTCTGAAAGTCTCCTTCCCAACATTAACCATCTATAGATGTAGTTTCTGCACAGCTGTATATATCTGCTGTATTTTCTAACGTAGCCATTGGATGACTGGAAGTGGCTGCAGGAAGCCTCCTTACCAACAATCACCATCTGTAGATGTCATTCCTTTACAGCTGTAAATATATCTTTTAATTTCTATCCGTGGTGAAGGGGGTCTGGAAGGGGCTGAAAGCCTACTTCCCATCATTCACTAACTGTTGATGTAATTTTGCACATCTGTATATATCTCCTATATTTTCTAACCTACTTGAAGGATGACTGGAAGGGGCTGACGAAAGTCTCCATACCAACAATCTCCATCTGTAGATGTAGTTTACGCACAGCTGTATATATCACCTTTATTTTCGAACCTTGGTGAACGGGGATTGGAAGGTCTTGAAAGCCTCCTTGACAACATTCGCCACCTGTAGGTGTCATTCCTGAACAGCTGTATATATCACCTTTAATTTCTAACTGTGGTGAACAGGGACTAGAAGGGGCTGAAAGGCTCTTTCCCAGCACTCACCAACTGCAGATGTAATTCCTGAATGGCTGTATATATTACCATTATTTTCTAAACCTGATGAAGGGGGCTGAAAGGGGCTGAAAGACTCCTTTCCAACATTCACCTTCTGTAGATGTAATTCCTACACAGCTGTATATATCAACTTCATTTTCTAACCGTGGTAAAGAGGGACTGGAAGGTGCTCAAAGCCTCCTTCCCAACATTCACCATCTGTAGTTGTAATTCCTGTACAGTTGTATACATCAACATTATTTTCTGACCTTGGTGAAGGGTAACTGGAATTCGCCGAAAGCCTCTATCCCACCATTCTTAATCTGTAGATGTAATTCCTGCAAAGCTGTATATAACACCTTTATTTTCTAAATTTGGTTAACGGGGACCGAAAAGGGCTGACAGCCTCCTTCCTGACATCAACCATCTGTAGATGTAATTCCTGCACAGCTGTATATATGACCTTCATTTTCTAATCTTGGTGAAGGGGGAGGGGAAAGGGCTGAAAGCCTCTTTCCGAACATTCACCATCTGTAGATGTAATTCCAGCATAGCTGTATATATCACCTTTATATTCTAACCTTGCTGAACGGGGACTGGATGGGATGAAAGCCTCCTTCCCAACATTCATCATCTGTAGATGTAATTCCTGCACGGCTGTATATATGTCCTTTATTCTCTAACCTTGGTGAAGGGGAACTGCAAGGGGCTGAAAGGCTCTTTCCCAACTTTCATCATCTGTAGATGTAATTCCTGCACAGCTGTATGTATCACATTTATTTTTCAACCTTGGTGAAGGGGGACTGGAAGGGGCTGAAAGCCTGCTTCCCAACCTTCAACATCTGTAGATGTAATTCCTGCACAGCCGTATATATCACCTTTTTTGTCTGACATTGGTGAAGGGGCTCTGGAAGGGGCTGTAAACCTCCTTCCCAACATTAACCATCTGTAGATGTAAATCCTGCACAGCTGCATATACCACCTTCATTTTCTGACCTTGGTAAATGGGGACTTGCAGGGCTGAAAACCTCTTTCCGAACATTCACCATCTGTAGATGTAATTCCAGCACAGCTGTATATATCAGGTTCTCTTCTTCTGACCTTGGTGAGGGGGACTGGAAGGGGCTGAAAGCTGCCTTCCCAACTTTCACCATCTTTAGATGTAATTATTGCACATCTGAATATATCACCTAATTTTCTGACCTTGGTGAAGGGGGGGCTGGAATGGGATGAAAGCCACTTTCCCAACATTCTGCATCTGTAGATGTAATTCCTGAGCAGCTGTATACATCACCTTTCACTTCTAACCTTGGTGAAGGGGGACTGGTGGGGCTGAAATCTTCCTTCCCAACATTTACCCTCTGTAACTGTAATTAATGCACATCTGTATATATATCCTTTATTTTCTAACCATGGTGAAGGGGGACTGGATGGGGCTGAAAGCCTTCTTCCCAACATGTCCATCTGTAGATGTAATTCCTGCACAGCTGTATATATCTCATTTATTTTCTAACCTACATGAAGGCGGACTGGAAGGGGCTGCAGAAAGCCTCCTTCTCAACATTCACCATCTGTAGATGTAATTCCTGCGCAGCAACATCTTTATTTTCAAACCTTGATGAAGGGGGACTGGTAGGGTCTTAAAGTGTCCTTCCCAACATTCAACATCTGTAGATGAAATTCCTGCACAGCTGTATATATCACCTTTATTTTCAAACCATGGTGGAGGTGGACTGGAAGCGGCTGAAAGCCTCCTTCCCAACATTCACCATTTGTACATTTAATTCGTGCACAGCTGTATGCATCACCTTTATTTTCTATCCTTGGTGAAGGGCGACTGGAAGGGACTGAAAGCCTCCTTCCCATAATTCACCATCTCTAAATGTAATTCCTGCACAGCTATATATATTACTTTTGTATTCTAACCTTGGTGAAGGGTACTGGAAGGGTCTGAAAGCGCCCTTCCCAACATTCAACAACTGTAGATGTAATTCCTGCACAGTTGTATATATCACCTATAATTTGTAACGTAGGTGAAGAAGGACTGGAAGTGTCTGATGAGAGCCTCCTTACCAACAATCACCATCTGCAGATGTAATTCCTGCACTGCCGTATATATCACCTTTATTTTCTATCCTTGGTGAAGGGTGACTTAAAGGGGCTGAAAGCCTCCTTCCCAACATTCCCCATTTGTACATGTAATTCCTGCACAGCTCTATGTATCACCTTTATTTTCAACCCTGGTGGAGGGGGACTGGAAGATCCTGAAAGCCTGCTTCCCTGCATTCACCATCCATAGATGTAATTCCTGCATGGCTGTATATATTACCTTTATTTTCTAACCTTTTTGAAGGGAGACTGGAAGGGGCCGAAAACTTCCTTCCCAAGATTCACCAACTGTAGATGTAATTCCTGCGCAGCAACATCTTTATTTCAAACCTTGATGAAGGGGGACTGGAAGGGTCTTAAAGTGTCCTTCCCAACATTCAACATCTGTAGATGAAATTCCTGCACAGCTGTATATATCACCTTTATTTTCAAACCATGGTGGAGGTGGACTGGAAGAGGCTGATAGCCTCCTTCCCAACATTCACCATCTGTAGATGTAGTTCCTGCACTGCTGTATGTATCACATTTATTGTCTATCCTTGGTGAAGGGGCAGTGGAAGGCGCTGAAAGCCTCCTTCCCAACATTAATCATCTGTAGATGGAATTCCTGCACAGCTGCATATATAACCTTTATTTTCTGACCTTGCTCAAGGGGGACCGGAAGGGTATGAAAGCCTCCTTCCCAACATTCACCATCTGAAGATGAAATTCCTGCACGGCTGTATATATTACCTTTGTTTTCTAACCTTGGTGCAGGGGGACTGGAATGGGTTTAAAGCCTCCTTCCCAACATTAACAATCTGTAGATGAAATTTTGGCACAGATATACATATCTTCTATTATTTCTAACCTAGGGGAAGGAGGACTGGAAGGGGCTGATGAAAGCCTTGTTACCAACAACCACCATCTGTAGTTATAATTTCTGCACAGCTGTATGTATCTCGTATCTCGTCGAACCTAGCAGAAATATGGCTGGAAGTGGCTGCAGGAACCCCCTTACACAGCTGCACATATCAGCTTTATTACCTAACCTTGGTGAGGGGGGACTGCAAAGGGCTGCAAGAATCCTTCCCAACATTGACCTTCTGTATATGTAATTCCTGCACAGCTGTGTATACCATCTTTATATCCTAACCTTGGCGAATGGGGACTGGATGGGTCTGACAGCCTCCTTCCCAACTATCACCATCTGTTGATGTAATTCCTGCACAGCTGTATATATAACCTTTATATCCTAAGGTTGGCGAAGGGGGACTGGATGGCTGCACAGCTGTTTATATGACGTTAGTTTCTGAACCTGGTGGAGAGTGACTGGAAGAGACTGAAAGCATCCATCCCAACATTCACCATCTGCAGATGTTTTTTTTGCACAGCTGTATATGTCTCCCTGATTTTCTAACCTAGGGGAAGGGCTCAGGAAGGGGCTGCAGAAAGTCTCCTTAGCAAAAATCACCATCTGTAAATGTTTTTTCAGCACCCCTGTATACATGTCCTGTATTTTCTAACCTAGCCGTACGATGACTGGAAGTGGCTCCAGGTAGCCTCCTTTCCACCAATCAACATCTGTAGCTGTACTTCCTGCACAGCTGTATTTCACCTTTATCTTCTAACCATGGTGAAGGGGGACTGGAAGGGGCTGAAAGTCTCCTTCCCAATGCTCACTATCTGTAAATGTAATACCCGCACAGCTGTATATACCACCTATATTTTCTATCCTGTGTGAAGGGGGCTGGGAAGGGTTGAAAACCTCCTAACCAACATCCACCATTTGTAGATGTAATTCCTGAGCAGCTGTATACATCACCTTTCATTTCTAACCTACGTGAAGGGGGACTGGAAGGGGCTGAAAGCCTCTTTCCCAACATTTACCCTCTGTAACTGTAATTAATGCACATCTGTATATATCACCTTTATTTTCTAACCATGGTGAAGGGGGACTGGAAGGGGCTGAAAGCCTTCCTCCCAACATGACTATCTGTAGATGTAATTCCTGCACAGCTGTATATATCTCCTTTATTTTCTAACCTACGTGAAGGCGGACTGGAAGGGGCTGCAGAAAGCCTCCTTCCCAACATTCACCATCTGTAGACGTAATTCCTTCGCAACTGTATATATCACCTATAATTTCTAACCTTGATGAAGGGGGACTGGAAGGGGCTGAAAGCCTCCTTCCCAACTTTCACCATCTGTAGCTGTAATTAATGCACAGTTGTATATATCACCTTTATTTTCTATCCTTGGTGAAGGTGGACTGGAAGGCGCTGAAAGCCTCCTTACCAACAATCACCATCTGTAGATGTAGTTTTTGCACAGCTGTATATATCTTCTATATAGTCTAGCGTTGCCGTACGATGACTGGATGTGGTTGCAGGAAGCCTCCATACCAACAATCACCATCAGTAGATGTTATTCCTGCCTGGGTGTATATCACCTTTATTCTCTAACCTTGGTGAAGGGGAACTAGAGGGTGCTGAATGCCTCCTTCCCAACATTCACCATCTGTAGATGTAATTCCTGCACAGCTGTATGTATGACCTTTATTTTCTGACCTTGGTGATGGGGGACTGGAAGGGGCTGGAAGCCTCCTTCCAAACATTCACCATCTGCAGATATAATTTATGCTCAATTGCATGTATCACCTTTATTTTCTAACCTTGGTGAAGGGGGACTGGAAGGGGCTGAAAACCTCCTTCCCAACATTCACCATCTGTAGATGTAGTTCCTGCGCAGCTGTATGTATCACCTTTATTGTCTAACTTTGGTGAAGGGGAAGTGGAAGGCGCTGAAAGCTTCCTTCCCAACATTAATCATCTGTAGAAGGAATTCCAGCACAGCTGCATATATGACCTGTATTTTCTGACCTTGCTCAAGGGGGACTGGAAGGGAATGAAAGCCTCCTTCCCAACATTCACCAGCTGGATATGTAATTCCTGCACAGCTGTTTATATTACCTTTATTTTCTAACCTTGGTGCAGGGGGACTGGAATGGGTTTAAAGCCTCCTTCCCATCATTAACAATCTGTAGATAAAATTTTGGCACAGATATACATATCTCCGATTATTTCTAACCTAGGGGAAGGAGGACTGGAAGGGGC
Organism: Schistocerca americana; assembly: GCF_021461395.2. NCBI lineage: Eukaryota > Metazoa > Arthropoda > Insecta > Orthoptera > Acrididae > Schistocerca > Schistocerca americana. The sequence goes on along the minus strand of NC_060124.1, from coordinate 596,654,507 downwards.
TGATGGAAGCCTCATTACCAACAATCACCATCTGTAGATGTAGTTCCTGCTCGGCTGTATTTATCACCTTTATTTTCTAACCTTTGTGAAGGGGGACTGGAAGGGGCTGAAAGCCTGCTTCCCAACATTCACCATCTGTAGATGTAATTTTTGCACTGCTGTATATATGTCCTTTATTTTCTAACCTAGGTGAAGGAGGACTGGAAGGGGCTGATAAAACACTCCTTACTAACAAACAACATCTGTAGACGTAGTTTCGGCACAGCTGCATATATCACCTTTATTTTCAAACCTTGGTGAAGGTTGACTGGAGGGGGCTGAAAAACTCCTTTCCAACATTCACCAACTGTAGATGTAATTCCTTCACAGCTGTATATATTACCTTTATCTTCTAACCTTGGTGAAGGTGGACTGGATGCGGCTGAAAGCCTCCTTCCCAACATTCAGTATTTGTACATGTAATTCTTGCACAGCTGTATATATCACCTTTAATTTCTATCACTCGAGTAGGGGGACTAGAAGGGGTTGAAAGCCTGCTTCTCTACATTCACCTTCTGTAGATGTTATTCCTGCACAGCTGCATATAACACCTTTATTTTCTGACCTTGGTGAAGGGGGACAGGAAGGGGCTGAGAGCCTCTCTCCGAACATTCAACATCTGTAGATGTAATTCCTGCACAGCTGGAAATATCACCTTTATATTCTAACCTAGGGGAAGGGGGAATGGAAGGAGCTGAAAGCCTCCTAACCAACATTCACCAACTGTAGATGTAATTGCTGCACAGATGTATATATCACCTTTATCTTCTATCCTTGGTGAAGGGGCACTGGATAGTCCTGAAAGCATCCTTCCCAACATTCAACATCTGTAGATGTAATTCCTGCACAGCTGTATATATCTCCTTGATTTTCTAATCTTGGTGAATGGTGACTGGAAGGGGGTGAAAGCCTCATTTCCCAAATTAACCATCTGTAGATGTAATTTTTGCACAGTTGTATATATCTCCTTGATTTTGTAACCTAGGTGAAGGAGGACTGGAAGGGGCTGGAGAAAATCGCCTTACCAACAATCACCATCTGTAGAATTAGCTTTTACACAGATGTATATATCACCTTTGTTTTCTAACCTGGGTGAAGGGGGACTGAAGGGGTTAAAATGGTTCAAATGGCTCTGAGCACTATGGGACGCAACTGCCGTGGTCATTAGTCCCCTAGAACTTAGAACTAGTTAAACCTAACTAACCTAAGGAGATCACAAACATCCATCCCCGAGAAAGGATTCGAACCAGCGAACGTAGCGGTCTTGCGGTTCCAGACTGCAGCGCCTTTAACCGCACGGCCACTTCGGCCGGCCTCAAGGACTGAAGGGGCTGAAAGCCTCCTTCCTGATATTAACCACCTTTAGATGTAATTTCTGCACAGCTGTATGTATCGCCTTTAGATAATATCCATGGTGAAGGGGGACTGGAAGGGGCTGAAAGACTCCTTCCCAACATTCACCATCTTTAGATGTAATTCCTACACAGTTGTATATATCACATTTATTTTCTAACCTTGGTGAAGGGGGACTGGAAGGCTCTGAAAGCCTCCTTCTGAACATTCACCATCTGTAGACGTAATTCCTGCATGGCTGTATATATTACCTTTAATTTCTAACCTTGTTGAAATGGGACTGGAAGGAGCCAAAGCCTCCTTCCCAACATTCACCAACTGTAGATGTAATTCCTATGAAGCTGTATATATCACATTTATTTATAAACCTTAGTGAAGGGGGACTGGAAGGGGCTGAAGGCCTCTTTCCCAACATTCACAATCTGTAGATGTAATTCCTGCACAGTCGTATATTTCACCTTAATATTCTAACCTTGGTGATGGGCAATTGGAAGGGTCTGAAATCGGTCTTCCCAACACTCACCAAATGTAGATGTAATTCCTCCACAGCTTTATATATCACATTTATTTTCTAACCGTCGTGAATGGGGACTGGAGTGGCTGAAAACCTCCTTCTCAAAATTCGCCATCTGTAGGTGTAATTCCTGCACAGCTGTATATATCACCTTTATTTTCTAACCTTGGTGAAGGGGATTGGAAATGGCTGAAAGCCTCCTTCCAAACATTAACAATCAGCTGATGTAATTCCTACACAGCTGTATACATTACATTTTTTTTTTAACCATGGTGAACGGGGCTGGAAGGGGCTGAAAGCCTTCTTCCCAACATTCACCATCTGTAGATGTAATTCCGGCACAGCTGTATATATCAACGTTACTTTCTAACCTTGGTGAAGGGGGACTGGAAGTGGCTGAATGCATCCTTCTCAACGTTCATCATGTGTAGATGTAGTCTCTGCACAGCTATATGTACCTCCAATACAGTCTAAGCTAGCCGTACGATGACTGGATGTAGCTGCAGTAAGCCTCCTTCCCAACATTCACCATCTGAAGGTTTAATTTTTGCAAAGCTGTATGTATTTTCTATCCTTGGTGAAGGGGGAATGTAAGGGCCTGAAAGACTCTTTCACAAGATTAACCATCTGTTGATGTAATTCCTACACAGCTGTATATATCACATTTATTTTCTAACCTAGGTGGAGGAGGACTGGAAGGGGCTGATGAAAGCCTCGTTACCAACAATCACCATCTGTAGATGTAGTTGCTGCACATTTGTATATATCTCGTATATGGTCAAATCTGGATGTACGATGACTGGACGTGGCTTCAGGAAGACCCTTACCAACAATCACCATCTATAGATGTAATTCCTGCACAGCTGTATGTATTTTCTATCCTTGGTGAAATGGGAATGTAAAGGCCTGAAAGCCTCCTTCACAACTTTAACCATCTGTAGATGTAATTTTTGCACAGCTGTATATATCTCCTTTATTTTCTAACCTTGGTGAATGAGGAGTGGAAGGGGCTGATGAAAGCCTCCTAACCAACAATCACCATCTGTAGATGTAATTCCTACATGGCTGAATAAATCACCTTTTTTTTCTAACCTTGGTGAAGAAGGACTAGATTGGGCTGAAAGCCTGCTTCCCAACATTCACCATGTTTAGATGTAATTCCTGAACAGCAGCATATAATACCTTTATTTTCTAACCATGGTGAGGGGGGACTGAAAGTGGCTGAAAGCCTTCTTCCGAACAATCGCCATCAGTAGAAGTAATTCCTGCACAGCTGTATATATAACTTTTTTTTCTAACCTTGGTGAAGGTGAGTGGAAGGGGCTGAAAGCCCCCTTCCCGACATTAAGCAACAGTAGTTGTAATTCATGCACAGCAGTATATACCACCTTTATTTTCTAACCTTGGTGAAGTGGGACTGGAAGATATTGAAAGCCTCCTCACAACTTTCCTCATTTGTACATATAATACCTGAACAGCTGTATTTATAACATTTATTTTCTATCTTTGGTGAAAAGGGACTGGAAGGAGCTGAAAGCCTCCTTCGCAACATTCACCATCTGTAGATGTAATTCCTGCACACCTGAATATATCGCCAATAGTTTATAACCTCGGTGAAGGGGGACTGGAAGGGGCTGAAAGACACCTTCCCAACATTCACCATCTGTAGATGTAATTTTTGCACAGCTGTATATGTATCCTTGATTTTCTAAGCTAGGTGATAAGGACTGGAAGGGGCTGCAGAAAGACTCCTTACCGACAATCACCATCTATAGATGTATTTTCTGCACCCCTGTATATACGTCCTGTATTTTCTAACCTAGCCGTACGACGACTGGAGGTGAATGCAGGAAGCCTCCTTACCAACAATCACCATCTGTAGATGTAATTCCTGCACAGCTGTATATATCAGCATTATTTTATAACCTTGGTGAAAGGGGACTGTACATGTAAATCCAGCACAGCTGTATATATCACGTTTATTTCCTATCCTTGTTGAAGTGGGACTGGAACGGGTTGAAAGCCTCCTTCCCAACATTCACCATCTGTAGAAGTAATTCCTGCACAGCTGTATATATCACCTTTATTTTCTAACCATGGTGAAGAGGGACTAGAGGCAGCTGCAAGCCTCCTTCCCAACATTCACCATCAGTAGATGTAATTTTTGCACAGCTGTATATACCCCTTTATATTCTAACCTTGGTGAGGGAGGACTGTAAAGGGCTGAAAGAGTCCTTCAGATCATTCACGATCTGTAGGTGTATTTCCTGCACAGCTGTATATATATCCCCTTTACATTCTAACATTGGTTAATGGGGACTGGAAGGGGCTGAAAGCCTCCTTCCCAACATTCACCATCTGTAGATGTAATTTTTGCACAGCTGTATATATCTCCTCTAATTTCTAACCTAGGAAAAGAGGACTGGAAGGGGCTCTAGAAAGCCTCCTTACCAACAATCACCATTGTAGATGTAATTCCTACACAGCTGTATATATCTCCTTTATATCCTAAGTTTGGAGAAGAGAACTGGAAGGGTCTGACAGCCTCCTTCTGAACATTGACCAACTGTAGGTGTAATTTTTGGACAGCTGCATATATCTCCTATATTTTCTAAGTAGGTGAAGGCGGACTGTAAGGGGCTGCAGAAAGCCTCATTACGAACATTCATCATCTGTGGATGTAATATCTACATAGCTGTATATATACATTTTATCTTGTAATCTAGGTGAAGGTGTACTGGAAGGGGCTGCAGAAAGCCCCATTACCAACATTCACCATCTGTTGATGTAGTTTCTGCAGCCCTGTATATATGTCCTGTATTTTCTAACATAGCCGTACGACGACTGGAAGTTGCTGCACCAATCACCATCTGTAAATGTAATTCTGCACAGCTGTATAAATCACCTTTATTATCTAACTTGGGTGAATGGGTACTGGAGGATCTGAAAGCCTCCCTCCCAACATTCATCATCTGTAGACGTAATGCATGAACAGCTGTATATATCACCATTATTTTCTATCCTTTGCGAAGGGGGACTGGAAGGGGCTGAATGCCTCCTATCCAACATGACCATCTGTAGATAAGTTTCCTGCACAGCTGTATATATCACCTTTTTTCTATCCTTGGTGAATGAGGATTGGAAGGGGCTAATGAAAGCCTCCTTACCGACAATCACCATCTGTAGATGTGTTTTCTGCACCCCTGTATATATGTCCTGTATTTCCTAACTTAGCCGTACGACAACTGGAGGTGAATGCAGGAAGCCTCCTTACCACCAATCACCATCTGTAGATGTAATTCCTGCACATCTGTATATATCTCATTTATTTTCTAACCTTGGTGAAGGGGGACTGGAGGTGCTGAAAGCCTCCTTCCCAACATTCATCATATGTAGATGTAATTCATGCAAAGCTGTATGTATCAAACTTTATTTTGAACCTCGGTGAAGGGGAACCAGATGGGGCTGAAAGCCTGCATCCCAACATTCCCCATCTGTAGATGTAATTTCTGCACAGCTGTATATACCCCTTTACATTCTAACCTTGGTGAGGGGGGACTGTAAAGGGCTGAAAGAGTCCTTCAGAACATTCACGATCTGTAGGTGTAATTCCTGCACAGCTGTATATATCCCCTTTACATTCTAACATTGGTTAATGGGGACTGGAAGGGGCTGAAAGCCTCCTTCCCAACATTCACCATCTGTAGATGTAATTTTTGCACAGCTGTATATATCTCCTCTAATTTCTAACCTAGGAAAAGAAGACTGGAAGGGGCTCTAGAAAGCCTCCTTACCAACAATCACCATTTGTAAATGTAATTCCTGCACTGCTGTATATATCTCCTTTATATCCTAAGTTTGGAGAAGAGCACTGGAAGGGTCCGACAGCCTCCTTCCGAACATTGACCAACTGTAGGTGTAATTTTTGGACAGCTGCATATATCTCCTATATTTTCTAACGTAGGTGAAGGCGGACTGGAAGGGGTGCAGATAGCCTCTTTACCAACAATGACCATCGGTTAATGTCGTTTCTGCACAACTGTATATATCCTCTATATGGTCTAACCTAACCGTACGATGCTGGATGTGGCTGCAGAAAGCCTCCTTACCAACTATCACCATCTGTAGATGTAATTCCTGCCTGGCTGAATAAATTACCTTTATTCTCTAACCTTGGTGAAGGGGAACTGGAATAAAAAGGAAGCCTCCTTCCCAACATTCACCCTCTGTAGATGTAATTCCTGCACAGCTATATGTCTCACCTTTATTTTCTAACCTTGGTGAAGGCGGATTGGAAGGGGGTGGAAGCCTCCTTCCAAAGGTACACCATCTGCAGATGTAATTAATGCTCAGCTAAATACATCACCTTTATTTTTAACCTTGGTTAAGGGGGACTGGAAGGGGCTGAAAGACTCCTTCTCAATGTTCACCATCTGTAGATATAGTTCCTGCACAGCTGTATATATCTGCTATGTTTCCTAACCTAGCCATACGACGATTGGAAGTGGCTTATTAACAACCATCATCTGTAGATATAGTTTCCGCACAGCTGTATACGTATCCCTTATTTTATAACCTAGGTGAAGGTGGATTGGAAGGGGCTGCAGAAAGACTCCTTTCAAACAATCACCATCTGTAAACGCAGATTCAACACAGCTGTATATTTCTCTTTTATTTTCTAACCTCTGTGAACGTGGACTGGAAGGGGCTGCAGAAAGCCTCATTACGAACATTCACCATCTGTGGATGTAATATCTACACAGCTGTATATATACCCTTTATCTTCTAATCTAGGTGAAGGTGTACTGAAAGAGGCTGCAGAAAGCCCCATTACCAACATTCACCATCTGTTGATGTAGTTTCTGCAGCCCTGTATATATGTCCTGTAATTTCTAACCTAGCCGTATGACGACTGGAAGTTGCTGCAGGTTGCCTGCTTTCCACCAATCACCATCTGAAGTTGTATTTCCTGCACAGCTGTATATATCACTTTTATATTCTAACTTTGGTGAAGGGCAACTTCAAGGGGCTGATAGCTGCCTTCCCAATATTCACTATCAGTAGATGTAATTCTTGCACAGCTGTGTATCTCACCTTTATCATCTAACCTTGGTGAAGGGCAACTGGAAGGTGCTGAAAGCCTCCTTCAGACATTCACCATCTGCAGATATAAATCCTGCACAGCTGTATGTATATCGTTCATTTTCTACCCATGGTGAAAGTGGACTGGAAGCCTCTTTCCCAACATTCACCATCTGTAGATGGAATTCCTGCTCGGCTGTATATATCACCTTTATAATATAACCTTTGTGAAGGGGGAATGGAAGGGGCTGAAAGACTCTATTCCAACATTCACCATCTGTAGATGTTATTCCTACACCGCTGTATGCATCACATCTATTTTCTAACCATGGTGAATGGGGACTGGATGGGCTGAAAGCCTCCTCCCAACATTCATCATCTGTAGATGTAATGCATGCATAGCTGTATATACCACCTTTATATTCTATTTTTTGTGAAGGGGGACTGGAAGGGGCTGAAAGCCCCTTTCCCAACATGACCATCTGTAGATGTATTTCCTGCACAGCTGTATATATCACCTTTATATTCTACCCTTGGTGAAGGGGGACTGGAAGGGTCTGCAGAAAGCCTCCTTACCAACTATCACCATCTGTAGACGTAGTTTCTGCACCCCAGTAAATATGTCCTGTATTTTCTAACCTAGCCGTACGACGACTGGCAGTGGCTGCCTTTCCACCAATCAACATCTGTAGATGTATTTCCGGCACAGCTGTATAAATCACCTCTATTTTCAAACCTTGATGAAGAGGGACTGGAAGGGGCTGAAAGCTGCCTTCCCAACAGTCACCATCTGTAGATGTAATTCCTGCACAGCTGTATATATCACATATATTTTCTAACCTTGTTGAATGAGGACTGGAGGGGCTGAAAGCCTCTTTCTCATAATTCATCATCTGTAGATGTAATGCACGCACAGCTGTATATATCACCTTTATATTCTAACCTGTGTGAAGGGGGACTGGAAAGGGCTGAAAGCATCCTAACCAATATTCACCATTTGTAGATGTAATTCCTGCGTATCTGCATATATGGCCTTTCATTTCTAACCTTGGTGAAGGAAGACTGGAATGGGCTGAAAGTCTCCTTCCCAACATTTACGATCTGTAGCTGTAACTAATGCACATCTGTATATAACACCTTTATTTTCTAACCATGGTGAAGCGGGACTGGAAGGGGCTGAAAGCCTTGTTCCCAACATGACCATCTGTAGATATAATTCCTGCACAGCTGTATATATCTCCTTTATTTTCTAAACTACGTGACGGGGGACTGGAAGGGGCTGCAGAGAGCCTCCTTCCCAACAGTCACCATCTGTAGATGTAATTCTTGCGCAGCTGTATATATCACCTTTAATTTCTAACCTTGGTGAAGTGGGACTGGAGGGGGCTGAAAGACTCCTTCCCAACATTCGCCATCTGTAGATGTAATTCCTGCGCAGCTGTATATATCACCTTTATTTTTAAACCTTGGTGAAGGGGACTGGAAGGGGCTGAATGACTCCTTCCCAACATTAACCATCTATAGATGTAATTCCTGCATAGCTGCTTAAAACACCTTTATTTTCTGACCTTTCTCAAGGGGAAATGGAAGGGCCCGAAAGCCTCCTTCCCAACATTGACCATCTGTAGATGTAATTCCTGGACAGTTGTATATATCGTGTTTTTTTTTCTAACCTAGGTGAAGGGGGACTGGAAGGGGCTGAAAGCCTCCTTTGCAACTTTCACTAACTGTAGATGTAATTCCTGCACAGTTGTATATATCTGCTTTATATTCTAACCTTGGTGAAGGGGACTGGAAGGGGCTGAAAAGCTCCTTCAAAACATTCACTATCGGTAGATGTAATTCCTGCACCGCTGTATATATTACCTTTATTTTCTGATCTTGGTGAAGGGGGACGGATGGGGTTTAAAGCCTCCTTCCCAACATTCACCATCTGAAGATTAATTTTTGCACAGCTGTATGTATTTTCTATCCTTGGTGAAGGGGGAATGTAAGGGCCTGAAAGTTTCCTTCACAACATTAACCATCTGTTGATGTAATTTTCGCACAGCTGTATATATCTCCTTAAATTTCTAACCTAGGTGAAGGAGGACTGGAATGGGCTGATGAAAGCCTCGTTACCAAGAATCACCATCTGTAGATGTAGTTGCTGCACATCTGTATATATCTCGTATATGGTCAAATCTAGATGTACGATGACTGGAAGTGGCTTCAGGAAGGACCCTTACCAACAATCACAATCTGTAAATGTAATTCCTGCACAGCTGTATGTATTTTCTATCCTAGTGAAGGGGGAATGTATGGGCCTGAAAGCCTCCTTCACAACATTAACAATCTGTAGATGTAATTTTTGCACAGCTGTATGTATCTTCTTTATTTTCTAACCTTGGTGAATGAGGATTGGAAGGGGCTAATGAAAGCCTCCTTACCAACAATCACCATCTGTAGATGTAATTCCTGCATGGCTGTATAAATCACCTTTATTTTCTAACCTTGGTGAAGGGGGACTGGATGGGGCTGAAAGCCTGCTTCCCAACATTCACCATGTTTAGATGTATTTCCTGCACAGCTGTATATATAACTTTTTTTTCTAACCTTGGTGAAGGGGAGTGGAAGGGGCTGAAAGCACCCTTCCCGACATTAAGCATCAGTAGGTGTAATTCATGCACAGCAGTATATACCACCTTTATTTTCTGTCCTTGTTGAAGTGGGACTGGAAGGGGCTGAAAGCCTCCTTCCCAACATTCACCATATGTAGAGGTAATTCCTGCACAGCAGTATATCTCACCTTTACTTTATAACCTTGGTGTAGGGGGACTAGAGGCGGCTGCAAGCCTCCTTCCCAACATTCACCATCAGTAGATGTAATTCTTGCACAGCTGTATATATAACTTTTTTTTCTAACCTTGGTGAAGGAGGACTAGAGGGGGTTGAGAGCCTCCTTCCCAACATTCACCATCTGTAGATGTAATTTATTCACAGCTGTATATACCACTTTATATTCCAACCTTGGTGAGGGGGGACTGTAAATGGCTGAAAGAGTCCTTCAGAACATTCACGATCTGTAGGTGTAATTCCTGCACAGCTGTATATATCCCCTTTACATTCTAACATTGGTTAATGGGGACTGGAAGGGGCTGAAAGCCTCCTTCCCAAAATTCACCATCTGTAGATGTAATTTTTGCACAGCTGTATATATCTCCTCTAATTTCTAACCTAGGAAAAGAGGACTGGAAGGGGCTCTAGAAAGCCTCCTTACCAACAATCACCATTGTAGATGTAATTCCTACACAGCTGTATATATCTCCTTTATATCCTAAGTTTGGAGAAGAGCACTGGAAGGGTCTGACAGCCTCCTTCCGAACCTTGACCAACTGTAGGAGTAATTTTTGGACAGCTGCATATATCTCCTATATTTTCTAACGTAGGTGAAGGCGGACTGGAAGGGGTGCAGATAGCCTCTTTACCAACAATGACCATCGGTCAATGTCGTTTCTGCACAACTGTATATATCTTCTATATGGTCTAACCTAACCGTACGATGTCTGGATGTGGCTGCAGAAAGCCTCCTTACCAACTATCACCATCTGTAGATGTAATTCCTGCCTGGCTGAATAAATTACCTTTATTCTCTAACCTTGGTGAAGGGGAACTGGAATGAAAAGGAAGCCTCCTTCCCAACATTCACCCTCTGTAGATGTAATTCCTGCACAGCTATATGTCTCACGTTTATTTTCTATCCTTTGTGAAGGGGAACTGGAAGGATCTGAATGCCTCCTATCCAACATGACCATCTGTAGATGTATTTCCTGCACCGCTGTATATAACACCATTTTTTCTATCCTTTGTGAAGGGGGACTGGAGGGGCTGAAAACCTCCTTCCAAACATTCACCATCTGTAGGTGTAGTTACCGCACATCTGTATATATCGTATTTATTTTCTAACCTTGGTGAAGGGGGACCGGGAGGAGCTGCAAGTCGCCTTCCCCCACATTCACTATCTGTAGATGTAATTCCTGCACAGTTGTATATATAACCTTGATTCCCTTATCTTGGTGAAGGGGGACTGGAAGACGGTGGAAGCCTCCTTACCAACAATCACCATTTGTAGAAGTAGTTTGTAAATGGCTGTGTTTATCTGCTATATTTTCTAACATAGCCATACGACGACTGGAAGTGGGTGCAGGAAGCCTCCTTTCCGACAATCACCATCTGAAGTTGTATTTCCTGCACAGCTGTATATATCACTTTTATATTCTAACTTTGGTGAAGGGCGACTTCAAGGGGCTGAAAGCCTCCTTCAAACATTCACCATCTGCAGATATAATTCCTGCACAGCTGTATGTATATCGTTCATTTTCTACCCATGGTGAAAGTGGACTGGAAGCCTCTATCCCAACATTCACCATCTGTAGATGGAATTCCTGCATGGCTGTATATATCACCTTTATAATATAACCTTTGTGAAGGGGGAATGGAAGGGGCTGAAAGACACTATTCCAACATTCACCATCTGTAGATGTTATTCCTACACCGCTGTATGCATCACATCTATTTTCTAACCATGGTGAATGGGGACTGGTTGGGCTGAAAGCCTCCTCCCAACATTCATCATCTGTAGATGTAATGCATGCATAGCTGTATATATCACTTTTATATTCTATTTTTTGTGAAGGGGGACCGGAAGGGGCTGAAAGCCCCTTTCCCAACATGACCAACTGTAGATATATTTCCTGCACAGCTGTATATATCACCTTAATATTCCAACCTTGGTGAAGGGGGACTGGAAGGGGCTGCAGAAAGCCTCCTTCCCAACAATCACCACCTGTAGATGTAATTCTTGCGGAGCTGTATATATCACCTTTAATTTCTAACCTTGGTGAAGGGGACTGGAAGGGGCAGAAAGCATCCTTCCCAACATGATCATCTGTAGATGTATTTTCTGCACAGCTGTATATATCACATTTATTTTCTAACCTTGGTGAAGGGAGACTGGAAGGGGCTGAACGCATGTTTCCCAACATCACCATCTGTAGATGTAATTTTTGCACAGCTGTATATATCTCTTTTACTTTGTAACCTAGATTAAGGTAGACTGAAATGGGCTGCAGACGGGATCCTTCCCAAAATTCACCACCTGTAGAAGTAATCCCTGCACAGCTGTATATATCACTGTAATTTTCTAATCTTGGTGAAGGGGGACAATAAGGGGCTCAATGCCTCCTCCTCAACATTCACCATATGTAGATGTAATTCCTGCACAGCTGTAGATTTCATCTTTAATTTCTAACCTTGGTGAAGGGGGACTGGAATGGGCTGAAAGTATCCTTCCCAACATTCACCATATGTAGTTGTAATTCCAGCGCAGCTGTATAGATCACCATTATTTTCTAACCTTGGTGAAGGGGGACTGGAGAAGGCTGAAAGACTACATCCCAACACCACCATCTGTAGATGTAATTCTTGCACAGCCGTATATATCACATATATTTTCTAACCTTGGTGAATGGGGACTGGAGGGGCTGTAAGCCTCTCTCATCACATTCACTATCTGTAGGTGAAATTCCTGCACAGTTGTATATATCACCTTGATTTTTTAACCTTGTTGAAGGATGACTGGAAGGCGCTGAAAGCCTCCTTACCAACAATCACCATCTGTAGATGTGTTTCCTGCACAGCTGTATATATCACCTTCATTCTCTATACTTGGTGAAAGGGGAATGGAAGGGGCTGAAAGCCAGTTTCCCAGCATCACCATCGGTAGATGTAATTTTTGCTTAGTTGTATATACCTCCTTTATTTTCTAACCTAGGAGAAGGTGGACTGAAACAGGCTACATAAAGGCTCCTTCCCTACATTCACCATATGCACTTTTTGCTCAGCTGTATATATCTCCTTTTTTTTCTAACCTTGGCGAAGAAGGACTGGAAGGGTCTGGAGAAAGCCTCCTTTCCACCAATCATCATCTGTAGATGTAATTCCTGCTCGTCTGTATATATCAGCTTATTGTCTAACCATGGTGAAGGGGGACTGGAAGTGTCTGAAAGTCTCCTTCCCAACATTCACCATCTATAGATGTAGTTTCTGCACAGCTGTATATATCTGCTGTATTTTCTAACCTAGCCATTCGATGACTGGAAGTGGCTGCAGGAAGCCTCCTTAATAACAATCACCATCTGTAGATGTCATTCCTTTACAGCTGCAAATATATCTTTTAATTTCTATCCGTGGTGAAGGGGGTCTGGAAAGGGCTGAAAGCCTACTTCCCATCATTCACTAACTGTTGATGTAATTTTGCACATCTGTATATATCTCCTATATTTTCTAACCTATTTGAAGGAGGATTGGAAGGGGCTGATTAATGTCTCCATACCAACAATCTCCATCTGTAGATGTAGTTTACGCACAGCTGTATATATCACCTTTATTTTCGAACCTTGGTGAACGGGGATTGGAAGGTCCTGAAAGCCTCCTTGACAACATTCGCCATCTGTAGGTGTCATTCCTGAACAGCTGTATATATCACCTTTAATTTCTAACCGTGCTGAACAGGGACTGGAAGGGGCTGAAAGGCTCTTTCCCAGCACTCACCAACTGCAGATGTAATTCCTGCATGGCTGTATATATTACCATTATTTTCTAAACGTGGTGAAGGGGGCTGGAAGTGGCTGAAAGCCTCCTTTCCAACATTCACCTTCTGTAGATGTAATTCCTACACAGCTGTATATATCACCTTTATTCTCTAACCTGGTTGTAGGGGGACTGGATGGGGCTGAAAGCTTCCTTCCCAACATTCACCATCTCTAGATGTAATTCCTGCACAGCTGTATTTATCAACTTCATTTTCTAACCTTGGTAAAGAGGGACTGGAAGGGGCTCAAAGCCCCCTTCCCAACATTCACCATCTGTAGTTGTAACTCCTGTACAGTTGTATACATCAACATTATTTTCTGACCTTGGTGAAGGGTAACTGGAATGGGCCGAAAGCCTCTTTCCCAACATTCTCCATCTGTAGATGTAATTCCTGCAAAGCTGTATATAACACCTTTATATTCTAAATTTGGTTAACGGGAACCGGAAAGGGCTGACAGCCTCCTTCCTGACATCAATCATCTGTAGATGTAATTCCTGCACAGCAGTATATATGACCTTTATTTTCTAATCTTGGTGAAGGGGGACGGGAAAGGGCTGAAAGCCTCTTTCTGAACATTCACCATCTGTAGATGTAATTCCAGCATAGCTGTATATATCACCTTTATATTCTAACCTTGCTGAACGGGGACTGAATGGGCTGAAAACCTCCTTCCCAACATTCACCATCTGTAGATGTAATTCCTGCACGGCTGTATATATGTCCTTTATTCTCTAACCTTGGTGAAGGGGAACTGCAAGGGGCTGAAAGGCTCTTTCCCAACTTTCATCATCTGTAGATGTAATTCCTGCACAGCTGTGTGTATCACCTTTATTTTCTAACCTTTGTGAAGGGGGACTGGAACGGGCTGAAAGTCTCCTTCCCAATGCTCACTATCTGTAAATGTAATACCCGCACAGCTGTATATACCACCTATATTTTCTATCCTGTGTGAAGGGGGACTGGAAAGGGCTGAAAACCTCCTAACCAACATCCACCATTTGTAGATGTAATTCCTAAGCAGCTGTATACATCACCTTTCATTTCTAACCTTGGTGAAGGGGGTCTGGTGAGGCTAAATGCCTCCTTCCCAACATTTACCCTCTGTAACTGTAATTAATGCACATCTGTATATATCACCTTTATTTTCTAACCATGGTGAAGGGGGACTGGTAGAGGCTGAAAGCCTCCTTCCCAACATTCACCATCTGTAGCTTTAATTAATGCACAGTTGTATATATCAACTTTATTTTCTAACGTTGGTGAAGGGGGACTCGAAGGGGCTAAAAGCCTCCTTCCCAACATTCTCCATTTGTACATGTAATTCGTGCACAGCTGTATGCATCACCTTTATTTTCTATCCTTGGTGAAGGGCGACTGGAAGCGACTGAAAGCCTCCTTCCCATAATTCACCATCTGTAAATGTAATTCCTGCACAGCTATATATATTACTTTTGTATTCTAACCTTGGTGAAGGGTACTGGAAGGGTCTGAAAGCGCCCTTCCCAACATTCAAAAACTGTAGATGTAATTCCTGCACAGTTGTATATATCACCTTTAATTTCTAACGTAGGTGAAGAAGGACTGGAAGTGTCTGATGAGAGCCTCCTTACCAACAAACACCACTGTAGATGTAGCTTCTGCACAGCTGTATATATCTCCAATATAGTCTAACCTAGACGTACGATGACTGGATGTGGCTGCAGGAAGCCTCCTTACCAACAATCACCATCTGTAGATGTAATTCCTACACAGCCGTATATATCACCTTTATTTTCTAACCTTGGTGAAGGGGGACTGGAAGGGGCTGAAAGCCTGCCTCCCAACCTTCAACATCTGTAGATGTAATTCCTGCACAGCTGTATATATCACCTTTATTGTCTGTCCATGGTGAAGGGGCACTGGAAGGGGCTGTAAACCTCCTTCCCAACATTAACCATCTGTAGATGTAAATCCTGCAGAGCTGCATATATCACCTTAATTTTCTGACCTTGGTAAATGGGGACTTGCAGGGCTGAAAACCTCTTTCCGAACATTCACCATCTGTAGATGTAATTCCACCACAGCTGTATATATCAGGTTCTCTTCTTCTGACCTTGGTGAAGGGGGACTGGAAGGGGCTGAAAGCCGCCTTCCAAACTATCACCATCTGTTGATGTAATTCCTGCACACCTGTATATATCACGTAAGATTCTGAACTTGGTGAAGGGGGACTGGAAGGTGCTGGAAGCCTCCTTCCCAACAATCACCATCTGTAGATGTATTTCCTGCACAGCTGTATTTATCACCTTCATTTTCTATACTTGGTGAAGGGGGACTGGAAGGGGCTGAAAACCTCCTTCCCAACGATCAGCAACTGTAGATGTAATTCATGCACAGCTGTATATATCACCTTTACTTTCTATCCTTTGTGAAAAGCGACTGGAAGGGGCTAAATGCCACTTTCCCAACATGACCATCTGTAGATGTATTTCCTGCACAGCTGTATATATCACCTTTAATTTCTAACCTTGGAGAAGGGGGACTGGAAGGGGCAAAAAGCGTCCTTCCAAACATTCAACATCTGTAGCTGTAATTAATGTACAACCTGTAATATCACATTTATTTTCTAACCTTGGTGAAGGGCGACTGGGTGGGGCTGAAAGCCTCCTTCCCAAAATTCACTATCTGTAGATGTACTTCCTGCACAATTGTATATATCACCTTGATTTTCTTATCTTGGTGAAGGGGGACTGGAAGGCGGTGGAAGCCGCCCTGCCAACAATCTCCCTTTGAAGATGTAGTTTCTGCACAGCTATATATATCTGCTATATTTTCTAACCTAGCCATACGACGACTGGAAGCGGCTGCAGGAATCCTCCTTACTGGCAATCACCATCTGCAGATGTATTTCCAGCATAGCTGTATATATCACTTTTATATTCTAACCTTGGTGAAGGAGGACTTCACGGGGCTGATAGCTGGCATCCCAAAATTCACTATCTGTAGATGTAATTATTGCAGAGCTGTATATCTCACCTTTATCATCTAACTTTGGTGAAGGACAACTGGAAGAGGCTGAAAGACTCCATCCAAACATTCACCATCTGCAGATATAATTCCTGCACACCTGTATTTATCACATTTATTTTCTATCCTTTGTGAAGTGGGACTGGAAGGCGCTGAAAGGACCCTTCCCAAGATGACCATCTGTAGATGTGTTTCCTGCACTGCTGTATATATAACCTTCATTTTCTAACCTAGGTGAAAGAGGACTGAAAGGGGCTGATGAAAGTCTCCATACCACCAATCACCATCTGTAGATGTAGTTTACGCAGAGCTGTATATATCACCTTTATTTTCGAACCTTGGTGAAGGGGCACTGGAAGATCCTGAAAGCCTCCTTCACAACATTCGCCACCAGTAGTGTCATTTCCGAACAGCTGTATATATCACCTTTATTTTCTAACCTTGGTAAAGGGGGACCGGAAGGGGCTTAAAGCCTCCTTCCCAACATTCACCATCTATAGTTGTAATTCCTGTACAGTTGTATACATCAACTTTATTTTCTAATCTTGGTGATGGGGGAATGGAAGGCGCCGAAAGACGCGTTCCCAATGTTCACCATCAGTAGATGTAGTTTGTGCACAGCAGTATATATCTTCTATATTTTCTAATCTATGAATACAACAATTGGAAGTGGATGCAGGGAGCCACCTTATTAACAATCACCATCTGTAGATGTAATTCCTGCAGAGCTGTGTATATCAGTTTTATTTTGTAACCTTGGTGAGGGGACTGGAAGGGGCTGAAAGCTGCCTTCCCAACTTTCACCATCTTTAGATGTAATTATTGCACATCTGAATGTATCACCTAATTTTCTGACCTTGGTGAAGGGGGGGGCTGGAATGGGATGAAAGCCTCTTTCCCAACATTCTGCATCTGTAGATGTAATTCCTGCACAGCTGTATATATCACCATTTTTTCTAACCTTGTTGAAGGGGGACTGGAAGGGGCTGCAAGCCTCCTTCCAATCATTCAGCATCTGCAGATGTAATTAATGCACAGCAGTATATATCACCTTCATTTTCTAACTTTCGGAAGGGGGACTTGAAGGGGCTGCAAGCCTCCATCTCAACAATCATCATCTGTAGATGTAATGCATGAACAGCTGTAATATAACCTTTATTTTCTATCTTTTGTGAAGGTGGACTGGACGGGGCTGAATGCCTCCTTCCTAACATGACCATCTGTAGATGAATATCCTGCACAGCTGTATATATCACCTTTATATTCTAACCTTAGTGAAGGGGGACTAGAAGAGGCTGAAAGACTCCTACCCAACATTCACCATCTGTAGATGTAATTCCTGCACAGCTGTATGTATCACCTTTATTTTCTAACCTTTGTGAAGGGGGACTGGAACGGGCTGAAAGTCTCCTTCCCAATGCTCACTATCTGTAAATGTAGTACCCGCACAGCTGTATATACCACCTATATTTTCTATCCTGTGTGAAGGGGGACTGGAAAGGGCTGAAAACCTCCTAACCAACATCCACCATTTGTAGATGTAATTCCTAAGCAGCTGTATACATCACCTTTCATTTCTAACCTTGGTGAAGGGGGTCTGGTGAGGCTGAATGCCTCCTTCCCAAAATTTACCCTCTGTAACTGTAATTAATGCACATCTGTATATATCACCTTTATTTTCTAACCATGGTGAAGGGGGACTGGTAGAGGCTGAAAGCCTCCTTCCCAACATTCACCATCTGTAGCTTTAATTAATGCACAGTTGTATATATCAACTTTATTTTCTAACGTTGGTGAAGGGGGACTCGAAGGGGCTAAAAGCCTCCTTCCCAACATTCTCCATTTGTACATGTAATTCGTGCACAGCTGTATGCATCACCTTTATTTTCTATCCTTGGTGAAGGGCGACTGGAAGCGACTGAAAGCCTCCGTCCCATAATTCACCATCTGTAAATGTAATTCCTGCACAGCTATATATATTACTTTTGTATTCTAACCTTGGTGAAGGGTACTGGAAGGGTCTGAAAGCGCCCTTCCCAACATTCAAAAACTGTAGATGTAATTCCTGCACAGTTGTATATATCACCTTTAATTTCTAACGTAGGTGAAGAAGGACTGGAAGTGTCTGATGAGAGCCTCCTTACCAACAAACACCACTGTAGATGTAGCTTCTGCACAGCTGTATATATCTCCAATATAGTCTAACCTAGACGTACGATGACTGGATGTGGCTGCAGGAAGCCTCCTTACCAACAATCACCATCTGTAGATGTAATTCCTACACAGCCGTATATATCACCTTTATTTTCTATCCTTGGTGAAGGGTGACTTGAAGGGGCTGAAAGCCTCCTTCCCAACATTCACCATCTGTAGATGTAGTTCCTGCACTGCTGTATGTATCACATTTATTGTCTAACCTTGGTGAAGGGGCAGTGGAAGGCGCTGAAAGCCCCCTTCCCAACATTAATAATCTGTAGATGGAATTCCTGCACAGCTGCATATATAACCTTTATTTTCTGACCTTGCTCAAGGGGGACCGGAAGGGAATGAAAGCCTCCTTCCCAACATTCACCATCTGAAGATGAAATTCCTGCACGGCTGTATATATTACCTTTATTTTCTAACCTTGGTGCAGGGGGACTGGAATGGGTTTAAAGCCTTCTTCCCAACATTAACAATCTGTATATGGAATTTTGGCACAGATATACATATCTCCTATTATTTCTAACCTAGATGAATGAGGACTGGAAGGGGCTGATGAACGCATCGTTACCAACAATCACCATCTGTAGATGTAGTTCCTGCATGGCTGTATGTATCACCTTTATTTTCTAACCTTGATGAAGGGGGACAGGAGGGGGCCGGAAGCCTCCTACCCAACATTCACCATCTGTAGATGTAATTTTTGCACTGCTGTATATATGTCCTTTATTTTCTAACCTAGGTGAAGGAGGACTGGAAGGGGCTGATAAAACACTCCTTACTAACAAACAACATCTGTCGACGTAGTTTCTGCACAGCTGTATATATCACCTTTTCATTCTAACCTTGGTGAATGGGTACGGCAAGGGCTAAAACCTTCTTCCCAACATTCACCATTTGTAGATGTAATTCCTGCGCAGCTATATACATCACCTTCATTTTTTAACCTTGGTGAAGGGGGACTGGAAGGTGCTGACAGCCTCATTCCCAACATTCACCAACTGTAGATGTAATTCCTACACAGCTGCATATATCACCTTTATTTTCAAACCTTGGTGAAGGTTGACTGAAAGGGACAAAGCCTCCTTCCCAACATTCACCATTCGTACATGTAATTCTTGCACAGCTGTATATATCCCCTTTATTTTCTATTTTTGGAGTAGGGGTACTGGAAGGGGTTGAAAGCCTGCTTCCCTACATTCATCATCTGTAGATGTAATTCATGCACAGCTGTATATACCACCATCATTCTCTAACCTTGGTGAAGGGGGACTGGAAGGGGCTGAAAGCCTCTTTCCCGACATTAATGATCTCAAGATGTAATTCCTTCACAGCTGTCTATATCAACTTTGTATTCAAACCTAGGAGAAGGGGGACTGGATGGCGCTGAAAGCCTGCTTTGCAACATTCACCATCTGTAGATGTAATTCCTGCACGGCTGTATATTTTACCTTTATTTTCTAACCTTGGTGCAGGGGGACTGGAAGGGGTTTAAAGCCTCCTTCTCAAGATTCACCATCTGTAGATGTAATTTTTGCACAGCTGTATATATAACCTTCATATCCTAAGGTTGGCGAAGGGGGACTGTAGATGTAGTTGCTGCACAGCTGTATATATCTCGTATCTCATCAACCTAGCAGAATGATGACAGGAAGAGGCTGCAGGAACCCCCTTACACAGCTGCACATATTAGCTTTATTATCTAACCTTGGTGAGGGGGGACTGGAAAGGGCTGAAAGCATCCATCCCAACATTCACCATCTGCAGATGTAATTTTTGATCAGCTGTAAAAGTCTCCCTGATTTTCTAACCTAGGGGAAGTGCTCAGGAAGGGGCTGCAGAAAGTCTCCTTAGCAAAAATCACCATCTGTAAATGTAGTTTCTGCACCCCTGTATACATGTCCTGTATTTTCTAACCTAGCCGTACGATGACTGGAAGTGGCTCCAGGTAGCCTCCTTTCCACCAATCAACATCTGTAGCTGTAATTCCTGCACAGCTGTATTTCACCTTTATTTTCTAACCATGGTGAAGGGGGACTGGAAGGGGCTGAAAGTCTCCTTCCCAATGCTCACTATTTGTAAATGTAATTCCCGCACAGCTCTATATACCACATATATTTTCTATCCTGTGTGAAGGGGGACTGGAAAGGGCTGAAAACCTCCTAACCAACATCCACCATTTGTAGATGTAATTCCTGAGCAGCTGTATACATCACCTTTCATTTCTAACCTAGGTGAAGGGGGACTGGAAGGGGGCTGAAAGTCTCTTTCCCAACATTTTCCCTCTGTAACTGTAATTAATGCACATCTGTATATATCACCTTTATTTTCTAACCATGGTGAAGGGGGACTGGAAGGGGCTGAAAGCCTTCCTCCCAACATTCACCATCTGTAGCTGTAATTAATGCACAGTTGTATATATCACCTTTATTATCTAACCTTGGTGAAGGTGGACTGGAAAGCGCTGAAAGCCTCCTTACCAACAATCACCATCTGTAGATGTAGTTTCTGCACAGCTGTATATATCTCCAATATAGTCTAACCTAGACATACGATGACTGGATGTGGCTGCAGGAAGCCTCCTTACCAACAATCACCATCTGTAGATGTAATTCCTGCACAGCCGTATATATCACCTTTATTTTCTACCCTTGGTGAAGGGTGACTTGAAGGGGCTGAAAGCCCCCTTCCCAACATTTCCCATTTGTACATGTAAATCTTGCACAGCTCTATGTATCACCTTTATTTTCAAACCTTGGTGAAGGGGGACTGGAAGGGTCTTAAAGATTCCTTCCCAACATTCAACATCTGTAGATGAAATTCCTGCACAGCTGTATATATCACCTTTATTTTCTAACCATGGTGAAAGGAGACTGGAAGAGGCGGAAAGCCTCGTTCCCAACATTCACCATCTGTAGATGTAGTTCCTGCGCAGCTGTATGTATCACCTTTATTGTCTAACCTTGGTGAAGGGGGAGTGGAAGGCGCTGAAAGCTTCTTCCCAACATTAATCATCTGTAGATGGAATTCCAGCACAGCTGCATATATGACCTGTATTTTCTGACCTTGCTCAAGGGAAACTGGAAGGGAATGAAAGCCTCCTTTCCAACATTCACCAGCCGGATATGTAATTCCTGCACGGCTGTTTATATTACCTTTATTTTCTAACCTTGGTGCAGGGGGACTGGAATGGGTTTAAAGCCTACTTCCCAACACTAACAATCTGAAGATGAAATTTTGGCACAGATGTACATATCACCTATTATTTCTAACTTAGGGGAAGGAGCACTGGAAGGGGCTGATGAAAGCCTCATTACCAACAATCACCATCTGTAGATATAATTGCTGCACAGCGGTATACATCTCGTATCTCGTCTAACCTAGCAGAAATACGGCTGGAAGTGGCTGCAGGAAAGCCTTACACAGCTGCACATATCAGCTTTGTTTTATAACCTAGGTGAGGGGGGACTGGAAAGGGCTGCAAACCTCCATCCCAACATTCAACTTCTGTAGAAGTAATTTTTGCACAGCTGTATATATCTCCTTTATTTTCAAAAATAAGTGAATGAGGACAGGAAGGGGCTGATGAAATCATCGTTACCAACAATCACCTTCTGTAGATGTAGTTCCTGCTCGGCTGTATTTATCACCTTTATTTTCTAACCTTCGTGAAGGGTGACTGGAATGGGGTGAAAGCCTCATTTCACAAATTAACCATCTGTAGATGTAATTTTTGCACAGTTGTATATATCTCCTTGATTTTCTAACCTAGGTAAAGGAAGACTGGAACGGGCTGGGGAAAATCTCCTTACCAATAATCACCATCTGTAGAATTAGCTTTTACACAGATGTATATATCACCTTTATTTTCTAACCTAGGTGAAGGGGGACTGAAGGGGCTGAAAGCCTCCTTCCTGATATTAACCACCTTTAGATGTAATTTCTGCACAGCTGTATATATCGCCTTTACATAATATCCTTGGTGAAGGGGGACTGGAAGGGGCTGAAAGGCTCCTTCCCAACATTCACCATCTTTAGATGTAATTCCTACACAGCTGCATATATCACATTTATTTTCTAACCTCGGTGAAGGGGGACTGTAAGGGGCTGAAAGCCTCTTTCCCAACATTCACCATCTGTAGATGTAATTCTTGCACGGCTGTATATATTACCTTTAATTTCTAACCTTGTTGAAATGGGACTGGAAGGAGCCAAAGCCTCCTTCCCAACATTCAACAACTGTAGATGTAATTCCTATGAAGCTGTCTATATATCACATTTATTTATAAACCTTGGTGAAGGGGGACTGGAAGGGGCTGAAAGCCTCCTTCGCAACATTCACCATCTGTAGATGAATTTCCTGCACAGCTGTATATATCGCCTTTATATTCTAACCTAGGTGAATGGGGACTGGATGAGGCTAAAAGCCTCCATCCCAATATTCACCATCTGTAGATGTAATTTCTGCACAGGTGTATATATAACTTTTTTTTCTAACCTTGGTGAGGGGAATGGAAGGCGCTGAAAGTCTCCTTCCTTACATTAACCATCAGTAGATGTAATTCCTTCACGGCTGTATATATCACCCGTAATATCTAACCTTAGTGAAGTGGGACTGGAAGGGGGTGAAAGACTCCTTCCCAACATACGCCATCTGTACATGTAATTCCTGCGCAGCCATATATATCACCTTTATTTTTAAACCTTGGTGAAGGGTACTGGATGGGGCTGAATGACACCTTCCCAACATTCACCATCTCTGGATGTAATTCCTGCCCAGTTGTATATATCTCTTTAATATCTAACCTAGGTGAAGGAGGACTCGAAGGGGCTGAAAACATCTATGACAACATTCACCATCTGTAGATGTAATTCCAGCATAGCAGCTTAAAACACCTTTATTTTCTGACCTTTCTCAAGGGGGAATGGAGGGGCCCGAAAGCCTCCTTTCCAACATTCACCATCTGAAGATTTAATTTTTGCACAGCTGTATGTATTTCCTATCCTTGGCGAAGGGGGAATGTAAGGGCCTGAAAGCCTCTTTCACAACATTAACCATCTGTTGATGTAATTTTTGCACAGCTGTACATATCTCCTTAAATTTCTAACCTAGGTGGAGGAGGACTAGAAGGGGCTGATGAAAGCCTCGTTACCAACAATCACCATCTGTAGATGTAGTTGCTGCACATTTGTATATATCTCGTATATGGTCAAATCTGGAAGTGGCTTCAGGAAGACCCTTACCAACAATCACCATCTATAGATGTAATTCCTGCACAGCTGTATGTATTTTCTATCCTTGGTGAATTGGGAATGTAAGGGCCTGAAAGCCACCTTCACAACATTAACCATCTGTAGATGTAATTTTTGCACAGCTGTATATATCTCCTTTATTTTCTAACCTTGGTGAATGAGGAGTGGAAGGGGCTGACGAAAGCCTCCTTACCGACAATCACCATCTGTAGATGTATTTTCTGCACCCCTGTATATACGTCCTGTATTTTCTAACCTAGCCGTACGACGACTAGAGGTGAATGCAGGAAGCCTCCTTACCACCAATCACCATCTGTAGACGTAATTCCTGCACAGCTGTATATATCTCATTTATTTTCTAACCTTGGTGAAGGGGGACTGGAGGTGCTGAAAGCCTCCTTCCCAAAATTCATCATATGTAGATGTAATTCATGCAAAGCTGTATATATCAAACTTTATTTTTAACCTTGGTGAAGGGGGACTAGATGGGGCTGAAAGCCTGCATCCCAACATTCCCCATCTGTAGATGTAATTCCTGCACAGCTGTATATATCACCTTTATTTTCTAACCTTGGTGATGGAGGACTGGAAGTGAATGATGATAGCCTCCTTACCAACAATCACCATCTGTAGATGTAATTCCTGCACAGCTGTATATATCAGCATTATTTTATAACCTTGGTGAAAGGGGACTGTACATGTAAATCCAGCACAGCTGTATATATCACGTTTATTTTCTATCCTTGTTGAAGTGGGACTGGAAGGGGCTGAAAGCCTCCTTCCAAACATTCACCATATGTAGATGTAATTTTTGCACAGCTGTATATATCTCCTCTAATTTCTAACCTAGGAAAAGAGGACTGGAAGGGGCTCTAGAAAGCCTCCTTAAAAACAATCACCATTGTAGATGTAATTCCTACACAGCTGTATATATCCCCTTTATATCCTAAGTTTGGAGAAGAGCACTGGAAGGGTCTGACAGCCTCCTTCAGAACATTGACCAACTGTAGGTGTAATTTTTGGACAGCTGCATATATCTCCTATATTTTCTAAGTAGGTGAAGGCGGACTGGAAGGGGCTGCAGAAAGCCTCATTACGAACATTCACCATCTCTGGATGTAATATCTACACAGCTGTATATATACATTTTATCTTCTAATCTAGGTGAAGGTGTACTTGAAGGGGCTGCAGAAAGCCCCATTACCAACATTCACCATCTGTTGATGTAGTTTCTGCAGCCTTGTATATATGTCCTGTATTTTCTAACCTTGCCGTACGACGACTGGAAGTTGCTGCAGGTTGCCTCCTTTCCACCAATCACCATCTGTAAATGTAATTCTGCACAGCTGTATAAATCACCTTTATTATTTAACCTGGGTGAATGGGGACTGGAGGGGCTGAAAGCCTCCCTCCCAACATTCATCATCTGTAGACGTAATGCATGAACAGCTGTATATATCACCATTATTTTCTATCCTTTGTGAAGGGGGACTGGAAGGGGCTGAATGCCTCCTATCCAACATGACCACCTGTAGATGTATTTCCTGCACAGCTGTATATATCACCTTTTTTTTCTATCCTTGGTGAAGGGGGATTGGAAAGGGTAGAAACCATCCATCCAAACATTACCCATCTGTAGGTGTAATTAACGCACATCTGTATATATCATATTTATTTTGTAACCTTGGTGAAGGGGGACCAGGAGGGGCTGCAAGCCTCCTTCCCCACATTCACTATCTGTAGATGTAACTCCTGCACAGTTGTATATATCACCTTCATATATCATCCTTATCTTGGTGAAGGGGGACTGGAAGATGGTGGAAGCCTCCTTACCAACAGTCATCATTTGTAGAAGAAGTTTCTGAATGGCTGTATATATCTGCTATATTTTCTAACCTAGCCATACATGGGTGCAGGAAGCCTCCTTTCCGACAATCACCATCTGCAGTTGTATTTCCTGCACAGCTGTACATATCACAACCTTGGCGAAGGGGGACTTCAAGGGGCTGATAGCTGCCTTCCCAATATTCACTATCTGTAGATGTAATTCTTGCACAGCTGTGTATCTCACCTTTATCATCTAACCTTGGTGAAGGGCAACTGGAAGGGGCTGAAAGCCTCCTTCAAACATTCACCATCTGCAGATATAGTACCTGCACAGCTGTATGTATGTGAAAGTGGACTGCAAGCCTCTTTCCCAACATTCACCATCTGTAGATGAAATTCCTGCACGGCTGTATGTATCACCTTTATAATATAACCTTTGTGAAGGGGTACTGGAAGGGACTGAAAGACTCTATTCCAACATTCACCTTCTCTAGATGTTATTCCTGCACCGCTGTATGCATCACATCTGTTTTCTAACCATGGTGAATAGGGATTGGAGGGGCTGAAAGCCTCCTTCCCAACATTCATCATCTGTAGATGTAATGCATGCATAGCTGTATATATCACCTTTATTTTCTATCCTTTGTGAAGGGGGACTGGAAGGGGCTGAAAGCCCCTTTGCCAACATCACCATCTGTACATGTATTTCCTGCACAGCTGTATATATCACCTTTATATTCTAACCTTGATGAAGAGGGACTGGAAGTGGCTGAAAGCTGCCTTCCCAACAGTCACCATCTGTAGATGTAATTCCTGCACAGCTGTATATTTCACATATATTTTCAAACCTTGTTGAATGGGGACTGGAGGGGCTGAAAGCATCTTTCTCATAATTTATCATCTGTAGATGCAATGCATGCACAGCTGTATATATCACCTTTATATTCCAACCTTGGTGAAGGGGGACTGGAAGGGGCTGATTGTCTCCTTCCCAACGCTCACTATCTGTACATGTAATACCCGCACTGCTGTATATACCACCCTTAGTTTCTAACCTGTGTGAAGGGGGACTGGAAAGGGCTGAAAGCCTCCTAACCAACATTCACCATTTGTAGATGTAATTCCTGCGCATCTGCATATATGACCTTTCATTTCAAACCTTGGTGAAGGACGACTGGAAGGGGCTGAAAGTCTCCTTCCCAACATTTACCATCTGTATCTGTAACTAATGCACATCTGCATATATCACCTTTATTTTCTAACCATGGTGAAGCGGGACTGGAAGGGGCTGAAAGCCTTGTTCCCAACATGACCATCTGTAGATATAATTCCTGCACAGCTGTATATATCTCCTTTATTTTCTAAACTACGTGACGGTTGACTGGAAGGGGCTGCAGAAAGCCTCCTTCCCAACAGTCACCATCTGTAGATGTAATTCTTGCGCAGCTGTATATATCACCTTTAATTTCTAACCTTGGTGAAGGGGACTGGAAGGGGCAGAAAGCATCCTTCCCAACATGACCATCTGTAAATGTATTTCTTGCAGAGCTGTATATATCACCCTTATATTCTAACGTTGGTGAAGGGGGACTGGAAGGGGCTGAAAGACTCCTTCCTAACATTCACCATCTGTAGATGTAATTCCTGCACAGCTGTATATATCAAATTTATTTTCTAACCTTGGTGAATGGGGACTGGTGGGGTTCAAAGCCCCCTTCATCACATTCACTATCTGTAGATGTAATTCCTGCACAGTTGTATATATCACCCTGATTTTTTAACCTTGTTGAAGGGTGACTGGAAGGCGCTGAAAGCCGCCTTACCAACAATCACCATCTGTAGATGTGTTTCCTGCACAGCTGTATATATCACCTTCATTCTCTATACTTGGTGAAGGGGGACTGGAAGGGGCTGAATGCCTCCTCCCCAACATTCACCATCTGCAATTGTAATTTTTGCACAGCTGTATGTATCTCCTTTATTTTCTAACCTAGGTGAAGGAGGAATGGAAGGGGCTGTTGAAACCCTCCTTACTAACAATCAACATCTGTAGACGTAGTTTCTGCACCAATGTATATATCACCTTTATTTTCTAACCTTGGTGAATGGCGACTGGAAGGGGTTGGAAGCCTCCTTCCCAACATTCACCATATGTACATGTAATTCCTGCACAGCTGTATGTATCACCTTTACTTTCTATCCTTTGTGAAGGGGGACTGGAAGTTGCTGAAAACCTCTTTCCCAACATGACCATCAGTAGATGTATTTCCTGCACAGCTTTCTATATCACCTTTATAATCTAACCTTGGTGAAAGGGGACTGGAAGGGGCTGAAAGTCTCCTTCCCAACACTCATTTTCTGTGCATGTAGTACCCGCACATCTGTATATACCACCTTCATTTTCTATCTTGTGTGAAGGGGGACTGGAAAAGGCTGAAAGCCTCCTAACCAACATTCACCATTTGTAGATGTATTTCCTGCGCAGCTGTATATATCACCGTTAACTTCTAACCTTTAGTGAAGGGTGACTGGAAGGGGCAGAAAGCGTCCTTCCAAACATTCACCATCTGTAGCTGTAATTAATGCACATCTGTACATATCACATTTATTTGTAACCTTGGTGAAGGGGGACCGGGAGGGATTGAATGCCTCCTTCCCAACATTCTATATCTGTAGATGTACTTCCTGCACAGTTGTATATATCACCTTGATTTTCATATCTTGGTGAAGGGGGACTGGAAGGCGGTGGAAGCCTCCTTATCAACAATCTCCATTTGTAGATGTAGTTTCTGCACAGCTGTATATATGTGCTATATTTTCTAACCTAGCCATTCGACGACTGGAAGTGGCTGCAGGTAGCCTCCTTACTGACAATCACCATCTGCAGATGTTTTTCCTGCACAGCTGTATATATCACTTTTATATTCTAACCTTGGTGAAGGGTGACTTCAAGGGGCTGATAGCTGCCTTCCCAATATTCACTATCTGTAGATGTAATTCTTGCACAGCTGTATATCTCACCTTTATCATCTAACCTTGGTGAAGGGCAACTGGAAGGGGCTGAAAGCCTCCATCCAAACATTCACCATCTGCAGATATAATTCCTGCACAGCTGTATGTATAACGTTTATTTTCTACCCATGGTGAAAGGGGACTGGAAGCCTCTTTCCCGACATTCACAATCTGTATATGTAATGCATGCATAGTTGCATATATCACATTTATTTCCTATCCTTTGTGAAGGGAGACTGGAAGGCGCTGAAAGCCCCCTTCCCAACATGACCATCTATAGATGTATTTCCTGCACAGCTGTATATATTACCTTTATATTCTAACCTTGGTGAAGGGGGACTGGAAGGGGCTGTAAGCCTTTTTCGCAACATCACCATTTGTAGATATAATTTGGCCCAGTTGTATATATCTCCTTTATTTTCTAACCTAGGAAACGGTGGACTGAAACGGGCAGCATAAAGGCTCTTTCCCAACATTCACCATCTGCACTTTTTGGACAGCTGTATATAACTCCCTTTTTTTCTAACCTAGGTGAAGAAGGACTGGAAGGGTCTGGAGAAAGCCTCCTTACCACCAATCATCATCTGTAGATGTAATTCCTGCTCTTCTGTATAAATCAGCTTATTGTCAAACCATGGTGAAGGGGGACTGGAAGGGGCTGAAAGCCTGCTTCCCAACATTAACAATCTGTAGATATAATTCCTGCATGGCTGTATGTATCACCTTTGTTTTGTAAACTTGGTGAAGGGGGAGTGAAAGGGGCTGAATGACTTGTTCCCAACATTCACCATCTGTAATTGTAATTCCTGCACAGCTGTATATATATTACCTTTTCTTTTCTAACCTTGGTCAAGGGGGACTGGAAATGTCTAAAAGCCTCCTTCCTAACGTTAACAATCTATAGATGTAGTTTCTGCATAGCTGTATATATCACCTTTATTTTCGAACCTTGGTGAAGGGGGAGTGGAAGGGGCTGAAAGCCTGCTTCCCAACATTCACCATCTGTAGATGTAATTCCTGCACAGCTGTATATATCACCTTTATAGTCTGACCTTGGTGAAGGGCCACTGGAAGGGGCTGAATGCCTCCTTCCCAACATTAACCATCTGTAGATGTAAATCCTGCA
This sequence comes from Schistocerca americana, assembly GCF_021461395.2. Taxonomy (NCBI): domain Eukaryota; kingdom Metazoa; phylum Arthropoda; class Insecta; order Orthoptera; family Acrididae; genus Schistocerca; species Schistocerca americana. The sequence continues at coordinate 596,624,459 of NC_060124.1, read as the reverse complement.
CAGCTGCATATATCACCTTTATTTTCTGACCTTGGAAAATGCTGACTGGAGGGGCTGAAAGCCTCTTTCCGAACATTCACCATCTGTAGATGAAATTCATGCACAGCAATATACATCACCTTTATATTCTAACCTAGGTGAAGGGCCACTGGAAGGGGCTAAAGCCTCCTACCCTACTATCACCATCTGTAGAGGTAAAGCCTGCACACCTGTATATATCACGTACGTTTCTGAACTTGGTGAAGGGGGATTGGAAGGTGCTGAAAGCCTCATGCCCAATGTTCACCATCTGTAGATGTAATTTTTCAACAGCTGTATTTTCTAACCTAGAGGAAGGGGACAGGAAGTGGCTGCAGAAAGCCTCATTACCAACAATTACCATCAGTAGATGTTATTCCTGCCTGGCTGTATATATCACCTTTATTCTCTAACCTTGGTGAAGGGGAACTGGAAGGTGCTGAAAGCCTCCTTCCCAACATTCACCATTTGTACATTTAATTCCTGCACAGCTGTATGCATCACCTTTATTTTCTGACCTTGGTGAATGGGGACTGGAAGGGGCTGAAGGCCTCCTTTCCAACAATCAACAACTATAGATGTAATTCCTGCACAGTTGTATATATCACCTTTAATTTCTAACGTAGGTGAAGAAGGACTGGAAGTGTCTGATGAAAGCCCCCTACCAACAATCACCATCTGCAGATGTAGTTTCTGTACAGCTGTATATATCTCCAATATAGTCTAACCTAGAGGTACGATGACTGGATGTGGCTGCAGGAAGCCTCCTTACCAACTGTCACCATATGTAGATGTAATTCAAGCACAGCCGTAAATATCACCTTTATTTTCTATTCTTGGTGAAGGGGGACTGGAAGAGGCTGAAAGCCTGCTTCCCTACATTCACCATCTGTAGATGTAATTCCTGGACAGCTGTATATATCGGGTTTTTTTTTCCTTACCTAGGTGAAGGGGGACTGGGAGGGGCTAAATGCCTCCTTCACAACATACACTATCTGTAGATGTAATTCCTGCACAGCGGTATATATCACCTTTATATTCTAACTTATGTGAATGGGGACTGGATGGGGTTGAAAGCCTCTTTCCCAACATTCACGATCTGGAGATGTAATTCCTGCACGGCTGTATATATTACCTTTATTTTGTAACCCTTGTGATGGAGGACTGGAAAGGGCGGATGAAAGCCTCCTTAGCAACAATCACCATCTGTAGATGTAGTTTCTGCACAGCTGTATATATTAAAATTATATTCTAACTTTGGTGAAGGGTACTGGAAGGGTCTGAAAGTGTCCTTCCCAACATTCAGCTTCTGTAGATGAAATTCCTGCACAGCTGTAAATATCACCTTTATATTCTAACCTAGGTGAAGGGGGTCTGGAAGGGGCAGAAGGCCTCCTTCCCAACATTCACCATCTGTTGCTTTAATTCCTGCACGGCTGTATTTATTACATTGATTTTCTAACAATGGAGAAAGGGGCCTGGAAGGGGCTGAAAGCCTCCTTCCCAACATTCACCAATTGTAGAAGTAATTCATGCGCAGCTGTATATAACATCTTTCTTTTCAAACCTTGGTGAAGGGGTACTGGAAGTGTCTGAAAGCGTATTTCCCAACATTCACCATCTGTAGATGTATTCCCGCACAGCTGTAAATATTACCTTTATATTGTAACCTTGGTGAAAGCCTCCTTCCCAACATTCACCATCTGTAGATGTAATTCCTTCCTGGCTGTATATATTACCTTTATTCTCTAACCTTGGCATGGGGGAATGGAAGGGGCTGAATGCCTGTTTCCAAACATTCACCATCTGTAGATGTTATTCCTGCACAGCTGTATTTATCACCTTTATATTCTAACCTTGCTGAAGGGGGGCTGGATGGGGCTGAAAGCATGCTTCACAATATTAACCATCTGTTGATTTAATTTTAGAACAGCTGCATATATCTCCTTTATTTTCTAACATCAGTGAAGGGAAACTGGAAGGGGCTGAAACCTTCCCTCCCAACATTAACCCTCTGTAGATGTATTTTTTTCACAGCTGTATATATCACCTTTAATTTCTAACTTAGGAGAAGAGGACTGGAAGGTGTTCTAGAAAGCCTCCTTACCAACAATCACCATCTGTTGATGTAGTTTCTCCGCCCCGTATATATGTCCCGTATTTTCTAACCTAGACGTACGACGACTGGAAGTGGCTGCAGGAAGCCTCCTTATCACCAGTCACCATCTGTAGAAGTAATTCCTGTACAGATGTATATATCACCTTTATTTTCTAACCTTGGTGATGTGGGTTTGTAAGGGGCTGAAAGCTGCCTTCCCAACATTCACAATTTGTAGATATAATTCCTGCACAGCTGTATATATCACCTTTATAATGTAATCTAGGTGAAGGGGGACTGGAAGGGTCTGACAGCCTCCTTCCGAACATTGACCATCTGTAGATGTAATTTTCGGACAGCTGCATATATCTCCTATATTTTCTAACCTAGGTGAAGGCGGACTGGAAGGCGTGCAGATAGCCTCTTTACCAACAATGACCATCGGTTAATGTCGCTTCTGCACAACTGTATATATCTTCAATATAGTCTAACCTAACCGTATAATGTCTGGATGTGGCTGCAGGAAGCCTCCTTACCAACTATCACCATCTGTAGATGTAATTCCTGCCTGGCTGAATAAATTACCTTTATTCTCTAAACTTGGTGAAGGGAAACTGGAAGGGGCTGAAAGCCTCCTTCCCAACACTCGCCCTCTGTAGATGTAATTCCTGCAGAGCTGTATGTATCACCTTTATTTTCTAACTTTGGTGAAGGGATACTGAAGGTGCTGGAAATCTCCTTCCAAATATTCACCATCTGCAGATGTAAGTAATGCTCAGCTGTATATATCACCTTTATTTTCTTACCTTTGTGAAGGGGGACTAGAAGGGGCTGAAAGCCTCCTGCCCAACATTCACCATCTGTAAATGTAATTCCTGCACATTTGTATATATCACCATTAATTTCTAACCTAGGTGAATGGGGACTGGGAGGCGCTGAAAGCCTAATTCCCAACGTTCACCATCAGTAGATGTAGTTTCTGCACAGCAGTATATATCTGCTATATTTTCCAACCTAGCCATACGACGACTGTAAATGGCTGCAGGAAGCCACCTTGCCTACAATCACCATCTGTAGATCTAATTCCTTCACCTTTATATCCTAACCTTGGCGAAGTGGAACTGGATGGGGCTGACAGCCTCCTTCTTAGCTATCACCATCTGTTGATGTAATTCCTGCACAGCTGTATATATCACCTTTGTTTTCTAACCTTGGTGCAGGGGGAATGGAAGAGGCTGAATGCCTCCTTTCCGCCAATCACCATCTGTAGATGTATTTCCTGCACAGCTGTGTAAATCACCTTTTCTTTCTAACCTTGGTGAAGGGCAACTGGAAGGGGCTGAAAGCCTCCTTCCAAACATTCACCATCTGCAGATATAATTCCTGCACAGCTGTATGTATAATGTTTAATTTCTACCCATGGTGAAAGGGGACTCGAAAGGGCTGAAAGCCTCTTTCCCGACATTCACCATCTGTAGATGTAATTCCTGCACTGTTGTATATATCACCTTGATTTTCTTATCTTGGTGAAAGGGGACTGGAATGCGCTGAAAGCCTCCTTAGCAACAATCAACATCTGTAGATGTAGTTTCTGAACAGCTGTATATATCTGCTATATTTTCTAACCTAGCCATACGACGACTCGAAGTGGCTGCAGGAAGCCTCCTAACCAACAATCACCATCAGCAGATGTATTTCCTGCACAGCTGTATATATCACCTTTATAATCTAAACTCGGTGAAGGGGGACTGGAAGGCTCTGCAGAAAGCCTCCTTACCAACAATCACCATCTGCAGATGTAGTTTCTGCACCCCTGTATATTTGTCCTGTATTTTCTAATCTAGCCGTACGACGACTGGAAGTGGCTGCAGGTAGCCTCCTTTCCACCAATCTCCATCTGTAGATGTATTTCTGGCACAGCTGTATAAATCACATTTATTTTCTAACCTTGGTGAATGGGGACTGGAGGAGCTGAAAGCCTCCTTCCCAACATTCATCATCTGTAGATGTAATTCATGCACAGCTGTATATATCATCTTTATTTTCTAACCTGGGTGACGGGGGACTGGAAGGGGCTTAAAGTCTCCTTCTTAACGCTCACAATCTGTAGATGTAATTCCTGCGAGTTGTATATATCACGTTGATTTTCTAACCTTGTTGAAGGGGGACTGGAAGGCGGTGAAAGCCTCCTTACCAACAATCACCATCTGCAGATGTAATTCCTGTTCATCTGTATATATCACCTATATATTCTAACCTTGCTGAAGGGGGACTGGAAGGGGCTGAAAGCCTGCTTCCCAACATTAACCATCTGTAGATGTAATTCCTGCACGGCAGAATGTACCACCTTTGTTTTCTTACCTTGGTGAAGCGGGAGTGGAAGGGGCTGAATGTCTCGCTCCCAACATTCACCATCAGTATATGTAATTCCTGCACAGCTGTATATATTACCTTTATTTTCTAACCTTGGTGAAGGGGGACTGGAGGTGTCTGGAAGCCTCCTTCCCAACGTTAACCATCTATAGATGTAGTTTCTGCACAGCTGTACATATCTGGTATATTTTCTAACCTAGCCATTCAACGAATGGAAGTGGCTGCAGGAAGCCTCCTTACCAACAATCACCGTCTGTAGATGTCATCCCTTCACAGCTGTATATATATCTTTTAAATTCTATCCGTGGCGATGGGGGTCTGGAAAGGGCTGAAAGCCTACTTCCCAACATTAACTATCTGTAGATGTAATTTTGCACATCTGTATATGTCTCCTGTATTTTCTAACCTAGGAGAAGGAGGACTGGAAGGGGATGATGAAAGTCTCCATACCAACAATCACCATCTGTAGATGTAATTCCTGCACAGCTGTATATATCAACTTTATATTCTAACCTTGGTGAAGGGGGACTGGAAGGGGCCGACAGCCTCGTTCCCAACGTTCGCCATCAGTAGATGTACTTTCTGCACAGCTGTAAATATCTGCTATATTTTCTAACCTAGCCATAAGACAACTGGAAGTGAATGCAGGAAGCCACCTTACCAAGAATCACCATCTATAGATGTCACTCCTTCACAGCTGTATATATATCTTTTAATTTCTATCCGTAGTGAATGGGGACTGGAAGGGGCTGAAAACTGCCTTCCTAACATTCACCATCTGTAGATGTACTTCCTGCACAGCTGTATATATCAGGTTTTTTTTCTGACCTTGGTGAAGGGGGACTGGAAGGTGCTGAAAGCCTCCTTCCCAACTATCACCATCTGTAGATCTAATTCCTGCACACCTGTATATATCACGTAAGTTTCTGATCTTGATGAAGTTGGACTGGAACGTGCTGAAAGCCTCCTTCCCAACAATCACCATCTGTAAATGTAATTTTTGAACAGCTGTATATATCACATATATTGTCTAACCTTGTTGAATGGGGACTGGAGGGGCTGAAAGCGTCCTTCTCAACATTCATCAACTGTAGATGTAATATATGCACAGCTGTATATTTCACCTTTATTTTCTATCTTTTGTGAAGGGGGACTGGAAGGGGCTGAAAGCCTCCTTCCAAACATGACCATCTGTAGATGTATTTCCTGCACAGCTGTATATATCACCTTTATATTCTAACCTTGGTGGAAGGGGACTGGAAGGGGCTGAAAGTCTCCTTCCCAATGCTCACTATCTGTACATGTAATAACCGCACAGCTGTATATACCACCTTTATTTTTTAACCTGTGTGAAGGGGGACTGGAAAGGGCTGAAAGCCTCCTACCCAACATTCACCATTTGTAGATGTAATCCCTGCGCAGCTGTATAGATCACCATTATTTTCTAATCTTGGTGATGGGGGACTGGAAGAGTCTTAAAGACTACATCCCAACACCACCATCTGTAGATGTAATTCCTGCACAACTGTATATATCACCTTTATTTTCTAACCTTGGTGAAAGGGGACTAGAAGGGGCAGAAAGCCTGCTTCCTAACATCACTATTTGTAGATGTAATTTTCCCAGTTGTATATATCTCCTTTATTTTCTAACCTAGGAGAAGGTGGACTGAAACGGGCAGCATAAAGGCTCCTTCCCAAGATTCACCATCTGCACTTTTTGCATAGCTGTATAAATCTCCTTTTTTTTCTAACCTAGGCGAAGAAGTACTGGAAGGGTCTGGAGAAAGCCTCCTTACCACCAATCATCATCTGTAGATGTAAATCCTGCTCATCTGTATATATCAGCTTATTGTCAAACCATGGTGAAGGGGGACTGGAAGGGGCTGAAACCCTGCTTCCCAATATTAACCATCTGTAGATGTAATTCCTGCATGGCTGTATGTATCACCTTTGTTTTCTAACCTTAGTGAAAGGGGAGTGGATGTGGCTGAATGACTCCTTCCCATCATGCACCATCTGTAGATGTAATTCCTGCACAGCTGTATATATTACCTTTTCTTTTCTAACCTTGGTGAAGGGGGCCTGGAAATTTCTGAAAGCCTCCTTCCCAACAATAACCATCTATAGATGTAGTTTCTGCACAGCTGTATATTTCTGCTATATTTTCTAACCTAGCCATTCAACCACTGGAAGTGGCTGCAGGAAGCCTCCTTACCAACAATCACCATCTGTAGATGTCATTCCTTCACAGCTGTATATATATCTTTTAATTTCTATCCGTGGTGAAGGGGGTCTGGAAAGGGCTGAATGCCTACTTCCCTAATTTCTCCATCTGTAGATGTAATTTTGCACATCTGTATATATCTCCATCAATTGTTTTCCTAGGTGAAGGAGGACTGGAAGGGGCTGATAAAAGTCTCCATACCAACAATCACCATCTGTAGATGTATTTTATGCAGGGCTGTATATATCACCTTTATTTTCGAACCTTGGTGAAGGGGGACTGGAAGGTCCTGAAAGCCTCCTTCACAACATTTGCCACCAGTAGTGTCATTTCTGAACAGCTGTATATATCAGCTTTATTTTATAACCTTGGTGAATGGGGTCTGGTAGGGGCTGAAAGGCTCCTTCCCAACATTCACCAACTGCAGATGTAATTCCTGCATGGCTGTATACAATCCTGGAAATTGAAATAAGAACACCGTGAATTCATTGTCCCAGGAAGGGGAAACTTTATTGACACATTCCTGGGGTCAGATACATCACATGATCACACTGACAGAACCACAGGCACATAGACGCAGGCAACAGAGCATGCACAATGTCGGCACTAGTACAGTGTATATCCAGCTTTCGCAGCAATGCAGGCTGCTATTCTCCCATGGAGACGATTGTAGAGGTGCTGGATGTAGTCCTGTGGAACGACTTGCCATGCCATTTCCACCTGGCTCCTCAGTTGGACCAGCGTTCGTGCTGGACGGGCAGACCGCGTGAGACGACCCTTCATCCAGTCCCAAACATGCTCAATGGGGGACAGATCCAGAGATCTTGCTGGACAGGGTAGTTGACTTACACCTTCTAGAGCACGTTGGGTGGCACAGGATACATGCGGACGTGAATTGTCCTGTTGGAACAGCAAGTTCCCTTGCCGGTCTAGGAATGGTAGAATGATGGATTCGATGACGGTTTGGATGTACTGTGCACTATTCAGTGTCCCCTCGACGATCACCAGTGGTGTACGGCCAGTGTAGGAGATCGCTCCCCACACCATGATGCCGATTGTTGGCCCTGTGTGCCACAGTCATATACAGTCCTGATTGTGGCGCTCACCTGCATGGCGCCAAACACGCATACGACCATCGTTGGCACCAAGGCAGAAGCGACTCTCATCGCTGAAGACGACACGTCTCCCATTCGTCCCTCAATTCACGCCTGTCGCGACACCACTGGAAGCGGGCTGCACGATGTTGGGGCATGAGCGGAAGATGGCCTAACGGTGTGCGGGACCATAGCCCAGCTTCATGGAGACGGTTGCGAATGGTCCTCGCCGTTACCCCAGGAGCAACAGTGTCCCTAATTAGCTGGGAAGTGGCGGTGCGGTCCCCTACGGCACTGCGTAGGATCCTACGGTCTTGGCGTGCATTCGTGCATCGCTGCGGTCCGGTCCCAGGTCGACGGGCACGTGCACCTTCCGGTAACCACTGGGGACAACATCGATGTACTGTGGAGACCTCACGTCCCACATGTTGAGCAATTCGGCGGTACGTCCACCCGGCCTCCCGCATGCCCACTATACGCCCTCGCTCAGAGTCCGTCAACTGCACATACGGTTCACGTCCACGCTGTCGCGGCATGCTACCAGTGTTAAAGACTGCGATGGAGCTCCGTATGCCATGCCAAACTGGCTGACACTGACGGCGGCGGTGCACAAATGCTGCGCAGCAAGCGCCATTCGACGGCCAACACCGCGGTTCCTGGTGTGTCCGCTGTGCCGTGCGTGTGATCATTGCTTGTACAGCCCTCTCGCAGTGTCCGGAGCAAGTATGGTGGGTCTGACACACCGGTGTCAATGTGTTCTTTTTTCCATTTCCAGGAATGTATATTACCATTATTTTCCAAAACCTGGTGAAGGGGGATGGAAGGGGCCGAAAGCCTCCTTCCCAACGTTCACCATCAGTAGATGTAGTTTGTGCACAGCTGTATATATCTGATATATTTTCTAACCTAGCCATACGACAACTGGAAGTGGATGCAGGGAGCCTCCTTACCAACAATCACCATCTGTAGATGTAATTCCTGCAGAGCTGTATATATCACTTGTATTTTGTAACCTTGCTGAAGGGGGACTGGATGGGGCTGAAAGCCCCCTTCCCAAAATTCACCATCTGTAGATGTAATACCTGCACAGCTGTATTTATGACCTTTATTCTCTAACCTTGGTGAAAGGGTACTGGAAGGGGCTGAATGCCTCCTTTCCACCATTCACCATCTGTACATGTATTTCCTGCACAGCTGGATAAATCACCTTAATTTTCTATCCTTTGTGAAGGGAGACTGGAAGGGGCTGAAAACCACCTTCCAAACATGACCATCTGTAGATGTATTTCCTGCACAGCTGTATATATCACCATTATATTCTAACCTTGGTGAAGGGGGACCGGGAGGGGCTGAAAGTCTCCTTTCCAAAATTCACTATCTGTAGATGTACTTCCTGCACAATTGTATATATCACCTTGATTTTCTTATCTTGGTGAAGTGGGACTGGAAGGTGGTGGAAGCCTCCTTACCAACAATCTCCATTTGTAGATGTAGTTTCTGCACAGCTGTATATATCTGCTATATTTTCTAACCTAGCCATACGAGGACTGGAAGTGGCTGCAGGAAGCCTCCTTACTGACAATCACCATCTGCAGATGTATTTCCAGCACAGCTGTATATATCACCCTTATATTCTAACCTTGGTGAAGGGGGTCTGGAAGGGGCTGCAGAAAGCCTCCTTACCAAATTTCACCATCTGTAGATGTAGTTTCTGTACCCCTGTAAATATGTCCTGCATTTTCTAACCTAGCCGTACGACGACTGGAAGTGGCTGCAGGAAGCCTCCTTACCAACAATCACCATCTGTAGATGTCATTCGTTGACAGCTGTATATACATCTTTTAATTTCTATCCGTGTTGAAGGGGGTTGGGAAAGGGTTGAAAGCCTACTTACCAACATTCACTATCTGTATATGTAATTTTGCAGATCTGTATATATCTCCTTCATTTTCTAACCTAGGTGAAAGAGGACTTAAAGGGGCTGATGAAAGTCTCCTAACCACCAAACACCATCTGTAAATGTAGTTTACGCAGAGCTCTATATATCACCTTTATTTTCAAACCTTGGTAAAGGGGGACTGGGAGGTCCTGAAAGCCTCCTACACAACATTCGCCAACAGTAGTGTCATTGCTCCACAGCTGTATATATCACACTTATATTCTAACCTTGGTAAAGGGGGACTGGAAGGGGCTTAAAGCCTAATTCCCAACATTCACCATCTGTAGTGGTAATTCCTGTACAGTTGTATACATCAACTTTATTTTATATCCTTTGTGAAGGGGCACTGGAAGGAGCTGAAAGTCTCCTCTCCAACATTCACCATCCGTAGATGTAATTGTTGCACAGCTGTATATATCTTCTTTATTTTCTAACCTACGTGACAGAAGACTGGATGGGGCTGATGAAACCCTCCTTACTAACAAACAACATCTGTACACATAGTTTCTGCACAGCAGTATATATCACCTTCATTTTCTAACCTTGGTGAAGGGGGACTGAAAGGGGCTGACAGACTCCTTCCCAACTATCACCATCTGTTGATGTAATTCCTGCACAGCTGTATATATAACCTTTATATCCTAAGGTTGGCGAAGGGGGACTGGATGGATCTCTCAGCCTCCTTCCCAACTATCACCATCTGTAGAGATAATTCCTGCACCCCTGTATACATGTCCAGTATCTTTTAACCTAGCCGTACTATGACCGGAAGTGGCTGCAGGTGGCCTCCTTTCCACCAATCAACATCTGTAGCTGTAAATCCTGCACAGCTGTATAAATCACCATTATTTTCTAACCATGGTGAATGGGGACTGGAAAGGGCTGAAAGTCTCCTTTCCAATGCTCACTATCTGTAAATGTAATACCCACACAGATGTATATACCAACTATATTTTCTATCCTGTGTGAAGGGGGACTGGAAAGGGCTGAAAACCTCCTAACCAACATCCACCATTTGTAGATGTAATTCCTGAGCAGCTGTACACATCACCTTTCATTTCTAACCATGGTGAAGGGAGACTGGAAGGGGCTGAATGCCTCCTTCCCAACATTCACCATCTGTAGATGTAGTTTCTGCACAGCTGTATATATCTCCAATATAGTCTAACCTAGACGTACGATGACTGGATGTGTCTGCTTCGCAACATTCTCCATCTGTAGATATAATTACTGCACGGCTGTATATTTTACCTTTATTTTCTAACCTTGGTGCAGGGGGACTGGAAGGGGTTTAAAGCCGCCTTCGCAAGATTCACCATCTGTAGATTTAATTTTTGAACAGATGTACATAACTCCTTTAATTTCTAACAGGTGAAGGACGACTGTAAGGGGCTGATGAAAGTCTCCTAACCACCAAACACCATCTGTAAATGTAGTTTACGCAGAGCTCTATATATCACCTTTATTTTCAAACCTTGGTAAAGGGGGACTGGGAGGTCCTGAAAGCCTCCTACACAACATTCGCCAACAGTAGTGTCATTGCTCCACAGCTGTATATATCACACTTATATTCTAACCTTGGTAAAGGGGGACTGGAAGGGGCTTAAAGCCTCCTTCCCAACATTCACCATCTGTAGTGGTAATTCCTGTACAGTTGTATACATCAACTTTATTTTATATCCTTTGTGAAGGGGCACTGGAAGGAGCTGAAAGTCTCCTCTCCAACATTCACCATCCGTAGATGTAATTGTTGCACAGCTGTATATATCTTCTTTATTTTCTAACCTACGTGACAGAAGACTGGATGGGGCTGATGAAACCCTCCTTACTAACAAACAACATCTGTACACATAGTTTCTGCACAGCAGTATATATCACCTTCATTTTCTAACCTTGGTGAAGGGGGACTGAAAGGGGCTGACAGACTCCTTCCCAACTATCACCATCTGTTGATGTAATTCCTGCACAGCTGTATATATAACCTTTATATCCTAAGGTTGGCGAAGGGGGACTGGATGGATCTCTCAGCCTCCTTCCCAACTATCACCATCTGTAGAGATAATTCCTGCACCCCTGTATACATGTCCAGTATCTTTTAACCTAGCCGTACTATGACCGGAAGTGGCTGCAGGTGGCCTCCTTTCCACCAATCAACATCTGTAGCTGTAAATCCTGCACAGCTGTATAAATCACCATTATTTTCTAACCATGGTGAATGGGGACTGGAAAGGGCTGAAAGTCTCCTTTCCAATGCTCACTATCTGTAAATGTAATACCCGCACAGATGTATATACCAACTATATTTTCTATCCTGTGTGAAGGGGGACTGGAAAGGGCTGAAAACCTCCTAACCAACATCCACCATTTGTAGATGTAATTCCTGAGCAGCTGTACACATCACCTTTCATTTCTAACCATGGTGAAGGGAGACTGGAAGGGGCTGAATGCCTCCTTCCCAACATTCACCATCTGTAGATGTAGTTTCTGCACAGCTGTATATATCTCCAATATAGTCTAACCTAGACGTACGATGACTGGATGTGTCTGCTTCGCAACATTCTCCATCTGTAGATATAATTACTGCACGGCTGTATATTTTACCTTTATTTTCTAACCTTGGTGCAGGGGGACTGGAAGGGGTTTAAAGCCGCCTTCGCAAGATTCACCATCTGTAGATTTAATTTTTGAACAGATGTACATAACTCCTTTAATTTCTAACAGGTGAAGGACGACTGTAAGGGGCTGATGAAAGTCTCCTAACCACCAAACACCATCTGTAAATGTAGTTTACGCAGAGCTCTATATATCACCTTTATTTTCAAACCTTGGTAAAGGGGGACTGGGAGGTCCTGAAAGCCTCCTACACAACATTCGCCAACAGTAGTGTCATTGCTCCACAGCTGTATATATCACACTTATATTCTAACCTTGGTAAAGGGGGACTGGAAGGGGCTTAAAGCCTCCTTCCCAACATTCACCATCTGTAGTGGTAATTCCTGTACAGTTGTATACATCAACTTTATTTTATATCCTTTGTGAAGGGGCACTGGAAGGAGCTGAAAGTCTCCTCTCCAACATTCACCATCCGTAGATGTAATTGTTGCACAGCTGTATATATCTTCTTTATTTTCTAACCTACGTGACAGAAGACTGGATGGGGCTGATGAAACCCTCCTTACTAACAAACAACATCTGTACACATAGTTTCTGCACAGCAGTATATATCACCTTCATTTTCTAACCTTGGTGAAGGGGGACTGAAAGGGGCTGACAGACTCCTTCCCAACTATCACCATCTGTTGATGTAATTCCTGCACAGCTGTATATATAACCTTTATATCCTAAGGTTGGCGAAGGGGGACTGGATGGATCTCTCAGCCTCCTTCCCAACTATCACCATCTGTAGAGATAATTCCTGCACCCCTGTATACATGTCCAGTATCTTTTAACCTAGCCGTACTATGACCGGAAGTGGCTGCAGGTGGCCTCCTTTCCACCAATCAACATCTGTAGCTGTAAATCCTGCACAGCTGTATAAATCACCATTATTTTCTAACCATGGTGAATGGGGACTGGAAAGGGCTGAAAGTCTCCTTTCCAATGCTCACTATCTGTAAATGTAATACCCGCACAGATGTATATACCAACTATATTTTCTATCCTGTGTGAAGGGGGACTGGAAAGGGCTGAAAACCTCCTAACCAACATCCACCATTTGTAGATGTAATTCCTGAGCAGCTGTACACATCACCTTTCATTTCTAACCATGGTGAAGGGAGACTGGAAGGGGCTGAATGCCTCCTTCCCAACATTCACCATCTGTAGATGTAGTTTCTGCACAGCTGTATATATCTCCAATATAGTCTAACCTAGACGTACGATGACTGGATGTGTCTGCTTCGCAACATTCTCCATCTGTAGATATAATTACTGCACGGCTGTATATTTTACCTTTATTTTCTAACCTTGGTGCAGGGGGACTGGAAGGGGTTTAAAGCCGCCTTCGCAAGATTCACCATCTGTAGATTTAATTTTTGAACAGATGTACATAACTCCTTTAATTTCTAACAGGTGAAGGACGACTGTAAGGGGCTGATGAAAGCCTCATTACCGACAATCACAAACTGTACATGTAGTTGCTGCACAGATGTATATATCTCGTATCTCATCAACCTAGCAGAATGATGACAGGAAGTGGCTGCAGGAACCCCCTTACACAGCTGCACATATCAGCTTTATTTTCTAACCTTGGTGAGGGGGGACTGGAAAGGGCTGCAAGCCTCCTTCCCAACATTCACCATCTGTAGATGTAATTCCTGCACAGCTGTATATATAACTTTATTTTCTAAACTTGGTGAAGGGGGACTGGAAGGGGCTGAAAAAATCCTTTCCAACATTAAACATCGGTAGATATAATCACAGCACTGCTGTAGGTATCGCTTTTATATTCAAACCTTGCTGAAGGGGGACTGGATGGGGCTGAAAGCTTCCATCGCAACATTCACCGTCTATAGATGTAATTCCTGCACAGCTGTACGTATCACCTATATTTTCTGACCTCGGTGAAGGAGGACTAGAAGGGGCTGGAAGCCTCCCTCCAAACATTCACCATCTGAAGATGTAATTAATGCTCAGCTTTATATATCACCTTTATTTCCTAAATTTTCTGAAGGTGGACTGAGAGATGCTGAATGCCTCTACTCCAACTTTCACCATTTGTACATGTAACTCCTGCACAGCTGTATATATCACCTTTATTTTCTTATTTTGATGAAGGGTGACTGGAAGGAGCTGAAAGCCTCCTGCCCAACATTCACTATCTGTAGATGTAATTCCTGCACAGCTGTGTAAATCACCTTTATTTTATAACCATGGTGAAGGGGGACTGGAACGGGCTGAAAGCCTCCTTCCTAACATTCTCCATGTGTAGATGCAATTCCTGCACAGCTGTAAATATCACCTTTATATTCTAACCGAGGGGAGGGGGACTGGAAGGAGCTGAAAGCCTCCTTCCTGATATTAACCACCTTTAGATGTAATTTCTGCACAGCTGTATATATCGCCTTTAGATAATATCCTTGGTGAAGGGGGACTGGAAGGGGCTGAAAGCCTCCTTCCCAACATTACCGTCTGTAGATGTAGCTCCTGCACAGCTGTATATATCACCTTTATACTCTAACCTTGGTGAAGAGGGACTGGAAGGGGCTGAAAGAATCCTTCCCAACATTCGCCATCTGTAGATGTAATTCCTGCACAGCTGTGTATATCACATTTATTTTCCAACCGTCGTGAATGGGGACTGGAGGGGCTGAAAACCTCCTTTCCAACATTCATCATCTGTAGATGTAATTCATGCACAGCTGTATGTATCACCTTTCTTTTCTAACCTTGGTGAAGGGGGACTGGAAGGGACTGAAATCCTCCTTCCCAACATTTACCCTCTGTAGCTGTAATTAATGCACATCTGTATTTATCACCTTAATTTTCTAACCATGGTGGAGGGGGACTGGATGGGGCTGAAAGCCTCCTTCCAGGCACTCACCATCTGTAGCTGTAGTTAATGCGCATCTGTATATATTACCTTTATTTCCTAACCTTGGTGACGGATGACCGGGAGGGGCTGAAAGCCTCCTTCCCGACATTCACCATCTAAAGCTGTTATTAATGCACATCAGTATATATCACCTTCATTTTCTAACTTTGGTGAAGGGGGACTGGAAAGTGCTGAAAGCCTCCTTACCAACTATCACAATCTGTAGATGTAGTTTTTGCACAGCTGAATATGTCTTCTATATAGTCTAACCTAGCTGTACGATGACTGTATGTTCTTCCAGGAAGTATCCTTACCAACAATCACCATCTGCAGATGTATTTCCTGCCTTGCTGTATTTATTACCTTTATTCGCTAACCTTCTTGAAAGGGGACTGGGAGGTGCTGAAAGCCTCCTTCCCAACATTCACCATGTGTAGATGTAATTCATGCACAGAAGTATGCATCACCTTCATCTTCTGACCATGGTGAAGAGGGACTGGACAGGGCTGGAAGCCTCCTTCCAAACATTCAGCATCTGCAGATATAATTAATGCTCAGCTGTATATATCACCTTTATTTTCTAACCTTGGTGAAGAGGGGACTGGAAGGGGCTGAAAGCATCCTTCCCAACATTCACCATCTGTAGATGTAATTCCTGCATGGCTGTATATATTACTTTTAATTTCTAACCTTGTTGAAATGAGACTGGAAGGAGCTAAAGCCTCCTTCCGAACATTCACCATCTGTAGATGTAATTCCTATTAAGTTTTATATACCACATTTATTTTTAAACGTTGGTGAAGGAGGACTGGAAGGGGCTAAAAGACTCTTTCCCAACGTTCACAATCTGCAGATGTAATTCATGCACAGTTGTATATATCACCTTAATATTCTAACCTTTTTGATGGGGGACTGGAAGGGGCTGAAAGTGGTCTTCCCAACACTCACCATCTGTAGATGTAATTCCTCCACAGCTGTATATATCACATTTATTTTCTAACCGTCGTGAATGGGCACTGGAGGGGCTGCAAACCTCCTTCCCAATATTCATCATCTGTAGATGTAATTCATGCACAGCTGTATATATCACCTTTATTTTCTAACCTTGGTGAAGGGGGACTGGAAGCAGCTGAATGTCTCCTTCCCAACGCTCACTATCTTTACATATAATACCCGCACAGCTGTATATACCAACTCTATTTTCTATCCTGTGTGAAGGGGGACTGGAAAGGGCTGAAAGCCTCCTATCCAACATTCACCATTTGTAGATGTAATTCCTGAGCCACTGTATATATAACGTTTCATTTCTAACCTTGGTGAAGGGGGACTGGGAGCGGCTGAAAGCCTCCTTCCCAACATTTACCCCCTGTAGCTGTAATTAATGCACATCTGTATATATCACCTTTATTTTCTAACCTTGGTGAAGGGGGACTGGAAGGGGCTGAAAGAATCCTTCCAAACATTCGCCATCTGTAGATGTAATTCCTGCACAGCTGTATATATCACCATTGTTTTCTAACCTTGGTGAAGGGGGATTGGAAATGGCTGAAAGCCTCCTTCCAAACATTAAACATCTGCAGATGTCATTCTTACACAGCTGTATATATATCATTTTTTTTTATAAATAGTGAACGGGGACTGGAAGTGGCTGAAAGCCTTCTTCCCAACATTCACCATCTGTAGATGTAATTCCGGCACAGCTGTATATATCAACGTTACTTTCTAACCTTGGTGAAGGGTGACTGGAAGTGGCTGAATGCAACCTTCTCAACGTTCACCATGTGTAGTTGTAGTTTCTGCACAGCTATATATACCTCAAATACAGTCTAACCTAGCCGTATGATGACTGGATGTAGCTGCAGGAAGCCTCCTTTCCAACAATCACCATCTGTAGATGTAATTCCTGCACAGCAGTATATATCACCTTTTTTTTGTATCCTTGATGAAGGGGGACTGGAAGGGGCTGAAAGCCTCCATCCTGATATTAAACATCTGTAGATGTTATTCCTGCACAGCTGTATGTATCACCTTTAATATCTAACCTAGGTGAAGGAGGACTGGAAGGGGCTGAAAGCATCTATCCCAACATTCACGGTCTGTAGATGTAATTCCTGCACAGCTGTATGTATCACCTTTACTTTCTAACCTTGGTGAAGGGGAACTGGAAGAGGCTGAAAGCCTCCTTCCCAACATTAACCATCTATAGATGTAATTCCTGCATAGCTGCTTAAAACATCTTTATTTTCTGACCTTTCTCAAGGGGGAATGGAAGGGCCCAAAAGTCTCCTTCCCAACATTGACCATCTGTAGATGTAGTTCCTGGACAGCTGTATTTATCATGTTTTTTTTTCTAACTTAGGTGAAGGGGGACTGGAAGGGGCTGAAGGCCTCCTTCTCAACTTTCACTAACTGTAGATGTAATTCCTGCACACTTGTATATATCACATTTATATTCTAACCTTGGTGAAGGGGACAGGAAGGGGCTGAAAGGCTCCTTCCTAACATTCACTATCTGTAGATGTAATTCCTGCACCGCTGTATATATTACCTTTATTTTCTAAACTTGGTGAAGGGGTACTGATGGGTTTTAAAGCCTCCTTCCCAACATTCACCATCTGAAGCTTTAATTTTTGCACAGCTGTATGTATTTTCTGTCTTTGGTGAAGGGGGAATGTAAGGGCCTGAAAGTTTCCTTCACAACATTAACCATCTGTTGATGTAATTTTTGCACAGCTGTATATATCTCCTTAAATTTCTAACCTAGGTGAAGGAGGACTGGAAGGGGCTGATGAAAGCCTCGTTACCAACAATCACCATCTGTAGATGTAGTTGCTGCACATCTGTATATATCTCGTATATGGTCAGCCCTAGATGTACGATGACTGGAAGTGGCTTCAGGAAGCCCCCTTACCAGCAATCACCATTTGTAGATGTAATTCCTGCTAAGCTGTATGTATTTTCTATCCTTGGTGAAGGGGGAATGTAAGGGCCTGAAAGCCTAATTCACAACATTAACCATCTGTAGATGTAATTTTTGCACAGCTGTATATGTATCCTGATTTTCTAAGCTAGGTGATAAGGACTGGAAGGGGCTGCAGAAAAACACCTTACCGACAATCACCATCTGTAGATGTAATTTCTGCACCCCTGTATATACGTACTGTATTTTCTAACCTAGCGGTACGATGACTGGAGGTGAAAGCAGGAAGCCTCCTTACCACCAATCACCATCTGTATACGTAATTCCTGCACAGCTGTATATATCTCATTTATATTCTAACGTTGGTGAAGGGGGACTGATGGTGCTGAAAGCCTCCTTCCCAAGATTCATCATATGTAGATGTAATTCATGCAAAGCTGTATATATCAAACTTTATTTTTAACCTCGGTGAAGGGTGACTAAATGGGGCTGAAAGCCTGTATCCCAACATTTCCCATCTGTAAATGTACTTCCTGCACAGCTGTAAATATCACCTTTATTTTCTAACCTTGGTGAAGGAGGACTGGAAGTGACTGATGATAGCCTCCTTACCAACAATCACCATATTTAGATGTAATTCCTGCACAGCTGTATATATCATCATTATTTTATAACCTTGGGGAAGGGGGACTGTACATGTAAATCCAGCACAGCTGTATATATCACGTTTAACTTCTATCCTTGTTCAAGTGGGACTGGAAGGTGCTGAAAGCCTCCTTCCCAACATTCACCATCTGTAGATGTAATTCCTGCACAGCTGTATATACCCCTTTATATTCTAACCTTGGTGAGGGGGGACTGTAAAGGGCTGAAAGAGTCCTTCAAAACATTCACGATCTGTAGGTGTAATTCCTGCACAGCTGTATATATCCCCTTTACATTCTAACATTGGTTAAAGGGGACTGGAAAGGGCTGAAAGCCTCCTTCCCAACGTTCACCATCTGTAGATGTAATTTTTGCACAGCTGTATATATCACCTTTATTTTCTAACCTTGTTGAAGGGGGATCGGAAGGGGCAGAAACCATCCTTCCAAACATTCACCATCTGTAGGTGTAATTAACGCACATCTGTATATATCATTTTTATTTTCTAACTTTGGTGAAGGGGGACCGGGAGGGGCTGCAAGCCTCCTTCCCCACATTCACTATTTGTAGATGTTATTCCTGCACAGTTGTATATGAAACCTTGATTTCCTTATCTTGGTGAAGGGGGACTGGAAGACGGTGGAAGCCTCCTTACCAACAATCAGCATTTGTAGAAGTAGTTTCTGAATGGCTGTATATATCTGCTATATACAACGACTGGAAGTGGTTGCAGGAAGATTGCATTCCGACAATCACCATCTGAAGTTGTATTTCCTGCACAGCTGTATATATCACTTTTATATGCTAACCTTGGTGAAGTGGGACTTCAAGGGGCTGATAGCTGCATTCCCAATATTCACTATCTGTTGATGTAATTCTTGCACAGCTGTGTATCTCACCTTTATCATCTAACCTTAGTGAAGTGCATCTGGAAGGAGCTGAAAGCCTCCTTCAAACATTCACCATCTGCAGATATAATTCCTGCACAGCTGTATGTATAACGGTTATTTTCTACCCATGGTGAAAGTGGACTGGAAGCCTCTTTCCCAACATTCACCATCTGTAGATGTAATTCCTGCCCGGCTGTATATATCACCTTTATAATATAACCTTGGTGAAGGGGGACTGGAAGGGGCTGAAAGTCTCCTTCCCAACGCTCACTATCTGTACATGTAATACCCGCACAGCTGTATATACCACCTTTAGTTTCTAACCTGAGTGAAGGGGGACTGGAAAGGACTGAAAACCTCCTAAACAACATTCACCATTTGTAGATGTAATTTCTGCGCAGCTGCATATATCACCCTTCATTTCTAACCTTGGTGAAGGAAGACTGGAAGGTGCTGAAAGTCTGCTTCCCAACATTTACCATCTGTAGCTGTAATTAATGCACATCTGTATATATCACCTTTATTTTCTAACCATGGTGAAGGGGAACTGGAAGCAGCTGAAAGCCTTGTTCCCGACATGACCATCTGTAGAGATAATTCCTGCACAGCTGTATATATCTCCTTTATTTTCTATACTACGTGAAGGGGGACTGGAAGGGGCTGCAGAAAGCCTCCTTCCCAACAATCACCATCTGTAGATGTAATTCTTGCGCAGCTGTATATATCACCTTTAATTTCTAACCTTGGTGAAGGGGACTGGAAGGGGCAGAAAGCATCCTTCCCAACATGACCATCTGTAAATGTATTTCCTGCACAGCTGTATATATCACTTTTATTTTCTAACCTTGGTGAATGGGGACTTGAAGGGTGCTGATAACATCCTTCCCAACATTCACTAACTGTAGATGTAATTCTTGCACAGCTGTATATCTCACCTTCATCTTTTAACCTTGGTGAAGGGGGACCTGGAGGATCTGAATGCCTAATTTACAACGTTCACCATCAGTAGATGTAGTTTCTGCACAGCTTTATATATCTGCTATATTTTCTGACCTAGCCATACGACGACTGGAAGCGGCTGCAGGAAGCCTCCTTACCAACAATCACCATCTGTAGGTGCAATTCCTGCTCAGCTGTATTTATCACCTTCATTTTCTATACTTGTTGAAGGGGGACTGGAAGGGGCTGAACGCATGTTTCCCAACATCACCATCTGTAGATGTAGTTTTTGCACAGCTGTATATATGTCTTTTATTTTGTAACCAATGTCAAGGTAGACTGAAATGGGCTGCAGACGGCATCCTTCCCAAAATTCACCACCTGTAGAAGTAATTCCTGCACAGCTCTATATATCGCTGTAATTTTCAAATCCTGGTGAAGGGGGACAATAAGTGGGTCAATGCCTCCTCCACAACATTCACCATATGTAGATGTAATTCCTGCACAGCTGTAGATTTCATCTTTAATTTCTAACCTTGGTGAAGGGGGACTGGAACTGGCTGAAAGCCTGCTTCCCAACATCACCATTTGTAGATTCAAT
The DNA here is from genome assembly GCF_021461395.2 of Schistocerca americana. Lineage (NCBI taxonomy): Eukaryota > Metazoa > Arthropoda > Insecta > Orthoptera > Acrididae > Schistocerca > Schistocerca americana. Next base: position 596,603,183 of record NC_060124.1, on the reverse strand, counting down.
TTTGCCCTGATATATATATCTCCTTTATTTTCAAACCTAGGAGAAGGTGGACTGAAACGGGCAGCATAGAGGCTCCTTCCCAACATTCACCATCTGCACTATTTGCACAGCTGTATATATATATATATATCTCCTTTTTTTTTTAACCTAGCTGAAGAAGAACTGGAAGGGTCTGGAGAAAGCCTCCTTACCACCAATCATCATCTGTAGATGTAATTCCTGCTCATCTGTTTATATCAGCTTATTGTCTAACCATGGTGAAGGGGGACTGGAAGGGGCTGAAAGCCTGCTTCCCAACATCACCATTTGTAGATGTAATATTTGCCGAGTTGTATATATCTCCTTCATTTTCTAACCTAGGAGAAGGTGGACTGAAACAGGCTACATAAAGGCTCCTTCCCGACATTAACCATCTGCACTTTTTGCACATCTGTATGTATCTCCTTTATTTTCTAACCTATTTGAAGGAGGACTGGAAGGGGCTGATGAAAGTCTCCATACCAACAATCTCCATCTGTAGATGTAGTTTACGCACAGCTGTATATATCACCTTTATTTTCGAACCTTGGTGAACGGGGACTGGAAGGTCATGAAAGCCTCCATGACAACATTCGCCACCTGTAGGTGTCATTCCTGAGCAGCTGTATATATCACCTTTAATTTCTAACCACGGTGAACAGGGACTGGAAGGGGCTGAAAGGCTCTTTCCCAGCACTCACCAACTGCAGATATAATTCCTGCATGGCTGTATATATCTGCTACATTTTCTAACATAGCCATACGACATCTGGAAGTGGATGCAGGAAGCCACCTTAACAACAATCACCATCTGTAGATGTAATTCCTGCAGAGCTGTATATATATCTTTTATTTTGTAACCTTGGTGAAGGGGGAATGAAATGGGCCGAAAGCCTCTTTCCCAACATTCTCCACCTGTAGATGTAATTCCTGCACAGCTCTATATATCACCTTTATTTTCTAAATTTGGTTAACGGGGACTGGAAGGGGCTGAAAGCCTCCTTCCTGACATTAACCATCTGTAGATGTAATTCCTGCACAGCTGAATATCTCACATTTATTTTCCATTCTTTGTGAAGTGGGACTGCAAGGCGCTGAAAGCCCTCTTCCCAACATGACCATCTGTAGATGTGTTTCCTGCACAACTGTATATATCACCTTTATATTCTAACCTTGGTGAAGGGGGACTGGAAGGGCCTGCAGAAAGCCTCCTTACCAACAATCACCATCTGTAGATGTAGATTCTGTACCCCTGTAAATATGTCCTGTATTTTCTAACCTAGCCGTACGACGGCTGGAAGTGGAAGCAGGTAGTCTCCTTTCCACCAATCACCATCTGTAGATGTAATTGTGGCACAGCTGTATAAATCACCTTTATTTTCTAACCTTGATGAAGGGGGACTTCAAGGGGCTGAAAGCCGCCTTCCCAACATTCACCATGTGTAGATGTAATTCCTGCACGGCTGTATATATCACCTTTATATTATAACTTTGGTGAAGGGGCACTGGAAGGGGCTGAAAGTCTCCTTCCCAAGGCTCTCTATCTGTACATGTAATTCCTGCACAGCTGTATATACCACCTTTTTTTTCAATCCTATGTGAAGGGGGACTTGAAAGGGCTGAAAGCGTGCTAACCAACATTCACCATGTGTAGATGTAATTCCTGCACACCCGTATATATCATCTTTATTTTCTATCCTTGGTGAAGGGTGACTTGAAGGGGCTGAAAGCCTCCTTCCCAACATTCCCCATTTGTACATGTAATTCCTGCACAGCTCTATGTATCACCTTTATTTTCAATCCTTGGTGAAGGGGGACTGGAAGGGCCTGAAAGCCTGCTTCCCTACATTCACCATCTGTAGATGTAATTCCTGCATGGCTGTATATATTACCATTATTTTCTAACCTTGGTGAACGGGGACTGGAAGGGTTCGAAAGCCTGCTTACCAACAATCACCATCTGTAGATGTAGTTTTTGCACAGCTGTATATATCTTCTATATAGTCTAGCGTAGCCGTACGATGACTGGATGTGGTTGCAGGTAGCCTCCATACCAACAATCACCATCAGTAGATGTTATTCCTGCCTGGGTGTATATATCACCTTTATTCTCTAACTTTGGTGAAGGGGAACTGGAGGGTGCTGAAAGCCACCTTCCCAACATTCACCATCTGTAGATGTAATTCCTGCACAGCTGTATGTATGACCTTTATTTTCAGACCTTGGTGATGGGGGACTATATGGGGCTGGAAGCCTCCCTCCACACATTCACCATCTGAAGATGTAATTAATGCTCAGCATTATATATCACCTTTATTTTCTAAACTTTCTGAAGGGGGACTGGGCGATGCTGTATGCCTTTATTGCATCTATCACCATTTGTACTTGTAACTCTTGCACAGCTGTATATATCACCTTCATTTTCTTATTTTGATGAAGGGGGACTGGAAGGAACTGAAAGCCTCCTGACCAACATTCACTATCTGTAGATGTAATTCCTGCACAGCTGTCTATATCTCCTTTATTTTTTAACCTTGGTGAAGGGGGACTGAAAGGGGCTGAAAGCCACCTTCCGAATATTCAACATTTATACATGAAACTGCTGCACAGCTGTATGTATCACCTTTTCTTTCTATCCTTGGTGAAGGGGGACTGGAAGGAGCTGAATGCCTCCTTCCCAACATTCACTATCTGAAGATGAGTGTCCTGCACAGCTGTATATATTAATTTTGTTTTATAATCATGGTGGAAGGCGACTGGAAGCAGCTGTAAGCCTCCTTCCGAAAATACACCATCTGTAGATGTAATTTCTGCACAGCTGAATATATTACCATAATATTCTAACCTTGGTGGAGGGTACTGGAAGGGTCTGAAATTGTCCTTCCCAATATTCAGCATCTGTAGATGTAATTCCTGCACAGCTGTAAATATCACCTTTAACTTCTAACCTTGGTGAAGGGGCACTGGAAAGTCCTGAAAGCCTCCTTCCCAACATTCAACATGTGTAGATGTAATTTTTGCACAGCTATATATATCACCTTTATTTTCTAACCTAGGTGAAGGACGATTGGTAGTGGCTGAAGAAACACTCCTTACTAACAATCAACATCTGTAGACGTAGTTTCTGCACAGCTGTATATATCACCATTATTTTGTAACCTTGGTGAAGGGGGACTGGAAGGTCCTGAAAGCCTCCTTCCCAACATTCACCATCTGTAGATGTAATTTTTGCACAGTTGTATATATCTCCTTGATTTTCTAACCTTGGTGAAGGGGGACTGGAAGTGTCTGAAAGTGTTCTTCCCAACATTCACCATCTGTAGATATAATTCCTGCACTGCTGTATGTATCACCTTTATTGACTGACCTTGGTGAAGGGTCCGAAAGCCTCCATCCCAACATTCGCCATCTGTTGATGTAATTCCTGCACAGCTGTAAATATCACATTCATTTTCTAACCGTCGTGAATAGGGACTGGAGGGGTTGAAAACCTCCTTCCCAACATTCATCATCTGTAGATGTAATTCATGCACAGCTGTATATATCACATTTATTTTCTAACCGTCGTGAATGGGGACTGGAGGGGTTGAAAACCTCCTTCCCAACATTCATCATCTGTAGATGTAATTCATGCACAGCTGTATATATCACCTTTATTTTTAAACGTTGGTGAAGGGGACTGGAAGGGGCTGAATGACTCCTTCCCAACATTCACCATCTGTGGATGTAATTCCTGCACAGCTGTATATAACACCTTCATTTTCTAAGCTTTGTGAGGGGGGACTGGAATGGGCTGAAAGCCACTTTCCGAACATTCGCAATCTGTAGATGTAATTCCAGCACAGCTGTATGTATCACCTTATTTTCTAACCTTGGTGATAAGAGACTGGAATTGCCTGTAACCCTCCTTCTAAATATTCACCATCTTCAGATGTAATTAATATTCAGCTGTATATATCACCTTTATTCTCTAACCTTTGTGAAGTTGGACTAGAAGGAGCTGAAAGCCTCCTTCCCAACATTCACCATCTGTAGATATCACCTTTATATACTAACCTAGGTGAATGGGGACTGGACTGGGCTAAAAGCCTCCATCCCAATATTCACCATCTGTAGATGTAATTCCTGCGCAGCTGCATATATCACCTTTATTTTTAAACGTTGGTGAAGGGGACTGGAAGGGGCTGAATGACTCCTTCCCAACATTCACCATCTGTGGATGTAATTCCTGCACAGCTGTATATAACACCTTCATTTTCTAAGCTTTGTGAGGGGGGACTGGAATGGGCTGAAAGCCACTTTCCGAACATTCGCAATCTGTAGATGTAATTCCAGCACAGCTGTATGTATCACCTTATTTTCTAACCTTGGTGATAAGAGACTGGAATTGCCTGTAACCCTCCTTCTAAATATTCACCATCTTCAGATGTAATTAATATTCAGCTGTATATATCACCTTTATTCTCTAACCTTTGTGAAGTTGGACTAGAAGGAGCTGAAAGCCTCATTCCCAACATTCACCATCTGTAGATATCACCTTTATATACTAACCTAGGTGAATGGGGACTGGACTGGGCTAAAAGCATCCATCCCAACATTCACCTTCTGTAGATGTAATTCCTGCACAGCTGTATGTATCACCTTTACTTTCTAACCTTGGTGAAGGGGAACTGGAAGAGGCTGAAAGCCTCCTACCCAGCATTAACCATCTATAGATGTAATTCCTGCATAGCTGCTTAAAACACCTTTATTTTCTGACCTTTCTCAAGGGGGAATGGAAGGGCCCGAAAGCCTCCTTCCCAACATTGACCACATGTAGATGTAATTCCTGGACAGCTGTATATATCATGTTTTTTTTTTTCTAACCTAGGTGAAGGGGGACAGGAAGGGGCTGAAAGCCTCCTTCCCAAATTTCACTAACTGTAGATATAATTCCTGCACAGTTCTATATATCACCTATATTTTTAAACCTTGGTGAAGGTGACTGGAAGGGGCTGAAAAGCTCCTTCCTAACATTCACTATCTGTAGATGTAATTCCTGCACCGCTGTATATATTACCTTTATTTTCTGACCTTGTTGAATAGGGACGGATGGGGTTTAAAGCCTCCTTCCCAACATTCACCATCTGAAGATTTAATTTTTGCACAGCTGAATGTATTTTCTATCCTTGGTGAAGGGGGAATGTAAGGGCCTGAAAGTTTCTTTCACAACATTAACCATCTGTTGATGTAATTTTTGCACAGCTGTATATATCTCCTTAAATTTCTAACCTAGGAGAAGGATGACTGGAAGGGGCTCATGAAAGCCTCGTTACCAACAATCACCATCTGTAGATGTAGTTGCTGCACATCTGTATATACCTCGTATATGGTCAAATCTAGATGTACGATGACGAAGTGGTTTCAGGAAGGACCCTTACCAACAATCACAATCTGTAGATTTAATTCCTGCACAGCTGTATGTATTTTCTATCCTAGTGAAGGGGGAATGTAAGGGCCTGAAAGCCTCCTTCACAACATTAACCATCTGTAGATGTAATTCCTGCACAGCTGTATATATAACTTTTTTTTCTAACGTTGGTGAAGGGGAGTGGAAGGGGTTGAAAGCCCCATTCCCGACATTAAGCATCAGTAGGTATAATTCATGCACAGCAGTATATACCACCTTTATTTTCTAACCTTGGTGAAGAAGGACTGGAGGTGCTGAAAGCCTCCTTCCCAACATTCATCATATGTAGATGTAATTCATGCAAAGCTGTATATATCAAACTTTATTTTTAACCTCAGTGAAAGGGGACTAGATGGGGCTGAAAGCCTGCATCCCAACTTTCCCCATCTGTAGATGTAATTCCTGCACAGCTGTATATATCACCTTTTTTTTCTAACCTTGGTGAAGGAGGACTAGAGGGGGTTGAGAACCTCCTTCTCTACATTCACCATCTGTAGATGTAATTTCTGCCCAGCTGTATATACCCCTTTATATTCTAACATTGGTGAGGTGGGACTGTAAAGGGCTGAAAGAGTCCTTCAGAACATTCACACTCTGTAAATGTAATTCCTGCACAGCTATATGTCTCACCTTTATTTTCTAACCTTGGTGAAGGGGACTGGAAGGGGCTGGAAGACTCCTTCCAAAGGTACACCATCTGCAGATGTAATTAATGCTCAGCTAAATACATCACCTTTATTTTTAACCTTGGTTAATGTGGACTGGAAGGGGCTGAAAGACTCCTTCTCAACGTTCACCATCTGTAGATGTTTTTTCCGCACAGCTGTATATGTATCCCTTATTTTATAACGCAGGTGAAGATGGATTGGAAGGGGCTGCAGAAAGATTCCTTTCAAACAATCACCATCTGTAAATGCAGTTTCAACACAGCTGTATATTTCTCCATTATTTTCTAACCTATGTGAACGTGGACTGGAAGGGGCTGCAGAAAGTCTCATTACGAACATTCACCATCTGTGGATGTAATATCTACACAGCTGTATATATACCCTTTATCTTCTAATCTAGGTGAAGGTGTACTGGAAGGGGCTGCAGAAAGCCCCATTACCAACATTCACCATCTGTTGATGTAGTTTCTGCAGCACTGTATATATGTCCTGTATTTTCTAACCTAGCCGTACGATGACTAGAGGTTGCTGCAGGTTGCCTCCTTTCCACCAATCACCATCTGTAAATGTAATTCTGCACAGCTGTATAAATCACCTTAATTATCTAACCTGGGTGTATGGGGACTGGAGGGGCTGAAAGCCTCCCTCCCAACATTCATCATCTGTAGATGTAATGCATGAACAGCTGTATATATCACCATTACTTTCTATCCTTTGTGAAGGGCAACTGGAAGGGGCTGAATGTCTCCTATCCAACATGACCATCTGTAGATGAATTTCCTGCACAGCCGTATATATCACCTTTTTTTTCTATTCTTTGTGAAGGGGGACTGGAGGGGCTGAAAACCTCCTTCCAAACATTCACCATCTGTAGGTGTAATTGACGCACATCTGTATATATCATATTTATTTTCTAACCTTGGTGTAGGGGGACCGGGAGGAGCTGCAAGCCTCCTTCCCCCACATTCACTGTCTATAGATGTAATTCCTGCACAGTTGTATATATAACCTTGATTCCCTTATCTTGGTGAAGGGGGACTGGAAGACGGTGGAAGCCTCCTTACCAACAATCACCATTTGTAAAAGTAGTTTCTGAATGGCTGTATTTATCTGATTCTGACAATCACCATCTGAAGTTGTATTTCCTGCACAGCTGTATATATCACTTTTATATTCTAACTTTGGTGGAGGGTGACTTCAAGGGGCTGATAGCTGCCTTCCCAATATTCACTATCTGTAGATGTAATTCTTGCACAGCGGTGTATCTCACCTTTATCATCTAACCTTGGTGAAGGGCAACTGGAAGGGGCTGAAAGCCTCCTTCAAACTTTCACCATCTGCAGATATAACTCCTGCATAGCTGTATGTATATCGTTTATTTTCTACCCATGGTGAAAGTGGACTGGAAGCCCCTTTCCCAACATTCACCATCTGTAGATGTAATTCCTGCACGGATGTATATATCACCTTTATAATATACACTTTGTGAAGGGGGAACGGAAGGGTCTGAAAGATTCTATTCCAACATTCACCATCTGTAGATGTTATTCCTACACCACTGTATGCATCAGATCTATTTTCTAACCATGGTGAGTGGGGACTGGATGGGCCGAAAGCCTCCTTCCCAACATTCATCATCTGTAGTTGTAATGCATGCATAGCTGTATATATCATATTTATTTTCTATTTTTTGTGAAGGGGGACTGGAAGGGGCTGAAAGCCCCTTTCCCAACATGACCATCTGTAGATGTATTTCCTGCACAGCTGTATAGATCACTTTTATTTTCTAACCTTGGTGAAGGGGGACTGGAAGGGGCTGCACGCATGTTTCCCAACATCACCATCTGTAGATGTAATTTTTGCACAGCTGTATATATCTCTTTTATTTTGTGACCTAGGTTAAGGTAGACTGAAATGGGCTGCAGACGGCATCCTTCCCAAAATTCAACACCTGTAGAAGTAATTCCCGCACAGCTGTATATATCACTGTAATTTTCAAATCTTGGTGAAGGGGGACAATAAGGGGCTCAATGCCTCCTCCACAACATTCACCATATGTAGCTGTAATTATTGCACAGCTGTAGATTTCATCTTTAATTTCTAACCTTGGTGAAGGGGGACTGGAAGGGGCTGAAAGTATCCTTCCCAACATTCACCATATGTAGATGTAATTCCTGCGCAGCTGTATAGATCACCATTATTTTCTAACCTTGGTGAAGGGGGACTGGAGAAGGCTGAAAGACTACATCCCAACACCACCAACTGTAGATGTAATTCCTGCACAGCTGTATATATCACATATATTTTCTAACCTTGGTGAATGGGGACTGGAGGGGCTGAAAGCCTCCTTCATCACATTCACTATCAGTGGATGTAATTCCTGCACAGCTGTATATATCACCTTGATTTTTTAACCTTGTTGAAAGATGACTGGAAGGCTCTGAAAGCCTCCTTACCAACAATCACCATCTGTAGACGTGTTTCCTGCGCAGCTGTATATATCACCTTCATTCTCTATACTTGGTGAAAGGGGACTGGAAGGGGCTGAAAGCCTGTTTCCCAGCATCACCATCTGTAGATGTAATTTTTGCACAGTTGAATATATCTCCTTTATTTTCTAACCTAGGAGAAGGTGGACTGAAACAGGCTACACAAAGGCTCCTTCCCTACATTCACCATCTGAACTTTTTGCACATCTGTATATATCTCCTTTATTTTCTAACCTATTTGAAGGAGGACTGGAAGGGGCTGATGAAAGACTCCATACCAACAATCTCCATCTGTAGATGTAGTTTACGCACAGCTGTATATATCACCTTTATTTTCGAACCTTGGTGAACGGGGACTGGAAGGTCCTGAAAGCCTCCTTGACAATATTCGCCACCTGTAGGTTTCAGTCCTGAACAGCTGTATATATCACCTTTAATTTCTAACCGTGGTGAACAGGGACTGGAAGGGGCTGAAAGGCTCTTTCCCAACACTCACCAACTGCAGATGTAATTCCTGCATGGCTGTATATATTACCATTATTTTCTAAAACTGGTGAAGGGGGCTGGAAGGGACTGAAAGCCTCCTTTCCAACATTCACATTATGTAGATGTAATTCCTACAGAGCTCTATATATCACCTTTATTTTCTTACCTCGTTGTAGGGGGACTGGAGGGGCTGAAAGCTTCCTTCCCAACATTCACCATCTCTAGATGTAATTCCTGCACTGCTGTATTTATCAACTTCATTTTCTAACTTTGGTAAAGAGGGACTGGAAGGGGCTCAAAGCCTCCTTCCCAACATTCACCATCTGTAGTTGTAATTCCTGTACAGTTGTATACATCAACTTTATTTTCTCACCTTGGTGAAGGGTAACTGGAATGGGCCGAAAGCCTCTTTCTCAACATTCTCCATCTGTAGATGTAATTCCTGCAAAGTTGTATATAACACCTTTATTTTCTAAATTTTGTTAACGGGGACCGGAAAGGGCTGACAGCCTTCTTCCTGACATCAACCATCTGTAGATGTAATTCCTGCACAGCTGTATATATGACCTTTATTTTCTAATCTTGGTGAAGGGGAACGGGAAAGGGCTGAAAGCCTCTTTCCGAACATTCACCAACTGTAGATGTAATTCCAGCATAGCTGTGTATATCACCTTTATATTCTAACCTTGCTGAACGGGGACTGGATGGGCTGAAATCCTCCTTCCCAACATTAACCATGTGTAGATGTAAATCCTGCACAGCTGCATGTATCACCTTTATTTTCTGACCTTGGTAAATGGGGACTTGCAGGGCTGAAAACCTCTTTCCATACATTCACCATCTGTAGATGCAATTCCTGCACAGCTGTATATTTCAGGTTCTCTTCTTCTGACCTTGGTGAAGGGGGACTGGAAGGGGCTGGAAGGCGCCTTCCAAACTATCACGATCTGTTGATGTAATTCCTGCACACCTGTATATATCACGTAAGATTCTGAACTTGGTGATGGGGGACTAGAAGGTGCTGAAAGCCTCCTTCCCAACAATCACCATCTGTAGATGTATTTGCTGCACAGCTGTATTTATCACCTTCATTTTCTATACTTGGTGAAGGGGGACTGTAAGGGGCTGAAAACCTCCTTCCCAACGATCATCAACTGTAGATGTAATTCATGCACAGCTGTATATATCACCTTTACATTCTATCCTTTGTGAAAAGCGACTGGAATGGGCTGAAAGCCCCTTTCCCAACATGACCATCTGTAGATGTATTTCCTGCACAGCTGTATATATCACTTTTAATTTCTAACCCTGGTGAAGGGGGACTGGAAGTGGCAAAAAGCGTCCTTCCAAACATTCAACATCTGTAGCTGTAATTAATGCACATCTGTTAATATCCACTATCTGTAGATGTACTTCCTGCACAATTGTATATATCACCTTGATTTTCTTATCTTGGTGAAGGGGGACTGGAAGGCAGTGGAAGCCTCCATACCAACAATCTCCATTTGAAAATGTAGTTTCTGCACGGCTATATATATCTGCTATGTTTTCTAACCTAGCCATACGACGACTGGAAGTGGCTGCAGGAAGCCTCCTTACTGACAAACACCATCTGCAGATGTATTTCCAGCACAGCCGTAGATATCACTTTTATATTCTAACCTTGGTGAAGGAGGACTTCAAGGGGCTGATAGCTGGCATCCCAATATTCACTATCTGTAGATGTAATTCTTGCACAGGTGTGTATCTCACGTTTATCATCTAACTTTGGTGAAGGACAACTGGAAGGGGCTGAAAGCCTCCATCAAAACGTTCACCATCTGTAGATATAATTTCAGCACACCTGTATTTATCACATTTACTTTCTATCCTTTGTGAAGTGGGACTGGAAGGCGCTGAAAGCACCCTTCCCAACATGACCATCTGTAGATGTGTTTCCTGCACAGCTGTATATATCAACTTTATATTCTAACCTTGGTGAAGGGGGACTGGAGGGGCTGCAGAAAGCCTCCTTACCAACAATCACCATCTGTAGATGTAGTTTCTGTACCCCTGTAAATATGTCCTGTATTTTCTAACCTAGCCGTACGACGGCAGGAAGTGGAAGCAGCAAGTCTCCCTTCCACCAATCACCATCTGTAGATGTAATTCTGGCGCAGCTGTATAAATCACCTTTATTTTCCAACCTTAATGAAGGGGGACTGGAAGGGGCTGAATGCCGCCTTCCCAACATTCACCATCTGTAGATGTAATTCCTGCACGGCTGTATATATCACCTTTATATTATAACCTTTTTGAAGGGGGACTATAAGTGTCTGAAAGTCTCCTTCCCAACGTTAACCATCTATAGATGTAGTTTCTGCACAGCTGTATATATCTGCTATATTTTCTAACCTAGACATTAGACGACTGGAAGTGGCTGCAGGAAGCCACCTTACCAACAATCACCATTTGTTGATGTCATTCCTTGACAGCTGTATATATGTCTTTTAATTTCTATCCGTATTGAAGGGGGTCTGGAAAGGGTTGAAAGCCTGCTCTCCAACATTCACTATCTGTATATGTAAATTTGCAGATCTGTATATATCCCCTTCATTTTCTAACCTAGGTGAACGAGGACTGAAAGGGGCTGATGAAAGTCTCCATACCACCAATCACCATCTGTAGATGTAGTTTACGCAGAGCTGTATATATCACCTTTATTTTCGAACCTTGGTGAAGGGGGACTGGAAGGTCCTGAAAGCCTCCTTCACAACATTCGCCACCAGTAGTATCATTTGTGAACAGCTGTATATATCACCTTTATTTTCTAACCTTGGTAAAGGGGGTCCGGAAGGGGCTTAAAGCCTCATTCCCAACATTCACCATCTATAGTTGTAGTTCCTGTACAGTAGTATACATCAACTTTATTTTCTAACCTTGGTGAAGGGGGAATGGAAGGGGCTGAAAGCCTCCTTCCTAACATTAACCATCTGTAGATGTAATTCCTGCACGGCTGTATATATGACCGTTATTCTCTAGCCTTTGTGAAAGGGAACTGGAAGGGGCTGAATGGCTCCTTCCCAACTTTCATCAACTGTCGATGTAATGCATGAATAGCTGTAATATAAACTTTATTTTCTATCCTTTGTAAAGTTGGGCTGGACGGGGCTGAATGCCTCCTTCCTAACATGACCATCTGTAGATGAATATCCTGCACAGCTGTATATATCACCTTTATATTCTAACCTTAGTGAAGGGGGACTGGAAGATGCTGAAAAACTCCTACCCAACATTCACCATCTGTAGATGTAATTCCTGCACAGCTGTAAGTATCACCTTTGTTTTCTAACCTTTGTGAAGGGGCACTGGAAGGGGCTGAAAGTCTCCTTCCCAAGGCTCACTATCTGTACATGTAATACCCGCACAGCAGTATATACCACCTTTTTTTTTTCAATTCTATGTGAAGGGTGACTGGAAAGGGCTGAAAGCCTCCTAACCAACATTCACCATTTGTAGATGTAATTCCCGCGCAGCTGTATATATCACCTTTCATTTCAGAGCTTGGTGAAGGGGGCCTGCAAGGGGCTGAAAACGGCCTTCCCAACATTTACCATCTGTAGCTGTAATTAATGCACATCTGTATATATCACCTTTATTTTCTAACCTTGGTGAAGAGGGACTGGAAGGGTCTGAAAGCCTCCTTCCGAACATTGACCTTCTGTAGTTGTAATTCCTGCACAGCTGTGTATATCATCTTTATATCCTGACCTTGGCGAATGGGGAATGGATGGGGCTGACAGCCTCCTTCCCAACAATCACCATCTGCACAGCTGCACAGCTGTATATATAACCTTGATATCCTAAGGTGGGCGAAGGGGGACTGGATGGATCTGGCAGCCTCCTTCCCAACTATCACCATGTAAAGAGATAATTCCTGCACAGCTGTATATATGAAGTTACTTTCTGAACTTGGTGAAAGGTGACAGGAAGGGGCTGAAAGCAATCATCCCAACATTCACCATCTGCAGATGTAATTTTTGCACAGCTGTATGAGTCTCCCTGATTTTCTGACCTAGGGGAAGGGGGCAGGAAGGGGCTGCAGAAAGTCTTCTTAGCAAAAATCACCATCTGTAAATGTAGTTTCTGCACCCCTGTATACATGTCCTGTATTTTCTAACCTAACCGTACGATGACTGGGAGTGGCTGCAGCTAGCCTCCTTTCCACCAATCAACATCTGTGTACTGTAATTCCTGCACAGCTGTATTAATCACCTTGTTTTCTAACTTTTTTGAAGGGGGACTGGAACGGGCTGAAAGTCTTCTTCCCAATGCTCACTATCTGTAAATGTAATACCCGCACAGCTGTATATACCACCTATATTTTCTATCCTGTGTGAACGGGGACTGGAAAGGGCTGAAAACCTCCTAACCAACATCCACCATTTGTAGATGTAATTCCTGAGCAACTGTATACATCACCTTTCATTTCTAACCTTGGTGAAGGGGGACTGGAAGGGGTAGAAAGCCACCATCCCAACATTTACCCTCTGTAACTGTAATTAATGCACATCTGTATATATCACCTTTATTTTCTAACCATGGTGAAGGGGGACTGGAAGGGCCTGAAAGCCTTCTTCCCAACATGTCCATCTGTAGATGTAATTCCTGCACAGCTGTATATATCTCATTTATTTTCTAACCTACGTGAAGGCGGACTGGAAGGGGCTGCAGAAAGCCTCCTTCCCAACATTCACCAAGTGTAGATGTAATTCCTGCGCAGCTGTATATATCACCTTTACCTTCTAACCTTGGTGAAGGTGAACTGGAAGGGGCTGAAAGCCTCCCTCCCAACATTCACCATTTGTACATGTAATTCTTGCACAGCTGTATATATCACCTTTAATTTCTATCTCTCGAGTAGGGGGACTGGAAGGGTTTGAAAGCCTGCTTCTCTACATTCACCATCTGTAGATGTAATTCATGCACAGCTGTATACATCACCTTCATTCTCTAACCTTGGTGAAGAGGCACTGGAATACATTAACCCTATGTAGATGTTATTGCTGCACAGCTGCATATATCACCTTTATTTTCTGACCTTGGTGAAGTGGGACTCGAAGGGGCTGAAAACCTCCTTCCAAACATTCACCAACTGTAGATGTACTTCTTGGACAGCCGTATATATCAAGATTTTTTTTCTAACCTAGGTGGAGGTTGACTGGATGGGGCTGAAAGCCTCCTTCCCAACATTCACCGTCTGTAGACGTAATTCCTGCATGGCTGTATATATTACCTTTAATTTCTAACCTTGTTGAAATGGGATTGGAAGGAGCCAAACCCTCCTTCCCAACATTCACCAACTATAGATGTAATTCCTATGAAGCTGTATATATCGCATTTATTTTTAAACCTTGGTGAAGGGGGACTGGAAGGGGCTGAAAGCCTCTTTCCGAACACTAACCATCTGTAGATGAATTCCTGCACAGCTCTATATATCACATTGGTTTGTGAACTTGGTGAAGGGGGAATGAAAGGGGCTGAAAGACACCTTCCCAACATTCATGATCTGTAGATATAATTCATGCAGAGCTGTATATATCATCATTATTTTTAACCTCGGTAATGGGGGAATAGATAGGGCTGAAAGCCTGCTTCCCGGCATTCAACATCTGTAGATGTAATTCCTGCACAGCTGCACATATAACCTTTATTTTCTAACCTTGGTGAAGGGGCACTGGATAGTCCTGATGGCATCCTTCCCAACATTCAACATCTGTAGACGTAATTCCTGCACAGTAGTATATATCTCCTTGATTTTCTAACCTTGGTGAAGGGTGACTGGAAGGCGGTGAAAGCCTCATTTCCCAAATTAACCATCTGTAGATGTAATTTTTGCACAGTTGTATATAACTCCTTGATTTTGTAACCTAGGTGAAGGAGGACTGGAAGGGGCTGGAGAAAATCTCCTTACCAACAATCACCATCTGTAGAATTAGCTTTTACACAGATGTATACATCACCTTTATTTTCTAACATCGGTGAAGGGGGACTGGAAGGGGCTGAAAGCCTCCTTCCTGATATTAACCACGTTTAGATGTAATTTCTGCACAGCTGTATATATCGCCTTTAGAAAATATACTTGGTGAAGGGGGACTAGAAGGGGCTGAAAGCCTCCTTCCCAACATTCATCATCTGTAGATGTAATGCATGCACAGCTGTATATATCACCTATATTTTCTAACTTTGGTGCAGGGTGACGGGAAAGCGGTGAAAGCCTCCTTACCAACTATCACCATCTGTAGATGTAGTTTTTGCAGAGCTGTATATGTCTTCAATATAGTCTAACTTGGCCGTACGATGACTGGATGTGGTTCCAGGAAGTATCCTTACCAACAATCACCATCTGTAGATGTAATTCCTGCCTTGCTGTATTGATTACCTTTATTCACTATCCTTGGTGAAGGGGGACTGGAAGGTGCTGAAAGCCTCCTTCCCAACATCCACGATCTCTAGATGTAATTCATGCACAGAAGTATGCATCACCTTTATTTTCTGACCATGGTGAAGTGTGACTGGACAGGGCTGGAAGCCTCCTTCCAAACATTCAGCAGCTGCAGATATAATTAATGCTCAGCTGTATATATCACCTTTATTTTGTAACCTTGGTGAAGGGGGACTGGAAGGGGCTGTAAGCCTCCTTCCCAACATTCACCATCTGTAGATGTAATTCCTGCCCGGCTGTATATATTACCTTTAATTTCTAACCTTGTTGAAATGGGACTGGAAGGAGCCAAAGCCTCCTTCCCAACATTCACCAACTGTAGATGTAATTCCTATGAAGCCGTATATATCGCATTTATTTTTAAACCTTGGTGAAGGGGGACTGGAAGGGGCTGAAAGCCTCTTTCCCAACATTCACAATCTGTAGTTGTAATACCTGCACAGTTGTATATATCACCTTAATATTCTAACCTTGGTGATGGGGGACTGGAAGGGTCTGAAATCAGTCTTCCCAACACTCACCAATTGTAGATGTAATTCCTCCACAGCATTATATCACATTTATTTTCTAACCGTCGTGAATGGGGACTGGAGTGGCTGAAAACCTCGTTCCCAACATTCACCATCTGTAGGTGTAATTCCTGCACAGCTGTATATATCACCTTTATTTTCTAACCTTGGTGATGGGGATTGGAAATGGCTGAAAGCCTGCTTCCAAACATTAACCATCAGCAGATGTAATTCCTACACAGCTGTATATATTACTTTTTTTTTTAACCATGGTTAACGGGGACTGGAAGGGGCTGAAAGCCTTCTTACCAACATTCACTATCTGTAGATGTAATTCCGGCACAGCTGTATATATCAACGTTACTTTCTAACCTTGGTGAAGGGGGACTGGAAGTGGCTGAATGCTTCCTTCTCAACGTTCACCATGTGTAGATGTAGTCTCTGCACAGCTATATATACCTCCAATACAGTCTAACCTAGCCGTATGATGACTGGATGTAGCTGCAGGAAGCCTCCTTACCAACAATCACAATCTGTAGATGTAATTCCTGCACAGCGGTATATATCACGTTTTTTTTGTATCCTTGATGAAGGGGGACTGGAAGGGGCTGAAAGCCTCCCTCCCAACATTTACCATCTTAAGAAGTATTTCCTGCACAGCAGTATATATCACCTTCAATTTCTAAGCTTTGTGAAGGGGGACTGGAAGGGGCTGAAAGCCACTTTCCGAACATTCACAATCTGTAGATGTAATTCCTGCACAGCTGTATATATCACCCTTATTTTGTAACCTTTGTGAAGTTGGACTAGAAGGGGCTGAAAGCCTCCTTCCCAACATTCACCATCTGTAGATGTATTTCCTACACAGCTGTATATATCGCGTTTATATACTTACCTAAGTGAATGGGGACTGGATGAGGCTAAAAGCCTCCATCCTAATATTCACCATCTGTAGATGTAATTCCTGCACAGGTGTATATATAACTTTTTTTTCTAACCTTGGTGAGGGGGAATGGAAGGTGCTGAAAGTCTCCTTCCTTACATTAACCATCAGTAGATGTAATTCCTTCACGGCAGTATATATCACCCGTAATTTGTAACCTTAGTGAAGTGGGCCTTGAAGGGGCTGATAGACTCCTTCCCAACATTCGCCATCTGTACATGTAATTCCTGCGCAGCTGTATATATCACCTTTATTTTTAAACCTTGGTGAAGGGGACTGAATGGGGCTGAATGATTCCTTCCCAACATTCACCATCTCTGGATGTAATTCCTGCACAGTTGTATATATCTCTTTAATATCTAACCTGGGTGAAGGAAGACTCGAAGGGGCTGAAAGCATCTATCCCAACATTCACCGTCTGTAGATGTAATTCCTGCATAGCTGCTTAAAACACCTTTATTTTCTGACCTTTCTCAAGGGGGAATGGAAGGGCCCAAAAGCCTCCTTCCCAACATTGACCCTCTGTAGATGTAATACCTGGACAGCTGTATATATCGCGTTTTTTTTTCTAACCTAGGTGAAGGGGGACTGGAAGGGGCTGAAAGCTTCCTTCCCAACTTTCACTAACTGTAGATGTAATTCCTGCACAGTTGTATATATCACCTTTATATTCTAACCTTGGTGAAGGAGACTGGAAGGGGCTGAAAGGCTCCTTCCTAACATTCACTGTCTGTAGATGTAATTCCTGCACCCCTGTATATATTACCTTTATTTTCTAACCTTGGTGAAGGGGGACTGTTGGGGTTTAAAGCCTCCTTCCCAACATTCACCATATGTAGATGTAATTCCTGCACAGCTGTATGTATCACCTTTACTTTCTATCCTTTGTGAAGGGGGACTGGAAGGGGCTGAGAACCTCCTTCCCAACATGACCATCTGTAGATGAATTTCCTGCACAGCTTTCTATATCACCTTTATAATCTAACTTTGGTGAAAGGGGAGTGGAAGGGGCTGAAAGTCTCCTTCCCAACACTCATTTTCTGCGCATGTAGTACCCGCACATCTGTATATACCACCTTCATTTTCTATCCTGTGTGAAGGGGGACTGGAAAAGGCTGAAAGCCTCCTAACCAACATTCACCATTTGTAGATGTATTTCCTGCACAGCTGTATGTATCACTTTTATATTCTAACCTCGGTGAAGGGGGACTTCAAGGAGCTGATAGCTGCCTTCCCAATATTCACTATCTGTCGATGTAATTCTTGCACAGCTGTATATCTCACCTTTATCATCTAACCTTGGTGTAGGGCAACTGGAAGGGGCTGATAGCCTCCATCCAAACATTCACCATCTGCAGATATAATTCCTGCACAGCTGTATGTATAATGTTTATTTTCTACCCATGGTGAAAGGGGACTGGAAGCCTCTTTCCAGACATTCACCATCTGTAGATGTAATGCAATAATAGCTGCATATATCACATTTATTTCCTATCCTTTGTGAAGGGGGACTGGACGGCGCTGAAAGCCCCCTTCCCAACATGACCATCTGTAGATGTATTTCCTGCACAGCTGTATATATCACCTTTATATTCTAACCTTGGTGAAGGGGGACTGGAAGGGGCTGAAAGCCTGCTTCCCAACATTCACCATCTGTAGATGTAATTCCTGCACAGCTGTACATATCACCTTTATAGTCTGACCTTGGTGAAGGGCCACTGGAAGGGGCTGAATGCCTCCTTCACAACATTAACCATCTGTAGATGTAAATCCTGCACAGCTGTATAAATTATCTTTATTATCTGACCTTGGTGATGGGGACAGGAAGGGGCTGAATGCCTGTTTCCAAACATTCACCATCTGTAGATGTTATTCCTGCACAGCTGTATTTATGACCTTTATATTCTAACCTAGCTGAAGGGGGGCTGGATGAGGCTGAAAGCATGCTTCACAATATTCACCATCTGTTGATTTAATTTTTGAACAGCTGCATATATCTCCTTTATTTTCTAACATCGGTGAAGGGGAACTGGAAGGGGCTGAAACCTTCCCTCCCAACATTAACCCTCTGTAGATGTATTTTTTTCACAGCTGTATATATATCCTTTAATTTCTAACTGGAAAGTGTTCTAGAAAGCCTCCTTACCAACAATCACCATCTTTTGATGTAGCTTCTGCGCGCCGTATATATGTCACGTATTTTCTAACCTAGACGTACGACGACTGGAAGTGGCTGCAGGAAGCCTCCTTACCACCAGTCACCATCTGTAGAAGTAATTCCTGTACAGATGTATATATCACCTTTATTTTCTAGCCTTGGTGATGAGGGATTGGAAGGGGCTGAAAGCTGCCTTCCCAACATTCACCATTTGTAGATATAATTCCTGCACAGCTGTATATATCACCTTTATAATCTAATCTTGGTGAAGGGGGACTGGAAGGGTCTCACAGCCTCCTTCCGAACATTGACCATCTGTAGATGTAATTTTTGGTCAGCTGCATATATCTCCTATATTTTCTAACCTAGGTGAAGGCGGACTGGAAGGCGTGCAGATAGCCTCTTTACCAACAATGACCGTCGGTTAATGTCGCTTCTCCACAACTGTATATATCTTCTATATAGTCTAACCTAACCATACGATGTCTGGATGTGGCAGCAGAAAGCCTCCTTACCAACTATCACCATCTGTAGATGTAATTCCTGCCTGGCTGAATAAATTACCTTTATTCTCTAACCTTGTTGAAGGGAAACTGGAAGGGGCTGAAAGCCTCCTTCCCAACACTCGCCCTCTGTAGATGTAATTCCTGCAGAGCTGTATGTATCACCTTTAATTTCTAACCTAGGTGAATGGGGTTTGGGAGGGGCTGAAAGCCTAATTCCCAACATTCACCATCAGTAGATGTAGTTTCTGCACAGCAGTATATATCTGCTATATTTTCCAACCTAGCCATACGACAACTGGAAATGGCTGCAGGAAGCCACCTTACCTACAATCACCATCTGTAGATCTAATTCCTTCACAGCTGTATATATCACTTTTAGTTTTTTTCCTTGGTGAAGGGGGACTGGAAAGGGCTGAATGCCTCCTTCCAACCATTCACCTTCTGTAGATGTAATTCCTGCACAGCTGTATATACCACCTTTACTTTCTAACCTTGGTGAAGTGGAACTGGAAGGGGTTGAAACCCTTCTTCCTAACATTCACCATCTGTAGATGTAAATCCTGCACAGCTATGTATATCACCTTTATATCCTAACCTTGGCGAAGGGGGACTGGATGGGGCTGACAGCCTCCTTCTTAGCTATCACCATCTGTTGATGTAATTCTTGCACAGCTGTATATGTCACCTTTGTTTTCTAACCTTGGTGCAGGGGGAATGGAAGGGGCTGAATGCCTCCTTTCCACCAATCACCATCTGTAGATGTATTTCCTGCACAGCTGTGTAAATCACCTTTATTTTCTAACCTTGGTGAAGGGCAACTGGAAGGGGCTGAAAGCCTCCTTGCAACCATTCACCATCTGCAGATATAATTACTGCACAGCTGTATATATCATCTTTATTTTCTAACCTGGGTGAAGGGGGACTGGAATGGGCTGAAAGCCTCCTTACCAACAATCACCATCTGTAGATGTAGTTTCTGCACAGCTGTATATATCTGCTATATTTTCTAACCTAGCCATACGACGACTGGAAGTGGCTGCAGGAAGCCTCCTAACCAACAATCACCTTCAGCAGATGTAATTCCTGCACAGCTGTATATATCACCTTTATAATCTAAACTCGGTGAAGGGGGAGTGGAAGGCTCTGCAGAAAGCCTCCTTACCAACAATCACCATCTGTAGATATAGTTTCTGCACCCCCGTATATTTGTCCAGTATTTTCTAATCTAGCCGTACGACGACTGGAAGTGGCTGCAGGTAGCCTCCTTTCCACCAATCACCATCTGTAGAATTATTTCTGGCACAGCTGTATAAATCACATTTATTTTCTAACCTTGCTGAATGGGGACTGGAGGGGCTGAAAGCCTCCTTCTCAACATTCATCATCTGTAGATGTAATTCATGCACAGCTGTATATATCATCTTTATTTTCTAACCTGGGTGAAGGGGGACTGGAAGGGGCTTAAAGTCTCCTTCCCAATGCTCACAATCTGTAGATGTAATTCCTGCGCAGTTGTATATATCACCTTGAGTTTCTAACCATGTTGAAGGGGGACTGGAAGTAGGTGAAAGCCACCTTACCAACAATCACCATCTGCAGATGTAATTCCTGCTCATCTGTATATATCACGTATATTTTCTAACCTTGCTGAAGGGGGACTGGATGTGTCTGGAAGCCTCCTTCCCAATGTTAACCATCTATAGATGTAGTTTCTGCACAGCTGTATATATCTGGTATATGTTCTAACCTAGCCATTTGACGAATGGAAGCGGCTGCAAGAAGCCTCCTTACCAACAATCACTGTCTGTAGATGTCGTCCCTTCACAGTTGTATATATATCTTTTAAATTCTATCCGTGGCGAAGGGGGTCTGGAAAGGGCTGAAAGCCTACTTCCCAACATTCACTATCTGTAGATGTAATTTTGCACATCTGTATATATCTCCTTTATTTTCTAACCTAGGTGAAGGAGGACTGGAAGGGGCAGATGAAAGTCTCCATACCAACAATCACCATCTGTAGATGTAATTCCTGCACAGCTGAATATATGAACTTTATTTTCTAACCTTGGTGAAGGGGGACTGGAAGGGGCCGAAAGCCTCCTTCCCAACGTTCACCATCAGTAGATGTAGTTTCTGCACAGCTGTAAATATCTGCTATATTTTCTAACTTAGCCTTAAGACAACTGGAAGTTGATGCAGGAAGCCACCTTACCAACAATCACCATCTGTAGATGTAATTTTTGAACAGCTGTATATATCACATTTATTTTCTAACCTTGTTGAATGGGGACTGGAGGGGCTCAAAGCGTCCCTCTCAACATTCATCAACGTTAGATGTAATATATGCACAGCTGTATATATCACCTTTATTTTCTATCTTATGTGAAGGGGGACTGGAAGGGGCTGAAAGCCTCCTTCCCAACATGACCATCTGTAGATGTATTTCCTGCACAGCTGTATATATCACATTTGTATTCTAACCTTGGTGAAAGGGGACTGGAAGGGGCTGAAAGTCTCCTTCCCAACGCTCACTATCTGTACATGTAATACCTGCACAGCTGTATATACCAACTTTATGTTTTAACCTGTGTGAAGGGGGAGTGGAAAGGGCTGAAAGCCTCCTAACCAACATTCACCATTTGTAGATGTAATTCCTGTGCAGCTGTATAGATCACCATTATTTTCTAACCTTGGTGAAGGGGGACTGGAAGAGGCTAAAAGACTACGTCCCAACACCACCATTTGTAGATGTAATTCCTGCACAGCTGTATATATCACCTTTATTTTCTAACCTTGGTGAAAGGGGACTAGAAGGGGCAGAGAGCCTGCTTCCCATCATCACCATTTGTAGATGTAATTTTCCCTGTTGTATATATCTCCTTTATTTTCTAACCTAGGAGAAGGTGGACTAAAACGGGCAGCATAAAGGCTCCTTCCATAGATTCACCATCTGCACTTTTTGCATAGCTGTATATATCTCCTTTTTTTTCTAACCTAGGTGAAGAAGTACTGGAAGGGTCTGAAGAAAGCCTCCTTACCACCAATCATCATCTGTAGATGTAAATCCTGCTCATCTGCATATATCAGCTTATTGTCAAACCATGGTGAAGGGGGACTGGAAGGGGCTGAAACCCTGCTTCCCAACATTAACCATCTGTAGATGTAATTCCTGCATGGCTGTATGTATCACCTTTGTTTTCTAACCTTAGTGAAGGGGGAGTGGATGTGGCTGAATGACTCCTTCCCATCATGCACCATCTGTAGATGTAATTCCTGCACAGCTGTATATATTACCTTTTCTTTTCTAACCTTGGTGAAGGGGGCCTGGAAATTTCTGAAAGCCTCCTTCCCAACAATAACCATCTATAGATGTAGTTTCTGCACAGCTGTATATTTCTGCTATATTTTCTAACCTAGCCATTCAACCACTGGAAGTGGCTGCAGGAAGCCTCCTTACCAACAATCACCATCTGTAGATGTCATTCCTTCACAGCTGTATATATATCTTTTAATTTCTATCCGTGGTGAAGGGGGTCTGGAAAGGGCTGAATGCCTACTTCCCTAATTTCTCCATCTGTAGATGTAATTTTGCACATCTGTATATATCTCCATCAATTGTTTTCCTAGGTGAAGGAGGACTGGAAGGGGCTGATAAAAGTCTCCATACCAACAATCACCATCTGTAGATGTATTTTATGCAGGGCTGTATATATCACCTTTATTTTCGAACCTTGGTGAAGGGGGACTGGAAGGTCCTGAAAGCCTCCTTCACAACATTTGCCACCAGTAGTGTCATTTCTGAACAGCTGTATATATCAGCTTTATTTTATAACCTTGGTGAATGGGGTCTGGTAGGGGCTGAAAGGCTCCTTCCCAACATTCACCAACTGCAGATGTAATTCCTGCATGGCTGTATACAATCCTGGAAATTGAAATAAGAACACCGTGAATTCATTGTCCCAGGAAGGGGAAACTTTATTGACACATTCCTGGGGTCAGATACATCACATGATCACACTGACAGAACCACAGGCACATAGACGCAGGCAACAGAGCATGCACAATGTCGGCACTAGTACAGTGTATATCCACCTTTCGCAGCAATGCAGGCTGCAATTCTCCCGTGGAGACGATTGTGGAGATGCTGGATGTAGTCCTGTGGAAAGGCTTGCCATGCCATTTCCACCTGGCACCTAAGTTGGAACAGCGTTCGTGCTGGACGGGCAGACCGCGTGAGACGACCCTTCATCCAGTCCCAAACATGCTCAATGGGGGACAGATCCGGAGATCTTGCTGGCCAGGGTAGTTGATTTACACCTTCTAGAGCACGTTGGGTGGCACGGGATACATGCTGACGTGAATTGTCCTGTTGGAACAGCAAGTTCCCTTGCCGGTCTAGGAATGGTAGAACGATGGGTTCGATGACGGTTTGGATGTACCGTGCACTATTCAGTGTCCCCTCGACGAACACCAGTGGTGTACGGCCAGTGTAGGAGATCGCTCCCCACACCATGATGCCGATTGTTGGCCCTGTG
Organism: Schistocerca americana; assembly: GCF_021461395.2. Lineage (NCBI taxonomy): Eukaryota > Metazoa > Arthropoda > Insecta > Orthoptera > Acrididae > Schistocerca > Schistocerca americana. The sequence goes on along the minus strand of NC_060124.1, from coordinate 596,578,938 downwards.
TGCCTCAGTCATATACAGTCCTGATTGTGGCGCTCACCTGCATGGCGCCAAACACGCATACGACCATCGTTGGCACCAAGGCAGAAGCGACTCTCATCGCTGAAGACGACACGTCTCCCATTCGTCCCTTAATTCACGCCTGTCGCGACACCACTGGAGGCGGGCTGCACAATGTTGGGGCGTGAGCGGAAGACGGCCTAACGGTGTGCGGGACCGTAGCCCAGCTTCATGGAGACGGTTGCGAATGGTCCTCGCCGATACCCCAGAGGCAACAGTGTCCCTAATTAGCTGGGAAGTGGCGGTGCGGTCCCCTACGGCACTGCGTAGGATCCTACGGTCTTGGCGTGCATCCGTGCATCGCTGCGGTCCGGTCCCAGGTCGACGGGCACGTGCACCTTCCGCCGACCACTGGCGACCATATCGATGTACTGTGGAGACCTCACGCCCCACGTGTTGAGCAATTCGGCGGTACGTCCACCCGGCCTCCCGCATGCCCACTATACGCCCTCGCTCAGAGTCCGTCAACTGCACATACGGTTCACGTCCACGCTGTCGCGGCATGCTACCAGCGTTAAAGACTGTGATGGAGCTATGTATGCCATGGCAAACTGGCTGACACTGACGGCGGCGGTGCACAAATGCTGCGCAGCTAGCGCCGTTCGACGGCCAACACCGCAGTTCCTGGTGTGTCCGCAGTGCCGTGCGTGTGATCATTGCTTGTACAGCCCTCTCGCAGTGTCCGGAGCAAGTATGGTGGGTCTGACACACAGGTGTCAATGTGTTCTTTTTTCCATTTCCAGGAATGTATATTACCATTATTTTCTAAACCTGGTGAAGGGGGATGGAAGGGGCTGAAAGCCTCCTTCCCAACATTCACCTTCTGTAGATGTAATTCCTGCACAGCTGTATATATCACCTTTATTTTCTAACCTGGGTGTAGGTGGACAGGAAGGGGCTGAAGGTCTCCTTCCCAACATTTACCATCTCTAAATGTAATTCCTGCACAGGTGTATATGTCAACTTTATTTTCTAACCTTCGTAAGGGGGGACCGGAAGGGGCTTAAAGTCTCCTTCCCAACATTCACCATCTGTAGTTGTAATTCCTGTACAGTTGTATACATCAACATTATTTTCTAACCTTGGTGAGTGGGGACTGGAAGGGGCTGAAAGCCTCCTTCCCAACGTTCACCATCAGTAGATGTGGTTTGTGCACAGCTGTATATATCTGATATATTTTCTAACCTAGCCATACGACAACTGGAAGTGGATGCACGGAGCCTCCTTACCAACAATCACCATCTGTAGATGTAATTCCTGCAGAGCTGTATATATCACTTTTATTTTGTAACCTTGCTGAAGGGGGACTGGATGGGGCTGAAAGCCCCCTTCCCAACATTCACCATCTGTAGATGTAATACCTGCATGGCTGTATTTATGACCTTTATTCTCTAACCTTGGTGAAAGGGTACTGGAAGGGGCTGAATGCCTCTTTTCCACCATTCACCATCTGTACATGTATTTCCCGCACAGCTGGATAAATCACCTTTATTTTCTATCCTTTGTGAAGGGGGACTGGAAGGGGCTGAAAACCTACTTCCCAAACATGACCATCTGTAGATGTATTTCCTGCACAGCTATATATATCACCATTATATTCTAACCTTGGTGAAGGGGGACCGGGAGGGGCTGAAAGTCTCCTTTCCAAAATTCACTATCTGTAGATGTACTTCCTGCACAGTTGTATATATCACCTTGATTATCTTATCTTGGTGAAGGGGGACTGGAAGGCGGTGGAAGCCTCCTTACCAACAATCTCCATTTGTAGATGTAGTTTCTGCACAGCTGTATATATCTGATATATTTTTTTTCCTAGCCATACGACGACTGGAAGTGGCTGCAGGAAGCCTCCTCACTGACAATCACCATCTGCAGATGTATTTCCAGCACAGCTGTATATATCACATTTATATTCTAACGTTGGTGAAGGGGGACTGGAAGGGGCTGCAGAAAGCCTCCTTACCAAATTTCACCATCTGTAGATGTAGTTTCTGTACCCCTGTAAATATGTCCTGTATTTTCTAACCTAGCCGTACGACGTCTGGAAGTGGCTGCAGGAAGCCGCCTTACCAACAATCACCATCTGTAGATGTCATTCCTTGACGGCTGTATATATAACTTTTTATTTCTATCCGTGTTGAAGGGGGTTGGGAAAGGGTTGAAAGCCTACTTACCAACATTCACTATCAGTATATGTAATTTTGCTGATCTGTATATATCTCCTTCATTTTCTAACCTAGGTGAAAGAGGACTTAAAGGGGCTGATGAATGCCTCCATACCACCAATCACCATCTGTAGATGCAGTTTACGCAGAGCTCTATGTATCACCTTTATTTTCGAACCCTGGTAAAGGGGGACTGGAAGGTCCTGAAAGCCTCGTTCACAACATTCGCCACCAGTAGTGTCATTTCTGCACAGCTGTATATATCACCCTTACATTCTAACCTTGGTAAAGGGGGACCGGAAGGGGCTTAAAGCCTCCTTCCCAACATTCACCAGCTGTAGTTGTAATTCCTGTACAGTTGTATACATCAACTTTATTTTCTAACATTGGTGAAGGGGGAATGGAAGGGGCTGCAAGCCTCCTTCCCAACAATCATCATCTGTAGATGTAATGCATGTACAGCTGTATATATAACCATCATTTTCTATCCTTTGTGAAGGTGGACTGGAAGGGGCTGAATGCCTCCTTCCCAACATGACCATCTGTAGATGAATATCCTGCACAGCTGTATATATCACCTTTATTTCTAACCTTAGTGAAGGGCGACTGGAAGAGGCTGAAAGACTCCTACCCAACATTCACCATCTGTAGATGTAATTCCTGCACAGCTGTATATATCACCTTTATTTTCTAACCTTTGTGAAGGGCCACTGGAAGGGGCTGAAAGTATCCTTCCTAAGGCTCACTATCTGTACATGTAATACCCGCACAGCTGTATATCTCACCTTTTTTTTCAATCCTATGTGAAGGGGGACTGGAAAGGGCTCAAAGCCTCCTAACCAACATTCACCATTTGTAGATGTAATTCCCGCACAGCTGTATATATCACCTTTCATTTCAGATCTTGGTGAAGGGCGACTACAAGGGGCTGAAAGCGGCCTTCCCAACATTTACCATCTGTAGCTGTAATTAATGCACAACTGTATATATCACCTTTATTTTCTAACCTTGGTGAATGGGGAGTTGTACAGGCTGAAAGCCTCTTTCCAAAATGCACCACATGTAGATGTAATTCCTGCACAGCTGTATATATCACCTTTATCTTCTAACCTTGGTGAAGGTGGACTGGAAGGGGCTGAAAGCCTCCTTCCCATTATTCACCATTTGTACATGTAATTCTTGCACAGCTGTATATATCACCTTTAATTTCTATCTTTGGAGTAGGGGGACTGGAAGGGGTTGAAAGCCTGTTTCCCTACATTCACCATCTGTAGATGTAATTCATGCACAGCTGTATATATCACCTTCATTCTCTAACCTTGGTGAAGAGGCACTGGAAGGGGCTGAAAGCCTCCTGCTGTACATTAACCCTATGTAGATGTTATTGCTGCACAGCTGCATATATCACCTTTATTTTCTGACCCTGTTGAAGGGGGACTGGAAGGGGCTGAAAGCCTCTTTAAGAACATTCACCATCTTTATTTGTATTTCGTGCACAATTGTAAATATCACATTTATATTTTAACCTAGGTGAAGAGGGACTGGAACTGCCTGGAATCCTCCTTCCCAACATTCAGCATCTGTAGATATAATTCCTGTACAGCTGTATATATTACCTTTGCTTTCTAACCTTGGTGAAGTGGGACTGGGAGGGGCTGAAAAATTCCTTCCAAACATTCACCAACTGTAGAAGTAATTCCTGGACAGCCGTATATATCAGGTTTTTTTTTCTAACCTAGATGAAGGTGGACTCGTTGGAGCTGAAAGCCTCCTTCCCAACGTTCACCATCTGTAGATGTAATTACTGCACGGCTGTATATTTTACCTTTATTTTCTAACCTTGGTGCAGGGGAACTGGAAGGGGTTTAAAGCCTCCTTCGCAATATTCACCATCTGTAGATATAATTTTTGAACAGATGTACATAACTCCTTTAATTTCTAACAGGTGAAATACGACTGTAAGGGGCTGATGAAAGCCTCATTACCGACAATCACACTCTGTAGATGTAGTTGCTGCACAGCTTTATATATCTCGTATCTCATCAACCTAGCAGAATGATGACAGGAAATGGCTGCAGGAACCCCCTTACACAGCTGCACATATCAGCTTTATTTTCTAACCTTGGTGAGGGGGGACTGGAAAGGGCTGCAAGCCTCCATACCAACTATCACCATCTGTAGATGTAGTTTTTGCACAGCTGAATATGTCTTCAACATAGTCTAACCTAGCCGTACGATGACTGTATGTTTTTCCAGGAAGTATCCTTACCAACAATCACCATCTGTAGATGTAATTCCTGCCTTGCTGTATTTATTACCTTTATTCGCTAACCTTGGTGAAGGGGGACTGGAAGGTGCTGAAAGCCTCCTTCCCAACATTCACCATGTGTAGATGTAATTCATGCACAGAAGTATGCATCACCTTCATTTTCTGACCATGGTGAAGAGGGACTGGACAGGGCTGGAAGCCTCCTTCCAAACATTCAGCATCTGCAGATATAATTAATGCGCAGCTGTATATATCACCTTTATTATCTAACCTTGGTGAAGACAGACTGAAAGGGGCTGAAAGCAGCCTTGGTGAAGTGGTAAGGGAAGGGTCTGAAAGCGTCCTTCCCTACATTCACCATCTGTAGATGTAATTTCTGCACAGCTGTATATATCACCTTTATTGACATACCTGGGTGAAGGGGCTGGAAGCCTCCTTCCCAACATTAACCATCTGAAGATGTAATTCCTGCACAGCTGCATATATCACCTTACTTTCTGACTTTGGTGAAGGGGGACCGGAAGGGGTTTAAACCTCTATCCCAACATTCACCATCTGTTGATGTAATTTTTGCACAGCTGTATATATAACTGTTTTTTCTAACCTTGGTGAAGGGGGACTGGAAGTGGCTGAAAGCCTCCCTCCCAACATTTACCATCTTAAGATGTAATTCCTGCACAGCTGTATATATCACCTTCATTTTCTATGCTTGTTGAAGGGGGACTGGAAGGGGCTGAACGCATGTTTCCCAACATCACCATCTGTAGACGTAGTTTTTGCACAGCTGTATATATCTCTTTTATATTGTAATATTGTATATATCATTGTAATTTTCAAATCCTGGTGACGGGGGACAATAAGGGGGTCAATGCCTCCTCCCCAACATTCACCATATGTAGATGTAATTCCTGCACAGCTGTTGATTTCATCTTTAATTTCTAACCTTGGTGAAGGGGGGCTGGTAGTGTCTGAAAGTCTCCTTCCCAACGTTAACCATCTATAGATGTAGTTTCTGCACAGCTGTATATATCTGCTGTATTTTCTAACCTAGCCATTCGACGACTGGAAGTGGCTGCAGGAAGCCTCCTTACCAACAATCAACATCTGTAGATGTCATTCCTTCACAGCTGTGTATTTATCTATTAATTTCTATTTGTGGTGAAAGGGGTCAGGAAAGGGCTGAAAGCCAACTTCCCAACACTCACTACCTGTTGATGTAATTTTGCACATCTGCATATATCTCCTTTATTTTCTAACCTATTTGAAGGAGGACAGGAAGGGGCTGATGAAAGTCTCCATACCAACAATCTCCATCTGTAGAAGTAGTTTACGCACAGCTGTATATATCACCTTTATTTTCGAACCTTGGTGAACGGGGACTGGAAGGTACTAAAAGCCTCCTTGACAACATTCGCCACCTGTAGGTGTCATTCCTGAACAGCTGTATATATCACCTTTAATTTCTAACCGTGGTGAACAGGGACTGGAAGGGGCTGAAAGGCTCTTTCCCAGCACTCACCAACTGCAGATATAATTCCTGCATGGCTGTATATATCTGCTACATTTTCTAACAGAGCCATACGACAACTGGAAGTGGATGCAGGAAGCCACCTTACCAACAATCACCGTCTGTAGATGTAATTCCTGCAGAGCTGTATATATATCTTTTATTTTGTAACCTTGGTGAAGGAGAAATGGAATGGGCCGAAAGCCTCTTTCCTAACATTCTCCATCTGTAGATGTAATTCCTGCACAGCTGTATAAATCACCTTTTTTTTTCTAAATTTGGTTAACGGGGACTGGAAAGGGCTGAAAGCCTCCTTCCTGACATTTACCATCTGTAGATGTAATTCCTGCACGGCTGAATATATGTCCTTTATTCTCTAACCTTGGTGAAGGGGAACTGCAAGGGATTGAAAGGCTCCTTCCCAACATTCACCATATGTAGATGGAATTCCTGCACAGCTGTATAGATCACCATTATTTTGTAACCTTGGTGAAGGGGGATTGAAAGGGGCTGACAGACTCCTTCCCAACTATCACCATCTGTTGATGTAATTCCTGCACAGCTATATATATCACCTTTATTTTCTAACATTGGTGAAGGGGGACTAGAAGGGGCTGAAAGCCTGCTTCCCAACATCTCCACTTGTAGATGTAATTTTGCCCAGTTGTATATATCTCCTTTATTTTCTAACCTAGGAGAAGGTGGACAGAAACGGGCAGCATAAAGGCTCTTTCCCAACATTCACCATCTGCACTTTTTGCACAGCTGTATATAACTCCTTTTTTTTCTAACCTAGGTGAAGATGGACTGGAAGGGTCTGGAAAAAGCCTCCTTACCACCAATCATCATCTGTAGATGTAATTCCTGCTCATCTGTATAAATCAGCTTATTGTCAAACCATGGTGAAGGGGGACTGGAAGGGGCTGAAAGCCGCCTTCCCAACATTAACCATCTGTAGATGTAATTCCTGCACGGCTGTATATATGACCTTTATTCTCTAGCCTTGGTGAAAGGGAACTGGAAGGGACTGAATGGCTCCTTCCCAACTTTCATCATCTGTAGATGTAATTCCTGCACAGCTGGATGTATCACCTTTATTTTCTAACCTTGGTGAAGGGGGACTTGAAGGGGCTGCAAGCCTCCTTCCAAACATTCAGCATCTGCAGATGTAATTAATGCACAGCTGTATATTTCACCTTCAATTTCTAACTTTCTTGAAGGGGGACTTGAATGGGCTGCAAGCCTCCTTCCCAACATGACCATCTGTAGATGAATATCCTGTACAGCTGTATATATCACCTTTATATTCTAACCTTAGTGAAAGGGGACTGGAGGGGGCTGAAAGACTCCTACCCAACATTCACCATCTGTAGATGTAATTCCTGCACAGCTGTATATATCACCTTTATTTTCTAAACTTTGCGAAGGGGCACTGGAAGGGGCTGAAAGTCTCCTTCCCAAGGCTCACTATCTGTGCATGTAATACCCGCCCAGCTGTATATATCACCTTTCATTTCAGAGCTTGGTGAAGGGGGGCTGCAAGGGGCTGAAAACGGCCTTCCCAATATTTACCATCTGTAGCTGTAATTAATGCACATCTGTATATATCACCTTTATTTTCTAACCTTGGTGAAGGGGTACTGGTAGGGGCTGAAAGCGTCCTCCCCAGCATTCACCATCTGTAGATGTAATTTCTGCACTGCTGTGTATATCAGCTTTATATTCTAACCTTGGTGAAGGGGGACTGGAAGGGACTGAAAGCCTCCTTCCTAACATTTGTCTTCTGTAGATGTAATTCCTGCACAGCTGTGTATATCATCTTTACATCCCAACCTTGGCGAATGGGGACTGGATGGGGCTGACAGCCTCCTTCCCAACTATCACCATATGTTAATGTAATTCCCCCACAGCTCTATATATAACGTTTATATCCTAAGTTTGGCGAAGGGGGACTGGATGGATCTGACAGCCTCCTTCCCAACTATCACCATCTGTAGAGATAATTCCTGCAGAGCTGTATATATGATGTTAGTTTCTGAACTTGGCGAAGGGTGACTGGAATGGGCTGAAAGCATCCATCCCAACATTCACCATCTGCAGATGTAATTTTTGCACAGCTGTATGAGTCTCCCTGATTTTCTGATTTAGAGGAAGGGGGCAGGTGGGACTGCAGAAAGTCTCCTTAGCAAAAAACACCATCTGTAAATGTAGTTTCTGCACCACTGTATACATGTCCTGTATTTTCTAACCTAGCCATACGATGACTGGAAGTGGCTGCAGGTAGCCTCCTTTCCACCAATCAACATCTGTAGCTGTAATTCCTGCACAGCTGTATAAATTACCTTTATTTTCTAACCTTTGTGAAGGGGGACTGGAACGGGCTGAAAGCCACCTTCCGAACATTCACCATCTGTAGATGTAATGCATGCTCAGCTGTATTTCACCTTCATTTTCTAACCATGGTGAAGGGGGACTGGAAGGGGCTGAAAGTCTCCTTCCCAATGGTCACTATCTGTAAATTTAATACCCGCACAGCTGTATATACCACCTATATTTTCTATCCTGTGTGAAGGGGGACTGGAAATGGCTGAAAACCTCCTAACCAACATCCACCATTTGTAGATGTGATTCCTGAGCAGCTGTATACATCACCTTTCATTTTTAACCTTGGTGAAGGGGGACTGGAAGGGACTGAAAGCCTCCTTCCCAACATTTACCCTCTGTAACTGTAATTAATGCACATCTGTATACATCACCTTTATTTTCTAACCATGGTGAAGGGGGACTGGAAGGCGCTGAAAGCCTCCTTACGAAAAATCACCATCTGAAGATGTAGTTTTTGCACACCTGTATATATCTTCTATACAGTCTAGCGTAGCCGTACGATGACTGGATGTGGTTGCAGGAAGCTTCCATACCAACAATCACCACCAGTAGATGTTATTCCTGACTGGCTGCATATATCACCTTTATTTTCTACCTTTGGTGACGGGGGACTCGAAGGGGCTAAAAGCCTCCTTCCCAACTTTCTCGATTTCTACATGTAATTCCTGCACAGCTGTATGCATCACCTTTTTTTTCTATCCTTGGTGAAGGGCGACTGGAAGGGACTGAAAGCATCCTTCCCATAATTCACCATCTGTAAATGTAATTCCTGCACAGCTGTATATATTACTTTTATATTCTAACCTTGGTGAAGGGTACTGGAAGGGTCTGAAAGCGCACTTCCCAACATTCAACAACTGTAGGTGTAATTCCTGCACGGTTTACATATCACCTTTAATTTCTAACGTAGGTGAAGGAGGACTGGAAGTGTCTGATGAGAGCCTCCTTACCAACAATCAGCACTGTAGATGTAGTTTCTGCACAGCTGTATATATCTCCAATATAGTCTAACCTAGACGTACGATGACTGGTTGTGGCTGCAGGAAGCCTCCTTACCAACAATCACCATCTGCAGATGTAATTCCTGCACACCCGTATATATCATCTTTATTTTCTAACCTTTTTGAAGGGAGACTGGAAGGGGCCGAAAGTTTCCTTCCCAACATTCACCAACTGTAGATGTAATTGCTGCGCAGCTGTATATAACATCTTTATTTTCAAACCTTGGTGAAGGGGGACTGGAAGGGGTTTAAAGCCTCCTTCGCAAGATTCACCATCTGTAGATGTAATTTTTGCACAGATGTACATATCTCCTTTAATTTCTAACCTAGGTGAAGGACGACTGGAAGGGGCTGATGAAAGCCTCATTACCGACAATCACAATCTGTAGATATAGTTGCTGCACAGCTGTATATATCTTGTACCTCATCAACCTAGCAGAATGATTACAGGAAGCGGCTGCACGAACACCCTTACACAGCTGCACATAACAGCTTTATTTTCTAACCTTGGTGAGGGGGGACTGGAAAGGGCTGCAAGCCTCCTTCCCAACATTCACCATCTGTAGAAGTAATTCCTGCACAGCTGTATATATTACCTTTATATTCTAATGTTGGCGAAGAGGGACTGGATGGATCTGACAGCCTCCTTCCCAACAATCACCATCTGTAGATATAATTGCTGCACAGCTGTATATATCTCGTATCTCGTCTAACCTAGCTGAAATATGGCTGGAAGTGGCTGCAGCAACCCCTTACACAGCTGCACATTTCAGCTTTGTTTTATTACCTAGGTGAGGGGGGACTGGGAGGGCTGTAAGCCTCCTTCCCAACATTCAACTTCTGTAGATGTAATTGTTGCACAGCTGTATATATCTGGTATATGTTCTAACCTAGCCATTTGACGAATGGAAGCGGCTGCAAGAAGCCTCCTTACCAACAATCACTGTCTGTAGATGTCGTCCCTTCACAGTTGTATATATATCTTTTAAATTCTATCCGTGGCGAAGGGGGTCTGGAAAGGGCTGAAAGCCTACTTCCCAACATTCACTATCTGTAGATGTAATTTTGCACATCTGTATATATCTCCTTTATTTTCTAACCTAGGTGAAGGAGGACTGGAAGGGGCAGATGAAAGTCTCCATACCAACAATCACCATCTGTAGATGTAATTCCTGCACAGCTGAATATATGAACTTTATTTTCTAACCTTGGTGAAGGGGGACTGGAAGGGGCCGAAAGCCTCCTTCCCAACGTTCACCATCAGTAGATGTAGTTTCTGCACAGCTGTAAATATCTGCTATATTTTCTAACTTAGCCTTAAGACAACTGGAAGTTGATGCAGGAAGCCACCTTACCAACAATCACCATCTGTAGATGTAATTTTTGAACAGCTGTATATATCACATTTATTTTCTAACCTTGTTGAATGGGGACTGGAGGGGCTCAAAGCGTCCCTCTCAACATTCATCAACGTTAGATGTAATATATGCACAGCTGTATATATCACCTTTATTTTCTATCTTATGTGAAGGGGGACTGGAAGGGGCTGAAAGCCTCCTTCCCAACATGACCATCTGTAGATGTATTTCCTGCACAGCTGTATATATCACATTTGTATTCTAACCTTGGTGAAAGGGGACTGGAAGGGGCTGAAAGTCTCCTTCCCAACGCTCACTATCTGTACATGTAATACCTGCACAGCTGTATATACCAACTTTATGTTTTAACCTGTGTGAAGGGGGAGTGGAAAGGGCTGAAAGCCTCCTAACCAACATTCACCATTTGTAGATGTAATTCCTGTGCAGCTGTATAGATCACCATTATTTTCTAACCTTGGTGAAGGGGGACTGGAAGAGGCTAAAAGACTACGTCCCAACACCACCATTTGTAGATGTAATTCCTGCACAGCTGTATATATCACCTTTATTTTCTAACCTTGGTGAAAGGGGACTAGAAGGGGCAGAGAGCCTGCTTCCCATCATCACCATTTGTAGATGTAATTTTCCCTGTTGTATATATCTCCTTTATTTTCTAACCTAGGAGAAGGTGGACTAAAACGGGCAGCATAAAGGCTCCTTCCATAGATTCACCATCTGCACTTTTTGCATAGCTGTATATATCTCCTTTTTTTTCTAACCTAGGTGAAGAAGTACTGGAAGGGTCTGAAGAAAGCCTCCTTACCACCAATCATCATCTGTAGATGTAAATCCTGCTCATCTGCATATATCAGCTTATTGTCAAACCATGGTGAAGGGGGACTGGAAGGGGCTGAAACCCTGCTTCCCAACATTAACCATCTGTAGATGTAATTCCTGCATGGCTGTATGTATCACCTTTGTTTTCTAACCTTAGTGAAGGGGGAGTGGATGTGGCTGAATGACTCCTTCCCATCATGCACCATCTGTAGATGTAATTCCTGCACAGCTGTATATATTACCTTTTCTTTTCTAACCTTGGTGAAGGGGGCCTGGAAATTTCTGAAAGCCTCCTTCCCAACAATAACCATCTATAGATGTAGTTTCTGCACAGCTGTATATTTCTGCTATATTTTCTAACCTAGCCATTCAACCACTGGAAGTGGCTGCAGGAAGCCTCCTTACCAACAATCACCATCTGTAGATGTCATTCCTTCACAGCTGTATATATATCTTTTAATTTCTATCCGTGGTGAAGGGGGTCTGGAAAGGGCTGAATGCCTACTTCCCTAATTTCTCCATCTGTAGATGTAATTTTGCACATCTGTATATATCTCCATCAATTGTTTTCCTAGGTGAAGGAGGACTGGAAGGGGCTGATAAAAGTCTCCATACCAACAATCACCATCTGTAGATGTATTTTATGCAGGGCTGTATATATCACCTTTATTTTCGAACCTTGGTGAAGGGGGACTGGAAGGTCCTGAAAGCCTCCTTCACAACATTTGCCACCAGTAGTGTCATTTCTGAACAGCTGTATATATCAGCTTTATTTTATAACCTTGGTGAATGGGGTCTGGTAGGGGCTGAAAGGCTCCTTCCCAACATTCACCAACTGCAGATGTAATTCCTGCATGGCTGTATACAATCCTGGAAATTGAAATAAGAACACCGTGAATTCATTGTCCCAGGAAGGGGAAACTTTATTGACACATTCCTGGGGTCAGATACATCACATGATCACACTGACAGAACCACAGGCACATAGACGCAGGCAACAGAGCATGCACAATGTCGGCACTAGTACAGTGTATATCCACCTTTCGCAGCAATGCAGGCTGCAATTCTCCCGTGGAGACGATTGTGGAGATGCTGGATGTAGTCCTGTGGAAAGGCTTGCCATGCCATTTCCACCTGGCACCTAAGTTGGAACAGCGTTCGTGCTGGACGGGCAGACCGCGTGAGACGACCCTTCATCCAGTCCCAAACATGCTCAATGGGGGACAGATCCGGAGATCTTGCTGGCCAGGGTAGTTGATTTACACCTTCTAGAGCACGTTGGGTGGCACGGGATACATGCTGACGTGAATTGTCCTGTTGGAACAGCAAGTTCCCTTGCCGGTCTAGGAATGGTAGAACGATGGGTTCGATGACGGTTTGGATGTACCGTGCACTATTCAGTGTCCCCTCGACGATCACCAGTGGTGTACGGCCAGTGTAGGAGATCGCTCCCCACACCATGATGCCGATTGTTGGCCCTGTGTGCCTCAGTCATATACAGTCCTGATTGTGGCGCTCACCTGCATGGCGCCAAACACGCATACGACCATCGTTGGCACCAAGGCAGAAGCGACTCTCATCGCTGAAGACGACACGTCTCCCATTCGTCCCTTAATTCACGCCTGTCGCGACACCACTGGAGGCGGGCTGCACAATGTTGGGGCGTGAGCGGAAGACGGCCTAACGGTGTGCGGGACCGTAGCCCAGCTTCATGGAGACGGTTGCGAATGGTCCTCGCCGATACCCCAGAGGCAACAGTGTCCCTAATTAGCTGGGAAGTGGCGGTGCGGTCCCCTACGGCACTGCGTAGGATCCTACGGTCTTGGCGTGCATCCGTGCATCGCTGCGGTCCGGTCCCAGGTCGACGGGCACGTGCACCTTCCGCCGACCACTGGCGACCATATCGATGTACTGTGGAGACCTCACGCCCCACGTGTTGAGCAATTCGGCGGTACGTCCACCCGGCCTCCCGCATGCCCACTATACGCCCTCGCTCAGAGTCCGTCAACTGCACATACGGTTCACGTCCACGCTGTCGCGGCATGCTACCAGCGTTAAAGACTGTGATGGAGCTATGTATGCCATGGCAAACTGGCTGACACTGACGGCGGCGGTGCACAAATGCTGCGCAGCTAGCGCCGTTCGACGGCCAACACCGCAGTTCCTGGTGTGTCCGCAGTGCCGTGCGTGTGATCATTGCTTGTACAGCCCTCTCGCAGTGTCCGGAGCAAGTATGGTGGGTCTGACACACAGGTGTCAATGTGTTCTTTTTTCCATTTCCAGGAATGTATATTACCATTATTTTCTAAACCTGGTGAAGGGGGATGGAAGGGGCTGAAAGCCTCCTTCCCAACATTCACCTTCTGTAGATGTAATTCCTGCACAGCTGTATATATCACCTTTATTTTCTAACCTGGGTGTAGGTGGACAGGAAGGGGCTGAAGGTCTCCTTCCCAACATTTACCATCTCTAAATGTAATTCCTGCACAGCTGTATATATCAACTTTATTTTCTAACCTTCGTAAAGGGGGACCAGAAGGGGCTTAAAGTCTCCTTCCCAACATTCACCATCTGTAGTTGTAATTCCTGTACAGTTGTATACATCAACATTATTTTCTAACCTTGGTGAGTGGGGACTGGAAGGGGCTGAAAGCCTCCTTCCCAACGTTCACCATCAGTAGATGTGGTTTGTGCACAGCTGTATATATCTGATATATTTTCTAACCTAGCCATACGACAACTGGAAGTGGATGCACGGAGCCTCCTTACCAACAATCACCATCTGTAGATGTAATTCCTGCAGAGCTGTATATATCACTTTTATTTTGTAACCTTGCTGAAGGGGGACTGGATGGGGCTGAAAGCCCCCTTCCCAACATTCACCATCTGTAGATGTAATACCTGCATGGCTGTATTTATGACCTTTATTCTCTAACCTTGGTGAAAGGGTACTGGAAGGGGCTGAATGCCTCTTTTCCACCATTCACCATCTGTACATGTATTTCCCGCACAGCTGGATAAATCACCTTTATTTTCTATCCTTTGTGAAGGGGGACTGGAAGGGGCTGAAAACCTACTTCCCAAACATGACCATCTGTAGATGTATTTCCTGCACAGCTATATATATCACCATTATATTCTAACCTTGGTGAAGGGGGACCGGGAGGGGCTGAAAGTCTCCTTTCCAAAATTCACTATCTGTAGATGTACTTCCTGCACAGTTGTATATATCACCTTGATTATCTTATCTTGGTGAAGGGGGACTGGAAGGCGGTGGAAGCCTCCTTACCAACAATCTCCATTTGTAGATGTAGTTTCTGCACAGCTGTATATATCTGATATATTTTTTTTCCTAGCCATACGACGACTGGAAGTGGCTGCAGGAAGCCTCCTCACTGACAATCACCATCTGCAGATGTATTTCCAGCACAGCTGTATATATCACATTTATATTCTAACGTTGGTGAAGGGGGACTGGAAGGGGCTGCAGAAAGCCTCCTTACCAAATTTCACCATCTGTAGATGTAGTTTCTGTACCCCTGTAAATATGTCCTGTATTTTCTAACCTAGCCGTACGACGTCTGGAAGTGGCTGCAGGAAGCCGCCTTACCAACAATCACCATCTGTAGATGTCATTCCTTGACGGCTGTATATATAACTTTTTATTTCTATCCGTGTTGAAGGGGGTTGGGAAAGGGTTGAAAGCCTACTTACCAACATTCACTATCAGTATATGTAATTTTGCTGATCTGTATATATCTCCTTCATTTTCTAACCTAGGTGAAAGAGGACTTAAAGGGGCTGATGAATGCCTCCATACCACCAATCACCATCTGTAGATGCAGTTTACGCAGAGCTCTATGTATCACCTTTATTTTCGAACCCTGGTAAAGGGGGACTGGAAGGTCCTGAAAGCCTCGTTCACAACATTCGCCACCAGTAGTGTCATTTCTGCACAGCTGTATATATCACCCTTACATTCTAACCTTGGTAAAGGGGGACCGGAAGGGGCTTAAAGCCTCCTTCCCAACATTCACCAGCTGTAGTTGTAATTCCTGTACAGTTGTATACATCAACTTTATTTTCTAACATTGGTGAAGGGGGAATGGAAGGGGCTGCAAGCCTCCTTCCCAACAATCATCATCTGTAGATGTAATGCATGTACAGCTGTATATATAACCATCATTTTCTATCCTTTGTGAAGGTGGACTGGAAGGGGCTGAATGCCTCCTTCCCAACATGACCATCTGTAGATGAATATCCTGCACAGCTGTATATATCACCTTTATTTCTAACCTTAGTGAAGGGCGACTGGAAGAGGCTGAAAGACTCCTACCCAACATTCACCATCTGTAGATGTAATTCCTGCACAGCTGTATATATCACCTTTATTTTCTAACCTTTGTGAAGGGCCACTGGAAGGGGCTGAAAGTATCCTTCCTAAGGCTCACTATCTGTACATGTAATACCCGCACAGCTGTATATCTCACCTTTTTTTTCAATCCTATGTGAAGGGGGACTGGAAAGGGCTCAAAGCCTCCTAACCAACATTCACCATTTGTAGATGTAATTCCCGCACAGCTGTATATATCACCTTTCATTTCAGATCTTGGTGAAGGGCGACTACAAGGGGCTGAAAGCGGCCTTCCCAACATTTACCATCTGTAGCTGTAATTAATGCACAACTGTATATATCACCTTTATTTTCTAACCTTGGTGAATGGGGAGTTGTACAGGCTGAAAGCCTCTTTCCAAAATGCACCACATGTAGATGTAATTCCTGCACAGCTGTATATATCACCTTTATCTTCTAACCTTGGTGAAGGTGGACTGGAAGGGGCTGAAAGCCTCCTTCCCATTATTCACCATTTGTACATGTAATTCTTGCACAGCTGTATATATCACCTTTAATTTCTATCTTTGGAGTAGGGGGACTGGAAGGGGTTGAAAGCCTGTTTCCCTACATTCACCATCTGTAGATGTAATTCATGCACAGCTGTATATATCACCTTCATTCTCTAACCTTGGTGAAGAGGCACTGGAAGGGGCTGAAAGCCTCCTGCTGTACATTAACCCTATGTAGATGTTATTGCTGCACAGCTGCATATATCACCTTTATTTTCTGACCCTGTTGAAGGGGGACTGGAAGGGGCTGAAAGCCTCTTTAAGAACATTCACCATCTTTATTTGTATTTCGTGCACAATTGTAAATATCACATTTATATTTTAACCTAGGTGAAGAGGGACTGGAACTGCCTGGAATCCTCCTTCCCAACATTCACCATCTGTAGATATAATTCCTGTACAGCTGTATATATTACCTTTGCTTTCTAACCTTGGTGAAGTGGGACTGGGAGGGGCTGAAAAATTCCTTCCAAACATTCACCAACTGTAGAAGTAATTCCTGGACAGCCGTATATATCAGGTTTTTTTTTCTAACCTAGATGAAGGTGGACTCGTTGGAGCTGAAAGCCTCCTTCCCAACGTTCACCATCTGTAGATGTAATTACTGCACGGCTGTATATTTTACCTTTATTTTCTAACCTTGGTGCAGGGGAACTGGAAGGGGTTTAAAGCCTCCTTCGCAATATTCACCATCTGTAGATATAATTTTTGAACAGATGTACATAACTCCTTTAATTTCTAACAGGTGAAATACGACTGTAAGGGGCTGATGAAAGCCTCATTACCGACAATCACACTCTGTAGATGTAGTTGCTGCACAGCTTTATATATCTCGTATCTCATCAACCTAGCAGAATGATGACAGGAAATGGCTGCAGGAACCCCCTTACACAGCTGCACATATCAGCTTTATTTTCTAACCTTGGTGAGGGGGGACTGGAAAGGGCTGCAAGCCTCCATACCAACTATCACCATCTGTAGATGTAGTTTTTGCACAGCTGAATATGTCTTCAACATAGTCTAACCTAGCCGTACGATGACTGTATGTTTTTCCAGGAAGTATCCTTACCAACAATCACCATCTGTAGATGTAATTCCTGCCTTGCTGTATTTATTACCTTTATTCGCTAACCTTGGTGAAGGGGGACTGGAAGGTGCTGAAAGCCTCCTTCCCAACATTCACCATGTGTAGATGTAATTCATGCACAGAAGTATGCATCACCTTCATTTTCTGACCATGGTGAAGAGGGACTGGACAGGGCTGGAAGCCTCCTTCCAAACATTCAGCATCTGCAGATATAATTAATGCGCAGCTGTATATATCACCTTTATTATCTAACCTTGGTGAAGACAGACTGGAAGGGGCTGAAAGCAGCCTTGGTGAAGTGGTAAGGGAAGGGTCTGAAAGCGTCCTTCCCTACATTCACCATCTGTAGATGTAATTTCTGCACAGCTGTATATATCACCTTTATTGACATACCTGGGTGAAGGGGCTGGAAGCCTCCTTCCCAACATTAACCATCTGAAGATGTAATTCCTGCACAGCTGCATATATCACCTTACTTTCTGACTTTGGTGAAGGGGGACCGGAAGGGGTTTAAACCTCTATCCCAACATTCACCATCTGTTGATGTAATTTTTGCACAGCTGTATATATAACTGTTTTTTCTAACCTTGGTGAAGGGGGACTGGAAGTGGCTGAAAGCCTCCCTCCCAACATTTACCATCTTAAGATGTAATTCCTGCACAGCTGTATATATCACCTTCATTTTCTATGCTTGTTGAAGGGGGACTGGAAGGGGCTGAACGCATGTTTCCCAACATCACCATCTGTAGATGTAGTTTTTGCACAGCTGTATATATCTCTTTTATATTGTAATATTGTATATATCATTGTAATTTTCAAATCCTGGTGACGGGGGACAATAAGGGGGTCAATGCCTCCTCCCCAACATTCACCATATGTAGATGTAATTCCTGCACAGCTGTTGATTTCATCTTTAATTTCTAACCTTGGTGAAGGGGGGCTGGAAGTGTCTGAAAGTCTCCTTCCCAACGTTAACCATCTATAGATGTAGTTTCTGCACAGCTGTATATATCTGCTGTATTTTCTAACCTAGCCATTCGACGACTGGAAGTGGCTGCAGGAAGCCTCCTTACCAACAATCAACATCTGTAGATGTCATTCCTTCACAGCTGTATATTTATCTATTAATTTCTATTTGTGGTGAAAGGGGTCAGGAAAGGGCTGAAAGCCAACTTCCCAACACTCACTACCTGTTGATGTAATTTTGCACATCTGCATATATCTCCTTTATTTTCTAACCTATTTGAAGGAGGACAGGAAGGGGCTGATGAAAGTCTCCATACCAACAATCTCCATCTGTAGAAGTAGTTTACGCACAGCTGTATATATCACCTTTATTTTCGAACCTTGGTGAACGGGGACTGGAAGGTACTAAAAGCCTCCTTGACAACATTCGCCACCTGTAGGTGTCATTCCTGAACAGCTGTATATATCACCTTTAATTTCTAACCGTGGTGAACAGGGACTGGAAGGGGCTGAAAGGCTCTTTCCCAGCACTCACCAACTGCAGATATAATTCCTGCATGGCTGTATATATCTGCTACATTTTCTAACAGAGCCATACGACAACTGGAAGTGGATGCAGGAAGCCACCTTACCAACAATCACCGTCTGTAGATGTAATTCCTGCAGAGCTGTATATATATCTTTTATTTTGTAACCTTGGTGAAGGAGAAATGGAATGGGCCGAAAGCCTCTTTCCTAACATTCTCCATCTGTAGATGTAATTCCTGCACAGCTGTATAAATCACCTTTTTTTTTCTAAATTTGGTTAACGGGGACTGGAAAGGGCTGAAAGCCTCCTTCCTGACATTTACCATCTGTAGATGTAATTCCTGCACGGCTGAATATATGTCCTTTATTCTCTAACCTTGGTGAAGGGGAACTGCAAGGGGTTGAAAGGCTCCTTCCCAACATTCACCATATGTAGATGGAATTCCTGCACAGCTGTATAGATCACCATTATTTTGTAACCTTGGTGAAGGGGGATTGAAAGGGGCTGACAGACTCCTTCCCAACTATCACCATCTGTTGATGTAATTCCTGCACAGCTATATATATCACCTTTATTTTCTAACATTGGTGAAGGGGGACTAGAAGGGGCTGAAAGCCTGCTTCCCAACATCTCCACTTGTAGATGTAATTTTGCCCAGTTGTATATATCTCCTTTATTTTCTAACCTAGGAGAAGGTGGACAGAAACGGGCAGCATAAAGGCTCTTTCCCAACATTCACCATCTGCACTTTTTGCACAGCTGTATATAACTCCTTTTTTTTCTAACCTAGGTGAAGATGGACTGGAAGGGTCTGGAAAAAGCCTCCTTACCACCAATCATCATCTGTAGATGTAATTCCTGCTCATCTGTATAAATCAGCTTATTGTCAAACCATGGTGAAGGGGGACTGGAAGGGGCTGAAAGCCGCCTTCCCAACATTAACCATCTGTAGATGTAATTCCTGCACGGCTGTATATATGACCTTTATTCTCTAGCCTTGGTGAAAGGGAACTGGAAGGGACTGAATGGCTCCTTCCCAACTTTCATCATCTGTAGATGTAATTCCTGCACAGCTGGATGTATCACCTTTATTTTCTAACCTTGGTGAAGGGGGACTTGAAGGGGCTGCAAGCCTCCTTCCAAACATTCAGCATCTGCAGATGTAATTAATGCACAGCTGTATATTTCACCTTCAATTTCTAACTTTCTTGAAGGGGGACTTGAATGGGCTGCAAGCCTCCTTCCCAACATGACCATCTGTAGATGAATATCCTGTACAGCTGTATATATCACCTTTATATTCTAACCTTAGTGAAAGGGGACTGGAGGGGGCTGAAAGACTCCTACCCAACATTCACCATCTGTAGATGTAATTCCTGCACAGCTGTATATATCACCTTTATTTTCTAAACTTTGCGAAGGGGCACTGGAAGGGGCTGAAAGTCTCCTTCCCAAGGCTCACTATCTGTGCATGTAATACCCGCCCAGCTGTATATATCACCTTTCATTTCAGAGCTTGGTGAAGGGGGGCTGCAAGGGGCTGAAAACGGCCTTCCCAATATTTACCATCTGTAGCTGTAATTAATGCACATCTGTATATATCACCTTTATTTTCTAACCTTGGTGAAGGGGTACTGGTAGGGGCTGAAAGCGTCCTCCCCAGCATTCACCATCCGTAGATGTAATTTCTGCACTGCTGTGTATATCAGCTTTATATTCTAACCTTGGTGAAGGGGGACTGGAAGGGACTGAAAGCCTCCTTCCTAACATTTGTCTTCTGTAGATGTAATTCCTGCACAGCTGTGTATATCATCTTTACATCCCAACCTTGGCGAATGGGGACTGGATGGGGCTGACAGCCTCCTTCCCAACTATCACCATATGTTAATGTAATTCCCCCACAGCTCTATATATAACGTTTATATCCTAAGTTTGGCGAAGGGGGACTGGATGGATCTGACAGCCTCCTTCCCAACTATCACCATCTGTAGAGATAATTCCTGCAGAGCTGTATATATGATGTTAGTTTCTGAACTTGGCGAAGGGTGACTGGAATGGGCTGAAAGCATCCATCCCAACATTCACCATCTGCAGATGTAATTTTTGCACAGCTGTATGAGTCTCCCTGATTTTCTGATTTAGAGGAAGGGGGCAGGTGGGACTGCAGAAAGTCTCCTTAGCAAAAAACACCATCTGTAAATGTAGTTTCTGCACCACTGTATACATGTCCTGTATTTTCTAACCTAGCCATACGATGACTGGAAGTGGCTGCAGGTAGCCTCCTTTCCACCAATCAACATCTGTAGCTGTAATTCCTGCACAGCTGTATAAATTACCTTTATTTTCTAACCTTTGTGAAGGGGGACTGGAACGGGCTGAAAGCCACCTTCCGAACATTCACCATCTGTAGATGTAATGCATGCTCAGCTGTATTTCACCTTCATTTTCTAACCATGGTGAAGGGGGACTGGAAGGGGCTGAAAGTCTCCTTCCCAATGGTCACTATCTGTAAATTTAATACCCGCACAGCTGTATATACCACCTATATTTTCTATCCTGTGTGAAGGGGGACTGGAAATGGCTGAAAACCTCCTAACCAACATCCACCATTTGTAGATGTGATTCCTGAGCAGCTGTATACATCACCTTTCATTTTTAACCTTGGTGAAGGGGGACTGGAAGGGACTGAAAGCCTCCTTCCCAACATTTACCCTCTGTAACTGTAATTAATGCACATCTGTATACATCACCTTTATTTTCTAACCATGGTGAAGGGGGACTGGAAGGCGCTGAAAGCCTCCTTACGAAAAATCACCATCTGAAGATGTAGTTTTTGCACACCTGTATATATCTTCTATACAGTCTAGCGTAGCCGTACGATGACTGGATGTGGTTGCAGGAAGCTTCCATACCAACAATCACCACCAGTAGATGTTATTCCTGACTGGCTGCATATATCACCTTTATTTTCTACCTTTGGTGACGGGGGACTCGAAGGGGCTAAAAGCCTCCTTCCCAACTTTCTCGATTTCTACATGTAATTCCTGCACAGCTGTATGCATCACCTTTTTTTTCTATCCTTGGTGAAGGGCGACTGGAAGGGACTGAAAGCATCCTTCCCATAATTCACCATCTGTAAATGTAATTCCTGCACAGCTGTATATATTACTTTTATATTCTAACCTTGGTGAAGGGTACTGGAAGGGTCTGAAAGCGCACTTCCCAACATTCAACAACTGTAGGTGTAATTCCTGCACGGTTTACATATCACCTTTAATTTCTAACGTAGGTGAAGGAGGACTGGAAGTGTCTGATGAGAGCCTCCTTACCAACAATCAGCACTGTAGATGTAGTTTCTGCACAGCTGTATATATCTCCAATATAGTCTAACCTAGACGTACGATGACTGGTTGTGGCTGCAGGAAGCCTCCTTACCAACAATCACCATCTGCAGATGTAATTCCTGCACACCCGTATATATCATCTTTATTTTCTAACCTTTTTGAAGGGAGACTGGAAGGGGCCGAAAGTTTCCTTCCCAACATTCACCAACTGTAGATGTAATTGCTGCGCAGCTGTATATAACATCTTTATTTTCAAACCTTGGTGAAGGGGGACTGGAAGGGGTTTAAAGCCTCCTTCGCAAGATTCACCATCTGTAGATGTAATTTTTGCACAGATGTACATATCTCCTTTAATTTCTAACCTAGGTGAAGGACGACTGGAAGGGGCTGATGAAAGCCTCATTACCGACAATCACAATCTGTAGATATAGTTGCTGCACAGCTGTATATATATCTTGTACCTCATCAACCTAGCAGAATGATTACAGGAAGTGGCTGCACGAACACCCTTACACAGCTGCACATAACAGCTTTATTTTCTAACCTTGGTGAGGGGGGACTGGAAAGGGCTGCAAGCCTCCTTCCCAACATTCACCATCTGTAGAAGTAATTCCTGCACAGCTGTATATATTACCTTTATATTCTAATGTTGGCGAAGAGGGACTGGATGGATCTGACAGCCTCCTTCCCAACAATCACCATCTGTAGATATAATTGCTGCACAGCTGTATATATCTCGTATCTCGTCTAACCTAGCTGAAATATGGCTGGAAGTGGCTGCAGCAACCCCTTACACAGCTGCACATTTCAGCTTTGTTTTATTACCTAGGTGAGGGGGGACTGGGAGGGCTGTAAGCCTCCTTCCCAACATTCAACTTCTGTAGATGTAATTTTTGCACAGCTGTATATATCTAATTTATTTTCTAACCTAGGTGAATGAGGACTGGAAGGGGCTGAAAGCCTCATTCCCAACAATCACCATCTGTATATGTAATTCCTGCACAGCTGGATATATCACCTTTATCTTCTAATCTTGGTGAAGGGTGACTTGTAGGGGCTGAAAGCCTCTTTCCAACATTCACCATATGTAGATGTAATTCCTGCGCAGCTGTATATATTACCTTTATCTTCTAACCTTGGTGAAGGTGGACTGGAAGGGGCTGAAAGCCTCCTTCCCAACATTCACCATTTGTACATGTAATTCTTGCACAGCTCTATACATCACCTTTAATTTCTATCTTTGGAGTAGGGGGACTGGAAGGGGTTTAAAGCCTGCTTTCCTACATTCACCATCTGTAGATGTAATTCATGCACAGCTGTATATATCACCTTCATTCTCTAACCTTGGTGACGAGGCACTGGAAGGGGCTGAAAGCCTCCTGCCGTACATTAAGCCTATGTAGATGTTATTGCTGCACAGCTGCATATATCACCTTTATTTTCTGACCTTGGTGAAGGGGGACTCGAAGGGGCTAAAAGCCTCCTTCCCAACATTCACCATTTGTACATATAATTCCTGCACAGTTGTATATATCACCTTTATATTCTAACCTAGGTAAAGGGGGACTGGAAGGGGCCGAAAGACTCCTTCCCAACATTCAACAACTGTAGATGTAACTCCTGCACAGTTGTATATATCACCTTTAATTGCTAACGTACATGAACGAATGGGGAATGTTGGGAAGGAGGCTTTCAGGACCTTCAATTCACCCTTCACCAAGGATAGAAAATAAAGATGATATATACGGGTGTGCAGGAATTACATCTGCAGATGGTGATTGTTGGTAAGGAGGCTTCCTGCAGCCACATCCAGTCATCGTACGTCTAGGTTAGACTATATTGGAGATATATACAGCTGTGCAGAAACTACATAGCCGTATATATCACCTTTATTTTCTATCCTTGGTGAAGGGAGACTTGAAGGGGCTGAAAGCCTGCTTCCCTACATTCACCATCTGTAGATGTAATTCCTGCATGGCTGTATATATTACCTTTATTTTCTAACCTTGGTGAAGGGGGAATGGAAGGTCCGAAAGCCTCCTTCCCAACAATCACCATCGGTAGATGTAGTTTTTGCACAGCTGTATATATCTTCTATATAGTCTAGCGTAGCCGTACGATGACTGGATGTGGTTGCAGGTAGCCTCCATACCAACAATCACCATCAGTAGATGTAATTCCTGCACAGCTGTATTTATGATCTTTATTTTCAGACCTTGGTGATGGGGGACTGGAAGGGGCTGGAAGCCTCCTTTCAAACATTCACCATCTGCAGATATAATTTATGGTCAGCTGCATGTATCCCCTTTATTTTCTAACCTTGGTGATGGGGGACTCGATGGGGCTAAAAGCCTCCTTCCCAACATTCACCATTTGTACATGTAATTCCTGCACAGCTGTATGCATCACCCTTATTTTCTATCCTTGGTGAAGGGCGACTGGAAGGGACTGAAAGTCTCCTTCCCATAATTCACCATCTGTAGATGTTTTTCCTGCACAGCTGTATGTATCACCTTTATTTTCAATCCTTAATGAAGGAGGACTGGAATGGGCTGATGAAAGCATCGTTACCAACAAACAACATCTGTAGACGTAGTTTCTGCACAGCTGTATATATTACCTTTACATTCTAACCATTGTGAATGGGGCTGCAAGGGCTAAAACATTCATCCCAACATTCACCATTTGTAGATGCAATTCCTGCACAGCTCTATACATCACCTTCATTTTTTAACCATGGTGAAGGGGGACTGGAAGGTGCTGAAAGCCTCATTCCCAACAATCACCATCTGTAGATGTAGTTCCTGCACAGCTGGATATATCACCTTTATCTTCTAACCTTGGTGAAGGTGGACTGAAAGGGGCTGAAAGCCTCTTTCCCAACATTGACCATCTGTAGATGTAATTCCTGCTAAGCTGTATGTATTTTCTATCCTTGGTGAAGGGGGAATGTAAGGGCCTGAAAGCCTCCTTCACAACATTAACCATCTGTAGATGTAATTTTTGCACAGCTGTATATATATTGTTTATCTTCTTACCTTGGTGAACGAGGAGTGGAAGGGGCTGATGAATGCCTCCTTACCAACAATCACCATCTGTAGATGTAATTCCTGCATGGCTGTATAAATCACCTTTATTTTCTAACCTTGGTGAATGGGGAGTAGATGGGGCTGAAAGCCTTCTTCCCAACATTCACCATGTTTAGATGCAATTCCTGCACAGCAGCATATAACACCTTTATTTTCTAACCATGATGAGGGGGGACTGGAAGGGGCTGAAAGCCTCCTTCCCAACATTCACCATATGTAGATGTAATTCCTGCGCACCTGTATTTATCACCTTTACTGTCTAACCATATGGAAGGGCTACTGGAAGGGGCTGAAAGCCTTCTTCCCAACATTCTCCATCTGTAGATGTAATTCATGCAAAGCTGTATCTATCACCTTTACTTTCTAACCTTGGTGAAGGGGGACTGGAAGGGGCTGAAAGCCGGCTTCCCAACATTCAACATCTGTAGATGCAATTCCTGCACAGCTGTATGTATCATCTTTATTGCCTGACCTTGGTGAAGTGGCACTGGAAGGGGCTTAAAGCCTCCTTCCCAACATTCACCATCTATAGTTGCAATTACTGTACAGTTGTATACATAAACTATATTTTCTAACCTTGGTGAAGGGGGAATGGAAGGGGCCGAAAGCCGCCTTCCCAATGTTCACCATCAGTAGATGTAGTTTGTGCACAGCAGTATATATCTTCTCTATCTTCTAATCTAGCCATACGGCAATTGGAAGTGGATGCAGGGAGCCTCCTTATTAACAATCACCATCTGTAGATGTAATTCCTACAGAGTTGGTTATATCAGTTTTATTTTGTAACCTTGGTGAAGGGGGACTGGAAGGGGCTGAAAGCTGCCTTCCCAACTTTCACCATCTGTAGATGTAATTATTGCACATCTGAATGTATCACCTAATTTTCTTACCCTGGTGAAGGGGGGGCTGGAATGGGCTGAAAGCCTCTTTCCCAACATTCTCCATCTGTAGATGTAGTTTCTGCACTGCTGTATATATCACCATTATTTTCTAACATTGGTGACGGGGAACTCGAAGGGGCTAAAAGCCTCCTTCCCAACATTCACGATTTGTACATGTAATTCCTGCACAGCTGTATGCATCACCTTTATTTTCAATCCTTGGTGAAGGGGGACTGGTAGGGCCTGAAAGCCTGCTTCCCTACATTCACCATCTGTAGATGTAATTCCTGCATGGCTGTATATATTACCTTTATTTTGTAACCTTTTTGAAGGGAGACTGGAAGGGGCCGATAGCTTACTTCCCAACATTCACCAACTGTAGATGTAATTCCTGCGCAGCTGTATATAACATCTTTATTTTCAAACCTTGGTGAAGGGGGACTGGAAGAGTCTTAAAGAGTCCTTCCCAACATTCAACATCTGTAGATGGAATTCCTGCACAGCTGTATATATCACCTTTATTTTCTAACCATGGTGAGGGGGACAGGAAGAGGCTGAAAGCCTCCTTCCCAACATTCACCATCTGTAGATGTAGTTCCTGCACAGCTGTATGTATCACCTTTATTGTCTAACCTTGGTGAAGGGGCAGTGGAAGGTGCTGGGAGCCTCCTTCCCAACATTCACCATCTGTAGATGTAATGCATGCTCAGCTGTATTTCACCTTTATTTTCTAACCATGGTGAAGGGGGACTGGAAGGGGCTGAAAGTCACCTTCCCTATGCTCACTATCTGTAAATGTAATACCCGCACAGCTGTATATACCACCTATATTTTCTAACCTGTGTGTAGGGGGACTGGAAAGGGCTGAAAACCTCCTAAGCAACATCCACCATTTGTAGATGTAATTCCTGCGCAGCTGTATATAACATCTTTATTTTCAAACCTTGGTGAAGGGGGACTGGAATGGTCTTAAAGAGTCATTCCAAACAATCACCATCTGTAGATATAATTGCTGCAAAGCTGTATATATCTCGTATCTCATCTAACCTAGCTGAAATATGGTTGGAAGTGGCTGCAGCAACCCCTTACACAGCTGCACATTTCAACTTTGTTTTATAACCTAGGTGAGGGGGGACTGGAAAGGGCTGTAAGCCTCCTTCACAACATTCAACTTCTGTAGATGTAATTCTTGCACAGCTGTATATATCTAATTTATTTTCTAACCTAGGTGAATGAGGTCTGGAAGGGGCTGATGAAAGCATCATTACCAACAATCACCATCTGTAGATGTAATTTTTGCACTGCTGTATATAAGTCCCTTATTTTCTAACCTTGGTGAAGGAGGACTGGAAGGGGCTGATAAAACACTCCTTACTAACAAACAACATCTGCAGACGTAGTTCCTGCACAGCTGTATATATCACCATTGCATTCTAACCTTGTTGAATGGGGACTGCAAGGGCTAAAACATTCTTCCCAACATTCACCATTTGTAGATGTAATTCCTGCACAGCTCTATATATCACCCTCATTTTTTAACCTTGGTGAAGGCAAACTGGAAGGTGATGAAAGCCTCATTCCCAACAATCACCATCTGTAGATGTAATTCCTGCACAGCTGGATATATCACCTTTATCTTCTAACCTTGGTGAAGGTGGACCGGATGGGGCAGAAAGCCTCCTTCCCAACATTCACCAACTGTAGATGTAATTCCTACACAGCTGCATATATCACCTTTATTTTCAAACCTTGGTGAAGGTTGACTGGAAGGGACTGAAAACCTCCTTCCCAACATTCGCTATCTGTAGAAGTAATTCCTGCACAGCTGTATATATCACCTTTATTTTCTACCCTTGGTGAAGGGTGACTTGTAGGGGCTGAAAACCTCTTTCCAACATTCACCATATGTAGATGTAATTCCTGCGCAGCTGTATATATAACCTTTATCTTATAACCTTAGTGAAGGTGGACTGGAAGGGGCTGAAAGCCTCCTTCCCAACAATCACCATTTGTACGTGTAATTCTTGCACAGCTCTATACATCACCTTTAATTTCTATCTTTGGAGTATGGGGACTGGAAGGGTATTAAAGCCTGCTTTCCTACATTCACCATCTGTAGATGTAATTCATGCATGGCTGTATATATTACCTTTATTTTCTAACCTTGGTGAAGGAGGACTGGAAGGGTTCGAAAGCCTCCTTACCAACAATCACCATCTGTAGATGTAGTTTTTGCACTGCTGTATATATCTTCTGTATAGTCTAGCGTAGCCGTACAATGACTGGATGTGGATGCAGGTAGCCTCCATACAACAAACATCATCAGTAGATGTTATTCCTGCCTCGGTGTATATATCACCTTTATTCTCAAACTTTGGTGAAGGGGAACTGGAGGGTGCTGAAAGCCTCCTTCCCAACATTCACCATCTGTAGATGTAATTCCTGCACAGCTGTATGTATGATCTTTATTTTCAGACCTTGGTGATAGGGGACTGGAAGGGGCTGGAAGCCTCCTTCCAAACATTCACAATCTGCAGATATAATTTATGCTCAGCTGCATTTATCACCTTTATTTTCTAACCTTGGTGAAGGGGGACTCGATGGGGCTAACAGCCTCCTTCCCAACATTCACCATTTGTACATGTAATTCCTGCACAGCTGTATGCATCACCTTTATTTTCAATCCTTGGTGAAGGGGGTCTGGAAGGGGCTGATGAAAGCATCGTTACCAACAAACAACATCTGTAGACGTAGTTTCTGCACAGCTGTATATATCACCTTTACATTCTAACCTTGGTGAATGGGGACTGCAAGGGCTAAAACTTTCTTCCCAACATTCACCATTTGTAGATGTAATTCCTGCACAGCTCTATACATCACCTTCATTTTTAAACCATGGTGAAGGGGGACTGGAAGGTGCTGAAAGCCTCATTCCCAACAATCACCATCTGTAGATGTAATTCCTGCACAGCTGGATATATCGCCTTTATCTTCTAACCTTGGTGAAGGTGGACTGAAAGGGGCTGTAAGCCTCCTTCCAAACATTCACTATCTGTAGATGTAATTCCTGCACAGCTGTATATATCACCTTTATTTTCTATCCTTGGTGAAGGGTGACTTGTAGGGGCAGAAAGCCTCTTTCCAACATTCACCATTTGTACATGTAATTCTTGCACAGCTGTATATATCACCTTTAAATTCTATCTTTGGAGTAGGGGGACTGGAAGGGGTTGAAAGCCTACTTCCCAACATTCAACAACTGTAGATGTAATTCCTGCACAGTTGTATATATCACCTTTATATTCAAACCTAGGAGAAGGGGGACTGGATGGCGCTGAAAGCCTGCTTCGCAACATTCACCATCTGTAGAAGTAATTCCGGCACGGCTATATATTTTACCTTTATTTTCTAACCTTGGTGCAGGGGGACTGGAAGGGGTTTAAAGCCTCCTTCGCAACATTCACCATCTGTAAATGTAATTTTTGCACAGATGTACTTATCTCCTGTAATTTCTAACCTAAGTGAAGGACGAAAGGAAGGGACTGATGAAAGCCTCATTACCAACAATCACAATCTGTAGATGTAGTTGCTGCACAGCTGTATATATCTTGTATCTCATCAACCTAGCAGAATGATAACAGGAAGTGGCTGCAGGAACCCCCTTACACAGCTGCACATATCAGCTTTATTTTCTAACCTTGGTGAGGGGGGACTGGAAAGGGCTGCAAGCCTCCTTCCCAACATTCACTATCTGTAAATGTAATTCCTGCGCGGCTGTATATATAACTTTATTTTCTAAACTTGGTGAAGGGGGACTGGAAGGGCCTGAAAACGTCCTTCCCAACATTAAACATCGCTAGATATAATTACTGCACAGCTGTAGATACTGCCTTTATATTCAAACCTTGCTGAAGGGGGACTGGAAGGGGTTGAAAGCCTCCTTCCCAACATTCAACAACTGTAGATGTAATTCCTGCAAAGTTGTATATATCACCTCTATATTCAAACCTAGGAGAAGGGGGACTGGATTTCGCTGACAGCCTGCTTCGCAACATTCACCATCTGTAGATGTAATTCCTGCATGGCTTTATATATCAAATTTATTTTCTAACCTTGGTGAATGGGGACTAGAGGGGCTCAAAGCCCCCTTCATCACTTTCACTATCTGTAGATGTAATTTCTGCACAGTTGTATATATCACCTTGATTTTTTAACATTGTTGAAGGGGGACTGGAAGGCACTGAAAGCCTCCTTACCAACAAGCACCATCTGTAGATGTCTTTCCTGCACAGCTGTATGTATCACCTTCATTCTCCATACTTGGTGGAGGGGGACTGGAAGGGGCTGAATGCCTGTTTCCCAGCATCAGCATCTGTAGATGTAATTTTTGCACAGCTGTATATATCGCCTTTATTTTGTAACCTAAGTGAAGGTGGCCTGAAATGGGCTGCAGATTGCATCCTTTCCAAATTTCAATACCTGTAGATGTAATTCCTGCACAGCTGTATATATCACCTTCATTATCTATACTTGGTGAAGGGGCACTGGAAGGGGATGAATGTCTCCTCCTCAACATTTATCATCTGTAGATGTAATTTTTGCACAGCTCTATGTATCCCCTTTTATTATCTAACCTAGGTGAAGGAGGAATGGAAGAGGCTGATGAAACC
The DNA here is from genome assembly GCF_021461395.2 of Schistocerca americana. Classification (NCBI taxonomy): domain Eukaryota; kingdom Metazoa; phylum Arthropoda; class Insecta; order Orthoptera; family Acrididae; genus Schistocerca; species Schistocerca americana. The sequence goes on along the minus strand of NC_060124.1, from coordinate 596,547,888 downwards.
CTCCTTACTAACAATCAACATCTGTAGACGTAGTTTCTGCACAATTGTATATATTACCTATATTTTCTAACCTTGTTGCATGGGGACTGGAAGGGGTTGGAAGACTCCTTCCCAACATTCACCATATGTACATGTAATTCCTGCACAACTGTATATATCACCTTTATTTTCTAACCTTGGTGAAGGGGGACTGGAATAGGATGAAAGCCTCCTTCCCAACATTCACTATATGTGGATGTAATACCTGCGCGGCTGTATAGATCACCATTATTTTCTAACATTGGTGATGGGGGACTGGAAGAGGCTGAAAGACTACTTCCCAACACCACCATTTGTAGATGTAATTCCTGCACAGCTGTATAAATCACGTTTATATTCTATACTTGGTGAAGGGGTACTAGAAGGGGCTGAAAGCCTGCTTCCCAACATCACCATTTGTAGATGTAATTTTTGCCCGGTTGTATGTATCTTCTTTACTTTCTAACCTAGGAGAAGGTGGACAGAAGCAGGCTGCATAAAGGCTCTTTCTCAACATTCACCATCTGCATATTTTGCACAGATGTATATATCTCCTTTTTTTTTTTAGCCTAGGTGAAGAAGGACTGGACGAGTCTGGAGAAAGCCTTCTTACCGCCAATAATCCTCTGTAGATTTAATTCCTTATCATCTGTAAATATCAGCTTCTTGTCAAACCATGGTTAAGGGGGACTGGAAGGGGCTGAAAGCCTGCTTCCTAACATTAACCATCTGTAGATGTAATTCCTGCAAGGCTGTATATATCACCTTTATAATATAACCTTGGTGAAGGGGGACTGGAAGGGGCTGAAAGACTCCATTCCAACATTCACCATCTGTAGATGTTATTCCTGCACCTCTGTATGCATCACAATTATTTTCTGACCATGGTGAATGGGGACTGGAGGGGCTGAAAGCCTCCTTCCCAACATTCATCATCTGTAGATGTAATGCATGCATAGCTGCATATATCACCTTTATTTTCTATCCTTTGTGAAGGGGGACTGGAAGGGGCTGAAAGCCCCTTTCCCAACATGACCATCTGTAGATGTATTTCCTGCACAGCTGTATATATCACCTTTATTTTCTAACCTTGGTGAAGGAGGACTGGAAGGGGCTGCAGAAAGCCTCCTACCCAACATTCACCATCTGTATCTGTAATTAATGCACAGTTGTATATAGCACCTTTATTTTGTAACCTTGGTGAAGGGGGACTGGAAGGCGCTGAAAGCCTCCTCCCTACATTAACCCTATGTAGATGTTATTGCTGCACAGCTGCATATATCACCTTTATTTTCTGACCTTGGTGAAGGGGGACTGGAAAGGGCTGAAACCCTTTTTCCGAACATTCACCATCTGTAGTTGTATTTCCTGCACAGTTGTAAATATCACATTTATATTCTAACCTAGGTAAAGAGGGACTGGAAGTGCCTGGAAGCCTCCCTCCCAACATTCACCATCTGTAGATGTAATTCCTGCATGGCTCAATATATTACATTTATTTTCTAACCTTGGTGAAGTGGGACTGGAAGGGGTTGAAAGCCTGCTTCCCTACATTCACCATCAGTAGAAGTAATTCCTGCGCAACTGTATATATCACCTTTCATTTCTAACCATGGTGAAGGGGGACTGGAAGCGGCTGAAAGCCTATTTCCCAACATATACCCTCCGTAGCCGTAATTAATGCACATCTGTATGTATCACCTTTATTTTCTAACCATGGTGAAGAGGGACTGGAGAGGGCTGGAAGCCTCCTTCCAAACATTCAGCACCTGCAGATATAATTAATGCTCAGCTGTATGTATCACCTGTATTTTCTAACCTTGGTGAAGAGGGACTGGAAGGGGCTGAAAGCAGCCTTCCCAACACTCACAATCTGTAGATGTAATTCCTGCATGGCTGTATATATTACCTTTATTTTCTAACATTGGTGAAGGGGGACTGGAAGGAGCTGAAAGGCTCCTTCCCAACATTCACCAACTGTGGATGTAATTCATATGCAGCTGTATATCTCGCCTTTATTTTCAAACCTTGGTGAAGGGGGACAGGAAGGGGCTGAAAACCTCTTTCCCAACATTCACCATCTGTAGATGTAATTCCAGCACCGTGTTATATATCACATTTAATTTCTATCCTAGGTGAAGGAGGACTGGAAGGGGCCATGAAAGCCTCATTACCAACAATCACTATCTGTAGATGTAGTTGCTTCACAGCTGAATATATCTTGTATATAGTCTAACCTAGGAGTACGATGACTGGAAGTGGCGCCAAGAACCCCCTTACACTGCTGCACATATAAGCTTTATTTTCTATCCTTGGTGAAGGGGGACTGGATGGGGCTGAAAGTCTGCTTCCCTACATTCACTATCTGTAGATGTAATTCCTGCACTGCTGTATATATGTGTTTTTTTTTCTAACCTTCTTGAAGGGGGACTGGAAGGAGCTGAAAGCCTCCTTCCCAACATTCACCATCTGAAGATGTTATTCCAGCACAGCTGTATATATCACCTTTATGTTCTAACCTTGGTGAGGGGGGACTGGAAGGGGCCAAAAGCCTCCTTCCTGACATTAACCATTTTAAGATGTATTTCCAACACAGCTGTATATATCATCTTTATATTCTGACCTAGGAGCAGGGGACCGGATTTCGCTGAAAGACTCATCCCCAACATTCACCACGGTAACATTCACAATCTGTAGATGTAAATCCTGCGCAGCTGTATATATCACATTTATTTTCTAACCTTGGTGAAGGGGGACTGGAAGGGGCTGAAAGCCTGCTTCCCAACATTCACCGTCTGTAGATGTAATTCCTTCACAGCTGTACATATCACCTTTATCTTCTAACATAGGTGAAGGAGGACTCGAAAGTCCCAAAATCCTCGTTCCCAACATTCACTAACTGTAGACGTAATTCCTGCACAGCCGTATACATAAACTTTATTTTCTAACCCTGGTGAAGGGGAACTGGAAAGGGCTGATAGCCTCCTCCCCAACATTCACCATTCATAGATGTAATTTTTGCACAGCTGTATATATCTCCTCTATTTTCTAACTAAGGTGAAGGAGGACAGGAAGGGGCTGATGAAACACTTTTTACTAACAAAGAACATCTGTAGACGTAGTTTCTGCACAGCTCTATATATCACCTTAATTTTCTAACCTTGGTGAAGGGGGACTGGAAGGGGCTGAAAGCTGCCTTCCCAACATTCATCATCTGTAGAAGTTATTCCTGCACAGCTGTATATATCACCTTATATTTCTAACCTTGATGAAGGGGCACTGGAAGGGGCTGAAAGCCTGCTTGTTAGAATTCACAGTCTGTAGATGGAATTCCTGCACATCTCTATGAATCACCTTCATTTTCTAACCTTCTTGAAGGGGGACTGGAAGGGGCTGATGAAAGCCTCATTACCAACAATCACTATTTGTAGATGTAGTTGCTACACAGCTGAATATATCTCGTATATAGTCTAACCTAGGAGTACGATGACTGGAAGTGGCGCAAGGAACCCCCTTACACAGCTGCACATATCAGCTTTATTTTCTATCCTTGGTGAAGGGGGACTGGATGGGGCTGAAAGTCTACTTCCCTACATTCACTATCTGTAGATGTAATTCCTGGACTGCTGTATATATGTGTTTTTTTCTAACCTTCTTGAAGGGGGACTGGAAGGAGCTGAAAGCCTCCTTCCCAACATTCACCATCTGAACATGTAATTCCTGCACAGCTGTATATTTTACTCTTTTTTCTAACCTTGGTGGAGGGGTACTGGAAGGGGCTGAAAGCCTCCTTCCTGACATTAACCATCTCAAGATGTATTTCCAACATGGCTGTATATATCATCTTTATATTCTAACCTAGGAGAAGGGGGACCGGATTTCGCTGAAAGACTCATCCCCAACATTCACCACGGTAACATTCACAATCTGTAGATGTAAATCCTGCACAGCTGTATATATCACATTTATTTTCTAACCTTAGTGATGGGGGACTGGAAGGGGCTGAAAGCCTGCTTCCCAACATTCACCGTCTGTAGATGTAATTCCTTCACAGCGCTACGTATCACCTTTATCTTCTAACATTGGTGAAGTAGGACTGGAAAGTCCCAAAATCCTCATTCCCAACATTCACTACCTGTAGACGTAATTCCTGCACAGCCGTATACATAAACTTTATTTTCTAATCCTGGTGAAGGGGAACTGGAAGGGGCTGAAAGCCTCCTCCCCAACATTCACCATTTACAGATGTAATTTTTGCACAGCTGTATATATCTCCTCTATTTTCTAACTAAGGTGAAGGAGGACAGGAAGGGGCTGATGAAACACTCCTTATTAACAAACAACATCTGTAGAAGTATTTTCTGTACACCTGTATATATCACCTTAATTTTCTAACCTTGGTGAAGGGGGACTGGAAGGGGCTGAAAGCTGCCTTCCCAACATTCATCATCTGTAGAAGTTATTCCTGCACAGCTGTATATATCACCTTTTATTTCTAACCTTGGTGAAGGGGCACTGGAAGGGGCTGAAAGCCTGCTAGTTAGCATTCACAGTCTGTAGATGGAATTCCTGCACAGCTCTATGAATCACCTTCATTTACTAACCTTGGAGAAGAGGTACTGGAAAGTCCTGAAAGCCTCCTTTTTAACATTCACCATCTGTAGATGTAATTTTTGCACAGCTATATATATCACCTTTATTTTCTAACCTAGGTGAAGGACGACTGGTAGTGGCTGACGAAATACTCCTTACTAACAATCAACATCAGTAGACGTAGTTTCTGCACAGCTGTATATATCACCATAATTTTCTAACCTTGGTGAAGGGGACTGGAAGGTCCAGAAAGCCTCCTTCCCAACATTCACCATCTGTAGATGTAATTTTTGCACAGTTGTATATATCTCCTTGATTTTCTAACCTTGGTGAAGGGTGACTGGAAGGGGCTGAAAGCCTCCTTCCAGACATTCACCATCTGTAGTTGTAATAAATGCACATCTGTATATATCACCTTTATTTTCTAACCTTGGTGAAGGGGGACTGGAAGGTGCTGAAAGACTCCTTACCAACTGTCACCATCTGTAAATGTAGTTTTTGCACATCTGTATGTATCACCTTTATTTTCTGACCTTGGTGAAGAGGGACTGGACAGGACTGGAAGCCTCCTTCCAAACATTCAGCATCTGCAGATATAATTAATGCTCAGCTGTTTGTATCACCTGAATTTTCTAACCTTGGTGAAGACAGACTGGAAGGGGCTGAAAGCAGCCTTCGCAACACTCACAATCTGTAGATGTAATTCCTGCATGGCTGTATATATTACCGTCATTTTCTAACATTGGTGAAAGGAGACTGGAAGGAGCTGAAAGACTCCTTCCCAACATTCACCAACTGTAGTTGTAATTCCTATGCAGCTGTATATATCACCTTTATTTTCAAACCTTGGTGAAGGGGGACTGGAAGGAGCTGAAAGCCTCCTTCCCAACATTCACCATCTGAAGATGTAATTCCTGCACAGCTGTATGTATCACCTTTATGTTCTAACCTTGGTGAGGCGGGACTGGAAGGGGCCGAAAGCCTCCTTCCCAACATTCACCATCTGTAGGTGTAATTCCTGCACAGCCTTATATTTTACACTTTTTTCTAACCTTGGTGAAGGGGGACTGGAGGTGCTGAAGCCTGCTTCCCAACATTCACTGTCTGTAGATGTAATTCCTTCACAGCTGTACATATCACCGTTATCTTCTAACATTGGTGAAGGAGGACTGGAAAGTCCCAAAATCCTCGTTCCCAACATTCACTATCTGTAGACGTAATTCCTGCACAGCTATATATATCACCTTTATTTTCTGACCTTGGTAAATGGGGACTGGAGGGACTGGAAGCCTCTTTCCGAACATTCACCATCTGCTGATGTAATTTCTGCACAGCTTTATATATCAGGTTTTTTCTCTGTCCTGGGTGAATGGGGACTGGAAGGGGCTGAAGGCCCTCTTCCCAACTATCACCATCTGTAGAAGTAATTCCTTCACACCTGTATATATCACGTAAGTTTCTGAACTTGGTGAAGTGGGACTGGAAGGTGCTGAAAGCCTCCTTCCAAACAATCACCATCTGTAGATGTAATTATTGAACAGCTGTATAAGTCTCCCTGATTTTCTAACCTAATAGAAGATTACAGGAAGGGGCTGCAGAAAGCCTCCTTACCAACAATCACCATCTGCAGATGTAGTTTCTGCTGCCCTGTATATATGTCCTGTATTTTCTAACATAGCCGTACGACGACTGGAAGTGGCTGCAGGTTGCCTCCTTTCCACCAATCACCATCTGTAGATCTAATTCCTGCACAGCTGTATAAATCACCTTCATTTTTTAACATGGGAAAATGGGGACTGGAGGATCTGAAAGCTTCCCTCCCAACATTCATCATCTGTAGATGTAATGCATGAACAGCTGCATATATCACCTTTATTTTCTATCCTTTGTGAAGGGGGACTAGAAGGGGCTGAAAACCTCCTTCCCAACATGACCATCTGTAGATGTATTTCCTGCACAGCTGTATATAGCACCTTTATATTCTAACCTTGGTGAAGGGGGACTGGAGGGGCTGAAAGCCTCCTTCCCAACATTCATCATCTTTAGATGTAATTCATGCATAGCTGTATATATCACCTTAATTTTCTAACCTTGGTGAAGGGGGACTGGAAGGGCTGAAAATCTCCTTCCCAACACTCACTTTCTGCACATTTAACACCCCCACATCTGTATATACCAACTTCATTTTCTATCCTGTGTGAAGGGGGACTGGAAAAGGCTAAAAAACCTCCTAACCAACATTCACCATTTGTAGATGTATATCCTGGGCAGCTGTATATATCACCTTTAATTTCTAACCTTGGTGAAGGGGGGACTGGAAGTGGCAGAAAGCGTCCTTCCAAACATTCACCATCTGTAGCCGTAATTAATGCACATCTGTACATGTCACATTTATTTTCTAACCTTGGTGAAGGGGGACCGGGAGGGGCTGAAGGCCTCCTTCACAACATTCACTATCTGTAGATGTAATTCCTGCACTGTTGTATATATCACCTTGATTTTCTTATCTTGGTGAAGGGGGACTGGACGGCGGTGGAAGCCGCCTCACCAACAATCTCCATTTGTAGATGTAGTTTCTGCACAGCTGTATATATCTGCTATATTTTCTAACCTAGCCATACGACGACTGGAAGTGGCTGCAGGAAGCCTCCTTACCGACAATCACGATCTGCAGACATTATTCCAGCATAGATGTATAAATAACTTTTATTTTCTAACCTTGGTGAAGGGGGACTTCAAGGGGCTGATAGCTGCCTTCCCAATATTCACTCTCTGTAGATGTAATTCTTGCACAGCCGTATATCTCCTCTTTATCATCTAACTTTGGTGAAGGGCGAATGGAAGGAGCTGAAAGCCTCGTTCCAAACATTCACCATCTGCAGATATAATTCCTGCAAAGCTGAATGTATAACGTTTATTTTCTACCCATGGTGAAAGGGGACAGAAAGCCTCTTTCCCGACATTCACCATCTGTAGATGTAATTCCTGCACGGCTGTATATACCACCTTTATAATATAACCTTGGTGAAAAGGGACTAGAAGGGCTGAAAGACTCTTTCCCAACATTCACCATCTGTAGATGTTATTCCTGCACAGCTGTATATATCACCTTTATTTTCTAACATTGGTGAAGGGGGACTGGAAGGGGCTGAAAGCCTGCTTCCCAACATTCACCTTCTGTTGATGTAATTCCTGCACAGCTGTGTATATCAGGTTTTTTTTCTAACCTTGTTGAAGGGGGACTGGAAGGGGCTGAAAGCCTCCTTCAAAACATTAACCATCTGTAGATGTAAATCCTGCACAGCTGCATATATCACCTTTATTTTCTGATCTTGGAAAATGGGGACTGGAGGGGCTGAAAGCCTCTTTCCGAACATTCACCATCTGTTGATGTAATTCCTGCACAGCTGTATACATCAGGTTTTTTTTTTCTAACCTTGGTGAAATGGGACTGGAAGGGGCTGAAAGCCTCCTTCCCAACAATCATCATCTGTAGATGTAATGCATGAACAGCAGTATATATAACCGTTATTTTCTATCCCTTGTCAAGGGGACTGGGAGGGGCTGAATGCCTCCTTCCCAACATGACCATATGTAGATGTATTTCCTGCACAGCTGTATATATCACCTTTATATTCTACCCTAGGTGAAATGGGACTGGAAGGGGCTGAAAGACTCCTTCAAAACATTCACCATCTGTAGATGTAATTCCTGCACAGTTGTAAATATCACCTTTAATTGCTAATATATGTGAGGAAGGACTGGAAGTGTCTGATGAAAGCCTCCTTACAAACAATCACCATCTGTAGATGTAGTTTCTGCACAGCTGTATATATATCCAATATAGCCTAACCTAGATGTACGATGACTGGATGTGGCTGCAGGAAGCCTCCTTACCAACAAACACCATCCGTAGATGTTATTCCTGCACAGCTGCATATATCACCTTTATTTTCTGACCTTTGTGAAATGGGACTGCAAGGGGCTGAATGCCTGCTTCCCAACATTCACTGTCTGTAGATGTAATTCCTGCACAACTGTAAATATCACCTTTATTTTTTAACCTTGGTGGAGGGGGACTGGATGTGCGCTGAAAGCTTCATTCCCAACATTCACCAACTGTAGATGTAATTCCTGCACAGCTGTATGTGTCACCTTTACTTTCTAACCTTGGTGAAGGGGGACTGGAAGAAGCTCAACGCCTCCTTCTCAACATTCACCATATGTAGATGTGATTCTGTGCAGCTGTATATATCAGCTTTATTTTCTAGCGCTGGTGAAGGAGGACTGGAAGGGGCTGATGAAAGCCTCCTTGGCAACAATCACCAGCTGTAGATGTAGTTTCTGCACAGCTGTACATACAAGAATTATATTCTAACCTTGGTGAAGGGTACTGGAAGGTTCTGAAAGTGTCCTTCCCAACATTCAGCAACTGTTGATATAATTCCTGCACAGCTGTAAATATCATCTTTATACTCTAACTTAGGTTAAGGGGGACTGGAAGGGGCTGGAAGCCTTCTTCCCAAAATTCACCATCTGTAGATGTAATTCCTGTGCAGCTGTATATATCACCTTTATCTTCTAACCTTGGTGAAGGTGGACTGGAAGGGGCTGAAAGACTCCTTCCCAACATTCACCATTTGTACATGTAATTCCTGCACAGCTATATATATCAGCTTTATTTTCTATCTTTGGTGTAAGGGGGACTGAAAGGGTTTGAAAGCCTGCTTCCCTACATTCACCATCTGTCGATGTAATTCATGCACAGCTATATATATCACCTTTATTCTCTAACCTTTGTGAAGAGGCTCTGGAAGGGCCTGAAAACCTCGTGCCCAACATTAACCCTCTGTAGATGTAATTCCTGCACAGCTGCATATATCACCATTATTTTCTGACCTTGGTTAAGGGGGACTGGAAGGGGCTGAAAGCCTCTTTCGAAACATTCACCATCTGTAGATGTAATTCCTGCACAGCAGCATATATCAAATTTATTTTCAAACCTTGGTGATGGGGGACTGGCAGGAGCTTAAAGCCTCCTTCCCAACATTCACCATCTGAAGATGTAAATCCTGCACAGCTGTATATGTCACCTTTATTTTGTAACCTTGGTGAGGGGTGACGGGAAGGGCTGAATGCCTCCTTCCCAACGTTCACCATCTGTAGATGTAATTCCTGCACAGCTGCATATATAACTGTTTTTTCTAACCTTGGTGAAGGGGGACTGGGAGGTGCTGAAATCCCCTTTCCCGACATTAACCATTTCAAGATGTAATTCCTTTACAGCTGTATATTTCACCTTTATATTCTAACCTAGTAGAAGTGGGACTGGATGGCGATGAAAGCCTGCTTACCAACACACACCATCTGTAGATGAAATTCCTGCACGGCTGTATATTTTACCTTCATTTTCTAACCTTGGTGCAGGGGGACTGGAAGGGGTTTAAAGCCTCCTTCCCAACATTCACCATCCGTAGATGTAATTTTTGCACTGCAGTATATATCACGTTAGTTTGTGAACTTGGTGAAGGGGGAATGAAAGGGGCTGAAAGACACTTTCCCAACATTCACCATCAGTAGATGTAATTCCTGCACAGCTGTCTATATCCCATTTATTTTCTAACCTTGGTGAAGGAGGTCTGGAGGGGCTGAAAGTCTCCTTCCCAACATTCATCATCTGTGGATGTAATTAATGCACAGCTGTATATATCAACATTATTTTTAACCTTGGTAATGGGGGAATAGGTAGGTCTGAAAGCCTGTCTCCCGCACTCAACATCTGTAGATGTAATTGCTGCACAGCTGCACTTATCACCTTTATTTTCTAACCTTGGTGAGGGCGGACTGGAAGGGGCTGAAAGCCTCCTTCCCAACATATAATGTCTGTATATGTAATTTTTGCACAGCTGTATATATCTCCTTAATTTTCTAACCTACGTGAAGGAGGACTGCAAGGGGCTGATGAAACACTCGTTACCAACATTCACCATTTGTAGATGTAATTCCTGCACAGCTGTATATATCACCTTTATTTTTTAACGTTGGTGAAGGGGGACTGCAAGGTCCTGAAAGCCTCATTTCCAACATTCACCATCTGTAGATGTAATTCCTGCACAGCTGTATGTATCACGCTTATTTTCTAACCTTGGTGAAGGGAGACTGGAAGGGGCTAAAAGCCTCCTTCCAAACATTCGCCAATTGCAGATGTAATTAATGCTCAGTTGTATATATCACCTTTACTTTCTATCTTTTGTGGAGGGGGACTGGAAGGGGCTGGAAGCCTGCATACCTACATTCACTATCTGTAGATGTAGCTCCTGCACAGCGGCATGTGTCACCTTCTATTTCTAACCTTGGTGATGGGGGACTGGAAGAGGCTGAAAGCCTCCTTCGCAACATTCACCATATGTAGATGTAATTCCTGTGCAGCTGTATATATCACCTTTATCTTCTAACCTTGGTGAAGGTGGACTGGAAGGGGCTGAAAGACTCCTTCCCAACATTCACCATTTGTACATGTAATTCCTGCACAGCTATATATATCAGCTTTATTTTCTATCTTTGGTGTAAGGGGGACTGAAAGGGTTTGAAAGCCTGCTTCCCTACATTCACCATCTGTCGATGTAATTCATGCACAGCTATATATATCACCTTTATTCTCTAACCTTTGTGAAGAGGCTCTGGAAGGGCCTGAAAACCTCGTGCCCAACATTAACCCTCTGTAGATGTAATTCCTGCACACCTGCATATATCACCATTATTTTCTGACCTTGGTTAAGGGGGACTGGAAGGGGCTTAAAGCCACTTTCGAAACATTCACCATCTGTAGATGTTATTCCTGCACAGCAGCATATTTCAAATTTATTTTCAAACCTTGGTGATGGGGGACTGGCAGGAGCTTAAAGCCTCCTTCCCAACATTCACCATCTGAAGATGTAAATCCTGCACAGCTGTATATGTCACCTTTATTTTGTAACCTTGGTGAGGGGTGACGGGAAGGGCTGAATGCCTCCTTCCCAACGTTCACCATCTGTAGATGTAATTCCTGCACAGCTGCATATATAACTGTTTTTTCTAACCTTGGTGAAGGGGGACTGGGAGGTGCCGAAATCCCCTTTCCCGACATTAACCATTTCAAGATGTAATTCCTTTACAGCTGTATATTTCACCTTTATATTCTAACCTAGTAGAAGTGGGACTGGATGGCGATGAAAGCCTGCTTACCAACACACACCATCTGTAGATGAAATTCCTGCACGGCTGTATATTTTACCTTCATTTTCTAACCTTGGTGCAGGGGGACTGGAAGGGGTTTAAAGCCTCCTTCCCAACATTCACCATCCGTAGATGTAATTTTTGCACTGCAGTATATATCACGTTAGTTTGTGAACTTGGTGAAGGGGGAATGAAAGGGGCTGAAAGACACTTTCCCAACATTCACCATCAGTAGATGTAATTCCTGCACAGCTGTCTACATCCCATTTATTTTCTAACCTTGGTGAAGGGGGTCTGGAGGGGCTGAAAGCCTCCTTCCCAACATTCATCATCTGTGGATGTAATTAATGCACAGCTGTATATATCAACATTATTTTTAACCTTGGTAATGGGGGAATAGGTAGGTCTGAAAGCCTGTCTCCCGCACTCAACATCTGTAGATGTAATTGCTGCACAGCTGCACTTATCACCTTTATTTTCTAACCTTGGTGAGGGCGGACTGGAAGGGGCTGAAAGCCTCCTTCCCAACATATAATGTCTGTATATGTAATTTTTGCACAGCTGTATATATCTCCTTAATTTTCTAACCTACGTGAAGGAGGACTGCAAGGGGCTGATGAAACACTCGTTACCAACATTCACCATTTGTAGATGTAATTCCTGCACAGCTGTATATATCACCTTTATTTTTTAACGTTGGTGAAGGGGGACTGCAAGGTCCTGAAAGCCTCATTTCCAACATTCACCATCTGTAGATGTAATTCCTGCACAGCTGTATGTATCACGCTTATTTTCTAACCTTGGTGAAGGGAGACTGGAAGGGGCTAAAAGCCTCCTTCCAAACATTCGCCAATTGCAGATGTAATTAATGCTCAGTTGTATATATCACCTTTACTTTCTATCTTTGGTGGAGGGGGACTGGAAGGGGCTGGAAGCCTGCATACCTACATTCACTATCTGTAGATGTAGCTCCTGCACAGCGGCATGTGTCACCTTCTATTTCTAACCTTGGTGATGGGGGACTGGAAGAGGCTGAAAGCCTCCTTCGCAACATTCACCATATGTAGATGTAATTCCTGCGCAGCTGTATAGATCACTTTTATTTTCCAACCTTGGTGAAGGGCGACTGGAATGCGCTGAAAGCCCCCTTCCCAACATTCACAGTCTGTAGATGTAATTGCTGCACAGCTGTATATATCACCTTTATCTTCTAACCTTGGTGAAGGGGGAGTGGAAGGTCCTGAAAGCCTACTTCCCAACATTCACCAGCTGTAGATGTAATTTTTGCACAGCTGTATATAACTCCTTGATTTTCTAACCTAGGTGAAGGATGAGTTGAAGGGGCTGGAGAAAACCTCCTTACCAACAATCACCATCTGTAGATGTAATTCCTGCACAGCCATAAATGTCACGTATTTTTATCTATCCTTGGGGAAATGGGACCGGAAGGGGCTGAAAGGCTCCAACACAACTTTCATCATCTGTAGATGTAATTCCTGCACAGCTGTATATATATAACTTTTTTTTCTAACCTTGGTGAAGGGGGACTGGATGGGTCTGAAAGCCTCCTTCCCAACACTCATCATCAGTAGATGTAATGCATAAACAGCTGTAGATATCACCTTTATTGTCTATCCTTTGTGAAGGGGAACTGGAAGGGCCTGAATGCCGCCTTCCCAACATGACCACCTGTAGATGTACTTCCTACACATATGTATATATCACCTTCATATTCTAATCTTAGTGAAGGTGGACTGGAAGGGGCTGAAACACTTCTTCACAACATTTACCATCTGTAGATGTAGTTCCTGCACAGCTGTATATATCAACTTTATTTTCTAACCTTGGTGCAGGGGGAGTGGAAGGAGCTGTAAGGCTCCTTCCCTAAATTCACCATCTGTAGATGTAATTCCTGCACAGCTGTATATATTACTATTTATTCTAACTTTGGTGAAGGGTACAGGAAGTGTCCGAAAGCGTCCTTCCCAACATTCAGCATCTGTAGATGTAATTCCTGCGCTGCTGTATATAGCAGCTTAGTTTTCAAACGTTGGTGAAGGGGGACTGGAAGGAGCTGAAAGCCTCCTTCCCAACATTCACCACCTAAAAATGTAATTCGTGCACAGCTGTATATATCACCCTTACTTTCTAACCTTCGTGAAGGGGGACCGGAAGGGGTTGAAAGCTTCCTTCTCAACATTTACCATCAGTAGATGTAATTCCTACACAGCTGTATATAACTGATTTTTCTAACCTTGGTGAAGGGGGACTGGAAGGGGCTGAAAGCCTCCGTCCCAACATTAATCATCTCGAGAAGTAATTCCCGCATAGCTGTATATATCACCTTTATTTTCTAACCTTGGTGCAGGGGGACTGGAAGGGGCTGATGAAGGCCTCCGTACCAACAATCACCATCTGTAGATGTAGTTTCTGCACAGCTGTATATTTCTCCTATATAGTCTAACCTAGCTGCACGATGACTGGATGTTGTGCAGGAAGCCTCCTTACCAACAATTACCATCTTTAGATGTAATTTCTGCACAACCGTATATATCTCCTCTATTTTCTATCCTTGGTGAAGGGTGACTTGAAGGGCTGAAAGCTTCTTTCCAACATTCACCATATGTAGATGTAATTCCTGTGCAGCTGTATATATCACCTTTATCTTCTAACCTTGGTGAAGGTGGACTGGAAGGGGCTGAAAGACTCCTTCCCAACATTCACCATTTGTACATGTAATTCCTGCACAGCTATATATATCAGCTTTATTTTCTATCTTTGGTGTAAGGGGGACTGAAAGGGTTTGAAAGCCTGCTTCCCTACATTCACCATCTGTCGATGTAATTCATGCACAGCTATATATATCACCTTTATTCTCTAACCTTTGTGAAGAGGCTCTGGAAGGGCCTGAAAACCTCGTGCCCAACATTAACCCTCTGTAGATGTAATTCCTGCACACCTGCATATATCACCATTATTTTCTGACCTTGGTTAAGGGGGACTGGAAGGGGCTGAAAGCCTCTTTCGAAACATTCACCATCTGTAGATGTTATTCCTGCACAGCAGCATATATCAAATTTATTTTCAAACCTTGGTGATGGGGGACTGGCAGGAGCTTAAAGCCTCCTTCCCAACATTCACCATCTGAAGATGTAAATCCTGCACAGCTGTATATGTCACCTTTATTTTGTAACCTTGGTGAGGGGTGACGGGAAGGGCTGAATGCCTCCTTCCCAACGTTCACCATCTGTAGATGTAATTCCTGCACAGCTGCATATATAACTGTTTTTTCTAACCTTGGTGAAGGGGGACTGGGAGGTGCTGAAATCCCCTTTCCCGACATTAACCATTTCAAGATGTAATTCCTTTACAGCTGTATATTTCACCTTTATATTCTAACCTAGTAGAAGTGGGACTGGATGGCGATGAAAGCCTGCTTACCAACACACACCATCTGTAGATGAAATTCCTGCACGGCTGTATATTTTACCTTCATTTTCTAACCTTGGTGCAGGGGGACTGGAAGGGGTTTAAAGCCTCCTTCCCAACATTCACCATCCGTAGATGTAATTTTTGCACTGCAGTATATATCACGTTAGTTTGTGAACTTGGTGAAGGGGGAATGAAAGGGGCTGAAAGACACTTTCCCAACATTCACCATCAGTAGATGTAATTCCTGCACAGCTGTCTACATCCCATTTATTTTCTAACCTTGGTGAAGGGGGTCTGGAGGGGCTGAAAGCCTCCTTCCCAACATTCATCATCTGTGGATGTAATTAATGCACAGCTGTATATATCAACATTATTTTTAACCTTGGTAATGGGGGAATAGGTAGGTCTGAAAGCCTGTCTCCCGCACTCAACATCTGTAGATGTAATTGCTGCACAGCTGCACTTATCACCTTTATTTTCTAACCTTGGTGAGGGCGGACTGGAAGGGGCTGAAAGCCTCCTTCCCAACATATAATGTCTGTATATGTAATTTTTGCACAGCTGTATATATCTCCTTAATTTTCTAACCTACGTGAAGGAGGACTGCAAGGGGCTGATGAAACACTCGTTACCAACATTCACCATTTGTAGATGTAATTCCTGCACAGCTGTATATACCACCTTTATTTTTTAACGTTGGTGAAGGGGGACTGCAAGGTCCTGAAAGCCTCATTTCCAACATTCACCATCTGTAGATGTAATTCCTGCACAGCTGTATGTATCACGCTTATTTTCTAACCTTGGTGAAGGGAGACTGGAAGGGGCTAAAAGCCTCCTTCCAAACATTCGCCAATTGCAGATGTAATTAATGCTCAGTTGTATATATCACCTTTACTTTCTATCTTTGGTGGAGGGGGACTGGAAGGGGCTGGAAGCCTGCATACCTACATTCACTATCTGTAGATGTAGCTCCTGCACAGCGGCATGTGTCACCTTCTATTTCTAACCTTGGTGATGGGGGACTGGAAGAGGCTGAAAGCCTCCTTCGCAACATTCACCATATGTAGATGTAATTCCTGCGCAGCTGTATAGATCACTTTTATTTTCCAACCTTGGTGAAGGGCGACTGGAATGCGCTGAAAGCCCCCTTCCCAACATTCACAGTCTGTAGATGTAATTGCTGCACAGCTGTATATATCACCTTTATCTTCTAACCTTGGTGAAGGGGGAGTGGAAGGTCCTGAAAGCCTACTTCCCAACATTCACCAGCTGTAGATGTAATTTTTGCACAGCTGTATATAACTCCTTGATTTTCTAACCTAGGTGAAGGATGAGTTGAAGGGGCTGGAGAAAACCTCCTTACCAACAATCACCATCTGTAGATGTAATTCCTGCACAGCCATAAATGTCACGTATTTTTATCTATCCTTGGGGAAATGGGACCGGAAGGGGCTGAAAGGCTCCAACACAACTTTCATCATCTGTAGATGTAATTCCTGCACAGCTGTATATATATAACTTTTTTTTCTAACCTTGGTGAAGGGGGACTGGATGGGTCTGAAAGCCTCCTTCCCAACACTCATCATCAGTAGATGTAATGCATAAACAGCTGTAGATATCACCTTTATTGTCTATCCTTTGTGAAGGGGAACTGGAAGGGCCTGAATGCCGCCTTCCCAACATGACCACCTGTAGATGTACTTCCTACACATATGTATATATCACCTTCATATTCTAATCTTAGTGAAGGTGGACTGGAAGGGGCTGAAACACTTCTTCACAACATTTACCATCTGTAGATGTAGTTCCTGCACAGCTGTATATATCAACTTTATTTTCTAACCTTGGTGCAGGGGGAGTGGAAGGAGCTGTAAGGCTCCTTCCCTAAATTCACCATCTGTAGATGTAATTCCTGCACAGCTGTATATATTACTATTTATTCTAACTTTGGTGAAGGGTACAGGAAGTGTCCGAAAGCGTCCTTCCCAACATTCAGCATCTGTAGATGTAATTCCTGCGCTGCTGTATATAGCAGCTTAGTTTTCAAACGTTGGTGAAGGGGGACTGGAAGGAGCTGAAAGCCTCCTTCCCAACATTCACCACCTAAAAATGTAAATCCTGCACAGCTGTATATATCACCCTTACTTTCTAACCTTCGTGAAGGGGGACCGGAAGGGGTTGAAAGCTTCCTTCTCAACATTTACCATCAGTAGATGTAATTCCTACACAGCTGTATATAACTGATTTTTCTAACCTTGGTGAAGGGGGACTGGAAGGGGCTGAAAGCCTCCGTCCCAACATTAATCATCTCGAGAAGTAATTCCCGCATAGCTGTATATATCACCTTTATTTTCTAACCTTGGTGCAGGGGGACTGGAAGGGGCTGATGAAGGCCTCCGTACCAACAATCACCATCTGTAGTTGTAGTTTCTGCACAGCTGTATATTTCTCCTATATAGTCTAACCTAGCTGCACGATGACTGGATGTTGTGCAGGAAGCCGCCTTACCAATAATCACCATCTGTAGATGTAATTCGTGCACAGCCGTATATATACAACCTTTATTTTCTATCCTCGGTGGAGTGTGACTTGAAGGGGCTGAAAGCCTCTTTCCAACATTCACCATATGTAGATGTAATTCCTGCGCAGCTGTATATTACAATTTTACGGTCTATCCTTGGTGAAGGTGGACTGGAAGGGGCTGAAAGACTCCTTCCCAACATTCACCATTTGTACATGTAATTCCTGCACAGCTGTATATATGACCTTCATGTTCAATCCTTGGTGAAGGGGGCCTGGAAGGGGTTGAAAGCCTGCTTCCCTACATTCACCATCTGTAGATGTAATTCCTGCACAGCTGCATATATCACCTTTATTCCCTAACCTTGGTGAAGAGGCACTGGATGGGGCTGAAAGCCTCCATCCCAACGTTAACCATCAGTAGATGTTATTCCTGCACAGCAGCATATATCACCTTTACTTTCTGAACTTGGTGAAGGGCGACAGGAAGGGGAACTGAAAGAGGCTGAAAGCCTCTTTCCGAACATTCACCATCTGTAGATGTAATTCCTGCAAAGCTGTAAATATCACCTTTATTTCTAACCTTGGTGAAGGGGGACTCGAAGGGGCTGAAACCCTCCTTCCCAACATTCACCAACTGTAGATGTAATTCCTGAGCAGCTGTATGTAACATCTTCATTTTCAAACCTTGGTGAAAGGGGACTGGAAGGGTCTGAAAGCGTCCTTCCCAACATTCACCATCTGTAGATGTAATTTCTCCACAGCTGTATATATCACCATTATATTCTAACCTTGGTGAAGGGGGACTGGAAGTTGCTGAAATTCTCCTTCCCAACATTCACCATCTGTAGATGTAATTCCTGGACAGCTGTATATATCGTTTTTTTTTTTTTTTTTTTTTTTTTCTTACCTAGGTGAAGGGGGACTGGAAGGGGCTGAAAGCCTCCTTCCCAACATTCCCTGTCTGTAGATGTAATTCCTGCGCTGCTGTATATAGCAGCTTAATTTTCAAACGTTGGTGAAGGGGGACTGGAAGGAGCTGAAAGAATCCTTCCCAACATTCACCACCTAAAGATGTAAATCCTGCACAGCTGTATATATCACCCTTACTTTCTAACCTTCGTGAAATGGGACCGGATGGGGTTGAAAGCTTCCTTCTCAACATTTACCATCAGTAGATGTAATTCCTACACAGCTGTATATATAACTGATTTTTCTAACCTTGGTGAAGGGGGACTGGAAGGGGCTGAAAGCCTCCGTCCCGACATTAATCATCTCGAGAAGTAATTCCTGCACAGCTGTATATATCACCTTTATTTTCTAACCTTGGTGCAGGGGGACTGGAAGGGGTTTAAAGCCTCGTTCCCAACATTCACCATCTGTAGATGTAATTTTTGCACAGATGTATATATCACCTTTAATCTCTAACCTTGGTGAAGAGGCACTGGAAGGGGCTGATGGAGGCCTCCGTACCAACAATCACCATCTGTAGATGTATTGCTGCACAGCTGAATATATCTCGTATCTCATCTAACGTAGCAGAAAAATGACTGGGAGTGACAGCAGGAACCCCCTTACACGGCTGCACATATCAGCTTTATTTTCTAACCTTGGTGAGGAGGGACTGGAAGGGGCTGCAAACCTCCTTCCCAACATCCACCATCTGTAGATGTAATTCCAGGACAGTTGTATACATCACCTTTATTTTCTAACCTTGGTGAAGGGGGACTGGAAGGGGCTGAAAGCCGAATTCCCAACGTTCACCAACTGTATATGTAATTCCTGCACAGCTGTATAAATCACCTTTATTTTCTATCCTGATTGAAGGGGGACTGGAAAAGGCTGAAAGCCTCCTATCCAACATTCACCATTTAAGATGTATTTCTTGCGCAGTTGTATATATCACCTTTAATTTCTAACCTTGGTGAAGGGGGACTGGAAGGGGCGGAATGCGTCCTTCCACACATTCGCCATCTGTAGCTGTAATTAATGCACATCTGTATATATCACATTTATTACCTAACCTTGGTGAAGGGGAACCGGGATGGGCTGAAAGCCTCCTTCACAACATTCACTATCTGTAGATGTAATGCCTGCACAGTTGTATATGTCACCTTTATATTATAACCTTGGTGAAGGGGGACTAGATGGGGCTGAAAGCCTGCTTCCCAACATCAGCATTTGTAGATGTAATTTTGCCCAGTTGTATATATCTCCTAGGAGAAGGTGGACTGAAACGGGCAGCATAGGGGCTCCTTCCCAACATTCACCATCTGCACTTTTTGCACAGCTGTATATATCTCCTTTTTTTCTAACCTAGGTGAAGAAGGACTGGAAGGTTCTAGAGAAAGCCTCCTTACCACCGATCATCATCTATAGATGTGATTCCTGCTCGTCTGAATATATCAGCTTATTGTAAAACCATGGTGAAGGGGGACTGGAAGGGGCTGAAAGCCTGCTTCCCAACATTAACAATCTGTAGATGTAATTCCTGCAGAGCTGTATATATCACTTTTATTTGGTAACCTTGGTGAAGGGGGACTGGAAGGGGCTGAATGCTGCCTTCCCAACATTCACCATGTGTAGATGTAATTCCTGCACATCTTTATATATCACCTAATTTTCTGAAATTGGTGAAGAGGTACTGGAATGGGCTGGAAGCCTCATTCCAGACATTCAGCATCTGCAGATGTAATTAATGCACAGCTGTGTATATCACCATCATTTTCTAACTTTTGTGAAGGGGGACTGGAAGGGGCTGAAAGCCTCCTTACCAACATTCAACAATTGTACATGTAATTCCTGCACAGTTGTATACATCAACTTTATTTTCTAACCTTGGTGAAGGGGGACTGGGAGGGGCTGAGTGCCTAATTCCCAACATTCACCATCAGTACATGTAGTTTCCGCACAGCAGTATATATCTGCTAAATTTTCCCAATTAGCCATACGACGACTGGAAGTGGCTGCAGGAAGCCTCTTACCAACAATCACCATCTGTAGACGTAATTCCTTCACAGCTGTATGTATCCCTTTTATTTTCTATCCTCGGTGAAGGGGGACTGGAAAGTGCTGAAAGCCTCCTTCCAAACATTCACCATCTGTAGATGTAATTCCTGCACAGCTGTGTATATCACCTTTATATCCTAACCTTGGCGAAGGGGGACTGGATGGGGCTGACAGCCTCCTTCCAAACTATCAACATCTGTTGATTTAATTCTTGGACAGCTGTATATACCACCTTTGTTTTCTAATCTTGGTGCAGGGGGACTGGAAGGGGCTGAGTCCCTCCTTTTCACCAATCACCATCTGTAGATGTATTTCCTGCGCAGCTGTATGTATCACCTTTAATTTCTAACCGTGGTGAAGGGGGACTGGAAGGGGCAGAAAGCCTCCTTCCAAACATTCACCATCTGTAGCTGTAATTAATGCTCATCTGTATATATCACATTTATTTTCTAACCTTGGTGAAGGGGGACCAGGAAGGGCTGAAAGCCTCCTTCCGAACATTCACTATCTGTAGATGTTATTCCTGCACGGTTGTATATATAACACCTTGATTTTCGTATCTTGTTGAAGCGGGACTGGAAGGCGCTGAAAGCCACCTTACCAACAATCACATCTGTAGATGTAGTTTCTGCACAGCTGTATGTATCTGCTATATTTTCTAACCTAGCCATACGATGACTGGAATTGCCGCAGGAAGCCTCCTTACCATTAATCACCATCTGCGGATGTATCACCTGCACAGCTGTATAAATCATTTATTTTCTTACCATGGTGAAGGGGGACTGGAAGTGTCAGAAAGCCTCCTCCCCAACGTTAACCATCAATTGATGTAGTTTTTGCTCAGCTGTACATATCTGCTATATTTTCTAACCTAGTCAGTCGACGACTGGAAGTGGCTGCAGGAAGCCTCCTTACCAACAATCACCATCTGTAGATGTCATTCCTTCACAGATGTATATATATCTTTTAATTTTTATCCGTGGTGAAGGGGGTCTGGAATGGGCTGAAAGCCTACTTCCCAACATTCACTATCTGTAGAAGTAATTTTCCACATCTGTATATATCTCATTTATTTTGTAACCTAGGTGAAGGAGGACTGGAAGGGGCTGATGAAATTCTCCATACCGACAATCACCATCTGTATATGTAGTTTACGCACAGCTGTATGTATCGCCTTTATTTTCGAACCTTGGTGAATGGGGACTGGAAGGTCCTGAAAGCCTCCTTCACACATTTGGAACCAGTAGATGTCATTCCTGAACAGCTGTATATAACACCTTTGTTTTCTAACCATGGTGAACGGGGACTGGAAGGGGCTGAAAGGCTCCTTCCCAACATTCACCAATTGCAGATGTAATTCCAGCATGGCTGTATATGTTACAATTATTTTCTAAACCTGGTGAAAGGGGCTGGAAGGGGCTGAAAGCCTCCTTCCAAACATTCACCTCCTGTAGATGTAATTCCTGCACAGATGTATATCACCTTTATTTTCTAACCTGGGTGAATGGGGACTGGATGGTCTGAAAGCCTCCCTCCCAACATTCATCATCTGTAGATGTAATGCATGAACAGCTGCATATATCACCTTTATTTTCTATCCATTGTGAAGGGGGACTAGAAGGGGCTG
This sequence comes from Schistocerca americana, assembly GCF_021461395.2. Taxonomy (NCBI): domain Eukaryota; kingdom Metazoa; phylum Arthropoda; class Insecta; order Orthoptera; family Acrididae; genus Schistocerca; species Schistocerca americana. The sequence continues at coordinate 596,525,474 of NC_060124.1, read as the reverse complement.
AAAACCTCCTTCCAAACATGACCATCTGTAGATGTATTTCCTGCACAGCTAGATATATCACCTTTATTTTCTAACCTTAGAGAAGGGGGACTGGAAGGGGCTGAAAGTCTCCTTCCTAACATTAACCATCTGTAGATGTAAATCCTGCACAGCTGTGTATATCACCTTTATATCCTAACCTTGGTGAAGGAGGACTGGATGGGGCTGACAGCCTCCTTCCAAACTATCATCTGTTGACGTAATCCTTGCACCGCTGTATATACCACCTTTGTTTTCTAAACTGGGTGCAGGGGGACTGGAAGGGGCTGAGTGCCTCCTTTCCACCAATCACCATCTGTAGATGTATTTCCTGCGCAGCTGTATATATCACCTTTAATTTCTAACCTTGGTGAAGGGGGACTGAAAGGGGCAGAAAGCCTCCTTCCAAACATTCACCATCTGTAGCTGTAATTAATGCACATCTGTATATATCACAGTTATTTTCTAACCTTGGTGAAGGGGGACCGGGAGGGGCTGAAAGCCTCCTTCCCAACATTCACTATCTGTAGATGTAATTCTTGCACAGCCGTATAACTCCCCTTTATCATCTAACCTTGGTGAAGGGCAACTGGAAGGAGCTGAAAGCCTCCTTCCAAACATTCACCATCTGCAGATATAATGCCTGCAAAGCAGAATGATAACGTTTATTTTCTACCATGGTGAAAGGGTACAGGAAGCCCCTTTCCCGACATTCACCATCTGTTGATGTAATTCCTGCACAGCTGTGTATATCAGGTTTTTTTTTCAAACCTTCGTGAAGGGGGACTGGAAGGGGCTGAAAGCCTCCTTCCCAACATTAACCATCTGTAGATGTACATCCTGCACAGCTGCATATATCACCTTTACTTTCTGACCTTGAAAAATTGGGACTGGAGGGGCTGAAAGCCTCTTTCCGAACATTCACCATCTGTGGATGAAATTCATGCACAGCTGTATACATCAACTTTATATTCTAACCTAGGTGAAGGGTGACTGGAAGGGGCTGAAAACCTCCTTCCCAACATTCACCAACTGTAGATGTAATTCCTGAGCAGCTGTATTTAACATCTTCATTTACAAACCTTGGTGAATGGGGACTGGAAGTGTCTGAAAGCGTCCTTCCCAACATTCACCATCTGTAGATGTAATTCCTGCACAGCTGTATATATCACCATTATATTCTAACCTTGGTGAAGGGGGACTGGAAGTGGCTGAAATTCTCCTTCCCAACATTCACCATCTGTAGATGTAATTCCTGCACAGCTGTATATATCGTTTTTTTTTTTCTTACCTAGGTGAAGGGGGACTGGAAGGGGCTGAAAGCCTCCTTCCCAACATTCCCTATCTGTAGATGTAATTCCTGGGCTGCTGTATATAGCAGCTTAATTTTCAAACGTTGGTGAAGGGGGACTGGAAGGAGCTGAAAGGCTCCTTCCCAACATTCACCACCTAAAGATGTAAATCCTGCACAGCTGTATATATCACCCTTACTTTCTAACCTTCGTGAAGGGGGACCGGAAGGGGTTGAAAGCTTCCTTCTCAACATTTACCATCAGTAGATGTAATTCCTACACAGCTGTATATATAACTGATTTTTCTAACCTTGGTGAAGGGGGACTGGAAGGGGCTGAAAGCCTCCTTCCCGACATTAATCATCTCGAGAAGTAATTCCCGCACAGCTGTATATATCACCTTTATTTTATAACCTTGGTGCAGGGGGACTGGAAGGGGTTTAAAGCCTCGTTCCCAACATTCACCATCTGTAGATGTAATTTTTGCACAGATGTATATATCACCTTTAATCTCTAACCTTGGTGAAGAGGCACTGGAAGGGGCTGATGAAGGCCTCCGTACCAACAATCACCATCTGTAGATGTATTGCTGCACAGCTGAATATATCTCGTATCTCATCTAACCTAGCAGAAAAATGACTGGGAGTGGCTGCAGGAACCCCCTTACACGGCTGCACATATCAGCTTTATTTTCGAACCTTGGTGAGGAGGGACTGGAAGGGGCTGCAAACCTCCTTCCCAACATCCACCATCTGTAGATGTAATTCCAGCACAGTTGTATACATCACCTTTATTGTCTAACCTTGGTGAAGGGGGACTGGGAGGGGCTGAAAGCCTAATTCCCAACGTTCACCAACTGTATATGTAATTCCTGCACAGCTGTATAAATCAGCTTTATTTTCTAACCTTGGTGAAGGGGGACTGGAAGGGGTCGAAGCCGCCTTCCTAACTTGCACCATCTGTAGATGTAAATTTTGCACAGCTGTGTATATCAATTTTATATCCTAATCTTGGTGAAGGGGGACTGGATGAGGCTGACAGCCTCCTTCCCAACCATCACTATCTGTTGATGTAGCTCCTGCACAGCAGTATATATCACCTTTGTTTTCTAACCTTGGTGCAGGGGGACTGGAAAGGGCTTTATGCTCCCTTTTCACCAATCACCATCTGGAGATGTATTTCCTGCACAGCTGTATAAATCACCTTTATTTTCTATCCTGATTGAAGGGGGACTGGAAAAGGCTGAAAGCCTCCTAACCAACATTCACCATTTAAGATGTATTTCTTCCGCAGTTGTATATATCACCTTGAATTACTAACCTTTGTGAAGGGGGACTGGAAGGGGCGGAATGCGTCCTTCCACACATTCACCATCTGTAGCTGTAATTAATGCACATCTGTATATATCACTTTTATTACCTAACCTTGGTGAAGGGGGACCGGGAGGGGCTGAAAGCCTGCTTCACAACATTCACTATCTGTAGATGTAATGCCTGCACAGTTGTATATGTCACCTTTATATTATAACCTTGGTGAAGGGGGACTAGACGGGGCTGAAAGCCTGCTTCCCAACATTAACCATCTGTAGATGTAATTCCTGCTTGGCTGTATGTATCACCTTTGTTTTCTAACTGTGGTGAAGGGGAAGCGGAAGGGGCTGAATGACTCATACCCAACATTCACCATCTGTAGATGTAATTCCTGCAGAGCTGTATATATCACTTTTATTTTGTAACCTTGGTGAAGGGGGACTGGAAGGGGCTGAATGCTGCCTTCCCAACATTCACCATGTGTAGATGTAATTCCTGCACATCTGTATATATCACCTAATTTTCTGAAATAGGTGAAGAGGTACTGGAATGGGCTGGAAGCCTCATTCCAGACATTCAGCATCTGCAGATGTAATTAATGCTCAGCTGTATATATCACCATCATTTTCTAACTTTTGTGAAGGGGGACTGGAAGGGGAACTGGAAGGGGCTGAAATCCTCCTTACCAACATTCAACAATTGTACATGTAATTCCTGCACAGTTGTATACATCAACTTTATTTTCTAACCTTGGTGAAGGGGGACTGGGAAGGGCTGAGTGCCTAATTCCCAACGTTCACCATCAGTACATGTAGTTTCCGCACAGCAGTGTATATCTGCTAAATTTTCCCACCTAGCCATACGACGACTGGAAGTGGCTGCAGGAAGCCTCTTACCAACAATCACCATCTGTAGACGTAATTGCTTCACAGCTGTATATATCCCTTTTATTTTCTATCCTCGGTGAAGGGGGACTGGAAAGTGCTGAAAGCCTCCTTCCAAACATTCACCATCTGTAGATGTAATTCCTGCACAGCCATATATATCACCTATATTTTCTAACCTTGGTGAAAAGGGACTGGAAGGGGCTGAAAGACTCCTTCCTAACATTCACCATCTGTTGATGTAAATCCTGCACAGCTGTGTATATCACCTTTATATCCTAACCTTGGCGAAGGGGGACTGGATTGGGCTGACAGCCTCCTTCCAAACTATCAACATCTGTTGGTTTAATTCTTGCACAGCTGTATATACCACCTTTGTTTTCTAATCTTGGTGCAGGGGGACTGGAAGGGACTGAGTGCCTCCTTTCCACCAATTACCATCTGTAGATGTATTTCCTGCGCAGCTGTATATACCACCTTTAATTTCTAACCTTGGTGAAGGGGGACTGGAAGGGGCAGAAAGCCTACTTCCAAACATTCACCATCTGTAGCTGTAATTAATGCACATCTGTATATATCACATTTATTTTCTAACCTTGGTGAAGGGGGACCGGGAAGGGCTGAAAGCCTCCTTCCGAACATTCACTATCTGTAGATGTTATTCCTGCACGGTTGTATATATAACACCTTGATTTTCGTATCTTGTTGAAGCGGGACTGGAAGGCGCTGAAAGCCTCCTTACCAACAATCACATCTGTAGATGTAGTTTCTGCACAGCTGTATATATCTGCTATATTTTCTAACCTAGCCATACGATGACTGGAATTGGCTGCAGGAAGCCTCCTTACCATTAATCACCATCTGCGGATGTATCACCTGCACAGCTGTATAAATCACTTATTTTCTTACCTTGGTGAAGGGGGACTGGAAGTGTCAGAAAGCCTCCTCCCCAACGTTAACCATCAATTGATGTAGTTTTTGCTCAGCTGTACATATCTGCTATATTTTCTAACCTAGTCATTCGACGACTGGAAGTGGCTGCAGGAAGCCTCCTTACCAAAAATCACCATCTGTAGATGTCATTCCTTCACAGATGTATATATATCTTTTAATTTTTATCCGTGGTGAAGGGGGTCTGGAATGGGCTGAAAGCCTACTTCCCAACATTCACTATCTGTAGAAGTAATTTTCCACATCTGTATATATCTCCTTTATTTTGTAAACTAGGTGAAGGAGGACTGGAAGGGGCTGATGAAATTCTCCATACCGACAATCACCATCTGTATATGTAGTTTACGCACAGCTGTATGTATCACCTTTATTTTCGAACCTTGGTGAAGTGGGACTGGAAGGTCCTGAAAGCCTCCTTCACACATTCGGAACCAGTAGAGGTCATTCCTGAACAGCTGTATATATCACCTTTGTTTTCTAACCATGGTGAACGGGGACTGGGAGGGGCTAAAAGGCTCCTTCCCAACATTCACCATCTGTAGATGTAGTTGTTGCACCCCTGTATATATATCCTGTATTTTCTAACCAAGACGAATCATGACTGGAAGTGGCTGCTGGAAACCTCCTTACCAACTATCACCATCTGTAGATGAAATTCCTGCCTGGCTGAATAAATTACCTTTATTCTCTAACCTTGCTGAGGGGGAACTGGAAGGTTCTGAATGCCTCCCTCCCAACATTCACCATCTGTAGATATAATTCCTGCACAGCTGTATGTATCGCCATTATTTTATAACCTTGGTGAAGGGGGACTGGAAAGGGCTAAAAGACACCTTCACAAAATTCACCATCTGTAGATGTGATTTTTTCACAGCTGTATATGTATCCTTGATTTTCTAAGCTAGGTGAAAAGGACTGAAAGGGGTTGCAGAAAGACTCCTTTCTGACAATCACCATCTGTAGACGTAATTCCTGCACATTTATTTTCTAACCTAGGCGAAGGGGGACTGGACGTGCTGAAAGCCTCCTTCCCAACATTCATCATATATAGATGTATTTCATGCAAAGCTGTATATAATAAACTTTCTCTTTAACCTTGGTCAAGGGGGACTAGATGGGGCTGAAAGCCTGCATCCCAACTTTCACCATCGGTAGATGTAATTTCTGCACTGCTGTATATATCACTTTTAATTTCTATCCGTGTGATGGGGGACCGGAAGGGCCTGAGAGCTCCCTTCCCAACATTCTCCATCTGTTGATTTAATTTTTGAACAGTTGTTTATATGTCCTTTATTTTCTAACGTAGGTGAAGGAGGACTGGAGGGGGCTGAAGACAGCGTCCTTACCAATTATAACAATCTGTACATGTAAATCCAGCACAGCTGTATATATCACGTTTATATTCTATCCTTGGTGAAGTGGGACTGGAAGGGGCTGAAAGCCTCCTTCCCATCATTCACCATCTGTAGATGTAATTCCTGCACAGCTGTATATATCACCTTTATTTTCTAACCTTGTTGAAGGGGACTAGAGTTGGCTGCAAGCCTCCTTCCCGACATTCACCGTCAGTAGATGTAATTCTTGCACAGCTGTATATATAAGTTTTATTTCTAACCTTGGTGAAGGGGGACTAGAGGGTGTTGAAAGCCTCCTTCCCATCATTCACCATCTGTAGATGTAATTCCTGCACAGCTGTGTATGCCCCTTTGTATTCTAACCTTGGTGAGGGGGTCTGTAAAGGGCTGAATGTGTCCTTCAGAACATTCATGATCTGTAGGTGCAATTCCTGCACGGCATTATATATCACCTTTATTTTCTAACCTTTTTGAAGGGGGAGTAGAAGGGGCTGAAAGCGTCCTTCCCAACATTCACCATCTGTAGATGTAATTTCTGAACAGCTGCATATATCTCCTATATTTTCTAACCTATGTGACGTAGGACTGGAAGAAGCTGCAGAAAGACTCGTTACCAGCCATCTATATCTGTAGATGTATTTTCTGCACCCCTGTATATATGTTCAATATTTTGTAACCTAGCCGTACGATGACTTAAGGTGGCTGCAGTAAACATCCTTACAACCAATCATCATCTGTAGATGTAATTCCTGCACAGCTGTATTTATCACCTCTATATTCTAACCTTGCTGAAGGGGTACTGGATGGGGCTGAAAGCATGCTTCCCAACATTCTCCATCTGTAGATATAATTCCAGCATGGCTGAGTATATTACCTTTAATTTCTAACCTTGGTGAAGGGGGACTGGAAGGGACTGAAAGCCTCCTTCCCAACATTCACCATCTGTAGATGTAATTGCTGCACAGCTGTATGTATCACCATTATTTTCTAACCTTGTTGTAGGGGGACTGGATGGGCTGGAAGCCTCCTTCCAAACATTAACCATCTGCAGATTTAATTAAAGCTTAGCTGTAGATATCAACTTTATTTTCTAACCTTGGTGAAGGGGGACTGGAAGATATTGAAAGCCTCCTTCACAACTTTCACCATTTGCACATGTAATTCCTGAACAGCTGTATATATCACCTTTATTATCTATTTTTGGTGAAAGGGGACAGGAAAGAACTGAAAGCCTCCTTCCTAACATTCACTATCTATAGATGTAATTCCTGCACAGCTGTATATATCGCCATTATTTTATAACCTTGGTGAGGGGGGACTGGAAGGGGCTGAAAGACACCTTCCCAACATTCACCATCTGTAGATGTAAATTTTGCACAGCTGTATATATCACCTTTATTTTCCAACCTAGGTGAAAGACGACTGGAAGGGACTGATGAAAGCATCCTTACCAACAGTCACCATCTGTAGATGTAGTTTCTGCTCAGTTGTATATACCCCCTATATATTCTAACCTGCCGTGTGACAACTAGAGAAGCTGCAGGAAACCTCCTTACCAACAATCACCATCTGTAGATGTAATTCCTGCACAGCTGTGTATATCACCTTGATTTTCTAACATTGGTGGATGGGGACTGAAGGGGCAGAAAGCTTCTTTTGAAAAATCACCATCTGTAAATGTAATTCCTGCACAACTGTATACAACACTTTTATTTTTTAAGCTTGGTGAAGGGGGACTCGAAGCTGCTGAATGTCTCGTTCCCAACATTCACCATCTGCAGATGTAATTTCTGCACAGCTGTATATATCTTCTTTATTTTCTAACCTAGGTGAAGGAGGAGTGGAAGGCTCTGCTGAATGCCTCCTTTCCAACGTTCTCCATCTGTGGATGTAATTCCTGCACAGCTGTATATATCACATTTAATATCTAACCTTGGTGAAGTGGAACTGTAAGGGGCCGAAAGCCACCTTCCCATCTTTCACCGTCTGTAGATGTAATTCCTTTTCAGCTGTATTTATTACCTTTATTTTCTAACCTAGGTGAAGGGGGACTGGAATGGGATGAAAGCCTCCTTCCCAACATTCACCATCTGTAGATGTAACTCCTGCTCAGCTGTATGTATTACCTTGTTTTTCTAACCTAATTGAAGGAGGAAAGGAAGGGGCAGAAAGTGTCCTTAGCGTCAATCACCAATTGTAGTTGAAACTTTTACACAGCTGTATATATACCCTTTACTTTCTAATCTAGGTGAAGTTGGACTGGAAGAGGCTGCATAAAGCCTCCTTACTAACATTCACCATCTGTGTATGTATTTTCTACACAGCTGTATATATATCCTTTATTTTCTAATCTAGGTGAATTTGGACTGGAAGGGGCTGCAGAAAGCCTCAATACCAACATTCATCATCTGCAGAAGTAATTTCTATACAGCTGTGTATACACCCTTTATTTTCTAATCTAGGTGAAGGTGGACTGGAAGGCGCTACAGAAGCTGTCCTTACCAACAATCACCATCTGTAAATGTAGTTTCAGCACCGCTCTATATTTCTCCTTTATTTTCTAACCTATGTGAAAGTGGACAGGAAGGTGCTGCAGAAAACCTCATTACCAACATTCACCATCAGTGGATGTAATTTCTACACAGCTGTATATATACCCTTTATATCCTAACCTATGTGAAGGTGGATTGCCAGAGGCTGCAGAAAGCCTCCTTATTAACAATCATCATCTGTAGATGTAGTTTCCGCACGGCTGTATATGTATCACTTATAATATAACCTAGGTGAAGGTGGATTGGATGGGGCTGCAGAAAGCCTCCTTAGCAGCAATCAACATCTGTAAATGTAGTTTCAGCACCGCTGTATATTTCTCCTTTATTTTCTAACATATGTGAAGGTGGATTGGAAGGGGCTGCAGAAAGCCTCATTACCAACATTCGCCATCTGTGGATGTAATTTCCACACAGCTGTATATATGCCCTTTATTTTCTAATCTAAGTAAAGGTGGACTGGAAAGGTTGCTCAAAGCCTCATTACCAACATTCACCATCTGTGGATGTAATTTCTACACAGCTGTATATATATCCTTTATATCCTAACCTATGTGAAGGTGGACTGGAAGAGGCTGCAGAAAGCCTCCTTATTAACAATCATCATCCGTAGATGTAGTTTCAGCACAGCTCTATATGTATCCCTTATATTACAACCTAGGTGAAGGTGGATTGGTAGGGGCTGCAGAAGGCCTCCTTACCAACAATCACCTTCTGTAAATGTAGTTTCCGCACAGATGTATATGTATCCTTTACTTTCTAACCCATGTGAAGGTGGATTGGAAGGGGCTGCAGAAAGCCTCCTTATCATCAATCACCATCTGTAAATGTAGTTTTAGCACAGCTGTATATTTCTCATTTCTTTTCTAACCTATGTGAACGTGGACTGGAAGGGGCTGCAGAAATCCTCATTACCAACTTTCACCATCTGTGGATGTAATTCCTACACAGCTGTATATAAACCCTTTATGTTCTAATCTAGGTGAACGTGGACTGGAAGGTCTGCAGAAAGCCTCACTACCAACATTCACCATCTGTCGATTGAATTTCTACACAGCTGTATATATACACTTTATGTTCTAATCTAGGTGAATGTGGACTGGAAGGGGCTGCAGAAAGCCTCATTACCAACATTCACCATTAGTGGATATAATTTCTACACAGCTGTGTATATACTCTACTTTCTAATCTAGATGAAGGTAGACTGGAAGGGGCTGCAGAAAGCCATCTTATTATCAATCATCACTCATAGATGTAGTTTCCACACAGCTGTATATATACCCCTTATATTCTAATCTAAGTGAACGTGGCCTGGAAGGGGCTGCAGAAAGCCACATTACCAACATTCACCATCTGTGGATGTAATTTCTACACAGCTGTATATATACTCTACTTTCAAATCTAGGTGAAGGTGTACTGGAAGGGGCTGCAGAAAGCTTCATTACCAACATTCACCATCTGTGGATGTAATATCTACAGGGCTGTATATATACTCTACTTTCTAATCTAGGAGAAGGTGGACTGGATGGGGCTGCAGAAAGCCTCATTACCAAAATTCACGATCTGTTGATGTAATTTCTACAATGCTGTATATATACCCTTCTGTTTTCTAATCTAGGTGAAGGTGGACTGGAAGGGGCTGCATAAAGCCTCATTACCAACATTCACCATCTGTGGATGTAATATGTACACGGCTGTATATATACCATTTATATCCTAACTTAAGTAAAGGTGGACTGGAAGGGGCTGCAGACAGCCACATTATTAACCATCATTTTCTGTAGATGTAGTTTCCGCACAGCTGTATATGTATCCTTTATTTTCTAACCTCGGTGAAAGTGGATTGGAAGGGGCTGCAGAAAGCCTCCTTACCAACAATCACCATCTGTAGATGTAGATTTAGCGCAGCAGTATATTTCTCCTTTATTTTCTAACCTATGTGAACGTGGACTGGAAGGGGCTGCAGGAAGCCTCATTACCAACATTCACCATCTGTAAATGTAATTTCTACACAGCTGTTTATATACCCTTTATATTCTAATCTAGGTGAAGGTGGACTGGAAGGGGCTGCAGAAAGCCTCCTTACCAACATTCTCCATCAGTAGATGTAATTTCTACACAGCTGTATATATACCCTTCATTTTCTAATCTAGGTGAAGGAGGACTGGAAGGGGCTGCAGAAAGCCTCATTACCAACATCCACCATCTGTGGATGTAATTTCTGCACAGCTGTATATGTATACCTTATGTTATAACCTAGGTGAAGGTGGATTTGATGGGGCTGCAGAAAGCCTCCTTTCCATCAATCACCATCTGTAAATGTAGTTTCAGCACAGCTGTATATTTCTCCTTTATTTTCTAACCTATGCGAAGGTGGACTGGAAGAGGCTGCAGAAAGCCTCATTACCAACATTCACCATCTGTGGATGTAATTTCTACACAGCTGTATATATACTCTACTTTCTAATCTAGGTGAACGTGAACTGGAAGGTGCTGCAGAAAGCCTCATTACCAACATCCACCATCTGTGGATGTAATTTCTGCACAGCTGTATATGTATACCTTATGTTATAACCTAGGTGAAGGTGGATTTGATGGGGCTGCAGAAAGCCTCCTTACCATCAATCACCATCTGTAAATGTAGTTTCAGCACAGCTGTATATTTCTCCTTTATTTTCTAACCGATGTGAAGGTGGACTGGAAGAGACTGCAGAAAGCCCCATTACCAACATTCACGATCTGTGGATGTAATTTCTACACAGCTGTATATATACCCTTTTGTTTTCTAATCTAGGTAAAGGTGGACTAGAAGGGGCTGCAGAAAGCCTCCTTACCAACAATCACCACCTGTAAATGTAGTTTCAGTACAGCTGTATATTTCTATTTTATTTTCTAACCTATGTGAACGCGGACTGGAAGGCAATGGGAAACCCTCATTACCAACATTCACCATCTGTGGATGTATTTACTACAGAGCTGTATATATACGCCTTATTTTCTAATCTAGGTGAAGGTGGACTGTTAGGGGCCGCAGAAAGCCTCATTACCAACATTCACCATCTGTGGATGTAATATCTACACAGCTGTACATATACTCTTTATTTTCTAATCTAGGTGAAGGTGGACTGGAAGGGGCTGCAGAAAGCCTCCTTACCAACAATCACCATCTGTAAATGTAGTTTCTGCACAGCTGTATATTTCTCCTATATTTTCTAACCTAGGTGAAGGTGGACCGGACAGGGCTGCAGAAATCTTCCTTACCAACATTCACCATCTGTACATGTAATTTCTGCACAGCTGTATATATCTTCTTTATTTTCTAATCCAAGTGAAAATGGACTAAAAGGGCAGGAGAAAGCCTCCTTACTATCATTCACCACCTGTAGATGTAATTTCTGGGGAGATGTATGTCTCTCTTTTATTTTCTAACCTAGGTTAAGTAAAGCGAGAAGGTTCTTCTGAATTACCCTTATGAACATTCACTATCTACAGATATAGTTACTGCAGAGCTATATATATGTACTTAAATTTCTACCCTAAGAGAGGAAATACTGGAAGGAGCTGTAGAAAGCTTCCTTACCAACATTCACAATCCATAGATATAGTTACTGCACAGTTGTATGTGAGACCTAGATTATTTATCTAGTTGAAGAAGTTATGGAAGAAGCTGCAGAAAGCTTCCATACCAACATTCACCACATGCAGTATCAATTACTTCACCACTGTACATACCGTGATGGTTTTCTACCCCATGTGAAATTGTTTTGGAAGAAGCTGGAAATAGTTTCTTTACCAACATCCACCGTATGTAGATATAGTTACTGCACAGCTGTACATACAAGATTCATTTTCCACCCCAGGTGAAGAAGTTTTGGAAAAATCTGCAGATAGCCCTCTTACCAACATTCACAATCTCCAGACACAGTAACAGCACAGCTGCCCATATTGTCCGATACTCCACCCTACTCTCAAAGCCTATAAAAGCAGCAAGAGGAAGCTTTCTAGCAACTTTCATAATGCGTAGATGTAGTTATTGCTGAGCTGTAGATATCACAGTGAGTTTGTACCCTATGTGAACAAGTTATGAAAGAAGCTGTTGAAAGCTTCCTTACTATTGGTCTCGCTCTGCAACCATAGTTACTGCGTAGCTGCAACTTTGAAACTAGTTCATAACTTTACGTGAAAATTTGTGGGAGTTTCTTAAGTATCTTCTTACACATTTCCGACTGTCTGTAGATGTAGTTACTGCACAGCTGTACACATCACCTATTACTCTTATCCTTATTCAAAAAGTTTATTTAAGATGCTACAGAAAACTTCTCTACCGGCATGATCTCTCTGTAGGCTTTATTACTGTTGGGTTGTATTGATGGCATTGATTCTCAACTTATTGTGAAAATATCATGAATGAAGCTCCAGAAAGCTTCTCACCCTTTAGTGACACCTTGTAGATGGAGTTGCAGCACAGAGTTGGTTCCTAACCCTAGGTGACAAATTCTTGAAGGAAGCTGCAGAAAGCTTCTCAGCTGCGAGTCAACTTCTGTAGATGTAACCATGGGAAAGCTAGACATATCACCCTTGTTTGTTGTCCCTAGGTGAAAAATGTATCAAAGGAGTTGTAGAAAGCTTCTCAACCTGTAGTGACATCTTGTAGACAGAGTTGCTGCACAGAGTTGGTTCCTAACCCATGGTGACAAATTTCTGAAAGAAGGTGCAGAAATCTTCTCACCCACTAGTGACTTTGTAGATACAGTATCTACAAATCTGTACTCAATGTACTACATTATTACCTCTTTCTTAGTAACATATAGGCCCCTATGCAATGCAGCAGGATATCTGCAAATCTCTAATTTGACAGGTCCTAAGTAACTTTGTAAATGAATGTTGCATCAGATGTCTGCAGACAGGTTAGACAATTCCATAAATTAAAGTTCTGTCATTTATAGATGTAGATCTGTTACCTGAAAGCACCAGAGAGATATTCAATCAGTTTCTGATAGTGCAAATTTGGTAGCCAATATGTCAGTGTCAATCCACCACATTGCTCCACAGTTGCACTATGCAACCCAAGTCTGGTCTCTCTCCACACGAAAAATCAGGCTGACAATGTCCCTAACAGCACAGTTCCTCCCAGACCAGTCAGCAGCCATGACAGGTGTATGTTTCGAGCAGCATCTCCTCTGAATTATGGCATACCAAAACATGGCTATCCACCCCCTGTAGTGAGACATGGGATTTTTCTTACTGGGAAACTAGTTTACATCAATTAAAGGTCAGACCTCAACAATTATGTACCCACTGTAAATCATTATCCAAATGTTGTCAGTTTGAAACAGGAACTTTTAGAGATTGTTTGCCACAAATCACCACTTTTGACAATGTACACCAAACTTAGTACTCTGAAAAACTTGTGCCTGTGCCAGTGAGGTACTATCTGACAAATCACCTTCAGACTTCCATCTCCTCTCCTCTATATGGTGGGAAAGTCTCTGACCTCCACATTCTATGCCAATGTGAGGACATGCAACACCTCACAACCTACTTGAGGTTTCAAAATCCTTCCCCCACTTTTCACAGACACACACAACAGTAACAGTCAACAGTGGGTGAGGTTTACCATTTCCGAGAACACATTGCAGGTGCCAGCCAGAATAATTTCTTTCAATGTCACTTTTGTCTGACAGTTTCCTCATTTTTCATCCACATCATCACTTGAAATATTAACCATTCATCTCTGCTCTGCTCATATACTTACCTCACCACACAGTGTGTCAGCAACACTACCAGGTGACAGTCAGTCTTATTCTGTACAATGATTGTTACATTTTGGTTAATCTGTGTAGAGATACAGGTGTACTGGTAACTCTTGAGAAACTTAATTTTGACTGAAACAATATACTGTGCACAACAGAGATTTTGCAGCTACTCACCATCTGTGTTAGCTAGGTTGGTTGGTTTGTGGTGGTTTAAGGGACTAGACTGCGATGGTCATCGGTCCCTGTGTAAGCTACTTCTAGATGAGTGTGATCTGGTCAGTCCTCTACCAGATCAGTTCTTTCTCCTCGGGATGCACAGCTCTGACTGTCTCGGCCTCCAGCTGCATGGAGTCCAGCTCAGCCCAAATAGTGACCAGATCGTGCTCTGTGCCAGCAGCCAATGCTGCAATGAGGCACGTGTCACTCTGTAATCTTATGGCATGTACTGAATAAAAGAGTCACTGTTTTAACTTCTCTTATTGAATCCTCAATGTACCAAAATTTCAACATAGTGTGCTCAACACTAAAATATGTTGAATATCAAAATTTATAATGAACTTGGAAATAGGAGCCCAATCTAAAGTGATACAGCTGTATAATAGCAAGGAGAGAAATAGAATTCTCAGCACACCAAAATTACATCGAGGATTTTTAAAAATTAGAAGATGACACTGTTTATGATCATCCAGTGAAAGCAAGATGTGATTCTGGTGAACATTATACATTTTATGGCTAAACAATTGCTCTACAATTCAGACACTTTAATTAATCACTATAGGAACACAGCACAGCGGATGACAAAAGAAGCTGTTTGAATACAAGGCAAATAATGTAGGCCTCTATACACAGATTTGTGAGTGCAGACAAATGGGTACATGTTAGCTAGCAGATGGCACTGTACTCTGTATGTCCACATACTCCTAAATGAAACTGTAACTTTAGTTCTAATTACTGGGCACTGGGTGCCCTCTGCAAACAATTAGAGTCACAGGTCAATGTTAACACAGAAGCAATATGGTACAACAGTGTCAGTGTACTATCACATAACATGGTAACAATATTATGAAAATGATAGTTTTCACTCACCATATAGCAGATAAGCTACATCACATTTAGGAACAACAAGAAGGTGGTCACATAATAAGCTTCCCGTCAACACCACCTTTGCTAAAGCATCTCCACTATGTAGTAAGTAGCAGCTATCCTTTCCATAATATTGTTACATTCCACCCTAGATTTTCCATTTATTGACATACTATATTAAGCTACCATTGGTAGGAACCAGAAACAAATGAGTATCATTCTGACATCACATATGTCTACAGGTATCTGATCCTGTCCGTCATAAGCCACAGTGTCAAGAGTGTTCTCAGAGAGTGTAATTACCGCGTACGTGGCAGAGGCTGCTAGGCTACACTTTCAGAAAATAACTCTATCTTGCACACACTAACACCCATGTCATTTAGATAAGTTATTATTCCTTATTCTCTTGTGACGTTCATAGAGACATATGTGATGCAACAAAAAACATGTTGCCCCACTCAAACCTCTCTGATTTTGAGGACCCAGGAGAGAAAAACCACAGTAGATATGATTATGAATAATGCACCACATAGTAGAGCATCTCAAAGAATTGATATTCCCTTTTCAGAAGTGCCACGCAGCATCGCCAGAGTGCAGCATTATCACAGTCACATGAAGTGAAAATGGCAACTCCACAGCAATGCACAAGCAGTAGTATGGTTTTCAGAAAGAAAAATGCCTATTACTGTGCAAACAAATTACTGTGGTGTGTATGAATGTGATCCACCCGATGTGAAAATAATTGGGAAATGGTATAGGAAGTTTCTGGCTATGGGATAGTGTTCTGAAACATACTGGTGGCGCATGTTACGGATTTCCAGTAGAGACAGTGCAGGACAACACACAAATTTGCTCAGAAACTTGCTTAAGTTGATTCCTCAAGCATCTAGGCAACTTGATGTATGTCAGTTAAAATTGCAACATGAAGTTCACCAGCATCAACATATGTATGCTTACGAAGTGCAAATTCTGTATCATCTGACACAGAACGGCAAACCACACCATGTAATATTTGCTGCTGATATGCTGCAGCATATTGATATGGATGCTAGTTTCCTGGAAACTAGATTATACTGAGATGAATCAATCATTCGTCTGTCAGGAAGGGTTATCAGGCATAATGTTCGGATTTGGGGTTTGCAAAATCTGCACATTGTCGTTGAATGTGTTTGTGATAGCTCTAAACTAAACGTCTGGTGCTGGCTAATGCATGGCAGGATTGTCGGACCATTCTTACTTATGGAACAAAAAGTGAATGGGTCAGTGTATCTGGACATTTTGGAGCAGTTTCTTTATCCTCAGTTACAAGACTTGTAACCCAACATCATTTGTGAATGGTTGTTCACAAGTTCCTGGGAAGGAAATTGCCCCATCATTGGATTGGACAAGGGGAACTCATTGTCTGGCTGCCACATTCACCTGACATTATGCTACTTTGTTTCTTCATGTGTGGATTTGTGAAGGACCACATGTGTGTGACTGAAGTGGACAATATTTCTACATTGCAACATTGTATCACTAATTCAATTACAAAAATAAGAGAGGAAATGTTACAAATAACTTAGCAAGAAAATGAATATAGACTTGATCTCCTTTGTGCTGCAAATGGTCCACATGTAGAGGTGTATTGATGATAAATAAATAAATTTTCTGGGATGCTCTACAATCTGGTGCATTTTGGGTTGTTGTATCTACTGTAGTTTTTTCCCTGGGACTTTGAAATCAGGGAGGTTGGAGTGGGACACCCTGTAATTGGGTATTCAGAGGATATACTGGCTGTTTGAAATTTTGTGAAATGATTTTCCCCTCAGTGAAAATTTTCTTTTCTCAATGATTGCCATCTGAACTCGCTAATCTCAACTGCGACACTTTCTCAACTGATTCCAGATAATGCAAATGAGCTACCCTTCTTTGAAATATTTTGTGTCATTTGTCAGTACTCTCTGGTAACAAACCAAAACCACTCCACAATACTCTAGAACAGGATAGACAAGTACAGTGGAACTAGTTTCACTATGGGATATGTTATGCATTCTGCATCTTCTGGCAGTAGTACACCATCCTTAGCACTCTTTCCATTCAACAATTTTTATATCATCATTCTAAAGTAACCTTCTGTTTCCTCTAAACTCAATTTATTTAGTTAAATCAACAAACCTGAATTTTTTGCCATTTCTCATATTGTACTACAAAGAGACCGAGAAACATCAAATAAGAAGAAAAATTCTGTGGAGGAAAACCAATATTACTAGAGATAGAGAGAGATAGAGTGAGATATTTTACATTCACCTGTAGCATCATAATGCCAACGAGCTCCATCCCCAAACTGCCATTCAACTGGACACTGCATGTATTGTATTCAATATAGGGCATGGTCTCCCAACATCATTTGATACTGCTGCATTTCATGGACAGATTTCAGTTCCTCTCTATTTGCCTCCACTTTGTCTCACAGTTGCAAAAATTTGTGATGCAACTGTATAAAAATATTCACGTTCAGTTAGTACAGATTGCTGTTATTTTTGACTGAGATGACAAGCATACAATAGAATCACATTCATTTCCAACAAACCATCCAAGTCAGAAACTCACAATGTCAATGATTTGCTAACAGTAAATTCTTTACAGATTTTCACTGTAAATATTAGGATGTGAACTATAAACTGCAGTAATGTGAAAAATGTTATTACAGTTTTGACAGAGAACTGAAAACCAAATCAAAAAAGTGTTGTAAGTAAAGTGTACATGAGAAGTGTCCTTGTTCAAGACAGACTCTTTGCTTAGTACAAAAATGTGTCATATAAAAAATGAAATTCATCATTTTTGGAAGACTAAACATAGTTATATCTAAATCTTTATTGGCAGCACATAAATCATTAGAGCTATTTCTCAACATAATTGCCACTAAAACTGACACACTTATTACATCACAGGACCATATTTTATGTTCTTGTGTTGTACAATGCTGAACACTGTAAATGGAACCAGAATATCAGACTTGTTCAGCTCTTTTTCAATGTGAAAATGCTGACCAAAGGACAGGAACTTCTTGAGATGCAAGAAAAGACGAAAAGTGCTGGGAGTAACATGAAGACTGTGTGTAGGACGGTAAACCAACGCCATGTCTAACTACTCCAGAACAGCTGTTGATCTGCAACAGTGCTCAGTGATGTACAATGTGGCACACAACATCATACTAGCACTGAGCGTCTTCCCTCTCAGTTTTAAAGGCTCATTGAAATATACATTGTTTCACAATAATGGCCAGCATTACCTGTTTCACTTCTGGTCATCAAGTCAGTGTGCACAATGCTCTTCTTAGCCCAGAACACTGAGCACACCTACACCAACTGCTAGAACATTGTCCTGACCAAAATTTGACTGTGATACAAACTGATTATGGCATACACACACACACACACACACACACACACACACAAACACACACACACACACACACACACACACACATGGCTATTAACTCACTGTAATGAGAGATGTGATTTTTCTGACATGGCAACAAGTTTACATCAATCCATGGTCCCATCTCATCAATCCTGTACCCATTGGAAATCATTATCCAAATGTTATCAGTTTGAAACAGGAACTTTTTGAGGTGGTTTGCTACAAATCACCACTTTTGACAATGTATGCCAAAATGAGTGCCTTGGAAAACTTGTCCCTGTGCCAGTGAGGTACTATCTGACAGATCACCTTCAGACCTCCACCTCCTCTTCTCTATATGGTGGAAAAGTCCTGACCCCACATTCTATGCCAATGTGAGGACTTGCGACACCTCGCAACCTACTTGAGGTTTCACAGTCCTTCCCCCACTTTTCACAGACACACAAAAAAGGTAACACTCACAGCAGATGAGGTTTACCATTTCTGAGAACTCATCGCAGGAGCCAGACAGAATAATTTGTATCAAAGTCACTTTCATCAGACAGTTTCCTCATTTGTGACCTGTATCATTGCTTCAAACATTACCCATTCATCTCTGCTCTGCTCATATACTTACCTCACCACACAGTGTGCCAGTAACTCTACCAGGTGACATTCAGTCCTATTTTGCACAATGATTGTTACGTTTTGGCTAATCTGTGTAGAGATACAGGTGTACTGGTAACTCTTGAGAAACTTAATTTTGACTGAAACAATATACAGTGCACAACAGAGATTGCTGCAGCTACTCACCATCTGTGTTAGATACTTCTAGATGAGTTTGATCTAGTCAGTCCACTACCAGATCAGTTCTTTCTCCTCGGGATGCACAGCTCTGACTGTCTCGGCCTCCAGCTGCATGGAGTCCAGCTCAGCCCAAATAGTGACCAGATCGTGCTCTGTGCCAGCAGCCAATGCTGCAATGAGACACGTGTCACTCTGTAATCTTATGGCATGTACTGAATAAAAGAGTCACTGTTTTAACTTCTCTTATTGAATCCTCAATGTACCAAAATTTCAACATAGTATGCTCAACACTAAAATATGTTGAATATCAAAATTTATAATGAACTTGGAAATAGGAGCCCAATCTAAAGTGATACAGCTGTATAATGGCAAGGACAGAAATAGAATTCTCAGCACACCAAAATTACATCGAGGATTTTTAAAAATTAAAAGATGACACTGTTTATGATCATCCAGTGAAAGCAAGATGTGATTCTGGTGAACATTATACATTTTATGGCTAAACAATTGCTCTACAATTCAGACACTTTAAATAATCACTATAAGAACACAGCACAGCGGATGACAAAAGAAGCTGTTTGAATACAAGGCAAATAATGTAGGCCTCTATACACAGATTTGTGAGTGCAGACAAATGGGTACATGTTAGCTAGCAGGTGACACTGTACTCTGTATGTCTACATACTCCTAAATGAAACTGTAACTTTAGTTCTAATTACTGGGCACTGGGTGCCCTCTGCAAACAATTAGAGTCACAGGTCAATGTTAACACAGAAGCAATATGGTACAACAGTGTCAGTGTACTATCACATAACATGGTAACAATATTATGAAAGTGATAGTTTTCACTCACCATATAGCAGATAAGCTACATCACATTTAGGAACAACAAGAAGGTGGTCACATAATAAGCTTCCCGTCAACACCACCTTTGTTAAAGCATCTCCACTATGTAGTAAGTAGCAGCTATCCTTTCCATAATATTGTTACATTCCACCCTAGATTTTCCATTTATTGACATACTATATTAAGCTACCATTGGTAGGAACCAGAAACAAATGAGTATCATTCTGACATCACATATGTCTACAGGTATCTGATCCTGTCCGTCATAAGCCACAGTGTCAAGAGTGTTCTCAGAGAGTGTAATTACCGCGTACGTGGCAGAGGCTGCTAAGCTACACTTTCAGAAAAAACTCTATCTTGCACACACTAACACCCATGTCATTTAGATAAGTTATTATTCCTTATTCTCTTGTGACGTTCATAGAGACATATGTGATGCAACAAAAAATATGTTGCCCCACTCAAACCTCTCCGATTTTGAGGACCCAGGAGAGAAAAATCACAGCAGATATGATTATGAATAATGCACCACATAGTAGAGCATCTCAAAGAATTGATATTCCCTTTTCAGAAGGGCCACGCAGCATCACCAGAGTGCAGCATTATCACAGTCACATGAAGTGAAAATGGCAACTCCACAGCAATGCACAAGCAGTAGTATGGTTTTCAGAAAGAAAAATGTCTATTACTGTGCAAAAAAATTACGGTGGTGTGTATGAATGTGATGCACCTGATGTGAAAACAATTGGGAAATGGTATAGGAAGTTTCTGGCTATGGGATAGTGTTCTGAAACATACTGGTGGCGCATGTTACGGATTTTCAGAAGAGACAGTGCAGGACAACAGACAAATTTGCTCAGAAACTTGCTTAAGTTGATTCCTCAAGCATCTAGGCAACTTGATGTATGTCAGTTAAAATTGCAACATGAAGTTCACCAGCATCAACATATGTATGCTTACGAAGTGCAAATTCTGTATCATCTGACACAGAACGGCAAACCACACCATGTAATATTTGCTGCTGATATGCTGCAGCATATTGATATGGATGCTAGTTTCCTGGAAACTAGATTATACTGAGATGAGGCAATCTTTCATCTGTCAGGAAGGGTTATCAGGCATAATGTTCGGATTTGGGGTTTGCAAAATCTGCACATTGTCGTTGAATGTGTTTGTGATAGCTCTAAGCTAAACGTCTGGTGCTGGCTAATGCATGGCAGGATTGTCGGACCATTCTTACTTATGGAACAAAAAGTGAATGGGTCAGTGTATCTGGACATTTTGGAGCAGTTTCTTTATCCTCAGTTACAAGACTTGTAACCCAACATCATTTGTGAATGGTTGTTCACAAGTTCCTGGGAAGGAAATTGCCCCATCATTGGATTGGACAAGGGGAACTCATTGTCTGGCTGCCACATTCACCTGACATTATGCTACTTTGTTTCTTCATGTGGGGATTTGTGAAGGACCACATGTGTGTGACTGAAGTGGACAATATTTCTACATTGCAACATTGTATCACTAATTCAATTACAAAAATAAGAGAGGAAATGTTACAAATAACTTAGCAAGAAAATGAATATAGACTTGATCTCCTTTGTGCTGCAAATGGACCACATGTAGAGGTGTATTGATGATAAATAAATAAATTTTCTGGGATGCTCTACAATCTGGTGCATTTTGGGTTGTTGTATCTACTGTAGTTTTTTCCCTGGGACTTTGAAATCAGGGAGGTTGGAGTGGGACACCCTGTAATTGGGTATTCAGAGGATATACTGGCTGTTTGAAATTTTGTGAAATGATTTTCCCCTCAGTGAAAATTTTCTTTTCTCAATGATTGCCATCTGAACTCGCTAATCTCAACTGCGACACTTTCTCAACTGATTCCAGATAATGCAAATGAGCTACCCTTCTTTGAAATATTTTGTGTCATTTGTCAGTACTCTCTGGTAACAAACCAAAACCACTCCACAATACTCTAGAACAGGATAGACAAGTACAGTGGAACTAGTTTCACTATGGGATATGTTATGCATTCTGCATCTTCTGGCAGTAGTACACCATCCTTAGCACTCTTTCCATTCAACAATTTTTATATCATCATTCTAAAGTAACCTTCTGTTTCCTCTAAACTCAATTTATTTAGTTGAATCAACAAACCTGAATTTTTTGCCATTTCTCATATTGTACTACAAAGAGACCGAGAAACATCAAAAAAGAAGAAAAATTCTGTGGAGGAAAACCAATATTACTAGAGATAGAGAGAGATAGAGTGAGATATTTTACATTCACCTGTAGCATCATAATGCCAACGAGCTCCATCCCCAAACTGCCATTCAACTGGACACTGCATGTATTGTATTCAATATAGGGCATGGTCTCCCAACGTCATTTGATACTGCTGCATTTCATGGACAGATTTCAGTTCCTCTCTATTTGCCTCCACTTTGTCTCACAGTTGCAAAAATTTGCGATGCAACTGTATAAAAATATACACGTTCAGTTAGTACAGATTACTGTTATTTTTGACTGAGATGACAAGCATACAATAGAATCACATTCATTTCCAACAAACCATCCAAGTCAGAAACTCACAATGTCAATGATTTGCTAACAGTAAATTCTTTACAGCTTTTCACTGTAAATATTAGGATGTGAACTACAAACTGCAGTAATGTGAAAAATGTTATTACAGTTTTGACAGAGAACTGAAAACCAAATCAAAAAAGTGTTGTAAGTAAAGTGTACATGAGAAGTGTCCTTGTTCAAGACAGACTCTTTGCTTAGTACAAAAATGTGTCATATAAAAAATGAAATTCATCATTTTTGGAAGACTAAACATAGTTA
Source organism: Schistocerca americana (assembly GCF_021461395.2). Classification (NCBI taxonomy): domain Eukaryota; kingdom Metazoa; phylum Arthropoda; class Insecta; order Orthoptera; family Acrididae; genus Schistocerca; species Schistocerca americana. The sequence goes on along the minus strand of NC_060124.1, from coordinate 596,502,392 downwards.
TATCTAAATCTTTATTGGCAGCACATAAATTATTAGAGCTATTCTCAACATAATTGCCACTAGAACTGACACACTTATTACATTACAGGACCATATTTTGTGTTCTTGTGTTGTACAATGCTGAACACTGTGAATGGAACCAGAATATCAGACTTGTTCAGCTCTTTTTCAATGTGAAAATGCTGACCAAAGGACAGGAACTTCTTGAGATGCAAGAAAAGACGAAAAGTGCTGGGCGTAACATCAAGACTGTGTGTAGGACGGTAAACCAACGCCATGTCTAACTACTCCAGAACAGCTGTTGATCTGCAACAGTGCTCAGTGATGTACAATGTGACACACAACACCATACTATCACTGAGCGCCTTCCCTCTCAGTTTTAAAGGCTCATTGAAATATACATTGTTTCACAATAATGGCCAGCATTACCTGTTTCACTTCTGGTCATCAAGTCAGTGTGCACAATGCTCTTCTTAGCCCAGAACACTGAGCACACCTACACCAACTGCTAGAACTTTGTCCTGACCAAAATTTGACTGTGATACAAACTGATTATGGCACACACACACACACACACACACACACACACACACACACACACACACATGGCTATTAACTCACTGTAATGAGAGATGTGATTTTTCTGACGTGGCAACAAGTTTACATCAATCCATGGTCCCATCTCATCAATCCTGTACCCATTGGAAATCGTTATCCAAATGTTATCAGTTTGAAACAGGAACTTTTTGAGGTGGTTTGCTACAAATCACCACTTTTGACAATGTAGGCCAAAATGAGTGCTCTGGAAAACTTGTCCCTGTGCCAGTGAGGTACTATCTGACAGATCAGCTTCAGACCTCCACCTCCTCTTCTCTATATGGTGGAAAAGTCCTGACCCCACATTCTATGCCAATGTGAGGACTTGCGACACCTCACAACCTACTTGAGGTTTCACAGTCCTTCCCCCACTTTTCACAGACACACAAAAAAGGTAACACTCACAGCAGATGAGGTTTACCATTTCTGTGAACTCATCGCAGGAGCCAGACAGAATAATTTGTATCAAAGTCACTTTCATCAGACAGTTTCCTCATTTGTGACCTAAATCATTGCTTCAAATATTACCCATTCATCTCTGCTCTGCTCATATACTTACATCACCACACAGTGTGCCAGTAACACTACCAGGTGACATTCAGTCCTATTTTGCACAATGATTGTTACGTTTTGGCTAATCTGTGTAGAGATACAGGTGTACTGGTAACTCTTGAGAAACTTAATTTTGACTGAAACAATATACAGTGCACGACAGAGATTGCTGCAGCTACTCACCATCTGTGTTAGCTACTTCTAGATGAGTGTGATCTGGTCAGTCCACTACCAGATCAGTTCTTCCTCCTCGGGATGCACAGCTCTGACTGTCTCGGCCTCCAGCTGCATGGAGTCCAGCTCAGCCCAAATAGTGGCCAGATCGTGCTCTGTGCCAGCAGCCAATGCTGCAATGAGACACGTTTCACTCTGTAATCTTATGGCATGTACTGAATAAAAGAGTCACTGTTTTAACTTCTCTTATTGAATCCTCAATGTACCAAAATTTCAACATAGTATGCTCAACACTAAAATATGTTGAATATCAAAATTTATAATAAACTTGGAAATAGGATCCCAATCTAAAGTGATACAGCTGTATAATGGCAAGGACAGAAATAGAATTCTCAGCACATCAACATTACATCGAGGATCTTTAATAATTAAAAGATGACACTGTTTATGATCATCCAGTGAAAGCAAGATGTGATTCTGGTGAACATTATACATTTTATGGCTAAACAATTGCTCTACAATTCAAACACTTTAATTAATCACTATAAGAACACAGCACAGTGAATGAAAAAGAAGCTGTTTGAATAGAAGGCAAATAAAGCAGGCCTCTACACACAGATTTATGAGTGCAGACAAATGGGTACATGTTAGCTAGCAGATGACACTGTACTCTGTATGTCTACATACTCCTAAATGAAACTGTAACTTTAGTTCTAATTACTGGGCACTGGGTGCCCTCTGCAAACAATTAGATTCACAGGACAATGTTAACACAGAAGCGATATGGTACAACAGTGTCAGTGTACTATCACAAACCACAGTAACAATATTATGAAAATGATAGTTTTCACTCACCATATAGCAGATATGCTACATCACATATAGGAACAACAAGATAGTGGTCACAAAATAAGCTTCCCGTCAACGTCATCTTTGTTAAAGCACCTCCACTATGTAGTGAGTAGCAGCTATCTTCTTTATAATATTGTTACACTCCATCCTAGATTTTACATTTATTGACATACTATGTTAAGCTACCATTGTTAGGGACCAGAAACAAATGAGTGTCATTCTGACATCACATATGTCTACAGATATCTGATCCTGTCCATCATAAGCCACAGTGTCAAGAGTGTTCTCAGAGAGTGTAATTACTGAGTACTTGGCAGAGGCTGCTAGGTTACACTTTCAGTCAATACCTCTATCCTACACACTCTAAGACCCAAATCACTTAGACAAACTGTTATTCCTTATTCTCTTGTGATGTTCACAGATACATATGTGATGCAACAAAATACAGTTTGTCCCACTCAAACTTCTCCGATTTCAAGGACCCAGGAGAGAAAAACCACAGTAGATATGACTATCAAAAATGCACCACATTTAAGAGCATCTCAAAGAATTTATATTCCCTTTTCAGAAGTGCCATGTATCATTGTCTGAGTGCAGCATTATCACAGTCACATGAAGTGAAAATGGCAATTCCACAGAAACGCACACGTAGTAGTATGGTTTTCAGAAACAAAATCGCCTATTACTGTGAAAAGAAAATAACCGTGGTGTGTATGAATGTGATTCACTTGATGTTAAAACATTTGGGAAATGGTATAGGAAGTTTCTGGCAATGGGATAGTGTTCTGAAACATACTGGTGGTGCATGTTATGGCTTTTCAGTAGAGACAGTGCTGGAAAACAGACAAACGTTTCTCAGAAACCCACGTAAGTCAATTCCTCAAGCATCTAGGCAAAGTGATGTATGTCAGTAAACATTGCATCGTGTAGTTCACCAGCATCTACATACGTGTGCTTACGAAGTGCTAATTCTGTAACATCTGACACTGAGTGACAAACCACACAGACAACAATTTGCTGCAGGTATAGTTCAGCATATTGATATAGTTGCCAGTTTCCTGGAAACATGTTTATACTCAGATGAGGCAATCCTTCATCTGTCACGAAGGGTTAACAGTCATAATGTTCGGATTTGGGGTTCGCAAGATTCGCACATTGTCATTGAACATGTTTGTGATAGCCCTAAACTAAACATCTGGTGTGGGCTAATGCATGACAGGATTGTTGGACCATTCTTATTTGTGGAGCGAGGAGTGAATGGGTCAGAGTATCTGGACATTTTGGAGCCGTGTGTTTAGCCTCAGATACAAGACTTGTAACCCAACATCATTTTTAATTACATCATTAATTGAATTAACAACCCTGAATTTTTTGCTAGTTATCCTATTGTACAACAAAGAGACCTAGAAACTTCAAATAAGAAGAAAATTTCCATGCAGGAAAACCGATATTGCTAGAGAAAGAGAGATATATATTTTACTTTCACCTGTAGCATCATAATGCCAATGAGCTCCATACCCAAATTGCTATTCGACTGGACACTGCATGTATTGTATTCAATCTAGGGCATGGTCTCCCAACATCATTTGATACTGCTGCATTTCATGGACAGCTTTCAGTTCCTCTCTATTTGCCTCCACTTTGTCTCACAGGTGCAAATATTCGTGATGCAACTGTATAAAAATATACACGTTCAGTTAGTACAGATTACTGTTATTTTTGACTGAGATGACAAGCATACAATAGAATCACATTCATTTCCAACAAACCATCCAAGTCAGAAACTCACAATGTCAATGATTTGCTAACAGTAAATTCTTTACAGCTTTTCACTGTAAATATTAGGATGTGAACTATAAACTGCAGTAATGTGAAAAATGTTATTACAGTATTGACAGAGAACTGAAAACCAAATCAAAAAAGTGTTGTAAGTAAAGTGTACATGAGAAGTGTCCTTGTTCAAGACAGACTCTTTGCTTAGTACAAAAATGTGTCATATAAAAAATGAAATTCATCATTTTTGGAAGACTAAACATAGTTATATCTAAATCTTTATTGGCAGCACATAAATCATTAGAGCTATTTCTCAACATAATTGTCACTTGAACTGACACACTTATTACATCACAGGACCATATTTTATGTTCTTGTGTTGTACAACACTGAACACTGTGAATGGAACCAGAATATCAGACTTGTTCAGCTCTTTTTCAATGTGAAAATGCTGACCAAAGGACAGGAACTTCTTGAGATGCAAGAAAAGACGAAAAGTGCTGGGAGTAACATCAAGACTGTTTGTAGGATGGTAAACCAACTCCGTGTCTAGCTACTCCAGAACAGCTGTTGATCTGCAACAGTGCTCAGTGATGTACAATGTGGCACACAACATCATACTAGCACTGAGCGTCTTCTCTCTCAGTTTTAAAAGCTCATTGAAATATACATTGTTTCACAATAATGGCCAGCATTACCTGTTTCACTTCTGGGCATCAAGTCAGTGTGCACAATGCCCTTCCTATCCCAGAACAATGAGTACACCGACACTATCTGCTAAAACTTTGTCCTGATCGTAGATCTACTGTGACACCAACACATTGATAGCTACCAAGTTTCTCGGATGCAGTGAGCAACTCACATTATATCTCCTGTTAAGATCTTATTGAGAAACTTATTGCCACCATCACAGTACATCTTTCAAAGTGTCAGTGGTGTTCACATGTCATTATGATGTATGTTGGTACCTGCCTGATGCACACTTCTTTCAAGAGCAAGTGCTCAGTACCAATTTCATAAAAGAAGGATCGCATTATCAGGGGAGGATGGCTGCCAAGCTCCGTAGTTGTTGAGTGATGGTTCTCCATAATGCACCATCTCACCGCCTCCACAAGACCATCACAATGGACAGTCACTCGCAACCTTCATCAATGTGGAGACTATGGTGAATGTATGCTATTTACAGAGCACATTTTTACATTTTTTGTGAAATTGTATGGTTACTTCGTATCAGTACTACAGTGTTTTGCAACATGTGCCCCTTAGGCACTTCCAATGTTTAATTTGCATCTATTTAGTCATTGTCATATCATTAGTTTTTGGTTTATACAGTGATGTCCAACTCTGAGTATGGAAACTTTTATCTGAATGTTAACCACCTGAAGACGAGCAGAAGGTGGAGACCAGTCTTGTGTTAAATAATATCACCTTTTATAGTGACTGCTAACAGTTATAATTCTGTTCCCTACTTCTGTTGCCAGTGTGATCATTTCTGGAGGGTCCCAAAAAACTGTAATAAACACAGACATCATTCTCAGAGCATATATTATATTCAATAGCCACTGATGACCACCTTCCTCAACCCATGCACATCCTACTTGACATACTGTACACAGCAGGTCATAACAATTGAGATGACTTTTTTTATCATACATAAGCATCAACAAAAGTTTCTCTTATCCTTTTATGTACTGTGTATCTTCTCTTCCTCCCTACACACAAAATCTAATCATTTAACTTATAACTGTATCAATACTAAATGTAAGCTTTCCACTTGCTTCACTAGGCATATGTCACTCACCTTCTCAGTTATCCATTGGCCTACACTGTCAGACTCACTAAGCAGTTTGTGGAGGGACAGTGCTTGAACATGTGCTGCTTCCTCAGTTTAGTAAACTTGAAGAGTTCGTAATAGTAGTAGTAGTAGTAGTAGTAGTAGTCTGTAATGGCCAGCCATTTGACAACCTGTGGACAATTTTCAAGCTACTATGAGGATGAGATCACAGTCTAATTTAGTCATTTAGGTTAATCAACATTTTATACAAATAACTGTTAAATGATGGTGCAAACTGATGCTTGCCTGTGGAGTTTGACAGTCCTCCTCTCCCAGCTGGGTCATCTGCAATTGTAGGGCTTCTGCAGCTCCCACACAGTTCTTCAGCATGTCTGTCACATCTTCGTGCTTCTTCTGCAGCTACAGCTTGTCGGCTTCTATGTGGCCAACACCATCACTCAAAATGAGCCTCAGACCATCTGACATTCAAATGCAGACATTGTCTGCATCTGCAAAGAATTGGAAAAAGATACGTACACACACTAAATTTCTGTGGGGTTTCCAAAAATCATAAACATTATCAACACAATGAAATTACATGTGTCAAACAAAAGTTAATTTTACAGACCACCTTTCATTCTCCACAAGCTACAGATAGCATAATTGAACAGAAGGAAGGTCTTTCCACAGGAATTAATAGTGCAAGCTCTAAATGTTGGTCTAAGTTCCTGTGGTAGCTGAGAAGGGGAAGGGACACTGGTAGTGACAAGAGAAGACACACAACAACGGAGCTGCATAACTTGTAGACTTGCCTCGTCGAACATACATCTGAAGACCACAATCCCAATTTCATATGCCTGAGTACTGAGCACTCTCCACAAGCCAACTGGGACAGCAACACCACTCTACATAGGGTTGACTTAGCAGTCTGATGATCTAAGTTCATTGATCAACTACCTACCCACAGGAAACCGAAGGGGAAGGGGGCGGGGTTACCTTGGATCATAGAGGTAAGCATACCCATTGTGAAGAACTAAAATGCAAATGCTTCGTGTTGGCCACCTAATCTGGCTCCGGCTCGTCATGAGATTGATTAATGACACTCTTTCATTATTTAAGAATGTGATATACTGCATTCATGAACAGTTTAATTCTGTAATATTTCACAAATAGCGTGTTCTAAATCTGTATTTACAACTGTGATATTATTTTCATTACATTCACGTATGTGTTAGTGCAGAAGCACTATAAAAACCATTTGTTCACAGATGTTGATATTTCAAAGTTGCCATGTAGGATTTGTGTGGTTACTTGTGTAACTGGCAAAACTGGAATTTAATTACAATTGTTTTATCAGTATTAATATTGATAATTAAAGATTTTGGAAAAAGTAAATTGAAAATAGGTTTTAAGTAGGAACTGTTCCTGTTAAAATGTTAATATTGAAACCACTGGAGTGGCTTTATAATGTAATACCTTTTAACAGATGTTGTTCATGTTCAGGAACATTATTATGTTTGACCTCTTGATGGTTTGTATGGAAAATGTTGATAAAATTTGGAAAGGGCCATATCATTGCACACAGTAGTTCATTTAAATGACATGGATCAATAGTCATAAAACCCGGAAAAAACTTTTCGGCCAGGAATATCACATATCTAAGATGCAAACTGTAGCGATTCGAGAATTTCCACGTAAATTCTAGAACCACTCGTCCTTCTACCACTGTGAACACACGATATTTTAAAAATAAGTGTGAGAGAATGTACACACTGTGTGACATGTTTTTGTGTGCAGGCTGGAAAAGAGTCACGAGTACGAGGTTGACGTGACGGTGGAATGGTATCGACAAGTGTTTGCCGCTCACACCACGGAAGCCTTATTGGAAGAACAAGGCATGTTTATATGTCTCATGGTGTTTTATATCATTGACTATTGTAACAACAAAAAAAGAAGAACAGTTGAAACATTGTTAATTAAACTTCACGTATTGGACTAGCTAGAGGCAAGACAGGTACATATTTTATGTGGTTGTAGAACCAAATATGTTGCTGATGTTTTTAATCAAGTCTAATGCAGGACGAGTCAGTTGACTTGCAAGTATTCTAATACTTTGTTACTTGTGGAAGTTAAAATATATCAAGACTGAAGTAAAAGTATTCTGTGACTATCCACTTATTTCATGAGGGGAGGGGGGGGGGGAGGGAGGGGAGGGAGGGAGGGGGATGTGTGTGTGTGAGAGAGAGAGAGAGAGAGAGAGAGAGAGAGAGAGAGAGAGAGAGAGACTGATAAATTCTGTTAACCAGCAGTGCTCTTCAGAGAAAAAGGTTTTGAGATTGACAGAGCCAGCTATCCAGAGAAGAAGATCGGCTGTGCAGATGAAGAAAGTCAACTAAAGTGAGAGAGTTGTATAAATTGCATGCAATTCAATTTCACACCACACTCCAGGTTGTCTAAAGCATTAAAATGTGGCGACCAGTGAAAAGGACTTGAAAAAACAGGAATTTTGAGATGAAAACCAAGCAGAAGATATGATGTGTTACCGTAGCGACCAGGTATGGCAAGACAAAATAACTTTTTCAAGTAATTGGATTCTGCCTAAATGATTCAAATGGCAGAAATTAATAAACACAATAAAAGAGAAGACATAAGGAAGATACAACATTAAAAGAAGAGAGAGAAGTTTCCCACATATTAGACTAAGAAGAAATACGATGTGAATAATTCATCGAAAAAGATCCAGTGTGTGGAGTAAGCAGCTCTTGCTCACATCGCAGGGACGCAGACATGGGATCTGGCTTAAGCCTGACTACGCCGGCACCAGCCACTGATCAACGGTGCTGTTTCCACATACACCTGCTGACACCGATGCTGAAAACAACATTCGACGCTGCTGGTGTCAGTGCTGTTCACTGGCGCTGATTACACGTCCGCTCACCAATGCAGCTAGAACGTGAGCACAAAACAATAACTGGCTGAGTGTAAAGTTAAAGAAACTGTTGAATAATAGTGTGTTAGTATAGTTATTATACTCAGTGTAGAATTTTTTGATGATTACTAGATCTAAAGGTAAGAAGAATATAGATAATAAACAGAGAACTAGGGAAACTTCAGAATGAGCCATGACAATGAAAATGAGTAAGGAAGTGACAGACTGGTCTGAGGTAGTAAAATTAATCAATGCCCGAAGTGCAGATTAAGCAGCTTTAAGAAAGGAACTAACAAGGGGAAGGCCTCAGACACGGCCAACCGACTCGGCTCAAATTTGGCAGGTCACTTGTGTACAATGTAAAACGAAGGACTGTAAGATATTTTGGGTCAAAACCTCCACAATTTTGAGGAAAATCACCCCCAAAGTTTATGATGAGCAATGGACTCAAAATTGGAGGGATCAATAGGTAATTGTTAATAGAGCATTTTTAATCATCATGTATGGGGTCTGCAAACGCAAACAATTCCAGAAATCGAGGAAAGAAACTTTTACAACTGTCGCTTCTGTACCCACATTTGGGAAATGCTTTTTGCCAACAGCGCAATGGCCAAGATAAGTGGCTGGGAATTGGAAAACCCGGGTTTGAATCTCGAAGAAACTTAGCGGATGTTATTCTTTTCATTTGCATTTTTCCATATCGCAATTGATAGGGATAGGATGGTTAATAATGAATTCCTCATGAGGGATTGCAGATAGCAAAACGCGCGATGCTAGTTTACAGTGAGGCATGGGACAGATTGCACACGGGTGATGTTATGTTGTCTCAATTGCTTCTTCGTCATATCATAGTTGTGAAGCTGGAAGAGTGAAGGCGTCCAGCACGAGCCTTATAGAAGTCAATCAGAGGCTGCCGCGAAGCTCACAGATACATATATTGATTTTTCCATTGTTAATGTGCCGAATGATATACGTTCTGTGAATGAATACAGTGTTCTTCCACAAGTGACATATGATGAGTACTGTATGTAGTTTGTAGTAATTAGCTCATCTGTTTATGCCGTAGTAACTAGTTATTGTTTGTTGTGTCATATCCTTCAGGTGCATCATCTGAATACTGGAGGATGTACACACTTTGACTAGTGCTGTAATATATAGTTGGGAGCCTGTCACAGACAATGACAAGTGGGAAGTTACCAACTCTGTGTTTGGGTTTGTAAAAGTGTTGCAAGACAGATGCATTATCAATGCACTACTTGAAGCAGGCAGTTCTGTTTCTCAGCATTCCAGATTGATAGGATCGGCTATCGTCGAGTGATATTTGGAGCTGATGAACGAAATGACTTTTGTTGATACTGAAGTACTATATCATGAAGATGAAGCAGAAGGTGGTTCAGTGAAAGATATCCCGACTAATGAATCGCAAAATGGTCATAACACTTTGGAAATCTCTACGTCACTGGAAATATGTGCTTCATCTGTTCCTGATGAGTACAACGAACCGGTTACTAAATGATTTAACTACGGCGCTATACCCCTTGAAGTAAAAATAAAGGAGGTAGCACTAGCCAGAATCATCCAAATTGGGATTTACAAACACTGCAAAAGAATGGAGCAACAACAGCTCTGAAAAGGAAGGACGACTTGAAATTGTGAGAGAGTGATATCGTTAAAGGAAGGACAAAATACGACAACTACCAGGTGATAAATAAGTGGACATATGACTGTTTTGTCGAATCTCATTGTCATAACAAGAATGTAACAAGAAGAATACTTCAGGAGTGGGCTGCAGGTTTAGCGCTTCAATATACAGCCAACAGGGATTTTACATTTGCTGCATCATTATCTTGGGCAAGAAATTTCAAACTGGAGTATGAAATTCGTCAATAGCATGTCACTAAATATGTCTCTCATAAGGAGGTACAAAATATAGAAGATATACAGAAAGTGGCAGCTCTTTTCAGCACGCAAACGGCATCACTTATGACTCATTTTAATCATGATTACATGATCAACACCGATCAGACAGGATGTGAGTATCGCGTGAACATTCGACACACGTTATCGCATAAGGGAGAAAAATGAACCCTTGTCGCAGATGGTAGTAAAAACAAACTAACACATTCGTACATAGTGCAATATGCCATCACAGCCTCTGGAAAAGTGTTGCCTAAGGTTTTCCTGTGTTTGCAAGATATGAATGTTACTTTTGGTCCTCAGGTTATAGAAGAGGTCAATCATTTAACTGACTCATTGAAAAATGTTTACATTACCTACTCCAAATCTGGGAAACTGATGAATGCGATTTGCAGAACATTTCTTTTGATAACAAGTTTTGTCTAATATTGGGTTCCTGGAGTGGACAGGTTAATACTACAATATATGACACAATGTTTATAGATGGCGAGGGTCAGTTGACATGTGCAGTAAGAGTAATACCACCAAACTGCACACCTGTATGCCAGCCATGTGATGTTTATTTCTATCACCAGGTTAAGAACTTTATTTCCAGGCTTCAGAATTGCAGTGTGTTTCTGGAAACCCAGTGGGAATTGCACAACCACACGGATGTAGTAACTATTCACAGCATAATTCATAACCAACTTTCAGCACCGATTTTTCAGGCAATAACATCATGTGTGTGGTTCGCATCAAAATTAATTCCCAAAAAATACATTTTTAAATGTAAATCAATTTTGTTTTACGCCGACTCTTTGGAAGGAACAGTGTAGCTGTCAAAAGATTGCATTCATTAGATGTTCTTGGTGCTGTGAGTGTATTTGTTTTGAATGTTTATATGACAAGTACCATCCATCTAACTGTTCAAAGAAAAGTGAAAACAGTGACTGGAAGAGCCATTGTGAAGTGACCTGGAGTAACCTGGAGTAACATATTAGCTGTTTACTACCCCAAGAGGTTTGAGAAATTTATTTGCGTACCTTATTATTATCATCATTCCTTATTGATTTACTTACATTATTAACCCTCCTATCCCTATCAACCTTACCCCCATGAACCATGGACCTTGCCATTGGTGGGGAGGCTTGCGTGCCTCAGCAATACAGATGGCCGTACTGTAGGTGCAACCACAACGGAGGGGTACCTGTTGAGAGGGCAGACGATGGTGTGGCTCCTGAAGAGGGGTAGCAGCCTTTTCAGTAGTTGCAGGGACAACAGTCTGGATGATTGACTGATCTGGCCTTGCAACACTAACCAAAACGGCCTTGCTGTGCTGGTACTGTGAACAGCTGAAAGCAAGGGGAAACTACACCCGTAATTTTTCCCTGAGGGCATGCAGCTTTACTGTATGGTTAAATGATGATGGTGTCCTCTTGGGTAAAATATTCCGGAGGTAAAATAGTCCCTCATTCGGATCTCCGGGCGGGGACTACTCAAGAGGACGTCGTTATCAGGAGAAAGAAAACTGGTGTTCTACGGATCACAGTGTGGAATGTCAGATCCCTTAATCGCGCAGTTAGGTTAGAAAATTTAAAAAGGGAAATGGATAGGTTGAAGTTAGATATTGTGGGAATTAGTGAAATTCGGTGGCAGGAGGAACAAGACTTTAGGTCAGGTGAATACAGGGTTATAAATACAAAATCAAATAGGGGTAATGCAGGAGTAGCTTTAATAATAAATAGGAAAATAGGAGTGTGGGTAAGCTACTACAAACAGCATAGTGAACGCATTATTGTGGCCAAGATAGACAGGAAGCCCACGCCTACTACAGTAGTACAAGTTTATATGCAACTACCTCTGCAGATGATGAAGAAATTGATGAAATGTATGATGAGATAAAAGAAATTATTCAGGTAGTAAAGGGAGATGAAAATTTAATAGTAATGGATGACTGGAATTCAAGAGTAGGAAAAGGGAGAGAAGGAAACATAGTGGAGGAATATGGATTGGGGGAGAGAAATGAAAGAGCAAGCTGTCTGGTAGAATTTTGCACAGAGCATAACTTAATCACAGCTAACACTTGGTTCAAGAATCATGAAAGAAGGTTGTATACATGGAAGAATCCTGGAGATACCGACAGGTCTCAGATAGATCATATAATGGTAAGACAGCGATTTAGGAACCAGGTTTTAAATTGTAAGACAGTTCTGGGGGCAGATGTGGACTCTGACCACAATCTATTGGTTATGAACTGTAGATTAAAACTGAAGAAACTGCAAAAAGGTGGGAATTTAAGGAGATGGGACCTGGATAAACTGACTACACTAGATGTTGTACAGAGTTTCAGGGAGAGCATAAGGGAACAATTGACAGGAATGGGGGAAAGAAATACAGTAGAAGAAGAATGTGTAGCTCTGAGGGATGAAATAGTGAAGGCAGCAGAGGATCAAGCAGGTAAAATGACAAGAGCTACTAGAAACCCTTGGGTAACAGAAGAAATATTGAATTTAATTGATGAAAGGAGAAAATATAAAAATGCAGTAAATGAAGCAGGCAAAACGGAATACATACGTCTCAAAAATGAGATTGACAGGAAGTGCAAAATGGCTAAGCAGGGATGGCTAGAGGACAAATGTAAGGATGTAGAGGCTTATTTCACTAGGGGTAAGATAGATATTGCCTACAGGAAAATTTAAGAGTCCTTTGGAGAAAGGAGAAGCACTTGTATGAATATCAAGAGCTCAGATGGAAACCCAGTTCTAAGCAAAGAAGGGAAAGCAGAAAGGTGGAAGGAGTATATAGAGGGTCTATACAAGGCGACATACTTGAGGACAATATTATGGAAATGGAAAAGAATGTAGATGAAGATGAAATGGGATATACGATACTGCGTGAAGAGTTAGACAGAGCACTAAAAGTTCTGAGTCGAAACAAGGCCCTGGGAGTAGATAACATTCCATTAGAACTACTGACGTCCTTGGGAGAGCCAGTCATGACAAAACTCTAACATCTGATGAGCAAGATGTATGAGACAGGTGAAATACCCTCAGACTTAAAGAAGATTGTAATAATTCCAATCCCATAGAAACCAGGTGTTGACAGATGTGAAAATTACCGAACTATCAGTTTAATAAGTCACAGCTGCAAAATACTAACGCAAATTCTTTACAGACGAATGGAAAAACTGGTAGAAGCTGACCTCGGTGAAGATCAGTTTGGATTCTGCAGAAATGTCGGAACATGTGAGGCAATACTGACCCTACGACTTAACTTATAAAATAGATTAAGGAAAGGCAAACCTACATTTCTAGCATTTGTAGACTTAGAGAAAGCTTTTGACAATGTTGACTGGAATACTCTCTTTCAAATTCTAAAGTTGGCAGGGATAAAATACAGGGAGCGAAAGGCTATTTACAATTTGTACAGAAATCAGATGGCAGTTATAACAGTCGAGGGGCATGAAAAGAAAGCAGCGGTTGGGAAGGGAGTGAGACAGGGTTGTAGCCTATCCCTGATATTTAATCTGTATATTAAGCAAGCAATAAAGGAAACAAAAGAAAAGTTTGGAGTAGGTATTAAAATTCACGGAGAAGAATTAAAAATGTTGAGGTTCGCCGATGACATTGTAATTCTGTCAGAGACAGCAAAGGACTTGGAAGAGCAGTTGAATGGAATGGACAGTGTCATGAAAGGAGGGTATAAGAAGAACATCAACAAAAGCAAAACGAGGATAATGGAATGTAGTCAAATGAAGTCGGGTGATGCTGAGGGAATTAGATTAGGAAATGGGACACTTAAAGTAGTAAAGGAGTTTTGCTATTTAGGGAGGAAAATAACTGATGATGGTCAAAGTAGAGAGGATATAAAATGTAGACTGGCAATGGCAAGGAAAGCGTTTCTGAAGAAGAGAAATTTGTTAACATTGAGTAAAGATTTAAGTGTCAGGAAGTCGTTTCTGAAAGTATTTGTATGGAGTGTAGCCATGTATGGAAGTGGAATGTGGTGCTACAGAAGAATGTTGACGATTAGATGGGTAGATCGCATAACTAATGAGGAGGTATTTAATATAATTGGGGAGAACAGGAGTTTGTGGCACAATTGACAAGAAGAAGGGACCGGTTGGTAGGACATGTTCTGAGGCATCAAGGTATCACAAATTTAGCGTTGGAGGGCAGCGTGGAGTGTAAAAATCATAGAGGGAGACCAAGAGATCAATACACTAAGCAGATTCAGAAGGATGTAGGTTGCAGTAAGTACTGGGAGATGAAGAAACTTGCACAGGATGAAGTAGCATGGAGAGCTGCATCAAACCAGTCTTAGGACTGAAGACAACAACAACAACAACAACAACAACAACAACAACCCTATCAATTGAGATATGGAAAAATACAAATGAAAAGGAAAAGATTCGCTACGTTTCTTCGAGATTAGAACCCGGATTCTCCGATTCCCAGCCAGTTACCTAGGCTATTGCACTATCGGTGCTGCCGGTGAAGAGCGTTTCCCAAATGTCGGTACACAAGCAGCAGTTGTAAAAATTTCTTATACCGATTCCTGAAAAAGTATTTGTTTTTCGACCCCATACCTAATGATTAAAAATGCTCTATTTACAATTATCTATCATTCCTGCCAATTTTGAGTTGACTGCTCATCATAAACATTAGGAGTGATTTTCTAAAAATGCGGGGGTGTTTACCCAAAATATCTTAGATTCCTTCGTTTTAGGTTGTACACAAGCGACCTGCCAAATTTGAGCCGAATCGATTGTCCGTGTCTGACGCCTTCCCCTTGTATGTCTTAAATTAGACTCAATGAATACTCAAATGATAAAATAGATGAAGGGTGTTTCTTTGAGAAATGATAAGTGCAACTTTAAGAGAAAAATTCAATGCACAGAGTTCTAATTTAGGTAGAGAAATAGACACAGTGAATACTCATATAATAAATTGGATGTTCATAATAGAACTTTAGGATTGTTAAATGCTAAGGTAGATTCACAAAGTAAAGACTTCGGTAATTTATGTGAAGCTATTCTAAATCTGAAGACTGAATGTGACACTTTAGATACTAACATAGAGAATTTTAAAATGTACTTGAAATAGGAATTAACTAGTTTGTTAAGCAGTCATGTAAAGACACAGAGTAACCAATTTCAGGACTTAGCTGAAGAGTTAGAACGTGATATTGAATATAAATGTGATAATGCAGAATCTGAATTTGGTGAGAAGTTAGGATCATATCAGAATGTATGTAATGTTACATTTGATGCCGCAAAGCAAAGACTGCACAATTTGAGAGATAATGTTGAAAAACAGGGTAAGTTAATACCAACAGCAAAATCGCAAATTGCAGGCATTAACACTGCAGTAGATAATGTGGAGAGAAACTTTAAAGAGAAATTAGCAACCTCAGACATAATAAATATAAGTAGCCTGAAAGAACGGGTAGAGGAAATATTTGACCAAAAAGTTGCCGCAAGAGTAATCTCTGAGAACTTATCTCCTGTCTAATCTTCTAAACTCAATGATACCAAGAAATGTATGGATGAATTATGGAAAGAATTCAAACTTATTCAGGACAAGGTAGATGAGAGGATAACTTCTCCTAACGTGGTATTAACTAGTGAGGTAATGACAGATTTACAATGGGGAGCCAATTCAGGGTTATCTAGGCAATTCCCTAAGTTTAAGCCAGATGGGGAAGTACATCCTACCCATTTTTTGAAAAGGGTCAACGAAGCATTACCCAAGAACTGGGACGATTTGAAAATGATGGAGTTTGCTGTTGGGTATCTATTAGGGGAAGCCTCAGAGTGGGGAATGGTAAACAATGCAAACTTTTCCTCTTTGGAAGATTTTCAAAAGAAGTTTAAAGAGAAGTATTGGTCAGCAAGTGCACAGGAAACACCATTATCGGACTTGTGGGACCCAAAGTATTACAGTAATATGTGGGGAATAATGAGAAAGTATGTCAACTGGCATTTAACAAGAGTGAAGTACTTTGATAAGCCAATGGAGGAAGAAGGGTTAGTTTGAATTTTAATATGATGATTGCCCAATTACGGGAGGAAGGATAGATTAAGTAGTGGGTGGAGAATGCTTTAAGAATTATTATACTTTGTGGATGCACTTGATGCCGGTAACTTCACAGGAATTTGTGGCAAGTAATAATAGAGCACAAAGTGATAATGTAGTACGCTGATTTGGGAACCAACCGGTGAATACTAGTAATGAGGAAAACATAGTTCGATCTGGATCCAGAGCTGGGGCCCAGGTCGTAAAGATACACTAGGAATCCTGGTTTATAATAAGCATGTTAATTTCACACACAAAACACCGACAAAAGAATGGTTGTTACTGGAAAAACAAAACGTGACTATCAATAATACACCACCATTAATAGTAGGAAACATGGAGACTTTTGAAGTTAATATATTTACAGATTCAGGGAGTGAGGTGTCACTCAATTCATTTTACTTATTACAAACTAAACATCAATTACCTCAGTTACAGTTAACAGGGGTTTACATAGTTGGTATAACAGGAATGAAGAGTAAAGTTGTGAAACATGAAACTCAGGTGAATTGCCCCACTGGAAATAATCTGTTTTGACAGACGTTGTTAATTGTAGAAAATGTCAATAGAGATATATTATTTGGGTTAGATTGGCTCTTAGAATTTAAAGTCATTTTAATTTTTGACGAAAATCTTCTATGATTTGGGAAAGGAAACAGTAGATATTGGTACCATTTGTGAGAAACAGCTACATTGGTCAACAAACAACTGCGAGTCGTTGGTTGGTTGGTTGGTTTGTTTCTTTGAAAGGTTGGAGAAGGGACGAAATTACTAGGTTATTTGTCGCTTGTTCCTAATAAAACAATGTCACAAGTGTGAAATAAAATAGACACAACATATAACACAAAACAGAAAGAAAGGATAAGCCACAAGAATGAAGGGAAGGCAACAAACACTAAAAGGAGCAAAAGACAACAAGAAAACAACAGAGAGAAGCTAGAAACAGAATAGAGAAAATCATGAGAGTAGATTACAGTAACTATAAAGGGAAAGCCAGCCACTCTGCAACACATTAAAACTTCGACCCTAAAAGCACTAGGGTGGAGGTCACAGAGGGACAAAGGACATGCGCTAATGCCTACATAGAAGTATAAAGCCCACTCTCACAGATAAAACGTAAAAGGAAAACTGCTTTGGAGGCATTGTTGCCCAACACTGAAGGCAGGGTGCTGGGGAAGTTAAAAGTCTGTCACAGAGCAGCTAAAAGTGGGCAGTACAGTAGGAGGGGGACAACTGTCATTTGGGAGCCACAGTGACACTGAGGTGGGTCCTTGCAACGGAGTAGGTAACCATGCATTAGCCACGTTTGGCCAATGCAGAGCTGGCAGAGGACAACTGATTCCCTGTGAGAGGCTTGCATGGAAGGCTTCCACACACTCATAGTCTCCTTAATAACACACAATTTGTTGTGCATGCTGTTATGCCATTCCATCTCCCAAAGCCAGAAAACACTGTGGTGTAAGACAGAACGCAGGTCAGCTTCGGAGATGCCTATCTCCTGAAGCGGTTTCTGTGTCGCCTGTCAGCAAGATCATTGCTGGGGATTCTCTGGGCTACCCACACATACACAACAGAACAGCCGGACTATTCCAGAGCATAGCAGGACTCCTGAATGGACGCTACCAGAGGGTGGTGAGGGTGGCACTGTTCAATAGCTAGAAGGCTGCTCAATGAGTCAGTACAGAGGAGAAATGACTTGCCAGGGCACGAGTGGACGTACTCAAGAACACAAGATATAATTAAGATACTGAGGGGAACTATGAATGTGTGCTGTGTAACTGGCGGGCAGTTGAACATGTCTGATCTGCAGTGGAGGGACACCAGTCTCCATGAGTATGTTGGTAACTGGACTCTTCCTAAAAGCTCCTGTCATTAATCAAACAACACAGTGATGCACTACGGTGCTGCTGAACTGTAAATCACACTCGCATATCAATTCAGGAATGGACAAGGGCTCTGTAGAGCTGCAGCAGCGTAAAGTGATCTGAACCCCAATTGGTGTTGCTCAGGCAACAGAGGGCATTGAGCATTGAGATGCTGCCAGCACTTCTGCTTAAGGTGATGAACATGAGGGAGCCATGTCAATTGAGCATCGAAAACCAGTCCTAGGAATTGGTGAGTCTCTGATGCAGAGGCTCGAGCAAAGTGCTCAGCAAAGTGATCGGAAATTGCGTTTACACCGGTACATAACTCGTTATTTATGGTAACCCCAGGGACAGCTGTTGGGGCCTGGTACCTGAAAAGACATTTGGTCTTTGCCCAGACTTGGGAAGGTGACGTGTGGCACCCAATGGTGGAGACATATCTCTCCCAATACTCCTCCTTCAATTGTTTGATAAGGTAGCAAACATGGGTATGGAGCCATTTAAGGCTATGAGGTGCTTCAGGGAATGGTGCCACTTATGCCATTGGAGAGCATGCCAATGATCCTTAATTGCTTCTGCAACTTCCGTCAATCACCAAGGGACTGCCTTACTCCTCGGGCACCCTAAGAGTAAGGGATGGCGTTTTCTGCTGCAGAAATAATTATGCTAGTCACCTGCTCAACCATCACATCGATGTTACCATGTGGGGGAGATTAAGCAGTGACACCAGAGGTGAAAGTTCCCCAGTCCACCTTGTTCAAACGCCATCTGGGTAGGCATCCATGCACCTGACGCTGGGGCGTTAATAGGTAGATGGGGAAGTGGTCACTATCACACAGGTCATCATGCACTCTCCCGTGGATAGATGGTTTTTTTTTTTTTTTTTTTTTTTTTTTTTTTTTTTTTTTTTTTTTTTTTTTTTTTTTTTTTGGGGTGCACAACTTCAATGGTCATTAGCGCCCTGACTACTCTAAGAATGCACCGCGAGGCACAAGTTGACCACAACAACTAAAAGGGAAAACACGATAAAAGACAGACTGACAGGCATAGGATTAAAAAACAGCATCATCAAATGTCCTTAGCGAGGTTTGTCAAATTGATAAAACGAAGAACACGAGCAGCTGCTCGTGGGTCATCCGCTAAAATGGCATCGAAAGTATTTGGCAGGTTAAGATCGAGGCGCAGTGTGTTAAGATCTGGACAGGACATTAAAATGTGTCTAACCGTCAGCAAGTGCCCACATGGGCAGAACGGCGCCGGCGCAGCCGTCAGCAGATGGCGATGGCTGAACCGGCAGTGTCCAATTCTTAACCGGGCTAAAACGACCTCCTCCGGCCGAGAAGGGCGTGAGGAGAACGTCCAAGCCACGGGAAGAGGTTTTAAGGCCCGAAGCTTGTTGTTGGTAAGTGCAGCCCAATCGGCATGCCACAGCGATAAGATGCGCCGACAAATGACCCTGCTAAAATCGGACGAAGGGACACAACAAGAAGCTGTCCGAGGCTGGAGGACCGCAGCCTTGGCCGCGGCATCTGCAGCTTCGTTCCCAGGGATACCGACATGGCCAGGAACCCACATAAAGCTAACTGGAGAACCGACGTCCACCAGCTGCTGAAGAGAGCGTTGGATCTGGGGTACGAAAGGGTGAACCGGGTACGGATCACTGAGGCTCTGGATGGCGCTCAGGGAATCTGAGCAAATGGCATAAGCAGAATGTCGGTGGCGGCAGATGTAAAGAACAGCCTGGTAGAGGGCAAAGAGCTCAGCTGTGAAGACCGAACAATGGCCATCGAGCCGGTATTTGAAACTTTGTGCCCCGACAATAAAGGAACACCCGACCCCGTCATTGGTCTTAGAGCCATCTGTATAAATGAAAGTCATGTTGATGAACTTCGAACGAAGTTCCAAAAAACGGGAGTGGTAGACCGAACCGGGGGTGACCTCTTTTGGGAGCGAGCTGAGGTCAAGGTGAACGCGGACCTGAGCCTGGAGCCAAGGTGACGTGCAGCTCTCGCCCACTCGAAAGGTTGCAGGGAGTGAAAAATTAAGGTGTTGAATGAGGCGACGAAAGCGAACTCCAGGGGGTAGCAGGGCAGAGACATACAACCCGTATTGACGGTCAAGAGAGTCGTCAAAAAAGGAACGATAAGACGGATGATCGGGCATTGACAGTAGCCGACAGGCATACCGACAAAGCAGTATATCGCGCCGGTAGGTGAGTGGCAATTCGCCAGCGTCAGCATGAAGACTCTCTATGGGACTGGTATAAAATGCTCCGATCGCAAGTCGTAAACCCCGGTGTTGTATGGAGTTGAGGCGGCGTAAGATGGATGGCCGTGCAGAGGAGTATACGAAGCTCCCATAATCCAGCTTGGAGCGGACGATCGACCGATATAGACAAAGTAGGACGGTTCGATCCGCTCCCCACGACATACCACTGAGAACACGGAGGACATTTAAAGAACGGGTACAACGGGCGGCCAAATATGACACATGTGGAGACCAGCTAAGTTTCCTGTCAAATGTAAGGCCTAAAAATTTGGTTGTCTCCACGATTGGGAGAGCAACGGGACCGAGTCGTAAGGACGGTGGGAGAAACTCTTTGTAGCGCCAGAAGTTAATACAGACCGTCTTCTCGGCAGAAAAACCGAAGCCATTGACGACACTCCAGGAGTAAAGACGGTCAAGAGAACGCTGAAGACAGCGCTCCAGGACACGTGTACACAGCGCGCTGCAATAGATGGTAAAATCGTCCACAAAAAGGGAGCCTGATACGTCAGCTGGGAGGCAGTCCATTATTGGATTGATCGCGATGGCGAAGAGAGCGACGCTCAAAACTGAGCCCTGTGGCACCCCATTCTCCTGGCGAAAGGTGTCGGACAGGACAGAACCCACACGTACCCTGAACTGTTGATCCATTAAAAAGGAACGAATAAAAAGAGGGAGGCGACCGCGAAGGCCCCATGTATGCATGTTGCGGAGAATGCCCGCCCTCCAACAGGTGTCATAAGCCTTCTCCAAATCAAAGAACACAGCCGCGGTCGGGTGCTTCCGCAAGAAGTTATTCATAATGAAGGTCGACAAGGTAACCAGATGGTCAACAGCAGAGCGGCGCCTACGAAATCCACATTGTACATTGGTAAGTAGGCGTCGAGACTCGAGCAGCCAAACCAATCGAGAGGTAACCATTCGCTCCATCACTTTACAGACACAGCTGGTAAGCGAGATAGGTCGATAACTGGAAGGCAAGTGCTTGTCCTTCCCCGGCTTAGGAATCGGGACAACAATAGACTCGCGCCAGCATGCGGGAACATGTCCCTCAATCCAGATGCGATTGTATGTACGAAGAAGAAAACCTTTACCCGCAGGAGAAAGGTTCTTCAGCATCTGAATATGAATAGAATCTGGCCCTGGAGCGGAGGTCCGTGATCGGCCAAGTGCGTTTTCGAGTTCCCGCATGGTGAATGGGGCATTATAACTTTCACAATTCGAGGAGCGGAAGTTAGGTGGCCTAGCCTCCTCTGCCTGTTTGCGGGGGAGGAAGGCAGGGTGGTAATGAGCGGAGCTGGAAACCTCTGTGAAAAAGCGGCCGAAGGCATTGGAGACAGCCTCAGGGGCCACAAGGACGTCATTCGCGACCTTCAAGCCAGAAACTGGTGAGTGGACCTTAGTGCCAGATAGCCGGCGCAGGCTACCCCAGACAACAGAAGAAGGAGTAAAACTGTTGAAGGTGCTTGTGAAAGCAGCCCAGCTGGCTTTCTTGCTTTCTTTGATAATACGACGACACTGAGCACGTAATCGTTTATAATTGATACAATTCGCCACTGTAGGGTGGCGTTTAAATGTGCGTAAAGCACGTCGACGAGCACGTAAAGCATCTCTACATGCTGCGGTCCACCAGGGGACCGGTACGCGACGTGGAGAAGTAGGAGGGTGAGGGATGGAATATTCAGCAGCAGCGAGAATGACTTCCGTGAGGTGTGCGACCTGACGATCGCAGCTTGTGAAGGTTTGATCCTGAAAGGTCGCCCTGGAAGAGAAGAGCCCCCAGTCTGCCTTGGAGATGGTCCAATTAGAGAAGCACGGAGAGGGGGTATGCTGCAGGAGATGGATAACACATGGGAAGTGGTCGCTCGAACATGTATCAGAAAGTGCATACCACTCAAACCGGCGTGCAAGTTGGGGAGCACATATAGAGAGGTCTAAATGGGAATAGGTGTGAGATGTGTCCGAAAGAAAAGTAGGGGCGCCAGTATTGAGGCAGACAAGGTTGAGCTGGTTGAAAAGGTCTGCTAACAGGGAGCCCATCGGGCAGTATGCTGGAGAGCCCCAAAGGGGATGTTGGGCATTGAAGTCTCCAGTTAACAAAAATGGTGCAGGTAGCTGAGCAATAAGTTGCATCACGTCTGCCCTGGTAACGGCAGATGACGATGGAGTGTAAATGGTACAAAAGGAAAACGTAAAAGTGGGGAGAGTAATGCGGATGGCAACTGCCTGCAGGCCGGTGTGCAACGTGATGGGATCGTAGTAAATATCATCCCGGACCAGCAACATAACCCCTCCATGAGCTGGGATACCTACCACAGGGGGTAGGTCAAAACGCACAGAGGTGTAGTGTGCCAAGGCAATTTGATCGCATGGGCGTAGCTTCGTTTCCTGGAGGGCTACGACGAGCGGACGGTGCAAGCGGAGCAGCAACTTCAAGTCCTCTCGGTTGGAGCGAATGCTGCGAATATTCCAGTGAATAAGTGCCATCGTAAGAAAACGAAGATGATAGAAGTGGTCACCTCGAAGGCCGCTTAGGGCCCGGCTTCGAGCGAGCACTGCCGCCGCTATCAGTAGGCGGACAGTCATCGTCCATTGGGTCTATAGGGTCATCGGCCATCTCGGGAGGATGGCCGGGAGGGGGAGCTTCCTCCGCCGGTGAATGGCCAGATGTACGGCTACCAGCGGTGCGGCCAGGCGAAACAGATGACGGCCTGGGGCGGCAACCACTGGGTGGCGCAGGAGAAGAAATGCGCCGTGGCGGAGAAGGAGAACTGTGCTTCCTATGCGCCTTTTTGGAAGGACGTTTAGTGGAAGTACCGGTCGAAGGCTGGGAGGTCGAGGTACGGAGGAAGTCTGCACGGGATGGGGTTGAAGGCCCGTGCATCTGACTTCGATGTCTTCGTCTTAGCAGAAGCTGAGGAAGGGGCTGGTGTCTGTAGGGTGATGGGAGGAAGAGGAGACGTTGACCGCGCGATCTTAGCACTGGCCGAATGGACGACCGTGGTGCTGAAGGTCAGATCGCATGTCTGGGTTGCTACCTCCCGGGTAGTCCGAGGAGAGGCCAGGACACTACTGTATTTCCCCGCTGGGAGCAGCGTGGGCTTCCTGCTAGCCAATAGCTTGCGTGCAGCCGAGGTGGACACTTTCTCTTTGACCCGAATTTCTTGGATACAGCGTTCTTCCTTATAGACAGGACAGTCGCGGGAGGATGCGGCATGGTCACCCTGACAGTTCACACAACGAGGAGACAGAGGTGGACAGTCACCCTCATGGGCATCCCTGCCATGAGTGACACATTTAGCCGCATTGGAACAAGACTGTCGAGTGTGATTGAAATGCTGACACTGGTAGCAGCGCGTAGGTGTCGGGACATAGGGGCGAACAGAAATAACCTCGTAGCCCGCCTTGATGCCCGATGGCAGCTTAACACTATCGAAGGTCAAGAAAAGTGTCCGGGTCGGTACAAGGTCATTGTTGACCTTTTTCATGACCCTATGGACAGCCGTCACGCCC
The DNA here is from genome assembly GCF_021461395.2 of Schistocerca americana. Lineage (NCBI taxonomy): Eukaryota > Metazoa > Arthropoda > Insecta > Orthoptera > Acrididae > Schistocerca > Schistocerca americana. The sequence continues at coordinate 596,478,125 of NC_060124.1, read as the reverse complement.
TGCTCAGTGAGGAAAGATTGAAGCTCCTCGTCAGTCAATCCGTCGAGGGAGCTAGTATAGACTACACCACGAGACGAATTCAAAGTTCGGTGGGCCTCCACCCGGACAGGGGACGTGTACAGGTGGGTGGCCCGAAGCAGTTTTTGTGCCTGAAAGGCACTCTCAGTTTCTAGTAATAAGGTGCCGTTACGCAACCTGGTACAAGATTTGACAGATCCGGCTATGGCATCTACGCCCTTCTGAATAACGAAAGGGTTGACAGAGGAAAAATCCTTTCCGTCCTCAGATCGATAAACTATGAGGAACTGTGGGGCAGGCGGTAGTACTTTTGTCACTGTTGGCTGGTCACGTTTCCGTTTTTGGGTCGAAGTCGAGAGAGATGGAGTAGAATCCATTGTGGAGGAATCCCCCATGATTGCCAGCGTCTCCGATGGCGCGCTCCTTCCTTGTGGGGACCCTCTCAGAGGGCACTCCCACCTTAGGTGAATGTTTACACCTCAGGTCACACCTCCCGAGAAACAGACGGAGGGACCAATCGGCATGGTCAGAAGGTATCAGCTCAGGCAATCACCCCTCCCCGGGCCTGGCCTTTACCAGGGGGTACGCGCGTGCCTTACATGTCTACCCAGGGCGGGGAATTACGCGTTACCCCGTCACCGGCTACGCGTGAGAACGCGTGGGTCGGCCTTCAGGCACACACAGGGAGGAAGGAAGAAGAGGAAAAGGAAGAGAGAGAGGGAGAAAGAGGACAGACTGTCTCAAACGCCGAGGCGGAGACCAGAGAAGGCAAGGAGAAGAAGGCAATGAGAAAGCAAGGAGAAGAAATCAATGAGAAGGCAAGGAGAAGAAGGCAATGAGAAGGCAAGGAGAAAAAGGCAATGAGAAGGCAAGGAGAAGTCAAGGGAAAGAGTAAGGAAGACAGTGAGGTGGAGAAGAGCAAAGAAAGGAACCAACAAAAGGAAGGAAGAAACGAGAAGTGAAAAACCAAAAGGACCACGATTATAGGTCGTGGAACTGTCCGTCTCCAGACGGAGGCGCTAACTACCCCCGTGAGCGGGATGGACTCCTTTTAGTCGCCTCTTACGACAGGCAGGAATACCGCGGGCCTATTCTAATCCCCAGGCCCGCAGGGGGAGTGGATAGATGGGAGAGGTCCTGGGCTACAAATTCATAAATCAATGGCTGAGTAACTACCATGAACCAGACTGAAATTTGTGGCAGCCCCAGTATTTAAGAGGCAGAGGTCGAATTGTGACAGTAAAGTTTCAACATCTCTGCCTCGGCCAGTAAGCATGGTACCACCCCACATGGTGTTATGGGCATTAAAATCTCCCAGATGTAGGAAAGGTTTAGGGAGTTGATCAATCATTGCAACTAATACATTCAGCCTTACTGCACCATCTGGAGGAAGATATACACTGCAGACAGTTATTTCCTGTTTTGTCCTTATTCTGACAGCCACAGCTTCAAGAGGGGTTTGAAAGGGCACTATGAGACTTAACTTCTGAGGTCATCAGTCCCCTTTAACTTAAAACTACTTAAACCTAACTTACCTAAGGACATCACACACATCCATGCCCAGAACCAGGTTTCCTGGAGGGCAATGCAGATAGCAGGTGTATAGTTTAACAGTTGCCATAGCTCAACCAGGCTATGGAAAAAACCGCCGCAATTCCACTGGAGTACGACACTGTGAGACTGGGAAGGAAGGGAACACACAATGACTCAGTTTAAGCCTGCTGGCAGCGATTTATTGTCTGAGCAGTCTCTATCCATTGTGTCTGAGTGTCTGGCAAGATGTAGATCCTCAGCATATGCCAAAATCTCCACCCCTTCCTTTGCCACAGAGCTTGTAGGTAGCAGAAGTGTGGAAGCCACCGCAATTTCCTTGGTCTTAGGGGTTTTCTTTTCGGATTTCTCTCGCTGCTCTTTGGGTTTTCCTGGCTGGGAGGACTTCACTGGCTCAGTCTCAGGGACTGACGATGAGCATGAAGCCCTACGACCAGCTGCTTTTGGGCTCTTCAGCCACTGGTGGGTGTCCTCTTTCTCACTAGAAGAAACCTGGGAAAGGAGTGACCCAAGGGAACCATTCCTATTGAGGGAAGAACACTTACGCTTCTCTGGCTTAGAAGACCCACCATCAAGAGTGCAAGTGTAGTCTTCCGGCTGTGAGAGATACCTGGGTTTGCGGAGCTGATGGTGGCAGAACTGTTGTAGCGGCGTTGTAAGACGATGTCATATGCACAGGATGTAGGTGTTCAAATCTTCTCTTAGCCTCAGTGTAGGTCAGTCTGTCCAGGATCTTGTACTCCATGATTTTCCTTTCTTTCTGTAGAATTGTGCAGTCAGGCAAGCAAGGCGAATGGTGCTCTCTTCAGTTGACCCAGATGGGAGGCGGGTCACATGCAGTATTGGGATGTGTTGGGCACCCGCAATCTCTGCTTGTGATACTGAAGTACACTGGGAAGACATATGGCTTAACTTCCAGCACTTAAAGCACCACATCAGGGAAGGGATATAGGGCCCTACATCACACTGGTAGACCATCACCTTGACCTTCTCAGGCAATTTATCAACCTCAAAGGCCAAGATGAAGGCACCAGTGGCAACCTGTTTATCCTTCGGACCCCGGTGAAAACACTGGACAAAATATACACCTCACTGCTCTAAATTGGTGCACAGCTCATCATCAGACTGCAAAAGAAGGCCTCTGTGATTTATGATTCCCTGGACCATATTTAAGCCCTTATTGGGCGTGATGGTTACAGAAACATCCCCCACTTGTCACAAGCGAGTAACTCTCATAACTGGGCAGAGGAAGCTGTTTTCATCAAGACTGACCCAAATCTCATTTTGGACAAGCCCTCTACTTCCCAGAACTAGCCCTCATCAGCAGAGCTATCCCTGTGTGGTCAGGGGGCTACAACCAACAGGGTACATGGCGGCCCCACCACAGTGGTCTGGCTACTGTGCTGGATATCAGGTGCAAAGAAGTCCATCGTCATCATCAACGCAGAAACTGACACTGCAAAGTGCATGGTGGAAAATGCACCCAGGAAGGTGTCCTCACCCAAGAGATGCAAAATGGGAAGGACTGCAATGGGACGACAGGAAAGTGGGCTGAAGATCTCAATGCACAATGGACACAATGCACCTAGTAAGGTGCCCTTCCCCAGTTGGCTCCACACTGGGTAAATTTCGAAGAATGGAGGTCAAACCCTACAGGGAACCATCACATAAAGGCCAAAACATGTGAAACACCTTTTAGTCACCTTGTACGACAGGCAGCAATACCTCAGGCCAGCATATAGGATTGTCTTACAAAACAGAGTAAAAGAATCGACAATATTAACCAATGCACAGAAATTAGATTTATATAGAATTCTAATGGAATATGAAGAAGTATTTTCCAATTGTCCCACTAATATCAGCAATTACATATGTAAGTTTAAAATCAAGTATGACACTCAATTTTTCTGTACGCTATATCCAATACTGTTAAGTTTGAAAGAATCAGTTAAGGAGGAAATCGACAAAACAATTGACAACAGTATAATAGAACTTACTCCTAGTGTCATGAATAACCCATTAGTAGTGGTAAAAAAGGTTACAGGAGGTGTGCGATTAGTGGAAGACACGTGTACATTGAATAAACATGTAGAAACAGAAAGAGACAGACCAATTAACATCGATGAGTGTTATTCAAATTTGAGAAAACAAAGATTTTTAGCACAATAGATAATGTAAATCACAGATATATAGCTTTTGCTAGCCATAGTCTTAATAAATATGAATTGAACTACACAGCTACTGAAAAAGAACTATTAGCATTAGTATGGAGTATCCAAAAATTCCAAACACTAGTATGTGGGTCAGAAATCCATATCTACACAGATCATAAGCTATATCATTTTTGATGAATAGTCTTTTGTTACATAGTAGATTAATGCGATGGATGCTGTTCCTACAAGAATATGTCATTAGAACACAGTATGTAAAAGGTTCTGAGAATATCTTACCAGACTCTTTGTCTAGGTTACCTATAGACATGGAAAAGATAAAACAGATGGAAGGACCCATTGTAATTTTTGCAATTAATTTTCTGAGAGTAGAGTATCCACACACCAGGGTACAAGAGATGGCACAAGGAGCAACAGAGAACACAGATCGTGATCCCTATTTTTGCCAAGATTTTTGCTATATGTATTAGGAATTCCTTAACTCCCAAGCAAGCAGAAAAGTAGAAAATTATGGGTAATAATTTATTTTGGAGGGATAGTACATCATTGCAGCAGTGGATTCTATGCAGTCCAAAGTTGATGGAAAACGAAATTGTGTGGTATGTTCATACAGGTTATGGACACTTTGGAATAAAGAAAAGTATAGCTCGTATGAATAAGTTCTGTTACTTTAAAAGGCTAGGATATAAAGTAGCATCATTAATTAGGCCTTGTGAAGCCTTTCAGAAGGTGAAAGAGAGTAACACTCATGTGCATCCAATCATTCCTAAGGCTATACATGATCTTACAGCAGCAGATGTCTTAGGACCAATTCTGAAAGGATAGGGAGGAATGTCATGCATTTTAGTCCTCATAGAGTGTCGGTCAACCAATGGTTATACACTGTTTGCAACAATACTTTCTGGAGGCAGGAAAACCCTACGGTTTCTCTCCAATAATGGACCACAGTTTGTTAGTAATGATTTTAAAGACTTTTTAGCATGGGAAGGTATTTGTCAAGCGTTAATATCCAACTATAGCCCATCCCCAAATCCGTGTGAACAGGTAATGAAAGAGATTGGGAAATTATGCCGCACCTACTGCCATGAAAACATACTTTATGGGCAACAAAGATCAAAGACTTTTAACTTATTTTAAATATACCACCACATTTATGAAGGAGATTAACACCGTTACAAGTAATAGGCAAACTCTTTACAGGAGAACCTCATATTAAATGTTTCATTTGGCCTGAACAGCCTACTGAAAATGACGAACTTAAAATAGTTTCTAAAAATTTAGTTGAAAAGCCACAACAACAAGAGATTCGACATAATGAGAAGGCTATCAAACCTCAGTACAAGGTCAATGAAATAGTTCTTGTAAAACAGCATCTTCAGAGCTCTGCCATGAGGAAAAAGACACACAAGTATTTCTAAAAGTATGAGGCACCATACCGAGTTCATACAGTAGTACATCCCGAAACATTATTTTTAGTGGAACTGATAATTGAATAAGAGACAGGAAAGTACAACATAAAGGACATAAAGTAGTATATCCCCCAGCAACATTAACGTTTTGTGTTAACAGGCAGAGTGATGACCATCAGATCCCGAGATGTTTTCGGTGTTTCTTCTGTAATAAAATTTTCCTTCACTGCATTCCCCGAACTTCTTACACTATGCCCTTACTTCTTACACTATCTTATCATCCTCCACTTAGAGTTTAATTGAGATACATACCAGCAAGGAATTGTAATTACGTCACCCAAAACTGTTCCTGGTATGTGGCTGCATCATCCTCAATTGTTAGAGAGTTGTGCCCACTAGGAGTTTACCTGCATCATCCTTGGTTGCTAGAGACTTGTGCGCGCTAGGAATTTTGACTGCATTGTCCTCAGTTATTCCACAGGGTGCCCGACCTGTCCTCATGGCTCACCCCGTCTTATGCTGACTTATCCCTGACTTGCTAGGTGGTGACATGAGACGGGAATTGGTGCACACATTACCCCTGATGTAAGATAGACTAAATCTGCCCAGCCAGCCAGTCTCTCCCACCATCCATGTATAGTTATGTTTCATTTTTGCCTGAATTAGTCTTTGTAAGTAATCGCTTCAGCAGTGTTCTGTGCTAATCTGTGAACAGAAGTCTGGGCGAAGTCAGTGTCATTAAATCTATTAATATGAATGATTCATACAGAGAACCATTCTTGGCACATAACTTTTGAGATAATTTCCGAATTTGTGAGAAGACTGTTCTCACACTGAATGTAAGATAATCGAGTTAAAGTCATTGAAGAAGAATTCACCTAAGAAACTGAAAAGAATATATAATTTTATACTTGATACAGAATATTTTATACCTTTTATGAGATGCAACATACATGGGAGGGTTTATATTGATTTTGAAAGGGGATGGGTAGTGTAGATAGAAACATGATTTACACTAACGGATAAATTGTAACTAACACAAAACACACATCACACCTTTCAAACGACCCTCGCTAACAAGTGTGGCTGATTCTACACCATTTGCCGTTTCCATAAGGGTTGCTAAGATTTCTTTTGGGGACCTCAAGGGTGAACATGAGAATGTCCGTTCTGTAGGAGATGATTTAACACCATACCTCCCCTCCAGCATCTCACTCAAGTACTGGCGAGGTAGGGGTCCTGGGGAAGGGGGGTGGAAGGGTTTCCTTGTCTTTGGGGCTGTCTTCTTTTTCTTCTTTGATCTTAGCAACCATTTCTATTTTTTCCTTTCTTACTTCTCTTTTGACGACTTATCATTTTCTTTTCCTCTTTCCATATTCGTATACTTCTATTGCAGAAGTCCTCCTAGTCTCCCTGGTTTACAATAACCTACAACTTATTTTCACATAACAAGGCCAAAGAATCAGAACACAAGAACACATCATCTTACATACAGAGGTACATGAGTAAGCGAAGAATGAAGCTACTAACTAGAAATCTGTCAAGATTTAACAACCGTCAAGTGATGTAGGGGGAAGGTATGTGTACATCGGGAAATATGCACACATTGTTGTTTATTGCAACTGTGGTGTCAGCGCCAGATGCCACACTTGTCAGGTGGTAGCCTTTAAATCGGCCGCGGTCCGGTAGTATACGTCGGACCCGCATGTCGCCACTGTCAGTAATTGCAGACCGAGCGCCACCACACGGCAGGTCTAGAGAGACGTCCTGGCACTCGCCCCAGTTGTACAGCCGACGTTCATAGGAATGGTTCACTGACAATAACGCTCTCATTAGCTGAGACGATAGTTAGCATAGCCTTCAGCTACGTCATTTGCTAAGACCTAGCAAGGTGCCATTATTCTTTGTTATTATGGCTATTATACTTCTGTATCATCAAGAGCAATGTTCTACAAATGTGGATTAAAGTTGCGTATTACAAGATTTTTGTACTTCATTGCAATTCTCAAGACATTGTCCTGTTCCAGACCTCACGCCAGTCTGCGTGTATTTAAACGCGTGCATTTCGGCCTCCTCTAGAAAAACGGTGTTGGCACTTTTGCCAACACATCAGTGACAGTTCTTCATCTCACGCACGCATGCACAAACACATGCACCACACATCACGTATGTACATAATTACAGAAAAACTATGATGATTTTACAATGAGTACACATAAGGAGGAGGCATGAGTAATGAAGGAGAACACAAGCCAGATTGGCATTAATTATGATGCTAAATTAAGTAAAGTCAGTCTAGCAAATACTCTGATGGAGTGGTGAGTCATTGAGTAGTGTGACTTGATCATTAGGTGTAGACATAGTATCTACTATGAGTTGAATAATATGGGTAGACACAGTATCTGCTAAAGATTACACAAGTTGCAAACTAGAGGAGGACTCTAGTGTATTAAATGAAGTATTAAGAAGTGAGAGTGAAATAGATTTTTATTTTTTCCAGGAAGTATTTAACTGTAGTGTACATAAAATGTATACTAGGGCAATGAACCATGAGGCCTACTGATAAAGGATAAGGGGGGCATACCCAGACTTTGCTAACGATATGGGGCAGGTGTACATACATAAAGATAGGATGACCTATGGCCTGAAGAATAGCGATTTGTTATCAAGGGGCATACCTACCAGAATGGATGGATGAAATGTACTCACAGGGTCAATCCACATGTAAGGTATCGGTACTGATCCTAGGGGAAAAGGACAGTATCATGACAGAAGTCACACGTTTTGTAGGAACTGTTCTGGCGAGTTTGAGTTCTATATTCCACTAGTGTTATTATACAGGGTTATTACAAATGATTGAAGCGATTTCACAGCTCTACAATAACTTTATTATTTGAGATATTTTCACAATGCTTTGCACACACATACAAAAACTCAAAAAAGTTTTTTTAGGCATTCACAAATGTTCGATATGTGCCCCTTTAGTGATTCGGCAGACATCAAGCTGATAATCAAGTTCCTCCCACACTCGGTGCAGCACATACCCATCAATGAGTTCGAAAGCATCGTTGATGTGAGCTCGCAGTTCTGGCACGTTTCTTGGTAGAGGAGGTTTAAACACTGAATCTTTCACATAACCCCACAGAAAGAAATCGCATGGGGTTAAGTCAGGAGAGCGTGGAGGCCATGACGTGAATTGCTGATCATGATCTCCACCACGACTGATCCATCGGTTTTCCAATCTCCTGTTTAAGAAATGCCGAACATCATTATGGAAGTGTGGTGGAGCACCATCCTGTTGAAAGATGAAGTCGGCGCTGTCAGTCTCCAGTTGTGGCATGAGCCAATTTTCCAGCATGTCCAGATACACATGTCCTGTAACGTTTTTTTCCACAGAAGAAAAAGCGGCCGTAAACTTTAAACCATGAGATTGCACAAAACACGTTAACTTTTGGTGAATTGTGAATTTGCTGTACGAATGCGTGAGGATTCTCTACCGCCCAGATTTGCACATTGTGTCTGTTCACTTCACCATTAAGAAAAAATGTTGCTTCATCACTAAAAACAAGTTTCGCACTTAACACATCCTCTTCCATGAGCCTTTGCAACCGCGCCGAAAATTCAAAGCATTTGACTTTGTCATCGGGTGTCAGGGCTTGTAGCAATTGTAAACGGTAAGGCTTCTGCTTTAGCCTTTTCCGTAAGATTTTCCAAACCGTCGGCTGTGGCACGTTTAGCTCCCTGCTTGCTTTATTCGTCGACTTCCGCGGGCTACGCGAGAAACTTGCCCGCACGCGTTCAACCGTTTCTTCACTCACTGCAGGCCGACCTGTTGATTTCCCCTTACAGAGGCATCCAGAAGCTTTAAACTGCACATACCATCGCCGAATGGAGTTAGCAGTTGGTGGATCTTTGTTGAACTTCGTCCTGAAGTGTCGTTGCACTGTTGTGACTGACTGATGTGAGTGCATTTCAAGCACGACATACGCTTTCTCGGCTCCTGTCGCCATTTTGTCTCACTGCGCTCTCGAGTGCTCTGGAGGCAGAAATCTGCAGTGCGGCTTCAGCCGAGCAAAACTTTATGAGTTTTTCTACGTATCCGTAGTGTGTCGTGACCATATGTCAATGAATGGAGCTACAGTGAATTTATGAAATCGCTTCAATCATTTGTAATAGCCCTGTATTTTATGTGAGTTTACAAGTGCTGAAAAGAATACTTTCTTTGGCTCAGAGTTTCTCCAGACTATGAACAGTGTGGTGTCACCGCCAGACACCACACTTGCTAGGTGGTAGCCTTTAAATCGGCCGCGGTCCATTAGTATATGTCGGACCCGCGTGTCGCCACTAGCGGTGATTGCAGACCAAGTGCCGCCACACGGCAGGTCTAGAGAGACTTCCTAGCACTCGCCCCAGTGGTACAGCCGACTTTGCTAGCGATGGTTCACTGACAAATTATGCTCACATTTGCCGAGACGATAGTTAGCATAGCCTTCAGCTACGTCATTTGCTACGACCTAGCAAGGCGCCATTATCATTTGCTATTTATCTTGTGATGCATGTACAGTCAGACTGATGTTCACCAATTATGGATTAAAGTTAAGTGTTCCATCAGCTACGTACTTTATTTGCCAGTCTCAATCCCCTTAAATGTTCCAGACCTCACGCCAGCCTGCGTGAGCTTAATGCGTGCCTTTCGGCTACCAATCATAGTGGCTTGGTTGTCTTGCCAAGTCACAACAAACAGTCTATAATTAATAAGACTATTACATAAGAGAAGAATGGTTTGGAGATCAACAGAGCCGTCTATCCAGAGTTGTGCAGATCAACAACTAATTCAACTGGTGTGAGAGAGGTGTGAAAATTGCATGCAATCCAATTTCACACCACACTCCAGGTCATCTAAAGTGTTACAAAACATCAAGCTGTAATGGAGAACAAACAGAAGTTAATTACATTTTTAATGTTATCAATTTGTAATTCCGAGACATTCTTCTCATTTTTTCTGTTGTAAATTTTGACAAACTATGTGGCAAATAAAATCACAGGAAATACTTGTGAGGTTTGCCATCTAAAATAATGTTGCTACCTTATAATTTTTGACTTGTTAAAATAAGTCATTGGTTAGAAGCTTCAAGTATATTTTACTTAGTTTTAGTTTGTGCACACTACCTATTAATTGATCAAAATCCTAAATTTTAAAAAAGTATTGTAATGCACTAAACAAATATAGTTTGCATAGAATGATTAAGTCACTGCCTGTCTGTTATTGGAATCAGTCACTGCAGTCAAGGACATTTCAGAATCTGGAATAATTTAAGTTGAAAGAACCACATACATAGCTGCGAGGTGAACAGATGCCAGACAAATTTATCAAAAGAATCCCACATTAATTCAATGATGTTAGATGCTTTTTACAAAATCCTTACTGAATCAACTCTTTTTGCACTGTTCATCAGCACAGAATTCTTTCCATGTTGGACTAATGAAAAAATATTCAGGGAAGAGCTGCCATGTTCCATCATGATATTATTCAGTCACAGAAAAAGCATGACAGGCATGTTCAGCAAACTCAGTTTTCCTGCTGTCAACAGTCTTCTTTCAATGTTTACAATAAAATTTGATATGTTACTCCATACCTTTTCATAGTCTCTAATTTAAACATTAGGCTGTCTGCTTTAGGACCATTACACCAGAAAACAAATTTAATAGCTGGGCATTTCTAAGATTCAATGGAATTCTGCACCACATTACACAAACTGTCTTAGCTGTTGCATTTATAGATAGTAAACAGTATGAACAATTTATAAATGAAAGTGCCATAAGGAAGACATTTTAACAGTGAATCACATAATCTTTTATATACACTAACTGAAGTTCCTAATATCAAATAGAAGATTTCAATATTTTTGTGATCCAGTCTAAAATTCAGGTTTGCACACACCAGATTTCCCTCCTCTTGCTGGGAATAACATTTTCTTCCAACACACTGAAGTTGAAATTATTATGCCATATGACTAATATTCATAACTGGTGATTGAGGATACCATGTGAACACTAAACATTATTTTTGCATAGTGGTCAGGTCAACAACATAATCAAAGGGGAGCAGCAGCAGCAGATACATGGAATGGATAAATGATTTCTAGGTGAGCTGTTTACACTGAAGACAGTTATTAAATGATCAACATCTGCCATGAAATACTATGGGAAAATAGGTGTTCTTTGAACTTAAAGCTACAATAAAGAATAATTTTCAGTACCTTAAAGCCTGGGAAATATGTAAATCTAATAACACTTAAGTTTAATTATCAAAAATTAGCAATGGTAATTATATAGGGCACCTTTCTGCTATTATTTGCACAACAGGGCACCTGTATGCTGGCACAGTGACCTTCATTCTTTACAGTACATTAAAAAATTTGTGGACACACAGATTTCATCATGACATAATACAAAGGAATCATGGAGCACTTAAACCGTGGAGGCTGGACCACATTTTGACAAATTACAAGCCTGAGCATTCTTTTCACTGTCATGCCACATTCTGCAAAGAACACTGCTCCACATTTCCTTCACTATTAATAAATTTTCAGCGCACAGATATAGTCTGGACAACTTACTTAGAACAGAAAAAAAAAACAAATAAATTGAAAACTTGGGTCAACATTATACCTGGTGGGAGTCAATTGCTTCCTGAAGCCTCTTGCACCTGTAGGCAGACAGTTCAAGCAGGTGATTTCAAACAGTCAAGAATCTTGTCATGCAGCCCCTGCACAGAGGCAGTGCCAAAGTGTTCCAATGGGCCATGTATCAGCCTATATCTGAAACCAAAATATGTTGTAGATCATGGCTGTTGATCCCTTTCACCTGTCACAAGAAACTGACAGTTAGTAAGAACAGTCAACATCATTTGCACATGATTAATGGTATTGTAATTTAATGTACAGTCTGTGATGGAGTACAGCCCACAATTAACAATTTAGTATTTTTAGATTTGGGCATCAGAAGTGTACTTAACTTTTATCTGTAGCTATATTCATCAATCCCACATTCATTGTAGACTGTATACAAGTACAAGGCAAAGTTACTAACTGAATAATAATAATAATAATAATAATAAACCCCGTGGAGGCCCTGGAAAAGAATAGGCCGCCGGTATGTTCTGCCAGTCGTAAAAGGTGACGAAAAGAACAAACCACTAATAGGGCTAACCCCCCCCTTTTAGTGTGATTACTTGGTTCAGGACAGAACTAAAGAAGCCTCGGACAAGTGCCGTCATGGTCGGGGACGACGCTTGAACCCTATGCCCGCCCACAATGGTAACGACAGTGCTAGCCAACTGGGAAATGATTTAAATCCAAATAGAGGTGTTTTGCAGGATATGCTAGATGGAAAACAAAGGCAGAGGATGAGATGGTCAGATGAAGTTAATCGACACCTCATGTTCTGTTATTACCAAGCAACAAACCTAGGAACCAACACAACTGGATACAGATCACAAGTATACACATCATTTATTACCAGATACCCGGAATTAAAATTTTTAACAGAACAGCGACCAGCTGATCAGATCCGTGTAATAATAAAAAATAACAGGATACCCCAGTCAGAATTAGAAAACTTCAAACAACAAGTACAACAAATACTGAAACAAAATAATGTGCAATTAGAAGAAGAAGAAAATACAGTAATGGACTCAAACATCCCAAAACAAACAAACAAAGAACAACACGCATCAATTAAACAATCAGAGGAAAACGAAATCTTGCAACAGCCACCAGAACACGCACAAATAGAACATGAAGTGACACACATGTTAGATATAGAAGAAAAATTTCAGTTGACATATATACTATACAAAGACACAAATCCAGACATTAGACCATTCTTGCATAGACCACCAAATAGCCCACAAGTGGAAACAACAATAAAAACTATCAACACAATCATACACAACAAAATAAGTGAATACACAACTATGGAAGAGTTACAACTACTGGTTTATGTAGGAGCACTCACTACACTAAATATGCACACTAGGCAGAGATCAGAACCAACTAACACACAGAAGAAACCCACAAAACCAGCATGGGAACACAGGCTACAGATCAGAATAGAAAAACAGAGAAAAGACATAGGACAGCTAACACAATTTATAAGAAATGAAATATCAGACAAAAAACGAAAAAGGTTAGGTAAAATCTCACAACAAGAAGCAATAGAGCAATTAGATGAAAAGAAGCAGAAATTACAAGCATTGGCCAAACGACTTAGAAGATACAAAAAAAGTGAAAATAGAAGGAAACCAAACCAAACATTCAACACAAACCAAAAGAAATTTTACCAAACAATAGATAATACACACATAAAAATAGACAATCCACCAAACATAACAGACATGGAACACTTCTGGAGCAACATATGGTCAAACCCGGTACAACATAACAGGCATGCACGGTGGAAACAAGCAGAAACACACTCATACAAGATGATACCACAAATGCCTGAAGTGATAATTTTGCAACATGAAGTCACCCGAGCAATTAATTCCACGCACAATTGGAAAGCACCTGGAAATGATAAAATAGCAAATTTCTGGCTAAAGAAGTTCACCTCAACACATTCACATCTAACTAAATTATTTAACAATATGAATATAATAGAGGGAAACATTCCACGTGGGAAAAATATATCTAAAAAGAAAAATGATGAAACTTACCAAACAAAAGCGCTGGCAGGTCTTTCAACTTCATCTTTGCCTCTGTACATCCGCCCCGACTGACATCTCTGCCCAAAAAATGCCCAAACTCTTTGCCTTTACAAATGTCTGCTTGTGTCTGTGTATGTGTATGTGTGGATGGATATGTGTGTGTGTGCGAGTGTATACCTGTCCTTTTTTCCCCCTAAGGTAAGTCTTTCCGCTCCCGGGATTGGAATGACTCCTTACCCTCTCCCTTAAAACCCATATCCTTTTGTCTTTCCTTCTCCTTCCCTCTTTCCTGACGAGGCAACCATTGGTTGCGAAAGCTAGAATTTTGTGTGTATGTTTGTGTTTGTTGTGTGTCTATCGACCTGCCAGCGCTTTTGTTTGGTAAGTTTCATCATCTTTCTTTTTAGATATAAATTATTTAACAGTTACATTGCAGACCCATACATATTACCTGATACACTTACACATGGAATAACTTATCTGAAACCTAAAGATCAAGCAGACACAGCAAACCCAGCTAAATATCGCCCCATAACATGCCTACCAACAATCTACAAAATATTAACTTCAGTCATTACACAGAAATTAACGATACATACAACACAGAACAAAATTATAAATGAAGAACAAAAAGGCTGCTGCAAAGGAGCACGAGGATGTAAAGAGCAACTGATAATAGATGCAGAGGTGACATATCAAGCTAAAACTAAACAAAGGTCGCTACACTACACATACATTGATTACCAAAAAGCTTTTGATAGTGTACCCCGCTCACGGTTACTACAGATATTGGAAATATACAAAGCAGATCCTAAATTGACACAGATTCTAAACATAGTAATGAAAAACTGGAAAACCACACTTAATATCCAAACAAATTCAGATAATATCACATCACAGCCAATACAGATTAAGCGTGGAATATACCAAAGAGACTCATTAAGTCCTTTCTGGTTCTGTCTTGCTCTGAGCTCACTATCCAACATGCTAAATAATACAAATCATGGATATAATATTACTGGAACATACCCACACAAAGTCACACATTTGCTATACATGGATGATCTAAAACTTCTGGCAGCAACCAATCAACAACTCAACCAATTACTGAAGATAACAGAAGTATTCAGCAATGATGTAAATATGGCTTTTGGAACAGACAAATGTAAGAAAAATAGCATAGTTAAGTGAAAACACACTAAACAGGAAGATTACATATTGGATAACCACAGCGACTGCATGGAAGCAATGGAAAAAACAATGGCTATAAATATCTAGGACACAGACAAAAAATAGGAATAGATAATACAAATATTAAAGAAGAACTAAAAGAAAAATATAGACAAAGACTAACTAAAATACTGAAAACAGAATTGACAGCAAGAAACAAGACAAAAGCTATAAATACTTATGCTATACCAATATTGACCTACTCATTTGGAGTAGTGAAATGGAGTAACACAGACCTAGAAGCACTCAATACACTTACACTATCACAAAGCCACAAACATAGAATACATCACATACATTCAGCAACAGAAAGATTCACATTAATCTGAAACGAATGAGGAAGGGGATTTATCGAGATAAAAAACATACATTATGGACAGGTAGACAATTTAAGAAAATTCTTTATAGAACGAGCAGAAAATAGCAAAATACACAAAGCAATCACTCATATAAGTACATCAGCTATGCCATTGAAATTTCATAACCACTTCTACAACCCTTTAGATCACATAACATCAACAGATACGAAGAAAGTAAATTGGAAAAAGAAAACACTACATGGCAAGCACCCGTATCATCTAACACAGCCACACATCGATCAAGACGTATCCAACACATGTCTAAGAAAAGGCCATATATACAGTGAGACGGAAGGATTCATGATTGCAATACAGGATCAAACAATAAACACCAGATATTACAACAAGCATATTATTAAAGATCTCAATACCACAACAGATAAATGCAGACTTTGCAAACAACAAATAGAAACAGTAGATCACGTCACAAACGGATGTACAATACTAGCAAATACAGAATACCCCAGAAGACATGACAATGTAGCAAAAATAATACATCAACAACTTGCCATACAACATAAACTAATAAAACAACATGTTCCCACATACAAGTATGCACCACACAATGTACTGGAGGATGATGAATACAAATTATACTGGAACAGAACCATTATAACAGATAAAACAACGCCACATAACAAACCTGACATCATACTCACCAATAAAAAGAAGAAATTAACACAACTAATCGAAATATCCATACCCAATACAACAAATATACAAAAGAAAACAGGAGAAAAAATTGAAAAACACATCCAACTGGCTGAGGAAGTCAAGGACATGTGGCATCAGGATAAAGTTGACATTATACCAATTATACTATCTAATACAGGAGTCATACCACACAATATCCACCAGTACATCAACGCAATACAGCTACATCCAAACATATATACAACTACAGAAATCCGTAATTATTGATACATGTTCAATTACCCGAAAGTTCCTAAATGCAATATAACATATACCGTACAGTTAAAAGGAAGTCACCCTTGATCAAGGTCCGCATCACTTTCTATTTTTGACCAGACATAACGTCTGAGAAAAGAAAGAAATAATAATAATAATAAAGAATAGGTCTCTGGTATGTTCTGCCAGTCGTAAAAGGTGACGAAAAGAGCAAATCACTAATATGGCTAACCTTACGAAAAAGAAATTAAAAAAAGTTGCTTATAGACATGTCTAAAAATTGTTAGTCTTTGAATTATTAACCAAAGTTCACAATTCAGCTGATCAGAGCTCATCAAATACAGACTCATAATAAAAGCTCAAAATGTCATCTACTTCCTTCTATCACACACATACTCATAAAATTGTGAACTGTTCCATAATTTCAAATAGTTTCTGATAGTTACAAATGCTTTTGTGGGCTTCTGTGTCACACTGATTAAGTGTTTCTGCATCCACATGATCAGCTGGATGAACGAGTTTTTAAGCTACCTCCAGAGATAATACTGCAAAAGATTGCAGTTTGAAGAACATGCAGGTCACGGAACTGGTCCTGCTCCACCTGTCCATCCATCCATCCATCCATCCATCCATCCATCCATCCATCCATCCAGTGCAATTAGAACACTGATAGTGCGATGTGCTGGTGCTCCATCAGCCATAAACCACAGATTTCTTATAAGCAGGGGCCAATCCTAAATTAGGTCTTGGAAGCTGTTCTGAAAGAAGTGCCTGCAGATGGTAACTGTAAGGTGTACTGGGAGAGCATATGGTCCTACCAGACCTAAATTTCCAGCCTTCATATTAAACTGGTATTTATGTGTAGCCCTTACTGTAGCGTACATATGTATGTTGGATGTGGAAATTTATTTCATCTCTTTCAATCATTGCCTCTTCTGTAAACAAAACTGAAAAGATAAACAACAGATTGGCAGTTGGTATAACAAACTAATTAAAAAAGTTCTCCCATGATAGATGTTTAGCAGATGTAAGGCACTGTTCACATTGAAGATGGTATGGATACACACGTTGCTCTTGAACATCATCCTCGCTGAATTTGGTGATGTAGCACATGCCAGAGGCACTTTTCTTCAGCTGATACCTGTTGCTTCCCTGGTTGCCCATACAATACGCTCTTTCTGATGAGGCATATGATCAACATATGGTCTTCCTCAGTTGATTGCCTGTTGTTCTACAGACTTTCTTTCAGCCAAAGATGGTACACAACATCAAAGGTTGAATGATTTGACATATTCAGTCTGGAAATGCTGTGTCATGGAGCCAGGTTGCCTCATGTCCACAATCATTCTCATAGCCATATATAATAATAATAATAACAATAATAATAATAATAATAATAATAATAAACCCCACGGAGGCCCGGGAAAAGAATAGACCTCCGGTATGTTCTGTCAGTCATAAAAGGTGACGAAAACAACAAACCACTAATAGGGCTATCTCCCCTTTTAGTGTTATTAGTTGGTTCAGGACAGCATGGCAACACAGGCTACAGATCAGAATAGAAAAACTGAGAAAAGACATCGGACAGCTAACACAATTTATAAGAAATGAAATATCAGACAAAAAACGAAAAAGGTTAGGTAAAATCTCACAACTTGAAGCGATAGAGCAATTAGATGAAAAGAAGCAGAAATTACAAGCATTGGCCAAATGACTTGGAAGATACAAAAACAGTGAAAACAGAAGGAAACAAAACCAAACATTCAACATAAACCAAAAGAAATTTTACCAGACAATAGATAACACACATTAAAATAGACAATCCACCAACCATAACAGACATTGAACACTTCTGGAGCAACATATGGTCAAACCGGTGCAACATAACAGGCATGCATGGTGGATACAAGCAGAAACAGACACATACAAGATGATACCACAAATGCCTGAAGTTGTAATTTTGCAACAAAGTCACCTGAGCAATTAATTCTACACACAACGGGAAAGCCCCTGGAAAAGATAAAATAGCAAATTTATGGCTAAAGAAGTTCACCTCAACACATTCACATCCAACTAAATTATTTAACATATCTAAAAACAAAGAAGCTGGAACTTACCAAACGAAAGCATTGGTATGTTGATAGAGATAATAAAAAACAATAAAAAACACACAAACACACACACAAAGGGAGAGGGTAAGGAGTCATTCCAATCCCAGGAGCGGAAAGACTTTCCTTGTGGAAAAAGCGACAGGTATACACTCGTGCGCGCGCGCGCGTGTGTGTGTGTGTGTGTGTGTGTGTGTGTGTGTGTGTGTGTGTGTGTGTGTGTGTGTGTGTGCACGCGCGCGTGCGCAAGTGTGTACCTGTCATTGTGACTTACTAGCATGCTTTAACAAACCACAGAGAATTCAGGTGGACATGTGTGCAGAAGCAATATTAATCAATCACTCAAACAGAGAGGCAGAATCCAAATCCAAGTAAATCTGATAATTGACCAATGCAAGTTATGGAACTAAATGGCAAGGTCATCAGTTCCATAATTCAAGTTACTTGCATAATACAGGGGGAACATTCCATCAATATATGGGATACTGTCATTCTGGCTCCATGAGCACATTGTGGGGTGGCTGATAATGCAATAGAAACAGTGGATGAGCCCAATATGACCAATGTGCAGATGGCATAAGACAGTGGACTCCTTCCAAGAAACAGTACAAAACTGCAGTAATCTCCTCTATTGTGTGTATTTTATTACTGAGAGTGTAGAGCATCATATGTGATTTCACTTTTGGGAAAAGATATTAGATGTTTACCTAGATTACCATAGCTGCACCTGAAATCATGAAAGGGGATGGCACTAAGTATCTGTGTCTCCAGCCAAATGGTCGGCCTGTTTGTTCCTGGGGGGTGCCCACATGATTTGGGGCCCAGTGAAAGACAACAGAGCAGGAGCACAGGTAAGAGTACAGAGGTGGTCATAGATGGCAGAGACCAAAGGGTGATGAGAGCAGCATCAGTCTATAGGCTGCAAGCTGCTCTGAGCCAGATATATTACAACATTATGGAGGGAGGCCTGAGAAACAAAATGCAGGGCCCCGAAAATGGCAAGCAACCCCGATGTGAACACACTACATAATACCAGCAGTAAATGGTATTCTGTGCTGTAGGAGAAATAAAAGCATCTCTCCCCTCCCCCCCCCCTCCCCCCCCCTTTGATTTACCATTTTAGAACCATCATTGTTGAAGATGGTAGCACCCGGGAACTCTACAAGGACAGAACGTACAAGACACTAGAATATCATACGGCCAACAGAGATCCTAGAACCGTCGAATAGGTCAGTCAGAATCTGTGGTCGAGGCTCCATTGCCAGCTGGTGTGGCTGAATGGTTCCAGGCACTTCAGACTGGAACTGTGTGAGCGCTATGGTCAGAGGTTCAAATCCTGCCTCAGGCATGGATGTGTGTGATGTCCTTAGGTTAGTTACGTTTACGTTCTAGTGGACTGATGACCTCGGATGTTAAGTCCCATAGTGCTCAGAGCCTTTTGAACCATTTGAGGCTCCATCGAATGGGGCTGGGTGGGAAGGGGGAGGAGGAAATACACAAGGTCATTTCCAGTGAGTAGAGTTGAAAATCCAGACAGAAGAAAGCGAGATGCACTCCAACCAGCAATCCCACCCAACGGCAGGTAGCAGGAGGGAGACATCCCTCATTTGCAAAGAAGATGGGGTACAAGGGATCGTCAGGGTATCACCAAATGGCTGTTGCATAAGAAACCAGCAGTTGGCTCTGTCATACATATAGAGTGGGAATCCCTGCTTCTGAAAGGTGATTGCTTAAAGGACTAGCAGAGAACACACACCAAAAGCCAGATGCACCCCATAAGAATTAAGTCAAGTAGTTTCACAGTGGAAGGAGCCACTGAGTCATAAACCTGGCAGCCATAGTCTAGTCTGGACAAAACCTGAGCATAATAAAGATGGAGAAGATAAGCATGATCTGCATCCCAAAATGTGTGACCAGGGTAAGAGAGTATTAAGCTTCCACATGCAGGGTGTCTTCAGGTAGAGAATATGGGGCAGTCATGCCAGCTTTTTATCAAAAGTAAGACCCAAGAAACAGGACTGCTCTACAACATTGAGGCTTTGGTTGCCTAAATAAAGTCCTGGATTAGTCTGTGCCAAGGGTAAGCAGCAAAAATTTGTAACGAGTATTTTGTAGGGAGAAAACTGAAAGCTGTGGGGGAGAGTCCATCGAGAGGCCAGGTGGATGGCAAATTGTGAAGGGATGGCACCCACAAGCCAAATACAGTTTAAGACCCTGAGTAGATGATGCCTATGGGTAATATCCAAGTGTTCTACAATCTGGTTGTGGTTGGAATTCGGGCATGGTGCTGTGTCATGTGAAGAGTTAAAAGCTTGCAGGAATTCCCATTCAGTGAAAGGTTCATTATAGGATTCTGCTTGGTGGGGGTTGAACAGAAGGAGGGTTCTTCAGCTCAGTGTTTCTGGCAGAGGAAGGTAGCAAGATAGGAAGAGGACGCTGAAGCTGCCGCAAAATGTGTTACGAGGTGTTCTGGAAGGACCAGTGGATCAGTATAAGGAGCACCCTATAGGATATGGCCAGGGAGGTTTGGCAACTGCAAGGGAAGGAGAAAGGAGAAGTGGATGGGAATGGAGTAAAGACACTGTTGGAGGGGGGAAAGGATGCAATAGATGAAAGAAAAAGAAACTGACAGTGGGTTGGGTTAGGTAATATTTTTGGTGAAAATCAATGTAAGATAGACAATCTATGGACTTGAACTCTATCTTCATTTCTTTTTTATAAACTGAGCAATCTGGCGAGAGTGGAGAGTGACAGTTTGCTCACGTAAGTAGTGGAATACACGGGCTTCCCACATGGAGTGTGTGGCCACAGTCGTCTCACACAGGGACCACCACACAGCAGGAAGCCTTATGACCAAAACGTAAGTGCCACAAGCACTTTACTGGTGGTGGGATGCATGGCTTTACATCACATCAGTAAAACACAATCTTGACCATCTTTGGCAGTATATCCCCCTAAAAAGCCAGAATAAAGGCGCTAGAATTGTTGTGGTTGTCTTTATGACCCTCCTGGTAATGTTGAACAAAATGAATGCGGTGTCACTCCAGATCAGCCTGGAATTCCTCATCATTTTGTAGGATGAGGTCTATGAAACATCACACCCTGGACCATATTCAGAGACTGGCGAGGGGTAATAGACACTGGGATGTCACCAGGGTGATCACAATCATGGAGGGCTGTAGACTGGGCAGCAGGAGAAGTTTTGATGAACAGCGTGCCCAACCACATCTCACTGACAGAGTACACCTCAAACTTCTCCTCGATATTCTCCACAAAACACAATGGCTTTGTGGCCATGAATGCATTCCTATCCCTCCTAGTACAATTGGGTAGAGGGGCAAAGGGTTCCATCCCAAGATGGCAAGTCTGGCCCTCTTCCCAGGGTGTAGCCAGGTAAGGGAAGGCTGCAGGGTCATACAAATCAGCACTAATCAGAGATGGCTATTAGAGAATGGCCATATGCCAAGCATCTTCCTCGATACCACCTGCTCCTATCAGGGGTTCTGCCCATTGGCATTAGCCAGCCACAGCAACTGCTCTCTGGCACAGCAGTCATTTCTGAGACTTCCAATGCTCCAGGACGACAAGCAACCACTCCTTGGTACACACATGGGGGGAACAGCTCAGGTATCAATTGTGTGTTACCTGTGTTGTCCGGGGGCTCAGCCAGATGGGTACATAACAGCCCCACCATATGGACAGCCTGCACCTGCTTGTTACCTTACATGATGGAGGGGGTTATGGCAGGGAAGGAAGGGGGGGGGAGGGGAATCCATGCCATAGATGGTAGGGAGGGAGCTCTTCCCCAAATGACACACAGTAAAGATAGAAAATTTAGAAGTGGAGGCCAAATCCCAAGGGGGGACCAAAAAGGATGAAAGGGAACAAGTGAGAGGTACAAAATCTCAAGCAGCACAGAGAATGTGGTGGATAGCCAGGTGAACATATATAAAAAACACAGAGAGTAAGGAGGGCGGGGGGGGGGGGGGGGCAGTGGAGAAAAAGCCAGGATGTGGGGGTAGGGGCTCAGTGAACGAAATGCAGCCCAGGAAAGAAGAACGGGCTGTGATAGCTCAGAGACTCACATGCACCACGCACGAGCTCACAAAAGAACCGTGAGTTCCTGGAGTGGGGGGCTCCCTCTCTGCCCCGCTGCCACAGAGGCTGGTGAGTTATAACACCCACCATATTCCCAGTCTTTGACTATTTTCTGCACCTGTGACTCACAAGGCTGTGGTTTGTTCATTAACATCCCTATTTGTGGACAATGCTTACACTGAAAATCTGTTTGCTTTTGACACATTCAAACTGGTGTTTAACACATGTCTCCTGCTTTCCACCCTAAATCAAATGGGGAAGCACAACAATTAGTATGAACATTTAAGATTCAGATGAAAAAGTATGTTTTGTACATGTCAGCAGAAGCACCTCTCAACCAGTTCGTCAGTTATTATAAGCTCACCCACGTCTGTGATGACAGTCCAGCAGAAGTACACCATAGTTGTCAGTCTAAGACACTGTTACATTTGCTTTGACTAATGCCAGGCCATCAACCAGTACTGGTGGCACATCACTTCTAGCTTGGCAAGGCTGTTTGGGCTCAGAGGTTTGGCATCTGACCAAAATGGATGCCAGCAATAATCAAGAGTGTCTGTAGCTGATACGTCGACCAGCTACAACTTCATCTGGCAGTTGTGCATCTCCACCACCCCAATGTCCTCCATCTGCGTGGTTGTCTCCTACATCGTGGCTGGTGCCCTCACTTTCTCTGTCACTATTGCCAACATCATCAACACTGTCTCCTCTGCTGTGGGTGCCCCTTAACCTATTGGAAGTAGTCACAGCTGACGCCTATGCCACTGCCACCTCCATCACAGCTGGAGCTGCCTGTCACATCACCTTCACTGCCATCTTCTTCCCTGGGGCTGCACTCTGATGTGCAGACAGAAGCTGTGCCAGGACCACCTGTTTTACAACGGCCTCTCACATGGGTGTTGGTGCTCCACTCTTTTGTGCTCATGCCACTTCCGATATTGCACACTGATGCCAGTGCATCACAATTTGAAGACTTACGTTGAACATAAAAAAAAATAAAAAAATAAATAAATAAAAAAATACCTGACAGGAGAACAGTGCTCACTTCATTGTAAAGGAAGATGTGTGCCGTAACTACCAATTTTGTATGTGCATGTGAAGTTTGTGTTTGATTCGGCCATTAGAGACCACCTGGCCTGCTAAAATGACTTCAGTTGCATATGCAGCCTGGCGTCTGTGTCCCCTGTGCGAACTAGTGAATACATAGGCCAGAGCACCAGTCTCCAGTGGCCACTTGTGCATCGCTAATTGTATGGTACTTTGTCTTCCTAGTGTGTGTACTGTTTCAGCAATAAATTAGTGTTTTCCGATAACAACAACTATGTCTCATCACTTGTCATAATTTTTTGGAGAAATGAAATGTCCTAATTCTGCATTACAATCAACTCGCAGAAGCATCCCATCATCATTGTTTTTGTTTGGGACACAAGGTGTGTCAGACAGTTTTTGCACACACCTTTCTCTTCTTCAAAAGATTCTGGAGAACACAGTACACACATGTTTTGGGGATGTTGCTCAAATACGATTTGTGATGACAACAGTGCTGACATGATGGGACCACCCATCCAATATTTAACACTGCCTACTCACAAATGACTGGTCAGATGCACATCTATTGTTCAGTGTTGTCAGTTCAAGCTGCCACCATAATACTACACTGCTGCTACTGATTCACTGGCAATAAAATCAGTATCAGTACTTCTTGTATGAATGGTGTATTTCACTATTTCAAGTGCAAGTGCAAATACAGATATTTTTATGGATGCACAAGCTAAAAATATTGTGGCCAAATTGAAGATAAATATAAATAATACCATTAAAGATTTTTTTTGCATTAAAGCAAACACTATATTATTCACTTATGTTAGATGATAAACTGAAGCAGATTCAGTGACCAAAGAATATTACTGTTATCTTGAGAATGGTGGTGTGGCTCCAAAAGGCAGTGTACTGAAGTGGAATAATACAGTAGTTTTGCTCAAGACAGTTCATAACTGATAAAAACATTCAACACAGTCATGCATAGCCCGGGATGAGAAATGTGTCAAATATGTAAATAAATAAAAACCAAACTGCTCCTCTTACAAAAATTACTATATGAAACACATTATTGTAAAAAGTATTTCATCAATAATCTGGTTTCTTTCTATGTAACAGTCTTAAAATTTTAGATGTATGGGAAACACAATATCCCCCATTGTGACATGTAGGGAACACACAAACCTTTAAACGCAAGTTATGTGGAAGTGTTCACATGTGATGACAGCTGAATCTAATCTCATTTTATTCATTCATTTATTTATTTGGAAACAAATGAAATAAATCCAGATTGTCACACACAGTACATTGTCACAGGGTGTAAATATAGAAATGTTAATTAAAACAAAACTTCTTGTGTACATAGTTCCGCGTAGTCAGCGCATACATAACTTTCCCAATAGAGTGCGACCCACTAAGCACAACAGTGCAGGCGCAGTGCTCATCTGCCACCGCACTACGAGATGGCGCTGTCTTAGAGACGGACCAAATTCTGCTTCCGCTGATCCGCGTATTAATATGTAATGCATCCAATGAGACTGCTGCTAATGTAGAATCTTTTCTCCTCGCGGATCACACTCGTGCAGTGATACCTGAACGCGTGAGGTATTATAACGAGTGTACAGACCCTGATTAGCCAGTCCGCACGCCAGTCCGCACGCCAGTCCGCACGCCAGTCCGCACGCCAGTCCGCACGCCAGTCCGCACGCCAGTCCGCACGCCAGTCCGCACGCCAGTCCGCACGCCAGTCCGCACGCCAGTCCGCACGCCAGTCCGCACGCCAGTCCGCACGCCAGTCCGCACGCCAGTCCGCACGCCAGTCCGCACGCCAGTCCGCACGCCAGTCCGCACGCCAGTCCGCACGCCAGTCCGCACGCCAGTCCGCACGCCAGTCCGCACGCCAGTCCGCACGCCAGTCCGCACGCCAGTCCGCACGCCAGTCCGCACGCCAGTCCGCACGCCAGTCCGCACGCCAGTCCGCACGCCAGTCCGCACGCCAGTCCGCACGCCAGTCCGCACGCCAGTCCGCACGCCAGTCCGCATACCAGTCTGCATACCAGCCTGCATACCAGTCTGTATTTTTCTCTACCAGTCTATAGTCAAGTTTCAGTCTGCACCTAAGAGGATTATCATATTCCTGTACAAGGCCATCAAGATAAATGAATAGACACTTTGTCAAGTATCAGAGATATGTGAGAATAAGATTAACATACCAGGACCAAAGGAACTTCAGATTGTCAACTGTAAACAGCATCCAGAATCAAGTTACGTAATGTCAATTATTTTTATTATTTTAAAAATGTGTGTGAAAATTAATCAAGTTCTGCTTGAAGTTGGTCCCCGTCAATCTGCTACTCTAAGTGTGCAAGCGGCATTTCTATCGTCTGACCAAACGGCAGAAGATAAACACGCCACAATAAGACCATGAGACATGTTGCTGACACTTGCCTACCTCATTAGAGCAACAAGTTAAATAATCTGATGGTGTGCGTACCAAAGGTCTTACAGTACGCACCCCACATTGGTGACGAGGTACTAAGGAAACAGATGATTTCAGCACAATTACGGATGACCATGTGTGAGCCTGAAATAAAATAGAATTACAGTGGATTTTGGGACACTACATACTTGACTGTTAACCTGCGCTCTTGCAGCTAAAATATCATTATTGCAGTAATCTAGTCGCACTCAGAAATTTCAGATAACCATGGATCTCACGGTGCAGATCGTAAATCTCATGGCACAAATACAACAGACGCAACAGGCATTGCTTACAAGAGTGGAATGTTTGGAGTCACAGCCTGCCGTAGCGTTTATGCTACAAATTAAACTTCCGCCACCATCTTTCGCAGTTTACAACAGCAAGGAGGAAGCGTGTTCGGACTATGCAGCACGCCTGGAACAGCACTCCCTCACACACCAGATATCAGGTGATGTAGAAAAAAGATCTTATTTTTTGGCAAATTGCGGCACAGCTATTTACAACCTTATCTTAAAAGTGAGTCCGATTTGTGAACCGACAAATTTGTCATTCCCAGCTATTAAAGGCTTGCTCGAAAAATAATTCGACAAGCAAACGCATGTCACTGCTGCAAGGCATAAATTTTACTTATGCAAGAAAAAAGCACAGCAGACATACATGGAATGGATTACACAGTTGCAAGGATTAACTAGGAACAGCAAATTTATTTGTGAAAATGGAAAGTGTAAAAAGTTCTATGCAGATTCTTTAATATGAGATATGCTCATAATGCATTCACCAGACGAGAAATTAAGGAAAATGCTCCTTAGTTTACTCAATGTATCCTTGCAAGATTGTTTACCAATCATTAGAGCACACGAACAAAGCCAAGCTTCTGTTAGTGTGGTACAAGACGACGGCTGTGGCGTGTTCGAGACACAGGCACGCGACACGGAGCAACACGGCCCGCGTACCCAAGGCCGTAAACAGGACAGCAAGGTTAGGCTCATGCGATCTAAGAATGGATCACACACCAAAATTAAAGACTAAAGTTGAAATCATGTCGTACATGTGAAATCAATCATCACAGAGACAATTGTTACTGTCATAACGCACATTGTGATTTTTGCAAACGGAAAGGGCACAAATCAGAAGTGTGTAATAAGAAAAGTGTACAGTCTAGAAATAAGCTTAGCAATAAGAAAGTGCTTAATTTTAAGAAGTATACCTCCAATGTGTGTGACAATATGAATAGGCAAGACTATATTCAGGTTTCAAAAGTTAAACATATAGTTAATGCTATTCTACAAAAAAGGAACAAATCTTTGTATGTCACATTACTGGTGAACAAAATACCTATCAAATTCCAGATTGACACAGGATCATCGATGTCTATCATAAATCTGCACGTGCATAAATGGCTAGCTTCTCCTAAATTGAGCATTTTGACAGCTCACTGTACAGCTGCAATAATGAACAAATTCCAGTCAAAGGTGCACTGACGACAGAAGTAACTTACAAACAGTTTACCAAGACAGCTACTTTAGCAGTAGTTAACACCCATAAGGCATCAAACTTACTGGGTCTGGATCTCTTTAATGAATTAGGCTTCACAATCCATGAAGTGAAACAGGTCACACATGAAGTTCTGAAAGGAAAATTACAAACAGTGTTGCAGAAGTACGAAGGTATTTTTTCTTCCGCGACAGGCAGTGTAACAGATTACCAGGCACACATTACGCTGACACCAAATGCAGTGCCAATGTTTAGCAAAGCTAGAACTGTCCCTTACTCAATGAAAGAACGCATAAAACAAGAAATTGACCGTTTAGAAGGCGATGGTATTATCGAACAAGTCACATGTAGCGCCTGGGCAACACCAATCGTTGTCATAGAAAAGACAAATGGATCATCATGTATCTGTGGATCTTTCAAGATTACTGTCAATTCACAGTGCATTATAGATACATACCCGATTCCAAAACTGGAAGAACTGATGTATAAATTAGCAGGGGGTGTGTATTTCGCCAAATTGGATTTAAAGGAAGCGTATCTGCAGATCCCTTTAGACAAAGATACACAAAAGTTTATAGTCATAAATACTCCATTTTGATTGTACAGATACTAGTGCTTACCATTTAGTATCGCAAGTGCACCAAGCATCTTTCAACATTACTTGGAACAATTAATTAGAAACTGTCCTAACACAGTTAACTATCTTGATGACGTAATCGTCTCGGGAAAAACTCCACAAGATTTACTATATAACCTGGAAGCACTGTTCAAGGTTCTCAGAAAGGCCAATCTCAGGTGCAACAAGGACAAATGTATATTTTTTGTCAAGAAAATCCAGTATTTAGGACATATATTGTCAAATCACTGAATCATTCTGACACCACAGCATATAGAAGCGATATAGAATTTGCCAGCTTCAAAAGACTTAAAGCAACTAAGAGCTTTATTAGGCCGAATTAATTATTACCGGATATTCATTCCGAAAGTAGCTGAAATTTCTGAACCGTTGCACAGATTGCTTTGCAAAGGAGGCGTGTGGAATTGGTCCAACGAAAGCCAGCGCGCATTCAACAAACTGAAACAAAGTGTAGTAGACACAAAATGTGTTACGACATATGACCCGCAAAAGTTGATCATTATTGCAGCGGACTCATCAGATTACGGGATTGGTGCAGTCATGTCCCATAAACATCAAGGAATTGAACAACTGATTGCATATGCGTCGAAAACTTTAAACTCAAGTCAATGAAACTATAGCCAAGTAGATAAAGAGACACTAGCAATTATCTTTGCCATGAAGAAGTTTCATGACTACATATATAGACGAAAATTTATTCTGCTCACAGACTATAAGCCATTGGTGACAATATTCGAACCACATAATAGTGTATCCTCTAAGACAGCACTGCGATTACGATGTTGGGCATTGCTACTGTCTAATTACACCTACGAGATCTTATGTAGATTGATGGCAAAACATGCCAACACCGATGTACTTTCACGTCTACCGGTGGGTCAAGATGGAAATTTTGGAAAATCAGAGGATGTATGTTTTCAGATAGACGTAATCAGTGAGGATGTAGTGGAAAATTTCCCCATCAATGCCACCTTAATAGCTAAGTTAGTGCCCAAAGATCCAATGTTATCAAAGATAAAGCAATATATTCTTATGGAACGGCCAACCGATAAGAACATATTAGATCAGCCAGAAGTGAAATCTTATTGGAACATGAGACATGCTCTCACAGTGCACAAAGGTGTCATATTAGTTCACAGTGAAATGGGAAAAACAAGAGTAGTTATACCCAAAGATCTCAGGACTAAAGTGCTAACAATGTTACACCAATGTCATTGGGGCACAGTACACACAAAATGCATGGCCAGAGAACATTGCTACTGGAAGAAAATTGATAAAGATATTGAAACAATGCTTTCTAACTGTAAATTCTGTCACATGCGTCAACCAGCTTCGCCAAGACCATATTTTCCATGGCCACAAGCAACAGAACCTTGGTCAAGATTGCATATTGACTATGCAGGTCCTTTTCTTGGATCTTCTTGGTTAATTTTCATTGATGCATTTTCAAAATTCCCTTTTCTACTACAAATGCATACAACTTCTTCAGCAACAACAATTCAAGCATTGTCAAAGATCTTTTCCATTGAAGGATTGCCTCAAACCATTGTGACCGATAACGGCACACAATTTACGTAGCAAGAATTCCAGTCATTCTGTCAGATGAACCGAATTGCACATTACAGGACTGCACCATTTCACCCTGAGGATAATGGACTCACTGAAGGATTCGTACGAACGTTCAAGGCACACATGACAAAGTTGGTGCAACAGTACAACAAAGAGATTTCCTTATTAATTTTTGTGTCACAATGCAGGGCTACTCCACACGAGGCACAGTCACCAGCAGAAAAACTGCATGGGCGACAACACAGGACTTTCATGTCTATCCTAAAACCCACAATGCATCCAGAAAATGATCAATGAACATCGAAAGGACGATGATGCAACATAAATGACAAAGTCCTCGTAACTATCTGCAGTCAAGGAAAACATACTTTGACACAAGGAATCATTGTAGAATGCACTGGAAATGTCATGTATAGAATAAGAACGCAAAGCGGCATAGTTATTCACCATACTAATCAATTTTGGCAGCAAAGACAGCAGTCACATATAGGCAGAACACCTAGGCTGTTTCATTTTGCAGACTCAGAAGCAGATGTCAACTCCGAGCAGCTCGCAGGATGCCAGACGCCGTCACCGGCAGCCAACACCGCCAACGCCGCCGTCAACGACGCGGACACCACCACCTACGCCGATGCAGCACCTTCAGGGGCAGCCGACTACACCAGCCGTCCACAGCCGACATCCCCAGAGCAGATGGACGTCGAAGAAGAATTATATTTAAGCTATGGCCACTGTACCGATGTTGAAATGCAATTATGTAACAAAATTTTTGCTTCTGGAGTTCCCTGTTCCGTAGGTTTGGAGTGGGTTTTGCTAGCGGGCCGCGGACAAATGCCATGGGGAGCAACATGTGTGCACCCACAGACATACATATGCTGGAAAGCAAGGCAGCAGAAAAAAATGCTTCTCAAGCAAACTTCAAAAGCCTTTTTTCTTCCCCCAGAAGGGAGGGATGTTGTGTACATAGTTCTGTGTAGTCAGCGTGTACACAACTTTCCCAATAGAGCGCGCCCTGCTAAGCACAACATCACAGGCGCAGCACTCTTCCATCTCCGCACTACGAGATGGCGCTGTCTTAGAGAGGGACCAAATCCTGCTTCCGCTGATCTGCGTATTAATATGTAATGCAGCCAATGAGATTGCTGCTAACGTAGAACCTTTTCTCCTCACGGATCACACACGCACAGTGATACCTGAATGCGTGACGTGTACAGAGCTCCGATTAGTCAGTCTGCATTAGTCAAGTTTCAGTCTGCACCTAATAAGATTGTCATATTCCTGTACATAGCCATGAAGAGAAATTGATACACTTTGTCAAGTATCAGAGATATGTGAGAATAAGATTAACATACCAGGACCAAAGGAACTTCAGATTGTCAATTGTAAACAGCATCCAGAATCAAGTTACGTAATGTCAATTATTTTTATTATTTTAAAAATGTGTGTGAAAATTAATCAAGTTCTGCTTGTAGTTGGTCCCCGTCAATCTGCTACTCTAAGTGTGCAAGCGGCATTTCTATCATCTGACCAAACGGCAGAAGACAAACATGCCACAATAAGACCATGAGACATGTTGCTGACACTGACTTCATTAGAGCGACAAGTCAAATAATCTGATGGAGTGTGTACTGAAGGTCTTACAGTACGTACACCACACTTGTATTCTAGGATACTGTGTCTGTTGTATTCAAACCTAAAAACATGGCAGAACCACCTATTACCAATCTTTAACATGCCAGTTACTTTGCACTAGAAACCCACACTCAGGACTCACCTCCAGCTGTTGCACTTTTTTGTCAATGCTGGCAGGGTCACACAGACAGTAGCCTTCAGCAGATTCCTGGTCGAGGAAGCACTGTGACAGCTGCATCGCCACCTTGACTCTGGCCAAATGTGTTGGTGTCCAGTTCTACCAGAGAATATTTGTGTAAGAGGTCCTTGACACCCATAAAATCTTTCTGCAGTCATCTGACAGCAGGAGTAGCTGTAAAATAAGTGATACAGTTAAAATATCTTAGTACTGAAGTCACTCTCATAATATAAGGAAAGGATGTGAGGGAGGGTATAGTTTTCTACAATTTGCCACAGCTGACTTTAAAAAAGTGTTGGCATAATTCAAACAATTAAAACATTAGTTGGGTCCTTTTTTAAATTGTTAGGTTGCAAGTGGTGGCTTTTTAAATAAGAAAAAATATAGATGATGATTACTAGAAACAGAAAATAGAGCAGTTTTGCTTATAAGGTATTTGCTTCTTTGGTCAATGCCACATCCCCCACCCTTCATAGAGCAGCGTAGTTTTCATTCAGCATACCCATTTCCTCCCATTTCACTCACAAGTTCGATGTGTGAATGAGGAGTGCTGAAGTGCCTGTGTGATTGTCATAATTTCTAAATTCATTCTCCCATTCCATATATAATATATACATAAATAATTGAACAGTGTTTGTAAATACTTCCCAGGATCCCAACTTTCATATGTTGACTGTTGCAAGAGAAATTTAGCACATTGATTTTTCAATTACTAACCCACCATTAAGAAACTGGATAAGAAATCTGTAACGTCCTATCTCAATGAGGAACTTTAAACTTTCAGCGCAGGGCAGGAATGTGTAGACAAACTATTACCCAAGTTTAAAAGAGTAGCTGATGACATGCTGAATAGGTATGTACCCTGTACAACAGTTCATAATGAGAGTGAATTCCATCGTATATAATTATTGTACAGAAACTTCTACAGAAACAGAGATTACTGCAAAATAATTGTGAAACACAGCATAGGGCTATAGGCAAAGAGCTGCCAGATGAAATGCATTTAAGAGACCAATGCATGATGCGCGCACACACACACCCACACACACACACACACACACACACACACACACACACACACACACACACACACACACACACAAACAAACCATTTTCTTCACATTGCAACTATGTTTCCAAATTTAGACCAAATCAGATACCCAAACCAACACAAATGACTGTCAGTGGGAGGAAATATAATCAACGCCATAATTAAATCAATTTTAAAACATAACAGAAAAATGCCATGTGTCTGTAAAATAATTTCTCTACAATTTTTGTATTTATGCAGAATAGGTATAACTTCATTTAAATGTATATTAGTGCATGAAAAACCCAAGACATTTTTACATAACTGCATTTATAGTTTTAAATGACCTCTTTTACACTACAATTCAAAGACTGATCAATTGAATTTGACTTAATTAATTAATGTCATAAAAATGGCAATTCTTATGTCTTCAGTTATCTTCTTTATTATAAAAACTAAATACAACTAATGGAAAAATCATAATTCCAAGAATTAAAGTTATTAAAACAAAACGGGGAAAGTGTCTAGTAAATGTGGCATTACTAGCATATTGTAAAGTGTCCATTTTTGTGTGCAGAGGAAAGGGAAATGCATTATCAGTTGGTTAGAGAGGGACATCAGTGGTGGAAGCTAGTAGCTTATTATGCTTTGATGCTTGGCTATGCTGCACAACAAACTGTGCTTTTATAAACTGGAATTGATATAGAGCAGTAACGAAGGGATGACATGTCTTTTGGATATAAAAAAATGAAAAACAACTTGTGTCCAGTTTAATAATTGAACAACCCACAGCCCAACTTTTGAAAACAGCTGGAGAAATTAAAAGCAGGTTGAGGCACCAACCAAATAAGTAGGAAAAATCTGAATTCTTAAATTTAATGTATTGCTCTCATCACACAACTACAAGCACTAACACCTAAATATATGTACTATCATCATTGTCAGAAGAGCTAGCCAGTGATCTAATACTTTAGATATATGAGAGGGGTTGAGACTAGAAAACAGAATCAGTTTTCAACCTCATGAGCAGTGTCTTGAGGCTCTCATCACATTAGAAACTTAAATCCTCCTTAAAATAGAATCATTTTGTAATTCACTGCTTCTCAAAATTAGAGACCTTCCCTTAATCTTATTTCAGATTTTGTTTTCCCTTTTGATAATTATCTTTCTTTTCTAGTGTGAAATATGTAACAGATTGTATTGGCATAAGTTTAAGGGATAGTTGTGAATAGATGGTTCCTCCGTTTTTTCTGGAGAAAGTCACTCCCTTCTGTCACTAGTAGTGCCACTTTTTTACATACTGTAATAGTAGGTGCACATGGCCCATGTTCTGGTATTTTGAGCCATCACTACTGATTACAATACAACTTCCATGGTTATAGTTTACATCAAAATTAAAGTATTGCACAATTTCAAGACAAGATGTGGACCCATAGCATGTGACATGACACCAAATATTTGGCCACTTTAGTAAGAGGTACCTTTCTACAGTTTCTACATGGACTGTGATAGCAGCTGCCCATATGCAGTATGGTTTGGAACTAACCATTAAATGTTTTTTCAGACAGAGCTATAAGCATGTCAATATGAAGCCCAATAACATGAGATTAATGCATCAACTTAGAAATTATAATGACTTTAAACAAACAGCAGTAATTAAAACAGTTCACAAACTTCTAAGAGCAAGAAGCTACTGACTACTATACAGCTACAATTCTTGACCTTTTGTTCTATGAAATTATGTTCTGGCACATGAATGTGCATACTTTAATAAAAACTATCAGTAATTAAGTAGATAATAACAAAGTACCTGTTTACTAAACAGCGGGAACACCAGCAGTGAAAATAAAAAAAATCTTGCTAGTTTTCAGAACCATGGGCTCCTTCAACTGGTAGGTGGCATAAAAGGGTTGGAACAAATGAGAATTAGCAAAGCAACAAAAGACTCTGGTGTAAGGGTGGATTCTAGAACAGAGACAAAGATGAACAGAATTTCTGGAAAATGGGAAGCAACAACAGTTAGCATTAGTCAATTTCATTCTGCAAGAAGCATTAACACAGAGCCCTGGGTTATTTTCTGTATAAATTCTTGTTTCATTCAATCCTTATCACTCTTACATTGGATGAAATAGAACCACGTTCTAAAAGCTAACAAGTTCTCATCTTGCACTGCTGCTGGCCAGCTACACAGAAAGATGTTTCTGTTACTGCTGAATTGAAGTTTCAGTTTCCTGTACATCACTGCTAAGGATATTTGACCCTTTCCCTGTATTAAGCACACAGCAGGAAAAGAACTGCCAACTCCTTTCCATCCACAGGACACAAATTGCTGTATTTTCTATGCTCTATTATTCACCTAGAATTCTTCTGTAGAGTCCATTATATCCAGCACCACTTGGAAGTTTTACTGCAACTAGAGAGAAAGCTCCAACTGAAGACAGCAAGCTGCAAAAAGCTCCAGCAGGTAATTTCACAGGTGACGGTCATTGTCTTTCCTGTTAACAAGTTCAAGCTCTCATTTAGTAACTACTAGCAACAGTGCAATCCTTGAATATTATTTCTGCAATCAAAAATTTCCTGTAAAATCCATAACACAATTTAAAGAAAGAATAAATATAGGAAATCTGTCTTCTTAATATCACCACATAGACATTATTTCTTAATTAACATTAAGTCTGAGAAAAACAGAAACAGAGAAACACTGTAGTGTTAATAATAATTTATTAAATGAAAATTGTGACAAGGAAACCAGCAAGTCCCTAACATATTATACCAAAACACTGGTTAATAATTGAAGTTCATACCAAATATACTGACAATACTATAAACATACTTCTCTGCTCAAGAAGAGAAGAAAAGCTTAAGAAGAGAACCAGATATTTGGAAACAGCCAATGTGGTAACAAAAACTCTAAGTTGAAGGCAACAGGATTGGGAAACAATAGTCCTGACTGAAGAACATTATGTAATAAGGAAAACCGTATACGTGAAAGTGATCATAATATCCCTTACATAAATG
Organism: Schistocerca americana; assembly: GCF_021461395.2. Classification (NCBI taxonomy): domain Eukaryota; kingdom Metazoa; phylum Arthropoda; class Insecta; order Orthoptera; family Acrididae; genus Schistocerca; species Schistocerca americana. The sequence continues at coordinate 596,442,487 of NC_060124.1, read as the reverse complement.
CAATTCGTACTATATATACTAGTTGAAAAAGATACAACTTAACAATACTGAGGAAGAGCAGTTTGATGTCATATATGGCTACCAGTCGTAGCAGGTGGTTGACAAAGTGTCAGAAAGAAACTACTGTTCTGCTATGTAACTAAAATTGAGCAGCTACTGGTAACTGTAATTCACTAATGAACTGTTGGCTGTCTTCCTCATTAATACCTGAAAGAAGTCAGTTGGAATGGAGTGGCTACACCTTTCTTCAGCAAAATATTAATAAACACACTCCCAATACAACCCAAATATCCCTATGCCTCAGATTTGTCATGATTCAGTGAAACATGTACTGTGCAGCATATATTTATTCAAATAAAGTCCACCTCTATCCTTATTTTGTCAGATCAGAGGAATTGCAGTATTTCATTGCTCTATACCTGGCATTGATGTAGTCAAAGTCATAGTACTTTCTAGGTTTAAGTCACTGCATCACAAACACAATGGCCTGGATACATTCTTGATATGCGAATGTGCAATATTTTGATACCATCGTGTTTCTTGGTAGCCTCTCCACGATGGCCAAGCTGAATCTGAAGCTGTCCAAGAGACATGTGCTGGTTCCCCAACATCATTTCTCACATGCTTGCCATGAGACTGAATCTGTTAACACAGAAACATGTTTTGAAACCATCAGAAAGTCTCAAAAGATGTGCATAATAAACATATTTCCAAAGATCAGCATATATTGCAATTCAACAGTAAATTATACTATACCATACAGATCGTAATAAAATTACCTGCAGCATGGAGAAGTCATATTATTATTACTGATTGTATTAGCAAATCAATTCCATTCTAATATAAAAGATAGAAATACATATTATTCATATATAACAATGTGACAAAGAAATTAACTCAATGTTGAAAAGAATATGAGGAAAACTGGAGAGTTGCCTACAACTTTGCTGTAAGTGGAACCCATTTCAATGTTGACTTTTATCGTAGATCCCCTGGTGCATTTCTATAATACATTTTTAATGCAACATTTTTTAAATGGATTATTTGCAACAAAAATGTCAATAATTATTTTTAAGTATATTTATCTGCATCAAGAACTAATTTCGAATTTAACCCAAAAGTTTTTTAATTATTTAAATTTTAATGAGGTGAGGTGAGGTACTATTCGTCATTCCACAGATATACTTAATATTGGCTGGTTGGATGCTTAAAGGGACCAATCTACTAGCTCATCAGTCCCTCTGCCTCAGACAGACAAGGCTATATGACTGTAGATCAGAGATAGCCTACAACACAAAAACCAGGTGAAGAAAACCCCAAGATCTACCTATGTCGAAGCATCTAAATAAGAGACAAAAACGAGGAAGGGAGACAGAGCAAAACAGGAAAGCAAGGTGCCCCATGTAGGAAGCAACCAGGAGCCTCCAAAAGCAGAGTTCAGTGAGAAGATATACAGCACCTGGCTCCTGACACATACCAGAGGTACTCCACTCCAAGACGGCCTTGGAAAGACTAGCCACATGGACAGGCCAAGTGTGCTGGTGGAAGCTGTCACCAGCACTCTGGTTGGCAAAGATACAGCACAAAGATCGACAGTAGGTGGTGGATCATGCATACCTATCACAAGAGGCCAGAGATGAACTTGCAAGCAACATGCCACCAAGGCCCTCTCGACAGAAAGTATTTAGAATACCGCAGTTGGCTGGAGTGCCACAGTAATTAACTCACAATCCTGTTTGGTTTCTGTCATTCATTCGCAGAATGGGCTTGGGCTAGGATCAGATATAGTGACCAGAGTAGTGTTTATAGTGAGACTTGTACTTTACCTTCAGTGAGGCTAACGTGGAGTACATTTTGAGAGCTTGTACCACAACACTTGGACTTTGTTCAATTTAAGTAGTGGCTATCTGTTCCAGAAAATAAAGGACTGAGTTAATCCATGTATGCATTTGTGATGTAGAAAGAGGATACTAGCCACACATAGCCACATCCTCTCTGTTGCTTCCATGGTATGAGGCTCTACAGTGGCGACAAGGACACAACAGTGACGAGGATAATTCAGTAACAAATGAAGCTAGTCGACTTGGCCAAAGAGTTTGCTTTCTCCTCTTGTGTTTTACCTTGCATGGGTGATTGTGTTCCTCATTGCTAATTTTTTCTTGTGTTCTTGCATGTATTGTAGAAGGGGAACCACAGAACTAATCAAATTTCTCTTTTCAGAGGCTTTGCTTGCTTTTTGCTGTATCTGTGAACTATCCATCCCCTGCCACCACACCTCAACCACAGACAGCTAATGTAATGGATCTAATACAAGCTTTTCAGTTTCAGAACCAACAAATTGATACCCTTGATGATGGTACAATTACTTCTGGCTGCACAAGCTGCGTCAGCTGCACTACTGAACAACCGACCAGCTCGACATGTCCTGCCGAGCAGCATACCGATGATCTGGCAATTTAATGACACAGAAGAGGAGTGGCTTGAATACCTCACTCAGTTCCAAGCACACTGTCAAGTTCACCATGTTCAAAGTACTGTAAAATTACAATACTTTGTTTTAATTGCAGTGTCCCCAATGTTAAGGTTAATGCAAAAACTATTCCCCACCATGTCTCCTGACAAACTCAGCTATGACAAAGTAATTGCTGCATTAACTCAACATTACGATCACCAAGACAAAGTAGCTGCAGCTAGATATCAGTTCTTTCACTTGCAAAAAAAAAAAAAAAAAAGCCAGAACAGACCTACTGCCATTGGTACACATAATTAATTGGCATAACTGGGAGAAGTAAATTTAAGTGCAGTTGTGACAACTTTTACATTGATTTAATGATCCACAATGCCTTGACATTCAGTGTCCCAGACAGCAGAATATGGGAACAGATCCTAAAGTACTTAGAGGTACATTTGGGTGCCATAGCAGCCAGTAAGTTTGACCAGGCCCCGATTTGTCAAGTTGAGTCGTCCCTTGCTCGCAACCACCCCAAGCCGCCACAACAACGAGTGTGTACATAGCCATGTGGACAGCCATGTAGACATTTAAACAGGCCTGTGAATTTAGTACAGTCTTGCCCTAGATGTTTCACTTGCCATAAAAGACAGGAATGACCATCATGTAACACAACATGTTACACATGTGGAAGAAAAGACCTTGTCCCAGCAGTTTGTTTGCAATGGCACAAAAGCTCCAATTTTGCCTGCTCCCAGAAAATACAGGCTCATGAACATGCAGTGAATGCTCTGTTTTCTAAGCCTACAACACGTTCTGACAAAAGTAAAATTAAAGTTACACTTCCTCCTCACCCTAGTGCTGCACAATGATGTTCTAACGAAATATTTGTCTCATTACGAATTGCTGGCCATTGTGTGAACTTTCAGTTGGACACAGGTGCCTAAGTAACTTTGCTTTATCATGCCACATACGAACAGATAGGCTCACCCTGCCCTTCTAAATCTAGCAAGCACCTCACTACCTACAATGGACAGGAAATTCCACTGCTTGGACAGTGTAGTTTGCCTGCCACATGAAGATGGTGAAATTTAATGTGTTAAAATCAAGAAACAGTGAGAATGCCTTTGATTTATTTGGACTTAGCATCCCAGACCATGTACTTTCAGTACCGGCTTTTGCACTAAAAGACAGCGTCTGTAGCTTGCAAAAGGATTTCCTAAACTATTTTTAGAAGGAATGGAAAAATCTAATAACTTTTTAGTGCATGTTACAGTGAAAGACAATGAACAGCCTAAGTTTTTCCAGACCCACCACATTCCAACTGCTTTAACAGACAAAGCAGCCGGTGAAATGAAAGAATTGCAAGATAATAATGTAATTGCTACCAGTCAAGCTAGTCATGGGGCAAGTCCTCTCATTTTGTTGCCTAAGTCTTCTGGTTGCATTCATATTTATGTTTACTTCAAGTCTGCAGTCAACTCACAGACAGTAGAATGACACTTATCCATTGCCTTACCCTGTGGAACTCATGAACAGGCTTGGTGCAGAATATTACTTTTCTAAGACAGTTTTACATGACTTCTACTCACAGATTCCATTGGATGCAGAATAACAAAAAGTGTTTGTTGCAAATACACGCTCAGGACTGTTCAAATATTTGAATTTGGACTTTTTTAATATTACTTGGAAGAGCTGACTGCAAAGGTGCCATTTTGTTTGAGCTAAATAGATGATATTGCTATCTCAGGTCATACAACAGAGGAACACATTGCCAATTTGCATACTCTCTTTCAAGTGTTGTCAGAAGCAGAATCAAAGTTTCATCTCGAAAAGTGTGACTTTTTGAGAGAAGGAAAGTTGCTACTCACCATATAGTGGAGATGCTGAGTTGCGATAGGCGCAATAAAAAGATTCTCACAATCATAGCTTTCGGCCATTAAGGCCTTTGTCGGCAGTATACACACACATGCGCGCACACACACTCACTCACGCAAGCGCAACTTGCACACACATCTGCAGTCTCAGAGAGCTGAAACTACACTGTGAGCAGCAGCACCAGCGCATGATGGGAGTGGCGACTGGGTGGGGCTAAGGAGGAGGATGGGGTGGGGTGGGGAGGGGCATGGATAGTATGATGGGACTGGCAGACAGTGAAGTATTGCAGTTTAGATGGAGGGCAGGAAAGAAGGTGCAGAGGGTGGAGGAGGTAAGTAGGGGATAGGAAAGGAATAAAAATAAAAATGAATTAAAAGACTGGGTGTGGTGGTGAAATGATGGCTATGTAGTGCTGGAATGAGAACAGGGAAGAGGCTGGTTGGGTGAGGACAGTGACTAATGAAGGTTGAGGCCAGAAGAGTTATGGGAAGGTAGGATGTATTGCATGGAAAGTTCCTACCTGCACAATTCAGAAAAGCTGGCGTTGGTGGGAGGGATCCATATGGCACAGACTGTGAAGCAGTCATTGAGATGAGGGATATCATGTTTGGCAGCGTGTTCAGCTGCAGGGTAGTCCACTTGTTCTTTGGCCACAGTTTGTCAGTGGCCGTTCATGTGGACAGACAGCTCGTTGGTTATCATCCATACATAGAATGCAGCACAGTGGTTGCAGCTTAGCTTCTAAATCACATGACTGGTTTTCAAGGTAGGCCTGCCTTGATGAACAGCCACCTACAAACTGTGGGCAAAAACAAGTGGACCACCCTGTAGCTGAACACGCTGCCAAACATGATACCCCTCATCTCCAATGACTGCTTCACAGCCTGTGCTATATGGATCCTTCCCACCAACACCAGCTTTTCTGAATTGTGCAGGTGGGAACTTTCCCTGCAATACATCCTACGTTCCCGTAACCCTCCTGGCCTCAACCTTCATTAGTCACTGTCCACACCCAACCAGCTCCCTCCCTGTTCCCATTCTGGCACTACACAGCCATCATTTCACTGCCATACCCAGTCTTTTAATTTATTTTTATTTTTATTTCTCTCCTTTCCACTACTTAACCCCTCCCCCCTCTGCACCTTCTCTCTTGCCCTCTGTAATACTGCAACACTCCACTGTCCACCACTCCCACCATACTATCCCTCCCTCTCCCCACCCCAGTCTCCTCCTTACCCCCACCAAGTCACCACTCCCATCATGCACTGGTGCTGCTGCTCGCAGTGTAGTTTCAGCTTTTTGAGACTGCAGTTGTGCTTGCATGAGTGTGTGTGTGCGTATGCGTATGTGTATGTGTATGTGTATGTACTGCTGACAAAGGCCTTAATGCCCAAAAGCTACGATTGTGTGAATCTTTATATTGAGCCTATTGCGACTCAGCATCTCAGCTATATGGTGAGTACCAACTTTCCTTCTCTTGTATTGTTACATTCCATCCTGGATTTTCCATTGTTTGAAAGTGTGACTTTTTCACACTGAACTACAATACTTAGGGTGTGCTTCCCCTCCAGTGTCATTTGCTTGCAATCTGTTACCTGTCTGTTCCTCGCAATGTGTCTGAACTGCAGTCAGTACTAGACAAGATGAGTTCATACCGAATGCCACACAAATCATAGCTTCATTGCATTGCTTGCATCATGAAAGTGTATCTTTTTTATTGGGCTAAAGACTGTCAAAATGGATTTTGGAAACTCAAAAATGCCTTGCTTAGTGACAGATGTTTAGTGCATTTTGACCCTGCAAACCATTAGTTTTGCAAGTCGATGCTTTCTCCTAAGGAATCAGTGCTGTGATTTCACACAGAATTGGTTAACAAGGGGGACCCATTGCTTTTGCCTAAAACTTGCTCATTCAAACTCAGTGCATTTATTATCAAATAGAAAAAGATGCTGCCACTATTGTTTACAGTGTGACAAAGTTCCTTCACTACTACAGCTAGAAAAGCACAGACAAACAAAAGATGAACAAGTCTTACAGACTACGTGAGGATGGGGGAAAGGACAATAACAGAGACAGAGTGGCTGGGTCGAGACTGCACTGGATCGCCAAGCCCAGCTCTGTCTGGGCAGGGAAGACTACAGAATTTTCTGCCAACCCCCAAACAGGACAGTGAAGTTAAATGACCCTTCCTTAAAGAGAGTGGTAAAAGCCTGCTTCACGAATAAAACATGAAACTAATTCAGATTCTGGGTCGTGGTCTCCTAACAGCAGTGGTTGTGAGTCACGGATGCTATGAGTCTGCCACAGGGTGGCTAGTTTGGCATAGTCCAGCAAAATGTGGACCCCTGTCATACGGATGCCAAAACAACGGTGGGATGGGCCTCTCTATGGAGGGAATAACCAGGAGTCAGGCAAGTATGGCCAATGGGGAGCCAGTAAAGGTAGAGCCCTGGTTAGAGGCCTGCATGGAGGACCTCCACAGATTCATAGTCCCCTTTATCAATGGTAGTTAGTTTGGTGCAGTCAGAATGAGCCATACCATATTCCGGGCACCTAAACTTGATGGTGTAATACCAACTGGAGGTCAGTTCCTGGAAAACTGATCTCTAGAGTCAGTTTACTGGTAGCCTGTTTCGCCAGGCTTTCAGCAAGCTCATTCCCTGGGATCTCGATGAGGCGCAGTTTCCAGATAGAGGTCACCGAGTTTCCACACTGTTCGAGGTCATACAGGGAATCACGGATAACAATAACCAAGAGGTGGTGAGGGTAGCACTAGCTGAGTTTGCAAAGTGCTCAGGGAATGCAGAAACGGATACACCTGAGAGCATGAGAGATGGATACCAACTCTGAAGTTAAAGCACTACAGCCATCTGGAAAGGAGAGCAGTTCAGAATGTCCTGCCCAAGTCTAAGTAAAGCCTAGATGACCAGTACCCACTGAGCCATCAGTGTAGACAACTTCTGAATCCTGGGATGCACCAAGGATGGAGAAAAATTTGCAGTAGGGGGCCTCAGGATGGACTATGTGTTTTGCACATTGTGATAGGTCAAGATGAAGCTGAGGCCAGGGGATGCTCTGTGGAGGTGTATGTAAGTGGATCCAGAGGAGATGTGGAAGAGGGAAGAACTGAGTTCAGAGGATAGACCAGATGCAGATCACAATGGTAATTCCTCATAGGGCTGCCATTGCAGGAGATAGATTACTGTGTTTGGATGGTAGTCAGATGCTTAGGGGCACTGCCAATGGGGGTAGTTTAATTGGCAAGCTGTTGATGGTGTCTGATCCACAATGGAGAAATCCCAGCATCCACGAATAAGCTGTTCACAGGGCAAGTCTGACAAAATCCTGTTGCAAGTCGAACTCCACAGTGGTTTACTGTATCCAGTATCCACGATGCTGACAGCAATGCCAAACATGTGCCACATTCCCATAATGAAGGTGGAACTGTGCCAGGGCTTTGTGAAGTTACAGAAAGGTACTGTGATCTGGAACCCAGCTGGTGCTACTCAGGCAGCGAAGGGTATTAAGGTGCAGTCAACACTTTTGCTTAAGCTAGCATTGATGGGGAAATGATGGCCAGGAATCAAAGACCAGCCCTAGAAAGCAATAACTCTCCATCACATTACGTAGCTGATCATCAAGGTAAAGTTCTGGTTGTGGTTGACTGCTACAACATTGACAGAAGTGCACGATGTCAGTCTCAGTGGCAGAAAATTGCAAGCCATGGGTGAGGGCTCATGCCTACACCTTTCCTAAGGCGTCTTACGATGGATGCTCAGCAACATTGACACTAGAGGAGGAATAGTAGAGGCAAAAGTCATCGGCATAATTTGACAGTGATGCTGAGGACCTCACAGCAACTGCTAGACCATTGATGGCTTCTAGAAAGAGAGGGAGACTCAGTACACAGTCCTGAATGATCCCATTCTCTTGGATATCGGGGATACTGTGGGAAGTACAAACACAAACTCGAAACATAAGGTAAGAAAGGAAGTTCTGGATGAAAATTGGGAGTGAAGCCTGGTGACCATAATCATCTAAGGTAGCAAGGACGTGGTGTCATAAGCCTTTGCAGGTTGAAGAAGACAGCTTTAACATGTTGAAATCGGGCAAAAGCTGTTCAGATGACAGACTCCAGGTAAACGAGATTATCAATAGTGAAATGGCCTTGGCAAAAGCCACCCTGGAAAAGAGGTGAAAGATCGTAAAACACATGGTGCGAACACAGCTGCCAGCTCACCATACAGTCTACCAACTTGCAGAGAACATTGGTGAGACTTATTGGGTAATAACTGTCAGTCTCTAGAGGCTGCTTAAACAGTTTCATCACTGGGAAAAGGATGCTCTCTCGCCATTTTGATGGGTACATGCCCACACTCAAGATGCGATTAAAGCCCCCCAAATCGAAATAAATATGGTCCATTGTGATACGAGACAATTCAGGTTGAATGAATGACGATACAGCTACAGTAGTTTGGTTCGAGTCATAATCTTAGCAGTTCAGCTTTACCAGGTAGCCATTGCTATGCGTCAAGTGCGACATCCGTATTTATACGGGTACACTTCCTTTTTCGCGTACTTCGTCTGGTTTGAATTGATTGCTTATTTTTCTTTGATCTGATAAGTGCCATTCTCTTTGTTATAGGTGTTTGTCACTCTAAGCTGAAAATGCATTACTTTACTGAGTCATGCATTGTATTCTGATAATGAGTGTTTAAGACCTGTCGCCACTCGCGGCATGACTTGCTTTTGTGCACGCTACTGCCGCTTACAATTTTTTTAAAAAAAGAGAGAGGAATCGTCTCATTAGCAAAACAATGGCAAGAGACTGATATTTGTTGTCACTTACACTGCTGCTTTCTTTGGTAATGATCAACAAGAACCAAATAATATACAGCATATGATAGATGATGTTCTGAACGAGAGTGTGGTGAAAATTTTTCTCTGTTTGAAAATCTGCGCAGACACCTCTTTAGTACATTACATTCTGCACTGAAATTAGAGTCATCTTAGATTTAAAAATCTAGTCAATTGCCGTGCTTTATTTCTGACTGTATCACTATTAGGCATAAGAATAATACGAATGTAAACATGACACGATATGTATATTCTTCCGCATTTGCTGTTGTCTCACTCTAGTTTCGTAGTTTATTAGGCAGACGGGATTTAAATAAGTTAGCAGCAAACAAGAAAAAATACATGGCAAAATTTTTATATTCATATTATTCTTATGGTGATGAGAATACTGCATGTGATTCACAATTCATAGAAGTTCCTATAAGGAACCATCTCTTCTCACAGGTAGGAAAAAATTCAGAATGTAGAGTTGGCCATATTGTCAAACGTCCCAAACAGTCTTTTGGTTGTGGTGGCACCTACCAAGATTTTTCAGAACTTCAGCTTACTTTGCACTCAATTCTAAGACGCAGGCGTTTTTTTGGATTACAAAAACCAGAAAAAAAAGTGCAGCTTAGATTCGAGTAAATATGGTATGTATGCGATCCAGGCCTGGGCTGTATCAGAGGAGTGGTAGAGGACACGGATGAATTACCACTCTCAATGGAGCATCACATAGCTCTGGGTGTAGTAAAAGGTGATTGGTTTTGCTCCAACACAAAAGACAGGTTGGTAATTCTCAGACTCTGATGCTTGAGCACAGTGCACAGCAAAATATTTGGTGATGGCATCTAGGTTGGTACAGTATTCAGAACCATTCAAGGTAATTCCAAGTGTACCTGCATGTGTCTTATATCCAGAGATGTCTGATCTTAGCCCAAACCTGCAGAGGAGAGATACATGGTCCAATAGTAGAAACATAGCATTCCCAGGATTCTCACTTTCGTCTTTTCATTAGATGGTGGACCGAGGTATGGAGACACTTAGAGGCAATGCACTGTTCCATTGATGGGTGCTACTTATGGTTTCAGAGTACCTGCCTACAGTGTAATGGCCTCTGTGATTTCTGAGGACCACCAAAGTACTGTCTTCAGTTGTGGCAGGACCGAGGAACAGTGGATGGCTAAATCAGCTGTTGAAAGAATGACTGTATTTGTATGCTGGACTCCCTCACCAACATCTCCATGCAGCAGAGAGCCAATGTCAACAGCAGAGGTGAAAACATCCCAGCCAGTACTGTTGAGAGCCCTTCTGGGCATGCGTACAGTGGAGTGACACTGAGCAAGGAACAGGAAGATTTGAAAGTGGTCACTAGGTCACTATGCAGCCTCCAGTGGATGGATGGGTGAATACGAGGGATGCAAATGGGAAGGTCTGTGGCTGAGAGGGTTTGTGTACTACACTGAAGTGTGTTAGGCTACCATTACTCAAGAGGTAATGGTCAAGTTGTACCAGTAAGTTTTAGAAGTTTTTACCACGGCCAGTTACCAATGTTCCACCCCACAAAATGTTGTGGGCATTGAAATTACCTAAGACCCGCATAGGTGGGGGAGCCAAGATACCAATGCAAACAGTGTGTTCTGAACCACATCACCACTGGGAGGGAGGTAAACATTGCAGACGGCAATATTCAGAAATGACTGTAACCAGAAAGCAACAGCCTCAAAAGAGGTGTTTTAAGAGACAGAAGTTTGTTACACAGATTGCCTAGTACATAGTTGCAGTCCCGGCCTCAAACCCTGTCATAGGCAGCATTATTTTAATATCCCTGGTATTTGAGAAGGGCTGGGGGCCGTATTACTGAAAACAAGTGCTTTTTTGCCAAGATGGAATCACTATCAGTCCTTGTACAGACCAAATGTTGCAGTGAGAATTCCTCTGCTTGCTCTTAGCCCTGTACTCCTCCCACAGTGTAGCCAGGTAAGGGAAGATTTTAGGGTTGCACCTCTGCATTGAAAGGGGACTGTTCTTTCACAGAGACTGTTGGGGCCCTAAGACACCAGTGGGAGATAACTTCACCCACTTCATTTGTAGCTGATCTGTCATGATGCCACCAAATCTGAATGGGGCCTATCCCAATTCATGCCACCCAGATGCAGCAATGGCTGTCATGTCTGTAATCCTTTGCTTGGAGTCCGACACCCCAGTCACGCATAGCACACACTCCTTGGCAAGCATGGGGAGTTTCGAGCTCAGGCACCAACAGTGTGATCCCTGCATTCACTGTGCAGGTACTTTCTGACCCCCCACCTCCACAATGGGATGGCTAGAGTGCTGGGTTTAAAGGCGTATGACCGCATGAAAGGGAAGAAGGCACAGATGGAAGGCGTAAGGTACAGAACACTACGGATTGGGTGGCTGCACAATCCAAAGTTCTGGAAATTTTGAAAACTGGTGGCAGGTGAAACCCAGCAATGGAGCCACATATTTATTTATTTGATAATATTTTGTAGAATATGCCAGAAGTTATAATTCAAAGCTATATCATACACCAGGTCCAAACAGGCTTGGCACCAAGAAAACCATCCAATGTAGTCGCAGAGGGAGAAACAGATGGTGGAAGTAAAAGCATGAAGCACAGAAATGAAGTAATGCTGCAAAGGTTGACAACGATTTGTATACGAGGACATGCTCACTAAAGAGCTGTGAGCCCCTGGGATGATACTTGATATTAGTACTGATGGTTTGATGTCGAGCTATCATTACAGGTTTCATCTGAATTCTGCCGAGTATGTATTTCTTGTTTGTGGGATCCTGCCCCCTCTTCTACTATAGGGTTACTAGGTTGACAATACTTAACTTTCCCTTTTCACAATGAAATGCCACAATCAATTGGTGACATGCAAATAATCAGTGTCCTTAAATATATACTAAATCACAGCTGTATCTTTGGATCACAGCTCATCTTCTTGTGCAGCTCTTCTAGGGCGGCCAAAGCTAGCTGGAGCAGCACTTACATTCTCTTTGTATAGGTGCCACTCCTGCCTCACAACCTTCTCTGTTGTTATGTTCCAGACCAATGTGCCAGCACTTGATGGGGATCAAAACCAGTGGACTTGCCCACTGACTAGCATGTATGGGTGCCATACCTCAGCAATCTTTTAATTCTTCAAGTTCAGCAGCCATATAGTTGTGTAATGCAATGGGAACAGATCTGTCCTGGAAAACTTTCAGCTGAGCATTGTCTTTTATAGTAATATGTCCAACAAAATTGTTAGCCTTGCCTAATCCTTCAGAATAGAGTTCAGGGAATTCTTTCAACAAGTTAGCTACACTGTCTTTTGCATTGAATACAGCCGGTGACAACAAATTCTCCTGAATTTTAAAGCCAAACAAATAAAACAAATCAAGGACAAATATGTTCTCACATTCACGCAACTGTAGAACAGTGAAAGTCACAGTTCCCATATGTGAGTGATAAATGGCAGGCAAAGTACATTTTCCAAGAATGGGAAGGTCTTGTCCATTACAAGCTGTTAGGTGCATGCTAGTTTCAGATAGGCATGGAGAGCCTAACAGTTCATGTTACAATTCAGCAATGTAACACAAGCACCCATGTCCAACTGAAATTTCACACGTTTATCAATAAGATGTAAATGAACAAAAAGTTTGTTGGTCTGGTGTAGCACTAAAGTAACTGTTTGCTTGATAGTTTTGCTGATGCCTACAGCAGGTTTTGAATACACTGCATTGATTACTTTTGACACTAGAGTTTTGTGAATGGGCCAAATTCTTATATTTCTTCCATTGCAAATATAGAGATTGCCCATGTCCTTTCTTGCCACAAGCATAACACTGAGCTTTTCGGGAGGGGCAGTCTTGGAATTTGTGCTGTGAATAACACTGACGGCAAGACTTAGTTCTGTTTGCCTGTTTAGCCACCTTTAGCAAGCTGCCTACGCAGTGTGGAGCATTGTTTGCTCGGTGTGATGAGCATCTTAAGGAATATGGACAACAGCTAGGCACACATTGCTCATTACTTTCATGTGAAATATGCCAACCAATAAGCAGAAGAAAATGACAGCATAGATAATGAGAAGAAAGTTATCACAACAGCCCCTACTCTACTATTGAAACTATATGTCAAATGTTTATTATGTTTAGTGTACCATTTTGGAGCTCTACCTGCATGTGCTTTCATTTTATTATGTATTTTATGTGACAGTCTACCTCCTCTCTCTGAGCTTGCCTCCCCACTTTGAAGTATATTTTATTTTTATGCTATTGTATCATGTATAGAAATGCTCAATTCAATTAGAGGGTACTCAAACTGAGCTACTGAGAAGTAGAAAATATAGGTAATTAATATTATTGTAACTTTGCTCATTTGAAAACAGCACTTGGGGAAAACATCTGAGGACATGCCTCCGCATCTAAATATTGTAAATAATTATTTGCAATGTGCACATATGCTTTTTGTGCCAAACCCAAACACACCATACACACGATAGGTACAGTAGCAATTACTGTAAAAGGGACAGGAAAAGATTAGCCAATGAGAACTGGTAGTAGTTACCTGCACTAAAATATTTTCAGAACCACTGTCTCCGTGATGTCACGAGCCCTATTGTGTATGCTAAAATAAGGTACACCGACTTGAAAAAAACACAGTTAATGGGCATGCTACTGCACCCTTAGGTGAACGGAAATGCCAAAACAAATTATGAATTGATAAATGCGAGACTGGACATCTATAGATGTCTATGATAGATGGAGTATGCATGGATCGGTACTGATGATATTGTTATTTATACTACTGATTGGGTATGGTGCATGTGCGTCCATTCTGTTGGAATTGCCAGTGGACTCCCATGGCCACATGCTGCTGTAGATAATTTTTTGACCCTCCCACTTTCATAACTTACTCTATTACTGTGTTGTCAGCCCTATTCTGCATTTCTTTCTTCTGTGAGAAGCTGGCCAAATTCCTCAAGACTAAGCTCTCTGGCAGTACCAGAACGATCACATTCTTTTCCAGCCATGTTATACTGAGGTATCACTCCTCTCTTGTTGCAGTGATCCATCTCTCTTACTCAGGTCTTGCCGTAAGACATCAACAGCAGTAGTAGTAGTAGCAGCAGCAGTAGTAGGAGTAGTAGTAGGAGTAGTAGTAGTCGTTATAGTATGGTATGGTGTTCTGCCTTATGGCAGGTCTTGTCATGGGTTAAGCCTCTTCCACTTTTGTCTGTTCATAGCCAGTCTTTCCATTCCTGAATATTTGTCTCCTCAGATATTGATATCTTCCTTTTCCTCTTCCCCTTTTTCCAACCACCATTCCTACTATTCCTTCTATCAATAAACAGTCCTTTCTCAATCAATGTCCAATCCAGTTCTGTTTTCTCTTTCTAATAACTTTCAGCATGTTTCTTTCTTTTCCAGCTCTTCTTAATACTTCTTCATTCCTTACTTGGTCTTCCCATTTCACTTTTTCCATTCTGCTCCATATCCGCATCTCTAGTGCCTCCAATCTTCTTTCATCTTCCTTCCACAATGTCCAAGTCTCCGCACTATACAGTGCAATGCTCCAGATGTAACACTTGGCAAGTCTTTTCCTCAGATCTTTGTTTAGTGGTCCACAAAGTAATTTCTGTTTCCTCTCGAATCCTCCTTTTGCCACTGCAATTCTTATCCTAATTTCTGTTGAGCAATACATATAATCCATTATTACACTTTCCAAGTGATTGAAATTATTCAATCGCTCTATTTCCTCTCCCCATATTTTCATATGGCATTTTCTCCCCTTTCCTCCAGTTACCATGCTTTTCATTTTCTTCTTGTTAATCTTCATTCCATATTATTCAATTTTGTTTTCAGATCATCTAACACTTGTTCCACCTCTCTTGCACACTCTGCCATCACAACCATGCCATCTGCAAATCTTACACACTCCAGTCTCTGACCCTACAAAAAATCCTCTACTTCCATCAAAACTTTCATTGATAATTTCCTCCAGACAGATTTGGAACAGCGTTGGTGATAAACAACCACCTTGACTTACACCTCTTTACAGTTCACTTTCTTCACTCATCACACCACCTATTCTTACTCTTTCTCCCTGGTTTAAATATTAATTTTCTAATTAGCTGTCTATCCCTTCAGTCAATTCCATGTTTCCTTAGGATTCCCATCAGTTTGTCCCATCTGACACAGTCAAAAGCCTTCTTAAGATCAATTAACACAACATACACCTTCCTTTTCTTCTCATTGTAACTCTCCCCTACCACTGTCAGTAGCCAAATGGCATCTTTAGTTCCCACTCCTCACCTGAAACCAAATTGTTCATCTCCTATTATGCATTTCAACTTTCCATACAGCCTTCTGTTGAGCATCCTCAGCAAGACTTTGGCTGCATGCAATATCAGGCTCACAGTTCCATGCTCCTCACACTTTTTGCTGTCCTTTTCCTTTTCTATAGGTATTAAGATACTTTTTGTAAAGTCCTTTTGCCATTTTCCTGTCATGTATATTTGATTACACAATTCAGTCAACTCCGTTTTCCCTTCTTTCTCCAATGACTAACTGTTCTGCAGGAATCTCATCAGTTCCCGTTGACTTTCCATTTTTCATCCCCTTCATAAATGCTTCAATCTCACTAGTTAGTATTGCATTTCCTTTCTCATCATCTGCATCTATATTCTCTTCTTCTATCCCAAGCTCTTGTCATTTGGTCAGCTGTCTACAACATGTATCCATTCAATATAGTCTTCCCATCTTTTCATTATTTCTCGGTTTCACTCACCATTTTAATGTCTGTTGCCTCTAATTCCTTTAGTCCATTGTTGTTTCTCTTTTCCCTTAACGTCAAATCCATCACTTCTTTGTACATCAAATCATATTTTCCTTCGTTATCTTGTCACACTTTTCTGTCAGCCATTTCTCCTTTGCCTTTTGTGTCCCCCTTCTTAATCCACTATTTAACCTCCTGTAGTTGCACTTCCCTTCTTCTGTGTTACAGTTTTCCATATCCTGCAGTCACCCGTGTTGTGTATCATAGCTGCTGTTACCCATGTTTACTTTACTTTATTCCTCACCTTGACTCCAAACTGCCTTTTTGATTCCATTTTTAAAATGATCCTGCCTTCCATCTGTGCATTCTGTTTCCTGTCCTTGCAACATAATTTCACAATATCCACACACAAATATTTCATGATTGCCTTTGTCTTTCAGTTTCTCAAAGCTAATGTGCTCTCTCTCCTGTCCTTTCCAGATTCTTTTCAATTTAACTAGTACCTCAGCTACTACTAATATATGATCTGAATGAATATATGCCCCTGGATAACTTTTGACACTCTTTAGGCAATTTTGGTATCTTTGGTGTATCATTATTTAATCATTCTGATATCTTTTGTTGTCAAATCGAGATATGCTAGTATACCATCATCTTTTCTCATTATCAAATAGAGTATTTCCAACTACCATGAAATTTTCATTGCAATATTCCAACAACCTTTGCCCTCTCTCATTTCTTTCTCCCAGTCCAAATTTTCCCAGAGGTTTTCCTTCTGCTCCTTCACCAACTACTGCATTACAATCGCCCATTACAACAATACATGCATTTCTTCTTCTTCTTCTTCTTCTTCTTCTCCTCCTCTCTCTCTCTCTCTCTCTCTCTCTCTCTCTCTCTCTCTCTCTCTCTCTCTCTCTCTCTCTCTCTGCTAAGTTTTCTATCTTCTCATAACTTTCTTCTACTTCTTCATCTGAATGATTACTTGGTGGCATATAGACATGGATGATAACTAAGTCTTTCTTCATTTTTAATGGAAAGTGATAGTAAAAACTTTTATTGTATTCTACTTCCATCATTTTAAATTAGCCTCAGGCAGGAGCGGTGAGCTGTTACGTAAACTACTACACTGTACTTGTAGCTGGTTCCCATGCTATTATGCTGATCTAGGGCTGCCTCCATGATATTGCTGAATGAGAGATGCAAACATTCTGCCTGAAACCTGCCAATGGGAGGAACAGGTGCCAACACTTGGGGTATGCGAGATGGTTGGCATGGTGGAGCCACAACAGTGGGTCACTCTCTTGTGTGCCAGGTTCTTCATTCTCTGGACATGTCATCCAGTCCTTCCTATTGAGGGTCAAATGCTCTTTCAGTACCACGTGCGGTTCACTCCACTGCCATAGCCAGTTTTCATGAACATTGTATCCCTTATGATAGTTTTTGGGAATAAAGCCCACAATTTCCACAAATCCTTGCATTTGTCAATTTTTGTGTAGCAAGAACATGCACGATGTCCACCTGCTACCATCCTGACATGAAGAGAGACCCTCGCCCAAGTGGATGACCACTTTGCTTGGTTTTGGGTGTATTACTGTATCAAAGAGAAGGATGCATAGATGGAAGGCACAAAGCTACATAGCGCTCTATGCAATGTCAGCACCAAGAAAACCATTCATTGGAGTGGCAGAGGGAGAAAGAGAGAAATAGATAGTGGAAGTAAAATCATGCAGAACAGAAATGAAGTAATGCTGGAAAGGCTGGGGCTGCACGATATCCAAGGACATGCTCACAAAAGAGTTGTGAGCTCCTGGGATGACATTTAATATTAGGATGGATGAATTTATGTTGTGTTGTTATGATAGTTTTGGTGACAGCTGCAATTGTTAAAAATATCAACGATCAACACAGTGAGAGTTAATAGTTTCCAACCAGCACTTCCTTCAAAGGCTGAAGCATATGTTACCTCATCCAAATTTCATATCTCCAGCCTATGATAAATACAGCCTTTTTCACTGTTGGTGGCACATTCATATTGTCTATCTAAATTAGTAAGTGGAAGTGAGGATTAATATTTCTTTTAGACGAGGTAAACTTACTACGAACTTTCTTGAATGATATGAAGAAAAAATGGTAACATTTTTTTGTCCAATACTTAAGTGATCTCCACAGGACCTCAGCATTTATATGAGTAAACATGACAATTATTTTTATGATGCTTCTTTCTCCTACACTGAATTAGAACACACTGAGGGAAAGTTTTCCCTTCAACATTGTAACATTTCTCACTTTCCTTTGTCCCTAAATATACAGCAGTTAAACTGGCTACAGTGACACACTAGTGGAGTAATGTTAATCCTATTACCAAATTTTATGTATTAGGATTCTCATGTATACAAGTACCAAGCTCTAATTTTCAGCAGAAAATAATTATCACATATACATATATCCAATAATGGAAACTCAAGGTAGGAGATGCTAAAGGATACATTTTTACTCACTGTGAAGATGACTCGCTGCATTGCAGAGAACCACAAGGTAAAATTTGTTACGATTATACTTTCGACCAAAACATTCTTCAGAAAAAAAAACACACTTTCATTCATAACTACAAGCACACCTCCTGTACATGACTGCAATCTCTGGCACCTCGAACTGGAATGCAACTGTCACATTGAACAGAGGCAGAAATATGCAGGAGGCACAGGAAGAAAAACAATAACAAGGTATACACTGAGGGAGAGACGAACTCTGCCTGACGAAGCACGTAGGGACTAGAGGGAGGCACGAAGACTGCCAGGTGCAGCTTTCTAGGGCTGGGTGGGGGGACGGGGTAAGGAAAAAGACAGAAGGAGGGAAGGGGAAAGGCGAGTGGTGTGTCGGCTGGTACGGCCCACACTGAGGGTACAAACATGGAGGAGACGGTAAGTTCACTGCTGTTCTCACAGGTTTCAACCGACACCAACCACACCTTCAACAACCACATTCTCCACATTTACACACCCTCACCTTCACCGTGTGCCGACACAACTGTCTGCCTTTTCCCTTCCTCTCTTCTCTCTTTTCGTGCTCCTTGCCCCCTACACACCTCCCTGTCCCAAAGCTGGGCAATTCTGCAAATGGCAGTCTTCACCCTCCTTCTGATCCCTGCACACTCCATCAGACAACACTCATTTCTTCCACAATATGTATTATGCTACCATTTTCCCTTCTCTACCCTCACCAAACTGCTGCTTTCATTTAACACGACAGATGCAGTCTGGAACAAACTGCCAGAGGTCACAGTTATGTGTGTGTGATGTCTACCTTTAGCTATTTCTGAAGCCTGTTCATTAACTAATTTTCCTATAATTTTTGCTCACTGCATATTTATTGGGAGGAGTTAGAATTCAGTCACCATTCATTTTACATGTGTTATTTTCTATATTGTTTTTCCTCACATTGTATGGCCCTGTGCCAGTAATCTGTACAGCAACTACTTTCTATTGGTAAATGCTAACGTGCTCTGCTCATTGCGTTCACCACCAACAACAATCGGTGATAGGATGACCTACCTACTGGCCTCTAACTGCTCCTACAGTACAGATAAAATGGCTGTTCTTTGAATTTTGTCACCTGTCGTGAACATTTATGGAATTCATCTTTGGCACAGCTCTGAATGTAGAAGGGTATTGATCACTGCACACGCACACTTCCAATGCCCACCAATAGCTATAGAATCAATTGTCAAGTAGTGATGCAACAACCTGTGTTAGTAATGGCATCAATACTATCCGCAGTGTCAGGATCGTGGCTGTGACAGGACGTCCTCAATGTGTATGGTTACACAGCCCAGTTTCTCCACATCTTGATGCTTTGTGAGAACGTAACAAGCATCCAAGTATACTACCACCTGTATCACTATTATGCAGTGCAAATAAAAATTTAAGGCTGTTACTACTCTTTATTTCTCCATAACCAAAGAATAAAATATCTAATGTTTGAAAGAAGATAGTGATGTGAGATGCCAAGTTCTGTTGAGCAAAATATATTATTACTCAGGTTGTAACAATATTGACTGTATCAAAGGGGAAATGCAGTCATCAAAAGAACAAAATTACAAGGAGACAGAAAGACTGTCAGCTGTCACTATTTACCTATTGAAAGTTAAAATATTATTCCTCTCTTTAGGAGCTATTAGTAACATCCATAAGAAAGACAGAAAGGTAAGTCAAAGTTTAGAAAGGGAGGAATACCCTCAGAGCCCACGATGAGAGTGGCTCACCTCTCAGCGGATATAGGAGGTCACACACGAATGGGGAGGTCACACAGAGAGGTGGTTGAAGACAGCAATAGAAAAAGTGTTTTGTGCAATCTCTAGTTGAGATTTTTTATAAATATATGACTTTCGTGGCCCAATAAGGTGTGACCCCAAGTGAGGTGCCACAAATGTGGTGAAACATTTTTGGCACAAACTGGTGAGTTTTCCTTTAGTTCCTATAAACAGACAAAATCCAATTAATGCAGATTTTTTTTCTGTTAATAATGCTACTGTTCAAGGTTCATAAATAAATAAAAAAAGAAGGATGAATAATGCCACAAAGAAAAAAATATTAAATATATTTTTGCATATTGGGTATTTGACACAATTGGGCCTAGTGTCTATGAAATGTACCAAGTAGAAAATTATGTCCACAAAAATTAATATTTTAATGTGATGAACACATGACAGCTTACACGGTAATCTACAGACGTCCATACTTCCACGGGCTGTTTCTCCACGATGCAGGAAGTATTGAACTGTGCCAGTTGCTGCTGTACTCCACCAATCCAGTTAAGGAAGTTAGTATCTCAAATCATCACTTCAATCTGGCACTGTTAACCTGAAGTTAACTACTCATATTCCTGTGTGGACCTGTCAGTCTCCACGACTGCATGCACCACTTTGCAAATTTGCTTGTGCTACACCATTCCCTGCATTAGCTTGCAAAGGCAGTGGTAAGAAGGGATGATGTCAAAGACAAACTTGTTGTTGGGCTTTTCCATGAAGACATCTGCCAAAACCAAAGTGGTCACAATTTTTAACTCTGTGTTCCAATTGATGAACAGAGGCAAAAGTGCTACAGCACAAGCTGATAGCCCACCATCAGTACACATTATTTTACACTTTTAGCACCCTCAATTTGCTGAAACAATCAACATACATTGATACGGAAAAGTGAGAGAAATAGTAAAATTATTATTGTAAGAAATGAACTGCTCAAAATTATTTTGCACCACACATGCACCTGTGAATTAAAGTAAATATCAACATGTACAGTAACCTGTGTATGGTGATCAAAGTGAATCCACAGTCTTAGTGCAGTTCCAGAGTGAACCATGTCTCCAACTATGAACAGGACAACACACCTTGTGTACACATTTCAGCCTGTCAACATGACTTAGAACATCACTTCGAGTTCAGATGAGTTGCCCATATTCGTTTATTGGAAGACAAATTTGAAGCACAGGGAAACAGGTGTGCACCACAGCTACTGCATTGGAACATTCAACCACCTTCTTGACACAAAAACAGTGATGATCTGACACTTGGTAGTTGTCAACTGGTAACCACAGCTTGGGTACAGAGGCTCTCATATACTTCAATGGAAATGTGAGAAACAGCTGTGGCATTTGCATTGATGCTGACAGTAGGCAACACACTGTCTTTTTAACAATATTGCATTTATAAATCTTCAGTTTGACCAAAATAAAATTGGCATGGGTTGTACTTACAGTAAGAGAGCCACAGGATTGATCTGATGGTAATAAAATGATGTGCTAAAATTATCTGATTCTGAGTCACTTACAGTAGCCCTTCCTGAGGAATAGCAGCACTCCACATTTAGAATAGAATGTTTCTAGACACACCTGTTGCTATTTACAGTTGTGTGAAAGAAGTGTCTTACAATGCACAAGTCAGATATTGTGTATTGGCCTTCAGATTACACCACAGCTCATCAAAGCACTTGTTGCCATTTTCTGATGCACAATGGGGCACATTCTCTGTTCTGGTTCATACACACTTCCTGATTGATGCAGGATTCATCTAAAGAAATGAAAAACTGATGATCCAAAAATCTCCAACGAGTCAACTGCTACATACTGATCCAACAATCTGCACGAGTAATGGTACACAACTATTCAGTGTCAGGAGCCGTGGCTGTGGCGGGACATACTTAATGTGGATGATTATACAGCTGCATTTCTCCACTTTTATATTCTTTGAAAGACTATATCAATCACCTAGGAGTACTATCAACTGGATCATTACTATGCAGATCCCACAAACAATTATAGATATTATTTCTCCTTTCTCAATGACCTAGATACAGTAACGGAAAGTTGTTTGTAGTGAGAGTTTTCTGTATGTCTCCTTTTTCGTTTTCTACACTTCTGCCATCTGTCCGAGTTAAATAAGTGCAGAATAAACTTAAAATTACAAGAAACAATTGTCAATGGTGGCAGCAGGGGTGGGGGATATGGGCACCACTTCGGGCGGAGGAATTTTTTAATCTTTTAATAACCCTCATACAGTTGTGGTAGAAGTACATGCCTCACTACTATTGCTGTAACACTTCATTTTATCAGTTAGAGGTATATTGGAACAGTGCAGCCTCACCTGGCTGCTAACTGTTCCAGTATCTCCTGGTGGGTGAACTACTCCAGAAGGAAAACTCTCACTTGTGGCCACATTTCTCCAGCAGCTCCCCCTCTTTGTTTACACTAGATATCAGGCAACATTCTCGAGGCATCTACTTCTCACTTCACTCTGTTTTATTTATGTAAGAAGCAGGAGTGCATGAAAATAATAAGAACTTTAAGGCAAATATACAAGATATCCTTTCCTGACACACCAGCATGTTCTTTTAACCTAGTGTAGTAGCTCTGAAAGAACTGGCACCCATAGTATTGAGAATATGAAGCTAAATATAACAATATTATATGTAGCAATCCACATGCCATTCTTTGACAAGCAGAGCTGCAGTTGTTTCACCACTTAATTCATATTGTTGAGATTGTCTGTGTAAGAACCATATCATCCACACCTGTAATCTCTCCTCTGTGAAAATTTATGGCAGTGAATCATTTCTGACCCCATTCACAAAAATAAATTTGGAAGAGGTCTTTTTCTGACTAACACCTACAAATGGGAAACACTCTGAAAGTCCGAAATTAAAACCTTACCAATTGTGTCATGATTTAATGTTGTACACACAGAAATAACAACACAGTTGTTGTTTATATAAAGACCCTTGTGAAGAGCGTCCAGCATACAAATTTGCAGCTTGTACAGCTTCCACAGTATGAGAACATTCCTAATAAAGCTCTTTGTACAGAGTGTCCCCACACAAATGTACAACCTGGATATTATTGAGGCACAAGAAATCTTGCCACAAAGCAGTGAAACTGGAGACATACATGAACTTGTTGGACTGAGAGAAAAACAGAGGAGATGGTTCTACAAGATACTGGAAAGAAGGGACTACTGAATGTTGTAAACCTACACAAAGTAAAGCTCACTGCATGCTTAATTAGACATGACACCGGTTTACAAAACATTTGCAAAGATCTGATCATAGACAGGGAAATGTGGAGATAACTAAAAAATCCTAACTAAAAATATGATCTGAGAGAGGAGTGCTGAAGAGAGCGATCTCTTGCTGCAGAGGCAACACTTAGCCACTGGAAAGTAGCAGAAGAAGTGGAAGAGGAAGCAAGTGGTGGTGGTGGTGGTGGTGGTGGTGGTGATGGTAGTGGTGAAGAAGAAGAAGAAGAAGAAGAAGAAGAAGAAGAAGCAGCACATCTTACCATTAAATATAAACATCTGAAGGAAGCTAGTGATGCCACGTAGTCTTCTCTGTTGAGTAAAATGTAATATTGCTGAAATTATAATAATAACAACTGTATCAAAAGGAAGATTCATTCAACAGAACAACAGAATTACAAGGAGACAGAATGGTTGTGACGAATTACTTACAGGTGACATTCAGGTACTGTCAGGGCATTAAAAGTGAAAGAACTATTCCTAGCTTTAGGATCTATTAGTAACATTCAAAAGGAAGAGAATGTGTAGGATGGGGAAGTTTAGAAAAGGAGGAATGACACTCAGAGCCCAGGAGGAAAGTGCCTCATTTGTTGTGAGGGTGTAGGGTGACATATGTTTGGGGAGATGGCACAGAGATGTGCTCAAAGACTACAATAGAAAAAGATTTTTGTCCAATTTGTAGTTAAATTTGTTTTAAAGTATTGGATTATAATACCTCAATAAGGTATGAGCCCAGGTGTGGTGTCACAAATGAGTTGAAACATGTTTGGCACAGATTGGTAAGTATTCCTTTTGTTACCATACACAGACAAAATCCAATTCATGCAGTATTCTCTGTGAATTGTGCTACTATCTGAAATTAAAATAGATAAATAAAAAATTAAAAAAATAAGAGAGAGGGATGGTGGACAATACAAAAATATAAATGTTAAATTACCTTCACATGTGGTAATTTGACATTAGTGAGAATAGTGTGCGACATATACCAAGTAGGAAAATGTGTCACCTCACTGAAGATTTTAATAAGATGCAAACATGACAGCAGACTCGGTAATCTACAGAACACTACACTTACATGCTCCGCTTCTCCACAATGCAGGAAGTACCCCAGGAAACCAGTTAGTGAAGCTACTATCACTGGTCACTACTTCAATGTGGTACAGTAAAGGTGAATTCAGCTACTCAAATTCATGTGCGCAACTGTCATTCTCTATGACTGTACACACCACTTTGCAAATTAGCTTCTGCTGCACCTATTCCTGCATTATCTTCCAAAAACAGTGATGATAAATGTTGATGCACAAGATGTAAACTTCTTGTTGGACTGATCCACGAGATATCTGGAAAACCAGAGTGGTCACAGCATCTAAGTTAGCATCATAGGTAATGAACAGAGGCAAAATTGCTAGAGCACAAGCTGACAACCCACCACCAGTATACATTGTTTTGTACTGCTAGCATCTACAATTTGCTGAAACAATCAACATGCTTTTATACAAAAAAGTGAAGGAAGTAGTAAAAATATTTATATTAGAAATAAAGTGCTCAAAATGGTTTCGCACCACACTTGCACCTGCAAATGAAAGTAGATCCACATGTACAGTAACCTGTGTAATGGAGATCAACATGAATCCATTTCCTTAGTGCAGTTCCAGAGTGAACTGTGTCTCCTATTGTGACCAGGATAACACAACCCGTGTACACCATTCAATGTGTCAACACACCTTAGAAAATCACTTCAAGCTCAGATAAGTTGCACTTGGTCCTATATGGGAAGATGAGTTATTAAAATGTGTAACAAGAAAACAGATTTTTGTTCACAATAGCCATGGCATTGGAACATTAAACCACCTTATGGCATAAAAACAGTGATGAAATGTCACTAGTACTCTCCCCACGATTGACAATCCAACTAGTAACCACTGCTTACAAATTGAGGCTCTCAAATACTTGGACAAGAATTTGAGCAGCATCTGTGACATCTGCAATGACCTAGACAGTATGCAGCACTCTGTCTCAGGAACAATACTGCATCTAAAAATCTACAGATTAAGCAAAATAAAACTGCCCAGGAGAACTTACAGCGCACGCATGCACGTACGTGTGTGTGTGTGTGTGTGTGTGTGTGTGTGTGTGTGTGTGTGTGTGTGTGTGTGTGTGTGTGGGAGGGAGGGGGGGGAGGCACACACCTGCATGCATCTATCTTATGTGTACTCATGAAATTAAACCTATATGCAAATAAACTCTAAAGTTTTGCACACTTGTGAACTTTAAATTAACACACAGTCACTTTATATCACAAGCTCTAAAACATATTAGAAAGAAGGAAACTAGCTATAAACAAAACTAAAACATAGGGGAAAAGAAAATATGTAGAAGCTGAACAAAACGCAGATGGGAAGGTGAAGGAAGTAGTAAAAATATTCATATTAGAAATAAAGTGCTCAAAAATACTTGTTCCAAACCAGAGAATAAAATGTACAGAATTTGCAAGCACTCTGGGCAGTTCTGTGGCTCCCCAGCGAAAAAAGCCTTTTTCAAAGAGAACTGGTTTAAACTTACAAAAAACTTTGGTGAGGCAGCCACCTGTTAACACATTAAAGCCACCTTCCTAAAATCTCAGGAAAAATGTTGGACAATTCACAAAACTTTAAATCTTGAGCCACATTCATTTGGAAATTACTAGAAAGAGAAGGCAGATCCCTCTTCAAATTGGCTGCAGCCTGCTGGTAGGAAAACTCAGTCCAATAAAGTGTGCTTCACAGTGATCTGCACACCACAAGTGCCCTGGTACCCAGCAGAGTGAACCCTCCTTCCCAGTAGTTTGAGTTGAGGCTGGAATCCTGGATATTCTGAATTACCTTATATGGTGTGTACAAACACTGCAGACAGTGAAAGGCGCTCAGAGAATTGGAACAGGCAAAAAAATCAACTATGAAAGAACTTCTCACCTGCTCCAAAGACTGCAAGATTGGCATATAATTTCACATCAAAGACAGTAAAGTCATGAGGCAGTTGGATCTATGTAAATAACAGAGTTAACAACAGAGTGCCCCTGCTTGGATCCACCTCCAAAGACAGCTACATACTAGTGGTCCTCATATACAATACCACATTAAAAGCAAAGCAGAAGTGTAAATTACCCTGCTATGCACTAAATCTAAAATGTTGTGGGATGTCAGCAGTATCCAGAGTGGTAGATGTTTAGAACCCTGGATTCGAGGTTCAACATACTCCACACAAAGTCTCTACAGTACACATTCCACACAGATCCCCAACAGCATTGTAGGTCATGGACAGTTGCAGGAAAGCAGTCCAGGGTGACTAGAAACAGTACGGTATGCCGATAAAGTTGGAGGTGTGAGGAACTATGTGCTTGTAGCACCATGATGGGCTGCCACTGGATCAGCACAGAGATCTGGTATTGGACTGGTCCTATAACATCAATAGCTAGACAAATCCCCTCATTGTGGGCTTTGTCAATGATTTTCAAAGGAAGAGGCCTACTCTGTGTACCCATAGTCCAGCCACGAACGCAAGATACCCAATAAATCAGGAAGAGTTGTGCCTCATCAACTCTCCAAGAAGTTTGGCTAAGGCACTTGATGATGATCAGTATCTTGAAGGTTTAGTCTTACAGACCTCTGAGGTGTGGCAACCATGACAATTTGTTGAAGTTGAAAATGAGGCCCAGGAAAATCAAAGTGTCTCTAAAATATAGGATGTAGTCCCTCATATGCAAGTAATTTAAATTAAACATACAATGAAAATGATTAAAATGACACACACACACACACACACACACACACACACACACACACACACACACACACACAATCCAAAATTAAATATGATATGTAATCTGCTGTTCATTTCAGAAATATTAATTGAGTGAATCATAGAAATATTTCAAGTGCTGAATAATTTTTTCAATAAATATTGCTCCAATTCAAACCAGTTCTCTTTGAAAAAGGCTTTTATTGCTGTGTAGCCACAGAACTGTCCAAGTGCTTGCAAATTCTGTACATTTTATTCTCTGGTTTGGAACAAGTATTTTTTTATTAGCTGTTACAACATTTATCTATTTTTCTTGAAGTACTCAATTAAGATCTTTGCAGAGATGTTGCTCAAATTATCAATGTGAAATGTCACAATTGTAAACAGCCGAGTGGTACAGACCACTGTTGTTGCAGGAGCACTAGCTAGCAGATGATGGTGCAGTTTGAGTGTGCAGCTACAGTTACATCTTGTGCCATTGTTACCTCATTGCTGAGTTTTCCACCTGCAAATCTGCCATCTATCCTATGATAAACACAACTTTTTTCACAGTTATTGGCACATTCATGCTGGTTGTCTAAATTAGTAAGGAGAAGTCAGGGTTAACATTTCTTTTAGATGTGTTAATCTTGCTAAGATACTTTCTTCAATGATATAAAGAAAAAATAGAATCACTCATTTTGTGGAACTTAAGCAAGTGATCTTCAAAGAACACTAGGGTTTTTATCAATATATATTATTGTTTAAAAGCTTCTTTCTATTACACTGAATTAAAACAGATGGAGGGAAAGCTTTCCTTTCGACATTGTAACATTTCTCACCTTTCTTTATCCTTAAATACACAGCAGTAAAATTGGCTATAGTGGCACACTAATGGAGTAATGTTAATCTTATACCTATGCATCACGTATTAAGAATTTTATGTATACAAGTACAAAGCTGCAATTTTCAGCAGAAAATAATCATCACATCTACGTCTACCAAATAATGGAAACTTGAGTTTGATGAAGCGAAAGGATACATTTCCACTGATCATAAAGATGACTCATTGAATTGCAGATAAGCACAAAAAACATATTGTTATACTTCTACTTTTGACCAAGACATTTTCCATGAACAAAAACACACTTTCATTCACACCAGCAAGCACACCACATGCGCGTGACTGCAATCTCTGACAGCTTGAATTGCAATGCAACTATCCTGTTGATCAGAGGCAGCAAATTGGAGGGGGTCGGTAAAGGAAAGGATAGCAAGGTATCGGTGGAGAGAGAGATGAGCTCTGTCTGATAAAGCCTGCAGCGGCTAGAGGGAGCCACAAAGACTGCCAGGTGCAGCATCAGAAGACTATAGGGCAGAGTGGCTGGGTGGGGATATGAAAAAAGTGAGAAGCTAGGGATGGGGAAAGGAGAGTCTTGGTAGAGGATGACACACAAATAAGGTAAGACAGAACAAACAAGGAGGACCCATTAGGACAAAGGATGTGGAAATACCAGTGTAAGAGGGGGGTGGGGGGGGGGGGGGTGGATGGGGCAGTTAGTGCCAGAACAGTAAATAGCCTACTGTCCTCACAGGCACCACCAAACAGTTTCCATGCCCTCTTCTACTACTACATCCTCCCTATTTACATCCCCTCATCTCCACTGTTTGAAAACACTACTGTCTGCCTTCTCCCTCCCTTTCTTCTCTCCTTTCCCACTTTCTCCCCCCCCCCCCCCCCCAACCCCACCATTGTCCACAGCCGCCCTATGCTGCACCTGGCAGTTTTCATGCCTTCATCTGATCCCTGCACACTCCATCAGACAGCACTCATCTCTTCCAGAATTTGCACTGTGCTACCACTTCCCCTTCCCTGCCCTCTCTCAACTGCTGCTTTCATTCAAAATGATAATTGCATTCTATATGCGTTATTTTTTACATACATTTACATTATGTAGTATGGTCCCGTGATGGTATTCTGTAACAGCAAGTATTTCCAAATGGTAAAAGGTATTGTGCTTTGCTTGTAGTATTCATCACTATCAACAATCCATGACAGAAAAGCCTCTCCATTTGTGTTAAACTGTTCTGACAGCTCAGATGAAATGGCTATTCATTGAAATTTGTCTTCTATAGTGAAAATTTATGGAATCTATCTTCAGCACAGCTGTGAATATCCAAGGGTCTAAATCTTACAATGCAGACCAATAGCTGTAGAGACAATTGTCACATGGTGATGAAATAATCTGCACGAGTAATGGCATCCCTAGCATTCACAGTGGCACTAGCTGTGGCTGTGGCAGGACATTGAAAGTGTGGAAGAATACAGAGCTCCATTTCTACACTTCTTTAAACTTTGAGAGCCAATACCAAACACCCATGGATCATTACAGTTCAGCGCGTACAAACATTTACAGATGTCGTTACACTTTTTTTCTCCATGACCAAAGATACATAACAGAATACTGTTTGTGGTGAGTGTCCTCTGTATACACCATTTTCACAGTTCTCTGTGGATTTGTCATTTATATAAATTTTTCAAAATTTTAAATAAAAAGAAAGAAAACTACAGAAAGTTACAAATCAACAATAGTAAAGCCCATTGGACAGTTAACTGGACATGATATTCACTTACACAGCATCTGCAAAGATCAGATCATAGAGAGCAAAAGTGGAGAAGACTAAAAAACGCTGCCTAAAAAATATATATATGACCTGTGACAGGAGTGCAAAGAGAGGGAGCTCTGGCTGCATCGGCAAAACTTAGCCACTAGAAAATAGCATAATAAGTGCAACAGGAAGAAGAAGAAGCATACCTTACCTTTTAATTAAATGTTTGAAGGAAGCTAGTAATCTGAGGTACCAAGCTCTGGTCAGCAAAATGTTTTATTACTCTAATTATAACAGTATTAACTGTATCAACAAGAAAACTCTCATCAAAACAACAAAATTACATGGAGACAAAATGAATGTCACTATTTACCTACAGGTGACATTCAAGTACTGCTACAGCATTAAAAGTGAAAAATTATTCCTAGCTTTAGGATCTAGAAGTTCCATTCTCATGGAAGAGAGAAGGTTAGATTGGAAGTGCTTAGAAAGAGAGGAATGACACTCAGATCCCAGGATTATAGTGGCTCAACTATTGTCAGGATGTAGGATGGCAGATGCGAATGGGGAGATGACACAGAGAGGTTGTCAAAGACGGCAGTGGAGAAAGAGTTTTGTCGAATCTTTATTTGCAGTTTTTTTTTTATAAATACTGTATTTCCATGCTTCAATGAAGTATGCCCCAACAGTGGTGGACTAAAATGTGTTGAAATACCCTTGGCACTAGCTGATGAGATGGCATTTTTTTTGGTTTCCATAAACAGATGGAATCCTTTTCATGCGGTTTTTTTTTCTATACACAATGCTATTGTTCAATATTAAAAAAAAAGAAGATGGATGATACAAGGAAATAAGGGTTTAACATATTTTCACATGGGGTAATTTTACATGAGTGGTAATAGTCTCAATGAAACGTAGCTAGTAGAAAAATGTGTCCCACACACATTATTCCAAGCATGAAATTTTAAAGTGATGAGCACATGAGAGCTGACACGGAAATTTACAGAAATCAATACTTACATGGGCTGTTTCTTCACAGTGTAGAAAGTACTGAATTGTGCCAGTCGCTGCTGTACTCTGGCAAACCAGTTGGTGAAGTAACAATCAAAGAGCACCAATTCAATCTTGCACAGTAAGGCTGAAGTCAGCGACACACATTCTTGTGTGAACCTGTCATTCTCAGTGACTGTGCACATCACTTTGCCAGTTTGCTTGTGCTGCACCATTTCCTGCATTAGCTTGCATAAGCAGCGGTAGTAAGGGACCAAGTACAAGCCATTAACTTCTTGTCAGGCTGTTCCATGAAGACATCTGCAAAAACAAATTAATCACAATTTTTAATTTAGTATTACAATTATTGAACAGGGGGAAAAGTGCTACATCACAGGTTGACAGACCACCATAAGTACACATTGTTTAGCACTGCTAGCACCCTCAATTTTCTGAAACAGTCAACATACTTTGATATGAAAAAGTGAGTAAAGTAATGAAAATGTTTACATTAGTAATAAACCAGTCTAATTGGTTTTGCACCACACTGGTAATCACTGCTTAAAAATTGTGGCTCTCAAATATTTTGACGAGGATGTGAGAAGCAGCTGTGACATCTGCAATGACCCAGACAGTATCAACACACTGTCACGGGAACAGTATTGCATCTAGAAATCTACAGGTTGAGCAAAATACAACTTGCCAGGGTGAACTTATAGTAAGAGAACCATAGGATTGACCTGATGGTAATACAATGCTGTGCACAAATTATCAAACTGCCAGTCACTTACTGTAGGTCTGCCTGAGGAATAACAGCTACTATATATCTGGCACTGTATTGTAGATGTCAGTCACTTATAGTAGGTCTGCTTGACGAATAACAGCTACACACATCTGTTACCATTTATAGTGATGTAAAGGAAGTGTATTACAATGCACATGACAGATATTGTGCACTGACCTTCAGATTACACCATGGCTCTTCAAAGTACTTGTTGCCATTTTCTGATGCACATGCTCAATGGTGGGGTTATCAGAGATCTTACACTCATTAAAACAAACACCGAAGATAAATTCTAAATTTTTGCACACTTGCGCCCTTGAAATGGCCACACAGTCACTCCTTCTAACACCCACTAAAATAACTTAGACAAAAGTAAAGTCTTGAGGAAGTTTTATCTGCGAAAACAACAGAGTTAGCAACAGTTACCCCCTGCACGGATCCACCCCTAAAGACAGCTATGTACTTGTGGTCCTCATATAAGATGTCAGAAAATACCACATTAAACCAGAAGCAGAAGTCTAATGTCACCTGTAATGCACTAAGTCTAAAATGGCATTGGATGTCAGCAGTATCCAGAGGGGTAAATGGTTAGAATCCTGGATTTGGAGCTCTACCTGCTCCACACAAGGTGACTCCAGCACACACTCCACATGGATTCCTAATAACACTGTGGTTCATCGATAGTTTGAGAAAGGCATTCCAGAGATCGATGAGCAACAGTATGGTATGCAGATAAAGTTGGAAGTGTGGGGAACTATGTGCTTGTTCCACCATGAGGATGTGCAGCTGGATGGTGAGTGGTGGTTCCTTGGCCTCAGCACAGAGATTTGGTATGGAATTGGTTTTACAACATCTGTGCCAAGCCTTATCCCCTCTCGGTTGATATTGTCAATGATGTTCAAAGGAGGTGGCCTCAAAAATCCCTACTCTGTTCACCCATAGTCCGGCCAGGAACGCATGACGCCTGACACATCAGGAGGAGATGTGCCCTGTCAACTCTCCAAGAACTCTGGCTAAGGCACTTGATGATGTCCAGTTCCTTGGGGATTCTGGCTTGTAGACCTCTGAGGTGTGGCAACCGTGACAATTTGGAGTAAAAAATGAGGCTCAGAAAAATCACCAAGTTTCTAGAATGTAGAATGGTGTCCATTTGCAAGTCAGGTAAATTAAAAATATGACAAAACAGTAGCAATACAGAAATGAGTGATAGTACCAGTGTCTAATTTGCACAGTCCTTGGCATGTCATGAGGCCCTCCAAAAGCTGAACCTGAAAGCAAGTAGGGGTCTAGCCCCACAAGGACTGATGAGCATAGAAGTCTCCAAAGATGAGAGAGGGTGGAGGAGTTGTTCTCTAAAATCTGTGACAGTGTCCAGAATCTAATGGAGCAGACAGAGGTAAATAAAAGAGCAAACTGTGATCCTCCAACATGTATCAACAGGAACTGCCTGCAGGTCAGTATCCAGAGGGAGGGTAAAGAGTTGTGTGCATAATTTACAAACACAACAATGCCTCCCTTGACCCATTCCCCAGTCAGATCATCCTCACTATATACTGTATAGCACATAGGATGGGAGCATAGGAGACTTGAAAACCAAGTTTTTGTAAACACATCCAGTATTTCCACTCAGGAGTTGAGCCTACGGTATGAGGACGCTCAGCTTTGAAGTGAGACGATTGCCTCGGTCTGACATTGAATTCCATGAGCTCTGATGGAAAGTCACAAGATACATCGAGAGTACAAGTTTGGCACTGTCAGCACTAGCACTGGATGGTGTACCAGGTAAAACCTGTGGAGGGGCAGGGAGCTCCACAACAATGGCAACCACAGCCTTGCCTGAAGTCACGGGTGGGCGTGTGGGGTTTGAAATAACTGCAGCACACCAAGTGCAATACCGGATGCAGGTATTATTGCTGACACCAGCAACCTTTGTTTGCGCTAAGCACACTCCACAGGACATGAACAACCGATTCCTTCATGGGCAGCCTTCCCATCTTTGCCACAAGTGGCTTTTTCCTTACACCCAAGGCCAGTACACACAAAGTTCTGGCATTTGAAATGGTGTACTGGATCAGGGACATAAGGCTGCACACTGAGACGAATAAAACCTGCCTCGACATGCTCAGGATGTTTTGTGCTACTGAATGTCAGGATAAAGTATCCAGATTTGTAAGATCAACATCCACCCTCTTTATGACAATTTGCACATCAATAATATCTTCGAGAGACTACTCACATTGCAGTTTCTCCTTGGGAATGGCAACTAGATCCCTGCATGTCACAACATCTTTGCTATAATTCAAGGTGCTGTGCAGTTCAGTGGTTATTGCGTACTCCCCAAGGCATCTAGCTATTTGTAGCTTAGTGACTTGCTGGGAATTTGAAGTTTTAAGCGTCAGTGTCACATTGAGGAAATGGTTTACTGAATGTAAGGAGCCACAGTTTTCGTCTAAATAGTTTTGTATACAGAGGGGCGAAAACTTCTCAAATCTACCCTCTTTCCTTACCACAGATAGAGAAACATTCTGTTGATCTGCAACCATTCTGTTACCAAGAACTGTACTGTTGTAATGAACTCCTGAGTCAGGCGCACTGGCTGCACGAGCCCTCTTGTGAGATCGGGTGTTCGTACCTTCCAGGGGCCCACCCTTTCCATTGGGGAGGAGGAAATGAAAATGTCAGGGAATCCATTTCTGTCCCATGAGGAACAAGGGAAATAAGGGTGAACTCTCAGACAGGGCCCTGAATGCCTAAGTAAACCTAATACAGATGAAGTGTGGCAGGTTCCCCTGAGGTTGCCTGTTAATGACTGTTCCAGCTCAACGACTGTGTATCTCGTCAGTGTGCAGTCCAGTAAACTTTAAAATTAAAGACTATTTTTCCTCTTTTCAGTAAAAACTTAATTATCTTCACAGATATTCATGATTTAAAGTTTAGCTCGATCCAGATTTGTAGTGCCAGTTATAAACAAATTGCTATGAATTTCCACAATCTGTTGACATACTTTTGATCATTTGATTTTTCTGATTCAGTTGATGCCAATATTAATGGGAGCAAGAGTTCCTAATTAAAAATTACAGAACTTTCAATAAAAAAATTAAATATCCAAGATGGTCCCCATAATCATAAAACCATGATTTGCAATGCATAGGCATACATTACAACTGCACATTTTAATAGGTGCTGCTTGTGAGAAATAATATGATGATGGTATCAATAGCCAATAAAAGATTAGTGTGTAATAATGTTTTTCATTTTTTTGTTATAGGATTTAAATGTGCTTGAGCCATCACTCTGATGATGGGCATCTCAGTAGTTCAGTGTGATCTGAATTTACGACAATAAACAGTAAAAGACTATGAATATGACAGTGAGAACTCCTCTTTGGTGCTATCTGAAAGATCACGCACAAAAATCCTTGCAGGATAATGTTGCTGACAACTAATATTTTGTTTTAATGTACTGCAGTGCTTGAAGACCTATTACTACTCAGTATATATTATGACTGAAGAGAAGTAAATTTTTGGCAGATGGTGGCATTTGATCACAGACGAAAGGAAATGGAATTAATATTATATAAACGATATTCATTATTACCATTATAAACAGAGAGGGAGAACAGAAATTTGATGGAGATCAATAGTGTTTTAAATGCTTCTAAGCCAGAAGCAACGTCAAGCACATGCCCAACTGTGCAGCTTTTCTTTGAAGGTAGAATATAACCAGTCACATTCCTTAGTAGCTAATGTTGGTAAATTGCGTATTGTCTGCGTATTAATAATCATGAGTGATGCTATTTCTACAGTTCACTCATAGTTTCTACCATGAGCAACTGATTGTAGAGTTTGACAATATCATGAAAAGGAGCATTGCTACTCACTGCAGCAGTGTATGATGGGAGAAGCAAAATGTGTGATGTGTGTAAGGGGGAGGCTGGGGCTGGGATGGATAGCAGGGTAGTGGTGGTGGGAGGGAAGGGTAGAAGTGTAAAGACTATGGGTGCGTTAGTGGAATAGAGGGCTGTGTAGTGCTGAAATTGGAACAGGAAATGGGATAGATGTGTAAAGGACAATGACTAATGAAGGTTGAAGCCAGGAGGGTTACAGCAACATAGGGTGTATTGTAGGGAGAATTCCAACTGATGCAGCTCAGAAAGGCTAGTGATTGTGGAAAGGATCCAGATGAAACAGGATGTGAAGCAGTCAATGAAATGAAGAACATGGTTTTGGACAGCATGCTCAGCAACTAGTTGGCCCAGATGATCCCTGGTCACAGATTTTTGGAGGCCCCTTGTATGAACAGACAACTTATTGGTTGTCATGTCCACATAGCAGCTGCTATTGACCTGGTAGATCACATGACTGGTTTCACATGTAGCCCTGCCTTTGATGGGATATGTGATGCTTGTGACTACATTTGAGTAGGTGGAGGTGGAGGGAGGATGTATAGGACAGGTCTTGCATCTAGGTATATTACAATGATGTGAGCCATGAGGCAAGGGGTTGAGGGCAGGGGTTGTTTAGGGATGGACAAGTATATCATGTAGTTTCAGTGGGTGCCAGAATAACACTATGGAAGGTGTGGGAAGGATGGTGGGTAGGACATTACTCATTTCAGGGCATGACGATAGATCGTCAAAACCCTGGCCAAGAATGTGATTCAGTTGGTTCTGTCGTGGGTGTTACTACATCATGCTTTTCTGTGGCTGGACAGTTTGACTTTGGGTGGATGACTGGAGATAAGGCATGGGAGATCTGTTTTTGTACAAGACTGGGAGGGTAATTATAGTCTGTGAAACTCTTTGTGTATTTGAAAAGGGACTGCTCATCACTATAGAGGCGATGGGCATAGGTAGCTAGACTGTATGGAAGGGTCTTCTTGGTGTGGAATGGAAGACAGCTGTCAAAGTGTTCTAGAAACATAAACTATTACATAGAAATTTTTATAAATTAGACTGAGGTACTGTTGAGTGTCTTACGTGATAAGAAAACATCAATAATTATATGTGTGGACTTTAATGTCAATATGTCAATACAAAGTCCAATTAAAATTCAGTTCCTCAATATTACACACATTTCCGACTTATATTCCAATATAAATGGCCCAACTAGGAAAGCAAACACTTCAGAAGTCTCACAGACAATATATTGTCAAATATAGAAACCTCAGATACAGAAGTAATTAACGTTGACCTAGGCTTATCTGACCGCAATGCACTCATTAAAGTTCTTACTGTTCCAATAAATACAAAAGTAGTACATCAGATGTATAAAAGAATTTTCTCCCCTGAAAACTGCAACCAGTATCCTATCACACTAAGACTGGGCAGAAGTATTGACACGACCAAGTACAAATGCTGAATACAATGTTTTCTCTTCTCTTTTCATGACAAATTTTGAAATGTGCTTACCAAAAAAGTAGTCAAGATCTCATCTAGGCACAGACACACAAATTCATTTATTACCTCTGGTACAAAAAATTGTTGCAAGAATATGAAAAGACTCAATCCTGAAATGAGATCTTGTACTGATCCCAATTTAAAAAAATATGTAAGTAACTACAAAAAGTGTATACAAGGGTAATTAATTTAACAAAAGTACTAAATAATGGTATGCTAGTAAGGGAGTCAGGCAATAAATCAATAAGTACACGGGAAATTGTTAAGAGAGAACTAGAAAACGGGCTGCAAGGAACAGGATACTGTGCTTAAATCTAGTGATAATATTAAAATGAAGATAGAATCCTTGCCCAGTTACATTAATAACTGCCTTCTAATTGTACCTGAAAAACTAAGCAAGAACTTTACCAAACAAGAGAAAATAACAGCACCAAAAGTAGTCAAGAGTATGAGAATATGTCCTATAAATGAACATAAAATAACAAAATTAATTAATATTCTAAGACCAAAAATGTCTGCAGAAATGGATGGTGTGCCATTGTTACTAATAAAAAACAATTCTGAATCCACTGGTACACCCTG
Organism: Schistocerca americana; assembly: GCF_021461395.2. Lineage (NCBI taxonomy): Eukaryota > Metazoa > Arthropoda > Insecta > Orthoptera > Acrididae > Schistocerca > Schistocerca americana. Next base: position 596,404,853 of record NC_060124.1, on the reverse strand, counting down.
CCAATTTATCAGTCAGTGAAGATGTGTTCACACAGAGGAAGAAAATTTCTAATGCTTAGATCTGTATTGAAAAACGGAGATTCATGCAAGGTAGAAAACTACAGACTTATATCCCTCCATTAACCTTTTTCAAACATCTTTGAAAAACTGATGCAAATCATTCATAAGCTACCTTGACACCTATAATCTTCTGAATTGAAACCAGCACAGCTTTCATACAGGTTATAATGCAGAAACAGCTATCCAAGCCTGTAATGAGGAGATTTCAAGGAATTTAGACAGTAAGAAAAGTGTGGTAGGAATCAACCTAGTTCTTTCCAGGCCTTTTGATACAGTAAACCAGCAAATTCTCATTGATGAACTGGAGGCAGTAGGCATCAGAGGAATTGGGAGAAAATTGTTTGATCCCATCTTGAAGATAGAACTCAGGTTGTGGAACATTTCATCTCAAATAGGCAAAAAATAAAGTGTGTATCAAATGCTAAGTGGGTGTAAACAGGTGTCCCACAGGGCAGTGATCATGGCCTACTATTATTTTTTATCTACATAAATTATATTAAAAGCTCCAATAGTTTGTCCAAAATTATGTTATTTGCAGATGATGTAAACATAATTACAGTGATGGCAGAAGTTCTCTATCTACTACAGCTGAAAAAGCTGTGAAGTGTGTGTTGCAGTGGTTTCATGCTAATAAGTTAACACTGGATTTAAATAAAACAAATTATCTGCAGTACAGATGACCTCCACTTATTACTAAGTGACCATTAAATAGAGGAAGTACAGCCTACAAAATAACTGTGCATATACATTGCCCATGACATCAACTGGGAAGACCATGTCATATACAGATCCAAATAATACATTACAACAGGTTTTGCACTGACAATAAGTTCTAGAGTTTGTAGCACAGAATGTGCAATATTAGTGTATTTTGCTTCTTCTCATTCTTTTGTATCTTAGGGAATAATACTCTGGCATTTAACAAAATATCACTTGGCAGACATGTTCAAATTACACTGAAGAGCCATTGGAATTTTTGCATACAGCTCTCCACAATCACAATGTAAGCTCTCATTCATGCAGTTAATGATACTTACAGTATTATCTTTGTATCTGATCAGAAGTGTACTGTATACAAGAACACACTTCAGTAGTTTCCAAATGGATGCAGATTTCAAGAATCACAATACACGTATCATCAAGAATCTGCATGTAGGAAGGTCTATAACAACGAGAATTCAAAAACACGTGAGCCATTATGCACTACAGGTGTGTGTAGCGATCATGCAGTAATAATCTGTACTTCCGTGCATACCTATGTATATGTCTTTGCTACATTTACAATCTTTGGAGCTGCTTCGCCTAGTGAGTTGGAGGGAGTCAAATGTTTGCTCTAGTGCTGTGATGTTAACCTGTGAACGTTATCCGAATAAATCGTTATTGTGGTGTAAGAAGTTGGTTTATGGGACTCAATACATACCAAAACTCTACATTGGTGACCCCAGACAAGTTAATTCTGCGTAACGCAAGTTATTGCCGCTCAGTTACAGAATTTTCAAACAAACTATATTACCAACAATGCATCCGAACAACGAAACCGTGCCAAACGCCAGATTATTGGTTCCACCTTCTATGGACGTTTTAATTAACTTAGAATCAGTTTTTCATCCACAGTGCTTCCACATAATAGTGCTCCAAATGTGTGTTTACCCACATGGAATTCTTCAACACCTGGTGTGTCCATTAACTGTTACAGTGGTAACAGTGTTGTTAACAGTGTTACAGACAGTGCTTTAGACTCAGGCATGTCTCAATCACTGTTCTGCAGTTTTCCTGACTCCACGGCACAGTACTTTTCACTGTTTGAACCGAATTGTGATATATCCCTAAATGTTGCACAACGTGCTCAATGGACCAATTTGTGTGTACCGCCGATCGTGGACAGTGCACTACCTTCACTGGACTCAATGCCAAAATAGTTCTGTATGACTCAGAAGGCTATTCAAAACCAAACTTTCTCGCTGCAACTGCCTACGACGGTTTCTGCTGTGCGGTGTGTTTGGGGAACGATTCCGCCCGTTAACATGACAACCGCAACGGTTGCAACCACGCCGCACTTTGAAAGCAACATTTCAGTGTATTTTGTGCCTGACTCCGGTACTTTTCATGCATCCCCACCGCCACCTGCAATTCTGGTGCAATTGGTCACTGCTGCCGTGTTGGAATACAACCGGGCTACGTGTTACAACATTGCCTCAATGGCTCTTCCTGCACCGCAGCAAAGTCTCAAGTGGCTCTACAACCAACCTGTGTTGCACATCTCTGCACTGTTGAGTACAGGTCAATCACTGCCCACCGCTAACGCAGGTTCTGCCCCCGTTTCCTCGGCCCAGTTTATGGTACCACCATCCTGTGGCCCACCCTCATCTGCTGCCGCACTGTACTATCCACCAGCTCAAAAGCCTGACTTACCGCCATTTAGTCAGGCTAACCCACGCATCTGGTTCACCATTGTGGACAGCATTTTTCATTTTCTCCAAATTCACGAGGATGACAGAAAATTTGCTCTCTTCCTCAGTCACCTCCATAATTTTGCGGAGTTGTTTTCTAATATTATACTTGACCCACTTGCACATGACAAATATAGAGCACTTAAAGAAGGTATTATCGAGGATGCTTCACGCTCAGAAACTGAATTGTTATGCCAAGCAATTTTTCACGAACCACCTGAAGACCAGTCTCCATCCCAGTACTGGCGATACTTACGAGCTATGGTTCCTAAGGAGGCCCTGCCAGACGACTCCCTTTGGACTATTTGGTTGAATAAATTCCCTTTAACCTTGCAGTTGATGCTGTTGCCACAGAGACACCTTCCCCTAGATGCTAAGCTGTGCCTAGCAGATGAGGTTTATACTCTATTCAAACCCCATCAACCAGTTGCTGGTTCCAACAGAGTTTCATCGTACAATCATTACACTGTCCTAAACCCCCCGGCGACCACACAGGATGTGATGCACTCTTCACCAACCGAGGTTGGCAACACCACACGCGCAGCCACACAACTGGCTACGCACACCAGCATTAAACCGCACACCAAACTGACCACACCCGGTACCGGGTCATCCGCCTGGCTGACAGATGACTCCACGGCTTCTAACAACAGCAACAGGGCTCTGTCATCAATCTTCTGGTACCATGCAACATTCGATGACACCTTACTGACCCAGCATGACGCCACAGTGCCAAGGGTTATTGAGTGGTGCCCGGTTGCCACCCAGACCCCACCACACCGCCACAACACCGGGCATGCCTTACACGTGCCCTCGTCGCCTGTAGCTGTCACCACGATGCCTCAACCACTCACCTACGAGACGCCAGTTGCAGTAATGATGCCCGTTCCAAGCTCTGCCATTACACATGCCACTGTGGTACCTTTCGCCGTGGAAGTCGAAAACGTGCCAGAACAAATGGATGTGGTCAGCCCTTGGAGGGCTCCCCCTCCGCGGCGGTTATTCCGTCCAGCGGCTCTTGCGCACTGAGGGTGCCACCGCTACGCCACGTGCAGACAGTGGCCAATAGCTGCTCCCTCCGGTTTTGTATATAGTGACCTGCTCTGCCAAAGTCCAGTCAGTCTGGTACTCGCTCTGGATTTTGTTTCTATCTCGGCGGTACTGCGTTCTGGTTGTTGCTCGTTGTTGACATTTGCCTGGCTCTGCTACCGAGTGGATTTACGTTTGGTGTTTGGTGTTGTGATTTCCACAAGCCTCCATTGTTTATCTCTTCCTTGTTGTGTTGGTCATGGTCGGTTGTTGTCAGTTGTTGTTGGTCTGTCATCCGACTCCTCCTGTGTTTACCCGGTGGTGCATGCTCCACCGCCGGCGGCTTCCTCGCCTGGTGGCTCCGATCCGCAGTCCAAGGCATTTCCACAGTTAGTTTTGGTTACTTCTGCCGTGACCACCACCGCCGCCTCCACCACCACCACATCCACACCGACGCCCTCAATTCGCCACATACAGGTCAATCCAGTGTCTCACTATGTTGCCCTGCTAGGACAGTCAGGTCGACGACTCCACATGTCAGTGTGGGCAGTAACAACGGGCACTGTACATCATATTCTCACAACACAAGGACCGTCGATCAGACACAAAGCCTTCAGGCTTAATCCGGAAAAACTTCTGAGTGCACGCGCCAACATATCCAAACTCTTGGACGCCAACATCATCAGACGTTCTAGTAGCAGTTGGTCGTCTCCTATTCATTTAGTAGATAAACCCGATGGCACGTACAGACTTTGTGGTGACTACCGAGCTTTGAATTCCAGAACAATCATGGATAACTATCCGGTGCCACATATTCAGGAATTCACACAGTGGTTTAATGGCTCTCAGGTTTTCTCAGTGATAGACCAATGGCACCAGACGATACTGGAAAGACTGCAATTATCACACCCATCGGGCTCTTTGAATACTTATACATGTCTTTCAGGATAAAAAATGCCGTGCAAACCTGGCAGAGATTTATTGACGAGGTGTTACGAACTTTCCCTTTTGTGTATGCATATTTAGATGACATTTTAATCTTCTCACCCTCTAGCAAGGATCACCAAGCCCATCTACATGCTGTCACAGAGGCTTTGTCAAGCGCAGGTGTTGAACACCAACAAGGACAAATCGCAACTTGTGCTTTCACAAGTAACTATACTCGCACACGTGGTTTCCACTGCAGGTATCGCTCTGCCACCCCCTTGTATGGAGGTAATTACCAACGTCCCAAGACCGAATGACTTTCAAGGGTTACGACGGATCCTCGGCATGGTTAATTTTTATAGGAGACGCATTCCCCATGCCATGGCATTACAACTTCCACTTACTGATGCGCTTCGCAGGAAGAATACTTCAGGTATGCACAAAGATCAATGGTCAGATGAAATGACGATGGCTTTCGACAAACTCAAAACGGCCGTTCAGACAGCAGTGACTCTTTCACATCCTATGCCGGATGCCCAGCTTTCGCTTACAACAGATGCAAGTGACTCAGCAGTCGGTGCCATGCTCCGACAACATTTAGGTAGTTCTGTCGAACCGATACACTTCTTTTCACAAAAACTGTCACCGGCTCACACTAAATAGTCAGCTTTTGATAGAGAACTTTTTGCGGTTTACGCCGCCTTTCGACACTTTCAGGATGACCTCGAGGGATGTGCCTTTGTCATTTACACCGACCACAAACCCCTTGCGGAGGCGATCCGCAATCTGAGCTCCAACACACCCCCTCGCAGACTTTGCCATTTGGAATACATTTCACAGTTTTCAACTGACACACGACATGTTCGTGGTTCTGATAATGTGGTTGCTGGTTTTTGGTCAAGGATCGCAGTGGTCTCAGCTGACATATCCCTCACCAAACTTGCACACTGCCAGCAGACTGAACATGAAACTCAGGCCGAGTTTGACAGCTCAACCTCAACTCTTCGATTTGAAGAGCGTCTGCTCCTGGACTCAGACCTTACATTATGGGGTGACATTTCAACCGGACGACCTCTACCATGGGTCCTGCCGTCCATGCAACAACCAATTTTCCATGCACTCCATGATTTAGCACACCCGGGCGTCTGGGCAATGATCCGCCTTGTGACTGAACGTTTTTTGTGGCCTGGTGTACGTCAGGACTGCAAACGGTGGGCACAAGTGTGTGTGGCGTGCCAACTTAACGAGGTTTCCCGTAACACCCACCCTCCTCTGACACCCTTTTATGTACGTACCGGACATTTTCATCACATCCACATTGGCATCGTGCGACCCCTACCCCCTGCTGGCCCATTTAACTACTTATTCACAAAGATAGACAGAGCGACCTGCTGGGTCAAGGCCACGCCCATCACCGATGCTTCCACCACAACGATACTCTGCACCTTTATCGAGTCATGGATCTCACGTTTTGTCCGCTCCTCCTCTATAACAATGGACCAGGGGTGCCAGTTTGAAGCGAACCTCTTCGCACGGCTCTGTCAACTGTGCGGTGTAGACAGATTCCGTACGACAACTTACCACCTTCAGGGCAACGGCCTGGTGGAGAGGTTCCACCGCACCTTAAAAGCAGCAATGATGGCACATGGTGGCCAGTGGACAGATGCCCTCCCATGGGTTTTACTGGGCTTGCAAACCGAAGTCAAGGAGGCTCTAAATGCTTCACTTGCAGAGGTGTTGTACGGGGAACCCCTCGTCCTCCCCACCGAATACGTCGATGACTCACCTCCGTTGCCAACTGTTGACTTGCCCCTTTATTGGAGCGAGTATGATCCACTAGCTCTAAACTCTGTTTGCCAGCTCCCAAGGCACACTCAGCACCACGAGTTTTCTTCCACAGACAGTTGGCAACCTGCACACGTCATGTTACGTGACGACCCAATTCATGGAGCTTTACAACCACATTATTCAGGCCCACAACGGGTGGTACGACAGGGTGTGCATACCATGGCCATAGGTACTAATCAAAAGACAGTTACTGTTTTGACACATCGCGTGAAACCAGGCAGGACGCTCTCCGAACAATCGGATGAACCTGTCCCAGCCGCCGCCCGCCCACTCCGACTGTTGTTCACACTGACACGACCTATGATGATGCGTGTGATGAGTATTCAGGTGATGATACTGCGTGTGACAAGATGATGCTGGAGGAGGGGGTTGGGGGGGGGGGCTCTGTAGCAACCTTACAGTAATAACCTGTACTTCTGTGCATACCTATGTATATGTCTCTGCTATATTTATGGTCTTTGGAGCTGCTTCAACTAGAGATTTGGAGGGAGTCGAGTGTTTACTCTTGCGTTGTGATGTTAACCTGTGAAAGTTACTTGAATAAATCGTTTTTGTGCTGTAAGAAGTTGGTTTATGGGACTCAATACCTACCAAAATTCTACATGTGTAATGCTCTACCAATTTGCATCAATGGAATTGAAGATGAGAAAATTTAAGACAGAAAGAAAAAATTACATGCTAAATAAGAGTTTCTATAACACAGATGAATATTTTGAATTCATGGATGACTATGAAATGCTTGCATTTTCTTCATTGTTATTCAATAATGCTGTTCTCATTGTAAATTTTATACTTTCTTTGTATAGTTTTGTATTTGTCAAAGTGTACTGCATGTATGTCAATTATTTTTAAACACACTGTAAAGTGTTAATTTTGTATCTGTTTATTAATCTGTAGGTTTGTGCTGTGCATATGCTATACAGTATATCACAAGACTGATGCAAAGGATGCTAATAAATTGAACTTCACTGTAATGAACTATTCTGTGAAAGTATTTCTGTTACTGTTATGTGTAAAAGGTGGTGGGGAGGAATTACTAACTTAAATCTGTATGCCTTTTTTCTTTTTGTAAGAAAATAAAAGAGAATTTTAAATGTTCAGAAAGCAATCATATTTACAAATTAACTTGTGACGTGAATGTAAAAATGACTCATTCCACATTACATCATTAAAATCTCTCATGCCCAATAATCTAAGGAATATCTGACTAAATAACTTTATACCAGGTCACCATTTAAGACTCAGTATTTTTCTTCTTTTATTTCTTTGATTGCTGCAGCAATACACTAATTGCAATACACAAATCAGAAAAACATGAAGCATTTTTCAAAGATGTCGGTGTTAGATATGTAAAAAATGAAACAATCTGATGTACATATATATTTTGAGTGTTTCTTTACCAATGAGTAAATGCTCCTATCTTATCACATAAAGGTGAATATGCTCTAGTTTAAATAACCAACTGAAAATTATGGTTCCAGCCACCTCGTCTACCTTCCTCAGTATGTTTCTAAAAATTTCACAAAACATTTGGTACACAAACATATTCTCACTGTATTTCATGAGCAACTCATCTCTCACTTCCACAAGCTCCCCTAACAGTAACTCTCTTACACCCACTCTCTCTCTAAATGTCAATGCCTCCTGTCTTAGAGTCATAGATTCCTTCACTCTGCCTTATTACTACTGTTTCCTCTGGCAGTCACTGCATCCCTCTTGCTCTATCTTACTTCTACTATCTCATTCTTCCTTCCCACTGCTGCTGTATCTTCTCATTGTCGGTATCTCATTCTCCTTTGGTGCCTCTGTTGTAGGGCATGTGATTAATGAAAATAACTTTATGAGGCAGAAAAATTTTGATTATTTACTAATGAGAAACTGAAATAACTCTAATACTGGAGATGTTGAGTCGCAATATAGACAAAAGAAAAAGACTTTAAAAAAGCAAGCTTGCAGCAAAAAGGGTGTGTGCGTTTCCAATGAAGGCCATTTTGGCTGAAAGCTTACTTGTTTGAATGTCTTTTTGTCATGCTTATCAGCAACGCAGCATCTCCACTACATGGTGAGTAGTTATCTATCCTTTTCATAATATTTTCATTATTCCATCCCTGATTTTCCATTGTTTGAAATAACTCAAAATTAATTTTACATATCACACTGGAATTTAGCTGCAGAGAAATTTTGAATGTGCTTCAATACTACAACACACAGTTCCCAAAATCCTTCCAATGATAATTGAGAAACTTTGCAGCATATTTCTCGATGTTACATCACTTTACAAATTACATTCTTGACTCATACTTGACATTATGAGCCTACTTAACATTTTCAAGTAGCGTATCTTTCAAATTCGATATCCCAGAAACTAATCATGATGAAATGAAAACTTGTGTGGCTATTCAACATCAGGAGCTTAGGAATAAATTGAAAAAATTGCAGCCAATTGCTGTGCATAACCACTTTGGAATCTGCTGCTCAATTACACTGCACAAAAATAAAGTTTCTGGAGTGTTTCTGCATAAAGGATGATGGTTGTTGAAAATGGGAAGATGGCACTTCTAGATAAATCTTAGGTAACAGAGTTAAAATTTGAATAGTTTGCTGCAGTTAGTTACTTAGATATCTGCTACCAACAGCAAAAAATCCGAGAAATGCCTCTCTCAAGTTGTTTCAGGAACCACTCATGAGCTAAATGGCGGCTCCCTACAATTTTTAGGGTGCACCATAAACAGCCCCGAATCTATGATATCTCTGAACCAAGTGTGTTAAACAAGACACCAAAAATTTAGCAAATATTTCAAGTATTTGTTTATTTTCTAGCACACACCTTTCTGGAGAGTTTGATACATAAAAAACACGTCCTTGAGGAAAAGTAAGACATGTTATTGGGCCTTACATGTGTCAAAGTACAGTGCCACATCTCTTGACAAAATGTTGTTCTATCGCACATCACTGTATCTTGCTTTGTGGAATTCAAACATGTATATTTTTTAATGGAGGCCATTAAACCAGTATTGAGGACAGTGGAAATTAAAATGTCCTGGGGCACCTCTCCTGCTCCCAGTCAACCCATCCTATTCCCCTCAAAGAAAGACTCACAATTAATACAGGGGGGGATTACTTGTGGCTGGAAAAATAAAAACTTTTCAGAACACTTTAAATCCTTATTACCTATTAGGTAATAACTTTTTCCTTTGTGTGACATACCATTAAATGTAGGAAACACAAAACCAGAAAAGACTAAGAGACAGCCGGCTGCGGTGGTCTTGCGGTTAAGGTGCTCAGTCCGGAACCGCGCGACTGCTAAGTTCGCAGGTTCGAATCCGGCCTCGGGCATGGTTGTGTGTGATGTCCTTAGGTTAGTTAGGTTTAAGTAGTTCTTATTTCTAGGGGACTGATGACCACAGATGTTAAGTCCCATAGTGCTCAGAGCCATTTGAACCATTTGACTAAGAGACAAACAAGACAGTACTCATTTCTTCAACTCTTAGGTCCCAGCATCTTTTCTCTCTAATCTTGCTACAGCTTTATACAGTGTTCTTTTGCTTTCCATGGAAGAATCTATTAACTCAAAGTTTTTCAAATGTTTTGATACCTGTAAAATCAAAATAGTGTTGTAAAATATTGAAAAAGCTGTTAAGTGAATAGCATCCAAGACTGGTGTGGTTATTAATTTTATTACATCTATTTTGTCACTGTGTGTTACATAAAATGTAATAGGCCTTTCTACTATTGCAGCAATTGTTGCACATACACCAAATAAGCGAGAGTGTTTTGGCACAAATGGCCATTTTTATGTACCTCATTTACATAAATAACATGACAGAACATAAAATACCAAATACCAAAATACCAACATCAATCACCTATTAGGTCTAATACAAACAAAAATTTTATGTTAGGGAATAGTTTCACATTTCATTCATATGCTCCAGTTTCCCCACACTTGAGGTCAAAAAGAAGTAGTATAAAATGTTTATATAAATTTTGAATTGTCATTCTTCCACATAATTTGTGTGGTGTCCCCATTTCTTCTCCTTCCTTGTTCTACCAAACAATCTTGTCATCATTAATTTTTTAACTATTCCTGCCATTGTCAAAAATTATTTTCTGGTTAGCTACACTAACCCTGCCAGAATCACAGGTTCAGTTATTCCACATTTATTCTCCGGTTAGGCATTACCACACGTTTTGCACTCTGTTTCTACAACAGAACTTAATGGCTGCTAACTGTGGATTTTACAACTGGCCCTTAGTATTGTAGTGATCTGGAAAAAGTTTCATTTTCTTGGATACACCAAGAAGATTATATATAATATTTCTTATCTGTTGTTATTGTTAGTTAATTTTTCCAACTCTGGTGATGTGAATCTATGCATTCCACTAATAAATATAACAATGCTGACCATCCGAGCGGATGGTCAGCATATAAACAAACAGTAATTGGCATCACCCATTCAGGCTAGCACATATTGCCTCGTTCCATTTTGTCTGTGCGAAAGTTTCTTATTTGTAGATTGGATGTGGATTCCCCTGGCAGAGAAATCTCATAAAATATGGACACATCAAAAATCAAATTATGATTCATTCAGAAATCAACTTAGACTGTTTTCCAATATGTTCAAAACCCACTTTGGATGTGTGTGGATGATTGACAGAGCGACGTGCACTGGATAATAGGCGCTTTTTGAAACAAGATTTTTTTCATCAAGAATATGAATATGATGTCCCTTGAAATTGTTCCCTGTGGCAGATACCCACATATGCCTGACCTCTCCCCCCCCCCTTCCCACTAGATCCAGCTCTGACCATATACAACATCTAATACAAAAAGGAGACACTGACGGGATTAATCATTTTGTGGGTAAACAAACTCATGATTTATTATTGTTTTATGTTGCTACTGACTCGAAACACCCTGTCCTGTTCATGTAGCACAAAGTTCCTGCTGTGAGGAGAGACTGACTTTTAGTATCATTTAGCATTTCATCAAAACTGTTTTGTCAGTTGATGTGGAGGGAGTGCCTTGTTCTGTCTGTGGAGAGCTGCACTTACTGTCACCTAAACAATGTGGCGGTCAATATAAGTACAAGATGATAATCACTTCTAGTCATTCACAGGTGTCTACGAAGGTAGAAATGGTAGTACCAAGCTGGAAGAATTGGAGATCTTAAATACTCCAGAATGAGATTTTCACTCTGCAGTGGAGTGTGCGCTGATATGAATCTTCCTGACATATTAAAACTGTGTGCCGGATGAGGTACTGACAGAATTGAAGCTGTGGGGATGGGTTGTGAGTTGTGCTTGGGTAGCTCAGATGCTAGAGCACTTGCCAACGAAAGGCAAAATTCCTGAGTTTGAGTCTCGGTCCAGCATACAGTTGTAATCTGCCAGGAAATTTCATCTTAAATACTATGATTAAAAAACAGAATATACTGCCAGAGAAGATTCATTTGCTCCAAATGAAGGTACAGTTGATAGATCAGATACATCTCGATTTCAGTCGACTTTAATACCAGTCATTTATTCTGCAATTTTATATTACAAGCAGTATTTGCAATTTCATTTCCATTTGTGACATCAAAGTACTGATGTAAGCTTCCTCTGTACAGACAATGGTATAGACCATCAGTCACCACCATCAGCACCTTAACATGTGCATATCTCTAAAGAAAGTTCAAAGAAGTGTGGAAATGGAAAAAGAAGAGCACAGTCAATAAGGAATGTGAAGATGACAGCTCAGACTCGACAGCTGAAAAAGTTTCCAAAACGCGATCACAGAGATAACAGACCACATCCTTAATGACCTTAGGAACAGATTTCATGCAATACAAAATGTAAATCATTTGTTTGGGTTTTTACACGCGACTCAGCTGTAGACATTATAGGACAAAGAGACTAATATCTGGACAAAGCAGTTAGCTGCTACATATAACAATAACTTTAATGAGGATGAATTACTAATAGAACTGCAGAGTTTTAAATACTGCACTCTTAATTTAATACCAGCTATGAAAATACAAAACCGCGCAAAACTTTTGACCTTAACTTGTCAAACTGGACTACTGGAAGCACAAACAAATATGGCAATGCTACTTGGGCAATGGCACTTTCCCCACAATGCCTGTTTCAGATTCATCAAACGAAATGAGTTTTAGTGAAGTGTTTGGCAACTATGAATAGTGATAAACTATCTAGAGCAGAGGTTTCCACCCTTTCTTAGACAACTACCCCTGACTGCATAGGACATTAGCTAGTTTCTCCACCTACAACCTACCATCTGTTGCCCGCACCCCAGTCACACACATTACCACCAACTTTAGCACCTGACTAAACTGTAGAATAAGAGAGTTTTATTGGACCCCATTGGGTGAGAGAGCGAGAGAGCGAGAGAGCGAGAGAGCGAGAGAGCGAGAGAGCGAGAGAGCGAGAGAGCGAGAGAGCGAGAGAGCGAGAGAGCGAGAGAGCGAGAGAGCGAGAGAGCGAGAGAGCGAGAGAGCGAGAGAGCGAGAGAGCGAGAGAGCGAGAGAGCGAGAGAGCGAGAGAGCGAGAGAGCGAGAGAGCGAGAGAGCGAGAGAGCGAGAGAGCGAGAGAGCGAGAGAGCGAGAGAGCGAGAGAGCGAGAGAGCGAGAGAGCGAGAGAGCGAGAGAGCGAGAGAGCGAGAGAGCGAGAGAGCGAGAGAGCGAGAGAGCGAGAGAGCGAGAGAGTGTGTGAGAGAGAGAGAGTGTGTGAGAGAGAGAGTGTGAGAGAGAGAGAGTGTGAGAGAGAGTGAGAGAGAGAGAGTGAGAGAGAGAGTGAGAGAGAGAGGTGCTAACCACATGGTGCAGACCAGTGAATAGAGGAAATTATGTTCCCCACAACTGACACAGCCAGGGGGAGGAGCACAAAGAATGCTCATGTCAGACTGACATCTGCAGTGTCAGTACAAACAAAGATGCCATTGCAGTATAAAAACATCTGTCCTCATGGAAGGAGGAACATACAGCTTGACACTGCAGTGTCACACCATCAACTCCACCTTCTTGGGCAACAAATCTACTTCAAAAGCTAACATGAAATCTCCAAAATCCACTATGTTGTCTTTCAACCTCCACAGGTCAAGCTGAACTAATTGGTCACCATCTTGTTCCAAATTAATTTTCTACTCATTACCATTCTGTAAAAGGAGATGTCAGTTGGAAAATGATACCCTAACCATATTCAAACTTCTACAGGGGCTTTTAGTACAGGCATTTCACCCAGCACATCACATGTGAGCATCATCTGTGACTCAGTAGGGGAAGTTGTTTTAAGCAGAACTGAACCACTTTTCATTTCTTGAGATCGCCACCACTTTCCCAAACTTGTCTACAAGTTTTTCAACAACCATAAATGGTTTTATAGTAAAAAAGTAATCTCCAACCTCTACAACAAATCAAGTATTTCTTGCCTCATCTATGAGCCCTATGTTCCTCACATGGCATAAAGAATACTGGAGTTTTGTGGCCACCACAGGAGAAATTTTAATTTGCTTCATGTGTGGGATCTCTTGCCATGTTACCACCCATTCAAAATGGGGGCTCTCTCCATGAGCACCACCCAGCCATAGCAACAGTTCCCTGTCCAGTTAACAGTTGCCCAGAATATGCATGGTCCAGCCACAACAGACACATACTCCTTGGCTGGCAAGTGGAGTTTACAGCTCAGGCATCAACAATGCAATTCCTGCATTGTGAAGGTCCTATCGAACACACAAAAAATGAAATGGCTTTTATGCTGGCTTTTGGATGCAGTAACTTTGCACAAGAGGGAGGATCTGAAGAGAGAAAGGCACAGAAGGTGGAAAATATGCCATATTGTGTGAACTTTTCCAGATGGTCTGGACATCTATAAAATTTGAAAGGAGCAGCTGGTAAAACCCAAGTAGGTGACCATATAGACAAGAATGAAAAGTTGTTGAATGTCAGAAGGGAAGAAAACAAATGTCCAAAATCATAAACAAGATCCAAGCACAATCAGCACCAAAAATATTAAGCAATGGAAAGGTAGAGAGGAGAAAGTAATAGTAGCAAGACTGACCTGTAACACAGAAAGGGATGTAGTGCTGCAAGGATACTCACAAGAGATGTTAGCCCTTTGGTCTGGAGGGGTGGGGTGTGCGGAGAGGGGCATGACATATATCTGAAAAACCCTTTAGTTTTGAGTAATTACAAAAAGTAAACGTTCAACAAGTTCCCAGCTTCAACCCAAGAACTATTTATGGATCCCAAATGGCATTGTGGTGCTATAGAGACTTGTTTACATCCATCATCTCTCTGTCTTCAATGTGTCCACTGTGAACACACACTAGGGTATAATACTCATTTCATGAGTAGGCAGACATTAGTATTAATATTATTATTTCCTTCACTTTCTCAGACGTTAAGTTAGGTTAAAAATAGAGTGACACGGACCTTGATCAAGCGTCACTTCCTTTTAACTGTACGGTATGTGTTATATTGCATTTAGGAACTTTCGGGTAATTGAACATGTATCAATAATTACGGACTTCTGTAGCTGTATATATATGTTTGGATGTAGCTGTATTGCATTGATGTACTGGTGGATATTGTGTGGTATGACTCCTGTAGTTGACAGTATAATTGGTATGATGTCAACTTTATCCTGATGCCACATGTCTTTGACTTCCTCAGCCAGTTGGACGTATTTTTCAATTTTTTCTCCTGTTTTCTTTTGTATATTTGTTGTATTGGGTATAGATATTTCGATTAGTTGTGTTAATTTCTTCTTTTTATTGGTGAGTATGATGTCAGGTTTGTTATGTGGCGTTGTTTTATCTGTTACAATGGATCTGTTCCAGTATAATTTGTATTCATCATTCTCCAGTACATTTTGTGGTGTATACTTGTATGTAGGAACGTGTTGTTTTAAAAGTTTATGTTGTAAGGCAAGCTGTTGTTGTATTATTTTTGCGACGTTGTCATGTCTTCTGGGGTATTCTGTATTTGCTAGTATTGTACATCCACTTGTGATGTGATCTACTGTTTCTATTTGTTGTTTGCAAAGTCTGCATTTATCTGTTGTGGTATTGGGATCTTTAATAATATGCTTGCTGTAATATCTGGTGTTTATTGTTTGATCCTGTATTGCAATCATGAATCCTTCTGTCTCACTGTATATATTGCCTCTTCTTAGCCATGTGTTGGATGCGTCTTGATCGATATGTGGCTGTGTTAGATGATACGGGTGCTTGCCATGTAGTGTTTTCTTTTTCCAATTTACTTTCTCTGTATCTGTTGATGTTATGTGATCTAAAGGGTTGTAGAGGTGGTTATGAAATTGTAGTGGTGTAGCCGATGTATTTATGTGGGTGATTGCTTTGTGTATTTTGCTAGTTTCTGCTCGTTCTAGAAAGAATTTTCTTAAATTGTCTACCTGTCCATAATGTAGGTTTTTTATGTCGATAAATCCCCTTCCTCCTTCCTTTCTGCTTAATGTGAATCTTTCTGTTGCTGAATGTATGTGATGTATTCTATATTTGTGGCATTGTGATCGTGTAAGTGTATTGAGTGCTTCTAGGTCTGTGTTACTCCATTTCACTACTCCAAATGAGTAGGTCAATATTGGTATAGCATAGGTATTTATTGCTTTTGTCTTGTTTCTTGCTGTCAATTCTGTTTTCAGTATTTTTATTAGTCTTTGTCTACATTTTTCTCTTAGCTCTTCCTTAATATTTCTATCATCTATTCCTATTTTTTGTCTGTATCCTAGATATTTATAGGCATCTGTTTTTTCCATCGCTTCTATGCAGTCGCTGCGGTTATCCAATATGTAATCTTCTTGTTTAGTGTGTTTTCCCTTGACTATGCAATTTTTCTTACATTTGTCTGTTCCAAAAGCCATATTTATATCATTGCTAAATGCTTCTGTTATCTTTAGTAATTGGTTGAGTTGTTGATTTGTTGCTGCCAGTAGTTTTAGATCATCCATGTATAGCAAATGTGTGATTTTGTGTGGGTATGTTCCAGTAATATTGTAACCATAATTTGTATTATTTAGCATGTTGGATAGTGGGTTCAGAGCAAGGCAGAACCAGAAAGGACTTAATGAATCTCCTTGGTATATTCCACGCTTAATCTGTATTGGCTGCGATGTGATATTATTTGAATTTGTTTGGATATTAAGTGTGGTTTTCCAGTTTTTCATTACTATGTTTAGGAACTGTATCAATTTTGGATCTACTTTAAATATTTCCATTATTTGTAGTAACCATGAGTGGGGTACACTATCGAAAGCTTTTTGGTAATCGATGTATGCGTAGTGTAGCGACCTTTGTTTAGTTTTAGCTTGATATGTCACCCCTGCATCTATTATGAGTTGCTCTTTACATCCTCGTGCTCCTTTGCAACAGCCTTTTTGTTCTTCATTTATAATTTTGTTCTGTGTTGTATGTGTCACTAGTTTCTGTTTAATGACTGAAGTTAATATTTTGTATATTGTTGGTAGGCATGTTATGGGGCGATATTTAGCTGGGTTCGCTGTGTCTGCTTGATCTTTAGGTTTCAGATAAGTTATTCCGTGTGTAAGTGTATCAGGGAATGTGTATGGGTCTGCAATGTAACTGTTAAATAATTTAGTTAGATGTGAATGTGTTGAGGAGAACTTCTTTAACCAGAAATTTGCTATTTTACCATTTCCAGGGGCTTTCCAATTGTGAGTAGAATTAATTGCTTGGGTGACTTCATGTTGCAAAATTGTCACTTCAGGCATTTGTGGTATCCTCTTGTATGTGTGTTTCTGCTTGTATCCACCGTGCATGCCTGTTATGTTGTACCGGGTTTGACCATATGTTGCTCCAGAAGTGTTCCATGTCTGTTATGTTTGGTGGATTGTTTATTTCAATGTGTGTGTTATCTATTGTCTGGTAAAATTTCTTTTGGTTTGTGTTGAATGTTTGGTTTTGTTTCCTTCTATTTTCACTTTTTTTGTACCTTCTGAGTCTTTTGGCGAATGCTTGTAATTTCTGCTTCTTTTCGTCTAATTGCTCTGTCGCTTCTTGTTGTGAGATTTTACCTAACCTTTTTCGTTTTTTTCCGAGATTTCATTTCTTATAAATTGTGTTAACTGTCCGATGTCTTTTCTCAGTTTTTCTATTTTGATCTGTAGCCTGTGTTGCCATGCTGGTTTTGTGGGTTTCTTCTGTGTGTTGGTTGGTTCTGATCTCTGCCTAGTGTGTATATTTAGTGTAGTGAGTGCTCCTATATATACCAGTAGTTGTAACTCTTCCATAGTTGTGTTTTCATTTATTTTGTTGTGTATGATCGTGTTGGTAGTTTTTATTGTTGTTTCGACTTGTGGGTTATTTGGTGGTCTATGCAAGAATGGTCTAATGTCTGTATTTGTGTCTTTGTATTCTATATATGTTAGCTGAAATTTTTCTTCTATATCTAATATCTGTGTCACTTTGTGTTCTATTTGTGCTTGTTCTGGTAGCTGCCTTAAGATTTCGTTTTCCTCTGATTGTTTAATTGGTGCGTGTTGTTCTTTGTTTGTTTGCTCTGGAATGTTTGAGTCCATTACTGTATTTTCTTCTTCTTCTGATTGCACATTATTTTGTTCCAGTATTTGTTGTACTTGTTGTTTGATGTTATCTAATTCTGACTGGGGTATCCTGTTACATTTTATTATTACATGGATCTGATCAGCTAGTCGTTGTTCTGTCAAAAATTTTAATTCTGGGTATCTGGTAATAAAAGTTGTGTATACTTGTGATCTGTATCCAGTTGTGTTGGTTCCTAGGTTTGTTGCTTGGTAATAACAGAACATGAGGTGTCGATTAACTTCATCTGACCATCTCATCCTCTGTCTTTGTTTTCCTTCTAGGGTGGTTGCAGGAAGCATATCCTGCAAAACACCTCTATTTGGATTTAAATCATTTTCCAGTTGGCTAGCAGTGTCGTTACCATTGTGGGCGGGCATAGGGTTCAAGCGTCGTCCCCGACCATGCGCCGCTTGTCCGAGGCTTCATTAGTTCTGTCCTGAACCAACTAATCACACTAAAAGGGGGGGTCAGCCCTATTAGTGGTTTGTTCTTTTCGTCGCCTTTTACGACTGGCAGAACATACCAGAGGCCTATTCTTTTCCCGGGCCTCCACGGGATTTATTATTATTATTATTATTATTATTATTATTATTATTATTATCTTTCTGTTCTCAGACCTTAGGTCTGGTTCGGAATGAAAGTGACGTGGACCTTGATCAAGCGTCACTTCCTTTTAACTGTACGGTATATGTTACATTGCGTTTAGGAACTTTCGGGTAATTGAACATGTATCAATAATTA
Organism: Schistocerca americana; assembly: GCF_021461395.2. Taxonomy (NCBI): domain Eukaryota; kingdom Metazoa; phylum Arthropoda; class Insecta; order Orthoptera; family Acrididae; genus Schistocerca; species Schistocerca americana. The sequence continues at coordinate 596,386,217 of NC_060124.1, read as the reverse complement.
CGGATTTCTGAAGTTGTATATATAAGTTTGGATGTAGCTGTATTGCATTGATGTACTGGTGGATATTGCGTGGTATGACTCCTGTAGTTGAAAGTATAATTGGTATAATGTCAACTTTATCCTGATGCCACATGTCCTTGACTTCCTCAGCCAGTTGGATGTATTTTTCAATTTTTTCTCCTGATTTCTTCTGTATATTTGCTGTATTGGGTATGGATATTTCCATTAGTTGTGTTAATTTCTACTTTTTATTGGTGAGTATGATGTCAGGTATGTTATGTGGCGTTGTTTTATCTGTTATAATGGTTCTGTTCAGTATAATTTGTATTCATCATTCTCCAGTACATTTTGTGGTGTATACTTGTATGTAGGAATGTGTTGTTTTAAAAGTTTATGTTGTAAGGCAAGCTGTTGATGTATTATTTTTGCGACGTTGTCATGTCTTCTGGGGTATTCTGTATTTGCTAGTATTGTACATCCACTTGTGATGTGATCTACTGTTTCTATTTGTTGTTTGCAAAGTCTGCATTTATCTGTTGTGGTATTGGGATCTTTAATAATATGCTTGCTGTAATATCTGGTTTTTATTGTTTGATCCTGTATTGCAATCATGAATCCTTCTGTCTCACTGTATATATTGCCTTATTATCACTATTATTATTATTATTATTATTATTATTATTCTTTACTTTCTCAGACGTTAAGTCTGGTTAAAAATGGAAAGTGACGCGGACCTCGATCAAGCGTCACTTCCTTTTAACAGTATGGTATGTGTTATATTGCATTTAGGAACTTTCGGGTAGTTGAACATGTATCAATAATTACAGATTTCTGTAGTTGTATATATAAGTTTGGATGTAGCTGTATTGCATTGATGTACTGGTGGATATTGCGTGGTATGACTCCTGTAGTTGAAAGTATAATTGGTATAATGTCAACTTTATCCTGATGCCACATGTCCTTGACTTCCTCAGCCAGTTGGATGTATTTTTCAATTTTTTCTCCTGTTTTCTTCTGTATATATGCTGTATTGGGTATGGATATTTCCATTAGTTGTGTTAATTTCTACTTTTTATTGGTGAGTATGATGTCAGGTATGTTATGTGGCGTTGTTTTATCTGTTATAATGGTTCTGTTCAGTATAATTTGTATTCATCATTCTCCAGTACATTTTGTGGTGTATACTTGTATGTAGGAACGTGTTGTTTTAAAAGTTTATGTTGTAAGGCAAGCTGTTGATGTATTATTTTTGCGACGTTGTCATGTCTTCTGGGGTATTCTGTATTTGCTAGTATTGTACATCCACTTGTGATGTGATCTACTGTTTCTATTTGTTGTTTGCAAAGTCTGCATTTATCTGTTGTGGCATTGGGATCTTTAATAATATGCTTGCTGTAATATCTGGTGTTTATTGTTTGATCCTGTATTGCAATCATGAATCCTTCTGTCTCACTGTATATATTGCCTCTTCTTAGCCATGTGTTGGATGCGTCTTGATCGATGTGTGGCTGTGTTAGATGATACGGGTGCTTGCCATGTAGTGTTTTCTTTTTCCAATTTACTTTCTTTGTATCTGTTGATGTTATGTGATCTAAAGGGTTGTAGAGGTGGTTATGAAATTGTAGTGGTGTAGCCGATGTATTTATGTGGGTGATTGCTTTGTGTATTTTGCTAGTTTCTGCTCGTTCTAGAAAGAATTTTCTTAAATTGTCTACCTGTCCATAATGTAGGTTTTTTATGTCGATAAATCCCCTTCCTCCTTCCTTTCTGCTTAATGTGAATCTTTCTGTTGCTGAATGTATGTGATGTATTCTATATTTGTGGCATTGTGATCGTGTAAGTGTATTGAGTGCTTCTAGGTCTGTGTTACTCCATTTCACTACTCCAAATGAGTAGGTCAATATTGGTATAGCATAGGTATTTATAGCTTTTGTCTTGTTTCTTGCTGTCAATTCTGTTTTCAGTATTTTTGTTAGTCTTTGTCTATATTTTTCTCTTAGCTCTTCCTTAATATTTCTATCACCTATTCCTATTTTTTGTCTGTATCCTAGATATTTATAGGCATCTGTTTTTTCCATCGCTTCTATGCAGTCGCTGTGGTTATCCAATATGTAATCTTCTTGTTTAGTGTGTTTTCCCTTGACTATGCAATTTTTCTTACATTTGTCTGTTCCAAAAGCCATATTTATATCATTGCTAAATACTTCTGTTATCTTTAGTAATTGGTTGAGTTGTTGATTTGTTGCTGCCAGTAGTTTTAGATCATCCATGTATAGCAAATGTGTGATTTTGTGTGGGTATGTTCCAGTAATATTGTAACCATAATTTGTATTATTTAGCATGTTGGATAGTGGGTTCAGAGCAAGGCAGAACCAGAAAGGACTTAATGAATCTCCTTGGTATATTCCACGTTTAATCTGTATTAGCTGTGATGTGATATTATTTGAATTTGTTTGGATATTAAGTGTAGTTTTCCAGTTTTTCATTACTATGTTTAGGAACTGTATCAATTTTGGACCTACTTTATATATTTCCAATATTTGTAGTAACCATGAGTGGGGTACACTATCAAAAGCTTTTTGGTAATCAATGTATGCGTAGTGTAGCGACCTTTGTTTAGTTTTAGCTTGATATGTCACCTCTGCATCTATTATGAGTTGCTCTTTACATCCTCGTGCTCCTTTGCAACAGCCTTTTTGTTCTTCATTTATAATTTTGTTCTGTGTTGTATGTGTCACTAGTTTCTGTTTAATGACTGAAGTTAATATTTTGTATATTGTTGGTAGGCATGTTATGGGGAGATATTTAGCTGGGTTCGCTGTGTCTGCTTGATCTTTAGGTTTCAGATAAGTTATTCCATGTGTAAGTGTATCAGGGAATGTGTATGGGTCTGCAATGTAACTGTTAAATAATTTAGTTAGATGTGAATGTGTTGAGGTGAACTTCTTTAACCAGAAATTTGCTATTTTATCATTTCCAGGGCTTTCCAATTGTGAGTAGAATTAATTGCTTGGGTGACTTCATGTTGCAAAATTGTCACTTCAGGCATTTGTGGTATCATCTTGTATGTGTCTGTTTCTGCTTGTATCCACCGTGCATGCCTGTTATGTTGTACCGGGTTTGACCATATGTTGCTCCAGATGTGTTCCATGTCTGTTATGTTTGGTGGATTGTTTATTTCAATGTGTGTGTTATCTATTGTCTGGTAAAATTTCTTTTGGTTTGTGTTGAATGTTTGGTTTTGTTTCCTTCTATTTTCACTTTTTTTGTACCTTCTGAGTCGTTTGGCGAATGCTTGTAATTTCTGCTTCTTTTCGTCTAATTGCTCTGTCGCTTCTTGTTGTGCGATTTTACCTAACCTTTTTCGTTTTTTTTCCGAGATTTCATTTCTTATAAATTGTGTTAGCTGTCTGATGTCTTTTCTCAGTTTTTCTATTTTGATCTGTAGCCTGTGTTGCCATGCTGGTTTTGTGGGTTTCTTCTGTGTGTTGGTTGGTTCTGATCTCTGCCTAGTGTGTATATTTAGTGTAGTGAGTGCTCCTATATATACCAGTAGTTGTAACTCTTCCATAGTTGTGTTTTCATTTATTTTGTTGTGTATGATTGTGTTGATAGTTTTTATTGTTGTTTCGACTTGTGGGTTATTTGGTGGTCTATGTAAGAATGGTCTAATGTCTGTATTTTTGTCTTTGTATTTTATATACGTTAGCTGAAATTTTTCTTCTATATCTAATATCTGTGTCACTTTGTGTTCTATTTATGCTTGTTCTGGTGGCTGCCTTAAGATTTCGTTTTCCTCTGATTGTTTAATTGGTGCATGTTGTTCTTTGTTTGTTTGCTCTGGGATGTTTGAGTCCATTACTGTATTTTCTTCTTCTTCTGATTGCACATTATTTTGTTCCAGTGTTTGTTGTACTTGTTGTTTGATGTTATCTAATTCTGACTGGGGTATCCTGTTATTTTTTATTACACGGATCTGATCAGCTAGTCGTTGTTCTGTTAAAAATTTTAATTCTGGGTATCTGGTAATAAATGTTGTGTATACTTGTGATCTGTATCCAATTGTGTTGGTTCCTAGGTTTGTTGCTTGGTAATAACAGAACATGAGGTGTTGATTAACTTCATCTGACCATCTCATCCTCTGTCTTTGTTTTCCTTCTAGGATGGTTGCAGGAAGCATATCCTGCAAAACACCTCTATTTGGGTTTAAATCATTTGCCAGTTGGCTAGCAGTGTCGTTACCATTGTAGGCGGGCATAGGGTTCAAGTGTCGTCCCCGACCATGACGGCGCTTGTCCGAGGCTTCATTAGTTCTGTCCTGAACCAACTAATCACACTAAAAGGGGGGATTAGCCCTATTAGTGGTTTGTTCTTTTAGTCGCCTTTTACGACTGGCAGAACGTACCGGAGGCCTATTCTTTTCCCGGGCCTCCACGGGATTATTATTATTATTATTATTATTATATATGGCTATGAGATTGATAGTGGACATGAGGCAACCTGGCTCTATGACGCAGCATTTCCAGACTGAATATGTCAAATCATTCAACCTTTGATGTTGTGTACCATCTTTGGCTGAAAGATAGTCTGTAGAACAACAGGCAATCAACTGAGGAAGACCTTATGTTGATCATATGCCTCATCAGAAAGAGCGTATTGTATGGGCAACCAGGGTAGCAACAGGTATCAGCTGAAGAAAAGTGGCTCTGGCATGTGTTACATCACCAAATTCAGCGAGGATGATGTTCAAGAGCAATGTGTGTATCCATACCGTCTTCAATGTGAACAGTGCCTTACATCTGCTAAACACCTATCATGGGAGAACTTTTTTAATTAGTTTGTTATACCAACTGCCAATCTGTTGTTTATCTTTTCAGTTTTGTTTACAGAAGAGGCAATGATCGAAAGAGATGAAATAAATTTCCACATCCAACATACATATGTATGCTACAGTAAGGGCTAGACATAAACACCACTTTAATATGAAGGCTGGAAATTTAGGTCTGGTAGGACCATATGCTCTCCCAGTAAATCTTACAGTTGCTGTCTGTAGGCACTTCATTCAGAGACAGCTTCCAACACCTAATTTAGGATTGGCCCCTGCTTATAAGAAACCTGTGGTTTATGGCTGATGGAGCACCAGCACATCACACTATCAGTGTTCTAATTGCACTGGATGGATGGATGGATGGACAGGTGGAGCAGGACCAGTTCTGTGACCTACATGTTCTTCAAACTGCAATCTTTTGCAGTATTATCTCTGGAGGTAGCTTAAAAACTCATTCATCCAGCTGATCATGTGGAAGCAGAAACACTTCATCAGTGTGACACAGAAGCCTGCAAAAGCATTTGTAACTATCAGAAACTATTTGAAATTATGGAACAGTTCACAATTTTATGAGTATGTGCATGATAATAGGAAGCTTATGAGTCTGTATTTGATGAGCTCTGATCAGCTGAATTGTGAACTTTGGTTAATAACTCAAAGACTAACAATTTTTAGACATGTCTATAGACAACGTTTTTTAATTTCTTTTTCGTAAGCAACGTTTCCCCAAAATTTTTGAAAAAAGCTATGTTAAAGACATCTATACAAATATATTTTATTGCAGTTATGGTATAGAATAGTTTTTACTGGGCTATGTAGGTGAACTGAATATATCAAAGTGTTATATTAGAATAGTGCAGTTTTTCGTGTGCTGCTATGGTATTGGGTAGTTGTACCAAGTTTTTGCGGTCATCAACACCATTTCTTTTCTTTATCAGTGTTTTCATATTGTATAATTATCTGAGGGAAGTTTATTTTGATCTTATGTTAGTTTTGGCTCCATCGAAAACACTCGGCCCATTGTGGCAGTCCCATTAAATTAATTACTGGGTATTAGGAATTGAAATGATTTTGAAGTTGCCAATGTTTGTTTCTTCATGCCGCACGGCGAATGCATGATGTAATTGCCACAATTTTCTAATTTGTCTTCTCTTCCTTTATGAAGTTTGTGTTTCTGTATTTCTTACAGTAATTTATATAATAGAGGGAAACATTCCACGTGGGAAAAATTATATATAAAAACAAAGATGAGGTGATTTACCGAATGAAAGCGCTGGCAGGTCGATAGACACACAAACAAACACAAACATACACACAAAATTCAAGCTTTCGCAACAAACTGTTGCCTCATCAGGGAAGAGGGAAGGAGAGGGGAAGACGAAAGGAAATGGGTTTTAAGGGAGAGGGTAAGGAGTCATTCCAATCCCGGGAGCAGAAAGACTTACCTTAGGGGGAAAAATGGACAGGTATACAATCGCACACACACACATATCCATCCACACATACAGACACAAGCAGATATATTTAAAGACAAAGAGTTTGGGCAGAGATGTCAGTCGAGGCAGAAGTGTAGAGGCAAAGAAGTTGTTGAAAGATAGGTGAGGTATGAGTGGCGGCAACTTGAAATTAGCAGAGATTGAGGCCTGGCAGATGATGAGAAGAGAGGATATACTGAAGGGCAAGTTCCCATCTCCGGAGTTCGGATAGGTTGGTGTTGGTGGGAAGTATCCAGATAACCCAGATGGTGTAACACTGTGCCAAGGTGTGCTGGCTGTGCACCAAGGCATGTTTAGCCACAGGGTGATTGCCCTAAGGAAGTCTTTCCGCTCCCGGGATTGGAATGACTCCTTACCCTCTCCCTTAAAACCCACTTCCTTTCGTCTTCCCCTCTCCTTCCCTCTTTCCTGATGAGGCAACAGTTTGTTGCGAAAGCTTGAATTTTGTGTGTATGTTTGTGGGTCTATCGACCTGCCAGCGCTTTCGTTCGGTAAGTCACCTCATCTTTGTTCTTACAGTAATTTGTTACACAAGTATCATAATATCTGTCAAAATTAGTTTAATGCTTAACAACTAATCATGTGATTAAGAGGGTGTCCTATATATAGGATGTCTGTCAAGTGCAGTAAGTTATCATGTCTCATAGTTACATTTGTTGGACACACACATAGGGAAACTTACAACATTTCAACATTATTATTAGTTAATGTTATATCAAACACATGTTTTAGCAATCACTTTGTATGATATGACATGAAACACTTCACATGCAAACCACATTTCACGTTCCACATCTTTTGGTTTTTGTATGGCAAAACCTGCAATGAGACTATTTCTCTTGGACCATCACACAGTGATCTTTTCCATGAATCATGGAGTCTTGATGCTCTGTCCTTGATGGCCTTCCTTTACACATGCACATTTGGGCATTTGTTTCCATGGAGGAAGTTACAATATGGCATCAAAATTCGAGATAGGCCAGTTTATAATTACATATGAACTTGACACACATTTTTTTCAGCTGCATGAGTGTGATGCAGTGTCAAAGTGAAGTACCGTTTTTTCCCTTTATAGATTTTCAATAGTGGCTTATTTTATAATCAGCACCATCAACTCCTCTAAAATTTTCGCAGCAAAAATGAATTATTTGAGTTTGTTAGATCATTATGCTTTCTTTCAATCTGCAAAAATGTTTTTTACTCTTCATTGTGGTTTTACTGGTGTGGAGGTGGAAGCAATTGAGACCACACTATTGTCATTCCATCTGGCAACTACTATATTGCTAGACTTGTCCCTTTTGAAATAAATTGTTCCCTGAGCTGATTTCTTCATCTTCTTGTTGATCAGTAGGGGGCATTTGAGATCAGCATCTGTCTAATTGCCCCTGTGTCTTGGATGCTTTATCATATAATTCATTAAGGAGGCGATATGATGTGAAGCAATTGTCAAAAACAGTGGAAAAAGAGTACTTCCCTGAACTGAGCAACACTGAATAATACTGAAGAATGATACTTGCTCCTAAGCCCAAGTGTTTGTAGCTCTGCAGTAGAGTAGTACTTTAATCTTGGCAAGCATCTCCATTTTTAATGTGTCCAGTCCTTGCAGGTCCAATCCAAGTTTTGTAACCACACTATACTTTTTTTCTATAATGAACTGCTTGCACCAATGTTTACTAAAATAAGGCACCATTCTTTTATCAGTGCTATGATTTCCTTCATGGAGTGGATTGTTTTGGAATAATTTGCCAAGAAATTGAAATAACTGCCTCCTGTCAGTCAGCTTGTTTGACTTACTTAGATCATAACTGTCACATAAGTAGTAAGCGTAATTTGGAAATTATGAATTTGAATCTACAATGGGAAAAAGGCCCCAGCAGCATGACCTGCCTCTGCTTCAGTATAGCTCCCAAGTAAAACTATTGCAATAAATGGTATAATCACAATTGAAGTCACATCATCCAGGCTATTAAGTTGGCAACCTATTGGTATGTGAATGTAACATGCATTATTAAAAGTGACAAACAATTTGCAAAGGTCTTCAGTTGTTGGGAACATAATATTGTTGAGACCAATCATTATCACACTCAGCCAAGTCACCTTCTCCCAGTATCACTTTTGTGACTCGCCAATCTTTCAAAGTGCCACCGCGCAGTTACGTGAGTCCTCTACATGCAGCGCTGTCTGGCAGCCATGCAGCAGCAGCGCCACCTAAGGAGGCAGCCAGCCAGTGGCCACTAGACGTGGACTCAGTTATGATTTGACTGTTAAAGTGTTCACATGTCTTACTCTGTTTACTTGATCTGTGACTCATGTATTGCATCTTCCTTGAAATATATTTGTTCAACTAGAAGTTATAACAATTGGCGACGAGGTAGTGAATTTTTATTTTCCGTTGTTGACCCACATGTTTCCACGGCTACTTTAGAGCAACTACTGCAAGGTCTCATAGAACAGCACACGCTTCTCACAAATGGAATTAGTGATTTCGTCACAGCATCAAATGCGGGGTGTCTCTTGTCGCGGTCTCTACCTACTTTTCCTCCTTACAACGAGATGGCGGAAGACTGGTCTGGTTACGAAATACGTCTTCGACAGCACTTCTTGGCATTTCATTTCACAGATGAACAAACATGTAAGTCTCTGTTCCTTTGATGGATTTCACCTCAAATGTATCTGTTGTTGTCGTAATTGGCTCCTTTAAAAGATCCTGAAGATCCTGCATCTTTGTCCTTTGCTGAAATAAGCTCACTTCTGTCCGTCTATTTTTAAAGCAAATGCATGTGGTAGCCTCTCGTGTTACATTTCATCATTGTCAAAAACAACTGAATCAGTCCTATAGTGCTTGGGCTGCTGAACTTCACAGCCTCAGTAGAAAGTGTCAATTTGTTACTGAAGTTCACAAAGAATTCTACGGCAATTCCATGGTATGGGATGCTATTATCCGATTGGCGCCCAACAAAGAAGTTAGGAAACATGCCTTCAGTTGGCAAATCTGACTCTAGATGAAGTCCTATCCATTGCTCAGTCTTATGAAATTTCTCGCACCACTGGAGCTCAAATAGAGGCATAGGGTGACATCGGAGATGTACAACCTCTGTGAGCTGTTGACGAAGCATACGGTGTGTTCCCGCCAGATGATGTGGCCGCAGTACGCTCCCAAGCACAGCCTCGGCCTAGCCACAAAACAAACCTCTAAGAAACTGCAGCAAACCCCATGGCAACTTCCTTCATGTCCGCGGTGTTTTACGAAACATTCACGAGAGGATTGTCCACAACGTTGGGCCATGTGTCACAAATGCACAAAGAAGGGTCATGTGTCATCCGTTTGCAAATCTGACCGCATACATGATGTTCATGAACATGATGCTGATTCTGCTTCTTTGCTGCCTGTCAATAGTACTTCCTCCCTTTCAGGGAAGTTATTCCTCACTGTCCAAATACTTGGTCGAGATGTTCGCATGCAGGTGGATACTGGTTCTTCTGCCACTATCATCAATTCTCAGATGTATCTTCAGTTGGATTCTCCAATCCTGTCACCTGTCACTAGGCAATTATGGACTTACAATAAACAGAAAATTTCTCTCTTGGGACAACTTAATGCTGAGGTATCTTACAAATCTGCCATCCGCATTGTTCCCATATTTGTGGTCGACCATAATAATGCGGATAATCTTTTTGGTTTTGATGCCTTTCATGTTTTTGGATTCTCCACAGATGACTGTCAATATTGTCTCTGATGCTATTCCTTATGCTCAATTGGATTCCTTGTCGACGGCATTTTCGTCCATTTTTTCTCCTGGGTTAGGCCGTGAAAATGACTTTGAAACTCGTGTCACACTCAAACCCACAGCTCGGCCTAAGTTTTTTCAGGCTCGGTCCATTCCTGTGGCCCTCCATGATAGGGTCCAATGGGAGCTGGATTGTCTCACTGCTTCAGGGGTCTTGCTTCCTGTCACTTCCAATGCGTGGTCCCCTCCTGTCATTGTCGTTGCTAAGCCAAATGGTGATAATCGTCTCTGTAGCAATTTCAAAGCCACTGTAAATGCTGAATGCCTTACTGACACTTACCCTATGCCTCAACCTGAAGAATTGGTCACTAAACGTGCTGGAGGCGAGTATTTTTCTAAACTTGACCTGTCAGAAGCTTATCATCAACTTCCTCTCGACGCTGCTTCCCTTCAGTTTCTGGTCCTTAACATGCCTTTCGGCATCTATCAATACCAACGATTGCCATTTGGGATTTCCAGCATTCCTGCTCTCTTTCAGCAATTCTTGGAACAATTATTGCTCACTGTCCCTGGGTGTATAAATTACCAGGACGACATTGTTGTCATTGGCTCCACCACTGACGAACATCTTCAAAACCTCTGCACACTTTTCCGTGTCTTACAGACTGCCGGTCTTAAGTGTAATCTTCAGAAATCAAAATTTCTTCAGGCATCTATCACATACCTTGGGTTTCAACTCTCTCAGAATGGTATTTGTCCACTTCAGCAAACTGTCACTGCAATCGATGCCCTTCTTTGCCCTACATCTGTTAAGGAACTTCAGGCCTTCTTGGGGAAAATAGCATACTATCACAAGTTTTTACCATCTGCTGCTTTGGTGGCTCAGCCGTTGCATCACCTGTTGCATTAAAATGTGCCTTTTCACTGGTCCACATCATGCGATGCGGCTTTCCAGAAATTTAAGCCTATGCTGAAACAGGCCCCGTGCCTGGCTACTTATCGACCTGCACAATATCTTGTACTTGCCATGGACGCCTTTCAATACGGGGTTGGTGCAGTCCTTGCGCACCATTTTTCTGACGGTTCTGAACAAAGCCATTGCCTATGCCTCCAAAACGCTCACAGATGCCCAACAAAAGTATTCTCAAATTGAAAAAGAAACTTTGGCCATTATTTATGCTCTTCATAAGTTTTGTGTTTTTCTCTATGGATCCAAATTTCATCTTGGTACAGATCACAAACCACTTGTTTCCTTGTTTCATCCATCAGCATCACTTCCCGACAAGGCTGCACACCGCCTCCAGCATTGGGCTCTCTACTTGTCTCCTTTCAATTATGAGATTCATTTCTGGCCGATGGCTCAACATGCAAATGGTGATGCACTGTCTCACCTTCCCATGGGTCCTGATCTGGCATTTGATAGGGACAAACTGTTTTGTTTCCACCTGGATGTTGCCGAGCAGTGCATTGTGGATGGGTTCCCCATCACTGGGGACCGGCTGGCAGCTGCTACGGGTTCTGACCCTACTCTCTCGCGGGTTTTGCACTGTATTCAGAAGGGTTGGCCAGATCGTCCATCCACTAAGACTTCTGATGTGTTGCAGAACTACTACACATTTCGCTACTGCCTCATGGCTAGGGATGGTGTTATCCTGCTTTCCACCGAAAACGCTTTGCCGTGTGTTGTGGTACCTGCGTCTTTGTGTGCTTCGGTCTTATGCCTCCTTCACCAAGGGCACTGGGGTGTCTCTCACACAAAATATCTGGTGCACTGTCATCTGTACTGGCCCAGCAATGACTCTGAAATCACGTACATGGTCACTGCCTGCGGCCCTTATGCATCACAGGCCCATCTTTGTCACTGTGGCCTTCGCCTGAGTAGCCCTGTGAGCGTATTCATGCTGACTTCACGGAACCTTTTTTTAGGTACTTATTGGCTTCTTGTTATTGACGCCTACTCTAACTCTCCTTTCGTTGTCCGTTGCACGTCACCTACCACCGAGGCAACCATTAATGCTCTAGCTCACATTTTCTCTTTGGAAGGCCTTCCCCCTATTCTTGTTACTGATAATTGTCCGCAATTTGCCTCTTCTGATTTTTTGGATTTTTGTGCCCATCACGGTGTCATGCACGTCACGGCCCCGCTGTTCCATCACAGTCAAACAGTGAGGCTGAATGACTGGTCCGCACATTTAAGGCTCAGATGAGGAAACTCCTGACTTCTTCTGCTGCTGATGATGTGCTTCTCCAATTTATGGCTTCTTACCGTTTCACCCCCATGGGTGACCACAGCCCGGCTGAGCTCTTACATGGCTGATTACCTTGTATAGGTACGGGGATATGGCAGGTGGCCAAAATGGAGATCTGGCCGCATCTTACGACACCGTGGCTGATGCCTGTCTGAAATTCAGATGGACACGGGTGTTGCAGTGCATCATTTGGACCAGCTTCAGCCTAGCGTGCCTGCAATGCCAGTTCCGGATGCCGCTACACCACCTTCAGCTCTACCTGACGCTCGGGATACTGGAATCTCTCATTACTCACAACACAGTCCTCTCACCATCATATTGGTGCCAGCACAAGAAGTGACCCCACCAGGACACGTGCCCATGCAGGAACCAGATGACCATCATCTGTCTGAACAACTCTACTTGCCTCCTCCTCCTACGGACACACACGCACACACACACATCGCCCATGTCTCCCGTTATAACAACCGAACTTGTCGCAACGGGCAGATTGGGGCAAGGGATCCCAGCAGATTCGACCACCTCATCTCCTGTCATCTTGACCCGTTATCATCGGGGACACTTCCGTCAATATGGGAAGCCGCCTGTTTGAGACTTTACGGACAGTCAAACAACACATATGGACGTTAGCAATCTACAGGCCACCTCCGTCAAGCCCTGTGCAAAAACTTCAAAGTGGGGAAAAGTGTTGTGACTCACCGATCTTTCAAAGTGCCACCATGCAGTTACGCGCGTCCTCTCAATGGGGCACGGTCTGCCAGCCATGCTGCAGCAGCAGCAGCAGCAGCAGCAGCGCCACCTAAGCCACCAGCCAGCCAGTGGCTGCTAGACTTGAACTCAGTTATGATTTGACTGTTAAAGTGTACACATGTCTTACTCTGTTTACTTGGTCTGTGACTTTCATGTATTGCATCTTCCTTGAAATATATTTGTTCAATTTGAAGTTATAACAATCACCATTTTCATTGTGTCTGCTATCCCCTGCATTTACCATTTCTCCTCATGCTCCCACCATTCGAGTGTGTTCACATTCGATAGCTAGTTGTTCTCCTTCACCGCATTCAATAACTATTGTTCTCCTTTACCGGTTCTCAATTGTTTTCCTGGAAAATTATCTAATCTGCAATGTTTTCATTGTCTGAATCCTCACCAGTCACACCATTACAAGGAATTGTGGGTCAAAGTCCTGTTAGTGAAATTAGACAGCTGGTATTCATAGTGTCATCACTGTGTACATCATTTTCAAGGATTCTCCAAGACTGGTGAAAATTGAAACTCCTATATAAAATTAAATTACAGTAAAATTATAATTTGCTTTAAATGAGCTCCGCCTTTTGTGACTGATATACTATATGTAATATGGCAATATACGATACTGAACATTGTCGTCACTGTTGGTGACATACTGTTTTAACACATCAATATGGAAAGTTGCTTTATTTTTAGCTAGTGGATATAAAACTAGAAGTTACAAACAAATGAAGAGTGTATAACACAAACTATTCATACACAGAGGGTACCATTCTGCATGTTTCTAGGCACGGGAACATTAACACAACTTCCTAGTCACAATCGCATATTAGTACTGCCAGATCCTGTTAGCTGACTCTGATTCAGACTTGTAACATAGGCAAGCAGTAGGTACTAGCATATGATATAGTAGGTTTCCAGACATAACAATAGATACCATCCTACATGTATGATGTCAGTGTTATCTGAGTTTATGGTCTGAGATAAGCTGGAATTCACATTAATTGTAACATTCAATATAATCAGTGACCTTCAACCATAACGTCATTGACATGTCCAGAATGCATTAAAAAGCAACAACCCCACACACACACACACACACACACACACACACACACACACACACACACACACACACAGGACAGGGAGAGAGGGAGAGAGAGGGAGAGAGAGAGAGAGATATATGACAATCAAATATGTATGATGGCAACAACTCCACTGAAATAAACTACATATAAATGATCACTATCAAATACAGGAATTTAAAAACCTAGATCCAAAGGGAATGACAAACTTACCTAAGATAACATGTAGCTTGAACCACAGATGTCTCTGCACTACCAGTTATTATTGGGCGCCACAGTGACACCATGTCACAGACGAGACGGTGGTGTTACTGCGGGGTCAGCCTCATCAGGTTTGGCAGTGAGACAGTGCAGTCAGCCAGGCCCACCAGGTGCAGCTGCGATGCAGTGTGGTCACCCAGGCCCATCAGGTGCAGCTGTGATGCAGTCTGGTTGTCCAGGGAAGTAAGTAGATATATACTGGTCTTATGGCCCTGCTTTTTCCAGCTCAAAAATTTCAGCTGAGGAGGTGAAGTAACTGTCGAAATCCCATGAAATTTCATTCAAAAGTTTTTTTTTTATGTTCCCAATGTTGCACAGAGAATAGCTCCAGAATTAGCTGAAGTGCTTTATTTTTGAGGTTTTGAGGTTGTTATGGGACAGCCAATAGTATACTGATTAGGACTGCACCACAACGGGAGTGGCCCCTATATGAAGGGGATATAAGCGCCACTCCACATAGCCACAGCCACACTAGAAGAATGCGCGCTAGAAAGTGGCACCACGATTTGTGAACAGTATTATTTGCTTGCGTGGAAACTGTGTATATCAAATGACATTGACTATTTGCGTGTCACCATTTGCTTGTGACACCACACTGTAAATTTGCTAAATTAAATATTGTCAATTCAGTTTACTGTAATAAATTCCATCCATATGATTTGGTTGTATTGTCATCTAGCTATCTGAGTAAATGGCTTCCTAGGCACCCTATATTTGATGAGGAGGCTGGTCACGATAGTTTTGTCAAATGGAACACTCCCCCCCCCCCCCCCCCCCACATGTAAAATATGTATGTGACTGTGTTAGGAAATCAACAATGTAAAAAAAAAAAAAAAAAAAAAAAAAAAAGGTAATTTGCTATTTTCCATTAAGATGACATGTTAAGTTACACACATGCACATTAAGACATATGCTAGCCTGAGGCCAGAATCTTTGTTTCTTTCCCTGATTAATGATGTGGTTGTAAGCTGATGTGCAAGTGTGTTTTAGTTGTGTCTGTATCTTAACACGTCATCTATAGAGGAAGCAACAGTCTATCTACTCCTTACATTAGTGTACAGAAGACTTCATCAGAGAATGGCCACATGTGTTAGTCAATGGGTTTGCACAGAATCTTACAGAGTAAAGAACCTTCAAACTTTTATACACAGTTGATATCCGAGTGATAAAGTCAATTCACAGCTGTCTGCAGAATGTCTAGTCTGCAAACTGTTGCTTCTTCATGCGCATTTATGGAGGGACATGATGCAGTCGGTGACTGCTTCACCATTGTGTGGGTTTGGTAAGGATTAGTGACAACTATGCCACACACAGAAAAGACATACCCTGTGTCTTCTAATCTGCTGGAATATGCTAGACATCTCTAGCCTTTTTTTCTTAAAATTGTCTGCTTGTAAATGACTAACCAACAGGAAGAATTCATGGTAACTCAATTTCTTGCCAAGTGTAAGGTTAGATGACTTATGAGATACAGTAGATTAAGAAAATTAGATTAATTGCATTTGTTTGTAAGCCTGGCAAAGCTCAAATAAAAATCCAAAGAAATCTTTTGAGACAAGTACCCTTCCCAAACCTTGAAGAAGAGGATTAAATCTTCCAAAGCTGATGAAACTCAATAATCAGATGAAATCATAAAAGACAGTGAAACCTTGCCATTTCACAAGAGTCTCTTTGTGAAGCAACAACACAGAAGAACTGGCAGAAAACACCTAGTCAACACCAAATTTGCCAACAGATTACAGACAATAAATTTTGCAAACCACCTAAATTTGTATGATGCAAAACGTATCTTGAATGCATCTAGTTGGATAATGAAATAAATCGTGAAAAAGTCAGATAAAAATTCATTACATATTGAAGATCAATCTTTTCCTCTTGTGTACATACGAGATGGAAGGAAATGAAAGAACCATAGGATTTGGCTTCGAGTCACAATACTACAGATTCAAAACAGCAAGAGTTTCAATTAAATCCTATAGGAGAGCAAAAGGAGAGATTCTATCAAATATGGCTGACTTCCAAGCCTGCCCCTCTGGTTCAACATTAAAAAGAATTATTGGCCTTCAAGTAGCAATCAGTCAATATGAACTACTGTGAGAATCATCATACACTGAACTACCAAGAGAAATAAAAACTAAACAAGCTTGTATCAACATGAAAAAATAATGATCAGAAATGTCTTCTAAGGACTGTGGCTCCGCCATCAAATCCAGAAGACTATGGAAAATGCAATATCTGACAGAATGCACAATTACAATAAATTTGTTCCAGAACATGAAGAAAAGTTGCCCAAAATTTCATTTCCTCAAGGTCACTAATGACATTCCCAAGACTAAGGGGGAAAATTGGTATGTTCATCAATGTTTAGTCATTTGGTGAGAAATGTCGGGTGTACTCTTACGTACAACAGAGAACAACAGGGAGACACACATAAATTTACTATATTTGAAAGACAGTATAAACTCTCAGTATTGTTGGGTAGAAGACATGTCTTACCTTGTTTTTACACTGGACTCAAAGCATAAGGGAATAAAATTAATCTGTGACGTGTCTACTACACTTCAACAACAAGAAGAAATTGGATAAACACATACTAAATTCTTTAGTCAACAACCACCCATCATTGAACTACTGACAAAAGGTTTTCAACAATTATCAAGACATGATAAAGGTTCCTTTTACCACATATGTAGATTTTAAGAGTTTATTACTAAAGATGGACAATTGTCTACCAAACTCAGAAGCCTTCTACATCATGAAGTACCAAAACCTTGAGCTAAGTGGATTTTAATACTACATCAAGTACATCAATGGACAGTAGAAGGAACAAGTTGCCTATTGAGGAACAAACAGTTGCAAAAATTTCATTCAGTGTGTGAAGGGAGGGGTTGAAGAAATCTGAAGAACATACTCTGAAATATAATAAATGAAGCTCCTGCCATGATAAGCCTGCATAATGTCCATTTTGTCAATGTCTTCACTCATGAGACAGAAAAAATGTTTGTCATCATGATCAATTGACTGGAAAATATATAGCTTCACTGAGCAATCATTACAACCTACAACTGAAGCATCCAACATTTCCACCAATTTATCTACACAGTTTGTTGGGATATGACATTGGTTTGTGATTGAGCTTTGATACAATGAAAAAGACATGGATTTGATTCCAAACTCCTGTTGGATGTATCTCCAAGGTTGACCATGATTGTCCAAAGGAACTACACGATCTACATGAAGATTTGCCACTTCTCCTGAAAATAAACTTGTGCCAGGCACCAATGCAAGCAAGCTGTTGACTGAATGGCAAATGTAAGTACAGTGTACACTACAGTACCTCTCTGTAGGGATGGAAATGACAAAAGTGCAAAATCTTGCAATTCAGTCAATATGACTGGTTGAAGACGTACATGGACTTTAACACAGAAATGAGGATGAAGGCAATGAATGACTTAAAGACAAATTGATACAAGTTGGTGAACAAATCATTCTTCAGCAAGACTATAGAGGACATGAGAAGCAGAGTGGACACAAAGTCAGCCTCAATCTCTGAAAAGTGTGGAAAAAATTTAATAGCGCTGAACTTCAAAGGAAGAATGATTTTTAACTAACATCTTGTTGCCATCCACATGAACAAGGCTAAAACTGAACTCAACAAGAAAATTTATGATGGCTCGAGTGTACTTGATTCTAAACAGAACTGATGTATGACACCACTACAACATGATGATCTAAAATATGGAGAAAAAATTGTACTTTACTATCAAGACACAGAGACACAGCTTCATCTAAATTATACAAACTAAAGATTTATATGCAAAAATGAAGATGATGAATTGAAAATTTTGACACAAGTGACCACCCAGAAAATAATCTACATCAGACTGGTGAACAAGAAATTTGTAGGTAAGATGAAGGATGAGTGCAACAGATGAATAATGGAAGAACTTTGCAGTTTGAAAGTGTATAAGGTTAGTGGCAAGTAAGAGAAAAAAAATTAAAGGTATCAAGAAATGGGTGACAAAGAATAAAAAAAACATGCCTTCAAAACTGTTCAACAACATAAAAAAAACAATGAACCTGATACAAAATTATGTACATAGTGTGAACCCAATCACAGTGGGGGATAAAAAGTGTTGAGTGCTCATGACAACAAGAGGCATGTCTTGAAAAATAAGATACACATACACTGCCATTTGGACATTACTTAGCAACTGCTGAAGCAGTCTTCCAACTGTGTGTACATGACACCCAGTAATTGTTGTCACTTGTAATTTGTGCACTTTATAATTTTTACATCACCACTGAGGTTAAACAACTGAAAAACACATTCATCACTCAACTAATTTGTTAAGAGAACACTTAATTTCATCAGGACAACATGTGGTTATAAAAGAAGGAGCAAATCTTCTCAATGCTGATCCATTCATGTAGAAAAAAAAACTTTAAGGCACAGAACTTAAAACTTTTGACAATTTTGTTCTAAATAAATGGAGGTAACTACAAAAAGATGTATAGACTGGGGTGAGGGGAAGTCACTCAATGACTTTCACTTACATACATACATACATACATACATACATTGATGCATGAAGGACAATCATTGTAATATATGCAAAAAACGCATGAAAAATATGGAAAAAACAGGTATCTCACCAACAAGAAACTCTTGTATCTTACCATCCATGAAGAAAGGCAGGCAAAGAAGAAAAAAGGAACAAAAAATGTACCAAGTGTCAAGAAATCAAAGGTATTTTTTTCTAAATCCATTTGTTAGAGACGTTCATGCAAGCAGATGTAAAATTTGTCATCAAAATGTGACAGTAACACTAACCCAATGATAATATGCACCTGTGGTACTCAAGTGTGTAGTTATAACATGAAAGTACATATGTAAATGGCCAAATACACAAGACTAAGGGAAATACAAACGTTAGCTGGAGGAGAAAATTGTCAAAAATTTCCACTCAAAATTCAGTGTTGAGCATTGTATGTTAAACTTTTCTTGCCATACACGATTATACAAATAAGTGTGTCCCTCATAACTTTATGACTGTTCATTACACACAGTTTCCTCATAGTCCCCTGTGTTTCCAATATGTTCATTCTTTATGGCATGTTGCTGATCAAGATCAGATAATTTTCAATGACACTGAGTGGACTTTCTTTACTATCACTCCTCAGCAGTACAACACATTTAAGGCTCCACATTTTTAGAGAAACTTCATTCCTTCCATTCTTCTGGCAGATGTTCTGTAGTTTTATGTAATTGAACAAGGAAGAGTCAACCAAAAGATTATTTTCTCAATTTGACTGGAACACAACAAATATGAAGTATGGCCTCTCAAACTATGCTGAACTATTGAAATTTGTGGCATTTAGCTAAAAATATCTTTTGTTGGCCAGTCCTGTCATCTCTACATTTTGTGGCTGAAGGAAAGATAAGGGAATTTTCAAATTTCTATGTCTCTTTCACTCTAACTCTAGCATATTTTCAGCCTCTTATCCGACAATTTTCAAATTTGTTAGCGTTTCTCACTCTGACTCAAGCGTATAATCAGCCTCTTACCTGACAACAAGAATGTGGATTCCCATGCTTTCTACAATTATTCCTTCCTTCAGGAGTGTACCCATTTCTCATTTCTTCAGCACCAGCTTCATCATGGCTGGCCCATGAAAGAATGGTATATTTTGCACTTTAACTCCATATATAAATCCTGTCAGATCACCTTCCCACTGGACTTCCTTGTAATCTTTGAAAAAGGCACTATGCACAGCTAACAAAAAGTACTTTATATTTCTCACTATTTATGTTTCCATTGTTGAGGATATGGCCTTCCATCGTTAGCTCATTGGGAAAAAAAGAAAAAAAAAAAAAAGAAAAAGAAAAAGAAACAATGGATGCTCCGTCCTTGACAAAATTTCATTTCCTTTCTTGATGGTGATGGGCTCCAAGAGCTTCATCACGTAGTTGTCAATCATCTTTTTGCTGGATTTTCCATTGTATGTTGGATATCTGTGCCATAGGCTTGAACACTACTGAAGTTCATGCACAATTCAGGATGGTTAGGATGAACCCAACCATCACCGATATTTATGTTAATCTCTGTGTCCTTATTGGGAAGTCTTAAGTGACTAGGAAGGAGCAAAACTGATAGTACTTTATCTTGTTTATTTATGGAAAGAACGTTTCAGTACATGATTTCTAATATAACTGTCACATGTGCTCCACAGAAGTCAATCAACTCATAATTTTCATTATTTACTTTTGTCATTAATTTTGTTGACAACTGGAACAAGCAAGGGATGATGTGGTCCAAAGATTTGTGCTCCACAGAATGCAATATCTGGCTCTAATGATGCAATAATGTTGGTTTCCCGATAAGAGTGATCACATTGCTGCATATACAAGCTGTCAACCAGATTGTGGTTTCCGTTTATTAACAGTAAAGCAAAAATTTTTGGAACACCTAGTGATGGCATCATCATTGGTTTCAATAGTTCCATCACAAAATTCTAACACACTGTCAATACTAGCATTTTTATCCATGAACACCTCAACCACACGCTCACCATAACTAATAGACATGCCTGACTTCATCTTCCTTCTGATAAATCTCAAAAACTGTGCTTTCCAAAGGAATTTCTATTATTTATACATCAGCATCATCTTAACATGCATAGCATCAAAAAACCAATTCTGAGCTACACTCTCAGTACAGTTTAATGTTTTTGAAATGGTGTTTTGAGTTAAAATTATTGTGCAGAAGCCAACACATGCAACACGTGTCAGGTGACCACCCTGTATAGAGAGAGGGCGAATCTTTTCTTGAGCTGAAGTAGACTATTGCTGACTGCATCAGTCGAGTCATTTACTGAGACAAAAAGTTTTCACTTGAGACTGCTTTAGCTGTCACAAGACAGACTGGAAAACAATGGTAGGAATTCCTGAGAGAGAAAAATAAAAGCATTGCGAGTTATTATCTAACTATTACATATGTAATGGTAGGACCAATTGAATGTGGAAAAACAATGTTAATGATTGACAACTATCTTGTATTTCCATGATAGTTGAAAAAGGGAAAAAGTCACTTGTATGTCTACTGGAAGGGTTTGGATCAACCAAACTACCAAGAATTCATGAAAATGTGTCAGAAGCTTGGAGACAGAAATGAGAACATCATTCATTCAAAATAATGATGAAATTATCCCACTGAATGATTGTTAAGACCACTCAGTGATTATGTTCAATGACTTCATCCTCAAAAATCAGGATGTCATTAGAGAATATTTAGATGCTCAGACGTACTCAAAGATGCCACAGCAATTTGTGAGAGACAACCTAGTTTTTTTTAATATTTATGAAGGATGATGGAAATTTAGAACATATTTACCATGAATTTATTGGTCGTGATCTATGTTATAACAACTTTAAGGAGACGAGTAGTAAATACTGGAATAAAGGTCAGTTGGTTTTTTTCATGATACACATGACTAGAAAGGCCAATGACAGCAAGTACAGAAACATAATTAAGGATTTTTTGACAACATGAATGTAGATGTTCAACATGTACAATGTAGGCAATTTACGTTTTTCCCCCCTTAGTAAGTGTTGTCAAAGTACGATGCTGAGGTTAAAAAAGCCAAACAGAATAGAAAGAACAGAGCAGATTTGATGCAAGCCTTCCGAACTTGGAAGAAACAACCATGAAGAGAACATGAAAAGAACAAGAAAGGCGATCAAGCAGTCATTGATTCCATCAAGCAAGACAAGAAAAGAATTGAAGGCTTTTGTTAACACTGTGTTGAGTGCTATCAATGAAGACAGAGAAGTAGAGAAACAAATGGTTGTTTACCAACATTACCTTTTTGAAGACATTCACAGCATATCACCAATTAAACATTTCAGAGGTCCAGAGTATGAAAGCAGCAGTGTGACTTCATATACATATGAAAATTGCCTGCTGACCATCAAGTTTCAACTACAGTAAACTGTCAATTATCTGCAGTGGATTATCTACTTTGCATTTATACAGGGCTATCTCTCTTCTTTCTGCCAAAAATTTTCCACTAACCTAGGAGTTTTCACGGGTGAGTGTAATCATATGTTAAAACATGAGTGTAGAAAACAATGTGCTCCTCAAACACTGCAAGAGCTGGACTGTATTTTTTTTTCAAAAGCAGAATTTTCACATATATTGTGATGATTAATGTAGAGTTTATTATAAATATTAATTAATGATTTAAACTATGATACTGTAATTAATTTTTGTTTTGAGCAATCCCAGTTCATTACTGTGCACTTTAATTACAGATTATATGCATAATTTGATTATCCGTGGTTTTCAAATCCACAGTTACTGTGGAAAATCAGGAGAGCACTGTACCTTTGAATTTTATGGATTTTTTGCCATTTTTGTGTGTCTGGACAATAATTTCATTTGTTGAACATGAATTTCCAAGTAAAATGTTTGTCTGCTGTGTCTGTCTGTCTGTCTGTCTGTCTTAATTCATTTATTTTCCTTTGCCTTGAGTTTTTCAAAGTAAACAGAATCTGAAAGAAAGACGCAGGACATGCTCAAGCCATCTTTACACTGAGTCCTGTCTGAAGATTACTCTAACTGTCACAAAAATGAAGAATCTATAAAGGTTTATGCTGTAGAAGAGTTGGTGAAGAAGATATGTGCTCGTTAGTTATTTTCTTAATTTTTTATGATGAATATGATGATGATGATGATGATGCACAACAAAAATTGAACAGCAAATTACCAGCCCTCCTTCATTCTTGCTTGGGGTTGTCTTCATCTTGATCTTTTAGTTGAAATTAATTGTTTTTTGTTCGAATCTCTTCCTCCAGCCAATGGCTGGAACAGAATCAATTTTGTATGTCTTCAAATTTCAATATATATCTCTCCTTGCCATGGTGGTTTTGGATGGGATTGTTGAAAATAATTACTCTGATCACTCTTCTAGAGTTTCTAGTTGTTTTCAGTATTTTATTGTTTCTTGTCCTACAATTTTGAGCATTTTAAAGTTTTGAAGCATTTCCTTGCCTTTTCCTTGTACAGCAAGTTTTCTTTGACTTCTAAGATTAACAGTGTTTATAACTAAACTGTGCTGAGGAATGTGTATCCACTAAAGGTAGAGACACAGTTTGTCTTCATTTCCATGAACAGTTGTCCCTTGGGATGATAAAAGCTTGCAATTTCTTTTTAAAACCTACTGTGGCACCTCATTTGCATGGGGCTCCCAAAACCGGACTTCGTACACCAATATCCCAATACTGCTTCTGGGTGGTTATGTAAACACATCAAAATTAATTCTTTCATTTCAAGCAGTCTCTTCCCATATTGTTGCTGTTGAGGATAATTTCACATTCTTTTTCTTACTCTCCTTGCATGGGAAATTAAATGTTTCATCTAATATTTACACAGCTCTACTGTGCTGTAAATTTTGGCAAAGTCGTATGTCCATAGCAAATAAATAATAATTTCCCTTGTGAACCTCTGTCAAAATTTCTGGCAGATCTTTTAATGTGTGTCTAATGAAACATCAGACAATTTTATCTAGTAAGTAATGAGGAAGTCTTTCAAATAATCTGCTTAATGCCTTCAACCATATTTCCTAGAGTGCAATAAATACAGAAATTTTGCCTTTACTTCGTGACTTGCCAACCTGAATTAACAGAATCTTCACTTTAAGAAACTGTTGAACCTCCCACAAGCCCCCACCCTTTTCTTAACATTCAATTAGAGAAAAAAAAAATTAGAAAATCAAAAATAAAATTACTGCCAGAACACAGAAACATGGGAAAAAATCCATAGATTCAAAGGTGCAAAACAGTTAAGGTTTTGTGGCCACTTGACAAACTGTCTGCTAGCTTCTGACTTGAGTTATTTGTCCTACAATGATTTGTTAACTCTTCTATAGTTTTGCAAGCACAGATGGCTTTCATTGTCAAGGCTTCACTTCCTATTGTTAATATGGTTTCAGAAGAGACGGCTGATGTAATCGTGGAAATTCCACATTATTTCGTTGGTGAAATGAACACACATCTTAAGTATGATGAACACACTGCTCATGCCTCCTATTTATGACACTCACAAAAAGAAGAAGAAGAAGAAGAAGAAGAAACTGCAAGGTTACCAATATGTAGATATGCAAATCAGTAGATCAGGAGATCAGGATGGAAGAGTGGTGGGAGAGGGAGGGTGGGGGGTGGGGGGAAGTGGGTGATCGGGTGGGTGGGGGAGGGGGGGAGGCATCTGCCAAAATACGTGTCCACACTAGCAAGTGCTTGTCCTCACCTTTGCCAACTGAGTATCTTACGACGTGTGACATGTCGTCACTTGTAGTTTCTCTCTGTGTTCACTGTGATTTTAACATGGCCAGCCCTGGATCCCATGTCATGCTGAGTTGGTATCCTGTGTACCTGTTAAGCAATTAGTTGATGTACAAATTTCAACTGCTGCTTTATCAATGCTGTCCTAATACGAGGATGTTGAAGACAGACTCATTCTGTCTTTGACAGAGCTAACAATCTCTAGAATGGGTTGTGTCTTCAGGGTGGATGAGAAGTTCTGCCCACTCTCCAAGGCCAAAACTGCCACATCAAGTAGAGATTCATCCGTATGTCTGTTCACAGTCCATCTGTGAAGTTTTTCATCTAACTTTTCTTCTTGTAAAAACGGTCTCTGAAGCAATGAAACTTTACAATGTGACATGCTCTGTCATGTTTTTTCTTTCAGGCTCAAACACCTATACAGCATGGATGAAATCTTCAGATGTAGGACCAGTAGATCCCTGGATACAAAGTCTGGTTACCACTGAGTGCAATGAATCCTCTCTCTCACCTGTGTCTGGCCAGCTTTATTTTTATTTCTGTTGGTTGCTGCAGACTTTATAAATAGTGATACCTCCACAAATGTCTGAAGAATTTTATGATCTCAGCATCTTACTAGGAATGTTGGTGCATACATCAACCTGTTGTTCTCATTCTAAAATTTATCAAACTTATTCACTTTTTTCACCATCTTCTCCCTGTACAAGTGTAGGATGTGTTGCTCCAGACTTTCCTGATGGACTAGTTGTAAATACGGTACTCAGGTGTGACTCTGATGTCATGAAACATGAAACTTCCACAGTACTTCATTGACACAACAGCTGACATCTTCAGGTGCGGTAATCACAGTGAGAGAAGCCTCCTATTTAAGACAGTCAGATGTCACCACTAGTGTTGGCAAAATATTGTGGAATTTTCACGATATCTGATATCTTGCCCAAGAACCATATTTACAACTAATCAGTGGGGAAAGCCTCAAGTGACACGTACTATACCTGTCCTGGAAGGAGATGGTGAAAGAAGTGAGCAGGTTTGATAAACTTTGAAGTAAGAGGAACAGACTGCTGCACACACTTACTCTCTTATTAAGATGCCGAGATCTCAGAATTATTCTGACTTTTGTAAAGGTTATGTACTTCATGAACTGTGTAACCACCAACAGAAGTAAAAATCAAGCCAGCCACAGACTGGAGAGAGAGAGAGAGAGAGAGAGAGAGAGAGAGAGAGAGAGAGAGAGAGACTGGACTTTTTGTCTTGAAAACTCCTAACCTTTCATCAGAAGACTTCATCACAAGTTTTAAAAGATTCTTGGGCATGGGTTGATAGTGCCACGTGGATGTTTTCAGACATGAAGCAACTACATGACACAGCACATTAGAGTAGAAATGAAAAACCTCATAGACCATGTACAAACTTACAGACAAATCTCTGCCCAACATAACAGTTTCAGTATTGAAGAAGAAGCCAGAACTTCATGCTCACCATGAGGACACAACCTGTTCTGTGTATTATTAGCTCTGTTGAACAGAGAATCCTTAAACTGCCCAGGGAAGCTGCTGAGGATGTCAGATGGTAGACTTGTTGTGCTCTGGCTTCTTATTTTATGACCAACACTTTGAACAGACTGATGGTGTAGCAATAGGAAGTCCCTTGTCAGCCATTGTGGCCAATCCTTTTAGAGAAGGTTTTGTGGAGAGAGCACTTCCAGGCACCAGACTTGAAAGCTACTTGCTTTTGGTGATACGTGGATGACACTTTCGTCATCTGGCCACAGCGCACTATATCGCTAGATTCATTTTTGCAACCACTAAATTCTCTCGATTTGAACATTAAGTTTCCGATGGAGATGGAGAAGAACAGCAAACTACCATTCCTGAATGTGTTGGTGCGGAGAAATGAGGATGGCACCTTGGGTCACTCTGTGTACCATAAACGTGGACAAACCTACAGGCCACCAGTTATCACTGTCCCCCATTACAAAGCGGTGTGCTTAGGACATCAGTTCACAGAGCAAGAGCCATACTGGATTCAGACAGCTTATCTGATGAGCTACATCACCTCTATACTGCATTTTTGGAGAATGGATACTCTGAAATGGAAATTTGCTGGTCATTTTAGACAAAGTGAGGAGCTGGAAGAAACTGAGGAATGAAAAAGAATGGTCATCTTGCCATACACTGGCACTGTTTCTTCAAAAATATGATGATTATTGGCCAAATGAAGTTAAATTCAACTTTTGTCTGCCAACAGAACTCTGAACTCTTTCAGGCGCAGTGTAAGATGATCTTGGTTTAATGATACCTGGTGCTATAACATGCCCTGTAGCTTTGGGATGTAGTACTTTGACAAACTTGTCACATTGTGGAGGAAAGATGTGTTGAACATTGACAACACATGTCTATACCAGCCAGAGAAAT
The DNA here is from genome assembly GCF_021461395.2 of Schistocerca americana. NCBI lineage: Eukaryota > Metazoa > Arthropoda > Insecta > Orthoptera > Acrididae > Schistocerca > Schistocerca americana. The sequence goes on along the minus strand of NC_060124.1, from coordinate 596,359,061 downwards.
CTGCAGTGGCTGAACATTGTCTCAGTACAGGATTTTTTATGAAATACAAAAACACTAAGTTCTTTCGTATTGGGACAGCGTTATTGAAGAAGCAGCGAAAATTCAAAGCTTACCTAATTTGCTTAACAGGGACACAGGATATCAATCCAGCACAGCACGAAATCCATCACTGGCTATGTAAGCAGAACTACAAGTTGTACAAGGAATGATGCTGTGGTGGCGACATAGGTATTTGGTTTACAATTTCAAAAATAGGCACCTGCCAGGACACACACACATTTTGGCAGGCAGCTCCTGACAGAGGGCACTGAGGTGGCCAATGGTAGTGCAAAGTATGACAAAGCCTCTGCCTCTGCATTCATCATCTGCCGTTTGTCATAGCTATCTCTCTCGTTACCAATCTGCATATCTGTGCTATTGATCACAGAAACTTGATGCATTTATACCTGCACGGTTTTTCTCTGACCGTCAAATATAGGAGGCATCAGTCACAGCCTGAGTAGTGTGTTTCCCCACATCTGAAGGTGTCTGTCAGTTGTACCAATGAAATATTGTGGAATTTTCGTAATATACAACATCTATCCCCGAGAATCAAATTTACAGTTAGTCCATCAGGATAGCATCAGGCAGCATCATCTATTGGAGGTGGTGGACTTGAGTCGGGCTCATGGATGCAGAGTCTATGTACGTGGCACGCCAATGTCTTGGGGGCTTTTCTGTTTTCATTACCATTCTGGTTCTCTCCTTGCTACCTACAACAGTTGTTTGCTGCAGCAGGGTAATACAGGATCCGTTCACCTTGAAGAAACTCTCTTTCTTGTCTCTTGTTTCTTGTCTCTTTCTTGTCGAAGCAGTTGTCATGTTTGTGTAGTTCTGTAGCATGACAGTAGTTTGAAACAGAAAGAGGAAATCCTTAAGGTGAACCAATTCTGAATTCCTACTCAGCAGCAAATGACTGTTCCAGTTAGCAATGGAAATGGAAGGTGAATCTTTGACAATGGTAGCCATTAGTGCTGATGAAACATCACAAAATCAATCAAACAACTCTTCACCAAAGAACCTGACACAGAAGCCAACAGATGATTCAAAGGTAGTTGAATATTGATGGTTGGCAGCAAAGTAATGTGGTTTTCATACATATATGAAGGACGTGGCCATTATGAGACAAAGTCTTATACAGTGGTGGAAATCCATGCGAAAGATGAATATTTGCAGGAAAATAAACATTGTTAGCTGGAATAATTGTGTAGAGTGTATATGCAATAGTATGACATCCAGTATACCAAGTAACATAGTCAAATGTTAGAGTATTTGGCATCACTAGTACATTACACAGCCAGACATCGATAATTCCTATGGTAAAGTGTGTAAGGTCACTGTAAAGGTAGTCTGCTCTGTGTGGTGTTAGTGTGTGCATACGATCCTTTCCTGCAAACTGAAAACAGACAACATAAGTGATGTGTGTGTCTTGTATATAAACCGTGAGAATGCCATTCAGGTCGGCCGTTGTGGCCGAGCGGTTCCAGGTGCTTCAGTCTGGAACCGTGCAACCACTGCAATCACAGGTTCAAATCCTGTCTCAGGCATGGATGTGTGTGATGTCCTTAGGTTAGTTAGTTTTAAGTAGTTCTAAGTTCTAGGGGACTGATGACCTCAGATGCTATGTCCCATATCACTCAGAGCCATTTGAACCAATGCCATGCAGAAAACAACTATGTAATGAAAAACCAAAAACCATTGCATGCAAGGAAATGGGAGTCTCTAACTGTTGAACTGGCAAGGTGTTGAAATATGTAAGTACAGTGATTAATAATTGCATTAGATTAGGTGAACGATATGGACAGAATGGAAAATACAGGCAAAATTATCTGAGGCATCAAAACGATTACTTTCATGCAAAGCAAGGGCCACAAACAGTTATTCTTCTTAACTAGTTGCTGATGTAAAGCTGCCATTAACTGCCAGACATATGCTACAATTTTTGTTGTATGAAAACTTCCTGCATTCAAGAAACGACTGCAGAAACCTGCTCCAACACCCAAACAGAAATGGGATGGATTGGAGCATGATGAAGAACATTTATCATGGTTGTCAGAATGGGATAAAGTGATCTTCAATAATGAGAACAAGTTTAATTTAGATGGGTTGGATGGATTTCAAGATTACTGCCGTTATCTGAGAAGATACCAGTAGGTGAGGATGAGCAGAAATTTTGTGATGGAAGTATTTTAGTTTGGGCAGCTTTTCACACTAAAAGTAAATCACATATTGCTTGGTTCAACACTAGGATAAACTCTAACATGTACACTGCAATGTTACAGAAAGATCTGATTAGAATGTATGAAGACTTAGTGGGATGAAACAATTATTTCATCAATAAGTTAAGGCATATATTCGTGTTTCTGCTACAGCCCAAAACTGGTTCAAAGATAAAGGTGTCTGTCTTTCCCTGGTCCAAATGTAGCCTTGGACTTGCCATTGGAGAGACAGCTTGCATGCCCAAGTGATACAGGTACACATACCATAAATTCAACCACAATGGAAGGGTATCTGTTGAGAGATCAGACAAACGTGTCATTCCTTAAAAAGGGCAGCAGTCTTTTCAGTAGCTGTAGGGGCAACTGTCTGGATGACTGAGTGAACTAGCCTTTTAATGTTAACTGAAATGGCCTTGCTGTGTTGGCACTGAATGGCTGGATATTTAGTGAAGATTGGTGGGAGGAGGAACAGAATTTTTGATCAGATGAATGCAAGGTTATAAAATAGAATAAAATATGAGTAATGTAGGAGTAGGATTCATAATGAATAAGTGAATTGGGATGTGGCTACTATGAACAGCATACTGAATGGGTTATTGTAACCAAGACAAACACAAAGCCAACACCCATGACAGCAGTACAAATATTTTTCTCAATTAGCTCCACAGATGATGAAGAGGTACAAGAAATGTATGATAAAATAAAAGAAATTATTCAGACAGTTAAGGCAGTACAGTAAGCAGATAAGGCTGAAGGGATCAGACTAGAAAATGAGACACTTAAAATAGTAAATGAGTTTTATCAGGGAAGCAAAATAACTGATGATGGTCATGTAGGGACAATATAAAATGTACACTGGCAATGGCAAGATAAGCGTTTCTGTAGAAGAGAATTTTGTTAATGCCGAGGACAGATTTAAGTGTCAGAAAGTCCTTTCTGAAAGTTTTTATAGAGTGTAGCCATGTATGGAATTGAAACATGGACAATGAACAGGTTACACAAGAAGAGCATAGATGCTTTTGAAATGTGGTACTGCAGAAGAATGCTGAAGATTGCATGGGTAGATCTGTGGCACAATCTGACTAAAAAAGGGTAGCAGTTGGTAGGAAGCATTCTGCAGCATCAACAGATCACCAATGTAGTACTGGAGGGAAGTGTGTGGGGTAAAAATTTTGGAGGGAGACCAAGAAATGAATACAGGAAGGAGATTCAGAGGGATATAGATTGCAGTAGCTAGTCAGAGGAAACAATGCTTACATGGGATAAAGTAGCATGGGGAGCTGCATCAAACCAGTTTTTGAACAGAAGACTACAATAACAAGGAAGACAAAAATTCTGAGACATCAAGGAATCATGAATAGGGGTGGCGGTGGGGGGGGGGGGGGGGGGGGGAATCATAGAGGGAGGTCAAGAGAAGAACACAGTAAGTAAATTCAGAAGAATGTATTTTGCAGTGGTTATTTGGAGAAGAGGCTGGAACAGGAGAGAATAGTCTGAAGAGCTGCATCAAACCAGTCTTCAGAGTGACAACCACAACCACAACATGCCTCAGATATTGTACTATCACTTTTGCAGAAACCCTGCATTTATACTGATCCCCACAACAGTGTATTTAATGAGTGGGGAGAGCATGTCATGCGACAAATTGATATGTAGTCTTATCGACATTCCATAACAACCCAAAAAATGAAGCACTTGAGTTATTGGAGAGAGAGAGCCTTCATGAAGTGTTGGGCACATATGGTAGAGGTGTTCAAAAACACGCCAGTAAAGTAGGAATATCAACAATTTAGGAAAAGACAGATTGCTATTTACTGTAAAGAACAGAGATTAAATTGCAGGCAGGCACAAGCAGAAGACACATAAACAAAGCTTTCAAGCACTGCCTTTACCAGCAAAAGAGTAACAGAGAAATGCACACCATACATACACACAAGTAAGCACACCTCATACACACAACCACTGCCTCTGGCAGTTCAGGCCAGAATGAAACTACCATGTGAGACAGCAGCTGCAATATTGAGGAACTCCCACCTTCTAGATACTCCCAAAAATCCAGAAACCAAGCAGTCCTGGATAGCCCATTGTGGCTTGCTATATTGCCATTGACCAGCACCTACAAATAATTGCTTGTTATCTAGCCTCCTGCAGAATACCAAGCGAGGTGGTGCAGTGCTTAGCACACTGGACTTGCATACAGGAGGACAATAGTTCAACCCATGTCCAGCCATCCTGGTTCAGATTTTCTGTGGATTCCCTAAATTCACTGTAAGCAAATGCCAAGATGGTTCCTTTGAAAAGGGCATGACCAACTTCCTTGGCCATTCTTCCCTAATCCCTCAGGACTGATGACCTCTTTTACTGGACCTCTCCCTCTCCTCCTCCACCACCACCACCACCACCACCACCACCACCACCATGCCTATTTGTCATTGTTGATGTCAAATCCCTATACAACAACATCCCTCATGCCCACCACTTTATGACTATTTAATGCAACCTTTTCCAGCATCCTGCAGACTCCAGACCAACTACGTCACTCCTCATGCACCTTACTAACTTTATCCTAACTCACAGCTACTTCTCTTCTGAATGGAAGGTATATAAACAAATCAGCAGCACAGCCACGGGCACCTGCATCGCACCCTCCTTTCTAGGAGGGGGCCACCATAGCCTTCCTAAATGCCTAACCATTAAGTCTAGTTCAGGTTCATTAATGATATCTCAATGATCTGGACTCAGGGCCAAGTATCCCTGTCTTCATTCCTTCACAACCTCAACACACACTCGCCCATCTGCTTCCCATGTTCTTCCTCAACCCAGCATGCCACCTTCCTTAACATTTACCACCTCCTCTCTGATGGCTTGATGCTCACCTCTGTCCACATTAAACCCACCAACCATGAACAGCATCTGTTTGATAGCTTTCATCCCTTCCACACCAAAAATCCCTCCCAAAACACATAACCATCTGGGGATGGCGTATCCTTAGTGACAGGAACCCCCTTGCTCAGTATTCTGAGGGGCTATCCCAGACATACTCCATTAACAGATCCTCTGTGCCATTTCCCCTCACCACTCCCCAATCCTCCCACCACTCCCAAGAGCCAGCTACAAAAGAGTGACTCCTTTGTCAACCAGTACCAGCCTGGACTGTAATCTCTGAACCACATCCTTCACCAGGTCTTTGATTATGTATACGAATGTACCAAAGAATGAGGAGATACAATTTAAGTTCTCTTAGGCTATAGATACTGTGCTAAAGAATGGCTCATTAGGGAGTTCAATTGAAGAGGAATGGATGCCTCTAAATAGGGAAATCACAGACATTGGAGAGAAAAACATAGATATGAAGAAGGTAACTGCAAAGAAACTATAGGTAATACAAGAAATACTTCAGCTGATCAATGAAAGGAGGAAGTACAAAAATGTTCAGGCAAATTTAGGAATACAGAAATACAAGTGGCTTAGGAACAAAACATATGGGAAGTGCTGGGAAGCTAACACAAGATGGCTGCAGAGAAAATATGAAGCAATCGAAAATGAAACGATTGTTGGGATGACTAGTGCAGTATACAGAAAAGTATAAAGAACCTTGGATGAAATTAAAAGCCATAAAGGTGAGGTAAGAGTGCAATAGCAATTCAACTGTTAAATGCAGATAAGAAATCAGATAGGTGAGTGGAGTACACTGAAGGTCTGTAAGAGGGGAGGACTTTTCTGATGATGTGATAGGAGAAGAAACAAAAGTTGATATGGAAGAGAAAGGGGATCCAGTATTAGAATCAGAATTTGAAAGAGCTTTGGGAGAGCTACATTGAATAAGGCAGAGGGATAGACAACATTCCATCAGGATTTCTCAAGTCATTGGGGGAAATGTCAACAAAGTGACTATTCATGCTGATATGCAGAATGTATGAGTCTGGTGATATATTTTCTGACTTTTGGAAAAACATAAGTCACAAAATTGCAAAGACAGCAAGAGCAGACAAGTGTGATAATTTTTGCACCATCAGCTTAAAAGCTCATGCATCCAAGTTATTGGCCAGAATAGTATATAGAAGAATGGGAAAAAATTGGGTATGTCTTAGATGACAATCAGTTTGGCCTTAGGAAAACTAAAGAAGCAGAGGGGCAATTCTGACATTGCAGTTGATAATGGAAGCAAGATTGAAGAAAAATCAAGACACGTTCATAGAATTTGTCAACTGTAAAAAGCACTTGACAATGTCGAATGGTGCTATATGTTCAAAATTATCAGAAAAATAAGGGAAAGATAGGTAATATGCAATGTGAACAAGAAGCAAGGGGAAAGAATAAGAATGAGAGACCAAGAATAAAGTGCTCAGATTCAAAAGAGTGTAAGAAAGGGATATTGCCTTTCACCCCTACTGTTCAATCTATACAGCAAAGAAACAATTGGAAAATAAAAGAAAGGTTCAACAGTGGAATTAAAATTAAAGGTGAAAGGATATCAATGATGGGACTTGCTGATGACATTGCTATCCTCAGTGAAAGTGAAGAAGAATTACAGAACCTGTTCAATGGAATGAACAATCTAATGAGTACAGAATATGGACTGAGAAGAATAATTAAAGAAAAATGAAAGTAATGAGAAGGAGCAGAAATAAGAACAGTGAGAACATTACATCCAAATCGGTGATCCCGAAGTAGAGAAAGTTAAGGGATTCTGCTACCTAGGCAGCAGAATAATCCATGATGGTCTGAGCAAAGAGGACATCAAAAGTAGACTAGCACTGGCAGAAAAGGCGTTCCTGGCCAAGAGAGGTCTACCAGTTTCAAACATAGGCGTTAAATTTGAGGAAGAAATTTCTGAGAATGTACATTTAAAGCAAAGCTTTGTATGTTTGTGATACATGTACATGGGAAAACCAAAAAAGAAGAGAATCAAAGCATTCAAGTTTTGGTGTTATAGAGGAATGTTGAAAATTAAGTGCATTGAGAAGGTAAAGAGTGAGGAGGTTTCCTGGAGAATTGGAAAGGAAAGATATGTATGGAAAACCAATGACAGAAGAAGGGACAGCATAGTAGGACATGTCCAAAGACATTGGGGGATAACTACCATGGTAACTGTTTATGATGAAGACAATAATGATGTTGTGAAGGGTGCTCAACGTAATGGTCATCAGTACCATAACAAAAAGTCAGTATGTCAATCTCATCAGTGGGGATGAAGGCCTACCCATCATGCAGAGCAGCCTGCCTTCCTCCCCCCTCCCCCCTCCCCAATTTAGAGATGAGGCCTAACAGTTCACAAAAATTCACCACTCTTTTAACACTGCAATCAGTATCAGTGAAGATAGTGGGCAGATCTCCACCAAGACTGAAGTTGCCCTAATAACAGTAAATAGGACACACATTGTCGTAACATGCCGAACTGAAAGTGGCACAGCACAAACTTCACAGAGTGGTGGATCCTCCCACGAGAGGAGGAAAGTATGTATTAAAGTCCTATGTTGGGCATGCAGCCCAATAAGCAGAACCTCTTCCCAGCGGTGAGGCTGGCACGAAGTCCACCATGCTAGTATGGTTGATTTGAGTGACTGCAGTTTGTTTTCTGTCACCTGCAACCACTTAGTCTCCTACTAATGCATGACACATTGGTCAGAAATAAGATGATGATGTGTGACATTATAGGACATTGACAGACACCACCATCGCAACGTGCCTCCTCAGCTGTTTTGTAGGCTGTGTCATTTCCCTCTGTCCCAATGTGGCCAGGTACCCAGTAGAAGATCACCTCCTTGCCACAGTGTTGAAGCTGCTGTAAGGAATCACAGATCAAATAGTCTACTGGGTGCATTTGGTGAAGTGCCTGTAGTGCACTAAGCAAGTTGGAATAGAAAAAAAATTTTTTTGATAATATGTGTGGATCTTTTCCAATGCCATCATAGTGCCATGAACTCACATCATATTCTGTGAATTGTTCTGGAAGACACAATTTGAATACCCTTTCAGGGAAAACCATGGCACAACTGTGAACATTCTCTTGCTGGGAACCATATGTATAAGCATTAATAAAACTGTAATTCGTACTTAAAATGGAAGAGAATGAAGTTGTAAAAATATAATGTGGAGTACAAATTTTCTTGTACTGTATCAAGATTAAAATTATTTTGAGTTTCTTCAGAAGCCAAGGTGGCAACACATTCCATCCCTGGCAGTCACTGTAGTAGGGGGAGCTGTAGGAGGTAAAAATTGTAGAGGACAACAAAGATTGGAATACACCCAGCAAATAATTGAGGGTATATGTTGCAATTGCTACTCTGAGATGAAGAGTTTGGCACAGAAATGGAATTTGTTGCAGGCTGCATCAAAACATACAGTTGAGCATAACACGGTCGATTTCAATGGCTGGATCACTAACCGAGCTATCTGTACCCTCCCCTTCACCATCACCGAGCGAGGTGGCGCAGTGGTTAGACACTGGACTCGCATTCGGAAGGACGACGGTTCAATCCCGTGTCCGGCCATCCTGATTTAGGTTTTCCGTGATTTCCCTAAATCAATCCAGGCAAATGCCGGGATGGTTCCTCTGAAAGGGCACGGCCGACTTCCTTCCCCATCCTTCCCTAATCCGATGAGACCGATGACCACGCTGTCTGGTCTCCTTCCCCAAACCAACCAACCAACCCTTCACCATCAGGTTTTCTGAGCTGTGCAGACAGGAGTTATCCTTACAACACACTCTACAATCCCATAACTATCCCAGGCTCAACCTACAGTATAACATATCACCACCACACCCTCCTCCCAACAGTTTCCACCCCCTCTGTCATATCACCTCCTCCCTATTGTTGACTCCCAGGATCTTTGTCTTCCAACTTTCACCAATGCACCTACCCATCTTTTCTCACTACTCTCGTTTTCACTCCTTTTTTCCCCCACCTTCTGCCCCACAACCTCCTAACACTGCAACTGTTTGCATTCTAGTCCCCACACACTCCACCAGACAGTTATTCTGTTCCTGCCACCCATACACGACAATCCCTTCTTCTCTGCCCCCTCCAGACTGCTGCTGCCATGCCACTTGGCAGTTGCATTCTGAGCTGAGGTACTGGAGTTGTTGTGCATGTGTGCACAAGAGGTACTTCCTTAACCTTACAAAAAATAAATAAATAAATAAATAAATAAATAACTAAATAAATAAATCATGCATCATTTGAGAGAAATTTATGAGTTTTCACCATTTTTTTCACCTAATTGGCTGAAATTTTTGATTTGAGGACAGTGAGGCCATAACCCAAGTATAAATCCACTCACGTTAGGTGCAGCAGTGAGGATGTGAGGCTGGGCTGTGAGGTGAGCAGTCTGCCAAGTACATCAGGTATTGCAGCAAGGAGGTGCAGTCAGCCAGGCTGACCGGATGATGAAACTGGCAGGCAATGGCGTTGGTCCATCAGTTGTGCAGAGAGGTGAGGCAGTTGGCACATCAGGGGGGTGTCAACAGCACCTGTAAAAATGTGCAGTTTCATGAAAAGGTTTTATCATATTGCTGTGCAGGCTGGTGTCAAGGGAGGAAAGGAATTTAAATATTGATGCCTTTAATGATGTCAATGAAGGGATATACTTGCAATGAGGTAGTCCTGTCAGGAAAACTAGAGAAAAATAAGTGGTTTGAAGTAAAATAACATCCTCCGCTAGAGTACTGAAGTACAGTAGACAAGGTTTGTCATGTTTATGATAAGAATTAATAATGGTATTTTTGTGGATGTGGAATGACATTTTCCAACCTTTTTTAAATGAGATTGCATAGCACAATAATTGAAATGTAATGAGGAGTATGAAGCACTGGAATGTGATGAATTTTTAATAAGAAAATTGATACTATGGGTTAGGAGATGTCTAACAAAGTGGTGATGGTTAGAAACCATATTTTTGTAGTTATTCCTTTTGCAGAGTGCACTGCTACAGTCAACAAGGCTGTAAAAAAATTGATAAAGTACCTCACAAACAACTACAAACAAGCAAATATGTTCTTTGTTGTAATGTTAGACCTATGTAATTTGAATTATATGTATTAATTTATGGTAGTGTAAGTAAACAATTCAATGAACTTCTGACTTACTGAATTGTAAGTAAAAAATTCAATGAAATTCTAACTTACTGAATAGCTAGTAAAATATATATTGGTGCACATTCTGTTTCCAAAAATAATGTATGTCCATGCAACAAATATCAAAAAGAAATTAGTTACTTATCACTTACAACAAATGAATTAAATGTCTAGTATTCCACAGGAAGAACAACAAGATTGTATTAGTATTTTGTTTAGTAATTTAATAAAGTTCAGGAATAGCTACAATTTCCATAAATGAATACCTGCAGAATTGTGTAACTAAGTTTGCAAATGTTTGTAATCTGTTTCCTATAAAGATGAGAATCAATTCAATTTGTATCATGTTAAGTGTAAATTTTGTTTTGCTAATATAGAGCATTCTGTAGATTTTCCATATCTTGAAACAGTATATTATTGCAACCACAAACTCTGAAAATAGTGTTTGGGAGATAGACATGCAGTCTCAACCACTGGAGGCTTGAGAGAAATTGAAGTGTGCATTCAAAATCTGGGTGACACAGTGCGTGTTTAAGTTGTAAAGCTTGTCATATATATCTAACAATGTGCCACATTTGAACCTTCCACCTTCCATCTTCCACCTTCACACTCCATCTACACCAATACCTACACCCTATGAATCACCATGAGGTGCACCACATGAATATAAATATGTTTCTTCAGTAATTGTTTCATATAAACAGATAAAGAACTGTATAAAATGTTCACACATTTTTGAAATGAGTGATGATGACCAGTTTCTAGTGCCTAGCTACTTACAGTTTCTAAAATTGACAATATTATGAAGAGAACAGATGCGAAAATCATAATTTTTCATGGTAAGCTGGACCATGCTGTGAGTGTACAAGAAGAAGATTTGGACAGCTGGCTATCAAAGATATGAGACAAGCCCCAGAAAGTTGTTAATTAAGACAAAGCTTGTAAAATCTCTCAGAAATGTATCTAAAATACATGAAATACCTTTCAGCACACTTTCAATGAAGTTCAATAATACAAATCCTTTGAAAATAGGTGGACAAACTGTCTTGATGGTAAAAATCAGTAGCTTACATAAATGAGTAGAATGATGTCAGCTAATTATCAATGGTGAAGTTAAGGGTATTGTGAAGTCCTACTTGAACCGCAGTGGCATATTAGAGAAGAGGTCTGAAGCCTTAGCCCTCGATACCAGTGCATGAAATATCTGCTCTCAAGTAACAAGGCTCTTTCTGAACATTACGGTAAAGGTGTAAAGATGAAGTAAACATAGAAGTTATAGCAGACTATTTCAAATATTTAGAGGAAACTGTGAGACATGTTCTGTTGAGTCCCATAGCCAAGTTCACCAATGATGTTGGTGCTGTCAGTGTGTTGGTCAAGAGCACATGTCAATATACACACAGAATCATATATTCATCCAAAACGAGAAGGCCTACAATGAAGGTGAAAGAAGCTAATTTCCAATGAGTAAGAATGATATTTAAAACTCTTTAAGGCACTGATCCCTGTAAACTAATGTGTGGTACTAAATAATGAGCATTGAGATTTGTTTTGTGAAACATCATGTTGTCTTAATAAAGTATTAGCAAGTTGAGTGACTGAATATTAATAAAGCATGTTGGTAATAAATAAAATAGTAGTTGGCCCTACCAAATATTAAGCTGAACTAATATAAATGTACTGTTCTTAGTAAATTGCTGTTAGTTGTGTTTAATGTGTTCTAGTTCACCTCCCCTCATGTTTTAATGGCAATTGTTGTTGAAAATATTCAGTGATCTGAATCATCCCAGATCCTGTTGAAATTCTGAACACAGGCTAGATTAAAATTTAAAAAAGAGTTCTGGTACAGAATTTTCTTCTAGCATAACACTGATGCAAGAAGAGCTGAAGATGCTATATTTGAGATTTAAACATTGCACTGAAGTATTTAGACATTAATTTCACCTGAAAACTTAATTTTCTGCTCTAATTCAACTCAAGTTGTGGAGCTTTTATACAGATGATTCACATTTTACATGTACAAAATAGCTACATAAACATTTTTACTTTGCTATCTAAGCATTTATTATGTAAACCAAACCACCTTTCACAAATTTCAACCTAGTTATTTTATAAACAAATATCTAGTTCCCCAAGTCCCAAAATATCTTTATGACAGTTTATAAATACTCCTTCCTTAAAAAAGAATCTTCAGACTACCATCAGCGGTAACACTTGCAACATCTATGTATTGAGTCTCCAGTAATTTTGTCAGTGTGTGTTATTTTACAGTAACATTGGTACCTAGAGCATACCCAATTAAGACATCGATTCAAGTTTGTGTTCTAGGCAGAAAATGACATAAAATTCGGTCTACTACAATTTTTGGCACAACTGAATATTCCTGTGCCATTTGTCTGCCCAACAAAATGTCTTAGTGAAGTATCCATGTGAATATAGACATTGTTTATTTACCTGCAATTGGTGGATGCATTTTGAGAATCAGTGCAACACTAAATGCTTATAGGGACTTTAATACTTAACTGTGTTCAGCTTCCTGTTTCTATAGAACCTACATTATGAGGTGACTCATAATTTACTGTCACTGAATGGGTGGTCCAGCCTGGTTCTTTTGATGTACAAATACACTGAAGAGCCAAAGAAACTGCTACACCTGCCTAATATCGTGTAGGACCCCTCATGAGCATGCAGAAGTGCCACAACACAATGTAGCATGGACTCAGATAATGTCTGAAGTAGTATTGGAAGGAACTGACACCACGAATCCTTAAGGGCTCTCCATAAATATGTAAGAGTATGAGGGGTTGGAAATCTCTTCTGAACAGCATGTTGCAAGGTATCCCAGATATGCTCAATAATATTCATATCTCTGGAGTGTTGTGACCATTGGTGGAAGTGTTTAAACTCAACAGAGCATTCCTGGAGCCACTCTAGTAATTCTGGATGTGTGGGGCGTCACATTGTCCTGCTCAAATTGCCCAAGTCCATCAGAATGCACAGTGGATATGAGTGGATGTAGGTAATCAGACAGGATTCTTACATAGATGTCACTTGTCAGAATCATATTTAGATTTATCAGGGGTCCCGTATCACTCCAACTTCAAATGCCCCACATCATTATGGAGCTTCCACCAGTTCAACAGTCTCCTGCTGACTTACAGTGTCCATAGATTCATCAGGTTGTCTCCATACCTGTAAATGTCCAGCCATTTGATACAATTTGAATGAGATGTGTCCAACCAGGCAAGACATTTCCAGTCATCAACAGTCCAATGTCAGTGTTGACAAGCCCAGAAAATGTGTAAAGCTTTGTGTCATGCAGTCATCAAGGGTACACAAATGGGCATCCAGCTCCGTAAGCTGGCATCGATGATGTTTCATTGAATGGTTCACATGGTGAAACTTGTTGACAGCCCAGCACTGAAATCTGCAGCAATTTGCAGAAGGGTTGTACTTCAGTCATCTTTAGTCCCGTTCTTGCAGGATCTTCTTCTGGCTACAGCAATGTTAGACAATTAATGTTTTAATGAATTTCTGATATTCTCAGTACACTCATGAAATGGCCGTATGGGAAAATCCCCCACTCCATAGCTACCTCAGAGATGATGTGTCCCATCTCTCATGTGCCAACTGTAGCACCACGTTCAAACTCACTCAAATGTCAGTAATCTGCCATTGTACCAGCAGTCACTAACAACTGTGCAGACACTTGTTGTCTTATATAGGCATTGCTGACCTTAGTCCTGTACCCTCCTGTTTATTTATCTCTGTATTTGAATACACAGGCCTATACCAGTTTCTATGGCACTTCAGCATTAGGTGACTAGTCATGATCCAAACAGTCAATTTAAAGTTAATGAAAGTGTGACCAACCAAGACTAAGGCAGTTGTGTTGCATCAATTACTGAATAACATTAAGAATTGCAAGGATTTCAGTGTGGAGACTATTTACTATTGCCTTACCGAGAAGAATAAGGAGATGAAGCAGGAGCCAGGTTGGTAATCTTTCCAGTTCTGCTTTGACTACGTCATTTAAATCTTATTTGGGGAGTCGCCTTCTGCTCTGTTTTCTTTATGTATTGGCATATGTCTAATGTGCTAACCTGCAAGCTAAATTTTTGTAGTTCATACATTATGAAAATTATGTGTTTGTGAAGTGTGTTAGGTGATTTCATTCTATTTTTCAGCAGTTAATTGTGTTGCAGAGTTTGGTAAGTGTAAATGTTGCCTGTAGGGTAATCAGGCTGAGAGTGGTATGTACATGTTTTGGTTTGGAATTTCAGCAGACAAATCTTCTGGGCAATTTTTTTTACATGGGTGTAAAGCTATTGGGTAAAAGTGTAGGAAATGATGACCCATGGTTTTGATGAAATTCAACCAGAACCTCTGTATCATCTGCTCAAATAATCTTAGAGGTGGTGTTCTAGGTGTCAACTTCAATTGCTGTTACAACAAATTCATTGAGGTAACCCCGAAAATTGTATGATTAATGCCAGTGTAAAAGCCACCAATGAATTTTACATGGTACCGGTATGGAATCCAAAGTAAATATCATGTTACAAAGGTGGCAATAAACAATTGGGTCCCTAAAATGAAATGTAGTGGAGGATATTATCAAATATGTTACAGTGCTAATGAAATATCAAGACCTAATAGTCAATCGTCATTTAGTAATAGAGGGAAAGAAGAAAAAGGGAACAGTGAACACCAGATCTCATTAACTGAGTCTCATATATAAACATTGGTGACAAAATGCAGTTTGCCAGAAAAGTAAATTAAGAGAAGAAACTGACATGTAAACTGTACTCAAAGCCCAACTGAGCTCAAAGTTGTTTGCGTATAGTAAAAATGTGCAGTCATGACTAATGCCTGATATTGGACATGTTCTGTTGTAATCTGTCTGTCTAAACAAACCACCCTGAAACACAAATATAAAAAAAAATTCATCACCCCCTTGATTCCGAGACTTCCGGAACCTGTACAGAAAATTGGCATAGAGATTAACATAAACATCATTTCTGCCCTTTTTATTGCTCATGAAAACCACATCTTGCCTTTTGTACCCCCATACAGTGAGACCTCAGAGGTAGTGGCCCAGATTGCTGTACACACCGGTACCTCAAATACCCAGTAGCATGTCCTCTTGCATTGATGCATGCCTCTATTCATCGTGGCGTACTATCCACAAGTTTATCAACGCACTGTTGGTCCAGATTGTCCCACTCCTCAATAGTAATAAACCACTAATCATTCGATGTCATTATCCTGAAGGAAGTAATTCACAAGATGTGCATAATGGGGGCGGGAATTGTCGTCCATAAGATGGATGCCTCGGTAATATGCTGTCAATATGGTTGCACTAGCGGTCAGAGGATGGCATTCATGTATTGTACAGCCATTACACCACCTTCCATGACCACCTGCAACATATGTCGGCCCCACATAATGCCACCTCATAACAGCAGGAAACCTCCACCTTGCTGCACTTGCTGGACAGTGTGTCTAAGGCATTCAGCCTGACTGGGTTGCCCCCAAACGTATCTCCGATGATCGGTTGAAGGCATATGCGACATGAAGAGAACATAATGCCAGTCCTGAGCAGTCCATTTGGCATGTTGCTGGGCCCATCTGTACTGCACTGCATTGTGTCATGTTTCCATAAATTGACCTTGCCATGGACGTTGGGAGAAGATGCCCATTATGCAGCCTGTTGCTCACAGTTTGAGTCATTACGTGTGACTGCATGACAAGCATTATTCAACATGGTGGCATTTTTGTCAGGGTCCTCTGAGCCATAACCCATAGGTAGCAGTCATCCACTCCAGTATTAGCCCTTGGGTGGCCTGAGTGACGCATGTCATCGACAGTTCCTGTCCATCTGTATCTCCACCATGTCCGAACAACATCACTTTAGTTCACTCCAAGACTCCTGGACACTTCCCTTGTTGAGAGCTTTTCCTGGCACAAAGTAAAAATGTGGACATGATCAAACAGCAGTATTAACCATCTAGGCATGGTTGAACTATCGTACAACCTGAGCTGTGTACCTCCTTCCTGGGGTAATGTCTGGAACTGATTGGTTGTTGGACACCCTCCATCTAATAGGTGCTGCTCATGCATGGTTGTTTACATCTTTTGGCGGGTTTAGTGACATTTCTGAACAGTCAAAGGCACTGTGTCTGTAATACAATACGCACAGTCAATGTCTATCTTCAGGAGCTCTGGAATCAGGGTGATGCAAAACTTTTTTTGATGTTGTGGAATGAAACTGCAGTGCAACAAAAAACAAAGCCTGCTACTATGTTTAAGTATTCAAAATGTGAAAACAGCGCTAGAAAACAGTAACACTTGACAGCCAGTATACGCTGGATACAATTAGTGTTCACTGTATTGATAGTGCTGAAACAAATCAAAAGGAAGGCGCCCTCGAGTCATATGCTTCTGTTACTGTTATCAAAACAAACAGTTGAATATGTGCTAACTGCAGAACCCAAGGAAACATCCATGACATAGAAGAAAAGAAATCTTTTGCTCACAGATAGTAACCTAAGGTATTTACGCACTGGTAATTTTATTATTTCTGATATACATGAAATGTATACTGTGTGAAATAGCATTAAGTCAGGGATAGCAATATCTGCAGTTCTATAAAATGTGACCAAGCTCTTTCAGAGAGACTTAAGTCAAAATGATGCAGTAATAGCTACCGTGTGAACAAATAAATGATATTGGAGGACACTTCAGACTATACTAGTATCATAAAAAATACAATCACAATACTTTCACCAATTAAACATGTGGTAAATGTGGTACTAAGTACAGTAACCAAGAGCCATGAGAGACCACACTTCAACATCAGTATTTAGGTATTTAATAGACTACTTGTCTCCTCTGTGGAAACCTCTAATTTCAACAAATGCAGGATTGTTTTTAATTTTGGTACAGAGACAAATGAGGTCCTGTTTTTATCTCTGTTGACTTGGGCTGCATATATACAGGCTAGGTAAGAAAAATATTTTCTCTAGGCATGCAAAAAATACATAAAAATTACATCAAATCTCAGACAGTACAGAGATCATAATACCTAGTCTCCAGTAAAAGAATCAACCATGAACAGAGTGTATATGTGGACAATGGAAAAAATCCTCAATTTTTCCCATTTTTTTCCAAATATCCTGGTTAAAAAATATACTTTTTCCCAGGTAAAGACACACTTCTTCCATGCTAAGTGACAATATGTTTTTCATAAATTTTCCCTCTGAACTGTAAAACTCACCAACCCTTTGAATGGTTAAGGTTTCATACACTGATGTACAACTTCCTCACATTTAGAGGATGAAGAAAGGGAGATAAGATCTGGAAAGACCTTTGATGTGCATCAACATATATGCTGCATGTTTTTGTATAACAAAATTATAAATTTAAATTCCACCAAACACAGCATGTTAGTTTCCAGAGTACTGAAATCAAGATTGCAATGCTCTTTTGTAAACCAATCCTATATTATGCCACATGATCTCACCAGCCAACAACAGCAGATATTCAGGGCATAGGACATGTGTTGCAGTCAGCCAATAGCAAGATACTTCACACAAATGTTCCAGTCAATTTAAAATAATGCCATAAATGTCTGATCTTCTAGGCTCAAAATTCCTCTAAGTGGCCCGTCTTCAAAGTGTTATGTTTGAAAAACAAGTCAAATTCTCTGTGATTTAGGAAATTCATCCACATTCTAAAACATAACGTAATTCATCTTGCATAAAGAAAATTTACTTTGAAAGTAATGCTTTTCAAACCCCCATTTGCAATACTTTTGAAGACTGTTACAAATAGGTCTATTTTAGCAGCTGTCGGAGAGTGCCAGAAAACAGGTATTATTGCGCATCCACAGCTGTGGTAATGTAGGAATCCAGCATATTTATATGTATAAAGCATTAAGAGATCTAACCTTGTGCTATAAAAGAAACTGGATACCAGTGGATACTCCAAGAGCATCGGAATTTTGTAAACCGTACTAAAATGCATAATTCAGCTTGAAGTGTGCATTGGTTTTGTCAAAATTCACAATCAAGTAAGCCCCAACTGATACTAAGATTTTCAATGTGGGTTTTGGGATGTAAATTTTCTTGGAGTGCCAGTACTGTACTACCTCATGTTTGCTTCTTTATTATGGCATAATGCCATACATGGAAGAAGGTGGAAATGTTCACTTGACATTCAGTGAACAATTGGTACTAGCCAATACTGTGGAATGCCCTCACTGGAAAAGATTAATAAAGCCAATATTTTAGCTAATTGACAAAACTTACTTCATTGTTCTGCAAAAATGTGGAAATAAAATAAAATCAGAAATCTGAAACTAATAACATATTTTTGCCTTCCATAATTATGTGAATGTATTTTAATTCACTTGATAGCTCCTATCCACACAAATCTGTTTTCATTCCATTTGATGTGGGAACTGTAAATGAAGAGGAAACAGTGGGATCACTTAACATAAACACGGGTCATGTGGAGACTACACTCCTCCCCACTACAAGTCAGACAACTCTGCACCTGTGCATATCTGGCAGATAGGGTGCACAAAAAAAAATGTTTCTCATTAGTATCTGGTTGCTTGCTGCTACTGCCTATACAGCTAACAGCCACACTTGAAGTGGCCAGAAGTGGGAGATGGTACTGCTCAAATGCGAGTCAACTGCCCATCTGCATGAGCCCATAGGCAACTGCACAAATGAACCTAATGTAAACAGTTATGACATCACACTCTAATACAGCAGTTTATTCTTATGAAGTATTGCATAGTCTTTGCCCCAAGGCCTTTTACATATTTTTGCTGTTTGCAGATGCTTGTGTGTGCGCAAGGAATTTTGTTGTTCTAAATGGTGCATTTCCTTTGCAACTGAAGTTTTTTACCCTCTCATTTATGTTTTATTCCTGCTGTATTATTCTCCATTAGTACAATACAGTAATATTTTTTGCTAGAGTATCAGCTCTTACCAGTCTTAACTACAAAATTTTAACTGAAAACTAAAACAATGATAAATTCTTGGTATTCCGAAAAATACCGTGGTTTTTCAGTTTTCTCCTGCATGAAAAAATTCCTGGGATTTTCCTGGATTTCCCATTTGTCCCAGATTGCATACACCCTGAAGAAATCTGAAGGAGAGACTATACATGAAAATATTAATAAAAAAGAAACCATAGAAAAAATTTTGCATTGTAGTTGGTTTAAGAGAAGAGAAAACAAAACTTTTTTAGGCCAAACACAGAAATGGATAATCCCAATGTAAAAACCATCAGAAAGGATCCATCAATCATGCAACAAAATGTTCAGTACTTAATCTAGAAACATTTAAGAGTAGAAACACTATTGAGTGATTGGAATAGCCCAACAGTAATGTGTTTTATTGAACACTGGATTCATGAAAAGAAGACACCTCTGTGCCACCTACAATAGTACTCAATAGTATTATGCTTTTGTAGCTCAAATTATAAAAATTGTAGCAGGATGTATGTGAAAAAAGTGGCTTACAAATATGCTAAAGAGCTGCTCCAATAAAACTCAGAATTGAAAACGATTTTGGATGTTCAGCAATCGAAATTTTCATTAAAATATGGAATAAATCTTCATCAATGTTTACTGTTCACCTGGCATTGTTACCACATAATTTTTGGGAGAATTAATGTATTAAATAACACTAGCAGTTCCAAAAAAAAATAAAGAATAATACTTAGTGGTGACTAACACCAATTACAGTAAAGTGTTGAAAGAATCAGGAATTTTTCTTCATTCAAATCTCTTACAGTTTCTGTGTTATATGTACAATGGTCTGCCACACAAAAAAGTTATTTCTTCATTTTCACTGTTTCATAAATCCTCAAGCGCATTTTTACTAGATCATTGCTTCTGTTCAGTGGCTCAATTCTTAAAACAAACTTTAAGCAAGAATGTGTAAAAAGTGTTGCTGTTGCTAAAGCGAGATGAAAAAGGATGATTTTATTGTATGATTAAAATATATTTTGATGTTATATGTAATTTGCATGTGCACATGCATGCACTCATGTGCAAGTAACATCCCAGAGTCTGTAGAGATTTACTGGATGAATAAAATAAATGAACTATATTAGCATTAACGCAAACAGTACTTCTGCTATACATTGTAGCAGCTCACGTGTCAGTGCTGCGCACTGCGGCACCTCACTAGCTGCAGCAGAATCTGACACGTCAGCAGTGGCCACAAGCTGCCCTGTGCCCTGCCGTCAACATCAGCAGTAGGGGCCACCAGCTGTGCTCCCTGTTGTTCATTAACAACTTCCTGCCTATGCTTGGCCCTGGATTCCAGTCGACGAAGCAACGACACCACCCAACCAGGTGCTGACAGGAGGAGGAGGAAAGCAGAGGGTAAGACACTACCTTGAGCCATCAACGTCACACCTGGAGTGGAACACACAGAGGAAGAACACGTGTGCATGTCCCCCAGTCAAAAGATAGCAGCCATAGACAAAATATTGAGCGAAATAGAAGCAGAGTTAAAAGCTAAGCATTCTTCATCTGCTCTGTTAACCATCATTAGAGACAAAGTGTTTCCCTTTACTTTCCAAATAATTAACCTTGAAGCTAAACTGTCATGTCTAAATGATTAAAACTTGAACTACAGAGAGCCTCAAACCCAGTCAAAGACTTACAAATCAACCTTTGCAAGAGAAGGCTGAGAAATTAGAGAACGAAACAAGGAACAGAGTGCAGCAAACCAAGACTTGCAACAACAAATTAGAGAATTAACTAATAAAGTCACACAACAAGTGCAAACACAAGCACAGACACTGACATATACTGCCGCCTTAACAATAGAACCTAAAACCAAAGAGGCTCGAAGAATGGAACAGGCTAAAACAAACAGGTCACAACCCTATATATCAAATTGACAGCAAATCAAGATGGCAAAGCTGTTTGACTGACAATCACCAACACCATAAATCCGAGGAAAGGGAGTATACACATAAAATAAATCAGAACCACCCAGATTGCAGTTATAGAAGAAATGGAAAATACAGGAAGATTGCTGAAAAATAAGAGAAATGACTGAAGACCTGCACACCATTGTCTATGAAGGACCACGAAAATGCAAGCCGCTCATGGCAGTATATCACATACCAGATAGACTTACTGATGAGGAGTTTTGTAGAAAGCCTTTACGAGCAGAATGTAAGCGGGTACACCATGAAAGAAGACTTCGACAGGGAAGTCAAAAGAAGGTTTTAAACAGGGCCTAAGGGAAGGGGTTTAAATCACCAGATATTGGAGGTCAGCCCACATCTGTACAGAGTCCATACACGAAGACAGAGAGTTTACATAGAATCTGAATCACTTTCTGTGAAAGACCATATAGTAGTAAACCAGTATTGTAAGTGTTGTGACCTACGACATGTGACTAAATCCTGCAGTAAGGCCGACGTTACATGTGCCAAGTGCAGCTACCAGTGACACAAGTGCGGTGAGTGCACGTCCATGGTTTGCATCTGTATCCCCTGCAAATAAAGAGGCCACATCTGCCATAAAACAGAAGGAGGTGATTGTCACCCTTATAAACAATTGCATGACCGGCTCCTGGACAGTATAGACTAAGACAGCTAAAATCAGCACACACACACACACACACACACACACACACACACACACACACACACAAACGGCACATGAATGCCCAAGCCAATCACTCAAAACACATAAATACAAATCACCATCAATGTTATAGAGAAGATACCAAAGAGCAATTTCCTGTAGAAGACAAATGAATCTTCTGCCCTATACACTCAAAGAAATTACAGGATAGATGCATTAATATGATAGAATATACAGGGTGTTACAAAAAGGTATGGCCAAACTTTCAGGAAACATTCCTCACACACAAAGAAAAGATGTTATGTGGACATGTGTCCGGAAACGCTTCATTTCCATGTTAGAGCTCATTTTAGTTTTGTCCACCTACGCTCAGTGGAGCACGTTATCGTGATTCATATGGGATACTCTACCTGTGCTGCTAGAACATGTGCCTTTACAAGTACGACACAACATGTGATTTATGCACGATGGAGCTCCTGCACATTTCAGTCGAAGTGTTCGTACGCTTCTCAACAACAGATTTGGTGACTGATGGATTGGTAGAGGTGGACCAATTCCGTGGCCTTCATGCTCTCCTGACCTCAACCCTCTTGACTTTCATTTATGGGGGCATTTGAAAGCTCCTGTCTATGCAACCCCGGTACCAAATGTAGAGGCTCTTCGTGCTCGTATTGTGGATGGCTGTGAGACAGTGTGCCATTCTCCAGGACTGCATCAGGGATTCCATGCGACGGAGAGTGGATGCATGTATCCTCGCTAACGGAGGACATATTGAACATTTCCTGTAACAAAGTGTTTGAAGTCATGCTGGTATGTTCTGTTGCTGTGTGTTTTTTCCATTCCATGATTAATGTGATTTGAAGAGAAGTAATAAAATGAGCTATAACATGGAAAGTAAGCGTTTCCGGACACATGTCCACATAACATATTTTCTTTCTTTGTGTGTGAGGAATGTTTCCTGAAAGGTTGGCCGTACCTTTTTGTACAGCCCTGTATAGGTGAAATGACAATCGGTGGCTCCATCCACTGCGAGGTGGCAAAACAAATATAAAGACAATTACAGCACTGGATAAACTTCCAAATAACGTTAACGAAGAGCATAGATGAGTTTGACCTTACATATACTGTGCACAAGAAAATGTACAAACAAAACTGACATACTCCTTCACAATTTCTCCCAACTGAATTACATCACATTGCACATACACAAGTTGAACACAAACCAGAATCATCACCATATGGAAAACCCTACAACACACGTAAATGTGAACAGTACATCAAACCAGTCAAATGTTTCTCGAGAGGCACTCTTCACTCCGGGAAAAAGGAGCAAAGAACAGACAGGCACATAGACCCTGAATCAATACACATCAAAACAATGAGACCACAGACCAATACAACACTCAGAACTACCGGACCCAGACTTATAAAAGTAGACAAATTAGATGAGGGCAAATCTGAGGGAGAGACATGTGATATTTGCAATGATGTCAACATGCGTCGAGAAACAACCTCCATTCCAAACATCAACATTCCCCTTTGTCATATATCTCGTTACAGAGGTAGACTATTTCTTTTCTTGCCTTGTTTCCCAGACTCTTCAACAGTTCTGCCAGCAATTCATCTATTCCACATGCCTTCCTATTCCTAATCTCCTTCAGCACCTTTTCTACTTCTGCTTCCATGATGGTAAATCCCTTTCCATCTTCTGGCACATGTCGCTCCTCTTCAACCTTATTTCTCTTTGCATTTCATCCCCCTTATACAGACATTCAATATATTCTTGCCATCTGTTCAAAACCTCCTGTGGTTCTATTTCCATGTTATTCCTCTTTCTTTTACATTCAAAAACTCTCACTAGACAGTCTATACATCATTTCATGCTTTCCCTCTCTCTCCATTTTCTCTATTTCGTCGCATTTCTGTTTCATCCATTTTTCTCTTGCTTCTTCAGTTTCTCTTCTTAATTCATTATTCAGTTTCCTGTACTTCTTTTTGCCTTCTACAGTTTCTACACTTTTCCACTTTCTGTGCTCTTCCATCTTTTCAACATGTTTTCTGTTATCCACTCTTTCCTGGTGCTTTGGGATACTCTAATTCCTAGTACTTCTTCAGCAGAGTCCATGAGCCCTTCCCTCATTTTTATCCACTTGTCATTAACACTTTCATCAACACCACCTCTTTGCCATTTTTCCATAAATCTGTTCTCCAAATCTGATGCATTTCGTACCTCTATGAGTCTTTCTATGTTTAGTTTTTCCTTTGCTTTACCTCTCCAGACTTTTTTCAACTTCACTTGTATTTCTCCCATCACTAGGTTGTGGTCTGAATTTATATGCGCTCCTGGATAAGCTTTAGCATTCTTCAAACAGTTCCTAAATATTTTTTGTATCAGGATGTAGTCAAGCTGATATCTTTTCATATTCAAATTTCATATGCATGTGTAACGTCTCCTTTTGTGGTGTTCAAATAATTTGTTACCCACTGCTAATGCATTGTCCTTACAGAAACTAATTAGTCATTCACCTCTCTCATTTCTTATTCCTAATCCAAATTTTCCTACTGTATCTTCATCTCTTCCTTCAGCTACCACTGCATTCCAGTCCCCCATGATGATAATGCAGACGTTTATATTTTCTCTCTCGGTGAGTTCTTGTATTTTCTCAAAATATTCTTCCATTTCCTCATCTCTGTGCTGGCTGGTTGACATATATACCTGTATT
This sequence comes from Schistocerca americana, assembly GCF_021461395.2. Classification (NCBI taxonomy): domain Eukaryota; kingdom Metazoa; phylum Arthropoda; class Insecta; order Orthoptera; family Acrididae; genus Schistocerca; species Schistocerca americana. Next base: position 596,334,377 of record NC_060124.1, on the reverse strand, counting down.
AATACCAAATCTTTTGAACTACCCTTCAGTCATATCATCATCCGTCTTCCATCAATATATTGTACCTTCTTTACCTTATTTTTCAACTTTTGCCATATCAATATTCCTACTCTGTTCTCACCACTCTTGACTTCCCCTGAGTGAAAGAGCTTATAATCTCCACTTTCTATCTCCCCATTCTCTCCCCATCCCATTTCACACAAACCAAGGGCATCTAATCTGTTCCTTTTAATCTCCTGTTTTGCATTCTCCATCTTTCCTGGTTTCAGAAGTGTCCTCACATTCCATGTTCCAATCCGCATCTTTCCTCCCTTCACCATCCCTTTCTTCCTTTCAAATATGTCTACTCTCAAAGTGTTCCCCTCCCAGTGATCCGAATGAGGGGAAGTTTTAACTCCGGAATATTTCACATGGAGAGACATACCATGTACTGCTTGGGAATGTAATGTGGTAGTTTCCCGTTACTTTCCACATAGGCAGTAGGATGCCCAGCCTAAAGTCAGCCGCTCACCACGAGTCAGACGCTGTCTGTAGCTGCCCCTCTGGGGTTCTGTCGCTACTTGTACTCTGTTGTACCCAAAGAGAAAAGGTGCCAGCTCTGCCATACCGAAGCCCATCTTCTCCGCCTTTGCTGCCATTGAGGTCTTCACCGTATCCCTGGCAAGGGGCCCTCACGAGGTACTATCACCCAGGCCAGGTGAACCAAGGTTTTTTTAACGAGGTGTTACTACTCCCCCTCCTCCTTTCTCAACCAGGCTTGGGACCGGCTATGGCGGAAGGGATGGTTTGTGGGAGAAGACAGAGGAAGAAGGAGATACAAGGTGATAGACAACATAAAGGGAAGGGGAAATTATGCAGACCTGAAGAGGATGGCAGAAGACCGGATAGCCGTTCAGGCAATAATACCATGTGAAAACCTGCCTTTAGGCATAACACTGATAATGATGATGATGATGACGACTTAGCAAGTTTGAAGTTTTTTAGTAGAAACCATCAATGCTTTTCTATGAATGTTATGTATTGCACAGCTCATATAGAGGATGCCATACAAACAACCAATGTGTTCTCTTCAAAGCCTACCACCATAATACTGTAACAGAAGCCCAAACGGGGACTGACATGCTGGGATGTGTTTTGGAAATATGAAATAGTGGTATGTAATCTAATGTATAAGCAGTGTAGGTTATGCAACAAGTTGTAACTTCTTATACTATCGCCTGACTATGTAATTCTTGTAGTTTTGCACAGATAATGGTAGGCACTAGCTGGAACCTAGATTTATTTCAATGAAGCCTGAAAGGAAAGGACAACTGATTTCTGTGCTGGAACATTCTTGAAGTCTAAATGTTATCCAGTCAGTTCCCAAAATCACAAAGCCACATCAACAGCCACCAGCTCTAGTAAGATGAGCACATTCTGATTCTGTTAAGCAGCTAACATCAGCACCATACAGAGAACATTTGAAAAAATGCCAAGAGAATAAATATGTGATGGAATCAAAAACAGAAGCAAAAGTTTTCTTCTTGAAAAGAAAAGGACAACAACACAGGATATATAATCTTCCAGTTATTTGAAGTCTGTTACAACTTAAATAGATAACCAATTTCTTCTGGGTGGGCCACAAAGCCTCAACAAATTTGAACTAGGTCAGCGCTTCAGATGTACATCTCAAAAAGAAGGCAAGGAATGCATATTCCACAGTGGATGTTGCTCTGGAGACAAACAGAGAAACAGCACAGGTGCATGCAATGCTACCCTTAGAATCTCAAAGAATGGAAACTTAAAAAAACTTTTGTATGTCCAGTCTGCACCTTTCTTGCGCAATAAATGTACCAAAAGTTAGACAGGCAATAAGCAGGAGAATTCATTGTTCTGGGGTATACCTGTTCTATTGGTTAATATTGTTTTCCAGAGTGTCTCATATTACAAGACAATTCCTGTTTTGATCAAACCTGACTTGTGTGAGCTTTTTTAAAATTTAAATTTATTAAGTATCAAGCAGCTTAATTCAACCAAACAAATTTCAAGTACAATGATTTCACATACATTCCCAGTTGACAGACAGTTATATCAAATGATGTTGTACAGATGGAGTAATGTGAGATGAGGAAATCTTAACTTCAGGAATGAGGTTAGTATGAAGTCCACCCACCATTAGCATCAGTTACCTGCCTCATCTGATAAGGCATGGAAGCAGTCAGCCTCTTGAAATGGGTGTCATTATTTGCAAGACTCACCCATCTGAAACTAGGTCCACAGTTTGTCAGGAGTGTTTGGAACTGGTGTTGGGAGTGTAAATTCATTTAATGGTCTTTTTATTTCAATGGGATTCAAGTCGGATGCTCAAACAGACCAACCAATGAGGTCAATGTTGGCCACCTGTGAGAATTATTGCCGAACAATTGGAATCGTGTGAACGATGGTGAGGACCTGCTGGAACTGGATCACACTATTTAGATAGTGCATCTTCACAATCAGCAGATGATGTGTTTCACAATGTGAATATGTGGTGAGAAGATCATACATTTGAAGTATACCTGCTCCATCCAGTGACATCTGCTCACAGTAAGAAACTGAGGTGTGATCGACATGCATATGTTTTGCCTTGTACTGTGGATGGCTATATCCTCTCTGTGGCTTTAGACAATCATAGAATCCTCATTCTCTGAGCTAAATATTAACTCATCTGAAAGATATGGTGCCACTTACGATCTGCAGGCAATTCAGTGAAGGCAAGCCTATAAAATTTTTGATGGTCAGGGAGGACACCTTTATTAGCAGCCATATAGCCATCTAAAGAGAAATTACCTTAACAAGGGAACAAATACATTGCTAAGAGTGTTACATATGTGGTCACTGCCAATGTTGCATATCACTGGTGAGAGCTATACACAATTGAAGGTACTTGAGCTTATTCACAATATTGTTTGTTAATTGTACAGCATTCATAGTATTTTGCACTTAGAGGTATCTCGTGCAAAGGCAGCAAAATTGGAGTACATCATGCAAGTAGTTATTCGGACAGTCGGTTATTTAAGATCCCACAGTTTGATGCATTGAAAATTGTCCAGTTTAAACTAGAAATTTGTGGAAGATTATAGAGATTTTTCATACCAGAGAGAAGTTTGCAGCTTAGTTGCTGCAATGTACTGAAAATAATTTCTAAACTAAATATGCCAATAAATCAGTTTTTAAAGGACATAAGAAGGCATGACCCCAAATGGACGATACAGAGTGAGTTGTACAAATTGCATTTTTAGTGAATATTAGAGAACTTACTATTGCTTTGAACACTAGCTTGCAAAGTGGAAATAAAGTAGTTTCTGAAATGACTGAAAAAGTGAGAGTTTTTATGAGAAAGGTTGCTCTGTGGGAAAGGATTGTCCATCAGAGAATGCCGTATATTTCCATATATAGCCTTCTGTCCATGAAAACAATTACACGGGGTATATTTCTCTAATTATTACAATAAAAGAGCAATTCCTCAAGCAATTTGGAGATATGTTAAATTTATCCCAATCTTTTGACTTCTTTTCAAGACCATTTGCTACTTTTGCAGATAAGAGTCCTGACAATTTTCAAATGGATTTAATAGCTGTACAATGTAATCCTTGTCTGAGACACAAGCTTTTTGAGATAAAAGGTTACTAGAATTTATCAAACTTTCCACAATGATAGTTTTCTCATCTTCAATGTGAAGCTGCAAAATTACAGGTGCATAATGTCATTGCTTGGTTCAATGTATGTTTGTGAGAGATGTTTCCCTCTTATATACATTTTCCATCATTGGTGTTTGCCCTTACCAAAGGTTATGTTTTCTGCCTTAAGGTAGAAATTTTATGCTGGACATTAAACACATTGTAAATTAGACTTGTAATAATTAAAAAAATTTAAATAACCTCTGAAACTACTCTTTTCAACCATCCTATTAAATCTTGCTTCCATATTCAATAACGCATGCTAGGAAATAAGAAGCAAATTTAATGCATTACAGAGGATGAAATCACAGAAATGGTAGGGGAAGTATATGGTGAGAAGGTGGGGGAGGGGAGGGGTGAGAATTTATCATGTGGCCTGCACCTGCATGCAGGTCAGCCACAAACACCTGCTCACAGGCATGTATGCACACTTTTACATTCTTAAAACCTGTAAGTGTTGATTTGTTGATACAGGTGAAGGCCATGAAGCCCAAGACAATAGGTAACCACAGCATTTAAAGCTGTAAGACACCAATCGTGCTATGTAGGTAACAATTTAGTTTAAATTTGTGCCTTCTGCCATAAAAACATTTGCATCTTAGTTGTAGTGTAGCACCAATCAAGTTACTCACATGCTAGAATTTAGTTCACAGCAAAAATTATTGGCAGTTTTGTCAAACATTGTTGCAGATTATCACATAAAATAAATAAGTGTGTGTACTTATCTGTTTCAAGTTGTAGGAAATTTGATATATTAATAAGGTATATTAGTATTTGGAACATTTTTCGTACATTTCAAGAGCTATGTGTAAATATTTAGCACAACATTGTTAACAATTTGAACTTCACAATATTGTTGTAATAAAATATTATCATTTTGTCAATTTGGTTTTTTTTGTGGAAAGTGTTTGAAAATGGTGTTCCTATTGATGCAAGAAGACTTTAAATATGCTAAAATTTAATCAGAGAAGTACTGTAAACAGTGTTACTTTGTGTCTGTATTTATTAACTTGTGTAGTGCAACTTTGATCTTTATTTCAAATATCACACCTTATACCTAAGGCCAGAGAAGCTACAACTGGAGACACAACCTTTGAAGCATCCCATACCATCTACGGGCTGCTGCTTTATTTTTCTGTGCAATATTGTTATGGGTATCATAATTGTTGAAATCTGTGTTCATGCTATTGGTAAAAAAACTGAGGAAACATGAACAGTCACATTGTGGTGTAGTATGTGCACCAGAAATGACAACATAAGCATAATATTGAAACTCCACTGGGCTACTTTGCGGCACATTGATACTCTCCTGAAGTAATACAACCAGTTTCTGCAGTGTCCATAATGGGAAGAAAAATGATGAAGACAAACACACTTAAGCTAGATGGGATACTCTAAGTAAAGAAGTAAAGTTGATCTTCACAAATGAGCTCTCTCTGAGGGAATTCTCTGCAAAATGCAAAATTCATAGGAAGACTTTGCAACTGAAGATGAAAGTGGCATGGTGCTTGACTGGAAGATCCATAGTGATTCCTAGCCAACAACCTTTATTCACAGAGGAGGAAAAAAATCTGTTTGTAGCCATGGAACTGCAATGTCGTTGTATGGTTTTCCGATGGGATCTTTGGATCTGTGTTGTGCATTTAATGCATACCTCGACAAATTGAGAACAGTGCCTGTGTTCAAATATGAAAATTTTCCTGTAAAGGTGTGGTCTAAGTCTTTCATGAAATGTTGCACAGCCTTTCTGTCTCAACAAACCTTGAAAAATATTACGTATGCAAGGTTTTGACATACTAAGGATTGGTGTTTTTTTTTTTCTCTCTAATTTGGAAAAGGGGCTATGAGGTACCCCACCAGAGAACATATAGAATTTTAACAAAGCAAATTTGGTTGATGATCCTGGCACCAAAAGGGCTGTCACTCATAACAGAACAAAGTATCTGGAACGAACAGAAAATACATCATACTTATGTACCTCTATTGAGGTATGTGGAAATGCTGCTGGTGAATTGGCTGCTGTAGCTTTGAGGGATGAAGTAGTGAAAGCAGCAGACGATCAAGTAGGTAAAAAGACAAGGGCTAATAGAAATCCTTGGGTAACAGAAGAAATATTGAATTTAATTGATGAAAGGAGAAAATATAAAAATGCAGTAAATGAAACAGGCAAAAAGGAATACAAACGTCCCAAAAATGAGATCGACAGGAAGTGCAAAATGGCTAAGCAGGGACGGCTAGAGGACAAATGTGAGGATGTAGAGGCTTGTCTCACTAGGGATAAGATAGATACTGCCTACAGGAAAATTAAAGAGACCTTTGGAGAGAAGAGAACCACTTGCAACGATATCAAGAGCTCAGATGGCAACCCAGTTCTAAGCAAAGAAGGTAAAGCAGAAAGGTGGAAGGAGTATATAGAGGGTTTATACAAGGGTGATGTATTTGAGGACAATATTATGGAAATGGAAGATGATGTAGATGAAGATGAAATGGGAGATACGACACTGCTTGAAGAGTTTGACAGAGCACTGAAAGACCTGAGTCAAAACAAGGCCCCGGGAGTAGACAACATTCCATTAGAACTACTGACAGCCTTGGGAGAGCCAGTCCTGACAAAACTCTACCATCTGGTGAGCAAGATGTACGAGACAGGTGAAATACCCTCAGACTTCAAGAAGAATATAATAATTCCAATCCCAAAGAAAGCAGGTGTTGACAGATGTGAAAATTTCCGAACTATCAGTTTAATAAGTCACAGCTGCAAAATACTAATGCGAATTCTTTACAGACGAATGGAAAAACTGGTAGAAGTGGACCTTGGGGAAGATCAGTTTGGATTCTGTAGAAAAGTTGGAACACATGAGGCAATACTAACCTTACGACTTATTTTAGAAGAAAGATTAAGAAAAGGCAAACCTACGTTTCTAGCATTTGTAGACTTAGAGAAAGCTTTTGAAAATGTTGACTGGAATACTCTCTTTCAAATTCTAAAGGTGGCAGGGGTAAAATACAGGGAGTGAAAGGCTATTTACAATTTGTACAGAAACCAGATGGCAGTTATAAGAGCCGAGGGGCATGAAAGGGAAGCAGTGGTTGGGAAAGGAGTGAGACAGGGTTGTAGCCTCTCCATGATGTTAGTCAATCTGTATATTGAGCAAGCAGTAAAGGAAACAAAAGAAAAATTCGGAGTAGGTATTTAAATTCATGGAGAAGACGTAAAAACTTTGAGGTTCGCCGATGACATTCTAATTCTGTCAGAGACAGTAAAGGATCTGGAAGAGCAGTTGAATGGAGTGGACAGTGTCTTGAAAGGAGGATATAAGATGAACATCAACAAAAGCAAAACGAGGATAATGGAATGTAGTCAAATTAAATCGGGTGATGCTGAGGGAATTAGATTAGGAAATGAGACACTTAAAGTAGTAAAGGAGTTTTGCTATTTAGGGAGTAAAATAACTGATGATGGTTGAAGTAGAGAGGATATAAAATGTAGACTGGCAATGGCAAGGAAACCGTTTCTGAAGAAGAGAAAATTGTTAACATCGAGTATAGATTTAAGTGTCAAGAAGTCGTTTCTGAAAGTATTTGTATGGAGTGTAGCCATGTATGGAAGTGAAACATGGACGATAGCTAGTGTGGACAAGAAGAGAATAGAAGCTTTCGAAATGTGGTGCTACAGAAGAATGCTGAAGATTAGATGGGTAGATCACGTAACTAATGAGGAGGTATTGAATAGGATTGGGGAGAAGATAAGTTTGTGGCACAACTTGACTAGAAGAGGGGATCGGTTGGTAGGACATGTTTTGAGGCATCAAGGGATCACAAATTTAGCATTGGAGGGCAGCGTGGAGGGTAAAAATCGTAGAGGGAGACCAAGAGATGAATACACTAAGCAGATTCAGAAGGATGTAGGTTGCAGTAGGTACTGGGAGATGAAGAAGCTTGCACAGGATACAGTAGCATGGAGAGCTGCATCAAACCAGTCTCAGGACTGAAGACCACAACAACAACAACAACAACAACAACAACGTGGGCAGAAGGTAGACCAGGAAATTTAAGATATTACCAAATGATATGGGTGGTCTTTGAAGATAGCATGCATCACTTACTCTTCGAATTTTAAAGAAGCAAGAAGGCCTAAAAGCTGTATTTGGTGATTCTCTAAGTTCCATATAAAGTTATGTCCAAGGTATCTGTAATGAAAATAACCAATTTGATTGCACTCCTGCAAAATTTAACAACACCTCAATTGCTACTGCTCAATGTATCATTTCTTTGGACTCTAGAATAACATTGCAGAGCCGATTGATAAAACAGACAGGATGCTACGCAGTGCTTAGGGATGTATTCCAATGTCTTCTCAGAAAGCTGTTGACTAACTTCGATCCAGTAATAAAGAAAAATTTGAGAGACCAGAATGTTTCCCCAGCACAGGAGCAAGGGTTTTGTGCATCTTCCACAAGCAGTCCTTGAAAATACCTGTGAGTAATGACTAATCATGTGGGTGAGATGTTATTGTGAGAATTAAATAATAAGAGGGAGGATGTAACAAAATGTTGTATGCCCAATTGTTGCAGGATATTAAATGTCCCCCAGGGATAAACCATCATACATGTGAACATTCAGGATGTCAACAATGACAAGCATACAATGGAAAAATCATCTGGAGAGAAAGGAAAACAGAATGGAACACAATCCTCCTTTGAAGTTCCAAAACTTTCTGTAAGTACAGAAATTTTACTGGAGACAACAGGGAATGAGAGAAATAATACCAGTGACACATTTTCTCTTAATGATTATGATGAGAGCATGGAACTGATTTGAACATGCCAGACACAAAATATTTTCCTTCACAAGTGCTCTCAGACAACAGTGACACTCTGGAAGCAAATGACACAAATGTTTCCCAAGAGGGGCTATTTCGGTGGTTGTCTTCAACACCATCCTGTTCCCTGGCAAAAGTATGAGAGTAATAAGTGAAGGATAGATGCTGAATGACTTGGAATAATCAAAAATCTATTGGAGATGGCCAATTCATCCAGATGAAATTCTATACAAAAAGACTGAAGTTTCGCATACTATCATCAACTGAAGCGAGTGGAAAGCCATGGCTATGATGAACAAATGCCTACTGGTATCACTGCTGAGGTGAAAAACTAGTGTTATTACTGTGTAAATAATCGTACACTACATAATCCAAATTACATGTACACAACTATTTATCAAACTTTCACATTTTCAAGTAATGTTTCACTGGTCAACTGTGAGTTTTCTTTTTTTCTGGCCTTTAAAGTGGAAAGAAGAGATGTCACAATATTGCTCCATCTGTCAGGTCATTACTGTGATGAAAATTTCTCTATGGTAGTTATAGATGTCAATCCAAGCAAAAAGAAACTATACAGATATAGGCCGCATGTAAGTTATGCGCATGTATTTTCTTCATCTCATGACTTACATTTGCAATCCATTTGGTTTGCATGCAGGAAACACATCAAAAATTTATAAAACTGTTACAATGATTTTTACATTAATAAATAATGGCACTGTAATAAATAATAACACGAAAAGGATATTTCTTGGAAAGTGCAACACATTGTACCCAGCTCAAGTTTCCAGTTTGTCCAACATGAATTCATCCACTGAGTAATAACACTTCAGTGTCAGTACCTCATACAGCTTTCTTTTATGTGAACCTAAATTCATCTGCATCAACTTGTCCCTTTTAATTTATTACAAATTTTCATTCCCATGTATTGAGATACCTGGCAAACAATCAGAGGCATTGGGTGGGAGCATAAAATTTTCTTTGTTTCGTGTATCATGTGAATGGACAAAATGCATTCCAAAGAGCTCAGCCATATCTGTGACTGAATGCACAAGAAATAGTATTTGTGACAAGATTATACAAGGTAATGGAGGTTTCTGAATATTACTCAAGCTGGGATGATGCAAAATGTGCTTTTAATTTCTAAATACTGGTCACTAGCCATGTAGGGAAGATAATGCAGGTATATTTTTAACCCTGACCCCTTCAAAGCACATATGAAAATTTAAGAAATTATTTTGAGTAATAATTGAGTATTATATGATATAGGGACAATCTGATTTCACAATGAGAGGATTTAAATGCTGGACTGCCTTTTCATATAAGGGAAAAGCTAATTACACTAACCAAACCCACTGTTCAATAATCTATATGGATATTCGATTGCCCTGATATGATTAATTAAGACACAAAGGCTTATTATCAAAGTGGAAAGAACAATGTGCTCAATTTGAACAACAACAACAACAACAACAACAACAACAACAACAAGAATAATAATAATAATAATAATAATAATAATACATGGCAAGCACCCGTATCATCTAACACAGCCACACATCGATCAAGACGCATCCAACACATGGCTAAAAAGAGGCAATATGTACAGTGAGACAGAAGGATTCATGATTGCAATACAGGATCAAACAATAAACACCAGATATTACAGCAAGCATATTATTAAAGATCCCAATACCACAACAGATAAATGCAGACTTTGCAAACAACAAATAGAAACAGTAGATCACATCACAAGCGGATGAACAATACTAGCAAATACAGAATACCCCAGAAGACATGACAACGTCGCAAAAATAATACATCAACAGCTTGCCTTACAACATAAACTTTTAAAACAACACGTTCCTACATACAAGTATACACCACAAAATGTACTGGAGAATGATGAATACAAATTATACTGGAACAGAACCATTATAACAGATAAAACAACGCCACATAACAAACCTGACATCATACTCACCAATAAAAAGAAGAAATTAACACAACTAATTGAAATATCCATACCCAATACAGCAAATATACAGAAGAAAACAGGAGAAAAAATTGAAAAATACATCCAACTGGCTGAGGAAGTCAAGGACATGTGGCATCAGGATAAAGTTGACATTATACCAATTATACTTTCAACTACAGGAGTCAACAAACGCAATATCCACCAGTACATCACTGCAATACAGCTACATCCAAACTTATATATACAACTTCAGAAATCCGTAATTATTGATACATGTTCAATTACCCGAAAGTTCCTAAACGCAATGTAGCATATACCGTACAGTTAAAACGAAGTGACGCTTGATCAAGGTCCGCGTCACTTTCATTCCGAACCAGACCTAAGGTCTGAGAAAGGAAAGATAAAAATAATAATAATAATAATAATAATAATAGTAATAATAATACAGGGTGTCCCAAAAAGAATGACCCAATTTTAACTTTTAATAATATTGAGACAAATGTCACTAGGTAGCTGAAACAGTGATACTTGTAATAGGCATTGTGTAGAGTTTCAGAAAAAATCTGATCGATGTTGCTACGAGCGCTGACCTGTAGTGTGTAGCCAGTCTCGCACAATATGGCATCCGTGCAACAGATGGCCTCCTAGGTCTCTTCATTTAACACCATGGGATTTCTTCCTGTAGGGATATGTTAAACAATGTTTTTATATTCCCCCCTTACCTCGTGACATTGATGAACTAATAACCAGAATATCAGCTGCTGTAGCTCCAGTGACAGATGACACCTTGCACTCAGTTCGGGATGAATTCAGCTATCGGCTAAATGTAGTCCATGCAGCCAATGGAGGACATATTGAACATTTATGACGTATTTTTATAAATTTCTGTCTTTTCAGAGTGATTTAGTATGCAATTTGTTGGTGTTAAGTCCTTCTGCGTAACAAGTAAACTACTAGTAATAGTAATAATAGTAGTAATTTAGGTAGGACCCGCTCTGAACCCACAATCCGACATGCTAAATAATACAAATTATGGATACAATATTACTGGAACATACCAACACAAAATCACACATTTGCTATACATGGATGACCTAAAACTACTGGTAGCAACAAATCAACAACTCAACCAATTACTAAAGATAACAGAAGTATTCAGCAATGATGTAAATACGACTTTTGAAACAGACAAATTTAAGAAAAATAGCATAGTCAAAGGAAAACACACTAAACAAGAAGATTACATATTGGATAACCACAGCGACTTCATAGAAACAATGGAAAAAACAGATGCCTATAAATATCTAGGATACAGAAAAAAAATAGGAATAGATAATACAAATATTAAAGAAGAAAAATATAGTCAAAGACTAACAAAAATACTGAAAATGGAATAGACAGCAAGAAACAAATCAAAAGCTATAAATACTTACGCTATACCAATATTGACCTACTCATTTGAAGTAGTGAAATGGAGTAACACAGACCTAGAAGCACTAAATACACTTACATGATCACAATGCTACAAATATAGAATACATCACATACATTCAGTAACAGATAGATTCACATTAAGCAGAAAAGGAGGAGGAAGGGGATTTATTGACATAAAAAACCTACATTATGGACAGGTAGACAATTTAAGAAAATTCTTTATAGAAGGAGCAGAAACTAGCTAAGTACACAAAGCAATCACTATATAAATACATCAGCTACACCACTGCAATTTCATAACCACTCCTACAACCCTTTGGATCACATAACATCAACAGATACGAAGAAAGTAAATTGGAAAAGGAGAACACTACATGGCAAGCAACCGTATCATCTAACACAGCCACACATAGCTCAAGACGCATCCAACACATGGCTAAGAAAAGGCAATATACAGGGTGGTCCGAAAGTCAGGAAACATCCTGATAAAATCCAAATGGAGTAGCAAACAAGGAAACATAGCCCCTACACACGAGGAATGGGAAGGGGGAAACTTTATAGGCTATGCCACCAACATGGCGGCCATCTTGAAAGCCACCATCTTGGATTCAACTCCAAAATTTCAAATGGGAATGTGGTCATGTGACATATCAAACAGATAGAGAATTTCACCAGAAAAACAATTCCATTGTTATTTTAAACATAGCTTTATTCATTCTTGGGTTATAGCCAATTACTTGCGGCAGCAGTGGGACGCTCGGCAGCGCGAGTATTACGCACTGAGAAGTCATAAAATGGAGTCTGAAACGGTGCAATGTGACTATCCCATGCCTGATATGTTACATGTGTTTAACTGTTAGGTATCTTTTACTCATGCTAACGTTTTAGTCATTGTATCCTTATTTACAGGTTACAAAATGTCCTTAACTTATGAAGAATGCATTGAAATCATCTTGATATCAGGAGAAAGATGCACATGGGTCATTGCTGAGGATTTCAACAGTCGTCACCCAACCAGACAGCCCATCATTCAAAGCGCAGTTGCCAAGCTTTTGGCCAAATTCTGAGCAACAGGTTCTGTTGAAGATAAACATAAGGCTGGAAGACCAAAATCCGCCACCAATGAAGCAACAACAGTGAGCGTGTTGGCATCATTTAGCAGGAGTCCGCAACGGAGTACTCGTCACCTGTCACAAGAATGTGGGGTTAGCCGTACCTCCATACTGCGAATTTTATCGCAGTACAAATGGCACCCGTACAAAATTCAGCTGCTCTAGCACCTGAACGAGGATGAACCAGACCGTCGGGTACAGTTCGCAGAATGGGTGACACAGCAGCTGCAGATACACCCACGTTTGCCCTATCAGGTGCTGATCAGTGATGAAGCCATTTGGTTTATCAATGGTGAAGTGAAAAATCAGAATCACAGATACTGGTCTGACACAAATTGGCACTGGATTGATTCTTCCAAAATGGTCGACTCACAAAAATTGATGGTCTGGTGTGATGTGTGGGGTACCAGAGTCGTTGGACCATTTTTTTATTGATGGTACATTAACAGCCAACGGTTGTCTGAGGTTATTGTATGAAGAAGTGTTTCCCTCATTGTTTACGGAGGACGGGACATTTTCGGAATGCTTCCACCATGAAGGAGCCCCACCACATTATGGGCGCAATTTGCGAGCATACCTGGATGTGCAGTTCCCTCAAAAGTGGATTGGTCGTAGGGGTGCTGTGGAGTGGCCACCAGGTTGGTGGTCTCTCGGGACTGTGCAACATCAGCGTAATGTCTCTTCGGCACATAACACACATGCTGCTGAGCGCCCCACCACTGCCTCACGTAACTGGCTATAACCCGAGAATGAATAAAGCTATGTTTAAAATAACAACAGCATTGTTTTTCTGGTGAAATTCTCTATCTGTTTGATATGTCACATGACCACATTCCTATTTGAAATTTTGGAGTTGAATCCAAGATGGCGGCTTTCAAGATGGCCACCATGTTGGTGGATTAGCCTATAAAGATTACCCCTTCCCGTTCCTTGTGTGTAGGGACTCTGTTGCCTTGTTTGCTACTCCATTTGGATTTTATGAGGGTGTTTCCGAACTTTTGGACCACCCTGTATACAGTGTGATGGAAGGATTCATGATTGCAATACAGGATCAAACAATGAACACCAGATATAACAGCAAGCATATTATTGAAGATCCCAACACCACAACAGATAAATGCAGACTTTGCAAACAACAAATAGAAACAGTAGATCACATCACTAGCGGATGTACAATACTAGCAAATACAGAATACCTCAGAAGACATAACAATGTAGCAAAAATAAGACATCAACAACTTGCCATACAACATAAACTAATAAAACAACACGTTCCCACATACAAGTATGCACCACAAAATGTACTGGAGAATGATGAATACAAATTATACTGGAACACAACCATTATAACAGATAAAACAACACCACATAACAAACCTGAGATCATACTCACCAATAAAAAGAAGAAATTAACACAACTAATCGAAATATCCACACCCAATACAACAAATATACAAAAGAAAACAGGAGAAAAAATTGAAAAATACATCCAACTGGCTGAGGAAGTCAAGGACATGTGGCATCAGGATAAAGTTGACATTATACCAATTATACTATCAACTACAGGAGTCATACCACACAATATCCACCAGTACATTAATGCAATACAGCTACATCCAAACTTATATATACAACTACAGAATTCAGTAATTATTGATACATGTTCAATCACCCAAAAGTTCCTAAATGCAATGTAACATATACCGTACAGTTAAAAGCAAGTCACGCTTGATCGAGGTCCATGTCACTTTCCATTTCTGACCAGACATAATGTCTGAGAAAAGAAAGAATAATAATAGAAACAGAAAGAATATGGAAAATTACAGAAATCAGCAGAATGATAATGTAGGACCCACAACAAGAATCTTAAGATAACCAAAACCACATCAAATGCAGAAACAGAAGCAGCTTAATTACAGATTTCATCTTGCATGTGAAAACAGGAATTGTGATCCACAGTGGCAATACCAGCCATTTAACTACCCTGCAGACCCTAGTTAGGTGAATAATAGTAATGTCGATAATGATAATCTGAGCAGCAATGTTAGGACAGACATTAACCAACCGTACGTACCACATTCCAAAAACTGCATTTAACTCTGCTGACAACATAAACTACAACAAGGAAAATAAGCAGTTTTCCATGAGATACTGTAATCAGATAGATAAATAATCTACTCACCAAGCACCAGCAGGAGAATCCACATATAAAGAAAGCTTTTACTTGTGCAAGGTTTTTGTGCCAGGGGCTCCTCCTAGCAGATGGGTTAAAAGGGAAAGGAGAAGAGAAGGGAAAGGAACTGGAGAGGTTTAGGAAAAGGGTTAGAGTTAAGAAAATTCAATAAGAACCCAGAGTCAGGGGAGAATTAGTGGATGGGATGAGAGGCAAAGACTGATCGTAAAGGACTGCACTGGATGAGATATGAAAACCTGAGAGCTGTCGAGTCCTGAGAAACTGGTGTCTTGGATGAACCCAGATGGCATATGTAGTGAAGCAGACACCAAGATCACGAATGTCATGTTGCAGAGCATGCTCTATGACAGGATATTGTGTGTTGCTAGTATACACCCTCTGCCTATGCCCACTCATCCTAACTGACCACTTGATGGTATTCTTGACAATGTAGAAAACCAAACAGTGTGGACACAGCAACCAGTATACGACATTTGTTTCTCACGTGTTTCCCTTTGATATTATATGTTTTGCCAGTTACAGGGCTGGTATAGGTAGTGATAGGAGGGTGCATAGTGGAAGTCTTGCAGCAGGGATTGTCACAGAGGTAGGAGCCATAGGGAAGGGAGACGGGTGCAGACCAAGCATAGCATCCCACAAGGATATTTCAGAGCTTGGGAGGGCAACAAGAGACTATTCTAGGTGCAGTGGGAAAAATGGCAGATAGAATGGATCTCATTTCAGGGCGAGATTTTAGGGAGTCATGGTCTTGTCAAAGTAGCTGATAAATGCATTCAAGGCCAGGATCATACTGTGTGACAAGTTATGTGCCCTGCAGCTATTTGTAGGATGGATCAGTAGTGCCAGGATTGGATGTGATAGCCTTGGAAATCTGCATTTGAACCAGGCTGGTGGAATACTTATGTCCAGTCAAGGCTGAGGTGAGCATGGTGGAGTACTGCTGTAAAGAGTCTGCATCTGAACAAATACATTTGCCTTGAATTCCTAGGCCGTATGGGAAGGAACATTTGACATGGGAAGGATAGCAACTGTCAAAGTGTGATGTCCATCATTTGTTTGTACATTCAATGAGGATGGAAGTGTGTAGCTGGCTGTTGTTGAGGATGAAATGAATATCAAGTAAAGTAGCATGGTACTGAGAATAGGACCATTTGAAATTTAATTGGGATACAGTATTTAGAGATTCCAGGAAGTTTAACAGTTCAGCCTCACCATGATTCCATTAGAATACATGTCATCAATGTATGTAATCTAAACCAAGGGCTGAAGACTTGTGAATTCCAGGAAATCTCCCTCCAAACAATATATGAAGGGGTTGGCATAGAAAGGAGCCATTCCTTTTTACATCATATACACCACTTTTCTTGTAAGAAATTCTCGTCCACTCATTACCTCTTGTTAACCATTATTTGTTCTTGCAATGTTTGTATGAATTTTCCAATTTTTACAAATTTTTTCCTTTTCCTTCCATTTTTCAATCTTTTTCCACCATCTGCTTCTCTTTCTTTGCCACTCATTATTTATAACACTCCCTACATCCTCTCCTGCCGTGGTGAATCCCTTCAAATATTGCATCACTTCTTTTCAAAATGCACTATCGAAATTAAGGTCTTACATTCTGTTTCTTCAAACCTGCACGTCCCTTCGTGTTACTCCCAAAGGCCTAACATTGTAAGTCTCTGATTATGGATGTAATCCTGCTCCACACCAGCCTCTTAAAATACAGCAATTTCTTGCACTTACCTGGCTTGTCTGTGACCTGTGTGCCTCATCTGCCAATTTCCACTCCGTCAGACTTCTTTCCTTCTACAAAATCCTGCAGTTATCTGCCATTCATGTTTCCTTCCATGGTATTATCTGCCAAGCCAACTTCAAACTGCAACAACATGCCAGTCTTCACCTCCAATTGCTATCCCTCCTATTCCTAAACCACAACAATGGTGTTTCTCCTCCTGTCCCTCTGCAGCTTGATAAACAATGACACCAGCAACCACCACTCCTCTCCTACAAACTGAGCTTGGCTAACCACCTTAAAATCTCAGAGACTTCACCATTGCCTCTTAGGCCTACAATAACTCAATCATGACAACCAGTCACAACAGTACAGTATTCTCAGTCTCTCATCTAAAGCACCCTCCCCTCCTGAATTACATTTATTATTAATGTGTGTGACCTGTATTTAATCATACTGCTTTGGTGAAGGACCTGCTTTCCCTCACATGTAATGTCAATTGGAAATATCACTTTGCAACCCAATCCTAAAACAGTTCCAATAGCAAATATAGCATTGAACACTGCCTTGAACAGTTCAGACCACAGTCTGAAATTGATCCACAACCACTAACTCAATATCATCCCTCACCAGCCTTACACAAATTCCTCACATCCAGCATTGCTCCATAACCCTTTTTAAGGTCCCTACAAGACCTTAACCTGTACTCTGCAGAACTCCACACTCTGTGTGTCTAAAAGCTGATAACTTCATCACTATCTTCTCAACAGACAAAGGATCTAACACTGTGGTACTTGACTGACAGGAGTATGTTACTGACGGTCTATGCCAGATGTCTGGTAACTCTACATACAGCATCCGCCGTCTAAGATCCTATCCCTGTGATTCAAAATAACATGCAGTTTCTTGTTAAAACCTCAGGCCCATCACAGGGACTAATATGTCAATCCATACATTTTATTAGCCCAACCAAACCATGCACCCCCACATTTTACCCTCTTCCTTAGATCCACAAAGCCAATCATCCTGGCCATTCCATACCTTCTGGCTTCAGAGCACCCACTGAACATATATGTGAATTAGTTTATCAGTAGCTGCAACCCATAGTACAAAGGCTTCCATCCTAGAGTGGAGACACCAACAATTCCTAGATCATATGATATCTGTGCCAATTTCACTCCCAACATACACCTTACTTGTCACCACTAATGCCATCTTCCTCTATAACAACATCACTATGTGCATGGTCCGTCTGCTCCTGAATATTTTCTTCATCAGAACCCACCTGATTTCAAACCTATGACATGTTTCCTGATCACCTTAATCAACTTTGCACTTACCAGGATAGCTCCTATCTATGACAACCTTTCATGGATTGAATGGATGGGGCTTTCCTGCAATCATTAAGCCTCTAACCCCTGGTTAGTTGATATACATTGATGACATATTTGCCATATGGGCTCATAGTGAGGTTGAGCTGTTAAAGTCCCTGGAATCTGTAAGTACCATTCCCAATTAAATTTCACATGTTCCTATTCCAAATCCTGTGCCACTTTCCTTGATGTTGATCTCATCATCACCAAAGACCAGATACACACTTCTGTCCACACTAAACCACTAACAACAGTACTTTCTTTTTGACAATTGCCATCCTTTCCATGTCAAATGTTCCCTTCCATACAGCCTTTGCATCTGATAAATATGTTGGCCTTGAATGCCGACACTTTACAGCATTATACCACCACCACCACCACCACCACCACCACCACCACCACCTTCACTGGGGAAAAAAAAAAAAAAAAAAAAAAAAAAAAAAAAAAAAAAAAAAAAAAAAAAAAAAAAAAAAAAAAAAAAGCAGCTTTGGAGCACTCCACTTGTCACTCAGTATTATCCTCATCTTGGATTTATTAATCAGCTACTTTGGAAAGGCCATATGACTTCATAAAATCATTCCCTGAAATGAGATACATTCTATCTGAGATTTTGCCTCCTGGACCTAGAATAGCTTGTTGTCACCCTCCAAATCTCTATTATCCTTGTCAGACCCTATGCTCATTCTGCATCCATCTCTCTACCCTATAGCTCCTACCACTGGGACTCTCCTTGCTGCAAGAATTGCCCTATGCACCCTCCAGCCACCAACTATACTAACCCTGAAACTGGCAAAACATTTACTATCAAAGGGATAGCTACCTGCGAAACAAATCATCATATACCAGTTGTTATGTACATGCTGGCCTTTTACGATGGCATGACTAGCACCAATTTGTCAGTTAGGATGAAAGGGCATAGGCAGAGGTTGTATATCAGCAACTCACAATACTATGTTGCATAGCATGCTCTACAACATCAGTTGTGACCTCAGTACATGTTTCACCACATGTGCCATTTTGATTCTTCCCCCAGACAGCAGTTTCTCAGCGTTCTGTGGGTGGGAACTAACATTATGTCCTCAATTCTTGCTACCCAGCTGACCTTAATCTACTGCAGCATCCTCTCTGTTATATACATTGCACTCAGCTTTTTACTCTTATTGACTCATGACTGATGTTTCAGCAGTAAGCTCTTTCTTGCATATGACACTTTCTTCCATCTCATAGCTCTCAGGTTTTCGAATCTCATCTGATTCAGTCCCAAGCAATCAATCTTTCCTCCTCATTCTGTCTGGTAAGTCTCCCCTAACCCAGGGATCAATGTGACTTTTATGGACTCTACCCATTTTCCTAAACTTATTTAGTTACTTACCCTTCATCGCTCTTCCTTCTCTTTCAACCCTTCTACCAGAAGAACGCACTATCTCCAAACATTTGCATAAGTAAAACCTTTTTTCTATGTGAGTTCTCCTGTTACTGCTTGGTGAGTAGATTTTTTTATCTATCCAGTGGCAACATACACTATCAGACTATCGCAAACTGTGTTGCAGGCTGCTATACATGCTGTGGTGGGAGACATACCTAGTATGGTGACAATAGGCATGGGTGATACAGCAAGTGTTATTACGTAAGGCATGTTTGGAAAATTTTGTCTGATGATTAACCAGCCCAGTTTGTTGTAGGATCATAGTAGCTATAGGCACAATACACAATTTCAGATAATTAAATGGCAGATCTGTGTCCTGTTGGTGCTAGGGAATGTAGCAATGATAGGCATGTTGCTCAGAGTAAAGGCATTAATCATGGACTGGCTAATAGATATTCATTTCTTGTGTGAAAAGAAGGCTATAGCAGATGCCAACATGGGGAAATGATATATTATGTTAATAAATGTAAAGCACAATCTCATCGCATCGAGACCAATCTTGGCCATGGAAAAAATTGCCAGGCAATAAAATCAGAGTTCACTGACACAGAAAATAACAAATCATTACACCAGCATTCCAAAATACTGACTTAACTGAAAACTGAACTACAAATCAAATTGAAGTTATGAGAATCTCAGTATTTAACTAAAATTCAGAGAAAACGCTTAGTTAGTATTTCAGGGAAATGAGATGAGGTATTTGACAAAAATGGTAGTGTCATCTGTACCATATGAACCATACTGTCTACCTTTCTGCCCATTCCTTGTTTGAAATGGACAGCTGTAGCAAAAGAGGTACAGATAATGATAGATGGGAAGTGATTCAGCCATCAAACAGTCAATTTCTAACCTCTTGTTATCTGTAGCTAAGGCTGGGAAAAGTATTAGGCTGGTTTTGCCCACAAGGGGAATTAATAAAATAATAATCCTGTGAGAACCTGACCAGAAAATTTTCATCAACATCCAAGGGATGATATACTTCATTTCCATTAATTTAAGTGTGGCATACTGACAGATAGTTCTAGATAGACCTTCTCTAAAGTAACCTGCTTTTATTTTTACAGGTCATAGTGACCAGTTTAGAATGATGTCATTTACTCTCAATGTGAGTGGTGCTGTGATTACAGCAGTACTAGACTATGTATTAGGCATGGAATTCCTAAAAAGGATTACTTTATATGTGGATGATTTGTTGACTGCCACACAATCTTGCGAAGAGCATGTGAAGATGGTAGAGAAAATTTTATATTAATTTGAGCAATATGATGTTACGGGCAATTTCAAAAAATTAAATTCGGTTGTGAAATAATAAATTTCTTGGGGCACATTATTATGCCTCAAGGTGTCCTGACACAACAAAAATACAAACAGTGAATTACTTTCCAGTATCCTAGCAAACTTGTAGTGTCATTTCATCCCAGGCCAATTATTAAATGCCGAACCATTACTAAACTTACTACACAAACAGATATCATAAATTTGGTCAGAAGTGTGCCAATCCACTTTCAGCATCATCATAGATGCACTAGCTAATTCACAATTGTTTTACCAACTGGATATGTATCAGGATTTTTGTTTGACAACTGGTGTTTCATTCACCAAGTTGGGAGATTATCTCTTCCAAATCATACGTATTTATAATAGATAAATTGTTTGTACAATACCCTTTGCTAATGAGCCTACACAGCTGCTGAATTAGAAGTTCTCACAATTATGTGCACTTTTAGGAAATTCCATCATTGTTTTGTTGGTAATCACACCAAAGCATGTTGTGATCACCAACCTTTAAGCTAAGAAAGCTTGATTGCAAATTAATGCACGCAAGACTGGTTCAGATCAAGAATACGATTTTGAAATAGTTTACATAAAAGGAGGGATAGAAGATGTAACTTGGGATCTGAGGGACAAAGTACTAAATATAAAGTCTTAATGACACAAGATAACATTTATCATCTGCATTAAATATCTGCAGTTATGTGTATCATCTCCAAGACAGAGACCTAAGGTTGAGAGAAATCTGAATACAATTTACACTTAATCCACCTGAGGCACTATTTAGATACTGTGTGCTTCACAATAATGTATTACATTATTGCCGTTTCCCACAGTGTGATAACTGGTGCAACTGAATTCCATACAGCACCTGGGAGAACCTAACCTTGGGCACCCATAGAGCACTGGGGATCCTGGAGTGGCTAAATGTGCAGGGAAAATCAATGACTATTGCTATTTTCCTTTCCTCCAAAGGAAAGTGTAATGGATTATCCAGAAATGCCTAGTCTGTCAAAATGTTAAACCTTTAAACCATGGCTCCAAAGGTGAGCTACACCTAATCATTGCCAAGAAACCACTGTAAACCCTTGCCATTGACTTTAGGTGGGCCCCTTCCCTGGAACTGTGCAGGTGTTAAACACATTGTTGCTATATGAGAACTATCTTCAAAATATGTCATTTTACATATCTTGGAAAGTGCCACTAGTGAAGTGACAACATGACAGACTATTAAAAATTACACTCCACGTGTTGGCAATCAAGAAGCAATCATTTCTGATAATGTACAAAACTTTACTAGTGTAAAATGGAATCAGTTCCTGCATGTATGTGATACTGAACAGATACTAAAATCAAGGTACCACCCTGAAAGTAAACCCAGAGAAAGAGAGCTTAGAGAGCTTAGAGAGTTGGACAGATTAATGAGCACTTCTGCTTCAAACAACAAACTTTGTGGCCAAATTACTTTGCATTATTTTAAGGATATTTTAATAATCTACTTCATACCTATATAGTATGTTCTACTCTCTTCGTCTCATCCTCTTCACCCTCTGCTCAATATATGTGGCAGTATTCTCACCTGCACAAAGAACATTATGTATAAGAACAGATGTATTTGAGAGAGAGAGAGAGATATATATATGAACAGAAACAGACAAAAATATTGTTGAAAGACATTTATTGGCAGAAATAACTTTTGCATGGGAAGTTCAGTCAGCAGAGCACATGCACGTGAAAGGCAATGGTCCCCGGTGGAAATCTGAGTCCTCCAAAGAGTTTTAATCTGTGACCAATTTTCATATTGGATCACATTCCACTGAAGAGTGAAACATTTACTAAGAGGGCATTTACTACAGCTTCAGAAGACACGCTACTTAACACTCACCTGAAGTCAACAAAAATTTGAATCTGAGGAATAATGTTCGTAAAACCTGTAATGTAGCTCTGAATATCTATCATCAAGTTGTTTATGATCAACAAAGGGATGTAAATGAGTATAATGTTACTACCTAGCCAGTGTTTCATACACCGTGTCAGCGGACGACCACTTCTGCTTGTTTTAATGCCAGCTTCTATCAATGTTTCCTCGTCCAACATGCTGCTGGTATTTGCTACAAGACAGAAACACATTCTGTGTAACGGTACTTTTTAACAGTGTAATGTTTCTTAGTTATGATTTTATTTATGATAAAAATAAAACATCTAAATTATTTCATATTTATAACAAACAATTCTAGAAAATAAAAGTAGTGCACCTGTAATACAGCTGATGGGTTAAAAATCAAATATGTAACTGAAATGTGACACAAATGTAATCACATTTTGAATAATAAAATCTTAGGAGTACATTGGAGATAAAGAACATGTGTGACACAATATTCCACTGTTGATGGTTTTAATTTTATAAAGTTCTTGTCTTAATAATTACTAGGACATTCTGTTCCACTGTGTGCTTGTATGTGGCCAATGAGGGGTGAATGAGAGGAAAAGGAAAATGCATTGGTCGGGGTGGGGGGGGGGGGGGGGGGTGGCTTGTGAAAATGCAAAGACAATTGTCAGACTTTAGTCACAACAGACACATCTAAACTGTCATCTCTCCTTAGTTGCTGAAGAAGAGACCAAAAGCACCAGCTTCAAATATATCCTGATTCAGCAGCTCACAACCAAATAAAACAAAAGAGAAAAAAATAGAAAAAATCCTGAGTGGTCCTCTATGCCTGACTAATGAACTATTTGATGTTTAAATTGTGTAAAACATGCCCTGCAGGAAGAGTATGTTGTTGATATACAGAAAACGGCCAACAGTCATCAGGAAAAAAAAGATAGAAAAAGATACCAAAGGGGGAGCCAATAATCATAATACAGAATGAGAAGAGAATTTGCCAGACATCAGACAAATATGGTAAAGAGGAAGGTGGGAGGTGTTTGAAGGATGTTAAACAGTGGAAATCTCGTGGAAGTGGAGGAAACCAAGAAGGGATTTAGGTGACAGATCTCATGCTGCAGAGAAAGTTTTTTACAATTGTGGTTCTTAGATGTTTTACACATTCAAATCACCCACTACATGCTACAGAAACTCATTTTAATTTGAAGTTTAGTGGTCATTGTGCATCCACAGAAAGCTGAACATCGGTTGTGAGATATGAACTACCGGATCCATTTGAAGGACAAAAACAGGCATTGGGTCTGCCTGGTGAATTGAATAGATTAGCAAAGAAAAGTTATTTTTTGTGTCCAGACATTACTAAATAGGATGAGCCTACCTTCAGATAGTATCCGACTTTGTCATGAAGTTGTTATCTTGAATAACTTTGTTCGATGCGTAGTTCACTCCTCAGTATCTCCATATAAAATGATTTTCTTTTGTGGTTCATTTGATTCTCTTCTTGTGTATAATATAAGATGTATTATGGTATAGGGGTCTAGGAGATACAGGAAATATACAGTACATAATAAAGCTGGGATTCCAGAGCTAGTTATGTTGAATTGGGACAGACAAGCAAGCATATTCTGTTCCCCACAGTCTTCATTAATGTACTTTATTTAACATATGGATCACATAAGGAATCACAATTATGATTATAAGTATGACATCCATATAAGCTTATAATCAAACCTGCAGCCCAGTAATACCATGGATTCTAAAAATTTAGAACATCGAACTGCAAGTCCAAGACATCAGACAAAGCGCATGACACAAAAATAAATAAAAAATGGCTCCATTTGCAAAGTCTAATTTGCCACATAGAAGTCTCCTCTTTCTGTTGAATGCAAATGTGGCAAATTAGATAAAGGTCTAAGAAAAAGGCTCAGCAAATGTTTTGTCTAGAGTGTGGCACTATATGGGGCAGAAACATGGACACTGTGACCAGAAGATGAAAAAAGGTAAGAAGCATTTGAGATGTGAATGTCGAGGAGAATGGAGAGAATAGGCTGGATGGAAAGTGTCAGTAATGAAGGAGTATTGGAAAGGGTTGGAGAGAGAAAATGTCTGCTGCAGGTATTATGAAAAAGTAAATAGAACTGGTTGGGACATTCATTGAGAAGGGAGTGCTTGCTAGCAGATGCTTTGGATGGATTGGTTTGTGGGATCAGACTGAGAGGAGGAACGAGATATAAGATGATAGATGACAGATGACATAAAGGGAAGAGGAAATTATGCAGACCTGAAGAGGATAGCAGAAGACTGGACAGCCTGGAGAACTACCATGTGAAAACCCGCCGTTTGGCAGAACACTGACGATGATGATAATGATGATTGCAAAGTGAAGGTAGGTAAAAGTAGTGAGATACTTTAACTCCTTGGAAAACAATGATCAGTGACATTCATGTAAATCTTCTGTTTTCCATATGGGACTAGTTAGAAACTAGGTTAATCACAGAAATGAGGAAAAGATATGATGAATACTTTTAACACACGGAAGCATATACTGTAAAATGTTGGCCAGACTGAGCAGCTTTAGAATATAATAGAAGTACTGCATGAAGGCTACTGAAGTCAGTCTAGTTTAAGATACCCATCTTGCAGGCCTTGACCAGAATAGCAGAGGCCTGCAGAATATTTTACAGAGCTTTCTAATCTGTACAATTTAACAGTCAGCAGATGATGTTTGAAGTGATCATTGTATTGCAAATCTACAGATGCCAGTCATTGAATACTGGTCCTTATAAGACCAGAGGTGGGAATTGAGCCTGAAGCTCACATAATGTATCACCAAAACTGTCTGTTTTCTCAATAAAATAACAATCTGGATATTTAGATGGAAAAAAAGGTATTCAGTTTGACGTTATTTACATGAAGAGATAAGTTATTTGGAATTTGTGCAGATGCCACACTGCAGTTATAAGGGTTGAAAGGCACATAATGGGAATAATGTTTTGGAAGGGAATGAGAGAGGACTGGAGCTTATCCACAATGCTATTAGGTCTGTACATTGAAAAAGAAGTTTAAAAAATAAGTTGAAAGGAAAACATAAAGGTTTGTGAAGGAATTTTAATTCTGTGAGAGATGGCAGATCACTTGGAAGAGCAGTTAAACAGAGTGGATAGCATCTTTAAAAGAGATAATAAGACGAACAACAAAAGAGAAACAAATGTAATGGAATGTAATCTAATTAAATAAAGTAATTCTGAGTGAATTACTACATGGAATTAGACACATGGAGCAAGACATTACTGCATAATAGGATGCCACAAAAATAAAATGTGGTGGACTCACTCGATTATATTTTAGACAACTGACCAAAGTGTTAGGCATTTTATCTACAGATTTACAGTACAAGTTTTCTCTTACCAAATCTGTTGCATATGATCCAGGAGAGTTCATAGGGAGTACTGATATTTTTATCAGTCATCTGGCTGGTTTGATGTGGCCCACCATGAACTCCGATCCTATCCCAACTACTTCAGCTCACAGTGTAACACACGCAATTACTTTCTGGACATATTCCAGTCTCTGCTTTGTCCTGAAGTTCTTACTTCTATATCTCCCCCAAGTATGATAGGTTGTGTGTTAACAGAGCAACAAGAAACTTCCATCATTTTGTCCCTTCTTGTCACTGTTTCTGTGGTGAAACTCTTCATTTCATGTCATATCAATCCACTGAATTTTCAACACTCCTATGTAGAACCGCATCACAAACATTCTGATCCTCTCGTTTTCTAGTTTTTCACAATACTTAATTGACTTCTATACCATTCTGTGCTCCTTCTAAATTTACAATCCTCCCTCCCTCCCACCTCCCAATCACCCTGACTCCCCACCGCCACAACACCCCCTCCCCCCCTTTTCAGTCATGACTTACAAAAATGTTAACTGTGCCTCTAGCATTATCTGATTGCAAGTCTCCCAATACTTGTTTAACTCTTAATCTTCATTGAATCAGCTATGTCTTCTAACCTTTCTTGTATCATGTCTTCAGACAAATCCTACCCCACACTGATGCCTTAATGTACTCTTTCCACCTATCATCTCACTCCTCTAAGTTTAACAGTGGAATTACTTTTGCACACTCTTTACTGTTTGTTCCTTTGGTTTTTATTTTCACCAAAGGTTGCATTGACCTTTTTTATATGCTTAACAGTCCTACCAATGAATATTTCATTTTTGATTTATTCAGACTTTTCCTGCAGTCATTTCACTTTGGCTTCACTGCTTTCCTGTTTATTTTACACTTAGGTGACTTATATTTATGTATTCCTGTCTCTTACTGCACACTTTTTTGCTTGCTTACTTTATGAATCAGTTTCAGTGTAACTTCTGCAACACAATGTTAATTTACAGTTACCTTGTGCATACATAAGTTTGTCTATACAAGTTATGTGATTGTCCTTTTCAGATAAATCCATTCCTCTTCAACTGACCTATTGCAGTATTCATTATCACACTATTTACTGCTTCTGAGAACTTCACATATGCATCATCCTTCCAAGAATCCCCACTTCCTTCACCACTAATAGTTCTCGACAATTCCCTGAAACTTCAGTCTATTTTTCATCATTACTAAATTGTGATAAGAATTTGTATCTGTTCCTGATTACACCTTGCAATCCAATATCCAATTTTGCAAAATGTCTCAAAATGATTTAATCCAGCTAGAATATTCTCAGGCCTCTAGGACTTTCCCAATATACTTCCTTCTCTAGTAATTTTCGAACAGCATATTCATTATTAGTAACTAAAACTTACAGAACAATTGAATTTGTGTTTTTTACTTCATCACTCCTATTGTCAAGCTCCTACTCTTCAACTCTGCCTTCTATTAATTCGCCTTACTATAGCATTCCACTCACTCACTCACTCGCTCACTCACTCGCTCACTCGCTCATTAGATTTCCATCCTCCTTACATACACATTTTGTCATATACTTTCACTCTCTCTTCATCATCAGATTGTAACATTGGCAGATATGCGTGACCCATTACCATTTTTTTTTCCTTTCTTCTGAAATATTACTGTATCTCATTGCTACCTATCAGAACCCCTCGGAGAGCATTAAAGATAAACACCAGTCCTAATTGCCCAATTGTAAAGTGACCTGTTTCCAAATTACATACAAAAATAACCACTATTTCAGTATACATATAATTCGAAAATGGTGCTTTGCTGATTAACATTGTTCTTATATGAAAAACACAAAATAAATGCAAAATTAATTCTGTAACTAATCTAAAGAAATGTAGCACATGGTCAGGATGTAACAGTAAACCTATCATTATAAAATTACTACAGAAAATTGAATAGAACATAGAAATAAAGCATTTTAATTGAATCTCCGACTTATGTTAGCAATAAAATTCAGGCACTAGTTGATTTGTTATAAACAAATTTAGAAATGTAATTGTTACAGTTAACATATTTAGTCAGAAAATGTTAGATTAACTCTTAACTAAGTTGAAAATAGGTTCACCTTGTTCAGCACTGAGATTGTAAAATTTTAGCAATGTGTATCTCATATTTGGTTTAACTTTTAATTGTGATTTTATATAAAATTTTAATTTTCATTGTAGGTAATTGTTAACAAAAGTAGAAATAGAGGTCAAGCAGGCACCTTGGGGCACTCGTTTTTCGGCTAGGGTTGCGATCAAATGTATTGTAGGCTCTCTTCTTTGTTGATTGTTGTGAACTCTGTGTCATTTGATGTCAACTTTGGGTACATGTGATGTAACCGGTACAGTTCACCAGGCTTGGACACCAGAGTCCTGGAAATAAATTGGTGTTAAAACTGCACTGTACTTTGGAATTTATTTGGGAGTCTTCCGCAATCCTTTTCATTGGCTGCACAGCGACGAGACGAATCCAGGAATTTTACAACACCCCGAGAACTAAACAACTCTCACTGTTGGTAGAATTGATGTGAAAACAACAGCACATCGACTGAGCATTTCACTCAAAAGTCAAAACATTTGCAACGCAAAGGTGGGAAAATACAAACATCTCAATCCACACCCAAAATCTTTGTATGCAGTTGTAATGTGCAATTCAGATGCAGCTGGAACTTCAACAACGATCAGAGGTTGCCACTTGTGGAAGCGCACAGAGCCTGTCATCCATGCATTCTTTTGGCTGGCTACATCACAGTTATTGTACACATCCCTGTGGATAGTGTAACTGGTATAATTAGTTGTGTTTTGGACTTAGTTTGTTGTGTCCATCATTATATAGTGTTCTGTTGTGGGATTAGAAGATTCACAGCTCTACCCTACATTTCTGCTTGTGAAAAATTCATCTTCCCAGAAATCATTATTTTCTTCCTATATTGTTTCACTATCGAAAACTACATCCAGATTGAGCATTCAAATCTCCTCTTCAGATTTTCTAGCATCCTTAGCAAACTGACTACTGACATTCTGTGCTTTAACTCACAGAATTATAGGAATTCACTGGATATTCATGTTTTGTGACAAATTCATTTCAGCCAGTGGATGTTTGCGGCCATCTGGCTGCCTCTGCTTCCTGGCTTTAGATCTTTGTCCATAGTTGTAATAATTGATAGCAATCAAACTAATTGGCAACATATTGGTTGGAAAGAAATTTCCTATAACTAAAAGGAATGACTGCATCTGAACAGAAGTATTGCATAATGGTATACCACACAGATCAGTCCTCATTTCTGTGTTGTTTAATTTAAATGTATGTGATATTTATCCAACACAGCCCATATTACTTTGGCTATGCGGATGACTGGTCAACATCTATGCAACTCAGAAGTTTGCAACAACTTCTGATCTAGAAATCTTCAGCCAATACTTCCATAAAGGGAGGCTACAACCTACCACAAGTACAACTGAAGTTGCTTGTTTTGATGTGTCTGATTGGCACACAGAACCCTTGATGTCCATTTTGAGGGAGACAGACTATCATAACATGCATCCAAAATTCCTTGGGACATGGCAAATGCTTTTAAGTAGCACTAACACCAACACCTGGAAACCTCAAAAGCACCAACAATATTCTGTCAAAGCTCTGTGGTCTAGATGGACAGCATCAGCACAGTCTCTTCACTCAACAGCAGAGTATGTATACAGTGTGTCCATCTAGCACAATAGTTCATATGTGAAAAAGATATATGTACAACTTAACCAATCCATGTACATGTCCACTGTCAGTAGGTGTGTACAACATATTTTCACACATTTGTTACCTTTCTTGTGTCACATTCCACCTCCTTATGTAAGATGTAGAAGTGCACTGTTACACACACCAGAATTCTTATGACCAGGTTTCTTCCCGAAGATGAATTCAATGCCACTGAAAAACTGAAATGCTGCTGGCAACAAAGGTGTTCTCCGCCATGCCTGAAACTGTCCTGTCCCAGGAAGAAACCAATGGACTTTGAAAGCCTTGGGCAATTTGTCGATTATGGCACATGGAAGATGTGTACACACATTCTACAAATGAGGCAGATCTTCATTACCATCTTGAGTCTGTGGTGTGTGATGGCAGATAGTTTTTCATGTGTTATCAACATGTCCCACAAGGCCCTACAAGGATCATATTGAAGATTTCCTGACAGTGATAATTAGTGCGATGAACTGTATAATAGAGCTCAACATTTCCTTACAACTATTGTCATTTGTGTTGAAATGTCAATATGCAGAAGTTTATTAATTTTTGTATATGCGTAATTTGAACAAAAATCTCTTCCCTTGGGCAGATTGAAATGAGGGACTAACCTAAAATGTTTTGCCAATGGTGAGTTCATTATGAACTGTAAATAAATTAGCTTCAATGAAAAGAACAAATGAAATTAAGTACCTTCATTCTTTGTCCAATCTGAGCAGTACCGTCTCCAATATCGAGGTACACCCTTCAAAAACCTCCTCTTTATCTCATCAGGCACTCCTGAAAACATAAATAAAGACCTATCAATAATTACCATCAACACTCAGATCTTATCTAGATTGTAAAAAGAAGTTCTGCTTTGCAGCACACAAAGACAAAAAAGGAACAAAATGTGACAAACGCTTCAGGTACAGGGTTCCATCCATTTAGCAAAAGAAAGAGGGGTGTTGCAGAGAAGATTACACATGAATTAAGTCAACCAGAACTTCATGCAAAGAAAGCACAGAAGGACTTTCTACACAGCTCATCCACCAGTTATGCACCTTTTGTTAATAGCAGTACAAGCTTGAGTAACCTGTAAAGAATAAATAAGAAAGTAATGTCATCTCATGTCAAACCACTTGATTTACAAAGATACTCTCTGAAAATTACTCCTCACCTGAAACAACAAAATTCTAGTCACACATGCCAAATGGGGAATTCAGATCAATCCTTTAACACTATTGACACTAAGTGGGGAGCAATGAACCCATTTTTTATATTATAATCCTGATCATCACCATGACCATCACCTTCAGCACCATCCACTTTATAACAATGAGATTTTTAAAGATTTACTTTTTGCTCTTTTGTCCATATTTTGTTTCCTATTTGGTTTGAACAAAGATTCCTGTTTTGTTATGCTTGCTAGAATATATACTTTATTTTAAAATTAAATGTCCTCTCCCATCTGTGTTTTGTTTTGACTGGTAAAAGACAAAATCAGTGGATGTTTGATAAGAACAATTTGGACTATTATACACATCCCACAAAAAGCTATGAAATTGTATAGTCCAATTAAACTGATTACTATGTGCCAAGTAAGCCTAAAGTAACATGGCTTAGTTGTGTGTGTGAGTGTGATATATATATAAACAAAGATGAGGTGACTTACCGAACGAAAGCACTGGCAGGTCGATAGACACACAAACAAACACAAACATACACACAAAATTCAAGCTTTCGCAACAAACTGTTGCCTCATCAGGAAAGAGGGAAGGAGAGGGAAAGACGGGAGGAAGTGGGTTTTAAGGGTGAGGGTAAGGAGTCATTCCAATCCCGGGAGCGGAAAGACTTACCTTAGGGGGAAAAAAGGACAGGTATACACTCGCAC
Organism: Schistocerca americana; assembly: GCF_021461395.2. Taxonomy (NCBI): domain Eukaryota; kingdom Metazoa; phylum Arthropoda; class Insecta; order Orthoptera; family Acrididae; genus Schistocerca; species Schistocerca americana. The sequence continues at coordinate 596,302,398 of NC_060124.1, read as the reverse complement.
ACACACACATATCCATCCACACATACAGACACAAGCAGACATTTTTAAAAAATATATATATATATATATATATATATATATATATATATATATATATATATATATATATATATATATATATATATATATATATATATATATATATATATATATATATATTAGAGGTGGATGGATATGTGTGTGTGGGCGAGTGTATACCCGTCCTTTTTTCCCCCTAAGATAAGTCTTTCCGCTCCCGGTATTGGAATGACTCCTTACCCTCACCCTTAAAACCCACTTCCTCCCGTCTTTCCCTCTCCTTCCCTCTTTCCTGATGAGGCAACAGTTTGTTGCGAAAACTTGAATTTTGTATGTATGTTTGTGTTTGTTTGCGTGTCTATCGACCTGCCAGCGCTTTCGTTCGGTAAGTCACCTCATCTTTGTTTATATATATATCACACTCACACACACAACTAAGCCATGTTACTTTAGGCTTACTTGGGGACTCGAAGCTTGGTGGCCGTGTCAGTGCCAATTGAGAGGAGTAGGTTATATATATATATAAATTTTGGAGGTGGATGGATATGTGTGTGTGTGTGGGCGAGTGTATACCCGTCCTTTTTTCCCCCTAAGATAAGTCTTTCCGCTCCCGGTATTGGAATGACTCCTTACCCTCTCCCTTAAAACCCACATCCTTTCGTCTTTCCCTCTCCTTCCCTCTTTCCTGATGAGGCAACGGTTTGTTGCGAAAGCTTGAATTTTGTGTGTGTCTATTGACGTGCCAGCACTTTCGTTTGGTAAGTCACATCATCTTTGTTTTTTAATATATATATATATATATATATATATATATATATATATATATATATATATATATATATATATAGAGAGAGAGAGAGAGAGAGAGAGAGAGAGAGAGAGAGAGAGAGAGATTTGATAATGAGGAGAGAAGAGGAGGATGAAATATGATACTGATTCATAACCTACTCCTCTCAATTGGCACTGATATTGCCACCAAGCTTCGAGTCCCCATCTGACTGACAGATCACTATCAGCAATGTAGGCAGTCACCACATTTTAACACAATGAGAAGATGTTTGGAATTTAATCTGATACACTGATTGAAAAGCTGATGATCAGTATATTTATGCTACCACTTCTGCTCTCCATGGTGGTCAAATAATGGCACTCAAAATTTCATACACCACCAGGTTTCAAGCTGACTTACCTCTGAATTGAGCAGCACCATGCAGCACAAGTGTACTAAATGATGAAGGGAGGTTTGACTAGCTGTCAGGTTGCAAAAAATATTTCCATCTCTGAAGAGTACCTAAAGAATACTGCCCCTCTATACTAGCTGCTTCCGAAATATACAACCCAAGGCAAATAAAATGAAGCACCACAAAGGAATTATCTAAATTGGGCAGAAATTCATGGATATAATGTGCATCTACAGATAAACAACAATTTTAGAAAAATTGGATGATTTATCCCAGAAAAAGAGCTTCACAAATTCAACAAGTCAGTAATGCTTTGGTCCAACTCTGTCCCTTATGCAAGCAATTTTCACCTTATTATTGGCTGAAAGATTTTGAATATCCTCCTGAGGGATACCATGCAAAATAATTGCCAAGTGGTGTGTTTGGTCATCAAAAGCCCAAGACAGTTCAAGTGCTGTGCCCATAATGCTCCAAACATACTCAAGTCAGAAGAGATCCACCGATATTGCTGGCCAAGGTAACATTTGCCAAGCATGAAGACAAGCAGTAGAAAGTTTTGCCATGTATGAGTGGATATTATTTTGATCAAATGTAAGCCCAGAATGCAATGAATGGCAACAAAATGGGGCATAGAATATTGTTGTCTACCACCATGCTGTAAGGATGCTGTGGATGATAACCAATGGGGTCCTGCTATGAATAGAAACAGCACATCAGACCACTACTGGTTTTTGGGCTATATAACTAGTGAAAGTCAGGTTGATATTTCACTGCTGCCTGCACCATCTCCTGACACATCTTCAACCTGGAATCTCATTGACTGGAGTAGAATTGTCTTCAGTGATGAATCATGCTTTGAAGTGTGCCCCTATGACCAGAGTGTATTATGAAATACACAATCTGCAAACACAGTGAGTTTGGTTAGTGTTTCAACATAGACTGCTTTCATCATTTTGAGAAGACTTCTTGCAAACAGGCCAAGAATTAATGCCATTCTGTAAGCATCAATTGTCACCTTTAAGCTCTTATAATGAGCAGTAATTTCAGGTAAATGAATCACACCAAATCAAATAAAAAGAAGAAGAAGAAGGTGAAGGAAAACAGCTGCAATCTAAGTGGGGCCATGTTTAATCATATCAAAAGTGAAACATTTAGATCCTGTCCATCCCACATGGCATACTAAGGGGGAACCCATTCCACAGTCTTCACTTGAAGCTATGCTTGTTTCTGGCCAAACTTAAGTTAAAGTATCATTTAGAGCTGTTACATATCTTGCCTGTAATTTCAAGAATTTGGAAACAAATACTCCTGCACATTCCTCAGGTCCCAAAACATACAACTGCAAGTGACATTCTGTAGATACCAGTTTGGAGGACATGCTAAGAAGTGAAAAGTTACCAACAAATTCTGAGCAATGGTTTGGACACCTTGACATGCATGAATCCTGTTTACTACAAAAGCAAATGGTATCACACTCAAATTACTACCCAGGTAGGCACAATTTTTCTGAACAAAATTGTTTGAAAGGTATTTTACAAAAGGATATTGACAGCCACAAGATTCTGTTCAATACTCATAACTGCTCAAAAAAAACACTAGTTCCTGCTGTGCACTAAGAGGGGTTTTATCTCCTTTTCTTTTTTTTGGTTTCAGCTTTTTCGACGATAAAATAAAGGAAGATCTCTTATCTACTCACAGCATGGCAAACATTAAAAAAAATCAAATGGGGCCTCAAATACTTGAGCAAGACTAATACAATATGTGCACTGCAGATTAAGATTAGGTTTGCTCACAATCAACTGCTTTAACTCTGCAGTTCAACCTCATCAACACACGTGAGGTTACATGTCTTCTAAACAGGTTTAAGGTGTACTACTGCTGGTTCAGCTACTGTACTCTCTCACTGTGCTACAAAACCTGACTACTAATTAGTACAAGGAGAGCACATTAGGATCAGCACCAATACCCTATTGTCGCTACTGAAGCGTCACTTTAGAATATTTTATTCTGTGTGTCATATTTGAAATTATGATTGGGAGTGATTCATCTGTGTTGTTGGAGGAGCTATACTGGATATATAATTGATAAAATGTTAACTGTTTCAGTACCATGGAGCTCACCATAGAATAACTGTCTCTTAGGCTCTAAGGGAACTTCATGGAAAACAATTAAGATGGGCTGCTTGACAACCTGCACTACCGACAGGAAAGTGAGGAGCCATTGTCTGTATACCTCTACACTTAGATGTGGATTGCTCACAATCAACTGCTTTAACTCTGCAGTTCAATCTCATCAACACACGTGAGGTTGACATGCAGGCAGGGAGGCAGGCAGACCACTACATGACGACACTGACTTGAAAGTTTTGCCAGCTCGTGATTAGCATGTAGACTGGTCATGTTGAGCCTTGGGGTTGAGATTTAGAAAGACTGCTATCTGGACTGAGAATCATCCTGAGAAGGCTCTATTGAGGCTCAGAACTGCTCACATACTTGCTGAATACTGTAGGTCACTGCAGACTAGTGTACTACATGCAGAGTTACCAGTGTCCCAACTGTCCCGTAAGCACTCCTCTGGTGTAAGTCTTTCATCCAGGGGAAAGAACAGAGTGAGGCAACTCAGGTAACAGCTATAAATCTCCAAACATATCCAGCTCCCGCTCTACCTATACGTAACTACAGTATGTTCAGTTTGATAGTAATAAGCTGGACCTTAAAGCCAACACCTTCTACTACTTCTCATTTGGTGGCAATAAATAGCAGAATTTTAAGTATCTGAGGGCATATTATTGGGAGAAGGAGATGAGTTACATAACATCACACAGGATAGTGTTTAATAACTGAGATGTTTCCAACACTGCTTTTTTATGCAGGGTGGAGAAAAATTGTGTTGCGAAATTTTAACCCAGGATAGCTGATGGCAGTAGGAAACAAAATTACTAACGTCATGCAGGTCAACCACGTACCATTTAAAAACTATGGAAATGTGGTGCCACGTGTTCCAATTGGCCGTAGGATTGCCACGTTGCCATTTGTTAGTTGACGGGCAGCGCTATAATTGTCAGTTCACACATACAAATGTCCCTCGTCCGTCACTGCTCGAATGTGATACGCATACGTGTCAAATAGGACTTGCTGTTTCTCTCCACCTCATGTAAGAGGCATTCACATGTAAGCTTCACTTCAGAGAACGCACATGTCACCTGGGATTTAGTCATACATTAAGCATGGCAACACAGTATTTGTTTGAAGAACGGCAAGATACGGTTTTTGTTTATGAACTAATCGACAATAATGCACACGAAGCTTGATGTTTGTATGGTAAATGATACCCAGCAAGACATCACCCACATCTGCAAACATTTACAGCAATTCACCCATGACTTGGCGAAACAGGCTCGTTAGCAGGATATCGTGGTGAAGCCGGAAGACCTCGAACATGACGGGATGCAGCATTTGAAGAGACTGTTCTCAAGTGCTTCGAGGAAACATCTACAACCTGTACTCTAGTGGTTGGACATAACACTGAGGTCACTCATCCGTTAGTCTGGGAGGTTTTGAGGAATGATGGCCAGCATCTATTTACTTTCCACCCTGCTGAAGACCTAAATCCTGTAGCAGACTACGAACACAGGCTAGGGTTTTGCCGTTGGTTTCTGTGATGTGTTGCGCGAGATCCTGACTTCCCTGCCATTGTGTTGTTTACAGTATGAATGCATCTTCCATTGGGATGGCCTTTGCAACATTCAAAACATTCATTACTGGGCAAGGGGAAATCCTCACCACGTGTACAACCACAGACACCATGAACAATTTTTGCTCAACATTTGGGCAGGCATTGTGGTTGACCATCTTATTGGGCCAGTCCATCTACTTTCTCGACTTACCGGGGCAAATTACCTTAACTTTTAGCACAAAATGCTACCCGGCTTGCTGGAAGATGTTCCCCTGGACATTTGGCTATGCATGTGGTTGCAGCGTGGGTCACCTGCACATAACAGTCATGCTGTGTGTGAATATTTAGATGAACTCTTCTATGGCCAGGTAAGAGGCAGAGGTGCTCATAGGACATGGCCCCTGTGATCCCAGACCTGACACCACCAGTGGGCACTCTTCAAGGTTCTAGTTCACTAACCCCGGTATGAACCACCTAGGAACAAAGAAGAATTAATGCATCTCATTCATCATGCCACCAATCACATCAAGGCAAAGCCAGTAATCTTTGAAAGAGTTCAGCAAAACACCGTTCGACACGATCGACCTTGTGTTGCATAGAGGATCACCAGTTCCAGCACTTGCTTTAAGTAAACAATGTCCTAGCCACAAAATAGGCCCTTTTCAGGGCGGACACAATTTGTGAAAGGCTTTCTGTATGCAAACTAACAGCTGCTGATGGGTTTGTTTCCAGTACGTCTTATCATGAAACTACAATGGATGTGTTGGGGACCCCGGCGGATTCACCTCCAGCCCCCAGAGTGGAAGGCTGACATGCTACCACCAAGTGTGTGGGCTGCCTTGGATACATCACGATCTTTGGCAGGCAAAGCGTGCCCGGTCATGCGTTGTCCAGAGCATCTGGCAACAGTGCAATCCTGCAGCCAATTTGAGCATATGATGCCAAGTTTCCATAGTTTAAAAGTTTTGTTTTAACGCCCTACACAACATTAGTAATTTTCATTCCTACTGGAATTAGCTAACCAGGGTTAAAATTTCATGATACAATTATTCTGCACCCTGTATGTAGAGGATAACCATCACATAGGCCAAATTCAGAAACTGACCTCAAGAACTACCCATCTCTGGGACATCTGGCATGCCATTGCTGGAGTAGTTTAGTGACACCTATGGGTCATCTGGATCCCTCAGGTCAAGCCCCTGTTAGATAACCTGCTCTTCAGCGTATAGTCTCATCCCACTACCCTTCTAAATTTAGACATCCATCAGCATGACCTCCCTTTTCCTATGTAGTACATCTAACTGAAAGTAAAGTGCATGCAAAACTATTACACACATATGAGAAAATAGCTGACTAGCTCTTAAATTAAGGAGTGTAAATATTAGTACTGGTGATAGACTCATATTACTATCCTAGCTTTCAGAACTGTTACTTCTTTCCTCAGTGGTGGGACTTGCACAGGCTGGGAAGCCTAGAAATGTGGGTTAATCAAATGGGGATAACCTTTTGTGAGAATGAGGAAACAAAAATAGGGTAGGAAAAGGAAGGGGTACGTTGTCAGAGAAAGTACGTCATAGATAGTACATTAGTAACCAATGTGCCTGGTTCAGTACAGAGATGATGACAGAGTGAGAAGTAATAATGGATATGGAGAGACAGTAGTGCATACACAAATGAGGAGAAAAACAGACAGAGGTTGGGCAGGGAAGAGGAAAAAAAAAAGAAATGGAAGCAATAAAGAAAATAATGACCCATAATAAATTTTTAAAAATGTGTAAAATGCAATCAAAAGATGATAATGCAAATGATGGCTCGATTTTGTCAACAGAGGTTAAGCCTTTTAAGATATCGGTATGTGAACATGTGTTGGAGGATAAGTTCCCACCTCCAGAGACCAGGGAAACTTATCAGGTAGGAGGATCTGTGTACTCAATAGACCTCAGTGCCTGCGACAACACATGAGCTGTTTGGGTATCTGGCTAGGTACTGGTTTTTATGGACTCCAGAGATGAGAACTCTTCCTCACACACATTTTTGCATCCTAACAGCCTTATCAACTTAGCTTCCATTAACAACTCCCCTTTTATCATCATCGTCGTCATCATCTCTATTGCATCTCATTTTTTTTACTGTTCTTACCTTCTTATTTTCAGCCTGCCCTCCCTTTCTCTAACTCTTTCTCCCCCCCCCCCCCCCCCCCCCCCCCCCCACCAACCGATCCATTTCTTATTGTATTACTCATTTTCCTTCTTCCTCTTAATCTGGTTTCTTTTTTTAAGCAGAGGACCTCACATCACTAAGTATACAGAGAAGGCTACAAAATCAAAAAATTACAGCAGTGATACTTTTAGGGGTATATCTGGCCTATCCAGAGGATAAGATAATGAAGAATGCAGGTATTGTATTTTCTATCTACCATAAATATGACACATTGTGTTGCAGACAAGCACAATGAAGAGTGTTAAACATTTTTGGTTTGGCCAAAGTCTTCTTCAGAAAAGAAAACACACATTCACACAAGCAAGCCCACATCATCCACACATAACCACTGTCTTGGACTGCTCCAGCAACAATGCAACAGGAACATTGATTGAAAGTAGCAATCCAGAATGGGGAACAAAAGGGGTAGATATAGCAGGGTACAGGTTCAGTGAGGGAACAGCATCGTCTGACAGAGCAGGCAGGGTCTAGATGGCAGCAGGACAATGCTGCCAGGCAATCTATACATTGAACAAGCAGTAAAGTAAATGAAAGAAAAATCTGGGGTAGGAATGGAAGTTCATGGATAATAAATAAAATCTTTGAGGTTTGCCAATGACATTGTAATTCAGTCAGAGAGAGAGCAAAGCACTTGGAAGAGCAGATGAATGGAATGGACAGTATCTTGAAAGGAAGATGTTCAGCTCCACCTACAAAACCAAGGACAATCAAATGTCGTTCAATTAAACCAGGCGATGCTAAGTGAATAAGATTTAGGGTATGACTCATTCAAAGTAGTAGGTGAGTTTTCCTATTTGGGCAGCAAAATAGCTGATGAAGGCCAAAGTAGAGAGGACATAAAATGTAGACATGCAATGGCAAGAAAAGCATTTCTGAAGAAAAGAAATTTGTTGACATAGAATATATTTAAGTGTTAGGAAATCTTTTGTGAAAGTAATTGTCTGGAGTGTAGCCATTTTTGGAAGTGGAACATGGACAATAAACAGTGACATTTGTGGCACAACTCAACCGAAACAAAGAGATCGGTTGATAGGACACATTCAGAAACATCAAGGGATCACCAATTTAGTAATGCAGGCAGAGGCAGAGGCAGAGCATAAGTGTGGTGCGTATACGTGTGTGACAGAAGGGCCCCTGGGGGGGGGGGGTTAAAAATCTTAGAGGAATAGAGGAATGCCAACTAACGAATACAGTAAGCAGAATCGGAAGGATGTAGGTTGCAGTATTTATTCAGAGATGAAGAGGCTCACGCTGGATACAGTAGCATGGAGAGCTGCATCAAACCAATCTTTGGATTGAAGACTACTGCAATGAGATCATCATCATCATCATCATCATCATCATCATCATCATGAGGCACTGAGAAGCTTTTACAGCACAATAAATTAGTGGTTCAATTGTCACTGAACTGAAAGGAAGCACAGAATTGTGTTAGATAGAATAAGTTTCATCATGATTATTATTGGTGTTTGATAGAATAGAACTACAGAAACACTCCTGTTCTTGTTCCATATAACTGATCTTCCACTTACTGGTAAAGCAGAAAGAGTACTCCTTTAATATGATGCAAGCAGCATAATCGAAGCTGCAACAGCAGGTGCAATAAATGAAATGTATAAGGTCTCGTTAACTGATTCTTGGAAACTGTGTATCACATGACTTATGAAAGATACAGTTCATTCAATTCTGTACAGGTAAGATACATCATTTCAATTAAGAATACAGCATGTAAGGCAAGAGAATCTGCAAAACTGGCTGTTCAAAATTCCTGAGTACACTTTTAACTTTAAGTGAAAATCACATGTTGTAGATGTTCTCAAATCCCTGGCTTCAACAACTTAGCTCTGTGGATTATTTCAGGTTTTGGTGACAAAAGCATTATAAAATTAGCTTAGTTCACATACTTTCATTAATTGATGTTGAATGAAATAATTTTCTGTGGCATTTCCACACAGTACAAAAGGTATTCCACAGAAATGTGCAGTAAGAATGTTGTCTGGTGTAACTTCCTCTATAGGTGAGATGGCTAATGCACAACTGTAGGCTGGAGTTCAACTCTGTATGCTTGTTTGAATCCTGATGGTGGAAAAAAATTTCAGTGTTAGTGTCTGGTCAGCAAGGACAGAAGAGTTGGTGGCATGAATGTTCTGCACACCCATATTTGTGCTAAATTCCTGCATTAAACTCTTAACACTGCCACCATCACCACCGCCTCCACCACCACCACCACCACCACCACCTAGCAACACAAACATGACACTATACTATACATGCTTCCATTACACTCACCTACACACTATAAATCCAATACTGACACAGATCCCACATACCATAGATGCCAGCATGATGGAGGAAAAACACCCTTTCAGACAGGCAACTGAATCCACTCCGTGGGATATCTCAGCCAACAATGCAATATGACATTCTCATTTACACCTCACAGCAATCCTTGAATTTTGTGTAGACATTGTTTAGAAAGTTTGGCTGACTAACAAAACCTTGTCAACCCATTTATTCTTATGAAGTCTGTTGTGTAGAGTTAGGTACAATTTTTAGAAGAGTAGTACTTTTCATGAATAGTTTACTAGGAACAAGAATGTCCTCCACTAACTACAAATTAACCTTTGCCCACCACAGAAAGAAAACAGTATGCATTCATAAAAGTGTTTTATCACCTCTTTTTTGAATTAAAGATACTGGTAAAAACTGAATGTTTTAAAACAAATTGAAGTATTTTCTACTTGGATATTTCTATTCCATAGATGATATTCTGAAGTAATAGTACCTGTGGGTGGTCGGTAGGGATACATTTATGACATTTTGTTAAGAATTTAAAAAAGAAAAATTCATGGGTGTAGCCACGATTCCAAAATGAAAATGTATCTCACATCAAATTTACTGACACATGCATTATGGCAAGCTCTCACAAAACTGATCCATGTAAGACATAAGCAAATGTAACAATACTGCATTATACTGTCAGAAAAGCACAGAGTGGATAAGCTAAGTATAGAAATCTAATCCCAATGTGTCATTCACAGTTGATACATCAGTCAAGAATTGCTGGGGAGCCATATCTGCAGCCATCTTACACCAGCACAGAAGAGGCCTCATGAAATTTTCATCACAACCTCGAAAGAAGAAAATTATGTAACAGTTATTTGATTGTTTGTAGGCAAACCTCTGCATTCCTGATAAACTGGGGAACTGTGTGGAGTTTTCTGCACTTAAGGGAGGACAATGTTTCCACAATGTAAAATGAAGTGGAAGTGTACAGTAACAATGCATCAACATAACACTCAATAGTTAAATGCCTCTGAAACTTCCTGTGTCATCAAACAAAAGATGAATCTGGGCAACCACAGCCATGATAAATCATGTTGAGAAATGAAACCACATCAGCTGTTAAATCACTTTATTCTTTGGAACTACCAATCTTGCAAAACTTACAACTGCGTCTTCAGGTGCAAATCTGAATATAAGCAGAAAAACAATCCTGTAGAAAATGAATAATCCCAAAGCTAAGATCAAAGTGTAATGAAGCATGTACTCAGGGTGGAGTCAATTCATTATTTAAATAATTATTGCAGGAAGGCCCAGCATTCATTGTCAGTCCAATTAAATAGATTATCCCGAAAAATTCATATGTTCTAGAAGTAATAAAATATTGTAGAAAACACTTACATAACAGCTGTGAAGAAAGATAAAAACACTGAGGAGGAACTTACCTAACACCAGAGTGGATAAGAAGGACAGTTAAGAGGCACTCGCCGATGTTGACACATGAATTTAAACACGCTGTAATATGCCACCTAGGTAACAACCTATTGGCTAAAAACTTTGACTGCTATAGTATCAGTATGTCAATAAATATATGCCATGTATGGGGTCCCATTAAAACCTAGAATACAACATGATACTATAATAAGCAGGTGTATTCCATGACCTGAAGGTTTAGCCAGCAACTCAGATGACTTTCACACACCATGAAAATTAGAATGAAGGAATGAGAGAATACTAACTTTTATGCAGCAACAGCATTAAGTAAACTAAATCATGCCCAGGGACAGGGATATTTGCTGCAAATGTGAAAGCTTAACTGTACTCAAAAACATGATAATATGCTACATATTTGCAGCATATTTTCCCGTTTTGAGGTAGGATTTAGTTTACTTATTGTCATTCCAGCACTACACAGTCATTCCAGTGCTACACATTAGAATATTCTCCCTCTCTCATGACTGTCAAACGTTTTAGCCCATAGACTGCCACCCAGATAGCGTTTACCTCTACACACTGACATTCAGTGAGAGCCTCTTACATTTCGCCTTGTCCATTATGACATTACGTAAATTCATCCTCATTGTTTTTTAATCCTTCTTCATGGGTTTGAGTACTTTTACAGCATACACACTTTTGTGGAGAATTATTTCATTGGACTAACAATGCAAGCTGAGTCATGACTTGATTCCAGTGATTACATGTTTTGATTCCAGTGACTACATGTTTTGATTCCAGTGACTACATGTTTTGATTCCAGCGACTACATGTTTTGATTCCAGTGACTACATGTTTCATTACAGCTTCATCATAGCTTTCAGAATATTGATTTCTATATGATTGATTGTCCACTTATATACAGATTTGTACCTGAAATGCAGCTGTAAGTGTTCTGAAATTGGTAGTGCCTAATAATTTTACAGTTGAAGCGGTTTTCTTTCTCAACATTCTAAAAAAAGTCCAAAGATAAAGAATGATGTGGTAGCCCATCTGTCTGAAGGACCACTAAGTGAGTAACCTGGTGCTCAACAATTGAGGTGATAGTGGAAAAAGTGGAAATCACAAAGAGGTCGGTTTTCAAAATGTTGCACAATGTTATAAATACAACAATAATTGACATCTACAGGATGTTGCAACTACTCACACCCACTTGAGAAACCCACTGAAACTGACACAGCAGTGTATATATTGCAGCTGTGTTTGGCTAACTGAGATAGCTTCTTTAGCCAGTTAATCAGAGTGAATGAGCTTGGACATATTTACATACATCTACATACACAACACCACTAAAGCAGGCAAAGATCCAAACATCATTACATAATTTGGTGCTGTGTGTTCTTTGCAGACACCTGCGGTGCTAACAGACTACAATGTTAAGGGGAAAAATCTCCACAGCAACGTACTGGGAAAATCTCCAGGTGAGATAGATAGAGGAGGCTGTCAAGGTGAAGTGTCACAAGAGGCTGTGTGAGGGCATATTTTTGCTCCACGACAATGTCCCAGCTCATTCTGTACAGGACGGACATGCCGCTTCTTTGGCCTGTGAAATCTTGCCACACTCATATTCTCCATCCAGTGATAGTTTCCTCTGACAAAGAATCCATTGGGTGGCAGCCATTTTCCAAACGAAATTTAATTTTTAAGGTTGAACATTGTCTGAACAATCAAAAGGCAGGCTTCTACAACCAAGATATCTGTCATCATCTGTAATTGGAGAAGGTATATTGCATTATCGATTGTGTCTACACCAAAAAATTATACTTTTTTCTGTAACCAGATTACCAGGATAACACAATGAATTTATTGTACTGGCACAGTAGGAAACAACCAGCCCCATGAATACACAAAATCATTTTAAAAATGTTGCACAACATTATGAACTATTATAGTTTAAATGTTGCTCTAGTGAACCTTATCTCTGGATTCTCATGGATGATACAGAAGGCTTCTTTGAATCTGAATATAGCAGATTAAGCTACAGAGCAAAAATGATTATATTAGAAAGTAATTTTCTACTGTTGATCCAGAAGAGAATGAAACTGCAAATGTCAGTGGAGGAGGTTCTACGGACAAATTGATTTTAAGTAAGGAAGATACTGCTGCTTCAGATGCTGAAGATGCTATTTATGCTTCTAGTGATAATGAAGTCAAATGAGACACAAACTATAATAGTAGCAAACACAATGACAGAACTGACTAAAACTGTGAAGCCACTGTGTCTTCCGCATACATACTATGTGGTAAAGATAGACATGAATGATGTAAGGACACTTCTGGGACAAGAAAATTGATGAAGCATAGTTTTTTGTGGGAAATGGATGGTCTGACACGTGCTACAAAAATCTTTTTATAAAAAATACCTTCGATATTATATTTACAGTCAAAATGTTTCATATTATGATATGTGAAAACAACAGTAAGACAAAGTTGATATTGCTAAATTATAATCAACTCTGAAGGAGCAGTGAAAATGTGGAAGCCATTTACAACTAATGAATTTTACGTATTTCTCTGTATACTGATTACGGCTGGATTAAAGTTCTTCAACAGTGAGCACACAAAGGAAATGTGGGAAGCAAATCCTCTCTCATGGTGTTGTGCAAGCTTATCCTTCAAAAGGTTTTGACAGGTAACCAAATTTATAAGATCTATCAGTGTGAATACTAGGGCTACACATTTGGAAAGTGATAAAGCTGCTGCACTCCTAAAAACATGCTGGGCATTGAAACAGAAGCCTCAGAAATTGGCCTCATAGTAAATGAAAACAAAACAAAATATATGGTAGTGTCACAATCTTAGGCCAGAAGAACCTATAAAAATCTAAACATCAATGGGAAATGCTTCAATGGAGTGTCCTCTTTTAACTACTTGGGAGCACCAATAACAAATGATATCAGTATTGGAAAGGCTATAAGGGAAAGAATACAAGCAGGAAACAGAGCTTACTTTGCAAATATCCTGCTTTTCAAAAATAGCCTTGTTACAAGAAATACTACACTGCTAACATGTAATTTCCTAGTCCACCCAGTTATCACATACGGCTCAGAGGTATGGACATTGACAGAACACGATAAAAATGCACTAAGAAGCATTGAGCAGAAAATACTATGCAAAATCTATGGGCCAATAAGGGAGGAAGAAGGCTAGAGAATACACTACAGTGCCGAATTACAAGAGTTAATACAAGGCAGGGACATAGTAAAATTTGTGAAATCACAGCAAATACGATGGCTAGGACACTTTGAGAGAATGGCAGAGGATAGAATTCCAAAGAAAATTATGAAAGGCATGATCCATTCCGTTAGGCGAAAAGGAAGACCTAGAAGAAGATGGATTGATGAGGTAATTATGGATATCACCAATATGGGAGTCCAGGGGTGGAAAAGAGCAGCAAATAACCGAGGAGTGTGGAGGAAGTTTGTTGAAGAAGCCAAGGCTCACCAAGGGCTGTAGCGCTACTCAGGAAGAAGAAGAAGAAGATTTGAAATATCCTATATGATAAACTCAAACCTTTGAGGATACTATATTTCTTTCAATTGCCTCACTGTTGATGATGTAGCTTTTTCCTTAGAAAGGAAAGACAAGATTTACTGAACACACACCCTCAAAGCAAGCCAAATAAGGCTTGAAGGCTCAATGGGTTTGTGATTTGCAAAATTCTTACCCAATAACTGGCCAACTTTATACAGGTAAAGCTGCTTCTGTGGGAGGAACTAATAAAGGGTACAGGGTAATATAAGATTTTAGATACCATTTCAAATGTACGAGCAGAAATACGGTCACTGACAATTTTTTCATAAGTCTATTATTACCGAGGTTGTCAACAACATGGGAGATGTCCATAATCGGTACTGTAAACTGAAACTAGCCCTATATACCACCAGAACTGCAACCTACCTCTTCATGCCAAGACCTCTGATCTATATTTAGATTCAGAGAAGGAAAACTTCTCTGTATCAAAACATCCAAACAAGAAGAAAGCAGTTCTAAAGTTATCAATAACTCATTATGCTGTATCCATTTCTGTCTCTCTTTCAAAGCCAGATGTTATACATTATTATAAAAGCACAAAAAGGGCATTGGCAATATGGACAAGTTGTGTTCTCATTACAGTGTGGAAAGAAGAACACAGAGATGGCCCCTAGCATATCCATGTTGTTTGCTTATAAGCATACATTACTTAAACAGGAAACAATCCTCAAACGAAAACCATGACTCATAGACCCATACTCTTTCTACTGGACCTGAGAAAACATTTGGTACTGCCTTCCCTTATCACTTGATCATCTAATTCTAATCACTTGACAAAATTTTCCATGAAATCAGATATTGAGTGCACAGTAGGTTGACTTTTAACTCTGGTTCCTGAGTGAGTGGGGACGCAACCAAAATGATATGCTTCTGGACAGCTGAAAAATATGAGGAAAACAAGAAAAAGTTTCAAGAGATGTAAAACCCCAATATGGAGTGAGCATTGCATTATAAAAACTCTGTGTGGGCTCTGTGAATAATTTATTAAGTCCAAGTTTTTCCTTCCATTGTAAAAAGCAGCAAGCTTTAGTAGCTGTATAATATTATGTAACTGTGTCACAGTTAGTAAGCAATTGCTGTATTTTGAACACTTTAATGACTAGAGCTGCTATATTATAAGTAATGGAACTAATAACATGTTACATAAAATGAAGTATTTCATTTGTAATCTTTACACCTGCTCACATGGAATTATGTTGCTGCTCGTGTAACCCAAATGCCATTAAAGAGTGCAATATATTCCTTTCCATTGTAAATCCTCTTCTTTGAAAGTATTTAAATTTTGCTTTTATTAAGACATTTACACATGTGTCAATGAGGAATAACTAAGGTTTGTTTATACTAGCTTTAATACACTTGATAAATTGCACTTATAGTTACAAAGGTTGCCCAGGTTACACAGGTAGCCCACTTTGGACACAAGGATAAAAATGACTAAAATCATGAAGTCACATAGTTTTTGAGGGAATAATCTGAAGTTCACAACTACTACCCAAATAATGCTTTCTTACAACTTGCATATTCTAGTAGTTGGTGTCAGTGTTTTGTGATACATTTTACATGTTCTGTTGGCAACTGTTATTCTTTCTTCTCATCATGTGCTGGCATCAAACTTCACAGAACAGATTTATGGGTTTCATTTCTCAACAGCTTTGTGAAGCAACTTTTTGGCTATTGTGCACAGCTGTCTTGCAGAGTTCATCTTCTGGATTTGAAACTGTGTGTTCTCCATAGCTTACAAAATTTCTCTGTGAAAATCTTGTTGTGTGAACCCTCATGAGAAACTGATTTACAGTATACAATCACAGCTTATCACTGGTGAGTCAACTTTTCAGTTTGCAGTATGAGGATTATTCTTCGTTACACTTCAGAACCTAGCCTTTAATGTAAAAATGGAAACAGAACTTGTTGGACTATTAGTTTGGTACTTCAGCCTGCAGCCATTTCAGAGGCTGTTAACACCATCACTTCACTCCTCAACTGTGAGACAGTTTGGGCTTGCTCAAGAAATAGACTGGCTGTGGTAACATTATTCTTCTCACTACTACAACTGAGAATTAGCAACATTATACAGTGTTTGGAAACACTATTCCCAATTACTTCCTGTAATTGCACAGAATTATCCCGCTAAATTCATTTGATTTTTCTTGTTACTTTGAGTAAATGTTCAACAATTTCAAGTTACAGTGGTAATCAATTTATGTTTGTGAGTCCAGGAGAGTCATCTGAATCAAAACTTAGTACTAGGCTCATCTTTAACGTTTCTCTCTTTGCCTTCACTGCACTTGAGAGAGGGGGCACACACAGCAGTGGTTCACTAGTTGAAATTAATGTGGTCACTTTGTGAAAACAATGCTGTTTCAGCAGTCTTTCACTGACCCAATGGTAATTTAGTATAATTTTTCTGCTTTTATCTAATTCTCTAACGTGGGGGGGGGACAGCGAGAGGGGGAGACGGGGACAGCGAGAGGGGGAGACGGGGACAGCGAGAGGGGGAGACGGGGACAGCGAGAGGGAGAGACGGGGACAGCGAGAGGGGGAGACGGGGACAGCGAGAGGGGGAGACGGGGACAGCGAGAGGGGGAGACGGGGACAGCGAGAGGGGGAGACGGGGACAGCGAGAGGGGGAGACGGGGACAGCGAGAGGGGGAGACGGGGACAGCGAGAGGGGGAGACGGGGACAGCGAGAGGGGGAGACGGGGACAGCGAGAGGGGGAGACGGGGACAGCGAGAGGGGGAGACGGGGACAGCGAGAGGGGGAGACGGGGACAGCGAGAGGGGGAGACGGGGACAGCGAGAGGGGGAGACGGGGACAGCGAGAGGGGGAGACGGGGACAGCGAGAGGGGGAGACGGGGACAGCGAGAGGGGGAGACGGGGACAGCGAGAGGGGGAGACGGGGACAGCGAGAGGGGGAGACGGGGACAGCGAGAGGGAAGACGGGGACAGCGAGAGAGAGAGACTGGGATAGTGAGAGAGAGAGACTGGGATAGTGAGAGAGAGAGAGACTGGGATAGTGAGAGAGAGAGAGAGAGAGACTGAGAGAGAGAGAGAGAGAGAGACTGGGAGAGAGAGAGAGAGAGAGAGAGACTGGGAGAGAGAGAGAGAGGGTGACTGGGAGAGAGAGACACCGAGGGACTCTGGGGGGGGGGGGGGGGGACAGTGGCAGGAAGTGATGAATAGTGAGGTGGGCGGATGTCGTGAATAAGTGTGGGCAGAGGCGATATACAGGGTGGAGAGTCTGGTGTGAACAGAGGAAGAGATGGAGGGGTTTTGTGATACATTTTACACGTTCTGTTGGCAACTGTTATTCTTTCTTCACATCATGTGCTGGCATCAAACTTCACAGAACAGATTTATGGGTTTCATTTCTCAACAGCTTTGTGAAGCAACTTTTTGGCTATTGTGCACAGCTGTCTTGCAGAGTTCATCTTCTGGATTTGAAACTGTGTGTTCTCCATAGCTTACAAAATTTCTCTGTGAAAATCTTGTTGTGTGAACCATCATGAGAAACTGATTTACAGTATACAATCACAGCTTATCACTGGTGAGTCAACTTTTCAGTTTGCAGTATGAGGATTATTCTTCGTTACACTTCAGAACCTAGCCTTTAATGTAAAAATGGAAACAGAACTTGTTGGACTATTAGTTTGGTATTTCAGCCTGCAGCCATTTCAGAGGCTGTTAACACCATCACTTCACTCCTCAACTGTGAGACAGTTTGGGCTTGCTCAAGAAATAGACTGGCTGTGGTAACATTATTCTTCTCACTACTACAACTGAGAATTAGCAACATTATACAGTGTTTGGAAACACTATTCCCAATTACTTCCTGTAATTGCACAGAATTATCCCGCTAAATTCATTTGATTTTTCTTGTTACTTTGAGTAAATGTTCAACAATTTCAAGTTACAGTGGTAATCAATTTATGTTTGTGAGTCCAGGAGAGTCATCTGAATCAAAACTTAGTACTAGGCTCATCTTTAACGTTTCTCTCTTTGCCTTCACTGCACTTGAGAGAGGGGGCACACACAGCAGTGGTTCACTAGTTGAAATTAATGTGGTCACTTTGTGAAAACAATGCTGTTTCAGCAGTCTTTCACTGACCCAATGGTAATTTAGTATAATTTTTCTGCTTTTATCTAATTCTCTAACGTGGGGGGGGGGGGGGACAGCGAGGGGGGGGGGACAGCGAGAGGGGGAGACGGGGACAGCGAGAGGGGGAGACGGGGACAGCGAGAGGGGGAGACGGGGACAGCGAGAGGGGGAGACGGGGACAGCGAGAGGGGGAGACGGGGACAGCGAGAGGGGGAGACGGGGACAGCGAGAGGGGGAGACGGGGACAGCGAGAGGGGGAGACGGGGACAGCGAGAGGGGGAGACGGGGACAGCGAGAGGGGGAGACGGGGACAGCGAGAGGGGGAGATGGGGACAGCGAGAGGGGGAGACGGGGACAGCGAGAGGGGGAGACGGGGACAGCGAGAGGGGGAGACGGGGACAGCGAGAGGGGGAGACGGGGACAGCGAGAGGGGGAGACGGGGACAGCGAGAGGGGGAGACGGGAACAGCGAGAGGGGGAGACGGGGACAGCGAGAGGGGGAGACGGGAACAGCGAGAGGGGGAGACGGGGACAGCGAGAGGGGGAGACGGGACAGCGAGAGGGGGGGACGGGGACAGCGAGAGGGGGAGACGGGGACAGCGAGAGGGGGAGACGGGGACAGCGAGAGGGGGAGACGGGGACAGCGAGAGGGGGAGACGGGGACAGCGAGAGGGGGAGACGGGGACAGCGAGAGGGGGAGACGGGGACAGCGAGAGGGGGAGACGGGGACAGCGAGAGGGGGAGACGGGGACAGCGAGAGGGAAGACGGGGACAGCGAGAGAGAGAGACTGGGATAGTGAGAGAGAGAGACTGGGATAGTGAGAGAGAGAGAGACTGGGATAGTGAGAGAGAGAGAGAGAGAGAGACTGGGAGAGAGAGAGAGAGAGAGACTGGGAGAGAGAGAGAGAGAGACTGGGAGAGAGAGAGAGAGAGGGTGACTGGGAGAGAGAGACACCGAGGGACTCTGGGGGGGGGGGGGGGGGGACAGTGGCAGGAAGTGATGAATAGTGAGGTGGGCGGATGTCGTGAATAAGTGTGGGCAGAGGCGATATACAGGGTGGAGAGTCTGGTGTGAACAGAGGAAGAGATGGAGGGGTATTAGATGGACAGGGAGTGTTTGATAAGGGAACAGACCTGTCGGGGGCAGGTAGGATAGACAGAGGGGCAGGAACCAGATGCTGACAGAGTGAGGGAGAGGGAAGTGGTCAGAGCTGGGGAGGAGGAATCAGACAGACAGACACAAGTGTGGAAGAGGAAGGTGGAGATGGGCAGAGAAGGAAGGAGGAGATGGCTGAACAGAAGTCGGACCATATGGCAGTCAAAGATGGGGGTGGGGGAAGAGGTAGACACAGACAGAGGGGAGGGAGTGATGTGCAAATGTGTCAAACACTTATATGATCAGAGCCACAGGGAATATGCTGGATTATGTACAAATTTTACTCTTCTCTACAGCTTCACCTACTTATGGCTTTTACACATATTGCATGCATCTTATCCTACCTCCCCTCTCTGTCCAATTTCATCCTTCCCCCATCTCTCTGTGCAGGAGAAGTGGAGTTTTTATTTACTCCAATTGGTGATGGTAAATGAAATAATGTGAACTGTCTTTTCAATGCCGCATCAAGGAAATGTCACTCTCCTTTGAGACCTATTCAGGCCTGTACCATTGAGATGCATCACAGTAAGCTGATTTAAATAAATTTCCTTCATATTTGATGATTCATTTATCTGATCTTGTCTCTCTCTCTCTCTCTCTCTCTCTCTCTCTCTCTCTCTCTCATGTGACTCTCCACAGTTCCTGTCCCATTACTAAATGATGCTCTACTCTTCACTATTCATTCCACCTCCCTGTCAACTAACATTCCAAATGCCCATGGACTTACTGCTATTGAAAACTAACTTTCCAAACACCCTATGGATTCCAAACCAACAACTTCCTTCCTAGTCTTCATGACCAACTACATCCTCACCCACAATTACTTCTCCTTTGAAGGCATTAGCTAAAAACAAATCCGGGGTACGGCTATGGTCACCCACATGGCACCATCCTATGCTAACCTATTCATGTGCCATCAAGAAGAATCTTTCCTAAAAGCCCAGAATCCTAAGCCCCTCACCTGGTTCAGTTTCACTGTTGACATTTTTGCTATCTGGATTGAAGGTGAGGACAGCCTATTCACAGTTCTCCAGAACCTCAACAACTTCTCCCCCATTTGCTTCATCTGGTCATACTCAACACAACAAGCCACGTTCCTAGATGTTGACCTCCACCTCAGAGATGGCTACATCAGTACCTCCATCCATATAAAACCTAAAAACCACCAGAAATACCTCCATTTCGACAGCTGCTACCCATTACATATCAAGAAGGCCCTTCCATACAGCCTAGCCACCCATGGTCATCACATCTGCAGTGACAAACAGTCCCTCTCAAAAATACTGAGAGTCTCACTGAAGCCTTCACTGACTGTAATTGTCCTCCCAACCTTGTACAAAAATATTTTTCCCGTGCCTTATCTTTCCAGTCTTCCACCCCCTCCTGAAGTCACACAGTCCGGCCACAAAGAAGCATTCCCCTCTTAACTCAGTACAATCTGGGCCTGGAGCAACTGAATTACATTCTCTGCCAGAGTTTTGATTACCTCTTGTCATGCCCTGAAATGAGAAATGTTCTGCCCACTATCCTTCCCACCCTTCCTACAGTGGTATTCCGCCGTCCACCAAACCTACACAACACACTCATCCATCCTTACACAACCCCTCCTCCCAGTCCCTGTAATAGCCCTAGATACAAGACCTGTCCAATATATTCCCCTACCACCATCTACTCCAGCCCAGTAATTAACATCACCTGTCCCATCAAAGGCAGGGCTACCTGTGAAACCAGTCATGTGATTT
The DNA here is from genome assembly GCF_021461395.2 of Schistocerca americana. Lineage (NCBI taxonomy): Eukaryota > Metazoa > Arthropoda > Insecta > Orthoptera > Acrididae > Schistocerca > Schistocerca americana. The sequence continues at coordinate 596,280,999 of NC_060124.1, read as the reverse complement.
ACAAGCTAAGCTGCAACCACTGTGCTGCATTCTATGTAGGCAGGACGACCTGTCCACATGAATGGCCACATACAAACTGTGGCCAAAGAACAAGTAGACCACCCTGTTGCTAAACACACTGCCAAACATGATATCCCTCATCTCAAAGACTGCGTCACAGCCTGTGAAATAGGGATCCTTCGCACCAACACCAGCTTTCCTGAATTGCGCAGGTGGGAACTTTCCCTGCAATACATCCTATGTTCCTGAACCCTTCCTGGCCTCAACCTTCATTAGTCACTGTCCTCATCCATCCAGCCCCCTCCCTGTTCCCATTCCAGCACTACAGAGCCATCATTTCACTACCACACCCTGTCTTTTAATTTGTTTTTATTTCTCTCCTTTCTGCTACTTACCCCCTCCCCACCTTCTTTCCTGCCCTCCATCTAAACTGCAACACTTCACTGTCTGCCACGCCCACAATACTATCCCTCTCCCTCCCCGCCCCAGCCTCTTCCTTACCACCCCCCAGTCATCAGTCCCATCGTGCACTGCTGCTGCTGCTGCTGCTGCTGCTTGCAGTGTGGTTTCAGATCTCTGAGGCTGCAGATGTGTGTGCACGTTGTGTGTGTGTGTGTGTGTGTGTGTGTGTGTGTGTGTGTGTGTGTGTGTGTGTGTGTGTGTACTGCTAGCAAAGGCCTTAATGGCTGAAAGCTGTAATTGTGTCAATCTTTTTGTTGTGCCTATCATAACTCAGCACCTCTGCTATATGGTGAGATACATACATCAGGAACATATGTACATAAAATATAAAACATTGGTAATACAATACATAATGGCTGTGAAATTAAAAAATTCCCATTACTTTTTGATCATCTCTTGCACAGTCACTACATTGCTGCCTCATGCGATTAATCCCAATTTCTTATCGTACACTTTTGTCTCATCTAAGATATTGGACAGAGTTTCCTCATCATTTTTGAACACATTTCCTAGCCTGAAAGCATTCCAGCTTATAATTTCACACACCAACACTATGAACTGGATGAGCCCACTACACAACTGCAGTTTACAATCAGTCAGCAGGACGCCACTGCTGTGAAGATGTATTTATTACAGAACATGCAAATACCTGGTTATCTTGCTGCTTATTCGGCATTTCCAAATTTCCCCTCTGTAAATTTTGAATTTCATCAGAAGTCATTATATGATTGAGGATGCCAGTTGACTGCAGGCACCAAAATAAAAAAAAAAAATAAAAAAAAATTAATATCTAAAAACAAATATCAGAAATAAAGCAAGATCCAAATTTAAATATTTTTAAAATACTGCTACATGATGATATAATAAACATTTGAAATACTGACGATTATTAACATCACGCAAATCGCCAAGCAGATGGCAAGTGTTGCCGTCGGTAAGCCTGACGCGACTGCAGCTCTGGCCCTGGCCGACTCTAGCCTTCACTGCTGCTGTTGTGTATCTTGTTGTGGTGCCTTGGAAGTGTCTAATGAACACAAAAAATTAATTAGATCTGTGCGTTACTTTATATTAAACTGCATGCAATAAAAGAAAACAATTTAAGAAAATTTCACTAAAACTTAATAGTTACAAAACTTGGTTTGAGGACTGTAGAACTTTCAAATCTCCTGATTTATGGTACACAAACAGTAGAAACAATTACCTCTGACCTACTGGCCAAGTAAGACCCCAAGGCACAGACAATGTTCCCTTCTGAATGAAAGAGGTCGTATTCTTTAAAGTTAGGAGTGAGGCATGTTCATGTAGCACTAGTTACCCTCATACTTGTAAATATACCAGTTTCTTGCAGCCATTGCTGTAGTCAAATGAAAATGGTATGTCAAGTCATAATTGTGACAGGTACTGACAATGATGTGCTCTTCTCAGTTTATGTGTGCGTGTACTGTGTCACGCAAGATCTGAAAGTCGTTCAGTCTTTAAACTTATTTTACATCCAAATGGTGCACCTTCATATATGGGTTCATTACCAAACTTTTATCCTAGAAGTCCCCTACACAACTCTTAGGAGCCCATTATAGGAATTGTGGAACGCCCCTGCATAATGCGTGGTTAATGTTATAAATAATTTTCGCACTTTTCAACCACTACCATAACTTTCAACATCAATTTTCAAACTGATTTACATGGAAACTAAATTGTGTTATTGTTATACCTCACATTTTAGGGTAATCCATAGCAAAACTCTACAATTTGTTTCAGAATCTGTGTCACTTTGGGTTTATTTTGCATTTTTAGTGCTGCTTTCAAAATGGTTTCACAATGTTTGATCACCTGACTGTTGCAGAGACTGTTATACCTCAAGTGTAGTTTACCTACTAACAAATGTTTTCTGGTCAGGTTTCAACTCCAGTGACTGATTTTAGAATCATTCAAATGAATCTACTGCAGAATTTGCCATAAGCTGATTCAGGCACTTTTCACCAGTTTTGTGCTTTTGAAATAGGGTGCAGCTTGTGTGAATATTATTTCTACATATTAACATGATGTATAATACTTTATAGCTGTTTGGAAGAAATTATTCATTCTGCAGTTACAGAGAGCAATGGCAAGTAAAATTATTAAATTTTTAAAATATATTACATAACATGGGACCTATGTGTTTACGCATCATCAGTCATGCACCGTCTTCTACATTGAAACAGGAGGTGGCCTTTTACTGTTGTGAAATTTGCAGACAAATGGAGTTTATTTAATGTCTAAATAATTATCTTTGTCTTGAAAATGGAAATTTTTGTTAGCTGCCAATAGCTCCTATTTGACAATATTTTTAACCAATTTTTGACAGTACCACTCCCAAAAAATGATATCACTTACCCATTGTTTGAGTGTAGTAGATTAATAATGTAATATCGGCTATTAAATACAGTATTGAAAAGATTTCCCCTATGACAACAATTTTAAATTTGAATAGAATATTGCTAAGTACATGACCACATGATGCATTGGAACAGTTTTTCACATTTGGAGCAATCTTACTTCTCTGGAGTAATTTTTGTAATTTTAGAATATGATTGTAATACACAGGGTGAATGCAATAATTTCAAAATGGACTTAGGCTATTCTGAAAGTGTACTGCCCTACTCTAAACCGAAAAGAAAATTAAATAAATAAAAACATCAAAAACAGTATTGCAATTTGTTTTTCCTCTTAAAGGCAAGTCCTGTAATATTGTAAAATGATAGGCCAGAAGCATGTGTTTAGTTTCTAATAATTACACAAGATTACAGTTTATGAGTTATTGTAAAGTGTTTGTTTAGTTTTTCATAACATTAATGAAATTATTTGTCTTTTTGAATGCATCTTTATGCCATTTGAAATTCACATGCAATTTTGCAGAATTGTAAAACTTTTTGGACCCTTGTGAATGGATGGCTTATGATCATGCTATGATAACTGTCATTCATAAAATATGGACGAAAAAGCATGCACAACTCAGACAGCACAAATTTATCAGCTTCACAATAAACAACCCATTCATATCACGACAGCCACCCCAGTCCGAATGTGCATTGATGTGAGTGCGCATGCAAGAAATCGGCACTAGTGGAGTGTGACTGGGCATTCTGATCTGCTTTCACATCTGGCACATTGGCCTCCACTTCTGGCTTTATCTACTTTCATGTCCAGGCAATTTGCCTCCACTGTCATAAGTAGTACATTGCAATCTAACAGTGTAAGTGCCCAAGGGCGTATGGTGTCACAAGTTATTTCTAAACTCTGGAGCCTAAGGTTTCCAGGTAGGAGCTCTAGCATGTGCAGTTATCTTAATTATCATATAACTAACTTTAAATTTTGTAGGGCTCTCTATATGTTACTTGATTAATTAATTAATACAAAACAGTGTGGTTTCAAATGTAATAATATCTTAATTGTGTCTTATCATGTGTAAATGCAAATTAATCTTGCATCTATTCCACAGACTGATGGATCATTGGGTAGAACTGGAAAAAGCAATTGGTATATAAATGGTCCCCTTCTACCTAATAATATGTGCTCAGTCATATTATGGCCATCTGACTGTACAAAAATTAATCTCTTAATGGCGTCATCAACTCAACCAGATGGACTGTTTTGAAAACAAATATATATTCTCAACATACTTTTCCAACACTAGGTATCAGCTACTAAAAGATATAGCAACAGGAACTGGAGGAGTGACATTTGAAGGATATAGTGATGACACAGCAGTACCACTAACTGATGAGCTTTTGGTTTTGTGGCACAAAAACAACTAGGGTCATATGCACCCATGTCAAAACTCTAGGACACAAAGACAAACAGAGGAGTTAAAAATGACTGCACATCAATCATAGTCAATGGAAGAGAAGACAGCTAAAAACAGGGAGTGGAGAAAGGTCTATAAAATACACCACAGACAGAGGACTGGAGGTCCAGAACCATAAATTAAATGGCCTTTACCATATTGCTAAAGTGGATAAAAAGTGAAACGTGGTCAATGGGTGTTAACTCTAACAGCAAACACCAATGAGAAAGCAAGTGGTTAAAAAAATGGCATTCCATTAGGAAAATGGCACACCACGAAATGTTTGACACAATGTGCACAAAATGGTGGGGGAGCATCACTTGACAATGGTGATGGCTGAAAAGACAGTGCTCAATACACAACTAAGTTAAAATGAAGGAGGTCTTACAAGCCATTGGGAGCAGATTAATAACACACAGCTTGTTCCCATGAAGGGAGGGCCAGTGACGATTCCAAAGTGACAGCACCTGCTTACAGATGGCTACACAGAGATAGTTGGAGGGTAAGTAAGAACCAGTAGGCTGAGGAACAACGATTGCAGTCTTAGCAGCAGCGACAGTGGCCTGGTTTCCTATCAGACTGCTGTGACCAGAAACCCACACAAACATCACAGTGGCTCCATCAAAAAGGGAGCAGGTGACAGCTTTCCTGGACCTGTTGTGCTAAGGGATGGATGGTGTGCAGCAGAGGCTTTGAAGGTCATTGACAGAGTCTGGGCAGATAATGCAGTTGGAAAGCCTGTGACTCCAGACATACTGTGTGGCCTGCTACAGGGCAAACAGCTCTGCTGTAAACACTGAGCAATGTTCTGAAAGCCAATACAGGAAAACGGCGCCACCAATGACGACAGCGCACCCAAAACCACACTCAGTCCAAGAGCCACCAGCCTACACAAAGGTACTATAACAAAATTCCATGCATAGGTTGTGAAACTGAAGGCAATAAAGTCAGGCTGGACTAGTGTACTTATTGAGTGAATGAAGGTGAAGGTGGGTATAGGCCATTGCATGAAGCCAAGGTGGTGAAGAGTTTGCACCCACTGGGAAAGTTGTTCATAGTGTGAAGCTAATCTGCCACAGCAAGAGGCAAAAGCAAACTTCATAAGGTAACAGAGAAGAGGGACACGCCACATACTGGCGATGAAAGGAGACATCAAAGAATGAGGCACACAATAGGTGGCCATGCATGGCAGACAAATGGCATGCATATCTGCTGAGGAGAAAGTCGCAACATTACGACAGCCAAAGTTCAGCAGCTTCTGCATACTGACTCTCAAATGGGCTAGTGTAAAAGGCACCAGTACCAAATGGATCCCACAGTGGTGAATAATATTGAGATGGTGTAAGAGGGATGAATGTGCAGGTGCATAAATGAAACACCCATAATCCAGTTTCAAACAAACAAGTGATCAGTACAAATGGAGGAAAGTGGTTCAATCTGCACCCCGGGACATGACATTGAAGATACATAGGGCATTGAGGACCGTATACTGCGGGCTGCCAGGTAAGACATGTGGGAGGACCAAGAGTGTTTTCTATCTAGCATGGGCCCCAGGAATTTCATAGTTTCAACGAATGGAAGAGCAACAGGCCCAAGATGTAATGATGGTGGAAGAAACCAACTGAGCCACGAGAAATTCATACCAATGATTTTGTCAGTGGAAAAATGAAAGCCAATGTCAATGTTCCATGAGTGAAGATGACTGAGACATCATCACTGAAGACGCTGCTCAATGACAAGTCCTTGATAACTGCAATAAATGGCAAAATCATCAATGAAAAGGGAGCCAGAGATGCCCGGTGGAAGAAAGGCCATTGTAGGGTTAATAGTGATAGCAAAGAGGAGGACACTTAGGATCAAACTCTGAGGCACACAGTTTTCCTGGATAAAGATGTCGAACAAGGCAGAATCTACACGTACCTTGAAAACTTGGGACTTTTAAAAATTCCTCGAGTAACCAGGGCAAGCAGTCATAGAAACCCCATGTGTAGAGCATACAGAGGATACCAGTCCTCTAGAATGTACTGTAGGATTTCTCCAAAGCGTAGAACACAGCCACAATCTGGTATTTCTGCAGAAAACTTTCTTGACATGGATGGACAAAGTGACAAGATGCTCAATTGCAGAATGGCACACTCAAAATCCACACTGTGCAATGGTAAGTAAATTGCACAACCCAAACCACCATACCAGAGAGGCATGAGTCATATGTCCCATCACATTTCAGACAACTTATCAGAGAAATGGGGTGGTAGCTAGAAGGAAGGTGTTTGTTCTAGTCAGGCTTAGGTATGGGTATGACAGCAGCTTCATGCCAGTTTCTAGGGATGTGCCCTCTGCTTGGATGCACTCCAACATATTAAGCAGAATGTGCTTGCCTGCAAGAGAAAGGTGCTGGAACATCTGAATTTGAACAATGTACGGTTATGAGGTGGAGGATTGGGATGAAGTGAGAGCATGACCTAGCTCCCTGGTAGTAGAGGTGGCAATGTAGCACTCACACTTTGAGAACAGAAATGTATCACCCTCACCTACTCTGCTTGTTTCTGATGAAGGAAGGCATGGTCACAGAGGAAGGAGCTCAAAAGTTCTGCAAAATGGCAGCCCAAGATGTTGGAGATAGCAATAGGGGCTATGATGATCTCATCTGCTACTGTCAGGAAGCAACTTGACAAATGAATCTTGATCCTGGAGAGCAATCGGATGTTGACCCATATGACAGAAGAGGTAGTGGAACAGTTAAAAGAACTAGTGAAAGGAATTAAGCTAGCTTTTTTGCTGTCCCCAGGAACAGAACACAGTGCATATATATTTTTATAATGAATGCATTTAGCCATCAAGGTATGGTGGTTGAAAATGATGAGAGCATGGCTCCATGTGCGAAATGCACCACAGCAGGCCTCAATCCACCAAGGGACCGGGATACAGAGTGGTCTAGGTGAAGTGCGAGGAATGGAACATCCTGTGGTGGTAAGGGGAACGTTTGTAAGATATCCCACCTGGTCATCACAACTGTGGAAATGATGTTTGTCAAAGGTAACCAGGGAGGAGTAAAGCCTCCAGTTGGCCTTAATAAGCTGCCATTTGGTCATACACAAAGGTAGAATAGGAGTCAGCAAAAGGGTAACACACGGGAAATGGTCACACGAGTACGTATCAAAGAGATCAGACCACATGAGACAATGGGCAAGCTGGTTGGTGCAGGAGGAGAGCTCCAAATGAAATGAAATGAAAGGAGTCTGAAAGGAATGTGGGTGCTCCTGTGTTACAGCAGAAGGGGTGAAGTTGATTAAGAACATCAGCCAAGAGGGCACCTCTTGGACAGGTTCTGACAGAACCCCAAAGGGGATGGTGCATTTTTAAGTCACTGAGCAGCAGAAATGGTTGAGGTAGCTGCCCCCATAAGCTGCAGCATGTCTGCCTGGTGATACTGAATGACAAAGGGGTGTAAATGGCACAAAGGGAAATGGTGAAGGAAGGAAGGAAGGAAGGAAGGAAGGAAGGAAGGAAGGAAGGAAAAGGCGAATTGCAACAGTTTGAAGGCTGTTAGTCAGGGAGATGGGTTGACCATGAATATCATCCTGTACAAGCAGGACTCTCCTGTAAGATGGAATGCTGACCTGGGACAGGAGGGGAAGTGGTCATTAAAACAAACCTGGAATAAATGTGGGAGGTCAAAGCAATCGTGAAGGCGCAATTATGTTTCCTAAAGGCAGATAATAAGTTGGTGCTAGCCATAAATTCTCTCTGTTAGATTGAAAACCATGAACATTTCATTTCATTGGAGGAGAATCGTGACAAGGAAAAAATTAACAGGGTGCCACACCTGAACACAAGCCTTCGAAGACTACAGAGCACAGAGGAAGGATCATCCTGCTCCTCGACATCTACAGAATCATTGGCATTTTTCTGCTGTCTGCCTGTGGAGTCCAGGGCAGAATGATGCTCGGTGTTGCACACTGGTGACATGGATTTTGGCTGTGCAAGGGTATCATGTGGTGACACCACTGAAGGGGAAAACTCATTTGCCTTTCTTTGACTACTTCTAGCTTTTTCATTTAGCAGATGGAGGCTCGAGTCGGTCGGCTGGAGAGTATTGGGAAGTCTCTGCAGGAGTATTCCTTCTGCCCTTTCTGGCCTGCTGGTTGTGTAGTTGATGACTATGCCCCACAAGGAGAGTGTTTGGTGGCGTTTTACACAGCCAGAGAGGGAAAAGAGGACGCTAATATTATGCTGCGTGATTTTACAGTAGTGATGCTAAATTTTGAAGCTGCATGTCTGCTCGGCCATGTCCTTCACGGAGTGAAATGTCACAACAACAGTACTGTAGACGCCAGGAGATAGAACACAGAGTTTCTAACTAGTCGACAACTTACAAGTGACCGGGTAAGGCCCTTTCTCCTTCACCCGGGTCTCCCATATAGCCCACTCATCAAGACACATGGTACAAATGCAGGAGGCAGAGGCAGGGTCACCATTGCAGTTCACGTAGCAGGGTGGAGGCGGACAATCACCCTCGTGAGCATCCCTACCACAGGTTACACATTTGGCTGTGTGCCAACAGGACTCTCGAGTGTGGTTGTAATGATGACACTGGTAGCAGCACATCAGGTTTGGAATATATGTTCTGACTGATAACTTCATAACCTGCTTTGGTCTTTGATGGAAGAACCACTCTATCAAAAGTGAGAAACAGGGTGAGTGTGGGTGTGGGCTCTCTCCCACCAACACCAGCATTTCTGAACCACAATACATCCTATGTTCCCATAACCATACTTGCGTCAAACTTCATTAGTCACTGTCCTCATCCATCCACCCCTTCCATATTCCCATTCAAGAACTACACGACTGTCAATCCACCATGACACCTAGTCATTTCATTTCTCTCCTTTTCCGCTATTTCCCAACTCCCCACTTCTCACCAACCCCCCATCTGACCTGCAGGACTTCACTGTCCGTGTGTGCATGCGAGTGGTGCACTCATGCACACACATATGGGTGTCTAGTGTTGACAAAGACCTTAATGGCTGAAAGCTTTAATTGTGAGAGTCTTTTTGTTGAGCCTATCTGTGTCTCAGCATGTCTGCTATATGGTGAGAGGCAACTTTCCTTCTCATAATAAGCTCAAACATTTGACTTCCTTATCTCAGTCCTCACTTGTTTCTTCCATTTTATATTGATTTCCAACATTATGCTCAGATATTTAAATGATGTGACTGTGTCAAGCAAGACACTACTAATGCTGTATCCAAACATTACAGGTTTGTTTTTCCTAGTCATCTGCAGTAACTCACATTTTTACAATCAGCTGCCATTTGTCACACCAACTAGAAATTATGTCCATGTCTACTTGCATCATCCTATACTCACCCATCTTTGATGACTTGCAGCCTATGCCCAATGAGCCTTTATGTTGACCAAGCAGTTAAGGAAACCCCATAGATATTTGGAGTAGGAATGTCGACATGCAAGCCAAACACCATGGGCTGGGGGGGGGTGGGGGGGGGGTGGGGGGAATCCAAATCAGTGTTCATGAATAGCTAAATTTTCTAAGGTCACCATAAATATGTCCTCCAGAGACTACGTAACACAATTCAGCAAGTTCATACGAGTGGTGGCTGAGTTGGTACTTTGCAGCCCTTTCATCTGCAGTTGCTTTTTGGCCACTTGAAATCATGTTGACATATTTATCAATCCATGCCATCCTCTGCTGTGCCTAGCGACCTCACTGGATGTATTTATGTCTACACTGATTGATCCATCTTACATCCAGTGGAATAATAAGGAACCTCATAATAATTGTAGCAAGAGATACATCACAGATATTGGTCTAACCTACAGTCAAAGGCAACAAACATGGTTGTGAGTGTTACTTCGTTTCATAATAATTAAGAACATGGGACTCTACACCTAACTTTTTTCTCTACCGTATGTCTTTCATGTCTTCCATGACTTATCAACCAGCAAGATTCTTTTCTTTCTATTTGGTATGTTTATGACTAACACTAATGATATTCCAAAGAGTATGCTGCATCCCATTTTAACAAAGTTCATTGTGACACATGCCTACTTATTTCAGGTAACAAACCAAACTGTTTGTTAACCTGAACTTCCAATATGATTTCTGTATTTATTTCCTTTTACTTGTCACTTGTTACCCTTTCCCAGTTCCCATCATGTTTTCCTTCAGCAGCCTATCCAATTCTAGCTACATGATTACTAGTTTTGCATAATGTACGCTAATACTTGTCCTCTTCTCTCTCCTACCTAACCCACAGTTGCGTGGGAGAGCATCATCAAGTACTTTATTGCTACTTGTGACCAAACTCACAAACTGATCCATAATCATTCCACGTTTTATTAAAGAGGTGCCTATATTATACCAATAGCTACATTTACAAAGAACATTAATTTTTGAGTAACAGAAAAAAAACACACAAACTGCCATACAGGTAACATTACAACATTGCAAAGACAAGCACTAAAAAGCACTTAGAAATGCCATGCAAACACCATTATCTACAGGCAGACATGTTTTCATATCTAGGAATATAAATACAAATGTCAGCAAGAATATACGATCAGCAAATTACCTGCAAACTCAGTAATATGGTGCTGTGACCAACATACTGGACACTCAGTCACGATGACAGCAGTTTTCTCTCTGCCTGGCTATCCAGACTTAGGTGTTCTATAACTTCCCCTAAAACACTCTAGGCAAGTAGAAGCCTGACTTTCTTACCCATCCTCTCTCAGTCCAAGATAGAGTTCAATTTCAAATGGCACAGGATGTTCAACCCTAGTCTGCTTTCATTCCTTTCTCCCTCCCTTACTTCTTATCTTAACTGAATATCCACCTCTAACAATATACTACTACTTCTAGCAGTGACTCACATGTCACACTTCCACACTTAAGGATTTTTTTGGTGTGAAGATGCCTAAATGGTTATATGAGGAGACTAGATCTTTGGACAATCCTGCCCAGTATTTATATAACTATACCACCCTAGAGAAGTCCAAAATTAATGTCTCATTAAACTCAATAAACTCATTTTAATAATGGAAGCAGCCAAACCACTATGGAAGCTACAGCAGCAAAATACGGAAGTCACCAGAGGCCTGTTGAGATCTACAAAAGTTGTGTCCCAGTGGTGGATTTAAAAACCAGAAAAGAATCTGCTCATATGGGGCATGTAATTCACTGTCAGGTTTGAAATAAAATGTCCCAGGCACATTGTGGCACACACCCCAAGTCTCTTTCAGTGAGGATATTTTCACAATCACTGTTAATATGCTGTGCAACAGGCCTGTGAATGGTATAGCATTCCAAGGAGACATTAAAGAGGATAGAGCCACTTTTTAAATGACTATTCCAGAGGACACTATTTGCTTTTTACTTCTCTTTATCTTCTAAGAGGTTTTTTTTTTTTTTATGGCCGATGACCGCAAACAATAGTTTATAGTGCTATTCAATGACACTTAAGTCTTGCATATGCTTTGCTACAGTTTTAAAATGTGTTTCATTTTAGAATACATTAAAGGGTATGTATCCTTGATAATTGAAATAGGAAATTACTATTTTGCTGTAAACCACACATAACACTCTATATTTTGGGAATTGTGTAACTTTATTCTCATCAGTCAATTGTATATATTTTTGGGTTGTTCCAAATTGGAAGTTTTTTAATATTTTGAATTGTTTATTTCATCATCACCTCTATGATAATTGCATATGAACTGCAAGCTGACTGTTATGCTTCCAACACAATGGTTTCACCCTGAGGGTTTGCCCACCCTTGGCCCACAGGTGGGTCTCCACTAGAGTGTACTTATGAATATCACAAGGACATCATTGTTATGAACACGATACAGTATACAAACAGTTTGTTGATACGTGAATAGTTAGATATACCACCAAGGGGCACCAGCAATAAGTCTGAGCAGCTCAAACATCAGGTAACAGAGGTCACTGCTATCAAGGAAACACGTTCCACCCGCATGTGATTTGGTTATGTACATGTTTTCACCTGCTGAAAATGTGCTGGCTAAATCTCATAGTCACAAACCTCAACTAGAAAAGACCAGCCAAGATGCTCCATTCTACACCATACTGTCACTGTACTGCATCATGGTATATTACACAGTATCCTCCTCTCCCCCCCCCCCCCCCCTTCTTGCCACCGCCCTCCACTGCTACACCCTGTGGACCTCTCCTCATAGCCACTCAGCAGGAAGCTTCCCTCAGAATTTATATTATGACAGTAGACTTCATTTCTTTTACCCTAAAGTGTTTGCAGATGATGAAACTTCCTGGTAGATTAAAACTGTGTGCTGGACTGAGACTCGAACTCTGTACCTTTGCCCTTCATGGGCAAGTGCTTTACCAACTGAGCTACCCAAGCATGACTCTCACCCCATCCTCACAGCTCTACTTCTGCCAGTACCTTGTCTCCTACCTTCCAAACTTTACGGAAGCTCTTCTGTGAAACTTGCAGAACTAGCACTCCTGAAAGAAAGGATATTGCGGAGACATGGCTTAGCCACAACCTGGGGGAGGTTTCCAGAATGAGATTTTCACTTTGCAGCGGAATGTGAGCTTCTGTAAAGTTTGTAAGGTAGGAGACGAAGTACTGGCAGAAGTAGATCTGTGAGGACGGGGCGTGAGTCATGCTTGGGTAGCTCAGTTGGTAGAGCACTTGGCCGCGAAAGGCAAAGGTCCCAGTTTCGAGTCTCGGTTTGGCACACAGTATTAATCTGCCAGGAAGTTTCATATCACCGCACACTCTACTGCCGAGTGAAAATCTCATTTTGCAGATGATGTTTCTCTGGCTATCCAAACAAAACTTCACTGTGAAACTGTGCTGCGAATGAAGTGTTTTTAAGGTCAACCTGGAAACTGTCACTCACTATCACATCTATCTCCCACAACAGGTCATAACAGTAATAATCTTTGTGAAATGTGATAGTATTTCCACATAAAATCATAGGATGCTTGGTTGGTTTAAAAAGAGAGAAGGGACCAATCTATGAGGACATCGGTCCCTTGGGCCTAATAAAACAATGCCACAAGAGCGAGAATAAAACAGATGCAACATCTAACACAAAACAGATAGAAAGAAAAAGCCACAAGAACAAAGGGAAGGGAAGGCAACGAATACTAAAAGGAACAAAAGAGGACACAAAAACAAGAGAGAGACGCTAGAAACAGAAGAGAGCAAAACATGAAAGCAGATTACAGTGGCTGGCCAACCACAAGAATAAAAATGGAAAGCCAGCCACTCAGAAACACATTAAAACATCCACCCTAAAAGCACTAGGGTGGAGGACACGGAGCATCAAAGGACATGTGCTGAAACCAACGTAGAGGTATAAAACACACTATCATGAATAAAACGTAAAACTAAAGTTGCTGTGGATTCATCATCATCCAACACTGAAGTTAGGGAACTGGGAAAGTTGAAAGTTTGCCTCAGAGTGGCTAAAAGTGGGCAGTCTAGCGAGTGGTGGACAACTGTCATTTGGGAGCCACAGTGACACTGAGGTGAGTCCCCACAATGGAATAGGTAACCATGCATTAGCCATGTATGGCCAATGATAAACTGGCAGAGGACAACAGATTCCCTGCGATAGGCTTGCATGGAAGACTTCCACAGATTCACAGCCTCCTGAATGACATGCAGTTTGTTGTGCATGCTGTTACACCATTCTGTCTCCCAAAGCTAGAAGACACTGCTGTGTAAGACAGCTTCAGAGATGCTTATCTCCAGAAGCAATTTTTGTGTCGCCTATTTAGCCAGCCCTTTCACCAAGTTCGGTGCCCGGGATTCCGACATGTCGTGTGGTCCACACAAACACCATGGAACAGCAGGACAGTTCCAGGGCATAGATGGACTCCTGAATGGACACTACCAGAGGGTGGCAAGGGTAGCACTGGTCGATATCCTCTAGGCTCAATGAGTCAGTACACAGGAGAAATGACACGCCAGGGCATGAGTGGATGTACTCAAGAGCACGAGATATGGCCGACAGCTCTGAAATGACAACACTGCAGCCAACTGACAAGGACTGCTGTTCAATATGTCCTCCATGAACATATGCGAAGCATACATGACCACCAGCCACTGCACCGTCAGTGTAAACCATTTCAGAGCCCCGGAACACATCAAGAATCGAGAGAAAGTGACAGCAGAGAGTGGCGGGGTAACAGAGTCCTTAGCACAATGCAGAAGTCTCTACAAAGCTGTGGGCAAGGTGTACATCATGGAGGCACATGTGAACAGACCGCAAGTAGAGTTGGTAAAGGGAAGGACTCCAATTCGGAGAGAAGGGACGACAAGAAAACTGCAATCGTTAGCCCTGATCTGGGCTGCCGATATGGGAGATGGAATGCCATGGGCAGGAAAAGGAGATCATATCTAACTGGCGAGCAGTTGCGCAAATCTGATCTGCAGTGAAGGGACACCAGCTTCCACCAGTACGCTGGTTGGTCACCGGACTCGTCCTAAAAGCTCCTGTCGCTGATCAAACCAAACAGTGGTTCACAGGGTCGAGTAAATGCACTGCTGAAGGCACTGTCAAACTATAAACCACACTCAAATAGTCAATTTGAGATTGGACAAGGGCATTGTAGAGCTGGAGCAGCGTACAGTGATCTGCATACCAATTGGTGTTGCTCAAGCAATGGAGGGCATTGACCTGCTGCCACCACTTCTGCTTAAGCTGATGAAGATGAGGGAGCAAAGTAAATTGAGTATCGAAAACCAGACCTACGAATTGATATGTCTCCACTACACTGAGTGCATCATCATTAAGATAAAGTGTCAGTTCCGGATGAAAGGTATGATGCAGACAGAAGTAAATGACACACGACTTTGCAGCTGAAAACTGGAAGTCGTTGGCTACAGCCCATGACCGCAGCTTGTGGATGGCTCGCTGGAGGTGCCGCTCAGCTAAAACATTACTGGAGCACCAATTCGAAATGCACAAGTTGTCTGCATACAGAGAAGGTGAGATGGAGAGCCCGACACCTGCTGTTGGACCGTTAATGACCAATAAAAATAGGGAAACACTCAATACAGAGCCCTGTGGCCTGGATATGGATGGAACTATGGGAATCAACAACTTGGACATGGAAATTACGGAGCAGTAGGAAGTTTTGGATTAAAATTGGGAGTGGTCCCCGGAGACCCCACTCATAATATGTGGCAAGGATATGTCTTCGGCAAGTCATGTTGTATGCTTTATTTAAGTCAAAAAAGACAGCAATCAGGTGTTGGCACCTGGAAAAGGCTGTTTGGATGGCAGACTCAATGGAAAAAAGTTGTCAGTGGTAGAGCGACCCTGGCAGAAGCTGCCCTGACATGGAGCCAGGAAGCCACGAGACTCCAGGACCCCACCCAACCGCCAACATACCATACATTATTGCAGCTTACAAGGAAGGTTGGTGAGGGTTATGGGCCAATAGCTATCCACATCAAGAGGGTTTTTACAAGGGTTTAAGCACCGGAATGATTGTGCTCTCCCACCACTGCCATGGAAATACACCATCGCACCAGAGACTTTGAAGATGATGAGAAGATGTCGCTTGTAGTCAGATGAGAGATGTTTAAACATCTGGCTTTGGATGCAATCAGGCCCAGAAGCTGTGTCGAGGGAATGTGCAAGGGCACTGAGGAGCTCCCACTCTGTAAATGGGGTGTTTTAGGATTCAATGCAGCGTGTAGTGAATGAGAGGATGTTCCCTTCCAGCTTCCATGTGAAAGTTGATGGATAGTTCTCTGGCACAGGACTCGGCACAAGGCTCGGCAATCGCGTTTGTGTCAGTACAAAATTTGCCACTTATGGTAACAGCTGTTGTGGCCTGGTACCTGGAAAGGCGTTAGATCTTTGCCCAGACTTGGGATCGTGCAGTGTGGCACCCAATGGTTGAGACGTATCTCTCCCAATACTACTGCTTCTGTTGTTTAATAAGCTAGTGAACACGTACATACCAATACACCTTAATTGCTTCAGCAACTTCTGGCGACCACCAAGGGACTGACTTTTGCCTCAGGCACCCTACAGAGCGAGGGACTGTATTTTCTGTTGCAGAAACAATTGTGCTGGTCACTTGCTCAACCATCACTTCGATGTGACAGCAGAGGTGAAAGTTCCTCAGTCTGCCTTGTTCAAAGCCCATCTGGGCATGTGTCCATGTGCCTGACGCTGGGGCAGTGACTGGATGATGGGGAAGTGGTCACTACCACACAGGTCTTCATGTCCTCTCCATGGGATAGATGGGAGAAGTCCTGGGCTGCAAATTCATAAATCAATGGCCGAGTAACTACCATGAGCCACACTGAAATGTATGGGGGCCCCAGTACTTAAGAGGCAGACACCGAATTGCAACAGTAAAGTTTCATTATCTCTCTGCCTTGGCCAGTCAGCATGGACCACCCCACAAGGGGTTATGGACATTTAAATCCCCCCGAAGTAGGAAAGGTTTAAGGAGTTAATCATTGCAGCTAAAATGTTCAGGTGTACTGCAACATCTTGAGGAAGATATAGGCTGAAGACAGTTATTTCCTGCATCATCCTAATTGTGACATCCACAGCATCAAGAGGGGGTTTGAGGCACACATTTACTACACTCCGAGTTTAGGACTTAAACGCAAGCTCCACTAGGCACTCTATTATAGTCACTACGGTTCCTGTAATATCCCTTATACACACGCAGGGCAGGGATCCGCATTGCTGTGAACCAGGTTTCCTGTGGGGCAATGCAGATACTAGGTGTAAAGTTTAACAGTTGCCGTACCTCAGGCAGGCGGTGGAAAAAACCACCGCAATTCCACTGGAGGATGACATCATGAGCCTGGGAGGCATGGAGCATTCAATGAGGCAGTTTACAACTGAGGCACCTGCTGCCACCGATTTATTGCCTGAGCAGATTATATCCATTGTGTCTGAGGGTCTGGCCATATCCAGGTCCTCAGCGGACACCAAAATCTCCACCCCATCCTCAGCCACAGAGCTTATAGGTAGAAGAGGTGTTGGTGCCACCACAATTTCCTTGGTCTTAGGCATTTTCTTTTTGGATTTCTCTCACTGCTCCTCAGGTTTCACAGGCTGGGAGGACTTCACTGGCTCAGTATCCAGGACTGAGGATGAGTGTGAAGCCGTATGACCAGCTGCATTTGTATCTTCAGCCACTCGTGGTTGTTGTCTTTCCCACTAGAAGAAACCTGGGAAGGGAGTGTCACAAAGGACCCCTCCTAGCTAGTGTAGCTGAAGAACACTTCTCCGGATTAGAAGTGGTGAAGTACATCCCCGATGGTTGGTGGAATGGTGGAGTGGGGGGGGGGGGGGGGGGGGGTTGCTGCTGAATTAGTTCGTGCAGGTGCAACAGGGAGGGAATTGCCCCCACCATCAAGGGAGCAGGTGTAGTCTTCCAGCTCTGAGAGGTGACAAGGGTTGGCATAGCTGATGGTGCCAGAACCGTTGTAACAGCAGTGTAAGGTAAATATAAATAAATGCAAATGTCATGTGGCTAGGGCCTCCCGTCGGGTAGACCGTTCGCCTGGTGCAGGTCTTTCGATTTGACGCCACTTCGGCGACCTGCGCGTCGATGGAGATGTAATGATGATGATTAGGACAACACAACACCCAGTCCCTGAGCGGAGAAAATTTCCGACCCAGCCGGGAATCGAACCCGGGCCCTTACAATTGACAGTCTGTCACGCTGACCACTCAGCTACCGGGGCGGTGTAAGGTGATGTCATATGCACAGGATGCAGGAGTTAAAATTTTCTCTTGGCCTCAGTGTAGGTCAGTCTGTCCAGGGCCTTGTACTAGACAATTTTCCTTTCTTTCTGAAGAATCCTGCAGTCAGGTGAGCAAGGTGAATGGTTCCATCAACAGTTGACACAGATAGGAAGCGGAGCCAAGGAGTACTGGGATGTGATGGGCATCTGGTATCTGGTATCTTGGCATGTGATGCTGGATGTACTGCGGGAAGACATATGGCCAAACTTCCAGCACTTAAAGCACCGCATCTGGGGAGGGATATAGGGTAGACCTTCTTGGGCAATGTATCACCCTCAAAGGCCAAGATGAAGGCACCACTGGCAACCTGATTATCCTTCTGACCCTGGTGGACACACTGGATGAAATGTACACTTCACGGCTCTAAATTGGCATACAGCTCATCGTCGGACTGCAAGAGAAGGTGTCTGTATAATATGATACCCTGGACCATATTTAAGCTCTTATGGGGCGTGAGGGTTACAGAAACATCCCCCAGCTTGTCGCAAGTGTGAAACTTCTGTGCCTGGTCAGAGGATGATGATTTAATCAAGACTGACCCAGATCTCATTTTGGACAAGCCCTACACATCCCTGAACTTGTCTTCTAAATGCTCAACAAAAAATTGAGGCTTCATTGTCATGAAAGAATCCCTATCAGCTCTAATGTACAAGGTACCGGGGCAAATAAGATCTGCTGCCATCTTTAGCCTGATGTTCCTCCCATTGACTGGCCAGTGAGGGGAATGATTTGGGGTCATACTCCTGTGCATTGAATTGAGCTCATGATCACTTAGAGACTGCTGGTGTTTCACCACCATCAAGCGATCATGGACTACGCTTCATCGCATGTCATCCTCCCTGATGCCACCCACTCCAACCAAGGACCCTCCCCATGGACACCACCCAGCCGCTGCAAAGGCCACCTGACAGGATGGCCATTACCAGGAGTCCTGATGCCCCATGGAAATGGGCATCTACTCCTTGGAATACGTGGGGAGTTAACGGTGCAGGCATCAGCAGAGCAATCCCTGTGTGGTCAGGGGGCTACAACCAACAGGGTACATGGCGGCCCCACCGCAATGAACTGGCTACTGTGCTGGGTATCAGGTGCAAAGAAGTCCATGGTCATCATCGATGCAGAAATCAACACCGCAAAGTGCATGGTGGAGTTGCATCCAGGAAGGTGTCCTTGCCCAAGAGATGGAGAATGGTCATGACTGCCATGTGATGATGAGAAAGTGGGCTAAAGATCTCAATGCACAATGGACACCATGCACCTTGTAATGGCCTTCCCCTGTTGGATCACTCTTTAGGATAATTTTGAAGATTGGAGGTCAAACCTTACAGGGGACCATTACATGAAGGCTGAAATGTGTGAAACTCTTTAGTTGCTCTTATGACAGGTAGGTATTTCTCAGGTGTATTCTAATCCCCGGACCCACAGGTTTGAAAATTGTAAGAGTGAGCAAAATATAATACAGAAACCTAGGTGCTAGTTCATTTAGGAACTATGCTGTGCAAATGCCTCTAATGCAGTTAAAATTTTACATCATTGTTTGCTATGATATGGAGAAAAATGGTGGACCTGTTCAGTGAATTGAACCTATTTTGCAGAAACACCACCCAGAACTAACATGTAATTGTGAATTATTCTTTTTTTCCTGATTAGTGATTTTTCAAGCTGATTTTACATTTTTTAACCTAGATGTTCAGAGAAATAAGAATTTAAAAGTGATCATTTTACAATTACATACCTCATGTGCTTGTACTGAATTAATACTTTATATATCAGTGTGTGGTGGCATCTGTGCATTTGTGCGTGTTGATAAAAAATGCTGCTGCTAGAAAAACATGTTCTTCAGTAATGTAGTGACTACTGGGTTAGCCTACAAAATGGAAACAGTGTCATATCTATGCACTGTATTAATAGGCACTGGTATTGCACATGATCAATGTAGACTCGGAAAGTTCCACATGCAAGAGATCCAATGTCTACTTCAGCACTTGCATGGCCATCATCAGGTCCATTTGTTCTGTTTCAGTGATAAACCAATGATTGTTCACCTTTGAAGTCTAGTAGTGACAGTTATTGTAAAATATTAAATATTACCAAATCTGTAAAATCAGACTTCTATTTTTATTATTGAATTAAATACAAACAGATTAGTAGGTGCAGTGGAATTCCAAATCAACAGAATCTTCCCCTTGATGCAAAGAAGATTTCAAAAAGTCTCAATGCTCAGGAAAATTAGAAATATTTTTACTGCTTTTCCTTTTTATCCCAAAAATTGGTAACTAATTATTCAAAAATTTTCATTCTGATACCCAAATTATTATTTTACTTAGTGGAATCTCTCTTCATCATGCAACCATAGCATCCTGTGAGGCTCCTTTTGAAGAGAAATTAAGGCTGTGATTAAGATTGTGGTCAAGTCAATTGCACTTTGTTCTGCACAACATCACAGTTTCTTGTCATCTTCCGTAACAGTCCAACTAATAAGCAAAATGCGAAGAAGAAAAACAGCAAGCATTTGTAAATACACATCTTTATCCAACAAGAAAAGTTAATATAAAAAATGATAAATGAAGAATGGTCATAATTAGGTGTAACATTGCTTCAGCTATACCTGAGTCCTTCGAAGTGGAGGTTGCCTGCCTCCAATACAGGGAACCAGTCAACCAGTGTTATTTCTTCTTCCTGAAATAAATTTGTTCTGTTTAACTTTTAAAACCACAAATAAGCAAATTTACAAAAATTTCATAACATTACACTATACCATATTTGAAGCAATTTGCCAATCATTGCATCATTTCAAAATCTTATCAACACGTGATGTGTTCATGCCGTACTTCATAACAGGTAACTGTCATCTGTGAAAAGACTGACAATATTGATTGTCTGGTCATCACCATACAATGTAATGAGGATCATTACATACTTTCCTTGCTGAAAGCTAGAACTTACTACTGTACCTACCTTTTTTCGCGTTAGAGCACAAAACCAACTGAGGTCATAAGCGCCCGTCTCATAACCTTAGAACACCAATATGTGAAAGATGTTAACAGCAACTATATGTTGAGCCAATCAACAGAAGGAAAGAGCTAAAATCAAGGACTTCCTCTTGAAGAAGCATCCATAAAATATGTGGTAGTGACAGCAGAGATCCCTAACCAAATATTAAATGTCCTTTGCAAAAAAATACTATGATTTATAAAACAGTACCCGTGTTGTATACTAAAATGACCAACAACTCAGGCGACAAACGTACAATGAAACATAAGCAGTTCAGAAAAGGATACTGGATCAGAAAATAGCAAACCATCAAGTGATTATTACACAAAGTGGTGGGGGATTACTACTTAACATATGGTGATGGCTATAGAGACAGTGACCAATAAACAACCTAGTTAAAATGATAATCTTGCAATGAAAGGGCCAAGAGGTGGCCAGCCAAACTGTTGGGAGAGGTTACGTCCCTGGAGCTTGATCCTGTAAAGAGAAAACCAGTGGTAAAGGCTAAGTGACACCATCTACCAACAGACAGCAACATGGAGACCATCTGAAGCAATGGGAGAGCTAGCAGGTTGAGGTAGGACTGCAGCCTTGTTTCTCATTAGACCAATGTCATGAGGAACCCACAAGAAAATCATAGTGGCTCCCACAAGAAAATCATAGTGGCTCCCACCAGAACAACAAGTATAAGCTTCCTTTGACTCTTACAGCACACTGAGGATCTGAAGGCTTATGAGAGAATTGGCGCATATGGCACAATAAAAAAGTATATGTTGTCAGATGTACTAGGCGGTCTGATAGAGCACAAAGATCTCTGCTTTAAAAATGTAGCAGTTTGCAGGAAGAGCATACCAAAAATGGTCAGTGCCGATGATAAGGAACACCCAACATCATGGACTGTGAATGATCAGTCTACATGAAGATGCTACCACTACATTGAGAGCAACGGTTGAAGAACTAACAGCAATAGATCAAATCCACTTGCTTCCCAAAGAAAATACTTTGAAGTCCAAGATAAACATGGGCAGCTGCGTGAAGCATAGTTGGTGAAGGGCTCACACCAAACAGGAATATGGCAGGATGCGCGAAACTGAGCTGTGGGAGCAGTAGCCAAAAGTGAGTTCCAGAAGGTAAGAGAAGAAAGGTGTGGCCCATACTGGCAGTTGAAGGGGCCACCAAAATAAAGGGCACAAGATGGGCGGCTGGGCACAACACTACAAATAGCAATCATATCCACCGAGGAGAAGATCATTCCCATAGGACAGTTGCAGTTAGGCAGCTTCTGCATAGAAGCTCTCAACCAGGCTAGTGTAAAGGTTGCCAATGGCCCAACATATTCCACAATGGTGGCCTGTGTTATGACCATGAATGAATGAAACACCCATAGTCTGGCTTCAAACAGACAAGGGATTGATATAAATGGAGCAGGGTGATCTGATCCGCACCCCAGGAAATATTGCTTAAGACACATAGGACACTGATGGACTGGATACAGTGTGCGGCTAAGTAAGATGTGTGGAAGGACCAAGAAAGATTCCTAACAAGGGTTAGGGCCAGGAATTTTGTAGATTCAGAGAACTGAAGAGTAACAGGTCTAAGGTGTAACGATGGTGCAAGAAACCCATTGTGACACTAGAAATTCATACAAACTGTTTTTTCAATGGAAAATCAAAAGCCATTCTTGATACCACACAAATAAAGAGGATAAAGACATCACCAAGGCTGCCAGTCAAGGATACAAGTCCATGTAGAACTGCATAAGATCACCAAGTCATTGACCAGAAAGGAAATTGGAAACGCCTGCGAGAAAACTAACCATAGTAGGGTTAATGGAGACAGCAAAGATTGTTGGTTGGTTGGTTTGGAGGTGGGAGAAGGGACCAAACTACAAGGTCATTGGTTCCTTGGTCCTAATAAAATAATGCCACAAGAGTGACAATAAAATGGACAAAACATATTACACAAAACAGAGAGAAAGGAAAAGACAAAAGAGTGAAGGGGGAGGCAACGAACACAAAAATAAACAAAAGAGGACAAAAAAAAAACACAAAGATGCTAGAAACAGAAGAGTAAAACATGAAAGAGATTACAGTGGCTGACCAAGCACAAGAATAAAAAGGGAAAGCCAGCCACTCTGCAATACATTAATACCTCCACCCTAAAAGCACTAGGGTGGAGGACGCAGAGTGACGAAGGACATGCCCTAAAACCTACATGGAATTATAAAACCCACTCTCACAAATAAAACGTAAACTACAGCTGCTGTAAAGGCATTGTCACCCAACACCAAACGCAGGGTACTGGGAAAGTTAAAAGCCTGCCGCAGAGTGGCTAAAAGTGGGCAGTCCAGCAAGAGGTGGACGACTGCCTTTTGCGACCAACAGCGACACTCAGGTGGGTTCTTGAGACAGGGTAGGTAACCATGCATTAGCCGCGTATGGACAATGATGAGCCCGCAGAGGACAACTGATTCCCTGTGAGAGGCCTGCATGCAAGACTTCAATACATTCATATTCTCTTCAATGATATGCAGTTTGTTGTGCATGCTGTTACACCATTCTGTCTCCCAAAGCCAGAAAACCCTGTGGTGTAAGACAGAACACATTTAAGCTTTAGAGATACCTATCTCCAGAAACAGTTTCTGTGCTGCCTGTTTGGCCAGCCTGTCAGCAAGTTTGGTGCTCAGGATTCCAACATGTTCTTTGGTCCACACAAACATCACGGAACAGTGGGACTGTTCCAGGGTATAGATGGGCTCCTCAATGGACGCTACCAGAGCATGGCAGGTGTAGCACTGGTTGATAGCCTGTAAGCTGCTCAATGAGGCAGTTCACAGGAGAAATGACTCGACAGGGCATGAGCGGATGTACTCAAGCGCACGAGATATGGCCGTCAGCCCTGCAGTGAAAACACTGCAGGCAACTGGCAAGGACTGCCGTTCAATATGTCCTCCATGAACATATGCTATGCATACGTGACCATCAGCCACTGCACCATTGGGGTAAACCACTTCATAATCCCAGAAATCATCAAGAAGAGAGAGGAAGTGACAGCGGTGAGTGGGGTGCCAAGGGGGGGGGGGGGGGTGTATAACGGAGTCCTCAGCACCATAGCACCATGCAAAAGGTCCACACAAAGCTGCGGACAAGGTGTACACCATGGAGGCATACATGAATGGACCGCAAGTAGAGGTGGTAAATGGGAAGGGCTCCAGCTCGGAGAGCACCGATCGGGGGCGCCAATGACAGACATGGACTGCAATGGGCAGGAAAACGAGACGGTAATTAGAATGCCCAGGGGAACTATGATTGTGTGCTGCATAACTGGCAAGCAGTTGCACGTGTCTGATCTGCAGTGGTGGGACACCAGCCTCCACCAGTACGCTGGTCACCGGACACGTCCTAAAAGCTCCTGTCGCTAATCAAACTCCATAGTGGTGCACAGGGTCAAGTAAATGCGAAGCTGAAAGCACTGCCGAACCATAAACCACACTCCAACAGTCAATTCAGGATTGGACAAGGGTTTTGTAGAGCTGCAAGGGCGTACAGTGATTTGTACCCCAATTGGTGTTGCTCAGGCAATGGAGGGCATTGAGGTTTTGCCAGCACTTCTGCTTAAGCTGAAAAAGATGGGGGAGCCAAGTACAGCTAGTATCAAAAACCAGTCCTATGAATTGATATGTCTCCACTACAGTGAGTGGATCACCATTAAGAAAAAGTGTGTGTTGCGGATGAACGGTACGATGTCGACAGAAGTGCATGACACATGGCTTTGCAGGTGAAAACTAGAGCCCATGACTACACCTTGTGAATGGATCACTGGAGGCGCCGCTCAGCAACAACAGTACTGGAGCAGCAATACGAAATGCGCAAGTCATCTGGATACAGAGAAGTTGAGACGGAGTGTGCAACAGGTGCTTCTAGACTGTTCATGGGTACTAACAATTGAGGGACACTCAATACAGAGCACTGTGGAACTCCGTTCTCCTGGATATGGATGGAACTATGGGAGTCACCAACTTGGACATGGAATGTACAGAGCAGTAGGAAGTTTTGGATGAAAATTGGGAGTGGTCCCCAGAGACCCCACTATTAATAAGTGGATCGAATATGACGTTGGAAAGTCATGTTGTATGCTTTATTTAAGTCAAAAAAGACAGCAATCAGGTGTTGGCATCTGGAAAAGGCAGTTTGGATGGCAATAGCTGTCCACATCAAGAGGGTTATTACCAAGTTTGAGCACCGGAATGATGGTGCTCTCCCAGCAGTGCCACGGAAAGACGCCATCACTCCAGAGCCGTTGAAGATGACAAGAAGATGTCATTTGTAGTTAGATGAGAGATGTTTAAATATCTGGCTGTGGATGTGATCAGGCCCAGAAGCTGCGTCATGGCAATGTGCAAGGGCACTGAGGAGCTCCCAATCTGTAAATGGGGTGTTTTAGGATTCAATGTAGCGTGTAGCGAATGAGAGGATGTTCCCTTCCAGATTCCGTGTGAAAGTTGATGGATAGTTCTCTGGCACAGGACTTGGCACAAGGCTCGTCAATCGCGTTTGTGTCAGTACAAAATTCGCCATTTATGGTAACAGCTGTTGTGGCCTGGTACCAGAAAAGACATTAGATCTCTGCCCATATTTGTGAATGCGCCATGTGGCACCCGATGGTCAAGATGTATCTCTCCCAATACTTCTCCCTCTGTTGTTTCATAAGCTAGTGAACACATACACACCAATACACCTAAATTGCTTCAGCAACTTCTGGCGCTCACCAAGGGACTGACTTCTGCCTCAGACACCCTACAGAGCGAGGGACTGTATTTTCTGTTGCAGAAACAATTGTGATGGTCACTTGCTCAACCATCTCATCAATGTTAGCGCGTGGGGGAGATTCAACAGTGACAGCAGAGGTGAAAGTTCCCCATTCTGACTTGTTCAAAGCCCATCTGGGCAGGTGTCCGTGTGCCTGACACTGGGGCAGTGACAGGAAGATGGGGAAGTGGTCACTACCACACAGGTCGTCATGTGCTCTCCAAAGGATAGATGGGAGAAGTCCTGGGTTGTAAATTCATAAATCAATGGCCGAGTACTACCATGAACCAGCACCAGTATTTAAAGAGGTAGATCGAATTGGGACAGTAAAGTTTCAACATCTCTGCTTTGGCTAGTAAGGATGGTAGCACCCCACAAGGGGTTATGGGCATTAAAATCTCCTAGAAGTAGGAAAGGTTTAGGGAGTTAATCATTGCAGCTAAAGTATTCAGGCGTACTGCGCCAACTTGAGGAAGATATACACTCCAGAAAGTTATTTCCTGTGTCGTCCTTATTCTGACACCCACAGCTTAAAGAGGGGGTTTGAAGCACACGTTCACTACACACCGAGTTTAGGACATAAGGGCAAACTCCAACAGGCACTCGCTTATAGTCACTACGGCTCCTGTAATATCCCTTACAGCCATGCAGGGCAGGGATCCGCATTGCTGGGAACCAGGTTTCCTGTGGGGCAATGCAGATAGCAGGTGTAAAATTCAACAGTTGCCGTAGCTCAGCCAGGTGGTGGAAAAAACCGCTGCAATTCCACTGGAGGATGACGTCATGAGCCTGGGAGGCATGGAGCATTCAATGAGGCAGTTTATGACTGAGGTACCTGCTGCCACCGATTTATTGCCTGAGCAGTCTATATCCATTGTGTCTGAGGTTCTGACAATATCTAGGTCCCCAGCGGATGCCAAAATCTCCACCCCATCCTCAGTCGCAGAGCTTATAGGTAACAGAGGTGTTGGTGCCACCGCCATTTCCTTGGTCTTAGGCGTTTTCTTTTTGGATTTCTCTTGCTGCACCTTGGGTTTCGCAAGCTGGGAGGACTTCACTGGCTCAGTGTTCAGGACTGAGGATGAGCTTGAGGCTGTACTACCAGCTGCTTTTGGGATCTTCAGCCACTTGCAGGTGTTGTCTTTCCCACTAGAAGAAATCTGGGAATGGATTGACCCAAAGGACCCCTTCCAAACTAGAGTAGCCGATGGGTGGGGGTGGGGGTGGGGTCTTGGTGCTGAAGTAGTTTCTGCAGGAGTAACAGGGAGGGAAATGCCCCCCACCATCAAGGGTGCAGGTGTAGTCTTCCGGCTCTGAGAGGTGATATGGGTTGACGGAGCTGATGGTGCCAGAACTGTTGTAGCAGCGGCGTAAGATCATGTCAAACACACAGGATGCAGGCATTCAAATTTACTCTTAGCCTTAATTTAGGTCAATCTGTCTTGAACTTTATGATTTTCCTTTCTTTCTGGAGAATCCTACAGTCAGGGGAGCAAGGCGAATGGTGCTCTCCAAAGCTGACACAGATGGGAGGCGGGGCACATGGATTATTGGGATGTGATGGGTGTCCGCAATCTCAGCATGTAACACTGGAAGTACAGCAGGAAGACATATGGCTAAACTTCCAGCACTTACAGCACAGCATCAGATGAGGGATACAGGGCTTTACATCACACCGGTAGACCATCACCTTGACATTTTCAGGCAACCTATCACCCTCAAAGGCCAAGGTGAAGGCACCACTGGAAACCTGATTATCCTTCTGACCCTTGTGGACACACTGGATGAAATGTACACTTCACCGCTCTAAATTGGCATGCAATTCATTGTCGGACTGCGAAAGAAGGTCTCTGTGTAATATGATACCCTGACCATATTTAAGCTCTCACGAGGCGTGAGGGTTACTGAAACATCCCCCAGCTTGTCGCAAGTGCGAAACTCCCGTGCCTGGTCAGAGGATGACGTTTTAATCAAGACTGACCCAAATCTCATTTTGGACAAACCCTCCACATCTCTGAACTTGTCCTCTAGATGCTCAACTAAAATTTGAGGCTTCAATGTCATGAAAGATTCCCTATCAGCTCTCGAACATACAAGGTACTGGGGCAAATAAGATCCACTGCCATCTTTAGCCTGACGTTCCTCCAATGGTGTGGCCAGCGAAAGAAATGATTTGGGGTCATAGTTCTGTGCATTGAATTGAGTTCGTGATCGCTTAGAGACTGCTGGTGTTTCACCACCAGCAAGGGATCATGGACTATGCTTCATCGCATGTCATTTGCCCTGATGCCACCCACTCTGTCCAGGGGCCCTCCCCATTGGCACCACTCATCCGCAGCAAAAGCCACCTGGTAGGATAGCCATTGCTGGGTGTCCCGATGCCCCAGGGGGATGGGCATCTACCCCTAGGCATACATGGGGAGTTGACGGTGCAGGCATCAGCAGAGCAATCGCTGTGTGGTCAGGGGGCTACAACCAACAGGGCACATCGGGGCCCCACCACAATTGACTGGCTTCCATGCTGGTTATCAGGTCCAAAGAAGCCCATGGTCGTCATCGATGCAGAAATCAACACTGTATAGAGCATGGTGGAACACACACCCATGAAGCTGTCTTCGCCCAAGAGATGGAGAATGGGCAGGACTGCAATGTGACGATGAGAAAGTGGGCTAAAGATCACAATGCATGATGGACATGATGCACCTTGTAAGGTGCCCTTACCCTATTGGCTCACTCTTCATGAAAGTGCAGAACAATAGAGGTCAAACCCTACAGGGGACCATCACATAAAGTCCGAAATATATGAAACTGCTTTTAGCCACCTCATATGACAGACAGGAATACATCGGGCCTATACTAATGCCTGGACCCGCAGGGGTGACTGCAAAGATGCCTGAGGGAATCAGAGTGTAGTAGGGCAAATGCTTGAGGGGTGGAGGGTGGGGGGGGGGGGGTGGGCTGTAATAGGGTTAATGACGATAGCAAAGCCTGATGCATGGGGGAGGAGGCCCCAGTTGGGTTAATGCCTGAAGGGAAACAGGCCACACTAGTATTAATGGCACTTACGCAAGGCACCCTGTTCTCCTGGATAAATGTATCCGACAATGGTGAACCAATACAAATCTTGGAAATTCGGTCTTAAAAAATTCTACACAATGTGGGGCACGAATCATGGGAAGTGCCATGTGTATTGGGTACAGAGGGTACAAGTCCTCCAGCATGTGTCATAGGCTTTCTCCAAATCAAAAAGCCTGACCACAGTCTGTTATTTCTGCAGGAAGCTATTCATGACATGTGGTAACAATGTTGTGAGATGGTCAGCTGCAGAGCAGCATGCATGAAATCCACACTGTGCAGTGGTTAGTATATTGCAAGACTCCAGGCACCACGCCAGCTGACCACGAATCATACATCCAATCATCCTGCAAACAGGGCTGGTGAGGGCAACAGAGTGGTAGCTAGAAGAAAGGTGTTTATCCTTACTGGGCATGGATATGACAGTGGCTCTGCCAGTATTGGGAAAACACGTCAGCTGCCAAAAAGGGTGTGTAACTATGAAGGAGAAAGTGATTGCCCACAAGAGAAAGGTGCTGCAACATCTGAATGTGAACAGCGTCTGGCCCTGGGGTGGGGGATTGGGATAAGTTGAGAGCATGAAATGGTGGCATTGTAGCATTCACGATTCTGAGAGGATAAGAATATCAGAGAGCTACTTCCACTCATTTCCAAAAGAGGAAGTTGTGTTGACAGTGATTACAGCTCTCAATCTCCACAAAATACTGGCCCACGCTGTTGGAGATAGGTATAGTGTCCACAATGATGTCATCTGCTGTGGTCAGGCTGGTCATCTCCCAATAGACCACCATCACAGACAGCCAATGCAGGTTGCCCCCCCCCCCCCCCCCCCCCCCATGATAGGAGAGGGAGTGAAACTATTAAAGGAATTAGTGCAAGGAATCCATTTACCTTTCTTGCAACCCCAAAGAAAGCAATGACACTGCACATGAACAGTTTATAATGAATACATTTTGCCATCATAGGATAATGGATAATAAAGGGTAGAGCACTTCTCTGCATGTGAATTGCATCACAGCATCCCTCAGTCCACCGGTGGACCAGGACACAGTGTGGTAAAGAACTAAGGCATGCAACATTCTGCATCAGTGAAGATAATGTTCATAAGAAACTATCTGGTCGTCATGACTAGGGAGATGATGTTCACAGAACGTAGTCAGGAGGGAGTGAAGCCTCTCATCAGCCTTGGGAAGCTGCTAATTGGGATTACACGTAGATGGGGGTTGGAGTCAGAAAATGGATACTGCATGGTAAATAGTAGCTCGAATTTTTTGTAAGAGCTGTGGGTGAAGGAGATGGGGACACTATCACGATACTGGGCAATTTCACAACAGCAGTAGCGAATTAGAGGTTGCAAGTCTGTACGGACACATTCTCTGTGGAGTGTCGCCTAGCAAGAGCAGTCCTGTAAGTGCCAGATGGTAAAATGCAGGGTGTATGACTAGCCAAGAACTTACCTGAAACACAGTCAGGTACATTTTCCTTCTCTTGTGTCTTCTGGGTGGCCATTTCATTGAGATACATGGCACACTTGTGAGATGAGGTGGCTTGGTCGTCATTACAATTGATACAGCTGGGAGGAAGAGGCAGGAAAATGACCTCCTGAGCATCTCTACCACAAGTAACACATATTTCTGTGTTTCAAGAGGACACGCAAGTTCGGTTAGGATACAGTGGTTTCAGAATGTACAATCAAACTGTGATAACTTTGTAGCCCAATTTAATCTTTGATAGAAGCAATAATTCAGCAAATGTGAGAAAGAGAGAGCATGTAGGCAGCAAATTTGCTTTGACCTCTTTCATTACCAAATGGCCTGTAGTAGTGCTCTGAGCAGAGAGATAATGTTGGATTCCCCCTCCCCCACCAGATTATCAAGCAGCCAGTTGTTAATAACATTGTATGTAGAATTCTTTGCACAATGATCCTTGACATAAATAGGATAGCTGTGGGAGAGTGAGGTTGTATGCAGTTGTTGGGCTCGAAAATCACCAACTGCCTCCAAAGGCAAAGTGCATGAGAGCAGGACTTTCTGAGTAATGAATGGATTAACTGTAGCTGAAGATTGACCTTCAGTACATGACACAAGGAACAGAGCTGCAAATGGGAAACACATTGGATCCATTTACATTTACTAGATGTAGACTGAGGAGGATGGTCCACTGCAAAAAAAATCTGCCTTGATTGTTAGCGTTTCCTATGGTGCATACCTTCTGGAGATCTCTGACGGGGGCTCACCCACCTTAGGTAACTGTTTCCACCTCAGGTCATGCATCTGTATCTCCAGACAGAGGGACCAATTGGCAATTGGGATGGTAAGAGCTCTTGCAATCATCCCTCCTAGGGTCTGGCCTGTACCAGGTGTATGTGCAAATCCTAACTGTTGACCCGGGGCAGGGCATTACACATTACCCAGTCACCTGATACATGCCATGTACATGGACTGACCTTCATAAGCATGCAGGGAGGAAAAAGAGAGAAAGAGATACCTCAAATGCACAAGTGGAGGGAGGGGAAAATACAGTGAACATAGAACG
This sequence comes from Schistocerca americana, assembly GCF_021461395.2. Classification (NCBI taxonomy): domain Eukaryota; kingdom Metazoa; phylum Arthropoda; class Insecta; order Orthoptera; family Acrididae; genus Schistocerca; species Schistocerca americana. The sequence goes on along the minus strand of NC_060124.1, from coordinate 596,249,499 downwards.
GAGGGAAAAACAGATGGAGGACGGAAACTTCCTGGCAGATTAATACTGTGTGCTGGACTGAAACTCGACTTGAGTCTCAGTCTGACACACAGTTTTAATCTGCCAGGAAGTTTCGTAAGAGCACACACTCCACTGCAGGGTGAAAATCTCATTCTAGATGGAGGACTGTTCTGATGTCGGACTACCAACACTTCAGTAGACAATCCCAAAAACAGCGGAAACATGTTGCCCAAAGGAGAGGAAAGAGAATAACAGAAAGATTGACATGCAGCATGAAGGGAAGAGGTGCTGCAAAGGCTAGGGCCTAATGACAGCCAAGCAAAAACTCACCAAAGTGTGGTGAGCCCCCTGGGGGCTTATCTATTGATTACACACTATTTGAAGTAACATGCTGCATCCTCCTTATTGAAAAACCTCCATATGAGTCACAAGATTCAGTCAGTATCATATACAGCTGTACGTTTGTTAGTAGGCATTGGTATGGCACCAAGTCAAATGCTTTCAGAAGTGAATAAATATTGCACTTAGCAGACTGGCTTGATCCATAGCTTTCAGGATGATGATGATGATGATGATGATGATGATGAGGAGGAGCATACACTACATTTAACAGGACTAATGTTTTCAGATTCCTTACTGGCTGGATTAAAGTCATTCTGTTCAAGATACCCTATTATGAGCTAACACAACAGATCTCTGCAATGCTGTAGTGTGTCTGACTGCCTTTTTTTATTTTTTATTTATTTATTTATTGTTCCATGGTCATGGAACAAGTCAATACATGAAATTATAACATGATTTTAGAAACAGATAAAACGAAATATAAGAAACATATTCAGGCGACAAATAAAGAAAATCAACAATGTAACACTGCAATTTTCCTAGTTTTTTAGCTCTTCCAGGAGCTCCTCGACAGAATAGAAGGAGTGAGTCATGAAGAAACTCTTCAGTTTGGACTTAAAAGAGTTTGGGCTACTGCTAAGATTTGAGTTCTTGTGGCAGCTTATTGAAAATGGATGCAGCAGAATACAGTACTCCTTTCTGCACAAGAGTCAAGGAAGTGCATTCCACATGCAGATTTGATTTCTGCCTAGTAGTAACTGAGTGAAAGCTGCTAACTCTTGGGAATAAGCTAATATTGCTAACAACAAATGACATAAAAAAATATATATACACTGTGAGTGCAATATCAGAATTCCCAGGCTATTGAATAGGGCTCGACAAGAGGTCCTCGAACTTACACCACATATAGCTCGAACAGCCCATTTTTGAGCCACAAATACCCTTTGTGAATCAGAAGAATTACCCCAAAAGATAATACCATACAACATAAGCGTATGAAAATATGCAAGGTAGACTACTTTTCGTGTTGAACTGTCACTTATTTCAGATACTGTTCTAATGGTAAATAAAGCAGCATTTAGTTTCTGAACAAGATCCTGAACATGGGCTTTCCATGACAGCTTACTATTTATCTGAATGCCTAGGAACTTTAACTGTTCTGTCTTGCGTATAATATGCCCATTCTGTCTGATCAAAATATCGGTTCTTGTTGAATTGAGGGTTAGAAACTGTAAAAACTGAGTCTTACTGTGATTTAGCATCAAATTATTTTCCACAAGCTACGAACTTATTTCATGAACTACATTACTTGATACTGTTTCAATATTACACACAAGATCCTTCACTACCAAGCTGGTGTCATCAGAAAACAGAAATATTTTTGAACCACCTGTAATACTAGAAGGCATATCATTTATATAAATAAGAAACAGCAGTCGCCCCAGCACCGACCCTTGGGGAACACCCCAATTAACAGTGCCCCATTGGGACTGAACATCACTACCACTCTCAATGTTGTGGAGAATTACCTTCTGCTTTCTGTTCTTAAAGTAAGAGGTGAACCAATTGTAAGCTACTCCCCTTACTCCATAATGGTCCATCTTCTACAGTAATATTTTGTGGTCAACACAGTCAAACGCCTTTGTCAAATCAAAGAAAACACCTATCATTTGCAACCTTTTATTTAATCCATCCAAAACCTCACAGAGAAAACAGAATACAGCATTTTCAGTTGTTAAACCATTTCTAAAACCAAACAGTACATTCGACAGCAAATTATGTGAATTTAAATGCTCCAGTAACCCTTTATATACAACCTTCTCAATAACTTTAGCAAACATTAATGGCATAAAAAATGGTCCAAAATTGTCAACATTATAATAAAGTGGCTTCACTACCGAGTACTTTAATTGGTCAGGAAACTGACCGCTCCTAAAGGAAAAGTTACAGATATGGCTAAGTACTGGGCTAACATACATAGAACAAGACTTCAGTATTCTGCTAGATACCCCGTCATATCCATGAGAGTTGTTGGTCTTTAGTGATTTAATTATTAACTCAATCTCCCTCTTGTCAGTATCATGCAGGAGCATTTCAGGTGACAGTCTTGGAACACTTTTTTCTAAGAACGCTATATGATTCCCTGTTGGGACTAGGTTTCTATTTAGTTCACTTGCTATATTCAGAAAGTGATTATTAAATACTGTACATATATGCAACTTATCAGTAACACGGACATTCCCACTACACACTGATTCTATATCCTTGAACTGTCTCTGCAGACCAGCCACTTCCTTTATGACTGACCATATTGTTTTAATTTTATCCTGAGACTTAGATATTATATCTGCATACTACATATTTTTTGCCTTCCTAATAATTCTTAAGCAGCTTACAACTGACCTTTTACAACTGACTGGAATATCTTTGACATTTGTGAAACGTCTTTCAATAAATTTTTGTTACAGTAGCCATTGAAAGCATCACACATTAATCTTTTGACAGCCAACCACATTCATCTAACATCTCTCTATCAATAAATCTATGCTTTGATTTATACCTGTTATGCACAAGTATGCTTCTTTATAAGTTTCTTTACGGATCGTATAATGAAGGCTTTTATGATTTGATGTCTTAGCTGTCGGTAAACCTTCTAGGTTGTGAGGTCATGGCACACAAAACTTTTGTTCATAACATTTCATCAAGCACTGAACAGGACACCTTCAGATGTGCTTGTGAACCTGCTTTCTACAATTCATTCCTGGGGTATGGCTTTAGAAGTATAAACTTGTATAAACTTGTGAACTGAGGCAAAACTCCGCACACTCTCCAGACCATATCAAGTTCTCACAACAGGTGTTCTAATGTTCACAGAACTAAACCAACTAAAACTTTGCACAGTCCACAAACACCAGAAGTACACTCAACTTGTCAAGAGTGTAAACTAAGAGAGAGATTCCCCTGTGGAAGCAACCATTCATGTGTGACAAAATATCAGTCAGTCTGGTTTCTAAGTTAATGAATACAACATTACTGAAGGTCAGTGTTCACCATACCTTCTTGCCTCAGATAGCACAGGCTTTTTGCATTACACACAGACGGGGTGTACCCTGTCGGGAGCCACCATAATCAGTTCGTTGTATGCCACCATCACTGTTTCCATAGTCTCCATCACCATGGCATGATCTACAGGTGTGGATGCCCACTTCTTCCCCCTTTAATGGAGATATAAGGCCAATGATGCCCATACCTCTGTCTTAAGCATTTGGAGGGTGGGGGTTGGGGGGGAGGGGGAGATATGCCAGAAGCCCAGCCAGCATTTCTGTCTGGATGTCAGTATTCTCAGATGTAGCTGCTGCCACAAAATACAGCTTGAAATGTGACAACTCTTATTTGCCTTGTTCAGTGGGTTGCTGATGTGGCTACAGAGGTAGCGAAGCAACTGCTGTCAGTTGCAATTACTGCACTGTGTATGATGAATGCTGCCACAATATTCAGTAATAATTGTGGTGTAGGGTCACAGGTCCCATAGCCTTATACACTGAGACAAAATACCGACATTCTCTGTACAAGTTGTAGGCCCTGGAGTTAGCTCATTAGATGGCAGTTGGCAAAGCTTGTGTCACTGTTGTAATAGCTTCCCGTGTCTTTTACACCTATTATTGCCAAACAGTGTGCCACAGAGTGGCAAATTTGTGATAGCAAGCATCTTTGACATTTGAGGGTGGTGGTATACTGTGCCAGAAACTGGAGCTAGATTTGCAGAGTGGAAGTCTGTGTAAGTTGGCACAAGGAGACAGCAGGTTCTCCTGGGCAAGCTCAGTATGGACTGTGTGCAGATTGTCCACAGACTGCTGGGTGACATATGGACAGCAGAGGATAAAGGCTGTACCTCTAACCATGTGTTCTACACCTATATTACTGCTGTATGACATTTGTCTACATTTCTGGTTTTGCAGCCTACGTGTATACATGGTGACAAATCAGTATTCTGTCATCATTTTGCTGCTAACAGTTGTGATTCCATAACAAAATTTACCCTTTTTAGTAACATGTGTAATTCTTATGTTACATCAAGCTGTTTCTCGCTTCACCATAACCCTTCTCATTATATGTATGTGAATGCAACATCTGAGCAGATGCATGTGGAATGAGGTGTTCCTGTATCATATAAGCAGAGTGATTTTACAGGTTCACATTACAGTGACAAACAATCAAATACAGATGTATGTACAATTTGATATTTAAATACACTGAAGCAGTATCCACACAATAACGTTGGTGGTTTTATGCATGTTATTAGCACATGATGTTTGAGGTAATGTGTGTCAGACATAAAGTTCTAATGATATATGTGACTGGCGAAATTATAATGTGTGACAACTGAGTCATTGAAGAAAAATTATGTTTAGGAGTCTAGACTGTTAATGATGTGACTAATTTTCTCACTACTTGGTAAGCTTGTTTTCACATTATCTAAAAAAATTTAACATTTGTGGACCTCCAGTCAATATTGCCACTAGTACTAGTTCATTGCCATTTGTCACTGTATGCTGCACAGTAGCTGTCTGTGTAGTGGCTCTGAGGCAACTATGGCACATGGGTTGTCAAATGAGAGGTAATCAAAAGAAATATACCAAGCCTTTTCAAGTGATGGTAATTAAGTGTTGTTAAAGTCTACCTTATTTTTAACAGTAAGCGAGATGCTTACATCGCCTAGTGTGCAAGGTGTGGTCAAAAATTTATGAGAAAAATCCTTAATAGAAAATTTTGCTTGTTATACTGAGTTGTGTAAATAATCATTGTTGTTTTACAGTTTTCCTGTTCAAGCAGTTTCAAGTACATTTTAATTGTGTAAATGGTCATTACACTTTTACATTTTTTTGATTAAGTAACTTCAAGCACATAAAATTTTTAAAAAGAAGCAATTATGCTAAATGTCCACTGGGACATATAATCCACAGAAAGTGTAACCAAAAAACAGAGATAGTGATCAATGATTTTGTGATGAGTATTTAGTTTTAATAAAAATGTGAAAGTGTCAGTCTGTGTTTCCAACACCCAGTCCCCACTACAAATTCCCTCTGACTATAGCCATTCACCAGGATAACACAGTATATGGCTAAAAACTGTGGAAGATCATCATTTACCAGCATCATTTGCAGCACCCTCCACACTTAGGTCTTAAATATCCTGACCTTCCACTCCACCTCCCAGTTCAATGGTGGTGATCAGGTGCTGCATACCACTGCTGTGACAGAATGCACCAAACCTTGAAGCTGTGACCTGGCAGTTGTGAGAGAACAGGATGGCTGGTGCACCCTCTCACTGCTGGTGGATCTCACTGTTGTTGTTGACATTCATGCAAGTAGGGGATGTGGAACCAGAGGTCCACTAGTATCAACCACATTTCCCCAGGAAAGGGACTGGCAAAATCTGATTGTACTCTTCCTCCCTGTCTTAGCCAATTGAGGGCAAGTTGAAACCTTCTGGGGAGTGGTCGCTCAGTTCCATGAATAGGCACGACACAGCCTCACCTGACAATCAATGTAGCAGATTATCTTGGGCCAATATATATGCCACCAACTTAATGCTTTCATGCGAGACGTGCCCTGGTGAGATGGATGCAGCAACCAGAGGATGTGTGGAAAAGATGAAGGTGTAACTACAACACTGCATTCATTGTCCAATTGAAGCGACAAGATTGAACGACAGACTGATCCTCCCTTTCATACTGAAATAAGGTCAAAAACGGGATGGCCATCTGTGGAAAGATAATCAGGTAATCTCAACTGATCTTTCAGTGTTGTTTCTAAAATACTGTAAGTGGCAAAACAAATTGTTTTTTCCCTATCAAACTCCATATCAGGATCCACAGGCAGCTGGGATAATGTATTGGCATTAGCATGCCGGGTGTTGGGCCAGAATTGGATATCATTAAAATAATTGTTGAGAAATATTGTTCAATGGTACTAACTGTTTATGATACATGACCAACTGCAATCTGGAGCCATACAGGGAAAGAAAACTTTTTAACACCACCTCTATCAGAGAGTAATTCTTTTAGGTGGGTGGAAGGGCTTTAGGTCCAAAGATAATTATCTGCTGTGATGTATCAGCAGCCAGTATTAAGGTTTTCTGGGATTAAAGGTAGTAAGGCAAGGAACATTATGTTTTAACCACAAAAAGGCATTCTGACAAGTGTCTGACCAAACAAATTTTGCATCTTTCTTAGGGAGCTGACAGAGGGTGAGAGACGACAACTGCATTTTGTTTGGATTTGTTATACTAGTTCCCCTCGGCAAGGAACAACATCAGCTCCTTCAAGTTCTGATGTATGGGCAGTTAATCAATTGCTACAAAATAGTCATTACTTGAGGCATGGGCTTAATACTTGACACTGGGTGCAAAAATGTACAATTTCGTCACCTAAAATGCACACCACTGTCCTCCATGATTGAAACACCCCCTGTAAGTTCTGAAAATGCTGGTGGCACCTCTGAAAATTAAATCATCCAGATAAGATGCACAATTCAGGGTATGGTGAACTCTCTGCTTGATGAAATTCTCGAACAGTAGAAACAGCAAAAAGCAATTTGTTAAACTTATATTTTAATAATGAGCAACTGCAGCTACGGGTGTCTCAAATCAATGTTAGAAAAATAATGTCCACCAGCCACCCTCATTAGTATCTCCTCAGTGACCAGTATTGGATGAACTTCCTCCTCTGTGTTTTAGTTGTTGCTATAAAACAGCCATACAACCAAATTCCTGCACTGGGTTTTTAACCAACATTAATGGCGTTGCCCACTCACTCAATGCTGCAATCAAAATAATCCTTAATTCCTTCAATTTGGCTAATTCAGTGTCAACTACAACTTTCATAGCAAATGGCAAAGCGCAAGCACAGGAAAACTTTGCGTTCCCAGGTCACTTAAGCTGAATGTGGGCCACAAAATCCCTTGCTTTACCCAGCATTTGCTCAGCTGTTTATGGAACTGTGAAAGTGATTCTGTTTCATGAAAAGAAATAACTGGTGACATTCCATTAACATTATCAACAACCTTGAAATCAAAATGCTGTAAAAGGATTAAATCCCCAATTATTTGTTGCCAAAGAGGAATTGACTATCAGGAATGTTACTTGGTGCTCCAGATTCTCATATTCTGCTGCCACAACCAGTTGACCTCTTAATGGAACTCTTTGGCAACTATAGGAGATACTTTTCTTGTTAAATTCTACACAGCTCATGATACGTATGGCACATTTACCAACAAGGCCACAGCACCAACATCAAGCTGAAACACAACCGAGTATCTCAAAATGGACAAGATTGTGAGCTGCTTACCAGATTTGTGAGCTAGGCATGGAAAATGTGTTAATTGACAACTAGTCAACATTGTAAACATTACACTCCGTAGCACAAACGTCAGTGATGCGGCTACTGTGGTTGCACCTGAGCCCCATCTTCATTTAAATGCAGACATTTCCACCACGTATGTTGTGTGTGGCAACTGAGGCATGCCCTACAATCTAAGAAGCTTACCAGTACCAAGGAGGTGGCCAGTCTCTTCTTATGTACTGGACCACGGATTATGATAGCACTACACCTTTCATATGAAGATGTGTCCAATAATGGGGAAAGCCTATTCCTACCATCTGTCTTATTAAGTTGCTTAACAGAGCTGCAGCAAGACTGCTTTTTGACAACTAATGGTGGGACGTGCAGATCAGCCCCAAGGAATGAGACCCTGCAGTGTCGTCTGACAGTGTACTGAGGAAGAACTATGATCCCCTTACACTAAGTGGCACTAGTCAACAAATGCTTCCTGGGTCTGCACAGACAGTTCATATGACAATACTGACTGTGCCACATCACCAAGAGAGAGATCAGTTAACTGAAGACGTCACTTGCAACAACTGATCCAAAGCAAACCTTGTAATTATATCACAGGTAATGGCATCTACATTAGACATGCCACACTGATGACAATCAAACTTACAATCTCTAGACATACCCTTTAATTCTGCTATCCACTCTTCATCCAGTTTTTTAATGCACTTTGATAGCCATTTTAACTTAAGCTGCATTGCCAAAAACTTACTATTTACACTCAACATTTGCAGTCATTGCTATACAATAATCACCAAACTTCAGTGAAGCAGTGTTCATGTGTAGACAAACCTTTCAGACCAAATTACACAGAAAGGAACTAGAAGGTAGGAGATCTGCACTCTCACACAGGGTGTCTCATTTATCTTGGCCACCCTAAATAAATGTTTGTCCAGATGCAAATTATGAAATGTTTTAAGCAAAAGTTCTTTAGCCTTCAGGGAAACATCAATTAGCACGATTGGCTTCATTATAGCGTTGTTTATTTTTTTTTTTTTTTTTTTTTTTTTTTACAAGGATATGTACAGCTGTATGACTTTTAAATGGCACTCTGTATTTTTTATTCGGTAATTCATTTCTTCTCCTAAAGACGTATTAAAAAATGTATCACTGTGTACCATTTACCGAAACATAAAGTTATTAATTACATAAGATAACAATGACTTTGTGCCCAGGATCATAAACTCATTCATTTCCTGGAGTTGTCAGAAAACAAAAGAAAACCAAGTAAAAACGTAACACATAATTGGCTTTGACTCTACTGTACCGTTGCTCAGGAGGAGAACATTCAGAGGCGATCAAAGTGGTGACCCTGGACACTGATACAATCGCACACTCATTGAATGAAAGAATTATTTACTCCTTCCAGTGTTGGTGCTAAAGAGAATTACAAGCAAGCACAATATGTTCCTGTCTGCCCTCTGGAGTTTGTCAAATATGGCAAGAGACACCGTCTTTAATGCATCCCCAAAGAAAAAAAAAGTCTGGATGATTTAAATCAGGAGACCTAGCAAGCCAAGTAACTGTTCCTTCTTGACCAATCCATCTGGTAGGATACCTTCGATTCAGAACACAACATACATGCAAGACATTATGTGCTAGACATCCATCATGTTGATACCACATACGCATTCTGGTCCTTAGTAGCACTTCATCCAGAAGACGAGGAAGAATTCGTCTCAGGAAGCTGGCATAAGCTGTGCCATATAGACTACCGTTGGTGAAATAAGGGCCAATAATTGTGGTACCAAGCATCCCACAACAGACATTAACTCTCCATAGATGCTGATGTTCCACTTATCTAAGCCATTGTGGGGTTTTGCTGGACCAATAATGCATGTTCCTTTAAATTTACTTACCCTTTTTTTGAGAAAGTACATCCATCACTAAACAAAACATTGGAGGAGGAGTTCGGGTCGATGAGGATTTGCTGCTGTGCCCACTGACAGAACTGTACATGATTCTGGAAATCATTCCCATGTAGTTCTTGATGTAGGTGTGCATAGTAAGGGTGGAACTGGTGACATGTAAGAATATGATGTACTCTTGTTTTTGGAATGCCCATCTTGTGTTCAAGCTGTTGTGTGCTCACATGCAGATTCATGGCAATGAAAGCAAGAACAGTGACTTGGGCATCTCTGTATGAGGGAGTGCGATGACGATTGTGTTGTTGTGCGATGATATTTCCCATTTCCTGAAGCATCGCAACAAGATGAGAAAACATCCATCAGGAAAGTGGGTACTTATCAGGATATCGCTATCTGTACAGTTCTGCTGCCTGTGTAGCATTTCGCCAACCTTCAAGAACAACAAGAATAATAATAACAACAACAAAAGAAATGTTATGTCAATGCAGTTTGTAAGGAGGACAGTATTTACTATATGCATACTCTACACAACACTACTTAAAAGGATTAAAGTACTGTACTAAATATACCATTACATAAGAGAACAGTATTGCAATTAGTGTTGTGCTAACTTACACTCCCCATAGATGAGTAGCATTTCTAACTGCTCTTTGTTGGTGTCCATTCTACTCACAAAACTCCAACTGACGATGGTTGATGGAATGACGAGTGTGCATTTTACTCATGTTTATATTTGTCCTCTGTCAACAACAGCGCATGGATGTGATACATTTTTGAATAAGTCTTTAGGAGAGGAAATGAATTACACAATAAAAAATAGAGGGTGTCATTGAAAAAGTCATACCATTGTTCATATCTTTGTAAAAAAAAAAAAGAAAAGCTACAATGAAAGCAATAATGCTGATTGATGTCCCTCTGACAGCTAAAGAAAATTTGATTTAAACGTTTTGTAATTTGCATCTGGACAAACAGGTACACCCTGTATACAGGGTTAATAACTTTTCATCCATTTAATGCAGTTTATCCACTTGTCCATAACTATGCCAAGAAGTCCAAGAAGTTGGATGGGTTGGGGAAACAGGAAGGTTTCTGGTGTCATTGACACATGTTGCTGCAGTTTCTCTCAAAATGACAACAGTTACAGATGGTCAACATTTCAGCATATTGTTACTGTAGTTGCTGCGGATGTCAAAGATGATGCAACTGGATTGATGGATGCACAAGACACCTTTGTCACCACTTTTACAACTCCTTCTCAATGTACAGGTTCAGATGCATTAAGTCACAAACTGGGAGAAAACATCACATCCTATCCACCCTATAACAGGTTGCCAACAGCAAGAATTCAAGCTTTTTGAAGAACTGAACCAACTGAAATGACACACTAGCCAGAAACATGAGCATCACATGTAATGTGTCAAGAGAGGAAATCAAGAGTGTTACCCAAAACAGGCAAACATATATGAGTGGTAGAACATCAGCAGGCCTGGCTTCTAAGCAACCACACTCCCAACAGTCAATGGTTACCTTCTATTCACACGCCTCATAAACCACAGGCTTTTCCAGCATACACGATTAAGTCATGCCCTGTCAGCAGACACTGTAACTGCAACCACTTTGTTGGCTGCTAGCATTGTTGGGTCTGAACTGGGAGGGGGTTAGGCAACTGAAGGAAAATGACTAACGAACCAAGGTTGAGGCCGGGAGAGTTACAGCAATGTAAGGTACATTGTAGGAAAGTTGGCTCCTGTGCAGTTCAGAAAAGATGGTGTTGGTACAAAGAATGCAGATGGCACAGGCTGTGAAGCAGTCATTTTAGGGAAGAACGCTGTGTCAGGCAGCATGCCCGACAATGGGGTGGTCTAGCTGTCTCTCAGCAACAGTTTGTCAGTGGCCATTCATATGGAAATACAGCTTATCAGTAGTCATGCCCATGTGGAATGCATCACAGTTGTTGCAGCTTAGCTTGTACATCACATGATTTGTTGCATAGGTAGCCTTGCCTCTTGATAAGGTAGGTGATTCTGTGACTGGACTGGTGTAGGTGGTGGTGGTGGTGGTGGTGGTGGTGGGAGGATGTATGGATCAGGTCTTGGATCAAGGTCTATTACAGGGATATGGGTCAACAGACAAGGGATTGGGAGCAGGGGTGTTGGAGGAATGTATGAAGATATTGTGTAGGTTCGGTGGAAAGCAGCGTACCACTGTTTGAGGAGTAGGAACAATAGTGGGTAGAACATTCTTCATTTCAGGCCACAATGAGAGGTATAGCAGAGAATGTGATTCAGTTGCTACAGTCCTGGGTCATAATGAGTCATGCGGGTAGTGCTCATCTGCAGCTCGACAGTGGGACTTTGGGAGATGGTGGGTGACTCGAGACATCTCCTAGGCGACAACTCTCCAGTCATCCCATCACCCCCAGTTAGCCCCACCATCCAGCCACAGAGGAGTGTTCTCCTTGTTGTCACCACCCAGGAATGGATCAACTGAATCACATTCTCCACCAAGAACTCTCAGTGTTGCCTGAAATGTGCAATGTTCTACCCTCTCTCTCTCCCACCCTTCCCACAGTGGTTTTCTGCCACCCACTAAAACTACACAATAACTTCATCCATCGTTACACAACCCCTGTTCCCAACCCCTTGTCTGATGGCTCATATTCCTGTAACAGACCAAGATGTCGCATACATTCTCCTCCACTAACCACCACCACTGCCATCTCCAGTCCTGTCAGAAGCATCAACTATCTCATAAAAGGCAGGGCTATCTGTGAAACAAGTCGTGTGATGTGCAAGCTAAGCTGCAACCACTGTGCTGCATTCTGCTTGGGCAAGACAACAGACAAGCTATCTGTCTGCATGAATGGCCACCAAGAATATGTCCTGAAAAAACAACTGGACCACCCAGTTGTTAAGAGCACTGTCCAACACTATGTTTGCATCCACCAATGTGATTCCTGCCAACATCAGCTTTTTAGAACTGTACACATTGGATATATTGCAGGGTGAGTTCCTATGTTCCCATAAACCACCTTGTCTGTCCTGCATCTACTTAACTGTTTCCCTGTTCCCAGTCCAGCATCACACAACCTTATATTCCACAAAAGCACCCATAGTATTTTCCCTTCCCTCCTTCCCCCAATCCCCCTCCCACACACCATATAAACTCCCCATTGCACCTTACTGTTCTACCCTCTCCTCACAATTTCCCAGCATGAATCTTGAAACAACGTGGGTTGGACTAGACACTGAAATCTTGAGGGGGGCAGGAATGAAATACAGTGAGAAAAAATTATTTGCAACTTCAGAAACCAACTGAAGTTGTAAGAGAAAGAGAGATAAAGATGGGCATTGTAGTTGAGGAGAGAGTAAGACAGGATTATAGCCTATCCACAATGTTATTCAGTATACGTTTACATCTACAGTTACATTCTCTGCAAACTGCAGCGTGGTGCATGGCAAAGTGTACTTTCCATTGCACCAGTAGTTCGAGCTTTTTTCATATTCCATGTATATGATCTTGGAAAGAATAACTGGATTTTCCATTCTTGAAAAGAGTAACTGCTTAATTCATCCTCCTCAAAATCTATAAATGATCTAAATATGTGTTTGCTTTTCTTCTAGCTATTTGGATGGGCAAATTCTAAAGTCAGTACTGACATTTCTGCAAAACAAAAACTAACCTTCCCAGAGATAATGATTAACTGTTTATTGATTCTGTATGATTTTGCAATTTTAATCTTCATTTCATAACAAATTTTGGTCAGCTATCGCACCTGCCCCTGGAAATGTCAGTTTAAAATATGGTGTCAAAATATCTATTTCACCATTAGATCAATTAGAAAGTTTCAAAGTTCCCAGATACAACCATTTTTTATTGTAGCTTACACTTCTTCTTCTTCTTCTTATTATTATTCTTATTATTATTATTCTTATTATTCTTATTATTATTAAACCTATTCCAGGATTACCCTACTTAATTTTGTGTTGACAGCCCTGGAATGCCCTGACCAGATATCCTCCTTTTCCTTCCACTGTGTTTTACTAATTCTCACTACATATCTCTTTCCACTACAAAGGAAAATACAGAAGAAATGCTTCAGTTTCCTTTTCACACCACTGCACAGATGAGTGATGTAGATATTAGTGTCATTGGCATTGAGAAACAGCTAAAATCACTGACATGGAACAAGGATTAAGGGAGTGGAGAAATGCTTGTCGGAGCCTATCTACAATTTCCAACTCTTAGATCCCATTTTCACTATAATACATTACACTGTAGATACATTAAGGTAACGGACTGTGCCCAGTGATTGGAAGGAAGGACAGGACATACCCATCTACAAAAAGGATACCAGAACTGTTTAACAGAACTTCGATACTATCTCATTGACATCCATGCATTGCATAACATCAATATTTGAACAGAATTACCTACTAGATGAAAACCCACAAAGATTCTGATCATGCATTCTGTGCAAAATGTTGGGTGAAGGGTGTAGGAACAATTGGTTATGATAGGTTGAGGCCAGGATGATTTCTGGAGCAGTGAATGTGTTTTAAGGATAACTTCCAGCTTCACAGTTCAGAAAAGCTTGAGGTGGTGGTGGTGGTGGTGGTGGTGACAAACCAGATGGTCTGGGCTGTGAAGCAGCCATTGAAATTTGGTAGGTTATGATTATCTGCATTTTGAGCATGGTGCTACACTTTTCTCTTGGCCATGTGTCATGTTTAAAATGAGCATCAATCTATCGCTTCCATAACTGTTGACTTTTTTGTCATCAGTTTTCTGACTAGTTTGATGTGGCCCACCATGAATTCCTCTCCTGAACCAAACTCTTAACCTCAGAGTAGCATTTGCAACATCTGTTTCAATTATTTATGGGATGTATTCTATCTTCCTCTACAGTTTTTACCCTCTACTTCTCACTCTAGTAACACAGAAGTCATCCCCTAATGTCTTAACCCATCTCCTATCAACCTGACCCTTCTCCTTATCAGTGTTATCCGTATACTCCTTTCCTCTTCAATTCCAGGCAAATCCTCCTCATTCCTTAGCATATGAGCCCACACAATTTTCAACATTCATCAGCAGCACATAATCTCAAATGCATCGATTCTCTTTTCTCTGGTTCTTTTGCAGTCCATGTTTCACTATCATACAAGGCTGTGCTCTGAACATACATTCTCAGACATTTCTTCCTCAAATTAAGGACTATGTTTGACACCAGTAGACTTCTTTTGGCCTGAGAACACCTTTTCGCCAGAGCTAGTCTCCTTATGATGTCCTCCTTGCTCCAACCATCATTGGTTGTTTTGCTGCCTATGTGACCTCGTGACCATCGATTCCAATCTCAAGTTTCTCACTCTTTTCATTTCTGCTACTTTTCATTAATTTCATCTTATCTTAAATTTACTCTCAATTCATATTCTGTACTCATTACATTGTTCACTTCATTCAGCACATCACTTAATTCTTCACTTTCACTCACAATAGCAATGTCATCATCAAACTGTATCACTGATATACTTTCCCCTTCAAATTTAATCACATTTCTTAATTTTCATCATTACTGCTATGCTGTACAGATTGAACAGTAGGGGCAAAAGACTACATCCCTGTCTTACACTGTTTTTGATCCAAGCAATTTGTTGTTGGTTATTCACCTATTATTCCCTCTTAGCTCTTGTAAATATTGTATATTACCCATCTCTTCCTATAGCTTACCCCAATTTTCCTCAGAATTTCTAATATCTTGCACCATTTTACATTGTTGAACATTTTTTCCAGGTTGACAAATCATATGAACGTGTCTTTATTTTTCTTTGGTCTTGCTTCCATTTTGAACCACAACATCACATTGCCTCTCTCGTGCATTTATCTTTCCTAAAGCCAAACTGATCGTCATGTAATACATCCTCAATTTTCTTTACCATTCTTATTCTTGTCAATAAGTGGGATGCATGAACTGTTAAGCTGATTCTGTGATAATTCTCACAATTGTCAACTCTTGCAGTCTTTGGAATTGCATGGATGGTATTTTTCCGAAATTCAGATAGTATATTGCCAGACTCATACATTCTACACACCAACATGACTCATTGTTTTGTTACTACTTCCCACAATGATTTTAGATATTCTGGTGGAATGTTACGTACCCATTGTGCCCTATTTCATTTTAAGTCTTCCAAAGCTCTTTAAATTCTCATTCTAATACTGGATCCCCTATGTTTTCTAACTAGACTCCTGCTTCTTCTACTACCACATCTGGCAAATCTACCCCTTCATAGAGGCCTTCAAAGTACTTTTCCCACCTATCTACCCTGTTCCCTGAATTTATCAGTGGACTTCCCGTTGCATTCTTAATGTTACCACCCTCACTTTTAATTTCAAACAAACATTGTTTTGACTTTCCTACATACTGAATTAGTCCTTCTGACCATCATTTTTTTTTTATTTTTATTTTTTTTTATTTCTTCAAATGTTTCAAGCAGTTATCTCATCTTAGCTTCCCTGTTCCTATTTATTTCACCCCTCAGCAACTTATTTTTGTAGTCCTGAATTTCCCTGAACAGTTTTGTACTTCCTTCTTTTATTGATCAACTGAAGTAATTCTTTGGTTACCAATGTTTTCTTCCCAATTACCTTCTTTGTACCTATGTTTTTCTTTAAACTTCTGTGATTGCCCTTTTTAGAGACATGTGTTCCTCTTCAACTGTACTGCCTAATGAGTTATTTCTTATTGCTTTTTCTAGAGCCTTGGAGAACTTCAAGCTTATCAAATTCCTTAGCATGTTTGCATCCCACTTCTTTGTGTATCGAGTCCTCATGACTAATCTCTTGAACGTCAGCCTACACCTCACAACAGTTGACATTATGAACCAACTAAGTTCTAGTACAGTAGATTATAAGTCAGAAGTTTAGATATTCCAGGAAATGCATCTGTGATGCTAGACAGCCAATTTACTCCTCTGTAATGGGGAAGAAATGTAATTTATAAACTTCATAGTTTTTCTGGTGTAAATTACAAAGAGCTACTCATCAAGTTGCATTTATTAAATCTGATACCACCAAATTCAGTTAGCATTTACAGACAGAAATAATGAAGCAAGCAAAGTAAATGAAAATTTCCAAATGGCATTGAAATGTTCAACTATCATTTTACACATAATCTGGACAAATAAAGGTTCTTTATCTTCAGAACATAATCTTGAAATTTGCTGCTACTCTCTCTTGGGTACCATTAAGTCCTGGTTGGTTTTCCAAGCAGGTTACGTCATTAGGCTGCGAAGTTTTGTTTCTGTGCTTGGCAAATATTTTTGATTTTGTTGTGAACCATACCATTTTGCTGGTGTTCCTTTTTCTGCTAACCAAAAATTTAAAATCACTTTTGTCCTCAATATTTTGATACCTGCAGTGAGGTGGTGGTTTTTTGCCATAGTTTTGTTGTAGATAAAATACCATGAGATGCTCTAGTATGTGTGTTAGAACTGTGGCCGTTTATCTGGCATTCTTTGGCAATATTGCAATGTGGAAGGGGCATTCCCACCTATGCAGTTCACAGGAGCTAGTGTGGGAAGGAAGGATCCATATGATGCAGGCTGTGAAGGAGTCACTAAAGTGAAGAATGTTCTGTTGGGCAGCGCATTCAACTGGCTAGTGCAACTACCTCTCAGCCAGAATTTGTCTGTGGCCATTCGTGTGAACATACAGCTTGTTGTTTGACACATCCAACAGAACATGGCACAGTGGTCACAGCTTAGCTTGTAGATTACATGACTGCTTTCACAGTTAGCCTTGTCTTTGATGGGATATGTGATGCTTGAGAGCCGACTGGAGTAGGTGGTTGTTTGGTCGCTACACTTGTTCAAGTCAGTGGAGAGCGCTGCCTTCTCTCAAGTCATTTCTGCCTGAGGGATAACGGCCAAGACACCACATTCCTAGGGTGGCTAATAAGACAATTGCCACAGAAAGAGAGCAAACAGTTGTGGAAGAATACTCGATCTGGCATCTGTCATAGATCATTGCACACACGCCTCTTACACTGAAGGCTGAATATGTGTATTTTCATTTATGTGTGTGTCAACTGTCAACTATAAGTGCTTCTCCACACACACTGTCATTCATTGCCATCTAACTGAATGTGAACAAATACACAGTCCTTTAAATTCCTGGTCCTCAGATAAAATTGACGATTTAAATTGCTGTGTGGACAATAACATTTTGGTCCACATGGGCCGGACTGTGATGGATTGGATGAAATTCCATGCAGGAGCAGCCACCTGTGGGTGAAAATGCAGTGAGCTTCAATGGAGCAGCATGGGGATGAAGTCAATTTCATTAGATGATGGAACTCACTTGACTGATTGATTGATTGAGAGGGGTTGTGGAACCAAACGGTGAGGTCATCAGTCCCACAATTCCTAAGTCAGACACAGAAGAAAGAGGTTCCACTGAAAGTGGATGGATCCAGTCAGGGGAGTAAAATAATAAAATAATGAAGATTAAAAACACAAAGTAAAAGGCATAAAATATTAGACCAAATGTAAAACCTGGGAAAAGAAAGAAAAAAGCAAAAAAGTGGCGTGGTCTTTCCATGAGGGAGTGTTCATAGGGCCCCACACTGAGAAGGCTGGAAAAGAGGTCCCAACCCCTGCTCCAAGACTGAAGTAGAACCTTGTATCTGTAAATGAAAACCACTTTTACAGAGGAAATTGAGGACCACTTCAACCATCTGAGAATTGTCTGCTAATATTAAATTTACTTGTCACAAAGGGCCAAAGGAAGGGGACATTCCACCAATATGTGGGATACCGTCAGTCTGGCTCAACAACCACATTGTGTGGGAGAGTCATTACATAGGAGGAAACAATGTGGGAGCCTGGTAGGACTAACACACAGATGGCATAAAACATTGACTACCTCTGAGCAAAGCAGAAGGAAGAGCACCAAACAGCACAGGACTACTTGATTTTAGGGAGTTTATTACTATGAGCAGTAGCACATCAGATGTCATTTAAATTTTGGGCAAAGAGAGATTTGACATAGATCCGCATATCCACAGCTGGAATCATGAAAGGATATGGCAGTAAGTATCTGCTTTTCTAGCCAAACAGTCAGCCAGTTCATTCCCTGGGATGCCCACATGACTTGGGACCCAGAGAAAAACAACCGAACAGATGGCACACTCATGGGCCGACAGAAGGACATGGATAGAAGAGACCAGAGGATGACGAGAGTAGCATTGGTCGATAGCCTGCAGGCTGCTCATTGAGTCTGAACAGATTAAAACAGTGTGGAGCGAGGCCCGAGAAAAAAAAGTGAGCTCTGTGAATTTCTAGAAGCTCTGCTATGAACACACTAAATGATCCTGGCAATAAATGACAGTAGGAGACAAAGTGTATCCTATCTTATAAACTGTCTTAGAACTATCAGTGTAACAGATTGTGGCACCCTAGAACTCTTCAAGGATGGCACATACAAGACAGCAGAGAATGAAAGGGTCGACAGATATCTTAGGACCCTGGAATAGGTCAGTCCTAATTCATGGTCTAGTTACCACCCAAGGGTGGGAGGGGTATGGGAGGAAAGACACGAGGTGCATTACAGTGAGTGGAGGTGGGGATCCCGACAGAGGGAAGTGATACGCATGCCAACCGGCAATCCCATGCAAGAGTGGGTGCCAGGAGGGATACATTCCTCATTGGCAAAGACCGCAGAGTACATTGGATAGTCAGGGAATCGGTAAATGATGACTGCGTAAGAAAGTAGTAGTTGGTTCACTCTTATGTGTAGAGGGGGAATCCCCACTTCTGTCAGGAGACTATCAACGGGACTAGTGCGAAAGGCACCAATAGCCAGATGATCTCCACAATGATGAAGAGGGTCAAGTAGTTTCAAAGTTGAATAAGCTGCTGGGCCATAAACCTGACTACCACAATCTAGTCTGGAGAAGACTAGGTCACGGTAAAGATGGAGAAGAGTAATACAGTCTGCACTGCAAGATGCAAGGGCCAGGAGGTGGAGGGCATTAAGCTTCCACATACATACAGTCTTTAGGTGGCAAATGTAGGGCAGCAATGTCAGCTTGTTATCAAAAATAAGGCCCAAGAAACAGGACTGTGCTACAACATAGAGAAGCTGGTCACCTAAATAAAATTTAGAATTGGGGTGTACTATGAGTCGATGATAAAAATGCATTTTGGAGGGAAAAAATTGGAAGCCATAGGAGGTGGCCCATGCAGAGGCCCACGGGATGCCATCTTGGAGCTGGTACTCACCAGATGATACTTAGTGGGAGCTGCATCAGATGCAAAAATCATCGACGTACAATGCCAGAGTAACCAGAGGCCCAACAGAGGTCACAAGCCCATGGACTGTAAGGAGGAAGAGTGTGACACTTGCCACAGAACCCTGTGGGATACCATTCTCCAGAATTCCATGGGTGCTGAGTAAAGTGCCAACTTGAACCCAGAAGACAGCTGAGAGAAAAACTCGTGGATAAAAATCTGAAGGGGACCTCGGAAACCCCAGTCACGGTTGGTAACTAAAATGTGACGGCACCAAGCCATGTCGTGTGCCTTATGTAGATAAAAAGAAGCCCACAACAAGGAGCTGGTGGTGAGTAAAAGCCTGTCGGGTGGCTTTTTCCATTCCAAGTAAATGGTCAGTTGTAGATCGTCTCATTTGGAAGCCACAGTGATACCGGGGCTAAAGGCCGAGAGATTCGAGTACCCAACATGATCTGAAGCTAACCATCCTCTTGAGCAGTTTATGTAGTACACTTGTCAGGTTAATTGGGTGGTAGCTGTCAAGAGCCGTTGGCTTCTTCCTGGTCTTAAGGACAGTGACATCTATACTGTTTTGTCATTGTGACAGAAAAGTATCTGTGAACCAAATGCAGTTGAAGACCCTAGACCATCTGGTTGTGGACATGCCCTATGGAGAGTTAAGAGCCTGCAACAATTGCCAGTCAGTGAAGGGTTCACTATATCGCTCAATGTGGTGCGGGATGAAACAAGGGGGGGGGGGGGGGGGGGGGGGAAAGTTCTGGTCAACACTGCATTTCTGCTGGAGAAAGGTAGCAGGATAGAAAAGTGATGCTGATGCCATCACAAAGTGTGTAGCAAGGTGTTCTGCGAGGACCAACGGTTCAGTGCAGAGGCCCTGGACAACTGAATGTTTCTGGCAGCTGAGAACGCTACGGAGCTCGGACCGAACCTGCAATGAAGGGGCGTATGTACTCAGAGAGGACACACAGTGCTACTGGCATTCCTTTTTATGCTGCTTAAGAAGGTAATGAGCCTTAGCACGAACGCACTTAAAACCGAAGAGGTCGGTCTGCGAAAGGTGTCGCTTACAATACAGCAGCATCTTTCAGCGGCCGTGGACAGCGACTGTGACATCCTCGGCCCTCCGAAGTACCGATCGATGACGAGGAGACCTGTTCGTAGGGGAGACAGCAGTGTGAAGAATAGTGGCAGAGATGCCTTGCACAACTGCATCAATGGAATTCGACAGGGAGGTGTAGAAGTGCACAGCACACGTATACGAAGGGCAATCGGCCCTGTGGAATGCGTAACTTGGGGACCTGTCCACCTGACAGTAGCAGGGGAACAATAGGATCACTGGATATCAGTCACTGTCACAAACGTCATCACAGGCTGACAAACGGAGGGAAGCCACGAAGGCAGGGGAGGAGATCATCAGATCGATAGTGGTAAAGGTGCCGTGAGGAGCATCAAAATGGGTAGGGGACCCGTCATTGAGGAGGGACAAATTCATGTCCATAATAAGCTGGTCTATTAGGAGACCCCTACCCATTGAAGTGACACTGTCCCACTGTGGGTGGTGGGCACTGAAGTCCCAAAGGAGGAGAAATGGAGGCGGGCATTGCTGGATTAAGGTAGACAGTGCAAAGTAAGGAATTATCCTGTCTGGAGAGAGGTGGACACTGCAAATGGCGATTGCCAGAGATGTTTGCTCTTTAACCACCATTGTGGTCAGTAGTAGTCACCTACAAGGATGAGGTGCCATCTGTAAATAAGATATGATATCAGACGTGGGTGGGAGATGGCACTACTGGTGACAGCGCGAAAGGGGGGGGGGGAGGGGTGGCACCTTGTCATAGGATTCATGTTTCTTTTTGTTCTTTTTCTCCTCCTCCTCCTCCTCCTCCGCCTCCTCCTCCTCTTCTTTTGGAGCTGGAGGAGGGTAGAGCACAGAGGGAGTACTGGTGTTTGCAAGATCCAGAACTGAAAGAGAGTGGGCGGCTTTGGGACACACAGACGCACTATCTGAGTGATGGTAGGAGTCTTCCAGCCTGAGAAATGCTGGTCAGGCGGGTCTGGGGAGGGAGCCCAATACAGGCAGGTGCCAAAGAAGGGGAACTCTTCTTTGATAGGGAGAGGGAACAGACAGGAGGTAGTGGCAACTGCAGGGGAAGCAGAGGGAGAGGGGATAGGGGGATGGGGTTGGGCAAAGAAGAGGTAGGAGGAGGAAATGAAGTAACAGAGAGGAAAGTTGAAGATAGTGACACTGAATGGAGTGTCTCATACTTTTGGTGAACCTCAGCATAAGACACACAATCAGGAGACTTGTGGGGTACAAGGCGGCTACAGGGGGGAAGGGCGAGAGCAATCCACACTGCAGATGACAGGAAGGGAGTTGTTCCACAAATGGCTCACACTAAAAAAACAGGAAATTATGAAGTGGAGGTCAAAGCTCAAGTGGGGACCTAAAAACCAAAAAAAGATTAATGAACAGGCAGAAGGAACTAAATTGCGAACAATAAAGGAAACCAAGTGGATAGCCATGTCGAGATGAATCAGAGCACTGAGAGAGTGGAAGGAGGGGCAACTGGGAGTGAGCAAGGATAGGGAGGTAGGGCAGGGTGACAAATGTGCCCAGTAATGAAGAATTGGCTGCAATAGCTCAGAGCCCCATGTGCACCATGTGTGAACTCTTGAAACAACCGTGAGCCCCATGGGAGGGGGGGGATCTCACTTGAGTGCATCAGAATGTACCATAAAGTGGACCCTCATAAAACTGCCATCATTCAAATGTGATTTAAAGCACTTCAGGCATTTTTGTGACATTTGTAAGCCTTGTGGTAAATAATGAGGAACTAGAGGACAATGCTAAATAACCATTTGCTTAGTTCAGTAACATGTGCAGCTCACAATGTAATTGCCCGTCTTCTGGTGACTGTCGCTAATTTTAATGTGGCTTTTGATACGGTTTTCAGCACATACAATAACCCTAGACTGATTGCATCAGCACATCTGAAGAAGTTGTTAATGCTCCCATCAGTGACTGGGGAAGGTGCAAGTGAACTTCATGCACTATTTCAAGCAATGTTGATGTGCTGATGGCATTACAACTAAACGTATCCTTTCAAGACATAATTATATCAGTGCTCTTTATAGAAAATGTTGACCAGTCTGTAAGAACATAATTTAAAACTTGCCATGTTGATGTGCTGATGGCATTACAACTAAATGTATCCTTTCTAGACATAATTTTATCAGTGCTCTTTATAGAAAATGTTGACCAGTCTGTAAGAACATAATTTAAAACTTGCCTGAGTTTCAATAGCTTTCTGACATTAGAAGAGAGATGTGCTTTTCTCAAAAATAAATGCAAATCTGAAATCATCAAGCCTACAGTACTACCATGGCACAGCACACATGGGAACTAAAAGCAGGGCACCTGCAACACCAAGCAATCTGGGCATTTGAGATGAATCTAGTCCCTGCTAGTGCTGCATTTGTCATGTGCCACTTGCCTTGTGTTTTGCAGAAGTACAGCAAATTCTGGCAAGCCACGTGTAGTGAACACAAACCAATTGCGATGCCCAACACATTGTTCAAGAATTGTCTGAAAGATGATTATAGGGCTTCTAGTTGTACATCTGTATGCTGTCATGCTTGTCAAAAATGACCCCACACATTGCTACACACAGAAATAAAACACACAATATGGAACAAGGAAGGATTGTCCTAGTGACATGAAACACAAACACAATGGTATACATCCAACAAGTACATTGCATTATTGCTCACTTAAAGTCATCCCAGACAAACAAGTGCTGCTCACAACAGGGACAATATGGTTGAAACAAAACAGTGGAACACGGCAAACTTATGCTCTTAGTTTCTGACTCACAGTCATGATTTATATCTGAAGCTCCTCAACAATCACCCAAATGGGTAGAATGCAATAATACCCTGGCTGGAATCCTGCAAGGTACAGCTCCTTCACAACTGAGTGGAGTTAAGTGTTGTTTTGTTATATTTGAGTAAGCCCGTGTCTGTGTTATCTAAAATTGCACCTGTTATATTAATGCACCTATGAGTGACTGAGTGGATGATCATCAGCCAGTTTTATTAATTGCAATTTGTGTTGCAAGTAACATGTCATGCAAATGTAAGAGTATTCCCTGTTTTAAGCCTCATGAAGGGAATCAATAGTAACGTGATCTATGTCGGAGACAAAGCTATCTTGGTACATGTGTACTCTTGAGTTATTGTATCAGCAGGTGCTGATATTTTCGCTTCTGAATAACATAAATTTTAATGAGTGTTAATTACATTGCTAGTCACTTGTGCTATTTGTTCACATTTTCTACTCCCTGACTCTTCTTGTGTGAAGCTTTATTTGTGAAAATTATTGTTCCCATTGGTGTGTGTTGGCAGGGTAGCTTTTGCAGGAAATGATGTGTTCTTGTTGCCCGGGCCCAGAGTAGAGGCATGTTTGCCTTTTGCCATGGTGGCACTTCCGTCGTCGCATGGTGTCTGGGTTGACTGGCAGTCTGCTGCCCCTACCAGTCGCACTGTGGTGGCTCGAGTGAAGTGAAGTTGTTCATTTGACGTGTGCCATAGCGGAATGTCACAATATGGGCAGGAGCCAGTAGTCTGCTATATTTGGTGAATTTATTGAGCTCAGGAGGTTACGGCACATTTACCAAGCCTGAGGTTCCTCCTCATTATACCTTTAACTACTTGCTTAAATGTTGTACTCTTATCACTAATTCTCAATATGTTAAGTTTAAAACCTGTTAGTCATCAGTGTAAACTGTTGATCTTTGCCTTGGTTCATAGTCATTCACTAACTCCACTTGGGGATTTTGGCTGCTCATTCCTTGTTGACTGTTTTAGTTCTCTGCAGCAGCTCTCAGCTTGCTCTGAATATTTGACAACTGTATGTTTATTAAAGGTCATTTTTAATGTTTGTTTGCAATACTTCAAATTCATACCTCCCCAGTTTGTCTGGTATGATGGCCTGTGTAGTTTACTGCTTAATGGTTTTTCTTTCTTTTTGTTAAGTGTTATAAATTTCTAAGAGGCCTTCCAACAGCTACAATCAGTGGTGTGACTTGCAAATCTTCCTGTATTTCGATGAATATTATTCAATTGTGCAACAGTTACTTAAGCTTGCAAATTGTTAGCGCATCTAATGTCTGTCACTGTGATTCATTTGATAGATAAAATTGTTTGTTGAACCTGCCCAATTGGTGTGACCTTTCCTTGTTTTGTGAACTGTGTACTTCCAATTTCATGCCGTTTTCATAATGGTACAATTGCCAAAATATGGCTTCTAATTAATTAAGCCTGATTAAGTTTCGGCTGCAAGTATCACAACTGTTTCAGTAAGTTTTTAAATTGTAATAATAACAATAATGTTGTTAAGTAACAAAGTTTATTAGGCCTACATAAAACAACAATCAACAAAATACGTGAGTCCACATTCCACTTCTTTTCCTTAAAGTTGTCCCAACCCTAGTTGTGAGGTATCAATGTCTTAATGATGGAAGAAAAGCAGCAATGTGACTCGCACTTCGTGGAACACACAACTAAAGATTCAACAGATTCATTGTTTGTCTTCCATTTCAGGAAGAGCGAAGTTTGTTATGTAATTCTTTCCATGATGCAGCAAAATGCTTCTCTCAGACTGAACAGAAACTAGCAAGACAATCAACATTTGTGGAAAGCTACACAAAGTTTGTGAGGAAGTATGAATATTTACGACATATGGTAGTAGCAGTCATTACAGATTTCATTTTATACTACATGCCACTTCAGCTGTGCTTAAAAAATTCAGTTCAACTACTAAAGCGAGAGTAGTGTTTCATTTTCTTGCCAAATCAAACACAAATTTGTCACTGAACAGTCTTCCAATGGTAGGACCAACCATTCAACATTATTAGTACTCCGTAATATTATGTTTCCGCATACATCACATTGCCTTCACAGTAGACATGGAGAATATGGATCGACAAGTGCTGGTAGTAGATGAAGATTGCATTTCCAATGAATATTGTGGAGGAGTGATAGATCTGCACCACCTCGGAATACCAATGAAAGACAATCACATACAGAATGACTTGTGCAACCTTACTTGCAGCACAGTGGTCTGTTACAGTTAGTTCACAAAGAGAGTGAGCAGAGAGAGCCAGCGAAAATTCTCACTAATCATTACAATGTGGACCATTGCGTCTGAGGATCTGATACAGTAAGGGGTGAAATCAAGCCCCAACAAGATCTCATTAAGATATTGATAAGAATTGGAGCTTCACTATGGAAATGGTACAGCAGCAGTGCCACACTTCAAAAATATCCCCTCAGCGGTGCAAGATACACAACTACTTTTACTGCTTGATAATGATGAGGATCTTAGAACTTCAGATTTATTCTAGCATCCAGCTGCTGAACATTTTGAAAGTGTGAACAATGTCAAACCAGAACCTAATATCTACAGGTTCACAAAAGGCACTGTACTGTATGCCACATCATCCATTTTTGATTAATTACTCCCATTGTGCTCTCATTTAAGATAGTTTTGCAATGTCTATGGCAGCATAAGTTAATGTGGAATGGGCCCTTGCCCTCAGAGTTGCACTCCTTGTGGCAGACACTATACAGTGAAATTCATATGACAGACAGCATGAGTGTTGATCATGTAGTCTTTGCAGTACGGACTTCTACCAGTATACAGAAGTCGGTACAAGATCTGGATGATCGTCCGAAGACTGATCATTTGATTCTGTTTCATGCATCAGAGACATGTCTGAATATTACTGGAAGCAAATCCCAAACAGAAAAAGTAGTTACACAGTTACCTTTACTTCACACAGCACAACCTGTGATATACGAGCTACCAAACATGAAGTTAGGTTTATTGAATTACTAAGCAACATGAGTTACACTTGTGATCTCCAAAGACAAGAAGACCTCTCTATGAAGCGCACAAGATATCTATTTGATAGCCAGGATAATATTCTAATAAGATTTTTTCAAGTTCGTCTGGCTATGATAATAGCAAGAAGAATGATGTATCATTTTAAAAATTAATTGATGTGTAATTGGAATAACTAAATATTTTAAACAACTGTAGGTGGTAATTATCATGTTTAATGAATATCAACTGTGGTGTAATGTATCAGTTGGGTAATGTTACATATTTCACAATGTCTATGGAACCAATGAATGATGGTTGCTGCCATGAAGTCATATTTTAGTTCAAATAGTGGGTTTAAACTACTATTCACTTTAGGAATTTTTTTCCTCATGTGCATTAAATCTGCTGCAGGTGTATGAAGAGTTTCTGCAGAGTGCGAGAACGATAGTTGCTTCATCAAGCTTCACTGTATCAACTGATTTGAGTGGTTTATTCCTCGCTATCTCATTCTGGTTCAGTGATGTGCCTTGCCCCTAGATCTGTAGCACTGTGACAACTGCTATTAGATCAGGGGACAACTGCTATTACATCAGGGGACAAAACATGAAGTTAAGCTGTCATTAGCCAGTATGTGAGTCTTCTTTGAGAATTTTTTGCGATTGTTCCGTAGACAATTATATTGAGAAAATAGACTTGAGATAACATTTCACTTATCAGTGCAAATGAAGTTGCTAATGTTGTTGTGTCAGGAAAGATTTGAGTGCAAAAAATAATGAGAATGAAGTGGAGATGAATAGGATATGTAGAAAGGAGTTGATTAATTAAAATGGGGGCGTGCAGGGCAGAACACAGAAGGGCTAAAAACCATGGGCAGATGAAATTTGTGAGCACCCTGGAAGAAGGCCAGAAACAGTGTGGGGTTCATTATGTGCCACAAAGCCAAACTTCTTTTTCTGCTGGTGAAACTCACCCCCTCTATTTATTTATTTATCTCTTGTTCCGGTGATCCATGTTGTGACACTATCACAGGATATGGAACGTGTCAATTTTACTAGCTTTTCGCCAGAATTTATGGTAATACATAAAACAAAACAAAAACAGCAAACAGTAACTTAGGTCCCACTACAAAAAAATACATTTTAGAGATAGATAGAGATTGCAAAACAAAAAACTGTAAACAGTAACTTAGGTCCCACTACAAAAATATATTTTAGAGATAGATGAAGATTACAAAATAATAAGTGTTACAGAGAAATAAATATTGCAAAATATATGTTTACAATAAAAATATTCGGTATTACAAATACGAATTTGGGCACACATTTACAATTTACAATACAAGAAATGTTAAACACTGTAGTTCAGGAACTCTTCTAATGTATAAAATGATCCTTGCAATAGAAACTGCCTTAAGGTTTTTTTAAACAAGAGATCATGATCTACCAAACACTTAATTCTTGAATGGAGGGCATTAAAAATCTTACAGCCACTGAAATGGACTCCTTTCTGCACCATACTTAGATTTGTCTGTTCATAGTGGATATCTTGTTTCCTTCTACTATTGTGACTGTGATATGCACTATTCAGCTTAAAGATGGATTTTTCTTTCCTTATGAAGGACATCAACGAGAATATATATTGCGCAGTGGATGTAAGTATTTCAAGCTTCTTAAAAAGGTTCCTGCATGTGGCTCTAGGATGGACTCCACACATTATCCTTATGGCTATTTTTTGTGCGCACAGTACTTTTTTAGCCAGTGGCTGATTTCCCCAAAATATAATTCCAAATGCCATAACTACATGAAAGTAACCATAATACGCTGACTTCATGGTTTCCATATTTCTATAAGAAGAAACAATGCGCAATGCGTATGTTGCTGAACTTACTCTTTTGCACAGATCCATGATGTGGTTTCACCAATTAAGTTTCCTATCAATATGCAAGCCTAGGTATTTTGTGGGATCTACTCTGGTTATTGTCTGCTCACCTATCTTTACAAATATTTCCTCATCTTTGGAAGTTTTGTGGAACTGAATGTAGTTTGTTTTACAGTAATTTAAAATAAGACCATTAATGTTGAACCACGTTGTTTCATTTAAAACCTTACTTGCCGTTACCTCAAGTTTATCTACTGAATTATCAATAAGTAGTGTAGTGTCATCCGTGAAAATGGTGAATCTACAATATTCCGTAGAGAGAGGAAGATCATTTATAAATATAATAAAAAAGAGGGGGCCCAGAACTGAGCCCTGCGGCACTCCACATGGTACCCCATTCTGAAGATACTGGGACACCATCTTGGCTATCTACTACAACTTTATGTTTCCTATTTGACAGATATGAGTTGAGCCATTTCCCTGCTGCACCACTTATACAGAGATGTGCAGCTTTTTGTAAAAGAATTTGGTGATTTACACAGTCAAATGCTGTTGTTAGGTCACAAAATATGCCAATCACTTTCAGTTTTTTGTTGATAGATTCCAAGAGTTTGCCAGGAAATGCAAATATTGCATCTTCCATTGACAAACCTTTCTGAAATCCAAACTGACTTTTGCTGAAGCTATTGTGTTCACTGAGATGCTTAACTATCCTGGTATGCATTAGTTTCTCTAAAACCTTTGAAAAGCTTGTCAGTAGTGATATTGGCCTACAGTTAGCAGTATCCGTCTTATCCCCCTTCTTATACAGTGGTTTTACAACTGCGTACTTAAGCCTCTCAGGAACTATTCCTGGCTTAAGTGACACATCAAAAATGTGGCAAAGGACTTTACTTACATGGCTGGAGCAGTATTTTAATAATTCATTAGAAATGTTGTCAATTCCAGCAGAGCTTTTACTTTTCAGGGATTTAATAACTCTCAATTTCTTGAACAGTGACTATTTTTACCTTCATGTGTTGTACTGAACCAGGTACTCTATTGTCACTCACCTGAGCGACAGGACGTGGGCCTTCCTCCGCAACAGGGCCTGATAGACAAGAAAGGAAATTATATGTTAAAATAAAAAATATTTTATCCTTGAAAGTAAAACAAACAGGTGGTAAATGAAGACTGTTTCAACATGACATGATAAAGAGCAGAATCAATTACTTCAGTCTTTAAGAGTGCCTAGTCATCAGTGAATAACTGAGCTTCTGATCTACTCAATTATGTATAACAGTGAACATTACTAACCGAGTTCCAGAGAGCCAGAATTTTATTACAGTTGCAGGCCAGCTATCTGAAGACTGCCAGGGGCAAATAAACTTTTATTGCCAATATTTCACATATATATTGACCAAATTTTAAAATTTAAAATCCTGTAGTAATTTGCTTATTAAAAAATACATTTTTATGTTACAGGGTTAACTCACTGTGGCAGGTTTAACAATTAGGAACTGTGTGTATGGCTGTATACACAGCCTCACTCACTGCAGGCATATGCCAACATTCTATTCATCTAGTATTTGACAATGACTTGCTGAAAACTTCACCAATAATTTCAAATTACCATGATTTTTTCTCAGAGATACCCCACACACAGTAATAGGAAAAATGTTAATCACTTAGCACATTCTTGCTGTTCATGCAGTAAAATTGCACATCAAACACATACAATGTAACACTCCTTTCTTTACTTACATACGGATACATATAGCCAGGAGACGGTGTGGCCAATGATGTGGGGTATTTCTCAGGGGCATTCTTTGTAGAGGTGAAGCTAGAACAAATTTGATGAGTATAGCAACAGGATGGAGTAGAAGACATAATACGAATGAGGTTGAAGTGGGTGGTGTACCAGGGGAAGTGGGTGGCTGGTACCTTACAATGCTGTCTTGTGAAATTCAACAGAGGGCTGTCTATTGCTGGCATGTTAATAGGCCTGAAACAAACTCAGTGCAGCTTATCTTGCCCATGACAGCCATTGCATAGTTTCTGTACAGGGACCACATGACACTGGACAATTTTCCAGTACTCCCGTGCACTGCACAAACTGCATAGATCACTGCACAATGGCTCACCAGCCAACCCAAGTCCCAGACTCGACATGAAGTATCTACTTAGAGTGCCGCGACTATATTAATAACAATGCAGCCCACAATATTGGAATTGTCAGTGTAACCTACACTTTAGGTACCTACAACATTACTTCTCATTTGTTACACACAGAGTGATGAACTGGAGCTTCAAGAATAGTTCACATACTAGCAGACATCTTTCTGTGGATCATGGCATTCTCTACCTTGCCTTCACTAGAAATCCATTTCATTTGATGCCCGCTGATACACACAACCTGTGTTTCTATAAAGGTGTATTCCCCTTGGCTACACAGAAACATTTCTGTGGTCAAGTGCCTCTGCACAGTGTTTGAATGGTTTTTCTCCATGTTCAGAAAACACTCCCATTTTCCTATGATTTGCAGTTGACTCAACACTTTTGTTCTCTGATCTTCTGTGAATGTTTGTCTTATTATTACTTGTTTTATAATGTCTCTGTCTTGTGCCACTTCATTCCTTCGTTTTAGTGTCTTTATGCCTGCACCATTCCACCTCACCATTGCTCCTCAATGATGAAGTGCCCTGATTCCTGTATTTTTCTTCCAGGTCTGTTCCTCCTGGATGGCGCTGCCATCTCCTCCATGGAGATTATAGTTCTCATATTTTTGGCTGCTGTTACAGTCACAACTTTCCCTCTGAGCATAACGGCATTGGAATCTAGGACATCACCAGAGCAGCTTGCAGTGCTCAGCTTAGCTCATATTATTGACAACTTCACAGCATATCAGGGCTATTTTTATACTGCTTGCACTGGGAAGCCATTTTTCTTGCCCAACATTATCATGTGCCTACTGTGTTGCAATGAAATTCTAATGTTTGTGACAACCTGAGCACATTTATCACCTAGTGCATGGATCATCCACAATAAGTGGGTGGCAGATGGGGCAAGGCACCTCCCTGCTAGACTTCCTGTAGAGAGGTGAGGCAGGAAGACAGACAGATTGGTCTGGGAACAGACTGTAGTGAAAGTCTTATTGGGAAATATTTTATGAGAAAAGGACAGTGATACTGTACATACATCATCTTCGGATACTTATCATCAGCCATATTCTCCACTTGTGTGAATACATTTCTACTATGTGTTTCAGTTGTTTCCACTACACTGTTTACTTCCAGCCTCTTCATGTCATAGTTTATCAGCTCTCATTTGTCAAAGTAAATCATATAAACATTATTTTTGCTGACACGATTCTTTCGCCTACTCCTACCTTGCCGCGTCTTAATAGGCGTCTTGTCGGGCCTAGGGAGGGAATTGTCTACCCTAAAAAACCCACATGTGCACTCCACACGTTCTCCGCTACACTTGTAGCCACTTCCAGCGTGTAGAGCACGCCTGACCTATTCAGGGGGACCCTACATTTCTCCACCCGATACGGAGGTCGAGAAATTTGCACCCCCAGATCTCCGCAGAATCGTCTGAGCCTCTGGTTAAAGCCTTCTACTCGGCTCCAAACCAGAGGACCGTGATTGGTTCTGGGAATGATACTACAAATAGTGGAACTGAGTTACAAGGGGAATGCTCCTCTGTAGCCAAAAGGTGAGACTTTAGTGGTTGTGGTGAACTGCAATGATAAGGCACAGAAGATTTGCTTTGTACAAGTTTTGGATGATAATTATTATCTGAACACTTCATTGAGACCCCCAGTATATTTTGAGGAGGATCGATCATCACTGTAGATATGACAACTGTGGTTGGATACGCTGTATTGGAGAGACTTCTTGGTATGGAATGGGTGGCAGTTGTCAAAATGGAGGTGTTACTTGTAGTTATTAGTGATTTAGCCATCTATGAAGTGGATGTCAACATCTAGGAAGGTGGCTTGTTGGCCTGAGAAAGTTCAGGTGAAACAAAGGAGGAGAATGTGTTGAGGTTCTGGAGGAATGTGGATAGGGTTTTCTCACTCTTGATCCAGATCACAAAGATGTCTTCAATGTATCTGAATGAGGGGAGGGGGTTTAGGATTCTGGGGGTTTAGAAACTATTTTTAACCCATTACCTCACTACTCATATCCCTGTAATAGACCTAGATGCAAGACACGTCCCATACATCCCACCACCACCACCACCACCACCACCACCACCACCACCACCACCGCCGCCTACTCCAGTCCAGTCACAATCACCACCTATCCCATCGAAGGCAGGGCTACCTGTGAAACCAGTCATGTGATATATAAGCTAAGGTGCAACCATTGTACTACATTCTATGTAGGCATGACAAACAAGCAGTCTGTCCACATAAATGGCCACCTACAATCTGTGACAAGAAACAAGTTGATACCCAGCTGATGAGCACGCTGCCCAACACAACATCCTTCATTTACATGACTGCTTCACAGCCTGAGTCATATGAATCATGCCCACCAACACCAACTTTTCTGAATTGGGCAGGTGGGAAATCTCCCTGCAACATATTCTATGTTCCTGTGACCCTCCTGGCCTCAACCTTGGTTAGTCACTTCTCTCACCCATCCAGCTCTTCCCATTCCAGCACCGCTCAGCCCTCATTCCACCATTGCACCCAGTCTTCCACTTTTCTACTTTACTGCTTCCACTTCCACTTCTGTCTGCTACCCCCCCCCCCCCCCCCCACACACACACAAAAGGCCTAGTGTCACGCAACTGCACCCAGCTGCCCTACTCTCTCTCCCCCACCCATACACAATTATCCTCACTCCTCCCCACCCCAGCATCCTCTGTTCTGCAACACCACCCTGTCACCACTTCCATCATGCACTACTTCTCACAGTGTGGTTCCAGTTGCCACAGAGTGTGTGTGTGTGTGTGTGTGTGTGTGTGTGACAAAGGCCTTGCAGGCTAAAAACTTATTTGTGACAGTCTTTTGTTCTGCTTATCTGCAACTCAGCATCTCTGCTATATGGTGATTAGCAACTTTCTGTTTCATAATATTCTTCATTTCAATTCAGTTCTTCAGTTTATGAGTCATTCCCACCAGTTGCACAGAATTCTATGTTGTGTTTAACTTTAAATGAACTATTTCTTCTTTATAATTTAATTTATCTAAAAACAAAGATGATGTGACTTACCAAACGAAAGCCCTGGCACATTGATAGACACACAAACATACACACAAATTTCTAGCTTTCGCAACCAATGGTTCTCTCGTCAGGAAAGAGGGAAAGACAAAAGGATTTGTGTTTTAAGGGAGAGGGTAAGGAGTCATTCCGATCCCGGGAGCGGAAATACTCACTTTAGAGGGGGGGGAAGGACGGGTACACACACACACACACACACACACACACACACACACACACACACACACACACACACACAGATATACAAACACAAGCAGACATATACAGGAATGATTTAGTCCAAACAAAGTAGCAATGTCGCATAGAAAGACTAGTGTGCATCGACATAAGATAATGTTATGCATCTGGTGGAACAGTGGCCATGGGTTGTACAAAGAGTTGCTTGCATGAGGGTAACTTTCCTGTTGGCATTTATTGTCAACAACAGTCATCTTCCAGATGCAATCCCAGAAAAACAACCAGGAAGACTGTGTGAAGTGATGCTATTCCACAATAACAGCCACCGGCATTCTGCTAGACTGGCAAGAAACACTACACAACTACTGGGTTGGGAAGTCATACTGCACCTACCTTTTTCACCTGATATTGCACCCTCGGATTTCTTCTTCTCTGCTCTCTCTTCAATGATCTTCACAAACTTCCTTTTAGTGTGAAAATACACTCTAAACATATCTCTACAAGCTATTTGTTACAAAACCATGTGATGTCTACAGCTGTGGATTCAGAACGTTACCCCAACATTGGCAGACTGCAGCGATCAGTGATGTGGATTATATTATTTATGACTGCATGTGTCTCCATTTGCTTTGGGAGAGGAGGAGGATTACAGGGACAATATTCTTCATTTAAGGACATGATGAGGTGGTTTCAAATCACTGGCCATGAATGTGGTTAACTTGTTCCAGTCCCCAATAACATTGGCAATTTTCCTCTTTAAGAAGCTCAACTATGCTGAGTGATAGTTGTATACTTAAATATATTTATCTTAAGATGATGATTTTAATATGAGCCATGACTACAGAATAAGGGTACTGTGATCTAAATGTCAATACTTTTCACAGTGTGCCAATTTGTAATGTTAGCTCACTTTTAAGACGACTTATTTCTGAATGTCAATTTGGTACTTAAAAACTTGTCTTCTTTCTCTTTGATCACATTTCCCTCACCATTTACCACAGTGCACATTTTAAACATAACAGCACATTTGTGACCAATGTTTTGTAGTTACAAAGGCATTGCCAATTTTCAGTATGAATTATGCACTATGTAATTAATATCTAGTGTCAAGTTCAAGTATAAAATTTTGAACAACTGTTTCACTGAAATACTTGAGCAAGAAAAAGATGGAACAAAAATACCGTATAAGAAAATATTATAGTGATAACTTTAACATGTAATTAAGGTACTGAAGAAAGCAAAAATCTCACCTGCCAATACCTCCTCTTGGTGTACCTCTTGGTGTGCCTCTTGGTGTGCCTCTTGGTGTGCCTCTTGGTGTGCCTCTTGGTGTGCCTCTTGGTGTACATTTTGTGGCTCCTGCAAAAAAAATGAAACAGGTGAATAACTTAACATCAACTGAATTTAAGCATAAATCAAACAGCTTGAAATGTGTCAGTGGTATGTCATCTCACTGCACATGCTCATCTCAGTGTTAGTATGTTGGTAAATTATATAATGACAGAGATTATGAATCAGGTGCAGTGACAAGTAGATACATGTGAAATTTTAATAAAGTGAGATTGATGAAAACTGCATAATGATCCAAGTGAAGAATCACAAAATATTTGAATTTTAATTGAGCTTAATAGTCCGAATTCACTACAGTTGCCATATACAACCACTGTCACTCAGAAGGACAAAGGTGCCCACAAAAAGCTAGTCAACATTGTGGGAATGAGATCATAGCTGCTAGGTGCTCGAAGGCTGGTGTGAGGATACCGCCAGTGACCAAAATAAAAGTACAGCATAGTTTGCTGGAATGAACAATCCTCATCCATGACCTGCTGGGGTAGTCTAAAGGATCATGGAAGGGGAAATGAGTAACAGAACATTATAAAATGACAGATTATAGAGATAGTGATAGGGTCCATTATGACTAGATCTACTGCTACCGGGGCAGAAATTTGAGAATGATTCTTGGTCCCAGAGAGCCATCTGAAGTTGGCCCACACAACAGAAGAGGGAGTGGAACATTTAAAAGAACTAGTTAATTAAATCCGTGACAGTTTTTTGCTATCCTGAAAGGTGTAGCGACACTGTTCACACAACAACTGATAATGAATGCAGATTGCTATCATAGAATGTTAAAAACTTGTAGAGCACATCTCTGCATGTGAGTGGAGTCACAACATGGCTCAGTCAAACAAAGGACTGGGACACAGCAGGGTAAAGATATAGTGCAAGAATGGAACACTGTGTGGTGGTAATGGCAGCATTTGTAAGATATTCTAGCGGGGCTTCACAACTGGGTAAACGATGTGCCCAGGACACCATCATTAGAAAGTTGTCATTTGGGTGTGCTCATGGATAGGGTAGGAGTCACAAAATGGGCAAATTGGGCAGTGCAGGAGAGGTCCAGATGTGGGTAGGAGTGCATGAAGTGTGGAAGGAATGTGGGTACCCCCACGATAAGGCAAATAAGGTTAAGGTGGCTGAGAAGGTCGTCCAAGAGGACACCTCTCTGACAGGTTCTGGGAGATTCCTGAAGAGAATGGTGCGCATTACAGTCAACGAGCAGCAGGAAGGAGTGAGGAAGTTGCCCAGTAAGCTGGAAGAAGACTGTCCGGTGACACTGAATGACTGAGGGGTGTAAACAGTACATATGGAAAAGTTCAGGAGAGGAAGTAAAATGTGGCTGGAATAGCTTGAAGCTGGATTGGCAGGAAGACTATGAACATCATCCTTGATGAGCAGCATCACTCCACCCAATGACATAGAATCAGTCCTTGGGTGAAGGTGTGAGGTTGGGGAATGTTGAAGTAGACTGGAAATACATGCGAGAGCTCAATGCAGGTTGTGAGGATTCAATTTTGTTTCCTGGAGGAAGAGAACAAGCCGAGGTTGTGATTCCAAGAGCAGCTGTGAACCCTCTTTGTTCGATCCAAGGCCGCAAACATTCCATTGGAGGAGTGTCATGATTAGGGAAGGGGATAAGGCAAAAATGCAGGGGTGTCACCTCAGCAGCTATTGAGTGGCAGCTTTAGAAGGCTCACTGCTACAGGGGACAGAGGCTGGAGAATCAGCCTCTGTACGACCTACAGAGGTGTTGGCATTATCGTTCTGTCCGTCTTTTTTTTTTTTTGTGGTTTTAGGGCGCACAACTTCAATGGTCATTAGCACCCTGACTACGTTAAGAATGCACCGCGAGGCACAAGTTTAAAACAGCAACGAAATGGAAAACACGATAAAAGACAGACTGACAGGCATAGGATTTAAAAACAGCATCATCAAATGTCCTTAGAGAGGTTTGTCAAATTGATAAAACGAAGAACACGAGCAGCTGCTTGTGGGTCATCTGCTAAAATGGCATCTAAAGTACATGGCAGGTTAACATCTAGACGCAGTGTGTGAAAATCCGGGCAGGACATTAAAATGTGGCGGACCGTCAGCAATTGCCCACATGGGCAGAACAGCGCCGGCGCAGCCGTCAGCAGATGGCGATGGCTGAACCGGCAGTGTCCAATGGGTAACCGGGCCAAAACAACCTCCTCCCGCCGAGAAGGGCGGGAGGAGGACGTCCAAGCCGCGGGAAGACGTTTCAAGGCCCGAAACTTGTTGTCTGTAAGTGCAGCCCAATCGGCATGCCACAGCGATAAAATGCGCCAACAAATAACCCTGCTACTATCTGATGAAGGGACACAACAAGAAGCTGTCCGAGGCTGGAGGACCGCAGCCATGGCCGCAGCATCTGCAGCTTCGTTCCCAGGGATACCGACATGGCCAGGGACCCACATAAAGCTAACTGGAGAACCGACGTCCACCAGCTGCCGAAGAGAGCGTTGGATCGGGTGCACAAAAGGGTGAACCGGATACGGATCACTGAGGCTTTCGATGGCGCTCAGGGAATCGGAGCAGATGACATAAGCAGAATGTCGGTGGCGGCAGATGTAAAGGACAGCCTGGTAGAGGGCAAAGAGCTCAGCTGTGAAGACCGAACAATGGCCATGGAGCCGGTATTTGATACTTTGTGCCCCGACAATAAAAGAACACCCGACCCCGTCATTGGTCTTAGAGCCATCTGTATAAATGAAGGTCATATTGATGAACTTCGAACTAAGTTCCACAAAATGGGAGTGGTAGACCGAACTGGGGGTAACCTCTTTTGGGAGCAAGCTGAGGTCAAGGTGAATGCGGACCTGAGCCTGGAGCCAAGGTGGCGTGTGGCACTCGCCCCCTCGAAAGGTTGCAGGGAGTGAAAAATTAAGGTGTTGAAGGAGGCGACGAAAGCAAACTCGAGGGAGTAGCAGGGCAGAGATATACAACCCGTATTGACGGTCGAGAGAGTCGTCAAAAAAGGAACGATAAGATGGGTGGTTGGGCATTGACAGTAGCCAACAGGCATACCGACAAAGCAGTATATCGCGCCGGTAGGTGAGTGGCAATTCGCCAGCGTCAGCATGAAGACTCTCTATGGGACTAGTATAAAACACTCCGATCACAAGTCGTAAACCCCGATGTTGTATGGAGTTGAGGCGGTGTAAGATGGATGGCCGTGCAGAGGAGTATACGAAGCTCCCAAATCCAGCTTGGAGCGGACGATCGACCGATATAGACGGAGCAGGATGGTTCGATCCGCTCCCCACGTCATACCCCTGAGAACACGGAGGACAATTAAAGAACGGGTACAACGGGCAGCCAAATATGACGTGGAGACCAGCTAAGTTTCCTGTCAAATGTAAGACCTAAAAATTTGGTTGTCTCCACGAGTGGGAGAGCAACTGGACCGAGTCGTAAGGACGGTGGGAGAAACTCTTTGTAGCGCCAGAAGTTAATACAGACCGTCTTCTCGGCAGAAAAACGGAAGCCATTGGCGACACTCCAGGAGTAAAGACGATCAAGAGAACGCTGAAGACAGCGCTCCAGGACACGTGCACACTGCGCGCTGCAATAGATGGTAAAATCGTCCACGAAAAGGGAGCCTGATACATCAGCTGGGAGGCAATCCATTATTGGATTGATCGCGATGGCGAAGAGAGCGACGCACAAAACTGAGCCCTGTGGCACCCCATTCTCCTGGCGAAAGGTGTCTGACAGGACAGAACCCACACGTACCCCGAACTGTCAATCCATTAAAAAGGAACGAATAAAAAGAGGGAGGCGACCACGAAGGCCCCATTTATGCATGGTGCGGAGAATGCCCGCCCTCCAACAGGTGTCATAAGCCTTCTCCAAATCAAAGAACACAGCTGCGGTCGGGCGCTTCCGCAAGAAGTTATTCATAATGAAGGTCGACAAGGTAACCAGATGGTCAACAGCAGAGCGGCACCTACGAAATCCACATTGTACATTGGTAAGTAGGCGTCGAGTCTCGAGCAGCCAAACCAATCGAGAGTTAACCATTCGCTCCATCACTTTACAGACACAGCTGGTAAGCGAGATAGGTCGATAGCTGGAAGGCAAGTGCTTGTCCTTCCCTGGCTTAGGAATTGGGACAACAATAGACTCGCGCCAGCATGCGGGAACATGTCCCTCAATCCAGATGCGATTGTAAGTACGAAGAAGAAAACCTTTACCCGCAGGAGAAAGGTCCTTCAGCATCTGAATATGAATAGAATCAGGCCCTGGAGCGGAGGACCGTGATCGGCCAAGTGCGTTTTCGAGTTCCCGCATGGTGAATGGGGCATTATAACTTTCACGATTCGAGGAGCGGAAGTTAGGTGGCCTAGCCTCCTTTGCCTGTTTGCGGGGGAGGAAGGCAAGGTGGTAATGAGCGGAGCTCGAAACCTCTGCGAAAAAGCGGCCGAAGGCATTGGAAACATCCTCAGGGGCCACAAGGACGTCATTCGCGACTGTCAAGCCAGAAACTGGTGAGTGGACCTTAGTGCCAGATAGCCGGTGCAGGCTACCCCAGACAACAGAAGAAGGAGTAAAACTGTTGAAGGTGCTTGTGAAAGCAGCCCAGCTGGCTTTCTTGCTTTCTTTAATAATACGACGACACTGAGCACGTAATCGTTTATAATTGATACAATTCGCCACTGTAGGGTGGCGTTTAAAGGTGCGTAAAGCACGTCGACGAGCACGTAAAGTGTCTCTACATGCTGCGATCCACCAGGGGACCGGTACGCGACGTGGAGAAGAAGTAGGGGGAGGGATGGAATATTCAGCAGCAGCGAGAATGACTTCCGTGAAGTGTGGGACCTGACAATCGCAGCTTGTGAAGGTTTGATCTTGAAAGGTCGCCCTGGAAGAGAATAGCCCCCAGTCTGCCTTGGAGATGGTCCAACTAGAGGAGCACGGAGAGGGGGTATGCTGCAGGAGATGGATAACACACGGGAAGTGGTCGCTCGAATATGTATCAGAAAGTGCATACCACTCAAACAGGCGTGCAAGTTGGGGAGTACATATAGAGAGGTCTAAATGGGAGTATGTGTGAGATGTGTCCGAAAGAAAAGTAGGGGCGCCAGTATTGAGGCAGACAAGATTGAGCTGGTTGAAAAGGTCTGCTAACAGGGAGCCCCTCAGGCAGGATGCTGGAGAGCCCCAAAGGGGATGGTGGGCATTGAAGTCTCCAGTTAACAAAAATGGTGCAGGTAGCTGAGCAATAAGTTGCATCATGTCTGCCCTGGTAACGGCAGATGACGATGGAGTGTAAACGGTACAAATGGAAAATGTAAAAGTGGGGATAGTAATGCGGATGGCAACTGCCTGCAGGCCGGTGTGCAACATGATGGGATCGTAGTAAATATCATCCCGGACCAGCAACATAACCCCTCCATGAGCCGGGATACCTACCACAGGGGGTAGGTCAAAACGCACAGAGGTGTAGTGTGCCAAGGCAATTTGATCGCATGGGCGTAGCTTCATTTCCTGGAGGGCTACGACGAGCGGACGGTGCAAGCGGAGCAGAAACTTCAAGTCCTCTCAGTTGGAGCGAATGCTGCGAATATTCCAGTGAATAAGTGCCATCATAAGAAGAAAAGGAAGATGAAAGAAGGGGTCACTTCGAAGGCCGCTGAGGGGCCGGCTTCGAGTGAGCACTGCCGCCGCTATCAGTAGGCGGACAGTCATCGTCCATTGGGTCTATAGGTTCATCGGCCATCTTGGGAGGATGGCCGGGAGGGGGAGCTTCCTCCGCCGGTGAACGGCCAGATGTTCGGCTACCAGCGGTGTGGGCAGGCGAAACGGATGACGGCCTGGGGCGGCAACCACTGGGTGGCGCAGGAGAAGAAATGCGCCGTGCCGGTGAAGGAGAACTGTGCTTCCTATGAGCCTTCTTGGAAGGACGTTTGGTGGAAGTACCGGTCGTAGGCTGGGAGGTCGAGGTACATAGGAAGTCTGCACGGGACGGTTCCTTCTTGAAGGCCCATGCATCTGACTTCTGGGTCTTCGTCTTAGCAGAAGCTGATGAAGGGGCTGGTGTCTGTGGGGTGATGGGAGGAAGAGGAGACGTCAACCGCGCGATCTTAGCACTGGCCGAACGGACGATCGTGGTGCTGAAGGTCAGATCGCATGTCTGGGTTGCCACCTCCCTGGTAGTCCAAGGAGAGGCGAGGACAGTACTGTATTTCCCCGCTGGGAGCAGCGTGGGCTTCCTACTAGCCAATAGCTTGTGAGCAGCCGAGGTGGACACTTTCTCTTTGACCCGAATTTCTTGGATTCAGCGTTCTTCCTTATAGACAGGACAGTCGCGGGAGGATGCGGCATGGTCACAGTGACAGTTCACACAATGAGGAGACGGAGGTGGACAGTCACCCTCATGGGCATCCCTGCCACAAGTGACACATTTAGCCGCATTGCAACAAGACTGTCGAGTGT
The DNA here is from genome assembly GCF_021461395.2 of Schistocerca americana. Lineage (NCBI taxonomy): Eukaryota > Metazoa > Arthropoda > Insecta > Orthoptera > Acrididae > Schistocerca > Schistocerca americana. Next base: position 596,207,650 of record NC_060124.1, on the reverse strand, counting down.
GATTGAAACGCTGACACTGGTAGCAGCGCATAGGTGTCGGGACATAGGGGCGAACAGAAATAACCTCGTAGCCCGCCTTGATGCGCGATGGCAGCTTAACACTCTCAAAGGTCAAGAAAAGTGTCCGGGTCGGTACAAGGTCATTGTTGACCTTTTTCATGACCCTATGGACAGCCGTCACGCCCTGCTCAGCGAGGAATGATTGAAGCTCCTCGTCAGTCAATCCGTTGAGGGAGCTAGTATAGACTACACCACGAGACTAATTCAAAGTTCTGTGGGCCTCCACCCGGACAGGGAACGTGTACAGGAGTGTGGTCCGAAGCAGTTTTTGTGCCTGAAAGGCGCTCTCAGTTTCTAGTAATAAGGTACCATTACGCAACCTGGTACAAGATTTGACAGATCCGGCTATGGCATCTACGCCCTTCTGGATAACGAAAGGGTTGACAGAGGAAAAATCCTTTCCGTCCTCAGATCGAGAAACTACGAGGAACTGTGGGGCAGGCGATAGTACTTTTGTCACAGGTGGCTGGTCATGTTTCCGTTTTTGGGCAAAAGTCGAGAGAGATGGAGTGAAATCCATTGCGGAGGAATCTTCCATGATTGCCAGTGTCTCCGATGGCGCACTCCTTCCTTGTGGGGACCCTCTCAGAGGGCACTCCCGCCTTAGGTGAATGTTTACACCTCAGGTCACACCTCCCGAGAAACAGACGGAGGGACCAATCGGCATGTTCAGAAGGTATCAGCTCAGGCGATCACCCATCCCCGGGCCTGGCCTTTACCAGGGGGTAAGCGCGTACCTTACATGTCTACCAGGGCGGGGAATTACGCGTTTCCCCGTCACCGGCTATGCGTGCGAACACGTGGGTCGGCCTTCAGGCACGCACAGGGAGGAAGGAAGAAGAGGAAAAGGGAGAGAGATAGGGAGAGAGAGAGAGAGAGAGAGAGATAGGGGGAGAGAGAGAGAGAGAGAGAGAGAGAGAGAGAGAGAGAGAGAGAGAGAGAGAGAGAGAGAGAGAGAGAGAGGACACACTGTCTCAAACGCCGAGGCGGAGACCAGAGAAGGCAAGGAGAAGAAGGCAATGAGAAGGCAAGGAGAAGGCAAGGAGAAGAAGGCAATGAGAAGGCAAGGAGAAGAAGGCAATGAGAAGGCAAGGAGAAGAAGGCAATGAGAAGGCAAGGAGAAGAAGGCAAGGAGAAGAAGGCAATAAGAAGGCAAGGAGATTTTGCAGGGGAAAGAGTAAGGAAGACATTGAGGTGCAGAAGAGCAAAGAAAGGAACCAACCAAAGATAGGATGAAACGAGAAGCGAAAAAGCAAAATGACCGCAAATAGACGTCGTGGAACCGTCTGTCTCCGGACGCAGGCGCTAACTACCCCCGTGAGGGGGAGGGACTCATTTTAGTCACCTCTTACGACAGGCAGGAATACCGCGGGCCTATTCTAATCCCCGGGCCCGCAGGGGGGCTGTCCGTCCTTGAGGACCGGACCAGAAAAATGGCTGGATGTGCGTACCAGCAACAACGTGATCAGCCAGAGAATGGTATCATGTGGCCACACCATCAAGGAGTAACTGTGAGCCAATAGAGAAGCACATTTCTTCCTTTCTTTGATTTTTTGGATCCTTTCTGGTTTGCATTGGAAGAATCAAATGTTTGTTGGCTGAAGGGACATAGAAATTCTTCATGGGAGTATTCCTTCTGTCCTTTCTGGGCTTTCAGTTGTGTAGCAGGTGACTTTGTCCCATGAGACAAAAGCAGCTTGCTGCACAGCTGGAGAAAAAGAGGAGGAGGAGGAGGAGGAGGAGGAGGAGGAGGAGGATGAGGATGACCGGGCTGCTGCAATGACACTGGGTGATTTAACAACCACAATGCTGCAATACACATCACCCGTCTGGATGTACACATCCTTCATGGAGCAAGATGTGGCAGAAATGGTACTGTAACTGCCTGAGGGTAGAACATAGGGTCACTGAGTAGTCGACAATTTGCAAACGACCTGGTAAGGCATCTTTTTCCTTGACCCAGATCTCCTGGATGCCCAATCATTGAGATACAAGAGATAATCTTGGGAGGAGATGGCATGATCACCATTGCAACTTGTGCAGCAGGGAAGACAAGGTAGCAAGGTTACACAGTTGGCTGGGAGTCACCATGACATTTGAGTGTGGTCGTAAAGATTACACTGGCCGCAGTGCACTGGGTTTGGTGGCATGCTCAGCAACAGTGTGGTCCAATTGTTTTTCGCCATAGTGTATGAGCGGTCATTTATGCAGACAAACTTCTTGTTTGTCCTGCCCTCGTAAAATGCAGTACAGTGGTTGGTTGAAGCGTAGCATTTAGATCACATGACTCATTTCACAGGTTGCCCACCATTGAAGGGATAGGTAATGTTTCTGGCTGGACTTCAGTAAGTAGAGGTGGTGGTGGGTGGATGTGTGGGATGTGTGTTCATCTAGATCTATTATCAGAGTACGAGACATGAGACAAGGGGTTTGGAACCAGAGGCTGTGTGGGAATAGCCAAGTGTGTTCTGCAGGGTTGTTGGGCACTGGAATGCCACTGTGGGAGTTGCAGGAAGCATAGTGGATAGGGAATTTCTCATATCAGGGTACAATGAGAGGTAGTCAAAACCCTGGTGGAGAATGTAGTTTAACTGCCCCAGTCCTGGGTGGTACAGAGTCACAAGATCAAATGTTCCTCAGTGACTGGACAGTGGGACTTTCTGAGGTGGTTGGTGACTGGAAAGGTAAGGCACAAGAGATTGGTTATTGTACAAGGTTGGGAGAGTAATTACTGTCGGTAAAGGCCTCAATGAATGACAGGCTCAATGACATCCCCTGTGTATTTGGAGGCTGTGTGGAAGGGTCTCCTCAGGACAAAATGAGTGGCAGCTGCTGAAGTGGAGGTATTCCTGGTGGTTGGTAGGTTTAATATGGGCAGACATTCTGATGAATCCATATTTCAAGTGGAGGTCACATCAAGGAAGGTGGCTTGTTGTGTAGAATGGGACCACATGAAGCGAATGGGGAACTGGGGTTCTGGAAGTGTGTGGATAAGGTCTCCTCACCTTCAATACAGAGTGCAAAGATGTCATTAATGGATTAGAACAAAGTGAGAGGTTTGGGATGCTGGGTGTTTAGGAAGGCTTCCTTCAGATGCCACATGAATAGGATGGCATAACATGGTGCCATAGAGTGCCCACAGCATCTCTGCTATATGGTGAGTAGCAACTATTCACAATATTGTTACGAACAAATTTAGTGATACTGACTCTAATCCACAGACCTCTAACACTTTCAGTCAAAGAGAGCCTCACCGAAGAATTACATCACCTAAGAAAAGTGATTCAAAGGAATGAATAGCCACATGATCAAATTCAATTGGTGCAACAGTCAAATTCAAGAACAGCCGAGTAAGAGGCTGAGAATGAGAAAGAGTATAAGAGAAACCGAGAATTGCTTTCTTACCTTATGTTTGCCCAATGTATGAGCAGATTGGGAGACTCCTATGGATCCACAGCATCCCGTGTATTTTGCTCTTTTCAGTTAAGATAAGAAGTCTCGTTTTGTAATGTCAAAGATGAACTAAACAGAGCACCAGCAACACATCCAGGTGAAAAAAGGTAGCAAATCAGGTGTAACTGAGGTCTGCCACAGACATAATCATGAAATGAAATGTCATGAGACCTGTTTCATGTTGGAGACTTCAGATAGCTAGTATGAAATAATTAATGCTCAAGTGGGTGCACGTATGTATAAAGTGCGCCAACTGCCAATGACATTGTTTTGCATCATTCCACTGTTATTTTACCATTGTGAGCCTATTTACATTCCTTCATTATTGCTTCAGCTAACACAGTGGTAAGCTGTGTTGTTATATGTCCAAGTGAGCATCAGTATCATAAAATATACAGTGAACTATGCGAGAAAAATTTATGACCTGTAAAAACCAAGGAGAGGCCCAGATTCTGAGCTGGCACCACAAACAATTAATGAGGCAATTGCCTACGAGATTATTAGTACTTGAATATGTGTCTGGCAGGGATCAACACAGCCATCCTTTACATGTGTAAAAAGTAAACAACATGCCGGCTCATGTTACAAAAACCAGCACAACCACCAAGGGTTAAGGAGTGTTGAAATAAATACATCAAGAAATCTAATAAACAGTAACAGGCATTTCAATTTGAACATGGCTTGGGGGCCAGTGCTGAAAAACACACAATATTTCCGCATCTCAGAATATGAGTAAGGGCTCCAAACAACAAAAAGCATGAAATTGTGCAGTGGGTACCAGCAATCAAACGCTCGTATATACAGTTGTGCATGACCAACAATAAATGGTTGCTTGGCAGATTGAATACCTAGCACCGATTTCATGCAACTTCATACTTGCAGTACCTGAAAGAGCCTGTGCAATATGTCATTCAAATATTGTGCATAAAATATTGAAAACTCAGCAGGACTCTTGGAAGAACAGAACTGAACACTGACAAGGCTTCTCCATTAGACATTTTCAAGTACGGGCTAAGGGATGTTTATCTAAATATCAAAATTGTCATACAATATTTATCACACTCCTATTGACTGCAGCATTGCTTCAAGTACTTGGCCATGACAGGAGGAGGGGATTAGGCTTTGGAAATTCTGCCACAGCTTCCAGACTACCTTGATGCTGGTCTGTAAATGATGAACCACCACAAAAAAATTTGAGGCCATTTAGAATTTCCAGTAAATGTAACTGAAAGTAATTTAAAAAGAAGACCAACTGCTAATGGACCTTCTCAGTCAAATGAGCATTTTCCAAATTTTCTTGTAATTACTACAATGTTGAAACCAAACTGGACTCAAACTGTACAGTGATTTCTTAACAAATTCAGAGAAACAGCACGTGTAATGAATGAATTGTCAATTCTGTGGCTCAATGAAAATATGTTTCTCACCTATCTGCCACATATTTTTTTATGCTCATTAAGGGCTTGAGGCCAAAACCATGATAGCAGTGAAATAAACAAAGTAAAGAAATTCATAAATCAAGTAGGACATCACCCACCTCTCAGAAGAACCAACACAATTGAGGCCAATCATTTTGTGTCAAAGCTCTCTCTTGAAATTGATGTCAACCCACCTTAGGAAGCTCCCAAGGGAAGCTGAAACATGGATATCTCGCAACCCAATGTCAGAAAAATTTCAGTTAGCTCATGTGCCTATTTCACGAAGAAGTACAATGGAAGTTATGAATTTGAAAGTAGTAAGGAATGGTGAATTTGAAGTAAAACTCCTGTCTAATATAGAACAAAAACAGCCACAAAAGGTACTAAAACAATGCAGACAGGCTCACTAACAAAAGAATCAGTTAAACTCTATCAAAACTGACTAAACATGGCAGCTGGCCAAAAGATATCCACAGTGCAAAAAATAATTCAATCAATAAAAAATAAAGGCAAAATGTGGTGGAATGAAATAAGCACAGAAAACATACCAGAGAGGGCTAAAAGACGATTAAGATGAAAATGCTCAAAGAAAATTCTACGTCATGATCAATCTGAACAACAAAGAAAGAAAACAACCAGATTAATCAGAAAAACCAAATAAGCCTTTGAGGAGGAGAAACTTTTGCAAATGGACAAAAATAATTCCCAATTTTTTATCAAACTGTGAAGAACAAATTAAAGGGGTTTCGAACTGCAAGTATGTTTCTAAAATGAAAACAGCCAACTTGGGTTAAATAATACTTTCAAGATATTTTCATGAATTTGAGTTCTCAGACAGTAATGAAAATTATGAAGAAGATTTACACCAGCTATATAAGGAACTGAAGAAGGAACTGACACCCTCAAAAATAACAAAGCTTGTGAAGATGATTTTATTGCAGCTGAACTTTTGATGCTGTCCTTGCCAAATAAAGCAAATTAGCTAAATTTACTCTTTGATGAAATCTGGAAAACAGAAAAAAATATCCCAGAGGAATGGAAAGTTACCTTGATACATCCACTGCATAAGAAAGATAATAAATAGGATGTAAGCAACTACATAGTATTCTCTCTACTGTCAGTAGCATCTAAGTATTTTCCAAAATTTTATCAAGCAGGATAAAAAACAAGCTTGGTTTAGAGGAAGGGAAGGCCATGATCAGAACAAATATCTCATCTCAAGTCAGTAATTCATCACCGATTACTCAATTCATAGGACATTGTATTTATGTTTGTGGGTGACAAGAAGGCTTTCGATGATGTTGACAGAAAAACTACAGCTAAAAGAATTCAAGAATTTTGTATAAAGTGTAAACTGACAAACCTAATTCATGAAACACTTACAGGTACCGCTCCGTAAAGCAAATCTTATGGGAGAAATATCATAGCCTTCAAAACAAGAACTTATATACCACAAGGTGATGGCCTGTCCACAATTCTTTTTAATACTGTGTTAGGGAAAATAGTAAGAATTTCTTACAAAGAACATATTGAACATGTAAAGGTGATTTTGTTATACCTGCTGAAAATCTGGCATCTGCTGTAACACAAATGAGTTTCCTGGAGGAAATAGCCAGTAGAACTGGCTTAAGGAATTATGCAGGGCAAAGAAATGAATGAATGGTAAGAATGCTAGAAAATCCCATGAAGTAGATGTGGTTCAAATGGAAGGGGGTAAAAAAACCTACGGGAGATAATCCAAGAAAATGCTTTTCAGAATTGTGCAACAGAGTGAAGTTTGAATACATTGGAGGAACAATATGGAATCACTGAAGGCCTCTACAATAAAAAGTGCCTCTCCAGAAATGCAAAGATAATGCATTACAACAAAGTAGTGATGTCAGAATTCTTATATTCAATTTAAATAAATTAGAAGTACTAAAAAGGCAAGTTTCAATGAAAGTAATAAAAACACAGCAGGAGGTTGTAAATTACAAATTTATGCTTAAATTTCCAAAATACAGAAAATTTATTTTGAACACAAGACAGTAGGATAACAAGAAACATTTTCAAATAGTTGTGGGATAAGCAATACAAAACAAGCTGGGTCAACAAAGTAAAAAAAGCATTTATAAAGAAACAAAATACAAACAGAAGATGTTAACAACAGAGTAATCTTTCAGAAACAAGTATTAAAAATGATGATTCCACAGCACGGTGACTAGAAAGTCTGGTTCAAAATGGTCTGAAGAATGACAGAAGAAACATAGTAAACAGATGACACCGTCTTGGCAAAAAGAAAACAAGAAAGAGTGGGGATCTTAATTTCGATTGTGGTCCTCAGACGGATCAGAAAAAAAAAGTAAAAAAAATAAATAAATAAAACAAAGGTTATAAATGATCTTTTTACAAACAGGCTTTTTCTGTTTGTCAGTCATTGTTTTCTTCAGGCACAAGATACCCTGTGTGTTTTTCAGAAAGTCAAACAGTGATAAAAGTAAGAAGATTATAGGTGAGAAGAAATTTTTCATTGTGCCAAATTTGTTCCAGAAAAGTTCTGTGCTGTACTGGAATGAAACAACATGCATGTTCAGTCAAAACCCAAACACCAAATATGAAGAAACATTCTTTAAGCCGGGGAGGGCATGGGGGTGCAATTTTGGAATATACCATACTTAACACAGATCTGTAAAGTTTATTTCCATGTGCTGGAGGGACTTGATATTTAGGTTCATCAGATATAAAGTCCAGGGAAACTGCTGATTTGATAAAGTGATTTAACATATCACAATGACTACAGAATTTAAGACATTTTTGGCCTTACTGCGATTTGACCTACACAGCTCTCACTATCATCTAATGGAACAAGGGGATGATAGTGTTTCAAGGTTCTTAGAATTTACCTAACTTTGCCCTGTAATAAAGATAGGAACTTGGAAATTCGTCTCTTAAATGAGTAATTATTCTTAATCTAGAGTCCACAGAAGGTCATAGAACACATTTTTATGAAGACAAACTGGATCTGCTTTATCAGCTGCTAACCTTGGGGCATTTCATTAGTTTCCAATAGCTTACTTTGTCTGCATCCATTTACAGCCTAAAGCCAAACTGGTACTGGTATAAATATCCATAGCATTTAAGAAGTCCCTTTCTCTTTGAATAGTTTGCACATTCCATTGTCCTGAGGATGAGGACTCTTGATAGGTAAGAAGCCTAACCTTATTCAATTCCCGGGAGAGGGCATCTCCTTCTCAACATACATGGTTACATAATTTATAAATGCATATTTTACTGTAATTGATGGGATATTTCAGATACTCTCAACATGTTGTGAGAAAATTTAGTGCACCATTGGGCTTCCACTCACTGGAAGGAGTATGTAACTACATGAGACTCAAGGTGCTTCTCAAATTCTCACAGATCATCATCCTGATGATGAATCACCAATGCATAACTGTTGTCTGTAGTAGTATAATGTTTAATGAACAGAGTTTATGGCTGTGTGTTTATATATTTACGTGTTATTTTTGGCAGCGAATTCAGCTGTCACAAAACATATTCATCAATGCCTACATACCTTGACAGAGTGGTGTGGGTTTTCTGTAATATAACTGTTCTTAAAATTGTTGGATCCACTCATGTTCCTCAAGTATATAAAATGTATGCCCTCTGTTTGCTAATGACACTAGCTTGGTAGTAAAGAAGGTTTGCATTGTTTAAAGTAGTGCAGTTCGAGACATAGGTTCATGGCTTGTAGATAATAAACTAATGCTAAATCAAAGCAAGAGTAAGTTTTTACAATTTCTAACAAACAATTCAACAAAACCTGCCATTTTAATTTCACAGAACGCCCATATGATTAGTGAAACGTAACAGTTCTGATTTCTACATGTTCAGATAGGTAGTGAACTGTTGTGGAAAACTCATATTCAGGATCTTGTTCGAAGACTTAATGCTGGCATTTTTACTATTTGAATGGTATATGAGGTAAATGAGAGTTTGACACAAAAATTAGTTTACCTTGCTTATTTCCATTCGTTTATGACATATGGTGGTAAATTTTGGGGTAATTCTTCAGTTTCTCAAAAAATGCTTTGGCTCAGAAATAGGTGGTTCAGGCAGTAAGTTGTATAAGCTCATGTAACTCCTGTTGACCCCTGTTAATTAGTCTGGGTAATCTGACATAGGCCTCTGAATAAATATACATTCTTTGCTGTTATTTCCGATTAACAATGTCAGCTTAATCCCAAGAATTAGCAGCTTTCTCTCAGTTAACACTAGGCAGAAATCCAGACTGCCTTGGGGCACACTTTCTTGACTCTTGTGCAGAAAGGCATGCAGTATACTGCGGCATCCACTTCCAGTAAGTTACCACAGGAATTCAAACATCTTAGCAGTAATCCATGTGGATTCAAATCAAAATTGAAGAGTTTCCTATTCTGTTGAGGATTTTGTTTAAAAATTAAGCTGATTCCTGTGTTACATTCTTGAATGCGTTTGCATAAACTTATGGCTTCTCTTTTTTGGTTTCTTAAACATTTTATCTGACACATTCCATGACCTTTAAGATTTGTGTCACATATTGGTCTACAGAACAGATGTATGAAAAAGAAACCACTTACTGGATAAATGACTGTTTGCCATGGCCATGGCAGCTGCCAAGTAGGTCAATGCAAGATCTGAAAGATCACCACAAGAATGATCATTCAATTCTGTTTCATGTATCAGAGACCTATGTATTAATATTACTGAAAGAAAATCCCAAAGGACAAAAGTATGGTAGTTTTATTGAACTAGTAATCAACACGTGTCAAACATAGCAACCACTATGGCAAGTATAGCTCTCAAAGTAGTTCACTTGGTTCTTATTTCGCAACCAGAAAGTATTTTCAGAAGACTTTAGTAAGTTTTTCAGGCCATGAATGTATGGAGGAGAATGAGTCTGTTATCATTCTGGAAAGGTACTGTAATGCGTGTTTGCAATTTCGAGTTCCTGTCATTTGTGTTTGTGATATTTGCTCAAAAACGAGGAAATCGCAGTACCCAACTGCAATCAGTAAGTATTTTGGACAACAGTATGTGGTAATTGTCAATTTTAAGGGATATTTATTGTCATGTTTAGTGAGTATCAACTATGGTGTAACTCATCGCTTTGGTAAAGGTGTATGTCTCACAGTGTCTATAGTACTGATAAACAATGGTTACCACCACAAAGTCTTATTTTGTAGTTCAAATGGTGGCTTTAAACTTTTATACACTTCTCTGTTGTGCATTAACTCTAGTGCAGATTGATGCAGCATTTCTGCATGGTGGGATAATGATAATTTATCGTTCTTCACAGTTCATGGTGATTTAAGTGATTTATTCCATTATGGTGATGATACCCGTTTGGGGGGGGGGGTTCTCAGTGGCATGGTTATCAGCATCCACACAAATTCCCAAATTTTACATGGTCCAGTCATGCCCCTTTCACAAATGACAAACACCCAGTCCACGGGTTTATTCCTTGCTGTCTCATTCTTGTTCAGCAATGTGCCTTCCTCCTGGAACTGTCAGCACCGTGACGACTGTCATTACATCAGGAGAATGAAGATGAAGTTGATCTGTCATTAAGATTCTGTATGCTAACCAATGACACATGACTTGACATTAATAATTAAAGAGAGTTTCTTGTTTTAAATTAAGAGCCAGTAAATGATTGGTCTTTGTGAAATGCTTTGGATCGTTTAGTAGTTAATTTAGATTTGAGATAACATTTCAGTTACCAGTGTACAAGAAGTTGCAAAGTTTGTGACGTCAGGAAACAGACTGCCATGGGAGCTGTAATGAGACTGAAATGGAGATGATTAGATTATGAATAAAGGAGTTTCTTTGATGAAGTCAGTGGGTAGTGTGCAGAGTAGCTCAGATGAGGAGGAAGTATTGTAATGCCTGAAAACCCTGAGCTGATGTAATACGTCCTCACCCTGGAAAGAGGCCAGGAAGCAGTGTGGGGTTCATTACATGCCACAGAACCAAACTTTATTTGCTACTGGTGAAAATCACACTTGCTCTGTCAGTCTCATACATGCTGCCGCTACTTTCACTCACCTGAGCGATAGGACGCATGCCTTCCTCCGCAACAGGGCCTGATTGACAAAAAAGCAAATTGTGTATTAATATAAAGAATACTTCATCTGCAAAAGTTAAAGAAACTAGTGATAAACTACGAGAGTTTCAACATGAAATGATAAAGAACAGAATTAATCGTTTCTATCTTTTAGAGAGCCTATGGATCAGTGAATAATTCAGCATCTAATTTACTCAATTACGTACGACAATCAATATTACTGAGTTTCAGAAAGCCAGAACTTTATTCCAGTTGCAGGCTGGTTATCTGAGGACTGTCAGGGACAAATAAATGTTCATTGTCAACATTCCACATAATTATTGATCAAATTTTATAATTTAAAATCCTGTAGTAATCTGCTTGGTGAAACATACAATCTTATGTTACACAGTTAACACACTGTGACACTGTGGCAAGTTTAACAATTAGGAACCGTGTCTATGCCTGTGTATGAAGCTTCACTCATTGCAGGTATATACCGACATTATATTCATCCAGTATTTGACAATGAGAGCACTTAGTGACTTGCAGGAAACTTCAATAGTAATTTTAAATCATCATGAATTTTTCTCATGGATACCCCACAGAAAGTAACTGCAAAAATTTTTATAACTTACTACATTTTAGCTGTTGTGCAGTAAAATTGCACATCAAACACATACAATGTAACACTCCTTTCTTTACTTACATATGGATACATATAGCCAGGAGACGGTGTGGCCAATGATGTTGGGTTTTTCTCAGGTGCATTTTTCATAGAGGAGTGGCAGGTAGAAATTTGATGGGTATGGCAACAGGATGGAGTAGAAGACATAATGGGAATGAGGTTGAAGTGGGTGGTGTACCAGGGGAAGTGGGTGGCTGGTACCTTACAATGCTGTCTTGTGAAATTCAACAGTGGGCTGTCTGTTGCTGGCATGTTAATAGGTCTGAAACAAACTCAGTGCAGCTTATTTTGGCCATGACAGCCATTGCATTGTTTCTGTACAGGGACCACATGACGCTGGACAATTTTCCAGTATTCCTGTGCACTGCACAACCTGCATAGATCACTGCACAATGGCTCACCAGCCATCCCAAGTCCCAGACTCGACATGAAGTATCTACTTCGGAGTGCCACGACTATATTAATAACAATGCAGCCCACAATATTGGAATTGTCAGTGCAACCTACACTTTAGGTACCTACAGCAGTACTTCTCAGTTGTTACACACAGAGTGATGAACTGGAGCTTCAAGAATAGTTCACATACTAGCAGACATCTTTCTGTGGATCATGGCATTCTCTACCTTGCCTTCACTAGAAATCCATTTCATTTGCTGCCCGTTGACACACACAACCTGTGTTTCAATAAAGGTCTATTCCTCTTGGCTACACAGAAACATTTCTGTGGTCAAGTGCCTCTGCACAGTGTTTGAATGGTTTTTCTCCATGTTCAGAAAATACTCTCGTTTTCCTATGATTTGCAGTTGACTCAACACTTTTGTTCTCCAATCTTCTGTGATTGTTTGTCTTATTATTACTTGTTTTATCTTGTCTCTGTCTTGTGCCACTTCATTCCTTCATTTTAGTGTCTTTATGCCTGCATCATTCCACCTCACTATTGCTCCTCGATGTTGATCTGGCCTGATTCCTGTATTTTTCTTCCAGGTCTGTTCCTCCTGGATGGCACTGCCATCTCCTCCATGGGGATTATAGTTCTCATATATTTGGCTGCTATTACAGTCACAACTTTTCCTTTGAGCACAACAACATTGGAACCTAGGACATCACCAGTGCAGCTTGCAGTGCTCAGCTTAGCTCATATTAGTGACAACCTTACAGCATATCAGGACTATTTTTATGTTGCTTGCAAGAGGAAGCCATTTCTCTTGCCCAACTTTATCATGTGCCTTCTGTGTTGCAAGAAGTTCTAATGTTCGTGACAACCTGAGCACATTTCTCACCTTGTGCATGGCTCATCCACAATAAGTGGGTGGCAGATGGGGCAAGGCCCCTCCCTGCTCGACTTCCTGTAGAGAAGTGAGGCAGGAAGACAAACAGATTGGTCTGGGAACAGACTGTAGTGAACGTCTCATTGGGAAATATTTTATGAGCAAAGGGACAGTGATACTGTACGTACATTATCTGCGGATACATATCAGCCATTTTCTCCACTTGTGTGAACACATTTCTACTGTGTGTTTCAGTTTTTCCACTACACTGTTTACTCCCAGCCTCTTCATTTTATTTCATTTCATAGGTTATCAGCTCTCATTTGTCAAAGTAAATCATATAAACATTATTTTAGCTGACTGGGTTTTTCATATCCTCCCCCCCACCCCCCACCCCCCCTCCCACCCATTATTCAAAACACAGCTCCATAAATAATTGTAAACACTTAAATTATTATAAGAAAATACTAACACATCCAATACAAAATAAGGAAAATAAAGCAACTGTCTCCAGTACACTATCTCATGAGAAGGAAGCACAATAGTACATTGAGAAACTGTATCTGTACATTTGTGAGGGCTAATCTCCAACTACAGTCGGGATTTTTACAAAGTCCGGATTAATAGATATATGCATTGATTAGCAAAGTTGGCTTGTATACCGCATTCCTGCAATGCCAGACATATCATGCAGCCATAGATACTTAGCCTTAGCTGTGCTATCTACTATAAATGTAAAAACGTAACTTTGAATGTAAAGGAGCGATCAAAATCTTAATTTTTCTGAACACACTCATTACAAGACACAGACATCACTTCTCTTCAAGAATAACTTATCAGTGAAAATATATGTCAAATAGTATACACCTACCACATAATGTAATAAAGTTAAATAATATCTTCACTGACTTTGCCACCCACAAAAAAGCAAAATCCTGGAAGTTCTTTCTACAAAAGGAGTTAAAAAGACCTCTTGTGTTGGTGATATGAGTGCTATGTAGCACTGGAATGGAGACAGGGAAGGGTCTGAATGGGTGAGAAAACTGACAAATCAAGGTTGAGGCCAGGAGGGTTACAGGAACTAAGGATATACTACAGGGAGAGTTCCCACTTGCACAATTCAGAAAAGCTGGGGTTGGTGAGAAGCATCCATATGGCATGGGCTGTCAAGTAGTCATTGAAATTAAGGATGTCATTACAATGAAATGAACACCCTTAGCTGCTTACAGGCGTTGACACACGTCAACGGGTACAGATGTAAATGTGTGCCCCAACCAGGACCCGAACCCGGGATCTCCTGCTTACATGGCAGATGCTCTATCCATTTGAGCCACCGAGGACACATAGGATAGAGCAACTGCAGGGATATATCTCTGGCACGCCTCCTGCGAAACCCATCTTCTCAATGTCTTGTCCCGCACTACATTCGTAGTGGCCCAGCCCATTATACACATTACTAACGACACGTTGCCGATTCCCATAAAACTTCGAGCACAGCTTGTGCATTCACACAGAAGAAGAAGATGGTCAAGTGACCAGTGAGCTTAAACTACATATTTACTAAGATTGTAGGGGGGCACACATTTTCATCTGTGCACGTGGATGTGTGTCAACACCTGAAAGCAGCTAAGGGTGTTCATTTCATTGTAATTTCATTCTAACAAGCTGGTTGGTCACCGATGGTATCTGTCCTTTTAGACATGTCCAAAAGAACATACACCATCTCAGTAAGAATGTCACGTTGGGCGGCATGCTCAGCAACAGGATGGTCCATGTTTCCTGGCCACAGTATATTAGTGGTCATTCACGCAAACAGACAGCTTGTTGCTTGTCATTCCCATGCAGAAAGCAGCACAGTGGTTGCAGCTTAGCTTGTATATCACATGACTGGTTTCACATGTAGGCCTGCCTTTGGTGGGATATATAATGATTGTGACCAGACTGGAGTAGATGGTGGTGGAAGCATGTAAGGGACAGGTCTTGCATTTAGTTCTATTACAGCGATATTAACCATGAAGTAAGGGGTTGGAAGCAGGGATTGTGCTGGGATGGACGATTATATTGTGTGGGTTTGGTAGACAGAGGTATACCACAGTGGGAGTGGTGGGAAGGATAGTAGGCAGGACATTTCTGATTTCAGAGCACAATGACAGGTAGTCAAAACCCTGGAAGAGGATGTAATTCAGTAGTTCCAGTCCTGGGTGGTACCAAGTTTCGAGTGGAATGCTCCTCTGTGGCCAGGCAATGAGACTTTGAGCGTGGTGGGAAACTACAAAGATAAGACACAGCAGATTAGATTCTGTACAAGGTTTGGAGGATAATTATTGTCTGAATGCTTTATTGAGACCCCCGGTATATTTCAAGGAGGACCGCTCATCACTGTAGATGTGACAACCGTGGGTGAATAGGCTGTATGGGAGGGACTCCTTGGTATGTGGCATTTGTCAAAACGGAGGTATTACATGTGGTTAGTGGGTTTGATATGGAGAGATGTAGTAATTTAGACAACTTTGAAGTGGAGATCAACAACTAGGAAGGTGGCTTGTTGGCTTGAGAAGGTCCAGGTGAAACAAAGGAGGAGAATCTGTTGAGGTTATGGAGGAATGTGGATAGGGTGTCCTCTCTTCAATGCATCTGAACGAGGGGGAGGGGGTTAGGATTATGGGTGTTTAGGAAGGATTTTTAACCCATTACCTCATCACTCATATCCCTGTACCAGACATAGATGCATGACCTGTCCCATACAGCCTCCCACAACCACAACCACCACCACCACCACCACCACCACCACCACCACCACCACCACCACCACCTACTCCAGTCCAGTCACAATCACTACCTATCCCATCGAAGGCAGGGCTACCTGTGAAACCAGTCATGTGATATATAAGCTAAGGTGCAACCATTGTACTACATTCTATGTAGGCATGACAAACAAGCAGTCTGTCCACATAAATGGCCACCTACAATCTGTGACAAGAAACAAGTTGATACCCAGCTGATGAGCACGCTGCCCAACACAACATCCTTCATTTACATGACTGCTTCACAGCCTGAGTCATATGAATCATGCCCACCAACACCAACTTTTCTGAATTGGGCAGGTGGGAAGTCTCCCTGCAACATATTCTATGTTCCTGTGACCCTCCTGGCCTCAACCTTGGTTAGTCACTTTTCTCACCCATCCATTTCTTCCCATTCCAGCACCGCTCAGCCCTCATTCCACCATTGCACCCAGTCTTCCACTTTTCTACTTTACTGCTTCCACTTCCACTTCTGCTACCCCCCCCCCCCCCCCCCCCACACACACACATAAAAGGCCTACTCACTCTCCCCCACCCATGCACAACTATCCTCACTCCTCCCCACCCCAGCATCCTCTGTTCTGTAACACCACCCTGTCACCACTTCCATCATGCACTACTTCTCACAGTGTGTTCATTCACACCAGTTGCACAGAATTCTATTTCGTGTTTAATTTTAAATGAACTATTTCTTCTTTATAATTTAATTTCATAGATAAAAAATCCTACTTGCCATGCAGCAGCAGTTTGGTGATTAGATGTTTTTATCTATCCAATTAAATTAGACTGTTAGACAAGGGTTCTTCAATGGTATTAAAGTGTGTGCGTCTAACCCAGTTTACCATGGAAGTTCAAGTATGTAAACAAAATATCACTGTCTGGGATACCTTTTATGGCAAACACAGGAACATTATAGAGAAATACGGGTATGTTGCCACTTCCAGTAGTGGTGGAACATGACAATTTCTTGTTCAACAGCAGGTGAGAGGAATCAGACGTCATTGAGTCATCCCCCGCCACGCGTATGTCATTGAGACCACCTGCAATACCTCGTTAACTCTAACAGTGACAGCCGATTGCTGCATCAAAAAAAGTCTCGAGGGTGTTTTGCTGCATAACGGAAATAAAATACTCTCTGTGCCAGTAGCTTATGCCAGTTTGACCAAAGGTAATTACGAATTTGTACAATGGATGTTAAATATATTACTATACCATGAATACAAATGGAAAATATTTGCAGATTTCAAAGTAATTGCTATGGTGCAGAGAATGTAACAAGGCTACGTGAAGTATGCCTGTTTACTTTGTCAGTGGGATGGTTCAGAAATTGTCATTACAAGAAAAAAAATGGCCTAGGCAGAGATGGAAAGTGGGCAAAAAGAATGTACAACATGAAAGTCTGGTAGCTCCTGAAGAGATACTACTTCCACTGCTTCACATCACATCAAACTTTGCCTAATGAAACAATTTGTAAAGGCCATGGATCCAACAGGCAGTAGATTGGCATATCTAGCTACCAGATCCCCCATCTTTCAGCTGCAAAAGTAAAGGGAGGTGTATTTGTGGGCCCAGAAGTAAAGGAGCAGCAGGAAGATGCAAATTTTGAAGCATGTTTAAATGACAAAGAAATAAAGAAAGCATGGGTCTGGTTCAAGAGGGTATCAGAAAACTTCCTTAGAAGGAGAAGAACTACTAACTACAAAGCAATGGTGAATGACGTGCTCAAAGCATATCAAGACCTGGGATGCAGTATGTCTTTGATGATACTTATGATGGACTCTCATCTGGACTACTTCATATAGAGTTGTAGTGATGTATTGGATGAACATGGCGAAAAATACCATAAAGACATTTTTACCATAGAAAGGTGTTATGAAGGAAAGTGGGTACCTTCTATGTTAGCAGATTATTGCATGGAATATCATTCAAGATAAGAAAGATTTACAACACAAGAGAAAAATGTGATGTACATTAGAATAGAGTGCTTCATTTTCTTGTCAATTTAATGTAATTTCTCATATCAAATAAATGCTACAATGTGTACCCACAAAGATTTCTGTGTTATATGATAAATCTCACCCTCCATTAATGTGATGAAATTACAACATCATAAAAACATGAATTTGTCAATCGAAATTCACCTCGTGTTTGCTGCAATATCAGAAACAGAAAAGACAAATAAAATTTTGATTATTCATAAACAATCCCTGACAGAAAAAAAAACTAAAAACAGTTTTGAATTCAACACTTTAATTACAAATAGGATCACAACGTATTTTTTCAGAAATAGAAAAGTAGTTTTCTATGTA
The DNA here is from genome assembly GCF_021461395.2 of Schistocerca americana. Classification (NCBI taxonomy): domain Eukaryota; kingdom Metazoa; phylum Arthropoda; class Insecta; order Orthoptera; family Acrididae; genus Schistocerca; species Schistocerca americana. The sequence continues at coordinate 596,189,583 of NC_060124.1, read as the reverse complement.
GAACAGTGTTATTTTGGCAAAGTTGGTTGTATTCACTATTATATTATTTTATTTCTTCTTTATATATTTTGTGCTTTTTTCAAATATTCTTGTAAATTCTATCAAAATTCTTTCCCCTACAAATGCACACATTGGCAGCTGTAATACAACATTACAATTTGGTAGGCTTGCCAACAACATTACATTAAAAACAGGTATGTAGAATATATTTTTCATCCTACAACACACACCAAATGAAATACTTATATTTGTAGAAATATTTCACAAGAGAATCATAAAAGTGAATAAATAAAATGACATGAAAGATGAATGCTAATGCTGGGAAGTAAAAAGGTAAGATTTTCTGTTCATCCATAGAATAGCCAACTTGCATTGGAGCCCTCATGTTACTTGATATGATGATATTTCTTGGTAATGAGGCTTGGCATTCATAGGTTCAGCTCAGAAAATTGAAGGTCCAACTAATGAAAATTTCCTGTGAATATTAGAACTCTTCTGTCTATGACAATCGAATACATAAGCAAGGTTAGAGACCAACAAGAATCTGGAAAGTGTTTACACATGCATTATTCGTCATGTGATACTCAGAATGAACTTTTTTCTAGGTGTCATGTCAGTGGCGCTATATTGGAACAGAGTGAAAATGAGAAGCATTACTTGATTATTATTGCTGCAACTCCCAGTTCAAATCATACCAAACAAACAACATTCACCCTGCATTGTATTTACTATGATAAGGGGACTGATAAATATGAAACATGACTTTCCTTTGGAATTCATAGATTGTAATCAGGAAACAAGAAATGCTATTCCACACTCAATGCAATCAACACTTGTGAAACACCCCGTTCCTCTTAATGAATGCCACAGACATGGTTATGATAGGGGAAAGAATATTATAGGGTCATATATATGAACTCTGACATTTTCTTCAGTAAAATTGTTTTGCAAAATTTTCTCCATGTGCTCATCTTAGATTTATGTGGCTGAGTGTTGCCATGAAGCAGATACTTTATTTGAAGAGATTTGGCTTTTTTAAAACCTATTCAGTAGCAGTCCACAATGCTAGCAAGTCCTGAAAGAGTGGTTTAGGAGATGTCTATATTGTATGTCTGCTACCCATTGGAATGCTCAGGTTGACACTGAAATACCAATTGCAGCTAACTTGGACAAGATTGCCATTGCTGTTTAAACTCTCAGCAAGTTAAATTTGTCAGCTGAAGCATATCCTGTGGTATAGGGTGTTTAGGATTATGTGGGATTATTAAGGTGTTTAATCATGCTGTCTATTTAGCTGAAGTTGTTGGCATCAACTGACTAGAGAAGCGAATTACTACAAGCTCAAAATATTACCACTGATGCAATAAGACACTCAGAGATTATTAAATGACTTAAAATGTTTTTATGAAAATTGGGATCTAAGGTGGTTGTCAGCACAGTTAACATCAATTCTTCATTTCACTAGGTGTATCTTGATGAAACCAGGAATAGATTTATTCAAGTTAAATATATTTTATGTCATTGTCAATAACTTGAACCCAATTAGAAGCAGTCAAACATCAGATGAAACATTTCCTGAAAGAAAGGCCCACCACGTGTCATTGTCACTGTAACAGGCAAAAGGTTATAAAATGCCACCCATTGCACAAATAATGGTGGTTTACATGAGAGTGCACGGATCTCTGTTTACTGAAATGTGTGGGCATGCTGGGGAACAAACGTGGACTAAATACTCAATATCGCAGCAGGCATTTCACCATTTTACACATAAGTATAACATTTAGTATTTTTTTTATAGTTGAGTGAAAGTAAATTAAACTAATTTAAAAAATTAAATGAAATGGAGCACACACACATTTTACAATAATTCATTACTGAATAGCATCTGAAGCTGAGCTTGTAAGTTCATGAGTAATTCCTGTTTTCTTCCTTATCATTTAGCTCATGGTTGAGTTGTCATCCTGTGCCCTAGCTGTGGTGGTCTTGGGCTTCTGAAAAACTGTCTTCCATCCCTACTTTTCAAACCCATTTGTTACTATTATTTCTGTCTCCCACTTCACGAAGACATTGTGATGCTAGTACACTTTCTCAATATATTTAACCTTTGCACACTCCATGATTTATTCAGTCTCTGTGTTCTTTCCAAGCCACAGGGAGGAAACTGGAGATATGGTTTATGACTAGTTTTTTTGTTTTGCTACGTGCCAGATAATTTAATTGTAATAAAATATAATACAAGATTTATCATAACAGCTATTACTAGTTTTCTGAAATAACAGATTGCATTATTCAGCAAAATGTTTAATTTACTGCCATGTCTGTTAATGCATTCTTCTTTTTTACTTGTGCTGGGATGTAATAAAAGGGCTGGACATACTTCACTAAAAAGCGAATGTGAAATTTAGAGCATGAACTTAGAATGGGCTCATCACATGGGTATGTTACTGTTTTCTTTCTATGAAATTATCACAATTAAATAAAATGAAAATTGCAAATACATTTTTAATGTTACTTAAATCTGTAGATAATAGCAAAATCTAATTCTGACTGAAAATGTGTCTTGGTACCAGAAGCATAAATACAGAATACGTGCTTGGAAAAAACAAAAATTACCAATTGGAGGTAGCAAGTCCAGCTTTCAGTGTCAGTTCTGTAATTAGGATGCCTGTCTTTCCATACTATGAAAAGGAAAGTTGCTACTCACCACATAGCGGAGATACCGAGTCACAGGTAAGCACAACAGAGAGACTCTGTTGTTGATGAAGGCCTCAATGGCCGAAAGCTTCAATGTGGCTGTCTTTTTGTTGTGCCTATCTGCAACTCAGCATCTCTACTGTATTGTGAGTAGCAATGTCCCTTCTCATAATACTGTTACATTCCATCCTGGATTTTTGTCTTTCCACACTTTCATAGAAAAACACTTATGTATTTTTATGCCTGAAATGAAATAAGCAAATTTTACACAAGATACTAAGACCAAGGAGAAGGTACCTGGATTCGGTTAAGAATCATTTTCGAGTAATAGGTTTAACATCAGAAGAGGCACCAATGTTAGCACTGAATAGGTGATTATGGAGGAATTTTATAAGGGAGCCTATGCTCCAGACTGAATGCTGAAAGGCATAATCAGTCTTAAACGATGATGATAGTAATTTCAGTAATTCTTTGCTTCTGTGGGAAGAAATACAGCTGAAGCAAAATCATCTAAAATCAGAGTGATGAACATTGCCTTTTGTACAGACAATGAAGCATTAGCAGACACTGTATTATTGATAAGTAATGTTTATTACACTTTGTTAGACTACCACATTCTCTGATTCAACCTACTGCATCATAAACAACTGTTCATTTGCTCTAGTTTCATCAGCAGTATCTCATGCAACACATAGTACCATAGAGCAAACCACTGGTAAAATGCTCCTCTTGGAGCACATGAAAGATGAATATGTTCCTCGTTAAAATACTGACAGTACAGTGGGAAACCAGCTGCCTCAGTATACATTTTGCCTTCCTCACCAGAAACTTTTGCATGTGAACATATTCCCACTGTTTTAACACACAATAATCTATATTCATTTATCTGGTCTCTCCCTGCAATGACGCATTCGTACTTAGCACCTCCCCCTCACTCTCACTATCTATGTACATGTATATGGCTCTCTCACACTGTCTCATTTTTCTCCCACGGATTTACAGTCTATCCCACTGTCAATGTCAACTATCTCAATTACACTGTCTGCTTTTGTCTTTCTTTGATAAGCCCACTGACTCCACAACTCATTGATGGCTCAAAAATAATTCTGGGGCATCCAAGTTAATTTGTTTCCCTTATACACAAGAGTGTAAGACCTCAGACCAAAATTATCTCTCTCCCACACCTATGCGTTCAAGTACACCACAAAACTGGTTGTAAGATGTCCGTAAGTCTTCCTTTTTGTCTACATAGGCTCCTACCTCTTTTCCTCCCACTAATTCTATCTTCACAAATCTCTCCTCCTCTTTTACTACCACTGTCTTACTGACCACAAGTATCTCCTTCACCTTCCTTTTTAAAGATATTTCTATCATTTGACTATTAATTGTTCATTTGTGTTACACAGTCGTGATTTCAGCTTTATACCCATTCTCAAGATCATGTTGAAATTTTAAGATTGTTTGATCTGCTTGTGATTTGCAAAAAAAAAAAAAAAAAAAAAAAAAACAGTTTTTGGTCTTATAAGGTGTGTTCTATTGCAGGATATGAGTATGTGTGAAATATACATAATGTGGCTGACATTGTGCATTGTTGAAAACCACAAATGGGACTATAAAGTTACAAATATGTTTTTTTCTTTATCAATAACTGAACAACACAGCAGGACAGACATATTAACATTTCAACAGACACTCAAGAATGGCTATGAAGCCAATGCAGAAGGTTCCGAAATGAAGAGTATGAAAACCACAAGTCAAACCAGAAAAATTAATGGTTGGCCTTATGTGCATTATGCGCCTGCTTGTCATCAATTAGTGTGTGAACACCACTGATCATTCCTATCATGCACCATTACTGATGACTAGAAAATTTGTCTTTGTGCTAATGTAAGGGAAAAAATAGAAAGGAATGCTTTAGTCCAAACAAAGCAGCAATGCCACATAGAAAGACTAGTGTGCATCGACATAAGATAATGTTATGCATCTGGTGGAACAGTGGCCATGTGGTGTACAAAGAGTTGCTTGCATGAGGTGTAACTTTCCTGTTGGAATTTATTGTCAACAACAGACATCTTCCAGATGCAATCCCAGAACAACAACCAGGAAGACTGTGTGAAGTGATGCCATTCCACAATAACAGCCACCGGCATTCTGCTAGACTGGCAAGAAACACTACACAACTACTGGGTTGGGAAGTCATACTGCACCTACCTTTTTCACCAGATATTGCACCCTCAGATTTCTTCTTCTCTGCTCTCTGTTCAATGATCTTCACAAACTTCCTTTTGGGTTGAAAATACACTTTGAACATGGCTCTACAAGTACTTTGCTACAAAACCATGTGATTTCTGTAATTGTGAATTCAGAAAGTTTTCCCAGCATTGGCAGACTGCAGCAGTCAGTGAAGCGGATTATATTATTTATGACTGCATGCGTCTCCATTTGCTTTGGGAGAGGAGGAGGATTACAGGGACAATATTCTTCATTTAAGGACATGATGAGGTGGTTTCAAATCACTGGCCATGAATGTGGTTAACTTGTTCCAGTCCCCAATAACATTGGCAATTTTCCTCTTTAAGAAGCTCAACTATGCTGAGTGATAGTTGTATACTTAAATATATTTATCTTAAGATGATGATTTTAATATGAGCCATGACTACAGAATAAGGGTACTGTGATCTACATGTCACTACTTATTACAGTGTGCCAATTTGTAATGTTAGCTCACTTTTACGACGACTTATTACTGAATGTCAATTTGGTACTTAAAAATTTGTTTTCTTTCTCTTTGATCACATTTCCCTCACCATTTACCACAGTGCACATTTTAAACATAACTGCACATTTGTGACCAATGTTTTGTAGTTACAAAGGCATTGCCAATTTTCAGTATGAATTATGTACTATGTAATTAATATCTAGTGTCAAGTTCAAGTATAAAATTTTGAATAACTGTTTCACTGAAATACTTTAGCAAGAAAAAGATGGAACAAAAATACCGTATAAGAAAATATTATAGTGATAACTTTAACATGTAATTAAGGTACTGAAGAAAGCAAAAATCTCACCTGCCAATACCTCCTCTTGGTGTACCTCTTGGTGTACCTCTTGGTGTACCTCTTGGTGTACCTCTTGGTGTACCTCTTGGTGTACCTCTTGGCGTACCTCTTGGCGTACCTCTTGGTGTACCTCTTGGTGTACCTCTTGGTGTACCTCTTGGTGTACCTCTTGGTGTACCTCTTGGTGTACCTCTTGGCGTACCTCTTGGCGTACCTCTTGGCGTACCTCTTGGTGTACATCTTGGTGTACATCTTGTGGCTCCTGCAAAAAAAATTTAACAGGTGAATAACTTTACATCAACTGAATTTAAGCATAAATCAAACAGCTTGAAATGTGTCAGTGGTATGTCATCTCACTGCACATGCTCATCTCAGTGTTAGTATGTTGGTAAATTATATAATGACAGAGATTATGAATCAGGTGCAGTGACAAGTAGATACATGCGAAATTTTAATAAAGTGAGATTGATGAAAACTGCATAATGATCCAAGTGAAGAATCACAAATCATTTGAATTTTAATTGAGCTTAACTGTCTGAATTCACTAGAGCTGCCAGCCACCACATACAGCCACTGTCACAGAGCAGGACAATGGTGTCCACAAAACACAAGTCAACATAGTGGGAATCTAGACTACAGCTGCTGTATCTATGAAGGCTGGTGACAGATAGAGGTACACCATAGTTTGCTGGAATGAACACCCCGCAACTATGACCTGCTGGGGTAGTCTAAAGGATCATGGAAGGGGAAATGAATAACAGAACATTATAAAATGACAGATTATAGAGATAGTGATAGCGTCCATTATGACTAGATCTGCTGCTACTGGGCCAGAAATTTGAGAATGATTCTTGGCCCCAGAGAGCCAGCTGAGGTTGTCCCACACAACAGAAGAGGGAGTGGAACAGTTACAAGAACTAGTTAATTAAATCCAGCAAGTTTTTTGCTATCCTGAAGGGTGCGACGATACTATTCGTGCAAAGGTTTATAATGAATGCAGTTTGCTATGATTGAATGTTAAAAACATGTAGAGCACATCTCTGCATGTGAGTGGAGTCACAACATGGCTCAGTCAAACAAGGGACTGGGACAGAGCACGGTAAAGGGAAAGTGCGAGAATGGAGAATTGTGTGGTGGTAATGATAGCATTTGTAAGATATTCTACCTGGGCATCATAACTGGGTATATGTTGTTTCTCAAAGGGTGCCAGGAAGCATTAAATCTCTATTCATCATTACAAAGTTGCCATATGGGTGTGCACATAGGTGGGGTAGGAGTCAGAAAATGGATAGCAATTGGGAAATAGTTGCTCAAGTACATACCAGAGACAGTGATTAAATGATGGGCAAATTGGGCAGTGCTGGAGAGGTCCAGATGGGGGTAGAAGTGCATTAAGTGTGAAAGGAAAGTGGGTACCCACGCGATAAGGCAAATGAGGTTAAGGTGACTGAGAAGGTCAGCCAAGTGTGGTGTCACCTCAGCGGCTATTGAGTGGCAGCTTTTGAAGGCTCACTGCTACAGGGAACAGAGGCTGGAGAATCAGCAACTGTAAGATCTACAGAGGTGTCGGCATTATCGTTCAGTCTGTCCTTGTGGTCTAGAGCAGGAAAATGGCTGGAGGTGCATACTGGCAACAACATGATCAGCCAGAGGAGGGTATCATGTGGCCACACAGTCAAGGAGGAACTGTGAGCCATTGTTTGCCTTTGTTTGATTTCTTGGATCCTTTCTGGTTTGCATTGGAAGAATCAAATGTTTGTTGGCTGAAGGGACATAGAAATTCTTCATGGGAGTATTCCTTCTGTCCTTTCTGGGCTTTCAGTTGTGTAGCAGGTGACTATGTCCCATGAGACAAAAGTCTGAGGCTTGTTGCACAGCTGGAGAAAATAGGAGGAGGAGGATGACAGGGCTCCTGCTATGACACTGGGTGATTTAACAACCACAGTGCTGTATTACACATCACCCGTCTGGATGTACACATACGTTATGGAGCGAGATGTAGCAGGAATGGTACTGTAACTGCCTGAGGGTAGAACACAGGGTCATTGACTGGTCGACAATTTGCGAATGACCTGGTAAGGCATCTTTTTCCTTGACCCAGATCTCCTGGATGCCCAATAATTGAGATACAAGAGATAATCTTGGGAGGAGATGGCATGATCACCATTGCAACTTGTGCAGCAGGGAGGACAAGGTAGCAAGGTTACACAGTTGGCTGGGAGTCACCATGACATTTGAGTGTGGTTATAAAGAATACACTGGTAGCAGTGCACTGGGTTTGGTGGCATGCTCAGCAACAGCGTGGTCCAATTGTTTTTTGGCCATAGTGTATGAGCGGTCATTTATGCAGACAAATTTCTTGTTTGTCCTGCCCTCGTAAAATGCAGTACAGTGGTTGGTTGAAACTGTAGCATTTATATAACATGACTCATTTCACAGGTTGCCCACCACTGAAGGGATAGGTGATGTTTCTAGCTGGACTTCGGTAGGTTGAGGTGGTGGTGGGAGGATGTGTGAGATGTGTGTTCATCTAGATCTATTACAAGGGTACGAGACATGAGATAAGGGGTTTGGAACCAGAGGTTGTGTAGGAATAGTTAAGTGTATTCTGTAGGGTACCCCCCATGAACCATGGACCTTGCCGTTGGTGGGGAGGCTTGCGTGCCTCAGCGATACAGATGGCCGTACCGTAGGTGCAACCACAACGGAGGGGTATCTGTTGAGAGGCCAGACAAACATGTGGTTCCTGAAGAGCGGCAGCAGCCTTTTCAGTAGTTGCAGGGGCAACAGTCTGGATGATTGACTGAACTGGCCTTGTAACATTAACCAAAACGGCCTTGCTGTGCTAGTAATGTGAACGGCTGAAAGCAAGGGGAAACTACAGCCGTATTTTTTCTTGAGGACATGCAGCTTTACTTTATGATTAAATGATGATGGCATCCTCTTGGGTAAAATATTCTGGAGGTAAAATAGTCCCCCATTCTAATCTCCGGGCGGGGACTACTCAGGAGGACGTCGTTATCAGGAGAAAGAACATTGGTGTTCTACGGATCGGAGCGGGGAATGTCATATCCCTTAATCGAGCAGGTAGGTTAGAAAATTTAAAATGGGAATTGGATAGGTTATAGTTAGATGTAGTGGGAATTAGTGAAGTTTGGTGGCAAGAGGACTAAGACTTTTGGTCAGGTGATTACAAGGTTATAAATACAAAATCAAATAGGGGTAATGCAGGAGTAGGATTAATAATGAATAAAAAATAGGAGTGCGGGTTAGCTACCACAAACAGCATAGTGAATGCATTATTGTGGCCGAGATAGACACAAAGCCCATGCCTAGTACAGTAGTACAAGTTTATATGACAACTAGCTCTGCAGATGATGAAGAAATAGATGAAATGTATGACGAGATAAAAGAAATTATTCAGGTAGTGAAGGGAGACGAAAATTTAATAGTCATGGGTGACTGGAATTCGTCAGTAGGAAAAGGGAGAGAAGGAAACATAGTAGGTGGATATGGATTGGGGGGAAGGAATGAAAGAGGAAGCTGCCTTGTAGAATTTTGCACAGAGCATAACTTAATAATAGCTAACACTTGGTTCAAGAATCATAAAAGAAGGTTGTATACCTGGAAGAATCCTGGAGATACTAAAAGGTATCAGGTAGATTATATAATGGTAAGACAGAGATTTAGGAACCAGGTTTTAAATTGTAAGACATTTCTGGGGGCAGATGTGGATTCTGACCACAATCTATTGGTTATGAACTGCAGATTGAAACTGAAGAAACTGCAAAAAGGTGGGAATTTAAGGAAATGGGACCTGGACAAACTGACTAAACCAGAGGTTGTACAGAGTTTCAGGGAGATCATAAGGGAACAATTGACAGGAATGGGGGAAAGAAATACAGTGGAAAAAGAATGAGTAGCTCTGAGGGATGAAGTAGGGAAGGCAGCAGACAATCAAGTAGGTAAAAAGACAAAGGCTAATAGAAATCCTTGGGTAACAGAAGAAATATTGAATTTAATTGATGAAAGGAGAAAATATAAAAATGCAGCAAATGAAGTAGGCAAAAAGGAATACAAACGTCTCAAAAATGAGATCAACAGGAAGTGCAAAATGGCCAAGCAGGGATGGCTAGAGGACAAATGTAAGGATGTAGAGGTTTGTCGCACTAGGGGTAAGATGGATACTGCCTAAAGGAAAATTAGAGAGAGCTTTTGAGAGAAGAGAACCACTTTTATGAATATCAAGAGCTCAGATGGCAACCCTGTTCTAAGCAAAGAAGGGAAAGCAGAAAGGTGGAAGGAGTATATAGAGGGTTTATACAAGGGCAATGTACTTGAGGACAATATTATGGAAATGGAAGAGGATGTAGATGAAGATGAAATGGGAGATAAGATACTGCGTGAAGAGTTTGACAGAGTACTGAAAGACCTGAGTTGAAATAAGGCCCCGGGAGTAGACAACATTCCAGCAGAACTACTGATGGCCTTGGGAGAGCCAGTCCTGACAAAACTCTTCCATCTGGTGACCACGATGTATGAGAAGGGCGAAATACCCTCAGACTTCAAGAAGAATATAATAATTCCAATCCCAAAGAAAGCAGGTGTGGACAGGTGTGAAAATTACCGAACTATCAGTTTAATAAGTCACAGCTCCAAAATACTAACGCGAATTCTTCACAGACGAATGGAAAAAGTGGTAGAAGTGGACCTTGGGGAAGATCAGTTAGGATTCTGTAGAAATTTTGGAACACATGAGGCAATACTAACCTTACGACTTACCTTAGAAGAAAGATTAAGAAAAGGCAAACCTACGTTTCTAGCATTTGTAGACTTAGAGAAAGCTTTTGACAATGTTAACTGGAATACTCTCTTTCAAATTCTAAAGGTCACAGGGGTAAAAAACAGGGAGCAAAAGGCTGTTTACTATTTGTACGGAACCCAGATGGCAGTTATAAGAGTCGAGGGGCATGAAAGGGAAGCAGTGGTTGGGAAAGGAGTGAGACAGGGTTGTAGCCTCTCCCCGATGTTATTCAATCTGTATATTGAGCAAGCAGTAAAGGAAACAAAAGAAAAATTTGGAGAAGGTATTAAAATTCATGGAGAAGAAGTAAAAACTTTGAGGTTCGCCGATGACATTGTAATTCTGTCAGACACAGCAAAGGACTTGGAAGAGCAGTTGAACGGAATGGACAGTGTCTTGAAAGGAGGATATAAGATGAACATCAACAAAAGCAAAACGAGGATAATGGAATGTAGTCAAATTAAGTCGGGTGATGCTGAGGGAATTAGATTAGGAAATGAGACACTAAAAGTAGTAAAGGAGTTTTGCTATTTGGGAAGCAAAATAAATGATGATGGTCGAAGTAGAGAGGATATAAAATGTAGACTGGCAATGGCAAGGAAAGCGTTTCTCAAGAAGAGAAATTTGTTAACATAGAGTATAGATTTAAGTGTCAGGAAGTCGTTTCTGAAAGTATTTGTATGGAAGTGAAACATGGACGATAACTAGATTGGACAAGAAGAGAATAGAAGCTTTTGAATTGTGGTGCTACAGAAGAATGCTGAACATAAGGTGGGTAGATCATGTAACTAATGAGGAGGTATTGAATAGGATTGGGGAGAAGCAAAGTTTGTGGCACAACTTGACTAGAAGAAGGGATCGGTTGGTAGGACATGTTTTGAGGCACCAAGGGATCACAATTTTAGCATTGGAGGGCACCGTGGAGGGTAAAAATCGTAGAGGGAGACCAAGAGATGAATACACTAAGCAGATTCAGAAGGATGTAAGTTGCAGTAGGTACTGGGAGATGAAGAACCTTGCACTGGATAGAGTAGCATGGAGAGCTGCATCAAACCAGTCTCAGGACTGAAGGCCAAAACAACAACATTCTGTAGGGTTTTTGGGCACTGCAATACCAGTGTGGAAGTTGCAGGAAGCATAGTGGATAGGGAATTTCTCATTTCAGGGTACAATGAGAGGTAGTCAAAACCCTGGTGGAGAATGTAGTTTAACTGCCCCAGTCCTGGGTGGTACGGAGTCACAAGATCAAATGTTCCTCTGTGACTGGACAGTGGGACTTTGTGAGGTGGTTGGTGACTGGAAAGGTAAGGCACGAGAGATTGGTTATTGTACAAGGTTGGGAGAGTAATTACTGTATGTAAAGGCCTCAATGAATGACAGGCTCAATGACATCCCCTGTGTATTTGGAGGCTGCGTGGAAGGGTCTTCTCAGTATAAAATGAGTGGCAGCTGCTGAAGTGGAGGTATTACTGGTGGTTGGTAGGTTTAATATGTGGAGACATTCTGATGAATCCATATTTCAGGTGAAGGTCACAACATGGAAGGTGGCTTGTTGTGTAGAATGGGACCACATGAAGTGAATAGTGGACTGGGATTCTGGAAGAGTGTGGGTAAGGTCTCCTCACCTTCAATCCAGAGTGCAAAGATGTCATTAACGGATTTGAACTAAGTGAGAGGTTTGGGATTCTGGGTGTTTAGTAAGGATTCCTTTAGATGCCACATGAACAGGTTGGCATAACATGGTGCCACAAAGTGCACACAGCTATTTTCAACAAAGGACATGTCGGATGGAAGATCTACTTCCAAGCGTCTCTTTGTTGTGTGTGTCTGTCTGTCTGTCACTCAGCATCTCTGATATATGGTGAGTAGCAATTATTCACAATATTGTTAAGAACAAATTTAGTATTACTGTCTCTAATCCATAGACCTCTAACAATTTCTGTCAAAGAGAACCTTGCCGAAGAATTACATCACATAAGAAAAGTGATTCAAAGGAATGAATAGCCACATGATCAAATTCAATGGATGCAGCAGTCAAATTCAAGAACTGCTGAGTACGGGACTGAGAATGAGAAAGATCATACGAAAAACCAAAAATAGCTTTCTTACCTTATGTTTGCCCAATATATGAGCAGATCGGGAGACTCCTATGGATACACAGGATCCTGTGTATTTTTCTGTTTTCAGTTAGGATAAGAAGTCTCATTTTGTAATGTCAAAGATGAACTAAACAGAGCACCAGCTACTCATCCAGGTGAAACAAAGTAGTAAATCGGGTATAACTGAGTTCTGCCACAGACATAATCATGAAATGAAATGTGATGAGACCTGTTTCATGTTGAAAACTTCAGATAGCTTGGATGAAGAAATTAAAGCTCAAGTGGATGCATCTATGTATAAAGTGTGCTAACTGCCAACAACATTGTTTTCCATCATTCCACTGTTATTTTACCATTGTGAGCCTATTTATATTCCTTCATTATTGCTTCTGCTAACACAATGGTAAGCTGTGTTGTTATATGTCCAAGTGAGCAGCAGTATCATAAAATACACAGTGAACCATGTGAGAAAAATTTATGACCTGTAAAAACAAAAAAGGGAGGCCCAGATTCTGAGCTGGCACCACAACCCCTCGATGAGGCAATTGGCTACAAGATAATTAATACTTGAATATGTGTCTGGCAGGGATCAACACAGCCATCCTTTACATGTGTATAAAGTACACAACATGCCGGCTCATGTTACAAAAACCAGCACACCCACCAAGGGTTAAGGAGTGTTGAAATAAATACGTCAGGAAATGTAAATAACAGGAATAGACATTTCAATTTGAACATGGCTTGGAGGCCAGTGCTGAAAAACACACAATATTTCCGTGTCTCAGAATATGGGTAAGGGCTCCAAGCAACAAAAAGCATGAAATTGTGCAGTGGGTACCAGCAATAAAACTCGCGTATACACAGTTGTGCATGACCAACAATAAATGGTTGCTTGGCAGATTGAATACATAGCACCGATTTCATGCAACTTCATACTTGCAGTACCTGAAAGAGCCTGTGCAATATGTCATTCAAATCTTGTGCATAAAATGTTGAAAACTCAGAAGGACTCCTGGAAGCATAGAACTGAACACTGACAAGGCTTCTCCATTAAACATTTTCAAGTACGGGCTAAGAGATGTTTATCTAAATATCAAAATTGTCATACAATATTTATCACACTCCTATTGACTGCAGCATCACTTCAAGTACTTGGCCTGGACAGGAGGAGGGGGTTAGGCTTTGGAAATTCTGCCACAGCTGCCAGACTACCTTGATGCTGGTCTGTAAATGATGAACCACCACAAAAAAATTCGAGGCCATTTAGAATTTCCAGTAAATGTAACTGAAAGTAATTTAAAAAGAAGACTAACTGCTAATGGACCTCCTCAGTCAAATGAGCATTTTCCAAATTTTCTTGTAATTACTTCAATGTTGAAACCAAATAGGCTCAAACTGCACAGTGAATTCTTAACAAATTTGGAGGAACAGCACGTGTAATGAATGAATAGTCAATTCTGTGGCTCAATGAAAATATGTTTCTCACCTACCTGCCATATATTTTTGTATGCTCGTTAAGGGCTCGAGGCCAAAATCATGATAGCAGTAAAATAAACAGAAAGTAAAGAAATTCATAAATCAAGTAGGACATCACCCACCTCTCAGAAGAACCAACACAATTGAGGCCAATCATTTTGTGTCAAAGCTCTCTCTTGAAATTGATGTCAACCAACCTTAGGAAGCTCCAAAGGAAAGCTAAAACACGGATATCTCGCAACCCAATGTCAGAAAAATTTCAGTTTGCTCATGTGCCTATTTCACAATGAAGTACAATGGAAGTTATGAATTTGAAAGTAGTAAGGAATGGTGAATTTGAAGTAAAACTCCTGTCTAATAAATAACAAAAAAGTCACAAAGGTTACTAAAACATAATGCAGACAGGCTCACTAACAAAAGAATCAGTTAAAAGCTATCGAAAGTGACTTAACTTGGCAGCTGGCTGAGTAAGACAAAAATGCTTAAAGAAAATTATAGATTATGATCAATCTAAACAACAAAGAAAGAAAACAACCAGATTCATCAGGAAAACCAAATAAGCCTTTGAGAAGGAGTAACGTTTGCAAATAGACAAAAATTACTCCCATGTTTTTTATCAAACTGTGAAGAACAAATTCTAAATCTACATCTCCATCTACATTTATACTTCGCAAGCCACCCAACGGTGTGTGGCGGAGGGCACTTTACGTGCCACGGTCATTACCTCCCTTTTCTGTTAAAGGGGTTTCAATCTGCAAGTATGTTTCTAAAATGAAAATGCCAAATTGAGTTAAATAATACTTTCAAGATATTTTCATGAATTTGAATTCTCAGATAGTAATGAAAATTATTAGGAAGATTTACCACCAGCTATATAAGGAACTGAAGAAAGAACTGACACCCTCAAAAATAACAAAGCTTGTGAAGAAGATTTTATTACAGCTGAACCTTTGAAGCTGTCCTTGGCAAATTAGCTAAATTTGCTTTTTGATGAAATCTAGAAAACAGAAAAAAATATCCCAGAGGAATGGAAAGTTACCTTGATACATCCACTGCATAAGGAAGATAATAAATAGGATGTAAACAACTACATAGTAATCTCTCTACTGTCAGTAGCGTCTAAGTGTCTTCCAAAATTTTATCAAGTAGAATAAGAAACAATACTGGACAGCCATTTATGTGAATATCAAGCTTGCTTTAGAGGATGGGGAGGCCATGATCAGAACAAATATTTTATCTCAAGTCAGTAATTCATCACCGATTACTCAATTCAAAGGGCATTGTATTTATGTTTGTGGAAAACAAGAAGGCTTTTGATTACGTTGACAGAAAAACTACAGATAATATAATTCGAGAAATTGGTATAAAGCCTAAACTGACAAACCTAATCCATGAAACACTTGCAGATACTGCTCTGTAAAGTAAATCTCATGGGAGAAATTTTACAGCCTTCAAAATAAAAGCAGATGTACCACAAGGTGATGGCCTGTCCCCAATTCTTTTCAATACTGTGTTAGGGAAAATAGTAAGAATTTCTTACAAAGAACACATTGAACATGTGAAGGTGATTTTGTTATACCTGCTGAAAATCTGGCATCTGCTGTAACACAAATGAGTTTCCTGGAGGAAATAGCCATTAGAATTGGCTTAAGGATTTCTATGGCAGGGATGGGGATGTTAAGAACGCTAGAAAATCCTTTAAAACAGATGAGGTCCAAATAGATAGGTTCACTGTTAAGCCGATACATTGTTGTCATTCTAACCAACAGAGGTTAAACATCTGAAACTTGGCCCTGGACTGACTGTGTCACAACCAGAAATTAGGCTGTTATATATCATCACAATGATAGGTACTAAAACTAAACATTGTTTGAAGTTGAATTTACAGAAATTACAATTAAATCTTAACTCATTAAACTAACTGAATGCATCAAAAAATTCCGTCTTTTTAACAGTTTCTTCTACTACAAAAGTTAGGCAGAATTATTTGTTTAAATAATCAAACTGACAAATGTAAGTATGCAAACAATACTTTGGAATTAATGAACAGATGATTTTGCAAAACATGTTTCTGAATAGAGCCAAATAGATACTTTAGGATTACTGGTATTTTGTCTCTCAAATGTTTACAATTAGTACAGAATTTAGATATGTTTATACATCAACAATAGGAGGAGGAGGATATTAGTGTTTAACGTCCCGTCGACATCGAGGTCATTAGAGACGGAGCGCAAGCTCGGGTGAGGGAAGGATGGGGAAGGAAATCGGCCGTGCCCTTTCAAAGGAACCATCCCGGCATTTGCCTGAAGCAATTTAGGGAAATCACGGAAAACCTAAATCAGGATGGCCGGAGACGGGTTGGAACCGTCATCCTCCTCAGGGCAAGTCCAGTGTGCTAACCACTGCACCATCAACAATAGAATTTAAGCTATGGAACAATTACTGATTTCAACTTTTAATGAAATACACCATCAGTGAATATTCAAAATAAATTGGAAAATCAATTACATACAAAAATTAAGCACAAAATTTGATTTGGCATTAAATTCTTTAAAACTGAGGGCCTACCTTTCTCTTTTATGAAAATGCTGATTACATTAATGTATGTGAATTGTACTTAATTCAAAGTTGACAAATTGAATTTTAAGGAGGCACAAGAGTGGAAGTAAAATTAGCCCAGCTTGCTTTGTCACAAAACTCAAGACAGTAGATTAACAAATAATATTTTCAAATAGCTGTGTAATAAGCAATACAAAATAAGCTGGTTCAACAAAGTAAAAAGAGCATTTATAAAGAAACAATATAAAAACATAAGATGTTAACAACATTAATCTTCCAGAAAGAAGTATTAAAATGAAGTTTCCACAGCAGGGTAACCAGAAAGACTGGTTCAAAATGGCCTGAAGAATGACAGAAGAAATGTAGTGAACAGATGAAACCGTAATGGAAAAAAAGAAAACAAACAGTGAAGATCTGAAATTTAGATGTGGTCCTCAGATAGGCTATTCACAGGAGAAAAAAAAATAAAAAAAGGTTATCGATTATCTTTATACAAACAGGCTTTCTCTGTTTGTCTGTCACTGTTTTCTTTTCATTTCAAATAACCTATTTCAGGCACAAGACGTCCTGTTTGCATTTCAGAAAGTCAAAAAGTAATGAAAGTAAGAAGATTATAGCTGAGAAGAAATTTGTCACTGTGTCAAATTTAATCCAGAAAAGTTCTGTGCCATATTGGAATGAAATAGCATGCAGATTTAGTAGAAACCCACCCACCAAGTAGGAAGAAATATTCTTTAAGCTGTGGAGGGTGGGGGGATGTGCAAATTTTGAATATACCATACTTAATAGTGCTCTGTAAAGTTCATTTGTATGTGCTGGAGGGAATTAATATTTAGGCTCATCAGATAAATAGTCCAGGGAAACTGCTGATTTGATAAAGTGATTTAACGCATCACAATGATTATGGAATTTAAGACATTTTTGGCCTTACCTCTATTCGACCAACACAGCTCTCACTATCACCACATAAAGGAAGATAATTTTTCAAGTTTTCTTCGCATTTACCCAAAATTCCCCTGCAATAAAAATAGGAACTTGGAAAAACTGCCTCTTAAAAGAGTAATGATGCCTATTCTAGAATCCATAGAAGCTCATGGAACATTTTTTTTATGACGACAAACTGGATCCACTTTTTCAGCTGCCAACCTTGAGGGATTTCAATAGTTCCCTGGAGCTTCCTTTGTCTGAATCCATAGACAGCTTGAAGCCACACTGGTACTAGTATAAATATCCCTAGAATTTAAGAAGGCATCAGTTCACCCTACCTTTCCCTTTGGATAGTTAGCACCTTCCATTGTCGTAAGGATGAGGACCCTTGATAGGTGTCAAGCCCAACCTTATTCAACTCCTGGGAGAGAGCATCTTCTCCTCACCATACATGGTTAGAAACTTTAAAAATGCATATTTTACTGTAATTGCTGGGATATTTCAGATGCTCTCAGCATGTTGTGAGAAAATGTAGTGCACCATTGGGCTTCCACTCACTGGAAGGAGTATGTAACTACATGAGACAAGGTGCATCTCAAATTCTCACAGATCATCCTCCTGCTGATCAATCACCAATTCCAAACTGTTGCCTGTACTAGTATAATGTTTAATGAACAGAGTTTATGGCTGTGTGTTTATGTATTTACATGTTATCTTTGGCAGCGAATTCAGCTGTCACAAAACACATTCATCGAGGCCTACATACGTTGTCGGAGTGGTGTGTGTTTTCTGTAATGTATCTGTTCTTGAAATTGTTGGGTCCACTCATGTTCCTTATTTACATAAATGGTATGCCCTCTGTTTGGTGAGGACACTAGCTTGGTAGTAAAGAATGTTGGCATTGTTTAAAGTAGTGCAGTTTGAGACAGTTTCATGACTTGTGGATAATAAACTAATACTAAATCACAACAAGAATCAGTTTTTACAATTTCTAACAAACAATTCAACAAAATCTGTCATTTTAATTTCACAGAATGGCAAAGTGATTAGTGAAATGCAACAGTTCAGATGGATAGTGAACTGTTGTGAAAAATATATTCAGGATGTTGTTCAAAGACTTAATGCTGGCATTTTTACTATTTGAATGGTATATGAAGTAAATGATAATTTGACACAAAAATTAGTCTACTTTACTTACTTTCATTCACTTATGACATATGGTCATATATTTTGGGGTAATTCTTCCATTATCCAAAGGATGTTTTGGCTCAGAAATGGGCAGTTCAGGTGGTAAGTTGTATAAGCTCACGTAACTCCTGTTGACCCCTGTTAATTAGTCTGGGTAATCTGACATAGGCCTCTCAATAAATATACATTCTTTGCTGTCATTTCTGGTTAACAATATCAGCTTATTCCCAAGAATTAGCAGCTTTCACTCAGTTAACACTAGGCAGAAATCCAGACTGCCTTGGGGCACACTTTCTTGACTCTTGTGCAGAAAGGCATGCAGTATACTGCGGCATCCACTTCCAGTAGGTTACCACAGGAATTCAAACATCTTATAAATAATCCATGTGGATTCAAATCAAAATTGAAGAGTTTCTATTCTGTTGAGGATATCCTTGAAAAATTAAGCTGATTCCTGTGTTACATTCTTGATTGTGTTTACATAAACTTATGGCTCCTCTTTTTTGGTTTCTTAAACATTTTATTTTATCTGACACATTCCATGACCTTTAAGATTTGTGCCAAATATTGGTCCTACAGAACAAGATGCATGGAAAAGAAACCACTAACTGGGTATAGGACTGTTTGCCATGGTCATGGCAGCTGGCAAGTAAGTAAATGCAAGATCTGAAAGACCATCACAAGCATTACAATTTGATTCTATATCAGGTACCAGAGACTTGACAGCAAATCTCGAAGGATGAAAATAACTGAACAGTTACTTTTACATCACACTGCACAATTTGTGATACATGTGCGAAAGTACACTAAGCTAGTTCCATTGAATTACTAATCAACACGTGTCAAACACAACAACCACCAAGACAAGTAGATCTTTCAAAGCTGTGCACTTGGTACTTATTTTGCAACCAAGAAAGTACTTTAAGAATACTTTAGGAAGTTTGTCAGGCTACGATTGTATGGCAGAGAATGAGTGCTATCATTTGTGTTTATGATATTTGCTCAAAAATGAAGAAACCTCACTTCCCAACAGCAATATTTTAAACAACAGAAAGCAATAATTGTCATTTTGGAAGAATATTAATTGTCATATTTAATGAGTAACAACTATCACGTAACCTATTGCTTTGGTAAATTTGTGTATCTCACAGTGTCCATAGTACAGATGAATATTGGTCACCACCACAAAGTCATTTTTGTAGTCAAAATTCCCCCTAAATCTGTGAGCACCATGACAACTACCACTACACCAGGAGAACAAAGATGAAGTTGAGCTATCATTAACATTCTGTATACTAACCAATGACACATGACTTGGCATTAATAATTAAAGAGAGTTTCTTGTTTTAAATTAAGAGCCAGTATATGACTGGTCTTTGAGAAATGTTTTGGATCGTTTAGCGGATAATTTTGACTTGAGATAGCATTTCAGTTACCAGTGCAAAAGAAGTTGTGAAGTTTGTGAGGGTCAGGAAACAGACTGGCATGGGAGATGGAATGAGAATGAAATGGAGATGAATAGGATATGAAGGAAGTAGTTTTTATTTTATTTAAGTAAGTGGGTAGTGGGCATGGCAGCACGGAAGAGGGGGAAGTACTGTAATGGCTCAAAGCTCTGAGCTAATGAACTTTGTGAGCACCTGAATGAAGATCAGGAAGCAGTGTGGTGTTAATTACAGGCCACAAAATCAAACTTTGTGCTACTGGTGAAACATACCAATTCTCCACCGGTGTTAGTGGTGCTCTCTCCATGTTCATCCTCCTCAGGAATAGGAGATAGAACACTTTGAATTGTACCTGATTGACAGAAAAAAATTTGAGTTAATATAAAAAATTCTTTCCCTGCAAAAGTAAAACAAACATGTGATAAACTAATAGTGTTTCAACATGACATGATAAAGAACAGAATTAATAATATCAGTCTTTCAGAGTGCCTACTAATCAGTGAATAACTGAGCATTTAATCTACTGAATTACGTAGAACAGTGAACACTAATAAAATCCTGCCTTTCTGGAACTCAGTAAAGTTGCAGTCTGGCTATCTTAAGACCATCAGGGGAAAATAAACTTTCATTGTCAACATTTCACATAATTGCTGATCAAAATTTAAAACACTGTAGTAATCTGCTACTCAAAACATACAATCTCATGTTACATGGTTAACACACTGTGGCAAGTTTAACAGTTAGGAACTGTGTCTACGCCTTCACTAATTGCAGGCATTTGCAGGCATATACCAACATTATATTCTTCCAGTTTTTGACAATGAGAGCACTTAGTGACTTGCAAAAACTTCACTGTAATTTCAAATTACCATGAATTATTTTCAGAGAGAGCCCACAGAAAACAATTGCAAGAATGTTTCCCAATTACTGTAATTTCATTGTTCTACATTAAAATTGCCACATCAAATGCATACAATGTAAACTCCTTTCTTTACTTATGGATGAGTACACGTAGTCACGAGAATGAGTGCCAGATGAGGTGGGGTACTTCTCAGGAGGATTCTTTGTAGAGGTGAGGCAGAAAGAAAAGCTGTTGAGTATGGTAACAGAATGGAGAGGGAGACATAATAGGAATGAAGTGGAAGTGTGTGAAACACCAGCCAGATGCTACACCACAATCCCACCTAATGTCCCACAATGGAGGGCTGTCAGTTGCTGGCATGTTAACACGCCTTCAACAGTAACTCACACTCAGTGCAGCTCATCTTGCCCATGACTGCCACTGCAAAGTTTCCACCCTGGAGCCATGTGACACTGGGCTTTACAGTATTTCTCCATTGCACAGACTTCGTAGGCCAATGCACAGTGGCTCATCAGTCAATCCAAGTTCCAGACTTGACATCAACTATCTACTTCCGAGTGCCATGACTATATTAATAAAAATTCAGTCCACAATATTGGCATTTCCAGTCCAACCTACACTGAAGATGCCTACAGGAGTGTGTGTCACTACAGACGGAGTGGACAACCGTAAGCTTGAAGAATAGTATTCATATTAGTGGCATCTTTTAGTGGATCGGGGCATTCTCTACCTTGCCTTCACCAGAGAGCTGTTCCATTTGCTGCATGTGCAATCTGTGTCACAATGAAACTCTATTCCTCTTGTCTACTCGAGAACATCTCTCTTCTTGTGCTTTTCTCATTACTTTTTAGTCTCATGATCCATTAGGTAGCCTTCATTTCTGTGTTCAAGTGCTTCTGCACAGTGGTTGCATGATTTTGCTCTATGTTCAAAAAACATTCTTTCCATTTCCTTTGGGTTGCAGTTGACTCTACACTTTTTTTCTCTCATGTGCTGTGATTCTTTGCCTTATAATTACTTGTTCTTTCTTGTGTCTGTCTTGTACCACTTCATTCCTTCATTCTCATGTCTTTCTGCCTGCACATTAGACCATACTGTTCCTGCTTAATGATGTCCTGGCCTATTCATGTATTTTTCTCCCAGGTCTGTGCCTCCTGGATGGCACTGCCATCTCCTCCATGGGGATGACAGTTCTCATAGTTTTGGCTGCTGTTACAGTCACAATTTTTCCTCTGAGTGCAACAACAACATTTGAATCTAGGACATCACCAGCGTAGCTTGCAGTGCTCAACTTACACCTTACAGAATGGTTCTCATATTAGTGAGAACCTGAAAGTATATGAGGACTATTTTTAGGTTGCTTTCACTGGAAATCCAATTCACTTGCCCAACATTATCATGTGTCTTCTTTTTTGCAATGAAGTTCTAATGTTCGTGACAACCTCAGCAAATTTCTCTCCTTGTGCACAGATCATCCGCAATAGGTGAGATGTACGACCACGAGTGCGGGTGGCAGATGGGGGCAAGGGAGTCCCCTGCTGGACTACCTGTAGAGAGGTGAGGCAGGAAGACAAACAGATTGTTCTGGGAACAGACTGTAATGAAAGTCTTAATGGGAAATATTTTATGACCGGGGCACTGGCACCAGAGATAAATCAAGAGAACAAGAAGAGACACTAGATGTACATCGTCAACTGCAAATATTAAGATAAGTTTAAGGTTTAATAAGAAATTACATTTACTCTAGGTTCTATCTCAATGAGTATTTTTTCTGTATCACCAATAATCCCCAACTATTTATGTTTCAAGTCAAACTGTCTGTAAGATAAAAATTAAACTGGATTAGTTTAACAAAAATAGTCGATTTTTACAACATAATGTAATTGAATATAATAGAGGGAAACATTCCACATGGGAAAAATATATCTAAAAACAAAGATGATGTGACTTACCGAACGAAAGCACTGGCAGGTCGATAGACACACAAACACAGACACAAAATTCAAGCTTTCGCAACAAACTGTTGCCTCATCAGGAAAGAGGAAAGGAGAGGGAAAGACGAAAGGATGTGGGTTTTGAGTGAGAGGGTAAGGAGTCTTTCCAATCCCGGGTGCGGAAAGACTTACCTTAGGGGGAAAAAAGGACAGGTATACACTCGCGCGCGCGCGCACATACACGCAACACACACACATATCCATCCACACATAATGTAATTGGATAGATAAAATATACTCACCAAACAGATGCATGGGTGTGCAGACTCATCAACAAAGCACCTATAGTCGAGTTTTGAATGGACAAGGGACCGCTACAAACTGAGGAGAGTGGTTCAATCGGCACCCCACGAAGTATCGTTGAGGACATGTAGGAGATTGAGGGACCTCGTACAGCTGCGGACTACCAGGTAAGACACATGGGAGGACCAATAGAGTTTCCTATCTGTCAGGAACCCCAAAAATTTCGTAGTTTCAACTAAAGGAAGAGCAAGAGGCCCAAGGTGTAGGGATGGTGGGAGAAACCATTTGCGCTGCCAGAAATTCATACAGATGGTTTTCTCAAGGGAAAAGCGAAAGCCTTTGTCAATGCTCCAGGAGTAAAGACTATCAAGACAGTGCTTAAGATGCTGCTCAGTGAGACAGGTCTATGGAGAACTGCAATATATGGCAAAATTGTCTACAAAAAGACAGCCGAAGATGACTGGTGGGATACGGGCCATTATAGGGCTAATGGTGATAAAGAGGACAAAGCTCAGGATGGAAACCTGAGGTACACCATTTTCCTGAATAAAGGTGTCCGACAAGGCAGAACCCGCACAAAAATTTAAAAACTCGGTCTTGTGAAAATACCCGAAGAAAACAGGGTAAGTGCCCACGGAAGCCCCACATTTAATGAGTACAGAGGGTACCAGTTCTCCAGCAGGTGTTGTAGGCCTTCTTCAAATCAAAACCCACAGCCCAGTCTGGGATTTTCACAGAAAACCATTCATGACATGGGTGGACAAAGTAATGAGATGGTTAACTGCAGAACACCGCACTCGAAATCCACACTGAGCATCCGACAGCAAATTTTGAGACTCGAGCCACCACACCAACCAGTCATGAATAATACAAATTCCATCACCTTTCAAATGCAGCTGGGGAGGGGGGGGAGGGGTCACCAGAAGGAAGGTTTTTAGCAGAAAGCACTTGCCCACGAGAGAAAGGTGCTGCAACATATGAATGTGGATGGCGTCTGGCCCTGAGGCGGAGGATCAGGATGAACTGTGAGCATGATCTAGTTCTGTCATAGTAAAGACAGCATTGTAGCACTCATGATTCAGAGAAGAGAATGGTATCACCCGAGCCTCCGCCACTTGTTTCCAATGGAGGAAGGTAGCGTGATAGTGGGAAGAGCTGGAAATTTCTGCAAAATGGCGACCCAAGGTGTTGAAGATAGCAATAGTGTCCACAATGACATCATCAGCGACTGTCAGGCTGGAAATTGGGTAATGGATCTTTGTTTCAGATAGCTGTCTGATGTTGGCCCACATGACAGAGCAAGGTGTGGAACTGTTGAAAGAACTAGTGAACTAAATCCAGCTAGCTCTTTTGCCATCCCGAAGAAAGCAATGACTCTTAGCACGCATCTGTTTATAATGAATGAAATTTCCCAGAATAGGGTAGTGGTAAAAATGTGAAGAGCACATCTACACGCGCAAATTGCATCGCAGCATGCCTCAGTCCACCAAGGGACTGGGACACGACATGGTAGAGAGGAAGTATGGGGGATGGAACATTCTGCAGCAGTAAGGATAACTTTTGTGAGATATTCAACCTAGTCATCACAACTGGTGAATCTCGTTCTTCAAAGGTCGCCAAGGAAGAGCAAAGCTGCCAGTTAACCCTAGAAAGCTGTGACGGGCAAACTGGGCAGTGCAGAAGGATAGGTCCAAATGGGAATAGGTGTGCGAGGAGTTGGACAGGAAAGTGGGAGCCCCAGTATTAAGGCACAGGAGAGGTTAAGTTGGTTAAGCAGGTCAGCCAAGATGGCACCTCTCTGACAGGTCCTGGGGGAACCCCAAAGGGGATGATATGCATTAAAGTCACCAAGTAGCAAAACTTGGGGAAGTAGTGGCCAATAGTGATGTACCCTATCACGTATTTAAGGTGCCTGCCTCTCACTCAGCAAAGCAGTCCAATATTCGCCTAAGTCTCTCAATATTTGGCTTACAGACATCACGTTTACTTGGCTTACTTCTGTGTACCAGTGGAAATTGTTGATTTCGTTAGATTTTCACTTGTGACCCTGTTGCTTATTGCTTGTTGTTGTTCTTGATGTCTTGCTCGGTCATCTGTCGTCGTGCTTGTCCTTCCTTCCCGTTATCCATTTTGTTTGTTTGTGGGCTGCTCCTGTACAGTTCCGCTGCACTTTCGTTCATGGGTAACCCCGCAACCACTCTCGTCAGTTGAGGTGGACCGGCCAACAGAGGCCAGCTCTGTCGGGACTCCTCTTTGTCTGATGTCTCTATGGCATCTGCGCCTCCAGTGGCCAGTTGGGTGGTCCACTTCCATCTTGCCCACAGTTCTTTACCACACATTCTCGATCTGATTGCCCCCACTGTTCGAAAATGTACACGCTGTATGGCGAGGGGGGCCACATCCAATCGGATTGTCACAGTCACTTTATTCTCTCCAGTCCTGCCCCTCCTGGGCCTTGACGTACCATACATGCTCTGCAATCTGCTGTCCCACTGGATGACCCATCAGCATGGTAGCTTTTACTCAGGCTCTGCCTTTTCATGGAAGATGTCAGTTTTCAGGTCGACACTGGGGCCACCGTCTCCCTGATTAACATGGCAACATATACGTGACTGGGCTCTCTTGAGTTGTCACCTCCCTCTCAGCATTTGGTCGCCTCCAGAGACTGATCCATTCCCCTTAGTGGGCAGTTCGTTGTGCAGGCAACGTACAAACACGTTCCCCAGCTCCTTACCCTATTTATTGTAGACTGTCTGTCAGTTTCGAATATTTTTGGCCTGGATACATTTCAACTGTTTGGCTTTCCAATTTCTGATGAATTTAAGGTCATTTCCACGGCTGTTCCTTTTCAGAACTTGGACGATCTGTGCTCAGCTTCTGCATCAATGTTTGCAACTGATCTCTGATGTGCTTCAGATTTTCAGGCGCACATCACACTTCGGCCGGTTGCGCAGCCTCACTTTTTCCAGGCCCGACCCCTTCGGGTCAAGCAGGAACTTTATCAGCTCCAGGTTGTTGACGTTTTGGAACCTGTGACATACGAGGTGCGGATAGAAAAAAACCGGACTGATGCTGGAAACAACATTTATTTACAATTATTTACAATTTCGTGTTATCTCCTTCAATGTACTCTCCACCTCGGTCTCTATACCGCCCCATACGAATTTTCCACTGTTCATAGCAATGCTGCAGATCATTTTTGGTAAGTCCATACATTACTTCCGTCGCTTTTTCTTTTACTGTTTCAACAGTCTCAAATCTAGTTCCTTTCAAAGCTGACTTGACTTTAGGGAAAACAAAAAAGTCACAGGGGGCCAAATCAGGTGAGTAGGGTGGATGATCTAAGATGGGAATGTTGTGTTTTGCCAAAAACGTCTTCACTGACAACGCACTGTGAGCTGGGGCATTGTCTTGCTGAAGGATCCATGACTTTTTTCTCCACAAATCGTTCCGTTTTCTCCGTACTTGCTCATGTAGGGTAGCCAGGACGCTAATGTAGTAATGCTGATTCACTGTTTGTCCCTCTGGTACCCAATCAATATGCACAATCCCTTTGATGTCAAAGAAAAACAATCATCACTGCCTTGAATTTCGATTTTGACATTCGTGCTTTTTTTTGTCGTGGAGAAGTAAAAAACCACGATTCATCGCAAGTAATAACATTTTGTAAGAAGGTGGGATCACTTTCAACGTTTTCCAGGATGTCAGAACAAATCATTCTTCGGCGTTCCTTCTGTTCAATTGTGAGACACTTTGGAACCATTTTTGAACACACTTTGTTCATGTTGAAACTTTCATGAAGAATCTGCCTAACACTTTCCTTGTCAACTCCTGTTAACTCAGACACTGCTCTGATTGTCAAACGGCGATCTTGTCGAACAAGTTTACCGATTTTTTCAATGTTTGCATCAGTTTTTGCTGACAATGGTCTGCCAGTGCGAGTGTCACCACTGGTGCCTTCGCGGCCATCTATAAATCGTTTAAACCACTCAAACACTTGTGTTCGCGATAAACAATCATCGCTGTACACTTGTTGTAACATTACAAACGTTTCACTTGCAGATTTTCCTAGTTTGATACAAAATTTGATGTTAACACGCTGTTCTTTCTGTACACTCAACATTTTCCGACGCACAGACAAAACATCAACTACTTAAAACAGACGCCACGGGCAGGCTGAGTGCAGGAGGCAGATGAAACTCGAGCAGTAGGCGGAGCGAGAGTCACGTGACAGGCCACGCGACTTTCAGCCTTATTGCATTCGTTTTATTGTTTCACCAGTACTAGTCCGGTTTTTTTCTAGCCACACCTCGTATAGTGCCCGAGCTACACCTTTGGTGGTAATACGGAAACCCAATGGGTCCCTTCAGCTGCATGGGGACTTTGGAGCTACTGTCAATGCTCAGTCCCTCATAGACACTTACCCCATTCCCCAACAGGTGACCTTCTCACCAAGCTTGCCGAGGGAGAAAACTGTTTGAAGATCAACCTGGCTGTGGCATACCACCATTTATCCTTGGATGCCAATTCCCAGAACATCATGATTATCAACAAGCCTTTTGGATTATACAAGTAAAAGCCCCTTCCATTTGGTGTCTCTTCATGCCGGCCATTTTCCAGTGGTTCCTGGAGTGTCTTAGGCAGCCTATCCCACTTGTGTGAATTATCTGAATGACGTCTTTGTCACTGGTCATTCCCGCAAGGAACATTTGCAAAATCTCAGTGACTTATTTCACACTCTCCAGTCTGCAGGGTCACGCTGTCAGCTGGACAAGCGTTGTTTTCTTCAGCCAGACGTGGTATACTCAGGCCACTGGCTCAGCAAAGGTAACATTCGCCCTTTGGGTCATAATGTTGTGGCCATTGAGGCCCCCCTCGTCCCAATGACTCATCTGAACTCCAGGTGTTTTTGGGCAAGGTTACTTATTACTTGAAGTTCTTACCCCAGGCTGCCTCTGTAGCTCAACCCCTCAATCACATGTGTCGCAAAGGGGTACCTTTCGATTGGACTCCTGCCTGTGACCAGGCTTTTCTCTGTTTAAAGGTGATGCTGAAGTCCGCCCCATGCGTTATTCCCTTCTTTCCAGACCACCCCTTGGCTGTGGCAGCTGATGCATCGGCATACGGCATTGGGGCCTTCCCCATGCATCAGAATGCCAATGTCTTATTTTTTTATGTGATTACATTTACGCCATCCGGTATAAGCCCACCGCCTACCATGCTAATACAGATACTCTGTCATGTCTCCCAGCAGGTCCCAATCCTGTCTTTTAAAAATGGGAGGTTCTCGATTTTCACTTTGATTCCACCCACCAGGACATGCTGTATGGTCTGCCTCTTATGGCTGGTCACATTGCCACGGCTACATGTCGAGACCTATCTTGTGCCAGGTTCTCCGCTATGTGGTCCACTGGTGATCCTTCTATATTACTCACCGGATGCAGACCAACTTCAGCCCCTGGCGCCATCTGTACCACAGGCTCACCATGGTCGATGATGCCTTTCTGTTAGCCATGAAGTCAGATGCCCATCGGGTGGTCATCCCTCTGATTTTGTGGCATCAAGTGCTCAGTTTGTTACACCACAGGCACTGGGGTATGTCCCGCATGAAAGTTTTGGCTCGTTGGCACATGCTTTGGGCCAACATCAATGGTGATATTGACCGCCTGGGCTGCGAGTGCACTTTGTGTGCGTGTCACCAGGCAAGCCCCTCCTCAGTCATTTGCACCCTGGCCTGTGCCTCTCCAGCCATAGGATCACATCCATCTTCATTTTGAGGGAATGCGTTTGGGGTATATATGGCTACTTATCGTTGATGCCTACTCCAAATGTCTTCGGCATGGCATCCACCACCACAGAGGTCACACTCACGGCCCTATCCCAGGTTCTCACCATTGAGCGCCTGCCTCACACATTGGTCTACGCTAATGGCCCCCAATTCATGGTGTCCTCCTTCCATGAATTCTGTCTGGCCAATGGTATCAAACATGTCCGTAGCCGCCTTTCCACCCTTTCTCCAATGGTACAGCGGAGAGGCTTGTAGACACATTTAAACAGCTGACAAAGGTGGTCAAAACAACTCCAACCGTATCAGCCCTCACCCTGTTCTTGAGCACCTATCACATCACACCAACTGACTGACTTAGTTCGGTGGAGCTCCTCCATGGGTGACAGCCACGAACTCTCCTGCATTTGCTGATGCCATCCTCTTCCTGCCCCTTCTCTTGGCCCTCTCAGCATTACGCTCCCAGCACAGTAGTGTGGGCCCACATTTACAGGAGCAAAGCGGGTTGGACAGCTGCCACAGTAATCACAGACCACGAGTGGCGTGTGACGTAAGTGCACACGTGGAAAGGGTTCGAGTGCTGCCATCCTAACCAGCTCCACCGATGTTCCCCTGTGGGACTCCCGCAACCGCCTCCTCAACCACTACATCCTTCAGGTACAGACGTGGTCCTCGAGTCACCGCCACTGCCCCTGATTGTTGCCTCCCTGCGAGCCTGCTGCTGGCCCTCCCCGACCCCAGGTGGATCAGCAGCTCCCTCAGCTGCCCTGGCCTTTGGTTCAGCTGTCATGAACACCTTAGATGTCCCTTCCACCCCGCCAACAGCAGATGACCAGCCCATGTCTCTTACCATCTGCCGACCACTGCGCCACTGTCTGGCGCCTTTCCACCCCTACGTGTTAGATTTGGGGGGGGGGGGGGGGGAATATCTGGTACTGAGTGCCATGCATTTCGAATCTGTGCCAGACAGCATGGACCTCGATTACCACTAGAGGTCTCTGTAGCCATTGCGTCGTCAGGCGTGGCTGCATGCACTCCTAGCCCGCATATAATATGAGGGCTCCACTGTCAAGTACGTGGTCTCAGTGGCCAATAGCAATGTACCCTACTCTGTATTTAAGAGCCTGCCTCTCACTCGGCAAAGCAGTCTGAGTCTCTCGATATCTCTCTTACAGCCATCATGTTTACTTGGTTTACTTCCACGTAGGAGTGGCAGTTGTCAATGTCGTGAGGTTTTCACTTGTGGCCCCATTGCTTATTGCTTGTTGTTGTTGTTGTTATTGTTGTTGTTGATGTCTTGCTCAGTCTGTCGTGTGTTTTTCCTTTCCTGTTCGTCTCTCTTGTTTGACCTCAGGGGGAAGGTCAGACCAAATCAGTAAGAAATAGGAAGGCTCAAAGTGGTCATGAGAGTGCAATTGTGGGACCGAAGTTGGTGAACATTTCATTTGAGAACAGTCATGATGAAGAGATGTGCGGGTGTCACCTCAACAGATGCTGAGTGAGGAAGAGGCGCTGCTACAGAGTGCAGACACAGGAGGATCCTGCTCGATGGAGTCCACAGAAGCATCAGCTTGCTTGTGCAGTCGATCTGTGGAGTCCAATGCTGAAAAACAGTTGTTGGTGCACACCAGCAACATGGAGGCTGGCCGGGCCACGGTATCACATGCCGACACCACCGAAGAGGATCTTCAAGGTGACAAAGGAGAGGACCATTTGCCTTTGGAGAACTTCTTTGAGCCCTCCCAATTACATGAAGACTCAAGTGTTGATTGGCTGGAGGGATGGAGTAAGTCTTTATGGGAGTACTTCTTCTGCCCTTTCCAGCCAACCGATTGTTTAGTTGGTGGCTTCACCCCTTGAGGCGAGAGTTTGATGGTTTGTTGCACAGCAGGACGGAGGGATGATGATGGTACCTTGTCACTGGCCGATTTTACGACCTCAGAGTTGAATTGGAGGTCGCATGTCTGCATGGCCATGTCTTTCATGAAGCAAAGATTAACAAAAACAGAACTATAAATGTCAGACAGGAGAACACAGGGTTTGCGACTACCCAGTAACTTGCGAGCAACTGGATAAGGCACTTTTTCCTTTGACTGGATCACTTGAACAGTCTGCTCATCAAGATACACTGGACACTCCTGAGATGAGTCGGCATGGTCGCAGTTGGAGTTGATACAGAATGGAGATGTAGGTTGACAATAGCTCTCGTGCGCATCCCTACCACAGCAACACATGTGGCTGGGTGTCAACAGGATGTTCTAGAGTGGTTAAAACGATGACACTGGTAGCAGCTAATCAGGTTTGGAATGTATGGCTGGACAGTGAAAATTTCATAGCCTGCTTTGAGACAGGATGGAAGCACCACTCTATCAAAGGACAGAAAGACAGTGCGGGTAAGCACTAAAGAGGAATCTACCTTTTTCATGACATGACGAATGGCAATGACACCCAGATCAGAGAGGTAAGATTGTATTTGAGTCTCAGTCATACCATCGAGCAGCCTAGTATAAATTACATAACAGAAAGAATTCAAAGTCCTGTGGACCTCCACATGAACAGGGTAACTGTGGAGAATTGAGGCAGCAAGCAGTTTTTGAATCAGAAGTGGTCTCCAAAACCAAAGTGCCATCCCGTAAATGAGAGCAGGATTTCACAGGGCCAGCAATTGTACTTTTCTGAATGATGAACGGATTTACTGTGGTGAAGGATGACTGTTTTCAGTACCTGAGACCACAAGTAACCATGGTGCAGTGGAAAGGGTCTTTGAGTCATTAGCTTCATTGCATTAACATTTTGTAGGATTTGAGTGGGAAGATGGCTGACTCATTGTGAGGAAGTCTCCCACAATTGCCAGTGTCTCAGATGGCGTGCTCCTTCCAACTCGGTGCTTTCACAAGGAGGTGCACCTGCCTTAGGTCATTGTTCACACCTCACGTCACACCTCCTGAAGACCTGACAGAGGGCACAATTGCCAATTTGGGAAGGTTACAGCTCAAGCAAACACCCCACCCTGAGACTGGCCTATAGCAGGGGGAACGTGCAAACCCTACCTGTCAACCCGTGGCTGGGAATTATGAGTCACCCAGTCACCTGTTACGTGTCAGATGCATGGGCCAGCCTTTAGGAGCACACAGTGAGCAAGAGGACCCTCAAATGCCAAAGTGGAGGAACAAGAGGTGAAGGGAAACAAAGAAAGGAAAATGGAGCAGAAAACAAAGGTGAGACTGTTCGCACATCGGTGACAGAGTGCTGGACATTCCCGAGAATACCCAGACATGTTCCCCAAGTGAGGGGAAAAAAGAGCAGCAAGACAATAGACATACAACATGAAAGGGAAAAAGTGCCACCCCTTACTCTCCGCAGTCCTTGTTGCAATGGCTGAACAGTTTCTCAACACTTCACACTCCTGTTCTCAACATTAAACAATACTGAAGTTCAGGTAATGAGCAATGTCCACTGGACAGTGGACAACTGGTAGCAATGGACTGGGAGTGAAGTGACAAATCATTCTATACTCCATGGCAATGTGATTGAAGGATTTGGGTTAGCTGAATGCTGGCTGAACTTTACCTGCCATCATCTTCAGTGCCAGAGGAGGCAGTGTTTCAGTATGCAAATCCTCATTGTTAACTTGTTGTCCTCTTATTGCACTTTAGAAAATGCTAAATGCAGAAGGATAATTATGTATTTCACAGTAGTCTACTGTCTACAGCAGAGAAAGGGTTCAGACACAAAGAGTGACAATCAGCTCAATAATGCCGCCTGTCATTGTGCAGCATTGTGAGGCGAAGGTTTATGGACAATGACATTCCTGAAATGAGCCTGCCTGCCAATGTTCAAACCTGGAAGCAATGGATCATCTTAGGGATGAGTCATAATGGTGACTTCACTCCAGACCTAATGTCCAACATCTCTACCTTCTTTGGGTTCAGCTCTTGAGGAAGAATGGGCTGCCATTCCTTCACAGAGGTTCAGACGTCTCAATGAAAGTACTAACAAAAGAGTTCAAGCCACCATAAAGTAGAAGGGTGGATACGCTCCATCTTAATATCCACTAATAGGTGTCCTGATAGATTTGATTCACAAGCCTCCCACTGCGGGCTCTCAGTACTACTCACCCACTGAGTGCCTGGCATTCCTAGCCCGTGCTTCTGTCCTGGGTTCGGTATCTTCCTCAATTTGCCGCCGTCTTCCAGCAGCTGCAACTGTACACACACAGAGGAAATCATCTTTTAATAACTTTATTTACTGCTTTAGTGATGTGCTCCTACTACTATTCCCAAATTATGGCGGTAATCACTGGCACATATGCTAATTTTAACACACACCATTGCCATACTGAGCCTATAACTTATCTCAGATGACATTACTAAGAAACACAAAGCCACATTCACGGTCTGTGTAAAAATAAAACTTTAGACAGTGTCCATTAGCACACAATTTTCATGGAATATGCCTATACATACCGCTTCAAAGCAGTGATGCACATACCCATGCCTTCTTAACAATGAATGACATTTTAAGAAGAATGTCATTAATACAGTATGAAAATAGTAACATACTTGTCATACATACAGATATTGTTCATTAGATTTATTTCCATTTTGTGTGTGGTGACTTGTACGTCATGGGACAATATGCACCTTCAGCACTGGACAGTTGTACCAGCAGCATTCAGTGAGAAACTGTGTGTTCAGCTGTGGAAATAGGTATTCTGTGGGTCACCACACTGTCCTGCTGAAGCATAGGCTTCTAAAGGGCAGTTATTTCAATAAACTATACATGCAGTGAGACACAGAAGAGGAGCGTTGGGATTATAAAATTGTGTGTGTGTGTGTGTGTGTGTGTGTGTGTGTGTGTGTGTGTGTGTTTTCTATGACTGTTAACAACAACAACAACGTCTGTGGGAAGGATGAGTTGGAGAATCTTTGTTATCCTTCCCAACTCTGTGTCAGACATTTAAAAATCATCTAAAGGGCTGCCATGCGCCAAGTATTTACATCAGAGATTAAAATGGTAAAATAGGTCTCAGCAATTACCACACCTGTAAATTACTAAGAAAGTACTTTGATCAACTTTTGAACTGTAGAGAACTGAATTGTTCGCTAGAATTTCCAGATATTTGATGAAAACATGGAAGCAGATCAACCACCTACAGCTAAACAAACTAAAAAAATCAACAAAAAACCCTGAAAAACAACAAAGCCAGTAAAGAAATTATAAAAACATCTCAACCATAATTGGTCTCAAGCAAAAATGACAACTAACCTTAAGATTATGTCTGAAGAAATATGGGAAACTGAAAAGATTCCATCCTGTGCACAAAAAAGGTGATAAGCATTATCTAAATAATTGCAGAGGTATATATCTGTTGCCAGCGGGCTGTAAAATATTTTCAACAGTATTACTAAACAAGGTGGAAGCAACAGTTGACAGCCATTTGGGAGAATATCAGAGTGGATTTAGAAAGAGCAAATCTGGCTCAGAACAGAGTTTCAACTTTAAGTCCATAATCTGTCACAGGCTTATGAAAATTAAAGACACAGTTTTAACATTTATAGATTTTAGAAAGGTATTTGATTTGATTGACAGGTAAACAGCGGATAAAGTGATTCGAGAATTTGGCATTACACGAAACTAGCGAACCTTACTCATTAAACACCCAGACACTGAAGCATAAGTAAAGTTTTTGTGTGAAATACCTAAGGCACTCAGAATAACGGGTGAAATGCAGTGTGACAACCTGTTTCCACACCTGTTCAACTGCATCTTAGAGGAAATAGTAAGAAAATGGAAACAAAAGCCAAAAGAACATAAGCTGTCACCAATGAGACTAGAAACTTAAGGAAAATGAGATATTGAAATTCAGTGTCTAGTATTTGCAAATGATTGTGCCATTCTTTATGAAAATATAACAAATGCAGAAATACAACTCAACCTCTTCGAAGGAATAGCCAACAAAGCAGCTTTAAAAGTTTCTGTAGAAAAAAAAAATTATGACAAACAAAAAAATGTCCCAGAAATCCTAGTAACAGATAACGAACAGATAAAGAGGGTTTATAAATTTAAATATTTGGGAGGAAGGATTCAAGGCAATGGCTTCAAAAATATTTGATGTAGACGAAAGAGTATGTAAAACAGAGGAAGCATATGATGTAACCACAAACATTTACAACAAGATTTGTCTGTCTAAAAATTTGAAAATACAGCATTACACCACAGTAGTAAAACCAGAATGTCTCTATCCAAGTGAATGTTTAATGTTTAATTATGAATTATACAAACTTTAAGTCCTAGAATGAAGAATCATTTGAAAAATACTCAGGCTGCTAGGAAATCCAGAAGTATGAATATTAAGAAGTAATGAAGTATATTGCAGCATGGGAAAAACAAATGAAATGCTGCAGAATAGCTGACTATTATTTTTTGGACATTTATACAGAGTGAACAGCAGGTTAACCAAACAGATTGTTGAGCACCTTTGGGACAAGATGTCAACAATAGTATGGATTGAAGTAGTTAGGAGAGGTTTGGAAAGAAATACAAGAAAAATACCCAGCAGAAAAAAGATTTTCAAGAAGAAAGTGTTGCAAATGGAAGGATTTGAAGGCAGGAAGAAGACAGGGTCAGAATGGTCTGACGAGAAAGAAAAGGATAGATAGTGAAGACAAAGGAAACCTGGAAGAAGACGAAGAAGAAGAATAACAAAGGAGGAAGCATTTAAATTAGTATGTGGTCACTAGATACTCCAAATGGAAAAACAAAAAGAAGACGAATGTCTCTGATGTCATTAATATAAAACATCAACATCAAGGGCCCCTCACACTTCCTTGGAGCACATCTACAGTTACTTCTACAATGTTCTATATAGGTCTATGCAGTGTCCTACATACCGATATAGCTTCAGCCTTGTCACAATTTTCATTTCTTTTGTACATTTTTTTTTTTTTTTTTTTAACAACCCATCAATACAATTATAACGACTGTACATCATTAGAACATTAAACTTTAGGATCATAAAAGAGATACTTCTTGAATGAAAACTGTGAACCCTGTTATTGTTACTTACACAGCCGATACCAAGAATTTTAACAGTGAGCACACAATGTATGCTTTACGTTGGCCTTTCCCATCTTTGTGCTTTGTGTTGTTGGGGGCATTACATGTGATCTAAGACAAGTTCATATGCCTAGGGCTCAAAGGATACAGTGTGCTTTCTCACCATTTTTACAAAGTACATTAACTTGTTCTCACTTAATGTGGACACATTCTTTTAGGTAAAAAGTCAATCTATGAATATTATATTGACATAAAGCACTGCTAGATTTTAATTTAAAATGGCTAAATGGGCAAAATGAGAACAGTGGTGTTTATGAATAAGTGGTTTCAATGGTAACATTTTCACCATGTATGGGGATAATATGCCATGGGACAGAGCATAACAAGAAACGTTTTTTCTCATTTAAAGGATGATTTTTTTGACATTTGTGACCCTCCATTTTCAGAAAGACCTTCAGCATTTGATGAAGATCATCTAAATTCATTAATCCACAATGATCCATATCATTGCACTCAAGAACCAGAAAATGTGATGAAGTATGCTCATTCCATCATTGTGCAGCATTTGAATACAAAGGAAAAGGTACAACAATAAAGTGTACGTGTACCACACACCAAAACACAAAAATCAGTGGTTGGCCAAATGTACATTACCCTCTTGCTTGTCGTTGATTAGTGGGTGAACACCACTGACCATTTCTATCCTGTATCATTACAGATGACAAGAAATTTTGTCTTTATGCTAATGTAAGAGAAAAAATAGAAAGGAAAGCTTTAGTCCAAACAAAGCAGCAATGCCACATAGAAAGACTTGTGTGCATCCACACAAGATAATGTTATGCATATGGTGGAGTAGTGACCATGTGGTGTACTAGGAGTTGTTTGCATGAGGTGTAACTTTTGTCTTGGCATTTATCGTCAACAACAGACATTTTGCAGATGCAGTCCCAGAAAAACAACCAGGAAGACTGTGTGAAGTGATGCTATTCCACAATAACAGCCACCAGCATTCTGCTAGACTGGCAACAAATAGTATACAACAATTGGGTTGAGAAGTCATTCTGCACCAATCTTTTTCACCTGACCTTGCACCCTCAGATTTCATCTTTTCTGCTCTCTGTTCAATGATCTTGACATACTTCCTTTGGGGTGAAAATACACTTTGAACATGGCTCTTTGCTACAAAACCACATGATTTCTACAGTTGTGGATTCAGAAAGTTATCCCAACAGACTGTAGTGAACAGTGAAACAAATTATATTATTTATGATGATTTAAGTCTCCATTATGTATAGTCTCAGTTTTTTAGCTTATAGGATACACTACAGTCTTATGCATCAAGCTAAGATGTTCGATTGGCCATGAAAGGGTTAATCTGGAAATAAGCAGTAAAAGGCTAAGCCTGGAATAGCATTTGCCATGCTCTGTCCCTCTGCCAATGAGATAAATTGTCTTAAACCTGAATGCCAAGTGCATGAGGAGTTGTGGTGGACAGATTGAATGAGAGTGTCAGAGATGGAATGGGGTGGCAGAGGATGCAATATAGGAGGTACAGGTACAGGTATAGAGCTATTCATGGGAAAGGACAGTGTAGGTGTAGCAAGTACCAAGGGAAGGAGGATTGTGGAACTTATGGATAAGTTAAGGGGAACTCCCACATGTTCAAATGAGGAAAGCTGGTATGGGAGTGGAGGGTGTGACAGGAGTATGAGATGGGTCTCGAGAATGCAATACACAGGTTGTGAAGCAACCAACAGGTCAGCCACCTTGTACTCAGTAGCATGTTGTCACTGGGTGGTCAATTACACTCTTTGCAGGCGAGGGATTGAGAGTAACTGTGGCACCCAGATGGGTCAGGCTATTTCACACGTCAATCAGGTGGCGAAATTAATTACTAGTTGTTGTAGTGTGCCTATTTGTAATGTTTGCTTAACATTACAATGGCATATTTTCAAATGTCAATTTGGTACTTAAAAATTTGTCTTCCTTCTCTCTGACCACATTTCCCTCACTATCTACCACAGTACACATTTTCAATGCAACTGCACATTTGTAACCAATCTTTTGTAGTTACAATAACACTGCCAATTTTCAGTATGAATTATGTACTACATATTTAACATCCAGTGTTAAGTTACAGCATACAATTTTGAAAAACTTGTTTCACAAAAATAATTTAGCACACCACCAATGAAGTATTAATGCCAAAGACAAAGATGAAAAATAAAGTACCACGTAAGAAAATATTAAAGTGGTAACTTTGATGTGTAATTAAGCTAATGAAGAAAGCAAAAATCTCACCTGCCAATAGTTCCTCCATCCGCAACTTCTGCGGCATCTGCAAAAAAATTCAAAAGCTGAATAACTTGACATCGACAGAATTTAATTGTAAATCAAACACCTTGAAATGTGGCAGTGGTTGTCATCTCACCGCACATGCTCATCTTAGTGTCAAGGAGTTGCTAAACTAAAATAGTGATGGAGATTAGTAATCGGGTGGAGTGACAAGTAGATACATGTGAAATTTTAGTAAAGTGAGATTGATGAAAACTGCATAATGATCCAAGTGAAAAACCTCAAAATATTTGAATTTTAATTGAGCTTAATAGTCTGAATTCACTCTTGTTGTTGTTGTTATCTTCAGTCCTGAGACTGGTTTGATGCAGCTCTCCATGATACTCTATCCCGTGCAAGCTTCTTCATATCCTTCTGCAGCCTACAGCCTTCTGAATCTGCTTAGTGTATTCATCTCTTGCTCTCCCTCTACGATTTTTACCCTCCACGCTGCCCTCCAATACTAAATATGTGATCCCTTGATGCCTCAGAACATGTCCTACCAACCGATCCCTTCTTCTAGTCAAGTTGTGCCACGAACTCCTTTTTCTCCCCAATTCTATTCAATACCTCCTTATTAGTTATGTGATCTACCCATCTGATTTTCAGCATTCTTCTGTAGCACCACATTTTGAAAGCTTCTATTCTCTTCTTGTCCAAACTATTTATCGTCCATGTTTCACTTCCATAGATGGCTACACTCCATACAAATACTTTCCGAAACGACTTCCTGACATTTAAATATATACTCTATGTTAACAAATTTCTGTTCTTCAGAAACGCTTTCCTGGCCATTGCCAGTCTACATTTTATATCCTCTCTACTTCGACCATCATCAGTTATTTTGCTCCCCAAACAGCAAAAGTCCTTTACTACTTTACGTGTCTCATTTCCTAATCTAATTAACTCAGCATCACCCGACTTAATTTGACTACATTCCATTATCCTCTTTTTGCTTTTGTTGATGTTCATCTTATACCCTCCTTTCAAGACACTGTCCATTCCATTCAATTGCTTTTCCAAATCCTTTGCTGTCTCTGACAGAATTACAATGTCATCGGCGAACCTCAAAGTTTTTATTTCTTCTCCATGGATTTTAGTACCTACTCCAAACTTTTCTTTTGTTTCCTTTATTGCTCGCTCAATATACAGATTGAATAACATCAGGGAGAGGCTACAACCCTGTCTCACTCCCTTCCCAACCACTGCTTCCCTTTCATGCCCCTCGACTCTCACAACTGCCATCCGGTTTCTGTACAAATTGTAAATAGCCTTTTGCTCCCTGTATTTTACCCCTGCCACCTTCAGAATTTGAAAGAGAGTATTCCAATCAACATTGTCAAAAACTTTCTCTAAGTCTACAAATGCTAAAAA
This sequence comes from Schistocerca americana, assembly GCF_021461395.2. Lineage (NCBI taxonomy): Eukaryota > Metazoa > Arthropoda > Insecta > Orthoptera > Acrididae > Schistocerca > Schistocerca americana. The sequence continues at coordinate 596,149,681 of NC_060124.1, read as the reverse complement.
CGTAGTTGTGCCTTTCCTTAATCTTTCTTCTAAGGTAAGTTGTAGGGTCAGTATTGCCTCACTTGTTCCAACATTTCTGCAGAATCCAAACTGATGTTCCCAGAGGTCGGCTTCTATAAGTTTTTCCATTCGTCTGTAAAGAATTCACGTTAGTATTTTGCAGCTGTGACTTATTAAACTGATAGTTCAGTAATTGTTGGGACTGGCTCTCCCAAGGCTGTCATTAGTTCCAATGGAATGTTGTCTACTCTGGGGGCCTTGTTTCGACTCAGGTCTTTCAGTGCTCTGTCAAACTCTTCACGCAGTATCGTATCTCCCATTTCATCTTCATCTACATCCTCTTCCATTTCCACAATATTGTCCGCAAGTACATCGCCGTTGTATAGACCCTCTATACACTCCTTCCACCTTTCTGCTTTCCCTTCTTTGCTTAGAACTGGGTGTCCATCAAAGCTCTTGATATTCATGCAAGTGGTACTCTTTCTCCAAAGGTCTCTCTTATTTTCCTGTAGGCAGTATCTATCTTACCCCTAGTGACATAGGCCTCTTCATCCTTACATTTGTCCTCTAGCCGTCCCTGCTTAGCCATTTTGCACTTCCTGTCGATCTCATTTTTGAGACATTTGTATTCCTTTTTGCCTGCTTTATTTACTGCATTTTTATATTTTCTCCTTTCATCAATTAAAATCAATATTTCTTCTGTTACCCAAGGATTTCTACTAGCCCTCGTCTTTTTACCTACTTGATCCTCTGCTGCCTTCACTATTTCATCACTCAAAGCTACCCATTCTTCTTCTACTGCATTTCTTTCCCCCATTCCTGTCAATTGTTCCCTTATGCTCTCTCTGAAACTCTGTACAACCTCTGGTTCTTTCAGTTTATCCAGGTCCCATCTCCTTAAATTCCCACCTTTTTGCAGTTTCTTCAGTTTTAATCTACAGTTCAGAACCAAAAGATTGTGGTCAGAGTCCACATCTGCCCCTGGAACTGTCTTACAATTTAATACCTCGTTCCTAAATCTCCGTCATAACATTATATAATCTATCTGATACCTTTTAGTATCTCCAGGGTTCCTCCATGTATACAACCTTCTCTCATGATTCTTAAACCAAGTGTTAGCTATGATTTAGTTATGCTCTGCGCAAAATTCTACCAGGTGGCGTCCTCTTTCATTTCTTAGCCCCAATCCATATTCACCTACTATGTTTCGTTCTCTCCCTTTTCATACCCTTGAATTCCAGTCAACCATGACTATTAAATTTTCAACTCCTTTCACTACCTGGTTTTTCACTTGGATCTTTATGCAGTTTTCATCAATCTCACTTTAATAAAATTTCACATGTATCTACTTGTCACTGCACCCGATTACTAATCTCCATCACTACAGCTGCCATATACAGCCACTGTCACAAAGAAGGACAAAGGTGCCCACAAAAATCAAGTCAGCACTGTGGGAATGAGACCATAGCTGCTAGGTGTTTGAAGGCTGGTGTAAGGATACTGCCAGTGACCGAAATAAAAGTGCAGCATAGTTTGCTGGAATGAACACCCCTCATGAAAGGTGAAAGGACTAACAGACCATTATAAAATTACAGACTGTCACAGCTAGGAGATAGAGAAATTATGTCATGTATAACTCTGATAGTGTCTCCATTGGATTTCAAGTTACTGAGAACCAGCAGATCCCAAAGCATTGAGCCACAGCAGTTCACGTGGTAGATGTCACAAATGACATGTGATGTAGTGTAGCAGAGTTGTGGCAGCTTACAACTTTAAATTCATATGTGACTCACTTTCTTCTGTATTAGTAGTGTCATGTTGATAGGAAGCCATAAAGGTCACATGATTACCGGGAATCCTGATCGAAACAATTTAAACTGTCTGCAAGTACCGCAATTACTGCATACCTACAAAACTGGAGGACACTGGCCTCAAAAATACATTATGATTTTATGAGCTTTGTCTATTAAGGGGTGTACTAACCTGTTCTAGAGTGTTGCTGTGTTAGAATAATTCTTCATCAGAGTTCATATTTTGGATTCCAACATGCTAATAGGTGCCCCAGTGGTAAGGAAGTTTAATGTTATGAGGATTTGCCCATGGATACTTAACATGCAGGGCCAGCATGTAAGTTTTCATTTCAATTGAGTCACACAACCCTATTAGGCAGCTTCTTACTGATGCAAGCAGTTTGTTCAAGGTACATTGTTGGTTAGGGTTTGGATAGTTATTTTCTATGTGAATTATGTATTTTGTGTTGATTATCACATGCTCAGTTAGCCCGCAAACTACAGTCAATAGCTATTGATGGCATTCTCCTGTAAAAATGCATCAGTTGTTACTGGCATCAGTGTATCAGCCTCACTGCATTGTAGCTGCACACTCAGAACAAGTGAGACTGGTGTGTTTTGTAGTGAATGAATAGGCGGGAGCCACTTTATGCTGTGGACAGTGTTAAGGTGATATGCAGAAAAGTATATCCAATTTACAAAGAAGATAGTGTAGGTGTCTTTAAGTATACTATGTGACATTGGTAGCAATGATATATGGCATCAGAAATCACAAATACTGTAACAGCTTAGCACATATTCATAGTAACACTGCAGAGAGCAACAGTGACTGTGTGAAGAATCAGCATAAAGGTATGGGAGTTCCAACACTTTCAAAATTTTATATCCAGCAACTAAAGGAACTATATGTCATTGTGGATACACAGCTTAACCAACAAAACTATCATCAACAAGTGTGGTACTCAGTACTGATGACTTAGCATCAGGCACGCAAAAAACAAGTCCTACACCACTTGAAGGGGAAAGGAAATGTCAAAACTGAAGCCTTTTAGGTAATCTGTAACAGCTCAGTTTGAGGAAACTACAGGCAATGCCTCATCATTCCATTTTGGTACATTCGAGCATTTAATTGGGAAGTTGCTAGAGCAGTTGCTGTGGACAATTTTGAAGCGTCTTTGTGTTTTGGCCATATGTATCTCTGTCGTCATGGCTAACAGTGATGGAAGCTGATATTATGACAGCAGCAACACATTGTGACTCATGTGAACACACCCAATCAACAGGAAACCACAAATAAGAATTTTGGTCGAGTAGTGACTTGAGCAGGAGCATAATTGGACTGGGGCAGGCCAACAACTAGGTCTCAATGGTACTCAAAAGAAAGGAAACAAAACAAATTAAAATGGAAACAAAAAGTGGAAAAATAGGTAAAAACATCTGACTAAGCACATCCACAAATGTTCGTAGCTCGTTGAGGGGCTACAGCAGTGGTCTGGAATTAGTCCTCTGAATGAACTAAATGCATTTTGGTCCACTCAGCCTGTGTCAGTAGCTAACAGGATAGGGCTCGATTTCCAGCACATCATGAGAAACAAGTACTTTTATTCACTCTGTGAAGGCAGTACAGAATTCTCCGATCAGTCATTCACTCAGAAGTCGGTGGAGGTGACTGCACTGAAATCATTCCTTGTGGTGCTGTGTTACAATCATTACTGTATGCTTCCTACCAGATTTAAACAAATGATAATGAATTTAATAACGGCTACGGAGATACAAGGATGCTTGCACAAGGTGCTGTAGACCAGAATGGAGAACTGCATCAAACCACCTTCGGACTGACAATAATAATAATAATAATAATAATAATAATAATAATAATAATAATAATAACAACAACAACTGCAGACAATAAACTGGGTGAGTATGAGTCTAGTAACAAGTGTTGGGTACCTGACAAACAGATTTGCTGCTACATTAGTTCCATACTGGCTTCCCTCCTCCCTCCCTCCCAGCCACCCTACCTTCCTCCCTTCATACTGCAGTTCTGCAAGTATGGAGGGTCCGAGACCAGTGGCACTACGATCACTTCCCACTCACTGAATCAATCACACTTACTGAAGGGTGCAGTGATTAAGACAGATTGTGATTTAATAAGTAAATTGACTGCACGGTCTTGCTATTGTTACGTAGCACTGATTGGGCCAAATGACCAACTGTCAAGATCAGATGGCCTCTAAAAAAGCTGTGTTTGGTCAGGCTGTGGAGGATGCACGGGGAAATTACATGATGCAGTGTCCATAGTTGCATTTTTCCTCCATTACAGGAAGAACAATCTCTGGAAAAAGTTCAGTGCTGTATTCCAGCCTTCAGACAAGAAACAAATACGTTTTGTCCAACACAAATGAAATGTCATATTGTTTCTTATTCTGCTTCCACCATGAAAAAACACATGCACTCCATCAAATAAATGTAGCACACAGACCAATTTCAATATATAAACCCCATTTAGAAACTACAAATTATCCTAGTGCCCTGATTTCTTATTTGGTCTTCAGAGACTTTCCAATTTGTAAAACAAAGAGTGTGTGTGTGTGTGTGTGTGTGTGTGTGTGTGTGTGTGTGAGAGAGAGAGAGAGAGAGAGAGAGAGAGAGAGAGAGAGAGAGAGAGAGAGAGAGAGAGAAAGAAATCAGAAAATATGTTTTGCACATTTTAGCTGAGTCTGATTGGTGGCAATAGAGTGGGAGAGAGATGAATTTTAAGTAACAAAAAATAGCCCTAAAATGGGGCACTCTTGATTTATTCATTTTATGTATGTAGGCAGAGAGCAAGTAAAGAGAATGTAATACTCAAAATATTAAATTAAAATAAATTCATTTCAGTTACAAGGATAATGTCAACTAGAACTTTTTCCATCGCCAAGAGATTTTGTGCTGGCTCCTACTGACAGAACACTGCACAGCAGAACAAGGGAAGGAAGTAAAATGTTTTCAGTGCCTTAACATTTTATCCAGAATGCCCCATTCTTTCTGACTTTAGTCATGCACCCTGCCACTGAATCCGTGAGGCATTGGATACATTTGTCAGAAGAGGCAACCCCTCCAAGGCTTTAAATACCAGTCCCAAAGAACACCATCAGCTATAAATGGTTTGTTTAACAGCCAGTTCTCTGTGTGTTCGTGCTACTTCCACACACATTTTCCATTGTGTTCATGTGGGCAGTCACTCACAGCCAGTCCATTACATTAATGTTTATGTTGGACAGCTGCTGTTGAACGAAGCAGACTTATAAACAAGTGAATGTTCTTCCTGTAGTGTGATTTCCCCTCCACAATACAGTATTCACAATAAATGCAGCATCACATTCTTCAAAATGTGGGCATACTGCCTGCTACTGAGGAAGCATTCCTGCTCCTCTCACCGTAATCCAACACCTCCAGAAAACTGACAATCGGCTAGTACTACTTGTTGTCACCACTTACTCCCTGTGATGTCTTGACCCTCGTAGCCGATAAACTACTCTTTGGCCTAGGTGAGACAACATGTCTGTGAAAAGTACATTTTTCCACACTGAATTCAGATGGAACTCTGTGGCTCCCAACCAGTGTAACATTTTCCTCGCCGAGTTCCTGTTTTATAGTGGATCTTTGTACATGCAGTACAGCTTTCCTTGGCCCTCAGTGAACTGTGTCACTGGAACTGGGAAGTTGGTCACTCACTACAACTGCTTTGCATCTAGGGGACAGAGTTGTTGGCTCTTACTTGCAAGCTCTGCGTCATCCTACTATGTACTCAGTCTCTTCTTGCTCGAGCCAGGAATTCTGCTGATAGTGCCTCTTTCAACAAAATTCTTCCAAATTCTGTTTACAGTAAGTTAGTAGCATGCCATATGTTCTATATACATCTCTAATCAAAAACTTGTCTTCTTCAGCCAGGGTGTTGACTGTCTCTGTAACTGAATGATCCCAGTGAGCCATCACAACTGACTGCTCAGAATGTTATGTTATTTCCACTTGCTGCTCTTGTGCTTTGCCTGGAGGGGGGCAAGTAAATGTGTTGCCATGAAAAGGAGTGCCAGTGGTGACAGACTTGTCACTTTATTTCTGGCCATAAACCTATGTGGCTCCAGATTGTGGAGGCCACGTATGCTTTTCCTGGGGTCATAGGTCCAAATCCCACCTATGGAATGGATGATGTTACCTTGAGTTTATGCTCATCTGTGCATGCCTGTGTGTGTCCCTAAATAAAAATTTGTTAACTAGTTCTTAGCAAACTTAGTCAAATTTAGTCAAATTTGAACAAGTAATTGGTAACTGTACTGTGCAGTTGCTGAATGTCAGTGGATATAGCAGACATGTCTGAGACTGATGTCTTCAAAAGATATATAAATAAAGGGAAAAAGTTGGACTGGTTGACCTCCTGTTGCACATGGAAATATGGTGGAAACACAGGGTTACTAGTTTGAATTTGGTCCAGGGATGAACTATTTTAATATGCATGTATCCTATGTCAAATTCTTAATCAAAAGAAAAAATGGAAATACACTATGTGACAAAGTATGTGGAAAATGTTCATGGCACCGTCCATCATTAGTCCTGGAATTCAATATGTTGTTGGCCCACCCTTAGGCCTTAATGACAGCTTCCACTCTCACAGGCATATGTACAGTCAGTTACTGGAAGTTTCCTTTGGGAATGACAGCCCATTCTTCATTGACTGCTGCATTGAGGAGAAGCATCAATGTTAGTCGGTGAGGTCTGGCATGAAGTTGGCATTCCAAAACATCCCAGAGGTGTTCTATAGGATTCAGGTCAGGACTCTGTGCAGGCCAGTCCATTACAGGGTTTTATTGCTGTCTAACCACTCCACCACAGGCTGTGCAATATGAACAGATGCTCAATCATGTTGAAAGATGCATCACCATCCCCTAATTACTCTTCGACAGCGAGAAGCAAGTAGGTGCTTAAAACATCAATGTGGGCCTGTACTGTGAAAGTGCCACACAAAACAACAAGGAGAGCAAGCCCCCTCCATGAAAAACATAACCCCACCATAACACCATTTCCGAATTTTTCTGTTGGCACTAGACACACTGGCAGATGATGTTCACCAGGCATTTACCACACCAACACCCTGCCATTGGACTGCCACACCGTGTACTTTGAGTCGTTACTCCATACAATGTTTTTCGACTTTTAAATTGTCCACTTTTTATGCTCCTTACACCAAGTGCAGCAGCATCTGCCATTTACCGATGTGATGTGTGGCTTATGAGCAGCCGCTGAACCGCAAATCCAAGTTCTCTCACCTCCTGCCTAACTGTCCTAGTACTTGCAGTGGATCCTGATGCAGGTTGGAATTCCTGTGTGATGGTCTGGATAGATGTCTGCCTATTACACATAACGACCATCTTCAACTGTCAGCGGTCTCTCTCAGTCTACAGATAAGGCCAGCCTGTACACATTTTTCTGTACATGTCTGTTCACATTTCCATGTCACTATCACATGAGAAAGAGTGGACTTAGGTATATTTAGGAGTGTGGAAATCTCGGGTACAGACATATGACACAAATGACACCCAATCACCTGACCACGCTCAACCACCATGAGTTCCACACATCGACCCATTCTGTTCTCTTACAATGTCCAATGACTACTGAGGTTGCTGATATGGAGTACCTGGCAGTAGGTGATAGCGCAATGCACCTAAAATGAAAAACATATGTTTTTTGGTGTGCCCGGATAGTTTTGATCCTATAGTGTAGCTACAGCAGACACTTAGGTGATGTGTGTCAGGTTGTTGCTGGTTTGTCCTGAACACCATTCATTTATTGGGTTTGTTTGTTGGTTTTGAGTTTGTTGGAGGCTAAACATCAAGGTCATCAGTCCCCTGTTCCAAAGAGACATACTTGTAAAAGGTCTATACAGTAAAAGCGAAACTCTGCACCCAGAGGGAGGGAACACCAAGGGGTACAGAGTTAAAATGAACACAGCAATAAAACTAAATAGAGGACGCTTGAAAGGACCAGAGCAAATAGTTGACTAGAGTAAAACAGACTACAGTGGTTGATGGATCATGTAGAAGGTCAACCACTCAAGTATAAACTAAGATCCTCCAGCTGGAAAGTGTTGATAGAATTATCAACACAACTTGTTCCCATAAAGACACTATTTTGGTAGCCATGTCACAATTAAAAGTCACTTGAGTTGGTGTAGCCTGAAAAATCATGTGAAAGTGCCCACACTAGAGTGAGTGATAAAACCCAGCTGAACAGATAAAACATAAAATTGAGTCATCTATAGAGGCATCATCACCTAGAATTAAAGGAAGTGCAGCTGGTAACTTAAAGGACGGCTGCAAGGGGGCTAAAAGGGGGCAGTCCATAAGAAGATGGACCACTGTCAGCCCTGCATCACAGTGACGCTTGGGCTGGTTCTCACCGTGAAGGAGATAGCTGTGGGTCAATCGCGTATGTCCAATTCAGAAACAGCAGAGAACAACTGAGTCCCTACACGTGCTCCTCAATGATGAGTTCCATACGGCTGTGGATGACTTTACCATGCGGAGCTTATTTGGTGTGTTGAAGATAGACCATTCAGAGCTCCAGACATCGTGGACCTTGCAATGTAGGGCTGACCAGAGGTCTCTTTCCACGAGACCAAGCTCCAGGGGTGGTGAAGGGGTGGCCTGCTTGGCCAACCGATCTACAGTTTCATTTCATGGAATGCCGATGTGCCCCGGGGTCCACACAAACATCACTGAACGACCACACTCGGCGAGAGCACAAACATCGTCTTCAATACTGTACACCAAAGGGTCCCGAGAAAAACACTGGTCCAGTGCTTTCAATCCACTCAGGGAGTCACTGCATATGACAAATGACTCCTCAGGGCAGGAGGAAAGGTGAACAAGTGCACGATAAAAAGCAACCAGCTCCGCAGTGAAAACACTGCTGCCACAAGGCAGGGAATGCTGCTCAACGTAGTTGCAATGGATGAAAGCAAACCCAGTGCATCCATTGACCACAGAACCATCGGTGTAGACTACATCTACATCACAAAACGAGGCAAGAAGAGCCATGAATTGTTGACAAAGACTGGAAGGTGGAACGGAGGACTGAGTCACAGGACAAATCCAACCAAAGCTGCAAGTGAGGGAGGGACCAAGAGGGATAGAAGAAGAGCGCCAGAAAGGTGGAAGAAAGGTAAAGGACTCTAGTGACGTGAGTAGGGAACGAACGTGGACCCGATCGGGAGACCCAACCTAGGCCACCGTCGTGGGGAAGGGAGTGCAGCAGACGGAAAAAGGAACCTGTGGTTTGGGTGGTCGGGTGAGGAATGGATGCGGGCGATGTATGATGCAAGGAACTTTGTTGGCGGAATTGTAGGGAAGGGATTCCAGTTTCTACAAGAAGGCTAGTCACCGGACTAGTGCGGAAGGCACCTGTCGCCAGTCTGACGCCACAATGGAGAATCAGGTTGAGGATCTGCAACGTTGAAGGTGCTGCTGTGTCATACACCACACTCCCATAGTTGAGACGGGACTGGACTAAGGCCTTATAGAGCTGTAAGAGGGTTGTTCATGCAGCCCCCCACACAGTGTGGCTGAGGCAGCTAAGTATGCTCAGGTGCCGCCAGCACCGTTGTTTAAGTTCGCGAAGATGAGAAGTGAGCCGAGCAACAAACAGCATGCCAAGAAAGCAATGCGTCTCCTCAATATGAAGGAGTTCATTGGCAAGGTAGAGTTATGGATGGAGGTGGACCATTCGACGTCAATAGAAATGCATCACTCGGGCCTTAGAGGTTAAGAACTGAAAACCATGGTTGGATGCACAAAAATGTGCCTTATGGATAGCTCCCTGCAGCCACCGTTCAGTGACACTGATGATAAGGGAACTTTAATAAAGAGAAAAGTCATGAGCATATAGAGAGGAACAGACTGATGAGCCCACCACAGCCATAAGACCATTAATCGCCATCAAAAAGAGGGCAACACTGAAAACCGAGCCCTGCAGGACACTGTTCTCCTGAATTTGAGCAGAGCTAAAATAAGTGCCAACTTTGACCCGAAAGGAGCGATTGGAGAGAAAATTCCATAGAAAAATTGGAAGTGGATCCCATAAGCCCCATTCGTACAACATAGCAAGGATATGATGGTGCCAGGTGGTATTGTACGCCTTCTGAAGATCAAAGAAAACAGCAACTAGATGTTCTCATCGAGTAACAACTGTACGAATAGCAGACTCTAGCGAGACTAAATTGTCGGTCGCTGAGCCACCCTTTTGCTGGGCCAGGAGACCCCAAGCTTTGAGTAACCATATTAGCCACCAACTCACCATCCATTCCACGAGTTTGCACAAAACGTTGGTAAGGCTGACAGGATGATAGCTATCAAGCACCAACGGATCTGCATCAGGTTTCAGCACCGGGATGCTAACGCTATCCTGCCAATGAGTTGCAAAAATGCCCTCCATCCAGATGCGGTTAAACAGGGTGAGTAATTCACCCTGACAGTGCGCCTGGAGATGGTGGAGAAACTGGTTGTTAATTCGGTCTGGATCTGGAGAGGTATCGTGGCAAGCTGTAAGGGCACTTTAGAATTCCCATTCACTAAATGGGGCATTGTACTGCTCCCAACAGTGCGTGTGAAATGGCAACTGTTTTTTTTTTTTTTTTTGTTTGTGGTTTTAGGGCGCAAAACTTCTATGGTCATTAGCGCCCAGCCCGTGATGTAGAAAACAGGTAAAAACGAAATTTAAAATCAGCAGCAATGGGAACAAAGTCATAAAATTTGAGAAACTAAAGGCAGAAGGAATGCTTAAAATTCCACTATAGAAAGGGGTTGGTTGTCCCCCAAAAAAAAGGCTTCAAATGACTGACATCATTTCACTGTCACTAATAAACTGTAGAACGCGGTCAGCTGAGCGCGTGTCATCTGCTAAAATCGACGATAGATCCGGCGTTAGCTGTAGACAGGAGCGTAACGGATTAAAATAGGGGCATTCAATTAAAAGGTGTCTGACCGTCCACAGCTGAGAGCAGTGGGGACAGAGTGGGGGAGGATCACCGCTTAAAAGATGTCGATGACTAAAAAGACAGTTACCTATCCGGAGTCTAGCTAAAATTACCTCCTCCCGACGACTCGATCGGGAGGAAGAGGTCCATGCGCAAGGAAGGGCTTTCACTTCCCGCAATTTATTATGGGGAAGTGTTGACCAATGCGCATGCCATAAATGAGCAACTTGGCGACATAAACCGCTCCGTAGATCGGTAAACGGAAGAGACTGAATAGCTGGCCGAGGAAGAGAGACTGCAGCCTTGGCCGCTATATCGGCCGCCTCGTTTCCACAGATACCAGCATGTCCTGGGAGCCAGAGGAACGCCACTGAGACGCCCCCCAGGTGGAGCAAGCGCAGACAGTCCTGAATCTGGTGGACCAGAGGGTGCACAGGATAAAGAGCTTGGAGACTTAGGAGAGAGCTGAGAGAATCTGAGCAGATTACGTACTGTATCCGCTGATGGCGGCGGATGTAGTGGACAGCCTGGAGAATAGCGTAAAGCTCCGCAGTATAAACCGAACACTGGTCAGGAAGCCGAAAGTGATTTGGGGTGTCGCCAACAATATAGGCACTCCCTACACCTAACGATGTTTTCGAGCCATCGGTGTAAATAAATGTGGCTTCCGTCATTTGTGCACATAGAGCAGCAAATGCCCGACGGTAAACAAGTGTAGGAGTACCATCCTTGGGAAATTGACATAGGTCTCTGAGCAAGTCGATCCGGGGACGGAGCCAAGGCGGTGCTGTACCCCAAGTTGTCAAGAAGGTTTCAGGAAAGCGGAAGGAAAGAGAATGGAGCAGTTGACGGAAGCGGACTCCCGGGGGTAGTAGGGAGGAGGAGCGGCCTGCATACCCGACATCAAAGGAGGCGTCGAAAAAAAGGTCATGGGCTGGATTAGCAGGCATGGAAGACAGATGGCTAGCATAACGACTCAGAAGGACTGCCCGCCGATTGGATAGCGGAGGTTCAGCAGTCTCAGCATAAAGGCTTTCCACAGGGCTGGTGTAAAAAGCTCCAGACACTACACGTAATCCACGGTGGTGGATAGAGTCGAGACGCCGAAGAATAGACGGCCGAGCAGAGGAGTAGACTATGCTTCCATAATCCAATTTCGAGCGCACTAAGGCGCGATAGAGGCGGAGAAGGACCACTCGATCCGCTCCCCAAGAGGTGCCATTCAGGACACGGAGGGTGTTAAGGGAACGCAGACAGCGAGCCGAAAGATAGGAAACGTGGGAGGACCAGCACAGTTTTCTGTCAAACATAAGACCCAAGAATTTAGCGACGTCGGAAAACGGAAGGTTGACAGGACCTAGATGTAAGGAGGGAGGAAGAAACTCCTTACGTCGCCAAAAATTAACACAAACGGTCTTACTGGGTGAGAAACGGAAGCCGGTTTCGATGCTCCACGAGTGGAGGCGATCGAGACATCCTTGAAGACGTCTTTCAAGAAGGCTGGTCCGTTGAGAGCTGTAGTAGATCGCAAAATCGTCCACAAAGAGGGAGCCCGAGACATCAGGAAGGAGACAATCCATAATTGGATTAATGGCAATGGCAAACAGTACAACACTCAGCACGGAGCCCTGGGGTACCCCGTTTTCTTGGGAGAAAATACGGGATAGAGTAGTGTTCACCCGCACCCTAAATGTGCGCTCTGCCATAAATTCGCGAAGAAAAAGGGGCAGCCGGCCTCGAAAGCCCCAAGAGAACAGTGTGCGGAGGATGCCTGTCCTCCAACAGGTATCATATGCTCTCTCCAGATCAAAAAATATTGCTACCGTTTGGCGTTTCCGGAGGAAATTGTTCATGATATAAGTGGAGAGAGCAACAAGATGGTCAACGGCAGAACGATGTTGTCGGAATCCGCATTGGGCTGGTGTTAAAAGACTGCGGGATTCCAGCCACCAAGCTAAACGGTAATTCACCATACGCTCCAAAACCTTACAGACACTACTCGTGAGAGAAATGGGGCGATAGCTAGAGGGGAGATGTTTGTCCTTTCCAGGTTTCGGAACAGGAACGACAATAGCTTCCCGCCATCGCCTGGGAAAGGTACTGTCGGTCCAAATTCGATTATAAAGGCGAAGGAGGTAGCGCAGGCTATGGGTTGATAAATGCAGCAACATTTGGACATGGATACCATCCGGTCCTGGGGCGGAGGAGCGAGAAGAAGAGAGTGCATGTTGGAGTTCGCGCATGGAGAAAACAGTATTGTAGCTTTCGCGATTTTGAGAGGAGAAAGCAAGATGTCGCACTTCCGCTGCACGTTTCTTCGGGAGAAACGCTGGCGGGTAATTTGAAGAGCTCGAAATCTCAGCAAAGTGCTGACCCAATGAGTTAGAAATTGCGACGGGGTCCACTAAGGTGTCATGCGCGACAGTGAGCCCAGAGACCGGGGAGAAACTAGGCGCGCCTGAGAACCGTCGAAGCCGACTCCAAACTTCCGAGGAGGGAGTGAAGGTGTTAAATGAGCTAATAAAGAATTGCCAGCTTGCCTTCTTGCTATCGCGGATGACGCGACGGCAACGCGCACGGAGCTGCTTATATCGGATACAGTTGGCCAAAGTTGGATGGTGACGGAAAATGCGAAGAGCACGTCGCCGCTCACGTATTGCGTCACGGCATGCCTCGTTCCACCAAGGAACTGGGGGGCGCCGGGGCAATTCGGATGTGCGTGGTATTGAACGTTCCGCAGCTGTGAGAATAACGTCGGTAAAATGTGTGACCTCATCGTCGACGCTGGGAAAGCGACGGTCATCGAATGTCGCTAGAGACGAAAAAAGTGTCCAATCGGCTTGGGCAAACTTCCAGCGTCGCGAGCGCATATATGGCAGTTGAGGCTGCAGTCGAAGAACACATGGAAAGTGGTCACTCGAGTGTGTATCATCAAGGGCGAACCATTCGAAGCGCCGGGCTAGCGGAACAGTACCGACCGCAAGGTCCAAATGAGATAAATTTGCCGTGGAGGCAGACAAAAACGTGGGGACCCCAGTGTTGAGGCAGACTAGATCCGCTTGGTGGAAGACGTCTAGCAATAGTGAGCCACGTGGACAAGGATGTGGAGATCCCCAAAGCGGCTGGTGGGCATTGAAGTCCCCAACCAGCAAATAGGGGGGTGGAAGCTGATCAAGAAGATGAAGGAGATCAGCTCGTGCCAGTGGTGTAGACGATGGAATGTATACCGTACATAGAGAGAACGTGTATCCAGAAAGGGAAAGACGGACGGCGACAGCTTGGAAGGAACTGTTTAAGGGGATTGGGTGATAATGGAGAGTATCATGGAGCAGAATCATGAGTCCTCCATGGGCTGGAGTGCCTTCAACAGAGGGGAGGTCATATCGGACGGACTGAAAATGAGGGAGAACAAAGCGGTCATGGGGACGCAGCTTTGTTTTCTGAAGACAGAAGATGACCGGCGAGTAGGATCGTAAGAGGATCGACAATTCATCCCGATTGGCGCGAATGCCGCGGATATTCCAGTGGATAATGGACATAGGGTGAACAGAAAATGGAGAAACGTGACCAAGGGTGCTGTCAACTCAACGACTGCTCAGAGCTTGCGACCGACAGCATGGAATGGCATTCAGTCGAAAGCAGAAGATCCTGATCCATAGGTTGGTCAGGAGCAGCTCCTGCCACCAACGATCGGCCAGTTGACCGGCCACCAGCAGTGCGCCTCGGCGACACGGAAGATGGCCGAGGGCGATTTCCGCCAGGTGGTGCTGTAGTTGGGACACGCCTTGGCGGAGAAGGAGAGGAACTGTGTTTCTTCGTAGCCTTCTTGGAGGTATGATGTTTAGATAAAGGAGGAACCGATGGTTGTGAAGTTGCAGTACGTAAAAACTCTTCACGAGAATGCTCTTTTTTCGAAGACTTGGCGTCTGACTTTTGGGCTCGAGATTTAGCAGAACCCGACGAAGGGTGAGCCATAGAGTGGGCAGGCGAAAGTGGTGAGGTTGAACGGGCGATCTTTGCGCTGGCCGATCTGACGACCGTGGTACTAAATGTGAGGTCGCAAGTCTGTGTGGCCGCCTCCTTTGTTGGCCGAGGAGAAGCAAGGACAGTGCTGTATTTTCCTTTCTGAGGCACGGTGGGCTGTCGACTGGCGAGTAACTTTCGAGCAGCAAAGGTCGACACCTTTTCCTTCACTCTTATTTCCTGGATGAGCTTTTCATCCTTAAAAACGGGGCAATCTCGAGAGGAAGCAGCGTGGTCACCCATACAGTTGATGCAGTGTGGGGATGGAGGTGGACAAGCACCCTCATGGGCATCCTTGCCACACGTTACACATTTGGCCGGATTGGAACAGGACTGGCTGGTGTGATTGAACCGCTGACATTGATAGCAACGCGTAGGGTTTGGGACATAAGGGCGAACGGAAATTATCTCATAGCCTGCTTTGATTTTTGATGGGAGTTGAACTTTGTCAAATGTCAAGAAGACAGTGCGGGTTGGAATGATGTTCGAGTCAACCCTTTTCATAACCCGATGAACAGCGGTGACGCCCTGGTCAGACAGGTAGTGCTGAATTTCTTCGTCAGACAATCCATCGAGGGAGCGTGTATAAACGACTCCACGCGAGGAGTTTAAGGTACGGTGCGGTTCCACCCGGACAGGGAAGGTGTGGAGCAGAGAAGTACGCAGCAATTTTTGAGCCTGGAGGGCACTGTGTGTTTCTAACAACAGGGTACCATTCCGTAATCTGGAACAAGACTTTACAGGACCCGCAATTGCGTCGACACCTTTCTGAATAATGAAAGGGTTGACCGTGGAAAAGTCGTGACCTTCGTCAGACCGAGAAACAACAAGGAACTGTGGCAACGATGGAAGAACCGTCTGTGGCTGAGACTCAGTGAACTTACGTTTGTGAGCAGACATAGTGGAAGGTGAGGAAACCATTGCGGAAGAATCCCCCATGATTACCGGCGTCTCCGATGGCGCGCTCCTCCCTTGTGGGGGCCCTCACCGAGGGCACACCCGCCTTAGGTGATTGTTCACACCTCAGGTCACACCTCCCGACAAACGGACGGAGGGACCAATCGGCACTTTCGGAAGGTATCAGCTCGGGTAATCACCCCTCCCTGGGCCTGGCCTTTACCAGGGGGTACGTACGTGTCCTACCTGTCTACCCGGGGCGGGGAATTACGCGTTACCCCGTCACCGGCTACGCATGGAAGTGCGTGGGTCGGCCTTCAGACACGCACAGGGAGGAAGAAAGAGAAAGGGAAAGGAAAGAAGAGGGGGTCTCAAACGCCACAGTGGAGAGAAGGGTAAAGAGAAGAGGTAAGGAAAGGAGAAGGACAAAGGAAGGAAGAAGACATACAAGCAAGGAAGAAGAAGAATGCGGTACATTTACAAGCATCCGTCTCCGGACGTAGGCGCAAACCATACTCCCAGAGGGGGAGAAAGTGAAGGAAAGAGCCAGAGGTGAGGGGGGGGGGTGAAGACAGGGGATGGGGAAGGATGCAGAAAGGGAAGGTATGCAGCCCGGAAAGGAAGGAAGGCCACATTAGCTCGGGGCCCCGTGCTCGCTACGCACGTATCCACAAAAGAGTTGTGGATCCCCTGGGGGGGAAATGGCAACTGTGTACGCTCAGGCTGCTCTTTAATGGCGTGGAATTCTGCACTGTAGCCTGCTGTCATGGAACTACGAGTGAAGTACTCTGCCAGATGTTCGGCGATGGTGATTGGGTCAGTACAAAGTGTACTCCGAAGAGAAAGGCAAGGGACAGACGCATGAGGGCGATTCATTTATTGGGTCCAGAGATCAAGTTGAGGGGATATGTGACATGCATGGATGGCAAGTCAAATCATCTGCATACGTTTCCTTAACCTTGCACAGCTTACACTGGAGGACAGGCCACGTGTTAAAAAAAAAATTTTCTTAAGCACTTTTGCCATTATCAGCATGACAAGAGAGAAATCAGGATTGGACTAATATGCCATTTCTGGTGACTAACACCTTTGATAATACTTCAGTTACAGTCATCCACTCACCACAAGAATATCACAGTAGAGCTAACATCAATGGTTGAGTTGGACCCAGGGCATGGGTAATGACAACCAAAGGTGTATTCATTTATTTATCTTCATTTATTTCTTATGTTTGTTACTAGTAATTAGGGTCTCACAGATGTTCTAAGGCCTCCCATGACATCTTCCACTGCTCTGTGCCCCCCAACTATTGTTGGTATAACACAAGATTGCGGCTCACCTCACAATTATCTCCCTTATCTTCCCCTTCTTCCTGTTCCCTTTTTTGAGCATTTAGTCTGTTGTCAGTCAGCTTGTAAATAACTGCAGGTGCATCCACATGATATGCAGTACACTAGGACTCCCAGTCAAGACAAACATCGTGTGATGAAAACCTGAATAGTATTGTAAATCACATGAAGAAATTGGACCTCCTTTTTCTGTAGAAATGTTTGTGGAAGTGCAATTCACAACGTTGATATTGTACTGGATTATACACAGGCACAGTAATGGAAAGTGAAGTTATAGTTTGGCACATGTGACAGATGAGATCTGTTGGAATATAATCAAGTATTTAGTTGCAACTCTTTGCTTGCCTAGGCCAGCACATGGATGATACCGTGAATCATTAGTTTTACTGTTTCTATTCTTTGCCATGATGTCTGGTTTGTGTTCAAAAAGCTATATCAAACTTGACACCCATTCTACATCCACATCAGTAAATGCACATAAGTCAGTATTTAAGATGCCAGCATACAAGTTCAAATGCATCTGGAAGCTTTTAATTGTTGGCATTCTTTTATCTGTTAGTTCAAAATGGATGAAATAGATTATAGTTAATATTCTCTGACAAGCAGGTGGCCCTGTAACGTTGCATAACTAATTTGATAATGCTGCCCTTTCATTAGAGCTTTAAAGGCTGTATGTATGTGCACAAGTATATCATTATTTGTTCACACTTTGTCGAAGTATTCTGTCATTAATTTATTGGGAAATATTAACCACTGTTTTAAACATTTAAGGATGGTAAGTATTATGTGTGGTTTTAGTAGTCTGTAACGTTTCTTATCATGAACTGTTAATGGTTTCATGCTTCATTATGTCTTTTAATAAGAGCTCTTCAAATGTTGCTTTTGTGGTTGGTTGTTTTCTCTATCATAAAACATTATAACTTTCATGACTCTAGCTACAGGTACGTTAAGAAAATTACCTGAAACAGAGTGAATCCCATATGGAACAAGAGCAGCTATTTCATTTCTCACACACACAATTCCATTATTTGCAGAAATGTCTGAAAAATCTGTCTCTCTCTTTCTAGTGAATTTGCAAAAACAATAAAAAATGGAAATGTGTAGCATTGAACTCTACACCTTCAGGTTACCATGCAATGCTTCTATCATTTCACCATGGGGAATGGATTTTGGAAGAGCATGAAATTGTGTGTCCTTAACCTTCATTCCAAAACATGCAGAGATATATTTTCAAGCTGCAAAATGATGGCACTGTTGCCAAATGGTCTGATCTTTCCTGGCTTTTGTCTACTGAGGCTCAATTGTTTGTTTGCTGATGAGTGTACACTGACCCCTACCTCTGCACCTCAATGCCTCGAGCCATCACAATTCTTCAAAATTGAATTTAACAGTACCATGAAAAGAATAGCTTCTGCTCGCCATAACGCAGAGATGCCGAGTTACACAAAGGCACGACAAAAAAACTGTCACAAAGTGAGCTTTCAGTGAACAAGTCCTCTGTTATATATAGATAACATTCACTCAGACACTCACACAAATGAAGCTCTCACACACGTGACCACAGTCTCTGGCAGCTGCACATGATGGGACAGGCAATCAAGTGGGGGTAAGGAGGAGGCTGGGGCAGGGAGGGGGTGGTTATCAGGGTAGGGGTGGAGGACAGTAAACTGCTGGAGATGACCTGCAGGAGACAAGACAGTACCATAGGCACACCAACTTCCTGGTAAAGGTGTCCAACAAGGCAGTACCCACACATACCTTGAAAAATCCATACTTTAAAAATTCCTGAAGGACATGGGGCATGTGACTTCAGAAGCACCACATGTAGATAGGTCAAGGATACCAGTCCTCCTGCAGGTGTTGTAGGCTTTCTCCAAATTGAAGAACCCTGCCAGTGTCCGATATTTCCACAGAAAACCATTTGTGACACAGGTTGACAAAGCGACGAGATGGTCAACTGTGGAACAGCCTGCTCAAAATCTGCACAGTGCAGTGGTCTTTGAATTGTCCGACTCTAGCCACTATACCAGCCAGGCATGAATTATATGTTTCATCAGTTTGCAAACACAGCTTGTGGGAGAAATGGAGCAGTAACTAGAAGGAAGGTATTTTTCCTTACTGGGCTTGTGTATGGCTATGGGTAAGACGGTGGCTTCATGCTGGCATCTGGGAAACGGCGTACTCTCCCCAAATGTGATTGTACATAAGAAAGAGCAAGTGATTGCCCACAAGAGAAAGGTTTAGCAACATCTGAATGCAAACATCATCCAGCTCTGGGGTGGAGGATCGGTATGAAGTGAGAGCAAGTTCTCACCCCCTCATAGTAAAGGCAGCTTGTAGCACTCACTAATCTGCCAAAATAAGGGTACTGCCCAAGCTGCCTCCACTTGTTTCTGATGGAGGAAGGCAGAATGGTAGTCGGTGGAGCTCTAAATATCTGCAGAATAGCAGCCCAATTGTCAGAGACAGTGATAGGGTCCTTTATGACTTAATCTACGGCTGTCAGGCCAGAAATTGGGGAATGGATCTTGGTCCTGCAGAGACCACACAACAGAGGAGGTGGTGGAACTGTTAAAAGAAATACTAAAGGACATATAGCTAGATTTTTATATCCTGAAGGGTGCGACAACACTGTGCATGCAACTATTTATAATGAATGCAGTTTGCCGTCACAGAATGATGGTTAAAAACATGGAGAGGACATCTCTGCATGTGAGTTGAGTCACAACACAGCTCAGTCAATGAAGGCACTGGGACATGGTGCAGTGAAGATGAAGTGCGAGAATGGAACATTGTGTAGTGGTAATGAGAGCATTTGTGAGATATCCCACCTGGGCATCACAACTGGAGAAATTATGTTACTCAAAGGGTGCCAGGGAACAGTAAATCTCCTGTCGTACTTAGAAAGCTTCCATTTGGGTGTTCACATAGGTGGGGTAGGAGTCAGAAAATGGATAGTACATGGGAAACGGTTGCTCGAGTATGTACCAGAGACAGTGATGAGATGATGGGCAAATTGGGCAGTGCAGGAGAGGTCCAGATGGGGTAAGTGTGCATGGAGTGTAAAAGGAACATGGGTACTACCATGATAAGGCAAATGAGGTTAAGGTGACTGAGAAGTCAGCCAAGAGGTCACCTCTCTGACAGGTTCTGGGAGAGTCCCAAAGGGAATGGTGTGTATTACAGTCAATGAGCAGCAGAAAGGGATGAGGGAGTTGGCCAGTAAGCTGGAAAAGGACTGTCCAGTGACACTGAATGATTGAGGGACGTAACCAGTACATATGGAAAAGTTCAGGAGAGGAAGTAAAACACGGACTGGAATAGCTTCAAGCCAGGTAGTCATGGAGAAGGGTTGACTTTAGATGTCATTCCATATGAGCAGCTTGACTACCCTCTCTCTCCTCCTATGATATGGAATGCCATCTTTGGAGAGGGGGAGTCAAAGCAGACAGGGAAGAAATACGAAAGCTCAAAGCAATCCTGAGGATGCAATTTTGTTTCCTGCAGGCAGAGAACAAGCAGAGGCTTTGATTCCTAGAAGAGCCACAAGTCCTCTTTGTTGGATCGAAGGCCACCAATATTCCATTGTGACAGTGTCATGATTAGGAAAGAGGAGGATGAAGAAATGGAGAGGTGGCATCTCAGCAGCTATCAAATGGCAGCTTTTGAAGGCTCACTGCTACAGGGCACAGACGCTGGAGGATACTCCTCTATGAGATCTACAGAGGCACTGGCATTCTCTTTCTATCCATCCTATGAGTCCAAAGCAGAAAAATGGTTGGTGGTGCAAGTTGGTGACGAGGTGGTCAGCCACACTGTTGAAGAAGGTCTCCGAGTCTATGAAGAAGCAGATCATTTATCCTTGTTTTATTTCTTGGGGCCTTTCTGGTTGGCAGAGAAAGCCTCAACTGTTCGTTGGCCGGAGGGACACAGGAAAACTGAAAATATTTGTGAGAGTGTTCCTTCTGTCCTTTCTGACCTATCAGTGGTGCAGCAGGCAACGTTGTCCCGTGAGGTAAAATTTGATGCTTGTTGCACAGCTGGAGAAGAAGGAGGAGGAGGAGGAGGAGGAGGAGGCGGAGGAGGAGGAGGAGGAGGAGGAGGAGGAGGAGCACAAACACAATGACGACAACAACAATGAAGACAAGGAGGAGGAGACGGGGCTGCCACTATGACACTGAGTTATTTTACAATCACGGGGCTGTATTTCATATCATACGTCTGGATGTCCATGGCCTTAAGGAGCGAGATGTAGCAATAATGGTACTGTAATGGCCTGATGGTAGAATGCAGGGTTACTGACTAGCCAACAATTCGTGAGTGACCTTGTAAGATATCTTTTCCTTCACCCATATCTCCAGATCTCCTGGACGGCCCGATCATCAAGGTACATGATTATCTTGGTAGGAGGTGGCATGGTCACCATTGCAATTTATGCAGCATGGAGAAGGTGGCAGACAAGATACACAGTTGGCTGGGTGTTGACAGGACATATGAGTTGTCATAATGACAACACTTGTAGCAGTCCGTTGGGTACAAAATGTATTGTCTGACTGTGATAACTTCATAGCCTGCTTTGATCTTGGATGGAGGTACCACTATCAAAAGTGAGGAAAATAGTGTGCAAGATCTCTAATAATGCATCTCCCTTTTTATCAACCAATGGAGAGCGATGACACCTTGATCAGAGAGCTGTGTGTGGATTTTGCCCTCACTCAGACCATCGAACAGTGTAGTGTATGTAATACCATGGGAAGAATTCTGCACTCAATGGGGCTTAACATGCATAGGATAGGCTTGGAGGACCGAAGCTGCAAGTTGTTTTTGTTGTGCCTGAGAATCACACGTAGTCCAAAAGCAAAGAGCCATTCTGTGCACAGGAGAAGGATTTCATGGGAGTGACAATGGCATCAATGCCATTGTGAACAATAAATGGTCCTACCGTAGCAAAGGACTGGCTGTCTTCAGTGCACAAAACCACAACACACAGTGTTGCAGATGGTAGGGTTATTGAATCATTAGCCTCATTCCTTTTACGTTTAGTATACTCTTTGTGAAGATGATGATTTGCTCATTGTGAGGAGCTGCCCCATGATTTTCAGCATCTCCAATGGCACACTTCCTCCAATAGGGCCCCCATCCCTCAGGAGCAAGTGCATTCACCTTATGTGATTGTTCACACCTAAGGTCACACCTCCTGAACACCTGACAGAGTGACTAATCCATAGTTTGGGAAGGTAGCAGCTGAGCCAATAACGACCCCCCACCTACTCGGGCCTGGCCTGTACCACAGGGTATGTGCAAACTGTTGGCCTGGGGCTGGAAATTATGTATCAGACACATGGGCTTGCCCTCAGGAGTGCACAGATAGCAAGAAGAAAAAGAGGAACCTCAAATGCCAAAGCAGGAGGGGGATAAGAGAAGGGAAAGAAGAAAGAAAAATGTAATGAAAAACAGTGGAGCGACTTTTCTGATATTGGCCGCTGAAAATAAAGAACACATCTCCAAAAACATCACATATGTACCACAATGGTGGGGAAAGGAATAGCAAAAGGATAGACATGTAGCATGGCAGTGAAAAGATGTTGCAAAGGCTGAGGCCCGTGGTAGCCAAGCATGAACCTGTCAAAGAGCAGCAAGTCCCATGGGTGGATGCGGTGGGGTGGGGTGGGGTGCAGTGAGGTGAGGTGAGGTGAGGTGAGGTGGGGTGGGAAAGAGCACCGAGTTTGGTTGTGCACTCATCGACAGGGTGGTTCAGTTGTTTCTTGTCCACAGTTTGTCAGTGGTCATTCATGCAGTCAGACAACTTCTTGTCTGTCATGCCCTTGTAGAATGCAGTACATTGATTGGTTGCAGCCTAGCTTGTGGATCACATGACTGGTTTCACAGGTTGCACACCATTGATGGGATAGGTGATGTTTCTGACTGGACTTAAGTAGGTGGAGGTGGTGGTAAGAGGATGTGTGTGACATGTCTTGGATCTACATCTATTACAAGGGTATGAGACACGAGGCCACGAGGTTCGAAGCAAAGGTTGTGTAGCATCATTGGCCACTGGAGTACTGGTGTGGGAGATTGGTGGGGACGTAGTGGGTAGGAAACTTCTCATTTCAGGGTACAATGAGAGCCTATTTCTATTCCTTCATTATTGCTTCAGCTAACACAATGGTATGCTGTGTTGTTGTATTTTGAAGTGAGCAGCAGTATCATAAAATACACTGTGAACCATGTGAGAAAAATTTACGACCTGTGAAAAAAAAAATAAGGAAGAGAGACCCAGATTCTGAGCTAGCACCACAACCCCCCTATGAGGCAATTGCCTACGAGGTAATTACTACTTGAATATGTGTGTGGCAGGGACCTGATGCAACTGTGCTGTTTAATACTCAGAGGGTCATAATTGTGTGCTAACACTCGTATGTGGCAAACAGATCTATACAATGAAGTTTATTTTATTATTGTTTAGTTGTGCAGTGATTCAGATCATAGAATATGGGTTTATTTTATCACTGCTTAATCAAATTAAGATTAATCTGTCGTTTTGCTCATATACATTTACCTCGGTATCAAGACCGCCATCCTTTACATGTGTATAAAGTACACCATACCTCTGTTTATGTCGCAAAAACCAGCACACCAGGTGTATTGAAATAAGTATGTCAAGAAATCTAATAAACAGAAAGAAGCATTTCAATTTAAACAAGTCTTGGGGTCCAATGCTGAATTTATTAAGCTACCACTGGCAATCACTTTCACCAGTGCTGATATACACAAAATATTTGCATATTGCAAAATATCAGTGAAGGCTCCAAACAACAAAAAGCATGAAATTGCACAGTAGGTACCAGCAATCAAACTCTCTTATACACAGTGGTGATTGAACAACAATAAATGGTTTCTTGGCAGATTGAATACCTAGCACCGATTTCATGTAACTTCAGACTTGCAGTACCTGAAAGATCCTGCGCAATATGTCATCGAAATATTGTGCATAAAATGTTGAAAACTCAGCAGGACTCCTGGAAGCACAGAACTGAACACTGACAAGGCTTCTCCATTAGACATTTTCAAGTACGGGCTAAGAGATGTTTATCTAAATATCAAAATTTTTGTACAAAATTTATGACACTCCTATTGACTACAGCATCACTTCAAGTACTTGGCCTGGACAGGAGGAGGGGGCTAGGCTTTGGAAATTCTGCCAAGGGTGCCAGACTACCTTGATGGAGGTCTGTAAATGATGAACCACCACAAAAAATTCAAGGCCTTTTAGAATTTCCAGTAAATGTAACGGAAATTAATTTAAAAGAAGACTAACTGCTAATGGACTTCCTCAGTCAAATGAGGATTTTCCAAATAATGGAGGAGGACATTTTTCTTGTAATTACTACAATAAACTGGGCTCAAACTGCACAGTAATTTCTTAACATGTTCAGAGAACCAGCACATGTAATAAATGTATTGTCAATTCTATGGCTCAATGAAAATATGTTTACCACCTGTCTGCCACATATTTTTGTCTGCTCGTTAAGGGCTTGAGGCCAAAATCATGACAGCAGTGAAATAAACAGAAAGTAAAGAAATTCATAAATCAAGTAGGACATCACCCACCTCACAGAAGAACCATCACAATTGAGGCCAATCACTTTGTGTCAAAGCTCTCTCTTGAAATTGATGTCAACCCACCTTAGGAAGCTCCCAAGGGAAGCTAAAACATGGATATCTTGCAACTAAATGTCAGAAAAATTTCAGTTAGCTCAAGTGCGTATTTCACAAAGAAGTACAATGGAAGTTATGAATTTGAAAGTAGTAAGGAATGGTGAATTTGAAGTAAAACTCCTGTCTAATAAAGAACAAAAAAGTCACAAAGATTACTAAAACATAATGCAGACAGACTCACTAATAAAAGTATCAGTTAAAAGCCATCAATATGCAATTAAAGTGACTAAACATGGCAGCTGGAAAAAAGATATCCACAATGCAAAACATAATTCAATCAATAAAAAATGAAGGGAAAATGTGGTGGAATGAAATATGCACAGAAACCATACCAGAGAGGGCTAGAAGGTGAGTAAGATGAAAATGCTCTAAGAAAATTCTAGATCATGATCGATCTAAACAACAAAGAAAGAAAACAACAAGATTAATCAGAAATACCAAATAAGCCTTTGAGAAAGAGAAACTTTTGCAAATAGACAAAAAAATTCCCATATTTATCAAACTATGAAGAACAAATTAAAGGGGTTTCAAACTGCAAATATGTTTCTAAAACAAAAACGGCCAAATTGGGTTAAATAATACTTTCAAGACATTTTCATGAATTTGGATTCTCACATAGTAATGAAAATTATGAAGATGATTCAACACCTTTTATGTAAGAAACTGAAGAAGGAATTAACACGCTCATAAATAACAAAGTTTGTGGAGAAGATTTTATTACAGCTGAACTTTTGAAGTTGTCCTTGCAAATTGAAGCAAATTACCTAAATTTACTCTTTGATGAAATCTGGAAAACATTAAAAAATATCCCAGAGGAATGGAAAGTTGCCTTGATACATTGACTGCATAAGAAACATAATAAACAGGATGTTAAAAACTACATAGTAATCTCCATACTGTCAGTTGCATCTACGTATTTTCCAAAATTTTATCAAGCAGAATAAAAAACAACACTAGACAGCCATTAATCTGAATATCAAGCTTGCTTTAGAGGAAGGGAAGGTCATGATCAGATCAAATATTTAATCTCAAGTCAGTAATTCATCACCAATTACTCAATTCACAGGACATAGTATTTATGTTTGTGGATAACAATAAGGCTTTTGATTATGTTGACAGAAAAACTACAGATAAAATAATTCGAGAATTTGGTGGAAAGTCTAATCTGACAAACCCAATCAATGAAACACTTACAGATACTGCTCTGGAAAGTAATTCTTATGGGATAAATTTCACAGACTTCAAAATAAAAACAAATGTACACAGGGTGACTGCCTGTCCCCAATTATTCTTAACCCAGATGACCCTGACATCCTTCTGGAAGGACAACGTCACTCACTGTTGAAACTATTTGTTTTTGTGAATAACGCATTGTTGCAACAGAGTGAGATGCATTGCTATAAAAAGTGGGCAGAGTCAGTTGCGCACTGCAACAGTCAATTTGACACTGTCGTTCATAGTGAGTGAGAAATTGTGTGTTGGAAATATGGCCTATTTTACCATGGACGAACTGACTGATCTCGTCATCGATGGGTATGTATATTTTCTTTCATATTGTGTCAATAATTCTGAAACTTGTCATATAATATCGTAAAGAATTAACATATATTATATATGGGTTCACATTACGACTGAAAGTTTTTGTCAGTTGTAATTCAATAATGTTTTCAACCGTCCTTCCAGAAGGACATCAGGATAATATGTTGTCATTTTGTATTCACAGGAAATGATTTACACTGATGGAACTTTTGGACATGTTAGAATCAAGAGATGAGGAAATACCTAATACTGGTGTGAATGTAACATTACACCCTAATCTGAATTCAACTGATGACGTAACAGATGATTTGGGTGCTGAAGAAAATCCAAGTGTAGATAAATTACCAGCAAGTCAGCTCAATGCTACTGCACTTTGTGATTAGGCCATTTCTACCAGTGGTAATTCTGTGAATGCAACAAGGAAATAATCATTTACTTCTGATGTTGTTCCAGGACCCTCCAGCAGTACTAAAACAGCAACAATAAGAACAATAACCAAAAACAAACCAGCAAGGCTATCAAAGAATAAAATTTTAAATCTCAAGAAATATAACTGTAAAAGTGGTGAAATAGTTAATCCAACACCTGTATGGCCTCTAATTCTCACAGTTGCAATGAAGAAGGGGCAAACACCATTTGAATACTTCCAATAGTTTTTTGATAATGAAGTGCTTCAAATGATGATCACTTACACAGATCAGTATGCAGCCAAGAGAAATAGACTAGGTGATTGTTCAGAAGATGAGATGTTGATCTTTATTTCAATACTTCTGCTATGTGGATATGTAACAGTGTCACACAGAAAGGAGTACTGGTAATAAGATAAAGACAGCCACAATGACCCTGTAACAAATGCCATGTCCAGAGATCAGTTTGACTTTATCTTTTCCAATTTGCATGTATGAAACAATGACAGTTTAGATAAATCAGACCGTTTTGGGAAAATCTGCTCATTACTGTGTATGCTGAATGATAGATTCAAACAATTTGCGCCTCACGTGCAGCATCATTCTGTCGATTAATTGATGGTCCCATACTTCAGAATTCATGGATGCAAACAATTCATAAAAGGGAAACCAATCCGATGTGAATTCAAATTTTGGTGTGGAGGCACAAGTGTTGGATGTATTATTTGGCTCAAACCCTACCAAGGAGCTGGCACGTGTAGTAAGGATTATGAAATGCAAGGTATGGGGTACGGTGTGGTAATGACTTACGTTGACCAGTTACTTCCATATGTTCCATATCGAATATACTTTGATAACTTCTTTACCAGTGTTGAACTGCTACATTACCTAAAATAGAGGGGCCTCGAAGCAACAGGAAGAATAAGAGGAAACAGAGTTAAGAATTGTTCTCTATCATCTGTGGATAAAATGGTAAAAGAAAATAGAGGATCATATGAAGTTTTTTCTAACTCAGCGTCCGGGATTTCTGTTGTATGTTGGAATGAGAACAATGTTGTTACTGTAGCCACCAATTTTGACAGAGTGCAACCACTTCGCTCTGTAGCAAGATTTGCCAGGGAACAAAATAAATGGATTAGCGTGCCTCAACCTAACTTGTTAGAATCCTACAATACTCATATGGGAATAGATCAAGCTGACCAGAAGGTATCCATATACAGATGCTCTATAAGAGGGGAAAAAGTGGTATTTCCCAATCATTGAAAATTTTATAGACATTACAGAGCAAATGCCTGGGACCCTTACAAGCACAATGAAGAATCCATAGATCATCTGACATTTCGTCATCGAATTGTCACTGCAATTCTTGAAAGTAACAAAAGGGTCACTACCAGCAGAGGACGTCCTAGTAAGAGAGCAAAACTAGATTCTAGATTTGATGGAAGAGAAAATTACGTTGCTGAATTACCAATGGATGAGATAACAAAAAGAAGAAGCAGCTGAAATGTCGAACTTGCCACAAAATACTACTACTATGTGTGTAAAATGTGACGAACCACTTCATGTTTGTTGCTTTTTGTCTTATCATACTAGTGCATAAAATATGTGTATAGGTTATTTTCTTTGTTTTTTTTAATTTATTAGCTGCTTTAGCCCATAATTCTAATTTTTTTATGTTTATCTGAAAGTATAAAAACCAAAACAAGTTAACTGTGCAATGTCATATACTTTAAAAACATGTTCTCTTATTATCCTGATGACCATCTGGAAGGACGCCCAATTTTGGAAATACTAAATAAAAATAAATACTCAAAACAGTTTTTACTTTCTTCCTTACAACCTAGTGACTGAATGTAGATAAGATATAGACCAATTTTGAAAAACAAAATTTCTAACAAAGAATGTATGGAACTCAACATTTTGCCAGTAAGGTTAGGAAGAGGAAGCAAAAAGATCAAAATCAATTTGGAGGTGATTTTGTTATACCTGTAACACAAATGAATTTCCTGGAGGAAATATCCAGTAGTATTGGCTTAAGGATTTCTCTAGGGAAAAAAAATTAACAACTGTTAAGAATGGTAGAAAATCCCTGGAAATAGATATGGATCAAATGGAGGGGGTAAAAAAAATATGAAATATCTATGGGAGATAATCCAAGAAAGCGCTTTGCAGAATTCTGCAACACAGTGAAGTTTGAATACATTGGAGGAACAATATGGTATCACTGAGGACCTCTACAGAGAAAAGTGCCTCTCCAGAAATGCAAAGATAATGCATTACAACAACAGTAGTGATGTCAGAATGCTTATATTCAAGTGAATGCCTGGAATTAACCTACAATTTAAATAAATTACAAGTACTTAAAAGGCAAGTTTCAATGAAAGTAATAAAAACAAAGCAGGAGGTTGTAAATTATACATATATGCATAAATTTCCAAAATATGGAAAATTTATTTTGAACACAAGACAGTAGGCTAAGAATAACATTTTCAAATAGTTGTGGGATAAGCAATACAAAACAAGCTGGGTCAACAAACTAAAAGAAAGCATTTAGAAAGAAACAATATAAAAACAGAAGGTGTTAACAACATTAATCTTCCAGAAAGAAGTATTAAAATGAAGATTCCACAGCAGGGCAACCAGAAAGACTGGTTCAAAATGGTCTGAAGAATGACAGAAGAAATGTAGTGAACAGATGAAACCATAATGGAAAAAAAGGAAACAACAAACAGTGAGGACCGGAAATTGGGATGTGGTCCTCAGATGGCCTATTCACAGGAGAAAAAAAATAAAAAAAAAGGTTATCCATGATCTTTATACAAACAGGCTTTCTCTGTTTGTCAGTCACTGTTTTCTTTTCATTTCAAATAACCTATTTCAGGCACAAGATGTCCTGTGTGTACTTCAGAAAGTCAAAAAGTAATAAAAGTAAGAAGATTATAGCTGAGAAGAAATTTGTCACTGTGTCAAACTTAATCCGGAAAAGTTCTGTGCCATATTGGAATGAAATAGCATGCAGATTTAGTAGAAACCTGCCCACCAAGTAGGAAGAAACATTCTGTAGGCTGTGGAGGGTGGGGGGATGTGCAATTTTGGAATATACCGTACTTAATAGGGCTCTGTAAAGTTTATTTGTATGTGCTGGAGGGACTTGATATATAGGCTCATCAGATAAATAGTCCAGGGAAACTGCTGATTTGATAAAGTGATTTAACACATCACAATGACTATGGAATTTAAGACATTTTTGGCCGTACCTCTATTTGACCTACACAGCTCTCACTGTCATCATCTAATGGAATAAAGAGAAGATATTTTTTCAAGGTTCTTAAAATTTACCTAACTTTCCCCTGCAATAAAAATAGGAACTTTGAGATTTGTCTCTTAAATGAGTAATGATGCCCGTTATAGAGTCCACAGAAGGTCATGGAACACATTTTTATGAAGACAAACTGGATCTGCTTTATCAGCTGCTAACCTTGGGGCATTTCATTAGTTTCCAAGAGCTTACTTTGTCTGCATCCATTTACAGCCTAAAGCCAAACTGGTACTGGTATAAATATCCATAGCATTTAAGAAGTCCCTTTCTCTTTGAATAGTTTGCACATTCCATTGTCCTGAGGATGAGGACTCTTGATAGGTATGAAGTCTAACCTTATTCAACTTCTGGGAGAGAGCATCTTCTCCTCACCATACATGGTTAGAAACTTTAAAAATGCATATTTTACTGTAATTGCTGGGATATTTCAGATGCTCTCAACATGTTGTGAGAAAATGTAGTGCACCATTGGGCTTCCACTCACTGGAAGGAGTATGTAACTACATGAGACTCAAGGTGCTTCTGAAATTCTCACAGATCATCCTGCTGCTGATCAATGACCAATGCCAAACTGTTGTCTGTGTTAGTATAATGTTTAATGAACAGAGTTTATGGCTGTGTGTTTGTATACATATTATCTTCTGCAGCGAATTCAGCTGTCACGAAACACATTCATCGAGGCCTACATAACTTGTCAGAGTGGTGTGGGTTTTCTGTAATATATCTGTTCTTGAAATTGTTGGGTCCACTCATGTTCCTTATTTACATAAATATATGTAAAAGATATGTCGTTTTCTGATGACACTAGCTTGGTAGTAAAGAATGTTGTGTCGAATGTTTGAATTGTTTAAAGCAGTGCAGTTCGAGATATAGGTTCATGGCTTGTAGATAATAAACTAATGATAAATCACAGAAAGAATCCGTTTTTACAATTTCTAACAAACAATTCAAGAAAATCTGCCATTTTAATTTCACAGAATGGCCATAATGTTAGTGAAATGTAACAGTTCAGATTTCTACATGTTCAGATAGATAGTGAACTGTTGTGGAAAACTCATATTCAGGATCTTGTTGAAAGACTTAATGCTGTCATTACTACTATTTGATTGGTATATGATAGTTTCACCCAAAAATTAGTCTACTTTACTTATTTTCATTCACTTATGACATGGTGGTATATTTTGGAGTAATTCTTCCATTTCCCAAAGGATGTTTCAGCTCAGAAATGGGTGGTTCAGGCAGTAAGTTGTATAAGCTCATGTAACTCCTATTGACCCCTGTTAATTAGTCTGGGTAATCTGATGTAGGCCTCTCTTGTTAACAACATCAGCTTATTCCCAAGAATTAGCAGCTTTCACTCAGAAATCCATTCTGCCTTTGGGGGCACACTTTCTCGACTCTTGTGCAGAAAGGTGTGCAGTATACTGCGGCATCCATTTCCAATAAGTTAGCACAGGAATTCAAACACCTTAGCAGTAATCCATGTGGTTTCAAATCAAAATTGTTAACTTATGGCTCCTCTTTTTTGGTTTCTTAAACATTTTATATTATCCGACACTTTCCATGACCTTTAAGATTCGTGCCACATATCAGTCCTACAGAATAAGATGTATGGAAAAGAAATCTCTTACTGGATAAAGGAGTGATTGCCACAGTCATGGCAGCTGGCAAATAAGTCAATGCAAGATCTGGAAGTACATCACAAGAATCATCATTCGATACTGTTTCATGTACCAGATACCTATATTAATATTACTGAAAGCAAATCCCAAAGGACAAAAGTAACTAAACAGTTACTTTTACATCACACTGCACAATTTTTGATGCATGTTCTGAAGTACAATAAGGTAGTTTTATCAAATTACTGATCAACACATGTCAAACATAACAACCACTATGACAAGTAGACCTCTCTAAGCAGTTCACTTGCTACTTATCTTGCAACTAGAAAGTATTTTCAGAAGACTTTAGTAAGTTTGTCAGGCTATGAATGTATGAAGGAAAGGTACTTTGATGCGTGTTTGCAATTTCGAGTATTTGTCATTTGTGTTTGTGATATTTGCTCAAAAATGTGGAAATCTCAGTTCCCAACTGCAATCAGTAAGTATTTTGGACAACAGTAATCGGTAATTGTCAATTTTGAGGAATATTTATTGTCATGTTTAGTGGGTATCAACTATGGTGTATCCCATCCCTTTGGTAAAGGTGTAAGTATCACAATGTCTATAGTTCCAATGAACAATGGTCACCACCACAAAGTTTTTTTTTTTTTTTTTTTTTTTTAGTTCAAATAATGGCTTCAAATTTTTATACACCTTTCTGTTGTGCATAAAATCTAGTGCAGATTGATGCTGCATTTCTGTAGGGTGGGATAATGATAATTACTTTATCGTTCTTCACAGTTGATTATGATTTCAGTGTTTTATTCCATGATGATGATGATGATCATAAATGGTTAGGGGGCACTCATTTGCATGGTTATCAGCATCCATGCGAATTCCCAAATTTTACATGGTCCAGTCATGCCACTTTCACAAATGACAATGGCAACACAAACACCCAGTCCACAGGGCTATTCCTTGCTGTCTCATTCTTGTTCAGCAATGTGCCTTCCCCCTAGAACTGTCAGCACCATGACAACCGCCATTACATCAGGAGAATGAAGATGAAGTTGAGCTGTCATTAAGATTCTGTATACTAACCAATGACACATGACTTGACATTAATAATTGAAGAGAGTTTCTTGTTTTAAATTAAGCACCAGTATATGATTGGTCTTTGAGAAATGTTTTAGATCATTTAGCAGGTAATTTAGACTTGAGATAGCATTTCAGTTACCAGTGCAGAAGAAGATGCAAAGTTTGTGACGTCAGAAAACCAACTGCCATGGGAGATGCAATGAGACTGAAATGGAGATGAATAGGATACGAATAAAGGAGTTTATTTGATTAAGTAAGTGGGTAGTGTGCAGAGCAGCACAGAAGAGGAGGAAGTCTTGTAATGGCTCAAAGCCCTGAGCTGATTAAATATGTCCTCGACCTGGAAGGAGGCTAGGAAGCAGTGTGGGGCTCATTACATGCCACAGAACCAAACTTTATTTGCTACTGTTGAAAATCACACTTGCTCTGCCAGTCTCATACGTACTGCTGCTACTTTCACTCACCTGAGCAATAGGACGCACGACTTCCTCTTCAACAGGGCCTGATTGAAAAAAAAGAATTTGCGTGTTAATACTTTATCTGCACAAGTTCAACAAACTAGTGATAAACTACGAGTGTTTCAACATGAAATGACAAAGAAAAGAATCAATTGCTTCTATCTTTTAGAGTTCCTATGAATTAGTGAATAATTGAGCATCTAATCGACTCAATTATGTACGAGAATCAATATTACTGACTTACAGAAAGCCAGAACTTTATATCAGTTGAAGGCTGGCTATCTGAAGATTGTCAGGGACAAATAAATGTTTATTGTGAACATTTCACATGATTATTGATCAAATTTTAAAATTTAAAATCTTGTAGTAAAACATACAATCTTATGTTACACAGTTAACTCACTGTGGCAAGTTTAACAGTTAGGAACTATGCATAAGCTGGACACACAGCCTCACTCACTGCAGGCATTTGTCAAAATCATATTCATCAACTATTTGACTATGAGAGCACTTAGTGTTTTGCAGAAAACTTCACCAATAATTTCAAATTATCATGAATTTTTCTCACAGATACCCCACAGAAAGTAATAGCAAAAATGTTTATCACTTACCACATTTTTGGTGTTTGTGCAGTAAAAATGCCACCTCAAACACATTCAATGTAACACTCCTTTCTTTACTTATGGATGGGTACAAGTATTGAGGGGAATGAGTGGCAGATGAGGCAGATTATTTCTCAGGAGAATTTTTTGTAGAGGTGAGACAGAAAGAAAATCTGATGGGTATGGGAACAGGATGGATTAGGAGGCATAATAGGTGGTGTAGCATCTGGCTGGTACTTTACAATCATGCCTTATGCCACACAACAGAGGTATGTCAGTTGCTGTCATGTTAACAGGCCTGAAACAAACTCACCCTCAGTGCAGCTGATCTAGCCAGTGACGCCACTGCATGGTTTCCACCCTGCAGCCATTTGACACTGGACAACTTAACAGTATTTCTCCACTGCACAGCCTTTGTAGGGGAATGTACACTGGCTCAGCAGCCAGACTCCAGACTCGACATCAACTATCTACTTCGGAGTGCCATGACTATATTAATAAGAATGCAGCCCACAATATTGGCATTCCCAGTACAACCAACACTGAAGGTGCCTACAACAGTGTTTGTCAGTTGTTACAGACAGAGTGCTCAACTGAAAGCTTCACGAATAGTTTTCATATTAGTGGCAATCTTTTCGTGCATCAGGGCATTCTCTACCTTGCCTTCACCAAAATTTTGTTTCATTTGCTGCATGTTGGCATGTACAATCTGTGCTGCAATGAAACTCTGTTCCTCTTCTCTACTTGGGAACATCTCTCTTCTTGTGCTTTTCTCATTACTTTTTTGTCTCTGGAAACTTTTTACCAGTGTCTTGTGATCTATTAGGTAGCCTTAATCTCTGTGTTCAAGTGCTTCTGCATAGTGTTTGAATGGTTTTGCTCCATGTTCAAATGTCTTGTGCCACTTCATTCCTTCATCCTGGTGCCTTTCCGCCTGCACCATTCCACAACATCATCCCTCTTTACTAATGTCATGGCCTCATTTCTGTATTTTTCTTCTAGGTGTGTGCCTCATGGATGGCAATGCCATCTCCTCCATGGGAATGACAGTTCATACTTTTGGCTGCTGTTACAGTCACAACATTTCCTCTGCGCACAAGAACATTGGAATCTAGGACATCATCAGTGCAGCTTGCAGTGCTCAGCTTAGCTCATATTGGTGACAACCTTACAGCCTATCAGGACTATTTTTATGTTGCTTGCACTAGAAAGCTGTTTCACTTGCTGAACATTATCATGTGCCTTCTGTGTTCCAATGAAGTTGTAACGTTCATGGCTACACGAGCACATTTTTCTCCTTGTCCATGGATCATCCACATTAGGTAGGACATATGACCACGAGTGTGGGTGGCAGATTGGGCAAGGCAGCTACCTGCTGGACTCCCTGTAGAGAGGAGAGGCAGAAAGACAAACAGATTGGTCTGGGATCAAACTGTAGTCAATGTCTTGATGGGAAATATTTTGTGAACAAAGGTACTGGCATCAGAGACAAATCTAGTGAACAGGAAGTGATACTGTATTATCAGCCATTCTCTCCACATGTATTGACACATTTGTCCTACGTGCTTCAGTTGTTTCCACTTTACAATATACTCCCAACATCTTCATTTCAGAGGTGATCAACTTTCATATATTGTAAAGTAGATCACAGAAACCTTATTTCTGCTGACTGGATTCTTCATAACCACCCTACCCTTTATTCAATAGACAGCTCCATAAATAACTGTAAACAATTTATTCCAAGAAACTACTGAGACATCCAAGACAAAATAAGGAAAAGAAAACAAATGTCTCCAGTACACTATCTCATGAGAAAGAAGAAAAACAATACATCAAAAGAACAGTATCTGTATATTTGTGGTGGCAAATCTCCAACTACAGTCACGATTTTGATATGGTTTTCATTAATAAAGACATGCATTAACTTTAGTTACAAGACGCAGACATCAGTTTTCTTCAAGAATAAGTTATCAATGAAAATATATGTCAAATAGTATATACTTAGCAAATAATGTAACAGAAATAAATAGTATCTACACTGTCTTTTCTACCCACAGTTAAGCAAAAGATAGGAAGCTCCTTCTACAAAAGATACTGTACTCACTTCTGCACCAACAAAGAAAAAACACATTCTAGCATCACCTGTCAGCTTCTGGATTCAAATTTTACATAAACTGAACAACAGATCACAGTATGCAATGAAACGGGATATTCCTATGGTTGTGCAGACTCTGAAACAAACATTTTGGAAGGCCCTTTATGTCTGATTGATCACAGAAAGAGTAAGGGAGCCCCTGAAAATGTTAGTGTCAAGTAACTCATATGGTAGTGCTGAACGTATCAGCTATGGCCATTTATAAACTAGAGTCACACCCCAATATTTCATTTAAGTTACTACCCTAATAGGTTGTAGATAAATGTTCAGTTTTGAAATACAAATCATCCTCAGATTCTTCTACTCACATCATCATTCATTGGAGTCCCACTGTTTGATTAAGCCTCTTCCCTGGCTTCTCCTGGTATTCTGGTCTCAAGCTACAGGCACTGCTGCTTGTAGTCCATGTAGCCTGATATCCACTCAATCCCTCACACCAGACTGTCACCTCAATGTTCCTCCCACTCACCTCTCTAGGATACGAGCATGTACTTGTCTCATCCTATCTGTCACTCACTCACTCCCTCCTCACTACGTGCATCACTCATCTCCACTACCTTCCCACTATGTCTCCAACTCCTGCCTGTTCCCTGTCCATTTGTCTGTTTCCTTTTCCCTCCCAGTAATTCTCAGCACATGTATTTCCACTGCTATATAAGCAAACTTT
Source organism: Schistocerca americana (assembly GCF_021461395.2). NCBI lineage: Eukaryota > Metazoa > Arthropoda > Insecta > Orthoptera > Acrididae > Schistocerca > Schistocerca americana. Next base: position 596,113,044 of record NC_060124.1, on the reverse strand, counting down.
GTATTTCTGTAAGTCAGTAACTACTTTCCCCAAATCAAAGTTCTCTATATTCAATGACTTAATTATAATAAAATAAATTGTGATTTCTGGATTCTAATTCAAATGTGTATGGTGGACTGACTAAGGGGTTGCAGAAATCACATAGATAAGAACTATCAACACACTATCCAATCAAAATACCTGGGCACCCTTATGTAACAGGGAACTGAGCACTTTACTTCAACGAGAGGTGGATATACTATTATAGGAAGTGGCAGATAATACTGTTTTGTAAGCAGAATTCATCAGTCAGGGATCTGAGTACACTGAACATGGACTTGTCTCTGCATTCCACCAGAATAATTATCACAGGGATGCATTTCAGCCCTTCCAAACTTGCCCAAGTCAGCTGTCAGTGATGTGACAGTTAAGTGGAAATACGAAGGAACAACCAATGCTAAATGAAGTCCAGGCGCACACAGTGTGCTGATGGACAAGTGCTTCTAGCATTGTGGTAGGAAATAGTAAAAACCAGCTTGCAATTAGCTGCTGCAGTCACTCTTCAGTTTCAAAGTGCAGCTAGGAGTCCCCTAAGGAAATGGCTGTGTACAGGGAGTTAGAAAAACTGGTTACATTGGCTGAGCAGCTTCTGGAAACAACATATTTCTGTTCAATATAAAGCCACACTGAGTGTAGCGTAAAAATCTATGACTACTGGAGAGCAGGCATTGTAACAATATGCAATTTCTCCTCCCTAACTTCTTCTCCCCTTACTGAACTTCATGATATGATAAATGCAGAAGGGTAAGTACATATTTGACAGTATTGTGTACTATACACAGCAGAGGAACAGTTCACAGACAATGACTAATTTGATCTGCTCAACAATGGTGGCTCTCATGAATCAGCATTGTTAGGCAAAGGTTTATAACCAGTGGCATTCCTGAAGAAAGCTGGCCTGCCAATGTTCCAACCTGAAAGCAATGGATCATCTTAGGGATTAGTTATAATGGCGTGTTCACTCCGTACCCTGTTTCCAATATTTCTACCTTCTCTGGTATTAGTTATCAAGGAAGAATGGGCTGGCATCCACCCATGGAGATTTTGAAATGTCAAAGTGTCCCCAAAAGAGTTTTAGTCCTAATAAGGGAGAACACACGATATTAATATCCACTAATAGGTGACCAGGTACATTTAATTCACTAGTATACAGAGCAGGAATGTAAGCCTCCCACAGTGAGCTCTTAATCTTACGCACCAGGTGACTTTGCTGCACGTATGTCCCCAGTACTGGGTCCAGCCTCCGGTGTCCGTACCCGCTGTGGTTCTGCACTGCCTACTATTGTACACACAGAGAGGAAAACATCTTTTAAGTACTTTATGTACTGCTTTAGTGACATGCTGCTAAATTATGGCTGCAATTATGGGCAAATTTACTCTTACTCACCAGGTGACTTTGCTGCACATACGTCCCCAGTACTGGGTCCAGCCTCTGGTGTCCGTACCCGCTGTGGTTCTGCACTGCCTACTGTTGTACACACAGAGAGGAAAACATCTTTTATGTACTTTATGTACTGCTTTAGTGACATGCTGTTAAATTATGGCTGCAATTATAGGCAAATTTACTCTTACTCACTAGGTGACTTTGCTGCACATATGTCCCCAGTACTGGGCCCAGCTTCCGGTGTCCGTACCTGCTGTGGTTCTGCAGTGCCTGCTATTGTACACACAGAGAGGAAAACATCTTTCAAGTACTTTATGTACACTTTAGTGACATGCTCTTAAATTATGGCTGCAATTAAGTGTAAATTTGCGTATTTTATCATGGGCAATGCTGTTCTGAGGATATAACCAATCTCAGAATCCATAGTTACGAGAAGAAATCCACATTAATGGCATATGAAAAAAAAAATATTTAAAATAACTTTGGACTGTGTTCACTGGGACACCATGTTCACAGACTGTGCTTGTACATACTACTCCAGAGGAGAGATGCACATATCAACGACTTCTTATCAATGAATGCCATTTTGAAAGAAGTGTTATGTACACATTATGAAAAGACTAACAGAAAACAACATGTCAAACCTAAATGTACAGATATTGTTCATTAGTGTTATTTCTATTTTGTGTGTGGTGACTTATATCAGGCGACAATGTGCACCTTCAGCACTGTACAGCTATCGCAGCAGCTGTGGGTGAGAAACTACGTGCTGTGGAAATAAGTATTCTGTGGTGTTACCACACTGTCCTGTAAAGGCATAGGCTGCCAAAGGAGAGTTACTTCAACAACTGATGTATGTTGTGAGACACAGAAGAGGAACCTTCAAAATTATTGTGAGTGTCTCTTTTTCTACTGAATGAAGGTGACATTTTAGTGTAGTTCATGAGTGTGATGATGAAGGGAATAAATAATTTGTTGAGTCAGAAGTGGCATAGTAAGTTATTTATAAAAATGTGATGCATCAAACACATCAATTTTGATTTTTAAAGTAATTACAACAGAGTCTGAGAAAAAGTGTAGAAGATAAGGTACATAATATAATACATCATTGTATTAAATAGTTACACCACATGACACCTGACTGCTGTGTTAGGAGACAAATGACATGAAAGGGAAGCTGTGTTGACAGAGGAGTGAGACAAGTGTCAGAGTGCTGCACAACTGAGTAGGTGGGCACAAAATGTGAGATCAGGTGACCGCAGCCTAATGTGATAGGCTGCCCACACCACCTGTCATAGCCATGCACAATAGTTGTGACTGAGCCTTATATAATGTACAGATATAGTTGAAGTCCTTTTCGTCACACATAATATAAACCTGCCAGTCTGTACTGTAGGCAAAATGTCAAAGGTGGTGGTATGCATTTATCTAAATCCCAAGCTTAAATTTAAGTTAAGATATGAGGCTAAACCATTAATCATAGAAAATGATTTTGAAGCAGTTGCCAATCAGTTATGTAGTTTAAAGAAGAAAATAATTGTTGCAGCAATTTACAGATCACCATCTGGAGATACTGAAGTCTTTCTTAAGAATTTGGAAGAAATGCTGAACATTTTCTCAAATGGGAACTCAACCAAAATTCTTTTTGGTGATTAATATTAATCTATTGGTCCAGAGTTCAGTAAAAAACAAGTTTTTAGACATACTAAAAAGCTTCAACATGTTCCCCCACATATCAGCTCCCACTAGAACAACAGATTCCAGTGAAAGCCTAATACATAACATCATCTCAAATATGGTCACACATGAAGTTGCAGTTACAAATGTGAATGTAGGATTATCAGATCATAATGCACTAACCTTTTATCTCACTGCAACGCCCAAGGAGGAGGAAAATGAAAAGGAGTACAAATGATTTTTCTCTACTGAAAATTGTAATCAGTTGAAAAATTTTTAAAAATGCAGTTTGGTCAGAGGTCTTGGCACAAATAAACACAAATGATGCTTACAATACATTTGCTTCCACTTTTATGACATACTTTGAAATGTGTTTCCCAAAAAGGCTTTTGAGTTATAGATCATCTGGATCCAAAGGGACCTGGATTACACCCGGAATTAAAAAGTCAAGTGAAACCATGAAATTACTAAGTTTAAAGTTAAAATGGATCAAATGGCTCTGAGCACTACGCGACCTAACTTCTGAGGTCATCAGTCGCCTAGAACTTAGAACCAATTTAACCTAACTAACCTAAGGACATCACACACATCCATGCTCGAGGCAAGATTCGAACCTGCAACCGTAGCGGTCGCTCAGAATGTAGCGCGTAGAACCGCACGGCCACTCAGGCCTGCGTTTAAAGTTAAAAACATGTCATGATCAACAGTTTGTTGAGTATGTGAGGATGTACAAAAGGACTTACTGCAAATTAATAGTGAAAGCAAAATTATTAAGTGATGATAGATTAATAAGGCAGGCTAGTAACAAGTCCAGAATGATAAGGAAAATGGTAAAAAAAAGAAACTGGGGGTCAAACTAAAGAACAGGAAATCAATCTTAAAAATAATGAAAATATACCCATAGAAAAAGATGCCATGGCAAACAATGTAAACAATTATTTTGTAAATATTCCCCTTACTTTAAGTAGTAAATTTAAGCAACAACCAACAGTGACGACTCCAATGGTAAATACCAGCATGATGGCAATCCCAACAGATGAGCATGACGTTCTAAAAGTCATTAAATGCTTGAAATCCAAAATGTCCTCTGGGTTGGATGATGTGCCTGTATCAAAAATTAAGGAAATTGGTCCATGTGTTGCCCAACCTATAGTGCACATAGCAAACCTGTCCCTTAGTGAAGGGATATTTCCGGATAGACTTAAAATCTCTAAAGTGACACCTCTATACAAAAAAGGTGACAGACATAAAATAGAAAATTACCGACCTATATGTGTCCTCCCAGCCTTCTCCAAAGTACTTGAGGAATTAATGATAATCAGGGTTACAAAATATCTAGAAAGACAAACTAATAAATAAGAGTCAACATGGTTTTCGAGCAGGGCACAGTACAGAAACAGCCATATTGGACTACACAACAGAAATAGTAAAAAATTTGGAGTCAAATAAACAGGTTGCTGGAATTAATCTAGATTTATCCAAAGCCTTCGATACTGTGAATCATGTAATATTACTAGGGAAATTTGAAGCAATAGGCAATAGGCATCAGGGGTACTGTTAAAAGATGGTTTGAATCTTATCTGCAAAACAGGTCACAAGTTGTTGAGCTGAGGTCATCCAACAATCTTCACAATTTTAAACTCCTATCTGAACCAAAAAAAAATAGAAATAGGTGTTCCACAGGGCAGCATTCTGGGCCCATTGTTATCTCTAATTTACATCAATGATATACAGGCTCCAGACAGCTCAGCCAAAATTCTACTATTTGGATATTACACGAGTATCATAATTAGTGATAAAAAGAATCACTATGTACTACAGCAGAAAAAATGCTCTCATACACACTGTAATGGTTTTACTGAAATAAGCTGACATTAAATACAAAGAAAACAAACTTTATACAGTATGGAAGCAAGTGTCAAGGGGAAAATATGTCCCTTATCCTGGATAGCACACAAATAAAAAAAGTGTGCACCACAAAGTTTCTGGGAATGCAAATTGACCAAGATTTAAACTGGAATGAACACAGTGTATATCTTACTCAGAAACTTAGCTCAGCATGTTATGCCATAAGAATAATATCAAAGGCATGTAGCAAGGAATGCATTAGAGCAGTGTACTTTAGTTATTTCCAATCAGTTGCAAGCTATGGCATAAGTTTTTGGGGAAAAACCAGGTCAAGACTAAATGACATTTTTATTATGCAAAAAAGAGCTATTCTTATCATGAAACACAGCCCACCACAAACTCACTGTAGAGCCTTATTCAGACAACTAAAGATACTGACAATGCCATTGATATATATATTTTTAAATGCCTGGAAATGATCAGTAAAAATAACTGCGATCTCCAAACCAACTCAAGTTACCATGATCAAAATACAAGGCATTCTAGAGACTTCCACATTCCCTATGTAGCAAAAATTAGAAGTCAGAAACATGTTAGCCACTTAGGAATAAAGCTTTTAAAGGCACTTTCATCTCAAATTAAAGAATTTAAAAGCAAAAATAATTTCAAGTATGAAGTAAAAAAATACTTGATGTAAAAATGCTACTACGGTGTAAATGAATACCTGTCTCAGACTGTGGATTGAAACCTGTACTTTTTTTTTTAATTCAAACTAATTTAATTATGTTTTCAACTTCATAATTATGGTACTTATAAAAAAATCTGTTAAACATCCGTAATACATTTTGTGTATAAAGCGTAATTCATGATCTATAATTGTTTATTGTGAGCACGTACTTTTGTTTTTCTGTAATAAGTTCTTGTCCACTACTTATGTACTATGTGTATATAATTTGTTTTGTTGTTTGCATATGTTTGTCCATTTATTATGTGTATGTGTTGTTATGTGTTACATGTAATCAAATGACAAATCCTATATCACATGTGTGATCTATTGGATGCTATATAAATAAATAAACAAACATCCAAAGGCACAGATGCCACACTTTTATAAATATTCGTGCCTGATGTAATGTTGGCCTTTCAGTCCAAATGCACTGCAATGTCAGATATCCCGAAGGAGTACAGTAGACCTGCAAGCAAAGAAGACTAATACAAGGGTACACTACTGTGGAGATTGGGGTTAGGAAAGAACCAGACTGGTACCCAGAGTACAAAAGAAATTTTCATCTGTCACTAATCAGGTGTTTCAATGCGCTATTGCAATAGAAGTCAAATTTCTTTCATCAGGCCTCGATAATGTTTCACTCCAAAGACATTCAGCATGTCTATAGTGCTTGGCTACATCCAGCAATGTCTTCTCATTTATGTGTAAATAATTTTGCAACATGAGACAGACAATGCAGTGAGGAGTAAGACTGGAATCAATGCATACACATCGAGGAAGTAAATAGGGGGGATCTAATCAGTGAAGTATAGAGTACATTTTGATTGGTTATGGATGGAAACATCAAGTCTAGTAGGTACATATTGCACATATACAGTGTGTGTTATTGTGTTTCCAGTCAGGAACCACTCATTTAAAGCAACACATTTGTGATAAAACCCACACTGACACAGCTCCTTCAGAGATACTGGAAGTAATAAACAATAGTATAACACAGAAGTGTGTTGCAATGTGTGCCAAAGACACGAGTCCTCATAAAGCTGTTTCTGATGAAGGTTGCAAAGAACTAGGCCAATGATTAACACATTTAGGTGCACAGTATAAAGAATTCTGTAGTTCATATGCCATACTGCATGCCATCTCTTGTGAATTTGGTTTTCTTTACACCTAAATTTCTGGATTTAGGAGAACATGAGTAAATGTTATGAAAATCAGAGAAGAGTAATGCTGTTTAGAACATTTCACTGGACATGTCTCATGATTTTCTTACTGTCTCCAACCAGGGTACCAAAACAATAAAACGTTTTGGAAAACCACAAAAGGATTTTTTGCTTTGTTCTGATCTCTATGTTGTTAGTTGTTGTTGTTGTGGTCGTCTTCAGTCCTGAGACTGGTTTGATGCAGCTCTCCATGCTACTCAATCCTGTGCAAGCTGCTTCATCTCCCAGTACCTACTGCAACCTACATCCTTCTGAATCTGCTTAGCGTATTCATCTCTTGGTCTCCCTCTACGATTTTTACCCTCCACACTGCTTTCTAATACTAAATTGGTGATCAGTTGATGCCTCCAAATGTGTTCTACCAACCGATCTCTTCTTCTAGGGAAGTTGTGCCACAAACTTCTCTTCTCCCCAATTCTATTCAATGCCTCCTCATTAGTTATATGATCTACCCATCTAATCTTCAACATTCTTCTGTAGCACCACATTTTGAAAGCTCCTATTTGTGTCTTGTCCAAACTAGTTATCGTCCATGTTTCACTTCCATACATGGCTACACTCCTTACAAATACTTTCAGAAACTACTTCCTGATACTTAAATCTATACTCGATGTTAACAAATTTTTCTTCTTCAGAAACGCTTTCCTTACCATTGACAGTCTACATTTTATATCCTCTCTACCATCATCAGTTATTTTACTCCCTAAATAGCAAAACTCCTTTACTACTTTAAGTGTCTAATTTCCTAATCTAATCCCCTCAGCATCACCCAATTTAATTTGATTACATTCCATTATCCTCGTTTTGCTTTTGTTGATGTTCATCTTATATCCTCCTTTCAAGAAACTGTCCATTCCGTTCAACTTCTCTTCCAAGTCCTTTGCTGTCTCTGACAGAATTACAATGTCATCGGCGAACCTCAAAGTTTTTATGTCTTCTCCATGGATTTTAATACCTACTCCGAATTTTTCTTTTGTTTCCCTTACTGCTTGCTCAATATACAGATTGAATAACATCAGGGAGTGGCTACAACCCTGTCTTACTCCCTTCCCAACCACTGCTTCCCTTTCATGTCCCTCGACTCTTGTAACTGCCATCTGTTTTCTGTACAGATTGTAAATAGCCTTTCGCTCCCTGTATTTTACCCCTGCAACCTTCAGAATTTGAAAGAGAGTATTCCAGTTAACATTGTCAAAAGCTTTCTCTAAGTCTACAAATGCTAGAAACGTAGGTTTGCCTTTTCTTAATCTTTCTTCTAAGATAAGTCGTAAGGTCAGTATTGCCTCACGTGTTCCAACATTTCTACGGAATCCAAACTGATCTTCGCCAAGGTCTGCTTCTACCAGTTTTTCCATTCGTCTGTAAAGAATTCGCGTTAGTATTTTGGAGCTGTGACTTATTGAACTGATAGTTCGGTAATTTTCACATCTGCCAACACCTGCTTTCTTTGGGATTGTAATTATTATATTCTTCTTGAAGTCTGAGGGTATTTCGCCTGTCTCATACATCTTGCTCACCAGATGGTAGAGTTTTGTCATGACTGGCTTTCCCAAGGCCATCAGTAGTTCTAATGGAATGTTGTCTACTCCCGGGGCCTTGTTTCAACTCAGGTCTTTCAGTGCTCTGTCAAACTCTTCACGCAGTATCTTATCTCCCATTTCGTCTTCATCTACATCCTCTTCCATTTCCATAATATTGTCCTCAAGTACATCACCCTTGTATAAACCCTCTATATACTCCTTCCACCTTTCTGTCTTCCCTTCTTTGCTTAGAACTGGGTTTCCATCTGAGATCTTGATATTCATACAAGTGGTTCTCTTCTCTCCAAAGGTCTCTTTAATTTTCCTGTAGGCAGTATCTATCTTACCCCTAGTGAGACAAGCCTCTACATCCTTACATTTGTCCTCTAGCCAACCCTGCTTAGCCATTTTGCACTTCCTGTCGATCTCATTTTTGAGACGTTTGTATACCTTTTTGCCTGCTTCATTTACTGCATTTTTATATTTTCTCCTTTCATTCTTCTTCTACTGTATTTCTTTCCCCCATTCCTGTCAATTGTTCCCTTATGCTCTCCCTGAAACTCTGTACAACCTCTGTTTCTTTCAGTTTATCCAGGTCCCATCTCCTTACATTCCCACCTTTTTGCATTTTCTTCAGTTTCAATCTGCAGTTCATAACCAATAGATTGTGTTCAGAACCCACATCTGCCCCTGGAAATGTCTTACAATTTAAAACCTGGTTCCTAAATCTCTGTCTTACCATTATATAGTCTATCTGATACCTTTTAGTATCTCCAGGATTCTTCCTGTTGTTAGTTATAATTTAAAATTGAAGTAATCACTGAATAAAACAGGATTCTCAGTCTTTTACATTTATGAACCTTCAAAATAAGCAAGGTGTTCCACCGAAATAGCAGGGTTCTCAATGTTCCATAACAGCCATAATGATCACACCATTCCCCTCCCCACCCTTTCCCATGTGCTGAAATCACAATAATTTGTTTCAAGACAAAATTATCATAAACACTAAAAATCAGATAATGTGACTCATTTGTGGAACATCTGCAGTGCTTACCATAATCAGGGTCCCTGGGGAGCACACGGAGTATAATTGATTTCTTAAGCTCCTTTACTCGCATTTCCTTTTCATCTACCTCATTAATTTCAGAACAGCATGCTTCACAGAGCATTGCTTTTCTGTCAATTTCTATGTTACACATATGTATAATTTCAGCCAGCCTCTGGCTGAGGCTAATTCTGCTGGTGTTTGTGAGGGCAGTCATGGGAGTCCCTGTAATTCCCACCACTTCACGGCATAAAAAACAGCTGCTTGCCCTCGCTGGTAGATGTTCTTGGAACTGGAAGTAAAAGCAAACACAAATCTGTGTTAAGTATTTGTCAATATTCATTTGTGTTACAATGGACTACAGTACTGCATACTCTAAAAGGAGTACCTGTAACTACTATAACCAGTTATATTTGTGACTCAGCAACTGTTATATGGTGAGTAGCAACTTTCCTTTCCAGGGCAACTTGGGGACAAGCTACTTAATTTTAGGTGTATGTGCAATGCTGTGCTCTAATATGGAAAGTCACAGTGAACTACTTATCCAATTCTTTGACATGAGCTCTTCTATCCTGCTGTGTTTTAATTACTCCATTGAAACTCCACATTTTGTAAGAGACAACACAGTCCACCTTTAAGTTTACACTGGAGCAGTAGGTGACTATTTCATTCATCTTGCAACAAAATTCAATCATATGAGGCTCATCACTTAGATATACATTTCACATGGCAATCTAGCACATAGTCAGTTAGCTTGAGCATCAATATGAATTGCATAAAAGAACGTGTTTGACCTGCTGCTGGGAGGTATGTTGCTGCTCACAGTGTTCATCCTCACACAATAGCCACACTGAGGACAACCTTGGAAGAAAGTGGCACTGTCTCCCACTTTGGAGGTCAGTAAGACAACCCTGCAGTCTTCATATGGGCTAAATCAGTAAATATCCCACTGTGTTTTAATTACTCCATTGAAACTCCACATTTTGTAAGACACAACACAGTCCACCTTTAAGTTTACACTGGAGCAGTAGGTGACTATTTCATTCTTCTTGCAACAAAATTCAATCATATGAGGCTCATCACTTAGATATACATTTCACATGGCAATCTAGCACATAGTCAGTTAGCTTGAGCATCAATATGAATTGCATAAAAGAACGTGTTTGACCTGCTGCTGGGAGGTATGTTGCTGCTCACAGTGTTCATCCTCACACAATAGCCACACTGAGGACAACCTTGGAAGAAAGTGGCACTGTCTCCCACTTTGGAGGTCAGTAAGACAACCCTGCAGTCTTCATATGGGCTAAATCAGTAAATATAAATGAAATTTTGACATCATCATTAAAAATTCAGTCAATGCCAATGACAAATTGGGACAGGCAGTACAAAGTTTTCATGATCTCAGATGAGAATCAGAATGCAGAAGAGAGACAGGAGGCCAAATGGAGGAGCAAAACGACAAACTGGTAGTGTGAGAGATCTGGCAGGAAAACAAGAGCTATACCCTGTCAATGACACTGATTTTATATTATGGTACTTGCTGTCTTTCAATGTCCCACCTCTTCACAAAGTTTGAAAAGGAATTTCAATTTCTTGAGTCTTAGTTAGAGAAACATGACACCATTGAATGAATATATCCAAGCTTAAGAACTTATACAAACTAAAAGCATTTTTGCAGTAAGAATTAATGGTTTGTGGATTTACTAATGTGCTAGTAATTCAAATAATCTTATATTATTCATTAAAAAGACAATACTCAGAGTTAAAATCAGTTATATTGCTACAAGTCCAACTATGATGATGAAGTAAGATAGATAAGCATAGATCTGCTTGGTTTTCCTGAAAGTCTGTAAGAGGGGTGGCCCGGAGGCAGATGGCTAACAATCTAATGCCATGCAAATGTCACTTACAGTACAATGCTGATTTATAATAAACTCTTAGTTGTCAGTGCATGTGTCAAGAGGAACTGTTATGCAGAGAATTCAAGGGTGTTTAGCAATACTGTCATTGTTAAAATGCAAAGGGCTAATAATTAAATATTTATTGCAAAATGTATTCCAATTTGCTCAATTTTGCCACTACAATGTAATAGAACAAATATCTTATTGCAGTTTATGAACTATTTTAATTTTAAATTATCTAAGTATGTCATTTAGCCAAGTACATCTTTCACATATTTTTCCTTTATTCTTCCCCTAAAAAATGGTTATAGTAGAAGGATTGTAAGCCATAAGTTATGGCAACAAAGGGGCAAGAAGGTTCTGAAAATACAGATCAAAAGATGCCAATGGAATCACTTTATTTGATTTACATCAGCTACATTAACTATTTTTGCCCCCATTTCCATGGTTCTGTTATATCACATTACACAAATCACTTCAGTTTTTCACACTAAGTCATTGACACTTTGAGTTCAATAGTTCCTTATATATGAAGAAACACTGTTTCACTTCTAAAGAACCCAATTGTGCATTTCCTGTCAGCACTCACAAAGGGAGTCCAGCCAAAGCTGCAAAAGGGTTCCACATCTGAAATGTTCGTGAAATTCAATTTGAATTTGTTTTTAGGATCCCCATCAAGTATGTTCTTAACGATTTGATTGTTTTATTTGTTTTATTCTAGGGCACAAGAACAACTAAGGTCATATGTGCCCATGTCACAGTATCTGAAAACTAAGACAAAAAATAAGTTAAAAGTAAGTGCACGTTAAGTCGAATCTACAGAAGAGAGACAGTTAAAACTGAAAAATTCCTTGTGGAGAAAGTTGCATAAAATTTCCCATAGAGACAACAGAGGTCTTGAACTAAATATTAACTGTCATTTGCCATATTGCTACGATAGACGACAGGTAAGACAGGGTCATCCTCCTGTGCAGCTTTCGCTAAAATGGGTAATAACTCAGGCAGCAAACATAAATGAGAACGTAAGTGGTTGAAAAAAGGGAATTCTGTCAGGAAATGGCGAAGTGTCAAAGGCTGATGACAAGCAGCTGGACTTTCCTGGAGCTTGTTCCCATGAAGGGGGGGGGGACCAGTGGTGATGCCCAAGGGTACCACCTGCTGACCGATGGCAACACAGAGATCATCAGACGGTGTGGAAGAACTAGCAGGCTGAGGTAGTCTGCTGCCTTGGCAGCAACAAGAGGAGCTGCGTTTCCCATCAGACCAACATGACAAGGTACCGACATAAACATCACAGTAGCTCCATAAAGAGTGAGCAAGTGGAAGCTTTCTTCAACCAGTTGCACTAAGGGACGGACCTTGTGCAGCACACACAGGATCTGAAGGGATAGGAGAGAACTGGAGCAGATGACAATTGAAAAGCCTGTGCTGCCAAATGTAATGCGTGGCTTGATACAGAACAAAGAGCTCTGCTGTAAAAACTTGGCTGTGTTCTGCAAGCTGATGCCGAAATTTGTGAATGCAAATGAGAAAGGCACACGTGACACCACAGTCAGTCTGACGGCCATCAGTGTACGCAAATGTACTATTGCTACGTCCCGTGCGAAGGTTCAGAAACTTATGCAACAGATCAAATCTGGATTACTGTTCTTACAAAGTCTGGGGTGAACACAGACTGCCGCAAGAAGCCGAGGTTGGTAAAGTGGCAGGTAGCATGTATTTAAGCAGATGGAGAAATAGCCAAAAGGGAAGTAACAGAAGAAGGATGCACCTAACACTGTCGGTGAAAAGAATCATCTGTAAGGGATGAGCCAGACAATAGGGGATTTTACTTTATTATATGAGCCTCCAACCGGTAACTTCATTTTTCCATTGCGGCCAAGCCACGGCCGGCAGTGTTAGCTGCGTGTAAATTCTTTCATCCCATCGTCTAGTAACAGGAAGACAGCACCGAGGGAGGGCACCTTGATCACGCGCCTCTCTCATGTGCTTACGAGGCAACGCTCCGGAAAGTTCCAAGCCGCCCGCACGGTTTGCTCGGTCCTGACCAATCAGGGCGGAGGAAGCCGCGTGGTGCGTCGAACATACCCGGTCGCCCGTTGCCGGGCTCGCTCTCTTGTATTCTTGCTCATCCACGAGTCGGATGCACGCCCTGTAGCAGTGAACATCTCCCGCTTCTCCCGGTGCTGCGGCACTTTGGACTTAGTTGTGGCAGACAACAACTTTCGGCAGCTTCACGAACAATGTTCGCCAAACTGTAAGCTCTGGCTAACCCACACTTCCCTAGGCCTATGTAGCCCCTTTCATCACGCTTTAGCCAATAAACGGCCTTCTCTAAAAATTACACTATTATTCCATAACGCCCACCACCTGCCCATACCCCCATCCTGTACAACTGGTGTCAGAAGTGTGGATACATTCCCGTAGTGACATCGTCGCTATACAAAATTATTTCCGGCAAGACGCCGTACACTTCGCGCATGGAATGTGCCAACCGGCCGCCAAGTTTGCTCCATGTGGGCCGTGGCTGCTCCACTAAACACGCACAGGGCGCGCGCTGCAGCGAGGCAGCCCACGCTTGTCAGCCACGTGAGCCGGCCGCCGCCGCGCTGCCCGCTGCCCGAGTTCGAGGGGCCTGCGCTGCGCGACCGGCCGGCCGCCGTCATCCGCCGCCGCGCCAGCCTCCGCCGCCGCGCCAGCCACCGCCGGCCGCCGCGGTCACCGACGCGCCAGGGCCTGGCGCCATCGCCGACCGGCCGAGCCAGCGCCGTCCGCCGCCAACACATCTGCCGCCGCCCGATGGTCCGGACGCCGCCGGCGCCCGCTGTCGCCCGCCGCAGCCACTGCACCACGCCGTCGCCGCCACCAATGCGTCGCACCGCCTCCATCGCCATGTAAGTCGCCGCGATGCTTTCAGCAATAGCTTCGACGATATTCCGCCGCTGGATTGAGAATCTTTGTGGCCGTCCTTTTTTTGTAACAATCATTACTTTTTTTTGGTCACTAGCGTCCCATACGTTTGTCAACATGCCAATAGGAACACGAGTGACGGAACGGGATACCCCCGCAGACGCACGTGCCTCGCAAGACCCGCTCGAGGCCATAAATGCGCAAATGCGCCAGTTATTCGCACAAAATCAGTAGCTACTCGGACAAACAGACGCTGGAAGTTAGTGCGCGAACTTCCATACCTGTGGCAAGCTCCACCCCTGTAACAAATGCTCAAACAAAGGTAACTAACAATAATTCTGTCTCTAATGCAAACGCCACAATTTATGCTAACATGGCGACTCTAAGCAATTTTCCTGCGGCTGATTTCATCCCCACGTTTTCTGCGAAGTCCCACGAAAATGTGGCTATGTTCTTACAAAATATTCGTGATGTGGGTCGCACGTGTGCCTGGCAGGACGATCTATTGGTCAATGTTGCCAGACTGAAGTTGACAGGGGAAGCTCGAATGTTTATAGAAACGATGGACGAATTGCGTGATACGCACGAATTTGAAGTATTGGCCCGCGGATTGACTTCGTATTATTTCGATACCAGAGATACCAGATATTACAGAGATCAATTATCAACCCTTAGGCAGAAGCCTAATGAGGATTTTGATGCCTTTGCAGATCGCTTACGAGCAGTATCTCGTCGTACCTATAAGCTAGGCGAAAATGCCAGTGAAAACAGAATTTTGCGCTCAGAAGCCGAAGCGCGTGCAATTGATGCATTTGTTCGCGGTATTGATCCCCGCATCGGAGGAGAAATCAAAGCTCCCCCACTTCTGTGTTTGAAGCTGATCGTTTGGCAATGTTACGCGAAGAGGTGTTGCGTTTTTGCGCTGCCGCACCACGCCCGCCGGACCCAGTATCAGTCCCAGCAAAAGAAGTATTTTGTCAGCGTTGTGGGAAGCCCAACCATACGGCAATGCGCTGTTGCGCGCCGTATTGCACTATTTGCCAGACAGTAGGTCATGCTAATAATGTTTCCCCCAAAAGTCACCATTTTCTTATCAGATGCGCGGTCTCCGCCGCAACGCGGGGTCGAATCAGGGAAACGCTTGGGGGGCAGGTTCCGCCACCCACCCGCGCCCTCGACAAAAATAATACACCCGGTTAGGACCGAAAAATGTAAAGAGGTGGAACACATTAGTATATTTGGCGTACTCGGGAACAAATTAGTTAGAATTTTAGTTGATACTGGTGCTCAAGTTAGTGTATTGTTTGTGGAGAAAAATGATCGAAGGGTGTTAGAGCCACCCCGGTACCATACCAGTGGCCTTGGAGAGGAAGCAATTGTCCCTGCAGGTTCGTGTGTAGTGAATCTGCAAATAGACGAGGGTAAATACAGTCAGAGGATGGAAGCAGTAAGGCTAAAGAAGGGTGAATTTGATATCATACTTGGGAATGACTTCCTGCTCCGTTATCAGGGGATAGTGGATTATCGAACACGAACTGTGCAGTTCGGCGAAGCAATTCACCGATTTGGCAGTGCGCACCCCCGTCAGATGCGAGGGAGCTGTGAAAGGCGCCGTTCACAGTCTCCCATAAAACTGCATATGTGGGCGATAAAAACCACTGACCCTGTGAGGATAAAAGGCGGAAGTGGAAAGATTCTCTGGATAGACGTCAAAAATCAAGAACAGCCTAAGACAGACATTCTGGTTGATCCGCTCACCCAGAATGATGTTTTAGATCGTCAGTCAGTACATATAAAGAGACGTATCTGCCGACCGGAGAGGAGACAGAAGGGTTTTGCGATACCAGTATGTATAGATAATTTTGGTGTAAAATATGTTGTGATACCGAAGGGTACTGTTGTAGCCAATGGACAGTTAATTTTTGAGGAAATAAGAGGAGCTGAGAAGCAGCGAGATAAAGATGAGAAAGAAAGGAGAAGAAAGAAATGTTCAGTTAGAGAAGTGCGATATGTCGCGTCGATGATAAGGACTCAGTTAGCAGAGAAGTTGGGTCATTTAAACAGTGAGGAGAAAAGGATGTTGCAGCCAGTATTAGAGGAATTTTCATGGTGGTTTGAAGAGAGGCAGTTTCTACCAGCTACGGATTTGGTTCAGCACGAAATTCCGAGCGGAGAAGCTCGGCCAATTGCACAAAAACCTTACCGTATACCACATCATTTGCAGTCTGTAGTTGAAGATACGATTCAGCAGCAATTAGCTGCAGGAATCATACAACCCTCCTCGAGTACGTGGGCGTCTCCCGTGGTCGTTGTGCCAAAGAAATCAGTAAATGGGGAGAAAGCCTATTGCCTATGTGTCGGTATGCGGGCAGTAAATCGGGTAACGACACCAGACACATATCCGTTACCACGCATTGATGAAACATTGGACCGATTGAGCAACTGTAAGAATTTTAAGGGAAAGTGGGGGAAATACACGCACCTACAGAAAAATCGATGTGAACCATTCGTTATGTCATTAAAACCTACGAAAATAAGTACATACCATACAATGTACATTTCTCCACATATTCCAATCGTCTGTAAATAGTTATAAACAGTACCTTAATTTTGAACATTAAAATTAAAAAAGTGCAAATGCGTGGTATTCCCTACCCCTGAGGGTAATGACACGCAAAGTACTGGGTAATAACACGTAAAACAAACGAACCATAGAAATGTACAATAATTGCTATTTTTATTTGCTTATTAGTTACTACAAATAGTAAACAGTATATTTAAGAACGAAATAAAGTAATTCTACAAACATCTCTTATAATTTTCGTTTTTTACATTTTTATTGGTGTGAAAAGAGTATTTTCTCATACAGCAAAGATCACACTTGCAAACTTTTGGAGTGTTCCAGCCACTACATTATTCATGACTCCATCTGCTACAAGAAATACATCGGTGCCATAGTTCTCCACCTTTCCCAGACTCTCCACAAACTAAACACACATCTTCTGAAATCGCCGATGGATCAACATCATCCATTTCATCGACATCACAAATGTTCTGCAAGTCCAGATTTAGGTCATCGTCGCTGCTACTTTCACTTTCTTAGTGGTGTTTCTTCTTATATAATGTCTGTTTCTTCTTTGAGACTTTTTTAAGTTGCATATTTCTGCACTTATCTGCTTTATCCTTAAGATTTCTTTTCTTGTTTCTTTCAGCTTTCTTTTTCATGGCTTCTTTTTGTTTCTTTATTGATAACTCTGTTAGCAGTTTATTCTTCTCTGGAGTTGTTGTAAGGATCACTGACTTTCCCTTAGGCTTTCCCTTGGATTGTTTCGCCTTAGGAAGAACTTGTTTTTGTTTTGGAACAGGAGATATGACAAATACACTTACGTGCTTGACACATGCACTTTTAGTTGATGTTGTTGTGACCTCTTCTAGGCCTACTAGAAGTGGAACATCTTCTGCTGAAGATCCAGGAATCTGTTCTCGATTCCTTTTGGGGATATATGGCTCATTTGTAGATGCAACCACTTCATTTCCATTTGTTGCATTCAGAACCTCTTCATCTTCAAGGACATCATCTCTGAAGATCTCACACTGTTGTAAGTCATCATGCTGAAATTTGTGTGGATTGAAAGGGCAAATCCCACATGCCTTAAACCCTGACTGCTCTTTGTCCATGGTAGCGACCTTAATATATGCCTTATTAAAAAGTTCTGCTAACTCATATGTGTTGGAATTGTAATACATTTATATCGGATATCGAGTATGTTCGAGAAATATCGATTGTGGTGACAGATGTTTGTGTATATATGTGTGTGTGTTGAGGCGCATTAGTCAGTCTTCGTGCGCCTATTTTAATAAAGTCAACATGTGTATATTTTAAATAAAGTGTTTTAAAAGTAAAAGTGAGAACTTGATTTGAAACATGGTAGCAGAGCGTGGTTCTTGAAAAGAAAAGTAGAAGTTAAATATTATATTGTGGCCGTCGCGTGTTATTCAGAAAGTTCGACATGGCTGATATAACTATTCCTGTATTTGATGGCGAAGACTATGGGAACTGGAAGCAGCGGATAATCATGTACCTAAAAATGAAGAAATGCCATACAGTGACTACGAGGGCAAAAGTGAGTTCAGACAACGAAACGTGGGATGAAGAGGACTTGAAGGCTATCAACTATATTTATGGTGCAATCACAAATAAGCAACTAGAATTCGTGAGTGACAGAGAAAGTGCTTTCGAGATCATGAAGAAATTTGATGAATTATATTCGAAAGAGTCTACAGCCCTTCAAATATTATGCAGAAACAAGTTGGACAAATTGAGGTTAAGTGATTACAGTGATACGGGGACATTTTTCAGTGCATTTGAAAAAACTGTAAATGAGCTGAAATCTGCAGGCGCCAAAGTAACGGAAAAGGAGAAGTTAAATTATATGCTGCGAACGTTACCAGAGTCAATGAGCTATATTGGGGACTTAGTGGACGTTTTGAAGGAAGAGGACCAGACAGTTGAATACGTTAAAAGTAAGATTCAATTATTGAATGCAAAAACTGGAAATGAAGAGGTAAAATCAAATGCATTTCACACAGAAAGAAAATTGAATTCAAGAAATCAGGAGCAAGTATGTTATCGATGCAGCAAAGCAGGTCACTTCAAACGTGATTGTACCCAGGGAAGAACAAGTAACAGAGGCACATGGCATCGTGGAGTACATTTTCAAAGCAGCGACAGAGGTAATGGAAATATGCAGCGTGGAGGCTATAGCAATGTACAGCGTGGATATTACGGCAACATGCAGCGTGGAGGTTATGGCAGCAGGCAACGTGGTCGAGGAGAGCAGCATGGTTTTAGCAGCGGTCGGCATCACAGCAAGCAAGGTTACCATCAGAGTGATCATGGTATGAGTAGTTTTATAACAGAGGTTAATTCTATGATAGGTCAAAATAGAACAGTAGAGTCAAGTAATAACAATCAAATTCAAATCGATTGGTTATTAGACAGTGGCTGTACTGATCATGTTATTAATAATGAGGAATATTTTTCTAAGAGTATAACTTTAAAACAACCTATAAATGTAAAAATTGCTGATGGAAAAATTTTGCAAGCTACTAAAGTTGGTAATGTAATTAGTAATTTTCCTGTCTATGATCAAATGGTTCCAATTAATATGCGAAATGTTTTCTTTGTAAAAGACATAGACAAAAACTTGATCAGTTATGCTAAAATTACAGATAATCACAAAATTGTATCGGTAGGGAATAATGCAAAAATTTTTGATAAAGCTAATGGATTGATTGCGATTGCATGGAAAGAGGGTCGGTTGTATAAAATGAGTGGTACTATTAATAAAGGAGAAGTTAATGTTAATGTTATGAGTAAAGACAATAATATGACAGCAAAGGAAAAATGGCACCGCATTTTGGGACATGTTAATTTCAATTATCTAAATACTTTATGTAAACATCAATTGTTAGATGGGGTTCCTTCAGAACTAGAATCAGAATTTATGAAATGTAAAATCTGTATCGAAAACAAAATGCATAATGTTCCTTTTAAAAATAATAGAACCAAAGCAAAAGAAATCTTAGAAATTGTTCACACAGATCTAAATGGGCCTCACTCAACTACTGGAATGCATGGGGAAAGATATTTTCTTTCTTTCATTGATGATTACAGTAAGGCAGCTCGTGTTTACACCATAAAATCTAAAGATCAAGTATACAAATGTTTTGTAGAGTATATTAATGAAGTTGAGAATCTCACTGGGAAAACTGTTAAAAAGATAAGATGTGACAATGGGAAGGAATATTTAAATGAAAATGTCTATGAATTTGTGAGACAAAAAGGAATTGTATTGAATGCTTGTCCACCTTATGTGCATGAGCTTAATGGTACTGCTGAAAGGTATAACAGATCCATCATGGACATGTCACGGTGTCTGCTAGCCGAAGCGCGAGTAGACAAGAGATTTTGGCCTGAAGTGGTTTGTGCAGCAGCATACCTCAAAAACAGAACTTTAGCTAACACCATTGAAAAGAAAACTCCTTATGAGATATTACTGGGAAAAAAACCTAATGTTAATCATTTGAAGTTGTATGGGAGTAGAGTTTTTGTAAGAGTACCTGAGCAACTGAGAAAGTCGAAATGGGATAGGAAAGCCGATTTGGGGGTTTTAATGGGTTATTGTGAAGTAGGCTACAGAGTGCTAATAAATAATAAGATAGTTGTTGCTAGACATGTGGACATTGTTGAAAGTGGTGTTAAATGTATTGGGTTTAAAGATTATGATTCAGTAAGTGAATATTCTAGTGATTCTGAACACGAAAGTATAGAAAATGAAACTGAACTAATAGAAAAACAGAAGGAAATTGAGAAAAATGAAAAGCTTTCTGATAATCATGAATCAGAGAAAGTACTTGAGTTGAGGAGATCATCTAGAGAAAGAAAACCAAAAATATTAAATGATTATGTTTACAGCAATTTTATTTATGTAAACTTTTGCAGTGCAAATAGTCCGGAAAGCTTTGAGGAGGCGATTAACAGTGCCGAATCAAATTATTGGGAAAAAGCGATGAATAAGGAAATTGATTGTTTGAACAAAAACAAAACATGGGAATTAGTAGATAAACCAGTTGATAAAGAAGCCATTGATGTAAAGTGGGTTTTCACAAAGAAATCAGAGGGTGTTTACAAAGCAAGATTAGTTGTCAGGGGGTTTCAACAAAAAGAAATCGTTGAGGATATTTATTCTCCAGTAACCAATATGCAAACATTAAAGATTTTGTTGTCATACTGTTGTCAAGAAGGTTTGGTTATAGAACAAATGGACGTAGAGACTGCGTTTCTAAATTGTAAAGTTTTATCTGAAGTTTATGTAAAGCAGCCAAGAGGATATGATGATGGTACGGGTAGAGTCTGTAAATTGTATAAAGCATTGTATGGTTTGCGAGAAAGCTCACGAGCTTGGTACAATTGTCTTGACGAGTTTTTAAGAAGTTTAGGTTTTAAAAGGAGTAAATATGATTATTGTCTTTATGTATTGAGAGATGGAGATGTCTTGATTTATTTGATTATTTTTGTCGACGATTTGCTCATTTGCTGTGTGAGAAAAGAAAAAATTGTTAAGATTAAGAACTTATTGTCAAAGCGATTTAATATGAAAGATTTAGGTGAGGTAAAAAGATATCTTGGCATCGATATTAATTATGATTATGGAACAAGAGTTATGAGTTTGAGTCAAGAAAAATACATTGATTCGTTAGCTGCGAAATATAAAATTGAAGATTCGATCTTGTACAAAACTCCAATGGAAGTAAATTTAAAGTTAGAACCAGCGTATGAAGATTGTAATGACGTTAGATATAGAAACTTGATAGGTGCACTCTTGTACATAAGTTCGGGTACTAGACCAGATATTAGCTATAGTGTGAATTACTTGAGCAGATTCCAAAGTTGTTACAGTAGTACTCATTTTAAATATGCTTTGAGAATTTTGAAATATTTATATTTAACTAAAGATTTGAAATTAAACTATTGTAGGAATGAAGGTGCTGAGATATTAGATTGTTTTGTGGATTCAGATTGGGCAGGTGATAGTGTGGATAGAAAGTCAACTTCTGGTTATGTAATTAGATTATTTAGTAATGTTGTATTTTGGAAGTCAAGTAAACAAGCGAGTGTCACAAAGGCTTCAACTTTTGCAGAATATGTAGCATTGTCTGAAGCTGTTAGCGAGGTGAAACTTGTACATGATATTTTAGACATTTTTAATGTTAAATTTGAAAAACCTATTGTCATATATGAAGATAATTCAGGAGCATTAAATATAGCGAAGTTTGGTAATTTCACAAAGAATTCAAAATATATAGAAGTACATTACCATTTTGTGCATGAGTATTATTTACAGGGACTCATTGATATTGTTAAAGTAGATTCGAATGAAAATGTTGCAGATATATTCACAAAGTCGTTATGTAAAGAAAAATTCATTAAAATTAGGAATATGTTAAACATCGCGATATAAATGTAAGGAGGCGTGTTGGAATTGTAATACATTTATATCGGATATCGAGTATGTTCGAGAAATATCGATTGTGGTGACAGATGTTTGTGTATATATGTGTGTGTGTTGAGGCGCATTAGTCAGTCTTCGTGCGCCTATTTTAATAAAGTCAACATGTGTATATTTTAAATAAAGTGTTTTAAAAGTAAAAGTGAGAACTTGATTTGAAACAATATGGTGTAATTTTTGATGCACCTGTGACTTCATATACATGTCACATTCACGATTGAAGGCCGATTTCAAAGAGGAAAAGAATGTAACATCTAGTGGTTGAAGGTTGTGAGAAGTGTGTGGAGGTATGGTTACCATGACAATAGAATGCTTTTTACAAAATTGAAAAATATCAAGCAAAATGTGGCTGCTGTGATTATCTAAAATCAGTAGCACAGGGTCATCAATAATTGATTTTACATTGTTCTGAAAATGTTGGATCCATTCGAAAAATAATGATTCATTGGACCAGCCATTCACAGAACAACCATATATTGCTCCAACTGGTCCACCTTTACTTAAGAGATTTGACATCCTCTTCCTGGGGCAGATAAACATAAGGGGAATGTAGGTACCAGCAGCACTGAAACAACATATCACAGTCACGTTTTTTCCCCTTTCCCAAGACGTGGCCCCACCTATTTCTTTAACACCTTTAGGAGCCAAAATTCTGTCGGGCTTTTGTACAGTATTTATGCCCGTTTCATCGACGTTGAATACTCACCCCTCTTTAAATTTATATTTTTCAAAGACAGGTTCTAAATTTTTTAAATATGCATTACCCTCCTCTTCATTAAATGCCTGTATTCTGTTAATGCTAGTTGCTTCAGGTTTTCTCATGCTAATACTTTGGTTTCTGTTTAAAAATAGAGCTAGCCAATCCTTTCCAGCTAACCTAGATGACTTATCAAAATTGTTTGCAATGTTGTTAGTCTCTGCAATCTTTCGCAGCTGGATGCATGGCCATTGTAATAACATGATCCCCAATCTCAATTTCCTGTTCAGTCGAAAATGTTGGGTTTCTTCCAAGTTTTGGACCCTCGGTATTTTTAACATTCATTCTCTTTATCAGTGTAGCTTCATGAATCCTGAAAGCTCTTGATACTTCTCTTATTTTTCATCCAGCTTTCATGGCATCAAGAGCCTTACAAAGTTCCTCTTGCGTCCATTTTGCTTTCTGGGTTTTTCTTTTATAATATCTACCCATCTGAAATTTAAAAAAAAAAACCACGTTAGTACTGAAAATATAACCTGCAAGGGGGAATACCACGCACTTCAGCAGCTGCGTGGCATTACCCCACCGTAAGTTCAATGACTAACCTAAGCATAACTCGGCACCTAACTGAAATAGCGGGACAAATCTACGATTAAATTAAAGGTTTCATCTAGGGTTAGTAGTTGATACGCAATAATTACATTAAAGCAACTTATAGTAGCACTTACCTTGCAAAATACAGCTGACCAAAATTACACGAGACACGCCGAAAATAAACAATACTTCACTGCTCCAACAATGCCACTGGAAAATGGCTGGCGTAAGCTGCATAGTAGTTGTTACTCCTGCTGGCAGGGTGTAGCACGAACTGGGAACAGCTTGCGCCATTCAAACTGCATAAATCAGCGTGCGTGGGATTACCCATATGCGTGTAATTCCCCCACCTTCCCCTACCACCCTTGATTTGCGTTTTGGGTACCATCAAATCCCTGTTGCACCCCAGAACCGCCATAAAACTGCTTTTGTTGTACCTACAGGATTGTATGAATTTGTAAGGATGCCATTTGGATTGAGAAACGCCCTGCCACTTTTCAAAGATTTGCAGACTTGCTGCTGCATGGGTTGAAACCTACAACATGCTTGGTGTATTTAGATGACTTTATTTTTTATAAAACAATAAAAGAACATGCAGAAAGACTGAGGGATGTTTTGCAAAGGTTAAAAGGAGCTCATTTGGGTGTAAAATTAGAAAAGTGTGCTTTCACCCAGTGACAAGTACAATATTTAGGTCATATAATAAGTGGAGAAGGTATCAAACCGGACCCCCGTTTGACCACCGCAGTAAAGGAATTTCCAACACCGACAGATGTCAAGGAACTACAGTCATTTTTAGGCCTTGCAAACTACTACAGACGTTTTGTGAATAATTATGCTACCCTTGCTGAGCCCCTGACTAATTTATTGAAAAAAGGAGTTAGTTTTATTTGGACCAAAAATTGTGATAAAGCTATGCAACAAATTCAACATGTTTTAACTAGAGCCCCTGTACTAGTGTACCCGGATTTTGAAAAACCATTCATACTGTCAGTGGACGCCTCAGATTATGCTGTAGGAGCCATCCTGTCACAAGAGATAGATGACGAAGAACGACCAATTGGTTATGCGTCTCGACAGCTTAATAAAGCAGAGTCAAATTACAGCACAACTGAGAAGGAACTTCTAGCACTCATGTTTGGTGTAACGTATTTCCGATGTTGTTTGTATGGGAGAAAATTCACTCTCATCACTGATCACGCCGCGTTACACTGGATGTTGAGCTTAAAAGACCCTAGTAGTAGGCTAACTCGTTGGGCTTTGAAATTGAGCGAATTTGAGTATGAGGTGAAACACAAACACAAACAAGTTGCATCAAAACGCCGACGCATTAAGCCGAAAAGTCAGTGAACGTAGCTAATGACGTTTCTATTGAAGAATTAAGGGAAGCACAGCAAAGAGACGTCGAATGTCAGAAATATGTGGCTTTGCCTGAGTTTTCCGTTGACGATGGAATTTTATATCGAAAGACCCACTTGGGTAAACAGGCAGTAATCCCAAAAGAATTACGTTCCAAGATTATCGTACAAAGTCACGATAGCCTGCAGGCATGTCATAACGACCTTCGCGCCACAAATTGCCGAATAGCCGCCCGTTATTTCTGGGCAGGAAGACGGAAAGACGTGCAAAAGTATATACAAAATTGTCTACCTTGCGTTAAGAGGTCATTGCCACCTAGAACGAAAGTGCCTTTACAGCAGGTACCAGAAGCCACTTATCCCTGGGCAGTAGTAGCAGCAGATATTGTCGGTCCTTTCCCTGTGAGCCCCCAAAATAATCGGTATATTCAGTCCCTTATAGATCATTTCTCTAGGCTCTTGATTCTCATTCCTATACCAGATATGTCCGCTGAAACAGTAGCGCATGCTTTTGTCACCCATTTGGTGTTACCATACAGAAGCCCTGAAGCTGTACTCACAGACCAAGGTACGAATTTCATGTCTGCAGTGTTTACCGAAGTTTGTCGGTTATTGCGAATTAAAAAGTGGCGAACGACGCCGTTCCATCCAAAGGCGAACGGTCGCCTGGAGCGAGTCCACCGCACCGTTATGCGCATGCTGTCTTACTATGTTCATAAACATCACTCTGACTGGGACAGGTATGTTCAATACGTCACGTCAGCATATAACAGCCGCGTCCATGAAGCTACAGGGTACTCACCTTATGAAGCAGTATATGGCCGCCCTATTAATTCGCCTTTTGAAATTGACAAAGTGCCCCCTGGAATTAAATCCAGAGATGTGGAAGGTCTAGCTCGACGTCTGAAAGCCATTTGGAAAAAAGTAAGAGGGAACAATGCCCGATCCACCACCCAACAGTTAAAGAGCAGTAATCAAAAAGCAAAATTGCCCGAGTACAAGGTAGGAGACCTAGTTATGTTGAGCAATCCAGTAGTAAAAACGGGACGAACCAAAAAGTTTACATCTACTTATGAAGGACCGTACCGTATCATCCAGCTTACTTCACCAGTAAATGCGGAAATTCAGTTAGTGGAACGCACAGTGATCATTCATTTTGACAGATTGAAACCGTATAAAGGACCCGAGCCACCCCCACCTAACAGTGAAACCGGGGCTAATGTGCCAGTAGTTCCACCCAAAAAAGCAAGAAAGAAGGTAATACAACCGCCTAGACAGCAACGTAGATATGCTCTAAGGTCAAACCCCTATGATTTGCGTTCCAGGGAGTAGGTCTGAAATGGTGTGTAAATAGTTGGAAAAGTCCTGCATGCAGCAAGAGAACCAATTGACGAAAAACACCGTCATTACTATACCTTTAATTAATTCGTGCATGTTAATTATAAGTGGACATAAGAATTGGCAACCATTGGTAACTGGTAATAGAATTTATGATGTCACATGTTAATGGAAGAGATTGAAGTTATGTAATCATTTTGTCCTCTGTCATTTAACGTCTCCAGTAATGTTATCGTAGCAGTCGAGAAGTAGAAACACAAATATTCTTAATCATGGAATTAAGGGGAAAGTTGTACTTGCCAATAGTATACGCTGAATTATGAATCAGTTACTCTTGTATATGATAAATGGATTCACACCTCACCTGTTGCTTTAGGAATAGTGCTCAAACACAGCTATTAATGCTTTACTATAAAAACATGATAGTAATACGCCTTCGTAACTGCCAGTAGATCAATGACTGTATGCTGCCGTCTACCTGTCCTTTGAAATACGCCCTATTACATGGATGTTTTGCTAAATGATCACACAATGATAATAACATGAATAAATACGTCCAAGTTAAACAACAAATAGGTTACTCTAAAGTAAAAGGAGTCTTCCTCAAGTGCTATTTTATTGTTTTCATGATGCAATGTTGAACCGACAACAAGGTAAGTTTTTTGGTACCACGTATTTCTGTATATAAAATACCACCGAATGAGTCGTGTAAATACCACCGCTGTTGTCTACAGCTGTTCACATGCTCCGAGCCCCGCCCCTCCCTGTCAGCTGGCGACGCGGTCCCCTTCCCTCCCCTTTCCTTCCCTCCCCACCACACAGCCTGCAGAGAGAGAGCGGTCATTGCAGTTCCCCCTTCCCCACCAACAGCCTCTGTCTTTGGCGCGTGCAGCATCTGCATCTCTCCCCTCGCCCCTCCTCCCACCATCCATTCTCCCTGCACGCCAAGTGCGTCAGCCACGCTACACCTTCGTACATTCGTACGTTGCAGCTTAAACAACGAACCTAAAGTGATAGTTGTAGAAATAAATTCAACAGCTTAATATTGCCCTACAGATTTTATTAGTCTTATCTAAAGATGGAAATCTATTTTTGTTGTCTACTTGAAGTTTCAGTAAGGAACAAAATCGTAAGAGAGAACTTTTCCTGGTACGCATTGTCTAAACCATCAGGATTAGCAAACGTTGGAATTTCAGATCGATCTCTGGCTATCTTCTATCACCACCACGGTTAATATATGGATCCATATGGCGTCAAGAAAGCCGGAATTTGCCGCTGTATCTATCCTGTAAACGGCCCCTGTGTGGGAAACGCGTTAGCCAAGGAGTTGTGTTTGGAATGCCATCGCAAAAGACAGATTATCTAGAAGCCTAACACCTGCCAGTTACCTAAATTTTAGAAGAACAGAGTGTTTAAGTAAAAGAATTGGAACCCGATAGTTTTGTGATCTCTAGTGATTGAAGTTATTAGAGTCCCTTACAAAAGAACATCCTCCATGCAGAACTGTCGTGGACAACATAATTCTGGAAGGAAATTTCGTGACAGTACCGAGAGACTAAACTCCACGCGTAGCAAGAGAACGGACCCAGCGTGAACGCCAGTTATGCCGCAGAGCCAGTGAAAACGGACGCAGCCGTAGTGTCAGCTGTGCTGTCAGCAACTTACAATCTCACGAGCGCGACGCGTGTTGCACCTTAGCACCTCAAGCTGCACTGAATCTCAGCACAGGAATACTTAACCATTATATAACGAACTCTTTCAATAACTTTACGCACCTTTTCAATAGTAAGGAACTGACTTTCCTTCCTATACACATTACACTTGACGACTGAACTCTAATTTTATTAAAAACAAAAGCGCCAGCAGGTAAGTCATATTGACGTCTTCAGAGATGCAACTAGCTTCGTTGAGCCGCCAATAATGATTATATGGAAGCAGGTAGGTGAGAGAATTAACGAAAGGAACAACAATCATATCCTTGAACGAATAACTGGGTGACTGATGATCACCAATATTTGCAAAAACAAATCAACACAGCAAACAGCATATCTCATGTTTAATAATTATTGGTCTGTTCATTGAAGGAGACACAAAACCACTTTTCATCAGAGTCTTGTTAAAGGAAGTATTAACGTGACATTACACTATTCCACAGCATTACACACAACATTGCCATTGCTTAATGACAGTTTTCTTGTAGGTAGAAGTACCAAAGACTATTAGTTGGTATGGAAACACAAACGAGAGCATAAAAGAATACCAAGGGATGCTTACATTCATTTTGCTACAAACTGTAACTGGAGGATAAGAAAGTTTTGTTTGAAGGAAATAATATTTTAAATTTTGCTTCTGTTGCGGTTTTGCCACCGCTTATACCACTATGACGAGTTGCCAATTGCTCGTGCCCGACAGATCGCGCCCGACAGATCGCGCCCGACAGATCGTGCCCAACTTTCACTTTACAACTGACCCTAAACTAAAGATATTACAAATTTTGAGGAGAAAAATCACCATAGTGCAGCAAGACTCAGCCCAATGTCCACTGAAGTGACAGAGAGAGTAGTGAGAGCCCTCAATGTTTTGTCAGTTATGTGAGAGGCAGTTAGGTCACAACAAACAAAATTAGTGATTTAAAAGAAATCTCTGAACATAACTGGGCAACCTGCCATTACTGTTGCATTTTTTCTCTCTTACTGTGCATTTCCCTGTCACCTCAAAATCAGCGGTATTAGTATCAGACTTTCGGTGTTCAAAAAACATTTAATATGAAAGAATAGCTGAAGTTAAGGTGAAACAGTTTTGGGGACTGGACAATGATAACTGCAGGTGAGTGAAAACTTAGTTACCGGTTCATGGTTAATTTGTTAAAAAGTAATTTTCCAGTATTTTCTAGCGTAAAAGATAATGTCCATCTGAGATAAAAGTTTCTAATATGATGAATATTGAACAAAGGACTTCTTTTAGTAGATAGTGCCATTCATGGAGGTATTGCCGAGAGTGTACACAGATTTCATTGATGGAAGTAAGAGTAAATACAGTGAAAAAGCAATTTAAAACAACTGAGTATGGGCAGCATTTGTGGAATATTAGAAACAGTAGTAACTTGGTAATAACATTTTTATGGGTTTCCACTGCTGGATTTGATATCTTCTGAGGTGCAACATTTTCCTGTGGCATTCTATATTAATGAAGGATAGAGAGGAAGAATTATCACAAAACTGGAAAACTTTGCCAGGGTTACTTTCTTCTTACAACAGAAGAAAATAATGATTATTTGAAGAGCTCTGTTGTTGAGGATACTGTTTCAAGTGGTGCCCAAATCAAAGGCTATGGGGCTCACATGCCGACTGAGTAATCATGGTCCATAGAGAGTGGGCAACAGGTTGACTGACACACTGGCCGAGGACAGCTGGAATTGAGATCTTGGAAGAAAACAGTGGTCAAATTTATCATTGAACATCGAACAGTACAAAATCCTTATATGAGACTTGATCAGATTTGCTTCAGGTAGCAACATGCACAATAAAATTACAGTAATTAATTAATTGACTAATATCAAGTAGGCACAAATATCCTGATATTTAACATGCTCTCTTGATTTATGTTTCCTTAAACAAAAGTTAATTTTTTATGAAACTGGGATACTGTTGGTGGGTGTCTGCTGTGTAGGGAACACCCAGACAGAGAACCCACAAGGACCTATTGTGGTCTCTCTCCTCGGGTCAGCCACAATGGAATAACTTGTCAATGTATGAGCCAGTGTGAGGAGTGTTCTCTCACTGTAAGATAAAATCAAGAGTGAACCCAGTGTGGACATTCCAATCTGCATAAAGTGATAACATTTTCCACAAAGGTTGATAGTGGTTTTTGCATCCATTCTCAAACTATTAAGGGCAGTAGAAGTTTAGCAATCCCTATCCCAAACCTTCAGAGTTACAAGCTTTCTTTGTTTCTTAAGTCAGTACCAACTATTCTGACACCTATTAATACGCTCTTACCCATTTCCTCAGTAAGTTGGTCAGTGAACTCATTCCTGGTATACTGATGTGCCTCATTCGTCATTCGATAACATATTAGCAAAGCCAGAACTTAATTAGTTCCCAAGCAATCATCAGGTTTGTCGAAAGTATTGTTTCTATAATTATTTCTGTTAATTTCATTATTTAAAGAAATAATTTTACCCAACATTTCTAGTAGAAGAAACTGCTAAAAAGAAGGAATTTGTCAATTGATTGAGTTGGGTTTTAACTGTCATTTTGGTAACTTAAACATCAAACAAAGTATACTTACAGTATCTAGTATTGTGAGGATATATAAAGACCCGATTTCTGGTCCCGAGACAATCAGACCATGGCCGATTTTTAAACGAGACACTTATATTGGTTAGATCAACAACAATGCATCATCTCAACCATGAAATTAGTGCAACACAAATAGGCATGTGTTAAAATAATGACAGTGTCTGTTCAATAGTGTCACACATGCCGTATTATTCTGCATGAACTGTGTGGTTGGGTTTTTACTGCTCATATTCGTTCAGTGGTAAACTACTGTAGCAGTATGCTGATGTCTGCCTGCAAACTATTAATGAGGCTTATCAAAAGTTAACCAATAGCAAACTGGCCATATTAACTGTGTAATATTGGGGGGGGGGGGGAGGGGGGGGTTGTGAATAGTGCACTGTGAAACGGAACTGTGCAAATGTCGGCTACATCATTTACAGTAGTCAGTGTTTAACCCCCATCCCCAATTTTTCAGCCAGTGTAACAACACAATACTTTGACTCCAAGAACTATGAAAGAAGAAATAAAGCAGGCAAACGTCACAATGGGGCAGTGCTGGCTAATAACTTGAAGGTAGCACAATGAGCCACACCAAGACAGGAACTTCTAATTGTCATTGGTTCCAGTGGCTCCACAGTAAATGTGCTGCATACATTTGGCAGGGACTGTAGTTTGTAGTTACCAGTGTACAGAAACACATACTGAACGCCACTATTAGTTCAGTAGGTGGGTGTGGTATGTAGAAAGGAAATTAATTGATGACATAAATTGTGACTGTTACCTGAAATAATGCACCTGTGCAGGGAGACATTTAGTCTCAGATGATAAAATAGTTAGAAAAATGGATATAAGCACACAAAAGGAAGACCTATTGTAATCACTTGGGGCTCCACGCACATGAAAACTGTGAGTGCCCTGAAAGGAAAACAGGAATGATTGTGGGGGTAAGCATATGCTACTGACAAAACTCACCATTACTGCTTCTTTTTCTCCTAATTCTTCTTTTTCTTCTTCCTCTCCTCTCTCACCACTGGTCTCCTCTCTGGCTGGCTGTTGGGCTCCTGATCATCAGGGAAAAATAGATCAATTTTGAGTTACTGTCAAAATTTAGGCACAAATATATCACATGTAAAAGACAAACTAAGGATGTCTCATCACGGAATAAAATGGCACTAATTGAACAGTAGAAAACACAAGTTGGAATATTAAGAACATTCTGAAGAAGATAGATTGCTGCCTATCATAAAGTTGACATGTTGAGGCAGGCACAATGAAAAGATTTTCTCGTGTCCGGCTGAATGAACATAGGTGTGTGTGTGTGTGTGTGTGTGTGTGTGTGTGTGTGTGTGTGTGTGTGTGTGTGTGTGTGTGTGTGTGTTTTTCTGAAATGCAAGGTGAACTACTGTATGCCATCATTTTACAAGTTGTGGCCTTCTGCTAACCTCTGCCTAGATAAGAATGGCCTCCAAGCCAGAGATATTGCCCATCCCTGCAGTAGCAGACCAATGGGTAGCTTTGGGATATGAGATGGAGATGGCAGCAGAAGATCAGTTATGTAACAAGACAAGGCTTAGTAGAAATCTTTGGACAGCAGAAGAGAACAGAATTTAATTGATAGAAGAAAGGAAATATAAAAATGCAGCAAATGAAGCATGTAAAAGTGAACACAAACATATACAAATGGGTGACAGGCAGCACAAAATTGCTAAGCAGGAAAGGCTAGAGTTCAAATTTAAGAATTTTGAAGCATATGTCACAAGGCGAAAGATTGGCACTGCCAACAGGAAAACTTAAGAGGTCTTTGGAAGTAACAGAAGCAGCTGTATGAATATCAAGATCTGAGATAGACAGAAACTACTAAATAAAGAAGGTAATACTGTAAGGAGTATAATAGAGGGTCTATACATATGAGGTGAAGCTGTAAGCAATTTTATGGAAACAGAAGTCTATATAGACGAAGATGGGATGGGAGAAATGATACAGCAGGAGGAATTTGATTCAGCAAGGAAGGACCCAAGTCAAAACAACGTCCCTGGAGTACACAATATCCAATCAGAACTACTGATAGCCATGGGAGAGCAGCCTTGCCAAAAAAATCTATTCCATCTGATGAGCAAGG
Source organism: Schistocerca americana (assembly GCF_021461395.2). Classification (NCBI taxonomy): domain Eukaryota; kingdom Metazoa; phylum Arthropoda; class Insecta; order Orthoptera; family Acrididae; genus Schistocerca; species Schistocerca americana. The sequence continues at coordinate 596,080,312 of NC_060124.1, read as the reverse complement.
TGTATGAGACAGGAGAAATACTGCGAGACTACACGAAGAGCGTAATGATTCCATTTTCAAAGAAAGCAGGTACTGACAGGTGAGAGTATTTCATGGCTACAAAATACTAACACTAATTCTTAGCAAAAGAATGGAAAAGCTGTTAGAATCCAACCTCAGGGAAGGTCTGTATGGGTTACAGAAAACAACAAAAATGACACAGGGAAATAAATGCTGAGGGAAAACATGCAAAGAAAGAGACGAAACAAATGCTGAGATGATAAGGAAATTGAAGAACATGAGGGATGCTGCGGAAGGTGACAGCAGGTGGAATCTTTAAGGTGCTAGACATGATGGAGCCCCAGCCCTGCTGCCAACTCATCCCAGTCCCCACACCATAGTATGACTGTGACAACACCTGTGGAACAAGACACGTGGAAATTTGAAGCAAAATGGCACAAAGAACCAGACAACATGTAGCGGAAATGGGAGGGAGGTGGGCAGGAATCCACCCCATCCTCACAGCTTTACTGGAGACGAGATACTGGCAGAAGTAAAGCTGTGAGAATGGAGTGCCAGTCATGCTTACGTAGCTCAGATGGTAGAGCACTTTACAGTGAAAGGCAAAGGTCCCGAGTTCGAGTCTTGGTCCAGTGCATAGTCTTAATCTGCCAGGAAGTTTCAAGAAAGGTATTATATTTTTGCTAGTTTTTGGAGCCACTGACTCCTCCTCCTGGCATAAGTGTTCAAGGGGAAGGATGTGTTGTGAAGGATAAGGACTAGAGAGAGATTTAGGAAAAGACGCAGAGTTCAGAAAAGATAGCCTGAACCCCAGGTAAGAGGAGGCTTACCAGAAAGCCTCTTTCCTTCTCAGGCCATCTGGTCATTGGAGCAAAAAAAAGGTGGTTTCTTCAGGTGCCGCTTCTCAGCATCCTACTACAGTGAAACGAACAGCAGTCTATCTATGATGGTGTCATCATGATTCATGGATGTTGTGTAATACAACATAGTGCACTCAGCAGCATTTTCCACTATTTCGATTCCTTTTTATCTTCTCTATAACTCTTCATTGAAGGTACTATAGAAGGTTTACTAACATTGTTTTTAAATCAATGCTGAATTATATAAAGCACTTTTTATTCCATTTAAAATTGTGTTTTTGAAAAAATGTTAATCATGATGAAAATTATGATCCTTAAAATAGCACCAAACTACCACAAAAAACTATATGGCATTACCTTCATTTTGAAATGTGTTTGAGAATTTTACTTTGAATAGATTCCAAGAGAAGTCTTAGTGTGGTGTCACCGCCAGACACCACACTTGCTAGGTGGTAGCCTTTAAATCGGCCGCGGTCCGTTAGTGTACGTCGGACCCGCGTGTCGCCACTATCAGTGATAGCAGACCGAGCGCCGCCACACGGCAGGTCTAGAGAGACTTACTAGCACTCGATCAGTTGTACAGCCGACGTTGCTAGGAGAGGTTCACTGAGAATTACGCTCTCATTTGCCGAGACGATAGTTAGCATAGCCTTCAGCTAAGTCAACTGCTACGACCTAGCAAGGCGCCGTCAACAAGTTATATTGAGATGATAATACTGTATCAACAAGACCAATGTTCACCAATTGTGGATTAAAGTTAAGTATTCCAGAAGCTACGTACTTTTCTTTATAGCATTCATTACGTATCCTGTTTCAGACCTCACGCCATCCTGCGTGAGTTTATAGCGTGCATTTCGGCTTCCTCAAACAACACGGTGTTGGCACTTCTGCCGACACTTCATATTGGCGACGAGGCTTAAAAGAGGATTTCGCGTTCGTATTGCTCTAAATTATTTGTGTCATGGCTTCGCCACAATCTCCAGATGTACTGTCAGAATTTTATCGTTTGCAGAATCAGCAGACGCAGGCGTTATTGGATGCCCTCGGACAGTTCGTCCAGGGTCAACGTGCAATGCAAAATGATGCGGCAGCCGCCGCTCCACCGCTACCGCAACCACAACATGCTGTTGCACCACTGTTTCGGCCGTTCGATGCGGCGATGGAAAGCTGGACGGAGTGGTCACGCCAATTTGGATTCCATCTCGCCGCCTAAAGAATTCAAGGTAACGAGCGGCAGCCTTTTTTATTGGCCTGTGTAGGTGTGTCCACCTACCGTGTGATAGTGAAATTGTTTCCCCGACGCGACGTAGCAGCTCTGTCCTACGACGAAATTTTGTCGGCATTAGATGCCTATTTCAAAGAAACAGTCAATGTCGTGGCAAAAAGGTATACGTTCTTTCGTACAAAACGTACGGCCGGTCAAACTAATCGGGAGTGGGTTGCAACTTTGCAAGGCCTTACAAGGGATTGTGTTTTTGAGTGTGAATGTGGACTCCCTTATTCAGATACAATGGTGCGTGATGCAATTGCACAGAGACAGCGAGAGAGACAGACAGACAGAGGGAGCGAGAGAGACAGACAGACAGAGGGAGCGAGAGAGACAGACAGACAGAGGGAGCGAGAGAGACAGACAGAGGGAGCGAGAGAGACAGACAGAGAGAGCGAGAGAGACAGACAGAGAGAGCGAGAGAGACAGACAGAGAGAGCGAGAGAGACAGACAGAGAGAGCGAGAGAGACAGACAGAGAGAGCGAGAGAGACAGACAGAGAGAGCGAGAGAGACAGACAGAGAGAGCGAGAGAGACAGACAGAGAGAGCGAGAGAGACAGACAGAGAGAGCGACAGAGACAGACAGAGAGAGCGACAGAGACAGACAGAGAGAGCGAGAGAGACAGACAGACAGAGAGAGCGAGAGAGACAGACAGAGAGAGCGAGAGAGACAGACAGAGTGAGCGAGAGAGACCTAACTTAAGGTACAGTCAATACAAGTAATCTATAATTAACCAACACACACCACCATTGCTGCAATTAAAAATTAACCTTGAGCAGTCTAATAAGCCACACTAACAATCTTAATGGTATACAAATTTTCAGTGGTATAAACTGTGCAAAACATTCTGTGTAAGAAATCAGCAGAGAAGCGCATCATATGATTATACTGGAATGTACTGACAGTTATCACAGAAAAATCAGGATACGGTCACAATGGCAGGGGCAATAACTGCAATACAGTAATAAATTTGGTAATTTGTCAAACATGAATTGTACATGGAAATGTGTTCAGGTGGAGGGGGGAGGGGTTAGTGTCAAAGAAGCTAAGAGGAGTGCCTAGTACACAACAGGCAGATTTGGGTCAGAGTACCTCGTCTCATGCATTAGAGACAATTTTCACAACTGTAGTTTTGACACAAATTCAAATGGCCCACTTGGACCACCAGTCACCCTCACACATTCATCCTTACTGAAAGCTTATCAGTGTTATGCTGACACAAGGAACTGAACACTGGTTGTTAGGTCAGTTTAAGTGTGACAAGAGCTTCCAGCCCCATTATGAGGACAGAAAGCAGCAAAACGTCTGCCCACCACCAATGAAAAGCTTTTTTGTGTGTCCAGTCAACAGTAGATATGGTGGATCTCCTTTCAGAATGTCTTGTACTTTGCTGCAAAATCGACATATTAAATAAATTTGTTTGACAAGTTAATGAGTCCTCTGATTTCTACCACATTAATCAAAGCTGCTGCTGCTGCTGCTGCTTCTTCTGGACTAGCCTCTGTCGTAAATATAAGTGAAGACAGTGATTCGAGTCACTGGTGTAACGAGTTATTGCTTGAAAGTTACCTGTAATAAAAGTGTCAAGACTACAATCGAAACAAAAATTTGATCTGGAAAGAATCACTGTTTGCTTACCACTGAAAAGATGAGTGAAATAAGCGTGAGAGTGAGTCAAATGAAACCTTCAATATTTTTTAAAAATATTATTTACTGTGCAGAAATGGTACAAAGTTGTATCACTTTTCAATATAATCTCACCCACGCTCAACGCAAGTCCTCCAGCACTTACAAAGTGTATAAATTCCTGTAGAAAAAAATTCTTTGGTAGTCCGTGCAACCAATCATGCACTGCGCGGTGTACCTCTTCATCAGAAAGGAACTTCTTTCCTCCCATTGCGTCTGAGTGGTCCAAACATATGGAAATCACTTGGTGATGAGGAATGGCGCCATTCCTTGCTGGCTTTCTTCATTTCCGGTTGGTGGAAGTGAACCCAGGTTTTGTCCCCAGTAACGATTCTTGCAAGGAAGCCATCACCTTCTCATTCAAAGGGCTCAAGAAGATCTTCACAAGCATCAGTATGTCATTAACTCATTTCAGGAGTCAGTTGCCGTGGGACCCATCTTGCAGACACTTTGTGAAACTGGAGCACATCATGCATAACGTGGTGTGCTGACCCATGACTAATCTGTAAACATGCTGCATTGTCATTCATTGTCACTTCACTATGGCTTGAACTGCTGCAATGTTTGGTGGAGTCACAACTTGTTGTGCCTGCCTGACCTGGATGAGGAGCATCTTCCACTGAAGTCACACCATTTGTGAACTTCCTACTCCATTCTAAGACTTGCTGCTGTGACAAACATGCATCCCCTTACTGAACCTCCATTCATCAATGAATTTCAGTAGGTTTCACACCTTCACTACGCAAAAACCGAATAAAAGAATGCTGTTCTTCCCTGGTGCGAGTCACAAGTGGGGCGGCCATCTTTATACTCATACTGCGATGATATGTGTGCATCTGCACTATGCTGCCACCTACAGGCCATTCTGCACGCTATTTGTAGCACACTTACCAAATTACAGGATAACGGCCCAAAATTTCAATTTGTTATTACATATTTAAGGTTTTCATTTGAGTCACCCTCTTATTAGTTTCAATGGTGTTCATAGACAACTGAAGTTATAAAAACTGAACCAAGCTCCAGATCCAATGTATCCATTGCCGGTCCTATACTGAATTTGCAGCTGATTTAGCCCCTCTTTTAACTATAATAATATCATCGATACCAGGAAGAGAAAACAGTACTGAGTAGTCTGAGTGTAGGTCACACCTGTCTATAAGAAGGGTAGAGGAATTGATCCACAGAACTACCATCCTACATCCATGACACTGATTTGTTGTAGAACATTAAAACATATTCTCAGCTCGGACATAATGAGATAGCCCTAGCAGAATAATATCCATGCCAGCCAGATGTATTGTGATAGCAATGCTCATTTGAACAACATGCTGCAAGCTTTGAATGGAGGCAATGAAGTAACGGCAGTATTTTTTTATTTCCAAAATGAATTTCTATTAATACCACATTTACGCTTGTTATCAAAAGTGTGATTGTTAGGGAGTATCAAGCAAAAAATTTGACTGGATTGACTACGTTTTTGATGGAAAGACATGATAAGAGTCATCAACAGATGTTGAGGTAACTTTGGGTGTGCCACAGGGAAGTTAATTGCGGATGTTGCTGTCCAGATCTTATATGAATTACCTTGCAAACATTATTACTAGTGACCTAACATTTTTTGCAGGTGATTGATTCAGCTATACACTGAGGTGACAAAAGTCACGGGATACCTCCTAATGTTGCGTCAGACCACCTTTTGTGTGGCACAGTGCAGCAACTCAGCACGGCATGGATTCGACGAGTCACTGGAAATCCCCTGCAGAAATACTGCACCATGCTGCTTCTACAGCCATACATAACTGCAGAAGTGTTACCGCCGCAGGATTTTGTGAGCAAACTGACCTCTCGATTATGTCCCATAAGTGTTCAGTGGAGTTCACATCAGGCAATGTGGGTGGAAAAATTCTTCATTGAAATTGCCCAGAATGATCTGACATGGCACAGTGTCATCCATAATAATTCTTACGTTGTTTGGAAACATGAAGTCCATGAATGGCTGCCAGTAATCTCTAACTAGCCAAACAATACCATTTCCAGTTCATGATCAGTTCAGTTGGACCACAGAACCCAGTCCACTACATGTTGACAGAGTCCACACTATTATGGAGCCACCAACAGGTTACACATTGCCTTGTTGACAACTTGGGTCTGTGGCTTTGTCGGGTCCATGCCACACACTAATCCTACCACGTGATCTTACCAAAAGAATTATGGACAGTTTTCCAGTCATACTCTGTCCAAGTGACATAGTCACAAGTGCAGGAGAGGTGCTGCAGGCATTGCTATGCTGTTAGCAAAGTCACTCTTGTCAGTCATTTGCTTGCGTAGTCCAATAATGACAAATTTCAAGGCACTGTCTTAACAGATGCATTTATCATAGATCCCAAATAGATTTATGTGGTTATTCCATGCAGTATTGCTTGTCTGTTAGTACTGACAACTCTACACAAAAACACCACTGCTCTGTTGTTGAGTGAAGCCCACTCACCACTGCATTGTCTGTGATGAGAGAGGATGCCTGAAATTTGATGTTTTGGCATGCTCTTGACACTTTTGGTATTTCAATATTTAATTCCTTAATAACTTCACAAATGGGTGTCCATACATCTAATTCTAACTACCCTCCCGTGTTCAAAGTCTTAATTCCCATCATGTTGCCAGAATCATGCTTGATACCATTTCAAACCAATGACCTTAGTACAAATGACAGCTCCACCAATGTACTAGCCTTTTATGCCTTGCATATGCAAAACTACTGCCATTTTTATATGTGCTTATCGCTACCCCACAACTTTCGTCACCTCAGTGTAAAGAAGTACAGTGTGACACAAGTGACATCAATGTTCAGTTACAGCCTGGTAAGATTTAAAACTGGTGCAAAGAATGGCACCTTGTTTTAAATGTTGAGAAATTAAAAACTGTGCACTTCACAAAACGAAAACCTTAGTAATACAATATTATCATATAAATATGTTGAAGTTCTGTCATGGGTAAAGCTCACAGCAGACTTCAATTTATTGGTAGTATACTAGGGAAATCTGGTCAGTCTACAAAGGAGATTACTTGTAAATCATCCATCCTAAAATACTGCTGAAGTGTATGGGACCCATATCAAATAGGAACCCACAGGTGATACTGAACACATACAGAGAAGGGTGGCACAAATGGTCACAGGTTTGTTCGATCCATGGGAGAGTACCACAGAACTGCCAAAAAATGAACTAGCACACTCTTTAAGATGGACATGAATTATCCAAGAAAGCCTGCTTACCAAGTATTAGGAACTGGATTCAAATTATGCCACTCAGAACATTTTATAGCTCCATATATACCACTTCCACAGGAATTCTGAGGAGGTGGTTGGATTAATTACAGCTTGCATGGAGACATTAAAACAATTACTCTTCTAACACCCCATACACGAATGGAACAGGGAAAGAAACCCTAATAACTGGCAGTGAGGCGTACCCCTCGTTATGAACTGTATAGTAGTTTGCAGAGTGTAGATGTAGAGTGTAGATAATGTTATTAGATGGGCAGTCCACAAACAGCATGGCGTGAAGTAACCACCAGCAAATATATAGTCTAACACAGGTGGCTTGAGGTGAATGAAGTAATGAATAAATGCCAAACATGAAAGTTCTTACATTCTAGAAAATTCAGAAATTTATTTTCACTTTTAATGACCTCTGATTTCAGGAAGGCAGACAGCTCTAAAAGAAATTACCAACATGAACCATGAACAACATTTTTGTTTGCTTTTTCCTGAGACAGGAATATGAATTATCAAGTGGGTAACAAGTGCCACTTATGTAATGGAGAATCACTTCCCATTTGCTGAGTATGAAAGACCACATTTCACAGAATTCTCATACCAGAGACATTGCAGTAGCATGTAAACAGTTTACCTGCATTACCACTTCGTCTTCGCTTTCTAGGTGTGACTGATGAATCGCCATCACTGTCCGATTTTCTTTCCTGAAAGAAACGAAAGTTCAGCACTTAAATAAATGTAAATCAACAAAATTTGTGTGTAAATCACTATCACAAAGACTGCAATATGTCTACATATATATTCTGCAAGCCACTGTAATGTGAATAGAAGAGGGCTCCTCTCACTATACTATTTGTTAGGGTCATGGGAGAAGACGTTTTACCATGGAGATAAAGTGTCAAACAATACGAAGATGTGTAAAAACTACATCTTTTACTAGTGCTGGAGCAACCAGAGACAGTGTTTGGACAGTATACAAAGTCTCTTCTTTCACTTGCCTCTATCCTCTCACCCCATTTCCATTTTGTCAACACCACTCACACTGGTTGGGAGAGATAATTAAGACCCCTTGACACATGTGGAAATAGGAACTGTCTCTCACCACATTCCATAGGTCAGCACTGTTGGTTCAAGCAAACCTGGGTCAAGCACTAAAAGAGAAACCGAGAAATTTATTACCAGCCTGTTGGAAGGGAGGCGCTTCCACAATAATGTCTGCTGAACTCAGGACCATGAGTTTAAAAAAAGAAAAAAACTGTATGAACATTCAATCATTTGATAAAGTGATGCACTAGATAAATTAAGTATGAAATTTTGGATGGAGACTCATCAACCCAAGTAAGAATAACTTCTGACTTGTACCAGAGGACAGTGCTGGAACTCTAGTCATTCTTATTTTATGTTAATGAGCTGACCAACAGTACTAATAGCAACCTCAGACTTTTCACAAATGGTACTTACCAATAATGAATTATTGTCAGGAAAGATATGCAGAAATAATCAATCAGATATGAAAAAAAAATTCAAAGTGGGGCAAAGATTGTTAACTTGGTTTGATGTATAGATAGGTAAAACTCTAGATTTCGCAAAATGAAAAAAAAATGTCATATACTTTTACTACATTATCAATGATTCAAAATTATGAACAGTAAACTAAGACAATAATAATTTTCAGGAATTCAAAATGGAACAGTTTTGCAGAGTCCATAACAGGTGGATGACTCAGATTCATCTGTGTGGCCAAACTTAGGTAATTGCTAAAAGTGTGAGGGATCAGACCATTTGTTCAACTGACTGAACATATACAAAGAAGGGTGTCACAGATGGTCACAGGTTTGCTTTACTGATGGGAGCAATTATCCTGAGAAAACAGATACAAATTATCCCACAAAAGTCACCTTATGAGAACACAAGAACCAGTATTAGTGAAGAATCTAGAAATATTCTTCAGCCTCATGCATTTAGCTCCCTTAGAAAGTCTGAAGACCAAATTAGGCTATTTACTGTACACATAAAGGCAGTTAATCATCCGTTATTCACTCAGCCCATACTCAATTGCAATGAGGAAAAATCCTAACACATGGTGCCTTCCAAAATTTTCTCTGCCACACACTTCGGAGTAGTTTGAGGAATATTTATGAAAACGTTTATTCATATGTCTTCAGTTCTCAATACTTTACAGTATTTCATTCACAAGAATAATGATACTGTGCCACAGTACTTGATATAATGTAAGTACTAACTACGGTCAGACAGTTTCTGTATTTTAACCATTAATGTACGATTTTTTTAATTTATATTGAAAAATTATCATGGTTGTCTTAAAAGTAAGAAAAGAAGCAAAAGAGTACTTCAGAATTTGAGTCGGTGAGTCACAAGTTAATGGTTTGTAACTGACACACACACACACACACACACACACACACACACACACACACACACACACACACACACACACACACACACTTCTTTAATGAGAAGTTACAGAAAATGTCTGAAGTGAAAACTCGATTCCCTACCATAAACCAGGCCCCAACAATGTGTCCACCAAGAAAACCATCTGATGGGTAGGCAGGAGAGGTGGGGGATAGTGGAAGTACAAGCTTGTAGCATGGAAAGGAAGTAATGCTGCAAAGGCTGGGGACCCATGTCAGCCAAGCTCTTGTACACTAGTGCTGTGAACCCCCTGGAGGGTCAGATCACCAGTTCTTCACAGTACCTTGCCAACAGAGAATGCTGCTGTACTTAACTGATTTTTGTGGAACAAACTGTTACTTAACTAAGCCATCAGACAACAATTTAGCTACCCATTGAGTTAAATGAACCAGCAAGCCATCTGAATGAAAACCAAGAATAGTCCTCTCTAAATAAAAACTGACTGGTGAATGATCCCATTATGGTTACTGGAAGAAAATTTCTTGGCCTGGCAGAGAACTGACAATGAATGATCTGAATGGAGGTAGTGTTTTAACGCTCCACAGTGAAATAGGTTTCAATAGTTCCACACATCAGATCTAACCACTTCTTTTTACTCAGGCCTGTCGTATACATTCCACTCAAACAATAACTCTGAATATCACACCACCAGAAAGTTTAAAACCTTTTAACACTGATGAAAATTTGTCCGGAACTGGTGCAAGATTACGAAATGTCCACTGCCACACTAACAGCAGTTGAGATCACTCATTAACATATAGACAAAGTACAGAGTGATCTACTACACAATTAACAATTCAAGGTGTTTGAAATAGGAGATGCCATAGAAATATCACTAGAAAGAATATTGTCTTTCAAAAATTTCCTAAACATTCGTTATTGCACTAGAGGTGTTTTGGAACGAAATGGTGTCGTCATCCTTGTTCTCACCTGTATTTAATGTGTAACTGTCTGAAGTTCCATTGCTGTGTATCCGTTAGTTATCACTCAGAGCTTTACTGAGTAGAATGTTTTGTCACACAGTTTGCGAATTTCGAAATGGCAGAGAGAGAGGAGCAACACGTTGGGTGACATTTTGTGTGAAACTGTAGAAAACATTTACAGACACGCACAAGATGATGCAGAAATTCTACATTGATGAGTGCTTAAGCCATACTCAGTGTTACGAACTGTTCACATAGTTTAAATATACGAAGGCGGAAGTTTTAGGTGAGGCCCATTCAGGATGCCCTTCGACGTCTACCGACAACGCTCATGTCAGGAACGTCGACGAAACTGTGCGTGCCAATCTAAGAAAGACTGTCTGAGAGACTGCAGAGGAATGTAATATTTCAGTTGGATCATGTCACAAAACTCTAACACTGCATCGGGTTGCCGCCAGGTTGGTCACACGGCTACGGAGTCAAGACCAGAAAGACCTTCACCTCTGAATCTGCGAAGAGTTTTTGTATGGCGCAAATGGGAACCAAATGTTCGTTAAGATAATCTTAAATGATGAGACGTGGGTCTACAGTTATGATATTGAGATGTTAAAAAAACCAAGATTTGCAACGATAGGCAAGACAAGAAAATTCACAGACTACACTTCACACGAGCCAGCAAAAGGCATACCAAGTCTGCTTCTGGAAGTAGAAACGGCATTTGGAGTGGTGTATCAATTGGGCAAGAGAGTATTTCAAAGGAGACCATGCACAATTAGTAAAAGGTAAGCATAGAAACTTTTGTGAACAAAGTTCCATAATTTAACAAGAGACGTCGTTCATTGATCACAAAGACGCGTCATACTTTGGCCATGAAGAGAGTCTTATGCAAGGTGAACATGATGTTCCTTTAGTATTAAAAGGAAGTGCAAAAAGCAGTTCACTAAATTTTGGAGCATATCATAAAATTCAACTGAGTTGTTGTTGGATAATTTGCTACATTGCTTTGTGCAATGAAATCAGTAGCATCATAGTAAGTGGCACACAGGTGCCACGCACCAGAGATTGAAAGTTTTATGTCAGGAGCACTGCGATTTTTCTTTTCTGGAATAATAAAATTTATGTTTCTTATTTACAGTTAAAATTGCAATGGGGAAAAAGTACTATGCAAGTTTAGGTCGCCAACTGAGTGGCGACGAACATGCGAGAAGAAGACTGGATTGCAAACAGAAAGAAGTAATCTTATCAGGAAAATGTACCTGCACATGAAGCTGTTGTGGCAGTTGGAAATAGATTTGGTACTCACTGACAACCACCTATTCCAACATCTAAGGAACCCACCACCACCACCACGCTAGCTCAAGACAATTGCATCCCCTGGCTGTTGTCCTTTAGAACAACAACATTGTTATTCCCACCAAGGATAGATTTGGAAATCTTTCAGCTGGACTTGGGGAATGGAATCTCCTCACTAGAAAAATGTCGTACAAATTATATGGACCTAAAAGGGATGGTGACATTTAGTGCATTTACATCAAAAATACACTTTTTCTGTCAAGGCAAGACACTTCTTGTCATTTCCTTTGCCGTTTCACTTGCAAACAGAGGGAGATGAAAATGACAATTTGCTTGCATATGAGCCCGAATTTCATCTGTGGTAACTGTGTGATTCTTATGCAACATGTATATTTGGTGGGACTAGAATTGTTCTGCAGTCAGCTTCAAATTCCAGTTACCTACATTTTCTCACGAGTTTCCCGAAAAGAACATTGCCTTCTCTCCACTGATTCCTGTTTGAGTTCCCAAAGAATCTCTAAAATTCTTGTGTTGTTCGAACCTACCAGCAACAAATGAGTAAACTGCTTCTGAATTGCTTTGATATCTTCCTTTAATCTAACCTGGTGCAGATCGCAGACACTAACAGTATTCAAGAGCAGGTTGCCTCAGTGCCCCATATGTCGTCTCATTTACAGATGAACCACACTTTCCCAAAACTTTTCCCAATAAACCAAAATTGACCATTTGCTTTCCCTGCCACAATCCTGACGTGCTCATTCCATTTCATGTAACTTTGCAACATTATGTAGAGATATTTAAATGACGTGACTGTGTGAAGCAGAGCACTACTCACACTGTATCTTAACATTATGAGTTTTTCTTCATACTCATCTGCATTAATGTACACTTACTTCTCTACTTTAGACCCAGCTGCCATACATCATACCAACTAGAAATTTTGGCCAAGTCATCATCTATTATCATACTGTCATCCTCAACATCCTCCCATACTCCAAAGCATCAGCAGCAAACAGCAGATTGCTGCTCACTGTCTGCCGTATCATTTGTGTGTATAGACAACAACAGAAGCCCTATCTTACTTTCCTGGGGCACTGCTGACATTAGCCTTGTCTCTGATGAACACTCGCTGTTGAGAACAATGTACTGGGCTCTTTTACTTACAAAGCCTTTGTGCCACTCTCATACCTAGGAACCTATTGCACATGCTCAGACCTTCGTTAACAGTCTGTTACTAATGTTCGTAGCAGTACTCGTTCCTTTCACCACATGTAAGATGATTTACAAAACTGAGGTTGCATTTGTAAACTTTGTCATAGCAACATTTTTTTCACAGTTTGTCACCTACAATGAAAAATTTGTCAGTTTCCCTTTTCAGTACCATGATGATTTTTTTTATATAACATTGTGATAATGACATTTATTTTTTCAATGTATGTTTTCACTTTATATTTATTCCCAAACAGTGGATCTTAAAGGTTCAGAAAACTGGGCTTCACTTTGCCAGTTTTCATTGTTAAGTTTGTTTACAAATCCATTACTGCTTTTGAGATAGGGATTCTCATTTTCACATATTTTCACAATTACTTTTCCATGTCTCATGAGCTCACTGTTTACTTGTTTATTTCCAATTCTAGACTGTTCCAGATATGAGGGATGTAAGAACTTTTTTCTTTTCTGTTTGCTGCTGTCATTGAAAGTACATTTCCTGCATGTAAATAATCGGAACAAGGCCACTGAAAATCATCACTGATCAATTTTAAAAACATTCCTAAACATTTTTTTGTGTAGCCAAGAGTTATATATCAAACACCCAATTCGTTTTATGACTTTTTTGGGATAGTTTTTAGAAGATGAATTCTTTAATTTACTGTTTGTGGAAAGTGTTGTGTCACTACACATTCCTACTACTGCCATCCTGGAATATATCAGAGTGATAAGAGTATCATACTGATTGACAGTAAGACTGGAAATCATAACTAAGAGCAGAGTGGAGCTGGTCTATACGAATTATATATGTAAAAACCAGATTCTGAAGAATGTGCAGACGACATTGATACTGAGCTTGAAAATAGCACCTGTAATGAAGGTAAAGGAGAAAAATGTCAAACACTTCACTTTACAGAATGAAATGGGTTTGGTAATGCTACTCACAGGAGTTTGCCATCTCCACGCAAACAGAGAGCTGAAACTGCAGTGCAAGGGAAAGGAAGTGACAGTATAGTGGTGGACAGTAGGCCTCAACATTGGAATGATGTGTGTTGTGTGGAAGACACTGTACTGCCAACTCAAGAACATTACTTGCCAGTGATGAAGGATCAGACTCAGTGGTTGGCAGAATCTCTCATTAATTTAGAGACAACCTTAACCACCTACAGCAATTGTAACAGTGGTAGCTGAAACTGATACGCATCTGCAGTCTGGTAACTTAACTGAAACCAGAAACGAGTGGTTCAAATGAAATGTCACATTTGTAAATGAGAATACCCATCGACTCCATCTGGCAGACAATACCCCCCACTGTCACAAATGGGGATAGTGCAATAACGGTATGGACAGATACTGATAATCACTCTGACCAGACAGAGCAGTTACAGCACTGGAGAATGAAAGAAATTGGCTGTGACCAGAATATCTAATTTCTGAGCCAGTTTGTACCTGTGTGTTGGTAACTGAAATTGGAGATGCTAATACTAATACATACACATGTTTAGGACTCAGCATAAATGGTAATATGAAAAGTAATGATCTTCTCCATAGAAGTTACAATTTAGGTGGTATGCACTATGAAGGGTGGGGTGGTCATGCTCACTGACAAAAAAAGATGGAAGTGGTGGTATCAAAAATTGTATACCTGGAAGTGAAATTACCAGCATAAATCAGTCTTTTTTTTTTGAAGGAGTCAGACCCAAGCTCAGAGATGGGGGCAGAGGGGGGACGTGCAGGAGGTGCAGGGGAGAGGGAGAGAGAGAGAGAGAGAGAGAGAGAGAGAGAGAGAGAGAGAGAGAGAGAGAGAGAGAGAGCGCAGAGAATACACACAGCAATGAGCAGTGTGTCAGGGCCAATGAGGATTTCAATGACAATGTAATAAGTTTATATTCAACATCCAAGTTTCTTCCCCCTACATGAGATGAGGAAATGATTATACATACTGAGGAAACAGACTGTAGGCAGCACCCAACAGGCTGAATAAAGTAATCTAGAAATTCCACATAATGTGTTCATAACTGATAATACAACACAAAACAGATGCATCCGGACAAGCTGTTAGTCCTAATAAACAAGTATAGTCAGGATACCATCTCATCCAACAGTTGTGATGTTACAAATTTCGACTTTCTAGCATCAGAGATAAATTTGTGCAGTGAGGGAGGAAACACTCCTGTGATTGGATCAGTGGTACTTGATCTTAGTATAATTGAAGATGATATTAATTCTTTGATGATAAAAAGAGTTTGATGGTACAGGCACTGTCAGTAGTGCAGTGCCACAATGTGAATTTTGAGTGGATATCGAGATCAATCATAATGTTACAACAATGAATTACAGAGTCAAAATGTTTCCACTGTTAAGACACAAAGCATTTTTGTGACAAACTTTGCAAATGAATTGTGTCCATTGTTATATTAAGTATCTGCCACGAGCTACATCTGTAAATAATGAAACTTGAAATTAAAAGCATAAATTTTTCAGAAGAACAATATTAATTTGTCTACTGTTTGCTGGCCTTCATCATCCATAGTTCATGTTCCCTTTTCTCACACAATATACTGTGAAATTTCAAATGAGCAATGCTTTCTAAAAATCATGCTGATTTATGGACAAAAGCTTCTCAGTCTCAAGAAAGTTCATGATATTTGAATTGAGAATATTTTCATGAATTCTGCATCAAACTGATAAGGATATTGGTCTGTAATTTTGTGGATCCATTCTTTCACCCTGTATATATACCAGAGTCACCTATGCTGTTTACCAGTCACTTGGGACTTTGCACTAAGCGAAAAATTCATGACAAATCAAAGCTAAGCTAAGCACAGTGCCAATTCCATAATATACTCTTTGTAAAACCAAATTGGGATTCAACCTCGACCTGATGAATTCTTTGTTTTCAACCCTTTCAGTTGTTTCTCTACACTTGGGATGCTTACTACTATGTCATCCATATGGGACATTGTGTGATGATCAAGCAATGGTGTGTTTGTACAATTCTCCTGCATGAATGCTTTCTTCAACACAAAATTCAAAATTTCAGCTTTTATTTTGCTATCTTAAACTGTCACACCAAACTGGTCAATGAATGACTGCAAAGAAGCTTTAACCCTAGACACTGATTTTACATAGAACCAGTATTTTCTTAGATCCCCTGACATCTTTTTTGCTACAGTGTAACAGCGGTAGTAGTTTTACACTTCACACACCCACACATCTTTTCATAGATGCATGAATCTTTCTACTAATCTTTGCTTCAGTATTTTCCTGATTTCATTATTAAACCCCAGTAGGTCTTTCCCAACCTTAATTCACTTAATCGGCACCCATTTCTCCAGAACACAACTAGCAATCTGTTTAAACTTTGCCTGTAATACCTCTGCAACCATCATAAGGGAAATAAGTGATGTTAATTCATTGCCAAGTGATATACTAACAGCTGCTTACCTGCCATTTCTCCACTGGCCTTCTTGACTGTTTTACACACTGCTACATGGGCAGATTCCCTTTTGTTAGGCAATGAGGTGCATCAAGAGCAGAGTGAATCAAGTAACACCCAAGGTGTCCCATGTGATGCACCAGATTGCCTGCTACTGCTACAACATGAGGCAGCAGTCTGAAGATGGCTGACCATAGACATATATGCATT
This sequence comes from Schistocerca americana, assembly GCF_021461395.2. NCBI lineage: Eukaryota > Metazoa > Arthropoda > Insecta > Orthoptera > Acrididae > Schistocerca > Schistocerca americana. Next base: position 596,063,713 of record NC_060124.1, on the reverse strand, counting down.
CGGCTGTTTGCTAACTGTGGCCAGCTCCACCTGCATCCACACACAGTATGCACACATCCTACCCATCCTACTAGCAAGACTAACTGAAAATGTTAACGGCAAAAACTGAAAAATCTAAAAATGTGATGCGTTACTTCCCCCCCTCCCCCCATCATTTCACCAATGGACACATGTCTTACTGACCTGTGTAGCTGGCTGTTCAGAAGAGATGAAAACAGCACTAAAGACTGTCTGAATTAATATTGACAGGTAAAAACATGAGATTAAACCTCTTAAATAGATGAACATGCACAAAACTTTAGAAATATACTACCATTAGGAAAACACAGGAAAAGCTGTTATGTTCTCCCTAAATAAATAAAAACCAGTGTTGACACATATCTCCTTTAGAACTTTCACTTTACAACTGACCCTAAACTAAAGATATTACAAATTTTGAGGAGAAAAATCACCATAGTGCAGCAAGACTCAGCCCAATGTCCACTGAAGTGACAGAGAGAGTAGTGAGAGCCCTCAATGTTTTGTCAGTTATGTGAGAGGCAGTTAGGTCACAACAAACAAAATTAGTGATTTAAAAGAAATCTCTGAACATAACTGGGCAACCTGCCATTACTGTTGCATTTTTTCTCTCTTACTGTGCATTTCCCTGTCACCTCAAAATCAGCAGTATTAGTATCAGACTTTCGGTGTTCAAAAAACATTTAATATGAAAGAATAGCTGAAGTTAAGGTGAAACAGTTTTGGGGACTGGACAATGATAACTGCAGGTGAGTGAAAACTTAGTTACCGGTTCATGGTTAATTTGTTAAAAAGTAATTTTCCAGTATTTTCTAGTGTAAAAGATAATGTCCATCTGAGATAAAAGTTTCTAATATGATGAATATTGAACAAAGGACTTCTTTTAGTAGATAGTGCCATTCATGGAGGTATTGCCGAGAGTGTACACAGATTTCATTGATGGAAGTAAGAGTAAATACAGTGAAAAAGCAATTTAAAACAACTGAGTATGGGCAGCATTTGTGGAATATTAGAAACAGTAGTAACTTGGTAATAACATTTTTATGGGTTTCCACTGCTGGATTTGATATCTTCTGAGGTGCAACATTTTCCTGTGGCATTCTATATTAATGAAGGATAGAGAGGAAGAATTATCACAAAACTGGAAAACTTTGCCAGGGTTACTTTCTTCTTACAACAGAAGAAAATAATGATTATTTGAAGAGCTCTGTTGTTGAGGATACTGTTTCAAGTGGTGCCCAAATCAAAGGCTATGGGGCTCACATGCCGACTGAGTAATCATGGTCCATAGAGAGTGGGCAACAGGTTGACTGACACACTGGCCGAGGACAGCTGGAATTGAGATCTTGGAAGAAAACAGTGGTCAAATTTATCATTGAACATCGAACAGTACAAAATCCTTATATGAGACTTGATCAGATTTGCTTCAGGTAGCAACATGCACAATAAAATTACAGTAATTAATTAATTGACTAATATCAAGTAGGCACAAATATCCTGATATTTAACATGCTCTCTTGATTTATGTTTCCTTAAACAAAAGTTAATTTTTTATGAAACTGGGATACTGTTGGTGGGTGTCTGCTGTGTAGGGAACACCCAGACAGAGAACCCACAAGGACCTATTGTGGTCTCTCTCCTCGGGTCAGCCACAATGGAATAACTTGTCAATGTATGAGCCAGTGTGAGGAGTGTTCTCTCACTGTAAGATAAAATCAAGAGTGAACCCAGTGTGGACATTCCAATCTGCATAAAGTGATAACATTTTCCACAAAGGTTGATAGTGGTTTTTGCATCCATTCTCAAACTATTAAGGGCAGTAGAAGTTTAGCAATCCCTATCCCAAACCTTCAGAGTTACAAGCTTTCTTTGTTTCTTAAGTCAGTACCAACTATTCTGACACCTATTAATACGCTCTTACCCATTTCCTCAGTAAGTTGGTCAGTGAACTCATTCCTGGTATACTGATGTGCCTCATTCGTCATTCGATAACATATTAGCAAAGCCAGAACTTAATTAGTTCCCAAGCAATCATCAGGTTTGTCGAAAGTATTGTTTCTATAATTATTTCTGTTAATTTCATTATTTAAAGAAATAATTTTACCCAACATTTCTAGTAGAAGAAACTGCTAAAAAGAAGGAATTTGTCAATTGATTGAGTTGGGTTTTAACTGTCATTTTGGTAACTTAAACATCAAACAAAGTATACTTACAGTATCTAGTATTGTGAGGATATATAAAGACCCGATTTCTGGTCCCGAGACAATCAGACCATGGCCGATTTTTAAACGAGACACTTATATTGGTTAGATCAACAACAATGCATCATCTCAACCATGAAATTAGTGCAACACAAATAGGCATGTGTTAAAATAATGACAGTGTCTGTTCAATAGTGTCACACATGCCGTATTATTCTGCATGAACTGTGTGGTTGGGTTTTTACTGCTCATATTCGTTCAGTGGTAAACTACTGTAGCAGTATGCTGATGTCTGCCTGCAAACTATTAATGAGGCTTATCAAAAGTTAACCAATAGCAAACTGGCCATATTAACTGTGTAATATTGGGGGGGGGGGAGGGGGGGGTTGTGAATAGTGCACTGTGAAACGGAACTGTGCAAATGTCGGCTACATCATTTACAGTAGTCAGTGTTTAACCCCCATCCCCAATTTTTCAGCCAGTGTAACAACACAATACTTTGACTCCAAGAACTATGAAAGAAGAAATAAAGCAGGCAAACGTCACAATGGGGCAGTGCTGGCTAATAACTTGAAGGTAGCACAATGAGCCACACCAAGACAGGAACTTCTAATTGTCATTGGTTCCAGTGGCTCCACAGTAAATGTGCTGCATACATTTGGCAGGGACTGTAGTTTGTAGTTACCAGTGTACAGAAACACATACTGAACGCCACTATTAGTTCAGTAGGTGGGTGTGGTATGTAGAAAGGAAATTAATTGATGACATAAATTGTGACTGTTACCTGAAATAATGCACCTGTGCAGGGAGACATTTAGTCTCAGATGAAAAAATAGTTAGAAAAATGGATATAAGCACACAAAAGGAAGACCTATTGTAATCGCTTGGGGCTCCACGCACATGAAATCTGTGAGTGCCCTGAAAGGAAAACAGGAATGATTGTGGGGGTAAGCATATGCTACTGACAAAACTCACCATTACTGCTTCTTTTTCTCCTACTTCTTCTCGTTCCCCTCCTCTCTTACCACCAGTCTCTTCTCTGGATGGTTGTTGGGCTCCTGATCATCAGGGAAAAAAAGATCAATTTTGAGTTACTGTCAAAATTTAGGCACAAATATATGACAAGTAAAAGACAAACTAAGGATGTCTCATCATGGACTAAAATGGCACTAATTGAACAGCACAAAACCCAAGTTGGATTATTAACAATATTCTGAAGAAGATAGATCGCTATCCACCATAAAGATGACTTGTTGAGCTGCATACAGGCACAATGAAAAGACTTTTTTGTGTCTGCCTGAATGAACATAAGTGTGTGTGTGTGTGTGTGTGTGTGTGTGTGCGTGTGTGTGTGTGTGTGTGTTTGTTTTTTGGGGGTGGGACAAACATGGTCCAATCTAAGAGTTACAATGAGGTTGTGGTGCCTGTGTTACTTCTGTGGTGAGGGGGATGGTAGTGTAAGTTACAGTCTCAGTGTCTTGTTGACTGTTTTCCTGTGTGTTGCTGTTCTGTTGTTGCTGCGCGGCCTGTTGTGGTGATTTCATGTTCCCCGACCTGTGTTTGCACGCACGTCTATTCCTCCTCTGGGTGGGACAAACATGATCCAATCTAAGAGTCACAACGTACATTTTCTTTGGGATTTTGCATGCCTCAGTGGTAACAGATAGCCGTACTATAGATACAACCACAAAGGAGTATTTGCTCAGAGATTAGACAAAAGTGTGGTTGCTGAAGAGGAGTGCAACACATTTTCGATAGTTCAAGGTGCAACAGTCTGCGCAAGTGACTGTCCTGGCCTTGTGACACCAACTTACATGGTCTTGCAGTGCTTGTACAGTGAACAGCTTTATGCAAGAGGAAACTACAGCCATAATTTGTCTTTAGGCCATGCAACTTTACTGCACAGTTAAACGATGGCATCCTCATGAGTGAAACGTCCCACACATGTAAATAACCCCCCAATGTGGATTTCTAAGTAGGGACTGCTCTGGAGAATGCTGTCAGGAGAAACACAACTGCTATTCTACATGTTGGAGGATGGTAAATTGTGTCCTTTAATCTGGCAGGGATGCCAGAAAATTTTAAAAAGAAAATATACAGCTTAAAGTTAGAATATAATGGGAATTATTGAAGTTCAGTGGCCAGAGGAACAGGACTTCTGGCCAGATGAATACAGGGCTGGAAATATAAATCGAAGTAATGTAGGAGTAGATGTAATAATGAATAAGAAAACAACAATTCAAGCAAACCACTATGAACAACATTGTTAACAGATTATTGTAGACAAGATACATGAAGCCAAAACCCATTGCTGTAGCCCAAGTTTACAATCCCACTAGCTCTGCAGATGGAGAAATTGAAGAAATGTGTGGTGAAACAAAAGAAATTATTTGGATAGATAGGTGATACAGAAATTTAACTGTGATGGTGGATGGAAATACAATAGTAGGAAAAGAAAGAGGAGGAAAAATAGAAGGAAAATGTGGACTAGGAAAAGAAATGAAAGAGGAAGCTGCCTGGTAGATTGTTTCACAGAGCACAATTTAATCATCACTAACACTTTGTTTAAGAATCATGAAAGAAGGTTACAGACACTGAAGAGTTGCAGACCCCAGCAGGTTTCAGACTGATTATATAATTTTGAGAGAGATACTGAATTATGGGTCCAAATTTTAAGATATATGAAGGTGCAAATGCAGACTGACTGCAATACACTGATTATATACTGCAGATTGTAACCGAAGAAATGGCGAAAAGGTAGGAAAATATGGAGATGGTCTGAACAAACTGAAAGGGCCAGGGGTCATTGTAAGTCATTTTACATTCACCATGTAAAAGATGGAGGCAGCATTAGGCAATTACTGACTAGTACAGAGGAAAGAAACACAATAGGACAGGAGAAAGGAACACAATAGGACAGGGGAAAGGAACACAGAACAGGTGTGGGCAAACAGTGGCCCACTAGTTGTTTTTGTCTGGCCTCCCAAGACAGAATTTTTTGCAACAATTTATAACTTCTCTGAAATGCAAAGTGGACTACTGCATGCCATCATTTTAAAAGGTGTGGCCTTCTGCTAACCTCTGCCTACATAAGAATGGCCCCAAGCCAGAGATATTGCCCATCCCTGCAGTAGCAGACCAATGGGTAGCTTTGGGATATGAGATGGAGATGGCAGCAGAAGATCAGTTATGTAACAAGACAAGGCTTAGTAGAAATCTTTGGACAGCAGAAGAGAACAGAATTTAATTGATAGAAGAAAGGAAATATAAAAATGCAGCAAATGAAGCATGTAAAAGTGAACACAAACATATACAAATGGGTGACAGGCAGTACAAAATTGCTAAGCAGGAAAGGCTAGAGTTCAAATTTAAGAATTTTGAAGCATATGTCACAAGGCGAAAGATTGGCGCTGCCAACAGGAAAACTTAAGAGGTCTTTGGAAGTAACAGAAGCAGCTGTATGAATACCAAGAACTGAGATAGACAGAAACTACAAAATAAAGAAGGTAATACTGCAAGGAGTATAATAGAGGGTCTATACATAGGAGGTGAAGCTGTAAGCAATTTTAAGGAAACAGAAGACTATATAGACGAAGATGGGATGGGAGAAATGATACAGCAGGAGGAATTTGATTCAGCAATTTAGGACCCAAGTCAAAACAACGTCCCTGGAGTACACAATATCCAATCAGAACTACTGATAGCCATGGGAGAGCAGCCTTGTCAAAATAAAACTATTCCATCTGGTGAGCAAGGTGTATGAGACAGGAGAAATACCCCGAGACTACACGAAGAGCGTAATGATTCCATTTTCAAAGAAAGCAGGTACTGACAGGTGAGAGTATTTCATGGCTACAAAATACTAACACTAATTCTTAGCATAAGAATGGAAAAGCTGTTAGAATCCAACCTCAGGGAAGGTCTGTATGGGTTACAGAAAACAACACAAATGACACAGGGACATAAATGCTGAGGGAAAACATGCAAAGAAAGAGACAAAACAAATGCTGAGATGGTAGGGAAATTGAAGAACATGAGGGATGCTGCGGAAGGTGACAGCAGGTGGAATCTCTAAGGTGCTAGACATCATGGAGCCCCAGCCCTGCTGCCAACCCATCCCAGTCCCCACACCATAGTATGACTGTGACAACACCTGTGGATCAAGACACGTGGAAAGGTGAAGCAAAATGGCACAAAGAACCAGACAACATGTAGCGGAAATGGGAGGGAGGGGGGAGGAGGGCAGGATTCCACCCCATCCTCACAGCTTTACTGGAGACGAGATACTGGTAGAAGTAAAGCTGTGAGAATGGAGTGCCAGTCATGCTTACGTAGCTCAGATGGTAGAGCACTTTACAGTGAAAGGCAAAGGTCCCGAGTTCGAGTCTTGGTCCAGTGCATAGGCTTAATCTGCCAGGAAGTTTCAAGAAAGGTATTATATTTTTGCTAGTTTTTGGAGCCACTGACTCCTCCTCCTGGCATAAGTGTTCAAGGGGAAGGATGTGTTGTGAAGGATAAGGACTAGAGAGAGATTTAGGAAAAGACGCAGAGTTCAGAAAAGATAGCCTGAACCCCAGGTAAGAGGAGGCTTACCAGAAAGCCTCTTTCCTTCTCAGGCCATCTGGTCATTGGAGCAAAAAAAAGGTGGTTTCTTCAGGTGCCGCTTCTCAACATCCTACTACAGTGAAACGAACAGCAGTCTATCTATGATGGTGTCATCATGATTCACGGATGTTGTGTAATACAACATAGTGCACTCAGCAGCATTTTCCTCTATTTCGATTCCTTTTTATCTTCTCTATAACTCTTCATTGAAGGTACTATAGAAGGTTTACTAACATTGTTTTTAAATCAATGCTGAATTATATAAAGCACTTTTTATTCCATTTAAAATTGTGTTTTTGAAAAAATGTTAATCATGATGAAAATTATGATCCTTAAAATAGCACCAAAGTACCACAAAAAACTATATGGCATTACCTTCATTTTGAAATGTGTTTGAGAATTTTACTTTGAATAGATTCCAAGATAAGTCTTAGTGTGGTGTCACCGCCAGACACCACACTTGCTAGGTGGTAGCCTTTAAATCGGCCGCGGTCCGTTAGTGTACGTCGGACCCGCGTGTCGCCACTATCAGTGATAGCAGACCGAGCGCCGCCACACGGCAGGTCTAGAGAGACTTACTAGCACTCGATCAGTTGTACAGCCGACGTTGCTAGGAGAGGTTCACTGAGAATTACGCTCTCATTTGCCGAGACGATAGTTAGCATAGCCTTCAGCTAAGTCAACTGCTACGACCTAGCAAGGCGCCGTCAACAAGTTATATTGAGATGATAATACTGTATCAACAAGACCAATGTTCACCAATTGTGGATTAAAGTTAAGTATTCCAGCAGCTACGTACTTTTCTTTATAGCATTCATTACGTATCCTGTTTCAGACCTCACGCCATCCTGCGTGAGCTTATAGTGTGCATTTCGGCTTCCTCAAACAACACAGTGTTTGCACTTCTGCCGACACTTCATATTGGCGACGAGGCTTAAAAGAGGATTTCGCGTTCGTATTGCTCTAAATTATTTGAGTCATGGCTTCGCCACAATCTCCAGATGTACTGTCAGAATTTTATCGTTTGCAGAATCAGCAGACGCAGGCGTTATTGGATGCCCTCGGACAGCTCGTCCAGGGTCAACGTGCAATGCAAAATGATGCGGCAGCCGCCGCTCCACCGCTACCGCAGCCACAACATGCTGTTGCGCCACTGTTTCGGCCGTTCGATGCGGCGATGGAAAGCTGGACGGAGTGGTCACGCCAATTTGGATTCCATCTCGCCGCCTAAAGAATTCAAGGTAACGAGTGGCAGCCTTTTTTATTGGCCTGTGTAGGTGTGTCCACCTACCGTGTGATAGTGAAATTGTTTCCCCGACGCGACGTAGCAACTCTGTCCTACGACGAAATTTTGTCGGCATTAGATGCCTATTTCAAAGAAACAGTCAATGTCGTTGCAAAAAGGTATACGTTCTTTCGTACAAAACGTACGGCCGGTCAAACTAATCGGGAGTGGGTTGCAACTTTGCAAGGCCTTACAAGGGATTGTGTTTTTGAGTGTGAATGTGGACTCCCTTATTCAGATACAATGGTGCGTGATGCAATTGCACAGAACGTTTCTGATGTTCGTATACGGGAGCCAATTTTGAAACTAGTCAATCCCTCCCTTCAACAAGTGATAGACATATTGGATACGCAAGACACACTTGACATTGCTCAGGAATCATTTCAAACTTCGCCAGCCGTGTGTCGCATTAACGGGCGTGCTGCACGGAACGGTAAACAGCCCTCGGGCCCGTCCGCGCAGCTGCCGTCGCGCTCTCAAACACGGCTGCCGCGCAAGCATGCAAATGCAGTGCTAAAATCATGCCCGCGGTGTACAACTAGACATTCGCGTGACAATTGCCCGTCACACCAAGCTATTTGCCTATACTGTAATAAGAAAGGACATGTTCAAAGTGTTTGCCAGAAAAAGCTCCGATCGGACAATCACAACCATTCCAGGCCCTTTGCTTCGCGCCGGAATCGAACCACGAATACTCAGGCTCTTGGACCTTTGCCCATGGAAATTCATGTTGTTAATTCCACTCCCCCCAGTGCCACTCTCTCTAACAGTAACTGTGTTTGTCCCACAAAAGGTGTGCGTCGACATCGACGGAAATCACGTCAAATCGCGAGTGGTTCTGTACCAGTGTCTGTTCACGTTGCACAAAACAGTCGCTCTTGTTGTCTGCAGGACAATTAACTTTTTTGTAGACTTGGACATTAATGGCAACGTGATCCTATTCCAGCTTGATAACGGAGCTGCAGTTTCACTAATCAATAAAGACACGTACAAACAACTGGGCACACCTCCGTTGCGTGCCACAAATGTTAAGCTCACTAGTTATTCAGGACAGCATCTCCCTGTGTGAGGACAGTGCAGCCTTCTTGCAACATACAAGGGACAAACAAAACTTGTGTCATTTTACGTCCTTCGTTCTTCTTCTGCAGTGACCTTGTTTGGTTTAGATTTATTTCAGTTGTATAACTTGTCTATAGTCAATCAGGCCCTATCAGTGAACCAGACTGTGCCTTCAGCCAGTGTTTCTCGTCTATGTGAAGAATTTGGAGACATTTTTGCACCGGGCCTTGGTTGCGCTAAGAACTATGAAGCACATTTGGAACTGAAAGTAAACGCGCAACCGAAATTTTTCAGAGCGCGCAATGTTGCCCACGCATTGCGTGATGAGGTCGCAAGAACATTACACGATTTAGAATCACAAGGTGTAATTGAACGTGTGCAGGCTTCTCTCTGGGCCTCACCCTTAGTAATTTTGCCAAAACCTTCCGGAAAATTGAGACTTTGTGTGGAATTCAAGGCAACAGTGAATCCCCAACTAGTGATTGCAACTTTTCATTTACCCCGCTCGGAAGATCTTTTTGACAAACTGCGCCCGGGTACATATATTTCTAAGTTGGACCTAGCAGATGCGTACTTGCAAATACCGGTGGACGACGAATCCCAGCGCGTTTTGGTGGTTAACACGCATCTTGGTTTGTATCGATTGAAAAGACTGCCATTCGGGTGTGCGTCCACCCCTGCATTGTTTCAGCAGTATCTACAAACTGTTTGTGCGTTGGTCCCAACTGCAGCAAACTATCTGGACGATAATGTGATCTCCGGAAAGACAGAAGATGAACATTTAGACAACCTTCGCACATTATTTCAGGTCTTGCGACAAAATGGTCTTCGCTTGCGGAAGGACAAATGTGTGTTTTTTGCTCGTGACTTACCATATTTGGGACATGTAATCAATGCCCAAGGCATACATCCGAGTCCAGAGCACCTTCGTGCCATACAAGACTTGCCTTCGCCGCAGAATTTGAAGCAGCTACAGAGCGTGCTGGGAAAAATTAACTATTACACCCAGTATATCCCGCATGCTTCTTCCATTTCAGCTCCGCTTCATCGCTTACGCCGTAAAGGTGTTCCGTTTGCCTGGAGGACGGAATGCGAACGCGCCTTTCGCCAGTTGAAATCGGCGTTGCTTTCAAATACTTGCCTTACGCCATTCGATCTCCAGAAACCCCTTTTGTTGATGGTAGATGCATCGGATTTCCGGATCGGTGCTGTGCTTGCGCACAAAAATGGTTCGCCGGATCGCCCTATTGCCTTTACGTCCAAATTGCTCTCGTCTGCGCAAAGAAATTATTCACCGATCGAGAAAGAAGCTTTGGCTCTCGTATTTGGTGTTACTAAGTTTCGTGATTTCTTGTATGGTCGTCACTTTACCATCATCACAGACCACAAACCTTTGACATCGCTTTTTCATCCGAACAAGCCTGTACCTCCACGTACAGCGCAGAAATTTATTCCCTGGTCAATTTTCCTCTCGCAGTACCACTACGATATCTTGTATCGGTCCCCTGCTAAGCACGGAAACGCCGATGCGTTGTCCCGTTTGCCTGTTGCTGAGGATAGAGCATTCGATTCTTCCGAACTTGCTTGCATGTTCATTGATGCGGAAACCGATGACGTGGTCGAATCGTTTCCGATTGATTTTCGTCGTGTAGCTACAGCCACCGCTGCTGACCCTGTCCTTGCTACAGTTTTGCGTTTTCTTGCTACGCAATGGCCCTTGTCAAAGTCGCGGATCGAGGATCCGTTGGTTCGCCGATTTTTTGCTCACAAGGAGAGACTTTTTGTTCGACGTGGTGTTTTGTTGTTGCGTTCTGATAATGATCAGTCCCAGGTCGTGGTTCCACGTTCGTTACAGTCCTCGGTCTTAAAGCTTCTCCACCAAGGACATTGGGGTATAGTGAGAACGAAACAACTTGCTCGTCAGCACTGTACTTGGTTCGGAATCGATGCTGCGATTACGAATATGTGCTCTTCTTGCATGGCGTGTTCCGAACAACAATCCGCACCGCCGCGGAAATTCTTTGCATGGCCACAAGCCACTTCCCCTCGGCAACGCTTGCACATCGATTTTGCTGGTCCATTCTGGAATGCTCGATGGTTAGTTGTGGTCGATTCTTTCAGTAATTTTCCTTTTGTTATCCGCATGTCTTCCACGACGTCATCTGCCACCATCCAAGCGTTGTCTGCTATCTTTGGCATTGAAGGTCTTCCACAGACTATTGTTTCCGACAATGGCCCACAATTCATGTCCGCAGAATTTGTCATTCTGCAATGCCAATGGTAATCAACATCTGACGTCCGCGCCGTTTTCGCCTCAGTCAAACGGTGCCGCTGAACGATTGGTCCGTACTTTCAAGTCACAGATGTTGAAGTTGACAGAGTCGTATTCTCGGGAGGACGCGCTGTTGCTCTTTTTGTCTTCGTATCGCTCTCAGCCCCGAGATGGTCGCTCGCCGGCTGAGTTGCTCCACGGTCGTCCTCATCGAACCTTGATGTCTTTGTTGCATCCGCCACATCAGGTTCCTGTGCAGCGGCAGACGCCTGCTTTTGCTCCAGGCGACGTTGTATACTATCGCAACTATCGCGGTTCACAGCGTTGGCTCGCAGGGAGCATTCTTCGCTGCCTCGGCCGCGCTATGTATCTGGCTTTAGAGGCCTCTGGTGAGGTGTGTCGGCATCTCAACCAGCTGCGCCTCTGTCGTCGCCTGGGTTCTGCCGCTCCGTCTGCTTTCAGCGACGGTGCCGTCCGGTCAGCGCCCTGGGGACCCATCTACTGGCTCGCCTCATCCCCAGGTGTTACCGACGCTGCCTCCCATTTTGCCACATGGCGTCGCGCCGCCGCCGCAGCCGCCGCCGGCGCCGCCCGCAGTGGACGCGTCGCTGCAACTGCCGAGCGCCTCCCTGGGTCACGCGCCGCCGATCGCTTCGTGACCAGCTGTCCTCCGCCATGGACCTCTTGCCCGCTCCGGACCATCTGTCGTCTTCGCCTGTCGGGTGCTCCGACTCGATGGAGGTCGACCCTTCGGCCCCTCCTGACTATCTTAGGGCGCATACTCCGCATGTTGGCGTGCACCCTGGACTAGGTTTTCAGGCGTTTCCTAGCTCCACTCGGACCGAATGGTCGGGTGAGGGTGGCACAGCCTTTCCTGTTGTAAGGCTCCCCACCTCGTCGCCTACGCCAACATGGGGTCCTCTCCACGGCGGGCGGAAGCCTTATACCACAACCGTCCGCCGATTTGCGCGGGAGGAATGTGGTGTCACCGCCAGACACCACACTTGCTAGGTGGTAGCCTTTAAATCGGCCGCGGTCCGTTAGTGTACGTCGGACCCGCGTGTCGCCACTATCAGTGATAGCAGACCGAACGCCGCCACACGGCAGGTCTAGAGAGACTTACTAGCACTCGCTCAGTTGTACAGCCGACGTTGCTAGGAAAGGTTCACTGAGAATTACACTCTCATTTGCCGAGGGGATAGTTAGCATAGCCTTCAGTTAAGTCAATTGCTACGACCTAGCAAGGCGTCATCACCAAGTTATATTGAGATGATAATACTGAATCAACAAAGACCAATGTTCACCAGTTATGGATTAAAGTTGAGTATTCCAGCAGCTACGTACTTTTCTTTATAGCATTCATTACGTATCCTGTTTCAGACCTCACGCCATCCTGCGTGAGCTTATAGCGTGCATTTCGGCTTCCTCAAAAAAAAAAGGTGTTGGCACTTCTGCCGACACTTCACTTAGAATCAGGCAGTTTTTTAATTATAGCAACTGTGACTCTTAAAGAAACTGGAAGTCCTTTGTTATCACAGTTGTGCATTTGTGGAAGATATTAATGCATGTCCACATTAGGCAACAGAAAATTGAACTCCCATAGAAAGAACAATATTTCCTGCAGTCTGAATTCAAATGGAACAGCCTGTACATGGCCCAGCCATTGGCAGAGAAGAAGTTGCATGTAGTGTGCAATTTAGTGTGGTGGGAGTAAGTGGGGGACAGAAAAGGAATGAGCTGGAGAGGACGTTTAAGTGAAGAGAGAGAAATACAAGGCACAGGACAGGGGCAGAAGTGGACGTGTGTCTGGGACAGAAGCTAGTGAAGACTGACACATGGAGGATTCTGAAACTGAAAGCAATGACAAGGTAAAACCCTCTACTTATATTAGGGAGTCTGATACAGGAGATGAGGGCAGTGATGAGGTGGAATGCTTGGGTACTCAGATGCCATGGATTATGAAGTGAGGTTAATAGCTGAGTATCGCTTTCTTGGCAGCATATTCTGCCACTGCGTAGTCAATTTTGCTCTTTGCTGCAGTTGGGATGGTCCCTGAACAGCTTTCTCCTGATCAAGTTCAGGTTAAACATGATATTGAAGTTACAGAACAGCTGGTATACACTATGACCGATTTTTATGAATGGCCCTGCCTCTGATAACGTAGAATATGATTCTGAAGCTGTAGTGAATTCCTCTATATAACCTGCAATATGATCAGTCATGTTGTTGCACAAGGCCGGTCTTACATTTGGTTATTCCACAGGGGCATGACTGATGGTGCTACGGGTTGGAGGAAGTACGACAAAGATGGACCAGGTTATATTTGATATGCCAGTTAGGAGGCAAATTTCCACTGAGAGAGAGAGAGAGAGAGAGAGAGAGAGAGAGAGAGAGAGAGAGAGACAGACAGACAGACAGACAGAGAGAGAGAGAGCGAGACAGACAGAGAGAGAGAGAGCGAGACAGACAGAGAGAGAGAGAGCGAGAGAGACAGACAGAGAGACAGACAGAGAGAGCGAGAGAGACCTAACTTAAGGTACAGTCAATACAAGTAATCTATAATTAACCAACACACACCACCATTGCTGCAATTAAAAATTAACCTTGAGCAGTCTAATAAGCCACACTAACAATCTTAATGGTATACAAATTTTCAGTGGTATAAACTGTGCAAAACATTCTGTGTAAGAAATCAGCAGAGAAGCGCATCATATGATTATACTGGAATGTACTGACAGTTATCACAGAAAAATCAGGATACGGTCACAATGGCAGGGGCAATAACTGCAATACAGTAATAAATTTGGTAATTTGTCAAACATGAATTGTACATGGAAATGTGTTCAGGTGGAGGGGGGAGGGGTTAGTGTCAAAGAAGCTAAGAGGAGTGCCTAGTACACAACAGGCAGATTTGGGTCAGAGTACCTCGTCTCATGCATTAGAGACAATTTTCACAACTGTAGTTTTGACACAAATTCAAATGGCCCACTTGGACCACCAGTCACCCTCACACATTCATCCTTACTGAAAGCTTATCAGTGTTATGCTGACACAAGGAACTGAACACTGGTTGTTAGGTCAGTTTAAGTGTGACAAGAGCTTCCAGCCCCATTATGAGGACAGAAAGCAGCAAAACGTCTGCCCACCACCAATGAAAAGCTTTTTTGTGTGTCCAGTCAACAGTAGATATGGTGGATCTCCTTTCAGAATGTCTTGTACTTTGCTGCAAAATCGACATATTAAATAAATTTGTTTGACTAGTTAATGAGTCCTCTGATTTCTACCACATTAATCAAAGCTGCTGCTGCTGCTGCTGCTTCTTCTGGACTAGCCTCTGTCGTAAATATAAGTGAAGACAGTGATTCGAGTCACTGGTGTAACGAGTTATTGCTTGAAAGTTACCTGTAATAAAAGTGTCAAGACTACAATCGAAACAAAAATTTGATCTGGAAAGAATCACTGTTTGCTTACCACTGAAAAGATGAGTGAAATAAGCGTGAGAGTGAGTCAAATGAAACCTTCAATATTTTTTAAAAATATTATTTACTGTGCAGAAATGGTACAAAGTTGTATCACTTTTCAATATAATCTCACCCACGCTCAATGCAAGTCCTCCAGCACTTACAAAGTGTATAAATTCCTGTAGAAAAAAATTCTTTGGTAGTCCGTGCAACCAATCATGCACTGCGCGGTGTACCTCTTCATCAGAAAGGAACTTCTTTCCTCCCATTGCGTCTGAGTGGTCCAAACATATGGAAATCACTTGGTGATGAGGAATGGCGCCATTCCTTGCTGGCTTTCTTCATTTCCGGTTGGTGGAAGTGAACCCAGGTTTTGTCCCCAGTAACGATTCTTGCAAGGAAGCCATCACCTTCTCATTCAAAGGGCTCAAGAAGATCTTCACAAGCATCAGTATGTCATTAACTCATTTCAGGAGTCAGTTGCCGTGGGACCCATCTTGCAGACACTTTGTGAAACTGGAGCACATCATGCATAACGTGGTGTGCTGACCCATGACTAATCTGTAAACATGCTGCATTGTCATTCATTGTCACTTCACTATGGCTTGAACTGCTGCAATGTTTGGTGGAGTCACAACTTGTTGTGCCTGCCTGACCTGGATGAGGAGCATCTTCCACTGAAGTCACACCATTTGTGAACTTCCTACTCCATTCTAAGACTTGCTGCTGTGACAAACATGCATCCCCTTACTGAACCTCCATTCATCAATGAATTTCAGTAGGTTTCACACCTTCACTACGCAAAAACCGAATAAAAGAATGCTGTTCTTCCCTGGTGCGAGTCACAAGTGGGGCGGCCATCTTTATACTCATACTGCGATGATATGTGTGCATCTGCACTATGCTGCCACCTACAGGCCATTCTGCACGCTATTTGTAGCACACTTACCAAATTACAGGATAACGGCCCAAAATTTCAATTTGTTATTACATATTTAAGGTTTTCATTTGAGTCACCCTCTTATTAGTTTCAATGGTGTTCATAGACAACTGAAGTTATAAAAACTGAACCAAGCTCCAGATCCAATGTATCCATTGCCGGTCCTATACTGAATTTGCAGCTGATTTAGCCCCTCTTTTAACTATAATAATATCATCGATACCAGGAAGAGAAAACAGTACTGAGTAGTCTGAGTGTAGGTCACACCTGTCTATAAGAAGGGTAGAGGAATTGATCCACAGAACTACCATCCTACATCCATGACACTGATTTGTTGTAGAACATTAAAACATATTCTCAGCTCGGACATAATGAGATAGCCCTAGCAGAATAATATCCATGCCAGCCAGATGTATTGTGATAGCAATGCTCATTTGAACAACATGCTGCAAGCTTTGAATGGAGGCAATGAAGTAACGGCAGTATTTTTTTATTTCCAAAATGAATTTCTATTAATACCACATTTACGCTTGTTATCAAAAGTGTGATTGTTAGGGAGTATCAAGCAAAAAATTTGACTGGATTGACTACGTTTTTGATGGAAAGACATGATAAGAGTCATCAACAGATGTTGAGGTAACTTTGGGTGTGCCACAGGGAAGTTAATTGCGGATGTTGCTGTCCAGATCTTATATGAATTACCTTGCAAACATTATTACTAGTGACCTAACATTTTTTGCAGGTGATTGATTCAGCTATACACTGAGGTGACAAAAGTCACGGGATACCTCCTAATGTTGCGTCAGACCACCTTTTGTGTGGCACAGTGCAGCAACTCAGCACGGCATGGATTCGACGAGTCACTGGAAATCCCCTGCAGAAATACTGCACCATGCTGCTTCTACAGCCATACATAACTGCAGAAGTGTTACCGCCGCAGTATTTTGTGAGCAAACTGACCTCTCGATTATGTCCCATAAGTGTTCAGTGGAGTTCACATCAGGCAATGTGGGTGGAAAAATTCTTCATTGAAATTGCCCAGAATGATCTGACATGGCACAGTGTCATCCATAATAATTCTTACGTTGTTTGGAAACATGAAGTCCATGAATGGCTGCCAGTAATCTCTAACTAGCCAAACAAAACCATTTCCAGTTCATGATCAGTTCAGTTGGACCACAGA
Organism: Schistocerca americana; assembly: GCF_021461395.2. NCBI lineage: Eukaryota > Metazoa > Arthropoda > Insecta > Orthoptera > Acrididae > Schistocerca > Schistocerca americana. The sequence goes on along the minus strand of NC_060124.1, from coordinate 596,046,689 downwards.
ACCCAGTCCACTACATGTTGACAGAGTCCACACTATTATGGAGCCACCAACAGGTTACACATTGCCTTGTTGACAACTTGGGTCTGTGGCTTTGTCGGGTCCATGCCACACACTAATCCTACCACGTGATCTTACCAAAAGAATTATGGACAGTTTTCCAGTCATACTCTGTCCAAGTGACATAGTCACAAGTGCAGGAGAGGTGCTGCAGGCATTGCTATGCTGTTAGCAAAGTCACTCTTGTCAGTCATTTGCTTGCGTAGTCCAATAATGACAAATTTCAAGGCACTGTCTTAACAGATGCATTTATCATAGATCCCAAATAGATTTATGTGGTTATTCCATGCAGTATTGCTTGTCTGTTAGTACTGACAACTCTACACAAACACCACTGCTCTGTTGTTGAGTGAAGCCCACTCACCACTGCATTGTCTGTGATGAGAGAGGATGCCTGAAATTTGATGTTTTGGCATGCTCTTGACACTTTTGGTATTTCAATATTTAATTCCTTAATAACTTCACAAATGGGTGTCCATACATCTAATTCTAACTACCCTCCCGTGTTCAAAGTCTTAATTCCCATCATGTTGCCAGAATCATGCTTGATACCATTTCAAACCAATGACCTTAGTACAAATGACAGCTCCACCAATGTACTAGCCTTTTATGCCTTGCATATGCAAAACTACTGCCATTTTTATATGTGCTTATCGCTACCCCACAACTTTCGTCACCTCAGTGTAAAGAAGTACAGTGTGACACAAGTGACATCAATGTTCAGTTACAGCCTGGTAAGATTTAAAACTGGTGCAAAGAATGGCACCTTGTTTTAAATGTTGAGAAATTAAAAACTGTGCACTTCACAAAACGAAAACCTTAGTAATACAATATTATCATATAAATATGTTGAAGTTCTGTCATGGGTAAAGCTCACAGCAGACTTCAATTTATTGGTAGTATACTAGGGAAATCTGGTCAGTCTACAAAGGAGATTACTTGTAAATCATCCATCCTAAAATACTGCTGAAGTGTATGGGACCCATATCAAATAGGAACCCACAGGTGATACTGAACACATACAGAGAAGGGTGGCACAAATGGTCACAGGTTTGTTCGATCCATGGGAGAGTACCACAGAACTGCTAAAAAATGAACTAGCACACTCTTTAAGATGGACATGAATTATCCAAGAAAGCCTGCTTACAAAGTATTAGGAACTGGATTCAAATTATGCCACTCAGAACATTTTATAGCTCCATATATACCACTTCCACAGGAATTCTGAGGAGGTGGTTGGATTAATTACAGCTTGCATGGAGACATTAAAACAATTACTCTTCTAACACCCCATACACGAATGGAACAGGGAAAGAAACCCTAATAACTGGCAGTGAGGCGTACCCCTCGTTATGAACTGTATAGTAGTTTGCAGAGTGTAGATGTAGAGTGTAGATAATGTTATTAGATGGGCAGTCCACAAACAGCATGGCGTGAAGTAACCACCAGCAAATATATAGTCTAACACAGGTGGCTTGAGGTGAATGAAGTAATGAATAAATGCCAAACATGAAAGTTCTTACATTCTAGAAAATTCAGAAATTTATTTTCACTTCTAATGACCTCTGATTTCAGGAAGGCAGACAGCTCTAAAAGAAATTACCAACATGAACCATGAACAACATTTTTGTTTGCTTTTTCCTGAGACAGGAATATGAATTATCAAGTGGGTAACAAGTGCCACTTATGTAATGGAGAATCACTTCCCATTTGCTGAGTATGAAAGACCACATTTCACAGAATTCTCATACCAGAGACATTGCAGTAGCATGTAAACAGTTTACCTGCATTACCACTTCGTCTTCGCTTTCTAGGTGTGACTGATGAATCGCCATCACTGTCCGATTTTCTTTCCTGAAAGAAACGAAAGTTCAGCACTTAAATAAATGTAAATCAACAAAATTTGTGTGTAAATCACTATCACAAAGACTGCAATATGTCTACATATATATTCTGCAAGCCACTGTAATGTGAATAGAAGAGGGCTCCTCTCACTACACTATTTGTTAGGGTCATGGGAGAAGACGTTTTACCATGGAGATAAAGTGTCAAACAATACGAAGATGTGTAAAAACTACATCTTTTACTAGTGCTGGAGCAACCAGAGACAGTGTTTGGACAGTATACAAAGTCTCTTCTTTCACTTGCCTCTATCCTCTCACCCAATTTCCATTTTGTCAACACCACTCACACTGGTTGGGAGAGATAATTAAGACCCATTGACACATGTGGAAATAGGAACTGTCTCTCACCACATTCCATAGGTCAGCACTGTTGGTTCAAGCAAACCTGGGTCAAGCACTAAAAGAGAAACCGAGAAATTTATTACCAGCCTGTTGGAAGGGAGGCGCTTCCACAATAATGTCTGCTGAACTCAGGACCATGAGTTTAAAAAAAGAAAAAAACTGTATGAACATTCAATCATTTGATAAAGTGATGCACTAGATAAATTAAGTATGAAATTTTGGATGGAGACTCATCAACCCAAGTAAGAATAACTTCTGACTTGTACCAGAGGACAGTGCTGGAACTCTAGTCATTCTTATTTTATGTTAATGAGCTGACCAACAGTACTAATAGCAACCTCAGACTTTTCACAAATGGTACTTACCAATAATGAATTATTGTCAGGAAAGATATGCAGAAATAATCAAACAGATATGAAAAAAAAATTCAAAGTGGGGCAAAGATTGTTAACTTGGTTTGATGTATAGATAGGTAAAACTCTAGATTTCGCAAAATGAAAAAAAAAATGTCATATACTTTTACTACATTATCAATGATTCAAAATTATGAACAGTAAACTAAGACAATAATAATTTTCAGGAATTCAAAATGGAACAGTTTTGCAGGGTCCATAACAAGTGGATGACTCAGATTCATCTGTGTGGCCAAACTTAGGTAATTGCTAAAAGTGTGAGGGATCAGACCATTTGTTCAACTGACTGAACATATACAAAGAAGGGTGTCACAGATGGTCACAGGTTTGCTTTACTGATGGGAGCAATTATCCTGAGAAAACAGATACAAATTATCCCACAAAAGTCACCTTATGAGAACACAAGAACCAGTATTAGTGAAGAATCTAGAAATATTCTTCAGCCTCATGCATTTAGCTCCCTTAGAAAGTCTGAAGACCAAATTAGGCTATTTACTGTACACATAAAGGCAGTTAATCATCCGTTATTCACTCAGCCCATACTCAATTGCAATGAGGAAAAATCCTAACACATGGTGCCTTCCAAAATACCCTCTGCCACACACTTCAGAGTAGTTTGAGGAATATTTAGGCAAACACACTTATTTATGCACACACACTTCTTAACTGATATTAGAAGAGAGGAAAAATAGAAGAATATACTTAAGTCTCAGGAGAATATATAAAGAAAAATTATTTAAATACAAGACATAATTAATCCTAAATTTTTCAGCTGTTTTTTGACTAACCGTTTTTTCCAATTCATATGAAATGCCGTAACACTAGAACCGTGGCTGAGTCACTGATAATTCTTTTGTTTGTCACTCTTTTGTATTATTGCCTAGAGTGTTACATTTCTGTGACTTTTTATGAAAAAATGTAATTAGTGATTATACTTCATATCACATTTTATGGTGGAAACATGAAAGAGAAATATGAAGATTCACCTAGAACTGCGGAATTGTCAGTTCTGACCCGCCCAGTGCAGTCGCTATAATAATTACGTTTTTCATGTAGCTTCATGCCTATTGTTAGTGTGTGTTTGTCCAACAATTGCAAAAATAGTTTTTACTTCACTTCGGGCTGACGTTCCAGTTTTCAGCAGGGGTTGAGAGGGAGAGAGGTCCAAGCAAGTCTGACCTTGTATGCAGATATTGCGCATCCAGTGTTTTGTACCACGAAAATGGGTTTAGTAGTGCATTCTGTCTGTGTAGATAGTGCTTGTAACTTACGAATATATTATGGCCAAATTTCTACACATGGAAGTGGACATTGTAAATGCTCTAAATGAGATTTTAGATAATGAATCTGAGGGTGAACCATCACCAATAGTTCCGGATTCTTCATCAGAAGACGATGTTACTCCTGAGAAGGTTGTACTGAATGCTGATGAGAAAGGTATGCTTGTTTATGTGTTTGTTTTATAATTTTTGTTTATGTATATGTTGTGTAGACAGTAATTTGAATTGCAACACTTATGTTTATACATTGTTTCCTGTTGAATTTTTAGAAGTTAAATATTACATTTATAAAGATGTTTTATTGTTCTAATATTACACAATATATTCAATATTAAATCACATTCTAATATGTATAACTACTAGTACAGGAACAGCTACCACAAAGACTAAGTCAACTCGAGGAAGTGGATGTCCTGAACGTTGGTGTGGACAACAAATTGGCCAGGGTTCTGGACTACTTCAGTTTCCTTCAGGTAGCGATATTGTAGCACCCGATGGAACAACCTGGAAAGTTGGAGTAATAGGTGAATGTTCAGCTGGAAGATATTGACAACGGAATGTTTTCAAAGATAGGACAGGACCATCTCCACATGCAAAACGAAACATGAGTCAGACCTGTTAGAGTGCACAGCATCTAATGGTAATGGACAAAATTTTGAAACATATTGTAAAATGTACAGAAACTGAAGCACCTCATGTACTGAGCTCAGATGAGTGGACTATAAAAATTGAAGAACTGGAAGCTTTTATAGCTATATTGTACGTCCGTGGTGCTATTGGAGCTAAGAGCTTAGAACTGGACACATTGTGGTCAGTGAAGTGGGGAAATAATTTCGTGAAATCAACAATGGCTCGTGACAGATTCAGAGATATAATGCATTATCTCAGATTTGACATTAGATCCACAAGATCAGAACGACTAAGAGAAGACAAGTTTGCTTTGGTATCAGAAATCTGGAATGAGCTCATTGCAAATGGACAGTCTAGCTACATACCGGGTCCATATATAACAATCGACGAACAGCTTTTTCCTTCAAAGTGCCGTTGCAGATTCATGCAGTTTATGGCCTCAAAACTGGACAAATACAGGTAAATACGGGCAAAAGTATTGGATGGCGGTAGATAAAGACTCAAAATGTATTGTGAATGCTATCCTTTATATAGGAAAGGATGACACTAGGCGGAGTGATGAGCGTCTTCATGGCTTTGTTGTAAAAAAAATTTATGCAACCTTACCTCAAAAAAGGAATAAAAGTCATATGTGACAATTTTTTCACCTCCTTAGCGCTCTCTGAGACACTGAAAGCTAATTCTATGAGTCTTGTGGGCACAATATAACAATCGTGCAGGGAAATACCAGTCTGTATCAAGAAGGCAAGAGAACAGTTATAAAGCACAGTATTGTTGAAAAAAGATGATACCACACTTGACTGTTTATCATTGTAAGAGCAACAAGAATGTGCTGATTCTGAGCGCTATGCATCCTTATGTGACGATTGAGGATGGTATAAAAAGAAGCCAGATACCATTACGTTTTATAACTGCTCTAAATATGGAGTGGACATGGTCGACCAAATGGCTCGCAAATACTCTGTCAAAGAACCATCGAGACGTTGGCCTTTTCACACATTTTACAACTTGCTGGATTTGGCTGGGATAAATGTGTGGGTATTGATCAATTCTCTAATTGATAAAAAATTGAAACGCAGGGATTTCATCCTGCAGCTGGGGGAGGAGCTTGCAGAGAAGTACCCAGCGACTAGAAAGACTAGCGTCCCTGTCAGACCTGAAGATATTCCTGACAGACAAAGAAAGGAAACACGTTGCCTTGCAAAGTCTAACTGTGAAGGAAAGAAGTCATTTGTAAAGTGTCACATCTGCAAGAAAACAGTGTGCAACAAATGTGCATCAAAAGACTATTATTTGTGTTCATTATGTAACAGTAGCCAGTACAAACACTCAGCATATACATGTAAGTTTTAAAAAATTTTAATTTGTGTAAACACTTCATTTGTGTAAATATTTCATTATTAATATCGTAGTGCTTCTAACAATAGATTCATTGGCAGTAACAATAACCCATTGACATAGGGGAAATAAAGGAAAAGATCGCAGGTCATTAGTGACTCAGCTGTGTTTCTAGTTATGTCCAAATATCAGTGGTTCTAGTGTTAAAGCACTTCATTTTAGTTACTGCACAATGGGACTACATACTTTTCCCAATGAACCCACATAAATTCATTATATTCAGGAAATTTGTATCTCTGCCTTACTTCCAAGTGACATACGTGGTCTTGTCTTACACCCTTTGGTGGCACATGAGCTGTTGGTACTCTACTGTTCTTTGCTTGGATTTTTGATCCACTTCATTGCTTGATGTCCCTCATTTTGCTGCAGTGGTAGCTATCTGGCATAAGAATTCATCAACTTCCACACAAAATTTGCTTCCACTCTGGGATAGAGCAAGAAAATCCTGAGACCCAAAGAGCCAACACAACCTCTGGCTCACCCTGCATTCATGAGAATTACAGAGAGCATGGGTGATACCAATTGGGCTATAATGGTCCAGCTCTAAAAGGTGTTTACGCAGTTTCAGTACTGGGACAAATATACATTCTTGCCATTGTGATATGAACTTGCCCTCACTCCTGATGCTGTTAAAGATGGTAAAGCTATGACACCAACAGTACCCTGATAGATGTTTAATCACTTGGATTTGGATGTGGATGTGGTCTGGTGTTAGGGCTGTATCAGGGCAGTGGACTAAGACGGCGACAAATTCCCACTTACTGAATGGAGCACTACATGGCTCCAGTGGTGTGTAGTGAAAAATGATTGCTTTTGCTCCATCCAATCTTTTGGGACACAAATGGCAGGTTGATAATTCTCAGATGCAGATGTCCGGGCTTAAAGAAGAGCAGAATGTTCAGCAATGTCATCTGGATCAGTGTAGACTGTGCCATTCAAGGTAATACGAGGCACATCTGTAGGTGTCTAGTATCCATAGAGATCTCTGATCTTATCCCAAACCTGAAAGGACAGGTACATAGTCTGATGGTTTAAAGATCCCATTTCCAGCATACTTATTTCCATTGTTTTATTAGGAGGCAGGCCCGAACATGAAGCTGCTTACAGGCGATAAGGTGCTTTGTTGCCGAGTGCTGCTTAGAGCATTGGAGAGCCCACATACAATCTCTAATGGCTTCTGTAGCATTTTATGACCACCAGGGTAATGCATCCCCTGGCTGTTGTCCTTTAGAACAATAACATTGCTATTCCCACCAAGGAAGGGTTGGAAATCTTTCAGCTGGACTTCGGGAATGAAATCTCCTCACTAGAAAAAATGTTTACAAAGTATATGGACCTAAGAGGGATGGTGACATTTGGTACATTTACATCAAAAATATACTTTTTCCGTCAAGGCAAGAAATTGTCTCCTTACCGACAAACTACACACACACACACACACACACACACACACACACACACACACACACACACACACACAATAACGCCACTGTATAGTGCATGGCGGAGGGTATCGTGTATCACTTCTTGTCATTTCCTTTGCCGTTTCACTTGTAAACAGAGGGAGATGAAAATGACAATTTGCTTGCATATGAGCCCGAATTTCATCTGTGTTAACTGTGTGATTCTTATGCAACACGTATATTTGGTGGGACTAGAATCGTTCTTCAGTCAGCTTCAAATTCCAGTTACTTACATTTCCTCACGAGTTTCCCGAAAAGAACATTGCCTTCTCTCCACTGATTCCTGTTTGAGTTCCCAAAGAATCTCTAAAATTCTTGTGTTGTTCGAACCTACCAGCAACAAATGAGTAAACTGCTTCTGAATTGCTTTGATATCTTCCTTTAATCTAACCTGGTGCAGATCGCAGACACTAACAGTATTCAAGAGCAGGTTGCCTCAGTGCCCCATATGTCGTCTCATTTACAGATGAACCACACTTTCCCAAAACTTTTCCCAATAAACCAAAATTGACTATTTGCTTTCCCTGCCACAATCCTGACATGCTCATTCCATTTCATGTAACTTTGCAACATTATGCAGAGATATTTAAATGACGTGACTGTGTGAAGCAGAGCACTACTCACACTGTATCTTAACATTATGAGTTTTTCTTCATTCTCATCTGCATTAATGTACACTTACTTCTCTACTTTAGACCCAGCTGCCATACATCATACCAACTAGAAATTTTGGCCAAGTCATCATCTATCATCATACTGTCATCCTCAACACCCTCCCATACTCCAAAGCACCAGCAGCAAACAGCAGATTGCTGCTCACTGTCTGCCATATCATTTGTGTGTATAGACAACAACAGCAGCCCTATCTTACTTTACTGGGGCACTGCTGACATTAACCTTGTCTCTGATGAACACTCGCTGTAGAGAACAATGTACTGGGCTCTTTTACTTACGAAGCCTTTGTGCCACTCTCATACCTAGGAACCTATTGCACATGCTAAGGCCTTCGTTAACCGTCTGTTACTAATGTTTGTAGCATCCCGTACTCGTTCTTTTCACCACACGTGAGATTATGTACAAAACTGTTGTTGCGTGTGGAAATTTAATTGACGTCAGACATACGAAAAGTCATTCTCTGAATGGATTAGCAAATCTTAGAAGTGTTTATCACCACACACCACCGCGCAAGCTTACAAGGGAAGGTTCCCATTTGAATCTAAATCTAAGACAGATGCTGAACATGACAGAAGGGAACCATGTATATGACTCCCGCTCTCGACCAAGAACTGCTTCACTATAAGTAACCAAGCACTTTCATTTTCATCCTCGTGTTCTCTTGTCAAGCCTCCGAATAAACACCATAAATGTATTTTTGGACTGCGCAGACGTTTGCAGCTTGCTTATACACTAGCGTGGCTTGCTTACTCCAGCCCACAAAATTGCCCCTTTACAGTAATCAAAGATGTAAACAGCATATGTTTCGAGCTCTCCAGTGTCATCCATTTATGTGAATTAATCTTCTGCTCGATTTGTCAGGTTTCCTCCACACAAGCCATCGACAGTGCACTTCCGCGTGTTCAGATGAGTCATTTCCAATTCGTGCACAATATTTCGACGACAGACATGATCGTCCCCTCTCAGTGCCACGAGTTTAGTCGTCTCATGTCCTCGCCACCCAGACTCAACCCTAAGAAAATGATCTGGTCAGTTGTCAAAATATCGTACACAGAACGGATTGGCGGAACACACAGAAGCATACCGTTAACTGTCTGTATGTAAACGGTGTGCAGCTCCTCAACACGACAAACCTCGAGAGGCCCTCAGGGAGATCGCTTATGAGGGGCAGCGTACGCTAGGAATGGCTCTGTGATGCTACACCGACGCTTTGATTAAACGGATACTTCAGTTATAATGAAAGGTATTTAGAGGCTTAAGAGGTGAAACCAGCCGATGAGCAACTAAGTTATTTCCAAGCCATTCTGATGAAGAAAACAACAAATTGGTTCTTCCTTTAGGATGACAGTTCTCACAGCAAAGTAACGAAAAATCGAGGTGTTTTGGTGGATTTGGACCACCACGCATGTGTCTGTGGTCAGAGACTTTATCCACACCCTTATGGGAATCCATGAATCCCACACCGAGAGACTGCAACGAACATTTTCAGCAGATCCCAAATGGCCTCGCTGCCCACATACGATTAGTAAGGAGGCGTTTCATAGCCAGACAGTATTGGTATAGTATGCATGGGAAGTGGGTGTAGCAAGGAACCCTCACTGCTAATGGAGTGCTTGAAGTTGCCGCCAGATGGTAAGTGGTAGTTCCCCAGCATCTCATCAGCACAGAATGGGTGTGGCTCTTGTCCTGTAACTGCCTGTAGCCAGCCGGAACCCCTCATAGTGGAGATTGTCACCGATTTTCAGGTACAAACGCCTCGCTGACCTGTAAACTGTGCACCGAAAGTCCAGTCAGGCCTGCATGTAAGCCCTGTAAAACTGGAGCAGACATATCTCACACGCTCCCCAAAACCTGTGGCTAAGAAACTTTAAAATGTTTAGTGTCTTCTGGGAACTTGCCTTCAGGTGTGGTAACCACAATAGTGTGGAGTCGAAAATGAGGCATAGAAACTGCACAGGCTTTAAAAACGAGAATGGTGTTCCACATATGCAGTTCAAGTAAATTAAAAATACGACATGAACACACACACACACACACACACACACACACACACACACACACTATTCTCTGCAGAAAATGTAAAGGCGGTGTTTGCAACCCGCTCCTAAGCTTTTCTACTTTCACTTGCAACTGACGAGTTGCTGTTGCAATACCGAAGGAGGAACAGAACACTGCAAAATCATTCACAAATAACGAACACTGTATGGCACTCTTTACCACACATATGATACTGCTTATGGATATGGCGAAGATAGTAGCAATTACAACACTGCCTTGAGCGACATCCTCCTGCTCGAAACTATTCGACAACATGTCACTGACTTGGAACTGAAAAAAAAGTGCTTTAATAAAAATGACCGCATAAAGAAAGGGAGATCACCACAGAAGCCCCATTGGTAGGGCTGCCTTACAATATGGTGTCTCCAAGTCGTGTCGTATATCCTACTGATAAAGAACGAGGCTATTTGCACAGGAAACCCTGCTGTATAGCGGCCTCTTGCAGGGTCTCGTTGCCGACAGTGGATAGCTATCTCCTGAATCCTCACTGAGAGCGACTTACGAGCTGCCTTGTATCTAACACCCAGACCAGACCACCGTTAACCATTCGCTCCAAGGTCTTGCCTGTACAGCTCGTTAAGGCGACGCTCCAGTAACCACTGGGAAACGTTTGGTACTTTCCCGGTTTGAGAAGAGGCACCAAAATTCCTTTGTGGCGGCAGCACCGTCCAACGCACGAAGGGCTGAACTACGGCACTGCCGACACAAGTAGGGGCAGCTGTACCGTTATGCGGAATTTCGTCAACGGTGCGTCGCACACCGGACCGCACGGGAACAAAGCTGCCACCAGTGCGAGCTAGTCGACGCGACGCGACACACGTCTCCCCAGTTCTTCCGCCGCGGACCACGTGCGTCGAGTCAACGTGACTCCGCCGTAAATGCGTACGCGCGGTCGTAAACGCAGTCGCCGTTAAATTGTCTTTCGCTTCTTCGCGGACGTTACGGCGCCTCCGGTCGCGCCAAGAGCAGGACATTCTGTGACGCGGCCTTTTGTCTCGCTCGGTCCACGCGGTCGCGCCACGGCTCGTCACTGGAGTGTGCACCCTCCGGGATCGGTGACCGAGCCGTGCCGCCAGTGCAACGCGCCTATATAGGCGGACATTAGCGAAGTATATTATTTGTCATTTATTGTAACGGCAGGAAAAATAAATGTGTCCTGTCCAGAAACCGCTTTAGTCATTTATTGCCACAAAGCCTCTCCCATGAGCACAGTGCGTGGGCGCGGTGATAAATGCCGGTTCACTGCACATGAGCGACTGTAAGCGGGGATACAGCACGTACCCGCTTCACTGGTGACCCCGACGTGATCTGAGGCTAAAAAAACACGTGGTGACAAACGTTCGTCGGTACGAGAGACGTGGAACCGCGAGTAGGCTTGCGCGCATACGCCCGCGCCGAACAGTGCTCCGTAGTAATTTTTTTTTTAACTAACTTTTTTGTATTGTTTTTGTGTGCGTATATTTTGATCGCGGACTGCTTAGTGTTATTTTTTTCTTTTCGTGTGTTTCCCTTGTGTTATTTTCACTGTGTGCTTTCCTCTTGTACGAGGATTCGACTCTGAACTAAGATGGCGACACTAGAGGAGTTGCGAAAGACCGTCGAAGAACTGCTCGCACGCAACACGAGGCTAGAGAGTGAGCTACAGGCACGGACTACACGCGCGGACGCCGTCGCTAACTTGGCCGACAGGGTGCACGACGCGCTGACAACGGCGCCTAGCACCGCGGCTGCGGCAGCTTACGACTCCGTCCCCCCACCTCCGTGGCGGCCAGCGCCTCCCGCACCCGCATCGGATGCCGACCTGCACCAGCTAGTGCAAAACTTGACGGCACAGGTGGCAGCTCTCTCGACGCAAGTCGACCGGTTGGCGCGCTCGCAGCAAGAGGGCAGCACGCGCCGCAGCGGCAGCAGACCGGGCGACAGGCGGCGTGGCTCGCGCAACCGGCAACGCAGCAACAGCCGCTCCAACGGTACCCCGCCGACGTCACAGCACGCACAAAGCGGCTACTGCTGGTACCACGCCCGCTTCGGCAACGAAGCAACCAGGTGCCGCGCTCCTTGCTCGCACCCAAACGCCAGCTGCGACCGGACCTAGGCGCACCCGGCTGCAATATGATATCGAAGCGTCTGTTTGTTGCGGAACGGGGGGCAGGCGTGAGGTACCTCGTCGACACGGGTTCGGACCTCTCGATCTTCCCCCGTTCTATGTTACGAGACCGCAGGCGGGCCGAGGCACTCTGCCTTACAGCGGCGAACAACTCCACGATTAAAACTTACGGCACACACAGCCGCAATATAGATCTGGGCCTACGGCGCACGTTCTCGTGGACTTTTACCGTGGCCGACGTCAATGAGCCGATCCTGGGCGCAGACTTTCTCGGCCACTACGGGCTACTAGCCGACATCGCAAACGGCCAGCTCATCGACGCCACGACTAAGTTAAAGATAGCGGGACAGCGCCGGCAGGCTGCATACTACAGCGTTAAACCCGTGAAGTGCCCCGGACCGTACGCTGACATTCTGGAACAATTCCCCGACCTCACCCGCCCAGCCGGTGCACCGAGAGACATCAAACATTCGACGGTGCACCACATAATAACCACACCCGGACCCCCCACATCGTGTCGCCCACGTCGACTCGCGCCGGACAGACTCGCAGCAGCAAAGGCAGAGTTCGAGGCCATGCTGCGGCAAGGCATCGTGCGACCATCGAGCAGCCCATGGTCATCGGCGTTGCATTTAGTGCCCAAAAAAGACAATTCGTGGCGCCCGTGTGGGGACTATCGCGCCCTTAATTCGCGAACGGTGCCGGACCGATACCCAGTCCCACACCTTCAAGACTTCAGCTACGCCTTGGCGGGCTGCGCGGTGTTCAGCAAGATTGACTGCGCAAAGGCGTACACCCAAATTCCGGTGGCGCCCGAAGACATCGAAAAAACAGCCATCGTAACGCCCTTTGGGCTTTTCGAAAGCCTGTTTATGACTTTCGGTCTTCGGAATGCTGCCCAGACTTGGCAGCGGTTCCTGGACGGCGTCTTGCGAGGCTTGCCATTTTGCTTCGCCTACCTCGACGACATCTTGGTGTATTCCAAGTCGCCCGAACTCCACCGCCGCCACTTAACGACCATCTTTCAGCGCCTGAGTGAAGCCGACATCGTCATTAACCCCGCTAAATGCGAGTTCGGCGTGACGGAAATTGAGTTCCTCGGCCATTTAATTACGCCCACCGGATCGACACCGCTACCGGAGAAAGTTAAGGCAATACAGAACATGCCGCGTCCGCAGACGCACAAAGAATTACGACGCTACCTCGGCATGTTGAACTTTTATCGTCGACACCTGCCCAACGCCGCAGCGGTGCAAGAGCCGCTGACTAAGGCGTTACAAGGTCCTATCTCTAAAGGGAAGACCCTCGTGAATTGGACAGACGCAATGGAGCAGAGCTTCACGGACTCAAAAAGGAATCTCGTGGAAGCGACGCTGCTCGCGCACCCGGTACATGACGCGGACTTAGCTGTAGTCGTGGACGCCAGCCAGGCCGCCATCGGCGCGGCGTTACAACAGCGCGTCGGCGGGAGTTGGCAGCCTCTCGGTTTTTTCTCCAAAAAGCTTTCCGATTCGCAACGTGCTTGGAGCGCTTATGACCGAGAGTTGCTTGCGGTGTACGCGGCGGTGAAATACTTCCGACCGTCCATAGAAGCCCGACAGTTCATCATTTTCACCGATCACAAACCCATTACCCACGCGTTCGAGAACAACCACACTAAGTGTTCACCGCGCCAACTCCAGCAGTTAGAGTACGTGTCGCAATTCACGACTGACATTCGACACATTTCGGGGATAGACAATATCGTCGCCGATTGTTTGTCCCGAGCGTGTGCCGTTATTTCACCCCCTGTGAACTTTGAGGACGTGGCCCAAGTACAGGAGAGTGACGAAGAACTGCACCGCTTCCGTCACGACACTTCCAGCGGCCTGCAACTGGAGCTGGTGCCTGTCCCCGGCTCCGCACAGAAGATTTGGTGTGACACCTCAACCGGCACGCACCGACCATTCCTCCCGGGGAAATTCCGGCGCAGTGCCTTCGACCGTGTCCACGGACTGTCACACCCCGGCATCAACACCACTGCGACGCTCGTGGCTGCGCGTTTCGTCTGGCCCGGGCTTCGGAAGGACTGCCGCGAATGGGCGCGCACTTGCACCGCATGTCAGCGCGCCAAAGTCGGGAGGCACACCCACGCACCCGTGGGCACCTTCCCGGACGCGACACGCCGATTTGCGCACGTTCACGTGGACCTCGTCGGCCCGCTTCCTCTCTCACAAGGCAAGCGGTACCTCCTAACAATGGTGGACCGCTTCACTCGCTGGCCGGAAGCAACGCCCGTCGCGGACGTCACAGCCGAGACCGTCGCCACCGCATTCGTCGACACCTGGGTGGCACGCTTCGGATGTCCCAGTCACGTGACAACTGATCGCGGCCGCCAGTTTGACTGCGCGTTGTTCACGCACGTCGCCAGACTGTGTGGCACCCGGTTACACAGGACAACCAGCTACCATCCGGCGTCGAATGGCATGGTCGAACGGTTCCACAGGACTCTCAAAGCCGCTCTAACCTGCCACGACACCTCATGGCCAGAGGCGCTCCCACTGGTGCTGCTCGGCCTGCGAGTCACGCCGAAGGAGGAGATCGGCGCGTCACCTGCTGACCTCGTTTACGGGCAATCTCTGACAATCCCGGGCGATTTTGTCGAAGATGCAAGTCTCCCACGCGACGCCGTGGCACCCACTCTGGCGGAACGTCTGCGCAGTCACATGGCCGGCCTCCGAGCGCACGCACCGACGCGGCACGGCACCGGGAAGATATTCGTCCACGCCGACCTGCAGCGCTGCACGCACGTCATGTTGCGTACCGACGCAGTACGGCCACCTCTCCGACCGGCCTACAGTGGACCGCACCGCGTGATCGCCCGAGGAGACAAAACGCTGGTCCTCGAGTGCAACGGAAAGCCGTCGACAGTGTCAGTCGACCGCGTCAAACCAGCCTACGTCTTGCCCGCTCCATCAGCCACGCATTTTTTCGACCCGGCAGAAGATCTGTTCACGGACGACACTCCCTCTGCCAGCGGTCAGACGGAACCCGCACCCGGAGCCGCCGGTGACGCACAGCTGCAGCCTGCTGTCATCGCGCTGCCACGTGCGCCTCCCTCCACCACGCCCAGGCAGCTGGTACGGCCGCCCGGACCGCGCCCACCACAGGCGCACCGGTCGCCCCCACCACAGCCGCCAGCGGACTACGTCACGCGCGCCGGCCGCCGCGTCCGATTCAAACGGCCGTGCTGCGTCGCCAGCGCGCCACGACACCCAAACCGGCAATCACGCGTCCGAGCCGCCGAACGCCGTCAGAATTCGGCGCCCACGAGCCGCCGTCCGCTGTAGAGACCCGACCTCCAGCTGCAAGTGCCTTCGGCCGGTAACTCCAGTCGAGCGTTCGTCACAGCTCCTGGACCCGCGTTCGCGTCTTTTGCCTCCGCCGCGTCGGGCGTTGAGGCCGGATCGGCACCCGCGCCAGCTTACCTCATTCGCTTCTCCGTCGAGCTCCGGACATCGCGCACCACACCGCCCGGCTTGTCCGTAGTAGCTCCCGGACCCGCGTTCGAGTTCCGACGGTACCGCACTCGCGCAAGCGCCTTCCAGACGTCGCCACCAACGACCTGCAACGCGCGCCTTCACGCGCATCGCTACGGACAGTCGCAGCCAGTGCCTGCTGCCGCTGTCACTAGCCGCCAGCGCGAGGACACGCCCACCGCACGCTCGCCGGTCCGGCGAGCTGACGTCACGGGCCGCCGCCCTTCCGACGCCGACCGACCCCCGCCAAAGCTGCCGCACTGCCATCTCGCAGTGCGCGAACTTTAAACACACGCGCACCACCGAACGATCGCCGCGTTTTCGCAGCTACGGAGCTCCGCTCTCCAAGGGGGGATCTGTGTGGCGGCAGCACCGTCCAACGCACGAAGGGCTGAACTACGGCACTGCCGACACAAGTAGGGGCAGCTGTACCGTTATGCGGAATTTCGGCAACGGTGCGTCGCACACCGGACCGCACGGGAACAAAGCTGCCACCAGTGCGAGCTAGTCGACGCGACGCGACACACGTCTCCCCAGTTCTTCCGCCGCGGACCACGTGCGTCGAGTCAACGTGACTCCGCCGTAAATGCGTACGTGCGGTCGTAAACGCAGTCGCCGTTAAATTGTCTTTCGCTTCTTCGCGGACGTTACGGCGCCTCCGGTCGCGCCAAGAGCAGGACATTCTGTGACGCGGCCTTTTGTCTCGCTCGGTCCACGCGGTCGCGCCACGGCTCGTCACTGGAGTGTGCACCCTCCGGGATCGGTGACCGAGCCGTGCCGCCAGTGCAACGCGCCTATATAGGCGGACATTAGCGAAGTATATTATTTGTCATTTATTGTAACGGCAGGAAAAATAAATGTGTCCTGTCCAGAAACCGCTTTAGTCATTTATTGCCACAAAGCCTCTCCCATGAGCACAGTGCGTGGGCGCGGTGATAAATGCCGGTTCACTGCACATGAGCGACTGTAAGCGGGGATACAGCACGTACCCGCTTCACCTTCCTTCCATTTGCTGGGAAAGTTGCTTGTCTGCCTTATCAAATTAGACCACTTCGGAAGACTTCCTTTGACGCTGGTTGCAAGTTTTGCAGCATGCTGTACGGGTTTCGTCGTGACTGGGCACGGTATCATAAGCTGCTGACAGTGCAGAGTCCAACTCTCGCACGCGAAGTAAGCAGTTTTAGACCTCCTAATTGTCAGACCTTGTGTCCAACTCGGCGTTTTCCGTGGAGTAGCGGTAACGACAGAATGTTGTATCCCAGCTGACAGTGGCCCTAGTCAGCGCAAATTGCTCTGCCATTGTCTGAAAAATGTCTCCAGGTGATGTCACAGCCCTGCAGAAGTCACAGTAGCACATTCCACCATCGTGCTGTGAGATGACATTCATCGAGCAGCACTAGTCGAACAGTGCATGCAATCCACAGTTACGAGAATATGTGGACAGTGTAGGTGAAGCAGAATTACTCTCCAATCAAACAATATTATTTACTTTGATACATATTTTGAGATTCTGTTAGGGTGTGTTGATGCAAGGATGCTGAGAATGTCGAAATGTGTAATTTACACCTTATAAAATCTCGGATGGGGCAACAATATGAAATAGGATGGATTACAACTCACCACATGGAAGAGATGTTGGGCATCAACCAAGCACATTGTAGGAACACAGGGTTTTTTGAGCTACAGAGCTTAATCCTCCATAAAATGATGAAAGAGAAAAACCATGCACACACACAGAAGGGTAGTAAGGCCTAAACGTGGAGAACAGCTATCTCAGCTGATGTGGCTGTACACAAGAAATGTGTCATGGGGATGGAGGGCAGTATGAGGAAAGGGTGGGGTAGGATGCTGCAGTGCTGCCTGTGGGAGGAAGCATATATATTGTTGTGACAGGACGGTTGGGTGGGGTAGGGGGGGAAGGGTTGGGGAGAGTAGCACAAAAGGTGAAAAAACTGTGCAGGTGCACTGGGGGGTGACAGAAGGCGTGCGTAGAACTGGAGTGGGAGCAGGCGTTGGGACAGAAGCAGGTGTAGATGAGGCCCGAACAGTGACAGCGCAGACCTCGAAACAGTCGAAGCCTAGCACATCAGGTCAGGCAGCCAACTCAAACTGGGCGGTCCAGCTGCCTCTCAGCCACAGTCTAGCAGTGGCCATTCACAGTGACAAACTGCTCGTCAGAGGAGATGTTCACATAGAATGCGGACAGTTTTTTTTCTTTTTTTTTTTTTTGGCGCAGAAACAACCGGGGTCATATGTGCACACGGCAAAACTATTGGGCACGAAGACAGAGAGGTGTTAAAAATGACTAAACGTCATTCCCAATTGACATAATAGAAGACAGTGAAAAACAGGGACGTGGAGAAAGAGCTACTAAAGACACCATACAGAAACGGTGGTCCAAAACTAAAAATTAAATGCCCTTCACAGACAGAAAGTAAATCGCGGTCGGCAGCCCACGCGTCAATTGCTAAAACGGTCCATAAATCAGACGGCAAGTGGGAACATAAACGGTTAAGAAATGGAATCTCAGCCAGGAAGAAGCAACCGAGTTAAAATGACTTCCTCCAGCCGGGAGAGCCGAGAGGAGGTCGTCCATGCCACTGGGAGAAGCTTAATAATCTTGAGCTTATTCCCTTAAGGAAGGGCCAATGGCGATGCCGAAGGGACACCACCTCCTGACGGACAGCAACACAGTGATCACTGGAGGGAATATGGAAACTAGCGGCATGAGATAAGAGGACTGCAGCCTTGGCAGCAGCGTCAGCAGCCTTGTTTCCTGGCAGACCGTCATTACCAGGAATCCGCATAAACTTCCCAGTGGCTCCAACAGGAGTGATCAAGTAACAGTTTTCCTGAACCCGTTGCACTAAGGGATGGGCGGTGTAAAACGCACAGAGACTTTGAAGGGCTCTGAGTGAGTCTGAGCACGACAATTTAATAGTCTGTGACGCCAGATGTGCTGTGTGGCCTGATACAAGGCGAAGAGCTCAGCTGTAAATACTGAGCAGTGTGTCGGAAACCGACAACTAAAGACGTGAGTGCCAATGAAGGCACATCTGACCCTACAGTCAGTCTGAGAGCCATCAGTGTACACAAATGTACTATCGCGAAATTCTGTGCGAAACTAACGAAACTGAAGGCTATAGAGTAAGGCTGGAGTAGTGTCCTTACGAAGTCAATGAAGGCCAAGGTTAACGAGGGCCACTTCACAAAGCGAAATTGGTGAAGCATTCGCACCCACTCGGGAAGTTGCAGGTAGTTTGAAATTAAGCTGCCGAAGCAAGCGCCGAAAACGGACTCCAGGAGGCAACAGAGAAGCGGTATGTGCCCCGTACTGGCGATCGAAGCAAGCACGAACGAGGCGGCATAGGATGGGTGGCCACACACAGCAGACAAACAGCACGCCTGAGGAGAAAGTCATGGCGGTAGGACAGTGGTAGTTCAGCAGCTTCAGCATATAGGCTATCAATTGGGGTAGTGTAAAAGGCGCCAGTGGGCAAATGGATAACATGATGGTGCATGTGTCCATATGGCGTAAGAGGCTGGACGTGCAGATGCATAAACAAAGCACCCACAGTCTAGTTTCGGATGTAAAATGGATTGGTACAAACGGAGGTTCGATCAGCACGGCATGAGGTACCATTGAGGACACGTAGGACATTGAGGAACCACGTAACACGGGCTGCCAAGTAAGACACATGAGAGGGCCGAGAGTTTCCTAGCGAGCATGAGCATCATGAATTTCGTAGTTTCAACGAACAGAAGGAAGGAGAAACCATTTGCGCCACCAGATATTCATACCGATGGGTTTGTCAGTGGAAAAACGAAAACCATTGTCGGTACTCCAGGAGTACAGACCATCGAGACATGCCATTATAGGGTAAATGGCGATAGCTAATAGGCTGATGCTCAGGAGAGAACCCTGAGGCACACCGTCTCCCTGGATAAAGGTGTTCTACAAGGCAGAACCCACATGCACCTTAAGAACCCTGCCTTCTCAAAATTCCTGTAGGAAACGGGGCAGGCAGCCATATAAGCGCCACATGTAAAGAGTTCTCCAGCAGGTGTTTTAGCCTTCACCAAATCGAAAAACACGCCCAAAGTCTGGGATTTGCGCAAAAAACCATTCATGACACAGGTGGAAAAACTAACGAGATAGTCAACTGCACTACAGCACACACTAAATCCACACTGTGTAGTCGTTAGTAAATAATGACACTCGAGCCGGGCGTGATTCATACGTCACATTGCAAATACTGTCGGTGGGAGAAATGGGGCGTAAGCTAGAAGGAAGGTTTTTATCCTTACTGGGCTTGGGTGTGAGGGTGACAGTGGCTTAATGGCAATGCCCAGGAAATGTGCCCTCTGCCCAGATGCGGTTGTACATGTTAAGTAGGAAATGCCTGCCCACAAGAGAGAGGTGCTGCAAGATCTGGATTTGCACATCTGGCCCTGGGGTGGAGGATCGGGATGAGCTGAGAGCACGATCTAGCTCCCTTGTAGTAAAGGCGGCATTGTAGCACTCACTATTCTGAGAAGAGAGAGGTATCGCCAGAGCCTCCTTCGCTCATTTCTGGTGGAGGAAGGCAAAGTGATAGTGGGAAGAACTCAACAGGTCAACAAAATGGCGACCCAAAGTATTTGAGATAGCAATAGTGTCCACGATGATATCATCTGGTACTTTGAAGCCAGAAATTTGAAAATGGATCTTGGTCCCAGACAGTCGTTTGAAGTTGGTCCACATGACAGAGGAAGAGGTGGAACTGTTAAAAGAACTAGTGAATGCAATCCATCTAGTTTTTTTGCTTTCCCGAAGAACGCAACGATACACTGCACGCATCTGCTTTTAATGTATGCAATTTGTCATCATAGGATGGCAGTAAAAACGCGGAGAGAACATCTCCGTGCGCGAATTGCGTCGCGGCATGCCTCAGTCCACTAAGGGACTGGGACACGACGTGGTAAAGAGTAATTGCGAGGACTGGAATGTTCTGCACCAGTAAGGTTAACATTTGTGAGATATTGCACCTGGTCATCACAGCTGGGGAAATACTGTTCTTTGAAGGTCGCCAGGGAGGAGTAAAGCCGCCAGTCAGGCTTAGTAAGGTGCCAATTGGGTGTGCACACAGGTCAGGTAGATATCAGCAAACTGATAGCACATGGGAAATGGACACTCAAGTAGGTGTCACAAAGAATGGACCACACAAGACGATGGGAGAGCTGGGAAGTTCAGAAGTATAGGTCCATATGGGAATGTGTGTGGGAGGAGTCAGACAGGAATGTGGGTGCTTCACTGTTAAGGCAGAAGAGAGGTCGAGTTGATTAAGGAGGTCAGTCAAGAGGGAATCTCTCCGACAGCTTCTGGGAGAACCACAAAGGGGATGGTGTTCATTAACGTCGCCGAGTAGCAGAAATGTAGGAGTTAGCTGCCCAATAACCTCAAGGAAGTCTGCCCTGGTGACATCAAATGCCCAAGGAATATAAACGGTACAAGGGGAAAAAGTCAGGTGAGGAAGATAAAAGGGAATTGCAACAGCTTGAAGATGGGTAATCAGGAAGATGGGTTGACTATGAATGTCATACCCTATGAGCAGCATGACACCCCAATGAGATGGAATGCCGACCCCAGGGGGAATTTCAAAACGACCCAGGAAGGAATATCAAAGCTTAAAGTTGTCGAGAGAGTGCGATTTCGTTTGCTAAAGGCAGCGTACAAGAGGATGCTGCAATGCTAAAAGCTGCCATAAATCCTCTTTGTGGGACCGAAGGCTGCGAACGTTCGAGTGGAGGATAGTCACGATGTGGACGAGACGGAGTGTCACCTCGGTGGCTGCCGAGTGTCAGCCTGCGAAGAGTCACTGCTTCAGGGCACAAATGCAGGAAGATCCTGCTCCATGGGGTGCACAGAAGCACTGGCTGGCTTGTGCTGTCGGTCTATGGAGTCCAACGCAGAAAAACGGTTGGTGGTGCGCCCTGGCGACACTCAGGCCAGCCGGGCTAAGGTGTCGCATAGCAATACTGTCTAAGAGGATCGCCGAGTTGGCGGAGGAGAAGATCGTTTGCCCTTGGTGGACTACTTCGAGCCTTTCTGGTTAGCATAGGAACAGTTGGGTGTTGTTTGGCTGGAGGGATGTAGGAAGTCTTCACAGGAATACTACTACTGCCCTTTGTGGCCTACTGGTTGTGTAGCTGGTGGCTTCGCCCTTTGAGGTGAGAGTTTGATGTCTTGTTGCGCATCTGGACGGGGGGATGGCGATGCTACCGTGACGCTAGGCTATTTCACAACCTCAGAGCTGAATTTGAGGTCGCATGTCTGTGTGGGCAGGTCCTTCATGAACGTAGACGTGCTAAAACAGAACTATCGCTACCAGACTGGAGAACACAGTATTTGCGACTAGCCAACAACTTCCGAGTGAGTGGGTAAGGTACTTTTTCCCTTACCCAGATCTCTTGGGCAGCCCACGCATCAAAGAAAACAGGAAAATACCGAGAGACGGCGGCATGGCCGCCATTGCACTTGATACAGTGGAGAGAAGGAGGCAGACAATTATCATCATGCACATCCCTACAACAGATTACACATTTGGCTGGGTGTCGACATTACGTTCTAGGGTGGTTGAAACGATGACACTGGTAGCAGCACATAAGGTTCTAAATGTACGGTCTGACTGTTAGAATTTCGTAGCCTGCTTTGATCTTGGACAGAAGCACCACTATAGCAAAGGTGAGAAAAATAGTGCGGGTGGGCATTAGGGAGGAATCTACCATTTTTATAACGTGATGGATGGAAATGGCACACTGATCAGAGAGATAAGATAGGATTTCAGCCTTGGTTAAACCGTCAAGCAGCCTAATGTAATTAACGCCACGGGAAGAATTCAGAGGTCCAAGGGCTTCGACACAAACAGGGTAGCTGTGCGAAAGTGAGGTGGTAAGCGGTTGTCGCGCTTGAAAATCAGAAGCAGCCTCCAAAAGCAACGTGCCATTCTGTAAACGATAGCAGGATTTCACAGGGCTCAAAATTGCATCAACACCTTTTTGAATAATAAACGGATTTACCACGGCGAAGGAGTGACTGTCTTCAGTATGTGAGACGACGAGGAACCGTGGTGCAGCTGAAAGGGACTTTGAATCGTTAGCCTCATACCGTTTACGTTTCGTAGATGTCGACTGTAAAGACGATTTGTTCACGGCGAGAAAATCCCCCACGATTGCCAGCATCTCCAACGGCACGCTCCTTCACAAGTGGGCGCACCTACCCTAGGTGACTGTCCGCACCTTCCGAACACCTAACAGAGGAATCACTCGGTAATTTGGGAAGGTTGCAGCTCAGGCAATCATCCCTCTCTGGGACTGGCCTATAACGTGGGGTACGTGCCAACTCTACCTGTCGACCCGGGGCTGGAAATTACTCGTTACCCAGTAACCTGTTACATATCAGACGCGTGGGCCAGCCTTCGGGAGTGCACAGGGAGGAAGAAGAAAACGAGGACCCTCGAACACCCAAGCGGAGGAACGAGAGCAGAAAGTAAAGAAAGGAAAAGGGAACGAAAAACATTGGTGAGAATTGTTCTTATGTCAGCCACAGATACTGCGGAACATTACCAGTAATACCCCAGACGTGTTCCCCAAGGGAGGGGAAAAAGAATAGCGAGAGGATATACATGCAGCACAGAAGGGGAAAGATGCTGCAAAGGCTGGGGCTCCACGGTAGCCGAGCACGAACCCGCCAAAAAGTGGCGAGCCCCACTGGGGGGTGCGGCACAGTGGTTGGAGCCGAGTCAGTAGACTGTGTGGCCACGTTCACAGGTGGCCCTGCCTCTGACACTGTAGGAGATACCCACGATGGGACAAAAATAGGTGACAGTGGTAGGACACACGGGACAGGTCTCACATCTAGGCATGTTCTACTGATACGTGATGCACAGCAAGGAGTAGGGAGTTGTGTTCAAATAGGGAAGGATGCCGATACTGCTTAGGTCGGGTGTGAAGCGGAATGCTGCTGTTGAAGACGTGCGAAATATTTCACATTTTCAGGCACTATGAGAAGTAGTCGAAACTTCAGCAGAATACTTCATGTTGCTTCCATCTCATGTCGTACATAGTTGTGAGGGGGACACTCCTCTGTGGCTGGACATTGTGGACTGGGAAATGACAGGTGACTTGAGAGAAGGGGTGGGAGATACGTTTCTGCACGATGTGGGGAGGATGATTTCGATCTGTTAAGGTCTCAGGAAGGCCATTGGCACATTCACAAAAGAGTCGCTGGTCTGCAAGGTGGTTCAACCGCCGGTCAGTGGGCTGTACAGAAGCAACTTCAGTGCCGAACTGGTGCCGCTGTCAAATCTGAGGTACAGTAAACTGTATGTTCAGTGCATTTGTCATCTGGATATTTCCAATCGTGCAGCAACAAACAGTCTACACTGATCCACAGCTAGCTGCTGAGAAATTCACTGACGTAACATACAATTATCAGTTTAAAAAATGTAGTTCTCTACTCATTTGTTTAAATTTAAAGGATCACGAAATTTAATACGGTCTTTACAGCAATTTGATTTTTGTCAGGCCATCAAACAGTCGTCAGGCCGTGAGTGTCCGTTTGTTCTGGGCAAAGTGGAGTTAAGATTAAAAGTTTGAGTAAGTTGAGAACTTTACTGCTAGTGAATACAGTAGTTTAATGGGTAGCTTTAGTTCTGTGGAAATTAGTGTGTGTCCATATAGAGGCTAGAGTCTAAACAACTATCCAGTGTTGATTAGGATTCCAGTTCTTTGTCAGTCCACGGAAACTTCAGGGGCTGGAATAGGTTGGTGTATCTGTGAGGAACATTAACCAGTATACTGGATGCTAGAAGATCACTTGCCATTTTATGGTTTCTTTTGGACGATTACCTGGAATCAGCGTATGTTCCGATCAGTAGTAGAGTTTCCATACAGAACAATCTTACCATAAAGTGGTTGCCAGTTCAGTTTTGTGTACTGGACGTAGAATTGCTTTACGTTCATGGATATGGCTCAATTGTCTAATATTGTTCTGCCACCTAGAGATATGACGGGAAACACAAAATTTAGAAATCTACCTCCAGCTTTCCAAGGACTGAACTGAAGTTTTTTGGTGCAACGGCAACCTTTAGGCATATCCAGGAGGCACGCTAAAGCCTGCTGTCCCTGACTTGCGCCTGTGAGCAGACACATCCCACGCAGAGCTGCTCGAGTTCACTCAGGCAGACACCCTTCGATGTCCACTAGAGCGCCCTAGTAAAAAGCAGTTGGAGCTCCACCGACTGTCCTGCACAGGGATGCGTCGCTACATAAGCAGCGGCAATGGAGACAATGACTTCCAGTATCTGTTGAGGAGGACAAGCCACTGCTTTCTGCGACTGATGCCTAATCTAGTGTTCTCAACGCAGCTGCAAATTAGGTGATTCCATTGCAATACTTAAATCTAATAAATCTGTCTTCGTAATGCTATTTGATTAGTGCACAGAGTAGCAACGAGCCCTACACGCTGTACTTCGCATTTTCCCATCCCCAACTGTGTGTCAGCCCAGGTCCTTATTGTGTTAACAGGCACATATAGATTTTATCTTAACTGTTAATGTTCTTAGCAAGCCCTGTTTGCCATGGATGTGACAACTGACTGAAATTTTTGGATTTCACTATTTCTCATAATGAACCATTATTTGAATGGCGCTCAGTACCACTGTGTTACAGCATTCCTTCGTACTGGACACAGCTTCCTCATCCGTGGACATAGCAGCAATGGGGTACATGAAAGGAGCCCCCACGAAGATTGCAATGATTTCCGAGCAAGACAAGACTTGCAATTGGGCGTACCATGGGCGTCAGGTTTCTCTGGCGGCTGATCCTATCACACCAGAAACACCATCTTGGTCCTTTTCAGGAACACAGTTGACCATCATATCCATGAATATAGAAGGTATATCACCACCAAAAGAAGAACTGTTACTAGAGCTGTGCAGACAAACCAAGTGCGATGCACTCTGCATACACGAGATCCACAGAAGCTGTGAAATGTGCAGACCAAAAATAAACGGAATGCGACTGGCTCTGGAAAGACCCCACCCAAAATACGGAAGTGCTATATTTGTCCAACCAGATACACAGATAATATCATCAGCCTTCACTGAAGCAAATGATATTGAAATCTTAACCTTGGAAATCAAAGGCTGTACAGTCACATCTGTATACAAACCACCGGACGTTGATCTCAAAATCAATCTACCTGATAGCTTTTATAGTCAACACACGCAAATAGTGACTGGTGACTTCAGCTGTCACAACACTGCGTGGGGCTATGAGCATGATGATGAGAATGGTACAACATTATAAGAATGGGCCGAAGGCAACCATCTGAGCCTTATACATGACCCTAAGCAACCTGCATTTTTCATCAGTGGCAGATGGAAAAGTGGATACAACCCCGATCTGATATTTTGCAGCGAGAACATCTCACAACAGTGCATAAAAACTGTCTGCAACCCTATTCCAAATACACGGCACAGACTGATCATGCGCGAAATCTACGCAGCATTTAGACCACAGACAATTCCGATCAGAAGGAGGTTTAACTTCAGGAAAGTCAACTGGCCGAAGTTTACAGAAACGCTGGACGCTGCAGTTCCCAATATTGAACCTTCACCTGACTCATATGACACTTCTATGAGGGCTGTAAAGAGGTGCTCCAGAATTGCAATTCCTGGTCTAACTTCAGAACTCAGTGCTCAATTTACAGAGTATAAGATACTATTCAAAGAAGATCCATTCGACGAGACAACGCTGTCGGCTGGGAATAAACTTATTGCATCTCTGAAAGAATCCAAAAGGAATTCTTGGGTTAAAACGATGGAAGAACTTGATCTCATCAGAAACAGTCATAAAGCGTCGAGATTATTTAGACGCCTCAATACTGACCCAACCAGGTCCACAGTACACTGCAACATTACTGAGGGTCAGATAGCACACCAACTGCTCATGAATGGGAAAGTAAGCCATAGAATCAAAGTTCTGAAAGTACAGCAAGAGGCCCAAGAACAAACGACGGATCGACTCTCCCATTCTAGATATCTGAATTAAACAATGCTATTAAAGAGAGCAAAACTGGGTGAAGCATCTGGTCTAAATGACATCCGTATGGAGAAAATCAAGAATTTCGGCCCAGAAACAAGAAAGTGGATCCTGCAGCTTTTCAGCAACCGCATGAACCAGTGCCAAATACCAAAGATGTGGCGAAAGAGCAGGGTGATAGCTCTTCTGAAACCTGGAAAGGAAGCAAATCATCCCAAGAATTTCAGACCAGTTGGCCTTTTGAGTCACCTTTATAAACTGTTCAAACGTATGATTCTGAATAGAATCCTACCAGTAATAGACCCTCTTCTCATACTCGAAAAAGGAGGATTTCGACCAAACAGAAGCTGCACAGGTAACTTTTGAATCTCACTCAGTTAATAGAGGATGGCTTTGAAACCCGTCGAGTAATGGGAATGGTCTTCGTGGATCTCACAGCAGCGTATGATACTGTCCATCATCGGTTACTCCATGCAAAATTATACAATATGATCAAGAATGCCCACCTCGTTAGACTACTCAGCACCCTCCTCCAAAACCGCAGGTTTTTTTCGAATATCAAGGACAACACAGTCGCAGAAAAATGGTCTACCTCAGGGAAGCATCTTGGCTCCAATTCTCTTCAACATTTATACCAACGACCAGTCATTGACCCCAGGCACAAGGAGATTCTTATATGCAGATGACCTAGCCCTTGCTACGCAGAGCTCATGCTTTGAAAGAGTGGAAAGAAACCCGACAACAGCACTTTGAACACTGTGAAGCTACTACAACCGGAACCAACTCAGACCAAACCCTTCGAAGACACAAGTGTGTGCCTTTCATTTAAGCAACAGGGAAGCTAATCGAGAGCTACATATTGCATGGTCAGGCATCCAATTCCAGCATCATCACGCACCTAAATACTTGGGAGTCACTCTCGATAGAACTCTGACATTCAAAACTCACTCCAAGTACACCAAAATGAAAATCTCCGCTTAAAACAACCTAATTCGCAAACTAGCGGGGACACAGTGGGGATCACATCCACAAACTATTCGCTGTTTTGCGATGACACTGTGCTTTCCTACTGCTGAATATGCTTCTCCAGTCTGGTACAGGTCATCTCATGCCAGACAAGTAGACATTGCCGTCAACGACACCTGCAGATTGATCACAGTTTGCTTAAGACCTTCCCCAACAGATAAGCTCTTCTGCTCTACTGCCTGGCTGGAATAGCGCCACCATGGGTACGCTGAACAGTGGCTGCCAACAAGGAGATACTGCAAGTGGAACAGGACAGTGCCCATCCACTGCACGGACATAATCCACCACAGCAACGGCTGAGATCGCGAAAGAGCTTCCTGAGAACATCCGAGAAGCTCACCATTTCACCAGAGAAGGCAAGGCTGGAGTCATGGAAGAAGTCGGCGCCTCACCTGCAGACGCCAGAAGCTGAAGAACTACCACCTGGACACAACGAGAGCTGGTTGGAGTGGAAATCTTTGAACAGATTACGATCAGGAGTTGGACGACACAGGGACAACCTGAAGCGCTGGGGCTTCATAGCAGAAGATACGCCCTGTGATTGTGGACAAGAAAAAACCAAAAGCCACATGCTCTAGGGCCTTTTGTGCCCTACATCCTGCACGAAGATTGATCTCCTGCAAGCGCCTTGGAGGTTGCAAAGTACTGGGCACATGTAATATAAATATTTTATTGATGTGTATGGCTACTGTAAATTTGTATGTTTCCGACTCGAGAATAAAATAGCGGCAATAGTTAGCTGCCAGGGGCTGAAGCGTAAAAGTTTTGGTTGAATGACAAAATGTACGGAGGAATGGCGGTGGTAGTAATTATTCCGTTGTAGGTAAGTCTCAAATAGAGCTCTCTACATGGAACTACAACAACACTGATCTGCATTAAAGTGAGAACAAATTCAGTCTTTTTATTGTGCAGGTGTTTGTTTGCAGCCAAGTCAAGATTTTGGACAAGTAAACAACAGAATCAAAATTGAATGAAAAATGGAAAGAGCGAGTTCTGTTATAATGTTGTTACGTAAATTATTCAAAGGAAGGAACTTAATGATAAGTACTGACTTATATAGGAAAAAGTTTCCAAGATAGGGTTTGACAGCACGAAATTCTAGCGTACATTTTTTGCCACTGTACGTTCAGAGACAAGTATTTATGGGATACGCTGAAGCTTTTTCCTAGAACAAAAACGCAATAAAATCAATATTAAAGAGGAAAGAAAAACTAAAGTATTCAACTTGCGGCATTTATACAGACACATATTTCTGGTATAGTCTCATTTTTAGAGAGAGAGTGGCACAGAGTAACATAGTTAAGCGGTAGTACAGAATCTACTGTACTTCTACAGTAGATCGGTTTCCCACTTGCATATTCTGTAATTGTTAGTCAGCCTATGTAGTGGAATTAACATGCAGGCAGTTTTCACAAAACATACAGCATCTCACAGCCTTAACCATAAAGTTAGTAACAGTAAATTACTCAATTTTACGGAAACAGTACCTGAAGATATTTGTCCCAAAACAGCGAAACTGCGACGTCAAGGAGTTTAAAGGGCAGATCAAGAATCTTGGTTGTTTCGTTGGTTAATTGGGGATGGGCGGGGGTGGCAGGAGGGGACCAAAAAGCAACGTTATCAGTCCTGTGATCTAAGATGGCAGAAACAGGGAGAGGGACAACACAAAGGACAGTCAGTCAGTCAGTCAGTCAGTCAGTCAGTCAGTCAGTCAAGGGGAAGGTAAAATGGGCAAAGAAAGAGGTTAAATGTACGGAAGGGCAGCAGGGTGGTGGTGGTGGTTGTTGGGATGTTTCAGGGGGACTAAACAGCAAAGGTCATCAGTCCCCCATTCCAAAAAACAGGCGAGACAGAAATCTGCGGAGCAGATAAAACCCCAAGGGGAAGGAGACTCCCCCCCAGGCACGAAAAGAACACAAAAGCAGCGACGAACACTATAGACAAGAAGAGTACAGACGAACACCAGACAGAAGGAACAGAAGAAAAGAAGACGGCCGAAAACTGGTTGACTGACCACAAGAACAAAAAAAGGGAAAGAGTCAACCATCCAACTACACACTAAAATCTGCAACCAAATATGAGAGACACGAGGCCAAGAGACATTGAAAGGAAAAGGTGCAGGACCTCTCTAAATGGAACCACAAAAAGGACTATCACACAGAAAATTTAAAACGTCGTCAGCCATGGAGGCATTGCCACATAAAACCAAAGGCAAAGTGCCCGCGAGATTAAAAGACTGCCGGAGGGTGTGCAGTCGGGGACACACTAACAAGATGAGGGCGACCGTCAGCCGGGACCCACACCGACACAGGGGGGGATCCTCCTGACGCAAAAGATGGCCGTGCGTCAGGTATGTATGGCCGATGCGGAGCCGACACAGGATGACAGAGTCCCTGCGAGAAGACCGCAGGGAGGAGCACCACACATCGGTCGTCTCCTTGACAGCCCGCAGTTTATTAGGGGCTGTCATGCCTCGCCACTCAGCAGACCACATCCCAAGCACCTTAAGGCGCAATACCAGCTGCTGATCGCGAGCCGTGAGGCCGATCTCCAAAGCTGGGGCGTCGATCGCCCCTTTGGCCAGCCTGTCAACACGTTCGTTCCCCGGGATGCCAACATGACCTGGCATCCAAACCAAGACCACCGAACGACCAGAACGGGCAATGGCGGAAACACTCCTGAATAGAGGACACCAGAGGAGAAGAGGGATAGCAGCGGTCGATGGCCTGAAGGCTGCTCTGGGAGTCACTGCAGATGACGATGGACGTACCTGAGCAGAAACGCATATGCTCAAGAGCGCGCAATATGGCCACCAGCTCTGCAGTAAAAATACTGCAGCCAGCCGGCAAGGAGCGCTGTTCAACATGGGCAACCTGAGCAAAAGCGTAAGCAGTGCGACCATCAACCAGGGAACCATCAGTGTAGACAGTCTCACAGCCCGGAAATGAGGCGAGGAGCGCAAGAAAACGGCGACGGAGTGCCACAGGCGGAACTGAGCCCTTGGGTCCCTGTGCCAAGTCCAGACGGACGGACGGCCGGGGCAAACACCAGGGAGGCGTAGGTGCACGGACCCGGAAGGGAGGCAGAAGAGGGAATGACACCAGTTCGGACACCAGGGACTGAATGCGGACAGCTATGGAAAGCCCAGACCTAGGTCGCCGTTCAGGCAGATGGAGGGCCACGGCAGGGAAAAGCAGGCGATGATTGGGATGGCCGGGCGAGCAATGCACGTGGACAGCACAGTCGGCGAGCAGTCGATGGCGGCGAATCCGCAGTGGGGGAACCCCGGCCTCCACCAGTGGACTATCCACGGGGCTCGTACGGAAAGCGCCAGTGGCTAGCCGAACCCCACAGTGGTGTATGGGGTCTAACAACTTCAACACTGAGGGTGATGCAGACCCATAGGCCAGGCTCCCGTAATCAAGCCGGGACTGCACAACGGCTCTGTACAATCGCAGCAGCGTGCAGTGATCTGCACTCCAAGACGTGTGGCTAAGGCAGCAGAGGGCGTTGAGGTGCCGCCAGCATTTTTGCTTCAGCTAAGTAATATGAGGAACCCACGTGAGCCGGGCATCAAACACGATTCCTAAGAAGCGGCAAGTGTCCACAACTTCAAGCAGGTGGCCGTCGAGGTAAAGTTAAAGATGAGGGTGGACCGTCCGACGCCTGCAGAAGTGCATAACTCGAGTCTTGGCTGCAGAGAACTGAAAACCATGAGTCAGAGCCCATGATGCTGCCTTGCGAACGGCTACTTGCAGCCTGCGTTCGGCGACTCCCGTAGTCGTGGAGCTAAATGAGATGCAGAAGTCGTCGGCATACAAAGAAGGAGACACCGACGACCCCACGGCTGCAGCCAGACCATTAATGGCCACTAGAAATAAGTAGACGCTCAACACTGAGCCCTGCAGGAAACCATTTTCCTGTATATAAGATGAACTTGAGACGGCACCCACTTGCACCCGGAAAGAGCGGCGCAATAAAAAGGTTTGAAGAAAAGCCGGGAGCTGGCCACGAAGACCCCACTCATGTATCGTAGCAAGGGTATGATGCCTCCATGTGGTGTCATACGCCTTCCGCAGATCAAAAAATACAGCAAAGAGATGCTGACGTCGGGCAAAGGCTGTACGCATAGCAGATTCCAGCCACACCAAATTGTCCGCTGTCGACCGGCCCCGACGAAAGCCACCCTGGGATGGAGCGCGGAGACCGCGCGACTCAAGGACCCAACACAGACGCCGCCCCACCATACGTTCGAGCAATTTGCACAAAACGTTGGTGAGGGTAATGGGACGATAGCTGTCCACCGCCAGTGGGTCTGCACCGGGTTTCAAGATGGGGACAATAAGACCCTCTCGCCATTGCGACGGGAACACGCCCTCGCTCCAAATGCGGTTAAGGATGGTGAGGATGTGTCTCTGGCAGTCCCTGGAGAGATGCTTCAGCATCTGTGCGTGGATGCAGTCTGGTCCTGGTGCTGTATCAGGGCAATCGACGAGGGCACCGAGGACTTCCCTCTAGCTGAAAGGAGCATTGTATTTTTCAGAACGACGCGTGTGGAATGATAACGGCGTCTGCTCGGCTCGCTCCTCGAGAGAGCGAAAGGCGGGGGGATAAGTTGCAGTCGCAGAGCTCTTAGCAAAGTGTGCAGCAAGGTGTTCAGCAATGGCGGCAGCGTCCGTGCAGACAGCGCCGTCCAAGGAGATCCCAGGGACACCCATAGGTGTCTGGTGTCCATAAATCTGCCGGATTCGGGACCACACGAGCGAGGGGGAGACATGGGAGCCCAAGGATGAGACATACCGCTCCCAGCACTCCTGCTTACGCCGTGTAATAAGACGACGGGCCAAGGCACAGAGCCTCTTAAAGGCGGTGAGGGTCTCTGGAGACGGGTGCCGCCTATGACGCTGGAGGGCCCGCCTACGGTCGCGAATAGCCTCAGCAATCTCTGGCGGCCACCAGGGTACAGCCTTCCTTCGAGGGAGTCCAGAAGAGCGAGGGATGGCAGCCTCGGCTGCCGAAATGATAGACGTGGTTAAGACATGGACCACCTCGTCAATGTCACCCTGTGGGGGAGACTCAATGGTTGCAGCGGAAGTAAAAGTCGGCCAGTCAGCCCTGTGGAGAGCCCAGCAGGGCAGGCGCCCAGAAGAATGACACTGGGGCAGTGACAAATAAATGGAAAAATGGTCACTACCACACAGGTCAGGATGCACTCTCCAGTGGAGGTATGGGACAAGTCCGGGGCTGCAAAGAGAGAGATCAAAGGCCGAGAACGAGCCATGGGCCACACTGAAATGCGTGGGAGCACCGGTGTTCAAGAGGCGAAGGTCGAGCTGAGCCAACAAATGCTCCACGGCACGACCGTGGTCATTGGAGACAGTCCCACCCCATAGAGGGTTGTGGGCATTGAAATCGCCCAGCAACAAGAAAGGTGGTGGCAGTTGGGCTATCAGAGCAGCCAGGACATGCTGCGCGACAGCACCATCCGGTGGTAGGTATATACTGCAGACGGTAACAGCCTGTGGTGTCCACACCCGAACAGCAACAGCCTCTAAAGCTGTTTGTAGAGGTACAAATTCGCTGTGAAGAGAGTTAAGGACATACATGCAGACGCCACCAGACACCCTTTCATAAGCCGCCCGGTTCTGATAATAACCCCGATAGCCACGGAGGGCGGGGGTTCGAATTGCTGGAAACCAAGTTTCCCGCAGAGCAATGCAAAGGAAAGGATGAAGGCTGATAAGTTGGCGGAGCTCAGCTAGCTGGTGGAAGAAACCGCTGCAGTTCCACTGGAGGATGGTATTGGCCATGGATGGGAAAGGCGTGAAGGGACTGGGGAGGCAGATTACGCCTCCGGGGCCCCTGCTGCTACTGAGTCACCACCTGTACAACAGCCATCCATTGCGTCCGAGGGACTGGCGAGATCCATGTCCTCAGCGGACGACAGAATCTCCACCTCATCCTCAGACGCAGAGCTTGTAGGAAGCGGTGGAATGGGTGCCAGCGCAATGTCGGTAGCCTTTGGGACTTTCTTCTTCTTCTGCTTCTCGCGCTGTGCCTTTGGTGGTTCAAGCTGGGAGGGCGTCACTGGGTCAGTCTCAGGGACAGATGACGACCGTGTGTCCCGATGACCAGGGACCGGCGGTTGTTTGAGCCACTTGCGGCTGTCGGCTTTGGTACCGGTCGGAACTTGCGAAGGGAGGTCCCCAAGGGACCCCTTCCTGGCGAGAGGAGCCGAAGAAGTCTTACGCTTCTCCGGCTGGGAAGGGGGAACTGATGTCCCCGATGGTTGGGGGGGCGTTGCTCCTGAGGTAGATGGACCAGGAGCAACAGGGAGTTTAGTGCCCCCCACCATCAAGGGGGCAGGTGTGGCCCTTCGACTCAGAGCTGACTGGAGCTGATGGAACTGGAGCAGGAGTGACAGTTGCGGCATAAGAAGATGTCATACGCACTGGATGAAGTCGATCATATTTTCGCTTCGCCTCAGCGTACGTCAGGCGGTTGAGGGTCTTGATTTCCATGAGTTTCCGCTCCTTCTGCAGAATCAGACAGTCCGGCGAGCAAGGCGGATGGTGCTCACCACAGTTCACACAGATTGGAGGCTTGGCACAGGAATGATCAGGATGGGATGATCGACCGCAATCGCGACAGACGAGGTCGGAAGCACAGCGAGAAGACATATGGCCAAACTTCCAACACTTGAAGCACCGCATCGGGGGAGGGATATATGGCTTGACATCACAACGGTATACCATCACCTTGACCTTCTCAGGTAACGTGTCACCCTCGAAGGCCAAGATGAAGGCACCGGTGGCAACTTATTGATCCCTCGGACCCCGGTGGACGCGCCGGACGAAATGGACACCTCGTCGCTCCAAGTTGGCGCGCAGCTCGTCATCGTACTGTAAAAGGAGATCCCTGTGAAAGATAATGCCCTGGACCATATTTAGACTTTCATGTGGCGTGATAGTTACGGAGACATCCCCCAGCTTATTACAAGTGAGCAAGGCCCGCGACTGGGTGGAGGATGCCGTTTCTATCAACACCGATCCGGACCGCATCTTGGACAAGCCCTCCACCTCCCCAAACTTGCCCTCTAAATGCTCTACAAAGAACTGAGGCATCACGGATAGAAACGAGTCACCATCAGCTCTGGTACAGACAAGATACCTGGGCGAATATGTTTCACATTCATTCAACGCCTTTCGTTCCTCCCATGGTATGGCCAGGGATGGGAACGATTTGGGGTCATAAACGTTACCCTTAAAATGAGCCCTCGAACGCTTAGAGACTGCTGGTGGCTGGCCGCCAGCCAGAGATGATGTACCACGCTTCATTGCGGGTCATCCGCCCTGATGCCACCTACTCCAACCAAGGGCGCCACCCAGCCGCAGCAATAGCCACCTGGCAGGATGGCCATTGCCGGGAGTCCTGATGCCCCAGAGAAATGGGCATATACTACTTGGCATACGTGGGGAGTTAACGGCGCAGGCATCAGTAGAGCGATCCCTGTGTTGTCAGGGGGCTACAACCAACAGGGTACATGGCGGCCCCACCACAACGGACTGGCTACCGTGCTGGATCTTAGGTGCAAAAAATATCCAAGGTCGTCGTCGCAGTTAAAAACAACACCGCAGAGTGCAGGGTGGTAATCGCCCAAGAGATGGAAAACGAGTGGGATACCATTGCAACGACGAAAAAGCCGGCTAAAGGTCTCAATGCACGACGGATACAGTGCACCATGTAAGGCGCCCTTCCCCAATTGGCTCGCTCTTCGGAAGAATTTAGAAAGATGGAGGTCAAACCCGAGAGGGGACCATCTCATAAGGCCGAAACATTTGAGACTGCGTTTAGTCGCCTCATATGACAGGCAGGAATACCGCGGGCCTATTCTTACATCCGAACCTGCAGGGGGGGGGGGGGCAGCAGGGAGAGGAAAGATCAGGATAGGGAGGGCGCAAACAGAGAGAGCAGGACCGTCACAGATACGCATTGCACCTTGGGGCATCAGCTCCACCACTCATACCATATCGTACACCACACCACACCATACCATTCCATACAGAATACCGTAGCATGCGCAATACCACGATCGTGACATAATGTGGGCAACACCACGAGAAGAAGATCAAAAAGGGGGAATCAAAATGGCAGAGAAACCAGGCAAAATGTAGGGGGGAAAAAAGGGGAGAAGAACCCGGCCACTGTGGAGGCAAGGCCAAGGGCTCCATAAGCAATGTGAATGCTAACTAATGGCCTCCAGTTCCAGACGAATATTCGAAGATTGAAACACCGGAAGACACCATTTTCACGAAGAAAGCCGAGGACAGAAGTTACTGTATGAGGATCATTTGCTAACACGCAGGACAAGGAAGGTTGGAGGCGATATGTAGTGAGAAGGGCCTAAACGCAGGGACAATCCAGCAAAATATGGATGACTGTGGTGGTGGTGGTGGGGGGGTGGGGCAACTACAAGGTAAGGGGGATTGGGCGCGGCGCTCACTGCTGGGTAAAAAACTACTGGTCAATACGAAGTGGCAGAGGGTGGAAGACGCCCAATGGGAGAGTTGAAGGAGAGAATGCCATGTGGAGCTACCCCAGGGAAGGAATGGGGAGAGGTATCAACGCCATAGGTACTAGGAGGGAGTTATTCCCCAAATTGTTCATCTCACGCTTCAGAGAGAAAAATTATAAGTGGAGGTCAAACTCCAAAGTGGGACCAGACACACTAAACAAGGAAGGATCAAAAAGAAAAAGCAATGGCAACAAAACTGGAAGGAATACAGAAAACCAGATGGCTGGCCTGGTCAACATACTGTAGGTACAAAAACCAAGAGGGGAAAGTGGGGGCAGAGGGGAAGGAGTTACGACAGGGAGGAAAGGAGGATAATGGGTAAGTAAATGCAGATCGGTAAGGAAAAAAGGGCTGGAATAACACTGGGTCCTGTGTAAGCCATGCATGAACTCATGATAGAACCCCGAGCCTCAGGGAGGGGGGGGGAGACCAAAAATTGAAAACGTGTTTAATAAAGAAGAACTATGTACACACATCAAAAAAAGATTTGCATCAGCTTGGTTCCCAGAGTTCTGGAACATGTACGGAAAATTGGAAGAGAGATCAACATGAACATCATTCCCCCCCCCCCCCCCTTTTTATTGCTCATGAAAACTACACATCACATGTTGTACTACCATACAGCGAGACCTTCAGAGGTGGTAGTTCAGATTTCTGTACACACTGGTACCTCTAATACCTAGTAGCACGTCCTCTTGCACTGATTCATGCCTGCATTCGTCGTGGCATACTATCCACAAGTTCATCAGAGCACTGTTGGTCCAAATTGTCCCATTCCTCAATGGCAATTTGTCGTAGATCCCTCAGAGTGATTGGTGGGTCACGCTGTCCATAAACAGCCCTGTTAGATAGAGTATTTCTGGATAACATGCTGCCACTCTAGTCGAGCGATGTCGTTATCCTGAAGGAAGTCATTCACAAGACGTGCACGATGGGGTCGCGAATTGTCGTCCATAAAGACGAACGCCTTGGCAGTATGCTGCAGATATGATTGCACTATCAGTCGGAGGATGGCATTCACGTTTCGTACTGTCATTACAGTGCCTTCCATGACCACCAGCGGCGTACGTTGGCCCAACATAACGCCCCCCCCCCCCCCCCCCCGAAATAGCAGGGAGCCTCTACCTTGCTGCAGTCCCTTGACAGTGTGTCTAAGGCCTTCAGCCTGACCGGGTTGCCTCCAGACACGTCTCCGACGATTGTCTCTAAGGCATATGGGAAAATTATCAGTGAAGAGAACGTGATACCAATCCTGAGCAGTACAATCTGCATGTTGTTGGTCCCATCTGTACCGCACTGCATGGTGTCGTGGCTGCATAGATGGACCTAGCCATGGACTTTGGGAGTGAAGTTGCGCATCATGCAGCCTATTTGGCACAGTTTGAATCGTAACATGATGTTCTGTGGCTGCACAAAAAGCATTATTCAACATGGCGTTGCTGTCAGGGTTCCTCCGAGCCATAATCCGTAGGTAGTGGTCATCCTCTGCCCTTGGGCGACCTGATAGAGGCATGTCATCGACAGTTCCTGTCTCTATCTCCTCCATGTCCAAACAACATTGCTTTGGTTCATTCTGAGACGCTTGAACACTTCCCTTGTTGAGCCCCCTTCCTGGCACAAAGTAACAATGCGGAAGCGACCAAACCGAGGTATTGACTGTCTAGGCATGGTTGAGCTACAGAAAACACGAGCATGTACCTCCTTCCTGGTGGAATGACTAGAACTGATCGGCTGTCGGACCCCCCTCTGTGTAATAGGCGTTGCTCATGCTTGGTTGTTTACATCTTTGGGTAGGTTTAGTGATATCCCTGAAAAGTCAGACTGTCTGTAATACAACATCCACAGTCGACGTCTATTTTCAGGAGTTCTGGGAACTGCGGTGATGCAGAACTTTTTTGTGTGTGTGTACATCGACAATGAGATAAAATATTAACAACCTAGAAATACATTCAAGTATGTTTGCTTTTATAAATATTGTAGATACCAGACCATACATAAAAAGACACCGAAAATACCTTTAATATCTGTGTGTCCGACCACTATGTTTTTCATTTTTCAACGTAATTCATCGACAAAGAAGGTCAACTAACAAAATGTGAGACAACTTACACTTTTGAGCAATATGATACGATTTCCTAACAATTATGAAGAAAATACAGAAGTACATTTTCCACGAAATTAACCATGTAAAAGAAATACACTTACTAAAAACTTAAATACAAAGTAACGATGTTCCACAAATGCGAGAGAAGATCCCATGCACTATTTTGAAGATTGTGATATACAGATTCATTTTCCAAAACCTTTGGAAATTCTATACAATGAGGTAAATTTAACCAATTTTCAATGTAAAATTACATTTTCAGTTAGTTTCATTGACCAATATCAATTATATTTTAGTTGTTAATATGTCAATGTCCCCCCCCCCCCCCAGTAGTGACTGAATAATCTACAAAAACACTTCCCTCCTCTGCTAACTCCAAGGGCAACATCGTTTGTCTTCTCGACGTTTTATGTGTATGGAACTGTAAGAAATGAATGAGCACACATTGTACAACGTAATAATGTAATTTACTAGTAATGTCAGAAACATCGTTAACCACAACACTAAGAATATCCCTGGTGCTAATAAAACAGGACTTCATTTCCAAATTGTTTGAAATTTTTTCATATTAAGGCATATATAACAAATTATAATTCTAAGTCTGTTTCTTTGCAGGATTTCACAGGCAAAGCGCGCTCTTACAAAGTGAAGAAACTGAAATATCACAGAATCCGCCGTATGAACTAAATCCTAGCTGCTAAGTCCTCAAAATGTTAATATGTATTACCTTTCAGTGCTCATCTTAATACCAGAGGATAACTCATTTCCTAACAAAAACCACTTTAAAACATAACTTCAGAGGCAAAATGAGGTGGAACTTTTGTTACAATTAATGAACTATTTACTGACATGTAAAATTTATGCTACAACACACAGGAATCTGATTCCTTGAGTCATCATCATTTAATTACAAAAATGTTATGCGCTAGTTATATGCACTAACGATACTGAAAATTCTATCCCAAAAAAGTGTCACATGTGACTGAAATAAGCTTTGTCTGGGGACAGGATAGCAGCGTATGTTCTAGATTTAAAGGGACAGGCATCTCCAGAGAACAAGATTTAAGGGGACGCGATTTAAACGGAAACAGTACAGCAATGTATGTTTCAGCGAAGATAATCTTACCAATTATTGAACATCCAGCGTCAGATTACCCACTTCGACAATTTATATTCAAGATCACTCCCCTTCTCACAGGAAACCACCGGGATTTCATCAAGGTCATCCAGGGAAACTAATCACACTCCTTAGGCAATTGTGCGAGTTATATTCGAAATCGTGACGTAACTCTAAGGTTATTTGATGTACTCTTAAAACTCGCATATTATCACTCCACCTTTCTCAGCCAATTGGAGCACAATAAAATAGTACGAAACCAAGGTGGACCAATAAGATTCGAGCTCACCTTTGTCCCCCCCCCCCATATGACCCCTCATTACCAAGTCGACTGTGTAGGCTTTTCCATTCGAGGTCTGAGCATTACTGGGAAGAAATGCATGTTTGCTGTAACTAATAATTAACTAGCTGCAGGATTTGGAT
Source organism: Schistocerca americana (assembly GCF_021461395.2). Lineage (NCBI taxonomy): Eukaryota > Metazoa > Arthropoda > Insecta > Orthoptera > Acrididae > Schistocerca > Schistocerca americana. The sequence continues at coordinate 596,006,514 of NC_060124.1, read as the reverse complement.
GTAATTATTATAGACCCTACAACAAACTAACCAACAGATTATGAACAATTTTGTTTTTATAATACATTTTTACTGTCTTTTGCTTATTAATATTTTCCATTTTTATTTGCAATGGTATGTATTTGATGTACACACAATGCTTCTATTTACTACACTATGTGGACAAGAGCATCCGGCCACCCCCAGGAACGTATTTTTTCGTATGAGGTGCATTGTGCTGCAACCAGCTGCAAGGTATGCCATATCACCTATCTCAGTAGTCATTAGACATAGTGAGAGAGCAGAATGGGGCACTCCGCGGAACTCACGGACTTCAAACATGGCCAGGTGATTGGGCACCACATGTGTCATACGTCTGTACGCGAGATTTCCAGACTCAAACATCCCTAGGTCCACTGTTTACGATGTGATAGTGAAGTGGAAATGGGAAGGGACACGTACAGCACAAAAGCGCACAGGCCGACCTCGTCTGACTGACAGACACCACCAACAATTGAAGCTAGTCGTAATGTGTAACAGGCAGACATCTATCCAGACCATCACACCAGAATTCCAAACTGCATCAGGATCCACTGCAAGTACTATGACAGTTAGGCTGGAGACGAGAAAACTTGGATTTCATGGTTGAGCAGCTGCTCATAAGCCACACATCACGCCGGTAAATGCCAAACGACACCTCACTTGGTTAAAGAGAGTAAACACTGGACGATTGAACAGTGGGAAACCGTTGTGATGAGTGATGAATGATGAATCACGGTACACAATATGGCGATCCGATGGCAGGGTGTGGGTATGGCGAAATCCCAGTGAACGTCATCTTCCAGCGTGTTTAGTGCCAACTGTAAAATTTGGAGGCTGTGTTGTTATGGTGTGGTCGTGTTTTTCATGGAGACGGCGTGCACCCCTTGTTTCACGTACCACTATCACTGGACAGGCTTACATTGATGTTTTAAGCACCTTGTTGCTTCCCACTGTTGAAGAGCAGTTTGGGGATGGTGAGTGCGTATTTCAACACGTTCGAGCACTTGTTCCTAATCCACGGCCTGTAGCAGAGTGGTTACACGACAATAACGTCCCTGTAATGGACTGTTCTGCACAGAGACCTGACCTGAATCCTATAGAAACCTTGGGGATAGTTTGGAACGCCGACTTCGTGCCAGGCCTCACCGACCGACATCGATGACTCTCCTCAGTGCGGCACTCAATGAAGAATGGGCTCCCATATCCCAAGAAACCTTCCAGCGCCTGACTGGGGAAGCTGTCATCAAGGCTAAGGGTGGGCCAACACCATATTAAATTCCAGTATTGCCAATCGAGGGCGCCAAGAACTTTTAAGTTACTTTCAGCCAGATGTCTGTATACTTTTGATCACATAGTGTCATTTGTTATTCAAGTTTTTTGGTGTTACACACACACACACACACACACACACACACACACACACACACACACACACACACACACACACACAGAGAGAGAGAGAGAGAGAGAGAGAGAGAGAGAGAGAGAGAGAGAGAGAGAGAGAGAGAGAGAGAATGGCTAATCCTATTATTACACACACTCATCTCCCACTTTCAAATAAATTTATGAGCCACACAATCAATCCAATGAGTATTGTGAATACCATATGGTGCCAGTCCCATCCACACAGATGAACTGTATGTTATGGTGCAGCAGCCCTCATCAAATCTCTATAGACTGACCATTTGTGGAGCCGCACCAATCCCATAAAGCAGGCACACTAATTCTCTATCGAGATAACATTTGAGACCACACTATGCACACCATTAGCCCGCCACTGGGTGGTATCTGCATCTACACAGTACTCTCATCTTTGATATGAGTGCCAACAAACTCCACATTCTGTGATCCATTCAATTCATCTTTCTTTAGGCCAATAACCTACTTGTTTTCTGGTATTATTTCAACAGGATTATTAGCTGCGTGTCCAGAAGTGTTTAGTTCTTTAGGAGTATCTAATTATTTCACATGGATCCCTGTCTTTGACCCAGTAGATTAAACTGACTACATCCATACATGTAACTTGGGATTGACGAAGTTTGGCATCGCAAACTCTTACTGTAAGCGGTACATGTGGAGTTTGGAGAGGTCCACAACACACATACCAATGTATACAGGCTTCATGGACTGCACTGGAATCTAGGCCATGCCTACAGTCTTTCATAAACATGGAAATCCATGGCAACATTGCTAGGAGCAGTTTCTGCGCTTGATTCTAACAGATTCCATACCAAATCTGTGGCATTACTTGAGGTTTCTATAGGGCAGAATATAATGCTCATTGTTCCCCGGCCATGTCCAGAGAGCCCAGTCCTACAGAAGGGCTCCATCCCGAAGTTGTTAATATACTGGCATTAACATATTGGCACCTGGCTGTTCACCACACAAATGGGCGAGATCCGCCAGTTCTAAGGCCAGGATCTTTCTTTCACCTGCATCCCCCACCTCATTCACGGATCTTATCCTTCAGTCTGGCAATTTCTCCTTCACACATTCATCGGGACTCTGGAAATGGCTGGCTCTGTTGTGCGGCGGACCCACAGAGGTGGTTTACATCTAGGTAAATGATTTTAGTTAAATCATTAGATCGCCTGTACTTCTCGTCACTCATCCACGGGTTATTCATCTTCGCGTGCTGTGCAGTCACTGGGAAACTTTCCCATGAATTCTGCATTCATAGGAGAGCAAGATGTCAACAGCAGTCAACCGTTCAATGCTGACATATTGCGTGTAACGAATCCCACGAAAGCCCTGGTATGACGAAATAGAAAGCAGAATCCAGAGACTATGTTCTCAGGCAGAACTACTCTAAAATGTACGTGAGGAAGCGAACATTGGTATTCGTCTATAATCTAGCATATTCTCCTAAACAATGGACGCTAAACTCCAGACAAACATTCCCATCTTGCTCATCCTCCACTTCCATTATTGAGTGCCCATTAGTACACCGGACAGTGTGGTTATATCAGGCAATGCGGTTTCACACAGTGTCTCCAAAAAATCCAGGATTTCATGTGGACAGATCCCCTTCCTAATCACAAGCTGAAACATTGCATCATTGGAATATATGGTCTGGTGATACGCGTGTCTTCCTGAGGCGAAGACTCTGAAGAGAGACATTCATGAGGCAAAGCGGTTCCAGGAATCAAAGCAATATATTTGATGTGGTTCTCTTGGAAGATGAAATGTTCTTTTCAATAGTAGCAGGAATGACTAACCTTATCACCTTTCAACCCAGAATCAACCAAATGTTGAACAAGGAAGTGGGCACCGTGCCTACTCAAATTGTGAAAGAGGATGGACACGAGCATGATAGGTGGCTCGAAGTTGCATTAGTTGTGAGATGCACTGTGGAACCTCCCCCATATATGACTATGGTCTCTACAAGGACTTTCGTCTTCTCTATTCAGTGGCAGCCCACCAACACGACGACCGGCTGCCTGCTCATACAGGATATCATTGTTCTACGAATCAGTCACGAAAATGTTGTTGCGATAAATCCCATCAATTTCCATACAAGGTTCTCGAGCTAAGCCAACAACCGTCTCACAGGATTATTCCCGACATGCGAATCAAACTTGCGATACGAGTCATACGAGATACAAGTTCGTATTCTCCCGAGTACGGTGGTAAATGTTCTGTGACGACTGTATGGGTGGCAATGGGGTCATAATCACAAACATGTCACAGGAGCTAGGAGGTACCAAGTCTGTATACGCAATGAATGAACATTGGATCTGCTAGTGGATGTTCTTCACATGTAAGGACAGCAGGCAATTCCACACAAGGCTGCGGCCGCTCCACACAAGGCTGCGGCCGCTCCACACAAGGCTGCGGCTGCTCCACACAAGGCTGCGGCCGCTCCACACAAGGCTGCGGCCGCTCCACACAAGGCTGCGGCCGCTCCACACAAGGCTGCGGCCGCTCCACACAAGGCTGCGGCCGCTCCACACAAGGCTGCGGCCGCTCCACACAAGGCTGCGGCCGCTCCACACAAGGCTGCGGCCGCTCCACACAAGGCTGCGGCCGCTCCACACAAGGCTGCGGCCGCTCCACACAAGGCTGCGGCCGCTCCACACAAGGCTGCGGCCGCTCCACACAAGGCTGCGGCCGCTCCACACAAGGCTGCGGCCGCTCCACACAAGGCTGCGGCCGCTCCACACAAGGCTGCGGCCGCTCCACACAAGGCTGCGGCCGCTCCACACAAGGCTGCGGCCGCTCCACACAAGGCTGCGGCCGCTCCACACAAGGCTGCGGCCGCTCCACACAAGGCTGCGGCCGCTCCACACAAGGCTGCGGCCGCTCCACACAAGGCTGCGGCCGCTCCACACAAGGCTGCGGCCGCTCCACACAAGGCTGCGGCCGTTTCACACAAGGCTGTGGCCGTTCCACACAAGGCTGTTCCTGGCTCGAGCAAACTATGAGGTGTCCTCCTAGATAATATCTCTTGGTGAAAGATTTGACGCATCTATGATAAATGTCGTGTACCAAAATGTTTTGATAAATTAGGAGCGACATTCTTTTGATTCACAAGGAGTGCTGCTTCCCAATCTTTGATAATTGCAAGAAATCTACATGTTTGGCGTGCCAAGGGAGCAAATTTTGTAATGTAGAGTGGTCCAACTACTTTATGCTTTACTACCTTGCTCTGTGATGTGTGTTCTGGCTTCCTATTATCTCCAAGTCTGTAAATATAAACCGCATATTCAGTGTAGTCCCCTACGAATTTTGAAATGTTGTGGCTGGTTTGCTTGGGGGGGAGGAGACCAGACAGCGAGGTCATCGGTTTCATCGGATTAGGGAAGGATGGGGAAGGTAGTCGGCCATGCCCTTTCAAAGGAACCGTTCCCGGCATTTGCCTGGAGCGATTTAGGGAAATCACGGAAAACCTAAATCGGGCGAGGGATTGAACCGTCGTCGTTCTAAATGCGAGGCCAGTGTGCTTTTGAAATGTCCTGGAGTTTTATTAAGAACGAAATGGCTTAGAAATTATAATGGCCATGGATATTAGACATATTTTAATTATTACAAAGGACTACATTTGTTGGGTAATTTCTATTGCCTGCGAAAAGTGACCAACAAAAGTAACATTCATCCCCCTCATCTTGAGTCTGGACATTAATGTGGCCTTTTTCTTGTACTGGCAATATCTTTCGGAAGGAGAATAAAACTGGACCTCACCCCCATTAAGTAGATCATAGATATGTAAGCATGTATCGAGGTGTACATGGCTGAATGCATTACCTAACCCCCCTTCGTGAATGCTGAAAAAAGTGATTGAGTATGACTCTTGATACACTTCCAAACCCGTCTGCTATTTGGCAGCTATTTTTCACCCAAATCTGGTTGTAGGTCTTCTTTTCAGGATCACTACTGTCTTTTGTAGGGTGATCGAGCAGAGTGTAGAACTGTGTTACACTTCATGGAAGTATACCACAGGTAGTTACCATTTAAGAGAGCATCCTTTCCACAATGGCTTCACGAGCATTATGAGAAGTTGCAGGGTATTAGCATTTCACATTAGAGGTATCAATGAACCTTTGTGAAATCCTGTTCCAGAAGTGATAGCAACCATAATATATAAATGCAGTTGCATGGGTTATTTGGTAATCTGTAACAGGGTGGGCAGGTGTATAACTGTTGCTACATACAGAATAATGCCGACGCCATGTCCAATGCAGTGTAGGTGAGTGATAGCGAATGCGGCATTCCAGGGTACAGCTGAATTGCTGAACGAGTTGGCATCACCAGTTAGTACCACGATGATGATGGACCTAGCGGTAGTGGTGTTTGTGGGCCCAGTTTCCGTTTGTTTTGTTTTAGGGCACAGAAACACCTAGGATTATATGCACCTGTGTCAGAACTGTAAAACATGAAGACGAAAAATGAGTTAGAAACGACTAAACGTTAAGCCCAATCAACAGATGGAAAGACTGCTAAAAACAAGGACTTCGAGAAAGGTCCATAAAATACGCCCTAGAGACAAAGGAGGTCCTGAACTAAATTTCTGAACTGAAGATTCTTCTCCATATATCTACGACAGAAAAACAAAACGCTGTTGGCAGCCCACAAGTCGTTCGCTAAACCGGCCGATAACTCAGACGGCAAACATAAAAGAGTGCAGACGGTTGAAAAAAAACACACAAGGGCATTCCATCAGGAAATGGTGAACCGCCAAAGGTTGAGGGCAACCAGCACAGTGGTGGGATCACCACTTAACCTGCGATGGCTACAAATATAGTGGCCAATACGCAACCTACAGAAGGTGATCTCTTTCTGGTGAGAAAGCAGACAGGAGGTCCAAGATGCTGGGGCATGTTTAATTCCCCATGACCAGTGGAGATGCTAAAGTGACACCAACCGCAGACAGACAGACAGACAGACAGACAGCAAAGCCAGAGGACGGTAAGAATTTGCGCAACGACCTGCAGAGAATTGATGATTGATGCAGGCTCCGGCGGTTGAACCTGAACATAAATAAATGTAACATGTTTCGCATACGTAGGAAAAAGCCCACTGCTGTACAACTACACTATTAATGACAAACAGCTCGAGACAGCATCTGCCGTAAAATAACAAGTCTTGAATATCCAGAGCGACGTTAAGTGGAATACCCATATAAAAGACATGGGAAAAAAAGCAGACACCAGACTCCGTTTCATTCGAAAAATCTTAAGGAAATGTAACGGATCCCCGAAAGAAGTGACTTATAAGCCGCTTCTTCTCCTGATACCTGAGTATTGTTCATCTATCTGGGATCCCTATGAGGTAAGACTGAGAGGAGATAGCGAAGATCCAACGAAGAGCGGCACGATTCGTCACCAGATCGTTTAACTAGCGAGGGCACATTACGGAGATGCTAAACAAACTCCACTGGCAGACGTTAGAAGAGAGGCGTTGTGAATCGCGGATGGAGTTACTATTTAAATTTCGGGACAGCACTTTTCAGGACAAGTCAGACAACATTTCACTGCCCCCACATCCATGTCTCGTATGGATTATGAGGAGAAAATTCGAGAAATTAGAGCCACGCCCTATTCGCGATTGGAACAGGGCTGTAGGGATCAGATAGTGGTACAGAATGTACCCTCCACCGGACACCATTAGATGGCCTACGGAGTATGATGTAGATGAAAGATCATATGAGGAACTGGAAGAACTAGCAGGCCAAGGTACGAGTACTGAAGCTGTGGCACAGCAACGTTTCCCATCAGACCGATGTAACCAGGAACACACATAAACATCATAGTGGCTCCATCAGGAATGAGCAAGTGAAAGCCTTCCTGGACTCATGGCACTAAGGGATGGATGGTGTACAGCACATAGAGGCTCTGTAGGGCACAGAGGATAGGAGCAGATGACATTCAAAAGCCTATACCACTGCATGTACTGATACAGGCTGAAGAGCTCTATTGTAAATACTGAGCAGTGTTCCAGAAGCCGACACTGACAAACGTCAGCGCCAATGACGAAGGCACACCGACACCAAGGTAAGTCTGAGAACCATCAGTATACTTAAAGGTACCAAGGCGAAGTTCTGTGCGGAGAAACGTATGAGAATATAGGGGGTCTGGAGTAGAGTCCTACTTATGAGAGTAGACCGAGTCTGGAGTAGTGTCCTTTGGAAGAGAATGAACTATGAGTTGAACACGTGCAACTGCACGAAGCCAAGGCGATGAATACTTAACACCCATTGGGAAAGTAGCAAGTAGCATGAAGTTATGTAGACAGAGCAATAGCCAAAACAGACTCAAGGAGGCAACAGAACAGGGATGTGTCCCTTACTGGCGATCAAAGGAGTCACCGAAGAAGGTGGCATAGGATGGATGGCCGCGCATGGCAGACAAACGGCAGGCATGTCTGCAGGGGAGAAAGTCACAGCGGTATGACGCAGGTAGTTCAGTTGCTTCAGCAAACCATCTCAGTCCAGCTAGTCGAAAAGGTGCCACTGGTGAAGCGGGTGCCATAATGGTGGATAGTATTGAGACAGCATAAGAGGGATGGACATGGAGATTCATGAACGGAACACCTTTAGTCTAGTTACAAACGTACAAGGAACCCGTACAAACAGAGGGGGGTGATCCGTTTCGCCAAGAAACTGCCGCCGAGGACACACATGACATTGATGGACCACATGCAGCGAGCAGCCAGGTAAGACACGTGGAATGACCAAGAAAGTTTCCTATCAGACATGAGCACCAGGAATTTTGTAGTTTCAGCAAACAGAAGAGCAACAGGTCCAAGACAAAGACATTGAAAGAAACGAATTGCGCCGCCAGAAATCCATACAAACAGAACTGTCAGTGGAAGATAGAAAGCCATTGTCCACGATCGAGGAGTAAAGACGATCGAGATAATGCCGAAGACGGCACTCAAGCAGGCAAGGCCATGCAGAACTGCAAACGACTGCCAAAACCGTCAACTAAAAGGGAGCCGGAGATGCCTGTTGGGAGACAGGTCATAATATGGTAGTAGTAGAACAAGGGTGGTACCAGCGGTTTTTTTTTTAGTGTGGGTTCCGACATCAGCGGCAATTATGCACTCAAGGGCAAACCTATTATTCTCCTTTGATTGACAGGTCCTTAACCTATTGTTTCCCCGCTCCATCCCCTCCCTCCCCCACACCTCAGGAAATCTCCACCTCAACCACTGCCCTTGCCAATAAAGGTACACCTTCAATTCTGAGTTATTCGAGTAGCCCCCCTCACTCTTATCAATTTGAGTAACTATTTAATTAAAATTCATCAATTAATTAACGACTTCCCCTCTGGTAAATAGTGAGGACTGTCCTCACAGCGGCAAGCCTCGTACTGTGACACTCCAGACAATGTGCAGAGAGTTAACGAATTGGTGACTGCTGACAGACGCATCACAGTGAACGAATTGTCACGCTACGTTGGGATAGGGGAAGGAAGTGTTTGCAGAACACTGAAAGTGTTGGCGTTAAAAAAGGTTTGTGCCAGGTGGTTTCCCAGGATGTTGACATTGGCTCACAAAGAAACAAGAAAATCGGTATGCAGCGAACTTTTGGAACAGTACGATAATGGTGGAGATGAATTTCTTGGAAGAATTGAGACAGGTGATGAAACTGCAAGACTCTCTTCGTGGAACAAGGTTTGAAGATGACTCCCTTGTGCACGCTGCCAAACAGTGGCTCGAACACGTTGGTACAGGATTTTACCATGCGAATATACAGGCGCTGGTTATAAGATGGCATAAGGCATGGAAATTATGTGGAGAAATGAAAATATTTTTCCTAAAGGATGTATCTACACACTGTAAGACTTTCAAAGCTGTAGAATAAAAGATGGATTTAAAAAAAAATAGTGTGCATTTCTTTTGGAGTGTCCCTCATACATATCTGATCACTATATTTACAATTAAATATTACGATTATAGTCTCAATACGACAACATCCGACAAAGAGCGAAGTATCAGAAATACCCCCTTCTGACGGCTGTGGCTATGGAAATAGAAATATCTGTACCACTCTGATGACTTGACGTACTTCTCCAAGTTAAAAAAAAATCTTTCATTCCCTTTGTGGCTATCGCAGTATTCCACATCAAATCCATACCTTCCCTTACGACACGTCAATCATTTTCTTTGCACATTTCTTGCACAGACCAGTGTAAAGTGTCAACGCCCGTACAATAGGAGGATAACCATATCCCACAGACAATACAGTCAGTCGCAAGAGAGGTTTCCTGTGTCGTCGTTTAGAACACTGTTCTTTTTCCGCTCTAACAGGCTTTGTACATTGCCATACATTCTGTTTTACCCCACAAGTTCGACGTCTGTGTCAGGTTCTAAACTGACATTAACATGTTCTGATTCATTGTCTCTCACAGAAAACTAGACATCGCTTGGTGTAAGTCATGTTACTACTGAAGACAGTCACAACGTAACAAAACTGGTAGATTTTTACAGTGTTGTGGAGCCTTTCCAAACTGCTATCCCAAGGTGACTGACAATCTCTACATTGAAACTCATCTGTCACAGTGATGGGATAGCTGGTGATACATGTTGCAGTCACGTATGTGATCACTGTTTCGGTGCTAGCTGCCCCAGAAGCTGCAGCCCCTCCACCAAGACTCTTGCTCCATCTCAAACAAGGGACATCAATCAATATGTGGCAATCAACAGTGTACCGGTGGATGGGTGGGATGGAAAAGACACCATCGATGCTCTGCAATAATAAGCATCACAGACAGTGTGAACAATTTTACAGTAATCTAGACACCTACCAATTTTGGGACAGTATGCTTTCCAGTTTCAGTATCACCGCTAAACCGCCCCTTCTCTACTTTCCAAGTACCATTGCGGATGTAGATAAGTGACTGCAATACCTCATTCATTGTTAATTCTCGAACATATACATCATCTAAGTATACCAGACAGCGATCTACATATTTCTAGAAGTTTGAGCAGTTTCTAATTTACGATCTGTCTCTATGCGGATGGGTGTCACAGGGCATTCTAGCGATCTTAGGATAAAGTTTGAAAGATCCCTCGCACTATCTTCGACTAACCCATCCTGCAACACTGTTACTGATTAAACCTGCAGATGACCAGGGCTAGACCAGTACATTCCACATCTTGTGAATCAATGGAGCTTGCAATGTCCGCACCCATCCAAGTGCGTAAGATTTCTCTAGATCCCCCTATGCCGAGGTGGTTAGCACCCTTTATAGATATATAGAAGTGGATTTGAAAGCGTTGTGATGTAATAGACGGTTAAGAAGAACAAGAACCGGGCCGTTTTTGTGCATGATCAAGCTCCAGACAGATGGAGTTTGAAGCATTTTACGTAAATCAACGGCGCTATCAATTCTGAAGTATTGTCCTAGTGTCCGGGGTCAGTACCAGGAGATTATGGGTTCTGCACTTGAAGCAGGTTATAATGTTAGATCGCTAGAGTTTCCTACCTATCAGTTGTGTGGAATGAAGCACTGTTAATATTCTAATGTAAGAAATATATTTCCTGCACATGGCATACATGCAGGTTTCTCTACAATTAACTATGGTAACAAACTGTAAAATGGAAATACTCCTTCTTTAAACCATCAGCTTTGTGTGATATACGCACAGTCTAGCTTTCGAGAGTCGTTTAGCGTCCTCTGTTCACATCCGATCATGGTTCCGAAATTATACTATGCCCGCATCAGTCCTGTATAAAATGATTATTAGTAATGGAGAATACCTCTTACAAGGCAACAGATAAACGCATAGCAGCGGTGTCTGACATGTGAAATTACACGTCATGCCGCCACTAACTCTGTAAACAGGACATTCGTGAAGCAGATGGTTAAAGGATTGCAGCGCCTTACGAACACTTGTTGCTAACTTATAATCATTTTTGTCACGAAATTGAAGTCTCGATTTTTCACTCAAGATGCGACAAGAGAATGGAGTGTCATATAAATCATCGTATGTGTATAGGGAAGTGTCTAAACAAAGTGGTCACTTTTCATCACACATGAGATGGAAGTCCTCTGGTAACAGACAGGTTTGCTGTTAACGGTCGCAAGCAGACAGTGCTCTGCGTCACACAACTGATGCATCCTGACAGAACCAAGGAAAAAATGATCAATTGACCTGCAGCAGCATCTCTAGAATGCTGCATCAGTCAGCCATTAAATCAAACCTCGTTACAGCTCCATCTCAATCAATCACCCATCCACTCTGTTATCCTTTCAAGCAGATGCATGTAAGTTTAGAGGCAGATGGTTCTCTAATTTCCTGGAAAGCGTCAAATACAGTGGGCAACTCGGGTATATCACTGTTACTTCAGTATACATACAATAAAATGCTGCCTCGACAGAAAAAGAAGTGACTGTTCCCTAGTTCCTGGTGCTTCCATGTCAACGTTTCTCCGATTCCTCTTGCTGTCACATACTCGTTCCCACATACAAGAATTGTTCTGCACCAGCCAAAAGACACGGAAGTACTTCGTCAATTTCTCCACATTTCAGTATATTTTCCCTCAATTTATATGTATTTTCCGTCATTTTCGTAAGTCTATCGATTTATGTCACTTCTACCCATGCGATCATGACATCACTTCTAAAATTGCTTGTAAATGTAAAACATCTGTCAACACCTAGCGCAAATGCACTATTTTTCTGATCGAGTGGCGTAGTATATTACTGGAGTCGTTTACATCCAGTTGCATCTGGGAGTAGGCATTAGGAGTGATTTAAATGGAATGACCATATAAAATTAGTCGTCGGTAAAGCAGATGCCAGACAGATTCATTGGAAGAATCCTAAGGAAATGCAATCCGAAAACAAAGGAAGTAGGTTACTGTACACTTGTTCGCCCACTGCTTGAATATTGCCCACCAGTGTGGGCTCTGTACCGGACAGGGTTAACAGAAGAGAGAGAGAAGCTCGAATGGAGAGGAACGCGCTTCGTTACAGGCCCATTTAGTACTTGCGTAAGCGTTACGGAGATGATAGATAAACTGTAGCGGAAGACTTTGCATGAGAGACGCTCAGTAGCTCGGTACGGGTTTTGTTGAAGTTTCTAGAACATACCTTCACAGAGGAGTCAAGCAGTATATTGCTCACTCCTACGCATATAGCGCGAAGAGACCATGAGGATAAAATGAGAGAGATTAGAGCCCACACAGAGGGATACCGACAATCTTTCTTTCCACGAACAATACGAGACTGGAATAGAAGGGAGAGCCGATAGAGGTACTCAAAATACCCTCCGCCACACACCGTTAGGTGGATTGCGGAGCATGGATGTGTATGTAGATGCAACCAGGATATATCACCACAAGCGACTTTACCACCACACCATACCGTTGTATTAAACCGTATCCTGCACCACACAAAATCATTTGTGCATCCTGTACAGAACTATCGAACACCAGAGACACATGTAGGCCCTACCGCGAAGACAGATCGGAAGAAAACCACATGCACCGTATTTAGTAATCTCAGAACTAGATATTTCCCGCGAGGTCAGTCGGTCGTCCACAGCGGCCAATGAACACGAGTCAACTGCCCCCCCCCGCCCGCCCCCCCCCCCCCCACCACACACACACACACACACACACACACACACACACACACACAACGGCCTGATGCCAGCGTCTTCCACGGTCAGCGGTCGCTCCCTGAACTGGTGTACAACGTGTACACAGGCAGGGCTAGTTTCCCTGGCACAAAGACGTCTGCTGATGGTACTGTTTCCGATTTGGCCGGCTTGCTGCTGTGGTTTCTGCGATCATCTCCCAACTCTGGGATTACAAGAAGATTTTATTTCTGAACACTGTCGAATTCGTCAATCCCGAATTAATTCACCCATCTCGAAACCGATATAAGCTGCAACATACGATTTTACACAAAAAAGAAGAAACTACGTACTTATGACACTTTTGTGCTGAAATCATCGAGAAGCATACGAGAATTTCCGGAATGTCATGCATTTTCACGAAGTTTGCAAGAATATACCCTTTATGTGACTGTTCTCGATATCGACCACATAGCACTGTGCTACAGATCGCTTGCACAGTGTAATACCGAATATAAAGTTGGTTGGTTTGTGGGATTAAAGAGACCAGACTGCGAAAGTCATCGGTCCCTTTTTCCAAAAAAATTAAAACCGCTCAAAGAGAATAAAAAACGAACAGCAGGAAAGACGTCAGACGACACAGGACGAGAAAGACTCCGACAGAGATCAGACAAAACAAATTAAAACACAGAGATGGTGACGGTGGTTGGCCGACCATAGAGAAAAAAAGAGGAAAAGCCAACCACCAAGAACACATTAAAAACTCTGTTTAAAATCAGAGGCTAAAAGCCAGAATCAACACTAAAAAACATAAACACTCAGATTAAACCATAAAAAACCCCTGCCCGAATAAAACGCAAAACTAAGTCCACCATGGAAGAGTCATCTATTAAGAGGGCAGGGAGCGTATCAGGCAGCGCAAATGTCTGCCTGAGCACAGTTAAAAGCGGACAAGTTAATAAAATGTGCACCACCTTCAAAACCGCCCCACAGCGACAGAGAGGCGGGTCCTCACGACGCAATAAATAACTTTGAGACAGTCGGGTGTGGCCAATGCGGAGCCGACAAAGAACAACTGAATCTCTGCAAGCGGCTCGCATGGATGACTGCCACACACGCGTCGTCGCCTTGAGGGAACGGAGTTAGTTGAGCGTGGGCAGATTGCGCCATTCAGTGTCCCAAAGCGAGAGAACTGCGCGGCGGAAGACTGCCCGCAAGTCAGTCTCCGGGAGGCCAACGTCCAGGGTGGGTTCCCTGGTGGCCTGTTTGGCCAGGCGGTCAACACGTTCATTGCCCAGGATGCCGACGTGACCGGGGGTCCACACAAAGACCACAGAGCGGCCGCAACGCGCAAGAGTATGCAGGGACTCATGGATAGCCATCACCAGACAAGAACGTGGAAAACACTGGTCGGGAGCTCGTAAACCGCTCAGGGAATCGCTACAGATAACGAAGGACTCACCTGAGCAGGAGCAGCCATCCGGCAAGGAACGTTGTTTAGAATGGTCCCCTAGAATTAGCGCATACCCGACACGACCAGCAACCATCGAACCGTCAGTGTAGACAGTTCCAGAGCCCTGATATGTGGCTAGGATGGAATAAAAGCGGCGGCGGAAGGCTTCAGGAGGGACTGAGTCCTTCAAGCCCTGTGCCAAGTCGAACCGAAGGCAAGGGCGAGGAACACACCACGGGGGTGTACGCAGAGGTGCCCGGAAAGGAGGTGGAACAGGGAAAAACTCAAGCCCAGAGAGGAGCTCTTTGACGCGTACAGTGACGGACAACCCAACCGGGGCCGACGGACTGGCAGATCGACGACTGACTGCGGGAACAGGACACGGTAATTTGGATGACCGGGCAAGCTAAAAACATGGGCAGCATAAGAGCCAGTAATTTTTGGCGTCGTAACTGCAGTGGAGGGACACCCGCCTCCACTAGTATGCTGTCCACAGGGCTGGTGCGGAAAGCACCAGTGGCAAGGCGTATCCCGCTGTGGAGAATGGGGTCCAGCAACCGCAACGCAGATGGGGATGCTGAGCCATAAGCCAGGCTCCCAAAATCCAGACGGGACTGGATTAACGCCTGGTAGAGCCGCAACAGGGTAGATCGATCGGCGCCCCAGCGGGTGTGGCTCAAGCATCTCAGAGCGTTTAGATGCCGCCAACACGCCTGTTTAAGCTGCCGGATATGAGGCAGCCAAGTCAACCGGGCATCGAAAACCACCCCTAAAAACCTGTGATTGCACCACTGAAAGAAGTTCGCCGGTAAGATAAAACCGCGGCTCTGGGTGGACAGTACGTCGCCGGCAGAAATGCATAACGCAGGTCTTGGCTGCCGAAAACTGGAACCCATGAGCTACAGCCCAAGCCTGCGCCTTGCGGATAGCGCCCTGTAGCTGACGTTCAACAGCTTCAATGCCAGTAGAGCTGTAGTAAAGGCAGAAGTCGTCAGCAAACAGGGAAGCGGAGACAGAATTTCCCACGGCCGCAGCGAGCCCGTTAATGGCTATTAAAAACAGGCAGACACTTAAAACAGAACCCTGTGGCACACCGGTCTCCTGGACGTGGGAGGAACTAGATGAGGCCGCGGCTTGCACGCGGAAGGTACGATACGACAGAAAATTTCTGATAAAGATCGTCAGAGGGCCCCGAAGACCCCATCCATGAAGCGTGGAAAGGATGTGATGACGCCATGTCGTATCGTACGCCTTCCACATGTCGAAAAAGACAGCGACCAGGTGCTGACGGCGGGCAAAGGCAGTACGGATGGCCGACTCCAGGCTCACCAGATTGTCGGCGGCAGAGCGGCCTTTACGGAACCCACCCTGAGATGGAGCCAGAAGACCCCAAGACTCCAGTACCCAATTCAAGCGCCGGCTCACCATTCGTTCGA
Organism: Schistocerca americana; assembly: GCF_021461395.2. Classification (NCBI taxonomy): domain Eukaryota; kingdom Metazoa; phylum Arthropoda; class Insecta; order Orthoptera; family Acrididae; genus Schistocerca; species Schistocerca americana. Next base: position 595,990,578 of record NC_060124.1, on the reverse strand, counting down.
GAAGCTTGCAAAGAACGTTGGTGAGGCTAATGGGGCGGTAGCTGTCCACCTCCAAAGGGCTCTTGCCCAGTTTCAAAACGGGGATGACAATGCTCTCCTGCCATTGCGACGGATACTCACCCTCGACCCAAATACGGTTGTAAAGGTCGAGGAGGCGTCGCTGGCAGTCCACTCACAGGTGTTTCAGCATCTGACAGTGGATGCGATCTGGCCCAGGAGAGGTATCAGGGCAAGTGGCTAGGGCACTGAAATTCCCACTCACTGAAGTGAACATTGTAGGATTCAGGATGGCGGGTGTGAAATGAAAGGCTCCAATGTTCCACCCGCTTTTTAATGGAATGGAAGGCCTGCGAGTAATTCACAGAAGCGGAACTCAGAACAAATTGATCTGCTAAGTGGTTGGAAATGACGTCGGGGTCAGTACAAACTGTTCCATTCAGTGACAGTGCAGGGATGCTGACAGGGGTCCGATAGCCATACAGGCGTCTAATCTTAGCCCAGGCCTCTGATGGAGAGATATGGAGGCCAATGATAGAAATATACCAATCCCAGCACTCCTGTTTGTTTTGGCGAATGATGCGGTGGGCCCATGCACCGAGCCATTTAAAGGTGATGAGGTTTTCTAATGATGGATGCCAGTTTGACGCTGGAGCACCCGCCGGCGACCTTTAATTGCCTCAGCGGTCTCAGGCGACCACCAAGGCACAGGCCTCCACCCAGGGGACCCAGAACAATGGGGAATGGCATATTCTGCGGCAGTAACGATGCCCATGGTGACCGAGTGAACCACCACATCAATGGCTTCATTAGAAAGAGGCGCAATAGTGGCCATGGATGAGAACATGTCCCAGTCAGCCTTATTCATAGCCCACATGCTAGGGCGCCCAGAAGAGTGATGCTGTGGCAGTGACAGAAAGATTGGAAAGTGGTCACTACTACACAGGTCATCATGCACACTCCATTGGACAGACGGTAAGAGGCTAGGGCTGCAGATCGAGAGGTCAATGGCGGAGTATGTGCCATGCGCCACACTGAAGTGTGTGAAGGCACCATCATTTAAAACCGAGAGATCGAGCTGCGACAATAAATGCTCAACGGTGGCGCCTCGACCTGTTTCCACTGACCCACCCCACAGAGGGTTATGGGCGTCGAAGTCGCCCAATAGCAAGAAAGGTGGCAGCAATTGGGCTATCAGCGCAGCCAGGACATGCTGCGAGACATCACCATCCGGTGGAAGGTAAAGACTGCAGACGGTAACAGCCTGTGGCATCCACACCCGAACAGCGACAGCCTCTAAAGGTGTGTGGAGAGGGACAGACTCGCTGTGCAGAGAGTGAAGAACATAGAGGCAGACGCCACCAGACACACTTTCATATACTGCCCGGTTCTTATAATAACCCCGATAGCCACAGAGGGTGGGGGTTCGCATTGCTGGAAACCAAGTTTCCTGAAGAGCAATGCAGAAGAAAGGGTGAAGGCTGATAAGTTGATGGAGCTCAGCTAGATGGTGGAAGAAACCGCTGCAGTTCCACTGGAGGATGGTATTGTCCATGGCGGAGAAAGGTGTGATCGGACTGGGAAGGCAGATTACGCCGCTGGGTCACCTGCTGCCTCCGATGGAGCACCCGTGCAAGTGCTATCCATTGCGTCTGAGGGACCGGCGAGATCGAGGTCCTCAGTGGACGCAAGCATCTCCACCTCATCGTCAGACGCAGAGCTTTTAGGTCGCGGTGGAGTAGGTGCCACCGCAGGGGTCTTGGTCTTATGGGTCTTCAAAGTCGTTTTCGCTCGCTGTTCCTTTGGTTGCCGTTGTTGAGAGGGCTTATTGGAGTCAGTCTCCAGGACCGAAGAGGATCAAGAAGCCCGTCGACCAGCGACCTGTGGCGTCTGCAGCCACTGGTTGGTGTCTGCTGTGCCACTGGTAGGAACCCGGGAAGGGAGTGACCCAAGGGATCCCTTCTGAGCCAGAGAAGCCGAAGAAAACTTACGCTTCTCCGGCTTAGAAGTGGGGACTAGTGTCCCCAGCGGTTTAGTGGGTGCTGCTCCCGAGGTAGATGGTGTGGGAGCAACAGCGAGAGAAGGGGCCCCCATCGTCAAGGGGGCAGATGAGGTCCTCTGACTGAGAGCTGACGGTATGACTTGCAGCTGAAGGAGCTGGAGCAGGAGTGACAGTGGAGGCATAAGATGACATCATGCGCACAGGATGTAGCCATTCAAATTTCCGCTTAACCTCAGTGTAGGTCAGTCGGTCCAGGGTCTTATATTCCATGATCTTGCGTTCTTTCTGGAAGATTCTGCAGTCTGGCGAGCAAGGTGAATGGTGCTCCCCGCAGTTGACACAGATGGGAGGCGGGGCACATGGAGTATCGGAATGAGATGGACGTCCACAATATCGACATTTGAGGCTAGAAGTACAGCGAGAGGACATGTGACCGAACTTCCACCACTTCAAACCACCGCATCGGGGGAGGGATATAGGGTTTGACGTCACATAGGTAGACCATCACCTTGACCTTCTCTGGTAATGTATCACCTTCAAAGGCCAAGATGAAGGCACCGGTAGCTACCTGATTGTCCCTCGGACCCCGATGAACGCGCCGGACGAAATGTACACCACGGCGCTCTAAATAGGCGCGCAGCTCGTCATCAGACTGCAAAAGTAGGTCCCGATGGAAAATAATACCCAGGACCATATTTAAACTCTTATGTGGGGTGATGGTAACGTTAACATCCCCCAACTTGTCACAAGCAAGTAACCTGCGTGACTGGGCAGAGGATGCCGTTTTTATCAAAACTGACCCAGAGCGCATTTTGGACAAGCCCTCCACCTCCCCAAACTTGTCCTCTAAATGCTCTACAAAGAAATGAGGCTTCACGGATAGAAACGAGTCACCATCAGCTCTGGTACAGACGAGATACCTGGGCCAATACACGTCACCGTCATTCATTGCCTTTCGTTCCTCCCATGGTGTGGCCAGGGGTCATAAACGTTAGCTTTAAAATGAGCCCTCGAACGCTTAGAGACTGCTGGTGGCTGGCCGCCAGCGAGAGATGATGTACCACGCTTCATTGCGGGTCATCCACCCTGATGCCACCTACTCCGACCAAGGGCCCTCCCCACGAGCTCCACCCAGCTGCAGCAATAGCCACCTGGCAGGATGGCCATTGCCGGGAGTCCTGATGCCCCCGGGGAGATGAGCATCTACTCCTTGGCATACGTGGGGAGTTAACGGCGCAGGCATCAGTAGAGCTATCCCTGTGTGGTCAGGGGGCTACAACCAACAGGGTACATGGCGGCCCCACCACAACGGACTGGCTACCGTGCTGGATCTGAGGTGCAAAAATGTCCAAGTTCGTCGTCGCAGTTAAAAGCAACACTGCAGAGTGCAGCGTGGGAATCGCACCCAGGGACGGATCCTCGCCCAAGAGATGGAAAACGAGCGGGACGCCATCGCAACGACGAAAAAGCCGGCTAAAGGTCTCAATGCACGACGGATACAGTGCAGCATGTAAGGCACCTTCCCCAATTGGCTCGCTCTTCGGAATAATTTATAAAGATGGAGGTCAAACCCGAGAGGGGACCATCTCATAAAGCCGAAACATGTGAGACTGCTTTTAGTTGCCTCTTACGACAGGCAGGAATACCGCGGGCCTATTCTAACCCCCGAACCCGCAGGGGGGCCCGAATATAAAGAGTGGAAATTATATTTGTAGAAACCGGAACATAACGAAGGTCATTATGTGCGGAACGATTTGAAGTGGAATGATCATATAAAATTAATTGTTGGTAAGGCGGGTACCAGGTTGAGATTCATTGGGAGAGTGCTTAGAAAATGTAGTCCATCAACAAAGGAGGTGGCTTACAAAACACTCGTTCGACCTATACTTGAGTATTGCTCATCAGTGTGGGATCCGTACCAGGTCGGGTTGACGGAGGAGATAGAGAAGATCCAAAGGAGAGCGGCGCGTTTCGTCACCGGGTTATTTGGTAACCGTGATAGCGTTACGGAGATGTTTAATAAACTCAAGTGGCAGACTCTGCAAGAGAGGCGCTCTGCATCGCGGTGTAGCTTGCTCGCCAGGTTTCGAGAGGGTGCGTTTCTGGATGAGGTATCGAATATATTGCTTCCCCCTACTTATACCTCCCGAGGAGATCACGAATGTAAAATTAGAGAGATTAGAGCGCGCACGGAGGCTTTCAGACAGTCGTTCTTCCCACGAACCATACGCGACTGGAACAGGAAAGGGAGGTAATGACAGTGGCACGTAAAGTGCCCTCCGCCACACACCGTTGGGTGGCTTGCGGAGTATCGATGTAGATGTAGATGTAGACGCGCTGCAGACCACTGAGAAACTAGAAACTTACATAATCTGCGAAGATCTTTACATGTAAACTCGAAACTACAGTAAACTGGTAGTTCCACTCTTATTTTTCAATGAATACCTACGTCAATGATTTAATAGATTCCAGATCATCTTTGCACTTTACGAAGTCAACTAACGTTTTAACACTTGTGACTAGAGAACCAGCAAACGTGTCTTGACCGGTTTCTCACCATCTAGATGCACACAACAAATATGTTCTCTCAACCAAATGGCATTCAAGCAGTCAACCGGTCAATTTACAAAGGGGAGGCTTAATTATCCGGCGCGAACACTCGCTCATATTGAATATCGTCAAATTTCCACGGAGAACATTCGCAACACGTGCGATCACGAAGGCTGACCAACACCTACTAAGTGGTGATGCTGACCTGCGCACGGTGAACCTTGCCTGCGCTCGCAGCCTACCACGTTGCGACAGGGAGACAGACTCGCTTCCGCCGCCGCCGCAGTGTCTCTGAATGCTGGTCGCACTAATCTGTCGCAGAAGACAGGAGCGAGGCTCTGTGGCCGCCCGCTGCTGCTCACTACTCGGGCACTCACGGCTGCTGAGGTCAAGGTGGTCAGTCGACTACCGGCAGGGCGGGCATCGCTGAAGGAGCCCGCAGGTTCAGCACAGAATTTCTCGTTATTTTAAGTGACCGAATGTTTGGTTACCATAATGTTGAACCAGTGATCACTTCGAAATTTTTCCGTACTTCCCTCGATCTATCTGGATTAAAAAAGTCTTGCATGGGCAAGATTATCTTAAAAAACTACTAAGGCGCTAATAAACGCATTTTACGTTATAATTCAAAAGTGAATCATTGTAGGTCTCTTCTATAATTTACTGAATTTCCTACGAATCGTGAACGGGACGGTCGACCTAACAACAACTCAGTATCTCGCAGGTGCGGAACATCGTACCATTCGCTTGTACGACGTGTGGTCAAAAAGTAACGGTAATTTTTGGTTCGCTTGAAAAAGTTGTTGTTCATCAACACAACCTTGTGCCCTTCAGAGTACTCCCCTTCAGAACACACACGCGCCAGTCCTATTACCGATCTTTGAAGCACTTCCGCACCCGCTTTTCGTTATACCGTTCAACTCCTTCAACGATTTTGATTTTATCTCATCAGTGGTAGGCTCTCGGAGACCAGTGTGGCCTGAGCGCCCAGTTGGTGCACATCGACAGCGCAGAAAGATACGTATATAGCTTCTTTTCTGTGTTTACTTCATAGATTCTTACTTACATTGCGTGTGAGTTTCGTATAGGAGGTGTAATTTCGAGTTTTAGTTACTGTAATCGTAAATTCAGGCAGATTGTAGCGCAGTCGTTAGGCAGTTGCACAGGTTAGTTCATACATTCTTTGCGTGTTTCCCTTGCGTTACCTAGGCACGAACTCGTGTTTCACTAACCGTTGTTCAACATCGATTAGAATGTACAGGGACTGTGATTGCTGTGTTCGGATGAGGGGTTAGTTGGCATCCCTTCGCTCACAGCTGCAGGCGGCGCCGACTTCGGTCACGTAGCTTGAGGCTGTTGCCAATGGGCACCACTGTGGGGAGCCAGACTTGGGTATCACGGGGATGTCAAACTCGTCCCGTCTGTCCCCAGATCGGTCTGCCACTGTGGTTGCCCCGGTTGCTGCCCGCAGTGGGGCTGAGCCCTCGCCTGTGGTTGATTGGGAGGTCGTTCCAGGGCGTGGCAGGCAGTGAAAGACGTCCCCGGAGGCTGATCAAAAAGCCTCCCCGGTGCACCTGACAAACAGGTCTTAGGCACTGTCTCTGGCTGAGCCAGATGCAGCTGCCTGCCCTGTTTCAGAGGATGATTCTCAGCCTTCAGTGTCCGGGCAATCGCAGAGGGTGGGCTTATTGGTAGTTGGGAGCTCCAGTGTTAGTAACGTAATGGGGCCCCTTAGGGATATGGAAATCCAGTGTGCACTCCGTGTGCATTCCGGGTGGAGTCATTCCTGATGTGGAAAGGGTTCTTCCGGATGCCATGAAGAGCACAGGGTGCAGCCACCTGCAGGTGGTGGCACACGTCGGCACTAATGACGTGTGTCGCTTTGGATCTGAGGAAATTCTCTCTGGATTCCAGCGGCTATCTGATTTGGTGAAGGCTGCCGGTTTTGCTTACGAGATGAAGGCAGAGCTCTTCATCTGCAGCATCGTTGACAGAACCGACTGCGGACCTTTGGTGCAGAGCTGGGTGGAGGGTCTGAATCAGAGGCTCAGACGGTTTTGTGACCGTGTTGGCTGCAGATTCCCTGTCTTGCGCCATAGGGTGGGGAGGTTTCGGGTCCCGCTGAATAGGTCAGAAGTTCACTACACTCAGCTGGCGGCTACACGGGTAGCGGAGGCTGTGTGGCGGGGACTGGGCAGTTTTTTAGGTTAGAAGGCCTCGGGAAAGTACGGTAGGGGCTGCATACTCAAAGGGTGGATGGCAAATACAGGACGTGCTTGGATCAAGGAACAGTTGGAATTGTAGTTGTAAATTGTTGTAGTTGTGCTGGGAAAGTCCCTGAGCTTCAAGCGTTAATAGAAAGCACAGAAGCTGAAATCGTTGCAGGTACAGAAAGCTGGCTAAAGCCTGAAATAAGTTCTGCAGAAGTTTTTACGAAGTCTCGGACGGTGTTCAAGAAAAATAGATCTGTACCTACAGATTGGAAAATTGCGCAGGTCGCACCAGTGTTTAAGAAGGGTAGTAGGAGTAATCCATCGAACTACAGACCTGTATCATTGACGTCGGTTTGCAGTAGGGTTTTGGAGCATATACTGTATTCAAAAATTATGAATCACCTCGAAGCGAACGATCTATTGATACGTAATCAGCATGGTTTCAGAAAACATCGTTCTTGTGCAACGCAGCCTGCTCTTTATTCGCACGAAGTAATGGCCGCTATCGACAGGGGATCTCAAGTTGATTCCGGATTTCTATATTTCCGGAAAGCTGTAATTTACCGTCTAGTAAGGTCATCCGAAGACCAGTATCAGTTTCAAAGCGATTTAGAAAAGATTGCTGTATGGTGTGGCAGGTGGAAGTTGAAGCTAAGTAACGAAAAGTGTGAGGTGATCCACATGAGTTCCAAAAGAAATCCTTTGGAATTCGATTACTCGATAAATAGTACAGTTCTCAAGGCTGTCAATTCAACTAAGTACCTGGGTGTTAAAATTACGAACAACTTCAGTTGGAAAGACCACATAGATAATATTGTGGGGAAGGCGAGCCAAAGGTTGCGGAACATTGGCAGGACACTTAGAAGATGCAACAAGTCCACTAAAGAGACAGCTTACACTACACTCGTTCGTCCTCTGTTAGAATATTGCTGCGCGGTGTGGGATCCTTACCAGGTGGGGTTGACGGAGGACATCGAAAGGGTTCAAAAAAGGGCAGCTCGTTTTTGTATTATCACGTAATAGGAGAGAGAGTGTGGCAGATATGATACGCGAGTTGGGATGGAAGTCATTAATGCAAAGTCGTTTTTCGTCGCGGCGAGATCTATTTACGAAATTTCAGTCACCAACTTTCTCTTCCGAATGCGAAAATATTTTGTTGAGCCCAACCCACATAGGTAGGAATGATCATCAAAATAAAATAAGAGAAATCAGAGCTCGAACAGAGAGGTTTAGGCGGTCGTTTTTCCCGCGCGCTGTTCGGGAGTGGAACGGTAGAGAGATAGTATGATTGTGGTGCCAAGCGCTTAAATGTGAATTGCAGAGTAATCATGTAGATGTAGATGGTGCCGAAACGTCGTTTCAGCCTCGGGAATAGAAGTCGGGGGGAGGGGGGGGGGGGGGGGCATGCCCGGCGAATAGGTTGGCTGGTTACACATAAAAGTTCTCTTTTCTTTGCCAAAAAAATCACATATTCCTTACTGAGCGTACGACTCACGATGCCCTATCTCACTGTAATCGGAGAAATCAGTGAGAGAAACCCTCACATCTGATCGTGATTGTCGAATTTTTTTTCGGTGTTTGCTCTTCAGGCAGTTTCCACTGATTTCTTCGATTCCATTGGGGCAGTGTATCTTGAGTCTTACAGTCAATAAGGAATACGTGATGTTTTTGGCAAAGAACAGGACGGTTTGGCTCCTATACCCATCTTTTGTCACCTGTTAAACCATCTTTAGAAGTTCTATATAGCTGACTTCATTCACCAATTCCTGAGCGACGTCTAAGCGACTTTGCTTTCGGCGGAAGTTCAGCAATTTTGGAAAAATCTTTGCTGCTAGACGTTTCATGCCCAAAATATCAGGAAACAATAATGCTTGGCATGAGCCGAACGATACGCCGACGTCGTCAGAAACCTCTCTGATGGTAATTCGGCGGTTTTCCGCAACTTTTTTCTTTGCTTCTTCCACATGTCTTATGTGCTAGCTGGTCCAGGACGGTATTCGTTTTCAATATCTTCTCCAAGCCCTTTGAAATGGTTATACCAACCGTAAACACTCTTCTTACTTACAGAAGATCCACAGTCAACATGTCGAATGCGGTGCTGCACGTTATTCCTCTTGTCAATCAAAATTTAATTCAAATTCTTTGATACATCATCTTGAAAAGTAAAAATTCTCCAGCACTCTACAATATTTAACCTTTTCCATCGCCATCAAACAAAACATTCAAAACAGCTGAAAATACGGACACACATCAGAAGCATGTTTAACAACAAGATTAAAGAGTTTGAAAACCAAATGCATAAAGCCAGCGAAATTACAAAGTTCGTTATTTTTCATCAAGCCTCATATAGGGGTCTAGTTCTTCGAAGGTAGAAGATACATTATCACAACTCTCTAAACATTCAGTGCTTAAGAATAAATGTTTTCCATGCGCTTAGAAGAAAAGTATTTTGGCCCTGGTCAGGAGAGTCATTAACCATTTATGTTAGCTCAGTTTCGAGGCAGTACAGAGCGGTGGTTCGAAGGTTGTCTCTAATCCCTTCGCAGCATATTTTTTTTTATTTTGCAGATAGGCCGAAATAATGCTCAATACATCATATTTACGAGTATTAATATTTTGATAACGGTATGAAAAGGAAGGGCAAAGGAAAGTTAGGAACAGGAAATAAATTTCCGGGAAGGTATATGCAATTTGATACATTTATTATTTTATAGTTTATTTACACGTGCTGTGGTAATATTTATAGTGAAAACAGGGATGCAGTAATTGTCTCGGCATCTTGCACGCGTCGTACACGCCACATTTCTTCGACTTGGGCGACATGGTTGCCTTGAAGTTTCTATAGAGAAACGAACTTTGTTTACATTCATCGCACAGTTTGCAAACAAACTGCTACCCATTATTTCGCTCAATTTTGATGAGGATAGTTGGTGTTGTGGAATTTTGTTTTTGGATTTGTCAGAGTGCGCAGAAGCAACTGAGGTCATAAGCGCCGGTGTTGTCGAAAAAAATGTACTTTGATGATGTCTTCTCGGTCTATGATTTCTTTTTCACTCTGGATTGGCCGATTTTAGTTCACTGGGACCATAGTGTTTGCGTTTAGCTGCTGAGCGCTGTTAAACACCAAAATGAACCTAATGGAATACCAAGTCCTGTACATTTCAATTACAGTCCTTTCTTGGAAATTTATTTACAGTATCAAATTTTCCTTTGTCTTTCCTTTTCATGCCTTACATGAGAATATTAATAAACGCTATACACTGCGCATTATTCCGGTTGCTTTGCAGTGCCAGTTACGTAAACACTGAAAAGGAAGACAGTTTTCACACAGAGACTCGACCCTGCGATCCTCTGACCACCGTTGCGTATCCCTTCCGCTGTGCCAATCGTTGCATGCAACCTACGCTAACAGACGGCCCATGCATCAGCCGACCTGCGCTAAAAATGCAAATCTTTTTCTAAACGCTTGCCCATAGGGAGCTCCTCTTCCCTTCTTTCATTGTTAAGCACTGTATATACCATAAATTTGGACGGAATCTGTGATGAGTAGGGGCGGTCCCCTGATAAGATTTTATTTCCGTCGGATTGCGTCATCTGAAAAAAATATAAATCCTTCGAGCAAATAAACAACAAAAATTGAGATTTAGCAAACAGTATAAAGAAGTGAAAATTTTTGTTACGCCTTCACTGTCGGCATGCTTTATTATTCCAAGAACCGTACAAAGAATTTCAAGAATGCATCCACTATCATTTAAAACGATTTATTTTGGACTAATTAATTTAAACGCGGTCGTACAAGTACCGAAGACGAAGTGCGTTCCATCAGCAAACTGAGGTCACCACAGAGTAAACCGCTGACAAATCCGCGATACGTTAATGCAAGACAGTCGAATAAAAATTCCTGAGATTGCTGAGACTTTAGACGTCTGAACTGAGCGAGTGCTCAGTATTCTGCACCGAGAGTTGACTACGAAGAAACTGTACGAGATGGGTGTCTCGATTGCTCACTGTTGACCAAAAGCACTTCCGGCACAACATTTCAACAATGTCTGGCGATGTTTCATCGGAATCCGCTAGACTTTTTACGCCGACTTGTTACTATTGATCAAACCTGAAACGATCAGACCATTATACTCCAGAGTCGAAACAGCAGTCGAAACAATGGAAAAAGGCTGCTGAAAGTGCACCACAGAAGTCAAAGACCATTTGGTCAGTTGTTAAGGCGATGGCCACTGTTTTTTGTGAATCCCAAGGAATAATCACATTTTTCTGGTAAATTTACTATTTTAAGCGATTTTTAAAGAATTTAACAGCTATTATATAGTTAAAATAATTTTAAAAGGAGGTATAATGAATGTATATGACGTTGGTAGCACTGCTAAAAAACATTTGCTGACAAAAAACGGTCGATTCTGTTTTGTGTTAACAGATGATGTTTTGCTAACTGTCAACCTAACTTCACTTTCCAGTTTCCTGTACATGTGCTCAGTACAATGTCGAATCGTGGTTGTAAAAACTCTGTGGACAGTTTTTGTTATATTCGTAGCGAACTTGTGATTTAAAAACACCAAAGGCACATTACAGACTTTGTGAAAATGTTTATCTATCGTACTTTGGATCTAAACTTGGTGATCAAGGTAAATCTTGGGCGTGTGTGTGTGTGTGTGTGTGTGTGTGTGTGTGTGTGGTGTGTGTGTGTGTGTGTGTGTGTGTGTGTGTGTGTGTGTAATGATCCAAAAAGGAGAGAAAAGCCTTTAGATTTGTTGTTTCTATGATATGGATGGAACCAAGAAATCATTCCGATGGTTGCTACTTTTGCAGTGTTGATATTACTGGTCATAATTCGAAAAACAAGGTTATTAGCTACCCTAACCTTCCGTCCGCCATCCGACCAGTAGGGCATGGTGTAGATTTGCCGGTTCTTGGACCACCAGATGATTTAAATTCTATTCCAACAGAAGTATTTTCTGTTGTACAATCTGATTTACATGAACCAGATGATGATTAATTCCATTGTAATACAGAAAGTCTAGAGCCCGAATTGTTTAGTCAGACCGAGCTTAACGATTTGGTTAGGGATCTGGGCTTAACGAAAGAAAAAGCTGAATTGTTTGGCTCTAGATTAAAAGAAAAGAACTTATTGGCAGATGGAACCAGCATATACATGTATAGAAAGAAATAGCGGCAATTTTCGAAGTTTTTTTCAAAAAGGTGATTTAGTGTACTGCTCAGACATTCCCAGTGTGATGAATGAGTTTGGGACTGAATACAAAAAGGAAGACTGGAGGCTGTTTTATTACACAATGGTAACATGTATACCAGTTGGACATTCTATGCATATGAAAGAAAGCTACGAAAACCTAGAAATAGTGCTAAATAAAATAGGCTACTCTGCTCATGGTTGGATGATATGTGGAGATTTAAAAGTAACATGCATGCCCCTTAGTCAGAAAGGTGGCTTTACCAAATTTACATGTTTCTTGTGTGAATGAGACAGTAGGGTTAGGGATCAACACTGATGCAGAAAGAACTAGCCTGTGAGGGAGTCTTTAAAACCTGGCGAAAGGACATTCCACGCGAAAACCTTGTAGCTCCAACATACTCCTACCACCCTTACATATAAAGTTTGTAAAGGCTTTGCCTAAAGATGGACCATGTTTTAAGTACCTCTGCCGAAAGTTTCCAAACCTTTCGGAAGCTAAACTAAAAGAAGAAGCCTTTGTCGGACCTGACATTGGAAAATTGATGTCTGATGTTAACTTTGAATCCACAATGACCTTAAATGAGATAGAGCATGGGTATCATTCAAGCAAGTCGTTACAAAGTTCTTAGGGCACGAAAAAGAGCTAGAATGTTTCTATTATAGCTACAATGTTAAGGAAGTTTAAAACTTTAGGATGTTTAATGAGCCTGAAAGTTCACTTTTTGAACAGTCTCCTTGAATACTTCCCGGACAATATTGGAGATGTTAGTGAGAAGCAACGATAGCGTTTTCACCAGGACATTAAAGTGATGGGAAAACGCTACCAAGGCCGCTGGAACACCAACATTATGGGGGACTACTGTGTCACTTCACCGAGAAGTTCAGCAAGCGACTCATCGTAGAAAAAGCTACACAAGAAGCTTCAACGAAAAAAGAGAAAGGAAATACAAACCAATTCCAGCTGACAAGTGAAAGCTCTATTAACACGTATCTTTGTTTTAAGTAGCTTACTGTAAATATAAACCATGCTTATGTTGTAGCAAAACGTTTCATTAATTTCCCCGTTTACCGTGTAGCATACGATTTTTATGCTACATTGTAAAAAGCATATTGCTCGTAAACTACGGCAGACACAAAAAACTAAGGCTAGATTTGAATTCGGCTCATAAAAATCTCGTATAAAGATCAGCTATCAAAGTAAGAAACTTTTTTTTAAAAAAAATTGTTGCCCTGTGTAATCTTTCACAACGTGCTACCACTGAACAAAGATTTGCAGCTACACGAATAATTTCCAATTTCGATGTTTTTTTTATCTTCATTGACAGTATGGTTGTTCTGCACTGGCTTAGTTGTGTACTTCAAAATGTACAAGAGACGGTGATGTATATTTCGTCTCGCAAGATCGCTGAAGGCAAACAAACATAGCCTTCGACATTTTCTGTTCGAAACTCTAGCGGACATTTGTGCCATCACCGAAACACGGTTAAAACAGAACGAATCGTTCGCACGCCAGGGCTACTCTGCCATTAGAGAGGATAGGGACGATGCAGCGTTGTTGGTAAAACAAGGCAGCCACTTTTCCGTTGTCAGTATGTGCACTCAGAATGACCCACTGCAAACTATGGGTATCCGTCTGCGGATCAACGACCTCCCTCTGAATTTGGCCTCAGTACACAAAGCACCTAATGAAAGCCTTTCCAGACAGCAGTGAACAGCAATCACTGCCTCGCTCGAAAAACGCCTTCTGCTCCTAGGAGACTAACGACCACCATGCACTGTGGGGCTGCAGAAATGCCAACACAATGGGGGAAAAATGCTAGTGGATGTACTAGATTGGGAAAACCTTACAGTACTAAATGGCGGCTCATCCACACGAATCGTCCGACCAAATGAAGCTCTGACGGCAGTGGATTTTAGCCTAGCATCAACTGCACTCTGTACCAGAACAACATGGAAAGTAATAGCGGATACTTTCGGTGCGGATCCATTGCCAACTCAAATTATGAAAAATGCACAATTTAGGGAGACTGTCAACCGCGCAATCAGACGGAAATTTAACACAAACAAAGTGAACTGGAACGTATTCGAAATACTACTGGAAGAAAAACTGTAGTTCATAGCCTATACTGAGAATCATGAAATAGACTATGACGGCCTTGTGTCGCTTATCGATGAAGCAGCGGTAGTCTCAACACCTGTAAAGCGACATATGAGGACAACTACTCGCCAGTCACCCTGATTGTGGGGTTCAGAATGTGACGCAGTCCTCAAGGAACGCAAGGAGACATTAAGAATATACAGAAGTATCTCTAATGACAAGCTTTCTTGCCATTGAGAAAGCACAAGCTGCAGCCAAGAAAATATTCACGCAGAAAAAACTAAATATATTGACAATTTCTGCACTCCAGTCGGCGAAGAAACTGCATTAACCTGGATCTGGAATGTAATACAGAACAGTGAAACCAACCAGACAACAGACATCCGACTTTTAGAATCGTTCTTGTGCATGATAGCTCCACCTAACGTAACAGATAGGGGGCGAGGCGGAAAGAAGAGAGGAGAAGTGGCATTACGCAACCCTTTTCGCTGGAGGAACTCCAGACTGCGCTCTCCCAAGGGAAGGGTACTGATCCTGATACGAATTATACTGAAGACCAAAGCTCAATTGACTGTCTCTGCTACTCTGTAGGCTATGGAACGCTCAGCCTCTAAATTTATGTGCTGTGAACTTGGCTGTGTACTGGTGTATCTATGCGTGTGGCTGTAATGCACAACCTTAGTTCTTGTGAACTATTCTGCTGTTCTGTTCTGTGTAGATGGAACTTATAGACCTGTACAAGCATTCGATTCTCTATCCAAAGCTTTTGAAACAATTCTCAGAGAACATACAAAGAACATTTTATTGTTAATGTAGATATATAGTCATTAATGGGGACTGACATGGGAATATCCCAAATATGTACCAACGGCGAGTTATCATTTCTTGTTGTGTTACCAGTAGAATTTTTATAGTATACTAGCACTGTGTATCTTGTGTTCCATTTTCGTCCTGTTCACTCGTTTTCGTGTACTCTGACTGTAAATCTTGTTTTATGTCGGATCCGACCTTTCTTAACCCTATGTTACATCATACCAGGACACGAATTCAAATAATGTCTTGCATGAACTATCGAAACCAACTGTAATAACATTTCCTGTGTTTGGTTGGCTGTATGTGCACGTTCCGAAAGCCAAGAAATTAAAAAAAAATAAAGTTACGCCTCTTATAATTTCTGCTGTATTCATAAACTTGCTGCAGGGACATGCAAGGATCAGGTAATGTGCTATCATTCGGCAATGCACTTCCACAGGCCTAACACTTCCACTTCTCTGCTGGTCATTCCTGAACGAAGGATAGCACCCGCCAAATGTCAAATCCCACGTTTAGGAATTTTATTGGACTTCTAATGATTTCATTTGTCAGCTTCGTACAACATGACCTTTACAAAAGGTGTTAGGTAAATTTATGGTGTAATGCAGGTATAAGGGTGGCTCACAATGCGAGAGTAGCCTGACTACAGTGTGTCTGGAAACCCAAGAGCGACCACCTGAGTCCCACCTATCAATCTCTATCAGTTATGTCAAACGCACCCACTAACGGCTGATAAACATTCCTTTAAATGAAGACTGTATTTTTCAGAAAACACTCACTGAGGACACCTTTTACATTTAAGACTGTGGAACACGAATATTGTACTTCAGGAATAGAAAAGCAGTTTCAAATTAAGACACTTTAATATATCGTAATAGCAGCTGGTACGAAGACTGGCGATAGCAGTACTAAGACATAACTGTACCAGTTTACAGCTGGGTTACTGATCATCCATCATGGCTTGGCTACACGTGATTCATACAGAAGTTTTCACACACCTTTGGTCAACGATAAATTATGCCTCTAGGTACGAAACTCCTGCAACAATTGTGCAAGGGCTTGTGCAATTCATTAATATAATTTGGAATACCAATTAAATCTTTATGTATATACTTTATTGCGGTTCACAAGTAGAGTGAGCGAACTATAACTTTATAAATGCATTTCGTCTACAAGATTTGTAGGACGTGGAAAGTAATTTGTTAAAAGCCCGGAATAAAGGAACAATTGGCAAGCTGGTGTATATGAAGGAGGAAACATCTGAGAAAACTTCAGGAAAGTTCAGAAATCTAAAGAACCTATGCAAAATACATTTACGGCTCACTGCTGCAGATAAGTAGCAATTGTAGCAGCGGGACTGTCGTTACCTGTACGTAAACAAATCGAGTGTGTCTACAACACGCACCATTGTTTTCTACCTGACACGAAACAACACCTGTGCCTGCGCTCCGATTGACTGGCCTGGCATAGCAGCGCTGTCTCCGTCTGTCCGGCCGCAACAGGTATTCTCCACCGTTGTTGGGTGACAGCGGTAACACCTTGGAAACTGCCTGAATCATCGCCTTCACACAGAAATGTTGCGGAGCCATACCGCAAAAGTGCCGCGTGTTGCATCCACACTGCTGCATTCTTAAAGGGAACACGACGTCGGACACACACTGTCGTGAAATATGGGCCATGTAAACGTCCTTTGAATACCAAACGCTGCCCAGGGATTATCCTGATACAACGTATCACGACAGTCACATGTCCGCAACGTCGTGCTCATTCGCACTACAGAAATCGGCAAATGTTACAAGAAACTGGATGTAACTGGGATTAAACGGCAAGTATAAAATAAACAACAATTGTTATATGCGCACGACAGAAATACACACATCAATGAAAGTTTTGCATCACCGCAACCTGTACAGAAAATTGGAATAGAGGTCAGCCTAAACATCTTTTCCGGCCTTTATATTGCTCATGAAAACCACACATTTCATGTTGTACCACCATACAGCGAGATCTTCACTGGTGGTCGTCCAGATTGCTGTACACACTGGAACCTCTAATACCCAGCAGCAGTCCTCGTGCATTGACGCATGGCTGTATTCGCCGTGGCATACTATCCACAAGTTCATCATGGCACTGTTGGTCCAGATCGTCCCACTCCTCAACAGCAATTCGACGTAGGTCCCTCAGAGTGGTTGGTGGGTCACGTCGTCCATAAACAGCCCTTTTCCATCTATCCCAGGCATGTTCGATAGCTTTCATGTCTGGAGAACATGCTGGCCCCTCTAGGCGAACGATGTTGTTATCCTGAAGTAAGTCATTTACAAGATGTGCACGATGGGGGCGCGCATTGTGCCATCGGCAGTTCCTGTCTCTCTGTATCTCCATGTCCCAATATCGCTTTTGTTCACTCCGAAACGCCCGGACACTTCCCTTGTTGAGAGCCCTTCCTGGTATAAAGTAACAATGCGGACGCGATGGCACCCCAGTATTGACCGTGTAGGCATGGTTGAACTACAGAAAACACAAGCCCTGTACCTGCTTCCTGGTGGAATGACAAACTGATCGACTGTGGACCCCCTCATTTAATAGGCGCTGCTCATGAATGGTTGTTTACATCTCTGCGTGGGTTTAGTGACATCTCTGAACAGTCAAAGGACTGTGTCTGTGATACAATATCCACATTCAACGTCTATCTTCAGGAGGTCTGGGAACCGGGGTGATGCAAAAGGTTTTGTGAGGTGTCAATTTACTGAATACGTATACGCATATTTTTTTAGTGAGAGTTAGAAATGATACCAACGTGTACATAGATGATTCATATTTCTCATCACGGTACACGTGAAAGATTGTGAGTGAAACTGGATGAAGAGGACAGGGCGCAGCCCATACGCTAGTTCGGGAACTACGGATTGAGGATGAGCACGAAGCCGGGACATTTCTCAGATTGACGAGCGGCGAGGTGCGGTTTCTTCTAGACTCCGTTTATAACGGGACGAAAGTGAGACGAGCAGTAAGATTGCACCACACTGATTGTTGCCTTCCGCTTCACTGAAAAACCTGGGACAACCTTACCTTAAAATATTTCATTTCACAGAAACCGTCCGTTTAAATGTACTGCGTTCCAATAACAATTAGTATTTTTCACGTGTTTCGTGCGGCAGCCTACAGTATCCCTTTCGCGACCTAGGTGTCCTGTGCAAAACAAAAATGCGTATTTTCTAGTAAAAGTGTAACAGTACAAAACGCTTAAAGAAGAACTTTCTAACCTTGGAAAACAACATTAACAGTACCGAAATATTGCAATCTGCTAACGTAAGCAAAGGCTTCTGAAAACTGATTGAGGCATCTAGAGTCAGCAAGCCATTATGCTTAGTACAGTACGGTAATATCGTAAAAATATCGAGAGCAGTATGTATTCTTTTGACAAGAATTTCGTATAACCAGCAGAAAATACAATACTTGTTACGGGCATCTACCATGTGACACCATATCATACCACTCACAACTGTGAAGTTTCAGCCTGAAAAGGTTAAGGGAAACGAAACAAGCATGGTAATCCTAACATTAAAGAACAAATACTCAGCTGTTACGTCGAGCCCTGAAGAGAGTGCATGGAAGGAACCACAACTTGCCTCAATCTGTAGTACTAAGGAAAACATCTTAGTAGTCTAAAAATAAACACTGTTAAGCCGGTATTAAGAAGCGAAGTAACATAAAATAGAGGCTTCAAACTACAGCTCAGTATCATTGTTCCCTAGCTTTAGTATGATTTTTGAAATGGTTATTCTTTATAGGCTTTCCACTCATTTGACTAAATAAATAAATGAAGCGTGGCTTTAGGAAAGACTGTACTCCCTCCTGAATGAAGGAATGAGAACAACAGGCACAGTATTACATCTTTCCAAAGCCTCTGATATAGTAAGCCGTGGATAGCTAATGAAATTTAAGGCATCGAACATCAAAGACTTGTCTATGCAGTCACTGTTAACATAAATAGCAAGCAGTGCACCGTACTACTACTACTACTACTACTACTACTACTACTACGTGACAGTTCTTCCACTTTCATCTGGTAAGCTATGCTGAAGACACCGCCCTTTTATTTTACCAGCAAAGCTGAGGAATTAGTCATTTGAAACTGAAGGAGTGACAGAAGTAACCATGTATTTTCCTACATTGAGGCCTAAATCCTGAAGTCAGTAAATCTGTTACTAACAATGAAACAACTTGCTATCGTGAAAATAAAATATGTGATATTACAAAGAAAGAAATAGGTAAAAAAATTTTTCGAGTCCTTCTCGACAAAAATTTTCGTCGCGTAAACCACATATATTCTGTGTGCAAGAAAGTAAGCAGTAGGTTCCACCTGATAACTGAAGTGGCAAAACAGTTCCAGCTCAATCCTCACTCCTTAAACGTGGGATAATTTGTTAATCACGATACCGAAGTGTGCTGCCGCGTGGCAGGCCTACACCTGAATACACTGTTGGTATTGTAGACAAGGGCAACGACGTAAATGCACAGGCTAAGGTCCGGAGAGTCCTCGTCTGAAAAATATTTGTATTAACTTACTATAGTTTTTTGTGAACAATAAAAACAAAGCAAGCGTGATACACACAATTATGACACTACAAGGGGGAAACAAGTTCATGCAGAGGACAAAATTAAATATAAGAATAGTCCAATTTTAATAGGTATATATGAGCAGCAGCCTTTTCAGTAGTTGCAGGGGCAACAGCCTGGATGATTGACTGATATGACCTTGTAACACTAACCAAAACGGAATTGCTGTGCTGGTACTGCGAACGGCTGAAAGCAAGGGGAAACTACAGCCGTAATTTTTCCCGAGGGCAGGCAGCTTTACTGTATGGTTAAATGATGGCGTCCTCTTAGGTAAAATATTCCGGAGGTAAAATAGTCTCCCATTCAGATCTCCGGGCGGGGACTACTCGAGAGGACGTCGTTATCAGGAGAAAGAAAACTGGCGTTCTACGGATCGGAGCGTGGAATGTCAGATCCCTTAATCGGGCAGGTAGGTTAGAAAATTTGAAATGGGGAAATGAGTAGGTTAAAGTTAGATATAGCGGGAATTAGTGAAGTAGGTGGCAGGAGCAACAAGACTTTTGGTCAGGTGAATACAGGGTTATAAATACAAAATCAAATAGAGGTAATGCAGGAGTAGGTTTAATAATGAATAAAAAAGCTACTACAAACAACATAGTGAACACATTATTGTGGCCAAGATAGACACGAAGCCCACGCCTACTACAGTAGTACAAGTTTATATGCCAACTAGCTCTGCAGATGACGAAGAAATTGAAGAAATCTATGATGAGATAAAAGAAATTATTCAGATAGTGAAGGGAGACGAAAATTTAATAGCCATGGTTGACTGGAATTCGGTAGTAGGAAAAGGGAGAGAAGGAAAAGTAGTAGGTGAAGAAATGAAAGAGGAAGCCGCCTGGTAGAATTTTGCACAAAGCACAACTTAATCATGGCTAACACTTGGTTCAAGAATCATAAAAGAAGGTTGTATACATGGAAGAAGCCTGGAGATACTGATAGGTTTCAGATAGATTACATAATAGTGAGACAGAGATTTAGGAACCAGGTTTTAAATTGTAAGACATTTCTAGGGGCAGATGTGGACTCTGACCACAATCTATTTGTTATGAACTGTAGATTAAAACTGAAGAAACTGCAAAAAGGTGGAAATTTAAGAAGATGGCATCTGGATAAACTGAAACAACCAGAGGTTGTACAAGGTTTCAGGGAGAGTGTAAGGGAACAATCGACAGGAATGCAGGAAAGAAATACAGTAGAAGAAGAATGGTTAGCTTTGACGGATGAAGTAGTGAAGGTAGCAGAGGATAAAGTAGGTAAAAAGACGAGGGCTACCAGAAATGCTTGGGTAACAGAAGAAATATTGAACTTCATTGATGAAAGGAGAAAACATAAAAATTCAGTAAATGAAGCAGGCAAAAAGGAATACAAACGTCTCAAAAATGAGATCGACAGAAAATGCAAACTGGCTTAGCAGGGAAGGCTAGAGGACAAATGTAAGGATGTAGAGTCTTATCTCATGAGGGGTAAGATAGATGCTGCCTACAGGAAAATTGAAGAGACCTTTGGAGAAAAGAGAACAACTTGTGTGAATATCAAGAGCTCAGATGGAAACCCAGTTCTAAGCAAAGAAGGTAAAGTAGAAAGGTGAAGGAGTATATAGAGGTTCTATACAAGGGCGATGTACTTGAGGACAATATTATGGAAATGTAGGAGGATGTAGATGAAGATGAAATGGGAGATATGATACTGCATGAAGAGTTTGACAGAGCACTGAAAGACCAGAGTCCAAACAAAGCCCCAGGTGTAGACAACATTCCATTAGAACTACTGACAGCCTTGGGAGAACCAGTCCTGACAAAACTCTACCTCCTGGTGAGCAAGATGTATGAGGCAGGCGAAATACCCTCAGACTTCAAGAAGAATATAATAAATCCAATCCTACACAAAGCAGGTTTTGACAGATGCGAAAATTATCGAAGTATCAGTTTAATAAGTCACGGTTGCAAAATACTAACGCGAATTCTTTACAGACGAATGGAAAAACTAGAAGAAACCAACCTCGGGGAAGATCAGTTTCGATTCCATAGAAATACTGGAACACGTGAGGCAATACTGACCCTACGACTTATCTTAGAAGGAAGATTAAGGAAAGGCAAACCTACGTTCTAGTATTTGTAGACTTAGAAAAAGCTTTTGACAATGTTGACTGGAATACTTTCTTTCGATTTCTGAAGATGGCAGGGGTAAAATACAGGGAGCCAAAGGCTGTTTACAATTTGTACAGAAACCAGACGGCAGTTGTAAGAGTCGAGGGGCATGAAAGGGAAGCAATGGTTGGAAAGAGAGTGAGACAGGGTTGTAGCCTCTCCCCAATGTTATTCAATCTATATATTGAGCAAGCAGTAAAGGGAACAATAGAAAAATTCGGAGTAGGTATTAAAATCCATGGAGAAGAAATAGAAATTTTGAGATTCGCCGATGATATTGTAATTCTGTCAGAGACAGCAACGGACTTGGAAGAGCAGTTGAACGGAATGGACAGTGTCTTGAAAGGAGGATATAAGACGAACATCAACAAAAGCAAAAAGAGGATAATGGAACGTAGTCGAATTAATTCGGGTTATGCTTAGGGAATTAGATTAGGAAATCAGACACTTAAAGTAGTAAAGGAGTTTTGCTATTTGGGGTGCAAAATACCTGACGATGGTCAAAGTGGAGAGGATATAAAATGTAGACTGGCAATGGCAAGGAAAGCGTTTCTGAAGAAGAGAGATTTGTTAACATCGAGTACAGATTTAAGTGTCAGGAAATCGCTTCTGAAAGTATTTGTATGGAGTGTAGCTATGTATGGAAATGAAACATGGACGATAAATAGTTTGGGCAAGGAGAGAATAGAAGCTTTCAAATGTGGTGCTACAGAAGAATGTTGATGATTAGATGGGTAGATCACATAATTAATGAGGAGGTACTGAATAGGATTGGGAAGAAGAGAAGTTTGTGGCACAACTTGACTAGAAGAAGGGATCGGTTGGTAGGACATGTTCTGAGGGATCAAGGGATCACCAGTTTACTATTGGAGGCCAACGTGAAGGGTAAAAACGGTGGAAGTAACCAAGAGATGAATACACTAAACAAATTGAGAAGGATGTAGGTTGCAGTAGGTACTGGGAGATGAATAACCTTGCACAGGATAGAGTAGCATGGAGAGCTGCATCAAACCAGTCTCAGGACTGAAGACAACAACATCAACAACAACAACAACAACAACAACAACAACATATGGTTCAACAAGCTGCCACATACATCAAAAATTTGTGAAACAGGGGGTTAGCTTTCCTAGTAAATACGTGTTTGTACTAAAGGAATTCCAAGCCGAAGGCCCTCGACTGCAATATGTAATATATAAAGATGAATGTATTATGTATCACTACTGTATGTATTATTTATATTCACTGATCACTCAACTAACGGATGAAAAGTGACCAGCTTAATGACGGTAACAGAACTTACTCTACCCAACACCACAACGAAAGTAGTTCACAGGGGTCACTTCTGAAGCATTCCATATAAAAACTGGCTTCAGACAAAGTGACAGCCTATCACTACTACTCTTCAACTGTGCACTGGAATATGTAATGATCGACTGGAATATGTAATGAGAGAATGGTAAGAAGATAATCAAAAGAAAATAAGAATTGGGTGTGTGACAAATGAAGTTTCAACTTCTTGGGATTTGCTGATGCTCTTGCTCACCTAGCCAACAATACTCAAGACATAATACAAGTTAAATCGCTACAACAAACAGCACAGGAAATTGGACTTGAAATATCAGTTGGAAAACAAGATTAAGTTGTCTTATCTGACGTGCAAATTAAATTACAAAATAAAAGGGAATCGAAACAGTTACGTATTGGACACCCATTTATAGGCATCTTTTTTCCATCGCTTCTATGCAGTCGCTGTGGTTATCCAATATGTGATCTTGTTTAGTGTGTTTTCTCTTGACTATGCTATTTTTCTTACATTTGTCTGTTCCAAAAAACATATTTATATCATTACTGAATATTTCTGTTATCTTTAGTAATTGGTTGAGTTGTTGATTGGTTGCTGCCAGTAGTTTTAGATCATCCATGTATAGCAAATGTGTGATTTTGTTTGGGTATGTTCCAGTAATATTGTATCCATAATTTGTATTATTTAGCATGTTGGATAGTGGGTTCAGGGCAAGGCAGAACCACATAGGACTTAATGAGTCTCCTTGGTATATTCCACGCTTAATCTGTATTGGCTGTGATGTGATATTATTTGAATTTGTTTGGATATTAAGTGTGGTTTTCCAATTTTTCATTACTATGTTTAGGAACTGTATCAATTTAGGATCTACTTTGTATATTTCCAATATTTGTAGTAACCATGAGTGGGGTACACTATCAAAAGCTTTTTGGTGATCAATGTATGCGTAGTGTAGCGACCTTTGTTTAGTTTTAGCTTGAAATGTCACCTCTGCATCTATTATCAGTTGCTCTTTACATCCACGTGGTCCTTTGCAACATCCTTTTTGTTCTTCATTTATAATTTTGTTCTGTTTTGTATGTGTCATTAATTTCTGTGTAATGACTGAAGTTAATATTTTGTATGTTGTTGGTAGGCATGTTATGGGGCAATATTTAGCTGGGTTTGCTGTGTCTACTTGGTCTTTAGGTTTCAGATAAGTTATTCCATGTGTAAGTGTATCAGGGAATGTGTATGGGTCTGCAATGTAACTGTTAAATAATTTAGTTAGATGTGAATGTCTTGAGGCGAACTTCTTTAGCCAGAAATTTGCTATTTTATCTTTTCCAGGGGCTTTCCAATTGTGAGTAGAATTAATTGCTTGGGTGACTTCATGTTGCAAAATTATCACTTCAGGCATTTGTGGCATCATCTTGTATGTGTCTGTTTCTGCTTGTATCCACTGTGCATGCCTGTTATGTTGTACCGGGTTTGACCATATGTTGCTCCAGAAGTGTTCCATGTCTTATGTTTGGTGGATTGTCTATTTTAATGTGTGTGTTATCTATTGTCTGGTAACATTTCTTTTTGTTTGTGTTGAATGTTTGGTTTTGTTTCCTTCTATTTTCACTTTTTTTGTATCTTGTAAGTCGTTTGGCCAATGCTTGTAATTTTTGCCTCTTTTCATCTAATTGCTCTATCGCTTCTTGTTGTGAGATTTTACCTAACCTTTTTCGTTTTTTGTCTGATATTTCATTTCTTATAAATTATGTTAGCTGTCCTATGTCTTTTCTCAGTTTTTCTATTCTGACCTGTAGCCTGTGTTGCCATGCTGGTTTCGTGGGTTTCTTCTGTGTGTGGGTTTGTTCTGATCTCTGCCTAGTGTGTATATTTAGTGTAGTGAGTGCTCCTATATAAACCAGTAGTTGTAGCTCTCCCATAGTTGTATTTTCACTTATTGTATGATTGTGTTGATACTTGTTTCGACTTGTGGGTTATTTGGTGGTCTATGCAACAATGGTCTAATGTCTGTATTTGTGTCTTTGTATTCTATATATGTCAGCTGAAATTTTTCTTCTATATCTAACGTGTGTCACTTCATGTTCTATTTGTCCTTGTTCTGGTGGCAGTCTTAAAATTTCGTTTTCCTCTGATTGTTTAATTGATGCGTGGTGTTCTTTGTTTGTTTGCTCTGGGATGTTTGAGTCCATTACGGTATTTTTTTCTTCTTCTTCTGATTGCACATTATTTTGTTCCAGTATTTGTTGTACTTGTTATTTGATGTTTTCTAATTCTGACTGGGGTATCCTGTTATTTTTATTATTACACGGATCTGATCAGCTAGTCGTTGTTCTGTTAAAAATTTTAATTCTGAGTATCTGGTAATAAATGTTGTGTATACTTGTGATCTGTATCCCATTGTGTTGGTTCGTAAGTTTGTTGCTTGGTAATAACAGAACATGAGGTGTCGATTAACTTCATCTGACCATCTCATCCTCTGTCTGTTTTCCTTCTAGAGTGGTTGCAGGAAGCATATCCTGCAGAACACCTCTATTTCGATTTAAATCATTTTCCGTGTGGCTAGCAGTGTCGTTACCATTGTGGACGGGCATAGGGTTCAAGCGTCGTCCCCGACCATGACAGCACTTGTCCGAAGCTTCATTAGTTCTGTCCTGAACCAACTAATCACACTAAAAGGTGGTTAGCCCTATTAGTGGTTTCTTTTCGTCGCCTTTTACGACTGGCAGAACATACCAGAGGCCTATTCTTATCCCGGGCCTCTGCGGGGTTTATTATTATTATTATTGTTATTATTGTCATAAATACAGCAGAATTGTAATACTGAATAGATCCAACATTTAATTTTCCAAATAATAGCAAGTGACATGATGGTGGTAGTTATTAGTTTAATAAAACATTTACAAAAATGAAGTACAATATAATTTAGCTTACGTGATTTTAAACATAAAATTATTCAAAGAAAATTCGTTTAGCAAGGCGTTAATGTTGCTGATGGTGTATGTGGTGTAGGGGAGGGGAATTACTAACCAATAGAAGATTGCATTCGTGAGCAACATAATTCTCAGCTGAATTCTGTGCTCGATAAAAAGTCTGCATCCCAGATTCAACTAGGGGGGGGGGGGGGGGGCAAACAGCAGCTACTCAAGACTGTGACGTTTTCCCATCACTGCATGATTCTGGTTGAGAGGGCGATGATCAACAGCAGCATAATATTACGGCTCACCTCGATACTTAAATGTCCAAACAAGTTGCGTTATGCCAACCAAGTTCACACAGCTGTCCAAACAAGTTACGTTACGTAATCAGTTTACGAAAGTACTACAACGAGCGAGGTGGCGCTGTGGTTAGCACGCTGGACTCTTTGACGAGAACAACGGCTCAAAGCCACGTCCGGCCATCCAGTTTCACGTTTCCCACGATTTCCCTAGATCGTCCCACGCAAATGACGGGACGGTTCTTTTGAAAGGGCACAGCCGATGTCGTTCCCCATCCTTGACACAATCCGAGCCTGTGTTCCCGTCTCTCATGATCTCTATGCCGACGGGACGTTAAACCTTTTTTTCCCTTCCTCCTTTACAATACAACTGTTACAGCTCTGTGGCACACTTCAGCTAGACACACAGTGAACGAGTGAAAGAAGCATGTTCAGCGCGCTAGGGACGCTTGAAGTCTCCCGGTTTGCTTGGGTAGCGTTGCAGACTCCGTTGTAGTGAAGGAAGTCAACGCGAACCGGTTAAAGAGAAGATTTCGAATGACACTACAACAGAAATTAACCATGGCCCTCCTTCACCCTCATCAGCGGAAATAAAGCGAAACTCGTAACTACAGTTTATCACAGCGAAATAAATGGTTTCTAACGGTTGAAAGTGTCGGATTTTTAAAGTAAAATTTACTTTCTCCTACTTAGTGACATGTGCATGTTTCACGTAAGTCTGCAACGGTTTTTGTTGCTTCACATCGTTCCTTTATTAAGTGACGTATCTGGGAGTGCTTTTCATCTCTGCATTTGCTTAAATCGGTTGTTAAATACTGGCAAGACAAAATCTGGAAATCAGAAGTACAACCACTTCCAAGGATTATTTAGCGTTTTATGTATTATTTCCGAACCTGCAAATATCTCTACTGGCTGCACAAGCGTGAAACAAAGCTTCGAGCTAGTCTTTCCAGCACACGAGATAGTTGCCCGTTGCAAGCACAGGATACGACCGTTTGTGAGGTGCAACTTGAACAAACGCCTGAAACTGTTTTAACGACACTGTGCGTTCATCACTCACGTGAAAACATGTAGAATCACGGGTAAAGTCTTCTGCAGGCCTTGAGAGTTTAGAGAAAGTAGAAGGGGCACAGAGGATAAATAAGTGACAAACGCAGTTCGCTAAATCTCAGCATCTGCTCGATCTTTCTATTACCGCGGCATTGGGCAGTAGTTCCAGGCCCTGTCTACTGGGACAACATGACGTCACCCGACATCACTTTCCTGCAAAATGTTCTTTGCTTACTTCCTAGGCAACATGTTGCACGACCGACCACGCGGTGAGATCCTCCCAGTGGAGTGACAAGGACGTCACTTCGGCCCTACATTACTTTTTATTTTTCGTATCTGACCTTTTCTCTGGGATATAATTAAAGTAAGAAATTTAATAAAGCTAGAAAGTTTCCTTCCTGCTCCCTCTCCCTTATTCTGTCAGGCATAGGGGGCACTGCGACCAGGCCTTCTGCCCACTCGGTCCCCACCTGTTTAAAAAAGTGGGAAGTGTCGAAACATGCAAATGGTTTAGAAATGGAAACAAAATCCAGATCCGCTACCATCGCCGGTAGAAAAAAAGTAGTAAGCGTCGCGCAATGTGGATATAGAGTTTAAAGTTCACTCCATTCCCTACTTTCGCCTGTCGTTTCACCTTCCAGCGAATACGTGCAGAAACAGCTTGTGGCAGCGGCCAACCGCAGCTCGCCGCTGACGTCACTCGCCGTCCGAGGAGTGTGTTTAGCAACTGTCACCTCCTTATTTCAAGTTGGAGTATTCGTCTTCCAGTTGCGTGTTGGAGTTGGCGTACTTAAACTTAAGAACGCAAATACTTAAGGATGAAAGGAAACCACTCCCTGAAGAGTGAAAGTGTTACTTGTTGCTACGCACACACAAAAGGCCGAAAAGTTGCAAACTTTCGGATTTTATTTACTCTGTTTTCCTTCTATTGCTCTAGCTCGTCAAAGGATAAAATCCAGAAGTTAGCAAGTTTTCCCCCTTTCATGTGTGCCTATCGACAAACCGACGCTTCTGCTTTTCGGTGAGGGGGGTCACCTTTAATCTAAATGATTAACTTCAACTATTTGTATTTCACAAAATTTTGTATGAAAATCGGGAGCGGGACCCAAAGACCCCAACCATGAAGCGTAGAGAGGATGTGATGTCGCCATGTCGTATCGTATGCCTTCCGCATGTCAAGAAAGACGGCGACCAGATGCTGACGGCAGGTAAAGGCCGTACGGATGACAGACTCCAGGCACACCAGATAATCGGCGGCAGAGCGGCCCTGATGGAACCCACCCTGAGACGGAGCCAGAAGGTCCTGAGAGTCAAAGTAGCAAACTCGACCTCCAGCTCACCATGCATTCGAGTAACTTGCAGAGAACGTTCGTGAGGCTAATGGGGCGGAATCTATCCACCTCCAGTGGGTTTTTGCCTGGTTTCAAAACGAGGATAACACTTTCCCGCCATTGCCGCGGGAACTCACTCTCAACCCAGATACGGTTGAAAAGGTCTAGGAGGCATCGCTGGCAGTCCACCGAGAGGTGTTTCAGCATTTGACAGCGGGCTCGCGCACGGGGCCATTTAAGGGGGATGAGGTGTTCCAATGAGGGATGCCGTTTGTGATGCTGGAGTGTCCACATGCGATCCTTAATTGCCTCTGGGATCTCGGGCGACCATCAAGGCACAGTCCTCCGCCGAGGGTACCCAGAAGAACAGGGAATGGCAGATTCTGCGGCAGTAACGACTCTAGTGGTGACCAAGTGAACCATCGCATCAATAGTGTCATTGGAAAGAGGCTCAATAGTGGTAATGGAGGTGAACAGTCAGCCTTATTCATAGCCCATCTGCAGGGACGCCCAGAAGAGTGATGCTGTGGCAGTGACAGAAAGATCGAAAGTGGTCACTACTGCACAAGTCGTCATGCACACTCCATTGGACAGATGGTAATATGCTAGGACTGTAGATCGAAAGGTCGATGGTTGAGTACGTGCCATGTGCCAAACTGAAATGTGTGAAGGCACCATTATTCAAAAGAGAAAAATCAAGCTGTGCCAATACTTACTCAACGATGCTGCCTCGGCCTGTTGCCACCGATCCACGCCGCAGAGGGTTATGGGCGTATAAGTCGCCCAGTAACAGAAAAGGTGGCGGCAACTGGGCTATCAGTGCAGCCAGGACATGCTGTGGGACATCACCAGCCGGTGGAAGATAGAGACTGCAGGCAGTAACAGCCTGAGGCGTCCTCCACACCCGAAAAGCAACAGCCTCTAAAGGCATTTGTAGAGGGACAAACTCGCTGTAAAGGGAGTGAAAGACGTAGATGCCGACGCCACCAGAAGGCGTCAAGTAAATTTTTATCTGCTTTTTTGAATAGGTATACTTTTCGCTTATTTTTCGGGGATATGGAGATTACGATATTCAATCTCGCTACGACAACCCTGTGTTCACTAATCCCCAAATCGGTTTTGATGCTCGTTATTAACTCAGGATTATTTGTTGCTAAGAGGTCAAGTTTCTTTTCACAACACCATTAACTATTCGCATGGGCTCGAACTAATTGCTCGAGATCATTTTCAGAGAATGCATTTAGCACAATTTCAGATGATATTTTATGCGTACCTCTGGAATTAAACATTTATTTTCACCAACATAACAAGGGTAAATTAAAGTCACCACCAACTATTATCGTATGATTCGGGTACGTGTTCGACATCAAACTCAAGTTTTCTTTGAACCTTCAGCAACTGTGTCATCTGAGTTGGGAGGTCGGTGGAAGGATCCAATTATTATTTCGTTCCGGTTGCCAACAATGACCTCTGCTCACACTAACTCACAGGAAGCATCTACTTCAATTTCGTGACAAGTTAAACTACTTCCGACAGCAACAAACACGTCATCGCCAACCTTGTTTAGCCTATCCTTTTGGAACACCGTTAGGTTCTTCGCAAGAATTTCGGCTGAGCTTACGTCCGGCTTTAGCCAGCTTTCAGTGCCTATAACGATTTCATCATCAGTGCTTTCTACAAGCGCTTGGAGCTCTGGTACAGAGTGTTAACTGTAAGACGGTAGAATTGTGAGGGGAGTTCGGGGAGAGGAGCCGTTGGGGGGGGGGGGGGGGGGCGACGACAAGGCACGCCTTCCAGTTGCAGTGCTGGCACTACAAATTGCGCGTCATGCTTACACGAAAGCAGACGAAAGGTTTGGAAGTAAAACTCGCTTTAAATGTTGTTCGTAAACGAAACAAATACTCATGTATGTTTGTCTACTATGCGCTTACAAACCATTGCAGTGAAACTTTGGTGAGTTGTTCTTCGAACGCCCGAAAAGAGTAACGGACAATGAATCAACGATAATGTCACTGTAGCATGCGTAGCGCAATTTGTCATGCAGTGGACCCCGCTTCGATTCCCACTACCCGCATTTTTTTCATTCCCATCAATGTTTAACTGTTAATTATAAAATTTAAATATGCGTAAACAGGTCATATAGTATAACGTAACTGTCAATCTATGTATTTAAAAATGAATGTATGTATGTCTGCCCTCTGTGCGTTCCCAAACCATTCATCCGATTGCGATGAAATTTTGGTGATTTGTTCTGCGCAAGCCCACGAAGGTTCCTAGCCGAAATAAAAGAAATAAGACACATTCTTGAGGAGATATGTTAAACAATGAGATGCCACCACAGGAAAAATCATCCATCATTACTTCGATTTCTCCACTTTTCATAACTTAAAAGAAAGAGAATGGTTTATAAGAAAATGCCTTCCGCACTGCATGTATTTTTTTGAATTTGGAAATGTACTGTAATATGAATTTGTTTCGAAATAATACAGTAACCAGTGGTGTTTCCATACAAAGCAATACGAAATGGTTCAAATGGCTCTGAGCACTATGGGACTCAACTGCTGTGGTCATCAGTCCCCTAGAACTTAGAACTACTTAAACCTAACTAACCTAAGGACATCACACACATCCATGCCCAAGGCAGGATTCGAACCTGCGACCGTAGCAGTCGCACGGTTCCGGACTGAGCGCCTAGAACCGCGAGACCACCGCGGCCGGCACAAAGCAATACGGTAGCAAGGAAAAATGAAATATAAGGTAATTCGGACGACATAGGGGGCTCCTTCAAAGTGATCGCGAACAAAATATCTGACATGGAAACTCACCTTTTCTTGACAGGCGTTTGTGGTGATACGCCAGGATGATCCTTGGAAAAATGTTTGAATCTTCCAATGCTACACATGCTTTGTCCTATGTATGTAGCAGCTCTCACTGAAGATTTGTAAATGGGGTGAAGCAATTTTTTCTGCTCCCTTTCCCTTTCGCAGCATTCAATCACACGCAATATAATTTTGCGAGCATCGCTAAGTAATACTGGTTTCCTTCTAACCGTAGTCCTACCAGTAGGGGTTGTTGGCGACTCCCGAGATCGGCCAGCAACTGCCTCTTCACTCATTTTGATAATGTTTAGCACAACTGCACAATAAAAACACGCAGAACAGTACAGCGCAAAACAATAACGAAGCAGACGACAATGGGTACCTTGTACAACACAGTCAGCTACGTAATGTTGGCAGCAGTCGAAACTGCGTGCCTACCGAAGCCTCCCGACGTTTACCGACTTCTACCGAGTCGGGACTAGGAGAGGTCTGCCATCTAAAGGTTTACTCACTGTACTTCCCAACACAGCTACGACAATTTACAACTGTTACATCAATGGTTCCATTATCTACGTTCTTCCTGTGTTCAGCCTGCTCTCTTTGTGACTGAATCACTTCTTGCGTTTTCCCCAATCTTTTCCTCTAAATGCTCTACGAAGAATTGAGGCTTTGTCGACATGAATGACTCCCCATCAGCTCTCGTACAAACTAGGAACCGGGGCGGATAAGTGTCACTGCTATCCAGAGCCTTACGCTCCTCGCACGGTGTGGCCAGGGAGGGGAACGATTTGGGATCGTATTTCTGAGCGTTGAATTGAGTCGGAGAACGCTTAGAGGCGGCCGGCGGCTGGCCACCAGCGAGAGATGACGTACCACGCTTCACTGGGGGTCATCTGCCCTGGTGCCACCCACTCCGACCAAGGGCCCTCCCAACGAGCGCCACGCAGCCTCAGCACGGGTCACCTGGCAGGATGGCCATTGCTGGGAGTCCCGAAGCCCCAGGGAGATAGGCCCCTACTCCTTGGCATACGTGGGGAGTTAACACAGGGATCGCTCTGCTGATGCCTGCGTCGTCAGGGGCTACAACCAACAGGGTACACGGCGGCCCGACCACAACGGACTGGCTACCGTGCTGGATATTAGGTGCAAGGAAGTCCATGGTCGCCGTCTCCGCAAAAAGCAACACTGCACAGTGCATGGTGGAAATCGCATCCAGGCAATGCACCATGTAAGGCGCCCTTCCCCAATTGGCTCGCTCTTCAGAAGAATTTGGAAAGATGGGGGTCGAACACGAGAGGGGACCATCACATATAGGCCGAAACATTGGCGACTCCTTTTAGTCGCCTCTTTCCAGGCAGGAATACCGCGGGCCTATTCTAAGCCCCGAACCCGCAGGGGGGTAGTGCGCATAGCAAACCATCATTTTTCACTTAAGAACTTACTCTAAAAATCCCTCAACACGCCGATAATTACGCCGTAGCTCTGTATTCAATCACCAGTCACTAATAAAAATTCACATTGACGAAGCATCCTTGTTTTCGCTCGGAAACGCAATTACAACACCGAACATAATGGCAGTCCCGGGCTGCTGAGCGCTGGTAGGGTCCACTTGGACGCCGGCGGTGCCGCTCGCCACTGTGGACACACCTCGTGATCCCTGACGTGCATTCTGGTATCCATGCACACACCCTACTGACAGAGAAATCTTGAAATGTCATTCTTATTCGCCATTTATCCTACATATTACCCAAGACGTTTTGGCAACTTCGGAACCCTTTAAAAGAACACCAAGTGTGGGAATATCAGCACCTATTTTGTTGCCGAATCTACCCACCATTTCCTTTCCATTCATAAGTGAAACCTGAGTCTGATTCACGTATTTGGCTAAAAATAGTCTCATTTACTCCCACTAATAAGATTATAGCAACAATGCAACAGTCGAGCCCCTGAAGGGAATCTAATTGTAACTTACACTTTTTCTAGAAAACAGGTGAACAGACATAAATGAAAAATTCTGCACTAAATGTTGATGCTTCTGCAGTTCGTTCCGAATTTTCTGCCTGAATGTTCAGCAGAGTTCAACTGTCAACTTCAAAGCCATTCGTGAACCATACTGACAGACCTATTTACTGTCACTTTTTAAATTCTATTTCTGAAATCTTCATTCTCATTTGTGAATCAAAAATTAAATGTGCTGCCGAATCACTCGCAAAAACAGTACTGCAGTGTCAAAATATCTATGCCCGACTTGATCCGTCTACACGTCACCATACCGAGACAGAGTTATGGTTCATACGTGGGGCAGGGAGGCCTCTAGAGGCGCTGTGCACCCAGCCTCCCAAGCCAGACAACCCCGACAGAAAATCAGGCAGGTCGCGATACCTAGAGGTGGCAGCCCTATCACGTGACTTAACGTGCGCAGATTGTGTGTCTTTGGCAATGTGGAATGTTAGAGGGCTGATCAACACAGAAAACGAGTTAAACCAAGTACGCAAGGAGAAGGAAGCATACACTGCAAGAACAGAAACTAAGAAAAAACTAAAAAGAACAAAAGATCTGACGGACTACTCGATAGCTTACACTGGCGTCCCGCAAAGAAAATGAGCTAGTGTTGGAGTGGCAATTTCAGTCAACGATAAATGTAGAGGACACAAAAAATTACAAACACATTTTACAGACAAAGACAGTAACAAGTTTATATGGAGTGCGCGAAGATTAATGTCTGTGATTGACTACACACTGATTAATTATAAAATGAAGAATCTTATACATGTTTATACAGGACGAGACATAGGTAGTGACCACTTCCTTCTACGTAGTAAGATGAGGCTATTGCCAAAATGGAAGGAGACAAACTCGTGAAGAAACCACAGCAACAGTAGATCAAAATATATCTTCTGTCGGAATATAGTGTTAGGAAACTTCATCAGTACTGATTCCAAGGAAAGCTTGCTTTATTACCAGTCAATAAAGACATAGATATAGAATGGAGAATCAAAACCGCATCATTGAAGAAGCCCTAGAAGCACTTGGTACAAGGAAGAAAACAGATGGGGAAAACTACTCAATTTGGAACACAGAAATTAAAGAAGCGATTAAACAACAACACATAGCTTGTATGAAGTTTCTACAGATGAAAACGTCAGAAAGTTTGCAGACGTACGAAATAAAGCGGAATGCTGCCAAACAATTACCGTGCAAAGCACACCAACAGTCATGGGACCCATTCATAAGCGTCTTAGAACACGATGTACATGGCAGACAGCAATGTGCATGCGAGGTCATGAAAGCCCTCAACAAGGAAGAAAAAGACGCTGTCTCACTAAACATTATTAGCAATGCATAAATTATACAGATATGTGGTGTACACCGAAGGCTGAAAATGACACTCGAGGAGGTATGTACAATGAATCAGTAGATGCAATTACTACAGACGAACTATAACACGCCTTGAAAGGCATGAAATATAGGAAAAAAGAATAGATGGAATACACGCAGAGATAATTAAATATAGAGGGTTACCACTAAATAAGGCTTTAAAATTAATAAATGATTGTTGATCGAAATGTAAGAGTGCCAGATCATTGTATATAGCAGAAGTAATGTCTTTCCAGAAAATGGAAACAATGATTGTAGAAGCTATTGCGGCATAAGTCTTCGAAACACTGGCTACAAACTGTATAGATAGATCAATAACAACATGCAGAATATTACAGAAACTATTATTTCTGAAGAACACAATGGTTTTAGGTCGTTTGTGCACAGTCATTGTGGATGTAATTAAGGACTTGATAGGAAAAACACGGAATTTAATGCAGAAACCCATAGGGCCTTATCAATCTTCAGAAGGCCTTTGAACGTGTGAGCCATGATATCCTATGGAAGATTATGTCCGAACATTGATATACTTACCACCTAACAGAGTTAGTGAAAAGTCTTTACAATAGCACATGCATTGCTATGAACACAGGTAGGAATCGATTAGAAGACAATTATTAACCAAGGCGCTAGGCCAGCCTTAGTGGCCGAGCGGTTCTAGGCGCTACTGTATGGAACCACGCGACCGATACAGTTGCAGGTTCGAATCCTTCCTCGGGCATGGATGTGTGTGATGTCCTTAGGTTAGTTAGGTTTAAGTAGTTCTAAGTTCTAGGGGACTGATGTCCTCAGAAGTTAATTCCCACAGTGCTCAGAGCCATTTGAACCAAGGCGTTAGATGTGGACTATCACCAACCCTTTTCAATACTACAATGACATTATCCCAAATGTAAATGTAAAGTAAACAAAGGAATTAACATAACGAATGAGGAGTATCTGAATGTACCTCAGACTGACCTCCAAAGATCAGTGTACCAGCTAACAAGGATGAATATACAAGCTAAGCGAAATTAACAAGAAAAACAGCTTTTGAATTTCTAGTAACAAAACAAAAATGACATTCTGAGGAAAATCTCCAGTCAGGTCAAAAATTTTTTTTAGATAATTCAGTTTTAGAACAAGTGTCTCAACTCTTATTTAGGCTGTGTTGTAAGTTTTGATTTGGAACCTGATATTGAAAATAAAATACAGAAATGTCAAGCCCTCTGTGGCACCACTGGGCTATAAAGCACAAAAAGAAACCATCATGATATTCTATAAAGTAGTCGAAAGTTTGGTTACCTAAAAAAACAAGGGGTTCCTAAGAAAGACAAAGAGCTGGCCAAGAATATGATTAAAAACGAAGAATTAGAAGAGAAATATTTTCTTCATGAATGAAAAAGTAAAAAAAAAAAAAATCGTCAAGATTGGAAGCTAACACCTCATGAGAATTCCAGGTCACAGAATTCCTCAGACGATCGTGAACTACAAGCAGAATGGGAGATATTGGAAGGCCTGGGAAATGGTGGGTATGATTTTGTTCGAGAGGTCGTAACAGGCAACAGCCTCATCCTTCAAAGGATGATGATAGTGTGTGTAGGGGTCTTGTAGGATCTCTTTGCTTGAAACAGCTTGAATACGTGCATAAAAATCACTCTTAGGTGCAGCTCCATCATGTCATTGAGTGACAGAAATTTAAATTACGTTTGGTAGTCTTTTCTTAATGTAGACCAACAAACAATACGCGACCATATTTTTACAGGTTCGAAGCCTAGGAACATTTAGTATACGTTACCGCCTAAATAGCACTGAATGACTATATTTGTTTCAGTTTTCGAATACCCTTCAGGCATTATAACAAAATGAAAGGGCTTCTTTCACTTCCTATGAGACATTCTAGCATATTGTTACCGTTCTAAGAATTTTAGCCGGCCGAAGTGGTCGTGCGGTCAAAGGCGCTGCAGTCTGGAACCGCAAGACCGCTACGGTCGCAGGTTCGAATCCTGCCTCGGGCATGGATGTTTGTGATGTCCTTAGGTTAGTTAGGTTCAACTAGTTCTAAGTTCTAGGGGACTAATGACCTCAGCAGTTGAGTCCCATAGTGCTCAGAGCCATTTGAACCATTAAGAATTTTATTTGGTGTATCGTAAGGTGTTTATTTTTCCCTTTTAGATTCTCATTTTTCCTAAGACGGATCCTTCCTTGAAAGTTCCAATGGAAGGAAAAAATTTCTGATTTGCACTATCTTTCTACTCATTACGAACTCTTCGAACAAGTCCCTTGAGAGCTGTGTATCGAAGTAAATCGGCAGTCGCTTCCATCCCACCTTTTTCTTATAGGTCTAGAACATATCTTTCGTCTAGTAGAGCAGCAACCGTTACATTCCACTCCAACCTGTTACTTGCAAATTATAGAACACGCGAGCATATAATCCCTTAACTACAATTGCAAACCTTGTGCTTGAAGTATCAGGATGTAAACATATTCTGTCATGTACCAGTACAGTTTTACTGTTCATCAGAACGTCAGTTCGGAATCAGAATGGATGCAATTCATTGAGTAACTACAAAGAGTTCAGTAGATGACAAAATGCATAGCACTGTTTACGGGATTACCGAAAGTTTGTGACTCCCACCATTCTGCTTTGACTCATGACGTTATAAAGATACCGGAAATCCGGTTTTCAAGCATAAAGAATATGTCCCTCATAGTGCCACTCATTGCATCCGCGAACAAACCTAAGTAACATGCGCAATAACGACTACTAAAAAGTCATTAACGAGCCAACCACGAGAAGCAGGAATTCTCAGGGGGGGAGGGGGGGGGGGAGTGGGGGAGGGGGGGGGGGAGACAAAAGGCTGTATGAATAACGTAACTTTCCAGACAAATATTAACCCTAAAATCAAGCACACGAAAATCTGCACAGTAAGCAAAATCCAAACACGCAAAACCAATGGCATTGTAATATCGCTTGACCTGTATTGCTTGAACCAAACCCTCGGTACCAGAAACGCACACAAATATCCAGAAATCGATACAGCATATTTCACTTGGTCTATACAGCAGAAAAAAGAAAGCCCATAGTGACAAAAAAACACTGAAATCGTCAAACCCGTTACGTAAACCTTCAGTTAACATATATAACACAAAGTCCACATTTCAACTATAACTCTCCATAGTACAAAAAATATGACCAACCAACGACGGTAAACCGTAGTCGACGACACCTACCAACCACTATCTAACAACTGCCAAATACTAACAAGAAAACACCTTCAATTAATGGAAATAATCGTCTGCTATTGGACGAAATAGTTGCTGGAAACTTATCACAGACAATTTCTTCTCCCACTGCAACTAGCAATGACTTGCTCGTAAATTTCATTATCACAGACAATGAATTTTATATGCATTCCCTGTCCTCTTCCCGAAAATTCAGAAAACTACTTATGCGACATTTGGTGAGTTTACAAGCTTTTCTTCTCACAGCCTTCACCCAGAGCCTTTAGAGTTGGATGGATACGAAATCTGAAGTCAGATGACGGAAGGAAAACCTCTACTGCGAAAATAAATAGCGCAGCCACTGCTGACTAATATAAAACCAACCATCTATCGAATCCAAACACGCAAATTAATGATGTAAAATGTTCATTTTTGATGTTTACTGTAAAAAAAAAAAAAAAAAAAAAAAAAACAAATATTCGCAAAGAGCAAGCTATTATACAAGTTATCCCAGAGGGAAGTTTTAATGAGTGGATGATATCGACATACCATCTATTTTCATTTTACATGCATAACATGTTTACAAGAACATCAATTAAAACATTAACATTCGTTTTCTTAAAACTTAACATCCCTGTAAAATAGAATTTATAATAAATATCAGTTCACTTACCATGGCTGTTAACTTGGTGAGAAACTCCACTCCCAAATAGCAAATAGGTGAACTCCAGCAGCAAAAAAAAAGAACCTCCAGCAGCAAAAAAACAACCTCCAGCAGCAAAAAAACAACCTCCAGCAGCAAAAAAACAACCTCCAGCAGCAAAAAAACAACCTCCAGCAGCAAAAAAACAACCTCCAGCAGCAAATAAACAACCTCCAGCAGCAAATAAACAACCTCCAGCAGCAAATAAACAACCTCCAGCAGCAAATAAACAACCTCCAGCAGCAAATAAACAACCTCCAGCAGCAAATAAACAACCTCCAGCAGCAAATAAACAACCTCCAGCAGCAAATAAACAACCTCCAGCAGCAAATAAACAACCTCCAGCAGCAAATAAACAACCTCCAGCAGCAAATAAACAACCTCCAGCAGCAAATAAACAACCTCCAGCAGCAAATAAACAACCTCCAGCAGCAAATAAACAACCTCCAGCAGCAAAAAAACAACCTCCAGCAGCAAAAAAACAACCTCCAGCAGCAAAAAAACAACCTCCAGCAGCAAAAAAACAACCTCCAGCAGCAAAAAAACAACCTCCAGCAGCAAAAAAACAACCTCCAGCAGCAAAAAAACAACCTCCAGCAGCAAAAAAACAACCTCCAGCAGCAAAAAAACAACCTCCAGCAGCAAAAAAACAACCTCCAGCAGCAAAAAAACAACCTCCAGCAGCAAGAAAAACAACTCCAGCAGCAAGAAAAACAACTCCAGCAGCAAGAAAAACAACTCCAGCAGCAAAAAAACAACTCCAGCAGCAAAAAAACAACTCCCAACAGCAAAAAACAACTCCCAACAGCAAAAAACAACTCCCAACAGCAAAAAACAACTCCCAACAGCAAAAAACAACTCCCAACAACAAATAAACAGCTCCGTTCAACAACAACAACTCCCGCCAACAACAACAACAACAACTCCAGCCAACAACAACAACTCCCGCCAACAACAACAACTCCTGCCAACAACAACAACTCCCGCCAACTCTGTACAAACAACTCTGCAATACGCGATGTCTACAAGAATAACCAAGTAAGACGAATAACCCGCAACTGTTCGTATCATCCGTTGCAGCCGTCAGGCAGATCACGTGACTCGATAGCAGCGCCTCTCGCGGCGCCCCAACAACCGACCGTCTAACAAATTGGCTGTGTGTTGGTGTTTTGACTGACCGACCGACAAAATTTCATTTTCGGTATGTCGGGCGCGTCCGACCAGTCGACAGCCGACCGAAGAAAATGTGTCGTGTGTAGCGCGATCGTGCCAACCGCATGAGTAGAACTCCTGTTTTGACACAGCTCTCGGAATTAAATACTTTTGTAATATATATTTCGACGTCCTAGGCGGACGAAAATTTAAGGACAGAGTTTTTAGAGAAATTCAAAGATTGCAGATGCTTCCGCGATACGACGTGCAAGGAGTATAACAATAGAGATGCAAGAAATAAGGCACTTATTTCATTTTTTAACGAATCCATATTGATTGCTCTATGTGCAACACGAGATTAGCTCTGTCTATCTTCTTTATTTCTGCTTTTAGATTTTATTTCCATGTAGAGCAAATTTTGGGATATTTTATTTATTTTTATTTATTTATTTATTTATTTATTTCATTTCTAACAGTTGCTAAATGTTTCATTTCTTACGTAACTGTTATCGTATATACTAGATGATGCACCCTCGTGTGTAGTGTTTCTTGCTCAAATATGAAATGAGGTTCTGAAATTTACAGGTCGTCTTTAACACTACATCCATAAATCAGTTAATAACGTTTTCATGAACGTCTTTTGTTTTATTTATTTTACTTTATCATGATTTATTTCCTCTGTCAACTACAGATCACGTTGCACGTTTCAGGAATAATTTTAGTTCATAATTGGAGCGGTATGACAGTACTGAATGTCTGTCGCCAGTGGCGAGATATCATAATACAGCTAACAGTGTCTCCTGGAAATTTAACACCTCTGTCAGTACTGCATTATTTTTCCTTTAAGATTGGTTCTATGATGTCCAGCAGCTCCGAAATGCATGATTCACCCCTTCTTAAATAATCAGGAAATCTATAAGCTCTCAGCCTGAACATCGGTGAATTTCTTCCCTTGCATTGGCCATTTCTTTGCCCACAGCTTTCTCTCCGCTTTTTTTCCCTTCTTACCTTTAAAACAGCCAAAGCAAACCCTGTTATTTCTGTGAAAAACCAGCCGGATCTCATGGAACAAAAACGCAATGAACTGAAGATAAAACAAAAATCAGGACGGCACTATAATCGCCGAGTATAGTCGGTTCGGACGTGTGTAGGCTGCGACCAATTTGGGCATTCTGCCATCCGATAAACTGGTGTGTGTGTGTGTGTGTGTGTGTGTGTGTGTGTGTGTGTAGGAGCCTTGTATATTCAAATACCATTCATTTAGACCCTAAACCGATGCCAAATCTCGAATCCTGCCTCGGGCATGGATGTGTGTGATGTCCTTAGGTTAGTTAGGTGTAAGTAGTTCTAAGTTCTAGGGGACTGATGACCACAGCTGTTAAGTCCCATAGTGCTCAGAGCCATTTGAACCATTTTTGATGCCAAATCCGTATTTCCAGCTTCCTGACACTGAGCTGCCTCTGTTTCCTTTGCCTGGTCTTTGATGATATCCAGCGCAGCTGGATAAATACTTCCGTTCTGGCGCGAATTTTAATTACTTCCGGATGAAAAGTAGAGAATCGTTCCCAAAGTATGGCGCACAGGTTCTTAGTGGCACCAATTTCCGTGTACAAATTGTGGCTCCATATATCTGGACAAAAATTAATTCCAGTTTCGTAGCTGGGGGTGGAGGTTAGAGTTTAACGTGCTGTCGACAGCGAGGCCATTAGAGACGGAGCACTAGCTCGGACTACGGAAGGGTGGACTAGGAAGTCGGCCGTGCCCTTTCACAAGGACCATCCCGACATTTTCAGTAAGTAATTTAGGGAAATCACGGAAATACTATACCTAAATGGCCGAACGCGAGAAATCGTAGTCAGCCACCCAACCGAACTTTCCTCAAGCATTGCCAGTAACTCCTCAGCGTGTGTCGCCAGTGATCTGTCGTAATGTTGCTTCGGTATACTACATATCTGGCAAGATATAGTATTGAAATCCTTCAACACTGAAGTCAGAAGCCTGTTATGAGACATCGTAATCTGCTGCTCCGAAATCTAGATTTTCGAGCTCTTTCTCTCATTCAGTTACTGTCAGAGTCTCACTTTCAATAAAGGACCCTACCCTATACATGCACCTGGCAATCCTGATTTAGGTTTTCCGTGATTTCCCTAAATCGCTCCAGGCAAATGCCGGGATGGTTCCTTTCAAAAGGCACGGCCGACTTCGATCCCGTCCTTCCCTAAACCCTATACATGCGCCGATTTATCGACCGACCGATAAATTGTGCGTGTGTAGCTTGTTGACCGACCGACCGACTAACTGTACGCCTGTAGGCTTGGTGGTCTAAAGAGCGATTTTCCTTTGCGTTGGGTTGGTTAGGTGAGACCAGCAGACAGCCGCACCCGCCTGCCCACGGCCCCATTCGCCGTACAAACTGTTTAGCCTGTGGTGCGAGCCGCCCCCTACAACGGTTCCTCTTCAGTGACTACGCGCGGGGTTCAGTGCACGCCGAATGTGGCTAACATGGCAGTGTGCGAGGCAGACGAAATTTTGACGACAGAGTTTTTGGAAAGTTTTCGAGTCTTCAGATGTCTGTGGGACGTGCCGTGCGAGCAGTATAGCAATAGAGGGGTAAGAAGTCAAGTGCTTCTTTCTTTTTTAAGCGAATCTGTAGTAGTTTCATGTGCCAAACAGAGAAAACAAAAAGTACACACATTTGTGAATAACTGTTAGTCGTCTGTCTGTTTCTCGGTTTTGTTTCCAATACTCATCGGAAAGGAAGTCAGATAACCTTAAAGAGAGACAGATTCGATTTTTATTCCGATACGTATAGAAAATAAAAATTAGAAACCGAATTACAGACAGTAGACGGACTTACACACTTGGATCATGATTGGAAGTGTTACAAAAATTCTACCTATCGTCACCCCTCCTGCTATGAAGAGCAAAGTGAAGTACTTTTCTTAAGTTATAACAACTGTTAAGTGTTTCATTTCTTAAGAATATGTTGCTGAATTTATTACATAATATGCACCGCCATTTGCAGTCGTCCTTCTAATCTGAAATAACTTTC
Organism: Schistocerca americana; assembly: GCF_021461395.2. Classification (NCBI taxonomy): domain Eukaryota; kingdom Metazoa; phylum Arthropoda; class Insecta; order Orthoptera; family Acrididae; genus Schistocerca; species Schistocerca americana. The sequence continues at coordinate 595,947,726 of NC_060124.1, read as the reverse complement.
TTGAACTTACAGAGTATAATATTATTACATACGAACATGAATTATATTCATGTAAACTTTATGAATTTAATTTTCGTTTCGCTTCTGCTTTATCACAAATATTTCCTCAAGCAACTACGAATCACCTTGCACATTTCAAGAATCATTTTAGATAATAATTGTGGGCATTAATTGCACTGAATCTGAGGTCCTCGTAACTTCCACCAGTGGCTCTAATTTGTATGTGGCTATCGTTTGACGTTCAGGAGCTCCGAAAAGCATTTTTCATCCATTCTTAAATAATTCCGAAAACCTTCGGGTCTCGGCTCCGTAAGTAACAAAGCGTACGTGCATTTGGTCCATTGCATTAGCCATTTCTTTACCCACAGCTTTAGCACGGGTTTTTCTGGCCTTGTTAGTTCGAACAGCCAAGCCAAATCCCAGTTCTTTTCCTGTGGAATACTAAGCGGAATCGCCTAGAACAGAACGTCACAACCAGCTCTAGGAGCAGGGCGGCGCTCAAATAAATGAGTATTGTCGGTTAGGACGTGCGTTGTGTAGACAGTCACCAAATTCGTCGGTCGGTCAACAAATTTTGTGTGTGTGTGTGTGTGTGTGTGTGTGTGTGTGTGTGTGTGTGTGTGTGTGTGTGTGGCCCGCACTAAGTGGAGGCCATGGCCGAGTATTAGGTAACGTTTGACTCCAAACACCTTAAACGTGCTTTCATCCCTGCGCAGCTACATCCAGCAGAGGCTTCTCATTCGTGGTGTATTTGTAATCAGGCAGAGTGAAGAAGTATTTGCAGTATCAAGTAAAACTGAAACCAATGCGTAAACGTAGAGGAAACGGGAGAGTCCAAAAAGTGAAGGAAGGAATAAATATATGTTGTAAACTAAAACAGAAATTCTACAGCATGTGTCACGAGTAAACTGATCAACATTACTGTGTTTCCAGTCGGGAACAACTCATTTAAAGAAACACAGTTGTAAGAAATCTCACACAGACATCGTTCAGAAATGAAGGTAGTAATAAAAGACAACAGCGAAGTTTGTTGCAATGTGTGCTAAACAGATGACACCTTTTAGAAGCGAGAGGTGTTTCTGATGAGTGTCAAAGAATTATCGAGATGTCAGCGTTTCAGATGTTACGTTAAATATTTCTACTGTAAGTAGGCATATCAAAGAAGAGGCTTCGTGCAGTCCGAAACCGTATAAGACCTGCTGTTATTAAGTAAGTTATTAATAAAAAAAAGTCTACGACGGTTAATATACGTGGACCGATACGTGTAAAAGTTGAACTATTTGACAGAGCGCATTACTTAGGCACAGATCGGTCTCTTGCAAATAACGTTCTATTTATAACCGAATTCACGGACGTTAAGCTGACGGCAGTAAATACTATGAAAGACGCACAAGAGAGGATGACTGATACTAAATTTCGCCGGACATGTTGCATAATTTTGTTTTTCTCTCTGACCAGGGTTCCAATAAAAAAAGTTTCGGAAGAACGCGAAAGCCATCTCTGTTGTGCTCATTGTATAACAGCACTTAGGACATTTGAGGAAAAGTGGCTTCTGCTCATGCTTCGAGCCGAAGTTCTGCACATGCTGGAACAGTTCGTGCACTATGCTAGAGTCCGTACATAAACTTTGCAACCAATTTGTTGCTTTAGTGAAGAATACCGTAATAATTCCACTTACAGATCAGAGGTATTAGAATGAACTTGCAGGAAGAACGGTAGATTTCCTGAAGGGGGTACATATGAATTAGAAGGCAAAAAAGAACCTACAATCCAGTTAGTTCTTTTTTGGTTTTACAAACTGCAGAAAATATGCAGCGTCAAAGAAATGTTTGAAAAATAGCTGAATTACTGCAATTACATGTTATGTTTCATCACGATACGAGAAAAAAAGACTCGTATTTAACTAGTGTAGCTAATATATTTTGGTAGACATTTATTTAACTTGAGGAACATGGGATTTAAAATACCGTCCTGATTTTTCACTTCCAACCATGAATTTGCTAGGTTCGTTTTGTTGTGTTTCCGTTATCCCATTATGTTTGACACAAATGAAAATGTGTGAGGAATGTGTGGAAGCAGTTCAGGAACAACATGCTACAATTAACGTAGTCGTTTTTGTGTAGTTAGTGTATTGTCTCAAAGCGAAATGAAGTACTGGGCGCAAATTAAAGTGCAGATAGTCACAGAGGTCCAGTGTGGGCTGTAATTATCGTATGGCAGCGAAACTTGAAACATGTTCTAATGAGAATACGGAACCGATTTACGCTGGAAAACATTAGTTCTAGGTTCAGCTACCAGGTGCAAATTTGCGGCTGTGAATGCAAGAAGTATGGAATTGTTTCTGTGCATAACAGACTAGGAATAGGACATGGGCATAAAGGTGAAACAAGTGGAAAGGCACAATCTTCATTTTATTACTAACTGCCGTCTACACAATTTGTTCAATATGAGCGCCAGAGACGTCGACGAGATGCTGCAATTTTATCGTAATTTCAACATTGTCCAATGACGCGGCTGCATGTTTCGCAATTTCTGTATCATCACTAAACTACCCCTCCACTACTTTGCAAGGACCATATACTTGATTCCATATGTAGGTAAATCTGTTCGTTGTTAATTCTCGAACATTTACACCAAAGTATACCAGACAGTGATCTACATATTTCTAGCACTTTGCTCATAGTGCGTAATTTACGATCTTCCACTATGCAGATGGAGGTCACAGAGCATTCCAACATTCTTAGGATAAAGTTAGAGACTGAAAGATCTCCTCACATTGTCTTTGACCGACCCTCCCTGCAGCACTGTCACTGATTTAATATGCAGCTGACCAGAAGTAGACCGCTACATTCCGCGTCTCGTGAAGGAATAGAGCGACCCGAGCCCATAACTACTGTTCCGCACCAATCTTGTTTACTGTACTGATAAAAGTGCACAAGATTCCTCCAGATGCACCCATGTCGAGGAAGTTAGCACTCCTTATTTTTGTATAGTAGTAGATCTGAAAGTGTAGCGATGTAATAAGAACAAGAAACTTGTGGTTTTTACGCTTTATGAAACTACAGACGAACAGAGTTCGAATCATTTTGTGCAAATCAACTCCGCTATCAACTGTAAATCGTACTAGTGTCTAGGGTCAGTACAAAGAAGGTATTGGTAAGAACATTAACACACGCACTCCTAATGCTACACAGTTCTGGACATAAGCATGCTATACTGCTAGAGCGGTGCGCTTTCCGACCTGTTAGTCGTGTGGAATGCAACAGTGTTAATATTCAAATGTAAGAGGAGGAGGAGATTAGTGTTTAATGTTTAGTGTCCCGTCAACAACGAGGTCATTAGAGACGGAGCGCAAGCTCGGGTGAGGGAAGGATGGGGAAGGAAATCGGCCGTGCCCTTTCAAAGGAACCATCCCGGCATTTGCCTGAAGCGATTTAGGGAAATCACGGAAAACCTAAATCAGGACGGCCGGAGACGGGATTGAACCGTCGTCCTCCCGAATGCGAGTCCAGTGTGCTAACCACTGCGCCACCTCTCTCTGTCAAATGTAATAAATATACACTACGTGAACAAAAGTATCCGGACACTTGCCTGAAAATGACTTACATGTTCGTGGCGTCCTCCAGCCGTAATGCTGAAATTCAACATGGAGTTGGACCACCCTTAGCCTTGATGACAGCTTCCACTCTCCCAGGCATGTGTTCAGTGAGGTGCTGGAAGGTTTCTTGGGGAATGACAGCCCATTCTTCACGGAGTGCTGCACTGAGGAGAGGTATCGCTGTCGTTCGATGAGGCCTGGCAAGAAATCAGCATTCCAAAATATCCCAAAGGTGTTGTATAGGATTCAGGTCAGGGCTCTGCAGGCCAATCCATTACAGGGATGTTGTGTAAACACCCCGCCACAGGCCATGCATTATGAACAGGTGCTCGTTCGTGCTGAAATACGCAATCGTCATCCCCGAATTGCTCTTCAACAGTGGGAAGCAAGGTGCTTAAAACGTCAGTGTAGGCCTGTACTGTGATAGTGTCACACAAAACAGAAAGGCCTGCAAGCCCCATCCATGAAAAACACGACCACACCATAACACCACAGACTCCGAATTTTACTGCAGGCACTACACACGCTGGCAGAAGACGTTCAATGGGCATTCGTCATACCCTCACCCTGCCAACGGATCGCCACATTGTGTACCGTGATTCGTCACTTAGCACAACGTTTTTCCACTGTTCAATCGTCCAATGTTTACTCTTCTTAAGCCAAGCGAGGCGTCGTTTTGCGTATTCTGGCGTGATGAGTGCCTTATGAATAGCCGCTCGACTATGAAACCAAAGTTTTCTCACCACCCACCTAACTGTCACAGGATCTTGAAGCAGTTTCGAATTCCTGTGTGATGGTCTGGATAGATGTCTGCCTATTATACGTTACGACCGTCTTCAACTGTCGACGGTCTGTCGGTCAACAGACGAGGTTGGCCTATACACTTTTGTGTTGTACGTGTCCCTTCACGTATCCACTTCACTATCATGTCGTAAACAGTGGACCTGCGGAGGTTTAGGAGTGTGAAACTCTCGCCTACAGACGTATGACACAAGTGACACACACAATGACCTGACCACGTTCGAAATCCGTGATTTCCATAGAGCTACCCATTCTGCTCTCTCACGATGTCTAATCCCCCCCTGCAGGTCCGGGGTAAGAACAGGCCTGAGGTATTCCTGCCTGTCGTAAGAGGCGACTAAAAGGAGTCCTCACCCTCAACGGGGTAGTTTGCGGATGCGTCCGGAGACAGACGGTTCAACGACTTACATCTGTGGTCATTTTGGTTTTTCGCTTATTCTGGTTTCTTCTTCCTTTGTTTCCTTTCTTTGTCCATCTCCCTCTCACTGTCTTCCTTACTTTCTATCTTGCCTCGTCGTCCTTGCCTCGTCGTCCTTGCCTCGTCGTCCTTGCCTCGTCGTCCTTGCCTCGTCGTCCTTGCCTCGTCGTCCTTGCCTCGTCGTCCTTGCCTCGTCGTCCTTGCCTCGTCGTCCTTGCCTCGTCGTCCTTGCCTCGTCGTCCTTGCCTCGTCGTCCTTGCCTCGTCGTCCTTGCCTCGTCGTCCTTGCCTCGTCGTCCTTGCCTCGTCGTCCTTGCCTCGTCGTCCTTGCCTCGTCGTCCTTGCCTCGTCGTCCTTGCCTCGTCGTCCTTGCCTCGTCGTCCTTGCCTCGTCGTCCTTGCCTCGTCGTCCTTGCCTCGTCGTCCTTGCCTCGTCGTCCTTGCCTCGTCGTCCTTGCCTCGTCGTCCTTCGCCTGCTTTCCACCCTATGGTCTCCACCTCGGCGTTTGAGACAGTCTGTAATTTCTCTCCCTGTCTCCCTTTTTCTTCCTCTTCTTCTTTCCTCCCTCTGCGTGCCTGAAGGTCGAACCACGCATTCGCACACGTAGCCAGTGACGGGGTCAAGCGTAATTCCCCGCCCTGGGTAGACAAGTAGGGCCCGTGCGTACCCCCTGGTAAAGGCCAGGCCTGGGGAGGGGAGAATTCCCGAGCTGACACCTTCCGACAATGCCGATTGGTCCCTCTGTCCGTTTCTCGGGAGGTGTGACCTCAGGTGTAAACATTCACCTAAGGCGGGAGCGCCCTCTGAGAGGGTCCCCACAAGGAAGGAGTGCGCCATCAGAGACACTGGCAATCGTGGGGGATTCATCCGCAATGGAGTTCTCTTCTTCTCTCTCGACTTACGCCCAAAAATGGAAACTTGACCCGGCACCAGTGACAAAAGTACTACCGCCTGCCCCAAAGTTCCTTGTAGTTTCTAGATATGAGGACGGAAAGGATTTTTCATCTCTCAACCCTTTCGTTATTTAGAGGGGCGTAGATGCCATAGCTGGAACTGTCAAGTCTGGTACCGGGATGCATAACGGTAACTTGTTGTTTGAAACTGAGAGCGCCTTTAAGGCACAAAAACTCCTTTGGGCCACACTCCTGTATATGTTCCCTGTCCGGGTGGAGGCTCACCCCACTTAGAATTCGTCGCATGGTGTGGTATCTACTAGATGACTCGATGGTTTGTCTGACGAGGGGATTCAGTATTTCCTCGCTGAGCAGGGCGTGACGGTTGTCCATACGGTCATGACAAAGGTAGACAATGACCTTGTACCGACCCGGACACTTTTCTTCATCTTCGATAGTAGCCGGCCGAAGTGGCCGTGCGGTTAAAGGTGCTGCAGTCTGGAACCGCAAGACCGCTACGTTCGCAGGTTCGAATCCTGCCTCGGGCATGGATGTTTGTGATGTCCTTAGGTTAGTTAGGTTTAACTAGTTCTAAGTTCTAAGGGACTAATGACCTCAGCAGTTGAGTCCCATAGTGCTCAGAGCCATTTGAACCAACCATCTTTGATAGTGTTCAGCTGCCGTCGTGCATGAGGTTATTTCTGTTGGCCCCATATGTCCCGACACCTAAGCGCTGCTACCAGTGTCAGCGTTTTAACCACACTCGCCAGTCTTGTTCTAATGCGGCTAAATGTGTCACTTGTGGCAGGGATGCCCATGAGGGTGACTGTCCACCTCCATCTCCTCGTTCTGTGAACTGTCAGGGTGACCATGCAGCATCCTCTCACGATTGCCCCATCTACAAGGATGAAAGCTGTATACAGGAAATTCGGGTCAAAGAGAAAGTGTCCACCTCAGCTGCTCGCAAGCTTTTTGCTAGTAGGAAGCCCACGCTGCTCCCGGCGGGGAAATACAGTACTGTCCTCGCCTCTCCTCGGCCTACCAGGGAGGTATCGACGCAGACATGCGATCTGACCCTCAGCTCTATGGTAGTCAGTTCGGCCAGTGCTAAGATCGCCCAGTCTACTTCTTCTCTTCCTCCTGTCACCCCTAATACACAAGCACCTTCATCAGCTTCTGCCAAGTCTATGACCCACAAGTCAGATACACGGGCCTTCAAGAAGAAACCGTCCCGTGAAGACTTCTTACGTACTCCGACCTCCCAGCCAACGACCAGTACCTCGACTAAACGACCTCCCAAGAAGGCTCATAGGAAGAAAAGTTCTCCTTCTCCGCCACGGCGCATTTCTTCTCCTGCGCCACCCAGCGGTTGCCGCACCAGGCCGTCATCCGTTTCGCCTGGCCGCACCGCTGGTAGCCGAACACCTGGCCTTTCACCGGCGGACGAAGATCCCCCTCCCGGCCATCTTACCAAGATGGCCGACGAACCTATTGAACAAATGGATGATGACTTTCCGCGTATTGATAGCGGCAGCAGTGCTCGCTCGAAGCCAGGCCCTCAGCGGCCTTCGAGGTGATCCCTTCTTGCTTCTCTTTCTTCTCACGATGGCAGTTGTTCATTGGAATATTCGTGGCATTCACTCCAACTGAGAGGACTTAAATTTGCTGCTACGCTTTCACTGTCAGCTCGTAGTAGCTCTCCAGGAAACGAACCTACACCCATGTGATCGTATTGACTTGGCACACTATACCTCAGTGCGTTTTGACCTACCACCTGTGGCAGTTATTCCGGCTCATGGAGGGGTTATGTTGCTGGTCTGGGATGATATCTACTACGATCGCATCACATTGCACACCGATCTGCAAGCAGTTGCCGTCCGAATTACTCTCCCCACTTTCACATTTTCCATTTGTACTGTTTACACTCCATCGTCGTTTGCTGTTACTAGGGCAGACCTGATGCAAATTATTGCTCAGCTACCTGCACAGTTCTTATTGACTGGTGACTTCAATGCCCACCATCCCCTTTGGGGCTCTCCAGCATCCTGCTCGAGAGGCTCCCTGTTAGCAGACCTTTTCAACCACCTCAATCTTGTCTGCCTCAATACTGGCGCCCCTACTTTTCTTTCGGACACAACTCACACTTATTCCCATTTAGACCTCTCTATATGTGCTCCTCAACTTGCACGCCGGTTTGAGTGGTATGCACTTTCTGATACGTATTCGAGCGACCACTTCCCGTGTGTTATCCATCTCCTGCACCTTACCCCATCTCCATGCTCAACTCTTCTTTACCAGGGCGACATTTCAGGATCAAAACTTCGCAAGTTGCGATAGTCAGCTCGCACACGTCACGGAAGTCATTCTCACCGCTGTTGAATATTCCATCCCTCACACTACTTCTTCTTCACGTCACATACCGGTCGCCTGGTGGACCGCAGCATGTAGAGACGCTATACGTGCTGGTCGACGTGCTTTGCGCACCTTTAAACGCTTCCCTACGATGGCGAATTTTATTAATTATAAACGATTACGTGCGCAGTGTCGTCGTGTTATTAAAGAAAGCAAGAAAGACAGCTGGGCTGCTTCCACAAGCTCCTTCAATAGTTTTACTCCTCCTGTTGTCTGGGGTAGCCTGCGCCGGCTATCTGGCACTAAGGTCCACTCACCAGATTCTGGCTTGACGGTCGCGCATGAAGTACTTCTGGCCCCTGACGATGTCTCCAATGCCTTCGGCCGATTTTTCGCAGAGGTTCCGAGCTCCGCTCATTATCACCCTGACCCCTGAAAACAGGCAGAGGAGGCAAGGCCACCTAACTTCAGCTCCTCGAATCATGAGTTACAATGCCTCATTCACCATGCGGGATCTCGAAAGTGCACTTACCCGGTCACGGTCCTCCGCTGCAGGGCCTGATTCTATTCATATTCAGATTCTGAAGAACCTTTCTCCTGCGTGTAAAGGTTTCCTTCTTCGTACTTACAATCGCATCTGGATTGAGGGACATGTTCCCGCATTCTGGCGCGAGTCTATTGTTGTACCGATTCCTAAGCCGGGGAAGGACAAGCACTTGCCTTCCAGTTATCGACGCATCTCGCTTACCAGCTGTGTCTATAAGGTGATGGAACGAATGGTTAACTCTCGTTTCGTTTGGCTGCTCGAAACTCGACCCCTACTTACCAATGTACAGTAATGCTCAAAAGTATCCGAACGACCTGAATTGCATTTCGCGTGATACGCAAGCAACCCACATAATGCAGCTGTCTAACAGGTCCTCTAATCGCTCCTTGGTACGGTCGTTTGACTATCCAACATGGCTCCAACAAGTCACCGCTAGAAAACTTTGCTCTGTATCGCAAGATCTCAAGATATAAAGTAATACCACGATACTACAAATGTCAGGGAACACCTTATCACAGATAAGACTGTCCTTAAGGCTTGTAAGCTCACATTTATTGCAATAAATGACATACCTGAAATGTTACCACTCTCATTATTACGTCAGATAGGTAATGCACGTAGTAAGTTCATCGCATTCATGGTTTCCTCTCCAAAGTAACATACCGAACTTGTTATTGAACACAAAATGACATTAAAAGTTTAAGTTTTTCATGAGCAGCTAGTTGAGAATATGTATGAACTTCAAATGTCACGACGAACCGTCTCGTCCTACATATGGATTCAAACCCAGGTCATGCAGACTAAGATTTCGTGACTGACGGAAACTAACAGTGATTCCTGACTAGGCGTACAGAGAGTGATCTACCTCGATTTTAGACAGTATCAGTTAGCAAATATCAACTTTAAATTATTTAACGTAAACATTTTTAGCGGACGCCAATTCCTACCCAGCATCTATTGTCCCTGTTAACGAACTACGAGAGATGTTAAATATAGCTTCTTCACAAGTAACTTACTTGAAATGCCGTGAGGTAAAGCTTTGTGTTGGACAGGGATTCGAAATCAGAACCTAATCGGATTGTTATCGAAGCACAATCAACTGTGAGATATCGGATTTTCTCGGCAGTAGCTAGATGTTTTAACTGAAACGACGAGACGAAACATTAACTTTTTTCTTCTCAGGACTCCAACCCGGCACCTATCGCTGTTATATTCTAGAGAAAACGATCGTTAAATATGGGTTTGATACACCAGCAGTGGCATGTGAGCGTGTTTGAACTAGAAATATGACGAAGAGTTCAGTGCTGACTGGGAATCGAACCCCACCCATATCGTTGTTGACTACACACAGAGACGTCAGCTACGGAATTTTTCTCCACCAGCAGCTCGGAATAACACCCTTGAACCTACAGTGATCTCTCAAATAGTCCTGTGTCTCACTGGGAGTCAAAAACGTGAGATATCGTTAGTGTTGACAACGAATGAAAATGAATTAAAGATCAAAATTATTATCCACCAGCAGATAGGTGCTCTCATGCTTGAGCCTGATAATACGTAATGAAAACTTTATTGCCGGGCCAGGATTCGAACCCATTCACGCGCAATATGTGGACATGTTGAGGAATCTGCATTTTAGAACAAACGACAAATTGTAGTCCAGCTGTATTGTCGCGAAAGGATCAAATTCCGCGTTAAGGGCGGTTTGAGTTGCAATCCAAGCTCAGAACCAATTTTATCGACACACAGAAGCTCAAATAAAAGACGGAATAAGTGTCCTGTGACCCTACATAGCGTTTGTTTCGTCAATAGAAATAAATAACTAGTATAAGAAAGTTTAATATTTCTAAAATTTTAAAAAGCTCTCACACCGGCCTGATTTAGCTTCACTGATCAGGATAGTAAAAACATACGTATATTAAGGGAATTTTCATTGACAAAGCAGGCTTATCACATTCACACAGTTCAATACTGTTCTATCCTGATACAATTGAGCTTAACTTAAATTCCATAAGGCAGTGAGGCAATTTCGAAGTCTCGGTGCGACGAAAATTGTCAGTCGATCTCCTGGAAACATCTGTAATAATTATTAACTTTCGGTGATCACATGGGGAAGACCGGAGATCTGCTGGTAAGATCGTGTTAGCCTATTTATTTGAAGTAACTGGATATCTTGAGCATACAAAACGGCAGGTTTGTCCAGTGTAAATCAGATGTCCCCTACTGATCCCGTGCAACACAGCGTAGTAAGCAGACACTGTCAATAATCAGTTAAATAATACGCGAACACGCTTACTTTTAGTTTAGTTCATGTATTAAATTCCTTATCATACAGAATCTCATCAAGATGGCGACTAGCTCAACAATACATACATATACATCCTTCTTTCACGACTAATCGGCAAGAAGTCCCCTATTCTTTTTATAAGAGAAAACATAGATAGCAGAGAAGCTATTCCATGGAGTAAATGGACGCTCCAAGGAATAATTGGGCTTGAAACTACTTTGCATTGATAATCGGTAAGATAAAAAGAGAGATTTCGAGATTTGTACTGACTTATATAATTAATAAAATTTCTGAAAATATCGTGGAGAGACCGCTGCAAGAGGCATTACAAAAGGTTACTGGAGATCGAGTTCCCACATTTCGCCACTCCTGACTTTATTGTGGTTCAGCGTAACGTCTACTTGGTAGAGAGGGAATATCATGTTTAATGTAAATTTCATACCACAATGCCATTAGGGTACTTTCTTCACTTGGTGCAGCCAGAATAGAAAAGAATCTGGCTCTCCCTACTAAAAATCATCGGCAGAAGCTGGAATCGAACCAAGACCACCATCATAGGAACCAATCATCAATCCAACAAACCCCTAAATGTTCTTATGAGACTCATTTTCTGTCGTAACACCGTTGTGGCACACTCGATGAGAATTCTGACACACAGGCTCCCTCTGGTGGTTTGCAGCATGTTCAGTACATTCATTTACTTGGTTGACCGAATCGCCATGAACTAGCTGCCTCGGCCACCAAGTGCATGCCTTCGACTATTTTGTAATCAGCGAAATAAAATCACGTAACTGCCACCTACACAGAACTGTCAAGTGTAGGATGCTGAAATTTAAGTAGGAAGTGTAACTTTCCATTTGATTACTGCGTTATCTGTTTGTTGAAAACGTCGTGCAGTGCAAAAGAAAAGTTGTAACTGTCTGTCTCTCTCAGAAGTGTACATCCGGCCATATGCATTATCTCACAGCACTGTGGAATGCAGAAGTTCTGGAGGAACTGTTCTTGACTTCTGGAGACGCTGTAGCTACATGACAGCTACTAGCGTAACGGTAAGCGTCTCGCACTGTAGATAAGACGTCGCGAGTTCTATTACAATCGCTGCTACATTTTTAAAACGCAATTCTGCTGTCTTCTGAAGTTATAAATTTAATGGAATTTGAACATAATTCCCTTCACTTCTCAACCCAAAATAGCCGCATGTGGAAAAAGGGCTAACTTCTGCAACATTTTGTTCTTTTCAGGTTTAATGGGCGGCCAGGCAGCAGATGCATCTCGAAGCTTTTGTATTATGTATGGGGCGAGCGCATCGTGCCAAAATAGTCAGAAAAGTATTTTCTACATTAGCTGTCGTCTGGTAGTGGCATTTTATTCTTCTTCAAACCTTGTTTGACTGTTTTAATTCGGAACAAGTTTTCTACATGCATGTAATAAATAAACTGCATGTGCATTGTCAGACTGTTATAGATATCAGAGAATTAGCATATGTCATTGATAATTAATTTCTCTCTCATGTTTAGTATTGTTTTAACAACACTAAATGAGCCTTACGAAAATTGTGCACTTTATTATAAGAAATGAAATAAAACTACTCATGATAACCTTACGACGAAAGTCTTTTTTAATGAAACTGAGTATATGTACACAAGCGTGCTTCTATCGGCACGAATTAGTAAAATACTACTCACTTAGATTTCGATTGGGTCTTTGTATAATTGGTATGCTGTCACTCAACAGGTATGCAAATGTGGCATTTCATAAATAAAGTTATATATTCCTAGAAATCCAAAATTTGCTTGTCGGCAGCGTTACCTGTTATGCAGCATTGTAAGTTTTTCACCATTGCACTATGAGCTGAAAGTATTTTCTTGCGATTTCCTTATCGATGTTTCATCTGACGTCATATAGCGCTTTCACAGAAGGGATAAAAAAGTCAGTGAGCGAGACTGGAACCGCGACGCTATTTCACAGGTCAGCACGTCCCCACAGAGCTAGCGAAGAGGTATGTTTGTGCCTTCCTCTTACAAGGCCAGTAGTGCCTAGAACTCGTAAACCGCTATTTAAAGGACGATATTAGTTGCGATTTCCACGTGCAACGGCTTTCCTGGGCTGAAAGCCGTAAATTTACAATCTTTTGTTGGACTTAAAGCGATAATAACTCAGATTATTCAGTGGAAATGACAGGAAAAATCAAGTGAACTTCGAGGGTTAATACAGCTCAACTACAATTTGTTAATTGTTCAAAACTGCAGATTCCTCAACATGTCCACATATTGCGCGTGAATGGGTTCGAATCCTGGCCCGGCAATAAAGTTTTCATTATGTATTACCAGGCTCTAGCCTGATGGCAACTATCTGCTGGTGGATAATAATTTTGATCTTTAATGCATTTTCATTCATTGTCAACACTAACGATATTTGACGTTTTTGGCTCCCAGTGAGACACAGAACTATTTGAAACATCACTGTAAAATCAAGGATGTTATTCCGAGCTGCTAGTGGAGAAAAATTCGGTAGCTGACGTCTCTTTGTGTGCAGTCAACAACGATATGTGTGGGGTTCGATTCCCAGTCAGCACTGAACTCGTCGTAATATTATTTCTAGTTCAAACATGCTCACATGTCGCTGCTGGTGTAACAAACCCATATTTAACGTTCGTTTTCTCTAGAATATAACAGCGATAGGTGCCGGGTTGGGGCCCAGGGAAGGAAAAAATTGTTTCGTCTCGTCATTTCAGTTAAAACAGCTAGCTACTGCCGAGAAAATCCGATATGTCACAGTTGATTGTTCTTCGATAACAATCCGATTAGGTTCTGGTTTCGAATCCCTGTCCAACACAAAGCTTTACCTCACGGCATTTCAAGTAAGTTACTTGTGAAGAAGCTATATTTAACATCTCTCGTAGTTCGTTAACAGGGACAATAGATGCTGGGTAGGAATTCGCGTCCGTTAAAAATGTTTACGTTAAATAATTTAAAGTTGATATTTGCTAACTGATACTGTCTAAAATCGAGGTATATCACTCTCTGTATGCCTAGTCAGGAATCACTGTTAGTTTCCGTCAGTCACGAAATCTTAGTCTGCATGACCTGGTTTTGAATCCATATGTAGGACGAGACGGTTCGTCGTGACATTTGAAGTTCATACATATTCTCAACTAGCTGCTCATGAAAAACTTAAACTTTTAATGTCATTTTGTGTTCAATAACAAGTTCGGTATGTTACTTTGGAGAGGAAATCATGAATGCGATGAACTTACTACGTGCATTACCTATCTGACGTAATAATGAGAGTAACATTTCAGGTATGACATTTACTGCAATAAATGTGCGCTTACAAGCCTTAAGGACAGTCTTATCGGTGATAAGGTGTTTCCTGATATTTGTAGTATCGTGGTATTACTTTACATCTTGAGTTCTTGCGATATAGAGAAGACTTTTCTAGTGGTGACTTGTTGGAGCCATTTTCATTAGTCAAACGACTGTACCTAGGAGCGATTAGTGGACCTGCTAGACAGCTGCGTTATGCGGGTTGAATACGAATCAGGAGAAATGCAATTCAGGTCGTTCGGATACTTTTGAGCATGACTGTACAATGTGGATTTCGTAGGCGCCGCTCTGCTGTTGACCATCTGTTTACGTTGTCGATATTCGTTGTGAATGACTTCTTGCGGAAGTGCCAGACAGTGGCTGTGTTCTTTGATTTGGAGAAGACTTAACACACCTGTTGGAGGGCGGGCATTCTCTGCATCATGCATACATGGGGCCTTCGCGGTCGACTCCCTCTTTTTCTTCGTGCACTTTTAATGGTTCGAAAGTTCAGGGTACGTGTGGGTTGTGTTATGTCCGACGCCTTTCGCCAGGAGAATGGGGTGCCACAGGGCTCGGTTTTGAGAGTCGCTCTCTTCGCCATAGCGATCAATCCAATAATGGATTGCCTCCCAGTTGATGTATCAGGCTCCCTTTTCGTGGACCATTTTACCACCTACTGCAGCGCACAGCGTACATGATTCCTGGAGGGCTGTCTTCAGCGTTGTCTTGACCGTCTTTACTCCTGGAGTGTCGCCAATGGCTTTCGTTTTTCTGCCGAGAAGACGGTTTGTATTAACATCTGGCGCTACAAAGAGTTTCTCCCACCGTCCTTACATCTCGGTACTATTGCTCTCCCATTCGTGGAGACAACCAAATTTTTAAGTCTTACATTTGACAGGAAACTTAGCTGGTCTCCACATGCCATAATTGGCTTCCCGTTGTACCCGTTCCCTAAATGTCCTCCGTCAGCAGTACGTCGTGGGGAGTGGATCGAACCGTCCTACTTCGCCTATATCGGTCAATTGTCAGCTCAAAGGTGGATTATGGGAGCTTTGTATACTCCTCTGCATGGCCATCCATCTTACGCCACCGCAACTCTATACAACATCGAGGTTTACGTCTTGCGATCAGAGCGTTCTATACTAGTCCCGTCAAAAGTCTTAATGCTGAAGCCGGTGAATTGCCACTAACCTACCGGCGCTATATACTGTTTTGTCGGTATGCCTGTCGGCTATTATCAATGCCCGACCACCCGTAGTATCGTCCCATTTTTGACTCCTCTCTTGACTGCCAATACGGGTTGTATGTATCAGCCCTGCTACCACCTGTAGTTCTCTTTCGTCGCCTTCTTCAGCAACTTGATTTTCCACTCCCTGCAACCTTTAGAGTGGGCTAGAGGCAAACGCCACCTTGGCTCCAGGCTCAGGTTCGCATTCACCTTGACATCAGCTTCCTCCCGAAGGAGGTTACCCCAGCTTCGGTATACCGCTTGCGGTTTGTCAAACTTTGTTCAAAGTTCGTTAATATGATCTTCATTTATACAGATAGCTCTAAGACCAATGACAGTGCCGGCCGAAGTGGCTGTGCGGTTCTAGGCACTGCAGTCTGGAACCGCGAGACCGCTACGGTCGCAGGTTCGAATCCTGCCTCGGGCATGGATGTGTGTGATGTCCTTAGGTGAGTTAGGTTTAACTAGTTCTAAGTTCTATGACCTCAGAAGTTGACTCCCATAGTGCTCAGAGCCATTTGAACCAATGACGGTGTCGGGTGTTGTTTTATTGTCAGGGCACACAGTTTCAAATACCGACTCCATGGCCATTGTTCGGTCTTCACAGCTGAGCTATTTGCCCTCTACCAGGCTGTTCTTTACATCCGCCGCCACCGACACTCTGCTTATGTCATTGCTCTGACTCCCTGAGCGCCATCCAGAGCCTCAGTGATCCGTATCCAGTTCACCCTTTCGTGCACCGGATCCAACGCTCTCTTTAGCAGCTTGCGGACGACGGTTCTCCGGTTAGCTTTATGTGGGTTCCTGACCATGTCGGTATCCCTGGGAACGAAGCTGCAAATGCCATGGCCAAGGCTGAGTTCATCCAGCCTCGGACAGCTTGTTATTATGTGCCTTCATCTGATTTTAGCAGGGTCATTTGTCAGTGCATTTTATCGCTGTGGCATGCCGATTGGTCTACACTTACCGAAAACAAGCTCCGGGCCTTGAAACTTGTCCCCACGGCTTGGACGACCTCTTCACGCCCTCGTCGGCGGGAGGTCGTTTTGGCCCGGTTATGGATTGGACACTGACAGTTCAGCCACCGCAATCTGCTGACGGTTGCGCCAGCGCCGTTCTGCCCATGTGGGCAATTGCTGACGGTACACCACATTTTTAACGTCCTGTCCGAATTTTTATACCCTGGGCATTGATCTTGGCCTGCCATGTACTCTGGATGAAATTTTAGCGGATAACCCAGATGCAGCTGCTCGTGTTTTCCTTTTATCCACTTGACAAACCTGTCTAACGACATTTGTTTATGCTGTTTTCTTTTAATCCCTTGCCTGTTAATGTGCCTTTTATAGTGCTGTCGTATTTAGTTGCTGTTTTAACATTGTGCCTCCCAGTGCATTCATAATTTAGTCTTGGCGCTAATGACCACTGTAGTTGTGCGCCCTAAAGCCAGGAAAAAAAGTCTAATGAGCACTGACGTCGCTGATATGGTGAACCTGGCAGTAGTTGGCAGCACAATGCATCTAATATGAAAAAGTATGTTTTTGAAGTTGTCCGGATACTTTTGATAACATAGTGTATTTCCAGCATGTGACATACATTCTTCTTGCAGTATTCTCTACGACAAAGTATGGTGACAAACTGTAAAATCCCTCCAGGGGGTCCACAACTCTTTCGGGGATACGTGATTGGAGAGCACGGGACCCTGAGCTAGTGCTACTCTTTCCTTTCTGGGTTGTGTACCTTCCATTTCCACATCCTTCCCTATCCCTCCCCATCCTGCCCCCCTCTCCCCACCGCATCCCTTCCCGTTTTCCCTCTGTGGGAGAATGTTTCGTGCCTATGTCCAGAGAAGGATGCTTGTAACTGTAAGACATAGTGTCTATGCTGGAAAATGTTTGTCCTCTCTTAGTCTTTTCTTCTCCTTGCCTCTTCTCTTTATGCTCTTCTCCACTGTGACGTTAGACCTTTCTTCTTTTCTTTGTTCCTCCCTTTCTCTTTCTTTCCTACCTGTGTGTCCTAAGGCCGACCCACGCGTATCCGGTGACGGGGTAACGCGTAATTCCCCGCCCCGTGTAGACAGGTAGGACACGTACGTACCCCGTGGTAATGGCCAGGCCTAGGGAGGGGTGATTACCCGAGCTGGTACCTTCCGAACGTGCCGATTGTTCCCTCTGTCCGTTTCTCGGGAGGTGTGACCTGAGGTGTGAACAATCACCTAAGGCGATTCCCACGAGGAAGGAGCGCGCCCTCGGAGATACTTTCGCAATGGTTTCCTCTAAGTCTACAATTTCTGCTCACAAGCGAAAGTTGGATGAGT
Source organism: Schistocerca americana (assembly GCF_021461395.2). Classification (NCBI taxonomy): domain Eukaryota; kingdom Metazoa; phylum Arthropoda; class Insecta; order Orthoptera; family Acrididae; genus Schistocerca; species Schistocerca americana. The sequence continues at coordinate 595,929,984 of NC_060124.1, read as the reverse complement.
CTCAGCCATGGACAATTCTTCCATCAGTGCCACACTTCCTTGTCATTTCTCAGTCAACCCTTACATTATTCAGGAAGGTGTTGATGCTATTGCAGGTCCTGTAAAGTCTTGTTCCCGATTATGAAATGGCAACTTGTTGTTAGAAACAGTCAGTGCCCTCAAGGCACAAACATTGCCGCGAACTCCACTGCTGCACACCACACTATAAACGCATAACGCCGGGTGGTTAATACACTCACTCGATGGATTGTCCAATGAGGACATTCAAAACTACCTGTCTGACCAGGGCATAACGGCTGTACATAGTCTTAGACGGGTTGACAACGACTTGGTACTAACGCATACCATCTTCTTGACATTTGACAGAGTTCAACTTCCATCGAGCATTAAAGTAGGCAATGAGATAATTTCAGTTCGCCCTTGCATCCCCAACATTACGCATTGCTATCGGTGTTAGCGGTTCAATCATACCAGCCAGTCGTGTTCCAGTCCGGCCAAATGTTACACGTGGCAAGGGTGCCCATCAGGGTGTTTGTCGACCTCCATCCCCTCGTTGCATCAACTGTATGGCCGACCACGATGCTTCCTCTAGAGACTGCCCCATTTTCAAAGACGAACGACTTACTCAGGGAATCCGAGTGAAGCAAAAAGGTGTCAACATATGCTGTTCGTAAGATACTCCCCACTCGAAAGCCCACTGTGCCCCCAGCAGCTAAATATAGCACTGTCCTTGCATCTCCTCGGCCCACTAAGGAGGCAGCCACAGAGACTTGTGATCTCACCTTTAGTACCATGGCCGTCAGATCGACCAGCGCAATGATCGCCCGTTGAACCTCCACACTATCACGTGATCACTCTAAGGCTCACGCTTCATTGGCTCCTGCTAAATCACGAGCCTCAATACAGACACCCGGACTTACAGAAAAGAGCCTACTCGCTAAGACTTTGTGCGTACCCTGACGTCACAACCATCGATTCCTCCATCTCACCGTTCTGTTTCAAAGAAGGCTGATAAGAAACAAATTTCCTCTCCTCCGCCATGATGTGTTTCCTCTACAGCGCCACCCGGTGGTAACCACCCTCGGCCGTCTTCAGTGTCGCCAAGGCGCACTGCTGGTGGCCGATCAACCGGCCAATTGCTGGTGGCAGGAGCTGCCCCTGAACAACCTATGGATCAGGACCTTCTGGCTTTGGCTGAATGCTGTTCCACTCTGTCGGCCGCCGGCTCTCAGTAGTCGTTCAGTTGACAGCAACAGTGGCAAGATTCTTCCCTTTTCTGACCACGCTATGTCAATTATCCATTGAAATATCCACAGCATTCGAGCCAATCTGGATGAATTGTCGATCGTCTTACAATCCTACTCCCCGGTCATCACTTGTCTTAAGGAGACAAAGCTTGGTCCCCACGATCGCTTCGCTTTCCCCCATTTTCAGTCAGTCTGATTTGGTCTCCCTTCTGTTGAAGGCACTCCAGCACATGGAGGACTCATGATTCTTCTCCATGATGCTCTCCATTAACACCCAATCCCCTTAAACAGTTCCTTCCAAGCTGTGGCTGTCCATTTTTCCCTTTCTGGATACACCTTCTCTCTATGTACTGTATACATTCCATCGTCAACACCGATGGCAAGAGCTTATCTCCTTCATTTCCTTGGTCAGCTCCCACTCGCCTATTTGTTGGTTGGGGACTTCAATGCCCACCACCCGCTTTGGGGATTTCCGCATCCTTGTCTGTGAGGCTCTCTATTGATTGACCTCTTCCACCAAGCAGATTTTGTTTGCCTCAACACTGGGGAACCTTCATTTCTGTCTCCACGACAAATTTCTCTCATTTGGACCTTTCGGTCGGTACTGTTCAGCTAGCTGGGTGCTTTGAATGGTTCGCTCTTGCTGATTCACACACGAGTGACCATTTTCCATGTGTCCTTCGATTGCAGCCACAACTGCCGTTTATGCGCCCGAGACACTGGAAATTTGCCTGAGCCGATTAGACACTTTTTTCGTCTCTAGCGACATTCTAGGACCGTCACTTTTCTAGCGTCGACGATCAGAACTTATTCTTACAGCCACAGAATGTTCAATACCTCGAACCTCAGATTTTCCCCACCGCCCCCCTGTTCCTTCGTGGAAAGAGGCGTGCCGTGGCGCAATCCGCGAGTGGAGACGTCCTCTTTGCGTTTTCCGCCACCATCCGATTTTGGCCAACTGTATCCACTATAAGCAATTACGTGTGCCATGACGTCGCGTCATCGGCGATAGCAAGAAGCCAAGCTGGGACTTATTTACTAGCTCCTTTAACACATTCACTCCCTCCTCAGTAGCTTGGAGTGGAATTAGATGGTTATCTGGCGCGCCTAGTTTCTCCCCGATCTCTGGGCTCACTGTCGCGTATGATGCCTTAGTGGACCCAATCGCAATTTCTAACTCACTGGATCAACACTTTGCTGAGATTTTGAGCTCTTCAAATTACCCGCCAGCCTTTTCCCCGAAGAAACGTGCAACGGAAGTGCGAACTATTGCTTTCTCCTCTCAAAATAGCGAAAGGTATAATACTGTTTCCTCCATGCAGGAACTCCAACACGCACTCTCTTCTTCTCGCTCTTCCACCCCAGGATCGGATGGTATCCACATCCAAATGTTGCTGCATTTATCAACCCATAGTCTGCGTTACCTCCTTCGTCTTTATAATCGAATTTGGACCGACAGTACCTTTCCGAGAAAATGGCGGGAAGCTACCACTGTTTCTGTTCCGAAACCTGGAAAGGACAAACATCTCCCCTCCAGCTATCGCTCCGTATTTCTCACGAGTAGTGTATGTAAGGTTTTGGAGTGTATGGTGATTGCCATTTAGCATGGTGGCTGGAGTTCAGAAGCCTTTAAACATCTGCCCAATGCGGTTTCCAAAAGCAGGGTTCTCCAGTTGACCATCTTGTTCCTGAAACTTCCTGACAGATTAAAACTGTGTGCCGGACCGAGACTCGAACTCGGGACCTTTGCCTTTCGCGGGCACGTGCTCTACCAACTGAGCTACCGAAGCACGACTCACGCCCCGTCCTCACAGCTTTACTTCTGCCAGTACCTCGTCTCCTACCTTCCGAACACTCCGATGTAGAGTAAAAATCTCGTTCTAGAAACATCCTCCAGGCTGTGGCTAAGCCATGTCTCTGCAATATCCTTTCTTTCAGGAGTGCTAGTTCTGCAACGTTCACAGGAGAGCTTCTGTAAAGTTTGGAAGGTAGGAGACGAGGTACTGGCGGAAGTAAAGCTGTGAGGACGGGGCGTGAGTCGTGCTTGGGTAGCTCAGTTGTTAGAGCACGTGCCCGCGAAAGGCAAAGGTCCCGAGTTCGAGTCTCGGCCCGGCACACAGTTTTAATCTGCCACGAAGTTTCATATCAGAGCACACTCCGCTGTAGAGTAAAAATGTCATTCAAGAACCATCTTGTTCCTCTCTCCGCTTATTTCATGAACAACTTTCTCAGGATACGTCAAAAGGTAGCATTAGTTTTTGATCTGAAGAGAGCATAGGATACCTGTTGGAATACAGGAATTCTCCGCACACTGTTCTCTTGGGGTTTTCGTGAATTTATGACAGAGCGCACATTTAAAGTGTGGGTCAACGCAACTCTCTCCCGTACTTTCTCCCAAGAAAACAGGGTGCCTCAGGGATTCATGCTGTTGTACCGTTTGCCATCGCCATAAATCCAATTATGGCTTGTCTCCTTCCTGATGTCTCAGGCTCCCGCTTTGTGGACGATTTTGCGCTCTACTACAGCTCTCAACGGACCAGCCTTCTTGAACGACGTCTTCAAGGATGTCTCGATCGCCCCTGGACCTGCCTGCTCTGTGACCTTTGTCAGTTTCCCAAGGATGTTACCCCTTCTCTCGTTTATTGTCAGGCATTTGCTGTTCTATGTGCACAAATTAAGGATGTCACATTTATTGACACTTACAGCTCAAAAACATAATTTGGTGTTGGCAATGCCTATTTTGTTGGTGACACCCCAATCGATTTTGGCTTCCCGACCAGTGTTCGGTTTTTACTGCGCACCTTTAGGCTGTTCTCCAGGCTGTCCAATACATCCGTCGCCATCAGCGGATACAGATATTATATGCTCAGATCCGCTCAGCTCTCTCCTCAGTCTCCAAGCTCTCTACCATGTCCACCCTCTGGTCCAAAGTATTCAGGACTGCCTCCACGTGCTCCACTTCGGGGCGTCTCCTTGGCATTCCTCTGGATACCAGGACACGTTGGTATCCGTGGAAACGAGGCGGCCGATATATCGGCCAAGGCTGCAGTCTCTCTCCTTCAGCCTCCTATTCGGATGATTCCCTTCGCCGATCTACGGAGTGTTTTATGTCGTCGTGTTGCTCTTTTATGGCACGCACATTGGTCTACATTTTCCAATAATAAGTAGTGGGACGTGAAAGCTCTTCCCTATGCTTGGACCTCTTCCTCCCAAACTCATCGTCGGGAGGAGGTAATTTTAACTAGACTCCAGCTAGGGCACTGCTTTTTTAGTCATCGACATCTTTCAAGTGGCAATCCTCCCCCGCTGTGTCCCAGCTGCTCTCAGCTGTGGATGGTGAAACACCTTTTTCTTAAGTGCACCTATATTACTCCGTTACGCGCCTGTCTACAGCTGTCGCCTGATATATCTTCCATTTTTGTAGATAACACGCACTCAGCCGATCGCGTTCTAGAGTTTATTAGTGTCAGAGAGATGACGTAAGTCATTTGAAGCTCTTTTTGGGGACAAACATCCCCCGCTTTCTATAGTGGTTTTTTATTTTCTTAGTTTCCCCACATTTTTGAGTTTCGCTCCCACTACTACTGGTTTCCAGTTTGGTTTTTTTATCTTTTCCCAAGCCACAGACCGGGCGCTAATGACTGTAGCAGTTTTGCGCCCTAAAACCATAACAAAGAAAACCTATCTACAAAAAATAAGAACTCAAATTCTATATTGTCCTACAAATAGTTAACCTTCTCTTTATTCTTACAAAAATTAGCTCCCTACCATAAATTCTTTACCAGGAAAATTGCTAAAAGAAATGGTTTTTAGAAAGTCTGGAGATGAATATTATAGCTGTTACTAACACTATTCTTAATACCATCAACGTCTAATTACATGTATATAAAACATGTATATAATTTAAATAAATCCCTCATCAAAAATATATCCAAATCATTCATCCTAACACGATAGCTCCTCATACACACATAATGATCTAAAATCCTGAATTCAATATCATCCAGTTCCTATTCTAAATAGCATCTTTACTCCTAGTATGAATAATTTGTCTATACTTTTATAAATTATAAAATGCTTAGCTATCCACCATGTCCTGGAAGCATTTGACTAGTTCAGCTTTCAGCCACTAGGGTTGCTAGTGAACTCAACCACTACTCCCACAAAATTCTCAACACCTATTTGTTCATCCTAAGATCACCTGACACTACATCATCACACTTATATAAGGAGCCACACCATGCTCATTTTTCTCACTTGTCCGTTGTGTGCCACATCGTTCGTTAGTTTGTGCTAGCTATTTCTTCGTTGACTACACAACACTGCAGAGTCCAGTGGGAAGAGACCTGGAGTCCAGGATTCGCTATTATCGAGTAAGTAAATAATTTCTATTTTTCACTTTCCTCTATATCTTATATATTTTCCTTATTAAATTACACATCTTGTCGTTATAGTGGACCTCTTCTACTTAATCCTCGAGAGTGAGGAACGGACTGGAGCTCAACAGGCTCCCCAACCCCTTGTGCTCCACGGACAGCGAGAATTGCCTTGTGAGTATAATTTTAATTCGAATCTGTTCGTCATTTTATATAAACTATTCCAAAAAAAAAATTTCCTATTTCGTACTTATTTTTTTCTTTGTTTCTAGATCACTTAATGGAAGTGCAGCTTCAGTTGTAAGTGGAGCTGGGGGGGTGTCCCACGTAGCACCCTACATAACTGTGTTCAGCCCCCAGCTACAAATAGCCCAGACCACCACCACCACTCACATAAGTACGTAGAAAAATAAATAACTCTCAATCGTCTTTACACACACACGCACACACACACACACACACACACACACACACACACACACACACACACACACATTATATATGCGAAGTGTGTGGTAGTTAGAATTCATTTTCTTCACCTCGCCAGCAGCGGTAGACAATGTACTTATTTACTTTATCTCTTTCTTCTACAGTGATTACGCCTCAACAACGCATCGCACGTGTACCAGTGGCGGGTACACCATCCAACCAGCAGCGTCTGCAGAGACACTCGTCTCCAGTGAAGGCGCCTCTGGTCGCCGCGCGGAAACCTGCCATGTTCATGGAGCCTGTGCCCAGCTGTTCGCACTGAGGATGCCCCGACCACCACGTGCGTCTCCTCCACTGGCATCATGCGAGGTACACCGCGTACCAGCTAGCTGCACTAGCTCTAGTTATAGCAATAGTATTAGTGACGATCCTGTGGCTAGTGGCAGTTCTCTCGCCCGTCCTTTTAGTCAAGTACATCTAGTTGGTGACACCATATTGCATTTGCAGTACTCAGTGATTGCAGACGACTTCGAGGAGCGAATCTCGTTCACTAGGGTAGAGAACATGACAGGGGGGTACCGTGATCCTGTAGGATGTCTACATGTGTGCATTCCTGTCATGGAAACAGAGCTCCTCAAGGTAGTCAATGATCCACAGTACACCGCCCTTAAATTCAGTGCAGTGCTATGCATTGAATTATCACCCCCCCCCCCCCTCCAGTTAAATCTGGTGATGGAGAGACTAGTATCCATTATCTTTGGGGGGATAATGGCGTGATAATGCGGAGCACATCAATCGCCGAGTGGTTTCATAAATCCACCTTCAGTGCTATATTGGGTCAGTTTTCCGAGACAACGGCTCAGCGAAAGCACTCGGCAGAATTCTACACCTGAACATCCATATACGTGTCTACGATCTGGTAAATGGAGGGTCTAGCTATATCAAGCTCCCTAAATATGTAGCTAATAAGCAGGCATTCGTTAATGTCGAAAATAGGAAAGATCATGCTTGTTTTGCATGGTCAGTCTTGGCTTGCGAAAGAAAGTGTGATCGAAGGGATCATCCTGAGTGTCCCAGTACATACCATTTAGGTGATAACATTCATTTGTGTTATAACTTTGATGGTATGCAGTACCCCGTCACGATCCAGGACATGCCTAAATTTGAGGTGCAGAATATCAGCATATCGGTTCATGTATATGGCCTGATGAAGAAGAAAAGCAAGTCAGATGAGCAAGACAGACATATCGTCGTTGGCCCCCTCCATTTCTCATAATTTTCAGGTGAGCGAGAGTAGCATGTTAACATGCTGCCCCCCCCCCCCCCCAGGGCGTCCACAACTCTTTTGTGGATACGTGCGTAGCGAGCATGGGACCCCGAGCTGATGTGGCCCTCCTTCCTTTCCGGGCTGCATACCTTCCTTTTCCGCATCCTTTTCTATCCCTCATCTGGGCCCCCCACTCCCCTCTGGCTCTTTCATTCCCTTTCTCACCATCTGGGAGTACGGTTTGTGCCTAAGTCCGGAGACGGATGCTCGTAAATGCAACGCATTCTTCGCCTTCCCTGCTTGTATGTCTTCATCCTTCCTTTGTCCTTCTCTTTACCTTACCTCTTCTCTTTACCCTTTTCTCCGCTGTGGCGTTTGAGACCCCTCTTCTTTCCTTTCCCTTTCCCTTTCTCTTTCTTCCTCCCTGTGCATGTCTGAAGGCCAACCCACGCATTTTTGTGCATAGCCAGTGACGAGGTAACGCGTAATTCCCCGCCCCGGGTAGACAGGTAGGACACGTACGTACCCCCTGGTAACGGGCAGGCCCAGGGTGGGGTGATTACCCGAGCTGATACCTTCCGAAAGTGCCGATTGGTCCCTCCGTCCGTTTGTCGGGAGGTGTGACCTGAGGTGTGAACAATCACCTAAGGCGGGAGTGCCCTCAGAGAGGGCACCCACAAGGGAGGAGCGCGCCATCGGAGACGCCGGTAATTATGGGGATTCTTCCACAATGGTTTCCTCACCTTCCACTATGTCTGCTCACAAGCGTAAGTTCACTGAGTCTCAGCCACAGACAGTTCTTCCATCGTTGACATATTTCCTTTTTGTTTCTCGGTCTGACAAAGGTCACGACTTCTCCACGGTCAACCCTTTACATTATTCAGAAAGGTGTCGACGCAATTGCACGTCCTGTAAAGTCTTGTTCCAGATTACGGAATGGCACCTTGTTGTTAGAAACAGTCAGTGCCCTCCAGGCACAAAAATTGCTGCGTACTTCACTGCTCCACACCTTCCCTGTCTGGGTTGAAGCGCACCGCACTTTAAATTCCTCACATGGACTCGTTTATACACGCTCCCTCGATGGATTGTCTGACGAAGAAATTCAGCACTACCTGTCTGACCAGGGCATAACGGCTGTTCATAGAGTTATGAAAAGGGTTGACACGAACCTCATTCCAACCCTCACTGTCTTCTTGACATTTGACAAAGTTCAACTGCCATCGAAAATCAAAGCAGGCTATGAGATAATTTCCGTTTGCCCTTATGTCCCAAACCCTACGCGTTGCTATCTATGTCAGCGGTTCAATCACACCAGCCAGTCCTGTTCCAATCCGGCCAAATGTGTTACGTGTGGCATGGATGCCCATGAGGGTGCTTGTCCACCTCCATCCCCTCGCTGCATCAACTGTGGGTGGCCACGCTGCTTCCTCTCGAGATTGCCCCGTTTTTGAAGACGAAAAGCTCATCCAGGAAATCAGAGTGAAGGAAAAGGTGTCGACCTTTGCTGCTCGAAAATTATTCGCCGGTCGACAGCCCACCGTGCCTCAGACAGGAAAATACAGCACTGGCCTTGCTTCTCCTCGGCCAACAAAGGATGCGGCCACGCAGACTTGCGACCCCACCTTCAGTGCCACGGTCGTCAGATCGGTCAGCGCAAAGATCGCCCGTTCAACCTCACCACTTTCGCCTGCCCACTCTATGGCTCACCCTTCATCGGGTTCTGCTAAGTCTCGGGCCCAAAAGTCAGACACCAAGATTTCGAAAAATAAGCATACTCATGAAGATTTTTACATACCCCAACATAACAACCATCAGTTCCTCCTCCATCTGAACATCATATATCCAAGAAGGCTACTAAGAAACCCAGTTCATCTCCTTCTCCGCCAAGGCGTGTCCCATCTACAGCACCAACTGGCGGAAATCGCCCTCGGCCGTCTTCTGTGTCGCCAATGCGCACTGCTGGCAGCCGATCAACCGGCCGATCGCTGGTGGCAGGAGCTGCTCCTGAACAACCTATGGATCAGGATCTTCTGCCTTCGGCTGAATGCCATTCCATGCTGTCGGTTGCAAGCTCTGAGCAGTCGTTGAGTTGACAGCAACCTTCATCACATTCCTCCATTTTCTGTTCACCCTATGTCCGTTATCCACTGGAATATCCGCGGCATTCGAGCCAATCGGGATGAGTTGTCGATCATCTTACGTAACTACTCTCTGGTCATCTTCTGTCGTCAGGAAACAAAGCTGCGTCCCATTGACCGCTTTGTTCTCCCCCATTTTCAGTCCGTCTGATTTGATCTCCCTTCTGTTGAAGGCACTCCAGCCCATGAAGGACTCATGATTCTTCTCCATGATACTCTTCATTATCACCCAATCCACTTAAACACTTCCTTCCAAGCTGTCACTGTCCGTCTTTCCCTTTCTGGATATACCTTTTCTCTTTGTACTGTATACTTTCCATCGTCCACACCAATGGCACGAGCTGATCTCCTTCATCTTCTTGGTCAGCTTCCACCCCCCTATTTGCTGGTTGGGGACTTCAATGCCCACCACCCGCTTTGGGGATCTCCACATCCTTGTCCACGTGGCTCACTATTGCTAGACGTCTTCCACCAAGCGGATCTAGTGTGCCTCAACACTGGGGTCCCTACATTTTTGTCTGCCTCCACGACAAATTTCTCTCACTTGGACCTTTCGGTCGGTACTGTTCCGCTAGCTTGGCGCTTCGAATGGTTCGCCCTTGACGATACACACTCGAGTGACCACTTTCCATGTGTCCTTAGACTGCAGCCTCAACTGCCACATATGTGCCCGTGACGCTGGAAGTTTGCCCAAGCCGATTGGACACTTTTTTCGTCTCTAGCGACATTCGATGACCGTCACTTTCCCAGCGTCGACGATGAGGTCACACATATTACCGACGTTATTCTTACAGCTGCGCAACGTTCAATACCACCCACCTCCGAATTGCCCTGGCGCCCGCCAGTTCCTTGGTGGAACGAGGAGTGGCGTGACGCAATACGTGAGCGGCGACGTGCTCTTTGCGTTTTGCGCCACCATCCTACTTTGGCCAACTGTATCCGCTACAAGCAGTTCCGAGCACGATGCCGTCGCGTCATCTGCGATAGCAAGAAGGCAAGCTGGAAATTCTTTATTAGCTCATTTTACACTTTCACTCCCTCCTCGGAAGTTTGGAGTCGGATTCGACGGTTATCAGGCGCGCCTAGTATCCCCCGGTCTCTGGGCTCACTGACACGCATGATACATTCGTGGACCCCGTCGCAATTTCTAACTCATTGGGTCAACACTTTGCTGAGATTTCGAGCTCTTCAAATTACCCGCCAGCGTTTCTCCCGAAGAAACGTGCAGCGGAAGTGCGACCTCTTGCTTCCTCCTCTCCAAATCGCGAAAGCTACAATACTGTTTTCTCCATGCGGGAACTCCAACATGCACTCTCTTCTTCTCGCTCCTCCGCCCCAGGACCGGATGGTACCCACATCCAAATGTTGCTGCATTTACCAACCCATAGTCTGCATTACCTCCTTCGCCTTTATAATCGAATTTGGACTGACAGTACTTTTCCCAGACGATGGCGGGAAGCTATCGTCGTTCCTGTTCCGAAACCTGGAAAGGACAAACATCTCCCCCTCTAGCTATCGTCCCATTTCTCTCACGAGTAGTGTCTAAGGTTTTGGAGCATATGGTGAATTACCGTCTGGCATGGTGGCTGGAATCCCGCAGTCTTTTAACACCTGCCCAATGCGGATTCCGAAAGCATCGTTCTGCAGTTGACCATCTTGTTGCTCTCTCCACTTACATCATGAACAATTTTCTCCAGAAACGCCAAACAGTAGCAATATTTTTTGATCTGGAGAGAGCATACGATACCTGTTGGAGGACAGGCATCCTCCGCACACTGTTCTCTTGGGGCTTTCGAGGTCGGCTGCCCCCTTTTTCTTCGCGAATTTATGGCAGAGCGCACATTTAGGGTGCGGGTGAACACTACTCTCTCCCGTACTTTCTCCCAAGACAACAGGGTACCCCCGGGCTCCATGCTGAGTGTTGTACTGTTTGCCATTGCCATCAATACAATTATGGATTGTCTCCTTCCTGATGTCTCGGGCTCCCTCTTTGTGGACGATTTTGCGATCTACTACAGCTCTCAACGGACCAGACTTCTTGAACGACGCCTTCAAGGATGTCTAGATCGCCTCCACTCTTGGAGCATCGAAACCAGCTTCCGTTTTTCTCTAAGTAAGACCGTTTGTGTTAATTTTTGCGACGTAAGGAGTTTCTTCCACCCTCCTTACATCTAGGACCTGTCAACCTTCCGTTTTCGGACGTCGCTAAATTCTTGGGTCTTATGTTTGACAGAAAACTGTGCTGGTCGTCCCACGTTTCATACCTTTCGGCTCGCTGTCTGCGATCCCTCAACACCCTCCGTGTCCTGAATGGTACCTCCTGGGGAGCGGACCGAGTGGTCCTCTGCCTGTATCGCGCTCGAAATTGGACTATGGAAGCATAGTTTACTCCTCTGCTCGGCCTTCTATTCTTCGGCGTCTCGACTCTATCCACCACCGTGGATTAAGTTTAGTGTCTGGAGCTTTTTACACCAGCCCTGTGGAAAGCCTTTATGCTGAGACTGCTGAACCTCCGCTGTCCAATCGGCGAGCAGTCCTTCTGAGTCGTTATGCTAGCCATCTGTCTTCCATGCCTGCTAATCCAGCGCATGACATTTTTTTCGACGCCTCCTTTGATGTAGGGTATGCATGCCGCCCCTCCTCCCTACTAGCCCCGGGAGTCCGCCTCCGTCAACTGCTCCATTCTCTTTCCTTCCGCTTTCCTAAAACCTTCTTGACAACTTGGGTTACAGCACCGCCTTGGCTCCCTCCCCGGATCTGCCTGCTCCATGACCTTTGTCGATTTGCCAAGGATGGTACCCCTTCACTCGTTTATCGTCGGGCATTTGCTGCTCTATGTGCACAAATGACGGACGCCACATTTATTTACACCGACGGCTCGAAAACATCGTTAGGTGTAGGGAGTGCCTATATTGTTGGCGACACCCCAAATCACTTTCGGCTTCCCGACCAGTGTTCGGTTTATACTGCGGAGCTTTACGCTGTTCTCCAGGCTGTCCACTACATCCGCCGCCATCAGCGTATACAATACGTTATCTGCTCAGATTCTCTCAGCTCTCTCCTCACTCTCCAAGCTCTTTATCCTGTGCACCCTCTGGTACACCGGATTTAGGACTGTCTGCGCTTGCTCCACCTGGGGGGCGTCTCGGTGGCGTTCCTGTGGCTCCCGGGATACTTTGGTATCTGTGAAAATGAGGCGGCCGATATTGCAGCCAAGGCTGCAGTCTCTCTTCTTCGGCCAGCTATTCCATCGATTCCTTTCGGCGATCTACGGAGCGTTTTATGTCGTCGTGCTGTTCATTTATGGCACGCACATTGGTCGACACTTCCCCATAATAAATTGCGGGACGTGAAAGCTCTTCCTTGTGCTTGGACCTCATCCTCCCGAACGCGTCGTCGGGAGGAGGTAATTTTAACTAGACTCTGGATAGGGCACTGTCTTTTTAGCCATCGACATCTTTTAAGCGGCGGTCCTCACCCACTCTGTCCCCACTGCTCTCCGCTGTGGATCGTAAGACACCTATCAATTGAGTGCCCCTATTTTACTCCGTTTCGCGCACGTCTACAGCTGTCGCCTGATATATAGTCCATTTTAGCAGATGACACGCGCTCCGCCGATCGCGTTCTCGAGTTTATTAGTGCCAGTTTAATGACATCAGTCATTTGAAGCTTTTTTTGGGACAACCATCCACTTTCTGTAGTGGATTTTTAAGCCTTCCTTCTGCTTTTAGTTTCTCCAATTTTTTGAGTTTCGTTCCCATTGCTGCTGGTTTTTATTTTCGGTTTTTTACTGTTTCCTAAGTCACGGACCGGGCGCTCATGATCATAGCAGTTTTGCGCCCTAAAACCAAAACAAAACAAAAAATCTATCCTCTAACCTGTCCATTTCCTTTTTACATTTTCTAACCTACCTGCCAGATTAAGGGATCTAAGTTTCCGCATTCAGATCCGTAGAGAGCCAGTATTGTTTCTCTTGATGACGTGAAGTAACAGCTTAGCTGATCTGATGCTCGAGCAACAACAGCTGGCTGCTAAGCGGTAACTCATTAAGATCTGAGGCCAATGTTGAACTGTACTCTCAAACTGGGGTTGCTAATAAAATATCGATTTATCGATACTTTGCAAAAATTATAGATATTTATCGGCGACAATTTTATTCCCGATGTATCGCTATTGAAATATCGAGTGATGATATTTTCATTTTACATTATTTTTTCACAGTTTTCGGTAAATATTTGAAATTGTGGTTGAATATAATTTTACTTTATATGAAATGACAAAATCGAACGACAGACCCATAGGACACGTTTCATTGTGCCACTTACATGCAGTTGTCACTGTCAGCGAAGTGGGTATTGACAAGTTTGAACGTGCATCGTTTTCTTTCCAATTCTTGCTCTAAGGGCTGATGAGCTGGTTGCTAGCTTCTTGACGTGCAGAATACCTAATAATAAATCAAAACTTAAACACACAGCTCTAAGATCGACACACAATATGCAGCCGATATATTTATTGATCTGTACGTCGGTATCCTTTCCGTCTATATATCGATACTTTTTCTATGTGATGTAGGTCAACACTAACATTTTTTTAAAAAATATCTGTGCATGAGATTCGCGATATATTTAAAAATGTCAACTCTCCTAGCTCAGACACTTGGAACCTTGTTCAGGGGCTGGCTACCCCCTGTAAGGGGACGCCACTGACGCCACGGTGTTTGCCCCAGAGCCCTGCACGAGAGCAACGACCTTGCCAAACACAACTCGTGGCCTCGCCGACCGTAAGTGAAAGAGGCGGAGAAAGGGCACGAAATGGGACAAGTGCCGGGTAGGACCAGCGTCAGGGTAGTGCATCGCTGTCAGTGACAGTCAAAAAGGGCTCAGTGACTCAAAGGTTAGAAGAGGGAAGGAAACAGTTAGCAAGTCAGGTGCAAAGCAAGCTAATTGAATTATATAAAATTTTGTAGTGAGTTTTTAGAGATGGGACAGTCGTCTCGAGGGTCAAAATGACGACAGAATGCCTACTCAGGAGGAATTCAGCATCAATTTTGTAAATAGTTTGATTGAAATTGTCGTATCGAAGTAGTCCCAGAGGATAGAATTTCTTTAAGGTATTGTTTGTTTTATTGTAAATAATTTGTGTTGACGTACTTCAGCAAAAGCGTTTGAAATTTCTTTGATGTTTGAATATTGTTACTACCAGTAACGTGTGTAACTCGGAGGATGCTGTACCCTTCATGACGTGTTCTGACCTGTGAGATAGCTTTGTGGGGGCGTTGCAGAGTAGAGTGAGTGTGTTCACACTTTGCGGAGTGCAGTCGCAGCTGTAGTGGTTCCAAAGTACTGACGAACTTGTCTGTGCACCGTATTCTGTTACTAAATTTACTACTTTTCAACGGTGTCTCGTGCTGTTTCTGGAGGAACAACGGATGAATAAACTTTCGCACACATCTGCTCGCTGTGATTCATAAAGTTGTTTGTGCGTTGTAGTAATTTATTAAATTTAGTACCGTAGTTGACAGGTGGTTGGAAACGTAGACTTTGTAGCAGAAATAAATTAGTAGGGAAGCAGTAGCGTAAGGTCAGTACTCTTGAGGTGCAGTTACAAAATGCACAGGAGGAACTAGGTAGGATTAGGAGGGAGAATGGTGCTGGGGTATGGGAGCTGGCAGTTGGTAAGAAGGCCGCTAGGAGGAGGAGATACTCAGACAGTTGTATTTTGCCTATCGCCAATAGATTTTACCAACTGTCGGAGTTTAATGGGAAGGAGCCTCTTGTAGCTGTACGTGTAGGAAATGCGCAGCAGACTCAGTAGCTAAGGTCGCTAACACAGCTGCAATTTCAAATAGGAGGAGGTTGTGTTACTAGGGAGTTCAAATGTCAGATATGTAGACGAGCAGGAAATGTTAGGGAGGGAGTACCAGGTCACCAGAATTGCGAAACCTAGTGCAGGGTTGTCTCAACTGACTGTTAACTTAGGGCAGTTACATAGAATTTTGTGAAAGATCAGGAGTTAGTGAATTGTGTGACGGACTGGGGATAGTCTTGATGGGGAGGGGGAGTATGATTCAAGTGGTGACCTGGAAAAGAATGTCGTTGTTAGGCGTGTCAACTAGGGGCTCGAGAAGGCACTGATGGTGGTGAGCACGGTTCAGATTGTAGAGGTGCCTGCAGACCCTATCGATAGATCGGGTTTCCCTAGCCGTGCTCTGTACGTCAACAGGTACGGGAAGGGGAGGTTGGCAAAGCTTACAGGTGACAGTGCAGTGGGCGGTGGTGTGATTACTCTTGAGAAAACCACAGCAGTAGTTGGTGTTAAAGCTGTATCTGTTTTACATTGAAGTTAAATGATAGGTACCTCTGCTTAAAGGAAGGCTCTCTAACAAAGAAACCACCTTCGAAGGAGGTCAGTCGTCGAATTAGTGAATGAATTAGCATATTTTATGAAAATATCAGCGGTATTAGAGATACAGTGCACTGCTTATACATGACGACTCTGGAATATTGGTACATCCGAGCACCACTTAAATAGTGTGACAATTCAGAGGCTTCCTTTACCAGGATACAGATTAGCTGGCCGTTTTTCAAGGATTTCTTTGTGCAGTGGGGGTGTGGTCATGTACCTAGAAAACAGTATTCCATTTGAGTCCCTAGATGTATCGAAACACTACATTGAACGAGTATTTGAATGTTGTGGAGTAGTAGTTGAATTTAGTGAAATTAAACTTTTAATTATAGTTATTTATAGGCCCCGTCAACTCTGACTTCACAATATTTCTGCTCAATCTAGAGACGTTTCATGGTCCACTTTACAGGAAGTATCATGCATGAAATAGTTCATGTGGTGACTTCGATATTAGTTTTGCGTGTTACTGTGCAAGAAAAAGGTTATTGAGAATCTCCTACATTCGTATGATCTGATGCAATCTCTATTTCTTCCAACCAGGTTGCAGGTGCACAGTTGCACAATCATAGATAGTATTTTTATTTATTCTTCATTACTAAATAGGCGTTCTATCAATAAAAGGGTGAATAGCCTTTCAGACCATTATGCACATATTTTTGTACTCAGACAAATGTTTTACATAATTACAAACTACACAGAAAACGAATCCAACGGCAGTAGAGAGTTTTTTTAAATCTCATTAAGGAACAAGAGTGGCAGGACAGATACAATGTTTCCCTTCATCTTCTTCATCATCATCTTCATCTACATCTACATGGTTACTCTGCATTTCACACTTAAGTGCCTGGCAGACGGTTCATCGAAGCATTTTCATATTACTTCCCTACCATTCCACTCACGAATGGCGCGAGGGAAAAAGGAACACCAAAATCTTTCCGTTCGAACTCTGATTTCTCTTATTTTATTATGATGATAATTTCTCCCTACGTAGGTGGGTGTCAACAAAATGTTTACGTATTCGGAAGAGAAAGTTGGTGATAGAAATTTCGTAAATAGATCTCGCCGCAAAGAAAACAGCCTTTGTTTCAGTGACTGCAACCCCAACTCGCGTATCATATCAGTGATACTGTCACCCCTATTGCGCGATATAACGAAATGAGCTGCCCTTCTTTGCACTTCTTCGATGTCCTCCGTCAATCCTATCCGGTAAGGATCCCATACCGCGCAGCAATATTCCAGCAGAGGACGGACTAGTGTAATGTAGGCTGTCCCTTTAGTGGGTTTGTCGCATCTTCTAAGTGTTCTGCCAACAAAGCGCAGTCTTTGTTTCACCTTCCCCACAATATTATGTACGTGGTCTTTCCAATTTAAATTGCTCGTAATTGTAATTCCTAGGTATTTAGTCGAATTGACAGCCCTTAGACTTGTGCGATTTATCGTATACCCAAAATTTATCGGATTTCTTTTGGTACCCATGTGGATAACCATGCACTTACCTTTGTTAAGTGTTAATTGCCACTTTTCACACCATACAGAAATTCTCTAGATAATTTTGTAGTTTGAATTGATCGTCTGATGATTTTACTAGACGATAAATTACAGCGTCATCTGGAAACAATGTAAGGGGGTTGCTCAGATTATCACCTAAATCATTTATATAAATCAGGAACAGCAGAGGGCCTATGACACTACCTTGGGGAACGCCAGATATCACTTGTTTTACTCGATGATCTACCGTACATCACTACAAACTGTGACTTCCCTAGAGGAAATCACGAATCCAGTCACACAACTGAGACGATACTCCATATGCATGCAATTTGATTAATAGTCGCTTGTGAGGAACGGTATCAAAAGTGTTGGTTAATTATCAATAAGTCACTTTCTTCAAGGTGATTCATAATGTTCGGTACAGTACATTCTCCAAAATCCTACTGCAAGTTGGTCACTGATATGGGTCTGTAATTCAATGGGTTACTCCTATTTCCTTTCTTGAATATTGGCGTGAGCTGTGCTACTTTGCAGTCTTTAGGAACAGACCTTTCGTCAAGTGAGCGGTTGTATATGATTGCCAAGAAAGGCGCTATTGTGTCTGCATACTCTGAAAGAAACCTGATTGGTATACCATCTGGACCGAAAGACTTGCCTCTTCTAAGCGATTTGAGTTGTTTCGCAACACCTAAGATATGTACTTTGATGTCACTCATGCTAACAGTTGTTCTGGTTTCGAATTCTGGAATATTTACTTCTTCATTCATGAATGAATTACGGAGAACTGTACTTAGTAACTCCCCTTTAGTGGCACCATCATAGGTAACATTTCCATCGCCAGGCCGTGGTGGCCGTACGGTTCTAGGCGCTGCAGTCTGGAACCGCGGGACTGCAACGGTCGCAGGTTCGAACCCTGCCTCGGGCATGGATGTGTGTGATGTCCTTAGGTTAGTTAGGTTTAAGTAGTTCTAAGTTCTAGGGGACTGACGACCTAAGATGTTAAGTCCCATAGTGCTCAAAGCCATTTGAACAATTTTTGAACATTTCCATCGCTATCGCGCAGTGACTGTATTGTTTTTTGCCACTTACGTACTTTATATACGACCAGAATATCTTGGGGTTTCTACCATATTTTGAGACAATTTCATTGCGCAAACTATTAAAAGCATCTCGCATTGACGTCCGTACTAAATTTCGAGCTTTCGTGAAACTTTGCCAGATTTGGGGATTTTGCGTTCTTTTGAATTTGGCATGCTTTTTTCGTTGCTTCGGGAACAGAGTTCCTACGTGTTTTGTGTACCATGGTGGATCAGTCCGTCTCTTATTTACTTAGGCGGTATGAATTTATCTATTGCTGTCTATACTGTATCTTTGAGTTTGAGCCGTATCTGGTCCATAGCTTGGAAGGAATGGAGACTCTCACTTAGGAAGTCATCAAGCGAATTATTATCTGCTCTTTTAAGTAGATATATTTTGCGTTTATTTTTAGTAGTTTTGGTTGATCTGGTTTTGAGCCTCGCTACAATGACCTTGCGTTCACTAATCCCTGCATCCGCCATGACTCTTTTAGATCTGTCTATTAGATTAGGTCAAGCGTGTTTTCGCAACCATTTACAATCCGTGTGGGCTCATGAACTAATTGTTCAAAGTAATTCTCAGAGAAAGCATTTAGTACAATTTCAGATGATGTTTTCTGTCTACCACCGGCTCTGAACATGTATTTTCGCCAATACATTTATCATCCTCTTTGAATGTTGCTTTCCATTAGAACGTTCAAAACTCGTTACTAGCAGTAAAAGGCAGCCTGCGTGGCTGACTAGTGGGTTAAGAATACCATGCAGAACAAAGTGGGAATTACATCAAAATGTAATAAGTAGCCGGAATCGAGCCCATTACTAACAATATTGTGGGCATGTGAAGTGGTAACAAAAGTACCTAAGGGGAGCGGACGCGAACGGGAGATCACGCTAGCGAAGATACGGGCAGCAAATCAAGACCACAGTGCTGGTGCACGCACAAGTGTTTCGGAGCACACCGTTCACCGTTGAACACAGCGCAGCGCAGCAGACCACCCTGCGTGATCACATGTTGACCCAATGACATCGTCAATTACGACTGCAGTCGGCATGGAACAATCGGGATTCGACCGTCGAACAGTGGAACCTGTCGGCTCTTCTGGTGAATCATATATGTGCTACACTACGTCGATGGTCGTTTCCACAAACACCGGCATCGAGGCGAACGGCAGCCCTAAACGCACAGCGCGCTGCGGACACAGGCCGGTGTGAGCAGTATTATGCTATGGAAGACATTCTCCAGCGCTTGCATGGGACCTGTGGTAGTAACCGAAGACACGCTGACAGCTGCGAACAGCCTGCATCCCTTCATGCTTAATGTCATCCCCGACGGCGATGTCATCTTTCTATAAATGTCCGTCTCGGAAGCAAAACCGTGCTACAGTGTTTTGAGGAGCATCATAACGAATTTACGTTGATGTCTTGGTGACCAAATTCGCCTGATCTATTCCTATGGAACGCATCTGGGTCGCTATCGGGCGCCACCACCGCGTACGCAAGTCAGTGGCCCGTTATTCACGCGAATTACATGACCTGTGCGTAGATATCCAATGCCACAAACCCACCAACCAACTGTCGGATCTCTCATACGTACATTCAATAGTTTATTACAAAGACGGACAGACAGGCTATTAAGCAGGTGATTATAATGTTTTGGCTCATTAATCATATTCTTAAATGTCGTTTCTTGTTAACAGTATCAACCTACTCCCATAAGGTAGCAGTTTCCATTCAAGTAATACTAGCAGAAATTCAATCTCCATTTGAATCGCAACTCCTTGGATCTTGCGCAGAAAGGCGTACAATATTCTGCTACATCCATTTTCAAAACGCTATGTCAAGAACTCAAAATCGTAGCAGTAATCGACGCGCTTTCAAATTTAAACTTACGAGCTTCCTAATAGATCACTGCTCCTATTCTATCGAGGAGTTGCTTGAAAAGTTAATTCCTTTGAATTTGTATGTTACATTGTTGACTGCGTTTATATACAATTACAGCTTGTCGTCTTTTCAGAAATAATATTTATTTTATGTTCTCTATTTCCTTTGTAGTTTCATATACTGACGCGTTTCATGAGCATGGAGATTTGCTTCTGAGTTTGGTCTCGTCGAAGTACACGTATAGATACCACAGATAGACTTTTCTCTAGCCTACCGTAAGTTGTGCAGAAGGAATGACTCCCACCATGTCCAGCCCCTCTGATGGAGAGACAGAGAATAACATAAAATAATACATTTTACTCTTCTGACAGTTGATGCAACCTGTACGGAAATTTACGTATCATTTGATGTATTACAGTGGTCGAAAGGGTCAATGCTCAAAGACGATGACATTAATCCTCAATTAAACCACATCAAACTAATTTTCCCCTGCAGTCGAATATCATCGTAGGCTTCACTAACCAGAGGAGATTTTCCTAATAACTTGAAATATGGTGAACAGCCACAAAGGCTGTTCGAGCCGTTATTTTCAATTAGAGACCACGGCTTCTTCTTCGCAGATGGACAGCATTCTTCCCTCCCGTTTCGACGAGTGCCTGCCACTCCAGGGAACCCATGCAGGCCAGAACAAATCTTAAGCGTCACTTCGGTTAGTTTGGATACGGGTACTTCTTTCTGCCGGTGGGTGCTTAGTGTGTTGCGATACAAAACTGACGGGAGAGGCCCCGTCTTCCTCAGTTGCCTCCAGTGGTTAATTGGAGCAGCTCCGTGGAGTTCAGTAGCACAGAAGCTGCCCAGTTTTGTACGTCTTCGTGCTTGCCTACTGTTCTCAGTAGCAGCTGTGGACCTTAAAACACCTGTTCCAAATATTTCGCATTAAAGGTAACGCTGCCTCGATTATTTATGATGCGTACCATCACAAAAATGCTTAACAATTATGACGTTCTTGGGAAATGAACAGCTCCTCTACAAAAATCAACACGGATTCCGCAAACAGAGATGCTATGAAACTCTGCTCGCTCTGTTCCTCCTTGAGATCCACAGCGCAGTGAACAACGGCGCTCAGGTTGATGCCGTGTTCCTTGATTTCAGTAAAAGGCATTTAACACCGTCCCGCAAGGCCCTTTAATGAAAAAAAATGAATCCAATCGCTGGTCTGCTCCGATATTCCATAAGCTCAAGACTTCCTTGCAGATAACACACAACACGTCGCTCTTAACGGAACTAAATCGACAGATGTAAAGATAAAATGTGGAGTACCACAGGGAAGTGTGATAAGATATTTGTTGTTCACAATATATATAAATGCTCTAGTAGAAAGCATCGGATGCTCATTAAGGCTATTAGCAGATAATGCAGTTGTTCATACCAAAGTAGCAACGCCGGAAGAAGGTAAGAATTTGCATAACGACCTGCAGAGAATTGATGAATGATGCGGATGCTGGCAGTTGACCCTGATAATGTAACATATTGTGCATACATACGAAAAGAAATCCACTACTGTACAGCTACACTGTTGATGACAAACAGCTGGAGACAGCGTCTGCTGTAATATATCTAGGCGTAACTACTCAGAGCAATCATAAGTCGAATGACAAGATATAACAGTGGGAAAAGCAGACACATGACTAAGATTCATCAGAAGACTCTTACGGAAACGTAGCTTACCCACGAAGGAAGTGGCTTATCAGCCGCTTGTTCGCCCGATTTTTCAGTATTGGTCATCTATCTGGGATCACTATCTGGTAAGACAGATAGAGGAGATAGTGAAGATCCAAAGAAGAGTGGTGCGTTCCATCATGGGATTGTTTAGCTGGCGAGTGAGCGTTACGGAGATTATAAACAAACTCCGCTGGCAAACGTTAAGAGAGAGACGTTAGTAGTAGAGCAAAGTATGTGTCACCCCACTTTCATTGTTGCCAAATTTATTGAAGATGGTGTTGCTGACGTCATCCAAGATAGCGGCGTGCAGACTTGGGAACAGCGCATGACGTCATCCAAGATGGCAGTTTTTGGCGGGAAGATAGGTCAATTGGGGTACGTCCACTAGCCTAACCCCCAGGTAAAATAGCGAGAATTTTGAATTTTTATGGGAAAATAGGTCAACTGGGCAACGACCACTAAAATAACCCTCTAGAAAACAATTGACCCAAATTCAAATTCCTACACAATAATGCATACAAAACTGTACATGTCTTTATTATTATTCATTATTATTGATTATCATTTATTGACATTCATTATCATTTATTGACATTCATTATCATTTACTGACATTCATTATCATTTACTGACATTCATTATCATTTACTGACATTCATTATCATTTACTGATATTCATTATCATTTATTGACATTCATTATCATTTACTGACATTCATTATCATTTCCTGACATTCATTATCATTTGCTGACATCCATTATCATTTATTATTATTTATACCATGCACGTGTGTATGCAGTCCAACTGTGTTAGATCACACCCCTGTCACCAGAGAGCCGCCATGACGTCATACAAGATGGCGGCTTTGGCGAGAAAATAATTCAATTCAGCTATGTCCACTAACCTAAGACTCCAGAAAAAAATTGAATTCCAACAGGATAATGGCGGGCTTCTCTTTATTATTCTTTATATCAAGTGCATTTCCAACTGGGTTATTTGACCTCTGCCCCACCTCCATTACGTGATTATAGATAGCCAACTGGGCCACATCCTAAGTCCACATAGTTTCAATTTTCGTGGTCACTTATGCTTCCGCCGCTAAATTATTAAATCTCGTCATTTGTACTAGGCTAAGTCACAAGGTGGGAAAATGACTCTTTATTTCAGGCATTTTGGTTATACACTTGTGTCCCAACTCACTTCGTAAACATCCTCGAGATGCTCACACCACGAACTGCAGAGCACAGCTGACATACCCGCAGCCGGCTGAGGCCCCACGCACCAGGTAGGCAGCGACCAGCCCCCAGCTACCGGCGTCCCAGAGTCGGCCACACCACTCGCCTTAAATAAACTTGTTTTGGCGAGCACTTAATGCTGGATAGGATGGAACCTGTCCATGGCTACGTCACAACGGTCAGCCGTTAAATCCAGCACCCGGTGGACAGACAAAGCATGCTTGCACTTTTGGTGGCAAAGTTGTCTTTCTGGACAGGTTCGAAAAGGTCCATATTCACGTCAGACACCTTCTCATCGGTCCGAGTTCCACCACGTGTCGGTCATGGACATAACCTTTCGCACCAAAGTTGTTTTTTCGGGACACTGGATTCTTCCCTGACGTCACACAACGGACTGAGATGTTTGCTACAAAATTCTGTCACGTTACCCACTAAAAGCTATTCTTTATTATTATTATTCATTATCATTTATTATTATTATTATTATTCATTATCATTTATTATTATTATTATTCATTATCAGTCATTACCATTTATTATCGGTCATTACCACTTATTATCGGTCGTTACCATTCATTATCGGTCGTTGCCACTTATTATCGGTCGTTGCCACTTATTATCGGTCGTTGCCACTTATTATCGGTCGTTGCCACTTATCGTCGGTCGTTGCCACTTATCGTCGGTCGTTGCCACTTATCGTCGGTCGTTGCCACTTATCGTCGGTCGTTGCCACTTATCGTCGGTCGTTGCCACTTATCGTCGGTCGTTGCCACTTATCGTCGGTCGTTGCCACTTATCGTCGGTCGTTGCCACTTATCGTCGGTCGTTGCCACTTATCGTCGGTCGTTGCCACTTATCGTCGGTCGTTGCCACTTATCGTCGGTCGTTGCCACTTATCGTCGGTCGTTGCCACTTATCGTCGGTCGTTGCCACTTATCGTCGGTCGTTGCCACTTATCGTCGGTCGTTGCCACTTATCGTCGGTCGTTGCCACTTATCGTCGGTCGTTGCCACTTATCGTCGGTCGTTGCCACTTATCGTCGGTCGTTGCCACTTATCGTCGGTCGTTGCCACTTATCGTCGGTCGTTGCCACTTATCGTCGGTCGTTGCCACTTATCGTCGGTCGTTGCCACTTATCGTCGGTCGTTGCCACTTATCGTCGGTCGTTGCCACGTATCGTCGGTCGTTGCCACGTATCGTCGGTCGTTGCCACGTATCGTCGGTCGTTGCCACGTATCGTCGGTCGTTGGCACGTATCGTCGGTCGTTGGCACGTATCGTCGGTCGTTGGCACGTATCGTCGGTCGTTGCCACGTATCGTCGGTCGTTGCCACGTATCGTCGGTCGTTGGCACGTATCATGCAACTGAGAACATCGTGCTACACTTTTGCATCCAAAGTTTGCTCGACAGTTGAATCAGCCATGACTGTACAAGAGCACATTTGGTCGCCACGAAACCCCTCGCTACGTTAGTTGACTCTCTGTCTCTCTCTGTCTCTCTCTGTCTCTCTCTGTCTCTCTCTGTCTCTCTCTGTCTCTCTCTCTGTCTCTCTCTCTGTCTCTCTCTCTGTCTCTCTCTCTGTCTCTCTCTCTGTCTCTCTCTCTGTGTCTCTCTCTGTGTCTCTCTCTCTGTGTCTCTCTCTCTGTGTCTCTCTCTCTGTGTCTCTCTCTCTGTGTCTCTCTCTGTCTCTCTCTCTGTCTCTCTCTCTCGTGCACTGTAACCGACCTTGCTCCCCGCAGATGCCCGACCTCTTAAACCACACACCCTCAATCGCCCCCTCCATACACGCAACGGACATAGTCTTCTGTAAATATGCTAACACCCACATCGTGCATCTAACCTATCAATTACCTAAGTAATTAATTCCATTTCAGTTATCATCATATTAAATAATTCAAGTTGCAATTTCATATACGTATGCAAAGGTGTTCAACGACCTACATTCAACTACTTTTAGAGGACCAGACCACCACCGCTTCCTATGAACCCTCACAGAGTTTGAATTCTGTCAGTAAAGAAACGTCGCTTGCGCTTTCGCTGCCAACCTAAGAAAATTGTGCGTAAAGAAAGGACACTTGTACTAACCTCATCCACCTGACCACCACATCCTCTTAGGATCAGGCACCAAGTGTGAAATCTGCAGTAAACAAAACTCACTTGCGTTTTCGCTGCCAACGTAAGAAAATTACTGGAAATGAAGTGTACCACCACCACCACCACCACCACCACCAACACCAACGCCACCACCACCACCACCTCCACCACCACTTCGTGCTGGAGCAGGTGGTAAAAGGACTCAGCCTGCACTAGGCTGATGGAAGGAGGAAGTAGTGTACTTTATTTATTTGGGAGCAATTTACTTAGAGATGGTGTACATGTATCACAGAACACATACTCTGACGTGCCGCCACAGCATACAGATGCGCAAACTACTACTACAAAACTCGTGTATAACGCTCTACACACATGGTTGCTAATTGTAAACCATCAAAAATTTCACTGAACAGCCTACAGACATTTGAAACACCCCTAAATAATTCAAAACATTAACACCCATAGAATGGAACAAATCATTATTTCTCTAAATAAGAATCCACCTACAATACCCTCCTCCCCTAATCGTCAACTTTTCTAAATCATACACATGTCTTTATTTAAACAGCTAGAGATAGTCAGCACCACCACCCTCTGTATTCGCCACCGAGTCCACAGTCCAGCTGACTTAGTACACAGGACACCCCCCCTCCCCCCCCACGACTTCAGAATATGCGAATAGTTTCACATATCTTTTTGAAACTTTTGCATCTCATCTCATAGGTTTCGGTATGTAAGGCTGACTTAAGGAGGTTCTGAACTCCAGTAGTGCACTACACTTGGCAACACAACCACACCCATCAAGATATTGATTCCAATCCAGGCCTATAATTCCTCTACAGATAAATTTGTCCCGTTAATTTTTGACTCACTCACAGCATAACCAGATTGCCGTTTTTTCGCAAAAACCAATCAGACTGCGCTGTGCTGCTCGTGGAACTAAAGGAGGACTGCACTCTATTTATTTCAAGCCCCTTTATTTAGACATGGAGTATATTTGTCACTAAACACCCGCACTGATCTGACAGTGGTCTGTGACACAGCCCACAAAAACGTAAACCACTCATAATTTCATCACGCAATAGCAAACTGCTCTTAAATAATGCAGTACACAATATCCACAGACTAGCTCTGTACTTTAACTCTCCAAATGACGCACAGCACAGTGCA
This sequence comes from Schistocerca americana, assembly GCF_021461395.2. Classification (NCBI taxonomy): domain Eukaryota; kingdom Metazoa; phylum Arthropoda; class Insecta; order Orthoptera; family Acrididae; genus Schistocerca; species Schistocerca americana. Next base: position 595,903,452 of record NC_060124.1, on the reverse strand, counting down.
CAGACATGATCGCAAAACAGTGCAACAGATGCGCCCAAACAGCCTCACCCAGTACCCCGCCGCCAGCAGCCAAACCGACCAAAAGTCTCTGTTCGGCCTCCCCCAAGCGTCACCTACTCACAGTCGCATTCGCGCCTAACACCGGATAAATTCATATCACCTATGCGCCTTCGATTACACTCAAAGATCACACTCAAAGATACGCACGCGTGCGGTCGGCGGGAGGGGGGGTTCCTAGGCCCCAGCCAAGTTCAACTTCCGCGCGCTCGTGACAGCCGATCAGAAAGGGCGCTCTCCTCTCACACATGTGAAAGCTACATTGTTCCACAGGATCGTGAAGATCGCGGGCAGGCCCTGCTTGGCTTCCGCAAGCGTGAGTTGGCGCGGTCGACGCGCTCGTCAGCTGTCAAAGCAGACACAGACTCCTCCCACTGCACCTAAACACACACTCATCTCACCATCAAGATACGCAAACGTCCTCAACCCTATCTTGACGCTCATATATCACCCCACAAACAATGTCCGTCAATTTGTTTACCATTCTCATCCCCTTTTTCGAATTACAAACGTAGCCTCTATCTAAACACCAATGAACTCACCTTTTTCGCACTTTCAAGAGTAAAATTAATTTTACGCACACCCCGAAATACATATAAGTTTAACTGCAGAGGCCGTCAGTCACTTTTTGGGGGGGGGGGGGGGTAGTTTGGAAAGTCGCCACAACGCCACCAGGCTCTTCTAGTTTCCTTGTGTTGTGGCTGTCTTTTATTTAAAATTCGCTCAATGTTATACTTTTGTCTGTAAGAATGATTTACAAGGTGCAGGGTATAGTTTACTGTGAGAGGCTGTGCATCAGTCCATGTTAATGTCTGTGCAGGGCTGGAATTCTAGTAAGTCAGAGGTCTATGGCACGCTGAAGTACTAGGACTGTACTTAATATGGACACGTACGAGGTGAATTTTATAATATTGTATTAAAAATATTTTTGGTCTTCTAATACGCGAGTCTGGAGCTGTCTGTAGAAAATGGAGCAGGCTCTGATCAGAAAGACTGAGACGTTTCTACCAACAGGAAAAGGCTCTGGAATCAGCTGAACTGTTCTGAGAGTGACTTGGGTCGACTGAGGGTGCTCTGATGTACAATGGTGATTTGGAACCGTATAGGAAAATGAATTGTTTCTGTATTAGAAGGACAAGGTGCACGTCGGAATATTGCTATCATTGGTCTGTGTTTAAGTATGTAATATTAATTGCCCTATCCTCAGTGAAAGGGGTGTGTATGTCGGTAAAAGTATTTGCTTGTTTGACTAAATGTATGCGTAATCTAGTACGTTTAATTGTTCACCGAATATGACTATCTGTGGAAAAAGGAATTATTATGTTCTATTCAGCTGGGTTGTATGTGGGGGCGTAAATGCTTGTACAAAATTATTATAACATAGAAGTAGAAAAAGTTCTGTGAAAGCGTGTGTTGAAGGAATGAGTGAGTGGATGACATGGCTCATCTACGACTGTATCATTAGGACATGTAAATAATTGTCAGATAATGTAAATTGAGGTCTTTTTTTACTTTGTAATCATATGTATGTCTTGTGCTTGGAATTATGTTTGTCTATTTGTTCTAAATGCATGCTCATCTATGCTTAGAAAGGGAGAATGCTTTTTTATTGTTAAGAGAGTTTTGGCAGGAGTGAACAGGCTTTTATATGCGCGAGTCTTTAAGATTTGTGAATGGAAATTGTCAGCGCAGCGTGAATGACATCAGGTTTGCTGGCTGGGGGACACACTGTTAACATGTCGAGTTGGAGATTTAGGGGGGGGGAGGGGGAGGGGGAGGGGAATCCATTTGTGCAGTGTATTTCGTTAGACAATAGCTGGAGAGCAGGTATAGAGAGAGCCCACTTTGGCAAGCTGGTCCGGGGGCTGAGTGGACGGCTGTTTCGATGGACAGATATGTGGCTTTGACATGCCGCCGGTGGCGCTCGGACGCTCGCTTTGTAAGGTAGAATGGGATTAGTTGGAGCATTTAGTACTTGTTTTTGTGGTTATTGGATTAAGAACTGTAATATTGAAGGTCATGTCCTCAGTCGAAACGCTGTGTAATTGAGTAAGAGTGTTTACGTATTTGCTAGATATGTTTCGCGACTGGTGATGTTAAGTTGATGGCGTAATTTAGCTACCACTGTAAAAAGAAAAAAAAGCTGTCTCCTGCTGAAAGAAAGGGATGACCTTGCCCCCAGACCTGATGGATGAGTTATTAGATAAGAGTAGGTGATAGTTGTTGAATGATGGTATGTGTTCGGATATAGGAGTCACTAAACGGCGGCGCGAATGAATGTGTATGTTGAATAGATGAAGTGTAATGCATGACGGAAGGAGTGAGACGTTAGAACATCGGGGACGAGCGAATTCGCGTGTTTCCTTGTTCAACGAAATGTGATGATGATTACAGTACACAAACCCGCGTCGGCGGTGTCTTCACAGGCCTTACGCACGCTGGTCGGGTATTCATTAGTGGGGATAGCGAATGAGGCGTGTCGCTGATAAAAGTTGTATAATGACTAGAGAAGATGAGTTTGTATGCTATCGTGAAAGGGTGTAGCTTGATGACATAGATAATCGGATGGGATTTTTTTATGTGGAAGTTTATGCAATCTATTAATAGTGATATTGGACGGCTAGCGAGAACAGTTAAAAGCGGAAAAAAAGGTCGCGCGCTGGCACAATGTTGGGGCAATGATGATAATATTTAATTCAAGTTGGAGGTGGTAAATATGGACCAGGCTTTGAATATTGGTGTGAGTGTGGTATGTGCATCACGGTCCGTATAAAAGTCTGACTCTTTAATTGAGTTTGGTATTTTGGGGTGTGTGTAAAATTAATTTTACTCTTGAAAGTGCGAAAAAAAATTAGTTGATTGATGTTTAGATAGAGGCTACGTTTGTAATTCGAAAAAGGGGATGAGAATGGTAAACTGAGTGATCGACATGATCTGTGGGGTGATATATGAGCGTCAAGATAGGGTTGAGGACGTTTGCGTATGTTGATGGTGAGATGGGTGTGAGTTTAGGTGCAGTGGGAGGAGTAAATTGGATGTTATTAAAAAAAAAAGTGTAAAAGTAAGAATAATTTTCTAAAGGTTTTAGATGGCTTGTCACGTGACGAGGTGAGAGCAGGAATGTGTAGTTATGTTTAGTTAAAAGGCCGTGTAATTTCGTGTCAGGAGAAATGCGCATCAGTGTGTCATAGGAGTCAAAGACATGAGCTGCTGCAATGATGTGTCTAGCGTATGGAGGCTGCGGTTTGGAATTACGCTACGTTGATATAAAGTTGACTTCACAAGTGTTCGGTGGTCACGGCTCGGGGTTGTGACGGAAAGCGGTCCTGGACGGACGTCTGTGTCTGTTTTGACAGCTGACGAGCGCGTCGACCGCGTCAACTCATGCTTGCGGAAGCCGAGCAGGGCCTGCCCACGGTCTGAAATCAGACGGATGCGTGATTTCACGATCCTGTGGACGTGGTGCAGTGTGGGGTAGAGCAAAGGTGCCTAATATGAGAGACACTTTTATAAACCCATTTGAAAGATCTAAAGGTAAGTGCAATTTTATTTTCTATGTTATTAATAACATCTTGCATTATTTAATTTTATCATACAATTACAGTATTTGTAATAATAAACAATCGTTCAGAGTAGTTATTAAATCTTCACAAACAAGGCACTTCGTAGAAATGAGATAAAGGTTTCCTAATATGAGCAGTAATAATATTTTGCTTTAATTTTTTTATTACAGAATAATGACATATGAATATACAATTTTTACATGTTCGTTCATTTGTTATCCTTCACTCATTTCTCACTACTTAGGTTTATATTTACGACATCCGGGGCAAACAAAATTGTCTTCTGTGACACCGCAATCTTCATGAGCCCAGCGATAACCTTTCGTGCACTGTGCCCATTTCTCCCGGTGTTTGTCTTCATAAAAGCGCCCAGTACAGAACAGACACTCTACGTCATCGTCATCACTGCTGTCTGAATCACCACTGTCATAAAGATGGCCATCGGATGCTGAGTCACTAGGCGATTGTTCTGCTTTAGGTCTACGATTTGAAGATTTTCCACTCTTCTCCCCAAATAACTTTGTGGCTGCTTTCTTAGCATCAGTTTAGATTCTTGCAATTGCTTCACATAAGGAGTTCAAGTTAGTAACGCAGCAGAGCACGAACGCGATGTTAGTGCAATAGGTCAATCTCCAGGTGGTTTTGCGATGTGTAGGAGAAGTCTGATGTCTGTCGGGCTGACAGCTCGACCATCACCATCAGTAGTTTCATTTTCGTTTCTGGCATCTCTTTGTTGAAGAGCGTCAGCATGGCGATGAATTGAAAATTCATGTTCCCCAAGGTTGTTTCTGTTGGATGGGGTGAGACCTGTTTTTCTGAAGGCATTCACAGATGCTTCCATTGTTCCTGCTCGGTTGTAACCTACGCCAAATAACCTGTCTCTTAATAATGGGGTGACAACACAATCTGGGTTACTTGCCAACCACGTTTCTATCTCTTGGACATAGGTTTTCAAAGGCCCCATAAATCCGACGTCAAGTGGCTGCATTATATGCGTTGAGCGAGGTGGCAAACATACAATATGAACATTTTTTTCACGTGCTTTATCCAAGACATCGAGATTCTTTGTGTGGGAATAATGCCCATCAAGAATCAAAATGACAGGCTCATTTAAAGATGGCTTTATATGACTCACAAAATGATCAAACCACTGAGTAAAAATGTGAGTTTGCATCCAGCCACTTGCATGACAAGCTGATATTGATTCTGGAGGTGCACCGTCCATCAATTCCTGCTTCATATTCTTCCTTGGGAAGACGATTAGTGGTGGAACCTAAGTGCCAGCTGCGTTCATACACGTTACAACTGTGATGAGATTTCCCCTTTCTGCTGAAGTCAAGGCAGCAACTTGTCTATTCCCTTTCATAGCAATAACCTTGCTGTGTTTGTGCTGCTCAGACGTCACCCCAGTTTCGTCAACATTTAAGACTCGATGCGGGTCATGGTTCACTTCATGTAGCACAGACTCGTAAATATCAAAAAATCTCCCCACATTTTCTGGAGTGAAAATTTTCACTCTTGCTGCTGCAAGACCCTGAGGAGTTCTCACTGATAAAATGGGATGTCTCTTAAGGAAAGCTCGGAGCCATTTCTTTCCTGCTGAAGCCTTTTCTGAATTGAAGGGATTCTTCAGCCTATTCCTGAAAGCTAACAGGAAGGCCATGCTTCGTATGTTCTTACATTTAAGAGCATAAAATAGCTCTTCCATTGCAAGGCAGTATTTCACTAGTTAATCTTCCAGTTGAGATGAGAGAACAGGCCTTCTGTCAAGATTAACACCAACCAGCTTCTCGGGTGTACAACTTTTATCCTTCAAAGGGCTTTTCAAATTACGTTCTGGTACAGATAAAACTTTTGGGGCTTTTAAGTACCCCATCTCGCCATTTCTCACACATGTAATGGCACGAACCATGGGGTTTCATCGCACGTTTTCCTTTTAGGTGCCATCTACAAAGAATAAATACAATAATCAGACATACTTCTTGAGGGACTTCAACTTCTATGATTTTATTTGTTAGCTTATTTTTTTATTAGTACTGTGAAGGGAGTACTTCGAATTTGGAATAGCATTGATCAATTGCTGAGCAAAATACTGCCTTGAAAGAAAGTTCCTGAAAACATTCCAGTTTCTGATCATAAAACTTGTCAAAGTAATCCCTGTTTGTGATAATTCAATCGAATTGAAATAAACGCAGTTGCCAAAACTTTACTACAATAAATGATAAAATATTGTTATCTGATGATAGTATTGCGTAAATTATACATAAAAAATCTTGATAGAACGAGTTCTCCAAATATGGTATTGGTATCGTAACATGCGACACTGTCGCGTATTTGGATCCCCATACTAGCGCATGTTAGGAATTTCGCCATCTTACACAAAGAATCATGCCGTTGCTAACACCGTTCGTTGGAAAATGAACCTAACTGCCAATGATTATAGGTAATACCGTCACAAATCAGAACAATAAAAGTGTAGTAGTATCCACTCACCTTTAACCTGGAATATTGTCTTAACACCAGTAGGGGACACCCTTGGCGTCACCCCACTCTCCATTGTTGCCAAATTTATTCAAGATGGCGGCGATGACGTCATCCAATATGGCGGCGTGAAGACTTGGCAACAGCGCATGCCGTCATCAAAGATGGCGGCTTTTGGCGGGAAAATAGGTCAATCGTGCTATGTCCACTAACCTAACCTTCAGAAAATATGGCGGGAAGTTTGACTTTTGGCGGGAAAATAGTCCAATTGTGCTACATCCACTAACCTAAGCCTCCAGAAGAAAAGAAAATGGCGGAAGTTTGAATTCCAACAGGATAATGCATGCAAAGACAGTACTTGTCTTTATTATTATTTCTTTACTTTCTCGGATGTTAAGTCTGGTTAAAAACGGAAAGAGACGCGGACCTTGATAAAGCGTCACTTCCTTTTAACTGTATGGTATATGTTACATTGCGTTTAGGAACTTTTGGGTAGTTGAACATGTATCAATAATTACAGATTTCTGTAGTTGTATATATAAGTTTGGATGTAGCTGTATTGCGTTGATGTACTAGTGGATATAGTGTGGGATGACTCCTGTAGTTGATAGTATAATTGGTATAATGCCACATGTCCTTGACTTTCTCAGCCAGTTGGATGTATTTTGCAATTTTTTCTCCTGTTTTCTTTTGTATATTTTCTGTATTGGGTATGGATATTTCGATTAGTTGTGTTAATTTCTTCTTTTTATTGGTGATTATGATGTCAGGTTTGTCATGTGGTGTTGTTTTATCTGTTATAATGGTTCTGTTCCAGTATAATTTGTATTCATCTTTCTCCAGTACATTTTGTGGTGCATACTTGTATGTGGGAACGTGTTGTTTTATAAGTTTATGTTGTAAGGCAAGCTGTTGATGTATTATTTTTGCTACATTGTCATGTCTTCTGGGGTATTCTGTATTTGCTAGTATTGTACATCCACTTGTGATGTGATCTACTGTTTCTATTTGGTGTTTGCAAAGTCTGCATTTATCTGTTGTGGTATTGGGATCTTTAATAATATGCTTGCTGTAATACCTGGTGTTTATTGTTTGATCCTGTATTGCAATCATGAATCCTTCTGTCTCACTGTATATATTGCCTTTTCTTAGCCATGTGTTGGATGCATCTTGATCGATGTGTGGCTGTGTTAGATGATACGGGTGCATGCCATGTAGTGTTTTCTTTTTCCAATTTACTTTTTCGTATCTGTTGTTAGGTGATCTAAAGGGTTGTAGAGGTGGTTATCAAATTGTAGTGGTGTAGCCGAAATATTTATATGAGTGATTGCTTTGTGTATTTTGCTAGTTTCTGCTCATTCTATAAAGAGTTTTCTTAAATAGTCTACCTGTCCATAATGTAGTTTTTTATGTCGATAAATCCCCTTCCTCCTTCCTTTCTGCTTAATGTGAATCTTTCTGTTGCTGAATGTATGTGATGTATTCTATATTTGTGGCATTGTGATCGTGAAAGTGTATTGAGTGCTTCTAGGTCTGTGTTACTCCATTTCACTACCCCAAATGAGTAGGTCAATATTGGTATAGCATAGGTATTTATAGCTTTTGTCTTGTTTCTTGTTGTCAATTCTGTTTTCAGTATTTTTGTTAGTCTTTGTCTATATTTTTCTTTTAGTTCTTCTTTAATATTTGTATTATCTATTCCTATTTTTTGTCTGTATCTTAGATATTTATAGGCATCTGTTTTTTCCATCGCTTCTACGCAGTTGCTGTGGTTATCCAATATGTAATTTTCTTGTTCAGTGTGTTTTCCCTTGACTATGCTATTTTTCTTACATTTGTCTGTTCCAAAAGCCATATTTATATCATTGCTGAATACTTGTGTTATCTTTAGTAATTGGTTGAGTTGTTGATTTGTTGCTGCCAGTAGTTTTAGATCATCCATGTATAGCAAATGTGTGATTTTGTGTGGGTATGTTCCAGTAATATTGTTTCCATAATTTGTATTATTTAGCATGTTGGATAGTGGGTTCAGGGCAAGGCAGAACCACATAGGACTTAACGAGTCTCCTTGGTATATTCCACGCTTAATCTGTATTGGCTGTGATGTGATATTATTTGAATTTGTTTGGATATTAAGTGTGGTTTTCCAATTTTTCATTACTATGTTTAGGAACTGTATCAATTTAAGATCTACTTTGTATATTTCCGATATTTGTAGTAACCATGAGTGGGGTACACTATCAAAAGCTTTTTGGTAATCAATGTATGCGTAGTGTAGTGACCTTTGTTTAGTTTTAGCTTGATATGTCACCTCTGTGTCTATTATCAGTTGCTCTTTACATCCTCGTGCTCCTTTGCAACAGCCTTTTTGTTCTTCATTGATAATTTTGTTCTGTGTTGTATGTGTCATTAATTTCTGTGTCTTTAGGTTTCAGATACGTTACTCCATGTGTAAGTGTATCAGGGAATGTGTATGGGTCTGCAATGTAACTGTTAAATAATTTAGTTAGATGTGAATGTGTTGAGGTGAACTTCTTTAGCCAGAAATTTGCTATTTTATCTTTTCCAGGGGCTTTCCAATTGTGAGTAGAATTAATTGCTTGGGTGACTTCATGTTGCAAAATTATCACTTCAGGCATTTGTGGTATCATCTTGTATGTGTCTGTTTCTGCTTGTATCCACCATGCATGCCTGTTATGTTGTACCGGGTTTGCCCATATGCTGCTCCAGAAGTGTTCCATGTCTGTTATGTTTGGTGGATTGTCTATTTTTATGTGTGTGTTATATATTGTTTGGTAAAATTTCTTTTGGTTGCTGTTGAATGTTTGGTTTTGTTTCCTTCTATTTTCACTTTTTTTGTATCTTCTAAGTCGTTTGGCCAAAGCTTGTAGTTTCTGCTTCTTTTCGTCTAACTGCTCTATTGCTTCTTGTTGTGAGATTTTACCTAACCTTTTTCCTTTTTTGTCTGATATTTCATTTCTTATAAATTGTGTTAGCTGTCCGATGTCTTTTCTCAGTTTTTCTATTCTGATCTGTAGCCTGTGTTGCCATGCTGGTTTTGTGGGTTTCTTCTGTGTGTTGGTTCGTTCTAATCTCTGCCTAGTGTGTATATTTAGTGTAGTGAGTGCTCCTATGTAAACCAGTAGTTGTAACTCTTCCATAGTTGTATTTTCATTTATTTTGTTGTGTATGATTGTGTTGATAGTTTTTATTGTTGTTTCGACTTGTGGGTTATTTGGCGGTCTATGCAAGAATGGTCTGATGTCTGTATTTGTGTCTTCGTATTCTATATATGTCAGCTGAAATTTCTCTTCTATATCTAACACGTGTGTCTCTTCGTGTTCTATTTGTGCTTGTTCTGGTGGCTGTCTTAAGATTTCGTTTTCCTCTGATTGTTTAATTGATGCATGTTGTTCTTTGTTTGTTTGCTCTGGGATGTTTGAGTCCGTTACTGTATTTTCTTCTTCTTCTTCTGATTGCACATTATTTTGTTCCAGTATTTCTTGTACTTGTTGTATGATGTTTTCTAATTCTGACTGGGGTATCCTGTTATTTTTTATTATTACACGGATCTGATCAGCTAGTCGTTCTGTTAAAAATTTTAATTCCGGGTATCTGGTAATAAATGTTGTGTATACTTGTGATCTGTATCCAGTTGTGTTGGTTCCTAGGTTTGTTGCTTGGTAATAACAGAACATGAGGTGTCGATTAACTTCATCTGACCATCTCATCCTCTGTCTTTGTTTTCCTTCTAGGGTGGTTGCAGGAAGCATATCCTGCAAAACACCTCTATTTGGATTTAAATCATTTTCCAGTTGGCTAGCAGTGTTGTTACCGTTGTGGGCGGGCATAGGGTTCAAGCATCGTCACCGACCATGACGGCGCTTGTCCGAGGCTTCTTTAGTTCTGTCCTGAACCAAGTAATCACACTAAAAGGGGGGTTAGCCCTATTAGTGGTTTGTTCTTTTCGTCGCCTTTTACGACTGGCAGAACATACCGGAGGCCTATTCTTTTCCCGGGCCTCCACGGGGTTTATTATTATTATTATTATTATTATTATTATTATTATTATTTATGATTGTCATTCATTGTCATTTATTATCATTCACTGTCATCTATTATCATTCACTGTCATCTATTATCATTCACTGTCATCTATTATCATTCACTGTCATCTATTATCATTCACTGTCATCTATTATCATTCACTGTCATCTATTATCATTCACTGTCATCTATTATCATTCACTGTCATCTATTATCATTCACTGTCATCTATTATCATTCACTGTCATCTATTATCATTCACTGTCATTTATTATCATTCATTCTCATTTATTATTATAGGCCTTCCTCCACTAGAAAATTGCACCAAATTCCAACACAATATTCTCTTGTAAACTGCACTATGTATTATTATTATTTATTATTTATTTAAGATGTCCGATTTTCTCGGTGAGAAAGACATTCTCGTTCCATCCATAACAAAAATCTATCACAAGTTCAAATCCCCGACACCATAACTGATCACATGTACGAGCATTCTCCGTCGCTTATCTTTTTTCACTGGTTGCCTATCATAATCGCATCAAATAATAAACTCCACTTATAGTAACGTAATTCATGTCCTTTGATTTTGCAGGGGGAAAGGGACTGAAGACTTTATTTCAAGCAGTACAGTCATCATTTATTCTCCAACACAGACAGCACACACGTCTTTGATATCGCAGTGCAGTGACCACAGAGTGCGCGTTACAACTGAATTAGTTCAAATCCTCGCCACCCCCTGGCCAGCATGCGGAGACACTGCCTACGCCTGTCACGTGAGGCGCCCGGCCACTAGTGCGGGGGGCCAGCCCAGCGATCGCTCCCACATCGTAAACATGTTTTCGCTGGACACGCTGGAACTTGTTGAGTTTGTTGTCACAGCGGCACCTTGTCCACTCACCACGTGCATTCGTCGCCTCCACACGTTTTCCGCCAAAACTGGCTCCCACGGAGCTGAATCACAGAATGGTCGACCGTTTCCCTGCAACACTTCCGGCACCACGTTCAAACCCGTCGATACCGACCTCACACAGCCATTCCCCACATGTCCCTGTGCGAGCAAGAACGCTGTGCTACACTTTTGGCGGCAAAGTGTGCTCGACAGTGGAATCCGCCATGACTATATAACAGCAAGTTTGGACCGCACTAGAATGCCCACTAATTGACTCGCTCTAGCAAAAGTGCGCGTGAAATAACTGTACTATCGCTGCGCCACCGCCCCGCTTACGTCTCACACCCTCCACACGCGACGGACATAGCCTTCTGTAAATACCTGGAAAATGACTTAATTTCAGACAGTACGGTCACGCAGGTGTGCTCCAACTGACTTCTCCATGCTCACACAGCCAAACTCCAGAGCGTGGCTGACGTACGCGTGGCCGGCTGAGCCCACTCCCTAGCCGGCAGGCGTCAAGCGGTTTACGGTGCCCGCACAGCCTCCACGGCCAGCGCGCCAGGTAGCGGCGGCGAGCGGCACCGCAAATGGTCGACCGCGAGCACTTAATACCGTACACAATGTTTCCTGTTGACCGCGTGCTGTACAAAGGATACGTTTGGCGCCAGAGTTTGACCGACAGTGGAATCCACCATGACCATATAACAGCGCGTTTGCTCATCGCGAGAACGCTCCCTAATTGACTCTCACCGCCTTGCTATATTAAATAATTCCATTTACATTACATATACATATTCAAACGTGTTCAACTCCCTAATATCAACTACTTTTCGAGGACCAGAACGCCACCTCCACCTCCTAGGAACCAGCGGCAAGTTTGAAATCTGCCAGTAAACAAAGCTCACTTGCGCTTCCGCCACCAACCTAAGAAAATTGTTTCAAACGAAGCCACCAGCACTCAACCTCTTCCTACACGTTTCTGGTAAACGGAATGTTTTTTCTACCGAGTTTAAAACTTCCTTGACGTCACAACGCGCGATGGACCATATGGCTCTGTCAGACAAAGAATGCTCTCACTAAGTTAACTGATCACCTGATTCTCATTATTCAGCACACATGCTTCGATTATCTAATCCAGGATCTTGGCGAAAACACACATCCGTACATATGAACCATCGCGCACACCTAGCTTAGTACCTTCGCAAGTGAATGTAACAAAGTCCACATGACTATTTAATTTATCTGATCAATTTATTAACCGCTCTGATGCGGAAAACTGCCACGTCCACCTAGATTTGGAATCTAGTTTTCGCCACTGCCACACCCACCTGGACTTGAAATGAAATAGGTAAAGTCCCTACCGGCCACCACGTCCTTTTACCGGCCCATGTTCGTTGGCTAACAGGTATTAATGCTTGCTTCCGTTTACTAACGTGTTCTAACGTGTACTAACCCACATTAACCTGAATCACATTCTGTCTATACAAATAAGCCAAGCTTCAGTTCTGATGGTCAGTTCGTGCTTCGCTACCAAACACAAGAAAATTGTGGCAAACGAAGCCACTAACCTAAGTCACCTGTGATGACTCAAAATCGTCTGCTTTGCCTCTCTCACACACCACGAGCGCGAGACCGCCCACATCACAGTCTGGACCTTTATACTAGCGCCGGACATACTCCTGTATAAATATTCTAGCTAAACTATGACCCTAATACTGTTGTTTAATCCACACGGTCTATCACATGGCCAGAGCACACCCCCAGTACCTAAGCTGAGAACATTGCTCGCCCCATCTTTAGTTAACCGCTGAGAGACGGAGATATGCTGCAATCACATCCCTCGTGATCTCGTAGCTACTCACCTCAGCAATTCGATCCAACAAACCCTCCAAGTAGAAAAATAACAACCAACTCGAACTCTCTCATATTCTATATCGTCCCACAAATACTTACCGTGCATTTTATTTTCGCATCGAGTATACCTATCACTCTCATACAAAAAACACTGGTCCTGATATACCTGGTGTCATGTTGCACAGTCAGTAGACACGCAAACAGCTAATAATTTCAGTGCACAATATCAAACTGCTCCTAAATAACGCAGTACACATAACTGTAAACACCATCAGCACTCATAATCTGTCCAAATAACGTACAGCAAAGTAACTCAACAGACGTGCACAATCAACCTATCCCACATTAAGTCACACGTCCGACAGCTCTCAATTCGCTCAAAGGTCTCTGTTCGACCCTTCAAACATGACTTGATGACAGCCGCATTCACACCGAACACCTGAGAAATTCATATCACCTACACGCCGAACATGACTATCCAAGCCAGGCCACACGAGTCGTCTGTCACCATCCTAACTCAGTGCGGTACAACACACATGTTAAGGCCGCATTCCATTGCTCGCCGGCCTATATGCGACACATTTCCACCTTCACGTCTGTTGTCAGAATAGCCGACAGCGAGTTCACACACACACCGTCCGCACACATCCCAGCGCTTCGCTCCCCTCTCAATCTAAAACGATCATTTGAAAATAACAAAAAAAAAGAGCCCAGTCAATCTCTCCGATATTGTATAGTGCTCCCAAAAATAGTTAACACTCGCTTTTGTGCTTTCTAAGCGTACTTGTAAATTCAAATTTTTACCCTAACAGAACTTGTTCACCAAAATAATACTGAATGCACTCCCCACCTCCTACCTCTCCAGCTCTCAACATACGCAAATTTCTCAACCCTCCTACATCCCAGAACAACCGATTAATCATTCTTATTCCTTCTTTTAGAATTTACTGGACTAATTTCCTAAGGACCAGTTATCGAAGTACCATCCTGCTTTTCTTTCTGATGCTTCCTGTGCTTACTTGTACAGAGATCGCTAAATTACCTCCACAGCCCCCCCCCCCCCCACCGTCCCCCTAAATCTACACACACACACACACACACACACACACACACACACACACACACACACACACACACACACACACACACACACACACACACGTACGGTCATCCTCTCTACTCATCCTATAACATAAGCATTAGTAACTTTACAATCCATTATATACAAACCCCACACAATGAAAACCACATTAACTTTACAATACCCACTACATGCCCCAATTCTCTCAATTTCTAAGGAAGCACTGTGAACCTGCTCTTTCTTTCTACACACGCCACACTCAGCGGTAATCAGCCCTTCTGCATCAACGGACGGAAGTCCCTCTCAGAACTGTTCCACAAATTCGGCGATCGCTTCCCCTCAACACAAATGCGTTACTCTCTCTTCTTCTTCCTTGCCTGCTCGCTTTTTTTCTACAGGGCAGGGGCGACCAAGGGACCGACAGAGGCCACAAGTTCATCGATAGCAATGACGAAAAGGACACTCAAGACAGAACCCTGTGGGATGCCCGTCTCCTGGGTCCGTGGAGAACTAAAAGCAGTACCAATTCGAACTCTGAATGACCGATGGATCAGGAACTGGCGGATAAAAATCGGGAGTGGGCCCCGAAGACCCCACTGATGAAGGGTAAGTAAGATGTGATGGCGCCAGGCCGTGTCATAGGCCTTGCGAAGGTCAAAAAACACTGCAACCAAATGGCGGCGCTGGGAAAAAGCCTGCCGAACTGCGGATTCCAAGCGAAGTAAATGATCGATTGAAGACCGTCCCTCTCGAAAGCCACACTGGTAAGGCGACAATAGATTCCGAGATTCGAGGACCCAATTGAGCCGATGGGCTACCATCCATTCAAGTAACTTACAAACAACATTGGTCAAACTAATTGGCCGATAGCTGTCAACAGATAGGGGGTTCTTACCAGGCTTAAGGACAGGAACCACAATGCTATCCCTCCACTGAGATGGGAAATCACCCTGGAGCCAGATACGGTTAAACACCCGAAGATGATGTTGCCGTTGTGGAGCACTGAGATGTTTAAGCAGTTGGTTATGAATGGAATTTGGGCCAGGGGCAGTATCATGAGAAGAAGATAGAGCAGAAAGGAATTCCCATTCAGTAAAACGTTAGTTGTAAGATTCTGACTCACAAGGGGTGAAACACAAGATGGGAGCTTCAGCCTGCTGTTTTTGGTGAAGGAAAGCAGCTGGATAGGAGGCTGACGCTGACGCCACTGCAAAATGGGTCGCAAGATGTTCTGCAAGAACTAATGGGTCCGTACAAATACCATCTGGGAGGTGAAGGCCTCGGCGGGTGGACTGCCGATGGCAACCTTGGAGAGAACTAAGTGTAGCCCATACCCGTGACAGAGGGACAGTAGAACCAAGGGAAGAAACGAATCGTTCCCAACATATCCGCTTACTCTGTTTGATTAAATAACGGGGTTTAGCACGAAGGCGTTTAAAGGTAGTAAGGCTGGCTACGGATGGATGCCTCTTAAAGTGTTGCAAAGCTCGACGGCGATCACGGATGGCAATGGCTGTACTCCACCACAGGACTTGCCGGCGACGAAATGGTCCAGATGAGCGCGGGACAGCAAGGCTAGCAGCGCGAACAATCGCGTCAGACACGTCACGTAGGACGTCATCAATACAACCCGATGAAGAGGGAGAAAACTCGACCTGTGCAGTGTATAGAGGCCAATCGGCGCGGTGGAAAGACCAACGAGGTAACCTGTCCATCGGGGAGCAGGAAGGGAGCGTGATAATCAACGGGAAATGGTCACTATCACAAAGGTCGTCGTGTGGCGACCAGTGTAATGAAGGGAGGGGAGAGAGAGAAGAAAGAGAAAGATCAATGGCAGAAGAGGTACCATGACCGGCACTGAAATGAGTAGGGGAGCCATCATTAAGAAGGCACAGGTCGTGGTCTGCAATAAATTGGTCTATAAGAAGACCTCGTCTAGATGGAAAGGCACTGCCCCACAAAGGATGATGAGCATTAAAATCCCCAAGGAGGAGGAAGGGAGGAGGAAGTTGCTGAAGAAGGGCAGCAGTTGTAAGAGTCCTGTCAGGAGGGAGATAAAGATTGCAAACTGTGACTGCAGAGTCTAAGTGGACCCTAACAGCAACCGCTTCCACTGTAGTTTGAAGAGGAATCCACGTGCTAGCAATGTCTGTACGGACCAACGTACAAACGCCACCAGAATCCCGCAAGGGTCCGACCCGATTTCGACAGAAAACACGGAACCCACGGAGGGTCGGTGAGTGAGCATCAGTAAAATGAGATTCCTAGAGAACCACACAAGCTGCAGAGTAGGACGAAAGAAGGGATTTCAATTCCGTAAGATGACGATAGTATCCATTACAATTCCATTGGAGAACCACAGAACGATGGTTTAAATGGGGGCTGAACACGCTAAATCCAGTCATACCGCCGGGTCGCCACCCGTTACTGACAAGGAGGGGGCGACATCCATGTACGACAGGTCAGAATCCGGGTGTGAAGTCGGGGAAGGGACCTCCGGTGACACGAGACGCTCTTTGTCCCGGGACTTATGTTTCTTCTTCTTTTCAGGCTGAGATCGAGGAGGGCTGTGTGGCATAAAGGAGCCAGCTGCAGCAAGATCAGGAACAGAAAGAGACCGGGCGACCTGGGGGCCGACAGATCGCGGCTCTCGCGGTCGTCGCGCGGCAGCGGACCTTTGGCCTGGAAGGTGCCGGGAAGGGGCATCCCGGGAGAGGCGCCGTTGACCGGCAAACGCCGAAGGAGTAGGACTCTTCTCCGGCTTGGGAGGGGGTGCAGCGCCCATAGGAGGTGTGGGAGCCGCAGAGGAGGGGGAGAGGAGAGGGGTCCGGGATGGGGGTAAGGAAGGGGGAGGAAGGGGTAAAGATGTAACCAATGCGTAACTAGATGTCATGGACACAGGGTGCAGTCGTGCATATTTCTTATGGGCCTCTGTGTAGGTTAAACGATCGAGGGACCTGTATCTTTTTTTTCTTTCTTATATACTGTGCAATCTGGTGAACGTGGAGAATGACTACCATGACAATTTACACATACAGGAGGGGGAACACAGGGACTCCCCTCATGGAGTGGACATCCACAGTCACCACAGAGAGGGGCCTGGGAACAGCGGGAAGACGTGGCCAAAACGCAAGCACTTAAAACACCTCATAGGAGGTGAGATGTACGGCTTCACATCACAGCGATAGACCATAATCTTAACTTTCTCAGAGAGGGTATCCCCTTCAAAGGCCAGGATAAAGGCACCAGTATAAATACGATTGTCTTTAGGACCCTTCTGAACACGCCGAACAAGGTGAACACCCCGCCGTCCGAGATTGTCCCGAAGTTCATCAGTTTGAAGGATGAGGTCCCTGTGAAAAGTCGCACCTTGTACCATATTTAGAGACTGGTGAGGGGTAATGGACACAGGAATTGTGCCAAGATGGGTACAGGCACGAAGGGCCGCAGATTGGGCAGCTGAACTAGTTTTTGTCACCAACGAACCCGACCGCATCTTGCTCAGGGAGTCCACTTCAACGTGTTCCATAAAGAATAAAGGTTTGACACTGGTGAAAGTATCTCCATCAGTCCTTGTGCAAACTAGATAACGGTGGAAAGGTTTTGCCCCTAGACGACGGGCCTGACCCTCTTTCCAGGGGGTAGCCATGGAAGGGAAGGCCGAAGGGGCAAGAGAAGCAGCACTTGAGGAATCAGTTCCACACAGAGAGACGGCCGCAGAAGAACGGCCAGAATTTTGGACCCGTATGCGTTTCATTTGCATAGCGTCCGCCCTGATACCACCCACTCCGATCAGGGGCTCTCCTCACGGGCGCCACCCAGCCACAGCAAGGGCCGTCTGGCACGGCGGCCATTGCCAGGAGTTCCGATGCTCCAGGATGACGAGCAACCACTCCAAGGCATGCATGAGGTAGTCACAGCTCAGGTATCAGCAGTGTGATCCCTGTGTGTTGAGGGGGCTCAACCAAAAGGGTACATAGCGACCCCACCACATGGGCTGGCTACCGTGCTGGCTATGCACCCTAGTGTCGGACAACGACGTGAAAGAAAAAGTGGAATGTACTAGGAGGGCGCACGTCGGAGACACTAGGTAAGGTGCTCTTCCCCAAATGGATCGCACTATCGAGGAGAAATTTTGTAATTGAGGTCAAACCCCAGAGGAGGACCAAGGATTGCCAAAAGGAGGAGATGATTATGCAACAAAGTCGAATTGGAAAACCAACAGAACCAGGAGGATAGCGGGGCCAACATAAGCAAGGACACCAAGAGAGGGAGAGGAGAGGGCGAGGGGAAAGGAGCAAGGTGGAGAAAGGAGTGGAAGGAAAAGAAAATGCAGCCCTGGAGAGAAAGAAGGCTGCAAAGGCTCGGGGCCCCGTGCTCGCCAAGCACGTATCCACAAAAGAGTTGTGGACCCCCTGGAGGGCTCAGCCAGCCATGCGTATGTCAGCCGCACTCTGGAGGTTGGCTGTGTGAGCATGGAGAAGTCAGTTGTAACACACCTGCATGACCGTACTGTCTGAAATAAGGAATCATTTTCCAGGTATTTACAGTAGGCTATGTCCGTCGCGTGTATGGAGGGATTGTGACGTAAGCGGGCGGTGGCACAGCGATTGTACAGTTATTACACGCGCGCGCTAGAGTGAGTCAATTAGCGGGCGTTCTAGTGTGGTCCAAACGTGCTGTTACATAGTCATGTCGGATTCCACTGTCGAGCAAACTTTGCCACCTAAAGTGTAGCTCTGCGTTCTCGCTTGCACAGGGACAAGTGGCGAACGGCTGTGTGATGTCGGCATCAACAGGTTCCAGCGAAAACATGTTTACGAGATGGGAGCGATCGCTCGGCTGGCCCCCCCGCGCTAATGGCCGGGCGCCTCACGTGACAGGCGTAGGCAGTGTCTCCGCATGCTGGCCAGGGGGTGGCGAGGATTTGAAGTGATTCAGCTGGAGCGCGAACATCGTGGTGACTGCACTGTGATATCAAAGACGTGTGTGCTAACTGTGTTTGAGAACAAGTGATGACTGTACAGCTTGAAATAAAGTCTTCAGTCCCTTCCCCCCTGCAAAATCAAAGGACGTGACTTACGTTACTATAAGTGCAGTTTATTATTTGACACGATTATGATAGGCTACCAGTGAAAAAAGATAAGTGACGGAGAATGCTCGTACATGTGATCAGTTATGGTGTTGGGGATTTGAACTTGTGATAGACTTTTGTTACCGATGTAAGGAGAATGTCTTTATCACCGAGATACTCGGACTTCTTGAATAAATAATAAATGATGATAATACATGGAAGTACAGGTTTCGAGAGAATATCGTGTTGGAATTTGAATTTGGCACAATTTTCTAGTGGAGGTAGGCCTATGGCAATGAATGGCAATGAATGGCAATGAATGGCAATCAATAATAACAATAATAATAATAGTAATAAAGACAAGTATGGTCTTTGCATGCATTATCCTGTTGGAATTCACACTTCCCGCCATTATTTTTCTTCTGGAGGCTTAGGTTAGTGGACGTAGCAGAACTGGACTATTTTCTTGTCAAAATTCAAACTTCCCGCCAGTTTTTCTTAAGGTTAAGTTAGTGGACGTAGCACAATTGACCTATTTTCCCGCCAAAAGCCGCCATCTTTGATGACGTCAGGCGATGATGCCAAGTCTACATGCCGCCATATTGGATGCCGTCATCGCCGCTGTCTTGCATAAATTTGGCAACAATGGAGTGTGGGGTGACGCAAAGGTTGCCCCCCCCCCCCGCCCTACTAACACCAATGTCGCAAAAACTCCAAACACAAGATATTTTGTATCAACCTCTCTGTACTGTGTCCGCGTCAACTATGGCGACCTACTTACTGTGTCGTCGTCTGGCACGCAATACACGTGTTTAAGAAACTCTCCACCAGACTGCAGCCCCTAACATGAGCACAGTTGGGGGTGGGTCATTAGGGAACTATCGCATAATAGGCACCTTTCCTCTACCTGCACACGTCTGCTCAGTTATTTTGCGAGCGGATCTGCAGGTTCTGCTACGCGTTATTTTGATAGTTTACGACTACTGAGCGTATCTACGAATCAGTGTGAAGAATTATTTAGTAGCAATTTGTTATTGTGTGTACTGAAATGATGAGTTAGGTGCGTGTCTGTAGGCTGTGCAACATGGCCCAGGGCACATCTGGGTGGGTGTTTTGTGACAGTGTGATTGATATACTATATGATTAAATAAGTTGTTCTGAAAAATAAGTAGAGCGCTGTCAATCATTACACGCCTCTGCAGCGCAGATCAGAGTGATTGGTTTTCCGTCACCATCTCGGTTGCAGGCGAGTGGTAAGGCGTTGTTAATCGTGTGTGTCAACGAGCTATGGGCTATTCTGACGATAGACGTGATGGCAGGTCCCCACCTGAGACGCCGGCGATATACATGAGAGGAACATTGCAGCTTTCACATGTCAGATGAGAGCGCCCTTTCCCGTCGGCTGTCACGAGCGTGCGGAAGCTAAACATGGTTGGAGGTTCTGGAAGCCCCCCCCCCCCCCCACCACCTGACCATACGCGCGCGCAGACTGCGTTGGAGCGTAATCTAAGGTGCATAGGTGATATGAATTTCTCCAGTGTTAGGGGCGAATGCGACGGTGAGGTGGTCATGCTTCGGGGAGGCCGAGCAGAGACTTTTGGTCGATTTGGCTGCTAGGGGCGGGGTACTGGGTGAGGGTGTTTGGGAGCTTCTGTTGCACTGTTTCGCGATCATGTCTGTGCACTGTGCTGTGCGTTATTAGGAGAGTTAAAGTACAGAGCTAGTCTGTGGATATTGCGTACTGCATTATTTAAGAGCAGTTTGCTATTGCGTGATGAAATTATGAGTGGTTTACGTTTCTGTGGGCTGTGTCACAGACCACTGTCAGATCAGTGCGGGTGTTTAGTGACAAATATACTTCATGCCTAAATAAAGGGCTTGAAATAGAGTGCAGTCCTTCTTTAGTTGAACGAGCAGCACAGCGCAGTCTGATTGGTTTTTGCGAAAAAACGGCAATCTGGTTATGCTGTGAGTGAGTCAACAAATAACGGGACAAATTTATCTGTAGAGGAATTACAGGCCTTGATTGGAATTAATATCTTGATGGGTGTGGTTGTGTTGCCAAATGCAGTGCACTACTGGAGTTCAGAACCTCCTTAAGTCAGCCTTACATACCGAGATGAGATGCAAAAGTTTCAAAAAGATATGTGAAACTATTCACATATTCTGAAGTCGTGGGGGGGGGAGGGGGGGGGTGTCCTGTGTACTAAGTCAGCTGGACTGTGGACTCGGTGGCGAATACAGAGGGTGGTGGTGCTGACTATCTCTAGTTGTTTAAATAAAGACATGTGTATGATTTAGAAAAGTTGACGATTAGGGGAGGAGGGTATTTTAGATGGATTCTTATTTAGAGAAATAATGATTTGTTCCATTCTATGGGTGTTAATGTTTTGAATTATTTAGGGGTGCTTCAAATGTCTGTAGGCTGTTCAGTGAAATTTTTGATGGTTTACAATTAGCAACCATGTGTGTAGAGCGTTATACACGAGTTTTGTAGTAGTAGTTTGCACGTCTGTATGCTGTGGGGACACGTCAGAGCATGTGTTCCGTGTTACATGTACTCCATCCCTAAATAAATTGCTCCCAAATAAATAAAGTACACTCCTTCCTCCTTGCATTAGCCTAGTGCAGACTGAGTCCTTTTACCACCTGCTCCCCCACGAAGTGGTGGTGGAGGTGGTGGTGGCGTTGGTGTTGGTGGTGGTGGTGGTGGTGGTGGTGGTGGTGGTGGTGGTGGTACGCTTCATTTCCAGTAATTTTCTTACGTTGGCAGCGAAAACGCAAGTGAGGTTTCTTTACTGACAGAATTCAAACTCTTCGAGGGTCCATAGGAAGAGGTGGTGGTCTGGCCCTCTAAAAGTAGTTGAAAGTAGGTAGTTGAACACCTTTGCATACGTATATGAAATTCGAACTTGAATTATTTAATATGATAACTGAAATGGAATTAATTACTTACGTAATTGATAGGTTAGATGCACGATGTGGGTGTTAGCATATTTACAGAAGACTATGTCCGTTGCGTGTATGTAGGGGGCGATCGAGGGTGTGTGTTGTGTAAGAGGTCGGGCATCTGCGGGGAGCAAGGTCGGTTACAGTGCACGAGTGAGTGAGTGAGTGAGTGAGTGAGTGAGAGACAGACAGGGGTTTCGTGGCGACCAAATGTGCTCTTGTACAGTCATGGCTGATTCAACTGTCGAGCAAACTTTGGATCCAAAAGTTTTCTCAGTTGCATAATAATATATGATAATGACTGATAATGACTGATAATGAATAATAATAATAATAATAATAAATGATAGTGAATAATAATAAAGAATAGCTTTTAGAGGGTCACGTGACAGAACGTTGTAGCAAACGTCTCAGTCCGTTGTGTGACGTCAGGGAAGAATCCAGTGTCCCGAAAAAACAACTTTGGCGCGAAAGGTGTTCTTATGTCCATGACTGAGACACGTGGTGGAACGCGGACCGATCAGAAGGTGTCTGACGTGAATATGGACCTTTTCGAACCTGTCCAGAAAGACAACTTTGCCACCAAAAGTGCAAGCATGCGTTGTCTGTCCACCGGGTGCTGGATTTAACGGCTGACCGTTGTGATGTACCCATGGACAGGTTCCATCCTGTCCAGCATTAAGTGCTCGCCAAAACAAGTTTACTTACGGCAAGTGGTGTGGTGGACTCTGGGACGCCGGTAGCTGGGGGCTGGTCGCTGCCTACCTGGTGCGCGGGCCACAGCCGGCTGCGGGTATGTCGGCTGTGCTCTGCAGTTCGTGGTGTGAGCATCTCGAGGATGTTTACTAAGTGAGTTGCGACACAAGTGCATGATCAAAATGCGTGAAATAGTCATTTTCCCACCTTGTGACTTAGCGTAGTACAAATGACGAGATTTTAATACTTTAGCGGCGGAAGCATAAGTAACTACGAAAATTCTAACTTGGTGGACTGAGGATATGGCCCTGTTGGCCATCTTTAATCGCGTAATGGAGGTGGGGCAGAGGTCAAATAACCCAGTTGGAAATGTACTTGATAGAAACAATAATAAAGAGAAGCCCGCCATTATCCTGTTGGAATTCAAATTTACGTCCATTTTTTCTGGAGGCTTAGATTAGTGTACATAGCTGAATTTATTTTCCCGCCAAAAGCCGCCATCTTTGATGAAGTCATGCAATGTTTCCTAGTCTCCCCGCCGCCATCTTGGATGACATCAGCAACGCCATCTTGAATAAATTTGGCAACAGTGGAAAGTGGGGTGACACGTACTTTGCTCTACTACTGATGTTCTGCATCACAGATTTACTGCTGGAATTTTGGGACAGTACTTTTCAGGAGGAGTGAGACAATATATTACTTCCCCCTCATACATTTCGTGTAATGACCACGAGGAGAAATTCTACAAATGAGTGCCAATACAGAGGCTTACCAACAATTATTCTTCCCACGCACTGTTCACGAGTGGAGCAGGGTTGGAGGGATCAGATAGTGTTACTGAGAGTACACTACACCACAAACCATTTGGTGGCTTACAGTGTATGTTGTAGTTGGAATGCAAAGGTTTGCATATAGAATCGTAGGCACGACAAACCTAACCATGCTTATTAGATCGTTCCCACTGAAGGTCTGGGGGTTATAATAGGCCTGAGGTATTCCTTTCTGTAGTAAGAGGCGACTGAAAGGAGTTTCACACATTTCGGCTTTTATGTGATGGTCCCATGTAGGGTTTGACGTCCATTCTACAAAATTTTCCCAAAGAGCGAGTCAATCTGGGAAGGGCACCTTACATTGTGCATCGTGTCCATCGTGCATTGAGATCTGTAGCTCACTTTCTCGTCGAATTGCAGTCCTGTCCATTCTCCGTCTCTTGGGTGAGGACACCTACCTGGGTGCGTTTTCCACCATGCACTATGCCCAAGGAAATAGCAGTGGAAACCTTACTACCACTACCTACAAGCTCTGTAACAGAGAATGGGATGGAGATTTTGATGTCTGCTGAGGTCATAGATCTCTCCAGACCCTCAGACATAAAGGATATTGACTGCTCAGACAAAATTTCGGTGGTAGCAGGTGACCCTGAGGAGTAAACTGCCTCATTGAATGTTCAATTCCTTCCCAGTCTCATGATGTCATCCTCCAGTGGAATTGCGGTGGTTTTTTCCACTTCCTGGCTGAGCTATGGTATTGCCCTCCAGGAAACCTCGTTGCCAGCAATGTGGACACTTACCTTCCACGGCAATAAGGGATAGTACAGGAACCATAGCGACTTAATCGAGTGTCAGGTAGAGTTTGCGTTTATGTCCTAAACTCGGTCTGTAGTGAACATGTGCCTTGAAGCTGTGCCTGTCAGAATAAGGAAATAATTGAATGCAATGTATATCTTCCTCCAGATGGCGCAGTACCCCTGAATGTATTAGCTGCAACTCCCTAACGATTTCCTACTTCGGGGATATTTTAATACCTATAACCCCTTGTGGGGTGGTGCCATGGTTACTGGCCGAGGCAGAGATGTTGACACTTGACTGTCTCTGTGCGACCTCTGCCTCTTAAATACTGGGGCCGCCACACTTTTCAGTGTGGCTCACGGTAGTTTCTCGGCCATTGATTTATCAATTTGCAGCCAAGGACTACTCCCATCTATCCACAGGAGTGCACATGACGACCTGCGTGGTAGTGACCACTTCCCCATCTTCCTTTCACTACACAAGCGTCAAACCTATGGACGCCTGCCCAGATGGACTTTAAGCAAGGCAGATGTGGAAACTATCACCTCTGCTGTCACCATTGAATCTCTCCCACACGGTAACATCGATGTGATGGTTGTGCTGCTGACTAATACAATTGTTTCTGCTGCAGAAAACGCGATTCCTCGCTCTTTAGGGTGCCTGAGGCGTATGACAGTCCTTGGGTGGTCGCTCTCCTTGCGGGTCCGGGGTAGGAATAGGCCCGAGGTATTTATGCCTGTCGTAAGAGGCGACTAAAAGGAGTCCCTCCCCATCAAGGGGTAGTTTGCACCTGCGTCCGGAGACGGACGGTTCCACGACTTACATTTGTGGTCATTTTGGTTTTTCTCTTATTCTGGTTCCTTCCTTCCTTCCTTCCTTCCTTCCTTCCTTCCTTTGTTTCCTTTCTTTGTCCTTCTCCCTCTCACTGTCTTCCTTACTTTTTACCTTGCCTTCTTCTCATTGCCTCCTTCTCTTTGCCTTCTTGCCCACCTTATGGTCTCCGCCTCGGCGTTTGAGAAAGTCTGTCCTTTCTCTCCCTCTATCCATTTTTCTTTCCTCCCTGTGCATGCCTGAAGGCCGACCAACGCCTAAGTACATGTAGCCGGTGACGGGGTAAAGCGTAATTCCCCGCCCTGGGTAGACAAGTAGGGCCCGTGCGTACCCACTGGTAAAGGATTGGGCAACGATCAAACTTCTTTTCGAGTACCAGGCACCAACAGGTGTCCCCAGTATTACCATGCACCCTGGCCTGCGCCACTCGGGCAAGCCAATCGGCCTGCGCCGTGGCCGAGCCTCTGCGTCGCACAATTAGCCCGTAGGCTTTTGCACACTCAAACGACAGTTCGAAGTGACCGTCCTCTCATTCACTACATGATGCAGTGAATCCTTTAACTCCACATTTAGAGAGTGGGAGTTCCTCAGTGCCCTTGCACTTTTGCCCTGACACAGCTCCTGGGCCTGATCTGGTCCACAGCCAGATGATTAGACATCACCTCATCTGACTACAAGCGACATCTTCTCTTCATATTCAACCAGATTTGGTGTGGAGGCGTGTTTCCATCGCAATGGCGGGAGAGCACCATCATTCCGGTGGTCGAACCCGGTTAAAAGCCGCTTGATGTGGATAATGTAAAGGAACTATATAAAATTTTTTTTGTGAATTTAAAGACACTAGTTCAACTACCAAAGATTAATGCGTAAAGCATTTTCTGAACAAAAGAAACATTACGCTCTTTGTTTATTAGTTTTAGAATAAGTTACCTTTTGCTCTTATCCTGACCTATTGTCAAGGCGTGTTGTGCCATTTTTTACTGATAAAATTGGGTTAAATAATGAGTGATTTTGAAGCAAAGCGATTTCGTCTTTTGTGATACCATGTGTCCCAGCTCCTTAAATTCTGGAATATTAATAATATTTTAATTTTATGCTGAGAATTTAGATGGAGGCGACGATCTTCACGGCGACGCTGATCGACAATAGAGGTACGTGAATGTGTTCATTTTTTTTCCTTTCGTGGGGTCTACATCAGTTTCAATATATTTACTGCGACATTCAGAACCTGCAGTCTTACTTTTCATTTAATTTCGAAGTTCACGCATTTATGTTCTAAGATGAATAAATGCATTTAACTCTAATTCTTTCATCCAGGCCATGGGGGATGATTGCACTCAAAGTGTACGTGCATCTATCCCGTTCATATGTTTGCATACATTCGAGTGTGTACAAGCGTAACTATATTTAAGACTTATTTCCTAGATGGTATTAACGTTTTTTTTACCATTCATTCACGAATGTACGTGCACTCTTATTTGTTGTAGTCAGTCGACAGGATTCTT
This sequence comes from Schistocerca americana, assembly GCF_021461395.2. Classification (NCBI taxonomy): domain Eukaryota; kingdom Metazoa; phylum Arthropoda; class Insecta; order Orthoptera; family Acrididae; genus Schistocerca; species Schistocerca americana. The sequence goes on along the minus strand of NC_060124.1, from coordinate 595,876,851 downwards.
CAATAACATTATTTGTAATATTCAGTGGCTTAGTTTCCACAATTGATATTTTCCTGTTCACAACAGCGCTTCAGGCGAAATATTTATTGCGCGACATCCACAACAACTTTTATTTCAAAATTTCGGCGACAGACTGAATAAAGATTTTACTAATAGCAATAGCAAAACATAATAAAATAAGAGGACGCGTTACAAATGGCGACCGAGCGCCATGACGTTTGTTAATTTTCAGAAAAGGCTTATAAAAATTTGTACATCATTACTTACAATGATAGTCACTACAGTGTTTCACACAATATAGACAATACCTATCACCTTTGTTTCATTTTCATCACTTTGTTCCTTTGATTCACTCACTGTTCAAGTATCCTTTCTGGTATGTATGGCATTAATGACATAATATCTTTGAGTTTTTTGTCACAAATTAGAATGGGCTTTAAGTATTTCCTTGAGAGCTGGAACGGATTACTCTCCTGATGTGCTCGTCCTTTTTTAGCGATATTTACAGTTCTGAATTCTTCAAATTCAGTGTACTGATACTTCGCTTTCAAATGTGATGGCATTCCTTCATCAAAACGAAAAGGAGTCGCCTCAGAAAATCGGAACTGAGATCTATCATCATGTTTGTCCTTTTTTGCAATATTTATCTGCAGGGGTGTCAGATCCATAAAGTCTGCTTGCTTCATTTTAACGACTGAAAATGGCTGAATCTTGCCTGATTCTTAAATGACTGTAACACAATCATGAGTGGTGCACACAGTCGTGTTTCTGTTCTTAACGTGCTTCTCAATTCGACCGAAATCTCAGTCACAGGGCAGTTGTGTGTGTCCAACTTATGGAAACCAATGTTCAATGGCCTTAAATTTTTCTGAACGTACTAGTGGTCTCTGTAGTGCAACAACTGCCCAGATTTTGCCTGAGAGATTTCTAAGAATTTTATCAGATAGCTTCCTATCTCATCAGATCCACTCTTTTCTTCCTCTTCACTCCACACGAACATATGTCCCATTTAAGACCTGCTCTCATGAACACCAAAATTGTAAGTCCACAACCTCCTCTTACAGAATGCAGGCCCAGTTGTAAGCCTTGGTGTTGGAAAGGTATGTTGTAGATCAAAGGCTATATTCCTCGGGATTTTCCCTAGCTAATTTGGAAAGCTGTGTAATCATATTTTGTCCAGCAGATGCTTTGGCACGATGTAGGTCCCTTTTCATTTTTAATCTTCTAATAATATATTCAGAGTTATCAACTGTGCATTTTTTATTTGAATTTGAAATTCGTCACATAAATGACGTGTGTCTGAACGAGGCAATTTAAAACCAATATTAATATCTTGGTTAAATATATCTCGAAATTTCGAAGCTTTTACTTGTGGTGCACTATTTTCTTCACAATATTTCAAATAAAGTTCTTGATATAATGAAGAAATTGACGTGTCATTGTCGAACTACTCTTTATTGGGGTTCTGTGAGTGACTGTAATGACTGGCATATTTAGGTATATTATTTATGAAATTGTGAACTGTCTGAAATGCTTCTTGTGAAATTTTCCTTGGTGGGTTCCCTTTTTTCCTGGAAACAAAGACAAAGAAAAAGAAAAAGTGATTTTAAAGGTAAATGCCTAGGTCAGACAAATTTTGTGAATTTGTGTCTGAATATGATATGTAAAGAGAAAAATTAGATAAATAAGCACAACTGAACAAAATTATGGTTTTTCTTGGAAGCAACATTAATTTAAACGTTAAATACCCTCTTCTGTCTTTTGGAGAAGTGGAGTGTCAATCACGCAAGTGTTTTTGTAAGTTCTTAAGGCATCCTTGATTGTTCTGAAGCCCATGCACACTTAAAAATGCTTCTCTGCATACCAAAATATTATAGCCATTAACCTTAACTTGCTATGAAAAAGTGACCATTTACCGTGAAATTGTGCTTTTTCTTTTCTTTGGGTACCTTAAAAAGTGAAATATATTAATCAAAATATTTTATTTATAAAAATTACATGATATAAAAATCAATTTCAAATTATCATTATTCATAGTTACCTCCTTTGCACTTGTTGCATTTTAATATTGCTCAGAATGTAATTATTTTGGCAATTGAAATCACCCATATCCAAAAAGGAATTGAATATCTGCTCTAAACATTCATGAATTTTGCTCAAACACTTGTTTTTACATTTACATCCAGGACCAAGAATTTTAGCACCAACAATTTGTCCTGTTGTATCAGATATGTACTCTCTGCCATAATTTCTACGACGTTTACATTTTTCCATTTTCCAATTGCTCACATTTCTCCTATCTTTTTTTTTTTTTTTTTTTTGCCTTTAGGTTCTTTAGCAGGTGATACTTCAGGAGACTTTTCACATTCATCAGCATCCTAAGCCAAAAAAGTATTCAGAATGAGAAAGACCAAAGCCACTTTAACACACATACCAAACGTTAATATATTATACAAATAGGCTTATAATATTTAAATTTTTACCAGTATTGCAGTAATTAATAAAAGTAAAATTTGTTCATGATTCACATGTACATATTTTAGTTAGCGAGTATATAACAGTTATAATTACGCAATAATATTTCACTGTGATAAAGACCTAAGCGTCAATGTTTTAAATGTTTAAAAAAGTAAGTAATTTAGAATTATCAATACATTTTCAGATGAAAATTCATCAGAGAGACAATAACTGGTGCCACTGGACGAAAAATCGTCTTCAGAACTAGCCATTTCTCTATCTGAATCTTCTTTTTCGCTTATGCTTCTTCTTTGGAAGCGCCATTGTACTGTGGCTTTGGGTTGTTCAGACGCGAAAAAGACTGCTTCCTCACAGTATGAGAACAAGTGTGAACTGCTCTGTCATCTAGTGAGGGAAAGTTAAAATATGTACGCAGTAGCTTCCTCTGTTGAGTAGAAGTTGAACTAACACAAAAAACGCATTTTGAGAAGTGTGGCTTTGGGCTATATCATTCTCGACCCCTTCAATTGTTTCTGTTACATGTTACGCTAACTGCGTATAAGATCACCAAATTTACTAATGAAATCGTCCCATAAAATTCACATCTATCCATAAAATAAAAGTTTTGAAAAAGGAGGAACTTCTGGAACATCAAATTTTTTACCGACTGCTAAGAAAACGACCGGCAAAAGAAAATGCATTAGGTAGGGGGTAACAGCACTACTACTCTTTTAGTTAACCGTATATGTGGGACTGAATAGTATTTTTCCGATACCCACAGCGTAGAAGGAATTTTTTTCAAAATTTCAGTTTATTTAGGTGATTAGTTGATTGCTGTTACTAAAATATACGTGAATGTGTCACAAGATGGCGGATCATTTTCATTGATTGCGCGCGTATAAGTCATTTATCAGTCTACTGTTTTACCAGAGACATATTTTACTACGTTGAATTACGCGAAAGAGCGCGACGTCACATGTGATTTGTTTACGTGTAGTACGAGACACAATAGTAATGAAGTCCGGCTGCACGCTGGTTTACGATTACATATAGCTATACTGAAATTAAGATCACGAACGAAAACGATGTATAATACGTCAGACGAGGAATCAGTAGCTCAACCTATAGCTGACACAGAGATAGAAACCCCCCTGCGGGTCCGGGGATTAGAATAGGCCCGCGGTATTCCTGCCTGTCGTAAGAGGCGACTAAAAGGAGTCCATCCCCCTCACGGGGGTAGTTAGCGCCTGCGTCCGGAGACGGACGGTTCCACGACCTATCATCGTGGTCTTTTTGGTTTTTCACTTCTCGTTTCTTCCTTCCTTTTGTTGGTTCCTTTCTTTGCTCTTCTCCACCTCACTGTCTTCCTTACTCTTTCCCTTGACTTCTCCTTGCCTTCTCATTGCATTTTTCTCCTTGCTTTCTCATTGCCTTTTTCTCCTTGCCTTCTTCTCCTTGCTTTCTCATTGCCTTCTTCTCCTTGCCTTCTCTGGTCTCCGCCTCGGCGTTTGAGACAGTCTGTCCTCTTTCTCCCTCTCTCTCTTCTTCTTCCTCTTCTTCCTTCCTCCCTGTGCGTGCCTGAAGGCCGACCCACGCGTTCGCACGCGTAGCCGGTGACGGGGTAACGCGTAAGTCCCCGCCCTGGGTAGACATGTAAGGCACGCGCGTACCCCCTGGTAAAGGCCAGGCCCGGGGAGGGGTGATTGCCTGAGCTGATACCTTCTGACCATGCCGATTGGTCCCTCCGTCTGTTTCTCGGGAGGTGTGACCTGAGGTGTAAACATTCACCTAAGGCGGGAGTGCCCTCTGAGAGGGTCCCCACAAGGAAGGAGCGCGCCATCGGAGACGCTGGCAATCATAGGGGATTCCTCCGCAATGGATTCTACTCCATCTCTTTCGACTTCGACCCAAAAACGGAAACGTGACCAGCCAACAGTGACAAAAGTACTACCGCCTGCCCCACAGTTCCTCGTAGTTTCTCGATCTGAGGACGGAAAGGATTTTTCATCTGTCAACCCTTTCGTTATTCAGAAGGGCGTAGATGCCATAGCCGGATCTGTCAAATCTTGTACCCGGTTGCGTAACGGCACCTTATTACTAGAAACTGAGAGTGCCTTTCAGGCACAAAAACTGCTTCGGGCCACCCTCCTGTACACGTTCCCTGTCCGGGTGGAGGCCCACCGAACTTTGAATTCGTCTCGTGGTGTAGTCTATACTAGCTCCCTCGACGGATTGACTGACAAGGAGCTTCAATCATTCCTCGCTGAGCAGGGCGTGACGGCTGTCCATAGGGTCATGAAAAAGGTCAACAATGACCTTGTACCGACCCGGGCAATTTTCTTGACCTTCGATAGTGTTAAGCTGCCATCGCGCATCAAGGCGGGCTACGAGGTTATTTCTGTTCGCCCCTATGTCCCGACACCTACGCGCTGCTACCAGTGTCAGCGTTTCAATCACACTCGACAGTCTTGTTCCAATGCGGCTAAATGTGTCACTTGTGGCAGGGATGCCCATGAGGGTGACTGTCCACCTCCGTCTCCTCGTTGTGTGAACTGTCAGGGTGACCATGCCGCATCCTCCCGCGACTGTCCTGTCTATAAGGAAGAACGCTGTATCCAAGAAATTCGGGTCAAAGAGAAAGTGTCCACCTCGGCTGCTCGCAAGCTATTGGCTAGTAGGAAGCCCACGCTGCTCCCAGCGGGGAAATACAGTACTGTCCTCGCCTCTCCTCGGACTACCCGGGAGGTAGCAACCCAGACATGCGATCTGACCTTCAGCACCACGGTCGTCCGTTCGGCCAGTGCTAAGATCGCGCGGTCGACGTCTCCTCTTCCTCCCATCACCCCACAGACACGAGCACCTTCCTCAGCTTCTGCTAAGATGAAGACCCAGAAGTCAGATGCACGGGCCTTCAAGAAGGAACCATCCCGTGCAGACTTCCTCCGTACCTCGACCTCCCAGCCTTCGACCGGTACTTCCACTACACGTCCTTCCAAAAAGGCGCATAGGAAGCACAGTTCTCCTTCTCCGCCACGGCGCATTTCTTCTCCTGCGCCACCCAGCGGTTGCCGCCCCAGGCCGTCATCCGTTTCGCCTGGCCGCACCGCTGGTAGCCGTACATCTGGCCGTTCACTGGCGGAGGAAGCTCCCCCTCCCGGCCATCCTCCCGAGATGGCCGATGACCCTATAGACCCAATGGACGATGACTGTCCGCATACTGATAGCGGCGGCAGTGCTCGCTCGAAGCCAGGCCCTAAGCGGCCTTCGAGGTGACCATTTCTCTCATCTTCCTTTTCTTACGATGGCACTTATTCACTGGAATATTCGCAGCATTCGCTCCAACCGAGAGGACTTGAAGTTGCTGCTCCGCTTGCACCGTCCGCTCGTCGTAGCCCTCCAGGAAACGAAACTACGCCCATGCGATCAAATTGCCTTGGCACACTACACCTCTGTGCGTTTTGACCTACCCCCTGTGGTAGGTATCCCAGCTCATGGAGGGGTTATGTTGCTGGTCCGGGATGATATTTACTACGATCCCATCACGTTGCACACCGGCCTGCAGGCAGTTGCCATCCGCATTCCTCTCCCCACTTTTACGTTTTCCTTTTGTACCGTTTACACTCCATCGTCATCTGCCGTTACCAGGGCAGACGTGATGCAACTTATTGCTCAGCTACCTGCACCATTTTTGTTAACTGGAGACTTCAATGCCCACCATCCCCTTTGGGGCTCTCCAGCATCCTGCCCGAGGGGCTCCTTGTTAGCAGACCTTTTCAACCAGCTCGATCTTGTCTGCCTCAATACTGGCGCCCCTACTTTTCTTTCGGACACATCTCACACCTATTCCCATTTAGACCTCTCTATATGTACTCCCCAACTTGCACGCCGGTTTGAGTGGTATGCACTTTCTGATACATATTCGAGCGACCACTTCCCGTGTGTTATCCATCTCCTGCAGCATACCCCCTCTCCGTGCTTCTCTAATTGGACCATCTCCAAGGCAGACTGGGGGCTCTTCTCTTCCAGGGCGACCTTTCAGGATCAAACCTTTACAAGCTGCGATCGTCAGGTCGCACACCTCACGGAAGTCATTCTCGCTGCTGCTGAATATTCCATCCCTCACCCTCCCTCCTTCTCCACGTCGCGTACCGGTCCCCTGGTGGACCGCAGCATGTAGAGACGCTTTACGTGCTCGTCGACGTGCTTTACGCACATTTCAACGCCACCCTACAGTGGCGAATTGTATCAATTATAAACGATTACGTGCTCAGTGTCGTCGTATTATCAAAGAAAGCAAGAAAGCCAGCTGGGCTGCTTTCACAAGCACCTTCAACAGTTTTACTCCTTCTTCTCTTGTCTGGGGTAGCCTGCGCCGGCTATCTGGCACTAAGGTCCACTCACCAGTTTCTGGCTTGAAGGTCGCGAATGACGTCCTAGTGGCCCCTGAGGCTGTCTCCAATGCCTTCGGCCGCTTTTTCGCAGAGGTTTCGAGCTCCGCTCATTACCACCCTGCCTTCCTCCCCCGCAAACAGGCAGAGGAGGCTAGGCCACCTAACTTCCGCTCCTCGAGTTGTGAAAGTTATAATGCCCCATTCACCATGCGGGAACTCGAAAACGCACTTGGCCGATCACGGTCCTCTGCTCCAGGGCCAGATTCTATTCATATTCAGATGCTGAAGAACCTTTCTCCTGCGGGTAAAGGTTTTCTTCTTCGTACATACAATCGCATCTGGATTGAGGGACATGTTCCCGCATGCTGGCGCGAGTCTATTGTTGTCCCGATCCCTAAGCCGGGGAAGGACAAGCACTTGCCTTCCAGTTATCGACCTATCTCGCTTACCAGCTGTGTCTGTAAAGTGATGGAGCGAATGGTTAACTCTCGATTGGTTTGGCTGCTCGAGTCTCGACGCCTACTTACCAATGTACAATGTGGATTTCGTAGGCGCCGCTCTGCTGTTGACCATCTGGTTACCTTGTCGACCTTCATTATGAATAACTTCTTGCGGAAGCGCCCGACCGCGGCTGTGTTCTTTGATTTGGAGAAGGCTTACGACACATGTTGGAAGGCGGGCATTCTCCGCACCATGCATACATGGGGCCTTCGCGGTCGCCTCCCTCTTTTTATTCGTTCCTTTTTAATGGATCGACAGTTCAGGGTACGTGTGGGTTCTGTCCTGTCCGACACCTTCCGCCAGGAGAATGGGGTGCCACAGGGCTCAGTTTTGAGCGTCGCTCTCTTCGCCATCGCGATCAATCCAATAATGGATTGCCTCCCAGCTGATGTATCATGCTCCCTTTTCGTGGACGATTTTACCATCTACTGCAGCGCGCAGTGTACACGTGTCCTGGAGCGCTGTCTTCAGCGTTCTCTTGACCGTCTTTACTCCTGGAGTGTCGCCAATGGCTTCCGTTTTTCTGCCGAGAAAACGGTCTGTATTAACTTCTGGCGCTACAAAGAGTTTCTCCCACCGTCCTTACGAGTCGGTCACGTTGCTCTCCCAATCGTGGAGACAACCAAATTTTTAGGCCTTACATTTGACAGGAAACTTAGCTGGTCTCCACATGTGTCGTATTTGGCCGCCCGTTGTACCCGTTCTTTAAATGTCCTCCGTGTTCTCAGTGGTCTGTCGTGGGGAGCGGATCGAACCGTCCTACTTCGTCTATATCGGTCGATCGTCCGCTCCAAGCTGGATTATGGGAGCTTCGTATACTCCTCTGCACGGCCATCCATCTTACGCCGCCTCAACTCCATACAACATCGGGGTTTACGACTTGCGATCGGAGCATTTTATACCAGTCCCGTAGATAGTCTTCATGCTGACGCTGGCGAATTGCCACTCACCTACCGGCGCGATATACTGCTTTGTCGGTATGCCTGTCGGCTACTGTCAATGCCCGACCATCCGTCTTATCGTTCCTTTTTTGACGACTCTCTTGACCGTCAATACGGGTTGTATGTCTCTGCCCTGCTACCCCCTGGAGTTCGCTTCCGTCGCCTCCTTCAACACCTTAATTTTTCACTCCCTGCAACCTTTCGAGTGGGCGAGAGCCGCACGCCACCTTGGCTCCAGGCTCAGGTCCGCGTTCACCTTGACCTCAGCTCGCTCCCAAAAGAGGTCACCCCCGGTTCGGTTTACCACTCCCGTTTTTTGGAACTTCGTTCGAAGTTCATCGACATGACTTTCATTTATACAGATGGCTCTAAGACCAATGACGGGGTCGGGTGTTCCTTTATTGTCGAGGCACAAAGTTTCAAATACCGGCTCCATGGCCATTGTTCGGTCTTCACAGCTGAGCTCTTTGCCCTCTACCAGGCTGTTCTTTACATCTGCCGCCACCGACATTCTGCTTATGTCATCTGCTCAGATTCCCTGAGCGCCATCCAGAGCCTCAGTGATCCGTACCCGGTTCACCCTTTCGTACACCGGATCCGACGCTCTCTTCAGCAGCTGGTGGACGTCGGTTCTCCAGTTAGCTTTATGTGGGTTCCTGGCCATGTCGGTATCCCTGGGAACGAAGCTGCAGATGCCGCGGCCAAGGCTGCGGTCCTCCAGCCTCGGACAGCTTCTTGTTGTGTCCCTTCGTCCGATTTTAGCAGGGTCATTTGTCGGCGCATCTTATCACTGTGGCATGCCGATTGGGCTGCACTTACCGACAACAAGCTTCGGGCCTTAAAACCTCTTCCCGTGGCTTGGACGACGTCCTCACGCCCTTCTCGGCGGGAGGAGGTCGTTTTAGCCCGGTTAAGAATTGGACACTGCCGGTTCATCCATCGCCATCTGCTGACGGCTGCGCCGGCGCCGTTCTGCCCATGTGGGCACTTGCTGACGGTTCGACACATTTTAATGTCCTGTCCAGATCTTAACACACTGCGCCTCGATCTTAACCTGCCAGATACTTTCGATGCCATTTTAGCAGATGACCCACGAGCAGCTGCTCGTGTTCTTCGTTTTATCAATTTGACAAACCTCGCTAAGGACATTTGATGATGCTGTTTTTTAATCCTATGCCTGTCAGTCTGTCTTTTATCGTGTTTTCCCTTTTAGTTGTTGTGGTCAACTTGTGCCTCGCGGTGCATTCTTAGAGTAGTCAGGGCGCTAATGACCATTGAAGTTGTGCGCCCTAAAACCACAAAAAAAAAACAGAGATAGAAAACATTGCAGATACTGATACCACAGTTGTAGCGTTAGTGGCACTCAGTTGCAAGCGACAGACGAAAATGTCAGCTTTAGAAGCTGCTCCGGATTCCGCAGATGTACCAGGTTCAGCAGAGCCAGGCATTATGCAGATGTTAAGAATACTAACACAGATAGGGAATGTAACAGTCCAAATGAATACACAGATAGAAAATGTCACAGCACAGATCGGGAATGTAACAGCCCAAATGAATGCACAGGCCGAAAATGTCACAACGCAGATAAAAAAATGTCACAGCACAGATAGGGAATGTAAAAGCCCCAATGAATGCACAGGCCGAAAATGTCACAACGCAGATACAAAATGTCATAGCGCAGACAGGGAATGTAACAGACCAACTGAACAAGCTAGACAGTGATGTAAAAACCCTTACTGAAATGCACAATAACCTGACGACACAACTGAAAAGAGAGGTAGCGGGCCAGGTAATAGAAGTGGTGCGTGAGGATCTAAACTGTATGAATCGGGATATTGATAATTTGGAAACCACAGTTAAGGATGTGCCAAATCAGATAAGTTAACTGAAAATTTCAATGCCATGAGTGTACAGCAAACCGAGCTCAATACAAAAATGCAGGAAGCTGTAAATAAAGTTGAGGACTTGACAAAAACATCAAAAACAGCAGTTCGATGACTTTTTAGAAGAAAGACACACGCATAAACAGTACTCTAGCAACAGAGCTACAAAAAGCAATAAGTAACACAATGGAGTAAGTATACACTACACAAAACACACCTGTAATTAAACTGCAAAGTGATATAGGCCAGATACAGAAAACTTTGACGCAGGACTTAGCAGGTTGGCAGAATCAAATAGTCGAGCAACTAAACAGGAAACTTGGTACGATGAAAGAACGAATCCAACATGAAACAGAAGAACTTGACAACAAACCCACAGGCATGAGCGATAGTGCGGTCAGTGAATATCCTACCCCTAATGTACTAAACTATCAGGTGTACCGTAACCAACGACACCACGACGAAAGAAGGGAACAGCTGATAGCTGAACCCACTTTGTCATCAGTTTTGTTAGAAGAGTCCTATAAAACACCGTCAATTCCTAGTGTTCATCCCGGAAAAAAAATCCGTGCATCCGGTAACTTTTATAAAGTCATTCAAAAATGTATTGCCTAAAACGTGATCGGAACGGTTAAAAATACAATTTGTTACGGGTTATATCGAAGGCGATGGAGCATTATGGGCGATGGAAATGTCAGAAACTTGGCAGACATTAGAACAATTTGAAAACGCGTTTCTTTCAAAGTATGGGTCACATGGCGTGCAAGGGAGATTGAGAAAAGCCTTATTCAACCCTGAACAATATAATCCAAAGTTTGGATCACTCCGAAAGTACTTTGAGAAATATTTAAATAAAACCAGTGACACACACAGACGTCCTACGCGTTCTGAAAGCTAAACTACCGCTAAATATTCGGGAAAAGCTAGTACAAGTACCCGAATGCAATTTGGAGTATTTTCTATCTGTCTTGGAGTCTATTGACTTAATTAATGAAGACGCAAGACAAAGCCAAACCAATCAAAATAATGTCCGTAGCAGCGGCGGCAACCAGTCTGCGCAGCGCCAGCCGCAGTACGGCGGCAACAATGTAGAGTGCGCGCGGCTCAGTCTGCCAGGCTCGAATTCGGGAGGCAATTTCAATAACAACTATCATCAAAATTTTAATCCAGGATTTAAAAGAAAAAGAAAAATGGGGCCAATAACTACTCTGGCTATTCCGGGAACTGGAAGCGAAACTGGAATAGCAACGATAACGGAAATCAGTGGGGTAACGCACACAGTAACTTTGTCTCAATTTAGCAACAAGACAGCTAATCCACGAAATGTGCATTGGCAGTACCCGATTAGCAATTAACACTATCAGTACTGAGATCAAAGTAACATTATGCCTGTAAACTCAGAGCAAAATCATGATCGCAATGTGCAATGGAGTAACAACACGCCGGGGGTGAATAATATAGAAGTGACGAAGGAAACACCTACAAACAGGAATAATGGGGCGTTAAAGTAAACGTGGCCTCATTATGCTCCCCGATGTTGACCAAGGATAGCCGTGGGGGCGATCCAAAGTAAGACAGGTATTGATCTCTATTACAAAACAAGCTCAACGCCGTAAGAAACATTTTGACAAACAGCTACATGCTGTTACCAGATTTGTGGTTAGGGAAAAAGTATTACTTAAGACCCAAGTGAAATCTTCTCTGTCAGCGAAGAAAAACGCTAAGTGGCAAATAATATATTATTGTACATATTCCGCATGACGGATGTTATTTACTTACGTATCTTCACAACAGTAAAATCAAAGGACTCTATGCACACAGAGACTTGAGGAAATGCAACCATGTTTAAGTATCACACTTTGTATCTATCTATGCACACGAGTGAAACGAGTAAACTATGGTAAAAAGACGAAATACGATTAGGTTCAAGTAGGTAGATCTTCCTATGTAGCTACGTGAATCAGAGCATTTCACTACTTTCGTTTACATTTGTCAGTGATTGTGGAGTCAATACACAAGCAAGGTAGGACATATACGTCAACTGATGACTAGCACTCTTAACATACAATGTACTTGGAAGGTCGACTCAATAGTTTCTGATCACAGTGGTATTTTAGTTTTAAGTTTATGTACAAAGGATTCTGGAGCGAACAATTAGCACAGACCTCGGAACAGTGTAGATGTAAGTTTTTTTTGCCACTTGTGTTTTAAGATTATAAGGTACAGGGTAAGTTACAGAAAATATTGGACTCCCTAAGGTACATAAGTATACGGTCACGCAAGTACATACAATGTTGAAGAGAAAAAAAATTTTTTTTTTTGTTGACGTGTCCACACCACTAGCCTTTATTTAAGAATGTAACGAGCAAAACGATAATAAATTTTTTTATGCTCCGATATATGATTTCTGGCTGCTAATGAAAGTTTAGCGTGTTATACACCATACGCACGACAACCTGATCTAAGTAAAGTGCATCCAAAGATAGTTTAGGAATAATAAAAAAAACTGTTGTGATCTTAATGAAATAAAAATAATTTTTCAACTTTATACACACGTTTTAATGCAAGTACACTGCCGAGGTACGAATTGTAAACATATGATGCATACTTAATACCGTCTGTTCTAGAATAAAGTAAAAGAAATACGTACAAGGTAAGTTACAGGAAACTGACGGGCAGAGAAATTGGACAATGCCGAAAGAACCTTAATTCTTTACAGGAGGCGTTCATCGAGATGCTACGAGGCTTCAATCGGCGAAGAGAAGCAACTATATTACTCTTACGTCACTACGACTTACGTACGGTCTACGTTACAGAATATTACCAAGATCACTTAGAAGTACACTATTTGACACTCAGCAACGCCAGAAAGTTTTAATTATTGGTCTAATCTTCGGCATGAGAGTACCAAGGATCTATGCTGACTTTAGAGCAATGTAAGCACTGATTTTCTCTTATGTTTACAATATTTTGTCCAATTCGAGTTGGGAACGTTTTGTGAAGAATTAGAGTAAGAAAGGACTTAGGTCACGTTGGATAATATTTATAATCGAACGTGACCTAAGTCCTTTCTACCTCTTATATATATAACTTAAGTGTGCCTGTGATACAATGATGCACACAAGTAAACATGAACAAACGCAGACACAGCCTCATAAATCAGTATAGCGGCCAAGCTTCATTACCAATCTGTTGTTCGTACTGATTAACAATTTAATTTTTCTATTTATGTATGAATTTTAGTATTGATTTTTTTCTTTCTACTTGTTTTTGATGTATACCATGCGTTGTTACTATCTTGGGTGACGTAAAGATGAAATTCTTCCCACCACAGTAACTCGCAAGTAGTAAATGAACAGATTTTGCCTCATTCGGAGACAATTTCTAAAAGCACTTTTTGTGCATTCATTTTTTGTAGTGTCATTTCAACGTGTAAGTGCGTCTATAGCACGACCTAAGTTAGGAAGGTGCTGTTGCTCACGAAAACGTGTTCTCTTATGCCCTGTGAGATGTCAGATAGTAATGTCAGATAGTAATGTCAGATAGTAATGTCAGATAGTAATGTCAGATAGTAATGTCAGATAGTAATGTCAGATAGTAATGTCAGATAGTAATGTCAGATAGTAATGTCAGATAGTAATGTCAGATAGTAATGTCAGATAGTAATGTCAGATAGTAATGTCAGATAGTAATGTCAGATAGTAATGTCAGATAGTAATGTCAGATAGTAATGTCAGATAGTAATGTCAGATAGTAATGTCAGATAGTAATGTCAGATAGTAATGTCAGATAGTAATGTCAGATAGTAATGTCAGATAGTAATGTCAGATAGTAATGTCAGATAGTAATGTCAGATAGTAATGTCAGATAGTAATGTCAGATAGTAATGTCAGATAGTAATGTCAGATAGTAATGTCAGATAGTAATGTCAGATAGTAATGTCAGATAGTAATGTCAGATAGTAATGTCAGTTAGTAATGTCAGTTAGTAATGTCAGATAGTAATGTCAGATAGTAATGTCAGATAGTAATGTCAGATAGTAATGTCAGATAGTAATGTCAGATAGTAATGTCAGATAGTAATGTCAGATAGTAATGTCAGATAGTAATGTCAGATAGTAATGTCAGATAGTAATGTCAGATAGTAATGTCAGATAGTAATGTCAGATAGTAATGTCAGATAGTAATGTCAGATAGTAATGTCAGATAGTAATGTCAGATAGTAATGTCAGATAGTAACGTCAGATAGTAACGTCAGATAGTAACGTCAGATAGTAACGTCAGATAGTAACGTCAGATAGTAACGTCAGATAGTAACGTCAGATAGTAACGTCAGATAGTAACGTCAGATAGTAACGTCAGATAGTAACGTCAGATAGTATCCCGATTACGAACTGGTAGTACTAGTGGCAAGTATGTTCTGTGAAGACATTCACATAACTTCTATAACGAAATATTTTGAGCAATATGTACTCCGATAAAGTTTTGAATGAGGAGCAAATAACGAACGTGGGTATAATACTACTACTAAGTGATCAGGCCCAGTGGACCGCACGCATCTAAAAGTTTCCTCCTCCACTGTATTCTGTCCATTGCTGCTATCTGCCATCCGTACACGTCTATTGACACTTGGATTAAATCTTCATGGAGTCCATCGCTCCAACGCTTCTTGGGTCTCCCTGGCTCTCTCTTTCCTGAGGGTGTGAAATCCTGGAGCATCCGAGGCCATCTGTGATCCTCCATCCGGGCCACATGGCCAGCCCACTGCATTCGTTTGGCTTTGACAGTTCCTGCTATGTTGGGCTGCTGGTATCGTTCCTCAAGATCTTGGTTGTATCTGGTCCTCCATTCCCCTGTATCTGCATCCAGAACCGGACCGAAGATCTTCCGAAGCACTTTTCTCTCAAAAACAAGGAGCTTATGGAAGTCCTGTTTCCGGATACTCCCTGATCCAGCCTATTGTTCTATATGGCTTTGAGACATGGTTTTGTACAGTCGAATCTTGAACTGTCTGGAGAGATATTTGGACCAAAGCAGTTGTGCTAGGCTGTGGTAAGATCGGTTTCCTGCTTGTATAGTGGCATTGATCTCTGCTTCACATGACGAGTTCTCAGTGAAAAGTGCCCCTAGGTATTTGAATTCTTGCACCCTCTTGTGGGAATTATCCCCAACCTGCAGTGATTGTAGATGATCAGCAGTCTGACAATGACCACGCGTCATAACGAGGTACTCTGTCTTGGTTTCATTTATGTTTAGCCCAAATTTGCTGGCAGCCTCCTTTAGTGCTTTGGTCGTTTGCTCCAACTCCTCTTCCGACCTAGAGAGTAAACAGATGTCGTCTGCATAGGGTAAGTAGGCCGGTCTCTTTTCTTCGATTTCAATCCCTTCGTTCTCTTGGAAGGTCTCGCGTACGATCTTCTCGAGGGCAAAGTTGAACAGCATAGGGGACAACCCATCTCCTTGCCTGAGTTCTGTCACAATTTCAAACTCCCCAGTTACGCGATTTCCCATCTTCACCTTTGCATAAACTACTAAATACTAGCCAGTGGTCTCATGAGCTATATATATATTGTTACGAAAATCAACGGGACTGTGTATAGTTACCCAACGACAGTGAGTTATTCAGTGTTTGTGACACATACGCATAGAAAAAAGTGAGAATATTATTATACCACAAGCATTCTCCTTCGAAATAAAGACGACTTGGTAAATCGAGAATGCCTGTTACGGCACGAGTGTTTGTGCAAAGTATAGGACAGTGTGCCGTTGGCATGCTAAATAATAAAGTGCAGTACTTACTTTCGTGCAGAGACCTCAGGAGGTGCCCTGTGGTCCCTTCTCACAGCCAAGGTGTACGAGTGGAAGCAAATGCAGTAGTTTCGCAAACGCTACGTACCCTGCACAAAAAACTTCACGGAAATGTATTGACCGGCACGCGCGATATCACAATCCGGCAGTGTTTGCAGGACTACTGGACTCTAATCGGCGCATAGCGTGCCGCCAGACTCATTGTTGCGCGTGCGGTTGCTTGTAACTGACACATTGACTGACAGCGTGAAGCTGCAGGGCAATTTGAATAGGAAGCAAAAATCTGCGTTCAAATGGACGCTCACCAAAGTGCAAAGCGGTGTAGACACTCGATTTCCTGACCTACTAAATAAGGTCTTACCACTACAGCTCATGATTTACGTCCCACGTTACAAACAAAATATAAAAAACGACACCCATGTGCATTGAACAGTACCCATGTTTGTGTATATGTTAGTGTATATGTTAGTGTTAAGCTATAATGAGTACTAATCTCTGTGAATTTCATTTGTTACATGTTTATCTTGCCCATGATGAGACTACTATGAAACCCAGAAAGGAAATGATCAAATAGATCCTGGTATAAAAGAGGGAGGAAGTGGAGAGCATAAGCACTATAAGGAAGAATTTCTCCCACTTACTACTCCAGATACCCTTGCAGGCATATTGCCTGCATCGATACACTAAAATATACGACGTTCTTGTAAAACTTTGTTGTTTTCAGCAAAATGCAATTACATAATCATAGAAAAGACTTGTGAAATGTAATGTTATGGTCGACGTGCGATTGAAGACGTTTTTTGTAAGTAGGAATAACGACACTGTGAATCGTCGTAAAGAACTGAACTATAAATTTGATCTAAAAGACGATGTAATGTAATTTCCAGGTATTTGATCAAAAAGACGATGTAAAGTAGTATCCATGTATTGGATGTAAAATGTGATGTAACGGAATATCCATGTATTATGTAAAGGACGATGTAATAATTTTTGTATCTAGTATATAAGTATTTTGTGTGCCCTAGTGTGTACGCTTTGTTTTCCTTGCCAAGTGCCACAACTATATAAACTGAGTGGTGATGAGAACTCCATTACAGAAATCAGCAAAGCCATTTAATCATGCGTGTAGAGGAGTCAAGAACTACCTCTGTGTACGGTGGTGGGGCTCATTGCCCGGAATTTGACATTTCTTCAGACAATTCGCCCAAGGGGGCAATGTAAAGGAATGATGTAAAATTTTCTTGTGAATTTATAGACACTAGTTCAACTATCAGAGATTAATGTGTAAAGCATTTGCTGAACAAAAGAAGCTTCACGCTCTTCGTTTATTAGTTTTAGAATAAGTTACCTTTCGCTGTTATCCTGTCTTAGTGTTAAGAAGTGTTGTGCCATTTCTTACTGATAACGTTGGGTTAAATAATGTGATTTCGAAGCAGAGTGATTTCGTCTTTTGTGATACCATGAGTCCCAGCTCCGGAAATTCTGGAAAATTATTACTATTATTCTAATTTTATGCAGAGAATTTAGATGGAGGCGACGATCTTCACGGCGACGCTGCTCAACAATAGAACTAAGTGAATGTGTTCCTCTTTTTCCTCTCGTGGCCGCTACCGACAATTTCAATATATTTACTGTGACATTCAGAACCTGCAGTCTTTCTTTTAATTTAATTTCGAAGTCCACGCATTTACGTTCTGAGATGAATAAACGCATTTACGTTCTGAGATGAATAAACGCATTTAACTGTAATTCTTTATTATCCAGGCCACCGGGTATGATTACACTCAAAAGGGACGTGCCTCTATCCCATTCGTTATGTTCGCATATATTTGAGTGTGTACAAGCGTAACTATATTTAAGACTCCTTTCCTACACAGTATTGACTTTTTTCTGACCACTCATTCGCGAATGTAAGTGCCGTCTTATCTGATGTAGTCAGTCGGCCGTATTCTTTAATAACATTATTTGTAATATTCAGTGGCTTAGTTTCCACAATTGATCTTTGCCTGTGTCGCAACAGCGGTTCACGCTAAATATTTCATTGCTATTGCGTAAGTCTCTTTACTAGTTGCAGATCGTTTATCGAATTTAGCGCTGCTGTTATTCCAGGTGGCAAAACTTTTGTTTAAGCAAAATTAACACTTTTGTCACACAATACAACACTACACTAATGTATTTTTTTCGAGTCAAAATATTTCATAAAAGTCTTTACGAAATAACCAGTCTTCATAATGAGCTTATAAGAATTTGTATTACATAAGCTGAAGTTTCCTTTCATACAAGTTCACAATATTTAGAGATTATTCACAGTCTAACTGGAATTTATCACCTCATATTGGGTTGTGGGCGACCAATACACAATTATTATCGCTACTATGATAAACAGCATTTTTGTCTGTATAGAAAGTCAATTTAAAACTACTGCTGCTATATTGCACTAAGATGGCGGCTAACGTAAGACAACCACTTTTCGATTCTGCTACAACCCCTGGTTTGCTACTAACAAATAATATATATTAAATCTTTTTGTACCTTCACTACATGCATTAACATTTAAAAATATTTCTTAATGCTAATCGCATATTACTCAGCATTTACCAATAAACTACGCTGTAGATCAATAGCGCTAATGGCTGTGCTCCTTTGTAGCTGTTCAGAAAACTTAACATTTACATAGGATGAGAATCACAATGAAAGAAAACCCCAATGAAAGGAGATTTAGTTCAATCTCACACAAAATCTATTTTTCAATTATTAAATTAGCAACATAATATAGTTTTTTTTTTACAGGTCTGTGTTTCCAGACATCAGTCACATCCTATCAGTAGTGCAGTTCGAACAAGAAGGATTATTCCACCAGAATCACGGATAACAAAACATTGAGATTTCCGTTACCTTTTTCCACGGGTATTGTCTGAGGTATAGTTTCTTACGTAATACTTAATTATTTCATTGAAAATAATTATTATTTTATTAACGATGAAGTCCTTTTTATTAATATTACGAATATATTCATTCACTTTCCACACACAATGCTGTCGTGAATATTGCTCCGAATAAAACGTAGGCATGGAGATTACAACTCTCACAGTCTTCTCATAATGTGCGAGGAGCAGTCAATAAGTAATGAAAGGCCTTTTCTTGCTCCACCATTTTGCTTAAAAAGAATGCATATTTTGTTGTGAGACATCATGGTATATTCTTGCTTCACACCCCCCAGTTTCATAGAATTCCGATTGGTGGCGCTACACGTGGCCTTCAAAATGGCGCCTGTAGCGGAGGTGCGTTACAAGCAGACAGCTGTCACTGAGTTTCTTTTGGAGGAAAACTGGAATATCGCAGATATTCAGGCAGCTTGCAGAACGCCTGCGGAGACCTGGCGGTGAACAAAATCACGGTGGGTCACCGGGTGAGGTGTCTGTACGCCTCTGTTGGTAGTGGTGACTCACTCAAAGTCGTGTGCTGAGATTTCACACCTTCAGACTTCCATCTGCTTGCCCAATGAAGGATGCACTCTGCGGGAAGCAGTACGTGGCTGACGGCGAGCTTACTGACATAGCAAGGCGGTGGCTCCGACGTTGGCCAGTAGAGGGGTACCATGCGAGGCTGCAGGCTCTCCCAGCAAGGTGGCGTAAGGCTGTCACACTGAAATGAGATGATGTTGAAAAATAGGATTTTGTAGGCAAATCCTGTGGGCAATAATATGGCGTATTTGAATTCGTAATAATGCCAACACGCTTTCAGGAAAAAATGGTTGTTACCGAACGCCCCTCATGTATATACAGTCGGCTTCAACAGTACACCGTTTTACATTGTAAGAAAGGACACCTTCCTCTTTCACAGCATCGTACAGAAAAGAAAAAATAGAAGACTCTGCTTTCCTTCGTAATGTGTAGAAGTATGTCTAACGTCTGCGCTCTCTTTCCCGTGGTTGGATCAGGTTATTCACGTCCTAAAGAACTCAAGCAGAGAAACTACCGTAGCAGACGCTGCAGTGAAAGTCGATCAGTGGGTTCTGCGATAACAACAGAACTTCTTCGCGAATAACCGACACGTAAGTATCTGAAGGTTAGCAATGTGCAAATATAACAGACAACTTTCATTTTGATACGACACGTCAAAAGGAATGTAGGAATGCCAGTTTCGAAATGGAGGAAGTGTGGAGGGTCAAAAGTACATCAAATTGATGTAAATTGTGGTTCAAATTTATGTAAATTGCGGTAGTTACGCAGAGCTGAAGAGCTTTACACAGAATAGGCTAGTGCAGAGGACTGCACGAAGCAGTCTTCCACTGATCTCCAGGACACAGACATGTGTAACGCTAAATTAACTACAGTTGGTAATCAGATAGGAAAGCTGATGATTGAGAAAAGCATTATTCGCAAAATCTAACAAAAGAATGGCTGCGCTCATTGTTTGCTCTGTTGTCCTCAACACTTGAAGCAAAGTTTTGGATAACCGTCACCACAAATTTGATATTTCCGTTCACTTCCCGTTGCACTGAATTTCAACGCAAGACCATCCACACATGATGATGCAAGAACTGTGGATCTGAACCTCATCTGATCTGTACGTCCTAAGATTTCTTGACATATCTTTCGATATGTTCTCTCATTGAAAGCTGTTGCATTATTTTTCTCACCGATACATGAAATGTGATAGTTTTCATCTGTCTCCCGAGACTGTCTTATGTTGTGAGGTCTTTCTTGATCAGGATGAAAGTGTCTGTTTCGTATTTCAGCCAAATACAAATACAGTCCATGCTTTCTTAATGAGCTTCCTGTCTTCGTTGACCAGTTTGTGGGTGTGGCTTCCATGGCCGAAAATACCACACTTGTTAAAATGTTCTGGGTTATTACTAGGGTTGTTAGATGGATTTTTTTTAAGAAACCCAGCTTAAAGAGGGCGAAGCACGCATATATCAGCTGTTGCGAAAAATGTTCTGCAATCAGGAGAGCATCATATTCTGTTTGGTAAAACTCTTGGCGTGAAAGTAACGCGCGAATATTATGATACGATGTGCATACAGAAGATAGAGATTATTAAACATACCAATAATTTTAATGGGATGAAGCTGATTGTGAAACTGAAGGATATGTTGATTCTGCTTCTAAAGAAGAAGACAACAGTTCTTCGATCGTCGGGCAATATCATAGCAAATGCAGCAATCGACAATGGCCAATTACGCTCGACTTTGAAAACATGTCACAGTACCTCTGTGTAGGGGAGCAAGCAGAAACAAACTTATATTGCAGTCGGTAATGAGCCAGTACGTAAATACCACATTCGTATACGTTGAATGGTGAGGTTGCTCAAATAGTATCCCACAAGGGAAAGTGATTTAAATAACACAATTTATTTTGGGTCCACTGAATCTTTATTTTGTAAGGTTTCACCAGCTTCCGCGCAGACAGAAAAATATTCTCTACATGAATTTTCAGCCACTTTCAAATATGTACCTTCTGTACGATTAAGGCACCTAGTGTCCTAATCCGTGCGTCTTATGAGCTAAATCGTACTTAGGATAAGCAATCAGTTGCCATATAATAACACTATAAAATAAAGTAACAAAACATGACAGGAACAAACTACAAATCATAAGCGTAACTTCTAGTTACACGTAATGGAATTACGTATAGGTAACAAAACATCAACTGTTAACAAACTGAATTGCTTGCATTGTCATATCGACTATCAGTTTGTATGAACAGAGCTATCAGAGAAACGTTTCTTAATTTTACTTCCCACGCCGGCACATAGGTCATATCTCATATTTCATACACTGAAATATGTTTTCTTCTCGGTACTCCTTACACAGTTGACTTAATCAATTCACTCTGCCCTCTATATTTAAAATATTTTTAAAAATCACATCTATTTGTCTTTTTCATAAGCTGATCACAGTTTGCTTCTTTTTATTGGCCTTTTCTTTGGCTTTTATATCCTTTTTGCAAGTACTTGCTCTTAATTCCGTTTTTAATGTATGTCGTTTCGTATTTTTCTTTATAACTGTTGCTATGCACGAGACAGGAGATGAAGTGTTCAAGGTAGAAATTATGTGTTGATTGTCAATCTCAGTAACTGTTGCAATATTGTTTTCGAGTCGACATGCTTTAGACTTTGTAGAAAACCCGTACTGATGGTTGAATGGTGTTACATTGTTATACGGCCTTCCAGATTTTCACGTTGTTGTTTCAGTTCCATCAGCTGATTCTTGGTGTGATTGATCAACAATGTCCTCTTCGTTGACTACATTTCCATCTCATGGTCACAAGCCTGTTGTCTTAAAACCGATTGGTGCTATGTCCATAGAAACTGATCTGAGTTATTCATTAACCAAGCGTACTGCCTTTCAGTTTTTTCTATGACACTGCCGGGATTTGAAGGTAGCCACAAACATCCCTCTACACTGTTTAACAGAGCGATCTGAGCAATGACCGCAGGCGATGAGTCGTGTGGGTAGGATATAATAGCATGAGTATACTATAATCACAGGCCAGCTTAACTGCCTCTTAATTTTTGGTGTCTGTGTGTGTGTGTGTGTGTGTGTGTGTGTGTGCGTTATAACCATCCAGTAAAAGAAAGATTTGCTTCTGGTCCCTTTTTCTTAGTTTTGTAAATTTTAAGAAATATTCTAGCATTCGGAAAAATAGTTTTGATGTTATCCGTCCATTTGTTGAGCATCCAAATGCTGTGTTTGGTGGAACTCCTCTTTCTAAGGCGTCATTCATGCTGCTACGCTGATTTATTAATACAGACGGTATGAATTCGCCTGCTGTATTCACAGTATGCGAACATGTCGTTTGAAGAGTGCATTCTGCCCTTATGATTGTACCCATTTGGTGTTTGCATTTTAGAACTTTAGACGGTTTTTGAACGTGAATAATGGGATTCCATACACTTAATGTATTTGGTCAGCAGTAAACTTAACATTCATCTACTATTTCCTCATATATATCAAAAACTTTTTAGTACCCTCTTTATTAAAGTACTTTCCTTCGTGCGATCGATATTTCTTCGTAAACTCGCAAGGACAATGTGTAATAATCTTTCATAAACTTGTAATACCATTTTTGATGATTTAATCAAATCGTTCCAATGTTATATCCTCCACGTGCTTCATTAAAGCCAATTTCATGATTTCAATGTTTCAGTAAAGCTTACTCCATATCCTCTTCCTTCCACTTATTGTACGCTCTGTTCTTCATATTGATCAGCTGAAAAAAAAACAGTTTTTGGGTGGTATGTGATTTCTATCAACGCCTACGTCGCACCGGTACGATTAGTGAATTCTGCACGGCTACAAGTAATGCAGTGAGGACTCCACCGTTTTAAACCAGAACTGCAAGCAAAACCTTAAAGTTTTCTGCTGTTGGATTATGCTTGAATGAACGGAAGAGTACCACGAAAATAGACGTGAAACGAGACAGTTACTGTATCATCATATTCTTCTCTAATTGCTTAGGAATGAACGAAGGAATATAACAGAATAGTCAAACAAACTCACTTGTTAACGATCTTTCTGTCACGGCTGCCAGCGGCCCATGCACATTTATTTGCTCACTCCACTATTATTAGTTCAATTTTACGCCTCTTCATATCGCGTTTTATAAACTTGTCCTCTTTAAGATTAAGCCTTCCATATCCAGACAATAATTAATGCACGCACCACCTACACCTTCCGTCTCCATGGCTTCTACGTCACCATTTACGAGCGTTACATCCAGCTAACTAACACACTAAAATTGTTGGACTAACCTTCGATTGGCAGCTAACGTGGAAATGTGCTGACGTACGCCTTCGCCAGAGCAACGGTCGGCACCAGGAAACATTGCATAGCAGGCGCTGAACTAGACGCGCCTACGACAAGAAAAGGCGAAGACACGGCCCCATGCTATGTGCCGCTAACACCCTTTGGGCAGCGTGCATATAGGCCGCCGCCGTAGACTGAGACGTCTCAGTCGCTCGTTACCTCAGTACGCCACATTGGAACTGAGTTCGCATGGCACTTCAATACGTCGCACTATGCTCTAGACTCCCACAGTGATGGTCGTCGCCTCGCACTTTAGCTGTGAGTGAATGTTACTCATTGTATATAGTTGTCACGGACACGAACAAGATTCAAGGATTAGTACATGTTATTTGACTGCTGTGAACCACAGAACTTCAGATTGGGTATCATTGAAGTAAAGTTTTCAGTTTGTTCCTGTGATAAAGTGTATTTTAACCACGTGTGCATCTTGTATTGTAGTGAGAGGTAACTGGCCACCCACCTATCATACCACACTGAGGGTATTGACTTAATTAATTAGTGAATCAATGTGATAGACTGTAGGGCATATTTCCAAGACATCCAAAGCCCAGTATTTTCCGAAGGCCTGAGAGGTGCCACAACATTCGTCAGGAGAAAAGAGGGTTTAATGTAGCATTCAACAGCTGATGCATGCACTAGGTTCACTTAAGAGACAGAGAGAGACAGACAGACAGAGAGGGAGAGAGAGAGAGAAAGATTTGGAGTTTCCCAGCAGTGGTGTGTAACGGAAATTGAGTGTCATATCTGAGGGTTTCCGCCACCTGAAGCTTTTGTTCAGGGAATTGGCGTGGTTTCTGGTCTGTGCGGCCCAGCAAATAGGTCTGGCAGTGAGGCACCAACATCGGTTTTGATATGCAGCCCCTGACGGCAGTTTCGATGTGCACGGATGCCTCACAGTCCAGATGTTGATGTGGCTACTACAAGGGTCACGTGACGCTTCCTGTCTAACGCTGCAGCTGTAGAGAAAGCATTTTTTTTAAGGAGATAGTCACTACAATGTAATTAGGTGGGGGTGACATGGAAAATCATTTAACAGTACAATAAGTTAATGAATATTATAAATTTGGCAACCGTGGAGAGTAGGAAGAAAACTGAACAATAGCTTAAGGGAGGGGGAGGGGTGACACGGAAAACCATTTCGCAGAACAATGGGTTAAGTGGGGTTACAAATTTGGCAACCACGGTGAGTGTAGCGCTGTCCCCATTCCATCTCGAATTTAACTGACTAGAATTCAGAGTGGAGTGGTGCCCCAATTCCATTTGGAACAAATGTGGTAACATGGTAGACTGGGTTGGTATCGCCATTACCTTACTACTTATACAGCGTCCCTCGCTCCTCTGCACGTTCTGAAACGTGTCATGCTATCGGGGCGAGGTTTAGCGCAGACACTGAGACACCGCTATCGTTCTTCCCAGTACTAACAGATGCTGCAGCAGTTGCTTTGCGTAGCTCCGGGACACGTCGGCATTAGACCCCCCGCAGGGAGAACAGAGCCGCGACGGCCTTCCGGTACGAGACGCGCCTGCAGGTCTGCGGCCACACTCTGCCCGCTGTGCCTGGCCTCATCCTGGACAGAGGCGGCCGCTGCCTGGACCGCAGGCGCCTTCTCGGTCCTGGCGCGGCCATTCGCCTCCCAGTGTACCGCGTGCTGATGTCCTCGGTGTCTACAGGAGGAGTGCAGCGGTGGGGCGCGGCACGGAACACAACAGACACGTTTTATCCCTGCGAGCAGAGACTCTGCATTTGCACGCACGCACGCACGCACACGCACACACACACACACACAACTCGTAGTTTCTGTGGTAGACTTCTCTTTCAAGACTGAATATCTGGCTTGTGGAAGAGTGTAAACGAGAAACACCTCCAAGTCAGGACCTCCATCTTCTTGTCAACTGGAGAAACACGAGGAGTTTGAGTACCTGTGCCGGGGTCATGCCACACCCGTACATTCCTGTATTTTTGTGAGAATGAGTTATGAAGAGTGTCGGTGCAGTTTAGGTGTCACCTTAAGATGTTAATTTTGAACGAAACCAGTTCTGACGCTATAAAAGTACTTGAAGCACAGCTGTAGTAGTGTTTATTAAAATTTATATCATTGAATTCTGGAGTGGGAAATTACTAAGAAATGTAAATGCCTTTCTTTCAGCTTACAAGGTAGGTTGGTAGCAGACCGAGATTTTGTTTTACAGGGCTGTGCTCACAGAGCTATCGCTGCACTCTTTTTGTTTTTCAGGTACACAGGACGAGTTAGCTTTCAGTAAGACAAGATACAGAGTGTTACTTACTTACTAAGCAATTTATTCGTGTACCACTTATCACAGTTCGGGGTTTCATTCAATTAATTCATGTATAGCTTTCAAATATTATAACATCGTTTCATGTGTAAACCTTATCAAATAATAATAAGATAAAACATTTGCAAACCTCTGCCCCTCAGTACAAGAGACAAGCACATAAATCCACATCTGCATCATTACCCTGCAAATC
The DNA here is from genome assembly GCF_021461395.2 of Schistocerca americana. NCBI lineage: Eukaryota > Metazoa > Arthropoda > Insecta > Orthoptera > Acrididae > Schistocerca > Schistocerca americana. The sequence continues at coordinate 595,850,570 of NC_060124.1, read as the reverse complement.
ACACTTAACTGCCAGAGGGTACATATGACCTCTTTCAAACTATTTCTTGACTGTTCCACTCTCAAATAGCACGTGGGAGAAATGAGCACCTAAATCTGTCATTTGCAACCTCTGATTTCCCTTATTTTTTCCTATCGTTATATCACCCTGTGTTGATCGTAGTGAACAAAATATTTTGGCACTGAGACGAGAGTGTAAGCGAGAGCAACATTGAGAAAATATCTGGCCACAACCAGAAACGCTTTTGCTTCGATTACTGCCACCCCACCTCGCTTAACATATCCGTAAAACACTATACCCTACCTCATCATACTAGAAATGGAGGCCCGTTTCTTTCAACTGTTCTAACGTTTTTTGTCAGTCCTATTACACTGGTGTATAAACCACGAGGACGAAATAACTTTATCATAATGTGTCACTGCGAGGAAACATACCTACATGAAACGTGAACCATAAGTAGATGTTACTGCTACAGTGTAGTGATTAAGGCAACTGAAATAAATACCCAATAAGACAAACAGAAACGACACTTTCCGATGAAATGCTAAATATCCCTTCTGCCTTATTTGATCTCACTTCCAAAGACATTTCAAATTCGGAATGTGATGTTGGACCCTCTGTGTGTTCTGCATGGACTCCAGTTTCTTCTTCTATCACAGTAACCGATAAGTCCCCTTTTTCACAGAGACCTTCAATGTGCTCTTTCCTTATGTATATGTACATGTCTAACGATAAGTGTATGTATTTAGTACATCTTTAATTCTATTCTTTATTTTGTATTTAAGTGTAAATGAAATTTAATGTATTCTCTACTTGTTGTAATGTTTTACATCACATAGTTTCTACGAAAAGATTTATCTGTGGATAATTTTACTAAGGAGAAAGTGACAAATGAATACTAGTCAGTCGATACTGCACTTCGGGACGTATCATTTTAATAGCTAAAGAAGTGGAATAGCTAGAATGTAAGTTACAAATCTCTAAATAATTTTTAAAATAATGATCGAAGAAATTGTGAACTTGCTGAGTTGTTGATGCAAAAACATGTAACGTCACACATGGCTTTGACGGTCTGCATAATGTAAACATAGTTGGTGTAGTTAGACGGCAATCGAATTGAAAGTTCCCATAGACTTTGTGCGTTGCACCAATAGCGAGCGAGTAGCTTTGCTTCTATTGGTCAGAGCACTGAAGCTAACGACGGAGGCCATATTTTACCACATACCACAATCAAATACGTAAATCTGTTTAATGGAACCACTGAGCACATATAAGTAAACGCACCCCTCCAAAAGGTACGTAAAAACAAATGCAATAACAACAATAACAAAACAGAAGAGAAAGCTAGAGCTGATAAATGACAATGACTAGCATTAATATTGGTATCAGCAATGTCACCACTGATTGTAAACAATCTTAACCGAAACTATGTTTATTTAGAGAATGAGAAAAGGTGGCGAAAATTCGTTACAAGAACACCAAATTACAATTTGATAACACGGAGAGAGACAGCGCTTTCTGCTGCAGCTTACCTGTACGAGGTCGGTGAGTTGCTACATCAACGGCAGCTCATTGGCTGTCGCGGTGTAGTTACAGCACTTCCACCAGTTGTTTATTGCAGTGGTTGCATCCTCTTGGTTATCATGTGACTCTGCTGACAGTATTGTTATCCTCTGCCGTATTCCTTTGCTTACAGTCTGCCAGGACTAATTATTGCTGCATAGATCCACGATCGAGTGTGTGCGACCATAACGTTCATTACACACATGATCCTACTTTCATTATTGTTCTGTACACAGTTTTAATGTCGTGTAAAATTCACTTTAACTCACCATTTCCAAAGTTACAGTCCGTCTGTTTTTAGCGTGCATACCATATTTGTGAGTTCACAATTTAACGAGCCAGTTTCACATATATGAAACACTTCAAATGTTTCCAAAAAGACCGTTAATGTTTTAACATGTGCAGGACTTCATTAAATTGTAAATATAACAGGAATTTAAGTTGTGTAACTACATTAGAAGCAAACGATTTTGTTCCAATGGCGATGACCTCTGTCCACTCGTGTATGCGTAGTCACTGCTGTTTATAGCACCCCACGAAGCTCGCAGTATTCAAGCAGTTTAACATCTTCTTTCATAATGTTCACATTAATGTCCAGCCGAAATGTTTGTGAAACACAGGAACTCATCCATAAGTTTTGCGTGTGCTTCTACCTGAAGCGGTACTATCACGTTACGCTGCACACCCGTGTGTACACGTCACATAACACACACACTGACTCTCTCTACTTGACAACTGCTATCGACATTTCTCATGCATAACAGTTCGTATAACAGCTCTGCATATTGTTTTTAGTTTTACATGCTGCATGTAACAGAAGCATTACAAGTAAGGTCAGACAGAAGTTCAAATGTTTGCATTCTCCATTAGTAATTGATTCGTGTAGCAAAATAAATGAAATAAAACACGGTTACATTTCATACTACAGAACAAAAAAAGAATTCTAAACCATCAAAGATGCAATACATACAGCGTCAAAAGAAGAGAATGAAAAGAAAGAAGAAAAAAATTATCACTTGCGATTAGAAAAATCTCGAGCCGAGTTGATAAACACTCGCTTCACAGCGACGGCGTTGCAGGTATTGAAAGAACCGTACTCATGTCTGTAGGGTAAGGCATCGCAGAGACCCAGGAAACGACGAGACCAAGAGTTTCAGACTTAGCTTCAATGTCTACCGAAGAATGAAGTTGAAACAGTCAAGAAAGATTATTATTTGTTTTTGGTGACCGAATTGAGCAGCATAACAATCTTCAGACCAAACTGTCGTCGGTAAAGTGGCAGTGTCGGTAGCATTGGTGAAATAATACTGTATGCTAGGTATCAGTCAGTTGTCTAAAGTAAACAAGGTTGCACTACGGACTGCTCATCAACTCAGGAGCTCGAAGGATCATTTACCACCCAAATCCATGCAGTGACACACATGGTGTAATTAAAAGTTAACTTTCCACCAAGGCAAACAAATTTGAAATTTAGTGGACGGATTTTAAATTTTCTCGTTTTATTTAAAATTAAAAGAAGTAATGTTTTTGTCTGCAACTAGCTCCTAAGCGTATTCGTGGATAAGCCAGGCTGACATAAAATTCCCGAGAGGGGCAGCAGTACTATTCAGTACTCATGCAGACAAAACTACGAAAAACTTACTGATCCAGCCTTATATCATTTTAAACTCGCCTGCCACACCGGTACCGCGAAGAGCTGAAAGCAGTGGTAAACTGCAACCGCTATACTTCTCAAGGCCTCGCAGCTCTCCTGCACCTCACAGTTACGTATCCTGCTGAGTGGAATGTTGTCCCCTATAAGAAAGTCAGGCCAGGAATTGACCAGAGCGATGTTGACATATGAAGCAACAAATCTGACGCGTAGACAGTTAGTTGCCTCAATCGTGAAGGTACGTTAGAGAACTAGGAAAGAAAAACGAGATGAGTGAATCTGGATGGCCGGAGGAACGAGATTCCTTGTCTAGTGTTATTAACACACAATCATTAGGGATAGTGAAGGAGAATATCTAAGAGTGAATAAGAAACTAGAAACGAGTGTGAATTATTGCCAACAGCACAGTGAACGCATTGTGGTAGCCAAGATAGACCCAAAGCCACCACTCACTACGGCAATACAGAAAAACTAGTCCAGTAGCTCCGTAGACTGAGAAACCAAAATATTCAGTATCTAGTGTGAGACAAGAATTTGAAATGGAAGACTTTATTTCGATAGTAGGAAACGAAAGGGAAGGACCAAATAAGAACAAAATAATAGGGAAACATGGACTAGGGCGAAAGGAAACGAGAGGAATCTGGTGGAATTTGGCACTGAGATCAATTTAATCATCACTAAATAGGACTTTGCATGTGGAAAATACCACGAGGCACCGAATCTATTGGTAGCTCACATTATTTTAGGATAGATTTTAAGAAACTTGATTTTAAACCGCAAATTTTTTCAGTTAACAGATTTAGTCTTCAACCACAGTTTATTAGTCATCAAATATATAATAAAGTTGAAGAAATTAAAATGAATTAGATAATACAAGAGATGGAGAAGTTCAATCAACCATTACTTGTGAGTTCCAAAGGAGCGTTATGAAGTAATAAAATGAAATAGTGGAGCGTGTTGTGTCCTGCCCACTCGATGGATACAGGGTGCCTAGGAAGCCTGCCTTTTCAGATCGCTAGACAACAATTCGAGCAAATCGTATTAGTGAAGTTTATTACAGTAAGATAAATGACAATACTGGCTTTGATAAATGTTCAATGAGACGTCGCAAGCAAAGAGCGGCATGAAACATAAGCACTCTCTGCAGTAGATACAATTCGTAGCACAAGAGAAGGAATACTGTTTTCAAGTCACTGCTGTGGAAGTCGTAGGCCACCTGGACTCCGACTCGGGCCGCGGCGCGTGTATCCTCCTGGTGCAGATGGCGCCACTCTCTCGCTCTGGTCCTACAGAGGGGTCGGTCAGCGTCCTGCTGGCTGGCGTCGCCTCGCAGCCCCCTCTGCTGTAACGTTCCTGGCCGATGTGCCCGCGCTTGGCGTTACGCCGAAACAGAAACGTTTATAATAACTCAAGAACCGGTACTTTCAAAGATGGATTAGTCAAGCTTGTAAGGAAAAAAATTAAGCAAAAAGACAAGTCCCATCAAAAATCCTTGTGACACAGTCTCCAAATTGAATGATGGAAGAAGACAATAAAAAAATCGTGAACTTAGAAAGAGAGAGTAAAGTACAAGTGCCTAAAACACCGAAAAAATAAAGCTGTTATGGCTAGCGGACAAGAGGAAACATAGTTGCCGCTTAGGGGAAATTATAGAAACCTTTGAACGAAAGACAAGCAGCAGCAGACTGATCTCGCAGTGAGATGACAAGGCAGAAAAACAAAAGAAACGATGGCTGAAGAGTGAAAGGAATACGTAGAATTGTTTTATAAAGGACATATAACTACGTTACGAAACGAGAAAAGTGAGAAGATGAAATTGGGATTGTCGGTGCAATACCGCTAGAAGAATTTTAAAACATGTGTGTGAAATCTTATGGGATTTAACACCTAAGGTCATCAGTCCCTAAGCATACACACTAATTAACCTAAATTATCATAAGGACAAACACACGTACCCATGCCCGAGGGAGGACTCGAACCTACGCCGGGACCAGCCGCACAGTCCATGACTGCAGCGCCCAGACCGCTCGGCTAATCCCACGTGGCAGAAAAATTTAAGCAAGAACTTTAGTACATAAGTCTAAACCACGCAGCTGGAATAAACGAAATTCCTCCAAAATTATTAAGCTCCTTCGGAGAACAAAACACAAGAGAAATGTTCTACATGACTTACAAGACCTGTAAGAGCTCTTTGCGGTGTGGGGGAGTAGCCATGTATGTGCAAAAACTGTATCCCATTTGAGTCAATTGATGTTTCAAAGTACTGCACTGAAAAGGTGTTTGAATGTTGTGCCAGTGTTGTTAAATTTAACGGAGCTAAACTTCTAACTGTTGTTATTTATAGATCCCCAGACTCCGATTTCACAACATTTTTGCTAAAGCTAGAGGAGGTTCTTCGTTCACTTTATAGGAAATACAAAAAGTTAGTTATATGTGCTGACTTCAATATTAATTGTATAAGTGATTGTGCAAGGAACAGGATGCTGGTAGACCTCTTTAATTCAAATAATCTTATGCAAACGGTATTCTTTCCAACGAGAGTGCAAGGGAACAGTAGAACAACCCTAGACAACATTTTTGTTCATTCCTCATTACTACAATGGCATTCTGTTAGCAAAAAGGTGAATGGCCTTTCAGATCATGATGCACAAATTTTAACTCTAAAAGATTTTTTTGCTACAACACGTGTTAAATATAGTCATCAGCTGTTTAGGAAAGCTGATCCAGTTGCTGTAGAGACCTTTGTAAACCTTATCAAGGAACAAGAGTGGCAAGATGTTTATAGCGCTAATACAGTAGACGATAAATATAATGCTTTTGTCAAGACTTTTCTCATGCCCTTTGAAAGTTGCTTTCCGTTAGAACGTTCAAAACAGGGCCCTAGCACAAACAGGCAGCCTGGGTGGCTGACTAGAGGGATAAGAATATCTTGTAGAACAAAGTGGCAATTATATCAAAACGTTAGAAACAGTCAAAATCTAAATGCAGCAACCCATTACAAACAGTATTGTAAGCTGCTTAAAAATGTTATTAGGAAGGCAAAAAGTATGTGGTATGCAGACAGAATAGCTAAGTCTCAGGATAAAATTAAAACCATATGGTCAGTCGTGAAGGAAGTGGCTGGTCTGCAGAGACAGGTCGAGGATATAGAATCAGTGCATAGTGGGAATGTCCGTGTTATTGATAAGTCGCATATATGTACAGTATTTAATAATCACTTTCTGAATATAGCAGGTGAACTAAATATAAACCTAGTCCCAACATCGAATTATATAGCGCTCTTAGAAACAAGTGTTCCGAGACTGTTACTTGAAATGCTCCTCCATGATACTGACAAGAGGGAGATTGAGTTAATAATTAAATCAATAAAGACCAAGAACTCTCATGGATATGACGGGGTATCTAGCAGAATGCTGAAGTATTGTTCTATGTATGTTAGCCCAGTACTTAGCCATATCTGTAACTTTTCCTTTAGGAGTAGTCGGTTTCCTGACCGATTAAAGTCCTCGGTAGTGAAGCCACTTTATAAAAAGGGGGACATTGATAATGTTGACAATTTTACATCTATTTCTATGCCACTGGTGTTTGCTTAAGTTATCGAGAAGGTTGTATATACAAGGTTACTGGAGCGTTTAAATTCACATAATTTGCTGTCAGATGTTCAGTTTGGTTTTAGAAATGGTTTAACAATTGAAAACGCTATATTCTCTTTTCTCTGTGAGGTTTTGGACAGATTAAATAAAAGGTTGCAAACGCTAGGTGTTTTCTTTGATTTAACGAAGGCTTTTGACCGTGTTGACCACAAAATATTACTGCAGAAGTTGGACCATTATGGAGTAAGGGGAGTAACTTACAATTGGTTCGCCTCTTACTTTAAGAACAGAAAGCAGAAGGTAATTCTCCGCAATATTGAGAGTGGTAGTGATGTTCAGTCCAAATGGGGCACAGTTAAGTGGGGCGTTCCCCAAGGGTCGGTGCTGGGGCCACTGCTGTTTCTTATTTATGTAAATGATATGCCTTGTAGTATTACAGGTGATTCAAAAATATTTCTGTTTGCTGATGACACCAGCTTGATAGTGAAGGATCTTTTGTGTAATATTGAAACAGTAACAAATAATGTAGTTCGTGAAATAAGTTCGTGGCTTGTGGAAAATAATTTGATGTTAAATCACAGTAAGACTCAGTTTTTGCAGTTTCTAACTCTCAATTCGACAAGAACCGATATGTTGATCAGACAGAATGGGCATATTACAAGCGAGACGGAACAGTTCAAGTTCCTAGGCGTTCGGATAGATAGTCAGCTGTTGTGGAACGCCCATGTACAGGATTTTATTCAGAAACTAAATGCTGCTTTATTTACCATAAGAACAGTATCTGAAATAAGTGACACTTCAACACGAAAAGTAGTCTACTTCGCATATTTTCATACGCTTATGTCGTATGGTATTATTCTTTGGGGTAATTCTTCTGATTCAAAAAGGGTATTTTAGGCTCAAAAACTGGCTGTTCGAGCTGTATGTGGTGTAAGTTCGAGAACCTTTTGTCGATCTCTGTTCAATAGTCTGGGAATTCTGACATTGCCCTCACAGTATATATTTTCTTTAATGTCGTTAGTTGTTAGCAACATTAGCCTATTCCCAAGAGTTAGCAGCTTTCGCTCAGTTACTACTAGGCAGAAACCAAATCTGCATGTGGAATGCACTTCCTTGACTCTTGTGCAGAAAGGAGTGCAGTATTCTGCTGCATCCATTTTCAATAAGCTATCACAAGAACTCAAAAATCTTAGCAGTAGCCCAAACTCTTTTAAGTCTAAACTGAAGAGTTTCCTCATGGTTCGCTCCTTCTATTCTGTCGAGGAGCTCCTGGAAGAGCTAAAAAATTAAGCAAATTCTAGTGTTACATTGTTTACTTTCTTTATTTAAACTTACGAGTTGTCACCTGAATATGTTTTTTTATATATTTCATTTTATCTGTTTCTAATATCGTGTTATAATTGCATGTATTGAATCGTTCCATGACCATGGAGACTTCTCCTTAATTTGGTCCCACTGAACAATAAATAAATAAATAAATAAATAAAGTCAGGAGGATAATTCTCAGAATTCTAGTTGCATGTAAGAACTCCAATTTCAAAGAACGCAGGAGCTACGTAGAACTGTATACATGGCCGTTTCAGTATCTTGATCACGGAACAGGCGTCTCCTTTTTCAGGAAACAGGATACTCGCTGCAGTATTCCACTAATGCAAGTGTACAGAAACAGTTAGTGTATTCTACCTCTGTTTCTGCTTCCCAATTGACAAACTGAAGAATGAAATTTTCTGCTGTTACAGTTGTAAGAACACAGTGTCATTGAATTTTTGAAATAACATCATATTCACTGTATTTTTTTATTCCATTTTCCACGATTGCAATTTCCATCTTATATTCATTTTCAAGTGGATAAAGGTGCTGAAGACACAGCAGTTGCCAGCATTAATAAGACGAGACAAAAGCTGTGAATCTTTCAGACCTTGTCCTACGTGAGCGACAGGAGCGAGCGACAGCGCGCGACAGCTGCAGGTGACAAAACACAACCGCAGATGAAGTTACGGAAGGGTCCTACGTGGGCGACATCTGTATCGCTGCGTGTCTCCCGCTGCAACTGGCGACGTTTGAATTCAAATGTATTTCAATCTTGCCGCTGCAGCACGCGCGACACGGAGTGACAGCCACGTTGTAACCTCCCAACAGGAAAGTTCCGAAACCTCCCAACAGTAAAAAAATGTAATTATTTATATCATTCACATTCAGTGTAAGCTCCGAACAGATAAATTCCGTAACCTACCAATAATACAATTTGACTAATCTCTCAGTAAAATGGTGGTTCACTTATAACCATTCAGTAATTAACTGTGAATTTAAACTGCTAAATTTTGGACGTCAACAGTGCAGCGTCATGGCCCTGAATGATCATTCTAAATAAATTGAAAATTCTTACCTCAATAAGGTCGCCGGATAACGCATATATATATGCTCCTATAAGAAATTTTGTGGCACATCGCTATGCAATGCTGCCCGATAGATTTGTCGTGTATAAAAAGAAACAACTGACTTTTCTTTACAATAATCAGGATGTCCATGGATTGGAGAAATTAGTAAGTTCGTTAAATTGAGATGAATGATTATCAAAAGTTAATTTTTTATAAGGAAGATTATTATTAAGCGATTTTTTAAAAACATTTACATGGGGCTTGACATAACAATAGTAAATATGCACGAGGCTGCTTTTACCTTATACTACAACGCTCAGGCTCTGCCATCGATCCCCACGACCGGCCCAGCCAACTCCACACACACGACTGCTATCTACTACTTACTACTACTGCCACACTGCTCCTACTGCATGCAACATTGCTCTCTGGTCTGAGATTCTCTTATAGTTTACATATCGCAGGAAGCGCGTGAGCAATCCATCAAATTACATCTGCTCGAGTGCGCCAGCAACAAATTCCTTAGTCGTGGACCTCTTACAACGTGTCTTCTCGGCAAAGCAGCGGAGCGGACGCGACGGCAGCTATGAATTACTCAACATCCGATTTTAAGAAAATTATTCCGTGAAAAAATTTGATTCTTCCGCAATCTATTGCATCATATCTTTAAACGATAAAGGTGTGATTAATTTTCGTTATTCTTCATAGTTACTGTGCTGCACGAAATTGAGTACGTGGCTGCACGAAACTCTTAAGAATTTGCAAATCGCATTGTTTAGACTTCCCGTATCGTTCATTTAAGGGCATACATTATTGCATATCAAATGTAACCAATATAACTAAATTGTATTTAAAGTTGAGACTGGAATGATATATCTCTTCATTCTTGAGATATTGGTTGTTATATCCGCGGACGGGTCGCTCGCGGCGCGTCCGAACCTTTCCTGCGCTTCGGGAATCAAGTGGTCGTAAAAATTGTCGTATTCCATAAAAGGTTCAAGATTTCGAATCGACGAATTTTGGAAATGTCAGCACGCAGAAAGGGCTACTTTATCATATGATTAACACTCGATACGTTTTTGTAAACACGTGAGCAGAGCGAAAACAAGACTTCCTATAACTTACACCATGACTTTTTGTCCAAATTTTCATAGCCAAACAAAGGGAGGGGAACAGGTAAACGGGGTATCAAAGTCACCAGCATGAGGTCTAGTTTTGCATGAAAATATTTAACTGCTTGAAAGTAATCAAGGCAATTAACGAAAACTTAATTAAGAAGCTGAGGAAAAATTGGAATATTTGACGGAAAGCTGCTGTAAATAAAGTGTCAAAATTTTCATCTGTTCAAGACCTACCTATTTTGCACTTAAAAAGATACTTTGGTGCGGTATTTAAAAGTAAAAAAGGCTTCCTTCGAATCAAATGCGTTAGGAAGGTAAACGAGGAGTCAGTAAGATCATGCTTACAGAATAAAACTTGAAATTAAAAAATGAAAGAAATCAGTCAAATATTTTATGAAATGATTTGTATAAAAGAAGTAAGTAGATCAGAGAAACGGTCTATGTGCCTTCAAAGACTTTAAATCGTGAACAGAAAATGAGGTGCACCAAACGTTTCCCTAATATTTTTTATTTCATACTTTTAGATAAATCATTACAAAAAACGTTTGACTTTCTTTTAAAAAATTTTCTAAGCTTTACTTTTACAAACCATTTACAGTAATTGAAATGCTTGGCCTTCACATTGACTGCTGATGAATTACGTTCGCAACATCGAATATCAGTAACATTTCATGGTTAATTGTAATTTATTAGGAATTGAGTGTGTGTGATATACTGGGATAGCTGTGAAGATCAAGTTCTTTGGCAAGACTTTAAAAATATACTTAGCGATGCAGTGTAAACAGTATACATAAAACTTAATATGCAGAATTGTAATTGAGTCAGTAAAAATATGAGAACTCCTCGAAATCGAACCCAGGACCTCTGGCTGATACTTAATCATCAACTGCATACGCTACTCCTACATCACATCTAGATTTTGCTCAGAGGTATCAATCTGTGTACTTATGGTTGTATTTAGCGTTGTTAGCCATGTAGTAGTCATTCCTCCGCATTTATTGGCTGTTAAAAGTTGTTGATCATCTAAAAAACATTTGTATTTAATTAATTGAAGAGATAGTCGAATGCTCCTCTGCTCATTCATGTGTATTCAAAGAATTTGTCTGGTGATCTTCGTAGTTGATGATATTTATGAAATTTTCCATGGAGATTCCTCCCTTTGTAAATTTCATGCACTGCATTCCTTTTTGCTTTATTTTCTTAAGTAAACCTAATTTTGTCGCCTTACTCTCCAACTACAGTATTCTACAGGTCAGGGACGCCGTTTTATAGAAACAACTGATTGGCTCAAAGCAGCCATCTTGTAGCACGACATGGTCGTTCACACGCAGGACGTGCAAGCTTTTCGCCCGATGCTGCCACATGTCGCTGGAGTGTTGGGTATCCAGAAGTCCCTCACTGTCGCTCGCTTCTGTCGCTCATGTAGGACACGGCCTAAGGCTCATATCATCATTTGTCACAGACACCATCGGTGTGTAACGGATGGGATTCAGTCTCTTGAAACTAGATTTGAGCTTGCGGCACAAGTCACTGGCATAGAGTTTTGATCCCACCCATTATATGCTGTAGAGCAGTGTACATTATTTCCATGTGCAATTTGCTTTAACCTGGTTTCAAGAGTTTAAATCCCGTCCGTTACTTACCATAGATCGGCTTTTGCTACCAACATATGTTGTAAGCACTATTCTGGTTTCAAGAGATTCAGCCCCATCCATTTCTTACCGTAGCATTGTGTTTGTGGATATGAAATGTAGACTGGCAATAGCAATAAAATTTTCCCGAAGAAAGAGAGAATTATTTTAACATCGAATATAAAGTGAATCTTACAGAGTATCGTTTTACATGGTGTTACAACGTGGATGATAAACATTAGAAACAGGGCACAGACAAGAGTAAAACTGTAATGCATGACTATCTGGGAGACACCGAGGGGTAGGCTGAGCTGCCTGATTGGGAAATCTTTGCTCCCTTCACATGCATTGGCAACTTTCTTTCGCGAAGTGTGGAACTTGTGTGTTAAGTGTGTCTCTCGAATATAGGTGGTATGGTTTTAAAATATGTGTGTATGTAGCATTGGATCATATTTGTGTTGTATGACGACGTGTCAAAGCCTACCAAAAGCGGTTTGAGGCGCCATGTCACGGATTGTGCAGCCCCTCCTACTGAAGGTTTGATTCATCCGTTGGGCATGGGTGTGTGTGTTGTTCTTAGTATAAGTTTGTTTAAATAGTGTGTAAGGCTGGGGACCGATGACCTCAGCAGTTTGGCCCCTTAGGAATTCACACACACACAATGCCCCCATGAGACACACAGATCCCCATGAAGAGCATCACGTGCCCTTACTTCATGAGACACTGGAAATAGGTTTGCAATTTAATTCACAACACCGGCGAAAAACCTGGTCCTCAAGAACTGTACGACAACACCGGTCCTCTCTGTGCCATTGAAAACTCTTTCCGCCTAAATTTAGTACACAATGGTGCAAGGAAAAGGATGTTGGTAGATGTCCTAAATTCATATGATCCGATGCAGACTGTGTTTTTTCCAGCTGGGGTGCAGGGGAACAGTAGCACTGCCATAGACAATATTTCTATTCATTCATCATTACTAGATGGGCTTTTTGTTAGTAAAAGCCTGAATGGCCTTTCAGACTATGATGCACAAATTGTAACACTAAAAAGCTTTTGTACTCAAACCAATGTCATATTTAATTACAAACTATGTAGTAAAGTTAATCCAACAGCAACAGAAAATCTTTTAAACCTTTTCAAGGAACAAGAGTGGCAGGTTGTTTACAGTGCCGATAACATCGATGGTAAATACAATGCTTTAAAAAATGGTTCAAATGGCTCTGAGCACTATGGGACTCAACTGCTGAGGTCATTAGTCCCCAAGAACTTAGAACTAGTTAAACCTAACTAACCTAAGGACATCACAAACATCCATGCCCAAGGCAGGATTCGAACCTGCGACCGTAGCGGTCTTGCGGTTCCAGACTGCAGCGCCTTTAACCGCACGGCCACTTCGGCCGGCTACAATGCTTTCCTTACACATTTCTCATGCTTTTTCAGAGTTGCTTTCCATTAGAACATTCTAAATGGGGTACTAGCAGTAATAGGAAGCCTGGGTGGTTGACTAGTGGGATAAGGATATCTTGTAGAACAAAGCAGGAATTATATCAAAATGTTAGAAGTAGTCATAATCAAGCTACAATAGCCCATTACAAACAGTACTGTAAGGTGCTTAAAAATGTTATTAGGAAAGTAAAGAGTATGTGGTATGCAAATAGAATAGCTAATTGACAGGATAAAATTAAAACCATGTGGTAAGTTGTTGAAGGAAGTGTCTGGTTAGCAGCAGAAGGTCAGTTTGCAGGAAAAATATTTCTGCTACTGATAAATCAGATATATGTACAGTATTTAAAAATCATTTTCTGAATATTGCTGGTGAATTAAATAAAAATTCAGTTTCTACAGGAAATCATATAATTTTCTTGGCAAATGCCTTTCCGAGATTGAGGTCTGAAACACTCCTCAGTGATACGCACAGGACGGAGATTGAGTCAATAATTAAATCACTGAAGCCTAAGGACTCTCATGGTTATGATGGGGTGTCTAGCAGAATATTAAAGTACTGTGCTGCAAATGTTAGCCCTGTATTTAGCCATGTTTGTAATTTTTCCTTTAGGAAGGATCAGTTTCCTGAGTGATTTAAGTGCTCAGTAGTAAAGCTGCTTTATAAAAAGGGACAAAGGGATGATGTAAATAATTTTAGACTTATTTCTATGCCATCAGTGTTTGCAAAAGTTATTGAAAAGGCTGTGTATGTAAGGATAACTGATCATTTTAGATCACACGATTTGCTATCAAATGTACAGTTCAGCTTCAGAAGTCGTTTAACAACTGAAAATTCTATATTCTCTTTTCTCTGTGAGGTAATGGATGGGCTAAACAAAAGGTTTCGAGTGCTTGGCATAATTTTTTTATTTAACTAAGGCATTTGATTGTGTTATCACAAAATATTGCTCCAGAAGTTGGACCATTATTGAATACGGGGAGTAGCTCACAACTGGCTCACCTCTTACTTTAGCAACAGGCAGCAAAAGGTCATTATTCCCAATGTTGATAACAGCTATGATGTGGGGTCTGAGTGGGATACTGTCAAGTGGGTGTTGCCCCTGGGATCAGTGTTGGAGCCACTCCTGTTCCTTATTTATATAAATGATGTGCCCTCTAGTATTACAGGTAACTCTAAAATATTTCTGTTTGCTGATGAGACTAGCTTGGTAGTAAAGGATGGTGTATGCAACATTGGCTCGGTTTCAGATAGTGCAGCACATGGCTTAAGTTCATGGCTTGTAGAAAATAAACTAACGCTAAGTCACAGAAAGACTCAGTTTTTACAATTTCTGACACACAATTCAACAAAACCTGACGTTTTAATTTCACAGAACGGGTATATGATTAGTGAAACGGAACAGTTCAAATTTCTAGGTTTTCAGATAGATAGTAAGCTGTCATGGAAAGCACAAATTCAGGATTTTGTGCAAAGACTTAATACTGCCATTTTTACTATTCGAATAGTATCAGAAATGAGTGATCGTTTTCCATTTGCTTCTGTCGTATGGTATTATATTTTGGGGTAACTCTTCCCATTCTAAAAGGTTATTTTGAGCTCAGAAACAGGTAGTTCGGGCAATAAGTGGTGTAAGTTCATGAACACCTTGTCGACCCTTTCATTAGTCTGGGTATTTTGACATTGGCCTCTCAATATACATATTCCTTACTGTCATTTCTTGTTAACAATATTAGCTAATTCCCAAGAATATGCAGCTTTCACTCAGTTAATCCTCGGCAGAAATCAAACCTGGATTTGGATCCGACTTCCTTAACTCTTGCACAAAAAGGTTTGCAGAATACTGCTGCATCCATTTTCAATTAGTTACCACTCGAATTCAAAAATCTTAGCAGTAATCCACGCACTTTCACATCGAAACTGAAGAGGTTCCTCATGGGTCACTCCTTCTATTCTGTCGAGTAGTTTCTTGAAAAAGTTAGCTGATCCTTATTGTATTGCTGATTGCGTTTAGTTAAACTTATTGTCTGACGTTTTTGCGTTCATAAACATCTATTTTTTATCTGTTATTTCTTTTATGTTGTAATTTCATGACCTTGGAGATTTGCTCCTCTATTTGGCCCTACGGAACTTGACGTGTAAATAACTAAATAAATAAATGGTAACCATCCAAGGTTGAACACTACCGCACAGGAGTGCATAAGCGACTCAATCCACGTAGGCGAGCTGGGAGAACAGTTGACCCTGTAACATGCTGGTACAGATTACAGAAGTTTCGAGGAGTTACTTATTAATGTGTTTATGAATCGAATTGTGAGGACAGGGCTGCAGCATCAGATCTGTGACATCGGGTAAACAGTTAATCTGATAATGGAACATAGAGATGAAGGTTAGAAATAGTAGACCAACACCGCGAATTGAGTACAGTAAATTGGTTCAAATTAATGTTGAAGTAGATAAGAAATGAACTGCAGAACGTAGACTAGGTTACAGTGTAATGTCAAAGCAGTCTCGGGATCGCTGCTCACAAAAACAATGGTTTCGTTAGTTTTACTGTATATCAGTAAAATACAGATTTTTATAAGTGTAGAACTCCCATGTATAAAACAGCATCAACGTTTTTAATTACTTTACAAGTTAGTTGATGTGCTCATTATTAGGCTTTAAGCATATGAGCGAGAGAAAGTTTAGAAAATGTTTGGAATTATGTTTAAAGATGGTTGGGTGTCGCTGAGTGCTCTCATTATCAGACACTGCAAGAGTATAGTCTGGGTAATTTGCGCTCCATTTGAAGGATAAACCAGTTTTCCTCGCATCTCAGTGTTTCTCACGTGATTTCTCCTGAGCTGTGCGCCGCAAAGTGATATAATTGTGGAGCTACATTCAGTCGTATATGTGGATACTGTCTGCAAATAGAGTTTGTAGTAAATACGTAATGAACTAAAACGTCATGCCTGATGCGTCAGTCTTACAACACGAACAGCAAAAATGCAATGAGTGATAAATTTTTCTCCTGCCGTTGTTTGTGGTGGGCTCAGCCAAAATTAATTCCGCAAATGTTTGAAGTGCTGTGGTAATTGTATTGGAACGTGCCAAGTGCGTTCATGCTCATATACTGAATGAATCTATTATTGGTATTTGCTCGCGATCTGTTATGCCATCCCAAGACGAATACACTCATGTTCATAAATTAGGGATAATGCTGCTACATGGTGAAACAACAGTCTGGTGGGCAGTTTGCAATTTTAAATCACCTCGCAAATTGACCATGTGGTGAATTTGACCTGCAGTCTGAGGGGTGTTGGCTGGAAATTTTTCTGTTGTTGCCGTTCACAACACAGGCTCTCTAACTACAATGTTGGCAACCAGAAAGTGATTAGCAAAAACGTGATGCCTATAATTAAAGTTCACTGTTCCCACTCTGATGGAGAAATAGAGTTATTTGATTATTGAAGTTCATTACGCAGAGGATATAGGATTATGGCTGAGATTCATTGAAAATGCAGTTTACTATAATAATTTTTACTATACTCTGAAATCGATAAAGCATTAAGTTCCAGACAAAGGTTTACCCAACCAATGCTACTGTCGGCTCTTATAGTATCAGAGCTGTTCAGAGTCTATTGCGTGGGTCCTATTATTCCTAGACAATGAAACTGTTCAATAATCGTTATCAATGTAAATGTCCAAAGTGAATGCTCACCAAAATTTGATGTTAATAGTCATCAAACGCCACGCTAGTAATGATAGAAGGTCTATACAACATACACAAACTGAGAATAAGTAACTGAAGTCGTTCCACAATTAACACCTTACCACAATGCGAACTCATTGTTATGTGCATACCGAGAGGGCTGTTCCTTGCAACAGCACAGACGCGACGTGGCTTCCAACATGGAGTGCCCGTTGGTACGAATCTAGAAGAGAACTGGGGCCTGACTCTAGCTCGCACCGCTCTTATTTATACAGCCACGGTGCGGACCGCCGGAGGCGTAGCCGACAAAATTTGCCTTCCTGACTAGCCGCTGGGGCTAGTAGAGCACCACTTCAAGTTACTAAATAATTAATTGCCTCATTCGCTGAAGGCCAATGGAGCTCTCAATTTAATTGTGCAATCAGCACACAGGTAAGTATCTATAATAAAATTCTGATGAGGCTAGGTGAAATACTTTTGGCGAGATAATTATTTTAGTTGCACTGCATGCAATAGGTGAGCTCTGAACTTGCCCTTTGGAAAGACATATATACAGCTATAATTTTATAGCTACCTTTTGGAAACTTCTCACATCTTCGTTATTATAGCGTATCTACATTCAACATAAATCGAAACATCCTAGCCTTGTCTAATCACTTAATCTATCTTGCTTCCGTACTTTTAGGACACTAAAACAGAAAATCATGAATTTCAACCAAAATGTTATTTTGTGAGATCCAGCATGGTGTTTCCGTTAAATTACAATAAAAAAGGAATCCCAATATAAATTTTGAAGTTTCTAGCTCCTTCCTGTTGCACTGATGTTTTTTACGTAAAACATCCAAATTTCGAAATCTGTTAAAGTTACTAAACTGAAACTTAACACATTATCATTTTAGCATCACTTCTGACATGCTATTAACTTTTCAGATTATTTACTTTACTTTTAAGGTTTTGCACAGCATTTTTGACACCATAGTTAGTTACAGCGGACTTGGCTGGCACACAATGGAAATCATATGAATTCTACATGACATGGGTGGACTGCTTCCCTACAGGTCGTCGCACAGTCGCACAGTGGCACTGGGAGCAGTCCACATACGCTGAGGTGTGCTGGTGCATGCCAGAGTACGGTGCAGTGAGTATTTGTACAGAAGTTTTCAGACATGCTCATGGTGACTGTGTGTTGAAAATGGCTCAAAGAACACATATTGATGACGTTATGTGGGTTAAAATACTAGGACGACTCAAGGCTGGTCAAACAAAGCGGGTCATAGCACGAGTCCTCCGTGTGCCACAAAGTGTGATCTCAAGATTATGCCAACGATTCCAGCAGACATGAAACGTTTCCAGGCGCTACAGTACGGGATGTCCACAGTGTAGAACACCACAAGAAAACCGATATCTCACCACGAGTGCCCGCAGACGGCGACCGAGTACTGCAGGTAGCCTTGTTAGGGACCTTACTGCAGGCACTTGAACAGCTGTCTCCAGACACACAGGCTACAGACGACTGAACAGACACCTGGAGACCTACAAGGTGCATTCCACTGATTCCTGGTCACATGAGAGCCCGTAAAGCCTGGTGTCAAGAACACAGTGACATGGTCACTGGAACAGTGGTCCCAGGTTATGTTCATGGACGAGTCCAGGTATAGTCTGAAAAGTGATTCTCGCCCGGTTTTCATCTGGCGTGAACCAGGAACCAGATACCAACCCCTTAATGTCCTTGAAAGGGACCTGTATGGAGGTCGTGGTTTGATGGTGTGGGGTGGGATTATGATTGGTGCACGTACACCCCAGCATGTCTTTGACAGAGGAACTGTAGCAAGTCAGGTGTATCTGGATGTCATTTTGCACCAGTATGCCTGCCTTTTCAGAGGTGCAGTGCGTCCCACGTTCCTCCTGATGGATAATAACGCGCGGGCCCACCCAACTGCCATCGTGGAGGAGTACCTCGAAACAAAAGGTACCAGACAAATGGAGTGGCCTGCCTATTCTCCAGACCTAAACCCCATCGAGCACGTCTGGGATACTCCTGGTCGATGTATTTCTGCACGTCTTCAAACCCTTACGACACTTGAGGAGCTCCGAGAGGCACTGGTGCGAGAATGGGAGGCTATAACCCAGCAGCTGCACGATCACCTGATCCAGAGTATGCCACCCCGTTGTGCGGCCTGTGTACGTGTGCATGGTGATCATATCCCGTACTGACGTGGGGGTACATGCGCAGGAAACAGTGGTGCCTTGTAGCACATGTGTTCCGGGACGGTTTTCTCAACTTATCACCAATATTGTGGACTTACCAATCTGTGTCGTGTGTGTTGCCTTTGTGCCTATGCTATTAGCACCAGTATTTTGCTGTGCCACGTTGTGCAATTATCCTTAATTTATGAGTATGAGTGTACTTGTCTTACTGTGTTTGACCTGCAACGTAAGATTATACGTCATGACGACAAATTGTGACAACATTCAAAATTTTTAATTTCCGTCAATAATTGTATGAAACATTGAAAATCAAATTTTTGTTGGCCGTGGAAACCGTTTAATAGGATGCTTGAAACTGGGGCCGGTTTACCGTGCCCCGTGTTTGTCGATTGGTATTATACAGTACAACCGAATCAAAGGAGGGGAAGACGTTTTGGGTAACAGTTTCTTTGGTTAGCCCATGAACCTCTAAGATGTACTGCAGTACTTTGTATTGCAATTACAGTAAGTACATTTAAAAAGCTTTGAAGGTGAAACGAATTCAAAAATCTCTTTGTAGGCTATACTTATGATCTTTATGAAAGTAAGAATTACCTTTTTAGGATTACATTACATTCGTATACAATACGCTGTACGTAATACAGTAGTTTGTTGCATGCGAATCAATCATTCAAAACAGTCGGTAATTTTTGCTTGTTTCTTGGGTCTCTGCCACGTTTTCGAGCAGCAATGTCCCGCCATCGTTTCATTAGAAGGACAACAGCTGGCGTTGACACAATGCATTGTTCAACAAATCTTGGAGAAACCTGCACTAAAAACAAAACATATACCGTGATTTCTGTGTTATACTATAGCAAGTAGGTTTTTGAAAGATAAATTATTAATACAGACCTACCAGCAGTAGTCGAAAACCATCGCCGCTGTCAATCTGTCTTTCACATTATCTACTTCGCCTTTTCGATCGCGTCAGTTGTTTCACTGGAACACCGTTTTCACAATTTCTTGGTCCGTTATTTCTTGTGAATCGTCCGTCACTACCCACTCATCTACATCGCAAGTATCCATGTCTCCTTAACCACGAATTCTCCTTACAATATCTGTCAAGTTCTCAAAATTTTACGAATAATTTTCTTCATGCCAATCATACAACTTTCTACAGCACCTATGAAGAATTTCTGCTTTGACATTATCAGGCCTGCATTCACCAATAAATTATGTATTTCATATTTACTTCCCTCATCGCATCATTCTCATTGTTGTTTTGCATGTCACTAATATGCAGGATCGTTCTCACAAACAGCCCCAGGTGGCGCCATTTAAATGCTGTTATGCCTTGAGCCAGGGACAGATACAGACGTAACACTTGGGGGAAGAAAATGCACAATATCGCAACATTTTAACTCGCAATGACATGTAGGCGCATTGAGAAATCATGCGATGTCTTTGTTAAGCAGACCTTTTTCGTTACAACTTATCAACTTTCGCTACGAACTGATCACTAAACCATCTGGCAATGAGTTCATAAGTTATCCAAAAATACCGTTGATCAAGAATACCTTCCCGAAACACATTAGGGGCAGTCTACGTGTGCCGGAAGCGTTTATTTTTTCATTTTGTGTCCTGAAGCAGACGTTTCATTTGAGGGAGCTCAAAGGTTTTGGAGACAACATCTTGAAAATAACTTCCGTTTCAGGCAATTGTAAAATATAAAATCGACGTTTAGTGTAGTCTTGGGTGTAATCTCCAAATTCTGTTTTGAAAACATATCGCGTCCGGGTCTGCAAATAACTTTAGTCCACACACATTCTATTGCGGAATGCCATATGTTTCTAAACCCGATTAACCACCCACTGCTTGAAGAAAAATCTTTTCTTTCTTCGCCTAGCAACAACCAATATTTTAGCTTCTTTTTGCAGTTTCAAGACGGAAAAGGCATCTCTTTTTCTCGGAAGTGTTCACTGTTTTTCCCATTAGATTTCCCACAGATTACTCTACAAATTTAGATCACGACTTCACCCATTCTGAATCCACAGAAGCACCAACTCTGTAGTTAGCTGCAACGTTTCCAGTAAAATTCCTTTCTCAACTTCATGGGTAGTAGCTAGCTGGTCAGCGAAAGTAATCACAACATGCTCCCGTTTAGTCGCCATAGCACAAAAATGCGTACGCAATGGAAAGAAACAGCCACTCGAATGCAATATTTTTGGCATCGTAGCTTTGCTTAGCCAGGTGAGTCAGTGGGTGGGATGACAACTCCATGTCAGCGTTCACCTCTCCCTGCTAACCGCGGCGGCCCAGCACACCCTCGCCTCGAATCTCCGTCCGGTACATATTCCTTTTCTCCTTATTATTTCAAATTTTTCGGTAGTTTGCAGAGGTTTTGGTCGACTAAGATTTTACTATAAATGGCTCGTCTAGACTCGCTTTTCCTTCACGTGATCTGCTCGCAGCCCATAACCGCTGTTGATTTGCTTTCAGAAGTCTGACGCCAAGGAATGAATAACCGAACGACCAGCGCTGACGCTCAGTTCTATGCCAGCTAAAGTAACCACTAAAGTAAACCTGACACCATTTACTGTTATTTTTATCGCTTTGCTGGTGCAGTAGGCGATACAGTGACACCGTACCGCTGGACCAGATACGCCCGATCCGTGACAGTGCCCAGTGTTCAGGGTATTTAGGGACAAGATCGGACACCTGACATGAGAACGGCAGAGGAGGTTTACTGAACTATATTTGCAATGTCAGCTCGCAGCTAAAAATAGTGAGGGACCTGACCCAGAAAATTTTTAGCCTCAGTTTAGATATGATGTAAAAAGAAACGAACGTGTATAAAACAGAATTTTCAGAAACTTGATAGAATCCTAAAAGAACAGAATCAAACATTTTTACTCACTTGAACCTTAATTGTTACAGTTCTAGTCTGATCTAAGCATTTAAATGTTTCTTCTTTTTTTTTAATTTGTGCGAAAATATGAAAAATTTGTTCCTTATTATCTGGATGATGACAGCTGAGAACAACTGAAAGAGCTTTAAGCGTATTTAGTCTTTTCGAATTCATGGTGATTTTTCGTAAACTTACTATTTTTTCAGCTTTGAAAATCAACATTCTGCCTCTCATGTAGTCACGGGACTGTTAACAACACTTTCTATAAGTTTCGTAATTTCACAAACAACATCTGTAATATTTGTGAATATCAGACCCACAATAGAACACTTTTTGATCAATTTCAAGCTTTTCTTTGTCATTCTAGAGATAAGTTCAGTGGTCAGTGCTACGTCTTCTATACGTTGTTCATTCTTGAATGAAGCATTCCTTGTTGAACAATTTAGCAGCTACTGTGTGCTCAGTGGAAGAGTATTTGTCCATTATCACACACTTCCCTTGCTTTTGGCATGGGTGTATTTGAAGGATTCTCACACAACTTCGACTTTCTTAATCCTAAAATGAAACTAAACTAAAATCTGCCCAAGCAGGCCATGAAGGTCCAACCGTACCGACCAGTCGCCGTGTCATCCTCAGCTCACAGGCGTCATTGGTTACGAATATGGAGGGGCACTGGGTCAGCACACCGCTCTCCCGGACGTATGTCACTTTGCGAGACCGGAGCCGCTACTTCTAATTCAAGTAGCTCCTCAGGGCTGAGTGCACCCAGCCTGCCAACAGCGTCAGGCAGACCGGATGGTCACCCATCCGAGTGCTAGCCCAGCCCGACAGCGCTTAACTTCGGTGATGTGGCAGGAACCGACGTTACCACTGCGGAAAGGCAGTCGGCAAATCCTAAAAAAACACTTATGAAATTTGTTATATGTGCTTTACCTTTAAATACACTAATTTATTGAGAGTGCATTTGGTTGCAAATTATTTCAGCATGAGGTATAATTTCATTAGAATAACCAAAACTTGAAATTAACATCATTCAGGTATTTTAAATTACTGTTACCTCTGCAGAGGTTTGATCTGAATCTGTTACTGATGAATGACTTTTTAAAGGTTACAAATTTTCGTGAACCCTATGGTTTATAGTCACAGACATTATTTCTTGGGGATAGAGGGCCACGGTTCAAGTTTTCTTTCTCACAAAAGAATTGAAAGAAAAGTAATCGGAAAGAACAGCTGGAAACAGAGTTATAATCTCATTCTACAATTGATCACATTCAGTAAAATGAAACACCGTTTTTAAGCACAACACAGCTGGGTTAAAAAATAAGACTGCCCGTCTCCCAGCAGCAGTCACCTCGCCAGATTCGGCACTGCAGAAGCGACAGTGTTGTCTCTCCCTCTCCCCCGGGGCACCCACTCTGACAGCTTCCTGTGCGCGCATGCGCTCAACAACCGAAAACCACGCTGCTGGAAGTGTGAAGCGGAATTCCACGCAAAGTTTTTTGTATCTTTTTCAAAAATTGATGGATGTCTTCTGACATTAAGCATAATGATTACACTCTGAAGGAGAAAATATCGCAACACCAAAAAGTAATTAATGTAAAGAAATGAAATTTCGGGAATGTTTTTGTCTAGGGTAGACATTTAAGTGATCCACATTGCAAGACCACAGGTTAATGTAATTTTGAAATGTTGGTACACTAATAAACGGTGTAACCACCACAATGTGGAATGCAAGCGTGCAAACGCGCATGCGCTGTGTTGTACACGTGCCGGCCATCAGTTTGTGGGTTGGAGTCCCACGCCTGTTGCTGTCGGTCGGTCAGTACAGGAGCGGTTAATACTGTTTGTGGAAGACGCTGGAGTCGTCGCCCGATGATGTGCCACGTGTGCCGGATTGGAGACAGATCTGGTGATCGAGAAGGTCAAAGCAACGCGTCGAGACTCTGTAGAGCATGTTGGGTTGTGGGCTAGCGTTATCCTGCTGGAAACCACCAATGGAGTGCTGTACAGGAATGGCAGTACAACAACGACTCGTTGTCACAATACTGACACATGAATTTGCAGTCAGGGCGCACGGGGTAACCACAAGAGTGCTCCTGCTGTCACACGAAACCGCACCCCAGACCACAGCTCCAGGTGTAGGTCAGGTGTGTCCAGCATGCAAACAGGTTGGCTACAGGCCGTCAACTGGCTTTCCTCTAACCAACAATTGGCCGACAGTGGTTCCGAGACAGAACCAGCTTTCGTCAGGAATCACAACAGACCTCCAGCTGCCCTCCAGTGAGCTCTCGCTCGGCACCACTGGAGCCGCGAATGGCGGTGGTTTGTGGTCAGCGGGAAGGGCGCTGCAGGGCGTCCGGCTCG
The DNA here is from genome assembly GCF_021461395.2 of Schistocerca americana. Taxonomy (NCBI): domain Eukaryota; kingdom Metazoa; phylum Arthropoda; class Insecta; order Orthoptera; family Acrididae; genus Schistocerca; species Schistocerca americana. The sequence goes on along the minus strand of NC_060124.1, from coordinate 595,826,036 downwards.
GAGCTGCCCTCGACGTAACTGACTCGTTACAGCTGGCTGCGTCGCTGTGGAGCCAACTGCTGCTCAGACTGCTGCTGCAGACGCAGTTCGACGCTCCAGAACGATACGCCGGGAACGCCGGTCTCCCCTCTGGGTACTGCCACGCGGTCGGCCGGAGTCCGGTCTCGTTGCGCCAGCAGTCGTTTTCAGTGGCCGCAGCCCTCGTGCAGCACTGTAGGAGGAACATCCTGCTTCTCGTGGCCTTATTACAGGACCTAGTTCACACTCAGTGCCTTTGTCGCCTAAAAGGCATTCGTGACCAACATGAGCTCACCACGTCCAGTCTGAGAGATAATTATCGCTCACCGCCGTTACGACGTGTATTTAAAGTAAAACTGATTTGCATCCTCACAGTGGAGCTACCAGCGACTCTCTTCTGCGACCGCCGCGACATCAGAGCGGACACAATCTTCCAGATGCACCAACACGCCTACCAGCTTTCGTTTACATCTGACAACTCCTTCTTGCTGTTGCAAGTTTTGCTGTCTGTGTACATTGTACAAATGTAAATAAAGAATTCGTTGTATTAAACACTATTGATTATATAAAGTGGAAGAAAATAGCAGGTGCTACATTTCCACAGTGCCTACACGCAAGCCGCCACTGAATGCCTGCAGAGTTGCTGTTGACTATGTGTCAAACTGATACTCTGCCAGTTTGTAAGTACATCATGATTCTTAGACAAAGAAGCCCAGTGAACGAAATACGAAGCAGGCAGTCCATACCAAGTTCACCTCAGATCGTTGCCGGTGGCTTGATGTGAATTGCCTTTATGTAAATGTTTAATACGGTTATGCTAACTATCACTTACCGCAGAAATTTATTTGCATTTTATGTTTGAGTATTCTCAATGACAACAATTAAAAATCACAAATACCCGTTTTCCCATTTTCACAATTTCGTTCCAATTTCGGGCGAGCTGGCTGCACTGATGTATGTGTTCTACATTCGTATAGGTAATGACTACAACAATCTTAAAGAAAAAGGATCATAAAGAGTGCGCATTTGATGAACTGGAAAGAGATACGTTGGTGTGACGATGTATGAATGTGATGCTGATGGTAATTTAGAGGCGTAATGCTGATGATGTTACTGACACTGAAGCTGCTGTAGCTCGACTGGAGATCAACGACAAGCTCGGGCTAAGAAATTCCGATGGAAAGGGAATGAACCGTAGGAAAAGATAATGTACAAGTTGTATTCCTGTCAGAGGCGCACAGCTGGATTGGGAGTGTGGGTTGAAGAAGTAAATGTTTCAGTAAGGCATTGCAAGAACTGTGCTTGTGATGGGTTATGACTACACAACGATAGCTGATATCGTGCAGGTTGGGGTGGGGCTGGAATTAGACCAGGGTATATGCCACAAGGTTACGCATTTCCAGTTTGTTTGTAAATGAGAAATACTCGAATGTAATATCACAAACAAACAAATTACCTGTATAATTATGTTACTTCTTTCACATTTCTATCCTACAAATCACGAATGTAAATAGCACTTGTAGCTGAAGAGAATTTCCTGATTTCGGTTGCTTCATAAACCACACAAATCTAGGAACTGTCGCTGCAACTAAATACCTAGGATTATAGTTACGAACAACTTAACATGGAACGATCAAGTAGCAAATGTTGTGCGGAAGACGAACAAAAAATTGCGCTGTATTAGCAAAACACATGGAAAATACGACAGATCTATTAAAGAAACAGCCTAACAACACTTCTCAGTCTTCTTCTACCTGGTATGGCCACACATAATACCATTGCTGATGACGGACATCACCTCCAAACGGAGTCTTAGTTTAATCATTCAATGGCCGTTATGTGACGAACATCTCCACAAAGTGTGATTCATGTCGACTGTTGCTTCAAGGAGCTAGACTTCCCATTTTCGTCACCGTGTTTGGTACGTAGTTCAGCGGTTATGTATATACAAGACAGGAAACATGACGAGTTACACATCCAGTGCTGGTGTCATTCCGTGTCGCCGCCAGCTTGCGTTCGCTGCAGGTAACTGTTATTGATGGCTGATCGCATTTAACGGAAATCAGGCGGCGAAATGACGTTCGCTTAGCGACGGATGGCGACTGCCGATGAGAGAGCGGGATTTATCGGCACGCAGACCCGCGAGCGTCAGACAAGCCGGCCGACCGCACACGCCTCCCTGCGGATTCGCTTGTTATATTAGGCGCATACGTAGAAATAATTATGCAGTGAGTGCGCTTCTACGAACTGCCCATCGGCTACCCTCTCGTACAAAATGGTTGTGTAAATATCTCATGTTTGATTTGCCGTGCAGCCTTGGGTGGCCGTATTTTTACGAGGATCACTCCGAAAAGGATTGCATAATGTATTTTTTTTTTTTTGTCATGCATTTTACTTCCTTACCTCCAAAGCTTTTACATATCTTGACATACTCTTGGCAGACAAAATGTAATTTTGTGACGTAATCTCCGTCCGTTTCAGTCGCCTTATACCACTGTGGAACTAAGGCCTGTATAACCGCACGACTGAAGACAGGACCAGCGCCTTTGACCCACTGTTTAGCAGTTTACTGAAGAGGTGGTAATCACAGGGTGCCAGAGTAGGCCTGAGGGTGGTTGTTTCACAATCGCCCACCCAAGGATGAGTAGGGGCTACCTGTGACACTTCTGAAGGGTAATCGAAACAACATTGACGACCTGTGGTCAGCCATTATTCTGCAACAGAATTGCGCCGTGCGTCAAGATTCCTGGGCTTTTGGACTTGATCGAATGCTTCAATTTTTGCAAAACATCTTCATTTCCATGGGCATTAATTGTGACGTCGTGTTCCAGAAACTCAGTCAGCAGTGGGCTCCTGCTGTCAAAGGAAAAGGTTTATTGTGAGTTTCGCACAGTTGGCGTGCCTGCTGTTCCGACTACGCTGCAGAAGTTTCGCTGGGAAGCCCTCACACGTCTGTAACACAGTGTCTGTCTCTCCCCATATGTTTGGAGAGATAGCCCAACCGACCAGTTTTCCCGCCAAAATTTGAACTTCCCGCAGTGCCATCATCGCGATGTTGCCATATCTATCTCCGCCATCTTGGACCCGCCATCTTGAGCAAATTTGTCAACAATGCAGAGTGGGGTGACTCCTTGTTGCCCTACTACTCTTATCTTGCAATTGTCTCGTTTGTCTATGTTCAGTCTGTGAGCCAACACACTTGCGGCAAAGTGTGCGATGGAATCAAATATCACAATGTTGTAGGTCCTTACCGGCTTAATAGGTGATGTGTACTGAGTTGTGTCGAGTCTTGCTAGTTTGTGGATGATTTTGGGGGCTTTGTCAATTGTAACTTTGATATGATAGTTGAAAGTCTGTTTTTAGCCAATTGGCAGCCGTACATAATGTGTGGCTTGCTTCCTCTTGATGCTTGTATTGCCTAATTTTAGAATTGGATTCCTCTGTAATGTCGCTCTGAGCAATAAATATACATTTTTTATGGGAGCGACTTTTAATTTATAATCTTTGCACCAAGTGTTAATTTTCTAAACCAGTTGCGTGCCTGTTGTCTCTATTGCTGCTCTCAACTTGGCTGACACCACTATGAGCAGGTCATCTCCGTGTGCCACCACACCTCTTACCCTATTGTCACCACCCGGCATGTTCAACAAGGGTACAATTTCAATATCCTAGAATATTGGTCCACAAATCGAACCCTGTGGACATCCCTTCGTTATTCTCTTGACAACCTTGTGTGTACCAGCCCTCCACTATGCCACTCTGCCTCTGCAGTAGTCGAGGAGGCTATTGAGGAGGGAAGCTGATAGCCTCATTTCCCTTAACCTGGCGAAGAGGGTCGGCCACCACAGGTTCTCAGAGCCCTGGCTATGTCGATTTTTATGGCGGCCACGTATTTGTCACTGATGCTATTTGTAACTCTCAGTTCTTGGTTGACGGCGTCTTCTATTGATCTAGCTTCCTTGAAGCCGAATTGATGGGGCGTTTACCCAAGGAGATGTCTGTGCGGTTGTATGAGGTCAGACAGCAGCCTTCTCGGTTCCTTGGAGAGAGTGTTTAAGAGGCAGATTGGTCGGTACGTTTTGGAGTCTTTTGCTCTTTGTTTTGTGATTTCCTGATTATTACTACATTAGTACTTTTCCAAAAGTTTGGAATTCTGCCTGTTAGTAGTGCCTCGTTAGTAAGAAAAGGTGTGATTTGTGTTACCCTTTGTTTTAATGTATCTGAAAGTATACTGTCTGGGCCAGTTGCTTTTCGGTTTTTTAAGCCTGCTTGCCTCATGCTCTCTCTTAGGACAGCGTGGTGTCACTCGTCTTGTGTGGGATCGACATGTGGGAGTAGCCTGTTCAGAAAATATTCTGCTGTGCTTCTCCATCCTCTGATCATGGTGCCGTCAGCTTGTTTTAGTGTTGACAGAACTGTCGGTGTCTTAACTCGTTCTGTTTCTATCTTGAAAGGTTGTCCCCAAATGTCATTCTGTTGCTGGGTTTTGACGAAATTGGTCCTGTAGTCTAGCCTTATTGTCTTTAGTTGTTTCTGGTATTTCTTTTAGCGTCACAATACAGGTCAAGTCTAATCTGTCTTTCAGGAGCTGTTTTTGCTTGTTGGTAATACTTTCTTTTGTCCCGTGAATCCTTCCTTAATCTTGCCAGTTCTGTCGACCACGATTGTTTCTGTCCCCATACAGTTTTTTTCCCGTGGTATACCTGCTTCCTTTGCTCTTTGTTGGTCCTCTGTCAGTATATGCGTTTTGCAATCTATACTGCTTTGAACTGTGTGTAGTGACGACGCCTCAACAATACCTCTAACTTTTTTCCAGTCACCTATTCCTGTGAGTAAATACTGTTGTTCGTGGCCCATGTTATGTGTAATGACATATCTGTGCTTATGGTGATTGCGTTGTGGTCGCTGTGTGTGGCTCTATCCCATACCCTCCATGTGCTCACTAGTGGAAGAGATTTTGCGTTACCTAGAGAAAGGTCTACGTTACTTACACCACCAGAGTCTCCGCGGTAGGTAGGCGGCTGACCCTGCCTACTCAGTGTAAAGACGTTGCATTCATTTACCACGCCAACCAATGTTTATCCTCCGTTATCAGTTATGAGTTCCATAAGGGGGATTTCGCGTTGATATCGGTTAGAATGAGCAGCCTTTTTCTTTCTGAGTTCCGTGCAATGTCTTTTATTTTGTCTAATAAAGGTTCTATATCATACGAGTACTGAGCGTAAATGGACGACATGAGTCATACATCCTGCTGTGGCGATGTGTTCAGAGCAAAAGTGGGTGATCTGTGTTACTAGAGGTTTTTATGAACTACTATTATCGTCGTTTTCGGGTTCAGTGCACCTACTATTGTGTTTAATGCAAGGGGAGTCCTGAAATCTTCCTGCCTCGCAGAAAGGGTTCCTGAACCCGGGCAATGTCTGCTTTTGTTTCTTCCAGGAGCCTACCTAGTTACATGTTTACTAGGGTACTTCCCTGGCAGTTTAGTTGCATTACGTTCATAAGGGATGTCTAATCAAGGAAAATCACTTAGGTGTGGTTTCTTTAAAATTCAGAAACACCCGTACATGTTCTCTCACGAAGTCCTTCTATGCTTTCCATAGGTATAGGCCATCTCCCCTTCGTGCACATGCCTCCCCTAAAAGTCTACAGAGTTGTTTGGTGTTCGATTTTCAACTCTTAGGATCAGCCTATCAGTTCGTTCTGTTGTTGGGAAGCAGATTTTATCCCCATTTTCACGCTTGTTTCGTATTACGTAGCGAAGAGCTGTTTGAAATATATCCATGTTTTCTAGTCTGCTAAGCTGTAGGTTAGCTTCTAAGCTTTCGTAGTTTATGTGATAAACGGTATTCAGCTGGGGTCCTTGGTTGTGTCTGGCTGGTGTTCTTGACTGTTTGTTTGTTGCTCCAGTTTCGAGTAATGTTGCAGTGCTGCGTGTTCTTCTTCCTTTATGGTTTCTGGTAGTGTGGAATTTGATGTGTTTTTGCTGAGCATTTTCCCTGATAGTGACTTGTTCTTTTTGATGCCTTCCAGCGACTTATTTTCTGAATGGTGACTCTTGTATGTCCATTTCTGGGGTGGTTGGGTCCTGTGTTCGGTAGGTGAAGGATGTGTCTTCCTGTTCAACTACCTCACTGCTTTATTTTTCGTATTGACTGTGTGTACTAACCCTATAGGCAAAACGAACTGGTGTAATATAGGGTCTACATTTGGTTGTATTGCACTCTACTTGCTGTGCGGGTAGTGTACGATTGTCTTTGTCTGTGTTTGCTTATGGTGTTGGATTTCTTATGAACTCCGTGACATCTTTATCCTAAGGAGGTCCAAGGACGTCGATACATTTCTCTGAACTATATTGTGTGTATTTTGTCTTCCAGTTCGTCAACTCGCAAAAGGGGGCCAGCCTGGAAGAGGCCCTGTCAAACATGTGATGTTTCAGGTGCCTGGCAACTTCATATTCAATTGCACCCTGCATGCTCATATCTCCTATATAGTCGGTAATGCTTAAGTACCTAAATTGTATTCTCTCCCAGAACTGAGGTTCGACATCATTACTAGTATTGGCATATGGGGATTGCAGGAACCCCATGTTTTGCTGCAAGGCAATGGCTCGCCGCCAGCCTCTCATTCTAGTTGACGGCGATTTGTACCTTTGCCTGTTTATGTTACTAGTTACGTCTGTCCCTGCTTGTGTTAGGGGAGTGCTTTCTGACAGTTACGGTAGCACTCCTTATTATTGGACGTTGTCCAGAACATCATACGCGGTGCACTCTATTTGTCTTTCGTAGGGCTGTTTATATGTAGGACAGTCCCACCCCCTGCCTTATCGCATGTTTTATTTGTGGGTTTGATAGGTATACAGCTTACAGGATTCTCCTGCCTGCATGCTGACACTTTGTGTCACTGTTTTGCACGTCTCCCACATACTGGGTCCTTCTCGCAATGCTTCGATCGGTGACCGAATAGTAAGCCAACAGTTAAAACATTTTTGTACAGCAACAAAGTCACTGATAAACAAAGATTCAAACTGAATGAAAACCCTTTCATTCTGAAGCAGCGGTAACCGTATTCTTGGCGACACTTTTAAAATATTGTTTACTGTCCTTTTGCCCTTTGGTCCTGTTTTAAATTTTATTTTAACCTCACTATCGAACCCATCTTTAGTAATGTGTTCACTCAGGTTTTTTTCGAGGAGCGCTTCTAAGAATTCCTGGTCAGTTAAATATGTTGAGACATGGTGCACTGGCAGCAGGGGTCTGAACTTCTTGGGCTCATCACACCTAATGTCCTTAAGCTGTAATGTTTTTCAATTATCTTTTTCTTGTCTACAGATTGTATGCTCCAGTGTCCGCGTATACTCGCGGACGTGGAGCTTAACTTAGTCAAAAGCCAATGCACACTTACCAAATGCTTCAAAAAAGTGAGGCAAACAGAGCACGCAGCTGACGAAATTTGCCGTACAGCAGTCGATTCCCAAATTATGGATCTATTGCGCATGTAGTTCGCTTCTAAACTGAGTGCAACCAGTTTCATGAAGCGCAGTACGCTGTGTAGTTTGTCCTGCACCTTCACGCGCTGTTACTCGGTAACAACAGGAAACAGGAGCCACAGGCCAGTTGACGATACCTGCAGCCAGCTTTCCGTAGACGGCGTCTGTCAAGTCGGCCGCTGCTGTCTGGGACTCCTGACGCGATGAACAGCTGTGGCTCTCGCAGTCTGCAGCCGCACTCCACCCTGTCGGCACTGACCGTGACCGACGTCACACAGCACGCTTCAATCCGCACTGTCAGCACCATCCGCGTCCGACGTCACCACAGCCCGCTGCACTCCACGCTGTCAGCACGGTCTGCAACCGAAGTCACCACAGCCCGCTGCGCTCCACGCTGTCAGCACCGTCCGCATCTGACATCAACACAGCCCACTGCACTCCGTGCTGTCAGCACAATCTGCGTCCGACATCACCACAGCCCGCTGCACTCCATGCCGTCTGCACCGTCTGCAACAGACGTCCCCACAGCCCTCTGCACTCCACGCTGTGAACACCGTCTGCGGAAGACGTCAGCACAGCTCGCTGGACTCTGTGTTGTCAGCACCATCAGCGTCCGACACCACCACAGCATGCTGCACACCACGCTGTCAGCACCGTCCACGTCCGACGCCATCACAGCCCGCTGGAATCCACGCTGTCAGCACCGTCCGCGTCCGACATCACCACAGCCCGCTGCACTCCACGCTGTCAGCACAGTCCGGGTCCGACATCACCACAGCCCGCTGGACTCCACTCTGTCAGCACCATCCGAGTCCGATGTCACCACAGCCTGCTGCACTCCACGCTGTAAGCGCCGTCCGTGTCCAACGTCACCACAGCCCGCTGCACTCCATGCTGTGAGCAACGTACGCGGCCGACGTCACCACAGCCCGCTGGACTCCACGCTGTCAGCACCATCCGTGTCCAATGTCACCACAACCCGCTGCACTACACGCTGTCAGCACTGTCCGTGTCCGACGTCACCACAGAACACTGGACTCCACGCTGACAGCACCGTCCATGTCCGACGTCACCACAGCCTGCTGCACTCCACGCTGTGAGCACCATCCGCGTAAGACGTCACCACAGCACGCTGGACACCACGCTGTGAGCACCGTCAGTGTCCGACGTCACCACAGCCCCCTGCACTCCATGCTGTCAGCACCATTAAGGTCTGACGTCCCCACAGCCCGCTGCACTCCACGCTGTGAACACCGTCTGTGGAAGACGTCAGCACAGCCCATTGGACTCCGTGCTGTCAGGACCGTCCGCGTCCGACGTCAGCAGAGCCCGCTGGACATCGCGCTGTCACCACCATCCGCGTCCGAAATTACCACTGCCCGCTGCACACCACGCTGTCAGCACCGTCCGTCTCCTACGTCACCACAGCCTGCTGCACTCCTTGCTGTCAGCGCCGTCAGAGTCAGACATCACCACAGGCCGCTGCCCTCCACGCTGTCAGCACCGTCCGGGTCCGACGTCACCACAGAACGCTGGACTCCACGCTGTCAGCACCATCCGTGTCCGACGTCACCACAGCCTGCTCCACTCCTCGCTGTAAGCGCCGTCCGTGTCCAACGTCACCACAGCCCGCTGCACACCATGCTGTGAGCAACGTCTGCGGCTGACGTCACCACAGCCCGCTGCACTCCACGCTGTCAGCACCGTCTGCAACCGACGTCAATACAGCCCGCTGGACTCCACGCTGTCAGCACCGTCCGTGTCCAAAGTCACCACAGCCCGCTGCACTCCACGCTGTCAGCACCGTCCGTGTCCAACGTCACCACAGCCCCGTGGACTCAACGCTGTCAGCACCGTCCGTGTCCGACGTCACCACAGCTTGCTGCACCCAACACTTATAGCGCCGTCCGTGTCAGACGTCACCACAGCCCGCTGGACTCAACACTGCCAGCACCATCCACGTCCGACATCACCACAGCCCGCTGCACTCCACGCTCTGAGCACCATCCGCGTAAGACGTCACCACAGCCCGCTGGACTCCACGCCGTCAGCACCGTCCGTGCCCGACGTCACCACAGCCCCCTGCACACCACGCTGTCAGCACCGTCCAGGTCTGACGTCACCACAGCCCGCTGCACTCCAAGCTGTCAGCACCATTCGCGTCCAACTTCCCCACAGCCTGCTGGATTCCGCGCCGTCAGCACCATCCGTGTGCGACGTCACCACAGCCCGCTGCACTCTACGCTGTGAGCACCGTATGCGTCCGACGTCACCACAGACCGCTGCACTCCACGCTGTGAGCACCGTCCGCGTCCGACGTCACCACAACCCGCTGGACTCAACGCCGTCAGCACCGTCCGTGTCCGACGTCACCAAAGCCAGCGGGACACCACGCTTTCAGCAGCGTCCGCAACTGACGTCATCACAGCCAGTTGCACTCAAAGCTGTCAGCACCGTACGCGTCGGACGTCACCACAGCCCTCTGGGCACCACGCCGTCAGCAACGTCCGTCTCCGACGTCACCTGAGCCTGCTGCACTCCACGCTGTCAGCGACGTCCGTGTCTGACGTCACCGCAGACCGCTGCATTCCACGCTGTGTACACCGTCCGCGTCCGACGTCACCACAGCTCGCTGTACTACACGCAGTCAGCACCGTCCGTGTCCGACGTCACCACAGCATGCTGTACTATGTGCTTTCAGTGCCGTCTGTGTCCGACGTCACCACAGCCCGCTGGACTCCACACTGTTAGCACCGTCTGCGTCCGACGTCACCAGAGCTCGCTGCACTCCACGCAGTCAGCGACGTCCGTGTCCAACGTCACCGCAGCCCGCTGCATTCCACGCTGTGTGCACCGTCCGCGTCCGACGTCACCACAGGTCGCTGTACTACACGCAGTCAGCACCGTCCGTGTCCGACGTCACCACAGCTTGCTGTACTATGTGCTTTCAGTGCCGTCTGCGTCCGACGACGCCACAGCCCGCTGGACTCCACACTGTTAGCACCGTCTGTGTCCGACGTCACCACAGCCCGCTGCACTCCACGCTGTCAGGACCATCCATGTCCGACATCACCACAGCCCGCTCCACTCCACACTGTCAGCACCGTCCACGTCCGACGTCACCACAGCCCGCTGCATTTCACGCTGTCAGCACCGTCCGGGTCCGACGTCACCACAGCCCGCTATACACCACACTGTTAGCACCGGCCGTGTCCGACTTCACCACAGCCCGCTGGACTCCTCGCTGTCATCACCGTCCATGTCCGACATCACCACAGGCCGCTGCAGTCCACGTCCGACGTCACCACAGCCCGCTGCACTCCACGCTGTCAGCACCGTCCACAACCGACGTGAACACAGCCCGCTTGCTTCCACATTGTCAGCACCGTTTGCGTCCGACGTCATCACAATCTGATGCACTCCACGCTGTCAGCACCATCCGTGTCCGACGTCACCACAGCCTACTGCACTCAACGCTGTAAGTGCCGGCTGTGTCCGACGTCACCACAGCCCGCTGCACTCCTCGCTGTGAGCACCGTCCACGTCGACGTCACCACAGCCCGCTGCACTCTACACCGTCAGCACCGTCCGCGACCGACGTCACCACAGCTCGCTGCACTCCACGCTGTCAGTGCTGTCTGTGTCCAACGTCACCACAGCCCGCTGCACACCACGCTGTGAGCACCGTCCGCGTCCGACGTCACCACAGCCCGCTGCACTCCACGCTGTCACCACCGTCAACGCCTGACGTCACCACAGCCTGCAGCACTCCACGGGGTGAGCACCGTCCGTGTACGACGTCACCACAGCCCGAAGCACCCCACGCTGTCAGCAATGTTCGCGTCCGACGTCACCACAGCCTGAAACAATCCACGATGTGTGCTCCGTCTGTGTCCGACGTCACCACAGCCCGCTGCACCCCACGCTGTAAGCACCGTCCACGTCCGACGTCACCATAGACCGCTGCACTCCACACTGTCATCACCGTCCGCGTCCGGCGTCACCACAGCCTGCAGCACTCCACGCTGTGAGCACTGTCAGTGTTCGACGTCATCACATCCCGCTGCACTCCATGCTGACAACACCGACTGATTCCGACGTCAACACAGCCCGCAGGACTCCATGCTGTGAGCACCGTCCGTGTCCGACGTCACCACAGCCCGCTGCACTCCACGCTGTTAGCAGCATGAGTGGCCGACGTCACCACTGCCCGCTGGACTCCACGCTGTCAGCTCCGTCCGTGGCCGACGTCACCACAGCTTGCTGTACTCTACGCTTTCAGTGCCGTCTGTGCCCGACGTCACCACAGCCCGCTGCACTTCACGCTGTCACCACCGTCCGCGTCCGACGTCCCCACAGCCCGCTGGACTCCACACTGTTAGCACCGTCCGTGTCCGACGTCACCACAGCCCGCTGGACTCCACGCTGTCAGCATCGTCCATGTCCGACATCACCACAGCCCGCTGCACTCCACACTGTCGGCACCGTCCACGTCCGACGTCACCACAGCCCACTGCACTCCACGCTGTGAGCACCGCCCGCGTCCGACGTCACCACAGCCTGCAGCACACCACGCTGTCAGCACCGTCCGGGTCTGACGTCACCACAGCCGGCTGGACTCCACGCTGTCAGCACCGTCCGTGTCCGACGTCACCACAGCTTGCTGTACTCCACGCTGTCAGTGCCGTCTGGGTCCGTCGTCACCACAGCCCGCTGCACTCCGCGCTGTTAGCACCACTTGCGTCCGACGTCACCACAGCCCGCTGGACTCCACACTGTCAGCACCGTCCGCGTCCGCCGTAACCACAGCCCGCTGCACTCCACGCTGTCAGGGCCGTACCTCTTTGACGTCACCAGAGCCTGCTGCAGTCCAAGCTGTGTGCACCGTCCGCGTCCGTCGACACCACAGCCCGCTGCACTCCACGTTGTCAGCACAGTCCGTGTCCGACGTCACCACAGCCCGCTGCACTCCACGCTGTCAGCACCGTCCTCAAACGACGTAACCCTAGCCCGCTGGACTCCACACTGTGAGCACCGTCCGTGTCCGACGTCACCACAGCCTGCTGCAATCCACTCTGTCATCACCGTCCGCTTTCGACGTCTCCACAGCCCCCTGGACTCCACGATGTCAGCACCGTCCGTGTCCGACGTCACCACAGCCCGCTGCAATCCACGCTGTCAGCACAGTCCGCGTCCGATGTCTCACAGCCCGTTGCACTCCACGCTGTCAGCATCGTGCATGTCCGACGTCAACACAGACCGCTGCAATCCACGCTGTCAGGACCGTCCGCGTCCGACGTCACCACAGCCAGCAGCACTACACGCTGTGAGCACCGTCAGTGTCCAACGTCACCACGGACCGCTGCACTGCACGCTGCCAGCGCCTTCCGTATCCGACGTCACCACAGCCCGCTGGACTCCAGGCAGTCAGCACCGTACAGGTCTCACATCACCACAGCCCGCTGCACTACTTGCTGTCAGCACCGTCTGCGTCCGACGTCACCACAGCCCGCTGGTCTCTACGCTGTCAGCACCGCCCGGGTCTGACTTCACTACAGCCCGCTGCACTCCACGCTGTCACCACCGTCAGCGTCCGACGTCACCACAGCCAGCTGCACTCCATGCTGCCAGCACCGTCCGCGTCCGACGTCACCACAGCGCGCCGCACTGCACGCTGTCAGCACCGTCTGTGTCCGACGTCACCGCAGCTTGCTGGACTCCACCGTGTCAGCGCCGTTTGTGTCCGACGTCATCACAGCCCGCTGCACTCCACGCTGTCAGCACCGTAAGCGTCCGACGTCTTCACAGCCCTCAGGACCCCACACTGTCAGCACCGTCCGCGTCCGACGTCACCACAGCCAGCAGCACTCCACGCTGTGAGCACCGTCCGTGACCGACGTCACCACAGCCCACTGCACTCCACACTGTGTGCACCATCCGCGTCCGACATCATAACAGCCCGCTGCACTCCACGCTGTCAGCACCGTACGGTTCTCACATCACCACAGCCCGCTGCACACCACGCTGTCAGCATCGCCTGCGTCCGACGTCACCACAGCCCGCTGGACTCCTCGCTGTCAGCACCGTCCGCGTCCGACGTCACCATAGCCGGCAGCACTCCACGCTGTGAGCACCGTCAGTGTCCGACTTCACCACAGCCCGCTGGACTCCACAATTTCAGCACCGTTAGCGTCCGACAGCACCACAGCCCGCTGCACTCGATGCTGTCAGCACCGTCCATGCCCGTCGTCACCACAGCCCGCTGCACTCCACGCTGTCAGCACCGTCCGCGTCCGACGTCACCACAGCTCGCTGCACTCCACGCTGTCAGTGCTGTCTGTTCCGACGTCATCACAGCCCGCTACTCACCATGCTGTGAGCACCGTCCGCGTCCGACGTCACCACAGCCCGCTGCACTCCACGCTGTCACCACCGTCAACGCCGGACGTAACCACAGCCTGCAGCACTCCATGGGGTGAGCATCGTCCGTGTCCGACGTCACCACAGCCCGATGCACTCCACGCTGTCAGCAACGTTCGCATCCGACGTCACCACAGCCTGAAACACTCCACGATGTGTGCTCCGTCTGTGTCCGACGTCACCACAGCCCGATGCACTCCACGCTGTAAGCACCGTCCACGTCCGACGTCACCACAGACTGCTGCACTCCACGCTGTCATCACCGTCCGCGTCCGACGTCACCACAGCCTGCAGCACTCCACGCTGTGAGCACTGTCAGTGTTCGACGTCACCACATCCCGCTGCACTCCATGCTGTCAACACCGACCGATTCCGACGTCACCACAACCGGCAGGACTCCATGCTGTGAGCACCGTCCGTGTCCGACGTCACCACAGCCCGCTGCACTCCACGCTGTCTGCACCGTAAGGTTCTCACATCACCACAGCCCGCTGCACTCCACGCTGTCAGCACCGCCCGTGTCCGACGTCACCACAGCCCGCTGGACTCCACGCTCGCAGCACCGTCCGTGTCCGACGTCACCACAACCAGCTGCACTCCATGCTGCCAGCACCGTCCGCGTCCGACTTCACCACAGCCCGCTGCATTCCACGCTGTGAGCACCGCCCGCGACTGACGTCACCACAGCCCGCCACACTACACGCTGCCAGCACCGTCCGTGTCCGACGTCACCACAGCCCGCTGGACTCCATGCTGTCAGCACAGTCCGGGTCTGACATCACCACAGCCCGCTGCACTCCACGCAGTCACCACCGTGCGCGTCCGACGTCACCAAAGCCCGCTGGGCTCCACGCTGTCAGCACCGTCCATGTCCGACGTCACCACAGCACGCTGCACTCCACGCTGTCAGCACCATCTGCGTCCGACATCACCACAGCTTGCTTTACTACACACAGTCAGCACTGTCCTTGTCCGACGTCACCACAATCCACTGGAATCCACGCTTTCAGCACCGCCCTGGTCTAACATCACAACAGCCCGCTGAACTCCACGCTGTCAGCAGCATGAGTGGCCGACGTCACCACTGCCCGCTGGACTCCACACTGTCAGCACCGTCTGTGTCCGCCGTAACCGCAGCCCGCTGCACTCCACGCTGAAAGGGCCATACCTCTTTGACGTCACTAGAGCCCGCTGCAGTCCAAGCTGTGTGCACCGTCCGCGTCCGTCGAAACCACACACCCCGCTGCACTCCACGCTGTCAGCACCATCCGTGTCCGACGTCACCACAGCCAGCTGGACTCCACGCTATCAGCACAGTCCGTGTCCGACTTCACCACAGCCCGCTGCACTCCACGCTGCCAGCACCGTCCTCAAACGACGTAACCCCAGCCCGCTGGACTCCACCCTGTGAGCACCGTCCGTGTCCGACGTCACCACAGCCTGCTGCACTCCACTCTGTCATCACCGTCCGCTTCCGACGTCAATACAGCCCCCTTGACTCCCCGCTGTCAGCACCGTCCGTGTCCGACGTCACCACAGCCCGCTGCAATCCACGCTGTCAGCACAGTCCGCGTCCGATGTCTCACAGCAAGTTGCACTCCACGCTGTCAGCATCGTCCACGTCCGACGTCAACACAGACCGCTGCACTCCACGCTGTCAGGACCGTCCGCGTCCAACGTCACCACAGCCAGCAGCACTCCACGCTGTGAGCATCGTCAGTGTCCAACGTCACCACAGCCCGCTGCACCCCATGCTGTCAGCACCGTCCGCTTCCGACGCCACCACAGTCCGCTGGACTCCAATCTGTCACCAACGTCCGCTTCCGACGTCTTCACAGCCCGCTGCACTCCACGCTGTGAGCACCGCCCGCGTCCGACGTCACCACAGCCCGCCGCACTACACGCTGTCAGCACCGTCCGTGTCCGACGTCACCGCAGCTTGCCGGACTCCACCCTGTCAGTGCCGTCTGTGACCGACGCCACCACAGCCCACTGCACTCCACACTGTGTGCACCATCATAGCAGCCCGCTGCACTCCATGCTCTCAGCACCGTACGGTTCTCACATCACCACAGCCCGCTGCACACCACGCTGTCAGCACCGCCTGCGTCCGACGTCACCACAGCCCGCTGCACTCCACGCTGTGAGCACCGTCAGTGTCCAACGTCACCACAGCCTGCTGCACCCCACGCTGTCAGCACCGTCAGCTTCCGACGTCACCACAGCCCACTGGACTCCACGCTGTCAGCTCCGTCCACATCCGACGTCACCACAGACCGCTGAACTCCACGCTGTCAGCGCCGTCCGTATCCGACGTCACCACAGCCCGTTGGACTCCAGGCTGTCAGCACCGTCCTCGTTTGACGTCACCACAATCCGCTGCACTTTACACTGTGAGCACCGTCCGCGTCCAACGTCACAACAGCCCGTCGGACTCCATGCTGTGAGCAACATCCGTGTCCCATGTCACCACAGCCCGCTGCACTACACGCTGTCAGCACCGTCTGCGTCCGACGTCACCAGACGCCGCCGGACTCTACGCTGTCAGCACCGCCCGGGTCTGACTTCACCACAGCCCGCTGCACTCCACGCAGTGAGCACCGCCCGCGTCCGACGTCACCACAACCAGCTGGACTCCACGCTGTCAGCACCGTCCGTGTCCGACGTCACTGCAGCTTGCTGGACTCCACCCAGTCAGCGCCGTCGGTGTCCGACGTCACCACAGCCCGCCGCACTCCACGCTGTCAGCACCGCCCGCGTCCGACGTCTTCACAGACCACAGGACTCCACACTGTCAGCACCGTTTGCGTCCGACGTCACCACAGCCAGCCGCACTCCATGCTGCAATCACCGTCCGCGTACGAAGTCACCACAGCCCGCTGCACTCCACGCTGTGAGCGCCGTCGGTAACAGACGTCACCACAGCGCGCTGCTCTCCACGCTGTGTGCACCGTCCACGTCCGACGTGACCACAGCCTGCTGGACTCCACTCTGTCAGCTCCGTCCGTGTCCGACGTCACCGCAGCTTGCTGGACACCACCCTGTCAGTGCCGCCTGTGTCCGACGTCACCACAGCCTGCTGCACTCCACGGTGGCAGCGTCGTCCGTGTCCGTCGTCACCACAGCCCGTTGGACTCCACGCTGTCTGCACCGTCCGCGTCCGGCGTCACCACAGCACGCTGCACTCCACGCTGTGAGCACCGTCCACGTCCGACGTCACCACTGCCCGCTGGACTCCACGATGTCAGCACCGTCCGCGTCCGACGTCACCACAGCCCACTGGACTCCACACTGTCAGCACTGTCCGCGTCCGACGTTACCTCAGCACGCTGCACTTCGCGCTGTCAGCGCCGTCCGTGGCAGACGTCACCACAGCCCGCTGCACCCCATGCTGTGTGCACTGTTTGCGTCCGGCGCCACCACAGCCCGCTGCACTCTACGCTGTGTGCACCGTCCGCGTCCGACGACACCACAGCCCGCTGCACACAATGCTGTCAGCACCATCCGCGTCCGACGTCACCGCAGCCCGCTGGACTCCACGCTGTCAGCCCCGTCCGTGTCCGACGTCACTACAGCTTGCTGTACTCCACGCTGTCAGTGCCGTCTGTGTCCGACGTCACCACAGCCCGCTGCACTCCACGGTGTTAGCACTGTCCACGTCCGACGGCACCACAGCCCGCTGTCCTCCACACTGTCAGCACCGTCCGTGTCCGACGTCACCACAGCCCACTGGACTCCACAATGTCAGCACCGTCCGCGTCCGACGTCACCTCAGCCCGCTGCACACCGCGTTGTCAGCGCCGTCCGTGACCAACGTCACCACAGCCCGCTGCACTCCATGCTGAGTGCACCGTCCGCGTCCGACCACACCACAGCCCGCTGCACACAACGCTGTCAGCACCATCCGCGTTCGACGTCACCGCAGCCCGCTGCACTCCACGCTGTCATCACCGACCGCGTCCGACACACCACCGCCCACTGAACTCCACACTGTCAGCACCGTCCGCGTCCGAAGTCAGCACATGCCGCTGCACTCCATGCTGTGAGCACCGTCCTAGTCCGACGTCACCACAGCCCGCTGGACTCCTTTCTGCCAGCACCGTCCGTGTCCGACGTCACCACAGCCGGCTGCACTCCACCCTGTCAGTGCCGTCTGTGTCTGACATCACCACAGCTTTCTGCACTCCACGCTGCCAGCACCGTCCGCGTCCAACACACCACAGCCCACCGGACTCCACACTGTCAGCACCGTCCGCGTCCGACGTCAGCACATGCCGCTGCACTCCACTCTGTGAGCACCGTCCGCGTCCAACATCACCACAACCCGCTGGACTCCATGCTGTGAGCACCATCCGTGTCCAACATCACCAGAGCCCGCTGCGCTCCACGCAGTCAGCACCGTCCGGGTCTGACATCACCACAGCCCGCTGGACTCCACGCTGTCAGCACCGTCCGCGTCCGACGTCACGACAGCCTGCTGGACTCAACGCTGTCAGCACCGTTCGTGTCCGACGTCACCACAGCCCACTGGACTTTATACTGTCAGCACCGTCCGCGTCCGCCGTCACCAACGCCCACTGCAATCCACGCTGCCAGCGCCGTCCGTGTCCGACGTCACCACAGCCCGCTGCTCTTTACGCTGTGTGCACCGTCCGCGTCCGACGTCACAACAGCCCGCTGCACTCCACGCTGTCAGCACCGTCCGTTTCCGAAGTCACCACAGCCTGCTGGACTCCACGCTGTCAGCAATGTCCGTGTCCGACGTCACCACAGCCCGCTGGACTCCAGGCTGTCAGCACCATCCTCGTTTGACGTCACCACAGCCCGCTGCACTCCACGCTGTGAGCACCGTCCGCGTCCATCGCCACAACAGCCCGTTGGACTCCATGCTGTGAGCACCATCCGTGTCCCATGTCACCACAGCCCGCTGCACTCCACGCTGTCAGCGTCGTACAGGTCTCACATCACCACAGCCCGCTGCACTACACGCTGTCAGCACCGTCTACGTCCGACGTCACCACAGCCCGCTGAAATCTACGCTGTCACCACCGCCCGGGTCTGACTTCACCACAGCCCGCTGCACACCACGCTGTCAGCACCGTCCGCGTCCGACGTCACCACAGCCCGCTGGACACCACGCTGTCAGCACCGTCCGCGTCCGATGTCTTCACAGCCCACAGGACTCCACACTGTCAGCACCGTCCGCGTCCGACGTCACCACAGCCAGCTGCACTCCATGCTGCCATCACCGTCCGCGTCCAACTTCACCACAGCCGGCTGCACTCCACGCTGTGAGCACCGCCCGCGTCCGACGTCACCACAGCCCGCCGCACTACACGCTGTCAGCACCGTCCGTGTCCGACGCCACCACAGCCCGCTGCACTCCACGCTGTCAGCACCATCCATGTCCGACGTCACCACAGCCCGCTACACTCCACGCTGTCAGTGCCGGCTGTGTCCGGCGTCACCCCCACCCGCTGCAATCCTCGCTGTGAGCACCGTCCGCGTATGACGTAACCACTGCCTGCAGCAGTCCACACTGTGAACATCGTCCATGTCCGACGTCACCACAGCCCGCTGCACTCCACGCTGTCAGCACCGCCCCGTCGACATCACCACAGCCTGCAGCACTCCACACTGTGAGAACCGTGCGTGTCCGACGTCACCACAGCCCGCTGCACCCCACTCTGTCATCACCGTCCGCCTCCCACGTCACCACAGCCCCCTGGACTCCACGCCGTCAGCACCGTCCGTGTCCGACGTCACCACAGCCCGCTGCAATCCACGCTGTCAGCACAGTCCGTGTCCGATTTCACCACAGCCCGCTGGACTCCATGCTGTCAGCACCGTCCGAGTCCGAAGGCACCGCAGCTTGCTGGACTCCACCCTGTCAGTGCCGCCTGTGTCCGACGTCACCACAGCCCGTGCACTCCACGCTGTCAGCACAGTCCGCGTCCGACGCCTTCAGAGCCCACAGGACTCCACACTGTCAGCACCGCCCTCGTCCGACGTTACCACAGCCCGCTGTACTCCACACTGTGAGCGCCATCGGTGACCGATGTCACCACAGCGCGCTTCTCTCCACGCTGTGTGCACCGTCAACGTCCGACGTCACCACAGCCCGCTGGACTCCACTCTGTCAGCTCCGTCCGTGTCCGACGTCACCACAGCCTGCTGCACTCCACGGTGTCAGCGTCTTCCGTGTCCGTCGTCACCACAGCCCGTTGGACTCCACGCTGTCAGCACTGTCCGCGTCCGACGTCACAACAGCACGCTGCACTCCACGCTGTGAGCACCGTCCGCGTCCGACGTCACCACTGCCCGCTGGACTCCACGCTGTCAGCACCGACCGTGTCCGACGTCTCCACAGCTTGCTGTACTCCACCGTATCAGTGCCGTCTGTGTCCGACGTCACCACAGCCCGCTGTGCTCCACGCAGTCAGCACCGTCCGGGTCTAACATCACCACAGCCCGCTGGGCTCCACGCTGTCAGCACCGTCCGCGTCCGACGTCACGACAGCCTGCTGGACTCGCCGCTGTCAGCACCGCTCGTGTCCGACGTCTCCACAGCCCGCTGCTCTTTACGATGTGTGCACCGTCCGCGTCCGACGTCACCACAGCCCGCTGCATTCCACTCTGTCAGCACCGTCCATGTCCGAAGTCACCACAGCCTGCTGGACTCCACGCTGTCAGCAGCGTCCGTGTCCGACGTCACCACAGCCCGCTGCACCCCACGATGTCAGCACCTTCTGCGATAGACGTCACCACAGCCCGCTGGACTCCACACTGTCGGCACAGCCCGCGTCCAACGTCACCACAGCCCGCTGCACTCCACGCTGCCAGCTTCGTCCGTGTCCGACGTCACCACAGCCTGCTGAACTCCACGCTTTCAGTGCTGTCTGTGTCCGACGTCACTACAGCCCACTGCACTCCACGCTGTCAGCGCCGTCCGTGTCCGACGTCACCACAGCCCGCTGCTCTCCACGCTGTGTGCACCGTCCGCGTCCGACGTCACCACAGCCCGCAGCACTCCACGCTGTCAGCACAGTCCGTGTCCGACGTCACCACAGCCTGCTGGACTCCTCGCTGTCAGCACAATCCGGGTCTGACATCACCACAGCCCGCAGCACTCCACGCTGTCAGCAGCTTGAGCGTCCGACGTCACCAAATCCCGCTGGACTCCACGCTGTCAGCACCGTTTATGTCCGACATCACAACAGCCCGCTGCACTCCACGCTGTCAGCACCGTCCACGTCCGACGTCACCACAGCCCACTGCACTCCACGCTGTGAGCACCGCCCGCGTCCGACGTCGCCACAGCCTGGTGCACTCCACGCTGTCAGCACCGTCCGTGTCTGACGTCACCACAGCCGGCTCGATTCCACGCTGTCAGCACCGTCCGTGTCCAACGTCACCACTGAATGCAGCAGTCCACGCTGTGAGCATCGTTCATGTCCGACGTAACCACACCCCGCTGCACTCCATGCTGTCAGCACCGACCCCGTCCGACATCACCACAGCCTGCAGCACTCCACGCTGTGAGCACCGTCCGTGTCTGACGTCACCACAGCCCGCTGCACTCCACTCTGTCATCACCGTCCGCTTCCGACGTCACCACAGCCGCCTGGACTCCACGCTGTCAGCACCGTCCGTGTACGGCGTCACCACAGCCCGCTGCAATCCACGCTGCCAGCAAAGTCCGTGTTCGATTTCACCACAGCCCGTTGCACTCCACGCTGTCAGCACCGTCCACGTCCGACGTCAACACAGACCGCTGCACTCCACGCTGTCAGGACCGTCCGCGTCCGACGTCACCACAGTCAGCAGCACTCCACGCTGTGAGCACCGTCAGTGTCCAACGTCACCACAGCCCGCTGCACCCCACGCTGTCAGCACCGTCCGCTTCCGACGTCACCACAGCCCGCTGGACTCCAATCTGTCACCAACGTCCGACGTCAACACAACCCACTGGACTCCACGCTGTCAGCACCGTCCTCGTTTAACGTCACCACAGCCCGCTGTACTCCACGCTATGAGCACCGTCCGCGTCCAACGTCACAACAGCCCGTTGGACTCCATGCTGTGAGCACCATCCGTGTCCGATGTCACCACAGCCCGCTGCACTCCACGCTGTCAGCACCGTACAGGTCTCACATCACCACAGCCCCTCTGCACTACACGCTGTCAGCACCGTCTGCGTCCGACGTCACCACAGCCCGCTGGACTCTACGCTGTCAGCACCGCACGGGTCTGACTTCACCACAGCCGGCTGCACTCCACGCTGTCAGCACCGTCCGCCTCCGACGTCACCACAGCCCGCTGGACTCCACGCTGTCAGCACCGTCTGCGTCCGACGTCACCACAGCCCGCTGGACTCTACGCTGTCAGCACCGCACGGGTCTGACTTCACCACAGCCCGCTGCACTCCACGCCGTCAGCACCGTCCGCGTCTGACGTCACCACTGCCTGCAGCAGTCCACACTGTGAGCATCGTCCATGTCCGACGTCACCACAGCCCGCTGCACTCCACGGTGTCAGCACCGTCCCCGTTGACATCACCACAGCCTGCAGCACTCCACGCTGTGAGCACCGTCGTGTCCGACATCATCACAGCCCGCTGCACTCCACTCTGTCATCACCGTCCGCTTCCGACGTCAACACAGCCCCGTGGACTCCACGCTGTCAGCACCGTCCGTGTCCGACGTCACCACAGCCCGCTGCAATCCACGCTGTCAGCACAGTCCGCGTCCGATGTCACCACAGCCCGTTGCTCTCCACGCTGTCAGCACCGTCCATGTCCGACGTCAACACAGACCGCTGCACTCCACGCTGTGAGCACCGCCCGCGTCCGACGTCACCACAGCCCGCCGCACTACACGCTGTCAGCACCGTCCGTGTCCGACGTCACCGCAGCTTGCTGGACTCCACTCCGTCAGCGCCGTTTGTGTCCGACGTCACCACAGCCCGCTGCACTCCACGCTGTCAGCACCGTCCGCGTCCGACGTCTTCACAGCCCTCAGGACTCCACACTGTCAGCACCGTCCGCGTCCGACGTCACCACAGCCAGCAGCACTCCACGCTGTGAGCACCGTCCGTGACCGACGTCACCACAGCCCACTGCACTCCACACTGTGTGCACCGTCCGCGTCCGACATCATAACAGCCCGCTGCACTCCACGCTGTCAGCACCGTACGGTTCTCACATCACCACAGCCCGCTGCACACCACGCTGTCAGCACCGCCTGCGTCCGACGTCACCACAGCCCGGTGGACTCGTCGCTGTCAGCACCGTCCGCGTCCGACGTCACCATAGCCTGCAGCACTCCACGCTGTGAGCACCGTCAGTGTACGACTTCACCACAGCCCGCTGGACTAAACAATTTTTGCACCGTTAGTGTCCGACAGCACCACTGCCCGCTGCACTCGATGCTGTCAGCACCGTCCGTGCCCGACGTCACCACAGCCAGCAGCACTCCACGCTGTGAGCATTGTCAGTGTCCAACGTCACCACAGCCCGCTGCACCCCATGCTGTCAGCACCGTCCGCTTCCGACGCCACCACAGCCCGCTGGACTCCAATCTGTCACCAACGTCCGCTACCGACGTCAACACAGCCCACTGGACTCCACGCTGCCAGCACCGACCACGTCCGACGTCACCACAGACCGCTGCACTCTACGTAGTCAGCGCCTTCCGTATCCGACGTCACCACAGCCCGCTGGACTCCAGGCTGTCAGCACCGTCCTCGTTTGACGTCACCACAGCCCGCTGGTCTCTACGCTGTCAGCACCGCCCGGGTCTGACTGCACTACAGCCCGCTGCACTCCACGCTGTGAGCACCGCCCGCGTTCGACGTGACCACAGCCCGGCGCACTACACGCTGTCAGCACCGTCCGTGTCCGGCGTCACCGCAGCTTGCCGGACTCGACCCTGTCAGCGCCGACTGTGTCCGACGTCACCACAGCCCGCTGCACCCCATGCTGTCAGCACCGTCCGCTTCCGACGCCACCACAGCCCGCTGGACTCCAATCTGTCACCAACGTCCGCTTCCGACGTCAACACAGCCCACTGGACTCCACGCTGCCAGCACCGTCCACGTCCGACGTCACCACAGACCGCTGCACTCTACGTTGTCAGCGCCTTCCGTATCCGACGTCACCACAGCCCGCTGGACTCCAGGCTGTCAGCACCGTCCTCGTTTGACGTCACCACAGCCCGCTGGTCTCTACGCCCGGGTCTGACTGCACTACAGCCCACTGCACTCCACACTGTGTGCACCGTCCGTGTCTGACGTCACCACAGCCCGCTGCACTCCACTCTGTCAGCACCATCCGTTTCCGACGTCACCACAGCCGCCTGGACTCCACGCTGTCAGGACCGTCCGTGTCCGATGTCACCACAGCCCGCTGCAATCCACGCTGTCAGCACGGTCCGCGTCCGATGTCACCACAGCCCGTTGCACTCCACGCTGTCAGTACCGTCCACGTCCGACGTCAACACAGCCCACTGGACTCCACGCTGTCAGCACCGTCCACGTCCGACGTCACCACAGACCGCTGCACTCCACGCTGTGAGCACCGTCCGCGTCCAACGTCACAACAGCCCGTTGGACTCCATGCTGTGAGCAACATCCGTGTCCGATGCCACCACAGCCCGCTGCACCACACGCTGTCAGCACCGTCTGCGTCCGACGTCACCACACGCCGCTGGACTCTACGCTGTCAGCACGCCCGGGTCTGACTTCACCACAGTCCGCTGCACTCCACACAGTGAGCACCGCCCGCGTCCGACGTCACCACAGCCCGCTGGACTCCACGCTGTCAGCACCGTCCGTGTCCGACGTCACCGCAGCTTGCTGGACTCCACCCTGTCAGCGCCGTCGGTGTCCGACGTCACCACAGCCCGCCGCACTCCACGCTGTGAGCACCGTCCGCGTCCGACGTCTTCACAGACCACAGGACTCCACACTGTCAGCACCGTCCGCGTCCGACGTCACCACAGCCAGCTGCACTCCATGCTGCCATCACCGTCCGCGTCCGACATCACCACAGCCCGCTGCATTCCACGCTGTGAGCACCGTCGGTGACAGACGTCACCTCAGCGCGCTGCTCTCCACGCTGTGTGCACCGTCCACGTCCGACGTCACCACAGCCCGCTGGACTCCACTCTGTCAGCTCCGTCCGTGTCCGACGTCACCGCAGCTTGCTAGACTCCACCCTCTCAGTGCCGCCTGTGTCCGACGTCACCACAGCCTGCTGCACTCCACGGTGGCAGCGTCGTCCGTGTCCGTCGTCACCACAGCCCGTTGGACTCCACGCTGTCTGCACCGTCCGCGTCCGGCGTCACCACAGAACGCTGCACTCCACGCTGTGAGCACCGTCCGCGTCCGACGTCACCGCAGCTTGCTGGACTCCACCCTGTCAGCACCGTCCGTGTCCGACGTCACCGCAGCTTGCTGGACTCCACCCAGTCAGTGCCGCCTGTGTCCGACGTCACCACAGCCCGCTGCACTCCACGCTGTCAGCACCGACCGTGTCCGACGTCTCCAGAGCTTTCTGTACTCCACCCTGTCAGTGCCGTCTGCGTCCGACGTTACCACAGACCGCTGCATTCCACGCTGTCAGCACCGTCCGCGTCCGACGTCACCACAGCCCACTGGACTCCACACTGTCAGCACCGTCCGCGTCCGACGTCACCTCAGCCCGCTGCACTCCGCGCTGTCAGCGCCGTCCGTGACCAACGTCACCACAGCCCGCTGCACTCCATGCTGAGTGCTCTGTCCGCGTCCGACCACACCACAGCCCGCTGCACACAACGCTGTCAGCACCATCCGCGTCCGACGTCACCGCAGCCCGCTGCACTCCACGCTGTCAGCACCGACCGTGTCCGACATCTCCACAGCTCTCTGTACTCCACCCTGTCAGTGCCGTCTGCGTCCGACGTCACCACAGACCGCTGCACTCCACGCTGTCATCACTGACCGCGTCCAACACACCACCGCCCACTGGACTCCACACTGTCAGCACCGTCCGCGTCCGAAGTCAGCACATGCCGCTGCACTCCATGCTGTGAGCACCGTCCTAGTCCGACGTCACCACAGCCCGCTGGACTCCTTTCTGTCAGCACCGTCCGTGTCCGACGTCACCACAGCCGGCTGCACTCCACCCTGTCAGTGCCGTCTGTGTCTGACGTCACCACAGCTCGCTGCACTCCACGCTGCCAGCACCGTCCGCGTCCAACACACCACAGCCCACCGGACTCCACACTGTCAGCACCATCCGCGTCCGACGTCAGCACATGCCGCTGCACTCAACTCTGTGAGCACCGTCCGCGTCCAACATCACCACAGCCCCCTGGACTCCATGCTGTGAGCACCATCCGTGTCCAACATCACCACAGCCCGCTGCGCTCCACGCAGTCAGCACTGTCCGGGTCTGACATCACCACAGCCCGCTGGACTCCACGCTGTCAGCACCGTCCGCGTCCGACGTCACGACAGCCTGCTGGACTCGACACTGTCAGCACCGTTCGTTTCCGACGTCACCACAGCCCACTGGACTTTATACTGTCAGCACCGTCTGCGTCCGCCGTCACCAAAGCCCACTGCACTCCACGCTGTCAGCGCCGTCCGTGTCCGACGTCACCACAGCCCGCTGCTCTTTACGCTGTGTGCACCGTCCGCGTCCGACGTCACCACAGCCCGCTTCACTCCACGCTGTCAGCACCGTCCATGTCCGAAGTCACCACAGCCTGCTGGACTCCACGCTGTCAGCAGCGTCCGTGTCCGACGTCACCACAGCCCGCTGCACTCCACGCTGTCAGCGCCGTCCGTATCCGACGTCACCACAGCCCGCTGCTCTTTACGCTGTGTGCACCGTCCGCGTCCGACGTCACCACAGCCCGCTGGACTCCAATCTGTCACCAACGTCCGCATCCGACGTCAACACAGCCCACTGGACTCCACGCTGTCAGCACCGTCCACGTCCGACGTCACCACAGACCGCTGCACTCCACGCTGTCAGCGCCGTCCGTATCCGACGTCACCACAGCCCGCTGGACTCCACGCTGTCAGCACCGTCCGTGTCCGACGTCACCACAGCCCACTGGACTCCACGCCGTCAGCACCGTCCGCGTCCGACGTCACCACAGCCCGCTGGACACCACGCTGTCAGCACCGTCGGCGTCCGATGTCTTCACAGCCCACAGGACTCCACACTGTCAGCACCGTCCGCGTCCGACGTCACCACAGCCAGCTGCACTCCATGCTGCCATCACCGTCCGCGTCCAACTTCACCACAGCACGCTGCACTCCACGCTGTGAGCATCGCCCGCGTCCGACGTCACCACAGCCCGCCGCACTACACGCTGTCAGCACCGTCCGTGTCCGACGCCACCACAGCACGGTGCACTCCACGCTGTCAGCACCATCCGTGTCCGACGTCACCACAGCCTGCTACGCTCCACGCTGTCAGTGCCGGCTGTGTCCGGCGTCATCCCCGCCCGCTGCAATCCTCGCTGTGAGCACCGTCCGCGTCTGACGTCACCACAGCCCGCTGCACTCCACGCCGTCAGCACCGTCCGCGTATGACGTCACCACTGCCTGCAGCAGTCCACACTTTGTAGCATCGTCCATGTCCGACGTCACCACAGCCCGCTGCACTCCACACTGTCAGCACTGTCCGCGTCCGACGTCTTCACAGCCCACAGGACTCCACATTGTCAGCACCGCCCTCGTCCGACGTCACCACTGCCCGCTGGACTCCACACTGTCAGCACCGACCGTGTCCGACGTCTCCACAGCTTGCTGTACTCCACTCTATCAGTGCCGTCTGTGTCCGACGTCACCACAGCCCGCTGTGCTCCACGCAGTCAGCACCGTCCGGGTCTGACATCACCACAGCCCGCTGCATTCCACGCTGTCAGCACCGTCTGTGTCCAAAGTCACCACAGCCTGCTGGACTCCACGCTGTCAGCAGCGTCCGTGTCCGACGTCACCACAGCCCGCTGCACCCCATGATGTCAGCACCGTCTGCGATAGACGTCACCACAGCCCGCTGGACTCCACACTGTCGGCACCGCATGCGTCCAACGTCACCACAGCCTGCTGCACTCCACGCTTTCAGTGCCGTCTGTGTCCGACGTAACTACAGCCCACTGCACTCCACGCTGTCAGCGCCGTCCGTGTCCGACGTCACCACAGCCCGCTGCTCTCCACGCTGTGTGCACCGTCCGCGTCCGACGTCACCACAGCCCGCAGCACTCCACTTTGTCAGCACAGTCCGTGTCCGACGTAACCGCAGCCTGCTGGACTCCTCGCTGTAAGCACAATCCGGGTCTGACATCACCACAGCCCGCTGCACTCCACGCAGTCAGCACCGTGCGCGTCCGACGTCACCAAATCCCGCTGGACTCCACGCTGTCAGCACCGTCCATGTCCGACGTCACCACAGCACGCTGCACTCCACGCTGTCAGCACCGTCCACGTCCGTCGTCACCACAGCCCACTGCACTCCACGCTGTGAGCACCGCCCGCGTCCGACGTCGCCACAGCCTGGTGCACTCCACGCTGTCAGCACCGTCCGTGTCTGACGTCACCACAGCCGGCTCGATTCCACGCTGTCAGCACCGTCCGTGTCCGACGTCACCACTGATGCAGCAGTCCACGCTGTCAGCACCGTCCACGTCCGACGTCACCACAGACCGCTGCACTCCACGCTGTCAGCGCCGTCCGTATCCGACGTCACCACAGCCCGCTGGACTCCAGGCTGTCAGCACCGTCCTCGTTTGACGTCACCACAGCCCGCTGCACTCCACGCTGTGAGCACCGTACGAGTCCAACGTCACAACAGCCCGTTGGACTCCATGCTGTGTCACCATCCGTGTCCGATGTCACCACAGCCCGCTGCACTCCACGCTGTCAGCACCGTACAGGTCTCACATCACCACAGCCCGCTGCACTACACGCTGTCAGCACCGTCTGCGTCTGACGTCACCACAGCCCGCTGGACTCAACGCTGTCAGCACCGCCCGGGTCTGACTTCACCACAGCCCGCTGCACTCCACGCTGTCAGCACCGTCCGCGTCCGACGTCACCACAGCCCGCTGGACTCCACGCTGTCAGCACCGTCCGCGTCCGATGTCTTCACAGCCCACAGGACTCCACACTGTCAGCACCGTCCGCGTCCGATGTCACCACAGCCAGCTGCACTCCATGCTGCCATCACCGTCCGCGTCCAACTTCACCACAGCCCGCTGCACTCCACGCTGTGAGCACCGCCCGCGTCCGACGTCACCACAGCCCGCCGCACTACACGTTGTCAGCACCGTCTGTGTCCGACGCCACCACAGCCCGCTGCATTCCACGCTGTCAGCACCATCCGTATCCGACGTCACCACAGCCTGCTACACTCCACGCTGTCAGTGCCGGCTGTGTCCGGCGTCACCCCCGCCTGCTGCAATCCTCGCTGTGAGCATCGTCCGCGTCTGACGTCACCACAGCCCGCTGCACTTCACGCCGTCAGCACCGTCCGCGTCTGACGTCACCACTGCCCCCTGCAGTCCACAGTGTGAGCATCGTCATGTCCGACGTCAACACAGACCGCTGTACTCCACGCTGTCAGCACCGTCCGCGTCCGACGTCACCACAGCAGGAAGCACTCCACGCTGTGAGCACCGTCCGTGACCGACGTCACCACAGCCCACTGCACTCCACACTCTGTGCACCGTCCGCGTCCGACGTCACCACAGCCCGCTGGACTCCACGCCGTCAGCACCATCCGTGTCCGACGTCACCGCAGCTTGCTGGACTCCACCCTGTCAGCGCCGTCGGTGTCCGACGTCACCACAGCCCGCCGCACTCCACGCTGTGAGCACCGTCCGCGTCCGACGTCTTCACAGACTACAGGACTCAACACTGTCAGCACCGTCCGCGTCCGACGTCACCGCAGCTTGCTAGACTCCACCCTGTCAGTGCCGCCTGTGTCCGACGTCACCACAGCCTGCTGCACTCCACGGTGGCAGCGTCGTCCGTGTCCGTCGTCACCACAGCCCGTTTGACTCCACGCTGTCTGCACCGTCCGCGTCCGTCGTCACCACAGCACGCTGCACTCCACGCTGTGAGAACCGTCCGCGTCCGACGTCACCACTGCCCGCTGGACTCCACGCTGTCAGCACCGTCCGTGTCCGACGTCACCGCAGCTTGCTGGACTCCACCCTGTCAGTGCCGCCTGTGTCTGACGTCACCACAGCCCGCTGCACTCCACGCTGTCAGCACCGAACGTGTCCGACGTCTCCACAGCTTTCTGTACTCCACCCTGTCAGTGCCGTCTGCGTCCGACGTCACCACAGCCCGCTGCACCCCTTGCTGTGTGCACTGTTTGCGTCCGGCGCCACCACAGCCCGCTGCACTCCACGCTGTGTGCACCGTGCGCGTCCGACGACACCACAGCCCGCTGCACACAACGCTGTCAGCACCATCCGCGTC
Organism: Schistocerca americana; assembly: GCF_021461395.2. Taxonomy (NCBI): domain Eukaryota; kingdom Metazoa; phylum Arthropoda; class Insecta; order Orthoptera; family Acrididae; genus Schistocerca; species Schistocerca americana. Next base: position 595,795,627 of record NC_060124.1, on the reverse strand, counting down.
CGACGTCACCGCAGCCCGCTGCATTCCACGCTGTCAGCACCGACCGTGTCCGACGTCTCCACGGCTTTCTGTACTCCACCCTGTCAGTGCCGTCTGCGTCCGACGTCACCACAGACCGCTGCACTCCACGCTGTCATCACCGACCGCGTCCGACACACCACCGCCCACTGGACTCCACACTGTCGGCACCGTCCGCGTCCGAAGTCAGCACATGCCGCTGCACTCCATGTTGTGAGCACCGTCCTAGTCCGACGTCACCACAGCCCGCTGGACTCCTTTCTGTCAGCACCGTCCGTGTCCGACGTCATCACAGCCGGCTGCACTCCACCCTGTCAGTGCCGTCTGTGTCTGATGTCACCACAGCTCGCTGCACTCCACGCTGCCAGCACCGTCCGCGTCCAACACACCACAGCCCACCGGACTCCACACTGTCAGCACCGTCCACGTCCGACGTCAGCACATGCCGCTGCACTCAACTCTGTGGGCACCGTCCGCGTCCAACATCACCACAGCCCGTTGGACTCCAAGCTGTGAGCACCATCCGAGTCCAACATCACCACAGCCCGCTGCGCTCCACGCAGTCAGCACTGTCCGGGTCTGACATCACCACAGCCCGCTGGACTCCACGCTGTCAGCACCGTCCGCGTCCGACGTCACGACAGCCTGCTGGACTCGACGCTGTCAGCACCGTTCGTTTCCGACGTCACCACAGCCCACTGGACTTTATACTGTCAGCACCGTCCGCGTCCGCCGTCACCAAAGGCCACTGCACTCCACGCTGTCAGCGCCGTCCGTGTCCGACGTCACCACAGCCCGCTGCACTCCACGCTGTCAGCACCGTCCGTGTCCGAAGTCACCACAGCCTGCTGGACTCCACGCTGTCAGCAGCGTCCGTGTCCGACGTCACCACAGCCCGCTGCACCATACGCTGTCAGCACCGTTCGCTTTCGACGTCACCACAGCCCGCTGGACTCCAATCTGTCACCAACGTCCGCTTCCGACGTCAACACAGCACACTGTACTCCACGCTGTCAGCACCGTCCACGTCCGTTGTCACCACAGACCGCTGCACTCCACGCTGTCAGCGCCGTCCGTATCCGACGTCACCACAGGCCGCTGGACTCCAGGCTGTCAGCACCATCCTCGTTTGACGTCACCACAGCCCGCAGCACTCCACGCTGTGAGCACCGTCCGCGTCCAACACACAACAGCCCGTTGGACTCCATGCTGTGAGCACCATCCGTGTCCGATGTCACCACAACCCGCTGCACTCCACGCTGTCAGCACCGTACAGGTCTCACATCACCACAGCCTGCTGCACTACACGCTGTCAGCACCGTCTGCATCCGACGTCACCACAGCCCGCTGGAATCTACGTTGTCAGCACCGCCCGGGTCTGACTTCACCACAGCCCGCTGCACTCCACGCTGTCAGCACCATCCGCGTCCGACGTCACCACAGCCCGCTGGACACCACGCTGTCAGCACCGTCCGCGTCCGATGTCTTCACAGCCCACAGGACTCCACACTGTCAGCACCATCCGCGTCCGACGTCACCACAGCCAGCTGCACTCCATGCTGCCATCACCGTCCGCGTCCAACTTCACCACAGCACGCTGCACTCCACGCTGTGAGCACCGCCCGCGTCCGACGTCACCACAGCCCGCCGCACTACACGCTGTCAGCACCGTCCGTGTCCGACGCCACCACAGCACGCTGCACTCCACGCTGTCAGCACCATCCGTGACCGACGTCACCACAGCCTGCTACACTCCACGCTGTCAGTGCCGGCTGTGTCCGGCGTCATCCCCGCCCGCTGCAATCCTCGCTGTGAGCACCGTCCGCGTCTGACGTCACCACAGCCCGCTGCACTCCACGCCGTCAGCACAGTCCGCGTATGACGTCACCACTGCCTGCAGCAGTCCACACTGTAAGCATCGTCCATGTCCGACGTCACCACAGCCCGCTGCAATCCACGCTCTCAGCACAGTCCGTGTCCGATTTCACCACAGCCCGCTGGACTCCATGCTGTCAGCACCGTCCGTGTCCGACTTCACCGCAGCTTGCTGGACTCCACCCTGTCAGTGCCGCCTGTGTCTGAAGTCACCACAGCCCGCTGCACTCCACGCTGTCAGCACTGTCCGCGTCCGACGTCTTCACAGCCCACAGGACTCCACACTGTCAGCACCGCCCTCGTCCGACGTTACCACAGCCCGCTGCACTCCAAGCTGTGAGCGCCATCGGTGACCGACGTCACAACAGCACGCTGCGCTCCACGCGGTGAGCACCGTCCGCGTCCGACGTTACCACAGCCCGCTGCACTCCACGCTGTGAGCGCCATCGGTGACCGACGTCACAACAGCACGATGCGCTCCACGCGGTGAGCACCGTCCGCGTCCGACGTCACCACTGCCCGCTGGACTCCAAGCTGTCAGCACCGACCGTGTCCGACGCCTCCACAGCTTGCTGTACTCCACTCTATCAGTGCCGTCTATGTCCGACGTCACCACAGCCCGCTGCTGTTTACGATGTGTGCACCGTTCGCGTCCGACGTCACCACAGCCCGCTGCATTCCACGCTGTCAGCACCGTCCGTGTCCGAAGTCACCACAGCCTGCTGGACTCCACGCTGTCAGCAGCGTCCGTGTCCGACGTCACCACAGCCTGCTGCACTCCACGCTTTCAGTGCCGTCTGTGTCCGACGTCACTACAGCCCACTGCACTCCACGCTGTCAGCGCCGTCCGTGTCCGACGTCACCACAGCCCGCTGCTCTCCTCGCTGTGTGCACCGTCCGCGTCTAACGTCACCACAGCCCGCAGCACTCCACGCTGTCAGCACAGTCCGTGTCCGACGTAACCACAGCCTGCTGGACTCCTCGCTGTCAGCACCTTCCGGGTCTGACATCACCACAGCCCGCTGCACTCCACGCAGTCAGCACCGTGCGCGTCCGACGTCACCAAATCCCGCTGGACTCCACGCTGTCAGCACCGTCCATGTCCGACGTCACCACAGCACGCTGCACTTCACGCTGTCAGCACCGTCCACGTCTGACGTCACAACAGCCCACTGCACTCCACGCTGTGAGCATTGCCCGCGTACAACGTCGCCACAGCCTGGTGCACTCCACGCTGTCAGCACCGTCCGTGTCTGACGTCACCACAGCCGGCTCGATTCCACGCTGTCAGCACCGTCCGTGTCCGACGTCACCACTGAATGCAGCAGTCCACGCTGTGAGCATCGTTCATGTCCGACGTCACCACACCCCGCTGCACTCCATGCTGTCAGCACTGACTCCGTCCGACATCACCACAGCCTGCAGCACTCCACGCTGTGAGCACCGTCCGTGTCCGAGGTTCCCACAGCCCGCTGCACTCCACTCTGTCATCACCGTCCGCTTCCGACGTCACCACAGCCGCCTGGACTCCACGCTGTCAGCACCGTCCATGTCCGACGTCACCACAGCCCGCTGCAATCCACGCTGTGAGCGCCATCGGTGACCGACGTCACAACAGCACGATGCGCTCCACGCGGTGAGCACCGTCCGCGTCCGACGTCACCACTGCCCGCTGGACTCCAAGCTGTCAGCACCGACCGTGTCCGACGTCTCCACAGCTTGCTGTACTCCACTCTATCAGTGCCGTCTATGTCCGACGTCACCACAGCCCGCTGCTGTTTACGATGTGTGCACCGTTCGCGTCCGACGTCACCACAGCCCGCTGCATTCCACGCTGTCGGCACCGTCCGTGTCCGAAGTCACCACAGCCTGCTGGACTCCACGCTGTCAGCAGCGTCCGTGTCCGACGTCACCACAGCCTGCTGCACTCCACGCTTTCAGTGCCGTCTGTGTCCGACGTCACTACAGCCCACTGCACTCCACGCTGTCAGCGCCGTCCGTGTCCGACGTCACCACAGCCCGCTGCTCTCCTCGCTGTGTGCACCGTCCGCGTCTAACGTCACCACAGCCCGCAGCACTCCACGCTGTCAGCACAGTCCGTGTCCGACGTAACCACAGCCTGCTGGACTCCTCGCTGTCAGCACCTTCCGGGTCTGACATCACCACAGCCCGCTGCACTCCACGCAGTCAGCACCGTGCGCGTCCGACGTCACCAAATCCCGCTGGACTCCACGCTGTCAGCACCGTCCATGTCCGACGTCACCACAGCCCGCTGCTGTTTACGATGTGTGCACCGTTCGCGTCCGACGTCACCACAGCCCGCTGCATTCCACGCTGTCAGCACCGTCCGTGTCCGAAGTCACCACAGCCTGCTGGACTCCACGCTGTCAGCACAGTCCGTGTCCGACGTAACCACAGCCTGCTGGACTCCTCGCTGTCAGCACCTTCCGGGTCTGACATCACCACAGCCCGCTGCACTCCACGCAGTCAGCACCGTCTGCGTCCGACGTCACCACAGCCCGCTGGACTCTACGCTGTCAGCACCGCACGGGTCTGACTTCACCACAGCCGGCTGCACTCCACGCTGTCAGCACCGTCCGCCTCCGACGTCACCACAGCCCGCTGGACTCCACGCTGTCAGCACCGTCTGCGTCCGACGTCACCACAGCCCGCTGGACTCTACGCTGTCAGCACCGCACGGGTCTGACTTCACCACAGCCCGCTGCACTCCACGCCGTCAGCACCGTCCGCGTCTGACGTCACCACTGCCTGCAGCAGTCCACACTGTGAGCATCGTCCATGTCCGACGTCACCACAGCCCGCTGCACTCCACGGTGTCAGCACCGTCCCCGTTGACATCACCACAGCCTGCAGCACTCCACGCTGTGAGCACCGTCGTGTCCGACATCATCACAGCCCGCTGCACTCCACTCTGTCATCACCGTCCGCTTCCGACGTCAACACAGCCCCGTGGACTCCACGCTGTCAGCACCGTCCGTGTCCGACGTCACCACAGCCCGCTGCAATCCACGCTGTCAGCACAGTCCGCGTCCGATGTCACCACAGCCCGTTGCTCTCCACGCTGTCAGCACCGTCCATGTCCGACGTCAACACAGACCGCTGCACTCCACGCTGTGAGCACCGCCCGCGTCCGACGTCACCACAGCCCGCCGCACTACACGCTGTCAGCACCGTCCGTGTCCGACGTCACCGCAGCTTGCTGGACTCCACTCCGTCAGCGCCGTTTGTGTCCGACGTCACCACAGCCCGCTGCACTCCACGCTGTCAGCACCGTCCGCGTCCGACGTCTTCACAGCCCTCAGGACTCCACACTGTCAGCACCGTCCGCGTCCGACGTCACCACAGCCAGCAGCACTCCACGCTGTGAGCACCGTCCGTGACCGACGTCACCACAGCCCACTGCACTCCACACTGTGTGCACCGTCCGCGTCCGACATCATAACAGCCCGCTGCACTCCACGCTGTCAGCACCGTACGGTTCTCACATCACCACAGCCCGCTGCACACCACGCTGTCAGCACCGCCTGCGTCCGACGTCACCACAGCCCGGTGGACTCCTCGCTGTCAGCACCGTCCGCGTCCGACGTCACCATAGCCTGCAGCACTCCACGCTGTGAGCACCGTCAGTGTACGACTTCACCACAGCCCGCTGGACTAAACAATTTTTGCACCGTTAGTGTCCGACAGCACCACTGCCCGCTGCACTCGATGCTGTCAGCACCGTCCGTGCCCGACGTCACCACAGCCAGCAGCACTCCACGCTGTGAGCATTGTCAGTGTCCAACGTCACCACAGCCCGCTGCACCCCATGCTGTCAGCACCGTCCGCTTCCGACGCCACCACAGCCCGCTGGACTCCAATCTGTCACCAACGTCCGCTACCGACGTCAACACAGCCCACTGGACTCCACGCTGCCAGCACCGACCACGTCCGACGTCACCACAGACCGCTGCACTCTACGTAGTCAGCGCCTTCCGTATCCGACGTCACCACAGCCCGCTGGACTCCAGGCTGTCAGCACCGTCCTCGTTTGACGTCACCACAGCCCGCTGGTCTCTACGCTGTCAGCACCGCCCGGGTCTGACTGCACTACAGCCCGCTGCACTCCACGCTGTGAGCACCGCCCGCGTTCGACGTGACCACAGCCCGGCGCACTACACGCTGTCAGCACCGTCCGTGTCCGGCGTCACCGCAGCTTGCCGGACTCGACCCTGTCAGCGCCGACTGTGTCCGACGTCACCACAGCCCGCTGCACCCCATGCTGTCAGCACCGTCCGCTTCCGACGCCACCACAGCCCGCTGGACTCCAATCTGTCACCAACGTCCGCTTCCGACGTCAACACAGCCCACTGGACTCCACGCTGCCAGCACCGTCCACGTCCGACGTCACCACAGACCGCTGCACTCTACGTTGTCAGCGCCTTCCGTATCCGACGTCACCACAGCCCGCTGGACTCCAGGCTGTCAGCACCGTCCTCGTTTGACGTCACCACAGCCCGCTGGTCTCTACGCCCGGGTCTGACTGCACTACAGCCCACTGCACTCCACACTGTGTGCACCGTCCGTGTCTGACGTCACCACAGCCCGCTGCACTCCACTCTGTCAGCACCATCCGTTTCCGACGTCACCACAGCCGCCTGGACTCCACGCTGTCAGGACCGTCCGTGTCCGATGTCACCACAGCCCGCTGCAATCCACGCTGTCAGCACGGTCCGCGTCCGATGTCACCACAGCCCGTTGCACTCCACGCTGTCAGTACCGTCCACGTCCGACGTCAACACAGCCCACTGGACTCCACGCTGTCAGCACCGTCCACGTCCGACGTCACCACAGACCGCTGCACTCCACGCTGTGAGCACCGTCCGCGTCCAACGTCACAACAGCCCGTTGGACTCCATGCTGTGAGCAACATCCGTGTCCGATGCCACCACAGCCCGCTGCACCACACGCTGTCAGCACCGTCTGCGTCCGACGTCACCACACGCCGCTGGACTCTACGCTGTCAGCACGCCCGGGTCTGACTTCACCACAGTCCGCTGCACTCCACACAGTGAGCACCGCCCGCGTCCGACGTCACCACAGCCCGCTGGACTCCACGCTGTCAGCACCGTCCGTGTCCGACGTCACCGCAGCTTGCTGGACTCCACCCTGTCAGCGCCGTCGGTGTCCGACGTCACCACAGCCCGCCGCACTCCACGCTGTGAGCACCGTCCGCGTCCGACGTCTTCACAGACCACAGGACTCCACACTGTCAGCACCGTCCGCGTCCGACGTCACCACAGCCAGCTGCACTCCATGCTGCCATCACCGTCCGCGTCCGACATCACCACAGCCCGCTGCATTCCACGCTGTGAGCACCGTCGGTGACAGACGTCACCTCAGCGCGCTGCTCTCCACGCTGTGTGCACCGTCCACGTCCGACGTCACCACAGCCCGCTGGACTCCACTCTGTCAGCTCCGTCCGTGTCCGACGTCACCGCAGCTTGCTAGACTCCACCCTCTCAGTGCCGCCTGTGTCCGACGTCACCACAGCCTGCTGCACTCCACGGTGGCAGCGTCGTCCGTGTCCGTCGTCACCACAGCCCGTTGGACTCCACGCTGTCTGCACCGTCCGCGTCCGGCGTCACCACAGAACGCTGCACTCCACGCTGTGAGCACCGTCCGCGTCCGACGTCACCGCAGCTTGCTGGACTCCACCCTGTCAGCACCGTCCGTGTCCGACGTCACCGCAGCTTGCTGGACTCCACCCAGTCAGTGCCGCCTGTGTCCGACGTCACCACAGCCCGCTGCACTCCACGCTGTCAGCACCGACCGTGTCCGACGTCTCCAGAGCTTTCTGTACTCCACCCTGTCAGTGCCGTCTGCGTCCGACGTTACCACAGACCGCTGCATTCCACGCTGTCAGCACCGTCCGCGTCCGACGTCACCACAGCCCACTGGACTCCACACTGTCAGCACCGTCCGCGTCCGACGTCACCTCAGCCCGCTGCACTCCGCGCTGTCAGCGCCGTCCGTGACCAACGTCACCACAGCCCGCTGCACTCCATGCTGAGTGCTCTGTCCGCGTCCGACCACACCACAGCCCGCTGCACACAACGCTGTCAGCACCATCCGCGTCCGACGTCACCGCAGCCCGCTGCACTCCACGCTGTCAGCACCGACCGTGTCCGACATCTCCACAGCTCTCTGTACTCCACCCTGTCAGTGCCGTCTGCGTCCGACGTCACCACAGACCGCTGCACTCCACGCTGTCATCACTGACCGCGTCCAACACACCACCGCCCACTGGACTCCACACTGTCAGCACCGTCCGCGTCCGAAGTCAGCACATGCCGCTGCACTCCATGCTGTGAGCACCGTCCTAGTCCGACGTCACCACAGCCCGCTGGACTCCTTTCTGTCAGCACCGTCCGTGTCCGACGTCACCACAGCCGGCTGCACTCCACCCTGTCAGTGCCGTCTGTGTCTGACGTCACCACAGCTCGCTGCACTCCACGCTGCCAGCACCGTCCGCGTCCAACACACCACAGCCCACCGGACTCCACACTGTCAGCACCATCCGCGTCCGACGTCAGCACATGCCGCTGCACTCAACTCTGTGAGCACCGTCCGCGTCCAACATCACCACAGCCCCCTGGACTCCATGCTGTGAGCACCATCCGTGTCCAACATCACCACAGCCCGCTGCGCTCCACGCAGTCAGCACTGTCCGGGTCTGACATCACCACAGCCCGCTGGACTCCACGCTGTCAGCACCGTCCGCGTCCGACGTCACGACAGCCTGCTGGACTCGACACTGTCAGCACCGTTCGTTTCCGACGTCACCACAGCCCACTGGACTTTATACTGTCAGCACCGTCTGCGTCCGCCGTCACCAAAGCCCACTGCACTCCACGCTGTCAGCGCCGTCCGTGTCCGACGTCACCACAGCCCGCTGCTCTTTACGCTGTGTGCACCGTCCGCGTCCGACGTCACCACAGCCCGCTTCACTCCACGCTGTCAGCACCGTCCATGTCCGAAGTCACCACAGCCTGCTGGACTCCACGCTGTCAGCAGCGTCCGTGTCCGACGTCACCACAGCCCGCTGCACTCCACGCTGTCAGCGCCGTCCGTATCCGACGTCACCACAGCCCGCTGCTCTTTACGCTGTGTGCACCGTCCGCGTCCGACGTCACCACAGCCCGCTGGACTCCAATCTGTCACCAACGTCCGCATCCGACGTCAACACAGCCCACTGGACTCCACGCTGTCAGCACCGTCCACGTCCGACGTCACCACAGACCGCTGCACTCCACGCTGTCAGCGCCGTCCGTATCCGACGTCACCACAGCCCGCTGGACTCCACGCTGTCAGCACCGTCCGTGTCCGACGTCACCACAGCCCACTGGACTCCACGCCGTCAGCACCGTCCGCGTCCGACGTCACCACAGCCCGCTGGACACCACGCTGTCAGCACCGTCGGCGTCCGATGTCTTCACAGCCCACAGGACTCCACACTGTCAGCACCGTCCGCGTCCGACGTCACCACAGCCAGCTGCACTCCATGCTGCCATCACCGTCCGCGTCCAACTTCACCACAGCACGCTGCACTCCACGCTGTGAGCATCGCCCGCGTCCGACGTCACCACAGCCCGCCGCACTACACGCTGTCAGCACCGTCCGTGTCCGACGCCACCACAGCACGGTGCACTCCACGCTGTCAGCACCATCCGTGTCCGACGTCACCACAGCCTGCTACGCTCCACGCTGTCAGTGCCGGCTGTGTCCGGCGTCATCCCCGCCCGCTGCAATCCTCGCTGTGAGCACCGTCCGCGTCTGACGTCACCACAGCCCGCTGCACTCCACGCCGTCAGCACCGTCCGCGTATGACGTCACCACTGCCTGCAGCAGTCCACACTTTGTAGCATCGTCCATGTCCGACGTCACCACAGCCCGCTGCACTCCACACTGTCAGCACTGTCCGCGTCCGACGTCTTCACAGCCCACAGGACTCCACATTGTCAGCACCGCCCTCGTCCGACGTCACCACTGCCCGCTGGACTCCACACTGTCAGCACCGACCGTGTCCGACGTCTCCACAGCTTGCTGTACTCCACTCTATCAGTGCCGTCTGTGTCCGACGTCACCACAGCCCGCTGTGCTCCACGCAGTCAGCACCGTCCGGGTCTGACATCACCACAGCCCGCTGCATTCCACGCTGTCAGCACCGTCTGTGTCCAAAGTCACCACAGCCTGCTGGACTCCACGCTGTCAGCAGCGTCCGTGTCCGACGTCACCACAGCCCGCTGCACCCCATGATGTCAGCACCGTCTGCGATAGACGTCACCACAGCCCGCTGGACTCCACACTGTCGGCACCGCATGCGTCCAACGTCACCACAGCCTGCTGCACTCCACGCTTTCAGTGCCGTCTGTGTCCGACGTAACTACAGCCCACTGCACTCCACGCTGTCAGCGCCGTCCGTGTCCGACGTCACCACAGCCCGCTGCTCTCCACGCTGTGTGCACCGTCCGCGTCCGACGTCACCACAGCCCGCAGCACTCCACTTTGTCAGCACAGTCCGTGTCCGACGTAACCGCAGCCTGCTGGACTCCTCGCTGTAAGCACAATCCGGGTCTGACATCACCACAGCCCGCTGCACTCCACGCAGTCAGCACCGTGCGCGTCCGACGTCACCAAATCCCGCTGGACTCCACGCTGTCAGCACCGTCCATGTCCGACGTCACCACAGCACGCTGCACTCCACGCTGTCAGCACCGTCCACGTCCGTCGTCACCACAGCCCACTGCACTCCACGCTGTGAGCACCGCCCGCGTCCGACGTCGCCACAGCCTGGTGCACTCCACGCTGTCAGCACCGTCCGTGTCTGACGTCACCACAGCCGGCTCGATTCCACGCTGTCAGCACCGTCCGTGTCCGACGTCACCACTGATGCAGCAGTCCACGCTGTCAGCACCGTCCACGTCCGACGTCACCACAGACCGCTGCACTCCACGCTGTCAGCGCCGTCCGTATCCGACGTCACCACAGCCCGCTGGACTCCAGGCTGTCAGCACCGTCCTCGTTTGACGTCACCACAGCCCGCTGCACTCCACGCTGTGAGCACCGTACGAGTCCAACGTCACAACAGCCCGTTGGACTCCATGCTGTGTCACCATCCGTGTCCGATGTCACCACAGCCCGCTGCACTCCACGCTGTCAGCACCGTACAGGTCTCACATCACCACAGCCCGCTGCACTACACGCTGTCAGCACCGTCTGCGTCTGACGTCACCACAGCCCGCTGGACTCAACGCTGTCAGCACCGCCCGGGTCTGACTTCACCACAGCCCGCTGCACTCCACGCTGTCAGCACCGTCCGCGTCCGACGTCACCACAGCCCGCTGGACTCCACGCTGTCAGCACCGTCCGCGTCCGATGTCTTCACAGCCCACAGGACTCCACACTGTCAGCACCGTCCGCGTCCGATGTCACCACAGCCAGCTGCACTCCATGCTGCCATCACCGTCCGCGTCCAACTTCACCACAGCCCGCTGCACTCCACGCTGTGAGCACCGCCCGCGTCCGACGTCACCACAGCCCGCCGCACTACACGTTGTCAGCACCGTCTGTGTCCGACGCCACCACAGCCCGCTGCATTCCACGCTGTCAGCACCATCCGTATCCGACGTCACCACAGCCTGCTACACTCCACGCTGTCAGTGCCGGCTGTGTCCGGCGTCACCCCCGCCTGCTGCAATCCTCGCTGTGAGCATCGTCCGCGTCTGACGTCACCACAGCCCGCTGCACTTCACGCCGTCAGCACCGTCCGCGTCTGACGTCACCACTGCCCCCTGCAGTCCACAGTGTGAGCATCGTCATGTCCGACGTCAACACAGACCGCTGTACTCCACGCTGTCAGCACCGTCCGCGTCCGACGTCACCACAGCAGGAAGCACTCCACGCTGTGAGCACCGTCCGTGACCGACGTCACCACAGCCCACTGCACTCCACACTCTGTGCACCGTCCGCGTCCGACGTCACCACAGCCCGCTGGACTCCACGCCGTCAGCACCATCCGTGTCCGACGTCACCGCAGCTTGCTGGACTCCACCCTGTCAGCGCCGTCGGTGTCCGACGTCACCACAGCCCGCCGCACACCACGCTGTGAGCACCGTCCGCGTCCGACGTCTTCACAGACTACAGGACTCAACACTGTCAGCACCGTCCGCGTCCGACGTCACCGCAGCTTGCTAGACTCCACCCTGTCAGTGCCGCCTGTGTCCGACGTCACCACAGCCTGCTGCACTCCACGGTGGCAGCGTCGTCCGTGTCCGTCGTCACCACAGCCCGTTTGACTCCACGCTGTCTGCACCGTCCGCGTCCGTCGTCACCACAGCACGCTGCACTCCACGCTGTGAGAACCGTCCGCGTCCGACGTCACCACTGCCCGCTGGACTCCACGCTGTCAGCACCGTCCGTGTCCGACGTCACCGCAGCTTGCTGGACTCCACCCTGTCAGTGCCGCCTGTGTCAGACGTCACCACAGCCCGCTGCACTCCACGCTGTCAGCACCGAACGTGTCCGACGTCTCCACAGCTTTCTGTACTCCACCCTGTCAGTGCCGTCTGCGTCCGACGTCACCACAGCCCGCTGCACCCCTTGCTGTGTGCACTGTTTGCGTCCGGCGCCACCACAGCCCGCTGCACTCCACGCTGTGTGCACCGTGCGCGTCCGACGACACCACAGCCCGCTGCACACAACGCTGTCAGCACCATCCGCGTCTGACGTCACCGCAGCCCGCTGGACTCCACGCTGTCAGCCCCGTCCGTGTCCGACGTCACTACAGCTTGCTGGACTCCACCCTGTCAGTGCCGCCTGTGTCTGACGTCACCGCAGCCCACTGGACTCCACACTGTCAGCACCGTCCGCGTCCGACGTCACCTCAGCCCGCTGCACTCCGCGCTGTCAGTGCCGTCCGTGACCAACGTCACCACAGCCCGCTGCACTCCATGCTGAGTGCTCCGTCCGCGTCCGACCACACCACAGCCCGCTGCACACAACGCTGTCAGCACCATCCGCGTCCGACGTCACCGCAGCCCGCTGCATTCCACGCTGTCAGCACCGACCGTGTCCGACGTCTCCACGGCTTTCTGTACTCCACCCTGTCAGTGCCGTCTGCGTCCGACGTCACCACAGACCGCTGCACTCCACGCTGTCATCACCGACCGCGTCCGACACACCACCGCCCACTGGACTCCACACTGTCGGCACCGTCCGCGTCCGAAGTCAGCACATGCCGCTGCACTCCATGTTGTGAGCACCGTCCTAGTCCGACGTCACCACAGCCCGCTGGACTCCTTTCTGTCAGCACCGTCCGTGTCCGACGTCATCACAGCCGGCTGCACTCCACCCTGTCAGTGCCGTCTGTGTCTGATGTCACCACAGCTCGCTGCACTCCACGCTGCCAGCACCGTCCGCGTCCAACACACCACAGCCCACCGGACTCCACACTGTCAGCACCGTCCACGTCCGACGTCAGCACATGCCGCTGCACTCAACTCTGTGGGCACCGTCCGCGTCCAACATCACCACAGCCCGTTGGACTCCAAGCTGTGAGCACCATCCGAGTCCAACATCACCACAGCCCGCTGCGCTCCACGCAGTCAGCACTGTCCGGGTCTGACATCACCACAGCCCGCTGGACTCCACGCTGTCAGCACCGTCCGCGTCCGACGTCACGACAGCCTGCTGGACTCGACGCTGTCAGCACCGTTCGTTTCCGACGTCACCACAGCCCACTGGACTTTATACTGTCAGCACCGTCCGCGTCCGCCGTCACCAAAGGCCACTGCACTCCACGCTGTCAGCGCCGTCCGTGTCCGACGTCACCACAGCCCGCTGCACTCCACGCTGTCAGCACCGTCCGTGTCCGAAGTCACCACAGCCTGCTGGACTCCACGCTGTCAGCAGCGTCCGTGTCCGACGTCACCACAGCCCGCTGCACCATACGCTGTCAGCACCGTTCGCTTTCGACGTCACCACAGCCCGCTGGACTCCAATCTGTCACCAACGTCCGCTTCCGACGTCAACACAGCACACTGTACTCCACGCTGTCAGCACCGTCCACGTCCGTTGTCACCACAGACCGCTGCACTCCACGCTGTCAGCGCCGTCCGTATCCGACGTCACCACAGGCCGCTGGACTCCAGGCTGTCAGCACCATCCTCGTTTGACGTCACCACAGCCCGCAGCACTCCACGCTGTGAGCACCGTCCGCGTCCAACACACAACAGCCCGTTGGACTCCATGCTGTGAGCACCATCCGTGTCCGATGTCACCACAACCCGCTGCACTCCACGCTGTCAGCACCGTACAGGTCTCACATCACCACAGCCTGCTGCACTACACGCTGTCAGCACCGTCTGCATCCGACGTCACCACAGCCCGCTGGAATCTACGTTGTCAGCACCGCCCGGGTCTGACTTCACCACAGCCCGCTGCACTCCACGCTGTCAGCACCATCCGCGTCCGACGTCACCACAGCCCGCTGGACACCACGCTGTCAGCACCGTCCGCGTCCGATGTCTTCACAGCCCACAGGACTCCACACTGTCAGCACCATCCGCGTCCGACGTCACCACAGCCAGCTGCACTCCATGCTGCCATCACCGTCCGCGTCCAACTTCACCACAGCACGCTGCACTCCACGCTGTGAGCACCGCCCGCGTCCGACGTCACCACAGCCCGCCGCACTACACGCTGTCAGCACCGTCCGTGTCCGACGCCACCACAGCACGCTGCACTCCACGCTGTCAGCACCATCCGTGACCGACGTCACCACAGCCTGCTACACTCCACGCTGTCAGTGCCGGCTGTGTCCGGCGTCATCCCCGCCCGCTGCAATCCTCGCTGTGAGCACCGTCCGCGTCTGACGTCACCACAGCCCGCTGCACTCCACGCCGTCAGCACAGTCCGCGTATGACGTCACCACTGCCTGCAGCAGTCCACACTGTAAGCATCGTCCATGTCCGACGTCACCACAGCCCGCTGCAATCCACGCTCTCAGCACAGTCCGTGTCCGATTTCACCACAGCCCGCTGGACTCCATGCTGTCAGCACCGTCCGTGTCCGACTTCACCGCAGCTTGCTGGACTCCACCCTGTCAGTGCCGCCTGTGTCTGAAGTCACCACAGCCCGCTGCACTCCACGCTGTCAGCACTGTCCGCGTCCGACGTCTTCACAGCCCACAGGACTCCACACTGTCAGCACCGCCCTCGTCCGACGTTACCACAGCCCGCTGCACTCCAAGCTGTGAGCGCCATCGGTGACCGACGTCACAACAGCACGCTGCGCTCCACGCGGTGAGCACCGTCCGCGTCCGACGTTACCACAGCCCGCTGCACTCCACGCTGTGAGCGCCATCGGTGACCGACGTCACAACAGCACGATGCGCTCCACGCGGTGAGCACCGTCCGCGTCCGACGTCACCACTGCCCGCTGGACTCCAAGCTGTCAGCACCGACCGTGTCCGACGCCTCCACAGCTTGCTGTACTCCACTCTATCAGTGCCGTCTATGTCCGACGTCACCACAGCCCGCTGCTGTTTACGATGTGTGCACCGTTCGCGTCCGACGTCACCACAGCCCGCTGCATTCCACGCTGTCAGCACCGTCCGTGTCCGAAGTCACCACAGCCTGCTGGACTCCACGCTGTCAGCAGCGTCCGTGTCCGACGTCACCACAGCCTGCTGCACTCCACGCTTTCAGTGCCGTCTGTGTCCGACGTCACTACAGCCCACTGCACTCCACGCTGTCAGCGCCGTCCGTGTCCGACGTCACCACAGCCCGCTGCTCTCCTCGCTGTGTGCACCGTCCGCGTCTAACGTCACCACAGCCCGCAGCACTCCACGCTGTCAGCACAGTCCGTGTCCGACGTAACCACAGCCTGCTGGACTCCTCGCTGTCAGCACCTTCCGGGTCTGACATCACCACAGCCCGCTGCACTCCACGCAGTCAGCACCGTGCGCGTCCGACGTCACCAAATCCCGCTGGACTCCACGCTGTCAGCACCGTCCATGTCCGACGTCACCACAGCACGCTGCACTTCACGCTGTCAGCACCGTCCACGTCTGACGTCACAACAGCCCACTGCACTCCACGCTGTGAGCATTGCCCGCGTACAACGTCGCCACAGCCTGGTGCACTCCACGCTGTCAGCACCGTCCGTGTCTGACGTCACCACAGCCGGCTCGATTCCACGCTGTCAGCACCGTCCGTGTCCGACGTCACCACTGAATGCAGCAGTCCACGCTGTGAGCATCGTTCATGTCCGACGTCACCACACCCCGCTGCACTCCATGCTGTCAGCACTGACTCCGTCCGACATCACCACAGCCTGCAGCACTCCACGCTGTGAGCACCGTCCGTGTCCGAGGTTCCCACAGCCCGCTGCACTCCACTCTGTCATCACCGTCCGCTTCCGACGTCACCACAGCCGCCTGGACTCCACGCTGTCAGCACCGTCCATGTCCGACGTCACCACAGCCCGCTGCAATCCACGCTGTGAGCGCCATCGGTGACCGACGTCACAACAGCACGATGCGCTCCACGCGGTGAGCACCGTCCGCGTCCGACGTCACCACTGCCCGCTGGACTCCAAGCTGTCAGCACCGACCGTGTCCGACGTCTCCACAGCTTGCTGTACTCCACTCTATCAGTGCCGTCTATGTCCGACGTCACCACAGCCCGCTGCTGTTTACGATGTGTGCACCGTTCGCGTCCGACGTCACCACAGCCCGCTGCATTCCACGCTGTCAGCACCGTCCGTGTCCGAAGTCACCACAGCCTGCTGGACTCCACGCTGTCAGCAGCGTCCGTGTCCGACGTCACCACAGCCTGCTGCACTCCACGCTTTCAGTGCCGTCTGTGTCCGACGTCACTACAGCCCACTGCACTCCACGCTGTCAGCGCCGTCCGTGTCCGACGTCACCACAGCCCGCTGCTCTCCTCGCTGTGTGCACCGTCCGCGTCTAACGTCACCACAGCCCGCAGCACTCCACGCTGTCAGCACAGTCCGTGTCCGACGTAACCACAGCCTGCTGGACTCCTCGCTGTCAGCACCTTCCGGGTCTGACATCACCACAGCCCGCTGCACTCCACGCAGTCAGCACCGTGCGCGTCCGACGTCACCAAATCCCGCTGGACTCCACGCTGTCAGCACCGTCCATGTCCGACGTCACCACAGCACGCTGCACTTCACGCTGTCAGCACCGTCCACGTCTGACGTCACAACAGCCCACTGCACTCCACGCTGTGAGCATTGCCCGCGTACAACGTCGCCACAGCCTGGTGCACTCCACGCTGTCAGCACCGTCCGTGTCTGACGTCACCACAGCCGGCTCGACTCCACGCTGTCAGCACCGTCCGTGTCCGACGTCACCACTGAATGCAGCAGTCCACGCTGTGAGCATCGTTCATGTCCGACGTCACCACACCCCGCTGCACTCCATGCTGTCAGCACCGACTCCGTCCGACATCACCACAGCCTGCAGCACTCCACGCTGTGAGCACCGTCCGTGTCCGAGGTTCCCACAGCCCGCTGCACTCCACTCTGTCATCACCGTCCGCTTCCGACGTCACCACAGCCGCCTGGACTCCACGCTGTCAGCACCGTCCATGTCCGACGTCACCACAGCCCGCTGCAATCCACGCTGTCAGCACAGTCCGTGTCCGGCGTCACCACAGCCCGTTGCACTCCACGCTGTCAGCACCGTCCACGTCCGACGTCACCACATCCCGCCGCACTACACGCTGTGAGCACCGTACGTGTCCAACGTCACAACAGCCCGTTGGACTCCATTCTGTGAGCACCATCCGAGTCCGATGTCACCACAGCCCGTTTCACTCCACGCTGTCAGCACCGTCCACATCCGACGTCACCACAGCAAGAAGCACTCCACGCTGTGAGCACCGTCCGTGTCCGACGCCACCACAGCCCGCTGCACTCCAAGCTGTCAGCACCATCCGTGTCCGACGTCATCACAGCCTGCTACACTCCATGCTGTCAGTGCCGGCTGTGTCCGGCGTCAGCCCCGCCTGCTGCAATCCTCGCTGTGAGCATCGTCCGCGTCTGACGTCACCACAGCCCGCTGCACTCCACGCCGTCTGCACCGTCCGCGTCTGACGTCACCACTACCTGCTGCAGTCCACACTGTGAGCATCGTCCATGTCCGACGTCAACACAGACCGCTGCACTCCACGCTGTCAGCACCGTCCGCGTCCGACGTCACCACAGCAAGAAGCACTCCACGCTGTGAGCACCGTCCGTGACCGACGTCACCACAGCCCACTGCACTCCACACTGTGTGCAGCGTCCGCGTCCGACGTCACCACAGCCCGCTGCACTCCACGCTGTTAGCATTGTCCGCGTCCGGCAGCACCACAGCCTGCTGGACTCGACACTGTCAGCACCGTCCGCGTCCGACGTCACCACACCCCGCTGCACTCCACGCTGTCAGCGCCGTACCACTTTGACGTCACCACAGCCTGCTGCACTCAACACTGCGTGCACCGTCCGCGTCCGACGACACCACAACCCGCTGCACACAACGCTGTCAGCACCGTCCACGTCCGACGTCAACACAGACCGCTGCACTCCACGCTGTCAGGACCGTCCGCGTCCGACACCACCACAGCCCACTGCGCTCCACGCTGTGAGCACCGCCCGCGTCCGACGTCGCCACAGCCTGGTGCACTCCACGCTGTCAGCACCGTCTGTGTCTGACGTCACCACAGCCCGCTGCACTCCACGCTGTGAGCGCCATCGGTGACCGACGTCACCACAGCGCGCTTCTCTCCACGCTGTGTGCACCGTCAAAGTCCGACGTCACCACAGCCCGCTGGACTCCACTCTGTCAGCTCCGTCCGTGTCCGACGTCACCACAGCCTGCTGCACTCCACAGTGTCAGCGTCGTCCGTGTCCGTCGTCACCACAGACTGTTGGACTCCACGCTGTCAGCACTGTCCGCGTCCGACGTCACAACAGCACGCTGCACGCCACGCTGTGAGCACCGTCCGCGTCCGACGTCACCACTGCCCGCTGGACTCCACGCTGTCAGCACCGACCGTGTCCGACGTCTCCACAGCTTGCTGTACTCCACCTTGTCATTGCGTCTGTGTCCGACGTCACCACAGCCCGTTGCACTCCACGCTGTTAGCACCGTCCGCGTCCGACGTCACCACAGCCCGCTGCAATCCACGCTGTCAGCACAGTCCGTGTCCGATTTCACCACAGCCCGTTGCACTCCACGCTGTCAGCACCGTCCACGTCCGACGTCAACACAGACCGCTGCACTCCACGCTGTCAGGACCGTCCGCGTCCGACATCACCACAGCCCACTGCGCTCCACGCTGTGAGCACCGCCCGCGTCCGACGTCGCCACAGCCTGGTGCACTCCACGCTGTCAGCACCATCTGTGTCTGACGTCACCACAGCCGGCTCGATTCCACGCTGTCAGCACCGTCCGTGTCCGACGTCACCACTGAATGCAGCAGTCAACGCTGTGAGAATCGTTCATGTCCGACGACACCACACCCCGCTGCACTCCATGCTGTCAGCACCGACCCCGTCCGACATCACCACAGCCTGCAGCACTCCACGCTGTGAGCACCGTCCGTGTCCGACGTCACCACAGCCCGCTGCACTCCACTCTGTCATCACCGTCCGCTTCCGACGTCACCACAGCCGCCTGGACTCCACGCTGTCAGCACCGTCCGTGTCCGACGTCACCACAGCCCGCTGCAATCCACGCTGTCAGCACAGTCCGTGTCCGATTTCACCACAGCCCGTTGCACTCCACGCTGTCAGCACCGTCCACGTCCGACGTCAATACAGACCGCTGCACTCCACGCTGTCAGGACCGTCCGCGTCCGACGTCACCACGGCCAGCAGCACTCCACGCTGTGAGCACCATCAGTGTCCAACGTCACCACAGCCCGCTGCACCCCACGCTGTCAGCTCCGTCCGTATCCGACGTCACCACAGCCCGCTGGACTCCAGTCTGTCAGCACCGTCCTCGTTTGACGTCACCACAGCCCGCTGCACTCCACGCTGTGAGCACCGTCCGCGTCCAACGTCACAACAGCCCGTTGGACTCCATGCTGTGAGCACCATCTGTGTCCGATGTCACCACAGCCCGCTACACTCCACGCTGTCAGCACCGTACAGGTCTCACATCACCACAGCCCACTGCACTACACGCTGTCAGCACCGTCTGCGTCCGACGTCACCACAGCCCGCTGGACTCTACGCTGTCAGCACCGCCCGGGTCTGACTTCACCACAGCCCGCTGCACTCCACGCTGTCAGCACCGTCCGCGTCCGACGTCACCACAGCCCGCTGGATTCCACGCTGTCAGCACCGTCCGCGTCCGATGTCTTCACAGCCCACAGGACTCCACACTGTCAGCACCGTCCGCGTCCGATGTCACCACAGCCAGCTGCACTCCATGCTGCCATCACCGTCCGCGTCCAACTTCACCACAGCCTGCTGCACTCCACGCTGTGAGCACCGCCCGCGTCCGACGTCACCACAGCCCGCCGCACTACACGCTGTCAGCACCGTCCATGTCCGACGCCACCACAGCCCGCTGCACTCCACGCTGTCAGCACCATCCGTGTCCGACGTCACCACAGCCTGCTACACTCCACGCTGCCAGTGCCAGCTGTGTCCGGCGTCACCTCCGCCTGCTGCAATCCTCGCTGTGAGCATCGTCCGCGTCTGACGTCACCACAGCCCGCTGCACTCCACGCCGTCAGCACCGTCCGCGTCCGACGTCACCACAGCAAGAAGCACTCCACGCTGTGAGCACCGTCCGTGACCGACGTCACCACAGCCCACTGCACTCCACACTGTGTGCACCGTCCGCGTCCGACGTCACCACAGCCCGCTGCACTCCACGCTGTTAGCACTGTCCGCGTCTGACAGCACCACAGCCTGCTGGACTCGACACTGTCAGCAACGTCCGCGTCCGACGTCATCACACCCCGCTGCACTCCACGCTGTCAGCGCCGTACCTCTTTGACGTCACCACAGCCTGCTGCACTCAACGCTGTGTGCACCGTCCGCGTCCGACGACACCACAACCCGCTGCACACAACGCTGTCAGCACCGTCCGCGTCCGACGTCACCACAGCCCGCTGGACTCCATGCTGTCAGCACCGTAAGTGTCCGACGTCACCGCAGCTTGCTGGACTCCACCCTGTCAGTGCCGCCTGTGTCCGACGTCACCGTAGCCCGCTGCACTCCAGGCTGTCAGCACCGTCCGCGTACAACGTCTTCACATCCCACAGGACTCCACACTGTCAGCACCGCACTCGTCCGACGTCACCACAGCCCCTTGCATTCCACGCTGTGATCGCCATCGGTGACCGACGTCACCACAGCGCGCTTCTCTCCACGCTGTGTGCACCGTCAACGTCCGACGTCACCACAGCCCGCTGGACTCCACTCTGTCAGCTCCGTCCGTGTCCGACGTCACCACAGCCTGCTGCACTCCACAGTGTCAGCGTCGTCCGTGTCCGTCGTCACCACAGCCTGTTGGACTCCACGCTGTCAGCACTGTCCGCGTCCGACGTCACAACAGCACGCTGCACTCCATGCTGTGAGCACCGTCCGCGTCCGACGTCACCACTGCCCACTGGACTCCACGCTGTCAGCACCGACCGTGTCCGACGTCTCCACAGCTTGCTGTACTCCACCCTGTCATTGCGTCTGTGTCCGACGTCACCACAGCCCGCTGCACTCCACGCTGTCAGCACCGTCCGCGTCCGACGTCCCCACAGCCCACTGGACTCCACACTGTCAGCACCGTCCGCGTCCGACGTCACCTCAGGCCGCTGCACTTCGCGCTGTCAGCGCCGTCCGTGACCGACGTCACCACAGCCCGCTGCACTCCATGCTGTGTGCACTGTCCGCGTCCGACGTCACCACAGCCCGCTGCACTACACGCTGTGAGCACCGCCCGCGTCCGTCGTCACCACAGCCTGTTAGACTCCACGCTGTCAGCACTGTCCGCGTCCGACGTCACAACAGCACGCTGCACTCCATGCTGTGAGCACCGTCCGCGTCCGACGACACCACAGCCCGCTGCACACAACGCTGTCAGCACCATCCGCGTCCGACGTCACCGCAGCCCGCTGCACACAACGCTGTCAGCACCATCCGCGTCCGACGTCACCGCAGCCCGCTGCACACCACGCTGTCAGCACCGTCTGCGTCCGACACACCACAGCCCACTGGACTCCACACTGTCAGCACCGTCCGCGTCCGACGTCAGCACATGCCGCTGCACTCCAAGCTGTGAGCACCGTCCGCGTCCAACATCACCACAGCCCGCTGGACTCCATGCTGTGAGCACCATCCGTGTCCAACATCACCACAGCCCGCTGCACTCCACGCAGTCAGCACCGTCCGGGTCTGACATTACCACGGCCTGCTGGACTCCACGCTGTCAGCACCGTCCGCGTCCGACGTCACGACAGCCTGCTGGACTCGACGCTGTCAGCACCGTTCTTGTCCGACGTCACCACAGCCCACTGGACTTTATACTGTCAGCACCGTCCGCGTCCGACGTCACCAAAGGCCACTGCACTGCACGCTGTCAGCGCCGTCCGTGTCCGTCGTCAACACAGCCCGCTGCACTCCACTCTGTCATCACCGTCCGCTTCCGACGTCACCACAGCCGCCTGGACTCCACGCTGTCAGCACCGTCCGTGTCCGACGTCACCACAGCCCGCTGCAATCCACGCTGTGTGCACCGTCCGCGTCCGATGTCACCACACCCCGCTGCACTCCACGCTGTCAGCACCATCCGTGTCCGACGTCACCACAGCCTCCTGGACTCCACGCTGTCAGCAGCGTCCGTGTCCGACGTCACCACAGCCCGCTGCACCCCACGCTGTCAGCACCGTCTGCGTTAGACGTCACCACAGCCCGCTGGACTCCACACTGCCGGCACCGTCCGCGTCCGACGTCACCACAGCCCGCTGCACTCCACGCTGGCAGCACCGTCCGTGTCCGACGTCATCACAGCCTGCTGCACTCCACGCTTTCAGTGCCGTCTGTGTCCGATGTCATCACAGCCCATTGCACTCCACGCTGTCAGCGTCGTGCGTGTCCGACGTCACCACAGCCCGCTGCTCTGCACGCTGTGTTCACCGTCCGCGTCCGACGTCACCACAGCCCGCAGCACTCCACGCTGTCAGCACCGTCCATGTCCGACGTCACCACAGCCTGCTGCACTCCACGCTTTCAGTGCTGTCTGTGTCCGACGTCACCACAGCCCACTGCACTCCACGCTGTGAGCACCGTCCGCTTCTGACGTCACCACAGCCCCCTGCACTCCACGCTGACACCACCGTGGCCTGACGCTCCGCCTACGAAACTCGCCACGCGGCACGCAAGATTACATTCACTTTTACGAATAAAAAAGACCTCTCAGGGCCAAACTACAGTCTTAGAACTACTCTTTAATGCTTATCGTGACATATTACAGCTTTAGTTGCCGCTGCAGTCCCGCACGCCCGTGTACAAGGCCGCCATGCCAGCTACCGCCTGCGATATTTTCTGATGAGGAATATCTCCAGAATTATTATTGGATTTTAATTTGGGATAGTGTGTATCCCTCTTTATAACGAACTGAACTCCGCTGGGGACACTTTCATTCTGGTATCTGAATTTCGGAAGAAATGACAATCCATTCTTCCGCAAGAGCCACAGTCGGAGATGGTATACTGTGTTATTCACAAGAATGAAACTGATGTAAAGATTACACCATGTATTCTTCCGCGTTTACTGGAATCTCACTGGATTTTATTTCACATGGAGCAGGAGCCAACAAGTCTCGAGTACAGTCAAGTACCATAATAGTAAAAAGTTTATTCTGTGCGTTACGCGCACATCGGTAGGAATCGTACATTCAAACAGCTGTACCGGCGCATTTAACTCGGACAGCACTGGCCAGATAGCTGGTCAACCTCACCTGCTGTTGTACAGCAACAAGGCAGTAAACGGTTAGGATTTTTAAAGTCCCAGAGCGAAGCCATCTCGCTAGCATTACGGTGGAGTCGACAGGAGGCAGGAGCGAAGAATAACATTTCTGCACCGAGAGCGGGTCGGGGGAAAACACAACACCAGCGCTTCTGGATGGTCAGACAGCGGACCTCAGAGAAATTTAGTGCGGCAAAGCCGCAGGACAGGATCACGTCGCACACTAGAAAAATCTCTTTAACCTAGCACGGCACAGCGAGATCCGCTGATACCTCCGTAACAGCAAGACCTATGCGGTGTGTCGTCAGGTAAACATGAGCCACCACTTCGCTCCATACGTACCCCAGCATTGTAGCTCGTAAGGCAGGCGGTCAGACGGATCGATGACGTACATGACCTTCGCAATTGATTGCTGTTTACAGTAAAGCGACGCCTGGCACACGCTACTGAGCAACGGCAGCCGTTATTGGTTGAGACGGCTACCTCGCCGTAATTACCAGTCTTTGAGTGTAACACCACAACCTGCCACTGTTGCACATGGGTGGATCCAGAAGTCTTCACTATAGTCCAGGGACAGGGCACCAGCGTTGCTGATTCTTCGTCGGACTGACCGGGGTAGGGTGACCAGAAGTCCCATATTTTATGTGATCGTCCCTTATTTAGCTGCACTGTCCCTATGCACCGACAACATACTGGTGGGGATAACATCGACTAATCACGCAGTCAATCAGATGAATAAAATCAGTCAAGGCTACAGTTAGAAATAGCAGTAAAATAAGTAAATTTGACGAGTAAAATATTCACAGATCTAATAGTTTTGCAGTTTCAAGGAATGTACTAAATCTTGCAATTTCCGACAGAATTGAGGACAGGGAAACTGATCCAGAAGACGCAACATAGTTAAAATCAGCACGTAGCGAAATATGCCGCGGAGTTTTCCACAACACAAAACGCAATCCTTTTTCATAAAATCGGGAACGTTCCAAAGCCGTCCGGAACTGGACGGTGCACAAATAGAATCAAGGTCTGGCGCAGAAAAAAGGTATACTCTATTTCTCTATCATTACCAAGGACTTCGACCCCTTCAATGGCAAGCTCCTTCATAACAAAAATAGGCAGTGCCGTCGAACATCCAGGAGCCATGTTAAACGCAGAGCAAAAAAGGAGAGAGAGGACAAATAGTGAACTGAAGTCCTTGTAAGAATACGACATGCACACAGGAGTCATATATAAATTGACGCAACGAGCAGCATTGAAAGAAAGTACTTTCACAACAAGAAACAAAAGCATGCCCCTGAGTGGCCGCTCCGTTTGACGCGCCATGTCACGGATTGCGCGGCCGGCCGGAGATTCGAGTCCTCTCTCGGGCATGGCTGTGTGTGCGTGTGTGTGTGTTGTCCTTAGCCTAAGTTAGTCTAAGTAGTGTGTATGTCTAGGGGCCGATGGGCTCAGCAGTTTGGTCTCTTAGGAATTTACACATACTTGAAGAAGATACAAAACTCGATTTGCTGACCTACTTCATTACGTCATCAATAAATAAAAGATACACATAGCGCAAACTACAGACCTACTCGAGTGCTTTAGGAAGATTTGCAATGGTCCAATTCTTAAGAGAAGTGTTAACCATTAAAAAAAATTAAGACACACCCCCAAAATGAGCTTTCAACCCACCTTCCCCAAATTCCTGTATTTTGCTTTGAAAATGTTAAAGTCTCTGTGCGTTACCATAATAAAATCTTACAATTACTTTCCGTAAAATTCTTAAGCCATCAACCATTCTAGGAGAAAAGACAACTATTTGAGACACACCCCCAAAATGTGCCGCTTTGGAAATGCGTATAAACTGCTTTACGTAACTGTTGATTCAGTGAGCCGTTTGCAGAACTGTCGTCCGTCGCTTGTCGCAGCTCCGAGCGTCCTTCCACCCCATCAGGCCCGCGTCGTCTTCCGCAAGGCGAGGCCCTCACGCTGCCAAACTACCACTCACTAAGACATGTGTTAACGGTCGGTTCCATACCACTTGTCCAGAAAGAGTTTTAATAAATACATAAGGGAAGGGAATACAAGTCCAGTACAAAATAGAACAGAGCCTTTTTGAAACCAGAGTCAATATGGAAGCACTGAGCTAACAGGGGCGCAAAATGCAGTATACAGAAATCAAGGCCGGCAACGCCACGTGGCCACATTGAACGACATCGCAAGAGAGACGTTACAGACATCCAGAACAACTCAAAGAGGTGGCTAACAGACGGAAGGTTAAACCAAACAGACGCCCAATTTAGGTCAACTCCGGAGAGGACAGCAACTTGCACTATTTAAGGGTGGGATGTAAGCATACACACACACACACACACACACACACACACACACACACACACACACACACACACTGCATCGAAGATGTCAGGAAATATCTACACCATTGGGCGGGCCATTAGAGTAATAGAATAAAAATGAATCAACTGCCGCCAAGGCGCACTATTCAGGCTCATTCTTTCGGAATTTCACGTAAGCGAACAGCCAAGCCATCAGTCAGAGTTTTATAACGAGGCTCAAAATTCGTGTCCAGGATCACATGGTGAACGGGCCTGAGAGAGCATAGTGCCATCTCTCGGACATCAGTGCATGGTGCAGTCCAGCGAATCGGTTGGCATATAGGCGCACAATGCTTTGCAGTCAGTGCGAAAGACATTTAACAGTGTAATTACTTATGGTGAGTTATGTTGATGATATCCTTTGTGTGATTGAAAAAAAAGCGATCTATTCAATTACGTCTTTTTTATTTATTTTACAAGACATGCATCTTCCAATATGGCAGAGAATAATGAGCAACAGAAATACAACTCCTCCAAATTGAATTTTATAAATAAACAGCATATCCTCTGCTTTGTAATTGAATTTCTTGCTATGAGATCCTTCCTCCCCAGCATGTAGTCGTCAATAGCCAGGTGTGGAAAGGGAGGGGCCGAGGGAATTTGCCAGAGGGGGAGAGGTTAATTAATTTATTGATTTAATTAATTAGTCACTCAAACTAATGGAGAGGGAGGGGGCCTGAAACTGTGCCTATATTGGCGAGGGGGAGGGGGGAAGGTTGAAGGTTTTCAGAGAGGTGGCGGAGGATAGGGGGATGATGGGTCAGAGGGGAGGGCTGGAGATTTCTCAGTAGGGGAAGGGAGTAATTAATATATCAATTTAATTAATTAGTCAATTAATTTGATATCAAAAGTGTACTTGTATCAACGAAGTGTTTCCCAGAGCGGCAGGGGTAGGGGAGGGGGGAGGGTTGAGGGGGCTTTATCAGAAGGACGTATTATCCCCAGGTGGTCATACATAAATTAACAGAGCAATTTGTTAAGGGCAAGGGGAGGGGTCATAAATCAATCAAGTTTTTCCCTGAATGTTTGCAACCTGCACTAAAAAATTGTCTCAGAACACATGTTTTCCCTCTACTCAAAGTCGTTACATCTTTCACCACCAGAGCATTCCTGAAGCATATTATTATGTAAATATTGCTTAATATCATGCTAAGAGACACAAGAACACGTTGGTTACTGAGCTCAGTCTTTGTACAAAGGGAAAGTAAGCAGTGTGAAAATGGCAAACCTATAGGTAAAAGCATTCATGTTCTTAAAATCATGCACCGGGTATTAATTTGCTCAAAGTTTTGAGTTGTAACGAAACTCTGTTCAGTGGCAGGATGGATGGAAAACTAAAATTGTCAAACTTTATTCTATGTTTCCTGTTTGACCTTTATTATTTTTCTAAAAATAAGTACCAGTGTACTCTAACAACACCAAATACTTTTTATATGCACCTGTATACACTCTCCTGTTTCTTTCTTGTAGTAGGCTCTGAGTCACAAAAAGTCCCACTTACCCCTCGCAATACCAAGGGGGGGAGGCAGTACTTCATGCCCGCCTTTCGAAAAAGCTGTAATTTAGTCAGTTAATTTTTTATTTTAAAATTCTGAAAAATGTTTGTTGGTTCTAATGAATTCTTCTGCCAGACTTCATGTACCTTTAAAAATTTCCAGTTAAACACTACCCACAAATTTAAGTCTCTGTAACAGTTTTCACTTTCCCCGCTAAGTGTGTTATTCAGTGGTTCGTGGTTCAGGGCCGTATTTACACACCAGTATTTCTTAAAAAGTATGTTGAAAATAAAAGTCAATAACAATGAACGAAGTTTGCATTTTTCCAATTTTTTTTTTGGCGGTCATGAAGTCAGTGGTATACATTATTGAAAGTGTGTTGATATTGCAAAGAACGTGATAAAACGTGATTTGAGTCTCTAGATCATTCTTACAAATCAACAACTCTTTAAAAAGTGTGTTGTTTATATAAATCAACAACAATTAACGAATTTTTGTTTCTTTTGATTTTTTTCGGGAGGGCACAAAGTACGCTCTCACCCCCTCACCCCTTGGTAACGTGCGTTGTGAAAAATCCCCTTGGTGTCATCATAGAGGTGGAGCATTACATAAGGTAAATGTTGAACGAAAATCAAAATCAAAGCAATCGCTTTTAACAAAGAAATCTGAAGAATCCATCAGAAAGAACCATTTCAGCGGTGACTTGTGTCATGCTATTGTGGCATCAAACATCCCTTTTCGAAATCTAAAAAATCCTAATTTCAAAGGTTTTCTTGAAAAGTACTGCAATCAGTCGGTTCCGGCAAAGGCAAAGTTGCGTAAAAATTACGTGGATTCAGTTTCCACTGACGCACTGCGTAGAACCCGAGAGAATATTACGGAATCTTGCACATGGATTTATGTTGATCAAAATACTGACAGTCTTGTCCGGTACACTGTAAATCTGATTGCTGGCACGTCGGACCCAGATGCCACTTCTAGGACTTAGCTGATTTGTTCAAAACAGCTCCCAAAGAGTAACTAGCAAACAATTGCACACTTTGAATGTGCTGAATCCAAAAGGCCTGGATAGAAACGAGGTGCTTCTGTCTTCCAGATGCCGCTGCATATATGATTGTAGCGTTTCAGTTGCTTCAAATTTTCTACCCTTTCATACTGCATGTACATGGCACCAACCGTATAGCAGAGCAAGTATGGCTAGAATTCCCTAACGTAAATTAATTATCTCTATAGTAAAGAATTTTCTTTCCCAGCCACATAAACATGTTAATCGCTGGAGCAGGTGGTTAGCGGCAGTGGGCTACAATAAGCACCTGCCAGGACCGCAGAAGGTAACTGGAAATCTAATGTACGATGTCGCCTCTGTAACTTTTGCAAAGCACGTGCTCCAAAATTCTTCAATCCAGCGGGACATGGCATATATTAGAGCCCACTACACATTTGTAGCGAGGACCATTTCCGAATTAGAAGGCTCGGGAGACCGACCAACGAGAGCATATCCTTACTGAAGGAAGTGAAAAAGAAAGTTAATGAAGCGCCGAGTGAAGTGGGAGGAAAAGCATGAGCGAAAACGGCTGAATTACTATACAACAGCATACATAAGTAACGGAAAATCCTCGTCCCTTGATTGCAGTATTCATGTCTAACATGAGACGAAAGTAAAACTCACCCCTGTCACATCTGTTGAGGAAGAACTTTTTTTCCGGCTTATAGATCAATACTGACTGACAAGCACCTTAGCTTTACTCTGGAAAACGTAGATAAGGTTTTAGTTATTTAGCGCGAGGCCAGCTATGGTCTGAACGTATGAAACCACTGGTTTATCAGCAATTAATTACATTACATATTACACTATTTCAACGTATGGCTGTATGGGTTTTATACTATATTTTTACCTTAGGAAAACTGAGGAGGTTTGAGATCAGTTTGAGCATGAAAGTGGTATAGCATCTGCTGTGTAGAGTTGTTGTGCATATTTATATTTTCCTTTTTTTTATGAGTAACAATATGCTCATATGTCAAGAATGTTTACTTTACATTGTAGTTAGTTCTACTACATAATACTTTTTAGGGCCTATTTCAGGTTTTATATAGCCAAAATGAAGATCTAAAAGAGCATATTTTAGGTGCCAAAAATGTACTTTCACGACCTAAAAAATGCGTGGTCTAGCAATAATCAGTTGCACAAACGCGTATACATAACAACATATAATATGCCTTTTGATTTATCATCTTATAAGAAGTTTTGTCGTCGTTTATAATGTGTGCCTTCAGTGACATATTATGATAACAAGTGGGACATAATAACTCATTTTTAACGAAATGAAGCCTAAGACAGACATCCAGCTACGTCCATGAAAAGAAATGCTAATGTAGACCAATTATCTGTTAGAAGATAAACAAAATAAAGGTGACTGACACAGATAACAGTTTTAATTTTTCTTTTATATCATAAATGGTTTCAATCTACACATCAAAATCCAACATGATAGAAGTAACGTAACTACAGGATAGAGTCGTGGACCTGAAATGCCATCTGACGTTTTAAAGAAGAAAAAGACAGGGAATTGTAAGAGTTTTTTATTCCCTTATCAGTTAGTATGTACTGCCAAATAACAATTAACCAACAGATGAACAAGATCATATTAGACAGGCCTTACATACTGCAAAAACCACGATATGCTGAAAAGACAACTTGCAGACATTATAATGTCTGTAATGAATTACAGCCAAATTACAGAAATATGTCAAAAATAATCAGAAATGCCGAGATGTACGGATCTGAAGCAACCATGTTGGGCAAGGGAGTCTGCATACATCTGGCGAATAAGGGTCTGAAAATTTGAAGAGACATTTGGCGAACGGAAAAACAGGGTGAATTTTGGATATATGGATATATGGATATATGGATTTAAGCATGTTACAGAAGAGAAGATTGAGATTTTCAAGCACATCATGATTGTGAACGGTAAGAATTTGACTCAAAAGATGTGGAACGAAACAGATTTAACGGGGAAGAACTGAGTGAAAGAAGTCGGAAAATAATGGGAAGCAACTGCGATATTGGAAAAGATTGATGCACAGAAACACAAGATAGATTGTGGCACAGGAAAAAAGTGGGATATCCTAGCTGGACTAGTACCGGGCTCAAAAACAAGACGAAAATAGGGAGAAACAAGAGGAACGAGAGGTATTGTTTAGAAGGATGAAGTGAAGAACAACTCATTCGAAAATCCAAACTCTAAGGCGCTGCAGTCATGGACTGTGTGACTGGTCCCGGCGGAGGTTCGAGTCCTCCCTCGGGCATGGGTGTGTGTGTTTGTCCTTAGGACAATTCAGGTTAAGTAGTGTGTAAGCTTAGGGACTGATGACCTTAGCAGTTAAGTCCCATAAGATTTCACACACATTCGAACATTTTTGAGAATCCAAATGATCGATACGAACAAAGAAGTAAGTAAACTGCCACTGACAGACAGTTTAGGGCAAAAAATATCTTATTTCATTCGCTAACTTTTTTTAAAATTTGTGTAAACTACTAGAATTTTTTTCAAATTATTTACTTTTGCCTTGCTTTGCAGAAGATCCCTTAGTATTTCGCTTAAGCTGGGAAGAATGAAATTAGATCCAGAACAAAAAAAGACAATTAAAAACATAAAGAAAGAGATGAGACATAGCGCTTATACTTTTTTTTCTCCAATCCCTTAACTGCATCACGTTCTATAGAGCGTGCACCACATGAACTGCATACATAAACGTGGAAAAATAACCTGTCGAGACTGTGATGTAATGATATCACTAAAAACACGTTGCGTATCATTCCTAGCGCTAACGAGTTGATGAAGGAAAACAATATCAAAGAAAGAAAAGTCAAGCTTGAGTTCAAAATTTTATTCAAGATGCAATAAAAATTTTTAGCCCTATAAGTTCATCATTAAGTGCTTAGCATGCAGGGTATTCCCAAATTCCCGTTATAGATTTCTAGGACTTTTAGAGTGGAGTGAATAATAATTTGTTTAGAAACCCATTTTCGGAAACGTCACCCAACGACGCTACAGACCGACAAAGTTACATGCGCCGGTGTCTGTAAATGTAAGTATATGCTGGATGATTCCGTGATGATGTTACAACATTCTAAGACGATGGAGAAGGATAAATGTATCAATTTGGAGTAAAGTCCTTGTACGGCAACGAACGATCGAATGTTATAAGCGAAAACCATTTTGATACCTCTGACAGTGGAATACATGTACTGGTACTGTTGTTGCTAAGATTTTAGGGCAAGCAACTTCCGGATGTGCTAGTAGGGACCAAAACAAGAAAAAACGTTCCGTAAACTAGGGCTCTAAAACACATACCTGAGGCGCTACGAGCACTTGTTTATCTATGCTGCTGTGAAACATCTCCTCTACTGAACAAGTGTTCATAGCTCTTAAGGTATACATTTTAAAGCCCACGTTTGCTAAATGTCTTTTCTTGTTTTGGGTGAATACTTCTACCTCCGAAAGTTGCCTACCCTACAATTTCAGCAACAACAGTAGCGGTACATGTATTCCGCTACCAGAGATATAAGAACGACTTTCTCTTGCAACCTTAGTCCTTCGTCTCCGGACCAGGGACCCTTACCTCAAATTGATACATTTATCTTCCTGCTTTCATCCAAGAAAGTTTGTAACATCATTAAGGAATCATATGCACCGGCGCCTGTAAATGTATGTGTGCACAGTATAACTTTGAGGCTCTGCAGCGACGCTGGATGACGTTTCTAGACATGTGTTCCTGCTCAAAGTGTTACGTACTCACTCCTCTCTACAAGTCATAGAAGTTTGTAACGGGAATTTACGAACACCCTGTACGGTCCGTCATTGTTTCTACGTAGCAATTTAGAACCTGTTCTTTCAGTAGAGGTTGTATAAGGTTGAAGCAGAGATCATTTACGTTTAGTAGCAGATTTCTTCACATTGCAGTTTCCTTGATAATGACCACATTTCAGTTATCTACGTTATAGGAAACTAGTACGAACTTTCGATCGAGCGTCTACGAATGTAACGAGAGACAGGTTTCTACGCAACAGACAGTCCTGAGAAGATACCGTATACGAATACATCTTTACGTAAGTAAAGCCGCATGATATGTGCGTGATCTACCAAATAACTTCAGAGCGTTCGCCAACTATGTCAGAAACCAAGGCAGCGAGCTTCGCCTTGGAGACCTGGGCTCTGTGTTAAAGGCACTCAGTACGTGTCAGCTACGTCATTGGTGGCTACATTAACAAGTTGAGGCTGTCACCGTTCCGGAGGCTGATCTGAATACCCCTATGCGTTGCTGAGCGTGTTCCTACAGAATGTGGTACGCCCTTGTCTTCCTCCGACCCTTGAACTTACCCACACAACCAACCTCAAGGGGACCAACAGCTCAATGGGAACCAGAATCACGATGCAACAAGACATTTTTACATTAAAAAATCAATGCCGGCGATGAAACAAGAAACTTACCGAGAAACTTTGTAGTGCTAACTGTAGAGCATCAGTAGAAAGGCTTCGAACTTCCGCAGTTGAGTGTTGTGCTCCGGTGTGCTTGGACAGCCGGCACGTAAATAGGACAAACACTCAGCTCAATAAAACCACAAGGATCATCTCTGGGTGGAGATAACTGCTCCCCTATACCGGCTTCCAATACTCAGCCATATAGTCCCTCCTATGGTAAGAAGACAAGAAGCACTTTTGAAAGAATATTCCAAAATGATGAATAGTCTTCAAGTTCCCACCATGAAGATATTCCTGGGTTGACAACAAACCGAGCTGGTTACAGATTCCCAACCCTGCGACTGGCGAAACGACTTGCTGATAGCAGCTTCACCATTAACACTAATGGAGTGAATCCAGGACTATGAGTGACCCACCCAAAGTGCGGCATATTCAGTACCCTCTGCAGAAACGAAGGGTTCTGAACTCCCATACGTAATGAAGACAAGAAGACCTAGGCCGCAAGGTTCGCAGGAGAGCTTCTGTAAAGTTTGGAAGGCAGGAGACGAGGTACTGGCAGAAGTGAAGCTGTGAGTACCGGGCGTGAGTCGTGCTTCGGTAGCTAAGTTGGTAGAGCACTTGCCCGCGAAAGGCAAAGGTCCCGAGTTCGATTCTCGGTCGGGCACACAGTTTTAATCTGCCAGGAAGTTTCATATCAGCGCACACTCCGCTGCAGAGTGAAAATCTCATTCTGGAAACATCCCCCAGGGTGTGGCTAAGCCATGTCTCCGCAAAATCCTTTCTTTCAGGAGTGCTAGTTCTGCAAGGTTCGCAGGAGAGCTTCTGTAAAGTTTGGAAGATAGGAGACGAGGTACTGGCAGAAGTGAAGCTGTGAGTACCGGGCGTGAGTCATGCTTCGGTAGCTCAGTTGGTAGAGCACTTGCCCGCGAAAGGCAAAGGTCCCGAGTTCGAGTCTCGGTCGGGCACACAGTTTTAATCTGCCGCGAAGTTTCATATCAGCGCACACTCCGCTGCAGAGTGAAAATCTCATTCTGCAAATATCCCCCAGGCTGTGGCTAAGCCATGTCTCCACAATATCCTTTCTTTCAGGAGTGCTAGTTCTGCAAGGTTCGCAGGAGAGCTTCTGTAAAATTTGGAAGGTAGGAGACGAGGTACTGGCAGAAGTGAAGCTGTGAGTACCGGGCGTGCGTCTTGCTTCGGTAGCTCAGTTGGTAGAGCACTTGCCCGCGAAAGGCAAAGGTCCCGAGTTCGAGTCTCGGTCGGGCACACAGTTTTAATCTGCCAGGAAGTTTCATATCAGCGCACACTCCGCTGCAGAGTGAAAATCTCATCCTAATTACTGGTAGCTTAAATCATCAGAATGTCTTACAAAATTGAGGATACTAATGGTCTTTTGAAAATAATTGTTTCGTGACCGAAACAGAATTGAATGATTCAGTTTTTATCCCTCAGAAAATGTAATTTTACCCACAGGCTGGGGTAGACTTAGACTTAGAATACGTTTGATGGCCAATAGAACATGTAACAGTTCAAAGACCCCTACACACGCTTCAGGATTTGGGCCAACCGACCGCCCTGTTTCGTGGCAGCGTTCAGCCACGTCTCGACAGACTGCACTCGGCGATTACAGCGCCGGTGTGTTGTGATTTGCTAACCTTAACTTCATTGAGTTTGTTCTGAAAGTTGCTCCTTGGTTTTGTACAGAAACAAGGAGGGTTTTCCTTGGCTGTTCTAGACGTAACAAAGCAAAAAAAAAAAAAAAAAAAATGAAAGCTGTGGGCAAAAAAGCAACTAATGCAAGGAAATAAATTCCCCAGGTTCCGCTACTTACTCAACTGGGAGCCGATGGTTTTCTTAATTGTGTAGCAATGGATGAATCGTGTTTCAGACCTACTGAAATCAAATTCTTAACGAAAACGGGTAGTCACGAGAGGCTGTTGCCTACATAGATTTCTGCCCCATAGCAGAAGTTAGAGGATCTCAAATTCAGTGCTGATGTATCCCCACAATTATTAATTACAGTGGTTTGTGAAACAGTAAACGTGATTTATAGTTTACTACAGAAACACATCATGGTAATGCAAAATTTGATTTATGTAACGCACTGACAAGTAAATATAAAAAATTCTAAATTCGAAGGCAGTCTAAACATGGCGGTTCGCACACTACGTAATAAATGCCACAGGTACATAAGAAATGAACCATTTAGCAACTGTTAAAACAGTAAAAAAATCACTTCACTTTTCTCATGTAAAATCTGGGAAGGTGCTATGGCATGGAAGGTAAGTGAAGAGCCGAATATGATCTTAGCGCTGAATTTATGAAGTTTCAGTGACATAAGCTGCTGACAGTGAGTGCTTTGATTTTTCTTGAAACTAAAAAAATTGTCGAAAATTGTCATCCTTACGTGCCATTATAAGAAATTCAAACATTTCTTTGCTTGTAGTCTTACCAGGAAATCAGTCTGGACATGTAAGTCTTCCATGTACTGCTTAAGCGTTAGCTTAGCAAAATAAAAAACGGATGTTGTTACTGAGTCAGTCTTAAATACTGTGGTATTTAATTTCGGTGCGAATGTTTACCTCACACTGAAACAATATATATCGTTCGTAGCTAGGTGCTGTGATTTTACGGTCTAAGATCTGTTGCTTAACCTGACGCGTGTGTCGGCAACATTTCCACAATCACCGTTTCCAGGCTGTTACCATTAGAATTTGCTCTAAGCGCGCAGCCATTGGTATCGAGTTTTCTGTTCCAATGGTGAGATTCAGCTTCACAGCTACGTATTTACCATTGCAGTACAGTTTGTCACTATCGCGGATTCGAAAAAGTTACTGTAGCGCAGGTGAGATGATTTGCCTTTAGTCTCGCATTGTGTATATTAACGGAAGCGCCAGTCAAATCTGTAGCATGTAGAAAATAAAATCTTAATTTGATGATGGGTTAGCCCCTGAAGTTTGAGAAATTTTATTAAACTGATATCTTACGAAGAATTATTCTAATCAACCGAAATGTTTGACAACAGCCAGAAAACTTCACACATGCTAGAGAAATGATTTACTCGGAAATCGAAAGAGTAGGTGCTGTTGGTGTGTAGTATCTTATAGTAATGGAAAAAGTGCAGTGTTTTGCCAAAGGAGGAAATGCGTTAGCATACGTCTTACGGCTTTGGAATTACTTACCTCCCACGTTCACTAACGTGGTGTACGGCGTGAACGGACAGTTGGTCACGTCTAGTGGTGAGAGGAAATGGAGTCACCAACTCGCTTCTCTCGTTAGCATAAACTCGTTTCATGTGAAACATGTTACATTTTAGGTGCGGTGTAGGTCTGTAGGGTAGGCATGCACTTCATCTATAGAGGTCGTGAGAAACAATCGCAATAGATTGTAAGGGGTGTGCCACGGTAGGTTGTGTTGAAAAGACAAGAAAACAACATACCTTGCACTGTTTAGAGTTAATTAACATTGAAGTTAAGTCAGGCTGTTGCGTGGGAAAATTAAAGTGCCCTCCACATACAACTGTCAGTTATCATGGTGTAGATGATGGCGCACGAGGTTGCTCAGTGTTTGGCTCGGGTTCGATCCCTACTACCGTCACACTCCAAATTTTTTAATCTCCTGTTTGATTTTAGGAAAAACCGAAGGACACGTTTGGCGACAGTCTCTTTCCGACGCTTGAATTTCCGCGCTGATCAAACTGATAGGCTAACGTTAATGCTAATGAACTCGGAAACTCTAACGTATCGAATTGTTTCCTTTCAGTTAATTGTCAGTACAAGTCACCGTGCAACACCCTTAAAAGCCTTTCACACTGTTTTTAACCACCCTGTACGTCAGTCTAACAAAGTAATGACATAGATGTGCTTTTTATGAAAAAAATTTCAACACACTCTTTGATTTCGCAATACGATCTGTGAGTTACACTGAGGGCTCCTACTTACGCATCAACATGTCGGCCAACCGACCAATTTCGTGGCAGCCAAAACACGTCCCGACCTTACCTAAAGTTCATTGTTTGTCCTAAGAGATACAGATTTGTTTCACACGGAATCAAACAGGGGATCGCATAAACTGTCTTAGAGGTAACGAGGCCAAAGAGCTGAGAGCTATGGACTAAAGTGAGTAATGCGAGCAAAGAAATTCACCCACGTTCTGTTACTTCAGCAGCTGGCCCCGATAATTTTCACAATTACCTGATAAGGGGCGAATTATTCATTTCAGAGTTGCTGAACATCAAACAATTCTTAACGAAAACGAATGAGGCTGTTAACAACTTTACGATTTCTAGCGACTGGTAGAAGTCAGGAGTACCTCAAATTCAGTGCTGTTGTATCCCACGGTTATCAGTTAATATAATTCGTGAAACGTGCAACCTGATTTATAGTTGCGAGGTAATAAATCACGCTAAAGCCAAAAAAGACGGTTTACAGTAACATTACGCACGTAGCATAAAATGACTTCAAAGTTTAAGAAGCTTATTTTAAATCCGAACACGAAAGACTACACGTGGTGATAGTGTACGTAATCTAATAAATACTACAGATACATCAGAAATTAAGTACTTGGCAACTAAGACCTGTAAAAAAATTCTATCGTCCTTCTTCGTAGAAGTTTGGATATAGGCTGGACTTTGAACGTTTATAACCATGAAGCAAGTATGTTGTTGTTGTTGTTGGGGTCTTCTGTCCTGAGACTAGTTTGATGCGGCTTTCCACGCAACTCTCTCCTGTGCAAGCTTCATCTCCCAGTACCTACTGCAGCCTACATCCTTCTGAATCTGCTTAGTGTAATCATCTGTTGGTCTCCCTCCACGATTTTTACCCTCCACGCTGCCCTCCAATGCTAAATTGGTGATCTCTCGATGTCTCAGAACATGTCCTACCAACCGATCCCTTCTTCTAGTCAAGTTGTGCCACAAGCTGCTCCTTATCCCCAATTCTATTCATTACCTCCTCAATAGAGTATAGGGCTATTCAAAAAGAGGGAAAAGACTTCAACCCCACTCCAGTGTTCCTTGAAGCAGAAAAATTCTTATTTCTATGTGTAAAAGGAGAGCACAATGTGTTACACGACAAATCCCAGAATAGCAGCTCATTTCCTGCCACACCGAAGCAGCTGGTGTCTCATTATCGAGCTCACAGCTTGAACGACGCGATGTCTGACACTTCAGACTCAAGACGTCACATATTGTGACTTATTGTGTGGTCATGTAAAAGACGGCATTTCCATCTGTCCCCCCTCCCCTCCACCATGCCTCATAGTCATCGTATTGTTTAACCTGTGAGTTCGACAACGACACACCAGCTACTTCGTGTCTGGCATGAAGTGAACCACCGTTCTGGTATTTGTGCAACACATGGGGCTCACGTTGAATGCATAAAAATTTGAACTGTTCTCTTCCCAGGAACGTTGGAATTGTTTTTGTAGGAAGATCGCTGTATATGTTACAAATTAACGACCACTATATGTCGATATTCCAGCTTTTATATTAAATTTCCCGTTAGTATTGAAAACAAGATCTAAAAACAGAAATTCGAGGGACTATTACTGAGCCACGCGAAACACTTACGGATTAGTTAAAAATAGTGCTTCATTTCGTGCATCTATATTCGCATGACGTGTCCCAAGATTTGCAGCTTTTCAATATCTCCACAAAGTGTCGTTAAGGCTTCGACCGCCTCGCACCCAGTCTTGTGTATTTAATCCCGCGCACAGTGACAAGAGTGCCGGCCGCTGTGGCCGTGCGGTTCTAGGCGCTGCAGTCCGGAACCGCGTGACTGCTACGGTCGCAGGTTCGAATCCTGCCTCGGGCATGGATGTGTGTGATGTCCTTAGGTTAGTTAGGTTTAAGTAGTTCTAAGTAATATGGGACTGATGACCTGAGATGTTAAGTCCCATAGTGCTCAGAGCCAACCACAGTGACAAGACCAACTTTCCACGGAAGGTTAGCACGACAGCGCTACACACGGCATAGTTTGTTGGGTGATGTGCGGCCTCTAAGAATACTTTTGTCAGACAATTGACAATATGTGAATGGCCTTGAACTTCCGTCAGAGGAGTTTCGTTCGTATCGTAGCGAGTCAAATAGTATCATAGGTGAAACCATTTCTTGGGCTACGGTTGCAGTGGCCTTCTTGTGGGTCTATTGTTTTTCGTACTAAATCACTTACGTTGCCATGATGGCTCTGCTGAGCGTGACGTCAAACTGCAATTAATAGGTTCTGCATGCTAGTGGAAGAGTGGGAAAGCTCATTGTAATGGGTTCGCTGGTGAAGGGAGTGGTGATACGCTGCACTCCATAATTGGTAAACATCGGCTAATAGAGTGCCGAGCATTTTGGTAGATTCTCTGATCTTGCATTTCGCCATCTTAGGTGTCACTGCATTTAATTGCGCTGCAGCAGTATTCGTGGTTTCCTGTGTCTGTAGGTCTGTTGTACTGCCCAATGCGGACGTAACGCTCGTGCTCCCGCATACCCATTTGGTACTAGCGTACCGCTTTCGACAATATAGATGTCTGCACACCGACACCTGCTATACGTCGCCAGTGTGCAGAGCATGTACCTCACCCTTGGTGGAGCGTAGCACATCCATCTTCATCTTCAGGGTGCTGCAGAAGACTGACAGCTCAGCAACGAGGCGAAGGTGTTCACCACTCCGGCCATCGGCCCTCTCCACAGGAGGTAAGCGCGCTGCTGGCTGCAGTTCGTCCCTGTCCTGCCTACCTCGCCTTCTTTCATCCGTTACCATGGCTGTGCAGATGTTTGGGGGTTGCAACCATCGGAGAACATCCTTCGCACCTTTCAAAACTGATTAGTTGTGAGAAACACTGGGGCGCAGCACGCGGATAATCAGAGCCCGTGTCAGTTATGGGCAGCAATAAGTACACACAGCAGGCGGCCATTAAAACCGTGGCTGAAACGTTGGTTTCGTGAGCGGAAGTAATTTAGAATATGACGCGGTAGTACACTTATAAAGCTTTAGTAACATACTGGCTGTGGAGCACTGGGAGATTATAACTTGACTACCTTTACCAAAAAATCAATTTTGATACATTTACGCACACACAATTACTGTTTATATTTCAAGAGGTTCTAAATTTTTCTGCTGTCTCTGTACTGGTACTATACTTTCAGGTTTATAAACAATATTTGTTCAGCCGGACTATAACGATTTTCACTTTTTCTCTTGTGTGAGTGGAAATATAATTTTCCGATAGAAAATAGGTTATCTTGTTTCATAGCTTCTCATGACACGAGTTAAAACAGCTCTAATAATTTCGCAGACACTGTACGAAGCTATGTGATTAGTGAACGGAATTCTTCTGAAAACACGACTCCCCGATTCTATAGAAAGTGGTACGAAAATTTAGAGCGCGTTCCTGTGGAACCACCAGGTTGGTCTTCCCTGCCGTGTGGCAGCACAGGTGAGCTGTGCACACGTCACTGCGGCTGGAGCTGCGCTGACGTTGGTTTGGCGACAGTGGACGCGTGCGGAGTAAACGATGGTTGCATCTGAAGCTGAGTAAAAAAGAGAACTGTTTCCAGCGATGTTTTGGTTGAGTAGTGCGATACTTGGCGAACTACAACTACCAGCTATGTTACATTATCAGCTTACGTAGCGTGCAGTCCATGCAACACTTGTCTAGGACACAGATCCGCGCTGACAAGTTTCGGTTCGACCCTCTTAGGGTTATATGTAACCAAAACGTAACATAGTATGAAAACTCGACGTGATTAGATACATAAACCACTAAAAATGTTGTCAACCCTTTGAAGACCATAGCTGAAACTTTGAAACTAATTAAGAGTGTGATGCCTCGAACTAAAAGTAATACGTGTGTATAGCTTCTCATATTTCCTGCTACTGTAAACAATTCACCCTCATTGTACTGGGACAAAGATAAATGAGCGCATTGCATGTGTAGACAAACAGACCCTCGACTCTGTTTAATCTGTGGTTGACTTGTTAGTTGTTCAGCTCTGAGAAATTGAGGCATAGTAGTGTGCGGTCCTTTCCTTAAAGAATGAGATCTATTTTCCGTGTATTTTGGAGAAGTTGTCTAGAATACTTTATTATGGAGACAAAAAACTGAGGGATAATACTTTCCTATTATGTTGATTTTCAGGAATTTCGAAGGTATGTTTCTAATGAGACAATTTTGATTGTTAGCCTTCTTATCTTCTGCTGTCCTTTTGTCAGTTTGATTTCTCAGTAACGACTGTCTGTGAAGTAAAACCCACATCCGATTCGTAGTAAAGCTCAGAATTTTGTATGTCCAATGCACCTTACGCCGCACGAAGCAACAGATTTTCTGACAATAAGAATTTAGAGTAAATCATTTATCTGTAGCTTCTGCACCTCTTGATTTGTATTTGGAGAACGTGAGTACTGCAGACACAAAAAACAGCTTGCTGAGCGAGAGGCAAGTCAATTTTATTTCAAGGTGCACCTTACATTGTGTCCTTGTGCAAACAGTGTGTAGTCAGGATTCTGAGGTGTCTTGCTTGTCGTGTCAGCAGGCAGACTTACGGTAAACCCTGTTCCTAATTTTTAATATTTTCTTCAGAGTAGAGCAGTAATTCGGTTTTGTGGACTTTGTCTAACACGCATCGTTCATATTGTGCTTTGCTGCTGAATGTTAGTTTCCATTGAGTACGCATTTCATTTGGCTTTTAATGGGTTTAATTTTCTGTCAAATTTTGCGTTTGAAATCTAAAATTTTAATTCAAAACACGGTTCACATGCTCAACACAAGGCCAACAACCAGTCAGATCGGCTCAACAGTTCAATGCTACATAGCGTAAATGTTACGTGATAGCAAAGTTTTCGAAATCAGTGTAAAGTTTTCTGTTTCCTAGAAAGCTTACCCAGTGCTAAAACGTGTGTGCTAGTTGAGCGTCTGCGGTTGCCTCCGGTTACCACAGGAAATTCACAATTTATTCGTCCTTGCTACTGCTGTTTCATTCTTCTACTGGTTATAATCAAATTTTCGGTAGAAATGTAATGATGCTAGTACGTAACATTGTTTTGTCATTAAAGAAACCTCAAAATACGTAATATTTATAACAGATGACTTCTACCTGAATCGTAATTTGACAAACCAGTTGTTGAATAGAATGATCAGTCGTCGGTGGGCAATGTTTATATACTCGTACTCCTCAGCAACCGCGTAGCACCAAACTTACAGGATGACTAACTGGTGTTCGGATGCGTGCGGTGCACACGTAAAGTGGATTTTATTGTTCAACACTTTTATTCAAATAACTTGTCAAATAAGCAAAATCCATTATCAAAAGTGGAAAATCTTTAAGAGAGTTATGTGCTCATCTTCCGTTGGCAATATATTCCTAGTTGGATTCGCATAGCAGGAAAGCTTCAACGTGCATGTGAAAGTAGTTAGTATGGCAGCATTAACTTCAAAATGTCGCAGCTGTACGAGCAGGTGACCATTTCGTTCGACATAGGCCTCCAATATTCCAAGTCTTCACCTGTTCAGTCGTTTAAACCGCTGAGGCAGTTCTGATGCATTGAAGGCTGGAGCTGGTTGACAGGTGAGGCAGTGGAGACCAGACGAACAAATCTCTTCACTTCAGGGGGATCAGATTACCACCTCTCACTCAAAGAAATAGACGGGATTTTTTCACGATTCACTATTCACTTAATAAAGCAAATGAAAGGCGTTGCCTTGCGGTTTTAATTCAAGGTGATTGTAACTGTTCGTTCACGTATTTTAACATCCACTAAAAATCAAAATTAGGACTTCCGGTAATGAAATTCGTAATTTTATGATCCAAGAGTACATTTCCTCTGACTGAAAAATACTAAAACGAATATTTTTATAATTGTTAACAATTGAAACAGAAATTATCTACTTCGAGAAATTGCCAACGGTTGCTCTTAAAATCAACGTGACAATGTCCTGTTTAGGCAATTTTTGCAGGACCTGCGTGGATCATGGTTGAGGATATCATCCAGCGCCTTCAAAACTGACCAATTCTCGTCCATTATGGAGGTAACTTCTCGATTAGTCCTTTTTTAAACTGCCTTGTCTTTGAGTAGACTGTTTCTGAAACGACCACCTCACTTTTCAGCTGATCCTTGCACTTCACACTGCGCAAAGAATTTTAAAGAATGTACAGGATTTAAGACACGTGCAAGGCACACAAGCGTAGCAGATTTTCATTTTTCTACATTGCTCTTCATTATGGCAGTGATAATAAACTTCGTATCTGGTGTTAACAACACTTGCTCAGTTCGAAGTATTACCTGCAATGTGCTTCAGATGGGAAGCAATCTAGAACGTACTTCTCTGAATCCTCAGCAAAACCGAAATTTGTTCCACCTATGTTTCGCCCCATGACATAAAGACGGCCGACATGCCTATTTCCAGCATATGCAATGCGGTTATCGCAAATCCACGAAACAGACCCACGAACAAAGACAAACACCAAATAATCCACTAGTTATAAAATGAAAGCGGATGTGGAAAACACAGGAAGTACTGGCTTTAGAGTGGGGACAAGCTGAAACGCAACACCAATAACACCATACCAGAACTAAACCAGTCGCACAAAGAGGCTAAACATTCAACAACGGTGCAAAAGATAGCCATAGGAATCGAAATCTTCACTTCACCTATGGCCCAAATGAAGCCCTCGATAACAAAGAATCCACGTACCACTCGAAATCCAAAATCTCAATTTTCACTTAATAAAAGCTCACATAGAACTATAATGCTAAAGTCAATCCATACTTTACGGATTAAGGCCAAACCCAGAAGGAATATACCAGCCAGTCACCGACAAACAAATCTAATTTGGCCACGCGCACAGTGACGAGCAAGTCGTCTGCAGTCAACCAAACCTACTGCAGGGACATGATCGAAAGAAAAGTTTTTAAAGAAAATTTCCGCTGTTTGCGTGTTAATTGTTAGTTTATTGCACACAACTGATTTTGGCTATTTAGCCA
Source organism: Schistocerca americana (assembly GCF_021461395.2). Taxonomy (NCBI): domain Eukaryota; kingdom Metazoa; phylum Arthropoda; class Insecta; order Orthoptera; family Acrididae; genus Schistocerca; species Schistocerca americana. The sequence goes on along the minus strand of NC_060124.1, from coordinate 595,751,360 downwards.
TTCTAAAGTGCATTTTGAAATGGCAAAATGTCTGACCTGTCGATGAGGGATAGAAGATGATCACTAGCACCGTATCATCACCCATTGCATCAGCGCATGAGCTTCTCACAGACTAAACATAAATTACCGAGAAAAAGAACAGCAACTTTCAAACCACAAGAAACACACGCCTCGAATAATACCAGACACATGAACAAATTGATAACCAATAATTTGCAAAATGAAAGTAACTCCCAGCGAACGTCATCCACTCCGATAGCGTCGTCAAATGACTCACAAAGATAACGAAAAATTTCCAAACACACACATCTAACAAGTGTGCCACCAAATAACACTCCACCCATAACCATGACCAGAAGTAAAAAATTGCTGTACCATGGAACTACGCCGGCACCAACGTGATAAACTGACCCTAGGTGTACTTCAAAACACGTGGGAAGTGTTAATGCTGGAGGCTGTCCCACGTGGAGAGCGAGTTCGTTCCTGGTAACTTCAGTATATATTAACTGCGGCGTTTAAATACACCGCTCCTTATAACACGACAAAGTTAAGACCTTCAGCAAGTACCTTTCCACCACTGGCATTGATTGCCCGTGGGCTTTGCGCGTAGCCGAGCGTTGGCGTGTTAATGCGGGCAAGGCACGAGGCCCACGAGAAAAACAGGAAGCGGCGCTTTCGTCATTAAGGCAGGCCTTAACTGGCTAGTTCTGTTCAGCAGACAAATTTCGTTTTACTTCTAATCAGTAAGACTTCATAATAGGAGATTCCAGTAGAAGATGCAATTCGCGTTAGTACGTACACGTCCAGCTACCAGTTCACAGGTTTCAAAACTTTTAAGATATACTCTATATAAATGGTATAACGGCTTGTTTATAGCATTTAGGCTCATGTGCATAAGTCCTCGTTCCAAACAAGTGGTGCCATACGCAACTGATTATCATTTTGACACGATTTTAATTTTTATAATCCCAGTACAGCCGTAACAAATCATAAGTAGGCCTGCTGACTTCCGATCTTTGTAGGACTAACAGTAAGCCTCCATAACAGCGAATTTCGGTAGAAGATGCAATTCTCGTTCGAACGTACGTGTTAACGCGTCTTTCTTCCAGGCCTCTCTAGGTGATTAGTGACGTCACAAGCTCATTGCGGGGCACGCATTTCTCGAGGGCCCCAGACCACACAGTTACGCCACTGGTCAAAGCAGATCGGTGGAATATCATTTTTTGATAGTTTCCATGAGGCAAAAGTTCTTGGAAAAGTGGATTAAAATGCCTAGGATGGAAATGACCGTCAGCAACATGTTCATTAGTTGGCACTAAAATGTATAATCACAACGTAAAGAGGACTATGTAGAGCATCTTTCATAAGCCACGATTGCATCATAAGACATTACTTCATCGCCACAGAAGATACTCAGCTTGTCAGGGAGTGATTTTTCGTACTTCATGCACGAACCGGTATTTCAATTGCCAACAATACCACTGTTAATGTCCCAGTTCACTAACATTATTAGGCCTCTATTGAGGTTCCTTCAATAGACAGCGCTTCGAACTGGTATGGAAGTGCTGAAATAACTTTCCTTCAAGGAGTGATTATTTGTCTGGAACAGATGTTTTGTATCTGAAAGTACGCCCTTGTTCCATCTTCCACGTCCTGGTTAGGTTGTAAGTTCACTTAATAGTGAAATACCACTCAGTTCATTGTATAGAAACAGTCTGAAAATATTTTACAAAATGAAGGACGAAGTAGTAACAGTGATTGCAAATTATTGGTGGATATAAGGGATCGCAGGCCTACAAGCCTACTGCATGAGAAATGGCTCAGAAATCTGTTGCTGTTCATGTGTATATGTTGCCAGTGTCTACTGCTGAACGTGTTTGCTCAAACGAACATTATGGGACATCTGTAGTCCCCCTACACTATATACGGTACAGCAAATTCAGTGCAAATTTCTTGATAGTTCACATAATTTTTCTGGAAGTATATGCACTTAAAATTAGGAAGTGAAATACCTAATGCAAGTAGGAACATCTATCTACATCTACATGGATACCCTACAAATCACATTTAAGTGCCTGGCAGAGGGTTCATCGAACGACGTTCACAATTCTCTAAAATTCCAATCTCGTGTAGCACGCGGAAAGAGCGAACACCTATATCTACAGCTCTGATTTCCCTTACTTAATCATGGTCATAGTTTCTTCATGTAGGTCGGCTACAACAAAATATCTTCCCATTCAGAGGAGAAAGTTGGTGATAAGATTTTCGTGAGAAGATTCCTCCCCAACGAGAAACGGCTTTACAATTAAATAAATACCCCTAGCTGCATACAGGCGTTGATATGCCAACGGGAACAGTTGAAAAACGTGCCCCGACCAGGACTCGAACCCGGGATCTCAGACGCTCCATCCACTTTTAAATCTTCAGTTTTCGTTCGTTGCATCTGCTCGTGGCGGACGTCGCAAGACACCTGTTTCAGTTCGTCGTTGATACATTAACTCAATTCTTTTATTAGAGGGCAGCTAACCATCCAACCGAACACGCTGAGTTACCGAGCCAACAGCCATCTGAGCCACCGAGGACACAGAGGACAGTGCGACTGCAGGGACCCATCTTTGGCACGCCTCCCGTAAGACCCACATTCGCAACTTTCGGACACTGGAAGTGGTGTCTGTTAGGGCCCACCTGGACTCTGCGATCACAGATTGCCATCTTTATTTCCCTCCTGGCAGGATTCTTACACCTGCTGCCATAACTGCCATTTTTCAGCAACTTCCTCCTTGTCGGGGATTTTAATGCTCATCATCACTTGTGGGGCAGTGCATTTCCACCTAGTTGGGGTCTTCCCAGAGACAAGTTTCTTGCAGACCACGACTTGAGCCTTTTTAATGATGGCTCCCCTACCCATTTCAGTGCCAGTCATGGTACCTTTTCTGCCACTGATCTTTCTTTCTTCTCCCTCCCTCTCTTCATTACACTGGTCGCCGCACGACGACCTTTGCTTCCCGCTCCCCGATGGACAAGTTACCTCGTTTGTCTTCCCAATACGCCGATTGGTCTCTATATACTGCACAGGTCGGTTTTTCTCCCTCTTTGTCGGGTTGTATTGATGCCTTACGTGTCGTTTTTGAGATCGTGCTGCTAGCCTTGCTATTCCACGCTCATCTGGACCATTTCGCCGCCGGCTCCCCTCCCTGGCCGAGATCCCCTTTTCTTCCCCTTTTACTCTGTTATCATTTTTTAGGGTTGGTTAGTCTCCTTCTCCCATTCGCACTTCTCCATTATAGCGGTTGCAGCTTTTACGTCGCAGGTGGTTTTGCCTCTGCTTCCGAGGTGGGATGTTTGCTGCCTCTAGAATAGCATTGCGTTCGCTCCCTTACTGACTTACCTCATTTTGTTTGTACCATTGACAACATGACTGCCCTTTTACATTTTTTAGCCTTTTCCCTTTTATCGTTCTGACTTTTCTGAGATGTCACGCTATGGGAATGGAGCACATTTGAAACAAGGGACTGATGACCTTGCTGTTTGGTCCCTTCAACCCCAATAACAACAACAATTTCGCCGCCTGCAAGTCCCGTGGAGTACGGCGATCGCCATCGTGGTTTGCAACACCTAAAGAGGCACCCATCCACTGTCAATCTTACTACCTTTAAACGCCTTCGCGTCAAAGCCCGTTACTTAAATGGAGCAAACGGGTGTGTTGGGAAAGCTTTGTTTCTTCCCTCTGTGCTACTGTCCCTATGTCACTGGTATGGGCTACACTTCGCTCTCAAAGGTTGCCATCGGCAGTCTACCCTCTCGGGTCTTGCCCTCCCAGACGGCCTTTGAACGCACCGATTGATTCTCGCGGAACATTTTGCTACCCATTTTGCGACAGCATCAGCATAAACCTATGTAGCTGCTTTCCTTCACCAGAAAGAGTGGGCCAAAGCTTCCGCCTTATGTTTTATCCCTTGTCAATCCGACCTTCCAACGAACATTTTACTGAATGGGAACTTCTTTGGCCTGTAGCACAGACTCCATTCATAACCAATCGCTTGAACATCTCAGTGCCCCACAGTGACATCTTCTCTGGGTACTCAACCATATATGGCTCCAGGGTGACTTCACTTCTCATTGGAGGGATGGCGTCGTTGTTCCTCTCCTTAAGCCTGGTAAGAGCCCCCTCTTCGTCGAAAGCTATCGGTCAATTAGTCTGACAAACGTTGTTTGCATGTTACTGGAATGGATGATAGCCCGTCGGCTCAATTGGGTCCTCGACTCTCGAGATCTATTGTCCCCTTACCAGTGTGGCTTCAGAGAGTTACCGTCATTCGGCAGGCTTTTTCACAGCGTCGCCATTTGGTTGCAGTATTTCTCGACCTTTTCAAGGCCTATGATACAGCTTGGCGCGATCATATCTTACACTCCATGAGTGGGTTCCTTGGGGCCCACTCCACATTTTTAACTGCTAGTTCCTGTTCCATCAGTTCAGGGTTTGAGTTGGTACTCGCTTTAGTTCTCCACAGACCCAGTAGAATGGAATCCCACGGGTTCTGTATTGAGTGAACTTCTTCCCCTCAATGCTATAGATGGACTTGGGGCCTCCGTTGGTCCTTTCGTCGTACCTGCTCCGTATGTGGATGATTCCTGCTATTGGGTTAGTTCGATGGCCTCTGCAGAGCGGCAGCTCCAGGGTGCTATACGACGTGCCTCTGCATGGACCCTCTCACACAGGTTGCAATTCTCCCATTTAAAATCGCGGATGGTCCACTTCTGTCGTTGTACTATGGGCCACCCTGACATGGAGCTATACTGCAATGCACGGTGATTATCTGTGGTCACATAGTTTAGTTTCCTGGTCTTCTTTTCGACAACAAGCTCACATGGTTGCTTCATATCAGACTTCTGAAGATAGGATGTTCCTGTAAACTCAATGTCCTTCACTCCATTGCCCACACCTCTTGGGGTGCGGATCGTTCCACTCTTGTGCAGCTTTATTGGGCTTTAGTGCTGTCTAGCTTGGACTATGGTTGTCAAGTTCATGGTTCAGCAGCTCCTTCCACACTGCACCTCCTGGATCCAGTCCACCATTATGGTATCAGTTTGGCCACCAGTGCCTTCCCTACTAGCCATGGGGTTAGTCTACTGGTTGAAGTGGGGATCCCCCCCTTTCTACTCCACGGTCCCAGTTTCTGGTTTCTTCTGCAATCGCTGTCTGTTCCTCTCCCACTAATCCTTCCTTTTCTATCCTGTTCCAGACCAAGGACGTCGCCCACCTGATACCCACCCTCAGGCGGGTTTACCAGTTGGGCTCTGCCTTGCATCTCTTCGCCATGATTTTCAGCTTCCTTCTTTGTCACGTTTCCCACGTTCTCTCCCCAACACCCCCACTTGGTTAGTTCCTCGGCTTCGGATTCTGATGGATCTTTGCCGAGGTCCGAAAGATTCTGTTCCCAGTATGGTGTTCCTTTTTTCCCGCCGAATTTTATCGACGTTTTGGGATGCTGTTTTTACACCTATGGCCCTAAATCTGCTGATCGTGTGGATATGCCGTCATGTCTTCTGTTGGCATGGAAAATCATCTCCTGCCAACTGTGTGTGGGTTGTTTACCGCAGAATTGATGGCAATTTCCCAGGCCCTTATCTTTATTAAAGTCCCAACTCAACCGTGTTTTGTTATGTATGAATTAGTGGCCATCAGACTATTGATAGGTATTTTTCCCACCATACCTTGGTTTCGGCCATCCATGAGTCTCACTGATCGTAACCATGTTGCTTGTTTCGTTTTCCTTTGGGTCCCTGGCTATGTGGCTATCCCAGGTAATGAGCTTGATCCATTGACTAGAAGAGCAGTCACTTACAGCCCCCCCCCCCCCCCCTCTTTTTTTCAATAACCCCTCCTGCGGCGTATTTACGGCTCCATATCAAATCCCCACTTCACACAGTCGTGGGCCAACTCCTGGGATGCTACTTCCCTGTCTAATACGTGCGCTTAAGGTGACACGCGTCCTGCGGCGTTCGTCCTTCCGCCTCTACCGAAAGGACTCTACCACCCTGTGTCGTCTCTGCATCAGCCATACCAGGCTGACCCATGGTTTTTTGTGTAATGAGCCACCCCCACTTTGTGGTTGTGGAGCCTTAGACAGTAGCCCACATTTCGGTGGACTGCTCCCTTCTTTTGGCTTTGTGTACTATCCACACATGTCGATGCGACACCTGAATTCTTGCGTCTTGTCTTCGTGCTCCTACAGCGAAATAAACGTTGATGGTTGTAGAGACGTTTCGCAGTTGCCCTCAAATGCCGGTTCTCTAAATTTACGCCACGGTGCCTCGCTAGAAGAGCGTCGTCGTTCCTCCAGGGATTCACATAGGAGTTCATAAAGCTTCTCAGTTTCAACAGCTTAGCGATAGAATTTAGTGGTAAAAAAATTTACCAGCACGTCTGAGTTTCAATGCCTACCTTCAATTCAACCTGGTGGAGATGCCAAATACTAAAAAAGTAGTCAAGAATGGGTAACACTAGCGTTATATAAGCTGTCTTATTTCTAGATAAACTACTTTCCCAACATTCTCCCAATGAAGCGCCCGGTCTAGGTGTAGCATCTTTGATTAGTAATTATAACCACCTCTATCCTGGGCTCGAAACCCACCACTGTTTAAATTTTGATTAATTGACGGCCAAAGGCTTCCAGCATAGGAAGTCTCACTGTTTGCCAACACCTCGTCAGAGAGCAGAGGAGCAGACAAGATGTTGACCACTCTTGTCCTTGGGATGGGAAACTGCCCATCAAGGCGAAAGAAGCAGTAATGATCAACGCATAAGCATGCAGAGGACAATGGAAACAAATACATTAAAGACAAACAACCTTTGTTCCACAGGGCATGTGGACTGCAATGGAAAAAGTCATGATTTCTCCATTGGGATTACTTCCTCGAGTAGTCCCCTGTTCGAATCTCTGGGAGGGGCTGCTGAGTGGAAGGCGACCATGCGAAAAAGATCGAATAAACAGCGAAGGGATAACGTTTTAAGATTTGGGGCATGGAGTGCCAGAACCTTGAACGTAGTAAGGAAGCTAGAAATTCTGAAAACGGAAATGCAAAGGCTCAATCTAGATATAGTAGGGGTGAGAGAAGTGAAATGGAAAGAAGGCTGATTTCTGGTCACATCAGTATAAGATAGCAGCAGCAGCAGAAAGTGGCACAACGGTTGTAGGGTCAGTTAGGAATAGGAAGGTACTACGGTGGAGTGTTACTGTGAACATTTCAGTCATATGGTTGTCCTTGGCAGAATCGACAGCTAACGGACACTGACAACGATGGTTCAGGCATACACGCAGAAGTCGCAATCTGAATATGAAGAGACAAAGTATATAAAGATATTGAAAGGGTAATAAAGTATAAAAGGGAGATAAAAAACTGTCATGGGGACTGGAATGCAGTTGTAGGGGGAAGAGTAGAAAAGGTTACAGGAGAATAAGGGCTTGGGACAAAGACTGAGAGGAGGTAGACTAATGGAGTTGACTAATTTCAGCTAGAAATAGTGAATACTCATTCAAGAATCACGAGAGGAGGTGGTTGTAAGCGAATGGGGCTGAGGGGTGGGGATATAGTTTCGTTTGCTATTTCCAACCAATTCACCTCGTAATTCCAATCGTCATTAGCTCCTTCCCTTGTAGTCTAGGAGCAGCAGCTTGGGTATTGCTGTAATAAATAACAAGGGAATAAAGTGCCGATTACCGAAATTTAAGTTTCAACCTAGTGTAATCCATTGATGTTTTTTAACACTTGCACTACACAGGGACACTCAGGGGCTCAGCGTTTAGTTGCCTGTAAGTTCTGAGCATGCTTGAACGACCACCGTAAGGCGCGACGGTGGAACGACGTACGGTACAGAGCCCACAGATCTTGGCTTAACTGCCTGGGTCGCGAGGATGGTATAAACCTCTATAAAAAAAATCAATCTCAAGGTGTGCTACGCGCTGAGGAGACGCACGGCTGTTGAGGTAGAACAGTTGTTAGCGGGCGAACTCTGGGGAACCTGCCACCCCCCCCCCCCGCCCGCCCCCGGTTGTACTGGTTGTATTAGGCTTACCCAGGCAAGTGGGGCTCTGTCTGGGTGGACATTCCTTTCCTTAGCTGCTCGTGGGACCACCATGAAACGAAATACGCATAGTGTGCAAGCACGAGTCTCTACGAAAGGAAAGTTCAATGCTTTACAGTATGACCCCCAATTGTTCCCTTCCCTGCCCACACCAGAGGAGGAACGACGGTTTAAATTACCTGGTGAGACGTATTCTCCTCGATTTCTGGTTTGCAGCCAAACAGATGCGGATTCATTTCTGACCACAAAGCCTCAGTTTTTGTGGAAAATTTAGAGGACAAGTGTGGAGAAGTTGAGGGAATGTCTACAATGAGGTCTGGAGCAGTCATCATTCAGATAGCATCCCCAGCAGTCATGGGCATTGCTTGCTTGTGACAAGCTCGGTGATGTTTGTCTCCATTACGCCTCATAAGAACCTCAATATGGTTCAGAAACTTTTCATCGTGACCTGTTGTTGCAGTCTGACGACGAGCTCCGTTCAAATCTGGAACGCCGTGGTGTCCACTTTGTACGACGTGTCTTCAGGGGACCTAAAGGTAGTAGGGTCGCCACCGGCGCCTTCATCTTGGCTTTAGAGGGTGACACCCTGCCCGAGAAGGTCGACATCGATGTGATGTTAAGCCTTACGTCCCTCCTCCCAACGCTGCTTTAAGTGCTGGAGGTTTGGGCATATGTCATAGAGATGTGACGCCAACCCTACCTGTCGGCATTGTGGACGTGCCTCCCACACCAACGTCCCGTGTTCGCCGCCCCCCTGTTCGTGCCAACGCTGTGCTTCAGTTCATCAGATAATTGTAACCACCACTTCGAAAACCATTGTGGTGATCCTCACATTTCTTGTGCCAGCCTAGAATATCTTTCCCGAGATTCTCAGGACTTGCGCTCATTCGTCCATGTGGTAACTGTTCGTACTAAAGTCTTGAAGATACCGGCAGACGGTAGAATCCAGTCAAGGTATTTATTACGGAAGACGTTCCAGTCCGCTTTTTCGGTTAAATATGGACTGAGGAATTGCTGTTATATTAGGTTGGTGCACAAGCTAATGGCGTTTTTGTTTCGCATGTTGGTATTTCGGTTGCTAAGGATTGATGGATTACTTTTATTTGCAGTTCACTGTTCACATGGGTTTCCATACTGGTATTTTGTCATTGGAGGAAGTGGAGCTATGGAGCTAGAAAATGCAGTGCCATATGGACAAATTGCAATTTTGTAAATATTCTTCTGTTTAAGTTGAGTAGTGGAGTGACAGCAGCTGAGGCAGCCAGAAACATGAGGTGTGTGTGTGTGTGTGTGTGTGTGTGTGGAGATACCACTGGACAAAACACGACAAACTGTTTCATAGTTAAAAGTCATTAGTGACTGTCTCCAGGTACAGGAAGATCTTTAGGGACTTAAAATCTTTCATGAATTAATCCACAAATGATTCACGTCAGTTTACTGGAGGAATCGTAAATGTGAACTGTGATCATTCCACCACCGTGAGATATTAGCATGCAATGAGAAGGATTAAAAACGGGTTGTATAGGTACTGCATGCTCTAAGCGAAAATCAGGGGGTGGTCATATGTGCATCTGTATGGTCATCATAAATCTGCTCGTGAACGACAGCGAAGATTCTTACCCTGTATTGTTAGTGGTCACGGGAAACTGTCTCTTCATGCTGACGTGAGAAGAGAGATGAATGGTTGAGGCCAAACAAAGAAACAACTCCGCTTACAAGGACCTTTGCGCTTCCACAAAAGATAATTTATTAATCTGGTAGAACAGGGACGATGTGGTGTACTACAAATTGCTTCCCCGAGACCTCACCATTACTGATATTTCGCAAAAACTGAGACGTGTTGCAGACGCAATCCAACGACGACCATAACGTAGACTGCCTGATGCGATGATACTCCATGACAACGCCCGCCCCCATGGCTAGACTGACAAAAGAACGCTATACAGAAATTGCGCTGTGAAGTCATTGAACACTCACTTTATTCGCTTGATCTTGCACTCTCAGATCTTTCAGATTTTCCGCTCTATCAAACTGCGTCCAAGAAACTTCCTTTCGTGAGACTTACTCGCCTCAAATTCACGTTATTCGCACAGCTACTGAATCGAAAAGTTACACCCAGCTTAGGCAAACAGATTTGAATAGCCAAGGATAATATATTAAGAATGTCTAAATTGTTATGTATGTTGTGTTTATTAAAGTTACACAAAAATGATACAAACTTAAACAGCATCCTAATAAATGAAATACTTGTGCTGGCTTGTTATAAAGAGATAGTATTAAGAGGGAAATCTGACAATGTTTTCAGTTGCAGCGAACAAGCTATGGTTTCCATTAGCAGTGATAAAACATAAGTCTGACTGGAAACCATTTTTCCAAGCTGCTGAACTGAATTGAAAGAATTGAAAGAAAAATGGATGTTATTTCCATCTATTTCCTCATATTGATGAGTTATTCTACACTAAAGGAAAAATAGCAGCAACAAGGAAGGGCTGTTAGAGATAAACAAAAGCTCATAGTCGTGTATCCACACTGCGGTCTTTCAAAATAAACAAAATTCGACCTAAATATTTCAACTGAGTATGAGGTTACGTAATTAAGTTATGGCTCGTTTCGTTGTGTAGGGGTTTTAATACCTAGTTGCCGCATTACAGGCCAAGTACTGCTGAGTCTAACGTATACAATATAAATACACATGAATCGAATGGTCGAAGGTTCCTATTACTCGGCAATAGCGAATTTTGAGTGTAACATGGAAATTTATAAGTGAAAGGTGCCAATTAAAATCTGCTGGTACTATTTTAACGACTTTAAATGATGAGTACGATAGCAGAAGTACCTTGCAGAATGCAATTTATTACTGCGAAATGACTTTTGTTGTCGATGGTCCAGCAATTAAATAAAATATTAGTTGAATAACAGGGAACAATAGATTCCTACTTTACGTAATCAGTTATGAACATAGCTCGCAAGATATACACTATTACACGCATACTACGTCTTCATTGCAGAAGCCACGGAAATCTCACAATTTGGCACTACGAAATATTTTTATGTTCGGCGACCACTCGCAAAATGCTCAACACTCTCAAAGCATTTCCAGCACTCCATGTCCTGTGCGACCTGATGCTGCTGCCCCACCTCCATACAGTCTCTCCATTGACCTCGGTAGTAACGAGCGCTGTGATTGACTAGAGCGCTTCCGCAATGTCTCAAAGCCAATGCACACTCAAACATATTGAAACGCTTACAAAATACAGGGTTTACATTTAAATGAGTTAAAAATAAATAAATAAATAAATATTCCTGTGGCTCGACCATAAACTCAGACACATTATTAAATACATAGACCAATCTAACACACATGAAACGAACAGAAACAAAAGTAGGGCAGTAGCCTAATGTCTCTGTGCTTTCTAAAACACAGTAAATATTTGATAAATTTCTTCATGAATAGTATATATCGGATATAAACAGAGACCTAGATGGAAAAATATATTTACAAGGATGCTTCTACCTTTTTTTCGTGTAGCCGTGTCCGCAGCCCATGGCCTCGCGGTCGCGTTCTCACTTCTCGAGCACAGGGTCCCAGCAGGGTCAAGGATTTTCACCTGCCTCGAGATGACTGGGTGTTCGAGCTGTCCTCATCATTTCATCATTCATGAAAGTGGCGAGATTTGGCTGAGCAAAGGTTGGGAATTTGTATGGGCGCTTATAACCGCGCAGTTGAGCGCGGCACAAACCGATCGTCGTGTAACGCGACAAATAGTAATCGACCACTTTGACCTCAATAATTCATGTACTATTGATGTTACATGCCTGTAATTCACACCAATTTAGGTTTACACCAATAGCTTTCTGATGTCGATAGAAAAACTCGGATGAACGGTTTAGATTTTGGAAATTCGTTGCTGGCTGTTACTTGTACAATTCGCAGATACTAAACTTAAAAGTAACATAGATACGGAAAATATGATTACACCATCAGAATCGTCATGCAAATAATGGTAATGTACATGTTTCTTCTTAAGGTATCATGATTCCCCTGGCTATTACTAATTTCTACATGAACTGTGAAATGTCTGCCATTATGGTTTCACAAAGTCGACCAGCTTTGGCACCCCCAGCACACAGATCTCCCTAGACACGAAGCCCATTCCTTGACACCGCTTCGACATTGAATTGGCAGCGACGCGGTCGGCCCAGAGTGTGGCTGCCCCTGTTGATCTCGCTCTGGCTAGTCTTGGGCACCACGCAGCTGCTGACGAGCCCCTGCTTGCCGAGTGGCGCGTGCGGCCATGCACACTCCGAACTTTGAAGATTTTGAGGGCGCCACAACTCGCCCATTGCGTTACAACATCTGAAAGATCTCTCTTCAGATATCGCTCCATTCGCGTGACAGCCACTACTAGCTCCACTGTGAGGATACAAATCAGGTTTGCTTCAAATAGACGCTGTAACGGTCGTTGATTCTACTTTCGAGATTGGATGTGATACGCTGACGTTAGTAGAGAATGCCTTTCAGGCGATAACGACGCACTGAGTTTGAGGGAACACATGTAGTAGGGCTACAAGAAAATTGATATTCCTTTTGCGATATTGCAGAAAAACTTAAAAGGAATGATTGCTGGTAGAGTTGGTCATGGGGATGTATGGTCAAAAGACCACGCTTCGGACGACCATGTAGTGCTACCGAGAAGACCATCATGTTGGAATTACAGCTTTGCTGCATGGTAGTGCGTGTGCAGCAGCAGTTTCAGCAGCTGTTGGCACCACAGTGACACGAGGAGCTGGTCCAAATTGATTAGAGATGAGCTGAGCCAGGCGACCTGTGGCGTGTGTTCCACTCACACCAAACCATCGCCGTCTGCAACTTCAGTGGTGTCAAGGGAGAGCTCATGGCAGGGCAGGGTGGGGGTCAGTTACGTTCCCTGAAGAAATGCTCCTGCCTGTTTGCTGGACACACTGGACCCAAACCAGCAGTTTCCGTCTCGGGCGAAACTTTGTATGACAGCAGGACGACTGCCGTGACTGCCCCACGCACCCTGACACCAGATTTGGTGATTTCAAACAAGACAATGCTCGGCCACATGCCGCTGTTGTAACCCAACATGCTCTACAGAGTACAGATACATTACCTTGCCCTGGTCAGTCACCAGAACTGTCTTCCACTGATCAAATACTGGACATTATCCGAAGGCAGCTAGTCATCCGCAACCAGCGTTAACCTTCCCTGTATTGGCTAAGTGCAACAGGCGTGTATCTCAGTCCTACACGCTGGTATTAGACACGTGTGAAACACAATGTATGCACGTTTGCATGCTTAGATTCAACATTCTGGGTGTTACACGGATTGTTAATGTAACAGCATTTCACATTTGCAATGGCTTATTTCGCGCTGACGTTAACCTGTGATTCTGCAATGTTGGTCACTTAAATATGTCACCTAGACAAATGTATTCCTGAAATTTCATCACTGTAGTTTTTGGTGTTGGGTTTCTTCTACGTCAGTGTGTATATCCATTGAATCTGGTGCAGGATGTCGGTATGTTTCAACAACAGGGATTAGCAAGGGACGACGTGGCGGTTTGTAGATATTACGTATGGTCACTTCTCAAATTTCGATTCAGAGTTGACGAATATAGTTCATGGAATGGGATAGCAAGTCGGCATTCACGGTTTTACGCCGGACGCGTGACTGCTCCGTAGACATGGTGATACGTTGCACTGACGATATCATATCCCAGTATTTAGGAAAAGAATGTCGACCATGGGCTTAAACAGTACCTCTTGAAAGCTTTGGAATTTGGTTCTCGTAATGCTCTCAATGTTCAGTTGACGTATTTTAATATGATCCCACTTTTGCAGATGGTTGACCCTGGAAAAGAGCTTCTGATATGCTGAGTCATTCCTCTTCTAATTGCAGTGTCCTTATCCTTAATCTACAGTCGCTGTGCACAGTGATTCCTTTTGGGATCAAAGTTGGTTACTTCTCATGTATCTGAAAAGATTCTCTAGCAGTCAGTTCCGTTGCTTTCTTAGCAGCACCCAAGCATCTGTAGACACGTATAGGTTGTCACCTACAGATATGAAAGTACATCGATCGCTGATATACTTATAGAAAGATACAGCTCAAGAATTGACGGTTACCTTCGGTAAGCTGTCTACTCCAATGTTGCTCACAAGAATGGAATGAGACATTTAAGAGAAACTGGTGTGCATTTGATTTGAACAGATTTAATATACGTGCATTTTGCACGCTAATCGGAAGAAGTTAATAAAATTCTACAGCAGCATACTTAGTCTCTCTACAGCAGGGACAAATTACGTTAGTCATTCTATTTTTGTCTCACACGGAACTGGTCGCGTCCAAAGAGTATGGTGACCGTGACAATAGATTAGAGAAAAAATGTTAAAAGAGCTGCTGGTAAATATTCTCGGCTTGCTCAATAATTTGAAACAGGACATTCTTAGACTACATCTACATATGACCCCGATCACTCTACTAAGCAATGAAAATATTTTGAGCAATAGAGAAACTCCCTCAGAAGATAATTCCGTGTGACAGTGAATACCCAGAAGCCAAAAAAGCAGCCTTTGTGACAGTTTCGTATCCAATACGAGAGGGCATTCTGGATCCGAAAGCTGCTGAGCCAAATCAGTTTTCAGACTGGGACGTTCCCAGTGTAGTTTTCAGTCTGTGAAAGGCCAGGAATATCGATCGTGCTCGTTACTGTCACTGAGAATTTCTTTGGCTCTGTGACGTAATGTAAATTCCGTTAAATTACTTTCTTAGGCGCGCAGGGAGGGAGGTACCTGCAAACCAATTAATAACATTTATGTAAAAAGTTGTTACTGACTGACGGATGACACCAGTATTACAACAGAACATCTGTCAGACAAGGCAGACTTGCACTCTGCCCCCATTCACTACTGCTGGTGGATAGCCATAAATCTAAGACGTTGAAGGATACAGCACAGACAGTAGATAGATATTACTACACTATTAATTCGGTTCATGACACCCAGCGCCAGGTGCATTTTGCCTGTATAATGGCTTTTAGGAGCAACAAAATTTTAAAGACTCAGTTTTAAGAAGATAATTTTGGAAACCAAATGACTCATAATCTGCTCATTAAGAGGGAGAATCTTAGTATTTGGTCTACAATACTTGTTTTACCGTATGAAACCTGCGATCTACGTATGTTTCTATAGGATGCATAGCTCACGGCGCACAAATCAACCAGACTTAGTGTTACGTAGTGAGGATATTCAATGTTAGTTGGGCGTCGCTAAGCATGATTACAAAAACGCTTATCAATATTTTCTTGCTTACACTCCTAATGTCAGATATTTAACACACTCGAACAGCATAAACTTCAGATTGCTTTACAAGTGAGTTCAAAACATGGGAGCTCGATTGCATAAAGAACCAGAGGTTTACTATTTGATTTCTAATTGCTATCAATGCTTCTGACTGAGGTTTTTCATGTTCTGTATTTGGTCTCATATATTATTAATTTCAACATATGCTTGATGTAAAACTTTTTCATGAGAACTACCTTAAAATGAAACAAAACGCTATACGGTAATTGTTCACATCGTTACCCCAGATAGAGCAATGAAACTTGCTCATTACGATTGTACTGATTGTCATAAACAGGTTTGTATTTACTTTCGTTATGCTAATGTGACGGCGCTACTACATATGTACATCTTTGTAACTACTTACGCCATTCAGTGTATGTAGCTGCTTTAGCGCTTATGTATCCTACTTCACTTATAACAGGCATAGAACTGTGCTGTTAGTTGTACCAACAGGTCGGCAGTTCATATTCATTCATTAAGTGCTGCAATAGCTCCATGCACTGCTTGGCGCAAATACTAAGTTATTTACCACTTTCCGTTTTAAGCAGGCAGCGTACTATGCCGTTTCCTTTCATGCTAATAAGTCAAAACTAAATATTTAATTCCTTGTAACCACTTAGACTATAGAATACATGTAGCTATTACAGCGCTAATATACGCAGTTCGTAGTTAAGAACTGGAAGACGGTTTCATTGTACCTACGTCGGCACAAAGTGTGTAATTTCGAACCGGCAAGGAAATGTACTGCTCGAATTGCGTTTTGCGCTTTAAGTTCAGAACCAAGCTTATTTTGATTGTAACCGCTGTCAGCTTCATACATGCTATATTAGTACAAATCACCAATTAAAATTGTCGCTATGTAGCATCAGACTTGCATGTGCAACGTCATCTGGTGTCACACTTGTACAGTCAGCAATAATGCTATGTTTTACTGATTTTTAACACTTTATTTGTATAAACATTTACTACTATTCTTGCACATTGCGTTGTATTTCCCTCGGTTTAATGCTTTTTGTAAGTGGTACGTAATTTCATACTATGGTGCTGCAGGCGCACCACCCACTCTTGTAACGCAAGTAGTAAAAATTTGTATCCTCACCTAATGATCAGCAATTGTACGTCCGTTACCATAAAAACATGTAAATATTACGTCCAGCTGTGCTTCTATGTCTACTAGTTACATGAAGTTCCCTGACACATGTCCTCTTCTGCTTTGCATTGCTTTTATTGTATGCCGATATTGGTTCTGTAACTCATTTTTATTTCATGAGTAATTGTTTTTTCAGTGAGCAATTCAGCAATGTGCAGACTATATAAAATTAGCTATTAGCAGCATTCCTTGCTACCATATAGCTGACCTTTCAATTCTATCATACTGATATGAAATTTATAAGGGTCAACTCAACAAATTTACTATAACCATACTTTATGGTTTTTTATGCCCTTTCATTATTTGTCGGTTTTATTATGTACTGCATAAATCTTGTGTTTTTAAGGAATCCTCTCATCTCGGGACTGTCATAGTAGGTAATTGTTTTTAGTTAAGTGCATTAGGTAGAGTGAGCAGTTTGCTATTAATAATGGTAATTATGTTCCAGGTGTAATCTGAACTGCATATGTAGATAAACAAGCATGTTACTAGTCATGTGCATTTGAACTCTTCCATTTCTCACTCTGTTCCACAATTGTAATCAGAAATTTATTGGCTTTGTATACGCTGAAGCCCCAAAGAAAGTGGTATCTATTCAAATACAGAGGTGTAAACAAGCAGAACACGGCGCTCCGGTCGACAACGGCTATGTAACAAAAAGTTCCTGGCGCGGCTGTTATATCGGTCAGTGCTGCTACAATGGCAGGTTATCAAGATTTGAGTTTGAACTTGATGCTATAGCCGCCGCACGAGTGGTGGGACACAGCGTCTCTGAGGTAGCGATCAAGTCCGGATTTTCACGTATGACCATTTCAAGAGTGTAGCTCGAATATGAGCAGTCCGGTAAAAGATCAAATCTTTGACATCGTGCAGCCGGAAAAAGATCTTACAAGAACGGGACCAACGGCAAGAAATGGTTCAATGTGACATAAATGCAACCCTTCAGCAAACTGCTGCAGATATGAATGCTGAGCCATGTCAGCGTGTGAACAATTCAACGCAACAACAGACACTGGACGGATGACGAGAATCACGTTGTCTAGTCGGACGAGTCTCGTTCCAAACTGCATCGAGCGGATGGACGTCTGGGGACAACCTCATGAATCCACGGACCCTGCACGACAGCAGGGGATTGCCACAGCTGGTGGAGGTTCTGTGATGGTATGGGGCATGTGCAGCTGTAGTGATACGGGACCTCTGATAAGTCTAGATACGGTTGAGAAGTGGCACATTTGTAGCCATCCTGATTAATCGCCTGCATCCATTTACGTCCCTTCTGCATTCCGACGGACTTCAGAAATTCCACGAGGAAAATAAAAACAACGCACACGCCCAGAATGGCAACGGTGGCTCCAGGGACAGTCTTCATACTGCCGCTGGCCACAAGACTTCCCAGACATGAACATTATTGATCATATCTAGGATGCCTTGCAACGTGCTTTTCAGAAGAGATCCCCGCCCTTCCGTACTACCACGGAATTATGGACAACCCTGCAGGATTCGTGTCAGTTCCTTCCAGCACGACTTGAGGCATTAGTGGAGTCCACGCCACGTCCTGTTGCGGCACTTCGTCGTGCTCGCAGAGGCCCTGTTCGATAGTAGGAAAGTGTACCAGTTTCTTTGGCCTTCAGTGTATTTCGTTCTGTTCTGTTTTGTTTCGGTTGCGGATAGGTTCGTTCATCGTGCATAGGCCTAAGATTACATCTGGAAGCTCTTATGTTACTTTAATAAGTTGTCTTGCAATTAGTTGGCATACATATACTTAAGATTCATAAGTTTCTTCACTCATTTATTGAAATGTCTTAGAATATTAGATACTTCAGAAATATTCGATACATAATATATTACTATATTCCTTAACATGACGTCATTGTATTGTCTTTTAGTATGTTCAATTTAATGATCAAGCCCATTGACATTTTTGTGCCCTTTACTTAACTTTGGTTTTGTGCATGGTCCCTATGTTCCTAACGTGCACTTTGTAAACGCAGTCGACTTTGGGAGTGGAGTGAAATTTAATTTCATAATCCCTTTATTCAACGTAATAAATTTACTTTCGTACATTAATACGATATTACGACGTAATACTTGGCAGAAATTGTTCCATATTGCTATGTACATGTAGACTCTCCGTTTGTCCTGACAATGTATAACTTCAGAAATGCAAACTTATGTTCACTTTTATATACATTTTTATTGCGACAGTTTTTCTTCGTATATGTAGGATATCTGATGTGATAAATATTTTTTGATAAGTGTGTGAAGATGACAATGTAATCCCATTGTATCTTTAATTCTATCTATTGTTACATTGGGTTTCCTTCTCTTATGGTGTTTGTATAGTACTGTGAGTGTGATCAGTGAAAGAAACTAGTTGTAATTAATGATTAGAAGGCAGCATTGTAATGGACGTTTCGAAGCCAATAATTGATTTCGTACTGATCACCAGTATATCCAAATGTAGGTGTTTGTAGATAAAACACGTTACTGCTTACAGATGGTTGTAAAAGTAATTTTGTCTAACCTTTGACCTCCATGTAACCTCAGCAATACCACATGTGGGTCCCACTCATTGTAATCTCTCGCTTCCTCTTCCTTTTTAACCTCTCCCAGCCTACCCCTTCTACTTCAGGAATGAACTGCTAGTTAAAGAATCCATCGTTTTCTTAATTGTAATTAAAGGTATCTACGTTATGTTACCATTGTCTTCATATGAATTTTTGTGTTGATATTATCGTCGGTCACGATATATATTAAACAGTTAGTGTAACACTCCATAATTTTTAATGTTAACATTTTAATTGCTTGCAAAAGTGTTCAAATAGATTTTGCAAAGCAGTTCTTAAAAGCAGTTTGTGGCGTGCTTGAAGTATTGCACTTCATCTGGGAAAAAATTGTTCCTCAGTACAGAGAACTATGAAATATTTGCAGTCAATGAGTATATCGTAACTGAAATTGGTTTTACAAGTAGTCAATTGAAATTTGTCTCTGAAAGTAAACTTTAATATTACTTGAAAAGTTGCTGAGATTTTAAAATTAGTGTTAATTTTCAGAAGCACTGTAATAAAGCCTGTTACAAAAATTCTCCACTTACTAGAATTAGCAAATGGTACATATAGAAACTGGTTTACAGTCGAACTGTTACGAATACTTTACTTTGTATGACCAGATCTAACAACTTGCATAGTCATTTAAACTATACCTGAGATTAAGAAAATTGTAACTCAAGAATTTATTTTTAGGTAAGGTGTAACCTCAATTTAGCTTACGTTGTGTAACGATCACAAACTTTCAATGTCAAATAGATCAGCAGCATTATTAAGTATCTTCTACAAAACAGTGTGCAGATACATCTTTTAAGTTACCTTCTATTAATCACCATTCCTTTGTAAGCAGTACTACAGAAGCGCAGTCAGACTAGTATTATTACTTTTAAAAAAAATTGACAACCTTAGTACAGCAGCGTTCCTTTCATGTAAACGGTCTTGCTAGTAACTGTTAACGAAGTCTGACTTTACTTCCACTTACTTCACGATCTTCTGTTTCCTTTTCTGTCGGCCTCTCTTGGCCAACTCTTGTTCTTTTCGACCCCAATGGTATTAGGTTGCGAGGCCAGAAGGTGTCTTTCATTCTCATTTTTTCCTTCGATTGGGGAAGGAGGGGGGGGGGGGAGGGCGGCCGCCTGAGACACAGTGTGGGGGGAGCCAACGTCGCTGGGAACGATCCCATCAGAGAGTGCCTGGCCCTCCGAGCTGGGTGTTAAGCGATCAAGTTGGTAAACGATCCATGTAAAAGTCTTCATAGTCCCACGTCTGAAAATAATCTTTGGATGTGAAGGCCAAGCAAGAGATAGAACAAGCCATACTAGATGGTTAAATAGCAGTGTCAGCATGATCACTCACAATATTCGTAGTTCGTGAATAAAATGTGAATCGCAGATGGAGACGTTACTCTGCATCAGTAGAGAAGTAAATGGGATCGGAAAAGAAGCCTTACACATGACGAAGGATGCATCTCAGGATGCAAACCATGTCAAATGTTAACTGTTGCTGATCTTGGAGGTGTGATCACCAGCAGAAATATTGGAGCATATTTGAATCACACAATCCCAAATTCCTGTAATTACTACACGGACAATCCTGGAAAGGTCCACGGTGCTGAAGTCACCTTGATGGCTAGTGAACAAATGAAAATGAGACAGAAAAGGCTAATGTTTCAAAACTCCAGTGATACTATGTACCATGCTGTACACTGCCCACAAGCAAAGTAATTTTGTGGTTGCCAGTTGCGAAGAGAAGAAACTGTGAAGACGGGGATAGAACGTTGTGGTAGAGCATTGCTGTATCATACTGGAGTACACAGCCTTCCAGATGGTACCATGTTCAAAGTTCTGTGTCTGACGTCACGGCCGTCTGCACTGATTCTCATCATTCGTATGTTGGTGACTGTAACTGGAAGAATTGTGATAATTTGTCATTGAAGAAGATCGTTCGGCAGATCTGTCACCATGAATAAGAGAAGAGGTCCAGCCAGAACTTCAGCTACTGTCGTTCACTTGGCGAAGAAGATCGTGGCGTCCGCTGAATGCAGTCCTTACAGTCATTTCACCATCGCTACCGCCTGACCTGAAAGCACCCAGCTTACAAGATATACAGTGAAAGATGCAAGTTGTTGGCCAGCACCTCAAAAGTGGAAATCCCTTCCCGACGATTCACGAGCCTTTCAGCGAGACATTCCAGAGCTGGCTCTGGAAGGACAGTGATAGTTTAAAGGCCAGTTGCTCCGAAGTTGGGGACATTCCCTCCCCCCTCCCCCTGCCCTTACGTACTTCATACTGTTGTTTACTGCTTCTGTACCTAAATCAGTTGTATAAAATAGCAAGTAAAATTTCATGTTGAATATATATGTAAACTGAAATTAGCTGTCGGATCTCCTAGTAATACATTATTTCCTTCAGTTTGTCAATTATGTGAATGAAAATCAGTTAATGCATTACAGCACATGACTGTAATATGGTTAAATGTGCAAAATGTGAGTAATACACTACTGTCATTACCACGTCAAATAGTTTCAATTCGTAAGTGCAAATGTTTGTCATCATTGCAGAACATGAAAGTTGTCGTCAGACGCAGGTAATAAGTTAGAAAGAGGAGAGAAGTGGTATACTGTAAGTAGCCTATTTGAGGGTGTTGTTTATGTAGAAATGTTAGTAAGCTAAAAAAAATTCAAGCAGATGAAACGCCTGTTCTACCCATACAGTCGTTGAGATGGAGCTATAGCTCCGAAACACATTGGGCCTATAGCAGGAAATAGCTTGTGAATGACTAAGGCTTTTTTTCTGTCCATACTGCCAGTTGACATCCACTGATACGTGATTTCCATGAAATTGTCTGTTAAAAACAACAAAGAAGTACGTTGTAAATTAATATTAGGCATGCGTTGTTACCAGTGCAGTAAGATGACCAGTCAAAATATCGACGTGATGTTTCCATATATCTCTAATTTATTTGAGAAAATGCTATGTCTGAATATGGAAGCGTTCTAAATGCACCAGTAAACCCCTGAGCCTTAGACTCGAACTCTCATGTATAAAGCAGCTTCAGTCGTCTGGTTACTTTATAAATTAGCTACTGTTATAATAATTGCATGTCAAATTTAATTTCAAATCTTTCATAAACTTTCCAAACGAACTTCATGTAGATAAGCGAGAAAATCACTGGGTGTTCGCATATTCATATACTGGATGAATTGTCAAGGTACTTCCGTGCTGTCAGTGACGCTGTCTATGGTCACACAGTTTGTAACTGTAATACTGAGTTTTGTTGTTTAACTTCAAATATGAGATTATGCCTCATAATGTGCAGATCATGAAAGCATTGTATATATTAAGTCAATAATTACGTGAAGTAATGGAATTCAAATTTTTTTGCGGTGGTGTTTGATCAGTCTCTTGACTGTGTTGATGCAGCCCGCCACGATTTCCTGTCCTGTGCTAACCTGTTCAACACTTGCAACACACGTCCCCTATTATTTGCTGGATGTATTACAATCTGTCTTCCTCTGTAATTTTTGCCCTCTACAGCTCCTTCTCGTAACATGGAAGCCATTGCCTATTACCAGATGTCCTCTCACCCTGTCCCTTCTCCTTATCAATGTTTTCCACATATTCCTTTCCTCTCCGATTCTGCACAGAACCTCATTCCTTACCTTGTCAGTCAACCTAATTTTCAACACTCGTCTGTAGTTCATCTGAAATGCTTCTATTCTCTTCTGTTCCGGTTTCCCCACAGTCCATGTTTCACTAATGTACAAGTCAGTACTCCAGACGTACATTCTCAGAAATTTCTTCTTCAAATTGAGTCCGGTGTTTGATATAAGTAGATTTATCTTGGCCAGGAATGTCCCTTTTGCCAGTGCTAGTCTGCTTTTGATGTCCTCCTTGCTCCGTCCGTCAGTCGTTATTGTGCGGCCTACGTAGCATAATTCCTTAACTTCATCTACTTCGTGACCATCGATCCTGATATTACGTTTCTCGCTGTTCTAATTTGTATTACTTCTGATTTTCTTTGTCTTCCTTCGATTTACGCTCAATCCATACTCTTCTCGTAGAAGCACAAATCATACCTGAATGAGGTGCGTTGGTCTACACAATGAAAGATTTCTGGAAATCACACTGTAAGAAATTGGGTTAGCCAAAGCGGTCTTCGCAGCATTGTAGGCAGACAGTTGCAATTATCTCCACCTGAACTCCGCATCTGTCTTACGTAGTTCATTCAAGGGAATGGCTAATTGAGCAAAATGGGGCACGAACTTCCTTAAGAAAAATTGGGCATGCCTGTAAACCGAGCAATTATCTTCTTGTTCTGAGATGGAGGAAACACAGATATCTAGACTGTCCCTGATCGAATCTGAACCTTTCAGCTGACAGTAAATGCCCTAGGAAAGAGATCACCTTATGTGGTAGACTGACTTCAGACAGCTTAATTATGAGGCCGTCAGCACGAAAACGAAGTAAGACCAGCTCCAGATATTGGTATTCGAAGAGGGCGCTGTAGACGACACCATCGTCCAGATAATCGTAAATAGACTTAATTTCAGATCCCGCGAGATATTATCCAATAATCGAGAAACGACGGCTCCACCTGTCTACCGTCCAAATAGAACTCTGTTAAACCTAAAAAAGTTCGTCAGTGCAGATGGCCATCACTGGCTTGGATTTTTCAGTGAGAATAATCTGATAAAATGCCTGGTTCAGATTGAAGACCGTAAAAATCTTTCGCTCCGTAAACCTGGTGATACAATGGCGTAAGTCGGTAATGGAACAGGTTGCAAAACAACCTTCACATTCAACCGCATATAAAAACGAGCAGGCAGTACCAAGACCACCGTTCCAGGACTAGAAATATGGACGAGGCAGAAAGAGATGCAGTTGGCATAATTACTCATTCCTCAAACACTTTGTCCACTATCTGTCGTAAGGCCTGCCTTGCACAGTGAAAGCAGATAAGGTATTGCCTAACTGGAACATCATTGGACAGCCGTTTCTTGTAAAGGATCCTACAGGTGAAGCACGATTTATTGACCAAAAAGTCTGGCAGCTGAGTGAGAACTTTAGACAGGCTCTCAGACTCCCCTCTGGATAAATAGCTCATGCCGAACTCGGACCTCTCCACAGCTACGTTCTTAATTCCAGTCACAACTTGACATGAACATGACGTGGATTTGTCAGTACAAAACCTAAAGAAAAAGATTTATCTACAACTAAGCCCGCTTGCTGGATCCAAACGCAGCCAATAACAAACTGCCTGAAAGATATCAAGTTACTAATACTTGAACTAGCAACGAAAAATCTTGTGTAGACACATCACTTTACAGTAACCCATCAGGGGTAACACCTGTCCGTTTACAGCACGATGTCCTTGTACCGTGGGCTCCAAGGGAGAACACATGTGAAAGATTAAGATAATACTGGTAGTTGTAATCTCACCCTCCCACACATCACCATTAAAGTTTTCATTCTTTGCACAATTTTGGAGAACTGAGAGTAAGATCACAGAAGAGCAATTTTTTACTTACCATAATTATCACTTTGTTGTAGATAGCTCAGTCTTGTCTACAACTACTTTCTTGCAGCTGAAAATTGATTTCGTAGGTTCGTGAAAAGAAAATAACTGAACAGTTTACTTTTGCTACGAAAATCCTGCTATTTTATACCATTCTCCTAAATCACACATACTTCCATGTTCAAAAAACCAATAATTACATTGTTGTTGAGAAGGTCAACAAAATACATGCGTTTATATCAGACATGCCCACCACTCCTTACATTATCTGTGGTACCCACAATATGCCAGACTTCACAAAGTAGAAGAGTTGGCAAAACTAAAGATGAATCACTAAAATCGGAATTTAAAACTGGTCACAGAGGAAAGGATCAAAACATAGTAAGAAGACTCAGATTTCTTGTACTTAAGTCGGCATTGTGCCTTTTGTATTTATTTACAATGCTCTAAATCACACATACTTCCATGTTCAAAAAACCAATAATTACATTGTTGTTGAGAAGGTCAACAAAATACATGCGTTTATATCAGACACGACCACCACTCCTTACATTCTCTGTGGTACCCACAATATGCCAGACTTCACAAAGTAGAAGAGTTGGCAAAACTAAAGATGAATCACTAAAATCGGAATTTAAAACTGGTCATAGAGGAAAGGATCAAAACATAGTAAGAAGACTCAGATTTCTTGTACTTAAGTCGGCATTGTGCCTTTTGTATTTATTTACAATCCAATATCTGTGTTTCATGGTCAATGTGAAGGTCCAAGGGATACAGTAAACCCGAAGTGAAGCATTGGAATCTAAAACTGGTCTCACAGGAACGGCTCAAAACGTAGACAGTAAGAAGACTCAGTCTTCTTGTACTTAAGTCGGCATTGTGCCCTTTGTGTTTAATCTCGATGGAATTTCTGTGTTTCATCGTCAATGTGAAGGTCCAAGGGATTCAGTAAAGCGGAAGTGAAGCATCGGAATCTAAAACTGGTCTCACAGGAAAGGCTCAAAACATAGACAGTAAGAGAAGACAGTTTTCTTCTACTTATGACGGCATTGTGCCTGTTCTATTTAATTCCGATGCAATTTTTGTGTTTCATCATCGAATTGAAGGTCCAAAGGGATACAGTAAACCTGAAGTGAAACATCAGAATCTAAAACTGGTCTCACAGGAAAGGCTCAAAACATAGACAGTAAGAAGAGTCAGTCTTCTTGTACTTAATTCAGCATTTTGCCATTTGTAATTAATTCCGATGCAACTTCTGTGTTTCATCGTCAATGTGAATGTCCAAGGGATACAGTGAACCTGCAGTTGTGCATTGGAATCTATAACTGGTGACACAGGAAAGGCTCAAAACAAGGACAGTAAGAAGACTCAGTCTTCTTGTACTAAAGTCGGCATTGTGCCTTTTGTATTTCATTCCGATGCAATTTCTGTGTTTCATCGTCAATGTGAAGGTCCAAGGGATACAGTGAACCTGCAGTTGTGCATTGGAATCTATAACTGGTGACACAGGAAAGGCTCAAAACAAGGACAGTAAGAAGACTCAGTCTTCTTGTACTAAAGTCGGCATTGTGCCTTTTGTATTTCATTCCGATGCAATTTCTGTGTTTCATCGTCAAAGTGAAGCTCCAAGGGATACAGTATACCTGCAGTGAAGCATCGGAATCTAAAACCGGTGACACAGGAACGGCTCAAAGCATAGACAGAAAGAAGACTCTTTCTTCTTGTACTTAATTCAGCATTTTGCCATTTGTAATTAATTCCGATGCAACTTCTGTGTTTCATCGTCAATGTGAATGTCCAAGGGATACAGTAAACGTGCAGTTGTGCATCGGAGTCTAAAACTGGTGACACAGGAGAGGCTCAAAACATAGACACAAAGAAAAGTCAGTCTTATTGTACTTAAGTCGGTATTGTTCTTTTTGTATTTATTCCGATCCAATTTTTGTGTTTTATCGTCAAAAAGAAGGTCCAAGAGATACAGTAAACCTGAAGAGAAGCATCGGAATCTAAAACTAGTGACACAGGAAAAGCTCAAAACATAAACACTATGAATTGTCAGTCTTCTTTTACTTAAGTCGGCAGTGTGCCTTTTGTATTTAATTCCGATGCAATTTTTGTGCTTCATCGTCAAAGTGAAGGTCCAAAACATACAGTAAACCTGCAGTTGTGCATCGGAATCTAAAACTGGTGACACAGGAAAGGCTCAAAACAAGGACAGTAAGAAGACTCAGTCTTCTTGTACTAAGGTCGGGATTGTGCCTTTTGTATTTAATTCCGATGCAATATCTGTGATTCATCGTCAATGTGAAGGTCCAAGGGATACAGGAAACCTGCAGTTGTGCATTGGAAACTATAGCTGGTGATACATTAAAGTCTCAATACATAGACACTAGGAATAGTCAGTCATCTTGTACTTAAGTCGTCATTGTGCCGTATGTATTTAATTCCGACGCAATTTCTGTGTTTCATCGTCAACGTGAAGATCCAAGGGATACAGTATACCTGCAGCTTTGCATCGCAATCTAAAGCTGGTGACACATGAAAGGCTCAAAACAAGGACAGTACGAAGACTCAGTCTTCTTGTGCTAAAGTCGGCATTGTGCCTTTCGTTTTTAATTCCGATGCAATTTCTGTGTTCCATCGTCAATGTGTAGGTCCATGGGATACAGTAAACTTGCAGTTCTGCATCGGAATCTAAAACTGGTGACACAGTAAAAGCTCAAATCATAGACACAAAGAAAAGTCAGTTTTCTTCTACTTATGTTGGCATTGTTCCTTTTGTATTTAATTCCGATGCAATTATTGTGTTTCATCGCCGAAATGAAGGTCCAAGGCATACAGTAAACCTGAAGAGAAGCATCGGAATCTAAAACTGGTGTCACAGGAAATGGTCAAAAAACAGACAATAAGAAGACTCAGTCTTCTGGTACTTAAGTCGACATTGTGCCTTTTGTATTTAATTCCGATGCAATTTCTGTGATTCATCGTCAATGTGAAGGTCCAAGGGATACAGTGAACCTGCAGTTGTGCATCGTAATCTATAACTGGTGACACAGGAAAGTCTCAGTACATAGACACTAGGAAAAGTCTGTCTTCTTGTACATAAGTCGGTATTCTGTCATTTGTATTTAATTCCGATGCAATTCTTGTGTCTCATTGTCAATGTGAAGGTCCAAGGGATACAGTAAACATGAAGTGATGCATCGGAATTTAAAACTGGCCTCACAAAATGGCTCAAATCATAGACAGCAAAAAGACTCAGTCTTTTTGTATTTAAGTCGGCATTTTGCCTTTTGAATTTAATTCCGTTGCAATATCTGTGTTTCATCGTCAATGTGTAGGTCTAAGGGATACAGTAAACCTGCAGTTGAGCATCGGAATCTAAAAGTGGTGACGCAGGAAGGGCCTAAAACATAGACAGTAAGAAGACTCTGTCTTCCTGTACTCAAGTCGGCATTGTGCCTTTTGTATTTAATTCCTACTCAAATTCTGTGTTTCATCGTCAATGTGAAGGTCCTAGAGTTTCAGTAAACCTGCAGTTGTGAATCAAAATCTAAAACGGGTGACACAGGAAAGGCTCAAAGCTCAGACACTAAGAAAAGACAGTCTTCTTGTACTTAAGTCGGCCTTGTGCTTTTTGTATTTAATTCCGATGCAATTTTTGTGTTTCATCGTCAAAGTGAAGTTCCAAGGGAAACAGTATTCCTGCAGCTGTGCATCAGAAACTAAAACTGGTGACACAGGAAAGACTCAAACATAGACACCAAAAAAAGTCAGTCTTCTTGTACTTAAGTCGCCATTGTGCCTTTTGTATTTAATTCCGCTGCAATTTTTCGGTATCATCGTCAACGTGAAAGTCCAGAGGATACAGTAAACCTGAAAGGAAGCATCGGAATCTAAAACCGGTCTCACAGGAAACGCTCAAACATAGACAGTAAGAAGAGTCAGTCATCTTGTACTTAAGTCGGCGTTGGGCCTTTTGTATTTAATTCCGATTCAATTTCTGTGATTCATCGTAAATGTGAAAATCCAAAGAATACGGTAAAACTGCAGTTGTGCATCCGAAACTAAAACAGGAGGCACAGGAAAGGCTCAAAGCATAGGCAGTAAGAAGAGTCAGTCTTTTTGTACTTAAGTCGCCATTGTGGCTTTTGTATTTAATTCCTATTCAAATTCTGTGTTTCATCGTCAATGTGAAGGTCCTAGAGTTTCAGGAAACCTGCAGTTGCGAATCAAAATCTAAAACAGGTGACACAGGAAAGGCTCAAAGCTCAGACACTGAGAAAAGACAGTCTTCTTGTACTTAAGTCGGCATTGTGCCTTTTGTATTTAATTCCAATGCAATTTTTGTGTTTCATCGTCAAAGTGAAGGTGCAAGAGCTAAAATAAACCTGAAACGAAGAATCAGAATCTAAAACCGGTCCCACAGGAAATGCTCAAAACATAGACAGTAAGAAGACTCAGTCTTCTTGTACTTAAGTCGGCATTGTGCCTTTTGTATTTAATTCCTATGCATATTCTGTGATTCATCGTGATTGCGAAGATCCAAGGAATACGGTAAAACTGCAGTTGTGCATCCGAATCTAAAACAGGAGGCACAGGAAAGGCTCAAAGCATAGACAGTAAGAAGAGTCAGTCTCGTTGTACTTAAGTCGGCATTGTGCCTTTTGTATCTAATTCCTATTCCATTTCTGTGTTTCATCTTCAATGTGAAGGTCCAAGAGTTACAGTAAACCTGCAGTTGTGCATCAAAATCTAAAACAGGTGACACAGGAAAGGCTCAAAGCATAGACACTAAGGAGACTCTGTCTTCTTGTACATAAGTCGGCATTGTGCCTTTTGTATTTAATTCCCATAAAACTCATGTGTTTCGTCGTCAAAGTGAAGGTTCAAGGGGTACAGTAAACCAGAAGTGAAGCATCGGAATCTAAAACTGGTCTCACAGGAAAGGCTCAAATCATAGACAGTAAGAAGACTCAGGCTTCTTGTATTAAAGTCGGCATTGTGCCTTTTGTATTCAATTCCGATGCATTTTTCTGAGTTTCATCGTCAATGTGAAGGTCCAAGGGATACAGTAAACCTGTAATTATGCATCGGAATCTAAAACTTGTGACACAGGAAAGGCTCAAAACATATACACTAAGGAAAGTCAGTCTTCTTGTACTGAAGTCGGCATTGTTCTTTTCCTATTTAACTCCGTTGCAATTTTTGTGTTTCATCGTCATAGGGAAGGTCCAAGGGATACAGTAAACCTGCAGCTGTACATCGCACTCTAAATCTGGTGACACAGGAAGGTCTCAAATCATAGACACTAGGAAAAGTAGTCTTCTTTTACTTAAGTCGGCATTGTCCCTTTTTTATTTAATTCCGATGCAATTTTTTGGTATCATCGTGAAAGTGAATGTCCAAGGATGCAGTAAACCTGAAAATAAGCATCGGAATGTAAAACCGGTCTCACAGGAAGGGCTCAAAACATAGACAGTAAGAAGACTCAGTCTTCTTGTACTTAAGTCGGCATTGTGCCTTTTGTATTTAATTCCGATGCAATTTCTGTGATTCATCGTGAATGTAAAGATCAAAGGAATACGGTAACACTGCAGTTGTGCATCTGAATTTAAAACAGGAGGCACAGGAAAGGCTCAAAGCATAGACAGTAAGAAGAGTCAGTCTTCTTGTACTTAAGTCGGCATTGTGCCTTTTGTATTTAATTCCTATGCAAATTCTGTGTTTCATCGTCAATGTGAAGGTCCTAGAGTTACAGTAAACCTGCAGTTGTGCACCAAAATCTGAAACAGGTGACACAGGAAAGGCTCAAAGCATAGACACTAAGAAAAGTCAGTCTTCTTGTACTTAAGTCGGCATTGTGCCTTTTGTATTTAATTCCGATGCAATTTGTGTGTTTCATCGTCAAAGTAAAGGTGCAAGAGCTAAAATAAACCTGAAACGAAGCATCGGAATCTAAAAGCGGTCGCACAGGAAAGGCTCAAAACATAGACAGTAAGAAGACTCAGTGTTCTGGTACTTAAGTCGGCATTGTGTCTTTCGTATTTAATTCCGATGCAATTTCTGTGTTTCATCGTCAATGCGAAGGTCCAAGGGACACAGTAAACCTGCAGTTGTGCATCGGACTCTACAAATGGTGACACAGGAAAGGCTCTAAACATAGACAGTAATGAAAGTCAGTCTTCCTGTACTTAAGTCGGCATTGTGCCTTTTGTATTTAGTTCCGATACAATTTTTGTGTTTCACCGTCAAAGTGAAGGTCCGAGGGATACAGTAAACCTGAAAGGAAGCATCGGAGTATCAAAGTTGTCTCACAGGAAAGGCTCAAAACATAGACAGTAAGAAGAGTCAGTCTTTTTGTACTTAGGTCAGCATTGTGCCTTTTGTATTTAATTCCGATGCAATTTCTGTGTTTCATCGCCAATGTGAAGTTACAAGGGATACAGTAGACAAGCAGTAGTGCATCGGAATGTAAAACTGGTGACACAGGAAAGGCTCAAAACATAGACTGTAAAATGAGTCAGACTTCTTGTACATAAGTCGGCATTGTGCCGTTTCTATTTAATTGCAATGCAACTTCTGTGTTTCATCGTCAATGAGAAGGTCCAAGGGATACAGTAAACCTGCAGTTGTGCATCGCATTCTGAAACAGGTGACGCAGGAATGACACAAAAGATAGACTGTAAAAAGAGTCAGTGTTCTTGTACTTAAGTCGACATTGTGCTTTTTCTATTTATTTCCGATGCAATTTTTGTTTTTCATCATCAAGGTATAGGTCCAAGGGATACAGTATACCACAAAGGAAGCATCGTAATCTAGAACTGGACTCACAGGAAAGGCTCAAAACATAGACAGTAAGAAGACACAGTCTTTTTGTACTTATGTTGGCATTGTGCCTTATGTATTTAATTCCGATGCAGTTTCTGTAATTCATCGTCAAAGTGAAGGACCAAAGGATACAGTAAACTTCCAGTTTTGCATCGGAATATAAAACATGTGACACAGGAGAGGCTGAATACGTAGACAGTAAGAAGACTCAGCCTTCTTGTACTTAATTCAGAATTGTGCCTTTTGTATTTAATTCCGATGCAATTTCTGTGTTTCGTCGTCAATGTGAACGTCCGTGGGATACAGTAAACCTACAGTTGTGCATCGGAATCTAAAACTGGTCTCACAGGAAAAGCTCATATCATAGTCACTAAGAAAAGTCAGTCTTCCTGTACTTATGTCGGCATTGTCACTTTTGTCTTTATTTTCGATGCAATTTTTGTGTTTCATCGTCAAAGAGTAACTCAAAGGGATACAGGAAACCTGCAGTTGTACATCGGAATCGAAAACCGGTGACACAGGAAAGGCTCAAAACATAGAAAAGGCACAATGCCGACTTAAATAAAAGAAGACTTACTTTCCTTAGTGTCTATTTAATTCCGATGCAATTCTTGTGTTTCAAAGTCAACGTGAAGGTCCTAGGGATATAGTAAAACTGAATCTAAAACTGGTCTCACAGGAATGGCTCAAAGCTTAGACAGAAAGAAACTCGGTCCTGTTGTACTTCAGTCGCCATTGTGCATTTTGTATGTAATTCCGATGCAATTTCTGTGTTCCATCGTCAATGTGAAGGTCCAAGTGATACAGGAAACCTGATGTGAAGCACCGTAATCTAAAACTCGTCTCACAGGTAAGGCTCAAACGTAGACAGTAAGAAGACTCAGTCGTCTTGTACTTAATTCAGAATTGTGCCATTTGTATATAATTCCGATGCAGTTTCTGTGTTTCATCGTCAATGTGAACGTCCGTGGGATTCAGAAAACCTGCAGTTGTGCATCGGAATCTAAAACTGATGACACAGGAAAGGCTCAAACATAGGCAGTAAGAAGGCTCAGCCTAATTGTACATAAGTCGGCATTGTGCCTTTTGTATTTAATTCCGATGCAATATCTGTGTTTCATCGTCAATGTGAAGGTCCAAGGGATACAGTAAATCTACAGATGTGCATCGGAATCTAAAACTGGTCTCACAGGAAAAGCTCAAAACATAGACAGTAAGAAGACTCAGTCTTATTGTACTTAAGTCGGCATTGTGCCTTCTGTATTGAATTCCGATGCATTTTCTGTAATTGATCGTCAATGTGAAGGTCCAACGGATACAGTAAACCTGAAGTGGAGCTTCGGAATCTAAAAATGGTCTCACAAAACGGCTCAAAACATAGACAGTAAGAATACTCAGTCTTCATGTACTTAAGTCGGCATTGTGCCCTTTTGTATTTAATTGCTATGCAAATCTGTGTTTCATCGTCAATGTGGGGGTCCAAGGAATAAAGTAAACATGCAGTTGTGCATCGGAATCTAACACTAGTGACAATCGAAATGCTCAAAACATAGTCAGTAAGAAAAGTCAGTCTTCTTGTACTTAAGTCTGTATAGTAACTTTTGTATTTATTTCCGACACAATTTTTTTGTTTCATCGTCAATGTTAAGGTCCACGGGATATAGTATACTTGAAGTGAAGTATCGGAATATAAAACTGGTCTCACAGGAAAGGCTCAATTCATAGACATTAAGAAGACTCAGTCTTCTTGCACTTAAGTCTGCATTGTGCCTTTTGTATTTAATTCCTATGAAAATCTGTGTTTCATCGTCAATGTGAGGGTCCAAGGAATACCGTAAACCTGCAGTTGTGCATCGGAATGTAAAACTGGTGACACAGGAAATGCTCAAATCATAGACACTAAGAAAATTCCGTCTTCTTGTACTTCAGTCTGCATTGTGCATTTTGTATTCAATTCCGATAAAATTAATTTGCTTCATCGTCAATGTGAAGGTCCAAGTGATACAGTAAACCTGAAGTGAAGCATCGGAATCTGAAACTGATCTCACAGAGAGGCCCAAAACATAGACACTAAGAGAAGTCAGTCTTCTTGTACTTAAGTCCGCATAGTGGCTTTCGTACTTAATTCTGATGCAATTTCTGTATTTCATCGTCAATGTAAAGGTCCAAGGGATACAGTAAACATGAAGTGAAACATCGGAATCTAAAACAGGTGACACAGGAATGGCTCAAAGCGTAGACAGTAAGAAGTGTCAGTCTTCTTGTACTTAAATTGGCATTGTGCCTCCGATGCAATTTCTATGGTTTCATCGTCAATTTGAAGGTCGAATAATACAGTAAACGTGCAGTTGTGCTTTGGAATCTAAATCAGGTGACACAGGAAAGGCTCTAAACATGCACACTAAGTAAAGTCAGTCATCTTGTACCTAAGTCGGCATAGTGGCTTTTGTACTTAGTTCTGATGCAATTTCTGTGTTTCATCGTCAATGTGAAGATCCAAGGGATACAGTAAACCTGAAGTGAAGCCCCGGAATCTAATTCTGATCTCGCAGAAAGGCTCAAAACATAGTCACTAAGAGAAGTCAGTCTTCGTGTACTTAAGTCTGTATAGTATCTTTCGTATTTATTTCCGACGCAATTTTTTTGTTTCATCGTCAATGTTAAGGTCCAAGGGATATAGTAAACCTGAAGTGAAGCATCGGAATATAAAACTGGTCTCACAGGAAAGGCTCAATTCATAGACATTAAGAAGACTCAGTCTTCTTGCACTTAAGTCTGCATTGTGCCTTTTGTATTTAATTCCGATACCATATCTGTGTTTCATCGTTAATGGGAAGGCCAAGGGATGCAATAAACCTGCAGTTGTGCATCGGAATCTATAACAGGTGACACAGGAAACTCAAAACATAGACAGTAAGAAGAGTCAGTCTTCTTGTACTTTTGTCGGCATTGAGACTTTTCTTTTTAATTCCGATGCAATTTTTGTGTTTCATCGTTAAGGTGAAGGTCCAAGGGATACAGTAAACCTGAAAGGAATCATCGTAATCTAAAACTGGACTCACAGGGAAGGTTCAAAACATAGACAGTGAGGAGACTGTCTACTTTTACTTACTAGGGCATTGTGCCTTTTGTATTTATTTCCGATGCAATTTCTGTGTTTCATCGTCAAAGCGAAGGGCCAAGGGATACAGTAAACCTGCAGTTGTGCATCGTAATCTAAAACAGGTGACACAGGAAAGGCTCAAAGGGTAGAGAGTAAGAAGAGTCAGTTTTCTTGTACTTAACTCGACATTGTGCCTTATGTATTTAATTCCGATGCAATTTGTATGGTTTCATCGCCAATTTTAAGGTCCAATGATACAGTAAACGTGCAGTTGCGCTTCCGAATCTAAAACAGGTGACACAGGAAAGGCTCAAAACATAGACAGTAAGAAGAGTCAGTCTTCTTGTACTTTTGTCGGCATTGAGCCCTTTGTATTTAATTCCGATGCAACTTCTGTGTTTCATCGTCTATGTGACGGTCCAAGGGATACAGTAAACGTGCAGTTGTGCATCGGAATCCAAAACGGGTGACAGAGGAAAGGCTCAAAACATAGACAGTAAGAAGACTGTCTTCTTTTACTTATTAGGGCATTGTGCCTTTTGGATTTAATTCCGATGCAATTTCTGTGATTCTTCGTCAAATTGAAGGGCCAAGGGATGCAGTAAACCTGCAGTTGTGCATCGGAATCTAAAACATGTGACACAGGAATAGCTCAAAGCGTAGACAGTAAGAAGTGACAGTCTTCTTGTACTTAAGTTGGCATTGTGCCTCCTATGCAATTTCTATGGTTTCATCGTCAATTTGAAGGTCGAATGATACAGTAACCGTGCAGTTGTGCTTTGGAATCTAAAACAGGTGAAACAGGAAAGGCTCTAAACATACACACTAAGTAAACTCAGTCACCTTGTACCTAAGTCGGCATAGTGGCTTTTGTACTTATTTCTGATGCAATTTCTGTGTTTCATCGTCAATGTGAAGATCCAAGTGATACAGTAAACCTGAAGTAAAGCACCGGAATCTAAATCTGGTCTCACAGAAAGGCTCAAAACGTAGTCACTAAGAGAAGTCAGTCTTCGTGTACTTAAGTCGGCATTGTGCCTTTTGTATTTAATTCCTATGAAAATCTGTGTTTCATCGTCAATGTGAGGGTCCAAGGAATACAGTAAACCTGCAGTTGTGCATCGGAGACTAAAACTGGTGACACAGGAAATCCTCACATCATAGACACTAAGAAACGTCCGTCTTCTTGTACTTAAGTCTGCATTGTGCATTTTGTATTTAATTCCGATGCAATTTCTGTGTTTCATCGTCAATGTGAAGGTCCAAGGGATACAGTAAATCTGCAGTTGTGCATTGGAATCTAAAACTGGTGACACAGGAAAGGCTCAAAACGTAGACACTAATAAAAGTCAGTCTTCTTGTACTTAAGTCGGCTTTGTGCTTTATGTATTTAATATTGATGCAATTTCTGTGTTTCATCGTCAATGTAAAGGTCCAAGTGATACAGTAAACCTGAAGTGAAGCATCGGAATCTAAAACTGATCTCACAGAGAGGCTCAAAACATAGACACTAAGAGAAGTCAGTCTTCTTGTACTTAATTCAGAATTGTGCCTTTTGTATTTAATTCCGACGCAATTACTGTGTTTCTTCGTCAATGTGAACGACCGTGGGATTCAGTAAATCTGCAGTTGAGCATCGGATTCTAAAACTGGTGACACGGGAAAGGCTCAAAACATAGACAGTAAGAAGACTCAGTCTTATTGTGCTTGAGTCGGCATTGTGCCTTTTGTATTTAATTCCGTTGCAATATCCGTGTTTCATCGTCAATGTGAAGGTCCAAGGGTTACAGTAAATCTGCAGTTGTGCATCGGAATCTAAAAGTGGTTTCACAGGAAAAGCTCAAAACATAGACAGTAAGAAGACTCAGTCTTATTGTACTTAAGTCGGCATTGTGCCTTTTGTATTTAATTCCGATGCCATATCTGTGTTTCATCGCTAATGGGAAGGTCCAAGGTATGCAGTAAACCTGCAATTGTGCATCGGAATCTAAAACTGGTGACACAGGAAAGGCTCTATACATAGACACTAAGTAAAGACAGTCTTCTTGTACTTAAGTCGGCATTGTGCCATTTGTATTTAATTCTGATGCAATTCCTGTGTTTCATCGTCAATGTAAAGGTCCAAGGGATACAGTAAACCTGAAGTGAAGCTTCGGAATCTAAAACTGGTCTCACGGAAAGGCTCAAAACATAGACAGCAAGAAGACTCTGTCATCTTGTACTCATGTCGGCATTGTGCCTTTTGTATTTAATTCCGATGCAATTTCTGCGTTTCGTCGTCTTTTTGAAGGTCCAAGGGATACAGTAAACGTGCAGTTGTGCATCGGAATCTAAAACTGGTGACACAGGAGAGGCTCAAAACATAGACACAAAGAAAAGTCAGTCTTATTGTACTTAAGTCGGTATTGTTCTTTTTGGATTTATTCCGATCCAATTTTTGTGTTTTATCGTCAAAAAGAAGGTCCAAGAGATACAGTAAACCTGAAGAGAAGCATCGGAATCTAAAACTAGTGACACAGGAAAAGCTCAAAACATAGACACTATGAATTGTCAGTCTTCTTTTACTTAAGTCGGCAGTGTGCCTTTTGTATTTAACTCCGATGTAATTTTTGTGCTTCATCGTCAAAGTGAAGGTCCAAAAGATACAGTAAACCTGCAGTTGTGCATCGGAATCTAAAACTGGTGACACAGGAAAGGCTCAAAACAAGGACAGTAAGAAGACTCAGTCTTCTTGTACTAAGGTCGGCATTGTGCCTTTTGTATTTAATTCCGATGCAATATCTGTGATTCATCGTCAATGTGAAGGTCCAAGGCATACAGGGAACCTGCAGTTGTGCATTGGAAACTATAGCTGGTGATACATTAAAGTCTCAATACATAGACACTAGGAATAGTCAGTCATCTTGTTCTTAAGTCGTCATTGTGCCGTATGTATTTAATTCCGATGCAATTTCTGTGTTTCATCGTCAACGTGAAGAACCAAGGGATACAGTATACCTGCAGTTTTGCATCGCAATCTAAAGCTGGTGACACATGAAAGGCTCAAAACAAGGACAGTACGAAGACTCAGTCTTCTTGTGCTAAAGTCGGCATTGTGCCTTTCGTTTTTAATTCCGATGCAATTTCTGTGTTCCATCGGCAATGTGTCGGTCCATGGGATACAGTAAACTTGCAGTTCTGCATCGGAATCTAAAACTGGTGACACAGTAAAAGCTCAAATCATAGACACAAAGAAAAGTCAGTTTTCTTCTACTTATGTTGGCATTGTTCCTTTTGTATTTAATTCCGATGCAATTATTGTGTTTCATCGCCGAAATGAAGGTCCAAGGCATACAGTAAACCTGAAGAGAAGCATCGGAATCTAAAACTGGTGTCGCAGGAAATGGTCAAAAAACAGACAATAAGAAGACTCAGTCTTCTGGTACTTAAGTCGACATTGTGCCTTTTGTATTTAATTGCGATGCAATTTCTGTGTTTCATCGTCAATGTTAAGGTCCACTCTACAAATGGTGACACAGGAAAGGCTCTAAACATAGACAGTAATGAAAGTCAGTCTTCCTGTACTTAAGTCGGCATTGTGCCTTTTGTATTTAGTTCCGATACAATTTTTGTCTTTCATCGTCAAAGTGAAGGTCCAAGGGATACAGTAAACCTGAAAGGAAGCATCGGAGTATCAAAATTGTCTCACAGGAAAGGCTCAAAACATAGACAGTAAGAAGAGTCAGTCTTTTTGTACTTAGGTCAGCATTGTGCCTTTTGTATTTAATTCCGATGCAATTTCTGTATTTCATCGCCAATGTGAAGTTACAAGGGATACAGTAGACAAGCAGTAGTGCATCGGAATGTAAAACTGGTGACACAGGAAAGGCTCAAAGCATAGACTGTAAAATGAGTCAGACTTCTTGTACATAAGTCGGCATTGTGCCGTTTCTATTTATATGCAATGCAACTTCTGTGTTTCATCGTCAATGAGAAGGTCCAAGGGATACAGTAAACCTGCAGTTGTGCATCGGATTCTGAAACAGGTGACGGAGGAATGACACAAAAGATAGACTGTAAAAAGAGTCAGTGTTCTTGTACTTAAGTCGACATGTGCTTTTTCTATTTATTTCCGATGCAATTTTTGTTTTTCATCATCAAGGTATAGGTCCAAGGGATACAGTATACCACAAAGGAAGCATCGTAATCTAGAACTGGACTCACAGGAAAGGCTCAAAACATAGACAGTAAGAAGACACAGTCTTTTTGTACTTATGTTGGCATTGTGCCTTATGTATTTAATTCCGATGCAGTTTCTGTAATTCATCGTCAAAGTGAAGGACCAAAGGATACAGTAAACTTCCAGTTTTGCATCGGAATATAAAACATGTGACACAGGAGAGGCTGAATACGTAGACAGTAAGAAGACTCAGCCTTCTTGTACTTAATTCAGAATTGTGCCTTTTGTATTTAATTAAGATGCAATTTCTGTGTTTCGTCGTCAATGTGAACGTCCGTGGGATACAGTAAACCTACAGTTTTGCATCGGAATCTAAAACTGGTCTCACACGAAAAGCTCATATCATAGTCACTAAGAAAAGTCAGTCTTCCTGTACTTATGTCGGCATTGTCACTTTTGTCTTTATTTTCGATGCAATCTTTGTGTTCCATCGTCATAGAGTAACTCAAAGGGATACAGGAAACCTGCAGTTGTACATCGGAATCGAAAACCGGTGACACAAGAAAGGCTCAAAACATAGAAAAGGCACAATGCCGACTTAAATAAAAGAAGACTTACTTTCCTTAGTGTCTATTTAATTCCGATGCAATTCTTGTGTTTCAAATTCAACGTGAAGGTCCTAGGGATATAGTAAAACTGAATCTAAGACTGGTCTCACAGGAAAGGCTCAAAGCTTAGACAGAAAGAAACTCGGTCCTGTTGTACTTAAGTCGCCATTGTGCATTTTGTATATAATTCCGATGCAATTTCTGTGTTTCATCGTCAATGTGAACGTCCGTGGGATTCAGAAAACCTGCAGTTGTGCATCGGAATCTAAAACTGATGACACAGGAAAGGCTCAAACATAGACAGTAAGAAGGCTCAGCCTAATTGTACATAAGTCGGCATTGTGCCTTTTGTATTTAATTCCGATGCAATATCTGTGTTTCATCGTCAATGTGAAGGTCCAAGGGATACAGTAAATCTACAGATGTGCATCGGAATCTAAAACTGGTCTCACAGGAAAAGCTCAAAACATAGACAGTAAGAAGACTCAGTCTTATTGTACTTAAGTCGGCATTGTGCCTTCTGTATTTAATTCCGATGCATTTTCTGTAATTGATCGTCAATGTGAAGGTCCAACGGATACAGTAAACCTGAAGTGGAGCTTCGGAATCTAAAAATGGTCTCACAAAACGGCTCAAAACATAGACAGTAAGAATACTCAGTCTTCATGTACTTAAGTCGGCATTGTGCCCTTTTGTATTTAATTGCTATGCAAATCTGTGTTTCATCGTCAATGTGGGGGTCCAAGGAATAAAGTAAACATGCAGTTGTGCATCGGAATCTAACACTAGTGACAAACGAAATGCTCAAAACATAGACAGTAAGAAAAGTCAGTCTTCTTGTACTTAAGTCTGTATAGTAACTTTTGTATTTATTTCCGACGCAATTTTTTTGTTTCATCGTCAATGTTAAGGTCCAAGGGATATAGTATACCTGAAGTGAAGTATCGGAATATAAAACTGGTCTCACAGGAAAGGCTCAATTCATAGACATTAAGAAGACTCAGTCTTCTTGCACTTAAGTCTGCATTGTGCCTTTTGTATTTAATTCCTATGAAAATCTGTGTTTCATCGTCAATGTGAGGGTCCAAGGAATACCGTAAACCTGCAGTTGTGCATCGGAATCTAAAACTGGTGACACAGGAAATGCTCAAATCATAGACACTAAGAAAATTCCGTCTTCTTGTACTTAAGTCTGCATTGTGCATTTTGTATTCAATTCCGATAAAATTAATTTGCTTCATCGTCAATGTGAAGGTCCAAGTAATACAGTAAAACTGAAGTGAAGCATCGGAATCTGAAACTGATCTCACAGAGAGGCCCAAAACATAGACACTAAGAAAAGTCAGTCTTCGTGTACTTAAGTCTGTATAGTATCTTTTGTATTTATTTCCGACGCAATTTTTTTGTTTCATCGTCAATGTTAAG
Organism: Schistocerca americana; assembly: GCF_021461395.2. NCBI lineage: Eukaryota > Metazoa > Arthropoda > Insecta > Orthoptera > Acrididae > Schistocerca > Schistocerca americana. Next base: position 595,710,570 of record NC_060124.1, on the reverse strand, counting down.
GTCCAAGGGATATAGTAAACCTGAAGTGAAGCATCGGAATATAAAACTGGTCTCACAGGAAAGGCTCAATTCATAGACATTAAGAAGACTCAGTCTTCTTGCACTTAAGTCTGCATTGTGCATTTTGTATTTAATTCCGATGCCATATCTGTGTTTCATCGTTAATGGGAAGGTCCAAGGGATGCAATAAACCTGCAGTTGTGCATCGGAATCTATAACAGGTGACACAGGAAACTCAAAACATAGACAGTAAGAAGAGTCAGTCTTCTTGTACTTTTGTCGGCATTGAGCCTTTTCTATTTAATTCCGATGCAATTTTTGTGTTTCATCGTCAAAGTGAAGGGCCAAGGGATACAGTAAACCTGCAGTTGTGCATCGTAATCTGAAACAGGTGACACAGGAAAGGCTCAAAGGGTAGAGAGTAAGAAGAGTCAGTTTTCTTGTACTTAACTCGACATTGTGCCTTATGTATTTAATTCCGATGCAATTTGTATGGTTTCATCGTCAATTTTAAGGTCCAATGATACAGTAAACGTGCAGTTGTGCTTCCGAATCTAAAACAGGTGACACAGGAAAGGCTCAAAACATAGACAGTAAGAAGAGTCAGTCTTCTTGTACTTTTGTCGGCATTGAGCCTTTTGTATTTAATTCCGATGCGACTTCTGTGTTTCATCGTCAATGTGAAGATCCAAGGGATACAGTAAACCTGAAGTAAAGCACCGGAATCTAAATCTGGTCTCACAGAAAGGCTCAAAACATAGTCACTAAGAGAAGTCAGTCTTCTTGTACTTAAGTAGGCTTTGTGCCTTATGTATTTAATATTGATGCAATTTATGTGTTTCATCGTCAATGTATAGGTCCAAGTGATACAGTAAACCTGAAGTGAAGCATCGGAATCTGAAACTGATCTCACAGAGAGGCCCAAAACATAGACACTAAGAGAAGTCAGTCTTCTTGTACTTAAGTCCGCATAGTGGCTTTCGTACTTAATTCTGATGCAATTTCTGTATTTCATCGTCAATGTAAAGGTCCAAGGGATACAGTAAACCTGAAGTGAAACATCGGAATCTAAAACTGGTCTCACAGATAGGCTCAAAACATAGACAGTAAGAAGAATCTGTCTTCTTGTACTCATGTCGGCATTGTGCCTTTTGTATTTAATTCCGATGAAATTTCTGTGTTTCATCGCCTATGTGACGGTCCAAGGGATCCAGTAAACGTGCAGTTGTGCATCGGAATCCAAAACAGGAGACACAGGAAAGGCTCAAAACATAGACAGTGAGAAGACTGTCTCCTTTTACTTATTAGGGCATTGTGCCTTTTGGATTTAATTCCGATGCAATTTCTGTGATTCTTCGTCAAATTGAAGGGCCAAGGGATGCAGTAAACCTGCAGTTGTGCATCGGAATCTAAAACAGGTGACACAGGAATGGCTCAAAGCGTAGACAGTAAGAAGTGTCAGTCTTCTTGTACTTAAATTGGCATTGTGCCTCCGATGCTATTTCTATGGTTTCATCGTCAATTTGAAAGTCGAATGATACAGTAAACGTGCAGTTGTGCTTTGGAATCTAAATCAGGTGACACAGGAAAGGCTCTAAACATGCACACTAAGTAAAGTCAGTCATCTTGTACCTAAGTCGCCATAGTGGCTTTTGTACTTAATTCTGATGCAATTTCTGTGTTTCATCGTCAATGTGAAGATCCAAGGGATACAGTAAACCTGCAGTTGTGCATCGGAATCTAAAACTGGTGACACAGGAAAGGCTCTATACAAAGACACTAAGTAAAGACAGTCTTCTTGTACTTAAGTCGGCATTGTGCCATTTGTATTTAATTCTGATGCAATTCCTGTGTTTCATCGTCAATGTAAAGGTCCAAGGGATACAGTAAACCTGAAGTGAAGCTTCGGAATCTAAAACTGGTCTCACAGAAAGGCTCAAAACATAGACAGCAAGAAGACTCTGTCATCTTGTACTCATGTCGGCATTGTGCCTTTTGTATTTAATTCCGATGCAATTTCTGCGTTTCGTCGTCTTTTTTAAGGTCCAAGGGATACAGTAAACGTGCAGTTGTGCATCGGAATCTAAAACAGGTGACACAGGAAATTCTCAAAACATAGACAGTTAGAAGAGTCAGTCTTCTTGTACTTTTGTCGGCATTGAGACTTTTCTATTTAATTCCGATGCAATTTTTGTGTTTCATCGTTAAGGTGAAGGTCCAAGGGATACAGTAAACCTGAAAGGACGCATCGTAATCTAAAACTGGACTCACAGGGAAGGTTCAAAACATAGGCAGTAAGGAGACTGTCTACTTTTACATACTAGGGCATTGTGCCTTTTGTATTTATTTCCGATGCAATTTCTGTGTTTCATCGTCAAAGTGAAGGGCCATGGGATACAGTAAACCTGCAGTTGTGCATCGTAATCTAAAACAGGTGACACAGGAAAGGCTCAAAGGGTAGAGAGTAAGAAGAGTCAGTTTTCTTGTACTTAACTCGGCATTGTGCATTATGTATTTAATTCCGGTGCAATTTCTATGGTTTCATCGTCAATTTCAAGGTCCAATGATACAGTAAACGTGCAGTTGTGCTTCGGAATCTAAAACAGGTGACACAGGAATGGCTCAAACCGTAGACAGTAAGAAGTGTCAGTCTTCTTGCACTTAAGTTGGCATTGTGCCTCCGATGCAATTTCTATGGTTTCATCGTCAATTTAGAGGTCGAATGATACAGTAAACGTGCAGTTGTGCTTTGGAATCTGAAACAGGTGACACAGGAAAGGCTCTAAACATACACACTAAGTAAAGTCAGTCATTTTGTACCTAAGTCGGCATAGTGGCTTTTGTACTTATTTCTGATGCAATTTCTGTGTTTCATCGTCAATGTGAAGATCCAAGGGATACAGTAAACCTGAAGTGAAGCACCGGAATCTAAATCTGATCTCACAGAAAGGCTCAAAACATAGTCACTAAGAGAAGTCAGACTTCGTGTACTTAAGTCGGCATTGTGCCTTTTGTATTTAATTCCTATGAAAATCTGTGTTTCATCGTCAATGTGAAGGTCCAAGGGATACAGTAAACCTGAAGTGAAGCATCGGAATGTAAAAGTGGTCTCACAGGAAAGGCTCAAAACATAGACGGTAAGAAGACTGTCATCTTGTACTCATGTCGGCATTGTGCCTTTTGTATTTAATTCCGATGCAATTTTTGTGTTTCATCGTTAAGGTGAAGGTCCAAGGGATACAGTAAACCCAAAAGGACGCATCGTAATCTAAAACTGGACTCACTGGAAAGGCTCAAAACATAGACAGTATGGAGACTGTCTACTTTTACTTACTAGGGCATTGTGCCTTTTGTATTTAATTCCGATGCAATTTCTGTGTTTCATCGTCAAAGTGAAGGGCCAAGGGATACAGTAAACCTGCAGTTGTGCATCGTAATCTAAAACAGGTGACACAGGAAAGGCTCAAACGGTAGACAGTAAGAAGAGTCAGTTTCCTTGTACTTAACTCGACATTGTGCGTTACGTCTTTAATTCCGATGCAATTTCTATGGTTTCATCGCCAATTTGGAGGTCCAATGTTACAGTAAACGTGCAGTTGTGCTTCGGAATCTAAAACAGGTGACACAGGAAAGGCTCAAAACATAGACAGTGAGAAGAGTCAGTCTTCTTGTACTTAAGTTGGCATTGTGCCTGATGTATTTAATTCCAATGCAATTTCTATGGTATCATCGTCTATTTGAAGGTCCAATGATACAGTAAACGTGCAGTTGTGCTTCGGAATCTAAAACAGGTGACTCAGGAAAGGCTCTAGACATACACACTAAGTAAAGTGAGTCATCTTGTACCTAAGTCGGCATAGTGGCTTTTGTACTTAATTCTGTTGCAATTGCTGTGTTTCATCGTCAATATGAAGATCCAAGGGATAGAGTAAACCTGAAGTGAAGCACCGGAATCTGAATCTGGTCTCACAGAAAGTCTCAAAACATAACCACTAAGAGAAGTCAGTCTTCTTGTACTTAAGTCGGCATTGTGCCCTTTGTATTGAATTCCGATGCAATTTCTGTGTTTCATCGTCAATGTGAAGGTCCAAAGAATACAGTAAACCTGCAGTTGAGCATTGGAATCTAAAACTGGTGACACAGGATAGGCTCAAAACGTAGACACTAATAAAAGTCAGTCTTCTTGTACTTAAGTAGGCTTTGTGCCTTATGTATTTAATATTGATGCAATTTATGTGATTCATCGTTAATGTATAGGTCCAAGTGATACAGTAAACCTGAAGTGAAGCATCGGAATCTAAAACTGATCTCACAGAGAGGCTCAAAACATAGACACTAAGAGAAGTCAGTCTTCTTGTACTTAAGTCGGCATTGTGCCTTTTGTATTTAATTCCGATGCAATTTTTTTGTTTCATCGTCAATAAGAAGGTCCAAGGGATATAGTAAACCTGAAGTGAAGCATCGGAATATAAAAGTGGTCTCACAAGAACGGCTCAAAATATAGATAGTAAGTAGACTCTGTCTTCTCGTACTTACGTCGGCATTGTGCCTTTCGTATTTACTTCGGATGCAATTACTGTGTTTCATCGTCAATGTGAACGACCGTGGGATTCAGTAAACCTGTAGTTGTGCATCGGAATCTAAAACAGGTGACACAGGAATGGCTCAAAGCGTAGACAGTAAGAAGAGAGAGTCTTCTTGTACTTAAGTTGGCATTGTGCCTGACGTATTTAATTCCGATGCAATCTCTATGGTTTCGTCGTCAATTTGTAGGTCCAATGATACAGTAAACGTGCAGTTGTGCCTCGGAATCTAAAACAGGTGACACAGGAAAGGCTCTAAACATACAGTAAAGTCAGTGTTCTTGTACTTAGGTCAGCATTGTGCCTTTTGTATTTAATTCCGATGCAATATCTGTGTTTCATCGTCTATGTGACGGTCCAAGAGATCCAGTAAACGTGCAGTTGTGCATCGGAATCCAAAACAGGTGACACAGGAAAGGCTCAAATCATAGACAGTAAGAAGAGTCAGTCTTCTTGAACATTTGTCGCCATTGACCCTTTTGTATTTAGTTCCGATGCAATTGTTGTGTTTCATCGTTAACGTGAAGGTCCACGGGATACAGTAATCCTGAAAGGACGCATCGTAATCTAAAACTGGACTTACAGGAAAGGCTCAAAACATAGACAGTAAGAAGACTGTCTTCTTTTACTTATTAGGGCATTGTGCCTTTTGTCTTTAATTCTGATGCAATTTCTGTCATTCTTCGTCACATTGAAGGGCCAAGGGATGCAGTAAACCTGCAGTTGCGCATCGGAATCTAAAACAGGTGACACAGGAATGGCTCAAAGCGTAGACAGTAAGAAGAGTCAGTCTTCTTGTACTTAAGTTGGCATTGTGCCTCCGATGCAATTTCAATGGTTTCATCGTCAATTTGAAAGTCGAATGATACAGTAAACGTGCAGTTGCGCTTTGGAATCTAAAACAGGTGACACAGGAAAGGCTCAAGACATAGACAGTAATAAGAATCAGTTTTCTTGTACTTAAGTCGGCATTGTGACTTTTCTATTTATTTCCGATGCAATTTTTGTGTTTCATCGTCAAGGTGAAGGTCCAAGGGATACAGTAAACCTGAAAGGAAGTATCGTAATCTAAATCTGGTCTCACAGGAGAGGCTCAAAACATGGACAGTTAGAAGACTCAGTCTTCTCGTACGTATGTTGGCGTTGTGTCTTTTGTATTTAATTCCGATGCAATTTCTGTGTCTCATCATCAATGTGAAAGTCCAAGGGATACAGTAAAGCTGCAGTTGTGCATCGGAATCTAAAACAGGTGACACACGAAAGGCTTAAAACATAGACTGTAGAAAGAGTCAGTCTTCTTGTACTTATGAGGAATTGTGCCTATTTTATTTAATTCCGACGCAATTTCTGTGTTTCATCGTCAATGTTAATGTCCAAGGGATACAGTAAACCTGAAAGGAAGTATCGTAATCCAAATCTGGTCTCACAGGAGAGGCTCAAAGCATGGACAGTAAGAAGACTCAGTCTCCTTGTACATATGTTGGCATTGTGTCTTTTGTATTTAATTCCGATGCAATTTCTGTGTTTAATTGTCAATGTGATGGTCCAAGGGATCCAGTAAACTTGCAGTTGTGCCTCGGACTCAAAAAATAGTCACACAGGAAAGGCTCAAAACATTGACTGTAAAAAGAGTCAGTCTTCTTGTACTTAAGCGGCATTGTCCGCTTAGTTTTTTAATTCCGATGCATTTCTGTGTATCAACGTCAATGTGAAGGTCCAATGGATAGAGTAAATCTGAAGTGAAGCATCGGATTCTAAAACTGGTCTCACAGGAAAGGCTCAAAACATAGACAGGAAGAAGGCTCACTCTTCTAGTAGTTAAGTCGGCATTGTGCATTTTGTATTCAACTCCGATGCAATTTCTGTGTTTAATCGTTAATGTGATGGTCCAAGGGACGCAGTAAACCTGCAGTTGTGCATCGGAATCTAAAACAGGTGACACAGGAAAGGCTCTAAACATACACACTAAGAAAAGTCAGTCTTCTTGTACTTAAGTCACCATTGTACCTTTTGTATTTAATTCCGATGCAATTTCTGTGTTGCATCGATAATGTGAAGGCCCAAGACATACAGTAAACCTGCAGTTGTGCATCGGAATCTAAAACAGGTGACACAGGAAAGGCTCTAAACATAGACACTAAGAAAAGTCAGTCTTCTTGTACTTAAGCCGGCATTGTGCCCTTTGTGTTTAATTCCGATGCAATTTCTGTGTTTCTTCGTCAATGTGAAGGTCCAAGGGATACAGTAAACCAGAAGTGATGCATCGGAATCTATAACTGGTCTCACAGGAAAGGCTCAAAACATAGACAGCAAGAAGGCTCACTCTTCTAGTAGTTAAGTCGGCATTGTGCCTTTTGTATTTAATTCCGATCCAATTTCAGCGTTTCGTCGTCAATGTGAACGTCCGAGGGATTCAGTATACCTACAGTTGTGCATCGGAATCTAAAACTGGTGATACAGGAAAGGCTCAGAACATAGACAGTAAGAAAAGTCGGTCGTCTTGTACTTAAGTCGGCATTGTGCCTTTTCAATTTAATTCCGAATCCATTTTGGTGTATCATCGTCAAGGAGAAAGTCGAAAGGAATACAGTAAACCTGGAAGGAGGCATGGGAATCTAAAATTGGTCTCACAGGAAAGGCTCAAAACATTGACAGTAAGATGACTCGGTCTTCATGTACTTAAGTCAGCATTGTATCTTTTGTATTTTATTCCGATGCAATTTGTGTGTTTAATCGTTAATGTGAAGGTCCAAGGGACACAGTAAACCTGCAGTTGTGCATCGGAATCTAAAACAGGTGACACAGGAAAGGATCTAAACATAGACACTAAGAAAAGTCAGTCTTCTTGTACTTAATTCGGCATTGTGCCCTTTGTGTTTAATTCCGATGCAATTTCTGTGTATTTTCGTCAATGTGAAGGTCCAAGGGATACAGTAAACATGAAGTGAAGCATCGGAATCTAAAACTGGTCTCACCGGAAAGGCTCAAATCATAGACAGTAAGAAGACTCAGTCTTCTTGTACGTATGTTGGAATTGTGCCTTTTGTATTTAATTCCGATGCAATTTCTGTGTTTCATCGTCAATGAGAAGGTCCAAGGGATACCGTAAACTTGCAGTTGTGCTTCGGAATGCAAAACAGGTGACACAGGGAAGGCTCAAATCATAGACACTAAGAAAAGTCAGTCCTCTCGTACTGAAGTCGGCATTGTGCCGTCTGTATTTAATTCCGATGCAATTTCACTGTTTCATCGCCAATGTGAAGGTCCAAGGGATACAGTAAACCTGCAGTTGTGGATCGGACTCTAAAAATAGTGACACAGGAGAGGCTTAAATCTTAGTCTGTAAGACGACTCGGACTTTTCGTACCTAAGTCGGCATTGTGCTTTTTGTATTTAATTCCGATGCAATTTCTGCGTTTCAGCATCAAGGAGTAGGTCCAAGGGATACAGTAAACCTGCAGTTGTGCATCGGAATCTAAAACTGGTGACACAGGAAACGCTCAATACATAGACACTAATAAATATCAGTTTTCTTGTACTTAAGTCGGCATTGTGCACTTTGTATTTAATTCCAATGCAATTGCTGTGATTCATCGTCAATGAGAAGGTCCAAGGGATATAGCAAACCTGCAGTTGTGCATCGGAAGCTGAAACAGGTGACACAGGAAAGGCTCAAATCATAGACAGTAAGAAGGCTCAGTCTTCTTGTACTTGTGTCTGCATTGTGCCTTTTGTATCTATTTCCGATGCAATTTCTGTGTTTCATCGTCAATGAGAAGGTCCAAGGGATATAGCAAACCTGCAGTTGTGCATCGGAAACTAAAACAGGTGACACAGGAAAGGCTCAAATCATAGACAGTAAGAAGGCTCAGTCTTCTTGTACTTAAGTCTGAATTGTGCCTTTAGTATTTGATTCCGATGCAATTTCTGGGTTTCATCCTCAATGTGAAGGTCCGAGGGATACAGTAATCTTGCAGTTTAGCATCAGAATCTAAAACTGGTTTTAGAGGAAGGGCTCAATACATAGACAGGAAGAATACTCAGTCTTCTTGTACTTAAGTCTGCATTGTGCCTTTTGTATTTAATACCTATGCAATTTCAGTAATTCATCGTCAATGTGAAAGTCCAAGGGATCCAGTAAACTTGCAGTTGCGCATCGGAATCTAAAACTGGTCTCGCAGGAAAGGCTCTAATCATAGACACTAAGAAAAGTCAGTTTTCTGGTACTTAAGTCGGCATTGTGCACTTTGCATATAATTCCGATGCAATTTCTGTGTTTCATCGTCAATGTGAAGGTCGATGGGATACAGTAAACCTAAAGTGAAGCATCGGAATCTAAAACTGGTCTCAGAGCTAAGGGTCAAATCATAGACAGTAAGAACACTCAGTCTTCTTGTACTTAGGTCTGCATTGTGTCTTTTGTATTTAATTCCAATGCAATTTCAGTGTTTCATCGTCAATGTGAAGGTGCAAGGGATACAGTAAACCTACAATTGTGCATCGGAATCTAAAACTGGTGACACAGGAAAGGCCCTAAACATAGACAGTAAGAAGACACAGTCTTCTTGTACTTAGGTTGGCATTGTGCCTTTTGTATTGAATTCCGATGCAATTTTTGTGTTTCATCGTCAATGTGAAGGTCCAAGGGATACAGTTAACCTGAAGTGAAGCATCCAAATCTAAAACTGGTCTCACAGGAGAGGCTCAAAACATAGACAGTAAGAAGATTTAGTCCTCTTGTAATTAAGTCTGCATTGTGCATTTATATTTCATTCCGATATCAATTTCTGTGTTTCATCATCAATGTGAAGGTCCAAGTGTTAAAGTAAACCTCCAGGTGTGCATCGGACTCTAAAAATGTTGACACAGGAAAAGCTCAAAACATAGACAGTAAGAAAACTCAGTCTTCCTGTACTTAATTAGGCATTGTGCCTTTTGTATTTAATTCCGATGCAATTTCTGTAATTCATCGTCAATGTGAAGGTCCAAGGGATACAGTAAACATGCAGTTGTGCATCGGAATCTAAAACAGGTGACACAGGAAAGGTTCTATAGATTGACACTAAGACAAGTCCGTCCTCTTGTACATATGTCGGCATTGTGCCTTTTCTATTTTGTCCGATGCAAATTTGGTGTATCATCGTCAAGGTGAAGGTGCAAGGAATACAGTAAACCTGAAAGGAAGCATCGGAATCTGAAACTGGTCTCACATGAAAGGCTCAAAGCATAGACAGTAAGACGGCTCGGTCTTCTTGTACTTAAGTCGGCATTGTGCCTTTTCTCTTTGATTCCGATGCAATTTTGGTGTTTCATCGTCATGGCGTAGGTCCAAGGTATACAGTAAACCCGCAGTTGTACATCGGAATCGAAAACAGGTGACACAGGAAAGACACAAACCATAGACACTAAGAAAAGTCAGTCCTCCTGTACTTAAGTTGGCACTGTGCATTTTCTATTTAATTCCGGTGCAATTTTGGTGTTTCATCGTCAAGGTGAAGGTCCAAGGGATACAGTAAACCTGAAAGGAAGCATCGGAATCTAAAACTAGTCTCACAGGAATGGCTCACAGTATAGACAGTAAGAAGACTCGGTCTTCTTGTACTTAGGTCGGCATTGTGTCTTTTGTATATAATACCGATGCAATTTCTGTAATTCATCGTCATTGTGAAGTTCCGAGGGATATAGTAAACCTGCAGTTGTGCATCGGAATATAAAACTGGTGACACAGCAGAGGCTCTAAACATAGACACTAAAAAAAGTCAGCTCCTTGTACTTTAGTTGGCATTGTGCCTTTTGTATTTAATTCCAATGCAATTTTTGTGTTTCATCGTCAATGTCAAGGTCCAAGGGACACAGGAAACCTGATATGAACCATCGGAATCCAAAACTGGTCTCACAGGCAAGGCTCAAAACATATACAGTAAGAAGACTCAGTCTTCTTGTACTTAACTCGGCATTGTGCCTTGTGTTTATTTCCGATGCAATTTATGTGTTTCATCGTCAATGTGAAGGTCCATGGGATACAGAAAACCAGCAGTTGTGCATAAGAATCGAAAACTGGTGACACAGGAAAGGCTCTAAACATAGACACTTACAGAAGTCAGTCTTCTTGTACGTAAGTCGGCATTGTGCCTTTTGTATTTAATTCCGATGCAATTTTTGTGTTCCATCGTCAATGTGAAGGTCCAAGGGATACAGTAAACCTGAAGTGAAGCATCAGAATATAAAACTGGTCTGACAGGAGAGTCTGAAAACATAGGCAGTAAGAAGATTTAGTCCTCTTGTACTTCAGACTTGCATTGTGCCTTTTGTAATTAATTCCGATGCAATTTCTGTGTTTCATCATCAATGTGAAGGTCCAAGGGTTGAAGTAAACCTGCAGGTGTGCATCGGATTCTAAAAATGTTGACACAGGAAAGGCTCAATACATAGACAGTACGAAAACTCAGTCTTCTTGTACTTAAGTCGGCATTGTGCCTTTTGTATTTAATTCCGATGCAATTTCAGCAATTTATCGTCAATGTGAAGGTCCAAGGGATACAGTAAACATGCAGTTGTGCATCGGAATCTAAAACAGGTGACACAGGAAAGGTTCTAAACATAGACACTAAGACAGGTCAGTCTACTTGTACATATGTCGGCATTGTGACTTTTCTATTTTACTCCGATGTAATTTTGGTGTATCATCGTCAAGGTGAAGGTGCAAGGAAAACAGTAAACCTGAAAGGAAGCATCGGAATCTAAAACTGGTCTCACATGAAAGGCTCAATGCATAGACAGTAAGAAGTCTCGGTCTTCTTGTACTTAAGTCGGCATTGTGCCTTTTCTATTTAATTCCGATGCAATTTTGGTGTTTCATCTTCATGGTGTAGGTCCAAGGCATACAGTAAACCGGCAGTTGTACATTGGAATCCAAAACTGGTGACACAGGAAAGACACAAAACATAGACACCAAGAAAAGTCAGTCCTCTTGTACTTAAGTTGGCATTGTGCCTTTTCAATTTAATTCCGATGCAATTTTGGTGTTTCATCGTCAAGGTGAAGGTCCCAGGGATTCAGTAAACATGAAAGGAAGCATCGGAATCTAAAACTGGTCTCACAGGAACGGCTACCAGCATAGACTGTAAGAAGACTCGGTCTTCTTGTACTTAAGTCTGCATTGTGCCTTTTGTATTTAAATCCGATGCTATTTCTGTAATTCATCGTCAATGTGACGCTCCAAGGGATACATTAAAGTGCAGTTGTGCATCGGAATCGACAACTGGTGACACAGGAAAGGCTCTAAACATAGACAGTAAGAAGAGACAGTCTTATTGTACTTAGGTCGGCATTGTGTCTTTTGTATGTATTTGAGATGCAATTTTTGTATTTCATCGTCAATGTGGAGGTCCAAGGGATACAGTATACCTGAAGTGAAGCATCGGAATCTAAAACTGGTCTTACAGGAGAGGCTCAAAACATAGACAGTTAGAAGACTCAGTCTTCTTGTACTTATGTCTGCATTGTGCCTTTTGTATTTAATTCCGATGCAATTTCTGTGTTTCATCGTCAATGTGAAGATCCAAGGGATACAGTAAAACTGCAGTTGTGCATCGGAATCTAAGACAGGTGACACAGGAAACGCTCAAAGCATAGACTGTAGAAAGAGTTAGTCTCCTCTTACTTAGGTCGAAATTGTGCCCTTTGTGTTTAATTCCGATGCAATTTCTATGTTCGCCGTCAATGTGAAGGTCTAAGGGCTACAGTAAACCTGAAATGAAGCATCGGAATCTAAAACTGGTCTCACAGGAGAGGCTCAAAACATAGAGAGTAAGAAGACTCAGTCTTCTTGTACTTAGGTCGGCATTGTGCCTCGTCTGTTTATTTCCGATGCAATTTTTGTATTTCATCGTCAAGGTGAAGGTCCATGGGATACAGTAAACCTGCAGTTGTGCATCGGAATCTAAAACTGGTGACACGGCAAAGGCTCTAAACATAAAAACCTAAAAAATGTTATTCTTGTTGTACTTAAGTCTGCATTGTGCCTCTTGTATTTAATTCCGATGCAATTTATCTGTTTCCTCGTCAATGTGAAGTTCCAAGGGATACAGTAATCCTGCAGTGGTGCATCGGACTCTAAAAATGGTGACACAGGAAAGGCTTAAACGATCCACAGTAAGAAGACTCAGTCTTCTTCTACATACGTCGGTTTTGTGCCTTTGGTATTTAATTCCGATGCAATGTCTGTGTTTCATCGTCAATGTGAAGGTCCGAGGGATACAGTAAACCTGCAGTTGTGCATCGGAATCTTAAACCGGGTGACACAGGAAAGACTCAAATCATAGACACTAAGAACAGTCAGTCTTCTTGTACTTAGGTCGGCATTGTGCCTCGTCTGTTTATTTCCGATGCAATTTCTGTATTTCATCGGCTAGAAGAAGGTCCAAGGGATACAGTAAACCTCAAGTGAAGCATCGGAATCTAAAACTGATCTGACAGGAAAGGCTCAAACGTAGACAGTAAGAAGACTCCGTCTTCTTTTACTTAAGTCGGCGTTGCGCCTTTTGTATTTAATTCAGAAGCAATTTTTATGTTTCATCGTCAATGTGAAGGGCCAAGGGATACAGTAAACTTGAAGTGAAGCATCAGAATGTAAAACCGGTCTCACAGGAAGGGGTCAAATTATAGACAGTTTTAAGACTCAGCCTTCTCGTACTCATGTCGTCATTAAGCCTGTTGTATTTTATTCCGATGCAATTTCTGTGTTTCATCGTCAATGTGAATGTCCGAGGGATACAGTAAACCTGCAGTTGTGCATCGGAATCTAAACATCAATACAGGAAAGGCTCAAAACATAGACACTAAGAAAAGTCAGTCTTCTTGTACTTAAGTCGGCATTGTGCATTTGTATTTAATTCCGATGCAATTTTTGTGTTTCATCGTCCAAGTGAAGGTCCAAGGGATACAGTAAACCTAAAGTGAACCATCAGAATCTAAAACGGGTCTCACAGGAAAAGGTCTAAACATAGACAGTAAGAAGACTCAGTCCTCTTGTACTTAAGTCTGCATTGTGCCTTTTGTACTAATTTCCGATGCAATTTCTGTGTTACATCGTCAATGTGAAGGTCCAAGGGATACAGTAAACCTGCAGGTGTGCATCGGAATCTGAAACTGGTGACACAGGAAAGGCTCAAAGCATAGACACTAATAAAAGTCAGTCTTCTTGTACTTAAATCGGCATTGTGCCTTTTGTGTTTCATTCCGACGCAATTTCGTGTTTCATCGTCAAAGTGAAGGTCCAAGGGATAAAGTAAACCTGCAGTTGTGCATCGGAATCTAAAACTGATGATACAGGAAAGGCTCAAACCATAGAGACGAAGAAATGTCAGTCATCTTGTACATAAGTCGGCATTGTGCCTTTTGTATTTGATTCCGATGCAATTTTTGTGTCTCATCGTCAATGTAAAGGCCCAAGGGAAACAGAAAACCAGCAGTTGTGCATCGGAATCTGAAACTGGTGTTACAGGAAAGGCTTATAACATAGACACTAAGAAAAGTTAGTCCTTATGTACATAAGTCGGCATTGAGCCTTTTGTAATTAATTGCGATGCAATATCTGTGTTTCAACGTCAATGTGACGGTCCAAGGGATACAGTAAACCTGCAGTTGTGTATAGGACTCTAAAACTGGTGACACAGGAAAGGCACAAATCATAGACACAATGAAAAGTCAGTCTTCTTGTACTTAAGGCGGCATTGTGCCTTTGGTATTTCATTCCGTTGCAATATCTGTGTTTCATCGTCAAAGTGTAGGTCCAAGGGATACAGTTAACCTGCAGTTGTGCATCGGACGCAAAAACTGGTGACACAGGAAAGGCTCAAAACATAGACACTAAGAAAAGTCAGTCTTCTCGTATTTAAGTCGGCATTGTGCCTTTTGTATTTAATTCCGATGCAATTTTTGTGTTTCATCGTCAAAGTGAAGGTCCAAGGAATACAGTAATCCTGAAGTGATGCATCAGAATCTAAAACTGGTTTCACACGAAAGGGTCAAAACATAGACAGTAAGAAGACTCAGTCTTCTTGTACTTAAGTCGGCATTGTGCTTTTTCATTTAATTCCGATGCATTTTTTGTGTTTCATCGTCAAAGTGATGGTCCAAGGGATATAGTAATCCTGAAGTGATGCATCAGCATCTGAAACTGGTCTCACAGGAAGGGTCAAAAATAGACAGTAAGAAGACTCAGTCTTCATGTACTTAAGTCGGCATTGTGCGTTTTCTATTTAATTCCGATGCAATTTCTGTGTTTCATCGACAATGTGAAGGTCCCAGGAATACTGTAAACCTGCAGTTGTACATCGTACTCTAAAACAGGTGACACAGGAAGGGCTTAAAATATAGACACTAAGAATAGTCAGTCTTCTTGTACTTAGTAGGCATTGTGCCTTTTGTATTTCATTCCGTTGCAATTTTTGTGTTTCATCGTCAATGTGAAGGTCCAAGGTAACAGTAAACCTGGAGTTGTGCCTCGGACGCTTAAACTGGTCTCACAAGAAAGGCTCAAACTTAGCCAGTAAGAGGACTCAGTCTACTTGTACTTAAGTCGGCATTGTGCGTTTTTGTCTTTTATTCCGATGCAATGTTTGTGTTTCATCGACAATGTGAAGGTCCAAGGGATACAGCAAACCTGAAGTGAAGCATCGGACTCTAAAAATGGTGACACAGGAAATGCTCAAATCATAGACACTAAGAAAAGTCAGTCTCCTTGTACTTAAGTCGGCATTGTGCATTTTGAAATTAATTCCGAAGAAATTTTTGTGTTTCAGCGTCAATGTGAAGTTCCAAGGGATACAGTAATCCTGCAGTTCTGCATCCGACTTTAAAACTGGTGACAAATGAGAGGCTCAAATCATAGACACTAAGAAAAGTCAGTCTTCTTGTACTTAAGTCTGCAGTGTGCCTTATGTATTTAATTCCGATGCAATTTTTGTGTTTCATCGTCAAAGTGAAGGTCCAAGGGGTACAGAAAACCTGCAGTTGTGCTTCGGACTCTAAAACTGGTCTCACAGAAATGGGTCAAAACATAGACAGTAAGAGGACTCAGTCTTCTTGTACTTACGTCGGCCTTGTGCCTTTTGAATTTAATTCCGATGCAATATCTGTGATTCAACGTCTATGTGTAGGTCCAAGGGATACAGTAAAAGTGCAGTTGTGCATCGGACTGTAAAACAGCTGACACCGGAAAGCCTTAAAACATAGACACTATGAAAAGTCAGTTATCTTGTACTTAAGTCGGATTTGTGCCTTTTGTATTTCATTCCCATGCTATATTTGTATTTATTCGTCAAAGTGAACGTCCATGGGATACAGTAAACCTGAAGTGAAGCATCAGAATGTAAAACCGGTCTCACAGGAAAGGGTCAAATTATAGACAGTTTTAAGACTCAGCCTTCTCGTACTCATGTCGTCATTGAGCCTGTTGTATTTTATTCCGATGCAATTTCTGTGTTTCATCGTCAATGTGAATGTCCGAGGGATACAGTAAACCTGCAGTTGTGCATCGGAATCTAAACACCAATACAGGAAAGGCTCAAAACATAGACACTAAGAAAAGTCGGTCTTCTTGTACTTAAG
The DNA here is from genome assembly GCF_021461395.2 of Schistocerca americana. Taxonomy (NCBI): domain Eukaryota; kingdom Metazoa; phylum Arthropoda; class Insecta; order Orthoptera; family Acrididae; genus Schistocerca; species Schistocerca americana. The sequence goes on along the minus strand of NC_060124.1, from coordinate 595,694,374 downwards.
TCGGCATTGTGCCTTTTGTATTTAATTCCGATGCAATTTTTGTGTTTCATCGTCAAAGTGAAGGTCCAAGGGATACAGTAAACCTAAAGTGAACCATCAGAATCTAAAACGGGTCTCACAGGAAAAGGTCTAAACATACACAGTAAGAAGACTCAGTCCTCTTGTACTTAAGTCTGCATTGTGCCTTTTGTACTAATTTCCGATGCAATTTCTGTGTTACATCGTCAATGTGAAGGTCCAAGGGATACAGTAAACCTGCAGGTGTGCATCGGAATCTGAAACTGGTGACACAGGAAAGGCTCAAAGCATAGACACTAAGAAAAGTCAGTCTTCTTGTACTTAAATCGGCCATGTGGTGCTTTTGTGTTTCATTCCGACGCAATTTCGTGTTTCATCGTCAAAGTGAAGGTCCAAGGGATAAAGTAAACCTGCAGTTGTGCATCGGATTCTAAAACTGGTGATACAGGAAATGCTCAAACCATAGAGACTAAGAAATGTCAGTCATCTTGTACATAAGTCGGCATTGTGCCTATTGTATTTGATTCCGATGCAATTTTTGTGTCTCATCGTCAATGTAAAGGCCCAAGGGAAACAGTAAACCAGCAGTTGTGCATCGGAATCTGAAACTGGTGTTACAGGAAAGGCTTATAACATAGACACTAAGGAAAGTCAGTCCTTATGTACATAAGTCGGCATTGAGCCTTTTGTAATTAATTGCGATGCAAATTTTGTATTTCATCGTCAAAGTGAAGGTCCAAGGTATACAGTGAACGTGCAGAGTTGCTTCGGACTCTAAAACTGATCTCACAGGAACGCGTCAAATCAGAAACAGTAAGAGGATTAATCATCTTGTACTTAAGTCGGCATTGTGCCTTTTGTATTTCATTCCGATGCAATATCTGTGTTTCAACGTCAATGTGACGGTCCAAGGGATACAGTAAACCTGCAGTTGTGTATAGGACTCTAAAACTGGTGACACAGGAAAGGCTCAAAACATAGACACTAAGAAAAGTCAGTCTTCTTGTATTTAAGTCGGCATTGTGCCTTTTGTATTTAATTCCGATGCAATTTTTGTGTTTCACCGTCAAAGTGAAGGTCGAAGGGATACAGTAAACCTGAAGTGATGCATCCGAATCTAAAACTGGTCTCACAGTAAAGGGTCAAAGCATAGACAGAAAGAAGACTCAGCCTTCTTGTAGTTAATTCGGCATTGTGCCTTTTGTATTTAATTCCGATGCAATTTCTGTGATTCATCGTCAATGTGAAGGTCCAAGGAATACAGTAAACCTGTAGGTGTGCATCGAAATCTGAAACTGGTGACACAGGTAAATCTCAAAACATAGACACTAAGAAAAGTCAGTCTTCTTGTACTTAAGTCGGCTTTGTGGCTTTTGTATTTAAATGCGATGCAAGTTTTGAAATTCATCGTCAAAGAGAAGGTCTAAGGTATACAGTGATACTGCAGTTGTGCTTCGGACTCTAAAAACTGTTCACACAGGAAAGGGTCAAAACATAGACAGTAAGAGGTTTCAGTCCTCTTGTAGTTAAGTCGGCATTGTGCCTTTTGTATTTAATAACGATGCAATTCCTGTGTTTCATCGTCAATGTGAAGGTCCAAGGGATACAGTAAACCTGCACTTGTGCTTCGGACTATAAAACTAGTCTGTCAGGAAAAGATTTAAGCATAGACAGTTAGAGAACTCTGTCATCAAGTACTGAAGTCGGCATTGTGCCTCTTGTATTTCATTCCGATGCTATTTTTGTACTTCATCGTCAAGGTGAAGGTCCCAGGTATACAGTAAACCTGGAGATGTGCATCGGAATGTAAAACTGATGACACAATAAAGGCTCAAAGCATAGACTATGAGAAGACTCAGTCTTCTTGTACTTAAGTCGGCATTGTGCCTTTTCTACTTACTTCCGACGCAATTTAGTGTTTCGTCGTCAATGTGAAGGTCCAAGGGATACAGTAAACCTGCAGTTGTGCATCCGACTCTAAAACTGGTGACAAATGAAAGGCTCAAATCATAGACACTAAGAAAAGTCAGACATCTTCTACTTAAGTCGGCAGTGTGCCTTTTGTATTTAATTCCGATGCAATTTTTGTGTTTCATCGTCAAAGTGAAGGTCGAAGGGATACAGTAAACCTGAAGTGATGCATCGGAATCTAAAACTGGTCTCACAGGAGAGGGTCAAAGCATAGACAGTAAGAAGACTCAGCCTTCTTATACTTAAGTCGCCATTGGACTTTTGTATTTAATTCCGATGCAATTTTTGTGTTTCATCGTCAAACTGAAGGTCCAAGGGATACAGGAAACCTGCAGTTGTGCATCCGACTCTAAAACTGGTGACAAATGAAAGGCTCAAATCATAGACACTAAGAAAAGTCAGACATCTTGTACTTAAGTCGGCAGTGTGCCTTTTGTATTTAATTCCGATGCAATTTTTGTGTTTCATCGTCAAAGTGAAGGTCGAAGGGATACAGTAAACCTGAAGTGATGCATCGGAATCTAAAACTGGTCTCACAGGAGAGGGTCAAAGCATAGACAGTAAGAAGACTCAGCCTTCTTATACTTAAGTCGGCATTGGACTTTTGTATTTAATTCCGACAAAATTTCTGTGTTTCATCGTCAATGTGAAGGTCGAAGGGATACAGTAAACCTGAAGTGATGCATCCGAATCTAAAACTGGTCTCACAGTAAACGCTTAAAGCATAGAGAGTAAGAAGACTCAGCCTTCTTGTAGTTAATTCGGCATTGTGCATTTTGTATTGAATTCCGATGGAATATCTGTGTTTCATCGTCAATGTGAAGGTCCAAGAGATACAGTAAACCTGAAGTGATGCATCGGAATCTAAAACCGGCCTCACAGGAAAGGGTCAAAACATAGACAATAAGAAGACTCAGTCTTCTTGTACTTAAGTCGGCATTGTGCCTTTTGTATTTTATTCCGATGCAATATCTGTGTTTCATCGTCAATGTGAAGGTCCCAGGGATACAGTAAACCTGCAGTTGTAAATCGTACCCTAAAACGGATGACACTTAAAAGACTTAAAACATACACACTAAGAAAAGTCAGTCTCCTTGTACTTTAGTCGGCATTGTGCCTTATGTATTTCATTCCGATGCAATATCTGTGTTACATCGTCAATGTAACGGTCCAAGGGATACTGTAAACCTGCAGTTGTGCCTAGGACTCTAAAACTGGTGACACAGGAAAGGCTCAAAACATAGACACTAAGAAAAGTCAGTCTTCTTGTATTTAAGCCGGCATTGTGCTTTTTGTGTTTAATTCCGATGCAATTTTGTTGTTTCATCGTCGAAGTGAAGGTCGAAGGGATACAGTAAACCTGAAGTGATGCATCGGAATCTAAAACTGGTCTCGCACGAAAGGGTCAAAGCAAAGACAGTAAGAAAACTCAGCCTTCTTGTAGATAAGTCGGCATTGTGCCTTATGTATTTAATTCCCATGCAATTTCTGTGTTTCATCGTTAATGTGAGGGCCCAAGGAATACAGTAAACCTGCAGTTGTGCATCGGAATCTGAAACTGGTGACACAGGAAAGGCTCAAAACATAGACACAAAGAAAAGTCCGTCTTCTTTTACTTAAGTCAGCATTGTGCCTTTTGTATTTAATTGCGATGTAAGTTTTGTGTTTCATCGTCAAAGTGAAGTTCCAAGGGATACAGTAAACCTGCAGTTGTGCATCCGACTCTAAAACTGGTGACAAATGAGAGGCTCAAATCATAGACACTAAGAAAAGTCAGTCTTCTTGTACTTAAGTCTGCAGTGTGCCTTATGTATTTAATTCCGATGCAATTTTTGTGTTTCATCGTCAAAGTGAAGGTCCAAGGAATACAGTAATCCTGAAGTGATGCATCAGAAACTAAAACTGGTTTCACACGAAAGGGTCAAAACATAGACAGTAAGAAGACTCAGTCTTCTTGTACTTAAGTCGGCATTGTGCCATTTGTATTTAATTCCGATGCAATTTCTGTGTTTCATCTTCAATGTGACGGTCCAAGGGATACAGTAAACCTGCAGTTGTGCATCGAAATCTGAAACTGGTGACACAGGAAAGGCTCATAGCATAGACACTAAGAAAAATCAGTCTTCTTGTACTTAAATCGCCCTTGTGCCTTTGTATTTAATTGCGATGCTTTTTTTGTGTTTCATCGTCAAAGTGAAGGTCCATGGTAAACAGTAATCCTGCAGTTGTGCTTCGGACTCGAAAAACTGGTCCCACAGGAAAAGGTCAAAACATAGACAGTAAGAGGACTCAGTCTTCTTGTACTTAAGTCGGCCTTGTGCCTTTTGAATTTAATTCCGATGCAATATCTGTGATTCAACGTCTATGTGTAGGTCCAAGGGATACAGTAAACCTGCAGTTGTGCATCGGACTGTAAAACAGGTGACACTGGAAAGCCTTAAAACATAGACACTATGAAAAGTCAGTCATCTTGTACTTAAGTCGGATTTGTGGCTTTTGTATTTCATTCCCATGCTATATTTGTATTTAATCGTCAAAGTGAACGTCCAAGGGATAGAGTAAACCTGAAGTGAAGCATCAGAATCTAAAACCGGTCTCACAGGAAAGGGTCTAAACTTCGACAGTAAGACGACTCAGCCATCTCGTACTCATGTCGGCATTGAGCCTTTTGTATTTAATTCCGATGCAATTTCTGTGTTTCATCGTCAATGTGACGGTCCAAGGGATACTGTCAACCTGCAGTTGTGCATCTGACTCTAATACTGGTGACAGAGGAAAGGCTCAAAGCATTGAAACTAAGAAATGTCAGTCTCCTTGTACTTAAGTCGGCATTGTGCCTTTTGTATTTAATTCCGATGCAATTTTTATGTTTCATCGTGAAAAGGAAGGTCCAAGGGATACATTAAACCTGAAGTTAACCATCGGAATCTAAAACAGGTCTCAAAGGAAAATGTCAAAACATACACAGTAAGAAGACTCTGTCTTCTTTTACTTAAGTCGGCGTTGTGCCTTTTGAATATAATTCCGATGCAATATCTGTGTTTCATCGTCAATGTGACGGTCCATGGGATACAGTAAACCTGCAGTTGTGCATCCGACTCTAAAACTGGTGACAAATGAGAGGTTTAAATCATAGACACTAAGAAAAGTCAGTCTTCTTGTACTTAAGTTGGCAGTGTGCCTTTGTTTTTAATCGCGATGCAATTTTTGTGTTTCATCGATAAAGTGAAGCTCCAAGGTAACAGTGAACCTGCAGTTGTGCTTCGCACTCTAAAAACTGGTCTCACAGGAAAGGGTCAAAACATAGACAGTAAGAGGACTCAGTCTTCTTGTACTTAAGTCCGCTATGTGCCTTATGTATTTCATTCCGATGCAATTTTTGTGTTTCATCGTCAAGGTGAAAGTCCAAGGGATACAGTAAACCTGCAGTTGTGCATCGGAATCTAAAACTGGTGACACAGGAAAGGCTTAAATCATAGACACTATGAAAAGTCAGTCCTCTTGTACATAAGTCGGCACTGTGCCTATTGTATTTAATTCCGATGCAATTTCTGTGTTTCATCGCCAATGTGAAGGTCCAAGGTATATAGTATACCTGCAGTTGTGCTTCGGACTCTAAAACTGGTCTCACAGGAAAGGGTCAAAACATAGACAGTAAGAGGACTCAATCTTCTTGTAGTTAAGTCGTCAGTGTGCCTTTTTTATTTAATTCCGATGCAATTTTTGTGATTCATCGTCAAAGTGAAGGTTCAAGGGATGCAGTAAACCTGATGTGATGCATCGGAATCTAAAACTGGTCTCACAAGAAAGGGTCATATATAGACAGTAAGAAGGCTCAGCCTTCTTGTACTGAAGGCGGCATTATGCCTTTTGTATTTAATTCCGATGCAATTTTTGTGTGTCATCGTTAATGTGATGGTCCAAGGTATACAGTAAACCTGCAGTTGTGCTTCGGACCCTAAAACTGGTCTCACAGGAAAGGGTCAAATCATAGACAGTAAGTGGACTCAGTCTTCGTGTACTTAAGTCGGCATTGTGCCTCTTGTCTTTCATTCCGATGCTATTTTTGTATTTCATCGTCAAAGTGAAGGTCCAAGGTATACAGTAAACCTGCAGTTATGCTTCGGACTCGAAAAACTGGTCTCACAGGAAAGGGTCAAAACATAGTCAGTAAGAGGACTCAGTCTTCTTGTACTTAAGTCGGCCTTGTGCCTTTTGAATTTAATTCCGATGCAATATCTGTGATTCAACGTCTATGTGTAGGTCCAAGGGATACAGTAAACCTGCAGTTGTGCATCGGACTGTAAAACAGGTGACACCGGAAAGCCTTAAAACATAGACACTATGAAAAGTCAGTCATCTTGTACTTAAGTCGGATTTGTGCCTTTTGTATTTCATTCCCATGCTATATTTGTATTTAATCGTCAAAGTGAACGTCCAAGGGATACAGTAAACCTGAAGTGAAGCATCAGAATCTAAAACCGGTCTCACAGGAAAGGGTCAAAACTTCGACAGTAAGACGACTCAGCCATCTCGTACTCATGTCGGCATTGAGCCTTTTGTATTTAATTCCGATGCAATTTCTGTGTTTCATCGTCAATGTGACGGTCCAAGGGATACTGTCAAACTGCAGTTGTGCATCGGACTCTAATACTGGTGACAGAGGAAAGGCTCAAAGCATTGAAACTCAGAAATGTCAGTCTCCTTGTACTTAAGTCGGCATTGTGCTTTTGTATTTAATTCCGATGCAATTTTTGTGTTTCATCGTGAAAAGGATGGTCCAAGGGATACATTAAACCTGAAGTTAACCATCGGAATCTAAAACAGGTCTCACAGGAGAGGGTCAAAACATACAGAGTAAGAAGACTCTGTCTTCTTTTACTTAAGTCGGCGTTGTGCCTTTTGAATATAATTCCGATGCAATATCTGTGTTTCAATGTAAATGTGACGGTCCATGGGATACAGTAAACCTGCAGTTGTGCATCCGACTCTAAAACTGGTGACAAATGAGAGGTTTAAATCATAGACACTAAGAAAAGTCAGTCTTCTTGTACTTAAGTTGGCAGTGTGCCTTTGTTTTTAATTGCGATGCAATTTTTGTGTTTCATCGATAAAGTGAAGCTCCAAGGTAACAGTGAACCTGCAGTTGTGCTTCGCACTCTAAAAACTGGTCTCACAGGAAAGGGTCAAAACATAGACAGTAAGAGGACTCAGTCTTCTTGTACTTAAGTCCGCTATGTGCCTTATGTATTTCATTCCGATGCAATTTTTGTGTTTCATCGTCAAGGTGAAGGTCCAAGGGATACAGTAAACCTGCAGTTGTGCATCGGAATCTGAAACTGGTGACACAGGAAAGGCTTAAATCATAGACACTAAGAAAAGTCAGTCCTCTTGTACATAAGTCGGCACTGTGCCTATTGTATTTAATTCCGATGCAATTTCTGTGCTTCATCGCCAATGTGAAGGTCCAAGGTATATAGTATACCTGCAGTTGTGCTTCGGACTCTAAAACTGGTCTCACAGGAAAGGGTCAAAACATAGATAGTAAGAGGACTCAATCTTCTTGTAGTTAAGTCGTCAGTGTGCCTTTTTTATTTAATTCCGATGCAATTTTTGTGATTCATCGTCAAAGTGAAGGTTCAAGGGATACAGTAAACCTGAAGTGATGCATCGGAATCTAAAACTGGTCTCACAAGAAAGGGTCATATATAGACAGTAAGAAGGCTCAGCCTTCTTGTACTGAAGGCGGCATTATGCCTTTTGTATTTAATTCCGATGCAATTTTTGTGTGTCATCGTCAATGTGATGGTCCAAGGTATACAGTAAACCTGCAGTTGTGCTTCGGACCCTAAAACTGGTCTCACAGGAAAGGGTCAAAACATAGACAGTAATAGGACTCACTCTTCTTGTTCTTAAGTCGGCCTTGTGCCTTTTGTATTTCATTCCGATGCAATTTTTGTGTCTCATCGTCAATGTGAATGTCCAAGGGATACAGTAAACCTGCAGTAGTGCAACGGAATCTGAAACTGGTGACACAGGAAAGGCTTAAAACATAGACACTAAGAAAAGTCAGTCCTCTTGTACATAAGTGGGCATTGTGCCTTTTGTATTTCATTCCGATGCAATTTTTGTGTTTCATCGTCAAAGATAAGAATTACTATTAATAACAGTCTTGATCACAATTTATTTAACAAGGTGACCGGTTTCGACCACTACTGTGGTCCTCTTCAGACCATCGGGTAGGAACCTCTTTCTGTTGGAGAATCACTTTTTAACACGTTTCAAAGAACATACTACTGGTACTGCACGCATAAAATCAATATTTGGTCAACATCTTGATGGATACAATAATTCTGAGGGTTGCATTTCTAGCAATTTGAAAATATTACATACTGTGCCAAAAGGATCACTGCTAAATACCTTAGAGGAAATTGAAATTTTTTCACTTCACAAAAGTAATCCATTATCTGTTTTAAACGAACAACTTCAGTTCAAAGACAAAAATTGTTTGAGCTTTTCGATGATCTGCTTTAGAATGTTTACTCTTCTGTTCTTTGTTTGAAAAGTTAAATATATATATATATATATATATATATATATATATATATATATATATATATATATTTATATATATATATATTTGAATTATAAAGACTTTTAGCAAATATTTTATCTTTACATTGCAATTGTCTTTTACCAAACATTATTTTATGATTGACTATATGCTGTAGAATTTTTGCTTTTATGCTTTTAGACTGCATATTGCTAATTCGCAGCGTTTTTTTTTTTTTTTGACACTGGTTCATAATTTTATAATTTTTAAAGTCTTTCATTTTATTTGCTTATATGACTGGCATATAAACAGAGGAATAGCAATGCATTAAATGGAAAAAATAGATAATATTTCATATATACGGACAACTACTTCATATAATATTTGGGCACCATGTAGTATACATGTTAGCTACAGATTATTGTAGCTTACTCTTTTCGTTTCAATAAAGACAAATTGCTACTCAATAATACATCGTGTGATGCCACAGTCTTTGCCATTCTACTTCGCAACAAATTCATTGGAAAGAAGCCTTCTGCCACATCTTTGCACTGTTGTTTGTCCTCACCATGGCAACCACTAGTTCCACTATCGACTTTACAACAACTTTAGTGAAAGAAGCCTGCTGCATCATCTTTGCAACGGCGTCTAACTTCACCATAGCAACCAGTGGTTCCAAATGGTTCACTGACAGGCCTTGAGAGGGCAACCCATGTACTGCCAAACCGAAGTTCATTTTCCTACATATTTAAATATTTTTAACGCTTCTTAATTGACAATAGCTGTTTAATAAGCTAAGTTTAGTGTGTATTTATTTCTAATTCTTAAAATGTTTTTTTAACTAAGAAATATTAAATTGTAATTCGACTTATAACTCATTGGTTAATAATGACATCATGCAGTCAGAAGTGGGTGGAGCCTCCATTATATATAGTAAGACGTGCACTGGTTTCTCCAGTAGTGGTTCTCCAACAGAAAGAGGTTCCTACTCATTGGTAATTCAACTTTTTATAGCTTTACAACTTTATGTATTCTGTTTAATGTACACTCCTGGAAATGGAAAAAAGAACACATTGACACCGGTGTGTCAGACCCACCATACTTGCTCCGGACACTGCGAGAGGGCTGTACAAGCAATGATCACACGCACGGCACAGCGGACACACCAGGAACCGCGGTGTTGGCCGTCGAATGGCGCTAGCTGCGCAGCATTTGTGCACCGCCGCCATCAGTGTCAGCCAGTTTGCCGTGGCATACGGAGCTCCATCGCAGTTTTTAACACTGGTAGCATGCCGCGACAGCGTGGACGTGAACCGTATGTGCAGTTGACGGACTTTGAGCGAGGGCGTATAGAGGACATGCGGGAGGCCGGGTGGACGTACCGCCGAATTGCTCAACACGTGGGGCGTGAGGTCTCCACAGTACATCGATGTTGTCGCCAGTGGTCGGCGGAAGGTGCACGTGCCCGTCGACCTGGGACCGGACCGCAGCGACGCACGGATGCACGCCAAGACCGTAGGATCCTACGCAGTGCCGTAGGGGACCGCACCGCCACTTCCCAGCAAATTAGGGACACTGGTGCTCCTGGGATATCGGCGAGGACCATTCGCAACCGTCTCCATGAAGCTGGGCTACGGTCCCGCACACCGTTAGGCCGTCTTCCGCTCACGCCCCAACATCGTGCAGTCCGCCTCCAGTGGTGTCGCGACAGGCGTGAATGGAGGGACCAATGGAGACGTGTCGTCTTCAGCGATGAGAGTCGCTTCTGCCTTGGTGCCAATGATGGTCGCATTCGTGTTTGGCGCCGTGCAGGTGAGCGCCACAATCAGGACTGCATACGACCAAGGCACACAGGGCCAACACCCGGCATCATGGTGTGGGGGGCGATCTCCTACACTGGCCGTACACCACTGGTGATCGTCGAGGGGACACTGAATAGTGCACGGTACATCCAAACCGTCATCGAACCCATCGTTCTACCATTCCTTGACCGGCAAGGGAACTTGCTGTTCCAACAGGACAATGCACGTCTGCATGTATCTCGTGCCACCCAACGTGCTCTAGAAGGTGTAAGTCAACTACCCTGGCCAGCAAGATATCCGGATCTGTCCCCCACTGAGCATGTTTGGGACTGAATGAAGCGTCGTCTCACGCGGTCTGCACGTCCAGCACGAACGCTGGTCCAACTGAGGCGCCAGGTGGAAATGGCATGGCAAGCCGTTCCACAGGACTACATCCAGCATCTCTACGATCGTCTCCATGGGAGAATAGCAGCCTGCATTGCTGCGAAAGGTGGATATACACTGTACTAGTGCCGACATTGTGCATGCTCTGTTGCTTGTGTCCATGTGCCTGTGGTTCTTTCAGTGTGATCATGTGATGCATTTGACCCCAGGAATGTGTCAATAAAGTTTCCCCTTCCTGGGACAATGAATTCTCTGTGTTCTTATTTCAAATTCCAGGAGTGTATGTAGCCCTCTAATTGGAGCTTTGTATACAACTTATAGGTCTGAAGATGACCACAGTAGTGCTCGAAACCGGTCACCTTGTTAAATAAATTGTGATCAAGAGAGTTTTTAATAGTAATGATTTATAAGGCATTGATCACTGCCGTTCCCATAAAGCATTCAAAAGTAAGTCAAAGTGAAGGTCCAAGGGATACAGTAAACGTGAAGTGATGCATCAGAAACTAAAACTGGTCTCACAGGGAAGGGTCAAAGCATAGACAGTAAGAAGACTCAGCCTTCTTATACTTAAGTCGGCATTGTGCCTTTTGTATTTAATTCCGATCCAATTATTGTGTTTCATCGTCAATGTGGAGGTCCGAGGGATACAGTAAACCTGCAGTTGTGTTTCGGAATCTGAAAATGGTGACACAGGAAAGGCTCAAATCATAGACACTAAGAAAAGTCATTCTTCTTAGACTTAAGTCGGCATTGTGCTTTTTGTATTTAATTGCGATGAAATTTTTGCATTTCATCGTCAAAGTGAAGGTCCAAGGTATACAGTAAACCTGCATTTGTGCTTCGGACTACAAAACTGGTCTTTCAGGAAAGGGTTTAAGCATAGACAGTCAGAGGACTCAGTCTTCTTATACTTAAGTCGGCATTGTGCCTTTTGTAGTTCATTCCGATGCAATGTGTGTGTCATCGTTAATGTTATAGTCCAAGGGTTACAGTAAACTTGCAGTTGTGCATCGGACTCTAAAACTGGTGACACAGGAAAGGCTCAAACATAGACACTAAGAAAAGTCAGTCATCTTGTATTTAAGTCCGAATTGTGCCCTTTGAATTTCATTCCGACGCAATTTCTGTGTTTCAATCGTCAAAGTGAAGGTCCAAGGGATACAGTAAACCTGCAGTTGTGCATCGGAATCTGAAACTGGTGACACAGGAACGTCTCAAAACATCGCCACTAAGAAAAGGCAGTCTTCTTGTACTTATGTTCGCATTGTGCCTTTTGTTTTTAATTGCGATGCAGTGTTTATGTTTCATCGTCAAAGTGAAGGTCCAAGGTATACAGTAAACCTGCAGTTGTGCTTCGGACCCTAAAACTGGTCTCACAGGAAAGGGTCAAAACATAGACACTAGGAGGACTCAGTCATCTTGTACTTACGTCGGCATTGTGCCTCTTGTATTTCATTCCGATGCAATATCTGTGTTTCATCGTCAATGTGAAGGTCCAAGGGATACAGTAAACCTGGAGTTGTGCATCGGACTCTAAAACTGGTGACACAGGAGAGGCTCAAATCATAGACACTGAGAAAAGTCAGTCTTCTTGTACTTAACTCGCCAGTGTGCCTTTTGTATTTAATTCCGATGCAATTTTCGTGTTTCATCGTCACAGTGAAGGTCCCAGTGATACAGTAAACCTGAAGTGATGCATCGGAATCTACAACTGGTCTCATAGGAAAGGGTCAAAGCAAAGACAGTAAGAAGACTCAGCCATGTTGTACTTAAGTCGGAATTGTGCCTTTTGTATTTAATTGCTATGCAATTTTTGTGTTTCATCGTCAATGTGAAGGTCCGAGGGATACAGAAATCCTGAAGTGAACCATAGGAATCTAAAACTGGTCTCACTGGAAAGGTTCAAAGCATAAACAGTAAGAAGACTCAGTCTTCTTGTAATTAAGTCGGCATTGGGCGTTTTGTATTTAATTCCGATGCAATTTCTGTGGTTCCTCGTCAATGAGAAGGTCCAAGGTATACAGTAAACCTGCAGTTGTGCATCGGAATCTCAGACTGGTGACACAGGAAAGGCTCAAAACATAGACACTACGAGAAGTCAGTCATCTTGTACTTAAGTCGGCAGTGTGCCTTTTGTATTTAATTCCGATCCAATTTTTTGTTTCACCGTCAAAGTGAAAGTCCAAGGGATGCAGTAACCCAGCAGTTGTGCATCGGAATCTGAAACTGGTGACAGAGGAAAGGCTCAAAGCGTAGACACTAAGAAAAGTCAATCTTGTTGTAGTTATGTCGGAATTATCTTTTTCTAATTAATTCGGACGCAATTTTTGTGTTTCAGCGTCAAAGTGAAGGTGCAAGGGATACAGTAAACCTGCAGTTGTGCATCGTACTCTAAAACGAGCGACACAGGAAAGGCTTAAAACATAGACACTATGAAAAGACAGTCTTCTTGCACTTAAGTCGGAATTGTGCCTTTTCTATTTAATTCCGATGCAATTTCTGTGCTTCATCGTCAATGTGAAGGTCCAACGGATACAGTAAACCTGCAGTTGTGTGTTGGAATCTGAGACTGGTGACCCAGGAAAGGCTCAAAAGATAGACACTAAGAAAAGTCTGTCATCTTCTACCTAATTCGGCATTGTGCCTTTTGTATTTAATTGCTATGCAATTTTTGTGTTTCGTCGTCTAAGTGAAGGTCCAAGGTATACAGTAAGCCTGCAGTTGTGCTTCGGACTCTAAAACTGGTCTCACAGGAAAGGGTCAAGGCATAGACAGTAAGAGGACTCAGTCATCGTCTACTTAAGTTGTCATTGTGCCATTTGTATAACATTCCGATGCAATATCTGTGTTTCATCGTCAATGTGAAGGTCCAATTGATACAGTTAACTTGCAGTGGTGCATCGGGCTCAAAAATTGGAGACACAGGAAAGGCTCAAATCATAGACCCTAAGATAAGTCAGGCTTTATGTACTTAAGTGGGCATTGTGCCTATTGCATTTAATTCCGACGCAATTTTTGTGTTCCATCGTCAAAGTGAAGGTCCAAGGGAAACAGTAAACCTAAATTGATGCATCGGAATCTAAGACTGGTCTCACAGGAAGGGGACAAAACATAGACAGTAAGAAGACTCAGTCTTCTTGTACTTAAGTCGGCATTGTGACTTTTGTATTTAATTCAGATGCAATTTCTGTGTTTCATCGTCAATGTGAAAGTCCCAGGAATACAGTAAACCTGCACTTGTGCATCGGAATCTGAAACGGGTGACACAGGAAAGGCTTAAAACATAGACACTAAGAAAGGTCAGTCTTCTTGTACTGAAGTCGGCATTGCGCCATTTCCATTTAATTCCGATGTAATTACTGTGTTTCATCGTCAATGTGAATGTCCAAGGGATACAGTAACGCTGAAGTGATGCATCGGAATCTAAAACTGGTCTCACAGGATTGGGTCAAAACATAGACAGTAAGAAGACTCAGCCTTCTTGTACTTAACTCGGCATTGTGTCTTTTGTTGTTAATTCCGATGCAATTTCTGCGTTTCATCGTCAAAGTGAAGGTCCAAGGTTTACAGTAAACCTGCAGATGTGTTCGGACTCTAAAACTGGCCTCACAGCAAATGGTTTAAACATAGACAGTAAAAGGACTCAGTCTTCTTCTGGTTATGTCGGAATTGTGCCTTTTGTATTTAATGCCGATGCTTTTTTTTGGTTTCATCGTCAAAGTGAAGGTCCAAGGGGTACAGCAAAAATGCAGTTGTGCATCGGAATCTGAAAATGGTGACACAGGAAAGGCTCAAATCATAGACACTAAGAAAAGTCAATCTTCTAGTACTTAAGTCGGCGTTGTGCCATTCGTATTTAAGTCCGAGGCAATTTTTGTGTTTCATCGACAAAGTGAAGGTCCAAAGGATACAGTAAACGTGAAGTGATGCATCGGAAACTGAAACTGGTCTCACAGGAAAGGGTCGATACATAGACAGTAAGAAGACTCATCCTTCTTGTACTTAAGTCGGCATTGTACCTTTTGTATTTAATTCTGATGCAATATCTGTGTTACATCGTCAATGTGAAGGTCCAAGTGATACAGTAAACTTGCAGTTGTGCATCCGAATATAAAACTGGTGACACAGGAAAGGCTCAAAGCATAGACACTAAGAAAAGTCAGTCTTCTTGAACTTAACTCGGCAGTGTGCCTTTTGTTTTTAATTCCGATGCAATATCAGTGGTTCATCGTCAATGTTAAGGTCCAAGGGCTACAGTAAACCTGCAGTTGCGCATCGGAATCTAAAACTGGTGATACAGGAAAGGCTCAAACCATAGACACTAAGAAAAGACAGTCTTCTTTTACTTAACTCGGCACTGAGCCTATTGTATTTAGATCCGATGCAATATTTGTGTTTCATCGTCAAAGTGAAGGTCCAAGGCATACAGTAAACCTGCAGTTGTGCATCGCACCCTAAAACTGGTCTCACAGCAAAGGGTCAAAACATAGACAGTAAGATCACACAGTCTTCTTGTACTTACGTCGTCATTGTGCCTTTTGTATTTCATTCCGATGCAATATCGGTGCTTCATCGTCAATGTGATGGTCCAAGGGATACATTGAACCTGCAGTTGTGCATCGGACTATAAAACTGGTGACACAGGAAAGGCTCACAACATAGACACTAAGAAAAGTCAGTCATCTTGTACTTAAGTCGGAATTGTGCCTTTTGTATATAATTCCGATGCAATTTCTGTGTTTCATCGCCAATATGAAGGTCCAAGGGATACAATAACCCTGCAGTTGTGCATCGGAGTCTAAGACTGGTGACACAGGAAAGGCTCAAACATAGACACTACGAGAAGTCAGTCTTCTTGTACTTAACTCTTCAGTGTGCCTTTTCTGTTTAATTCCGATGCAATTTCTGTGTTCCATCGTCAATGTGAAGGTCCGACGGATACAGTAAACCTGCAGTTGTGTGTTGGAATCTGAGACTGGTGACCCAGGAAAGGCTCAAAAGATAGACACTAAGAAAAGTCTGTCATCTTGTACCTAAGTCGGCATTGTGCCTTTCTTATTTAATTGCTATGCAATTTTTGTGTTTCATCGTCTACGTGAAAGGTCCGAGGTATACAGTAAGCCTGCAGTTGTGTTTCGGACTCTAAATCTGGTCTCACAGGAATGGGTCAAAGCATAGACAGTAAGAGGACTCAGTCATCTTGTACTTAAGTTGGTATTGTGCCATTTGTATTACATTCCGATGCAATATCTGTGTTTCATCGTCAATGTGAAGGTCCAAGGGATACAGTAAACTTGCAGTTGTGCATCGGGCTCAAAAATTGGTGACACAGGAAAGGCTCAACTCATAGACACTAAGATAAGTCAGTCTTTATGTACTTAAGTGGGCATTGTGCCTATTGCATTTAATTCCGACGAACTTTTTGTGTTCCATCGTCAAAGTGAAGGTCCAAGGGAAACAGTAAACCTAAATTGATGCATCTGAATCTAAGACTGGTCTCACAGGAAGGGGACAAAACTTAGACAGTAAGAAGACTCAGTCTTTTTGTACTTAAGTTGGCATTGTGACTTTTGTATTACATTCCGATGCAATATCTGTGTTTCATCGTCAATGTGAAAGTCCCAGGGATACAGTAAACCTGCACTTGTGCATGGGAATCTGAAACGGGTGACACAGGAAAGGCTTAAAGCATAGACACTAAGAAAAGTCAGTCTTCTTGTACTTGAGTCGGAATTATGCTTTTGTATTTAATCCCGATGCAATTTCTGTGTTTCATCGTCAATGTGAAGGTCCAAGGGATACACTAGACCTGCAGTTGTGCATTGGAATCTGAAACTGGTTACCCAGAATGGGCTCAAATCATAGACACTAAGAAAAGTCAGTCTTCTTGTTCTGAAGTCGGCATTGTGCCTTTTGTATCTAAGTCCGACGCAATATCTGTGATTCATCGTCAATGTGAAGGTCCAAGGGATACAGGAAACTGGCAGTTGTGCATCGGACTCTAAAACTGCTGACACAGGAAAGGCTCAATTCATCGACACTAAGAAAAGTCAGTCTTCTTGAACTTAAGTCGGCATTGTGCCTTTTGTACTTAATTCCGATGCAATTTCTGTGTTTCATCATCAATGTAAAGGTCCAGGGGATGCAGTAAACCTGACGTAAAGCATCGGAATCTAAAACTGGTCTCACAGGAAATTCTCAAACATAGACACTAAGAAAAGCAGTCCTCTTGTACTGAACTCGGCAGTGTGCCTTTTGTATTTAATTCCGATGCAATTTTTGTGTCCCATCGTCAAAGCGAAGGTCCAAATGATACAGTAAACCTGAAGTGATGCATCGGAATCTAAACTTGGTCTCACAGGAAAGGGTCAAACCATAGACAAAAATAAGACTCAGTCTTCTTGTAAATAAGTCGGCATTGTGCCTTTTGTATTTAATTCCGATGCAATTTTTGTGTTTCATCGTGAATGTGAAGATCCAATGGATACAGTAAAGCTGCAGTTGTGCATCGGAATCTAAAACTGGTCTCACAGGAAAGGGTCAAAACATAGACACTAGGAGGACTCAGTCATCTTGTACTTACGTCGGCATTGTGCCTCTTGTATTTCATTCCGATGCAATATCTGTGATTCTTCGTCAATTTGAAGGTCCAAGGGATAGAGTAAACCTGCAGTTGTGCATCGGAATCTAAAACTGGTGACACAGAAAAGGCTCAAAGCATAGAAACTTAGAAAAGTCTGTCCTCTTATACTTATGTCGGCATTGTGCCATTTGTATTTAATTCCGATGCAATCAATGTGTTTCACCATCAAAGCGAAGGTCCAAGTGATACAGTAAACCTGAAGTGATGCATCGGAGTCTACAATTGGTCTCACAGGAGAGGGACCAAAATTAGACACTAAGAAGACTCAGTCTTCTTGTTCGTAAGTCGGCATTGTGCCGTTTGTATATATTTCCGATGCAATTTCTGTGTTTCATCGGCAATGTGAAGGTCTCAGGGATACGGTAAAACTGCAGTTGTGCTTCGGACTCTAAAACTGGTCTCACACGAAAGGGTCAAAACATAGACAGAAAGAGGACTCAGTCTTCTTGTACTTAAATCGGCATTGTGCCTCTTGTATTTCAGTCCGATGCAATATCTGTGTTTCATCGTCAATGTGAAGGTCCAAGCGATTCAGTAACCCTGGAGTTGTGCATCGGAATTTGAAACTACTGACACAGGATAGGCTCAAACAAAGACACTAAGAAAAGCAGTCTTCTTGTAGTTGAGTCGGCATTGTGACTTTTCTATTTAAATCCAACGCAATTTCGTGTTTCATCGTCTAAGTGATGTTCCAAGGGATACAATAAACCTGCAGTAGTGCATTGGAATCTAAAACTGGTGACACAGGAAAGGCTCAAAGCATAGACACTAAGAAAAGTCAGCCATCATGTACTTAAGTCGGCATTGTGCCTTTTCTATTTAAGTCCGACGCAATTTAGTATTTCATCGTCAAAGTGAAGGTCCAAGGGATACAGTTAACCTGCAGTTGTGCATCGGAATCTAAAACTGGTGACAGAGGAACGGCTCAAAGCATAGACACTAAGAAATGTCGGTCTTCTTGTACTTAAGTCTGCATTGTATCTTTTGAATTTAAATCCGATGCAATTTTTGTGTTTCATCGTCAGTGTGAAGCTTCAAGGGATACAGTATACCTATAGTTGTGCATCGGAATCAGAATCTTGGGACACAGGAAAGGCTCAAAACAAAGACACTAAGAAAAGTCCGTCTTCTTGTACTTAAGTCGGCATCGTGCTTTTTGTATTTAAATCCGGTGCAATTTTTGTGTTCATCGTCAAAGTGAAGGTCCAAGTTATACAGTGAACGCGCAGTTGTGCTTCGGACTCCACAACTGGTCTCTCAGGAAAGGGTCAAATCATAGACAGTAAGAGGACTCAGTCTTCTTGTCCTTAAGTCGGCATTGTGCCTTTTGTATTTAATTCCGATGCTATTTTTGTGTTTCACAGCCAATGTGATTTTCCAAGTGATACAGTAATCCTGAGGTGAAGCATAGGAATCTACAACTGGTCTCACAGCAAAGGGTTTAAACATAGACAGTAAGAGGACTCAGTCTTCTAGTACTTAAGTCGGCATTGTGCCTTTTCTAATTAATTCCGATGCAATTCCTGTGTTTCATCGTCAATGTGAACACCCCTGGAGAAACAGTGAACCTGCAGTTGTGCATCGGAAGCTGAAACTGGTGACACAGGAAAGGCGCAAGACATAGACACTAATAAAAATCAGTCTTCCTGTACTTAAGTCGGCATGGTGCCTTTTGCATTTAATTCCGATGCATATTTTCTGTTTCATCGTCAAAGTGAAGGTCCAAGGTATACAGTAAACGTGCAGTTGTGCTTCGGACTCTACAACTGGTCTCACAGGAAAGGGTCAAACCATAGACAGTAAGAGGACTTAGTCTTCTTGGCCTTAAGTCGGCATTGTGCCTTTTGTATTTCATTCCGATGCAATATCTGTATTCATCGTCAATGTGAAGGTCCAAGGGATACAGTAAACCTGCAGTTGTGCATGGGACGCTAAAACTGGTGACACAGGAAAGGCTCAAATCATAGACACTATGAAAAGTGAGTCTTCTTGTACGTAAGTCGGCACTGTGCCCTTCGTATTTAATTCCGATGGAATTATTGTGTTTCATCGTCAAAGTTAAGGTCCAAGGGATACAGTAGACCTGAAGTGAAGCATCGGAATCTGAAACTGGTCTTACATGAAAGGGTCAAAACATACGCAGTAAGAAGACTCAGCCTTCTTGTATTTAAATCGGCATTGTGCCTTTTGTGTTTAATTCACATGCAATTTTTCTGTTTCATCGTCAATGTGAAGGACCAAGGGATACAGTAAACTTTCAGTTGTGCGTCGGAATCTAAAACTGGTCTCACAGAAAAGGGTCAAAACATAGACAGTAAGAAAACGCAGTTTTCTTGTTCTTAAGTCGGCAATGTGCCTTTTGTATTTAATTCCGATGCAGTTTCCGTTATTCATCGTCAATGTGAAGATCAAAGGGATACAGTAAACATGCAGTCGTGCATCGTACAATAAAACGGTTGACACAGGAAAGGCTTAAAACACAGACACTAAGGAAAGTCAGTCTTCTTGTACTTCAGTCGGCATTGTGCCTTTTGTATTTAATTCCGAAGCAATTTTTGTCTTTCATCGTCAATGTGAAGGTCCAAGGGATACAGTAATCCTGAAGTGTAGCATAGGAATCGCCTCCTGGTCTCACAGGAAAGGGTTTAAACATAGACAGTAAAAGGACTCTGTCTTCTTGTACTCAAAACGGCCTTTTGCCTTTTGTATTTCATTCCAATGCAATATCTGTGTTTCATCGTCAATGTGAATGTCCAAGGGATACAGTAAACCTGCAGTTGTGCACCGGACTCTAAAACTTGTGACACAGGAAAGGATCATAGCATAGACACTAAGAAAAGTCAGTGTTCTTGTACTTACGTCGGCATTGTGCCTTTTGTATTTAATTCTGATGCAATTATTGTGTTTCATCGTCAGTGTGAAGGTCCAAGGGATACTGTAAACCTGAAGTGATGCATCAGAATCTAAAACTGGTCTCACAGGAAAGGATCAAAGCATAGACACTAAGAAATGTCAGTCTTCTTTTACTTAATTCGTAATTGTGCCTTTTGAATTTTATTCCGAAGTAATTATTGTGTTTCGTCTTCAATGTGAAGGTCGAAATGATACAGTAAACCTGCAGTGATGCATCGGAATCGAAAACTGGTCTCACAGGAAAGGGTCAAAATATAGACAATAAGAAGACTCGGTCTTCTTGTACTTAAGTCGGCATTGTGCCTTCTGTATTCGATTCCGATGCAATTTCTGTGTTTCATCGTCAATGTGAAAGTCCAAGGGATACAGTAAACCTGCAGACGTGCATCGTAATCTGAAACTGGTGACACAGGAAAGGCTCAAATCATAGACACTAAGAAAAGTCAGTCTTTTTGTACTTAAGTCGGCATTGTGCCTTTTCTATTTAATTCCGGCGCAATTTAGTGTTTCATCTTCAACGTGAAGGACCAAGGGATACAGTAAACCTGCAGTTGTGCATCGGAATCTAAAACTGGTGACACAGGAAATCTAATAACATAGGCACTAAGAGAAGTCAGTCATCTTGTACCTAAGTGGACATTATGACTTTTGTATTTAATTCCGATGCAACTTTTGTGTTTCATCGTCAAAGTGAAGGTCCAAGGGATACAGGAAACCTGAAGTGAAGCTTCGGAATCTAAAACTGGTCTCACAGAAAAGGCTCAAAGCATAGACAGTAAGAAGACTCAGTCTTCATTTACTTAATTCGGCATTGTGTCTTTTGAATTTAATTTCGAAGTAATTTTTGTGTTTCGTCGTGAATGTGAAGGTCGAAATGATACAGTAAACCTGCAGCGATTCATCGGAATCTAAAAGTGGTCTCACAGGAAAGGGTCAAAATATAGACAATAAGAAGACTCGGTCTTCTTGTACTTAAGTCGGCATTGTGCCTTTCGTATTTGATTCCGATGCAGTTTCTGTGTTTCATCGTCAATGTGAAAGTCCAAGGGATACAGTAATCCTGCAGTCGTGCATCGGAATCTGAAACTGGTGACACAGGAAAGGCTCAAAACATAGACACTAAGAAAAGTCAGTCTTCTTGTACTTAAGTCGGCATTGTGCCTTTTGCATTTAATTCCGATGCAATTTTTGTGTTTCATCGTCAAAGTGAAGGTCCAAGGGATACAGTAAACCTGCAATTGTGCTTCGGTCTCTAAAACTGGTCTCACAGGACGGGGTTTTAGCATAGACAGTAAGAGGACTCAGTCTTCTTGTACTTAAGTCGGCATTGTCCCTTTTGTATTTAATTCCGGTGCAATATCTGTGTTTCCTCGTCAATGTGAAGGTCCAAGTAAAACAGTAAACCTGCAGTTGTGCATCGGAATCTGTAACTGGTGACATAGCAAAGGCTCAAAACATAGACACAAACAAAATTCAGACTTCTTGTCCTTAAGTCGACAATGTGCCTTCTGTAATTAATTCCGATGCAATTTTTGTGTTTCATGGTCAAAGTGACGGTCCAAGAGGTACAGAAAACCTGAAGTGATGCATCGGAATCTAATACTTGTCTCACAGGAAAGGGTCAAAACATAGGCAGTAAGAAGACTCGGTCATCGTGTACTTAAGTCGGCATTATGCCTTTTGTATATAATTCCCATGCAATTTTTCTGTTTCATCGTCAATGTGAAGGTCCAAGGGATACAGTAAACCTGCAGTTGTGCATCGGAATCTAAAACTGGTGACACAGGAAAGGCTCAATACATCGACACAATGAAAAGTCAGTCTCATTGTCCTTAAGTCGGCATTGTGACTTTTCTTTTAAATTCCGACGCAATTTAGTGTTTCATCGTCAAAGTGAAGTTCCAAGGGATCTAGTAAACCTGCAGTTGTGCATCGGACACTTAAACTGGTGACACAGGAAAGGCTCAAAAGATAGACACTAAGAAAAGTCAGTCTTCTTGTACTTAAGTCGGCATTGTGCCGTTTGTATTTAATTCCGATGCAATTTATGTGTTTCATCGTCAAAGTGAAGGTCCAAGGGATGCAGTAAACATGATGTGATGCATCGGAACCTAAACTGGTCTCACAGGAAAGGGTCAAAACTTAGACAGTAAGAAGACTCAGTCTTCTTGTACTTAAGTCGGCATTGTGCATTTTGTATTTCATTCCGATGTATTATCAGTGTTTCATCGTTAATGTGAAGGCCCAAGGATACAGTAAACCTGCAGTTGTGCATCGGACTCTAAAACTGGTGACACAGGAAAGGCTCAAAACATAGACACTAAGAAAAGTCAGTCTTCTTGTACTTCAGTCGGCATTATGCTTTTGTATTTAATTCCGTTGCAATTTTTGTGTTTCATCGCCAAAGTGGAGGTCCAAGGGATACAGTAAACCTGCAGTTGTGCATTGGACCCTAAAACTGGTGACACAGGAAAGGCTCAAAGCATAGACACTAAGAAAAGTCAGCCTTCTTGTACTTAAGTCGGCATGTGCCCCCCCCTGCGGGTCCGGGTAAGAATAGGCCCGAGGTATTCCTGCCTGTCGTAAGAGGCCACTACAAGGAGTTTCAACCGTTTCGGCCTTCCATGTGATGGTCCCCCTTGGGGCTTGACCTCCATTTTTCAAAATTCTACAGAAGTACGAGCCTTTTGGGGAAGGACACCTTACGTGGTGCACCACTGGTCCTAAGTGCACTAAGATCTTGGCACTCAGCATTGCACTGGCGTTGAAACCATACCCACTATTCCTCAAATTGGGACTAAACGCCTGTTTGGTTGTCCAAGTTACGCCCATAGTGCATCTCCATCTGGACCAGCGATCATGATGGACTTTCCATGGCACCAGAAATCCAGCACGGTAGCCAGCCCGTTGTGGTGGGGTCGTCATGTACCCTCTAGGTTGTAGCCCCCTGACAACACAGGGATCGTACTGCCGATACCTGAGCAGCACCCTCCCCACGTCGGCTAAGGAGTAGATGCCCGTCTCCTTGGGGCATCAGGACTCCCGGCAATGGTCATCCTGCCAGGTGGCCCTTGCTGCAGCTGGGTGGCGCCCGTGGGGAGAGCCCCTGGTTGGAGTGGGTGTTATCGGGGCGGACGTTTCGCAGATGAAACGTCAACACGTATGAGGTCACTCTGCGGCCGAGTCTTTCAAAAGAAAAGGTACCGTTTCCAGTTCTGGTTCTCCTGCCGTTTCCCCCTTGGCCACTCCATGGGAGGAGGGACAGGCCCGCGGGCTTGGGGCAAAGTACGTCCCCCGCTATTTGGTCTGTTCTCGAACCGATGGGGGGACATTCGCCACCTCCAAGCCCATGTTCTTTGTTCAGCACATTGAGGACATCTTCGGGGAAATCGAGGCTCTCAGCAAAATGCGTTCAGGGACCGTTCTTATCAAGACCACCTCCGCCACACAGTCGGCGGCGCTCCAGGCGTGCGACCGCCTAGGGGACATCCCAGTATCCATTGTCCCACATCTGGCACTAAATAGGACGCAGGGGGTTATTTTTCATCGTGACCTCCTGCTACAATCTGATAAGGAGCTCAGGGCCAACCTGGAGCGCCGAGGCGTGCATTTCGTCCGGCGAGTCCAGCGCGGCCCCAAAGACCGTCGCATCGACACCGGGGCCTTTATCCTCGCCTTCGAGGGGGACGTTCTCCCGGAGAAGGTAAAGGTGATGTGCTACCGGTGTGACGTGCGACCTTATGTCCCGCCTGCTATGCGCTGTTTTAGGTGTTTGCGCTTTGGGCACATGTCGTCACAGTGTGAGGCTGAGCCCGTTTGCGGCGATTGTGGACGTCCTCTTCGTGAGGAACATACATGCACCCCACCACCTCGGTGCATTATTTGTCCTGGCGCCACTCGCCTAGATCCTCAGACTGCCCCGCATATCAGAAGGAGAAGAAGATACAAGAAATCAAAACTTTGGATCGGCTCTCTTATTCTGAGGCCAGGATGAAGTATGACCGCCTCCATCCCGTGCCATTGACCACTTCGTTTGCCTCAGTTGTGTCCACTCCTTCCGCGGTATCATCACCCCTATCCTGTCCCCCCTCCGCCTCCTCCGCCCATCAGGGGGCTCTGCCTCCGCCTCCCAAATCCCTCCCTTCCAAATCCTCCTCCGCCGTGGCCCCCAGCCCCTCTGCCCCGGGGGCCACCCTTCCTCCTCCTCCTCCTCCTCCCCCCACGCCACCTGAGAAGCCTGTCCTCTTCTCAGGCGTCCATCGGGGAAACGTTCCGGACCCCAGCTTCCGAGGTCCGGCGTTCCAAAACGGACCCCGTGCGTGAGGACCTTCTTCGGGTCCAGCCCACCATCCCTGTACCTCCTCGGCCTTCCAAGAAGGCCTCCAAGAAGAAGTCTCTATCCCCCTCTCCACTCTGGCGCGTTCTGTCTGATGCTCCATCCGTGAGTCGCTGCTCCCGGCCGTCCTCAGTTTCGCCGGGACGCTCTGCTGCCAGGCGCTCAGCTGGCCTTTCGTCGGCAAACGATGCTGCCCCTCCTACACAACCAGGGACAGCGGCTGCAGCTGATAACGAGTCGATGGAACCGGATCCGCCTCCCGTCGGTTGTAGCGTTGTTCCCTCGCAACCTGGCCCTCCGCGGCCGTCGAGGTGACCAGCTCTTCCCCCGTCTCATTCCCTCAACCTTTTGACTAGCGATGGCGTTGTTTCATTGGAACATAAGAGGTATTCGATCTAATCGGGAGGAATTAGAACTGCTCCGCCGCCTGCACTGTCCGCTCGTCCTTGGTCCCCAGGAAACCAAGTTGCGCCCGACTGACCATATTGCCTTTACCCACTATACCTCGGAGCGGTATGACCTCACCCCTGTGGACGGTATCCCAGCTCATGGTGGGGTCATGTTGCTCGTTCGGGACGATGTCTATTACCATCCCATCCCATTGACCACCCCACTCCAAGCAATAGCTGTCTGCATTACTCTTTCTGCTTTTACTTTTTCAGTTTGTACCATCTACACTCCACCGTCATCTGCTGTTAGTCGGGCTGACTTGATGCACCTGATCGTTCAGCTTCACCCGCCGTTTTTATTGTTTGGCGACTTCAATGCCCATCATCCCGTTTGGGGCTCTCCTGCATCCTGTCAAAGAGGCTCACTCTTGGTGGATGTCTTCAACCATCTCAATCTTGTCTGCCTCAATACTGGCGCTCCGACTTTCCTCTCGGACTCTACTCATACCTACTCCCACTTGGACCTCTCGATCTGTTCTACCACTCTTGCCCATCGGTTCGAGTGGTATGTCCTTTCTGACACCTATTCGAGCGACCACTTCCCCTGTGTCGTTCGTCTCCTGCAACACACCCCATCCCCACGTCCTTCGAGCTGGAACATACTGAAAGCTGACTGGGGACTTTACTCCTCCCTGGCGACCTTTCTGGACCACGATTTTCCCAGTTGTGACAGTCAGGTCGAATACCTCACGGCTGTTATCATCAATGCTGCCGAACGTTCCATTCCTCGTACTACTTCTTTTTCACGTCGTGTTTCCGTCCCCTGGTGGAACGAGGCTTGTAGGGACGCTATCCGTGCTCGACGACGTGCTTTACGCACCTTTCGCCGCTATCCTACGTTGGCGAATTGTATTGAATACAAACGACTGCGAGCGCAATGCCGTAGAGTCATCAAAGACAGCAAAAAAGCTTGTTGGGCCTCTTTCACCAGCTCCTTTAACAGTTTTACTCCCTCTTCCGTCGTTTGGGGTAGCCTGCGCCGGCTGTCGGGCATTAAGGCCCACTCCTCGGTACCTGGCCTGACCTCAGGTAATGAGATCCTTGTTGATCCTGTGGCTGTCTCCAACGCCTTTGGCCGCTTTTTCGCGGAGGTTTCAAGCTCCGACCATTACCATCCTGCCTTCCTTCCCAGGAAAGAGGCAGAAGAGGCTCGGCGACCTTCCTTCCACTCGCTGAATCTGGAAACTTATAATGCCCCCTTTACTATGCGGGAACTCGAACGTGCGCTTGCACTGTCCCGGTCCTCTGCTCCGGGGCCAGATGCCATTCACGTTCAAATGCTGGCACACCTTTCTCCGGCGGGCAAAAGCTTCCTTCTTTGTACCTACAATCGCGTCTGGACCGAAGGTCAAGTCCCCATGCGTTGGCGTGACGCCGTCGTTGTTCCTATACCCAAACCCGGGAAGGATAGACACCTTCCATCTAGTTACCGCCCCATTTCTCTTACAAGCTGTGTCTGTAAGGTGATGGAGCGCATGGTTAATGCTCGGTTAGTCTGGATTCTTGAATCTCGAGGGCTACTTACTAATGTCCAATGCGGCTTTCGTCGCCGCCGCTCGGCTGTTGACCACCTTGTGACCTTGTCGACATTCATCATGAACAACTTTTTGCGAAGGCGCCAAACGGTAGCCGTGTTCTTCGACTTGGAGAAGGCTTATGATACCTGATGGAGAGGAGGTATCCTCCGCACTATGCACAGGTGGTGCCTACACGGTCGCCTGCCCCTTTTTATTGATTCCTTTTTAACGGATCGAAAGTTTAGGGTATGTGTGGGTTCTGTATTGTCCGACGTCTTCCTCCAGGAGAACCGAGTGCCTCAGGGCTCCGTCTTGAGCGTAGTCCTTTTTGCCATCGCGATCAATCCAATTATGGATTGCATTCCACCTACTGTCTCAGGCTCTCTCTTTGTCGATGACTTCGCGATCTACTGCAGTGCCCAGAGAACATGCCTCCTGGAGCGCTGCCTTCAGAGTTGTCTAGACAGTCTCTACTCATGGAGCGTGGCAAATGGCTTCCGGTTCTCTGAAGAGAAGACGGTTTGTATCAACTTTTGGCGATATAAAACGTTCCTTCCGCCATCCTTACATCTCGGTCCCGTTGTTCTCCCATTCGTGGACACAACTAAGTTTCTAGGGCTCACGTTGGACAGGAAACTGTGTTTGTCTCCACATGTCTCTTATTTGGTGGCCCGTTGTACACGTTCCCTTAATGTCCTCAGAGTTCTTAGCGGTTCATCTTGGGGAGCGGATCGCACTGTCCTGCTTCGCTTGTGTTGGTCCATCGTCCGATCGAAGCTGGATTATGGGAGCTTCGTCTACTCGTCCGCTCGGCCATCCCCCTTACGCCGGCTCAACTCCACCCACCATCGGGGGATACGTCTTGCGACCGGAGCCTTCTCCACTAGTCCTGTCGAGAGTCTTTATGCTGAAGCTGCCGAGTTACCATTGACCTACCGGCGCGACGTACTGCTGTGTCGTTATCCCTGCCGGCTGTTGTCAATGCCCGACCACCCCTCTTATCAGTCCTTCTTCGCCGATTCTCTCGACCGTCAGTACGGGTTGTATGTGTCTGCCCTGCTGCCCCCCAGAGTCCGCTTCCGTCGCCTGCTTCGACAATTGGATTTTGCCCTCCCTACCACCTTCAGAGAGGGAGAGAGCCCGACACCACCTTGGCTCCAGGCTCTGGTTCATATTTATCTCGACCTCAGCTCACTCCTGAAGCAGGGTACTCCGGCTGCAGTGTATTGCTCACGGTTTGTCGAACTTCGTGCTCGACTTGCCGGTCACACCTTTATTTACACCGATGGCTCCAAAACTGACGATGGTGTCGGCTGTGCCTTTGTCGTCGGCGCCGCCACCTTTAAATACCGGCTCCTCGACCAACGTTCCAGCTTTACGGCCGAGCTTTTTGCTCTCCATCAGGCCGTTCAGTATGCCCGCCGCAACCGCCATTCATCGTATGTACTCTGCTCTGATTCACTCAGTGCTCTTCAGAGCCTTGGAGCTCCCTATCCGGTCCATCCCTTGATTCAACGGATACAGCAGTCCCTCCATTCTTTCGCTGATAATGGTGGTTCTGTCAGCTTTCTTTGGGTTCCCGGACATGTAGGAGTGCCTGGGAATGAGGCTGCGGATGCTGCAGCCAAGGCTGCAGTCCTCCTGCCTCGGCGAGCCTCCCATTGTGTCCCGTCATCTGACGTTCGTGGGGATGTATGTAAGAGGCTTGTGTCGTTGTGGTGGGATGCTTGGTCATCCCACCAAGGAAACAAACTCCAGGCAGTAAAACCGCTCCCAACTGCTTGGACAACATCCCCCCGACCATATCGGCGCGAGGAGGTCCTTCTGACCAGGTTGCGGATTGGGCATTGCCGTTTTAGCCACCGCTACCTGCTCACCGGTGACCCAGCCCCGCAGTGCCCTTGTGGTCAGGCATTAACAGTGCGCCATGTTTTATTGTCGTGTCCCCGTTTTAGTCAATTTCGTGTTGTCCGGTCCCTGCCATCTACTTTACCGAATGTTTTAGCTGATGACGTTCGAGCAGCAGCTCGTATTCTGCGTTTTATAACTTTAACCGGCTTGTTTAAAGACATTTAACCTTTTTACATATTTTATCTGCATCTTTGCCAGGTCCTTCTGGTGTCCCCACCATTCCCTTAAGTTTTACCAGATTCCATGTGCTCTAACAACAGTGACTGGGCGCTAATGACCTCAGCAGTTGAGCGCCCTTAAACACAACCAAAAAAAAAAAAAAAAACCGCATGTGCTTTTGTATTTAATTCCGATGCAATTTTTGTGTTTCATCGTAAAAGTGAAGGCCCAAGGGATACAGTAAACCTGAAGTGATGCATTAGAATCTAAAACTGGTCTCACAGGAAAGGGTCAAAGCATAGACAGTAAGAGGACTCAGTCTTCTTGTACTTAAATCGGCGGTGTAACTTTTATATTTAATTCCGATGCAATTTTTGTGTTTCATCGTTAAAGTGAAGGTCCAAGGGATACAGTAAACCTGCAGTTGTGCTTCTGACTCTAAAACTAGTCTCACAGGAAAGGGTTTAAACATAGACTGTTAAAGGACTCAGTCTTCTTGTACTTAAGTCGGCATTGTGCCTTTTGTAATTCATTTCGATGCAATATATGTGTGTCATCGTCAATGTGATAGTGCAAGGGACACAGTAAACCTGCAGTTGTGCATTGGACTTTAAAACTGGTGACACAGGAAAGGCTCAAAACATAGACACTAAGAAAAGTCAATCTTCTTGAACTTCAGTCGGCATTGTGCCTTTTGTATTTAATTCCAATGCAATTTTTGTGTTCATCGTCAAAGCAAAGGTCCAAAAGATACAGTAAACCTGAAGTGAAGCATCGGAATCTAAATCTGGTGACACAGGAAAGGCTCAAACAAAGACACTAAGAAAAGTCAGTCTTCTTGTACTGAAGTCGGTATTGTGCCGTTAGTATTTAATTCCAATGCAATTTTTGTGTTTCATCGTCAATGTGAAAGTCCAAGGGATACAGTAAACCTGCTGTTGTGCATCGGAATCTAAAACTGGTGACCCAGGAAAGGCTTAAAACATTGAGACTAAGGAAAGTCAGTCATCTTGTACTTAAGTCGGCATTTTGCCTTTTGTATTTAATTCCGACGGAATATCTGTGTTTCATCGTTAATGTGAAGGTCCAAGGGATACAGTAAACCTGAACTGAAGCATCGGTATCTAAACCTGCTCTCACAGAAAGTTTCAAAACATAGACAGTAAGAAGACTCAGTGTTCTTGTAGTTAAGTCGGCATTGTGCCTTTTGTATTTATTTCCGATGCAATTTCTGTGTTTCATCGTCAATGTGAAGGCCCAAGGGATACAGCAAACCTGCAGTTGTGCATTGAAATCTAAAACAGGTGACACCGGAAAGGCTCAATATATAGACACAATGAAAAGTCAATCTTCTTGTAGTTAAGCGGCATTGTGCAATTTTTTTTTATTTCCGATGCAATTTCTGTGATTCATCGTCGAAGTGAAGGCCCAAGGATACAGTACACCTGAAGTGAAGCATTAGAATCTAAAACTGGTCCCACAGGAAAGGCTCAAGGCATATTTCTATTTAATTCCGATGCAATTTTTGTGTTTCATCGTCGAAGTGTAGGTCCAAGTGATACAGTTAACCTGCAGTTGTGCATCGGAATCTAAAAAAGGTGATACAGGAAAGGCTTAAACCATTGACACTAAGAAAAGTCAGTCTTCATGTACTTAAGTCGGCATTGTGCCTTTTGTATTTCATTCCGATGCAATATATGTGTGTCATCGTCAACGTGATAGTGCAAGGGACACAGTAAACCTGCAGTTGTGCATTGGACTCTAAAACTGGTGACACAGGAAAGGCTCAAAACATAGACACAAAGAAAAGTCAATCTTCTTGAACTTCAGTCGGCATTGTGCCTTTTGTATTTAATTCCAATGCAATTTTTGTGTTCATCGTCAAAGCAATGGTCCAAAAGATACAGTAAACCTGAAGTGATGCATCGGAATCTAAAACCGGTCTCACAGAAAAGGCTCAAAACATAGACAGTAAGAAGATTCAGTCTTCTTGTACTTAAGTCGGCATTGTGCCTTTTTTCTTTCATTCCGATGGAATTTATGTGTTTCTACGTCAATGAAACGGTCCAAGGGATACAGTAAACCTTCAATTGTGCATCGTACTTTAAAACTGGTGACACAGGAACGGCCAAAACGTAGACAGTAAGAAGACTTAGTCTTCTTGTACTTACGTCGGCATTGTGCCTTTTGTATATCATTCTGATGCAATTTTTGTGTTACATTTTCAATGTGTAGGTCCCAGGGAAACAGTAATCCTGAAGTGAAGCATCGGAATCTAAAACTGGTCTCTCAGGAAAGACACAAAACATGGACAGTAAGAAGACTCAGTCTTCTTGTACTTAAGTCGGCATTGTGCCTTTTGTATTTAATTACGATTCAATTTCTGCGTTTCATCGTCAATGTGAAGGTTTAAGGGATACAGTAAACCTGCAGTTGCGCATCGGAATCTAAAACTGGTGACACAGAAAAGGCTCAAAACATAGACACTAAGAAAAGTCAGTCTTCTTGTACTTAAGTCGGCATGTTCCTTTTGCATTTCATTCCGACGCAATTTAGTGTTTCACCGTCAAAGTGAAGGTCCAAAGGATCAGTAAACCTGCAGTGATGCATCGTAATCGTAAACTGGTCTCACAGGAAAGGGTCAAAACATACACAGTAAGAGGACCCAGTCCTCTTGTACTTAAGTCGGCATTGCGAATTTTGTATTTCATTCCAATACCATTTCTGTGTTTCACCGACAATGTGAAGGGCCAAGGGATACAGTAAACCTGCAGTTGTGCATCGGCATCTAAAAGTGGTGACACAGGAAACGCTCTAAACATAGACACTAAGAAAAGTCAGTCATCTTGTACTTAAGTCTGCATTGTGCCTTTTGTATTTAATTCCGATACACTTTTTGTGTTGCATCGTCAACGCGAAGGTCCATAGGGATAAAATATTCCTGAAGTGAAGCATTGGAAACTTTAACTGGTCCCACAGGAATGGCTCAAAACATAGACAGTAAGAGGACTCAGTCGTCTCATACTTAACTCATCATTGTGCCTTTTGTATTTCATTCCGATGCAATTTCTGTGTTTCATCGTTAATGTGAAGGTCCAAGGCATACAGTAAAGATGGAGTTGTGCATCGGAATCTAAAACTGGTGACACAGGAAAGTCTCAAAAAATAGCCACTAAGGAATGTCAGTGTTCTTGTACTTAAGCCGGCGTTGTGGCTTTTGTATTTAATTCCGATGCAATTTTTGTGTATCATCGTCGGCAATGTGCCTTTTGTATTTAATTCCGATGCAATTTCTGTGTTTCACCATCAATGTGACGGTGCAAGGGATACAGTAAGCCTGCAGTTGTGCATCGGAATCAAAAACAGGTGTCAAAGGAAAGGCTTAAAACATAGACACTAAGAAAAGTCAGTATTCTTCTACTTACGTCGTCTTTGAGCCTTTTGTATATAATTCCGATGCAATTTTTGTGCTTCATCGTCAAATTGAAGTCTAAGGGATACAGTTAACGTGATACTGTGCATCGGAATATAAAACAGTTGACAAAGGAAAAGCTCAAACTAAGACACTAGGAAAAGTCAGTCTTCTTGTACTTAAGTAGGCATTGTGCCTTTTGTATTTAATTCCGATTCAATTTGTATGTTTCATCGTCAAAGTGAACGTCCAAGGGACACAGTTGACCTGCAGAGTAGCATCGGAATCTAAATCTGGTCTCACAGGAAAGGCGCACAACATAGACAGTAAAAAGACTCAGTCGTCTTGTACTTAAGTTGGCATTGTGCCTTTTGTATTTAATTCCGATGCAATTTCTGTGCTTCAACGTCAATTTGAAGGTCCCACGGATACAGTAAACCAGATATTGTGCAACGGTATCTAAAACTGGTGACATACGAATGGCTCTAACCATAGACAGTAAGAAGACTTAGTCTTGTTCTACTTAATTCGGTATTGTGCCTTTTGTATTTAGTTCCGATGCATTATCTGTATTTCATCGTCAATGTGAAGGTCCAAGGGATACAGTAACCTGCTGTTGTGCATCGGATTCTAAAACTGTAGACACAGGAAACGTTAAAAAGATAGACAGTAAGAAGATTCAGTCTTCTTGTACTTAAGTCGGCATTGTACCTTTTGTATTTAATTCCGATGCAATTTTTGTGTTCCATCGTCAATGTGGAGGTCCAAGGGATACAGTAAACCAGCAGTTGTGCATCGGAGTCTAAAACAGGTGACACAGGAAAGGCTCAAAACATAGACAGTAAGAAGAGTCAGTCTTCTTGTACTTAAGTCGGCATTGTGACTTTTGTACTTAATTCCGGTGCAATTTCTGTGTTTCATCGTCAATGTGAAGCTCCAAGGGATAATGTAAACCTGCAGTTGTGCATCGGATTCTAAAACTGGTGACACAGGAAACGCACAAAACATAGACACTAAGAAAAGTCAGTCTTCTTGTACTTAAGTCGGCATTGTGCCTTTCGCATTTAATTCCGATGCAATTTCTGTTTTTCATCGTCAATGTGAAGGTCCAAATATACAGTAAACGAGCAGTTGTTCATCGGGATCTAAATCTGGTGACACCGCAAAGGCTCAAACTAAGACTCTAGGAAAAGTGAGTCTTCTTGTACTTAAGTCGGCATTGTGCCTTTTGTATTAAATTCCGATGCAATATTTCTGTTTCATCGTCAGACTGAGGAGCCAAGGGATACAGTAAACCTGAATTGAAGCATCGGAGTCTACAACTGGTCTCACAGGAAAGACTCAAACATAGATACAAAGAAAAGTCAGTTGTCTTGTACTTAAGTCGGCATAGTGCCTTTTCTATTTTATTACGATGCAATTTTTGTGTTTCATCGTCAATGTGAAAGTCCAAGACATACAGTAAACCTGCAGTTGTGCATCGTAATCGAAAACAGGTGACACAGGAAAGGCTCTAAACATAGACAGTAAGAAGACTCAGTCATCTTGTACTTAAGTCGACATTGTGCCTTTTGTATTTAATTCCGGTGCAATTTCTGTCTTTCATCGTCAAAGTGTAGGTCCAAGGGGTACAGTAAACCCGCAGTTGTGCATCGGAATCTAAAACAGGTGGCACAGGAAAGGCTCAAATCATAGACACTAAGAAAAGTCAGTCTTCTTGTACTTAAGTCGGCATTGTGCCTTTCGCATTTAATTCCGATGCAATTTCTGTGTTCCATCGTCAATGTGGAGGTCTAAGGGATACAGCAAACCTGAAAGGAAGCATCGGAAACTAATTCTGGTCACACAGGAAAGGCACATAACATAGACAGTAAGAAGCTCCGTCTTCGTGTACTTAGGTTGGCATTGCGCCTTTCGAATTTAATTCCGATGCAATTTCTGTGTTTTATCGTCAATGTGATGGTCCAAGATATACAGTAAGCATGCAGGTGTGCATCGGAATCAGAAACAGGTGACACAGGAAAGGCTCAAAATAGAGACAGTAAGAAGAGTCACTCTTCTTGTACTTAAGTCGGCATTGCGCACTTTGTATTTAATTCCGATGGAATATCTGTGTTTCATCGTGAATGTGAATGTCCAAGGGGTACAGTAAACCTGCACTTGTGCATGGGATTCTAAATCTGGTGACACAGGAAACGCTCAAAACAAAGACAGTTAGAAGACTCAGTCGTCTTGCACTTAAGTCGGCATTGTGCCTTTTGTATTTAATTCCGATGCAATTTCTGTGTTTCATCGTCAATGGGAAGTCCAAGGGATACAGTAAACCTGATGTGAAGCATAGGAATCTAAAACTGGTCTTTGAGGGAAGACTCAAAACATAGACACAAAGAAAAGTCAGCCTTCCTGTACTTAATTAGGCATTGTGCATTTTGTATTTAATTCCGATGCAATTGCTGTGTTTCATCGTCAATGTGCAGGTCCAAGGGATACAGTAAACCTACAGTTGTGCATCAGAACTTTAAAACTGGTCACACAGAAAAGGCTCAAATCATAGACATTACGAAAAGTCAGTTTACTTGCACCTAAATCGAGATTGTGCATTTTGTATTTAATTACGATGCAATTTTTGTGTTTTATCGTCAAAGTGAAGGTCCAAGGGACACTTTAAACCTGTAGTTGTGCATCGGAATCTAAAACTGGTGACACAGGACACGCTCAAAACATAGACTGTGAGAAGACTCAGTCTTCTAGCACTTATGTCGGCATTGTGCCTTTTCTATCTAATTCCGATGCAAATTTTGTGTTTCTTCGTCAAAGTGAAGGACCAAGCGATACAGTAAACCTGAAGTGAAGCATTCGAAACTAAAACTGGTCTCACAGGCAAGGCTCAAAGCATAGAAGGTAAAAAGACTCAGTCTTCTTGTACTTAAGTCGGCATTGTGCCTTTCGTATTTTATTCCGATGTAATTTCGGTGTTTCATCGTCAATGTGAAGGTCCAAGCGGTACAGTAAACTTGCTGTTGCGCATCCGAATCTAAAAGTGGTTACACAGGAAACGCTCAAAACATAAATACTAAGAAGGCTCAGTCTTCTTGAACTTAAGTCGGCATTGTGCCTTTTGTATGTAATTCCGATGCAATTTCTGTCTTTCATCGTCAATGTTAAGGTTCAAGGGATACAGTAAACCTGCAGTTGTGCATCGGAATCTAAAACAGGTGGGACAGGACAGGTTCAAAACATAGACACTAAGAAAAGTCAGTCTTCTTGTACTTAAGTCGGCATTGTGCATTTTGCAATTAATTCCGATGCAATTTCTGTGTTCCATCGTCAAAGTGAATGTCTAAGGGATACAGTAAACCTGAAAGGAAGCATCAGAATCTAAAACTGGTCTCACAGGAAAGGCTCATAACATAGACAGTAAGAAGACTCTGTCTTCTTGGACTTATGTCGGCATTGTGCCCTTTGCAATTAATTCCGATGCAATTTCTGTGTTCCATCGTCAAAGTGAATGTCTAAGGGATACAGTAAACCTGAAAGGAAGCATCGGAATCTATAACTGGTCTCACAGGAAAGGCTCAAAACATAGTCTGTAAGAAGACTCAGTCATCTTGTACTTAAGTCGGCATTTTGCCTGTTCTATCTAATTACAATGTAATTTTTGTGTTTCATCTTCAAAGTGAAAGAAGAAGTGATACAGTAAACATGCAGTTGTGCTTCAGAATCTAAAACTGGTGACATGGGAAGGTTTCGAAACATAGACAGTAAGAAGACTCAGTCTTCTTGTACTTAAGTCAGCTTCGTGCCTTCTGTATTTAATTCCGATGCAATTTGTGTGATTCATCGTCAAAGTTAAGGTCCAAGGGACACAGTAAGTGTTCCCACAGGAAAGGCTCAAAACATAGAAGGTAAGAAGACTCAGTCTTCTTGAACTTAAATCGGCATTGTGCCTTTTGTATTTAATACCGATGCAATATCTGTGTTTCATCGTCAATGTGAATGTCCAAGTGATACAGTAAACCTGCGGTTGTGCATCGGATTCTAAAACTGCACACACAGGAGACGCTAAAATCATAGACAGGAAGAATACTCAGTCTTCCTGTACTTAAGTAGGCATTGTGCCTTTTGAATTTATTTGCGATGCAAATTCTGTGGTTCATCGTCAATGTGAAGGTCCAAGGGATACAGTAAACCTGCAGTTGTGCATCGGAATCTAAAACAGGTGGGACAGGAAGGGTTCAAAACATAGACACTAAGAAAAGTCAGTCTTCTTGTACTTAAGTCGGCATTGTGCCTTTTGCAATTAATTCCGATTCATTTTCTGTGTTCCATCGTCAAAGTGAATGTCTAAGGGATACAGTAAACCTGAAAGGAAGCATCGGAATCTAAAACTGGTCTCACAGAAAGGCTCATAACATAGACAGTAAGAAGAATCAGTCTTCTTGTACTTAATTCGGCGTTATGCCATTTGTACTTAATTCCGATGCAATTTCTGTGTTTTGTCGTCAATGTGAGGGTCCAAGGGATACAGTAAACCTGCAGTTGTGCATCGGAATAGAAAACAGGTGGCACAGGAAAGGCTCAAAACATAGACAGTAAGAAAAGTCAGTCTGCTTGTACTTAAGTCGGCATTGTGCCTTTTGTATCTAATTCCGATGCAATTTCTGTGTTTCATCGTCAATGTGAAGTCCAAGGGATACAGTAAGCCTGAAGTGAAGCATCGGAATCTAAAACTGGTCTCACAGAAAGGTTCAAAACATAGACAGGAGGAAGACTCCGTCTTCTTGTACTTAAGTTGGCATTGTGCCTTTTGTATTTAATTCCGTTGCAATTTCTGTGTTTCATCGTTAACGTGATGGTCCAAGGGATACAGTAAACCTGCATTTGTGCATTGGAATCAGAAAAAGGTGACGCAGGAAATGCTCAAAATATAGACAGTAAGAAGAGTCACTCTTCTTGTACTTAAGTCGGCATTGTGCACTTTGCATTTAATTCCAATGCAATTTCTGTGTTTTATCGTGAATGTGAATGTCCAAGGGATACAGTAAACCTGCAGTTGTGCATGGGATTCTAAAACTGGTGACACAGGAAACGCTCAAAGCATAGAAATTTAGAAGACTCTGTCTACTTGTACTTAAGTCACTATTGATCATGTTGAATTTAATTCCGATGATATTTCTGTGTTTCATTGTCAATGTGAATGTCCAAGGGGTACAGTAAACCTGCAGTTTTGCATCGGAATCTGACACTGGGGACACAGGGAAGGCTCAAAACATAGGCACTAAGTAAAGTCAGTCTTCTTGTACTGAAGTCGGCATTGTGCCCTTTCTATATAATTCCGAAGCAATTTCTGTGTTTCATCGTCAATGTGAAGGTCCAAGGGATACAGTAAACCTGAAGGGAAGCTTCGGAATCTAAAACTGGTCTCACAGAAAGGCTCAAAACGTAGACTATAAGAAGACTCAGACTTCTTGGACTAAAGTCAGCATTGTTCATTTTATATTTAATTCCGATGCAATATCTGTGTTTCATCGTCAATGTGAAGGTTCAAGTTATACAGTAACCCTGCAGTTGTGCATCGGAATCTAAAACTGGTGACAGTGGAAAGGACCAAAACATAGACACTAAGAAAAATTAGTTTTCATGTACTTAAGTCGGCATTGTGCCTTTTGTATTTAATTCCGATGCGATTTTTGTGTTGCATCGTCAAAGCGATGGTCCAAGGGATACAGTAAACCTGAAGTTAAGCATCGGGCTCTAACACTGGTGACACAGGAAAGGCTCAAAATATAGACAGTTAGATGACTCAGTCTTCTTGTACTTAACTCACCATTGTTCCTGTTGAATTTAATTCCGTTGATATTTCTGTGTTTCATCGTCAATGTGAATGTCCAAGGGCTACAGTAAACCTGCAGTTGTGCATCGAATTCTAAAACTGGTGACAAAGGAAACGCAAAAAACATAGACACTATGAAATGTCAGTTTTCTCGTACTGAAGTCGGCATTGTGCCTTTTGTATGTAATTCCGATGCAATTTCTGTGTTTCATCGTCAATGTTAAGGTCCAAAGGATACAGTAAACCTGAAGTGAAGCAACGGAATCTATAACTGGTCTCACAGAAAAGTTCAAAACATTGACAGTAAGAAGACTCAATCTTCTTGTACTTAAGACGGCGTTGTGCCATTTGTATTTAATTCCGATGCAATTTCGGTGTTTCATCGTCAATGTGAAGATCCAAGGGATACAGTAAACCTGCAGTTGTTCATCGGAATCTAAAACAGGTGGGACAGGAAAGGCTCAAAACATAGACACTAAGAAAAGTCAGTCTTCTTGTACTCAAGTCGTCATTGTGCCTTTTGTATTTGATTCCGATGCAATTTCTGTGTTTCTTCGTCAAAGAGTAGGTCCAAGGGACACAGAAGACCTGTAGTGAAGCATCGGAATCTACAACTGGTCTCATAGGAAAGGCTCAAAACATACACAGTTGGAAGACTAAGTCCTCCTGTACTTAACTAGACATTGTGAATTATGTAATTAATTCCGGAGCAATTTCTGTCTTTCATCGTCTATGTGAAGCTCCAAGGGATACAGTAAACCTGCCGTTGTGCATCGGAATCTAAAACAGGTGACCCAGGAAAGGCTCAAAAACATGGACTCTGAAAGAATCAGTCCTCTTGTACTTAAGTCGGCATTGTACCGTTTGTATTTAATTCCGATGCAATTTCTGTGTTTTTTATCGTCAACGTGATGGTCCAAGGGATACAGTAAACTTGCAGTTGTGCATCCGAATCGAAAACTGGTTGCACAGGAAACGCTCAAAACAGAGACAATAAGAAGACTCAGTCTTCTCGTACTTATGTCAGCATTGTGCATTTCATGTTTAATTCCAATCCGATATCTGTGTTTCATCGTCAAAGTGAAGGTCCAAGGGATACATTAAACCTGCAGTTGTGCATCGGAATCTAAAACTGGTGTCTCAGGAGACGCTCAAAGCATAGACACTAAGAAAAGTCAGTCTTCTTGTACTTAAGTCGGCATTGTGCATTATATGTTTAATTCCAATGCAATTTACGTGTTTCATCGTCGACGTGTAGGTCCAAGGGATACAGGTAACCTGCAGTTGTGCATCGGAATCTAAGACTGGTAACACAGGAAAGCCTTAAAAAAGTGACTCTAAGAAAAGTCAGTCTTCTTGCACTTAAGTCGGCATTGTGCCTTTTGTATTTAATTCGGAAGCAATTACTGTATTTAATCGTCAATGTGAAGGTCCAAGGGATACAGTAAATCTGAAGTGAAGCATCGGAATTTAAAACTAGTCTCACAGAGAGGCTCAAAACATAGACAGTTAGAAGACTCAGTCTTCTTGTACTTAGGTCGGCATTGTGACTTTTGTATTTAATTCCGATGCAATTTCTGTGTTTCATCGTCAAAGTGAAGGTCCAAGGGATAAAGTAAACCTGCAGTTGTGCATCGGATTCTAAAACTGGTGACACAGAAAAGGCTCAAAACATAGACACTAAGAAAAGTCAGTCTTCTTGTACTTAAGTCGGCATGTCCCTTTTGCATTTCATTCCGACGCAATTTAGTGTTTCACCGTCAAAGTGGAGGTCCAAAGGATACAGTAAACCTGCAGTGATGCATCGGAATCGTTAACTGGTCTCACAGGAAAGGGTCAAAACATACACAGTAAGAGGACCCAGTCCTCTTGTACATAAGTCGGCATTGCGAATTTTGTATTTCATTCCAATACCATTTCTGTGTTTCACCGACAATGTGAAGGGCCAAGGGATACAGTAAACCTGCAGTTGTGCATCGGCATCTAAAAGTGGTGACACAGGAAACACTCTAAACATTGACACTAAGAAAAGTTAGTCATCTTGTACTTAATTCGGCATTGTGCCTTTTGTATTTCATTCCGATACACTTTTTGTGTTGCATCGTCAACGTGAAGGTCCATAGGGATAAAATATTCCTGAAGTGAAGCATTGGAAACTTAAACTGGTCCCACAGGAATGGCTCAAAACATAGACAGTAAGAGGACTCAGTCGTCTCATACTTAAGTCGTCATTGTGCCTTTTGTATTTCATTCCGATGCAATTTCTGTGTTTCATCGTTAATGTGAAGGTCCAAGGCATACAGTAGAGATGGAGTTGTGCATCGGAATCTAAAACTGGTGACACAGGAAAGTCTCAAAAAATAGCCACTAAGGAATGTCAGTGTTCTTGTACTTAAGTCGGCGTTGTGGCTTTTGTATTTAATTCCGATTCAATTTTTGTGTATCATCGTCGGCAATGTGCCTTTTGTATTTAATTCCGATGCAATTTCTGTGTTTCACCATCAATGTGACGGTGCAAGGGATACAGTAAGCCTGCAGTTGTTCATCGGAATCAAAAACAGGTGTCAAAGGAAAGGCTTAAAACATAGACACTAAGAAAAGTCAGTATTCTTCTACTTACGTCGTCTTTGAGCCTTTTGTATATAATTCCGATGCAATTTTTGTGCTTTATCGTCAAATTGAAGGTCTAAGGGATACAGTTAACCTGATACTGTGCATCGGAATATAAAACAGTTGACATAGGAAAAGCTCAAACTAAGACACTAGGAAAAGTCAGTCTTCTTGTACTTAAGTAGGCATTGTGCCTTTTGTATTTAATTCCGATGCAATTTGTGTGTTTCATCGTCAAAGTGAAGGTCCAAGGGACACAGTTGACCTGCAGAGTAGCATCGGAATCTAAATCTGGTCTCACAGGAAAGGCGCACAACATAGACAATAAAAAGACTCAGTCGTCTTGTACTTAAGTTGGCATTGTGCCTTTTGTATTTAATTCCGATCCAATTTCTGTGCTTCAACGTCAATTTGAAGGTCCCACGGATACAGGTAACCAGATATTGTGCAACGGTATCTAAAACTGGTGACATACGAATGGCTCTAACCATAGACAGTAAGAAGACTTAGTCTTGTTCTACTTAATTCGGCATTGTGCCTTTTGTATTTAGTTCCGATGCATTATCTGTATTTCATCGTCAATGTGAAGGTCCAAGGGATACAGTAACCTGCTGTTGTGCATCGGATTCTAAAACTGTAGACACAGGAAACGTTAAAAAGATAGACAATAAGAAGATTCAGTCTTCTTGTACTTAAGTCGGCATTGTACCTTTTGTATTTAATTCCGATGCAATTTTTGTGTTTCATCGTCAATGTGGAGGTCCAAGGGATACAGTAAACCTGCAGTTGTGCATCGGAATCTAAAACTGCTGACACAGGAAAGGCTCAAAATATAGACACTAAGAAAAGTCTGTCTTGTTGTACTTAAGTCGGTATTGTGCATTTTGTATTTATTTCCGATGCAATTTTTCTATTTCATCGTCAAACTGATGGGCCAAGGGATACGGTAAATCTGAATTGAAGCATCGGAATCTGAAACTGGTCTCACGGGAAAGACTCAAAACATAGTTACAATGAGAAGTCAGTTTTCTTGTACGTAAGTCGGCATTATGCCTTTACTATTTAATTACGATGGAATTTTTGAGTTTCATCGTCTAAGTGATAGTCCAAGGGATAAAGTAATCCTGCAGTTGTGCATCGGAATTTAAATCTAGTGACACAGGAAAGGCTCATACTAAGACACTAGGAAAAGTCAGTCTTCATGTACTTAAGTAGGCTTTGTGCCTTTTGTATTTAATTCCGATTCAATTTCTGCGTTTCATCGTCAATTTGAAGGTCCAAGGGAGACAGTAAACCTGAACTTGTGCATCGGAATCAAAACTGGTGACATAGGAAAGGCTCCAAACATAGACAGTAACAAGAATCAGACTTCTTGTACTTGAGTCGGCATTGTGACTTTTGTACTTAATTCCGGTGCAATTTCTGTGGTTCATCGTCAATGTGAAGCTCCAAGGGATACAGTAAACCAGCAGTTGTGCATCGGAATCTAAAACATGTGACACAGGAAAGGCTCAAAACATAGACAGTAAGAGGACTCAGTCTTCTTGTACTTAAGTCGGCATTGTGCCTTCTCTATCGAAATCCGATGCAATTTTTGTGTTTCATCGTCAAAGTGAAGGACCAATCGATACAGTGAACGTGAAGTGAGGCATTCGAATGTCAATCTGGTCTCACAGGAAAGGCTATAACCATAGAAGGTAAGAAGACTCAGTCCTCTTGTACTTAAGTCGGCATGTTCCTTTTGCATTTCATTCCGACGCAATTTAGTGTTTCACCGTCAAAGTGGAGGTCCAAAGGATACAGTAAACCTGCAGTGATGCATCGGAATCGTAAACTGGTCTCACAGGAAAGGGTCAAAACATACACAGTAAGAGGACCCAGTCCTCTTGTACTTAAGTCGGCATTGCGAATTTTGTATTTCATTCCAATACCATTTCTGTGTTTCACCGACAATGTGAAGGGCCAAGGGATACAGTAAACCTGCAGTTGTGCATCGGTATCTAAAAGTGGTGACACAGGAAACGCTCTAAACATTGACACTAAGAAAAGTTAGTCATCTTGTACTTAAGTCGGCATTGTGCCTTTTGTATTTAATTCCGATACACTTTTTGTGTTGCATCGTCAACGTGAAGGTCCATAGGGATAAAATATTCCTGAAGTGAAGCATTGGAAACTTTAACTGGTCCCACAGGAATGGTTCAAAACATAGACAGTAAGAGGACTCAGTCGTCTCATACTTAAGTCGTCATTGTGCCTTTTGTATTTCATTCCGATGCAATTTCTGTGTTTTATCGTTAATGTGAAGGACCAAGGCATACAGTAAAGATGGAGTTGTGCATCGGAATCTAAAACTGGTGACACAGG
Source organism: Schistocerca americana (assembly GCF_021461395.2). Classification (NCBI taxonomy): domain Eukaryota; kingdom Metazoa; phylum Arthropoda; class Insecta; order Orthoptera; family Acrididae; genus Schistocerca; species Schistocerca americana. Next base: position 595,651,499 of record NC_060124.1, on the reverse strand, counting down.
AAAGTCTCAAAAAATAGCCACTAAGGAATGTCAGTGTTCTTGTACTTAAGTCGGCGTTGTGGCTTTTGTATTTAATTCCGATGCAATTTTTGTGTATCATCGTCGGTAATGTGCCTTTTGTATTTAATTCCGATGCAATTTCTGTGTTTCACCATCAATGTGACGGTGCAAGGGATACAGTAAGCCTGCAGTTGTGCATCGGAATCAAAAACAGGTGTCAAAGGAAAGGCTTAAAACATAGACACTAAGAAAAGTCAGTATTCTTCTACTTACGTCGTCTTTGAGCCTTTTGTATATAATTCCGATGCAATTTTTGTGCTTTATCGTCAAATTGAAGGTCTAAGGGATACAGTTAACCTGATACTGTGCATCGGAATATAAAGCAGTTGACATAGGAAAAGCTCAAACTAAGACACTAGGAAAAGTCAGTCTTCTTGTACTTAAGTAGGCATTGTGCCTTTTGTATTTAATTCCGATGCAATTTGTGTGTTTCATCGTCAAAGTGAAGGTCCAAGGGACACAGTTGACCTGCAGAGTAGCATCGGAATCTAAATCTGGTCTCACAGGAAAGGCGCAAAACATAGACAGTAAAAAGACTCAGTCGTCTTGTACTTAAGTTGGCATTGTGCCTTTTGTATTTAATTCCGATCCAATTTTTGTGCTTCAACGTCAATTTGAAGGTCCCACGGATACAGTAAACCAGATATTGTGCAACGGTATCTAAAACTGGTGACATACGAATGGCTCTAACCATAGACAGTAAGAAGACTTAGTCTTGTTCTACTTAATTCGGCATTGTGCCTTTTGTATTTAGTTCCGATGCATTATCTGTATTTCATCGTCAATGTGAAGGTCCAAGGGATACAGTAACCTGCTGTTGTGCATCGGATTCTAAAACTGTAGACACAGGAAACGTTAAAAAGATAGACAGTAAGAAGATTCAGTCTTCTTGTACTTATGTCGGCATTGTACCTTTTGTATTTAATTCCGATGCAATTTTTGTGTTTCATCGTCAATGTGGAGGTCCAAGGGATACAGTAAACCTGCAGTTGTGCATCGGAATCTAAAACTGCTGACACAGGAAAGGCTCAAAATATAGACACTAAGAAAAGTCTGTCTTGTTGTACTTAAGTCGGTATTGTGCATTTTGTATTTATTTCCGATGCAATTTTTCTGTTTCATCGTCAAACTGATGGGCCAAGGGATACGGTAAATCTGAATTGAAGCATCGGAATCTAAAACTGGTCTCACGGGAAAGACTCAAAACATAGTTACAATGAGAAGTCAGTTTTCTTGTACGTAAGTCGGCATTGTGCCTTTTCTATTTAATTACGATGGAATATTTGAGTTTCATCGTCTAAGTGATAGTCCAAGGGATAAAGTAATCCTGCAGTTGTGCATCGGAATCTAAATCTAGTGACACAGGAAAGGCTCATACTAAGACACTAGGAAAAGTCAGTCTTCATGTACTTAAGTAGGCTTTGTGCCTTTTGTATTTAATTCCGATTCAATTTCTGCGCTTCATCGTCAATTTGAAGGTCCAAGGGAGACAGTAAACCTGAAATGGTGCATCGGAATCAAAACTGGTGACATAGGAAAGGCTCTAAACATAGACAGTAACAAGAATCAGTCTTCTTGTACTTAAGTCGGCATTGTGACTTTTGTACTTAATTCCGGTGCAATTTCTGTGTTTCATCGTCAATGTGAAGCTCCAAGGGATACAGTAAACCAGCAGTTGTGCATCGAAGTTTAAAACAGGTGACACAGGAAAGGCTCAAAACATAGACAGTAAGAAGAGTCAGTCTCCTTGTACTTAAATCGGCATTGTGCCTTTTGTATTTAATTCCGATGCAATTTCTGTGTTTCATCCTCAATGTGAAGGTCCAAGGGATACAGTAAACCTGCAGTTGTGCTTCGGAATCTAAAACTGGTGACACAGAAAAGGCTCAGAACATAGACACTACGAAAAGTCACTCTTCATGTACTTAAGTCGGCTTTGTGCCTTTTGTATATTATTCCGATGATTTTTTTGTGTTTCATCGTGAAAGTGAAGGTCCAAGAGATACAGTAAACCTGCAGTTGCGCATCGGAATCTAAAACATGTGACACAGGAAAGGCTCAAAACATAGACAGTAAGAGGACTCAGTCTTCTTGTACTTAAGTCGGCATTGTGCCTTCTCTATCGAAATCCGATGCAATTTTTGTGTTTCATCGTCAAAGTGAAGGACCAATCGATACAGTGAATGTGAAGTGAAGCATTCGAATGTCAATCTGGTCTCACAGGAAAGGCTAAAACCATAGAAGGTAAGAAGACTCAGTCCTCTTGTACCTAAGTCGGCATTGTGCCTTTTGTATTTAATTCCGATGCAATTTCTGTGTTTCATCGTCAAAGTGAAGGTCCAAGGGATAAAGTATACCTGCAGTTGTGCATCGGATTCTAAAACTGGTGACACAGGAAACGCAAAAAACATAGACACTAAGAAAAGTCAGTCTTCTTGTACTTAAGTCGGCATTGTGCCTTTTGTATTTAATTCCGATGCAATATTTCTGTTTCATCGTCAGACTGAGGAGCCAAGGGATACAGTAAACCTGAATTGAAGCATCGGAGTCTAAAACTGGTCTCACAGGAAAAGCTCATATCATAGCCACTAAGAAAAGTCAGTTGTCTTGTACTTAAGTCGGCATAGTGCGTTTTCTATTTTATTACGATGCAATTTTTGTGTTTCATCGTCAATGTGAAAGTCCAAGAGATACAGTAAACCTGCAGTTGTGCATCGTAATCGAAAACAGGTGACACAGGAAAGGCTCTAAACATAGACAGTAAGAAGACTCAGTCATCTTGTACTTAAGTCGGCATTGTGCCTTTCGCATTTAATTCCGATGCAATTTCTGTGTTCCATCGTCAATGTGAAGGTCTAAGGGATACAGCAAACCTGAAAGGAAGCATCGGAATCTAATTCTGGTCACACAGGAAAGGCACATAACATAGACAGTAAGAAGCTCCGTCTTCGTGTACTTAGGTTGGCATTGTGCCTTTCGAATTTAATTCCGTTGCAATTTCTGTGTTTCATCGTCAACGTGATGGTCCAAGATATATAGTAAACATGCAGGTGTGCATCGGAATCAGTAACAGGTGACACAGGAAAGGCTCAAAATAGAGACAGTAAGAAGAGTCACTCTTCTTGTACTTAAGTCGGCATTGTGCACTTTGTATTTAATTCCGATGGAATATCTGTGTTTCATCGTGAATGTGAATGTCTAAGGGGTACAGTAAACCTGCACTTGTGCATGGGATTCTAAATCTGGTGACACAGGAAACGCTCAAAACAAAGACAGTTTGAAGACTCAGTCGTCTTGCACTTAAGTCGGCATTGTGCCTTTTGTATTTAATTCCGATGCAATTTCTGTGTTTCATCGTCAATGGGAAGTCCAAGGGATACAGTAAACCTGATGTGAAGCATAGGAATCGAAAACTGGTCTTTGAGGGAGGACTCAAAACATAGACACAAAGAAAAGTCAGCCTTCCTGTACTTAATTAGGCATTGTGCATTTTGTATTTAATTCCGATGCAATTGCTGTGTTTCATCGTCAATGTGCAGGTCCAAGGGATACAGTAAACCTGCCGTTGTGCATCGGAACCTTAAAACTGGTCACACAGAAAGGCTCAAATCATAGACATTACGAAAAGTCAGTCTACTTGTCTACTAAATCGAGATTGTGCATTTTGTATTTAATTACGATGCAATTTTTGTGTTTTATCGTCAAAGTGAAGGTCCAAGGGACACTTTAAACCTGTAGTTGTGCATCGGAATCTAAAACTGGTGACACAGGAAACGCTCAAAACATAGACTGTGAGAAGACTCAGTCTTCTAGCACTTATGTCGGCATTGTGCCTTTTCTATCTAATTCCGATGCAATTTTTGTGTTTCTTCGTCAAAGTGAAGGACCAAGCGATACAGTAAATCTGAAGTGAAGCATTCGAAACTAAAACTGGTCTCACAGGCAAGGCTCAAAGCATAGAAGGTAAAAAGACTCAGTCTTCTTGTACTTAAGTCGGCATTGTGCCTTTTGTATTTAATTCCAATGCAATATCTGTGTTTCATCGTCAATGTGAATGTCCAAGTGATACAGTAAACCTGCTGTTGTGCATCCGAATCTAAAACTGGTTACACAGGAAACGCTCAAAACATAAATACTAAGAAGGCTCAGTCTTCTTGAGCTTAAGTCGGCATTGTGCCTTTTGTAATTAATTCCGATGCAATTTCTGTGTTCCATCGTCAAAGTGAATGTCTAAGGGATACAGTAAACCTGAAAGGAAGCATCGGAATCTAAAACTGGTCTCACAGGAAAGGCTCATAACATAGTCTGTAAGAAGACTCAGTCATCTTGTACTTAAGTCGGCATTTTGCCTGTTCTATCTAATTACAATGTAATTTTTGTGTTTCATCTGCAATGTGAAAGAAGAAGCGATACAGTAAACATGCAGTTGTGCATCGGAATCTAAAACTGGTGACACAGAAAAGGCTCAAAACATAGACACCACGAATAGTCACTCTTCTTGTACTTAAATCGGCATTGTGCCTTTTCTATTTAATTTAGATTGACACAGGAAACGCTCAAAACATAGACAGTAAGAAGACTCAGTGATCTTGTATTTAAGTCGGCATTGTGCTTTTGTATGTAATTCCGATGCAATTTCTGTCTTTCATCGTCAATGTTAAGGTTCAAGGGATACAATAAACCTGCAGTTGTGCATCGGAATCTAAAACAGGTGGGACAGGACAGGCTCAAAACATAGACACTAAGAAAAGTCAGTCTTCTTGTACTTAAGTCGGCATTGTGCCTCTTGCAATTATTCCGATGCAGTTTCTGTGTTCCATCGTCAAAGTGAATGTCTAAGGGATACAGTAAACCTGAAAGGAAGCATCGGAATCTAAAACTGGTCTCACAGGAAAGGCTCATAACATAGACAGTAAGAAGACTCTGTCCTCTTGGACTTAAGTCGGCATTGTGCCTTTTGCAATTAATTCCGATGCAATTTCTGTGTTCCATCGTCAAAGTGAATGTCTAAGGGATACAATAAACCTGAAAGGAAGCATCGGAATCTAAAACTGGTCTCACAGGAAAGGCTCAAAACATAGTCTGTAAGAAAACTCAGTCATCTTGTACTTAAGTCGGCATTTTGCCTGTTCTATCTAATTACAATGTAATTTTTGTGTTTCATCTTCAAAGTGAAAGAAGAAGCGATACAGTAAACATGCAGTTGTGCTTCAGAATCTAAAACTGGTGACATGGGAAGGTTTTAAAAACATAGACAGTAAGAAGACTCAGTCTTCTTGTACTTAAGCCGGCTTCGTGCCTTTTGCATTTAATTCCGATGCAATTTGTGTGATTCATCGTCAAAGTTAAGGTCCAAGGGACACAGTAAGTGTTCCCACAGGAAAGGCTCAAAACATAGACACCACGAATAGTCACTCATCTTGTACTTAAGTCGGCAATGTGCCTTTTCAATTTAATTTAGATTGACACAGGAAACGCTCAAAACATAGACAGAAAGAAGACTCAGTCATCTTATATTTAAGTCGGCATTGTGCCTTTTGTATGTAATTCCGATGGAATTTCTGTGTTTCATCGTCAATGTTAACGTGCAAAGGATACAGTAAACCTGAAGTGAAGCAACGGAATCTACAACTGGTCTCACAGAAAAGTTCAAAACATAGACAGTAAGAAGCCTCAATCTTCTTGTACTTAAGACGGCGTTGTGCCTTTTGTATTTAATTCCGATGCAATTTCTGTGTTTCATCGTCAATGTGAAGGTCCAAGGGATACAGTAAACCTGAAAGGAAGCATCGGAATCTAAAACTGGTCTCACAGAAAGGCTCATAACATAGACAGTAAGAAGAATCAGTCTTCTTGTACTTAATTCGGCATTATGCCATTTGTACTTAATACCGATGCAATTTCTGTGTTTCATCGTTAACGTGATGGTCCAAGGGATACAGTAAACCTGCATTTGTGCATTGGAATCTGAAAAAGGTGACACAGGAAATGCTCAAAATATAGACAGTAAGAAGAGTCACTCTTCTTGTACTTAAGTCGGCATTGTGCACTTTGCATTTTATTCCGATGCAATTTCTGTGTATTATCGTGAATGTGAATGTCCAAGGGATACGGTAAACCTGCAGTTGTGCATGGGATTCTAAAACTGGTGACACAGGAAACGCTCAAAGCATAGAAATTTAGAAGACTCTGTCTACTTGTACTTAAGTCACTATTGTTCGTGTTGAATTTAATTCCGATGATATTCCTGTGTTTCATTGTTAATGTGAATGTCCAAGGGGTACAGTAAAGCTGCAGTTTTGCATCGGAATCTGACACTGGGGACACAGGGAAGGCTCAAAACATAGGCACTAAGTAAAGTCAGTCTTCCTGTACTGAAGTCGGCATTGTGCCTTTTCTATATAATTCCGAAGCAATTTCTGTGTTTCATCGTCAATGTGAAGGTCCAAGGGATACAGTAAACCTGAAGGGAAGCTTCGGATTCTAAAACTGGTCTCACAGAAAGGCTCAAAACATAGACTATAAGAATACTCAGACTTCTTGGACTAAAGTCAGCATTGATCATTTTATATTTAATTCCGATGCAATATCTGTGTTTCATCGTCAATGTGAAGGTCCAAGGGATACAGTAACCCTGCAGTTGTACATCGGAATCTAAAACTGGTGACAGAGGAAAGGACCAAAACATAGACACTAAGAAAAATTAGTTTTCATGTACTTAAGTCGGCATTGTGCCTTTTGTATTTAATTCCGATGCGATTTCTGTGTTGCATCGTCAAAGCGATGGTCCAAGGGATACAGTAAACGTGAAGTTAAGCATCGGGCTCTAACACTGGTGACACAGGAAAGGCTCAAAATATAGACAGTTAGAAGACTCAGTCTTCTTGTACTTAACTCACCATTGTTCCTGTTGAATTTAATTCCGTTGATATTTCTGTGTTTCATCGTCAATGTGAATGTCCAAGGGCTACAGTAAACCTGCAGTTGTGCATCGAATTCTAAAACTGGTGACAAAGGAAACGCAAAATACATGGACACTATGAAATGTCAGTTTTCTCGTACTGAAGTCGGCATTGTGCCTTTTGTATGTAATTCCGATGCAATTTCTGTGTTTCATCGTCAATGTTAAGGTGAATAGGATACAGTAAACCTGAAGTGAAGCAACGGAATCTATAACTGGTCTCACAGAAAAGTTCAAAACATAGACAGTAAGAAGACTCAATCTTCTTGTACTTAAGACGGCGTTGTGCCTTTTGTATTTAATTCCGATGCATTTTCGGTGTTTCATCGTCAATGTGAAGATCCAATGGATACAGTAAACCTGCAGTTGTTCATCGGAATCTAAAGCAGGTGGGACAGTAAACGCTCAAAACATAGACACTAAGAAAAGTCAGTCTTCTTGTACTCAAGCCGTCATTGTGCCTTTTGTATTTGATTCCGATGCAATTTCTGTGTTTCTTCGTCAAAGAGTAGGTCCAAGGGACATAGAAGACGTGTAGTGGAGCATCGGAATCTACAACTGGTCTCATAGGAAAGGCTCAAAACATAGACAGTTGGAAGACTAAGTCCTCCTGTACTTAAGTAGACATTGTGCCTTATGTAATTAATTCCGGAGCAATTTCTGTCTTTCATCGTCTATGTGAAGCTCCAAGGGATACAGTAAACCTGCCATTGTGCATCGGAATCTAAAACAGGTGACGCAGGAAAGGCTCAAAAACATGGACTCTGAAAGAATCAGTCCTCTTGTACTTAAGTCGGCATTGTACCGTTTGTATTTAATTCCGATGCAATTTCTGTGTTTTTTATCGTCAACGTGATGGTCCAAGGGATACAGTAAACTTGCAGTTGTGCGTCCGAATCGAAAACTGGTTGCACAGGAAACGCTCAAAACAGAGACAGTAAGAAGACTCTGTGTTGTTGTACTTAAGTCGGCATTGTGCCTTTTGTATTTAATTCCGATGCAATTTCTGTGTTTCATCGTCAATGTAAAGGTTCAAGGGATACAGTAAACCTGAAGTAAAGCATCGGAAACTAAAACTGGTCTCACAGAAAGGCTCAAAACGTAGACAATAAGATGACTCAGTCTTCTCGTAATTAAGTTAGCATTGTGCATTTTGTATTTAATCCCGATGCAATATCTGTGTTTAATCGTCAAAGTGAAGGTCCAAGGGATACAGTAAATCTGCAGTTGTGCATCGGAATCTAAAACAGGTGACACAGGAAAGGCTCAAAACAGAGACATTAAGAAGAGTCAGTCTTCTTGTACTTAAGTCGGCATTGTTCTTTTTGTATTTAATTTCGATGCAATTTCTGTATTCCATCGTCAAAGAGAAGGTCCAAGGGACACAGTAGACCTGCAGTGAAGCATCGGAATCTAAAACTGGTCTTACAGAAAAGGCTCAAAGCATAGACAGTAAGAAGACTAAGTCTTCTTGTACTTATGTCGGCATTGTGCCTTTTGTATTTAATTCCGGTGCAATTTCTGTGTTTCATTGTCAATCTGAAGCTCCATGGGATACAGTAAACCCTTAGTTGTGCATCGGAATCTAAAACTGGTTACACAGGAAACGCTCAAAACATAAACACTAAGAAGGCTCAGTCTTCTTGAACTTAAGTCGGCATTGTGCCTTTTGTATTTAATTCCGATGCAATTACTGTGTTTCATCGTCAATGTGAAGGTCCAAGGGATACAGTAAATCTGCAGTTGTGCATCGAAATCTAAAACAGGTGACACAGGAATGGCTCAACACATAGACACTACGAAAAGTCAGTCTTCTTGTACTTAAGTCGGCATTGTGTCATATGTATTTAATTCCGATGCAATTTTTGTGTTTCATCGTCAAAGTGAAGGTCCATTGGATACAGTAAACCTGCAGTTCTGCATCGCAATCTAAAAATTGTGACACAGGAAATTCTCAAAACATAGACAGTAAGAAGACTCAGTCTCCTTGTACTTAAGTCGGCATTGTGCCATTTGTATTTGATTCCGACGCAATTGCTGTGTTTCATCGTCAATGCGAAGGTCCAAGGGATACAGTAAACCCTCAGTTGGGCTTCAGAATCCAAAACAGGTGACAAAGGAAAGGTTCAAATCATATCCACTAAGAAAACTCAGTATTCTTGTACTTAAGTCGGCATTGTGTCCTTTATAATTAATTCCGATGCAATATTTTCGTTTCATTGTCAAAGATAAAGTCCAAGGGATAGAATAAACCTGAAAGGAGGCATCGGAATCAAAAACTGGTCTCACAGGAAAAGCTCATATCATAGCCACTAAGAAAAGTCAGTCTTCTTGTACTTAAGACGGCATTGTGCCTTTTCTATTTAATTACGATGCAATTTTTGTGTTTCATCGCCAAAGTGAAGGTCCAAGGTATACAGAAAACCTGAAGTGAAGCATCGGAATCTAAAACTGGTTTCACAGAAAGGCTCAGAGAATAGACAGTTAGAAGATTCCATTTTCATGTACTTAAGTCGGCATTGCTGCTTTTTAATTTAATTCCGATGCAATTTCTGTGTTTCATCGTTAATGTGAAAGTCCAAGGGATACAGTAAACCTAAAGTGAAGCGTCGGAATCTAAAAATGATCTCACCGAACGGCTCAAGACATAGACAGTAAGAAGACTCAATCTTCTTGTACTTAGGTCGGCATTGTGCCTTTTGTATTTAATTCCGTTTCAATTACTGTGTTTCATCGTCAATGTGAAGGTCCAAGGGATACAGTAAATCTGTATTTGTGCATCGGAAGGTAATACAGGTGACACAGGAAAGGCTCAAAACATAGACACTAAGAAATGTCAGTCTGCTTGTACTTACGTCGGCATTGTGCCTTTTGCATTTAATTCCGATGCAATTTTGGTGTTTCATCGTCAAAGTGAGGGTCCAAGGGATACAGTAAAACTGCAATTGTTCATCGGAATCTAAATCTGGTGACACAGGAAAGGCTCAAACATAGACACTAAGAAAAGTCAGTCTTCTTGCACTTAAGTCGGCATTGTGCCTTTTGTAATTAATTCCGATGGAATTTCTGTGTTTCATCGTCAATGTGAAGGTCGAAGGGATACAGTAAACGTGAAGTGAAGCTTCGGAATCTAAAAATGATCTCATAGAAAGGCTCAATACATAGACAGTAAGGAGACTCAGTCTTCTTGTACTTAGGTCGGAATTGTGCATTTTGTGTTTAATTCCGATGCAATATCTGTGTTTCATCGTCAATGTGAAGGTCCAAGGGATACAGTAAACCTGCAGTTGTTCATCGGAATCTAAAACAGGTGACACAGGAAAAGCGCAAAACATAGGCAGTATGAAGAGTCAGTCTTCTTGTACTTATGTCGGCATTGTGCCTTTTGTATTTAATTCCGATGCAATTTCTGTGTTTACCCGTGAATGTGAAGGTCCAAGGGATACAGTAAACCTGCAGTTGTGCATCGCAATCTAAAACAGGTGACGCAGGAAAGCTTAAAAACATAGCCTGTAAAAAGAGTCAGTCTTCTTGTACTTAAGTCGGATTCTGCTTTTTGTATTTAATTCCGATGCAATTTTTGTGTTTCATTCTCAATGTGAAGGTCCAAGGGATACAGTAAACCCAAAGTGAAACATCGGAATCTAAAACCGGTCTCACAGGAATGGCTCAAACACAGACAGTAAGAAGACTCAATCTTTTGCACTTAAGTCAGCATTCTGTCTTTTGTAATTAATTCCGATGCAATATTTGAGTTTAATCGTCAAAGTTAAGGTCTAAGGAATTCAGTAATCCTGAAAGGAAGCATCGGAAACTAAAACTGGTCTCACAGGAAAGGCTCAAATCATAGACATTAAGAAGACTCAGTCTTCAGGTACATAAGTCGGCATTGTGCCACTTGTATTTAATTCCGATGCAATTACTGTGTTTCACCGTCAATGTGAAGGTCCAAGGGATACAGTAAATCTGCAGTTGTGCATCGAAATCTAAAACAGGTGACACAGGAGTTGGTCAACACATAGACACTACGAACAGTCAGTCTTCTTGTACTTAAGTCGGCATTGTGTCATATGTATTTAATTCCGATGCAATTTTTGTGTTTCATCGTCAAAGTGAAGGTCCAAGGGAAACAGTGAACATGCAGTTGTCCAGCGGAATCTAAAACTGGTGCCACAGGAAAGGTTCGAAGCATAGACACTAAGAAAAGTCAGTCTTCTTGTACTTAAGTCGGCATTGAGCTTTTTGGATTTAATTCCGGTGCTATTTCCGTGTTTCATCGTCAATGTGAAGGTCCAACGGATACAGTAAACCTGCAGTTGTGCATCAGAATCTATAACTGGTGACACAGAAAACGCTCACAACAAAGTCACTACGAAAAGTCAGTCATCTTATACTTAAGTCGGCATTGTGCCTTTTGTAATTAATTCCGATGCAATTTCTGTGTTTCATCGTCAATGTGAAGGTCCAGGGGATACAGAAAACCTGAAGTGAAACATCGGAATCTAAAACTGGTTTCACAGAAAGGCTCAGAGCATAGACAGTAAGAAGACTCCATATTCATGTACTTAAGTCGGCATTGCTGCATTTAATTTAATTCCGATGCAATTTCTGTGTTTCATCGTTAATGTGAAAGTAAAAGGGATACAGTAAACCTAAAGTGAAGCGTCGGAATCTAAAAATGATCTCACCGAAAGGCTCAAGACATAGACAGTAAGAAGACTCAATCTTCTTGTACTTAGGTCGGCATTGTGCCTTTTGTATGTAATTCCGTTTCAATTACTGTGTTTCATCGTCAATGTGAAGGTCCAAGGGATACAGTGAACCAGAAGGGAAGCATCGGAACCAAAAACTTTTCGCACAGGAAAGACTCAAAACATAGACACTAAGAAATGTCAGTCTTCTTGTACTTAAGTCGGCATTGTGCCTTTTCTATTTGATTACGATGCAATTTTTGTGTTTCGTCGTCAAAGTGAAGGTCCAACGCAAACAGTAAACCTGAAGTGAAGCATCGGAAACAAAAGCTGGTCTCACAGGAAAGGCTCAAAGCATAGTCACTAAGAAAAGTCAGTCTTCTTGCACTTAAGTTGGCATTGTGCCTTTTCTATTTAATTACGATGCAATTTTTGTGTTTCATCGTCAAAGTGAATGTCCAAAGGATACAGTGAACCTGAAGTGAAGCTTCGGAATCAGAAACTGCTCTCACAGGAAAGGCTCAAAGCATAGACAGTGAGAATACTCAGTCTTCATGTACCTAAGGCGGCATTGTGCCTTTCGTATTTAATTCCGATGCTATTTCTGTGTTTTATCGTCAATGTTAAGGTCCAAGGGATACAGTAAGCCTGCAGTTGTGCATCGTACCCTAAAACTGGTGACACAGGAAAGGCTCAAAACATAGACAGTAAGAAAAGTCAGTCTTCTCGTACTTAGGTCGGCATTGTGAATTTTGAATTTAACTCCGTTGCAGTTTTTGTGTTTCGTAGTCTAAGCAAAGGTTGAAAGGGATACAGTAAACCTGCAGTTCTGCATCAGAATCTAAAACCGGTCCCACATGAGAGGCTCAAAGCATAGACAGTTAGAACAATCAGCCTTCTTGTATTTAAGTTGGCATTGTGCCTTTTGTATTTAATTCCGATGCAAATTCTGTGTTTGGTCGTCAATGTGATGGTCCAAGGGATACAGTTAACCTGCAGTTGTGCATCGGAATCTAAATCTGGTGACACAGGAAAGGCTCAAACTAAGTCACTAAGAAAAGTCAATCTTCTTGTACTTAAGTCGCCATTGTGCATTTTGTATTTAATTCAGATTCAATTTCTGTGTTTCATCGTGAAAGTGAAGGTCCAAGGGACACAGTAGTCCTGCAGTGAAGCATCGGAATCTAAAACTGGTCTCACAGGAAACGCTCAAATCATAGACAGTAAGAAGTCTCAGTCTTCTAGTACTTAAGTCGGCATTGTGCCTTTTGTATTTAATTCCGGTGCAATTTCTGTGTTTCATCGTCAATGTGAAGGTCCAAGGGATACAGTAAACCAGAAGTGAAGCATCAGAATCTAAAACTGGTCTCACAGAAAGGTTCAAAACATAGACAGTAACAAGACTCAGTCTTCTTGTACTTTGGTCGGCATTGTGCATTTTGAATTTAATTCCGTTGCAATTTTTGTGTTTCATCGTCGAAGTAAAGGTCGAAAGGGATACAGTAAACCTGAAGTGAAGCATCGGAATCTAAATTTGGTGACACGGGAAAGGCTCAAACTAAGACACTAAGAAAAATCACTCTTCTTGTGCTTAAGTCGGCATTAATACTTTTGTATTTATTTCCGATGCAATTTCTGTGTTTCATCGTCAATGTGTAGGTCCAACGGATACCGTAAACCCGAAGTGAAGCATCGGAATCTAGAACTGATCTCACAGAAAGGCTCAAAACATAGACAGTTAGAAAACTCAGTCTTCTTGTAGTTAAGCCGGCATAGTGCCTTTTGTATTTATTACCGTTGGAAGTTCTATGTTTCATCGTCAATGTGAAGGTCCAAGGGATACAGTTAACCAGCAGCTGTGCATCGGAATCTAAAACTAGTGTCATAGGAAACGCTCAAAACACAGACACTAAGAAAAGTCAGTCTTCATGTACTTAAGTCGGCAGTGTGCCTTTTCTGTTTAACTCCGATGCAATTTTTATGTTTCATCGTCAAAGTGAGGGTCCAAGGGATACAGTAAACCTGAAGTGAAGCATCGTAATCTAAAACAGGTCCCACAGAAAAGTTCAATACATAGACAGTAAGATGACACAAACCTCTTGTAGTTAAGTCGGCATTGTGACATTTTTGTTTAATTCCGATGCAATTTCTGTGTTTCATCGTCAATGTGAAGGTCCAAGTGATTCAGTAAACCTGAAGTTAAGCATCGGAATCTAAGACTGGACTCACAGGAAAGGCTCAAATCATAGACAGTAAGAAGTCTCGGTCTTCTTGTACTTAAGTCACCATTGTGCCTGTTGTATTTAATGCAATTTCTGTGTTTCATCGTCAATGTGAATGTTCAAATATACAGTAAACTTGCAGTTGTGCATCGGAATCTAAAACTGGTGACACTGGAAAGGCTCAAAACATAGACACTAAGAAAAGTCAGTCTTCTTGGTCATAAGTCGCCATTGTGCATTTTGTAGTTAATTACGGTGCAATTTCTGTGTTTCATTGTCAATGTGAAGGTCCGTGGGGAACAGTAAGACTGCCGTTGTACATCGGAATCTAAAACAGGTGAAACAGAAAACGCAAAAAACATTGACACCAAGAAAAGTCACTCTTCTTGTACCTATGTCGGCAATGTGCATTTTGAATTTAATTCCGTTGCAATTTTTGTGTTTCATCGTCAAAGTGAAGGTCGAAAGGGATACAGTAAACTTGAAGTGAAGCATCGGAATCTATAACTGGTCTCACAGGAAAGGCTCCAAACATAGACAGTAAGAAGTCTCAGTCTTCTTGTACTTAAGTCGGCATTAAGCCTTTTGTACTTAATTCCGATGCTATTTCTGTGTTTCATCGCGAATGTGAAGGTCCAAGAGATCCAGTAGACCTGCAGTTGTGCATCGGAATCTAAAACAGGTGACACAGGAAAGGCTCAAAACATAGACTGTAAAAAGAGTCAGTCTACTTGTACTTAAGGCGGCATAGTGCCGTTTGTATTTAATTCCGATGCAATTTCTGTGTTTCATCGTCAATGTGAAGGTCCAAGGGATACAGTAAACCTGCAGTTGTGAATCAGAATCTAAAACAGGTGACACAGAAATGGCTCAAAACATAGACACTACGGAAAGTCAGTCTTCTTGTACATCAGTCGGCATTGTGCCTTTTCAATTTAATTATGATGCAATTTTTGTGTTTCATCGTCTAAGTGAAAGTTGAAGAGATACTGTAAACCTGCAGTTGTGCATCGGAATCTAAAACTGGCGACACAGAAATGGCTCATAAAATAGACACTACGGAAAGTCAGTCTTCTTCTACATAAGTCGGCATTGTGCCTATTGTATTTAATTCCGGCGCAATTCCAGTGTTTCATCGTCAATGTGAAGGTCCAAGGGATACAGTAAACCTGCAGCTGTGCATCAGAATCTAAAACTGGTGACACAGGAAAGGCTCAAAACATAGTCAGTAAGAAGACTGAGTCTTCTTGTACTTATGTCGGTATTGTGCCATTTGTATTTAATTCCGGTGCAATTTCTGTGTTTCATCGTCAATGGGAAGGTCTAAGGGAAACCGTAAAACTGCAGTTGTGCGTCGGAATCTAAAACAGGTGACACAGGAAACGCACAAATCATTGACACCAAGAAAAGTCAGTCTTCTTGTACATAAGTCGACATTGTGCCTTTTGTATTTAATTCCGATGCAATTTCTGTGTTTCATCGTCAATGTAAAGGTCCAAAGGAATCAATAAACCTGAAGTGAATAATCGGAATCTGAAATTGGTCTCACAGAAAGGCTCAAAACATAGATAATAAGAGGACTCAGTCTTCTTGTACTTATGTCGGCATTGTGCCTTTCGTATTTAATTCCGATGCAATTTCTGTGTTTCATCTTCAATTTGAAGGTCCAAGGGATACAGTAAACCTGCAGTTGTCCGTCGGATTCTAATACTAGTCACACAGGAAACGCACCAAACATAGACACTAAGAATAGTCAGTCTTCATCTGCTTGAGTGTGCATTGTGCCTCTTGTATTTAATTCCGATGCAATTTCTGTGTTTCAATGTCAATGTGAATGTCCAAGGGATACAGTAAACCTGACGTGAAGCATCGGAATCTAAAACTGGTCTCACAGAAAGGCTCAATACATAGACAGTAAGAATGCTCAGTCTTCTTGTACTTATGTCGGCATTGTGCGTTTTGTATTTAATTCCTTTGCAATTTCTGTGTTTCATCGTCAATGTGAAGGTGCAAGGGATACAGAAAACCTGCAGTTATGAATCGGAATCTAAAACTGGTGACACAGGAGACGCTCAGAACATAGACACTAAGAAAAGTCAGTTTTCTTGTACTGAAGTCGGCATTGTGCCATTTTGTATATAATTCCGATACAATTTCTGTGTTTCATAGTCAATGTGAAGGTCCAAGGGAATCAATAAACCTGAAGTGGAGCATCGGAATAAAAAATTGGTCTCACAGAAAGGCTCAATACATAAACAGTTAGAAGACTCAGTCTTCTTGTATTTAAGTCGGCATTATGCCTTTTGTATTTAATTCCGATGCAATTTTAGTGGTTCATCGTCAATGTGAATGTGCAAGGATACAGTATACCTGCAGATGTGCATCGGAATCTGAAACTAGTGACACAGGAAAGGCTTAAAACATTGACACTAAGAAAAGTCAGTCTTCTTGTACTTAAGTCGGCATTCTGCCATTTGTATTCATTTGCGATGCGATTTCTGTGTTTCATCATCAATGTGGACGTCCAAGAGATACAGTAATCATGAAGTGAAGCATCGGAATTTAAAACTGGTGCCACAGAAAGGTTCAAAACGTAGACAGCAAGAAGACTCAGTCTTCTTGTACTTCGTCGGTATTGTGCCTTTTGTATTTAATTCCGATGCAATTTTTTCTGTTTCATCGTCAAACTAAAGGTCCAAGGCATACAGTAAACCTGAAGTGAAACATCGGAATCTAAAACTGGTCTCACAGGAAAGACTCAATCATAGACACTAAGAAAATTCAGTCTTCTTGTGCTTCAGTCGGCATTGTACCTTTTCTATTTAGTTACGATGCAATTTTTGTGTTTCATCGACAATGTGAAAGTCCAAGGGATACAGTAAAGTTGCAGTTGTCCATCGGAGTTTAAAACTGGTCACACAGGAAAGTCTCAAAACATAGGCACTAAAAAAAGTAAGTCTTCTTGTACTTAAGTCGGCATTGTGCCATTTGTATTCAATTCCGATGCGGTTTCTGTGTTGCATCATCAATGTGGAGGTCCAAGGGATACAGTAAACCTGAAGTGAAGCATCGGAATTTAAATCTGGTCCCACAGAAAGGTACAAAACGTAGACAGCAAGAAGACTCAGTCTTCTTGTACTTACATCGGTATTGTGCGTTTTGTATTTAATTCCGATGCAATTTTTCTGTTTCATCGTCAAACTAAAGGTCCAAGGGATACAGTAAAATTGAAGTGAAGCATCGGAATCTAAAACTGGTCTCACAGGAAAGACTCAATCATAGACACTAAAAAAATTCAGTCTTCTTGTACTTCAGTCGGCATTGTGCCTTTTCTATTTAATTACGATGCAATTTTTGTGTTTCATCGTCAAAGTGAAAGTCGAAGAGATATTGTAAAAATGCAGTTGTGCATCGGTATCTAAAACTGGTGACACAGGAAATTGCTCAAACATAGACAGTAGGAAGACTCAGTATTCTTCCCCTTATGTCGGAATTGTGCCTTTTGTATTTAATTCCGGTGCAATTTCTGTGTTTTATCGTCAATGTGCAGGTCCAAGGGATAGAGTAAGGCTGCAGTTGCGCATCGGAATCTAAAACAGGTGACACAGGCAACGCTTAAACCATAGACACCAAGAAAAGTCAGTCTTCATGTACTTAATTCGGCATTGTGCATTTTGTATTTAATTCCGATGCAATTTCTGTGTTTCATCGACAATGTGAAGGGCCAAGTGAATCAGTAAACCTGATGTGAAGTATCGGAATCTAAAATTGGTCTCACAGAAAGGCTCAAAACATAGACAGTAAGAAGACTCATGTTCTTGTACTTAAGTCGGCATTGTGCCTTTTGTATTTAATTCCGATGCAATATCTGTGTTTCATCGTCAGTTTCAAGGTCCAAGTGACACAGTCAACCTGCAGTTGTGCATCGAATTCTAAAACTAGTGACAGAATAAACGCACCAAACATAGATACTAAAAAAAGTCAGTCTTCTTGTACTTAAGTCGTAATTGTGCATTTTGTATTTAATTCCGATGCAAAATTTGTGTTTCATCGTCAAAGTGACGGTCCAAGGGATACAGTG
This sequence comes from Schistocerca americana, assembly GCF_021461395.2. NCBI lineage: Eukaryota > Metazoa > Arthropoda > Insecta > Orthoptera > Acrididae > Schistocerca > Schistocerca americana. Next base: position 595,633,484 of record NC_060124.1, on the reverse strand, counting down.
AACCTGAATGGAAGCATCTGAATCGAAAACTGGCCTCACAGGAAAGGCTCAATTCATAGACAGAAAAGAGACACAGTCTTCTTGTACTTAAGGGGGCATTGTGCCATTTGTATGTAATTCCGATAAACTTTCTGTGTTTCATCGTTAATGTGAAGGTCCAAGGGAATCAGTAAACCTGAAGTGAAGCATCGGAATCTAAAACTGGTCTCACAGAATGGTTCAGAACATAGACAGTAAGAAGACTACGTCTTCTTGTAGTTAAGACGGCGTTGTGCCTTTTGTATTTAATTCCGATGCAATTTCTGTGTTTCATCGTCAATGTGAAAGTCCAAGGGATACAGCAAACTTGCAGTTGTCCATCGGAATCTGAAACTGGTCACAAGGGAAAGGCTCAAAACATAGACACTAAGAAAAGTCAGTCTTCTTGTACTTAAGTCGGCATTGTGCCTTTAGTATTTAATTGCGATGCAGTTCTTTTGTTTAAACGTCGAAGAGTAGGTCCATGGGATACAGTAAACCTGAAGTTGTGCATCGGATTGTAAAACTAGTGACACAGTATAATCACCAAACATAGATATTAAGAAAAGTCAGTCAACTTCTACTTGAGATGGCATTGTGCCATTTGTATTTAATTCCGATGCAATTTATGTGTTTCATCGTCAAAGTGATAGTAAAAGCGATACAGTAAACCTGCAGTTGTTCATCGGAATCTAAATCTGGTCACAAGGGTAAGGCCCAAACATAGACACTAAGAAAAGTCAGTCTTCTTGTACTTAAGTCCGCATTGTGACTTTGCATTTAATTCCAATGCAATTTCTGTGTTTCATCGACAATGCGAAGGTCCAAGCTTACAGTAAAGCTGAGGTGAAGCATTGGAATCTAAAACTGGTCTCACAGAAAGGCTGAAAACATAGACAGTTAGAAGACACAGTCTCCTTGCACTGAAATCGGCATTGTGCTTCTTTATTTAATTCCGATGCAATTACTGCGTTTCATCGTCAATGTGAAAGTCCAAGGGATAGAGTAAACCTGCAATTGCGCATCGGAATCTAAAACAGGTGACACAGGAAAGGCTAGAAACATAGACACTAAGAAAAGTGTGTCTTCTAGAACTTAAGTCGGCATAGTGCCATTTGTATTTAATTCCGATGCAATTTCTGTGTTGCATCGTGAATGTGAAGGTCCAAGGGATACAGTAAATCTGAAGTGAAGCATCGGAATCTAAAACAGGTGACACAGGAAACGCTCAAAGCATAGACAGTAAGAAGAGTCAGTCTTCGTGTACTTAAGTCGGCCTTGTGGCTTTTGTATTTAATTCCGATGCAATTTCTGTGTTGCATCGTGAATGTGAAGGTCCAAGGGATACAGTAAACCTGCAGTTGTGCATCGGTTTCTAATACTGGTGACACAGGAATCGCTCAAATGATAGACAGTGAGAAGACTCAGTCTTCTTGTACTTAAGTCGGCATTGCGCCTTTTGTATTTAATTCCGATACAATTTCTGTGTATCATCGTCAATGTGAAATTCCAAGGGATACAGTTAACCTGAAGTGAACCATCGTAAGCTAACACTGGTCTCACAGAATGGTTCAAAACATTGACAGTAAGAAGACCCAGTCTTCTTGTAGTTAGGTCAGCTTTGAGCCTTTTATATTTAATTCAGATGCAAATTCTGCGTTTCATCGTCGATGCGAAGGTCCAAGGGATACAGTAAACCTGCAGTTGCGCATCGAATTCTAAAACTGGTGTCACAGGAAACGCTCAAAACATAGACAGTTAAAAAAGTCAGTCTTCATGTACTTAAGTTGGAATTGTCCCTATTGCATTTAATTCCGATGCATTTTTCTGTTTCAGCGTCAAACTGAAAGTCCAAGGGATATCGGAAACCTGCAGTGAAACATCGAAATCTAAAATTGGTCTCACAGGAAAGACTCAAAACATAGACTGTAAGAAATGTCATTCTTGTACTTATGTCGGCATTGCGCCTTTTGTATTTAATTCCGATGCAATTTCTGTGCTTCATCGCCAATGTAAAGGTCCAAGGGATACAGTAAACCTGAAGTGAAGCATCGGAATCTAAAACAGGTGACACAGGAAACGCTCAAAGCATAGACAGTAAGAAGAGTCAGTCTTCGTGTACTTAAGTCGGCATTGCGCCTTTTGTATTTAATTCCGGTGTAATTTCTGCGATTCATCGTCAATGTAAAGGTCCAAGGGATACAGTAAACCTGAAATGAAGCTTCGGAATCTAAAACCGGTCTCACGGAAAGGCTCAAAACATAGACAGTAAGAAGGCTTAGTCTTCTTGTACTTAAGTTTGCATTGTGCCGTTTGTATTTAATTCCGATGCAATTTCTGTGTTTCATCGTCAATGTGAAGGTGCAAGGGATACAGTAAACCTTAAGTGAAGCATCGGATTCTAAAACTGGTGACACAGGAAACGCTCAAAACATAGACACTAGGAAAAGTCAGTCTTCTTGTACTTAAGTCGCAATTGTGCCTATTGTATTTAATTCCGATGCATTTTTCTGTTTCATCGTCAAACTGAAAGTCCAAGGGATACCGGAAACCTGCAGTGAAGCATCAGAGTCTAAAATTCGTCTCACAGGAAAGACTCAAACATAGACTTTAAGAAAAGTCATTCTTGTACTTATGTCAGCATTGCGCCTTTTGTATTTAAATCCGATGAAATTACTGTGTTTCATCGTCAATGTGAAGGTCCAAGGGATACAGTAAACCTGAAGTGAAGCATCGGAATCTAAAACAGGTGACACAGGAAACGCTCAAAACATAGACAGTAAGTAGAGTCAGTCTTCTTGTACTTAAGTCGGCATTGTACCTTTTGTATTTAATTCCGATGCAATTTCTGTGTTGCATAGTGAATGTGAAGGTCCAAGGGATACAGTAACTTTGCAGTTGTGCATCGGTTTCTAAAACTGGTGACACACGAATCGTTCAAATAATAGACAGTGAGAAGACTCTGTCTTCTTGTACTTAAGTCGGCATTGCGCCTTTTGTATGTAATTCCGATGCCATTTCTGTGTTTCATCGTCAATGTGAAGCTCGAAGGGATACAGTAAACCTGGAGATGTGCATCGGAATATAAAACTCGTTACACAGAAAAGGCTCAAAACATAGACACTACGAAAAGTAAGTCTTCTTGTACTTAAGTCGTTATTGTGACTTTTCTATTTAATTACGATGCAATTTTTGGTGTTTCATCGCCAAAGTGAAAGTCCAAGGGATACAGTAAACCTGCACCTGTGCATAAGAATCTAAAACTGGTGGCACAGGAAAGGCTTAAAACATTGACCCTATGAAAAGTCAGTCTTCTTGTACAAAAGTCAGCATTATGCGTTTTGTATTTAATTCCGATCCAATATCTGTGTTTCATCGTCAATTTGAAGTTCCAAGGGATACAGTAAACCCCCAGTTGTGCATCGGAATCTAAAACAGGTGACACAGGAAAGGCTCAAAGCATAGACACTAAGAAAAGTCAGTGTTCTTGTACTTAAGAGGGCATCGTGCCATTTGTATTTAATTCCGATGCAATTTCTGTGTTTCATCGTCAATGTGAGGTTCCAAGGTATACAGTAAACCTGAAGTGAACATCAGAATCTAAGACTGGTCTCACAGAAAGGCTCAAAACATAGACAGTAAGAAGACTTAGTGTTCTTGTAGTTGCGTCGTCATTATGCCTTTTGTATTTAATTCCAATGCAATTTCTGTGTTTCATCGTCAATGTGAAGGTCCAAGGGATATGGTAAACGTGCAGTTGTGCATCGGAATCTAAAACTGGTGACACAGGAAAGGCTCAAAACATAGACAATAAGAAAAGTCAGTCTTCTTGTACTTAAGTCGGCATTATGCCTTTTGGATTTAATTCCGATGCAATTTTTGTGTTTCATCGTCAAAGAGAAGGTCCAAGGGATACAGTGAACCTGAAGTGATGCATCGGAATCTATTACTGGTGACACAGGAAACGCTCAAATCATAGACAGTAATAAGACTCAGTCTTCTAGTACTGAAGTCTGCCATATGCCTTTTGTATATAATTCCGATGCAATTTCTTTGTTTCATCGTCAATGTGAAAGTCCAAGGGATACACTAAACCTGCAGTTGTGCAACGGATTTTAAAACTGGTGACACAGGGAACGCTCTAAGCATAGACACTAAGAAAAGTCAGTCTTCTAGTACTTATGTCGGCATTGTGCCTTTTGTATTTAATTCCGACGCAATTTCTGCGACTCATCGTCAATGTGAAGGTCCAAGTGATACAGTAAACCTGATGTGAGGCACAGGAATCTAAAATTGGCCTCGCAGAAAGGTTCAAAACATAGACAGTCAGAAGACCCAGTCTCTTTGTAGTTATGTCGGCATTGTGCCTTTTGTATTTAATTCCGATGCAATTTTTGTGTTTCATCGTCAAAGAGAAGGTCCAAGGGATACAGTGAACCTGAAGTGATGCATCGGAATCTATTACTGGTGACACAGGAAACGCTCAAATCATAGACAGTAATAAGACTCAGTCTTCTAGTACTGAAGTCTGCCATATGCCTTTTGTATATAATTCCGATGCAATTTCTTTGTTTCATCGTCAATGTGAAAGTCCAAGGGATACACTAAACCTGCAGTTGTGCAACGGATTTTAAAACTGGTGACACAGGGAACGCTCTAAGCATAGACACTAAGAAAAGTCAGTCTTCTAGTACTTATGTCGGCATTGTGCCTTTTGTATTTAATTCCGGTGTAATTTCTGCGATTCATCGTCAATGTAAAGGTCCAAGGGATACAGTAAACCTGAAATGAAGCTTCGGAATCTAAAACCGGTCTCACGGAAAGGCTCAAAACATAGACAGTAAGAAGGCTTAGTCTTCTTGTACTTAAGTTTGCATTGTGCCGTTTGTATTTAATTCCGATGCAATTTCTGTGTTTCATCGTCAATGTGAAGGTGCAAGGGATACAGTAAACCTTAAGTGAAGCATCGGATTCTAAAACTGGTGACACAGGAAACGCTCAAAACATAGACACTAGGAAAAGTCAGTCTTCTTGTACTTAAGTCGCAATTGTGCCTATTGTATTTAATTCCGATGCATTTTTCTGTTTCATCGTCAAACTGAAAGTCCAAGGGATACCGGAAACCTGCAGTGAAGCATCAGAGTCTAAAATTCGTCTCACAGGAAAGACTCAAACATAGACTTTAAGAAAAGTCATTCTTGTACTTATGTCAGCATTGCGCCTTTTGTATTTAAATCCGATGAAATTACTGTGTTTCATCGTCAATGTGAAGGTCCAAGGGATACAGTAAACCTGAAGTGAAGCATCGGAATCTAAAACAGGTGACACAGGAAACGCTCAAAACATAGACAGTAAGTAGAGTCAGTCTTCTTGTACTTAAGTCGGCATTGTACCTTTTGTATTTAATTCCGATGCAATTTCTGTGTTGCATAGTGAATGTGAAGGTCCAAGGGATACAGTAACTTTGCAGTTGTGCATCGGTTTCTAAAACTGGTGACACACGAATCGTTCAAATAATAGACAGTGAGAAGACTCTGTCTTCTTGTACTTAAGTCGGCATTGCGCCTTTTGTATGTAATTCCGATGCCATTTCTGTGTTTCATCGTCAATGTGAAGCTCGAAGGGATACAGTAAACCTGGAGATGTGCATCGGAATATAAAACTCGTTACACAGAAAAGGCTCAAAACATAGACACTACGAAAAGTAAGTCTTCTTGTACTTAAGTCGTTATTGTGACTTTTCTATTTAATTACGATGCAATTTTTGGTGTTTCATCGCCAAAGTGAAAGTCCAAGGGATACAGTAAACCTGCACCTGTGCATAAGAATCTAAAACTGGTGGCACAGGAAAGGCTTAAAACATTGACCCTATGAAAAGTCAGTCTTCTTGTACAAAAGTCAGCATTATGCGTTTTGTATTTAATTCCGATCCAATATCTGTGTTTCATCGTCAATTTGAAGTTCCAAGGGATACAGTAAACCCCCAGTTGTGCATCGGAATCTAAAACAGGTGACACAGGAAAGGCTCAAAGCATAGACACTAAGAAAAGTCAGTGTTCTTGTACTTAAGAGGGCATCGTGCCATTTGTATTTAATTCCGATGCAATTTCTGTGTTTCATCGTCAATGTGAGGTTCCAAGGTATACAGTAAACCTGAAGTGAACATCAGAATCTAAGACTGGTCTCACAGAAAGGCTCAAAACATAGACAGTAAGAAGACTTAGTGTTCTTGTAGTTGCGTCGTCATTATGCCTTTTGTATTTAATTCCGATGCAATTTCTGTGTTTCATCGTCAATGTGAAGGTCCAAGGGATATGGTAAACGTGCAGTTGTGCATCGGAATCTAAAACTGGTGACACAGGAAAGGCTCAAAACATAGACAATAAGAAAAGTCAGTCTTCTTGTACTTAAGTCGGCATTATGCCTTTTGGATTTAATTCCGATGCAATTTTTGTGTTTCATCGTCAAAGAGAAGGTCCAAGGGATACAGTGAACCTGAAGTGATGCATCGGAATCTATTACTGGTGACACAGGAAACGCTCAAATCATAGACAGTAATAAGACTCAGTCTTCTAGTACTGAAGTCTGCCATATGCCTTTTGTATATAATTCCGATGCAATTTCTTTGTTTCATCGTCAATGTGAAAGTCCAAGGGATACACTAAACCTGCAGTTGTGCAACGGATTTTAAAACTGGTGACACAGGGAACGCTCTAAGCATAGACACTAAGAAAAGTCAGTCTTCTAGTACTTATGTCGGCATTGTGCCTTTTGTATTTAATTCCGATGCAATTTCTGCGACTCATCGTCAATGTGAAGGTCCAAGTGATACAGTAAACCTGATGTGAGGCACAGGAATCTAAAATTGGCCTCGCAGAAAGGTTCAAAACATAGACAGTCAGAAGACCCAGTCTCTTTGTAGTTATGTCGGCATTGTGCCTTTCGTATTTAATTCCGATGCAATTTCTGTGTTTCATCTTCAATTTGAAGGTCCAAGGGATACAGTAAACCTGCAGTTGTCCGTCGGATTCTAATACTAGTCACACAGGAAACGCACCAAACATAGACACTAAGAATAGTCAGTCTTCATCTGCTTGAGTGTGCATTGTGCCTCTTGTATTTAATTCCGATGCAATTTCTGTGTTTCAATGTCAATGTGAATGTCCAAGGGATACAGTAAACCTGACGTGAAGCATCGGAATCTAAAACTGGTCTCACAGAAAGGCTCAATACATAGACAGTAAGAATGCTCAGTCTTCTTGTACTTATGTCGGCATTGTGCGTTTTGTATTTAATTCCTTTGCAATTTCTGTGTTTCATCGTCAATGTGAAGGTGCAAGGGATACAGAAAACCTGCAGTTATGAATCGGAATCTAAAACTGGTGACACAGGAGACGCTCAGAACATAGACACTAAGAAAAGTCAGTTTTCTTGTACTGAAGTCGGCATTGTGCCATTTTGTATATAATTCCGATACAATTTCTGTGTTTCATAGTCAATGTGAAGGTCCAAGGGAATCAATAAACCTGAAGTGGAGCATCGGAATAAAAAATTGGTCTCACAGAAAGGCTCAATACATAAACAGTTAGAAGACTCAGTCTTCTTGTATTTAAGTCGGCATTATGCCTTTTGTATTTAATTCCGATGCAATTTTAGTGGTTCATCGTCAATGTGAATGTGCAAGGATACAGTATACCTGCAGATGTGCATCGGAATCTGAAACTAGTGACACAGGAAAGGCTTAAAACATTGACACTAAGAAAAGTCAGTCTTCTTGTACTTAAGTCGGCATTCTGCCATTTGTATTCATTTGCGATGCGATTTCTGTGTTTCATCATCAATGTGGACGTCCAAGAGATACAGTAATCATGAAGTGAAGCATCGGAATTTAAAACTGGTGCCACAGAAAGGTTCAAAACGTAGACAGCAAGAAGACTCAGTCTTCTTGTACTTCGTCGGTATTGTGCCTTTTGTATTTAATTCCGATGCAATTTTTTCTGTTTCATCGTCAAACTAAAGGTCCAAGGCATACAGTAAACCTGAAGTGAAACATCGGAATCTAAAACTGGTCTCACAGGAAAGACTCAATCATAGACACTAAGAAAATTCAGTCTTCTTGTGCTTCAGTCGGCATTGTACCTTTTCTATTTAGTTACGATGCAATTTTTGTGTTTCATCGACAATGTGAAAGTCCAAGGGATACAGTAAAGTTGCAGTTGTCCATCGGAGTTTAAAACTGGTCACACAGGAAAGTCTCAAAACATAGGCACTAAAAAAAGTAAGTCTTCTTGTACTTAAGTCGGCATTGTGCCATTTGTATTCAATTCCGATGCGGTTTCTGTGTTGCATCATCAATGTGGAGGTCCAAGGGATACAGTAAACCTGAAGTGAAGCATCGGAATTTAAATCTGGTCCCACAGAAAGGTACAAAACGTAGACAGCAAGAAGACTCAGTCTTCTTGTACTTACATCGGTATTGTGCGTTTTGTATCTAATTCCGATGCAATTTTTCTGTTTCATCGTCAAACTAAAGGTCCAAGGGATACAGTAAAATTGAAGTGAAGCATCGGAATCTAAAACTGGTCTCACAGGAAAGACTCAATCATAGACACTAAAAAAATTCAGTCTTCTTGTACTTCAGTCGGCATTGTGCCTTTTCTATTTAATTACGATGCAATTTTTGTGTTTCATCGTCAAAGTGAAAGTCGAAGAGATACTGTAAAAATGCAGTTGTGCATCGGTATCTAAAACTGGTGACACAGGAAATTGCTCAAACATAGACAGTAGGAAGACTCAGTATTCTTCCCCTTATGTCGGAATTGTGCCTTTTGTATTTAATTCCGGTGCAATTTCTGTGTTTTATCGTCAATGTGCAGGTCCAAGGGATAGAGTAAGGCTGCAGTTGCGCATCGGAATCTAAAACAGGTGACACAGGCAACGCTTAAACCATAGACACCAAGAAAAGTCAGTCTTCATGTACTTAATTCGGCATTGTGCATTTTGTATTTAATTCCGATGCAATTTCTGTGTTTCATCGACAATGTGAAGGGCCAAGTGAATCAGTAAACCTGATGTGAAGTATCGGAATCTAAAATTGGTCTCACAGAAAGGCTCAAAACATAGACAGTAAGAAGACTCATGTTCTTGTACTTAAGTCGGCATTGTGCCTTTTGTATTTAATTCCGATGCAATATCTGTGTTTCATCGTCAGTTTCAAGGTCCAAGTGACACAGTCAACCTGCAGTTGTGCATCGAATTCTAAAACTAGTGACAGAATAAACGCACCAAACATAGATACTAAAAAAAGTCAGTCTTCTTGTACTTAAGTCGTAATTGTGCATTTTGTATTTAATTCCGATGCAAAATTTGTGTTTCATCGTCAAAGTGACGGTCCAAGGGATACAGTGAACCTGAATGGAAGCATCTGAATCGAAAACTGGCCTCACAGGAAAGGCTCAATTCATAGACAGAAAAGAGACACAGTCTTCTTGTACTTAAGGGGGCATTGTGCCATTTGTATGTAATTCCGATAAACTTTCTGTGTTTCATCGTTAATGTGAAGGTCCAAGGGAATCAGTAAACCTGAAGTGAAGCATCGGAATCTAAAACTGGTCTCACAGAATGGTTCAGAACATAGACAGTAAGAAGACTACGTCTTCTTGTAGTTAAGACGGCGTTGTGCCTTTTGTATTTAATTCCGATGCAATTTCTGTGTTTCATCGTCAATGTGAAAGTCCAAGGGATACAGCAAACTTGCAGTTGTCCATCGGAATCTGAAACTGGTCACAAGGGAAAGGCTCAAAACATAGACACTAAGAAAAGTCAGTCTTCTTGTACTTAAGTCGGCATTGTGCCTTTAGTATTTAATTGCGATGCAGTTCTTTTGTTTAAACGTCGAAGAGTAGGTCCATGGGATACAGTAAACCTGAAGTTGTGCATCGGATTGTAAAACTAGTGACACAGTATAATCACCAAACATAGATATTAAGAAAAGTCAGTCAACTTCTACTTGAGATGGCATTGTGCCATTTGTATTTAATTCCGATGCAATTTATGTGTTTCATCGTCAAAGTGATAGTAAAAGCGATACAGTAAACCTGCAGTTGTTCATCGGAATCTAAATCTGGTCACAAGGGTAAGGCCCAAACATAGACACTAAGAAAAGTCAGTCTTCTTGTACTTAAGTCCGCATTGTGACTTTGCATTTAATTCCAATGCAATTTCTGTGTTTCATCGACAATGCGAAGGTCCAAGCTTACAGTAAAGCTGAGGTGAAGCATTGGAATCTAAAACTGGTCTCACAGAAAGGCTGAAAACATAGACAGTTAGAAGACACAGTCTCCTTGCACTGAAATCGGCATTGTGCTTCTTTATTTAATTCCGATGCAATTACTGCGTTTCATCGTCAATGTGAAAGTCCAAGGGATAGAGTAAACCTGCAATTGCGCATCGGAATCTAAAACAGGTGACACAGGAAAGGCTAGAAACATAGACACTAAGAAAAGTGTGTCTTCTAGAACTTAAGTCGGCATAGTGCCATTTGTATTTAATTCCGATGCAATTTCTGTGTTGCATCGTGAATGTGAAGGTCCAAGGGATACAGTAAATCTGAAGTGAAGCATCGGAATCTAAAACAGGTGACACAGGAAACGCTCAAAGCATAGACAGTAAGAAGAGTCAGTCTTCGTGTACTTAAGTCGGCCTTGTGGCTTTTGTATTTAATTCCGATGCAATTTCTGTGTTGCATCGTGAATGTGAAGGTCCAAGGGATACAGTAAACCTGCAGTTGTGCATCGGTTTCTAATACTGGTGACACAGGAATCGCTCAAATGATAGACAGTGAGAAGACTCAGTCTTCTTGTACTTAAGTCGGCATTGCGCCTTTTGTATTTAATTCCGATGCAATTTCTGTGTATCATCGTCAATGTGAAATTCCAAGGGATACAGTTAACCTGAAGTGAACCATCGTAAGCTAACACTGGTCTCACAGAATGGTTCAAAACATTGACAGTAAGAAGACCCAGTCTTCTTGTAGTTAGGTCAGCTTTGAGCCTTTTATATTTAATTCAGATGCAAATTCTGCGTTTCATCGTCGATGCGAAGGTCCAAGGGATACAGTAAACCTGCAGTTGCGCATCGAATTCTAAAACTGGTGTCACAGGAAACGCTCAAAACATAGACAGTTAAAAAAGTCAGTCTTCATGTACTTAAGTTGGAATTGTCCCTATTGCATTTAATTCCGATGCATTTTTCTGTTTCAGCGTCAAACTGAAAGTCCAAGGGATATCGGAAACCTGCAGTGAAACATCGAAATCTAAAATTGGTCTCACAGGAAAGACTCAAAACATAGACTGTAAGAAATGTCATTCTTGTACTTATGTCGGCATTGCGCCTTTTGTATTTAATTCCGATGCAATTTCTGTGCTTCATCGCCAATGTAAAGGTCCAAGGGATACAGTAAACCTGAAGTGAAGCATCGGAATCTAAAACAGGTGACACAGGAAACGCTCAAAGCATAGACAGTAAGAAGAGTCAGTCTTCGTGTACTTAAGTCGGCATTGCGCCTTTTGTATTTAATTCCGGTGTAATTTCTGCGATTCATCGTCAATGTAAAGGTCCAAGGGATACAGTAAACCTGAAATGAAGCTTCGGAATCTAAAACCGGTCTCACGGAAAGGCTCAAAACATAGACAGTAAGAAGGCTTAGTCTTCTTGTACTTAAGTTTGCATTGTGCCGTTTGTATTTAATTCCGATGCAATTTCTGTGTTTCATCGTCAATGTGAAGGTGCAAGGGATACAGTAAACCTTAAGTGAAGCATCGGATTCTAAAACTGGTGACACAGGAAACGCTCAAAACATAGACACTAGGAAAAGTCAGTCTTCTTGTACTTAAGTCGCAATTGTGCCTATTGTATTTAATTCCGATGCATTTTTCTGTTTCATCGTCAAACTGAAAGTCCAAGGGATACCGGAAACCTGCAGTGAAGCATCAGAGTCTAAAATTCGTCTCACAGGAAAGACTCAAACATAGACTTTAAGAAAAGTCATTCTTGTACTTATGTCAGCATTGCGCCTTTTGTATTTAAATCCGATGAAATTACTGTGTTTCATCGTCAATGTGAAGGTCCAAGGGATACAGTAAACCTGAAGTGAAGCATCGGAATCTAAAACAGGTGACACAGGAAACGCTCAAAACATAGACAGTAAGTAGAGTCAGTCTTCTTGTACTTAAGTCGGCATTGTACCTTTTGTATTTAATTCCGATGCAATTTCTGTGTTGCATAGTGAATGTGAAGGTCCAAGGGATACAGTAACTTTGCAGTTGTGCATCGGTTTCTAAAACTGGTGACACACGAATCGTTCAAATAATAGACAGTGAGAAGACTCTGTCTTCTTGTACTTAAGTCGGCATTGCGCCTTTTGTATGTAATTCCGATGCCATTTCTGTGTTTCATCGTCAATGTGAAGCTCGAAGGGATACAGTAAACCTGGAGATGTGCATCGGAATATAAAACTCGTTACACAGAAAAGGCTCAAAACATAGACACTACGAAAAGTAAGTCTTCTTGTACTTAAGTCGTTATTGTGACTTTTCTATTTAATTACGATGCAATTTTTGGTGTTTCATCGCCAAAGTGAAAGTCCAAGGGATACAGTAAACCTGCACCTGTGCATAAGAATCTAAAACTGGTGGCACAGGAAAGGCTTAAAACATTGACCCTATGAAAAGTCAGTCTTCTTGTACAAAAGTCAGCATTATGCGTTTTGTATTTAATTCCGATCCAATATCTGTGTTTCATCGTCAATTTGAAGTTCCAAGGGATACAGTAAACCCCCAGTTGTGCATCGGAATCTAAAACAGGTGACACAGGAAAGGCTCAAAGCATAGACACTAAGAAAAGTCAGTGTTCTTGTACTTAAGAGGGCATCGTGCCATTTGTATTTAATTCCGATGCAATTTCTGTGTTTCATCGTCAATGTGAGGTTCCAAGGTATACAGTAAACCTGAAGTGAACATCAGAATCTAAGACTGGTCTCACAGAAAGGCTCAAAACATAGACAGTAAGAAGACTTAGTGTTCTTGTAGTTGCGTCGTCATTATGCCTTTTGTATTTAATTCCGATGCAATTTCTGTGTTTCATCGTCAATGTGAAGGTCCAAGGGATATGGTAAACGTGCAGTTGTGCATCGGAATCTAAAACTGGTGACACAGGAAAGGCTCAAAACATAGACAATAAGAAAAGTCAGTCTTCTTGTACTTAAGTCGGCATTATGCCTTTTGGATTTAATTCCGATGCAATTTTTGTGTTTCATCGTCAAAGAGAAGGTCCAAGGGATACAGTGAACCTGAAGTGATGCATCGGAATCTATTACTGGTGACACAGGAAACGCTCAAATCATAGACAGTAATAAGACTCAGTCTTCTAGTACTGAAGTCTGCCATATGCCTTTTGTATATAATTCCGATGCAATTTCTTTGTTTCATCGTCAATGTGAAAGTCCAAGGGATACACTAAACCTGCAGTTGTGCAACGGATTTTAAAACTGGTGACACAGGGAACGCTCTAAGCATAGACACTAAGAAAAGTCAGTCTTCTAGTACTTATGTCGGCATTGTGCCTTTTGTATTTAATTCCGATGCAATTTCTGCGACTCATCGTCAATGTGAAGGTCCAAGTGATACAGTAAACCTGATGTGAGGCACAGGAATCTAAAATTGGCCTCGCAGAAAGGTTCAAAACATAGACAGTCAGAAGACCCAGTCTCTTTGTAGTTATGTCGGCATTGTGCCTTTTGTATTTAATTCCGATGCAATTTTTGTGTTTCATCGTCAAAGAGAAGGTCCAAGGGATACAGTGAACCTGAAGTGATGCATCGGAATCTATTACTGGTGACACAGGAAACGCTCAAATCATAGACAGTAATAAGACTCAGTCTTCTAGTACTGAAGTCTGCCATATGCCTTTTGTATATAATTCCGATGCAATTTCTTTGTTTCATCGTCAATGTGAAAGTCCAAGGGATACACTAAACCTGCAGTTGTGCAACGGATTTTAAAACTGGTGACACAGGGAACGCTCTAAGCATAGACACTAAGAAAAGTCAGTCTTCTAGTACTTATGTCGGCATTGTGCCTTTTGTATTTAATTCCGATGCAATTTCTGCGACTCATCGTCAATGTGAAGGTCCAAGTGATACAGTAAACCTGATGTGAGGCACAGGAATCTAAAATTGGCCTCGCAGAAAGGTTCAAAACATAGACAGTCAGAAGACCCAGTCTCTTTGTAGTTATGTCGGCATTGTGCCTTTTGTATTTAATTCCGATGCTATTTCTGTGTTTCATCCTCAATGTGAAGGTCCAAGGGATACAGTAAACCTGCAGTTGTGCTTCAGAAATTAAAACTGGTGACACAGGAAATGCTCAAAACATAGATACTAAGAAAAGTCAGTCTTCTTGTACTTTAGTCGGCATTCTGCCTTTGTATTTAATTCCGATGCAATTTTTCTGATTCATCGTCTAACTGAAGGTCCAAGGGATACAGTAAACCTGAAGTGATGCATCGGAATCTATTACTGGTCTCACAGGAAAGACTCAAAACAGACACTAAGAAAAGTCAGTCTTCTTGTACTTATGTCGGCATTGTGCCTTTTGTATTTAATTCCGATGCATTTTCTGTGTTTCATCTTCAATGTGAAGGTCCAAGGGATAAAGTAGACCTGCAGTTGTGCATCAGATTCTAAAACTGGTGACACAGGATACGCTCAAATGATAGACAGTAAGAAGACTCAGTCTTCTTGTACTTAGATCGGCATTGCGCCTTTTGTATTTAATTCCGATGCAATTTCTGTGTTTCATCGTCAATGTGAAGGTCCAAGGGATACATTAAACCAGAAGTGAAGCATACGATTCTATAACTGGTTTCACAGAAAGGCTCAAAACATAGACAGTTAGGCGACACAGTCTTCTTGTACTTAAATCGGCATTGTGCCTTTTGTATTTAATTCCGATGCAATTACTGTGTTTCATCGTCAATGTGAAGGTCCAAGGGATACACTAAATCTATAGTTGTCCATCGGAATCTAAAACAAGTGACGCAGGAAAGCTCAATACATAGACACTAAGAATAGTCAGTCTTCATGTACTTAGTTCGGCATTGTGTCATTTGTAATTAATTCCGATGTATTTATTGTGTTTCATCGTCAAAGTGAAAGTCTAAGGAATTCAGTAAACCTGAAAGGAAGCATCGGAATCTAAGACTGGTCTCACAGGAATGGCTCAAATCACAGACAGTAAGAAGACCCTGTCTTCTTGTACTTAAGTCGGCATTGTGACTTTGGTATTTAATTCCGATCCAATTGCTGTGTTTCGTCGTCAATGTAATGGTCCAAGGGATACAGTGAACCTGCAGTTGTGCATCGGAATCAAATGCTGGTAACACATTAATCGCTCAAAGCATAGACACTTAGAAAAGTCAGTCTCCTTGTACTTAAGTCGGCATTGTGCCTTTAGTATTTCATTCCGATGCAATATTTTTGTTTCATCGTCAAAGTGAAGGGCCAAGGGAAACAGTAAACCAGAATTGAAGCATCGGAATCAAAAACTGGTCTCACAGAAAGGTTCAATGGTAAGACAGTAAGAAGACTCAGTCTTCTTGTAGTTAAGTCTGCATTGTGCCTTTTGTATTTAATTCCGATGCAATTTCTGTGTTGCATCGTGAATGTGAAGGTCCAAGGGATACAGTAAATCTGAAGTGAAGCATCGGAATCTAAAACAGGTGACACAGGAAACGCTCAAAGCATAGACAGTAAGAAGAGTCAGTCTTCGTGTACTTAAGTCGGCCTTGTGGCTTTTGTATTTAATTCCGATGCAATTTCTGTGTTGCATCGTGAATGTGAAGGTCCAAGGGATACAGTAAACCTGCAGTTGTGCATCGGTTTCTAATACTGGTGACACAGGAATCGCTCAAATGATAGACAGTGAGAAGACTCAGTCTTCTTGTACTTAAGTCGGCATTGCGCCTTTTGTATTTAATTCCGATGCAATTTCTGTGTATCATCGTCAATGTGAAATTCCAAGGGATACAGTTAACCTGAAGTGAACCATCGTAAGCTAACACTGGTCTCACAGAATGGTTCAAAACATTGACAGTAAGAAGACCCAGTCTTCTTGTAGTTAGGTCAGCTTTGAGCCTTTTATATTTAATTCAGATGCAAATTCTGTGTTTCATCGTCGATGCGAAGGTCCAAGGGATACAGTAAACCTGCAGTTGCGCATCGAATTCTAAAACTGGTGACACAGGAAACGCTCAAAACATAGACAGTTAAAAAAGTCAGTCTTCATGTACTTAAGTTGGAATTGTCCCTATTGCATTTAATTCCGATGCATTTTTCTGTTTCAGCGTCAAACTGAAAGTCCAAGGGATATCGGAAACCTGCAGTGAAACATCGAAATCTAAAATTGGTCTCACAGGAAAGACTCAAAACATAGACTGTAAGAAATGTCATTCTTGTACTTATGTCGGCATTGCGCCTTTTGTATTTAATTCCGATGCAATTTCTGTGCTTCATCGTCAATGTAAAGGTCCAAGGGATACAGTAAACCTGAAGTGAAGCATCGGAATCTAAAACAGGTGACACAGGAAACGCTCAAAGCATAGACAGTAAGAAGAGTCAGTCTTCGTGTACTTAAGTCGGCATTGCGCCTTTTGTATTTAATTCCGGTGTAATTTCTGCGATTCATCGTCAATGTAAAGGTCCAAGGGATACAGTAAACCTGAAATGAAGCTTCGGAATCTAAAACCGGTCTCACGGAAAGGCTCAAAACATAGACAGTAAGAAGGCTTAGTCTTCTTGTACTTAAGTTTGCATTGTGCCGTTTGTATTTAATTCCGATGCAATTTCTGTGTTTCATCGTCAATGTGAAGGTGCAAGGGATACAGTAAACCTTAAGTGAAGCATCGGATTCTAAAACTGGTGACACAGGAAACGCTCAAAACATAGACACTAGGAAAAGTCAGTCTTCTTGTACTTAAGTCGCAATTGTGCCTATTGTATTTAATTCCGATGCATTTTTCTGTTTCATCGTCAAACTGAAAGTCCAAGGGATACCGGAAACCTGCAGTGAAGCATCAGAGTCTAAAATTCGTCTCACAGGAAAGACTCAAACATAGACTTTAAGAAAAGTCATTCTTGTACTTATGTCAGCATTGCGCCTTTTGTATTTAAATCCGATGAAATTACTGTGTTTCATCGTCAATGTGAAGGTCCAAGGGATACAGTAAACCTGAAGTGAAGCATCGGAATCTAAAACAGGTGACACAGGAAACGCTCAAAACATAGACAGTAAGTAGAGTCAGTCTTCTTGTACTTAAGTCGGCATTGTACCTTTTGTATTTAATTCCGATGCAATTTCTGTGTTGCATAGTGAATGTGAAGGTCCAAGGGATACAGTAACTTTGCAGTTGTGCATCGGTTTCTAAAACTGGTGACACACGAATCGTTCAAATAATAGACAGTGAGAAGACTCTGTCTTCTTGTACTTAAGTCGGCATTGCGCCTTTTGTATGTAATTCCGATGCCATTTCTGTGTTTCATCGTCAATGTGAAGCTCGAAGGGATACAGTAAACCTGGAGATGTGCATCGGAATATAAAACTCGTTACACAGAAAAGGCTCAAAACATAGACACTACGAAAAGTAAGTCTTCTTGTACTTAAGTCGTTATTGTGACTTTTCTATTTAATTACGATGCAATTTTTGGTGTTTCATCGCCAAAGTGAAAGTCCAAGGGATACAGTAAACCTGCAGCTGTGCATAAGAATCTAAAACTGGTGGCACAGGAAAGGCTTAAAACATTGACCCTATGAAAAGTCAGTCTTCTTGTACAAAAGTCAGCATTATGCGTTTTGTATTTAATTCCGATCCAATATCTGTGTTTCATCGTCAATTTGAAGTTCCAAGGGATACAGTAAACCCCCAGTTGTGCATCGGAATCTAAAACAGGTGACACAGGAAAGGCTCAAAGCATAGACACTAAGAAAAGTCAGTGTTCTTGTACTTAAGAGGGCATCGTGCCATTTGTATTTAATTCCGATGCAATTTCTGTGTTTCATCGTCAATGTGAGGTTCCAAGGTATACAGTAAACCTGAAGTGAACATCAGAATCTAAGACTGGTCTCACAGAAAGGCTCAAAACATAGACAGTAAGAAGACTTAGTGTTCTTGTAGTTGCGTCGTCATTATGCCTTTTGTATTTAATTCCGATGCAATTTCTGTGTTTCATCGTCAATGTGAAGGTCCAAGGGATATGGTAAACGTGCAGTTGTGCATCGGAATCTAAAACTGGTGACACAGGAAAGGCTCAAAACATAGACAATAAGAAAAGTCCGTCTTCTTGTACTTAAGTCGGCATTATGCCTTTTGTATTTAATTCCGATGCAATTTTTGTGTTTCATCGTCAAAGAGAAGGTCCAAGGGATACAGTGAACCTGAAGTGATGCATCGGAATCTATTACTGGTGACACAGGAAACGCTCAAATCATAGACAGTAATAAGACTCAGTCTTCTAGTACTGAAGTCTGCCATATGCCTTTTGTATATAATTCCGATGCAATTTCTTTGTTTCATCGTCAATGTGAAAGTCCAAGGGATACACTAAACCTGCAGTTGTGCAACGGATTTTAAAACTGGTGACACAGGGAACGCTCTAAGCATAGACACTAAGAAAAGTCAGTCTTCTAGTACTTATGTCGGCATTGTGCCTTTTGTATTTAATTCCGATGCAATTTCTGCGACTCATCGTCAATGTGAAGGTCCAAGTGATACAGTAAACCTGATGTGAGGCACAGGAATCTAAAATTGGCCTCGCAGAAAGGTTCAAAACATAGACAGTCAGAAGACCCAGTCTCTTTGTAGTTATGTCGGCATTGTGCCTTTTGTATTTAATTCCGATGCTATTTCTGTGTTTCATCCTCAATGTGAAGGTCCAAGGGATACAGTAAACCTGCAGTTGTGCTTCAGAAATTAAAACTGGTGACACAGGAAATGCTCAAAACATAGATACTAAGAAAAGTCAGTCTTCTTGTACTTTAGTCGGCATTCTGCCTTTGTATTTAATTCCGATGCAATTTTTCTGATTCATCGTCTAACTGAAGGTCCAAGGGATACAGTAAACCTGAAGTGATGCATCGGAATCTATTACTGGTCTCACAGGAAAGACTCAAAACAGACACTAAGAAAAGTCAGTCTTCTTGTACTTATGTCGGCATTGTGCCTTTTGTATTTAATTCCGATGCATTTTCTGTGTTTCATCTTCAATGTGAAGGTCCAAGGGATAAAGTAGACCTGCAGTTGTGCATCAGATTCTAAAACTGGTGACACAGGATACGCTCAAATGATAGACAGTAAGAAGACTCAGTCTTCTTGTACTTAGATCGGCATTGCGCCTTTTGTATTTAATTCCGATGCAATTTCTGTGTTTCATCGTCAATGTGAAGGTCCAAGGGATACATTAAACCAGAAGTGAAGCATACGATTCTATAACTGGTTTCACAGAAAGGCTCAAAACATAGACAGTTAGGCGACACAGTCTTTTTGTACTTAAATCGGCATTGTGCCTTTTGTATTTAATTCCGATGCAATTACTGTGTTTCATCGTCAATGTGAAGGTCCAAGGGATACACTAAATCTATAGTTGTCCATCGGAATCTAAAACAAGTGACGCAGGAAAGCTCAATACATAGACACTAAGAATAGTCAGTCTTCATGTACTTAGTTCGGCATTGTGTCATTTGTAATTAATTCCGATGTATTTATTGTGTTTCATCGTCAAAGTGAAAGTCTAAGGAATTCAGTAAACCTGAAAGGAAGCATCGGAATCTAAGACTGGTCTCACAGGAATGGCTCAAATCACAGACAGTAAGAAGACCCTGTCTTCTTGTACTTAAGTCGGCATTGTGACTTTGGTATTTAATTCCGATCCAATTGCTGTGTTTCGTCGTCAATGTAATGGTCCAAGGGATACAGTGAACCTGCAGTTGTGCATCGGAATCAAATGCTGGTAACACATTAATCGCTCAAAGCATAGACACTTAGAAAAGTCAGTCTCCTTGTACTTAAGTCGGCATTGTGCCTTTAGTATTTCATTCCGATGCAATATTTTTGTTTCATCGTCAAAGTGAAGGGCCAAGGGAAACAGTAAACCAGAATTGACGCATCGGAATCAAAAACTGGTCTCACAGAAAGGTTCAATGGTAAGACAGTAAGAAGACTCAGTCTTCTTGTAGTTAAGTCTGCATTGTGCCTTTTGTATTTAATTCCGATGCAATTGCTGTGTTTCATTGTCAATGTGAAGGTCCTAGGGATACAGTAAACCTGAAATGGAGCATCCGAATCTAAAACGGGTCTCACAGAATGATTCAGAGCATAGACAGTAAGAAGACTCAGTCTTCATTTACTTAAGTCGGCATTGTGCGTTGTGTATTTAATTCCGCTGCAAATTCTGTGTTTCATCGTCAATGTGCAGGTCCATGAAATACAATAAACCGGCTGCTGTGCATGGTACTCTAAAACTGGTGACACAGGAAATGCTCAATGCATAGGCACTAAGAGAAGTCAGTCTTCTTGTACTTAAGGCTGCATTGTGCCTTTTGTATTTAATTATAATGCAATTTCTGTGTTTCATCGTCAATGTGAAGGTCCAAGGGATACAGTTAACCTGAAGTAAAGCATCGTAATCTAAAACTGGTCTCACAGAAATGTTCAAAACATACACAGCAAGAAGACTCAGTCTTCTTGTAGATAACTCGGCATTGTGCCTTTTGTATTTAATTCCGATGCAATTTCTCTGTTTCATCGTCAAAGTGAAGGTTCAAGGGATACAGTAAATCTGCAGTTGTTCTTCGTAATCTAATTCCGGTGACACAGGAAAGGCTCAAACATAGACACTAAGAAAAGTCAGTCTTGTTGTACTTAAGTCGGCATTGTGCAATTTGTATTTAATTACGATGCAATTTTTGTGTTTCATCGTCAATGTGAAGGTCCAAGAGATACAGTAAACCTGCAGTTGCGCATCGAAATCTATAACTGGTGACACAGGAAAAGCTCAAAAGATGAACAGTAAGAAGACTCAGTCCTCTTGTACTTAAGTCGGCATTGTGCCATTTGTATTTAATTCCGATGCAATTTCTGTGTCTCATCGTCAATGTGAAGGTCCACAGGATACAGTGAACCTGCAGTTGTGCACCGGAATCCAAAACTGTTCTATCTAATTACAATGTAATTTTTGTGTTTCATCTGCAATGTGAAAGAAGAAGCGATACAGTAAACATGCAGTTGTGCATCGGAATCTAAAACTGGTGACACAGAAAAGGCTCAAAACATAGACACCACGAATAGTCACTCTTCTTGTACTTAAATCGGCATTGTGCCTTTTCTATTTAATTTAGATTGACACAGGAAACGCTCAAAACATAGACAGTAAGAAGACTCAGTGATCTTGTATTTAAGTCGGCATTGTGCTTTTGTATGTAATTCCGATGCAATTTCTGTCTTTCATCGTCAATGTTAAGGTTCAAGGGATACAATAAACCTGCAGTTGTGCATCGGAATCTAAAACAGGTGGGACAGGACAGGCTCAAAACATAGACACTAAGAAAAGTCAGTCTACTTGTACTTAAGTCGGCATTGTGCCTTTTGCAATTATTCCGATGCAATTTCTGTGTTCCATCGTCAAAGTGAATGTCTAAGGGATACAGTAAACCTGAAAGGAAGCATCGGAATCTAAAACTGGTCTCACAGGAAAGGCTCAAAACATAGTCTGTAAGAAAACTCAGTCATCTTGTACTTAAGTCGGCATTTTGCCTGTTCTATCTAATTACAATGTAATTTTTGTGTTTCATCTTCAAAGTGAAAGAAGAAGCGATACAGTAAACATGCAGTTGTGCTTCAGAATCTAAAACTGGTGACATGGGAAGGTTTTAAAAACATAGACAGTAAGAAGACTCAGTCTTCTTGTACTTAAGCCGGCTTCGTGCCTTTTGCATTTAATTCCGATGCAATTTGTGTGATTCATCGTCAAAGTTAAGGTCCAAGGGACACAGTAAGTGTTCCCACAGGAAAGGCTCAAAACATAGACACCACGAATAGTCACTCATCTTGTACTTAAGTCGGCAATGTGCCTTTTCAATTTAATTTAGATTGACACAGGAAACGCTCAAAACATAGACAGAAAGAAGACTCAGTCATCTTATATTTAAGTCGGCATTGTGCCTTTTGTATGTAATTCCGATGGAATTTCTGTGTTTCATCGTCAATGTTAACGTGCAAAGGATACAGTAAACCTGAAGTGAAGCAACGGAATCTACAACTGGTCTCACAGAAAAGTTCAAAACATAGACAGTAAGAAGCCTCAATCTTCTTGTACTTAAGACGGCGTTGTGCCTTTTGTATTTAATTCCGATGCAATTTCTGTGTTTCATCGTCAATGTGAAGGTCCAAGGGATACAGTAAACCTGAAAGGAAGCATCGGAATCTAAAACTGGTCTCACAGAAAGGCTCATAACATAGACAGTAAGAAGAATCAGTCTTCTTGTACTTAATTCGGCATTATGCCATTTGTACTTAATACCGATGCAATTTCTGTGTTTCATCGTTAACGTGATGGTCCAAGGGATACAGTAAACCTGCATTTGTGCATTGGAATCTGAAAAAGGTGACACAGGAAATGCTCAAAATATAGACAGTAAGAAGAGTCACTCTTCTTGTACTTAAGTCGGCATTGTGCACTTTGCATTTAATTCCGATGCAATTTCTGTGTATTATCGTGAATGTGAATGTCCAAGGGATACGGTAAACCTGCAGTTGTGCATGGGATTCTAAAACTGGTGACACAGGAAACGCTCAAAGCATAGAAATTTAGAAGACTCTGTCTACTTGTACTTAAGTCACTATTGTTCGTGTTGAATTTAATTCCGATGATATTCCTGTGTTTCATTGTTAATGTGAATGTCCAAGGGGTACAGTAAAGCTGCAGTTTTGCATCGGAATCTGACACTGGGGACACAGGGAAGGCTCAAAACATAGGCACTAAGTAAAGTCAGTCTTCCTGTACTGAAGTCGGCATTGTGCCTTTTCTATATAATTCCGAAGCAATTTCTGTGTTTCATCGTCAATGTGGAGGTCCAAGGGATACAGTAAACCTGAAGGGAAGCTTCGGAATCTAAAACTGGTCTCACAGAAAGGCTCAAAACATAGACTATAAGAATACTCAGACTTCTTGGACTAAAGTCAGCATTGATCATTTTATATTTAATTCCGATGCAATATCTGTGTTTCATCGTCAATGTGAAGGTCCAAGGGATACAGTAACCCTGCAGTTGTACATCGGAATCTAAAACTGGTGACAGAGGAAAGGACCAAAACATAGACACTAAGAAAAATTAGTTTTCATGTACTTAAGTCGGCATTGTGCCTTTTGTATTTAATTCCGATGCGATTTTTGTGTTGCATCGTCAAAGCGATGGTCCAAGGGATACAGTAAACGTGAAGTTAAGCATCGGGCTCTAACACTGGTGACACAGGAAAGGCTCAAAATATAGACAGTTAGAAGACTCAGTCTTCTTGTACATAACTCACCATTGTTCCTGTTGAATTTAATTCCGTTGATATTTCTGTGTTTCATCGTCAATGTGAATGTCCAAGGGCTACAGTAAACCTGCAGTTGTGCATCGAATTCTAATACTGGTGACAAAGGAAACGCAAAATACATGGACACTATGAAATGTCAGTTTTCTCGTACTGAAGTCGGCATTGTGCCTTTTGTATGTAATTCCAATGCAATTTCTGTGTTTCATCGTCAATGTTAAGGTGAAAAGGATACAGTAAACCTGAAGTGAAGCAACGGAATCTATAACTGGTCTCACAGAAAATTTCAAAACATAGACAGTAAGAAGACTCAATCTTCTTGTACTTAAGACGGCGTTGTGCCTTTTGAATTTAATTCCGATGCATTTTCGGTGTTTCATCGTCAATGTGAAGATCCAATGGATACAGTAAACCTGCAGTTGTTCATCGGAATCTAAAACAGGTGGGACAGTAAACGCTCAAAACATAGACACTAAGAAAAGTCAGTCTTCTTGTACTCAAGCCGTCATTGTGCCTTTTGTATTTGATTCCGATGCAATTTCTGTGTTTCTTCGTCAAAGAGTAGGTCCAAGGGACATAGAAGACGTGTAGTGGAGCATCGGAATCTACAACTGGTCTCATAGGAAAGGCTGAAAACATAGACAGTTGGAAGACTAAGTCCTCCTGTACTTAAGTAGACATTGTGCCTTATGTAATTAATTCCGGAGCAATTTCTGTCTTTCATCGTCTATGTGAAGCTCCAAGGGATACAGTAAACCTGCCATTGTGCATCGGAATCTAAAACAGGTGACGCAGGAAAGGCTCAAAAACATGGACTCTGAAAGAATCAGTCCTCTTGTACTTAAGTCGGCATTGTACCGTTTGTATTTAATTCCGATGCAATTTCTGTGTTTTTTATCGTCAACGTGATGGTCCAAGGGATACTGTAAACTTGCAGTTGTGCGTCCGAATCGAAAACTGGTTGCACAGGAAACGCTCAAAACAGAGACAGTAAGAAGACTCTGTGTTATTGTACTTAAGTCGGCATTGTGCCTTTTGTATTTAATTCCGATGCAATTTCTGTGTTTCATCGTATATGTAAAGGTTCAAGGGATACAGTAAACCTGAAGTAAAGCATCGGAAACTAAAACAGGTCTCACAGAAAGGCTCAAAACGTAGACAATAAGATGACTCAGTCTTCTCGTAATTAAGTTAGCATTGTGCATTTTATATTTAATCCCGATGCAATATCTGTGTTTAATCGTCAAAGTGAAGGTCCAAGGGATACAGTAAATCTGCAGTTGTGCATCGGAATCTAAAACAGGTGACACAGGAAAGGCTCAAAACAGAGACATTAAGAAGAGTCAGTCTTCTTGTACTTAAGTCGGCATTGTTCTTTTTGTATTTAATTTCGATGCAATTTCTGTATTCCATCGTCAAAGAGAAGGTCCAAGGGACACAGTAGACCTGCAGTGAAGCATCGGAATCTAAAACTGGTCTTACAGAAAAGGCTCAAAGCATAGACAGTAAGAAGACTAAGTCTTCTTGTACTTATGTCGGCATTGTGCCTTTTGTATTTAATTCCGGTGCAATTTCTGTGTTTCATTGTCAATCTGAAGCTCCATGGGATACAGTAAACCCTTAGTTGTGCATCGGAATCTAAAACTGGTTACACAGGAAACGCTCAAAACATAAACACTAAGAAGGCTCAGTCTTCTTGAACTTAAGTCGGCATTGTGCCTTTTGTATTTAATTCCGATGCAATATCTGTGTTTCATCGCCAATGTGAATGTCCAAGTGATACAGTAAACCTGCGGTTGTGCATCAGATTCTAAAACTGTAGACACAGGATACGCTAAAAACATAGACAGGAAGAAGACTCAGTCTTGTTGTACTTAAGTCGGCATTGTGCCTTTTGTAATTATTTGCGATGCAATATCTGTGATTCATCGTCAATGTGAAGGTCCAAGGGATACAGTAAATCTTCAGTTGTGCATCGTAATCTAAAACTGGTGACACAGAAAAGGCTCAAAACATAGACACCACGAATAGTCACTCTTCTTGTACTTAAGTTGGCGTTGTGCCTTTTCAATTTAATTTAGATTGACACAGGAAACGCTCAAAACATAGACAGTAAGAAGACTCAGTCATCTTGTACTTAAGTCGGCAATGTGCCTTTTGTATTTAATTCCGATGCAATTTCTGTGTTTCGTCGCCAATGTGAAGTCCAAGGGATACAGTAAACCTGAAGTGAAGCATCGGAATCTAAAACTGGTATCACAGTAAGGTTCAAAACATAGACAGGAGGAAGACTCCGTCTTTTTGTACGTAAGTTGGCATTGTGCCTTTTGTATTTAATTCCGATGCAATTTTTGTGTTTCATCGTTAATGTGATGGTCCAAGGGATACAGTAAACCTGCATTTGTGCATTGGAATCTGAAAAAGGTGACACAGGAAATGCTCAAAGTATAGACAGTAAGAAGGCTCAGTCTTCTTGTACTTAAGTCAGCATTGTGCATTTTATATTTAAATCCGAAACAATATCTGTGTTTCATCGTCAATGTGAAGGCCCAAGGGATACAGTTACCCTGCAGTTGTGCATCGGAATCTAAAACTGGTGACACAGGAAAGGATCAAAACATAGACACTGAGAAAAATCAATTTTCTTGTACTTAAGTCGGCATTGTGCCTTTTGTATTTAATTCCGATGCAATTTTTGTGTTGCATCGTCAGAACGATGGTCCAAGGGATACGGTAATCCTGAAGTTAAGCATCGGAATCTAAAACTGGTGACACAGGAAAGGCTCAAAACATAGACAGTTAGAAGACTCAGTCTTCTTGTGCTTATGTCACCATTGTTCCAGTTAAATTTAATTCCGATGATATTTCTGTGTTTCATTGTCAGTGTGAATGTCCAAGGGGTACAGTAAACATGCAGTTTGCATCATAATCAGAAACTGGTGACATGGGAAAGTTTCAAATCGTAGACAGTAAGAAGACTCAGTCTTCTTGTACTTATGTCGGCATTGTGCCTTTTGTAATTAATTCCAATGCAATTTATGTGTTTCATTGTCAATGTGAAGGTCCAAGGGATATAGTAAACCTGCAGTTGTGCATCGGATTCTAAAACTGGTGACAAAGGAAACGCAAAAACATATACACTAAGATAAGTCAGTCTTCTTGTACATAAGTCGGCATTGAGCCTTTTGTATTTAATTCCGATGCAATTTCTGTGTATCATCGTCAATGCGAAGGTCTAAGGGATACAGTAAACCTGAAGTGATGCATCGGAATTTAAAACTAGTCTCACAGAGAGGCTCAAAACATAGACAGTAAGAAGACTCAGTCTTCTTGAACTTAGGTCGGCATTGTGCCTTTTGTATTTAATTCCAGTTCAATTTCTGCGTTTCATCGTCAATGTGAAGGTCCAAGGAATACAGTAAACCTGCAGTTGTGCATCGGAATCTAGAACTGATGACACAGAAAAGGCTCATAACACAGACACTTCGAAAAGTCAGTCTTCTTGTACTTAAGTCAGCATTGTGCCTTTTCTATTTAATTACGATGCAGTTTTAGTGTTTCATCGTCAAAGTGAAAGTCCAAGGGATACAGTACACCTGCAGTTGTGCATCGTAATCTAAAACTGGTGTCACAGTAAAGGCTCTAAACATAGACATTAAGAAGACTCAGTCTTCGTGTACTTATGTCGGCATTGTGCCTTTGTATTTAATTCCGGTTCAATTTCTGCGTTTCATCGTCAATGTGAAGGTCAAAGGGATACAGTAAACCTGCAGTTGTGCATCGGAATCTAAAACATGTGACACAGGAAAGGCTCAGAGTACAGACAGTAAGAAGGGTCAGTCATCTTGTACTTAAGTCGGCATAGTGCCATTTGTATTTAATTCCGATGCAATTTCTGTGTTTCATCGACAATGTGATGGTCCAAGGGAATCAGTAAACCTGAAGTGAAACATTGGAATGTAAAACTGGTGACGCAGATAGGTTCAAAACATAGACAGTAAGAAGACTCAGTCTTCTTGCACGTAAGTCGGCATTGTGCATTTCGTATTTAATTCCGATGCAATTTCTGTGTTTCATCGTCAACGTGACTGTCCAAGGGATACAGTAAACTTGCAGTTGTGCATCCGAATCTAAAACTGGTAACACAGGATACACTCAAAACATAGACAGTAAGAAGACCCAGTCTTCTCGTACTTAAGTCGCCATTGTGCTTTTCGTATTTAATTCCGATGCAATTTCTGTGTTTCACCGTCAACGTGAGGGTCCAAGGGATACAGTAAACTTGCAGTTGTGCATCCGAATCTAAAACTGGTTACACAGGAAACGCTCTAACATAGACAGTAAGAAAACTCAGTCTTCTTGTAGTTAAGTCGGCATTGTGTGGTTTGTATTTAATTTCGATGCAATATCTGTGTTTCATCGTCAACGTGAAAGTCCAAGGGAAACAGTAAACCTGCAGTTGTGCACTGGAACCCGAAAAAGGTGACACAGGAAATTCTTAAATCATAGACACTAAGAAAGGTCTGTCTTCTTGTACTGAAGTCGGCTTTGTGCCTTTGTATTTAATTCCGGTGCAATTCCTGTGTTTCATCCTCAATGTGAAAGTCCAAGGGATACAGAAAAACCTGCAGCTGTGCATCGTAATCTAAAACAGGTGACACAGGAAAGGCTCAAGGTACAGACAGTAAGAAGAGTCAGTCTTCTTGTACTTAAGTCGGCATAGTGCCTTTTGTATTTAATTCCGATGCAAT
Source organism: Schistocerca americana (assembly GCF_021461395.2). Taxonomy (NCBI): domain Eukaryota; kingdom Metazoa; phylum Arthropoda; class Insecta; order Orthoptera; family Acrididae; genus Schistocerca; species Schistocerca americana. Next base: position 595,605,072 of record NC_060124.1, on the reverse strand, counting down.
TTCTGTGTTTCATCGTCAATGTGAAGGTTCAAGGTATACAGTAAACAGGCAGTTGTGCATCGGATTCTCAAACTTGTGACACAGGATACGCTCAAACCATAGACAGTAAGAAGACTCCGTCTTCTTGTAGTTAAGTCGGCATTGCGTTTTTTTAATTTAATTCGGATGGAATTTTCGTGTTTCAACGTCGACGTGTTGGTCCAAGGGATACAGTAAACCTGCAGTTGTGCATCGGATTCTAAAACTGGTGACACAGGAAACGCACAAAACGTAGACACTAAGAACAGTCAGTCTTCTTGTACTTAAGTCGGCATTGTGCCTTTTGTATTTAATTCCGATGCAATTTCTATGCTTCATCGTCAATTTGAAGGTCCAAGGGGTACAGTAAACCTGAAGTGAAGCATTGAAGTCTAAAACTGGTCTCAAAGAAAGGCTCAATACATAGACAGTAAGAAGACTCAGTCTTCTTGTAGTTAAGTCGGGATTGTGTGGTTTGTATTTAATTTCGATGCAATATCTGTGTTTCATCGTCAACGTGAAAGTCCAAGGGAAACAGTAAACCTGCAGTTGTGCATCGGAATCTAATACGGGTGACACTGGAAAGGCGCAAAGTATAGACAGTAAGAAGAGTCAGTCTCCTTGTACTTATGTCGGCATAGTGCCTTTTCTTTTTAATTCCCATGCAATTTCTGTGATTCATCGTCGTTGTGAAAGTCCAAGGAATACAGTAAACCTGCAGTTGTGCATCGGATACACAAACTAGTGATACAGGCAACGCTCAAAACGTAGACAGTAAGAAGACTCAGTCTTCTTGTACGTAAGTTGGCATTGTGCCTTTTGTATTCAATTCCGATGAATTTCCTGTGTATCATCCCCAATTTGAAGGTCCAAGGGATACAGTAAACCTGCAGTTGTGCATCGGATTCTAAAACTGGTGACAAAGGAATCGCATAAAACATAGACGCTAAGAAAAGTCAGTCTTCTTGCACTTAAGTCGTCATTGTGCCTTTTCAAATTAATTACGATGCAATTTTTGTGTTTCAAATTTAAAGTGAAAGTCCAAGGGATACAGTAAACCTGCAGTTGTGCATCGTAATCTAAATCTGGTGACACAGGAAAGGCTCTAAACATATACAGTAAGAAGACTCAGTCTTCTTGTACTTAAGTCGGCATTGTGCCTTTTGTACTTAACTCTGATGCATCTTCTGTCTTTCATCGTCAATGTGAGGGTCGAAGGGATACAGTAAATCTGCAGTTGTGCATCGGAATCTAAAACTGGTGACACAGGAATGGCTCAAACACAGACAGTAAGAAGTCTCAGTCTTTTGCACTTACGTCGGCATTCTGTCTTTTGTAATTAATTCCAATGCAATATTTGAGTTTCATCGTCAAAGTTAAGGTCTAAGGAATTCAGTAATCCTGAAAAGAAGCATCGGAAACTAAAACTGGTCTCACAGGAAAGGCTCAAATCATAGACATTAAGAAGACTCAGTCTTCAGGTACATAAGTCAGCATTGTGCCATTTGTATTTAATTCCGATGCAATTACTGTGTTTCATCGTCAATGTGAAGGTCCAAGGGATACAGTAAATCTGCAGTTGTGCATCGAAATCTAAAACAGGTGACACAGGAATGGCTCAACACATAGACACTACGAAAAGTCAGTCTTCTTGTACTTAAGTCGGCATTGTGTCATATGTATTTAATTCCGATGCAATTTTTGTGTTTCATCGTCAAAGTGAAGGTCCATTGGATACAGTAAACCTGCAGTTCTGCATCGCAATCTAAAAATTGTGACACAGGAAAGGCTCAAAACATAGACAGTAAGAAGACTCAGTCTCCTTGTACTTAAGTCGGCATTGTGCCATTTGTATTTGATTCCGACGCAATTGCTGTGTTTCATCGTCAATGCGAAGGTCCAAGGGATACAGTAAACCCTCAGTTGGGCTTCAGAATCCAAAACAGGTGACAAAGGAAAGGTTCAAATCATATCCACTAAGAAAACTCAGTATTCTTGTACTTAAGTCGGCATTGTGTCCTTTATAATTAATTCCGATGCAATATTTTCGTTTCATTGTCAAAGATAAACTCCAAGGGATAGAATAAACCTGAAAGGAGGCATCGGAATCAAAAACTGGTCTCACAGGAAAAGCTCATATCATAGCCACTAAGAAAAGTCAGTCTTCTTGTACTTAAGACGGCATTGTGCCTTTTCTATTTAATTACGATGCAATTTTTGTGTTTCATCGCCAAAGTGAAGGTCCAAGGTATACAGAAAACCTGAAGTGAAGCATCGGAATCTAAAACTGGTTTCACAGAAAGGCTCAGAGAATAGACAGTTAGAAGATTCCATTTTCATGTACTTAAGTCGGCATTGCTGCTTTTTAATTTAATTCCGATGCAATTTCTGTGTTTCATCGTTAATGTGAAAGTCCAAGGGATACAGTAAACCTAAAGTGAAGCGTCGGAATCTAAAAAGGATCTCACCGAACGGCTCAAGACAGAGACAGTAAGAAGACTCAATCTTCTTGTACTTAGGTCGGCATTGTGCCTTTTGTATTTAATTCCGTTTCAATTACTGTGTTTCATCGTCAATGTGAAGGTCCAAGGGATACAGTAAATCTGTATTTGTGCATCGGAAGCTAATACAGGTGACACAGGAAAGGCTCAAAACATAGACACTAAGAAATGTCAGTCTGCTTGTACTTACGTCGGCATTGTGCCTTTTGCATTTAATTCCGATGCAATTTTGGTGTTTCATCGTCAAAGTGAGGGTCCAAGGGATACAGTAAAACTGCAATTGTTCATCGGAATCTAAATCTGGTGACACAGGAAAGGCTCAAACATAGACACTAAGAAAAGTCAGTCTTCTTGTACTTAAGTCGGCATTGTGCCTTTTGTAATTAATTCCGATGGAATTTCTGTGTTTCATCGTCAATGTGAAGGTCGAAGGGATACAGTAAACGTGAAGTGAAGCTTCGGAATCTAAAAATGATCTCATAGAAAGGCTCAATACATAGACAGTAAGGAGACTCAGTCTTCTTGTACTTAGGTCGGAATTGTGCATTTTGTGTTTAATTCCGATGCAATATCTGTGTTTCATCGTCAATGTGAAGGTCCAAGGGATACAGTAAACCTGCAGTTGTTCATCGGAATCTAAAACAGGTGACACAGGAAAAGCGCAAAACATAGGCAGTATGAAGAGTCAGTCTTCTTGTACTTATGTCGGCATTGTGCCTTTTGTATTTAATTCCGATGCAATTTCTGTGTTTACCCGTGAATGTGAAGGTCCAAGGGATACAGTAAACCTGCAGTTGTGCATCGCAATCTAAAACAGGTGACGCAGGAAAGCTTAAAAACATAGCCTGTAAAAAGAGTCAGTCTTCTTGTACTTAAGTCGGATTCTGCTTTTTGTATTTAATTCCGATGCAATTTTTGTGTTTCATTCTCAATGTGAAGGTCCAAGGGATACAGTAAACCCAAAGTGAAACATCGGAATCTAAAACCGGTCTCACAGGAATGGCTCAAACACAGACAGTAAGAAGACTCAATCTTTTGCACTTAAGTCAGCATTCTGTCTTTTGTAATTAATTCCGATGCAATATTTGAGTTTAATCGTCAAAGTTAAGGTCTAAGGAATTCAGTAATCCTGAAAAGAAGCATCGGAAACTAAAACTGGTCTCACAGGAAAGGCTCAAATCATAGACATTAAGAAGACTCAGTCTTCAGGTACATAAGTCGGCATTGTGCCACTTGTATTTAATTCCGATGCAATTACTGTGTTTCACCGTCAATGTGAAGGTCCAAGGGATACAGTAAATCTGCAGTTGTGCATCGAAACCTAAAACAGGTGACACAGGAGTTGCTCAACACATAGACACTACGAACAGTCAGTCTTCTTGTACTTAAGTCGGCATTGTGTCATATGTATTTAATTCCGATGCAATTTTTGTGTTTCATCGTCAAAGTGAAGGTCCAAGGGAAACAGCGAACATGCAGTTGTCCATCGGAATCTAAAACTGGTGCCACAGGAAAGGTTCGAAGCATAGACACTAAGAAAAGTCAGTCTTCTTGTACTTAAGTCGGCATTGAGCTTTTTGGATTTAATTCCGGTGCTATTTCTGTGTTTCATCGTCAATGTGAAGGTCCAACGGATACAGTAAACCTGCAGTTGTGCATCAGAATCTATAACTGGTGACACAGAAAACGCTCACAACAAAGTCACTACGAAAAGTCAGTCATCTTATACTTAAGTCGGCATTGTGCCTTTTGTAATTAATTCCGATGCAATTTCTGTGTTTCATCGTCAATGTGAAGGTCCAGGGGATACAGAAAACCTGAAGTGAAACATCGGAATCTAAAACTGGTTTCACAGAAAGGCTCAGAGCATAGACAGTAAGAAGACTCCATATTCATGTACTTAAGTCGGCATTGCTGCATTTAATTTAATTCCGATGCAATTTCTGTGTTTCATCGTTAATGTGAAAGTAAAAGGGATACAGTAAACCTAAAGTGAAGCGTCGGAATCTAAAAATGATCTCACCGAAAGGCTCAAGACATAGACAGTAAGAAGACTCAATCTTCTTGTACTTAGGTCGGCATTGTGCCTTTTGTATGTAATTCCGTTTCAATTACTGTGTTTCATCGTCAAAGTGAATGTCCAAAGGATACAGTGAACCTGAAGTGAAGCTTCGGAATCAGAAACTGCTCTCACAGGAAAGGCTCAAAGCATAGACAGTGAGAATACTCAGTCTTCATGTACCTAAGGCGGCATTGTGCCTTTCGTATTTAATTCCGATGCTATTTCTGTGTTTCTTCGTCAATGTTAAGGTCCAAGGGATACAGTAAGCCTGCAGTTGTGCATCGTACCCTAAAACTGGTGACACAGGAAAGGCTCAAAACATAGACAGTAAGAAAAGTCAGTCTTCTCGTACTTAGGTCGGCATTGTGAATTTTGAATTTAACTCCGTTGCAGTTTTTGTGTTTCGTAGTCTAAGCAAAGGTTGAAAGGGATACAGTAAACCTGCAGTTCTGCATCAGAATCTAAAACCGGTCCCACATGAGAGGCTCAAAGCATAGACAGTTAGAACAATCAGCCTTCTTGTATTTAAGTTGGCATTGTGCCTTTTGTATTTAATTCCGATGCAAATTCTGTGTTTGGTCGTCAATGTGATGGTCCAAGGGATACAGTTAACCTGCAGTTGTGCATCGGAATCTAAATCTGGTGACACAGGAAAGGCTCAAACTAAGTCACTAAGAAAAGTCAATCTTCTTGTACTTAAGTCGCCATTGTGCATTTTGTATTTAATTCAGATTCAATTTCTGTGTTTCATCGTGAAAGTGAAGGTCCAAGGGACACAGTAGTCCTGCAGTGAAGCATCGGAATCTAAAACTGGTCTCACAGGAAACGCTCAAATCATAGACAGTAAGAAGTCTCAGTCTTCTAGTACTTAAGTCGGCATTGTGCCTTTTGTATTTAATTCCGGTGCAATTTCTGTGTTTCATCGTCAATGTGAAGGTCCAAGGGATACAGTAAACCAGAAGTGAAGCATCAGAATCTAAAACTGGTCTCACAGAAAGGTTCAAAACATAGACAGTAACAAGACTCAGTCTTCTTGTACTTTGGTCGGCATTGTGCATTTTGAATTTAATTCCGTTGCAATTTTTGTGTTTCATCGTCGAAGTAAAGGTCGAAAGGGATACAGTAAACCTGAAGTGAAGCATCGGAATCTAAATTTGGTGACACGGGAAAGGCTCAAACTAAGACACTAAGAAAAATCACTCTTCTTGTGCTTAAGTCGGCATTAATACTTTTGTATTTATTTCCGATGCAATTTCTGTGTTTCATCGTCAATGTGTAGGTCCAACGGATACCGTAAACCCGAAGTGAAGCGTCGGAATCTAGAACTGATCTCACAGAAAGGCTCAAAACATAGACAGTTAGAAAACTCAGTCTTCTTGTAGTTAAGCCGGCATAGTGCCTTTTGTATTTATTACCGTTGGAAGTTCTATGTTTCATCGTCAATGTGAAGGTCCAAGGGATACAGTTAACCAGCAGCTGTGCATCGGAATCTAAAACTAGTGTCATAGGAAACGCTCAAAACACAGACACTAAGAAAAGTCAGTCTTCATGTACTTAAGTCGGCAGTGTGCCTTTTCTGTTTAACTCCGATGCAATTTTTATGTTTCATCGTCAAAGTGAGGGTCCAAGGGATACAGTAAACCTGAAGTGAAGCATCGTAATCTAAAACAGGTCCCACAGAAAAGTTCAATACATTGACAGTAAGATGACACAAACCTCTTGTAGTTAAGTCGGCATTGTGACATTTTTGTTTAATTCCGATGCAATTTCTGTGTTTCATCGTCAATGTGAAGGTCCAAGTGATTCAGTAAACCTGAAGTTAAGCATCGGAATCTAAGACTGGACTCACAGGAAAGGCTCAAATCATAGACAGTAAGAAGTCTCGGTCTTCTTGTACTTAAGTCAACATTGTGCCTGTTGTATTTAATGCAATTTCTGTGTTTCATCGTCAATGTGAATGTTCAAATATACAGTAAACTTGCAGTTGTGCATCGGAATCTAAAACTGGTGACACTGGAAAGGCTCAAAACATAGACACTAAGAAAAGTCAGTCTTCTTGGTCATAAGTCGCCATTGTGCATTTTGTAGTTAATTACGGTGCAATTTCTGTGTTTCATTGTCAATGTGAAGGTCCGTGGGGAACAGTAAGACTGCCGTTGTGCATCGGAATCTAAAACAGGTGAAACAGAAAACGCAAAAAACATTGACACCAAGAAAAGTCACTCTTCTTGTACCTATGTCGGCAATGTGCATTTTGAATTTAATTCCGTTGCAATTTTTGTGTTTCATCGTCAAAGTGAAGGTCGAAAGGGATACAGTAAACTTGAAGTGAAGCATCGGAATCTATAACTGGTCTCACAGGAAAGGCTCCAAACATAGACAGTAAGAAGTCTCAGTCTTCTTGTACTTAAGTCGGCATTAAGCCTTTTGTACTTAATTCCGATGCTATTTCTGTGTTTCATCGCGAATGTGAAGGTCCAAGAGATCCAGTAGACCTGCAGTTGTGCATCGGAATCTAAAACAGGTGACGCAGGAAAGGCTCAAAACATAGACTGTAAAAAGAGTCAGTCTACTTGTACTTAAGGCGGCATAGTGCCGTTTGTATTTAATTCCGATGCAATTTCTGTGTTTCATCGTCAATGTGAAGGTCCAAGGGATACAGTAAACCTGCAGTTGTGCATCAGAATCTAAAACAGGTGACACAGAAATGGCTCAAAACATAGACACTACGGAAAGTCAGTCTTCTTGTACATCAGTCGGCATTGTGCCTTTTCAATTTAATTATGATGCAATTTTTGTGTTTCATCGTCTAAGTGAAAGTTGAAGAGATACTGTAAACCTGCAGTTGTGCATCGGAATCTAAAACTGGCGACACAGAAATGGCTCATAAAATAGACACTACGGAAAGTCAGTCTTCTTCTACATAAGTCGGCATTGTGCCTATTGTATTTAATTCCGGCGCAATTCCAGTGTTTCATCGTCAATGTGAAGGTCCAAGGGATACAGTAAACCTGCAGCTGTGCATCAGAATCTAAAACTGGTGATACAGGAAAGGCTCAAAACATAGTCAGTAAGAAGACTGAGTCTTCTTGTACTTATGTCGGTATTGTGCCATTTGTATTTAATTCCGGTGCATTTTCTGTGTTTCATCGTCAATGGGAAGGTCCAAGGGAAACCGTAAAACTGCAGTTGTGCGTCGGAATCTAAAACAGGTGACACAGGAAACGCACAAATCATTGACACCAAGAAAAGTCAGTCTTCTTGTACATAAGTCGACATTGTGCCTTTTGTATTTAATTCCGATGCAATTTCTGTGTTTCATCGTCAATGTAAAGGTCCAAAGGAATCAATAAACCTGAAGTGAATAATCGGAATCTGAAATTGGTCTCACAGAAAGGCTCAAAACATAGATAGTAAGAGGACTCAGTCTTCTTGTACTTATGTCGGCATTGTGCCTTTCGTATTTAATTCCGATGCAATTTCTGTGTTTCATCTTCAATTTGAAGGTCCAAGGGATACAGTAAACCTGCAGTTGTCCGTCGGATTCTAATACTAGTCACACAGGAAACGCACCAAACATAGACACTAAGAATAGTCAGTCTTCATCTGCTTGAGTGTGCATTGTGCCTCTTGTATTTAATTCCGATGCAATTTCTGTGTTTCAATGTCAATGTGAATGTCCAAGGGATACAGTAAACCTGACGTGAAGCATCGGAATCTAAAACTGGTCTCACAGAAAGGCTCAATACATAGACAGTAAGAATGCTCAGTCTTCTTGTACTTATGTCGGCATTGTGCGTTTTGTATTTAATTCCGATGCAATTTCTGTGTTTCATCGTCAATGTGAAGGTGCAAGGGATACAGAAAACCTGCAGTTATGAATCGGAATCTAAAACTGGTGACACAGGAGACGCTCAGATCATAGACACTAAGAAAAGTCAGTTTTCTTGTACTTAAGTCGGCATTGTGCCATTTTGTATATAATTCCGATACAATTTCTGTGTTTCATAGTCAATGTGAAGGTCCAAGGGAATCAATAAACCTGAAGTGGAGCATCGGAATAAAAAATTGGTCTCACAGAAAGGCTCAAAACATAGACAGTAAGAAGACTCAGTCTTCTTGTACCTAAGTCGGCATTGTGCCTTTTGTATTTAATTCCGATGCAATTTCTGTGTTTCATCTTCAAATTGAAGGTCCAAAGGATACAGTAAACCTACAGTTGTCCATCGGATTCTAAAACTAGTGACACAGGAAACGCACCAAACTTAAACACTAAGAAAGGTCAGTGTTCTTCTACTTAAGTCGGCATTGTGCCATTTGTATTTAATTCCGATGCAATTTCTGTGTTTCATCATCAATGTGAATGTCCAAGGGATACAGTAAACCTGAAGTGAAGCATCGGATTCTAAAACTGTTCTCACAGAAAGGCTCAAAACATAGACAGTAAGAATGCTCAGTCTTCTTGTACTTATGTCGGCATTGTGCGTTTTGTATTTAATTCGGATGCAATTTATGTGTTTCATCGTCAATGTGAAGGTGCAAGGGATACAGAAAACCTGCAGTTATGCATCGGAATCTAAAACTGGTGAAACAGGAGACGCTCAGAACATAGACACTAAGAAACGTCAGGCGTCTTGTACTTAAGTCGGCATTGTGCCTTTTGTATTTAATTCCCATGCAATTTTCGTGTTTCATCGTCAAAGTGACGGTCCAAGGGATACAGTAAAACTGAAGTGAAGCATCGGAATCTAAAACTGGTCTCACAGAAAGGCTCAATACATAAACAGTTAGAAGACTCAGTCTTCTTGTATTTAAGTCGGCATTATGCCTTTTGTATTTAATTCCGATGCAATTTTAGTGGTTCATCGTCAATGTGAATGTGCAAGGATACAGTATACCTGCAGATGTGCATCGGAATCTGAAACTAGTGACACAGGAAAGGCTTAAAACATTGACACTAAGAAAAGTCAGTCTTCTTGTACTTAAGTCGGCATTCTGCCATTTGTATTCATTTGCGATGCGATTTCTGTGTTTCATCATCAATGTGGACGTCCAAGCGATACAGTAATCATGAAGTGAAGCATCGGAATTTAAAACTGGTGCCACAGAAAGGTTCAAAACGTAGACAGCAAGAAGACTCAGTCTTCTTGTACTTCGTCGGTATTGTGCCTTTTGTATTTAATTCCGATGCAATTTTTCTGTTTCATCGTCAAACTAAAGGTCCAAGGCATACAGTAAACCTGAAGTGAAACATCGGAATCTAAAACTGGTCTCACAGGAAAGACTCAATCATAGACACTAAGAAAATTCAGTCTTCTTGTGCTTCAGTCGGCATTGTACCTTTTCTATTTAGTTACGATGCAATTTTTGTGTTTCATCGACAATGTGAAAGTCCAAGGGATACAGTAAACTTGCAGTTGTCCATCGGAGTTTAAAACTGGTCACACAGGAAAGTCTCAAAACATAGGCACTAAAAAAAGTAAGTCTTCTTGTACTTAAGTCGGCATTGTGCCATTTGTATTCAATTCCGATGCGGTTTCTGTGTTGCATCATCAATGTGGAGGTCCAAGGGATACAGTAAACCTGAAGTGAAGCATCGGAATTTAAATCTGGTCCCACAGAAAGGTACAAAACGTAGACAGCAAGAAGACTCAGTCTTCTTGTACTTACGTCGGTATTGTGCGTTTTGTATTTAATTCCGATGCAATTTTTCTGTTTCATCGTCAAACTAAAGGTCCAAGGGATACAGTAAAATTGAAGTGAAGCATCGGAATCTAAAACTGGTCTCACAGGAAAGACTCAATCATAGACACTAAAAAAATTCAGTCTTCTTGTACTTCAGTCGGCATTGTGCCTTTTCTATTTAATTACGATGCAATTTTTGTGTTTCATCGTCAAAGTGAAAGTCGAAGAGATACTGTAAAAATGCAGTTGTGCATCGGTATCTAAAACTGGTGACACAGGAAATTGCTCAAACATAGACAGTAGGAAGACTCAGTATTCTTCCCCTTATGTCGGAATTGTGCCTTTTGTATTTAATTCCGGTGCAATTTCTGTGTTTTATCGTCAATGTGCAGGTCCAAGGGATAGAGTAAGGCTGCAGTTGCGCATCGGAATCTAAAACAGGTGACACAGGCAACGCTTAAACCATAGACACCAAGAAAAGTCAGTCTTCATGTACTTAATTCGGCATTGTGCATTTTGTATTTAATTCCGATGCAATTTCTGTGTTTCATCGACAATGTGAAGGGCCAAGTGAATCAGTAAACCTGATGTGAAGTATCGGAATCTAAAATTGGTCTCACAGAAAGGCTCAAAACATAGACAGTAAGAAGACTCATGTTTTTGTACTTAAGTCGGCATTGTGCCTTTTGTATTTAATTCCGATGCAATATCTGTGTTTCATCGTCAGTTTCAAGGTCCAAGTGACACAGTCAACCTGCAGTTGTGCATCGAATTCTAAAACTAGTGACAGAATAAACGCACCAAACATAGATACTAAAAAAAGTCAGTCTTCTTGTACTTAAGTCGTAATTGTGCATTTTGTATTTAATTCCGATGCAAAATTTGTGTTTCATCGTCAAAGTGACGGTCCAAGGGATACAGTGAACCTGAATGGAAGCATCTGAATCGAAAACTGGCCTCACAGGAAAGGCTCAATTCATAGACAGAAAAGAGACTCAGTCCTCTTGTACTTAAGGGGGCATTGTGCCATTTGTATATAATTCCGATAAACTTTCTGTGTTTCATCGTTAATGTGAAGGTCCAAGGGAATCAGTAAACCTGAAGTGAAGCATCGGAATCTAAAACTGGTCTCACAGAATGGTTCAGAACATAGACAGTAAGAAGACTACGTCTTCTTGTAGTTAAGACGGCATTGTGCCTTTTGTATTTAATTCCGATGCAATTTCTGTGTTTCATCGTCAATGTGAAAGTCCAAGGGATACAGCAAACTTGCAGTTGTCCATCGGAATCTGAAACTGGTCACAAGGGAAAGGCTCAAAACATAGACACTAAGAAAAGTCAGTCTTCTTGTACTTAAGTCGGCATTGTGCCTTTAGTATTTAATTCCGATGCAGTTCTTTTGTTTAAACGTCGAAGAGTAGGTCCATGGGATACAGTAAACCTGAAGTTGTGCATCGGATTGTAAAACTAGTGACACAGTATAATCACCAAACATAGATATTAAGAAAAGTCAGTCAACTTCTACTTGAGATGGCATTGTGCCATTTGTATTTAATTCCGATGCAATTTATGTGTTTCATCGTCAAAGTGATAGTAAAAGCGATACAGTAAACCTGCAGTTGTTCATCGGAATCTAAATCTGGTCACAAGGGTAAGGCCCAAACATAGACACTAAGAAAAGTCAGTCATCTTGTACTTAAGTCCGCATTGTGACTTTGCATTTAATTCCAATGCAATTTCTGTGTTTCATCGACAATGCGAAGGTCCAAGCTTACAGTAAAGCTGAGGTGAAGCATTGGAATCTAAAACTGGTCTCACAGAAAGGCTGAAAACATAGACAGTTAGAAGACACAGTCTCCTTGCACTGAAATCGGCATTGTGCTTCTTTATTTAATTCCGATGCAATTACTGCGTTTCATCGTCAATGTGAAAGTCCAAGGGATAGAGTAAACCTGCAATTGCGCATCGGAATCTAAAACAGGTGACACAGGAAAGGCTAGAAACATAGACACTAAGAAAAGCGCGTCTTCTAGAACTTAAGTCGGCATAGTGCCATTTGTATTTGATTCCGATGCAATTTCTGTGTTGCATCGTGAATGTGAAGGTCCAAGGGATACAGTAAATCTGAAGTGAAGCATCGGAATCTAAAACAGGTGACACAGGAAACGCTCAAAGCATAGACAGTAAGAAGAGTCAGTCTTCGTGTACTTAAGTCGGCCTTGTGGCTTTTGTATTTAATACCGATGCAATTTCTGTGTTGCATCGTGAATGTGAAGGTCCAAGGGATACAGTAAACCTGCAGTTGTGCATCGGTTTCTAATACTGGTGACACAGGAATCGCTCAAATGATAGACAGTGAGAAGACTCAGTCTTCTTGTACTTAAGTCGGCATTGCGCCTTTTGAATTTAATTCCGATGCAATTTCTGTGTATCATCGTCAATGTGAAATTCCAAGGGATACAGTTAACCTGAAGTGAACCATCGTAAGCTAACACTGGTCTCACAGAATGGTTCAAAACATTGACAGTAAGAAGACCCAGTCTTCTTGTAGTTAGGTCAGCTTTGAGCCTTTTATATTTAATTCAGATGCAAATTCTGTGTTTCATCGTCGATGCGAAGGTCCAAGGGATACAGTAAACCTGCAGTTGCGCATCGAATTCTAAAACTGGTGACACAGGAAACGCTCAAAACATAGACAGTTAAAAAAGTCAGTCTTCATGTACTTAAGTTGGAATTGTCCCTATTGCATTTAATTCCGATGCATTTTTCTGTTTCAGCGTCAAACTGAAAGTCCAAGGGATATCGGAAACCTTCAGTGAAACATCGAAATCTAAAATTGGTCTCACAGGAAAGACTCAAAACATAGACTGTAAGAAATGTCATTCTTGTACTTATGTCGGCATTGCGCCTTTTGTATTTAATTCCGATGCAATTTCTGTGCTTCATCGTCAATGTAAAGGTCCAAGGGATACAGTAAACCTGAAGTGAAGCATCGGAATCTAAAACAGGTGACACAGGAAACGCTCAAAGCATAGACAGTAAGAAGAGTCAGTCTTCGTGTACTTAAGTCGGCATTGCGCCTTTTGTATTTAATTCCGGTGTAATTTCTGCGATTCGTCGTCAATGTAAAGGTCCAAGGGATACAGTAAACCTGAAATGAAGCTTCGGAATCTAAAACCGGTCTCACGGAAAGGCTCAAAACATAGACAGTAAGAAGGCTTAGTCTTCTTGTACTTAAGTTTGCATTGTGCCGTTTGTATTTAATTCCGATGCAATTTCTGTGTTTCATCGTCAATGTGAAGGTCCAAGGGATACAGTAAACCTTAAGTGAAGCATCGGATTCTAAAACTGGTGACACAGGAAACGCTCAAAACATAGACACTAGGAAAAGTCAGTCTTCTTGTACTTAAGTCGCAATTGTGCCTATTGTATTTAATTCCGATGCATTTTTCTGTTTCATCGTCAAACTGAAAGTCCAAGGGATACCGGAAACCTGCAGTGAAGCATCAGAGTCTAAAATTCGTCTCACAGGAAAGACTCAAACATAGACTTTAAGAAAAGCCATTCTTGTACTTATGTCAGCATTGCGCCTTTTGTATTTAAATCCGATGAAATTACTGTGTTTCATCGTCAATGTGAAGGTCCAAGGGATACAGTAAACCTGAAGTGAAGCATCGGAATCTAAAACAGGTGACACAGGAAACGCTCAAAACATAGACAGTAAGTAGAGTCAGTCTTCTTGTACTTAAGTCGGCATTGTACCTTTTGTATTTAATTCCGATGCAATTTCTGTGTTGCATAGTGAATGTGAAGGTCCAAGGGATACAGTAACTTTGCAGTTGTGCATCGGTTTCTAAAACTGGTGACACACGAATCGTTCAAATAATAGACAGTGAGAAGACTCTGTCTTCTTGTACTTAAGTCGGCATTGCGCCTTTTGTATGTAATTCCGATGCCATTTCTGTGTTTCATCGTCAATGTGAAGCTCGAAGGGATACAGTAAACCTGGAGATGTGCATCGGAATATAAAACTCGTTACACAGAAAAGGCTCAAAACATAGACACTACGAAAAGTAAGTCTTCTTGTACTTAAGTCGTTATTGTGACTTTTCTATTTAATTACGATGCAATTTTTGGTGTTTCATCGCCAAAGTGAAAGTCCAAGGGATACAGTAAACCTGCACCTGTGCATAAGAATCTAAAACTGGTGGCACAGGAAAGGCTTAAAACATTGACCCTATGAAAAGTCAGTCTTCTTGTACAAAAGTCAGCATTATGCGTTTTGTATTTAATTCCGATCCAATATCTGTGTTTCATCGTCAATTTGAAGTTCCAAGGGATACAGTAAACCCCCAGTTGTGCATCGGAATCTAAAACAGGTGACACAGGAAAGGCTCAAAGCATAGACACTAAGAAAAGTCAGTGTTCTTGTACTTAAGAGGGCATCGTGCCATTTGTATTTAATTCCGATGCAATTTCTGTGTTTCATCGTCAATGTGAGGTTCCAAGGTATACAGTAAACCTGAAGTGAACATCAGAATCTAAGACTGGTCTCACAGAAAGGCTCAAAACATAGACAGTAAGAAGACTTAGTGTTCTTGTAGTTGCGTCGTCATTATGCCTTTTGTATTTAATTCCGATGCAATTTCTGTGTTTCATCGTCAATGTGAAGGTCCAAGGGATATGGTAAACGTGCAGTAGTGCATCGGAATCTAAAACTGGTGACACAGGAAAGGCTCAAAACATAGACAATAAGAAAAGTCAGTCTTCTTGTACTTAAGTCGGCATTATGCCTTTTGTATTTAATTCCGATGCAATTTTTGTGTTTCATCGTCAAAGAGAAGGTCCAAGGGATACAGTGAACCTGAAGTGATGCATCGGAATCTATTACTGGTGACACAGGAAACGCTCAAATCATAGACAGTAATAAGACTCAGTCTTCTAGTACTGAAGTCTGCCATATGCCTTTTGTATATAATTCCGATGCAATTTCTTTGTTTCATCGTCAATGTGAAAGTCCAAGGGATACACTAAACCTGCAGTTGTGCAACGGATTTTAAAACTGGTGACACAGGGAACGCTCTAAGCATAGACACTAAGAAAAGTCAGTCTTCTAGTACTTATGTCGGCATTGTGCCTTTTGTATTTAATTCCGATGCAATTTCTGCGACTCATCGTCAATGTGAAGGTCCAAGTGATACAGTAAACCTGATGTGAGGCACAGGAATCTAAAATTGGCCTCGCAGAAAGGTTCAAAACATAGACAGTCAGAAGACCCAGTCTCTTTGTAGTTATGTCGGCAATGTGCCATTTGTATTTAATTCCGATGCAATTTTTGTGTTTCATCGTCAAAGAGAAGGTCCAAGGGATACAGTGAACCTGAAGTGATGCATCGGAATCTATTACTGGTGACACAGGAAACGCTCAAATCATAGACAGTAATAAGACTCAGTCTTCTAGTACTGAAGTCTGCCATATGCCTTTTGTATATAATTCCGATGCAATTTCTTTGTTTCATCGTCAATGTGAAAGTCCAAGGGATACACTAAACCTGCAGTTGTGCAACGGATTTTAAAACTGGTGACACAGGGAACGCTCTAAGCATAGACACTAAGAAAAGTCAGTCTTCTAGTACTTATGTCGGCATTGTGCCTTTTGTATTTAATTCCGATGCAATTTCTGCGACTCATCGTCAATGTGAAGGTCCAAGTGATACAGTAAACCTGATGTGAGGCACAGGAATCTAAAATTGGCCTCGCAGAAAGGTTCAAAACATAGACAGTCAGAAGACCCAGTCTCTTTGTAGTTATGTCGGCATTGTGCCTTTTGTATTTAATTCCGATGCTATTTCTGTGTTTCATCCTCAATGTGAAGGTCCAAGGGATACAGTAAACCTGCAGTTGTGCTTCAGAAATTAAAACTGGTGACACAGGAAATGCTCAAAACATAGATACTAAGAAAAGTCAGTCTTCTTGTACTTTAGTCGGCATTCTGCCTTTGTATTTAATTCCGATGCAATTTTTCTGATTCATCGTCTAACTGAAGGTCCAAGGGATACAGTAAACCTGAAGTGATGCATCGGAATCTATTACTGGTCTCACAGGAAAGACTCAAAACAGACACTAAGAAAAGTCAGTCTTCTTGTACTTATGTCGGCATTGTGCCTTTTGTATTTAATTCCGATGCATTTTCTGTGTTTCATCTTCAATGTGAAGGTCCAAGGGATAAAGTAGACCTGCAGTTGTGCATCAGATTCTAAAACTGGTGACACAGGATACGCTCAAATGATAGACAGTAAGAAGACTCAGTCTTCTTGTACTTAGATCGGCATTGCGCCTTTTGTATTTAATTCCGATGCAATTTCTGTGTTTCATCGTCAATGTGAAGGTCCAAGGGATACATTAAACCAGAAGTGAAGCATACGATTCTATAACTGGTTTCACAGAAATGCTCAAAACATAGACAGTTAGGCGACACAGTCTTCTTGTACTTAAATCGGCATTGTGCCTTTTGTATTTAATTCCGATGCAATTACTGTGTTTCATCGTCAATGTGAAGGTCCAAGGGATACACTAAATCTATAGTTGTCCATCGGAATCTAAAACAAGTGACGCAGGAAAGCTCAATACATAGACACTAAGAATAGTCAGTCTTCATGTACTTAGTTCGGCATTGTGTCATTTGTAATTAATTCCGATGTATTTATTGTGTTTCATCGTCAAAGTGAAAGTCTAAGGAATTCAGTAAACCTGAAAGGAAGCATCGGAATCTAAGACTGGTCTCACAGGAATGGCTCAAATCACAGACAGTAAGAAGACCCTGTCTTCTTGTACTTAAGTCGGCATTGTGACTTTGGTATTTAATTCCGATCCAATTGCTGTGTTTCGTCGTCAATGTAATGGTCCAAGGGATACAGTGAACCTGCAGTTGTGCATCGGAATCAAATGCTGGTAACACATTAATCGCTCAAAGCATAGACACTTAGAAAAGTCAGTCTCCTTGTACTTAAGTCGGCATTGTGCCTTTAGTATTTCATTCCGATGCAATATTTTTGTTTCATCGTCAAAGTGAAGGGCCAAGGGAAACAGTAAACCAGAATTGAAGCATCGGAATCAAAAACTGGTCTCACAGAAAGGTTCAATGGTAAGACAGTAAGAAGACTCAGTCTTCTTGTAGTTAAGTCTGCATTGTGCCTTTTGTATTTAATTCCGATGCAATTGCTGTGTTTCATTGTCAATGTGAAGGTCCTAGGGATACAGTAAACCTGAAATGGAGCATCCGAATCTAAAACGGGTCTCACAGAATGATTCAGAGCATAGACAATAAGAAGACTCAGTCTTCATTTACTTAAGTCGGCATTGTGCGTTGTGTATTTAATTCCGCTGCAAATTCTGTGTTTCATCGTCAATGTGCAGGTCCAAGAAATACAATAAACTGGCTGCTGTGCATGGTACTCTAAAACTGGTGACACAGGAAATGCTCAATGCATAGGCACTAAGAGAAGTCAGTCTTCTTGTACTTAAGGCTGCATTGTGCCTTTTGTATTTAATTATAATGCAATTTCTGTGTTTCATCGTCAATGTGAAGGTCCAAGGGATACAGTTAACCTGAAGTAAAGCATCGTAATCTAAAACTGGTCTCACAGAAAGGTTCAATGGTTAGACAGTAAGAAGACTCAGTCTTCCTGTAGTTAAGTCTGCATTGTGCCTTTTGTATTTAATTCCGATGCAATTACTGTGTTTCATCGTCAATGTGATTGTACAAGGGATACAGTAAACGTGCAGTTCTGCATTGGAATCTAAAAGTGGTAACACAGGAAAGGCTCAAAATATAGACAGTAAGAAGACTCAGTCTTCTTGTACTGAAGTCGCCATTGTGCCTTTTGTGTTTAATTCCGATGCAATTTGTTTGTTTCATATTCAATGTGAAGTACCAAGGAATACAGTAAACCTGCAGTTAAGCTTCGGATTCAAAAGCTGGTAACACAGGAAAGGTATTAATCATAGACACTAAGAAAAGTCAGTCTTCTTGTATTTAAATCGGCATTGTGCCTTTGCTATTTAATTCCGTTGCAATTTTTGTGTTTCATCGTCAAAGTGAAGGTCGAAAGGGATACAGTAAACCTGAAGTGAAGCATCAGAATCTAAAACTGGTCTCACAGAAATGTTCAAAACATACACAGCAAGAAGACTCAGTCTTCTTGTAGATAACTCGGCATTGTGCCTTTTGTATTTAATTCCGATGCAATTTCTCTGTTTCATCGTCAAAGTGAAGGTTCAAGGGATACAGTAAATCTGCAGTTGTTCTTCGTAATCTAATTCTGGTGACACAGGAAAGGCTCAAACATAGACACTAAGAAAAGTCAGTCTTGTTGTACTTAAGTCGGCATTGTGCAATTTGTATTTAATTACGATGCAATTTTTGTGTTTCATCGTCAATGTGAAGGTCCAAGAGATACAGTAAACCTGCAGTTGCGCATCGAAATCTATAACTGGTGACACAGGAAAAGCTCAAAAGATGAACAGTAAGAAGACTCAGTCCTCTTGTACTTAAGTCGGCATTGTGCCATTTGTATTTAATTCCGATGCAATTTCTGTGTCTCATCGTCAATGTGAAGGTCCACGGGATACAGTGAACCTGCAGTTGTGCACCGGAATCCAAAACTCGTGACACAGAAAAGGCCCAAAACTTAGACACTAAGAAAAGTCAGTCTTCTGGTACTTAAGACGGCATTGTGCCTTTTGTTTTTAATGCCGATGTAATTTTTGTTTTTCATCGTCAAAGTGAAGGTCCAAGGGATACAGTAAGCCTATAGCGAAGCATCGGAATCTAAAACTGGTCTCACAGGATTGGCTCAAAACGTAGACGGTAAGAAGACTCAGTCTTCTTGCACTTAAGTCGGCATTGTGCCTTTTGTGTTTAATTCCGGTGCAATTCCTGTGTTTCATCGTCAATGTGAAGGTCCAACGATAGAGTAAACCTGCAGTTGTGCATCGGAATCTAAAAAAGGTGACACAGGAAAGGCTCAAATCATAGACGGTAAGAAGACTCAGTCCTTCTGTAACTAAGTCGGCGTTGTGCGGTTTGTATTTAATTCCGATGCAATTTCTGTGTTTCATCTTGAATGTGAGGGTGCAAGGGATACAGTGTACCTGCAGTTGTCCATCGCAATTTCAAACTGGCAACACAGGAAGGCTCAAAACACAGACACTTAGAAAAGTCAGTCTTCTCGTACTTGAGTCGACATTGTGCCTTTTGTATTTAATTCCGACGTAATTTTTGTGTTTCACCGCCAGAGTGAAGATCCAAGGGATACAGTTAACCCGAAGTGAAGCATCGGAATCAAAAACTGGGCTCACAGGAAAGACTCAAAACATAGACACTAACAAAAGTATGCCTTCTTGTACTTAAGTCGGCATTGCGCATTTTGTAATCAATGCCGATGCAATTTCAGTGTTTCATTGTCAAGGTGAAGGTCCGAGGGATACAGTAAACCCGCAGTTGTGCATCGGAATCTAAAACTGGTCACACAGAAAACTCTCAAATCATAGTTACTACGAAAAGTCAGTCTTCTTGGACTTAAGTCGGCATTGTTCCTTTTCTATTTAATCACGATGCAATTTTTGTGTTTCATCGTCAAAGTGAAGGTCCAACGGATTCATTAAACCTGAACTGAAGCTTCGGAACCAAAATCTTGTCTCACAGGAAAGGCTCAAAACATAGACAGCAAGAAGACTCAGTCTTGTTGTACAGAAGTCGGCATTGTGCCTTTTGTATTTAATTCCGGTGTAATTTTTGTGCTTCATCGTGAATGTGAAGGTCCAAGGGATACAGTAAACCTGCAGTTGTGCACCGGAATCTAAAACAGATACGGATGAAAGTTTAAAGCATAGACTGTAAAAATGGTCAGTCTTCTTGTACTTAAGGCGGCATTGTGCCGTTTGTATTTAATTCCGATGCAATTTCTGTGTTTCATCGTCAATGTGAAGGTCCAAGGGATGCAATACACCTGAAGTGAGGCATTGGAATCTAAAACTGGTGACACAGGAAAGGCTCAAAAGATAGACAGTAAGAAGACTCAGTCTTCTTGTACTTAGGTCGGCATTGTGCCTTTTGCATTTAATTCTGATCAATTTCGGAGTTTCATCGTCAATGTGAAGGTCCAAGGGATACAGTTAACCTGCAGTTGTGCATCGGACTCCAAAACTGGTGACACAGGAAACGCTCAAAACATAGACACTAAGAAAAGTCTGTCTTCTTGTACTTAAGTCATTATTGTGCCTTTTGTAGTTAATTCCGATGCAATATCCGTGTTTCTTCGTCAGTGGAAGGTCCAAGGGATACAGTAAACCTGCAGTTCTGCATCGGGATCTCAAATAGGTGACACAGTAAAGGCTCAAATCATAGACAGTAAGAATACTCGGTCTTTTTGTACTGAAGCCGGCATTGTGCCTTTTGTATTTAATTCCGATGAAATTTTTGTGTTTCCTCGTGAATGTGAAGGTCCAAGGGCTACAGTAAACCTGCAGTTTTGCTTCGGAATCTAAAACAGGTGATGGAGGAAAGGCTCAAATCATAGACTGTAAAAATGGTCAGTCTCCTTGTGCTTAAGGCGGCATTGTGCCGTTTGTATTTAATTCCGATGCAATTTCTGTGTTTCATCGTCAATGTGAAGATCCAAGAAATACAGTAAACTGCAGTTGTGCATCGGAATCTAAAACAGGTGACACAAGAGAGGCTCAAACATAGACACTAATAGAAGTCAGTCTTCTTGTACTTAAGTGGGCATTGTGCCTTTTGTATTTAATTCCGATGCAATTTCTTTGTTTCATCGTCAATGTGATGGTTTAAGGGATACAGTTAACCTGCATTTGTGCATCGGAATCTAATAGTGGGTACAGAGGAAAGGCTCAATCATAGACACTAAGAAAAGTCTGTCTGCTTGTACTTAAGTAAGCATTGTGCCTTTTGTATTTAATTCCGATGCAATTTTTGTGTTTCATCGTCAAAGTGAAGGTCCAAGGGATACAGTAAATCTGCAGTTGTGCATTGAAATCTAAAACTGGTGACACAGGAGAGGCTCAAATGATAGACAGTAAGAAGACTCAGTCTTCTTGTACTTATGTCAGAATTGTGCCATTTGAATTTAATTACATTGCAATTTCTGTGTTTCATCGTCAATGTGATGGTCAGAGGGATACAGTTAACCTGCAGTTGTGCATTGGAATCTATAACTGGTGATACAGGAAAGGCTCAAAACATAGACAATAAGAAAAGTCAGTCTGCTTGTACGTAAGTTGGGATTGAGCTTTTTGTAATTAATTCCGGTGCAAT
The DNA here is from genome assembly GCF_021461395.2 of Schistocerca americana. Taxonomy (NCBI): domain Eukaryota; kingdom Metazoa; phylum Arthropoda; class Insecta; order Orthoptera; family Acrididae; genus Schistocerca; species Schistocerca americana. Next base: position 595,583,472 of record NC_060124.1, on the reverse strand, counting down.
TTTTGTATTTCATCGTCAACGTGAATGTCCAAGCAATACTGTAAACCAGCAGTTGTACATCGGAATTATAATATGGTGACCCAGAAAGGCTCAAAACATAGTCACTAAGAAAAGTCAGACATCTTGTACTTAAGTCGGCATTGTGCCTTTTGTATTTAATTCCGATGCAATTTTTGTGTTTCTCCGTCAATGTAAACCTGCAGTTGTCCATCAGAATCTAAAACTGGTGACACAACAGAGGCTCAAAACATAGACACTAAGAAAAGTCAGTCTTCCTGTACTTAAGTCGGCATTGTGCCTTTTGCATTTAATTTAGATCCAATTTTTGAGTTTCATCGTCAAGGCGAATGTCCAAGGGGTACAGAAAACCTGATGTGAAGCATCGGAATCTAAAACTGGTCTCACAGGAAAGGCTCAAAACGTAGACATAAAGAAGACTCAGTCTTCTTGTACTTAGGACAGCATTGTGCCTTTTGTATTTAAATCCGATGCAATTTCTGTGTTTCTCCGTCAATGTGATGGTCCATGGTATACAGTAAACCTGCAGTTGTGCATCGGACTCTATGACGGGTGACACAGCAAACGATCAAATCATAGACACAAAGAAAAGTCAGTCTTGTTGTGCTTAAGTCGGCATTGTGATTTTTGTATTTAATTCCGATGCAATTTCCGTATTTCATCGTCAATGTGAAGGTCCAAGGGATACACTAAACTTGCAGTTGTGCATCGGAATCTAAAACTGGTGACACAGAAACGTCTCGAAACATAGACACAACGAAAAGTCGGTCTTCTTGTACTTAAGTCGGCATTGTGCCTTTTCTATTTAATTACGATGCATTGTTTGTGTTTCATCGTCCATGTGAAGGTCCATCGGATACAGTAAACCTAAGGTGAAGCGTCGGAATCGAAAACTGGTCTCACAGGAAAGGCTCAAAACATAGACATTAAGTAAAGTCAGTCTTCTTGTACTTAAGTTGGAATTGTGCCTTTTGTATTTAATTCCGATGCAATTGCTATGTTTCATCGTCAATGTGAAGGTCCAAGGGGTACTGTAAACCTGAAGTGAAGCATCAGAATCTAAAACTGGTCTCACAGAAAGGCTCAGAGCATAGACAGTAAGAAGACTCAGTCTTCATGTACTTATGTCGGCATTGTGCGTTTTGTATCTAATTCCGATGCAATTTTTGTGTTTCATCGTCAATGTGAAGGCCCAAGGGATACAGTAAACCTGACGTAGTCATCGGAATCTAAAAGTGGTGTCACAGGAAAGGTTCGAAACATAGAAACTAAGAAAATTCAGTCTTCTTGTACTTAAGACGGCATTGTGACTTTTGTGTTTAATACCGGTGCAATTCCTGTGTTTCATCGTCAATGTGGAGGTCCAAGGGATACAGTAAAACTGCAGTTGTGCATCGGAACCTAAAACAGGTGACACAGGAAAGGCTCAAATCATAGACAGTAAGAAGACTCAGTCTTCTTTTAATTAAGTCGGCGTTGTGCGTTTTGTATTTAATTCCGATGAAATTCCTGTGTTTCATCTAGAGTGTAAAGGACCAAGGGATACTGTTAACCTGCAGTTTTCCACCGGAGTCTAAAACTGGTGACACAGGAAGGCTCAAAACATAGACACTAAAAAAAGTCAGTCTTCTTTTACTTAAGTGGGCATTGTGCCGTTACTATTTAGTTCCGATGCAATTTCTGTGTTTCATCGTCAATGTGATGGCCAGAGGGATACAGTTAACCTGCAGTTGTGCATGGGAATCGAAAACTGGGGACACAGGAAAGGCTCAAAACATAGACAGTAAGAAAAGTCAGTCTTCTTGTACTTAAGTCTGCGTTGTGCCTTTTGTGTTTAATTCCGATGCAATTTCTGTGTTTCATCGTCAATGTGAAGGTCCAAGGGATACAGTAAATCTGAAGTGAAGCAGCGTAATCTAAAACTGGTCTCGCAGAATGGTCCAATACATAGACAGTAAGAAGATTCAGTCTTCTTGTACTTAAGTCGGCATTGTGCGTTTTGTATCTAATTCCGATGCAATTTTTGTGTTTCATCGTCAATGTGAAGGCCCAAGGGATACAGTAAACCTGACGTAGTCATCGGAATCTAAAAGTGATGTCACAGGAAAGGTTCGAAACATAGAAACTAAGAAAATTCAGTCTTCTTGTACTTAAGACGGCATTGTGACTTTTGTGTTTAATACCGGTGCAATTCCTGTGTTTCATCGTCAATGTGGAGGTCCAAGGGATACAGTAAAACTGCAGTTGTGCATCGGAACCTAAAACGGGTGACACAGGAAAGGCTCAAATCATAGACAGTAAGAAGACTCAGTCTTCTTGTACTTAAGTCGGCATTGTGCCTTTTATATTTAATTCCGATGCAATTTCTGTGTTTCATCGTCAATGTGAAGGACCAAGGAATACAGTAAACCTGCAGTTGATTTTCGGAATCAAAAGCTGGTAACACAGGAAAGGCTCAAATCATAGACACTATGAGAAGTCAGTCTCCTTGTACTTAAGTCGGCATTGTGCCTTTTGTTTTTAATTCCGATGCAATTTTTGTGTTTCATCGTGAAAGTGAAAGTCCAAGAAATACAGTAAACCTGCAGTTGTGCATCGGAATCTAAAACACGTGACACAGGAATGGCTCGAAGCATAGACACTAAGAAAAGTCAGTCTTCTTGTACATAAGTCGGCATTGCGCCTTTTGTATTTAATTCCGATGCAATTTCTGTGTTTCATCGTCAATGTGATGATCGAAGGGATACAGTTAACCTGCAGTTGTGCATCGGAATCTAAAACTGGTGACACAGAAAAGGCTCGAAACATAGACACTACGAAAATTCAGTCTTCTTGTTCTTAAGTCGGCATTGTGCATTTTCTATTTAATTACGATGCATTTTCTGTGTTTCATCGTCAAAGTGAAGGTCCAACGGATACAGAAAACCTGAAGTGAAGCATCGGAATCAAAAACTGGTCTCACAGGAAACACTCAAAACACAGACACTAAGAAAAGTAATTCTTCTTTTACTTAAGTCGGCATTGTGACTCTTGTATTTAATTCCGATGCAATTTCTGTGTTTCATCGTCAATGTGAAGGTCCAAGGGATACACAAAAACTGCAGTGGTGCATCGGAATCTAAAACTGGTGACACAGAAAAGGCTCGAAACATAGACACTACGAAAAGTCAGTCTTCTTGTACTTAAGTGGGCATTGTGACTTTTATATTTTATTCCGATGCAATTTTGTGTTTCAACGTCAGTGTGAAGGTCCAAGGGATACAGTAACCTGAGTGAAGCATCGGAATCTAAAACTGGTCTCACAGGAAAGGGTCGAAACATATACAGTAAGAAGACCCCGTCTTCTTGTCCTTAAATCGGCATTGTGCCTGTTGTATTTAATTCCGATGCAATTTTTCTGTTTAATCGTCAAACGGAAGGTCCAAGGGATTCAGTAAACCTGCAGTTCTGCATCGGAACCTAAACGTGGTAATACGGGAAAGGCTCAAATCATAGACAGTAAGAAAACTCAGTCTTCTAGTACTTAAGTCGGCAATGTGCCTTTTGTATTTAATTCCGATGCAATATCTGTGTTTCATCGTGAAACTGAAGGTCCATGGGAAACAGTAAATCTGAAAGGAAGCATCGGAATTTAAAACTGATCTCACAGAAAGGCTCAAAACATAGACATTAAGAAGACTCAGCCTTCTTTATATCTTAAGTCAGCATTGCGTCATTCGTATTTAATTCCGATGCATTGTTTGTGTTTCATCGTCAAAGTGAGGGTCCAAGGGATACAGTAAACCTGAAGTGGAGCATCGGAACCTAAAACTGGTCTCACACGCATGGCTCAAATTGTAGACAGTTAGAAGACTCAGTCTTCTTGTACTTAAGTCAGCATTGTGCCTTTTGTATATAATTCCAATGCAATTTCTGTGTTTCATCGTGAATGTGAAGGTCCAAGGGATAGAGTAAACCTGCAGTTAAGAATTGGAATCTAAAACACGTGACGCAGGAAAGGCTCAAAACATAGACTGTAAAAAGAGTCAGTCTTCTTGTACATAAGTCGGCATTGTGCCTTTTGTATTTAATCCTGATGCAATTTTTGTATTTCATCGACAAAGTGAAGGTTCAAGGGTACAGCAAACCTGCAGTGAAGCATTGGAATCTAATACTGGTCTCATAGGAAAGGCTCAAAACTTAGACTGTAAGAAGACTCATTCATCTTGTACATAAGTCGGCATTGTGCGTTTTCTATTTAATTCCGACGCAATTTCTGTGTTTCGTCGTCAATGTGAACGCCCAAGGAATACAGTGAACCTGCAGTTGTGTATTGAAATTTAAAACTGGTAACACATTAAAGGCTCAAAAAATAGACAGTACGAAGACTCAGTTTTCTTGTACTTAAGTCGGCAATGTGCCTTTTGTATTTAATTCCGATTCAATTTCAGTGTTTCATCGTCAATGTTGAGATCCAAGGGATTCAGTAAACCTGAAGTGATGCATCGGAATCTAAAACTGGTCTCACAGGAGAGGCACAAAACATAGACAGTAAGATGACTCAGTCCACTTGTACCTAAGTCGGCATTGTGCCATTTGTATTTAATTCCGATGCAATTACTGTGTTTCATCGTCAAAGGGAAGGTCCTAAGGATACAGTCATCCTGAAGTGGAGAATCGGAATGAAAAACAGGTCTCACAGGATAGCTCATAACACAGACATTACGAAGACTCAGTCTTCTTGTACTTATGTCGCCATTGAGCCTTTTGTATTTAATTCCGATGCAATTTCTGTGTTTCATCGTCAATGTGAATGTCCAAGGGATACAGTGAATTCTCTGCCTCGTGATGACTGGGTGTTGTGTGCTGTCCTTAGGTTAGTTAGGTTTAAGTAGTTCTAAGTTCTAGGGACTGATGACCATAGATGTTAAGTCCCATATTGGTCTAAGCCATTTGAACCATTTGATACAGTGAACCTTGAAGTGAAACATCGGAATCTGAAATTGGTCTCACAGAAAGGCTCAAAGCATAGACCGGAAGAAGATTCAGTCTTCATGTACTTAAGTCGGTATTGTGCCTACACTATTTAATTCCGATGCAATTTCTGTTTTTCGTCGTCAATGTGAAAGTCCAAGGGATACAGTAAACCTACAGTTGCGCGTCGTACTCTAAAACTGGTGACACAGGAAAGCCTCGAAACATAGACAGTAAAAAGACTCAGTCTTCTTGTACTAAAGTCAGCATTGTGCCTTTTGTATTTATTTTCGTAGCAATTTCTGTGTTTCATCGTCAATGTGAAGGTCCAAGGGATACAGTATACCTGCAGTTGTGCATCGGAATCTAAATCAGGTGACACAGGAAAGGCTCAAAGCTTAGACAGTAAAAAGAGTCAGTCTTCTTGTACTTAAGACGGCATTGTGCTTTTTGTATTTAATTCCGATGCAATTTCTGTGTTTCATCGTCAATGTGAAGGTCCAAGGGATCCAGTACAACTGAACTGAAGCATCGGAATCAAAAACTGGTATCACAGGAAAGCTCAAAAATAGACAGTAAGAAGACTCAGTCTTCTTGTATTTAAGCGGTATTGTGCCTTTTGTATTTAATTCCGATGTAATTTCTATGTATCATCGTCAATGTGAAGGTCCAAGGGATACAGTAAACCTGCATTTGAGCGTCTGAATATGAAACTGGGGACACAGGAAAAGCTCATAACGTAGCTACTAAGAAAAGTCAGTCTACTTGTACCTAAGTCAGCATTGTGCCTTTTATATTTAATTCCGATGCAATTTTTGTGTGTCATCGTTAATGTAAAGGTCCAAGGGATACTGTAAACCTGCAGCTGTGCATCGGAATCTAAAACTGGTGACACAGGGGTCGCTGAAAACATAGACACTGAGAAAAGTCAGTCTTCTTGTACTTAGGTCGGCATTGTGACTTTTGTATTTTATTCAGATGCAACTTCGGTGTTTCTTCGTCAATGTGAAGGTCCAAGGGATTCAGTAAACATGCTGTTGTGCTTCGGAATCTAAAACTAGTGACACAGGATAGGCTCAAAACATAGACACTAAGAAAATTCAGTTTTCTTGTACTAAGTCGGCATTGTGCTTTTTGTATTTAATTCCGATGCAATTTCTGTGTTTCATCGTCAATGTGAAGGTCCAAGGGATCCAGTACAACTGAACTGAAGCATCGGTATCAAAAACTGGTATCACAGGAAAGCTCAAAAGATAGACAGTACGAAGACTCAGTCTTCGTGTACTTAAGTCACCATTGTGCCTTTTGTATTAATTTCCAATGCAATTTCTGTGGATCATCGTCAATGTGAAGGTCCAAGGGATACAGTAAACCTGAAAGGAAGCGTCGGAATCTAAAACTGGTCTCACAGGAAAGGCTCAAAACATAGACAGTAAGAAGTCTCAGTCTTCTTGTATTTAAGCGGTATTGTGCCTTTTGTATTTAATTCCGATGTAATTTCTATGTTTCATCGTCAACGTAAAGGTCCAAGGGATACAGTAAACCTGCATTTGAGCATCGGAATCTGAAACTGGGGACACAGGAAAGGCTCAAGCATAGACAGTAAGAATACTCAGTCTTCTTGTACTTAAGCGGTATTGTGCCTTTTGTATTTAATTCCGATGTAAATTCTATGTTTCATCGTCAATGTGAAGGTCCAAGGGATACAGTCAACCTGCATTTGAGCATCGGAATCTGAAACTGGGGACACAGGAAAGGCTCAAAACGTAGCCACTAAGAGAAGTCAGTCTTCTTGTACCTAAGTCGGCATTGTGCCTTTTGTATTTAATTCCGATGCAATTTTTGTGTGTCATCGTTAAAGTAAAGGTCCAAGGGATACTGTAAACCTGCAGTTGTACATCGGAATCTAAAACTTGTGACACAAAAAAGGCTCAAAACATAGACACTAAGAAAAGTCAGTCGTCTTGTACTTAAGTCGGCATTGTGCCTTTTCTATTTAATTCCGATGCAATTTTTGTGCTTCATCGTCAATGTGAAGGTCCAAGGTATACAGTATACCTGCTGTTGAGCATCGGAATCTAAAACTGGTGACACAGGAAACGCTCAAGTCATAGACACTAAGAAATGTCAGTCTTCTTGTTTTTAAGTCGGCATTGTGCCTTTGTTTTTAACTCCGATGCAATTTCTGATTCTCATCGTCAATGTGAAGGTCCATGGGATACAGTAAACCTGCAGTTGTGCATCGGAATCTAAGACTGGTGACACAGGGAACGCTGAAAACATAGACACTGAGAAAAGTCAGTCTTCTTGTACTTAGGTCGGCATTGTGACTTTTGTATTTAATTCAGATGCAACTTCGGTTTTTCTTCGTCAATGTGAAGGTCCAAAGGATACAGTAAACATGCTGTTGTGCTTCGGAATCTAAAACTAGTGACACAGGATAGGCTCAAAACATAGACACTAAGAAAATTCAGTTTTCTTGTACTATGTCGGCATTGTGCTTTTTGTATTTAATTCCGATGCAATTTCTGTGTTTCATCGTCAATGTGAAGGTCCAAGGGATCCAATACAACTGAAGTGAAGCATCGGAGCAAAAACTGGTATCACAGGAAAGGTCAAAAGATAGACAGTACGAAGACTAAGTCTTCATGTACTTAAGTCACCATTGTGCCTTTTGTATTAATGTCCAATGCAATATCTGTGTTTCATCGTCAATGTGAAGGTCCAAGGGATACAGTAAACCTGCAGTTGTGCATCGGAATCTAAAACTGGTGACACAGAACAGGCTCAAAACACAGACACTAAGAAAAGTCAGTCGTCTTGTACTTAAGTCGGCATTGTGCCTTTTCTATTTAATTCCGATGCAATTTTTGTGCTTCATCGTCAATGTGAAGGTCCAAGGGATACAGTATACCTGCTGTTGTGCATCGGAATCTAAAACTGGTGACACAGGAAACGCTCAAGACATAGACACTAAGAAATGTCAGTCATCTTGTACTTAAGTCGGCATTGTGCCTTTGAATTTAACTCCGATGCAATTTCTGTGTTTCATCGTCAATGTGAAGGTCCTTGGGATACAGTAAACCTGCAGTTAAGCATCGGAATCTAAAACTGGTGACACAGGAAACGCTGAATACATAGACACTAAGAAAAGTCAGTCTTCTTGTACTTAAGTCGGCATTGTGACATTTGGTTTCTATTCAGATGCAACTTCTGCGTTTCTTCGTCAATGTGAAGGTCCAAGGGATACAAGTACAACTGAAGTGAAGCATCGGAATCAAAAACTGGTATCACAGGAAAGCTCAAAAGATAGACAGTTCGAAGACTCAGTCTTCGTGTACTTAAGTCACCATTGTGCTTTTGTATTAATTTCCAATGCAATTTCTGTGTTTCATCGTCAATGTGAAGGTCCAAGCGATACAGTAAACCAGCAGTTGTGCATCGGAATCTAAAACTGGTGTCACAGGAAAGGCTCAAACATAGGCAGTAAGAGGACTCAGTCTTCTTGTACTTAAGTGGTATTGTGCCTTTTGTATTTAATTCCGATGCAATTTCTATGTTTCACCGTCAATGTGAAAGTCCAAGGGATACAGTAAATCTGCAGTTGAGCATCGGAATCTAAATCTGGTGACACAGGACAGGCTCAAAACGTAGACACTATGAAACGTCAGTCCTCTTGTACCTAAGTCGGCATTGTGCCTTTTCTATTTAATTCCGATGCAATTGTTGTGCTTCATCGTCAAAGTGAAGGTCCAAGGGATACTGTATACCTGCTGTTGAGCGCCGGAATTTAAAACTAGTGACACAGGAAAGGCTCAAATAATAGAAAAAAAGGAAAAGTCAGTCTTCTTGTACTTAGGTCGGCATTGTGTTTTTTGTATTTAATTCCGATGCAATTTTTTGTGTTTATCCGTCAAAGTGAAGGTCCATGGGATACAGTAAACCTGAAGTGAATCATCGGAACCTAAAACTGGTCTTACAGTAAAGACTCAACACATAGACAGTAAGAAGACTCTGTCATCTTGTACTTAGGTCGGCATTGTGCCTTTTGTAGTTAATTCCGACATAAATTTCTGTGTTTCATCATCAATCTGAATGTCAAAGGTCTACAGTAAACCCGATATGCAGCATCGGAATCTGAAACTGATCACACAGGTAAATCTCAAAAACATAGACAGCTAGAAGATTCAGTCTTCTTGTGTTTAAGTCGGTATTGTGCCTTTTGTTTTTAATTCCGATACAGTTTGTGTATTTCATAGCCAATGTGAAGGTCCAAGGGATACAGTAAACCAGCAGCTGAGCATCGGAATCTAAAACTGGTGACACAGGAAAGGCCCAAACCATAGACACTAAGAAGCCTCAGTCTCCTTGTATTTAAGTCGGCATTGTGCTTTTTATATTTAATTCCGATGCAATTTCTGTGTTTCATCGTCAATGTGAAGGTCCAAGGGATACAGTTAACCTGAAGTGAAGCATCGGAATCTGAAACTGGTCACACAGGAAAGGCTCAAAGCATAGACAGTAAGAAGACTCAATCTTCTTGTACTTACGTCGGCATTGTGCCTATGTATTTAATTCCGATGCAATTTCTGTGTTTCATCGTCAATGTGAAGGTCCATGGCATACAGTAAACCTGCAGTTGTGCATCGGAATCTAAAACTGGTGACACAGAAAAGGCTCAAATTATACACACTAAGAAAAGTCAGTCGTGTTGTACTTAAGTCGCCATTGTGCTTTTTGTATCTAATTCCGATGTAATTTTTGTGTTTCATCATGAAAATGAATTTCCAAGGGATACAGTAAACCTGCAGTTGGGCATCGGAATCTAAAACTGGTGATCTAGAAAAGACTCGAAACATAGACATTAAGAAAAGTCAGTCTTCTTGTACTTAAGTCGCCATTGTGCCTTTTGTATTTAGTTCCGATACAATTTCTGTGTTTCATCGTCAATGTGAAGGCGCAAAGGATACAGTTAACCTGCAGTTGTGCAATGGAATCTAAAACTGGTGACACAGAACAGGCTCAAAACACAGACACTAAGAAAAGTCAGTCGTCTTGTACTTAAGTCGGCATTGTGCCTTTTCTATTTAATTCCAATGCAATTTTTGTGCTTCATCGTCAAAGTGTAGGTCCAAGGGATACAGTATTCCTGCTGTTGAGCATCGGAATGTGAAACTGGTGACACAGGAAAGGCTCAAATAATAGAAAATGGGAAAGTCAGTCTTGTTGTACTTAGGTCGGCAATGTGCTTTTTGTATTTAGTTCCGATGCAATTTTTGTGTTTATCCGTGAAAGTGAAGGTCCATGGGATACAGTAAACCTGAAGTGAATCATCGGAATCTAAAACTAGTCACACAATAAAGGCTCAACACAAAGACAGTAAGAAGACTCTGTCTCCTTGTACTTAAGGCGGCGTTATGCCTTTTGTATTTAATTCCGATAAAAATTTCTGTGTTTCATCAACAATGTAAAGGTCCAAGGATACAGTAAACTCGATATGAAGCATCGGAGTCTGAAACGGGTCTCATAGGAAGAGCTCACAAAATTGTACTTAGGTCGGTATTGTGCCTTTTGTATTTAATTCCGATGCTATTTCTGTGTTTCATCGTCAATGTGAAGGTCCAAGGGATACAGTTATCCAGCAGTTGTGCATCGAAATCTAAAACGGGTGACACACCAAATGCTCAAAACATAGACAGTAAGTAGCCTCAGTCTCCTTGTACTTATGTCGGCATTGTGCCTTTTGTATTTAATTCTGATACAACTTCTGTGTTTCATCATCAATGTGAAGGTCCAAGGGATACAGTAAACCTGAAATGAAGCAACGGAATCTAAAACTGGTCTCATGGGAAAGGCTCACAACATTGACAGTAAGAAGACACAGTCTTCTTGTACTTGAGTCGGTATTGTGCCTTTTCTAATTAATCTGATGCAATTTCTGTGTTTCATCGTCAATGTGAAGGCCCAAGGGATACAGTTAACCTGCAGTTGTGCATCGGAATCTAAAAATGGTGACGCAGGAAAAGCTCAAACATAGACTGTAAAAAGAGTCAGTTATCTTGTACTTAAGTCAGGATTGTGCCCATTGTATATAATTCTGATGTAATTTCTGTGTTTCACCGTCAATGTGAAGGTCCAAGGGATACAGTAAACCTGAAAGGAAGCATCGGAATCTAAAACTGGTCTCACAGGAAAGGCTCCAAACATAGTCAGTAAGAGGACTCACTCTTCTTGTATTTAAGTCGGCATTGTGCCTTTTGTATTTAACTCCGATGCAATTTCTGTGTTTCATCGCCAATGTGAAGGTCCAAGCGTTACACTAAACCAGCAGTTGTGTATCGGAGTCTAAAACTGGTGACACAGGAAAGGCTCAAACACTGACAGTAAGAAGACTCAGTCTTCTTGTACTTAAGCGGTATTGTGCCTTTTGTATTTAATTCCGATGCAACTTCTATGATGCACTGTCAATGTGAAAGTCCAAGGGATACAGTAAACCTGCAGTTGAGCATCGGAATCTAAAACTGGTGACACAGGAAAGGCTCAAAACGTAGACACTATGAAACGTCAGTCTTCTTGTACCTGAGTCGGCATTGTGCCTTTTGTACTTAATTCCGATGCAATTTTTGTGGTTCATCGTTAACGTAAAGGTCCAAGGGATGCAGTAAACCTGCGAATTTACATCGAAATCTAAAACTCGTGACACTGAAAAGGCTCAAAACATAGTCACTAAGAAAAGTCTGTCGTCTTGTACTTAAGTCGGCATTGTGCCTTTGTATTTAATTCCGACGCAATTTTTGTGTTTAATCGTCAAAGTGAAGTTCCAAGGGATACAGTAAACCTGAAGTGAAGCATCGGAATCTGAAACTGGTCTCACAGGAAAGGCTCAAAACATAGACAGTAAGAAGACTCACTCCTCTTGTACTTAAGTCGGCATTGTGCCTTTGTATTTAATTCCGATGCAACTTCTGTGTTTCATCATCAATGTGAAGGTCCAAGTGATACAGTAAACCTGAAATGAACCATTGGAATCTAAAACTGGTCTCATAGGAAAGGCTCACAACATTGACAGTAAGAAGACTCAGTCTTCTTGTAGTTTAGTCGGTATTATGCCTTTTGTAATTAATTCCGATACAATTTCTGTGTTTCTTCGTCAATGTGAAGGCCCAAGGGATACAGTTAACCTGCAGTTGTGCATCGGAATCTAAAAATGATGACGCAGGAAAAGCTCAAATATAGACTGTAAAAAGAGACAGTTTTCTTGTACTTAAGTCGGGATTGTGCCTATTGTATATAATTCCGATGGAATTTCTGTGTTTCATCGTCAATGTGAAGGTCCAAGGGATACAGTAAACCTGAGAGGAAGCATCGGAATCTAAAACTGGTCTCACAGGAAAGGCTCAAAGCATAGACAGTAAGAAGACTCACTCTTCTTGTATTTAAGTCGGTATTCTACATCTACATCTACATTGATACTCCTCAAGCCACCCAAGGGTGTGTGGCGGAGGGCACTTTACGTGCCACTGTCAGTACCTTCCTTTCCTGTTCCAGTCCCGTATGTTTCGCGGGAAGAACGACTGTCTGAAAGCCTCCGTGCGCGCTCTAATCCCTCTAATTTTACATTCGTGATCTCCTCGGGAGGTATAAGTAGGGGGAAGCAATATAGTCGATACCTCATCCAGAAACGCACCCTCTCGAAACCTGGCGAGCAAGCTACACCGCGATGCATAACGCCTCTCTTGCAGAGTCTGCCACTTGAGTTTATTAAACATCTCCGTAACGCTATCACGGTTACCAAATAACCCTGTGACGAAACGCGCCGCTCTTCTTTGGATCTTCTCTGTCTCCTCCCTCAGACCGATCTGGTACGGATCCCACACTGATGAGCAATACTCAAGTATAGGTCGAACGAGTGTTTTGTACGCCACCTCCTTTGTTGATGGACTACATTTTCTAAGGACTCTCCCAATGAATCTCAACCTGGTACCCGCTTTACCAACAATTAATGTTATATGATCATTCCACTTCAAATCGTTCCGCACGCATACTCCCAGATATTTTACAGAAGTAACTGCTACCAGTGTTTGTTCCGCTATCATATAATCATACAATAATGGATCCTTCTTTCTATGTATTCGCAATACATTACATTTGTCTATGTTAAGGGTCAGTTGCCACTCCCTGCACCAAGTGTCTATCCGCTGCAGATCTTCCTGCATTTCGCTACAATTTTCTAATGCTGCAACTTCTCTGTATACTACAGCATCATCCGCGAAAAGCCGCATGGAACTTCCGACACTATCTACAAGGTCATTTATATATATTGTGAAAAGCAATGGTCTCATAACACTCCCCTGTGGCACGCCAGAGGTTACTTTAACGTCTGTAGACGTCTCTCCATTGATAACAACATGCTGTGTTCTGTTTGCTAAAAACTCTTCAATCCAGCCACATAGCTGGTCTCATATTCCGTAGCCTCTTACTTTGTTTATCAGGCGACAGTGCGGAACTGTATCGAACGCCTTCCGGAAGTCAAGAAAAATAGCATATACCTGGGAGCCTGTATCTAATATTTTCTGGGTCTCATAAACAAATAAAGCGAGTTGGGTCTCACACGATCGCTGTTTCCGGAATCCATGTTGATTCCAAAATAGTAGATTCAGGGTTTCCAGAAATGACATGATACGCGAGCAAAAAACATGTTCTAAAATTCTACAAGAGATCGACGTCAGAGATATAGGTCTATAGTTTTGCGCATCTGCTCGACGACCCTTCTTGAAGACTGGGACTATCTGTGCTCTTTTGCAATCATTTGGAACCCTCCGTTCCTCTAGAGACTTGCGGTACACGGCTGTTAGAAGGGGGGCATGTTCTTTCGCATACTCTGTGTAGAATCGAATTGGTATCCCGTCAGGTCCAGTGGACTTTCCTCTATTGAGTGATTCCAGTTGCTTTTCTATTCCTTGGATACTTATTTCGATATCAGCCATTTTTTCGTTTGTGCGAGGATTTAGAGAAGGAACTGCAGTGCGGTCTTCCTCTGTGAAACAGCTTTGGAAAAAGGTGTTTAGTATTTCAGCTTTACGCGTGTCATCCTCTGTTTCAATGCCATCATCATCCCGTAGTGTCTAGATATGCTGTTTCGAGCCACTTACTGATTTAACGTAAGACCAGAACTTCCTAGGATTTTCTGTCAAGTCGGTACATAGAATTTTACTTTCGAATTCAATGAACGCTTCACGCATAGCCCTCCTTACGCTAACTTTGACATCGTTTAGCTTCTGTTTGTCTGAGAGGTTTTGGCTGCGTTTAAACTTAGAGTGAAGCTCTCTTTGCTTTCGCAGTAGTTTCCTAACTTTGCTGTTGTACCACGGTGGGTTTTTCCTGTCCCTTACAGTTTTACTCGGCACGTACCTGTCTAAAACGCATTTTACGATTGCCTTGAACTTTTTCCATAAACACTCAACATTGTCAGTGTCGGAACTGAAATTTTCGTTTTGATCTATTAGGTAGTCTGAAATCTGCCTTCTATTACTCTTGCTAAACAGATAAACCTTCCTCCCTTTTTTTATATTCCTACTAACTTCCATATTCAGGGATGCTGCAACGGCCTTATGATCACTGACTCCCTGTTCTGTACATACAGAGTCGAAAAGTTCGGGTCTGTTTGTTATCAGTAGGTCCAAGATGTTATCTCCACGAGTCGGTTCTCTGTTTAATTGCTCGAGGTAATTTTCGGATAGTGCACTCAGTATAATGTCACTCGATGCTCTGTCCCTACCACCCGTCCTAAACATCTGAGTGTCCCAGTCTATATCTGGTAAATTGAAATCTCCACCTAAGACTATAACATGCTGAGAAAATTTATGTGAAATGTATTCCAAATTTTCTCTCAGTTGTTCTGCCACTAATGCTGCTGAGTCGGGAGGTCGGTAAAAGGAGCCAATTACTAACCTAGTTCGGTTGTTTAGTGTAACCTCCACCCATAATAATTCACAGGAACTATCCACTTCTACTTCACTACAGGATAAACTACTACTAACAGCGACGAACACTCCACCACCGGTTGCATGCAATCTATCCTTTCTAAACACCGTCTGTACCTTTGTAAAAATTTCAGCAGAATTTATCTCTGGCTTAAGCCAGCTTTCTGTACCTATAACGATTTCATCTTCGGTGCTTTCTATCAGCGCTTGAAGTTCCGGTACTTTACCAACGCAGCTTCGACAGTCGACAATTACAATACCGATTTCTGCTTGGTCCCCGCATGTCCTGACTTTTCCCCGCACCCGTTGAGGCTGTTGCCCTTTCTGTACTTGCCCAAGGCCATCTAACCTAAAAACCCGCCCAGCCCACGCCACACAACCCCTGCTACCCGTGTAGCCGCTTGTTGCATGTAGTGGACTCCTGACCTATCCAGCGGAACCCGAAACCCCATCACCCTATGGCGCAAGTCGAGGAATCTGCAGCCCACACGGTCGCAGAACCGTCTCAGCCTCTGATTCAGACCCTCCACTCGGCTCTGTACCAAAGGTCCGCAGTCAGTCCTGTCGACGATGCTGCAGATGGTGAGCTCTGCTCTCATCCCGCTAGCGAGACTGGCAGTCTTCACCAAATCAGATAGCCGCCGGAAGCCAGAGAGGATATCCTCCGATCCATAGCGACACACATCATGGGTGCCGACATGAGCGACCACCTGCAGATGGGTGCACCTTGTGCCCTTCATGGCATCCGGAAGGACCCTTTCCACATCTGGAATGATTCCCCCCGGTATGCACACGGAGTGCACATTGGTTTTCTTCCCCTCTCTTGCTGCCATTTCCCTAAGGGGCCCCATTACACGCCTGACGTTGGAGCTCCCAACTACCAGTAAGCCCACCCTCTGCAACTGCCCGGATCTTGCAGACTGAGGGGCAACCTCTGGAACAGGACAAGCAGCCATGTCAGGCTGAAGATCAGTATCAGGCTGAGACAGAGCCTGAAACCGGTTCGTCAGACAAACTGGAGAGGCCTTCCGTTCAGCCCTCCGGAATGTCTTTCGCCCCCTGCCACACCTTGAGACGACCTCCCACTCTACCACAGGTGAGGGAGCAGCCTCAATGCGGGCAGTATCCCGGGCAACCACAGTCGTAGTCCGATCAGGGGATGCGTGGGACGAGCTGGCCGTCCCCGACAAACCCCCATCCGGACCCCCACAGTGATGCCCATTGGCAACAGCCTCAAGCTGTGTGACCGAAGCCAACACTGCCTGAAGCTGGGAGCGAAGGGATGCCAACTCAGCCTGCATCCGAACACAGCAGTTGCAGTCCCTATCCATGCTAAAAACTGTTTTGCAAAGAACGTCTGAACTAATCTACAGAGAGCGCAAACAAATCGACAAAATTTAAACGGTTATTAAAATACAAGATTGCCTAGTTAATGCAGTAATGCTGCTACTTGCGCACTGCTGACACTGCTCGGCGGCGCAAGGAGACTAAGCGAAATTACACTATTCAGGTACTAAAACGCGATGCTGCACCCTCAAATACTATAATACGCCCGAAATTTATGAATTAAACAATGCAAGTACCATAAACACGCAAAGAAATTAAGAATTAAACTATGTAACAAACGAGTGAGCTAGGAGTATACGACTTACTGCTCAGCTGCTTATCCAACGGTGGCAGGGAGCACACTGACTGACCAACCGACACTGGCCGTTCAAAACAAAAACAGTAGACAAACGACTACACGAATTTACACAACTCAGGTACTAAAACGCGATGCTACAACTCTCAAATACTATAATACGCCCGAAATTTATGAATTAAACAATGCAAGTACCAAAAACACGAAAATAAATTAAGAATTAAAATATGTAACAAATGAGTGAGCTAGGAGTATGCGACTTGGTGCTGCAGCTGCTTATCCAACGGCAGCACGGAGAATTTTTTATTTAATTCCGATGCAATTTCTGTGTTTCATCGCCAATGTGAAGGTCCAAGGGACACAATAACCCAGCAGTTGTGCATCGGAATCTAAAACTGGTGACACAGGAAAGGCTCAAACATAGACAGTAAGAATACTCAGTCTTCTTGTACTTAGGTCGGCATTGTGACTTTTGTATTCAATTCAGATGCAACTTCTGTGTTTCTTCGTCAATGTTAAGGTCCAAGGGATACCGTAAACATGCTGTTGTGCATCGGAATCTAAAACAAGTGACACAGGATAGGCTCAAAACATAGCCACTAAGAAAATTCAGTTTTCTTGTACTAAGTCGGCATTGTGCCTTTTGTGTTTAATTCCAATTCAATTTCTGTGTTTCATCGTCAATGTGAAGGACCAAGAGATCCAGTACAACTGAAGTGAAGTATCGGAATCAAAAACTGGTATCACAGGAAAGCTCAAAAGATAGACAGTACGAAGACTCAGTCTTCGTGTACTTAAGTCACCATTGAGCCTTTTGTAATTAATTCCGATGCAATTTCTGTGTTTTATCGTCAATGTGAATGTCCAACTGATACAGTAAACCTGCAGTTGTGCATCGGAATCTAAAACTGGTGACACAGGAAAGGCTCAAATAAAAGACACAAAGAAAGGTCAATCTTCTCGTACTTAAGCCGCCATTGTACCTCTTGTATTTAATTCCGATACAGTTTCTGTGTTTCATCATCAATGTGAAGGTCCAAGGGATACAGCAAACCTGAAATGAAGCATCGGAATCTAAAACTGGTCTCATAGGAAAGGCTCACAAAATTGACAGTAAGAAGACTCAGCCTTCTTGTACTTAAGTCGGAATTGTGGGTATTGTATTTAATTCCGATGCAATTTCTATGTTTCATCGTCAATGTGAAGGTCCAAGGGAAACAGTAAACCTGCAGTTGAGCATCGGAATCTAAAACTGGTGACACAGGAAAGGCTCAAATCGTAGACACTAAGAAAAGTCAGTCTTCTTGTACCTAAGTCGGCATTGTGCCCTTTATATTTAATTCCGATGCACTTTTTGTGTTTCATTGTTAAAATGAATGTCCAAGGGATACAGTAAACCTGCAGTTGTGCATCGGAATCTAAAACTGGTGACACAGAAAAGGCTCAAATAATAGACACAACGAAAAGTCAATCTTCTTGTACTTAAGTCGGCATTGTGCCTTTTGTATTTAATTCCGATGCAATTTTTGTGCTTCATCGTCAACGTGAAGTTCCAAGAAATACAGTAAATCTGAAGTGAATCATAGGAATCTAAATCCGGTCTCACAGGGAAGGCTCAACACATAGATAGTAATAAGACTCTGTCTTCTTGTACTTCAGTCGGCATTGTGCCTTTTGTATTTAATTCCGATGCAATTTCTGTGTTTCATCGTCAATGTGAAGGTCCAAAGGATACAGTAAACCAGCAGTTGTGCATCGGAATCTAAAACTGGTGGCAAAGGAATTGCTCAAAACATAGACAGTAAGAAGACTCAGTCTTCTTATACTTAAGGGGCACTGTGCCTTTTGTATTTAATTCCGATGCAATTTCTATGTTTCATCGTCAATGTGAAGGGCCAAGGGATACAGTAAACCTACAGTTGAGCGTCGGAGTCTAAAACTGGTATAACAGGAAATGCTCAAAACGTAGACACTAAGAAAAGTCAGTCTTCTTGTACTTAGGTCGGCATTGTGCATTTTGTATTTAATTCCGATGCAATTTTTGTGTTTCATCGTTAACGTGAATTTCCAAGGGATACAGTGAACCTGCAGTTCTGCATCGGAAATTAAAACTGGTGACACAGGAAAGGGTCAAAACTTAGACAGTAAGAAGACTCAGTCTTCTTGTATTTAAGTCTGCATTGTGCCTTTCGTATTTAATTCCGATGCAATTGCTGTGTTCCATCGCCAATGTGAAGGTCCAAAGGATACAGTAAACCAGCAGTTGTGCATCGGAATCTAAAACTGGTGGCAAAGGAATTGCTCAAAACATAGACAGTAAGAAGACTCAGTCTTCTTATACTTAAGGGGCACTGTGCCTTTTGTATTTAATTCCGATGCAATTTCTATGTTTCATCGTCAATGTGAAGGGCCAAGGGATACAGTAAACCTACAGTTGAGCGTCGGAGTCTAAAACTGGTATAACAGGAAAGGCTCAAAACATAGACACTAAGAAAAGTCAGTCTTCTTGTACTTAAGTCGGCTTTCTGTCTTTTGTAATTAATTCCGATGCTATTTTTGTGTTTCATCGTCAAAGTGAAGGTCTAAGGGATACAGTAAACCTTAAAGGAAGCATCGAAATCTAAAACTGGTCTCACAGGAAAGGCTCAAATCATGGACAGTAAGAAGACTCAGTCTTCTTGTACTTAAGTCGGTATTGTGCATTTTGTATTTAATTCCGATCCAATTTCTGTGTTTCATCGTCAATGTCAAGGTCGAAGGGATACAGTAAACCTGCAGTTGTGCATCGGAATCTAAAACTCGTGACACAGGAAAGGCTCAAAACATAGACACTAGGGAAAGTCAGTCTTTTTGTACTTAAGTCCGCATTGTGCCTTTTCTATTAAATTCCGATGCAATTTTTTAGATTCATCGTCAAAGTGAATGTCCAAGGAATACAGTAAACCTGCAGTTGAGCATCGGAATCTAAAACTGGTGACAAAGGAAATGCACATAACATAGACAGTAAGAAGCCTCAGTCTTCTTGTACTTGAGTCGGCATTGTGCCTTTGTATTTAATTCCGATGCCATTTGTGTGTTTCATCGTCAGTGCGAAGATCCAAGGGATACAGTTAACCTGAAGTGAAGAATCGGAATCTAAAGCAGGTGATGCTCGAAAAGCTCAAACATAGACTGTAAAATGAGTCACTTTTCTTCTACTTAAGTCCGGATTGTGCCTATTGTATATAATTCCGATGCAAATTTCTGTGTTTCATCGTCAATGTGAAGTTCCAAGGGATACAGTAAACCTGAAAGGAAGCAACGAAATCTAAAACTGGTCTCACAGGAAAGGCTCAAAACATAGACAGTAAGAAGACTCAGTCCTCTTGTACTTAAGTCGGTATTGTGCATTTTGTATTTAATTCCGATCCAATTTCTGTGTTTCATCGTCAATGTGAAGGTCCAAGGGATACAGTAAACCAGCAGTTGTGCATCGGAATCTAAAACTGGTGGCAAAGGAATTGCTCAAAACATAGACAGTAAGAAGACTCAGTCTTCTTATACTTAAGGGGCACTGTGCCTTTTGTATTTAATTCCGATGCAATTTCTATGTTTCATCGTCAATGTGAAGGGCCAAGGGATACAGTAAACCTACAGTTGAGCGTCGGAGTCTAAAACTGGTATAACAGGAAAGGCTCAAAACATAGACACTAAGAAAAGTCAGTCTTCTTGTACTTAAGTCGGCTTTCTGTCTTTTGTAATTAATTCCGATGCTATTTTTGTGTTTCATCGTCAAAGTGAAGGTCTAAGGGATACAGTAAACCTTAAAGGAAGCATCGAAATCTAAAACTGGTCTCACAGGAAAGGCTCAAATCATGGACAGTAAGAAGACTCAGTCTTCTTGTACTTAAGTCGGTATTGTGCATTTTGTATTTAATTCCGATCCAATTTCTGTGTTTCATCGTCAATGTCAAGGTCGAAGGGATACAGTAAACCTGCAGTTGTGCATCGGAATCTAAAACTCGTGACACAGGAAAGGCTCAAAACATAGACACTAGGGAAAGTCAGTCTTTTTGTACTTAAGTCCGCATTGTGCCTTTTCTATTAAATTCCGATGCAATTTTTTAGATTCATCGTCAAAGTGAATGTCCAAGGAATACAGTAAACCTGCAGTTGAGCATCGGAATCTAAAACTGGTGACAAAGGAAATGCTCATAACATAGACAGTAAGAAGCCTCAGTCTTCTTGTACTTGAGTCGGCATTGTGCCTTTGTATTTAATTCCGATGCCATTTGTGTGTTTCATCGTCAGTGCGAAGATCCAAGGGATACAGTTAACCTGAAGTGAAGAATCGGAATCTAAAGCAGGTGATGCTCGAAAAGCTCAAACATAGACTGTAAAATGAGTCACTTTTCTTCTACTTAAGTCCGGATTGTGCCTATTGTATATAATTCCGATGCAAATTTCTGTGTTTCATCGTCAATGTGAAGTTCCAAGGGATACAGTAAACCTGAAAGGAAGCAACGAAATCTAAAACTGGTCTCACAGGAAAGGCTCAAAACATAGACAGTAAGAAGACTCAGTCCTCTTGTACTTAAGTCGGTATTGTGCATTTTGTATTTAATTCCGATCCAATTTCTGTGTTTCATCGTCAATGTGAAGGTCCAAGGGATACAGTAAACCAGCAGTTGTGCATCGGAATCTAAAACTGGTGACACAGCAAAGGCTCAAACATAGACAGTAAGAAGACTAAGTCTTCTTGTACTTAAGCGGTACTGTGCTTTTTGTATTTAATTCCGATGCAATATCTATGTCTCATCGTCAATGTGAAGATCCAAGCTATACAGTAAACCTGGAGTTGAGCATCGGAATCAAAATTTGCTGACACAGTAAAGGCTCAAAACGTAGACACTATGAAAAGTCAGTCTTCTTCTACTTAAGTTGGCATTGTGCGTTTTGTATTTAATTCCGATACTACTTCTGTGTTCCATCATCAATGTGAAGGTCCCAGGGATACAGTAAACCTGAAATGAAGCATCGGAACCTAAAACTGGTCTCATAGGAAAGGCGCACAACACTGACAGTAAGAAGTCTCAGTCCTCTTGTACTTATGTCGGAATTGTGCCCTTTGTATTTAATTCCGAAACAATTTCTGTGTTTCATCGTCAATGGGAAGTTCCAAGGGATAGAGTACACCAGCAGTTGTGCATCGGAATCTAAAACTGGTGACACAGGAAAGTCTCAGACATAGACAGTAAGAAGACTCAGTCTTCTTGTACTTAAGAAGTATTGTGCCTTTTGTATTTAATTCCGATGCAATTTTTATGTTTCATCGTCAATGTGAAGGTGCAAGCGATACAGTAAACCTGCAGTTGAGCATCGGAATCTAAAACTGGTGACACAGGAAAGGCTCAAATAATAGAAACAAAGAAAATTCAGTCTCCTTGTACTTAGGTCGGCATTGCGCTTTTTGTATTTAATTCCGATGCAATTTTTGTGTTTCATCGTCGAAGTGAAGGTCCATGGGATACAGTAAAACTGAAGTGAATCATCGGAATCTAAAACAGGAGTCACACGAAAGGCTCAACAAATTGACAGTAAGAAGGCGCTGTCTTCTTGTACTTAAGTCGGCATTGTGCCTTTTGTATTTTATTCCGATAAACATTTCTGTGTTTCATCATCAATGTGAAGGTCCAAGGGATACAGTAAACCTGATATGAAGCATCGGAATCTAAAACTGGTCTCATAGGAAAGACTCACAACATTGACAGTAAGAAGACTCAGTCTTCTTGTACTTAGGTCGGTATTGTGCCTTTTGTATTTAATTCCAATGCAATTTCTGTGTTTCATCGTCAATGTGAAAGTCCAAGGGATACAGTAAACCAGCAGTTGTGCATCAGAATCTAAAACTGGTGACACAGGAAAGGATCAAAACATAGACAGTAAGATGACTTAGTCTTCTTGTACTTAAGCGGCATTGTGCCTTTTGTATTTAATACCGATGCAATTTATACGTTTGATCGTCAATGTGAAGGTCCACGGGACACAGTTAACCAGCAGTTGAGCATCGGAATCTAAAACTGGTGACACGGAAAGGCTCAAATAATAGAAACAAAGAAAAGTCAGTCTTCTGGTGCTTAAGTCGGCATTGAGCCTTTTGTATTTAATTCCGATGCATTTTTTGTGTTTCATCGTCAACGTGAAGTTCCAAGGGATACAGTAAAAATGAAGTGAATCATCGGAATCTAAAGCAGGTAATGCTCGAAAAGCTCAAACATAGACTGTAAAATGAGTCACTTTTCTTCTACTTAAGTCCGGATTGTGCCTATTGTATATAATTCCGATGGAATTTTTGTGTTTCATCGTTAACGTGAAGTTCCAAGGGATACAGCTAACCTAAAGTGAAGCATCGGAATCTAAAACTGTTCTCACAGGAAAGCTCAAAATATAGACAGTACGAAGACTCAGTCTTCGTGTACTTAAGTCGCAATTGTGCATCTTGTATTTAATTCCGATGCAATTTCTGTATTCCATCGTCAATGTCAAGGTCCAAGGGATACAGTAAACCTGCAGTTGTGCATCGGACTCTAAAACTGGTGACACAGGAAACGTTCCAAACATAGACACTAAGAAAAATCAGTCTTCTTACACTCAAGTCGGCGTTGTGCCTTTTGTATGTAATTCGACGCAATTTCTGTGTTACATCGTCAATGTGAAGGTCCAAGGGATACAGTACACATGCAGTTGTGCATCGGAATCTAGAACTGGTGACACAGGAAAGGCTCAAAAAGATAGACAGTAGGAAGACTGAGTCATTTTGTACTTAAGCGGGATTGAGCATTTTGTATTTAATTCCGATGCAATTTCTGTGTTTCATTGTCAATGTGAGGGTCCAAGGGATACAGTAAACCTCCAGTTGAGCATCGGAATCTGACACTGGTTTCACAGAACGGCTCAAAGCATAAACAGTAAGAAGACTCAGTCGTCATGTACGTAAGTCACCACTGTGCCTTTTGTATTTAATTCCGATACAATTGCTGTGTTTCATCGTCAATGTCAAGGTCCAAGGTATACAGTAAGCCTGCAGTTGTGCATCGGACTCCAAAACGCTCCAAACATAGACACTAAGAAAAATCAGTCTTCTTGTACTCAAGTCGGTATTGTGCCTTTTGTATGTAATTCTGATGCATTTTCTGTGTTACATCGTCAATGTGAAGGTCCAAGGGATACACTAAACCTGAATTGAGTCATCGGAATCTAATACCGGTCTCACAGGAAACGCTCAACACATAGACAGTAAGAAGACTCAGTCTTCGTGTAGTTAAGTCGGCAATGTGCCTTTTGTATTTAATTCCGATGTAATTTCTTTCATCGTCAATGTGGAGGTCCAAGGGAAACAGTAAATCTGAAAGGAAGCATTGGAATCTAAAACTGGTCGCACAGGAAAGGCTCGAAACAGACAGCAAGAAGACTCAGTCTTTTAGTACTTAGGTCAGCATTGTGCCTTTTGTATTTAATTCCGATGCAATTTCAGTGTTTCATCGTCAATGTGATCGTCCAAGGATACAGTAAAACTGCTGTTGTGCATCGGACTCTAATACTGGTGACACAGGAAACGCTCAAATCATAGACACGAAGAGAAGTCAGTCTTCTTGTTCTTAAGTCGGCATTGTTCCTGTTGTATTTAATTGCGATGTAATTTCTGTGTTTCATCGTCAATGTGAAGGTCCAAGGGATACAGTAAACCTGAAGTGAAGCATCGGAATCTAAAACTGGTGGCACAAAAAAGGCTCAAATCATAGACACTAGGAAAAGTCAGTCCTCTTGTACTTAAGTCGGCATTGTGCCTTTACTAGTTAATTCCGATGCAATTTCTGTGTTTCATCGTCAAAGTGAAGGTCCACGGGATACAGTACACCTGCACTTGTGCATTGGAATCTATAACTGGTGACACAGGAAAGGCCCAAAAGATAGACAGTAAGAGGACTCTGTCTTCTTGTACTTAGGTCGGCATTGTGCATTTTGTATTTAATTCCGATGCAATTTTTGTGTTTCATCGTTAACGTGAATTTCCAAGGGATACAGTGAACCTGCAGTTTTGCATCGGAAATTAAAACTGGTGACACAGGAAAGGCTCAAAACTTAGACAGTAAGAAGAGTCAGTCTTCTTGTATTTAAGTCGGCATTGTGCCTTTCGTATTTAATTCCGATGCAATTGCTGTGTTTCATCGCCAAAGTGAAGGTCCAAGGGATACAGTAAACCTGCAGTTGTGCATCTGAATCTAAAACAGGTGACACAAGAAAGGCTCAAAACATAGACACTAAGAAAAGTCAGTCTTCTTGTACTTAAGTCGGCTTTCTGTCTTTTGTAATTAATTCCGATGCTATTTTTGTGTTTCATCGTCAAAGTGAAGGTCTAAGGGATACAGTAAACCTTAAAGGAAGCATCGGAATCTAAAACTGGTCTCACAGGAAAGGATCAAATCAGGGACAGTAAGAAGACTCAGTCTTCTTGTACATAAGTCGGTATTGTGCATTTTGTATTTAATTCCGATCCAATTTCTGTATTTCATCGTTAATGTCAAGGTCGAAGGGATACAGTAAACCTGCAGTTGTGCATCGGAATCTAAAACTCGTGACAAAGGAAAGGCTCAAAACATAGACAGTAGGGAAAGTCAGTCTTTTTGTACTTAAGTCCGCATTGTGATTTTGCTATTAAATTCCGATGCAATTTTTTAGATTTATCGTCAAAGTGAATGTCCAAGGAATACAGTAAACCTGCAGTTGAGCATCGGAATCTAAAACTGGTGACAAAGGAAATGCTCATAACATAGACAGTAAGAAGCCTCAGTCTTCTTGTACTTGAGTCGGCATTGTGCCTTTGTATTTAATTCCGATGCCATTTGTGTGTTTCATCGTCAGTGCGAAGATCCAAGGGATACAGTTAACCTGAAGTGAAGAATCGGAATCTAAAGCAGGTAATGCTCGAAAAGCTCAAACATAGACTGTAAAATGAGTCACTTTTCTTCTACTTAAGTCCGGATTGTGCCTATTGTATATAATTCCGATGCAAATTTCTGTGTTTCATCGTCAATGTGAAGTTCCAAGGGATACAGTAAACCTGAAAGGAAGCAACGAAATCTAAAACTGGTCTCACAGGAAAGGCTCAAAACATAGACAGTAAGAAGACTCAGTCCTCTTGTACTTAAGTCGGTATTGTGCATTTTGTATTTAATTCCGATCCAATTTCTGTGTTTCATCGTCAATGTGAAGGTCCAAGGGATACAGTAAACCAGCAGTTGTGCATCGGAATCTAAAACTGGTGACACAGCAAAGGCTCAAACATAGACAGTAAGAAGACTAAGTCTTCTTGTACTTAAGCGGTACTGTGCTTTTTGTATTTAATTCCGATGTAATATCAATGTCTCATCGTCAATGTGAAGATCCAAGCTATACAGTAAACCTGGAGTTGAGCATCGGAATCAAAATGTGCTGACACAGTAAAGGCTCAAAACGTAGACACTATGAAAAGTCAGTCTTCTTCTACTTAAGTCGGCATTGTGCATTTTGTATTTAATTCCGATACTACTTCTGTGTTACATCATCAATGTGAAGGTCCCAGGGATACAGTAAACCTGAAATGAAGCATCGGAACCTAAAACTGGTCTCATAGGAAAGGCTCACAACATTGACAGTAAGAAGACTCAGTCTTCTTGTACTTAGGTCGGTATTGTGCCTTTTGTATTTAATTCCAATGCAATTTCTGTGTTTCATCGTCAATGTGAAAGTCCAAGGGATACAAAAAACCAGCAGTTGTGCATCAGAATCTAAAACTGGTGACACAGGAAAGGTTCAAAACATAGACAGTAAGATGACTTAGTCTTCTTGTACTTAAGCGGCATTGTGCCTTTTGTATTTAATACCGATGCAATTTATACGTTTGATCGTCAATGTGAAGGTCCACGGGACACAGTAAACCAGCAGTTGAGCATCGGAATCTAAAACTGGTGACACAGGAAAGGCTCAAATAATAGAAACAAAGAAAAGTCAGTCTTCTGGTTCTTAAGTCGGCATTGAGCCTTTTGTATTTAATTCCGATGCATTTTTTGTGTTTCATCGTCAACGTGAAGTTCCAAGGGATACAGTGAAAATGAAGTGAATCATCGGAATCTAAAGTAGGTAATGCTCGAAAAGCTCAAACATAGACTGTAAAATGAGTCACTTTTCTTCTACTTAAGTCCGTATTGTACCTATTGTATATAATTCCGATGCAATTTTTGTGTTTCATCGTCAACGTGAAGTTCCAAGGGATACAGTTAACCTAAAGTGAAGCATCGGAATCTAAAACTGGTCTCACAGGAAAGCTCAAAAGATAGACAGTACGAAGACTCAGTCTTCGTGTACTTAAGTCGCAATTGTGCATTTTGTATTTAATTCCGATGCAATTTCTGTGTTTCATCGTCAATGTCAAGGTCCAAGGGATACAGTAAACCTGCAGTTGTGCATCGGACTCTAAAACTGGTGACACAGGAAACGTTCCAAACATAGACACTAAGAAAAATCAGTCTTCTTACACTCAAGTCGGCATTGTGCCTTTTGTATGTAATTCTGACGCAATTTCTGTGTTACATCGTCAATGTGAAGGTCCAAGGGATACAGTAAACATGCAGTTGTGCATCGGAATCTAGAACTGGTGACACAGGAAAGGCTCAAAAAGATAGACAGTAGGAAGACTGAGTCATTTTGTACTTAAGCGGGATTGAGCATTTTGTATTTAATTCCGATGCAATTTCTGTGTTTCATTGTCAATGTGAGGGTCCAAGGGATACTGTAAACCTCCAGTTGAGCATCGGAATCTGAAACTGGTTTCACAGAACGGCTCAAAGCATAAACAGTAAGAAGACTCAGTCGTCATGTACGTAAGTCACCACTGTGCCTTTTGTATTTAATTCCGATACAATAGCTGTGTTTCATCGTCAATGTCAAGGTCCAAGGTATACAGTAAGCCTGCAGTTGTGCATCGGACTCCAAAACGCTCCAAACATAGACACTAAGAAAAAACAGTCTTCTTGTACTCAAGTCGGTATTGTGCCTTTTGTATGTAATTCTGATGCATTTTCTGTGTTACATCGTCAATGTGAAGGTCCAAGGGATACACTAAACCTGAATTGAATCATCGGAATCTAATACCGGTCTCACAGGAAACGCTCAACACATAGACAGTAAGAAGACTCAGTCTTCGTGTAATTAAGTCGGCAATGTGCCTTTTGTATTTAATTCCGATGTAATTTCTTTGTTACATCGTCAATGTGGAGGTCCAAGGGATACAGTAAACCTGAAAGGAAGCATCGGAATCTAAAACTAGTCTGACAGGAAAGGCTCAAAACATAGACACTAAGAAGACTCAGTCTTATTGTACTTAGGTCGGCTTTGTGCGTTTTGCACTTAACTCCGATGCAATTTCTGTGTTTCATCACCAATGTCAAGGTCCAAGGGATACAGTAAACCTGCTGTTGTGCATCGGACTCTAAAACTGGTGACACAGGAAACGCTCCAAACATAGACACTAAGAAAAATCAGTCTTCTTATACTTAAGTCGGCATTGTGCCTTTTGTATGTAATTCCGATGCAATTTATGTGTTACATCGTCAATGTGAAGGTCCAACGGATACAGTAAACCTGCAGTTGTGCATCGGAATCTAAAACTGGTGAAACAGAAAAGGCTCAAATTAGAGACACTAAGAAAAGTCAGTGTTCTTCTACTTAAGTTGGCATTGTGCCTTTTCTATTTAATTGCGATGCAATTTTTGTGTTTCATCGTCAACGTGAAGGTCCACGGGATACAGTAAACCTGCAGTTGTGCATCGGAATCTAAAACTGTCTCACAGAAATGCTCAAAACATAGACAGTAAGAAGGCTCAGTCTTCATGTACTTAAGTCGCCATTGAGCTTTTTGTATTTAATTTCGATTCAATTTCTGTGTTTCATTGTCAATGTGAAGGTCCAAGGGATACAGTAAACCAGCAGTTGTGCATCGGAATCTAAAACAGGTGACGCAGGGAAGGCTCTAAACATAGACTATAAAAAGAGTCAGTCTTCTTGTACTTATGTGCGCATTGTGCCTTTTGTATTCTATTCCGTTGCAATTTCTGTGTTTCACCGTCAGTGCGAAGGTCCAACGGAAACAGTAAACCTGCAGTTGTGCATTGGAATCTAAAGCTGGTGACATAGGAATGGCTCAGAGCATAGACACTAAGAAAAGTCTGTCTTCTTGTACTTAATTCAGCATTGTGGCTTTTGTATTTAATTCCGATCCCATGGACCTTCACTTTGACGATGAAACACAAACTGGTCTCACAGAAAGGCACAAAACATAGACAGTAAGAATACTCAGTCTTCATGTACTTACGTCGCCATTGTGCCTTTTGAATTTAATTCCGATGCAATTTCAGTGTTTCATCGTCAATGTGAAGGCACAAGGGATACAGTAAACCTGCAGTAGTGCATCGGAATCTAAAACAGGTGACGCAGGAAACGCCCAAACATAGACTGTAAAAATAGTCAATCTTCTTGTACTTAAGTCGGCATTGTGCCTTTTGTATTTAATTCCGATGTAATTTCTTTCATCGTCAATGTGGAGGTCCAAGGGATACAGTAAATCTGAAAGGAAGCATTGGAATCTAAAACTGGTCGCACAGGAAAGGCTCGAAACAGACAGCAAGAAGACTCAGTCTTTTAGTACTTAGGTCAGCATTGTGCCTTTTGTATTTAATTCCGATGCCATTTCAGTGTTTCATCGTCAATGTGATAGTCCAAGGATACACTAAAACTGCTGTTGTGCATCGGACTCTAATACTGGTGACACAGGAAACGCTCAAATCATAGACACGAAGAGAAGTCAGTCTTCTTGTTCTTAAGTCGGCATTGTTCCTTTTGTATTTAATTGCGATGTAATTTCTGTGTTTCATCGTCACTGTGAAGGTCCAAGGGATACAGTAGACCTGAAGTGAAGCATCGGAAT
Organism: Schistocerca americana; assembly: GCF_021461395.2. Lineage (NCBI taxonomy): Eukaryota > Metazoa > Arthropoda > Insecta > Orthoptera > Acrididae > Schistocerca > Schistocerca americana. Next base: position 595,553,876 of record NC_060124.1, on the reverse strand, counting down.
CTAAAACTGGTGGCACAAAAAAGGCTCAAATCATAGACACTAGGAAAAGTCAGTCTTCTTGTACTTAAGTCGGCATTGTGCCTTTACTAGTTAATTCCGATGCAATTTCTGTGTTTCATCGTCAAAGTGAAGGCCACGGGATACAGTACACCTGCACTTGTGCATTGGAATCTATAACTGGTGACACACGAAAGGCCCAAAAGATAGACAGTAAGAAGACTCTGTCTTCTTGTACTTAGGTCGGCATTGTGACTCTTGTATTTAATTTCGATGCAATTTCTTTGTTTCAGCGTCAATGTTAACGTCCAAGGGATACAGTAAACCTGCAGTTGTGCATAGGAAACTAGAACAGGTGACACAGGAAAGGCTCAAATCATTGACAGTAAAAAGAATCAGTCTTCTTGTGCTTAAGACGGCATTGTGCCTTTTGTATTTAATTTCGATGCAATTTCTGTGTTTCACCGACAATGTGAACGTCCAAGGGATACAGTAAACCTCCAGTTCTGCATCGGAATCTAAAACTGGTGACATAGGAATGGCTCAAAACATAGACACTGAGAAAAGTCAGTCTTCTTGTACTTAAGTTAGCATTGTGCCTTTTAGATTTAATTTCTATGCAATCATTGTCTTTCATCGTCATAGTGTAGGTCCAAGGGAAGCAGTAAAACTTAAGTGAAGTATCGGAATCAAAAGCTGGTATCACAGGAAAGCTCAAAACATAGACAGTACGAAGACTCAGTCTTCGTGTACTTAAGTCGCCATTGTGCCTTTTGTGTTTAATTACGGTGCAATTTCTGTGTTTCATCGTCAATGTGAACGTCCAAGGGATACAGTAAACCCGCAGTTGTGCATCGGAATCTAAAACTGGTGACACAGGAAAAGCTCAAAACATAGACACTAAGAAAAGTCAGTCGTCTCGTACTTAAGTCGGCATTGTGCCTTTTCTGTTCAATTCCGATGCAATTTTTGAGCTTCATCGTCAAAGGTAAGGTCCAAGGGATACAGTACACCTGCAGTTGAGCATCTGAATCTAAAACTGGTGACACAGGAAAGGCTCAAAACATAGGCAGTAAGAAGACTCTGTCTCCTTGTACTTGAGTCGGCATTGTGACTTTTGAGTTTTATTCCGATACAATTTCTGTATTTCATCATCAATCTGAAGGTCCAACGGATACAGTAAACCTGAAATGAAGCATTGGAATCTAATACTGTTCTCATAGGAAAGGCTCACACCATTGGCAGTAAGAAGACTCCGTCTTCTTGTACTTAAGTCGGTATTGTGCCTTTTGTATTTAATTCCGATGCAATTTCTGTGTTTCATCGTCAATGTGAAGGTCCATGGCATACAGTAAACCTGCAGTTGTGCATCGGAATCTAAAACTGGTGACACAGAAAAGGCTCAAAACATAGACACTAAGAAAAGTCAGTCTTCTTGTATTTAAGTCGGCATTGTGCTTTTGTATTTAATTCCGATGCAATTTCTGTGTTACATAGTCAATGCGAAGGTCCAAGGGATACAGTACACCTGAAGGGAAGCATCGGAATCTAAAACTGGACTTACTGAAAGGCTCAAAGCATAGACAGTAAGAGGACTCAGTCTTCTTGTACTTCAGTTGTCATTTTGCCCTTTGTATTTAATTCCGATGCAATTTCTGTCTTTCATCGTCAATGTGAAGGTCCAAGGGATACAGTAAACCAGCAGTTGTGCATCGGAATCTAAAAGAGGTGACGCAGGGAAGGCTCTATACATAGACTATAAAAAGAGTCGGTCTTCTTGTACTTAAGTCAGCATTGTGCCTTTTCTATTTAATTCCGATGCAATTTCTGTGTTTCATCATCAACGTGAAGGTCCAAGGGATACAGTAAACCTGAAATGAAGCATCGGAATCTAAAACTTGTCTCATCGGAAAGGCTCACAACATTGACAGTATGAAAACTCAGTCTTCTTGTACTTAAGTCGGTATTGTACCTTTTGTATTTAATTCCGATGCAATTTCTGTGTTTCATCGTCAATGTGAAGGTCCAAGGGATACAGTAAACCTGCAGTTGTGCATCAGATTCTAAAACTGTGACACAGAAACGGTCAAAACATAGACAGTAAGAAGACTCAGTCTTCTTGTACTTCAGCTGGCATTGTGACTTTTGTATTTAATTCCGATGCAATTTCTGTTTCATCGTCAATGTGAAGGTCAAAGGGATACAGTAAACCTGCAGTTGTGCATCGGATTCTAAAGCAGGTGACACAGGAAACGCTCAAAACGTAGACACTACGAAGACTCAGTCTTCTTGTACTTAAGTCGGCATTGTGCCTTTTGTATTTAATTTCGATGCAATATCTGTGTTTCATCGTCAAAGTGAAGGTCCAAGGGATACAGTTAACCTGAAGTGAATCATCGGAATCTAAAACTGGTCTCATAGATAGGCTTAACACATAGACAGTAAGAAGAGTCTGTCTTCTTATATTTAAGTCGGCATTGTGTCTTTTGTATTTAATTCCGATGCAATTTCTGTGTTTCATCATCAACGTGAAGGTCCAAGGGATACAGTAAACCTGAAATGAAGCATCGGAATCTAAAACTTGTCTCATCGGAAAGGCTCACAACATTGACAGTATGAAAACTCAGTCTTCTTGTACTTAAGTCGGTATTGTACCTTTTGTATTTAATTCCGATGCAATTTCTGTGTTTCATCGTCAATGTGAAGGTCCAAGGGATACAGTAAACCTGCAGTTGTGCATCGGAATCTAAAGGTAGTGACACAGGTAAGGCTCAAAACATAGACAGTAGGAAGACTCAGTCTACTAGTAACTATGTCGGCATTGTGCCTTTTGTATTTAATTCCGATGCAAATTTTGTGTTTCATCGTCTAAGTGAAGGTCCAAAGGATACAGTAAACCTGAAGTGAAGCATCGGAATCTAAAACTGGTCTCACAGAAAGGCTCAAAACATAGTCAGTAAGAAGACTCAGTCTTTTTGTACTTAAGTCGGCATTGTGCCTACGAATCATCTTGCAGATTTAGATAATAATTGTGCGCATTAATTGCGCTGAATCTGTGGTCCTCGTAACTTCCACAAATGGCTATAAATCGTATGTGGCTATCGTTTGACGGCGTTTAGGAGCTCCGAAAAGCATTTTTCATTCATTCTTAAATAATTCCCAAAATCTTCGGGTCTCAGCTCCGTAAGTAACAAAGCGTACGTGCATTTGGTCCATTGCATTAGCCATTTCTTTACCCACAGCCTTAGCACGGGTTTTTCTGGCCTTGTTAGTTCGAACAGCCAAGCCCAATCCCAATTCTTTTCCTGTGGAATACTAAGCGGAATCGCCTAGAACAGAACGTCACAACCAGCTCTAGGAGCAGGGCGGCGCTGAAATCATTGAGTATTGTCGGTTACGACGTGCGTTGTGTAGACTGTCACCAAATTTGTCCGTCGGTCAACAAATTGTGTGTGTGTGTGTGTGTGTGTGTGTGTGTTTGTGTGTGTGTGTGTGTTTGTGTGTGTGTGGCCCGCACTACTTGTAGTGCCCGGGCGTGGAGTTCATGGTCAAGTACTAGGTAACGTTTGACTCCAAAGAGCTTAAACGTGCCTTCATCCCTGCGCAGCTACATCCAGCACAGGCTTCTCATTCGTGGTGTATTTGTAATCAGGCAGAGTGAAGAAGTATTTGCAGTAACAAGTAATACTGAAACCAATCCGTAAACGTAGAGGAAACGGGAGAGTCCATAAAGCGAAGTAAGGAATAAATATATGTTGTAAACTAAAACAGAAGTTCTACAGCATGTGTCACGAGTAAACTGATAAACATTACTGTGTTTCCAGTCGGGAACAACTCATTTAACAAAACACAGTTGTATGAAATCTCATACTGACATCGTTCAGGAATGAAGGTAGTAATAAAAGACAACAGCGAAGTTTGTTGCAATGTGTGCTAAACAGGTGACGCCTTTTAGAAGTGAGGTGTTTCTGATGACAGTGTCAAAGAATTATCGAGAAGTCAGCGTTTCAGATGTGTCAAATATTTCTACTGTAAGTAGGCATATCAAAGAAGAGGCTTCGTGCAGTCCGAAACCGCATGATCTGCTGTTATTTAGTTATTAATAAAAAAAGTCTACGACGGTTGATATACGTGGACTGATTCGTATAAAAGGTGAATTATTTGACACAGCACATTACTTAGGCACAGATTGGTCTCTTGCGAATAACGTTCTATTTATAACCGAATTCACGGACGTTAAGCTGGCGGCAGTAAATACTAAGAAAGACGCACAAGAGAGGATGACTGATACTAAATGTCGCCGGACACGTTGAATAATTTTGTTTTTCTCTCTGACCAGGGTTCCAATAAAAAAAGTTTCGGGAAAACGCGAAAGCCTTCTCTGTGGTACTCATTGTATAACAGCTCTAAGGACATTTGAAGAAAAGTGGCTTCTGCTCATGCTTCGAGCCGAAGTTATGCACATGCTGGAACAGTTCGTGCACTATGCTAGAGTCCGTACATAAACTGTGCAACCAATTTGTTGCTTTAGTGAAGAATACCGTAATAACTCCACTTACAGATTACGGGGGTATTAGAATGAACTTGCAGGAAGAACTGTAGATTTCCTGAAGGGGGTACATATGAATTACAAGGCAAAAAAAGAACCTACAATCCAGTTAGTTCTTTTCTGGTTTTTACAAACTGCAGAAAATATGCAGCGTCAAAGAAATGATTGTGAGGTAGCTGAATTACTGCAGTTACATGTTATGTTTAGTCACGATACGAGAAAACATACTCGTATTTAAGTAGTGTAGCTAATGTATTTTGGTAGATATGTATTTCTGAACATGGGATTAAAAATACCGTCCTGATTTTTCACTTCCAACCATGAATTTGCTAGGTTCGTTTTGTTGTGTTTCCGTTATCCCAATATGTTTGACACAAATGAAAATGTGTGAGGAATGTGTGGAAGCAGTTCAGGTACAACATACAACAATTAACGTAGTCGTTTTTGTGTAGTTGGTGTATTGCGTCTCATAGAGAAACGAAGTACTGGGTACAAATTAAAGTGCAGATAGTCACAGAGGTCCATTATGGGCTGTAGTTATCGTATGGCAGCGAAACTTGAAATATATTCTAATGAGAATACGGAACCGATTTACGCTGGAAAATATTAGTTCTAGGTTTGGCCACCAGGTGCAAATTTGCGGCTGTGAATGCAAGAAGTAAGGAATTTTTTCTGTACGTAACAGATTAGGAATAGGACATGGGCATATAGGTGAAACAAGTGGAAAGGCACAATCTTCATTTTATTACTAACCGCCGTCTACACAATTTGTTCAATATGAGCACCAGAGACGTCGACGAGATGTTGCAATTTTATCGTAATTTCAACATTGTCCAATGACGCGGCTGCATGCTACGTAATTTCTGTTTCATCACTAAACTGCCCCTCCACTACTTTGCAAGGACCATATACTTGATTCCAAATGTAGGTAAATCTATTCGTTGTTAATTCTCGAACATTTACACCAAAGTATACCAGACAGTGATCTACATATTTCTAGCACTTTACTCATAGTGCGTAATTTACGATCTTCCCCTATGCAGATGGTCAGAGCATTCACACATTCTTAGGATAAAGTTAGAGACTGAAAGACCTCCTCACATTGTCTCTGACCGACCCTCGCTGCAGCACTGTCACTGATTTAATATGCAGCTGATCAGAAGTAGACCGCTACATTCCGCGTCTCGTGAAGGAACAGAGCGACCCGAGCCCATAACTATTGTTCCGCACCAATCTTGTTTACTGTACTGATAAAAGTGCGCAAGATTCCTCCAGATGCATCCATGTCCAGGAAGTTAGCACTCCTTATTTTTGTATAGTAGTAGATCTGAAAATGTAGCGATGTAATAAGAACAACAAGAAACTTGTGGTTTTTACGCAAGATGAAACTCCAGACATACAGGGTTCGAAGCATTTTGTGTAAATCAACTGCGCTATCAACTGAAAATCGTTCTAGTGTATAGGGTCAGTACAATGAAGGTATTAGTAAGAGAACATAAACACACGCACTCCTAATGCTACACAGTTCTGCACATAAGCATGCTATAATGTTAGAGCGGTGCGCTTTCCGACCTGCTAGTCGTGTGGGATGCAACACTGTTAATATTCAAATGTAAGAAATACACACTATGTGAACAAAAGTATCCGGACACTTGCCTGAAAATGACTTACAAGTTCGTGGCGCCCTCTAGCGGTAATGCTGAAATTTAACATGGACTAGGACCACCCTTAGCCTTGATGACAGGTTCCACTCTCCCAGGCATATGTTCAGTGAGGTGCTGGAAGGTTTCTTGGGGGAGGAGGAGGAGATTAGTGTTTAACGTCCCGTCGACAACGAGGTCATTAGAGACGGAGCGCAAGCTCGGGTGAGGGAAGGATGGGGAAGGAAAGCGGCCGTGCCCTTTCAAAGGAACCATCCCGGCATTTGCCTGAAGCGATTTAGGGAAATCACGGAAAACCTAAATCAGGATGGCCGGAGACGGGATTGAACCGTCGTCCTCCCGAATGCGAGTCCAGTATGCTAACCACTGCGCCACCTCGCTCGGTAGGTTTCTTGGGAAATGACAGCCCATTCTTCACGGAGTGCTGCACTGAGTAGAGGTATCCCTGTCGTTCGATGAGGCCTGGCAAGAAATCGGCATTCCAGAAAATCCCAAAGGTGTTCTATAGGATTCAGGTCAGGGCTCTGCAGGCCAATCCATTACAGGTATGTTGTTGTGTAAACACTCCGCCACGGGCCATGCATTATGAACAGGTGCTTGATCGTGGTGAAATACGCAATCGCCATCCCAGAATTGCTCTTAAACAGTGGGAAGCAAGGTGCTTAAAACATCAATGTAGGCCTGTGCTGTGATAGTGTCACACAAAACAGAAAGGTCTGCAAGCCCCCTCGATGAAAAACACCACCACACCATAACACCACCGCCTCCGAATTTTAGTGTTGGCACTACACACGCTGGCAGATGACGTTCACTGGGCATTCGTCATACCCTCACCCTGCCATCGGATCGCCACATTGTATACCGTGATTCGTCACTTAGTACAACGTTTCTCCACTGTTCAATAGTCCAACGTTTACTCTTCTTATACCAAGCGAGGCGTCGTTTTGCGTTTTCTAGCGAGATGAGTGGCTTATGAACAGCCGCTCGACCAAGAAATCAAAGTTCTCTCTCCACCCACCTAACTGTCACAGGATCTTGAAGCAGTTTGGAATTCCTGTGTTATGGTCTGGATAGATGTCTGCCTATTATACGTTACGACCGTCTTCAACTGTCGACGGTCTGTCAGTCAACAGACGAGATTGGCCTATACACTTTTTTGTTGTACGTGTCCCTTCATGTTTCCACTTCACTATCATGTCGGAAACAGTGGACCTGCGGAGGTTTAGGAGTGTGAAACTCTCGCCTACAGACATATGACACAAGTGACACCCAATGACCTGACCACGTTCGAAATCCTTGAGTTCCATAGAAGTACCCATTCTGCTCTCTCACGATGTCTAATCCCCCCCTGCGGGTCCGGGGTAAGAACAGGCCCGAGGTATTCCTGCCTGTCGTAAGAGGCGACTAACAGGAGTCCCTCACCCTCAAGGGGGTAGTTTGCGGATGCGTCCAGAGGCCGACGGTTCAACGACTTACATATGTGATCACTTTGGTTTTTCGCTTATTCTGGTTTCTTCTTCCTTTGTTTCCTTTCTTTGTCCTTCTCCCTCTCTCACTGTCTTCCTTACTTTTTATCTTGCCTTCTTCTCCTCCCTGCCTTCTTCTCCTCCCTGGCTTCTTCTCCTCCCTACCTTCTTCTCCTCCCTGCCTTCTTCTCCTCCCTGCCTTCTGCTCCTCCCTGCCTTCTGCTCCTCCCTGCCTTCTGCTCCTCCCTGCCTTCTGCTCCTCCCTGCCTTCTGCTCCTCCCTGCCTCCTGCTCCTCCCTCCCTCCTGCTCCTCCATGCCTCCTGCTCCTCCCTGCCTCCTGCTCCTCCCTGCCTTCTGCTCCTCCCTGCCTTCTGCTCCTCCCTGCCTCCTGCTCTTCCCTCCCTCCTGCTCCTCCATGCCTCCTGCTCCTCCCTGCCTCCTGCTCCTCCATGCCTCCTGGTCCTTCCTGCCTCCTGCTCCTCCCTGCCTCCTGCTCCTCCCTGTGGTCTCCTCCTCGGCGTTTGAGATAGTCTGTCCTTTCTCTCCCTGTCTCCCTTTTTCTTCCTCTTCTTCTTTCCTGGACCTGTCAACTCTTATACCAGGATGCATAACGGTAACTTGTAGTTGGAAACTAAGAGCGTCTTTCTGGCACAAAAACTCCTTCGAACCACACTCCTGTATATGTTCCCTGTCCGGGTGGAGGCCAACCCCAGTTTGAATTCGTCGCATGGTGTGATATCTACTAGATGACTCGACGGATTGTCTGACGAGGGAATTCAGTATTTCCTCGCTGAGCAGGGCGTGACGGCTGTCCATAGGGTCATGAAAAAGGTGGAAGTTTGCCCAAGCCGATTGGACACTTCTTTCGTCTCTAGTGACATTCGATGACCGTCGCTTTCCCAGCGTCGACGATAAGGTCACACATATTACCGACGTTATTCTTACAGCTGCGGAACGTTCAATACCACGCACCTCCGAATTGCCCCGGCGCCCCCCAGTTCCTTGGTGGAACAAGGCATGGCGTGACGCAGTACATGAGCGGCGACGTGCTCTTCACATTTTCCGCCACCATCCTACTTTGGCCAACTGTATCCGCTATAAGCAGTTCCGTGCGCGATGCCGTCGCGTCATCCGCGATAGCAAGAAGGCAAGCTGGAAATTCTTTATTAGCTCATTTAACACTTTCACTCCATCCTCGGAAGTTTGGAGTCGGCTCCGACGGTTCTCAGGCGCGCCTAGTTTCTCCCCGGTCTCTGGGCTCACTGTCGCGCATGATACATTAGTGGACCCCGTCGCAATTTATAGCTCATTGGGTCAGCACTTTGCTAAGATTTCGAGCTCTTCAAATTACCCGCCAGCGTTTCTCCCGAAGAAACGTGCAGCGGAAGTGCGACATCTTGCTTTCTCCACTCAAAATCGCGAAAGCTACAATACTGTTTTCTCCATGTGGGAACTCCTACATGCACTCTCTTCTTCTCTCTCCTCCGCCCCAGGACCGGATGGTATCCACGTCCAAATGTTGCTGCATTTATCAACCCATAGTCTGCGTTACCTCCTTCGCCTTTATAATCGAATTTGGACCGACAGTACTTTTCCCAGACGATGGCGGGAAGCTATTGTCGTTCCCGTTCCGAAACCTGGATAGGACAAACATCTCCCCTCTCGCTATCGCCCCATTTCTCTCACGAGTAGTGTCTGTAAGGTTTTGGAGCGTATGGTGAATTACCGTTTAGCTTGGTGGCTGGAATCCCGCAGTCTTTTACCACCTGCCCAATACGGATTCCGAAAGCATCGTTCTGCAGTTGACCATCTTGTTGCTCTCTCCACTTATATCATGAACAATTTTCTCCATAAACGCCAAACGGTAGCAATATTTTTTGATCTGGAGAGAGCATACGATACCTGTTGGAGGACAGGCATCCTCCGCACACTGTTCTCTTGGGGCTTTCGAGGCCGGCTGCCCCTTTTCCTTCGGAAATTTATGGCAGAGCGCACATTTAGGGTGCGGGTGAACACTACTCTCTCCCGTACTTTCTCCCAAGAAAACGGGGTACCCCAGGGCTCCGTGCTGAGTGTGGTACTGTTTGCCGTTGCCATAAATCTAATTATGGATTGTCTCCTTCCTGATGTCTCGGGCTCCCTCTTTGTGGACAATTTTGCGATCTACTACAGCTCTCAATGGACCAGCCTTCTTGAACGACGTCTTCAAGGATGTCTCGATCGCCTCCACTCTTGGAGCATCGAAACCGGCTTCCGTTTTTCTCCCAGTAAGACCGTTTGTGTTAATTTTTGGCGACCAAAGGAGTTTCTTCCACCCTCCTTACATTTAGAACCTGTCAACCTTCCGTTTTCAGAGGTCACTAAATTCTTGGGCCTTATGTTTGACAGAAAACAGTGCTGGTCCTCCCACATTTCCTATCTTTCGGCTTGCTGTCTGCGATCCCTTAACACCCTCCGTGTCCTGAATGGTACCTCCTGTGCAGCGGACCGAGTGGTCCTTCTTCGCCTCTATCGCGCCTTAGTGCGCTCGAAATTGGACTATGGAAGCATAACTACTCCTCTGCTCGGCCGTCTATTCTTCGGCGTCTCGACTCTATCCACCACCGTGGAACACGTTTAGTGTCTGGAGCTTTTTACACCAGCCCTGTGGTAAGCCTTTATGCTGAGACTGCTGAACCTCCGCTGTCCAATTGGCGAGCAGTCCTTCTGAGTCGTTATGCTAGCCATCTGTCTTCCATGCCTGCTAATCCAGCGCATGACATTTTTTTCGACGCCTCCTTTGATGTAGGGTATGCATGCCGCCCCTCCTCCCTACTACCACCGGGAGTCCGCTTCCGTCAACTGCTCCATTCTTTTTCCTTCCGCTTTCCTAAGACCTTCTTGACAACTTGGGGTACGGCACCACCTTGGCTCCGTCCCCGGATCTGCCTGATCCGTGACCTTTGTCGATTTGCCAAGGATGGTACCCCTTCACTTGTTTATCGTCGGGCATTTGCTGCTCTATGTGCGCCAATGACGGACGCCACATTTATTTACACCGACGGCTCGAAAACATCGATAGGTGTAGGGAGTGCCTATATTGTTGGCGACACCCCAAATCAATTTCGGCTTCCCGACCAGTGTTCGGTTTATACTGCGGAGCTTTACGCTGTTCTCCAGGCTGTCCACTACATCCGCCGCCATCAGCGGATACAGTACGTTATCTGCTCAGATTCTCTCAGCTCTCTGCTCAGTCTCCAAGCTCTTTACCCTGTGCATCCTCTGGTCCACCGGATTCAGGACTGTCTGCGCTTGCTCCACCTGGGGGGCGTCTCCGTGGCGTTCCTCTGGCTCCCGGGACACGTTGGTATCTGTGGAAATGAGGCGGCCGATATTGCAGCCAAGGCTGCAGTCTCTCTTCTTCGGCCAGCTATCCAATCGATTCTCTTCGCCGATCTACGGAGCGTTTTAAGTCGTCGTGTTGTTCTTTTATGGCACGCACATTGGTCGACACTTCCCCATAATAAATTGCGGGACGTGAAAGCTCTTCCTTGTGCTTGGACCTCTTCCTCCCGAACGCGTCTTCGGGAGGAGGTAATTTTAACTAGACTCCGGATAGGGCACTGTCTTTTTAGCCATCGACATCTTTTAAGCGGCGATCCTCCCCCACTCTGTCCCCACTGCTCTCAGCTGTGGACGGTAAGACACCTTTTAATTGAGTGCCCCTCTTTTAACCCGTTACGCGCCCGTCTACAGCTATCGCCTGATATATCGTCGATTTTAGCAGATGACACGCGCTCAGCCGATCGCGTTCTCGAGTTTATTAGTGCCAGTGAAATGACATCAGTCATCTGAAGCTTGTTTTGGGGACAACCAACCCCTTTCTGTGGTGGATTTTTAAGCCTACCTTCTGCTTTTAGTTTCTCCAATTTTATGACTTTCATTCCCATTTCTGCTGGTTTTCGATTTCGGTTTTTTACGGTTTCCTGAGTCACGGACCGGGCGCTAATGACCATAGCAGTTTTGCGCCCAAAAACCAAAACAAAAAAAAAAAAATTCTGCTCACAAGCGAAAGTTGGATGAGTCTCAGCCATGGACAATTCTTCCATCAGTGCCACACTTCCTTGTCATTTCTCGGTCAGACGAAGGTCAAGACTTCTCCACAGTCAACCTTTTCATTATTCAGGTAGGTGTTGATGCTATTGCAGGTCCTGTAAAGTCTTGTTCCCGATTGTGAAATGACAACTTGTTGTTAGAAACAGTCAGTGCCCTCCAGGCACAAACATTGTTGCGAACTCCACTGCTGCACACCACACTCTAAACTCATCACGCGGGGTGGTTTATATGCGCTCACTCGAAGGATTTTCCAATGAGGGCATTCAAAACTACCTGTCTGACCAGGGCATAACGGCTGTACATAGTCATGAAAAGGGTTGACAACGACTTGGTACTAACCCATACCATTTCTTGACATTTGAGAGTTCAACTTCCATCGAGCATTAAAGAGGGCTATGAGATAATTTCAGTTCGTCCTTTCAACCCCAACATTACGTGTTGCTATCTGTGTCAGCGGTTTAATCATACCAGCCAGTCGTGTTCCAGTCCGGCCAAATGTTAAATGCGGCAAGGATGCCCATAGGGGTTCTTGTCCACCTGCATCCCCCATTGCATCAACTGTATGGCCGACCACGATGCTTCCTCTAGAGACTGCCTCATTTTCAAAGACGCACGACTTACTCAGGAAATCAGAGTGAAGGAAATGGTGTCAACATATGCTGTTCGTAAATTATTCCCAACTCGAAAGCCCACTGTGCCCCCAGCAGCTAAATATAGCACTGTCCTTGCATCTCCTCGGCCTACTAAGGAGGCAGCCACAGCGACTTGTGATCTCACCTTTAGTGCCACGACCGTCAGATCGGCCAGCGCAATGATCACCCATTGTACCTCCGCACTATCACCTGATCACTCTAAGGCTCACCCTTCATTGGCTCCTGCTAAATCACGAGTCTCAATATCAGACACCCAGACTTCCAAAAAAAGAGCCTACTCACGAAGACTTTGTACGTACCCTGACGTCACAACCATCGAATCCTCCATCACACTGTTCTGTTTCCAAGAAGGCTGATAAGAAACAAATTTCCTCTCCTTCTCCGCCATGATGTGTTTCCTCTACAGCGCCACCCGGCGGTAACTGCCCGCGGCCGTCTTCAGTGTCGCCAGGGCGCACTGCTGGTGGCCTATCAACCAGCCAATTGCTGGTGGCAGGAGCTGCCCCTGAACAACCTGTGGATCAGGATCTTTTGGCTTTGGCTGAATGCTGTTCCACGCTGTTGGCTGCCAGCTCTCAGCAGTCGTTCAGTTGACAGCAACCGTGGCAAGATTCTTTTCTTTTCTGACCACGCTATGTCAATTATCCATTGAAATATTCACGGCATTCCATCCAATCGGGATGAATTGTTGATCGCCTTACAATCCTACTCCCCGGTCATCACCTGTCTTCAGGAAACAAAACTTGGTCCCCACGATCGCTTTGTTTTCCCCTATTTTTAGTCAGTCTGATTTGGTCTCCCTCTGTTGAAGGCACTCCAGCACATGGAGGACTCATGATTCTTCTCCATGATACTCTCCACTATCACCCAATGCCCTTAAACAGTTCCTTCCAAGCTGTTGATGTCCATCTTTCCCTTTCTGGATACACCTTCTCTCTATGTACTGTATACATTCCATCGTCCACACCGATGGCAAGAGCTTATCTCATTCATTTCCTTGGTCAGCTCCCGCTCACCTATTTGCTGGTTGGGGACTTCAATGCCCACCACCTGCTTTGGGAATTTCTGCATCCTTGTCTGCGAGGCTCTCTATTATTGACCTCTTCCACCAAGCAGATCTTGTTTGCCTCAACACTAGGGAACCCTCATTTCTGTCTGTCTCCACGACAAATTTCTCTCATTTGGACCTTTCGGTCAGTATTGTTCAGCTAGCTGTGTGCTTTGATTGGTTCGCTCTTGCTGATTCACACACGAGTGACCATTTTCCATGTGTCCTTTGATTGCAGCCACAACTGCCATTTATGCGCCCGAGACACTGGAAGTTTGCCCGAGCCGATTGGACACTTTTTTCGTCTCTAGCGACATTCTTTGACCGTCACTTTCCTAGCGTCGACGATCAGAAGTTATTCTTACAGCCACAGTTCAATACCTCGAACTTCAGATTTGCTCCAGCGCAGCCCAGTTCTTTGGTGGAAAGAGGCGTGCCGTGGCGCAATCCGCGAGCGGAGACGTCCTCTTCGCGTTTTCCGCCACCATCGTATTTTGGCCAACTGTATCCACTACAAGCAATTACGTGTGCCATGCTGTCGCGTCATTCGCGATAGCAAGAAGCCAAGCTGGGACTTATTTACTAGCTCCTTTAACACCTTCACTCCCTCCTCAGTAGTTTGGAGTGGAATTCGATGGTTATCTCGCGCGCCTAGTTTCTCACTGATCTCTGGGCTCACTGTCGCGTATGATACCTTAGTGTACCCAATCGCAATTTCTAACTCACTGGTTCAACACTTTGCTGAGATTTTGAGCTCTTCAAATTACCTACCAGCCCTTTCCCCGAAGAAACGTGCAACGGAAGTGCGACCTCTTGCTTTCTCCTCTAAAAATGGCGAAAGGTATAATACTGTTTTCTCCATGCAGGACTTCCAACACGCACTCTCTTCTACTCGCTCTTCTGCCCCAGGATAGGATGGTGTCCAGGTCCAAATGTTGCTGCATTTATCATACCATAGTCTGTGTTGCGTCCTTCGCCTTTATAATCGAATTTGGACCGACAGTACCTTTCCGAGAAGATGGCGGGAAGCTACCACTGTTCCTGTTCCGAAACCTGGAAAGGACAAACATCTCCCCTCTAGCTAACGCTCCGTATCTCTCACGAGTAGTGTTTGTAATGTTTTGGAGTGTATGGTGATTGCCATTTAGCTTGGTGGCTGGAGTTCACAAGCCTTTTAACATCTGCCCAATGCGGTTTCCAAAAGCAGGGTTCTCCAGTTGACCATCTTGTTCCCCTCTCCGCTTATTTCATGAACAATTTTCTCAGGATACGTCAAACGGTAGCATTAGTTTTTGATCTGAAGAGAGCATACGATACCTGTTGGAGGACTGACATCCTCCAGACACTGTTCTCTTGGGGTTTTCGTGAATTTATGACAGAGCTCAGATTTAAAGTGTGGGTGAACACTACTCTCTCCCACACTTTCTCCCAAGAAAACTGGGTGCCCCAGGCGTTCATGCTGTTGTACTGTTCGCCATCGCCGTAAATCCAATTACGGCTTGTCTCCTTCCTGATGTCTCAGGCTCCCTCTTTGTGGACGATTTTGCGATCTACTACAGCTCTAAACGGACCTGCCTTCTTGAACGACGTCTTCAAGGATGTCTCGATCGCCTCCACTTCTGGGGCATCGAAACCGGCTTCCACTTCACTCCCACTAAGACCGTTTGTGTCAAATTTTGGCGCTGCATGCAGCTTCTTCTGCCTTCCCTACATCTAGGCCCCATCAACCTTCCGTTCGCGGACGTCGCTTAATTATTGGGTCTTCAGTTTGACAGAAAACAGTGCTGTTCCTCCCACGTTTCCTACCTTTTGGCTCGCTGTCTGCGATCCCTCAACACCCTCAGTGTCCTGAATGGTACCTCCTGGGAAGCTGACCGAGTGGTCTTTCTCCACCTCTATCGCGCCTTAGAGCGCTCGAAATTGAACTATGGAAACATAGTTTACTCCTCTGCTCGGCTGTCTTCTCTTAGGCGTCTCGACTCCGTCCACCACCATGGATTGCGTTTAGCGTCTGGAGCTTTTTACACCAGCCCTGTGGAAAGCCTTTATGCTGAGACTGCTGAACCTCTGCTGTCCAATCGGCGAGCTGTCCTTCTGAGTCGCTGAGCTAGCCATCTGTCTTCCATGCCTGCTAATCCGGCCCATGACTTTTTTTCGACGCCTCTTTGCAGTTCGTAGTAGGGAGGAAGGATGTCCTCCATACCCTACCGGGAGTCCGCTTCTGTCAACTGATACATTTTCTTTCCTTCCACTTTCTTGAAACTTTCTTGACAACTTGGGGTACAGCACCGCCTTGGCTCCGCCCCTGGACCTGCCTGCTCCCAAGGATGTTACCCCTTCTCTCGTTTGTCAGGCATTTGCTGTTCTATGTGCACAAATTAAGGATGTCACATTTATTGACACTTACAGCTCAAAAACATAATTTGGTGTTGGCAATGCCTATTTTGTTGGTGACACCCCAATCGATTTTGGCTTCCCGACCAGTGTTCGGTTTTTACTGCGCACCTTTATGCTGTTCTCCAGGCTGTCCAATACATCCGTCGCCATCAGCTCTCTACCTCTGGTCCAACGTATTCATGACTGCCTCCACTTGCTCCACTTGGGGGCGTCTCCATGGCATTCCTCTGGATACCAGGACACGTTGGTATCCGTGGAAACGAGGCGGCCGATATAGCGGCCAACGCTGCAGTCTCTCTTCTTCAGCCTTCTATTCGGATGATTCCCTGTGCCGATCTACGGAGTGTTTTATGTCGTTGTGTTGCTCTTTTATGGCACGCACATTGGTCAACACTTCCCAATAATAAATTGCGGGACATGAAAGCTCTTCTATGTGCTTGGACCTCTTCCTCCCAAACTCATCGTCGGGAGGAGGTAATTTTAACTAGACTCCAGACAGAGCACTGTCCTTTTAGCCGTCGACATCTTTTAAGTGGCGATCCTCCCCAGCTTTGTCCCCACTGATCTCAACTGTGGACGGTGAGACACCTTTTACTTGAGTGTCCGTATTTTACTCCACTACGCGCCCGTCTACAGCTGTCGCCTGATATATCTTCCATTTTTGCAGATGACACGCACTCAGCCGATCGCATTCTCGAGTTTATTAGTGTCAGTGAGATGACGTAAGTCATTTGAAGCTCTTTTTGGGGACAAACATCCCCCTTTCTATAGTGGTTTTTTATTTTAGTTTCCCCACATTTTTGAGTTTCGCTCCCACTGCTACTGGTTTCCAGTTTGGTTTTTTATCTTTTTCCAAGCCACAGACCGGGCGCTAATGTTTGTAGCAGTTTTGTGCCCTAAAACCATAACAAAGAAATCCTATCTACAACAAATAAGAACTCACTCAAATTCTATATTGTCCCCGCAAATAGTTAACCTTCTCTTTATTCGTACAAAAATTAGCTCCCTACCATAAATTCTTTACCAAGAAAATAGCTATAATATTCATCTCCAGACTTTCTAAAAACCATTTCTTTTAGCACATACTAACACTATTCTTAATACCATCAACGTCTAACTACATGCATATATTACATGTATATACTTTTAATAAATCCCTCATCAAGAATATATCTAAATCATTCATCCTAACACAATATCTCCTCATATACACACATAATGATCTAAAATCCTGAATTCAACATCATCCAGTTTCTATTCTAAATAGCATCTTCATTACTAGTATGAATAATTTGTCTATACTTTTATAAATTATAAAGCCCTCAGGGGGCTCAGCATTCGTTTGCTGGGTACGGGCTTGGCGAACCCGGGGTCCTCGAGCTGTGGACTGGTGTGCGCCGCCAGTTTGCTGATACCGCAAGCTCTGGGTATGCTTCAGCGACCACCATGTGGCGCAACGGTGGAACGTTGTGTGTCGTAGGGACCGGGGATCTTGGCTTGATTGCCTGGATCACGAGGACGGTACATACCTCTATAAAACACCCTTCAATCTTAAGGTGTGCTGCGCGCCGACAAGATGCATGGCTGTTGAGGTGGAAGAGTCACTAGCGGGCAACCTCTGGGGAACCTGCTGCACCTCAGTTGTACAAGGCTTATCCAGGCATGTGGGGCTCTGTCTGGATGGACATAAGTTTGCCTAGCTGCTCGTGGGACGACCATGGATACCACGAATTCTTCCTCTTTTCCTCCTTCTAATTTTTCGCTGGCCAGTGGGATGGGTGGACCGCTGGTAGGCACTACCGCCCAATCCAACAGGAGGGCTAGGTTACCCAGTCCTCCTGATTCAGGCATCAGCAACCGTACAGCAGTTCAGAGTAACAGAGCACATACTGACAACCAGAATGTGTTTTTAATAATAAAAAGGAAAGAGGGTTCCTTTGAAAAGGTTTCGCTATTCTATATCCAAAAGGGTCTAGAAAGAATAGCTGGAACTTTAAAATCAGTGAAGCGTTTACGGAATGGGACACTGCTTTTTGAAACATCTACTGCTCAGCAAGCAGTTAACCTTCAAACAGCTAAAAGCTTGGGGGAATACACAATCGATACAGAGCTTCACAGCATCCTGAACTCCAGTAAGGGTGTTGTTACCTGTAGGGATCTCGCTGACATTCCTGTAGAAGAATTAAAGAGTGAGTGGGCTCAGGAGGGAATTGTTGACGTTCAGAAAATCATGAAAAGGGTGGATGGGAACCTGGTGAAATCTGACTCCTTCATTCTTACTTTCAATAGCCTCAAACTCCCAGAACACGTCAAGGCAGGACTTATTCGACTAAGCGTCCGGTCGTATGTCCCAAACCCAATGCGCTGTTTTAAGTGCCAGCGTTTTCGGCATACAACTCAAGGGTGTAAAGGAGAAGCGATGTATGGCAACTGCAGTAAGGCTGCCCATGACGGAAATGACTGTTCGTCACCTGTCAGATGTATAAACTGTTCTGAAAGCCACCCTGTTTGGAGTAGCGACTGTAGAATCTTCCTAGAGGAACGTAAAATACAAGAAATAAAAACAACTAAGCGTATCCCCTACAGTGAAGCCAAAAAGATCATGAATGCCATGCAGCCACCCACATTCGTTACGTCTTTTGCTTCCATTGTTCAGAAGCCGCCTCCAAAAGTCGATGCATCTACACAGACGGAGGTTGTTAAGAGTTGGCATGAACACCTGCACGTGTCAGTGCAGTTGCAAGGCAGCAAGTGTATCAGAGCCTGTAGCCCCTCCTCGAACAGCAGAGAAAGGTACAGTAGCTAACATTGAAGAGCCCCAGGCATCTCAGATTGCTGAGGCTGTTCCAAAGCCCAGCGTAGTCATAAACATCCCTGCTCGAGTTCTAGCAAAGCCCCCTAAACAAAGGAAAGCACACGTCAAGCAGCACCAACAGATTAAATTGGCTGGTAAACCATCGGATCATGTTAATGAGGTCCCACTAGACGCTTCATCAGACTCTGCCCCATATTCTGACTCCATCAGCTCTGGGGTAATCGTATCGCCCCCAAGACTGAGCCTCCACCCGCAGCAGTCTCCCCACCTTGGCGGAAAGAGAGGCAGAACATACAACCACCGTGATGGCTCCCATATTGCAATGGAACCTGCAAGGGTTCAGGACACATGTGGAGGAACTACGTCTATTGATTCAGGATAGACCTGTGTGTGTATGTCTGCAAGAGACAAATTTCAGTGAAACATACACCCCTGAGCTACGTGGTTATGTCCTCCACAAAAATGACCACCTGAGTGGACGGAGAGCTGGAGGAGGAGTAGGTATCTTCGTCAACACCGACTACCACTCCTCGCCTCTCTCCCTCGCGACGTATTTACAGGCAGTTGCAATATTAGTACATGTGCGTCATATGCTAACAGTATGTTCGCTTTACCTGCCCCCACCTGATGTGCTCGACAAAGAGGCTCTCAGTGACATTCTTACACAGCTACCCCACCCCTTCATCCTGGTCATTTTAATGCACACAATATGCTTTCGGGCTCTGTGAGTACTTGCCCAAGGGGTAGAGCAATCGAGAGGCTTCTTCTGTCTTCCAGTGCCTATTTGCTAAATACAGGTCAAAGCATGCATTTTTGCATTGCAACTGGGTCGTTCTCTGCCCTTGATCTATCGCTTTGCTCTCCAGTCATCGCCCACACTGCTGCATGGGAAGTGGTTGATGACTTACACGGCAGCGATCACTTCCCCATCTGGATTCACCTGCCACATGCAGTGGAACCGGAAAGGAAACCGCCTCGATGGGTGCTCGGTAGAGCCAACTGGGCACTGTATAGTCAACTAGCCCAGTTTGAACATCGGGTCAGTGTCCAGGAATGGGTGGATCATATTACTGAGGTGATCCACCGCGCCAGTAAAGCGTCCATCCCACAGTCTACGGGACAACCGACGCAGCAGCCTGTCCCTTGGTGGAGCGACGAATGCCGCTCTGCAATCAGGGCTAGGCGGGCAGCTCTGCGTAGGTTCAAATGCCGGCCAACTGTAGAGAACCTTGCAGCCTTTCGGGTGGCGAGGGCAAAGTGTCGTCGGATTATACGAGAGAGCAAGAAGAGGTCGTGGCAGCAGTTCCTGAACACCATTAATCGTTCTACACGAAGTTCCATTGTATGGGAGACAATCAGGAGGATTTCTGGGAGAGGTGGGAGGTGCCCTATGGTTGCTATAATGTGGAATGGTACTCTCCAAATCACCCCAAAAGATATTGCCCAGTCTATGGTGGCTCATTTTGCAGCTATTACTGCAACCGCCAGTCAGAATCCAGCTTTCCAGCCCCACAGAGTGGCTGCTGAGAGGAGCAGTTTTGACTTCCGCTCACCCAATACAGAAGATTACAACTGCCCATTTTCCATGTGGGAACTGGATTCCGCATTGTGTGGGGTTCGTGATACATCCCCTGGTCAGGATAGAATCCACTATAGCATGCTGCGGCACCTCACAGGGAGAAATAAAGAAATCCTCCTCCGACTTTTTAATCTTGTTTGGATGTCCGGTCACTTCCCCGATTCGTGGTGTGAAGCAATTTTAATTCCTCTTTTAAAACTTGGGAGAGACCGCACATGCCCGGGTAGTTACCGTAGTGTTGCCCTCACTAGATGCGTGGGAAAGACCTTGGAGCGGTGGTCAACCGCCGCCTTGTCTGGATGTTAGAATCAGACGACTCCTTAGTAGCTTTCAGTGTGGGTTCAGTAGGTATCACTCCGCCTTTGATAACCTGGCCCTCCAGGAGGCGGCTATACAACAGGTTTTCCTGCGCCAGCATCACCTCTTGGGAATATTTTTTGACATTAAAAAGCCATACGACACTACTTGGAGGCATCTTATCAGGCAGATCCACGAATGGGGTTTTCGTGGTTGTCTTCCCGATTTTATTCGGTCCTTCCTGTTGCCACGTTATTTTCGGTACCGAGTCAGAGACGTACTGTCTAGTCGCTTTGAACAAGAGAACGGTGTCCCTCAAGGTAGTGTTTTAAATGTGACAGTCTTTGCTATTGCTATTAATAGTATTACGTCTGTTGTGAAAAGTCCTGTGCAGTGTTCCTTGTTTGTGGACGATTTCTCTATATTTTGCTCTTCTTCAAGCCTTGCAACGACGACTCGTCAGTTGCAACTCACTCTGCGACGTTTGGATGAATGGGCACAGAAGAATGGTTTTAAATTTTCAACTGATAAGTCGGTGTGTGTTCTTTTTAACCGTTCTCGTTCCATTTTTGACTGAGTTGAGGATGAGGGACACCGTTCTGAATTTTAAAGACACGGTGAAGTTTCTGGGCCTCACTTTTGATTCTAAGCTTACATGGCTGCCACACATCAAGGAACTGAAGAAAAGGTCTCTTAAGGTGCTGTCTATTTTAAACAGCCTTAGTCACCACACATGGGGAGCAGGCAGGACTTCTCTGCTCCGGTTTTACAGAGCCTTCGTGCGGTCCCGGCTTGATTATGGATGCACGGTGTATGGGTCGGCAAGACCCACTTATTTGAAGCTGTTGGATGTGGTGCACCATGAGGGGATTCGGTTGGCCACTGGGGCGCTCAGAACGAGCCCCATACTGAGCCTCTGTGCAGAGGCAGGTGAACCGCCACTTCACCTCCGGGGGAGTCTACTAATGGTGCGCCAGGCCTATCAAACATTATCCACACCATACACACCTGCGTACCGCACTGTTGCTCGGTCTCCACTGGAAAGGCTTTTTCGCAACCGGCAACGAGCAACAAGGCCCTATGGGATTCGTGCAAAGGATTGCATTTTAGAGATGGGTGTAGCCGGTTTTAATGTTTAACGTCGAGGTTGGAGCAGATATCCACCTTCGCTCCTCCCAGAGGCCCACACTGATTTTAGATTTGGCAAATTTTATGAAAGACAGTACATCAGATTTTACTTTCAAATCTTTGTTTTTTAACATTTTAGATAGGCATCATGATTTTACAGTAGTCTACACTGATGGATCCCAACAGGGGGATTTTCTTGGCTGCTCAGTAGTGTTCCCTGAACGTGTCATCAGGATTTGCGTTCCACAGGAATACACTGTTTTTTCCGCAGAACTTCATGCGATCCTGAAGGCATTGGAGCAGATACGGTGTACTCAGGGCAAACACTTCCTAATTTTCTCTGACTCATTGAGCGCATTACAGTCACTGCAGAACCTGTACACAGCGGAGAAGTTGGAACAGCTGATTTACGACCAACTGTACATCCTCCAACGACAGGGCAAGCAAGTGTCCTTTTGTTGGGTGCCAGGGCATGTGGGCACACGGGGAAATGAACAAGCTGATAGAGCTGTCAAGGACGCCTGCAGATTACTGGAGGTGACATAATGTTCTAGTCCTTTGCAAGGTGTCGTTTCTGTGTTGCGGCGGAAGTATATGCAATTGTGGGAGGAGGAATGGTTGGCGGTGAGGGAAAATAAGCTGCGGTTGGTGAAACCCACCACCCAGCCGTGGTGTTCCTCCTGCCGGTCACCTAGGCATGACGAAGTGACCCGTACACGTCTTCGCATAGGGCACTGTCCTCTTACGCATAACTTCTTACTACGGCGAGAGGAACCCCCGCTGTGTGATGCCTGTAGCGTACGAATCACTGTACGCCACATTTTAGTTGAGTGTGATTTATATCGTTCTGTCAGGGCGGAAATTAATATTAGTGGGGATCTGCCCTCGATTTTAGCCGATGACGAGGCGAGTGTCAAGAAAGTTTTAAGGTACTGTGATGTTTCTGGGCTTCAGCCTAAAATTTTAGGTTGGAGTTTTTAGTGTGTTGCCGAGTGGCTGACCACTCCTTTTTATTCTTGTAATAGGCCAATTCCAAACATGTGCTATGTGTTTCATTTTAACCCCTTCGCCTACGCTCTCTTGCAGTTCTCCTCTTTATGTCCTGCTTTCCACTTTGCTACTGGTGACGTGTGCACTGCCTATGTAGACTGTCACCTTTAATTTTAGTCCTATTTTTGCACTTGCTGCATTTTAGTGACACTCGTCCGTTGTTGTTTCCGTTAGGGCGCTAAAGACTACACTGTTGAGCGCCCATTAAACAATATCCATCCATCCATAAATTATAAAACGCTTAGCTATCCACCATGTCCTGGAAGCATTTGACTAGTTCAGCTTTCAGCCACTAGGGTTGCTAGTGAACTCAACCACTACCCCCATAAAATTCTCAACACCCATATGTTCATCCTAAGATCACCTGACAATACATCATCACACTTATATAAGGAGCCACCCTGTGGTCATTTTTCTCACTTGTCCGTTGTCTGCCGGATCGTTTGTTTGTGCTAGCTATTTCTTCGTTGACTACACAACAACGCAGAGTCCAGTGGGAAGAGACCTAGAGTCCAGGATTCGCTATTATCGAGTAAGTAAATAATTTCTATTTTTCACTTTCCTCTATATCTTATATATTCTCCTTGTTAAATTATACATCTTTCCTTACAGTGGACCTCTTCTGCTTTATCCTCGAGAGTGAGAAACGGACTGGAGCTCAACAGGCTGCCCAGCCCATTGTGCTACCCACAATTGCCTTGTGAGTATAATTTTAATTCTAATCTGTTCGTCATTTTAACTAAACCATTCAAAAAAAAATTTTTTCTTATTTCATACGTCTTATTTTTCCTTGGTTTCTAGAGCAGTTAATGGAAATCCAGCTTCAGTTGGAAGTGGAGCTGGGGGGTGTTCCACGTAGCACCCTACATAACTGTGTTGAGCCCCCAGCTCCAAATAACCCAGACCACCACCACCACCACCACTCACATAAGTACATAGAAGAATAAATCACTCTCTATCGTCTTTCACTCTAGCTAACCTTTCAAAATAACTAAAATTATATCTCATAATGGTGGCGGGTGCCCCATCCAACCAGCAGCGTCTGCAGAGACACTCGTCTCCAGTGAAGGCGCCTCTGGTCGCCGCACGGAAAGCTGCCAAGGTCACGGAGCCCATGCCCAGCTGTTCGCACTGGGGGATGCCTCGACCACCACGTGCGTCTCCTCCACCGGCACCATTGTGCGAGGTACACCGCGTACCAGCTAGCTGCACTAGCTCTAGTTATAGCAGTAGTATTAGTGATGATCCTGTGGCTAGTGGCAGTTCTCTCGCCTGTCCTTTTAGTCAAGTACATCTGGTTGGTGACACCGTATCGCAGTTGCAGTACTGGGTGATTGCAGACGCCTTCGAGGAGCGAATCTCGTTCACTAGGATAGAGAACCTGGCACAGGGGTACCGTGATCCTGTAGGATTTCTACATGTGTGCCTTCCTGTCATGGAAACAGAGCTCCTCAAGGTAGTCAGTGATTCACGGTATACCGCCATTAAATTGAGCGCAGTGCTATGCATTGAATTATCGCACCCCCCACTCAAAGTTGAGTCTGGTGATGGAGAGACTAGTATCCATTATCTTTGGGGGGATAATGGCGTGATAATGCGGAGCACATCAATCGCCGAGTGGTTTCATAAATCCACCTTGAGTGCTATAGTGGGTCAGTTTTCTGAGATGGAAGACAACGGCTCAATGAAAGCACTCAGCAGAATTCTACACCTGGACATCCATATACATGTCTACGATCCCGTAAATGGAGGGTCTAGCTATATCAAGCTCGCTAAATATGTAGCTAATAAGCCGGCATTCATTAATGTCGAAAATAGAAATGATCATTGTTGTTTTGTATGGTCTGTCCTGGCTTGCGAAAGAAAGTGTGATCGAAGGGATCATCCTGAGCGTCCCAGTACATACCATTTAGGTGATAATATTCATTTGTGTTATAACTTTGATGGTATACAGTACCCCGTCAAGATCCAGGACATACCTAAATTTGAGGTGCAGAATATCAGCATATCTGTTCATGTATATGGCCTGGAGAAGTAGGAAAGCAAGTCAGATGAGCAAGACAAACATATCGTCGTTGGCCCCCTCCATTTCTCATAATTTGCAGGTGAACGAGAGTAGCATGTAAACATGCTGCTCTTCTCTGAAGGTGATAATTATCATTGTATTTGGATCAAAGATATGTCCCGACTCCTTTCCTCCCAACTATCAACTGATTGTCGTGTAAAACATTTTTGTCCAAGGTGCCTCAGTTATTTCTCCTCTGAAGAGTTAGTAGCTATGCACCTAGTAGACTGTACCTTCAAGGACCCGGTATGTGTTGTTATGCCCACCCAGGGAAACAAATTCATAAAGTTTAAGAACGCTCACCACCAGGAGCGATGTCCGCTTGCAGTGTACGCCGACTTTGAATCCCTTCTTGATCCTGTGACCTGCTGTGAAGTTCACCCTGCAACATCACACACCACCTTTACAGAGAAACATGTACCATTTGCAGCAACGTACCAAATTGTATCGTCACATGACTCCAACCTTAACTGATACAAATCTTACCCCAGGGATAATCCTTTAGTTTGGTTGCTCTCTGGGCTTGAAAACTTTTCACAATAAGTTGATACGCTGTACAGCGGCAATGTTCCCACGGCCAAATCGAAGGAGAATGAAGGTTTGTATAATAACGCCGCTGACTGTCATATTAGTGGACTGCCGTTATACAGAAAAGCGGAAACTCCTCGTAGGGACCACTGTCATCTTAAGAGGAAATTCCGTGGCGCGGCTCACAATGCATGCAATCTGAAGTACCTAGACACAAACCTGTTTTCTTCCACAATTTAAGTGGGTATGACACTCACTTTTTAGTTGAGCATCTCTCCGCGATATTTTCAGAAATTTTATGTCGAAATATCTCTTCTTATCTTACCGATTATCAATGCAAAGTAGTTTCAAGCCCAATTATTCCTTGGAGCGTCCATTTATTCCATGGAATAGCTTCTCCGCTATCTATGTTTTCTCTTATGAAAAGAATAGGGACTTCTTGCCGATTAGTCGTGAAAGGAGGATGTATATGTATGTATTGTTGGGCTAGTCGCCATCTTAATGAGATTCTGTATGAGAAGGAATTTAATACATGAACTAAACTAAAGTGTGTTCGCGTATTATTTAACTGTTTATTATTGACAGTGTCTGCTTACTACGCTGTGTTGCACGGGATCAGTGGGGAATGTCTGATTTGAAAGTTAATAATTATTACAAATGTTTCCAGGAGATCGACTGACAATTTTCGTCGCACCGAGACTTCGAAATTGTTTCACTGCCTTATGGAATTTAAGTTAAGCTCAATTTAATCAGGATAAAACAGTATTGAACTGTGTGAATGTGATAAGCCTGCTTTGTCAATGAAAATTCCCTTAATATACGCATGTTTTTACTATCCTGATCAGTGAAGCTAAATCAGGCCGGTGTGGGAGAGGTTTTAAATTTTAGAAATATTAAAAGGTGAGTGTCCTACCTGAGAGCGTCATTCTCCCAACGAATAATGTCGAGTATTACGCTCCGCTTCCTCGATAGGCTACGTTTTATGCAGGCACCACTACAGAAACTTGTTGACTCTACTTGCGGGGGATATGCATATCACTCGAGCTGTATTTCTGGACGAGGAAAAGTTTCAACTTGCGATTAGGAAGGGGGTTTTCCCATATGAGTGTGTGGATAGTATGGCGAAACTGAATGAAACCAGGCTACCCAACATAACTGTATTCTCCAGCAACCTCACAGGCGACGCCATAACGAACGCAGAGTATGAGCATGCTGTGAATGCCTAGTGGGAACTCAATATTTCCAGTTTAGGAGATTATGCATCGCTTTACATGGACACAGACATGAGTTTGCTTGCGGACTTTCTCAAGAAGTTCCGGAGTCTATGTATGACCACATATTTTCTGGTCCCCGCATTTTATTACACGGCACCTGGGTTGTCTTGGCACGCAACGCTTAAAAAAAACGAAGTGCAGCATCGAATTATTGACTGATCCTAACATGGTTCTTTTCTTTGAGCGAGGGATCTGTGGTGGATTTTGCCAATGTGTCCATAGACACGCAAAAGCAAATAACCCAAATAACCCACGGATGGGTGACAGGTACAATGCATCCCTTGGTTCAAGTTACGCAATGTATCTCAACGTCAATAACTTATACGGGCACGCCATGGAACAATTACTGCCGATTTCCGAGTTTTGGTGACTGTCTGAAGATGACTGCAAGGGATTAGGTGGAAAAATCATGGGGGGGGGGGTGGTATGGCAGCTGATTCTGATATGGGGTATGTGGTGGAGGCAGAACTTACATACCCTATTAGTTTGCATGATGCACATAACGATTTTCCGCTGAGTCCAGAGCAACTAGTTCCACGCAGACGTTCCACACCGAAACTGATGACAACGCTGGCGGATAAGCAGAGGTATATCATTCATTATCGTAACCTCCAGCAATGCCTCAGCTTGGGTATGGAGCTGGTTAAAATGACCCAGGCCATCTTCTTCAAGCAGTCCCCCTGATTGATTGGAATACGAGACAGAGCGCTTCCGCGGCGTGTGACTTTGAGAAAAATTTTTATAAATTAATGAATAAATCAATTTTCGGTAAAACTATGAAGAATTTGTGGGGGCAATGTGAAATTTTTATTAGAAGCGAATGGGATGGGCGTTATGGGGTAAGAAAATGCTTTGACAGACCAAATTTTAAACGGGTCACCATATTCAATAAGAATTTTGTTGCTGTGGAGATGGCGAAAACTGCAGTAGAGTTTACTAAAGCTATTTATGTGGGGATGTGCATACTAGACCTGTCCAAACTCCACATACATCGCTTTCATTACGAGCTCGCGAAATTCATTCCACAGATCCTAAATTACTTTATATGGATACAGATAGTTTCATCTATTGGGTGAAGAACTGCGATCCATATGAAGTAATTAGGTGTCACGATAATCAATTCGGCACGTCTTCTTATGCAGCCAGTAATCTTTATGGTATTGTTCGAGAGAACAAGAAGTTTATCGGTCTCATGAAGTATGAGTCGAATGAATTGCCGATTGTAGAGTTTGTAGGGCTTTCGTCAAAAATGTATGCATATCGCACATTGGAAGGTGCAACACGTGGAGGTGTTGGCGGTGCTGTACTGCAGCCACCGCATATGGTGAGGCAAACCAGTGTTCGATCGATAGCGCATGAGGTGTATACTGTGTTACAGTTTAAAAACTGTCTGTCACCTCATGACGATAAAACATTCATCTGCGATGATGGGATTGAAAGTCGCCCGTACTCACACTACTCACTTGTAGCGAGAGAAGGGGTGGGGGACTCTGATTGAGAGATAGAGAGAGCATCTGCAGAGTAGTAGTATGAGCCTTTTATCATAGTGTAAATATTGGATGAGTGTGTTCTGTGGTGTGTCAGTTTGCGTGCTTCCGTGCATGTCTGTGTGCGAATGTGTTTGAGCCTATATTAGGTGTTGTTGTGTAAATATATACAAATTATTCTTCGAAAGAAAATCATAAAATAAACCCAAAAAAATTAAAAAAAGACTCAAACGATTTAGAAAAGTCTTTATATATACGTACATATTTTTTTGACCATTACTACTATTTAACGTATATGAGCAAAACCATAAATTTTGCCAGTTCACTTCTACCTTTTATAATGAAGAAGAAAAAAATAATAATTTTGCTTTAATGTGAGTTCTTATAGATTAGATTTTAGTTGTTAAGTTTCACCTGCCACTAGCCATCCAGTTAGAACTAGTTTTAAGTATGCGAGTTCCACCAATTAAATTCTTTATATGTTCACTTGATCATTGTAGTGGAGAAAATGTTTGTAACGGCTTACTTGAGAGAAATATGTGTGTTCACCTGCTTGTCGTAGTGGAAAAAAGGTTTAGACCCACTTACTTGAATGAAATGTATTTTCAATTGGTTGTGGTAGTGGAAAATGTTTGAGCCATTCACTTGAAGTAAAAATACTTTTGCCTTTAATTAAAAGTGTTTCCAGTTGAACTTCACTAGCGATATTATTTCCCTTGTAAGTTAGTTTAATTGGCTTGTAGTACCTCTGCTTTACTTGTAAAGTTATATATAGTTATCTCAGCACAATGCTTACATTTATGAATAATGTAAAACAAGTATCTACAATGACCAGAACTACCATATTTTAAGTGAAAGGCATTTCTATATCTGTAAACTCATACAATGTGAAAAACTGCATCATTTTACTGTAAAGTTATAATTCACAAACACTGTTAAAAAATTCTGAATTGAATAATAAATTCACTTATTTTATTGTAAAAATGTTGAAAGATATTATTTCAACTTCAATCATGATCATTCGTTTTATTAAAAAAAATCATAAATGCATTTTTGTATACAAAACATGGATACAGCCACATTACACTGTAGAGTGTCCTATAAGGCGCGTCTATGAACCATCCCGCATTTTCCAAGCTGTTTGAATCAGACGCTGAGGCTGAAACATATATCCTAAGGGTTGACGTTACCCCGACATTATGTATTCGATCTATTTCGATACCGTTAAGTTCATAATGTATCTCTTGAAACAGGAATGCTAGAGCATTTCGCGTGAGCTTGGATAGCGTTACCACAGTGCCATCAGCTTTCTCAAATGTACAGTCCAGATACAAGAAGCTCTTGCAAGGCAATGTTATGGCGTCCTGATACTGGATAACAATCCTTATTTCATCATTTTTGTTAAATGTGCTTGAAGTGTAGGATTTGTGTGAGTGGTCTTCATGACGTATAATTCGATCATCATACTCTACTGACTGATTTATGTTGAGCGGCATCATTTTGCGGTTTGAAACCTGCTGAAATAAGGAATTCGTAATTAAGGCGTGTTATCACCTTGTGCATCCGGAGTACACTGACGGGTTGTGAGCTCGGTGTGCTAGCTTTATACCTTAGGCCTACTCCTATCTCGCCTTAGATGCAAGCGTACAATGATCTCTGCTCCTCTAAAGTTAACTAGCTGATTATTCTGGTCAACAATGTGCAGTTCTAGGTAATCCAATGTCTGAACTGTCACTGGTAGATATATAGCGTTTGTGGGGGCTTGAACTATTTTATACCCAGTACCGACTGTAGGGAAGAATCCGAAAATTGAGTGAATCAACTTATCGTCGAGGTATGAGTTTGTGGCAATATTGCACTCAACGTGGATTGTGCTGACTGCTAGTATATCTACAGCTTGATCCGATGAGTAAAATTTACTGGTGTGATTCACCAAAACACGATCCTTTGCAAAACCTAGCAGTGGACGTATTGAATTTCTTTGTCTAAAGTTGATCGTAGCACACTCTGTCCGTATTTCAGATTTAACGATATTAATGTTTGCCGGTAGTTCAATACCTTTTCCAGGCTGATTTAAGACCTCGTTTAAATCATCAATACCGTAGGCATCAGGTTGTATTTGTAGAATCTCCTTCCGACCGTCAATTTACAGATGCAGTTAATTGTTGCTATTTGGGATATTTGGAATGCTGTTACACGTCTCCAGACCAATCAGAGCAATACTCCAGTCACCTGCACTTAAATCGGTGGAAAGTAATTTGCACGTAATACTGATCCTTGCTCTTTTAAAGTCAGAGTGTATGACATTGCATCTAAACCTCAAATGATGGGCGTGCGTTCAGTTATGGCTCATTTATATGTGTGGATGTTCGCACACTGGCTCTGACAAGGAGAGGAGAAAGCGCGCATTCCAGACTTTTCACCACTCAGTCTAAATATAGCGCGCATTCCAGAGGTTCGCTGATGCAGGCGAAGGTTAATTTGCGAGGGCTGTGATGAGGAACATAATGAGAAGATGCCCGCACAGGTATGTGTTTAAGTCCTGACATGGCCGTAAATTGTAGAAAACACGTCTTTTGCTGGTGAAATAGCGTTATAATTTTTCAGGGGGCTGTAAATCCCCAAATGAATCGAAATATTGTACTGTATTTGCATTTTTCTTAGCACATGTAACCCAATGGATCCCTGTAACCCCAGTAACGTCTAAATTAACAATTCCGCACTCATTAGTCCGCCACATGGTCTTTGGTAATGTATCCCGCATAAACAAGCCAGGGAATGCAGGAATGTGAAGTTTTTCTTTAACAATATTAACGAGATCTTTATTCATGAGCCCTCGATCAGGTAGGATAACTAATGGACTTTTTTTTTATTTATGAAGAGACCTAGTCTTTTCCTGTGTGGTTTCAAGTAGAGACCCTTTCCGATAGCTGCTGCTTCCATGGCCCGCTTATGTGTTCTGGCTTCCTCTAGCTGCGGCTGTGCATTCTGTGCGCTTTTGACCGTTTTGGCTACAGCTACAGCCCCACATGTAAGTGAACGTACCGCCGACAGAGCTGCAAGGGCTGGAACGAGGAACGGAATATTTCCACCTGATGTGGGTAGGGCCCTAAGTGGTTTAATGGCAGTCTTCTTCTTCTTCTTCTTCTTCTTCTTCTTCGCCGCCCCTGAAGCTGTTCGCGCTGCATTCATAATTCGTTTAAAATTCATCACCCCCATGCCCACCTTAATTTTTCCACGCATGGTTTTTTTACTACGAATGAAGCAACGCTCTGACATATTCAGAGATCTTTTCTTCGTCTTATTTGCTTAGCTTTATCGGCAACGTGGCGTTCTGGGAGATCTTTATTTGCAGCGTATGCGAGGTCGTGTTCAAGGCAGGCTTCGTCTAGTAGGTTAATACCACTATCACCACGTGCCAGGCGTTTCTGAAGTTTTGTTCCAGGCCTACAGAAGTTATATCCAGGGATGTGTAATTAAACAGGCAATTTGTCGAGAACACCACCTCCACCTCTTATTATGGTGTGCCTCCTATCATGCATGGTACGCTACTGATGAGATACAGGTCTACGCTCCCTGTTATATACTAACTCGTCAGCTTCAATCCAACTGTTTTCTGAAGATGGAACTCTTAACCTTTTAACTAGTGCTCTATACCCGCGACGTCTTATCACGTGTTCGATAAGAAATACATCTGGCTCAGAACTCTTCTGCAATTCCTCCGTGTAAAAACATACTGCAATTTCTTCATACTCTGAACGAAACCTGATTCGTATACCATCAGGACCGGAAGACTTGCCTTTCTTAAGCGATTTCAGTTGTTACGCAACACCTAAGATATCTACTTTTATGTCACTCATACTAACAGCTGTTCTGGTTTCAAATTCTGGAATATTTACTTCGTCTACTTTCGTGAAGGAATTACGGAAAACTATCTAGGACGTGCATATTTCTACTGTCAAACCACGATTTGTGAAACGTGTTTATATTTTATTAATAGGATTAAATAGGAATAATTAATATTTGTCATTTTGGAAATATTTTTGGTAGCAGGGAAAGTCTGCAGTAAAGTATTGTTGGCGGGAGGGACCGCACTTTAGCGTTCGTAGGAAGTCAGTAGTAAGCGAGAAGTGAAGCGAGTCGGTAGCAGGTCTGAAGCGAGAGGTTGAGAGGAGCGGTGTGCCTGCCAGCCACCAGCTGTGATTTACAAGAGATTATAAACGGATGTACAGAGACATCAGCTAACTACTATCGTAAGAGGAACTAATATTATCGAATATTTCTTTTTTTTTTTTTTGGAAACTATAGACTAGTGAAGGTATGTTTGCGCAATGCTAGTTGTAAGGTTATTGTAAAAAGTCCCATTTGAACGTTTGTAAAATCATTTCATTACCAGCAGTAAATATTCGAAGAAACGTTCTCAGAATATAATTAATTTTTGCCAGCAATGTTGCATTACTGATTATAATCCAACCCAAAAACCATTAACGTAAATATCTGCAAAATTTTATTGTTGTCAAGAAAAAGTTTAACTATGAATTACGTAACTTCAAATTAAAGAATGTCAGCCACTTACTATGACAGCCCACCAGCAGCTAATAGAGTATAGTAAAGCAGAGTAAGTATATTCATGTCGCAGTTCGATGTAGCAGTCAGATGGCGATCCAGTAACAGTAAAAAAGGTAAGGAACAGTTTTGGGTTATTGCAGGTAACGACTGAGGGCCACGACAACGACACATTCTAAGTTTCCTCAAAATAATCGGGAAATCACTTTTAATAAGCAGCATTTAAACTTGTATGCCAAGATAGCACTTATTATTATTGAGAAAGAGAATTAATTTCAAAGGGAAGATTTCATTTGCCGTTATTAAGCAAGGCACAAAAATCATAAGGTTGGGTTCGTAGGTTATTGTAGAAGGGAAGGTTGCGTAACAAAAGAGATATAGTGGAGACGGGAAGGTTTCAACTGTATTGAGTAACTCCGCTTTAGTGGCACCATCATCGGTAACATTTCCATCGCTATCGCGCATTGACGGCATTGACTGTTATTTGCTACTTATGTACTTTACATTTTACATACGACCAGAATCTCTTTGGGTTTTCTACCATACTTTGAGACAATATTTCATTGTAGAAACTATTAAAAGCACCTCGCATTGACGTCCGCACTAAATTTCGAGCTTCCGTGAAACTTTGCTAGTCTTGGGATTAGCGCTCTTCTGAATTTGGCATGCTTTTTTCGTTGCTTCTGCAACAGTGTTCCGACGTGTCTTGTGTACCATGGTGGATCAATCCCATCTCTTTATTGACTTATGCGGTATGAATCTATCTATTGCTGTCGATACTGTATCTTTGAATTTGAGCCATATCTGGTCTATACTAAACTTGGAAGGAATGGAGACTCTCTCTTAGGAAGTCATCAAGCGAATTTTTACCTGCTCTTTTAAATAGATATACTTCGCTTTTGTTTTTAGTGGTTTTGGTTGATCTGGTTTTGAGCCTCGCTACAATGACCTTGCGTTCACTAATCCCTGCATCCGCCATGACTCTTTTAGATCTCTCTATTAGATTAGGTCAAGCGTGTTTTCGCAACCATTTACAATCCGTGTGGGCTCATGAACTAATTGTTCAAAGTAATTCTCAGAGAAAGCATTTAGTACAATTTCAGATGATGATGTTTTCTGTCTACCACCGGCTCTGAACATGTATTTCCGCCAATACATTTATCATCCTCTTTGAATGTTGCTTTCCATTAGAACGTTCAAAACTGGTTACTAGCAGTAAAAGGCAGCCTGCGTGGCTGACTAGTGGGTTAAGAATATTATGCAGAACAAAGTGGGAATTACATCAAAATGTAATAAGTAGTCGGAATCGAGCCCATTACAAACAATACTGTTGGGTGCTTAAAATGTTGTAAGGAAGGTAAAAGGTACGTGGTGCGCAAAAAGAATAGCTAGCTCCCCCCCAGAGGGTCCACAACTCTTTTGTGGATACGTGCGTAGCGAGCACGGGACCCCGAGCTAATGTGGCCTTCCTTCCTTTCCGGACTGCATACCTTCCCTTTCCGCATCCTTCCCCATCCCCCATCTCCGCCCCCCCCCCCCCCTCTCAACTCTGGCTCTTTCCTTCCCTTTATCCCCCTCTGGGAGTATGGTTTGTGCCTACGTCCGGAGACGGACGCTCGAAACAGTAACAAATTCTTTGCTTTCTCTGCTTGCAAGTTTTCGTCCTCTTTCTGTCCTTCTTCTGTCCTTCTACTGTCCTTCTACTGTCCTTCTTCTGTCCTTCTACTGTCAGACGCTCGAAACAGTAGCAAATTCTTTGCTTTCTCTGCTTGCAAGTTTTCGTCCTTCTTCTGTCCTTCTTCTGTCCTTCTACTGTCCTTCTACTGTCCTTCTACTGTCCTTCTTCTGTCCTTCTTCTGTCCTTCTACTGTCCTTCTACTGTCCTGTCCTTCTCTCCTGTCCTTCTACTGTCCTGTCCTTCTCTCCTGTCCTTCTCTCCTGTCCTTCTCTCCTGTCCTTCTCTCCTGTCCTTCTCTTTTTTCCTCCCTGTGCATGTCTGAAGGCCGACCCACGCATTTCTATGCGTACCCGGTGACGGGGTAATGCGTAATTCCCCGCCCTGGGAAGACAGGTAGGACACATACGTACCCCCTGGTAACGGCCAGGCCCAGGGAGGGGTGATTACCTGAGCTGATACCTTCCGAAAGTGCCGATTGGTCCCTCCGTCCGTTTGTCGGGAGGTGTGACCTGAGGTGTGAACAATCACCTAAGGCGGGAGTTCCCTCAGGGAGGGCCCCCACATGGGAGGAGCGCGCCATCGGAGACGCCGGTAATCATGGGGGATTTTTCTGCAATGGTTTCCTCACCTTCCACTATGTCAGCTCACAAGCGTAAGTTCACTGAGTCTCAGCCACAGACAGTTCTTCCATCGTTGCCACAGTTCCTTGTTGTTTCTCGGTCTGACGAAGGTCACGACTTCGCCACGGTCAACCCTTCCATTATTCAGAAAGGTGTCGACGCAATTGCAGGTCCTGTAAAGTCTTGTTCCAGATTACGGAATGGCACCTTGTTATTAGAAACAGTCAGTGCCCTCCAGGCACAAAATTTTCTGCGTACCTCACTGCTCCACACCTTCCCTGTCCGGGTTGAAGCGCACCGCACTTCAAACTCCTCGCGTGGAGTCGTTTATACACGCTCCCTCGATGGATTGTCTGACGAAGAAATTCAGCACTACCTGTCTGACCAGGGCATAACGGCTGTTCATAGAGTTATGAAAATGGTTGACACGAAAATCATTCCACCCCGCACTGTCTTCTTGACATTTGACAAAGTTCAACTCCCATCGAAAATCAAAGCAGGCTATGAGATAATTTCCGTTCGCCCTTACGTCCCAAACCCTACGCGTTGCTATCGGTGTCAGCGGTTCAATCACACCAGCCAGTCCTCTTCCAATCCGGCCAAATGTGTTGTGCGGCAAGGATGCCCATGAGGGTGCTTGTCCACCTCTGTCCCCTCGCTGCATCAACTGTATGGGTGACCACGCTGCTTCCTGTCGCGATTGCCCCATTTTTAAAGTCGAAAAGCTCATCCAGAAAATCAGAGTGAAGGAAAAGGTGTCGACCTTTGCTGCTCGAAAATTATTCCCCAGTCGACAGCCCGCCATGCCTCAGACAGGAATATACAGCATTGTCCGTGCTTCTCCTCGGCCAACAAAGGAGGCGGCCATGCAGACTTGCGACCTCACCTTCAGTACCACAGTCGTCAGATCGGTCAGCGCAAAGAACGCCCGTTCAACCTCACCACTTTCGCCTGCCCACTCTATGGCTCAGCCTTCATCGGGTTCTGCTAAATCTCGACCCAAAAGTCAGACACCAAGACTTCGAAGAAAGAGCATACTCGTGAAGATTTTTTACGTACCCCAACTTCACAACCATCGGTTCCTCCTTCCTCTAAACATCATATTTCCAAGAAGGCTAATAAGAAGCCCAGTTCATCTCCTTCTCCACCAAGGCGTGTCCCATCTACAGTACCACCTGGCGGAAATCGCCCTCGGCCGTCTTCTGTGTCGCCGAGGCGCACTGCTGGCGGCCGATCAACCGGCCGATCGCTGGTGGCAGGAGCTGCTCCTGAACAACCTATGGATCAGGATCTTCTGCCTTCGGCTGAATTCCATTCCATGCTGTCGGTCGCAAGCTCTGAGCAGTCGTTGAGTTGACGGCAACCTTGGTAACATTACTCCATTTTCTGTTTACCCTATGTCCATTATCCACTGGAATATCCGCGGCATTCGAGCCAATCGGGATGAATTGTCGATCCTCTTACGATCCTATTCGCCGGTCATCTTCTGTCTTCAGGAAACAAAGCTGCATCCCCATGACTGCTTTGTTCTCCCCCATTTTCAGTTCGTCCGATTTGATCTCTCCTCTGTTGAAGGCACTCCAGCCCATGGTGGACTCATGATTCTTCTCCATGATACTCTCCATTATCACCCAATCCCCTTAACCACCTCCTTCCAAGCCGTCGCTATCCGTCTTTCCCTTTCTGGATATACCTTTTCTCTTTGTACTGTATACATTCCATCGTCCACACCAATGGCACGAGCTGATCTCCTTCATCTTCTTGGTCAGCCTCCACCCCCCTATTTGCTGGTTGGCGACTTCAATGCCCACCACCCGCTTTGGGGATCTCCACATCCTTGTCCACGTGGCTCACTATTGCTAGACGTCTTCCACCAAGCGGATCTAGTGTGCCTCAACGCTGGGGCCCCTACATTTTTTTCTGCCTCCACGACAAATTTCTCTCATTTGGACCTTTCTGTCGGTACTGTTCCGCTAGCCCGGCGCTTTGAATGGTTCGCCCTTGATGACACATTCTCGAGTGACTACTTTCCATGTGTCTTTCGACTGCAGCCTCAACTGCCATATATGCGCCCGCGACGCTGGAAGTTTGCCGAAGCCGACTGGAAACTTTTTTCGTCTGTAGCGACATTCGATGACCGTCACTTTTCTAGCGTCGACGATGAGGTCACACATCTTACCGACGTTATTCTTACAGCTGCGGAACGTTCAATACCACGCACCTCCGAATTGCCCCGGCGCCCCCCAGTTCCTTGGTGGAACGAGGCATGCCGTGATGCAATACGTGAGCGGCCACGTGCTCTCCGCGTTTTCCGCCACCATCCTACTTTGGCCAACTGTATCCGCTATAAGCAGTTCCGTGGGCGATGCCGTCGCGTCATCTGCGATAGCAAGAAGGCGAGCTGGAAATTCTTTACTAGCTCATTTAACAACTTCACTCCCTCCTCGGAAGTTTGGAATCGAATTCGACGGTTATCTGGCGCGCCTCATTTCTCCTCAATCTCTGGACTCACTGTCGCGCGTGATACGTTGGTGGACCCCGTCGCAATATCTAACTCCTTGGGTAATCACTTTGCTGAGATTTCGAGCTCTTCAAATTACCCGCCAGCGTTTCTCCCGAAGAAACGTGCAGCGGAAGTGCAACCTGTTGCTTTCTCCTCTCAAAATTGCGAAAGCTATAATACTGTTTTCTCCATGCGGGAACTCCAACATCCACTCTCTTCTTCTCGCTCCTCCGCCCCAGGACCGGATGGTATCCACATCCAAATGTTGCTGCATTTATCAACCCAAAGTCTGCGTTACCTCCTTCGCCTTTATAATCGAATTTGGACCGACAGTACTTTTCCCAGACGATGGCGGGAAGCTATCGTCGTTCCTGTTCCGAAACCTGGAAAGGACAAACATCTCCCCTCTCGCTATCGCCCCATGTCTCTCACGAGTAGTGTATGTAAGGTTTTGGAGCGTATGGTGAATTGCCGTTTAGCTTGGTGGCTGGAGTCCCGCAGTCTTCTAACACCTGCCCAATGCGGTTTCCGAAAGCATCGTTCTGCAGTTGACCATTTTGTTTCTCTCTCCACTTATATCATGAACAATTTTCTCCGGAAACGCCAAACAGTAGCAATATTTTTTGATCTGGAGAGAGCATACGATACCTGTTGGAGGACAGGCATCCTCCGCACACTGTTCTCTTGGGGCTTTCGAGGTCGGCTGCCCCTTTTTCTTCGCGAATTTATGGCAGAGCGCACATTTAGAGTGCGGGTGAACACTACTCTCTCCCGTACTTTCTCCCAAGAAAATGGGGTACCCCAGGGCTCCGTGCTAAGTGTTGTACTGTTTGCCATTGCCATAAATCCAATTATGGATTGTCTCCTTCCTGATGTCTCAGGCTCCCTCTTTGTGGACGATTTTGCGATCTACTACAGCTCTCAACGGACCAGCCTTCTTGAACGACGCCTTCAAGGCTGTCTCGATCGCCTCCACTCTTGGAGCATCGAGACAGGCTTCCGCTTTTCTCCCAGTAAGACCGTTTGTGTTAATTTTTGGCGTCGTACGGAGTTTCTTCCACCCTCCTTACATCTAGGACCTGGCAACCTTCCGTTTTCGGACGTCGCTAAATTCTTGGGTCTTATGTTTGACAGAAAACTGTGCTGGTCCTCCCTTGTTTCCTATCTTTCGGCTCGCTGTCTGCGATCCCTCAACACCCTGAGTGTCCTGAATGGTACCTCCTGTGCAGCGGACCGAGTGGTCCTTCTCTGCCTCTATCGCTCCTTAGTGCGCTCGAAATTGGACTATGGAAGCATTATTTACTCCTCTGCTCGGCCTATTCTTCGGCGTCTCGACTCTATCCACTACCGTGGATTACGTTTAGTGTCTGGAGCTTTTTACACCAGCCCTGTGGAAAGCCTTTATGCTGAGACTGCTGAACCTCCGCTGTCCAATCGGCGAGCAGTCCTTCTGAGTCGCTATGCTAGCCATCTGTCTTCCATGCCTGCTAATCCAGCCCATGACTTTTTTCGACGCCTCCTTTGATGTAGCGTATGCAGGACGCCCCCCCCCCCCCCCCTCCCTCCCACTACCAGGAGTCCGCTTCCGTCAACTGCTCCATTCTCTTTCCTTTCGCTTTCCTAAAACCACCTTGACAACTTGGGGTACAGCACCGCCTTGGCTCCGTCCCCGGACCTGCCTGCTCCGAGACCTTTGTCAATTTCCCAAGGATGGTACCCTTCACTTGTTTATCGTCGGGCATTTTCTGCTCTATGTGCGCAAATGAAGGAAGCCACATTTATTTACACTGATGGCTCGAAAACATAGTTAGGTGTAGGGAGTGCCTATATTGTTGGCGACACCCCAAATCAATTTCGGCTTCCTGACCAGTGTTCGGTTTATACTGCGGAGGTTTACGCTGTTCTCCAGGCTGTCCATTACATCCGCCGCCATCAGCGGATACAGTACGTTATCTGCTCAGATTCTCTTAGCTCTCTCCTCTGTCTCCAAGCTCTTTACCCTGTGCACCCTCTGGTCCACCGGATTCAGGACTGTCTGCGCTTGCTCCACCTGGGGGGCGTCTCCGTGGCGTTCCTCTGGCTCCCGGGACACGTTGGTATCTGTGGAAATGAGGCGGCCGATATTGCAGCCAAGGCTGTAGTCTCTCTTTTTCGGCCAGCTATTCAATCGATTCCCTTCGCCGATCTACGGAGCGTTTTATGTCGACGTGTTATTCATTTATGGCACGCATTGGTCGACACTTCCCCATAATAAATTGAGGGACGTGAAAGCTTTTCCTTGTGCTTGAACCTCTTCCTCCCGAACGCGTCGTCGGGAGTAGGTAATTTTAACTAGACTTCGGATAGGGCACTGTCTTTTTAGCCATCGACATCTTTTAAGCGGCGATCCTCCCCTACTCTGTCCCCGCTGCTCTCAGCTGTGGACGGTAAGACACCTTTTGAGTGCCCCTATTTTACTCCATTACGCGCCCGTCTACAGCTGTCGCCTGATATATAGGCGATTTTAGCAGATGACACGCGCTCAGCCGACCGCGTTCTCAAGTTTATTAGTGCCCGTGGAATGACGTCAGTCATTTGAAGCTTTTTTTGGGGACAACCAACCCCTTTCTGTAGTGGATTTTTAAGCCTTCCTTCTGCTTTTAGCTTCTCCAATTTTTTGAGTTTCGTTCCCATTTCTGCTGGTTTCCATTTTCGGTTTTTATTGTTTCCTAAGTCACGGACCGGGCGCTAATGACCATAGCAGTTTTGCGCCCTAAAACAAAACAAAAATAGCTAATTCACAGGGAACAATTAAAACCATATGTTGAGTCGTGAAGAAAGCGTGTGGTCAGCAGCATAAAGTCGAGGATATGAAGTCAGTACGCAGTAAAGATGTTTCTGTTACTGATAAGTCAGGTATAGGTACAGTATTTATCAGTCAGTTTCTGAACATAGCTGATGGAATTAAATAAAAACTTTATTTCCACAGAGAACCATAAAAATCTTTTGGAAAATGGCTTTCGGAGATTGATATCTGACATAGTCTTTAGTGATTTAGTTATTGACTCGGTCTCCCCATCGCCAGTATCACGTAGGAGTAAGTACTTTAATGGGTATGACGGAGTATCTAGCAGAATACTGAAGTATTGTTCTGCAAACGTTAGCCTTGTACTTAGCCATATTTGTAATTACTCCTTTAGGAATGGCCAGTTGCCTGAACTATTCAAGTACTCAATAGTAAGGCCGCCTTATAAAAAGGGACGAAGAAATAATGTGAGACTATCTTATACCTATTTATGTGCCACCAGTGTTTGCTGAAGTTATTGAAAAGGCTGTGTGTATAAAGATAATTGATCATTTCATTTCACATAATTTGCTGCCAAATGTTCGGTTTGGTGTTAGAAGTGTTCAACAAATGTGAATGCTATATTCTCTTTCCTGTGTGAGGTACTGGATGGATTAAACAAAATGGGAGGAGTATCTCACAATAGCGTCACCTCTTACTTTAAGAACAGACGGCAACAGGTCGCTCTCCACAGTAGTGAGAATGCCTGTGATGTGGGGTCCGAAAGGGACAGGGTTAAATGTGGGGTGCCCCAGGGATCAGTGCATGCACCACTCCTGTTACTCATTTCTGTAAATGATGCTGCTCCTAAAATATTTCTGTTTGTTCGTGGCACTGCTTGGTGGTAACGGATGTTGTGGCCAACATTGGCACTTTTACCAATAGTGCAGTTAGAGATATAAGTTCAAGGCTTGTAGAAAATAAACTAACACTGAGTCACAATAAGACTCGTTTTTACACTTTCTAACACACAGTTCAACAAATCTCGACGTTCTAGTTACACAGAATGGGCAGTGAGACTGAACCGCCGTGCATCTTGTTCAAAGATTTAATGCTGCCTTTCTTACTATCAGAACAGTATCTGAAGTATGTGATAGTTCAGCACGGACAGTAGTCTACGTCAGTTACTTTCATTCATTTACGATGTATGGTATTATATTTTGGGATAACTTTCCCATTTTCAAAGGGTATTTTTGGCTCAGAAACGGGCGGTTCGGACAAATACTGGTGTAAGTTCGCGAACTTCTTGCCGACCCCTTTTCTTTATGTTGGATATTCTGACACTGGTGTCCCAGTATACACTGAAGAGCCGAAATACTTTGACCGATGGCCACCGCGACGCTGGATGTCGCCAAACGCCGTTGTGGGCATGTGAAGTGGTAACAAAAGTACCTAAGGGGAGCGGACGCGAACGGGAGATCACGCTAGCGAAGATACGGGCAGCAAATCAAGACCACAGTGCTGGTGCACGCACAAGTGTTTCGGAGCACACCGTTCATCGCTGAACACAGCGCAGCGCAGCAGACCACCCTGCGTGATCACATGTTGACCCAATGACATCGTCAATTACGACTGCAGTCGGCTCGTGACAATAGGGATTCGACTGTCGAGCAGTAAGACGTGTCGACTCTACTGGTGAATCATATATGTGCTACACTACGTCGATGGTCGTTTCCACAAACACCGTCATCGAGGTGAATTGCAACTCGAAATGCGCGGCGCGGACGCAGGCCGGTGGGAGCAGGATTATGCCATGGAGGACATTCTCCAGCGCTTGCATGGGACCTGTGGTAGTAACCGAAGGCACGCTGACAGCTGCGAACAGCCTGCATCCCTTCATGCTTAATGTCTTCCCGGACGGCGATGTCATCTTTCTATAACTGTGCGTCTCGGAAGCAGAACCGTGCTACAGTGTTTTGAGGAGCATTATGACTAATTTACGTTGATGTCTCGGTGACCAAATTCGCCTGATGTATTCCTATGGAACGCATCTGGGTCGCTATCGGGCGCCATCACCGCGTACGCAAGTCAGTGGCCCGTTATTCACGCGAATTACATGACCTGTGCGTAGATATCCAATGCCACAAACCTACCAACAAACTGTCGGATCTCTGACACGCACAATCCGTCATTTATTGCAAAGACGGACAGACAAGCTATTAAACAGGTGATTATAATGTTTTGGCTCATTAATCATATTCTTAAACGTCGTCTCTTGTTAACAGTCTCAACCTACTCCCAAGAGCTAGCAGCTTTCACTCAAATAATACTAGCAGAGATTCAATTTTCATTTGAATCGCAGCTCCTTGGATCTTGTGCAGAAAGGCGTGCAGTATTCTGCTACATCCATTTTCAAAACGCTATGTCAAGAACTCAAAATCGTAGCAGTAATCGACGCGCTTTCAAATTTAAACTTAAGCGTCACTTCGGTTAGTTTGGACACGGGTACTTATTTCTGCCGGTGGGTGCTTAGCAGGTTGCGATACAAAACTGACGGGAGAGGCCCCGTCTTCCTCAGTTGCCTCCAGTGGTTAATTGGAGCAGCTCCGTGGAGTTCAGTAGCACAGAAGTTGCCACCTTTTGTACGTCTTCGTGCTTGCCTACTGTTCTCAGTAGCAGCCGTGGACCTTAAAACACCGGTTCCAAATATTTCACGTTAATGGTAACGCAGCCTCAATTATTTATGATGCGTACCATCACAAAAATGCTTAACAATTATGACGTTCTTCGGAAATGAACAGCTCCTCTACAAAAATCAACGGATTCCGCAGACAGAGGTGCTACGAAACTCTGCTCGCTCTGTTCCTCCATGAGATCCACAGCACAGTGGACAACGGCGCTCAGGTTGATGCCGTGTTCCT
Source organism: Schistocerca americana (assembly GCF_021461395.2). Taxonomy (NCBI): domain Eukaryota; kingdom Metazoa; phylum Arthropoda; class Insecta; order Orthoptera; family Acrididae; genus Schistocerca; species Schistocerca americana. Next base: position 595,510,734 of record NC_060124.1, on the reverse strand, counting down.
GGAGTTCAGTAAGGCATTTCACACCGTCTCGCAAGGCCCTTTAATGAAAAAAAAATACGAGCTTATGGAGTATCGGAGCAGACCTGCGATAGGATTCAAGACTTTCTTGCAGATGAAACACAACACGTCGCTCTTAACGGAAATAAATCGAGAGGTGTAAAGGTAAAATCTGGAGTACCACTGGGATGTGTGACAGGACCTTTATTAATTCACAATATATATAAATGCTCTAGCAGGGAGCGTCGGATGCTCATTAAGCCTACTCGCAGATGATGCAGTTGTTTATACCAAAGTAGCAACGCCAGAATATGGTAAGAATTTGCAGAACGACCTGCAGAGTGTTGATGAATGGTACACACGCTGTCAGTTGACCCTAATAATGTAAGATATTGCACATACATTCAAAAAGAAATCCACTACTGTACAGCTACTGTTGATGACAAACACCTGGAGACAGCGTCTGCCGTAAAATATCTAGGCGTAACTATCCAGAGCGACCTTCAGTGGAATGACCATATAAAACAGATAGTGGGAATAGCAGACACAGGACTCAGATTCATCGCAAGAATCTTAAGGAAATGTTGTCACCCACGAAGGAAGTCACTTATAAGCCGCTTGTTCACCCGATTCTTGAGTATTGGTCATCTATCTGGGATCCCTATCAGGTAAGACTGATCCAGAGAAGAGTGGCGCGTTTCATCACGGTACCGTTTAGCTGGCGAGAGAGCATTACGGAGATGCTAAACAAAGTCCACTGGCAGACGTTACAAGAGAGACGTTATGCATCAAGGAAAGATTTACTACTGGAATTTCGGGACAGTACTTTTCAGGAGGAGACAGACGGCATATTACTTCCTCCCACATATATTTCGCGTAATGACCGCGAGGAGAAAATTCGAGAAATTAGAGCCAAAACAGATCCAGTACAGAGAATTGCCGTCAATCATTCTTGCCACGCACTATTCGCGAGTGGAACGGGGGTGGAGGGATCAGGTAGTGGTACCAAATTACACTCCGTCACAAACCATTAGGTGGCTTGTGGACTACGATGTAGGTGAAATGCAACGGTCTGTATATCGAATCGTAGGCACGACAAACCTAATCGTGCTTACTAGATCGTTCTGTCACCTGCCCCTGCCTGGCCTTCAGATTATACTTTATTCGTGAATAATGAATAAAAAAAATAGGAGTGCGGGTTAGCTACTACAAACATCATTGTGAACGCATTATTGTGGCCAAGATATAAACTTGTACTACTGTAGTAGGCATGGGCTTTGTGTCTATGCCAACTAGCTCTGCAGATGATGAAGAAATAGATGAAATGTATGACGAGATATAAGAAATTATTCAGGTAGTGAAGGGAGCCGAAAATTAAGTCATGGGTGACTGGAATTCGTCAGTAGGAAAAGGGAAAGAAGGAAACATAGTAGGTGAATATGGATTGGGCGAAAGAAATGAAAGAGGAAACCGTCTGGTAGATTTTTGCACAGAGCGTAACTCAATCATAGCTAACACTTGGTTCAAGAATCATAAAAGAAGGTTGTACACATGGAAGAATCCTGGAAATACTAGACGGTATCAGATAGATTATATAATGGTAAGACAGATTTAGGAACCAGGTTTTAAATTTTAAGACATTTCCAGGGGCAGATGTGGACTCTGACCACAATCTATTGGTTATGAGCTGTAGATTAAAACTGAAGAAACTGCAAAAAGGTGGTAATTTAAGGAGATGGGATCTGGACAAACTGATTAAACCAGAGGTTGTACAGAGTTTCAGGGAGAGCATATAGGAACAATTGACAGCAATGGGGGAAAGAAATACAGTAGAAGAAGAATGGGTAGCTCTGAGGGATGAAGGTAGTGAAGGCAGCAGACAATCAAGTAGGTAAAAAGACGAGGGCTAGTAGAAATCCGTGGGTAACAGAAAAAATATTGAATTTAATTGATGAAAGGAGACAAAATAAAAATGCAGTAAATGAAGCAGGCAAAAAGGAATACAAACGTCTCAAAAATGAGATCGACAGGAAGTGCCAAATGGCTAAGCAGGGATGGCTAGAGGACAAATGTAAGAATGTAGAGGCTTGTCTCACTAGGGGTAAGATAGATACTGCCCTCAGGAACATTAAAGAGACCTTTGGAGAGAAGAGAACCCCTTGTGTGAATATCAAGAGCTCAGATGGAAACCCCGTTCTAAGCAAAGATGGGAAGGCAGAAAGGTGGAAGGAGTATATAGAGGGTTTATACAAGGGCGATGCACTTGACGACAATATCATGGAAATGGAAGAGGATGTAGATGAAGACGAAATGGGAGATAAGATACTGCGTGAAGAGTTTGACAGAGCACTGAAAGACCTGAGTCGAAACAAGGCCCCGGGAGTAGACAACATTCCATTAGAACTACTGATGGCCTTGGGAGAGCCAGTCATGACAAAACTCTACCATCTGGTGAGCAAAATGTATGAGACAGGCGAAATACCCTCAGACTTCAAGAAGAATATAATAATTCCAATCCCAAAGAAAGCAGGTGTTGACAGATGTGAAAATTACCGAACTATCAGTTTAATAAGTCACAGCTGTAAAATACTAACGCGAATTCTTTGCAAACGAATGGAAAAACTAGTAGAAGCCGACCTCGGGGAAGATCAGTTTGGATTCCGTAGAAATGTTGGAACACGTGAGGCAATTCTAACCTGACGACTTATCTTAGAAGAAAGATTAAGGAAAGGCAAACCTACGTTTCTAGCATTTGTCGACTTAGAGAATGCTTTTGACAATGTTAACTGGAATACTCTCTTTCAAATTCTGAAGGTGGCAGGGGTAAAATACAGGGGGGGAAAGGCTATTTACAATTTGTACAGAAACCAAATGGCAGTTATAAGAGCCGAGGGGCATGAAAGGGAAGCAGTGGTTGGGAAAGGAGTGAGACAGGGTTGTAACCTCTCCCCGATGTTATTCAATCTGTATATTGAGCAAGCAGTAAAGGAAACAAAAGAAAAATTCGGAGTAGTTATTAAAATTCATGGAGAAGAAGTCAAAACTTTGCTGTTTCTGACAGAATTACAATGTCATCGGCGGATCTCAAAGGACTTGGAGGAGCAGTTGAACGGAATGGACAGTGTCTTGAAAGGAGGATATAAGATGAACGTCACCAAAAGTAAAACGAGGATAATGGAATGTAGTCAAATTAAATCTGGTGATGCTGACGGAATTAGATTAGGAAATGAGACACTTAAAGTAGTAAAGGAGTTTTGCTATTTAGGGAGTAAAATAACTGATGATGGTCGAAGTAGAGAGGGTATAAAATGTAGACTGGCAATGGCAAGGAAATCGTTTCTGAAGAAGAGAAATTTGTTAACATCGAGTATAGATTTAAGTGTCAGGAATTCGTTTCTGAAAGTATTTGTATTGAGTGTAGCCATGTATGGAAGTGAAACATGGACGATAACTAGTTTGGACAAGAAGAGAATAGAAGCTTTCGAAATGTGGTGCTACAGAAGAATGTTGAAGATAAGGTGGGTAGATCACGTAACTAATGAGGAGGTATTGAATAGGATTAGGGAGAAGAGAAGTTTGTGGCACAACTTGACTAGAAGAAGGGATCGGTTGGTAGGACATGTTTTGAGGCATCAAGGGATCACAAATTTAGCATTGGAGGGCAGCGTGGAGGGTAAAAATCGTAGAGGGAGACCAAGAGATGAATACACTAAGCAGATTCAGAAGGATGTAGATTGCAGTAGGTACTGGGAGATGAAGAAGATTGCACAGGATAGAGTAGCATGGAGAGCTGCATCAAACCAGTCTCAGGACTGAAGACCACAACAACAATCACAGTCACCATTTATTTCCCAGTGTATGCACTCTCTCTCTCTCTCTCTCTCTCCCTCTCTCTCTCTCTAATCAAAGGCTGGACAAGTTAACCGAACGTTCGTTTGTGCTGCAAATTGTTCCGTTTTTGTTGTCCTGCAGTAAGACGATCTCTGCAAGGCTTGTACTATTCCAGTGTGTGTAGTATCCGATACTACAATTGTAACGGGCTACCTCGCATTTTCATACGTGTGTTTATGGGAATACGTACATGATTTTACCAGAGCTGCCCTACTTTTAGTCTGTAGAACTGCACTGTTGCCTCCTACAACCCTTTAATTAATAATTAGAAAACCTTATTAGAAAAGGTGATGTCCGATACTGGCGACGGTCGAGATTGCAGAAAATCATCAGGTAGAGTCAAATCTAAAACGCCTGGCTTCCGATTCCCACTTAGCAGGTAGTCTCTACCACCCCTGTCACCACATGCGTTCTATTGAAAGAGAACTGACGGAAGCCGCTACATCTACATCCTAATGGGAAACAAATGTGTGTGTATAGCTATTTTAGTATATTATCTAATACTGCAGCTGTACTTAATGTTATGCAATTTATTCGGTACCAAAATTCGCTTTTTAACCCTCGGAATCAACATTTCCGCTCATGACCGTAATTTTACTGCTTCGGTCGAAATTTTGATAAGTCTACCCGCTCCTGCGGAAAAGGAGTCTTACAGAAGGACTGACAGGCTGACGCATAGCAAATGACAAAAAATATTTTTGGTGTGACGTAATTGCTAAAAAGACGCTATTCGGATTTTCTCCTTACTTGTAGTTAAAATCTTGCTTATTGCTTAATTTGATGACTCTAGGCCAACCGGAAATACTTTATAGGTTTTGATGAGTCAGTTTGCGCTTATTAAAATATGTGATACAAATGTCCGTAGCTTTTGATCTCATTGTCTTAACAGCTTACATTTATTACAGAGCCAAGGGATAGTATACCTTAGTATGCGACATAACTTTAAACTTCAGACTACTAGCGGTTCATGGGAAAAAGGGTTTTTAAGTCAGACAAGCTGACAGACAACAGACCCTGCCCTAAAAAGACAGTCATCATCTTTAATGATTTGTAGTGACGGAAAGATGTGCTCGTCTATTCATCTAATCGTTTCATCAGTCAGGTTGGTGGTGTCGGAAACTTGTTTGTTATTTGCGTTTGCAATGGTTGCTAAACACATATATCCTCTCCACAGGATTTTGGTAGGGTGGTAATAATGATGACAGTGCCACTAAAGCAGAGTCATTAAACACGGTTTTCCCAAACTCCTTCACCAAAGAAGACGAAGTAAACATTCCTGAATTCCAATCAAGAACAACTGGCAAGATGAGTAGCATAGTAGGTGTAGAAAAGTAGCTTACATCACTTGATAAAGGCAAGGTCTCCGGTCCTGATTGTTTATCAGTCAGGTTCCTTTTACAGCATGCTGATACAATAGCTCCATATTTAGCAATTACATACAACTGCTCGCTCACAGAAGGATCGTACCTAAAGACAGGAAAATTGCTCAAGTTATAACAATGCCCAAAAAGGGAATTAGGAGTGATCTGCTCAGTTACAGCCCCATCCCACTAACGTGGATTTTGAGTAGGGTTTTGGGATATATACTTAATAAAACATTTTCTTCGAGGTACTTCATAATGTTCTAACAGATACAGTCAGCACGCATCCAGAAAATATCGTTCTTACGAAACACAACTAGCTCTTTATACTCAGGAAGTAATGAGTGCTATCGACAGGGGATGTCAAATTGATTACATATTTTTAGACTTCCAGAAGGCTTTCGACACCGTTCCTCACAAGCGTCTTCTAAACAAATTGCGTACCTATGGAATATCGCATCAGTTGTGCGACGGTATTTGTGATTTCCTGCCAGAAAGGTCACAGTTCGTAGTAATAGACGGAAAATCGTAGAGTAAAACAAAGTAATATCCGGCGATCCCCCAGGAAAGTGTTATACCAAAGCGAATTGCAAAATGATTTAGATAAGATCTGTGTGGTGCGAAAAGTGGCAGTTGCCCCTGAATAAAGAAAAGTGTGAAGTTATTCACTTGAGTACTAAAAGAAACCTGAGCTGTGTGCGGCTCGCGTTGGTGCCGTCCATAGCTCGGCATCTTGTAATGGCGATAGTGGCGCCTCGCTTTCTTAGTGTGTTCACTGGCGCCGGTACGTTTGATCGCGTTGCCTGTCCGTGAGTGGCAGTAGCAGCAGCGCTTATCGATAGCACGTACTGTGGTACCATCTTTGGAGCAGCCTGTAATATTTCCGGTTCGTCGTGTGTCGAACAAGAGGCGTTGGGACAGAGCAGCAGTCATGTCCGGACAGCCAGTATTCGCCCGACCGCTCTGTCCGACGGAAGGATGTGGCCGGTTTTAAATGAGCAGTTATTTTAATGCTCTCTGTGTACTGGGTTTGGTGTGAGTGGCAGGGCTAACGGACACGAGGTCGTTTGGGGGCGCAGCAGAGAGCAGGTGCGTGCAGCGCGGGGGCAAGCCAGAGCCACTGGCGGATCGAGGAGGGGTAGCTGCGAGGGCGAAGACTTCGTTGCACACCGAGCCCTGGAGGTTTGAGTGAAGAGTTAACTGCTAATGCAGCCTCGACTATTCTGACATCTCGACTTTGGCAGGCGGGTTGTTGCTCCCAGGGCCTCTGAGCCTGGTGGCAACGAGTGAAGTGTTTCGAGGCGGTGAAATATTGCAGCCGTCTTTCTCTGTTTGTTATTCATCACTCAATTTAATATTATTCTTATTAGTGGATTACAACCGGTGGTATTTTCTGCCTTGTGGTCGCTAATGCCCCAGTTTCCTGCCACGGAGGTTAGGGTACCTTTCCGGCAGTGTACCTTTCCTCGTCGTGTTGATGCTGTCCGACGAGGCGTGTGCTTTGACAACTTCTTGTATTGTACTGTGCATATTTTTAGGGAGGTCTACCTTGGTTCTAGTGCTTCCTTCGGCCTTGGGTGTTTCCTGAAGACGTAGTGCTGTCTCTTCGCCCTTGCCTAAAAATATTCCATCGTTGTACCGGTGACTAGACGTTAGGCGGATTGGTTAGTCGGTCGGCGTTTAATCTTTCCCTAGCTCGAGTAGTTCTAGTTGCCATCCTGTTACGTCACTACAACTCCTGGCTACCTGTCTCACCCTGCCTTATGTTTGAACTACCTTCCCAGGCTGACCCTTGGAACACTTGCTGAGAACCGCTTGTCCTGATTCCTTAGATTGTGATGTTTGTTTGAAGGATATTTGTAATTCTCTAATTATTGTTGATGTGGCCGTCAGCCGAACAATAATGTCACTTCTTCGGTGATAAGGCCTTCAGCCGTGTTACAGTACGTTTTTTAAGCAAACTTGTTTTAAAAGCAAGGTATTTATTTTAAAAGTGCTATTTGGAATTGTTCTTCTGACTTCTAATTCAGGCCTTCAGCCGTTTGTTGTTTGAGGTTATTGTTGGTGCTATCATACAGTCAATTGTGTCTTTTTAAGAGATTATTTAGAGAAATTAAAATTTTAAAACAAAGTTCACGTATTTGTTGTGCAACCGAGAGTAACTGATTACGACCCCATCCACAATTGTGTTCTCTCAGGTAGGGTCCGCACTTTGAGGTCGTGGAGCTCAGAACTAGCAGCAAAATACACGGAGATGAGACAAATGGGTGCTGTCTGGTCAGTATTCCCACGGCTGACCACAGGCTCGCAGTGGCGACGTGAAAACTCATGGTTCACTGCTGCAGCAGCAGTGCCTGCAAACACGAAGAGCATTTCATCACAAATATGGTGCTGATTGCACTGTTATCGGGTATGTGCAGCATGTTTCTACAGCGCTCTTTGTGCGTGTGTTGTGCGCTGTTTGAATCCACAGAGTGGTAGATTAATTATAACTGAGTCTTTGGAGAATAATGTTACCAACAAACGGTTCTCAATCTCTGCAAGTCTCTTAAGCTCGCGATTTATTGTACCGTGACTCTGTGAGTCTATGACTTCACGTACGGAAATAGTTTCTTTTTGCTACACTGTGGTCTTTACTCAGTTTCGTTTGTGTATGGTGAGGACGTGTTTACTTCGGAGTAGTTCCGCGTCTGTTCATGAGTCTTACGGCGACATAGCGCTGTAATATTTTGAGAGTTACATGTTTTTATATTCTATCTGGAAACGCGGGAAGACACAGCCCACCGTCAACGTGATTCCAGGACTATATTTTGTCGGTAAATTTTCTCCCCACGTGTAGTGGGGTAATATGTCAGCTACACTGGTCCTGCTCACATCTGAAGGACACTCATTGTATCGATGAACAGATACGTTTTTGTAGAAATGTTTTAAATACTGCAATGCACTAGCTGTCCAGCGAGTATCTTTGTATTTCTATGGATCAGTTGAAATAATTTTGGGAGCAATAACCACACTCTGGTTTTCCTCTGGCAAATATACGAGCCTTACAGTGATCTCGCATATACAAACAATATTGCAGGGTTTACTTTGTTTAGACATCGTAATCACTTGTCTTCACTCAACATGGGAGTCCACCTGGCTGAAAATGGAGTCACCCATGCAATTTCAGCATAACAAACTCGATTGAGAAATTATTTAACATCGACGATGGATTTCACACTTGTGTGGCATCACCAGATTGTGTAAAAGAACCTGTATATGTAATCCATCTGTCATAAAGCCATATAAAATGGAAAATGGACGCAACAATGGCAGTAGCCCACAGAAGGTTTAAAAGAATGATGGTTGGCGGTAGCAGAGCAAGCCTGTTTCTGATTGGTCTAGAGAAAAGGGGGTGGGAAAGGGAGTACTCGGCGCTAAATTTGTTAGCAACATTTACCTGAAAGGTCGTCGGTGCAATACGACAGGTTTACTGTGGCGGACTGCCCCCTCCCCCAATGACTGAGTGCTATTTGTGACAGCCGCCAGGTCGCTTGCGTGGACACAGATACGTATTATTTAAATAACGCAAATTTCTCCACCCCACCTGGGGAGACGGTCTGGCGTAGTGTTAGGCAGACATGCAGTGCTCTCCCAATCGCGACTCGGTGGCCGCGACCGCACAGGGAGTTCAGTACCTGCTGGCATTATACAGTGAACACGGGGGTGGAGACCCTCGTAATCCAGGTGTGTATTTGTAGCGTTCTTTGAATTTCCACCGACGTGTTGGGACATGTTTACTGTTACATTACAGCGGGCAGGAGACTTCTCGGCCACAACTGATATAGCAGCAGTGTGAGCCACCAGGCTGGAGATGACTACACCCCAACGTTCTCAGCAATTGGTCAGCGTGCCCTCGGTCATATTCCAAGCAGCAGTTTCCGTGGCTATCCATATACAGTTTGCAGTCAGAGGGGTAGGCCACCGTCAGCGAACTGATGTTCGCTGTGGTGGTTTCACTGATTGGACGGTTGTATCCCTAGGTGCGTATTTTATAGCGCTGTACAGCATATGAAACAGTATCTTCCGTTGGAGGCATCGGTATTTTATAATGTTGTCACGCAGTATAGTAATGTAGTGGTGGTTTGGCAGGGGTTTGTCTATTGGAGTGTGGTATTTCTAATGTTACAACTTTGGTTAGACATCGGTAGTGCTTATAGATTTTGCTATTACATAATTTCTACCAATACATTCGTTTCTAACATATACACCATGACGTCCCAAAACCCACCCACACACACACACACACACACACACACACACACACACACACACACACACTAGTGATGGAGTGGTAACTTATCAATGATAAATAAGACCTATGTTGCATTGTGATTGCCTGAGGGCATCAAGACATTGACCCCCCGACGTCGGAACAGTGAGGTGGATCTTGTGTGATAGGACACAATAATTATAATTTAGGGAAGCCCGAAAAAAATTACGAAAATGGGTGAAAAATACGTAAAATTGGGGAAGATACCAAAAATATGGGAAATTTAGAAAAATTGCGGAAGAATGTTATAAATTAGAAACCATTTCACTGCGGAGTACAACTGACTGGGCTCATGCAGTTAAGCTGTACCTATAGAGAGAGAATTACTATTCATAATCTGCTATTGTTTATATCAAACCTGCACCTCTATCACGTGATGCTCAGACCTCGAATGAAAAGGGCTATGGGCCATTGACCTAGTTATGAGAGATGATGATGATGATGGGGAAAGGTGCTTGATCCACATTCGTCGATTGGGGCTCCCATCGGCTGAGAGGGGGTCCCTGCCATTTTTGTCACGTGATGACTATAGAGTTACGCCATCTACAGACAAGCTAATAATTACAAATTAAGAAAAATTCCGTAATTTATTCGAGAGAAAGAGTTTCGCAAACTGAGCAAGTCAGTAACGCGTTAGTACACCTCTGGCAGTTATGCGAACAGTTATTCAGCTTGGCACGGAACGATAGTCCTCCTGAGGAAATTCGAGTCAAATTCTTTCCAATTGGCGGGTTAGATCGTCAAAATACGGAGCTGGTAGGAAGGTGCTGCTCATAATGCTCCAAAATTTCTCACCTAGGGAGAGATCTGGCGACCTTGCTGGCCCAGGTAGGGCTTGGCAAGCACGATACAAGTAACAGAAACTCTACCTGCATGCATGCACCACTCTGCGGGGTGTCTCAAAATGTGTATTCGCTGGCCATAGGGACTTAGTTCGAAGTGGGACTCCTCACTGAAGACAATTCTACTCCAGTCAATGTGATTCCAGGCCCGAATGAACAGCGAAGACGTGCATGACGACGCCCTGGACAGTGATTGGATACCAACTTGACTGCCGCCCGCCGTACGGCCTACGAACCAGAAGTGATGGTCTGGGTGGCATTTCACTTCACAGCAGAAGCCCTTCGGTCGTCAACCGTGGCACCCTTACGGCACAGCGGTGCGTCGACCACACTGTGCGCCCTGTTTTGTTGCCCTTCGTGGCATGCCACCCTGGGTTTACATTTCAGCAAGGTAATGCCCGCCCGCATAGGGCGAGAGCTTCTGCGGCCTGTCTTCGCGCCTTCCGAACCGTACATCGGCCAGCGAGGTCGTCAGATGTCTGGTCAGCTGAGAAAGTTCACAGCGTTACGGGCAGGGCCCTCCAACAAGCTCGGGGTTTCGACGATCTAACGTCCCAGTGGGACAGAATTTGACACGATATCCTTCAGGATGGCATCTAGAAACTCTGTCAATCAGTGACAAGCCGAATAACTGCTTGCATAAGGGCCAGCCGTAGACCAATGCATTACTGACTTTCTCAGTTCGTGAAGCTCTTTCTCTTGTATATATTATCCAAGTTTCTGAAATGGTACTCATTTATTTGTCTGTATTGTCTGCCGATTTCCGTCCAATTCCGATAACCACTTCGTGATGCGTCTCTTTTTGTCTTACAGTTTATATTTTGGATCATAATTAGCACCTTTTGCCTGGTAAAAAAGTACTTTTCTTGTCGATCCCACAAAGGAAAGTTTTCTCCAGTGAAAACCACTCGTCTCCAAAACTGGAGAGTTCTGTCGCCAGGCTTCTCTGTAGCAAGTAGACAATGTCTCTTTGAGAACAGTGTTTCTTGCTCTCAGTTCTGCTTTCCTTAGAAGACGAATGACTGTTCTGCTGCTAATAATGAAGCTTAAAACTTGCTGAATTTGTCGTGCGTTGACGAATGGATGGCTAATCACTGAAACAAAATATCCACCGGTCATGAGCTGCTGCAGCGGAATGTGGTCGCTCGTTCACGTTACCACCCTCTTCCTTTTTTCCTAATGCACTTGGCAACCGTTGTCTTGCGAATGCACATGGTCACGGTCGTGTTTAGGGCATGAAGTGGGTGGGGCAAACTGGGCAACTGCCCAGGGCGGCAGGTTTAACGAATGCTGCTTAGCAATATTTTGATAATCACTGAAGAAACGACTAAGCGGGGCTCAGTATCGATCTCCGGCAAAAGGAAGAGAAAGAAAGCATTGAAGATATTTTCTCGCCTTGACCTTTTTACAAAATCCTCAAACAATTCAGGTAGACAATAAACGCACTCTCCAACTGAAATTGTAGAAGACCAGGAGGAAACACACTAAAGACGAGCACACAACACTTTCACAATACGTAATTGGAAAATGGACCGCACACCATTGTCGAGGGACTTTTCACGGTACTGATACTTTTCTTTCATTCCTTTTTTTTGTATTCTGAAAAATGAACGGGATAAAACAAAATTAAGAGAATGACTAGTTAAAATCAAAACGTAAGTGTTACAAGCAGTTACTACTGTTGTTAAGAAACTTTCTACTCCAATTCTGTCTTTACATCGTGATGCTAAAAACTTCCACGTTCATTATAAGGACAGCTTCTTAAGGTGCGTGGAACGTCTTGCCAAATTTGGACTATTTCTTGCCAAACAACTGTCACAAAAGAAAGAATCTGCAAAGGAAAAAACACCATACTTGACTTCCGTTGCATACGAGGAATTAATGAGAATCATGGGGAAAAGTAGTTGACGAAAGACAGGTCCTCTTGGTGTATTCTCTTGAAAAGAAGAATGGGTCAAGAAACCACACCATCCAGTCCCATACGCGAGTGCAGTACACAACAAACGGTTTAACAGTGCCCCAAATTCAGGTTCTGTTTATTCACTGCTCCCTGCAAAGTAAAATGTGCTTCGTCATTCCACTGGATATTGTCTGGCCACATGTAATATCAACTTCGATCTGTGCCAGAAACCGAAGAACAAATTCAGAAAGTTGCTGTGGATCGTCAGGTTTCAGATGCTGCAACTTCTGAATCCTGTATGGGTGTTGTGCTTGTTGTTGTTGTTGTTGTTGTTGTTGTCTTCAGTTCAGAGACTGGTTTGATGCAGCTCTCATTGCTACTCTATCCTGTGCAAGCCTCACCCCCGAAGAACTTCGGCAACCTAAATTCTTCTGAATCTGTTTAGCGTATTCATCTCTTGGTCTCCTCAACGACTTTTACCCTCTATGCTTCCCTCCATTACTAAATTGGTGATACCTTGATGCCTCAACACATGTCCTACCAACCGATCCCTTCTTCTAGTGAAGTTGTGCCACAAATTTCTCTTCTCCCCAATCCTATTCAATACCTTCTCATTAATTATATTATCTACCCATCTAATCTTCAGCATTCTTCTGTAGCACCACATTTCGAAAGCTTCTATTCTCTTCTAGTCTAAACTGTTTATCGTCCATGTTTCACTTCCATACATGGCTACACTCAATACAAAAACTTTCAGAAACGACTTCCTGACACTTAAAGCTATACTCGATGTTAACAAATTTCTCTTCTTCAGAAACGCTTTCCTTGCCATTGCCAGTCTACATTTTATATCCTCTCTACTTCGACCATCATCAGTTATTTTGCTCCCCAAATAGCAAAACTCCTTTACTACTTTAAGTGTCTCATTTCCTAATGTAATACCCTCAGCATCACCGTACTTAATTCGACTACATTCCATTATCCTCGTTTTGCTTTTGTTGATGTTCATCTTATACCCTCCTTTCAAGACGCTGTCCATTCTGTTCAACTGCTCTTCCAACTCCTTTGCTGTTCCTGACAGAATTACAATGTCATCAGCGAACCTCAAAGTTTTTACTTCTTCTCCATGAATTTTAATACCTACTCCGAATTTTTCTTTTGTTTCCTTTACTGCTTGCTCAATATACAGATTGAATAGCATCGGGGAAAGGTTACAACCCTGTCTCACTCCCTTCCCAACCACTGCTTCCCTTTCATGCCCATCGACTCTTATAACTGCCATCTGGTTTCTGTACACATTGTAAATAGCCTTTCGCTCCCTGTATTTTCCCCTGCCAGCTTCAGAATTTGAAAGAGTATTCCAGCCAATATTGTCAAAAGCTTTCTCTAAGTCTACAAATGATAGAAACGTAGGTTTGCATTTCATTAATCTATCTTCTAAGATAAGTCGTAGGATCAGTATTGCCTCACGTCTTCCAACATTTCTACTGAATCCAAACTGATCCACCCTGAGGACGGCCTCTACCAGTTTTTCCATTCGTCTGTGAAGAATTCGTGTTAGTATTTTGCAATCGTGACTTATTAAACTGATAGGTGTTGACAGGTGTGAAAATTACCAATCTGCTTTCTTTGGGATTGAAAGTATTACATTCTTCTTGAAGTCTGAGGATCTTTCGCCTGTCTCATACATCTTGCTCACCAAATGCGAGGGTTGGACCTTTAATAGTGGCAACTATTTATTTACAGCTCGTACAAAGTAGATACTTGTTTGAAAGTTTTGCTGACCTCCAAAGTAGTCACCAGCATTGTGTATAACCCGTTGCCAGCGATGTGGAAATCGTAGGATATTCTTGGCAGTGCCAGTTGTGTTGACAGCTCAAGCGGCGCGGTCTGTTGCCCGACGAATTTGTAGCAGTTCTGAACCGAATGCCGTGAAGTGATTACTTCTGTATAGAAATGGAGTTGAACTCACGAGGGCTTAAGTCAAGGGAGTGCAGTAGGTGGTATAGCACTTAGCAGCCCATCAGTCAAACAAATCAGTAACAGCTTGCACTGTAGGTGATTGAGCATTGTGCTGCAAAATGATGGTCAAGTTCTGCAGAAAGTGTCATCACTTCTGTCTCTATGCTTAGAGACAGAAGTGATGGCACTTTCTGCAGGACTTGACCATCATTTTGCAGACAATTCTCAATCACATACAGTGCAAGCTGCCACTGATTTGTGTGACTGATGGGGCTGCTAAGTGCTATACGACCTACTGCACTCCCCTGAGTTAAGCCGTTGTGAGTTCAACAAGTAAGAACCGGGGGCTCAGGGAGGCAACAGTTTTGTCTATATAAGTAATGATTTTGGTAAGAAGGCGTCAGTCTTCGTTCAGCTGCTCGAGCAACATCATTTTTAAATTTTGTAACCTACATGCTCGATTAACGGATCTGACATTCCATGCTCCAATGCGAAGAACGCCAGTTTTCTTTCTCCTGATAGCCTCCTTAGTAGTCCCCGCCCAGAGATCCGAACGGAGGACAATTTTACTTCTGGAATATTTTACGCAAGAGGACGCCATCATTTAACCATACAATAAAACTGCATGCCCTCGGAAAAAAACTAGGGCTGTATCTTCCCCTTGCTTTCAGCCGTTAGTAGTACAAGCACATCAATGCCGTTTTGATTGATGGTACAAGGCCAGATCAGTGTATCGTCGTGACTTTTGCCTCTGCAACTACTGAAAAGGCTGCTGCCTATCTTCAAGAACCACACGTTTGTCTGGCCTCTCAACAGATACCCTTTCGTTGTGGTTACAAATACGGTACGGCTATCTGTATCTCTGAGACACGTAAGCCTCCGCACCAAGTGCAAGGCTGTGGTTCGTGGGAGAGAATTAGAGGGTAAAATATATCGCAAAACTTTCCATCGTGGGATGGACGATTCTCGTGACACTGCAGGTGCACTAGCACTTCCCAGGGCACATACTGCGTGGTCAGTTACAGCAACAGCAACAGCAGCCTCATCAGTAACTTCCACTGTGACAGGAGGCCTTCTCCTTCCAGATGCCACATCAAGCTCAGCCGGGTTTTCGAATTTGTAATGACATCGGGCCTGTCCCCAGACCTTTCCGTCAGCGATACTCTCTCAATCCAACATTGTTTTATGCGAGCGGCAGCAAATTCCAGTTTCACTAACAGTGCAGGGTCTCTCGTCTCGATAGCCACACTGTTCCCTCACGTTATGGCTTGCCAGATGAGAGCGTGGTTGTCACACTGTCATACAAACAGTTTACAGCGCCAGATTTGCACCTGGAGGAAAAAACTACAAATATTTCTTCCCGTGTAAAGCAGTTTCGCATTAACGAATTAGCATATCTACAAGTTTTGTTGTCATGCGATAATTACAGCCCGCAATGGACCTCCAGGAGTAATTGCACTTTAATTAAAACCACCCAGTATTTATCCTGTCTTGGAAGCGACAGTTAAAACGGTTTCTCTCTACACTCACTATATTCCTTATTCAGCACATATTCTATTTAGTGGGCTCAAGTACAGCAAAATGTTGCAATCATTCCACTTCTTTTTTTTGACATTTTTTGATAAATCCATCAACGTTTACCCTGATAACAAAACAGTGTAACTGTTTACTGAATAAAACAAATGAAAGATTTGTTATCCACATAGGTGTCTACTCATTAAGTTTCGAAAATTACATAAACATTTAATATAGGTATTCACTTCAACACTGAAATATCTTCACCGTGTGCACCACTGGTAACATGCAAAATATCAAGACAGTATTCAGTCTTTTGCCACACATTCTGCACCATGTGTGGTGTGATTGTGCTAATGGCTTCTCTGATGCGGTGTTGCGTTGTCACAATATCACGAACTGCTGTTTTGTACACACACCCCCAAAGAAAGAAATCTAAGGGGGTGATGTCAGGTGACCGTGGCGGCCAGGGAACTGGGCCCTCTCTGCCTGTCCACCTGTTGGGGAAGCTTTCATTGAGGAATCCCTGGAGCCCAGTGATGGGAACCGACATCTCGTTGGTAGATGATAGTGTCTTGTATATCCCACAGGTGAGGTACGGCATAATTCACCAACATGTCTAGGGGTTCACATATTTACTTATATTGATTTCGAGGAAGAAAAATGGGCGTCACTCGATCACACATTAACCACACCACAAAATAACGTTTTCACTGTCCCGAATCTGTTCTCGTACAATATGAGGATCTTCTGATTCCCAGACCCGGACATTACATTTGTTACCTCTGTCACAAACGTGAAATGTAGTTTCATCGGAAAAACACACAGGCGTCAAGAAATCATTGTCCTCATCCAAACCGTTCAGCATCTACATTGCAAATCGTTCATGTTTTGGGCCATCATCTATTTATATTGCGTGAAAAATTGGGACCTCGTATACCTTCATATTAAGACGTTTGCGAACCACTTTATGTACTGTACTCTTCGGCGCTCGAAGATCCCGCGAAGCTTGTCTAATCGGTTTGTGTGGCGACCTCGTGAATGCAGTTTGAGCTACCTGCACAGAATCACCCGAAACAAGTGGTCTGCCGCTGCTTGAGGTGATTTTTTTCTGTAATGGGACACAAACTTTCGCTTCACTGTGTTCCATGATTACGTTTCCACTAGCCACACAACATACTGTGTTTTCTCTGGGGAGGGGAAACCGTTTTTACATTGTAGCTCACAAGGTGCGCCTTTTCGCAAAAGTGTCGAATGAGACACAGTGCTATAGAAATCTAATGAGTCCCCAGTACACCTGTAACAAAAAAAACATCATAAAGATTTAATATTCAAAGTGGGGTAAAAACTTATGGGCACGCTGTATTTAATTCTTTCAGTGGTTGTAGTCAGTGCTGGAATAATTAAGCACATTTTTCGTTAAAGGCAATTTGACTGTTAAATCCCTTTCTACAATTGGACAGGCTGGCTGCAAGAGAAAAAGCTTGCAAAACATCGAACAAAGATAGCGAGGCAGTGGTGAGAGCATCGCTGTCAATTATTGGGAATTAAAGTGTGTAGCCTTTGTTGAACTCTGAAGCTAGAGGCATAACGGAGAAATTGTGTAGTTGTGAAACATCTTCTACGATTGCGGGTTGGGGTAACAATTCTCGAAAGGTGCAGTGCTGTAAGTAAGCAATTAAAACAGCAGACACGGACGTAGCCAGCGTTCCGCAGTTGCACAGTTCAGTAGTTAGTCTCTCCATAGAAATGAAAATGGAATACGAATTTTTCAAGAATCTGTGTCAGAAAAAATTTGAATCTCTTCTTAAAATTGCTCGAAGTTCGAGAAAGTGAAGTTAGGACAAGAAACACGCTAAGAAAAACGAAGAAATTATTCGACGAATGTGATTCGGATATCAAAGAAACTAGAGGATTAGATGAGGGGTGAATATCCTTCTTTTGATTTTGGGTAAACTGACTGGAGAACAGAACAAGAATTTCAGTGAACTATTTATATTTGTGTCAGAACTGAAGAAGCAAAGTCCACTCGAAATTCGGGAAGGGTCGTCCAGGCTTCAACAAGTGGAATTATTTCTACACAAACTCGAAATTTTAGCTAGGTGGAGCATGTTCTAGACCACTGAGTAACTAGAAACAAACAGACGAAAAATGATATTTCCACCCGCGAATACCAATCTCGGTGATGTAACAGATTCGAAATCCTCCCTATAATTTACAAGGTCAACTAAGTGTTTCTCATGTCTAGAGCAGCGACAAACATGTCTTCCCCATCCTTGATTGCACACCCCACAATCAATCTTCTCTCAACTAAATAAAGGCGCGAAATGTGCAGAAGCAGTCAGCCGAACAATTTACGAATCATTCATCCTAAGAAATCGGTCACATATATCTTTCATCCCTCTACTTGCAGCTAAATGTCAAAATCGCGGTCTCAGTTGAATGACATTCGACAATGAGTGCAGTATTGGAAATACACCCTTTTGATGGCTAGGACTCTGGAAATAGCAAAGGGAAGAGTACAAGTCATAAGAATGGTACTGATATTTCTATCTCAGTACTAGAAGTCAAATCCACACCTTCTTCATAAATGGACATAGTCATTTCCTTTGCATATGTCAGAACACAACCACATGCTTCATAAGCCTGAGGCTCAAGGTGAAACGATCACGCACCCCCTACTACTAAGTACAATACTTCGTCAATAGCTAATTGCCTATGGTACGAAATACTGACCGTGACAGAACGAGGGTGTGGGTGTGGCGAATGCCCGGCGAACGTCATCTGCAAGCGTGTGTAGTGCCAACAGTAAAATTCGGAGACGGTGGTGTTACGGTGAGGTTGTGTTTTACTTGGGTGGAGGGGTGGCTTGCACCCCTTTTTGTTTTGGGTGGCACTATCACTGCACAGTCCTACATTGATGTTTTAAGCACCTTCTTGCTTCCCACTGTTGAAGAGAAATTCGGGTATAGCGACTGCATCTTTCAAAACAATGGGGCACCTGTTCATAATGCACAGCATGTGGCGGAATGGTTACACGACAGTAACATCCCTGTAGCCGGCCGCTGTGGCCAAGCGGTTCTATGCGCTACAATCTGGAACCGCTCGACCACTGCGGTCGCAGATTTGAATCCTGCCTAGGGCATGGATGTGTGTGATGCCCTCAGGTTAGTTAGGTTTAAGTAGTTCCATGTTGCTCAGGGGCATTTGAACCATCCCTATAATGGACTGGCCTGCACAGAGTCCTGACCTGAATCCTAGAGAACACCTCTAGGATGTTTTGGAACGCCTACTTCGTGCCATGCCTCACCGACCAACATCGATACCTCTCCTCAGTGCAGCACTCCGTCAAAAATGGGCTGCCATTCACCAAGAAACCTTCCAGCACCTGATTGAACGTGTGCCTGCGAGAGTGGAAGCTGTCATCAAGGGTAAAAGTGGGCCAACACCATACTGAATTCCAGCATTACCGATGGAGGGCGCCACGAACTTGTAAGCACATTTTCAGCCATGTGCCCGGATACTTTAGATCACATAGTGTATTACGAGAATGATTCATGGACCCAAATGGGAATCGCCGGAGGGAAGATGGTCTTTCTTTCAAGGAACAATATCGAGAAAGTTTAGAGAAGCGACATTTGAAGCTGACTGTAGAACGATTCTGCAGTCGCCAACATACATTTCGTGCAACGGTCAGTGCCGGAGGAAACTGGCACAATAAATCCTGTAGGGATATCCATAAATCATTAAGAGTACGAGGCGGTGGAGATCTCTTCTGTTACGGTGTAAAGTCAAGCGCCGGCAAGCCAGTCGGGAACGACAAAGAAGAGATAGCTGTGAGAAGAGGTCAGCTAACAGCACGCTGACCGACCGCTCTCCAGGACGACAACGCGACAGCAGTGGCCTCTGCGTGAAGAGGGCATAAGCGCCGCGCCCGACTGGTCGCGGCCCAGTTGGAGAGTAGGTTCAAGATTAGCGAGTTCTATTGCTACATCGACACTAGTTGCTTTGTTTGTAAGATCTATATAGCACGGACTTGGGAATTGTTTATAGTGAAGAGCATTTCTTATTTTGCACGTCGCCCTTTGCTTGCCACACATCTGTGTAATTGACAAAGTTTGTATTGTAATCTTTTTTGTAATAAAACTCATTAATATGATTTGTTTGAACGTTGTCTGGAGATTCGAGAAAGCAGGTTTCCTAGACATACCATATTTGACGACTAAAAAGAGCTAAACTCAGCCTGAACAGGCCACGAAGGCCCGACGGTATCGACCAACCGCCGTGTCATCCTCAGCCCACAGGCGTCGCTGGATGCAGATATGGAAGGGCATGTGGTCAGCACACCGCTCTCCCGGCTGTATGTCAGTTTACGAGACCAGAGCTGCTACGTCTCAATCAAGTACTACTCCTCAGTTTGCCTCATAAGGGCTGAGTGCATCCCAGTCGCTCTGTTAGTCCAGCCTGACAGCGCTTAACTTTGGTGATCTCTCCCCCCTGCGAGTCCAGGGGTTAGAATAGGCCTGAGGTATTCCTGCCTGTCGTACAAGGCGACTAAACGGAGTTTCACACATTTCGGCCTTTATGTGACAGTCCCCGGTGCGGTCTGACCTCTATTCTTCAAAATTTTTCCGAAGAGCGAGCCAATTGGGGAAGGCGCCTTACAAGGTGCATTGGGTCCATCGTGCATTGAGATCTTTAGCCCAATTTCTCGTCGTCGAATTGCAGTCCTGCCCATTCTCCATCTCTTGGGCGAGGACACCTACTTTCGTGCGTTTTCCACCATGCACTATGCAGTGCCGATTTCTGTGTCGACGATGACCATGGACTTCTTTGCACCTGACATCAAGCACGGTAGCCAGTCCGTTGTGGTGGGGCCACCATGTACCCTGTTGCCTGCGCCATTAAATCCCCATATATGCCAACTGATAGATGCCCATCCCCCTAGAGCATCAGGACTCCCGGCAATGGCCATCCTGCCAGGTAGCCTTTGCTGTGGCCTTTGCTGTGGCTGGGTGGCGCCTGAAGGGAGGGCCCCTCGTCAGAATGGGTGGCACCAGCTAAGATGAAATGCGATGAAGCATAGACCATCATCTCTTGCTGGTGGTGAAACACCAGCAGTCTTTAAGTGATCACGAGCTCAATTCAATGCACATAAGTACAACCCCGAATCTTTCTCCTCCCTGGCCACACCATGGGAGGAACGTCAGGCTAAGAATGGCAGCGGATCTTATTTACTGCAGTACTTTGTATGTTCGAGAGCTGATGGGGAATCTTTCATGACAATGAAGCCTCAGTTTTTTGTTGAGCAGTTAGAGGACAAGTTTGGGGAGCTGGAGGGCTTGTCCAATATGAGATCTGCGTCAGTCTTGATCAAAACAGCATCCTCTGCCCAGTCACAGGAGTTACTCTCTTGTGACAAGCTGGGGAATATGTCTGTAACTATCACGCCCCATAAGAGCTTAAATATGGTCTAGGGTACTATGTTTCACAGAGACCTTCTTTTGAAGTCCGACGATGAGCTGCGCATCAATTTAGAGTGGCGAGGTGTACATTTCGTCCAGCATGTCCACTAGGGTCCGAAGGATAACCGGGTTTCCACTGGTGCCTTCATCTTGGCCGTTGAGGGTGATACATTGACCAAGAAGGTCAAGGAGATTGTGTACCAGTGTGATGTAAAGCCCTATATCCCTCCCCCAATGCGGTGCTTTAAGGGCTGGAAGTCCGGCCATATGTCTTCCCGCTGTACTTCCAGTGTCACATGCTGAGATTGCGGTCGCCCATCACGTCCCAATACTCCATGTGCCCCGCCTCCCATCTGTGTCAACTGTAGAGAGCACCATTCACCTTACTCGCCTGACTGCAGGATTCTCCAGAAAGGAAGGAAAATCATGGAGTAAAAGACCCTGGACAGACTGAAGCTAAGAGGAAATTTGAATGCCTGCATCCTGTGCGTATGACATCGTCTTACGCCACTGCTGCGACGTTCTGGCACCATCAGCCCCGCCAACCCAGGTCACCTCTCAGAGCTGGAAGTGTACACCTGCCCCCTTGATGGTGGGGGGCATTTCCCTCTCTCTTCCTCCTGCACCACCCCTGCAGGAGAAACACCCCCCAACCATCGACGATGTCCGTCCCCACTTCTAAGTGTAAGTCTTCTTTGGCTTCTCTCGCTAGGAAGGGGTCCCTTGGGTCACTCCCTACCCAGGTTTCTTCTAGTGGGAAAGACGACACACGCTAGTGGCTGAAGAGCCCAAAAGCAGCTGGTTGTAGGGCTTCACACTGATGCTCATTCTCGGAGACTGAGCCAGTGAGGTCCTCCCAACCAGGAAGCCCAAGGAGCAGTGACAGAAATCCTAGAAGAAAACCCCTAAGACCAGGGAAATTGTGGTGGCACCCACACCACTACAAGCCCTTCAGCTGAGGATGGGGTGGAGATTTTGGCATCTGCTGAGGACCTAGATGTCGCCAGACCCTCAGACACAATGGATACAGACTGCTCAGGCAATAAATCTGTGGCAGCAGGTGACTATGAGGCGTAAACTGCCTCATTGAATGTTCCATGCCCTTCCCAGTCTCACGATGTCATCCTCCAGTGGTATTTCGGCAGTTTTTTCCACCGCCTGGCTGAGCTACGGTAACAGTTAAGCTTTACACCTGTTATCTGCATAGCCCTCCAGGAAACCTGGTTCCCAGCAATGCGGACCCCTGCCCTCCACAGCTATAAGGGATATTGCAGGAACCGTAGTGGCTATAATCGAGTGTCAGGTGGAGTTTGCATTTATGTCCTAAACTTGGTCTGTAGTGAACATGTGCCCCTCTTGAAGCTGTGGTTGTCAGAATAAGGACGATGCAGGAAAAAAACTGTCTGCAATGTATATCTCCCTCTAGGTGGTGCAGTACCCCTGAATGTATTGGCTGCACTGACTGATCAACTCCCTAAACCATTCCTACTTCCAGGAGATTTTAATGCCCATGAGCCCTTGTGGTGTGGTACCATGCTTACTGGCTGAGGCAGAGATGTCGAAATTTTACTAACGCAATTCGACCTCTGCTCTTTAAATACTGGGGCCGCCACACATTTCATTGTGGCTCATGGTAGTTACTCGGCCATTAATTTCTCAATTTGCAGCCCAGGACTTCTCCCATCTATGCACTGGAGAGCACATGATGACCTGTGTGGTAGTGACCACTCCCCCATCTTCCTGTCAGTGCCGCAGCGACAGGCACATGGACGCCTGCCCAGATGGGCTTTGAACAAGGCGGACTGGGGAACTTCCACCTCTGCTGTCGCCGCTGAATTTCCCCCTCACGGTAACATCGATGTGATGGTTGAGCAGGTGACTAGCACAATTGTTTCTGCGACAGAAAGCGCGATCCCTCGCTCTTTAGGGTGACCGAGGCGTAAGGTAGTCCCTTGGTGGTCGCCGGAAGTCGCTGAAGCAATTATGGAGCGTCTGTGAGCTCTACAGCGGTATAAGTGGCACCCTTCCCTTGAGCAACTCATAGCTTTTAAAGGGCTCCGTGCCCATGTTCACTACCTTGTATCTCTCCCAACACTCCTTATTCCATTGTTGAACGTCTCCACCATTGGGTGCCACAGGTCAACTTCCCAAGTCTGGGCAAAGATCAAACGTCTTTTCGGATACCAGGCCCCAACAGCTGTCACCGGTGTTACAATAAACGGCGTGTCATCTACTGACGCAAACGGGAAAACGCGATTGCCGAGCAGTTTATTCGAGCCTCTGCATCAGAGTACTGCCCCCCAGCCTTTCGCACTCTCAAACAGCGGCTGCAAGGGAAAGTCATCTCAATCACTATACGTCACAGTGAATTCTATAACGCCCCATTTACAAAGTGGGAGCTCCTCAGTTCCGTTGCACGTTGCCCCGACACAGCTCCTGGGCCTGAACGCATCCACAGCCAGATGATTAAACACCTCTCATCTGACTACAAGCGACATCTTCTCGTCATCTTCAACCGGATCTGGTGCGATGGCGTATTTCCATCGCAATGGCGGGAGAGGACCATCATTCCGGTGCTCAAACCCGGTAAAAAGCTTGATGTGGATAGCTATCGGCCCGTCAGCCTCACCAACGTTCTTTGTAAGCTGCTGGAATATATGGTATGGGTTGGGTCCTGGAGTCACGTGGATTGCTGGCTCCATGTCAGGGCGGCTTCCGCCAGTGTCGCTCTACCACTGATAATCTTGTGTCCATCGAGTCTGCCATCCGAACAGCCAGATGGCAACACCTGATTGCTGTAAAGCATACGACACGACTTGGTGGCGTCATATACTTGCCACATTGTATGAGTGGGGTCTCCGGGGACCACTGCTGACTTTTATCCAAAACTTACTGTCGCTCCGTACTTTCCATGTCCAAGTTGGTGACTCCCATACTTCCATCCATATCCGGGAGAATGGAGTCCACAGGGCTGTATATTGAGTGTCCCTCTATTTTTAGCGGCCATTAACGGTCTAGCAGCGGGTGTCGGGCCCTCCATCTCGCCTTCTCTGTAAGCAGACGACTTCTGCATTTCATACTGCTGCTCCAGTACTGTTGTTGCTGAGCGGCGCCTCCAGGGAGGCATCCACAAGGCGCAGTCATGAGCTCTAGCCCACGGCTTCCAGTTTTCAGCCGCAAAGCCGTGTGTCATGCACTTCTGTCTATGTCGTACTGTTCGTCTAGAACACACACTTTATCTTAATGACGATCCACTCACTGTAGTGGAGACATATCAATTCCTAGGACTGGTTTTCGACGCTCAGTTGACTTGGCTCCATCATCTTCGTCAGCTTAAGCAGAAGTGCTGGCAGCACCTCAATGCCCTCCATTGCTTGAGCAACACCAATTGGAGTGCAGATTGCTGTACGTTGCTGCAGCTCTACAGAGCCCTGGTCCAATCCTGAATTGACTATGGGAGTGTGGTTTATGGTTCGACGGCGCCTTCAGCATTGCATTTACTCGACCCTGAGCACCACTGTGGGGTTCGATTGGCGATATGAGCTTTTAGGACGAGTCTGGTGACCAGCGTACTGGTGGAGGCTGGTATCCCTCCACTGCAGTTCAGACGTGCGCAACTGCTCGACAGTTACGCAGCACACATTCATACTTCGCCTGAGCATCCAACTTACCGTCTCCTTTTCCTCGCCCGCAGCAGTCCATCTCCCACATCGGCGGCCGAGGTTGGGGCTAATGATTGCGGTTCATGTGCGGACCCTTCTCTCCAAACTGGAGTCCTTCCCTGTACCACCTGTACGTATGGTCCGTTCACGTACGCCTCCATGGAGTACGCCTCGGCCGCAGCTTCGTCTTGACCTTTTGCATGGCCCTGAGGACTCCATTAACCCTGCCGCTCTCCGCTGTTACTCCCTCTCGATTCTTGACGTGTTCTGGGGCTCTGAAGTGGTTTACACCGACGGCTCAATAGCTGATGGTCAAATAGGCTTCATGGAGGACATGTTGAACAGCACTCCTTGCCAGTTGGCTGCCATGTTTTCACTGCAGAGCTAGCGGCCATATCTCGTGCTCTTGAGTACATCGGCTCATGCCCTGGAGAGCCATTTTTCCTGTGTACTGGCTCATTGAGCAGCCTACAAGCCATCGACCAGTGCTACCCTCGCCACCCTCTGGTAGCGTCCATTCATGAGTCCATCTATGCCCTGGAACAGTCCCACCGTTCTGTGGTGTTTGTGTGGACCCCAGAACACGTAGGCATCCCCGGCAACGAACTTGCCGACAGGCGGGCCAAACAGGCGACACAGAAACCGCTTCTGAAGATAGGGAACTCCGATGCTGACCGGTATTCTTTCTTACACGAAGAGGTTTACCGGCTTTGGGAGACGGAATGGCATAACAGCACGCACAAGAAACTGTGTGTCATTAAGGAGACAATGAATGTGTGAAAGTCTTCCATGCAGGCCTCTCACAGGAAATCAGTTATCCTCTGCCGGCTCCACATTGGCCATGCGTGGCTAACGCATGGTTACCTACTCCGCCGCGAGGACCCACCTCAGTGTCACTGTGGCTCCCACCTCTTGCTGGACTGTCCACTTTTAGTCGCTCAGCTGTAGACTTTTAACTTTCCCAGCAGCCTGCCCTCGGTGTTGGGCGACAGTGCCTCCACACCAGCTTTAGTTTTACGTTTTATCCGTGAGAGTTGGTTTTATACTTCTATGTAGGTTTTAGCGCACGTCCTTTGTCCCTCCGCGTCCTCCAACCTAGTGGTTTTAGGGTGGAGGTTTTAATGTGTTTGAGCTGTGGCGCGGCTCTCGGGCGCAAGACGCTACGATTACTCCTCTGGTTGACGTTGGCACTATGTGCGATCGATAGCGCCTCCTGTCGGAGCGGGTCCTAACGAGGGAGTGAGTACGAGTAAGGAGAGTCTGGGGCGGACAGCAGGGGAGAACGGACATT
The DNA here is from genome assembly GCF_021461395.2 of Schistocerca americana. Taxonomy (NCBI): domain Eukaryota; kingdom Metazoa; phylum Arthropoda; class Insecta; order Orthoptera; family Acrididae; genus Schistocerca; species Schistocerca americana. The sequence goes on along the minus strand of NC_060124.1, from coordinate 595,484,536 downwards.
GCGGCCGCACTCTGAGGCGACAAGAGAAGAGTTGTTGTGCACGGCCGAGAAGGGAGCGTTGAGCAAGGCGGCAGTCAACATCGCTTTCCGGGGGACAGAGAGTTGCGGCAGTCCAGCGAGCAGACACCAGCTCCGGGAGCAGTGCTCCGGTTTGTGGACGTGACGTGGGTCGTATTTTGGCGCAGTACAGTTTGCTTGGTACGCATCTGCTGCTCCCTTTATGCCCACGTGTGTTGTTCTGTCCGTATGTGTATTGAAAAGGTTACGATCCGGCTGGAACAGTGGCTTGTGCTTTCCTTTCATGCACCCTGACTCATTTGTTTTGCTGCAGGCAGCTGTAATTTCAGAGATTTTTTTTTTCGCCGCGATTGTCTTAGCCCGGTGGTGCCTAGTATCCGAGAACAAGACAGCTAACGTGTGACCTCTTGTTTTGGAGTCCTGTTTGGGCAACCTAGTTATCACGCGCAAAAATGTATTGCTGCCGAGTGAGGTTAGTCCTAATCTTATGGAACTGAGCTTTCAGTGAATGGCTCGTCTGCAAGTTAATTAATTTAACCTTTGTGGTGTTGTTTCTGCTTTCAATGGTGAATTCCTTGTCATTCATTCGTGTATGTTTCGCCGTTAATGATAACTGTGAGTAAGATAGAAAGGTCTCGTGACTGTGTTTTTGGCAACTGTTTAATTTGATTTCTTGTTTATCGGTCTGGTGAAAACTTATGCCAAGTTTACTAATTTCCGCCTGTGGTCCGGAAGTCGGTTTGAAGGTAAATCCGTTGGTAAATCTTTACTGGACCTAATTGTTAACTGATCTTGCGTTGAAGTAATGCCATTATTAAATCGTTTCCTGTGTGCTATAAATTGTATTACCATTGACAAGGAGACAGGGCACATTCTGTGGTCGAGGGGTAGGCACGGTTGCTGGTTTGCGCGTGGCGTCTTGTCGCTCGCTATCATTTCCCGCGTTAGTACGGGCGGCGTGAGATTTGTTTGCTCGCGGTTGTATGGCCGCCAGTCAGCTGTGCCTGCTCCCGCTTCGGGGTGTGCCATGTTTCGTAAGGCGTACGCCGACTTTCAGTCACTGTTACTGCTGTGTTGCTGTCGGTCGCTTACCGAAACGTAAGTCTGTTTTGACACGGTGGCCACTGGGCCGTGACGATGTCGGTTGATGACCAGCGTTGGGGCGGTCGTCCGCTCCGAGTGGCTTCGGTCGCTTGGATTTGGCAGTTACCTTCTGGTTAAACAGATCAGACTTGTTTATTTGCTGTACATTCTTAAGTAGTTTGTGAGAAAAGTTGTAACTCAGCTTTTCATGATTTTACACAATTCAAGCATTTTTGTAAGGCATTTTCCTATCTATGTTTTATTTAAATGAGAATTCTTTATTGGGGTTATTCACCTGTTGAAGCTTAACATAAAATTTGTAACTTAGCTTTCATGATTTTACTTAATTTAAGCATTCTTGTAAAGCAGTCCTTTATCTACGTTTTATTGATTGGTAATTCTTTATTGGGGTTATTCACTGGTTGAAGGTTAACATATGTTTGTAACCAAGTTTATGTCCTTGCTTAATTGAGATCTCTTAAGAGCCTTTATTGCTGGAAGATCATTAAAGCTCGGTTGCTTGTAATTGTGAATACTGTTGTCTGTCCATGTTGTGGGCTACCCTTCCACTTCCACAGCCAAGCTGTCCCATCTACCAGTGTTGCAGAGTGGCTGGCTTTCCATTTTTAGTCTCGTGGTTGGCCAGCCACTGTAATCTGTTTTCCTGTTTTACTCCCTTTCGTTTCTATCGTCTCTCTTTTGTTTTCTTGTCCTCTTTAGTTCCTTTTAGTATTCGTTGCCTTCCCTTCGTTCTTGTGGCTTTTCCTTTCTTTCCGTTTTGTGTTTCGTCCGTTTTATTCTCAACCTTGTGGCATTGTTTTATTAAGAACAATGGACCGATGATCTCGTAGTTTGGTCCCTTCTCTCTTTAAACCAACAAACCAACCAACCAACCGTCGGTGATCTGTCGGGAACCGGTGCTAGCACTGCGACAAGGCCGTTGGCATATTTGACGACTAAGCTGTATTTAACATTTGGCGACGAGGTGTAAGAAGAACCCAGAGCCTGGCTGCCATGAATTTTCTTTTGTTGTGGGCTTTCGTGTTTTGCTGGCGCCTTAATTCTACCTTGTCTTTCCTTTGCAGGGTGTGTTTACATGTTTTAAGAGTATCTTACAGTGTTTTTGCTAATCAGTGTTTTCAGGTGGGCGTTGCAGAAATTTTCTTTGCTTGTGTGCTTCTTTTCCTAGCTTGCATGGTTTGTTTATTGCATTTGTCTATTCCAGTATGAACAGTCCACCCCTCCCACCCCCTGCCCAGGTGGCACAGCTGCAACCGACAGACACAGTGCACAGCCAGCAGGTCGCCACGCTGCCAAACACGGTGCAGCAGCTGCTCGCCAGTCAGGCCGCCAGTACAGAGCAACAGGCAACAACTGTGGCTCCGACGGTCATACCACCTTTACACCAGTTTGACAAAAAGGTCGAGGACTGGCTCGAGTGGTAGCAATAGTTCATAACTTACCACGTACTGTGAAGCTACATTACTTTTTGTCCACGGTAGGAAGTGCAGTCTTTCGCCTCATTCAGAATTTGTCCCCTAACGCCACTCCTAGTGAACTTCCCTATGATCAGGTTGAAGATGCGCTAACTAACTATTATGACCAACAAGTGAATGTGGTGGCAGCTAGGTGCCAATTCTTTAATTGCAAGAAAAGGTCAGAACAATCTTATCGCGAGTGGGTAACAGATTTGCACGGTATGACGAAGAAATGCAAATTCAAATGTGCTTGTCGTGATTTATATTTAGATCAAATGCTGCGTGATGCGATCATGTACAATGTAACTAATATCGGGCTCGGAGAACATATTTTGAAGTTGTCAGACCCATCATTTCGGTACTTGGTACAAATTGTAGATCAGTACGATTCAGGTGCCGCAGCAGCCGATACATTTGAGCTGCCACCAATTTGTCATCCCATGCTTAAGACCCTCATAGATAGCAACAGCCCCCCTGCACCACCCCGCGTAAACAGTTCCCTACACAGGCGAACAGAATTAAGTCGTGCACTCGATGCTATTCACGGCACAAACGCCAAGGCTTCCCGTCCAGGCGAGCACAGCGTTAAGCTTGTCACGCAAGGTTACGTAAATCCGTATGTTTGCAAAGAAGCAAACAAGAATTCTGCTCACTCACAAAAATCTCGTCACAAGGCCCATGTGATCAATGCAAGCCTGCTACAGGCATCAGCAATACTAGCCAGCAAACAGTTTCTTCAAAGCTACGCCACTTCATCAAACTTTTTGTTTATTTGCATATTAGTGGAAGACGGGTGAAATTTCATTTGCACACGGGTGCCTCTGTTACATTGCTGAATTTTGTAACACACATGAGCTGTTAGGCTCCCCTCAACCGTTTAAAACTAGCACGCAACTGATGGCTTAGAATGGACAAGACATTCCAGTTGTCGGAAAATGTACTTTGCATGTCATGTATCGCTCGCGCGCGAACTGTGACTTTCATTGTGCTCCAATCACTCGATTATGAGAATGTATTTCGCCTTGATGCGTTTGATTTGTTTGGCTTTCAAATTCAGGACAATGTGTTGTCAGTGAGTGCACTCAGTGCAAAAGACAGTGTAGCTCGCTTGCTGAAAGAGTTCCCTGAAGGTTTAGGCAAGTCTAAAAGTTTCGTTGAACATACTACTAAGAAAGACAATGCGCAGCCGAAATTTTGTCGGACCAGAACTGTTCCAATTGCATTATGGGATAAAGTCGCTGTTGAAATTAAAGAATTGCAAGACAGCGAAGCTATAGCGCCTGTACGAGCTAGTCGATGGGCGAGTCCATTGGTTTTGCTCCCCAAACCTTTAGGTCGCATTCATCTCTGTGTTCACTAAGTCTACAGTCAACCCACGAACTGTCATTGATTCTTATCCATTGTCATACCCAAAGGATCTCATGGACAGATTAAGTGCTGCTCACTACTTTTTAAAAATTGATTTGCTCGACGTACATCTTCAAATACCACTAGATGAAGAATCTCAAAAAGCGCGTCTTGTGAACACTCGCTTGGGCTTACTTCGGTATTTGTCTTTGCCTTTGACAGTGCTTCCGCACCCGCCATTTTCCGACGGTATTTGGAACAGCTGACTGCACAAGTGCCCAACTGTTCAAACTACGTGGACGATATTATCGTAACAGGTCGTACACCTGAAGATCGTATTGCAAATTTACGTGCTTTGTTTCGTGTGTTAGCTGCTGCAGGACTAAATTGTAGACTGGACAAGTGTTGCAGTATCTTGGTGATGTCATAAACAGTCACGGTGTACATTTTCTACGAACAGATTTGCTAGCCATACGTGACCTGCCAGTCCCACGCAATGCCACAGAACTGCAGTTAGTCTTAGGAGATATGAACTATAATATTGGGTTCATACCGAATGCTGCACAAATTGCAGCTCCTTCGCATCGCTTGTGTTGAAAGAACGTCCCCCTTTGTTTGGAGCTATGAGTGCCAACAAGCTTTCCAAAAACTTAAAGAAGCATTGCTCAGTGATCGATGCTTGGTTCACTTTGCTTCTGACAAACCAGTTGCGTTGCAAGACAACGCTTCAAAAAAATGGCTCTGAGCACTACCGGACTTAACATCTGAGGTCATCAGTCCCCTAGAACTTAGAACTACTTAAACCTAACCAACCTAAGGACATCACACACATCCATGCCCGAGGCAGGATTCGAACCTGCGACCGTAGCGGTCGCGCGGTTCCAGACTGAAGCGCCTAGAACCGCACGGCCACGACGACGCTTCCTCTTACGGAATAGGTGCAGGGCTTTCGCACAGAATTGGTGATAAAGAGAGGTCTATTCCTTTCGCACCATAAGTGTTGTCCAAGGCTCAGTGTAGAGAAAGAGGCATTGGCTATTGTGTATGGCAGAAATTTCTGCTTAGTAACGGATCACAAGCCATTGCAGTCCTTGTTGCATCCAGCGCGAACTGCCCAAAAATTGCAGAGATAGGCTTCGTCGTTGTCTCAATCCCAGTACGGGATTGTGTATCGGCTGACAGCTAAACAGCTTTCACGTCTTCCGATTAGCCCTGACACAGACTTCGGCCGGCCCCTCGCTTCAGTCTGGAACCGCGCGGCCGCTACGGTCGCAGGTTCGACTCCTGCCTCGGACATGGATGTGTGTGATGTCCTTAGGTTAGTTAGGTTTAAGTAGTTCTAAGGTCTAGGGGACTGATGACCTCAGATGTTAAGTCCCAGAGTGCTCAGAGCCATTTGAGCCGGCCCCTCTCGCCGGAGGTTAGAGTCCTCCCTTGAATATAGGTGCGTGTGTGTGTGTGTGTGTGTGTGTGTGTGTTTTGTTCTTAGCATAAGTAATGCATAAGTTAGTTTAAGTAATGCATAAGTATAGGGACCGATGAACTCAGCAGTTTGGTCCCTTAGGAATTCACACACATTTTAACATCTTTGAACAGACTTTGACGCTTCTGCTGCATCATGTGGTCACATCTATGCTCACGATTCTGAGTTGCTTCAATCCTTTCCTCTGAACTATAGGAAAATTGCAAAGATTACGGAAGCTGATTCAGACCTGCACATTTTGCTAAAATACATTCGCACATGTTGCCCTCGCTCATTGCCTAGGCCCTAGGATAAACAACTCCGTTGTGCGCCGACACTTTGCTCGTCGGCATAGCCTTGCTATACAGAAAGGAGTGATTCTTGTTCGGAATGACAGTGAACAGTGACATGCGTTGATCGCAAAGCTTTGCAAAAAGATGGGTTACAGTTACTTCACCAAGGACACTGGGGGATTGTTCGTACGAAACAGCGCGTCGACACTGTACTTGGCAGGGTGTGGGCACCCAAATAGAACAGATGACGTCAAAGTGTCACACATGTGCCGAAAATCAGTCCGCTCCGCCACAAAAGTTCTCTCCTTGGCCCAAGTCGCAATCACCGTGGCAACGTGGGAACATAGACTTTGCGGGACTTTTCTGAAACACTCGTTGATTGATTGTGGTAGACTCTTATAGCAAGTTTCCTTTTGCTGTGGCAATGAACTCGACAAGGTCACGTAGCAGAATTCAGGCGTTGTCCTCTACTTTTTGCCTCGAAGGTTTGTCTGAAATCATTGTGTCGGACAACGGCTCTAAGTGAAACGCCTCGTTAAATCCGCAGGACAGAAAAGGTAGTTGGAATTGTGGAAAAGGGCCAAAAATGAGCGGCTGTCAGTTACACTCGAACACACACAACTTTATTTAGTTGCCCAGACATTACTGTGCAAATTTCTGAGCTTAACTTTCGACTGAATATGTCACAAATCTTATGCCTTAAGCGCACAACCTCTTTAATTTTTAAAACAGCTGAAGGCCCAAGATTTAAAAACACAACTACAATAAATTTTCAGTGGCAGAAGGCCCAAAAGCTTTATGGATAAGTAATTTTAAAAGAGGAGGCTGAAGGCCCAAACAATCTAAGACTTAACAATAAGGAATTTTACTTTCAAAACTGCTGAAGACCCGTGATTCAAAACACGACAATAAATTTTTACAAGGCAGAAAGCCCAAGGCTTTATCCTTAAATAATTTATTTTATTTGAGGCTGAAGTCCCAAACAATCTAAGACTTAATAAGTAAGGAATTTTAAATTTAAGACGGATGGAAGCCCATAATTGAAAAACACAATTTAAAAGGCAGGAGGCCCAATGAAAGCATACAATTTTAAACCATCGGCAATAAGCCAATAAAATACACAATCCAATGGCAATAAGAAAAGGCAGTACAGCCAGCGGCGCTCAGAAGTTTCCGGGGGTCTGCTCTTGAAATATTAACGTTCGCTTAGGAGAGACAGGTAGTCGTACCAACTATATCTCATCCGCCGGTAACTCAACCAAGAGACAGTCAACGGACCCACCGACAAGACGACTTCCTTTCCACCCGACCAGCACACAAGGAACTCGAAAGCCAAAACGTAAAAGGCATAGCAGCCCACAACCAAGTACGCATAAGCTATCAAAACTACACACACGTGTTGGACAGCGACAACACGGTGAGGAAAGGACACTGCCTGAATTTTATACGTCAGCGGCCAGAGCCGGTAACCGGAACGCTAACGGTCACAAGGCAGAAAATCCGGCTGGTGCACTTGGACTTCAAATAACCAAAATACGAGTACATTTAAACTCCACCTGATAGTGGCCAAACTTTCACCATCTCGAACAGTCGCTGTTGCTCACGAGAATACCCCCCACAGCCAACCATGAAAACCAACGGCACAATGTGAACAGACTGGCTTCGGTAATTAAATAACCACTCAATTCGATGTCCTGGGTCGGTGATCCACGAACCTCGTAGCTATCGGAACAGCTCCCACACACTCAGACACTGCATAGAGACCGCCAGCGGACCCAGCCCACTGCGCCGCGCGGAGATTTCCTGGTTAATCCACACAAAGCAACCGACTGCTCTCACACCTGCACGGAGACAGCACTAACATAGCTGAGCAGTTGAGATCACAAGCTACACACAATTTCACAAACACAAGGACGAAGAACACAGCCGATTCTAAAAGCAGTGACCGAGCAATGACACGGCCGAACCACAAGTCGAAACACACACCGCCAACCCATAAGCGATTGGCGAGCAAATACACGTCGTCTGGTAAGGCGACCAACCGACGATCAACCGAGACCGTTCTCAGTTCAAGTCACGTGTGCCGGCGACGGTCGGGCGAGTCACGGCTACTCAAGCCTCACTACTGCTCCAACCCGACTGACTTCCGCCGCGTCCCAACTCTACGACTGCCAGGTCCGGACTGCACTGCAGGCGCTTTCCAACTCGCTGCACAACAGACGTCAAATAAGCGCTGCTGCTGCCGCTCACGGGCAGGCAAAGCAACAACTCAGTGACAACAGAAATTGAAACTAACATAACGAGGTGGCAGTATGGTTAAAAAAAATGCAAACTAAGAGGTGGAGCGAACACGAGCCGCGCACGGCTCACTCAGTTCACGTCAAATGAATTTGAAACATTCTGTGAACGCAACCTAGTGCCATACAGCACCTGACTAGTGCACCGCTCCATCCACAGTCAAACGGCGAAGCGGAACGTTTTGTCAGAACGCTCAAGCAGCAGACGGCTGAGCTTCGCTGCGCACACACTATGGATCAAGCATTGCAACTATTTCTCGCCTCTTATCGTTCGCATCCACGAGGTGGGCCATCGCTGGCGGAATTGTCACAGCCGCCCCCACCGGCCACTGTTCCACCTGCTCCACCCTTCTCTGAGCCCGGCGCCGAAGGAAGGTCGCAAGTACCGCTTCGTGGCGTGTGTTACTGTCTTTTACAGGGTTCTTAGCCGCAGCAGACGGTGGGCGCGAGGCGACATCCTTCGTCGACTTGGTGCATGCATGTACCTCATTTCAGGCCCAGACGCACTGCAGCGCCGACATCACAATCGGTTTCGCCACTGTCACCTGTGCGGCGATCCTCCTGTGTCTCTTCCCCCAGATTCACGTATCACGAGGACAGCGCGGCCACAGCAGCCGCCAGACGGTGTCATCACGACCCCACGGAGCCTCCGCCTCCTCTCGTCCTACCGCTGGACCTGGAGCCGCCCACGCCGCAGCAACCGACGCCCTCTACATCTTGCTACAGGCCTCAGGAGGTGGACGCGTACGCTCCTGGTCGTTTCCCGGGGGACGTTTCCACCAGAGCGAAGGTCTGGTGGTGGCGTACGACTGGAGGTGAGGTTCTCTACAGCCACAGCCTCCAGCCCATCAGGACGTCAAGGCGTCCACGCTCCCCACTGGTCGCGGCCCAGTTGAAGAGTCCAAGATTAGCGAGTTCTGTAGCAGCATGACTCTAGTTACTTTGCGTGTGCAATCTGTGTAACACAGACTTGGGAATAGTTTATACTGGTCAACATTGCTTATTTTTCATGTCACCCTTTGCTTGCGACACATCTGTGAAACTGACAAAGTTAAGTGTTGTAATCTTTTCCTCTTGTAATAAAGCTTATTAATACGATTTGTTTGAATGTTGTCTAGCGATCCGAGAATGAAGGTTTCCTAGACACCCATATTTGACGACGAGGTTGGATTTAACATCTTCTGAACAGCACGCTGCAAGGCATCCGAGATATTCTCAGTAATGTACGTGTCTGGGGAGTTTGGCGGCCACTGGAAGTGCTTAAACTCAGAAGAGTGTTCCCGGAGCCACTGTGTAGCAATTCTGGACGTTTAGGGTTCCTCATTGCCCTGCTGGAATTGCCCAAGTCCGTCGGGATGTACAATGGACGCGAATGGATGCAAGTGATCAGACAGGATGCTTACAGACGTGTCACCTGTCAGAGTCGTATCTAGACGTATTAGGGGTCCCATATTCCTCCAACTTCACACGCCCCACACCATTACAAACCCTCCACTCCCTTGCTGACATGCATGGTCGATGGATTCATGAGATGGTTTCCATATCCGTACTTGTCTATCTGCTGGATACAATTTGCAAACATGTTGCCTGGTCGGACGAGTCTCGTTTCAGTCATCAACAGTCCAATGAATACGCTGACGGGCCCAAGTGAGGCGTAAAGCTTTGTGTAGAGCATTCATGAAGGATAGACGAGTGGGCCTTCGGTTCCAAAAGCCCATATCGATGATACGATGACCCAGCATTGAAATATGCAGCAGTTTGCAGAAGGGTTGCACTTGCGTCACGTTGAACGATTCTCTTCAGTCGCCGTTGGTTCCGTTCTTGCGGTATCTTCTTCTGGCCACAGTGATGTCGGAGATTTGATGTTTCATCGGATCGCTGATATTCACGGTACATTCGTGAAATGGTCGTACGGGAAAATCCCCACTTCATCACTACCTCGGAGATGCAGTGTCCTATCACTCGTACGCCGACTATAACACTACGTTCAAACTCACTTGAACCTTGATAACCTGTCATTGTAGCAGCAGTAACCGATCTAACAACTGTGCCAGACACTTGTTGCCTTATATAGGCGTTGCTGACCGCAGCGCAGTATTCTGCCTGTTTATATATCTCTGTATTTGAAGACGCATGCCTATACCAGTTTCTTTGGTACTTCAGTGTACAAAAAACATTAATACACTCCAAGACAAAAAACGACTTATCACGAAAGATTTATGCAAATTGGTCAAAAATTTATATGTATACACGTATCGACGGAAAATGCAAAATTGTCAACTTTAGGGAAGAGCACAATTTCAGAGCGTAGCTGACAAGTAATGTAAACGGGTGACATTTCGATTCTACGGTATTAGGCCACTTCTAATTTCATTCGACGTACTCAGTTGGACAGTAACTATGCGTCGCTGGCACCCGCGTTGACAACGTATGCTGATGTCACTAAATGAGAGAAGTAGTGCAGGTGGGCTCAACGAAGGCGGTTAGAATAATCGGCGAACTTCTCGACGTTTGAATAGGAACAATGCCACTAACACGGATAAAATGGTGAGTAATTTTAAGCACCGCAACCACGAAGAGGGCGCAAGAGATATAAAATGTGTTGGGTTATCCGTAAATGATGATATTGGGCTGAAATTGATTTCTCGAAACTAAAAATGGTGTTCCAGCGGTAGTCACAAAATTTGTCTCTAAACGCAAAAGTCCGTTGGTGAAGAGGGCTCGAATTACAGCGGGCGAAAAGCGGAAAAAGTGAGATTCAAAAGATATCCAAACTGGCGAGGTAAATATTATATGTGACAACGACAACAGAGTTGTACCTTGCTGATTAAGTGCGCAGTGTGAAATAAATTGTGTATAAATAAAGGTCTTTCCATGTGTAGTTTTTAAGAGTTTTTTTTGCATAATATATTGATAAATTAAAAAGGTATGTGATAAAGTAGGGAGGCACAATTTAATACAAGAATGGAGTATATATTGGTTGTGCAATTCGTGGTGCGCGGAGGTCGGCAGAACAAAATTAATTTCATTATTTGTATAACAGAGCAATCAACTGTTCTGTTCATGATACCTACAGATGAAACTTAAAGGGGTGTCTTAAATGTGTTACTTTTACTAGATCTAGTGATAACTCTTCGCACAAAAACTGGTGTGAAGAGGTCATCAGACATCACTAAAATTTTAATAGTTTGTGAGAGTAGAACATGTAGTAGTAGTAGTAGTAGTAGTAGTAGTAGTAGTAGTAATAGGTCAAGATCAGCGTCACCCCACTCTGAATTGTTGCCAAATTTATTCAAGATGGCGAATCCAAGACGACAGCCATAGCTGTGGCAACGTTGCAGTGATGTTGTGATGGGAAAATGGGACATTTGGGCTATCTGCACTAACCTAACTCACTTTACCTCCCCTCCCCTCCCCCTGCCCCCCTCCCCCCCTCCCCCTCTCATCCTCTCACCTGCCCTATCTTCCCCTGAACCATCTGGAAATTGGCAGGAGGAAGACTCAGTCTGTGCTGGGCTGCTGGATAGCATGGATGTTAGCCTCTATTTTGCATGCATTGTTTAAATAAACAATTTGAGTTTTTATAGACAGTAGCTCCACCCAGTGTGTTCACCATGAGCTCCAGATCCAATTGACCAAGTTCACAGTATCGCCACTAAAGGCCACTGTCGTCCCTCCCCCTCTCCCCTCCCATGACGTAATCAAAGATGGTGGTCTGGGGAAAAAGGGTGAGAAAGGACTGAGTCTGTGTCTAGCTGCTGGACTGGGAGGATGGACGTAACTGTTTACTATGTTCAATGGACGAGATGTCTGTGCTGGAGAAGGAGTAGTATATCAGCATCTGAGGACTGTGTCTTCAACAAATATCAATGCTGTCGACAAATACAGACTAAGTTACACTTCACGACTCAAACTGATAAATGCGTGTGCTGTAAATGTAGAGTGTTCGCTAAAAGTTCAGCTGAAGCATGAGAGGCGAGATGTCCTCCCACTCTGGCACATGCATCCATGTGAACAACAGAGGAAATGCTGATGATGAGCGGGGGTGAATTTAATGTGTACTACATGCAAGCCCACAGCTGAGGGCTGTATCCATAGCCCCCTACACAATGACTGGAAAGAAAATATAATGCCTTTTGGCCAATAAAGGCAATGCCTTTTCTGAAATTGCCTAACACTCCACATAAGCTTTGCCCTATTCCACATGAGCTATAGGTGTCCACCCTGAGGGTTGGAGACCGACTGAACTAGTTCACAACACAACCACCAGAGAGTGCTGTGCCTCCCCCCCCCCCCCCCCCCAGCAGCAGCTCTCCCATGATGTAGTCCAAGATGGCGAAGCAGCTCTGTGGCCCCAGCCTCGCTCAGTCACCCAGCAGCAGCAGCAGAAGAGGAAGAAGATTAAGCTTATCCATTATGGATATTTTAGAACCCGTGACCGTTAACTGGACGTAAATATATGAAACTGCACCCAGTCATTTTATTAATAGTTATTTATTATTGCATGATCCGGTTCTAGAACCTTTTCAGTTTCATCTTCAGATGATTTTCTAGAAGTTACTTCACTCTTTCTAGCATAATGCTCGTTGCAGGCTCTGTGACAAGAAGATGGAACCCACTTTAAAGTATCGCCGTGGCTATTGTTTACCTGTCAACATGGATGCAAAATTTTGTTTCTTACTTACTCGGACAGTATGGGCGGCTTTTTTCGTCAGTGTCCATCTGTCGGCTTCCATTTTGGTGGCCAGTTGATACATCACTTCACATACTTTTACATAGTTCGTATTTATTTACACTGTGACAACGAAACTTAGCCAGCATCCAACTGTTGCTTGTAGCAAAGATATTGACGGAAAGATATGGAGTAGGTCCATTTTGCTTAGTCGATTTAATGGCAAATATTTTAATCAGACTGGCGGTAGCATGAGAGCACAAAATAAATAAATAAATAAACTACAGGAACAAACTTGAAGTGATCTGATTCTTACAAGTCCAAGCTTGCAGTGGCGAGCGCCAACATGTCGATCTCTGCGGTGGCCAGACTTGTAGCAACCTCAGCTGCCATCTTGTCGAGACCTGCACCGACCTCTGAACCTGCACTAGCAACAGCCTCCAGAACGTCTGACCCGTATCGAGCACGTGGGATGCTGTAGCACACGTAGCCCATTTGCTGGAGCAGCACAAGGAGCTGTTATTGTCTGTCCCACTCATCGATTTGTGTGGTGAGGACACGCAGTCTCGTCGCACGTCCCAACACATCGAACGCTGCTGGTAGTCCTAACCAACAGCTAGATACAGGACAGTACTGGTCACTGACACACGACCCATGCCAGCAGAACATCCCTTTGCTAGTGCCGGCACCCAGGGCAGATGCTGTGGATAAGAAGGTATCGAGTGTGCCCATGCATTTTAGTTCAACATACAAATTAACACCCTTCGATGCGTTTACAATTTATATTCCCACATGTAAGCCCCAGTCACGATCTGCTTCTATACCCACGTTTAAACGTTTTGTTCCACTGGGAGTTAAAGTGCCTACTTTTGAGTTCGACTAGGACGAAATATGTCGTGCAGAGTGCTACATCGATCAGCAAATGACTACAGGGTATTTTCCAACCATACCCCCATCCCCCCCCCCCCCCCCACCTCGGACATTCAACCTATCTGTTACAACAGTGTGACGCTGCACTGTGTGTGAAATCAGGTGATCAGTGTGTCTATCTACGGCACGCCACAGTTATGAACTTACACGACCTGGATAATGCGCTACACCCTGCATTGGAGAGCTTGAGTCATTGGTTGTCGAGCCTAGAATCCGCCTTCAATGATGTAAACTTCCCACGTCTGCATAGCGTACAAGGTGATGATTTGGAGCAGTAACTTTGTTTGCACATGAACGCAGAACCAAAAGAGAAACAGGTTAAATGTGCGTATGAAAAACCCGAGCACTGTGAGGCACCCATTGCCTTGAAAGACATATGTGCGGAATTTATTCCATGTCGAAAAGCTTTGTTTGGGAAATACTGTACAGTTGCGAAGAAGAAGATAAAGAAAGAGTCTGATGATTTTTTTTTTAAATACTGCACCTGATGTATGAAATTTAAATATAGAATATATATACATACAGTCCCAGAGTGTTCGTGTTTTATTTCATACCTCACTCATCATAATCCAAGTACTTAACTTATTAATATGATTATTTTCAATTCTACACCTGTATGATGCCCCAAACATCTCTTCACCAGTCATTGACAAAATGAGTGATGAAGTGACTCTTCAAGGGCAAAATATATAGTTGATTTCTCTACGTAGCCAATGTAGCTAAGTTGGTTAAGTGATGCAGCTATGGTGGCTACACATACTATTACCGTCCTTACAAGTCAACTACATGCCAACTACATGTCAGTACCTGATGCAGTCAGAATCATGGCAGGGTGGGTGAAACATCATCATCACAAGGACTTTCTCATTGTAGGTCCATCCAAATAAGACTTATGTCGTCATGATGCCGGCCGCGGTGGCCGAGCGGTTCTAGGCGCTTCAGTCCGGAACCACGCGACTGCTACGGTCGCAGGTTCGAATCCTGCCTCGGGCATGGATGTGTGTGTTGTCCTTAGAACTACTTAAACCTAACTAACCTACGTTCTAGGGGAGTGATGGCCTCAGATGCTAAGTCACATAGTGCTCAGAGCCATTTGACCATTTTACGTCATCTTGACGCTGCTAACACATGTAGATGGAGTCCGATTTGAACATGTTTCCGTATTGTCAGAAACACTACTTCAGCCCAAGTATCAGCCATTACAGGAGACATTGCGCGGTGTAAAAGGTGTTACATACACGACGTTCAGTGAAAGCAGTGATATCCTCCCACCTGAAAAAGCAGAGTCAAACACTATCTTCGTATTTGCTTTTGGTTTTCCACAGGAACATCGTCAAACTCGAAAATATTTCTGTTGCGGTCGTCATATGGGTGCTGATATATTTTATCTACGAAAAACGTATTCCATATTCCGTAAACCGTTGGTTAGGGATAATGTGAACCTCATTATAATCTTCAAACAAGACAATCTGAATTTAAAACACATTTACCATGCACATGTAGGAACTGACATGTTGTTCAATGATTTTGTAAAAATATGTGCTGATTGCTGGAATCATTCACAGTATGGGTTTCTCGTTATTGATAAAACAAGAAAACTGAATGACGGATGGTACAAGCGAAACTTCCAAGTGTTTCTGTGTATATAACCTGGTAAGACAGGTGAGTACATCATTATACGCTGCACCATGGACAAATTAGGGTACATGTCTAGCTCTCAACCCGAGCGGATGGGTGTACACAGACAGAACACTCGCTTGTACATGGATTCAAGTTATTGGGCATAAAGTTTGAGGTATGCGCAGGGAGCTAGAGCCATATTACCAGACTCTTCTGAGAATGATTTTAGCATTAAATGAGGTAGTTAATAAAGTCGGTAAGAAAGTAACCGACTTAACTGAAAAGGTCGAGGCTATAGAGGGGAAAATAGATGTAGAGGTCTTTGTTGTTGAGAAGGGGAACAGTCAGATAATAAGAGCAACAAGAGCGGATGTGTAAAGCCTCAGGCTGTAGAGACGTCTGAGCAGTATACACCGAGATGTCAACGAAGCAGAAAGTCATTCAAGCGCGGAAAGCCATTCGAGAGAAATTACGGTTACTAAGGTTAGGGCATATGGATCGACAGCAAACACCAAGAGAGGCCTTTAAGCCGTTTACTGTACCTTACAGGCAGCTCTTGGCAAAAACAAAACCACGCGATAACGATGGTGTTGCACTGACGAATTCATTACCCGTCACGTCCCTGGTTAGATAGAACATTCGGCGGTAGCAGGGGAAGACTGTACATGTTGGGCATGCAGCCTATAAACGTAACTATGACACAACACAGATTGGTGATAGTGGTTTGAGAGGAGACCTGGCTTTATAAATCTTGTTTTCCTAAGACCCACAAAAAAAACCTATAAATTATTCAGTTAATGATAGGGAAATGTACCGAGAAATACTGCATTTGACTGATGCACATAAGATCAGCAAAAATCCTGAGCAACAAGAAATATAAAACCATTATAAAATCAATACCTAATGACGAAAAGAAGAACAATAACAATAACAATAGCGGCGATGGTATTGACATAGTGCATAAAGCAGTGATTATACAGGATGAGTCACCTAACATTACCGCTGGATATATTTCGTAAACCACATCAAATACTGACGAATCGATTCCACAGACCGAACGTGAGGAGAGGGGCTAGTGTAATTGGTTAATACAAACCATGCAAAAATACACGAAAGTATGTTTTTTTACACAAACCTACGTTTTTTTAAGTGGAACCCCGTTAGTTTTGTTAGCACATCTGAACATATAAACAAATACGTAATCAGTCCCGTTTGTTGCATTGTAAAATGTTAATTACATCCGGAGATTGTAACCTAAAGTTGACGCTTCAGTACCACTCTTCCGCTGTTCGATCGTGTGTATCGGAGAGCACCGAATTACGTAGACATCCAAGGGGAACGGTGATGGACCTTACGTACAGAAGAGACTGGAACAGCACATTACGTCCACATGACCTTTTTATTGGTCTTTTTCACTGACGCACATGTACATTACCATGAGGGGTGAGGTACACGTACACACGTGGTTTCCGTTTTCAATTACGGAGTGTAATAGAGAGTGTCCCGACATGTCAGGCCAATAGATGTTCAATGTGGTGGCCATCGTTTGCTGCACACAATTGCAGTCTCTGGCGTAATGAATGTCGTACACGTCGCAGTACATCTGGTGTAATGTCGCCGCAGGCTGCCACAATACGTTGTTTCATATCCTTTGGGGTTGTAGGCACATCACGGTACACATTCTCCTTTAACGTACCCCACAGAAAGAAGTCCAGAGGTGTAAGATCAGGAGAACGGGCTGGCCAATTTATGCGTCCTCCACGTCCTATGAAACGCCCGTCGAACATCCTGTCAAGGGTCAGCCTAGTGTTAATTGCGGAACGTGCAGGTGCACCATCATGCTGATACCACATACGTCGACGCGTTTCCAGTGGGACATTTTCGAGCAACGTTGGCAGATCATTCTGTAGAAAAGCGATGTATGTTGAAGCTGTTTGGGCCCCTACAATGAAGTGAGGACCAATGAGGTGGTCGCCAATGATTCCGCACCATACATTTACAGTCCACGGTCGCTGTCGCTCTACCTGTCTGAGCCAGCGAGGATTGTCCACGGACCAGTAATGCATGTACCGTAGATTCACTGCCCCGTGGTTTGTGAAACCCGCTTCATCGGTAAACAGGTAGAACTGCAACGCATTCTCTGTTAATGCACATTGACAGAATTGCACTCGATGATTAAAGTCATCACCATGTAATTGCTGATGTAGCGACACATGAAACAGGTGAAAGCGGTGACGATGCAGTATGCGCATGACACTACTTTGACTCAGTCCACCGGCTCTCGCAATGTCCCATGTACTCATGTGTGGGTTCATGGCAACAGCAGCTAACACACCAACTACACCCGCTTCTCCTGTGACGGGCCTGTTACGGACCCGTTTGCGTGCTACGACCATACCTGTTGCATACAGTTGGCGGTAGATGTTTTGCAATGTGCGGCACGATGGATGCTCTCTGTCCGGGTACCGTTCTGCATACACCCTGCAGGCTTCAGCTGCATTTCGTCGACACTCGCCATAGATGAGTAGCATCTCCGCCTTTTCAGAGTTCGAATACACCATGATCACAGTTCCTACAACACTACACTATCACAGACGTCTGGTAACACGGTGTACTACAGTTGGTCTGCGTGCGGAGACGAATGCAGAATAACAATAGCAGCAAGCGCTACATGCGGACACTGCGACAGCTAGACCAAACCACAACAGTGCACTACAGCCACACTCGTAAACACAGTCGTCATCGTAAACATGTCCCTGCAGATGCTGCTCGCCGACCGTGGCCCGTGTTTGTTACAACACGCAACTGAACGTCGGAGGTTTCAAGCGTCAACTTTAGGTTACAATGTCTCCGGATGTAATTAACATTTTACAGTGCAACAAACGGCACTGATTACGTATTTGTTTATATGTTCAGATGTGCTAACAAAACAAACGTGGTTCCATTTAAAAAAACGTAGGTTTGTGTTAAAAAACCTACTTCCGTGCATTTTTGTACGGTTTGTATTAAACAATTACACTAGCCCCTCTCCTCATGTTCGGTCTGTGGAATCGGTTCGTCAGTATTTGATGTGGTTTAGGAAATATATCCAGCGGTAACGTTAGGTGACTCACCCTGTATATATTATGACGACCCTGACGAGAGAATAGATCGACTATGGCTGCTCATGGCATCAGCTGCTGCAGGTAATACAGCTCATTCGGATGAGGCCGTTTCAATAATTTCTGAGCTTAGAGAGAGACAGAGAGAGAGAGAGAGAGAGAAAGAGAGACACCATCGAATAAGTGTGGAGACAGTAGTTCGAAAACTTCACAAAGCAGCACTCAAAGCATACCTTCGTAAGCATATTATGATTGAAGGTTTGGGTGACTTACGGCAGGCTGATCTTATAGGTATCACGGAATATTCACATGAGAATAATGAATTAAAATATATTTAAATGGTTATTCATACATACTTCTAACCTGCCTGGGCATTACATGTTAAAACAAAAACCGGTAGAAATCTCGCGAATGTGTTTGAGTGCTTGCTGCATACAGGGACGAATCGATCCCCAGACAACCTCAAAACCGATCACGGTGGAGAGTTTTACAATAGGTTTTTCAAGACCGTGATGCAGCGGTATGGAATACGTCACAACATTCACCTACCTGAAGGCAAGTATCGTGGAGCGTCTGAAAAGAACAATAAAAGGTCAAATGTGGATGCGTTTTAATCTTCGCGTATCATACATATGGACAGATATCCTCCAAGAAATAATTGCTCAGTATAATCGAACCAAACATACCACAATAAAAATCAGACGAATCAATGTTCGTGATAATGGACTCATGGATACGGTGGACTATCGCATTAAAATGCCGGATTCATGCAAACAGAAATTTAATGTAGGTCATTTGTTAGGTATCTCAAAATACAAGAAAGCATTTGAGAAATCATATCTACCGAAGTAGTCAACAGAGATATTTACAGTTTGCAAAGTGCAAAGAACGAATCCTAGAACTTACATCTTGAAGGATCGTAAAGGCGAGGAAACTGCAAGTTGCAATACACCGAGGAGTTGCAGAAAAGCTCAGAACCGGATATGTTTCTCGTAGAGAGAGTCACACGACGTCGGGGAAATAGAGCACTAGTCAAATTGCATGGGTTTCATGCAGCACAAAACAGATGGATTAATGCTAACGATTTGCACACGCGCAGTCCACAACCACCGCAGTAGCATTACATTCGTGCTAGGAGACGCATTATAGGAGGGGTGGTATTTTAGACAAGACAAACTGCCACTGGTATTACACATTCCGGGGTATAACTACTACCACTTGATGGAAGCCACAGCCATCGGGAAAGGACTATACTTGAAATCGTACAGGAAAGGGCTTGGTGTATCCATAAATTAAAGAAAAGCCCGTTAGCAGTCCTACCAGATCACAAATGCTGATCTTCTTCAGTTTGTTAGAAAAAATTCAACATTCCGAGATAGTCTTCGGTAATGTATACCGAATAAACACATCATACAATGTGGAAAACTGGTGAATATGCCATTGTAAATTTAGATGTTGCTGAAGGTCCTGGCACCCACTGGGTGTCACACTTCATGATAAATGGGGATACGTCTACTATTTGGGCCCATTTGATGACCTGCAACAGCCAGAATAATTACAGCGATACTTCACTCACAGAAGACGTGCGCTCTACAATTATCGGAGCTATCAAGACTTTAATACATACCTCTGCGGACATCTGTGCATCATGTTTCTCTTGACATTTACAAAGAAAAAGAAGCATGCTATATAAGGAGGAGCTTTAAACATTCCTTCATCAGTTGAGGTTCAGATGCAATGTCGTACACTTTGACGTTAAAAGAACGACCACCTCTACTGCGTGCAGATTACTTCCCTCCAGTTGATTTGAGCATTGGTGTACCAAGTATTGCACTGATTGGACTGGAGAAACACAACAGCATCCCAAATATCACTGAGACCAACAACAAACTACATGTGGATATTGATGGAGAAAAAGGCATTGTGGAAATAGAACCGGGCGCATACGATGTCGACGATTTAAACGAAGTCTTAAAACAGTCTGGAAAAGTTATTGAGCTAAATGCAAACATCAGTACACTTAAATATGAAATAAGGACTGTAAATGCAACGATTGACTTTAACCAGAAACGTTCAATAGGGCCTATGGAGTTTCACAAAATGACATCTTTTGGAGAAGGATTCAAGTAAATATTCCAAGTCAGATCAGGCTGTGGATATACTGCCCGTCAGCACAATCGGAGTCCAGTGTAACGTTGCAGCGAACTCATATCTCAACGACAGTCTGATTCTTACTATTTACGGATTCTTCCCCTGAGTTGCAACAAGGTACAAGATTGTTGAAACTCCTTCCGATGGAATATACCTTCCAGTGACAGTTCAGACACTGGACAATTTGGAGTAGCGTATTGTGATCCAGAATAATCAACTTGTTGACTTTTGTGGCGAGGAAATCATTGTACGATAACATCTAAGGCAGGATGGGCGTGTGGTATGAAACCACTGCATGCAATCCATAGCACGTCACTTCGCTGCCGAACCGCAAAGTGATAACACGTGCGAACTACGAGTTTCTTAAATCAGTTCGCTTGAAACCTCGCAATGATGACCTCACTCAGTATAACCAGTTCAGTAGAGTATGATGAGCGAATTATTACGTCAGGAATACTTCTCGCGTAAACCTTACACTTCAACCACATTTAACAAGAATGATGAAATTAGAATTGTCCTCCAGCACCAAGAAGCGCTGACGCTTCATATATTTGGAGGGGTCATTCAATGAAACCGACGGCGGATACAGTGGGAGCCAAGCTTACACGTAACGCCTTAGCATCCCTGTTCCAAGAGATACGCTATGAACTCAACTGGTCTGAGATCGGCCGTACACACAATGTGGCATAAGGTCAACCCTTAAGACATACGTCCCTGCATCAACCACGGAGTTCAACGCTTTAGAAAATGCGGGATGATTCATAGACGATCACGATCCGGGGGATAGAGCAGTTGCAGAGAGAGTACAGGCGATTTACTGCATACATTCCTCCAAAAATGCTTATGGGCTACTTTTAGGACATGAGGCAGATTACTATAAATGCTAAACAGGAACTAATTCTGGTACGGGGTGCGACGGATATTAACTCATATATTAAAGGAGCTCAAGAGGAGAATATGATCACAATTAGCAAGATAATATGGAATATACCCCACATCATTGTATCAGACGAGGAGCGTTTGAAGCTTTTAAAAGACCCGAATTCCGGTACATTTCTATCACTAACATTTGTCTCTTGTGAGGTTTTCCAGTAACCAGTGTTACCGACTGCAAGCAGAGAAACATGAGGTATTAAAACCTGTTCACATCTACAGACATCTAGATTCATCATACTTGATTTTCAGACTGACAAAAGCGGGAATATATCAAATGATTCCACTGCATTCGGCAACTGCAAGTCAACTAACGCCAGAGTCTGCCTGACTTCAGAATGACAAGGAATTAGAATTCAGAAAGCGGGCGTAACTAGGTGGATATTTAACTTTAATATAACTATACTGACGTGAGGTCTGGAACATGACAAGGAATTAGAATTCAGAAAGCGGGCGTAATTAGTTGGATATTTAACTTTAATCCATTAATGATGAACGTCACTCTTGACGGTACATGATTCACAATATTATCGGTTCAGAATAGTAACTGAATATGGCGCCTTCCTAGGTCGTAGCAAACGACGTAGCTGAAGGCTATACTAAACTGTCGTCTCGGCAAATGAGAGCGTCTGTAGTCAGTGAACCATCGCTAGCAAAGTCGGCTGTACAACTAGGGCGAGTGCTAGTGAGTCTCTCTAGACTAGACCTGCCGTGTGGCGACGCTCGGTCTGCAATTCGCTGATAGTGGCGACACGCGGGTCCGACATATACTAACGGACCGTGGCCGATTTAAAGGCTACCACCTAGCAAGTGTGGTGTCTGGCGGTGACACCACAAATTACTTCTAGACCAGATGTATTTATTGAATTTAAATCTTCTGCAAATTTCCCGGGAAACACTGCCATGTCTGCTCTAGTTCTACAAGACCGTGTGATCAACTACTGCCCACTCACAGGCGTTGTGCAACGAGATGTATAAATGAGCAGGTGCTGTGCCATACCTAGACCATTCCACAATGGCATCTGAAGGCGTGAACATCATTGCAGACACTCAGGGTTTCTATGATGGTGAGCGTAGACAGTTCATATTTAAAGATGTTGCACTCTTAGTGTACAGAGAAGATGCAGTAATAATAGAGGCATTCTCAGCAAACAAAGGGCACCGAGGTCTTTCAAGGATGTGAAGTGCGTTGGAACTGATCCTAGCATACCATATAAAGATACGGTGATGTCGCTTCGACTATTCAGCCACACAGATACCATCATCTATGTGAAGGGGTAAGAGAAGATCTCATGGATGCATCGAATCCTCAGGTTTGTTGCTCTTCAAGACCTGTAATTCTACGGGTGCCCTGCTCTCCATTGACTCAAGAACAAGAAGAAGAAGAAGAAGAAGAAGATGATGATGATGATGATGATGATGATGTGTTTGCTTACGCAAATGCAAAATTACTTTTAAGCTGGATGAGAAATAAATGATTTTTTACTTTACAACCTCTTTGTTCTTTTTTCAACCCTGTTCCAGCTTTAACTGTTCATTTTTAACTAGATACTACGTCTGTGAGTTTCTTCAAGCACCAGAGATATAATTTTATACATGTCTGTTGTGTGTCTTTGGAAGTGGACACCGTCACATGCCTCCTACTCCCATAACCCAATTCGTGCTGCACGATAGACGTAATTCCACACAGCCATTCTGTATATTTTGTTATCTTCCATCTTAAACTTCACCTCCTTAACAGCACTCATTTTCAGCAAAACTAATGTCATTTGTGAACAGACAGCCTTATATATCTTTATATATATAATTCTACTGTACGTTTGTATGTCACTGAACTCCTCTTAAACGGCTAGACCGATTTGAATGAATTTTTTTGTATGCTTTTGGGTGGCGCCCTGGATGGTGTAGATTCACAAATCAGCCCAGCAGTTGGCACTGCAGTCGTTATCTAGGTTATTTATCTATACTGCAACTAAACAGCTGGATCGACTTGAATGAATTTTTGTGTATGTATTCAAGTGGGGGCCTCGAAAATTTACATTCTTAAATCAGCACGGTGGGTGGCGTTGTATTTTTGTGTGCAATATTGAGGGTATTGTATTCAGATATAAGTTATGTGTATAGGATTTCGTTCATTTTTCGACATTTTAATTTGTGTGTATTATATTGTGTGTGTTTAGTTATTTTGTGTGGCGTGCATACTGTAAGACCTTCGGTACACACACCATCAGATTATTTGACTTGTCGCTCTAACGAAGTAGGCGAGTATCAGCAATATGTTTCGTGGTCTTATCGTGCCGTTAGGTCAGACGATAGAAATCCACTTGTACGCTTAGAGTAGCAGATTGACGGTGACCAACTTGAAACAGAAATTGACTAATTTTCACACACATTTATTAAAATAATAAAAAGCATGAAATTACTCAACTTGATTCTAGATGCTATTTACAATTGACAATCTGAATTTCCTTTGGTCTTGGTACGTTAATCTTATTCTCACATATCTCTGATACTTGACAAAGTGTCTATTCATTTATCTTCATGGCTAGGTACAGGAATATGGTAATCTTATTAGGTACAGACTGAAAATTGACTATAGACTGGTACAGACAAATGCAGACTGATGCAGATTGACTAATCGGAGCTCTGTACACTCGTTATAATACCTCGAGCGTTCAGGTATCACTGCACGAGTGTGATCCGCGAGGAGGAAAGGTTCTACGTTATGTAACAGTTCTGAGACTAAATGTAACTGGATTTTCTATTTTGATGCTAGTCAATTGTCAGGATGAGCATTCTAAAGCATTATGTCAGGGTGAAAATACTAGATAAATTAGTTTTTCTCTCTTAACAACATGTGGGCAGGGTGGGTTCTTCCTTGGCTCGGGTATGAGGTAGAATGAAACAGCATGTTTACATAAGATAACTTTTATTGAAAGTTTCGTACAACTGTATCCTACTGGATGTTCTGGTTCGGAGAGCGGCAGCCGTGTCGTTTGCGTAGCCTTCTGCTGCGGCAGCGGCGTCTGATTACGCGTAGCGGTGTGTGTCTCGTGTCGCCGTCTCGCCCAGCTGACTGGTGACGCGCAGCGCGAGGTGGCCCGTTTAATTATTGCGAGCGAAGTCGTGCATCGGATGGTGATACCTTGGATGTGGAGTCCCAGTGTTTCTCTTCTCTAAGCGGCCGCGTGTGTTGTGCGTCGGCCAGCGGAGCGGTGCGGCGGGGGAAGGCCAGTGTCCTGGACTCGAACCACGGACTCCCGCTTGCCAGTCTTCGGCTGTCACATCTTCATCCCAGCTCGCAGGTGACTGCTGATGTGAGGCCGTCACCTTCCCGTCCTCACGAGTCACCCGGGTATGTAAAAATCAGACTTCAAATACCTTTTAACTTCTGTCTTTTGGCGCTGAGGCTGCTGCTTGCTATTCCATTACAGCGGCGGACTTTGTGTGTCTGTGCATGATGTAGTCGCTTCTTGCATGACGGTCTTCAGCACCGAAACTGACTTAAAACAACTGCTACGCTTCTTCACTTCTTCGTCGCTCGTCTCCGTCTTCGTCTCCGTCTCTCGTCTCCGTCTTTCGGGCCCACTGCGACTCGCGTATTTATTCACTTCAGTTTACTGAAGGTAAACGACTTCACGGTCATTGCCTCTTCTGTCACGTTGAAAAGCTTCTCGAAGAATCTTCTTAATGTTGGTCATTGGCTCTTGGAATGTAGGCGAGGGCCTTCAATCACATGTGACGACCGAGAAACACGTGAGCTGGTCATTGCCTCTTCTGTCACGCTGAAAAGCTTCTCAAAGAATGTTCTTAATGTCGGTCATTGGCTCTTGGAATGCAGGCGAGGGCCTTTGCTCACATGTGACAACTGAGAAACACGTGAGCCAGTCAGGCGATGCCCTGATGGCTGAATCGACAGCGCCCGCTTATGTGGAACTTGCTGACTTCACGGTCATTGTCTCTTCTGTTCTGCTGTTTTGCCTGCTGTTCGCCAGTATGTAACTCTCTAAACTAAACCAAGTTTTTCATTTATATTCTAATTTCGAGTTCACTTTGATTTCACTAATTTATTTACTTAAGTACCACTCAACAGTTAGTAGTAATCTCATTGGCTGTGTTACATATTAATACGTGGATCAGCGGAAGCAGAATTTGGTCCGTATCTAAGGCAGCGCCATCTCGTAGTGCAGAGACGGACGAGCACTGCGCCTGCGTTGTTGTGCTTAGCTGGGCGCGCTCTAGTGGGAAAGTTGTGTACACGCTGACTACATGGAACTATGTACACAACATTTAGACAGTTTAATTTTTTTGTGCGGTGTCTTTTGATATTTCAGGTGTCGCATTTCAGTGAATATTAAGTGTATTATATTCACAAATTAGTTACATACCAGTACATAAAACAATGCCACGCCTTCGTGAACGAGGAGGAAATATTGGTCGACGGAATTCACAATTAGTCCAGAACCGTCGGTTAAATAGATCGGCAGAAGATCAATTGAGGGACAATGAAAATTTGAGAAACCAGGCTGCAGTCAGACGTGCTGATGAAAGTCAAGAGCAACGCAACGAACGCCTTCAAGCTAATGCATTGAGACAAAGACTGGCCCGTCATTGAGTCACTGACACATTCAGAACACGTAAGCAACAGCGTTTGCGAGTGTATCCCGCATTGGCACGTGCATCACTTCTTCGCCTTGCGTTTGAATGTGAGTCGGACATAGACTATTCGTTACATTCACAAATTGTAATTGGTGCTATGAAGAAACAATGCCATCACTGTCATGCATTCAAAAACAAAGGTCAATTGCCCGGTTTCTGCTGGGGGTCTGGAAAAGTTTTATTGCCACCACTGAATTCGCCGCCAGAACCATTGAAAACACTACTGGCTGGAGCTACGCCTCAATCTAAATTGTTTTTGCGAAAAATTCGCACATTCAATTCGTGCTTTCAGATGACTTCATTTCGAGCAACAAAAATCGTTCAGAATGAGGATGGTTGCAATTTTCAATGCCAAATTTTCATGGCCAAGTGTATCATCAAATTAGATCTTTAATGCCGGTGCCTGATACCGATTCACAATTTCTGCAAATCTACTTCATGGGTGATGAGGAGCAGCAACTAAACGCACGCTGCCAGTACAACCATATCGAGCAGACGGAGGAGCGAGAAATTGCGGGTATTTTAGAACCGTTTTTACAGAATCACAACCAGTTGGTCCAGTCGTTCAACACCGTTTCAAACAGACTGCAAAACAACAGCTATAGGATCGTCATCAAAGCAGGCAAAGTACCATCTGGGCGGCACGCAGGCCGATATAATGCACCGACCATTAATGAAGTTGCAGTTGTTATGGTTGGCGACGCATTTGAACGTCGAGATGTGTGAATCCAACGCAGAGATAACACATTGCATATGACTGAAGACAGTCATCGCTCTTACGACGATTTGCAATATCCATTCATATTTTGGGAAGGAGAAGATGGATATCATTTAAATATCAAACAAAGAAATCCAGCAACAGGTACAATGTACACATGTCATTACCTAATATTTTATTTTTATGCACGATTAATTTCATTTTGTCTTAATGAGATTTTTACTTGCATGTGCAGAAACCAGCAAGAAGAGAGCACAATGAACTTCTACGCGTATCGGTTGATGATTCTTGCCAATGAAGACAGTAATATTCTCCGATGCCACCAGGTGTTTCATCAATATATCGTTGATATTTATGCGGAAACTGAAAGCGAGCGATTACAATGCATCAGGTATAATCAAGCGAAACTTCGAGCTGAGGAGTACATTCACTTCCGTGATGCTATTGTTGGTAACGTAGATGGAGTAACTAATATCAACGACATCGGTACTTCATATATTCTTCCATCATCATATATTGGTAGCCCACGTCCTATGAAAGAATATATTCAAGACGCCATGACTTTTGTGCGCGCGTACAAATGACCAGATTTGTTCATTACATTTACGTGTAATCCAAAAAGGGATGAAATTAAAATTTCGTTATTACCAGGTCAAACTGCAATAGATCGGCACGATATCACTGCACGTGTCATCAGACAAAAGTTAAAATCGTTGATGAACTTGATTACACATTCCTCTGTATTTGGCAAAACACGTTGTTGGCTGTACTCTGTTGAATGGCAACAACGAGGTTTGCCATACGCGCATATTTTGATTAGGTTGGTCGACAAAATATAGTCTGAAGAAATTGATAAAATTATCTCAGCAGAAATTCCTGATCGGAATATCGATCAAGAATTGTATGAGATTGTTATCGCTAACATGATCCATGGTTCAAAAATCAAATGGCTCTGAGCACTATGGGACTTAACATCTATGGTCATCAGTCGCCTAGAACTTAGAACTACTTAAACCTAACTAACCTAAGGACATCACACACAACCATGCCCAAAGCAGGATTCGAACCTGCGACCGTAGCAGTCGCGCGGTTCCGGACTGAGCGCCTAGAACCGCTAGACCACCGCGGCCGGCATCGCATTCGGATCGCTGATCAAGATCCCAATATCGGTTTTTCGCCGGAAATATATAACGAGGTACTAATTAAGATTGAAGTTATTTGCATTCCGATTTCGAATATGCCACTCATTCAGTTTGATATGTAACCGCCCAGCAACAGACATCATGAACAGCGAGGTTCAGCGCGAACAACGGTTCAATATGGTCTCTTTAGCTACTTTCGTTGAAAATAATGAGCAACTACTCAGTGATGAACAAAAGAATGTATACGATCAAATTAGTCAATTGCAGCAGAACAAGGCGGATTATTTTTTTTCTTTTTCTTTTTTTTTTTAAACGTACCAGGTGGCAAAGTTTTGCAAAAATGCAAAATTATTATCTGGGATGAATGCACTATGGCCCACAAGCATTCACTTGAAGCTCTCGATAGAATGATGAAAGATCTAAATAATAACACCAGGCTTTTCGGTGGTGCCTTACTGCTTCTGTCCGGTGATTTTAGACGACATTGCCGGTCATTCCACGCGCTACATATGCGGATGAAAGTAACACATGTATAAAACAATCTTATTTATGGTGAAATGTCAGTACATTACGTCTTAACACAAATATACGTGTTCAGCTGCAAAACGATCGCTTGGCACTATCATTCTCGGATTAATTGCTCAACACCGTAAATGGAGCAATATCATTGCATGGAGACACACAATGCGTCAAATTGCCAGACAGTTTCTGCAACATGGTAGATACGAAAGATGCCTTGATTGAAAGAATATGGCCGGCCGCTGTGGCCGAGCGGTTCTAGGCGCTTCAGTCCGGAACCGCGTTGCATGGAAACACACAGTGCGTCAAACTGCCAGACAATTTCTGCAACATGGTAAATACGAAAGATGCTTTGTTTGAAAGAATATGGCCGGCCGCTGTGGTCGAGCAGTTCTAGGCGCTTCAGTCCGGAACCGCGCTGCTGCTACGGTCGCAGGTTCGAATCCTGCCTCGGGCATTGATGTGTGTGATGTTTTTAGGTTAGTTAGGTTTAAGTAGTTCTAAGTGTAGGGGACTGATGACCTCAGATACTATGTCCCATAGTGCTCAGAGCCATTTGAACCATTCTTTTTAAAGAATATTTCCAGATTTACAAGCTGATTATATTAATGATGTGTGGCTGCGTGAACGAGGTATTTTAGCCGCAAAAAATATCGATGTTGCTGCTATTAACTTCAAAACACAACAGTCATTGCCCGGCAATGAGATACTGTTCAAATCGATCGACACTGTTACCGATCCTGACGAAGCAGTCACCTATCCTGTTGAATTTTTGAATCCGCTGGATTTACCAGGAATGCCACCACATAACTTGCGATTAAAAATTGGCTCACCTATCGTTTTGCTTCGGAATTTAAATGCACCTAAGCTATGCAACGGTACAAGATTAGTCATAAAAAAATTATGGGCAACGTTCTTGAAGCTACAATTTTGAACTGCAAATTTGAAGGTGAAGTTGTTCTTCTGCCACGAATCCCAATGATCCCTTCAGACTCGCCCATTCCTTTCAGACGTCTGCAATTTCCAATTCGCTTGGCATTTGTCATGACTATTAATAAGTCACAAGATCAAACAATGTCGATTTGTGGGTTGGATCTAGAAAATCCGGTCTTTTCATATGACCAATTATATGTGGCGTGTTCTCGCGTTGGAAAACCGTCAAATTTATTCATTTATACTCCTCAAGAATTGACTAAAAATATTGTTCATCAACTCGAATTAAGATAAAATTAAACAAATATTATTAATTATAACGAATTGTTTTTAGAAAATTGATGTTATTTCAAAATCAAAAATAATGAAATTATTATATTACTTGTCCTTCATGTCATGCTTTGTTTAATATCCTAATCGCTTGAAATATCATGCAGGACTACGTCCGTCGGGTCCGCTAGTATATATATATATATATATATATATATAACGCTACAGGGGACAGGATTTTTGTAAATAATAACAACAAAGACTTATAGTGACGAATTTTTTTCCTTTATTCAGTTGACACAAATACAACATACTTCTTGAGGTACAATATAATTCTTAAGGTACAATGTAGTTTTTGAGGTACAATTTCACTCTTCTATTCCAGTGCAGATACTTTTACCTTACACGTTACAACAGTCAAGAATATTTTTTTACAATTTTTTCCCCACTATCTTTGGAATTTTTTTTAATCTACGCTAAAAATTAATGTGGAGATAGTTTCTTGACTACAACTAAATTCCACAGTCCCAGTAACATAGCTTTTACAGTAATTCTGATCGGCTGTGCTCACTTAGACTCTAAATTGAACTGCTCCAATAGCAAAGATTTTTACAATAACAGTGCTAATGGACTCAGAGCTACATACACATATATACACTTAAAAACTATTCTGACTTAGATGGCTAACGGAAGATGAAAAACCTAAAAAATTATTCCATTTACCAGACGCACATGGTGCTTAGAAATATATGTTCACAGGCTGCACATGCATTGCATACGAAGAAATAAATAAATATACAATTATTTTTTTCTGTTTATGCTTTTTAATATTTTTGTGTAGGCTTTTTAAACTTTTTTCTTTCACACACATGGTGTGCATATAAATACATTTTTCTTTTACTTTTTTTATCTTTTTTTCCACACGTGGCCCATGTGTGTATATACACTTGAATACAGTATACACAAATATTTATATGACACACACACATAAAATTACTTACAGTATGAAAAAGGGTTCTACTACTACTCTGCAGACACACTCTCTCTCTCTCCCTCCCTCATTCTCTCACTCTCACTCAGAGTCTACCATCCCTTCTCTTGCTAAACATGAGTAGTGTGTGAGTCTAGGAGAGTTTCAGTCCCCTCATCACAAATGAACCTTTAATCATCATGATGTGACAGCCAATTTTAGACTACACCACAGAGTACACCTCATGTGCTCTCGACTGGATACTGGTCTGTCATACCATAGGAGGCGGCTGTAGTGAAGCACCATGAACACCACTGCACATCCTTAGCCCACCTCTGGGTAGCACCTTCCAATGGGCCGGTCGGAGTGGCCGAGCGGATCTAGGCGCTACAGTCTGGAACTGTGCGACCGCCACGGTCGCAGGTTCGAATCCTGCATCGGGCATGGATGTATGTGGTGTCCTTAGGTCAGTTAGCTTCAAGTAGTTCTAAGTTCTAGGGGACTGATGACCTTACAAGTTAAGTCCCATAGTGCTCAGAGCCATTTGAACCATTTTACACCTTCCAATGCGGGAATGCATGCATGTTTGATCACAGATCTACAAACATTTGGCAATCCATTCGCCTCGTCCTTCATAAGGCTGATAACCTTCTTATTCTGTGGGACATCAGTTTAGGGGTGGATCCTTCTTGTGGAACTCGTTGCTCTAGACACAGCAGGAAATAGGCGTGTGCATCATGCAAACTAATAGGGTATGTGAGTTCTGCCTCCACCACATACCCTACATCAGAATCAGCTGCCACACCCCCCATGATTTTTCCATGTAATCCCTTGCATTCGTCTTCGGCCACCCATCGAACCTCACCAATCGGCAATGATTGCTGTATGGCGTGCCCATATAAGTTAATTATGCCCAGATACATTATGTAACTTGAATCAAGGAATATATTGAACATGTCACTCATCCGTGAGCTGTTTGCCAATGTGTCCATAGGCACGTGAAGGCAAAGTCCCCCCATGGATCCCACGCTCAAAGAAAAGAATCATGTCAGTATTGGTCAATAATTCGACACTGCACTTCGTTTTCTTGAGCACTGCGTCCCAGGACGACCCAGGTGCCGTGTAATAAAAGACGGAATTCAAACAGCATGTGACAATGCATAGACTACAGAATTTCTCAAAAACTTCTGCAAGCAATCACACAGTTGTGTCCACGTAAAGTTGTACGTACTCTCCTAAAGTGGATATTTTGAATTCCTACCAGACATTTATGGCATGCTCACACGATCCTGTACAGCCATGCGGAAAAAGATGCATGTATGATTTCAGAATCACAACGGAAGGTCTTTGAAAAGAATAAAAAACATTGTCGCTATGTTTCTTTTTTTTCAAAACAGACAACAGGCATAGTGGAAAGAACCGCTATTGTTAACAAATACTCGGGTATCACTTGATAAGGGCGTGCAGGACATGAAGTTTCACATGGACAGCTCGTGTATCGGCGGAGTCTCCGAGTATAGGAGCGAAACATGAATGCAATAGGCGAGAAGGAAAATAGTTTCCACCACAATACGCTTCTCAAGCTTTGTTGGACCAAGAAACGAAGCAAGTAGTACA
Source organism: Schistocerca americana (assembly GCF_021461395.2). NCBI lineage: Eukaryota > Metazoa > Arthropoda > Insecta > Orthoptera > Acrididae > Schistocerca > Schistocerca americana. Next base: position 595,452,323 of record NC_060124.1, on the reverse strand, counting down.
ACAATCAACATTGGCCACTACAACTTGTGGTAGGGGATGAACGCAAGATGCAGTGAGGGGAACAAAAAAAATATACAGACCGTGGCCATGGGTAGAAGGGGAAAGGTGTCTTCAGACCAGGGTCATGTATAGACAGATCACTTCCTGTTCTGTCGGCCTAGAAGAGCTTTTTAGTGAGCACTTGCGTTCACAGGTTTCGAAAATTTCATAACATCTCCGGAGTGGACATCAGGGATTTCGAACCGAGTTAGTTACCTTCTGCGTAACAATTTAAAGAGGGCAGAACTGTACACGTCGCTAAGACAAAGAGAGTAGACATTGCCAATAATTTAGCTAGGAAAAAACACAGTTTTTCGTCTCACGAAAACTCTGGGCAGTTTCCGACTGCTGATTCAGTCAAGGCCAGAACAGTATTGAGGTTGACAGGCGCGCGCATCGTCGACGCGCTGCCACTGCCGACCACAGCAGCCGCCAACAAAGCACATTAAATATCGCGTTTGCTCAGGTGCTCAGTAAGGGAGTCACTAACATGTGTGTGCTCTTCAGTTCTGTTGGATATTAGAATTGTGTTACGTATCTTCTTCTCATTCCCTCGTATTAATGCTAGCCGCTTATCGCGTGTGTGTTCATAGGGGATAAAACTAGGGAAAACTAGTAGTAAATATAAGTTATTGTTCAGCTAAAATACCGTAGACAATAAGTCATATTGAAGTGTTGTGAATGTAATATTTTGGACGGTAAATTGTTTCGTGATCATATTATTGTAAGTTACGCTAGGGGTTCCTTCCTCATGTAGGAACGCTTTTGAAAGATTGTATGTGTTCACGTTTGTCACGATTAATTTCATTCAGTTTGTGACTTCATTGCCAGGATATTCGTAAGTATAGAGGATTTTCCAACGTTATCAACTACACACTTGAACCCAATATGTATGGTGATTCTGTAATAAAAAGTGTTCGTACAGGTAAGAATTCGTATAGGTTTGTGTGTTTTCGATTAGAGTCTACACCTTACTCACTGAAATATTTTAGAGCACGTATGACGACTGCTATTGTGATGTCTAATCGTGACTTCACCCGGGATCTCCGTACCTTGCAGGGCCTGGGTTCACAGGCACTTAAGTTCTGCCAGATATCTCCATGTGTGGCAAGTGAGGAGGACGGGTCATAACGACCTGGGGAGTACATCAGTAAGTAGTTGTGTATTTACCTCATCATTACTAGACAGTAGTGTATTTCATACATCATTTTTCACTACCTCATTCGGGACATACAAAGTCACATTGTTTAACCCTTATTAAGCTCAGATAACGTGAGAACGAGGAAATAGTGTTTACGTAGTGTTTATTTCGTTCGCAGACCAAATGCTCAAAAATATTCCAAGTAGATCAGCACGTAACTTCCTGTCATACAGCAAAGACTCAACTACAGAAAGAGGCAATAATGCAATGTGTTCAATCAATTGTTAGCGAAGTACCAACTAAGCGAATGCAAAATCCTTATATTGTGACACTTCGAGAGGAGCAATCGTCGATATCACCACACGGGCTCTCCACAGTTGGTAGCAGAACCGACCGCAAGCTCGCGGGATCCTGTGGAGCCAGTGGAGCGCGCCCGCTGCGCCACGGCTTCAGCAGCTCAGCACCAGGAGCGCCCTCTGGAGCTGCAGTGCAGCACGGCCGGCGGCAGCGACTCAGCCCCACTCCCACACCGCATTTCGTGCTGTAGTGTCGGGATCCTCGTCCTAGTTGACACTGTAATAGCTGGACTCTATTTCTTACTGCACTAACTGTAGATCTTCGTACGTTTGGAAAAACCCAAGTCAAGTCAATTTTGTGCTTATTGTGTTAACTTGTTCGCTAATCATTTCCGGTCCAGTCCAGCTTTCCTACGACGGCAGTTGCAGCACCACTCATAAGCCCACCTCTCCTTATGTGTACAAAACAAAAGCCTCAAGGATAGGTGTGTCTCTAGGCGAAACTACTGACTGCACGGGTTGATATACTGCAAATTTAATAGCTGGAAAATTAAGTGACGACAGATCGCGACAAGCTCATCTAGTGTGCTGCAAAATTTAGCAAACAGAAAACGACTGTACAAAGGACATTTAGTTCACAGGTGGATGTGTGGGTCGTTGTAAACAGAAAAAAATTGAGTAGTCTATCAACGTTTTGGTAATCTGAGGTATTGTTTCGATCGGTAAGAGTCGGTAGACTTTGTGGCTGCTACATGTCTTTGTTAGGTAGTAACAGTGGTTTATTTCAAAGAGAACATTATTTGAGCGTCACCTACTTTTAGTGTGCGCTTGCACTTCAGCTTGTTAGTTCAGAGTTCAGTGCGATATTTCTGTGCTACTGCGGATCATCGCCACAAAGCGAATGTTGTCAGTACTGCAAAAAGTGATGGAATTTGATGCTCCCTGCGCAACCCCTCCCCCATCTTTCAAAATTCCTTGTGCTTCTACCCCTCTAACCAATGAGTAAGGAACCTGTGTTTGCTAAAATGTTGTATATTACAATGCAGCAGTAATATGATGCTACTGTTAAGGTATGTTGTGGCTAGTAAGCTTAAACAAAAAAGCGTTATTATTGTTCAGTGAACTTGCCCTGTATATGATGAAGGCTGAAAAAGCAACTAAAATATTTACAGTAATCTAAAGGTCATTCCACGGTTATTCCATGTGCTGCATCGTGCAACTGAAACAGTACGTCCAAAATATGACATTGTTAGTACCCTAATAACGTCTATAAAGAAGGTAAATACACGCATAGACCACAAACGTTTGCTACTATTGCTAGCACTAAACATATCATATGCTGATTTTTTTTCCATTAAACATATTCTTGAACACACCTGCCCACATTGCCTAATTTGGACTCATACTGTCAGATTCCCCCCATGAATCTTGGACCTTGCCGTTGCACACCTGCCCACATTGCCTAATTTGGACTCATACTGTCAGATTCCCCCCATGAACCATGGACCTTGCCGTTGGTGGGGAGGCTTGCGTGCCTCAGCGATACAGATGGCCGTACCGTAGGTGCAACCACAACGGAGGGGTATCTGTTGAGAGGCCAGACAAACATGTGGTTCCTGAAGAGGGGCAGCAGCCTTTTCAGTAGTTGCAGGGGCAACAGTCTGGATGATTGACTGATCTGGCCTTGTAACATTAACCAAAACGGCCTTGCTGTGCTGGTACTGCGAACGGCTGAAAGCAAGGGGAAACTACAGCCGTAATTTTTCCCGAGGACATGCAGCTCTACTGTATGATTAAATGATGATGGCGTCCTCTTGGGTAAAATATTCCGGAGGTAAAATAATCCCCCATTCGGATCTCCGGGCAGGGAATACTCAAGAGGACGACGTTAACAGGAGAAAGAAAACCGGCGTTCTACGGATCGGAGCGTGGAATTTCAGATCCCTTAATCGGTCAGGCAGGTTACAAAATTTAAAAAGGGAAATGGATAGGATAAAGTTAGATATAGTGGGAATCAGTGAAGTTCGGTGGCAGGAGGAACAAGACTTTGGTCAGGATAATACAGGGCTATAAATGCAAAATCAAATAGGGGTAATGCAGGAGTAGGTTTAATAATGAATAAAAAAATAGGAGTGCGGGTTAGCTACTACAAACAGCATAGTGAACGCATTATTGTGGCCAAGATAGACACAAAGCCCATGCCTACTACAGTAGTACAAGTTTATATGCCAACTAGCTCTGCATATGATGAAGAAATAGATGAAATGTATGACAAGATAAAAGAAATTATTCAGGTAGTGAAGGGAGACGAAAATTTAATAGTCATGGGTGACTGGAATTCGTCAGTAGGAAAAGGGAGAGAAGGAAACATAGTAGGTGAATATGGATTGGGGGGAAGAAATGAAAGAGGAAGCCGCCTTGTAGAATTTTGCACAGAGTATAACTTAATCATAACTAACACTTGGTTCAAGAATCATAAAAGAAGGTTGTATACCTGGAAGAATCCTGGAGATACTAAAAGGTATCAGATAGATTATATAATGGTAAGACAGAGATTTAGGAACCTAGTTTTAAATTGTAAGACATTTCCAGGGGCAGATGTGGATTCTGACCACAATCTATTGGTTATGAACTGCAGATTGAAACTGAAGAAACTGCAAAATGGTGGGAATTCAAGGAGATGGGACCTGGATAAACTGAAAGAACCAGAGGGTGTAGAGAGTTTCAGGGAGAGCATAAGGGAACAATTGACAGGAATGGGGGAAAGAAATACAGTAGAAGAAGAATGGGTAGCTCTGAGGGATGGAGTAGTGAAGGCAGCAGACCATCAAGTAGGTAAAATGACGAGGGCTAATAGAAATCCTTGGGTAACAGAAGAAATATTGAATTTACTTGATGAAAGGAGAAAATATAAAAATGCAGTAAATGAAGCAGGCAAAAAGGAATACAAACGTCTCAAAAATGAGATCGACAGGAAGTGCAAAATGGCTAAGCAGGGATGGCTAGAGGACAAATGTAAGGATGTAGAGGCTTGTCTCACTAGGGGTAAGATAGATACTGCCTACAGGAAAATTAAAGAGACCTTTGGAGAGAAGAGAACCACTTGTATGAATATCAAGAGCTCAGATGGCAACCCAGTTCTAAGCAAAGAAGGGAAGGCAGAAAGGTGGAAGGAGTATATAGAGGGTTTATACAAGGGCAATGTACTTGAGGACAATATTATGGAAATGGAAGAGGATGTAGATGAAGACGAAATGGGAGATAAGATACTGCGTGAAGAGTTTGACAGAGCACTGAAAGATCTGAGTCGAAACAAGGTCCCGGGAGTTGACAACATTCCATTAGAACTACTGATGGCCTTGGGAGAGCCAGTCATGACAAATCTCTACCATCTGGTGACCATGATGTATGAGACAGGCGAAATACCCTCAGACTTCAAGAAGAATATAATAATCCCAATCCCAATGAAAGCAGGTGTTGACAGATGTGAAAATTACCGAACTATCAGTTTAATAAGTCACAGCTGCAAAATACTAACGCGAATTCTTTACAGACGAATGGAAAAACTGGTAGAAGCCGACCTCGGGGAAGAACAGTTTGGATTCCGTAGAAATGTTGGAACACGTGAGGCAATACTAACCTTACGACTTATCATAGAAGAAAGATTAAGAAAAGGCAAACCTACATTTCTAGCATTTGTAGACTTAGAGAAAGCTTTTGACAATGTTAACTGGAATACTCTCTTTCAAATTCTGAAGGTGGCAAGGGTAAAATACAGGGAGCAAAAGGCTATTTACAATTTGTACAGAAACCAGATGGCAGTTATAAGAGTTGAGGCGCATGAAAGGGAAGCAGTGGTTGGGAAAGGAGTGAGACAGGGTTGTAGCCTCTCCCCGATGTTATTCAATCTGTATATTGAGCAAGCAGTAAAGGAAACAAAAGAAAAATTCGGAGTAAGTATTAAAATTCATGGAGAAGAAGTAAAAACTTTGAGGTTCGCCGATGACATTGTAATTCTGTCAGAGACAGCAAAGGACTTGGAAGAGCAGTTGAACGGAATGGACAGTGTCTTGAAAGGAGGATATAAGATGAACTTCAACAAAAGCAAAACGAGGATAATGGAATGTAGTCTAATTAAATCGGGTGATGCTGAGGGAATTAGATTAGGAAATGAGACACTTAAAGTAGTAAAGGAGTTTTGCTATTTAGGGAGTAAAATAACCGATGATGGTCGAAGTAGAGAGGATATAAAATGTAGACTGGCAATGGCAAGGAAATCGTTTCTCAAGAAGAGAAATTTGTTATCATCGAGTATAGATTTAGGTGTCAGGAAGTCGTTTCTGAAAGTATTTGTATGGAGTGTAGCCATGTATGGAAGCGAGACATGGACGATAACTAGTTTGGACAAGAAGAGAATAGAAGCTTTCGAAATGTGGTGCTACAGAAGAATGCTGAAGATAAGGTGGGTAGATCACGTAGCTAATGAGGAGGTATTGAATAGAATTGGGGAGAAGAGAAGTTTGTGGCACAACTTGACTAGAAAAAGGGATCGGTTGGTAGGACACGTTTTGAGGCATCAAGGGATCACAAATTTAGCATTGGAGGGCAGCGTGGAGGGTAAAAATCGTAGAGGGAGACCAAGAGATGAATACACTAAGCAGATTCAGAAGGATGTAGGTTGCAGTAGGTACTGGGAGATGAAGAAGCTTGCACAGGATAGAGTAGCATGGAGAGCTGCATCAAACCAGTCTCAGGACTGAAGACCACAACAACAACAACAAGAACACTGTCAGATTTAGCTTCGTCTCTGAAACCTATTTCAACCAGACAGACGACCTGAATAAATGGTGTCATCTTTATTGTGGTAATTATGATGTAGGTAAGTCGAGAGAGACTGTAAATTCCCACCAAATTTGTTGAAATTAACGTCTGTTTACCTGATTCTATTCAAAACTTAAGTTATTGAGCACTTTTTGATTTTTCTTCTCGGATTTAGGCCGAAGACTCAACTAAAACCACTGATGCAGCTAAGATCAAAGTCACACGCACTGAAGAAAATAATTTTTGCTGGTTTACATCAGCTCTAATTTTGCACATTTGCCTGTGACAATAACGGAGTTGGGAACCGCAGGTATGCCACAGGTGGCATCATTAACAGTCATTCAAGCTGCTGGAAAATCTTTGGAATCAACCTGTGGAGAACTGTGTGTCGCAGAGAAACAAGCCGAATGAAGCTATAGTTGGGATACTTATCATCAGTTTATGAAGTTGACAAAGAAAAATACTTTAAGGCGAAAATACAAAAGAATTTTAATTTCTTCTGCCTTTTTCTGATCTGTCTTCACTTAAGTATGCACGTGTCACTTCCTGGACACATAAGTGTCATATTCTATGAACAGAAATGCTCTGTCACATAGATGCATGAGCTTAACTAAAGAAGGTCAGTGGGAATTGGTTTTTGTATAACGTTTTTTGGAGATAATAGAAATAAACAGGGAACTTAATTTGTGATTGCTTTTTGCTAGCTGTGGGTAGTGCCGATAGCTCGCTGACCGTGCCTGTGTGTGTTGCTGCTGCTGCTGCTGCTGCTGCATCGTCGAGAAGCCGCCTGGGCCGAGCCTCCTGCGTCTGGAGCGTCCTGACCGAAGGCCGTCCCAGCTGTGTGCGGAACCCGAAGTGTCTGTACCAGGCGCAAGGCGTGAGGAGTATCTGGTGCAGACACAGTCACAAGTGTCCTCTGTGTCAGCAGAGCCACAAGTCGCTCTACTCAGAGGAGAATCCGTAGCAAAGTTCATGACGACGACGACGACGACGACGACGACGACGATGATGATGATGCCTGTTTTTTGGGGAGCTCAAATGCGCAATTTCCGGGGCCCTTACAAATGCGCAATCTTTTCACTGTGCACTCACGCCATTTCCTCAATGACGATGAAATGAGGAGGACAACACAAAAACCGAGACACCGGGCGGAGGAAATCCGTGACCCAGTCGGGAATCGGACTCGACGCCCCGTGATCCAGAGGCAGCACAGCTAGCCACTAGACCACGAGCTGCGGACTAGCACAAAGTTAAGAGCGCAACAGTTCTGCGGACGCTTCCCTCGTCTCAAGCAGCAGTTGCCAATCCCAGAAAGCAATACTTTTGTTCTACCAATGAAAATATAAAGTAGATGTCGCTGTACTATCACGACGGTACTCCACCCAGTATATGTGTCTTAAATGTGGGGCATTTTTGCGCTGTTTTCTAGTGTGGGAACATAAAAAGAAAAAAACTGATAAAAATATTGGGCTGGAGCCGAACAGGTAGGGACTCATTGTGTCTTTCAGAAAATTTACGAGATCACTACCTCCCCTTCAAAGTTTTCTCCCGAAAATGGCTCAAAAAACTGGCCCTGTTGTTTACGAAATCCTCTTTCCGCTAGAGAAACGTTTTGCAGATTGTCCCTAGCAAACAATGTTACAGAGTGCGCATCGCTGACAAAGTGTGTCAGGAAGCACATGGAGCACAGTGAACTTCGAACTTCCCCCGCCTGCTGCGCCCCTCCCTCCCCCCCCCCCCCCCCCCCCCCCGCCCCAGAGGCAGGTGCTTCCCCTGCCTGCCGAGCCGGCGGCTCTTAGGCCGGTGCTTCTGTTGAACTGCCCTTGTCGCTCTGTGGCTGCCACAGTACCCAAAAATCGTCTTACCCCACATCCAGTGCATATAATGGAATACCTACAAGCGTCGAGATGGAAGAAAAAGCAAGAAATCATATACGCAAACACTATTGTTCAATAGAAATTTAAAATAAACAAGCGTTTCCACACTGTCCTCGATTTTTACTCGATTTAGTTCGAAATGTAATTGATTTCAGTATCAGACTGACACTCATTTGCATATAAATATGTGGCTAGTTCGCATAATGACCTATTGCAGAATGAAAACTGACGAGGCCTGCTGCCTCGACGATTTCAATCTGTCATATCCATCAGTTGTGCAATCTTAGAACATTTTCTGAGCTCAGAAGTAAGGACGTAGCTCGAACGGAATGATCTGCTCCACGCCAACCAGCATAGATTCCGGAAACATTGATCACGTGAAACACAACACTCACGTCCCTCACGTGGCATCCTGCAAGTCGTGGATTAGGCAGTCAGTTCGATGCCGTATTTCTCTCTAAAAAACGTGTGACTCAGTAGAAATTTATTCGTAATACAGGAAATTCGGTCGTACGTAGCATCCAGTTATTTAAGTTGTGACTGAATTGAGAATTTCTCGATAGGAAGATAACAAGCTTGTTACTTTGGTTTGACAATCCTCTGAAGGCATAGATTCAACTTTGTGGTGTCACCGCCAGACACCACACTTGCTAGGTGGTAGCTTAAATCGGCCGCGGTCCATTTAGTACATGTCGGACCCGCGTGTCGCCACTGTGTGATCGCAGACCGAGCGCCACCACAAGGCAGGTCTCGAGATACGGACGAGCACTCGCCCCAGTTATACGACGACATTGCTAGCGACAATACGGACGAAGCCTTCCTCTCATTTGCCGAGAGACAGTTAGAATAGCCTTCTGCTAAGTCCATGGCTACGACCTAGCAAGGCGCCATTAGCCTTACCTACTTTGAAGGTTATCGTATAAATGTCTCAAGAAGAACGTTGTAAACCAACAAAGATTAAAAGTTAAGTATAAAGCAGCTACGTACTTTTCTTGCTACCATTCAATAGTTATCCTGTTCTAGACTTGACGCCAGTCGGCGTGTGTGTACGCGTGCCTTTCGGCTCCCTTCTCAATGTGGCGTAGCTAGCTTGTTACGCCACAACAAACTTCACGTGTGCCCCAGGGAAGTGTGTTGGAAGCCTTGCTGTTCATCTTGAATATTAATGATTTTGCAGACAATCTTGTTAGTAAGTTCAGAATTCATGTACACGATGCATTCATCTATAACTGCCCTGGCGTATCGTCAAGCCGGCACGCCGGTCAAGGACGCTAGAGCTGACATTGCTGTGAAGAAGGTGTGAGCCAGTTGTACGCTGACCGAGCTCTCTGTAGGACGACATGGAGACAGCAGCGGCCTCCAGGAGAAGAGAACACAAGCGCCGCGCCGCCTGGACACACCGCCAGTTGAAGACCAGCCGTTCTGTGAGCTCTACACCAGAGGTGTAGGAAGTGTGTAACTTATGTTGTATACACCGAAGATACTTCGTATTTGTCTGTTGACATTTGTTTGCGACCCATCATTGTCGATTCTCAAAGTTAAGTATTGTCATTTACCTTACTGTAAAAAAAAATTCGTTAATACGATTTGTTTGAATTGTCTAGCGATCCGAGAAAGCAGGTCTCCTAGGCACCCCATATTCGGCGAGTAGGCAGGACACAATAATAACGAATTACTGTCCCAAAAAAAATCGGCCAAATAATCATTCGGATCTTGATAAGATGTTAAAGGACTGCAAAGATTGGCATCCGACTTTAAACATCCAGAAAACAGCCTACCACACAATAAGAAAAGGTTCAACATTCTATAACTACAGTATCAACGATGCTCAACTGAAATCGCTCGAAGCATACAAATACCTATGCAGCTATTTGTTGAGCCGTGACGTGGAAGGATCACGTAGGCAGCTGACAGACTTAAGGCAATGTAATCGCTAAAGTACAGCACTCCACTACATGTTGCTCTTGTGTAGACCCCGAGGACAATACTGCTCTGAATATAGCGTCCGCAAAGAGCTCTAAAACAATTACAGTTCCAGCTCTCCAATGGAATGCCAAGGGGTCATGATAACTGATGCGGTGGGAAGGAATCTTTGCCATGCTCTTCACAGTGGTTTCCGTCATATGGATGTAAATGTAGATACGGATGGAGTCGGGCATCTTGTAACAACAACGACGCTGTACTATTGTACATATAATGTTTTTATTCTGATTTTCGATAAATTAGTGTAATCGATATTCTGATTTCATTTCTTTTCATGTCATTGTGTTAAGAAAACTGTAAACAAATTTCGATGTGAATATTAATGTTTATGTCAAATGTCAAACAATATTGTAACAGAACTGAAATGTAAGAAACGTTGAATCTGTTGTAAGATGTTAAAGTTGTAATTGTGCCTCTGGTCCATGCGTAGGCAATGTATTAGGATATGTAGAATGCAAAACCTCGGGTGAATACCCTGTCTGTAGGGGAGCGGTAAAAGGTGGATGGCAGGCGAGCGTGGGAAAATGCACACGGGCGCTGCACGGCATAACGGGCTCAGCAGTAGTAGTCGGAGTTGGGCATTGGTCTGAGCCACACGTTCTGGATCGAGGAGGCTAACCTGGAAGACGTAGTTTCATTGAGCCTCGGATGTGCCGTCCCGACGCCTATACAGCATGGCAAAATTCCATAGGCACTAAATGGAAAAGAATTGCGACGCTAAGAAGAAGCAAAGTGCCGATACATCAAGAGCCATTGCTGTGATTGTATGTGTGCCCTGTGCCTCGCCATCTCGCTGCCTGCCGACCGCCGCATCGATACGAACAGGTTGAAACTTTTAGTATTGTATTCGTGTGGACCAGTGTTACTTTTGTTCCATACTGTTCAATAACAACTTAAATTTTACCAGAACTGTCCTATCTTTTAATTATCCTCAGAACCAACCTAGACAGGGTCCTTTCCACATGTTGTGCAATCCGAGTGTCCTGAGATGAAGATTTAAAGTTTATGTTAATAATAATTACTTGCAGACCTAGCTATGTTAGAATGATGTTTATAGAACTGTTTTGTTAATAAATCTATAGGTAAATAACAAAGGTCTGACAAAGTGGGTAGGCCGGCCACGGTGGTCTCGCAGCTCTAGGCGCACAGTCCGGAACCGCGCGACTGCTATGGTCGCAGGTTCGAATCTTGCCTCGGGCATGGATGTGTGTGATGTCCTTAGGTTAGTTAGGTTTAAGTAGTTCTAAGTTTTAGGGGACTGATGACCACAGCTGTTAAGTCCCATAGTGCTCTGAGCCATTTGAACCAAAGTGGGAAGATAATTTTGAAATTGGTTTAGTAATGAAGTTTAATTATTTTGAGGCAGATATAATGGTAATTAAATGAGCAGGGAATAAGCTAAAAAGAGTAGTAACTCATATAGTGGAAATTTTGAGTGCTTAATGATCTCAATAAATTAATTATTTTAATACAGTGATCGTAACAGTTTCAGGGTCCCCCCCCCCCCTCTTTCTTATTCATTTGAATTCGGAAGTGTTCTAAACTGATTAGACCAGCAAAGTTAAAGCCAATACAAAAACCAAAATTTATCAGTGTTTTACATTTATCAGAACTGACATTGTGTGTGTGTTTCGAAAGTGCTATTTCTAGGGTAACCTATGCCCAATTTTAATCAGATCAATAGACACTACGAAGTTTCGTAGTAAACATTATAGTGTAATGTTGTGTATTTATGGTTTATCCATATTGGTACAGAAAGTGAAATTATCATTTCAGTAGATTTTCTGGTTCTAAAATTTACCATATTATGCAGTGTTACTACGTGTTGTTATGCTCGAACGTACATCAACTTGTACAGGGAAGAAACTCAGTTAATGCCTAATTAGGCTGCCGACCGTATTATTAACAAATTGGTAACATCTTCTGTGTTGTTTCTTGTCCGTCCTGACGTGTAGTTGCATTTCGGACTTGCTTGACGTATCATTGTTATTACTGCGTGGGTGTAAGTCTGATTTGCCTCCATTCAGGTACACGCGGTCAATGTCTATACAAAAATCCTTTCTCTTAAGGTGAATCCCGTCAACTTACTATAGCACAGGCTTTAAGGAGTATCGAGTGCACTAGCGTAGTGTTTACAAGTTGCTCCCGGTGACAGGACATCCAGTTGTTGTAGGTCACAAATTAATGTGAATACCAAACAGTGGATATTCAGTGGCATGAATTGTAATAATATTCAGTAAAGTAAATAGTAGTGAACGTCAAGTACGGTGGGGAGGTGTAATTTGGATTCAGTATGGACAGGAACGTAGACACGGTAGATGTGCCGAGCGTAATGGAAAATGCGGCTGGGAATGACAGGAGTGTATGCGGCCAGATAGCAGATGGCGTTACCGGAAGACAATTGGCGTACATACAATATCACGAATACTTTAACGAACAGATTGAAATGTCGAGATTGCCTCGAACACAGCAAGGGATAAAACAAGAAGTAGAGGATGACTTTGTAGATGATAGTGGGTACGTGAACGAATCCACTGACACGTTTGATTCACCACAGATAAAGAAAGAAAATTTTAATGTAGGATAGGAACACACTGATTTCGTAGAACAAGGCAGTGTGAAAATTTTAAGCATGGACGATTTATTTGAACAATTGACCAAACAAATTGCAGGACAGAATGATCAGCTTAAAACACATGTTGATGAACTCAAAACGCAGAATGATCAGCTTCAAAAACAAGTTAGTAGTCAGATTAGTCAGCTTAAAAGACACGTTGACGAGCAGCTTAAAACACAGAGCCATCAGCTCAAGACACAGAATGATCAGCTTAAAACACACGTTGGTCAGCTTAAAGCACAGGTCGAAGAACAAGGAATTAAAATCAGTAAACAAATAGAACAGGTAGAACAAAAAGTGGGTAATTTAAGTTCTGTGGTAAATACTATGAAGTTTGAAATTGAGACAATTAATAAAAATATGGATACTATGCAGGGGGAAATTGACAACATTAACAGTAGGTTTGATGTTGAAATTTTCAACATCCAAGAGAAAGTAGAGCCTCTGGTTGAAACAAAAGTAGACGAAAAAGTTTTCGGTCTTTAAACTGAGATCGTATACGAATGTCAACACGGAATCTCACAGTTGAAAAAGGCTGTTTCAGCCACTGAAAGAGATTTAGGCGAAAAAGTTACCGGATATGTACAAAAGTGTGAACAAAATACTTCGAAAATTCAAGGCAAAATTTTCGATCTCGATAGTAAATTTAAAGATAGGCCTGGTGTTGTCTGTAATGGCACGCCACTTACAAAGCTGTTGGAAGGTGAGGAACACTTTGATCCCGCCAAGAAACATAACGGATGGCATCCGTTAGATTTCATCAAAAATTGCGAGAGGATGTTTCCTGAACACTTGTCTGGTCAGGAAAAGACAAACGTAGTAATTAGCACCTTAGCAGGTGACGCTAAGCGCTGGGGAATTAATTTGAATACCGAACAAATGACATTCGAAGAATTTAAACAAAAATTTACAGAAGAATATTGGTCCGAACAAAAACAGGATCATTTGTGGCGCGAGTTTATCATGGCCAAACTTCATGATAACTGGGGCAGGAATTCTTTGAAAGATTTCTGCGAATATTGGTACCGGAAGTTGACGCATTTAAGAGGAAGAAGATCCGATTCAGAAATCGTATGGGAGCTATATAAAAAGCTTCCAGAAGATTCAAAGAGATATGTGGGAAGCAATCATCGCAGCTTCCAAGCATTTCTCGAAAGGGTCGAAGACGAAGACCATTGGCGCGAAAGTCGTGCCAATTATCAAAATTTTAGTAGCAGGAATAATCGTAATAATGACGAGAGAAATGACGGCAATGGGTTTCGCGTCAACGTGATACAGAGAGGAAGAGGCAGAGGAAGAGGGAGTTATCTAGGTCGCGGTAGAGGGTACACCGCGCAAAGTAATAACGACGCGGGAAACTGATTTCCGCGAACGTTGCGGGCCAAACGGAAGCGGACAGTATATACCGGCCCCGATTTAAGAAAAGTTACCGGACCGACAGTAAAGTTATGAGACAGGTTAGAGACAGGCGTGGAACGATGCAACGTGTTGTTGCGAAACAAGCGTCAGGTGCAAGCGCGGATGAGTTATCTTCGCTGCGCAGAGTGCTACATGTTAACAGGCGAGTGGAGCATCGGAGGGCAACGGCCCAGCCTAGCAGAACAGCTGTTCAGAGAGAAGCCGCTGGCAATGCGGCAACATTGGGTACGCACATTGCCGTAAGAGCTGGTGAATACATTACGAGTGGTAATTCCGTGGCGAAGGAAATAATAGATGAAACTGTGGATACACAGAGAGGTGCGGTTAGCAGTGTTAGCAATGAAGTAAATGGCGAGAATGAATTAGCGGAAGTAAGTAATTGGCGTGTGCGGATCGATGATCTGTACAAAGGCCTCAAGCAATGTAAGTGGGAGGATTTTAAGAAGGAGTATGAGGCAAGGAGGTTAATTAGCGAAAAAGGAGATAGTAAGGACGTCGATAAGGTGACGTGGCCCGAATTTAAAGAGGAGGGAATAAATAGCGCCGCGCAAAGTACGCGTGCTGCCGATAGGGCAATGGTTGAAGATAGGAAGGAATTGGAGGATGAAATCCTAAGCATTGACGAGAAAGTAACTTCTGTTGACGATCCACCAACAGTACAAGCTGCTACCGAAAGGCACCGTGAGGAAGGGGCAGATAATTACCTAAAAGTAATTGAAGTCCACGAGGATTACACTAAATATGAAGTAACAGTGGATGTGAGTAAAGCTGATAATGAGGCCGTTTTGCCAAAAGAGGATACTGAATTAAAATTAAAGCCTGACGAAAACGTAGAGGGAGAACTTAGTGCCTGTCTCAGAAAAGCTTTTATGTTAGAACCCGAAAGCGATCCAGAATGGTCGGATTCTGACGATAGTTCAGATGACGAATATTTCGGTACTAGTGAAAATAATGGGGATACAGCTAATTGCGATATTGTACCTAATGATGACGAAGTTTCAAAACAAAATCCAGATGTTGAGACTGAACAAAAAAAGAAAGAGTCACCTGATGACTCAGTGGTACTGTTACAAAGAGTTCAAGTAAGCAAAGACTTTGAACTCCAGAAACCGAGAAAGCCACCAGATATAAATGGTTCACAGGTCAGGAACGTATCTTAGGACGATGTCACAGTCGTCCAAGGTGCGTTGTGGAAAAACAGGAAGGGGCATGATTTAGAGTCTGGGGTAGATTTATATCAGATTTTGAGAATGACATGAACACCTTACATCATAAATCCACTGGGTTCCCACCGGAAGAAATTTTGTTAGGCAGCAGAAGTAAAAGTTTAATTGAGGAAAAACTAGAGTTTCCGCCTTGTACAAGCTTGGGGTTGAATCAAACGAAAGAATTAGTCAGAAAAAGGGCAAAGCAAAAAGCTGAATCTAGATCTAAAAGACATGATAAAAATCTGAAAGTTTCAAAATTTAAAATTGGGGATTATGTTCTTTTAAAAACCCACGAAAAATCTAGTGAACTGAACCGTGAAATTTCCAAATTTAAATATATTTATAATGGACTGTATATAATACAGAACATTCCACACGATAATGCTTACTACCTGATCTACACAAAATCCAAAAGACCTTTAGGTGTAAGAAATGTTGTGGATCTGAAACTGTATGTTCCTAGAAGTGAGTGACCTAAGTACACTCAGAAAGCAATTTGCAGTAAATGTGCTGTATCCTATGCTGAAACTATTTTATTCCAAATGTAACAAATCTTTGTAAATATATGTATACCAATATTAGTGTGCTAATGTACTTATGTGAGTTTCAGATTACCAAATGTACTGTGAATGTAAAGATGTATGGAGAAAGGGGCTGAAAAAAAAAGCAAATGCTGTAAGCCAGATAAAAGATGGGACTGCCGAAAACCAAAGTGGGCAGTATATGAGTCATAATATAAAGGACTGCCAAAAATCAAAGAGGGCAGATAAATAGTTAAAGGAGAATTGTAAGTGTGATGCAGAAGATGTGAAAAAAGGGTGCGAAATGCACTGCCCAAATCTGAATAATAGGCAGCAAATATGTGTAGTAAATTTTCTGAATATTATTGTGTGTTTATTAGTAAGTAAGGAAATGGACTGCCAATCAATGCAAGCAGCAACAAATTGTCTTATAGTGTATATAGGTATTTGTATTTGCTTTTGTAGCTAAGTGTTTGTGTTCCAGATTTAGATTTTCTTATTTCTCTGAGAAATTTAATAATGATAAGTTATTTGCTATTTAAATAGTGTTGTGATAGGAGGTTGGACTGTGCCAAAGGCACTTAAGCAAACGATAGGTAAATGTTCTTGATATGTTAAAAGGTATAGACCTAAATAATGTGAGTGAAAGGAAGTTTGTGGCATAAAAATTTTGATGGGACATTCACACAAAGATTCAGAACCACTGTATAAATATAAAATTTAGTGTTCCCATCAAATTTGCACTTAGTGAAATTTACTGGAAACAGGGGCATGTGTAACAACAACAACGCTGTACTGTTGTACATATAATGTTTTTATTCTGATTTTCGATAAATTAGTGTAATCGATATTCTGATTTCATTTCTTTTCATGTCATTGTGTTAAGAAAACTGTAAACAAATTTCGATGTGAATATTAATGTTTATGTCAAATGTCAAACAATATTGTAACAGAACTGAAATGTAAGAAACGTTGAATCTGTTGTAAGATGTTAAAGTTGTAATTGTGCCTCTGGTCCATGCGTAGGCAATGTATTAGGATATGTAGAATGCAAAACCTCGGGTGAATACCCTGTCTGTAGGGGAGCGGTAAAAGGTGGATGGCAGGCGAGAATGGGAAAATGCACACGGGCGCTGCACGGCATAACGGGCTCAGCAGTAGTAGTCGGAGTTGGGCATTGGTCTGAGCCACACGTTCTGGATCGAGGAGGCTAACCTGGAAGACGTAGTTTCATTGAGCCTCGGATGTGCCGTCCCGACGCCTATACAGCATGGCAAAATTCCATAGGCACTAAATGGAAAAGAATTGCGACGCTAAGAAGAAGCAAAGTGCCGATACATCAAGAGCCATTGCCGTGATTGTATGCGTGCCCTGTGCCTCGCCATCTCGCTATCTCGCTACCTGCCGACCGCCGCATCGATTCGAACAGGTTGAAACCTTTAGTACTGTATTCGTGTGGACCAGTGTTACTTTTGTTCCATACTGTTCAATAACAACTTAAATTTTACCAGAACTGTCCTATCTTTTAATTATCCTCAGAATCGACCTAGACAGGGTCCTTTCAACATGTTGTGCAATCCGAGTGTCCCGAGATGAAGATTTAAAGTTAATGTTAATAATAATTACTTACAGACCAACCTATTTTAGAATGATGTTTAAAAAACTGTTTTGTTAATGAATCTATAGGTAAAGAACAAAGGTCTGACAAAGGGGGAAGATAATTTTGAAATTGGTTTAGTAATGAAGTTTAATTATTTTGAGTCAGATGTAATGGAAATTAAATGAGCAGGAAATAAGCTAAAAAGAGTAGTAACTCATATAGTGGAAATTTTGAGTGCCTAATGATCTCAATAAATTGATTACTTTAATACAGTGATCGTAACAGTTTCAGGGTCCCCCCCCCCCCCCCCCCCACCTTCTTTCTTATTCATTTGAATTCGGAAGTGTTCTAAACTGATTAGACCGCAAAGTTAAAGCCAATACAAAAACCAATATTTATCAGTGTTTTACATTTATCAGTATTGACATTGTGTGTGTGTTTCGAAAGTGCTATTTCTAGGGTAACCTATGCCCGATTTTAATCAGATCAATAGACACTACGAAGTTTCGTAGTAAACATTGTAGTGTAATGTTGTGTATTTATTGGTTTATCCATAATGGTACAGAAAGTGAAATTATCAGTTCAGTAGATTTTCTGGTTCTAAAATTTACCATATTATGCAGTGTTACTACGTGTTGTTATGCTCGAACGTACATCAACTTGTACAAGGAAGAAACTCAGTTAACGCCTAATTAGGCTGGCGACCGTATTATTAACAAATTGGTAACATCTTCTGTGTTGTTTCTTGTCCGTCCTGACGTGTAGTTGCATTTCGGACTTGCTTGACGTATCATTGTTATTACTGAGTGGATGTAAGTCTGATTTGCCTCCATTCAGGTACACGCGGTCAATGTCTATACAAAAATCCTTTCTCTTAAGGTGAAGCCCGTCAACTTACTATAGTACAGGCTTTGAGGAGTATCGTGTGCACTAGCACAGCGTTTACAATCTGCTGATATCTTTAAAAACTGCCGGACAGTTAACTTGGAAGGTAATATTGGTAAATTTCAGGTCGGAATAATATATCGAAGAATACAAATATTGAAGATCGACAAGAAGATAATGTTGAAAACGAAAATTCTATAGAAGCGATTTTGACGTTGCGCCGAGTACTGGGAGGCAAACTGAAGAAAAGTACTCCTTCCTTGCATTTTTTGAACAACAAGAAGCCTTCCACAATGTTCCATGAGGAAGATGTTTTTAACTCTTAGAAGTCTGAGTCATAACTACAGATGGAGAAGAAACTTATAAACCACCTATAAAATGTAAGAAACACTGTTAAAAGTGAAAGATAAAGAAGGAGAGGTCTGGTTAAGAAGGGTGGAAAGCAAGTTTGCTGCTTATCAGCTACAATCGTCAGCTTGCACGAAGTATGGAGAATGGAACATCGTGAACATGGACGAAAAGAAATTGCAAGGAATTGCAAGAATTTGGAAGGTGACGCAATCGAAAAATTGTTCAAACTTATTGTGTAGATAAAATACGTACCGAAGAATACGAAATAGAGACATGTGAGGAAAACATTCTGTGGAAGACCTTGAAGATGAGACAGTTTACTGACAAGGAATCCTTGAGTACGAGGTCGCAAATGGCCTATGATGTTTACGGCAGTCGACGCTCCACATATTGTCTACCATGCAGCGACAATATCGGCTTCTAATGGCAATAGAGGGCGGAAATGGAGGGGGGTATCCAATGGTGATCACAGCACGAGGCCACGGAGCGTAGGTGAACTGCTTAGTCGAAGAGTAAATCACAGCAGAGCAGTGGCAACGTTTAACGAAGCAAACATTGCATTATATGTACACCAACATTTGCCGAAGTTGACTTTAGTCACAAAGGAACCCATGGAATTTCGCAGAGTGAGAAGGTAGTGGCAGATGAAATATTAGCGTTTCTGCAAGATGAGCCGTGGAATGCTCGACTGTGGGGACAGTGCACATGATAACTACAATGATGACGATACGTGCTTAACAAGTGAAACACGTTTCGGGCCATGTGCTTCATCACCCATGACGGACAGGGAGCGACAAATCCCGTCTCCAGTGAAACATAAGAAGGGGCAATCGTTATCCAAAAGACGGGTACTAAACGTAATTACGTACATGAAAGATAACCCGCAAGAATGAAAAAAAAAGAAAAAACGTTTATCAATCGATCTCCAGTAAGTTCGCAGCAGTATGACTGTAGTGCGTAAGAAAAACCACCGATATTAAACGGAGGACAAGGCACACTTGGTACAAAAGCGGGCCTTCGCGCTGTTCAAGGATGTGAGATACTATTTACAGGATGTGCATGGCAGTGAGCTACTGCGTTGTGCACGTCAAATTGCGCACGGCATTGATTACAGTGATTTCAGGAGAAGCAGTAGATGGCTGCATGACTTCAAACAGTGCTATAGAACTGGAAGACGTAAGTGAACAAAATTTGAAACGAAGCGTCAGCTTGACTATGCAGAGCAAACTGCGGAATAGGCACGAAAATTTGTAGAAGACTTTATTCAACTCAGACCAAACGGGATTTGAACAAGAAATACATATGAAAGGAACACCGTAAATTAGAGGCACCGAGCGAGTATTATCCAGCTCAACTAACATCGATTCCTTAACACATTTATATACAATTATGCCGACAGTTAATCTGGATAGTAGATTGTCTGGAAAGTTTTTTGTTGCGCTGCGAGAAGTTGCAGGTGCTCTGCTCGCTACGGTTCTTTCTCGTGTGCGTATGCTTGCAAGAGCAGTAGGGAATATTTACCTTACAGCAAGGGACAGTGGGGAAATCGGTGTAAGAGAACCAGCTATGGTATGAACATTGCTTTTGGCCAAGGGCTGGTCAAAATAACTTGTTGTTTGTTGATTTCTGCTTTGCTTATAAAAATCATCCTCCATTAAAGCGTAATATCACTCCTGAAAAATATACTACATTGGAGTTCATAACAACTGGAACCATTGGAAAAATTCAGACTCTGTATGTTTGCTTTTTCCGTGATGTAAAACAAGAGTGGATCCTAGCTGAACGTTCCGCACGGCTTTTAACTCCAAAGAGCTCGCCTTTGATCTTGATGGTGCAAACTATTGTCATCACTGTGGTGCACCATGTTTCATTCGGTGTCCACGATGCAAGTTAATTGTTTGTTTTGAACGTTTCTCGAATATTTCTGATGTCCATTTGGTAAGGTGTAATACATACGTCTCATAGAAGGTTGATGTCCACACCTCTGGGACACTGATTTTCTGTCTCCTTACTGATGTATACGAGATGTGGCTAGAAAAAAACCGGACTAGTACTGGTGAAACAATAAAACGAATGCAATAAGGCTGAAAGTCGCGTGGCCTGTCACGTGACTCTCGCTCCGCCTACTGCTCGAGTTTCATCTGCCTCCTGCACTCAGCCTGCCCGTCTGTTTTAAGTAGTTGATGTTTTGTCTGTGCATCGGAAATTGTTGAGTGTACAGAAAGAACAGCGTATTAACATCAAATTTTGTTTCAAACTAGAAAAATCTGCAAGTGAAACGTTTGTAATGTTACAACAAGTGTACGGCGATGATTGTTTATCGCGAACACAAGTGTTTGAATGGTTTAAACGATTTAAAGATGGCCGCGAAGACACCAGTGATGACACTCGCACTGGCAGACCATTGTCAGCAAAAACTGATGCAAACATTGAAAAAATCGGTAAACTTGTTCGACAAGATCGCCGTTTAACAATCAGAGCAGTGTCAGAGTTAACAGGAGTTGACAAGGAAAGTGTTAGGCAAATTCTTCATGAAAGTTTCAACATGAACAAAGTGTGTTCAAAAATGGTTCCAAAGTGTCTCACAATTGAACAGAAGGAACGCCGAAGAATGATTTGTTCTGACATCCTGGAAAACATTGAAAGTGATCCCACCTTCTTACAAAATGTTATTACTTGCGATGAATCGTGGTTTTTTACTTACGATCCCGAAACTAAACGCCAATCGACGCATTGGAAAACTCCTGGTTCTCCACGACAAAAAAAGCACGAATGTCAAAATCGAAATTCAAGGCAATGATGATTGTTTTTTTTTGACATCAAAGGGATTGTGCACATTTATTGGGTACCAGAGTGACAAACAGTGAATCAGCATTACTACATTAGCGTCCTGGCTACCCTACGTGAGCGAGTAAGGAGAAAACGGAACGATTTGTGGAGAAAAAAGTCATGGATCCTTCACCAAGACAATGCCGCAGCTCACAGTGCGTTGTCAGTGAAGACCTTTTTGGCAAAACACAACATTCCCATCTTAGATCATCCACCCTAATCACCTGATTTGGCCCCCTGTGACTTTTTTCTTTTCCCTAAAGTCAAGTCAGCTTTGAAAGGAACTAGATTTGAGACTGTTGAAGCAGTAAAAGAAAAAGCGACGGAAGTAATGTATGGACTTACAGAAAATGATCTGCAGCATTTCTATGAACAGTGGAAAATTCGTATGGAGCGGTGTAGAGACCGAGGAGGAGAGTACATTGAAGGAGATAACATGAAATTGTAAATAATTGTAAATAAATGTTTTTTCCAGCATCAGTCCGGTTTTTTTCTAGCCGCACCTCGTATGGTGAGCCATCACCAGCTAATATTTTTCCTGTCATAATTGTTAACACAATACTTTCAAACGAGTTTTACTAAAGACTGAACTTGCGACCTCTCCTTGAGAGACAACTGCTACGGCGTCCATCAGTACATATCGTGGCGCTAAGAAAGCAGTAGAGGAGGATGTCGCGTGTAGTAGACAGGTATAAATGCAAAATATAGGACAATATGAAAAGGAATGGTGGAGAGCATAAAACTAGTCGAAGTTTGACTACATTTAAAACTACAAAAGGCTGGTCAGAGATTTAACTGGAAGAGCGGTCGAAAGCATTCGTCAACAGACCAGTTGGTAACTCAGAGTGGCGGGCAGTGCTTTCTGTCCCATATTCTTCACGATGCCCGAAAGTGAAGGGCCCAGGAGGGGAGGTGGAAGCGAAACGAAAAGTCACAGGCTGAGGTGGTGGGTATTGTTATTTGAGAGATTACAGAATCGAATCAAATTTACAAAGAAGTTGCCAGTATGAGCCAACTTATAATTATGGCGTTGCATCACCTCTAGCCTGGATGCACGAACTGTGTCTGTGGGGTCGGCTGTCATAAGCCCCCGCTGCCCTCTCCTGAGACAAGTTGGCCCGCGACTGTTGCAACTGACCAGTGATACCCGCGAAACGGCACTGGGACGGACTTGCGTCCGACCTGGTGCATCACGTGCTCTATCGCGCGCCGATCGTGGGATCTCGATCACCACGGGTGTGCCTCAACATCACTCAGTCAGTTTATGGAGGGACGTGCCACTTATGGATGAACATTGCCCTGTTGGAAAACGGTGCCACAACCACTGCGCGACAGACGTTACACATCAGGACGCAGGATGTCCGTGACGTACAGAGTTCCCTGCATCACTACCAGCCGTGACTGAAGCCTGCCCCTGTGGATCCCCACATCACGATACCAGGAGTGACACCACTGTACCCCTACGAAAACACTGAATGAATGGGACTTCTCCCCAGGGCGCCGCCATGCTCGTTGACGATGGTGATCCCGGGTAATGTAGACTCTCGATTCGTCTCTGAACACAGTGCGACGCCGTTCATCTGATGGTCAGGCCGCCGTGCCGAATGCAGCCGTTCGTGCTTTGGTGCCGGCCGCAGCCTGTGGAGGCGACGGTAATTCCCTGGTCTGGCTGCTTTCAGTCTCCTATCGGTGGTGCGGTATGACACAGAGAACTTCTGGGAGTCCATTACTTGCTCTCGGATGGCAGGCCCTAATGTGAAGCGGTTGCTTTGTGCTTAGTGTACAACACGGCTAACCTCCATTCTTGTGGCGCCATGTGGTCGACTGGAACCGTGGCGACGAGTACGTCTGCCCTCCAGTCCAACACAGGGCCACTGCCACATCCAACTGCCACACAAATCAGGAATGTCGCGTGAAATGGAGACCCGCCCTGCTGCCGTTCCTACCTGTCACACAAAAGTGCAACAGTAACACGCAACATTTACATATGTTTCTTGAAGTTTTCCCGGTGGTTCGAATGTTCCGTAAGTTTTCGGGAGTTCACCTCGGAATTTATTGCCTCTTGTAACGATATTTCGGCAGATAACCTTTCAGTCATTCTCGACGTGAGTCGCCTGCAAGTTTCTTAAAGCACACTGCACTGTGAAATAAACGCGCGTGCGTAAAATATAACACTCTTTATTCGAAGAATGTCAGTCACAGATTAATCTTTGCGAGTCTAAGATCAAAACAAAGCTAGCGCAGAGTCAGCGAATCCACAATACTTACGAAGTATTTGGTTTATTCGACGAAATGATGAAATTATGAGACAGTGGTTTAAAGTGGGTGAATACCCGAAGCAGTGACTTTTACTGGCTGAGAACACATTCTGTAGTAAATAAAAGGTGGATGAAACCTTTGAAAATAACTGATTGTACAGAAAGATGAAGACAATAGTGGAATGGGTACGTAAATTTCATTTTATTTCGTTAAAAATTAAAAGAGAAATAAACTGTTATGCACTGTACAAAACAAAAGACCACCTTCGCCACACGTAAATGTCCTCGAATGAAACAAAACTTTTCTAAAATTACATTTCTCGAATGCACGTCCATCTACCCGCTGAACATCAGCCCTTCCATTTGTCGGTGTAATGAATATTTTCCATTCGAGCTTACAACTTCCTATGTCCACCTATTGAACGTTCAATTACCCACATGTGCAGCGTACCTAGAACTCATTTTCATTACACGAGCTAAGACGTACTCAACTCCACTGTATTCCTAGACGGTATGTGTGTTCATCTTATGTTATTTACGAGTAATTGTACACTGTGAATAACGAGTGAAATATCAGCAAATAATGGTACCAAGGCTACTCAAGTGTCATGTCAACGGTGAAAGTAACAAAGTGAAATGTCATCAGGAATAACAACCACAATTACTGACACATATTGTG
Organism: Schistocerca americana; assembly: GCF_021461395.2. Taxonomy (NCBI): domain Eukaryota; kingdom Metazoa; phylum Arthropoda; class Insecta; order Orthoptera; family Acrididae; genus Schistocerca; species Schistocerca americana. The sequence continues at coordinate 595,427,799 of NC_060124.1, read as the reverse complement.
TGGCTCTAATGCGATATACAGGGTGGTCCATTAATCGTGACTGGCCAAATACCTCACGAAATAAGCATCAAACAAAAAAACTTCAAAGAACGAAATTTGTCTAGCTTGAAGGGGGAAACCAGAAGGCACAATGACACAATGCTTCCACCCAGCAACTGTTGTCCCTGTTAACGAATTACGAGAGATAATAAATATTGCTTCTTCGCAAGTGACTTACTTGAAATGCCGTGAGGTAAAGCTTTGTGTTGGACAGGGATTCGAACCCAGAACCTATTCGGATTGTTATCGAAGCACAATCAACTGTGACATATCGGATTTTCTTGGCAGTAGCTAGATGTTTTAACTGAAATTACGAGACGAAACATTAATTTTTCACTTCCCAGGTCTCCAACCCGGCACCTATCGCTGTTATATTCTAGACAAAACGAACGTTAAATATGGAATTGTTAACCAGCAGCGACATGTGAGCATGCTTGAACTAGAAATAATATGACGAAGAGTTCAGTGCGGACTGGGAATCGAACCCCACACATATAGTTGTTGACTACACTCAAAGAGACAACACCTATCGAATTTTTCTGAACCAGCAGCTCGGAATAACATCCTTGAACTTACAATGATCTCACAAATAGTTCTGTGTCTCACTGGTATTCAAAAACGTCAGATATTGTTAGTGTTGACAACGAATGAAAATAAATTAAAAATCAAAGTTATTATCCACCAGCTGATAGATGATCTCATGCTATAGTTTGATAATACATAATGAAAACTTTAGTGCCGGGCCCGGATTCGAACCCATTCACGCGCAATATGTGGAGATGCTGAAGAATCTACAGTTTTGAACAAACAACAAATTGTAGTCGAGCTGTATTGTCACGAAGAGGTCAAATTCCGCGTTGAGGGCAGTCGCTGAGTTCGAGTCCCAGTTCAGAAACAATTTTATCAACGTACAGAAGCTCAAATAAAAGATGAATTAAGTTTCCTGTGATCCTACATGGCGTTTGTATAGTCACTAGAAGTAAATAACTAATATAAGAAAGGTAACTGGTGCCACTCCTGACTCTTTTGTGGTCCAACCTAACGTCTACTTGGTAGAGAAGGAATATCATGTTTAATGTAAATTTCAGACCACAATGGCATTACACCTTCTTCACTTGGCGTAGCCAGAAGAGAATAGAATCTCGCTCTCCCTGTCAAAAATCATCGGCAGAAGTTGGAATCAAACCCAGACCATTAGTATATGAACCTATCATCAATCCAACAGACCACCAAATCCTCTCCTCGGTGATTCATTTTTCTATCGTAACGCCGTTGCGCCACACAGGCTTAGAATACTGACACACAGGCTCACTGTAGTGGTTTGCAGCATGTTCAGTACATTCATTTACTTGGTTGAACCTGAAAATAAGCAATTTGCCTGAGTAGCTATAGAACAGGTTCTGAAAGGTATTGACACAATGTTTCGCATCCATTTACCATAGGGAAGCAAAGAAAGAAACCAAACACGTTACATTGCATTTACTGTCTTTGCCTTGACTAACATATGAATCCATGACAAAAAAAATTATTTGCTGAATCTCCTGTGAAAGGAAAAAGAACAGGACGTGATCCTTTAATTATAGCGCGATGGATCAGGAACAATGAAATTAATTCTGTGTCACATTGATGTATTGCATACCAGTGTAATAAAATGCTTATCAAATAAAAAGGGTTTTGTGGCGCTATCGAGTGTGAAACACAAATCGAAGACAGATTTTATGGATCACAAAACCAGCAACATTATCCTTTTAACATATGCGTTATTTACAATATGATGGTTCTTTTTTCAACTATTTTATTTCCAAAATGGAATATTCAGTGAAGCACAATAATGGCAGTAACAATAAAATTATTTTTTAGGTGCTTAACAATGGACATTTTCATCTCTAAATAGCCCGTGGTTTAAAATCACGACTATACTCGTGACAGGCTTAACCGTTTTTTTCTACTTTGTGAAATAACCTGAAGCAAGGATCAATACACAAGGCTACACCACAGTCTTTACACATGTATCTTGATTCCCTCCGTGCACATCACGTGCACATCCTACACGTTCTTGTTGAATTCTGCTTCTTCTCGGTCGGAGGAATCGTAGATGGAAAATGACGTCCAACAAGTCGCGTTGGGGTTGATTTTGCTGATGGACGGCCCGCTGCTTTGGGTGAACATTCCTCCCCCTGATGTTTGGCAATGACCTGTTCAGCGACAGCCACACGAAAGTCAAGGGCAGTGAGCTTTCCTCCATGTTTTTTATATAGGACAAAGGCATTCCATTCTGCTAAATCCAATAGATGAAAAAATATCTTCTTGCAATACTTTTTACCCCTCTTGCATGGCAATGGATTGTTTGTGATGCACTGATGAACTTTATCCACACCCCCCAATTGTGTCATTATAAGCAAATACAGCCACTGGTTTAGCAATATATTTGTTTCTTACTTTCCGTGTTTGTATTTCTGCATTGTGGACAGTGGACAGCATGCAGATGTCTCTCTTATCTTCCCATTTCACGGCAGTCAGTTCACCTTGCTGGAATGCTGCAAACCTCCCCTTTCTTCAGTTTCTTGGTCCGGAAAGAAGGCGACATTTCTTTTCTTGTAGGACGCAAGATGCCATACATATCTGTTCTTTTTGTTAGCAGAAGGGCAGCAAGCTGGGTTGCATTAGTGTCATTACAATTTGTGACGACATTGTCAGATCCTTGTATTCTTCCTCAAATGTAGTGCCCTTCCCAACGTAAATAATTAGGGACGAAACATATCCAGTCTGTGACTCACACAACATGAATGTTTTTATGCCAAACCTAACTCTCTTGAGCGGCAAGTACTGGATCCATCCCAGTCGCCCTTATATAACAGCAGGCTTTCATCTACGGTGACATCTCTTTCTGGAACACAGATGTTTCTAAATTTAGCCGACAGGTAGCTCACAATAGGCCATACTTTATTCAGTTTGGGTTGTGGGTGGCTTTCTGCATTACAGGTTGCATTGTCCGAAAAATATAAGTTCTTCTACAAATTGACAAACCTCTTGAATGGTAGAACCTCTATAAAAATTGGTGTGGCTAATGTAGCTCTTTTTGTCCAGTACATCTGATATGTGGGTTTTTTCACAATGCTTTGTAACAATATTACAGCAACAAATATGTACATCTCATCAATTGTTGTTGGCTTCCATGCCGGGACATTTGTTTATGTTGCATATTTGTTGGGCTCGGTAACCGAGATTTTCATGTATTTGTGATCAATGAAGTGTCTAAAATAATACAAGACATCTTCAATACAGGCTTCACAATTAATTTGAGGTTTACCTGTAAAAGTAATACGTGGTGGAGTAGGTGGCAGTGGCTTAGATGGATCTATCTCGTACCACACTCTGGCGCTCGCAATGTCACACTCAGAAGAAACTGATTCATCACTTCCTTCTTCTGAACTCTCTTCATAGCTATCTTCAGAACTCTCAGACCCACTACATTCAATATCAAACTCACCTTCACTCTCCATTTTCATAAAACGTGAGGAAATAACAGGCAAACTGCAAGAACAGATCGTAGAGTGACCGCTAGCACAACTGCCTGGTTCAGAGACATCTCTTGCCAGAAATATACACTTCAGAGTAACACACTACGGTGACATCTACCGAAAATATCATGGAACTGCCAAAACACGAGACAGAACAATTCGGCCTTTTAAAATGTGTGCCAGTCAGAAATGATAAACCCAAGTATACTCGGCGTTTTATTATTTTGTCAGAATTAAAAAAAAAACGAGTATACTGGGGATTTTATGTTAAGCGGTTAAAGCATTTTACACCGTCGAGAGTGAGGAGTGGAGCAGACGTTGTCGGCAGAAGGTGAGGCAGGGTGGTGCCTCAGACCCCGCCAGTAGGCAGCAAACGGGTCACAGAGAACTCAAAAACATGTGATGTTCAGAGGCAGATGGACGGCCAAGAAGTGTGTCGCTAAAATATTGTTAAACTAAACTGTTATTACCAACGTGATAGAAAGCAAAATATACTGTAGATTCACTTGAATTACATTCATAGCTTCAGCACCGAGATGAAAGGGCGATAAAAATTTTGTCGACGTGTGCTTTCGGTTGCCAGATATGTTAGCTGCTCCCGCGTTTTACCTCAAGACTATGGTCATAGTCACGGGTGATGTACTCAGACAGCTGTCAAGATTTCCTCCAGGAAGTGTCAGTCTACAATGTTGCCAGATCGAGCATACTGCCGGACATAGAATTCTGAGGGGAGCACGACTGTATTGTCCACCTTATGTGAACGACTCGGCGGTCAATGTTTTTGTATAAAACTGTATCTACAACACATACTGCACACTCAATACACAGAACAATTTACAAAGAATCAGTTTATGAGAGCAATATTAACTATAGCGCTCGAAATATTATTAGTATTGTATACGTGTGTGTAAACTCCTTGCAATGCCCACTCAAGGAAGACGAGGATACACAGTCAAGCTTCAATATTATAAATACGCCTCAGTTTGTGGATGAACTCATGCTTAGGTTACTAATCATTTTGAATATTTAGCAGTACTGTAGGCATTGGCGTTAAACTCGTTTTCAACCAATGATTCCCACAGCTACAGGAACACTACTTGTGATACCTCTTAGACAAAATACTAATGCAGTGCTATCAGACGAGAAGATCAACCTGACTCAAACTGTAAGATGTTTGTTTTACAACCTTTCTACCTGGATAAAGGGCATTTTCCTATTTGAGATATCTGTGAACGTTGCTGAATAAGGTGATTTAAGAAGAAACTAATACCTTCAGCTACGACAACGTTTAAAGAAATCGTCTTAATGGCACTAAATAGTGGTTTGTGAATCGTTTACCGGCCGTACTCTGCCGCATTTCGTTGGTTGGAAGGCAAAAAGCTTACTGACTAATTTCACAGAAGGGAAAAGGGGACGAAACGTCTCCCACTGGAAGGTCATGTTGTTTTATTTGAATGATTACAAAATCAGGTAAAACGACCAGTGAGGTTGTCAGTGTAAGCACATTACTGTTGTCAGTATGATGATGAACTGCCCAGGCCCTGTAATGAGAAACGGCCCGTTTAGCTGAGGCATATTGTATACAGCCGTAGAAGAGAGAGCACCACTAAATTCTACAATCCGTGTGCACTGCATACACACAGAACTTACTGTTACAGTGTACTTATGGAGCCCAATTAGTGAACTGCCTATTTTCCGGTGAGAAAGAGTAATTCCAAACAGTCTTCGCTACATTAGGTTACTTAAACTGGCGTCACTCTGAGCTGGAATTTACGGTCAGCAACTAAGTGTAAGGTCAATGCGTCGGATGCGGACTTTGCAACTGTGAAATACTTTCCTACATTATGGAAGCGAATACTAAATTTGAACTAATATTGCGAAAAGTTTGAACTTGCATAGCTTAGAATGAAAATATTTCCGTTTATTGCAAAGGAAAACAATTGATTTTCTAAAACATTCTCTGTCATACACAGCTTGAAACAGGTCACGTGGACCAAATCATATGTAAAAACTGACAGCGACGTGTATCGGAACGCAGTAAGATCCATTGGCTTTGGTTTGGCAGTATTCGACAGCCATTTCTAGGCCCAAGTAAATGAAGAAAGGCAGCGCATTTTGTTATCAAGTAACGTCTTCATCAATTACTTTAGTTTTAATGGAATCTATGAGTAATTGCTGATGTTTGATATTAACATGAAAAGGAAACCGTAGACAGGTAAAGAACCTATTCTTGGGCAACTGATTCTATACTCAGCTAAAGGCATTAAATGATCTTCAAGCACGTGTGTTCCAGCAGCGATATGAAGAAAATGATAGTAATAATTGAATTATCCAGTAACTTCACACTTCACAGTGGATTTTCTCGAACTAATCAATTTGTTGAATTAGTGAAAATTTCAAAATAGCTTCACATCCAGGCTACGATGCCTCGAAGATTCCTTACATCCTGCTGACATAAGAATAGCATAATATCCGCGTCAGAACTTTGCTTCTACTTTACCATTTAACAGACTCGCATTTTTTCCACCGTGACTAATTTTGTAAGCTAAGTACATCATCCGTTACAGCACACTCCTGGGGCTGGGAAATGTGGCCACAATGGTCTGGTGGATCGAACTATCACAGGTGCAACGCGTGGGTTCAGGCTTTTACTTTTGAGACGCACAAACAGAATTACTTTACCTCTGGCAACCTCAAGAGAAAGACGTTATAATCCAGAATCCGCATTAAACATCACGTTCCTTCTTTACCAACTGGGCAGAGCCGGTTTGTGTTGGGAACTGACATAAGCGGAAGTCATGGTAAACAGAAATACTGTCACCACTAAACTTACTTACATTAGAAAATTTTATTTTATTTGATCAGCCGATAGCCATTTAAAGGAACAGGGCTCTTATTTTATTTGTACTTGATTGAACTAGAGACGTTGAAAAATTTTAGCTGGACTATGATTCAAATTCGTATCTCCTCTTTTGAGGATTTGAATCTCTCGGAACAGTATAGGTATATAATTTCGTTCCCTTTCCCAAGACTGCAGTCTTCTCTAGGTCTCCTCCAAAGGTAAGTATGTCGGTCCGAATCCTGATCCAGTACAAAAATATTCATAATTTCATTTCCACGTGCAGGCGAGCGTGCTAGTGCTAATTAAAGTGTATTTTTAATGTCTGTTCATGTGTTGTCAACAATCGCAATAGGCGTCATTATTTCTGATCAAACACGCACACATCTTAGTGTTGATGACTGAGCAACTGATACTTGTTGCTATGTTCGTGGATGATAAAGAAGGACGGTAGGTGTGCGGTTCGATTGTCGCTCAGGCACAAAAATTTGTATCCTTATTTTAGATTCAAATACCTAGTAGCTGGTAAGAAAAACCGATACGTAACATTTCATTCTAATTAATTAACAATCCGATTACGAGTTCGGTTCGTATCTCTATCACAGAACTCCTCATCATGCGCTTCATCTTATAAAGCATGCACTCTTTGTTACTTCTGAATGGAAGTATATCAGACATCTTTCGTGGTTAGTTAACAGGGACGAGAGAGTCTTGGTAGGAGTCCCGGTTTATTACAAAAACTGATGTCTTTTATTTTCAAGCTTAGATTTGGATACTGATATTGGCGAAAATTTCGGTAATTCCTGACTCTTCATGGCTAGTCAGCAATATGATATGATTAAATTAGATTAGATCTGATTAGATTAATACTTGTTCCACAGATCATGAATACGACATTTCTTAATGATGATGGTTTACATACCATGATTCAATTTCTTTACAACTACTTTTTACTCTCTCTCTCATTCTTTTTTGTATTTATGTCTCTCTCTCTCTCTCTCTCTATTCCTCTCTCTCTCTCTTCTCTCTCTCTCTCTCTCTCTCTCTCTCTCTCTCTCTTTCTCTCTCTCTCTCTCTCACACACACACACACACACACACACATTCTTTTTTTAATTTTGTTTGTTGTGCTCGACCATCGGCCAAGCACGAAAACGACCATGAATGAATTTCTTAGTTTTGAGTACACTTATGAAAGGAATATAAAAACAACTATTAGAGTTACTGATTTTTTATGCTTAGTGTGCAGTCAGTTCTGAGTATTATTAGTAACTCTACTCCAGTCCCTAAAACTAGTTACAGAAATGCGAATCAGACGCATTACGTATTCCAGCCCATGGCAGCCGCATCTATGAGACGCCAGCTACGGTCACTTCCCAGCCGGCTGTAGGAACACATCTGTTCGTCCTCTTCCTGTTGGTACTGCAACTGAGATATGGCAACAAGGCAAGGAATTTTTGGCAACTCTGTGATCGACGAGTTACTTCCTGGTGTACACGGAATTAAGCCTCAAAGTTCACTTGATTTTTCCTGTCATTCCCATGGAATAATCTGAGTTATTATTGCTTGAGGTGTAACAAAAGATTGTAAATTTACCGTTTTCAGCCCACGAAAGTCATTGCACTCTGAAATCGCAACTAATCTCGTCTTTTAAGCAGCGGTTTACGAGTTATAGCCACTATTCGCCTCGTAAGAGGAAGTTAAGAGACATACCTCTTCGCTAGCTCTGTGGCAACATGTTGACCTGTGAGGAATCGCCTGTTTATGGTACGCGGTTCCAGTCACACTGACTGTATCGATTTTATCCACTCTGTGAAAGATCGACAAGCAGGCAGATCAAACATCGATAAGGAAATCGTAAGAAAATACTTTCGCCTCATGGTGCACTGGTGAAAAACATACAATGCTGCACAACAGGTAACGCCTCATTCCGCTGCTGACAAGCAAATTTTGGGTTTCCAGGATTACATAACATTCTTTATGAAATGCCACAGTTCGCAGTTTTCATAAGGTTTCTTTTAGTGTTGTTAAGACAATAGTAAACATGAGAGACCAATTAATCATCAACGATATGTGCAAATTCTCTGATATTATCTATAACAGTCACACAATACACATGCAGCTTATTGACTACATGCATGTAGAAAACTTGCTCTGATTTAAGGCTGTCAAACAAGATTTGAAGAAGAATAAAATGCCACTACCACACGACAGCTAATGTAGGAAATACATTTCTGACGTATTTTGGCACGATGCGCTCTCCCCATACTTGATACAAAAGTTTGGAGATGCATCTGCTGCCTGGCCGTCTACTAAATCTGAAAAGAACAAAATGTTGCAGAAGTTAGCCCTTTATCCACATGCGGCTATTTTCGGTTTAGAAGTGAAGTGAATTATGTTCAAAGTTCCATTAGATTGATAACTTCAACAGACAGCAGAACTGCGTTTTAAAAAATGCAGCAGTGAATGTATTCGAACTCGCAACACTTACCATGACGCTACCAGCTGATACATAGCTACGGCAGCTCCAGAAGTCAATAACAATTCCACCAGAACTTCTGCATTCCACAGAACTGTGAGATAATGCATATGGACGGATGTAGACTTCTGAAAGACAAACAGTTACACCTTTTCCCTTGCACTGCACGACGTTATCAACAAACAGATAGCGTAATAGAGTAGCTCCAGTGGAAAGGAACACTTTCCATTTAAATTTCTGCATCCTAGAGTGTTGGCAGTTCTGTGTAGGTGGCAGTTACATGATTTCATTTCGACGATTACAAGATAGAGTCGAATGTATGCACTGGGTAGCCGAGGATGCTGGTTCATGGCGATTTGGTCAACCGGGTAAATGAATGTACTGAACATGCTGCAAACCACTACAGTGAGCCTCTGTGTCAGAATTCTAATCCAGTGCCGCGCAACGGCGTTACGATAGAAAAATGAGTCACCGAGGAGAGGATTTGGTGGTCTGTTGGATTGATGATAGGTTCATGTACTTATGGTCGGGGTTTGATTCCAACTTCCACCTATGATTTTTGACAGGGAGAGACAGATTCTATTCTCTTCTGACTACGACAAGTGAAGAAGGTATAGTGGCATTGTGGTCTGAAATCCACATTAAACATGATATTCCTTCTCTACCAAGTAGACGTTAGGTTGACTCACAATAAAATCAGGAGTGGCGACATGTAGAAACTCTTATCACCAGTAACCTTTCTTATATTAGTTATTTATCTCTAGTGACGATACAAACGCCATGAAGGATCACAGGACACTTATTCCATCTTTTATTTGAGCTTCTGTACGTCGATAAAATTGGTTCTGAACTGGGAATGCAACTCAGACCGCCCTTAACGCGGAATTTGACCTCTTCGTGACAATACAGCTCGACTACAATTTGTTGTTTGATCAAAACTGCAGATTCTTCAGCATCTCCACACATTGCGCGAGATTGTGTTCGAAACCTGGCCCGGCAGTAAAGGTTTCATTATGTATTATCAGGCTCTAGCATGAGAACACCTACCTGCTCGTGGATAATAATTTTGATTTTTTTTTTAATACCAGTGAGACACAGAACTATTTGCGAGATCACTGTAAGTTCAAGGATGTTATTCCGAGCTGCTGGTGGAGGAAAAATTGGTAGCTCACGTCTCTTTGTGTGTAGTCAACAACGATATGTGTGGGGTTCGATTACCAGTCAGTACTGATATCTTCGTCGTATTATTTGTAGTTCAAACATGCTTACATGTCGCTGCTGGCGTAACAAACCCGTATTTAACGTTCGTTTGCTCTAGAATATAACAGCGATAGGTGCCGGGTTGGAGACCTCGGAAGGAAAAAGTTAATGTTGGATCTCGTCATTTCAGTTAAAACAACTAGCTACTGCCCAGAAAATCCGATATGTCACAATTCATTGTGCTTCGATAACAATCCGAATAGGTTCTGGGTTCGAATCCCTGTCCAACACAAAGCCTTACCTCACGGCAGTTCAAGTAAGTCACTTGTGAAGAAGCAATATTTAACATGTCTTGCAATTCGTTAACAGGGACAACAGTTGCTGGGTGGAATTCGCGTGCGTTAAAAATGTGGTTTTGTAATTTAAAGTTGATATTTGCTAACTGATACTATCTAAAATCGAGGTATATCACTCTCTGTGTGCCCAGTCAGGAATGACTGTTAGTTTCCGCCAGTCGCGAAATCTTTGCTTAGTCTGCATGACCTGCGTTTGAATCCACATGCAGAACTAGACAGTTCGTGGTGTCATTTGAAGTTCATACATATTCTCAATTAGCTGTTCGTGAATAACTTAAATTTTTAATTTCATTTTGTGTTAAATAATAAGTACGATTTGTTACTTTGAAGAGGAAATCATGAATACGACGAACTTACTACGTGCATTACGTATCTAACGTAATAATGAGAGTGGTAACATTTCAGGAATGTCACGTATTGTCATGAATGTGAGCTTACAAGCCTTAAGGACAGTCTTATCTGTGATAAGGTGTTCCCTGGTATTTGTAGTATCGTGGTATTACTTTACATCTTGAGTTATTGCGATACAGAGCAGTGTTTTCTAGTAGTGACTAGTTGGAACCATTTTCAATAGTCCAACGACTATACCGAGGAGCCATTAGAGGACCTGCTAGACAGCTGCGTTATGTGGGCTGCATGCGAATCAGGCGATATGCAATTCAGGTCGTTCGGATACTTTTGAGCACGACTGTACAGCCTCTACCATTATTAAATTTGACATTTTAATAGTGTATTTTTTAGTAATATTGAATGTTTGAAATTGCTATCTTGAGAAATTTACTAAATGTGACTCAGCCTGTTTTCCTGTGGGCTCTTCATCTCTGTGGCATTTAGCTGCGGGCAGAAGCGACAGTTCCAATGCCAGGTACCACCCGAGTGTTTTGGACGACTGTTAACTCGCTCAGTAATTCCGGCACTTGTGGCACTGCGTTGGCTAAGGTGAGCCGATATAAGTTTCTGATGGCTCTCTAGCTGTTTTATTACGAGTGATACTTTACAGACCTGTTAACTGTTTTAAAATCACGTCAGATCAAATGACGGCTAGCGACCAATTTATCTCTTCTACAGTGTAATCTGTTTAATATTTGACAGGTTGTGATAAACCTTTAGAATTTCTTTTCTGTTTTCGTCTTCTTTAAAGGCAAAGAGAAAAGATGAAGCGGTAGCCCATCTTAGAACCTATGCCTACCGTCAGGTGTTTTTGATTTTCAGTTGTTAAAAAGGAGAGGAGATTTTCTTGTACCAGTAGGAGGAAGGAAGGATTCGCGCTAAGCTAGTGAACGACTGAGAAGCACGCCATTTTAAACGAGTAATTGTAGACCGCCATTTTGGTGTCGCTATGAATAAGTGAGGAGTGTGTATTTCATATGTGCACCGTTTAGAAAATACAGTATTGTTTTATTAACAGAAAGGTCGTGTGAGTTGTTATTTCAAATAGTACGATAATTACAAGAATTGAAGCCCCCTGTCTACTTTGGAATATTACGAAGATCCGATAAGCTCAATGTGAACAAGGTCAAGACTTCGAAGGTGAACTCGGCGACCAAGCGTAGCATTATAAAGAAGGGTAAGCACAAATCTACAGCAGACAAAGAAACAACTTCCCCCTGCAAAATAATATGAACTAATACAAACTTACTTCCAGGCATAGCTCAGCTTATTGTGCTCGTCATTCATGCCAAAAAATAATGTCATTGATTCAATACATTTTAAAAAGCCACGCATTTCAACACTTTATCATCATCTATTCCATTATTTTATTGTATTTGAAAGTGGCGACATGTGGCAGGCACGATACGTAGTGCGCAAAACTGTGAGTACTAGTATTGTTAGTGTGTTTCCTGCCGCCGTTGGATAAGCAGCTGCCAGCAACAAGTCGTATACTCCTAGCTCACTTATTTGTCACATAGTTTTGTACAGGAGGTGTAATTTCGAGTTTTAGTTACTGTAATCGTAAATTCAGGCAGATTGTAGTACAGTCGTTAGGTATTTGTACAGGTTAGTTCATACATTCTTTGTGTGTTGCCCTTGCGTTATCTAGGCACGGACTCGTGTTTCACTAACTGTTGCTCAACATCGATTAGAATGGACAGGGACTGTGATTGTTGTGTTCGGATGAGGGCTGAGTTGGCATCCCTTCGCTCACAGCTGCAGGTGGCGCTGACTTCTGTCACGCAGCTTGAGGCTGTTGCCAATGGGCACCACTGTGGGGAGCCGGACTTGGGTATCACGGGGATGTCAACCCGTCTGTCCCCAGATCGGTCTGCCGCTGTGGTTGCCCCGGTTGCTGCCCGCAGTGGGGCTGAGCTCTCGCCTGTGGTTGACTGGGAGGTCGTTCCAAGGCGTGGCAGGCAGCGAAAGACGTCCCCGGAGGCTGATCAAAAAGCCTCCCCGGTGCGCCTGACAAACAGGTCTTAGGCACTGTCTCTGGCTGAGCCAGATGCAGCTGCCTGCCTTGTTTCAGAGGATGATTCTCAGCCTTCAAGGTCCGGGCAATCGCAGAGGTTGGGCTTATTGGTAGTTGGGAGCTCCAGTGTTAGTAGCGTAATGGGGCCCCTTAGGGATATGGAAATCCGGTGTGCACTCCGTGTGCATTCCGGGTGGAGTCATTCCTGATGTGGAAAGGGTTCTTCCGGATGCCATGAAGAGCACAGGGTGCAGCCAGCTGCAGGTGGTGGCACATGTCGGCACTAATGACGTGTGTCGCTTTGGATCTTAGGAAATTCTCTCTGGATTCCAGCGGCTATCTGATTTGGTGAAGGCTGCCGGTTTTGGTTACGAGATGAAGGCAGAGCTCTTCATCTGCAGCATCGTTGACAGAACCGACTGCGGACCTTTGGTGCAGAGCTGGGTGGAGGGTCTGAATCAGAGGCTCAGACGGTTTTGTGACCGTGTTGGCTGCAGATTCCCTGTCTTGCGCCATAGGGTGGGGGGGTTTCGGGTCCCGCTGAATAGGTCAGGAGTTCACTACACTCAGCTGGCGGCTACACGGGTAGCGGAGGCTGTGTGGCGTGGACTGGGCGTTTTTTTAGGTTAGAAGGCCTCGGGAAAGTACGGGGTGGGGTGCAATCTCAAACGGTGCATGGCAAACACAGGACGTGCTTGGATCAAGGAACAGTCGGAATTGTAGTTGTAAATTGTTGTAGTTGTGCTGGGAAAGTCCCTGAGCTTCAAGCGCTAATAGAAAGCGCAGAAGCTGAAATCGTTATAGGCACAGAAAGCTGGCTAAAGCCAGAAATAAGTTATGCAGCATGTTTTACGAAGTCTCAGACGGTGTTCAGGAAAGATAGATCAGGCAGAATTGGTGGTGGAGTGTTTGTGTCTGTCAGTAGTGGTTTATCTTGTAAGTAAGCCGAAGTAGATACTCCGTGCGAATTGGTATGGGTGGAGGTTATACTTAACAGCCGAACTAAGTTAATAATTGGCTCCTTCTATCGACCCCCAGACTCCGATGATATAGTTACTGAACAGTTCAGAGAAAATTCGAGTCTCGTAACAAATAAATATCCCACTTATACGGTTCTAGTTGGTGGGGACTTCAACCTTCCCTCGATATGTTGGCAAAAATACTTGTTCAAAGCCGGTGGTAGGCAGAAAACATCTTCCGAGATTGTCCTAAATTATTTCGAGCAGTTAGTCCACGAACCCACGCGAATTGTAAATGGTTGCGAAAACACACTTAACCTCTTAGCCACAAACAATCCAGAGCTAATAGAGAGCATCATGACTGATACTGGGATTAGTGATCACAAGGTCGTTGTAACTAGGCTCAATATCGTTTCTTCCAAATCCACCAGTAACAAACGCAAAATAATTTTATTTAAAAAAGCGGATAAAGGGTCACTAGAAGCCTTCGTAAGAGACAATCTCCATTCCTTCCGAACTGACTACGCAAATGTGGACGAGATGTGGCTCAAATTGAAAGATATAGTAGCAACAGCAATTGAGTAATTCATATCCCATAAATCGGTAAGAGATGGAACTGATCCCCCATGGTACACAAAACAGGTCCGAACGCTGTTGCAGAGGCAAAGGAAAAAGCATGCAAAGTTCAGAAGAACGCGAAATCCCGAATATTGGCTAAAATTTACAGACGCGCGAAATTTGGCACGGACTTCAATGCGAGATGCCTTTAATAGGTTCCACAACGAAACATTGTCTCGAAATTTGGTAGAAAATCCGAAGAAATTCTGGTCGCATGTAAAGTACACAAGCGGCAAGACGCAGTCAATACCTTCGCTGCGCAGTGCCGATGGTACTGTCACCGACGAATGTCCCGCTGGAGTGGAGTTACTGAACGCAGTTTTCCGAAATTGCTTCACCAGGGAAGACGAATGGAATATTACGGAATTTGAAACACGAACAGCTGCTAGCATGAGTTTCTTAGAAGTAGATGCCTTAGGGGTTGCGAAGCAACTCAAATCGCTTGATATGGGCAAGTCTTCAGGTCCAGATCGTATACCGATTAGGTTCCTTTCAGAGCTCCCTACTTAGCAATCATATACAACTGCTCGCTCACCGATAGATCTGTCCCTACAGCTTGGAAAATTGCGCAGGTCGCACCAGTGTTTAAGAAGGATAGTAGGAGTAATCCATCGAACATTGGTAGGACACTTGGAAGATGCAACAAGTCGACTATAGAGACAGCTTACACTACACTCGTTCGTCCTCTGTTAGAATATTGCTGCGCGGTGGGGGATCGTTACCAGGTGAGATTGACAGGGGACATCGAAAGGGTGCAAAAAAGGGCAGCTCGTTTTGTATTATCACGTAATAGGGGAGAGAGTGTAGCAGATATGATACGCGAGTTGGGGTGGAAGTCATTAAAGCAAAGACGTATTTCGTCGCGGCGAGATCTATTTACGAAATTTCAGTCACCAACTTTCTCTTCCGAATGCGAAAATATTTTGTTGAGCCCAACCTACATAGGTAGGTGTGGTGTCACCACCAGACACCACACTTGCTAGGTGGTAGCCTTTAAATCGGCCGCGGTCCGTTAGTATACGTCGGACCCGCGTGTCGCCACTGTCAGTGATTGCAGACCGAGCGCCGCCACACGGCAGGTCTAGAGAGACGTCCTAGCACTCGCCCCAGTTGTACAGCCGACTTTGCTAGCGATGGTTCACTGTCAAATTACGCTCTCATTTGCCGAGACGATAGTTAGCATAGCCTTCAGCTACGTCATTTGCTACGACCTAGCAAAGCGCCATTATCAACTGCTATTTATCTTGTGATGCATGTACCGTCAGACCGATGTTCACCAATTATGGATTAAAGTTAAGTATTCCAGAAGCTACGTACTATTATTGCTACTATAAAGACCTTGACCTGTTCCAGACCTCACGCCATCCTGCGTGAGCTTAAACGCGTGCCCTTCGGCCTCCCGTCCTCGTGGATTGGCTGTCTTGCCAGTCCACAACAGTAGGAATGATCATCAAAGTAAAATAAGAGAAATCAGAGCTCGAACAGAAAGGTTTAGGTGTTCGTCTTTCCCGCGCGATGTTCGGGAGTGGAATGGTAGGGAGACAGTATGATTGTGTTTCGATGAACCCTCTGCCAAGCACTTAAATGTGGATTGCAGAGTAATCATGTAGATGTAGAGGTAGAAAATGAATATACATGTATGTTAACAATTTGTTTGTGTTCCATGTACGCTGATGATGTGACGGAGACGGTGATGTGATACTGAAGAAATACTATCAAAAGGAAATAATAAATAAATTATAAGGAAGAAGACGACAATACCAAGAGCACACAACAAAGCACAATAGAGGAGGTACCATTTACAAGGCAACAATGAGGTAGGACCTCGCAATGGATATAGAGAATTCGTTCCCAGTAGACCTGTTAGAAAATCCATCCACCTGATTCCTAAAATCCAGAACCTAAAGCTTCAGAGATTAACGCTATTGTAGTCAAGTAGGGACAATGACATTTCTTTATTGAACAACAATTGAGACTACAATTACATACAGCTGCATATGCCTTTTTTTCGAGTGGGAAGTAGCGCGGAAGTAAAATTTTAAGAGGGAAAATTTTGATTTTAATAACTGCAGTGGCATAAGGATCTCTATAATGGAGGGTCAAAACAATAAGGAAATGTCATTCGAAAATCAAAATGCCAATGTAGTGGACGTTCATTTGCAAAATGGAACGATGAGTGGTTTGGAACCGTCACACGGTGAGTATTTGGATGCTGGGCGCGACATGCCATTGTTGCATTCGACGCTCGTGAAGACGGAACATTTCATTTCATGACGAGCAATACGTTGATTACAATAGACGTAACTAATGGCACGTCGAGGCAAGAGAATATTTTAAGTGAGAGCAGTACGCGTAGTACGGACGCAGACGCCGACAGGCGTAGGCCGGAAGTGAACAGGGAAGATAACAAGCCGTATTTCGAGCCTTAACAGAAACCATACAAACAGGCATGAATGCAATGAAAGCAGACATAAATTCAAAAATGTCGGGTTTAGAGACTAAAATGTCAAGTTTAGAAACGATACAAGCAGACATGACCACAGTAAAGTCCGAGATCGGGAAGGTTAATACAAACATGACACACATTTCAGACGAGGTAAAAAATCTGTGCACAGAACCCAATAGTCTGGATACGAAGTTCACACAGCAGATTTCGCAAATCTCCACGGAGGTGGATAGGAAAATTAATGAACAAGTACAAATTTCGGTTCACGATATGGGTGAGAAATTAAACGGGATAATGGGAGAAAAATTTGAAACAGTAACACACACATATCGACAGGAGCTATCCGGAATTAGAGAAACCCAAGAAAATTTACAGGCAATGCAAAAGAATACGCATGTCAACTTAGACAATGTACAATCAGAAGTAGCGAAGCTACATTCTTTCTGTGACGACTTGGCAGAAAATGTAGAAAAAATCACATTGGAGATAGGATCACTCAAGTCAGAACACAACAGAATCAACTCAGACATTGTGCAGCTTTATGAACAGGTAAAGAGCAATGCAAAGGACGAAAATACAACGTTCGCAGAAAAATGCGTACGTGAACAGCGTACTTATGTGGAAGTGGTAATTAAGTAATGGGGGACAAGGAAGAAGAAATCTTAAAACGCGTAGGACATAATATCAGACAGTTAGAACAAAGGTTAAGAGACGAAATAGTTAGCAAACAAAGAACGGTAATATCGTCGCTGGGGGCGGCAAGCGGAGCGATAAACATCCGTCCGCCGGTGGGAGAAATCAGTGGCGCGGACAACAATGCCCAACCCACGCCGCGCGATCGCATGTCGACGCGCGACGCGAGCAGCGGACAAAACTTTGCTGAAACAAATATACCATCACCGCAGGGAAATGATCTTCCGCTGTGCTGGACAGCGTTGTTAGTGGATGAGAGCTTAATAAAACATCGAGTTTCCCGTATTCTCAAATGAGAAAAAGCGAACGCACCCGGTAGTGTTTGTCTGATTCTCTAGAAATGTACTGCCCAGGACTTGGACAGAAACTCAAAAGATCAGATATGTAGTAGGACACACCGAGGATGATGCCCTTTTGTGGGCTACGGAGATGCCAGAACTTTGCGAGACATATGATCAGTCTGAGAATGCATTTTTAGATAAATACTGGTCAACAGTTATCCAGGAGAGGTTAAGACGAGAGGAATTTAACCCAGTACCATATCATTCAAAATTCGGAGGGCTAAGAAGCTATTTTGAAAAACACCTAAACAAGACCCGACACTGGAATAATCCAATCTCTCATGTCGATGTACTGAAAATCTTAAAGAACAAGTTACCTGCAAATGTTAGGGAAAAATTAGTAACCGTTCCCGAATACGATCTCGAGTTTTTTCTTTCAGTGCTCGACTCAATAGATCTGATTCATGAGGATGAGCAAGCCACGCCTAGTTATCGTAACGATAATGAACACAACCCAAACGGGAAGAACAACTACGGTAACGGCAATGGCTTTGGAAATTATGATGGTCGTGTGCGTATGAATGAATGGCATCCGTATGCAACGCCGCGCCACAACGGAAATCCGTACAACCGGTCTACCTATCAGCGACAAGGTGACAGAGGATATGAAAATAAAGATTAGCCCCATAGGTACGGCAATGGCAAAAGACATTAGAAATTCGAGGGAAAACTTCAACCATAGGCGACAAGGAAATGTAAATTACCAGGATCGGAATATGCAACATAAGGATCCGAGAGAGAAGAGGCAGCCCGCACAGTCAATTCGAAACAACCGGGACACGAACTGGCGAGCACGCGAACATACGGTACACATAGTAGATGTGACGGCAGAAAATGAAACAATACCTTTACCGCCCCCAGCAAATAATAATCGAGCGTGACTAGAGGAAGAAGGTAATGAACTGTCAGTGTGCCTCAGTACTAAATACGAGCGACTTAAACACTAACACGATCAGGAACGGAAAAGAGGAAGTAGACACCGAAACAAACCTACACATACAGCATATCCAGAATCTATTTTTAAGGTGCGATAAGGACACAGAAATGAAAGAAGACTTGTTTACTGAAGAGAAAGAAGCGACACGCCAGGTAAGTGAAATTATTCAAGCAACAATAAAGGTAAAGGTGGGAAACATAGATGTACTAGTTGTTTTGGATAGTGGCGCGTCGACAAGCCTGATGTCTACTAGCTTGTTCAAAGAGATAGGGAGGGAAGTAAATGTACCCACACTACCTGTACAGAACTGTCAGATCGTAACGGCGATGGGAAGTAAATATAAAGTTATAAAATTACAGGCCAGCATACCCATTAAAATATGTGGTGTAAATTTGCAGTGTACTTTCTTGTTGGCAGACAAACTTATAGTGAACTGTATACTTGGTATTGAGGTGTTCAGAAGATATGGGATAAAAATAGATATCGGCAGCGGGGAATGTCAGTTTCATGTACGAGAGCGCACACTGACTGTGGACTTAATAAGAACTACAATGACAAATCAGAGTAGGCCGATACCCGACATTAATGTTAAACTTATCTACCCTCAAGTCTTAATGGCAAAGGAGATGGAACTTGATGACGCTGGTAGGGAGATCCTCGATGAGCAAATAGTAGACAGTAAAATAAGTAAATCCATCTGTCTTAACAATGAACAGCCAAGTGAAATGACAAAATTACTCTTGAAATATCATAACATTTTTCGTAAACAACCTAGTGTTATTAAGGGATATGAATATAAAATGGAAGTGTACCCGCATGAACATATTGTAGAACGCCATATGGCACCCATTGGGCAAAGAAAGAGGCAGTAAGACAAGAAATAGAGCGTGTGATTAGGTGGAGGGTTATTGAAACATCGCACTCACCCTACTGCAGTCCGATTCTCGCAGTTGGTAAAACTGACGGAACGGTGCGGTTGGTGTTAGACGCGAGGGAAATAAACAAAATCATCGTTCCTATAAGAACAAGGCCAGAGAGTCTAGTAAGAGCAGTTATTAAAGTTTCATGGCGTTAAGTATTTAACATCCCTTGATTTGAAAGCTTCGTACTGGCAAATTTTATTACATGAAGAGAGTAGAAAGCATACAGCTTTCATAAATGCCGAGAGGAGCTACCAATTTAGGCTGCTACCTTTCGGATTAAACGTGAGCGCTGGTGTATTTATTCAAGCATTAGACAGGGTACTTGGACCGGAGCTGCTTAGCCAGGTTACACTCTACGATGATGATCTATTAATTGCAACTCAAACATGGGATGAACATGCAAGTATTTTGGAAAAGATTTTTCCAAAATTTGATAAATACAATGTCACAGTTAACTTTAAAAATCTGAACTCGGAAATAAAATTCTTAGGGCATATTATATCACCAGTAGGAATTCTACCTGAGCCCAGTAAACTAGATGCGATACAGAATTTCCCAACACCCTATACTAAGAAACAATTAAAGCGTTTTCTAGGAACGGCATCGTTTTTCAGGAAGTTTCTGCCACAACAATTGTTGAACAGTAGTTCACTATTAAACTGCGTTGGTTGTGGACTAAAGAATGTGAAAATGATTTTGAGCAGATTAAGCAGGTGCTGATTAACGCACCTATCCTGAAACACCCGAATATGGAATTGGATTTTTGTTTCAGCACCGATGCTAGTTATCAGGGGCTCGGTGCGTGCCTGTTTCAAATAATAACAAAGGATGGTAAGGAAGAAGTCAATGTAATCAGTTTTGCCAGTAAAACCTTAACAGAAAGTGAAAGATCTTATTCCGTATTGAGCTACAAGTGTTAGCAGTAGTTTGGGTGTTTCGTAAATTTCAATATTACCTTTGGGGAAAACATACCAAAGTTTACTGTGATCGTCAAGCCCTGTCCTCTCTTCTTACGTGCAAGTTGTTACATAAGAGAATAGCGAGGTGGTGCATGCATGTCCAAGAGTTTGATTTTGAGATAGTGTACATAAAAGGGGAACAGGATGTTTTGGCAGATGCACTATCACGGTTACCTCAGGGTCTAACCGATTTCCACGAGTTAGAGGAACAAACATCAGCCTTCAACGTGCTTTTAATAAATGATGGAACTTTTAAACCATATTATAGTAATATGTGCAAAAACATGCAACGGTTACAGGAAGAAGACCCGTGATGGAACAAGGTAAAAAAAAATTGCGGGCTAGAACACACGAACGTTTAGAGCAGTATTATATTATACACAATGGCATCCTCTTTCATAGAAGAGATCGACGAATGGATAAGTGTTGTCTGTGCGTACCTGAGGAATATGTGGACAACTTAATTAAACACACGCACCGCACATGGGGACATTATGGAGTACTAAAGCGTGCCGCCAAAATTTCTGCATATTGTTATTTCCCTAATATGGGGCGACGTGTATAGCAAGTAATCAGACGCAGTGCGGTGTGTCAAAAGGTCAAACATCAGAATAGGACATGTATTAACGTACTACACCCAATAATACCAAAGCAGCCAAGGGGTCTTGTATCTATTGATGCCGCAGGACCTTATTCCCAGGCCCACGGCGGGGTTAAATACATCGTAGCCCTGTATGATGTTTTTAACAAGTATCTCCAGCTGTACGCAGTGAAAACTGTTAGGTCAGGGCCAATTATAAGGCGAATTATGGAAGACTACATACCACGCATTGGGAAACCCCAAGCAGTCCTAACTGAAAACGCCTCATATTTTACATGTGACCAATGGAAATCATTTTTAAAATCACAAAACATACGTCATATTTTAGAATCCAAGTTCACCCAGAAGCAAGTCCCGTCGAACGGTGCTTCCGTGAATTTAATAGGTTTATCTGCACATATATACCACAGAACCAAAGGAAATGGATAGAATAACTGGGTCCGTTTCAGCACATAGTAAATCAACTACCACACAAATCAACAGAGCACACACCGGCAGAACTTATGTTTGAAAAGGCGGAGCTAGATGAATGGGTAAAACCGATACCTAAATTACGGCACAAAGACGTAGCCTTAGATGAGAAAGTACGGCGAGCGCTAATAACATCGGAAGAGCAAGCTCGAATAAGAAAAGGAATTTACGACAGGAAATTGCAAAATTTAACAGAATTCCAGATTGGACAGGAGGTACTACTAAGAACGCATCCGAAATCATCGAAATTAAAGACACTGAATAAAAAATGGCAATTGTTATATATTGGTCCGTATATCATTGTTGACAAGCCACATCCAGGATGCTAATTGATAGAAAATATAACAAACTGTGAAATAAAAGGCATGTATCCACATAAAGATTTGCGAAAATTTATTAAATGAAAATTCAAGTTTCATTCTTTCCTTATCTGTTGCATCAATAAAACGCAATAAGGTAGGAGGTTTGTCGCTCTTTGACTGCCACTCGGTTCCTCTCCAGCTAGGGGGTACAATATTTATATTTCCGGTGCCCTCTCCCTCTTCTACTATCCTGTTTAGCCTGTAAGCAATATTCAATTTTCTCCTGCTATCTAACATGCAGAGAGAGAGATGCAGCCTAGTGAAAAGAAATTTTCCTCGTATTTTGATATTGTACTTTCTTAAGACTTAAATATCTATAGCAGCAAAGGAAATCTTTTAATGTTCCTTAAGGAAACACGGAATATCCAATAGGAACTAAAACAAATGTACATAATAATGAACGAGTGAAAACCATTAGATGACGTAGTGAACACTACATCACACGAAAAAAAAAAATTTAAAACAAGAGCGATGGAAAAGAATTCACAGCGCGCGAGCTTTAAGCGAGAGGCATGAGCGATGAAGTCTACCGAGGCGTGCAGCCGCGCTTGAAGCAGAGCGTACTTCAACATTTATATACGCAGCGGCTAACAGCTGATCGTAGGGGCCAAGTAGGAAAAAGCAAGGTGGAGTTCAGTGTCCCCTGTAAGATGCGCAAAGACACACTGCGCACCACGACGGAAACCATTCTAGAATGAGATAAATTTTTTTGCATGAATGACAAGCACAGTGATGAAAATCAAAAATACCTGCCGGTAGGCATAGGTTCTATGATGGGCTACCGCTTCATCTATTCTCTTTCCCTTTAAAGAAGATGAAAACATAAAAGAAATGCAAAAGGTTTATCACAAAAGCCCCCCTACTGTATACTGTTGGAAACAAGTCTCTTTATTTAGGGAGACAGTATACAGTATACAATGAGCTACTGCTGGCCATAAGTGCAGCGAACAATGAAATAGAGTGTGCCGAAAGAACAGCTTCTCAGAATGGCTAGTGAAACAAAAGCCAGTGAGAAAAACAATTTTTAAAATAGAGTGAAAGGACAATTTAAGAAATGTAACATTTTCCCCCTGTTAATAATGCTTAACAAATGTAAGGAGAAATAAGAGACTAAGACATTAGCACGCCATGGACGTGCGATATGTAATATGAATATATGTGAACGTAATTACGTGGTATATGTGAATGTATTTATATGTATGAATTTGTAATGAACAGTTGTTAAAAAAGAGAGGATTTTTTCTGGTACCAGTAGGAGGAAGGAAGGATTCGCGCTCAGATAGTGAACGAGTGAGAAGCACGCCATTTTAAGCGAGTAATTGTAGACCGCCATTTTGGGGTCGCTATGAATAAGTGAGGAGTATGTATTTCATATGCGCACCGTTTAGAAAATACAGTCATCAGTCCCATAGAACTTAGAACTACTTAAACCTAACTAACCTAAGAATATCACACACATCCATTCCTGAGGCAGGATTCGAATCTGCGACCGTAGCGGTCGCGCGGTTCCAGACTGTAGCGCCTAGAACCGCTCGGCCACTCCGGCCGGCCATCCACTGCAAAATGAACTCCAAAGCTTTAGTGATCACTAATCATATTGGAGGTTTCATAATTGGTATGGTTTCAGATGTGATTGAAACCAATGAATCTGCCACTTCACAGTTCTTAGAAATAATAAACGTGAACAAGTGGAGGATACAAAGACAGAGGCAGAATGCGGCGCACCAGATGCGACAGGCTGGCCTCGCGAGTAACCACAGCACTTCTCCGCCACAGTCCCCAGAAGTAAACCTGCTGACTGCTGGGCTGGCAAAGTACTGCGCGTGTGTACGTGGGACAGCAATGTCTGGAGCCGTGCTGAGAAGGGGGCAACCAAGTCGGGTAGCTTCTGGCAGCTGTGGCGTATACGTGACTTGCATTTAGCACTGCTAATATAAGTTGCATGTTAACGAATGATCTTAGGTCGATCTTTGTACCATGTATTGGAGATGTCAAGGAGTGTTTGTATTGTTTGTAAAAAGTTGTTCTATATCATCATAAAGACACATGGCACAACTGCTGATCTAAGTTACTGTTAGACTGCACTAGCGTACAAGATTTTTTTTTTATTTTTGCACTTAACTAAACGTTATTGCCACTTCAAAACTCTTTATTTGTCAAAACTGGTCTTTGCCTCATCTCAATATGAAGGTCATCCAAACGTTATAGTGACCCCAAAGATGGGGAGTCAACATTATCTTGCAGTATAAAACATTTGCCATCCTTTGCTGATAATGCTGACATGTCATCGCACAGTGGAGACTACAAGACATTTCTCACACCATACTTCGTCATTTTACAGAAACCTATCGTAAATGGTGTTGACTTCATGGTACAATAAATAGTAAAATGCAACATGGGGATGTGTAGGGTATTTTACGATAGTTTTCGAGCAGCACATTGAAGTATACCACAAGTTATTATAATTTAGGTGGAGAATGTGTATTTGTAGAGCAGTTTGTTACAATTTGGCGTAACTTGTTACGATTTGTTATAGCACGTTGAAGTATAAGGTATTTTCTTATATATTGGGCAATTTGTTGCAACTTTGTTGTAATATAGCATAATTTTCTTACAATCTTGCTGTGGCAGAGCGGATTTTGTGGTAACATCTTACAAATTTGCTGTAATGACAATTTCTTGAGCACTTTGTAGCAACTTTGCTGTAAATAAGTCGATGTAAGGGGCAATGTCTTACAGTTTTGTTGTGATATGGGGTAATCTATTACAAATTTGCTGAAACGTAGTAATGCATGAGGCAATTTGTTACAGCTGTCCATTGGGAGATACAGTTTATTCCTTTGTTTGGGGCTTACTAACACATTTAGGTGACTTTGATATTGGTTTTAGTTGATAAGTTTTGGTAAGTAATGCACACGATTTAGCTGTGGGAATAAAATGTTTACTAGCATAGAAATATCAGCATATTCCCACTGACAAGTACACTTTAACCTCTGAGTCAGATCATGTGCCATGTGTGCTTTGTATTCTTCTACGAAACAGTTCTACATATTTTGATAAATGATATACACAACTCTTGCTTTCTTTAATCTGTGGTACAAAAGTCGGCATGAAATTGATGACAAGCATGCATGTTATATCACTGATGCCAACGTATCAGCCAAAAGTACTGTGAAGAATAATACAGACAAATACACGTGGAAATATCGAATTTTAGGATCCATTGTGCCTTACAAAAGTGCTTCAGTGATCAAAATGTTCACGTTAATAATTTTATTTATCCGTAAAGTACATCACCATTTCCTTTCACAATTTCGTTTCTTTACACATCATAATACTGCAGTGCAAAGTTACACTTTGGTACTACGGAAATACGTAGTTTTAGCGATAAAGTGCATTAAAGGTCTTGTCATGAGACGGTTATCTTCGCCCCTAAAATGATGCTACATCACTTGATTTTTGCCCACAGTCTCTTGTATAGCTAACAAAAGCTATGAGCTACGAGCTTAGCAAGTTATTTTAGTACATCACGTGTTATATCACAGTTATAGATGTAGATGTATTACTACTGTTTCAGTTAATTTGAGAATAGGCGTTTAGGGTTTTAGGCCTCAGGTGGGAGTTACACGATCTTATCCTTTGGACATGTTGGGTGTTTGCATATTGTATTGGGAATATGATAAAACTTCCTTTGTATATTAAGGTAACATGTAGTGTGATACAAGGCATTAGATGTTGTTGTTGTTGTCGTCTTCAGTCCTGAGACTGGTTTGATGCAGCTCTCAATGCTCCTCTATCCTGTGCTAGCTTCTTCATCTCCCAGTACCTACTGCAACCTACATCCTTCTGAATCTGCTTAGTGTATTCATCTCTTGGTCTACCTCTACGATTTTTACCCTCCACGCTGCCCTCCAATGCTAAATTTGTAATCCCTTGATGCCTCAAAACGTTTCCTACCAACCGGTCCCTTCTTCTAGTCAAGTTGTGCCACAAACTTCTCTTCTCCCCAATCCTATTCAATACCTCCTCATTAGTTACGTGATCTACCCACCTTATCTTCAGCATTCTTCTGTAGCACCACATTTCGAAAGCTTCTAGTCTCTTCTTGTCCAAACTAGTTATCGTCCATGTTCCACTTCCATACATGGCTACACTCCATACAAATACTTTCAGAAACGACTTCCTGACACTTCAATCTATACTCGATGTTAACAAATTTCTCTTCTTCAGAAACGATTTCCTTGCCATTGCCAGTCTACATTTTATATCCTCTCTACTTCGACCATCATCAGTTATTTTACTCTCTAAATAGCAAAACTCCTTTACTACTTTAAGTGTCTCATTTCCTAATCTAATTCCCTCAGCATCACCCGATTTAATTTGACTACATTCCATTATCCTCGTTTTGCTTTTGTTGATGTTCATCTTATATCCTCCTTTCAAGACACTGTCCATTCCGTTCAACTGCTCTTCCAAGTCCTTTGCTGTCTCTGACAGAATTACAATGTCATCGGCGAACCTCAAAGTTTTTACTTCTTCTCCATGAATTTTAATACTTACTCCGAATTTTTCTTTTGTTTCCTTTACTGCTTGCTCAATATACAGATTGAATAACATCGGGGAGAGGCTACAACCCTGTCTCACTCCTTTCCCAACCACTGCTTCCCTTTCATGCCCCTCGACTCTTATAACTGCCATCTGGTTTCTGTACAAATTGTAAATAGCCTTTCGCTCCCTGTATTTTACCTTTGCCACCTTCAGAATTTGAAAGAGAGTATTCCAGTTAACATTGTCAAAAGCTTTCTCTAAGTCTACAAATGCTAGAAATGTAGGTTTGCCTTTTCTTAATCTTTCTTCTATGATAAGTCGTAAGGTTAGTATTGCCTCATGTGTTCCAACATTTCTACGGAATCCAAACTGATCTTCCCCGAGATCCGCTTCTACCAGTTTTTCCATTCGTCTGTAAAGAATTCGCGTTAGTATTTTGCAGCTGTGACTTACTAAACTGATAGTTCGGTAATTTTCACATCTGTCAACACCTGCTTTCTTTGGGATTGGAATTATTATATTCTTCTTGAAGTCTGAGGATATTTTGCCTGTCTCATACATCTTACTCACCAGATGGTAGAGTTTTGTCATGACTGGCTCTCCCAAGGCTATCTGTAGTTCTAATGGAATGTTGTCTACTCCCGGGGCCTTGTTTCGACTCAGGTCTTTCAGTGCTCTGTCAAACTCTTCACGCAGTATCTTATCTCCCATTTCGTCTTCATCTACATCCTCTTCCATTTCCATAATATTGTTTGATGTGTTGGCAAATGTGCCAACACCTTGTAGATAGAAGAGGCCGAAATGCACGCTATCTAACGCAGACGGGCGTGAATTCTGGAACAGGATAAGTAGTGAATGCTAATAAGAAAAGTATGCAGCTTCTCGAATACTTAGCTTTATTCCATCCTTGTGGTACATCGCTCTTGATAATACAAATAAGACTATCTTCAGATACGGTTAATGGCGCCTTGCTAGGTCGTAGCCATGGACTTAGCTGAAGGCTATTCTAACTGTCTCTCGGCAAATGGGAGAAAGACTTCGTCAGTGTAGTCGCTAGCAAAGTCGTCGTACAACTGGGGCGAGTGCTATTCCGTATCTCGAGACCCGCCCCGTGGTGGCGCTCGGTCTGCGATCACACAGCGGCGACACGCGGGACCGACATGTACTAAATGGACCGCGGCCGATTTAAGCTACCACCTAGCAAGTGTGGTGTCTGGCGGTGACACCACATTGTCCTCAAGTACATCGCCCTTGTATAAACCCTCTATATACTCCTTCCACCTTTCTGCCTTCCCTTCTTTGCTTAGAACTGGGTTGCCATCTGAACTCTTGATATTCATACAAGTGGTTCTCTTTTCTCCAAAGGTCTCTTTAATTTTCCTGTAGGTAGTATCTATCTTACCCCTAGAGAGACAAGCCTCTATATCCTTACATTTGTCCTCTAGCCATCCCTGCTTAGCCATTTTGCACTTCCTGTTGATCTCATTTTTGAGACGTTTGTATTCCTTTTTGCCTGCTTCATTTACTGCATTTTTATATTTTCTCCTTTCATCAATTACATTCAATATTTCTTCTGTTACCCAAGGATTTCTACCAGCCCTCGTCTTTTTACCTACTTGATCGTCTGCTGCCTTCACTACTTCATCCCTCAGAGCTACCCATTCTTCTTCTACTGTATTTCTTTCCCCCATTCCTGTCAATTGTTCCCTTATCCTCTCCCTGAAAATCTGTACAACCTCTGGTTCTTTCAGTTTATCCAGGTCCCATCTCCTTAAATTCCCACCTTTTTGCAGCTTCTTCAGTTTCAATCTGCAGTTCATAGCCAATGGGTTGTGGTCAGAATCCACATCTGCCCCTGGAAATGTCCTACAATTTAAAACCTGGTTCCTAAATCTCTGTCTTACCATTATACTATCTATATGATACCTTTTAGTATCTCCAGGATTCTTCCATGTATACAACCTTCTTTTATGATTCTTGAACCAAGTGTTTGCTATGATTAAGTTATGCTCTATGCAAAATTCTACCAGACGGCTTCCTCTTTCATTTCTTCCCCCCAATCCATATTCACCTACTATGTTTCCTTCTCTCCCTTTTCCTACTACCGAATTCCAGTGACTATTAAATTTTCGTCTCCCTTCACTACCTGAATAATTTCTTTTATCTCGTCATACATTTCATCTATTTCTTCATCATCTGCAGAGCTAGTTGGCATATACACTTGTACTACTGTAGTAGCCTTGGGCTTTGTGTCTATCTTGGCCACAATAATGCGTTCACTATGCTGTTTGTAGTAGCTAACCCGCACCCCTATTTTTTTTATTCATTATTAAACCTACTCCTGCATTACGCCTATTTGATTTTGTATTTATAACCCTGTAATCACCTGATCAAAAGTCTTGTTCCTCCTGCTACCGAACTTCACTAATTCCCACTATATCTAACTTTAACCTATCCATTTCCCTTTTTAAATTTTCTAACCTACCTGCCCGATTAAGGGATCTGACATTCCACGCTCCGATCAGTAGAACGCCAGGTTTCTTTCTCCTGATAACGACGTCCTCTTGAGTAGTCCCCGCCCGGAGATCCGAATGGGGGACTATTTTACCTCCGGAATCTTTTACCCAAGAGGACGCCATCATCATTTAACCATACAGTGGAGCTGCATTTCCTCGGGAA
Organism: Schistocerca americana; assembly: GCF_021461395.2. Taxonomy (NCBI): domain Eukaryota; kingdom Metazoa; phylum Arthropoda; class Insecta; order Orthoptera; family Acrididae; genus Schistocerca; species Schistocerca americana. Next base: position 595,398,422 of record NC_060124.1, on the reverse strand, counting down.
AAATTACGGCTGTAGTTTCCCCTTGCTTTCAGCCATTCACAGTACCAGCACAGCAAGGCCGTTTTGGTTAATGTTACAAGGCCAGATCAGTCAATCATCGAGACTGTTGCCCCTGCAACTACTGAAAAGGCCGCTGCCCCTCTTCAGGAACCACATGTTTGTTTGGCCTCTCATCAGATACCCCTTCGTTGTGGTTGCACCTACGGTACGGCCATCTGTATCGCTGAGGCACGCAAGCCTCCCCACCAACGGCAAGGTCCATGGTTCATGGAGGAAGAGGCATTAGATATCTCGTCACAAAATATCATTCCTGTTGTAGTGTTTGTACTTAAGTACCATAAAAATATAACATTGATGGTTAAACACGTTACCGCATGTATGTTAAAGTTCTAAAGTAATACAAACAGTATTAGCGTTCAGTAAAATCGATTATATTTAAGCGTAAAACTTCCATCCCCTCCCCCTCTATAAAAGTGCTTAACAATATGTCAGGTGATGAACATTCGATCTTTGTACAGAGAGTAGATCTAAAATAGCAATGCCAATATCCTTTCATAATTTGTTAATTACCACAGACAATTAGGAGATGTGTACAATAACAAATTTTGCTATTTAATCAGCTATAGTGTAATTTGCATTTTGATTGATAATAAATATATTTTACACACTGAAGTACTGTACGGTATACCAATATTATCAATATCTTAACACAGTCCATCAAAAAATACAGGTAATACTTAATTTGGAGAATTGTTGGCTATTAGAAGGTACAGATAACAAGGAGAGCGACTGGCAGTTTCGTTTTAAAGGCAAGTTTAATACTGTACTCTGACTGACTGTTTCGGTTTTCATGGCTGGTAAATTACTTGCGTGAGACTGGAGCGCAGAGGCATTATGAAATGACAGAAATATTCACGGCTTAGGCAGGGGCATGTCCTCCACCTGCCACAGTCGGAGTCTCTACCTACCATCTTCGGAGGAAGGAATCGTGTGCACACTTGACCCTTAAACCCCTTACATTCCTACTCATGAAGAGTGCAGGTGGGGCGTACGCAGCCAACCTCACTCTAATTTTAAACGATTAGCAAGGCGAGATCAGCACCGTTGCAATACTCAACGAATAAATAAGATCTAGCAGAACCATAATATCTCAATACATCAGTCTGTATCGAACTCCGACTCAATTCCGTATTTCAGTAGTAGTGAGTTTGTATACAATGGATAAAAATCACCATTTGGCCATGATCATGGAAGGAGGAAGTTCATTTAATCAAATCATTAATTAACCCAATCATTTGTGTTCTGTATAAGATGATAGTTACAATATTACATGAATGCTGACAGACTACCATATGTACTGTTACATTACTGCGGCTTTTGGTATTAGTTGCATTACACAAGTGCTACTTCATTTTTAATTGTATCAGTACTACTATATTTTTAATAACTTTACCTATCCAGTGTACCAGTAGACTCTTGAGGAAGATAGTGGATAACAGGTTTAGTTATTAATTAGTGCACATACCCCCTTTTTCCATTATGTGTCCGCATTTTATTACCATGTAGATAGCGTGGAGTGAGTCAAGAGCAAGAATGTTTGCTAATGCATCCATAAATGCATGTGTAATGTCAAGTTGCTAACTAGCTATGTTTCTGGGAAAGATTGCAAACAAACTAGGGGGGACGTAGATATATAGTAGTCTGAAATGTGTTGTGCCATGTGTGGTGACGGAAATGATTCAATTTATTCTACCGTGGAACAGAAAGTCGATACTGCCTCATCTGTATGCCACGATGGGCATCGTATCTTCGTCTTTTAAGTGAACGGTCGCTCCGTCAGAGCGTCCCCTTCAGGTTGCTATCTAAGGTATGAGAATGAGTTATTTACAAAAGTAACTGATTCATCACTTTTCTTGTAAGTCTACTAATAGTAGCGAAGCGTTATAATGCACATTAATTTCTATATTTCTGGTAAATTCAATATGGAGAGCAAAGTCTGATGGAATTTCCATCGTGCAATCATTGAATCATCAGCCTTTAGCCTTTAGGGCTGCTGGTGTTATTATTATTTAATTACAGGTGCTCCTTTCTTATTTTTCCAGCAATTTGTATAGGATCAACTGATGATTTCTTTGTGTGAAACGTATCAGTCATTGCCATCCACTGTCTGTCGTTGATGGCCGCAAAGACAATTAGCTTGCACTTTAACTCGGACACTTCATACCGAATAAGTTGCGTGTTTTCGTGTGTAATGCATAAAAATATTATCGTGTGAACGTTCACCCAATGAAGAATGATCTCACCGTCAGTAAACTGTATGCCACTGCTCTCCATGTACCACGTGGCCATGACTACACATAAAATGAGCTCTCATCGTTCATCAATGGCTCTCATTTATGGCAACATGCGTGTGAAAACATACATTGAGAAAGAATATTACTGTGTGAATTTTATCGGAATCAAGATCTATTAAATGGTGTTTAATGTGTATACCATCGTCTTAAAAAAGCCGCCATGTGCGCACGACTGTACAGACAATGGGCAACCGCTCCTTGTGCATAGCTTTCAAATCAGGCAGTGTGCGTGTGTTAACGTGAATTTGATATAAATCTTTTGTGTGCGTTATAGTCGATGCGTGGACGATGTAGCTGTGAGTAAGGTATATGTAATATCTCTCCTACGCTCGTACGTGGTCACAACTACATAGACGATGAGGTTTCTTCTTTCATGGCCTGTGCGATGTTGTGAATTTTGTCACGCTGATACATCGATGAGCTCACCTTCTTCTTGTTATTACGCTTACTTGCTTAACTTCTACAATCAGTGGATAGGTGTGCTCTCTCTGTGTACCGTTTGTAAATATTCAGTCTCCGTTCTGATTGCCCACAATTTCTGGTAGGCGTATGGTGCCCCAATTGATTTCTTAAGACTTGTAAGTGATTGTATTACGGCCCAGCTATAAACCCGACCAGTTAGTTACTGAGGACACTTCCCTTCCATATCCATTGCACTAAATTGAATAATAATGAGACAATTTAGCATACTGAGATGTTACATCACTCCCTGCACCTACTGTATGAACTTACAAAGTTGTATGCTTTGTTTTCCCACCAAACACTTGCTTTCAAATAATACACGTTGGTGTAGCATACGGAAAAAATCTATGTTGTTCGCGCACGTACTTTCGTAGCCCATTAACCGTAAATAACTGGGTCCTTTTACAAACTACTGATGAGCACATAGTGCAAGAATACTCATTGAGGATAGGAATGAGTGGCATAATCAAGCTGAGTGGCATACGACACATTTCTTTCACGTTGCAGCGTACCATATTACCGTGCTACGCAGGTGAGAAGCTGGCCAGAGACGGATACGTGCTCTAATTTGTACTTCTCCCCACATCACCACTACTACTCTATTTCTCCTCTCTAGGGATTTTACCGAGTTAAAACGAGCGGAAAACTGAAACAACCCAATTTATTGCGCATGTATGATTAGCGCAGAATCATACCAGAAAATAATGAGGCTATGGCAGCTCGACTACCGTTTGTGTATTCCGGCATGTCATGGCAGTATTTTTAAACAAGCTACAAAGAAACTCAGTGGAGAAGCACGGAGGATCACAAACAAAATGTTGCAAATCTGTCAACTCTCAGATTGAAGGATGTACGCTTCTACGAAAAAGAAGTTAGCTACACAGGGAGAACAGATTACAGCAACCTCAGCAATATTCTTTCGGCATTTTTCGTCCAACGCACTCCCACACGTGTTGGACCCATGAAATACACTCACAGACATTGGTCACAAGTGCGGACAATTGTCCAGGCCATGAACCTACCCAGAGTCATTAGAGACATCGGACCAACGATATTGCGTCTGGTTACCTTACCCTCTCTAACAACTATAAAATCATACTACGTAAATCTCCATTATGTGATGTTTGCAATACAGAACTGAATGCAGCACTTAACGATGACTATTATCGTGTACATATCACAGACCTTTCAATGTCACTGAAATGAGCTTCATAAATACCTTAGCCTGAGCCCTGGGTTTAGTCTATTGTTGATTTCATTGTAACGACAGAGAGAGAGTGACCTATAGAATAAACTGAAAATGAAACGTACTTTCAATTCGGCAACTATTATTGCTGCAGACATACACTAAAAAACAAGAGAATAGTTGGTGAAATACGTAAAATTTATTTATTTTTCTTTAAATGAACCAAGGATTGTTAATGAAAATTGAAAAATGAATTAACACAAACAACATTAAATGAACACAGGAAAAAAGTAAACTCTGAATGGCAAAAGAAAACAAAAACAAACAGAACGAAATCGAACACAAACAAGAACTTTAGGAACAAACGAACATTTTTTCAGTGGGTGCAAGCGGCACCCGAGGGTTGGCTACAGGGTCTCTCAGCTGCCCCCCCCCCCCCACCTCTACATGGTCTTCACCCACCTTGGCAGCACCTATGACACTTTCAGCTGCCTCCTCCTCTAAATCTTGATGGGTTTGTTCCATCCTGGCAGCATTCACTACACTCTCAGTTGTCCCTTCATCCTCATCTCCACATGCTGGGTCAATATCAGAAACGTCCACGACACCCTCATTTGCCCCTTCCTCAGTGTCACTACATGCTTCACACATCTTGGCAGCACCCATGAGACTCTCAGCTGCCTCCTCCTCTAAATCTTGACGGGCTTCTTCCATCCTAGCAGCATTCACTACACTCTCAGTTGCCCCTTCCTCTTCATCTCCACATGCTGGGTCAATATCAGAAACGTCCACGACACCCTCATTTGCCCCTTCCTCAGTGTCACTACATGCTTCACACATCTTGCCAGCACCCATGACACTTTCAGCTGCCTCCTCCTCTAAATCTTGATGGGATTCTTCCGTCCTAGCAGCATTCACTACACTCTCAGTTGCCCCTTTCTCCCCATCTCCACATGCTGGGTCAATATCAGAAACGTCCACGACACCCTCATATGCCCCTTCCTCAATGTCACTACATGCTTCACACATCTTGGTAGCACCCATGAGACTCTCGGGTTCCTCCTCCTCTAAATCTTGACCGACTTGTTCTATCTTGACAGCATCCACAAAACACTCAGCTACTCTCTCCTCCTCTTGATCCATCTTGGCACCGTCCACCTAGGCAACCAAGATAGTGTTAGGTGCTTGGTTAAACTAGAAACAACATTATACACTAGAACTTACATTATGAAATAATAATAATTGGTAAGAGTTTTCACCAAGAGGTTTATATGGAGTATCACTGTTTTACTTCAGAGTCAAAAGAAATTCAGAATTTGGATAGTAGTGATCATGTTTAACAGGTAGGAAGTAAGATATTGGAATATTGTTACTGCACAGGTATTAGAAGCTGATGGCTTAGTGTATGGTATGGAAAAGAGAGTCTTCCATTATCACCGACTTCACAATAATGTAGCGCTAAGATTCTCATACTGGCAGCATGTCTGTAACTAAAAGTCTCGGGCCAACTGAAGAACGGGATACAACCCGTCCGCTCTGACCGATGACGTCAGAATTTTCCAGAGATGATATTCTACACAGATTTAACAGCTGAGACAAGTGTTCAGAAACTAAGGAGTGCAAGAGAGAGAAACAGGTGGTTGACATACATAACGTCCAGTAATATTTCGACCATAATGTTAAGGATATCGCTTGTTTGAGTCCTGGTACTTCTGTAAAAAAAAAAGGAAAAAAAGGACAGAAGTAGTGGTAGCATAGAATACCACAGTTGACATATATATGAGTTGTATCTCGAAATTCAGTCGATATGTAAAGGTTAATTGCAGTATGGGATACGAATTTAAAGTATGTTGATTTCTTCGTTTTCGTTAGCACTGGTATCCCATTCTTCAGTTGTACTGTATAGGTCAAGTGAAGTACGGGATACAAATTTTGAAGGTGGTGTTTCTTTCGTCTCCACTACTACTAACATTCTGTCCTTACGCAGATAGTATTACTAGCGAAGGCGGAAATATCTACATACATGATACTTGCATCCCATTATTCAGTTGACCTATATAGGTCAACTGAAGAAGAAGATACTACTGCTAATGAAAACGAGGAAATCTACGTGCATAAAATTGGCTACCTGTTGACCGATGTAGGTCAAATAAAGTATGGGATACAATTATTTTTGGTTTCGATACTAATAGTATCGACAGAAATTTATCACAATTTTGCTATCGACGTCAAGAAAACCAATTGCAGTCAAAATTGTATCCCATTCTTCAGTTGAGCTATATAGGTCAACTGAAGAATATGATACTAATTAGTATTAGCGAATGGGAAATAATGACAATTATAACATGTGTATTCTGTACTTCAACTGACCAATATGGGTAAATCTCATCAAAGTTACACAAGTCGCTGTGTTCGTCTAGCTAGCACCAGTATCCGGTACTTCAGTTGACCTGTATACGTCAACTGAAGTACGGGATACAAACTTTACGTATGTCGGTCTTTCCGCCTTCAGTAGTGCTAGTATAGACTCAGAAAATGATACTACCACCCGACAAAGAACTGTCTCAGTTACAAGCGTTATGTGGTTTGGGGATTAGTAAATGACACAGAATTCCCCATTTGCTCTTATTCGCTATCTTTTCAAAGCCTCTCAGATTGTGCATTAACAAGACAGAGATTTGAAAACCAGATTTTAAACTCGTTTTTCTTTCCAGGAGCAGTTATGGCCTATATCCATACTTTGTTGGATATAAACGGCTAATTGAAATTGAAGAAGCTGCAGAAAGATGGAAATCTGGAAAAATGGTCCGAGGTAAGTCCAAAACCCACTGAGAATTGGAAAGCATTGCATTACAAGACGAATGGAAAACTTGAACACATGAAATAGAGAGGGCAGTAGAGAATCAAATGGGCAAAAATATTATTTCCAGTAGAATTCTAATCTAATTCACCAGCTGCTGCTTTTAACTGTTTAAAGAACAAAAGTAAAAAAGAAAAACAGGAAATGAAGTCTCAAACGTGAATACACACACGTAAGAATAAGTTTTTCAGTAATCTGAAAACGGGAAAACAAGGCTGGATGCAGAAGAAATGTGAAACGATAGAAGCGTGTGTAACAATCTGTAATTTAGATACCATATATGGGAAAATTATGGAAACCGTTAGAGGAGAGAGATTCAGATGCATAAATATCAAACGCTTATTTGACAAGCCGTTACGAACGAAAGGACGGAGGTCTGAAAGCTGGATTTAACGTATGAATGGGTCCTACAAAATAAACCAACTTAAAAAGGGAAGTGGATGAAGATTCGAAGTGACATATGGTACACTAAAAAGAGTTTCACACAGCAGTAAAGAACCAATTCGAAGAAAGACTCTTGGCGTGCACAACAGTGTTTCAAAACTGTTGAGATTACTGGTAGGGAACCTGAAAAAGATGTTCCACGTGATACGTAAAACATCCTAAGCAGGTGAAATACACGCAGACTTGTAATAATCCCATTTCCAGACAGACCAAATGCTCACAAGTTTCAGAGTTAAGTGAATAGTCACAAAAAATCTAATACCTATTAATGAAGACATTGGTAGCGGAGGTTTCGCGGAAGTATGGGGACGAGTAAGTCATTTCCGACCTTAGGACTCTGAAGACAGACTGCTGCAAGGCAAAAGTAAATCGGTAGGAACTCCATTTCTGAGGGTCACAGGGATAAAATACAGGGAGTGATGTGGTCCAAAACTTGTGTAAAACAAAGTGCAATTATAAAGGTCTTAGGATCTCGCAGACATACAGCAGCTATGATGAGAGTGAGATAAGATTGTAACCTAGAAATTCAGCAAGCAAAAATTAGGTATGGGGATTGAAGCTCAGGGAGAAAAAATAATGACATTACAGTTCTGTAAGATACACCAATTTCCTTTGATTATCAGTTGAACAAAATGAAAAATGTCTTGAAAAGAAATTACCTATGAATACTAGCAAAAGTAAAAGTAGGATAGTAAAATGCGGTAGAATTGAATTAGGAGTTGAAGGTGGAAAAATGTTAACAAATGACACTGAGAGAAGTAAACTGAGCTTCGTTGTTTGGGCAAAAGTAACAGATTATTAGCAAGGTAGAGGACATATAAACATCAGGACGTCAATAGCAAGAAAGACGTTTCTGAAAAGCAGAAATTAGTTAATCTGTAATATAAATTTGAGTTCTGGGTAGACTTCTCGAGGTATTTGTCTATGGTGTAGCCATGTACATGAGTGGAACGCATGAAAATAGACAATTCAGAAGGATTGGAATATATAGTTTTGATATATTTCTCCAGGAGAGTACTGAAGATGAACTGGGTACTGCGTGTAACTTGCGAGGAAGAAATGAATCGAAATGGAGGAAAAAGTCTTTTATCACACAATTCGCTGATAGCTGGGATCAGTTTCTAGTATGCATCGTGTGGATACGTAGGATCTAATGTTGTTAACAGGGTGATGCGAGAGGGTGAGTGGGGAGAGGAGGTGGAAGGGTTGTAAGATTTGTACAGGTAGAGGAAGACTTGAACACAGTAAGGAGATTGAAATGAATGTCGGCTGCTGCACTTATGGAGAAGCAAAGAGCCTCTCACAGGATAGACTACCGTGGGAACCTGCATCTCATCATACTTCAAACGGGAGACCGCATCATCAACAACACCACCACGTGAACATTTTCTAACGGTTGCTTGGCCCTTACTTACCAAGGGGAAATGGCCGTATTGATGTTATTTATTGTAGAAGAGGGGCCTAGAATCCACAGATATACCCTCACGCGAAAGAAATTCTGTTGTGGTGCATTCTGGTAGCAGTTCTTATCTCACTGTAAGTAATAAAACAGCAGTTCTTACAACTCCACATTCAACAGCTTCATTACCCTTCTAACATTCAGCACACTTTCTTTTCCTAATCTTCTGTAATTGATTATTCTAGACTGTTATTGTCATGGCATTTGATAACACGTCTACTGTAATTTTTTGTTTTATGTTGCGCACGATATTTGGTGTAACTTCGGGATATTTTCACTCTGCCACTACGTGAACGTGTCATGTCTGTTTCAATAAGTGGATTATATTTTCGTAACCCTTTAATGTATTTCAAACTACTTGCTACGCCTTCATCTGGTTCTTGTTCTATGATCATAAAGATGTACTAGAATGGTGGAAACAATGTCTTGAAAAGCCGTATGCAAGAAATAGTGAAGATAAGGAACTGGAGAACGCTGAGGCAAGCAATCCGGAAGAGGAGGGAGTTTGTATCCCGTGTGACCAATTTTATCTCGTAGTCAAGCAGCTAAAACATGGGAAAGCCGCTGAAGATGGTGATAAACCAGCAAAACTCGTCAAGGCTGCTTGACAACAGCTACATGAAGAACTGTTCCATTTCATACAAATTACGTACGAATCCAGGGAACACCGAACAGACTTCGAACAATAGTTACAGCGCCAACACAAAAGAATGTATCTGCAAACAAATGTGAACAATTTAATAACACACGCCACCCAGATCTTGACTTCTATCATTGTAACGCGAACTGAAGAAAGGATGGGTGTACAAGATACCGAAGATCAATTCAGCTTTAGAGGAGCTGCAGGCACACGAGAAGCAGTACTCGGGTTACGGCTAATACCTGAGACAAGACTAAGCGAGAGCCAAGAATGCAGCAGAGAGTCGTAGGTGGAATGGTCAGTATTCAGGTGTATGACAGGAACGATCATTCGAAGCTTAACCGTCTACTAAACATGGGTTCTAAAATGCAGCAATGAGCACTTCTTCTTCGATAGTGTAACAAAATCTCGTCTTGGCCTTCTATATTTTGAGGGGCGTAAGTATGGCCCATATCACGAAAAATATTTTCTGTAAATATGGACTGTAAAGTGCTCACTTTCAGACTTTGGGCACTTGTGCTGCTTCACTGTTGTGAAACACATCTCTTCCACAAAACATGTGCTTACAGATCTTAAGCTACGAGTAGAGTTCATGTTTACTGGTCTCTTTTGCTTCGAATGACCATTCCTGTCGCATCTCTGAATACTGATCATACCTCACAGGACACTGTATATTGCCTACGTCGACAAATAGAAAGTATTAGACGGTGTAGTCTAGCGATAGATTTTCGAGATGCTGAGAGAGGGAATGCCGTAATGTATCAGAACAGAGGAGTACTGCAGTAACTTTACAGAGAAAAGGTGGCTGCGATAAGAAGCGGATAACATCAAGAGCAAGCCACTGTTAAATAAAGTGTCCGACCGGGCTGTTCAATTTCTGCTATCTTATTCAGCGGATACATCCGGAGGACTCTAGATGAATTTAGGGACACACTAGGACTTGTAGTAGGAATTAAAATTGAAGGTAAGATAACAGACATGTTGAGATTTTCTGATGATACTACAGTTTTAAGTGAATGTGCGGAACTACAGAAGCGAGATGCAGATGAAAGTCAGCCCCATTTCTTCCTAACATGCAAATTAATAAAGTTAAGACAAAAATCTTGATAAGCAGACAAAATACCGTTGCCCAGCGCTCACTTAACAATGAGGGACTGGAGACCGTAGAATCCTTTTGCTACCTATGGAGTAAAACCACCCTCAGACGGATCAAGGAAGGATATTGCAAGCCAAATAAAGCAGGCAACAGCTGCTTTTAACAAGAGCAGGAACCTTGCACATCTCGTTTCATACGCCAGTACCTGAGGAAAGACCTCATGAAGATTTTGTGTGGAGTGTGCCGCTGTACAGATGTGAAATACGGACAATCGAGGAGGCGAAAAAAAAAACTGATAGCCTTCGAGATGTGGTTCTATCGTTGTGTGGAGTGTGCCGCTGTACAGATGTGAAATACGGACAATCGAGGGGGCGAAAAATAAAAAACTGATAGCCTTCGAGATGTGGTTCTATCGCAGCAGTCTCAAGACTTTCTGTGAAAAGACCGTATTAAGCGAACTGAAGCACTGCAGGGTAGATAACGTGCAGCTACGTCTCCTAAAGCTTATTGAACGCCACATGTGTCAGCCATATGCTGAGATATTATGGTGTCATTAAAGGTGTCGCTGAAAGGACAGCAGAAAGGAAGAACACAAGAGACAAACCTAGTCTAGTATACATCAACAGTATCATGGACGACACAAGTTCCACCACCTACACTGCACTCAAGAAAAAGGCCGGAGAAAGAAATGCTTGGCAAGCTGCTGATAGCCAATGTGATAGCTAAAGACCAAAGAAGAAGGACGAGATCATGATAAGTTTTGAAAGTTGAACAATTAATGGCAAGACGCTTTAAATGCTCGGAAATGGGTACATATTTGAGTGATTAGCCTGTGCTACAGAGAGAAATGTACCTACACTGTGTGATCAGAAGCATCCGGACCCCCCAAAAAACATAAGTTTTCCACATTAGGTGTATTGTGCTGCCACCTACTGCCAGGCACTCCATGTCAGCGACCTCAGTAGTCATTAGACATCGTGAGAGAGTAGAATGGGGCGCTCCGCAGAACTCGCGAATTTCGAACATAGTCAGGTGATTGGGTGTCACTTGTGTCATACGTCTGTACGAGACATTTCCACACTCCTAAACATTCCTACGTCCACTGTTTCCGGTGCGATAGGGAAGTGAAAACGTGAAGGGACAAGTACAGCACAAAAGGGTACAGGCTGGCCTCGTCTGTTTGACAGAGACCGCCGACACTTGAAGAGGGTTGTAATGTGTAATAGGCTGACACTATCCACACCATCACACAGGAATTCCAAACTGCATCAGGATCCACTGCCATTACTATGACAGGCGGGAGGTGAGAAAGCATGGATTTCATGGTCGAGCGGCTGCTCATAAGCCGGTAAATGCCAAACGACGCCTTGCTTGGTGTAAGGAGAGTAAACAATGGACGATTTAACAATGGAAAAACCTTGTGTGGAGAGAACAATCTCGGTAGACAATGTGGCCATCTGATGGCAGCGTGTGGGCATTGCGAATGCCCGATGAACGTCATCTGCCAGCGTAAAATTCGTAGGCGGAGATGTTAGGGTGTGGTCGGTTTTCTCATGGACAGGGCTTGCACTCCTTGTTGTTTTGTGTGACACTATCACAGCACAGGCCTACAGTGATGTTTTAAGCATCTTCTTGCTTCCCACTGTTGAAGAGTAATTCGAAGATGGCGATTGCATCTTTCAACACGATCAAGCACCTGTTCATAATGCACAGCCTATCGCGGTGTGGTTACACGACAATAACATCCCTGTAATGGACTAGCCTGCACAGAGTCCTGACCTAAATCCCATAGGACAGCTTTGGGATGTTTTGCAACGCCGACTGCGTGGCAGCCCTCACCCAACGGCATCGATACCTCTCCACAGTGCAACACTCCGTTAAGATGGGCTGCCATTCCCCAAGAAACCTACCAGCACCTGATTGAACATATGCCTGCGAGAGTGGAAGCTGTCATCAAGCCACCATATTGAATTGCAGCATTACCGATGGAGGGCGCCATCATTTTCAGCAAGATGTTGGGATACTTCTGATCACATTGTGTATCTCGCACACGCTGCTCTGTTAACCTCATTCCATGTGTAAATTTTTTGTCAATCCGCGACAGCTGTGTCAAAGTAATTTTTTTGAATACATCAAATCATAATTTGTACGTTTTACCTCAAACTTGTTGCTCAGTCTGGAACAGAGTAAAAATCATCACTATTGTTCTACCTGTAACTTAATCAGCTTAATTCTAAAGCAGCCTATATCTGTAGAAAACAAAGTAATTCCATTTTTTAGACTAACATCCATTAAGGATGTGGTAATACCCTGTTGATTATCTTTTTGGTTCCAAAACCTAAGTATTATGGTGTTGAAAACTAATGTGGGCATATTATCTCTAGCAGAACCTGCATGGAGACACGTGGGAAATCTATCATTCGCCTCAAAGAGAGACAGTAATACTTTCTCATAACCTGGGCCGCTGCACATCTTATCAAGTTAAATTGATAGTATGGACTGACAATCCTTTTATAAGATCATGAGTGTCGTAACAGAGCAAACCCCACGAAATTGCATCGAACTGTGCTCTCACTGTGTGAACAGTGTTGGAAGAGGGATGACTATGTTCTTTAGGTGAGACGATCATTTATTTACACAAATAGAATGTTTATGAGGTCGAATATAACCTACTCAGTTATTTCAAGAGATCATGCCAAAGTATCGTTATCAAGCAAACGTACTAGATGTAGTAATTATACCATTTCAAACATCCGTGTTATATGGGATATAATAACTTGTGTTGGCGGAAGAGCCAACACCGTGTTACTAGAGGAGGCCGAAGTGCGCGCGCTTAGCTCACGCAGGCTGGCGTGAGGAGGGAAGGACTATACTGACGTGAGGTCTGGGACATGACAAGGAAATAGAATTCAGAAAGCGGACGTATTTAGTTTCATACTTAACTTTAATCCATTAATGATGAACGTCGCTCTTGACGGTACATGAGTCACAATTTTATCTGTTCAGATTATAGTAACTGAATATGGCGCCTTGCTAGGTCGTAGCAAATGACGTAGCTGAAGGCTATGCTAAACGGTCGTCTCGGCAAATGAGAGCGTATGTAGACAGTGAACCATCGCTAGCAAAGTCTGCTGTACAACTCGGGCGAGTGCTAGGGAGCCTCTCTAGACTAGACCTGCAGTGTGGCGGCGCTCGGTCTGCAATCACTGATAGTGGCGACACGCGGGTCCGACGTACACTCCGGGAAATGGAAAAAAGAACACATTGACACCGGTGTGTCAGACCCACCATACTTGCTACGGACACTGCGAGAGGGCTGTACAAGCAATGATCACACGCACGGCACAGCGGACACACCAGGAACCGCGGTGTTGGCCGTCGAATGGCGCTAGCTGCGCAGCATTTGTGCACCGCCGCCGTCAGTGTCAGCCAGTTTGCCGTGGCATACGGAGCTCCATCGCAGTCTTTAACACTGGTAGCATGCCGCGACAGCGTGGACGTGAACCGTATGTGCAGTTGACGGACTTTGAGCGAGGGCGTATAGTGGGCATGCGGGATGCCGGGTGGACGTACCGCCGAATTGCTCAACACATGGGGCGTGAGGTCTCCACAGTACATCGATGTTGTCGCCAGTGGTCGGCGGAAGGTGCACGTGCCCGTCGACCTGGGACCGGACCGCAGCGATGCACGGATGGACGCCAAGACCGTAGGATCCTACGCAGTGCCGTAGGGGACCGCACCGCCACTTCCCAGCAAATTAGGGACACTGTTGCTCCTGGGGTATCGGCGAGGACCATTCGCAACCGTCTCCATGAAGCTGGGCTACGGTCCCGCACACCGTTAGGCCGTCTTCCGCTCACGCCCCAACATCGTGCAGCCCGCCTCCAGTGGTGTCGCGACAGGCGTGAATGGAGGGACGAATGGAGACGTGTCGTCTTCAGCGATGAGAGTCGCTTCTGCCTTGGTGCCAATGATGATCGTATGCGTGTTTGGCGCCGTGCAGGTGAGCGCCACAATCAGGATTGCATACGACCGAGGCACACAGGGCCAACACCCGGCATCATGGTGTGGGGAGCGATCTCCTACACTGGCCGTACACCACTGGTGATCGTCGAGGGGACACTGAATAGTGCACGGTACATCCAAACCGTCATCGAACCCATCGTTCTACCATTCCTAGACCAGCAAGGGAACTTGCTGTTCCAACAGGACAATGCACGTCCGCATGTATCCCGTGCCACCCAACGTGCTCTAGAAGGTGTAAGTCAACTACCCTGGCCAGCAAGATCTCCGGATCTGTCCCCCATTGAGCATGTTTGGGACTGGATGAAGCGTCGTCTCACGCGGTCTGCACGTCCAGCACGAACGCTGGTCCAACTGAGGCGCCAGGTGGAAATGGCATGGCAAGCCGTTCCACAGGACTACATCCAGCATCTCTACGATCGTCTCCATGGGAGAATAGCAGCCTGCATTGCTGCGAAAGGTGGATATACACTGTACTAGTGCCGACATTGTGCATGCTCTGTTGCCTGTGTCTATGTGCCTGTGGTTCTGTCAGTGTGATCATGTGATGTATCTGACCCCAGGAATGTGTCAATAAAGTGTCCCCTTCCTGGGACAATGAATTCACGGTGTTCTTATTTCAATTTCCAGGAGTGTATGTTAACGGACCGCGGCCGATTTAAAGGCTACCACCTAGCAAGTGTGGTGTCTGGCGGTGCCTCCACAATAACTTTGTTGTAGGCAACAGTCGTTGAAGTGTTGTAACTGTTGTGACTGCATTATCCATCCACTACCGTTTCACATGTTCTTTGGTGGTTTTCCTGGCGTCAATCATTCCCAGCAGCTGGTTTCACATCCACCGACTCTTGCGCAGCACGCAGAAGTGCTCTGCTCCACTAAGAGGATTGCCTACTTGTACTTATTTGTATGTAAGTACATAGGAAGTTTTGATTTTTATTGTGATATCTCTTGGCGCTAACGTGACTGTTGAAGGTGTGACTGACCAGACAAGTGTATGCTGCTGTGGTCGAGATCTGTATTACACAGCAGCATCTAAAGAACTGCCGCTATCCTTGATAGCAAATGACAACGGCAGCAATCGCACTGTAGCCAGACGTTCGTACCCTCACTAGCAACCGTATAATTTTTCAGCTATGATTCGGTAGGATATTTTCTGAAGTCTTACATCTCTGTAAGAGACAAGCCAATCATAAATGATATTCCACAGAAAATTCCATAAGTTGCACTAACTCGATTTCGACTTTGTCGCAAACTGAAATTCAGCTGCTGATCTTACAGCATTGCCTGGTACGTGCAGTACTGCTAAACAGATGTGTCTCCGAGTGGTAGCAGCCATCGGACCGTCGAGACCCGTCATAACCGAGTTCTACAGTTGGCAGACTCACAATCGCTGTAGGCTAGCGTCTGTAACAGGAGTAATATTTGTCAAACCCGTGACAGTTTTACAACGGAATCTTACATTCCCTGAGTAGTACTTTATATTTACATTTGGGTCTTCGAACCAACGGTTGCTGTATTATTGGATTCTAATATCGTGAATCAGTCTGTTAATACTTCACGTAAAGATGAGGGACGACTGCATTTCACAGTCGTGGAGATGTGTGCAAATCATGAGATTATCTCGATTGATATCACCTGTCTAATTTGCTAATTCTGCAGTGTGTACAATCAGAGACGCAGCTGTTTGCTCATCGCTCTCACACGCTTACTCTTAATGTTAGTAACAATGTCGACTTACCTCAGTGGGGCCCTCCTGCGGCGCATAGACCAGTGTTATATCTCTTTGAGTACTCAGGTCGCTGTCTTGATCCTTAAACGGTGGATTATCTTCTGCTACCTTAATCACTTTGAAGCACCCAATAACGTTGACCTGTGGGTCGTTTGATCTTATAGTTACTTATCAGCTAGGATGGCATATATCAATCATAGATAAAGCTTTGGATACTTCACTTAGCATTCTTAAACAGATTATATGTTAAATTAGCAGCCGTTAAATGAAGGCTATAAGAAGACATCAGTTAAAAACTAAGTTATTGATTAAGGTTGAGACCTGTGCCACACAAGAATGAAAGGTCGATGATTAGTGGCAGGTTGACACGACTATTTCTATCTCATCCATGAATAGTTACGCAGGCACTTGATAGGAAACGCTGAGACGGTGTGCCTGGATTGGAATATAAGAAACAATTTACAACCGAAGCAGTGCATAATGTGCGAGAAGACATAAAGAGCCGGCCGCCGCGGTCGAGCGGTTGCAGGCGCTTCAGTCTGGAACTGCGCAACCGCTACGATCGCAGGTTCGAACCCTTCCTCGAGCATGAGTGATGTGATGTGACGTCCTTAGGTTAGTTAGGTTTAAGTAGTTCTAAGTTCTAGGGGACTGATGACCTCAGATGATAAGTCTCATAGTGCTCAAAGCCATTTGAATCATTTGACATAATGAGTTTAGCTCCCACAGAGGAATGAAACCAGCCTCTTAAGTGATAGATCTAACCACACGAGATATTTTTCGTGGCCTGTTTTGTAGGTAACGTTCGAGAAGGTTTTTTCTTTACTACTTGCCACAGTACAGCACAAACTTATGAATGCCAAATACACAGTAAAGTAAGCATGTATCTCAAACCAGGGTGTTGTGCAAACGTTTTCGTAAACCGTGTCTAGTGCCATAGTCAAACTCCGTTAACTTCACTAACCCAACGAATCTAAATCAATTCCCAGCAAGAGATAAGAGTTTTTGTTGAAACTCACGTCAGCGATTTTCGTATCTGACACTACATTTCCATATTATTTCCTGAATCTGGGCGATTGTTTAAATGAGTAGCGGGGAATCGTACAGACTGCGTGTTGAACGCAGACCACCAGAAGAAGGGAGCGTGTGTCGGTGTCAGGCCACAGTACAGAGCACGTGGCGTGAGCTCCACGGCAGAGGCACTGTCCGTGTCTGCATCCTAAACGATGGAAAGCTGATCTGTACGTTTTAACTTGGCGTGTCCACTGGCGCAGATGGGGCATATCCTGAGTTAGCAGCTACAGGTTGTGTTCCCACGTTATGGGAACTGCTAGGTCCACAACAGTGAAAAGGTAAGCCTGGAGTGGGACGAAAGACCATCTGGATCTTATGTGCTTAACAGCACGGCTCCCTGAGATGACAGGCTGCTGCGAAGCTAACTGAAATTTTGTTGACTGTGCCAAGAAACGTGCGAGCACTGACATAGGATAATGCAAATAAAGTCTGGAGTGGAAGAACAGAACTCACATGTGTCTACATGGAGAACGCCTGATTGGCTGAACGCACACTCCGAAAAGTAAATAAAATGTCTGATATTTATTGGGAACGCTCTGTAGAACAAACTTCCATCATTGACTCACCAGCGGACACATCAGTTGAGAGAGGCACACAGAGTTTCGGCTCTCAGGGAGAGCAGTCTTCAGTACAGGTCAGATGACTGAGAGTGCTGCAGCCACTACGGCAGCCGCCCGCGGCCACAGGTAACGCTAAGTATGGTGAGCGACAGCGGCGTTCGCTAACTAAGCTGCAGGGTGTATGTAACGATTTCCGACTGACATTATGGCTTCCTCCGCTCAGTTGAGCTTACTGGCAATCTCGAACACAACATGTACTCAGTCAAGACAATAGGTGCAGGCACGAGTATTTCTGTACTTCTTTCATATATGATTAATATTCGGGAAGCACTGTGGAACTATTGCGAACGTGGTTGTTTTCCCAAACTGATTAACCAATCTTTGCCGAGGTATGGGTATAAAGTAAGCTAATACACTACTGGTCATTAAAATTGCTACACCAAGAATAAATGCAGATGATAAACAGGTGTTCATTGGACAAATATATTATACTAGAACTGACATCTGATTACATTTTCACACAATTTGGGTGCATAGATCCTGAGAAATCAGTACCAGAAACAACCACCTCTGGCCGTAATAACGGCCTTGATACGCCTGGGCATTGAGTCAAACAGAGCTTGGATGGCGCGTACAGGTACAGCTGCCCATGCTGCTCCAACACAATACCACAGTTCATTAAGAATAGTGACTGGCGTATTGTGACGAGCCAGTTGCTCGGGCACCATTGACCAGACGTTGTCAATTGGTGAGAGATCTTGAGAATTTGCTGGCCAGGGCAGCAGTCGAACATTTTCTGTAACCAGAACGGCCCGTACAGGACCTGCAACACGTGGTCGTGCATTATCCTGCTGAAATGTAGTCTTTTGCTGGGATCGAATGAAGGGTACAGCCACGGGTCGTAACACATCTGAAATGTAACGTCCACTGTTCAAAGTGTCGTCAATGCAAACAGGAGGTGATCAGGACGTGTAACCAATGGCACCCCATACCATAACGCCGGGTGATACGCCAGGATTCACTCCCTTTTCCTACTGACGAATTCCAGTCACCCATGACTATTATATTTCCGTCTTCCTTCACTACCTAAATTATTTCTTTTATCTCATCATACATTTCTTCAATTTCTTCGTCATCTGCAGAGCTAGTTCACACATAAAGGTGTTACTACTGTAGTAGGCGTGGGCTTCATGTCTATCTTGGCCACAATAATGCCTTCACTATGCTGTTTGTAGTAGCTTACCCGCACTCCTATTTTTTATTGATTATTAAACCTACTCCTGCATTACCCCTATTTGATTTTGTATTTATAGCCCTGTAATCACCTGACCAAAAGTCTTGTTCCTCCTGCCACCGAACTTCACTAATTCCCACTATATCTAACTTTAACCTATACAATTCCCTTTTTAAATTTTCTAACCTACCTGCCCGATTAAGGGATCTGACATTCCACGCTCCGATCAGTAGAACGCCAGTTTTCTTTCTCCTGATAACGACGTCCTCTTGAGTAGTCCCCGCCCGGAGATCCGAATGGGGGACTGTTTTACCTCCGGAATATTTTACCCAAGAGGACGCCATCATCATTTAATCATACAGTAAAGCTGCATTTCCTCGGGAAAAATTACAGCTGTAGTTTCCCCTTGCTTTCAGCCGTTTGCAGTACCAGCACAGCAAGGCCGTTTTGGTTAATGATACAAGGCCAGATCAGTCAATCATCCAGACTGTTGCCCCTGCAACTACTGTAAAGGCTACTGCCCCTCTTCAGGAACCACATGTTTGTCTAGCCTCTCAACAGATACCCCTCCGTTGTGGTTGCAGCTACGGTACGGCCATCTGTATCGCTGCAGCACGCAAGCCTCCCCACCAACGGCAAGGTCCATGGTTGATGGGGCGGGGGGGGGGGGGGGGGGGAGGTATGAAGCTAACATCAGTAAATCTGGAGATGGAAAGAAGAAAATTTCATTTCTAGGTTACAGGATTAACAAGAAAGGCATACAGCCTCATGCAGAATAGCTTGCTGCTACTGCAGGTATCCCACCACCGAAGCTGGAGTACAGCTTTCATTTAGAAAGAATACGTGCAGACTAGGCAAATGCGAACATTATGTTGGACACACAAGGTTATAACAAACGAATGGGGGATCTTCTGAGTGAATCCATTTACAGAAACTTCACAGAGATCCGGCATCCAAGACAATCAAATCGACACAAGCACTACTAAAGTAAACTGGAACGAATTTTGACACCCCCAGAAAACTCATCCAACAAGTTCCACAGGCACCAAAAAATTTTGGTGCACAGTAGATCCACAAAGACGCCTTTCCTTTGCAACCAATTGTGAGTACCATTAATTCACCAACGTACGGTCTAGGGAAGGAACTGGCCCCAAAGCTCCGACATTTGGTGAGCTAAGCAAAATAGTACATTAAGGACTATACCCATTCGCTGAAACTTTTCAAACCAAACTGTATCTCGGCCACAGAAATGATCGTTAGCTTCAACGTCAAGTCTTTATTCATTATTGTACCTATACACGACACCATGAACAGGGACGCATGGCACCCGACATCTGAGATCTAGTGATCCACTGTGTTTAACGACCACCTTTTTCAGGCGGAAAGGGAAATTGTATGAACAGACAGGTGAAGTAGCAATGGGCTACCCTCTTTCGCCTATTGCAGTAGACAACTTTATGGAAGAATTTGAAAAAACAGCATTCCAGTCCGCACCATTGCACCCAGATTAATGGCTCGGATATAAACAAAGTACTTTTATCATCTAGCCACATGGAGAGGAACAGCTACGAAATTTCCAACAGTACCTCAACCATCAGCACAATGCGTCCAAATTACTATCGAGATGGAAAAGTATTGGGTGCTGCCTTTCCTCGATGTCGATGTTTACAGAAAGCCTGATGGATAACTGGGCCATAGATAAACTAATAAGCTAACCTGTACTCACAGGCACCTGCAAGCCTCCTCCTCCCAATATCACGCTACACAGAAGAAGCCGAAACTGCTCTCAGGATCAGCGATGAGGAACTACTGAAGGGTGAATTACAAAACCTCCAGTCCATTTTTTGTGCCAACGGTTATGGATAGAATGTACTACATAAAACTATAGTGACAAAGTAAGAAGGCTGTGGAGGATAGCAAAAGGAAGCACAAAACATTGCTTGATTACCATATGTTTAAGGTGTCACACAGCCAGTGGGCAAAATTCTCCATCAAGCAGGCATCAAACCAATTTTGCAAGTCAGCAACAGAATGAAAGATGTTTCTCACACAATGAATCACACAATTGAATAATTACATGCTGCTGGAGTTCGCGAAATCTGGTGCGAATGCGGATTAGTAGATGTAGTTGAGGTGGGGGACCCATCAGCACACAGATATCTCAACACAAAAGACATATTCAAGTATGACAACACATCACTATTAGTACGGCAAACAGTCGATTTTGGTAAAGCAAGCATGCTGGCTAGACAGCCTCTTACTTTCAGGAGGAACATTAGAGAGGCAATACAAATAGCCGAGCAATGGGCCAATATGAATAGAGAATACAGGCAAGTCTTGGTTGTGAGCAGAGCGAGTGACAGACTAGCTAACACAGAGGAAATTTTGCAAAAGTCCCACAAATGTAAATTTCTCATTTCTTTTGATATAACTTGTGGCCATTGGAATATCAGTTTGGCCAAGGAATCTAGATCATGTACAGCATATTTATATGAAGTTAAGTGTTACGAATACTGTGTAACGGCATTTGGTATGTACTTGTTCTATGTGTGTGTTTATCACAGCTGTTGACAAGGTGCTACGTGAGATATTATGTGATCTTTTCTATGTGTGTCTGTCAGAGCTGTTGACAAGGTGCTAAGTGAGATGTTAACCAATGAAATAACGGTCTATGCATACGATATCCTCGTAGTGAGTGCAGAATGGTTCAAGCACTGTAAGATTCTGAATGAAGTACTGAAAGCTATGCATAGAGGAGACATAAAATTAAAATTAGTAAATCTGAGTTTGAAAGAAGGAAATTTCATTTGTGGGTCACAGGATTAACAAGGAGCACATACAGCCTGATGCAGAAAATCTTCCTGCGATTGCAGGTTTCCCACTACCCAAGCTAGAGAACAGCTTTCATTTAGTAATAACACAAGCATACAAGGAAATGTGACCATTGTATTAGACACATAAGATTATAACAAACCAATGGGGGATTTCTGAGTTAACCAATTTACAGAAACTTAACTGAGATCCAACGTACAAGACAATCACATCGCTGCAAACACTACCGAAGTACACTAGAATGAAGTTTGACACGGCCAGAAGACTCATCCCACAAGTTCCACAGGCACCAAAAATATACGGTGTACAGATGGTCCACAAAGATACCTTTCCTTTACAACCAACTGTGAGTACCATTAAATCAACAACGTACGATCTAGCAAAGGAACTTGTGGAAAGCTACGAGATTTGGTGTGCCACATCAATTTATACATTAATGACTCCACCCGTTTTGTGGAACTTTTAAAAGAAAACTGTATCTCAGCCCCAGACATTATGATTAGGTTCGACTTGAAGTCTTTATTCACAATGATACCTATACACAACACTATGAACAGGGACGCATGGCAACCGATATCTGCGACCTAGTGCCCCACTGTTTGACGACCACCTATTTCAGGTGGCAAGAAGAATTTTATGAACAGACAGGTGGAGTACCAAACGGATCCCCTACTTTGCCTATTGCAGCACACATCTTTATCAATGAATTTGATGAAACGGCGACCCAGTCCGCACCATTACTTCCAGAATGTTGGCTCCGATATCTTGAAAGTACTTTTATTATCTGGTCACAATGAGTGGAAGAGCTACGAAATTTCCACCAGCACCTCAACCACCAGCACGAAGTATCCAATTTACTACGGCGATGGAAAAGAATCACGTGATGCCTTTCCTCGATGTGGAACTTTACAGAAGACCTGATGGTAAACTGGGCCATAGAAAACATAATAAGCCCACCTGTACTGACAGGCACCTGCTTGCCTCCTCCTAATATCACCCTACACAGAAGATATCTGCCCTGCACACTTAAACCAAGAGGATTCTCAGGATCAGTGATGAGGTACATCTGAAGAGTGACAGCAACAGCTTGGAGGCGGGCAGTCAGGGAGATGTGCCCACGATGAACTTCATCCTGTACGAGCAGTACCGCTCCCACACGAGACTGAATGCTGACTTTGGAGGGAAGGTCCAATTGGACCGGGAAGAAATATGGAAGCTCAAAGGGGTTGTTAGGGTGCAGTTTCCCCAAAGCAGAGAACAAGTGGACACTGTGATTCTAAGAGTAGCCGTAAATGCTCTCTGTCGGATCGAAGGCCACGAATGTTCCACTGTAGGAGAAACAGGGTGAGGAAAACTGAAGGGGTGTCACCTCAGTGGCTACTGAGTGCAGCCTTCAAAGATTCGCTGCTACAGGGCACGGATGGGGAGGATCCTGCTCCATGTGGTCTACTGAAGTTTCGGCATTCTTCTGCTGTCAGCCTACAGAGCTTGGGGCGGAAAAGCAGTCGGGGTGCACACCAGCGACACGGATGTCAGTCGGACGAAGGAATCACACGGCGACATTGTCGAAGAAGATCTTCGAGTCGGAGAAGGAGAAGAACGTTTGTTTTTTTTTGACTTCTTCCAGCCTTTCCGGGTAGCAGAGGAAGACTCGGGTGTCTGTCGGCTGGAGGAATGTAGAAAGATTTGACAGGAGTATTCTTTCGGTCCTCCCTTCTGTCCTTTCCAGCCTGTCGGTTGCGTAGCTGGTGACTTCGCCCCATGAGGCGCGAGTTTGGTGGCATGTTGCACGGCTGGAGGAGGAGACTGGGACACTACCGTGATGCTGGGCGATTTCACAATTGCAGTGCTAAATTTGAGGTCGCACATCTGCACACCCATGCTCTTCGTGGGGCGAGGTGTTGTGGGAACAGTATTGTAAGTGTCACATGGTAGAATGCAGGGTTTCTGACTAGCGAACATCTTACGAGTAACTGGGCACAGCACTTTTTCCTTCACCTGGATCTCCCGGACAACCAACTCATCGAGGGAGGAGACGGCACAATTGTCATTGCAGTCGATGCGACGGGGCCCTACCACAGGTTACATATCCAGCCGGGTGTCGCCAGGACTCTCGAGTGTGGTAACGGTGACACTGGTAGCGGCACACCGCGATTAGAATTTACAGCCTGATTGTGATAACATTATAGCCTGCTTTGATCTTGGACGGAAGCACCACTCTATCAAAGGCGAGAAAAAGAGTGCGGGTGGGCACTAAGGTGTAGTATACCGTTTTCATCATCCGTGGGATGACAATGACACCCTGATAATAGAGGTAAGATTGCATTTCGGCCTCGGTCAGACCGTCGAGCAGCCCAGTGCAAATAACACCACGGGAAGAATTCAGAGTGCTACGGGCCTCGACACGAACGGGGTAGTCGTGGAGAAGCGAAGCGGCAAGCAGTTTTGTGCTCGAGAATCAGGAGCAGTCTCCAAAAACAAAGTGCCATTCCTTAAACAAGAGCAGGATTTCACTGGGTCGGAAATTGCATCGACACCTTTCTGAATAATAAACGGATTTACCGTGGCAAAGCACTGACCGTCTTCAGAACTTGAGATGACAAGGAACCTCGGTGCAGCTGTGAGGGTCTTCAAATTGTTAGCCTCATTCTGTAGACATTTAGTAGCCGTCAACTGTAAAGACAATCGGCTCATTGCGTGAAAATCCCCCACAATTCCCGGTATCTTCGATGGCGCGCTCCTTCTGATTGGGGTCCCCTTCACAACAGGGAGCACTCGTCTCGGGTAACAGTTCACACCTCAGCTCACACCTCCCTAACACCTGACAGAGGGGCCAATCGGCAATTTGGGAATGTAGTAACTCAGGCAATCACCCCTCCTTGTACCCAACTCGTACCAGAGGTACGTGCAAACACTACCTGTCGACCCGAGGCCGGGAATTACACGTTACCCACTCGCCCGTTACGCATCTAGACGTGTGGGCCAGTTTTCGGGAGTGCTCGGAGAGGAAGAAGGAGAGGAACCTCAAATGCTGAAGTGGAGGAAGGACAGAAGGTGAACAAAGAAAAAAAAAGGATCAAAAACAGTTGAGAGTATTCTGATATTGAATATGAAAATGCAGAATACATTTCCCGACAGCCCAGACGAGGGAGAGGGAAGAGAACAGCAAGGGGATAGACAGGCAGCACGGTAGTGACTGTAGGAGAAATAAGGACGACTCAGACAAAATTTCTGGTCAGTGTGATGAATGACAGCTTCCTCTAAATGTAGGAAAATGTAAGCTATTGTGGATGAGCAGAAAAAACAGTCCTGCGACAGTCAATTACGGCATTAGTAGTGTGCTGTGGAGTGAGTGTGTCAGATTGGTAGCAGGGAAGGCGAATGGTGGACTTCAATTTATTGTGAGAATTTTAGGGAAGTGTGATTCATATGTAAATAATGAGACCATGAATAGAACACCAGTGCACCTCATTCTCGAGTGCTGCTCTAGTGCCTGGGTTTCCCAGTAGGTCAGATTAAAGGTCGACATCTAAGCATTCATTACAGAGGCACGCTGCCACAAGCTCTCTGCATTAGTCCCAGCAGATGCCGGCTGACTGTCCTCGGATGTCCTAACCGTGCGTTCCCAAGAGCGGCAGTCCAGACTACTGAGGTCACCTCAAGTCCGCCCTAAAGGTGTACAACAAATTTGGTTTCTCTTTGAAAGCAGCAATAACAGAGATATTTGTTATCGGTAGGCTCAATATTTGTATATTAGACCGCGTGTGCCAAGAACACAATTTAATATTTTTCCCAGTCACCCTTGATGTTGCTACATTCTGTGAGCCTCAGACTGAGCTGCTTCACTCTTTCATAGGATCTTCTGCCCGAGACCCCCCGCCCCTCTCTCTTTTTCCACCCTCACCCCCTCCACATAGCTCTCTGCCTCGAAGCTCACTCGGGTCTATAAAAATTTATCATGGCAGTACTAGTCACCATTTACTATGATTAGCCAAGCACAACTTTTTACCACATCACACACGCCAGCAATACACAACTTTTTACATCATACATTTCAGCAACCATTTACTATGATTAGCCAAGTACAACTTTTTGCCACATCACACACGCCAGCAATCAACAAATTTTTACCACATCATACATTCCAGCAACCATTTACTATGATTACCCAGCACCACTTTTTACCACATCACACACTCCAGCAATCAACACCATACTCAATGCTCCCGTAGCAGTTTTGCCATTTTCTGTGTCTACACTTACAGATTGCTGATACTCATTCCTAACAGTTCTTTAACTTTCGGGACATTGTTCCTGAAGCTAACTGAACCTCATGTTGGAACAAATATTTTCTGTTTTACATGTGATTTTATCAGTAAATGTGTTTGACTATCTACCTTTCATTTCGTCACAGACATAATTTCTGCCATCCTATATAAAGTAAGGAACAGCAGTCAATTACATATAGGTGGGTCGATGCAGGTAGCACTTAACACTTAACAGAAGACAGCATTAACATTAGCTTTTGAGCACTAGCTTTTTTTCCAGTAGTAACACACACATTCAAACACATCACAGAGACATGCCGAATGTATACTCTCGTGGCGATGGCATCAGTCTTCCATCCTAAAACTCATCATATCACGTCACAGGAATATTACATAAAATCGTACCAAATTATCAACCGATGTAGGAAACTGATCCCAGCACATATTTTACATGTGGTAGCATTTAGAATGGATGCAGTCATTCTAGATCTGAGGAAAATAGTGCCCTAACTGGAGTTCCTCAAATTGTGGTAACTTGTGCAGACAACAGAATAAATAACATTACTATCCACTGTCAAAAAGTTGCCTAGCTTCCATTTTTATTAAACTTCTTACTTTGCTTTCCACATGCTCCTAGTAGAACGCACCAAAAGAATGTAATGATATTTGAGAGAATACCGTCACCAAAACACCTGTTCCCAATGGAACCAAACCTGATAGAATGAAATTCGTTCAAAAACACCAACACACTAAAAAACGAAGTAAATTTACTCATTCTAAAAAGCAACAGCCCACTAATACAGTGAATTTTGTACAAAACAGTATTTGCACAGATAGCTGAATGTTCCTACCAGTAAATCGTTCCCTTGTGAATACAAATACATTTAAAATTAACATCTTTAGCCATCTAGGTTAACTCTGAATTAGCAAACAGATTATAGCAATCAATAAACGTGCTCATACTTCACTGGACCCAGCTCGTCTCTTCAGGCCAGAAAGATGGTCTATTATAGACAAGACGTAGAATTAAAATATTTTTATTTCAGAATGAACAGTGGATGGACTGGTCTTTACATTAAATAAGCAATCTCTCAGTATCAACAATAGTGACTTACAGAAGAAACAAACACAAATGGTTATCAACTATTTGCAATTAGAACCTCGTTTCTCCCAATTGAGACTAATGTTTTGCTGCTGTACGCTCTAACTTTGCATAAGCATCTCAACTGTTGTCATATTACCTGGAAGCTGTTGTAAATGTGGAGGCAGAAAGTGAAACATTCAAGTCTACATCTATAATATAAAATATCTGTAAATATTAACATCTTCAGCAGGAAGCACTTTACGTTATTAACATCCTCGTTACTTACCCATAGATGTGATTCTGCTCACAATGACGAGCTAGGAGGGCTGTTCACAGGTACCAAAGTAGTTCTTGGCTCAGGGACAGGTACCACTGCAGCGAGTGGAACTGAAGTAACTTGTAGAGGTGGTCGTGGCGGTGCTGGAGGCTGCGTCGTCGGTGCTGCGAATGGAGGAGCCGCGTAGGTGGTGAACAAGCAGGCATCTTTATGCCACAGATTTCTCGCAGTATGTAGAGGTGCACTGCTATCACTAATTCCTCAACAGAGAGAGCAATATCCTTTGTTATCAGCGAGTTGCCTGCGCACACAGTAAGTTGGCTCACTAACTATAATTTACAAAAACAAATGTCATAATCTACAGGAACACATCACAACTATATAACGACTGGCAAGTCTTAAATGGTAGAAATTATTTTTAGTGAGTAACAAGCCGTCACTTAAAAGACTGGCACAGATATGTCCAGGAAGTTTGGACAAAAATAATGGCGTATGTTGGATGGGCAGTAAAATCATGTATTCAACATAAAGCAAGTTTGCTCCTACAAAGTTTGGTCAATGCAGCAAATGCTGTACCTGAGCAAACAGTTAATTTGAAAATAGTCATAATCTCAAACCACATTAAAATTAGTATAGAGAAGCTACTAGTACATTGCTAATACGGGGTGTATACGGGGACAAGGAAAAAAAAATTCCTAGATTATTCCCGGGTTCCTCCCGGATATCCCGTTTAAAAAATATGCTTTTTCCTGGTCGAAAATACACTTTTTCTGTGCTAAGAGACAGTAGGTTTTCTGTAGATTTTCCCTCGAAACTGTAAAACTTATCAATCCTTTGAATGGAGAGACTTTTAATAAAAAAAGGAGAGAAGTTTTGGAAAGACTTTTCATTTGCAGCAACATATATGTTGCATATTTTTGTATTACGAAAGTATAAATTCTAATTCCACCAAACACAGCGCATTAGTTTCCGGAGCGTTTGAAACCGAGGTTGCGATGTTCTTTTGTAAGCCAGTCATATCTCAAGCCTCGAGATCTCGCCAGCCAATGACAGCAGCTATTCAGAGCATAGGACACGTGTTATAGTCAGCCAATAGCAAGATCACTGGTTACATAGCGCGAACACACAAGAGGAAAAGTTAACGGTTTACATTAATGTACACAGCACCGTATATCTGCAAGAAAAGCTAAGCTTTCACATATTATATTGGTCTCTAAGATTAACACGCTACAGCAGAAGCTAAGCTTTCACGTCTAATATTGATCTTTTTTTTGCGTGTGTTATACTTTAAGATACATCTCACAAAGTGCCAGTAAATTTAAAATTATGACATAAATGTCTCGGCTCAAAATTCTTGTAAGTGGCTGGTCCTCAAACTGTTCAGTTTCAAACGCTCTGTGATTTAGAAATCCATCCCACTTTCTCACACGTAACATAATTCATCTTGCATAAAAAGAAATTTACTTTTTCTAACCACTGTCTGCAATACTATCCGGAGACTAGAAATAGGTTCGATTTACCAGTTGCCAGAGAGCGCCAGAAAACAGGCATTATTGTGTGTGTGCAACTGCAGTGGTGTAGGAAGCCCACATATTCATGTGTATAAAGCACTAAGAGAGCTTACATTACACCATAAAAGAAACAGGGCATCAGAGTATAATCCAAAGAGCATCGGAATTTCGTAAACCATACTAAAATGCATAGTTCGGTTTGAAGTGCAAATTGGCTTTTCCAGATTCACAAAGAAGTAGGTCCCATCTGATATTAAGCTTTTCAGTGTCATTTTAGGGACATAAATTTTCTTGGAGTACCAGTACTCTACGATCTCGTTTCTGGTTCTTTATTATGGCATAGTGCCATACATGGCAGAAGATGATAATGTGCACTAGAAATTCAGTGAACAGTTGGAACTAGCCGATACTGTAGAATGAAACACTTCATTTCAAATAAGATGATTGCCTCAGCGGAAAGATTAATAAAGCAAATTTCTTTAGCAAACTTGCAAAAATAACTTCATTGTTCTGCAAGGCGATTAATGCTTGACTGCTACTGACTTGGAAATAAAATAAAATCAGAAAACTGAAACTAATAATATACTTTTGCCCTCCGTAATTACGTGAATGTATTTTAATTCACTTGATAGCTCCCAGCCACAGAGATCCATTTTGTTTTCATTTGACGTGGGAGCTGTACACGAGGAGAAGCAGCGAAATCACTAAACGTAAACACGGGTCACGTGGTGACTAACCCCCTCCCCACTAAAACTGAGACAACTCTGTGCATACGCGAATCTGGCAGCTAAGGGGGAGAGAGAAAATTTTTTCTCGTTTGCATCTGGCTGCTTGCTGCTACTACTGATACAGCTAACAGCCAACCTTCAAGTAGTGGGAAGCAGGAGAACGTACTGCTTATACGCGAGTCAACTGCGCATGCGCAACAGCCCGCTGGCAACTGGTCAAACGAACCTAATGTGAACAGTGGTGACGTCATGCTGATAGCAAGCAGTTTATGGTTACGAAGAATTACATAGTCTCCGTCCTACGGCCTTTGACATATTATTGCTATTTGTAAACGCTTGTGCGTGTAAGGTGTTTTGTTGCTGAAAACTGCGCATTTCCTTTGCCACTAAAGTTTTATTTTTTTCCCTCTCGTTTATATTTTATTGCTGTAGTATCACTCCCCAGTAGCAGGATACAGTAACATTGTTTGATAGAGAATCAATTCTTAAAAGTCAAAATTACAAAAATTTAACGAAAATTTCCTGGGATTACGAAAAATTCCCGGGTTTTTCCCGGTTTTCTCCCGGATGAAAAAGTTCCCGGGTTTTCCCGGATTTCCCGGGTCGTATACACCCTGTAATATTCAGTGTAATATTGTAAACCACACAGAAAAAATGCAAACCGTCTCCACTTCAGAATTTTCTTCTCAATTTAACAACTCAGCACTGGCAATACTTTCCCAAGTGACTTTTCTAAGAATACAAAATATTTGCCACAAATTAATTTTCTGATTTATTAGTAAGTCTATTTTTAAGAGGCTGCTGACTCACCATATCTTTCTCAATGATCAGGTAAATGTGATCTTTTAAAGAAATCACGTGCCACAGAATCGGCAACCAATCCTGCAGAATTCACTTCTAGTGAACGGAAACAATCAGTGTGGATTTCTCGTCGCTCTTTATTGATTGTCCACACTTTGGATGGGTACTTCTCTTCAGTCCCAAATAACTGTTGTTCTTCACGTGCTATTTTTAACCAGAAAAGAAAAGTTTTATCTGAACATACAGACTCTTCACAGTTAAATTGCAAACAACAGGTTTCATTATCTGGTTTGTGACAAAGGGGCCTCAAGAAAAAGATGCGATATAATATGCACACTTTTATCCGGCTAGTATTACAGATCTAGGTGTTGGTCCTACACAACACAGAAGGCAACAAGATCCACAAATTCACTACAAATAAAACATTCGTCAATTCTTGTCTGCCTGAATGTATATACTTAGAAAATCTGCATCCAAGCACATAGATAATTCTCAATGTGATTTGTCACACTATATGCTGCAGTTACAGGACTGAATGTCTCATCTCATTATATATATCAAAAGAAATCAGTTGAGTAATAACTGGAACACTTTTATGCATTGTAGGACAACAACTTTCATGTCTTCTACCTGTTTCACTTAAGCAACATACTGTGTAAATAAAAAGTTCAATGCCGTAGTAAGTGTACAGAAGGCATTCCGCACGTTTGAATTAACTGTCGTCTTCTGTCTTTGCAGTTCGTAGAAGATTTCGTAAGTGATAAAATGAAGCACTTCCAAATACAAACAACATCCACAGATGAATACAGCTGTTTGAAGAAACAGCATGAGTGTGTGTGTGTGTGTGTGTGTGTGTGTGTGTGTGTGTGTGGAAAGTGAAAAGGTACTGTCTAGCCTCACGTATTTGCACAAAAGTTGAAATAATTTACCATTCGTTTGAACTCGATCCGTGGAAAGCGACAAACGAAGTCAGTAGGCAACAAGAAACGCTATGAACAACACTTTGGTGTATTCTTAAATTGAAGCTGAAATGGCCATTTGTAGTGTGCTCTACCCGTGACGACATATAGACTTCAGATGATGTTTGTTTGGCCAAGGGAAACCGTACAGAACATTATACAGTTTTGGGCTTTCTTAACGATCTCTGTTATTCTATGTCCGATGCACTGAATAGTTATATCCATCTGCATTTGTTTTATTCTTTGCAACTGGCAGCTACAGATGACCTAACACAGCAACAACCAACTGGAGAATGCATCTGGTATTTACATGTATTGTTTTCTCAACAGCCACATTCT
Source organism: Schistocerca americana (assembly GCF_021461395.2). Taxonomy (NCBI): domain Eukaryota; kingdom Metazoa; phylum Arthropoda; class Insecta; order Orthoptera; family Acrididae; genus Schistocerca; species Schistocerca americana. The sequence goes on along the minus strand of NC_060124.1, from coordinate 595,366,502 downwards.
GCTCGTGTCTCAGATGCCAGTCACCACAGCCAATTCACCTGTGGCTGATAGCCTACCTGTTGAGATTAGTTTCAGTGTTCTTTGATTACCTGTGCATTAACGATTAACTCTTGGAGACTATCAGAAGTAGAGTTTCTTCAGTCCAAAGATTGGTGTGATGGAGCTCTCCACGTTACTCTATCCTGCCTCTTCATCTAAACTATGTATTAATAATATGGAGATTTTTTGATACTAACTTATTTAAAATTTTATTACAATTTATGTTATTAATTAGAAATTGACACTGGAGTAATCACTGAATAAACTAAATCCTCATTTCTTAAAACTGGAGAAAAAATAATGTGTTCCATCAAAGTACCAGGGTTCCACTGTTTTCTGCCAGAGGATACATTTGGTGACACTTGCCATCAATAAATAAAATATAAAACACACAATGGAAACACAAGGTTCGAATAACAACAATATAAGGAATAGGATAGATTGCTACTCACAGTAAAGATGACTCACTGAGTTGCAGACAGGCATAATGAAAAGACTTATACACAATGCAGGTATTGGCCAAAGCCTTCCTCCAGAAAACATACACACACTGACACAAGCAGGCACACCTCGTACACACTCGGCCACCAACACTGGCAACTCCAACCGGAGTTCGGGTCAGAGCTGCCGTGGTGGCGGCCGTGCATGCACGAGGTGTGCTTGCTCGTGTGTACGTTTTCTTTGCCTGAGGAAGGCCTCGGATGCTACCTGCAATCGGTCTTATCATTGTCCCTGTCTGCAACTGAACGGATCATCTTTATGGTGAGAAGCAATCTATCTTATTCCTTATAACATATAAAACAAGAAAGATTTTCGCTCAACAACCAGAATGTGGAAGGTTTATTACAACCACCATAAAATACTCAATGGACTAGAAAGATCGTGTCATCCCATCCACCACCCTTTCCATTCCAAATGTTGCACTGAAGTCCCATAAAATTTGTTTAGAAATTCTTCATTTATCAAATCAATATCAAATAAAATGATATACACTAAAAATCACATACTATGACTCACCTGCAGAGTTTTTTTCGTGATCTTCCACAGTAACTAGAACAGTTCCAGGCTTAAGGTTGTCGGTATCACGATGCAGCATACACATTATAAATGATTTTCTGAGCATTTTCCGCTCGTATTCGAGTCTACTGATGCGGTTCAGTGCACAGTAGCAGCCTCGGCAGAGCACTCCAGCACCGTCGATACTGAAATCGATAACTTCTGCAACGACAGAGCAAAGCTGTCGGTGCAGTCGGATCAGGCTAGTGTCGGTCCATGCTGTCGAGGTCGATGCTGTTGGTCCAGCTGCAGCACTGCACACGTAGCGGTCTAGGTCCTTCTCCCTGTTAGTACAAGCAAATATCTGTGGTAAGTGTTCCTCAGTATTCAATTGTGTTGCACTGGGCAACAATAGCGCATACTCTGAAAGGAGCAACTGCTATTGCCAACCCAAATAGCCCAATCTATTGCAGTCCACGAGTTGTCAAGTGGCTACATCTGCGACGGTACACGACGACTTGATACCCCCCCCCCCACCCCCTACCACTCCCAACCATGCAGAATGTGTTGTATAAAACGTAGGAAATGTTGGGTGCCTGGCAATAGTTTTAAAGCAAACCTAAGCTATTTGGAGTAAGTTTTGTACTACTTGAAGTGACCCGCTCAAGACGGCTTGTACTTCTATGAAATTTGGATAACACTGGGGGTTGATTATTTGATGAAATAAACTGTGAGAGTTATCAGCAGTAAAACATTTCTGCAGGGCACCATTAAGTTTTAGAAAAGGCAGAGTACTGTAATGGCTGGAGCACTGTGTGCATGAAACCTGGTGACCCCTGGGGGAGGAATAGTGAGAGAATTCCATCCTACAAAACTAAAACTTTTCTGATGGCATGTCAATATAAGGCTACTGCTGCTGCTCCACCACCACCATCACCCACATCACCAGCACAACCACAACAACCAACTGAATTCACTCGAGGAGCCCCGACACTGCGGCTGTAAAGTAAAATGACCAAAAGACAAACTAAGGATTCCAGAACTCAGTTGAATGTTGCCTACCTAAAGACTTCCAATGGACAAAATAAGTTGACTATTGGTATTTCACATAATTATTGACTACGAATTTAAAATGCTATAATAATCTACTCACTAAGACGTATAATCTTATGTACTAGGGACAACACAGTAATCCAGCATAAACTGTGTGAGTGTATGTGTGTGTATCCACTTTACATTAACCCATAATTTTAGAATGAGAACACTTAGTAACTCGCAGCAAATGTTAGCTACCTATAATTAGAAACTGTTGCATCCACGGACCCAACCAACCAACCAACTCGCGCAAGCGCGCCCTGACCGTGACAGCACTGGCCACAGTTCCTGTCGCGCATATCGCCGTCTCAGGGCATTACCACCGACGGAAGAGGTCACGCCATGGCTGAGCTCGGGTCCGCAGTGCCCTCTGCCTTTTGCGTATAAGGAGGAGCGCTGGCCCCGAGGCGGACAGTCTATTGTCGATTGCCTATTGCTAGCCTTTCGTGGAGTTTATAGCGGAGCCATTGCAGTGTGATATTTGCTATTGCATTCGACTAGGCTCAGTACACGGATTACTCTTGGATATTACTTGGACTTGTATTGCCACGTTTCGTCTGAAATAAAGATAAGTTATCTCTTCATTCTAGCTGGCGCAATTCTTGTCATTAATTATTTTTCGGCCAACAGACTGCTCACTATCCACGCTTTATACAATTTGTGGTGGCTGCCCCAAAAGTACTGCCGAGGACCTTGGGTTTGGGAGCTGTTAAAAGTGGCAACGAGGATTTTGGACAAGTGATCGGACCTTGCCTCCCGATGCCGCTGTCAACCCCACTCGTCTCATCGTTCGCTTTTCACTTGTGCACCATTTGCAAATTGTTTCTTGCTTGCGCCTAACCAAACTAACAGAATTGTTTGTGAACATTTTTTGATTATAGTGTGGAGCGCTTCGCACCTTTGTTTCATTTACTCTCAACAGTTGCATTGTACTAACGTGGCTACCCCCGCACCTCCACCCATTGCTCCTACTAATCCAGCGCAAGCGTCTAGTGCATCCACAGTCACACTTGAACAGATTTTGGTTTTACAGACGCAGCAGATGACACAACCCCTGTCTGGCGTGCAGCAGCAATCAACTTCCCCTGCTGCCATCAGCCCAACAGACCGGCCAACCTGCACGCCACCATACAGAGCCTTCAATCATGAGGGAGAAACTTGGCAAGAGTATATGGTCTTACTCGAATCACACATGGTAACACACCAACACCCAGGTCAGCTAAAACTTTCTTTTCTCTTGGCCTCCACTGGTGTTGAAAAGTGTACCGTTTATTGAAAAAATTTTCCCGGCCTCCCGACCTGAACTTTTGCAATATGAACAGTGCATCCAGGCCTTATCGCAGTACTTTGACTGTACAATCTGTGAGCCAACAGCGTAAATGGAACTCAATTGCTTCTCACGCTTCTGGACACGCACATTCTGTTCATGCTACTGGTTCTAAAGACAACAGTGTTGAAGACAGTGTTCTAGCAAATGGTTTGCATAGTAGTGTCAATGTAGTTAATAGTGCTTTGCCGCCCTCTGTGCAACGCCGGGCGAATAAATTGTACATTGAGTTGCACATTGCTTCACATCGTGTGAAATTTCAGTTGTATACAGGCTCTTCATTTACACTGATAAATAGCCCGGTGTATGAATTGCTAGGAAAGCCTAAATTGGCTCAACCTTCTGCTCCACTTACGGCATATAGTGGTGAACGTATTATAGTACTGGTTACACGTAGCATGCCAGCACAATTCCATAATGTGACCAGGACAATTCAATTGCATGTTGTCGCCACACGTTCGTGCGAAAACATTTTTGGACTGGACTGCTTCGATTTGTTTGGCCTCAGCATCCAGGACCGTGTGTTAGCTGTTAATCAATGTCGTACTCCTGATGCTGTTGTTCCTCTTTGTGAAGTGTTCCCAGATTCCTTTGGCAATGGTTTGGGCTGCGTACGTGATTATGTTGCACGCGTCACGATGAAGGATAACGCCCGCCCACATTTTTGCAAAGCAAGACCAGTGCCTCACGCATTGCGCGACCAAGTCGCAGAAGAACTCCATTCATTGAAAAATGAGGGTGTCATTGCGCCCATTAGTGCCAGTCAGTGGGCCTCCACTTTAGTTGTACTAAAGAAACCCAATGGTTCCTTGCGTTTGTGTGTGGACTTAAAAGAGTACAGTGAATCCACAGACAATTGTCGATAGCTATCATCTCCCTCGCCCTGAGTAATTAATGGACAAACTAGGAATGGGGACTACGCTATTCCAAGATTGATTTGCGGGATGCGAATTTGCAAATTCCTTTAGATGAACCATCCTAGGACATTTTTGTGATCAACATTCCCTTGGGTCTCTTTAAATATTTGCGCCTCCCTTTGGCAGCTCCTCCGCTCCTGCAATTTTTCAGTGCTACTTGTCGCAACTGACTGCCAAAGTACCTTTTTGCTCAAATTATCTGTACGACACTGTGGTTGCCGGTCGTACTCCAGAGGAACACTTGCAGAATTTGTGTCGCTCATTTACAGTGTTATCGGAAGCAGGGCTCAAAGTGAACGAGGAAAAGTGTGTATTTTTTCGTACGGAAATAGAATATCTTGGACATGTTATCAAAGCACAAGGTGTACATCCCTTGCAGTCGCACCTCCGTGCCACTGTCGGCCTTCCTTCGCCTATGAACTTGTCCGAGTTGCAATCTGTGTTAGGCAAGATTACCTATTATCATAGGTTCATACTCAATGCTGCGCAAATAGCTGCCCCTTGGCACTGATTACGTCGACGCAAAGTTCCATTTGTGTGGTCGGCCGAATGCCAAGTGGCATTCCAGAAACTGAAAACAGCACTGTTGAGTGATCGTTGCGTTGAACATTTCCACCCTTCTAAACCAGTTGTTCTCGCTGTGGATGCTTCATCCCATGGGGTAGGTGCAGTGTTGTCGCATCGTGTCGGATCAGCTGATCGCCCAATAGCTTTTGCTTCCAAATTGCTCACCATCACACAACAGAACTGTTCCCAAATTGAGAAGGAAGCCTTAGCCATCATATATGGAGTAACAAAGATCCATGAATACTTGTATGGCAGGAAATTTTTTCTCATGACGGACCATAAGGCGTTACAGTCGTCGTTCCATCCTGCAAAGCCAGACTCCCCCCCCCCCCCTTCCCCTGTACCACTCAGAAATAGCAATGGTGGGCCTTGTTATTGTCAAATTACCAGTATGAAATTTTGTATCGCCCCACATCTCGCCAATGCAATGCGGATGTGTTGTCTCGTTTGCCAATCGCCCATGACACAGCTTTTGATGAATCAGACATTGCTCGTGTTCACATCGAGTCCCAAGACAGTGACGACGTACTTAGTTTTCCTCTGGACTTTTGCAAGATTGCACGGGCCACAGCTTCGGACGCTGATTTGAGTGAAATTTTGTATCTTGTTCGCATGTCCACATTCGCCGAAGAACATTGCAAATCCCATCGTGCGCCGTTAATTTGCTCAACGCCACGAACTGACAGTGCAACGTGATGTTTTGCTCCTTCTCTCTACGGCGGGACAAACTCGTGTGGTGATTCCTATGTCTTTGCGACGCAAAGTTTTGCAATTGCTACATCAGGGCCACTGGGGAATGGTACGCACTAAGTAACTTGCACGCCAGAATTGCACATGGCCAGGAATGGACAGAGATATAGAACAGTTGTCCGCTCAATGCCGTTCGTGCATCGAACACCGGTTGGTCCCGCCCCGGAAGTTTGTTTCGTGGCTCACACCCTCTGAGCCTTGGCAGCGCGTTCACCTCGACTTTGCAGGCCCATTTTGGGGTACTCAATGGCTTATTGTTGTGGATGCCTACAGCAAGTTTCCTTTTGTCGTGGCAATGAACAATATTACTACACAGAGTACCATGCACGCACTTTCATCGATCTTTTGCATTGAAGGTTTGCCTGAATTGATTGTCACAGACAATGGACCCTCTTTTGTTTCGCGGGATTTTGAACAGTTTTGTGTTGATAATGGAATCGCTCCTCTCACTTTTGACCCTCAGTCCAATGGCGAGGCTGAGCAGTTTGTTCGTACTTTCAAACAACAGATTAGCAAACTTCGTGCCACCCACACGAGAGACCGAGCTTTGTTGCTCTTCCTGTCATCATATCGTTCGCTGCCTCGCGACGGCCCATCTGCGGCAGAGTTGTTCCACGGACGTCGTCACTGAACTCTGCTCACCCTGCTGCACCCACCCCCATGCTGGCCAGCGTCGCTGCGGTCGCACGATCGCTTTGCGCCTAACGCTCCAGTGTATTTCAAGTTGTTTCCAGGCCGCTGCCGCTGGGAGCAGGGTACCATCGTACGGCACTTGGGGTCCCATATGTATCTTTTGTCCACCCCCCTTGGCTTACAGTGCCACCACCGCTATCAGCTGCAGCTTAGCCACACTTGCAATATTGCCGCGGACTTACATGTTGCAAACCCACATCAGCCTCGCGCCGGTTCCTGGATGGCGGGCGTCCCTCGCCGCCCCCACAGCCATTGCCGCTGCAGGCAACAACCCCGATGGAAGCCGACGCCGTTGCCAGGGCTGCTCCAGCCCGCCCTTCGGCTCTTCCAGACCGGGCCTCCATCGCTTCCACTTCGCACGGGTCATCTTCGCTGTCGCCTGAGGTTACATCGCCATGGTCTTCTAGAGTCGGGGCGCGTTAGTTGGGTCCGTTGTGGCTGCAGTGAGTTGCCTCCTTGGGGCTGTTTCGGCTGGTTCTGGCTCCAGTGCAGGGACGCGGGAGTCGACGACCCCCAGCCTCGCTCCATTGGCTCCCCATCGCCTCACGGTAGCCACACCCCCCTTCGTCGTCAGGCCCTTGCAACACCTGACGTCTTGGTGGCCTTTCAAGGGGGAAGAAATGTTGTACCCACGGACCCAACCAACCAACCAACTCGCGCACACGCGCCCTGATGTGACATCGCTGGCCACAGTTCCTGTCGCGGCCGTCGGCGTCTCAGAGCATTACCGACAGATAGAGATTGCGCCACGGCTAAGCTTGGGTCCGCAGTGCCCTCTGCCTTTTGTATATAAGGAGGAGCCCTGGGCCCGAGACGGACAGTCTATTGTTGATTGTCTATTGCTAGCCTTTCGTTGAGTTTATAGCGGAGCCATTGTAGTGATATTTGCTATTGTATTCAACTAGGCTCAGTACACGGATTACTCTTAGATATTACTTGGGCTTGTATTGCTGGTGCACGTTTCATCAGAAATAAAGATAAGTTATATCTTCATTCTAGCTGGCACAATTCTTGTCATTAATTATTTTTCAGCCAACAGACATGGCTACATCCTGGTCACTACCCACGCTGTATACAACTTGTGGTGGCTGGCCCAAAAGTACCGCCGAGGACCTTGGGTTTGGGAGCCGTCACAAAAGAAATGATTACGAATTTTTCGGTAGTGGACCACCCCTCACAAAATGGTGAAGGGATACAAGTTCATCACTTAACATACTTTAGTTGTTAGTACACCCAAGACTGCCATGGGGCAGGAAATTACAATATGGCACAACACTACTAGTTTCTTCACCTTGCACAAAGATCAGGAGAAGAGAACAAGCACTGATACTGCATCCATAAGATTTCATTATCTGAAACTGAAGACCTGTTACACTCTTAAAAGCATTGACAGATGCACAACGACAGTTCGCAATGAGTGCACATGCTGGGGGTTCTCGTGTCTCGCTCATGTGTCCTGTACTATCTGTATCACCCCCTTAGGTAATTTACAGGAAAATACTTCCTACCAGTTGAAGTCACAAATAGTGGACCCCATTAACTCCAAGATGTCTGTGGACTTCTTGAAAAGGTTGCTGCACCCAGCTTTTTACCTTTCATCAGAATGAAAAGTGCCAAACAAGATGAAGTTCCATCGTGATGTAGTCACAGTTCCACATGATAAACTGTTCACTACTGATGTGCCATCATTATTGTGCATTACATGTACATTATTTTTGGGTACCTATTAACAGCTATTCTTTCAATGCAATTCAACCCCATTAACTAAAGTACTTCAGATTTTTCCAGTGTACTCTTCACTTCTATTATCTCCATTTCACCTGTCAGTAGCTCAAATGTACTATAAATTATATCAGAGAAACCTCATTTAGGCTGCTTCAATTCTTCAGTCCCCCCCTCCATGACTATTTGCCCAAAAAGTTTTTACTGAATTGTGTGTTTACTAAACTACTGAAAATGCAAACGGCCACACGAGCTGCAGTGACTTTAGTAAACTCACAAATGCACATGTACTCGGGCTCCCCTCCCCCCACATAAGTTTCACGAAAGCTGGTTAGCTACGAAAATGGCAGATTCTAATCCAATGTCAGTTCTCTGCTCCTATCTGTTATAAATCTGCCATTCGCCCTCTCAACCTTCTAGTTGTGGATCATTTCCATACCACTGACCGGTTTGGGTTAGATGCATTTAACATTTTCGGTTTCTCCACTGCCAACGAGGTGAATTTAGTGTCAGATAGAGTTCCGTATTGGCAAATACAGTATCTCCACTCTGAGTTTTCATCTCTGTTTTCGAAAAATTGACAGGCGACCACCGCTTCTCCGAGATTAATTTGTCGGAAGGGTACCTGCAGCTCTCCTCCGATGAGGCCGTTACGCGCCTTCTCGTTCTCAATACGCCTTTCAGCCTGTACCAATAAAGACCGTCGTCTGCAATTTTTCAACAATTTTTTTTAAAACACCTGACACCCTCTGTACCTGACTGCACCATTTACCTCGTCAAACATTGGTGTTTGTTTTACAGTCTGCGGGTCTCGAGTGCGACCACACAAACTTGCAGTTTCTTCAGCCTTCAATTGAGTACCTACGTTTTGAGGTTTCTCACACCAGGGTCGAGCCGTTACATCACCACATTGACACAACTGTGGCTTTGCTGCGGCCAATCTCCATTGAGGCAGGCATTTCTAAGTAAAGCTAAATGTTTTTACAGGGTGTGACCACTGTCGCTCGGCCCCTGTAGACCTTTTCCATAAAAATGTGCCTTTTTTCTGGTCCCCAGCTTGCGACTGGGCATTCGCTTTTCTTAAATCTGAGCTTCGATCTGCCCGTGTCTGGCCACTTTTCAGCCAGATCAGCAGCTCGTGTCTGTTGCAGATGCCTCTCAGCACAGTCTCGCTGCTGTGTTAGTGCACAAATTAGCGGATGCATCTGAACGACTGATTGCTTGCACTGCTGAGACATTAACTCCCACTCTGCAGTGGTATTCTATTCCAAGTTTCCCTACGTGGTGCACTGTCCTTCCATATCCGTGCCACTATGTTAGACCCGATTTAAGATTTTTAAATTGAGGGACTTTTGTGTACCACGGTTACTGATAACAGCCTCCAGTTTGTTTCTCGATAACTTACATATTTTTGTCAGGCTAGTGGGGTCTGCCATCCCACAGCTCCACCATTCCATCCTCAATCTAATCAATCTAATAGTGAAGCCGGACACACACTCCGGGTGTTCAAAACTCAGATGCAGAAGTCTGTATCTGGCAGGGGCCTGAAGCTGCGTTAGATCACTTTTTAAATTAGTGTAATTTAACTCCGGTGGGAGACAAGAGCCCGGTGGAGCTGCCACACGGACGCCAACCACAGACCCTCCTTCACCTGCCACATCTGATGCCGCATCGGCCAGTTCCGTGACGGTTCCGGCTGGCTACGCGTGTCTCAGCTCACAGTTTTGGCTGCAGGCCGAACTCGCCACCGTCGAACGTCACCGTGCCAGCGCCCAGGCGGCATCCACACTCCTGACGGCAGGACGTCCGATCACTCTAACCGGCCGCGCCCGCACGGGGCGGGCTCTGTCGAGGAGGTCCCACCACCTTTGACCTGCCCGCCTCCGCCTATGCCCGTTCCCACGTCTCAGATGGTCCGGTTCGTGCTGTAGCGGGGCTCACTGCCAGACGGATGGCCATCTGCAGTCTCCGTCTCCAGCCCCACTCCTCGACTGACGTCGCCAGTGCGTCCCCACTGCACCGGACGCCGCAGTTACCACCGCATCTGTCTCCGGGTCACGTGACGCACTCCCCGCCGAAACTTTTGATGCCGGCCACTGACCTTGAAGTGCACATCGTGCCCTACAGTCTCACAAGAACAGCGACGACTTGCCAGCCCTACTCGCCCACACCTGCCCACCACACGCTGAAGCAGCAGCTGTCTTCGAGTGACAAAATGGATGTCACAGTACCGTTGCTCTTTCTCGGTACCAGTTCTGTTTGCCAGTGCTGTGCATTTTTCCATATCACGAATTCTTCTGTGCCTATATATTAGACATGCTTAGATGTGTCCAGTTCAATAACTTCGATGAACACCGAAGTTTCCCTTATAGTTATTAACTGATCTGTGAAACTGCAGTTTCAATATGTAAGCATGCAAGGATTCCAACATGGCAAATAGATTCACGTGTTAGGAAACTATCAAAGCTATATGAGCGATATCTAAAAACTTAAAGAAAAATAGAAATAGACAAGCAAAACTTGAGATAATGACACAAAATTTATTTAGAAAGATCTGAACAAGTTATTTAAGAACGAAAACAATCTGTTATTGACAATATAATTTAACTGGACAGATAAAATGTCAGCTCATCGAGCGGCTGTAGGAGAATACCTGCCACCACTTGCTGAGTAGACTTTTTTATCAATCCAACTAAATTATAGAATAACGAAAATAATCAATTACTAATAATATAACATGAAATGAAAGAGGATGCTGCCTGGTAGAATTTTGCACAGAGCACAACTTAGTCATAGCTAACACTTGGTTTAAGAATCATGAAAGAAGGTTGTATACATGGAAGAACCCTGGCGATACTAAAAGGTATCAGATAGATTATATAATGGTAAGACAGAGATTTAGGAACCAGGTTTTACATTGTAAGACATTTCCAGGGGCAGATGTGGACTCTGACCACAATCTATTGGTTATGAGCTGTAGATTAAAACTGAAGAAACTGCAAAAAGGTGGGAACTTAAGGAGATGGGACCTGGATAAACTGAAAGAACCAGAGGTTGTACAGAGTTTCAGGGAGAGCATAAGGGAACAATTGACAGGACTGGGGGAAAGAAATACAGTAGAAGAAGAATGGGTAGCTTTGAGGGATGAAGTAGTGAAGGCAGCAGAGGATCAAGTAGGTAAAAAGGCGAGGGCTAGTAGAAATCCTTGGGTAACAGAAGAAATATTGAATTTAATTGATGAAAGGAGAAAATATAAAAATGCAGTAAATGAAGCAGGCAAAAAGGAATACAAACGTCTCAAAAATGAGATCGACAGGAAGTGCAAAATGGCTAAGCAGGGCTGGCTAGAGGACAAATGTAAAGATGTAGGGCTTATCTCACTAGGGGTAAGATAGATACTGCCTACAGGAAAATTAAAGAGACCTTTGGAGATAAGAGAACCACTTGTATGAACATCAAGAGCTCAGATGGAAACCCAGTTCTAAGCAAAGAAGGGAAAGCAGAAAAGTGGAAGGAGTATATAGAGGGTCTATACAAGGGCGATGTACTTGAGGACAATATTATGGAAATGGAAGAGGATGTAGATGAAGATGAAATGGGAGATACGATACTGCGTGAAGAGTTTGACAGAGCACTGAAAGACCTGAGTCGAAACAAGGCCCCCGGAGTAGACAACATTCCATTGGAACTACTGACGGCCTTGGGAGAGCCAGTCCTGACAAAACTCTACCATCTGGTGAGCAAGATGTATGAAACAGGCGAAATACCCTCAGACTTCAAGAAGAATATAATAATTCCAATCCCAAAGAAAGCAGGTGTTGAAAGATGTGAAAATTACTGAACAATCAGTTTAATAAGCCACAGCTGCAAAATACTAACACGAATTCTTTACAGACGAATGGAAAAACTGGTAGAAGCCGACCTCGGGGAAGATCAGTTTGGATTCCGTAGAAATACTGGAACACGTGAGGCAATACTGACCTTACGACTTATCATAGAAGAAAGATTAAGGAAAGGCAAACCTACGTTTGTAGCATTTGTAGACTTAGAGAAAGCTTTTGACAATGTTGACTGGAAAACTCTCTTTCAAATTCTAAAGGTGGCAGGGGTAAAATACAGGGAGCGAAAGGCTATTTACAATTTGTACAGAAACCAGATGGCAGTTATAAGAGTAGCCATGTATGTAAGTGAAACATGGACGATAAATAGTTTGGACAAGAAGAGAATAGAAGCTTTCGAAATGTGGTGCTACAGAAGAATGCTGAAGATTAGATGGGTAGATCACTTAACTAATGAGGAAGTATTGAACAGAATTGGGGAGAAGAGAAGTTTGTGGCACAGCTTGACCAGAAGAAAGGATCGGTTGGTAGGACATGTTCTGAGGCATCAAGGGATCTCAAATTTAGTATTGGAGGGCAGTGTGGAGGGTAAAAATCGTAGAGGGAGACCAAGAGATGAATACACTAAGCAGATTCAGAAGGATGTAGGTTGCAGTAGGTACTGCGAGATGAAGAAGCTTGCACAGGATAGAGTAGCATGGAGAGCTGCATCAAACCAGTCTCAGGACTGAAGACCACAACAACAACATAATGTAAATAGATAGATAAAAAAATCTACTCACAAAGCAGTAGCAGGGGAACACACACGCAAAAGGGTTTAACTTTTACAAGCGTTCAGAGCCGCTGCTTCTTCTTCTGGCATAATAGCTGAAGGGGAAGGAAGAGGGGTGAACGAAAAGGACTGGAATGGTTTAGGGAAAGAGGTACAGTTCAGAAAAGTCACCCACAATCTGTCGTCAGACACACTTACCGGACGGGATGAGAAAGAAAGACTGATTGTCGGGGACTGCACCAGACGAGATTTGAAAATCTGAGAGCTTACAGGTGGAAGACAGGGTAATATTCAAGACAGAGATTACTAATAAGACACTGTGCTTTGAATTAATAAGAGGGAAAAGCTACGTGCATTGTATGTAACAGACTTGGGAGGGGGAACGGACATGTCCGAAAATGAAGTGAAGAAAGGAGTAGTTACTGTGAAGAAATGATGAGATGGATGGAATTAATGTAAATTAAGGCCAGGTGGGTGGCGAGAACAGAGAACACGTTGTAGTGCTAGTTCCCAACTGCGGAGTTCTGGGAAACTGGTGTCTGGCAGAAGACTCTAGATGGCGAGTCTGGTGAAACAGCCACCGAGGTCACGGCTGTCGTGTCGTACAGCACGCTCTGCGACAGGATATTGTGTGTCACGTGTATACACCGTCTGCCTACAACCGTTCGTCCTGACCCTTCTGTGTGTGCACTTCCCTGCCACCATTTGGTGTGTAGATCAATTAAATTACATGAACAAGTTATTTGATGTTGCTAGGAAAACTGTAATAATAGAGATTATACAGAAGAAGACACACTATGTCCTCAAAAGCAAGGAAAAGATGTCTTTTCTAGTAGTATGTCAGGAGCTGGTTTGAAGACAGCAGCTAACAAAAGCAAGATGAAGAAGCGAGAGGAAAAACATAGAATAAGGGGAGCTTGGTAAGAAGAAATGATTTTATCCACAAAAGGAGTCACAATCATCCTTTCTTTCACTACGTCATGATCATGTTTGCCATTTAATGAAACGGAGGACAAAGATGAATAAGGACCATCCAAATCATTAAGTACATCTTCAACATCACCACCTGGAGATGTTCCCTCCGTACCATCAAATGTACATGTAAACATATTCGAGCCACCTAAAGTTGTTAGCGTTTTGTATAGAGTCAATCTTCCACTTGATGGAGCAGTATTTGTAGCTGATGCTATTGTATAGGCGCCAAGTCATAATGTTTCTGATTTAACTATGTCTAGAACTTCAATCACGAGGCTGAGAAGATAAATGAGGCAGACAGCTGTAAAGGAAGTGGAGATATATAATATTTTGGATGGTCCTCTTCTCTTACACTTGGATTGCAAAATGCTTACAGATATAACCAATCAAAATAAAAACATGACCGAATTGCTGTCCTTCGTACTGAAAATGGACAAGAAAACCTTGTGAATCTCAGGATCAGGCTTGCATAAATTTAATTTGAGTGGAATCTTGTGTTAATCATAATCAAGGACTTGTGTTCGAGACTGCAGCTAGTAACACTGGGCTTCAAAAAAGGTATATTGTCCAACATCACGGAAAGTGTAGTTGCCACTCAACCATACAGGAGAGACGCTCAGTCGTGGATAAGTACAACAAAAATATTGTCTAACAAAGCTTTCGGCCAAACAGGCATTCATCAGAATAGAATAGACTAAACACACACACACACACACACACAAACACAGTCTCTGGCTGACAAGGGCACACTACGAGCAACAGTGCACGATGGGAGACGCACACTGGGTGCTGGGGTTAAGGAGGAGGCTTCGGTTGGGAGGGGGAGGCATAGCTGGGTTGGGGTAAGGCACAGTAAAGCACTGGTAGTGGGAGCATACAGGGACGACTGCTATATGGTGAGTAGCAACTACCCTTTTCATAATACTGTCATTATTCCAGCCCAGATTTTCCATTGTCAGATCTATTTTCCCATATTTTAGCTACATCTACAAGTCCAGAAGCAACCTTTTCAAACATTTTCAACAAAAATGGTCTTCGATTAATCACTCTAATTATCCCGCAGCACCGGATGCACTATTACAGGATCCAGTAATGAAAAAATTGCAGAATGAAATGCTGGATTACTTACCACATCCTCTACAAGTTCAACAACCAAAAGATGATTATTAAGAATTCTTGGTATTGTCCTTATTGTTCCTTGGTGGTGCGAGAGTACTACCGAGTCATTTCGGTCTCCTGCTCCCATGTATCACGCTTGCTGTGCCGCAAGAGGCTTTTGTGCACTGAAATTATTTCTCTCCCAATATCAGTTTAAACTAACACAACAAAAAATCCAGAATATAACTGACTTGGCTGTATCTGTCAGTCCTGTTTATACCAGGGAGTGGAATGAAGCACGTATTAGTATCTGAAGCCCTCCAATGATATCAGATTTATTACTCTCCTCGAGAATTATCGCAACAAAACTGCAGCTAGTAAAGTGTATAAGGCTCTTTGCAGGAATCTTTGATTTCTCTCTGAGCACTCGGTTGCCCTAGCTTTCTTTGACAATGGAGTACAAACAGACAAAGGAAAACATGGTGAAAAACTTGCAATGCCCAGAAATATCTCGTACTCCTTGTGGATGCAAGCTAATGAATCAGATGAAAGAGTTTGAAGACCTGAATACTGTGAAAGAACAGAAGAATGAAATCAGCATATTTTCTACAGTTATGTCCTACAGAACGACCACATCATCCAGTATTGAAAGAGCGTCTTCACCACTGCTCTCAGATGAAAGCAGTAAATGACACAGCAGAACATATTATCAGCCTGACCCAAACTACAATGGAACACTGGTGAAGGATGAGGAGCAGAAAAAGTTTCTTCTTCGAATTACTTCCAAACACTGTAAAGACCTCTACCTCTTCAGAAGTTGCTATCATGGCACAATCTGCTCATTCACCAAGAGAATGATTTTTTTCCTTGTATTAAAAAATTTTTGTGCCCTTGAGCGACCTCTGAAAGAAAATATTCTTTTATAAAATTTTGTGTTATCTCACTTTTATACATAAAACCCTTGAGGAGATACAAAATTTTGAAACTGCAGTATTATTTGACCACCCAACTGACCGTATTCGTCAGTCATGGACTGCAGACTGAAACTGAAGAAACTGCATAAAGGTGGAAATTTAAAGATACGGGACTGCGACAAATTACAAGAACCAAGTGTTCTTAGGAGCTAATGCAACAACTGGCTGAAATAGGTGAAAAGAAGATGGACAGGTAGTTTTGAAGGACTAAATAGTGAACACAGCAGAAGTTAAAATGGACAAAAAGACAAAATACATTAAAAATCTGTGGGTAACTAAATAGTGAACACAGCAGAAGGTAAAATAGGCAAAAATATAAAACCCATTAAAAATCCATGGGTATGTGATAATAAATTTAACTGATAAGAGGAGCAAGTATGAAAATGCAGCAAATGAAACAAGCTAAAGTGAATACAGACGTCTAAAAAATGAGATGGATAGGAACTGCAAAAGGTTACACGACAAATGCAAGTTGAAGCAGGCATGACTAAGGCTAAAATAAATTCCACCTATTCAAAAATTGAAATAGATCTTGGAGAAAAGAAGAGCAGCTGTAAAAATGCCAAGAACTCAGATCACTAGCTAGTATTAAGCAACGATGGGAAAAGCTGAAAGGCGGAAGAGGATATGCAGAATGTCTACATGTGGGAATATTACAGAAACTGAAAAGAAATAAATGAAGATGAGATGGGAGACATGATACTGTGAGAAGAATTTGGCAGAGCACTGAAAGAGCTAAGTAGAAACAATGCCTTCACAATAGGTGACATTCTCTCAGAATTATCGAGGTCGTAAGGGGAGCCAGCCACGGCAATATTATTGCACTTGGTGTGCACAACAATAGGGTGCAAAAGTGACATCAGACTTCAAGGGGAATTTAATAATTCCTATTCTAAAGAAGGTAGGTGGTCAGTGTTGTGATTATTAACAAACAACAGATAAAAAAGGAGTGATCAGAAAGTACTGATACAAATTAGTCACAGAATAATGAAAGAATCACTAGAAGCCATCCTCAAGGAATGTTAGTTTGTGTTGCGATAAAATGTAAGAATGTGTTAAGGCCGGTATTACACTGTCAAATTTCTTTGTCAAAGATTTGATCAAAGATGTGATCAAATATTCCGTCAAATATATTTGACAAAGATCTTCGACGTAGTGCTACAAGGGGTATTACACTGTCATCATATTTTGTGTCAAATTTCAAGATGGCTGACAACAACTTGTAATTAATCGCAGCAGTTGCATGTACCACAATTGCACTGTGTGCACATGCGGATGAGAAGCGGGGGAAAGAAAGGAAACATAACTGGGTGAAGTTGTGAATTTTACGACGACACGATAAAAGCGTTCAACAAGACTTGTTACGTGAGCTTATAGTGGAGGACGTCAAGTCGTACATCAATTACTTAAAAATGAATGAGCATACATTTCTGTATGTGCTCAGTGAAGTGTGTCCTAATATCACAAAGCACAATATTCACTTAAGAACTGCTACATCTGCAGAAGACAGGCTCACTGTAACACACAGATTCGTTGCTACAGGAGAGGGTTAGGTTAGGTCAGGTTAGGTTAGGTTAGGTCAGGTCAGGTCAGGTCTCAAATCTTCTTAATCTATTTTTGTATTCAGGGTGCCTCACGTTGTTAAGCGCCTCATCAGCTTCATACATCTCTATTAATTTTGTAGTTGTCGGCACACACCAATTATATTTATTGGCAATGTTTACAAAAACACTACAGCCGACAGAACACGGCAGCGATGCTAGCACTCTATGTGGTAACATGTCACATTGCAGTGAACAGAAGACAAGCGACTTCTTTGATCAAATCCACAGCGAGGCCCTGGATTTGATCAAATATTGGACGACAATTTACAAAGTTCCCTATTACACCTCAAATATCTTTGACAAAGATTTTTGACAAAGATATTTGACAAAGAAATTTCATAGTGTAATACTGGCCTAAGCAATACTGACCGAATGACTTATGTTAGAAGGTAAACTGAAGGTATGTGATCCCACATTTACAGTATCTGTAGATTTTGGGGAGATTTAATGATGCTGTCTGGAATACACACTTTAAAAATTCCCAAAGAAACACGGGTAAAATACAGGGAACTGAAAGTTACCTACATGCTGTGTAAAATAAAAACTGTGATTATAGCAGAGTAAGGACACAAAAAAAGGAAGCAGTGGTCAAGAAGGGAGTGAAACTCACTCCAATATCCAATCTGTACATTAAGTGAGCAGTAATGAAACACAAAAGAGTAATTGGGGAAGGGTACTAAAAATCAGGAAGAAGTGCTAGAAAATGAAGTTTGCCTAAAATATTGTAATTCCGTCAGAGATGGCAAATAACTTAGAAGACCAGTTGATCAAAATGGATAGTGTCTTAAAGGGAGGTTAAAAGATGAATACTATGGAAAGATAACCATAGGAATGGATTAGGAAATGAGGAACTAAAAGTAGTAGCAGAGTTTTGCTATTTAGGCAGTGAAATAACTGACAATGGTGGAAATAGAGAGAGTATAAAACAAAGACTGGCAACAGCAAGAAAAGCATTTTTGGGAAAAAATTTTGACATCAAATATTAAGTTTAAATTTAAGGAAGTCTCTTCCAAATGTGTTTGTCTGGAGTGTACATGCACTGCAAACAGTTCAGACTAATAAGAATATATGCTTTCAAAATGTAATGCTACAGAATAGTGTTGACAATTGTATAGGTCAAATAATTAATAAGGAAATACTGACGTGAACTGGAGAGAAAGGTAATTTACAGCACAACTCACGTAATAAGGGGGATCAATCAACAGGACACGTCTGGAGGCATCCGGGACTCGTCACCTCCGTAAAGGGGGAAGGTGTGCGGGCTGAAATTTGTAGACAGCGATGGAGGCTCAAATACGGCCAGTCGGCAGCTCTAAACAGGTACAGGGTGCAATTTTTATACGGAAACTGAGAGGCCCACAGAAGGACTGATGTGGAAAGCTGCACCGAACTGGATTTTGGAAGGTAGACAGAAGCGACGGTGACGAAGCTGACAATACTGAAGTGAGTTGCAGTTGCTCAGGCAACCTCCACTGTAACATTTCTGTTTCATCTGCTCTGCATTTGTTATCATACGCTCTTACAGTGACGAATTGCCTGTCATATTACTTGTCAATAAAATGACCCAGCCTTTGAGGATGTGTCTTTCTTTCCAGCAGTGTACACTGTTCACTGGATAAAACAGTTTCTACATTTACATCTTTCTCAGAAGCCCTGCAAAACAAGAAACTACAGTGCTGCTGCTGAAGATTCCGAGGTCTTCCTGGAGTACATTAAGCTATAGCCAGGTACATGCTGTATCGATGTAACACTTGTAAAGCGGTTGCGTGATAAAGCATGCCACCGTCACATATCATCACTGTAACAGTTAAAAATTAGGGATGTTTCATAGTGAGTCACACAACTGTATAATTATGTATAGAATATTTGTACACTCAAGGACTAAGTTTTATTTGAAAATTAATGTATTTTGGATTTAATAAAGTATATCCTCTATGTTCTAAAATTGTATTCTTCAGTTTAATAAAGTACACAGTACTCTATATCCCCTACGTTTTCAAAATAAGTACCGTATTTACTCGAATCTAAGCCGCACTCGAATCTAAAGCGCACCTGAAAAATGAGACTCGAAATCAAGGAAAAAAAATTTTCCCGAATCTAAGCCACACCTGAAATTTTGGACTCGAAATTCAGCTGGAGAGAAAAGTTTTAGGCCGCATCTCCAAATCGAAACAAAGTTGGTCCATTGTAATATGAGACACAATTTAGGTGGAATGAATGACGATACAACTACAGTAGTTTCATTCGAGTCGTAAGCTTTGCAGTTAAGCTTTACCAGGTATCCATTGCTATGCATCAGGCGCTCCATCCGTATTTATACTGGTACCCTTCCTTTTCCACGTGCTTTGTCTGGTTTGAATTGATTGCTTATTTTTCTTTGATCTGATAATCTGATAAGCGCCGTTTTCTTTGTTATAGGTGTTTACGTCACTCTAAGCTGAAAATGCATTACTGTACTGTGTCATGCATTGTTTGTCGCATTCTGATAGTGCGTGTTCAGGCTTGTCGCCGCTCGCAGCATGGCTTGCTTTTGTGCGTGCTACCGCCGCTTTAAAAAAAAAAAAAAAAAAAAAAAAAAAAAAAAAAAAAAAAAAAAAAAAAGGGGGGGAGAGAGAGAGAGGAATCGTCTTATTTGTCGTCTCATTTGTGAAACAATGGCAAGAGACTGCTATTTGTTGTTACTTACACTGCTGATTTCTTTGATAATGATCACC
Organism: Schistocerca americana; assembly: GCF_021461395.2. Taxonomy (NCBI): domain Eukaryota; kingdom Metazoa; phylum Arthropoda; class Insecta; order Orthoptera; family Acrididae; genus Schistocerca; species Schistocerca americana. The sequence goes on along the minus strand of NC_060124.1, from coordinate 595,346,420 downwards.
AAGAACCAAATAATACACTGCGTATGATAGAGATGTTCTGAATGAGAGTTTAGCAAAAACTTTTCTCCGTTTGAAAATCTTTGTAGGCGCCTCTTTAGTACATTACATTCTGCGCAGAAATTAGAGTCATCTTAAGATTTAAAAATCTAGTCAATTGCCGTGCTTCATTTCTGACTGTACCACTATTAGGCTTAAGAATAATATGAATATAAACATGACATGATATGTATATTCCTCCGTATTTGCTGTTGTCTCACTCTAGTTTCGTAGTTTATTAGGCATACAGGATTTAAATGAGATAGCATCAAACACGAAAGAATACATGGCAAAATGTTTATATTCATATTGTTCTTATGGTGAAGAGAATACTGCATGTGATTCCCAATGCACAAAAGTTCCTATTAGCAACCATCTCTTCTCACAGGTAGGAAAAAAATTCGTAACATAGATTTGGCCATATTGACAAACATCCCAAACAGTCTTGCCAGTCGGATTCTCATAGTACATTGAAATGCTGCTACATTCGAAGATGAACAATACGGAATTTGTATTTACTTCGTTGGATAATGTATGGAAATGCAGTGGTCGAAACTCGGGGTGGAGTAAAAAGCTTGTCTTCCACCATTTTTTTTTTATACTTTATTTACTGACACAGAGGTTTTGGTGACAGTATTTATCTTTGTGCCTACAAAGCATGCCTGTGTAGCGCTACATATATTCGACAGCAGAAGTTAGTTGTGGTGGCACCCACCAACATTTTTCAGAACTTCCGCCTGCTTTGTACTCGATTCTAAGCCGCAGGCTGTTTTTAGGATTACAAAAACCGGAAAAAAAGTGCAGCTTAGATTCGAGTCAATACGGAAAATACAAAATAAGTGCATTAAATAAATTTCATACACTCAATAATCCGGCACTTCCGCTAATCCGGCAGGCATATGTGCCAGGAATGGCCAGATTAGCAACACTTTAGGGTATTGTATTATATAAAGCAGTTTCAAGAGGAGCAGCCGTTTATTGTAAGACTTTAACTTTCCACCTTGCAACTTATTTTGTAGTTATAGTTAAATGGAGCTTTTCTTATAATAGATGTAATAAATTTTCATACAAAATTAACTAAAAAACTATTATAAGGTTAAACTTATTAAGAGTATACATCTCTATCACAGCAAAGCTGGTAAAAGTGTAGCATCCTTAGGTCAGGGGAATAAAAAGTTAAGCAAAACAAGGATGTAAACAGCTTACTCTCATAGCTCTGCTTGCGTTTTCTCCTCGCCGAGGATTCTGTCTCTTTGGACGATTTTTTCATTTCCTGTATTAAAAAAAATTGTAATTAAATAAATAAAAACATAATAATAAAAAAGAAATTTCAGCACCTGAATAAATGAAAATCAACTGAAATCAATTATCAATCAGTAACTATAACAAACTGTGAAATTTTTAAAAGGCTTATACCCACCCCAAATTGTGTGAGGAAAGACAAATTGTTACAGATGAGGTGTTGGAACAGTGGATTGATGCGTAATAGCTATACCCAGTACCAGTGCTGGAGCTGGTAAGGACAGTGTCTGGCCAGCATTCACAGCCTACATCTCCGTTAGTCCTGTCTTTTACCTGCCTCTACCCTCCCCCTCCATTAGAATTCTGTAAACGCCACAGCGAACTCTACCTGAAACACACAATAAGACATCTCCACATCCACAAGTCAGCTATGTTGGTTCAAGAAAATCAATGGTCAAGTACTAGGAAAAAGAGATGAAAAATTATTACCTGCCATTAAAATGGTTGGCACTTTCCCAATTACGTTTACGGCACTCAGCAAGTTGACTTTATCAAAAAGAAAAAAACTGCACAAGAATTCAGTCATTTGATAAACAGATTATTCTGTCTCCCGTACTCCACCTCTCACTCTTTTACTATTGGAGTTAATTTTATTCGGTTTGTGGTTTTATTTATTTAGATATGATTATATACATGTTGAAGCAACTAAGTTGGTACATGGTAACTAGTAACATTGCTTTACGATATTATACTTTGGATTTGCAATGTTCAGACTGATATAAAACTGAAACTGAGAGCTGATGGCAGTACACAAAATTATTTGTAAGAAGTTGCTATGGTTTTGATTCAATGTTATTACACTGTCTTTATTTGGTAATTCTTTCTTCATAAAAGCAAGTAACTTTGAGTAATGTTGAGTAAATATTTCACTTTGGCTGTATGAGTCACATTAGCACACATATGTTAAGTTCAGACATGGAATGGGAGAGGGAATAAACACTTATCATAAATGTGCCACACCATGGATCAAATTACTGCTTTTCCACATCTGCTCTGGATAATCATGTAGGGAACATTCACTTGCTACTGTAACGTAATCAAGAAAGAAAGAAAACTGTATCTGAACTCACTACCTTGCCTCGTATTTAGAAAAGTCAGTAACGAAATACAAATGATCGTTACAGCACTGAATGTTGGTTACGTTATGCAGTGGATTTTTGAATACTGTTAATTAGACCAGGTGCACGGATAGCCTGCGTTCTCTTAATCTCAGGGAAAAAATGTTAAATATTGCTTTAGTTTCACAGAGCAGACCTTGACACAAGATGTGAAAATGATAAAGTCATAACACAGTTATTCGTTATATTTTTGTGCCCACATAGAACGTGTCGCACAGTACCTTCCAAATCAAACTGAGAAATGCACTGAATAATATAATATAGTCTGCCGGCACTGCTGGATGCTGTAAGAACATGTTAAATATTATTATGTTACCTCGCTTTACCGGTGAGGCGACTGCGATGTCTGAAATAAATATTTTTTAAATGTGCCGCGTCTGCGGCCGTTGCCCTCGCAGATTGGTACAGCAGCTTCCACTAAATTAAATGCTGAAAATGTCTAAATTATTTACGGGACGAATTGCTGGCAACTTAAGAAATTATTTTAAAATCATATTTGCTCAAACTCTATACATTCAAACAAAAATGCAATAATTTTACACACCTTTTCCCAACAACTCGCCTAATGGCGGATCTCAAGCTTCATGAACAAAAGACTCACGGCCAGCATATAGATTTGATTAACACGCAAGTGTTACTCTTAACGAATCCCAAGGAGAACAGAGAGATTATTACAATGCTTTTTACTATTTATACATGTACTGAATTGTATTGTTTATCTGAGACGCAGATCATAATCACCAATTCATTTAACAAGAATACGATTTTTAAAGATAATAATATGTCATGGATTCAAAGTTAAAAAATGCATAAAACGTCAAATAATTATGAATGTTCTACATACACACATAATATATTCGTGAAATGTTTACACAGTATTGCTTCATTGCTTCACTTGGTCATGTTTATCGTGTTTAAATTATTTCTCTTTCGAAGTGTGCGTGCTACATCGCCCCCTGGCATCACACGGCGAACATCACGTTTGTCTGTCTGATGCCACTTGCGTCGACAAATAAAAGTGCATCACTTTATATAATAATAGTCCTTCAGGCTATCAGTTAGTCACAGCTCCTTCATTACACGGTAGTGTTTTGTAGTCTTTCACATTTCTGATGATACGACACTTCCTCCATTTTGCGAGATGACGTCACCCAGTCCCAGGAACTAACTTTTTGAGGCCCCCCTATCCAGACACAGGGTGATTGGGAAACCTGGGAAAACCGCACCGGGGCCAAGGTCATCTCGCGAGTTTCCCAGATTCGTGTCAGCATGAATGTTCAGCACATATCCTGTCACATGACACAATGTTCACAATATAATTGTCCAACATAGTTGGCTCGGATAAAATGTTAGTGCCCTACTACGATTGTAATATTGGGGGAAACTTAGATTGCATTGGTTTATCACACTGTCCAAGCATAGATCCTAATGTTGGGATATACAAGTCTGCCACACTGTCTATTAGATTATCATTACTCACAACGGTTACAATTGTTCACACTACAAAGTCTTACCGTGTGTTAACGCTGATTTCACTTCTATTGTGTGTGCAAAAATTTAAACACACAACGTCTAATATGTTCAAGGCACACATCCTGCACATTACTCAATGAGATTAAGGTTCACTTGAAAGTCAAAATGTTTGTTTTGAGTCACTTGATCTAGTTCATTTGCACGAGAAAAATAATGTTATGTTGGATAACAAATGCTCAGTTTACATCTATTTCGTCACGGTAGGAAAGAATGTTTATGTGCCCGTCTGAGGCTAAGTTCAAACATGTGATTCCACGCTGATGTGTTAGCACGATGATCATCAGCACGTTGTTGAGGTCGGTTGTAGCCGTCGCTCGTTGCAGGCGTCGGGTGGTAAGTGCGTGGCATGGCGGCGCGTCGGCTGAACCATGTAGATTCCCGCTGCGGGCGACGCAGCACACAGGAGGTGAAGCAGCACCGGCGCTGGCGCAGCGGCTGCAGTGTCAACATAGCCAGCGATGGCGCAGGCGCAGTAGGAACTTGTATTGCACTGTTGCAGTGCAGTCTATCTGAAATGTCCTGCTTAAAACTTGGGACTGCAGCTCTCTGATGTTATATAGTACTGTTTAATCTTAAATGTCTTGGATGTAATATGGTTGTTGAGGATTAAGTAATTAATTTTGATCGCTGGTTCCTTAAAGGAAGTAATTCGTTTTAAAATATGTGCCCGGTCTGAGCTTATTTAAATATTATTTTAACTCATTCAAATTTTCTAGTCTTGCTTTCTTAAAAGGCTCTCAGTTAAATGATTGCTATTTGCCTGTTTGAATGTTTGAGTGACTTAAAGGAAAAGAATATTATTTGTAATTTGTACTGTTCCTTTTGGGTAATACCTGACTTATCTGTTCAATAAATGAGTGTCTAGTCAATGGTGATGCACTGTTCTATTGCTAGCCTACCCCTTCCACTCCACAGCCTATTGAGCTGCTTTGTGTCGAAATCGTGTTTTCAAACACCCCTCTGAACTGACACCTCATTAGTAGCAGAGCGTGGTTCTGTTCTCGGTTCCTGGGCAGTCATCACCATTGATTGGTATTTGATTAGATTAAGATTGGTTCCCTTGTATTTAGTGTGGAACGGAATCTGTTCGTTTCATTATGTTACAGGGAGACGAGACCAGCCATCTGCAGCCTCGGGAGTGCCCGGGACTAAAAAACTTGAAAAGGGAACATTTAATTTATGAATTGAGGATCAGAGGGGCTCCCACTAACAGAACCGTCCCGGAGTTGAGCGCACGTCTGCGCCGCATCATAGAGCAGCCCATTTGTCTCGCTGGGGAAGACAGTACGCAGGTAAGCACTGCTTAGCTGGCTTGCGCTGCGTCGCTTTCTGGTGTGCGCGGGAGCCTTGAGTTTATGCAGGGCAATAATCCTTCACGTATTCAGACGAGTAGAGTTTGCGCAAGTTAATTCACTAGGTGAACAGCTTGGGTGATTTGGAGCAGTTTAAAATTACACCCGAACAAAAAGCTATGATTGCAGAGTTGCGCCAGACGGCTATGGCCTTGCAATTTGAGAATAATTTAATAGAGTCACAGGAGGAGGAAGGCGAAGGGGGTACTTCGGCACAAGATCTAGAGAGTGAACCTGTGTGAAGGAGAAATTTAGTTAATACTGGACTGTCAGTATGCGAAGCCTTTGCTAAGTTACCTAATCCCATACTTTTATTAATTCAGGGGCTGACAATCTTAGTAGTTGACGAATTGTCAGGAGTTGTTGAGGTCCTGTGGTTATTTGTACGTTTGGAAGTACACGCTTGTGCTTTAAGTGTTGATCAGCATGTTATCTTGCAGTTAATTTATCCCTTGGCAAGGGGTTTGTTCGGCACAATAATTAGTCAGGTGTTGCAAACCCGGGGTTCTCTTGCCGATGTGCGTAGCCGTGTTATTGAACGCAAGTTCACCTCCCGTATTAAACGTGAACTTACTGGACAGTATTTCTAACGTGTGCAACAGGGCAATGAAACGTTAGAGTAGTACATTAGCGAGGTTCGGATCGCTCTTATTGGAAGGTATTAGGCCAGAAGACTGTTCTCGCGTGATGTTTGCCACAAGACCAATGACCTTTACTGAACTGGAGAATTTGGTTTCACGAAATGAAGGACTCCGTTTTGCGGATAGTAAGAGGGACACTACGGAGCGAGTCAATGCTGTGATCCAGAAAGGGGTAGCTAAAGCTACCGAGAACAAGACAGGAGCCGTCAAGCCTAATAGGTGTTTTCGGTGTGGTAGTTCACAACATTTGGTACGTGTCTGTCCGGAGAAGGGAAGACCTCCTTCGAGTAGACTAGAAGGGGACAGAGGCGCCACGTCACAGATGTGTCCCATAAGGAGGTGTAATCACATAAGAGCTGTTGTAGGGTCTTCCTTACCCTTTGTGTGCGGGGCCTTGAATCGCGAGCCGATTTGTATGTTGGTCGACTCGGAGAGTAGTGCTTCCTTATTGGATTACCGTTGGTACCAGAAGCACCGTTATCTGTGTAAGCTGCCGGCCTTACAGACGACTCCCGAGGTCTGTCGGGCTATTAACGGGCAGAACCTGTCTATTCTAGGTTGCTGCCGAGGTAGTATTTCTATTGAAAGGCTTTCTTGGCCAGCTAAGTTGTTGGTAGTGGACAACCTACCTGTCAATCTATTATTAGGTTGTGACCTGATACAACGGTGGGGATTAATTTTGGATTGGGCTGATAGAATGTTTTCTTTCCATTTTGCACTGGGGAAAGGGTTTAAATTTTGTTCATGTCGGGTGAATACGAAGGTTATTAATGTAGTAGAGCAAGGTTCCGAGTTTAGACTCTGTCATTTACTGCATAGTCAGGCGGAGAAGTTGTCAGAGCTTTTGAGTCATTTTCCCAATGTATTGACTAACAGATTACGCGTTACACACAAAATTAGATATCACATACGTCTCACAGATGATATACCTATTCGTCAGCCACCTTATAGGCTGTTGCTTCCCAAGGTGGAGGCATTACGTCAGTTAATTGATAAAATGCTGCGGGAAGGCGTAATTAGGAAGTCGACTTCGCCGTATGCGGCTCCTATGTTTTTAGTCCCAAAGGCGGGGGAGGGATACCGCGCCGTAGTGGATTATAGACAGCTTAATCAAAAGGTGGCATTGGAGTCGGTCCCCTTACCCGACCTGCACCATTGTTTTACCAGGTATGCGGGGTCTAAGATCTTTACTGTCCCTGACCTGAACCAGGCTTATTATCAAATTCCGTTGTCGGAAGGGTCTAAGCCAGTAACTGCCTTTACCACGGATTGGAATCTTCACAAGTTTCATCGGGTGCCATTTGGATTGTCCATGGGGGCGGCAGTCCTGTCCCGGTTGCTTGATAACATCTTTGGTCACGGCAAGTACAAGTTTGTGCATAACTACCTCGATGACGTCGAAGTGTATAGTTCAACATTTGAGGACCACGTTCAGCACCTTGAGCAAGTTTTGTTATGATTGCGTGAAGCTGGACTTGCAGTTAAGCCATCCAAGATTAGTGTAGCACATGAAGAGATTTCCTTCTTAGGACATTTGGTTTCTGCTAAAGGCATTACGATTGACCAGAAGAGGAAGAAAGATTTGCAAAGGTTCTCGCCTCCCAAGAGTAAGAAGGAATCGCCCATTTTGTATGAATTGCGAATTTTTTTCGCAAATACGTGCCAAATTTTGCGCAATCAGCAGCGCCTTTGAACCAACTTCGTAAGAGGAATGTTCCGTTTCAGTGGAAGGAGTTGCAACAATCCTCCTTTGATGCGATAAAATCTGCTTTAGCTAACCCTCCGGTGTTAGCGGTTCCCGACTTCCATAAGAAGTTTGTCGTTTAGACCGACGCGTCGAGCTCTGGGGTATCTGCTGCCCTCCTCCAGGAACATAAGGGTGAACGTCTCCCAATTGCCTACGCATCCAGGACCCTTTCGGCTGCTGAATTATTGTATTCCGTTTACGAATGGGAAGCTTCAGCAGTACTCTTCCCTTTAGAAAAATTCCGTTTCTACCTAGAACATAGGCAGTTCGAATTAGAGACCGATAACCAGGCATTAAGCTGGGTCCTGGCTAGACCCAGGAAGACTGGACGTATTGCGTGGTGGGCGGTACAGATATCTACTTTTAGGTTTAGCGTCCGACATATCAGGGGATAAGAAAACTCTGTAGCTCACGCTCTTAGCCGAATGTTCGAGGAGGCTCAAGAGACAGAGAAGGGTAATTCTGAAGACAAGTCAGAACGTTGGGTCATGGGTGTGCTAACGGAAGTCCCAGAACTCTTTGTGAGTCAGGCAGGAGATGGATCCCGAATTGGGTCCAGTGAGGAAGCAGCTCCTCGAAGGTAGGCAACTGCAGGGGTATAGCCTCGAAAAGGGTATCATCTGTTATCAGACTACGAATGACGGGAGGTCTAAGATTTGTTTGCCTAAGGAACTCGTTTCCACCTTGTTCCATTACTTTCATAGCTCGGTGGTAGGAGGGCATTTGGGAATTGCGAAAACTGCTCAGAAAATCCGAGAACACCTGACATGGAAGACACTGTATAAAGATGTCCGTAGGTTAGGGGGGAGTGTCATGTGTGCAAAATTTCTAAACCAAATGCGAATACTCAAAGAGGCTTCTTGCAGTCTAGCAGGGAGAAGGTGCCAATGGACAAGTTGTTTATTGATTATAACAGTCCCTTGCCAAGGACTAGGAATGGACATAGGTATGTACTCGTGTTAGTAGACGCTTTTACCCGATTTGTATGGCTCATTCCTAGTAGCAGAATAACCGCAGGGCTCACTATTCGCCAATTAATCGGCATAATTTCCATCTTTGGTCCCCCAAGTGTATTAGTTAGCGACAATGCCCCTACCTTCGTGTCTCAACAATTTAAGAAGTTTTGTATCGAAAGTGCTATACGGCATACCACCACCATTCCATATTAGCCGCAACCCTCCTTTACGGAACGCGTCAATAGGAACATAAAGGCCGCATTGATAGCCTTTCATCATAAGTTACAGCGTAGGTGGAACGAAACTATACCCTGATTAAACTTAGCTTTCAATACAGCTCATCATGAAGCGAGTAAGTACACCCCCTGTTGCTCATGCTTAGCTACCCGTCGAATTAACCGCTCGGAAATCTGTGGGCCATCAATGACTTAGCGAGTGAGGCCACCCCCCTGTCGCTGATGCTTAGCTACCCGGCGAATTAACCGCTCGCGAATTTGTGGGCGATCAATGACTTATTACCTGAAGAGCTGGACGAGGAGCAGATCCGCCAGAATTGGAAGTGCGTGCATAGAAACATTGAGCTCGCACATCAGAGGCTGTGGCAGCGCTACAATGAAGGACGTCGTCCATTCAGAGTGCAACCGGGGGAGAGCGTCTTTATTCGTAACTTTGTTACAAGGGGTCAAGGTGCCGATAAGATCGCAGGAAAGCTCTCACCGCATTTCGTGGGTCCATGCAAGGTGTTGCGTGTCGTAAACCCGGTCAGTTTAATAGTTAAAAACCTAAGGACGGGAAAGGTCTCCCGGGTTCACATCTCCCAGGTGAAGAGAGGAAACTGACCCCTCTGGAAGAAAAGAAGGGGGTCGGCGGGGGGTAGTTTCTGTTTTCTGCGGGGGAGGATGAGCCGTGGCAGCTCATATCGATAGTGCCACTCTGGTGGTTTATCTTTCCTGCCACGGTCAGGGCAGTAAGCAGCACCATCTGGGGCCTACGGGAAGAGTAACAAGGCGAGGTCCTGTGGGGGAGGGGGGGGGTGTCTGCTCCGGGACATGGTGGAAGACGGTTGTCGGGTTGATGCAGCGAGTGTGGGACCAGACCTATCGCATGGAGATATACAAGTTGGCTCTGAATGGAAGGCACCGTAGCAAGCAGCGGGAAGCGGGCGTCCTGTAATTTGTGTGAAGGAGTAACGATTTTTGCATTGGATGTCCCAGTGGTTCCCGAGAGTTGCGGTGGCTGCTTTCGGAAAAGACAATTGGTAAGAGCTTGTATCTAGGCTCTTTTCCGTACGATGTTGCTGCCTGCCATTATAAACGTGAAAATCCGGCGCTTGTATTGACTATACGGGAACTGGTGATGTAAAATTACATTTGTGATTGAGTCTCACTTGTATTGTGACAATTTAGGTCTCGTTCTTTGCTGTGCAACTAAGGGTGTCAGTTATTTGGGGTAACTGAGGGAGCACCACTATATTGGTGTAAGTGATACGTTCTCCACGTTTTGTCTATGGCTTTGCAAATCGAAATTGTGGGGGAGTACACGTGTGAGTAATTTGCTATTGTATTGATGGTTATGTTGTAAAAACTGTTCTCTAGTGTGTTAAATCATGCACTGATTTGTAGCCAATCTAAGCAGAAGTTACCATTGCTACTAGCTTATGTGCTACTGTCCTTATGATTGGCGTTGTCTTACCGCTACTGTTCATAAGGGTTGTCTAGTAAGGAAATTGCTTAAGGTTTTATCATATGCTGGTCTGTTTGCCTATCACATTGGCTTTCTATGCAGTAACTGAAGAAATGTGTATGGTGGTTCAAGATTGTGGGCTGACTAGTATTTGAACTGGCGTTGAGGTTAAGGGCGAGATCAGCATCCCTCAAACCCGCACACTGCGTGTGGTTAAATGTTCCGCTATTGGGGAGCCGGCTCTCTGTTCTTGGAGTTTGTAAGGATACGTGATGAGTGCTTCGCTATAGTTTTTCGCGTGCTAAATTGCGGGGTGTCGGTGCCGTCCTAGGGCTGGGAATTAACTGTACCAAACTTAAAGAGAGCTTTTAGTTTGTTTTAGGTCTGTACATGGAATGATGTTGATATTTTGTCGATTGCGGCAATTAACTTCCTGTGTGGGGATATCCTCTGAGGGACTTGTATTGTACTGTTGCAGTGCAGTCCATCTGAAACGTGCTGCTTAAAACTTGGGACTGGAGTTCTCTGATGTTATATATTACTGTTTAATCTTAAATGTCTTGGATGTAATATGGTTGTAGAGGATTAAGTAAATAATTTTGATCGCTGGTTCCTTAAAGGAAGTATTTTGTTTTAAAATATGTGCCCGGTCAGAGCTTATTTAAATATTATTTTAACTCATCATTCAAATTTACTAATCTTGCTTTCTTAAAAGGCTTTCAGTTAAATGATTGCCATTTGCCTGTTTAAATGTTTGAGTGACTTAAAGGAAAAGAATATTATTTGTAATTTGTACTGATTGTTCCTTTTGGGTAACACCTGACTTATGTGTTCAATAAATGAGTGTCTAGTCAATGGTGATGAACTGTTCTATTGCTAGCCTACCCCTTCCACTGCACAGCCTATTGAGCTGCTTTGTGTCGAAATCGTGTTCAGAACACTCCTCTGACCTGACAACTCACAAGTACTGTGACATTTTTCTCAAAGTACATCAAACGCAGAGTTGCACTACACATATTTCGATTGTATTCCCGGTTGAAGTACCTATTGGTGTGCACACTTTCTCCTTGCGATCGACACAGATATCTTCCCGTGCGGATACTTTGACTTTATATTCACTTAAATAATCAGGTTTTTTCAGTAGTGCACAGTTCATTTTCAAAATGATAACCTTTTTTCTTATTGCACAAGGTGTAGACACAACAATCTTGTCTGTCCCTGCTACACATATAATGCCTAATATTTACATCGCTGGCGTTACAACATACAGTTCTTTTTTAACCAATAACAATATTGTTGACATGGTTAAATGCTCATCATTGTGAGTCCATATAATTTGTAAAGTTCATTGAGCATAACATTTACAGCTAGAGTGATTTCATTACATACTTTTACATTAGTCGACATGTGTGATTTTTATAAGAATTGTTTAGTTGCCAGAAAATCATCCGCTAACAAGTCCCTTAGCGTGCACTCAGTTTGACTTGCACGTATTTGTGCAATAACATATTTAATATGACTTTTTGACACATCGTCTTTATGTTGACTACAATGTAGTCGTTAGTGCAGATCAAATATTTGTTGCCCGCGTATGAAATTATCATTTCTGTGTCAAAGACACCAGCTTCAATTGAAGCACAAGGTGCACACTATAATGTATACTATCAAGTTCGGTACTATGTATAGTAAAATATGCTTAGTTCCCTTCTTTCAAACAGCCTCTGGTGGTGATAGTACATTTATTCAGAGTATGAAGGCATATCTTGGCATATCACATAAATAAAAACAAAACATCTTAATACCTTTATAGTAAAAAGAACACAAAATTTTTCAAGTTTTTGAAACTACTTTTATTGATTTCCTTCCTATTACTAAGGCAAGACAGTTTAAAAATCTTTAAGAAGTGAATATGCCTATAAGGCATTTAAATAGTCTTTTACTGAAGGTTTAAAAGTTTATTTTCTCAATAGAATTCTTGCTTGAGGAGTCATAGGTTTTGAATATGTTAATACCTTCTTGTACAACACATTTCATAGGAAATTGGTTAACTATCCACTATGACAGGGTGGATTCATCTTACATTACTCTTAGAATACATAATCCTTAACATCTAAAGCACAAAATAAGTCATCCTATAATTACTATTTACAAGGTTTATTGTAAAAACAACTTGACGTCTTTGCAGGAGTACAGTCCCTTAATCTTACCTGTTTGCGGGTGTGCCAACAAGTAACTGCACCCGTGTGGAACCTGTATTACAACAAATGGCCCCTGATATACCAGCTGCCATTTGCTGTTCTGTTTTAACGTAGCTGATGACTTAGGATGGGTCCAGAGTAGGACTAAATCCCCTATACTATAGGTTGGTGAATTTCTGACATCTTCGTCATATTTTTGTTTCCTCTTGTGTGCACAGTTGGTTAGGCTGTAGCACACCTTCTTAATCTTTTCTTCTCTCGTCTCATCGGCCTCTGGAATGTGCAAAAGTGGCGCTAGCTACTCACTCTGTGCATTGTTATTGCCTTTTATAATTTCCACCGGAGAGTACCGCCTGGTTGAATGTGGCGTGGAATTGTGGATTTCGACAAATTTGGGTATCAAATCTGCACACTTTGTATGACGGTTCGGTATGTATATTCTTAAAAACTTATTCAGCTCAGCAAACGTTCGTTCGATGAGATGAGGATCAAAGATCGATGAATGTAAGGTGCTGTACACCTTGGAACTTCTGAATTTGTTCTTCAAGGTTCTAGGGATGAGTCCGTACTGGCACAATTATCTCATTTATGTCTCACGCGTCTAGTACGAGACGTATTTTTCCATTAGCTTTAGCAACAGCTACTAAAGGGCTGCTATACGGGGACAGAGATGGTTCTATTATTTCCCATGCCAGCATCTTACGTATATCCTGTGCCACTGCTTCCTTCTTTGACCATGGTATGGAGTACGCAGCACAACAATAAGTTTTGTAGGGTTTCACTTCTATAGTGTATTGATAACCTCTTATTATTCCAGGGCGTTCAGAGAATACGTCAGTATATTCCAGCAATAACTTTGTCAACTGTTGTTGTTGCACAGGATCTAACTTTTCTGTTTCCCGTACCTTACGAGCAAAAGCATCTATATTTACGTCAAAATCGCTATCTTTTTTTGTTTGAGTAGTACAGGTCATTAGCTGTGAAGTCACTACTTAAATGCAACACATATGGTCTTTTATGTTTAATATTGATTTGGTTGCAGTGTGGTTTTGACATTTCCTTGGTCCGTACCATAGGCAATTCAATCCTCTCCCCCTTATCAATAATACTCAGAATCCCTGCAGACAGGTCGATAATTGCGTCCCTTTTGCATAAGAAATCGACGCCCAGAATGCAGTCCACACGTAAACCTTTAACTACGAGAAACATGCTCATTATGGCACCATTCTCAATGTTTATCTGTACCTGCACCTGGTGCGCAACTGATTGGGCTTTCGCACTGATTACTCCAGATACACAACACTTGCTGACTGGGAAGGTCGGCACTCTTCGTCCCTTCATCAGTGCTTTGAAAAAATCAAAACTTATGACACTTACTGATGCCCTCGTATCAATGATAATGTTTACGGCTACGTCATAAACACATGCTGCTATCACAGCCTGCACCGTGTTACCTACACCTTCCACACACACGTGTGGCTCGTCTAACAGTTCTTGCTCTATCTTCATACTGTTATTGTATCAGATCATGTTTACTCCAGGAATGTATGTGGTTGTGCTCTCTCCCTTAACCACGGCCAACGACGGAGAGCATATCAAGGCCGCAGTTAGTTTGTTGGATGTTGTAGATGTTGTGAAGTGCACGGATGTGCTTCCTCCGTGACCTCAACAATGTTTACATGTGACTTACTAGGCCTCCAGGGTTATGCTATAGGCACGTTTTGCTGTGGTTGCCTATTTGTTTCGTAGCCCTGCTGGTTTGGACGCTCTGGGTTGCGACATGGACTGGCATTCCAATTCCTGTTATTTTCAGAATAGTTCAGCCACTGACCTCTATCATTCCGCCACGTATTTGCGTTGGATGGTCCGTGCTCAAACCGGTCATCGTACCTCCGCTTTTTGCCATTTGGTGGTGAACTATAACCATTTGGGTTGCACTTATTGTTTGTATTATATTCTTGTCGCTTGCCTCCGCCCTCGCCGTTAGCTTGGCTTGGGTGCAGTGCATTGGCTTTCCTATCTGCTATTTCATTAGAGCCATTGTTTTTACTGTGCTCACAGGCTTTTCTAGCATCCTCTTGAATTAGATCGATAGAGTCTAAGATGGACAAGAAGTGCTCCATGTCGGTCTCTGGCACATGGATTAGCTGCTCTTTAATGTAGTCAGCAAATGAGATTTCAACAACCGGATAATGTCTCTGGGTGAGATCAGTTCATCCGAGTAGCGGGTGTTATTAATATACTTCTCGAAGTACTTTCGTAAACTGCCAAGGCATGGCGAATACTGTTCCAGGTTATATACTTCCTTCCGTAGGCGCTCCTGCATACAAGAGGACCAGTATTTTGAAAGGAAAGCCTTTTCAAATTGATCGTAAGTTTTGCAGCTATCCACTGCCTCTGTAGCCCAGAGTGCAGCATCTCCTTGTATGTACGATATTACATAATGGATCTTTTGTTGGTCGTTCCACTGGTTGGGCAATATGTTTCGAAAGCTCTTAATGGATACTACTGGGTGCATCGATTTCCGCTCTGTAGTAAATGTTTGACATTGGCGATTTTTAATCAAGCTCTCTTCGACTAAGATTTTTGTATTAACTGTAGACGTGCCTGGCGCCTAGGCTACGTGCCCAGAAGATATGCTGCAACATCTGGCATTGTCGGAGTTAAATTCAGCATTATTGCTACGCCCAGCGTAAGCAACTGCAGTACCAAAAACATTAGTTGTGTATGGCACATAATCACTTTCACTAGTCTTGTGCATACCTGACAAACTCTTTTCCAAGATGGCTAACCGTTTTGTCACTGACATTTGCCAACTTGGTACGTCGTTCTTAAGCGCTTGCTTAAGAGACTGCATGTCACTTTGAATCTGTTTGGTAACACCAGTACCTATGCATTCTACTGTTGCTTCATTTACATAGGCCTTGACCTTAAGACTCGATTTTAGACTCGATGTCTTTGTCTTTAGTTTCTAGCCACGAAGTAACCTCTGTTTCTAGTTTTGTGGCTTGTTCGGTTAACTCTTGTTCTACGATTTGCTCAGTGTCTATTTCAAGTTTCTCCATACGGTTGGATATCATTCTACCTTCTTCTACTAGGGTGGTGTTCGCCAACTGCAAACTGCCAACTTGTTCAGATAGCTCTTGTACAGATTTGGGAATCGATTCATATGTTGACTTTAACATCGCCATATCGTTTTGCATGGCTGCTAATGAATTCATAACATACTCATCTCTCTCAGTCTGTTGGCGATCGCGCTCGGCCAAATCATCGGCCAGCTTGCAGCCGCGTTCTGCTAATTCAAGCACAAGTTCCCGTTCCCTCTCAACTTGCTCTTCCGTAAATTGAGTTTGATAATTTCGAATTCTCTTTAGTAAGCTTTGAATAGAATTACTACCCAAACCATTGCCACCACCTGTCATTGGTATCTGCGATGGTTCTACATTTAAGGTGCCGGTAGATGGTGGCACGGTCTCTTGTGCTGCCGCCCCCTCATCTCGGCTTAACCTTTCGTCATCAGTGCTCTGGGTAAGGTTAGTTGCAGCCCCTACCTCTACTTCCACAAGGTGGTGGGGTTGCTGTTCTGTGTTCATGGTTTCTGTATGCTGACTTCTCAGCTCTACTACCATAATTATGGTTTCAACCGTGAACAAAGATCCTATCAATCACTTTCAACACACGAAATGATACAAAATATTTACTAAATTCTATGCACAACACAATAAACACTTGCAAAACAGAAGTAAACACTAATAGACTACTTTCTATTCTACAACAATTATCCAAACAAGTGGATACATTCCAATCTTCATGACCGTCAACAGATCACTCAAATAAAATACAAACATGTAAAAACTCACAAAAATTGTAATTTTTACAGTAATGCACAAAACATTGCATATGGAGTTCCTCAAGGGTCAGTCCTTGGGCCAATTCTTTTCATTCTTTATGTTAATGATTTGTCAGAAAAAATAACTAAAGGGACAACAGTACTTTTTGCAGATGACACAAATATCCCAATCAAATCAAGTGATGAGGAAAGCCTACAAAAAACAGCTACAGGTATAATACAAAATTTGACCCAATGACTCAGAACAAACAAGCTAATAATAAATAATGAAAAAACAGTGACAGTCAATTTCCACAATTCACAGAAACTACAACCTGCAAGACCAATTTTTAAAATTGATGGAAAAACTGTCTCATCTGTGAGCAACATAAAATTTTTAGGTATACATATTCAGCAAAACATAAAATGGGAGACACATCTTAACCATGTAAATAAAAAGCTAAACACACTTACGTACGCAGTAAGAATCCTCGCTCAAAATACAAGCCGTGCGCCTGTGATCACAATGTACCATAGTAGTATTCAGTCACTGTTGATGTACAGCATTATCTTTTGGGCAACTCCGTAGGTACAAACAAAACATTTAGGCTACAAAAAAAGATTGTTAGAATAATCAACCATGCTAACTACAGAGACTCCTGTAGGCCAATATTTAAAAATCTCAGTATACTGCCTCTTCCTTGCTTGTATGTGTATGAAATATTAAATTTCACAAAAGGAAGTATTTTAAAAGATGGAAATATGTTCAAGCATAACTATGATAACCACCCTTATGATACTAGGCAGAAGCATTATTTGCATGTCAATACACTAAGTATTAGCATTTGTGAGAGAGGAGTGTATCATACTGGCATAATGCTGTACAATCACATGCCATCCTATTTGAAACAGATGCAAAATTTACTAAAGTTTAAAGTGAAACTGAAAGAGTACTTGCTTGACCACTGCTTCTATTCTGTTTCAGAGTTTTTAGAGTACCAGAAAAGTGTAGAGTAATTGCTCAAATATTCTTAATAAGTCTATCATTTTATTTTATTATATTAAATTTGTCACGAATATTCAAGATGTATTGAATAATTTTTAATTATTTATCCTTTCAAAATAACAATGTGTGTGATGTTGTATATACTGTACCAACCTGACTTGTCCTACATCGTTTGTGCAAAATATGTACCTAAACACGATTTAAAGGACCAATAAAGAAATACAAATACAAAATACATACAAACACACACCAGATATGACCTGAAAGTGGTTAAGTATCACGCACTCTGCACGCAAACTGACTACACTGTAGTCTTACCTTTTTGCTCAATAATTCTGGTCACAGCTTTCCCAGGATTTTACTGTGGCAGGTCGTATTGTGCTCTGACTCTTATAGTCAGTCTGGTACCTCTCCATGGTTGATGATTATATTTAAATATACCACGTATATCACTACACAATAATGGTTACACAATTATACAAATACATAAAAGTTAATTACACAAATACATATATACATTTAAATATTATTCTCTGTAATAGAAGTATATTGAATTAGGTATTGCGCACATATATAGTGGCAACTGCAACTGTTTGCGCCCCACGTTGGGTGCCAGTTATTCTGTCTCCCCTACTCCACCTCTCACTTTTTTACTATTGGAGCTAATTTTATTCAGTTTGTGGTTTTATTTATTTAGATATGATTATATACGTGTAGAAGCAACTAAGTTGGTACATGGTAACTAGTAACTTTGCTTTACGATATTAAAGTCTGGATTTGCAATGTTCAGACTGATATAAAACTGAAACTGAGAGCTGATGGCAATACACAAAATTATTTGTAACAAGTTGCTATGGTTTTGATTCAATGTTATTACACTGTCTTTATATGGTAATTCTTTCTTCATAAAAGCAAGTAACTTTGAGTAATGTTGAGTAAATATTTCACTTTGGCTGTATGAGTCACATTAGCACACATTTGTTAAGTTCAGACAAAGAGTGGGAGAGGGAATAAACACTTATCATAAATGTGCCACACCATGGATCAAATTACTGCTTTTCCACATCTGCTCTGGATAATCACGTAGGGAACATTCACTTGCTACTGTAACGTAATCAAGAAAGAAAGAAAACTGTATCTGAACTCACTACCTTGCCTCGTATTTAGAAAAGTCAGTAACGAAATACAAATGATCGTTACAGCACTGAATGTTGGTTACGTTATGCAGTGGATTTTTGAATACTGTTAATTAGACCAGGCGCACGGATAGCCCGCGTTCTCTTAATCTCAGGGAAAAAATGTTAAATATTGCTTTAGTTTCACAGAGGAGACCTTGACACAAGATGTGAAAATGATAAAGTCATAACACAGTTATTCGTTATATTTTTGTGCCCACATAGAACGTGTCGCACAGTACCTTCCAAATCAAACTGAGAAATGCACTGAATAATATAATATAGTCTGCCGGCACTGCTGGATGCTGTAAGAACATGTTAAATATTATTATGTTACCTCGCTTTACCGGTGAGGCGACTGCGATGTCTGAAATAAATATTTTTTAAATGTGCCGCGTCTGCGGCCGTTGCCCTCGCAGATTGGTACAGCAGCTTCCACTAAATTAAATGCTGAAAATGTCTAAATTATTTACGGGACGAATTACTGGCAACTTAAGAAATTATTTTAAAATCATATTTGCTCAAACTCTATACATTCAAACAAAAATGCAATAATTTTACACACCTTTTCCCAACAACTCGCCTAATGGCGGATCTCAAGCTTCATGAACAAAAGACTCACGGCCAGCATATAGATTTGATTAACACGCAAGTGTTACTCTTAACGAATCCCAAGGAGAACAGAGAGATTATTACAATGCTTTTTACTATTTATACATGTACTGAATTGTATTGTTTATCTGAGACGCAGATCATAATCACCAATTCATTTAACAAGAATACGATTTTTAAAGATAATAATATGTCATGGATTCAAAGTTAAAAAATGCATAAAACGTCAAATAATTATGAATGTTCTACATACACACACAGTATATTCGTGAAATGTTTACACAGTCTTGCTTCATTGCTTCACTTGGTCATGTTTATTCGTGTTTAAATTATTTCTCTTTGGCAGTGTGCGTGGCACTGTATTGATACACGTTAACTGGTCTTACACAAAAATTCTATCACACGCTTTTTGTGACGACTGGCCAGGAAACGCTACAAGATGCACTACATAAATAAAGTACTGAATTTTGGACGGATGCTCACTAACATTCCTGCCGAGGAACAATTCGCAAATCTTGCCGTCGCACCTCGGGAATGGAATCTACTCACAGCATTGAATAATAGTTTCTTTTCATGACACATGACATTATGTAGGAAACACAGGAGGTGTTAGAAACGTGGTTATTGATGTCAGATCTCCAAAAGATCATCCTTTGAATGCAACTTAACTACGTGATAACTGATCCTTCACAGGTAATAATGAGCTGTGACAAGCTACCAGGCAAAAAATGCTGTTTTTATTTGCACTCTGTTCTAATGAGGACCATACCAGCGCAGAGAAAATTATCAGTGAGAGACTGCACAAACGGACCATAAGAAAATTGTGTAACTTGGCGTTAATCCAAATTTCGCCGCTACCGTTAAATACCGATCGACGACCGACTAAAAGTTGCGCGTTGTTTTGTATATATATTACAGTAAAGTCAGTGGAAGGAAGCAAAACGTCACACATAAAAAATGTTACGAAAAAACACATACACGCATTTGTGAATCATTTCTCGAAACGCGTTGCGTAAAATATCAACAAAATAATATCCTGACTAGTAAAACAATAGTTAAAACAAATGTATTGTCACGACCTTACACAGACAATATCTAATGGATCAAATCCAAGTATCTACATAAAAAAATGGTTCTTACCGTTAGTAGCGCCCAATGCCACGACTGATTCACAATGACACAATGTACTGCGCGCTAAAGTGCCCAGTAGGCTGGAGAAACACAGGGATGGGGGAGGGAGGCGGTAGGGGAGGGTGTAGACAAATGTGGAGGGGAAGTCCCGTCCCAAAGCGGCTGATTTTTTTGCATGAGCAACACACAATCAAGGCTGCTTGCTACTGCGAATTGTTGAACGAGGCAAGAGTTGCATATCGATTGTTACGAGTCTCGTAACAATATTTTACTAAGAAATTACTATGAATTACTATTATTAATACTTCACAATCAATTGATCACTCTCACTCTTGACTGACCTTCACACTTGCACTCGCTACAACTAGGACTTCTTACTCATTCATTCTTCAGTCTTAATATTTCTGCTTCTGAATGTGAACTAGCTTCCTTATTCGATAAATAGTCCGTATTTATAATGCTACGTGTCGAAGGTTCTCTGACAAGAAAACAGCAGAATACTCGCGAATTTTCTCGAACGAGTGACAGACAGATCACTAGAATGGCCGCGATTTTTCTCGTAGGCATGTCTTAGCTACGAGGGCGGATCACATATAAACGGGACTTTATTTTTTATTTAAATTCATTTATTGAAAAACGCGAGACAATTATAATTTGTTTTTCTACATAGCCTCCTGCTTTGTTCCAGCGCATGGGCATCTTTTTGATGCCCGCATCATAAAAAGAACTGGGTCGTGTCACCAGCCAGTTGCGCACGAAGTCTTCCACACTCTCGCCATCTTCAAACCGTCGCTCGCGTAGAGCTCTTTTAGGTGGTCCGAATAAATGGAAATCGCAGGGCGATAAGTACGGGGCTGTAGGGACGGTAATCGAGTGTAGTCCAGCGCATTTCCTGCAGCTCGGAGACAGTTAGGCTACGGCCACACTTCCGTTTTTTGAAGGTGGACGCTCAGCGTCAAAAGGCGAAACAGTTGTAGGCAGGCTGGAGAAGGCCAGTAGTGGCCACACACAGCGTCTTCTGCCAACGCACGACGGGAAAAAGACGCTTCTCACATTGCGTAGCTTCTCAACACAAAGTAGTGTGCGTAGTCAAGAGTTTCATTACAGTTTTTTCAATGTGTGAGATGGAAAAAATTGAACTTGATAGCGAACGTATTATTTTACAAGTTCAAGCTCGACCTTTTCTACGCGACATTCAAAATGCGGATTATAAAAACAGACAAAAAAGAAGAGACAGTTGGCTAGCTGTGACGTTGTTGGTGAAGGCTGGGACAATATGAGCAAAGAAACAAAAGAAGCCTCAGGTAAGTGTAGTAAAAACATTTAATTTGGGTAGTATAAAAGATCAAAAATACAATAAAATTTTTAAATTTTATGAAAGACATCTGGTGAATTACATTTGTTAAATTAAGTAAGCACAAGTCACAATATATGCGCTTTATTGTAGAATATTAGAGATGTCTTGTTATGCCAGCAGTCTTTTTCACACAGCAATGTTTGCGTGTCGGTTTTGCCAGAATACAAACTGATCTCTTGTGTGTGTTCCTTTCACAGTCCCTCTTGTCCCCTGGGCCGGAACGCTGTCCAAAGGACACGATAACGTGTCTGCAAAGTTGTACCCATCGTTTTCGCTCACAAAGTTGTGCAGTACACAAGTGCCTTTAACAATGATGTCAACCAAATCGATAATGACGTCAATCGGACGGTGGAATATGCGCCATTTATTGGCTTAAATGCGTAATGCACAGTAATCGACCAGATGTACCGTTTGGTAAGGGGGCTGGTGGTGGTAATGGTAAATTGTTGGAATTGAGTTCCTTGCCAAAATTAGTACTTTTCAGGATGTTTGAATCTCCCTCGTGTCCAAAGGTGCCATTAAAACTATTGAAAAATACTTCTTGTAGTTAAAGTATTAACTACTCGATCCCCATAGATTGATCACTCTAATATGCTTACCATCAATACGTCCCACGCAATGTGGAAAATTGGCTTTTTTTCAAACTGTATACAAATATTCAACCAATCTTCAGCAATTAATTGTTTCATATTTTGGCGTTGCATTGTTTCCCAGACTGCTGAGCATGTCTCTCGAATAACCTTTGAAATTGCTTAACGTCCAAGTAAAATACTGGAAGTGTAGAGATCTGATGGAATTGCCAGTTGCGAGATACCTACAATGAAACACTGATAATGGGTTAAAAGTAGAACCAATATTTATATTAAGTGGTTTTTTTAAGCATGTGCATAAAAAGTGGAAGAGAATTAAGGATTGCTACTACAAAAATGTGAAAATGCACGATGGCAAAAGTGGAGATTCATCAAAACCCACAGACAGTTATCATTTCTCCAATCTTTATGTGTAGAAAGAGGGTGAGTATTCAATATTTATAGTGTTCGTGCATTTTTAAGTTCCAGGCTGAGGCATGCATGGCCACAAATTATAAAATGGTACTGTGGACAATTACAGTTTTCTCTTTTTACCACAGGACACCTCGGAATATGGCTGTCGATCTAACAGAAAGTACGCAAGACGATGACAACAACACTGCACAACAAGAAGCAAACGCGACACCTGACATACAACATACTACAATCGAAGCCTCTCCCCCTGCTCGCATAGCGCAGAGGGGGAAAGAAAGTCCATTTCCGAAGAAACGAAAACAGGACGGGTTTGAAAAAGAGTTGTCGGCCGTTTTGGAAACGAGTTTGCAACAATCACATACAAAGGAACCTAGAACTAACGATCCAGATGAAATGTTCTTACTTTCACAAATGCCCCTTATTAAGAACTTTAGCCCAGCTGACAAGATGGATTTTCAATTGAAATATTTACAATTTGTTCAGTCCTACACACATGCACAGCCGTCCAGAATTACATCTGAAAGTGACCAACAATTTCTCAGTTCAAAGGCAGCACACCTACAATGATCTTCGAGGAAAAAATCAGAAGATTCAGTCCTGTCCTTTTATGCATTGTAAACAAATAATACAATAATTAATAAAGCTTCATTTACCTCGGAGTAGTTGATAGTTTTTCTTCAGCCCTTATACAGTCACGTAGTCGAGTGCTTCTTCCAGTAATATGATTCGACAAATTAGACAGCAGATTAGTAGACTTCCTGTAGTACTCAAAAAACTTTTCGGGGTTTTCTTTAAGTTTATTGTGTGGCAGATTGCATGTTCCCTTCTCTGATCTGTCCTCCATTATTGGATGAATCCAAAAACGTCTTTTTGTCTACGTCGCGTCCGTCGAATCAGTAACAATTCACCACATATTATTGTTGCAGATTGTTTACTTAATACGTTCATTTCTCAATGCGGCGATGTCACCCAGGCAGGTCTGAAACGCTACTGAGCCATACATGGCCACGTTCACGTCTTTGGTCGCTGGGACGCGTTGCGCTGAAAGAAGCTACAGGTATATACACGGTCGAGTGTGGCCACCGCCATCCGACTTTTGAAGCTGCTTCTTTAGGCGCTGAGCGCCCAGCTTCAAAAAGCGCAAGTGTGGCCGTAGCCTTGGACCTGCAGTATGAGGTCGCGCATTGTCGTGGAGGAGGATGACCTGTCGAATCGACTGGTCTCGTCTTCTGCGGCGATATGCAACTCTCGCCTTGTTCAACAGTTCGCAGTAGTAAGCAGCATTGATTGTGCGTCGCTCATGCGAAAACTCAAATCAGCAAAATGCCTCGCTGAGCGAAGAAAACCGTTGAAAAACCTCGCCAGCTGACATTCGAGTCTTGGATTTCACTGGTGCTGCCTCCCCTTCCCTCCGCCACTCCTTACTGGCTTCTTTGGATTCTTGAGTGTAGTGGTGGACCCATGTTTCGTCGCAGGTGACGATCCGACTAAAAAATGCATCATCTTCTTCCGCAAACCTTTCTGTAAGCCTCTGACAGACCTCCAAGCGTCTCAACATCAGATTTTCGGTCAAAAGTTTAGGGACCCATCTGGAACACACTTTACGGAACTGTAGGTCATTTTTGATGATTGCTTGACAGCTCCCATAACTGATTTTCCGACTTTTTTTGCAATTTCTGATACTATCGCCCGTCGATCGTCGTCAATAATGTCTTTACCCGCACGAATGTTTCTGTCTGTAATGCTGGTCCCAGGGCGGCGATCGTGTTGCTGATTTTCCACACGTCGTTGTCCTTCCTTGAACTTTTTATGCCAGGCAAACACAGGCGTCCCTGACAATGTTTTACCACCGAACTGTGCAGTCAGTCTTTGGCAAATTTCCACCGCTGTAACTCCTTCACGAAAAAGAAATTTGATAATTATGCGTTGCGCAATGGAGGGGTGCACCTGTTGCTCGGACATGGTGAGCATTACTGACGAAACGGCGGGAAATATCTAACAGAACGCTCTGCTCACTTCTAAAGCTACGTTTTCCTAGCTGTGGGAATTTGTGGCAGCGTGCTGCGAAATACGCTTCCATCTTCCGCTGTGCGATGCGGGTCTCGGGGCGCTGCCTGAAACGTTTTCCTAGGCGCGGAACGGTGCGCGTCAGAACCTAAGAAATGAAAATTGTTTTTTTAGAATTTGGTAACTGCACCTGATAGAGTGATACGTGTGCTACCTCCTGGTACCTTTTTCATAACTCAATGAAACTTTTGTGCGACTGAAATAGATAAATATTTAAGATTTTAAGAAAAGTTCGTTTTTCGCGCTACTCGATATTTATCATGCCGTATCTCCTAAACAGAGAGTCGTACAACGACATAACTTTATAGTTGCCTTCAGTAGTATATGTCGATAACGTCTCCAAAAGTTCTGGCCAATAGAATAAAATGTAACGTCTGGCGCGGAACTTTAATCAAACCAACGGACAAAATGCAGTAAGCGACAAACTTTTCCCCATTACATTTTTTTGTTGGGGGGTGAAAGCGAGAAAAAGTTTCGGAAAGGTTTGAAATAATTTTTACAGTTTGCTAGATATTGGTGCGTGCTCTCCTAGACGAGAGCAGTTCCGTGCGGTTCATTGGCGCTATTTCCTGCGCGCTGCGAAGCGGTTTCTGGCTAGCGGCAGTAGCAGCGGAGGCAGTGAAGGCCAAATATTGCAGCTCATGCTCGTGCTAGAAAACTGTTAATTTTGGTACTCCGAAAGTACGTGGAAGTTAGGGAAGAGGAGGAGGACTGTATGCTATTGGAAAGAGTACTCATTAAGCACAAAGCAGTGAGACGAATTTTCTTGCATCGTGAAGAAGCAGGAGCATATAAAATTTTAGTTACAAAACATTTTCTGGACGATGCAGAGAAGTTTAGGCATTTTTCAGATTCACACCCGACCAGTTTCATTATCTTCTTTCGTTAGTTGAAGAGAAACCGAGAAGTAATTCCTGTAACCGAGTCACATTTCTACTTACTTATTTTATTCATTTTTCCTCCTGCTTATGCCCAAATTAAGCCCTTTTTTATTTGATTTTTCCAATCGGCGTCGGCCATATTCCACAAATTTTGCTTTTCGGAAACCAGTTCGATAAGTTGCTCATCATTTGAGGTAGAGAAGCGGTCAGCCGACATTTCTGGAGGTTGTTTCTGTGACAACTCTGTTGCCTGTGCGCGCCTGTGCAGCTGTCGTCTCGCTGGTGCCCAGTTTGTCTGCCCCCACTCCTCCGCAGGTAAATCGCTGCGACTTACGGGACAGACTCCTGAACGTGACACGTGAGCGTTTCTCGCAGGCGGAGCCAGCTGCGGCACTGCGATGTACACACACTGGGAAAACGGTCTCGTATGCCCGCATAATGTTGAGTGGGCAGCGGCGTCTCGCACGCGTTTTACGCAGCACGCTGCAGGAAATTCCCGCAGCTAGGAAAACGCAGCTTAAGGGTCCCAGAAGCGCGGGGACGCCCCTACCAACTGTTGATGTTCGGTAACAAAATTTCAGTTTATATTTGATTCCCCCTCGTACCTATGTGCCAGACAGAAACGTCTAAAATACCAAGACGCGGACGCGCGGGCTACATAGGAAAGTAAAACCACTCGATTCAGTTGAGTCGACTGGCGAAGGAAACGAAGGAATAGCGTGCGCGGGCGGCCCCCGCAAGGGGCGGATATGAGTCGTGTGAAGTTAGCACCCCTTTTTCGAGAAATATACATTTTTTCAGAGTTCTTGATAGATATGGCATAGTTCTAGAGTTCTTTGTACAAAATTTCAATAGTTCTGCAGAATTTAGGGAAGAAAACAACAATACTCGAAAAAAATTTTCTATCGAAATCATTTTTTGTCAATTTTCGCAAAAATTAAACTGGTACAACAGTTCTGAGGACAGTTCTGAACAGAACCCCAAGAGCTCTATCGAAAATCCTAATAACAATTTTTCTATGGCGATAATAGTTTGTGATAAATTGATTTAATGTGGGACACACTTTCTCTACAGAAAATATAAATATATTCGTATAACAGTTCTGATGACAGTTCTGGACACCACGTGAAGAGTTCTATCGAAATTCCTAGTAGAATTTTTTAGTGCAGGTAATAGTTTAAGAGGTAATCGCAACTTAATTAAGAACCCCATAAGAGCTCCTACTGTGAAGCTGGCACCCTTTTTTTCAGAAATATATATTTTTTTCAGAGTTCTTGATAGATAAGTCATAGTTATA
This sequence comes from Schistocerca americana, assembly GCF_021461395.2. Classification (NCBI taxonomy): domain Eukaryota; kingdom Metazoa; phylum Arthropoda; class Insecta; order Orthoptera; family Acrididae; genus Schistocerca; species Schistocerca americana. The sequence goes on along the minus strand of NC_060124.1, from coordinate 595,319,495 downwards.
GAGTTCTCGGTACAAAATTTCAATAGTTATGCAGAATTTAGCGAGGAAAACAACATTGTATAACAAAGCTGATTCATGAACCCTTTCCTTTTGATACAATTCTTCCTGTTGCCACAATAAATCACTTGTGCAAAGATTCCAACTGTACTGATCATTACAAAAATACAACCATTGACCAGCGGCGCACATTTCTTGCAGCGTTGTACAAAGCATTCGGCTTATCCGCTGTGAAAATACCACAGTTAACGCTATTTTAAAATTTGCGGTGTATGGCTTCCGTTTATCTACAATGTCAGCATCTATCGAATTATCTTCATGCAAACGTGATGCCTGGATCACTCACTTCCCCTTTTAGGTACGGAGGAAACTAGAGTTCAGTCTTGTGGAAGTCAAAAAAGGAAATGTGGGCAGCCCTTCTTTTACTGATAGCAAACTCTAGAGAAATCTCTACACTTGTTTTTCTTCATCATGCCAACAAAAGAAAAACTCTCCCTTCATAGCTCTATTATCATTCCAGTACTAGTAAACCAGTTGTCCGCTTTCACATTTCGACCTGACTGATATATAGGTTTACACAGTCACAGAACAACATCAAATTGTTTATTGCTCAGTTGGTAAATCCTTCTGGTTGCAACACAGCGTATATTTCCAAATTGTACAGGTAAAATACTTAAGAATCCACACTTAAGAATCCATACTCGTTTGTTTTGATTGATACATATTGGCGAAAACTGTACCTTCCACAGAATCCTTCCAGCTTCTTGCCTACTGTAACATTTTCTCCAAGGGTGTAATATTTGTGGTAGTTGCGTACAAACACAGTAAATATTTCCCGAATAGCTGTTAGCTTGTCTAATTGTCTCCTTTCATCACGAATAGTGCGACTGTAAAATCTAAGTCTCTCCAGAATAAATTTGAAACGTTTTATGTTCGTTTGCGAGGTGAAATTTTTCAATGCCATCACCATCAGTTCCACACAGATCTTCCAGGCTTTATCTGTTACTTTTGTTAACAACAATTAAAAACAAGAGACTGATGAAGGCTTTCAATTCAATATCATCTATTGATTTTACCCCTCTCTCACGCTGAAATGAGGCTTTGATGCTCTCAAAATTCTGATTGGAATACAAAACTACAATAGACAAATATCGTTATCTATGAGGCAATTACAGCATCACAAATGCTGCTTTGGCTGCACCTATTGGTACAGGTAAATTTCGAATAATATTATGCTCTTCGAACAACATGCTTCGAATTTCTTCAACATTATCTAGTACTTCCCACTTAAAATAATAAAATTCCTATAAAATAATGCAACCAGGCGCAGTGTATTAATCTGATATTTGACGTTCAGACAGCGGACACTGACTATTAAACAGTTCAAACAGAATTTAAGTGCAGTTTACATTCTGGATTAGCTTTGTACTACACACTACGTTGATAAACAAATAAACTAATCGCTGAAATGAAATACGAAAGGGCACAGTGGATAAAAACGAGCAATCGGCTCATATCTCATCAAGAGAGCATTAGCGTCGATACTGAATCATACATACAACAATGAAAGGCACACATGAAGTGTATATTTTTAGAATCAGGAAGAACCAGATGAATTTTATCACGTAAAACAGTAATTGTTTTGAACTCTCATGACATCCAGGACCCACTAACAGCTAAAAATATGCCCAGGACCCTCATGGATGAAAGTTATATTGCAACATCACCAGCCGCTAGGATACATAAAAACATGTGCTGTGTGTAACGAATAAATTTGAAATTGATGTCGTTAATATTGTTGCAAACATTTGTTCTAGTTAGAAAGGAAGTGTGGAAGTTTGATGAGTTACACTACAGCGAGAGTTAAAAGTCTTTACAATGTATAGAAATGTAAGTATATTTACTGAATATATCGTACAAACGAACTAAGTAGTATGTTTAAATCGTAATTCAATACATGACTGATAGAGGTGTTATAATGTTGAGGGGATACAGTATTAAAGTTAATAAGAAGTTCGAAATTTGTAAATAAGAACCTCGTTTATTTGGTCCTCAATAATCCGGATTTCCGGTTTATCCGGATTCATATTTTGTGTCCCTTGGTATTTTTCTCTTTTTTTTTCTTATAACACGAAGATGTGTAGTCGGTGAGGTACATAGGCTGCTTATCACCAGGCCGGTAATTTAGTCTAGTACTGAGTGATAAGGAACTCAGAGTGTGTGAATGACATTGTTTCTCAAGTATTGTACATTAATATAACGGTGTATTGATGCCCATCAAGTAAGTTGCATAGTAACCACGCCAACAGCACTCCACCACAGCTCATTGTACCTCTGGTGCGATTCTCGACAGGTGTGACACCATCTGGTTAGTGGCGCGTGTGAATGTATCTGCTCTCTCAGCCATCTGTTTGTTTTGCACTGACGAGCCTTCTCTCCTTGAATCATCTAAGCGTGCACATCCCACGCTTCCACCTACAGTTACTACAGTCAGTCTTAAGAAGGTGTACTGGCATTTGTATAGTGCTGAACATTTAGACTTTTTGTATTTAGTAGAATATACATCCGGTTTTCGATTTTCGGTTTTCCAAAATAAAAGTGAGAATTTACGATCGTACTCATAGCTGTACTTCCAGCAGTACTTCATCTCCTGCGTTCCCAATTTCGTAGAAGTTGTCCTACGAAAATTGCAGAAGAAGCACTCCTGGACGAAAGGATATTGTGACGATATTCTTTGGTCACAGCCTGGGGTTAGAGACCCGGTTCGGCACACAGTTTTTATCTGCCAGTAAGTTTCACATCGGCGCACACCCACTGCAGAGTGAACACACAATCTATTTCATAATATACTGGCACCATAAAAATGTTATGAGGGTTTTTAAAAGAACTCTTTCGGTGCAATCCAGAACTGGCAGCAAAAGGGTTGTGCCAATTTATTATAATGCAGACCAAGTGGGTCTCTCGAAAATGCTATTATCTCATTAACTGTTATCCCCACAAAAAATGTTATTACAGTTGTCGGTAGAACTCTTAGGGTCGTATTAAGAAATGCCGTCAGATCTTTTGTACGAATTTATTACTTTTACATGACAAAAGTGAGTCCCACATTAATTATCTCATATAATGTCATTGTCACAAATAATGTTATTACAGTTTTTGGTAGAACTCTGTGGGTGATATTCAGAACTGTCATCAGAACTATTCTACGAATTTTGCTATATTAGATAAAGTGAGTATCAGATTAAAACAATTATTGTATAAACTATTATCGCCACAAAAATGTTCTTATCATTTTCAATGCAACTCTTCCGGTGCTATCCAGAACTGCCAACAGAACTGTTATACAAATTTATTTTTTCCAAACTGACAAATAATTTTTTACCATACCAAAATTTTGCCGTGTTATTGTTTTCTTCCCGAAATTCTGTAGAACTATTCGTGTTTTGAGCAGGGAAATCTAGAACTAGTGCATATATATCAAGAACTGTGAAAAAAATTTATATTTATCGTAAAAGGGGTTCAAACTTCACGGGAAATGCTCATAAGCATTCCTTAATAATGGCAGTTACTACGTAAACAATTACCTGCACAGAATATGTTACTAGTTTTTTCGATAGAACTCTTACAATGCTATCCAGAGCTGGCATCAGAGCATACGAACAGACATAATTTTTTTTTTTTGAGTAAGAGTGCCCCACAATTAATCAGTTACCATACAAACTATTACAACCACAAAAAATGTTATTATGATTATAGATAGAAGTCTTGACGTGTTAACCAGAACTGTTCATCAAAACTGTTGAACGAATTTACTTTTTCTGTGGAGAAAGTGGGTCTAACATCAAAGCAGTTACCGTATAAACTACCATCGCCACAAAAAGATGTTATTAGGATTTTCGATAGAGCTCTTGGTGTTCTGTTCAGAACTGTTGTACGAATTTACTTTTTGCGAAAATTGACAAAGAATGTATTCGATACGAAAATTTTTTCGAATATTGTTGTTTTCTTCGCTAAATTCTGCAGAACTATTGAAATTTTGTACAAAGAACTCTAGAACTATGCCATATCTATCAAGAACTCTGAAAAAAATGTATATTTCTCGAAAAAGGGGTGCTAACTTCACACGACTGCGGATATGTATTGGTAAATATTAAGCGCGGTCCCTCCACGCCCACACTTGAATGGTGACCATTCAAAAAGATCTCTCACCTCTTCTTTGGTTAGTATCTAAACATAATTCTGCCGAAAATGCAGCGATTTATTTTCGCCTGGTTTGTTAACCATTTGTAACTTTCAGAGAAGCGTCACGAGTAGGGAATTTTGAGTTAAAGCTAAACATTTCTCTTGTTGCCGTGTTTAAACTTCGCTTCTTGTTGTTGTGGCCTTCAGTCCGAAGACTGGTTTGGTGCAGCTCTCCGTGCTACTCTATCCTGTGCAACCCTCTTCATCTCCGAGTAAGCACTGCAACCTACATCCTCCTGAATCTGCTTACTGCACTCATCTCTTGGTCTCCCTCTACAATTTTTACCCCACACGCTTCCCTCCAGTACTAAACTGGTGATCCCTTGATGTCTCAGAACGTGTCCTACCAACCGATCCCTTCTTTTGGTCAGGTTGTACCACCGACATGCATACTCTGCAAATCGAACTACCTCCACAATTTTATATTATTCCAATCTCGTAAAGCGTGCGGAAAGAACGAACACCTGTGTCTTCCCGTGCGAGCTCCGATTTCCCTTATTTTATTGTGGTGAGCGTTTCTCCCTATGTAGGTCGGCGTCAACAAAATATTTTCGCATTCGGAGGAGAAAGTTGGTGATTGGAATTTCGTGAGAAGATTCCACCGCAACGAAAAACGCCTTTGTTTTAGTGATGGCCACTCCAAATCCTGTATCTTGTCCTTAATACTCTTTCCTCTCCCCTATTTCACGATGAAACAAAACGTGCTGCCGTTCTTTGAACTTCTTCGATGTACTCCGTCAATCCTATCTGGTAAGTATTGCACAGCAGTATGCTAAAAGAGGGCGGACAAGCGTAGTGTAGGCAGCCTCCCTAGTAGACCTGTTACATTTTCTAAGTGTCCTGCCAATAAAACCCAGACTTTGGTTAGCCTTCCCCACAACATTTGTATGTGTTCTTTCCAATTTAAGTTGTTCGTAATTGTAATTCCTAGGTATTTAGTTGAATTTACGGCCTTTAGATTTGACTGATTTATCGTCTAACCGAAGTTTAACGGATTCCTTTTAGCACTGATGTGAATGACCTCACTCTTTTCGTTATTTCGGGGCAAATGCCAATTTTCGCACCATGTAGATACCTTTTCTAAATAGTTTTGCAATTTGTTTTGATCTTCTGATGACTTTATTAGTCGATAAACGACAGCATCATCTGCAAACAACCTAAGAGGGCTGCTTAGATTGTCTTCCAAAGCATTTATTGAGATAAGGAACAGCAAAATGCCTATAGCGCTACCTTGGGGAACGCCAGAAATCACTTCTGTTTTCCTCGATGACTTTCAGCCGAGTACTACGAACTGTGACCTCTCTGACAGGAAATCACGAATCCAATCACATAGCTGAGACGATATACCATAACCACGGAATTTCACTATAAGCCGCTTTTTTGGTACAGTTTCAGAAGCCTTCCGGAAACCCAAAATACGGAATCAATTTGAAATCCCTTGTCAATGGCACTCAACACTTCCTGCAAGTAAAGAGCTAGTTGGGTTTCACAAGAACGTTTTCTAAATTCGTGTTGACTGTGTGTCAATTGACCGTTTTCTTGGAGGTAATTCATAATGTTCGAACACAATATATGTTCCAAAATCCTGCTGCATCTCGACGTTAATGATACGGGACCTTTCTTGAATATTGGTGTGACCTGTGCAACTTTCCAGTCCTTGGCTGCAGATATTTCGTGAGTGAACAGTTGTATATGATTGTTAAGTATGGAGGTAATGCATCAGCATAATCCGAAAGGAACCTAACTGGTATACAGTCAGGACCAGAAGACTTGCTTTTATTAAGTGTTTAAAGTTGCTTCACTACTCCGAGGATATCTACTGCATGGGGGCTTAATTATTATTATATGCAAATATTTTTAGTAGCTGTAAGTCCGATTATGCTGTTTCGTAAGCGGTTGGCCCTGACTAGTTTTAGTACGCAATCTGACTGCATAGAACAACAACGAAGAATGAAATGAAAATTTCCTGTTAACACAATTAATTAATTAAGTCCCCAGCAACTATGAAACCTACGAAACCAAAGCACAAGTGTAATTGTTCTGTGTGTGGGAGTGTGACTCAACGTACACATCTGGCACGGTTCTTCTTCAACAAGACAAGAAATATCAAATACCATTTATACTGATGTGATAGAAAAAAATTAGAAATACTATAATTGCGCAAGAAACCAAGAATTACACTCTAATACAAGAACACACGCCAGATGCTTTGTTGACTGAACCTGTAATGACGCATTATTCAGGACACTGAAATAATGAGAGAGAAAAGATATTTTTTTTTTTTTTTACCTTCGTTGATATTGATGAAAAGCACTCTAAACATTACAATCTTTCCACACCGACTCTCCTCTACGACATCTCAGCAAGCACTTCGACTACCACGAGTTCTCAACAAGCACTTTTCACTAGCACATCTCAACAAGCACTGACTACCACGAGTTCTCCCCAAGCACTGCCTGTGGAGGCGGCTGAATAATACTCTTTGGCGCAATCTCTGGCGCAGTGGCTCAGTGTAGCCACCTTTCACTACTTCTGCGTTACTCATGTTGGCAGCTGTCCTTGATCTGAATTTTGGAATATTTACTTCGTCTTTTTCGGTGAAGGACTTTCCGAAGGCTCTGCTTAGTAACTTTGCTTTCGCAGCACTGTCTCTTCTCCCCAATTCTATTCAGAACCTCCTCATTAGTTACGGGATCCACCCATCTAATCTTCAGCATTCTTCTGTAGCACCATACTTCAATATTTTGCCAAAACTCTGCGAAGTTTACAAAGTATTACTCCACTAACACGCTGCGCAGACGCAATTGCGACAGAATTCAGAATCAGTGGTTTATTAAGTGAGGAACTGAGGAAAAGTAAGTTCAGCACCTTATGAAAAAGCACATCCACGGTACAAAGTATACGTATAGTGACTTCCGTTCCAAAACCCATAGCATTTCTCGCTTCACCAGCTATCGATACCCCTTAAAAATTACATTATTTCATCGAAAAAGTCTGTAGTTAGTGGGATAGCACGGTAAACAATGAAGTTTTGCTAATAACCAAACGGCAAATTACTCTCCTCTTTGTGTGCTATAATTTGCCAAAATCTCATTTCGATATCTCAGGCAATTTATGAAATATGAGAAAAATGCTGTGGATGTTTCACTCTAGCTTTATTGCTGGCGCTGTGCGATCGCAAATGAATGCGCTACGTCATGACATTTTTATCGAGATTGGTGACAGACAGAGAGCTCCAACCAAGTCTAAAAAAAAATTCAATATTAGCTAAATTTCGTACGCAACAACATACTACGTAATATGAACCAGACCCAATATCATAGCGACCCCTATTTTTCATTGCAAACTTTTTCGAATTTCACGCAGTGTCTAACTTCCACGTGAATATCACAATGACTGTGACCATTAACGAAATGATGGGCAAAATTAACCTGACATATAAAGCTACAAGTAAAGAAAAATGAAACTTTTTACTCAATAGTTTCTGGAAAATCTTTTGAGAAAGACTGCACGGCGTGCGCGTCGATTCTGTCATCGCCGACCGACCGAAAGATGGCAACGGCGTCCCCTTCTGAGCAAACGAATGACCTCGCCCGGCGCTTTGGACGACAACTGTTCACTGCGCATCTCCCACCGTATGCAATCACTATTACGGCTACGGCTGACGTTTGGTGCGGCAGTAAGACAGTCGGTGTTGCCTGTGCGAAACAGGGCGGGTCGCTAGAATTGTTATAAAATGCGGCTGTGAGCCGCGGGCCGCACCAATAATGACCACCACCGTTCCGATAGGTAACGAAACGTGTAACCAAACTCTGTCCTACTGTGTAGAACACTAGTTAGTCGATCACAGCGCCAGTACGAACACTTTTATATTTGCGTAATTTTAATCTGGGTCAAGAGTAGCTTCAAATCTCTAAAGCCACAAATAAATTTCCACTTCAACCTGATATTTACACTCAATGACTAAAGCAAAACATTATCACCATTATACTGAAATAAAAATTTCGTTGACAGTATTGACTGTTCTGCAGTAATATGCACCTCAGCAAGTCCACACTCGCAGATACTTTCTTTTTAATCCCCTTCGTCACTTGAAACGATGTTGTCTTACTCTAAAATGAGTTCAATAAAATTATGAAATGGATAGTTGCTACTCACCGTATTGAGGGGATGCTGAGTCGCAAATAGGCACAACAAAAGGGCTGTGTGAAAATGAGTTTTCGGCCAACAAGGCCAAAACACACAAACACAGACACACACACACACACACACACACCACACACACACACAAACGCAACTCACACGCACATGACGGCAGGCTCTGGCTGCTGAGGCCACACTAACATGAGTTCGGTACAATTAGCGTTCCCCTCCAATTGGTCAGTTTAACTTAGGTTGCCTTTACGGCGGCACCGAGAATGAACGCCAGATGCCGTAGCCTGAGATCGGCCGACAACATCGGCAGACAGTTCGGTGACGGTGTGTCCCATCTCCTCCTCCAGTTTTCGGCGGGATCGACGAGGTCATACATCCATAGGTTAGGTTTGTTCTGTGAAGGCGGTTAGAATATATTTTAACTTCCTAGGGCGAGACCGATGTCACGATGCGTGTGTGCTCGGAGGCGAGACTGCGTTGCGCGGCTTTTGCCACTAAAGACGCCGGACGCATGTGCACGAGCTGTACCCGCCTGGAAAGCAAAGTGCCGAGTACAGTACACTCCGCCCTCGGCAATCGGATATCCAGGCAAGTTTTATGGACATGTGAGGCGAAGGGAGAAACGCTCTGCTGCATTCTCGGGATGACACGTGATGATCTTGAAAAACAAAACACTCTGTGTATTTGTTGAGCAGCTACGTCAATTAACGTTCTATGACTGTCATTTCGCATGCTTGTGAGTCATGCATAAACTTTACAATAACATACTCCGTGCACATAAAGCACTGAAAAGTAGGAACACGTGCACCACTCATGCAAATCACTTCGCATAACAAAATCACAAACCTACTGACAGAAAAACGCTAGTAAGCGGAACAATTTGTAGACATCTACTACAACCCAAAAAAGATCCAGTACAATAACTATACGAAAAAGATACGCTGACCTTACTCCGACAAATTATTTGTCGAGATTATAATTTACGCCTGAAATTTCCGATATAGATTCTGCCTACTAGTTAGTTTCAATACACCTTCGGATCGTCCGTTACCGGCGCCACTGTGACCACAGCCTTACCCTAGACCAGTGGTTCCCGTCCTTTCTGTGAGCGTTATCCCTGAGTGTAACGAGGTATTAGCTAGTAGCTCCCACTGCTTACACCAAAACCTCAGTTTTTTGACATTATAACTGCTACTAAAATCGTCGCAGGAAGTGGCAACAAAACGGCTATTGACGTTGGAGTGTAAAATGTATGAGTCTCCCGACATGCCATCTGACTTTCAGGAAACCATCATCCACACATTTCCGAAGACGGCAAGACCTGACAAGTGCGAGAATTATCGCACAATCAGTTTAATAGCGCATGCATCCAAGAAGCTGACAGGCCGACCGGGGTGGCCGCGCGGTTCTAGGCGCTACAGTCTGGAACCGCGCTACCGCTACGGTCGCAGGTTCGAATCCTGCCTCGGGCATCGATGTGTGTGATGTCCTTAGGTTAGTTAGGTTTAAGTAGTTCTAAGTTCGGGGGGACTGATAACCTCAGATCTTGAGTCCCATAGTGCTCAGTCCCATTTGAACCAAGAAGCTGACAAAAAAAAAAAAAAAATATACAGAAGAATGGAAATAAAATTGAGGATGCGCTAGATGACGATCAGTTTGGCTTTAGGAAAAGTAAAGGCACGAGGGAGGCAAAGAAAAATCAAGACATGTTCACAGGATTTGTCGACCTGAAAAAAGCGTTCGACAATGTAAAATGGTACCGGATGTTCGAAATTCTGAGGAAAATAGGGGTAAGCTATAGGGAGAGACGGGTCATATACAATATGTACAAACAGCCAAGAGGGAATAATAAGAGTGGACGACCAAGGACGAAGTGCTCGTATTAAAAAAAGGTATAAGACATGGATGTAGTCTTTCTCCCCTACTGTTCAATCTGTGCATAGAGGAAGCAATGATGGAAATAAAAGAAAGATTCTGGAATTAAAATTCGAGGTGAAAGGATATCAATGGTACGATTCGCTGATGACATTGCTATCCTGAGTGAAAGTGAAGAAGAATTACACGATCTGCTGAATGGAATGAACAGTCTAATGAGTAGAGAGTACGGATTGAGAGTAAATCGAAGAAAGACTAACGTAACGAGAAGTAGTAGAAATGAGAACAGCGAGCAACTTAATATCAGGATCGATGGTCACGATGTAGATGAAGTTAAGGAATTCTGCTCCCTAAGCAGTAAAATAACCAATGACGAACGGAGCAAGGAGGACATCAAAAGCAGACTGGAAATGGCAAAAAGGGCTTTCCTGGCCAAGAGAAGTCTACTAATATCAAATAACGGCAGTAATTTGAGGAAGAAATTTCTGAGAATGTACGTCTGGAGTACAGCATTGTATGGTAGTGAAACATGGACTGTGAGAAAACCGGAACAGAAGAGAATCGAAGCATTTGAGATGTGGTGCTACAGACGAATGTTCAAACTTAGGTGGACTGATACGGTAAGGAATGACGAGGTTCTGTGCAGAATCGGAGAGGAAAGGTGAAGGGACAGGACGATAGAACATCTGTTAAGACATGAGTGATGTAGATTGCAAGTGCTACTCTGAGATGAAGAGGTGAGCACAGGAGAGGAATTCATTGCTGGCCGCATCAAACCAGTATGAAGACTGATGACCCAAAACGAAAAAAAAGAAAAAAAAAACAACTACTGCTTCTGTATTTAAAGCTCGTATTTGCTACCGCAGTTGAAAGCCGTCCTCATACTGGTTGCCTTCGACTGTACAGTGGAGACGGAAGAGCTGTGTCCACATATCAGGACGCATTTAGTAAGCATCGCTCGTGCGGAACTCAGCTCTTATGAAATCCTGCGAACCGTGGGTGAAGAGCAACGTGCGGACGCCACGCTCCCGGGTTCCCGGTGAGCGTCTGACACGGCGGCCCGCTGCAGACTGTTACCGAGCACACGGGCTGGCTTTCCAGGCGGAGACTCGTCAACAGACTGACTGTTATCTCGTACCTGACGGCCTGACCGCTGGGGCCCACTACGAGTTCCCGTCTAGACTCACACTTTCCTAGCAAATACGTGCGGTTTATAGGTTCCGAGCGTCAGGGATAAGCACGGTGGAACAGAATTTTTATTTCCAGAACTGTACATACGGAAGTTCGTACAAACATTTTACTTTTAGGGGTAAAATGTATCCTTCGTGTCGCTGATGGAAATGAAAATAAAGTTTTTTTTATTGTTGAGATGTCTCGAACCATCCTTCCACGCAAAGATCGGGCGGTTCTTGACAAACGGGACAAAAGTACCGCGATTCATGGAGTTTCTTTTGTTGCGTGCACACCCGCACTTTGTTCTCGGTGGCGGGCGTTGCCTCTAAATACTGAAAGCTGCCGCCTGCCACGATTTCCGTAAGAGTGTCTGGCATCTCATTCCCTGACCGAATAAATTTTTCTCTAAAAGTTAAAGACTTGATACTCCTTCCCGCTGTTTGATAATAAAACCGATGGGCATTGTGCAGATAAATTTCCGTTACACGTAGAGCAAGCTTTTTCGGCGGTCTAATAGTTTTCGCATTGCTGAACGAGACGACAGCACTTGATCTGACTGATCGACACCTGCCGCGCCACTGTCGTAGTCACAGACTTTGTTCTGTTTCGAGGCAACTTTCGAGTTTCGAATTTCCACCATTTTGGAAAGTAGCATATTAGAAATGATCGGGAATTCCCTTTCGTCCTTCGATTTGCAAACAACGACATTGTCATTGCTTTTCCAGGCCACCTCACCTTTCTTCAGTTTCATACTAACAAGGGAACCTCCCCATCGCACCCCCCTCAAATTTAGTTATAAGTTGGCACAGTGGATAGGCCTTGAAAAACTGAAAACAGATCAATCGAGAAAATAGGAAAAAGTTGTGTGGAACTATGAAACTATAAAAAAAAAAAAAATAAGCAAAATATACAAACTGAGTAGTCTATGCGCAAGATAGGCAACATCAAGGATCGTATGAGCTCAGGGGCGCCGTGGTCCCGTGGTTAGCGTGGGCAGCTGCGGAACCCGAGGTCCTTGGTTAAAGTCTTCCCTCGAGTGAAAAGTTTAATTTTTTATTTTCAGACAATTATTATCTGTCCGTCATCACTTTTTTGAGAGTGATTATTACATCCACAAGAAAACCCAAATCGGGCAAGGTAGAAGAATCTTTTTACCCATTCGCCAAGTGTGCAAGTTAGGTGGGTCGACAACATATTCCTGTCATGTGACGCACATGCCGTCACCAGTGTCGTATAGAATATATTAGATGTTTTTTCCTGTGGAGGAATCGGTTGACCTATGACCTTGCGATCGAATGTTTTCGGTTCCTATTGGAGAGGCACGTCCTTTCGTCTACTAATCGCAGACACTAAACTTATTACAGTGAACAGAGACGTCAATGAACGAACGGACAGATCATAACTTTGCGAAAATAAAGAAAGTAAACTTTTCACTCGAGAGAAGACTTGAACCAAGGACCTCTGGTTCCGCTGCTGCTCACGCTAACCACGGGAGCACTGTGCTCTTGAGCCTACGCTATCCTTGATGCTGCCTATCTTGCGCATGGACTACTCACTTTGTATATTTTGCTTTTTTTTTTTCATAGTTTCACACAACTTCTTCCTGTTTTCTCGATTGATTTGTGTTCAGTTTTTCAAGGCCTATCCACTGTGCCAACTTATAACTAAATCTGAGGGGGGTGCGATGGGGAGGTTCCCTTGTAAGCAAGGACTTTGAGATTTCTTTTCTGTCGTTACATAATGTTCCACACACATAGGGTTTGCAAGTCGACAACAGTTTCGTAAGTGACACTCACTCATAAAAAGTGTCCAATGAAGCACGAATCCTTTGTACAAGAAGCTTTCCCTCAGGTGTAAAACAACTTTAGATGCACGACCCATTCGCAATAGATTTTTATTATCAGAACCACACCATTAGATACACAGAGTTCATAAGTTTTTTACACCATACTTGGGTTTATAGTTCTTTACATATTGGCTGAAAAACATACTGCCTCGCCACAAACTATTGATTTGTCAGTGTAGAGAGTCTGGAACGTAATTACTGCTTGTGATGAGCTGTCTGAGGAGCGTAGATATCTAAGTAACAGCTGAAATCTGTCTCTACTCGTAATAGATCTCCAGAACGTGACACTGTAAAAAGGAGTTTCACTCCGGCGATGTTCTGTCGGTGGAAAACAACAAGGTCCCATCTGTGGCCCACCCACTCTTCGGGAAAAAAATCACCAAGCCCATTGGTGTCAAAATTTCTATGTCTAATTCAATCCGACAGCGTCGTTGAACAAAAATAGTGGTGGATCTTGAGTAATGTCACTCCAGTCGTAATTGTTATTCGTAATATACTGGACCAACCTGCTCACCTTCAATATTGCAGTTATTATAGTCGGCTCATGAATCCTGACTCGAATGCTCACGTGAAGATGGATCGCAGAGGCTTCTGCCATCCCCGAATTCGTCCATAAACTCGTCCCATTCCGATTCGTTCGTGTTAACTATCTGTTCAAGTCCTACATCACTAAGTTTCCTTCTATTGCTAGCCATTTTAAGAGGAAAATTGAAGACAGTTTACGATAAACGTCACTGAAGCATCTGTGACGAAGACTGAACAACTACTGACTCAGTTACAATAAAGACACGGATCGTATTGTCGAACATGTTTCGAAATCCGCAAGCGGGTAACTGATTGTTGAGAACGTCTTATCTCAAGCTGGCGGGCGAACTGAAATTTCTACTCTGTACGCCAACTACGAGATAGTTCGAGGGGTCCATCCCCCCCCCCCCCCCCAACGCCCCAAAGATTTTTATTAAAATTTCGGTGATACAGATGGACTACAATGAGATGACGGGTCAAACTAAACTGTGTGAACCGCTTAACACGGCTTCTGGGAGTAGTTTACTCATTTTGGCCGTAGCGGTCAACATTTTAAGTAACAGAACCCGGTATGTTGTCCTCGATGGCGAGTGTTCAGCGGACTCGAGGGTGTCTTCAGGAGTGTCACAGGGAAGTGTGACAGGAGTGCTGTTATTCTGCTTATACTTAAATGATCCGACGGGCAGGGTGAGCAGCAATTGGCGGCTGTTGACTGATGATGCTGTGGTATACGGTTAGGTGTCGTCGCTGAGCAACTGCGGAGGAGGATACAAGATGACCTGGACAGAATTTTTGTTCGGTGTGATGGTGGCAGCTTGCTCTAAATGTAGGAATGTTCGAATACAGCACTGGTAGCCTGCTGCTTGACACTGTTATGACGATTAAATATCTGGGCGTAACGTTCGAAAGTGGTATGGAATGGAACGGGCACAACCTACGCGGTAGCAAACCTAGCAGCACGCCAGTGAACAGCTTCGATGTCTTCCTTTTCTAAAAAGTGTAGCTGATTAATAAAAGAGACAGCGTATAGAACAGCAGTGCGACCCATTCTCGAGTACTGTTCGCTTGTGTGGGTGCCTACCAGGTCGGATTAAAGGAAGACATCGAAGCAGCTCACTGGCTTGCTGCTAGGTTTGCTACCAGTAGGTTATGAGTGGAGCAGTAAGGAAATGGCTGGTAGTGGTACAAGGTACCCTCCGCCTTGCACAGTACAGCGGCTTGCGGACTGTGTACGTAGGTGTGTCTTGTTGGAATCGTGCCTCGATCGCTGCTTCAACGCCGTCTTTACATTTCCTGCAGCTCTTTTTGGAACGAATTTAGTGTTCTGTTGAGTACTACGTATTTCAGTTTTGGCCGCAGTGGGCGTGCTGCTGGGGATGCCTCTTCCAGCCCTCTGCCTGAGTCATCTGAAGTTGCCACCCATTGTTTCATAGTTCTAAAAAATGTACGCTGTAACACTAGAGTTCTCTGTAAAATTGTTTAATAGTCCCGCAGAATTTTGCGAAAAAATTATGAATAGCTGAACGAACAGCTGTGAAGCTGGTAACAGATTTTCGAGAAATATGCATATTTTTCCGAAGTTCTTGATAGGTATGTTTTCAAGTTCTCTTTGCAAATGGTTCTGTAGAAATTCGCGAAGAAAACACTAGTAATTTGGAAGATTTTAATGCTGAAAGAAATTTATTTGACGATTTGTGAAAATAAAATTGTTATCTCGGTTCTGTGGAGCTCCCCAAGAGCAATTTCCTGTGAACATATTTATGATTACGTTAATGTGGGACACCACTCACTGTTATACGGAAGCTGAGCGCCGCTGCCCCAGCTGTGGTCCCTGCGTGCAGGTGCACGTGGACGCACATCGCGGCCTCTGTCGTTTTGCGCCCGACTGCTGACAGACAACCCCAGCGGTCTAACGGCAACTGGACCCTCCGGTCTACTTATTGCGTTGTATTACAACGACTTTAACTTAATTCGATGCTCTTTGCTACAATAAATTAAGACCGGATTTGAATATAGCAGTCTCTGTAACGTGCTTTCACGGATTCCTGTTACTTCATGGTTCGATACATACTGGGATTTTCCAACTTTTAGTATGACACACGCTAAGATCCGAAGAGCGAGATCCGAAGTGTGTGTGTGTGTGTGTGTGTGTGTGTGTGTGTATGAGAGAGAGAGAGAGAGAGAGAGAGAGAGAGTATGTTCAAATGTGTGTGAAATCCTATGGGACTTCACTGCTGAAGTCATCAGTCCCTAAGCTTACACACTACTTAACCTAAATTATCCTAAGGACAAACACACACACCCATGCCCGAGGGAAGACTCGAACCTCCGCCGGGACCAGCCACACAGTCCATGACAGCAGCGCCTGAGACCGCTCGGCTAATCCCTCGCGGCAGAGAGAGAGAGAGAGAGAGAGAGAGAGAGAGAGAGGAACTATGTGCAAATGATGTTAGCTCTAGGAAATGTCTGCTGCGTATTGAACGCCAGAAATTAGTTATAGCAGAATTTTTCGAGGACTTCACTTCTAGTTTGGAGATCCTCATTTTTTTTTTTATATCGCATCCGCCGGGAGTCTCCTTATATACTCTTTCACATAACAGAAGACATGACTCTGATAGACACTACAGAGCACAAAATCAGATTAACAAGGAAGATGTGAAGCTTGTACTTGGGTCTGACGTACGGTAAGAATTTGTGACTTAGAAAAAAGGAGGGCCAGAAAAAGACAAATTATTTATGCTAAAGTAAGTTGGGAACAGTTGACGATGACATAAGCGACATATGAATCTTCTTTACCATTAGTGAAATAAGATAAACTTCTTTCAGATGGGGAAGGTACTGTTATACATGGTGTCCAACTATTTGCACGCTGTCTGGTAATATGGGTGCTGAAATGAAAGCTAAAATAACTGCTGTATCGAGGCAGCCAGGTACGAGACGAAACGAGGAATTCTCTCAGGACATATCTCAGCAACTGTCCTATCTCGTACTTTCTCTTCTCTAGCTTCGGATGGATCAACGGACGTGCGCGATATTGCCCCAGTACACAATTTTTCTATTGCAATTGGTAATTTTAATGTCTTTGCAGATCTTGCCAGTCTGGAGACATTGGGGCTAAAACATGAGGATTATAAACATTCCAAAAGTAATATTATGCCTACAAAAATTTAAAGGTAGATTACAGTAAAGTCAGTGATGGTTAAAGTCGAAGGCGCTGCACGCTTGCTCGAAAACTTTTTAGATCATCCTGTACTAAAATATTACTGCATTGTACACCAAGAATCACTGTGTGGAAAAACCTTAAAACCTAAAATATGCAGCATGTTATGCCGCCGTTCCGAAATGTGTGAGTGAATCTAGAGCTACGGCGTTGCCCACACGATAATTCTGAGGCTACTGTGAATAGCTGTATTTCGAGTAAGGTGAACTTGTCCTAGTTGAGCAGAGAGAACAGACAACTCCAGGTTCCTAGCTGTCAGGGCCGCACGTGACTCTCTCTCTCTCTCTCTCTCTCTCTCTCGCATCCAGAAATGTGGCTCAGAGTTACGTTCTGCAGAGGACACTCTCCGACAACTACGGCACCATAAGCGGGGTCCACGACAGCACCCACCCTCTCATCGGAGAGACGATTTCCGGCTACTGGTGACTGGTGCTCCGATAAGCGCGTGTCTTTTGAACCGACGTAAATTAATTGATTTAATTGCGTGAGTCAGTTATTCTTTCACCTCCTGTAATCGAAAAAGATCCTGCCCCTGATTTCCGGTCCCGCCAGTGAACACAACCTGCTTAACCCTCTAACGGTACGGTTGGGGTTGTATCCGACCCCAGCGAGTCTGTTTTGTTTACAACTCCCCACTCCCTTTTCTAAGAGCGCTGTGGTTCCAGCTACCCTACCAGCCAGTCGTCCCGAGAACGCCGAGGAGGCCACGTCAGTCTGGTAAGTGACCCGCAGCTACCCTCTCTATCCGAAACCTACATTACCCGCGCTCGGGTTGGATCCGGCCCCACCTTACTGTTTACGTCACACTTATTAGTTTCTTTTGTGGGGAGCATTCAACCCCATATTGATGTTAATATTACTTCTAAGTTTTGTTTTCTTTTCTAGTATCTTACTAAAATGGCGCATCAATTCCTTAGAACTCCTGAGGAGGTGTACAACTAGCTTCTCTGACAGGAGGCTGAGTCAGAGGATGGCGACAATATCGATGCAGAAAACTGTTCAGAACCCGAGGATGATGTATTATCTAATACTGATGACGAGGATGATGTATTTCATTGTGCGGCAGGAGCAGTCGAGCTTGATAATTCTCAGTCAGATGTAGATGATGAGAGAAATTTTGGGCTAGGTAAAGACTTAGAGACAATATGAACCAACAAACCCATCCATTCGAAATTTTCTAGGACACCAGCGTCAAATATTATTACTAATCTCCCTGGTCCACTTGGGGAAGCAAGGGGTGTCACTAGTGAATTGGAAATATTTTTATTATTTATAGATTCGAAAATCATAGAAAAACTTGTTTTGTACACAAATCTTTAAATCGAGGAATCTAGGCAAAAGTACAATACGGTCCAGTGGTTTCATTCACCAACAGACAGCGTTGAAATAAAAGGGTTGATGGGCCTTCTCTTCATGAGTGGTGTCAATGCTCAGTGTAGATGAGATGTTCTCAGCAACCTATTGACCTCCGGTATTCCGTTGGACTATGTGCAAGAAAAGGTTTGTATTTCTTCTAGAGAACCTCCGCTTCGATGATAAAGCCACCAGAGGGGCCACAAAAATCAACGACAAATTTGCGGTTTTCAGACAAGTGTGGGACATGTTTGAATCTAAGAGTGAAAAAAATTATAGTCCATCTGAATATGTCACAGTAGATGAGACTCTATGGAGTTTTCGGGGTGCCTGTCCATTCAAAACGTATATCCCATCGAAACCCGACAAATATGGGTTGAAAATAATGTCACTATGCCACGCAAGGACATTCTATTTTTTGCGTGGCATTCCATACACTGGCAAGGACAACAGAACAAAGAGGAGACCTGGAGATTTGCCTTTACCTGCCCAGTATGTTTTGCGCCTGACGGAATATATCAAGGGTTCTAATAAAACATTACAGCGGACAACTGGTTCTCCTCACTGGAGGTGACGGACGCCCTCCTCCAAAAGGAACTCACATTTGTAGGTGCACTGAGGAGGAACAAACCGCAAATACCGCCATCAATGCTGCTTTCCGCACCAGTAGGCTCTTCAACATTTACGTATCAGGACGACAAAACTTTGGTGTCATTTACCTCAAAGAAAAATAAAAAAGTTTTACTGATATCGTCTATGCACTTCTCTGGATAGACAAATGAAAAATCAAATAAGCCTGAAATTGTGGAGTTCTACAATCTAACTAAAGGAGGGGTCGATGTATTAGATACGCTTTGCCACAGCAGGACCACAAAAAGAAAATCGAGAAGATGGCCCATGCGGTACTTTTATGCTATTTTAGACATCGCCGCTATAAATAGTTTTATCATTTACAAAAGCAATAGCAAAATGGCCAGCTTTTCAAATGACGCGAGAATATCATTTCTCAAAAATCTTGCGCCCTCTTTGACAAAACCTCTTATGCGAAAGAGGTTGAATAACACACATCTTTCCTATGAGCTCCGATCGTCTATTGGAAAACTTTTAGAAAAAGAACCAATCGAATTGGACAAGCCTACCCAACCACAGCACTAAAGAAAAGAAGATGTGATTTTTGTGACAGATCAAAAGATACGAAGGGGAATGCTTTTTGTAGTAAGTGTAATCGTTCTATATGTGGGGAGCATAAAGTTATTATATGCCCCGGCTGTAAAGAAACTGAGATGTGATAAATTGTGCAAATAGGTATTTTCAGGGCTGTATGTTGTCGTTTCCAGGATAATATTATACATTTATTATTTGTTCCTATTATATCATGTGTACAAAGACATTTATTATTGGGAACTTTATATTTCGAAACTGCTGACACTATAATTATTTTCGACAATTAGTAATAGCAAGTAGTTGCTATCTTTAGAATTTCTAAAGCACTCAAGTTCCTAGTTGATGACTGAATCTATTGATTTTTACTGTGTTTCCAATAATTTTATAGAGAATATATCTATTAAGGTATTTTTTTTTGTAATCAAGTTCCTATTTTTTTCCAAAGTACTTTATATTCTTACTTATTGACTTATTGACTATATAAATAAAGAAAACATCTTGTTATAACAAACATTATGTGTGTTTAATTGATAATAAAACCTTTCTCATTATTCATTTTTTATTTTACCCCGAAAAATCGATATTTGGAGGGTGGGGTCTGATCCAACCCCATCTTACCGTTTAGTCACGTTACTTCACCTTACCGTTAGAGGGTTAAATTGTATGATGCATCTGGACTCCTCTGTGAAAAAAATAGCGTGTGTCTTGCTAAAGTTGGAAAATCCCATCATGTATCGAACACTGAAGTAACAGGAGTTCGTGAAAGAACGTAATGGAGACTGCTATCTTCAAATCCGGTGCTTAATTTATTGTAACGAAGAGCAGCATATTAAATTAAAGTTGTTGCAATACAACGCTGGCAGTCAGTCGACCAAAAAAAAAAGGCCAACAGCCGTGAGTCTGGTGATTGTGAGGTTGCCGGGAATCGGATACATAACGACAGTCGGCGCGATGCGAGCCCACTTGTACCTACAGTATATGCAGCGATCACAACTGTAATCCGTTCGTCATAAGAATAAACCTCACGTAAACATTCTTCCGCGTTTGCTCGAACCTCATTGGATTTCAGTTTCACGTGGGACTGCAGCCAAGCTATGTCGAATATTGTCAAGTACGATAATAAGGATACGTTTCGTGCTGTGCGTTTCGCGCACATCGACAGAGGTAACACGGGACAACAGCTTTACCGGTGCATTTAACTTGGACAGCACCCGCGGGTCAGCTGGTAAAGCTAGCCTGCAGTGACGTGGCCAGCTGCAGTTCCCGCGTAAAACGAGACGAGCAGAAAAGGAATACAGCTTCGGATGTCATTTAATTTTTAAGCAGCATGAAATAATACACTGCAAATCTCCCACAATACGCTCCTTAGACGACTAGACGAAAACCGCAACACGTTATCGATTTTAGCTAACGTACTATTGTAACTAAAAACACGAATGATGAAAGTTCCTGACTTAACCACAGGGTAATTTTTCTGCATAAGCTGTGTGTAACGTAAGAGGGTATTCGAGGATTTCGGCGTATAGTTAAATACTGCAGCAAATGAAGCTATTACTTACAGTCAGGCGTCTGGTAATCTCTTAGCTCTTTCCTTATCCGAAACCGAGAAATACATTTCCGTTCTGGAAGTGTCACCTGGTACGTGGATAACGAGCCAATGAACAACAGAATCCACGAATCCAACCAGGCGCAGCACTTTCTCTTCCTCTTCTTTTATGACGAGCCGTTCTATATCCCGCCAGCGTTCGGCAGTGACGTGAAAAAGCTGCTTGCGTTAGTTCCAGTACGTCTGGCAGCTTAACAATCTTGCTACTTCTTGGGCCAAATCCCGCACCTTGGCTCCAGATCAGCTCTGTTGGGTTCATATTGTAGCGGTACAGTAGCATATGTAAAAACGCAGCATTTGTATGATGATGTACTCGATGCTGTGAAAATGATTGTTTTTCATGTTGTTACGATACTCATCTACCTCTTTGGAGTAAAACGATGGACATAGTCCTAATAAAGAGGATTTGGTTTTTCATTTTTGCCTTAAAATTAAACTGTTATGTTTTCTTAACTTAAACAACTTTTATGAAGTCTTTCTTAAACCATAATTGAGAATTTGTTTTGAAATTGAAAAAGGAATTTCGCGTCGAATATGTAATTAGAAACTAGAAGACGTGCATTATTCATAAAAAATGATGATGAGTTTCATAATTACGAGATGTAGGTATTTCAAATTGAACGAGAAGAAAAAAATGATAGTGGGGAAATTTCAACAAACGCACGAATAAGCCGCCTTTGCTTTACATTCCATTACGCTACT
The DNA here is from genome assembly GCF_021461395.2 of Schistocerca americana. NCBI lineage: Eukaryota > Metazoa > Arthropoda > Insecta > Orthoptera > Acrididae > Schistocerca > Schistocerca americana. Next base: position 595,297,637 of record NC_060124.1, on the reverse strand, counting down.
ACACGTTCAGTGTGAGTTAGTTTATCAACTGCATTATATACAACACTGGGAAAACTTCAAAGCCAATTATCTTTGTAAATTTATCAAAAACATTAAGACCAAACCTATTTCTCGGCACTTTTTAACCGTGTTCCACGCGCGTGTTTGACTACGGAACAGAAAGCAGCCTCAGCCATTTTCATACTGCGCATTAACGGCGCGACAGTCAGAGCACAACGCTGCACAGGCTGAGACTGTTCACGATTTTTGAAATAAAAACTACGTGGCTAAAGCGTGATTAAGAAAAGCGCTGACTGCTGTTAATACATTTGAATATCTTAAAGTTTTATTTAACGTAACCTAGTAATAAGATGTCTATTACATAAGTTAAGACCTAGTTCCAAGAGCGTAACAACACCAGTGTGTTTTACGGTTTCTGACCATCATTGCGTTTGCGTTTGTTTACACCAGGTTTATTCTTATCATGAACGGATTATAAGGCAGCGGCGCTCACCTTCCGATCGAAAAGCTGTATATCAGTGAAGTGTGTTCCACGTTATAGCAAGTATAAATATCTTGACAAGAAATTACCTTAAGTTTTCCGATAAAGCTCTTGGGGTGTTATCCAGAACTGTGGTGGGAACTATCATCAGAACTCAGAGCGATTTCGTATATTTTACGTAGTGAAAATCGGTCCCTCATTATTGCAGTTGTGTCATAAACTATTACTTGCACAAAAAATGCCATTAGGATTTTCTGTAGAATTCGTGGGGAGCTATACAGCGTTGTTATTATTCTTCTTTTCGGAAATGTGGAAATTGTTTTTAGTACTATTGTTTTCTTCGCAAAATTCTGCAAAAGTATTCAAATTTAGTCCTGAGAACCATGCCACACCTATCAAGAACTCTGAAAAATGTATGTATTTCTCGACAGTCGCTCGACAGTCGGGTTTTCCAGACTCTCTGCCCGCCCGCCGTGGCAAAGTTCAGGCGACACCTGCGCCAAGGAAAAAATGTCCAGTAAGCATGGGCTGTAAAACGCATACCTAAAGAGCTATGAGGACTTGCCCGTCTTCGCTATAGACACGTCATTTCTGCTGAACGAGTGATCATACCTCTTAACATATTGTTCCAGAGCCCGTCTTTACTGGACTTTGTTCTCTTGGCTTGGTCCACACTACCTCTTCTAAAAACATAGTAATCAAACAACTTTCAGTAGGAGAGGTGTGTTTCACGGTATCTAAGGTAAGTAAGTGCCCACAGCTCTCAGGGTTGGCATTTTACACCCCATGTTTACTGCACCTTTCTGCTTCGAATGATTGTGCCTGTCATACGCCTGAATATTGACCAGTCCTCAGGGCACACCCTGCATACAGCACATTAAGCCGAAACTCTTCTTTTATTTCGTTAAAGGCTCCAGATATCAATACAGATTTAATAACATCAGGGATAGACTACAACCCTGTCTCACTCCCTTCGCAACCACTGCTTCCCTTTCGTGCCCTCGACTGTTGTAACTGCCATCTGGTTTCTGTACAAATTGCAAATAGCCTTTCGTTTCCTATATTTTACCCATGCCACACTCAGAATTTGAAAGAGAATATTTTAGTCAACATAGTCGAAAGCTATCTCTAAGTCTACAAACGCAAGAAACGTAGATTGGCCTTTCCTTAATCTTTCTTCTAAGATAAGTCGTAGGGTCAATATTGCCTCACGTGCTCCAACATTTCTACGGAATCCAAACTGATCTTCCACAAGGTCGGCTTCTACCAGTTATTCCATTCGTGTGTAAAGAATTTGTGTTAGTATTTTGCAGCCGTGCCTTATTAAACTGATAGTTCGGTAATTTTCACATCTGTCAACACCCTCTTTCTTTGGGATTGGAATTATTATATTCTTCTTGAAGTCTGATGGTATTTCGCCTGTCTCATACATCTTGCTCACCAGCTGGTAGAGCTTTGTAAGGGCTGTCTCTCCCAAGGCTATCTGTAGTTCTAATGGAATGTTGTCTACTCCCGGGGCCTTGTTTCGACTTAGGTCTTTCAGTGCTCTGTGAAACTCTTCACGCAGTATCATATCTCCTATTTAATCTTCATCTACATCCTCTCCCGTTGCCATAATATTATCCTCAAGAACATCGCCATGGTATAGACCCTCTATACTCCTTCCACCTTTCTGCTTTCCCTTCTTTGCTTAGGACTGGTTTTCCATCTGAGCTCTTGGTATTCATACAAGTGGTTCTCTTTTCTCCAAAGGTCTCTTTAATTTTCCTGTAGTATCTATCAAACCCCTAATTGGATGTGCCTCTACATCCTTACATTTGTCCTCTAGCCATCCCTGCTTAGCCATTTTGCACTTCCTATCGATCTCACTTTTGAGACGTTTGTATTCCTTTTTGCCTGCTTCATTTACTGCATTTTTATATTTCCTCCCTTCATCAATTAAATTCAGTATTTCTTCTGTTACCCAACGATTTCTACTAGCCCTCGTCTTTTTACCTGCTTGATCCTCTGCTGTCTTTACCATGTCACCTCTCAAAGCTACCAATTCTTCTTCTACTGTATTTCTTTCCGCCGTTCTTGTCAGTCGTTCCCCAATGCTCTCTCTGAAACTCTATACAAAATCTGGTTCTTTCAGTTTATCCAGGTCCCATCTCCTTAAACTCCTTCCTTTTTGCAGTTTGTTCGGTTTTAGTCTACAGTTCATAACCAATAAATTGTGGTCGGAGTCCACATCTGCCCCTGGAAATGTCTTACAGTTTAAAACTGGTTCCTAAATCTCTGTCTTAACATTATATACGAGGTTTGGAACTTAAGTATGGCAACTATTTATTCACAACCGATACAAAAGAGTTACATGTTTGCACCTATTACTGTCCTTCAGAGTAGTCACCAGCGTTGTGTAGAGCCTGTTGCCAGCGATGTGGAGCCGTAGTATACCGTTGGCAGAGCCTGTTCTGTTGATGGTGCGGTCTAAAGTTATGGCGATTCTCGTGTACGACTGTGATGGTGTTATCCTAACGCATTACGTTCCTCCATGGCAGACCGTCAATGCACGCTATTACTGTTCGTTTTTGGAGCATCACCTGCGACCAGCTTTGAGAATGAAGCGGCGACACTTTCTGCCCACCCATCATTTTGCACGGCAATGCGCGGGCACCAAGCTGTGGCTGCTCTGTTCGGTCGATGGGACTGGGAAGTACTGTACCATCCACCACACTCCCCGGACTTAAAGTCCTTGTGACTTTGATTTGTTTCCGAAAATGAAGGAACCACTTCGTGGCATTCTCTTCAGAACTGTTCCAGAGGTTCGACAAGCAGTAGACCGTTCCATTCGCACCATCAACAGAACAGGCTCCCGCTAACGATATACTATGCCTTCCGCATCGTTGGCAAAGAGTTCTACACAGCGCTGGTGACTACTTTGAAGAACAGTAACAGGTACAAACATGTAACTCTTATGTATCGGTTGTGAATAAATAGTTGCCGCTATTTAAGTTCCAACCTTCGTCATTTATCTGAAACCTTCCAGTGTCCCCAGGCCTCTTCCATGTATACAATCTTCTTTCACGATTCTTAAACCAAGTGTTGGCTATGAGTAAGTTATGCTCTGTGCAAAATTCCACCAGGCGGCTTCCTCTCTGATTACTTACCCCCATTCCACATTTACCTAATACCTTTCCTCCTCCTCCTTTTCCTACTGTTTTCCAGTCTCCAATTACTATTAAATTTTCGTCTCCCCTCACTATCTGAATGGTTTCTTTTATCTCATCATACATTTCTTCAATCTCTTCGTCACCTGCGGAGCTAGTTGGTATATAAAACTGTACTATTGTGGTAGGCGTGGGTTTGGTGTCTATCTTGGCTACAATAATGCGTTAATATGCTGTTCGTAGTAGCTTACCCGCGCTCCTATTATTAAACCTACTCCTGCATTACCCCTATTTGATTTTGTATTTATAACCCTGTATTAATCTGACCAAAAGTCTTGTTTCTCCTGCCACCGAACTCCACTAATTCCCACTACATCTAACTTTAACCTATCCATTCCCCTTTTTAAATTTTCTAACTTACTTGCCTGATTAAGGGATCCGACATTCCACGCTCCGATCCATAGAACGCCAGTTTTCTTTCTCCTGATAACGGCGTCCTCTTGAATAGTCGCTGCCCGGAGATCAGAATGGGGGACTATTTTACCTCCGGAAAATTTTACCCAAGAGGACGCCATCATCATTTAACCATACAGTAAAGCTGCATGGCCTCGGGAAAAATTACGACTGTAGTTTCCCCTTGCCTACAGCCAATCGCAGTACCAGCACAGCAAGGCCGTTTTGGTTAGTGATACAAGGCCAGATCAGTCAATCATCCAGACTGTTCCCCGTGCAACTACTGAAAAGGCTGCTGCCCCTCTTCAGGAACCACACGTTTGTCTGGCCTCTCAACAGATACCCCTCCGTTGTGGTTGAACCTACAGTATGGCTATCTGTATCGCTGAGGCACGCAAGCCTCCCCACCGATGGCAACGTCCACGGATCACGGGGGTCGCCACAGATTACTTAATTCAAAAGATATTGTAGGTATGTTCTTGGATTTCAAAAAAGCTTTTGATTCTGTTGACAGAGAAACTGTAGATAAAATAATTCGAGAATCCGGCGTAAAGTCTAAACTGGCAAACCTAATTCGCGAAACACTTAAAGATACCTTCTGTAACGTAAAATTTATTGGAGAAATTTCACAGTCTTTAAAAATAAAAACAGGCGTACGCCAAGATGACGGCCTGTCCCCAATTATTTGTAATAGTGTGTTAGAGAAAATTGTGGTGTCACCGCCAGACACCACACTTGCTAGGTGGTAGTTTTAAATTGGCCGCGGTCCATTAGTACATGTCGGACCCGCGTGTCGCCACTGTGTGATCGCAGACCGTGCGTCACCACAAGGCAGGTCTCGAGATACGGACTAGCACTCTCCCCAGTTGTACGGACGACGTAGCTAGCGATACACACTGTCGAAGCCTCGCTCATTTGCAGAGCAGATAGTTGGAATAGCCTTGAGCTAAGGCAATGGCTACGACCTAGCAAGCCGCCATTAGTAACATTGCATGTATCTACAGAGTCTCACTTGTATCCTCAAGAGCGATGTACCACAAGTATAGATTAAAGTTAAGTATTCCAGAAGGTACGTACGTTTCTTTATAGCATTCATTACATATCCTGTTTCAGACCTCACGCCCATCTGCGTGAGCTTAGCGCGTGCCTTTCGACTACTTCCGTGGCGTGGCTGCCTTGCTACGCCACAACAAAAATAGTAACAATTTGGAAGGTAAAACTTATTGAACTCAACATCTCACCTATAAGATTAGGAAGAGGAAGCATTTGTAGATGATTTTGTTATACTTTCCAAAAATGTGGCATCTACTATAACACAAATAAATCTCTTGGAAGAAATATCCATCAGAACCAGCTTAAGAATTTCTGCAGAAAAAACAAATTTCTTAACAAATGTTAAAGATGCTCCAAAATTTCTCAAAACAGATATTGGCCATATAGAGTGGGTAAGAAGTATCTAGGGGAGGTAATGCAACAAAATGCTTTGAAAAAATCTGCAATAGAAAAAAGCTTGTATAACATGGGGAAAGCGTATGGTATCACCAACGACATCTACAAAAAAAAAAGGGTCTATCCAAAAATGCAAGAATAAGGCATTACAACACAGTAGTCAAGCAAGAATGCCTATATGTAACCGAATGCCTGGCATTAAACTGTAATTCAGATAAATTTGAAGTATCAGAAAGTCGAATTACAAGGAAAATATTAGGACCAAAAAACGCAGCAAAAGGTTGGAAACTGTGAAGTAATGCTGGAATATACCAATATATAGAATATATTTCAAACGTAAGGAGAAAAAGAAGACTCGTGTTTTTTGGACATCTGTTTCGAATGCAAGACAGTAGATTATCGAATAAGATTTTCGGAAGTCCACAGCATGCTGGGTCGACGAAGTGAAACAGGATTTAGAAAGGAACGATACGAAAGTGGAAGATATAAAAGCCTTTCGGGTAAATGTACTGAAAATGAAAGGATTCTGAGGTAGGGTGGCTAAAAAGATTGGTTCGAAAGGATCGGAAGACAGAAAGAAGAAACATAGTGAGCAGATGAAGGCATACTGGGAGAAAAAAACAGAACTAAGAACGAAGAATTGAAATTGGAATGTGATCGCCGGATGGCCTCTTCGCAATAATAATAATAATAAGAAGAAGAATGCCTGACCCGTCGTTCACAGCAGACGCCTGAGTGGTTCTTGAAGGCAAAACGCCTGCTGTTGAACAAATGTGTCTACTGATACTACGTGAAATTGTGATCAATCGAAACACACTTAAAATAAACATTTTATTCACAATGACTGACGACATGCCAGCCACAAAATTAATACTTTTATTAACGAAACGTAGTTTTGCACTTTAGTTAACTACGTGTTCAAATGGTTTACCATCGACTGCACACTTGCAACCGCCGTTCGAGAGAAAGATGAACAGGTAAAACTAGATTGGATGTTACGTCGTTACGTTCCGGGGGGATGCGACGGCGCACACCGTCTGCTGTGATTGGGGCTTCGTCACAGGCTGCACCTTTCAGTGCTGCCCTGAGAAATGAGTGACCGAGAGAAGTCAAATCGCGGCACGTCGCCGGCCACTGTACTGTAGCACTGCGTCCTATCCGACGGTCAGGAGACATATCACCCGTATTTGCGTTGCACCTCGGGAAGACCGAGCTGAGCTGGGCAGCCGTCGTGTCGGAACCACGTACGGTGCCTCTTATCCGGTGGTCCGTCTTCCAAAAGAACAGATGACATGTTCGTAAGAAAGGGTGCTTACGTCTTTCCATTTAACACCCCTGCGATGACAGAAGAACTCACAATGGAGTTTCCTATGGCGCCGCCCCAAACGTTTACGCTCCGCGGTCGTCGGTGCTTTGCGTGACGAAGCCACCGTGGATTTTCAGCTGGTCAGTAGCGTACGTTACGTAAATTTTCATTACTGTCTTTCGTAAACGTTGCGTCGTCGGTGAAGGGCACATGTTGGAAAATTGCAGTGTCGCGTCCCAGGCGCTGCAGAGCAAAGCGACAAAATTCTGTACGACGTTCGAAATCACGTCCTCTGGGCGCCCGATGCAGTGACAGATGACGAGGGTGGAACCTATATCGATGCGAGATACGAATGATACTCATCTGGCTGATTCCGCATTCCTCGGCACGACACGCTGCGGACTGAGTAACCGCCGCAGTCGGAACGGCTTCTTCGTGAGCTCAGTCGCTTGCAGTCTTCGTCGCCGTCCTCTGTTCGACGCTGGATCGGTCTGTTCGCACTGGTGGCGCCGGCCGACGTGGCCGAGCTGTTCTAGGCGCTTCAGTCTGGAACCGCGCGACCGCTGCGGTCGCAGGTTCGAATCCTGTCTCGGGAATGCATGTGTGTGGTGACGTTAAGTTAATTAGGTTTAAGTAGTTCTAAGTTCTAGGGGACTGATGACTTCAGATGTTAAGTCCCATAGTGCTCAGAGCCATTTGAACCATTTTTGCATTGGTGGCCTCATAATTCGAGGGGGTCCCTTGCGCGACGGGCGGCGCCGATCGTGATTGATGTCCCTAACGTTTCGATAGCATTTCATTGACATTTGCCGAATAAAAGTAGCACGCCCAACTTCTCCTCATCGGCGTAGATACACTATGTGATCAAAAGTATCCGGACATCCCCAAAAACATACGTTTTTCACATTAGGTGCATTGTGCTGCCACCTACTGCCAGTTTATCGATATCAGCGACCTCTGTAGTCTAGACATCGTGTGAGAGGAGAATGGGGCGCTCCGTGGAACTCAACGGACATGAAATCTGGTCAGGTGATTGGGTGTCACTTGTGTCATACGTCTGTACGCGATATTTCCACACTCCTAAACATACCTAGGTCCACTGTTTCCGATGTGGCAGTGAAGTGGAAACGTGAAGGGATACGTACAGCACAAAAGCGTACAGGCCGACCTCGTCTCTTGACTGACAGAGACCGCCGACGGTTGAAGAGGGGCGTAATGTGTAAGTAGGCAGACAACTATACAGACCATCACACAGGAATTCCAAACTACATCAGGATCCACTGCAAGTACCATGACAGTTAGGCAGGAGGTGAGAAAACTTGGATTTCATGGTCGAGAGGCTGCTCGTAAGCCACACATCACGCCGGTAAATGCCAAACGCCGCCTCGCTGGGTGTAAGGAGCGGAAACATTGGACGATTGAACAGTGAAAAAACGTTGTATGGAATGACGAATCACGGTACACAATATGGCGATCCGATGGCAGGGGGTGGGTATGCCGAATGCCCGGTGAACGTCATCTGCCAGCGTGTGTAGTGCCAACAGTAAAATTCCGAGGCGGTGGTGTTTTTCATGGAGGGGGCTTGCACCCATTCTTGTTTTGCGTGGCACTATTACAGCACAGGCTTACATTGATGTTTTAAGCACCTTCTTGCTTCCCACTGTTGAAGAGCAATTCGGGGATGGCGATTGCATCTTTCAACACGGTCGAGCATCTGTTCATAATCCACGGCCATGGCGGAGTGGTTACACGACAACATCTCTGTAAACGACTGGCCTGCACAGAGTCCTGACCTGAATCCAACAGAACACCTCTGGAATGTTTTGGAACGCCGACTTCGTGCCAGGCCTCACCGACCAGGCATCGAAAAAAAAAATCGATACCTCCCCTCAGTGCAGCACTCCGCGAAGAATGGGCTGCCACTCACGAAGAAACCTTCCAACAGCTGACTGAATGTATGCCTGCGAGAGTGGGAGCTGTCATCAAGGCTAACGGTGGGCCAACACCATATTGAATTCCAGCATTACCGATGGAGGGCGCCACGTACTTGTCAGTCATTTTCAGCCAGGTGTCCGGACACTTTTAATCACACAGCGTATCTGCGTGCGAGGAGACTTAAAGCGGAAGTGGCCTGCCGACAGACGACACAGGTCCTGCTGGTCCAGCAGTGCAGGCAAGTAAACAGTCGAAATGCTTACACAACCACGCTGTCTAGGACGAGTGTGTTTAAACGCAATAGCCGATTCCGGCCGATTTCCCTTTCAGTCTTAGAATATTTCTTGGATTATTTTGCGAAAAGTTTCAGCCTCAAAATTAATAGTCATTATATCACTGTACTCGTCTCCTCAAGCGCTTTCGGACGCTGTTAAAAAGTATATAATCGTATGTAAAAAAGCTTTGACTCACCAGAATAAGTACCCGCAAACCACTGCCCACCGTCAGGGGAACAGAACCCATAAATGTATGCCCTATTACACCAAATGTAAGCTAACCCGTAACCCACGTACAGTCGTGTGTTTATTATCACAGCTGTCATACAAAGTGCTCAAAACGTTGATCTCGACCATTGCTCTAAAATGATTTTCGAGAAACAGTACTGCACGTTGAGTTACATGTGGAGTTAGTGGCAGCACAGACCCGTGTTACAAGGCATTTCGTGTCTTTGGGAGTCATCGGTGTTTCCTAATGGAACACTTGTTTTAATTTTCGCCGCGTATGAAGACATAGTAGTATTAAGTTTGGCGAGTGAGCAAACCATTTCGCGTTTCCTGAACGACCGTTCCAGTGCCCTCCAAGTGTTCTCTTCAGAGGCTCTGCCGTGACGCGTGACGTCAGTCACGTTGATAAAACACTGACTACCTTCCAGTCATGGAAATAAATATTCATACAGTAAGTGGTGACAAACTATGATTGTGCGTTGGGATAGTAAATCACCCACAGCGCCAATACGAATAAGTACGATGATGTAGCGTCAGATAAACATGTTCTTGGTAATGAAACTTCCCGCATGCCATAAATCTATTCTGGGAAAATAAAATATGTTACACTCCGCACGGTCTACGACAGGGCAAAATGTATTCATACAGCGGACTACTTTCAACCAAACAAACGGCTGACGCAGCCCCGGAGTGCATGCCACACTTGTGTAGTCGTGTGGCAGCCGTGAAGCAACAGCACGTCGGACGTGGGTGCCGTGGAACAGAAGAATGGGCCGCAAGGGGAAGGAAACGACCATTGAGGAACGAAACATCGTTGTTGCCCAATATCTTCAACACAAGTCGTATGCCGAAATTGCGAACATCTTAGGACGAGGCCAAAGCGACTGTGCAATCTATCATTAAGCGATATAAGGACAGCCATGTAGTAATGAACAATGAACGACACGGTCGTCCACAGAAGCTTACAACAAGAGAGACCAGAATTCTACTAAGAATCATCAAGAAAAACCTGAAAACGACAGCGTCGGCACTATCTGCATACGTACATGACCACTTCCGAAAGGACCTCACTCCAAGGGCAGCTCGTACCATTCTCAATCGTTCGGGCTACAGAGCGAGGGTCCCGAGACGAAAGCCCTACATCAGCAAAAAGAACAGGAAGTGGCGGATGGAATTCGCGAAACACCATGTATCCAAGACAGCAGGCTTCTGGGATACTGTATTGTTTAGTGATGAAAGCAAATTTAATATCGTGCACAATGATGGTAGATCTTGGTCTGGAGAAGACCGAATACAGACCTCGACCGAAACAACATTCAACCCACGGTGAAACACGGAGGTGGTGGAGTGATTGTATGGAGCTGTATGTCAGCCTCCAATGTCGGAAAGTTAGTGTTTGTGGAAGGTACCGTGGACAGATTTGTGTATATGAACATTCTCGAACAGAACTTACAACAGAGTGCTGACGCCTTGGGTCTTCCTAGAAATTATTACTTCCAACAGGCAATGATCCCAAACATACGACGCAAATTGTCCGGCTGTGGTTGCTCTACAACACTCCACACACTCTTAAAACACCAGCTCAGAGTCCGGACCTGAATCCCATCTAACACTTGTGGAATGAGCTGGAAACACGAGTGAGAAAACAAGACATCCGTAGTAAGGCCTCTTTGAAAGAGGCTCTCCTTCGGGAATGGGAAGGTATCACGTCGGAAACTACAAGAAAATTGGTCCATTCCATGCCACGGAGGTTGCGAGAAGTAATACATCGGAAGGGAATGCATACCAAGTATAAAACATGTTCTGGTTTTGTTAGAAGTGTTATTTTCTGTTGGTGTATGTAGAGAACTTGGCAGACGTTTTTGTATTTTGTTTTGTAAAGGCCTGTTCATTCTCGTTCTATATACCAGCATAGCTGCTTTGGCGACTGGCCAATGTGTTCAGTGCATATCCAATTAGTGTTTTCGGTTTCGCATTGTCAATAAAGGCAGTTTAATTTTCCACGCTCCAGTGTATGAATACTTATTTCCATTACTGTATATTCGGACGAAGTCTGTGATGTCGAGTAGGCGCGGAGCCGTTGTAAGGAAGGTCTGTCAGGGTTCTGAGCCTGGGAGAGTGCTTGTCGCAGTCCTCCTTTCTTTGCCAATAACATGCCAGGTTCACTAAAGCACCGTTCGCTAGGTGCGTTTCTTGCTGGGATACATAATATGTGCTTCGTAACCGCAGCCATCCCTGGCAGATATTTTTCATGCCTGTTGCACGACTTCGAGATGTCATCTTCATCTCTGACGTGTATTAAACTATAGAGGTATTCTTCATCCGCAGCGTGGAATCTGTGGTCCCAGTTCTTGAAACGATCTCTCTCTCTCTCTCTCTCTCTCTGTCTGTCTCTTTCTCTAGGTGTCGATGACACTATGCTTTCCGGTTGTATGTTACTAAACAACAGAGAGGAAAGTGATAGAGAACTATTTGAAGTTATACCCGCGAAAAAGGTATTTTACATGGATAAAGTGTTGTACGAATTATAACTTTCGTCTGGCTATAGTACAATATGCACCAGCTGTACATGAACGATTACGTGAAAGATTACATGTAGCGCCTGTAAAACTAGCGCACTTTTGTCGCACACAAACGAACACAGCAATATTACTGTTGATAGTGATTACAACCTTCTTACTTAGAAAACCCAAGGGTCTATTTTTAATCACTTGTTCCACTTATCAAAAAACACAATCCTGTTACCATATATTAACTTTGCTAGTTAATAACAAATCCAACCTCTCTCGTATGATGATAAAACAGTACTTGTAACTGCACTAATGTAACTCACCTCACTTATATTGATTGACGCAGCAGGTTGTTGTCAAACTAAAGCAGAACTACTAAGATTGTAGGTTCGTTTCAGCCATCTACTTCACTTGTGTCGTCTTTAAATGGTTTCAGAAAATCGACAGCTCATTTTATGATCCTGTAACCCGTGAGATGAATTCTTTTCCGTCATTACAACAGCAACTTCCTTGTATCGAATGTATGACGCCCCTAGCTTAGTGTATAAGTTTTTCCAGGGTGTACTGACCTCTTGTTCCGAATATGATTCCAAGATAAGGAGAGAGCACTTTTCTTCTTGTACCGCACACTAGATATTGCATTATTTATTGCTGCTGCAATCTTCGGGGAGTCATGTAGCGGGACTTCGCAACTATATGAGCGTTCGACGGAAGAGAAAATATATAAGAAAATGAAGGTACTAAAATCGTAATTCTTTTTGTTTTCTACCCGCTGTTGTCTTTGAGAGCGGAAGCTTAACTTACTTATCACCTAGTCTTGGTCGGATTAAGACGCAAAAACTCATTGATGTGCAGACGTATTGTGTAAGTTGGTGTGAAATTCGGAGGACGGAAGTAGCAACGTAAAATAAATTGCATTCAATACCAAGATGGTTTTGATTTGTATAAATTAGTGATTCCTGGACGATTCCAAGATTTCGGAGCAGCTACTACTTTTCACGCAGAAATGAAGTAGGAGATTTTTGAAGACCTGGACGCCACACGAAAGAAGACATGTTAACATGGTACAGGATGAACTCTTATCTACGCCATTTCCCCCTGTTAATCACATTTTGTTATTCTCTGTTCTCTTTCAAATAATTTTTGTAGTGGAAATTGGTTTGACTTTTGCTCAGAAACGCCACAAGGACCACCCCAACAACAGCTTTTCCGAATCACTAAACCGATAACTTTTCTGTAATACGAAGTCCGATTTGCATTTCATTCTTTCCCTTTTACACGGTCATTAACGATTTTAAAACCCCTTTTTATTCATCATTTCTTCCCACATTTTCAACCTTTTATTTTCTTTTCTTCCCTTTTTCTTTTTTATTAACCAAAACAAGTGGTGACCGTGACAGGACGCAACTCTCGGATGTGTCGTTTTTGAGCAAATTTGAAGCTTTAAATGGTAACTAAAAGATCAACTTTATTGTACCTAAGCAAATGATTATACAACAATATTGGAAAGAGCTTTTGTAACTAATTCAATCTGTTTTTCTTTGCATGGCATATATTGCTGCAAAATTGTTATTTTGAGACCTTTTGGTGATTATCCGATGGAGATGTATTATGAAAATCCATATTTTGACGAATACGATTTACGCAGAAGTGATTGACCAGCCGCTGCAGAACAGAAAATTTAATGGTGAGTCACACAATTATATTTCATTCAAACATTCAATAGCCAACTGCAGAATCCATTTTCCCTTCCCACATGGTTCACATGGTTCTGAGCACTATGGGACTTACCTTCTGAGGTCATCAGTCCCCTAGAACCTAGAACTACCCAAACCTAACTAACCTAAGGACATCACACACATCCACGCCCGGGGCAGGATTCGAACCTGCGACCGTGGCGGTCGCGCGGTTCCAGACTGTAGCGCCTAGAACCGCTCGGTCACTCCGACCGGCTCCCTTCCCACACATACTGTAGTTTTCTTCTAGATTTCTCCAAATTTATCTATCTCTATTGTAGTTTGTGGTAATTATAGTATTGTTGTAGCATATGAAGATCGTGAGTTTTACCGCCAAACAGTCATTTGTTACGAAAAATTTTGTCCGCCCTGCTGCATCTTTCTCAAACCATTGTTGCAATAGAGCAATCATTTACATTGACGAGAAAATATTTCAACCTAAATTTGAGTCGAATCTTTATTAATCAGACTTATATTATTCCCTTTTTGACTTATGATTATACATCCTATTACAATGGAACGCGGTAAGGTCGAGACAGTTCCGGCAGATGAGTTAAGTGAACTAGATTCATCGTTCAACCAACAAGAAAGTCCGCGTTTCCCTCCACGGACGAGTTTACAGATCAATGCAACGATTTTGGCTCAAACTCGCAACATTTGTGATAATACACAGATGGCGACTTTAAATGACGAAATGTGGAATGGACGCGAGACTGGACCGTCGGCGCTATTGTTAACATCAATCTCAGAACCGAATATGAGACAAATTCAGCAATGTGACACAAATCGGGCACAGAAGACTGACAAACTGGGCAGAAAATTGACGTATTAAACCATACTATGACCGAAAATTTTGAACGAACGATAAAACAGATGACAGAATTAAATATCACCACTCAACAGCTCAGCCAGCGATTTGAGACATTGTCCGAGCGAGTCACTAAACAGGAAGAATCTTTGGTTACATTCACACATGAAACAAAAAACAATATCACCCGATGTGAGAATCAGTTAACTCAAATAGTTAATGTGCAGCAGAGTGAACATCCGCGTGGAAGAGTTAGCTCAGGCCCACACTTCAGCTAGCTCCACCCACGAAAAGCTGACTGAAGAAGTGGGAAATATTACCCAACAGCTCACAATGGTAGTTCTTGAACAAACCCACCTCAAAGAAAAGATAGAAAAATTAGAAGACCGAGCGGACCTCGCGTCACTAAACAACGACACCAACAGGGCCGAAAGAATTGTACATGAATGTAACTTGTGTGACGACTATCTGGACAAAAAACTTGAAACAATTACACAGGACATATTTTCAAAAACAACGATACATGTTAAAGATGAGACAAAACACATAGAAGACGAAGTGACAAAATTACGAGACAATGTTGTGCCATGTTTGGTGATTGGTGCAAACGCATCGTCAGGGAACGACTGAACAGCTAAAACCATGGCTAATGACACAGACAGAACACCTATTGTGGAATGACCTATTTCCAATCAAAATTACAATGTGCCGCTTTCTTTTCCACCAAACGACACCTAGTGTAGCAAGTGACACAAACCACGTCAATACTGTTATGCAAACCGGCATGGCCGAAGACACGTTTGTAGGGCATGGGTATTTCCAGACATTTTCCAGTGAGGACAAGCACAAGGTCCACCCTATTGTGTTTATCAGATCATTCGACGGTGTTCTTCCACGTAGTTGGTCAGAAGTTGATAATATCAGATACGTCACCAATCTCATGAGGGGACGGGCAGCTAAGTGGGGAGCCGCTATGAAACGGCGGTGCCCTACGTTTGAACAGTTCTAACAAGCCTTCTTGACGAATTCTGGTCCGAGAATGAGCAACAGAGTCTAACGAGAGAAGTGTGCAACCCCGAGACCTATGACCCTAAAAAAGAGACATTAAGACAATACTTTGAGAGGTACCTAGACAAGACACTGTACTGGTCCAAACCAGCGGACTTGCCAGCGATAATTGACACTTTAAAGAGCCACTTACCCTTTCCATACCGAGACAGATTAATAGGAGTACCGGAGAATGACGTTAAGACTTTCTTAAACTTCTTAGATCAAATGGACGTAGTTTACAGAGGCGATTCACGCCATTCAAATTTTACTCATATTAGTAACCAAAATCAGCACCCACCCCAAAGGAACCGTAGTGACGGTGGTTGGTGGAACCATCCGTCCGCGCCGCGACACAATACGATGCCTGTGCGCGAAACATATTCCAATGGAAACGTGTATGGCGGTAGGATCTACCGCAGGAATTCGTGGAATAATAATAACAACAATAATTATCACCCATATCAAAATGGTAACTACATGCAAAATGAAAATCACAGACAGTACAACAACAACCGCAATAGGAGACGTGAGGACAACCGGTACAACCCGGGCTACTTTGACAGGAACATGCCATATAACAGACATAATTACCACGAAAACAACAACAATCCCAACAATCACCAACAGAATATGTGGAACACACAAAATTCACGCATTACAAATCATAACCCTCCACGGAATCCGCCGCCGTTCCCCAGTATAGTTATGCACTCCCTACCACGAAGTAGCAATAACAATTGAGGCGCGCCATCAGCTGACGCGTGGGCGCCAACCGGCCGGGATGTAAATATAGTGGAGCTGGTCAGTGAACCCAGCCAAACACAGCAGACGACGGAAAACAGTCGACGACCGAGCTAAGCGCTCGTGCTTCGGTCGTGAGGTGTTGTAAGAGCGCAACGGCTGAGACGGTTTGTTTCCTCAGGTACGATGACAAAATGACAGCAGAATAGGAATTAACCGACGAGAAAATCATTAAATCAGACAATTGTGTTAAAGAATTCATACAAGCTACGGCATGGGTAAAGTTTAACGATTATGATGTACAAATTTTGCTCGATACTGGTGCTGCTGCAAGTGTGATGTCAACCGCATTCTATAATGAATTGAAACAAATTATAAACATACCTACTTTACCCGTACAGGATTGCCACGTGGTTAGTGCCACCGGTACTAAATCTAAGAACATACGCATGCAATCCCCAGTTAACTTCGCGTTTTCCAATACACAGTTCAAGTGTAATTTTCTGATTATACACAGGCTTACTGTACACTGTATCGTAGGGATGGATTTCTTGAAAGAACACAAAGCAATCATAGACTTAAGTAATGGCATAAGTCAATTATCTGTAGGAGAACAACTAATCAATGTTAAACTTAACAAGACGATTGAACCACGACAAAAACATTACGAAGTAAGTCAATTTCAGTTGGTATATCCTACCATAGTTAGCGTACGTAATTTAACACTAGAAGATTCAGGCTATCAGGAGACTGAGCAGAATTTATGGCATCAGAAATGTGTTGAATCTGACTATTTAACGAAACAACAGCAAGAAGAATTGTACAAATTATTATGTGATTATGCACAAGTTTTCAGTGAGTGGCCTGGTGTAATCAGAGGTTATAGCTACAAAATGGATGTTAAGCCACATAAGACCTATTGTAGGACACATTATAATATTCAATGGGCGAAGAAACCTGCAGTTTTACGTGAAATAGAGCGTATGCTGACCTGGGGTGTCATAGAAAACTCACATTCCCCTTATTGCAGTCCTATCCTGGCGGTAGGCAAGCAAGATGGCAATGTCAGAGTGGTGCTAGACGCACTTGAAATCAACAAAATTATTATACCTGTTAACACAAGACCCGTCAACTTGTACGAACAGCTGCTAAAATTCCATAATTTACAATACCTAACTAATATTGACCTCCGCTTATCGTACTGGCAGGTGTCCCTTCACAATGACAGTCGTAAATACACTGCTTTCCCTTGTGAAGGACGCAGTTACAAGTTTTGTGTGTTGCCTTTTGGTTTGCGCGTAAGCGCGGGCGTGTTCATCGAGGCGCTTGACGCCGTTCTCGGCCCGTGTTTGTTGTCATGCGTCACGGCGTACGTCGATGACATTGTCGTGGCAACAAATATGTGGGAGGAACATATTGATCTGTTACAGCAAATTTTATTTAAATTTTCACAAGCTGGAGTCACAGTATATCTTTCGAAGTCCAAAGTAGGAAGGCGTGAAATCAAGTTTTTAGGCCATACTGTCTCGCGGGAAGGCATTCGTCAGGATTCTAAGAAGATTGATGCTATTCGTAATTTCCCTCCTCCACAAAACCGCAAACAGTTGAAAGCATTCTTAGGATTATCTTCTTTCTTTCGGAAGTTTGTTTCACAACAGCTTCTGAACAGCTCTCACCTGCTAACTCTACTGAAAAAGAAACGCAATTTGGAGATGGACAACGTGGTGTCACCGCCAGACACCACACTTGCTAGGTGGTAGCCTTTAAATCGGCCGCGGTCCGTTAGTTTACGTCGGACCAGCGTGTCGCCACTATCAGTGATTGCAGACCGAGCGCCGCCAGACGGCAGGTCTAGAGAGACGTCCTAGCACTCGCCCCAGTTGTACAACCGACTTTGCTAGCGATGGTTCACTAACAAAATACGCTCTCATTTGCCGAGACGATAGTTAGCATAGCCTTCAGCTACGTCATTTGCTACGACCTAGCAAGTCGCCATTACCAGTTACTATTGATACTGAGAATAATGTACCGTCAAGAGCGACGTTCACCATTTATGGATTAAAGTTAAGTATTCCACCAGCTACGTCCGTTTTTCTAAATTCTAATTTCCTTGTCCTGTTCCAGACCTCACGCCAGCTTGCGTAAGCTAAAACGCGTGCCTTTCGGCTTCCTCTAGTAACCCGGTGTTGGCTCTCTTGCCAACTCACAACAGAGTTTTGCCAAGCTGATTTTCAGGCTATTAAAGAAGCATTGGTGAACGAACCCCTCCTCTGCCACCCTGACATGACGTCAGATTTTTGCCTAGCCACGGATTCGTCATCATACATCCTTGGAGCTTTCCTATTTCAAATTTAATCCGAATCAAGACAATCTGTCATCAAACCGATACGTTTTGCGAGCCGCACGCTCACGAAGTGCGAGAGGTCCTACTCGGTGACGGAGCGGGAGGCTCTTGCCATTATTTGGGCATTCCGTAAGTTTCACTACTTTCTTTGGGGTAAACATACTTGCATAGACACAGACCACCAAGCCCTTTCTTTCTTGCTATTATGCAAACTGCTTCATTCACGGCTCACCCGGTGGTGCCTTTCACTCCAATAGTACAGCTTCGAAATTATTTACATTAAAGGTGAATCAAACGTAGTAGCCGATGCCCTGTCCCGTTTGCCGTAAGGCATACAGGATTTTTCGGAACTTTCCGAACAAACATCAGACTTTAACATCTTACTTATATACGATGGTACGTACGCCCCATACTACCGCAATATGTGGAAGAACTTTGCTTCACTTCAGGACAGCGACCCCAGGTGGTCAAACATCAAAAAGGAAATACGTACAGATCCTTCTTCCCACTTGCAAAAATATTACACAATACACAAAAATGTACTTTTTCATAGGCGTACCCCAGACTCGCAACATTGGTGTGTTTGTCTACCACACGCGCATATTGACGATTTTATTCTGTTCACACACAAAACTTGGGGACAGTACAGAGTCACCAAATGCACTGATAAAAGAGTACAGTATTGTTATTTTCCCAATCTGCGTCGGAGAGTGTTGCAAATTGTTCGTAAATGTATCATCTGCCAAAAAGCAAAATTTTCCAACCGATCATCTGTGAATGAATTACATCCTATTGTACCAACCCGACCTTTGGAATTAGTATCTTTGGATATCGCCGGACCTTATCCCAGAGTTCGTGGAGGTGTGAAATACATCGTTGCTGTACTTGATGTCTTCGCAAAATACTTAAAATTGTATGCTATCCGCACTGTCAACGCATCTGCTATTGCTAGACGTTTGACTAACGGCTACTTTACAAGGTTTGGCAAACCCCACAATATTATCACGGATAACGCACCCTATTTTACGGGAAGAAAATGGAAATCTTTTGTTGCCACACATAACATTAAACATATTCTTATATTAGCATTTCACACGGAAGGAAACCCAGTAGGAGGATTGTTAGAGAGTTTGGTCACTTCATGAGAATACATTCAACTCGCAAACACACAAAGTGGATCTAATTTTTAGCACCCTTTGAGCAGATAGTAAACAATTTGCCTCATGCCTCAACAGGATACCAACCACAGGAATTATTATTAAACAAACCTGAACAGAAGAAGTGGGCTATGCCCATTTCAAAGTTAACCGCATCCACAACACATATACCTTTGGAAGAGAAAGTGAGACAGGCATACACTACGTTGTGCAATAAAGCCAAGATCAGGAAAGAGAAGTATGACGAACATGTTACAAATACACTAACCTATCAAGTTGATGACCTCGTTCTTTTGCGTTCACATCCCGAGTCCACAAAATTAAAACAACTGAACAGAAAATGGCAGCTATTATATTCAGGTCCTTTCAGAATAGCAAGCATACCTCACCCAGGTTGTTACTCCCAAGAATACCCATTATCTCACAAGCCGAGGTGGCTGCATCCCCACAGACATTTGAAACCCTGTCTGCACTAAAACAACATAATATAATGACAACTAATTTGAACATGAGCAAGTCGCTGTGAGAACGAGATCATAAATATTTGTATTGAATACACGAACATTAAGTTATACACCCTAAGAACACAAACGTTAATTTATGGAAATTATATACTGCAGTTACACTTGTACACATAATTATGATGAGAATGTAAACCCAGGTAAGTACACTTACTGAATGAGAAAAGATATTCATATAGGAATGAGATCTATGCAGGTTACATTAGTTGTTAATTGTAAATTACAAGGTGAATCAACAACTAGTTAGTTATTTCAAGGCACTATAATGAGAGGAAATAATAGCTATTGAGATCAGCAATGACATAGGTATGTAGCAGAATGAATGAGGACATAAGAATGAATGATCAGTATGAATGAGTTAATATTTAGGTTAATATAAGAAGGTAAGTTACTGTGAAGTAGTTGATGGAGACAAGAGATTATTTGAGGAAGATGATATTGGAGTTTTATGAGAATGGAAATGCCAGATGGCCCCACGTACGTGATATATTAATGTTTGATGAGAAAAAAACATATATTTACATATATATATATATATATATAATGATGAATATATATGATACAATGAGGAAGAGACGGCTAAAATTTTATGGACATTTAAAAAGAATGGAAGAAACATGGATTACAAAGAAATTTTTTAATTACTTTAGTAAGCTGAAAAACACTGTAGGATGGATTGAAGCAGTAAACAAAGACGCCAACAAAATAGGTGTTACAGAAGAAATAATACGTGACAGGAATGACTGTAGGCTACTTATAGAAAACGCAAACTATGAAGAAGATGCGCCAAAACCTCGACCCAAGAGAGCACATGAGCAGAGACGAGCAGTTGGCGAAAAAATGAAGAAGTACTGGGAAGAACGGAAGAAAAAGAAACACCATAAGTCTTAAGTTGTATGCGGTCCATAGCTGGCCAAATTCATAAAAAAAAATTATGATGAATAAGAGAAATATGTGAGCAAGGAATGAGTGAGAATGTTTTGGTAATATTATGCTACATAGAGAACTGAAAAAATAGTCTACATCTTTAACATTACATAAGAATTTCAGGTTGAAAGAAAACATTTGTGATAAGTTAGATCACTTGAGTACAAGACGTTAAATGTGAATCTATTTTCTGTGCCCTTGAAAATGAACGAATGCAAGAAAAGCAAAGTGAGCATAATGGTGATTACAGCTTGTGGTGTTACCTTTTATTATCTACTCCTCATTAGCTATTGAAACATTCTCGATTTGTAATGTAATTTTAATTTTCACCCAAAGCACATTCAACCATCACCGAAAAATACACGTCTTTCGTATCATGACAAGAGAGAAGGTCCTCCATTAGTTCTTAAAAAAACAAAAACCTACGCAAAACTAAAAAGACGAACAAAATTATTTATAAAAATCGGTCGCTGGCGCAGCGCTCTTCTGCGTGTGCGATCGTAAATTATAACTTTGCGGAAGTCAAAGTACTATTACAATGCCTCCTCTACTGACACGCTCCGCAAGCGAGCGTGGCAGTATAGAAAATTTACATAGATACATATATATATGAGAAAATAAGAAATTTACATATTACAAAAAATATTTCTGAGCACAATTCTCTTTGCATATCAGTCTTTGTATACAGTCTTTTTGGTGTGTATCTTCTTTAGGAGTCGTAACATTAATGTCTTTGAATTGCAGCGTATTATCGTTGCTTAGCACAGCGTTTGAATTCAGTTCACATGATTCGTGTTTATAATGGAATTAATTCGATCAATAAATGTTTCAATTATATTGCTCCAATGTCTTTAAATGTAGTATCGGATTCTGAGTGTGTGTGTGTACTGCCTGGATCTCTTGCGTGTGACTTGAAGAAAATCCAAAGTTTGTTCAATGTGTCAACACGAAATTGTGATCTCCAGCAGTCGAATTTTGGTGGTGTCTACCGGGGTATAAATGGTCAATGAGGGCACAGGAAACACCTCACTGCCTACGACAGGTGATGAGCTTGTCTTTTACACCAACCTGAAGACCTGCCGGCTTCCACAACACCATACACTTCAAAGCATATTGACACTACGTAAATATTGCTTGACCGGTGTTCCATCACGTCAGTTTCTTCTTTGCATTTTCAGTTCCATTAATATGAATCATGTGCTACATGTACAAGTCCTTTGTAGCTCATTAACATCTCCTTAAAATACATTTCTTGATATAGTAAGTACATAAATATACAAATATTTACAATTAAGCATTACATGAGATACATTGTTGTCATATAGTACATATACAGAATTAAATGAAAAATATAGAAAATTTTTTAAATTACATTCAATATCATTGTGCTGACATGTGAATTACATTACATTCAGATTGAAATATACATTTTATTTATTTTATTTGTTAGCTTTTTTTTCCCCGTTACACTTGCAACATTTGAAGATAATTGTGGAAACTCGCTACAATATTCAACTTAAAATTCATCTTGCCTCCTGGAATAAAATTTACACATATTTCAAGCCTCAAGACAGCCCTCTGTAGGAGGATAGGTTCATGGGATGGTTGCTAACTACTTCATAAATACTAGTAAAGTCATCTCCTACAGTGGACTACACAAAATAAAATATGATAAATAAAATACATGTTAACTTAATATAATGTAAAAGTTCCTATACCTAATGCCGTTTCTAAGTGTGGTGTCCCCACTATTGCTGTTTCTAAGAGTGGTACCCCTCTATTACTGTTTCTAAGAGTGGTGCCCCTCTAAATATCTTAGGATCCTACAAGTATGTACATCAGTGTGGTAAGTGTATATATATATATATATATATATATATATATATATATATATATATATATATATATATATATATATATATAGTTCAAGTCAATCATGTTCCTATAAAGTTTGTGTAGTTCATCTTCTTCCTTTCATGAGTATCAAGCAATATAAATAAATGTTTTACTTAATAAATAAATAAATCTTCTTAGATAGTTGCTGCTGCGTTCCATGCTGTATATCCATTCTGTATTTACCTTGTGGTACCTGTAATATTCTATTCATAAATAAATATGTGTATATGTCTCTCCATACTGTCAGATAATCACGAATCATATAATGTCAAATATTTCATCAACATGTATAAATTTTTCTAAGGGAGGGATGAGAGTATGAGCCGCAACAGAGGACTGACGTTTTGTTTTCTCCTTATTCTCCTTTCTATTTAATGGTGCATCAGTTCAGTTCAGTAGATGAGCTTTAATTATGTCATTAGATGACTGCTAAATATGTTCTCTTAAATAATTCTTCCAATCTGAAGTGTCAAGCCTACATAACTCCAAAAATTTCATTACAAGTTCCCATTAGATTAGTGTTAAAGTGTTATAGATTTAAATCTTCTGGTATATTTCCAACAGTGGCTGCTGTAAATAATTCTTTCCACATAAATCTATACTTTCACCTTTAGTTATAAGAATATATAAGACATAACATAAGTTATTACCTCAGGCATACCAATCTTTCAATAAATAATATTCTTTCCACTACTTTCATTCTGTATTCCATGAGTACATGTGATATAGCATTCAAATCTATTTATCAGCATTATATATATATATATATATATATATATATATTCCTCTTATTCATCACCACTTACTTTTTACTTCAACAACAACAACAATAATAATAATAATAATAATAATACCCTTTTCTCATCTTATATTCCATTTACCTCTCTCTGTATTACTATTTGTCCTCTTATTAAACTAAAATTACATTCACTTATCTCATTCAGTCACTCACATCACTCATATCAACATTACTATTATCACATGCCTCCTAAAGAAAATAATTCTGTTCAGTTCTCTGCCTCCTATAATGTGTATATGCCACAATAGCAACTCCTCTTATAACCAAATATCTTATTAGCTATTGGATGGTTCACATTGCTTTCTAGACTTACCTGCATTCATTAGATTGTAAGTATCTGTATAACTTAAATGTAGGTTCATCATAACTGTATATCATATTAATTATCTTCTCCTCAGTAGCTAACATTTTACTGTATGTATTTTTTCAAATGTCTGTGTGGATGTAGACCTCTGGGTTTATGTGTTAATGGATATTCTAATGAATAACAGCCAGGGTGTGGAATATTTGCAATTCGGTATGGTCCAGAGTATAAGATCTGCCATTTCCTGTTTAAATGTATCAGTTTTGTGGGTTTAGGATGTGTTCTTAGTAAAACTAACTCATCAACTTGAAATGTTTGTGCTTTCCTGACACCTCTGTCTTATTTCTGCTCTCTTTCCTTAGCTTTGTCACATAATGTTGTGTAAGCTTGTCTTACCTTTTCTTCTAAACTAACATGATTTGTTGTTGCTGTAAATTTAGGTAGAGGGTCTGTCCATTCATTTCTTTCTGTTTTATCCATAATTAATTCAGTTCGTGTGTATCCAGTAGAAATGTGAGTTAAATTGTTCATTATTTGTTCAAATGGTGCTAGGTATTCTATCCATTTTGTGTGCTTCTCTGGTGTTTGTGTTGTCATAAACTGTCCAAATTCTCGAAA
Source organism: Schistocerca americana (assembly GCF_021461395.2). Classification (NCBI taxonomy): domain Eukaryota; kingdom Metazoa; phylum Arthropoda; class Insecta; order Orthoptera; family Acrididae; genus Schistocerca; species Schistocerca americana. The sequence continues at coordinate 595,272,950 of NC_060124.1, read as the reverse complement.
TGTTCTTGCTACTGGGTTTCCTGCTGCGTGAAATCTTGAAATTAAAATATGTTTAACATTCTGTACTTCAATAAATGTCTTCCATTTTAAACTGGTAAAATATGCTGCATTATCCGTGATCATAACTTCAGGTTTTCCTATTCTTACAAAATAATCTGTTAATAGACGTCTGGTGATAGCAGTGGTAGAAACTGAATGTAAAGCATATAATTTTAAATACTTTGTGAAAACATCTAACACAGCAAGGATGCATTTCATTCCTCCATGTGCTTGTGGATAGGGTCCTGCATTATCTAAAGAAATTAGCTGTAATGGCCTCTTTGGTATGATTGGGTGCAATTCATTCATGCTTGTGCGATTAGAATATTTGGCTTTCTGACGTATGATGCATTTCCTAATATTACTCAATACTCTTCGCCTTAAATTTGGAAAGTAGCAATATTGTATAATCTTATCTGTACATTTGGTTACACCATAGTGTCCCCAAGTTCTGTGTGTAAATAAAATAAAATCATCAACATGAGCTTCAGGTAAGCAAACACACCAATGCTGTGATTCAGGGTTTCGTCGGTGAAATAATACTTCTTTGTGTAACGTGTAATATTTTCAAGATGTGGGTCTGTTCCTGCACGTAATTTATTCTTTATCTGGATCCACCTGGGATCACTGTCCTGCAATATAGCTAACTTCCTGCACATGTTTTTGTAGTAAGGTGCAAATGTACCGTTATACATGAGTAAAATTTTGAAATCTGATGTTTGTTCTGTCACATCTGAAAATTCTTGTAGGCCTCGTGGCAAACGAGATAGAGCATCGGCTATAATGTTGGATTCTCCTTTTACTTGTTCCTTTGTCTTATCTAAAATGATCTGTGTCATTGTCTCAAACTTCTCATTTAAATAATCATCACATAATCTGCATTCATGTACAAGTTTTTCTGCTAGAGTTGTGTCATTCTTTAAAGATGCTACATCTGCTCTGTCTTCAAGCTTTCCTAACTTTTCCTGTAAGGATTTCTGCTCCAATGTTACATCATTTAATCTGTCTGAAAGGTCTGTAATCGTCAGGTCTAAGTGTTCTTGGTTTGTTTCTGCATAATTGTGTGACTGTCGTAATTCGTCAACTTGGGTACTGGTTTTCTGTTGTTCAAAAACTACTGTTAACAATTTCTCATTACATCGTTGTAAGTCAGTTTTTGTCTCGTCACGGAATTCCACAAATACCTTTTCTTGTCTCGTAACCTTGTCTAATAAGTCAGTAAATTTCCTTCCAAGATTACTGGTGGTTTCTGTCAAGTCGGCAATTTGTCTCGATTGTTTTTCAAAATTTTGTTTTATGTCCCGTGTCAGTTCATCGAATTTAGTGTCAAATTTCCCAATGTCACGTTTTAAATTGTCGTGTAAAGCGTCAAATCTTTTGGCTAAAGTGTCAAATTTTCTGTTTTGGTCACCAAGTAACTTCAGAATCTGGTTGAGCATGTCAGAGTCCTGTGTCTTAGTTTCGTCGTTTTTTCGTGTCTGATTGATGTCTGGTTCTGAAGTTGACATTGTCAATGTCACGTTTTGTCGCGTAGTACTCACTCTCCATTCGCCTGTATATCTGTTTAAATATAGGGGTTGTTGTCTTAATCGATCCGGTAAAATTATGTCTTGAACATCCTCACTATTAAGTTCAATATTCATTTGACTGTTGGACATGTTTTGCAATGTGTCACTTTCACTAAGCTCGTCCGCGGAAACAATTTCTACGCGTCTAGCGTCCATCCTGCGATTTTCGTAATTAATTGCAAATGAAATTTTCCAATGGTAAAAAAAATTTTTTTTTAAATATATGTTGAAATCTGAAATTTCTCTTATGGAAATGGATATTTCTATATGATTTCTAATTAGAAATTGAATTATTAAACTGGTACTGAAATTTCCCTCTCACAAATAAATGACTGTGAATATGCTCTTCACTTATCATTTGCAATAATAGTAGTAAATCAATTTTAACTACAATTTGAAAAAATAATTTCGAAATAAATGGATCGGAATAAAGGAAGTACAGATGGCTGCTTGAAACTGGAAAAAATGTAAATTTCTGTACTCACCATTTTTTTTTCAGTCTCATGTTGCAAATGTAGCGTCAAATATGCAGTTTTCAATCCAAAATTTTTTTTTCGTGTCCGTGCAAATTATTTTATGGAACGTTATCCTTTTCCCTTTTTTTTTTACCAAATTAATTTTCTCAACATGAAAATGAAAATTAACACGAATTAATAACAGGGAAAACAATATTGTAAATTTCATGCACGTTACATTACAATTGAAATGAATGAGACTTAGTCCAAATTCATTTTCCGATGCTATTAAGTGGTTAAAATTAGATAAAATGTCCAAAATTTATAATAACTGCACTTGTATCAAATCCAAACTGCACTTGTATCAAATCCGAACTGCACTTGTATCAAATCGGAAGATTGCAAGTCCTGTCACCAGGACGCCAATTGTGGTGTTACCTTTTATTATCTTCTCCTCATTAGCTATTGAAACATTCTCGCTTTGTAGTGTAATTTTAATTTTCATCCAAAGCACATTCAACCATCGCCGAAAAATACACGTCTTTCGTATCAAGACAAGAGAGAGAGTCCTCCATTAGTTCTTAAAAAAACAAAAACCTACCCAAAACTAAAAAGACGAACAAAATTATTTATAAAAATAGGTCGCTGGCGCAGCGCTCTTCTGCGTGCGCGATCGTAAATTATAACTTTGCGGAAGTCAAAGTACTATTACAAGCTGTTGAAAGAAGTGTCATAAGAATGTAACTTGGAAACACATTAGCTTCAATTTATTTCAGAATTGTAACTTAGTAACCTTTCGTTAAGTTTTGTTAAGCCACTGTGTGGAAGAAAACATTTATAGTTCGTGTTCAGACAGGAGAATGATATTTTAAGGAACTTAAGTTGAAATATAGTTTTTACACAGTGCTCATGTGAATACATTTGTACTAAAAAAATTACAAAAGTGAAATTTAGTGACATGTTAGGCTTTATTATACTTACACACGACAGAAAACCCTGAGGAAGCAAAAGATAGGAGAGTTATTAAGGCCGTTTTGCGACTCGTACAACACCTCCACTTAAGTGAACAGATGACAAAATTACATCTACGTTGAAGACAACATTTGACTTTTCAGGCTATGCAAGGTAAGTGCAAAGGAGCAGTGACCACCCGTGCAGCCAACATCGAGCAACGGACGCTGAGAAAGAGATATTTGACTGTCAGTTATAATACTATGTTCTTTATTTATGTTTTATAGAAAGAAATGACATATATACATACATACATGATGTTTACCCTTTACTAGAGTAGAAGGAAGTTCATGGTTGAAGTCGTGAGAGGAAATTTGATACGTTATTATACAGTACACATTATGAGAGAGACAATCTCTGTGAGATGTATTTCCCATTTGTATAGACGGTATCCACAAGAAGTGGAGATATCGAGGAAGCACTGAGCAGATATGTGATTTACTCATGCAAGGATTTGTTAAGGTATAATACACATAGTCATATGAACAGTCAGAACACAAACAGAGACTCTGTCATGATGTTACACTACACAGACTTGACGTAAGGACACTTACATTTACCCATGATTTGGTAAATGGTAAGCACCTCCTTTCACACACCCCTTGAAGGTGATGCAAATGTTATAATGTATTATGTTCTCTTTTTATGTAGTAGCTGTAGGTTTTGGTAGCTTATAGGTAGTGAATAGTTTCTTCCATTCTATCTTTCTTTCTTTCTCCATTATCCTACCACCTCCTGCAGCTGGGTATTGTTTGTTTATGGAATGTAAGAATATGTTGTGTGACAGTAAACTTTTAGGTATGAATAAAAAGACATGAAGAAAATTAAGTATTTTGAAAAAGGATTACTGATGGCATTACAAGCCTGGTCAACCACTCGCCAGATATGGAATCAAAAGAAAGAAAAGAATAATAAATGGATGAAAGCCCGTGCTTTAAAAATTACGTCTGATATCCCTTGGCACGCCCAATGCTGAATAAAGAAACTTAAAAGGACCATAAATCCCAATAAAAGAAAGCCAATGGGACTTAGTATAATTTTTAGTGTAAATATTTCACATGCATATTCTTGTAAATTTATATGTATTCGTATATGTGTTAAAACTTGCATATTGTCAATATATTTTGAAACGTGACACGAAATGTAAGCTTTCATAATTAACAATGTAAACATGCTGGGATACAGTGAACTTCGTTAAAATGTAAATATGGCAAAAAGTGTTGCAAACTGTGTTAAACTGTGTACGTTATAAACGACGAAATTTGTGTTATTTGTGAAACTTATGGTGCATAAACCAAATAACTGGTTGTAAACCGATATAAACTGCAATTTACTTCGACGATAATGAGGATTTTCACACTGCAAATGAACGTTTGTTGGCGAGTGTAAACAACGTGATGTAACACCTACCTCTGCGAACTTCGACGCCGTTGTTCCTGGCCGGCCTTCAGATGCTTTGGAGACAACAAACTCAGCACCTGTCGTAGGCGATGTGGAGGCTAAAAACTACATCGACCACATATGCCCCGGGAACAATAGTCATGAAAACGCACAAGGACCTGGAGTGTTCTGTTGTAACAGAAGACATGGACATTGCTTCAGATCACGCACACACTCAATGTTTTGGTGTCACCGGACTTAGCATGCCATTTATGCTGGAATAACAACTTGTAATTAACACTATGCGAAAGTGAATACTGTGCAAGACTGCCATAACACAGCGATTTTGAAACAGCTGCATGCGAAATTCAGTGATGCTATTGCGCATGCGCAAAGACTACGTGCTGGCAGAGATGCACTGGGAAACCAACGGTGGAAGCACACAACATTAACTGCACTGGCGAGCAGCTTAGTCAAATAAACTCTATGTAAATATATGTATATTAATTTTGTAAAATGGATCAAAACTTTAACAATTGTATTTAGTATATAGGTTTAGAAAGTAAGTATTGACGAAGATTATCCCCTATGAATGCACGTGGCCTTACCTATGAAAATATGTATATATTGACAGTTAGGTATATATATTATATTGTTTGCTCGCCTGCCACGCTAAATGTTTTAGTGTGACAGTCGAGGGGGCGATGTAGCGGGACTTTGAATTTCGCCGCACTACACTCGTTCCCTCAGATATAAATTATACCGTCGCAGCTATATGAGCGCTCGACGGCAGAGAAAATATATAAGAAAATGAAGGTACTAAAATTGTAATTCTTTTTGTTTTCTACCCGCTGTTGTCTTTGAGAGCGGAAGCTTAACTTACTTATTAGTTAGATTGGTGTTCTGTGTTAGCTAGTGTAAGTAGGCTGTTTAGGTTTTTTATATTGGTAACGCCACCTCTGTATGAAAATCACTGGCTGTGCTGTGTGCAGTCTGTGGCTGCTTTGCATTGTTGTAATACTCGCCATTGTTGTGTTAGGCAGCTGGCTGAGAACAGCGCGTAGCATTGCGCAGTTGGAGGTGAGCCGCCAGCAGTGGTGGATGTGGGGAGAGAGATGGCGGAGTTTTGTAATTTGTGATGAACTGCTATATTTGTATATGATGATATCAAGTTTGAATCTTTTATTTAGCTGGCAGTAGTGGCGCTCGCTGTATTGCAGTAGCTTGAGCAGCGAAGATTTTTGTGAGGTAAGTGATTTGTGAAAGGTATAGTTTAATGTTAGTCAGGGCCATTCTTTTGTAGGGAATTTTGAAAGTCAGATTGCGTTGCGCTAACAAAATATTGTGTGTCAGTTTAAGCACAGTCATGTATAATTGTTCAAAAGGGGACGTTTAACGCCACCTCTGTATGAAAATCACTGGCTGTGCTGTGTGCAGTCTGTGGCTGCTTTGCATTGTTGTAATACTCGCCATTGTTGTGTTAGGCAGCTGGCTGTGAACAGCGCGTAGCATTGCGCAGTTGGAGGTGAGCCGCCTGCAGTGGTGGATGTGGGGAGAGAGATGGCGGAGTTTTGTAATTAGTCATGAACTGCTATATTTATATATGATGATATCAAGTTTGAATCTTTTATTTAGCTGGCAGTAGTGGCGCTCGCTGTATTGCAGTAGCTTGAGCGGCGGAGTTTTGTAATTTGTCATGAACTGATTGTGCACTTGCACAGTCGCAACAGATGGCTGCTGGCCATTTCTACTAGGACTACAGTGGGTCTACACCTTTGATGACTCACCAATACGATTATATCTACAAGGACTGCAGTGGGTCTGCACCTCTGGTGGCCACCAAAACCACAATCTCTACCAGGACTACAGTGGGTCTGCTCTGTGATGACCTACCTACCAATACTCTTCAAAATTTCGACTGACTCTGCTGTGGGTTTGCCTTGTTGTGGCCCATTACCTGTATGCATGTCAAGAGTCAGCACTGTCGTTCCATTGGAAGGACAACACTACTTCTTCAAGATTGCATGGAAATCCACTACTTCTGTGTGCATTCTCCTTTACTGCTCAGACTTTGAGAAAAACTCTGCATTTTTACTGTGATGAACAATGTGGACTGTCTTTACGGACTGTGAGAAATTTTTAGCTTTTGACCAACATTGTATCAATAAGTGTGTGCATTTGATCTCTTTGTTATTGTAATTAAGAAAAATTTATTTCAAATCTGTATTGGCCACTGCCCAATCCAATTTGTAAAAATTTTTGTGGGGAGCATGGGGGCTATATGAAACGCCCCCTTTTGAACAATTATACATGACTGTGCTTAAACTGACACACAATATTTTGTTAGCGCAACGCAATCTGACTTTCTAAATTCCCTACAAAAGAATGGCCCTGACTAACATTAAACTATACCTTTCACAAATCACTTAGCTCACAAAAATCTTCGCTGCTCAAGCTACTGAAATACAGCGAGCGCCACTACTGCCAGCTAAATAAAAGATTCAAACTTGATATCATCATATATAAATATAGCAGTTCATGACAAATTACAAAACTCCGCCATCTCTCTCCCCACATCCACCACTGCTGGCGGCTCACCTCCAACTGCGCAATGCTACGCGCTGTTCACAGCCAGCTGCCTAACAGAACAATGGCGAGTATTACAACAATGCAAAGCAGCCACAGACTGCACACAGCACAGCCAGTGATTTTCATACAGAGGTGGCGTTACCAATATAAAAAACCTAAACAGCCTACTTACAACAGAAATTGCATCCGAATTTAATACAAAAGGCGTATTGACGACTTAAGTACAAGAGGACTGACACTCTAACTCTCTATGATTTGAACCTCTCCTGTGAGTCCAGTTTTACATTCCGATGCTTCACTTCAGGTTTACTGTATCCCTTGGACCTTCTTATTGATGGTGAAACACATAAATTGCATCCGAATTTAATACAAAAGACACAATGCCGACTTAAGTACAAGAGGACTGACCCTCGAACTCTCTATGATTTGAACCTCTCCTGTGAGTCCAGTTTTAGATTCCGATGCTTCACCTTAGGTCTACTGTATCCCTTGGATCTTCTTATTGACGATGAAACACAGAAATTGCATCCAAATTTAATACAAAAGGCACAATGCCGACTTATGTACAAGAGGACTGAAACTCTAACTCTCTATGATCTGAACCTCTCCTGTGAGTCCAGTTTTAGATTCCGATGCTTCACTTCAGGTTTACTGTATCCCTTGGACCTTCTTATTGACGATGAAACACAGAAATTGCATTCGAATTTCATACAAAAGGCACAATGCCGACTTAAGTACAAGAGGACTGACACTCTAACTCTCTATGATTTGAACCTCTCCTGTGAGTCCAGTTTTAGATTCCGATGCTTCGCTTCAGGTTTACTGTATGCCTTGCACCTTCTTATCGACGAGGAAACACAGAAATTGCATCCGAATTTAATACAAAAGGCACAATGACGACTTAAGGACAAGACGACTGACATTCTAACTCTCTATGATTTGAACCCCTCCTGTGAGTCCAGTTTAAAGATTCCGATGCTTCACTTCAGGTTTACTGTATCCCTTGGACCTTCTTATTGACGATGAAACACATAAATTGCATCCGAATTGAATACAAAAGGCACAATGCCGACTTAAGTACAAGAGGACTGACACTCTAACTCTCTTTGATTTAAACCTCTCCTGTGAGTCCAGTATTAGATTCCGATGCTTCACTTCAGGATTACTGTATCCCTTGGACCGTCTTATTGACGATGAAACACAGAAATGTCATCCGAATTTAATACAAAAGGCACAATGCCGACATAAGTACAAGAGGACCGACACTCTAACTCTCTATGATTTGAACCTCTTCTGTGAGTCCAGTTTTAGATTCCGATGCTTCACCTTAGGTCTACTGTATCCCTTGGACCTTCTTATTGACGATGACACACAGAAATTGCATCCAAATTTAATACAAAAGGCACAATGCCGACTTAAGTACAAGAGGACTGACACTCTAACTCTCTTTGATTTGAACCTCAACTGTGAGTCCAGCTTTAGATTCCGATGCTTCACTTCAGGTTTACTGTATCCCTTGGACCTTCTTATTGACGATGAAACACAGAAATTGCATCGGAATTTAATACGAAAGGCAAAATGCCGATTTAAGTACAAGAGGTCTGACACTCTAACTCTCTATGATTTGAACCTCTCCTGTGAGTCCAGTTTTAGATTCCGATGCTTCACTTCAGGTTTACTGTATCCCTTGGACCTTCTTATTGACGATGAAACACATAATTTGCATTCGAATTTAATACAAAAGGCACAATGCCGACTTAAGTACAAGAGGACTGACACACTAACTTTCTATGATTTGAACCCCATCTGTGTGTCCAGTTTTAGATTCCGGTGCTTCACTTCAGGTTTACTGTATCCCTTGGACCTCCTTTTTGACGATGAAACACAGAAATTACATCCGAATTTAATACAAAAGGCACAATGCCGACTTAAGTACAAGAGGACTGACACTCTAACTTTCTATGATTTGAACCTCTCCTGTGAGTCCAGTTTTAGATTCCGATGCTTCACTTCAGGTTTACTGTATCCCTTGGACCTTCTTATTGACGATGAATCACAGAAATTGCATCCGAATTTAATAGGAAACGCAAAATGCCGACTTAAGTACAAGAGGACTGACACTCTAACTCTCTATGATTAGAACATCTACTGTGAGTCCAGTCTTAGATTCCGATGTTTCACTTCAGGTTTACTATATCCCTTGGACCTTCTTATTGACGATGAAACACAGATATTGCATGCGAGTTTAATACAAAAGGCACTATGCCGCCTTAAGTACAAGAGGACTGACACTCTAAATTTCTATGATTTGAACCTCTCCTATGAGTCCAGTTTTTGATTCCGATGCTTCACTTCACGTTTACTGTATCCCTTGGACCTTCTTATTGACGATGAAACACAGAAATTGCATCCGAATTTCATACAAAAGGCACAATGCCGACTCTAGTACAAGAGGACTGACACTCTAACTCTCAATGATTTGAACCTCTCCTGTGAGTCAAGTTTTAGATTCCGATGCTTCACTTCAGGTTTACTGTATCCCTTGGACCTTCTTATTGTCGATGAAACACAGAAATTGCATCTGAATTGAATACAAAATTCACAATGCCGACTTAAGTACAAGAGGACTGACACTCTAACATTTTATGATATGAACCTCTCTTGTGAGTCCTGTTTTAGATTCCGATGCTTCACTTCAGGTTCACTGTATACCTTGGTCCGTCTTATCGACGATGAAACACAGAAATTGCATCCGAATTTAATACAAAAGGCACATTGCCGACTTAAGTACAAGAGGATTGACACTCTAACTCTCTACGATTTGAACCTCTCCTGTGAGTACAGTTTTAGATTCCGATGCTTCACTTCAGGTTTACTGTATCCCTTGGACCTTCTTATTGACGGTGAGACACAGAAATTGCATCCGAATTTAATACAAAAGACACAATGCCGACTTAAGTACAAGAGGACTGACACTCTAACTCTCTATGATTTGAACCCCTCCTGTGAGTCCAGTTTTAGATTCCTGTGCTTCACCTCAGGTTTACTGTATCCCTTGGACCTTCTTATTGACGATGAAACATCGAAATTGCATCCGAATTTCATACAAAAGATACAATGCCGACTTAAGTCCAAGAGGATTGACACTCTAACTCTCTATGATTTGAACCTCTCCTGTGAGTCCAGATTTAGATTCCGATGCTTCACTTCAGGTTTACTGTATCCCTTGGACCTTCTATTGACGATGAAACACAGATATTGCATCCGAATTTAATACAAAAGGCACAATGCCGACTTAAGTACAAGAGGACTGACACTCTAACTCTCTATGATTTGAACCTCTCCTGTGAGTCCAGTTTTAGATTCCGATGCTTCACTTCACGTTTACTGTATCCCTTGGACCTTCTTATTGACGATGAAACACAGAAATTGCATCCAAATTTAATACAAAAGGCACAATGCCGACTTAAGTACAAGAGGACTGACACTCTAGCTTTCTATGATTTGAACCTGACCTGTGAGTCCAGTTTTTGACTCCGATGCTTCCCTTCAGGTTAACTGTATCCCTTGGACTTTCTTATTGACGATGAAACAAAGAAATTGCATCCGACTTTAATACAAAAGGCACAATGGCAACTTAAGTACAAGAGGACTGACACTCTAACTCTCTACGATTTGCACCTCTCCTGTGGGTCCAGTTTCAGATTCCGATGCTTCACTTCAGGTTTACAGTATCCCTTGGACTTTCTTATTGACGATGAAACAAAGAAATTGCATCCGAATTGAATACAAAAGTCACAATGCCGACTTAAGTACAAGAGGACTGACACTTTAACTCTCTTTGATTTGAACCTCTCCTGTGAGTGCAGTATTAGATTTCGATGCTTCACTTCAGGATTACTGTGTCCCTTGGACCGTCATATTGACGATGAAACACAGAAATTGCATCCGAATTTAATACAAAAGGCACAATGCCGACTTAAGTACAAGAGGACTGACACTCTAACTCTCTATGATTTGAACCTTTCCTGTGAGTCCAGTTTTAGATTCCGATGCTTCACCTTAGGTCTACTGTATCCCTTGGACCGTCGTATTGACAATGAAACACAGAAATTGCATCCAAATCGAATACAAAAGGCACAATGCCGACTCAAGTACAAGAGGACTGACACTCTAGCTTTCTATGATTTGAACCCCTTCTGTGTGTCCAGTTTTCGATTCCGGTGCTTCACTTCAGGTTTACTGTATCCCTTGGACCTTCTTATTGACGATGAAACACAGAAATTGCATCCGAATTTAATACGAAAGGCAAAATGCCGACATAAGTACAAGAGGACTGACACTCTAACTCTCTATGATTAGAACATCTCCTGTGAGTCCAGTCTTAGATTCCGATGTTTCACTTCAGGTTTACTATATCCCTTGGACCTTCTTATTGACGATGAAACACAGAAATTGCATCCGAGTTTAATACAAAAGGCACAATGCCGCCTTAAGTACAAGAGGACTGACACTCTAACTTTCTATGATTTGAACCTCTCCTTTGAGTCCAGTTTTTGATTCCGATGCTTCACCTCAGGCTTACTGTATCCCTTGGACCTTCTTATTAACGATGAAACACAAAAATTGCATCCAAATTTCATACAAAAGGCACAATGCCGACTTCAGTACAAGAGGAGTGACACTCTAAATCTCAATGATTTAAACCTCTCCTGTGAGTCAAGTTTCAGATTCCGATGCTTCACTTCAGGTTTACTGTATCCCTTGGACCTTCTTACTGTCGATGAAACACAGAAATTGCATCTGAATTGAATACAAAAGGCACAATGCCGACTTAAGTACAAGAGGACTGACACTTTAACTTTTTATGATATGAACCTCTCCTGTGAGTCCTGTTTTAGATTCCGATGCTTCACTTCACGTTCACTGTATACCTTGGTCCGTCTTATCGACGGTGAAACACAGAAATTGCATCCGAATTTAATACAAAAGACACAATGCCGACTTAAGTACAAGAGGACTTACACTCTAACTCTCTATGATTTGAACCCCTCCTGTGAGTCCAGTTTTTGATTCCTATGCTTCACTTCAGGTTTACTGTATCCCTTGGACCTTCTTATTGACGATGAAACATCGAAATTGCATCCGTATTTCATACAAAAGATACAATGCCGACTTAAGTACAAGAGGACTGACACTCTAACTCTCTATGATTTGAACCTCTCCTGTGAGTCCAGTTTTAGATTCCGATGCTTCATTTCAGGTTTACTGTATCCCTTAGACCTTCTTATTGACGGTGAAACACAGAATTTGCTTCCGAATTTAATAAAAAGACACAATGCCGACTTAAGTACAAGAGGACTGACCCTCTAACTCTCTATGATTTATACCCCTCCTGTGAGTCCAGTTTTAGATTCCGATGCTTCACTTCAGGTTTACTGTATCCCTTGGACCTTCTTATTGACGATGAAACACAGAAATTGCATCCAAATTGAATACAAAAGGCACAATGCCGACTTAAGTACAAGAAGACTGACACTCTAACTCTCTTTGATTTGAACCTCTCCTGTTAGTCCAGTATTAGATTACGATGCTTCACTTCAGGATTACTGTATCCCTTTGACCGTCTTATTGACGATGAAACACAGAAATTACATCCGAATTGAATACAAAAGTCACAATGCCGACTTAAGTACAAGAGGACTGACATACTAACTCTCTTTGATTTGAACCTCTCCTGTGAGTGCAGTATTAGATTCCGATGCTTCACTTCAGGATTACTGTATCCCTTGGACTGTCATATTGACGATGAAACACAGAAATTGCATTAGAATTTAATACAAAATCACAATGCCGACTTAAGTACAAGAGGAGTGACACTCTAACTCTCTATGATTTGTACCTCTCCTGTGAGTCCAGTTTTGGTTTCCGATGCTTCACCTTAGGTCTACTGAATCCCTAGGACCTTCGTATTGACGATGAGACACAGAAATTGCAACCAAATTCAATACAAAAAGCACAATGCCGACTTAAGTACAAGAGGACTGACACTCTAACTCTCTATGATTTGAACCTCAACTGTGAGTCCAGTTTTAGATTCCGATGCTTCACTTCAGGTTTACTGTATCCCTTGGACCTTCATATTGACGATGAAACACAGATATTGCATCCGAATTGAATACAAAAAGCACAATGCCGACTTAAGTACAAGAGGACTGACACTCTAACGCTCTATGATTTGAACCTCTCCTGTGAGTCCAGTTTTAGATTCCGATGCTTCACTTCAGGTTTACTGTATCCCTTGGACCCTCTTATTGACGATGCAACACATAAATTGCATTCGAATTTAATACAAAAGGCACAATGCCGACTTAAGTACGAGAGGACTGACACTCTTACTCTCTACGATTTGAACCTCTCCTGTGAGTCCAGTTTTAGATTCCGATGCTTCACTTCAGGTTTACTGTATCCGTTGGACCTTCTTATTGACGGTGAAACACAGAAATTGCATCAGAATTTAATACAAAAGACACAATGCCGACTTAAGTACAAGAGGACTGACACTCTAACTTTCTTTGATTTGAACCCTTTCTGTGTGTCCAGTTCTAGAATCCGGTGCTTCACTTCAGGTTTACTGTATCCCTTGGACCTTCTTATTGACGATGAAACACAGAAATTGCATCCGAATTTAATACAAAAGGCACAATGCCGACTTAAGTACAAGAGGACTGACTCTCTAACTCTCTATGATTAGAACATCTCCTGTGAGTCCAGTTTTAGATTCCGATGCTTCACTTCAGGTTTACTGTATCCCTTGGACCTTCTTATTGACGATGAAACACAGATATTGCATCCGAGTTTAATACAAAATGCACTATGCCGCCTTAAGTACAAGAGGACTGACACTTTAACTTTCTATGATTTGCACATCTCCTTTGAGTCCAGTTTTTGATTCCGATGCTTCACTTCAGGTTTACTGTATCCCTTGGACCTTCTTATTAACGATGAAACACAGAAATTGCATCCGAATTTCATACAAAAGGCACAATGCCGTCTTAAGTACAAAAGGACTGACACTCTAACTCTCAATGATTTGAATGTCTCCTGTGAGTCCAGTTTTAGATTCCGATGCTTCACTTCAGGTTTACTGTATCCCTTGCTCCTTCTTATTGACGATGCAACACATAAATTGCATTAGAATTTAATACAAAAGGCACAATGCCGACTTAAGTACAAGAGGACTGACACTCTAACTCTCTTTGATTTGAACCTCTCCTGTGAGTTTAGGTTTTTGATTCCGGTGCTTCACTTCAGGATTACTGTATCCCTTGGACCGTCTTATTGACGATGAAACACAGAAATTGCATCCGAATTTAATACAAAAGGCACAACGCTGACTTAAGTACAAGAGGACTGACACTCTAACTCTCTATGATTTGAACCTCTCCTATGAGTCCAGTCTTAGATTCCGATGCTTCACTTCGGGTTTACTGTATCCCTTCGACCTTCTTATTGACGATGAAACACAGAAATTGCACCCGAATTGAATACAAGAGGCACAATGCCGACTTAAGTACAAGAGAACTGACACTCTAACTCTCTTTGATTTGAACCTCTCCTGTGAGTCCAGTTTTTTGATTCCGATGCTTCACTTCAGGATTACTGTATCCCTTGGACCGTCTTATTGACGATGAAACACAGAAATTGCATCCGAATTTAATACAAAAGGCACAATGCCGACTTAAGTACAAGAGGACTGACACTCTAACTCTCTATGATTTGAACCTCTCCTGTTAATCCAGCTTTAGATTCCGATGCTTCACTTCAGGTTTACTGTATCCCTTGCACCTTCTTATTGACGATGAAACACAGAAATTGAATTCGAATTTAATACAAAAGACACAATGCCGACTTAAGTACAAGAGGACTGACCCTCTAACTCTCTATGATTTGAACCCCTCCTGTGAGTCTAGTTTTAGATTCAGATGCTTCACTTCAGGTTTACTGTATCCCTTGGACCTTCTTATTGACGATGAAACACAGAAATTGCTTCCGAATTGAAGACAAAAGGCACAATGCCAACTTAAGTACAAGAGGGCTGACACTCAAACTCTCTATGATTTGAACCTCTCCTGTGAGTCCAGTTTTAGATTCCGATGCTTCACTTCAGGTTTACTGTATACCTTGGACCTTCTTATTGACGATGAAACACAGAAATTGCATCCGAATTTAATACGAAAGGCAAAATGCCGACTTAAGTACAAGAGGACTGACACTCTAACTCTCTATGATTGGAACATCTCCTGTGAGTCCAGTCTTAGATTCCGATGTTTCACTTCAGGATTACTTTATCCCTTGGACCTACTTATTGACGATGAAACACAGATATTGCATCCGAGTTTAATACAAAAGGCACTATGCCGCCTTAAGTACAAGAGGACTGACACTCTAACTTTCTATGATTTGAACCTCTCCTTTGAGTCCAGTTTTTTATTCCGATGCTTCACTTCAGTTTTACTGTATCCCTTGGACCTTCTTATTAACGATGAAACTCAGAAATTGCATCCAAATTTCATACAAAAGGCACAATGCCGACTTAAGTACAAGAGGACTGACACTCTAACTCTCAATGATTTGAACCTCTCCTGTGA
The DNA here is from genome assembly GCF_021461395.2 of Schistocerca americana. Lineage (NCBI taxonomy): Eukaryota > Metazoa > Arthropoda > Insecta > Orthoptera > Acrididae > Schistocerca > Schistocerca americana. The sequence goes on along the minus strand of NC_060124.1, from coordinate 595,257,257 downwards.
GTCAAGTTTTAGATTCCGAAGCTTAACTTCAGGTTTACTGTATACCTTGGACCTTCTTATTGTCGATGAAACACAGAAATTGCATCTGAATTGAATACAAAAGGCACAATGCCGACTTAAGTACAAGAGGACTGACACTCTAACTTTTTGTGATATGAACCTCTCCTGTGAGTCCTGTTTTAGATTCCGATGCTTCACTTCAGGATCACTGTATACCTTGGTCCGTCTTATCGACGATGAAACACAGAAATTGCATCCGAATGTCATACAAAAGGCACAATGCCGTCTTAAGTACAAAAGGACTGACACTCTAACTCTCAATGATTTGAATGTCTCCTGTGAGTCCAGTTTTAGATTCCGATGCTTCACTTCAGGTTTACTGTATCCCTTGCTCCTTCTTATTGACGATGCAACACATAAATTGCATTAGAATTTAATACAAAAGGCACAATGCCGACTTAAGTACAAGAGGACTGACACTCTAACTCTCTTTGATTTGAACCTCTCCTGTGAGTTTAGGTTTTTGATTCCGGTGCTTCACTTCAGGATTACTGTATCCCTTGGACCTTCTTATTGACGATGAAACATCGAAATTGCTTCCGAATTTCATACAAAAGATACAATGCCGACTTAAGTACAAGAGGACTGACACTCTAACTCTCTATGATTTGAACCTCTCCTGTGAGTCCAGTTTTTGATTCCGATGCTTCACTTCAGGTTTACTGTATCCCTTGGACCTTCTTATTGACGGTGAAACACAGAATTTGCTTCCGAATTTAATACAAAAGACAAAATGCCGACTTAAGTACAAGTGGACTGACCCTCTAACTAACTATGATTTGAACCCCTCCTGTGAGTCCAGTTTTAGATTCCGATGCTCCACTTGAGGTTTACTGTATCCCTTGGACCTTCTTATTGACGATGAAACACAGACATTGCAACCAAATTGAATACAAAAGGCACAATGCCGACTTAAGTACAAGAGGACTGACACTCCAACTCTCATTGATTTGAACCTCTCCTGTTAGTCCAGTATTAGATTCCGATACTTCACTTCTGGATTACTGTATCCCTTGGACCGTCTTATTGACGATCCAACACAGAAATTGCATCCGAATTGAATACAAAAGTCACAATGCTGACTTAAGTACAAGAGGACTGACACTCTAACTCTCTTTGATTTGAACCTCTCCTGTGAGTGCAGTATTAGATTCCGATGCTTCACTTCAGGATTACTGTATCCCTTGGACCGTCATATTGACGATGAAACACAGAAATTGCATCCGAATTTAATACAAAAGGCACAATGCCGACTTAAGTACAAGAGGACTGACACTCTAACTCGCTATGATTTGAACCTCTCCTGTGAGTCCAGTTTTGGATTCCGATTCTTCACCTTAGGTCTACTGTATCCCTTGGGCCTTCGTACTGACGATGAGACACAGACATTGCATCCAAATTCAATACAAAAGGCACAATGCCGACTTAAGTACAAGAGGACTGACACTCTAAATCTTTATGAAATGAACCTCAACTGTGAGTCCAGTTTTAGATTCCGATGCTTCACTTAAGGTTTACTGTATCCCTTGGACCTTCATATTGACGATGAAACACAGAAATTGCATCCGAATTGATTACAAAAAGCACAATGCCGACTTAAGTACAAGAGGACTGACACTCTAACTCTCTATGATTTGAACCTCTCCTGTGAGTCCAGTTTCAGATTCCGATGCTTCACTTCAGGTTTACTGTATCCCTTGGACCTTCTTATTGACGATGCAACACATAAATTGCATTCGAATTTAATACAAAAGGCACAATGCCGACTTAAGTACACGAGGACTGACCCTCTAACACTCTATGATTTGAACCCCTCCTGTGTGTCCAGTTTTAGATTCCGATGCTTCACTTCAATTTCACTGTATCCCTTGGACCTTCTTATTGACGATGAAACACAGAAATTGCACCCGAATTGAATACAAGAGGCACAATGCCGACTTAAGTACAAGAGAACTGACACTCTAACTCTCTTTGATTTGAACCTCTCCTGTGAGTCCAGTTTTTTGATTCCGATGCTTCACTTCAGGATTACTGTATCCCTTGGACCGTCTTATTGACGATGAAACACAGAAATTGCATCCGAATTTAATACAAAAGGCACAATGCCGACTTAAGTACAAGAGGACTGACACTCTAACTCTCTATGATTTGAACCTCTCCTGTGAATCTAGTTTTAGATTCCGATGCTTCACTTCAGGTTTACTGTATCCCTTGCACCTTCTTATTGACGATGAAACACAGAAATTGAATTCGAATTTAATCCAAAAGACACAATGACGACTTAAGTACAAGAGGAATGACCCTCTACCTCTATATGATTTGAACCCCTCTGTGAGTCTAGTTTTAGATTCAGATGCTTCACTTCAGGTTTACTGTATCCCTTGGACATTCTTATTGACGATGAAACACAGAAATTGCTTCCGAATTGAAGACAAAAGGCACAATGCCGACTTAAGTACAAGAGGGCTGACTCTCAAACTCTCTATGATTTGAACCTCTCCTGTGAGTCCAGTTTTTGATTCCGATGCTTCACTTCAGGTTTACTGTATACCTTGGACCTTCTTATTGACGATGAAACACAGATATTGCATCCGAGTTTAATACAAAAGGCACTATGCCGCCTTAAGTACGAGAGGACTGACACTCTAACTTTCTATGATTTGAACCTCTCCTTTGAGTCCAGTTTTTTATTCCGATGCTTCACTTCAGTTTTACTGTATCCCTTGGACCTTCTTATTAACGATGAAACACAGAAATTGCATCCAAATTTCATACAAAAGGCACAATGCCGACTTAAGTACAAGAGGACTGACACTCTAACTCTCAATGATTTGAATTTCTGCTGTGAGTCAAGTTTTAGATTCCGAAGCTTCACTTCAGGTTTACTGTATACCTTGGACCTTCTTATTGTCGATGAAACACAGAAATTGCATCTGAATTGAATACAAAAGGCACAATGCCGACTTAAGTACAAGAGGAGTGACACTCTAACTTTTTGTGATATGAACCTCTCCTGTGAGTCCTGTTTTAGATTCCGATGCTTCACTTCAGGATCACTGTATACCTTGGTCCGTCTTATCGACGATGTAACACAGAAATTGCATCCGAATTTAATACAAAAGGCACATTGCCGTCTTAAGTACAAGAGGACTGACACTCTAACTCTCTATGATTTGAACCTCTCCTGTGAGTCCAGTTTTAGATTCCGATGCTTCACTTCAGGTTTACTGTATCCCTTGGACCTTCTCATTGACGGTGAAACACAGAATTTGCTTCCGAATTTAATACAAAAGACACAATGCCGACTTAAGTACAAGAGGACTGACCCTATAACTCTCTATGATTTAAACCCCTCCTGTGAGTCCAGTTTTAGATTCCGATGCTTCACTTCAGGTTTACTGTATCCCTTGGACCTTCTTATTGACGATGAAACACAGAAATTGCATCCAAATTGAATACAAAAGGCACAATGCCGACTTAAGTACAAGAGGACTGACACTCCAACTCTCTTTGATTTGAACCTCTCCTGTTAGTCCAGTATTAGATTCCGATACTTCACTTCAGGATTACTGTATCCCTTGGACCGTCTTATTGACGATGAAACACAGAAATTGCATCCGAATTGAATACAAAAGTCACAATGCTGACTTAAGTACAAGAGGACTGACACTCTAACTCTCTTTGATTTGAACCTCTCCTGTGAGTGCAGTATTAGATTCCGATGCTTCACTTCAGGATTACTGTATCCCTTGGACCGTCATATTGACGATGAAACACAGAAATTGCATCCGAATTTAATACAAAAGGCACAATGCCGACTTAAGTACAAGAGGACTGACACTCTAACTCTCTATGATTTGAACCTCTCCTGTGAGTCCAGTTTTGGATTCCGATGCTTCACCTTAGGTCTACTGTATCCCTTGGTCCTTCGTATTGACGATGAGACACAGAAATTGCATCCAAATTCAATACAAAAGGCACAATGCCGACTTAAGTACAAGAGGACTGACACTCTAACTCTTTATGATTTGAACCTCAACTGTGAGTCCAGATTTAGATTCCGATGCTTCACTTCAGGTTTACTGTATCCCTTGGACCTTCATATTGACGATGAAACACAGAAATTGCATCCGAATTGATTACAAAAAGCACAATGCCGACTTAAGTACAAGAGGACCGACACTCTAACTCTCTATGATTTGAACCTCTCCTGTGAGTCCAGTTTTAGATTCCGATGCTTCACTTCAGGTTTACTGTATCCCTTGGACCTTCTTATTGACGATGCAACACATAAATTGCATTCGAATTTAATACAAAAGGCACAATGCCGACTTAAGTACAAGAGGACTGACTCTCTAACTCTCTATGATTAGAACATCTCCTGTGAGTCCAGTTTTAGATTCCGATGCTTCACTTCAGGTTTACTATATCCCTTGGACCTTCTTATTGACGATGAAACACAGATATTGCATCCGAGTTTAATACAAAAGGCACTATGCCGCCTTAAGTACAAGAGGACTGACACTTTAACTTTCTATGATTTGAACATTTCCTTTGAGTCCAGTTTTTGATTCCGATGCTTCACTTCAGGTTTACTGTATCCCTTGGACCTTCTTATTAACGATGAAACACAGAAATTGCATCCGAATTTCATACAAAAGGCACAATGCCGTCTTGAGTACAAGAGGACTGACACTCTAACTCTCAATGATTTGAATCTCTCCTGTGAGTCCAGTTTTAGATTCCGATGCTTCACTTCAGGTTTACTGTATCCCTTGGACCTTCTTATTGACGATGCAACACATAAATTGCATTCGAATTGAATACAAAAGGCACAATGCCAAATTAAGTACAAGAGGACTGACACTCTAATTTTCTATGATTTGAACCCCTTCTGTGTGTCCAGTTTTAGATTCCAGTGCTTCACTTCAGGTTTACTGTACCCTTTGGACCTTCGTATTGACGATGAAACACAGAAATTGCATCCGAATTTTATACAAAAGGCACAATGCCGACTTAAGTACAAGAGGACTGACTCTCTAACTCTCTATGATTAGAACATCTCCTGTGAGTCCAGTTTTAGATTCCGATGCTTCACTTCAGGTTTAATATATCCCTTGGACCTTCTTATAGACGAGGAAACACAGATATTGCATCCGAGTTTAATACAAAAGGCACTATGCCGCCTTAAGTACAAGAGGACTGACACTCTAACTTTCTATGATTTAAACATCTCCTTTGAGTCCAGTTTGTGAATCCTATGCTTCACTTCAGGTTTGCTGTATCCCTTAAACCTTCTTATTAACGATGAAACACAGAAATTGCATCCGAATTACATACAAAAGGCACAATGCCGACTTAAGTACAAGAGGACTAACACTCTAACTCTCAATGATTTGAACCTCTCCTGTGAGTCCAGTTTTAGATTCCGATGCTTCACTTCAGGTTTACTGTATCCCTTGGACCTTCTTATTGACGGTGGAACACATAAATTGCATCCGAATTTAATACAAAAGACACAATGCCGACTTAAGTACAAAAGGACTGAAACTCTACCTCTCTATGATTTGAACCCCTCCTGTGAGTCAAGTTTTAGATTCCGATGCTTCACTTCAGGTTTACTGTATCCCTTGGACCTTCTTGTTGACGATGAAACACAGAAATTGCATCCGAATTGAATACAAAAGGCACAATGCCGGCTTAAGTACAAGGGGACTGACACTCTAACTCTCTTTGATTTGAACCTCTCCTGTGAGTTCAGGTTTTTGATTCCGATGTTTCACTTCAGGATTACTGTATCCCTTGGACCGTCTTATTGACGATGAAACACAGAAATTGCATCCGAATGTAATACAAAAGGCACAATGCTGATTTAAGTACAAGAGGACTGACCCTCTAACACTCTATGATTTGAACCCCTCCTGTGTGTCCAGTTTTAGATTCCGATGCTACACTTCAGGTTTACTGTATCCCTTGGACCTTCTTATTGACGATGAAACACAGAAATTGCAACCAAATTGAATACAAGAGGCACAATGCCGACTTAAGTACAAGAGGACTGACACTCTAACTCTCTTTGATTAGAACCTCTCCTGTGAGTCCAGTTTTTTGATTCCGATGCTTCACTTCAGGATTACTGTATCCCTTTGACCGTCTTATTGACGATGAAACACAGAAATTGCATCCGAATTTAATACAAAAGGCACAATGCCGACTTAAGTACAAGAGGACTGACACTCTAACTCTCTATGATTTGAACCTCTCCTGTGAATCCATTTTTAGATTCCGATGCTTTACTTCAGGTTTACTGTATCCCTTGCACCTTCTTATTGACGATGAAACACAGAAATTGAATTCGAATTTAATGCAAAAGACACAATGCCGACTTAAGTACAAGAGGACTTACCCTCTAACTCTCTATGATTTGAAACCCTCCTGCGAGTCTAGTTTTAGATTCCAATGCTTCACTTCAGGTTTACTGTATCCCTTGGACCTTCTTATTGACGATGAAACACAGATATTGCTTCCGAATTGAATACAAAAGGCACAATGCCGACTTAAGTACAAGAGGGCTGACACTCAAACTCTCTATGATTTGAACCTCTCCTGTGAGTCCAGTTTTAGATTCCGATGCTTCACTTCAGGTTTACTGTATACCTTGGACCTCCTTATTGACGATGAAACACAGAAATTGCATCCGAATTTAATACAAAAGACACAATGCCGACTTAAGTACAAGAGGACTGACACTCTAACTTTCTATGAATTAAACCCCTTCTGTGTGTCCAGTTTTAGATTTCGGTGCTTCACTTCATGTTTACTGTATCACTTGAACGTTCTTATTGACGATGAAACACAGAAATTGTATCCGAATTTATTACAAAAGGCACAATGCCCACTTAAGTACAAGAGGACTGACACTCTAACTTTCTTTGATTTTAACCTCTCCCGTCAGTCCAGTTTTAGATTCCGATGCTTCACTTCAGGTTTACTGTATCTCTTGGACCTTCTTATTGACGATGAAACACAGAAATTGCATCCAAATTGAATACAAACGGCACAATGGCGACCTAAGTACAAGAGGACTGACACTCTAACTCTCTTTGATTTGAACCTCTCCTGTGAGTCCAGTATTAGATTCCGATGCTTCACTTCAGGATTACTGTATCCCTTGGACCGTCTTATTGACAATGAAACACAGATATTGCATCCGAATTGAATACAAAAGTCACAATGCCGACTTAAGTACAAGAGGACTGACCCTCTACCTCTATATGATTTGAACCCCTCTGTGAGTCTAGTTTTAGATTCAGATGCTTCACTTCAGGTTTACTGTATCCCTTGGACATTCTTATTGACGATGAAACACAGAAATTGCTTCCGAATTGAAGACAAAAGGCACAATGCCGACTTAAGTACAAGAGGGCTGACTCTCAAACTCTCTATGATTTGAACCTCTCCTGTGAGTCCAGTTTTAGATTCCGATGCTTCACTTCAGGTTTACTGTATACCTTGGACCTTCTTATTGACGATGAAACACAGATATTGCATCCGAGTTTAATACAAAAGGCACTATGCCGCCTTAAGTACAAGAGGACTGACACTCTAACTTTCTATGATTTGAACCTCTCCTTTGAGTCCAGTTCTTTATTCCGATGCTTCACTTCAGTTTTACTGTATCCCTTGGACCTTCTTATTAACGATGAAACACAGAAATTGCATCCAAATTTCATACAAAAGACACAATGCCGACTTAAGTACAAGAGGACTGACACTCTAACTCTCAATGATTTGAACCTCTCCTGTGAGTCAAGTTTTAGATTCCGAAGCTTCACTTCAGGTTTACTGTATACCTTGGACCTTCTTATTGTCGATGAAACACAGAAATTGCATCTGAATTGAATACAAAAGGCACAATGCCGACTTAAGTACAAGAGGAGTGACACTCTAACTTTTTGTGATATGAACCTCTCCTGTGAGTCCTGTTTTAGATTCCGATGCTTCACTTCAGGATCACTGTATACCTTGGTCCGTCTTATCGACGATGTAACACAGAAATTGCATCCGAATTTAATACAAAAGGCACATTGCCGTCTTAAGTACAAGAGGACTGACACTCTAACTCTCTATGATTTGAACCTCTCCTGTGAGTCCAGTTTTAGATTCCGATGCTTCACTTCAGGTTTACTGTATCCCTTGGACCTTCTTATTGACGGTGAAACACAGAATTTGCTTCCGAATTTAATACAAAAGACACAATGCCGACTTAAGTACAAGAGGACTGACCCTCTAACTCTCTATGATTTAAACCCCTCCTGTGAGTCCAGTTTTAGATTCCGATGCTTCACTTCAGGTTTACTGTATCCCTTGGACCTTCTTATTGACGATGAAACACAGAAATTGCATCCAAATTGAATACAAAAGGCACAATGCCGACTTAAGTACAAGAGGACTGACACTCCAACTCTCTTTGATTTGAACCTCTCCTGTTAGTCCAGTATTAGATTCCGATACTTCACTTCAGGATTACTGTATCCCTTGGACCGTCTTATTGACGATGAAACACAGAAATTGCATCCGAATTGAATACAAAAGTCACAATGCTGACTTAAGTACAAGAGGACTGACACTCTAACTCTCTTTGATTTGAACCTCTCCTGTGAGTGCAGTATTAGATTCCGATGCTTCACTTCAGGATTACTGTATCCCTTGGACCGTCATATTGACGATGAAACACAGAAATTGGATCCGAATTTAATACAAAAGGCACAATGCCGACTTAAGTACAAGAGGACTGACACTCTAACTCTCTATGATTTGAACCTCTCCTGTGAGTCCAGTTTTGGATTCCGATGCTTCACCTTAGGTCTACTGTATCCCTTGGTCCTTCGTATTGACGATGAGACACAGAAATTGCATCCAAATTCAATACAAAAGGCACAATGCCGACTTAAGTACAAGAGGACTGACACTCTAACTCTTTATGATTTGAACCTCAACTGTGAGTCCAGATTTAGATTCCGATGCTTCACTTCAGGTTTACTGTATCCCTTGGACCTTCATATTGACGATGTAACACAGAAATTGCATCCGAATTGATTACAAAAAGCACAATGCCGACTTAAGTACAAGAGGACCGACACTCTAACTCTCTATGATTTGAACCTCTCCTGTGAGTCCAGTTTTAGATTCCGATGCTTCACTTCAGGTTTACTGTATCCCTTGGACCTTCTTATTGACGATGCAACACATAAATTGCATTCGAATTTAATACAAAAGGCACAATGCCGACTTAAGTACAAGAGGACTGACTCTCTAACTCTCTATGATTAGAACATCTCCTGTGAGTCCAGTTTTAGATTCCGATGCTTCACTTCAGGTTTACTATATCCCTTGGACCTTCTTATTGACGATGAAACACAGATATTGCATCCGAGTTTAATACAAAAGGCACTATGCCGCCTTAAGTACAAGAGGACTGACACTTTAACTTTCTATGATTTGAACATTTCCTTTGAGTCCAGTTTTTGATTCCGATGCTTCACTTCAGGTTTACTGTATCCCTTGGACCTTCTTATTAACGATGAAACACAGAAATTGCATCCGAATTTCATACAAAAGGCACAATGCCGTCTTGAGTACAAGAGGACTGACACTCTAACTCTCAATGATTTGAATCTCTCCTGTGAGTCCAGTTTTAGATTCCGATGCTTCACTTCAGGTTTACTGTATCCCTTGGACCTTCTTATTGACGATGCAACACATAAATTGCATTCGAATTGAATACAAAAGGCACAATGCCAAATTAAGTACAAGAGGACTGACACTCTAATTTTCTATGATTTGAACCCCTTCTGTGTGTCCAGTTTTAGATTCCAGTGCTTCACTTCAGGTTTACTGTACCCTTTGGACCTTCGTATTGACGATGAAACACAGAAATTGCATCCGAATTTTATACAAAAGGCACAATGCCGACTTAAGTACAAGAGGACTGACTCTCTAACTCTCTATGATTAGAACATCTCCTGTGAGTCCAGTTTTAGATTCCGATGCTTCACTTCAGGTTTAATATATCCCTTGGACCTTCTTATAGACGAGGAAACACAGATATTGCATCCGAGTTTAATACAAAAGGCACTATGCCGCCTTAAGTACAAGAGGACTGACACTCTAACTTTCTATGATTTAAACATCTCCTTTGAGTCCAGTTTGTGAATCCTATGCTTCACTTCAGGTTTGCTGTATCCCTTGAACCTTCTTATTAACGATGAAACACAGAAATTGCATCCGAATTACATACAAAAGGCACAATGCCGACTTAAGTACAAGAGGACTAACACTCTAACTCTCAATGATTTGAACCTCTCCTGTGAGTCCAGTTTTAGATTCCGATGCTTCACTTCAGGTTTACTGTATCCCTTGGACCTTCTTATTGACGGTGGAACACATAAATTGCATCCGAATTTAATACAAAAGACACAATGCCGACTTAAGTACAAAAGGAATGACCCTCTACCTCTCTATGATTTGAACCCCTCCTGTGAGTCTAGTTTTAGATTCCGATGCTTCACTTCAGGTTTACTGTATCCCTTGGACCTTCTTGTTGACGATGAAACACAGAAATTGCATCCGAATTGAATACAAAAGGCACAATGCCGGCTTAAGTACAAGGGGACTGACACTCTAACTCTCTTTGATTTGAACCTCTCCTGTGAGTTCAGGTTTTTGATTCCGATGTTTCACTTCAGGATTACTGTATCCCTTGGACCGTCTTATTGACGATGAAACACAGAAATTGCATCCGAATGTAATACAAAAGGCACAATGCTGATTTAAGTACAAGAGGACTGACCCTCTAACACTCTATGATTTGAACCCCTCCTGTGTGTCCAGTTTTAGATTCCGATGCTACACTTCAGGTTTACTGTATCCCTTGGACCTTCTTATTGACGATGAAACACAGAAATTGCAACCAAATTGAATACAAGAGGCACAATGCCGACTTAAGTACAAGAGGACTGACACTCTAACTCTCTTTGATTAGAACCTCTCCTGTGAGTCCAGTTTTTTGATTCCGATGCTTCACTTCAGGATTACTGTATCCCTTGGACCTTCTTATTGACGATGAAACACAGAAATTGCAACCAAATTGAATACAAGAGGCACAATGCCGACTTAAGTACAAGAGGACTGACACTCTAACTCTCTTTGATTAGAACCTCTCCTGTGAGTCCAGTTTTTTGATTCCGATGCTTCACTTCAGGATTACTGTATCCCTTGGACCGTCTTATTGACGATGAAACACAGAAATTGCATCCGAATTTAATACAAAAGGCACAATGCCGACTTAAGTACAAGAGGACTGACACTCTAACTCTCTATGATTTGAACCTCTCCTGTGAATCCATTTTTAGATTCCGATGCTTTACTTCAGGTTTACTGTATCCCTTGCACCTTCTTATTGACGATGAAACACAGAAATTGAATTCGAATTTAATACAAAAGACACAATGCCGACTTAAGTACAAGAGGACTTACCCTCTAACTCTCTATGATTTGAAACCCTCCTGCGAGTCTAGTTTTAGATTCCAATGCTTCACTTCAGGTTTACTGTATCCCTTGGACCTTCTTATTGACGATGAAACACAGATATTGCTTCCGAATTGAATACAAAAGGCACAATGCCGACTTAAGTACAAGAGGGCTGACACTCAAACTCTCTATGATTTGAACCTCTCCTGTGAGTCCAGTTTTAGATTCCGATGCTTCACTTCAGGTTTACTGTATACCTTGGACCTCCTTATTGACGATGAAACACAGAAATTGCATCCGAATTTAATACAAAAGACACAATGCCGACTTAAGTACAAGAGGACTGACACTATAACTTTCTATGAATTAAACCCCTTCTGTGTGTCCAGTTTTAGATTTCGGTGCTTCACTTCATGTTTACTGTATCACTTGAACGTTCTTATTGACGATGAAACACAGAAATTGTATCCGAATTTATTACAAAAGGCACAATGCCCACTTAAGTACAAGAGGACTGACACTCTAACTTTCTTTGATTTTAACCTCTCCCGTCAGTCCAGTTTTAGATTCCGATGCTTCACTTCAGGTTTACTGTATCTCTTGGACCTTCTTATTGACGATGAAACACAGAAATTGTATCCAAATTGAATACAAACGGCACAATGGCGACCTAAGTACAAGAGGACTGACACTCTGACTCTCTTTGATTTGAACCTCTCCTGTGAGTCCAGTATTAGATTCCGATGCTTCACTTCAGGATTACTGTATCCCTTGGACCGTCTTATTGACAATGAAACACAGATATTGCATCCGAATTGAATACAAAAGTCACAATGCCGACTTAAGTACAAGAGAACTGACACTCTAACTCTCTTTGATTTGAACCTCTCCTGTGAGTGCAGTATTAGATTCCGATGCTTCACTTCAGGATTACTGTATCCCTTGGACCGTCAAATTGACGTTGAAACACAGAAATTGCATCCGAATTTAATACAAAAGGCACAATGCCGACTTAAGTACAAGAGGACTGACACTCTAACTCCCTATGATTTGAACCTCTCCTGTGGGTCCAGTTTTAGATTCCGATGCTTCACCTTAGGTCTACTGTATCCCTTGGACCTTCGTATGGACGATGAAACACAGAAATTGCATCCAAATTCAATACAAAAGGCACAATGCCGACTTAAGTACAAGAGGACTGACACTCTAACTCTCTATGATTTGAACCTCTCCTGTGAGTCCAGTTTTAGACTCCGATGCTTCACTTCAGGTTTACTGTATCCCTTGGACCTTCTTATTGACGATGCAACACATAAATTGCATTCGAATTTAATACAAAAGGCACAATGCCGACTTAAGTACAAGAGGACTGACACTCTAACTTTCTTTGATTTGAACCCCTCTTGTGTGTCCAGTTTTAGATTCCGGTGCTTCACTTCAGGTTTACTGTATCCCTTGGACCTTCTTATTGACGATGAAACACAGAAATTGCATCCGAATGTAATACAAATTTCACAATGCCGACTTAAGTACAAGAGGACTGACTCTCTAACTCTCTATGATTAGAACATCTCCTGTGAGTCCAGTTTTAGATTCCGATGCTTCACTTCAGGTTTACTGTATCCCTTGGACCTTCTTATTGACGATGCAACACGTAAATTGCATTCGAATTTAATACAAAACGCACAATGCCGACTTAAGTACAAGAGGACTGACACTCTAACTTTCTTTGTTTTGAACCCCTTCTGTGTGTCCAGTTTTAGATTCCGGTGATTCACTTCAGGTTTACTGTATCCCTTGGACCTTCTTATTGACGATGAAACACAGAAATTGCATCCGAATTTAATACAAAAGGCACAATGCCGACTTAAGTACAAGAGGACTGACTCTCTAACTCTCTATGATTAGAACATCTCCTGTGAGTCCAGTTTTAGATTCCGATGCTTCACTTCAGGTTTACTATATCCCTTGGACCTTCTTATTGACGATGAAACACAGATATTGCATCCGAGTTTAATACAAAAGGCACTATGCCGCCTTAAGTACAAGAGGACTGACACTTTAACTTTCTATGATTTGAACATTTCCTTTGAGTCCAGTTTTTGATTCCGATGCTTCACTTCAGGTTTACTGTATCCCTTGGACCTTCTTATTAACGATGAAACACAGAAATTGCATCCGAATTTCATACAAAAGGCACAATGCCGTCTTGAGTACAAGAGGACTGACACTCTAACTCTCAATGATTTGAACCTCTCCTGTGAGTCCAATTTTAGATTCCGATGCTTCACTTCAGGTTTACTGTATCCCTTGGACCTTCTTATTGACGATGCAACACATAAATTGCATTCGAATTGAATACAAAAGGCACAATGCCGACTTAAGTACAAGAGGACTGACACTCTAACTTTCTATGATTTGAACCCCTTCTGTGTGTCCAGTTTTAGATTCCAGTGCTTCACTTTAGGTTTACTGTACCCTTTGGACCTTCGTATTGACGATGAAACACAGAAACTGCATCCGAATTTAATACAAAAGGCACAATGCCGACTTAAGTACAAGAGGACTGACTCTCTAACTCTCTATGATTAGAACATCTCCTGTGAGTCCAGTTTTAGATTCCGATGCTTCACTTCAGGTTTAATATATCCCTTGGACCTTCTTGTAGACGATGAAACACAGATATTGCATCCGAGTTTAATACAAAAGGCACTATGCCGCCTTAAGTACAAGAGGACTGACACTCTAACTTTCTATGATTTGAACATCTCCTTTGAGTCCAGTTTGTGAATCCTATGCTTTACTTCAGGTTTGCTGTATCCCTTGAACCTTCTTATTAACGATGAAACACAGAAATTGCATCCGAATTACATACAAAAGGCACAATGCCGACTTAAGTACAAGAGGACTAACACTCTAACTCTCAATGATTTGAACCTCTCCTGTGAGTCCAGTTTTAGATTCCGATGCTTCACTTTAGGTTTACTGTATCCCTTGGACCTTCTTGTTGACGATGAAACACAGAAATTGCATCCGAATTGAATACAAAAGGCACAATGCCGACTTAAGTACAAGAGGACTGACACTCTAAATCTCTTTGATTTGAACCTCTCCTGTGAGTTCAGGTTTTTGATTCCGATGCTTCACTTTAGGATTACTGTATCCCTTGGACCGTCTTATTGGCGATGAAACACAGAAATTGCATCCGAATTTAATACAAAAGGCACAATGCAGACTTAAGTACAAGAGGACTGACACTCTAACTTTCTATGATTTAAACCCCTTCTGTGTGTCCAGTTTTAGATTTCGGTGCTTCACTTCAGGTTTACTGTATCACTTGAACGTTCTTATTGACGATGAAACACAGAAATTGTATCCGAATTTATTACAAAAGGCACAATGCCCACTTAAGTACAAGAGGACTGACACTCTAACTCTCTTTGATTTGAACCTCTCCTGTGAGTGCAGTATTAGATTCCGATGCTTCACTTCAGGTTACTGTATCCCTTGGACCGTCTTATTGACGATGAAACACAGATATTGCATCCGAATTGAATACAAAAGTCACAATGCCGACTTAAGTACAAGAGGACTGACACTCTAACTCTCTTTGATTTGAACCTCTCCTGTGAGTGCAGTATTAGATTCCGATGCTTCACTTCAGGATTACTGTATCCCTTGGACCGTCAAATTGACGATGAAACACAGAAATTGCATCCGAATTTAATACAAAAGGCACAATGCCGACTTAAGTACAAGAGGACTGACACTCTAACTCTCTATGATTTGAACCTCTCCTGTGAGTCCAGTTTTAGATTCCGATGCTTCACCTTAGGTCTACTGTATCCCTTGGACCTTCGCATGGACGATGAAACACAGAAATTGCATCCAAAATCAATACAAAAGGCACAATGCCGACTCAAGTACAAGAGGACTGACACTCTAACTCTCTATGATTTGAACCTCTCCTGTGAGTCCAGTTTTAGACTCCGATGCTTCACTTCAGGTTTACAGTATCCCTTGGACCTTCTTATTGACGATGCAACACATAAATTGCATTCGAATTTAATACAAAAGGCACAATGCCGACTTAAGTACAAGAGGACTGACACTCTAACTTTCTTTGATTTGAACCCCTATTGTGTGTCCAGTTTTAGATTCCGGTGCTTCACTTCAGGTTTACTGTATCCCTTGGACCTTCTTATTGACGATGAAACACAGAAATTGCATCCGAATGTAATACAAAAGGCACAATGCCGACTTAAGTACAAGAGGACTGACTCTCTAACTCTCTATGATTAGAACATCTCCTGTGAGTCCAGTTTTAGATTCCGATGCTTCACTTCATGTTTACTATTTCCCTTGGACCTTCTTATTGACTATGGAACACAGATATTGCATCCGAGTTTAATACAAAAGGCACTATGCCGCCTTAAGTACAAGAGGACTGACACTTTATCTCTCTATGATTTGAACATCTCCTTTGAGTCCAGTTTTTGATTCCGATGCTTCACTTAGGGGTTTACTGTATCCCTTGGACCTTCTTATTAACGATGAAACACAGAAATTGCATCCGAATTTCATACAAAAGGCACAATGCCGTCTTAAGTACAAGAGGACTGACACTCTAACTCTCAATGATTTGAACCTCTCCTGTGAGTCCAGTTTTAGATTCCGATGCTTCACTTCAGGTTTACTGTATCCCTTGGACCTTCTTATTGACGGTGGAACACAGAAATTGCATCCGAATTTAATACAAAAGACACAATGCCGACTTAAGTACAAAAGGACTGACCCTCTAACTCTCTATGATTTGAACCCCTCCTGTGTGTCCAGTTTTAGATTCCGATGCTTCACTTCAGGTTTACTGTATCCCTTGGACCTTCTGATTGACGGTGAAACACAGAAATTGCATCCGAATTGAATACAAGAGGCACAATGCCGACTTAAGTACAAGAGGACTGACACTCTAACTCTCTTTGATTTGAACCTCTCCTGTGAGTCCAGTTTTTTGATTCCGATGCTTCACTTCAGGATTACTGTATCCCTTGGACCGTCTTATTGACGTTGAAACACAGAAATTGCATCCGAATTTAAGACAAAAGGCACAATGCCGACTTAAGTACAAGAGGACTGACACTCTAACTCCCTTTGATTTGAACCTCTCCTGTGAGTGCAGTATTAGATTCCGATGCTTCACTTCAGGATTACTGTATCGCTTGGACCGTCATATTGACGATGAAACACAGAAATTGCATCCGAATTTAATACAAAAGGCACAATGCCGACTTAAGTACAAGAGGACTGACACTCTAACTCTCTATGATTTGAACCTCTCCTGTGAGTCCAGTTTTAGATTCCGATGCTTCACCTTAGGTCTACTCTATCCCTTGGACCTTCGTATTGACGATGAAACACAGAAATTGCATCCAAATTCAATACAAAAGGCACAATGCCGACTTAAGTACAAGAGGACTGACACTCTAACTCTTTATGATTTGAACCTCAACTGTGAGTCCAGTTTTAGATTCCGATGCCTCACTTCTGGTTTACTGTATCCCTCGGACCTTCATATTGACGATGAAACACAGAAATTGCATTTGAATTGAATACAAAAAGCACAATGCCGACATAAGTACAAGAGGACTGACACTCTAACTCTCTATGATTTGAACCTCTCCTGTGAGTCCAGTTTTAGAATCCGATGCTTCAATTCATGTTTACTGTATCCCTTGGACCTTCTTATTGACGATGCAACACATAAATTGCATTCGAATTTCATACAAAAGGCACAATGCCGACTTAAGTACAAGAGGACTGACACTCTAACTTTCTTTGATTTGAACCCCTTTTGTGTGTCCAGTTTTAGATTCCGGTGCTTCACTTCAGGTTTACTGTATCCCTTTTACCTTCTTATTGACGATGAAACACAGAAATTACACCCTTATTTAATACAAAAGGCACAATGCCGACTTAAGTACAAGAGGACTGACAGTCTAACTTTCTATGATTTGAACTTCTCCTGTGAGTCCAGTTTTTGATTCGGATGCCTCACTTCATGCTCACTGTATCCGGTGGACCTTGTTATTGACGATGAAACACAGAAATTGCATCCGAATTTAATACAAAAAACACAATGCTGACTCAAATACAAGAGGACTTAAACTTTAACTTTCTATGATATGAACCTGTCCAGTGAGTCCAGTTTTAGATTCCGATGCTTCACTTCAGGTTTACTGTATCCCTTGGACCTTCATATTAACGATGAAACACAGAAATTGCATCGAATTTCATACAAAAGGCACAATGCCGACTTAAATACAAGGGGACTGGCACTCTCACTCTCTCTGATTTGAACCTCTCCTGTGAGTCCAGTTTTAGATTCCGATGCTTCACTTCAGGTTTACTCAATCCCTTGGACCTTCTTATTGACGATGAAACACAGAAATTGCATCCGAATTTAATACAAAATGCACAATGCCGACTTAAGTACAAGAGGACTGACACTCTAACTCTCTATGATTTGAACCTCTCCTGTGAGTCCAGTTTTAGATTCCGATGCTTCACTTCAGGTTTACAGTATCCCTTGGACCTTCTTATTGACGATGAAACACAGAAATTGCATCCGAATTTAATACGAAAGGCACAATGCCGACTTAAGTACAAGAGGACTGACACTCTAACTCTCTACGAGTTGAACCTCTCCTGTGAGTCCAGTTTTAGATTCCGATGCTTCACTTCAGGTTTACTGTATCCATTGGACCTTCTTATTGATGGTGAAACACAGAAATTGCATCCGAATTTAATACAAAAGACACAATGCCGAATTAAGTACAAGAGGACTGACCCTCGACATCTCTATGATTTGAACCTCTCCTGTGAGTCCAGATTTAGATTCCGATTCTTCACCTTAGGTCTACTGTATCCCTTGGACCTTCTTATTGACGATGAAACACAGATATTGCATCCAAATGTAATACAAAAGGCACAATGCCGACTTATGTACAAGAGGACTGACACTCTAACTCTCTATGATTAGAACCTCTCCTGTGAGACCAGTTTTAGATTCCGATGCTTCACTTCAGGTTTACTGTATCCCTTGGACCTTCTTATTGACGATGAAACACAGATATTGCATCCGAATTAAATACAAAAGGCACAATGCTGACTTAAGTACAAGAGGACTGACATTCTAACTCTCTATGATTTGAACCTCTCCTGTGAGTCCAGTTTTAGATTCCGTTGCTTCACTTCAGGTTTACTGTATCCCTTGGGCCTTCTTATTGACGATGAAACACAGAAATTGCATCCGAATTTAATACAAAAGGCACAATGCCGACTTAAGTACAAGAGGACTGACACTCTAGCTCTCTTTGATTTGAACTCCTCCTATGAGTCCAGTTTTAGATTCCGATGCTTCACTTCAGGTTTACTGTATCCCTTGGACCTTCTTATTGACGATGAATCACAGAAATTGCTTCCGAATTGAATACAAAAGGCACAATGCCGACTTAAGTACAAGAGGACTGACACTCTAACTCTCTATGATTTGATCCTCTCCTGTGAGTCCAGTTTTAGATTCCGATGCTTCACCTCAGGTTTACTGTATACCTTAGACCTTCTTATTGACGATGAAACACAGAAATAGCATCCGAACATAATACAAAAGACACAATGCCGACTTAAGTACAAGAGGACTGACAGTCTAACTTTCTATGATTTGAACCTCTCCTGTGAGTCCAGTTTTTGATTCTGATGCCTCACTTCAGGCTCCCTGTATCCCGTGGACCTTGTTATTGACGATGAAACACAGAAATTGCATCCTAATTCTATACAAAAATCACAATGCTGACTCAAGTACAAGAGGACTAAAACTCTAACTTTCTATGATATGAACCTGTCCAGTGAGTCCAGTTTTAGATTCCGATGCTTCACTTCAGGTTTACTGAATCCCTTGGACCTTCTTATTGACGATGAAACACAGAAATTTCATCCGAATTTAATACAAAAGGCATATTGACGTCTTAAGTACAAGAGCACTGACACTCTAACTCTCTATGATTTGAACCTCTCCTGTGAGTCCAGTTTTAGATTCCGATGCTTCACTTCAGGTTTACTGTACCCTTTGGACCTTCGTATTGACGATGAAACACAGAAATTGCATCCGAATTTAATACAAAAGGCACAATGCCGACTTAAGTACAAGAGGACTGACTCTCTAACTCTCTATGATTAGAACATCTCCAGTGAGTCCAGTTTTAGATTCCGATGTTTCACTTCAGGTTTAATATATCCCTTGGACCTTCTTGTAGACGATGAAACACAGATATTGCATCCGAGTTTAATACAAAAGGCACTATGCCGCCTTAAGTACAAGAGGACTGACACTCTAACTTTCGATGATTTGAACATCTCCTTTGAGTCCAGTTTGTGAATCCTATGCTTTACTTCAGGTTTGCTGTATCCCTTGAACCTTCTTATTAACGATGAAACACAGAAATTGCATCCGAATTACATACAAAAGGCACAATGCCGACTTAAGTACAAGAGGACTAACACTCTAACTCTCAATGATTTGAACCTCTCCTGTGAGTCCAGTTTTAGATTCCGATGCTTCACTTCAGGTTTACTGTATCCCTTGGACCTTCTTGTTGACGATGAAACACAGAAATTGCATCCGAATTGAATACAAAAGGCACAATGCCGACTTAAGTACAAGAGGACTGACACTCTAAATCTCTTTGATTTGAACCTCTCCTGTGAGTTCATGTTTTTGATTCCGATGCTTCACTTTAGGATTACTGTATCCCTTGGACCGTCTCATTGGCGATGAAACACAGAAATTGCATCCGAATTTAATACAAAAGGCACAATGCAGACTTAAGTACAAGAGGACTGACCCTCTAACACTCTATGATTTGAACCCCTCCTGTGTGTCCAGTTTTAGATTCCGAAGCTACACTTCAGGTTTACTGTATCCCTTGGACCTTCTTATTGACGATGAAACACAGATATTGCTTCCGAATTGAAAACAAATACACAATGCCGACTTAAGTACAAGAGGGCTGACACTCAAACTCTCTATGATTTGAACCTCTCCTGTGAGTCCAGTTTTAGATTCCGATGCTTCACTTCAGGTTTACTGTATACCTTGGACCTCCTTATTGACGATGAAACACAGACATTGCATCCGAATTTAATACAAAAGACACAATGCCGACTTAAGTACAAGAGGACTTACACTCTAACTTTCTATGATTTAAACCCCTTCTGTGTGTCCAGTTTTAGATTTCGGTGCTTCACTTCAGGTTTACTGTATCACTTGAACGTTCTTATTGACGATGAAACACAGAAATTGTATCCGAATTTATTACAAAAGGCACAATGCCCACTTAAGTACAAGAGGACTGACACTCTAACTCTCTTTGATTTGAACCTCTCCTGTGAGTCCAGTATTAGATTCTGATGCTTCACTTCAGGATTACTGTATCCCTTGGACCGTCTTATTGACGATGAAACACAGATATTGCATCCGAACTGAATACAAAAGTCACAATGCCGACTTAAGTACAAGAGGACTGACACTCTAACTCTCTTTGATTTGAACCTCTCCTGTGAGTGCAGTATTAGATTCCGATGCTTCACTTCAGGATTACTGTATCCCTTGGACCGTCAAATTGACGATGAAACACAGAAATTGCATCCGAATTTAATACAAAAGGCACAATGCCGACTTAAGTACAAGAGGACTGACACTCTAACTCTCTATGATTTGAACCTCTCCTGTGAGTCCAGTTTTAGATTCCGATGCTTCACCTTAGGTCTACTGTATCCCTTGGACCTTCGTATGGACGATGAAACACAGAAATTGCATCCAAAATCAATACAAAAGGCACAATGCCGACTCAAGTACAAGAGGACTGACACTCTAACTCTCTATGATTTGAACCTCTCCTGTGAGTCCAGTTTTAGACTCCGATGCTTCACTTCAGGTTTACAGTATCCCTTGGACCTTCTTATTGACGATGCAACACATAAATTCCATTCGAATTTAATACAAAAGACACAATGCCGACTTAAGTACAAGAGGACTGACACTCTAACTTTCTTTGATTTGAACCCCTTTTGTGTGTCCAGTTTTAGATTCCGGTGCTTCACTTCAGGTTTACTGTATCCCTTGGACCTTCTTATTGACGATGAAACACAGAAATTGCTTCCGAATGTAGTACAAAAGGCACAATGCCGACTTAAGTACAAGAGGACTGACTCTCTAACTCTCTATGATTAGAACATCTCCTGTGAGTCCAGTTTTAGATTCCGATGCTTCACTTCATGTTTACTATTTCCCTTGGACCTTCTTATTGACTACGGAACACAGATATTGCATCCGAGTTTAATACAAAAGGCACTATGCCGCCTTAAGTACAAGAGGACTGACACTTTATCTCTCTATGATTTGAACATCTCCTTTGAGTCCAGTTTTTGATTCCGATGCTTCACTTAGGGGTTTACTGTATCCCTTGGACCTTCTTATTAACGATGAAACACAGAAATTGCATCCGAATTTCATACAAAAGGCACAATGCCGTCTTAAGTACAAGAGGACTGATACTCTAACTCTCAATGATTTGAACCTCTCCTGTGAGTCCAGTTTTAGATTCCGATGCTTCACTTCAGGTTTACTGTATCCCTTGGACCTTCTTATTGACGGTGGAACACAGAAATTGCATCCGAATTTAATACAAAAGACACAATGCCGACTTAAGTACAAAAGGACTGACCCTCTAACTCTCTATGATTTGAACCCCTCCTGTGAGTCCAGTTTTAGATTCCGATGCTTCACTTCAGGTTTACTGTATCTCTTGGACCTTCTGATTGACGGTGAAACACAGAAATTGCATCCGAATTGAATACAAGAGGCACAATGCCGACTTAAGTACAAGAGGACTGACACTCTAACTCTCTTTGATTTGAACCTCTCCTGTGAGTCCAGTTTTTTGATTCCGATGCTTCACTTCAGGATTACTGTATCCCTTGGACCGTCTTATTGAAGTTGAAACACAGAAATTGCATCCGAATTTAAGACAAAAGGCACAATGCCGACTTAAGTACAAGAGGACTGACACTCTAACTCCCTTTGATTTGAACCTCTCCTGTGAGTGCAGTATTAGATTCCGATGCTTCACTTCAGGATTACTGTATCCCTTGGACCGTCATATTGACGATGAAACACAGAAATTGCATCCGAATTTAATACAAAAGGCACAATGCCGACTTAAGTACAAGAGGACTGACACTCTAACTCTCTATGATTTGAACCTCTCCTGTGAGTCCAGTTTTAGATTCCGATGCTTCACCTTAGGTCTACTCTATCCCTTGGACCTTCGTATTGACGATGAAACACAGAAATTGCATCCAAATTCAATACAAAAGGCACAATGCCGACTTGAGTACAAGAGGACTGACACTCTAACTCTTTATGATTTGAACCTCATCTGTGAGTCCAGTTTTAGATTCCGATGCCTCACTTCTGGTTTACTGTATCCCTCGGACCTTCATATTGACGATGAAACACAGAAATTGCATCCGAATTGAATACAAAAAGCACAATGCCGACATAAGTACAAGAGGACTGACACTCTAACTCTCTATGATTTGAACCTCTCCTGTGAGTCCAGTTTTAGAATCCGATGCTTCACTTCAGGTTTACTGTATCCCTTGGACCTTCTTATTGACGATGCAACACATAAATTGCATTCGAATTTCATACAAAAGGCACAATGCCGACTTAAGTACAAGAGGACTGACACTCTAACTTTCTTTGATTTGAACCCCTTTTGTGTGTCCAGTTTTAGATTCCGGTGCTTCACTTCAGGTTTACTGTATCCCTTTTACCTTCTTATTGACGATGAAACACAGAAATTGCATCCGAATGTAATACAAAGGGCACAATGCCGACTTAAGTACAAGAGGACTGACTCTCTAATTCTTTATGATTAGAACATCTCCTGTGAGTCCAGTTTTAGATTCCAATGCTTCACTTCAGGTTTACTATATCCCTTGGACCTTCTTATTGACGATGAAACACAGATATTGTATCCGAGTTTAATACAAAAGGCACTATGCCGCCTTAAGTACAAGAGGACTGACACTTTAACTTTCTATGATTTGAACATCTCATTTGAGTCCAGTTTTTGATTCCGATGCTTCACTTAGGGGTTTACTGTATCCCTTGGACCGTCTTATTGACGATGAAACACAGGAATTGCATCCGAATTTAATACAAAAGGCACAATGCCGACTTAAGTACAAGAGGACGGACACTCTAACTCTCTTTGATTTGAACCTCTCCTGTGAGTCCCGTTTTAGATTCCGATGCTTCACTTCAGGTTTACTGTATCCCTTGGACCTTCTTATTGACGATGAAACACAGAAATTGAATTCGAATTTAATACAATAGACACAATGCCGACTTAAGTACAAGAGGACTGACCCTCTATCTGTCTATGATTTGAACCCTTCCTGTGAGTCTAGTTTTAGATTCCGGTGCTTCACTTCAGGTTTACATTATCCCTTGGACCATCTTATTGACGATGAAACACAGAAATTGTATCCGAATTTAATACAAAAGGCACAATGCCCACTTAAGTACAAGAGGACTGACACTCTAACTTTCTTTGATTTTAACCTCTCCCATGAGCCCAGTTTTAGATTCCGATGCTTCATTTCAGGTTTACTGTATCCCTTGGACCTTCTTATTGACGATGAAACACAGAAATTACACCCTTATTTAATACAAAAGGCACAATGCCGACTTAAGTACAAGAGGACTGACAGTCTAACTTTCTATGATTTGAACTTCTCCTGTGAGTCCAGTTTTTGATTCCGATGCCTCACTTCATGCTCACTGTATCCGGTGGACCTTGTTATTGACGATGAAACACAGAAATTGCATCCGAATTTAATACAAAAAACACAATGCTGACTCAAATACAAGAGGACTTAAACTTTAACTTTCTATGATATGAACCTGTCCAGTGAGTCCAGTTTTAGATTCCGATGCTTCACTTCAGGTTTACTGTATCCCTTGGACCTTCATATTAACGATGAAACACAGAAATTGCATCGAATTTCATACAAAAGGCACAATGCCGACTTAAATACAAGGGGACTGGCACTCTCACTCTCTCTGATTTGAACCTCTCCTGTGAGTCCAGTTTTAGATTCCGATGCTTCACTTCAGGTTTACTCAATCCCTTGGACCTTCTTATTGACGATGAAACACAGAAATTGCATCCGAATTTAATACAAAATGCACAATGCCGACTTAAGTACAAGAGGACTGACACTCTAACTCTCTATGATTTGAACCTCTCCTGTGAGTCCAGTTTTAGATTCCGATGCTTCACTTCAGGTTTACAGTATCCCTTGGACCTTCTTATTGACGATGAAACACAGAAATTGCATCCGAATTTAATACGAAAGGCACAATGCCGACTTAAGTACAAGAGGACTGACACTCTAACTCTCTACGAGTTGAACCTCTCCTGTGAGTCCAGTTTTAGATTCCGATGCTTCACTTCAGGTTTACTGTATCCATTGGACCATCTTATTGATGGTGAAACACAGAAATTGCATCCGAATTTAATACAAAAGACACAATGCCGACTTAAGTACAAGAGGACTGACCCACGACCTCTCTATCATTTGAACCTCTCCTGTGAGTCCAGATTTAGATTCCGATTCTTCACGTTAGGTCTACTGTATCCCTTGGACCTTCTTATTGACGATGAAACACAGATATTGCATCCAAATTTAATACAAAAGGCACAATGCCGACTTATGTACAAGAGGACTGACACTCTAACTCTCTATGATTAGAACCTCTCCTGTGAGACCAGTTTTAGATTCCGATGCTTCACTTCAGGTTTACTGTATACCCTGGACCTTCTTATTGACGATGAAACACAGAAATTGCATCCGAATTGAATACAAAAGGCACAATGCTGACTTAAGTACAAGAGGACTGACATTCTAACTCTCTATGATTTGAACCTCTCCTGTGAGTCCAGTTTTAGATTCCGTTGCTTCACTTCAGGTTTACTGTATCCCTTGGGCCATCTTATTGACGATGAAACACAGAAATTGCATCCGAATTTAATACAAAAGGCACAATGTCGACTTAAGTACAAGAGGACTGACACTCTAGCTCTCTTTGATTTGAACTCCTCCTATGAGTCCAGTTTTAGATTCCGATGCTTCACTTCAGGTTTACTGTATCCCTTGGACCTTCTTATTGACGATGAATCACAGAAATTGCTTCCGAATTGAATACAAAAGGCACAATGCCGACATAAGTACAAGAGGACTGACACTCTAACTCTCTATGATTTGATCCTCTCCTGTGAGTCCAGTTTTAGATTCCGATGCTTCACCTCAGGTTTACTGTATACCTTAGACCTTCTTATTGACGATGAAACACAGAAATAGCATCCGAACATAATACAAAAGACACAATGCCGACTTAAGTACAAGAGGACTGACAGTCTAACTTTCTATGATTTGAACCTCTCCTGTGAGTCCAGTTTTTGATTCTGATGCCTCACTTCAGGCTCCCAGTATCCCGTGGACCTTGTTATTGACGATGAAACACAGAAATTGCATCCTAATTCTATACAAAAATCACAATGCTGACTCAAGTACAAGAGGACTAAAACTCTAACTTTCTATGATATGAACCTGTCCAGTGAGTCCAGTTTTAGATTCCGATGCTTCACATCAGGTTTACTGAATCCCTTGGACCTTCTTATTGACGATGAAACACAGAAATTTCATCCGAATTTAATACAAAAGGCATATTGACGTCTTAAGTACAAGAGCACTGACACTCTAACCCTCTATGATTTGAACCTATCCTGTGAGTCCAGTTTTAGATTCCGATGCTTCACTTCATGTTTACTATTTCCCTTGGACCTTCTTACTGACGATGAAACACAGAAATTGCATCCGAATGTAATACAAAAGGCAAAATGCCGACTTAAGTACAAGAGGACTGACTCTCTAACTCTCTATGATTAGAACATCTCCTGTGAGTCCAGTTTTAGATTCCGATGCTTCACTTCATGTTTACTATTTCCCTTGGACCTTCTTATTGACGATGAAACACAGATATTGCATCCGAGTTTAATACAAAATGCACTATGCCGCCTTAAGTACAAGAGGACTGACACTCTAACTCCCTTTGATTTGAACCTCTCCTGTGAGTGCAGTATTAGATTCCGATGCTTCACTTCAGGATTACTGTATCCCTTGGACCGTCATATTGACGATGAAACACAGAAATTGCATCCGAATTTAATACAAAAGGCACAATGCCGACTTAAGTACAAGAGGACTGACACTCTAACTCTCTATGATTTGAACCTCTCCTGTGAGTCCAGTTTTAGATTCCGATGCTTCACCTTAGGTCTACTGTATCCCTTGGACCTTCGTATTGACGATGAAACACAGAAATTGCATCCAAATTCAATACAAAAGGCACAATGCCGACTTCAGTACAAGAGGACTGACACTCTAACTCTTTATGATTTGAACCTCAACTGTGAGTCCAGTTTTAGATTCCGATGCCTCACTTCTGGTTTACTGTATCCCTCGGACCTTCATATTGACGATGAAACACAGAAATTGCATCCGAATTGAATACAAAAAGCACAATGCCGACATAAGTACAAGAGGACTGACACTCCAACTCTCTATGATTTGAACCTCTCCTGTGAGTCCAGTTTTAGAATCCGATGCTTCACTTCAGGTTTACTGTATCCCTTGGACCTTCTTATTGACGATGCAACACATAAATTGCATTCGAATTTCATACAAAAGGCACAATGCCGACTTAAGTACAAGAGGACTGACATTCTAACTTTCTTTGATTTGAACCCCTTTTGTGTGTCCAGTTTTAGATTCCGGTGCTTCACTTCAGGTTTACTGTATCCCTTGGACCTTCTTATTGACGATGAAACACAGAAATTGCATCCGAATGTAATACAAAAGGCACAATGCCGACTTAAGTACAAGAGGACTGACTCTCTAACTCTCTATGATTAGAACATCTCCTGTGAGTCCAGTTTTAGATTCCGATGCTTCACTTCATGTTTACTATTTCCCATGGACCTTCTTATTGACGATGAAACACTGATATTGCATCCGAGTTTAATACAAAAGGCACTATGCCGCCTTAAGTACAAGAGGACTGACACTTTATCTCTCTATGATTTGAACATCTCCTTTGAGTCCAGTTTTTGATTCCGATGCTTTACTTAGGGGTTTACTGTTTCCCTTGGACCTTCTTATTAACGATGAAACACAGAAATTGCATCCGAATTTCATACGAAAGGCACAATGCCGTCTTAAGTACAAGAGGACTGAAACTCTAACTCTCAATGATTTGAACCTCTCCTGTGAGTCCAGTTTTAGATTCCGATGCTTCACTTCAGGTTTACAGTATCCCTTGGACCTTCTTATTGACGGTGGAACACAGAAATTGCATCCGAATTTAATACAAAAGACACAATGCCGACTTAAGTACAAAAGGACTGACCCTCTAACTCTCTATGATTTGAACCCCTCCTGTGAGTCCAGTTTTACATTCCGATGCTTCACTTCAGGTTTACTGTATCCCTTGGACCTTCTGATTGACGATGAAACACAGAAATTGCATCCGAATTGAATGTAAGAGGCTCAATGCCGACTTAAGTACAAGAGGACTGACACTCTAACTCTCTTTGATTTGAACCTCTCCTGTGAGTCCAGTTTTTTGATTCCGATGCTTCACTTCAGGATTACTGTATCCCTTGGACCGTCTTATTGGCGATGAAACACAGAAATTGCATCCGAATTTAATACAAAAGGCACAATGCCGACTTAAGTACAAGAGGACTGACACTCTAACTCCCTTTGATTTGGACCTCTCCTGTGTGTGCAGTATTAGATTCCGATGCTTCACTTCAGGATTACTGTATCCCTTGGACCTTCGTATTGACGATGAAACACAGAAATAGCATCCAAATTCAATACAAAAGGCACAATGCCGACTTAAGTACAAGAGGACTGACACTCTAACTCTCTTTGATTTGAACCTCTCCTGTGAGTCCAGTTTTTTGATTCCGATGCTTCACTTCAGGATTACTGTATCCCTTGGACCGTCTTATTGACGATGAAACACAGAAATTGCATCCGAATTTAATACAAAAGGCACAATGCCGACTTAAGTACAAGAGGACTGACAGTCTAACTTTCTATGATTTGAACTTCTCCTGTGAGTCCAGTTTTTGATTCCGATGCCTCACTTCATGTTTACTGTATCCGGTGGACCTTGTTATTGACGATGAAACACAGAAATTGCATCCTAATTTAATACAAAAAACACAATGCTGACTCAAATACAAGAGGACTTAAACTCTAACTTTCTATGATATGAACCTGTAGAGTGAGTATAGTTTTAGATTCCGATGCTTCACTTCAGGTTTACTGAATCCCTTGGACCTTCTTATTGACGATGAAACACAGAAATTGCATCCGAATTTAATACAAAAGGCATATTGACGTCTTAAGTACAAGAGCACTGACACTCTAACTCTCTACGATTTGAACTTCTCCTGTGAGTCCTGTTTTCCATTCCGATGCTTCACTTCAGGTTTAGTGTATCCCTTGGACCTTCTTATTGACGATGAAACACATAAATTGCATCCAAATTTAATACAAAAGACACAACGCCGACTTTAGTACAAGAGGACTGATACTCTCTCTATGATTTGAACCTCTCCTGTGAGTCCAGTGTTAGATTCCGATGCTTCACTTCAGGTTTACTGTATCCCTTGGACCTTCATATTGACGCTGAAACACAGAAATTGCATCCGAATTTAATACAAAAGGCTCAATGCCGACTTAAGTACAAGAGGACTGACACTCTAACTTTCTATGATTTAAACCTCTGCTTTGAGTCCAGTTTTTGATTCCGATGCTTCACTTCAGGTTTACTGTATCACTTGGACCTTCATATTAACGATGAAACACAGAAATTGCATCGAATTTCATACAAAAGGCACAATGCCGACTTAAATACAAGGGGACTGGCACTCTCACTCTCTCTGATTTGAACCTCTCCTGTGAGTCCAGTTTTAGATTCCGATGCTTCACTTCAGGTTTACTCAATCCCTTGGACCTTCTTATTGACGGTGAAACACAGAAATTGCATCCGAATTTAATACAAAATGCACAATGCCGACTTAAGAACAAGAGGACTGACACTCTAACTGTCTATGATTTGAACCTCTCCTGTGAGTCCAGTTTTAGATTCCGATGCTTCACTTCAGGTTTACAGTATCCCTTGGACCTTCTTATTGACGATGAAACACAGAAATTGCATCCGAATTTAATACGAAAGGCACAATGCCGACTTAAGTACAAGAGGACTGACACTCTAACTCTCTACGATTTGAACCACTCCTGTGAGTCCAGTGTTAGATTCCGATGCTTCACTTCAGGTTTACTGTATCCATTGGACCTTCTTATTGATGGTGAAACACAGAAATTGCATCCGAATTTAATACAAAAGACACAATGCCGACTTAAGTACAAGAGGACTGACCCTCAACCTCTCTATGATTTGAACCTCTCCTGTGAGTCCAGATTTAGATTCCGATTCTTCACCTTAGGTCTACTGTATCCCTTGGACCTTCTTATTGACGATGAAACACAGAAATTGCATCCAAATTTAATACAAAAGGCACAATGCCGACTTATGTACAAGAGGACTGACACTCTAACTCTCTATGATTAGAACCTCTCCTGTGAGACCAGTTTTAGATTCCGATGCTTCACTTCAGGTTTACTGTATCCCTTGGACCTTCTTATTGACGATGAAACACAGAAATTGCATCCATATTGAATACAAAAGGCACAATGCTGACTTAAGTACAAGAGGACTGACATTCTAACTCTCTATGATTTGAACCTCTCCTGTGAGACCAGTTTTAGAATCCGATGCTTCACTTCAGGTTTACTGTATCCCTTGGACCTTCTTATTGACGATGCAACACATAAATTGCATTCGAATTTCATACAAAAGGCACAATGCCGACTTAAGTACAAGAGGACTGACACTCTAACTTTCTTTGATTTGAACCCCTTTTGTGTGTCCAGTTTTAGATTCCGGTGCTTCACTTCAGGTTTACTGTATTCCTTGGACCTTCTTATTGACGATGAAACACAGAAATTGCATCCGAATGTAATACAAAAGGCACAATGCCGACTTAAGTACAAGAGGACTGACTCTCTAACTCTCTATGATTAGAACATCTCCTGTGAGTCCAGTTTTAGATTCCGATGCTTCACTTCATGTTTACTATTTCCCATGGACCTTCTTATTGACGATGAAACACAGATATTGCATCCGAGTTTAATACAAAAGGCACTATGCCGCCTTAAGTACAAGAGGACTGACACTTTATGTCTCTATGATTTGAACATCTCCTTTGAGTCCAGTTTTTGATTCCGATGCTTCACTTAGGGGTTTACTGTTTCCCTTGGACCTTCTTATTAACGATGAAACACAGAAATTGCATCCGAATTTCATACGAAAGGCACAATGCCGTCTTAAGTACAGGAGGACTGAAACTCTAACTCTCAATGATTTGAACATCTCCTGTGAGTCCAGTTTTAGATTCCGATGCTTCACTTCAGGTTTACAGTATCCCTTGGACCTTCTTATTGACGGTGGAACACAGAAATTGCATCCGAATTTAATACAAAAGACACAATGCCGACTTAAGTACAAAAGGACTGACCCTCTAACTCTCTATGATTTGAACCCCTCCTGTGAGTCCAGTTTTAGATTCCGATGCTTCACTTCAGGTTTACTGTATCCCTTGGACCTTCTGATTGACGATGAAACACAGAAATTGCATCCGAATTGAATACAAGAGGCACAATGCCGACTTAAGTACAAGAGGACTGACACTCTAACTCTCTTTGATTTGAACCTCTCCTGTGAGTCCAGTTTTTTGATTCCGATGCTTCACTTCAGGATTACTGTATCCCTTGGACCGTCTTATTGACGATGAAACACAGAAATTGCATCCGAATTTAATACAAAAGGCACAATGCCGACTTAAGTACAAGAGGAATGACACTCTAACTCCCTTTGATTTGAACCTCTCCTGTGTGTGCAGTATTAGATTCCGATGCTTTACTTCAGGATTACTGTATCCCTTGGACCTTCGTATTGACGATGAAACACAGAAATTGCATCCAAATTCAATACAAAAGGCACAATGCCGACTTAAGTACAAGAGGACTGACACTCTAACTCTCTTTGATTTGAACCTCTCCTGTGAGTCCAGTTTTTTGATTCCGATGCTTCACTTCAGGATTACTGTATCCCTTGGACCGTCTTATTGACGATGAAACACAGAAATTGCATCCGAATTTAATACAAAAGGCACAATGCCGACTTAAGTACAAGAGGACTGACAGTCTAACTTTCTATGATTTGAACTTCTCCTGTGAGTCCAGTTTTTGATTCCGATGCCTCACTTCATGTTTACTGTATCCGGTGGACCTTGTTATTGACGATGAAACACAGAAATTGCATCCGAATTTAATACAAAAAACACAATGCTGACTCAAATTCAAGAGGACTTAAGCTCTAACTTTCTATGATATGAACCTGTCCAGTGAGTCCAGTTTTAGATTCCGATGCTTCACTTCAGGTTTACTGAATCCCTTGGACCTTCTTATTGACGATGAAACACAGAAATTGCATCCGAATTTAATACAAAAGGCATATTGACGTCTTAAGTACAAGAGCACTGACACTCTAACTCTCTATGATTTGAACTTCTCCTGTGAGTCCTGTTTTCCATTCCGATGCTTCACTACAGGTTTAGTGTATCCCTTGGACCTTCTTATTGACGATGAAACACATAAATTGCATCCAAATTTAATACAAAAGACACAACGCCGACTTAAGTACAAGAGGACTGATACTCTCTCTATGATTTGAACCTCTCCTGTGAGTCCAGTGTTAGATTCCGATGCCTCACTTCAGGTTTACTGTATCCTTTGGACCTTCATATTGACGATGAAACACAGAAATTGCATCCGAATTTAATACAAAAGACACAATGCCGACTTAAGTACAAGAGGACTGACCCTCGACCTCTCTATGATTTGAACCTCTCCTGTGAGTCCAGATTTAGATTCCGATTCTTCACCTTAGGTCTACTGTATCCCTTGGACCTTCTTATTGACGATGAAACACAGAAATTGCATCAAAATTTGATACAAAAGGCACAATGCCGACTTATGTACAAGAGGACTGACACTCTAACTCTCTATGATTAGAACCTCTCCTGTGAGACCAGTTTTAGATTCCGATGCTTCACTTCAGGTTTACTGTATCCCTTGGACCTTCTTATTGACGATGAAACACAGAAATTGCATCCGTATTGAATACAAAAGGCACAATGCTGATTTAAGTACAAGAGGACTGACATTCTAACTCTCTATGATTTGAACCTCTCCTGTGAGTCCAGTTTTAGATTCCGTTGCTTCACTTCAGGTTTACTGTATCCCTTGGGCCTTCTTATTGACGATGAAACACAGAAATTGCATCCGAATTTAATACAAAAGGCACAATGCCGACTTAAGTACAAGAGGACTGACACTCTAGTTCTCTTTGATTTGAACTCCTCCTGTGAGTCCAGTTTTAGATTCCGATGCTTCACTTCAGGTTTACTGTATCCCTTGGACCTTCTTATTGACGATGAATCACAGAAATTGCTTCCGAATTGAATACAAAAGGCACAATGCCGACTTAAGTACAAGAGGACTGACACTCTAACTCTCTATGATTTGAACCTCTCCTGTGAGTCCAGTTTTAGATTCCGATGCTTCACCTCAGGTTTACTGTATACCTTAGACCTTCTTATTGACGATGAAACACAGAAATAGCATCCGAACTTAATACAAAAGACACAATGCCGACTTAAGTAGAAGAGGACTGACAGTCTAACTTTCTATGATTTGAACCTCTCCTGTGAGTCCAGTTTTTGATTCTGATGCCTCACTTCAGGCTCCCTGTATCCCGTGGACCTTGTTATTGACGATGAAACACAGAAATTGCGTCCGAATTTAATACAAAAATCACAATGCTGACTCAAGTACAAGAGGACTAAAACTCTAACTTTCTATGATATGAACCTGTCCAGTGAGTCCAGTTTTAGATTCCGATGCTTCACTTCAGGTTTACTGAATCCCTTGGACCTTCTTATTGACGATGAAACACAGAAATTTCATCCGAATTTAATACAAAAGGCATATTGACGTCTTAAGTACAAGAGCACTGACACTCTAACTCTCTATGATTTGAACCTCTCCTGTGAGTCCTGTTTTACATTCCGATGCTTCACTTCAGGTTTACTGTATCCCTTGGACCTTCTTATTGACGATGAAACACAGAAATTGCATCCAAATTTAATACAAAAGACACAACGCCGACTTAAGTACAAGAGGACTGATACTCTCTCTATGATTTGAACCTCTCCTGTGAGTCCAGTGTTAGATTCCGATGCTTCACTTCAGGTTTACTGTATTCTTTGGACCTTCTTAATGACGATGAAACACAGAAATTGCATCCGAATTCAATACAAAAGCTCAATGCCGACTTAAGTACAAGAGGACTGACACTCTAACTTTCTATGATTTAAACCTCTCCTTTGAGTCCAGTTTTTGACTCCGATGCTTCACTTCAGGTTTACTGTATCCCTTGGACCTTCATATTAACGATGAAACACAGAAATTGCATCGAATTTCATACCAAAGGCACAATGCCGACTTAAATACAAGGATACTGGCACTCTCACTCTCTCTGATTTGAACCTCTCCTGTGAGTCCAGTTTTAGATTCCGATGCTTCACTTCAGGTTTACTGTATACCTTGGACCATCTTATTGACGAAGAAACACAGAAATTGCATCCGAAATTAATACAAAAGGCACAATGCCGACTTAAGTACAAGAGGACTGACACTCTAACTCTCTATGATTTGAACCTCTCCTGTGAGACCAGTTTTTGATTCCGATGCTTCACTTCAGGTTTACTGTATACCTTGGACCTTCTTATTGACGATGAAACACAGAAATTTCATCCGAATTTAATACAAAAGGCATATTGACGTTAAAGTACAAGAGCACTGACACTCTAACTCTCTATGATTTGAACCTCTCCTGTGAGTCCTGTTTTACATTCCGATGCTTCACTTCAGGTATACTGTATCCCTTGGACCTTCTTATTGACGATGAAACACAGAAATTGCATCCAAATTTAATACAAAAGACACAACGCCGAATTAAGTACAAGAGGACTGACACTCTAACTCGCTACGATTTGAACCTCTCCTGTGAGTCCAGTTTTTGATTCCGATGCTTCACTTCAGGTTTACTGTATCCCTTGGACCCTCTTATTGATGGCGAAACACAGAAATTGCATCCGAATTTAATACAAAAGAAACAATGCCGACTTAAGTACAAGAGGACTGACCCTCGAACTCTCTATGATTTGAACCTCTCCTGTGAGTCCAGTTTTAGATTCCGATGCTTCACCTTAGGTCTACTGTATCCCTGGGACCTTTTCATTGACAATGAAACAAAGAAATTGCATCCGAATTGAATACAAAAGGCTCAATGCCGACTTAAGTACAAGAGGACTGACACTCTAACTCTCTATGATTTGAACCTCTCCTGTGAGTCCAGTTTTAGATTCCGACGCTTCACTTCAGGTTTACTGTATCCCTTGGACCTTCTTATTGACGATGAATCACATAAATTGCATTCGAATTTAATACGAAAGGCACAATGCCGACTTAAGTACAAGAGGACTGACACTCTAACTCTCTACGATTTGAACCTCTCCTGTGAGTCCAGTTTTAGATTCCGATGCTTCACTTCAGGTTTACTGTATCCATTGGACCTTCTTATTGATGGTGAAACACAGAAATTGCATCCGAATTTAATACAAAAGACACAATGCCGACTTAAGTACAAGAGGACTGACCCTCGACCTCTCTATGATTTGAACCTCTCCTGTGAGTCCAGATTTAGATTCCGATTCTTCACCTTAGGCCTACTGTATCCCTTGGACCTTCTTATTGACGATGAAACACAGAAATTGCATCCAAATTTAATACAAAAGGCACAATGCCGACTTATGTACAAGAGGACTGACACTCTAACTCTCTATGATTAGAACCTCTCCTGTGAGACCAGTTTTAGATTCCGATGCTTCACTTCAGGTTTACTGTATCCCTTGGACCTCCTTATTGACGATGAAACACAGAAATTGCATCCGAATTGAATACAAAAGGCACAATGCTGATTTAAGTTCAAGAGGACTGACATTCTAATTCTCTATGATTTGAACCTCTCCTGTGAGTCCAGTTTTAGATTCCGTTGCTTCACTTCAGGTTTACTGTATCCCTTGGACCTTTAATTGACGATGAAACACAGAAATTGCATCCGAATTTAATACAAAAGGCACAATGCCGTCTTAAGTACAAGAGGACTGACACTCTAGCTCTCTTTGATTTGAACTCCTCCTGTGAGTCCAGTTTTAGATTCCGATGCTTCACTTCAGGCTCCCTGTATCCCGTGGACCTTGTTATTGACGATGAAACACAGAAATTGCATCCGAAATTAATACAAAAATCACAATGCTGACTCAAGTACAAGAGGACTAAAACTCTAACTTTCTATGATATGAACCTGTCCAGTGAGTCCAGTTTTAGATTCCGATGCTTCACTTCAGGTTTACTGTATACCTTGGACCTTCTTATTGACGATGAAACACAGACATTTCATCCGAATTTAATACAAAAGGCATATTGACGTTAAAGTACAAGAGCACTGACACTCTAACTCTCTATGATTTGAACCTCTCCTGTGAGTCCTGTTTTACTTTCCGATGCTTCACTTCAGGTATACTGTATCCCTTGGACCTTCTTATTGACGATGAAACACAGAAATTGCATCCAAATTTAATACAAAAGACACAACGCCGAATTAAGTACAAGAGGACTGACACTCTAACTCGCTACGATTTGAACCTCTCCTGTGAGTCCAGTTTTTGATTCCGATGCTTCACTTCAGGTTTACTGTATCCCTTGGACCCTCTTATTGATGGCGAAACACAGAAATTGCATCCGAATTTAATACAAAAGACACAATGCCGACTTAAGTACAAGAGGACTGACCCTCGAACTCTCTATGATTTGAACCTCTCCTGTGAGTCCAGTTTTAGATTCCGATGCTTCACCTTAGGTCTACTGTATCCCTGGGACCTTTTCATTGACAATGAAACAAAGAAATTGCATCCGAATTGAATACAAAAGGCTCAATGCCGACTTAAGTACAAGAGGACTGACACTCTAACTCTCTATGATTTGAACCTCTCCTGTGAGTCCAGTTTTAGATTCCGACGCTTCACTTCAGGTTTACTGTATCCCTTGGACCTTCATATTGACGATGAATCACATAAATTGCATTCGAATTTAATACGAAAGGCACAATGCCGACTTAAGTACAAGAGGACTGACACTCTAACTCTCTACGATTTGAACCTCTCCTGTGAGTCCAGTTTTAGATTCCGATGCTTCACTTCTGGTTTACTGTATCCATTGGACCTTCTTATTGATGGTGAAACACAGAAATTGCATCCGAATTTAATACAAAAGACACAATGCCGACTTAAGTACAAGAGGACTGACCCTCGACCTCTCTATGATTTGAACCTCTCCTGTGAGTCCAGATTTAGATTCCGATTCTTCACCTTAGGCCTACTGTATCCCTTGGACCTTCTTATTGACGATGAAACACAGAAATTGCATCCAAATTTAATACAAAAGGCACAATGCCGACTTATGTACAAGAGGACTGACACTCTAACTCTCTATGATTAGAACCTCTCCTGTGAGACCAGTTTTAGATTCCGATGCTTCACTTCAGGTTTACTGTATCCCTTGGACCTCCTTATTGACGATGAAACACAGAAATTGCATCCGAATTGAATACAAAAGGCACAATGCTGACTTAAGTACAAGAGGACTGACATTCTAATTCTCTATGATTTGAACCTCTCCTGTGAGTCCAGTTTTAGATTCCGTTGCTTCACTTCAGGTTTACTGTATCCCTTGCACCTTTAATTGACGATGAAACACAGAAATTGCATCCGAATTTAATACAAAAGGCACAATGCCGTCTTAAGTACAAGAGGACTGACACTCTAGCTCTCTTTGATTTGAACTCCTCCTGTGAGTCCAGTTTTAGATTCCGATGCTTCACTTCAGGCTCCCTGTATCCCGTGGACCTTGTTATTGACGATGAAACACAGAAATTGCATCCGAAATTAATACAAAAATCACAATGCTGACTCAAGTACAAGAGGACTAAAACTCTAACTTTCTTTGATATGAACCTGTCCAGTGAGTCCAGTTTTAGATTCCGATGCTTCACTTCAGGTTTACTGTATCCCTTGGACCTTCTTATTGACGATGAAACACAGAAATTGCATCCAAATTTAATACAAAAGACACAACGCCGACGTAAGTACAAGAGGACTGATACTCTCTCTATGATTTGAACCTCTCCTGTGAGTCCAGTGTTAGATTCCGATGCTTCACTTCAGGTTTACTGTATTCTTTGGACCTTCTTAATGACGATGAAACACAGAAATTGCATCCGAATTCAATACAAAAGCTCAATGCCGACTTAAGTACAAGAGGACTGACACTCTAACTTTCTATGATTTAAACCTCTGCTTTGAGTCCAGTTTTTGACTCCGATGCGTCACTTCAGGTATACTGTATCCCTTGGACCTTCTTATTGACGATGAAACACAGAAATTGCATCCAAATTTAATACAAAAGACACAACGCCGAATTAAGTACAAGAGGACTGACACTCTAACTCGCTACGATTTGAACCTCTCCTGTGAGTCCAGTTTTTGATTCCGATGCTTCACTTCAGGTTTACTGTATCCCTTGGACCCTCTTATTGATGGCGAAACACAGAAATTGCATCCGAATTTAATACAAAAGACACAATGCCGACTTAAGTACAAGAGGACTGACCCTCGAACTCTCTATGATTTGAACCTCTCCTGTGAGTCCAGTTTTAGATTCCGATGCTTCACCTCAGGTTTACTGTATACCTTAGACCTTCTTATTGACGATGAAACACAGAAATAGCATCCGAACTTAATACAAAAGACACAATGCCGACTTAAGTAGAAGAGGACTGACAGTCTAACTTTCTATGATTTGAACCTCTCCTGTGAGTCCAGTTTTTGATTCTGATGCCTCACTTCAGGCTCCCTGTATCCCGTGGACCTTGTTATTGACGATGAAACACAGAAATTGCGTCCGAATTTAATACAAAAATCACAATGCTGACTCAAGTACAAGAGGACTAAAACTCTAACTTTCTATGATATGAACCTGTCCAGTGAGTCCAGTTTTAGATTCCGATGCTTCACTTCAGGTTTACTGAATCCCTTGGACCTTCTTATTGAC
Organism: Schistocerca americana; assembly: GCF_021461395.2. Lineage (NCBI taxonomy): Eukaryota > Metazoa > Arthropoda > Insecta > Orthoptera > Acrididae > Schistocerca > Schistocerca americana. The sequence continues at coordinate 595,218,044 of NC_060124.1, read as the reverse complement.
GATGAAACACAGAAATTTCATCCGAATTTAATACAAAAGGCATATTGACGTCTTAAGTACAAGAGCACTGACACTCTAACTCTCTATGATTTGAACCTCTCCTGTGAGTCCTGTTTTACATTCCGATGCTTCACTTCAGGTTTACTGTATCCCTTGGACCTTCTTATTGACGATGAAACACAGAAATTGCATCCAAATTTAATACAAAAGACACAACGCCGACTTAAGTACAAGAGGACTGATACTCTCTCTATGATTTGAACCTCTCCTGTGAGTCCAGTGTTAGATTCCGATGCTTCACTTCAGGTTTACTGTATTCTTTGGACCTTCTTAATGACGATGAAACACAGAAATTGCATCCGAATTCAATACAAAAGCTCAATGCCGACTTAAGTACAAGAGGACTGACACTCTAACTTTCTATGATTTAAACCTCTCCTTTGAGTCCAGTTTTTGACTCCGATGCTTCACTTCAGGTTTACTGTATCCCTTGGACCTTCATATTAACGATGAAACACAGAAATTGCATCGAATTTCATACCAAAGGCACAATGCCGACTTAAATACAAGGATACTGGCACTCTCACTCTCTCTGATTTGAACCTCTCCTGTGAGTCCAGTTTTAGATTCCGATGCTTCACTTCAGGTTTACTGTATACCTTGGACCATCTTATTGACGAAGAAACACAGAAATTGCATCCGAAATTAATACAAAAGGCACAATGCCGACTTAAGTACAAGAGGACTGACACTCTAACTCTCTATGATTTGAACCTCTCCTGTGAGACCAGTTTTTGATTCCGATGCTTCACTTCAGGTTTACTGTATACCTTGGACCTTCTTATTGACGATGAAACACAGAAATTTCATCCGAATTTAATACAAAAGGCATATTGACGTTAAAGTACCAGAGCACTGACACTCTAACTCTCTATGATTTGAACCTCTCCTGTGAGTCCTGTTTTACATTCCGATGCTTCACTTCAGGTATACTGTATCCCTTGGACCTTCTTATTGACGATGAAACACAGAAATTGCATCCAAATTTAATACAAAAGACACAACGCCGAATTAAGTACAAGAGGACTGACACTCTAACTCGCTACGATTTGAACCTCTCCTGTGAGTCCAGTTTTTGATTCCGATGCTTCACTTCAGGTTTACTGTATCCCTTGGACCCTCTTATTGATGGCGAAACACAGAAATTGCATCCGAATTTAATACAAAAGACACAATGCCGACTTAAGTACAAGAGGACTGACCCTCGAACTCTCTATGATTTGAACCTCTCCTGTGAGTCCAGTTTTAGATTCCGATGCTTCACCTTAGGTCTACTGTATCCCTGGGACCTTTTCATTGACAATGAAACAAAGAAATTGCATCCGAATTGAATACAAAAGGCTCAATGCCGACTTAAGTACAAGAGGACTGACACTCTAACTCTCTATGATTTGAACCTCTCCTGTGAGTCCAGTTTTAGATTCCGACGCTTCACTTCAGGTTTACTGTATCCCTTGGACCTTCTTATTGACGATGAATCACATAAATTGCATTCGAATTTAATACGAAAGGCACAATGCCGACTTAAGTACAAGAGGACTGACACTCTAACTCTCTACGATTTGAACCTCTCCTGTGAGTCCAGTTTTAGATTCCGATGCTTCACTTCAGGTTTACTGTATCCATTGGACCTTCTTATTGATGGTGAAACACAGAAATTGCATCCGAATTTAATACAAAAGACACAATGCCGACTTAAGTACAAGAGGACTGACCCTCGACCTCTCTATGATTTGAACCTCTCCTGTGAGTCCAGATTTAGATTCCGATTCTTCACCTTAGGCCTACTGTATCCCTTGGACCTTCTTATTGACGATGAAACACAGAAATTGCATCCAAATTTAATACAAAAGGCACAATGCCGACTTATGTACAAGAGGACTGACACTCTAACTCTCTATGATTAGAACCTCTCCTGTGAGACCAGTTTTAGATTCCGATGCTTCACTTCAGGTTTACTGTATCCCTTGGACCTCCTTATTGACGATGAAACACAGAAATTGCATCCGAATTGAATACAAAAGGCACAATGCGGATTTAAGTACAAGAGGACTGACATTCTAATTCTCTATGATTTGAACCTCTCCTGTGAGTCCAGTTTTAGATTCCGTTGCTTCACTTCAGGTTTACTGTATCCCTTGGACCTTTAATTGACGATGAAACACAGAAATTGCATCCGAATTTAATACAAAAGGCACAATGCCGTCTTAAGTACAAGAGGACTGACACTCTAGCTCTCTTTGATTTGAACTCCTCCTGTGAGTCCAGTTTTAGATTGCGATGCTTCACTTCAGGCTCCCTGTATCCCGTGGACCTTGTTATTGACGATGAAACACAGAAATTGCATCCGAAATTAATACAAAAATCACAATGCTGACTCAAGTACAAGAGGACTAAAACTCTAACTTTCTATGATATGAACCTGTCCAGTGAGTCCAGTTTTAGATTCCGATGCTTCACTTCAGGTTTACTGTATACCTTGGACCTTCTTATTGACGATGAAACACAGACATTTCATCCGAATTTAATACAAAAGGCATATTGACGTTAAAGTACAAGAGCACTGACACTCTAACTCTCTATGATTTGAACCTCTCCTGTGAGTCCTGTTTTACTTTCCGATGCTTCACTTCAGGTATACTGTATCCCTTGGACCTTCTTATTGACGATGAAACACAGAAATTGCATCCAAATTTAATACAAAAGACACAACGCCGAATTAAGTACAAGAGGACTGACACTCTAACTCGCTACGATTTGAACTTCTCCTGTGAGTCCAGTTTTTGATTCCGATGCTTCACTTCAGGTTTACTGTATCCCTTGGACCCTCTTATTGATGGCGAAACACAGAAATTGCATCCGAATTTAATACAAAAGACACAATGCCGACTTAAGTACAAGAGGACTGACCCTCGAACTCTCTATGATTTGAACCTCTCCTGTGAGTCCAGTTTTAGATTCCGATGCTTCACCTTAGGTCTACTGTATCCCTGGGACCTTTTCATTGACAATGAAACAAAGAAATTGCATCCGAATTGAATACAAAAGGCTCAATGCCGACTTAAGTACAAGAGGACTGACACTCTAACTCTCTATGATTTGAACCTCTCCTGTGAGTCCAGTTTTAGATTCCGACGCTTCACTTCAGGTTTACTGTATCCCTTGGACCTTCTTATTGACGATGAATCACATAAATTGCATTCGAATTTAATACGAAAGGCACAATGCCGACTTAAGTACAAGAGGACTGACACACTAACTCTCTACGATTTGAACCTCTCCTGTGAGTCCAGTTTTAGATTCCGATGCTTCACTTCAGGTTTACTGTATCCATTGGACCTTCTTATTGATGGTGAAACACAGAAATTGCATCCGAATTTAATACAAAAGACACAATGCCGACTTAAGTACAAGAGGACTGACCCTCGACCTCTCTATGATTTGAACCTCTCCTGTGAGTCCAGATTTAGATTCCGATTCTTCACCTTAGGCCTACTGTATCCCTTGGACCTTCTTATTGACGATGAAACACAGAAATTGCATCCAAATTTAATACAAAAGGCACAATGCCGACTTATGTACAAGAGGACTGACACTCTAACTCTCTATGATTAGAACCTCTCCTGTGAGACCAGTTTTAGATTCCGATGCTTCACTTCAGGTTTACTGTATCCCTTGGACCGCCTTATTGACGATGAAACACAGAAATTGCATCCGAATTGAATACAAAAGGCACAATGCTGACTTAAGTACAAGAGGACTGACATTCTAATTCTCTATGATTTGAACCTCTCCTGTGAGTCCAGTTTTAGATTCCGTTGCTTCACTTCAGGTTTACTGTATCCCTTGCACCTTTAATTGACGATGAAACACAGAAATTGCATCCGAATTTAATACAAAAGGCACAATGCCGTCTTAAGTACAAGAGGACTGACACTCTAGCTCTCTTTGATTTGAACTCCTCCTGTGAGTCCAGTTTTAGATTCCGATGCTTCACTTCACGCTCCCTGTATCCCGTGGACCTTGGTATTGACGATGAAACACAGAAATTGCATCCGAAATTAATACAAAAATCACAATGCTGACTCAAGTACAAGAGGACTAAAACTCTAACTTTCTATGATATGAACCTGTCCAGTGAGTCCAGTTTTAGATTCCGATGCTTCACTTCAGGTTTACTGTATCCCTTGGACCTTCTTATTGACGATGAAACACAGAAATTGCATCCAAATTTAATACAAAAGACACAACGCCGACTTAAGTACAAGAGGACTGATACTCTCTCTATGATTTGAACCTCTCCTGTGAGTCCAGTGTTAGATTCCGATGCTTCACTTCAGGTTTACTGTATTCTTTGGACCTTCTTAATGACGATGAAACACAGAAATTGCATCCGAATTCAATACAAAAGCTCAATGCCGACTTAAGTACAAGAGGACTGACACTCTAACTTTCTATGATTTAAACCTCTGCTTTGAGTCCAGTTTTTGACTCCGATGCTTCACTTCAGGTTTACTGTATCCCTTGGGCCTTCATATTAACGATGAAACACAGAAATTGCATCGAATTTCATACCAAAGGCACAATGCCGACTTAAATACAAGGGGACTGGCACTCTCACTCTCTCTGATTTGAACCTCTCCTGTGAGTCCAGTTTTAGATTCCGATGCTTCACTTCAGGTTTACTGTATACCTTGGACCATCTTATTGACGAAGAAACACAGAAATTGCATCCGAAATTAATACAAAAGGCACAATGCCGACTTAAGTACAAGAGGACTGACACTCTAACTCTCTATGATTTGAGCCTCTCCTGTGAGACCAGTTTTTGATTCCGATGCTTCACTTCAGGTTTGCTGTATACCTTGGACCTTCTTATTGACGATGAAACACAGAAATTTCATCCGAATTTAATACAAAAGGCATATTGACGTTAAAGTACAAGAGCACTGACACTCTAACTCTCTATGATTTGAACCTCTCCTGTGAGTCCTGTTTTACATTCCGATGCTTCACTTCAGGTATACTGTATCCCTTGGACCTTCTTATTGACGATGAAACACAGAAATTGCATCCAAATTTAATACAAAAGACACAACGCCGAATTAAGTACAAGAGGACTGACACTCTAACTCGCTACGATTTGAACCTCTCCTGTGAGTCCAGTTTTTGATTCCGATGCTTCACTTCAGGTTTACTGTATCCCTTGGACCCTCTTATTGATGGCGAAACACAGAAATTGCATCCGAATTTAATACAAAAGACACAATGCCGACTTAAGTACAAGAGGACTGACCCTCGAACTCTCTATGATTTGAACCTCTCCTGTGAGTCCAGTTTTAGATTCCGATGCTTCACCTTAGGTCTACTGTATCCCTGGGAACTTCTCATTGACAATGAAACAAAGAAATTGCATCCGAATTGAATACAAAAGGCTCAATGCCGACTTAAGTACAAGAGGACTGACACTCTAACTCTCTATGATTTGAACCTCTCCTGTGAGTCCAGTTTTAGATTCCGACGCTTCACTTCAGGTTTACTGTATCCCTTGGACCTTCTTATTGACGATGAATCACATAAATTGCATTCGAATTTAATACGAAAGGCACAATGCCGACTTAAGTACAAGAGGACTGACACTCTAACTCTCTACGATTTGAACCTCTCCTGTGAGTCCAGTTTTAGATTCCGATGCTTCACTTCAGGTTTACTGTATCCATTGGACCTTCTTATTGATGGTGAAACACAGAAATTGCATCCGAATTTAATACAAAAAACACAATGCCGACTTAAGTACAAGAGGACTGACCCTCGACCTCTCTATGATTTGAACCTCTCCTGTGAGTCCAGATTTAGATTCCGATTCTTCACCTTAGGTCTACTGTATCCCTTGGACCTTCTTATTGACGATGAAACACAGAAATTGCATCCAAATTTAATACAAAAGGCACAATGCCGACTTATGTACAAGAGGACTGACACTCTAACTCTCTAAGATTAAAACCTCTCCTGTGAGACCAGTTTTAGATTCCGATGCTTCACTTCAGGTTTACTGTATCCCTTGGACCTCCTTATTGACGATGAAACACAGAAATTGCATCCGAATTGAATACAAAAGGCACAATGCTGACTTAAGTACAAGAGGACTGACATTCTAATTCTCTATGATTTGAACCTCTCCTGTGAGTCCAGTTTTAGATTCCGTTGCTTCACTTCAGGTTTACTGTATCCCTTGGACCTTTAATTGACGATGAAACACAGAAATTGCATCCGAATTTAATACAAAAGGCACAATGCCGACTTAAGTACAAGAGGACTGAAACTCTAGCTCTCTTTGATTTGAACTCCTCCTGTGAGTCCAGTTTTAGATTCCGATGCTTCACTTCAGGTTTACTGTATCCCTTGGACCTTCTTATTGACGATGAAACACAGAAATTGCATCCGAATTTAATAAAGAAATCACAATGCTGACTCAAGTACAAGAGGACTAAAACTCTAACTTTCTATGATATGAACCTGTCCAGTGAGTCCAGTTTTAGATTCCGATGCTTCACTTCAGGTTTACTGAATCCCTTGGACCTTCTTATTGACGATGAAACACAGAAATTTCATCCGAATTTAATACAAAAGGCATATTGACGTCTTAAGTACAAGAGCACTGACACTCTAACTCTCTATGATTTCAACCTCTCCTGTGAGTCCTGTTTTATATTCCGATGCTTCACTTCAGGTTTACTGTATCCCTTGGACCTTCTTATTGACGATGAAACACAGAAATTGCATCCAAATTTAATACAAAGGACACAACGCCGAATTAAGTACAAGAGGACTGACACTCTAACTCGCTACGATTTGAACCTCTCCTGTGAGTCCAGTTTTTGATTCCGATGCTTCACTTCAGGTTTACTGTATCCCTTGGACCCTCTTATTGATGGCGAAACACAGAAATTGCATCCGAATTTAATACAAAAGACACAATGCCGACTTAAGTACAAGAGGACTGACCCTCGAACTCTCTATGATTTGAACCTCTCCTGTGAGTCCAGTTTTAGATTCCGATGCATCACCTTAGGTCTACTGTATCCCTGGGAACTTCTCATTGTCAATGAAACAAAGAAATTGCATCCGAATTGAATACAAAAGGCTCAATGCCGACTTAAGTACAAGAGGACTGACACTCTAACTCTCTATGATTTGAACCTCTCCTGTGAGTCCAGTTTTAGATTCCGACGCTTCACTTCAGGTTTACTGTATCCCTTGGACCTTCTTATTGACGATGAATCACATAAATTGCATTCGAATTTAATACGAAAGGCACAATGCCGACTTAAGTACAAGAGGACTGACACTCTAACTCTCTACGATTTGAACCTCTCCTGTGAGTCCAGTTTTAGATTCCGATGCTTCACTTCAGGTTTACTGTATCCATTGGACCTTCTTATTGATGGTGAAACACAGAAATTGCATCCGAATTTAATACAAAAGACACAATGCCGACTTAAGTACAAGAGGACTGACCCTCGACCTCTCTATGATTTGAACCTCTCCTGTGAGTCCAGATTTAGATTCCGATTCTTCACCTTGGGTCTACTGTATCCCTTGGACCTTCTTATTGACGATGAAACACAGAAATTGAATCCAAATTTAATACAAAAGGCACAATGCCGACTTATGTACAAGAGGACTGACACTCTAACTCTCTATGATTAGAACCTCTCCTGTGAGACCAGTTTTAGATTCCGATGCTTCACTTCAGGTTTACTGTATCCCTTGGACCTCCTTATTGACGAGGAAACACAGAAATTGCATCCGAATTGAATACAAAAGGCACAATGCTGACTTAAGTACAAGAGGACTGACATTCTAATTCTCTATGATTTGAACCTCTCCTGTGAGTCCAGTTTTAGATTCCGTTGCTTCACTTCAGGTTTACTGTATCCCTTGGACCTTTAATTGACGATGAAACACAGAAATTGCATCCGAATTTAATACAAAAGGCACAATGCCGACTTAAGTACAAGGGGACTGACACTCTAGCTCTCTTTGATTTGAACTCCTCCTGTGAGTCCAGTTTTAGATTCCGATGCTTCACTTCAGGTTTACTGTATCCCTTGGACCTTCTTATTGACGATGAAACACAGAAATTGCATTCGAATTTAATAAAAAAATCACAATGCTGACTCTAGTACAAGAGGACTAAAACTCTAACTTTCTATGATATGAACCTGTCCAGTGAGTCCAGTTTTAGATTCCGATGCTTCACTTCAGGTTTACCGAATCCCTTGGACCTTCTTATTGACGATGAAACACAGAAATTTCATCCGAATTTAATACAAAAGGCATATTGACGTCTTAAGTACAAGAGCACTGACACTCTAACTCTCTATGATTTGAACCTCTCCTGTGAGTCCTGTTTTACATTCCGATGCTTCACTTCAGGTTTACTGTATCCCTTGGACCTTCTTATTGACGATGAAACACAGAAATTGCATCCAAATTTAATACAAAAGACACAACGCCGACTTAAGAACAAGAGGACTGATACTCTCTCTATGATTTGAACCTCTCCTGTGAGTCCAGTGTTAGATTCCGATGCTTCACTTCAGGTTTACTGTATTCTTTGGACCTTCTTAATGACGATGAAACACAGAAATTGCATCCGAATTCAGTACAAAAGCTCAATGCCGACTTAAGTACAAGAGGACTGACACTCTAACTTTCTATGATTTAAACCTCTGCTTTGAGTCCAGTTTTTGACTCCGATGCTTCACTTTAGGTTTACTGTATCCCTAGGACCTTCATATTAACGATGAATCACAGAAATTGCATCGAATTTCATACAAAAGGCACAATGCCGACTTAAATACAAGGGGACTGGCACTCTCACTCTCTCTGATTTGAACCTCTCCTGTGAGTCCAGTTTTAGATTCCGATGCTTCACTTCAGGTTTACTCAATCCCTTGGACCTTCTTATTGACGATGAAACACAGAAATTGCATCCGAAATTAATACAAAAGGCACAATGCCGACTTAAGTACAAAAGGACTGACACTATAACTCTCTATGATTTGAACCTCTCCTGTGAGTCCAGTTTTAGATTCCGATGCTTCACTTCAGGTTTACTGTATACCTTGGACCATCTTATTGACGATGAAACACAGAAATTGCATCCGAAATTAATACAAAAGGCACAATGCCGACTTAAGTACAAGAGGACTGACACTCTAACTCTCTATGATTTGAACCTCTCCTGTGAGACCAGTTTTTGATTCCGATGCTTCACTTCAGGTTTACTGTATCCCTTGGACCCTCTTATTGATGGCGAAACACAGAAATTGCATCCGAATTTAATACAAAAGACACAATGCCGACTTAAGTACAAGAGGACTGACCCTCGAACTCTCTATGATTTGAAACTCTCCTGTGAGTCCAGTTTTAGATTCCGATGCATCACCTTAGGTCTACTGTATCCCTGGGAACTTCTCATTGACAATGAAACAAAGAAATTGCATCCGAATTGAATACAAAAGGCTCAATGCCGACTTAAGTTTAAGAGGACTGACACTCTAACTCTCTATGATTTGAACCTCTCCTGTGAGTCCAGTTTTAGATTCCGACGCTTCACTTCAGGTTTACTGTATCCCTTGGACCTTCTTATTGACGATGAATCACATAAATTGCATTCGAATTTAATACGAAAGGCACAATGCCGACTTAAGTACAAGAGGACTGACACTCTAACTCTCTACGATTTGAACCTCTCCTGTGAGTCCAGTTTTAGATTCCGATGCTTCACTTCAGGTTTACTGTATCCATTGGACCTTCTTATTGATGGTGAAACACAGAAATTGCATCCGAATTTAATACAAAAGACACAATGCCGACTTAAGTACAAGAGGACTGACCCTCGACCTCTCTATGATTTGAACCTCTCCTGTGAGTCCAGATTTAGATTCCGATTCTTCACCTTGGGTCTACTGTATCCCTTGAACCTTCTTATTGACGATGAAACACAGAAATTGAATCCAAATTTAATACAAAAGGCACAATGCCGACTTATGTACATGAGGACTGACACTCTAACTCTCTATGATTAGAACCTCTCCTGTGAGACCAGTTTTAGATTCCGATGCTTCACTTCAGGTTTACTGTATCCCTTGGACCTCCTTATTGACGATGAAACACAGAAATTGCATCCGAATTGAATACAAAAGGCACAATGCTGACTTAAGTACAAGAGGACTGACATTCTAATTCTCTATGATTTGAACATCTCCTGTGAGTCCAGTTTTAGATTCCGTTGCTTCACTTCAGGTTTACTGTATCCCTTGGACCTTTAATTGACGATGAAACACAGAAATTGCATCCGAATTTAATACAAAAGGCACAATGCCGACTTAAGTACAAGGGGACTGACACTCTAGCTCTCTTTGATTTGAACTCCTCCTGTGAGTCCAGTTTTAGATTCCGATGCTTCACTTCAGGTTTACTGTATCCCTTGGACCTTCTTATTGACGATGAAACACAGAAATTGCATCCGAATTTAATAAAAAAATCACAATGCTGACTCAAGTACAAGAGGACTAAAACTCTAACTTTCTATGATATGAACCTGTCCAGTGAGTCCAGTTTTAGATTCCGATGCTTCACTTCAGGTTTACTGAATCCCTTGGACCTTCTTATTGACGATGAAACACAGAAATTTCATCCGAATTTAATACAAAAAGCATATTGACGTCTTAAGTACAAGAGCACTGACACTCTAACTCTCTATGATTTGAACCTCTCCTGTGAGTCCTGTTTTACATTCCGATGCTTCACTTCAGGTTTACTGTATCCCTTGGACCTTCTTATTGACGATGAAACACAGAAATTGCATCCAAATTTAATACAAAAGACACAACGCCGACTTAAGAACAAGAGGACTGATACTCTCTCTATGATTTGAACCTCTCCTGTGAGTCCAGTGTTAGATTCCGATGCTTCACTTCAGGTTTACTGTATTCTTTGGACCTTCTTAATGACGATGAAACACAGAAATTGCACCAGAATTTAATACAAAAGACACAATGCCGACTTAAGTACAAGAGGACTGACCTTCGAACTCTCTATGATTTGAACCTCTCCTGTGAGTCCAGTTTTAGATTCCAATGCTTCACCTCAGGTTTACTGTATCCCTTGGACCGTTTTATTGACGATGAATCACATAAATTGCATTCGAATTTAATACAAAAGGCACAATGCCGACTTAAGTACAAGAGGACTGACACTCTAACTTTCTATGATTTGAACCCCTTCTGTGTGTCCAGTTTTAGATTCCGGTGCTTCACTTCAGGTTTACTGTATCCCTTGGACCTTCTTATTGACGATGAAACACAGAAATTGCATCCAAATTTAATACAAAAGACACAACGCCGACTTAAGTACAAGAGGACTGACACTCTAACTCCCTACGATTTGAACCTCTCCTGTGAGTCCGGTTTTAGATTCCGATGCTTCACCTTAGGTCTACTGTATCCCTGGGACCTTCTCATTGACAATGAAACACAGAAATTGCATCCGAATTGAACACAAAAGGCTCAATTCCGACTTAAGTACAAGAGGACTGACACTCTAACTCTCTATGATTTGAACCTCTCCTGTGAGTCCAGTTTTAGATTCCGACGCTTCACTTCAGGTTTACTGTATCCCTTGGACCTTCTTATTGATGGTGAAACACAGAAATTGCATCCGAATTTAATACAAAGACACAATGCCGACTGAAGTACAATAGGACTGACCCTCGAACTCGCTATGAATTGAACCTCTCCTGTGAGTCCAGATTTAGATTCCGATGCTTCACCTTGGGTCTACTGTATCCCTTGGACCTTCTTATTGACGATGAAACCCAGAAATTGCATCCAAATTTAATACAAAAGGCACAATGCCGACTTATGTACAAGAGGACTGACACTCTAACTCTCTATGATTTGAACCTCTCCTGTGGTTCCAGTTTTTGGTTCCGATGCCTCACTTCAGGCTCACTGTATCCCGTGGACCTTGTTATTGACGATGAAACAGAGAAATTGCATACGATTTTGATACAAAAATCACAATGCCGACTTAAGTACAAGAGGACTGACACTCTAACTTTCAATGATATGAACCAGTCCAGTGAGTCCAGTTTTAGATTCCGATGCTTCACTACAGGTTTACTGAATCCCTTGGACCTTCTTATTGACGATGAAACACAGAAATTGCATCCGCATTTAATACAAAAGGCATATTGACGACTTAAGTACAAGAGGACTGACACTCTAACTCTCTATGATCTGAACCTCTCCTGTGAGTCCAGTTTTAGATTCCGATGCTTCACTTCAGGTTTACTCAATCCCTTGGACCTTCTTATTGACGATGAAACACAGAAATTGCATCTGAAATTAATACAAAAGGCACAATGCCGACTTAAGTATAAGATGACTGACACTCTAACTCTCTATGATCTGAACCTCTCCTGTGAGTCCAGTTTTAGATTCCGATGCTTCACTTAAGGTTTACTGTATCCCTTGGACCTTCTTATTGTCGATGAAACACAGAAATTGCATCCGAATTTAATACAAAAGGCACAATGCCGACTTAAGTACAAGAGGACTGACACTCTAACTCTCTACGATATGAACCTCTCCTGTGAGTCCAGTTTTAGATTCCGATGCTTCACTTCAGGTATAATGTATCCCTTGGACCTTCTTATTGATGGTGACACACAGAAATTGCATCCGAATTTAATACAAAAGACACAATGCCGACTTAAGTACAAGAGGACTGACCCTCGAACTCTCTATGATTTGAACCTCTCCTGTGAGTCCATTTTTTGATTCTGATGCCTCACTTCAGGCTCCCTGTATCCCGTGGACCTTGTTATTGACGATGAAACACAGAAATTGCATCCGAATTTAATACAAAAATCACAATGCTGACTCAAGTACAAGAGGACTAAAACTCTAACTTTCTATGATATGAACCTGTCCAGTGAGTCCAGTTTTAGATTCCGATGCTTCACTTCAGGTTTACTGAATCCCTTGGACGTTCTTATTGGCGATGAAACACAGAAATTTCATCCGAATTTAATACAAAAGGCATATTGACGTCTTAAGTACAAGAGCACTGACACTCTAACTCTCTATGATTTAAACCTCTCCTGTGACTCCTGTTTTACATTCCGATGCTTCACTTCAGGTTTACTGTATCCCTTGGACCTTCTTATTGACGATGAAACACAGAAATTGCATCCAAATTTAATACAAAAGACACAACGCCGATGTAAGTACAAGAGGACTGATACTCTCTCTGTGATTTGAACCTCTCCTGTGAGTCCAGTGTTAGATTCCGATGCTTCACTTCAGGTTTACTGTATTCTTTGGACCTTCTTATTGACGATGAATCACAGAAATTGCATCCGAATTCAATACAAAAGGCTCAATGCCGACTTAAGTACAAGAGGACTGACACTCTAGCTTTCTATGATTTATACCTCTGTTTTGAGTCCAGTTTTTGACTCCGATGCTTCACTTCAGATTTACTGTATCCCTTGGACCTTCATATTGACGATGAAACACAGAAATTGCATCGAATTTCATACAAAAGGCACAATGCCGACTTAAATACAAGGGGACTGGCACTCTCACTCTCTCTGATTTGAACCTCTCCTGTGAGTCCAGTTTTAGATTCCGATGCTTCACTTCAGGTTTACTCAATCCCTTGGACCTTCTTATTGACGATTAAACACAGAAATTGCATCCGAATTTAATACAAAAGGCACAATGCCGACTTAAGTACAAAAGGACTGACACTATAACTCTCTATGATTTGAACCTCTCCTGTGAGTCCAGTTTTAGATTCCGATGCTTCACTTCAGGTTTACTGTATACCTTGGACCATCTTATTGACGATGAAACACAGAAATTGCATCCGAAATTAATACAAAAGGCACAATGCCGACTTATGTACAAGAGGACTGACACTCTAACTCTCTATGATTTGAACCTCTCCTGTGAGACCAGTTTTTGATTCCGATGCTTCACTTCAGGTTTACTGTATACCTTGGACCTTCTTATTGACGATGAAACACAGAAATTTCATCCAAATTTAATACAAAAGGCATATTGACGTCTTAAGTACAAGAGCACTGACACTCTAAATCTCTATGATTTGAACCTCTCCTGTGAGTCCTGTTTTACATTCCGATGCTTCACTTCAGGTTTACTGTATCCCTTGGACCTTCTTATTGACGATGAAACACAGAAATTGCATCCAAATTTAATACAAAAGGCACAATGCCGACTTAAGTACAAGAGGACTGACACTCTAACTCTCTACGATTTGAACCTCTCCTGTGAGTCCAGTTTTAGATTCCGATGCTTCACTTCAGGTATAATGTATCCCTTGGACCTTCTTATTGATGGTGAAACACAGAAATTGCATCCGAATTTAATACAAAAGACACAATGCCGACTTAAGTACAAGAGGACTGACCCTCGAACTCTCTATGATTTGAACCTCTCCTGTGAGTCCATTTTTTGATTCTGATGCCTCACTTCAGGCTCCCTGTATCCCGTGGACCTTGTTATTGACGATGAAACACAGAAATTGCATCCGAATTTAATACAAAAATCACAATGCTGACTCAAGTACAAGAGGACTAAAACTCTAACTTTCTATGATATGAACCTGTCCAGTGAGTCCAGTTTTAGATTCCGATGCTTCACTTCAGGTTTACTGAATCCCTTGGACGTTCTTATTGACGATGAAACACAGAAATTTCATCCGAATTTAATACAAAAGGCATATTGACGTCTTAAGTACAAGAGCACTGACACTCTAACTCTCTATGATTTAAACCTCTCCTGTGAGTCCTGTTTTACATTCCGATGCTTCACTTCAGGTTTACTGTATCCCTTGGACCTTCTTATTGACGATGAAACACAGAAATTGCATCCAAATTTAATACAAAAGACACAACGCCGACTTAAGTACAAGAGGACTGATACTCTCTCTATGATTTGAACCTCTCCTGTGAGTCCAGTGTTAGATTCCGATGCTTCACTTCAGGTTTACTGTATTCTTTGGACCTTCTTATTGACGATGAATCACAGAAATTGCATCCGAATTCAATACAAAAGGCTCAATGCCGACTTAAGTACAAGAGGACTGACACTCTAGCTTTCTATGATTTATACCTCTGTTTTGAGTCCAGTTTTTGAATCCGATGCTTCACTTCAGATTTACTGTATCCCTTGGACCTTCATATTGACGATGAAACACAGAAATTGCATCGAATTTCATACAAAAGGCACAATGCCGACTTAAATACAAGGGGACTGGCACTCTCACTCTCTCTGATTTGAACCTCTCCTGTGAGTCCAGTTTTAGATTCCGATGCTTCACTTCAGGTTTACTCAATCCCTTGGACCTTCTTATTGACGATTAAACACAGAAATTGCATCCGAATTTAATACAAAAGGCACAATGCCGACTTAAGTACAAAAGGACTGACACTATAACTCTCTATGATTTGAACCTCTCCTGTGAGTCCAGTTTTAGATTCCGATGCTTCACTTCAGGTTTACTGTATACCTTGGACCATCTTATTGACGATGAAACACAGAAATTGCATCCGAAATTAATACAAAAGGCACAATGCCGACTTAAGTACAAGAGGACTGACACTCTAACTCTCTATGATTTGAACCTCTCCTGTGAGACCAGTTTTTGATTCCGATGCTTCACTTCAGGTTTACTGTATACCTTGGACCTTCTTATTGACGATGAAACACAGAAATTTCATCCAAATTTAATACAAAAGGCATATTGACGTCTTAAGTACAAGAGCACTGACACTCTAAATCTCTATGATTTGAACCTCTCCTGTGAGTCCTGTTTTACATTCCGATGCTTCACTTCAGGTTTACTGTATCCCTTGGACCTTCTTATTGACGATGAAACACAGAAATTGCATCCAAATTTAATACAAAAGACACAACGCCGACTTAAGTACAAGAGGACTGACACTCTAACTCTCTACGATTTGAACCTCTCCTGTGAGTCCAGTTTTTGATTCCGATGCTTCACTTCAGGTTTACTGTATCCCTTGGACCCTCTTATTGATGGTGAAACACAGAAATTGCACCAGAATTTAATACAAAAGACACAATGCCGACTTAAGTACAAGAGGACTGACCCTCGAACTCTCTATGATTTGAACCTCTCCTGTGAGTCAAGTTTTAGATTCCGATGCTTCACGTTAGGTCTACTGTATCCCTGGGACCTTCTCATTGACAATGAAACACAGAAATTGCATCCGAATTGAATACAAAAGGCTCAATGCCGACTTAAGTACAAGAGGACTGACACTCTAACTCTCTATGATTTGAACCTCTCCTGTGAGTCCAGTTTTAGATTCCAACGCTTCACTTCAGGTTTACTGTATGCCTTGGACCGTTTTATTGACGATGAATCACATAAATTGCATTCGAATTTAATACAAAAGGCACAATGCCGACTTAAGTACAAGAGGACTGACACTCTAACTTTCTATGATTTGAACCCCTTCTGTGTGTCCAGTTTTAGATTCCGGTGCTTCACTTCAGGTTTACTGTATCCCTTGGACCTTCTTATTGACGATGAAACACAGAAATTGCATCCAAATTTAATACAAAAGACACAACGCCGACTTAAGTACAAGAGGACTGACACTCTAACTCCCTACGATTTGAACCTCTCCTGTGAGTCCGGTTTTAGATTCCGATGCTTCACCTTAGGTCTACTGTATCCCTGGGACCTTCTCATTGACAATGAAACACAGAAATTGCATCCGAATTGAACACAAAAGGCTCAATGCCGACTTAAGTACAAGAGGACTGACACTCTAACTCTCTATGATTTGAACCTCTCCTGTGAGTCCAGTTTTAGATTCCGACGCTTCACTTCAGGTTTACTGTATCCCTTGGACCTTCTTATTGATGGTGAAACACAGAAATTGCATCCGAATTTAATACAAAGACACAATGCCGACTGAAGTACAATAGGACTGACCCTCGAACTCGCTATGATTTGAACCTCTCCTGTGAGTCCAGATTTAGATTCCGATGCTTCACCTTGGGTCTACTGTATCCCTACAGAGAAATTGCATACGATTTTGATACAAAAATCACAATGCCGACTTAAGTACAAGAGGACTGACACTCTAACTTTCAATGATATGAACCAGTCCAGTGAGTCCAGTTTTAGATTCCGATGCTTCACTACAGGTTTACTGAATCCCTTGGACCTTCTTGTTGACGATGAAACACAGAAATTGCATCCGCATTTAATACAAAAGGCATATTGACGACTTAAGTACAAGAGGACTGACACTCTAACTCTCTATGATCTGAACCTCTCCTGTGAGTCCAGTTTTAGATTCCGATGCTTCACTTCAGGTTTACTCAATCCCTTGGACCTTCTTATTGACGATGAAACACAGAAATTGCATCTGAAATTAATACAAAAGGCACAATGCCGACTTAAGTATAAGAGGACTGACACTCTAACTCTCTATGATCTGAACCTCTCCTGTGAGTCCAGTTTTAGATTCCGATGCTTCACTTAAGGTTTACTGTATCCCTTGGACCTTCTTATTGTCGATGAAACACAGAAATTGCATCCGAATTTAATGCAAAAGGCACAATGCCGACTTAAGTACAAGAGGACTGACACTCTAACTCTCTACGATTTGAACCTCTCCTGTGAGTCCAGTTTTAGATTCCGATGCTTCACTTCAGGTATAATGTATCCCTTGGACCTTCTTATTGATGGTGAAACACAGAAATTGCATCCGAATTTAATACAAAAGACACAATGCCGACTTAAGTACAAGAGGACTGACCCTCGAACTCTCTATGATTTGAACCTCTCCTGTGAGTCCATTTTTTGATTCTGATGCCTCACTTCAGGCTCCCTGTATCCCGTGGACCTTGTTATTGACGATGAAACACAGAAATTGCATCCGAATTTAATACAAAAATCACAATGCTGACTCAAGTACAAGAGGACTAAAACTCTAACTTTCTATGATATGAACCTGTCCAGTGAGTCCAGTTTTAGATTCCGATGCTTCACTTCAGGTTTACTGAATCCCTTGGACGTTCTTATTGACGATGAAACACAGAAATTTCATCCGAATTTAATACAAAAGGCATATTGACGTCTTAAGTACAAGAGCACTGACACTCTAACTCTCTATGATTTGAACCTCTCCTGTGAGTCCTGTTTCACATTCCGATGCTTCACTTCATGTTTACTGTATCCCTTGGACCTTCTTATTGACGATGAAACACAGAAATTGCATCCAAATTTAATACAAAAGACACAACGCCTACTTAAGTACAAGAGGACTGATACTCTCTCTATGATTTGAACCTCTCCTGTGAGTCCAGTGTTAGATTCCGATGCTTCACTTCAGGTTTACTGTATTCTTTGGACCTTCTTATTGACGATGAAACACAGAAATTGCATCCGAATTCAATACAAAAGGCTCAATGCCGACTTAAGTACAAGAGGACTGACACTCTAGCTTTCTATGATTTATACCTCTGCTTTGAGTCCAGTTTTTGACTCCGATGCTTCACTTCAGATTTACTGTATCCCTTGGACCTTCATATTGACGATGAAACACAGAAATTGGATCCGAATTTAATACAAAAGGCACAATGCCGACTTAAGTACAAAAGGGCTGACACTATAACTCTCTATGATTTGAACCTCTCCTGTGAGTCCAGTTTTAGATTCCGATGCTTCACTTCAGGTTTACTGTATACCTTGGACCATCTTATTGACGATGAAACACAGAAATTGCATCCGAAATTAATACAAAAGGCACAATGCCGACTTAAGTACAAGAGGACTGACACTCTAACTCTCTATGATTTGAACCTCTCCTGTGAGACCAGTTTTTGATTCCGATGCTTCACTTCAGGTTTACTGTATACCTTGGACCTTCTTATTGACGATGAAACACAGAAATTTCATCCAAATTTAATACAAAAGGCATATTGACGTCTTAAGTACAAGAGCACTGACACTCTAAATCTCTATGATTTGAACCTCTCCTGTGAGTCCTGTTTTACATTCCGATGCTTCACTTCAGGTTTACTGTATCCCTTGGACCTTCTTATTGACGATGAAACACAGAAATTGTATCCGAACTGAATACAAAAGGCACAATGCCGTCTGAAGTACAATAGGACTGACCTTCGAACTCGCTATGATTTGAACCTCTCCTGTGAGTCCAGATTTAGATTCCGATGCTTCACCTTGGGTCTACTGTATCCCTTGGACCTTCTTATTGACGATGAAACCCAGAAATTGCAACCAAATTTAATACAAAAGGCACAATGCCGACTTATGTACAAGAGGACTGACACTCTAACTCTCTATGATTTGAACCTCTCCTGTGAGTCTAGTTTTTGATTCCGATGCCTCACTTCAGGCTCACTGTATCCCGTGGACCATGTTATTGACGATGAAACAGAGAAATTGCATACGATTTTGATACAAAAATCACAATGCCGACTTAAGTACAAGAGGACTGACACTCTAACTTTCAATGATATGACCCAGTCCAGTGAGTCCAGTTTTAGATTCCGATGCTTCACTACAGGTTTACTGAATCCCTTGGACCTTCTTATTGACGATGAAACACAGAAATTGCATCCGCATTTAATACAAAAGGCATATTGACGACTTAAGTACAAGAGGACTGACACTCTAACTCTCTATGATCTGAACCTCTCCTGTGAGTCCAGTTTTAGATTCCGATGCTTCACTTAAGGTTTACTGTATCCCTTGGACCTTCTTATTGTCGATGAAACACAGAAATTGCATCCGAATTTAATACAAAAGGCACAATGCCGACTTAAGTACAAGAGGACTGACACTCTAACTCTCTACGATTTGAACCTCTCCTGTGAGTCCAGTTTTAGATTCCGATGCTTCACTTCAGGTATAATGTATCCCTTGGACCTTCTTATTGATGGTGATACACAGAAATTGCATCCCAATTTAATACAAAAGACACAATGCCGACTTAAGTACAAGAGGACTGACCCTCGAACTCTCTATGATTTGAACCTCTCCTGTGAGTCCATTTTTTGATTCTGATGCCTCACTTCAGGCTCCCTGTATCCCGTGGACCTTGTTATTGACGATGAAACACAGAAATTGCATCCGAATTTAATACAAAAATCACAATGCTGACTCAAGTGCAAGAGGACTAAAACTCTAACTTTCTATGATATGAACCTGTCCAGTGAGTCCAGTTTTAGATTCCGATGCTTCACTTCAGGTTTACTGAATCCCTTGGACGTTCTTATTGACGATGAAACACAGAAATTTCATCCGAACTTAATACAAAAGGAATATTGACGTCCTAAGTACAAGAGCACTGACACTCTAACTCTCTATGATTTGAACCTCTCCTGTGAGTCCTGTTTCACATTCCGATGCTTCACTTCAGGTTTACTGTATCCCTTGGACCTTCTTATTGACGATGAAACACAGTAATTGCATCCAAATTTAATACAAAAGACACAACGCCGACTTAAGTACAAGAGGACTGATACTCTCTCTATGATTTGAACCTCTCCTGTGAGTCCAGTGTTAGATTCCGATGCTTCACTTCAGGTTTACTGTATTCTTTGGACCTTCTTATTGACGATGAAACACAGAAATTGCATCCGAATTCAATACAAAAGGCTCAATGCCGACTTAAGTACAAGAGGACGGACACTCTAGCTTTCTATGATTTATTCCTCTGCTTTGAGTCCAGTTTTTGACTCCGATGCTTCACTTCAGATTTACTGTATCCCTTGGACCTTCATATTGACGATGAAACACAGAAATTGCATCGAATTTCATACAAAAGGCACAATGCCGACTTAAATACAAGGGGACTGGCACTCTCACTCTCTCTGATTAGAACCTCTCCTGTGAGTCCAGTTTTAGATTCCGATGCTTCACTTCAGGTTTACTCAATCCCTTGGACCTTCTTATTGACGATTAAACACAGAAATTGCATCCGAATTTAATACAAAAGGCACAATGCCGACTTAAGTACAAGAGGACTGACACTCTAACTCTCTATGATTTGAACCTCTCCTGTGAGTCCAGTTTTAGATTCCGATGCTTCACTTCAGGTTTACTGTATACCTTGGACCTTCTTATTGACGATGAAACACAGAAATTGCATCCGAAATTAATACAAAAGGCACAATGCCGACTTAAGTACAAGAGGACTGACACTCTAACTCTCTATGATTTGAACCTCTCCTGTGAGACCAGTTTTAGATTCCGATGCTTCACTTCAGGTTTACTGTATACCTTGGACCTTCTTATTGACGATGAAACACAGAAATTTCATCCGAATTTAATACAAAAGGCATATTGACGTCTTAAGTACAAGAGCACTGACACTCTAACTCTCTATGATTTGAACCTCTCCTGTGAGTCCTGTTTTACATTCCGATGCTTCACTTCAGGTTTACTGTATCACTTGGACTTTCTTATTGACGATGAAACACAGAAATTGCATCCAAATTTAATACAAAAGACACAACGCCGACTTAAGTACACGAGGACTGACACTCTGACTCTCTACGATTTGAACCTCTCCTGTGAGTCCAGTTTTTGATTCCGATGCTTCACTTCAGGTTTACTGTATCCCTTGGACCTTCTTATTGATGGTGAAACACAGAAATTGCATCTGAATTTAATACAAAAGACACAATGCCGACTTAAGTACAAGAGGACTGACCCTCGAACTCTCTATGATTTGAACCTCTCCTGTGAGTCCAGTTTTAGATTCCGATGCTTCACGTTAGGTCTACTGTATACCTGGGACCTTCTCATTGACAATGAAACACAGAAATTGCATCCGAATTGAATACAAAAGGCTCAATGCCGACTTAAGTACAAGAGGACTGACACTCTAACTCTCTATGATTTGAACCTCTCCTGTGAGTCCAGTTTTAGATTCCAACGCTTCACTTCAGGTTTACTGTATCCCTTGGACCGTTTTATTGACGATGAATCACATAAATTGCATTCGAATTTAATACAAAAGGCACAATGCCGACTTAAGTACAAGAGGACTGACACTCTAACTTTCTATGATTTGAACCCCTTCTGTGTGTCCAGTTTTAGATTCCGGTGCTTCACTTCAGGTTTACTGTATCCCTTGGACCTTCTTATTGACGATGAAACACAGAAATTGCATCCAAATTTAATACAAAAGACACAACGCCGACTTAAGTACAAGAGGACTGACACTCTAACTCCCTACGATTTGAACCTCTCCTGTGAGTCCGGTTTTAGATTCCGATGCTACACCTTAGGTCTACTGTATCCCTGGGACCTTCTCATTGACAATGAAACACAGAAATTGCATCCGAATTGAACACAAAAGGCTCAATGCCGACTTAAGTACAAGAGGACTGACACTCTAACTCTCTATGATTTGAACCTCTCCTGTGAGTCCAGTTTTAGATTCCGACGCTTCACTTCAGGTTTACTGTATCCCTTGGACCTTCTTATTGATGGTGAAACACAGAAATTGCATCCGAATTTAATACAAAGACACAATGCCGACTGAAGTACAATAGGACTGACCCTCGAACTCGCTATGATTTGAACCTCTCCTGTGAGTCCAGATTTAGATTCCGATGCTTCACCTTGGGTCTACTGTATCCCTACAGAGAAATTGCATACGATTTTGATACAAAATTCACAAGGCCGACTTAAGTACAAGAGGACTGACACTCTAACTTTCAATGATATGAACCAGTCCAGTGAGTCCAGTTTTAGATTCCGATGCTTCACTACAGGTTTACTGAATCCCTTGGACCTTCTTGTTGACGATGAAACACAGAAATTGCATCCGCATTTAATACAAAAGGCATATTGACGACTTAAGTACAAGAGGACTGACACTCTAACTCTCTATGATCTGAACCTCTCCTGTGAGTCCAGTTTTAGATTCCGATGCTTCACTTCAGGTTTACTCAATCCCTTGGACCTTCTTATTGACGATGAAACACAGAAATTGCATCTGAAATTAATACAAAAGGCACAATGCCGACTTAAGTATAAGAGGACTGACACTCTAACTCTCTATGATCTGAACCTCTCCTGTGAGTCCAGTTTTAGATTCCGATGCTTCACTTAAGGTTTACTGTATCCCTTGGACCTTCTTATTGTCGATGAAACACAGAAATTGCATCCGAATTTAATACAAGAGGCACAATGCCGACTTAAGTACAAGAGGACTGACACTCTAACTCTCTACGATTTGAACCTCTCCTGTGAGTCCAGTTTTAGATTCCGATGCTTCACTTCAGGTATAATGCATCCCTTGGACCTTCTTATTGATGGTGAAACACAGAAATTGCATCCGAATTTAATACAAAAGACACAATGCCGACTTAAGTACAAGAGGACTGACCCTCGAACTCTCTATGATTTGAACCTCTCCTGTGAGTCCATTTTTTGATTCTGATGCCTCACTTCAGGCTCCCTGTATCCCGTGGACCTTGTTATTGACGATGAAACACAGAAATTGCATCCGAATTTAATACAAAAATCACAATGCTGACTCAAGTACAAGAGGACTAAAACTCTAACTTTCTATGATATGAACCTGTCCAGTGAGTCCAGTTTTAGATTCCGATGCTTCACTTCAGGTTTACTGAATCCCTTGGACGTTCTTATTGACGATGAAACACAGAAATTTCATCCGAATTTAATACAAAAGGCATATTGACGTCTTAAGTACAAGAGCACTGACACTCTAACTCTCTATGATTTGAACCTCTCCTGTGAGTCCTGTTTCACATTCCGATGCTTCACTTCATGTTTACTGTATCCCTTGGACCTTCTTATTGACGATGAAACACAGAAATTGCATCCAAATTTAATACAAAAGACACAACGCCTACTTAAGTACAAGAGGACTGATACTCTCTCTATGATTTGAACCTCTCCTGTGAGTCCAGTGTTAGATTCCGATGCTTCACTTCAGGTTTACTGTATTCTTTGGACCTTCTTATTGACGATGAAACACAGAAATTGCATCCGAATTCAATACAAAAGGCTCAATGCCGACTTAAGTACAAGAGGACTGACACTCTAGCTTTCTATGATTTATACCTCTGCTTTGAGTCCAGTTTTTGACTCCGATGCTTCACTTCAGATTTACTGTATCCCTTGGACCTTCATATTGACGATGAAACACAGAAATTGGATCCGAATTTAATACAAAAGGCACAATGCCGACTTAAGTACAAAAGGGCTGACACTATAACTCTCTATGATTTGAACCTCTCCTGTGAGTCCAGTTTTAGATTCCGATGCTTCACTTCAGGTTTACTGTATACCTTGGACCATCTTATTGACGATGAAACACAGAAATTGCATCCGAAATTAATACAAAAGGCACAATGCCGACTTAAGTACAAGAGGACTGACACTCTAACTCTCTATGATTTGAACCTCTCCTGTGAGACCAGTTTTTGATTCCGATGCTTCACTTCAGGTTTACTGTATACCTTGGACCTTCTTATTGACGATGAAACACAGAAATTTCATCCAAATTTAATACAAAAGGCATATTGACGTCTTAAGTACAAGAGCACTGACACTCTAAATCTCTATGATTTGAACCTCTCCTGTGAGTCCTGTTTTACATTCCGATGCTTCACTTCAGGTTTACTGTATCCCTTGGACCTTCTTATTGACGATGAAACACAGAAATTGTATCCGAACTGAATACAAAAGGCACAATGCCGTCTGAAGTACAATAGGACTGACCTTCGAACTCGCTATGATTTGAACCTCTCCTGTGAGTCCAGATTTAGATTCCGATGCTTCACCTTGGGTCTACTGTATCCCTTGGACCTTCTTATTGACGATGAAACCCAGAAATTGCAACCAAATTTAATACAAAAGGCACAATGCCGACTTATGTACAAGAGGACTGACACTCTAACTCTCTATGATTTGAACCTCTCCTGTGAGTCTAGTTTTTGATTCCGATGCCTCACTTCAGGCTCACTGTATCCCGTGGACCATGTTATTGACGATGAAACAGAGAAATTGCATACGATTTTGATACAAAAATCACAATGCCGACTTAAGTACAAGAGGACTGACACTCTAACTTTCAATGATATGACCCAGTCCAGTGAGTCCAGTTTTAGATTCCGATGCTTCACTACAGGTTTACTGAATCCCTTGGACCTTCTTATTGACGATGAAACACAGAAATTGCATCCGCATTTAATACAAAAGGCATATTGACGACTTAAGTACAAGAGGACTGACACTCTAACTCTCTATGATCTGAACCTCTCCTGTGAGTCCAGTTTTAGATTCCGATGCTTCACTTAAGGTTTACTGTATCCCTTGGACCTTCTTATTGTCGATGAAACACAGAAATTGCATCCGAATTTAATACAAAAGGCACAATGCCGACTTAAGTACAAGAGGACTGACACTCTAACTCTCTACGATTTGAACCTCTCCTGTGAGTCCAGTTTTAGATTCCGATGCTTCACTTCAGGTATAATGTATCCCTTGGACCTTCTTATTGATGGTGATACACAGAAATTGCATCCCAATTTAATACAAAAGACACAATGCCGACTTAAGTACAAGAGGACTGACCCTCGAACTCTCTATGATTTGAACCTCTCCTGTGAGTCCATTTTTTGATTCTGATGCCTCACTTCAGGCTCCCTGTATCCCGTGGACCTTGTTATTGACGATGAAACACAGAAATTGCATCCGAATTTAATACAAAAATCACAATGCTGACTCAAGTGCAAGAGGACTAAAACTCTAACTTTCTATGATATGAACCTGTCCAGTGAGTCCAGTTTTAGATTCCGATGCTTCACTTCAGGTTTACTGAATCCCTTGGACGTTCTTATTGACGATGAAACACAGAAATTTCATCCGAACTTAATACAAAAGGAATATTGACGTCCTAAGTACAAGAGCACTGACACTCTAACTCTCTATGATTTGAACCTCTCCTGTGAGTCCTGTTTCACATTCCGATGCTTCACTTCAGGTTTACTGTATCCCTTGGACCTTCTTATTGACGATGAAACACAGTAATTGCATCCAAATTTAATACAAAAGACACAACGCCGACTTAAGTACAAGAGGACTGATACTCTCTCTATGATTTGAACCTCTCCTGTGAGTCCAGTGTTAGATTCCGATGCTTCACTTCAGGTTTACTGTATTCTTTGGACCTTCTTATTGACGATGAAACACAGAAATTGCATCCGAATTCAATACAAAAGGCTCAATGCCGACTTAAGTACAAGAGGACGGACACTCTAGCTTTCTATGATTTATTCCTCTGCTTTGAGTCCAGTTTTTGACTCCGATGCTTCACTTCAGATTTACTGTATCCCTTGGACCTTCATATTGACGATGAAACACAGAAATTGCATCGAATTTCATACAAAAGGCACAATGCCGACTTAAATACAAGGGGACTGGCACTCTCACTCTCTCTGATTAGAACCTCTCCTGTGAGTCCAGTTTTAGATTCCGATGCTTCACTTCAGGTTTACTCAATCCCTTGGACCTTCTTATTGACGATTAAACACAGAAATTGCATCCGAATTTAATACAAAAGGCACAATGCCGACTTAAGTACAAGAGGACTGACACTCTAACTCTCTATGATTTGAACCTCTCCTGTGAGTCCAGTTTTAGATTCCGATGCTTCACTTCAGGTTTACTGTATACCTTGGACCTTCTTATTGACGATGAAACACAGAAATTGCATCCGAAATTAATACAAAAGGCACAATGCCGACTTAAGTACAAGAGGACTGACACTCTAACTCTCTATGATTTGAACCTCTCCTGTGAGACCAGTTTTAGATTCCGATGCTTCACTTCAGGTTTACTGTATACCTTGGACCTTCTTATTGACGATGAAACACAGAAATTTCATCCGAATTTAATACAAAAGGCATATTGACGTCTTAAGTACAAGAGCACTGACACTCTAACTCTCTATGATTTGAACCTCTCCTGTGAGTCCTGTTTTACATTCCGATGCTTCACTTCAGGTTTACTGTATCACTTGGACTTTCTTATTGACGATGAAACACAGAAATTGCATCCAAATTTAATACAAAAGACACAACGCCGACTTAAGTACACGAGGACTGACACTCTGACTCTCTACGATTTGAACCTCTCCTGTGAGTCCAGTTTTTGATTCCGATGCTTCACTTCAGGTTTACTGTATCCCTTGGACCTTCTTATTGATGGTGAAACACAGAAATTGCATCTGAATTTAATACAAAAGACACAATGCCGACTTAAGTACAAGAGGACTGACCCTCGAACTCTCTATGATTTGAACCTCTCCTGTGAGTCCAGTTTTAGATTCCGATGCTTCACGTTAGGTCTACTGTATACCTGGGACCTTCTCATTGACAATGAAACACAGAAATTGCATCCGAATTGAATACAAAAGGCTCAATGCCGACTTAAGTACAAGAGGACTGACACTCTAACTCTCTATGATTTGAACCTCTCCTGTGAGTCCAGTTTTAGATTCCAACGCTTCACTTCAGGTTTACTGTATCCCTTGGACCGTTTTATTGACGATGAATCACATAAATTGCATTCGAATTTAATACAAAAGGCACAATGCCGACTTAAGTACAAGAGGACTGACACTCTAACTTTCTATGATTTGAACCCCTTCTGTGTGTCCAGTTTTAGATTCCGGTGCTTCACTTCAGGTTTACTGTATCCCTTGGACCTTCTTATTGACGATGAAACACAGAAATTGCATCCAAATTTAATACAAAAGACACAACGCCGACTTAAGTACAAGAGGACTGACACTCTAACTCCCTACGATTTGAACCTCTCCTGTGAGTCCGGTTTTAGATTCCGATGCTACACCTTAGGTCTACTGTATCCCTGGGACCTTCTCATTGACAATGAAACACAGAAATTGCATCCGAATTGAACACAAAAGGCTCAATGCCGACTTAAGTACAAGAGGACTGACACTCTAACTCTCTATGATTTGAACCTCTCCTGTGAGTCCAGTTTTAGATTCCGACGCTTCACTTCAGGTTTACTGTATCCCTTGGACCTTCTTATTGATGGTGAAACACAGAAATTGCATCCGAATTTAATACAAAGACACAATGCCGACTGAAGTACAATAGGACTGACCCTCGAACTCGCTATGATTTGAACCTCTCCTGTGAGTCCAGATTTAGATTCCGATGCTTCACCTTGGGTCTACTGTATCCCTACAGAGAAATTGCATACGATTTTGATACAAAATTCACAAGGCCGACTTAAGTACAAGAGGACTGACACTCTAACTTTCAATGATATGAACCAGTCCAGTGAGTCCAGTTTTAGATTCCGATGCTTCACTACAGGTTTACTGAATCCCTTGGACCTTCTTGTTGACGATGAAACACAGAAATTGCATCCGCATTTAATACAAAAGGCATATTGACGACTTAAGTACAAGAGGACTGACACTCTAACTCTCTATGATCTGAACCTCTCCTGTGAGTCCAGTTTTAGATTCCGATGCTTCACTTCAGGTTTACTCAATCCCTTGGACCTTCTTATTGACGATGAAACACAGAAATTGCATCTGAAATTAATACAAAAGGCACAATGCCGACTTAAGTATAAGAGGACTGACACTCTAACTCTCTATGATCTGAACCTCTCCTGTGAGTCCAGTTTTAGATTCCGATGCTTCACTTAAGGTTTACTGTATCCCTTGGACCTTCTTATTGTCGATGAAACACAGAAATTGCATCCGAATTTAATACAAGAGGCACAATGCCGACTTAAGTACAAGAGGACTGACACTCTAACTCTCTACGATTTGAACCTCTCCTGTGAGTCCAGTTTTAGATTCCGATGCTTCACTTCAGGTATAATGCATCCCTTGGACCTTCTTATTGATGGTGAAACACAGAAATTGCATCCGAATTTAATACAAAAGACACAATGCCGACTTAAGTACAAGAGGACTGACCCTCGAACTCTCTATGATTTGAACCTCTCCTGTGAGTCCATTTTTTGATTCTGATGCCTCACTTCAGGCTCCCTGTATCCCGTGGACCTTGTTATTGACGATGAAACACAGAAATTGCATCCGAATTTAATACAAAAATCACAATGCTGACTCAAGTACAAGAGGACTAAAACTCTAACTTTCTATGATATGAACCTGTCCAGTGAGTCCAGTTTTAGATTCCGATGCTTCACTTCAGGTTTACTGAATCCCTTGGACGTTCTTATTGACGATGAAACACAGAAATTTCATCCGAATTTAATACAAAAGGCATATTGACGTCTTAAGTACAAGAGCACTGACACTCTAACTCTCTATGATTTGAACCTCTCCTGTGAGTCCTGTTTCACATTCCGATGCTTCACTTCAGGTTTACTGTATCCCTTGGACCTTCTTATTGACGATGAAACACAGAAATTGCATCCAAATTTAATACAAAAGACACAACGCCGACTTAAGTACAAGAGGACTGATACTCTCTCTATGATTTGAACCTCTCCTGTGAGTCCAGTGTTAGATTCCGATGCTTCACTTCAGGTTTACTGTATACCTTGGACCTTCTTATTGACGATGAAACACAGAAATTTCATCCGAATTTAATACAAAAGGCATATTGACGTCTTAAGTACAAGAGCACTGACACTCTAACTCTCTATGATTTGAACCTCTCCTGTGAGTCCTGTTTTACATTCCGATGCTTCACTTCAGGTTTACTGTATCACTTGGACTTTCTTATTGACGATGAAACACAGAAATTGCATCCAAATTTAATACAAAAGACACAACGCCGACTTAAGTACACGAGGACTGACACTCTGACTCTCTACGATTTGAACCTCTCCTGTGAGTCCAGTTTTTGATTCCGATGCTTCACTTCAGGTTTACTGTATCCCTTGGACCTTCTTATTGATGGTGAAACACAGAAATTGCATCTGAAATTAATACAAAAGACACAATGCCGACTTAAGTACAAGAGGACTGACCCTCGAACTCTCTATGATTTGAACCTCTCCTGTGAGTCCAGTTTTTGATTCCGATGCTTCACTTCAGGTTTACTGTATACCTTGGACCTTCTTATTGACGATGAAACACAGAAATTGCATCCGAAATTAATACAAGAGGCACAATGCCGACTTAAGTACAAGAGGACCGACACTCTAACTCTCTATGATTTGAACCTCTCCTGTGAGTCCAGTTTTAGATTCCGACGCTTCACTTCAGGTTTACTGTATCCCTTGGACCTTCTTATTGACGATGAATGACACAAATTGCATTCGGATTTAATACAAAAGGCACAATGCCGACTTAAGTACAAGAGGACCGACACTGTAACTTTCTACGATTTGAACCCCTTCTGTGTGTCCAGTTTTAGATTCCGGTGCTTCACTTCAGGTTTACTGTATCCCTTGGACCTTCTTATTGACGATGAAACACAGAAATTGAATCCGAATTTAATACAGAAGGCACAATGCCGACTTAAGCACAAGAGGACTGACACTCTATCTCTCTATGATTTGATCCTCTCCTGTGAGTCCAGTTCAGATTCCGATGCTTCACTTCAGGTTTACTGTATACCTTGGACCTTCTTGTTGACGATGAAACACAGAAATTGCATCCGAACTTAATACAAAAGGCTCAATGCCGACTTAAGTACAAGAGGACTGACACTCTAACTTTCTATGATTTAAACCTCTGCGTTGAGTCCAGTTTTTGATTCCGATGCTTCACTTCAGGTTTACTCTATCCCTTGGACCTTCATATTAACGATGAAACACAGAAATTGCATCGAATTTCATACAAAAGGCACAATGCCGACTTAAATACAAGGGGACTGGCACTCTCACTCTCTCTGATTTGAACCTCTCCTGTGAGTCCAGTTTTAGATTCCGATGCTTCACTTCATGTTTACTCAATCCCTTGGACCTTCTTATTGACGATGAAACACAGAAATTGCATCCGAATTAATTACAAAAGGCACAATGCCGACTTAAGTACAAGAGGACTGACACTCTAACTCTCTATGATTTGAACCTCTCCTGTGAGTCCAATTTTAGATTCCGATGCTTCACTTCAGGTTTACTGTATCCCTTGGACCTTCTTATTGACGATGAAACACAGAAATTGCATCCGAATTTAATACAAAAGGCACAATGCCGACTTAAGTACAAGAGGACTGACACTCTAACTCTCTTTGATTTGAACCTCTCCTGTGAGTCCAGTTTTAGATTCCGATGCTTCACTTCAGGTTTACTGTATCCCTTGGACCTTCTTATTGATGGTGAAACACAGAAATTGTATCCGAATTTAATAAAAAAGACACAATGCCGACTGAAGTACAATAGGACTGACCCTCGAACTCGCTATGATTTGAACCTCTCCTGTGAGTCCAGATTTAGATTCCGATGCTTCACTTCAGGTTTACTGTATCCCTTGGACCTTCTTATTGACGGTGAAACCCAGAAATTGCATCCAAATTTAATACAAAAGGCACAATGCCGACTTATATACAAGAGGACTGACACTCTAACTCTCTATCATTTGAACCTCTCCTGTGAGTCCAGTTTTAGATTCCGATGCTTCACTACAGGTTTACTGTATCCCTTGGACCTTCTTATTGACGATGAAACACAGAAATTTCATCCGAATTTAATACAAAAGGCACAATGCCGACTTAAGTACAAGAGGACTGACAGTCTAACTTTCTATGATTTGAACCTCTCCTGTGAGTCCAGTTTTTGATTCCGATGCCTCACTTCAAGCTCACTGTATCCCGTGGACCTTGTTAATGACGATGAAACAGAGAAATTGCATACGATTTTAATACAAAAATCACAATGCCGACTTAAGTACAAGAGGACTGACACTCTAACTTTCTATGATATGAACGAGTCCAGTAAATCCATTTTTAGATTCCGATGCGTCACTACAGGTTTACTGAATCCCTTGGACCTTCTTATTGACGATGAAACACAGAAATTGCATCCGAATTTAATACAAATGGCATATTGACGACTTAAGTACAAGAGGACTGACACTCTAACTCTCTATGATTTGAACCTCTCCTGTGAGTCCTGTTTTACATTCCGATGCTTCACGTCAGGTTTACTGTATCCCTTGGACCTTCTTATTGACGATGAAACACAGAAATTGCATCCGAATTTAATACAAAAGACACAATGCCGACTTAAGTACAAGAGGACTGACCCTCGAACTCTCTACGATTTGAACCTCTCCTGTGAGTCCAGTTTTTGATTCTGATGCTTCACCGTAGGTCTACTGTATCCCTTGGACCTTCTCATTGACGATGAAACACAGAAATTGCATCCGAATTGAATACAAAAGGCTCAATGCCGACTTAAGTACAAGAGGACTGACACTGTAACTCTCTATGATTGGAACTTCTCCTGTGAGTCCAGTTTACATTCAGATGCTTCACTTGAGGTTTACTGTATCCCTTGGACCTTCTTCTTGACGATGAAACACCTAAATTGCATCCGAATTTAATACAAAAGGCACAATGCCGACTTAAGTACAAGAGGACTGACACTCTAACTTTCTATGATTTGAACCAGTCCAGCGAGTCCATTTTTAGATTCCGATGCTTCACTACAGGTTTACTGAATCCCTTGTACCTTCTTATTGACGATGAAACACAGAAATTGCATCCGAATTTAATACAAATGGCATATTGACGACTTAAGTACAAGAGGACTGACACTCTAACTCTCTATGATTTGAACCTCTCCTGTGAGTCCTGTTTTACATTCCGATGCTTCACGTCAGGTTTACTGTATCCCTTGGACCTTCTTATTAACGATGAAACACAGAAATTGCATCGAATTTCATACAAAAGGCACAATGCCGACTTAAATACAAGGGGACTGGCACTCTCACTGTCTCTGGTTTGAATCTCTCCTGTGAGTCTAGTTTTAGATTCCGATGCTTCACTTCAGGTTTACTCAATCCCTTGGACCTTCTTATTGACGATGAAACACAGAAATTGCACCCGAAATTAATACAAAAGGCACAATGCCGACTTAAGTACAAGAGGACTGACACTCTAACTCTCTATGATCTGAACCTCTCCTGTGAGTCCAGTTTTAGATTCCGATGCTTCACTTAAGGTTTACTGTATCCCTTGGACCTTCTTCGTCAATAGGAAGGTCCAAGGGATACAGGAAACCTGAAGTGAAGCATCGGAATCTAAAACTGGACTCACAGTTGACGATGAAACACAGAAATTGCATCCGAATTTTATACAAAAGGCACAATGCCGACTTAAGTACAAGAGGACTGACACTCTAACTCTCTATGATCTGAACCTCTCCTGTGAGTCCAGTTTTAGATTCTGATGCTTCACTTAAGGTTTACTGTATCCCTTGGACCTTCTTCGTCAATAGGAAGGTCCAAGGGATACAGGAAACCTGAAGTGAAGCATCGGAATCTAAAACTGGACTCACAGTTGACGATGAAACACAGAAATTGCATCCGAATTTAATACAAAAGGCACAATGCCGACTTAAGTACAAGAGGACTGACACTCTAACTCTGTACGATTTGAACCTCTCCTGTGAGTCCAGTTTTAGATTCCGATGCTTCACTTCAGGTATAATGTATCCCTTGGACATTCTCATTGATGGTGAAACACAGAAATTGCATTCGAATTTAATACAAAAGACACAATGCCGACTTAAGTACAAGAGGACTGACCCTCGAACTCTCTATGATTTGAACCTCTCCTGTGAGTCCAGTTTTTGATTCTGATGCTTCACCGTAGGTCTACTGTATCCCTTGGACCTTCTTATTGACGGTGAAACACAGAAATTGCATCCGAATTTAATACAAAAGACACAATGCCGACTTAAGTACAAGAGGACTGACCCTCGAACTCTCTATGATTTGAACCTCTCCTGTGAGTCCAGTTTTTGAATCTGATGCTTCACCGTAGGTCTACTGTATCCCTTGGACCTTCTCATTGACGATGAAACACAGAAATTGCATCCGAATTGAATACAAAAGGCTCAATGCCGACTTAAGTAGAAGAGGACTGACACTGTAACTCTCTATGATTTGAACTTCTCCTGTGAGTCCAGTTTACATTCAGATGCTTCACATCAGGTTTACTGTATCCCTTCGACCTTCTTATTGACGATGAAACACATAAATTGCATCCGAATTTAATACAAAAGGCACAATGCCGACTTAAGTACAAGAGGACTGACACTCTAACTTTCTATGATTTGAACCTCACCTGTGAGCTCAGTTTTTGATTCCGATGCTTCACTACAGGTTTACTGTATCCCTCGGACCTTCTTATTGACGATGAAACACAGAAATTGCATCCGAATTTAATACAAAAGGCACAATGCCGACTTAAGTACAAGAGGACTGACACTCTAACTCTCTATGATTTGAACCTCTCCTGTGAGTCCAGTTTTAGATTCCGATGCTTCACTTTAGGTTTACTGTATCCCCTGGACCTTCTATTGACGATGATACACAGATATTGCATCCGAATTTAATACAAAAGGCACAATGTCGACTTAAGTTCAAGAGGACTGACGCTCTAACTCTCTATGATTAGAACCTCTCCTGTGAGCCCAGCTTTAGATTCCGATGCTTCACTTCAGGTTTACTGTATCCCTTGGACCATCTTATTGACGATGAAACACAGAAATTGCATTCGAATTTATACAAAAGGCACAATGCCGACTTAAGTACAAGAGGACTGACACTCTAACTTTCTATGATTTGAACTTCACCTGTGAGTCCAGTTTTTGATTCCGATGCTTCACTTCAGGTTTACTGTATCCCTTGGACCTTGTTATTGACGATGAAACTCAGAAATTGCATCCCAATTTAATACAAACTGCACAATGCCGACTTAACTACAAGAGGACTGGCACTGTAACTCTCTATGATTTGAACATTTCCTGTGAGTCCAGTTCTAGATTCCGATGCTTCACTTCAGGTTTACTGTATGCCTTGCAGCTTCTTATTCACGATGAAACACAGAAATTGCATCCGAATTTAAAACAAAAGGCACAATGCCGACGTAAGTACAAGAGTACTGACCCTCTAACTCTCTATGATTAGAACCCCACCTGTGAGTCCAGTTTTAGATTCCGATGCTTCACTTCCGGTTTACTGTATCCCTTGGACTTTCTTATAGACGATGAAACACAGAAATTGCATCCAAATTGAATACAAAAGGCACAATGCCGACTTAAGTACAAGAGGACTGACACTCTAACTCTCTATGATTTGAACCTCGCCTGTGGGTCCAGTGTTAGATTCCGTTGCTTCACCTTAGTTCTACTGTATCCCTAGGACCTTCTTATAGACGATGAAACACAGAAATTGCATCCAAATTGAATACAAAAGGCACAATGCCGACTTAAGTACAAGAGGACTGACACTCTAACTCTCTATGATTTGAACCTCGCCTGTGAGTCCAGTTTTAGATTCCGTTGCTTCACCTTAGGTCTACTGTATCCCTTGGTCCTTCTTATTGACGATGAAACCAAGAAATTGCATCCGAATTTAATACAAAAGGCACAATGCCGACTTAAGTACAAGAGGACTGACACACTAACTCCCTATGATTTGAACCTCAACTGTGAGTCCAGATTTAGATTCCGATGCTCCACTTCAGGTTTTCTGTATCCCTTGGACCTTCTTATTGACGATGAAACACAGAAATTGCATCCGAATTGAATACAATAGGCACAATGCCGACATAAGTACAAGTGGACTGACACTCTAACTCTCTATGATTTGAACCTCTCCTGTGAGTCCAAGTTTTAAATTTCGGTGCATCACTTCAGGTTTCCTGTATCTCTTGGACCTTCTTATTGACGATGAAACACATAAATTGCATTCAAATTTAATACAAAAGGCACAATACCGACTCAAGTACAAGAGGACTGACACTCTAACTTTCTATGATTTGAACCCCTTCTGTGTGTCCAGTTTTAAATTCCGGTGCTTCACTTCAGGTTAACTGTATCCCTTGGACCTTCTTATTGACGATGAAACACAGAAATGCATCCGAATTTAATACAAAAGGCACAATGCCGACTTAAGTACATGAGGACTGACACTCTAACTCACTATGATTAGAACATTTCCTGTGAGTCCAGTTTTAGATTCCGATGCTTCACTTCGGGTTTGCTGTATCCCTTGGACCTTCTTATTGACGATGAAACACATTAATTGCATCCGAATTTAATACACAAGGCACAATGCCGACATAAGTACAAGAGGACTGACACTCTAACTCTCTATGATTTGAACCTCTCCTGTGAGTCCAGTTTTTGATTCTGATGCTTCACTTCAGGTTTACTGTATCCCTTGGACCTTCGTATTAACGATGAAACACAGAAATTGCATCCGAATTTCATACAAAAGGCACAATGCCGACTTAAGTACAAGAGGACTGACACTCTAACTCTCAATGATTTTAACCTCTCCTGTGAGTCCAGTTTTAGATTCCGATGCTTCACTTCAGGTTTACTGTATCCCTTGGACCTTCTTATTGACGATGAAACACAGAAATTGCATCCGAATTTAATACAAAAGGCACAATGCCGACTTAGGTACAAGAGGACTGACACTCTAACTCTCTATGATTTGAACCTCTCCTGTGAGTCCAGTTTTAGATTCCGATGCTTCACTTCAGGTTTACTGTATCCCTTGGACCTTCTTATTGACGATGAAACACGGACATTGCATCCGAATTGAATACAAAAGGCACAATGCCGACTTAAGTACAAGAGGACTGACACTCTAATTCTCTATGATTTGAACCTCTCCTGTGAGTCCAGTTTTAGATTCCGATGCTTCACTTCAGGTTTACTGTATTCCTTGGACCTTCTTATTGATAATGAAGCACATAAATTGCATCCGAATTTAATACAAAGGGCTCAATGCCGACTTAAGTACAAGAGGACTGACACAATAACTTTCTATGATTTGTACCTCACCTGTGAGTCCAGTTTTTGATACCGATGCTTCACTTCAGGTTTTATGTATCCCTTGGACCTTCTTATTGACGATGAACCACAGAAATTGCATCCGAATTTAATACAAAAGTCACAATGCCGACTTAAGTACAAGAGGACTGACACTCTAACCCTCTATGATTTGAACCTCTCCTGTGAGTCCAGTTTTAGATTCCGATGCTTCACTTCAGGTTTACTGTATCCCTTGGACCTTCTTATTGACGATGAAACACAGAAATTGCACCCGAATTTAATACAAAAGGCACAATGCCGACTTAAGTACAAGAGGACTGACACTCTAATTCTCTACGATTTGAACCTCTCCTGTGAGTCCAGATTTAGATTCCGATGCTTCACTTCAGGTATAATGTATCCCTTGGACCTTCTTATTGATGATGAAACACAGAAATTGCATCCGAATTTAATACAAAAGACACTATGCCGACTTAAGTACAAGAGGACTGACCCTCGAACTCTCTATGATTTGAACCTCTCCTGTGAGTCCAGTTTTAGATTCTGATGCTTCACCGTAGGTCTACTGTATCCCTTGGACCTTCTCATTGACGATGAAACACAGAAATTGCATCTGAATTGAATACAAAAGGCTCAATGCCATTTAAGTACAAGAGGACTGACACTGTAACTCTCTATGATTTGAAACTCTCCTGTGAGTCCAGTTTAGATTCAGATGCTTCACTTCAGGTTTACTGTATCCCTTGGACCTTCTTATTGACGATGAAACACATAAATTGCATACGAATTTAATACAAAAGGCACAATGCCGACATAAGTACAAGAGGACTGACACTCTAACTTTCTATGATTTGAACCTCACCTGTGAGTCCAGGTTTTGATTCCGATGCTTCACTTTAGGTTTACTGTATCCCTTGGACCTTCTTATTGACGATGAAACACAGAAATTGCATCCGAATTTAATACAAAAGGCACAATGCCGACTTAAGTACAAGAGGACAGACACTCTAACTCCCTACGATTTGAACCTCTCCTGTGAGTCAAGTTTTAGATTCCGATGCTTCACTTCTGGTTTACTGAATCCCTTGAACCTTCTTATTGTCGATGAAACACAGAAATTTCATCCGAATTTAATAGAAAATGCACAATGCCGACTTAAGTACAGGAGGACTTACACTCTAACTTTTTATGATTTGAACCTCTCCTGTGAGTCCTGTTTTAGATTCCGATGCTTCACTTCAGGTTCACTGTATACCTTGGACCGTCTTATCGACGATGAAACACAGAAATTGCATCCGAATTTTATACAAACGGCACATTGCCGACTTAAGTACAAGAGGACTGACACTCTAACTCTCTACGATTTTAACCTCTCCTGTGAGTCCAGTTTTAGATTCCGATGCTTCACTTCAGGTTTACTGTATCCGTTGGACCTTCTTATTGACGGTGAAACACAGAAATTGCATCCGAATTTAATACAAAAGGCACAATGCCGACTTAAGTACAAGAGGACTGACCCTCGAACTCTCTATGATTTGAACCTCTCCTGTGAGTCCAGTTTTTGATTCTGATGCTTCACCGTAGGTCTACTGTATCCCTTGGACCTTCTCATTGACGATGAAACACAGAAATTGCATCCGAATTGAATACAAAAGGCTCAATGCCGACTTAAGTACAAGAGGACTGACACTGTAACTCTCTATGATTTGAACTTCTCCTGTGAGTCCAGTTTACATTCAGATGCTTCACTTCAGGTTTACTATATCCCTTGGACCTTCTTATTGACGATGAAACACATAAATTGCATCCGAATTTAATACTAAAGGCACAATGCCGACTTAAGTACAAGAGGACTGACACTCTAACATTCTATGATTTGAACCTCACCTGTGAGTCCAGTTTTTGATTCCGATGCTTCACTTCAGGTTTACTGTATCCCTCGGACCTTCTTATTGACGATGAAACACAGAAATTGCATCCGAATGTAATACAAAAGGCACAATGCCGACTTAAGTACAAGAGGACTGACACTCTAACTCTCTACGATTTGAACCTATCCTGTGAGTCAAGTTTTAGATTCCGATGCTTCACTTCTGGTTTACTGTATCCCTTGAACCTTCTTATTGTCGATGAAACACAGAAATTGCATCCGAATTTAATACATAAGGCACAATGCCGACTTAAGTACAGGAGGACTTACACTCTAACTTTTTATGATTTGAACCTCTCCTGTGAGTCCTGTTTTAGATTCCGATGCTTCACTTCAGGTTCACTGTATACCTTGGACCGTCTTATCGAGGATGAAACACAGAAATTGCATTCGAATTTAATACAAACGGCACATTGCCGACTTAAGTACAAGAGGACTGACACTCTTACTCTCAACGATTTGAACCTCTCCTGTGAGTCCAGTTTTAGATTCCGATGCTTCACTTCAGGTTTACTGTATCCGTTGGACCTTCTTATTGACGGTGAAACACAGAAATTGCATCCGAATTTAATACAAAAGACACAATGCCGACTTAAGTACAAGAGGACTGACACTATAACTCTCTATGATTTGAACCCCTCCTGTGAGTCCAGTTTTAGATTCCTATGCTTCACTTCAGGTTTACTGTATCCCTTGGACCTTCTTATTGACGATGAAACATCGAAATTGCATCCGAATTTCATACAAAAGGCACAATGCCGACTTAAGTACAAGAGGACTGACACTCTAACTCTCTATGATTTGAACCTCTCCTGTGAGTCCAGTTTTAGATTCCGATGCTTCACTTTAGGTTTACTGTATCCCCTGGACCTTCTATTGACGATGATACACAGATATTGCATCCGAATTTAATACAAAAGGCACAATGTCGACTTAAGTTCAAGAGGACTGACTCTCTAACTCTCTATGATTTGAACCTCTCCTGTGAGCCCAGCTTTAGATTCCGATGCTTCACTTCAGGTTTACTGTATCTCTTGGACCATCTTATTGACGATGAAACACAGAAATTGCATCCGAAATTATACAAAAGGCACAATGCCGACTTAAGTACAAGAGGACTGACACTCTAACTTTCTATGATTTGAACTTCACCTGTGAGTCCAGTTTTTGATTCCGATGCTTCACTTCAGGTTTACTGTATCCCTTGGACCTTGTTATTGACGATGAAACACTGAAATTGCATCCCAATTTAATACAAACTGCACAATGCCGACTTAAGTACAAGAGGACTGACACTGTAGCCCTCTATGATTTGAACCTTTCCTCTGAGTCCAGTTCTAGATTCCGATGCTTCACTTCAGGTTCACTGTATGCCTTGCACCTTCTTATTGACGATGAAACACAGAAATTGCATCCGAATTTAAAACAAAAGGCACAATGCCGACGTAAGTACAAGAGGACTGACCCTCTAATTCTCTATGATTAGAACCCCACCTGTGAGTCCAGTTTTAGATTCCGATGCTTCACTTCAGGTTTACTGTATCCCTTGGACCTTCTTATAGACGATGAAACACAGAAATTGCATCCAAATTGAATACAAAAAGCACAATGCCGACTTAAGTACAAGAGGACTGACACTCTAACTCTCTATGATTTGAACCTCTCCTGTGAGTCCAAGTTTTAAATTTCGGTGCATCACTTCAGGTTTCCTGTATCCCTTGGACCTTCTTATTGACGATGAAACACATAAATTGCATTCAAATTTAATACAAAAGGCATAATGCCGACTCAAGTACAAGAGGACTGACACTCTAACTTTCTATGATTTGAACCCCTTCTGTGTGTCCAGTTTTAGATTCTGGTACTTCACTTCAGGTTAACTGTATCCCATGGACCTTCTTATTGACGATGAAACACAGAAATGCATCCGAATTTAATACAAAAGGCACAATGCCGACTTAAGTACATGAGGACTGACACTCTAATTCTCTATGATTAGAACATTTCCTGTGAGTTCAGTTTTAGATTCCGATGCTTCACTTCGGGTTTACTGTATCCCTTGGACCTTCTTATTGACGATGAAACACATTAATTGCATCCGAATTTAATACAAAAGGCACAATGCCGACATAAGTACAAGAGGACTGACACTCTAACACTCTATGATTTGAACCTCTCCTGTGAGTCCAGTTTTTGATTCTGATGCTTCACTTCAGGTTTACTGTATCATTTGGACCTTCGTATTAACGATGAAACACAGAAATTGCATCCGAATTTCATACAAAAGGCACAATGCCGACTTAAGTACAAGAGGACTGACACTCTAACTCTTAATGATTTTAACCTCTCCTGTGAGTCCAGTTTTAGATTTCGATGCTTCACTTCAGGTTTACTGTATTTTGGACCTTCTTATTGACGATGAAACACAGAAAATGCATCCGAATTGAAGACAAAAGGCTCAATGCCGACATAAGTACAAGAGGACTGAGACTCTAACTCTCTATGATTTGATCCTCTCCTTTGAGTCCAGTTTTTGATTCTGATGCTTCACTTCAGGTTTGCTGTATCCCGTGGACCTTCTTATTAACGATGAAACACAGAAATTG
This sequence comes from Schistocerca americana, assembly GCF_021461395.2. NCBI lineage: Eukaryota > Metazoa > Arthropoda > Insecta > Orthoptera > Acrididae > Schistocerca > Schistocerca americana. Next base: position 595,176,311 of record NC_060124.1, on the reverse strand, counting down.
CATCCGAGTTTCATACAAAAGGCACAATGCCGACTTAAGTACAGGATGACTGACACTCTAACTCTCTATGATTTGAACCTCTCCTGTATGTCCAGTTTTAGATTCCGATGCTTCACTTCAAGTTAACTGTATCCCTTGGACCTTCTTATTGACGATGAAACACAGAAATTGCATCCGAACTGAATACAAAAGGCACAATGCCGACTTAAGTACAAGAGGACTGACACTCTAACTCTCTATGATTTCAACCTCTCCTGTGAGTCCAGTTTTAGATTCCGATGCTTCACCTTAGGTCTACTGTATCCCTTGGACTTTCTTATTGACGATGAAACACAGAAATTGCATCCAAATTTAATACAAAAGGCCCAATGCCGACTTAAGTACAAGAGGACTGACACTCTAACTCCTTATGATTTGAACCTCTCCTGTGAGTCCAGTTTTAGATTCCGATGCTTCACTTCAGGTTTACTGTATCCCTTGGACCTTCTTATTGACGATGAAACACAGACATTGCATCCGAATTGAATACAAAAGGCACAATGCCGACTTAAGTACAAGAGGACTGACACTCTAATTCTCTATGATTTGAAGCTCTCCTGTGAGTCCAGTTTTAGATTCCGATGCTTCACTTCAGGTTTACTGTATCCCTTGGACCTTCTTATTGATAATGAAACACATAAATTGCATCCGAATTTAATACAAAAGGCTCAATGCCGACTTAAGTACAAGAGGACTGACACTCTAACTTTCTATGATTTGTACCTGACCTGTGAGTCCAGTTTTTGATACCGATGCTTCACTTCAGGTTTTATGTATCCCTTGGACCTTCTTATTGATGATGAACCACAGAAATTGCATCCGAATTTAATACAAAAGGCACAATGCCGACTTAAGTACAAGGGGACTGACACTCTAACCCTCTATGATTTGAACCTCTCCTGTGAGTCCAGTTTTAGATTCCGATGCTTCACTTCAGGTTTACTGTATCCCTTGGAACTTCTTATTGACGATGAAACACAGAAATTGCATCCAAATTTAATACAAAAGGCACAATGCCGACTTAAGTACAAGAGGACTGACACTCTAACTCTCTATGATTTGAACCTCACCTGTGAGTAAAGTTTTAGATTCCGATGCTTCACTTCAGGTTTACTGTATCCTTTGGACCTTCTTATCGACGATGAAACACAGAAATTGCACCCGAATTTAATACAAAAGGCACAATGCCGACTTAAGTACAAGAGGACTGACACTCTAACTCTCTATAATTTGAACCTCTCCTGTGAGTCCAGTTTTAGATTCCGATGCTTCACTTCAGGTTTACTGTATCCCTTGGACCTTCTTATTGACGATGAAATACAGAAATTGCATCCGAATTGAAAACAAAAGGCACAATGCCGACGTAAGTACAAGAGGACTGACCCTCTAACTCTCTATGATTAGAACCCCACCTGTGAGTCCAGTTTTAGACTCCGATGCTTCACTTCAGGTTTACTGTATCCCTTGGACCTTCTTATAGACGATGAAACACAGAAATTGCATCCAAATTGAATACAAAAGGCACAATGCCGACTTAAGTACAAGAGGACTGACACTCTAACTCTCTTTGATTTGAACCTCTCCTGTGAGTCCAGTATTAGATTCCGATGCTTCACTTCAGGATTACTGTATCCCCTGGACCGTCTTATTGACGATGAAACACAGAAATTGCATCCGAATTTAATACAAAAGGCACAATGCCGACTTAAGTACAAGAGGACTGACACTCTAACTCTCTATGATTTGAACCTCGCCTGTGAGTCCAGTTTTAGATTCCGTTGCTTCACCTTAGGTCTACTGTATCCCTTGGACCTTCTTATTGACGATGAAACACAGAAATTGCATCCGAATTTAATACAAAAGGCACAATGCCGACTTAAGTACAAGAGGACTGACACACTAGCACTCTATGATTTGAACCTCAACTGTGAGTCCAAGTTTTAAATTTCGGTGCATCACTTCAGGTTTACTGTATCCCTTGGACCTTCTTATTGACGATGAAACACATAAATTGCATTCAAATTTAATACAAAAGGCACAATACCGACTCAAGTACAAGAGGACTGACACTCTAACTTTCTATGATTTGAACCCCTTCTGTGTGTCCAGTTTTAGATTCCGGTGCTTCACTTCAGGTTTACTGTATCCCTTGGACCTTCTTATTGACGGTGAAACACAGAAATGCATCCGAATTTAATACAAAAGGCACAATGCCGACTTAAGTACAAGAGGACTGACACTCTAACTCTCTATGATTAGAACATTTCCTGTGAGTCCACTTTTAGATTCCGATGCTTCACTTCGGGTTTACTGTATCCCTTGGACCTTCTCATTGACGATGAAACACATTAATTGCATCCGAATTTAATACAAAAGGCACAATGCCGACATAAGTACAAGAGGACTGACACTCTAACTCTCTATGATTTGAACCTCTCCTGTGAGTCCAGTTTTTGATTCTGATGCTTCACTTCAGGTTTACTGCATCCCTTGGACCTTCGTATTAACGATGAAACACAGAAATTGCATCCGAATTCCATACAAAAGGCACAATGCCGACTTAAGTACAAGAGGACTGACACTCTAACTCTCAATGATTTTAACCTCTCCTGTGAGTCCAGTTTTAGATTCCGATGCTTCACTTTAGGTTTACTGTATCCCTTGGACCTTCTTATTGGCGATGAAACACAGAAATTGCATCCAAATTTAATACAAAAGGCACAATGCCGATTTAAGTACAAGAAGACTGACACTCTAACTCTCTATGATTTGAACCTCTCCTGTGAGTAAAGTTTTAGATTCCGATGCTTCACTTCAGGTTTACTGTGTCCCTTGGACCTTCTTATCGACGATGAAACACAGAAATTGCATCCCAATTTAATACAAAAGGCACAATGCCGACTTAAGTACAGGATGACTGACACTCTAACTCTCTATGATTTGAACCTCTCCTGTAAGTCCACTTTTAGATTCCGATGCTTCACTTCAGGTTAACTGTATCCCTTGGACCTTCTTATTGACGATGAAACACAGAAATTGCATCCGAACTGAATACAAAAGGCACAATGCCGACTTAAGTACAAGAGGACTGACACTCTAACTCTCTATGATTTCAACCTCTCCTGTGAGTCCAGTTTTAGATTCCGATGCTTCACCTTAGGTCTACTGTATCCCTTGGACTTTCTTATTGACGATGAAACACCGAAATTGCATCCAAATTTAATACAAAAGGCACAATGCCGACTTAAGTACAAGAGGACTGACACTCTAATTCTCTATGATTTGAACCTCTCCTGTGAGTCCAGTTTTAGATTCCGATGCTTCACTTCAGGTTTATTGTATCCCTTGGAACTTCTTATTGATAATGAAACACATAAATTGCATCCGAATTGAATACAATAGGCACAATGCCGACATAAGTACAAGCGGACTGACACTCTAACTCTCTATGATTTGAACCTCTCCTGTGAGTCCAAGTTTTAAATTTCGGTGCATCACTTCAGGTTTCCTGTATCCCTTGGACCTTCTTATTGACGATGAAACACATAAATTGCATTCAAATTTGATACAAAAGGCATAATGCCGACTCAAGTACAAGAGGACTGACACTCTAACTTTCTATGATTTGAACCCCTTCTGTGTGTCCAGTTTTAGATTCCGGTGCTTCACTTCAGGTTAACTGTATCCCATGGACCTTCTTATTGACGATGAAACACAGAAATGCATCCGAATTTAATACAAAAGGCACAATGCCGACTTAAGTACATGAGGACTGACACTCTAATTCCCTATGATTAGAACATTTCCTGTGAGTCCAGTTTTAGATTCCGATGCTTCACTTCGGGTTTACTGTATCCCTTGGACTTTCTTATTGACGATGAAACACATTAATTGCATCCGAATTTAATACAAAAGGCACAATGCCGACATAAGTACAAAAGGACTGACACTCTAACACTCTATGATTTGAACCTCTCCTGTGAGTCCAGTTTTTGATTCTGATGCTTCACTTCAGGTTTACTGTATCATTTGGACCTTCGTATTAACGATGAAACACAGAAATTGCATCCGAATTTCATACAAAAGGCACAATGCCGACTTAAGTACAAGAGGACTGACACTCTAACTCTCAATGATTTTAACCTCTCCTGTGAGTCCAGTTTTAGATTTCGATGCTTCACTTCAGGTTTACTGTATCCCTTGGACCTTCTTATTGACGATGAAACACAGAAAATGCATCCGAATTGAATACAAAAGGCTCAATGCCGACATAAGTACAAGAGGACTGAGACTCTAACTCTCTATGATTTGATCCTCTCCTTTGAGTCCAGTTTTTGATTCTGATGCTTCACTTCAGGTTTGCTGTATCCCGTGGACCTTCTTATTAACGATGAAACACAGAAATTGCATCCGAGTTTCATACAAAAGGCACAATGCCGACTTAAGTACAGGATGACTGACACTCTAACTCTCTATGATTTGAACCTCTCCTGTAAGTCCAGTTTTAGATTCCGATGCTTCACTTCAGGTTAACTGTATCCCTTGGACCTTCTTATTGACGATGAAACACAGAAATTGCATCCGAACTGAATACAAAAAGCACAATGCCGACTTAAGTACAAGAGGACTGACACTCTAACTCTCTATGATTTCAACCACTCCTGTGAGTCCAGTTTTAGATTGCGATGCTTCACCTTAGGTCTACTGTATCCCTTGGACTTTCTTATTGACGATGAAACACAGAAATTGCATCCAAATTTAATACAAAAGGCACAATGCCGACTTAAGTACAAGAGGACTGACACTCTAACTCCTTATGATTTGAACCTCTCCTGTGAGTCCAGTTTTAGATTCCGATGCTTCACTTCAGGTTTACTGTATCCCTTGGACCTTCTTATTGACGATGAAACACAGACATTGCATCCGAATTGAATACAAAAGGCACAATGCCGACTTAAGTACAAGAGGACTGACACTCTAATTCTCTATGATTTGAAGCTCTCCTGTGAGTCCAGTTTTAGATTCCGATGCTTCACTTCAGGTTTACTGTATCCCTTGGACCTTCTTATTGATAATGAAACACATAAATTGCATCCGAATTTAATACAAAAGGCTCAATGCCGACTTAAGTACAAGAGGACTGACACTCTAACTTTCTATGATTTGTACCTGACCTGTGAGTCCAGTTTTTGATACCGATGCTTCACTTCAGGTTTTATGTATCCCTTGGACCTTCTTATTGATGATGAACCACAGAAATTGCATCCGAATTTAATACAAAAGGCACAATGCCGACTTAAGTACAAGAGGACTGACACTCTAACCCTCTATGATTTGAACCTCTCCTGTGAGTCCAGTTTTAGATTCCGATGCTTCACTTCAGGTTTACTGTATCCCTTGGAACTTCTTATTGACGATGAAACACAGAAATTGCATCCAAATTTAATACAAAAGGCACAATGCCGACTTAAGTACAAGAGGACTGACACTCTAACTCTCTATGATTTGAACCTCACCTGTGAGTAAAGTTTTAGATTCCGATGCTTCACTTCAGGTTTACTGTATCCTTTGGACCTTCTTATCGACGATGAAACACAGAAATTGCACCCGAATTTAATACAAAAGGCACAATGCCGACTTAAGTACAAGAGGACTGACACTCTAACTCTCTATAATTTGAACCTCTCCTGTGAGTCCAGTTTTAGATTCCGATGCTTCACTTCAGGTTTACTGTATCCCTTGGACCTTCTTATTGACGATGAAACACAGAAATTGCATCCGAATTTAAAACAAAAGGCACAATGCCGACGTAAGTACAAGAGGACTGACCCTCTAACTCTCTATGATTAGAACCCCACCTGTGAGTCCAGTTTTAGATTCCGATGCTTCACTTCAGGTTTACTGTATCCCTTGGACCTTCTTATAGACGATGAAACACAGAAATTGCATCCAAATTGAATACAAAAGGCACAATGCCGACTTAAGTACAAGAGGACTGACACTCTAACTCTCTTTGATTTGCACCTCTCCTGTGAGTCCAGTATTAGATTCCGATGCTTCACTTCAGGATTACTGTATCCCCTGGACCGTCTTATTGACGATGAAACACAGAAATTGCATCCGAATTTAATACAAAAGGCACAATGCCGACTTAAGTACAAGAGGACTGACACTCTAACTCTCTATGATTTGAACCTCGCCTGTGAGTCCAGTTTTAGATTCCGTTGCTTCACCTTAGGTCTACTGTATCCCTTGGACCTTCTTATTGACGATGAAACACAGAAATTGCATCCGAATTTAATACAAAAGGCACAATGCCGACTTAAGTACAAGAGGACTGACACACTAGCACTCTATGATTTGAACCTCAACTGTGAGTCCAAGTTTTAAATTTCGGTGCATCACTTCAGGTTTACTGTATCCCTTGGACCTTCTTATTGACGATGAAACACATAAATTGCATTCAAATTTAATACAAAAGGCACAATACCGACTCAAGTACAAGAGGACTGACACTCTAACTTTCTATGATTTGAACCCCTTCTGTGTGTCCAGTTTTAGATTCCGGTGCTTCACTTCAGGTTTACTGTATCCCTTGGACCTTCTTATTGACGGTGAAACACAGAAATGCATTCGAATTTAATACAAAAGGCACAATGCCGACTTAAGTACAAGAGGACTGACACTCTAACTCTCTATGATTAGAACATTTCCTGTGAGTCCACTTTTAGATTCCGATGCTTCACTTCGGGTTTACTGTATCCCTTGGACCTTCTCATTGACGATGAAACACATTAATTGCATCCGAATTTAATACAAAAGGCACAATGCCGACATAAGTACAAGAGGACTGACACTCTAACTCTCTATGATTTGAACCTCTCCTGTGAGTCCAGTTTTTGATTCTGATGCTTCACTTCAGGTTTACTGCATCCCTTGGACCTTCGTATTAACGATGAAACACAGAAATTGCATCCGAATTTCATACAAAAGGCACAATGCCGACTTAAGTACAAGAGGACTGACACTCTAACTCTCAATGATTTTAACCTCTCCTGTGAGTCCAGTTTTAGATTCCGATGCTTCACTTTAGGTTTACTGTATCCCTTGGACCTTCTTATTGGCGATGAAACACAGAAATTGCATCCAAATTTAATACAAAAGGCACAATGCCGATTTAAGTACAAGAAGACTGACACTCTAACTCTCTATGATTTGAACCTCTCCTGTGAGTAAAGTTTTAGATTCCGATGCTTCTCTTCAGGTTTACTGTATCCCTTGGACCTTCTTATCGACGATGAAACACAGAAATTGCATCCCAATTTAATACAAAAGGTACAATGCCGACTTAAGTACAGGATGACTGACACTCTAACTCTCTATGATTTGAACCTCTCCTGTAAGTCCACTTTTAGATTCCGATGCTTCACTTCAGGTTAACTGTATCCCTTGGACCTTCTTATTGACGATGAAACACAGAAATTGCATCCGAACTGAATACAAAAGGCACAATGCCGACTTAAGTACAAGAGGACTGACGCTCTAACTCTCTATGATTTCAACCTCTCCTGTGAGTCCAGTTTTAGATTCCGATGCTTCACCTTAGGTCTACTGTATCCCTTGGACTTTCTTATTGACGATGAAACACAGAAATTGCATCCAAATTTCATACAAAAGGCACAATGCCGACTTAAGTACAAGAGGACTGACACTCTAATTCTCTATGATTTGAACCTCTCCTGTGAGTCCAGTTTTAGATTCCGATGCTTCACTTCAGGTTTATTGTATCCCTTGGAACTTCTTATTGATAATGAAACACATAAATTGCATCCGAATTGAATACAATAGGCACAATGCCGACTTAAGTACAAGAGGACTGACACTCTAACTCTCTATAATTTGAACCTCTCCTGTGAGTCCAGTTTTAGATTCCGATGCTTCACTTCAGGTTTACTGTATCCCTTGGACCTTCTTATTGACGATGAAACACAGAAATTGCATCCGAATTTAAAACAAAAGGCACAATGCCGACGTAAGTACAAGAGGACTGACCCTCTAACTCTCTATGATTAGAACCCCACCTGTGAGTCCAGTTTTAGATTCCGATGCTTCACTTCAGGTTTACTGTATCCCTTGGACCTTCTTATAGACGATGAAACACAGAAATTGCATCCAAATTGAATACAAAAGGCACAATGCCGACTTAAGTACAAGAGGACTGACACTCTAACTCTCTTTGATTTGAACCTCTCCTGTGAGTCCAGTATTAGATTCCGATGCTTCACTTCAGGATTACTGTATCCCCTGGACCGTCTTATTGACGATGAAACACAGAAATTGCATCCGAATTTAATACAAAAGGCACAATGCCGACTTAAGTACAAGAGGACTGACACTCTAACTCTCTATGATTTGAACCTCGCCTGTGAGTCCAGTTTTAGATTCCGTTGCTTCACCTTAGGTCTACTGTATCCCTTGGACCTTCTTATTGACGATGAAACACAGAAATTGCATCCGAATTTAATACAAAAGGCACAATGCCGACTTAAGTACAAGAGGACTGACACACTAGCACTCTATGATTTGAACCTCAACTGTGAGTCCAAGTTTTAAATTTCGGTGCATCACTTCAGGTTTACTGTATCCCTTGGACCTTCTTATTGACGATGAAACACATAAATTGCATTCAAATTTAATACAAAAAGCACAATACCGACTCAAGTACAAGAGGACTGACACTCTAACTTTCTATGATTTGAACCCCTTCTGTGTGTCCAGTTTTAGATTCCGGTGCTTCACTTCAGGTTTACTGTATCCCTTGGACCTTCTTATTGACGGTGAAACACAGAAATGCATCCGAATTTAATACAAAAGGCACAATGCCGACTTAAGTACAAGAGGACTGACACTCTAACTCTCTATGATTAGAACATTTCCTGTGAGTCCACTTTTAGATTCCGATGCTTCACTTCGGGTTTACTGTATCCCTTGGACCTTCTCATTGACGATGAAACACATTAATTGCATCCGAATTTAATACAAAAGGCACAATGCCGTCATAAGTACAAGAGGACTGACACTCTAACTCTCTATGATTTGAACCTCTCCTGTGAGTCCAGTTTTTGATTCTGATGCTTCACTTCAGGTACTGCATCCCTTGGACCTTCGTATTAACGATGAAACACAGAAATTGCATCCAAATTTCATACAAAAGGCACAATGCCGACTTAAGTACAAGAGGACTGACACTCTAACTCTCAATGATTTTAACCTCTCCTGTGAGTCCAGTTTTAGATTCCGATGCTTCACTTTAGGTTTACTGTATCCCTTGGACCTTCTTATTGGCGATGAAACACAGAAATTGCATTCAAATTTAATACAAAAGGCACAATGCCGATTTAAGTACATGAAGACTGACACTCTAACTCTCTATGATTTGAACCTCTCCTGTGAGTAAAGTTTTAGATTCCGATGCTTCTCTTCAGGTTTACTGTATCCCTTGGACCTTCTTATCGACGATGAAACACAGAAATTGCATCCCAATTTAATACAAAAGGTACAATGCCGACTTAAGTACAGGATGACTGACACTCTAACTCTCTATGATTTGAACCTCTCCTGTAAGTCCACTTTTAGATTCCGATGCTTCACTTCAGGTTAACTGTATCCCTTGGACCTTCTTATTGACGATGAAACACAGAAATTGCATCCGAACTGAATACAAAAGGCACACTGCCGACTTAAGTACAAGAGGACTGACACTCTAACTCTCTATGATTTCAACCTCTCCTGTGAGTCCAGTTTTAGATTCCGATGCTTCACCTTAGGTCTACTGTATCCCTTGGACTTTCTTATTGACGATGAAACACAGAAATTGCATCCAAATTTCATACAAAAGGCACAATGCCGACTTAAGTACAAGAGGACTGACACTCTAACTCTCAATGATTTTAACCTCTCCTGTGAGTCCAGTTTTAGATTCCGATGCTTCACTTTAGGTTTACTGTATCCCTTGGACCTTCTTATTGGCGATGAAACACAGAAATTGCATCCAAATTTAATACAAAAGGCACAATGCCGATTTAAGTACAAGAAGACTGACACTCTAACTCTCTATGATTTGAACCTCTCCTGTGAGTAAAGTTTTAGATTCCGATGCTTCACTTCAGGTTTACTGTATCCCTTGGACCTTCTTATCGACGATGAAACACAGAAATTGCATCCCAATTTAATACAAAAGGCACAATGCCGACTTAAGTACAGGATGACTGACACTCTAACTCTCTATGATTTGAACCTCTCCTGTAAGTCCACTTTTAGATTCCGATGCTTCACTTCAGGTTAACTGTATCCCTTGGACGTTCTTATTGACGATGAAACACAGAAATTGCATCCGAACTGAATACAAAAGGCACAATGCCGACTTAAGTACAAGAGGACTGACACTCTAACTCTCTATGATTTCAACCTCTCCTGTGAGTCCAGTTTTAGATTCCGATGCTTCACCTTAGGTCTACTGTATCCCTTGGACTTTCTTATTGACGATGAAACACAGAAATTGCATCCAAATTTAATACAAAAGGCACAATGCCGACTTAAGTACAAGAGGACTGACACTCTAACTCCTTATGATTTGAACCTCTCCTGTGAGTCCAGTTTCAGATTCCGATGCTTCACTTCAGGTTTACTGTATCCCTTGGACCTTCTTATTGACGATCAAACACAGACATTGCATCCGAATTGAATACAAAAGGGACAATGCCGACTTAAGTACAAGAGGACTGACACTCTAATTCTCTATGATTTGAACCTCTCCTGTGAGTCCAGTTTTAGATTCCGATGCTTCACTTCAGGTTTATTGTATCCCTTGGACCTTCTTATTGATAATGAAACACATAAATTGCATCCGAATTGAATACAATAGGCACAATGCCGACATAAGTACAAGAGGACTGACACTCTAACTCTCTATGATTTGAACCTCTCCTGTGAGTCCAAGTTTTAAATTTCGGTGCATCACTTCAGGTTTCCTGTATCCCTTGGACCTTCTTATTGACGATGAAACACATAAATTGCATTCAAATTTAATACAAAAGGCATAATGCCGACTCAAGTACAAGAGGACAGACACTCTAACTTTCTATGATTTGAACCCCTTCTGTGTGTCCAGTTTTAGATTCCGGTGCTTCACTTCAGGTTAACTGTATCCCATGGACCTTCTTATTGACGATGAAACACAGAAATGCATCCGAATTTAATACAAAATGCACAATGCCGACTTAAGTACATGAGGACTGACACTCTAATTCCCTATGATTAGAACATTTCCTGTGAGTCCAGTTTTAGATTCCGATGCTTCACTTCGGGTTTACTGTATCCCTTGGACCTTCTTATTGACGATGAAACACATTAATTGCATCCGAATTTAATACAAAAGGCACAATGCAGACATAAGTACAAGAGGACTGACACTCTAACACTCTATGATTTGAACCTCTCCTATGAGTCCAGTTTTTGATTCTGATGCTTCACTTCAGGTTTACTGTATCATTTGGACCTTCGTATTAACGATGAAACACAGAAATTGCATCCGAATTTCATTCAAAAGGCACAATGCCGACTTAAGTACAAGAGGACTGACACTCTAACTCTCAATGATTTTAACCCTTCCTGTGAGTCCAGTTTTAGATTTCGATGCTTCACTTCAGGTTTACTGTATCCCTTGGACCTTCTTATTGACGATGAAACACAGAAAATGCATCCGAATTGAATACAAAAGGCTCAATGCCGACATAAGTACAAGAGGACTGAGACTCTAACTCTCTATGATTTGATCCTCTCCTTTGAGTCCAGTTTTTGATTCTGATGCTTCACTTCAGGTTTGCTGTATCCCGTGTACCTTCTTATTAACGATGAAACACAGAAATTGCATCCGAGTTTCATACAAAAGGCACAATGCCGACTTAAGTACAGGATGACTGACACTCTAACTCTCTATGATTTGAACCTCTCCTGTAAGTCCAGTTTTAGATTCCGATGCTTCACTTCAGGTTAACTGTATCCCTTGGACCTTCTTATTGACGATGAAACACAGAAATTGCATCCGAACTGAATACAAAAGGCACAATGCCGACTTAAGTACAAGAGGACTGACACTCTAACTCTCTATGATTTCAACCTCTCCTGTGAGTCCAGTTTTAGATTCCGATGCTTCACCTTAGGTCTACTGTATCCCTTGGACTTTCTTATTGACGATGAAACACAGAAATTGCATCCAAATTTAATACAAAAGGGACAATGCCGACTTAAGTACAAGAGGACTGACCCTCTAACTCCTTATGATTTGAACCTCTCCTGTGAGTCCAGATTTAGATTCCGATGCTTCACTTCAGGTTTACTGTATCCCTTGGACCTTCTTATTGACGATGAAACACAGACATTGCATCCGAATTGAATACAAAAGGCACAATGCCGACTTAAGTACAAGAGGACTGACACTCTAATTCTCTATGATTTGAAGCTCTCCTGTGAGTCCAGTTTTAGATTCCGATGCTTCACTTCAGGTTTACTGTATCCCTTGGACCTTCTTATTGATAATGAAACACATAAATTGCATCCGAATTTAATACAAAAGGCTCAATGCCGACTTAAGTACAAGAGGACTGACACTCTAACTTTCTATGATTTGTACCTGACCTGTGAGTCCAGTTTTTGATACCGATGCTTCACTTCAGGTTTTATGTATCCCTTGGACCTTCTTATTGATGATGAACCACAGAAATTGCATCCGAATTTAATACAAAAGGCACAATGCCGACTTAAGTACAAGAGGACTGACACTATAACCCTCTATGATTTGAACCTCTCCTGTGAGTCGAGTTTTAGATTCCGATGCTTCACTTCAGGTTTACTGAATCCCTTGGAACTTCTTATTGACGATGAAACACAGAAATTGCATCCAAATTTAATACAAAAGGCACAATGCCGACTTAAGTACAAGAGGACTGACACTCTAACTCTCTATGATTTGAACCTCACCTGTGAGTAAAGTTTTAGATTCCGATGCTTCACTTCAGGTTTACTGTATCCTTTGGACCTTCTTATCGACGATGAAACACAGAAATTGCACCCGAATTTAATACAAAAGGCACAATGCCGACTTAAGTACAAGAGGACTGACACTCTAACTCTCTATAATTTGAACCTCTCCTGTGAGTCCAGTTTTAGATTCCGATGCTTCACTTCAGGTTTACTGTATCCCTTGGACCTTCTTATTGACGATGAAATACAGAAATTGCATCCGAATTTAAAACAAAAAGGCACAATGCCGACGTAAGTACAAGAGGACTGACCCTCTAACTCTCTATGATTAGAACCCCACCTGTGAGTCCAGTTTTAGATTCCGATGCTTCACTTCAGGTTTACTGTATCCCTTGGACCTTCTTATAGACGATGAAACACAGAAATTGCATCCAAATTGAATACAAAAGGCACAATGCCGACTTAAGTACAAGAGGACTGACACTCTAACTCTCTTTGATTTGAACCTCTCCTGTGAGTCCAGTATTAGATTCCGATGCTTCACTTCAGGATTACTGTATCCCCTGGACCGTCTTATTGACGATGAAACACAGAAATTGCATCCGAATTTAATACAAAAGGCACAATGCCGACTTAAGTACAAGAGGACTGACACTCTAACTCTCTATGATTTGAACCTCGCCTGTGAGTCCAGTTTTAGATTCCGTTGCTTCACCTTAGGTCTACTGTATCCCTTGGACCTTCTTATTGACGATGAAACACAGAAATTGCATCCAAATTTAATACAAAAGGCACAATGCCGACTTAAGTACAAGAGGACTGACACACTAGCACTCTATGATTTGAACCTCAACTGTGAGTCCAAGTTTTAAATTTCGGTGCATCACTTCAGGTTTACTGTATCCCTTGGACTTTCTTATTGACGATGAAACACATAAATTGCATTTAAATTTAATACAAAAGGCACAATACCGACTCAAGTACAAGAGGACTGACACTCTAACTTTCTATGATTTGAACCCCTTCTGTGTGTCCAGTTTTAGATTCCGGTGCTTCACTTCAGGTTTACTGTATCCCTTGGACCTTCTTATTGACGGTGAAACACAGAAGTGCATCCGAATTTAATACAAAAGGCACAATGCCGACTTAAGTACAAGAGGACTGACACTCTAACTCTCTATGATTAGAACATTTCCTGTGAGTCCACTTTTAGATTCCGATGCTTCACTTCGGGTTTACTGTATCCCTTGGACCTTCTCATTGACGATGAAACACATTAATTGCATCCGAATTTAATACAAAAGGCACAATGCCGACATAAGTACAAGAGGACTGACACTCTAACTCTATGATTTGAACCTCTCCTGTGAGTCCAGTTTTTGATTCTGATGCTTCACTTCAGGTTTACTGCATCCCTTGGACCTTCGTATTAACGATGAAACACAGAAATTGCATCCGAATTTCATACAAAAGGCACAATGCCGACTTAAGTACAAGAGGACTGACACTCTAACTCTCAATGATTTTAACCTCTCCTGTGAGTCCAGTTTTAGATTCCGATGCTTCACTTTAGGTTTACTGTATCCCTTGGACCTTCTTATTGGCGATGAAACACAGAAGTGCATCCGAACTGAATACAAAAGGCACAATGCCGACTTAAGTACAAGAGGACTGCCACTCTAACTCTCTATGATTTCAACCTCTCCTGTGCGTCCAGTTTTAGATTCCGATGCTTCACCTTAGGTCTACTGTATCCCTTGGACTTTCTTATTGACGATGAAACACAGAAATTGCATCCAAATTTAATACAAAAGGCACAATGCCGACTTAAGTACAAGAGGACTGACACTCTAACTCCTTATGATTTGAACCTCTCCTGTGAGTCCAGTTTTTGATACCGATGCTTCACTTCAGGTTTTATGTATCCCTTGGACCTTCTTATTGACGATGAACAACAGAAATTGCATCCGAAAATAATACAAAAGGCACAATGCCGACTTAAGTACAAGAGGACTGACACTCTAACCCTCTATGATTTGAACCTCTCCTGTGAGTCCAGTTTTAGATTCCGATGCTTCACTTCAGGTTTACTGTATCCCTTGGAACTTCTTATTGACGATGAAACACAGAAATTGCATCCAAATTTAATACAAAAGGCACAATGCCGACTTAAGTACAAGAGGACTGACACTCTAACTCTCTATGATTTGAACCTCTCCTGTGAGTGAAGTTTTAGATTCCGATGCTTCACTTCAGGTTTACTGCATCCCTTGGACCTTCTTATCGACGATGAAACACAGAAATTGCATCCGAATTTAATACAAAAGGCACAATGCCGACTTAAGTACAAGAGGACTGACACTCTAACTCTCTATAATTTGAACCTCTCCTGTGAGTCCAGTTTTAGATTCCGATGCTTCACTTCAGGTTTACTGTATCCCCTGGACCTTCTATTGACGATGATACACAGATATTGCATCCGAATTTAATACAAAAGGCACAATGTCGATTTAAGTTCAAGAGGACTGACGCTCTAACTCTCTATGATTTGAACCTCTCCTGTGAGCCCAGCTTTAGATTCAGATGCTTCACTTGAGGTTTACTGTATCCCTTGGACCATCTTATTGACGGTGAAACACAGAAATGCATCCGAATTTAATACAAAAGGCACAATGCCGACTTAAGTACAAGAGGACTGACACTCTAACTCTCTATGATTAGAACATTTCCTGTGAGTCCACTTTTAGATTCCGATGCTTCACTTCGGGTTTACTGTATCCCTTGGACCTTCTCATTGACGATGAAACACATTAATTGCATCCGAATTTAATACAAAAGGCACAATGCCGACATAAGTACAAGAGGACTGACACTCTAACTCTCTATGATTTGAACCTCTCCTGTGAGTCCAGTTTTTGATTCTGATGCTTCACTTCAGGTTTACTGCATCCCTTGGACCTTCGTATTAACGATGAAACACAGAAATTGCATCCGAATTCCATACAAAAGGCACAATGCCGACTTAAGTACAAGAGGACTGACACTCTAACTCTCAATGATTTTAACCTCTCCTGTGAGTCCAGTTTTAGATTCCGATGCTTCACTTTAGGTTTACTGTATCCCTTGGACCTTCTTATTGGCGATGAAACACAGAAATTGCATCCAAATTTAATACAAAAGGCACAATGCCGATTTAAGTACAAGAAGACTGACACTCTAACTCTCTATGATTTGAACCTCTCCTGTGAGTAAAGTTTTAGATTCCGATGCTTCACTTCAGGTTTACTGTGTCCCTTGGACCTTCTTATCGACGATGAAACACAGAAATTGCATCCCAATTTAATACAAAAGGCACAATGCCGACTTAAGTACAGGATGACTGACACTCTAACTCTCTATGATTTGAACCTCTCCTGTAAGTCCACTTTTAGATTCCGATGCTTCACTTCAGGTTAACTGTATCCCTTGGACCTTCTTATTGACGATGAAACACAGAAATTGCATCCGAACTGAATACAAAAGGCACAATGCCGACTTAAGTACAAGAGGACTGACACTCTAACTCTCTATGATTTCAACCTCTCCTGTGAGTCCAGTTTTAGATTCCGATGCTTCACCTTAGGTCTACTGTATCCCTTGGACTTTCTTATTGACGATGAAACACCGAAATTGCATCCAAATTTAATACAAAAGGCACAATGCCGACTTAAGTACAAGAGGACTGACACTCTAATTCTCTATGATTTGAACCTCTCCTGTGAGTCCAGTTTTAGATTCCGATGCTTCACTTCAGGTTTATTGTATCCCTTGGAACTTCTTATTGATAATGAAACACATAAATTGCATCCGAATTGAATACAATAGGCACAATGCCGACATAAGTACAAGCGGACTGACACTCTAACTCTCTATGATTTGAACCTCTCCTGTGAGTCCAAGTTTTAAATTTCGGTGCATCACTTCAGGTTTCCTGTATCCCTTGGACCTTCTTATTGACGATGAAACACATAAATTGCATTCAAATTTGATACAAAAGGCATAATGCCGACTCAAGTACAAGAGGACTGACACTCTAACTTTCTATGATTTGAACCCCTTCTGTGTGTCCAGTTTTAGATTCCGGTGCTTCACTTCAGGTTAACTGTATCCCATGGACCTTCTTATTGACGATGAAACACAGAAATGCATCCGAATTTAATACAAAAGGCACAATGCCGACTTAAGTACATGAGGACTGACACTCTAATTCCCTATGATTAGAACATTTCCTGTGAGTCCAGTTTTAGATTCCGATGCTTCACTTCGGGTTTACTGTATCCCTTGGACTTTCTTATTGACGATGAAACACATTAATTGCATCCGAATTTAATACAAAAGGCACAATGCCGACATAAGTACAAAAGGACTGACACTCTAACACTCTATGATTTGAACCTCTCCTGTGAGTCCAGTTTTTGATTCTGATGCTTCACTTCAGGTTTACTGTATCATTTGGACCTTCGTATTAACGATGAAACACAGAAATTGCATCCGAATTTCATACAAAAGGCACAATGCCGACTTAAGTACAAGAGGACTGACACTCTAACTCTCAATGATTTTAACCTCTCCTGTGAGTCCAGTTTTAGATTTCGATGCTTCACTTCAGGTTTACTGTATCCCTTGGACCTTCTTATTGACGATGAAACACAGAAAATGCATCCGAATTGAATACAAAAGGCTCAATGCCGACATAAGTACAAGAGGACTGAGACTCTAACTCTCTATGATTTGATCCTCTCCTTTGAGTCCAGTTTTTGATTCTGATGCTTCACTTCAGGTTTGCTGTATCCCGTGGACCTTCTTATTAACGATGAAACACAGAAATTGCATCCGAGTTTCATACAAAAGGCACAATGCCGACTTAAGTACAGGATGACTGACACTCTAACTCTCTATGATTTGAACCTCTCCTGTAAGTCCAGTTTTAGATTCCGATGCTTCACTTCAGGTTAACTGTATCCCTTGGACCTTCTTATTGACGATGAAACACAGAAATTGCATCCGAACTGAATACAAAAAGCACAATGCCGACTTAAGTACAAGAGGACTGACACTCTAACTCTCTATGATTTCAACCACTCCTGTGAGTCCAGTTTTAGATTGCGATGCTTCACCTTAGGTCTACTGTATCCCTTGGACTTTCTTATTGACGATGAAACACAGAAATTGCATCCAAATTTAATACAAAAGGCACAATGCCGACTTAAGTACAAGAGGACTGACACTCTAACTCCTTATGATTTGAACCTCTCCTGTGAGTCCAGTTTTAGATTCCGATGCTTCACTTCAGGTTTACTGTATCCCTTGGACCTTCTTATTGACGATGAAACACAGACATTGCATCCGAATTGAATACAAAAGGCACAATGCCGACTTAAGTACAAGAGGACTGACACTCTAATTCTCTATGATTTGAAGCTCTCCTGTGAGTCCAGTTTTAGATTCCGATGCTTCACTTCAGGTTTACTGTATCCCTTGGACCTTCTTATTGATAATGAAACACATAAATTGCATCCGAATTTAATACAAAAGGCTCAATGCCGACTTAAGTACAAGAGGACTGACACTCTAACTTTCTATGATTTGTACCTGACCTGTGAGTCCAGTTTTTGATACCGATGCTTCACTTCAGGTTTTATGTATCCCTTGGACCTTCTTATTGATGATGAACCACAGAAATTGCATCCGAATTTAATACAAAAGGCACAATGCCGACTTAAGTACAAGAGGACTGACACTCTAACCCTCTATGATTTGAACCTCTCCTGTGAGTCCAGTTTTAGATTCCGATGCTTCACTTCAGGTTTACTGTATCCCTTGGAACTTCTTATTGACGATGAAACACAGAAATTGCATCCAAATTTAATACAAAAGGCACAATGCCGACTTAAGTACAAGAGGACTGACACTCTAACTCTCTATGATTTGAACCTCACCTGTGAGTAAAGTTTTAGATTCCGATGCTTCACTTCAGGTTTACTGTATCCTTTGGACCTTCTTATCGACGATGAAACACAGAAATTGCACCCGAATTTAATACAAAAGGCACAATGCCGACTTAAGTACAAGAGGACTGACACTCTAACTCTCTATAATTTGAACCTCTCCTGTGAGTCCAGTTTTAGATTCCGATGCTTCACTTCAGGTTTACTGTATCCCTTGGACCTTCTTATTGACGATGAAACACAGAAATTGCATCCGAATTTAAAACAAAAGGCACAATGCCGACGTAAGTACAAGAGGACTGACCCTCTAACTCTCTATGATTAGAACCCCACCTGTGAGTCCAGTTTTAGATTCCGATGCTTCACTTCAGGTTTACTGTATCCCTTGGACCTTCTTATAGACGATGAAACACAGAAATTGCATCCAAATTGAATACAAAAGGCACAATGCCGACTTAAGTACAAGAGGACTGACACTCTAACTCTCTTTGATTTGCACCTCTCCTGTGAGTCCAGTATTAGATTCCGATGCTTCACTTCAGGATTACTGTATCCCCTGGACCGTCTTATTGACGATGAAACACAGAAATTGCATCCGAATTTAATACAAAAGGCACAATGCCGACTTAAGTACAAGAGGACTGACACTCTAACTCTCTATGATTTGAACCTCGCCTGTGAGTCCAGTTTTAGATTCCGTTGCTTCACCTTAGGTCTACTGTATCCCTTGGACCTTCTTATTGACGATGAAACACAGAAATTGCATCCGAATTTAATACAAAAGGCACAATGCCGACTTAAGTACAAGAGGACTGACACACTAGCACTCTATGATTTGAACCTCAACTGTGAGTCCAAGTTTTAAATTTCGGTGCATCACTTCAGGTTTACTGTATCCCTTGGACCTTCTTATTGACGATGAAACACATAAATTGCATTCAAATTTAATACAAAAGGCACAATACCGACTCAAGTACAAGGGGACTGACACTCTAACTTTCTATGATTTGAACCCCTTCTGTGTGTCCAGTTTTAGATTCCGGTGCTTCACTTCAGGTTTACTGTATCCCTTGGACCTTCTTATTGACGGTGAAACACAGAAATGCATTCGAATTTAATACAAAAGGCACAATGCCGACTTAAGTACAAGAGGACTGACACTCTAACTCTCTATGATTAGAACATTTCCTGTGAGTCCACTTTTAGATTCCGATGCTTCACTTCGGGTTTACTGTATCCCTTGGACCTTCTCATTGACGATGAAACACATTAATTGCATCCGAATTTAATACAAAAGGCACAATGCCGACATAAGTACAAGAGGACTGACACTCTAACTCTCTATGATTTGAACCTCTCCTGTGAGTCCAGTTTTTGATTCTGATGCTTCACTTCAGGTTTACTGCATCCCTTGGACCTTCGTATTAACGATGAAACACAGAAATTGCATCCGAATTTCATACAAAAGGCACAATGCCGACTTAAGTACAAGAGGACTGACACTCTAACTCTCAATGATTTTAACCTCTCCTGTGAGTCCAGTTTTAGATTCCGATGCTTCACTTTAGGTTTACTGTATCCCTTGGACCTTCTTATTGGCGATGAAACACAGAAATTGCATCCAAATTTAATACAAAAGGCACAATGCCGATTTAAGTACAAGAAGACTGACACTCTAACTCTCTATGATTTGAACCTCTCCTGTGAGTAAAGTTTTAGATTCCGATGCTTCTCTTCAGGTTTACTGTATCCCTTGGACCTTCTTATCGACGATGAAACACAGAAATTGCATCCCAATTTAATACAAAAGGTACAATGCCGACTTAAGTACAGGATGACTGACACTCTAACTCTCTATGATTTGAACCTCTCCTGTAAGTCCACTTTTAGATTCCGATGCTTCACTTCAGGTTAACTGTATCCCTTGGACCTTCTTATTGACGATGAAACACAGAAATTGCATCCGAACTGAATACAAAAGGCACAATGCCGACTTAAGTACAAGAGGACTGACACTCTAACTCTCTATGATTTCAACCTCTCCTGTGAGTCCAGTTTTAGATTCCGATGCTTCACCTTAGGTCTACTGTATCCCTTGGACTTTCTTATTGACGATGAAACACAGAAATTGCATCCAAATTTCATACAAAAGGCACAATGCCGACTTAAGTACAAGAGGACTGACACTCTAATTCTCTATGATTTGAACCTCTCCTGTGAGTCCAGTTTTAGATTCCGATGCTTCACTTCAGGTTTATTGTATCCCTTGGAACTTCTTATTGATAATGAAACACATAAATTGCATCCGAATTGAATACAATAGGCACAATGCCGACTTAAGTACAAGAGGACTGACACTCTAACTCTCTATAATTTGAACCTCTCCTGTGAGTCCAGTTTTAGATTCCGATGCTTCACTTCAGGTTTACTGTATCCCTTGGACCTTCTTATTGACGATGAAACACAGAAATTGCATCCGAATTTAAAACAAAAGGCACAATGCCGACGTAAGTACAAGAGGACTGACCCTCTAACTCTCTATGATTAGAACCCCACCTGTGAGTCCAGTTTTAGATTCCGATGCTTCACTTCAGGTTTACTGTATCCCTTGGACCTTCTTATAGACGATGAAACACAGAAATTGCATCCAAATTGAATACAAAAGGCACAATGCCGACTTAAGTACAAGAGGACTGACACTCTAACTCTCTTTGATTTGAACCTCTCCTGTGAGTCCAGTATTAGATTCCGATGCTTCACTTCAGGATTACTGTATCCCCTGGACCGTCTTATTGACGATGAAACACAGAAATTGCATCCGAATTTAATACAAAAGGCACAATGCCGACTTAAGTACAAGAGGACTGACACTCTAACTCTCTATGATTTGAACCTCGCCTGTGAGTCCAGTTTTAGATTCCGTTGCTTCACCTTAGGTCTACTGTATCCCTTGGACCTTCTTATTGACGATGAAACACAGAAATTGCATCCGAATTTAATACAAAAGGCACAATGCCGACTTAAGTACAAGAGGACTGACACACTAGCACTCTATGATTTGAACCTCAACTGTGAGTCCAAGTTTTAAATTTCGGTGCATCACTTCAGGTTTACTGTATCCCTTGGACCTTCTTATTGACGATGAAACACATAAATTGCATTCAAATTTAATACAAAAAGCACAATACCGACTCAAGTACAAGAGGACTGACACTCTAACTTTCTATGATTTGAACCCCTTCTGTGTGTCCAGTTTTAGATTCCGGTGCTTCACTTCAGGTTTACTGTATCCCTTGGACCTTCTTATTGACGGTGAAACACAGAAATGCATCCGAATTTAATACAAAAGGCACAATGCCGACTTAAGTACAAGAGGACTGACACTCTAACTCTCTATGATTAGAACATTTCCTGTGAGTCCACTTTTAGATTCCGATGCTTCACTTCGGGTTTACTGTATCCCTTGGACCTTCTCATTGACGATGAAACACATTAATTGCATCCGAATTTAATACAAAAGGCACAATGCCGTCATAAGTACAAGAGGACTGACACTCTAACTCTCTATGATTTGAACCTCTCCTGTGAGTCCAGTTTTTGATTCTGATGCTTCACTTCAGGTACTGCATCCCTTGGACCTTCGTATTAACGATGAAACACAGAAATTGCATCCAAATTTCATACAAAAGGCACAATGCCGACTTAAGTACAAGAGGACTGACACTCTAACTCTCAATGATTTTAACCTCTCCTGTGAGTCCAGTTTTAGATTCCGATGCTTCACTTTAGGTTTACTGTATCCCTTGGACCTTCTTATTGGCGATGAAACACAGAAATTGCATTCAAATTTAATACAAAAGGCACAATGCCGATTTAAGTACATGAAGACTGACACTCTAACTCTCTATGATTTGAACCTCTCCTGTGAGTAAAGTTTTAGATTCCGATGCTTCTCTTCAGGTTTACTGTATCCCTTGGACCTTCTTATCGACGATGAAACACAGAAATTGCATCCCAATTTTATACAAAAGGTACAATGCCGACTTAAGTACAGGATGACTGACACTCTAACTCTCTATGATTTGAACCTCTCCTGTAAGTCCACTTTTAGATTCCGATGCTTCACTTCAGGTTAACTGTATCCCTTGGACCTTCTTATTGACGATGAAACACAGAAATTGCATCCGAACTGAATACAAAAGGCACACTGCCGACTTAAGTACAAGAGGACTGACACTCTAACTCTCTATGATTTCAACCTCTCCTGTGAGTCCAGTTTTAGATTCCGATGCTTCACCTTAGGTCTACTGTATCCCTTGGACTTTCTTATTGACGATGAAACACAGAAATTGCATCCAAATTTCATACAAAAGGCACAATGCCGACTTAAGTACAAGAGGACTGACACTCTAACTCTCAATGATTTTAACCTCTCCTGTGAGTCCAGTTTTAGATTCCGATGCTTCACTTTAGGTTTACTGTATCCCTTGGACCTTCTTATTGGCGATGAAACACAGAAATTGCATCCAAATTTAATACAAAAGGCACAATGCCGATTTAAGTACAAGAAGACTGACACTCTAACTCTCTATGATTTGAACCTCTCCTGTGAGTAAAGTTTTAGATTCCGATGCTTCACTTCAGGTTTACTGTATCCCTTGGACCTTCTTATCGACGATGAAACACAGAAATTGCATCCCAATTTAATACAAAAGGCACAATGCCGACTTAAGTACAGGATGACTGACACTCTAACTCTCTATGATTTGAACCTCTCCTGTAAGTCCACTTTTAGATTCCGATGCTTCACTTCAGGTTAACTGTATCCCTTGGACCTTCTTATTGACGATGAAACACAGAAATTGCATCCGAACTGAATACAAAAGGCACAATGCCGACTTAAGTACAAGAGGACTGACACTCTAACTCTCTATGATTTCAACCTCTCCTGTGAGTCCAGTTTTAGATTCCGATGCTTCACCTTAGGTCTACTGTATCCCTTGGACTTTCTTATTGACGATGAAACACAGAAATTGCATCCAAATTTAATACAAAAGGCACAATGCCGACTTAAGTACAAGAGGACTGACACTCTAACTCCTTATGATTTGAACCTCTCCTGTGAGTCCAGTTTTAGATTCCGATGCTTCACTTCAGGTTTACTGTATCCCTTGGACCTTCTTATTGACGATCAAACACAGACATTGCATCCGAATTGAATACAAAAGGGACAATGCCGACTTAAGTACAAGAGGACTGACACTCTAATTCTCTATGATTTGAACCTCTCCTGTGAGTCCAGTTTTAGATTCCGATGCTTCACTTCAGGTTTATTGTATCCCTTGGACCTTCTTATTGATAATGAAACACATAAATTGCATCCGAATTGAATACAATAGGCACAATGCCGACATAAGTACAAGAGGACTGACACTCTAACTCTCTATGATTTGAACCTCTCCTGTGAGTCCAAGTTTTAAATTTCGGTGCATCACTTCAGGTTTCCTGTATCCCTTGGACCTTCTTATTGACGATGAAACACATAAATTGCATTCAAATTTAATACAAAAGGCATAATGCCGACTCAAGTACAAGAGGACAGACACTCTAACTTTCTATGATTTGAACCCCTTCTGTGTGTCCAGTTTTAGATTCCGGTGCTTCACTTCAGGTTAACTGTATCCCATGGACCTTCTTATTGACGATGAAACACAGAAATGCATCCGAATTTAATACAAAATGCACAATGCCGACTTAAGTACATGAGGACTGACACTCTAATTCCCTATGATTAGAACATTTCCTGTGAGTCCAGTTTTAGATTCCGATGCTTCACTTCGGGTTTACTGTATCCCTTGGACCTTCTTATTGACGATGAAACACATTAATTGCATCCGAATTTAATACAAAAGGCACAATGCAGACATAAGTACAAGAGGACTGACACTCTAACACTCTATGATTTGAACCTCTCCTATGAGTCCAGTTTTTGATTCTGATGCTTCACTTCAGGTTTACTGTATCATTTGGACCTTCGTATTAACGATGAAACACAGAAATTGCATCCGAATTTCATTCAAAAGGCACAATGCCGACTTAAGTACAAGAGGACTGACACTCTAACTCTCAATGATTTTAACCCTTCCTGTGAGTCCAGTTTTAGATTTCGATGCTTCACTTCAGGTTTACTGTATCCCTTGGACCTTCTTATTGACGATGAAACACAGAAAATGCATCCGAATTGAATACAAAAGGCTCAATGCCGACATAAGTACAAGAGGACTGAGACTCTAACTCTCTATGATTTGATCCTCTCCTTTGAGTCCAGTTTTTGATTCTGATGCTTCACTTCAGGTTTGCTGTATCCCGTGTACCTTCTTATTAACGATGAAACACAGAAATTGCATCCGAGTTTCATACAAAAGGCACAATGCCGACTTAAGTACAGGATGACTGACACTCTAACTCTCTATGATTTGAACCTCTCCTGTAAGTCCAGTTTTAGATTCCGATGCTTCACTTCAGGTTAACTGTATCCCTTGGACCTTCTTATTGACGATGAAACACAGAAATTGCATCCGAACTGAATACAAAAGGCACAATGCCGACTTAAGTACAAGAGGACTGACACTCTAACTCTCTATGATTTCAACCTCTCCTGTGAGTCCAGTTTTAGATTCCGATGCTTCACCTTAGGTCTACTGTATCCCTTGGACTTTCTTATTGACGATGAAACACAGAAATTGCATCCAAATTTAATACAAAAGGGACAATGCCGACTTAAGTACAAGAGGACTGACCCTCTAACTCCTTATGATTTGAACCTCTCCTGTGAGTCCAGATTTAGATTCCGATGCTTCACTTCAGGTTTACTGTATCCCTTGGACCTTCTTATTGACGATGAAACACAGACATTGCATCCGAATTGAATACAAAAGGCACAATGCCGACTTAAGTACAAGAGGACTGACACTCTAATTCTCTATGATTTGAAGCTCTCCTGTGAGTCCAGTTTTAGATTCCGATGCTTCACTTCAGGTTTACTGTATCCGTTGGACCTTCTTATTGATAATGAAACACATAAATTGCATCCGAATTTAATACAAAAGGCTCAATGCCGACTTAAGTACAAGAGGACTGACACTCTAACTTTCTATGATTTGTACCTGACCTGTGAGTCCAGTTTTTGATACCGATGCTTCACTTCAGGTTTTATGTATCCCTTGGACCTTCTTATTGATGATGAACCACAGAAATTGCATCCGAATTTAATACAAAAGGCACAATGCCGACTTAAGTACAAGAGGACTGACACTATAACCCTCTATGATTTGAACCTCTCCTGTGAGTCGAGTTTTAGATTCCGATGCTTCACTTCAGGTTTACTGTATCCCTTGGAACTTCTTATTGACGATGAAACACAGAAATTGCATCCAAATTTAATACAAAAGGCACAATGCCGACTTAAGTACAAGAGGACTGACACTCTAACTCTCTATGATTTGAACCTCACCTGTGAGTAAAGTTTTAGATTCCGATGCTTCACTTCAGGTTTACTGTATCCTTTGGACCTTCTTATCGACGATGAAACACAGAAATTGCACCCGAATTTAATACAAAAGGCACAATGCCGACTTAAGTACAAGAGGACTGACACTCTAACTCTCTATAATTTGAACCTCTCCTGTGAGTCCAGTTTTAGATTCCGATGCTTCACTTCAGGTTTACTGTATCCCTTGGACCTTCTTATTGACGATGAAATACAGAAATTGCATCCGAATTTAAAACAAAAGGCACAATGCCGACGTAAGTACAAGAGGACTGACCCTCTAACTCTCTATGATTAGAACCCCACCTGTGAGTCCAGTTTTAGATTCCGATGCTTCACTTCAGGTTTACTGTATCCCTTGGACCTTCTTATAGACGATGAAACACAGAAATTGCATCCAAATTGAATACAAAAGGCACAATGCCGACTTAAGTACAAGAGGACTGACACTCTAACTCTCTTTGATTTGAACCTCTCCTGTGAGTCCAGTATTAGATTCCGATGCTTCACTTCAGGATTACTGTATCCCCTGGACCGTCTTATTGACGATGAAACACAGAAATTGCATCCGAATTTAATACAAAAGGCACAATGCCGACTTAAGTACAAGAGGACTGACACTCTAACTCTCTATGATTTGAACCTCGCCTGTGAGTCCAGTTTTAGATTCCGTTGCTTCACCTTAGGTCTACTGTATCCCTTGGACCTTCTTATTGACGATGAAACACAGAAATTGCATCCAAATTTAATACAAAAGGCACAATGCCGACTTAAGTACAAGAGGACTGACACACTAGCACTCTATGATTTGAACCTCAACTGTGAGTCCAAGTTTTAAATTTCGGTGCATCACTTCAGGTTTACTGTATCCCTTGGACTTTCTTATTGACGATGAAACACATAAATTGCATTTAAATTTAATACAAAAGGCACAATACCGACTCAAGTACAAGAGGACTGACACTCTAACTTTCTATGATTTGAACCCCTTCTGTGTGTCCAGTTTTAGATTCCGGTGCTTCACTTCAGGTTTACTGTATCCCTTGGACCTTCTTATTGACGGTGAAACACAGAAGTGCATCCGAATTTAATACAAAAGGCACAATGCCGACTTAAGTACAAGAGGACTGACACTCTAACTCTCTATGATTAGAACATTTCCTGTGAGTCCACTTTTAGATTCCGATGCTTCACTTCGGGTTTACTGTATCCCTTGGACCTTCTCATTGACGATGAAACACATTAATTGCATCCGAATTTAATACAAAAGGCACAATGCCGACATAAGTACAAGAGGACTGACACTCTAACTCTATGATTTGAACCTCTCCTGTGAGTCCAGTTTTTGATTCTGATGCTTCACTTCAGGTTTACTGCATCCCTTGGACCTTCGTATTAACGATGAAACACAGAAATTGCATCCGAATTTCATACAAAAGGCACAATGCCGACTTAAGTACAAGAGGACTGACACTCTAACTCTCAATGATTTTAACCTCTCCTGTGAGTCCAGTTTTAGATTCCGATGCTTCACTTTAGGTTTACTGTATCCCTTGGACCTTCTTATTGGCGATGAAACACAGAAATTGCATCCAAATTTAATACAAAAGGCACAATGCCGATTTAAGTACAAGAAGACTGACACTCTAACTCTCTATGATTTGAACCTCTCCTGTGAGTAAAGTTTTAGATTCCGATGCTTCATGTCAGGTTTACTGTATCCCTTGGACCTTCTTATCGACGATGAAACACAGAAATTGCATCCCAATTTAATACAAAAGGCACAATGCCGACTTAAGTACAGGATGACTGACACTCTAACTCTCTATGATTTGAACCTCTCCTGTAAGTCCACTTTTAGATTCCGATGCTTCACTTCATTTTAACTGTATCCCTTGGACCTTCTTATTGACGATGAAACACTGAAATTGCATCCGAACTGAATACAAAAGGCACAATGCCGACTTAAGTACAAGAGGACTGCCACTCTAACTCTCTATGATTTCAACCTCTCCTGTGCGTCCAGTTTTAGATTCCGATGCTTCACCTTAGGTCTACTGTATCCCTTGGACTTTCTTATTGACGATGAAACACAGAAATTGCATCCAAATTTAATACAAAAGGCACAATGCCGACTTAAGTACAAGAGGACTGACACTCTAACTCCTTATGATTTGAACCTCTCCTGTGAGTCCAGTTTTTGATACCGATGCTTCACTTCAGGTTTTATGTATCCCTTGGACCTTCTTATTGACGATGAACAACAGAAATTGCATCCGAAAATAATACAAAAGGCACAATGCCGACTTAAGTACAAGAGGACTGACACTCTAACCCTCTATGATTTGAACCTCTCCTGTGAGTCCAGTTTTAGATTCCGATGCTTCACTTCAGGTTTACTGTATCCCTTGGAACTTCTTATTGACGATGAAACACAGAAATTGCATCCAAATTTAATACAAAAGGCACAATGCCGACTTAAGTACAAGAGGACTGACACTCTAACTCTCTATGATTTGAACCTCTCCTGTGAGTGAAGTTTTAGATTCCGATGCTTCACTTCAGGTTTACTGCATCCCTTGGACCTTCTTATCGACGATGAAACACAGAAATTGCATCCGAATTTAATACAAAAGGCACAATGCCGACTTAAGTACAAGAGGACTGACACTCTAACTCTCTATAATTTGAACCTCTCCTGTGAGTCCAGTTTTAGATTCCGATGCTTCACTTCAGGTTTACTGTATCCCCTGGACCTTCTATTGACGATGATACACAGATATTGCATCCGAATTTAATACAAAAGGCACAATGTCGATTTAAGTTCAAGAGGACTGACGCTCTAACTCTCTATGATTTGAACCTCTCCTGTGAGCCCAGCTTTAGATTCAGATGCTTCACTTGAGGTTTACTGTATCCCTTGGACCATCTTATTGACGATGAAACACAGAAACTGCATCCGAATTTATACAAAAGGCACAATGCCGACTTAAGTACAAGAGGACTGACACTCTAACTTTCTATGATATGAACTTCACCTGTGAGTCCAGTTTTTGATTCCGATGCTTCACTTCAGGTTTACTGTATCCCTTGGACCTTGTTATTGACGATGAAACACAGAAATTGCATCCCAATTTAATACAAACTGCACAATGCCGACTTAAGTACAAGAGGACTGACACTGTAACTCTCTATGATTTGAACCTTTCCTGTGAGTCCAGTTCTAGATTCCGATGCTTCACTTCAGGTTTACTGTATGCCTTGCACCTTCTTATTGACGATGAAACACAGAAATTGCATCCGAATTTAAAACAAAAGGCACAATGCCGACGTAAGTACAAGAGGACTGACCCTCCAACTCTCTATGAGTAGAACCCCACCTGTGAGTCCAGTTTTAGATTCCGATGCTTCACTTCAGGTTTACTGTATCCCTTAAACCTTCTTATAGACGATGAAACACAGAAATTGCATCCAAGTTGAATACAAAAGGCACAATGCCGACTTAAGTACAAGAGGACTGACACTCTAACTCTCATTGATTTGAACCTCTGCTGTGAGTCCAGTATTAGATTCCGATGCTTCACTTCAGGATTACTGTATCCCTTGGACCGTCTTATTGACGATGAAACACAGAAATTGCATCCGAATTTAATACAAAAGGCACAATGCCGACTTAAGTACAAGAGGACTGACACTCTAACTCTCTATGATTTGAACCTCTCCTGTGAGTCCAGTTTTAGATTCCGATGCTTCACCTTAGGTCTACTGTATCCCTAGGACCTTCTTATTGACGATGAAACACAGAAATTGCATCCGAATTTAATACAAATGCACAATGCCGACTTAAGTACAAGAGGACTGACACACTAACTCTCTATGATTTGAACCTCAACTGTGAGTCCAGTTTTAGATTCCGATGCTTCACTTCAGGTTTTCTATATCTATTGGACCTTCTTATTGACGATGAAACACATAAATTGCATTCAAATTTAATACAAAAGGCACAATGCCGACTCAAGTACAAGAGGACTGACACTCTAACTTTCTATGATTTGAACCCCTTCTGTGTGTCCAGTTTTAGATTTCGGTGCTTCACTTCAGGTTAACTGTATCCCTTGGACCTTCTTATTGACGATGAAACACAGAAATGCATCCGAATTTAATACAAAAGGCACAATGCCGACTTAAGTACAACAAGACTGACACTCTAACTCTCTATGATTAGAACATTTCCTGTGAGTCCAGTTTTAGATTCCGATAGTTCACTTCGGGTTTACTGTATCCCTTGGACCTTCTTATTGACGATGAAACACATTAATTGCATCCGAATTTAATACAAAAGGCACAATGCCGACATAAGTACAAGAGGACTGACACTCTAACTCTCTATGATTTGAACCTCACCTGTGAGTAAAGTTTTAGATTCCGATGCTTCACTTCAGGTTTACTGTATCCTTTGGACCTTCTTATCGACGATGAAACACAGAAATTGCACCCGAATTTAATACAAAAGGCACAATGCCGACTTAAGTACAAGAGGACTGACACTCTAACTCTCTATAATTTGAACCTCTCCTGTGAGTCCAGTTTTAGATTCCGATGCTTCACTTCAGGTTTACTGTATCCCTTGGACCTTCTTATTGACGATGAAATACAGAAATTGCATCCGAATTTAAAACAAAAGGCACAATGCCGACGTAAGTACAAGAGGACTGACCCTCTAACTCTCTATGATTAGAACCCCACCTGTGAGTCCAGTTTTAGATTCCGATGCTTCACTTCAGGTTTACTGTATCCCTTGGACCTTCTTATTGACGATGAAACACAGAAATTGCATCCAAATTGAATACAAAAGGCACAATGCCGACTTAAGTACAAGAGGACTGACACTCTAACTCTCTTTGATTTGAACCTCTCCTGTGAGTCCAGTATTAGATTCCGATGCTTCACTTCAGGATTACTGTATCCCCTGGACCGTCTTATTGACGATGAAACACAGAAATTGCATCCGAATTTAATACAAAAGGCACAATGCCGACTTAAGTACAAGAGGACTGACACTCTAACTCTCTATGATTTGAACCTCGCCTGTGAGTCCAGTTTTAAATTCCGTTGCTTCACCTTAGGTCTACTGTATCCCTTGGACCTTCTTATTGACGATGAAACACAGAAATTGCATCCGAATTTAATACAAAAGGCACAATGCCGACTTAAGTACAAGAGGACTGACACACTAGCACTCTATGATTTGAACCTCAACTGTGAGTCCAAGTTTTAAATTTCGGTGCATCACTTCAGGTTTACTGTATCCCTTGGACCTTCTTATTGACGATGAAACACATAAATTGCATTCAAATTTAATACAAAAGGCACAATACCGACTCAAGTACAAGAGGACTGACACTCTAACTTTCTATGATTTGAACCCCTTCTGTGTGTCCAGTTTTAGATTCCGGTGCTTCACTTCAGGTTTACTGTATCCCTTGGACCTTCTTATTGACGGTGAAACACAGAAATGCATCCGAATTTAATACAAAAGGCACAATGCCGACTTAAGTACAAGAGGACTGACACTCTAACTCTCTATGATTAGAACATTTCCTGTGAGTCCACTTTTAGATTCCGATGCTTCACTTCGGGTTTACTGTATCCCATGGACCTTCTCATTGACGATGAAACACATTAATTGCATCCGAATTTAATACAAAAGGCACAATGCCGACATAAGTACAAGAGGACTGACACTCTAACTCTCTATGATTTGAACCTCTCCTGTGAGTCCAGTTTTTGATTCTGATGCTTCACTTCAGGTTTACTGCATCCCTTGGACCTTCGTATTAACGATGAAACACAGAAATTGCATCCGAATTTCATACAAAAGGCACAATGCCGACTTAAGTACAAGAGGACTGACACTCTATCTCTCAATGATTTTAACCTCTCCTGTGAGTCCAGTTTTAGATTCCGATGCTTCACTTTAGGTTTACTGTATCCCTTGGACCTTCTAATTGGCGATGAAACACAGAAATTGCATCCAAATTTAATACAAAAGGCACAATGCCGATTTAAGTACAAGAAGACTGACACTCTAACTCTCTATGATTTGAACCTCTCCTGTGAGTAAAGTTTTAGATTCCGATGCTTCACTGCAGGTTTACTGTATCCCTTGGACCTTCTTATCGACGATGAAACACAGAAATTGCATCCCAATTTAATACAAAAGGCACAATGCCGACTTAAGTACAGGATGACTGACACTCTAACTCTCTATGATTTGAACCTCTCCTGTAAGTCCACTTTTAGATTCCGATGCTTCACTTCAGGTTAACTGTATCCCTTGGACCTTCTTATTGACGATGAAACACAGAAATTACATCCGAACTGAATACAAAAGGCACAATGCCGACTTAAGTACAAGAGGACTGACACTCTAACTCTCTATGATTTCAACCTCTCCTGTGAGTCCAGTTTTAGATTCCGATGCTTCACCTTAGGTCTACTGTATCCCTTGGACTTTCTTATTGACGATGAAACACAGAAATTGCATCCAAATTTAATACAAAAGGCACAATGCCGACTTAAGTACAAGAGGACTGACACTCTAACTCCTAATGATTTGAACCTCTCCTGTGAGTCCAGTTTTAGATTCCGATGCTTCACTTCAGGTTTACTGTATCCCTTTGACCTTCTTATTGACGATGAAACACAGACATTGCATCCGAATTGAATACAAAAGGCACAATGCCGACTTAAATACAAGAGGACTGACACTCTAATTCTCTATGATTTGAACCTCTCCTGTGAGTCCAGTTTTAGATTCCGATGCTTCACTTCAGGTTTATTGTATCCCTTGGACCTTCTTATTGATAATGAAACACATAAATTGCATCCGAATTTAATACAAAAGGCTCAATGCCGACTTAAGTACAAGGGGACTGACACTCTAACTTTCTATGATTTGTACCTCACCTGTGAGTCCAGTTTTTGATACCGATGCTTCACTTCAGGTTTTATGTATCCCTTGGACCTTCTTATTGACGATGAACAACAGAAATTGCATCCGAAAATAATACAAAAGGCACAATGCCGACTTAAGTACAAGAGCACTGACACTCTAACACTCTATGATTTGAACCTCTCCTGTGAGTCCAGTTTTAGATTCCGATGCTTCACTTCAGGTTTACTGTATCCCTTGGAACTTCTTATTGACGATGAAACACAGAAATTGCATCCAAATTTAATACAAAAGGCACAATGCCGACTTAAGTACAAGAGGACTGACACTCTAACTCCTTATGATTTGAACCTCTCCTGTGAGTCCAGTTTTAGATTCCGATGCTTCACTTCAGGTTTACTGTATCCCTTTGACCTTCTTATTGACGATGAAACACAGACATTGCATCCGAATTGAATACAAAAGGCACAATGCCGACTTAAGTACAAGAGGACTGACACTCTAATTCTCTATGATTTGAACCTCTCCTGTGGGTCCAGTTTTAGATTCCGATGCTTCACTTCAGGTTTATTGTATCCCTTGGACCTTCTTATTGATAATGAAACACATAAATTGCATCCGAATTTAATACAAAAGGCTCAATGCCGACTTAAGTACAAGAGGACTGACACTCTAACTTTCTATGATTTGTACCTCACCTGTGAGTCCAGTTTTTGATACCGATGCTTCACTTTAGGTTTTATGTATCCCTTGGACCTTCTTATTGACGATGAACAACAGAAATTGCATCCGAAAATAATACAAAAGGCACAATGCCGACTTAAGTACAAGAGGACTGACACTCTAACCCTCTATGATTTGAACCTCTCCTGTGAGTCCAGTTTTAGATTCCGATGCTTCACTTCAGGTTTACTGTATCCCTTGGAACTTCTTATTGACGATGAAACACAGAAATTGTATCCCAATTTAATACAAACTGCACAATGCCGACTTAAGTACAAGAGGACTGACACTGTAACTCTCTATGATTTGAACCTTTCCTGTGAGTCCAGTTCTAGATTCCGATGCTTCACTTCAGGTTTACTGTATGCCTTGCACCTTCTTATTGACGATGAAACACAGAAATTGCATCCGAATTTAAAACAATAGGCACAATGCCGACGTAAGTACAAGAGGACTGACCCTCCAACTCTCTATGAGTAGAACCCCACCTGTGAGTCCAGTTTTAGATTCCGATGCTTCACTTCAGGTTTACTGTATCCCTTAAACCTTCTTATAGACGATGAAACACAGAAATTGCATCCAAATTGAATACAAAAGGCACAATGCCGACTTAAGTACAAGAGGACTGACACTCTAACTCTCTTTGATTTGAACCTCTGCTGTGAGTCCAGTATTAGATTCCGATGCTTCACTTCAGGATTACTGTATCCCTTGGACCGTCTTATTGACGATGAAACACAGAAATTGCATCCGAATTTAATACAAAAGGCACAATGCCGACTTAAGTACAAGAGGACTGACACTCTAACTCTCTATGATTTGAACCTCTCCTGTGAGTCCAGTTTTAGATTCCGATGCTTCACCTTAGGTCTACTGCATCCCTTGGACCTTCTTATTGACGATGAAACACAGAAATTGCATCCGAATTTAATACAAATGCACAATGCCGACTTAAGTACAAGAGGACTGACACACTAACTCTCTATGATTTGAACCTCAACTGTGAGTCCAGTTTTAGATTCCGATGCTTCACTTCAGGTTTTCTATATCCCTTGGACCTTCTTATTGACGATGAAACACATAAATTGCATTCAAACTTAATACAAAAGGCACAATGCCGACTCAAGTACAAGAGGACTGACACTCTAA
Organism: Schistocerca americana; assembly: GCF_021461395.2. Lineage (NCBI taxonomy): Eukaryota > Metazoa > Arthropoda > Insecta > Orthoptera > Acrididae > Schistocerca > Schistocerca americana. The sequence continues at coordinate 595,140,868 of NC_060124.1, read as the reverse complement.
CTTTCTATGATTTGAACCCCTTCTGTGTGTCCAGTTTTAGATTTCGGTGCTTCACTTCAGGTTAACTATATCCCTTGGACCTTCTTATTGACGATGAAACACAGAAATGCATCCGAATTTAATACAAAAGGCACAATGCCGACTTAAGTACAAGAGGACTGACACTCTAACTCTCTATGATTAGAACATTTCCTGTGAGTCCAGTTTTAGATTCCAATAGTTCACTTCGGGTTTACTGTATCCCTTGGACCTTCTTATTAACGATGAAACACAGACATTGCATCCGAATTGAATACAAAAGGCACAATGCCGACTTAAGTACAAGAGGACTGACACTCTAACTCTCTATGATTTGAACCTCTCCTGTGAGTCCAGTTTTTGATTCTGATGCTTCAATTCAGGTTTACTGTATCCCGTGGACCTTCTTATTAACGATGAAACACAGAAATTGAATCCGAGTTTCATACAAAAGGCGCAATGCCGACTTAAGTACAAGAGGACTGACACTCTAACTCTCTATGATTTGAACCTCTCCTGTAAGTCCAGTTTTAGATTCCGATGCTTCACTTCAGGTTAACTGTATCCCTTGGACCTTCTTATTGACGATGAAACACAGAAATTGCATCCAAACTGAATACAAAAGGCACAATGCCGACTTAAGTACAAGAGGACTGACACTCTAACTCTCTATGATTTCAACCTCTCCTGTGAGTCCAGTTTTAGATTCCGATGCTTCACCTTAGGTCTACTGTATCCCTTGGACTTTCTTATTGACGATGAAACACAGACATTGCATCCGAATTGAATACAAAAGGCACAATGCCGACTTAAGTACAAGAGGACTGACACTCTAATTCTCTATAATTGAAGCTCTCCTGTGAGTCCAGTTTTTAATTCCGATGCTTCACTTCAGGTTTACTGTATCCCTTGGACCTTCTTATTGATAATGAAACACATAAATTGCATCCGAATTTAATACCAAAGGCTCAATGCCGACTTAAGTATAAGAGGACTGACACTCTAACTTTCTATGATTTGTACCTGACCTGTGAGTCCAGTTTTTGATACCGATGCTTCACTTCAGGTTTTATGTATCCCTTGGACCTTCTTATTGATGATGAACCACAGAAATTGCATCCGAATTTAATACAAAAGGCACAATGCCGACTTAAGTACAAGAGGACTGACACTCTAACCCTCTATGATTTGAACCTCTCCTGTGAGTCCAGTTCTAGATTCCGATGCTTCACTTCAGGTTTACTGTATGCCTTGCACCTTCTTATTGACGATGTAACACAGAAATTGCATCCGAATTTAAAACAAAAGGCACAATGCCGACGTAAGTACAAGAGGACTGACCCTCTAACTCTCTATGAGTAGAACCCCACCTGTGAGTCCAGTTTTAGATTCCGATGCTTCACTTCAGGTTTACTGTATCCTTTAAACCTTCTTATAGACGATGAAACACAGAAATTGCATCCAAATTGAATACAAAAGGCACAATGCCGACTTAAGTACAAGAGGACTGACACTCTAACTCTCTTTGATTTGAACCTCTCCTGTGAGTCCAGTATTAGATTCCGATGCTTCACTTCAGGATTACTGTATCCCTTGGACCCCCTTATTGACGATGAAATTGCATCCGAATTTAATACAAAAGGCACAATGCCGACTTAAGTACAAGAGGACTGACACTCTAACTGTCTATGATTTGAACCTCTCCTGTGAGTCCAGTTTTAGATTCCGATGCTTCACCTTAGGTCTACTGTATCCCTTGGACCTTCTTATTGACGATGAAACACAGAAATTGCATCCGAATTTAATACAAAAGGCACAATGCCGACTTAAGTACAAGAGGACTGACACACTAACTCTCTATGATTTGAACCTCAACTGTGAGTCCAGTTTTAGATTCCGATGCTTCACTTCAGGTTTTCTATATCCCTTGGACCTTCTTATTGACGATGAAACACATAAATTGCATTCAAATTTAATACAAAAGGCACAATGCCGACTCAAGTACAAGAGGACTGACACTCTAACTTTCTATGATTTGAACCCCTTCTGTGTGTCCAGTTTTGGATTTCGGTGCTTCACTTCAGGTTAACTGTATCCCTTGGACCTTCTTATTGACGATGAAACACAGAAATGCATCCGAATTTAATACAAAAGGCACAATGCCGACTTAAGTACAAGAGGACTGACACTCTAACTCTCTATGATTAGAACATTTCCTGTGAGTCCAGTTTTAGATTCCGATAGTTCACTTCGGGTTTACTGTATCCCTTGAACCTTCTTATTGACGATGAAACACAGAAATTGCATCCAAACTGAATACAAAAGGCACAATGCCGACTTAAGTACAAGAGGACTGACACTCTAACTCTCTATGATTTCAACCTCTCCTGTGAGTCCAGTTTTAGATTCCGATGCTTCACCTTAGGTCTACTGTATCCCTTGGACTTTCTTATTGACGATGAAACACAGACATTGCATCCGAATTGAATACAAAAGGCACAATGCCGACTTAAGTACAAGAGGACTGACACTCTAATTCTCTATAATTGAAGCTCTCCTGTGAGTCCAGTTTTTAATTCCGATGCTTCACTTCAGGTTTACTGTATCCCTTGGACCTTCTTATTGATAATGAAACACATAAATTGCATCCGAATTTAATACCAAAGGCTCAATGCCGACTTAAGTATAAGAGGACTGACACTCTAACTTTCTATGATTTGTACCTGACCTGTGAGTCCAGTTTTTGATACCGATGCTTCACTTCAGGTTTTATGTATCCCTTGGACCTTCTTATTGATGATGTACCACAGAAATTGCATCCGAATTTAATACAAAAGGCACAATGCCGACTTAAGTACAAGAGGACTGACACTCTAACCCTCTATGATTTGAACCTCTCCTGTGAGTCCAGTTCTAGATTCCGATGCTTCACTTCAGGTTTACTGTATGCCTTGCACCTTCTTATTGACGATGTAACACAGAAATTGCATCCGAATTTAAAACAAAAGGCACAATGCCGACGTAAGTACAAGAGGACTGACCCTCTAACTCTCTATGAGTAGAACCCCACCTGTAAGTCCAGTTTTAGATTCCGATGCTTCACTTCAGGTTAACTGTATCCCTTGGACCTTCTTATTGACGATGAAACACAGAAATTTCATCCGAACTGAATACAAAAGTCACAATGCCGACTTAAGTACAAGAGGACTGACACTCTAACTCTCTATGATTTCAACCTCTCCTGTGAGTCCAGTTTTAGATTCCGATGCTTCACCTTAGGTCTACTGTATCCCTTCGACTTTCTTATTACCGATGAAACACAGAAATTGCATCCAAATTTAATACAAAAGGCACAATGCCGACTTAAGTACAAGAGGACTGACACTCTAACTCCTTATGATTTGAACCTCTCCTGTGAGTCCAGTTTTAGATTCCGATGCTTCACTTCAGGTTTACTGTATCCCTTGGACCTTCTTATTGACGATGAAACACAGACATTGCATCCGAATTGAATACAAAAGGCACAATGCCGACTTAAGTACAAGAGGACTGACACTCTAATTCTCTATGATTTGAAGCTCTCCTGTGAGTCCAGTTTTAGATTCCGATGCTTCACTTCAGGTTTACTGTATCCCTTGGACCTTCTTATTGATAATGACACACAGAAATTGCATCCGAATTTAATACAAAAGGCTCAATGCCGACTTAAGTACAAGAGGACTGACACTCTAACTTTCTATGATTTGTACCTGACCTGTGAGTCCAGTTTTTGATACCGATGCTTCACTTCAGGTTTTATGTATCCCTTGGACCTTCTTATTGATGATGAACCACAGAAATTGCATCCGAATTTAATACAAAAGGCACAATGCCGACTTAAGTACAAGAGGACTGACACTCTAACCCTCTATGATTTGAACCTCTCCTGTGAGTCCAGTTTTAGATTCCGATGCTTAACTTCAGGTTTACTGTATCCCTTGGAACTTCTTATTGACGATGAAACACAGACATTGCATCCAAATTTAATACAAAAGGCACAATGCCGACTTAAGTACAAGAGGACTGACACTCTAACTCTCTATGATTTGAACTTCACCTGTGAGTAAAGTTTTAGATTCCGATGCTTCACTTCAGGTTTACTGTATCCTTTGGCCTTCTTATCGACGATGAAACACAGAAATTGCACCCGAATTTAATACAAAAGGCACAATGCCGACTAAAGTACAAGAGGACTGACACTCTAACTCTCTATAATTTGAACCTCTCCTGTGAGTCCAGTTTTAGATTCCGATGCTTCACTTCAGGTTTACTGTATCTCTTGGACCTTCTTATTGACGATGAAACACAGAAATTGCATCCAAATTGAATACAAAAGGCACAATGCCGACTTAAGTACAAGAGGACTGACACTCTAACTCTCTTTGATTTGAACCTCTCCTGTGAGTCCAGTATTAGATTCCGATGCTTCACTTCAGGATTACTGTATCCCCTGGACCGTCTTATTGACGATGAAACACAGAAATTGCATTCGAATTTAATACAAAAGGCACAATGCCGACTTAAGTACAAGAGGACTGACACTCTAACTCTCTATGATTTGAACCTCGCCTGTGAGTCCAGTTTTAGATTCCGTTGCTTCACCTTAGGTCTACTGTATCCCTTGGACCTTCTTATTGACGATGAAACACAGAAATTGCATCCGAATTTAATACAAAAGGCACAATGCCGACTTAAGTACAAGAGGACTGACACACTAGCACTCTATGATTTGAACCTCAACTGTGAGTCCAAGTTTTAAATTTCGGTGCATCACTTCAGGTTTACTGTATCCCTTGGACCTTCTTATTGACGATGAAACACATAAATTGCACTCAAATTTAATACAAAAGGCACAATACCGACTCAAATACAAGAGGACTGACACTCTAACTTTCTATGATTTGAACCCCTTCTGTGTGTCCAGTTTTAGATTCCGGTGCTTCACTTCAGGTTTACTGTATCCCTTGGACCTTCTTATTGACGGTGAAACACAGAAATGCATCCGAATTTAATACAAAAGGCACAATGCCGACTTAAGTACAAGAGGACTGACACTCTAACTCTCTATGATTAGAACATTTCCTGTGAGTCCACTTTTAGATTCCGATGCTTCACTTCGGGTTTACTGTATCCCTTGGACCCTCTCATTGACGATGAAACACATTAATTGCATCCGAATTTAATACAAAAGGCACAATGCCGACATAAGTACAAGAGGACTGACACTCTAACACTCTATGATTTGAACCTCTCCTGTGAGTCCAGTTTTTGATTCTGATGCTTCACTTCAGGTTTACTGCATCCCTTGGACCTTCGTATTAACGATGAAACACAGAAATGGCATCCGAATTTCATACAAAAGGCACAATGCCGACTTAAGTACAAGAGGACTGACACTCTAACTCTCAATGATTTTAACCTCTCCTGTGAGTCCAGTTTTAGATTCCGATGCTTCACTTTAGGTTTACTGTCTCCCTTGGACCTTCTTATTGGCGATGAAACACAGAAATTGCATCCAAATTTAATACAAAAGGCACAATGCCGATTTAAGTACAAGAAGACTGACACTCTAACTCTCTATGATTTGAACCTCTCCTGTGAGTAAAGTTTTAGATTCCGATGCTTCACTTCAGGTTTACTGTATCCCTTGGACCGTCTTATCGACGATGAAACACAGAAATTGCATCCCAATTTAATACAAAAGGCACAATGCCGACTTAAGTACAGGATGACTGACACTCTAACTCTCTATGATTTGAACCTCTCCTGTAAGTCCACTTTTAGATTCCGATGCTTCACTTCAGGTTAACTGTATCCCTTGGACCTTCTTATTGACGATGAAACACAGAAATTGCATCCGAACTGAATACAAAAGGCACAATGCCGACTTAAGTACAAGAGGACTGACACTCTAACTCTCTATGATTTCAACCTCTCCTGTGAGTCCAGTTTTAGATTCCGATGCTTCACCTTAGGTCTACTGTATCCCTTGGACTTTCTTATTGACGATGAAACACAGAAATTGCATCCAAATTTAATACAAAAGGCACAATGCCGACTTAAGTACAAGAGGACTGACACTCTAACTCCTTATGATTTGAACCTCTCCTGTGAGTCCAGTTTTAGATTTCGATGCTTCACTTCAGGTTTACTGTATTCCTTGGACCTTCTTATTGACGATGAAACACAGACATTGCATCCGAATTGAATACAAAAGGCACAATGCCGACTTAAGTACAAGAGGACTGACACTCTAATTCTCTATGATTTGAACCTGTCCTGTGAGTCCAGTTTTAGATTCCGATGCTTCACTTCAGGTTTATTGTATCCCTTGGACCTTCTTATTGATAATGAAACACATAAATTGCATCCGAATTTAATACAAAAGGCTCAATGCCGACTTAAGTACAAGAGGACTGACACTCTAACTTTCTATGATTTGTACCTCACCTGTGAGTCCAGTTTTTGATACCGATGCTTCACTTCAGATTTTATGTATCCCTTGGACCTTCTTATTGACGATGAACAACAGAAATTGCATCCGAAATTAATACAAAAGGCACAATGCCGACTTAAGTACAAGAGGACTGACACTCTAACCCTCTATGATTTGAACCTCTCCTGTGAGTCCAGTTTTAGATTCCGATGCTTCACTTCAGGTTTACTGTATCCCCTGGAACTTCTTATTGACGATGAAACACAGAAATTGCATCCAAATTTAATACAAAAGGCACAACGCCGACTTAAGTACAAGAGGACTGACACTCTAACTCTCTATGATTTGAACCTCTCCTGTGAGTGAAGTTTTAGATTCCGATGCTTCACTTCAGGTTTACTGTATCCCTTGGGCCTTCTTATCGACGATGAAACACAGAAATTGCATCCGAATTTAATACAAAAGGCACAATGCCGACTTAAGTACAAGAGGACTGACACTCTAACTCTCTATAATTTGAACCTCTCCTGTGAGTCCAGTTTTAGATTCCGATGCTTCACTTCAGGTTTACTGTATCCCCTGGACCTTCTATTGACGATGATACGCAGATATTGCATCCGAATTTAATACAAAAGGCACAATGTCGATTTAAGTTCAAGAGGACTGACGCTCTAACTCTCTATGATTTGAACCTCTCCTGTGAGCCCAGCTTTAGATTCAGATGCTTCACTTGAGGTTTACTGTGTGCCTTGCACCTTCTTATTGACGATGAAACACAGAAATTGCATCCGAATTTAAAACAAAAGGCACAATGCCGACGTAAGTACAAGAGGACTGACCCTCTAACTCTCTATGAGTAGAACCCCACCTGTGAGTCCAGTTTTAGATTCCGATGCTTCACTTCAGGTTTACTGTATCCCTTAAACCTTCTTATAGACGATGAAACACAGAAATTGCATCCAAATTGAATACAAAAGGCACAATGCCGACTTAAGTACAAGAGGACTGACACTCTAACTCTCTTTGATTTGAATCTCTCCTGTGAGTCCAGTATTAGATTCCGATGCTTCACTTCAGGATTACTGTATCCCTTGGACCGTCTTATTGACGATGAAACACAGAAATCGCATCCGAATTTAATACAAAAGGCACAATGCCGACTTAAGTACAAGAGTACTGACACTCTAACTCTCTATGATTTGAACCTCTCCTGTGAGTCCAGTTTTAGATTACGATGCTTCACCTTAGGTCTACTGTATCCCTTGGACCTTCTTATTGACGATGAAACACAGAAATTGCATCCGAATTTAATACAAAAGGCACAATGACGACTTAAGTACAAGAGGACTGACACACTAACTCTCTATGATTTGAACCTCAACTGTGAGTCCAGTTTTAGATTCTGATGCTTCACTTCAGGTTTTCTATATCCCTTGGACCTTCTTATTGACGATGAAACACATAAATTGCATTCAAATTTAATACAAAAGGCACAATGCCGACTCAAGTACAAGAGGACTGACACTCTAACTTTCTATGATTTGAACCCCTTCTGTGTGTCCAGTTTTAGATTTCGGTGCTTCACTTCAGGTTAACTGTATCCCTTGGACCTTCTTATTGACGATGAAACACAGAAATGCATCCGAATTTAATACAAAAGGCACAATGCCGACTTAAGTACAAGAGGACTGACACTCTAACTCTCTATGATTAGAACATTTCCTGTGAGTCCAGTTTTAGATTCCGATAGTTCACTTCGGGTTTACTGTATCCCTTGGACCTTCTTATTGACGATGAAACACATTAATTGCATCCGAATTTAATACAAAAGGCACAACGCCGACATAAGTACAAGAGTCCTGACACTCTAACTCTCTATGATTTGAACCTCTCCTGTGAGTCCAGTTTTTGATTCTGATGCTTCACTTCAGGTTTACTGTATCCCGTGGACCTTCTTATTAACGATGAAACACAGAAATTGAATCCGAGTTTCATACAAAAGGCGCAATGCCGACTTAAGTACAAGAGGACTGACACTCTAACTCTCTATGATTTGAACCTCTCCTGTAAGTCCAGTTTTAGATTCCGATGCTTCACTTCAGGTTAACTGTATCCCTTGGACCTTCTTATTGACGATGAAACACAGAAATTGCATCCGACCTGAATACAAAAGGCACAATGCCGACTTAAGTACAAGAGGACTGACACTCTAACTCTCTATGATTTCAACCTCTCCTGTGAGTCCAGTTTTAGATTCCGATGCTTCACCTTAGGTCTACTGTATCCCTTGGACTTTCTTATTCACGATGAAACACAGAAATTGCATCCAAATTTATTACAAACGCACAATGCCGACTTAAGTACAAGAGGACTGACACTCTAACTCTCTATGATTTGAACCTCTCCTGTGAGTAAAGTTTTAGATTCCGATGCTTCACTTCAGGTTTACTGTATCCCTTGGACCTTCTTATCGACGATGAAACACAGAAATTGCATCCGAATTTAATACAAAAGGCACAATGCCGACTTAAGTACAAGAGGACTGACACTCTAACTCTCTATGATTTGAAGCCCTCCTGTGAATCCAGTTTTAGATTCCTATGCTTCACTTCAGGTTTACTGTATCCCTTGGACCTTCTAATTGACGATGAAACATCGAAATTACATCCGAATTTCATACAAAAGGCACAATGCCGACTTAAGTACAAGAGGACTGACACTCTAACTCTCTATAATTTGAACCTCTCCTGTGAGTCCAGTTTTAGATTCCGATGCTTCACTTCAGGTTTACTGTATCCCCTGGACCTTCTATTGACGATGATACACAGATATTGCATCCGAAATTAATACAAAAGGCACAATGTCGACTTAAGTTCAAGAGGACTGACGCTCTAACTCTCTATGATTTGAACCTCTCCTGTGAGCCCAGCTTTAGATTCCGATGCTTCACTTGAGGTTTACTGTATCCCTTGGACCATCTTATTGACGATGAAACACAGAAATTGCATCCGAATTTATACAAAAGACACAATGCCGACTTAAGTACAAGAGGACTGACACTCTAACTTTCTATGATTTGAACTTCACCTGTGAGTCCAGTTTTTGATTCCGATGCTTCACTTCCGGTTTACTGTATCCCTTGGACCTTGTTATTGGCGATGAAACACAGAAATTGCATCCTAATTTAATACAAACTGCACAATTACGACTTAAGTACAAGAGGACTGACACTGTAACTCTCTATGATTTCAACCTTTCCTGTGAGTCCAGTTCTAGATTCCGATGCTTCACTTCATGTTTACTGTATGCCTTGCACCTTCTTATTGACGATGAAACACAGAAATTGCATCCGAATTTAAAACAAATGGCACATTGCCGACGTAAGTACAAGAGAACTGACCCTTTAACTCTCTATGATTAGAACCCCTCCTGTGAGTCCAGTTTTAGATTCCGATGCTTCACTTCAGGTTTACTGTATCCCTTGGACCTACTTATAGACGATGAAACACAGAAATTGCATCCAAATTGAATACAAAAGGCACAATGCCGACTTAAGTACTAGAGGACTTCCACTCTAACTCTCATTGATTTGAACCTCTCCTGTGAGTCCAGTATTAGATTCCGATGCTTCACTTCAGGATTACTGTATCCCTTGGACCGTCTTATTGACGATGAAACACAGAAATTGCATCCGAATTTAATACAAAAGGCACAATGCCGACTTAAGTACAAGAGGACTGACACTCTAACTCTCTATGATTTGAACCTCTCCTGTGAGTCCAAGTTTTAAAATTCGGTGCATCACTTCAGGTTTACTGTAATCCTTGGACCTTCTTATTGACGATGAAACACAGAAATTGCATCCGAATTGAATACAATAGGCACAATGCCGACATAAGTACAAGAGGACTGACACTCTAACACCCTATGATTTGAACCTCTCCTGTGAGTCCAAGTTTTAAATTTCGGTGCATCACTTCAGGTTTACTGTATCCCTTGGACCTTCTTATTGACGATGAAACACATAAGTTGCATTCAAATTTAATACAAAAGGCACAATACCGACTCAAGTACAAGAGGACAGACACTCTAACTTTCTATGATTTGAACCCCTTCTGTGTGTCCAGTTTTAGATTCCGGTGCTTCACGTCAGGTTAACTGTATCCCTTGGACCTTCTTATTGACGATGAAACACAGAAATGCATCCGAATTTAATACAAAAGGCACAATGCCGACTTAAGTACAAGATAACTGACACTCTAACTCTCTATGATTAGAACATTTCCTGTGAGTCCAGTTTTAGATTCCGATGCTTCACTTCGGGTTTACTGTATCCCTTGGACCTTCTTATTGACGATGAAACACATTAATTGCATCCGAATTAAATACAAAAGGCACAATGCCGACATAAGTACAAGAGGACTGACACTCTAACTCTCTATGATTTGAACCTCTCCTGTGAGTCCAGTTTTTGATTCTGATGCTTCACTTCAGGTTTACTGTATCCCTTGGACCTTCGTATTAACGATGAAACACAGAAATTGCATCCGAATTTCATACAAAAGGCACAATGCCGACTTGAGTACAAGAGGACTGACACTCTAACTCTCAATGATTTTAACCTCTCCTGTGAGTCCAGTTTTAGATTCCGATGCTTCACTTCAGGTTTACTGTATCCCTTGGACCTTCTTATTGACGATGAAACACAGAAAAAGCATCCGAATTGAATACAAAAGCCACAATGCCAACATAAGAACAAGAGGACTGAGACTCTAACTCTCTATGATTTGATCCTCTCCTTTGAGTCCAGTTTTTGATTCTGATGCTTCTTTTCAGGTTTACTGTATCCCGTGGACCTTCTTATTAACGATGAAAAACAGAAATTGCATCCGAGTTTCATACAAAAGGCACAATGCCGACTTAAGTACAAGATGACTGACACTCTAACTCTCTATGATTTGAATCTCTCGTGTAAGTCCAGTTTTAGATTCCGATGCTTCACTTCAGGTTAGCTGTATCCCTTGGACCTTCTTATTGACGATGAAACACAGAAATTGCATCCGAACTGAATACAAAAGGCACAATGCCGACTTAAGTACAAGAGGACTGACACTCTAACACTCTATGATTTCAACCTCTCCTGCGAGTCCAGTTTTAGATTCCGATGCTTCACCTTAGGTCTACTGTATCCCTTGGACTTTCTTATTGACGATGAAACACAGAAATTGCATCCAAATTTAATACAAAAGGCACAATGCCGACTTAAGTACAAGAGGACTGACACTCTAACTCCTTATGATTTGAACCCCTCCTGTGAGTCCAGTTTTAGTTTCCGTTGCTTCACTTTGGGTTTACTGTATCCCTTGGACCTTCTTATTGACGATGAAACACAGACATTGCATCCGAATTGAATACAAAAGGCACAATCCTGACTTAAGTACAAGAGGACTGACACTCTAAATCTTTATGATTTGAACCTCTCCTGTGAGTCCAGTTTTAGATTCCGATGCTTCACTTCAGGTTTACTGTATCTCTTGGACCTTCTTCTTGATTATGAAACATACAAATTGCGTCCGAGTTTAATACAAAAGGCTCAATGCCGACTTAAGTACAAGAGGACTGACACTTTAACTTTCTATGATTTGTACCTCACCTGTGAGTCCAGTTTTTGATACCGATGCTTCACTTCAGGTTTTATGCATCCCTTGGACATTCTTATTGACGATGAAACACACAAATTGCATCCGAATTTAATACAAAAGGCACAATGCCGACTTAAGTACAAGAGGACTGACACTCCAACCAACTATGATATGAACCTCTCCTGTGAGTAAAGTTTTAGATTCCGATGCTTCACTTCAGGTTTACTGTATCCCTTGGACCTTCTTATCGACGATGAAACACAGAAATTGCATCCGAATTTAATACAAAAGGCACAATGCCGACTTAAGTACAAGAGGACTGACACTCTAACTCTCTATGATTTGAAGCCCTTCTGTGAGTCCAGTTTTAGATTCCTATGCTTCACTTAATGTTTACTGTATCCGTTGGACCTTCTTATTGACGATGAAACATCGAAATTGCATCCGAATTTCATACAAAAGGCACAATGCCGACTTAAGTACAAGGGGACTGACATTCTAACTCTCTATAATTTGAACCTCTCCTGTGAGTCCAGTTTTAGATTCCGATGCTTCACTTCAGGTTTACTGTATCCCCTGGACCTTCTATTGACGATGATACACAGATATTGCATCCGAAATTAATACAAAAGGCTCAATGCCGACTTAAGTACAAGAGGACTGACACTCTAACTTTCTGTGATTTGTACCTCACCTGTGAGTCCAGTTATTGATACCGATGCTTTACTTCAGGTCCTATGTATCCCTTGGACCTTCTTATTGATGATGAAACACAGAAATTGCATCCGAATTTAATACAAAAGGCACAATGCCGACTTAAGTACAAGAGGACTGACACTCTAACCCTCTATGATTTGAACCTATCCTGTGAGTCCAGATTTAGATTCCGATGCTTCTCTTCAGGTTTACTGTATCCCTTGGAACTTCTTATTGACGATGAAACACAGAAATTGCATTCAAATTTAATACAAAAGGCAAATTGCCGACTTAAGTACAAGAGGACTGACACTCTAACTCACAATGATTTTAACCTCTCCTGTGAGTCCAGTTTTAGATTCCGATGCTTCACTTCAGGTTAACTGTATCCCTTCTACCTTCTTATTGACGATGAAACACAGAAAATGCATCCGAATTGAAAACAAAAGGCACAATGCCGACATAAGTACAAGAGGACTGAGACTCTAACTCTCTATGATTTGATCCTCTCCTTTGAGTCCAGTTTTTGATTCTGATGCTTCACTTCAGGTTCACAGTATCCCGTGGACCTTCTTATTAACGATGAAACACAGAAATTGCATCCGAATTTCTTACAAAAGGCACAATGCCGACTTAAGTACAAGATGACCGACACTCTAACTCTCTATGATTTGAACCTCTCCTGTAAGTCCAGTTTTAGAATCCGATGCTTCACTTCAGGTTAACTGTATCCCTTGGACCTTCTTATTGACGATGAAACACAGAAATTGCATCCGAACTGAATACAAATGGCACAATGCCAACTTAAGTACAAGAGGACTGACACTCTAACTCTCTATGATTTCAACCTCTCCTGTGAGTCCAGTTTTAGATTCCGATGCTTCACCTTAGGTCTACTGTATCCCTTGGACTTTCTTATTGACGATGAAACACAGAAATTGCATCCAAATTTAATACAAAAGGCACAATGCCGACTTAAGTACAAGAGGACTGACACTCTAACTCCTTATGATTTGAACCTCTCCTGTGAGTCCAGTTTTAGGTTCCGATGCTTCACTTCAGGTTTACTGTATCCCTTGGACCTTCTTATTGACGATGAAACACAGAAATTGCATCCGAATTGAATCCAAAAGGCACAATGCCGACTTAAGTACAAGAGGACTGACACTCTAATTCTCTACGATTTGAACCTCTCCTGTGAGTCCAGTTTTAGATTCCGATGCTTCACTTCAGGTCTACTGTATCCCTTGGACCTTCTTATTGATAATGAAACACATAAATTGCATCCGAAATTAATACAAAAGGCTCAATGCCGACTTAAGTACAAGAGGACTGGCACTCTAACTTTCTATGATTTGTACCTCACCTGTGAGTCCAGTTTTTGATACCGATGCTTTACTTCAGGTCTTATGTATCCCTTGGACCTTCTTATTGACGATGAAACACAGAAATTGCATCCGAATTAAATTCAAAAGGCACAATGCCGACTTAAGTACAAGAGGACTGACACTCTAACCCTCTATGATTTGAACCTATCCTGTGAGTCCAGTTTTAGATTCCGATGCTTCTCTTCAGGTTTACTGTATACCTTGGAACTTCTTATTGACGATGAAACACAGAAATTGCATCCAAATTTAATACAAAAGGCACAATGCCGACTTAAGTACAAGAGGACTGACACTAACTCTCTATGATTTGAACCTCTCCTGTGAGTAAAGTTTTAGATTCCGATGCTTCACTTCAGGTTTACTGTATCCCTTGGACCTTCTTATCGACGATGAAACACAGAAATTGCATCCGAATTTAATACAAAAGGCACAATGCCGACTTAAGTACAAGAGGACTGTCACTCTAACTCTCTATGATTTGAACCTCACCTGTGAGTCCAGTTTTTGATACCGATGCTTCACTTCAGGTTTACTGTATCCCTTGGACCTTCTTATTGACGATGAAACACAGAAATTGCATCCAAATGTAATACAAAAGGCACAATGCTGACTTAAGTACAAGAGGACTGACACTGTAACTCTCTATGATTTGAACCTCTCCTTTGAGTCCAGTTTCAGATTCCGATGCTTCGCTTCAGGTTTACTGTATGCCTTACACCTTCTTATTGACGATGAAACACATAAATTGCATTCGAAATTAATACAAAAGACACAATGCCGACTTAAGTACAATAGGACTGACCCTCTAACTCTCTATGAAATGATCCCCTCCTGTGAGTCCAGTTTTAGACTCCGATGCTTCACTTCGGGCTTACTGTATCCCTGGGCCCTTCTCATTGACGATGAAACTCATAAATTGCATCCGAATTTAATACAAAAGGCACAATGCCGACTTAAGTACAAGAGGACTGACACTCTAACTCTCAATGATTTTAACCTCTCCTGTGAGTCCAGTTTTAGATTCCGATGCTTCACTACAGGTTAACTGTATCCCTTCTACCTTCTTATTGACGATGAAACATAGAAAATGCATCCGAATTGAATACAAAAGGCACAATGCCGACATAAGTACAAGAGGACTGAGACTCTAACTCTCTATGATTTGATCCTCTCCTTTGAGTCCAGTTTTTGATTCTGATGCTTCACTTCAGGTTCACTGTATCCCGTGGACCTTCTTATTAACGATGAAACACAGAAATTGCATTCGAATTTCTTACAAAAGGCACAATGCCGACTTAAGTACAAGAGGACTGACACTCTAACTCTCAATGATTTTAACCTCTCCTGTAAGTCCAGTTTTAGATTCCGATGCTTCACTTCAGGTTAACTGTATCCCTTGGACCTTCTTATTGACGATGAAACACAGAAATTGCATCCGAACTGAATACAAAAGGCACAATGCCGACTTAAGTACAAGAGGACTGAAACTCTAACTCTCTATGATTTCAACCTCTCCTGTGAGTCCTGTTTTAGATTCCGATGCTTCACCTTAGGTCTACTGTATCCCTTGGACTTTCTTATTGACGATGAAACACAGAAATTGCATCCAAATTTAATACAAAAGGCACAATGCCGACTTAAGTACAAGAGGACTGACACTCTAACTCCTTATGATTTGAACCTCTCCTGTGAGTCCAGTTTTAGGTTCCGATGCTTCACTTCAGGTTTACTGTATCCCTTGGACCTTCTTATTGACGATGAAACACAGAAATTGCATCCGAATTGAATACAAAAGGCACAATGCCGACTTAAGTACAAGAGGACTGACACTCTAGTTCTCTATGATTTGAACCTCTCCTGTGAGTCCAGTTTTAGATTCCGGTGCTTCACTTCAGGTCTACTGTATCCCTTGGACTTTCTTATTGATAACGAAACACATAAATTGCATCCGAAATTAATACAAAAGGCTCAATCCCGACTTAAGTACAAGAGGACTGACACTCTAACTTTCTATGATTTGTACCTCACCTGTGAGTCAAGTTTTTGATACCGATGCTTTACTTCAGGTCTTATGTATCCCTTGGACCTTCTTATTGACGATGAAACACAGAAATTGCATCCGAAATTAATACAAAAATCACAATGCCGACTTAAGTACAAGAGGACTGACACTCTAACCCTCTATGATTTGAACCTATCCTGTGAGTCCAGTTTTTGATTCCGATGCTTCTCTTCAGGTTTACTGTATACCTTGGAACTTCTTATTGACGATGAAACACAGAAATTGCATCCAAATTTAATACAAAAGGCACAATGCCGACTTAAGTACAAGAGGACTGACACTCTAACTTTCTATGATTTGAACCTCACCTGTGAGTCCAGTTTTTGATACCGATGCTTCACTTCAGGTTTACTGTATCCCTTGGACCATCTTATTGACGATGAAACACAGAAATTGCATCCAAATATAATACAAAAGGCACAATGCTGGCTTAAGTACAAGAGGACTGACACTGTAACTCTCTATGATTTGAACCTCTCCTTTGAGTCCAGTTTCAGATTCCGATGCTTCGCTTCAGGTTTACTGTATGCCTTACACCTTCTTATTGACGATGAAACACATAAATTGCATTCGAAATTAATAGAAAAGACACAATGCCGACTTAAGTACAATAGGACTGACCCTCTAACTCTCTATGAATTGATCCCCTCCTGTGAGTCCAGTTTTACACTCCGATGCTTCACTTCAAGTTTACTGTATCCTTGGGCCCTTCTCATTGATGATGAAACTCATAAATTGCATCCGAATTTAATACAAAAGGCACAATGTCGACTTAAGTACAAGAGGACTGACACTCCAACCCTCTACGGTTTGAATCTCTCCTGTGAGTCCAGTTTTAGATTCCGATGTTTCACTTCAGGTTTACTGTATCCCTTGGATCTTCTTATTGATGATAAAACACAGAAATTGCATCCGAATTTAATACAAGAGGCACAATGCCGACTTAAGTACAAGAGGACTGACACTCTAACTCTCTATGATTTGAACCTCTCCTGCGAGTCCAGTTTTAGATTCCGATGCTTCACTTCAGGTTTACTGTATCCCTTGGACCTTCTTGTCGACAATGCAACACAGAAATTGCATCCGAATTTAATACAAAAGACACAATGCCGACATAAGTACAAGAGGACTGACACTCTAACTTTCTATGATTTGAACCCCTTCTGTGTGTCCAGTTTTAGATTCCGGTGCTTCACTTTAGGTTTACTGTATCCCTTGGACCTTCTTATTGACGATGAAACACAGAAATTACATCCGAATTGAATACAAAAGGCACAATGCCGACTTCAGTACAAGAGGACTGACACTGTAACTCTCTATGATTTGAACCTCTCCTTTGAGTCCGGTTTCAGATTCCGATGCTTCGCTTTAGGTTTACTGTATGCCTTGCACCATCTTATTGACGATGAAACACAGAAATTGCATCCGAATTTAATACAAAAGGCACAATGCCGACTTAAGTACAAGAGAACTGACACTCTAACTCTCTACGATTTGAACCTCTCCTGTGAGTCCAGTTTTAGATTCCGATGCTTCACTTCAGGTTTACAGTATCCCTTGGACCTTCTTATTGACGGTGAAACACAGAAATTGCATCCGAATTTAATACAAGAGACACAATGCCGACTTAAGTACGAGAGGACTGACCCTCTAACTCTCTATGATTTGATCCCCTCCTGTGAGTCCAGTTTTGGATTCCGATGCTTCACTTCAGGTTTACTCTAACTCTCTACGATTTGAACCTCTCCTGTGAGTCCAGTTTTAGATTCCGATGCTTCACTTCAGGTTTACAGTATCCCTTGGACCTTCTTATTGACGGTGAAACACAGAAATTGCATCCGAATTTAATACAAGAGACACAATGCCGACTTAAGTACGAGAGGACTGACCCTCTAACTCTCTATGATTTGATCCCCTCCTGTGAGTCCAGTTTTGGATTCCGATGCTTCACTTCAGGTTTACTGTATCCCTTGGACCTCCCTATTGACGATGAAACACAGAAATTGCATCCGATTTGAATACAAAAGGCACAATGCCGACTTAAGTACAAGAGGACTGCAATCTAACTCTCTATGGTTTGAACCTCTCCTGTCAGTCCAGTTTTAGATTCCGATGCTTCACTTCAGGTTTACTGTATCCCTGGGACCTTCTCATTGACGATGAAACACAGAAATTGCATCCGAATTTAATACAAAAAGGAAATGCCGACTGAAGTACAAGAGGACTGACAATCTAACTCTCTATGATTTGAACTTCTCCTTTGAGTCCGGTTTCAGATTCCGATGCTTTGCTTCAGGTTTACTGTATGCCTTGCACTTTCTTATTGACGATGAAACACAGAAATTGCATCCGAATTTAATACAAAAGGCACAATGCCGACTTAAGTACAAGAGGACTGACACTCTGACTCTCTACGATTTGAACCTCTCCTGTGAGTCCAGTTTTAGATTCCAATGCTTCACTTCAGGTTTACTGTATCCCTTGGACCTTCTTATTGACGATGAAACACAGAAATTGCATCCGAATTTAATACAAATGGCACAATGCCGACTGAAGTACAAGAGGACGGACACTCTTAACTCTCTATGATTTGAACCTCTCCTCTGAGTCCAGTTTTAGATTCTGATGCTTCACCGTAGGTCTACTGTACCCCTTGGACCTTCTTATTGACGATGAATCACAGAAATTGCATCCAAATTTAATACAGTAGGCACAATGCCGACTTAAGTACAAGGGGACTGACACTCTAGCACTCTATGATTTGAATCTCAACTGTGAGTCCAGTTTTAGATTCCGATGCTTCACTTCAGGTTTACTGTATCCCTTGGACATTCTTATTGACGATGAAACACAGAAATTGCATCCGAATTTAATACAAAAGGCACAATGCCGTCTTAAGTACAAGAGGACTGACACTCTAATTTTCTATGATTTGAACCCCTTCAGTGTGTCCAGTTTTACATTCCGGTGCTTCACTTCAGGTTTACTGTATCCCTTGGACCTTCTTATTGACGATGAAACACAGAAATTGCATCCGAATTTAATACAAAAGGCACAATGACGACTTAAGTACAAGAGGACTGACACTCTAACTCTCTATGATTAGAACATCTCCTGTGAGTCTAGTTTTAGATTCCGAAGCTTCACTTCAGGTTTACTATATCCCTTGGACCTTCATATTGACGATGAAACACAGATATTGCATCCGAGACTAATACAAAAGGCACTATGCCGCCTTAAGTACAAGAGGACTAACACTCTAACACTCTATGATTTGAACCTCTCCTTTGAGTCCAGTTTTTGATTCCGATGCTTCACTTCAGGTTTACTGCATCCCTTGGACCTTCTTATTAACGATGAAACACAGAAATTGCATCCGAATTTCATACAAATGGCACAATGCTGTCGTAAGTACAAGAAGACTGACACTCTAACTCTCAATGATTTGAACCTCACCTGTGAGTCCAGTTTTAGACTCCGATGCTTCACGTCAGGTTTACTGTATCCCTTGGACCTTCTTACTGACGATGAAACACATCAATTGCATCCGAATTTAATACAAAAGGCACAATGCCGACTTAAGTGCAAGAGGACTGAAACTCTAACTCTCTTTGATTTGAACCTGTCCTGTGAGTCCAGTATTAGATTCCGATGCTTCACTTCCGGATTACTGTATCCGTTGGACCGTCTTATTGACGACGAAACACAGAAATTGCATCCGAGTTTAATACAAAAGGAACAATGCCGACTTAAGTACAAGAGGACTGTCACTCTAACTCTCTATGATTTGAACCTCTCCTGTGAGTCCAGTTTTAGATTCCGATGCTTCACCATAGGTCTACTGTATCCCTTGGCCCGTCTTACTGACGATGAAACGCAGAAATTACATCCAAATTTAATACAAAAGGCACAATGCCGACTTAAGTACAAGAGGACTGACAATCTAACTTTCTATGATATGAACCCCTTCTGTGTGTCCAGTTTTAGAGTCTGGTGCCTCAGTTCAGGTTTACTGTATCCCTTGGACCTTCTTATTGGCGATGAAACACAGAAATTGCATCCGAGATTAATACAAAAGGCACCATGCTGCTTTAAGTACAAGAGGACTGACACTATAACTCTCAATGATTTGAACCTCTCCTGTGAGTCCAGTTTTACACTCCGATGCTTCACTTCAGGTTTACTGTCTCCCTTGGACCATCTTATTGACGTTGAAACACATAAATTGCATCCGAATTTAATACAAAAGACACAATGCCGTCTAAAGTACACGAGGACTGACCCTCTAACTCTCTATGATTTGAACCCCTCCTGTGACTCCAGTTTTAGATTCCGATGCTTCACTTCAGGTTTACTGTATTCCTTGGACATTCTTATTGACGATGAAACACAGAAAGTGCTTCCGAATTTAATACAAAAGGCACAATGCCGACTTAAGTACAAGAGGACTGACACTCTAACTCTCTTTGATTTGAACCTCTCCTGTGAGTCCAGTATTAGATTCCGATGCTTCACTTCCGGATGACTGTATCCCTTGGACCGTCTTTTTGACGATGAAACACAGAAATTGCATCCGAATTTAATACAAAAGGCACAATGCCGACTTAAGTACAAAATTACCGACACTCTATGATTTGAACATCTCCCGTGAGTCCAGTTTTAGATTCCGATGCTTCACTTCAGGTTTACAGTATCCCTCGACCTTCTTATTGACGATGAAACACAGATATTGCTTCCAAATTTAATACAAAAGGCACAATGCCGACTTAAGTACAAGAGGACTGACACTCTAACTTTCTATGATTTGAACCCCTTCTGTGTGTCCAGTTTTAGATTCTGGTGCTTCTCTTCAGGTTTACTGTATCCCTTAAACCATCTTATTGACGATGAAACACAGAAATTTCATCCGAGTTTAATACAAAAGGCACTATGCCGCCTTAAGTACAAGAGGACTGACAATCTAACTTTCTATGATTTGAACCTCTTTTCTTTTAGGCCAGAGTTTGATTCCGATGCTTCACTTCAGGTTTACTGTATCCCTTGGACCTTCTTATTAACGATGAAACACAGAAATTGCATCCGAATTTCATACAAAAGGTACAATGCCGACTTAAGTACAAGAGGACTGACACTCTAACTCTCAATGATTTGAACCTCTCCTGTAAGTCCAGTTTTAGATTCCGATGCTTCACTTCAGGTTAACTGTATCCCTTGGACTTTCTTATTGACGATGAAACACAGAAATTGCATCCAAATTTAATACAAAAGGCACAATGCCGACTTAAGTACAAGAGGACTGACACTCTAACTCCTTATGATTTGAACCTCTCCTGTGAGTCCAGTTTTAGGTTCCGATGCTTCACTTCAGGTTTACTGTATCCCTTGGACCTTCTTATTGACGATGAAACACAGAAATTGCATCCGAATTGAATACAAAAGGCACAATGCCGACTTAAGTACAAGAGGACTGACACTCTAATTCTCTATGATTTGAACCTCTCCTGTGAGTCCAGTTTTAGATTCCGATGCTTCACTTCAGGTCTACTGTATCCCTTGGACCTTCTTATTGATAATGAAACACATAAATTGCATCCGAAATTAATACAAAAGGCTCAATGCCTACATAAGTACAAGAGGACTGACACTCTAATTTTCTATGATTTGTACCTCACCTGTGAGTCCAGTTTTTGATACCGATGCTTTACTTCAGGTCTTATGTATCCCTTGGACCTTCTTATTGACGATGAAACACAGAAATTGCATCCGAATTTAATACAAAAGGCACAATGCCGACTTAAGTACAAGAGGACTGACAGTCTAACCCTCTATGATTTGAACCTATCCTGTGAGTCCAGTTTTAGATTCCGATGCTTCTCTTCAGGTTTACTGTATACCTTGGAACTTCTTATTGACGATGAAACACAGAAATTGCATCCAAATTTAATACAAAAGGCTCAATGCCGACTTAAGTACAAGAGGACTGACACACTAACTTTCTATGATTTGAACCTCACCTGTGAGTCCAGTTTTTGATACCGATGCTTCACTTCAGGTTTACTGTATCCCTTGGACCATCTTATTGACGATGAAACACAGAAATTGCATCCAAATGTAATACAAAAGGCACAATGCTGACTTAAGTACAAGAGGACTGACACTGTAACTCTCTATGATTTGAACCTCTCCTTTGAGTCCAGTTTCAGATTCCTATGCTTCGCTTCAGGTTTACTGTATGCCTTACACCTTCTTATTGACGATGAAACACATAAATTGCATTCGAAATTAATACAAAAAAAACAATGCCGACTTAAGTACAATAGGACTGACCCTCTAACTCTATATGATTTGATACCCTCCTGTGAGTCCAGTTTTAGACTCCGATGCTTCACTTCAAGTTTACTGTATCACTGGGCCCTTCTCATTGACGATGAAACTCATAAATTGCATCCGAATTTAATACAAAAGGCACAATGTCGACTTAAGTACAAGAGGACTGACACTCTAACCCTCTATGGTGTGAATCTCTCCTGTGAGTCCAGTTATAGATTCCGATGCTTCACTTCAGGTTTACTGTATCCCTTGGATCTTCTTATTGATGATAAAACACAGAAATTGCATCCGAATATAATACAAGAATCACAATGCCGACTTAAGTACAAGAGGACTGACACTCTAACTCTCTATGATTTAAACCTCTCCTGCGAGTCCAGTTTTAGATTCCGATGCTTCACTTCAGGTTTACTGTATCCCTTGGACCTTCTTGTCGACAATGCAACATAGGAATTGCATCCGAATTTAATACAAAAGACACAATGCCGACATAAGTACAAGACGACTGACACTCTAACTTTCTATGATTTGAACCCTTTTCTGTGTGTCCAGTTTTTGATTCCGGTGCTTCACTTTAGGTTTACTGTATCCCTTGGACCTTCTTATTGACGATGAAACACAGAAATTGCATCCGAATTGAATACAAAAGGCTTAATGCCGACATTAGTACAAGAGGACTGACACTGTAACTCTCTATGATTTGAACCTCTCCTTTGAGTCCGGTTTCAGATTCCGATGCTTCGCTTCAGGTTTACTGTATGCCTTGCACCTTCTTATTGACGATGAAACACAGAAATTGCATCCGAATTTAATACAAAAGGCACAATGCCGACTTAAGTACAAGAGAACTGACACTCTAACTCTCTACGATTTGAACCTCTCCTGTGAGTCCAGTTTTAGATTCCGATGCTTCACTTCAGGTTTACAGCATCCCTTGGACCTTCTTATTGACGGTGAAACACAGAAATTGCATCCGAATTTAATACAAGAGACACAATGCCGACTTAAGTACGAGAGGACTGACCCTCTAACTCTCTATGATTTGATCCCCTCCTGTGAGTCCAGTTTTAGATTCCGATGCTTCACTTCAGGTTTACTGTATCCCTTGGCCTTCCTATTGACGATGAAACACAGAAATTGCATCCGAATTGAATACAAAAGGCACAATGCCGACATAAGTACAAGAGGACTGACACTCTAACTCTCTATGGTTTGAACCTCTCCTGTGAGTCCAGTTTTAGATTCCGATGCTTCACTTCAGGTTTACTGTATCCCTGGGACCTTCTCATTGACGATGAAACACAGAAATTGCATCCGAATTTAATACAAAAGGCACAATGCCGACTTAAGTACAAGAGGACTGACGCTCTAACTCTCTATGATTTGAACTTCTCCTTTGAGTCCGGTTTCAGATTCCGATGCTTTGCTTCAGGTTTACTGTATGCCTTGCACCTTCTTATTGACGATGAAACACAGAAATTGCATCCGAATTTAATACAAAAGGCACAATGCCGACTTAAGTACAAGAGGACTGACACTCTGACTCTCTACGATTTGAACCTCTCCTGTGAGTCCAGTTTTAGATTCCAATGCTTCACTTCAGGTTTACAGTATCTCTTGGACGTTCTTATTGAACGTGAAACACAGACATTGCATTCGAATTTAATACAAAAGACACAATGCCGACTTAAGTACAAGAGGACTGACCCTCTAACTCTCTATGATTTGATCAGCTCCTGTGAGTCCAGTTTTAGATTCCGATGCTTCAGTTCAGGTTTACTGTATCCCTTGGACCTTCCTATTGACGATGAAACACAGAAATTGCTCCGAATTGAATACAAAAGGCTCAATGCCGACTTAAGAACAAGAGGACTGACACTCTAACTCTCTTTGATTTGAACCTCTCCTGTGAGACCAGTTTAAGATTCCGATGCTGCACTTCAGGTTTACTGTATCCCTTGGACCTTCTTATTGACGATGAAACACAGAAATTGCATCCGAATTTAATACAAATGGCACAATGCCGACTGAAGTACAAGAGGACGGACACTCTTAACTCTCTATGATTTGAACCTCTCCTGTGAGTCCAGTTTTAGATTCTGATGCTTCACCGTAGGTCTACTGTATCCGTTGGACCTTCTTATTGACGATGAATCACAGAAATTGCATCCAAATTTAATACAGTAGGCACAATGCCGACTTACGTACAAGGGGACTGACACTCTAGCACTCTATGATTTGAATCTCAACTGTGAGTCCAGTTTTAGATTCCGATGCTTCACTTCAGGTTTACTGTATCCCTTGGACATTCTTATTGACGATGAAACACAGAAATTGCATCCGAATTTAATACAAAAGGCACAATGCCGTCTTAAGTACAAGAGGACTGACACTCTAACTTTCTATGATTTGAACCCCTTCAGTGTGTCCAGTTTTACATTCCGGTGCTTCACTTCAGGTTTACTGTATCCCTTGGACCTTCTTATTGACGATGAAACACAGAAATTCCATCCGAATTTAATACAAAAGGCACAATGACGACTTAAGTACAAGAGGACTGACACTCTAACTCTCTATGATTAGAACATCTCCTGTGAGTCTAGTTTTAGATTCCGAAGCTTCACTTCAGATTTACTATATCCCTTGGACCTTCTTATTGACGATGAAACACAGATATTGCATCCGAGACTAATACAAAAGGCACTATGCCGCCTTAAGTACAAGAGGACTAACACTCTAACACTCTATGATTTGAACCTCTCCTTTGAGTCAGGATTTTGATTCCGATGCTTCACCGTAGGTCTACTGTATCCCTTGGCCCGTCTTACTGACGATGAAACGCAGAAATTACATCCAAATTTAATACAAAAGGCACAATGCCGACTTAAGTACAAGAGGACGGACACTCTTAACTCTCAATGATTTGAACCTCACCTGTGAGTCCAGTTTTAGACTCCGAAGCTTCACTTCAGGTTTACTGTATCCCTTGGACCTTCTTACTGACGATGAAACACATAAATTGCATCCGAATATAATACAAAAGGCACAATGCCGACTTAAGTACAAGAGGACTGATACTCTAACTCTCTTTGATTTGAACCTGTCCTGTGAGTCCAGTATTAGATTCCGATGCTTCACTTCCGGATTACTGTATCCCTTGGACCATCTTATTGACGTTGAAACACATAAATTGCATCCGAATTTAATACAAAAGACACAATGCCGTCTAAAGTACACGAGGACTGACCCTCTAACTCTCTATGATTTGAACCCCTCCTGTGAGTCCAGTTTTAGATTCCGATGCTTCACTTCAGGTTTACTGTATTCCTTGGACCTTCTTATTGACGATAAAACACAGAAAGTGCATCCGAATTTAATACAAAAGGCACAATGCCGACTTAAGTACAAGAGGACTGACACTCTAACTCTCTTTGATTTGAACCTCTCCTGTGAGTCCAGTATTAGATTCCGATGCTTCATTTCCGGACGACTGTATCCCTTGGACCGTCTTATTGACGATGAAACACAGAAATTGCATCCGAATTTAATACAAAAGGCACAATGCCGACTTAAGTACAAAATTACTGACACTCTATGATTTGAACATCTCCTGTGAGTCCAGTTTTAGATTCCGATGCTTCACTTCAGGTTTACAGTATCCCTTGGACCTTCTTATTGACGATGAAACACAGATATTGCATCCAAATTTAATACAAAAGGCACAATGCCGACTTAAGTACAAGAGGACTGACACTCTAACTTTCTATGATTTGAACCCCTTCTGTGTGTCCAGTTTTAGATTCCGGTGCTTCTCTTCAGGTTTACTGTATCCCTTAAACCATCTTATTGACGATGAAACACAGAAATTGCAACCGAGTTTAATACAAAAGGCACTATGCCGCCTTAAGTACAAGAGGACTGACAATCTAACTTTCTATGATTTGAACCTCTTTTCTTTGAGGCCAGAGTTTGATTCCGATGCTTCACTTCAGGTTTACTGTATCCCTTGGACCTTCTTATTAACGATGAAACACAGAAATTGCATCCGAATTTCATACAAAAGGTACAATGCCGACTTAAGTACAAGAGGACTGACACTCTAACTCTCAATGATTTGAACCTCTCCTGTGAGTCCAGTTTTAGATTCCGATGCTTCTCTTCAGGTTTACTGTATCCCTTGGACCTTCTTATTGTCGATGAAACACAGAATTTGCATCCGAATTTAATACAAAAGGCACAATGCCGACTTAAGTACAAGAGGACTGACACTCTAGCTTTTTATGATTTCAAACTCTCCTGTGAGTCCTGTTTTAGATTGCAATGCTTCACTTCAGGTTTACTGTAGCCCTGGGACCGTCTTATCGACGATGAAACGCAGAAATTGCATCCGAATTTAATACAAAAGGAACAATGCCGACTTAAGTGCAAGAGGACTGACACTCTA
The DNA here is from genome assembly GCF_021461395.2 of Schistocerca americana. Lineage (NCBI taxonomy): Eukaryota > Metazoa > Arthropoda > Insecta > Orthoptera > Acrididae > Schistocerca > Schistocerca americana. The sequence continues at coordinate 595,113,813 of NC_060124.1, read as the reverse complement.
ACTCTCTACGATTTGAATCTCTCCTTTTAGTCCAGTTTTAGATTCCGATGCATCACTTCAGGTTTACTGTATTCGTTGGACCTTCGTATTGTCGGTGAAACACAGAAATTGCATCCGAATTTAATACAAAAGACACAATGCCGACGTAAGTGCAAGAGGACTGACACTCTAACTCTCTATGATTTGAACCCCTCCTGTGAGTCCAGTTTTAGTTTCCTATGCTTCACTTCAGGTTTACTGTATCCCTTGGACCTTCTTATTGACGATGAAACACAGAAATTGCATCCGAGATTAATACAAAGAGCACTATGCCGCCATAAGTACAAGAGGACTGACACTCTAACTCTCTATGATTTGAAACTCTCCTTTGAGTCCAGTTTTTGATTCCGATGCTTCACTTCTGGTTTAATGTATCCCTTTGACCTTCTTATTAACGATGAAACACAGAAATTGCATCCGAATTTCATACAAAAGGCACAATGCTGACTTAAGTACAAGAGGACTGACACTCTAACTCTCAATGATTTGAACCTCCCTGTGAGTCCAGTTTTAGACTCCATGCTTCACTTCAGGTTTACTGTATCTCTTGGACCTTCTTATTGACGATGAAACACATAAATTGCATCCGAATTTAATACAAAATGCACTATGCCGCCTTAAGTACTAGAGGACTGACACTCTAACTTTCTATGATTTGAACCTCTCCTTTGAGTCCAGTTTCTGATTCCGATGCTTCTCTTCAGGTTTACCGTATCCCTTGGACCTTCTTATTAACGATGAAACACAGAAATTGCATCCGAATTTCATACAAAAGGCACAATGCCGACTTAGGTACAAGAGGATTGACTCTCTAACTCTCTATGATTTGAACCTCTCCTGTGAGTCCGGTTTTTGATTCCGATGCTTCACTTCAGGTTTACTATATCCCTTGGACCTTCTTATTGTCGATGAAATACAGAAATTGCATCCGAATTTAATACAAAAGGCACAATGCCGACTTAAGTACAAGAGGACTGACACTCTTACTTTTTATGATTTGATCCTCTCCTGTGAGTCCTGTTTTAGATTCCAATGCTTCACTTCAGGTTTACTGTATACCTTGGACCGTCTTATCGACGATGAAACATCGAAATTGCATCCGAATTTCATACAAAAGGCACAATGCCGACATATGTACAAGAGGACTGACAATCTAACTCTCTATGATTTGAACCTCTCCTGTGAGTCCAGTTTTAGATTCCGATGCTTCACTTCAGGTTTACTGTATCCCTTGGACCTTCTATTGACGATGAAACACAGATATTGCATCCGAATTTAATACAAAAGGCACAATGCCGACTTAAGTACAAGAGGACTAACACTCTGGCTCTCTATGATTTGAACCTCTCCTGTGAGTCCAGTTTTCGATTCCGATGCTTCACTTCAGGTTTACTGTATCCCTTGGACCGTCTTATTGACGATGAAACACAGAAATTGCATCCAAATTTAATACAAAAGGCACAATGCCGACTTAAGTACAAGAGAACTGACACACTAACACTCTATGATTTGAACCTCTCCTGTGAGTCCAGTTTTAGATTCCGAAGCTTCACTTCAGGTTTACTGTATCCCTTGAACCTTCTTATTGACGATGAAACACAGAAATTGCATCCGAATTGAATACAAAAGGCACAATGCCGACTTAAGTACAAGAGGACTGACACTCTAACTCTCTATGATTTGAACCTCACCTGTGAGTCCAGTTTTAGATTTCGATGCTTCACTTTAGGTTTACTGTCTCCCTTGGACCTTCGTATTGATGATGAAACACAGAAATTTCTTCCGAATTTAATACAAAAGGCACAATGCCGACTTAAGTACAAGAGGACTGACACTCCAACCCTCTATGTTTTGAACCTCTCCTGTGAGTCCAGTTTTAGATTCCGAAGCTTCACTTCAGCTTTACTGTATCCCTTGGAGCTTCTTATTGACGATGAAACACAGAAATTGCATCCGAATTTAATACAAAAGGCACAATGCCGACTTAAGTACAAGAGGACTGACACTCTAACTCTCTATGATTTGAACCTCTCCTGTGAGTCCAGTTTTAGATTCCGATGCTTCACTTCAGGTTTACTGTATTCCTCGGACCTTCTTATTGACGATGAAACACAGAAATTGCATCCGAATTTAATACAAAAGGCACAATGCCGACTTAAGTACAAAAGGACTGACACTCTAACTTTCCATGATTTGAACTTCTCCTCTGAGTCCAGTTTTAGATTCCGATGCTTCACTTCAGGTTTACTGTATCCCTTTTACCTTCTTATTGACCATGAAACACAGAAAATGCATCCAAATTGAATACAAAAGGCACAATGCCGACTTAAGTACAGGAGGACTGACACTTTAACTTTCTATGGTTTGAACCTCTCCTGTGAGTCCAGTTTTAGATTCCGATGCTTCACTTCAGGTTTACTGTATCCCTTGGACCTTCTTATTGACGATGAAACACAGAAATTGCATCCGAATTTAATACAAAATGCACAATGCCGACCTAAGTACATGAGGACGGACAGTCTAACTTTCTATGATATGAACCTCTCCTGTGAGTCCAGTTTTAGATTCCGATGCTTCACTTCAGGTTTACTGTATCCCTTGGACCTTCTATTGACGATGAAACACAGATATTGCATCCGAATTTAATACAAAAGGCACAATGCCGACTTAAGTACAAGAGGACTAACACTCTAGCTCTCTATGATTTGAACCTCTCCTGTGAGTCCAGTTTTAGATTCCGATGCTTCACTTCAGGTTTACTGTATCCCTTGGACCTTCTTATTGACGATGAAACACAGAAATTGCATCCAAATTTAATACAAAAGGCACAATGCCGACTTAAGTACAAGAGGACTGACACACTAACACTCTATGATTTGAACCTCTCCTGTGAGTCCAGTTTTAGATTCCGATGCTTCACTTCAGGTTTACTGTATCCCTTGAACCTTCTTATTGACGATGAAACACAGAAATTGCATCCGAATTGAATACAAAAGGCACAATGCCGACTTAAGTACAAGAGGACTGACACTCTAACTCTCTATGATTTGAACCTCACCTGTGAGTCCAGTTTTAGATTTCGATGCTTCACTTTAGGTTTACTGTCTCCCTTGGACCTTCGTATTGATGATGAAACACAGAAATTTCATCCGAATTTAATACAAAAGGCACAATGCCGACTTAAGTACAAGAGGACTGACACTCCAACCCTCTATGTTTTGAACCTCTCCTGTGAGTCCAGTTTTAGATTCCGAAGCTTCACTTCAGCTTTACTGTATCCCTTGGAGCTTCTTATTGACGATGAAACACAGAAATTGCATCCGAATTTAATACAAAAGGCACAATGCCGACTTAAGTACAAGAGGACTGACACTCTAACTCTCTATGATTTGAACCTCTCCTGTGAGTCCAGTTTTAGATTCCGATGCTTCACTTCAGGTTTACTGTATTCCTCGGACCTTCTTATTGACGATGAAACACAGAAATTGCATCCGAATTTAATACAAAAGGCACAATGCGGACTTAAGTACAAAAGGACTGACACTCTAACTTTCCATGATTTGAACTTCTCCTCTGAGTCCAGTTTTAGATTCCGATGCTTCACTTCTGGTTTACTGTATCCCTTTTACCTTCTTATTGACCATGAAACACAGAAATTGCATCCAAATTGAATACAAAAGGCACAATGCCGACTTAAGTACAGGAGGACTGACACTTTAACTCTCTATGGTTTGAACCTCTCCTGTGAGTCCAGTTTTAGATTCCGATGCTTCACTTCAGGTTTACTGTATCCCTTGGACCTTCTTATTGACGATGAAACACAGAAATTGCATCCGAATTTAATACAAAATGCACAATGCCGACCTAAGTACATGAGGACGGACAGTCTAACTTTCTATGATATGAACCTCTCCTGTGAGTCCAGTTTTAGATTCCGATGCTTCACTTCAGGTTTACTGTATCCCTTGGACCTTCTATTGACGATGAAACACAGATATTGCATCCGAATTTAATACAAAAGGCACAATGCCGACTTAAGTACAAGAGGACTAACACTCTAGCTCTCTATGATTTGAACCTCTCCTGTGAGTCCAGTTTTAGATTCCGATGCTTCACTTCAGGTTTACTGTATCCCTTGGACCTTCTTATTGACGATGAAACACAGAAATTGCATCCAAATTTAATACAAAAGGCACAATGCCGACTTAAGTACAAGAGGACTGACACACTAACACTCTATGATTTGAACCTCACCTGTGAGTCCAGTTTTAGATTTCGATGCTTCACTTTAGGTTTACTGGCTCCCTTGGACCTTCGTATTGATGATGAAACACAGAAATTTCATCCGAATTTAATACAAAAGGCACAATGCCGACTTAAGTACAAGAGGACTGACACTCCAACCCTCTATGTTTTGAACCTCTCCTGTGAGTCCAGTTTTAGATTCCGAAGCTTCACTTCAGCTTTACTGTATCCCTTGGAGCTTCTTATTGACGATGAAACACAGAAATTGCATCCGAATTTAATACAAAAGGCACAATGCCGACTTAAGTACAAGAGGACTGACACTCTAACTCTCTATGATTTGAACCTGTCCTGTGAGTCCAGTTTTAGATTCCGATGCTTCACTTCAGGTTTACTGTATTCCTCGGACCTTCTTATTGACGATGAAACACAGAAATTGCATCCGAATTTAATACAAAAGGCACAATGCCGACTTAAGTACAAAAGGACTGACACTCTAACTTTCCGTGATTTGAACTACTCCTCTGAGTCCAGTTTTAGATTCCGATGCTTCACTTCAGGTTTACTGTATCCCTTTTACCTTCTTATTGACCATGAAACACAGAAATTGCATCCAAATTGAATACAAAAGGCACAATGCCGACTTAAGTACAGGAGGACTGACACTTTAACTCTCTATGGTTTGAACCTCTCCTGTGAGTCCAGTTTTAGATTCCGATGCTTCACTTCAGGTTTACTGTATCCCTTGGACCTTCTTATTGACGATGAAACACAGAAATTGCATCCGAATTTAATACAAAATGCACAATGCCGACCTAAGTACATGAGGACGGACAGTCTAACTTTCTATGATATGAACCTCTCCTGTGAGTCCAGTTTTAGATTCCGATGCATCACTTCAGGTTTAATGAATCCCTTGTACCTTCTTATTGACGATGAAACACAGAAATTGCATCCCAATTTAATACAAAAGGCACAATGACGACTTAAGTACAAGAGGACTGACACTCTAACTCTCTATGATTAGAACATCTCCTGTGAGTTTAGTTTTAGAATCCGATGCTTCACTTCAGGTTTACTATATCCCTTGGACCGTCTTATTGACGATGAAATACAGATATTGCATCCGAGTTTAATACAAAAGGCACTATGCCGCCTTAAGTAGAAGAGGACTGACACTCTAACTTTCTATGATTTGAACCACTCCTCTGAGTCCAGTTTTTGATTCCGTCGCTTCACTTCACGTTTACTGTGTCCCTTGGACCTTCTTATTGACGATGAAACACATAAATTGCATCCGAATTTAATGCAAAAAGCACAATGCCGACTTCAGTACAAGTGGACTGACACACAAACTCACTACGATTTGAACCTCTCCTGTGAGTCCAGTTTTATTTTCCGATGCTTCACTTCAGGTTTACTGTATACCTTGGACCTTCTTATTGACGGTGAAACACAGAAATTGCATCCGAATTTAATACAAAAGACACAATGCCGACTTAAGTACAAGAGGACTGACACTCTAACCCTCTATGATTTGAACCTCTCCTGTGGGTCCAGTTTTAGATTCCGATGCTTCACTTCAGGTTTACTGTATCCCTTCGACCTTCTATTGACGATGAAACACAGATATTGCATCCGAATTTGATACAAAAGGCACAATGCCGACGTAAGTACAAGAGGACTGACACTCTAACTCTCTATGATTTGAACCTCTCCAGTGAGTCCAGTTTTAGATTCCGATGCTTGAATTCAGGTTTACTGTATCCTTTGGACCTTCTTATAGACGATGAAACACAGAAATTGCATCCGAATTTAATACAAAAGGCACAATGACGACTTAAGTACAAGAGGACTGACACTCTAAATCCCTATGATTAGAACATCTCCTGTGAATCCAGTTTTAGATTCCGATGCTTCACTTCAGGTTTACTATATCCCTTGGACCTTCTTATTGACGATGATACACAGATATTGCATCCGAGACTTATACAAAAGGCACTATGCCGCCTTCAGTACAAGAGGACTGACACTCTAACACTCTATGATTTGAACCTCTCCTTTGAGTCCAGTTTTTTATTCCGATGCTTCACTTCAGGTTTACTGTATCCCTTGGACCTTCTTATTGACGATGAAACACATAAATTGCATCCGAATTTAATATAAAAGGCACAATGCCCACTTAAGTACAAGAGGACTGACCCTCTAACTCTCTATGATTTTAACCCTTCCTGTGAGTCCAGTTTTAGATTCCGATGCTTCACTTCAGGTTTACTGTATCCCTTCGACATTCTATTGACGATGAAACACAGATATTGCTTCCGAATTTGATACAGAAGGCACAATGCCGACGTAAGTACAAGAGGACTGACACTCTAACTCTCTATGATTTGAACCTCTCCAGTGAGTCCAGTTTTAGATTCCGATGCTTGAATTCAGGTTTACTGTATCCTTTGGACCTTCTTATAGACGATGAAACACAGAAATTGCATCCGAGTTTAATACAAAAGGAACAATGCCGACATAAGTACAAGAGGACTGTCACTCTAACTCTCTATGATTTGAACCTCTCCTGTGAGTCCAGTTTTAGATTCCGATGCTTCACCGTAGGTCTACTGTATCCCCTGGCCCGTCTTACTGACGATGAAACACAGAAATTACATCCAAATTTAATACAAAAGGCACAATGCCGACTTAAGTACAAGAGGACTGACAATCTAACTTTCTATGATTTGAACCCCTTCTGTGTGTCCAGTTTTAGAGTCTGGTGCTTCACTTCAGGTTTACTGTATCCCTTGGACCTTCTTATAGGCGATGAAACACAGAAATTGCATCCGAATTTAATACAAAAGGCACAATGCCGACTTAAGTACAAGAGGACTGACACTATAACTCTCAATAATTTGAACCTCTCCTGTGAGCCCAGTTTTAGACTCCGATGCTTCACTTCAGGTTTACTGTCTCCCTTGGACCATCTTATTGACGTTGAAACACTTAAATTGCATCCGAATTTAATACAAAAGACACAATGCCGTCTGAAGTACAAGAGGACTGACCCTCTAACTCTCTATGATTTAAACCCCTATTGTGAGTCCAGTTTTAGATTCCGATGCTTCACTTCAGGTTTACTGTATTCCTTGGACCTTCTTATTGACGATGAAACACAGAAAGTGCATCCGATTTGAATACAAAAGCCACAATGCCGACTTAAGTACAAGAGGACTGACACTCTAACTCTCTTTGATTTGAACAGCTCCTGTGAGTCCAGTATTAGATTCCGATGCTTCACTTCCGGATGACTGTATCCCTTGGACCGTGTTATTGACGATGAAACACAGAAATTGCATCCGAATTTAATACAAAAGGCACAATGCCGACTTAAGTACAAGATTACTGACACTCTATGATTTGAACATCTCCTGTGAGTCCAGTTTTAGATTCCGATGCTTCACTTCAGGTTTACAGTATTCTTTGGACCTTCTTATTGACGATGAAACACAGATATTGCATCCGAATTTAATACAAAAGGCACAATGCCGACTTAAGTACAAGAGGACTGACACTCTAACTTTCTATGATTTGAACCCCTTCTGTGTGTCCAGTTTTAGATTCCGGTGCTTCACTTCAGGTTTACTGTATCCCTTAAACCTTCTTATTGACGATGAAACACAGAAATTGCATCCGAGTTTAATACAAAAGGCAATATGCCGCGTTAAGTACAAGAGGACTGACAATCTAACTTTCTATGATTTGAACCTCTCCTTTGAGGCCAAAGTTTGATTCCGATGCTTCACTTCAGGTTTACTGTATCCCTTGGACCTTCTTATTAACGATGAAACACAGAAATTGCATCCGAATTTCATACAAAAGGCACAATGCCGACTTAAGTACAAGAGGACTGACACTCTAACTCTCAATGATTTGAACCTCTCCTGTGAGTCCAGTTTTAGATTCCGATGCTTCTCTTCAGGTTCACTGTATCCCTTGGACCTTCTTATTGTCGATGAAACACAGAAATTGCATCCAAATTTAATACAAAAGGCACAATGCCGACTTAAGTACAAGAGGACTGACACTCTAGCTTTTTATGATTTCGACCTCTCCTGTGAGTCCTGTTTTAGATTGCGATGCTTCACTACAGGTTTACTGTATACCTTAGACCGTCTTATCGACGATGAAACACAGAAATTGCATCCGAATTTAATACAAAAGGCACAATGCCGACTTAAGTACAAGAGGACTGACACTCTAACTCTCTACGATTTGAATCTCTCCTGTTAGTCCAGTTTTAGATTCCGGTGCTTCACTTCAGGTTTACTGTATCCGTTGGACCTTCTTATTGACGGTGAAACACAGAAATTGCATCCGAATTTAATACAAAAGACACAATGCCGACTTAAGTACAAGAGGACTGACACTCTAACTCTCTATGATTTGAAACTCTAGTTTTAATCCAGTTTTTGATTCCGATGCTTCACTTCAGGTTTACTGTATCCCTTGGACCTTCTTATTAACGATGAAACACAGAAATTGCATCCGAATTTCATACAAAAGGCACAATGCTGACTTAAGTACAAGAGGACTGACACTCTAACTCTCAATGATTTGAACCTCTTCTGTGAGTCCAGTTTTAGACTCCGATGCTTCACTTCAGGTTTACTGTATCCCTTGGACCTTCTTATTGACGATGAAACACATAAATAGCATCCGAATTTAATACAAAATGCACTATGCCGCCTTAAGTACTAGAGGACTGACACTCTAACTTTCTATGATTTGAACCTCTCCTTTGAGTCCACTTTTTGATTCCGATGCTTCACTTCAGGTTTACCGTATCCCTTGGACCTTCTTATTAACGATGAAACACAGAAATTGCATCCGAATTTCAAACAAAAGGCACAATGCCGACTTAAGTACAAGAGGACTGACACTCTAACTCTTAATGATTTGAACCTCTCCTGTGAGTCCAGTTTTAGATTCCGATGCTTCACTTCAGGTTTACTGAATCCCTTGGACCTTCTTATTGACGATGAAACACAGAAATTGCATCCGAATTTAATACAAAAGGCACAATGCCGACTTAAGTACAAGAGGACTGACACTCTAACTCTCTATGATTAGAACATCTCCTGTGAGTCCAGTTTTAGAATCCGATGCTTCACTTCAGGTTTACTGTATCCCTTGGACCGTGTTATTGACGATGAAACACAGAAATTGCATCCGAATTTAATACAAAAGGCACAATGCCGACTTAAGTACAAGATTACTGACACTCTATGATTTGAACATCTCCTGTGAGTCCAGTTTTAGATTCCGATGCTTCACTTCAGGTTTACAGTATTCTTTGGACCTTCTTATTGACGATGAAACACAGATATTGCATCCGAATTTAATACAAAAGGCACAATGCCGACTTAAGTACAAGAGGACTGACACTCTAACTTTCTATGATTTGAACCTCTTCTGTGTCTCCAGTTTTAGATTCCGGTGCTTCACTTCAGGTTTACTGTATCCCTTAAACCTTCTTATTGACGATGAAACACAGAATTTGCGTCCGAGTTTAATACAAAAGGCAATATGCCGCGTTAAGTACAAGAGGACTGACAATCTAACTTTCTATGATTTGAACCTCTCCTTTGAGGCCAAAGTTTGATTCCGATGCTTCACTTCAGGTTTACTGTATCCCTTGGACCTTCTTATTAACGATGAAACACAGAAATTGCATCCGAATTTCATACAAAAGGCACAATGCCGACTTAAGTACAAGAGGACTGACACTCTAACTCTCAATGAATTGAACCTCTCCTGTGAGTCCAGTTTTAGATTCCGATGCTTCTCTTCAGGTTTACTGTATCCCTTGGACCTTCTTATTGTCGATGAAACACAGAAATTGCATCCAAATTTAATACAAAAGGCACAATGCCGACTTAAGTACAAGAGGACTGACACTCTAGCTTTTTATGATTTCGACCTCTCCTGTGAGTCCTGTTTTAGATTGCGATGCTTCACTTCAGGTTACTGTATACCTTAGACCGTCTTATCGACGATGAAACACAGAAATTGCATCCGAATTTAATACAAAAGGCACAATGCCGACTTAAGTACAAGAGGACTGACACTCTAACTCTCTACGATTTGAATCTCTCCTGTTAGTCCAGTTTTAGATTCCGATGCTTCACTTCAGGTATACTGTATCCGTTGGACCTTCTTATTGACGGTGAAACACAGAAATTGCTTCCGAATTTAATACAAAAGACACAATGCCGACTTAAGTACAAGAGGACTGACACTCTAACTCTCTATGATTTGAAACTCTCCTTTGAGTCCAGTTTTTGATTCCGATGCTTCACTTCAGGTTTACTGTATCCCTTGGACCTTCTTATTAACGATGAAACACAGAAATTGCATCCGAATTTCATTCAAAAGGCACAATGCTGACTTAAGTACAAGAGGACTGACACTCTAACTCTCAATGATTTGAACCTCTCCTGTGAGTCCAGTTTTAGACTCCGATGCTTCACTTCAGGTTTACTGTATCCCTTGGACCTTCTTATTGACGATGAAACACATAAATTGCATCCGAATTTAATACAAAATGCACTATGCCGCCTTAAGTACAAGAGGACTGACACTCTAAATTTTTATGATTTGAACCTCTCCTGTGAGTCCTGTTTTAGATTCTAATGCTTCACTTCAGGTTAACTGTATACCTTGGACCGTCTTATCGACGATGAAACATCGAAATTGCATCCGAATTTCATACAAAAGGCAAAATGCCGACATAAGTACAAGAGGACTGACAATCTAACTCTCTATGATTTGAACCTCTCCTGTGAGTCCAGTTTTACATTCCGGTGCTTCACTTCAGGTTTACTGTATCCCTTGGACCTTCTATTGACGATGAAACACAGATATTGCATCCGAATTTAATACAAAAGGCACAATGCCGACTTAAGTACAAGAGGACTAATACTCTAGCACTCTATGATTTGAACCTCTCCTGTGAGTCCAGTTTTAGATTCCGATGCTTCACTTCAGGTATACTGCAACCCTTGGACCATCTTATTGACGATGAAACACAGAAATTGCATCCAAATTTAATACAAAAGGCACATTGCCGACTTAAGTACATGAGGACTGACAGTCAAACTTTCTATGATATGAACCTCTCCTGTGAGTCCAGTTTTAGATTCCGATGCTACACTTCAGTTTCACTGTATCCTGTGGACCTTGGTATTGACGATGAAACACAGAAATTGCATCCGAATATAATACAAAAATCACAATGCCAACTTAAGTACAAGAGGACTGACACCTTAACTTTCTACGATATGAACCTCTCCTGTGAGTCCAGTTTTAGATTCCGATGCTTCACTTCAGGTTTACTGAATCCCTTGGACCTTCTTATTGACGATGAAACACAGAAATTGCATCCGAATTTAATACAAAAGGCACAATGCCGACTTAAGTACAAGAGGACTGACACTCTAACATTCTATGATTTGAACCCCTTCTGTGTGTCCAGTTTTAGATTCTGGTGCTTCACTTCAGGTTTACTGTATCCCTTGGACCATCTTATTGACGATGAAACAAAGAAATTGCTTTCGAAATTAATACAAAAGGCACAATGCCGACTTAAGTACAAGTGGACTGACACACTAACTCTCTACGATTTGAACCTCTCCTGTGAGTCCAGTTTTAGATTCCGATGCTTCACTTCAGGTTTACTGTATACCTTGGACCGTCTTATTGACGGTGAAACACAGAAATTGCATCCGAATTTAATACAAAAGACACAATGCCGACTTAAGTACAAGAGGACTGACACTCTAACTCTCTATGATTTGAACCTCTCCTGTGAGTCCAGTTTTAGATTTCGATGCTTAACTTCAGGTTTACTGTATCCCTTGGACCTTCTATTGACGATGAAACACAGATATTGCATCCGAATTTAATACAAAAGGCACAATGCCGACGTAACTACAAGAGGACTGACACTCTAACTCTCTATGATTTGAACCTCTCCAGTGAGTCCAGTTTTAGATTCCGATGCTTGAATTCAGGTTTACTGTATCCTTTGGACCTTCTTATTGATGATGAAACAGTGAAATTGCACCCAAATTTCATACAAAAGGCACAATGCCGACTTAAGTACAAGAGGACAGACACACTAACACTCTATGATTTGAACCTCTCCTGTGAGTCCAGTTTTAGATTCCGATGCTTCACTTCAGGCTTACTGTATCCCTTGGCCTTTCTTATTGACGATGAAACACAGAAATTGCATCCGAATTGAATACAAAATGCACAACGCCGACTTAAGTACAAGAGGACTGACACTCTAACTCTCTATGATTTGAACCTCTCCTTTGAGTCCAGTTTTAGATTCCGATGCTTCACTTCAGGTTTACTGTATCCCTTGGACCTTCTTATCGACGATGAAACACAGAAATTGCATCCAAATTTAATACAAAAAGCTCAATGACGACTTAAGTACAAGAGGACAGACACTCTAACTTTCTACGATTTGAACCTCACCTGTGAGTCCAGTTTTTGGTTCCGATGCTTCACTTCAGGTTTACTGTATCTTTTGGACCTTCTTATTGATGATGAAACACAGAAATTGCATCCGAATTTAATACAAAAGGCACAATGCCGACTTAAGTACAAGAGGACTGACACTGTAACTCACTATGATTTGAACCTCTCCTGTGAGTCCAGTTTTAGAATCCGATGCCTCGCTTCAGGTTTACTGTATCCCTTGGACCTCCTTATTGACGATGAAACACAGAAATTGCATCCGAATTGAATACAAAAGGCACAATGCCGACTTAAGTACAAGAGGCCTGACACTCTAACTCTCTTTGATTCGAACCTCTCCTGTGAGTCCAGTATTAGATTCCGATGCTTCACTTCAGGATTACTGTATCCTTTGGACCGTCTTATTGACGATGAAACACAGAAATTGCATCCGAATTTAATACAAAAGGCACAATGCCGACTTAAGTACAAGAGGACTGACACTCTAACTCTCCATGATTTGAACCTCCCCTGTGAGTCCAGTTTTAGATTCTGATGCTTCACCTTAGGTCTACTGTATCCATTGGACCTTCTTATTGACGATGAAAACAGAAATTGCATCCAAATTTAATACAAAAGGCACAATGCCGACTTAAGTACAAGAGGACTGACACTCTAACTTTCTATGATTTGAATTTCTCCTCTGAGTCCAGTTTTAGATTCCGATGCATCACTTCAGGTTTACTGTATCCCTTTTACCTTCTTATTGACGATGAAACACAGAAATTGGACCCAAATTGAATACAAAAGACACAATGCCGACTGAAGTAAAAGAGGAATGACACTTTAACTCTCTATGGTTTGAACCTCTCCTGTGAGTCCAGTTTTAGATTCCGATGCTTCACTTCAGGTTTACTGTATCCGTTGGACCTCCTTATTGACGATGAAACACAGAAATTGCATCCGAATTTTATACAAAAGCCACAATGCCGACTTAAGTACATGAGGACTGACAGTCAAACTTTCTATTATATGAACCTCTCCTGAGAGTCCAGTTTTAGATTCCGATGCTACACTTCAGGTTTACTGTATCCTGTGGACCTTGTTATTGACGATGAAACACAGAAATTGCATCCGAATTGAATACAAAAGCCACAATGCCGACTTAAGTACAAGAGGACTGACACTCTAACTCTCTATGATTTGAACCTCTCCTTTGAGTCCAGTTTAAGTATCCGATGCTTCACTTCAGGTTTACTGTATCCCTTGGACCTTCTTATCGACGATGACACACAGAAATTGCATCCGAATTTAATACAAACAGCTCAATGACGACTTAAGTACAAGAGGACAGACACTCTAACTTTCTATGTTTTGAACCTCACCTGTGAGTCCAGTTTTTGGTTCCGATGCTTCACTTCAGGTTTACTGCATCCCGTGGACCTTCTTATTGACGATGAAACACAGAAATTGTATCCGAATTTAATACAAAAGGCACAATGCCGACTTAAGTACAAGAGGACTGACACTGTAACTCTCTATGATTTGAACCTCTCCTGTGAGTCCAGTTTTAGAATCCGATGCCTCGCTTCAGGTTTACTGTATCCCTTGGACCTTCTTATTGACGATGAAACACAGAAATTGCATCCGAATTGAATTCAAAAGGCACAATGCCGACTTAAGTACAAGAGGCCTGACACTCTAACTCTCTTTGATTCGAACCTCTCCTGTGAGTCCAGTATTAGATTCCGATGCTTCACTTCAGGATTACTGTATCCTTTGGACCGTCTTATTGACAATGAAACACAGAAATTGCATCCGAATTTAATACAAAAGGCACAATGCCGACTTAAGTACAAGAGGACTGACACTCTAACTCTCCATGATTTGAACCTCTCCTGTGAGTCCAGTTTTAGATTCCGATGCTTCACCTTAGGTCTACTGTATCCATTGGACCTTCTTATTGACGATGAAAACAGAAATTGCCTCCAAATTTAATACAAAAGGCACAATTCCGACTTTAGTACAAGAGGACGGACTCTCGAACTCTCTATGATTTGAACCTCTCCTGTGAGTCCAGTTTTAGACTCCGATGCTTCACTTCAGGTTTTACTGTACCCCTTGGACCTGCTTATTGACGATGAAACACATAAATTGCATTTGAATTGAATACAAAAGGCACAACGCCGACTTAAGTACAAGAGGACTGACACTCTAACTTTCTATGATTTGAACCTCTCCTCTGAGTCCAGTTTTAGATTCCGATGCTTCACTTCAGGTTTACTGTATCCCTTTTACCTTCTTATTGACGATGAAACACAGAAATTGCATCCAAATTGAATACAAAAGACACAATGCCGACTGAAGTAAAAGAGGACTGACACTTTAACTCTCTATGGTTTGAACCTCTCCTGTGAGTCCAGTTTTAGATTCCGATGCTTCACTTCAGGTTTACTGTATCCGTTGGACCTCCTTATTGACGATGAAACACAGAAATTGCATCCGAATTTTATACAAAAGCCACAATGCCGACTTAAGTACATGAGGACTGACAGTCAAACTTTCTATTATATGAACCTCTCCTGTGAGTCCAGTTTTAGATTCCGATGCTACACTTCAGGTTTACTGTATCCTGTGGACCTTGTTATTGACGATGAAACACAGAAATTGCATCCGATTTTAATACAAAAATCACAATGCCGACTTAAGTACAAAAGGACTGACACTTTAACTTTCTATGATATGAACCTGTCCTGTGAGTCCAGTTATAGACTCCGATGCTTCACTTCAGGTTTACTGAATCCCTTGGACCTTCTTATTGACGATGAAACACAGAAACTGCATCCGAATTTAATACAAAAGGCACAATGCCGACTTAAGTACAAGAGGACTGACACTCTAATTCTCTATGATTAGAACATCTCCTGTGAGTCCAGTTTTAGAATCCGATGCTTCACTTAAGGTGTACTATATCCCTTGGACCTTCTTATTGACGATGAAACACAGATATTGCATCCGAGTTTAATACAAAAGGCACAATGCCGACTTAAGTACAAGAGGACTGACACTCTAACTTTCTATGATTTGAACCCCTTCTGTGTGTCCAGTTTTAGATTCCGGTGCTTCATTTCACTTTTACTGTATCCCTTGGACCATCTTATTGACGATGAAACAAAGAAATTGCTTCCGAATTTAATACAAACGGCACAATGCCGACTTAAGTACAAGTGGACTGACACACTAACTCTACGATTTGAACCTCTCCTGTGAGTCCAGTTTTAGATTCCGTTGCTTCACTTCAGATTTACTGTATACCTTGGACCTTCTTATTGACGGTGAAACACAGAAATTGCATCCGAATTTAATACAAAAGACACAATGCCGACTTAAGTACAAGAGGACTGACACTCTAACTCTCTGTGATTTGAACCTCTCCTGTTAGTCCAGTTTTAGATTCCGATGCTTCACTTCGGGTTTACTGTATCCCTTGGACCTTCTATTGACGATGAAACACAGATATTGCATCCGAATTTAATACAAAAGGCACAATGCCGACGTAAGTACAAGAGGACTGACACTCTAACTCTCTATGATTTGAACCTCTCCAGTGAGTCCAATTTTAGATTCCGATGCTTGAATTCAGGTTTACTGTATCCTTTGGACGTTCTTATTGATGATGAAACACAGAAATTGCATCCAAATTTCATACAAAAGGCACAATGCCGACTTAAGTACAAGAGGACTGACACACTAACACTCTATGATTTGAACCTCTCCTGTGAGTCCAGTTTTAGATTCCGATGCTTCACTTCAGGCTTACTGTATCCCTTTTTCTTTCTTATTGACGATGAAACACAGAAATTGCATCCGAATTGAATACAAA
This sequence comes from Schistocerca americana, assembly GCF_021461395.2. Taxonomy (NCBI): domain Eukaryota; kingdom Metazoa; phylum Arthropoda; class Insecta; order Orthoptera; family Acrididae; genus Schistocerca; species Schistocerca americana. The sequence continues at coordinate 595,097,126 of NC_060124.1, read as the reverse complement.
AGCCACAATGCCGACTTAAGTACAAGAGGACTGACACTCTAACTCTCTATGATTTGAACCTCTCCTTTGAGTCCAGTTTAAGTATCCGATGCTTCACTTCAGGTTTACTGTATCCCTTGGACCTTCTTATCGACGATGACACACAGAAATTGCATCCGAATTTAATACAAACAGCTCAATGACGACTTAAGTACAAGAGGACAGACACTCTAACTTTCTATGATTTGAACCTCACCTGTGAGTCCAGTTTTTGGTTCCGATGCTTCACTTCAGGTTTACTGTATCCCGTGGACCTTCTTATTGACGATGAAACACAGAAATTGCATCCGAATTTAATACAAAAGGCACAATGTTGACTTAAGTACAAGAGGACTGACACTGTAACTCTCTATGATTTGAACCTCTCCTGTGAGTCCAGTTTTAGAATCCGATGCCTCGCTTCAGGTTTACTGTATCCCTTGGACCTTCTTATTGACGATGAAACACAGATATTGCATCCGAATTGAATTCAAAAGGCACAATGCCGACTTAAGTACAAGAGGCCTGACACTCTAACTCTCTTTGATTCGAACCTCTCCTGTGAGTCCAGTATTAGATTCCGATGCTTCACTTCAGGATTACTGTATCCTTTGGACCGTCTTATTGACGATGAAACACAGAAATTGCATCCGAATTTAATACAAAAGGCACAATGCCGACTTAAGTACAAGAGGACTGACACTCTAACTCTCCATGATTTGAACATCTCCTGTGAGTCCAGTTTTAGATTCCGATGCTTCACCTTAGGTCTACTGTATCCATTGGACCTTCTTATTGACGATGAAAACAGAAATTGCATCCAAATTTAATACAAAAGGCACAATTCAGACTTTAGTACAAGAGGACGGACTCTCGAACTCTCTATGATTTGAACCTCTCCTGTGAGTCCAGTTTTAGACTCCGATGCTTCACTTCAGGTTTTACTGTACCCCTTGGACCTACTTATTGACGATGAAACACATAAATTGCATTTGAATTGAATACAAAAGGCACATTCCCGACTTAAGTACAAGAGGACTGACACACTAACACCCTATGATTTGAACCTCTCCTGTGAGTCCAGTTTTAGATTCCGATGCTTCACTTCAGGTTTACTGTATACCTTGGACCTTCTCATTGACGGTGAAACACAGAAATTGCATCCGAATTTAATACAAAAGACACAATGCCGACTTAAGTACAAGAGGACTGACACTCTAACTCTCTATGATTTGAACCTCTCCTGTGAGTCCAGTTTTAGATTCCGATGCTTCACTTCAGCTTTACTGTATCCCTTGGACTTTCTATTGACGATGAAACACAGAAATTGCATCCGAATTTAATACAAAAGGCACAATGCCGACTTAAGTACAAGAGGACTGACACTCTAACTCTCCATGATTTGAACCTCTCCTGTGAGGTTAGTTTTAGAATCCGATGCCTCGCTTCAGGTTTACTGTATCCCTTGGACCTTCTTATTGACGATGAAACACCGAAATTGCATCCGAATTGAATACAAAAGGCACAATGCCGACTTAAGTACAAGAGGCCTGACACTATAACTTTCTTTGATTCGAACCTCTCCTGTGAGTCCAGTATTAGATTCCGATGCTTCACTTCAGGATTACTGTATCCTTTGGACCGTCTTATTGACGATGAAACACAGAAATTGCATCCGAATTTAATACAAAAGGCACAATGCCGACTTAAGTACAAAAGGACGGACACTCGAACTCTCTATGATTTGAACCTCTCCTGTGAGTCCAGTATTAGATTCCGATGCTTCACTTCACGTTTACTGTATCACTTGAACCATCTTATTGACGATGAAACACAGAAATTGCATTCGAATTTAATACAAAATTCACAATGCCTACTTAAGTACAAGAGGACTGACACTCTAACATTCTTTGATTTGAACCTCTCCTGTGAGTCCAGTTTTAGATTCCGATGCTTCACTTCAGGTTTACTGTATCCCTTGGACCTTCTTATTGACGATGAAACACAGATATGACATCCGAATTTAATACAAAATGCACAATGCCGACTTAAGTACAAGAGGACTGACACTCTAACCCTCTATGATTTGAACCTCTCCTTTGAGTCCAGTTTTAGATTCCTATGCTACACTTCAGGTTTTCTGTATCCCGTGGACCTTGTTATTGACGATGAAACACAGAAAATGCATCCGAATTTTATACAAAAGGCACAATGCCGACGTAGGTACAAGAGGACTGACACTCTAACTCTCTATGATTTGAACCTCTCCAGCGAGTCCAACTTTACATTCCGATGCTTGAATTCAGGTTTACTGTATACTTTGGACCTTCCTATTGATGATGAAACACAGACATTGCATCCAAATTTCATACAAAAGGCACAATGCCGACTTAAGTACAAGATGACTGACACACTAACACTCTATGATTTGAACCTCTCCTGTAAGTCCAGTTTTAGATTCCGATGCTTCACTTCAGGCTTACTGTATCCCTTGGCCTTTCTTATTGACGATGAAGCACAGAAATTGCATCCGAATTGAATACAAAAGGCACAATGCCGACTTAAGTACAAGAGGACTGACACTCTAACTCTCTATGATTTGAACCTCTCCTTTGAGTCCAGGTTTTGATTCCGATGCTTCACTTCAGGTTTACTGTATCCCTTGGACCTTCTTATCGACGATGAAACACAGAAATTGCGTCGGAATTTAATACAAAGAGCTCAATGACGACTTAAGTACAAGAGGACTGACACTGTAACTCTCTATGATTTGAACCTCTCCTGTGAGTAAAGTTTAAGAATCCGATGCCTCGCTTCAGGTTTACTGTATCCCGTGGACCTTCTTATTGACGATGAAACTCAGAAATTGCATCCGAATTTAATACAAAAGGCACAATGCCGACTTAAGTACAAGAGGACTGACACTCTAACTCTCCATGATTTGAACCTCTCCTGTGAGTCCAGTTTTAGATTCCGATGCTTCACCTTAGGTCTACTGTATCCATTGGACCTTCTTATTGACGATGAAAACAGAAATTGCATCCAAATTTAATACAAAAGGCACAATTCCGACTTTAGTACAAGAGGACGGACTCTCGAACTCTCTATGATTTGAACCTCTCCTGTGAGTCCAGTTTTAGACTCCGATGCTTCACTTCAGGTTTTACTGTACCCCTTGGACCTGCTTATTGACGATGAAACCCATAAATTGCATTTGAATTGAATACAAAAGGCACATTCCCGACTTAAGTACAAGAGGACTGACACACTAACACCCTATGATTTGAACCTCTCCTGTGAGTCCAGTTTTAGATTCAGATGCTTCACTTCAGGTTTACTGTATACCTTGGACCTTCTCATTGACGGTGAAACACAGAAATTGCATCCGAATTTAATACAAAAGACACAATGCCGACTTAAGTACAAGAGGACTGACACTCTAACTCTCTATGATTTGAACCTCTCCTGTGAGTCCAGTTTTAGATTCCGATGCTTCACTTCAGGTTTACTGTATCCCTTGGACTTTCTATTGACGATGAAACACAGATATTGCATCCGAATTTAATACAAAAGGCACAATGCCGACGTAGGTACAAGAGGACTGACACTTTAACTCTCTGTGATTTGAACCTCTCCAGCGAGTCCAACTTTACATTCCGATGCTTGAATTCAGGTTTACTGTATCCTTTGAACCTTCTTATTGATGATGAAACACAGAAATTGCATCCAAATTTCATACAAAAGGCACAATGCCGACTTAAGTACAAGAGGACTGACACACTAACACTCTATGATTTGAACCTCTCCTGTAAGTCCAGTTTTAGATTCCGATGCTTCACTTCAGGCTTACTGTATCGCTTGGCCTTTCTTATTGACGATGAAGCACAGAAATTGAATCCGAATTGAATACAAAAGGCACAATGCCGACTTAAGTACAAGAGGACTGACACTCTAACTCTCTATGATTTGAACCTCTCCTGTGAGTCCAGTTTTAGATTCCGATGCTTCACTTCAGGTTTACTGTATCCCTTGGACTTTCTATTGACGATGAGACACAGATATTGCATCCGAATTTAATACAAAAGGCACAATGCCGACGTAGGTACAAGAGGACTGACACTCTAACTCTCTATGATTTGAACCTCTCCAGCGAGTCCAACTTTACATTCCGATGCTTGAATTCTGGTTTACTGTATCCTATGGACCTTCTTATTGATGATGAAACACAGAAATTGCATCCAAATTTCATACAAAAGGCACAATGCCGACTTAAGTTCAAGAGGACTGACACACTAACACTCTATGATTTGAACCTCTCCTGTAAGTCCAGTTTTAGATTCCGATGCTTCACTTCAGGCTTACTGTATCCCTTGGCCTTTCTTATTGACGATGAAGCACAGAAATTGCATCCGAATTGAATACAAAAGGCACAATGCCGGCTTAAGTACAAGAGGACTGACACTCTAACTCTCTATGATTTGAACCTCTCCTTTGAGTCCAGTTTTTGATTCCGATGCTTCACTTCAGGTTTACTGTATCCCTTGGACCTTCTTACCGACGATGAAACACAGAAATTGCATCGGAATTTAATACAAAGAGCTCAATGACGACTTAAGTACAAGAGGACTGACACTGTAACTCTCTATGATTTGAACCTCTCCTGTGAGTCCAGTTTAAGAATCAGATGCCTCGCTTCAGGTTTACTGTATCCCTTGGACCTTCTTATTGACGATGAAACACAGAAATTGCATCCGAATTTAATACAAAAGGCACAATGCCGACTTAAGTACAAGAGGACTGACCCTCTAACTCTCCATGACTTGAACCTCTCTTGTGAGTCCAGTTTTAGATTCCGATGCTTCACTTCAGGTTTACTGTATCCCTTGGACCTTCTATTGACGATGAAACACAGATATTGCATCCGAATTTAATACAAAAGGCACAATGCCGACGTAGGGTCAAGAGGACTGACACTCTAACTCTCTATGATTTGAACCTCTCCAGTGAGTCCAGTTTTAGATTCCGATGCTTGAATTCAGGTTTACTGTATCCTTTGGACCTTCTTATTGATGATGAAACACAGAAATTGCATCCAAATTTCATATAAAAGGCACAATGCCGACTTAAGTACAAGAGGACTGACACACTAACACTCTATGATTTGAACCTCTCCTGTGAGTCCAGTTTTAGATTCCGATGCTTCACTTCAGGCTTACTGTATCCCTTGGCCTTTCTTATTGACGATGAAGCACAGATATTGAATCCGAATTGAATACAAAAGGCACAATGCCGACTTAAGTACAAGAGGACTGACACTCTAACTCTCTATGATTTGAACCTCTCCTGTGAGTCCAGTTTTAGATTCCGATGCTTCACTTAAGGTTTACTGTATCCCTTGGACTTTCTATTGACGATGAAACACAGATATTGCATCCGAATTTAATACAAAAGGCACAATGCCGACGTAGGTACAAGAGGACTGACACTCTAACTCTCTATGATTTGAACCTCTCCAGCGAGTCCAACTTTACATTCCGATGCTTGAATTCAGGTTTACTGTATCCTTTGGACCCTCTTATTGATGATGAAACACAGAAATTGCATCCAAATTTCATACAAAAGGCACAATGCCGACTTAAGTACAAGAGGACTGACACACTAACACTCTATGATTTGAACCTCTCCTGTAAGTCCAGTTTTAGATTCCGATGCTTCACTTCAGGCTTACTGTATCCCTTGGCCTTTCTTATTGACGATGAAGCACAGAAATTGCATCCGAATTGAATACAAAAGGCACAATGCCGACTTAAGTACAAGAGGACTGACACTCTAACTCTCTATGATTTGAACCTCTCCTTTGAGTCCAGTTTTTGATTCCGATGCTTCACTTCAGGTTTACTGTATCCCTTGGACCTTCTTACCGACGATGAAACACAGAAATTGCATCGGAATTTAATAGAAAGAGCTCAATGACGACTTAATTACAAGAGGACTGACACTGTAACTCTCTATGATTTGAACCTCTCCTGTGAGTCCAGTTTAAGAATCCGATGCCTCGCTTCAGGTTTACTGTATCCCTTGGACCTTCTTATTGACGATGAAACACAGAAATTGCATCCGAATTTAATACAAAAGGCACATTGCCGACTTAAGTACAAGAGGACTGACACTCTTACTCTCCATGACTTGAACCTCTCTTGTGAGTCCAGTTTTAGATTCCGATGCTTCACTTCAGGTTTACTGTATCCCTTGGACCTTCTATTGACGATGAAACACAGATATTGCATCCGAATTTAATACAAAAGGCACAATGCCGACGTAGGGTCAAGAGGACTGACACTCTAACTCTCTATGATTTGAACCTCTCCAGTGAGTCCAGTTTTAGATTCCGATGCTTGAATTCAGGTTTACTGTATCCTTTGGACCTTCTTATTGATGATGAAACACAGAAATTGCATCCAAATTTCATACAAAAGGCACAATGCCGACTTAAGTAAAAGAGGACTGACACACTAACACTATATGATTTGAACCTCTCCTGTGAGTCCAGTTTTAGATTCCGATGCTTCACTTCAGGCTTACTGTATCCCTTGGACCTTCTTATTGACGATGAAACACAGAAATTGCATCCGAATTTAATACAAAAGGCACAATGCCGACTTAAGTACAAGAGGACTGACACTGTAACTCTCCATGATTTGACCTCTCCTGTGAGGTTAGTTTTAGAATCCGATGCCTCGCTTCAGGTTTACTGTATCCCTTGGACCTTCTTATTGACGATGAAACACCGAAATTGCATCCGAATTGAATACAAAAGGCATAATGCCGACTTAAGTACAAGAGGCCTGACACTACAACTTTCTTTGATTCGAACCTCTCCTGTGAGTCCAGTATTAGATTCCGATGCTTCACTTCAGGATTACTGTATCCTTTGGACCGTCTTATTGACGATGAAACACAGAAATTGCATCCGAATTTAATACAAAAGGCACAATGCCCACTTAAGTACAAAAGGACGGAAACTCGAACTCTCTATGATTTGAACCTCTTCTGTGAGTCCAGTATTAGATTCCGATGCTTCACTTCACGTTTACTGTATCACTTGAACCATCTTATTGACGATGAAACACAGAAATTGCATTCGAATTTAATACAAAATTCACAAAGCCTACTTAAGTACAAGAGGACTGACACTCTAACATTCTTTGATTTGAACCTCTCCTGTGAGTCCAGTTTTAGATTCCGATGCTTCACTTCAGGTTTACTGTATCCCTTGGACCTTCTTATTGACGATGAAACACAGAAATGACATCCGAATTTAATACAAAAGGCACAATGCCGACTTAAGTACAAGAGGACTGACAGTCTAACGCTCTACGATTTGAACCTCTCCTGTGAGTCCAGTTTTAGATTCCGATGCTACACTTCAGGTTTTCTGTATCCCGTGGACCTTGTTATTGACGATGAAACACAGAAAATGCATCCGAATTTAATACAAAAGGCACAATGCCGACGTAAGTACAAGAGGACTGACACGCTAACTCTCTATGATTTGAACCTCTCCAGTGAGTCCAGTTTTAGATTCCGATGCTTGAATTCAGGTTTACTGTATCCTTTGGACCTTCTTATTGATGATGAAACACAGAAATTGCATCCAAATTTCATTCAAAAGGCACAATGCCCACTTAAGTAAAAGAGGTCTGACACACTAACACTCTATGATTTGAACCTCTCCTGTGAGTCCAGTTTTAGATTCCGATGCTTCACTTCAGGCTTACTGTATTCCTTGGCCTTTCTCATTGACGATGAAACACAGAAATTGCATCCGAATTGAATACAAAAGGCACAATGCCGACTTAAGTACAAGAGGACTGACACTCTAACTCTCTATGATTTGAACCTCTCCTTTGAGTCAGGTTTAGATTCCGATGCTTCACTTCAGGTTTACTGTATCCCTTGTACCTTCTTATCGACGATGACACACAGAAATTGCATCCGAATTTATTACAAAAAGCTCAATGACGACTTAAGTACAAGAGGACAGACACTCTAACTTTCTATGATTGAACCTCACCTGTGAGTTAAGTTTTTGGTTCCGATGCTTCACTTCAGGTTTACTGTATCCCTTGGACCTTCTTATTGACGATGAAACACAGAAAATGCATCCGAATTTAATACAAAAGGCACAATGCCGACTTAAGTACAAGAGGACTGACACTGTAACTCTCTATGATTTGAACCTCTCCTGTGAGTCCAGTTTTAGAATCCGATGCCTCGCTTCAGGTTTACTGTATCCCTTGGACCTTCTTATTGACGATGAAACACAGAAATTGCATCCGAATTGAATACAAAAGGAACAATGCCGATTTAAGTACAAGAGGCCTGACATTCTAATTCTCTTTGATTCGAACCTCTCCTGTGAGTCCAGTATTAGATTCCGATGCTTCGCTTCAGGATTACTGTATCCTTTGGACCGTCTTATTGACGATGAAACACAGAAATTGCATCCGAAATTAATACAAAAGGCACAATGCCGACTTAAGTACAAAAGGACTGACACTCTAACTCTCCATGATTTGAACCTCTCCTGTGAGTCCAGTTTTAGATTCCGATGCTTCACTTCAGGTTTACTGTATCCCTTGGACCTTCTATTGACGATGAAACACAGATATTGCATCCGAATTTAATACAAAAGGCACAATGCCGACGTAGGTACAAGATGACTGACACTCTAACTCTCTATGATTTGAACCTCTCCAGTGAGTCCAGTTTTAGATTCCGGTGCTTGAATTCAGGTTTACTGTATCCTTTGGACCTTCTTATTGATGATGAAACACAGAAATTGCATCCAAATTTCATACAAAAGGCACAATGCCGACTTAAGTACAAGAGGACTGACACACTAACACTCTATGATTTGAAACTCTCCTGTGAGTCCAGTTTTAGTTTCCGATGCTTCACTTCAGGCTTAGTGTATCCCTTGGCCTTTCTTATTGACGATGAAACACAGAAATTGCATCCGAATTGAATACAAAAGGCACAATGCCGACTTAAGTACAAGAGGACTGACACCCTAACTCTCTATGATTTGAACCTGTCCTTTGAGTCCAGTTTTAGATTCCGATGCTTTACTTCAGGTTTACTGTATCCCTTGGACCTTGTTATCGACGATGACACACAGAAATTGCATCCGAATTTATTACAAAAAGCTCAATGACGACTTAGATACAAGAGGACAGACACTCTAACTTTCTATGATTTGAACCCCACCTGTGATTTAAGTTTTTGGTTCCGATGCTTCACTTCAGGTTTACTGTATCCCTTGGACCTTCTTATTGACGATGAAACACAGAAATTGCATCCGAAGTTAATACAAAAGGCACAATGCCGACTTAAGTACAAGAGGACTGACACCGTAACTCTCTATGATTTGAACCTCTCCTGTGAGTCCAGTTTTAGAATCCGATGCCTCGCTTCAGGTTTACTGTATCCCTTGGACCTTCTTATTGACGATGAAACACAGAAATTGCATCCGAATTGAATACAAAAGGCACAATGCCGACTTAAGTACAAGAGGCCTGACACTCTAACTCTCTTTGATTCGAACCTCTCCTGTGAGTCCAGTATTAGATTCCGATGCTTCACTTCAGGATTACTGTATCCTTTGGACCGTCTTATTGACGATGAAACACAGAAATTGCATCCGAATTTAATACAAAAGGCACAATGCCGACTTAAGTACAATAGGACTGACACTCTAACTCTCCATGACTTGAACCTCTCCTGTGAGTCCAGTTTTGTATTCCGATGCTTCACCTTAGGTCTACTGTATCCATTGGACCTTCTTATTGACGATGAAAACAGAAATTGCATCCAAATTTAATACAAAAGGCACAAACCTGACTTAAGTACAAGAAGACGCACACTCGAACTCTCTATGATTTGAACCTCTCCTGTGAGTCCAGTTTTAGATTCCGATGCTTGAATTCAGGTTTTCTGTATCCCTTGGACCTTCTATTGACGATGAAACACAGATATTGCATCCGAATTTAATACAAAAGGCACAATGCCGACGTAGGTACAAGATGACTGACACTCTAACTCTCTATGATTTGAACCTCTCCAGTGAGTCCAGTTTTAGATTCCGATGCTTGAATTCAGGTTTACTGTATCCTTTCGACCTTCTTATTGATGATGAAACACAGAAATTGCATTCAAATTTCATACAAAAGGCACAATGCCGACTTAAGTACAAGAGGACTGACACTCTAACTCTCTATGATTTGAACCTCTCCTTTGAGTCCAGTTTTAGATTCCGATGCTTCACTTCAGGTTTACTGTATCCCTTGTACCTTCTTATCGACGATGACACACAGAAATTGCATCCGAATTTATTACAAAAAGCTCAATGACGACTTAAGTACAAGAGGACAGACACTCTAACTTTCTATGATTGAACCTCACCTGTGAGTTAAGTTTTTGGTTCCGATGCTTCACTTCAGGTTTACTGTATCCCTTGGACCTTCTTATTGACGATGAAACACAGAAAATGCATCCGAATTTAATACAAAAGGCACAATGCCGACTTAAGTACAAGAGGACTGACACTGTAACTCTCTATGCTTTGAACCTCTCCTGTGAGTCCAGTTTTAGAATCCGATGCCTCGCTTCAGGTTTACTGTATCCCTTGGACCTTCTTATTGACGATGAAACACAGAAATTGCATCCGAATTGAATACAAAAGGAACAATGCCGACTTAAGTACAAGAGGCCTGACACTCTAATTCTCTTTGATTCGAACCTCTCCTGTGAGTCCAGTATTAGATTCCGATGCTTCGCTTCAGGATTACTGTATCCTTTGGACCGTCTTATTGACGATGAAACACAGAAATTGCATCCGAAATTAATACAAAAGGCACAATGCCGACTTAAGTACAAAAGGACTGACACTCTAACTCTCCATGATTTGAACCTCTCCAGTGAGTCCAGTTTTAGATTCCGATGCTTCACTTCAGGTTTACTGTATCCCTTGGACCTTCTATTGACGATGAAACACAGATATTGCATCCGAATTTAATACAAAAGGCACAATGCCGACGTAGGTACAAGATGACTGACACTCTAACTCTCTATGATTTGAACCTCTCCAGTGAGTCCAGTTTTAGATTCCGGTGCTTGAATTCAGGTTTACTGTATCCTTTGGACCTTCTTATTGATGATGAAACACAGAAATTGCATCCAAATTTCATACAAAAGGCACAATGCCGACTTAAGTACAAGAGGACTGACACACTAACACTCTATGATTTGAAACTCTCCTGTGAGTCCAGTTTTAGTTTCCGATGCTTCACTTCAGGCTTAGTGTATCCCTTGGCCTTTCTTATTGACGATGAAACACAGAAATTGCATCCGAATTGAATACAAAAGGCACAATGCCGACTTAAGTACAAGAGGACTGACACCCTAACTCTCTATGATTTGAACCTCTCCTTTGAGTCCAGTTTTAGATTCCGATGCTTTACTTCAGGTTTACTGTATCCCTTGGACCTTGTTATCGACGATGACACACAGAAATTGCATCCGAATTTATTACAAAAAGCTCAATGACGACTTAGATACAAGAGGACAGACACTCTAACTTTCTATGATTTGAACCCCACCTGTGATTAAGGTTTTTGGTTCCGATGCTTCACTTCAGGTTTACTGTATCCCTTGGACCTTCTTATTGACGATGAAACACAGAAATTGCATCCGAAGTTAATACAAAAGGCACAATGCCGACTTAAGTACAAGAGGACTGACACCGTAACTCTCTATGATTTGAACCTCTCCTGTGAGTCCAGTTTTAGAATCCGATGCCTCGCTTCAGGTTTACTGTATCCCTTGGACCTTCTTATTGACGATGAAACACAGAAATTGCATCCGAATTGAATACAAAAGGCACAATGCCGACTTAAGTACAAGAGGCCTGACACTCTAACTCTCTTTGATTCGAACCTCTCCTGTGAGTCCAGTATTAGATTCCGATGCTTCACTTCAGGATTACTGTATCCTTTGGACCGTCTTATTGACGATGAAACACAGAAATTGCATCCGAATTTAATACAAAAGGCACAATGCCGACTTAAGTACAATAGGACTGACACTCTAACTCTCCATGACTTGAACCTGTCCTGTGAGTCCAGTTTTGTATTCCGATGCTTCACCTTAGGTCTACTGTATCCATTGGACCTTCTTATTGACGATGAAAACAGAAATTGCATCCAAATTTAATACAAAAGGCACAAACCTGACTTAAGTACAAGAAGACGCACACTCGAACTCTCTATGATTTGAACCTCTCCTGTGAGTCCAGTTTTAGATTCCGATGCTTGAATTCAGGTTTTCTGTATCCCTTGGACCTTCTATTGACGATGAAACACAGATATTGCATCCGAATTTAATACAAAAGGCACAATGCCGACGTAGGTACAAGATGACTGACACTCTAACTCTCTATGATTTGAACCTCTCCAGTGAGTCCAGTTTTAGATTCCGATGCTTGAATTCAGGTTTACTGTATAATTTCGACCTTCTTATTGATGATGAAACACAGAAATTGCATTCAAATTTCATACAAAAGGCACAATGCCGACTTAAGTACAAGAGGACTGACACTCTAACTCTCTATAATTTGAACCTCTCCTTTGAGTCCAGTTTTAGATTCCGATGCTTCACTTCAGGTTTACTGTATCCCTTTAACCTTGTTATGGACGATGACACACAGAAATTGCATCCGAATTTATTACAAAAAGCTCAATGACCACTTAAATACAAGAGGACAGACACTCTAACTTTCTGTGATTTGAACCCCACCTGTGAGTTACGTTTTTGGTTCCGATGCTTCACTTCAGGTTTACTGTATCCCTTGGACCTTCTTATTGACGATGAAACACAGAAATTGCATCCGAAGTTAATACAAAAGGCACAATGCCGACTTAAGTACAAGAGGACTGACACTGTAACTCTCTATGATTTGAACCTCTCCTGTGAGTCCAGTTTTAGAATCCGATGCCTCGCTTCAGGTTTACTGTATCCCTTGGACCTTCTTATTGACGATGAATCACAGAAATTGCATCCGAATTGAATACAAAAGGCACAATGCCGACTTAAGTACAAGAGGCCTGACACTCTAACTCTCTTTGATTCGAACCTCTCCTGTGAGTCCAGTACTAGATTCCGATGCTTCACTTCCGGATTACTGTATCTTTTGGACCGTCTTATTGACGATGAAACACAGAAATTGCATCCAAATTTAATACAAAAGGCACAATGCCGACTTAAGTACAAGAGGACGGACACTCGAACACTCTATGATTTGAACCTCTCCTGTGAGTCCAGTTTTAGATTCCGATGCTTCACTTCAGGTTTTACTGTATCCCTTGGACCTTCTTCTTGACGATGAAACACAGAGAATGCATTCGAATTGAATACAAAAGACACAATGCCGACCTAAGTACAAGAGGACTGACACTCTAACTCTCTATGATTTGAACCTCTCCTGTGAGTCCAGTTTTAGATTCCGATGCTTCACTTCACGTTTACTGTATCCCTTGGACCTTCTTATTGACGATGAAACACAGAAATGACATCCGAATTTAATACAAGAGGCACAATGCCGACTTAAGTACAAGAGGACTGACAGTCTAACTCTCTATGATTTGAACCTCTCCTGTGAGTCCAGTTTTAGATTCCGATGCTACACTTCATGTTTTCTGTATCTCGTGGACCTTGTTATTGACGATGAAACACAGAAAATGCATCCGAATTTAATACAAAAGGCACAATGCCGACGTAAGTACAAGAGGACTGACACGCTAACTCTCTATGATTTGAACCTCTCCAGTGAGTCCAGTTTTAGATTCCGATGCTTGAATTCAGGTTTACTGTATCCTTTGGACCTTCTTATTGATGATGAAACACAGAAATTGCATCCAAATTTCATACAAAAGGCACAATGCCGACTTAAGTACAAGAGGACTGACACACTAACCCTCTATGATTTGAACCTCTCCTGTGAGTGCAGTTTTAGATTCCGATGCTTCACTTCAGGCTTACTGTATCCCTTGGCCTTTCTTATTGACGATGAAACACAGAAATTGCATCCGAATTGAATACAAAAGGCACAATGCCGACTTAAGTACAAGAGGAATGACACTCTAACTCTCTATGATTTGAACCTCTCCTTTGAGTCTAGTTTTAGATTCCGATGCTTCACTTCAGGTTTACTGTATCTCTTGGACATTCTTATCGACGATGACACACAGAAATTGCATAAGAAATTTATTACAAAAAGCTCAATGACGACTTAAGTACAAGAGGACAGACACTCTAACTTTCTATGATTTGAACCTCACCTGTGAGTTACGTTTTTGGTTCCGATGCTTCACTTCAGGTTTACTGTATCCCTTGGACCTTCTTATTGACGATGAAACACAGAAATTGCATCCGAATTTAATAGAAAAGGCACAATGCCGACTTAAGTACAAGAGGACTGACACTGTAACTCTCTATGATTTGAACCTCTCCTGTGAGTCCAGTTTTAGAATCCGATGCCTCGCTTCAGGTTTACTGTATCCCTCGGACCTTCTTATTGACGATGAAACACAGAAATTGCGTCCGAATTGAATACAAAAGGCACAATGCCGACTTAAGTACAAGAGGCCTGACACTCTAACTCTCTTTGATTCGAACCTCTCTTGTGAGTCCAGTATTAGATTCCAATTCTTCACTTCAGGATTACTGTATCCTTTGGACCGTCTTATTGACGATGAAACACAGAAATTGCATCCGAATTTAATACAAAAGGCACAATGCCGACTTAAGTACCAGAGGACTGACACTCTGACTCTCCATGATTTGAACCTCACCTGTGAGTCCAGTTTTAGATTCCGATGCTTCACTTCAGGTTTTACTGTACCCCTTGGACCCTCTTATTGACGATGAAACACATAAATTGCATTCGAATTGAATACAAAAGGCACAATGCCGACTTAAGTACAAGAGGATTGACACACTAACACTCTACGATTTGAACCTCTCCTGTGAGTCCAGTTTTAGATTCCGATGCTTCACATCAGGTTTACTGTACACCTTGGACCTTCTTATTGACGGTGAAACACAGAAATTGCATCCGAATTTAATACAAAAGACACAATGCCGGCTTAAGTACAAGAGGACTGACACTCTACTTCTCTATGATTTGAACCTCTCCTGTGAGTTCAGTTTTAGATTCCGATGCTTCACTTCAGGTTTACTGTATCCCTTGGACCTTCTATTGACGATGAAACACAGATATTGCATCCGAATTTAATACAAAAGGCACAATGCCGACGTAGGTACAAGAGGACTGACACTCTAACTCTCTATGATTTGAACCTCTCCAGTGAGTCCAGTTTTAGATTCCGATGCTTGAATTCAGGTTTACTGTATCCTTTGGACCTTCTTATTGATGATGAAACACAGAAATTGAATCCAAATTTCATACAAAAGGCACAATGCCGACTTAAGCACAAGAGGACTGAAACACTAACACTCTATGATTTGAACCTCTCCTGTGAGACCAGTTTTAGATTCCGATGCCTCACTTCAGGCTTACTGTATCCCTTGGCCTTTCTTATTGACGATGAAACACAGAAATTGCATCCGAATTGAATACAAAAGGCACAATGCCGACTTAAGTACAAGAGGACTGACACTCTAACTTTCTATGATTTGAACCTCACCTGTGAGTCCAGTTTTTGGTTCCGATGCTTCACTTCAGGTTTACTGTATCCCTTGGACCTTCTTATTGACGATGAAACACAGAAATTGCATCCGAAGTTAATACAAAAGGCACAATGCCGACTTAAGTACAAGAGGACTGACACTGTAACTCTCTATGATTTGAACCTCTCCTGTGAGTCCAGTTTTAGAATCCGATGCCTCGCTTCAGGTTTACTGTATCCCTTGGACCTTCTTATTGGCGATGAATCACAGAAATTGCATCCGAATTGAATACAAAAGGCACAATGCCGACTTAAGTACAAGAGGCCTGACACTCTAACTCTCTTTGATTCGAACCTCTCCTGTGAGTCCAGTAATAGATTCCGATGCTTCACTTCAGGATTACTGTATCCTTTGGACCGTCTTATTGACGATGAAACACAGAAATTGCATCCAAATTTAATACAAAAGGCACAATGCCGACTTAAGTACAAGAGGACGGACACTCGAACACACTATGATTTGAACCTCTCCTGTGAGTCCAGTTTTAGATTCCGATGCTTCACTTCAGGTTTTACTGTATCCCTTGGACCTTCTTCTTGACGATGAAACACAGTGAATGCATTCGAATTGAATACAAAAGACACAATGCCGACTTAAGTACAAGAGGACTGACACTCTAACTCTCTAGGATTTGAACCTCTCCTGTGAGTCCAGTTTTAGATTCCGATGCTTCACATCACGTTTACTGTATCACTTGAACCTTCTTATTGACGATGAAACACAGAAATTGCATTCGAATTTAATACAAAATTCACAATGCCTACTTAAGTACAAGAGGACTGACACTCTAACATTCTTTGATTTGAACCTCTCCTGTGAGTCCAGTTTTAGATTCCAATGCTTCACTTCAGGTTTACTGTATCCCTTGGACCTTCTTATTGACGATGAAACACAGAAATGACATCCGAATTTAATACAAAAGGCACAATGCCGACTTAAGTACAAGAGGACTGACAGTCTAACTCTCTATGATTTGAACCTCTCCTGTGAGTCCAGTTTTAGATTCCGATGCTACACTTCATGTTTTCTGTATCCCGTGGACCTTGTTATTGACGATGAAACACAGAAAATGCATCCGAATTTAATACAAAAGGCACAATGCCGACGTAAGTACAAGAGGACTGACACGCTAACTCTCTATGATTTGAACCTCTCCAGTGAGTCCAGTTTTAGATTGCGATGCTTGAATTCAGGTTTACTGTATCCCTCGGACCTTCTTATTGACGATGAAACACAGAAATTGCGTCCGAATTGAATACAAAAGGCACAATGCCGACTTAAGTACAAGAGGCCTGACACTCTAACTCTCTTTGATTCGAACCTCTCTTGTGAGTCCAGTATTAGATTCCAATTCTTCACTTCAGGATTACTGTATCCTTTGGACCGTCTTATTGACGATGAAACACAGAAATTGCATCCGAATTTAATACAAAAGGCACAATGCCGACTTAAGTACCAGAGGACTGACACTCTAACTCTCCATGATTTGAACCTCTCCTGTGAGTCCAGTTTTAGATTCCGATGCTTCACTTCAGGTTTTACTGTACCCCTTGGACCTTCTTATTGACGATGAAACACATAAATTGCATTCGAATTGAATACAAAAGGCACAATGCCGACTTAAGTACAAGAGGATTGACACACTAACACTCTACGATTTGAACCTCTCCTGTGAGTCCAGTTTTAGATTCCGATGCTTCACATCAGGTTTACTGTACACCTTGGACCTTCTTATTGACGGTGAAACACAGAAATTGCATCCGAATTTAATACAAAAGACACAATGCCGGCTTAAGTACAAGAGGACTGACACTCTACTTCTCTATGATTTGAACCTCTCCTGTGAGTTCAGTTTTAGATTCCGATGCTTCACTTCAGGTTTACTGTATCCCTTGGACCTTCTATTGACGATGAAACACAGATATTGCATCCGAATTTAATACAAAAGGCACAATGCCGACGTAGGTACAAGAGGACTGACACTCTAACTCTCTATGATTTGAACCTCTCCAGTGAGTCCAGTTTTAGATTCCGATGCTTGAATTCAGGTTTACTGTATCCTTTGGACCTTCTTATTGATGATGAAACACAGAAATTGAATCCAAATTTCATACAAAAGGCACAATGCCGACTTAAGCACAAGAGGACTGAAACACTAACACTCTATGATTTGAACCTCTCCTGTGAGACCAGTTTTAGATTCCGATGCCTCACTTCAGGCTTACTGTATCCCTTGGCCTTTCTTATTGACGATGAAACACAGAAATTGCATCCGAATTGAATACAAAAGGCACAATGCCGACTTAAGTACAAGAGGACTGACACTCTAACTCTCTATGATTTGAACCTCTCCTTTGAGTCCAGTTTTTGATTCCGATGCTTCACTTCAGGTTTACTGTATCCCTTGGACCTTCTTATCGACGATGAAACACAGAAATTGCATCCGAATTTAATACAAAAAGCTCAATGACGACTTAAGTACAAGAGGACACACACTCTAACTTTCTATGATTTGAACCTCACCTGTGAGTCCAGTTTTTGGTTCCGATGCTTCACTTCAGGTTTACTGTATCCCTTGGACCTTCTTATTGACGATGAAACACAGAAATTGCATCCGAAGTTAATACAAAAGGCACAATGCCGACTTAAGTACAAGAGGACTGACACTGTAACTCTCTATGATTTGAACCTCTCCTGTGAGTCCAGTTTTAGAATCCGATGCCTCGCTTCAGGTTTACTGTATCCCTTGGACCTTCTTATTGACGATGAATCACAGAAATTGCATCCGAATTGAATACAAAAGGCACAATGCCGACTTAAGTACAAGAGGCCTGACACTCGAACACACTATGATTTGAACCTCTCCTGTGAGTCCAGTTTTAGATTCCGATGCTTCACTTCAGGTTTTACTGTATCCCTTGGACCTTCTTCTTGACGATGAAACACAGTGAATGCATTCGAATTGAATACAAAAGACACAATGCCGACTTAAGTACAAGAGGACTGACACTCTAACTCTCTAGGATTTGAACCTCTCCTGTGAGTCCAGTTTTAGATTCCGATGCTTCACATCACGTTTACTGTATCACTTGAACCTTCTTATTGACGATGAAACACAGAAATTGCATTCGAATTTAATACAAAATTCACAATGCCTACTTAAGTACAAGAGGACTGACACTCTAACATTCTTTGATTTGAACCTCTCCTGTGAGTCCAGTTTTAGATTCCAATGCTTCACTTCAGGTTTACTGTATCCCTTGGACCTTCTTATTGACGATGAAACACAGAAATGACATCCGAATTTAATACAAAAGGCACAATGCCGACTTAAGTACAAGAGGACTGACAGTCTAACTCTCTATGATTTGAACCTCTCCTGTGAGTCCAGTTTTAGATTCCGATGCTACACTTCATGTTCTCTGTATCCCGTGGACCTTGTTATTGACGATGAAACACAGAAAATGCATCCGAATTTAATACAAAAGGCACAATGCCGACGTAAGTACAAGAGGACTGACACGCTAACTCTCTATGATTTGAACCTCTCCAGTGAGTCCAGTTTTAGATTCCGATGCTTGAATTCAGGTTTACTGTATCCCTCGGACCTTCTTATTGACGATGAAACACAGAAATTGCGTCCGAATTGAATACAAAAGGCACAATGCCGACTTAAGTACAAGAGGCCTGACACTCTAACTCTCTTTGATTCGAACCTCTCTTGTGAGTCCAGTATTAGATTCCGACTCTTCACTTCAGGATTACTGTATCCTTTGGACCGTCTTATTGACGATGAAACACAGAAATTGCATCCGAATTTAATACAAAAGGCACAATGCCGACTTAAGTACCAGAGGACTGACACTCTAACTCTCCATGATTTGAACCTCTCCTGTGAGTCCAGTTTTAGATTCCGATGCTTCACTTCAGGTTTTACTGTACCCCTTGGACCTTCTTATAGACGATGAAACACATAAATTGCATTCGAATTAAATACAAAAGGCTCAATGCCAACTTAAGTACAAGAGGATTGACACACTAACACTCTACGATTTGAACCTCTCCTGTGAGTCCAGTTTTAGATTCCGATGCTTCACATCAGGTTTACTGTACACCTTGGACCTTCTTATTGACGGTGAAACACAGAAATTGCATCCGAATTTAATACAAAAGACACAATGCTGACTTAAGTACAAGAGGACTGACACTCTACTTCTCTATGATTTGAACCTCTCCTGTGAGTCCAGTATTAGATTCCGATGCTTCACTTCAGGATTACTGTATCCTTTGGACCGTCTTATTGACGATGAAACACAGAAATTGCATCCGAATTTAATACAATAGGCACAATGCCGACTTAAGTACAAGAGGACTGACACTCTAACTCTCCATGACTTGAACCTCTCCTGTGAGTCCAGTTTTAGATTCCGATGCTTCACCTTAGGTCTACTGTATCCATTGGACCTTCTTATTGACGATGAAAACATAAATTGCATCCAAATTTAATACAAAAGGCACAATGCCGACTTAAGTACAAGAGGACGGACACTCGAACTCTCTATGATTTGAACCTCTCCTGTGAGTCCAGTTTTAGATTCCGATGCTTCACTTCACGTTTACTGTATCACTTGAACCTTCTTATTGACGATGAAACACAGAAATTGCATTCGAATTTAATACAAAATTCACAATGCCTACTTAAGTAGAAGAGGACTGACACTCTAACATTCTTTGATTTGAACCTCTCCTGTGAGTCCAGTTTTAGATTCCGATGCTTCACTTCAGGTTTACTGTATCCCTTGGGCCTTCTTATTGACGATGAAACACAGAAATGACATCCGAATTTAATACAAAAGGCACAATGCCGACTTAAGTACAAGAGGACTGACATTCTAACTCTCTATGATTTGAACCTCTCCTGTGAGTCCAGTTTTAGATTCCGATGTTACACTTCAGGTTTTCTGTATCCCGTGGACCTTGTTATTGACGATGAAACACAGAAAATGCATCCGAATTTAATACAAAAATCAGAATGCCGACTTAAGTACAAGAGGACTGACACTTTAACTTTCTATGATATGAACCTCTCCTGTGAGTACAGTTTTAGATTCCGATGCTTCACTTCAGGTTTACTGAATTCCTTGGACCTTCTTATTGACGATGAAACACAGAAATTGCATCCGAATTGAATACAAAAGGCACAATGCCGACTTACGTACAAGAGGACTGACACACTAACACTCTATGATTTGAACCTCTCCTGTGAGTCCAGTTTTAGTTTCCGATGCTTCACTTCATGCTTACTGTATCCCTTGGACCTTCTTATTGACGATGAAACACAGAAATTGCATCCGAATTTAATACAAAAGGCACAATGCCGACTTAAGTACAAGAGGACTGACACTCTATCTCTCTATGATTTGAACCTCTCCTGTGAGTCTAGTTTTAGATTCCGATGCTTCACTTCAGGTTTACTGTATGCCTTGGACCTTCTTATTGATGATGAAACACAGAAATTGCATCCGAATTTAATGCAAAAGGCACAATGCCGACTTAAGTGGAAGAGGACTGACACTCTAACCCTCTATGATTTGAACCTCTCCTGTGAGTCCGGTTTTAGATTCCGATGCTTCGCTTCAGGTTTACTGTATGCCTTGCACCTTCTTATTGACGATGAAACACAGAATTGCATCCGAATTTAATGCAAAAGACACAATGCCGACTTAAGTACAAGAGGACTGACCCTCTAACTCTCTATGATTTGAACATCTCCTGTGAGTCCACTTTTAGATTCCGATGCTTCACTTCAGGTTTACTGTAACCCTTGTACCTTCTTATTGACGATGAAACACAGAAATTGCATCCGAATTGAATACAAAAGGCACAATGCCGACTTAAGTACAAGAGGCCTGACACTCTAACTCTCTTTGATTTGAACCTCTCCTGTCAGTCCAGTATTAGATTCCGATGCTTCACTTCGGGATTACTGTATCCTTTGGACCGTCTTATTGACGATGAAACACAGAAATTCCATCCGAATTTAATACAAAAGGCACAATGCCGACTTAAGTACAAGAGGACTGACACACTAACTCTCCATGATTTGAACCTCTCCTGTGAGTCCAGTTTTAGATTCCGATGCTTCACCTTAGGTCTACTGTATCCATTGGACCTTGTTATTCACGATGAAAACAGAAATTGCATCCAAATTTAATACAAAAGACACAATGCCGACTTAAGTACAAGAGGACGGACACTCGAACTCTCTATGATTTGAACCTCTCCTGTGAGTCCACTTTTAGATTCCGATGCTTCACTTCAGGTTTTACTGTATCCCTTGGACCTTCTTATTGATGATGAAGCACAGAAGTTACATCCGAATTTAATACAAAAGGCACAATGCCGACTTAAGTACAAGAGGACTGACAGTCTAATTCTCTATGACTTGAACCTCTCCTGTGAGTACAGTTTTAGATTCCGATGCTACACTTCTGATTTTCTGTATCCCGTGGATCTTGTTATTGACGATGAAACACAGAAATAGCATCTGAATTTAATACAAAAATCACAATGCCGACTTAAGTACAAGAGGACTGACACTTTAACTTTCTATTATATGAACCTCTCCTGTGAGTACAGTTTTAGATTCCGATGCTTCACTTCAGGTTTACTGAATTCCTTGAACCTTCTTATTGACGATGCAACACAGAAATTGCATCCAAATTTAATACAAAAGGCACAATGCCGACTTAAGTACAAGAGGACTGACACTCTAACTCTCTATGGTTTGAACCTCTCCTGTGAGTCCAGTTTTAGATTCCGATGCTTCACTTCAGGTTTACAGTATCCCTGGGACCTTCTTATTGACGATGAAAACAGAAATTGCATCCGATTTTAAAGCAAAAGGCACAATGCCGACTTAAGTACAAGAGGACTGACACTCTAACTCTCTATGATTTGAACCTCTCCTGTGAGTCCAGTTTTAGATTCCGATGCTTCACTTCAGGTTTACTGTATCCCTTGGACCTTCTTATTGATGATGAAACACAGAAATTGCATCCGAATTTAATACAAAAGGCACAATGCCGACTTAAGTACAAGAGTACTGACACTCTAACTCTTTATGATTTGAAATTCTCCTATGAGTCCAGTTTTAGATTCCGATGCTTCACTTCAGGTTTACTGTATCCCTTGGTCCTTCTTATTGATGATGAAACACAGAAATTGCATCCGAATTTTATACAAAAGGCACAATGCCGACTTAAGGACAAAAGGACTGACACTCTAACTTTCTATGATTTGAACCTCACCTGTGAGTCCAGTTTTTGATTCCCACGATTCACTTCAGGTTTACAGTATCCCTTGGACCTTCTTATTGACGATGAAACACAGAAATTGCATCCGAATTTAATACAAAAGGCACAATGCCGACTTAAGTACAAGAGGACTGACACTCTACCTCTCTATGATTTGAAATTCTCATGTGAGTCCAAGTTTAGATTCCGATGCTTCACTTCAGGTTTACTGTATCCCTTGGTCCTTCTGATTGATGATGAAACACAGAAATTGCATCCGAATTTTATACAAAAGGCACAATGCCGACTTAAGGACAAAAGGACTGACACTCTAACCCTCTATGATATGAACCTCTCCTGTGAGTCCAGTTTTAGATTCCGATCCTTCACTTCAGGTTTACTGTACCACCTTGGAACTTCTTATTGACGATGAAACACAGAAATTGCATCCGAATTTAATACAAAAGGCACAATGCCGCCTTAAGTACAAGAGGACTGACACTGTAGTTCTCTATGATATGAACCTCGCCTGTGAGTCCAGTTTTAGAATCCGATGCCTCGCTTCAGATTTACTGTATCCCTTGGACCTTCTTATTGACGATGAAACACAGAAATTGCATCCGAATTGAATACAAAAGGCACAATGCCGACTTAAGTACAAGAGGCCTGACACTCTAACTCTCTTTGATTCGAACCTCTCCTGTGAGTCCAGTATTAGATTCCGATGCTTCACTTCAGGATTACTGTATCCTTTGGACCGTCTTATTGACGATGAAACACAGAAATTGCATCCGAATTTAATACAATAGGCACAATGCCGACTTAAGTACAAGAGGACTGACACTCTAACTCTCCATGACTTGAACCTCTCCTGTGAGTCCAGTTTTAGATTCCGATGCTTCACCTTAGGTCTACTGTATCCATTGGACCTTCTTATTGACGATGAAAACAGAAATTGCATCCAAATTTAATACAAAAGGCACAATGCCGACTTAAGTACAAGAGAACGGACACTCGAACTCTCTATGATTTGAACCTCTCCTGTGAGTCCAGTTTTAGATTCCGATGCTTCACTTCACGTTTACTGTATCACTTGAACCTTCTTATTGACGATGAAACACAGAAATTGCATTCGAATTTAATACAAAATTCACAATGCCTACTTAAGTAGAAGAGGACTGACACTCTAACATTCTTTGATTTGAACCTCTCCTGTGAGTCCAGTTTTAGATTCCGATGCTTCACTTCAGGTTTACTGTATCCCTTGGGCCTTCTTATTGACGATGAAACCCAGAAATGACATCCGAATTTAATACAAAAGGCACAATGCCGACTGAAGTACAAGAGGACTGACATTCTAACTCTCTATGATTTGAACCTCTCCTGTGAGTCAAGTTTTAGATTCTGATGCTACACTTCAGGTTTTCTGTATCCCGTGGACCTTGTTATTGACGATGAAACACAGAAATTGCATCCGAATTTAATACAAAAGGCACAATGCCGACTTACGTACAAGAGGCCTGACACTCTAACTCTCTTTGATTTGAACCTCTCCTGTCAGTCCAGTATTAGATTCCGATGCTTCACTTCGGGATTACTGTATCCTTTGGAAAGTCTTATTGACGATGAAACACAGAAATTCCATCCGAATTTAATACAAAAGGCACAATGCCGACTTAAGTACAAGAGGACTGACACACTAACTCTCCATGATCTGAACCTCTCCTGTGAGTCCAGTTTTAGATTCCGATGCTTCACCTTAGGTCTACTGTATCCATTGGACCTTGTTATTCACGATGAAAACAGAAATTGCATCCAAATTTAATACAAAAGGCACAATGCCGACTTAAGTACAAGAGGACGGACACTCGAACTCTCTATGATTTGAACCTGTCCTGTGAGTCAACTTTTAGATTCCGATGCTTCACTTCAGGTTTTACTGTATCCCTTGGACCTTCTTATTGATGATGAAACAAAGAAATTACATCCGAATTTAATACAAAAGGCACAATGCCGACTTAAGTACAAGAGGACTGACAGTCTAATTCTCTATGATTTGAACCTCTCCTGTGAGTACAGTTTTAGATTCCGATGCTACACTTCAGATTTTCTGTATCCCGTGGAGCTTGTTATTGACGATGAAACACAGAAATTGCATCTGAATTTAATTCAAAAATCACAATGCCGACTTAAGTACAAGAGGACTGACACTTTAACTTTCTATTATATGAACCTCTCCTGTGAGTACAGTTTTAGATTCCGATGCTTCACTTCAGGTTTACTGAATTCCTTGAACCTTCTTATTGACGATGAAACACAGAAATTGCATCCAAAATTAATACAAAAGGCACAATGCCGACTTAAGTACAAGAGGACTCACACTCTAACACTCTATGGTTTGAACCTCTCCTGTGAGTCCAGTTTTAGATTCCGATGCTTCACTTCAGGTTTACAGTATCCCTGGGACCTTCTTATTGACGATGAAAACAGAAATTGCATCCGAATTTAAAGCAAAAGGCACAATGCCGACTTAAGTACAAGAGGACTGACACTCTAACTCTCTATGATTTGTACCTCTCCTGTGAGTCCAGTTTTAGATTCCGATGCTTCACTTCAGGTTTACTGTATCCCTTGGACCTTCTTATTGATGATGAAACACAGAAATTGCATCCGAGTTTAATACAAAAGGCACAATGCCGACTTAAGTACAAGAGTACTGACACTCTAACTCTTTATGATTTGAAATTCTCCTATGAGTCCAGTTTTAGATTCCGATGCTTCACTTCAGGTTTACTGTATCCCTTGGTCCTTCTTATTGATGATGAAACACAGAAATTGCATCCGAATTTTATACAAAAGGCAAAATGCCGAGTTAAGGACAAAAGGACTGACACTCTAACTTTCTATGATTTGAACCTCACCTGTGAGTCCAGTTTTTGATTCCGACGATTCACTTCAGGTTTACTGTATCCCTTGGACCTTCTTATTGACGATGAAACACAGAAATTGCATCCGAGATTAATACATAAGGCACAATGCCAACGTAAGTACTAGAGGACTGACACTCTAACTCTCTGTCATTTGAACCTCTCCTGTGAGTCCAGTTTTAGATTCCGATGCTTGAGTTCAGGTTTACTGTATCCCTTGGACCTTCTTATGGACGATGAAACACAGAAATTCCATGCGAATGTAATGCAAATGGCACAATGCCGACTTAAGTACAAGAGGACTGACACTCTAACTCTCTATGATTTAAACCTTTCCTGTGAGTCCAGTTTTAGAATCCGATGCTTCACTTCAGGTTTACTGTATCCCTTGGACCTTCTTATTGACGATGAAATACAGAAATTGCATCCGGATTTAATACAAAAGGCACAATGCCGAATTAAGTACAAAAGGACTGACATTCTAACAATCTATGATTTGAACCTCTCCTGTGAGTCCACTTTTAGATTCCGATGTTTCATTTCAGGTTTACTGCATCCCTTGGACATTCTTATTGACGATGAAACACAGAAATTGCATCCAAATTTAATACAAAAGGTACAATGCCGACTTAAGTACAAGACGACTGACACTCTACCTCTCAATGATTTGAACCGCTCCTGTGAGTCCAGTTTTAGATTCCGATGCTTCACTTCAGGTTTACTGTATCCCTTGGACCTTCTTATTGACGATGAAACACAGAAATTGCATCCGAATTGAATACAAAAGGTACAATGTCGACTTAAGTACAAGAGGACTGACACTCTAACTCTCTATGGTTTGAACCTCTCCTGTGAGTCAAGTTTTAGATTCCGATGCTTCACTTCAGGTTTACTGTATCCCTGGGACCTTCTTATTGACGATGAAACACAGAAATTGCATCCGAATTTAATACAAAAGGCACAATGGCGTCATAAGTACAAGAGGACGGACACTCCAACTCTCTATGATTTGAACCTCTCCTGTGAATCCAGTTTTAGATTCCGATGCTTCACTTCAGGTTTACTGTATCCCTTGGACCTTCTTATCGACGATGAAACACAGAAATTGCATCCGAATTTAATACAAAAGGCACAATGCCGACTTAAGTGCAAGAGGACTGTAACTCTAACTTTCTATGATTTAAACGTCACCTGTGAGTCCAGTTTTAGATTCCGATGCTTCACTTTAGTTTTACAGTATCCCTTGGACATTCTTATTGACGATGAAACACAGAAATTGCATCCGAATTTTATACAAAAGGCACAATGCCGACTTAAGTACAGGAGGAATGACACTCTAACTTTCTATGATTGAACCTCACCTGTAAGTCCAGTTTTTGATTCCGATGCTTCACTTCAGGTTTACTGTATCCCTTGGACTTTCTTATTGACGATGAAACGCAGAAATTGCATCCGAATTTAATACAAAAGGCGCAATGCCGACTTAAGTACAAGAGGACTGACACTGTAACTCTCTATGATGTGATCCTCTAGTGTGAGTCCAGTTTTAGATTCCGATGCTTCGCTTCAGGCTTACTGTATGCTTTGCACCTTCTTATTGACGATGAAACACGGAAATTGCGCCCGAATTTAATACAAATTGCACAATGCCGACTTAAGTACAAGAGGACCGACACTCTAACTCTCTATGATTTGAACCTTTCCTCTGAGTCCAGTTTTAGAATCCGATGCTTCGCTTCAGGCTTACTGTATGCCTTGCACCTTCTTATTGTCGATGAAACACGGAAATTGCGCCCGAATTTAATACAAAAGGCACAATGCCAACTTAAGTACAAGAGGACTGACACTCTAACTCTCTGTGATTTGAACCTCTCCTGTGAGGCCAGTTTTAGATTCCGATGCTTGGTTTCAGGTTTACTGTATCCCTCGGACCTTCTTATCGACGATGAAACACAGAAATTCCATCCGAATTTAATACAAAAGGCACAATGCCGACTTAAGTACAAGAGGACTGTAACTCTAACTTTCTATGATTTAAACGTCACCTGTGAGTCCAGTTTTAGATTCCGATGCTTCACTTTAGTTTTACAGTATCCCTTGGACCTCCTTATTGATGATGAAACACAGACATTGCATCAGAATTCAATACAAATGGCACAATGCCGACTTAAGTACAAGTGGACTGACGCTCTAACTCTCTAAGATTTGAACCTCTCCTGTGAGTCCAGTTTTAAATTCCGATGCTTTACTTCAGGTTTACTGTATCCCTTGGACCTTCTTATTGATGATGAAACACAGAAATTCCTTCCAAATTTAATACAAAAGGCACAATGCCGACTTAAGTACAAGAGTACTGACACTCTAACTCTTTATGATTTGAAATTCTCCTATGAGTCCAGTTTTAGATTCCGATGCTTCACTTCAGGTTTACTGTATCCCTTGGTCCTTCTTATTGATGAGAAACACAGAAATTGCATCCGAATTTTATACAAAAGGCACAATGCCGACTTAAGGACAAAAGGACTGACACTCTAACTTTCTATGATTTGAACCTCACCTGTGAGTCCAGTTTTTGATTCCGACGATTCACTTCAGGTTTACTGTATCCCTTGGACCTTCTTATTGACGATGAAACACAGAAATTGCATCCGAATTTAATACAAAAGGCACAATGCCGACTTAAGTACAAGAGGACTGACACTCTACCTCTCTATGATTTGAAATTCTCCTGTGAGTCCAAGTTTAGATTCCGATGCTTCACTTCAGGTTTACTGTATCCCTTTGTCCTTCTGATTGATGATGAAACACAGAAATTGCATCCGAATTTTATACAAAAGGCACAATGCCGACTTAAGGACAAAAGGACTGACACTCTAACCCTCTATGATATGAACCTCTCCTGTGAGTCCAGTTTTAGATTCCGATCCTTCACTTCTGGTTTACTGTACCTCCTTGGAACTTCTTATTGACGATGAAACACAGAAATTGCATCCGAATTTCATACAAAAGGCACAATGCCGACTTAAGTACAAGCGGACTGACACTCTAACTTTCTATGATTTCAACGTCTCCTGTGAGTCCAGTTTTAGTATCCGATGCTTCACTTCAGGTTTACTGTATACCTTGGACCTTCTTATTGACGACGAAACACAGAAATTGCATCGGAATGAAATTCAAAAAGCACAATGTCGACTTAAGTACAAGAGGACTGACACTCTAACTTTCTATGATTTGAACCTCCCCTGTGAGATCCAGTTTTAGATTCCGAAGCTTCACTTCAGGTTTACTGTATACCTTGGACCTTCTTATAGACGATGAAACACAGAAATTGCATCGAATTAAATTCAAAAAGCACAACGCAGACTTCAGTACAAGAGGACTGACACTCTAACTTTCTATGATTTGAACCTCTCCTGTGAGTCCAGTTTTACATTCCGATGCTTCACTTCAGGTTTAGTGTATCCCTTGGACCTTCTTATTGACGATGAAACACAGAAATTGCATCCGAATTCAATACAAAAGGCACAATGCCGACTTAAGCACAAGATGAATGACACTCTAACTTCCTATGAATTGAACCTCTCCTGTGAGTCCAGTTTTAGATTCCGATGCTTCACTTCAGGTTTACTATATACCTTGGACCTTCTTATTGACGACGAAACACAAAAATTGCATCGGAATTAAATTTAAAAGGCACAATGCCAACTTAAGTACAAGAGGACTGACACTCTAACTTTCTATGATTTGAACCTCCCCGGTGTGATCCAGTTTTAGATTCCGATGCTTCACTTCAGGTTTATTGTATCCCTTGGACCTTCTTATTGACGATGAAACACAGAAATTGCATCGAATTAAATTCAAAAGGCACAATGCCGACTTAAGTACAAGAGGACTGACACTCTAACTTTCTATGATTAGAACCTCTCCTGTGACTTTAGTTTTAGATTCCGATGCTTCACTTCAGGTTTACTGTATCCCTTGGACCTTCTGATTGAGGATGAAACACAGAAATTGCATTCGAATTTAATACAAAAGGCTCAATGCCGACTTAAGTACAAGAGGTCTGACACTCTAACCTTCTATGATTTGAACCTCTCCTGTGAGTCCAGTTTTAGATTCCGATGCTTCACTTCAGGTTTACTGTATACCTTGGACCTTCTTATTGACGGCGAAACACAGAAATTGCAACGGAATTAAATTTAAAAGCCACAATGCCGACTTAAGTACAAGAGGACTGACACTCTAACTTCCTATGATTTGAACCCCTCCTGTGAGTCCAGTTTTAGATTCCGATAGTTCACTTCAGGTTTACTGTATACCTTGGACCGTCTTATTGACGATGAAACACAGAAATTGCATCCGAATTTAATACTAAAGGCACAATGCCGACTTAAGTACAAGCGGACTGACACTCTAACTTTCTGTGATATGAACCCAACCTGTGAGTCCAGTTTTAGATTCCGATGCTTCACTTCAGGTTTACTGTTTCGATTGGACCTTCTTATTGACGATGAAACACAGAAATTGCATTCGAATTTAATACAAAAGGCACAAGGCCGACATAAGTACAAGAGGACTAAAACTCTAAATTTCTATGGTTCGATCCTCTCCTGTGACTCCAGTTTTAGATTCCGATGCTACACTTCAGGTTTACTGTATCCCTCGGACCTTCTGATTGACAATGAAACACAGTAATTACATCCGAACTTAATTCAAAATCACAATGCCGACTTAAGTACAAGAGGACTGACACGCTAACTTTCTATGATGTGAACCACTCCAGTGAGTCCAGTTTTAGATTCCGATGCTTCACTTCAGGTTTACTGTATCCCTTGGACCTTCTTATTGACGATGAAACACAGAAATTGCATCGAATTAAATTCAAAATGCACAATGCCGACTTAAGTACAAGAGGACTGACACTCTAACTTTCTATGATTTGAACCTCTCCCGTGACTTTAGTTTTAGATTCCGATGCTTCACTTCAGGTTTACTGTATCCCTTGGACCTTCTGATTGACGATGAAACACAGAAATTGCATCCGAATTTAATACAAAAGGCACAAGGCCGACTTAAGTACAAGAGGACTGACACTCTAAATTTCTATGATTTGATCCTCTGCTGTGAGTCCAGTTTTAGATTCCGATGCTTCACTTCAGGTTTACTGAATCCCTTAGACCTTCTTATTGACGATGAAACACAGAAATTGCATCGAATTAAATTCAAAAGGCACAATGCCGACTTAAGTACAAGAGGACTGACACTCTAACTTTCTATGATTTGAACCTATCCTGTGAGTCCAGTTTTAGATTCCGATGCTTCACTTCAGGTTTACTGTATCCCTTGGACCTTCTTATTGACGATGAAACACAGAAATTGCATCCGAATTTAATACAAAAGGCACAATGCCGACATAAGTACAAGAGGTCTGACACTCTAACCTTCTATGATTTGAACCTCTCCTGTGAGTACAGTTTTAGATTCCGATGCTTCACTTCAGGTTTACTGTATACCTTGGACCTTCTTATTGACGGCGAAACACTGAAATTACAACGGAATTAAATTCAAAAGCCACAATGCCAACTTAAGTACAAGAGGGCTGACACTCTAACTTTCTATGATTTGAACCCCTCCTGTGAGTCCAGTTTTAGATTCCGATGGTTCACTTCAGGTTTACTGTATCCCTTGGACCGCCATATTGACGATGAAACACAGAAATTGCATCCGAATTTAATACAAAAGGCACAATGCCGACTTAAGTACAAGCGGACTGACACTCTAACTTTCTATGATTTGAACCCCTCCTGTGGGTCCAGTTTCAGATTCCGATGCTTCACTTCAGCTTTACTGTTTCCCTTGGACATTCTTATTGACGATGAAACACAGAAATTGCATCCGAATTTAATACAAATGGCACAAGGCCGACTTAAGTTCAAGAGGACTGACACTCTAAATTTCTATGATTTGATCCTCTCCTGTGAGTCCAGTTTCAGATTCCGATGCTACACTTCAGGTTTACTGTATCCCTCGGACCTTCTGATTGACGATGAAACACAGTAATTACATCCGAACTTAATTCAAAATCACAATGCCGACTTATGTACAAGAGGACTGACACGCTTCCTTTCTATGATCTGAACCTTTCCATTGAGTCCAGTTTTAGATTCCGATGCTTCACTTCAGGTTTACCGTATCCCTTCGATCTTCTCATTGACGATGAAACACAGAAATTGCATCCGAATTTAATACAAAAGGCACAATGCCGACTTAAGTACAAGCGTACTGACACTCTAACTTTCTATGATTTGAACTCCTCCTGTGAGTCCAGTTTTAGAGTCCGATGCTTCACTTCAGGTTTACTGTTTCCCTTGAACCGTCTTATTGACGATGAAACACAGAAAATGCATCCGAATTTAATACAAAAGGCACAAGGCTGATATCAGTACAAGAGGACTGACACTCTAAATTTCTATGATTTGATCCTCTCCTGTGAGTCCAGTTTTAGATTCCGATGCTACACATTAGGTTTACTGTATCCCTCGGACCTTCTGATTGACCTTGAAACACAGTAATTACATCCGAACTTAATTCAAAATCACAATGCCGACTTAAGTACAAGAGGACTGACACGCTAACTTTCTATGATTTGAACCCGTCCTGTGAGTCCAGTTTTAGAGTCCGATGCTTCACTTCAGGTTTACTGTTTCCCTTGAACCGTCTTATTGACGATGAAACACAGAAATTGCATCCGAATTTAATACAAAAGGCACAAGGCCGACTTAAGTACAAGAGGACTGACACTCTAAATTTCTATGATTTGATCCCCTTCTGTGAGTCCAGTTTTAGATTCCGATGCTACACTTCAGGTTTACTGTATCCCTCGGACCTTCTGATTGACCATGAAACACAGTAATTACATCCGAACTTAATTCAAAATCACAATGCCGACTTAAGTACAAGAGGACTGACACTCTAACTTTCTATGATTTGAACCTCTCCTGTGAGTCCAGTTTTACATTCCGATGCTTCACTTCAGGTTTAGTGTATCCCTTGGACCTTCTTATTGACGATGAAACACAGAAATTGCATCCGAATTCAATACAAAAGGCACAATGCCGACTTAAGCACAAGATGAATGACACTCTAACTTCCTATGAATTGAACCTCTCCTGTGAGTCCAGTTTTAGATTCCGATGCTTCACTTCAGGTTTACTATATACCTTGGACCTTCTTATTGACGACGAAACACAGAAATTGCATCGGAATTAAATTTAAAAGGCACAATGCCAACTTAAGTACAAGAGGACTGACACTCTAACTTTCTATGATTTGAACCTCCCCGGTGTGATCCAGTTTTAGATTCCGATGCTTCACTTCAGGTTTATTGTATCCCTTGGACCTTCTTATTGACGATGAAACACAGAAATTGCATCGAATTAAATTCAAAAGGCACAATGCCGACTTAAGTACAAGAGGACTGACACTCTAACTTTCTATGAGTTGAACCTCTCCTGTGACTTTAGTTTTAGATTCCGATGCTTCACTTCAGGTTTACTGGACCCTTGGACCTTCTGATTGAGGATGAAACACAGAAATTGCATTCGAATTAAATACAAAAGGCTCAATGCCGACTTAAGTACAAGAGGTCTGACACTCTAACCTTCTATGATTTGAACCTCTCCTGTGAGTCCAGTTTTAGATTCCGATGCTTCACTTCAGGTTTACTGTATACCTTGGACCTTCTTATTGACGGCGAAACCCAGAAATTGCAACGGAATTAAATTCAAAAGCCACAATGCCAACATAAGTACAAGGGGACTGACACTCTAACTTTCTATGATTTGAACCCCTCCTGTGAGTCCAGTTTTAGATTCCGATAGTTCACTTCAGGTTTACTGTATACCTTGGACCGTCTTATTGACGATGAAACACAGAAATTGCATCCGAATTTAATACTAAAGGCACAATGCCGACTTAAGTACAAGCGGACTGACACTCTAACTTTCTGTGATATGAACCCAACCTGTGAGTCCAGTTTTAGATTCCGATGCTTCACTTCAGGTTTACTGTTTCGATTGGACCTTCTTATTGACAATGAAACACAGAAATTGCATTCGAATTTAATACAAAAGGCACAAGGCCGACATAAGTACAAGAGGACTGACACTCTAAATTTCTATGATTTGATCCTCTCCTGTGACTCCAGTTTTAGATTCCGATGCTACACTTCAGGTTTACTGTATCCCTCGGACCTTCTGATTGACAATGAAACACAGTAATTACATCCGAACTTAATTCAAAATCACAATGCCGACTTAAGTACAAGAGGACTGACACGCAAACTTTCTATGATGTGAACCACTCCAGTGAGTCCAGTTTTAGATTCCGATGCTTCATTTCAGGTTTACTGTATCCCTTGGACCTTCTTATTGACGATGAAACACAGAAATTGCATCGAAATAAATTCAAAAGGCACAATGCCGACTTAAGTACAAGAGGACTGACACTCTAACTTTCTATGATTTGAACCTCTCCTGTGACTTTAGTTTTAGATTCCGATGCTTCACTTCAGGTTTACTGAATCCCTTGGACCTTCCGATTGACGATGAAACACAGAAATTGCATCCGAATTTAATACAAAAGGCACAAGGCCGACTTAAGTACAAGAGGACTGACACTCTAAATTTCTATGATTTGATCCTCTCCTGTGAGTCCAGTTTTAGATTCCGATGCTTCACTTCAGGTTTACTGAATCCCTTAGACCTTCTTATTGACGATGAAACACAGAAATTGCATCGAATTAAATTCAAAAGGCACAATGCCGACTTAAGTACAAGCGGACTGACACTCTAACTTTCTATGATTTGAACCCCTCCTGTGAGTCCAGTTTCAGATTCCGATGCTTCACTTCAGCTTTACTGTTTCCCTTGGACCTTCTTAATGACGATGAAACACAGAAATTGCATCCGAATTTAATACAAATGGCACAAGGCCGACTTAAGTACAAGAGGACTGACACTCTAAATTTCTATGATTTGATCCTCTCCTGTGAGTCCAGTTTCAGATTCCGATGCTACACTTCAGGTTTACTGTATCCCTCGGACCTTCTGATTGACGATGAAGCACAGTAATTACATCCGAACTTAATTCAAAATCACAATGCCGACGTATGTACAAGAGGACTGTCACGCTTCCTTTCTATGATCTGAACCTTTCCATTGAGTCCAGTTTTAGATTCCGATGCTTCACTTCAGGTTTACCGTATCCCTTCGATCTTCTTATTGACGATGAAACACAGAAATTGCATCCGAATTTAATACAATTGGCACAATGCCGACTTAAGTACAAAATTACTGACACTCTAACTTTCTATGATTTGAACATTACCTGTGAGTCCTGTTTTAGATTCCGATGTTTCACTTCAGGTTTACTGTATGAATTGGACCTTCTTATTGACGATGAAACACAGAAATTGAATCGGAATTAAATTCAAAAGGCACAATGCCGACTTAAGTACAAGAGGTCTGACACTCTAACCTTCTATGATTTGAACCTCTCCTGTGAGTCCAGTTTTAGATTCCGATGCTTCACTTCAGGTTTACTGTATACCTTGGACCTTCTTATTGACGGCGAAACCCAGAAATTGCAACGGAATTAAATTCAAAAGCCACAATGCCAACTTAAGTACAAGGGGACTGACACTCTAACTTTCTATGATTTGAACCCCTCCTGTGAGTCCAGTTTTAGATTCCGATAGTTCACTTCAGGTTTACTGTATACCTTGGACCGTCTTATTGACGATGAAACACAGAAATTGCATCCGAATTTAATACTAAAGGCACAATGCCGACTTAAGTACAAGCGGACTGACACTCTAACTTTCTGTGATATGAACCCAACCTGTGAGTCCAGTTTTAGATTCCGATGCTTCACTTCAGGTTTACTGTTTCGATTGGACCTTCTTATTGACAATGAAACACAGAAATTGCATTCGAATTTAATACAAAAGGCACAAGGCCGACATAAGTACAAGAGGACTGACACTCTAAATTTCTATGATTTGATCCTCTCCTGTGACTCCAGTTTTAGATTCCGATGCTACACTTCAGGTTTACTGTATCCCTCGGACCTTCTGATTGACAATGAAACACAGTAATTACATCCGAACTTAATTCAAAATCACAATGCCGACTTAAGTACAAGAGGACTGACACGCTAACTTTCTATGATGTGAACCACTCCAGTGAGTCCAGTTTTAGATTCCGATGCTTCATTTCAGGTTTACTGTATCCCTTGGACCTTCTTATTGACGATGAAACACAGAAATTGCATCGAAATAAATTCAAAAGGCACAATGCCGACTTAAGTACAAGAGGACTGACACTCTAACTTTCTATGATTTGAACCTCTCCTGTGACTTTAGTTTTAGATTCCGATGCTTCACTTCAGGTTTACTGAATCCGTTGGACCTTCTGATTGACGATGAAACACAGAAATTGCATCCGAATTTAATACAAAAGGCACAAGGCCGACTTAAGTACAAGAGGACTGACACTCTAAATTTCTATGATTTGATCCTCTCCTGTGAGTCCAGTTTTAGATTCCGATGCTTCACTTCAGGTTTACTGAATCCCTTAGACCTTCTTATTGACGATGAAACACAGAAATTGCATCGAATTAAATTCAAAAGGCACAATGCCGACTTAAGTACAAGAGGACTGACACTCTAACTTTCTATGATTTGAACCTATCCTGTGAGTCCAGTTTTAGATTCCGATGCTTCACTTCAGGTTTACTGTATCCCTTGGACCTTCTTATTGACGATGAAACACAGAAATTGCATCCGAATTTAATACAAGAGGCACAATGCCGACATAAGTACAAGAGGTCTGACACTCTAACCTTCTATGATTTGAACCTCTCCTGTGAGTACAGTTTTAGATTCCGATGCTTCACTTCAGGTTTACTGTATACCTTGGACCTTCTTATTGACGGCGAAACACAGAAATTACAACGGAATTAAATTCAAAAGCCACAATGCCAACTTAAGTACAAGAGGACTGACACTCTAACTTTCTATGATTTGAACCCCTCCTGTGAGTCCAGTTTTAGATTCCGATGGTTCACTTCAGGTTTACTGTATCCCTTGGACCGTCATATTGACGATGAAACACAGAAATTGCATCCGAATTTAATACAAAAGGCACAATGCCGACTTAAGTACAAGCGGACTGACACTCTAACTTTCTATGATTTGAACCCCTCCTGTGAGTCCAGTTTCAGATTCCGATGCTTCACTTCAGCTTTACTGTTTCCCTTGGACCTTCTTAATGACGATGAAACACAGAAATTGCATCCGAATTTAATACAAATGGCACAAGGCCGACTTAAGTACAAGAGGACTGACACTCTAAATTTCTATGATTTGATCCTCTCCTGTGAGTCCAGTTTCAGATTCCGATGCTACACTTCAGGTTTACTGTATCCCTCGGACCTTCTGTTTGACGATGAAGCACAGTAATTACATCCGAACTTAATTCAAAATCACAATGCCGACGTATGTACAAGAGGACTGACACGCTTCCTTTCTATGATCTGAACCTTTCCATTGAGTCCAGTTTTAGATTCCGATGCTTCACTTCAGGTTTACCGTATCCCTTCGATCTTCTTATTGACGATGAAACACAGAAATTGCATCCGAATTTAATACAATTGGCACAATGCCGACTTAAGTACAAAATTACTGACACTCTAACTTTCTATGATTTGAACATTACCTGTGAGTCCTGTTTTAGATTCCGATGTTTCACTTCAGGTTTACTGTATGAATTGGACCTTCTTATTGACGATGAAACACAGAAATTGAATCGGAATTAAATTCAAAAGGCACAATGCCGACTTAAGTACAAGAGGACTGACACTCCAACTTTCTACGATTTGATCCTCTCCTGTGAGTCCAGTTTTAGATTCCGATGCTACACTTCAGGTTTACTGTATTCCTCGGACCTTCTGATTGACGATGAAACACAGTAATTACATCCGAACTTAATTCAAAATCACAATGCCGACTTAAGTACAAGAGGACTGACACGCTAACTTTCTATGATCTGAACCTCTCCAGTGAGTCCAGTTTTACAATTCCGATGCTTCACTTCAGGTTTACTGTATCCCTTGACCTTCTTATTGACGATGAAACACACAGAAATTGCATCGAATTAAATTCAAAAGGCACAATGCCGACTTAAGTACAAGAGGACTGACACTCTAACTTTCTATGATTTGAAACTCTCCTGTGAGTCCAGTTTTAGATTCCGATGCTACACTTCAGGTTTACTGTATTCCTCGGACCTTCTGATTGACGATGAAACACAGAATTTGCATCGAATTAAATTCAAATGGCACAATGCCGACTTAAGTACAAGAGGACTGACACTCTAACTTTCTATGATTTGAACCTCTCCTGAGAGTCCAGTTTTAGATTCCGATGTTTCACTTCGGGTTTACTGTATCCCTTGGACCATCTTATTGATGATGAAACACAGAAATTGCATCCGAATTTAGTATAAAAGGCACAATGCCGACTTAAGTACAAGAGGACTGACACTCTGACTTTTAAAGATTTGAACTTGTCCTGTGAGTCCAGTTTTAGATTCCGATGCTTCACTTCAGGTTTACTGTACCCCTCTGACCTTCTTATTGACGATGAAACACAGAAATTGCATCCGAATTTAATACAAAAGTCACAATGCCGACTTAAGTACAAGAGGACTGACACACTAACTTTCTATGATTTGAACCTCTCCTGTGAGTCCAGTTTTAGATTCCGATGCTTTACTTCAGGTTTACTGTATACATTGGACCTTCTTATTGACGGTGAAACACAGAAATTGCAACGGAATTAAATTCAAAAGCCACTATGCCGACTTCAGTACAAGAGGACTGACACTCTAACATTCTATGATTTGAACCTCCCCTGTGAGATCAAGTTTCAGATTCCGATGCTTCACTTCAGGTTTACTGTATACCTTGGACATTCTTATGGACGATGAAACACAGAAATTGTATCGAATTAAATTCAAACAGCACAATGCCGACTTCAGTACAAGAGGACTGACACTCTAACTTTCTATGATTTGTACCTCTCCTGTGAGTCCAGTTTTACATTCCGATGCTTCACTTCAGGTTTAGTGTATCCCTTGGACCTTCTTATTGACGATGAAAAACAGAAATTGTATCCGAATTCAATACAAAAGGCACAATGCCGACTTAAGTACAAGATGACTGACACTCTAACTTTCTATGAATTGAACCTCTCCTGTGAGTCCAGCTTTAGATCCCGATGCTTCACTTCTGGTTTACTGTATCCCTTGGACCTTCTTATTGACGATGAAACACAGAAATTGCATCGAATTACATTCAAATGGCACAATGCCGACTGAAGTACAAGAGGACTGACACTCTAACTTTCTCTGATTTGAACCTCTCCTGTGAGTCCAGTTTTAGATTCCGATGCTTCACTTTAGGTTTACTGTATCCCTTGGACCTTCTTATTGACGATGAAACACAGAAATTGCATCGAATTAAATTCAAAAGGCACAATGCCGACTTAAGTACAAGAGGACTGACCCTCTAACTTTCTATGATTTGAACCTCTCCTGTGGCTCCAGTTTTAGATTCCGATGCTTCACTTCAGGTCTACTGTATCCCTTGGACCTTCTTATTGAAGATGCATCACAGAAATTGCATCCGAATTTAATACAAAAGGCACAATGCCGACTTAAGTACAAGAGATCTGACACTCTAACTTTCTATGATTTGAACCTCTCCTGTGAGTCCAGTTTTAGATTCCGATGCTTCACTTCAAGATTACTGTATACCTTGCACCTTCTTATTGACGGCGAAACACAGAAAATGCAACGGACATAAATTCAAAAGCCACAATGCCAACTTAAGTACAAGAGGACCGACACTCTAACTTTCTATGATTTGAACCCCTCCTGTGAGTCCAGTTTTAGATTCCGATGGTTCACTTCAGGTTTACTGTATCCCTTGGATCATCTTATTGACGATGAAACACAGAAATTGCATCCGAATTTAATACAAAAGGCACAATGCCGACTTAAGTACAAGCGGACTGACACTCTAACTTTCTATGATTTGAACCCCTCCTGTGAGTCCAGTTTTAGATTCCGATGCTTCACTTCAGGTTTACTGTTTCCCTTGGACCTTCTTATTGACGATGAAACACAGAAATTGCATCCGAATTTAATACAAAAGGCACAATGCCGACTTAAGTACAAGATTACTGACACTTTATTATTCTATGATTTGAACTTCTCCTGTGAGTCCTGTTTTTGATTCCGATGCTTCACTTCAGGTTTACTGTATGACTTGGACCTTCTTATTGATGATGAAACACAGAAATTGAATCGGAATTAAATTCAAAAGGCACAATGCCGACTTAAGTACAAGCGCACAGACACTCTAACTTTCTACGATTCGAACCTCTCCTGTGAGTCCAGTTTTAGATTCCGATGCTTCACTTCAAGTTTGCTGTTTACCTTGGACCTTCTTATTGACGGCGAAACACAGAAATTGCAACGGACATAAATTCAAAAGCCACAATGACAACTTAAGTACAAGATGACTGACACTCTAACTTTCTATGATTTGAACCCCTCCTGTGAGTCCTGTTTTAGAATCCGATGCTTCACTTCAGGTTTAGTGTATCATTTGGACCTTCTTATTCATGATGAAACACAGAAATTGCATCCGAATTTAATGCAAAAGGCACAATGCCGACTTAAGTACAAGAGGACTGATACTCTGACTGTCTATGATTTGAACCTCTCCTGTGAGTCCAGTTTTAGATTCCGATGCTTCACTTCATGTTTACTGTATACCTTGGACCTTCTTATTGATTACGAAACACAGAAATTGCATCGGAATAAAATTCTTAAGGCACAATGCCGACTTAAGTACAAGAGTACTGACACTCTATGATTTGAACCTCTCTCGTGAGTCCAGTTTTAGATTCCGATGCTTCACTTCAGGTTTACTGTATACCTTGGACCTTCTTATGGACGATGAAACACAGAAATTGCATCGAATTAAATTCAAAAAGCACAATGCCAACGTAAGTACAAGAGGACTGACACTCTTACTTTCTATGATTTAAACCTCTCCTGTTAGTCCAGTTTTAGATTCCGATGCTTCACATCAGGTTTAGTGTATTCCTTGGACCTTCTTATTGACGATGAAACACAGAAATTGCATCCGAATTTAATACAAAAGGCACAATGCCGACTTAAGTACAAGAAGACTGACACTCTAACTTTCTGTGATTTGAACCTCTCCTGTGAGTCCAGTTTTAGTTTCCGATGCTTCACTTCAGGTTTACTGTATACCTTGGACCTTCTTATTGACGACGAAACACAGAAATTGCATCGGAATTAAATTCAGAAGGCACAATGCCGACTTAAGTACAAGAGGACTGACACTCAAACTTTCTATGATTTGAGCCTCCCCTGTGTGATCCAGTTTTAGATTCCGATGCTTCACTTCAGGTTTACTGTATCCCTTGGACCTTCTTATTAACGATGAAACACAGAAATTGCATCCGAATTTAATACAAAAGGCACAATGCCGACCTAAGTACAAGAGGGCTGACACTCTTACTTTCTATGATTTGAACCTCTCCTGTGAGTCCAGTTTTAATTCCGATGCTTCACTTCAGGTTTACCGTATACCTTGGACGTTCGTATTGAAAATGAGACACAGAAACTGCTTCGAATTAAATTCCAAAGGCACAATCCCGACTTAAGTACAAGAGGACTGACACTCTAACTTTCTATGATTTGTACCTCTCCTGTGAGTCCAGTTTTAGATTCCGATGTTTCACTTCAGGTTTACTGTATCCCTTGGAAATTCGTATTGATGATGAAGCACAGAAATTAAATCGAAATAAATTCAAAAGGCACAATGCCGACTTAAGTACAAGAGGACTGACACTCTAACTTTCAATGATTTGAACCTCTCCTGTGAGTCCAGTTTCACATTCCGATGCTTCCTTTCAGGTTTACTGTCCCCCTTGGACCTTCTTATTGACGATGAAACTAGAAATTGCATCTGAATTAAATACAACAGGCACAATGCCTACTTTAGTATTGGAGGACTAACACTCTAACTTTCTATGATTTGAACCTCTCCTGTGAGCCCAGTTTTAGATTCCGATGCTTCACTTCATGTTTACTGTATACTTTGGACCTTCTTATTGACGATGAAACACAGAAATTGCATCGGAATTAAATTCAAAAGGCACATTGCCGACTTAAGTACACGAGGACTGACACTCTAACTTTCTATGATTTGTACCTCTCCTGTGAGTCCAGTTTTAGATTCCGATGCTTCACTTCAGGTTTTGTGTATACCTTGGACCCTCTTATTGACGATGAAGCACAGAAATTCCATGGGAATTAAATTCAAAAGGCACAATGCCGACGTAAGTACACGAGGACTGACACTCTAAATTTCTATGATTTGAACCTCTCCTGTGAGTCCAGATTTCGATTCCGATGCTTCACTTCAGGTTTACTGTATACCTGGGACCTTCTTATTAACGATGAAACATTTATATTGCATCGAATTAAATTCAAAAGGCACAATGCCGACTTAAGCACAAGAGGACTTACACTGTAACTTTCAATGATTTGAACCTCTCCTGTTAGTCCAGTTTTAGATTCTGATGCTTCACTTCAGGTTTACTTTATCCCTTGGACCTTCTTATTGACGATGAAACACAGATATTGCATCCTAATTTAATACAAAATGCACAATGCCGACCTATGTACACGAGGACTGACACTCTAACTTTCTATGATTTGAACCTCTCCTGTGAGTCCAGTTTTAGATTCCGATGCTTCACTTCAGGTTTACTGTATCCCTTGGACCTTCTTATTGACGATGAAACACAGAAATTGCATCCGAATTTAATACAAAAGGCACAACGCCGAATTAAGTACAAGAGGACTGACACTTTAACTTACAATGATTTGAACCTCTCCTGTGAGGCCGGATTTAGAATCCGATGCTTCACTTCAGGTTTACTGTTTCCCTTGGACCTTCTTATTGACGATGAAACACAGAAATTTCATCCGAATTTAATACAAAAGGCACAATGCCGACTT
Source organism: Schistocerca americana (assembly GCF_021461395.2). NCBI lineage: Eukaryota > Metazoa > Arthropoda > Insecta > Orthoptera > Acrididae > Schistocerca > Schistocerca americana. The sequence continues at coordinate 595,053,893 of NC_060124.1, read as the reverse complement.
AAGTACAAGAGGACCGACACACTAACTTTCTATGATTTGAACCTCTCCTGTGAGTCCAGTTTTAGAATCCGATGCTTCACTTCAGGTTTAGTGTATCATTTGGACCTTCTTATTGACGATGAAACACAGAAATTGCATCCGAATTTAATGCAAAAGGCACAATGCCGACTTAAGTACAAGAGGACTGATACTCTGACTGTCTATGATTTGAACCTCTCCTGTCAGTCCAGTTTTAGATTCCGATGCTTCACTTCATGTTTACTGTATACCTTGGACCTTCGTTTGGACGATGAAACACAGAAATTGCATCGAATTAAATTCAAAAAGCACAATGCCGACGTAAGTACAAGAGGACTGACACTCTGACTTACTATGAATTGAACCTCTCCTGTGAGTCCACTTTTAGACTCCGATGCTTCACTTCAGGTTTACTGTATACCTTGGACCTTCTTAATGACGATGAAGCACTGAAATGGCATCGGAATTAAGTTCAAAGGCACAATGCCGACTTAAGTACAAGAGGACTGACACTCTTACTTTCTATGATTTAAACCTCTCCTGTTAGTCCAGTTTTAGATTCCGATGCTTCACATCAGGTTTAGTGTATTCCTTGGACCTTCTTATTGACGATGAAACACAGAAATTGCATCCGAATTTAATACAAAAGGCACAATGCCGACTTAAGTACAAGAAGACTGACGCTCTAACTTTCTATGATTTGAACCTCTCTGTGAGTCCAGTTTTAGTTTCCGATGCTTCACTTCAGGTTTACTGTATACCTGGGACCTTCTTATTAACGATGAACTATTTATATTGCATCGAATTAAATTCAAAAGGCACAATGCCGACTTAAGCACAAGAGGACTGACACTCTAACTTTCAATGATTTGAACCTCTCCTGTTAGTCCAGTTTTAGATTCTGATGCTTCACTTCAGGTTTACTTTATCCCTTGGTCCTTCTTATTGACGATGAAACACAGAAATTGCATCCTAATTTAATACAAAATACACAATGCCGACTTAAGTACACGAGGACTGACACTCTAACTTTCTATGATTTGAACCTCTCCTGTGAGTCCAGTTTTAGATTCCGATGCTTCACTTCAGGTTTACTGTATCCCTTGGACCTTCTTATTGACGATGAAACACAGAAATTGCATCCGAATTTAATACAAAAGGCACAACGCCGAATTAAGTACAAGAGGACTCACACTTTAACTTTCAATGATTTGAACCTCTCCTGTGAGTCCGGTTTTAGAATCCGATGCTTCACTTCAGGTTTACTGTTTCCCTTGGACCTCCTTATTGACGATGAAACACAGAAATTTCATCCGAATTTAATACAAAAGGCACAATGCCGACTTAAGTACAAGAGGACTGACACACTAACTTTCTATGATTTGAACCTGTCTTGTGTGTCCAATGTTAGATCCCAATGCTTCACTTCAGGTTTACTGTATCCCTTGGACCTTCTTATGGACGATGAAACAAAGAAATTGCATCGAATTAAATTCAAAAAGCACAATGCCGACGTAAGTACAAGAGGACTGATACTCTAACTTTCTTGTGATTTGAACCTCTCCGGTGAGTCCAGTTTTAGACTCCGATGCTTCACTTCAAGTTCACTGTATACCTTGACCTTCTTATTGACGGCGAAACAAAGATATTGCATCGGAATTAAATTCAAAAGGCACAATGCCGACTTAAGTACAAGAGGACTGACACTCTAACTTTCAATGATTTGAACCTCTCCTGTGAGTCGAGTTCTAGATTCCGATGCTTCACTCCAGGTTTACTGTATCCCTTGGACCTTCTTATTGACGATGGAACACAGAAATTGCATCCGAATTTAATACAAAAGGCACAATGAGGACTTAAGTACAAGAGGACTGACACTCTAACTTTCTATGATTTGAACCTCTCCTGTGAGCCCAGTTTTAGATTCCGATGCTTCACTTCATGTTTACTGTATACTTTGGACCTTCTTATTGACGATGAAACACAGAAATTGCATCGGAATTAAATTCAAAAGGCACATTGCCGACTTAAGTACACGAGGACTGACACTCTAACTTTCTATGATTTGTACCTCTCCTGTGAGTCCAGTTTTAGATTCCGATGCTTCACTTCAGGTTTTGTGTATACCTTGGACCCTCTTATTGACGATGAGGCACAGAAATTCCATGGGAATTAAATTCAAAAGGCACAATGCCGACTTAAGTACACGAGGACTGACACTCTAACTTTCTATGATTTGAACCTCTCCTGTGAGCCCAGTTTTAGATTCCGATGCTTCACTTCATGTTTACTGTATACTTTGGACCTTCTTATTGACGACGAAACACAGAAATTGCATCGGAATGAAATTCAAAAAGCACAATGTCGACTTAAGTACAAGAGGACTGACACTCTAACTTTCTATGATTTGAACCTCCCCTGTGAGATCCAGTTTTAGATTCCGAAGCTTCACTTCAGGTTTACTGTATACCTTGGACCTTCTTATAGACGATGAAACACAGAAATTGCATCGAATTAAATTCAAAAAGCACAACGCAGACTTCAGTACAAGAGGACTGACACTCTAACTTTCTATGATTTGAACCTCTCCTGTGAGTCCAGTTTTACATTCCGATGCTTCACTTCAGGTTTAGTGTATCCCTTGGACCTTCTTATTGACGATGAAACACAGAAATTGCATCCGAATTCAATACAAAAGGCACAATGCCGACTTAAGCACAAGATGAATGACACTCTAACTTCCTATGAATTGAACCTCTCCTGTGAGTCCAGTTTTAGATTCCGATGCTTCACTTCAGGTTTACTATATACCTTGGACCTTCTTATTGACGACGAAACACAAAAATTGCATCGGAATTAAATTTAAAAGGCACAATGCCAACTTAAGTACAAGAGGACTGACACTCTAACTTTCTATGATTTGAACCTCCCCGGTGTGATCCAGTTTTAGATTCCGATGCTTCACTTCAGGTTTATTGTATCCCTTGGACCTTCTTATTGACGATGAAACACAGAAATTGCATCGAATTAAATTCAAAAGGCACAATGCCGACTTAAGTACAAGAGGACTGACACTCTAACTTTCTATGATTAGAACCTCTCCTGTGACTTTAGTTTTAGATTCCGATGCTTCACTTCAGGTTTACTGTATCCCTTGGACCTTCTGATTGAGGATGAAACACAGAAATTGCATTCGAATTTAATACAAAAGGCTCAATGCCGACTTAAGTACAAGAGGTCTGACACTCTAACCTTCTATGATTTGAACCTCTCCTGTGAGTCCAGTTTTAGATTCCGATGCTTCACTTCAGGTTTACTGTATACCTTGGACCTTCTTATTGACGGCGAAACACAGAAATTGCAACGGAATTAAATTTAAAAGCCACAATGCCGACTTAAGTACAAGAGGACTGACACTCTAACTTCCTATGATTTGAACCCCTCCTGTGAGTCCAGTTTTAGATTCCGATAGTTCACTTCAGGTTTACTGTATACCTTGGACCGTCTTATTGACGATGAAACACAGAAATTGCATCCGAATTTAATACTAAAGGCACAATGCCGACTTAAGTACAAGCGGACTGACACTCTAACTTTCTGTGATATGAACCCAACCTGTGAGTCCAGTTTTAGATTCCGATGCTTCACTTCAGGTTTACTGTTTCGATTGGACCTTCTTATTGACGATGAAACACAGAAATTGCATTCGAATTTAATACAAAAGGCACAAGGCCGACATAAGTACAAGAGGACTAAAACTCTAAATTTCTATGGTTCGATCCTCTCCTGTGACTCCAGTTTTAGATTCCGATGCTACACTTCAGGTTTACTGTATCCCTCGGACCTTCTGATTGACAATGAAACACAGTAATTACATCCGAACTTAATTCAAAATCACAATGCCGACTTAAGTACAAGAGGACTGACACGCTAACTTTCTATGATGTGAACCACTCCAGTGAGTCCAGTTTTAGATTCCGATGCTTCACTTCAGGTTTACTGTATCCCTTGGACCTTCTTATTGACGATGAAACACAGAAATTGCATCGAATTAAATTCAAAATGCACAATGCCGACTTAAGTACAAGAGGACTGACACTCTAACTTTCTATGATTTGAACCTCTCCCGTGACTTTAGTTTTAGATTCCGATGCTTCACTTCAGGTTTACTGTATCCCTTGGACCTTCTGATTGACGATGAAACACAGAAATTGCATCCGAATTTAATACAAAAGGCACAAGGCCGACTTAAGTACAAGAGGACTGACACTCTAAATTTCTATGATTTGATCCTCTGCTGTGAGTCCAGTTTTAGATTCCGATGCTTCACTTCAGGTTTACTGAATCCCTTAGACCTTCTTATTGACGATGAAACACAGAAATTGCATCGAATTAAATTCAAAAGGCACAATGCCGACTTAAGTACAAGAGGACTGACACTCTAACTTTCTATGATTTGAACCTATCCTGTGAGTCCAGTTTTAGATTCCGATGCTTCACTTCAGGTTTACTGTATCCCTTGGACCTTCTTATTGACGATGAAACACAGAAATTGCATCCGAATTTAATACAAAAGGCACAATGCCGACATAAGTACAAGAGGTCTGACACTCTAACCTTCTATGATTTGAACCTCTCCTGTGAGTACAGTTTTAGATTCCGATGCTTCACTTCAGGTTTACTGTATACCTTGGACCTTCTTATTGACGGCGAAACACTGAAATTACAACGGAATTAAATTCAAAAGCCACAATGCCAACTTAAGTACAAGAGGGCTGACACTCTAACTTTCTATGATTTGAACCCCTCCTGTGAGTCCAGTTTTAGATTCCGATGGTTCACTTCAGGTTTACTGTATCCCTTGGACCGCCATATTGACGATGAAACACAGAAATTGCATCCGAATTTAATACAAAAGGCACAATGCCGACTTAAGTACAAGCGGACTGACACTCTAACTTTCTATGATTTGAACCCCTCCTGTGGGTCCAGTTTCAGATTCCGATGCTTCGCTTCAGCTTTACTGTTTCCCTTGGACATTCTTATTGACGATGAAACACAGAAATTGCATCCGAATTTAATACAAATGGCACAAGGCCGACTTAAGTTCAAGAGGACTGACACTCTAAATTTCTATGATTTGATCCTCTCCTGTGAGTCCAGTTTCAGATTCCGATGCTACACTTCAGGTTTACTGTATCCCTCGGACCTTCTGATTGACGATGAAACACAGTAATTACATCCGAACTTAATTCAAAATCACAATGCCGACTTATGTACAAGAGGACTGACACGCTTCCTTTCTATGATCTGAACCTTTCCATTGAGTCCAGTTTTAGATTCCGATGCTTCACTTCAGGTTTACCGTATCCCTTCGATCTTCTCATTGACGATGAAACACAGAAATTGCATCCGAATTTAATACAAAAGGCACAATGCCGACTTAAGTACAAGCGTACTGACACTCTAACTTTCTATGATTTGAACTCCTCCTGTGAGTCCAGTTTTAGAGTCCGATGCTTCACTTCAGGTTTACTGTTTCCCTTGAACCGTCTTATTGACGATGAAACACAGAAAATGCATCCGAATTTAATACAAAAGGCACAAGGCTGATATCAGTACAAGAGGACTGACACTCTAAATTTCTACGATTTGATCCTCTCCTGTGAGTCCAGTTTTAGATTCCGATGCTACACATTAGGTTTACTGTATCCCTCGGACCTTCTGATTGACCTTGAAACACAGTAATTACATCCGAACTTAATTCAAAATCACAATGCCGACTTAAGTACAAGAGGACTGACACGCTAACTTTCTATGATTTGAACCCGTCCTGTGAGTCCAGTTTTAGAGTCCGATGCTTCACTTCAGGTTTACTGTTTCCCTTGAACCGTCTTATTGACGATGAAACACAGAAATTGCATCCGAATTTAATACAAAAGGCACAAGGCCGACTTAAGTACAAGAGGACTGACACTCTAAATTTCTATGATTTGATCCCCTTCTGTGAGTCCAGTTTTAGATTCCGATGCTACACTTCAGGTTTACTGTATCCCTCGGACCTTCTGATTGACCATGAAACACAGTAATTACATCCGAACTTAATTCAAAATCACAATGCCGACTTAAGTACAAGAGGACTGACACTCTAACTTTCTATGATTTGAACCTCTCCTGTGAGTCCAGTTTTACATTCCGATGCTTCACTTCAGGTTTAGTGTATCCCTTGGACCTTCTTATTGACGATGAAACACAGAAATTGCATCCGAATTCAATACAAAAGGCACAATGCCGACTTAAGCACAAGATGAATGACACTCTAACTTCCTATGAATTGAACCTCTCCTGTGAGTCCAGTTTTAGATTCCGATGCTTCACTTCAGGTTTACTATATACCTTGGACCTTCTTATTGACGACGAAACACAGAAATTGCATCGGAATTAAATTTAAAAGGCACAATGCCAACTTAAGTACAAGAGGACTGACACTCTAACTTTCTATGATTTGAACCTCCCCGGTGTGATCCAGTTTTAGATTCCGATGCTTCACTTCAGGTTTATTGTATCCCTTGGACCTTCTTATTGACGATGAAACACAGAAATTGCATCGAATTAAATTCAAAAGGCACAATGCCGACTTAAGTACAAGAGGACTGACACTCTAACTTTCTATGAGTTGAACCTCTCCTGTGACTTTAGTTTTAGATTCCGATGCTTCACTTCAGGTTTACTGGACCCTTGGACCTTCTGATTGAGGATGAAACACAGAAATTGCATTCGAATTAAATACAAAAGGCTCAATGCCGACTTAAGTACAAGAGGTCTGACACTCTAACCTTCTATGATTTGAACCTCTCCTGTGAGTCCAGTTTTAGATTCCGATGCTTCACTTCAGGTTTACTGTATACCTTGGACCTTCTTATTGACGGCGAAACCCAGAAATTGCAACGGAATTAAATTCAAAAGCCACAATGCCAACATAAGTACAAGGGGACTGACACTCTAACTTTCTATGATTTGAACCCCTCCTGTGAGTCCAGTTTTAGATTCCGATAGTTCACTTCAGGTTTACTGTATACCTTGGACCGTCTTATTGACGATGAAACACAGAAATTGCATCCGAATTTAATACTAAAGGCACAATGCCGACTTAAGTACAAGCGGACTGACACTCTAACTTTCTGTGATATGAACCCAACCTGTGAGTCCAGTTTTAGATTCCGATGCTTCACTTCAGGTTTACTGTTTCGATTGGACCTTCTTATTGACAATGAAACACAGAAATTGCATTCGAATTTAATACAAAAGGCACAAGGCCGACATAAGTACAAGAGGACTGACACTCTAAATTTCTATGATTTGATCCTCTCCTGTGACTCCAGTTTTAGATTCCGATGCTACACTTCAGGTTTACTGTATCCCTCGGACCTTCTGATTGACAATGAAACACAGTAATTACATCCGAACTTAATTCAAAATCACAATGCCGACTTAAGTACAAGAGGACTGACACGCAAACTTTCTATGATGTGAACCACTCCAGTGAGTCCAGTTTTAGATTCCGATGCTTCATTTCAGGTTTACTGTATCCCTTGGACCTTCTTATTGACGATGAAACACAGAAATTGCATCGAAATAAATTCAAAAGGCACAATGCCGACTTAAGTACAAGAGGACTGACACTCTAACTTTCTATGATTTGAACCTCTCCTGTGACTTTAGTTTTAGATTCCGATGCTTCACTTCAGGTTTACTGAATCCCTTGGACCTTCCGATTGACGATGAAACACAGAAATTGCATCCGAATTTAATACAAAAGGCACAAGGCCGACTTAAGTACAAGAGGACTGACACTCTAAATTTCTATGATTTGATCCTCTCCTGTGAGTCCAGTTTTAGATTCCGATGCTTCACTTCAGGTTTACTGAATCCCTTAGACCTTCTTATTGACGATGAAACACAGAAATTGCATCGAATTAAATTCAAAAGGCACAATGCCGACTTAAGTACAAGCGGACTGACACTCTAACTTTCTATGATTTGAACCCCTCCTGTGAGTCCAGTTTCAGATTCCGATGCTTCACTTCAGCTTTACTGTTTCCCTTGGACCTTCTTAATGACGATGAAACACAGAAATTGCATCCGAATTTAATACAAATGGCACAAGGCCGACTTAAGTACAAGAGGACTGACACTCTAAATTTCTATGATTTGATCCTCTCCTGTGAGTCCAGTTTCAGATTCCGATGCTACACTTCAGGTTTACTGTATCCCTCGGACCTTCTGATTGACGATGAAGCACAGTAATTACATCCGAACTTAATTCAAAATCACAATGCCGACGTATGTACAAGAGGACTGTCACGCTTCCTTTCTATGATCTGAACCTTTCCATTGAGTCCAGTTTTAGATTCCGATGCTTCACTTCAGGTTTACCGTATCCCTTCGATCTTCTTATTGACGATGAAACACAGAAATTGCATCCGAATTTAATACAATTGGCACAATGCCGACTTAAGTACAAAATTACTGACACTCTAACTTTCTATGATTTGAACATTACCTGTGAGTCCTGTTTTAGATTCCGATGTTTCACTTCAGGTTTACTGTATGAATTGGACCTTCTTATTGACGATGAAACACAGAAATTGAATCGGAATTAAATTCAAAAGGCACAATGCCGACTTAAGTACAAGAGGTCTGACACTCTAACCTTCTATGATTTGAACCTCTCCTGTGAGTCCAGTTTTAGATTCCGATGCTTCACTTCAGGTTTACTGTATACCTTGGACCTTCTTATTGACGGCGAAACCCAGAAATTGCAACGGAATTAAATTCAAAAGCCACAATGCCAACTTAAGTACAAGGGGACTGACACTCTAACTTTCTATGATTTGAACCCCTCCTGTGAGTCCAGTTTTAGATTCCGATAGTTCACTTCAGGTTTACTGTATACCTTGGACCGTCTTATTGACGATGAAACACAGAAATTGCATCCGAATTTAATACTAAAGGCACAATGCCGACTTAAGTACAAGCGGACTGACACTCTAACTTTCTGTGATATGAACCCAACCTGTGAGTCCAGTTTTAGATTCCGATGCTTCACTTCAGGTTTACTGTTTCGATTGGACCTTCTTATTGACAATGAAACACAGAAATTGCATTCGAATTTAATACAAAAGGCACAAGGCCGACATAAGTACAAGAGGACTGACACTCTAAATTTCTATGATTTGATCCTCTCCTGTGACTCCAGTTTTAGATTCCGATGCTACACTTCAGGTTTACTGTATCCCTCGGACCTTCTGATTGACAATGAAACACAGTAATTACATCCGAACTTAATTCAAAATCACAATGCCGACTTAAGTACAAGAGGACTGACACGCTAACTTTCTATGATGTGAACCACTCCAGTGAGTCCAGTTTTAGATTCCGATGCTTCATTTCAGGTTTACTGTATCCCTTGGACCTTCTTATTGACGATGAAACACAGAAATTGCATCGAAATAAATTCAAAAGGCACAATGCCGACTTAAGTACAAGAGGACTGACACTCTAACTTTCTATGATTTGAACCTCTCCTGTGACTTTAGTTTTAGATTCCGATGCTTCACTTCAGGTTTACTGAATCCCTTGGACCTTCTGATTGACGATGAAACACAGAAATTGCATCCGAATTTAATACAAAAGGCACAAGGCCGACTTAAGTACAAGAGGACTGACACTCTAAATTTCTATGATTTGATCCTCTCCTGTGAGTCCAGTTTTAGATTCCGATGCTTCACTTCAGGTTTACTGAATCCCTTAGACCTTCTTATTGACGATGAAACACAGAAATTGCATCGAATTAAATTCAAAAGGCACAATGCCGACTTAAGTACAAGAGGACTGACACTCTAACTTTCTATGATTTGAACCTATCCTGTGAGTCCAGTTTTAGATTCCGATGCTTCACTTCAGGTTTACTGTATCCCTTGGACCTTCTTATTGACGATGAAACACAGAAATTGCATCCGAATTTAATACAAGAGGCACAATGCCGACATAAGTACAAGAGGTCTGACACTCTAACCTTCTATGATTTGAACCTCTCCTGTGAGTACAGTTTTAGATTCCGATGCTTCACTTCAGGTTTACTGTATACCTTGGACCTTCTTATTGACGGCGAAACACAGAAATTACAACGGAATTAAATTCAAAAGCCACAATGCCAACTTAAGTACAAGAGGACTGACACTCTAACTTTCTATGATTTGAACCCCTCCTGTGAGTCCAGTTTTAGATTCCGATGGTTCACTTCAGGTTTACTGTATCCCTTGGACCGTCATATTGACGATGAAACACAGAAATTGCATCCGAATTTAATACAAAAGGCACAATGCCGACTTAAGTACAAGCGGACTGACACTCTAACTTTCTATGATTTGAACCCCTCCTGTGAGTCCAGTTTCAGATTCCGATGCTTCACTTCAGCTTTACTGTTTCCCTTGGACCTTCTTAATGACGATGAAACACAGAAATTGCATCCGAATTTAATACAAATGGCACAAGGCCGACTTAAGTACAAGAGGACTGACACTCTAAATTTCTATGATTTGATCCTCTCCTGTGAGTCCAGTTTCAGATTCCGATGCTACACTTCAGGTTTACTGTATCCCTCGGACCTTCTGATTGACGATGAAGCACAGTAATTACATCCGAACTTAATTCAAAATCACAATGCCGACGTATGTACAAGAGGACTGACACGCTTCCTTTCTATGATCTGAACCTTTCCATTGAGTCCAGTTTTAGATTCCGATGCTTCACTTCAGGTTTACCGTATCCCTTCGATCTTCTTATTGACGATGAAACACAGAAATTGCATCCGAATTTAATACAATTGGCACAATGCCGACTTAAGTACAAAATTACTGACACTCTAACTTTCTATGATTTGAACATTACCTGTGAGTCCTGTTTTAGATTCCGATGTTTCACTTCAGGTTTACTGTATGAATTGGACCTTCTTATTGACGATGAAACACAGAAATTGAATCGGAATTAAATTCAAAAGGCACAATGCCGACTTAAGTACAAGAGGACTGACACTCCAACTTTCTACGATTTGATCCTCTCCTGTGAGTCCAGTTTTAGATTCCGATGCTACACTTCAGGTTTACTGTATTCCTCGGACCTTCTGATTGACGATGAAACACAGTAATTACATCCGAACTTAATTCAAAATCACAATGCCGACTTAAGTACAAGAGGACTGACACGCTAACTTTCTATGATCTGAACCTCTCCAGTGAGTCCAGTTTTACAATTCCGATGCTTCACTTCAGGTTTACTGTATCCCTTGACCTTCTTATTGACGATGAAACACACAGAAATTGCATCGAATTAAATTCAAAAGGCACAATGCCGACTTAAGTACAAGAGGACTGACACTCTAACTTTCTATGATTTGAAACTCTCCTGTGAGTCCAGTTTTAGATTCCGATGCTACACTTCAGGTTTACTGTATTCCTCGGACCTTCTGATTGACGATGAAACACAGAATTTGCATCGAATTAAATTCAAATGGCACAATGCCGACTTAAGTACAAGAGGACTGACACTCTAACTTTCTATGATTTGAACCTCTCCTGAGAGTCCAGTTTTAGATTCCGATGTTTCACTTCGGGTTTACTGTATCCCTTGGACCATCTTATTGATGATGAAACACAGAAATTGCATCCGAATTTAGTATAAAAGGCACAATGCCGACTTAAGTACAAGAGGACTGACACTCTGACTTTTAAAGATTTGAACTTGTCCTGTGAGTCCAGTTTTAGATTCCGATGCTTCACTTCAGGTTTACTGTACCCCTCTGACCTTCTTATTGACGATGAAACACAGAAATTGCATCCGAATTTAATACAAAAGTCACAATGCCGACTTAAGTACAAGAGGACTGACACACTAACTTTCTATGATTTGAACCTCTCCTGTGAGTCCAGTTTTAGATTCCGATGCTTTACTTCAGGTTTACTGTATACATTGGACCTTCTTATTGACGGTGAAACACAGAAATTGCAACGGAATTAAATTCAAAAGCCACTATGCCGACTTCAGTACAAGAGGACTGACACTCTAACATTCTATGATTTGAACCTCCCCTGTGAGATCAAGTTTCAGATTCCGATGCTTCACTTCAGGTTTACTGTATACCTTGGACATTCTTATGGACGATGAAACACAGAAATTGTATCGAATTAAATTCAAACAGCACAATGCCGACTTCAGTACAAGAGGACTGACACTCTAACTTTCTATGATTTGTACCTCTCCTGTGAGTCCAGTTTTACATTCCGATGCTTCACTTCAGGTTTAGTGTATCCCTTGGACCTTCTTATTGACGATGAAAAACAGAAATTGTATCCGAATTCAATACAAAAGGCACAATGCCGACTTAAGTACAAGATGACTGACACTCTAACTTTCTATGAATTGAACCTCTCCTGTGAGTCCAGCTTTAGATCCCGATGCTTCACTTCTGGTTTACTGTATCCCTTGGACCTTCTTATTGACGATGAAACACAGAAATTGCATCGAATTACATTCAAATGGCACAATGCCGACTGAAGTACAAGAGGACTGACACTCTAACTTTCTCTGATTTGAACCTCTCCTGTGAGTCCAGTTTTAGATTCCGATGCTTCACTTTAGGTTTACTGTATCCCTTGGACCTTCTTATTGACGATGAAACACAGAAATTGCATCGAATTAAATTCAAAAGGCACAATGCCGACTTAAGTACAAGAGGACTGACCCTCTAACTTTCTATGATTTGAACCTCTCCTGTGGCTCCAGTTTTAGATTCCGATGCTTCACTTCAGGTCTACTGTATCCCTTGGACCTTCTTATTGAAGATGCATCACAGAAATTGCATCCGAATTTAATACAAAAGGCACAATGCCGACTTAAGTACAAGAGATCTGACACTCTAACTTTCTATGATTTGAACCTCTCCTGTGAGTCCAGTTTTAGATTCCGATGCTTCACTTCAAGATTACTGTATACCTTGCACCTTCTTATTGACGGCGAAACACAGAAAATGCAACGGACATAAATTCAAAAGCCACAATGCCAACTTAAGTACAAGAGGACCGACACTCTAACTTTCTATGATTTGAACCCCTCCTGTGAGTCCAGTTTTAGATTCCGATGGTTCACTTCAGGTTTACTGTATCCCTTGGATCATCTTATTGACGATGAAACACAGAAATTGCATCCGAATTTAATACAAAAGGCACAATGCCGACTTAAGTACAAGCGGACTGACACTCTAACTTTCTATGATTTGAACCCCTCCTGTGAGTCCAGTTTTAGATTCCGATGCTTCACTTCAGGTTTACTGTTTCCCTTGGACCTTCTTATTGACGATGAAACACAGAAATTGCATCCGAATTTAATACAAAAGGCACAATGCCGACTTAAGTACAAGATTACTGACACTTTATTATTCTATGATTTGAACTTCTCCTGTGAGTCCTGTTTTTGATTCCGATGCTTCACTTCAGGTTTACTGTATGACTTGGACCTTCTTATTGATGATGAAACACAGAAATTGAATCGGAATTAAATTCAAAAGGCACAATGCCGACTTAAGTACAAGCGCACAGACACTCTAACTTTCTACGATTCGAACCTCTCCTGTGAGTCCAGTTTTAGATTCCGATGCTTCACTTCAAGTTTGCTGTATACCTTGGACCTTCTTATTGACGGCGAAACACAGAAATTGCAACGGACATAAATTCAAAAGCCACAATGACAACTTAAGTACAAGATGACTGACACTCTAACTTTCTATGATTTGAACCCCTCCTGTGAGTCCAGTTTTAGAATCCGATGCTTCACTTCAGGTTTAGTGTATCATTTGGACCTTCTTATTCATGATGAAACACAGAAATTGCATCCGAATTTAATGCAAAAGGCACAATGCCGACTTAAGTACAAGAGGACTGATACTCTGACTGTCTATGATTTGAACCTCTCCTGTGAGTCCAGTTTTAGATTCCGATGCTTCACTTCATGTTTACTGTATACCTTGGACCTTCTTATTGATTACGAAACACAGAAATTGCATCGGAATAAAATTCTTAAGGCACAATGCCGACTTAAGTACAAGAGTACTGACACTCTATGATTTGAACCTCTCTCGTGAGTCCAGTTTTAGATTCCGATGCTTCACTTCAGGTTTACTGTATACCTTGGACCTTCTTATGGACGATGAAACACAGAAATTGCATCGAATTAAATTCAAAAAGCACAATGCCAACGTAAGTACAAGAGGACTGACACTCTTACTTTCTATGATTTAAACCTCTCCTGTTAGTCCAGTTTTAGATTCCGATGCTTCACATCAGGTTTAGTGTATTCCTTGGACCTTCTTATTGACGATGAAACACAGAAATTGCATCCGAATTTAATACAAAAGGCACAATGCCGACTTAAGTACAAGAAGACTGACACTCTAACTTTCTGTGATTTGAACCTCTCCTGTGAGTCCAGTTTTAGTTTCCGATGCTTCACTTCAGGTTTACTGTATACCTTGGACCTTCTTATTGACGACGAAACACAGAAATTGCATCGGAATTAAATTCAGAAGGCACAATGCCGACTTAAGTACAAGAGGACTGACACTCAAACTTTCTATGATTTGAGCCTCCCCTGTGTGATCCAGTTTTAGATTCCGATGCTTCACTTCAGGTTTACTGTATCCCTTGGACCTTCTTATTAACGATGAAACACAGAAATTGCATCCGAATTTAATACAAAAGGCACAATGCCGACCTAAGTACAAGAGGGCTGACACTCTTACTTTCTATGATTTGAACCTCTCCTGTGAGTCCAGTTTTAATTCCGATGCTTCACTTCAGGTTTACCGTATACCTTGGACGTTCGTATTGAAAATGAGACACAGAAACTGCTTCGAATTAAATTCCAAAGGCACAATCCCGACTTAAGTACAAGAGGACTGACACTCTAACTTTCTATGATTTGTACCTCTCCTGTGAGTCCAGTTTTAGATTCCGATGTTTCACTTCAGGTTTACTGTATCCCTTGGAAATTCGTATTGATGATGAAGCACAGAAATTAAATCGAAATAAATTCAAAAGGCACAATGCCGACTTAAGTACAAGAGGACTGACACTCTAACTTTCAATGATTTGAACCTCTCCTGTGAGTCCAGTTTCACATTCCGATGCTTCCTTTCAGGTTTACTGTCCCCCTTGGACCTTCTTATTGACGATGAAACTAGAAATTGCATCTGAATTAAATACAACAGGCACAATGCCTACTTTAGTATTGGAGGACTAACACTCTAACTTTCTATGATTTGAACCTCTCCTGTGAGCCCAGTTTTAGATTCCGATGCTTCACTTCATGTTTACTGTATACTTTGGACCTTCTTATTGACGATGAAACACAGAAATTGCATCGGAATTAAATTCAAAAGGCACATTGCCGACTTAAGTACACGAGGACTGACACTCTAACTTTCTATGATTTGTACCTCTCCTGTGAGTCCAGTTTTAGATTCCGATGCTTCACTTCAGGTTTTGTGTATACCTTGGACCCTCTTATTGACGATGAAGCACAGAAATTCCATGGGAATTAAATTCAAAAGGCACAATGCCGACGTAAGTACACGAGGACTGACACTCTAAATTTCTATGATTTGAACCTCTCCTGTGAGTCCAGATTTCGATTCCGATGCTTCACTTCAGGTTTACTGTATACCTGGGACCTTCTTATTAACGATGAAACATTTATATTGCATCGAATTAAATTCAAAAGGCACAATGCCGACTTAAGCACAAGAGGACTTACACTGTAACTTTCAATGATTTGAACCTCTCCTGTTAGTCCAGTTTTAGATTCTGATGCTTCACTTCAGGTTTACTTTATCCCTTGGACCTTCTTATTGACGATGAAACACAGATATTGCATCCTAATTTAATACAAAATGCACAATGCCGACCTATGTACACGAGGACTGACACTCTAACTTTCTATGATTTGAACCTCTCCTGTGAGTCCAGTTTTAGATTCCGATGCTTCACTTCAGGTTTACTGTATCCCTTGGACCTTCTTATTGACGATGAAACACAGAAATTGCATCCGAATTTAATACAAAAGGCACAACGCCGAATTAAGTACAAGAGGACTGACACTTTAACTTACAATGATTTGAACCTCTCCTGTGAGGCCGGATTTAGAATCCGATGCTTCACTTCAGGTTTACTGTTTCCCTTGGACCTTCTTATTGACGATGAAACACAGAAATTTCATCCGAATTTAATACAAAAGGCACAATGCCGACTTAAGTACAAGAGGACCGACACACTAACTTTCTATGATTTGAACCTCTCCTGTGAGTCCAGTTTTAGAATCCGATGCTTCACTTCAGGTTTAGTGTATCATTTGGACCTTCTTATTGACGATGAAACACAGAAATTGCATCCGAATTTAATGCAAAAGGCACAATGCCGACTTAAGTACAAGAGGACTGATACTCTGACTGTCTATGATTTGAACCTCTCCTGTCAGTCCAGTTTTAGATTCCGATGCTTCACTTCATGTTTACTGTATACCTTGGACCTTCGTTTGGACGATGAAACACAGAAATTGCATCGAATTAAATTCAAAAAGCACAATGCCGACGTAAGTACAAGAGGACTGACACTCTGACTTACTATGAATTGAACCTCTCCTGTGAGTCCACTTTTAGACTCCGATGCTTCACTTCAGGTTTACTGTATACCTTGGACCTTCTTAATGACGATGAAGCACTGAAATGGCATCGGAATTAAGTTCAAAGGCACAATGCCGACTTAAGTACAAGAGGACTGACACTCTTACTTTCTATGATTTAAACCTCTCCTGTTAGTCCAGTTTTAGATTCCGATGCTTCACATCAGGTTTAGTGTATTCCTTGGACCTTCTTATTGACGATGAAACACAGAAATTGCATCCGAATTTAATACAAAAGGCACAATGCCGACTTAAGTACAAGAAGACTGACGCTCTAACTTTCTATGATTTGAACCTCTCTGTGAGTCCAGTTTTAGTTTCCGATGCTTCACTTCAGGTTTACTGTATACCTGGGACCTTCTTATTAACGATGAACTATTTATATTGCATCGAATTAAATTCAAAAGGCACAATGCCGACTTAAGCACAAGAGGACTGACACTCTAACTTTCAATGATTTGAACCTCTCCTGTTAGTCCAGTTTTAGATTCTGATGCTTCACTTCAGGTTTACTTTATCCCTTGGTCCTTCTTATTGACGATGAAACACAGAAATTGCATCCTAATTTAATACAAAATACACAATGCCGACTTAAGTACACGAGGACTGACACTCTAACTTTCTATGATTTGAACCTCTCCTGTGAGTCCAGTTTTAGATTCCGATGCTTCACTTCAGGTTTACTGTATCCCTTGGACCTTCTTATTGACGATGAAACACAGAAATTGCATCCGAATTTAATACAAAAGGCACAACGCCGAATTAAGTACAAGAGGACTCACACTTTAACTTTCAATGATTTGAACCTCTCCTGTGAGTCCGGTTTTAGAATCCGATGCTTCACTTCAGGTTTACTGTTTCCCTTGGACCTTCTTATTGACGATGAAACACAGAAATTTCATCCGAATTTAATACAAAAGGCACAATGCCGACTTAAGTACAAGAGGACTGACACACTAACTTTCTATGATTTGAACCTGTCTTGTGTGTCCAATGTTAGATCCCAATGCTTCACTTCAGGTTTACTGTATCCCTTGGACCTTCTTATGGACGATGAAACAAAGAAATTGCATCGAATTAAATTCAAAAAGCACAATGCCGACGTAAGTACAAGAGGACTGATACTCTAACTTTCTTGTGATTTGAACCTCTCCGGTGAGTCCAGTTTTAGACTCCGATGCTTCACTTCAAGTTCACTGTATACCTTGACCTTCTTATTGACGGCGAAACAAAGATATTGCATCGGAATTAAATTCAAAAGGCACAATGCCGACTTAAGTACAAGAGGACTGACACTCTAACTTTCAATGATTTGAACCTCTCCTGTGAGTCGAGTTCTAGATTCCGATGCTTCACTCCAGGTTTACTGTATCCCTTGGACCTTCTTATTGACGATGGAACACAGAAATTGCATCCGAATTTAATACAAAAGGCACAATGAGGACTTAAGTACAAGAGGACTGACACTCTAACTTTCTATGATTTGAACCTCTCCTGTGAGCCCAGTTTTAGATTCCGATGCTTCACTTCATGTTTACTGTATACTTTGGACCTTCTTATTGACGATGAAACACAGAAATTGCATCGGAATTAAATTCAAAAGGCACATTGCCGACTTAAGTACACGAGGACTGACACTCTAACTTTCTATGATTTGTACCTCTCCTGTGAGTCCAGTTTTAGATTCCGATGCTTCACTTCAGGTTTTGTGTATACCTTGGACCCTCTTATTGACGATGAGGCACAGAAATTCCATGGGAATTAAATTCAAAAGGCACAATGCCGACTTAAGTACACGAGGACTGACACTCTAACTTTCTATGATTTGAACCTCTCCTGTGAGTCCAGATTTCGATTCCGATGCTTCACTTCAGGTTTACTGTATACCTGGGACCTTCTTATTAACGATGAAACATTTATATTGCATCGAATTAAATTCAAAAGGCACAATGCCGACTTAAGCACAAGAGGACTGACACTGTAACTTTCAATGATTTGAACCTCTCCTGTTAGTCCAGTTTTAGATTCTGATGCTTCACTTCAGGTTTACTTTATCCCTTGGACCTTCTTATTGACGATGAAACACAGATATTGCATCCTAATGTAATACAAAATGCACAATGCCGACCTATGTACACGATGACTGACACTCTAACTTTCTATGATTTGAACCTCTCCTGTGAGTCCAGTTTTAGATTCCGATGCTTCACTTCAGGTTTACTGTATCCCTTGGACCTTCTTATTGACGATGAAACACAGAAATTGCATCCGAATTTAATACAAAAGGCACAACGCCGAATTAAGTACAAGAGGACTGACACTTTAACTTACAATGATTTGAACCTCTCCTGTGAGGCCGGATTTAGAATCCGATGCTTCACTTCAGGTTTACTGTTTCCCTTGTACCTTCTTATTGACGATGAAACACAGAAATTTCATCCGAATTTAATACAAAAGGCACAATGCCGACTTAAGTACAAGAGGACCGACACACTAACTTTCTATGATTTGAAACTCTCCTGTGAGTCCAGTTTTAGAATCCGATGCTTCACTTCAGGTTTAGTGTATCATTTGGACCTTCTTATTGACGATGAAACACAGAAATTGCATCCGAATTTAATGCAAAAGGCACAATGCCGACTTAAGTACAAGAGGACTGATACTCTGACTGTCTATGATTTGAACCTGTCCTGTCAGTCCAGTTTTAGATTCCGATGCTTCACATCATGTTTACTGTATACCTTGGACCTTCGTTTGGACGATGAAACACAGAAATTGCATCGAATTAAATTCAAAAAGCACAATGCCGACGTAAGTACAAGAGGACTGACACTCTGACTTACTATGAATTGAACCTCTCCTGTGAGTCCACTTTTAGACTCCGATGCTTCACTTCAGGTTTACTGTATACCTTGGACCTTCTTAATGACGATGAAGCACTGAAATGGCATCGGAATTAAGTTCAAAGGCACAATGCCGACTTAAGTACAAGAGGACTGACACTCTTACTTTCTATGATTTAAACCTCTCCTGTTAGTCCAGTTTTAGATTCCGATGCTTCACATCAGGTTTAGTGTATTCCTTGGACCTTCTTATTGACGATGAAACACAGAAATTGCATCCGAATTTAATACAAAAGGCACAATGCCGACTTAAGTACAAGAAGACTGACGCTCTAACTTTCTATGATTTGAACCTCTCTGTGAGTCCAGTTTTAGTTTCCGATGCTTCACTTCAGGTTTACTGTATACCTGGGACCTTCTTATTAACGATGAACTATTTATATTGCATCGAATTAAATTCAAAAGGCACAATGCCGACTTAAGCACAAGAGGACTGACACTCTAACTTTCAATGATTTGAACCTCTCCTGTTAGTCCAGTTTTAGATTCTGATGCTTCACTTCAGGTTTACTTTATCCCTTGGTCCTTCTTATTGACGATGAAACACAGAAATTGCATCCTAATTTAATACAAAATGCACAATGCCGACTTAAGTACACGAGGACTGACACTCTAACTTTCTATGATTTGAACCTCTCCTGTGAGTCCAGTTTTAGATTCCGATGCTTCACTTCAGGTTTACTGTATCCCTTGGACCTTCTTATTGACGATGAAACACAGAAATTGCATCCGAATTTAATACAAAAGGCACAACGCCGAATTAAGTACAAGAGGACTCACACTTTAACTTTCAATGATTTGAACCTCTCCTGTGAGTCCGGTTTTAGAATCCGATGCTTCACTTCAGGTTTACTGTTTCCCTTGGACCTTCTTATTGACGATGAAACACAGAAATTTCATCCGAATTTAATACAAAAGGCACAATGCCGACTTAAGTACAAGAGGACTGACACACTAACTTTCTATGATTTGAACCTCTCTTGTGTGTCCAATGTTAGATCCCAATGCTTCACTTCAGGTTTACTGTATCCCTTGGACCTTCTTATGGACGATGAAACACAGAAATTGCATCGAATTAAATTCAAAAAGCACAATGCCGACGTAAGTACAAGAGGACTGATACTCTAACTTTCTTGTGATTTGAACCTCTCCGGTGAGTCCAGTTTTAGACTCCGATGCTTCACTTCAAGTTCACTGTATACCTTGACCTTCTTATTGACGGCGAAACAAAGATATTGCATCGGAATTAAATTCAAAAGGCACAATGCCGACTTAAGTACAAGAGGACTGACACTCTAACTTTCAATGATTTGAACCTCTCCTGTGAGTCGAGTTCTAGATTCCGATGCTTCACTCCAGGTTTACTGTATCCCTTGGACCTTCTTATTGACGATGGAACACAGAAATTGCATCCGAATTTAATACAAAAGGCACAATGAGGACTTAAGTACAAGAGGACTGACACTCTAACTTTCTATGATTTGAACCTCTCCTGTGAGCCCAGTTTTAGATTCCGATGCTTCACTTCATGTTTACTGTATACTTTGGACCTTCTTATTGACGATGAAACACAGAAATTGCATCGGAATTAAATTCAAAAGGCACATTGCCGACTTAAGTACACGAGGACTGACACTCTAACTTTCTATGATTTGTACCTCTCCTGTGAGTCCAGTTTTAGATTCCGATGCTTCACTTCAGGTTTTGTGTATACCTTGGACCCTCTTATTGACGATGAGGCACAGAAATTCCATGGGAATTAAATTCAAAAGGCACAATGCCGACTTAAGTACACGAGGACTGACACTCTAACTTTCTATGATTTGAACCTCTCCTGTGAGTCCAGATTTCGATTCCGATGCTTCACTTCAGGTTTACTGTATACCTGGGACCTTCTTATTAACGATGAAACATTTATATTGCATCGAATTAAATTCAAAAGGCACAATGCCGACTTAAGCACAAGAGGACTGACACTGTAACTTTCAATGATTTGAACCTCTCCTGTTAGTCCAGTTTTAGATTCTGATGCTTCACTTCAGGTTTACTTTATCCCTTGGACCTTCTTATTGACGATGAAACACAGATATTGCATCCTAATGTAATACAAAATGCACAATGCCGACCTATGTACACGATGACTGACACTCTAACTTTCTATGATTTGAACCTCTCCTGTGAGTCCAGTTTTAGATTCCGATGCTTCACTTCAGGTTTACTGTATCCCTTGGACCTTCTTATTGACGATGAAACACAGAAATTGCATCCGAATTTAATACAAAAGGCACAACGCCGAATTAAGTACAAGAGGACTGACACTTTAACTTACAATGATTTGAACCTCTCCTGTGAGGCCGGATTTAGAATCCGATGCTTCACTTCAGGTTTACTGTTTCCCTTGTACCTTCTTATTGACGATGAAACACAGAAATTTCATCCGAATTTAATACAAAAGGCACAATGCCGACTTAAGTACAAGAGGACCGACACACTAACTTTCTATGATTTGAAACTCTCCTGTGAGTCCAGTTTTAGAATCCGATGCTTCACTTCAGGTTTAGTGTATCATTTGGACCTTCTTATTGACGATGAAACACAGAAATTGCATCCGAATTTAATGCAAAAGGCACAATGCCGACTTAAGTACAAGAGGACTGATACTCTGACTGTCTATGATTTGAACCTGTCCTGTGAGTCCAGTTTTAGATTCCGATGCTTCACATCATGTTTACTGTATACCTTGGACCTTCGTTTGGACGATGAAACACAGAAATTGCATCGAATTAAATTCAAAAAGCACAATGCCGACGTAAGTACAAGAGGACTGACACTCCAACTTACTATGAATTGAACCTCTCCTGTGAGTCCACTTTTAGACTCCGATGCTTCACTTCAGGTTTACTGTATACCTTGGACCTTCTTAATGACGATGAAGCACTGAAATGGCATCGGAATTAAGTTCAAAAGGCACAATGCCGACTTAAGTACAAGAGGACTGACACTCTTACTTTCTATGATTTAAACCTCTCCTGTTAGTCCAGTTTTAGATTCCGATGCTTCACATCAGGTTTAGTGTATTCCTTGGACCTTCTTATTGACGATGAAACACAGAAATTGCATCCGAATTTAATACAAAAGGCACAATGCCGACTTAAGTACAAGAAGACTGACGCTCTAACTTTCTATGATTTGAACCTCTCTGTGAGTCCAGTTTTAGTTTCCGATGCTTCA
Organism: Schistocerca americana; assembly: GCF_021461395.2. Lineage (NCBI taxonomy): Eukaryota > Metazoa > Arthropoda > Insecta > Orthoptera > Acrididae > Schistocerca > Schistocerca americana. The sequence goes on along the minus strand of NC_060124.1, from coordinate 595,030,950 downwards.
CTTCAGGTTTACTGTATACCTGAGACCTTCTTATTAACGATGAACTATTTATATTGCATCGAATTAAATTCAAAAGGCACAATGCCGACTTAAGCACAAGAGGACTGACACTCTAACTTTCAATGATTTGAACCTCTCCTGTTAGTCCAGTTTTAGATTCTGATGCTTCACTTCAGGTTTACTTTATCCCTTGGTCCTTCTTATTGACGATGAAACACAGAAATTGCATCCTAATTTAATACAAAATGCACAATGCCGACTTAAGTACACGAGGACTGACACTCTAACTTTCTATGATTTGAACCTCTCCTGTGAGTCCAGTTTTAGATTCCGATGCTTCACTTCAGGTTTACTGTATCCCTTGGACCTTCTTATTGACGATGAAACACAGAAATTGCATCCGAATTTAATACAAAAGGCACAACGCCGAATTAAGTACAAGAGGACTCACACTTTAACTTTCAATGATTTGAACCTCTCCTGTGAGTCCGGTTTTAGAATCCGATGCTTCACTTCAGGTTTACTGTTTCCCTTGGACCTTCTTATTGACGATGAAACACAGAAATTTCATCCGAATTTAATACAAAAGGCACAATGCCGACTTAAGTACAAGAGGACTGACACACTAACTTTCTATGATTTGAACCTCTCTTGTGTGTCCAATGTTAGATCCCAATGCTTCACTTCAGGTTTACTGTATCCCATGGACCTTCTTATGGACGATGAAACACAGAAATTGCATCGAATTAAATTCAAAAAGCACAATGCCGACGTAAGTACAAGAGGACTGATACTCTAACTTTCTTGTGATTTGAACCTCTCCGGTGAGTCCAGTTTTAGACTCCGATGCTTCACTTCAGGTTTACTGTATACCTTGGACCTTATAATGACGATGAGGCACAGAAATTGCATCGGAATTAAATTCAAAAGGCACAATGCCGACTTAAGTACAAGAGGACCGACACTCTAACTTTCTATGATTTGAACCTCTCCTGTGAGTCCAGTTTTAGAATCCGATGCTTCACTTCAGGTTTAGTGTATCATTTGGACCTTCTTATTGACGATGAAACACAGAAATTGCATCTGAATTTAATGCAAAAGGCACAATGCCGACTTAAGTACAAGAGGACTGATACTCTGACTGTCTATGATTTGAACCTCTCCTGTGAGTCCAGTTTTAGATTCCGATGCTTCACTTCATGTTTACAGTATACCTTGGACCTTCTTATTGACTACGAAACACAGAAATTGCATCGGAATAAAATTCTTAAGGCACAATGCCGACTTAAGTACAAGAGTACTGACACTCTATGATTTGAACCTCTCTTGTGAGTCCAGTTTTAGATTCCGATGCTTCACTTCAGGTTTACTGTATACCTTGGACCTTCTTATGGACGATGAAACACAGAAATTGCATCGAATTAAATTCAAAAAGCACAATGCCGACGTAAGTACAAGAGGACTGATACTCTAACTTTCTGTGATTTGAACCTCTCCTGTGAGTCCAGTTTTAGACTCCGATGCTTCACATCAGGTTTACTGTATACCTTGGACCTTATGATGACGATGAGGCACAGAAATTGCATCGGAATTAAATTCAAAAGGCTCAATGCCGACTTAAGTACAAGAGGACTGACACTCTTACTTTCTATGATTTAAACCTCTCCTGTTAGTCCAGTTTTAGATTCCGATGCTTCACATCAGGTTTAGTGTATTCCTTGGACCTTCTTATTGACGATGAAACACAGAAATTGCATCCGAATTTAATACAAAAGGCACAATGCCGACTTAAGTACAAGAAGACTGACACTCTAACTTTCTATGATTTGAACCTCTCCTGTGAGTCCAGTTTTAGTTTCCGATGCTTCACTTCAGGTTTACTGTATACCTTGGACCTTCTTATTGACGACGAAACACAGAAATTGCATCGGAATTAAATTCAGAAGGCACAATGCCGACTTAAGTACAAGAGGACTGACACTCTAACTTTCTATGATTTGAGCCTCCCCTGTGTGATCCAGTTTTAGATTCCGATGCTTCACTTCAGGTTTACTGTATCCCTTGGACTTCCTTATTGACGATGAAACACAGAAATGGCATCAGAATTTAATACAAAAGGCACAATGCCGACTTAAGTACAAGAGGGCTGACACTCTTACTTTCTATGATTTGAACCTCTCCTGTGAGTCCAGTTTTATATTCCGATGCTTCACTTCAGGTTTACTGTATACCTTGGACGTTCGTAATGTAGATGAAACACAGAAATTGCTTCGAATTAAATTCCAAAGGCACAATGCCGACTTAAGTACAAGAGGATTGACACTCTAACATTCAATGATTTGAACCTCTCCTGTGAGTCCAGTTTTACATTCCGATGCTTCACTTCAGGTTTACTGTATACTTTGGACCTTCTTATTGACGATGAAACACAGAAATTGCATCGAATTACATTCAAATGGCACAATGCCGACTGAAGTACAAGAGGACTGACACTCTAACTTTCTCTGATTTGAACCTCTCCTGTGAGTCCAGTTTTAGATTCCGATGCTTCACTTCAGGTTTTGTGTATACCTTGGACCTTCTTATTGACGATGAAGCACAGAAATTCCATGGGAATTAAATTCAAAAGGCACATTGCCGACTTAAGTACACGAGGACTGACACACTAACTTTCTATGATTTGAACCTCTCCTGTGAGTCCAGATTTCGATTCCGATGCTTCACTTCAGGTTTACTGTATACCTTGGACCTTCGTATGGACGATGAAACACAGAAATTGCATCGAATTAAATTCAAAAAGCACAATGCCGACGTAAGTACAAGAGGTCTGACACTGTAACTTACTATGAATTGAACCTCTCCTGTGAGTCCACTTTTAGACTCCGATGCTTCACTTCAGGTTTACTGTATCCCTTGGACCTTCTTATTGATGATGAAACACAGAAATTGCATCCGAATTTAGTATAAAAGGCACAATGCCGACTTAAGTACAAGAGGACTGACACTCTGACTTTTAAAGATTTGAACTTGTCCTGTGAGTCCAGTTTTAGATTCCGATGCTTCACTTCAGGTTTACTGTACCCCTCTGACCTTCTTATTGACGATGAAACACAGAAATTGCATCCGAATTTAATACAAAAGTCACAATGCCGACTTAAGTACAAGAGGACTGACACTCTAACTTTCTATGATTTGAACCTCTCCTGTGAGTCCAGTTTTAGATTCCGATGCTTTACTTCAGGTTTACTGTATACATTGGACCTTCTTATTGACGGTGAAACACAGAAATTGCAACGGAATTAAATTCAAAAGCCACTATGCCGACTTCAGTACAAGAGGACTGACACTCTAACATTCTATGATTTGAACCTCCCCTGTGAGATCAAGTTTCAGATTCCGATGCTTCACTTCAGGTTTACTGTATACCTTGGACATTCTTATGGACGATGAAACACAGAAATTGCATCGAATTAAATTCAAACAGCACAATGCCGACTTCAGTACAAGAGGACTGACACTCTAACTTTCTATGATTTGTACCTCTCCTGTGAGTCCAGTTTTACATTCCGATGCTTCACTTCAGGTTTAGTGTATCCCTTGGACCTTCTTATTGACGATGAAAAACAGAAAATGTATCCGAATTCAATACAAAAGGCACAATGCCGACTTAAGTACAAGATGACTGACACTATAACTTTCTATGAATTGAACCTCTCCTGTGAGTCCAGCTTTAGATCCCGATGCTTCACTTCTGGTTTACTGTATCCCTTGGACCTTCTTATTGACGATGAAACACAGAAATTGCATCGAATTACATTCAAATGGCACAATGCCGACTGAAGTACAAGAGGACTGACACTCTAACTTTCTCTGATTTGAACCTCTCCAGTGAGTCCAGTTTTAGATTCCGATGCTTCACTTTAGGTTTACTGTATCCCTTGGACCTTCTTATTGACGATGAAACACAGAAATTGCATCGAATTAAATTCAAAAGGCACAATGCCGACTTAAGTACAAGAGGACTGACCCTCTAACTTTCTATGATTTGAACCTCTCCTGTGGCTCCAGTTTTAGATTCCGATGCTTCACTTCAGGTCTACTGTATCCCTTGGACCTTCTCATTGAAGATGCATCACAGAAATTGCATCCGAATTTAATACAAAAGGCACAATGCCGACTTAAGTACAAGAGATCTGACACTCTAACTTTCTATGATTTGAACCTCTCCTGTGAGTCCAGTTTTAGATTCCGATGCTTCACTTCAAGATTACTGTATACCTTGCACCTTCTTATTGACGGCGAAACACAGAAAATGCAACGGACATAAATTCAAAAGCCACAATGCCAACTTAAGTACAAGAGGACCGACACTCTAACTTTCTATGATTTGAACCCCTCCTGTGAGTCCAGTTTTAGATTCCGATGCTTCACTTCAGGTTTACTGTTTCCCTTGGACCTTCTTATTGACGATGAAACACAGAAATTGCATCCGAATTTAATACAAAAGGCACAATGCCGACTTAAGTACAAGATTACTGACACTTTATTATTCTATGATTTGAACTTCTCCTGTGAGTCCTGTTTTTGATTCCGATGCTTCACTTCAGGTTTACTGTATGACTTGGACCTTCTTATTGATGATGAAACACAGAAATTGAATCGGAATTAAATTCAAAAGGCACAATGCCGACTTAAGTACAAGCGCACAGACACTCTAACTTTCTACGATTCGAACCTCTCCTGTGAGTCCAGTTTTAGATTCCGATGCTTCACTTCAAGTTTGCTGTATACCTTGGACCTTCTTATTGACGGCGAAACACAGAAATCGCAACGGACATAAATTCAAAAGCCACAATGCCAACTTAAGTACAAGATGACTAATACTCTAACTTTCTATGATTTGAAACCCTCCTGTGAGTCCAGTTTTAGAATCCGATGCTTCACTTCAGGTTTAGTGTATCATTTGGACCTTCTTATTCATGATGAAACACAGAAATTGCATCCGAATTTAATGCAAAAGGCACAATGCCGACTTAAGTACAAGAGGACTGATACTCTGACTGTCTATGATTTGAACCTCTCCTGTGAGTCCAGTTTTAGATTCCGATGCTTCACTTCATGTTTACTGTATACCTTGGACCTTCTTATTGATTACGAAACACAGAAATTGCATCGGAATAAAATTCTTAAGGCACAATGCCGACTTAAGTACAAGAGTACTGACACTCTATGATTTGAACCTCTCTCGTGAGTCCAGTTTTAGATTCCGATGCTTCACTTCAGGTTTACTGTATACCTTGGACCTTCTTATGGACGATGAAACACAGAAATTGCATCGAATTAAATTCAAAAAGCACAATGCAACGTAAGTACAAGAGGACTGACACTCTTACTTTCTATGATTTAAACCTCTCCTGTTAGTCCAGTTTTAGATTCCGATGCTTCACATCAGGTTTAGTGTATTCCTTGGACCTTCTTATTGACGATGAAACACAGAAATTGCATCCGAATTTAATACAAAAGGCACAATGCCGACTTAAGTACAAGAAGACTGACACTCTAACTTTCTGTGATTTGAACCTCTCCTGTGAGTCCAGTTTTAGTTTCCGATGCTTCACTTCAGGTTTACTGTATACCTTGGACCTTCTTATTGACGACGAAACACAGAAATTGCATCGGAATTAAATTCAGAAGGCACAATGCCGACTTAAGTACAAGAGGACTGACACTCAAACTTTCTATGATTTGAGCCTCCCCTGTGTGATCCAGTTTTAGATTCCGATGCTTCACTTCAGGTTTACTGTATCCCTTGGACCTTCTTATTAACGATGAAACACAGAAATTGCATCCGAATTTAATACAAAAGGCACAATGCCGACCTAAGTACAAGAGGGCTGACACTCTTACTTTCTATGATTTGAACCTCTCCTGTGAGTCCAGTTTTAATTCCGATGCTTCACTTCAGGTTTACCGTATACCTTGGACGTTCGTATTGAAGATGAGACACAGAAATTGCTTCGAATTAAATTCCAAAGGCACAATCCCGACTTAAGTACAAGAGGACTGACACTCTAACTTTCTATGATTTGTACCTCTCCTGTGAGTCCAGTTTTAGATTCCGATGTTTCACTTCAGGTTTACTGTATCCCTTGGAAATTCGTATTGATGATGAAGCACAGAAATTAAATCGAAATAAATTCAAAAGGCACAATGCCGACTTAAGTACAAGAGGACTGACACTCTAACTTTCAATGATTTGAACCTCTCCTGTGAGTCCAGTTTCACATTCCGATGCTTCACTTCAGGTTTACTGTCCCCCTTGGACCTTCTTATTGACGATGAAACTAGAAATTGCATCTGAATTAAATACAACAGGCACATTGCCTACTTTAGTATTGGAGGACTAACACTCTAACTTTCTATGATTTGAACCTCTCCTGTGAGCCCAGTTTTAGATTCCGATGCTTCACTTCATGTTTACTGTATACTTTGGACCTTCTTATTGACGATGAAACACAGAAATTGCATCGGAATTAAATTCAAAAGGCACATTGCCGACTTAAGTACACGAGGACTGACACTCTAACTTTCTATGATTTGTACCTCTCCTGTGAGTCCAGTTTTAGATTCCGATGCTTCACTTCAGGTTTTGTGTATACCTTGGACCCTCTTATTGACGATGAAGCACAGAAATTCCATGGGAATTAAATTCAAAAGGCACAATGCCGACGTAAGTACACGAGGACTGACACTCTAAATTTCTATGATTTGAACCTCTCCTGTGAGTCCAGATTTCGATTCCGATGCTTCACTTCAGGTTTACTGTATACCTGGGACCTTCTTATTAACGATGAAACATTTATATTGCATCGAATTAAATTCAAAAGGCACAATGCCGACTTAAGCACAAGAGGACTTACACTGTAACTTTCAATGATTTGAACCTCTCCTGTTAGTCCAGTTTTAGATTCTGATGCTTCACTTCAGGTTTACTTTATCCCTTGGACCTTCTTATTGACGATGAAACACAGATATTGCATCCTAATTTAATACAAAATGCACAATGCCGACCTATGTACACGAGGACTGACACTCTAACTTTCTATGATTTGAACCTCTCCTGTGAGTCCAGTTTTAGATTCCGATGCTTCACTTCAGGTTTACTGTATCCCTTGGACCTTCTTATTGACGATGAAACACAGAAATTGCATCCGAATTTAATACAAAAGGCACAACGCCGAATTAAGTACAAGAGGACTGACACTTTAACTTACAATGATTTGAACCTCTCCTGTGAGGCCGGATTTAGAATCCGATGCTTCACTTCAGGTTTACTGTTTCCCTTGGACCTTCTTATTGACGATGAAACACAGAAATTTCATCCGAATTTAATACAAAAGGCACAATGCCGACTTAAGTACAAGAGGACCGACACACTAACTTTCTATGATTTGAACCTCTCCTGTGAGTCCAGTTTTAGAATCCGATGCTTCACTTCAGGTTTAGTGTATCATTTGGACCTTCTTATTGACGATGAAACACAGAAATTGCATCCGAATTTAATGCAAAAGGCACAATGCCGACTTAAGTACAAGAGAACTGATACTCTGACTGTCTATGATTTGAACCTCTCCTGTCAGTCCAGTTTTAGATTCCGATGCTTCACTTCATGTTTACTGTATACCTTGGACCTTCGTTTGGACGATGAAACACAGAAATTGCATCGAATTAAATTCAAAAAGCACAATGCCGACGTAAGTACAAGAGGACTGACACTCTAACTTACTATGAATTGAACCTCTCCTGTGAGTCCACTTTTAGACTCCGATGCTTCACTTCAGGTTTACTGTATACCTTGGACCTTCTTAATGACGATGAAGCACTGAAATGGCATCGGAATTAAGTTCAAAAGGCACAATGCCGACTTAAGTACAAGAGGACTGACACTCTTACTTTCTATGATTTAAACCTCTCCTGTTAGTCCAGTTTTAGATTCCGATGCTTCACATCAGGTTTAGTGTATTCCTTGGACCTTCTTATTGACGATGAAACACAGAAATTGCATCCGAATTTAATACAAAAGGCACAATGCCGACTTAAGTACAAGAAGACTGACGCTCTAACTTTCTATGATTTGAACCTCTCTGTGAGTCCAGTTTTAGTTTCCGATGCTTCACTTCAGGTTTACTGTATACCTGGGACCTTCTTATTAACGATGAACTATTTATATTGCATCGAATTAAATTCAAAAGGCACAATGCCGACTTAAGCACAAGAGGACTGACACTCTAACTTTCAATGATTTGAACCTCTCCTGTTAGTCCAGTTTTAGATTCTGATGCTTCACTTCAGGTTTACTTTATCCCTTGGTCCTTCTTATTGACGATGAAACACAGAAATTGCATCCTAATTTAATACAAAATGCACAATGCCGACTTAAGTACACGAGGACTGACACTCTAACTTTCTATGATTTGAACCTCTCCTGTGAGTCCAGTTTTAGATTCCGATGCTTCACTTCAGGTTTACTGTATCCCTTGGACCTTCTTATTGACGATGAAACACAGAAATTGCATCCGAATTTAATACAAAAGGCACAACGCCGAATTAAGTACAAGAGGACTCACACTTTAACTTTCAATGATTTGAACCTCTCCTGTGAGTCCGGTTTTAGAATCCGATGCTTCACTTCAGGTTTACTGTTTCCCTTGGACCTTCTTATTGACGATGAAACACAGAAATTTCATCCGAATTTAATACAAAAGGCACAATGCCGACTTAAGTACAAGAGGACTGACACACTAACTTTCTATGATTTGAACCTCTCTTGTGTGTCCAATGTTAGATCCCAATGCTTCACTTCAGGTTTACTGTATCCCATGGACCTTCTTATGGACGATGAAACACAGAAATTGCATCGAATTAAATTCAAAAAGCACAATGCCGACGTAAGTACAAGAGGACTGATACTCTAACTTTCTTGTGATTTGAACCTCTCCGGTGAGTCCAGTTTTAGACTCCGATGCTTCACTTCAAGTTCACTGTATACCTTGACCTTCTTATTGACGGCGAAACAAAGATATTGCATCGGAATTAAATTCAAAAGGCACAATGCCGACTTAAGTACAAGAGGACTGACACTCTAACTTTCAATGATTTGAACCTCTCCTGTGAGTCGAGTTCTAGATTCCGATGCTTCACTCCAGGTTTTCTGTATCCCTTGGACCTTCTTATTGACGATGAAACACAGAAATTGCATCCGAATTTAATACAAAAGGCACAATGAGGACTTAAGTACAAGAGGACTGACACTCTAACTTTCTATGATTTGAACCTCTCCTGTGAGCCCAGTTTTAGATTCCGATGCTTCACTTCATGTTTACTGTATACTTTGGACCTTCTTATTGACGATGAAACACAGAAATTGCATCGGAATTAAATTCAAAAGGCACATTGCCGACTTAAGTACACGAGGACTGACACTCTAACTTTCTATGATTTGTACCTCTCCTGTGAGTCCAGTTTTAGATTCCGATGCTTCACTTCAGGTTTTGTGTATTCCTTGGACCCTCTTATTGACGATGAAGCACAGAAATTCCATGGGAATTAAATTCAAAAGGCACAATGCCGACGTAAGTACACGAGGACTGACACTCTAAATTTCTATGATTTGAACCTCTCCTGTGAGTCCAGATTTCGATTCCGATGCTTCACTTCAGGTTTACTGTATACCTGGGACCTTCTTATTAACGATGAAACATTTATATTGCATCGAATTAAATTCAAAAGGCACAATGCCGACTTAAGCACAAGCGGACTTACACTGTAACTTTCAATGATTTGAACCTCTCCTGTTAGTCCAGTTTTAGATTCTGATGCTTCACTTCAGGTTTACTTTATCCCTTGGACCTTCTTATTGACGATGAAACACAGATATTGCATCCTAATTTAATACAAAATGCACAATGCCGACCTATGTACACGAGGACTGACACTCTAACTTTCTATGATTTGAACCTCTCCTGTGAGTCCAGTTTTAGATTCCGATGCTTCACTTCAGGTTTACTGTATCCCTTGGACCTTCTTATTGACGATGAAACACAGAAATTGCATCCGAATTTAATACAAAAGGCACAACGCCGAGTTAAGTACAAGAGGACTGACACTTTAACTTACAATGATTTGAACCTCTCCTGTGAGGCCGGATTTAGAATCCGATGCTTCACTTCAGGTTTACTGTTTCCCTTGGACCTTCTTATTGACGATGAAACACAGAAATTTCATCCGAATTTAATACAAAAGGCACAATGCCGACTTAAGTACAAGAGGACCGACACACTAACTTTCTATGATTTGAACCTCTCCTGTGAGTCCAGTTTTAGAATCCGATGCTTCACTTCAGGTTTAGTGTATCATTTGGACCTTCTTATTGACGATGAAACACAGAAATTGCATCCGAATTTAATGCAAAAGGCACAATGCCGACTTAAGTACAAGAGAACTGATACTCTGACTGTCTATGATTTGAACCTCTCCTGTCAGTCCAGTTTTAGATTCCGATGCTTCACTTCATGTTTACTGTATACCTTGGACCTTCGTTTGGACGATGAAACACAGAAATTGCATCGAATTAAATTCAAAAAGCACAATGCCGACGTAAGTACAAGAGGACTGACACTCTAACTTACTATGAATTGAACCTCTCCTGTGAGTCCACTTTTAGACTCCGATGCTTCACTTCAGGTTTACTGTATACCTTGGACCTTCTTAATGACGATGAAGCACTGAAATGGCATCGGAATTAAGTTCAAAAGGCACAATGCCGACTTAAGTACAAGAGGACTGACACTCTTACTTTCTATGATTTAAACCTCTCCTGTTAGTCCAGTTTTAGATTCCGATGCTTCACATCAGGTTTAGTGTATTCCTTGGACCTTCTTATTGACGATGAAACACAGAAATTGCATCCGAATTTAATACAAAAGGCACAATGCCGACTTAAGTACAAGAAGACTGACGCTCTAACTTTCTATGATTTGAACCTCTCTGTGAGTCCAGTTTTAGTTTCCGATGCTTCACTTCAGGTTTACTGTATACCTGGGACCTTCTTATTAACGATGAACTATTTATATTGCATCGAATTAAATTCAAAAGGCACAATGCCGACTTAAGCACAAGAGGACTGACACTCTAACTTTCAATGATTTGAACCTCTCCTGTTAGTCCAGTTTTAGATTCTGATGCTTCACTTCAGGTTTACTTTATCCCTTGGTCCTTCTTATTGACGATGAAACACAGAAATTGCATCCTAATTTAATACAAAATGCACAATGCCGACTTAAGTACACGAGGACTGACACTCTAACTTTCTATGATTTGAACCTCTCCTGTGAGTCCAGTTTTAGATTCCGATGCTTCACTTCAGGTTTACTGTATCCCTTGGACCTTCTTATTGACGATGAAACACAGAAATTGCATCCGAATTTAATACAAAAGGCACAACGCCGAATTAAGTACAAGAGGACTCACACTTTAACTTTCAATGATTTGAACCTCTCCTGTGAGTCCGGTTTTAGAATCCGATGCTTCACTTCAGGTTTACTGTTTCCCTTGGACCTTCTTATTGACGATGAAACACAGAAATTTCATCCGAATTTAATACAAAAGGCACAATGCCGACTTAAGTACAAGAGGACTGACACACTAACTTTCTATGATTTGAACCTCTCTTGTGCGTCCAATGTTAGATCCCAATGCTTCACTTCAGGTTTACTGTATCCCTTGGACCTTCTTATGGACGATGAAACACAGAAATTGCATCGAATTAAATTCAAAAAGCACAATGCCGACGTAAGTACAAGAGGACTGATACTCTAACTTTCTTGTGATTTGAACCTCTCCGGTGAGTCCAGTTTTAGACTCCGATGCTTCACTTCAAGTTCACTGTATACCTTGACCTTCTTATTGACGGCGAAACAAAGATATTGCATCGGAATTAAATTCAAAAGGCACAATGCCGACTTAAGTACAAGAGGACTGACACTCTAACTTTCAATGATTTGAACCTCTCCTGTGAGTCGAGTTCTAGATTCCGATGCTTCACTCCAGGTTTACTGTATCCCTTGGACCTTCTTATTGACGATGAAACACAGAAATTGCATCGGAATTAAATTCAAAAGGCACATTGCCGACTTAAGTACACGAGGACTGACACTCTAACTTTCTATGATTTGAACCTCTCCTGTGAGTCCAGATTTCGATTCCGATGCTTCACTTCAGGTTTACTGTATACCTGGGACCTTCTTATTAACGATGAAACATTTATATTGCATCGAATTAAATTCAAAAGGCACAATGCCGACTTAAGCACAAGAGGACTGACACTGTAACTTTCAATGATTTGAACCTCTCCTGTTAGTCCAGTTTTAGATTCTGATGCTTCACTTCAGGTTTACTTTATCCCTTGGACCTTCTTATTGACGATGAAACACAGATATTGCATCCTAATTTAATACAAAATGCACAATGCCGACCTATGTACACGATGACTGACACTCTAACTTTCTATGATTTGAACCTCTCCTGTGAGTCCAGTTTTAGATTCCGATGCTTCACTTCAGGTTTACTGTATCCCTTGGACCTTCTTATTGACGATGAAACACAGAAATTGCATCCGAATTTAATACAAAAGGCACAACGCCGAATTAAGTACAAGAGGACTGACACTTTAACTTACAATGATTTGAACCTCTCCTGTGAGGCCGGATTTAGAATCCGATGCTTCACTTCAGGTTTACTGTTTCCCTTGGACCTTCTTATTGACGATGAAACACAGAAATTTCATCCGAATTTAATACAAAAGGCACAATGCCGACTTAAGTACAAGAGGACCGACACACTAACTTTCTATGATTTGAACCTCTCCTGTGAGTCCAGTTTTAGAATCCGATGCTTCACTTCAGGTTTAGTGTATCATTTGGACCTTCTTATTGACGATGAAACACAGAAATTGCATCCGAATTTAATGCAAAAGGCACAATGCCGACTTAAGTACAAGAGGACTGATACTCTGACTGTCTATGATTTGAACCTCTCCTGTCAGTCCAGTTTTAGATTCCGATGCTTCACATCATGTTTACTGTATACCTTGACCTTCGTTTGGACGATGAAACACAGAAATTGCATCGAATTAAATTCAAAAAGCACAATGCCGACGTAAGTACAAGAGGACTGACACTCTAACTTACTATGAATTGAACCTCTCCTGTGAGTCCACTTTTAGACTCCGATGCTTCACTTCAGGTTTACTGTATACCTTGGACCTTCTTAATGACGATGAAGCACTGAAATGGCATCGGAATTAAGTTCAAAAGGCACAATGCCGACTTAAGTACAAGAGGACTGACACTCTTACTTTCTATGATTTAAACCTCTCCTGTTAGTCCAGTTTTAGATTCCGATGCTTCACATCAGGTTTAGTGTATTCCTTGGACCTTCTTATGGACGATGAAACACAGAAATTGCATCCGAATTTAATACAAAAGGCACAATGCCGACTTAAGTACAAGAAGACTGACGCTCTAACTTTCTATGATTTGAACCTCTCTGTGAGTCCAGTTTTAGTTTCCGATGCTTCACTTCAGGTTTACTGTATACCTGGGACCTTCTTATTAACGATGAACTATTTATATTGCATCGAATTAAATTCAAAAGGCACAATGCCGACTTAAGCACAAGAGGACTGACACTCTAACTTTCAATGATTTGAACCTCTCCTGTTAGTCCAGTTTTAGATTCTGATGCTTCACTTCAGGTTTACTTTACCCCTTGGTCCTTCTTATTGACGATGAAACACAGAAATTGCATCCTAATTTAATACAAAATGCACAATGCCGACTTAAGTACACGAGGACTGACACTCTAACTTTCTATGATTTGAACCTCTCCTGTGAGTCCAGTTTTAGATTCCGATGCTTCACTTCAGGTTTACTGTATCCCTTGGACCTTCTTATTGACGATGAAACACAGAAATTGCATCCGAATTTAATACAAAAGGCACAACGCCGAATTAAGTACAAGAGGACTCACACTTTAACTTTCAATGATTTGAACCTCTCCTGTGAGTCCGGTTTTAGAATCCGATGCTTCACTTCAGGTTTACTGTTTCCCTTGGACCCTCTTATTGACGATGAAACACAGAAATTTCATCCGAATTTAATACAAAAGGCACAATGCCGACTTAAATACAAGAGGACTGACACACTAACTTTCTATGATTTGAACCTCTCTTGTGTGTCCAATGTTAGATCCCAATGCTTCACTTCAGGTTTACTGTATCCCTTGGACCTTCTTATGGACGATGAAACACAGAAATTGCATCGAATTAAATTCAAAAAGCACAATGCCGACGTAAGTACAAGAGGACTGATACTCTAACTTTCTTGTGATTTGAACCTCTCCGGTGAGTCCAGTTTTAGACTCCGATGCTTCACTTCAGGTTTACTGTATACCTTGGACCTTATAATGACGATGAGGCACAGAAATTGCATCGGAATTAAATTCAAAAGGCACAATGCCGACTTAAGTACAAGAGGACCGACACTCTAACTTTCTATGATTTGAACCTCTCCTGCGAGTCCAGTTTTAGAATCCGATGCTTCACTTCAGGTTTAGTGTATCATTTGGACCTTCTTATTGACGATGAAACACAGAAATTGCATCTGAATTTAATGCAAAAGGCACAATGCCGACTTAAGAACAAGAGGACTGATACTCTGACTGTCTATGATTTGAACCTCTCCTGTGAGTCCAGTTTTAGATTCCGATGCTTCACTTCATGTTTACTGTATACCTTGGACCTTCTTATTGACTACGAAACACAGAAATTGCATCGGAATAAAATTCTTAAGGCACAATGCCGACTTAAGTACAAGAGTACTGACACTCTATGATTTGAACCTCTCTTGTGAGTCCAGTTTTAGATTCCGATGCTTCACTTCAGGTTTACTGTATACCTTGGACCTTCTTATGGACGATGAAACACAGAAATTGCATCGAATTAAATTCAAAAAGCACAATGCCGACGTAAGTACAAGAGGACTGATACTCTAACTTTCTGTGATTTGAACCTCTCCTGTGAGTCCAGTTTTAGACTCCGATGCTTTACATCAGGTTTACTGTATACCTTGGACCTTATGATGACGATGAGGCACAGAAATTGCATCGGAATTAAATTCAAAAGGCTCAATGCCGACTTAAGTACAAGAGGACTGACACTCTTACTTTCTATGATTTAAACCTCTCCTGTTAGTCCAGTTTTAGATTCCGATGCTTCACATCAGGTTTAGTGTATTCCTTGGCCCTTCTTATTGACGATGAAACACAGAAATTGCATCCGAATTTAATACAAAAGGCACAATGCCGACTTAAGTACAAGAAGACTGACACTCTAACTTTCTATGATTTGAACCTCTCCTGTGAGTCCAGTTTTAGTTTCCGATGCTTCACTTCAGGTTTACTGTATACCTTGGACCTTCTTATTGACGACGAAACACAGAAATTGCATCGGAATTAAATTCAGAAGGCACAATGCCGACTTAAGTACAAGAGGACTGACACTCTAACTTTCTATGATTTGAGCCTCCCCTGTGTGATCCAGTTTTAGATTCCGATGCTTCACTTCAGGTTTACTGTATCCCTTGGACTTCCTTATTGACGATGAAACACAGAAATGGCATCAGAATTTAATACAAAAGGCACAATGCCGACTTAAGTACAAGAGGGCTGACACTCTTACTTTCTATGATTTGAACCTCTCCTGTGAGTCCAGTTTTATATTCCGATGCTTCACTTCAGGTTTACTGTATACCTTGGACGTTCGTATTGTAGATGAAACACAGAAATTGCTTCGAATTAAATTCCAAAGGCACAATGCCGACTTAAGTACAAGAGGATTGACACTCTAACATTCAATGATTTGAACCTCTCCTGTGAGTCCAGTTTTACATTCCGATGCTTCACTTCAGGTTTACTGTATACTTTGGACCTTCTTATTGACGATGAAACACAGAAATTGCATCGAATTACATTCAAATGGCACAATGCCGACTGAAGTACAAGAGGACTGACACTCTAACTTTCTCTGATTTGAACCTCTCCTGTGAGTCCAGTTTTAGACTCCGATGCTTTACATCAGGTTTACTGTATACCTTGGACCTTATGATGACGATGAGGCACAGAAATTGCATCGGAATTAAATTCAAAAGGCTCAATGCCGACTTAAGTACAAGAGGACTGACACTCTTACTTTCTATGATTTAAACCTCTCCTGTTAGTCCAGTTTTAGATTCCGATGCTTCACATCAGGTTTAGTGTATTCCTTGGCCCTTCTTATTGACGATGAAACACAGAAATTGCATCCGAATTTAATACAAAAGGCACAATGCCGACTTAAGTACAAGAAGACTGACACTCTAACTTTCTATGATTTGAACCTCTCCTGTGAGTCCAGTTTTAGTTTCCGATGCTTCACTTCAGGTTTACTGTATACCTTGGACCTTCTTATTGACGACGAAACACAGAAATTGCATCGGAATTAAATTCAGAAGGCACAATGCCGACTTAAGTACAAGAGGACTGACACTCTAACTTTCTATGATTTGAGCCTCCCCTGTGTGATCCAGTTTTAGATTCCGATGCTTCACTTCAGGTTTACTGTATCCCTTGGACTTCCTTATTGACGATGAAACACAGAAATGGCATCAGAATTTAATACAAAAGGCACAATGCCGACTTAAGTACAAGAGGGCTGACACTCTTACTTTCTATGATTTGAACCTCTCCTGTGAGTCCAGTTTTATATTCCGATGCTTCACTTCAGGTTTACTGTATACCTTGGACGTTCGTATTGTAGATGAAACACAGAAATTGCTTCGAATTAAATTCCAAAGGCACAATGCCGACTTAAGTACAAGAGGATTGACACTCTAACATTCAATGATTTGAACCTCTCCTGTGAGTCCAGTTTTACATTCCGATGCTTCACTTCAGGTTTACTGTATACTTTGGACCTTCTTATTGACGATGAAACACAGAAATTGCATCGAATTACATTCAAATGGCACAATGCCGACTGAAGTACAAGAGGACTGACACTCTAACTTTCTCTGATTTGAACCTCTCCTGTGAGTCCAGTTTTAGATTCCGATGCTTCACTTCAGGTTTTGTGTATACCTTGGACCTTCTTATTGACGATGAAGCACAGAAATTCCATGGGAATTAAATTCAAAAGGCACAATGCCGACTTAAGTACACGAGGACTGACACTCTAACTTTCTATGATTTGAACCTCTCCTGTGAGTCCAGATTTCGATTCCGATGCTTCACTTCAGGTTTACTGTATACCTTGGACCTTCGTATGGACGATGAAACACAGAAATTGCATCGAATTAAATTCAAAAAGCACAATGCCGACGTAAGTACAAGAGGTCTGACACTGTAACTTACTATGAATTGAACCTCTCCTGTGAGTCCACTTTTAGACTCCGATGCTTCACTTCAGGTTTACTGTATCCCTTGGACCTTCTTATTGACGATGAAACACAGAAATTGCATCCGAATTTAATACAAAATGCACTATGCCGACTTAAGTACACGAGGACTGACACTCTAACTTTCTATGATTTGAACCTCTCCTGTGAGTCCAGTTTTAGATTCCGATGCTTCACTTCAGGTTTACTGTATCCCTTGGACCTTCTTATTGACGATGAAACACAGAAATTGCATCCGAATTTAATACAAAAGGCACAACGCCGAATTAAGTACAAGAGGACTGACACTTTAACTTTCAATGATTTGAACCTCTCCTGTGTGTCCGGTTTTAGAATCCGATGCTTCACTTCAGGTTTACTGTTTCCCTTGGACCTTCTTATTGACGATGAAACACAGAAATTTCATCCGAATTTAATACAAAAGGCACAATGCCGACTTAAGTAGAAGAGGACTGACACACTAACTTTCTATGATTTGAAACTCTCTTGTGAGTCCAATTTTAGATCCCAATGCTTCACTTCAGGTTTACTGTATCCCTTGGACCTTCTTATGGACGATGAAATACAGAAATTGCATCGAATTAAATTCAAAAAGCACAATGCCGACGTAAGTACAAGAGGACTGACACTCTAACTTTCTATGATTTGAACCTCTCCTGTGAGTCCATTTTTAGACTCCGATGCTTCACTTCAGGTTTACTGTATACCTTGGACCTTCTTCATGACAATGAAGCACTGAAATGGCATCGGAATGAAATTCAAAAGGCACAATGCCGACTTAAGTACAAGAGGACTGACACTCTTACTTTCTATGATTTAAACCTCTCCTGTTAGTCCAGTTTTAGATTCCGATGCTTCACATCAGGTTTAGTGTATTCCTTGGACCTTTTTATTGACGATGAAACACAGAAATCGCATCCGAATTAATTACAAAAGGCACAATGCCGACTTAAGTACAAGTGGACCGACACTCTAACTTTCTATGATTTGAACCTCTCCTGTGAGTCCAGTTTTAGTTTCCGATGCTTCACTTCAGGTTTACTGTATACCTTGGACCTTCATATTGACGACGAAACACAGAAAATGCATCGGATTTAAATTCAAAAGGCACAATGCCGACTTAAGTACAAGAGGACTGACACTCTAACTTTCTATGCTTTGAGCCTCCCCTGTGTGATCCAGTTTTAGATTCCGATATTTCACTTCATGTTTACTGTATCCCTTGGACCTTCTTATTGACGATGAAACACAGGAATTGCATCCGAATTTAATACAAAAGGCACAATGCCGACCTAAGTACAAGAGGACTGACACTCTAACTTTCAATGATTTGAACCTGGCCTGTGAGTCCAGTTTTATATTCCGATGCTTCACTTCAGGTTTACTGTATCCCTTGGACCTTTTTATTGACGATGAAACACAGAAATTGCATCCGAATTTAATACAAAATGCACTATGCCGACTTAAGTACACGAGGACTGACACTCTAACTTTCTATGATTTGAACCTCTCCTGTGAGTCCAGTTTTAGATTCCGATGCTTCACTTCAGGTTTACTGTATCCCTTGGACCTTCTTATTGACGATGAAACACAGAAATTGCATCCGAATTTAATACAAAAGAAACAACGCCGAATTAAGTACAAGAGGACTGACACTTTAACTTTCAATGATTTGAAACTCTCCTGTGAGTCCGGTTTTAGAATCCGATGCTTCACTTCAGGTTTACTGTTTCCCTTGGACCTTCTTATTGACGATGAAACACAGAAATTTCATCCGAATTTAATACAATAGGCACAATGCCGACTTAAGTAGAAGAGGACTGACACACTAACTTTCTATGATTTGAAACTCTCTTGTGAGTCCAATTTTAGATCCCAATGCTTCACTTCAGGTTTACTGTATCCCTTGGACCTTCTTATGGACGATGAAATAAAGAAATTGCATCGAATTAAATTCAAAAAGCACAATGCCGACGTAAGTGCAAGAGGACTGACACTCTAACTTTCTATGATTTGAACCTCTCCTGTGAGTCCATTTTTAGACTCCGATGCTTCACTTCAGGTTTACTGTATACCTTGGACCTTCTTCATGACAATGAAGCACTGAAATGGCATCGGAATGAAATTCAAAAGGCACAATGCCGACTTAAGTACAAGAGGACTGACACTCTTACTTTCTATGATTTAAACCTCTCCTGTTAGTCCAGTTTTAGATTCCGATGCTTCACATCAGGTTTAGTGTATTCCTTGGACCTTTTTATTGACGATGAAACACAGAAATTGCATCCGAATTAATTTCAAAAGGCACAATGCCGACTTAAGTACAAGTGGACCGACACTCTAACTTTCTATGATTTGAACCTCTCCTGTGAGTCCAGTTTTAGTTTCCGATGCTTCACTTCAGGTTTACTGTATACCTTGGACCTTCTTATTGACGACGAAACACAGAAAATGCATCGGATTTAAATTCAAAAGGCACAATGCCGACTTAAGTACAAGAGGACTGACACTCTAACTTTCTATGCTTTGAGCCTCCCCTGTGTGATCCAGTTTTAGATTCCGATATTTCACTTCATGTTTACTGTATCCCTTGGACCTTCTTATTGACGATGAAACACAGGAATTGCATCCGAATTTAATACAAAAGGCACAATGCCGACCTAAGTACAAGAGGACTGACACTCTAACTTTCAATGATTTGAACCTGGCCTGTGAGTCCAGTTTTATATTCCGATGCTTCACTTCAGGTTTACTGTATCCCTTGGTCTTTCTTATTGACGATGAAACACAGAAATTGCATCTGAATTTAATACAAAAGGCACAATGCCTACTTTAGTATTAGAGGACTGACACTCTAACTTTCTATGATTTGAACCTCTACTGTGAGCCCAGTTCTAGATGCCGATGCTTCACTTCATGTTTACTGTATACCTTGGACCTTCTTATTGACGATGAAACACAGAAATTGCATCGGAATTAAATTCAAAAGGCACATTGCCGACTTAAGTACACGAGGACTGACACTCTAACTTTCTATGATTTGAACCTCTCCTGTGAGTCCAGGTTTAGATTCCGATGCTTCACCTCATGTATACTGTATACCATGGACCTTCTTATTGACGATGAAGCACAGAAATTGCATGGGAATTAAGTTCAAAAGGCACAATGCCGACTTAAGTACAAGAGGAATTACACTCTAACTTTCTATGGTTTGAACCTCTCCTGAAAGTCCAGTTTTAGATTCCGATGCTTCACTTCAAGTTTACTGTATACCTTGACCTTTTTATTGACGGCGAAACAAAGATATTGCATCGAATTTAAATTCAAAAGGCACAATGCCGACTTAAGTACAAGAGGACTGACACTCTAACTTACAATGATTTGAACCTGTCCTGTGAGTCGAGTTTTAGATTCCGATGCTTCACTTCAGGTTTACTGTATCCCTTGGACCTTCTTATTGACGATGAAACACAGAAATTGCATCCGAATTTAATACAAAAGGCACAATGCCGAATTAAGTACAAGAGGACTGACACTTTAACTTTCAATGATTTGAACCTCTCCTGTGAGTCCGGTTTTAGAATCCGATGCTTCACTTCAGGTTTACTGATTCCCTTGGACCTTCTTATTGACGATGAAACACAGAAATTTCGTCCGAATTTAATACAAAAGGCACAATGTCGACATAGGTACAAGAGGACTGACACACTAACTTTCGATGATTTGAACCTCTCTTGTGAATCCAATTTTAGATCCCGATGCTTCACTTCAGGTTTACTGTATCCCTTGGACCTTCTTATGGACGATGAAACACAGAAATTGCATCGAATTAAATTCAAAAAGCACAATGCCGACGTAAGTACATGAGGACTGACACTCTAACTTTCTATGATTTGAACCTCTCCTGTGAGTCCAGTTTTAGACTCCGATGCTTCACTTCAGGTTTACTGTATACCTTGGACCTTCTTAATGACAATGAAGCACTGAAATAGCATCGGATTGAAATTCAAAAGGCACAATGCCGACTTAAGTACAAGAGGACTGACACTCTAACTTTCAATGATTTGAACCTCTCCTGTGAGTCGAGTTTTAGATTCCGATGCTTCACTTCAGGTTTACTGTAACCCTTGGACATTCTTGTTGACGATGAAACACAGAAATTGTATCCGAATTTAATACAAAAGGCACAATGCCGAATTAAGTACAAGAGGACTGACACTTTAACTTTCAATGATTTGAACCTCTCCTGTGAGTCCGGTTTTAGAATCCGATGCTTCACTTCAGGTTTACTGTTTCCCTTGGACCTTCTTGTTGACGATGAAACACAGAAATTTCATCCGAATTTAATACAAAAGGCACAATAGCCGACTTAAGTACAAGAGCTCTGACACACTAAATTTCTATGATTTGAACCTCTCTTGTGAGTCCAATTTTAGATCCCGATGCATCACTTCAGGTTTACTGTATCCCTTGGACCTTCTTATGGACGATGAAACACAGAAATTGCATCGAATTAAATTCAAAAAGCACAATGCCGACGTAAGTACAAGAGGACTGACACTCTAACTTTCTATGATTTGAACCTCTCCTGTGAGTCCAGATTTAGACTCCGATGCTTCACTTCAGGTTTACAGTATACCTTGGACCTTCTTAATGACAATGAAGCACTGAAATGGCATCGGAATGAAATTAAAAAGGCACAATGCCGACTTAAGTACAAGAGGACTGACACTCTTACTTTCTATGATTTAAACCTCTCCTGTTAGTCCAGTTTTAGATTCCGATGCTTCACATCAGGTTTAGCGTATTCCTTGGACCTTCTTATTGACGATGAAACACAGAAATTGCATCCGAATTTAATACAAAAGGCACAATGCTGACTTAAGTACAAGAGGACTGACACTCTAACTTTCTATGATTTGAACCTCTCCTGTGAGTCCAGTTTTAGTTTTCGATGCTTCACTTCAGGTTTACTGTATACCTTGGACCTTCTTATTGACGACGAAACACAGAAATTGCATCGGATTTAAATTCAAAAGGCACAACGCCGACTTAAGTACAAGAGGACTGACACTCTAACTTTCTATGCTTTGAGCCTCCCCTGTGTGATCCAGTTTTAGATTCCGATGTTTCACTTCATGTTTACTGTATCCCTTGGACCTTCTTATTGACGATGAAACACAGAAATTGCATCCGAATTTAATACAAAAGGCACAATGCCGACCTAAGTACAAGAGGACTGACACTCTAACTTTCAATGATTTGAACCTCTCCTGTGAGTCCAGTTTTATATTCCGATGCTTCACTTGAGGTTTACTGTATACCTTGGACGTTCTTATTGACGATGAAACAGAGAAATTGCTTCGAATTATTTTCAAAAGGCACAATGCCGACTTAAGTACAAGAGGACTGACACTCTAACTTTCTATGATTTGAACCTCTCCTGTGAGTTCAGTTTTAGATTCCGATGCTTCACTTCAGGTTTACTGTATCCCTTGGACCTTCTTATTGATGATGAAGCACAGAAATTAAATCGAAATAAATTCAAAAGGCACAATGCCGACTTAAGTACAAGAGGACTGACACTCTAACTTTCAATGATTTGAACCTCTCCTGTGAGTCCAGTTTTACATTCCGATGCTTCACTTCAGGTTTACTGTATCCCTTGGACTTTCTTATTGACGATGTAACACAGAAATAGCATCTGAATTTAATACAAAGGGCACAATGCCTATTTTAATATTAGAGGACTGACACTCTAACTTTCTATGATTTGAACGTCTCCTATGAGCCCAGTTTTAGATTCCGATGCTTCACTTCATGTTTACTGTATATCTTGGACCTTCTTATTGACGATGAAACACAGAAATTGCATCGGAATTAAATTCAAAAGGCACATTGCCGACTTAAGTACAAGAGGACTGACACTCTAACTTTCAATGGTTCTGAGCACTATGGGACTAAACAGCTGTGGTCATAAGTCCCCTAGAACTTAGAACTACTTAAACCTAACTAACCTAAGGACATTACACACATCCATGCCCGACGCAGGATTCCAACCTGCGACAATAGCAGTCGCGCGGTGCCTGACTGAGCGCCTAGAACCTCTAGACCAATTTTCAATGATTTGAACCTCTCCTGTGAGTCCGGTTTTAGATTCCGGTTCTTCACTTCAGGTTTACTGTTTCCCTTGGACCTTCTTATTGACGATGAAACACAGAAATAGCATCCGAATTTAATACAAAAGGCACAATGCCGACTTAAGTACAAGAGGACTGACACACTAACTTTCTATGATTTGAACCTCTCCTGTGAGTCCAATTTTAGATCCCATTGCTTCATTTCAATTTTACTGTACCCCTTGGACCTTCTTATTGACGATGAAACACAGAAAATGCATCGAATTAAATACAAAAGGCACAATGCCGACTGAAGTACAAGAGGACTGACACTCTAACTTTCCATGATTTGAACCCCTCCTGTGAGTCCAGTTTTAGTTTCCGATGCGTCACTTCAGGTTTACTGTATCCCTTGGACCGTCTTATTGACGATGAAACACAGAAATTGCATCCGAATTTAATACAAAAGGCACAATGCCGACTTAAGTACAAGCGGACTGACACTCTAACTTTCTATAATTTGAACCCCTCCTGTGAGTCCAGTTTTAGATTCCGATGCTTCACTTCAGGTTTACTGTTTCCCTTGGACCTTCTTATTGACGATGAAACACAGAAATTGCATCCGAATGTAATACGAAAGGCACAATGCCGACTTAAGTACAAGAGGACTGTCACTCTAAATTTCTATGATTTGATCCTCTCCTGTGAGTCCAGGTTTAGATTCCGATGCTTCACTTCAGGTTGACTGTATCCCTTGGACCTCCTGATTGACGATGAAACACAGTAATTACATCTGAACTGAATTCAAAATCACAATGCCGACGTAAGTACAAGAGGACTGACACTCTAACTTTCTATGATTTGAACCCCTCCTGTGAGTCCAGTTTTAGTTTCCGATGCGTCACTTCAGGTTTACTGTATCCCTAGGACCGTCTTATTGACGATGAAACACAGAAATTGCATCCGAATTTAATGCAAAAGGCACATTGCCGACTTAAGAACAAGAGGACTGACACACTAACTTTCTATGATATGAACCTCTCCTGTGAGTCCAGTTTTGGATTCCGATGCTTCACTTCAGGTTTACTGTATGACTTGGACCTTCTTATTGACGATGAAACACAGAAATTGCATCGGAATTAAATTCAAAAGGCACAATGCCGACTTAAGTACAAGAGGACTGACACTCTAACTTTCTATGATTTGAACATCTCCTGTGAGTCCAGTTTAAGATTCCGATGCTTCACATCAGGTTTAGTGTATTCCTTGGACCTTCTTATTGACGATGAAACACAGAAATTGCATCCGAATTTAATACAAAAGGCACAATGTCGACTTTAGTACAACAAGACTGACACTCTTATATTCTATGATTTGAACCTCTCCAGTGAGTCCAGTTTTAGTTTCCGATGCTTCACTTCAGGTTTACTGTATACCTTGGACCTTCTTATTGACGACGAAACACAGAAATTGCATCGGAATTAAATTCAAAAGGCACAATGCCAACTTAAGTACAAGAGGACTGACACTCTAACTTACTATGATTTGAGCCTCCCTGTGTGATCCAGTTTTAGATTCCGGTGCTTCACTTCAGGTTTACTGTATCCCTTGGACCTTCTTATTGACGATGAAACAAAGAAATTGCATCCGAATTTAATACAAAAGGCACAATGCCGACCTATGTACAAGAGGACTGACACTCTAACTTTCGATGATTTGAACCTCTCCTGTGAGTCCAGTTTCAGATTCTGATGCTTCACTTCTGGTTTACTTTATCCCTTGGTCCTTCTTATTGACGATGAAATACAGAAATTGCATCGGAAATAAATTCAAAAGGCACAATGCCGACTTAAGTACAAGAGGACTGACACTCTTACTTTCTTTTATTTTAACCTCTCCTGTGAGTCCAGTTTTAGATTCGGATTCTTCACTTCTGGTTTACTGTATACCTTGGACCTTCTTATTGACGATGAAGCACAGAAATTGCATCGGAAATAAATTCAAAAGGCACAATGCCGACTTAAGTACAAGACGACTAACACTCTAACTTTCTATGATTTCAGCCTCCCTGTGTGATCCAGTTTTAGATTCTGATGCTTCACTTCAGGTTTACTGTATCCCTCGGACCTTCTTATTGACGATGAAACACAGAAATTGTATCCGAATTTAATACAAAAGGCACAATGCCGACCTAAGTACAAGAGGACTGACACTCTGACTTTCTATGATTTTAACCTCTCCTGTGAGTCCAGTTTTAGATTCCGATTCTCCACTTCAGGTTTACTGTATCCCTTGGACCTTCTTATTGACGATGAAACACAGAAATTGCATCGAATTAAATTCAAATAGCACAATGCCGACTTAAGTACAAGAGGAATGACACTCTAACTTTCTTTTATTTGAACCTCTCCTGTGTGTCCTGTTTTAGATTCCGATGTTTCACTTCAGGTTTACTGTATACCTTGGACCTTGTTATTGACGATCAAACACAGAAATTGCATCCGAATTTAATTCAAAAGGCACAATGCCGACTTTAGTACAAGAAGACTGACACTCTAATATTCTATGATTTGAACCTCTCCTGTGAGTCCAGTTTTAGTTTCCGATGCTTCACTTCAGGTTTACTGTATACCTTGGACCTTCTTATTGACGACGAAACACTGAAATTGCATCGGAATTAAATTCAAAAGGCACAATGCCAACTTAAGTACAAGAGGACTGACACTCTAACTTACTATGATTTGAGCCTCCCTGTGTGATCCAGTTTTAGATTCCGATGCTTCACTTCAGGTTTACTGTATCCCTTGGACCTTCTTATTGACGATGAAACACAGAAATTGCATCCGAATTTAATACAAAAGGCACAATGCCGACCTAAGTACAAGAAGACTGACACTCTGACTTTCTATGATTTTAACCTCTCCTGTAAGTCCAGTTTTAGATTCCGATGCTTCACTTCAGGTTTACTGTATACCTTGGACCTTCTTATTGACGATGAAGCACAGAAATTGCATCGGAAATAAATTCAAAAGGCACAATGCCGACAAAAGTACAAGAGGACTGACACTCTTACTTTCTTTCATTTTAACCTCTCCTGTGAGTCTAGTTTTAGATTCGGATTCCTCACTTCAAATTTACTGTATCCCTTGGACCTTCTTATTGACGATGAAACACAGAAATTGCATCCGCATTTAATACAAAAGGCACAATGCCGACTTAAGTACAAGACGACTGACACTCTAACATTCTATGATTTGAACCACTCCTGTCAGTCCAATTTAGTTTCCGATGCTTCACTTCAGGTTACTGTATACGTTGGACCTTCTTATTGACGATCGAATTAAATTCAAAAGGCACAATGCCGTCTTAAGTACAAGAGGACTGACACTCTAACTTTTAATGATTTGAACCTCTCCTATGAGTCCAATTTTAGATTCCGATTCTCCACTTCAGGTTTACTGTATCCCTTGGACCTTCTTATTGACGATGAAACACAGAAATTGCATCGAATTAAATTCAAAAAGCACAATGCCGACTTAAGGACAAGAGGAATGACACTCTAACGTTCTATTATTTGAACCTTTCCTGTGTGTCCAGTTTTAGATTCCGATGTTTCACTTCAGGTTTACTGTATACCTTGGACCTTCTTACTGACGATAAAGCATAGAAATTGCATCGGAAATAAATTCAAAAAGCACAATGGCGACTTAAGTACAAGAGGACTGACACTCTTACTTTCATTGATTTTAACCTCTCCTGTGAGTCCAGTTTTAGATTCCGATTCTTCACTTTAGGTTTACTGTATCCCTTGGACTTCTTATTGACGATGAAACACAGAAATTGCATCCGAATTTAATACAAAAGGCACAATGCCGACTTAAGTACATGACGACTGCCACTCTAACATTCTATGATTTGAACCTCTCCTGTGAGTCCAGATTTAGTTTCCGATGCTTCACTTCAGCTTTACTGTATACCTTGGACCTTCTTATTGACGATCGAATTAAATTCAAAAGGCACAATGCCGTCTTAAGTACAAGAGGACTGACACTCTAACTTACAATGGTTTTAACCTCTCCTGTGAGTCCAGTTTTAGATTCCGATTCTCCACTTCAGGTTTACTGTATCCCTTGGACCTTCTTATTGACGATGAGACACAGAAATTGCATCGAATTAAATTCAAAAAGCACAATGCCGACTTAAGTACAAGAGGAATGACACTCTAACTTTCTATTATTTGAACCTCTCCTGTGTGTCCAGTTTTAGATTCCGATGTTTCACTTCAGGTTTACTGTATACCTTGGACCTTCTTACTGACGATAAAGCATAGAAATTGCATCGGAAATAAATTCAAAAAGCACAATGCCGACTTAAGTACAAGAGGACCGACACTCTTACTTTCATTGATTTTAACCTCTCCTGTGAGTCCAGTTTTAGATTCCGATTCTTCACTTTAGGTTTACTGTATCCCTTGGACCTTCTTATTGACGATGAAACACAGAAATTGCATCCGAATTTAATACAAAAGGCACAATGCCGACTTAAGTACATGACGACTGACACTCTAACATTCTATGATTTGAACCTCTACTGTGAGTCCAGATTTAGTTTCCGATGCTTCACTTCAGGTTTACTGTATACCTTGGACCTTCTTATTGACGATGAAACTTTTTTATTGCATCGAATTAAATTCAAAAGGCACAATGCCGTCTTAAGTACAAGAGGACTGACACTCTAACTTTCAATGATTTGAACCTCTCCTGTGAGCCCAGTTTTAGATTCCGATGCTTCACTTCAGGTTTACTGTATCCCTTGGACCATCGTATTGACGATGAAACACAGACATTGCATCCGAATTTAATACAAAAGGCACAATGGCGACCTAAGTACAAGAGGACTGACACTCTTACTTTCTATGATTTAAACCTCTCCTGTTAGTCCAGTTTGAGATTCCAATGCTTCACATCAGGTTTAGTGTATTCCTTGGACCTTCTTATTGACGATGAAACACAGAAATTGCATCCGAATTTAATACAAAATGCACAATGCCGACTTAAGTACAAGAAGACTGACACTCTAACTTTCTATGATTTGAACATCTCCTGTGAGTCCAGTTTAAGATTCCGATGCTTCACATCAGGTTTAGTGTATTCCTTGGACCTTCTTATTGACGATGAAACACAGAAATTGCATCCGAATTTAATACAAAAGGCACAATGTCGACTTTAGTACAACAAGACTGACACTCTTATATTCTATGATTTGAACCTCTCCAGTGAGTCCAGTTTTAGTTTCCGATGCTTCACTTCAGGTTTACTGTATACCTTGGACCTTCTTATTGACGACGAAACACAGAAATTGCATCGGAATTAAATTCAAAAGGCACAATGCCAACTTAAGTACAAGAGGACTGACACTCTAACTTACTATGATTTGAGCCTCCCTGTGTGATCCAGTTTTAGATTCCGGTGCTTCACTTCAGGTTTACTGTATCCCTTGGACCTTCTTATTGACGATGAAACAAAGAAATTGCATCCGAATTTAATACAAAAGGCACAATGCCGACCTAAGTACAAGAGGACTGACACTCTGACTTTCTATGATTTTAACCTCTCCTGTGAGTCCAGTTTTGGATTCCGATGCTTCACTTCAGGTTTACTGTATGCCTTGGACCTTCTTATTGACGATGAAGCACAGAAATTGCACCGGAAATAAATTCAAAAGGCACAATGCCGACTTAAGTACAAGAGGACTGACACTCTTACTTTCTTTCATTTTAACCTCTCCTGTGAGTCTAGTTTTAGATTCGGATTCTTCACTTCAGGTTTACTGTATCCCTTGGACCTTCTTATTGACGATGAAACACAGAAATTGCATCCGCATTTAATACAAAAGGCACAATGCCGACTTAAGTACAAGAGGACTGACAATCTTACTTTCTACGAGTTAAACCTCTCCTGTTAGTCCAGTTTTAGATTCCGATGCTTCACATCAGGTTTAGTGTATTCCTTGGACCTTCTTATTGACGATGAAACACAGAAATTGCATCCGAATTTAATACAAAAGGCACAATTCCGACTTAAGTACAAGAGGACTGACACTCTACCTTTCTATGATTTGAGCCTCCCTGTGTGATCCAGTTTTAGATTCTGATGCTTCACTTCAGGTTTACTGTATCCCTTGGACCTTCTTATTGACGATGAAACACAGAAATTGCATCCGAATTTAATACAAAAGGCACAATGCCGACCTAAGTACAAGAGGACTGACACTCTGACTTTCTATGATTTTAACCTCTCCTGTGGGTCCAGTTTTAGATTCCGATGCTTCACTTCAGGTTTACTGTATGCCTTGGACCTTCTTATTGACGATGAAGCACAGAAATTGCATCGGAAATAAATTCAAAAGGCACAATGCCGACTTAAGTACAAGAGGACTGACACTCTTACTTTCATTGATTTGAACCTCTCCTGTAAGTCCAGTATTAGATTCCGATGCTTACCTTCAGGTTTAGTGCATCCTTTGGACCTTCTTATTGACGATGAAACACAGAAATTGCATCCGAATTTAATACAAAAGGCACAATGCCGACCTAAGTACAAGGGAACTGACACTCTAACTTTCAATGGTTTTAACCTCTCCTGTGAGTCCAGTTTTAGATTCCGATTCTTCACTCAGGTTTACTGTATCCCTTGGACCTACTTATTGACGATGAAACACAGAAATTGCATCGAATTAAATTAAAAAAGCACAATGCCGACTTAAGTACAAGAGGAATGACACTCTAACTTTCTATTATTTGAACCTCTCCTGTGTGTCCAGTTTTAGATTCCGATGTTTCACTTCAGGTTTACTGTATACCTTGGACCTTCTTACTGACGATAAAGCATAGAAATTACATCGGAAATAAATTCAAAAAGCACAATGCCGACTTAAGTACAAGAGGACTGACGCTCTTACTTTCTTTGATTTTAACCTCTCCTGTGAGTCCAGTTTTAGATTCCGGTTCTTCACTTCAGGTTTACTGTATCCCTTGGACCTTCTTATTGACGATGAAACACAGAAATTGCATCCGAATTTAATACAAAAGGCACAATGCCGACTTAAGTACAAGACGACTGACACTCTAACATTCTATGATTTGAACCTCTCCTGTGAGTCCAGATTTAGTATCCGATGCTTCACTTCAGGTTTACTGTATACCTTGGACCTTATTATTGACGATAAAACTTTTTTATTGCATCGAATTAAATTCAAAAGGCACAATGCCGTCTTAAGTACAAGAGGACTGACACTCTAACTTTCAATGATTTGAACCTCTCCTGTGAGTCCAGTTTCAGATTCCGTTGCTTCACTTCAGGTTTACTGTATCCCTTGGACCATCGTATTGACGATGAAACACAGACATTGCATCCGAATTTTATACAAAAGGCACAATGGCGACCTAAGTACAAGAGGACTGACACTCTTACTTTCTATGATTTAAACCTCTCCTGTTAGTCCAGTTTTAGATTCCGATGCTTCACATCAGGTTTAGTGTATTCCTTGGACCTTCTTATTGACGATGAAACACAGAAATTGCATCCTAATTTAATACAAAAGGCACAATGCCGACTTAAATACAAGAAGACTGACACTCTAACTTTCTATGATTTGAACATCTCCTGTGAGTCCAGTTTAAGATTCCGATGCTTCACATCAGGTTTAGTGTATTCCTTGGACCTTCTTATTGACGATGAAACACAGAAATTGCATCCGAATTTAATACAAAAGGCACAATGCCGACTTAAGTACATGACGACTGACACTCTAACATTCTATGATTTGAACCTCTACTGTGAGTCCAGATTTAGTTTCCGATGCTTCACTTCAGGTTTACTGTATACCTTGGACCTTCTTATTGACGACGAAACACTGAAATTGCATCGGAATTAAATTCAAAAGGCACAATGCCAACTTAAGTACAAGAGGACTGACACTCTAACTTACTATGATTTGAGCCTCCCTGTGTGATCCAGTTTTAGATTCCGATGCTTCACTTCAGGTTTACTGTATCCCTTGGACCTTCTTATTGACGATGAAACACAGAAATTGCATCCGAATTTAATACAAAAGGCACAATGCCGACCTAAGTACAAGAAGACTGACACTCTGACTTTCTATGATTTTAACCTCTCCTGTAAGTCCAGTTTTAGATTCCGATGCTTCACTTCAGGTTTACTGTATACCTTGGACCTTCTTATTGACGATGAAGCACAGAAATTGCATCGGAAATAAATTCAAAAGGCACAATGCCGACAAAAGTACAAGAGGACTGACACTCTTACTTTCTTTCATTTTAACCTCTCCTGTGAGTCTAGTTTTAGATTCGGATTCCTCACTTCAAATTTACTGTATCCCTTGGACCTTCTTATTGACGATGAAACACAGAAATTGCATCCGCATTTAATACAAAAGGCACAATGCCGACTTAAGTACAAGACGACTGACACTCTAACATTCTATGATTTGAACCACTCCTGTCAGTCCAATTTAGTTTCCGATGCTTCACTTCAGGTTACTGTATACGTTGGACCTTCTTATTGACGATCGAATTAAATTCAAAAGGCACAATGCCGTCTTAAGTACAAGAGGACTGACACTCTAACTTTTAATGATTTGAACCTCTCCTATGAGTCCAATTTTAGATTCCGATTCTCCACTTCAGGTTTACTGTATCCCTTGGACCTTCTTATTGACGATGAAACACAGAAATTGCATCGAATTAAATTCAAAAAGCACAATGCCGACTTAAGGACAAGAGGAATGACACTCTAACTTTCTATTATTTGAACCTCTCCTGTGTGTCCAGTTTTAGATTCCGATGTTTCACTTCAGGTTTACTGTATACCTTGGACCTTCTTACTGACGATAAAGCATAGAAATTGCATCGGAAATAAATTCAAAAAGCACAATGGCGTCTTAAGTACAAGAGGACTGACACTCTTACTTTCATTGATTTTAACCTCTCCTGTGAGTCCAGTTTTAGATTCCGATTCTTCACTTTAGGTTTACTGTATCCCTTGGACTTCTTATTGACGATGAAACACAGAAATTGCATCCGAATTTAATACAAAAGGCACAATGCCGACTTAAGTACATGACGACTGCCACTCTAACATTCTATGATTTGAACCTCTCCTGTGAGTCCAGATTTAGTTTCCGATGCTTCACTTCAGCTTTACTGTATACCTTGGACCTTCTTATTGACGATCGAATTAAATTCAAAAGGCACAATGCCGTCTTAAGTACAAGAGGACTGACACTCTAACTTACAATGGTTTTAACCTCTCCTGTGAGTCCAGTTTTAGATTCCGATTCTCCACTTCAGGTTTACTGTATCCCTTGGACCTTCTTATTGACGATGAGACACAGAAATTGCATCGAATTAAATTCAAAAAGCACAATGCCGACTTAAGTACAAGAGGAATGACACTCTAACTTTCTATTATTTGAACCTCTCCTGTGTGTCCAGTTTTAGATTCCGATGTTTCACTTCAGGTTTACTGTATACCTTGGACCTTCTTACTGACGATAAAGCATAGAAATTGCATCGGAAATAAATTCAAAAAGCACAATGCCGACTTAAGTACAAGAGGACCGACACTCTTACTTTCATTGATTTTAACCTCTCCTGTGAGTCCAGTTTTAGATTCCGATTCTTCACTTTAGGTTTACTGTATCCCTTGGACCTTCTTATTGACGATGAAACACAGAAATTGCATCCGAATTTAATACAAAAGGCACAATGCCGACTTAAGTACATGACGACTGACACTCTAACATTCTATGATTTGAACCTCTACTGTGAGTCCAGATTTAGTTTCCGATGCTTCACTTCAGGTTTACTGTATACCTTGGACCTTCTTATTGACGATGAAACTTTTTTATTGCATCGAATTAAATTCAAAAGGCACAATGCCGTCTTAAGTACAAGAGGACTGACACTCTAACTTTCAATGATTTGAACCTCTCCTGTGAGCCCAGTTTTAGATTCCGATGCTTCACTTCAGGTTTACTGTATCCCTTGGACCATCGTATTGACGATGAAACACAGACATTGCATCCGAATTTAATACAAAAGGCACAATGGCGACCTAAGTACAAGAGGACTGACACTCTTACTTTCTATGATTTAAACCTCTCCTGTTAGTCCAGTTTGAGATTCCAATGCTTCACATCAGGTTTAGTGTATTCCTTGGACCTTCTTATTGACGATGAAACACAGAAATTGCATCCGAATTTAATACAAAATGCACAATGCCGACTTAAGTACAAGAAGACTGACACTCTAACTTTCTATGATTTGAACATCTCCTGTGAGTCCAGTTTAAGATTCCGATGCTTCACATCAGGTTTAGTGTATTCCTTGGACCTTCTTATTGACGATGAAACACAGAAATTGCATCCGAATTTAATACAAAAGGCACAATGTCGACTTTAGTACAACAAGACTGACACTCTTATATTCTATGATTTGAACCTCTCCAGTGAGTCCAGTTTTAGTTTCCGATGCTTCACTTCAGGTTTACTGTATACCTTGGACCTTCTTATTGACGACGAAACACAGAAATTGCATCGGAATTAAATTCAAAAGGCACAATGCCAACTTAAGTACAAGAGGACTGACACTCTAACTTACTATGATTTGAGCCTCCCTGTGTGATCCAGTTTTAGATTCCGGTGCTTCACTTCAGGTTTACTGTATCCCTTGGACCTTCTTATTGACGATGAAACAAAGAAATTGCATCCGAATTTAATACAAAAGGCACAATGCCGACCTAAGTACAAGAGGACTGACACTCTGACTTTCTATGATTTTAACCTCTCCTGTGAGTCCAGTTTTGGATTCCGATGCTTCACTTCAGGTTTACTGTATGCCTTGGACCTTCTTATTGACGATGAAGCACAGAAATTGCACCGGAAATAAATTCAAAAGGCACAATGCCGACTTAAGTACAAGAGGACTGACACTCTTACTTTCTTTCATTTTAACCTCTCCTGTGAGTCTAGTTTTAGATTCGGATTCTTCACTTCAGGTTTACTGTATCCCTTGGACCTTCTTATTGACGATGAAACACAGAAATTGCATCCGCATTTAATACAAAAGGCACAATGCCGACTTAAGTACAAGAGGACTGACAATCTTACTTTCTACGAGTTAAACCTCTCCTGTTAGTCCAGTTTTAGATTCCGATGCTTCACATCAGGTTTAGTGTATTCCTTGGACCTTCTTATTGACGATGAAACACAGAAATTGCATCCGAATTTAATACAAAAGGCACAATTCCGACTTAAGTACAAGAGGACTGACACTCTACCTTTCTATGATTTGAGCCTCCCTGTGTGATCCAGTTTTAGATTCTGATGCTTCACTTCAGGTTTACTGTATCCCTTGGACCTTCTTATTGACGATGAAACACAGAAATTGCATCCGAATTTAATACAAAAGGCACAATGCCGACCTAAGTACAAGAGGACTGACACTCTGACTTTCTATGATTTTAACCTCTCCTGTGGGTCCAGTTTTAGATTCCGATGCTTCACTTCAGGTTTACAGTATACCTTGGACCTTCTTATTGACGATGAAGCACAGAAATTGCATCGGAAATAAATTCAAAAGGCACAATGCCGACGTAAGTACAAGAGGACTGACACTCTTACATTCATTGATTTGAACCTCTCCTGTAAGTCCAGTATTAGATTCCGATGCTTACCTTCAGGTTTAGTGCATCATTTGGACCTTCTTATTGACGATGAAACACAGAAATTGCATCCGAATTTAATACAAAAGGCACAATGCCGACCTAAGTACAAGGGAACTGACACTCTAACTTTCAATGGTTTTAACCTCTCCTGTGAGTCCAGTTTTAGATTCCGATTGTTCACTCAGGTTTACTGTATCCCTTGGACCTACTTATTGACGATGAAACACAGAAATTGCATCGAATTAAATTAAAAAAGCACAATGCCGACTTAAGTACAAGAGGAATGACACTCTAACTTTCTATTATTTGAACCTCTCCTGTGTGTCCAGTTTTAGATTCCGATGTTTCACTTCAGGTTTACTGTATACCTTGGACCTTCTTACTGACGATAAAGCATAGAAATTACATCGGAAATAAATTCAAAAAGCACAATGCCGACTTAAGTACAAGAGGACTGACGCTCTTACTTTCTTTGATTTTAACCTCTCCTGTGAGTCCAGTTTTAGATTCCGGTTCTTCACTTCAGGTTTACTGTATCCCTTGGACCTTCTTATTGACGATGAAACACAGAAATTGCATCCCAATTTAATACAAAAGGCACAATGCCGACTTAAGTACAAGACGACTGACACTCTAACATTCTATGATTTGAACCTCTCCTGTGAGTCCAGATTTAGTTTCCGATGCTTCACTTCAGGTTTACTGTATACCTTGGACCTTATTATTGACGATAAAACTTTTTTATTGCATCGAATTAAATTCAAAAGGCACAATGCCGTCTTAAGTACAAGAGGACTGACACTCTAACGTTCAATGATTTGAACCTCTCCTGTGAGTCCAGTTTCAGATTCCGTTGCTTCACTTCAGGTTTACTGTATCCCTTGGACCATCGTATTGACGATGAAACACAGACATTGCATCCGAATTTTATACAAAAGGCACAATGGCGACCTAAGTACAAGAGGACTGACACTCTTACTTTCTATGATTTAAACCTCTCCTGTTAGTCCAGTTTTAGATTCCGATGCTTCACATCAGGTTTAGTGTATTCCTTGGACCTTCTTATTGACGATGAAACACAGAAATTGCATCCTAATTTAATACAAAAGGCACAATGCCGACTTAAATACAAGAAGACTGACACTCTAACTTTCTATGATTTGAACATCTCCTGTGAGTCCAGTTTAAGATTCCGATGCTTCACATCAGGTTTAGTGTATTCCTTGGACCTTCTTATTGACGATGAAACACAGAAATTGCATCCGAATTTAATACAAAAGGCACAATGCCGACTTAAGTACATGACGACTGACACTCTAACATTCTATGATTTGAACCTCTACTGTGAGTCCAGATTTAGTTTCCGATGCTTCACTTCAGGTTTACTGTATACCTTGGACCTTCTTATTGGCGATGAAACTTTTTTATTGCATCGAATTAAATTCAAAAGGCACAATGCCGTCTTAAGTACAAGAGGACTGACACTCTAACTTTCAATGATTTGAACCTCTCCTGTGAGTCCAGTTTTAGATTCCGATGCTTCACTTCAGGTTTACTGTATCCCTTGGACCATCGTATTGACGATGAAACACAGACATTTCATCCGAATTTAATACAAAAGGCACAATGGCGACCTAAGTACAAGAGGACTGACACTCTTACTTTCTATGATTTAAACCTCTCCTGTTAGTCCAGTTTTAGATTCCGATGCTTCACATCAGGTTTAGTGTATTCCTTGGACCTTCTTATTGACGATGAAACACAGAAATTGCATCCGAATTTAATACAAAAGGCACAATGCCGACTTAAGTACAAGAAGACTGACACTCTAACTTTCTATGATTTGAACATCTCCTGTGAGTCCAGTTTAAGATTCCGATGCTTCACATCAGGTTTAGTGTATTCCTTGGACCTTCTTATTGACGATGAATCACAGAAATTGCATTCGAATTTAATACAAAAGGCACAATGTCGACTTTAATACAACAAGACTGACACTCTTATATTCTATGATTTGAACCTCTCCAGTGAGTCCAGTTTTAGTTTCCGATGCTTCACTTCAGGTTTACTGTATACCTTGGACCTTCTTATTGACGACGAAACACAGAAATTGCATCGGAATTAAATTCAAAAGGCACAATGCCAACTTAAGTACAAGAGGACTGACACTCTAACTTACTATGATTTGAGCCTCCCTGTGTGATCCAGTTTTAGATTCCGGTGCTTCACTTCAGGTTTACTGTATCCCTTGGACCTTCTTATTGACGATGAAACAAAGAAATTGCTTCCGAATTTAAATCAAAAGGCACAATGCCGACCTAAGTACAAGAGGACTGACACTCTGACTTTCTATGATTTTAACCTCTCCTGTGAGTCCAGTTTTAGATTCCGATGCTTCACTTCAGGTTTACTGTATGCCTTGGACCTTCTTATTGACGATGAAGCACAGAAATTGCACCGGAAATAAATTCAAAAGGCACAATGCCGACTTAAGTACAAGAGGACTTACACTCTTACTTTCTTTCATTTTAACCTCTCCTGTGAGTCTAGTTTTAGATTCGGATTCTTCACTTCAGGTTTACTGTATCCCTTGGACCTTCTTATTGACGATGAAACACAGAAATTGCATCCGCATTTAATACAAAAGGCACAATGCCGACTTAAGTACAAGAGGACTGACAATCTTACTTTCTACGAGTTAAACCTCTCCTGTTAGTCCAGTTTTAGATTCCGATGCTTCACATCAGGTTTAGTGTATTCCTTGGACCTTCTTATTGACGATGAAACACAGAAATTGCATCCGAATTTAATGCAAAAGGCACAATGCCGACTTAAGTACAAGAGGACTGACACTCTAACTTTCTATGATTTGAGCCTCCCTGTGTGATCCAGTTTTAGATACTGATGCTTCACTTCAGGTTTACTGTATCCCTTGGACCTTCTTATTGACGATGAAACACAGAAATTGCATCCGAATTTAATACAAAAGGCACAATGCCGACCTAAGTACAAGAGGACTGACACTCTGACTTTCTATGATTTTAACCTCTCCTGTGGGTCCAGTTTTAGATTCCGATGCTTCACTTCAGGTTTACTGTATACCTTGGACCTTCTTATTGACGATGAAGCACAGAAATTGCATCGGAAATAAACTCAAAAGGCACAATGCCGACTTAA
Organism: Schistocerca americana; assembly: GCF_021461395.2. Lineage (NCBI taxonomy): Eukaryota > Metazoa > Arthropoda > Insecta > Orthoptera > Acrididae > Schistocerca > Schistocerca americana. The sequence goes on along the minus strand of NC_060124.1, from coordinate 594,992,358 downwards.
GTACAAGAGGACTGACACTCTTACTTTCATTGATTTGAACCTCTCCTGTAAGTCCAGTATTAGATTCCGATGCTTACCTTCAGGTTTAGTGCATCCTTTGGACCTTCTTATTGACGATGAAACACAGAAATTGCATCCGAATTTAATACAAAAGGCACAGTGCCGACCTAAGTACAAGAGAACTGACACTCTAACTTTCAATGGTTTTAACCTCTCCTGTGAGTCCAGTTTTAGATTCCGATTCTTCACTTCAGGTTTACTGTATCCCTTGGACCTACTTATTGACGATGAAACACAGAAATTGCATCGAATTAAATTAAAAAAGCACAATGCCGACTTAAGTACAAGAGGAATGACACTCTAACTTTCTATTATTTGAACCTCTCCTGTGTGTCCAGTTTTAGATTCCGATGTTTCACTTCAGGTTTACTGTATACCTTGGACCTTCTTACTGACGATAAAGCATAGAAATTACATCGGAAATAAATTCAAAAAGCACAATGCCGACTTAAGTACAAGAGGACTGACGCTCTTACTTTCTTTGATTTTAACCTCTCCTGTGAGTCCAGTTTTAGATTCCGATTCTTCACTTCATGTTTACTGTATCCCTTGGACCTTCTTATTGACGATGAAACACAGAAATTGCATCCGAATTTAATACAAAAGGCACAATGCCGACTTAAGTACAAGACGACTGACACTCTAACATTCTATGATTTGAACCTCTCCTGTGAGTCCAGATTTAGTTTCCGATGCTTCACTTCAGGTTTACTGTATACCTTGGACCTTATTATTGACGATGAAACTTTTTTATTGCATCGAATTAAATTCAAAAGGCACAATGCCGTCTTAAGTACAAGAGGACTGACACTCTAACTTTCAATGATTTGAACCTCTCCTGTGAGTCCAGTTTCAGATTCCGTTGCTTCACTTCAGGTTTACTGTATCCCTTGGACCATCGTATTGACGATGAAACACAGACATTGCATCCGAATTTTATACAAAAGGCACAATGGCGACCTAAGTACAAGAGGACTGACACTCTTACTTTCTATGATTTAAACCTCTCCTGTTAGTCCAGTTTTAGATTCCGATGCTTCACATCAGGTTTAGTGTATTCCTTGGACCTTCTTATTGACGATGAAACACAGAAATTGCATCCTAATTTAATACAAAAGGCACAATGCCGACTTAAATACAAGAAGACTGACACTCTAACTTTCTATGATTTGAACATCTCCTGTGAGTCCAGTTTAAGATTCCGATGCTTCACATCAGGTTTAGTGTATTCCTTGGACCTTCTTATTGACGATGAAACACAGAAATTGCATCCGAATTTAATACAAAAGGCACAATGCCGACTTAAGTACATGACGACTGACACTCTAACATTCTATGATTTGAACCTCTACTGTGAGTCCAGATTTAGTTTCCGATGCTTCACTTCAGGTTTACTGTATACCTTGGTCCTTCTTATTGGCGATGAAACTTTTTTATTGCATCGAATTAAATTCAAAAGGCACAATGCCGTCTTAAGTACAAGAGGACTGACACTCTAACTTTCAATGATTTGAACCTCTCCTGTGAGTCCAGTTTTAGATTCCGATGCTTCACTTCAGGTTTACTGTATCCCTTGGACCATCGTATTGACGATGAAACACAGACATTTCATCCGAATTTAATTAAAAGGCACAATGGCGACCTAAGTACAAGAGGACTGACACTCTTACTTTCTATGATTTAAACCTCTCCTGTTAGTCCAGTTTTAGATTCCGATGCTTCACATCAGGTTTAGTGTATTCCTTGGACCTTCTTATTGACGATGAAACACAGAAATTGCATCCGAATTTAATACAAAAGGCACAATGCCGACTTAAGTACAAGAAGACTGACACTCTAACTTTCTATGATTTGAACATCTCCTGTGAGTCCAGTTTAAGATTCCGATGCTTCACATCAGGTTTAGTGTATTCCTTGGACCTTCTTATTGACGATGAATCACAGAAATTGCATTCGAATTTAATACAAAAGGCACAATGTCGACTTTAATACAACAAGACTGACACTCTTATATTCTATGATTTGAACCTCTCCAGTGAGTCCAGTTTTAGTTTCCGATGCTTCACTTCAGGTTTACTGTATACCTTGGACCTTCTTATTGACGACGAAACACAGAAATTGCATCGGAATTAAATTCAAAAGGCACAATGCCAACTTAAGTACAAGAGGACTGACACTCTAACTTACTATGATTTGAGCCTCCCTGTGTGATCCAGTTTTAGATTCCGGTGCTTCACTTCAGGTTTACTGTATCCCTTGGACCTTCTTATTGACGATGAAACAAAGAAATTGCTTCCGAATTTAATACAAAAGGCACAATGCCGACCTAAGTACAAGAGGACTGACACTCTGACTTTCTATGATTTTAACCTCTCCTGTGAGTCCAGTTTTAGATTCCGATGCTTCACTTCAGGTTTACTGTATGCCTTGGACCTTCTTATTGACGATGAAGCACAGAAATTGCACCGGAAATAAATTCAAAAGGCACAATGCCGACTTAAGTACAAGAGGACTTACACTCTTACTTTCTTTCATTTTAACCTCTCCTGTGAGTCTAGTTTTAGATTCGGATTCTTCACTTCAGGTTTACTGTATCCCTTGGACCTTCTTATTGACGATGAAACACAGAAATTGCATCCGCATTTAATACAAAAGGCACAATGCCGACTTAAGTACAAGAGGACTGACAATCTTACTTTCTACGAGTTAAACCTCTCCTGTTAGTCCAGTTTTAGATTCCGATGCTTCACATCAGGTTTAGTGTATTCCTTGGACCTTCTTATTGACGATGAAACACAGAAATTGCATCCGTATTTAATGCAAAAGGCACAATGCCGACTTAAGTACAAGAGGACTGACACTCTAACTTTCTATGATTTGAGCCTCCCTGTGTGATCCAGTTTTAGATTCTGATGCTTCACTTCAGGTTTACTGTATCCCTTGGACCTTCTTATTGACGATGAAACACAGAAATTGCATCCGAATTTAATACAAAAGGCACAATGCCGACCTAAGTACAAGAGGACTGACACTCTGACTTTCTATGATTTTAACCTCTCCTGTGGGTCCAGTTTTAGATTCCGATGCTTCACTTCAGGTTTACTGTATACCTTGGACCTTCTTATTGACGATGAAGCACAGAAATTGCATCGGAAATAAACTCAAAAGGCACAATGCCGACTTAAGTACAAGAGGACTGACACTCTTACTTTCATTGATTTGAACCTCTCCTGTAAGTCCAGTATTAGATTCCGATGCTTACCTTCAGGTTTAGTGCATCCTTTGGACCTTCTTATTGACGATGAAACACATAAATTGCATCCGAATTTATACAAAAGGCACAGTGCCGACCTAAGTACAAGAGAACTGACACTCTAACTTTCAATGGTTTTAACCTCTCCTGTGAGTCCAGTTTTAGATTCCGATTCTTCACTTCAGGTTTACTGTATCCCTTGGACCTACTTATTGACGATGAAACACAGAAATTGCATCGAATTAAATTAAAAAAGCACAATGCCGACTTAAGTACAAGAGGAATGACACTCTAACTTTCTATTATTTGAACCTCTCCTGTGTGTCCAGTTTTAGATTCCGATGCTTCACTTCAGGTTTACTGTATCCCTTGGACCTTCTTATTGACGATGAAACACAGAAATTGCATCCGCATTTAATACAAAAGGCACAATGCCGACTTAAGTACAAGACGACTGACACTCTAACATTCTATGATTTGAACCACTCCTGTCAGTCCAATTTAGTTTCCGATGCTTCACTTCAGGTTACTGTATACGTTGGACCTTCTTATTGACGATCGAATTAAATTCAAAAGGCACAATGCCGTCTTAAGTACAAGAGGACTGACACTCTAACTTTTAATGATTTGAACCTCTCCTATGAGTCCAATTTTAGATTCCGATTCTCCACTTCAGGTTTACTGTATCCCTTGGACCTTCTTATTGACGATGAAACACAGAAATTGCATCGAATTAAATTCAAAAAGCACAATGCCGACTTAAGGACAAGAGGAATGACACTCTAACGTTCTATTATTTGAACCTTTCCTGTGTGTCCAGTTTTAGATTCCGATGTTTCACTTCAGGTTTACTGTATACCTTGGACCTTCTTACTGACGATAAAGCATAGAAATTGCATCGGAAATAAATTCAAAAAGCACAATGGCGACTTAAGTACAAGAGGACTGACACTCTTACTTTCATTGATTTTAACCTCTCCTGTGAGTCCAGTTTTAGATTCCGATTCTTCACTTTAGGTTTACTGTATCCCTTGGACTTCTTATTGACGATGAAACACAGAAATTGCATCCGAATTTAATACAAAAGGCACAATGCCGACTTAAGTACATGACGACTGCCACTCTAACATTCTATGATTTGAACCTCTCCTGTGAGTCCAGATTTAGTTTCCGATGCTTCACTTCAGCTTTACTGTATACCTTGGACCTTCTTATTGACGATCGAATTAAATTCAAAAGGCACAATGCCGTCTTAAGTACAAGAGGACTGACACTCTAACTTACAATGGTTTTAACCTCTCCTGTGAGTCCAGTTTTAGATTCCGATTCTCCACTTCAGGTTTACTGTATCCCTTGGACCTTCTTATTGACGATGAGACACAGAAATTGCATCGAATTAAATTCAAAAAGCACAATGCCGACTTAAGTACAAGAGGAATGACACTCTAACTTTCTATTATTTGAACCTCTCCTGTGTGTCCAGTTTTAGATTCCGATGTTTCACTTCAGGTTTACTGTATACCTTGGACCTTCTTACTGACGATAAAGCATAGAAATTGCATCGGAAATAAATTCAAAAAGCACAATGCCGACTTAAGTACAAGAGGACCGACACTCTTACTTTCATTGATTTTAACCTCTCCTGTGAGTCCAGTTTTAGATTCCGATTCTTCACTTTAGGTTTACTGTATCCCTTGGACCTTCTTATTGACGATGAAACACAGAAATTGCATCCGAATTTAATACAAAAGGCACAATGCCGACTTAAGTACATGACGACTGACACTCTAACATTCTATGATTTGAACCTCTACTGTGAGTCCAGATTTAGTTTCCGATGCTTCACTTCAGGTTTACTGTATACCTTGGACCTTCTTATTGACGATGAAACTTTTTTATTGCATCGAATTAAATTCAAAAGGCACAATGCCGTCTTAAGTACAAGAGGACTGACACTCTAACTTTCAATGATTTGAACCTCTCCTGTGAGCCCAGTTTTAGATTCCGATGCTTCACTTCAGGTTTACTGTATCCCTTGGACCATCGTATTGACGATGAAACACAGACATTGCATCCGAATTTAATACAAAAGGCACAATGGCGACCTAAGTACAAGAGGACTGACACTCTTACTTTCTATGATTTAAACCTCTCCTGTTAGTCCAGTTTGAGATTCCAATGCTTCACATCAGGTTTAGTGTATTCCTTGGACCTTCTTATTGACGATGAAACACAGAAATTGCATCCGAATTTAATACAAAATGCACAATGCCGACTTAAGTACAAGAAGACTGACACTCTAACTTTCTATGATTTGAACATCTCCTGTGAGTCCAGTTTAAGATTCCGATGCTTCACATCAGGTTTAGTGTATTCCTTGGACCTTCTTATTGACGATGAAACACAGAAATTGCATCCGAATTTAATACAAAAGGCACAATGTCGACTTTAGTACAACAAGACTGACACTCTTATATTCTATGATTTGAACCTCTCCAGTGAGTCCAGTTTTAGTTTCCGATGCTTCACTTCAGGTTTACTGTATACCTTGGACCTTCTTATTGACGACGAAACACAGAAATTGCATCGGAATTAAATTCAAAAGGCACAATGCCAACTTAAGTACAAGAGGACTGACACTCTAACTTACTATGATTTGAGCCTCCCTGTGTGATCCAGTTTTAGATTCCGGTGCTTCACTTCAGGTTTACTGTATCCCTTGGACCTTCTTATTGACGATGAAACGAAGAAATTGCATCCGAATTTAATACAAAAGGCACAATGCCGACCTAAGTACAAGAGGACTGACACTCTGACTTTCTATGATTTTAACCTCTCCTGTGAGTCCAGTTTTGGATTCCGATGCTTCACTTCAGGTTTACTGTATGCCTTGGACCTTCTTATTGACGATGAAGCACAGAAATTGCACCGGAAATAAATTCAAAAGGCACAATGCCGACTTAAGTACAAGAGGACTGACACTCTTACTTTCTTTCATTTTAACCTCTCCTGTGAGTCTAGTTTTAGATTCGGATTCTTCACTTCAGGTTTACTGTATCCCTTGGACCTTCTTATTGACGATGAAACACAGAAATTGCATCCGCATTTAATACAAAAGGCACAATGCCGACTTAAGTACAAGAGGACTGACAATCTTACTTTCTACGAGTTAAACCTCTCCTGTTAGTCCAGTTTTAGATTCCGATGCTTCACATCAGGTTTAGTGTATTCCTTGGACCTTCTTATTGACGATGAAACACAGAAATTGCATCCGAATTTAATACAAAAGGCACAATTCCGACTTAAGTACAAGAGGACTGACACTCTACCTTTCTATGATTTGAGCCTCCCTGTGTGATCCAGTTTTAGATTCTGATGCTTCACTTCAGGTTTACTGTATCCCTTGGACCTTCTTATTGACGATGAAACACAGAAATTGCATCCGAATTTAATACAAAAGGCACAATGCCGACCTAAGTACAAGAGGACTGACACTCTGACTTTCTATGATTTTAACCTCTCCTGTGGGTCCAGTTTTAGATTCCGATGCTTCACTTCAGGTTTACTGTATGCCTTGGACCTTCTTATTGACGATGAAGCACAGAAATTGCATCGGAAATAAATTCAAAAGGCACAATGCCGACTTAAGTACAAGAGGACTGACACTCTTACTTTCATTGATTTGAACCTCTCCTGTAAGTCCAGTATTAGATTCCGATGCTTACCTTCAGGTTTAGTGCATCCTTTGGACCTTCTTATTGACGATGAAACACAGAAATTGCATCCGAATTTAATACAAAAGGCACAATGCCGACCTAAGTACAAGGGAACTGACACTCTAACTTTCAATGGTTTTAACCTCTCCTGTGAGTCCAGTTTTAGATTCCGATTCTTCACTCAGGTTTACTGTATCCCTTGGACCTACTTATTGACGATGAAACACAGAAATTGCATCGAATTAAATTAAAAAAGCACAATGCCGACTTAAGTACAAGAGGAATGACACTCTAACTTTCTATTATTTGAACCTCTCCTGTGTGTCCAGTTTTAGATTCCGATGTTTCACTTCAGGTTTACTGTATACCTTGGACCTTCTTACTGACGATAAAGCATAGAAATTACATCGGAAATAAATTCAAAAAGCACAATGCCGACTTAAGTACAAGAGGACTGACGCTCTTACTTTCTTTGATTTTAACCTCTCCTGTGAGTCCAGTTTTAGATTCCGGTTCTTCACTTCAGGTTTACTGTATCCCTTGGACCTTCTTATTGACGATGAAACACAGAAATTGCATCCGAATTTAATACAAAAGGCACAATGCCGACTTAAGTACAAGACGACTGACACTCTAACATTCTATGATTTGAACCTCTCCTGTGAGTCCAGATTTAGTAACCGATGCTTCACTTCAGGTTTACTGTATACCTTGGACCTTATTATTGACGATAAAACTTTTTTATTGCATCGAATTAAATTCAAAAGGCACAATGCCGTCTTAAGTACAAGAGGACTGACACTCTAACTTTCAATGATTTGAACCTCTCCTGTGAGTCCAGTTTCAGATTCCGTTGCTTCACTTCAGGTTTACTGTATCCCTTGGACCATCGTATTGACGATGAAACACAGACATTGCATCCGAATTTTATACAAAAGGCACAATGGCGACCTAAGTACAAGAGGACTGACACTCTTACTTTCTATGATTTAAACCTCTCCTGTTAGTCCAGTTTTAGATTCCGATGCTTCACATCAGGTTTAGTGTATTCCTTGGACCTTCTTATTGACGATGAAACACAGAAATTGCATCCTAATTTAATACAAAAGGCACAATGCCGACTTAAATACAAGAAGACTGACACTCTAACTTTCTATGATTTGAACATCTCCTGTGAGTCCAGTTTAAGATTCCGATGCTTCACATCAGGTTTAGTGTATTCCTTGGACCTTCTTATTGACGATGAAACACAGAAATTGCATCCGAATTTAATACAAAAGGCACAATGCCGACTTAAGTACATGACGACTGACACTCTAACATTCTATGATTTGAACCTCTACTGTGAGTCCAGATTTAGTTTCCGATGCTTCACTTCAGGTTTACTGTATACCTTGGACCTTCTTATTGACGACGAAACACTGAAATTGCATCGGAATTAAATTCAAAAGGCACAATGCCAACTTAAGTACAAGAGGACTGACACTCTAACTTACTATGATTTGAGCCTCCCTGTGTGATCCAGTTTTAGATTCCGATGCTTCACTTCAGGTTTACTGTATCCCTTGGACCTTCTTATTGACGATGAAACACAGAAATTGCATCCGAATTTAATACAAAAGGCACAATGCCGACCTAAGTACAAGAAGACTGACACTCTGACTTTCTATGATTTTAACCTCTCCTGTAAGTCCAGTTTTAGATTCCGATGCTTCACTTCAGGTTTACTGTATACCTTGGACCTTCTTATTGACGATGAAGCACAGAAATTGCATCGGAAATAAATTCAAAAGGCACAATGCCGACAAAAGTACAAGAGGACTGACACTCTTACTTTCTTTCATTTTAACCTCTCCTGTGAGTCTAGTTTTAGATTCGGATTCCTCACTTCAAATTTACTGTATCCCTTGGACCTTCTTATTGACGATGAAACACAGAAATTGCATCCGCATTTAATACAAAAGGCACAATGCCGACTTAAGTACAAGACGACTGACACTCTAACATTCTATGATTTGAACCACTCCTGTCAGTCCAATTTAGTTTCCGATGCTTCACTTCAGGTTACTGTATACGTTGGACCTTCTTATTGACGATCGAATTAAATTCAAAAGGCACAATGCCGTCTTAAGTACAAGAGGACTGACACTCTAACTTTTAATGATTTGAACCTCTCCTATGAGTCCAATTTTAGATTCCGATTCTCCACTTCAGGTTTACTGTATCCCTTGGACCTTCTTATTGACGATGAAACACAGAAATTGCATCGAATTAAATTCAAAAAGCACAATGCCGACTTAAGGACAAGAGGAATGACACTCTAACTTTCTATTATTTGAACCTCTCCTGTGTGTCCAGTTTTAGATTCCGATGTTTCACTTCAGGTTTACTGTATACCTTGGACCTTCTTACTGACGATAAAGCATAGAAATTGCATCGGAAATAAATTCAAAAAGCACAATGGCGACTTAAGTACAAGAGGACTGACACTCTTACTTTCATTGATTTTAACCTCTCCTGTGAGTCCAGTTTTAGATTCCGATTCTTCACTTTAGGTTTACTGTATCCCTTGGACTTCTTATTGACGATGAAACACAGAAATTGCATCCGAATTTAATACAAAAGGCACAATGCCGACTTAAGTACATGACGACTGCCACTCTAACATTCTATGATTTGAACCTCTCCTGTGAGTCCAGATTTAGTTTCCGATGCTTCACTTCAGCTTTACTGTATACCTTGGACCTTCTTATTGACGATCGAATTAAATTCAAAAGGCACAATGCCGTCTTAAGTACAAGAGGACTGACACTCTAACTTACAATGGTTTTAACCTCTCCTGTGAGTCCAGTTTTAGATTCCGATTCTCCACTTCAGGTTTACTGTATCCCTTGGACCTTCTTATTGACGATGAGACACAGAAATTGCATCGAATTAAATTCAAAAAGCACAATGCCGACTTAAGTACAAGAGGAATGACACTCTAACTTTCTATTATTTGAACCTCTCCTGTGTGTCCAGTTTTAGATTCCGATGTTTCACTTCAGGTTTACTGTATACCTTGGACCTTCTTACTGACGATAAAGCATAGAAATTGCATCGGAAATAAATTCAAAAAGCACAATGCCGACTTAAGTACAAGAGGACCGACACTCTTACTTTCATTGATTTTAACCTCTCCTGTGAGTCCAGTTTTAGATTCCGATTCTTCACTTTAGGTTTACTGTATCCCTTGGACCTTCTTATTGACGATGAAACACAGAAATTGCATCCGAATTTAATACAAAAGGCACAATGCCGACTTAAGTACATGACGACTGACACTCTAACATTCTATGATTTGAACCTCTACTGTGAGTCCAGATTTAGTTTCCGATGCTTCACTTCAGGTTTACTGTATACCTTGGACCTTCTTATTGACGATGAAACTTTTTTATTGCATCGAATTAAATTCAAAAGGCACAATGCCGTCTTAAGTACAAGAGGACTGACACTCTAACTTTCAATGATTTGAACCTCTCCTGTGAGCCCAGTTTTAGATTCCGATGCTTCACTTCAGGTTTACTGTATCCCTTGGACCATCGTATTGACGATGAAACACAGACATTGCATCCGAATTTAATACAAAAGGCACAATGGCGACCTAAGTACAAGAGGACTGACACTCTTACTTTCTATGATTTAAACCTCTCCTGTTAGTCCAGTTTGAGATTCCAATGCTTCACATCAGGTTTAGTGTATTCCTTGGACCTTCTTATTGACGATGAAACACAGAAATTGCATCCGAATTTAATACAAAATGCACAATGCCGACTTAAGTACAAGAAGACTGACACTCTAACTTTCTATGATTTGAACATCTCCTGTGAGTCCAGTTTAAGATTCCGATGCTTCACATCAGGTTTAGTGTATTCCTTGGACCTTCTTATTGACGATGAAACACAGAAATTGCATCCGAATTTAATACAAAAGGCACAATGTCGACTTTAGTACAACAAGACTGACACTCTTATATTCTATGATTTGAACCTCTCCAGTGAGTCCAGTTTTAGTTTCCGACGCTTCACTTCAGGTTTACTGTATACCTTGGACCTTCTTATTGACGACGAAACACAGAAATTGCATCGGAATTAAATTCAAAAGGCACAATGCCAACTTAAGTACAAGAGGACTGACACTCTAACTTACTATGATTTGAGCCTCCCTGTGTGATCCAGTTTTAGATTCCGGTGCTTCACTTCAGGTTTACTGTATCCCTTGGACCTTCTTATTGACGATGAAACAAAGAAATTGCATCCGAATTTAATACAAAAGGCACAATGCCGACCTAAGTACAAGAGGACTGACACTCTGACTTTCTATGATTTTAACCTCTCCTGTGAGTCCAGTTTTGGATTCCGATGCTTCACTTCAGGTTTACTGTATGCCTTGGACCTTCTTATTGACGATGAAGCACAGAAATTGCACCGGAAATAAATTCAAAAGGCACAATGCCGACTTAAGTACAAGAGGACTGACACTCTTACTTTCTTTCATTTTAACCTCTCCTGTGAGTCTAGTTTTAGATTCGGATTCTTCACTTCAGGTTTACTGTATCCCTTGGACCTTCTTATTGACGATGAAACACAGAAATTGCATCCGCATTTAATACAAAAGGCACAATGCCGACTTAAGTACAAGAGGACTGACAATCTTACTTTCTACGAGTTAAACCTCTCCTGTTAGTCCAGTTTTAGATTCCGATGCTTCACATCAGGTTTAGTGTATTCCTTGGACCTTCTTATTGACGATGAAACACAGAAATTGCATCCGAATTTAATACAAAAGGCACAATTCCGACTTAAGTACAAGAGGACTGACACTCTACCTTTCTATGATTTGAGCCTCCCTGTGTGATCCAGTTTTAGATTCTGATGCTTCACTTCAGGTTTACTGTATCCCTTGGACCTTCTTATTGACGATGAAACACAGAAATTGCATCCGAATTTAATACAAAAGGCACAATGCCGACCTAAGTACAAGAGGACTGACACTCTGACTTTCTATGATTTTAACCTCTCCTGTGGGTCCAGTTTTAGATTCCGATGCTTCACTTCAGGTTTACAGTATACCTTGGACCTTCTTATTGACGATGAAGCACAGAAATTGCATCGGAAATAAATTCAAAAGGCACAATGCCGACTTAAGTACAAGAGGACTGACACTCTTACATTCATTGATTTGAACCTCTCCTGTAAGTCCAGTATTAGATTCCGATGCTTACCTTCAGGTTTAGTGCATCATTTGGACCTTCTTATTGACGATGAAACACAGAAATTGCATCCGAATTTAATACAAAAGGCACAATGCCGACCTAAGTACAAGGGAACTGACACTCTAACTTTCAATGGTTTTAACCTCTCCTGTGAGTCCAGTTTTAGATTCCGATTCTTCACTCAGGTTTACTGTATCCCTTGGACCTACTTATTGACGATGAAACACAGAAATTGCATCGAATTAAATTAAAAAAGCACAATGCCGACTTAAGTACAAGAGGAATGACACTCTAACTTTCTATTATTTGAACCTCTCCTGTGTGTCCAGTTTTAGATTCCGATGTTTCACTTCAGGTTTACTGTATACCTTGGACCTTCTTACTGACGATAAAGCATAGAAATTACATCGGAAATAAATTCAAAAAGCACAATGCCGACTTAAGTACAAGAGGACTGACGCTCTTACTTTCTTTGATTTTAACCTCTCCTGTGAGTCCAGTTTTAGATTCCGGTTCTTCACTTCAGGTTTACTGTATCCCTTGGACCTTCTTATTGACGATGAAACACAGAAATTGCATCCCAATTTAATACAAAAGGCACAATGCCGACTTAAGTACAAGACGACTGACACTCTAACATTCTATGATTTGAACCTCTCCTGTGAGTCCAGATTTAGTTTCCGATGCTTCACTTCAGGTTTACTGTATACCTTGGACCTTATTATTGACGATAAAACTTTTTTATTGCATCGAATTAAATTCAAAAGGCACAATGCCGTCTTAAGTACAAGAGGACTGACACTCTAACGTTCAATGATTTGAACCTCTCCTGTGAGTCCAGTTTCAGATTCCGTTGCTTCACTTCAGGTTTACTGTATCCCTTGGACCATCGTATTGACGATGAAACACAGACATTGCATCCGAATTTTATACAAAAGGCACAATGGCGACCTAAGTACAAGAGGACTGACACTCTTACTTTCTATGATTTAAACCTCTCCTGTTAGTCCAGTTTTAGATTCCGATGCTTCACATCAGGTTTAGTGTATTCCTTGGACCTTCTTATTGACGATGAAACACAGAAATTGCATCCTAATTTAATACAAAAGGCACAATGCCGACTTAAATACAAGAAGACTGACACTCTAACTTTCTATGATTTGAACATCTCCTGTGAGTCCAGTTTAAGATTCCGATGCTTCACATCAGGTTTAGTGTATTCCTTGGACCTTCTTATTGACGATGAAACACAGAAATTGCATCCGAATTTAATACAAAAGGCACAATGCCGACTTAAGTACATGACGACTGACACTCTAACATTCTATGATTTGAACCTCTACTGTGAGTCCAGATTTAGTTTCCGATGCTTCACTTCAGGTTTACTGTATACCTTGGACCTTCTTATTGGCGATGAAACTTTTTTATTGCATCGAATTAAATTCAAAAGGCACAATGCCGTCTTAAGTACAAGAGGACTGACACTCTAACTTTCAATGATTTGAACCTCTCCTGTGAGCCCAGTTTTAGATTCCGATGCTTCACTTCAGGTTTACTGTATCCCTTGGACCATCGTATTGACGATGAAACACAGACATTTCATCCGAATTTAATACAAAAGGCACAATGGCGACCTAAGTACAAGAGGACTGACACTCTTACTTTCTATGATTTAAACCTCTCCTGTTAGTCCAGTTTTAGATTCCGATGCTTCACATCAGGTTTAGTGTATTCCTTGGACCTTCTTATTGACGATGAAACACAGAAATTGCATCCGAATTTAATACAAAAGGCACAATGCCGACTTAAGTACAAGAAGACTGACACTCTAACTTTCTATGATTTGAACATCTCCTGTGAGTCCAGTTTAAGATTCCGATGCTTCACATCAGGTTTAGTGTATTCCTTGGACCTTCTTATTGACGATGAATCACAGAAATTGCATTCGAATTTAATACAAAAGGCACAATGTCGACTTTAATACAACAAGACTGACACTCTTATATTCTATGATTTGAACCTCTCCAGTGAGTCCAGTTTTAGTTTCCGATGCTTCACTTCAGGTTTACTGTATACCTTGGACCTTCTTATTGACGACGAAACACAGAAATTGCATCGGAATTAAATTCAAAAGGCACAATGCCAACTTAAGTACAAGAGGACTGACACTCTAACTTACTATGATTTGAGCCTCCCTGTGTGATCCAGTTTTAGATTCCGGTGCTTCACTTCAGGTTTACTGTATCCCTTGGACCTTCTTATTGACGATGAAACAAAGAAATTGCTTCCGAATTTAATACAAAAGGCACAATGCCGACCTAAGTACAAGAGGACTGACACTCTGACTTTCTATGATTTTAACCTCTCCTGTGAGTCCAGTTTTAGATTCCGATGCTTCACTTCAGGTTTACTGTATGCCTTGGACCTTCTTATTGACGATGAAGCACAGAAATTGCACCGGAAATAAATTCAAAAGGCACAATGCCGACTTAAGTACAAGAGGACTTACACTCTTACTTTCTTTCATTTTAACCTCTCCTGTGAGTCTAGTTTTAGATTCGGATTCTTCACTTCAGGTTTACTGTATCCCTTGGACCTTCTTATTGACGATGAAACACAGAAATTGCATCCGCATTTAATACAAAAGGCACAATGCCGACTTAAGTACAAGAGGACTGACAATCTTACTTTCTACGAGTTAAACCTCTCCTGTTAGTCCAGTTTTAGATTCCGATGCTTCACATCAGGTTTAGTGTATTCCTTGGACCTTCTTATTGACGATGAAACACAGAAATTGCATCCGAATTTAATGCAAAAGGCACAATGCCGACTTAAGTACAAGAGGACTGACACTCTAACTTTCTATGATTTGAGCCTCCCTGTGTGATCCAGTTTTAGATACTGATGCTTCACTTCAGGTTTACTGTATCCCTTGGACCTTCTTATTGACGATGAAACACAGAAATTGCATCCGAATTTAATACAAAAGGCACAATGCCGACCTAAGTACAAGAGGACTGACACTCTGACTTTCTATGATTTTAACCTCTCCTGTGGGTCCAGTTTTAGATTCCGATGCTTCACTTCAGGTTTACTGTATACCTTGGACCTTCTTATTGACGATGAAGCACAGAAATTGCATCGGAAATAAACTCAAAAGGCACAATGCCGACTTAAGTACAAGAGGACTGACACTCTTACTTTCATTGATTTGAACCTCTCCTGTAAGTCCAGTATTAGATTCCGATGCTTACCTTCAGGTTTAGTGCATCCTTTGGACCTTCTTATTGACGATGAAACACAGAAATTGCATCCGAATTTAATACAAAAGGCACAGTGCCGACCTAAGTACAAGAGAACTGACACTCTAACTTTCAATGGTTTTAACCTCTCCTGTGAGTCCAGTTTTAGATTCCGATTCTTCACTTCAGGTTTACTGTATCCCTTGGACCTACTTATTGACGATGAAACACAGAAATTGCATCGAATTAAATTAAAAAAGCACAATGCCGACTTAAGTACAAGAGGAATGACACTCTAACTTTCTATTATTTGAACCTCTCCTGTGTGTCCAGTTTTAGATTCCGATGTTTCACTTCAGGTTTACTGTATACCTTGGACCTTCTTACTGACGATAAAGCATAGAAATTACATCGGAAATAAATTCAAAAAGCACAATGCCGACTTAAGTACAAGAGGACTGACGCTCTTACTTTCTTTGATTTTAACCTCTCCTGTGAGTCCAGTTTTAGATTCCGATTCTTCACTTCATGTTTACTGTATCCCTTGGACCTTCTTATTGACGATGAAACACAGAAATTGCATCCGAATTTAATACAAAAGGCACAATGCCGACTTAAGTACAAGACGACTGACACTCTAACATTCTATGATTTGAACCTCTCCTGTGAGTCCAGATTTAGTTTCCGATGCTTCACTTCAGGTTTACTGTATACCTTGGACCTTATTATTGACGATGAAACTTTTTTATTGCATCGAATTAAATTCAATAGGCACAATGCCGTCTTAAGTACAAGAGGACTGACACTCTAACTTTCAATGATTTGAACCTCTCCTGTGAGTCCAGTTTCAGATTCCGTTGCTTCACTTCAGGTTTACTGTATCCCTTGGACCATCGTATTGACGATGAAACACAGACATTGCATCCGAATTTTATACAAAAGGCACAATGGCGACCTAAGTACAAGAGGACTGACACTCTTACTTTCTATGATTTAAACCTCTCCTGTTAGTCCAGTTTTAGATTCCGATGCTTCACATCAGGTTTAGTGTATTCCTTGGACCTTCTTATTGACGATGAAACACAGAAATTGCATCCTAATTTAATACAAAAGGCACAATGCCGACTTAAATACAAGAAGACTGACACTCTAACTTTCTATGATTTGAACATCTCCTGTGAGTCCAGTTTAAGATTCCGATGCTTCACATCAGGTTTAGTGTATTCCTTGGACCTTCTTATTGACGATGAAACACAGAAATTGCATCCGAATTTAATACAAAAGGCACAATGCCGACTTAAGTACATGACGACTGACACTCTAACATTCTATGATTTGAACCTCTACTGTGAGTCCAGATTTAGTTTCCGATGCTTCACTTCAGGTTTACTGTATACCTTGGTCCTTCTTATTGGCGATGAAACTTTTTTATTGCATCGAATTAAATTCAAAAGGCACAATGCCGTCTTAAGTACAAGAGGACTGACACTCTAACTTTCAATGATTTGAACCTCTCCTGTGAGTCCAGTTTTAGATTCCGATGCTTCACTTCAGGTTTACTGTATCCCTTGGACCATCGTATTGACGATGAAACACAGACATTTCATCCGAATTTAATTAAAAGGCACAATGGCGACCTAAGTACAAGAGGACTGACACTCTTACTTTCTATGATTTAAACCTCTCCTGTTAGTCCAGTTTTAGATTCCGATGCTTCACATCAGGTTTAGTGTATTCCTTGGACCTTCTTATTGACGATGAAACACAGAAATTGCATCCGAATTTAATACAAAAGGCACAATGCCGACTTAAGTACAAGAAGACTGACACTCTAACTTTCTATGATTTGAACATCTCCTGTGAGTCCAGTTTAAGATTCCGATGCTTCACATCAGGTTTAGTGTATTCCTTGGACCTTCTTATTGACGATGAATCACAGAAATTGCATTCGAATTTAATACAAAAGGCACAATGTCGACTTTAATACAACAAGACTGACACTCTTATATTCTATGATTTGAACCTCTCCAGTGAGTCCAGTTTTAGTTTCCGATGCTTCACTTCAGGTTTACTGTATACCTTGGACCTTCTTATTGACGACGAAACACAGAAATTGCATCGGAATTAAATTCAAAAGGCACAATGCCAACTTAAGTACAAGAGGACTGACACTCTAACTTACTATGATTTGAGCCTCCCTGTGTGATCCAGTTTTAGATTCCGGTGCTTCACTTCAGGTTTACTGTATCCCTTGGACCTTCTTATTGACGATGAAACAAAGAAATTGCTTCCGAATTTAATACAAAAGGCACAATGCCGACCTAAGTACAAGAGGACTGACACTCTGACTTTCTATGATTTTAACCTCTCCTGTGAGTCCAGTTTTAGATTCCGATGCTTCACTTCAGGTTTACTGTATGCCTTGGACCTTCTTATTGACGATGAAGCACAGAAATTGCACCGGAAATAAATTCAAAAGGCACAATGCCGACTTAAGTACAAGAGGACTTACACTCTTACTTTCTTTCATTTTAACCTCTCCTGTGAGTCTAGTTTTAGATTCGGATTCTTCACTTCAGGTTTACTGTATCCCTTGGACCTTCTTATTGACGATGAAACACAGAAATTGCATCCGCATTTAATACAAAAGGCACAATGCCGACTTAAGTACAAGAGGACTGACAATCTTACTTTCTACGAGTTAAACCTCTCCTGTTAGTCCAGTTTTAGATTCCGATGCTTCACATCAGGTTTAGTGTATTCCTTGGACCTTCTTATTGACGATGAAACACAGAAATTGCATCCGTATTTAATGCAAAAGGCACAATGCCGACTTAAGTACAAGAGGACTGACACTCTAACTTTCTATGATTTGAGCCTCCCTGTGTGATCCAGTTTTAGATTCTGATGCTTCACTTCAGGTTTACTGTATCCCTTGGACCTTCTTATTGACGATGAAACACAGAAATTGCATCCGAATTTAATACAAAAGGCACAATGCCGACCTAAGTACAAGAGGACTGACACTCTGACTTTCTATGATTTTAACCTCTCCTGTGGGTCCAGTTTTAGATTCCGATGCTTCACTTCAGGTTTACTGTATACCTTGGACCTTCTTATTGACGATGAAGCACAGAAATTGCATCGGAAATAAACTCAAAAGGCACAATGCCGACTTAAGTACAAGAGGACTGACACTCTTACTTTCATTGATTTGAACCTCTCCTGTAAGTCCAGTATTAGATTCCGATGCTTACCTTCAGGTTTAGTGCATCCTTTGGACCTTCTTATTGACGATGAAACACATAAATTGCATCCGAATTTATACAAAAGGCACAGTGCCGACCTAAGTACAAGAGAACTGACACTCTAACTTTCAATGGTTTTAACCCCTCCTGTGAGTCCAGTTTTAGATTCCGATTCTTCACTTCAGGTTTACTGTATCCCTTGGACCTACTTATTGACGATGAAACACAGAAATTGCATCGAATTAAATTAAAAAAGCACAATGCCGACTTAAGTACAAGAGGAATGACACTCTAACTTTCTATTATTTGAACCTCTCCTGTGTGTCCAGTTTTAGATTCCGATGCTTCACTTCAGGTTTACTGTATACCTTGGACCTTCTTATTGACGATGAAGCACAGAAATTGCATCGGAAAGAAACTCAAAAGGCACAATGCCGACTTAAGTACAAGAGGACTGACACTCTTACTTTCATTGATTTGAACCTCTCCTGTAAGTCCAGTATTAGATTCCGATGCTTACCTTCAGGTTTAGTGCATCCTTTGGACCTTCTTATTGACGATGAAACACAGAAATTGCATCCGAATTTAATACAAAAGGCACAGTGCCGACCTAAGTACAAGAGAACTGACACTCTAACTTTCAATGGTTTTAACCTCTCCTGTGAGTCCAGTTTTAGATTCCGATTCTTCACTTCAGGTTTACTGTATCCCTTGGACCTACTTATTGACGATGAAACACAGAAATTGCATCGAATTAAATTAAAAAAGCACAATGCCGACTTAAGTACAAGAGGAATGACACTCTAACATTCTATGATTTGAACCTCTCCTGTGAGTCCAGATTTAGTTTCCGATGCTTCACTTCAGGTTTACTGTATACCTTGGACCTTCTTATTGACGATGAAACTTTTTTATTGCATCGAATTAAATTCAAAAGGCACAATGCCGTCTTAAGTACAAGAGGACTGACACTCTAACTTTCAATGATTTGAACCTCTCCTGTGAGTCCAGTTTCAGATTCCGTTGCTTCACTTCAGGTTTACTGTATCCCTTGGACCATCATATTGACGATGAAACACAGACATTGCATCCGAATTTTATACAAAAGTCACAATGGCGACCTAAGTACAAGAGGACTGACACTCTTACTTTCTATGATTTAAACCTCTCCTGTTAGTCCAGTTTTAGATTCCGATGCTTCACATCAGGTTTAATCTATTCCTTGGACCTTCTTATTGACGATGAAACACAGAAATTGCATCCGAATTTAATACAAAAGGCACAATGCCGGCTTTAGTACAAGAAGACTGACACTCTAATTTTCTATGATTTGAACCTCTCCTGTGAGTCCAGTTTTAGTTTCCGATGCTTCACTTCAGGTTTACTGTATACCTTGGACCTTCTTATTGACGACGAAACACAGAAATTGCATCGGAATTAAATTCAAAAGGCACAATGCCTACATAAGTACAAGAGGACTGATACTCTAACTTACTATGATTTGAGCCTCCCTGTGTGATCCAGTATTAGATTCCGATGCTTCACTTCAGGTTTACTGTATCCCTTGGACTTTCTTATTGACGATGAAACACAGTAATTGCATCCGAATTTAATACAGAAGGCACAATGCCGACCTAAGTACAAGAGGACTGACACTCTGACTTTCTACGATCTTAACCTCTCCTGTGAGTCCAGTTTTAGATTCCGATGCTTCACTTCAGGTTTACTGTATACCTTGGACCTTCTCATTGACGATGAAGCACAAAAATTGCATCGGAAATAAATTCAAAAGGCACAATGCCGACTTAAGTACAAGAGGACTGACAAACTTACTTTCATTGATTTGAACCTCTCCTGTGAGTCCAGTTTTAGATTTCGATGCTTCTCTTCAGGTTTAGTGCACCCCTTGGACCTTCTTATTGACGATGAAACACAGAAATTGCATTCAAATTTAATACAAAAGGCACATTGCCAACTTCAGTACAAGACGACTGACACTCTAACATTCTATGATTGGACCCTCTCCTGTGGGTCCCGTTTTAGTTTCCGATGATTCACTTCAGGTTTACTGTATACCTTGGACCTTCTTAATGACAATGAAACATTTTTATTGGATCGAATTAAATTCAAAAGGCACAATGCCGACTTAATACAAGGGGACTGACACTCTAACTTTCAATGATTTGTACCTCTCCTGTAGTCCAGTTTTAGATTCCGATGCTTCACTTCAGGTTTACAGTATCCCTTGGACCTTCTTATTGATGATGAAACACAGAAATTAAATCGAATAAGTTCAAAAGGCACAATGCCGACTTAAATACAAGAGGACTGACACTCTAACTTTCAGTGATTCAAACCTCTCCTGTGCGTCCAGTTTTAGATTCCGATGCTTCACTTCAGGTTTACTGTATCCCTTGGACCTTCTTATTGACGATGAAACACAGAAATTGCATCGAATTAAATTCAAAAAGCACAATGCCGACTTAAGTACAAGAGGAATGACACTCTAACTTTCTATTATTTGAACCTCTCCTGTGTGTCCAGTTTTAGATTCCGATGTTTCACTTCAGGTTTACTGTATACCTTGGACCTTCTTACTGACGATAAAGCACAGAAATTACATCGGAAATAAATTCAAAAAGCACAATGCCGACTTAAGTCCAAGAGGACTGACACTCTTACTTTCATTGATTTTAACCTCTCCTGTGAGTCCAGTTTTAGATTCCGATTCTTCACTTCAGGTTTACTGTATCCCTTGGACCTTCTTATTGACGATGAAACACAGAAATTGCATCCGAATTTAATACAAAAGGCACAATGCCGACTTAAGTACAAGACGACTGACACTCTAACATTCTATGATTTGAACCTCTCCTGTGAGTCCTGATTTAGTTTCCGATGCTTCACTTCAGGTTTACTGTATACCTTGGACCTTCTTATTGACGATGAAACTTTTTTATTGCATCGAATTAAATTCAAAAGGCACAGTGCCGTCTTAAGTACAGGAGGACTGACACTCTAACTTTCAATGATTTGAACCTCTCCTGTGAGTCCAGTTTCAGATTCCGATGCTTCACTTCAGGTTTACTGTATCCCTTGGACCATCGTATTGACGATGAAACACAGACATTGCATCCGAATTTTATACAAAAGGCACAATGGCGACCTAAGTACAAGAGGACTGACACTCTTACTTTCTATGATTTAAACCTCTCCTGTTAGTCCAGTTTTAGATTCCGATGCTTCACCTCAGGTTTAGTGTATTCCTTGGACCTTCTTATTGACGATGAAACACAGAAATTGCATCCGAATTTAATACAAAAGGCACAATGCCGACTTAAGTACAAGAAGACTGACACTCTAACTTCCTATGATTTGAACATCTCCTGTGAGTCCAGTTTAAGATTCCGATGCTTCACATCAGGTTTAGTGTATTCCTTGGACCTTCTTATTGACGATGAAACACAGAAATTGCATCCGAATTTAATACAAAAGGCACAATGCCGACTTTAGTACAAGAAGACTGACACTCTAATTTTCTATGATTTGAACCTCTCCTGTGAGTCCAGTTTTAGTTTCCGATGCTTCACTTCAGGTTTACTGTATACCTCGGACCTTCTTATTGACGACGAAACACAGAAATTGCATCGGAATTAAATTCAAAAGGCACAATGCCAACTTAAGTACAAGAGGACTGACACTCTAACTTACTATAATTTGAGCCTCCCTGTGTGATCCAGTTTTAGATTCCGATGCTTCACTTCAGGTTTACTGTATCCCTTGGACTTTCTTATTGACGATGAAACACAGTAATTGCATCCGAATTTAATACAAAAGGCACAATGCCGACCTAAGTACAAGAGGACTGACACTCTGACTTTCTATGATCTTAACCTCTCCTGTGAGTCCAGTTTTAGATTCCGATGCTTCACTTCAGGTTTGCTGTATACCTTGGACCTTCTCATTGACGATGAAGCACAAAAATTGCATCGGAAATAAATTCAAAAGGCACAATGCCGACTTAAGTACAAGAGGACTGACAAACTTACATTCATTGATTTGAACCTCTCCTGTGAGTCCAGTTTTAGATTTCGATGCTTCACTTCAGGTTTAGTGCACCCCTTGGACCTTCTTATTGACGATGAAACACAGAAATTGCATTCGAATTTAATACAAAAGGCACATTGCCGACTTAAGTACAAGACGACTGACACTCTAACATTCTATGATTGGACCCTCTCCTGTGGGTCCCGTTTTAGTTTCCGATGATTCACTTCAGGTTTACTGTATACCTTGGACCTTCTTAATGACAATGAAACATTTTTATTGCATCGATTTAAATTCAAAAGGCACAATGCCGACTTAAATATAAGAGGACTGACACTCTAACTTTCAATGATTTGAACCTCTCCTGTGAGTCCAGTTTTAGATTCCGATGCTTCACTTCAGGTTTACTGTATCCCTTGGACCATCGTATTGACGATGAAACACAGACATTGCATCCGAATTTAATACAAAAGGCACAATGGCGACCTAAGTACAAGAGGACTGACACTCTTACTTTCTATGATTTAAACCTCTCCTGTTAGTCCAGTTTTAGATTCCGATGCTTCACATCAGGTTTAGTGTATTCCTTGGACCTTCTTATTGACGATGAAACACAGAAATTGCATCCGAATTTAATACAAAAGGCACAATGCCGACTTAAGTACAAGAAGACTGACACTCTAACTTTCTATGATTTGAACATCTCCTGTGAGTCCAGTTTAAGATTCCGATGCTTCACATCAGGTTTAGTGTATTCCTTGGACCTTCTTATTGGTGATGAAACACAGAAATTGCATCCGAATTTAATACAAAAGGCACAATGCCGACTATAGTACAAGAAGACTGACACTCTAATATTCTATGATTTGAACCTCTTCTGTGAGTCCAGTTTTAGTTTCCGATGCTTCACTTCAGGTTTACTGTATACCTTGGACCTTCTTATTGACGACGAATCACAGAAATTGCATCGGAATTAAATTCAAAAGGCACAATGCCAACTTAAGTACAAGAGGACTGACACTCTAACTTACTATGATTTGAGCCTCCCTGTGTGATCCAGTTTTAGATTCCGATGCTTCACTTCAGGTTTACTGTATCCCTTGGACCTTCTTATTGACGATGAAACACAGAAATTGCATCCGAATTTAATACAAAAGGCACAATGCCGACCTAAGTACAAGAGGACTGACACTCTGACTTTCTATGATTTTAACCTCTCCTGTGAGTCCAGTTTTAGAATCCGATGCTTCACTTCAGGTTTACTGTATACCTTGGACCTTCTTATTGACGTTGAAGCACAGAAATTGCATCGGAAATAAATTCAAAAGGCAAGATGCCGACTTAAAAACAAGAAGACTGACATTCTTACTTTCTTTCATTTTAACCTCTCCTGTGAGTCCAGTTTTAGATTCGGATTCTTCACTTCAGGTTTACTGTATCCCTTGGACCTTCTTATTGACGATGAAACACAGAAATTGCATCCGCATTTAATACAAAAGGCACAATGCCGATTTAAGTACAAAACGACTGACACTCTAACATTCTATGATTTGAACCTCTCCTGTGAGTCCAGTTTTAGTTTCCGATGCTTCACTTCAGGTTTAGTGCATCCTTTGGACCTTCTTATTGACGATGAAACACAGAAATTGCATCCATATTTAATACAAAAGGCACAATGCCGACTTAAGTACAAGAGGACTGACACTCTAACTTTCAATCATTTGAACCTCTCCTGTGAGTCCAATTTTAGATTCTGATGCTTCACTTCAGGTTTACTTTATCCCTTGGACCTTCTTTTTGACGATGAAACACAGAAATTGCATCCGAATTTAATACAAAAGGCACAATGCCGACTTAAGTACAAGAGGACTGACACTCTAATGTTCTATGATTTGAACCTCTCTTGTGAGTCCTGTTTTAGATTCCGATGCTTCACTTCAGGTTTACTGTATCCCTTGGACCATCGTATTGACGATGAAACACAGACATTGCATCCGAATTTAATACAAAAGGCACAATGCCGACCTAAGTACAAGAGGACTGACAATCTTACTTTCTATGAGTTAAACCTCTCCTGTTAGTCCAGTTTTAGATTCCGATGCTTCACATCAGGTTTAGTGTATTCCTTGGACCTTCTTATTGACGATGAAACACAGAAATTGCATCCGAATTTAATACAAAAGGCACAATGCCGACTTAAGTACAAGAGGACTGACACTCTAACTTTCTATGATTTGAGCCTCCCTGTGTGATCCAGTTTTTGATTCTGATGCTTCACTTCAGGTTTACTGTATCCCTTGGACCATCTTATTGACGATGAAACACAGAAATTGCATCCGAATTTAATACAAAAGGCACAATGCCGACCTAAGTACAAGAGGACTGACACTCTGACTTTCTATGATTTTAACCTCTCCTGTGAGTCCAGTTTTAGATTCCGATGCTTCACTTCAGGTTTACTGTATACCTTGGACATTCTTATTGACGATGAAGCACAGAAATTGCATCGGAAATAAATTCAAAAGGCACAATGCCGACTTAAGTTCAAGAGGACTGACACTCTTACTTTCATTGATTTGAACCTCTCCTGTGAGTCCAGTATTAGATTCCGACGCTTCACTTCAGGTTTAGTGCATCCTTTGGACCTTCTTATTGACGATGAAACACAGAAATTGCATCCGAATTTAATACAAAAGGCACAATGCCGACCTAAGTACAAAAGAACTGACACTCTAACTTTCAATGGTTTTAACCTCTCCTGTGAGTCCAGTTTTAGATTCCGATTCTTCACTTCAGGTTTACTGTATCCCTTGGACCTTCTTATTGACGATGAAACACAGAAATTGCATCGAATTAAATTCAAAAAGCACAGTGCCGACTTAAGTACAAGAGGAATGACACTCTAACTTTCTATTATTTGAACCTCTCCTGTGTGTCCAGTTTTAGATTCCGATGTTTCACTTCAGGTTTACTGTATACCTTGGACCTTCTTACTGACGATAAAGCATAGAAATTACATCGGAAATAAATTCAAAAAGCACAATGCCGACTTAAGTACAAGAGGACTGACACTCTTACTTTCATTGATTTTAACCTCTCCTGTGAGTCCAGTTTTAGATTCCGTTGCTTCACTTCAGGTTTACTGTATCCCTTGGACCATCGTATTGACGATGAAACACAGACATTGCATCCGAATTTAATACAAAAGGCACAATGGCGACATAAGTACAAGAGGACTGACACTCATACTTTCTATGATTTAAACCTATCCTGTTAGTCCAGTTTTAGATTCCGATGCTTCACATCAGGTTTAGTGTATTCCTTGGACCATCTTATTGACGATGAAACACAGAAATTGCATGCGAATTTAATACAAAAGGCACAATGCCGACTTTAGTACAAGAAGACTGACACTCTAATTTTCTATGATTTGAACCTCTCCTGTGAGTCCAGTTTTAGTTTACGATGCTTCACTTCAGGTTTACTGTATACCTTGGACCTTCTTATTGACGACGAAACACAGAAATTGCATCGGAATTAAATTCAAAAGGCACAATGCCAACTTAAGTACGAGAGGACTGACACTCTAACTTACTATGATTTGAGCCTCCCTGTGTGATCCAGTTTTAGATTCCGATGCTTCACTTCAGGTTTACTGTATCCCTTGGACCTTCTTATTGACGATGAAACACAGAAATTGCATCCGAATTTAATACAAAAGGCACAATGCCGACCTAAGTACAAGAGGACTGACACTCTGACTTTCTATGATTTTAACCTCTCCTGTGAGTCAAGTTTTAGATTCCGATGCTTCACTTGAGGTTTACTGTATACCTTGGACCATCTTATTGACGATGAAGCACAAAAATTGCATCGGAAATAAATTCAAAAGGCACAATGCCGACTTAAGTACAAGAGGACTGACAATCTTACTTTCATTGATTTGAACCTCTCCTGTGAGTCCAGTTTTAGATTTCGATGCCTCACTTCAGGTTTAGTGCATCCCTTGGACCTTCTTATTGACGATGAAACACAGAAATTGCATTCGAATTTAATACAAACGGCACATTGCCGACTTAAGTACAAGACGACTGACACTCTAACATTCTATGATTCGAACCTCTCCTGTGGGTCCCGTTTTAGTTTCCGATGATTCACTTCAGGTTTACTGTATACCTTGGACCTTCTTAATGACAATGATACATTTTTATTGCATCGAATTAAATTCAAAAGGCACAATGCCGACTAAAATACAAGGGGACTGAAACTCTAACTTCCAATGATTTGTACCTCTCATGTAGTCCAGTTTTAGATTCCAATGCTTCACTTCAGGTATACTGTATCCCTTGGACCTTCTTATTGATGATGAAGCACAGAAATTAAATCGAATAAGTTCAATAGGCACAATGCCGACTTAAATACATGAGGACTGACACTCTAACTTTCAGTGATTCAAACCTCTCCTGTGCGTCCAGTTTTAGATTCCGATGCTTCAAATCAGGTTTACTGTATCCCTTGGACCTTCTTATTGACGATGAAACACAGAAATTGCATCTGAATTTAATACAAAAGGCACAATGCCTACATTAGTATTAGAGGACTGACACTCTAACTTTCTATGATTTGAACCTCTCCTGTGAGCCCAGTTTTAGATTCGGATGCTTCACTTCAGGTTTACTGTATCCCTTGGACCTTTTTATTGAGGATGAAACACAGAAATTGCATCCGAATTTAATACAAAAGGCACAATGCCGACTTAAGTACAAGAGGACTGACACTCTAACTTTCTATGATTTGAACCTCTCCCGTGAGTCCAGTTTTAGATTCCGAGCTTCACTTCAGGTTTACTGTATCCCTTGGACCTTCTTATTGATGATGAAGCACAGAAATTAAATCGAATTAAATTCAAAAGGCACAATGCCGACTTAAGTACAAGAGGACTGACACTCTAACTTTCAATGATTTGAACCCCTCCTGTGAGTCCAGTTTTAGATTCCGATGCTTCACTTCAGGTTTACTGTATACCTTGGACCTTCTTATTGACGATGAAACACAGAAATTGCATCCGAATTTAATACCAAAGGCACAATGCCGACTTAAGTACAAGAAGACTGACACTCTAACTTTCTATGATTTGAACCTCTCCTGTGAATTCAGTTTTAGATTCCGATGCTTCACATCTGGTTTAGCGTATTCCTTGGACCTTCTTACTGACGATGAAACACAGAAATTGCATCCGAATTAAATACAAAAGGCACAATGCCGACCTAAGTACAAGAGGACTGACACTCTAACTTTCTATGATTTTAACCTCTCCTTTGAGTCCAGTTTTAGTTTCCGATGCTTCACTTCAGGTTTACTGTATACCTTGGACCTTCTTATTGACGACGAAACACAGAAATTGCATCGGAATTAAATTCAAAAGGCACAATGCCAACTTAAGTACGAGAGGACTGACACTCTAACTTACTATGATTTGAGCCTCCCTGTGTGATCCAGTTTTAGATTCCGATGCTTCACTTCAGGTTTACTGTATCCCTTGGACCTTCTTATTGACGATGAAACACAGAAATTGCATCCGAATTTAATACAAAAGGCACAATGCCGACCTAAGTACAAGAGGACTGACACTCTAACTTTCTATGATTTTAACCTCTCCTTTGAGTCCAGTTTTAGATTCCGATGCTTGATTTCAGGTTTACTGTATCCCTTGGACCTTCTTATTGACGATGAAACACAGAAATTGCATCGAATTAAATTCAAAAAGCACAATCCCAACTTAAGTACAAGAGGACTGATACTCTAACTTTCTATGATTTGAACCTCTCGTGTGTGTCTTGTTTTAGATTCCGATGCTTCACTTCAGGTTTACTGTATACCTTGGACCTTCTTATTGACGATGAAGCACAGAAATTGCATCGGAAATAAATTCAAAAGGCACAATGCCGACTTAAGTACAAGAGGACTGACACTCTTACTTTCATTGATTTGAAACTCTCCTGTGAGTCCAGTTTTAGATTCCGATGCTTCACTTCAGGTTTAGTGCATCTCTTGGACCTTCTTATTTACGATGAAACACAGAAATTGCATCCCAATTTAATACAAAAGGCACATTGCCGACTTAAGTACAAGAGGACTGACACTCTAACATTCTTTGATTTGAACCTCTCCTGTGAGTCCAGTTTTAGTTTCCGATGCTTCACTTCAGGTTTACTGTATACCTTGGACCTCCTTATTGACGATGAAACATTTTTATTGCATCGAATTAAATTCAAACGGCACAATGCCGACTTAAGTACAAGAGGACTGACACTCTAACTTTCAATGATTTGAACCTCTCCTGTGAGTCCAGTTGTAGATTCTGATGCTTCACTTCTGGTTTACTTTATCCCTTGGACCTTCTTATTGACGATGAAACATAGAAATTGCATCCGAATTTAATACAAAACGCACAATGCCGACTTTAGTATTAGAGGACTGATACTCTAACTTTCTATGATTTGAACCTCTCCTGTGAGCCCAGTTTTAGATTCGGATGCTTCACTTCAGGTTTACTGTATCCCTTGGACCTTTTTATTGACGATGAAACACAGAAATTGCATCCGAATTTAATACAAAAGGCACAATGCCGACTTAAGTACAAGAGGACTGACACTCTAACTTTCAATGATTTGAACCTCTCCTGTGAGTCCAGATTTAGTTTCCGATGCTTCACTTCAGGCTTACTGTATCCCTTCGATCTGCGTATTGACGATGAAACACAGACATTGCATCCGAAATTAATACAAACGACACAATGCCGAATTAAGTACAAGAAGGCTGACACTCTAACTTTCTATGATTTGAACTTCACCTGTGAATCCAGTTTTAGATTCCGATGCTTCACATCAGGTTTAGCGTATTCCATGGACCTTCTTATTGACGATGAAACACAGAAATTGCATCCGAATTAAATACAAAAGGCACAATGCCGACCTAAGTACAAGAGGACTGACACTCTAACTTTCTATGATTTTAACCTCTCCTGTGAGTCCAGTTTTAGATTCCGATGCTTCATTTCAGGTTTACTGTATCCTTTGGACCTTCTTATTGACGATGAAACACAGAAATTGCATCGAATTAAATTCAAAAAGCACAATCCCAACTTAAGTACATGAGGACTGACACTCTAACTTTCTATGATTTGAACCTCTCCTGTGAGTCCAGTTTTAGATTCCGAGCTTCACTTCAGGTTTACTGTATCCATTGGACCTTCTTATTGATGATGAAGCACAGATATTAAATCGAATTAAATTCAAAAGGCACAATGCCGACTTAAGTACAAGAGGACTGACACTCTAACTTTCAATGATTTGAACCTCTCCTGTGAGTCCAGATTTAGTTTCCGATGCTTCACTTCAGGCTTACTGTATCCCTTCGATCTGCGTATTGACGATGAAACACAGACATTGCATCCGAAATTAATACAAACGACACAATGCCGAATTAAGTACAAGAAGGCTGACACTCTAACTTTCTATGATTTGAACTTCACCTGTGAATCCAGTTTTAGATTCCGATGCTTCACATCAGGTTTAGCGTATTCCTTGGACCTTCTTATTGACGATGAAACACAGAAATTGCATCTGAATTAAATACAAAAGGCACAATGCCGACCTAAGTACAAGAGGACTGACACTCTAACTTTCTATGATTTTAACCTCTCCTGTGAGTCCAGTTTTAGATTCCGATGCTTCATTTCAGGTTTACTGTATCCTTTGGACCTTCTTATTGACGATGAAACACAGAAATTGCATCGAATTAAATTCAAAAAGCACAATCCCAACTTAAGTACATGAGAACTGACACTCTAACTTTCTATGATTTGAACCTCTCCTGTGAGTACAGTTTTATATTCCGATGCTTCACTTCAGGTTTACTGTATCCCTTGGACCTTCTTATTGATGATGAAGCACAGAAATTAAATCGAATTAAATTAAAAAGGCACAATACCGACTTAAGTACAAGATGACTGACACTCTAACATTCTATGATTTGAACCTCTCCTGTGAGTCCAGTTTTAGTTTCCGATGCTTCACTTCAGGTTTACTGTATACCTTGGACCTTCTTATTGACGATGAAACATTTTTATTGCATCGAATTAAATTCAAACGGCACAATGCCGACTTAAGTACAAGAGGACTGACACTCTAACTTTCAATGATTTGAACCTCTCCTGTGAGTCCAGTTGTAGATTCTGATGCTTCACTTCTGGTTTACTTTATCCCTTGGACCTTCTTATTGACGATGAAACACAGAAATTGCATCCGAATTTAATACAAAAGGCACAATGCAGACTTAAGTACAAGAGGACTGACACTCTAACTCTCTATGATTTGAACCTCTCCTGTGTGTCCAGTTTTAGATTACGATGCTTCACTTCAGGTTTACTGTATCCCTTGGACCTTCTTATTGATGATGAAGCACAGAAATTAAATCGAAATAAATTAAGAAGGCACAATACCGACTTAAGTACAAGAGGACTGACACTCTAACTTTCAATGATTTGAACCACTCCTGTGAGTCGAGTTCTAGATTCCGATGCTTCACTTCAGGTTTACTGTATCCCTTGGACGTTCTTATTGACGATGAAACACAGAAATTGCATCCGAATTTGATACAAAACGCACAATGCCGACTTAAGTACATGAGGACTGACACTCTAACTTTCTATGATTTGAACCTCTCCTGTGAGTACAGTTTTATATTCCGATGCTTCACTTCTGGTTTACTGTATACCTTAGACGTTCTTATTGACGATGAAACACAGAAATTGCATCGAATTAAATTCAAAAGGCACAATGCCGACTTAAGTACAAGACGACTGACACTCTAACATTCTATGATATGAACCTCTCCTGTAAGTCCAGTTTTAGATTCCGATGCTTCACTTCAGGTTTACTGTATGCCTTGGACCTTCTTATTGACGATGAAACACAGTAAGTGCATCCGAATTTAGAACAAAAGGCACAATGCCGACTTAAGTACAAGAGGACTGACACTCTAACTTTCTATGATTTGAACCTCTCCTGTGAGTCCAGCTCTAGATTCCGATGCTTCTCGTCAGGTTTACTGTATCCCTTGGACGTTTTTATTGACGATGAAACACAGAAATTGCATCCGAATGTAATACAAAAGGCACATTGCCGACTTAAGTACAAGACGACTGACACTGTAACATTCTATGATTGGAACATCTCCTGTGAGTCCAGTTTAAAATTCCGATGCTTCACATCAGGTTTAGTGTATTCCTTGGACCTTCTTATTACCGATGAAACACAGAAATTGCATCCGAATTGTAATACAAAAGGCACAATGCCGACTTTAGTACAAGAAGACTGACACTCTAATTTTCTATGATTTGAACCTCTCCAGTGAGTCCAGTTTTAATTTCCGATGCTTCACTTCAGGTTTACTGTATACCTTGGACCTTCTTATTGACGACGAAACACAGAAATTGCATCGGAATTAAATTCAAAAGGCACAATGCCAACTTAAGTACAAGAGGATTGACACTCTGACTATCTATGATTCAACCTCTCCTGCGAGTCCAGTTTTAGATTCCGATGCTTCACATCAGGTTTACTGTATACCTTGGACCTTCTTATTGACGATGAAGCACAAAAATTGCGTCGGAAATAAATTCAAAAGGCACAATGCCGACTTAAGTACAAGAGGACTGACAATCTTACATTCATTGATTTGAACCTCTCCTGTGAGTCCAGTTTTAGATTTCGATGCTTCACTTCAGGTTTAGTGCATCCCTTGGACTTTCTTATTGACGATGAAACACAGAAATTGCATTCGAATTTAATACAAACGGCACATTGCCGACTTAAGTACAAGACGACTGACACTCTAACATTCTATAATTGGAACCTCTCCTGTGGGTCCCGTTTTAGTTTCCGATGATTCACTTCAGGTTTACTGTATACCTTGGACCTTCTTAATGACAATGATACATTTTTATTGCATCGAATTAAATTCAAAAGGCACAATGCCGACTTAAATACAAGGGGAATGACACTCTAACTTTCAATGATTTGTACCTCTCATGTAGTCCAGTTTTAGATTCCGATGCTTCACTTTAGGTTTACTGTATCCCTTGGACCTTCTTATTGATGATGAAGCACAGAAATTAAATCGAATAAGTTCAAAAGGCACAATGCCGACTTAAATACAAGAGGACTGACACTCTAACTTTCAGTGATTCAAACCTCTCCTGTGCGTCCAGTTTTAGATTCCGAAGCTTCACTTCAGGTTTACTGTATCCCTTGGACCTTCTTATTGACGATGAAACACAGAAATTGCATCTGAATTTAATACAAAAGGCACAATGCCTACTTAAGTATTAGAGGACTGACACTCTAACTTTCTATGATTTGAACCTCTCCTGTGAGCCCAGTTTTAGATTCGGATGCTTCACTTCAGGTTTACTGTATCCCTTGGACCTTTTTATTGACGATGAAACACAGAAATTGCATCCGAATTTAATACAAAAGGCACAATGCCGACTTAAGTACAAGAGGACTGACACTCTAACTTTCTATGATTTAAACCTCTCCTGTGAGTCCAGTTTTAGATTCCGAGCTTCACTTCAGGTTTACTGTATCCATTGGACCTTCTTATTGATGATGAAGCACAGATATTAAATCGAATTAAATTCAAAAGGCACAATGCCGACTTAAGTACAAGAGGACTGACACTCTAACTTTCAATGATTTGAACCTCTCCTGTGAGTCCAGTTTTAGATTCCGATGCTTCACTTCAGGTTTACTGTATACCTTGGACCTTCTTATTGACGATGAAACACAGAAATTGCATCCGAATTTAATACAAAAGGCACAATGCCGACTTAAGTACAAGAAGACTGACACTCTAACTTTCTATGATTTGAACCTCTCCTGTGAATCCAGTTTTAGATTCCGATGCTTCACATCAGGTTTAGCGTATTCCTTGGACCTTCTTATTGACGATGAAACACAGAAATTCAATCCGAATTAAATACAAAAGGCACAATGCCGACCTAAGTACAAGAGGACTGACACTCTAACTTTCTATGATTTTAACCTCTCCTGTGAGTCCAGTTTTAGATTCCGATGCTTCATTTCAGGTTTACTGTATCCCTTGGACCTTCTTATTGACGATGAAACACAGAAATTGCATCGAATTACATTCAAAAAGCACAATCCCAACTTAAGTGCAAGAGGACTGATACTCTAACTTTCTATGATTTGAACCTCTCCTGTCTGTCCAGTTTTAGATTCCGATGTTTCACTTCAGGTTTACTGTATACCTTGGACCTTCTTATTGACGATGAAGCACAGAAATTGCATCGGAAATAAATTCAAAAGGCACAATGCTGACTTAACTACAAGAGGACTGACACTCTTACTTTCATTGATTTGAAACTCTCCTGTGAGTCCAGTTTTAGATTCCGATGCTTCACTTCAGGTTTAGTGCATCTCTTGGACCTTCTTATTGACGATGAAACACAGAAATTGCATACCAATTTCATACTAAAGACACATTGCCGACTTAAGTACAAGATGACTGACACACTAACATTCTATGATTTGAACCTCTCCTGTGAGTCCAGTTTTAGTTTCCGATGCTTCACTTCAGGTTTACTGTATACCTTGGACCTTCTTATTGACGATGAAACATTTTTATTGCATCGAATCAAATTCAAACGGCACACTGCCGACTTAAGTACAAGAGGACTGACACTCTAACTTTCAATGATTTGAACCTCTCCTGTGAGTCCAGTTGTAAATTCTGAAGCTTCACTTCTGGTTTACTGTATCCCTTGGACGTTCTTATTGACGATGAAACACAGAAATTGCATCCGAATTTAATACAAAACGCACAATGCCGACTTAAGTACATGAGGACCAGCACTCTAACTTTCTATGATTTGAACCTCTCCTGTGAGTACAGTTTTATATTCCGATGCTTCACTTCTGGTTTACTGTATACCTTGGACGTTCTTATTGACGATGAAACACAGAAATTGCATCGAATTAAATTCAAAAGGCACAATGCCGACTTAAGTACAAGACGACTGACACTCTAACATTCTATGATATGAACCTCTCCTGTAAGTCCAGTTTTAGATTCCGATGCTTCACTTTAGGTTTACTGTATCCCTTGGACCTTCTTATTGACGATGAAACACAGAAATTGCATCCGAATTTAATACAAGAGGCACAATGCCGACTTAAGTACAGGAGGACTGACACTCTATCTCTCTATGATTTGAACCTCTCCTGTGAGTCCAGTTTTAGATTCCGATGCTTCACTTCAGGTTTACTGTATCCCTTGGACCTTCTTATTGATGATGAAGCACAGAAATTAAATCGAATTAAATTAAAGAGGCACAATACCGACTTAAGTACAAGAGCACTGACACTCTAACTTTCAATGATTTGAACCTCTCCTGTGAGTCCAGTTTTAGATTCCGATGCTTCACTTCAGGTTTACTGTATCCCTTGGACCTTCTTATTGACGATGAAACACAGTAATTGCATCCGAATTTAGAACAAAAGGCACAATGCCGACTTAAGTACAAGAGGACTGACACTCTAACTTTCTATGATTTGAACCTCTCCTGTGAGTCCAGCTCTAGATTCCGATGCTTCTCGTCAGGTTTACTGTATCCCTTGGACCTTTTTATTGACGATGCACCACAGAAATTGCATCCGAATTTAATACAAAAGGCACATTGCCAACTTAAGTACAAGACGACTGACACTCTACCATTCTATGATTGGAACCTCTCCTGTGGGTCCCGTTTTAGTTTCCGATGATTCACTTCAGGTTTACTGTATACCTTGGACCTTCTTAATGACAATGAAACATTTTTATTGCATCGAATTAAATTCTAAAGGCACAATGCCGACTTAAATACAAGGGGACTGACATTCTAACTTTCAATGATTTGTACCTCTCATGTAGTCCAGTTTTAGATTCCGATGCTTCACTTCAGGTTTACTGTATCCCTTGGACCTTCTTATTGATGATGAAGCACAGAAATTAAATCGAATAAGTTCAAAAGGCACAATGCCGACTTAAATACAAGAGGACTGACACTATAACTTTCAGTGATTCAAACCTCTCCTGTGCGTCCAGTTTTAGATTCCGATGCTTCACTTCAGGTTTACTGTATCCCTTGGACCTTCTTATTGACGATGAAACACAGAAATTGCATCGAATTAAATTCAAAAAGCAGAATGCCGACTTAAGTACAAGAGGAATGACACTCTAACTTTCTATTATTTGAACCTCTCCTGTGTGTCCAGTTTTAGATTCCGATGTTTCACTTCAGGTTTACTGTATACCTTGGACCTTCTTGCTGACGATAAAGCATAGAAATTGCATCGGAAATAAATTCAAAAAGCACAATGCCGACTTAAGTACAAGACGACTGACACTCCTACTTTCATTGATTTTAACCTCTCCTGTGAGTCCAGTTTTAGATTCCGATTCTTCACTTCAGGTTTACTGTATCCCTTGGACCTTCTTATTGACGATGAAACACAGAAATTGCATCCGAATTTAATACAAAAGGCACAATGCCGACTTAAGTACATGACGACTGACACTCTAACATTCTATGATTTGAACCTCTCCTGTGAGTCCAGATTTAGTTTCCGATGCTTCACTTCAGGTTTACTGTATACCTTGGACCTTCTTATTGACGATGAAACTTTTTTATTGCATCGAATTAAATTCAAAAGGCACAATGCCGTCTTAAGCACAAGAGGACTGACACTCTAACTTTCAATGATTTGAACCTCTCCTGTGAGTCCAGTTTTAGATTCCGATGCTTCACTTCAGGTTTACTGTATCCCTTGGACCATCGTGTTGACGATGAAACACAGACATTGCATCCGAATTTAATACAAAAGGCACAATGGCGACCTAAGTACAAGAGGACTGACACTCTCACTTTCTATGATTTAAACCTCTCCTGTTAGTCCAGTTTTAGATTCCGATGCTTCGTTTCAGGTTTACTGTATACCTTGGACCTTCTTATTGACGATGAAACACAGAAATTGCATCCGAATTTAATACAAAAGGCACAATGCCGACTTTAGTACAAGAAGACTGACACTCTAATAATCTATGATTTGAACCTCTCCTGTGAGTCCAGTTTTAGTTTCCGATGCTTCACTTCAGGTTTACTGTATACCTTGGACCTTCTTATTGACGACGAAACACAGAAATTGCATCCGAATTAAGTTCAAAAGGCACAATGCCAACTTAAGTACAAGAGGACTGACACTCTAACTTCCTATGATTTGAGCCTCCCTGTGTGATCCAGTTTTAGATTCTGATGCTTCACTTCAGGTGTACTGTATCCCTTGGACCTTCTTATTGACGATGAAACACAGAAATTGCATCCGAGTTTAATACAAAAGGCACAATGCCGACCTAAGTACAAGAGGACTGACACTGTGACTTTCTACGATTTTAACCTCTCCTGTGAGTCCAGTTTTAGATTCCGATGCTTCGTTTCAGGTTTACTGTATACCTTGGACCTTCTTATTGACGATGAAGCACAGAAATTGCATCGGAAATAAATTCAAAAGGCACAATGCCGACTTAAGTACAAGAGGACTGACACTCTTACTTTCTTTCATTTTAACCTCTCCTGTGAGTCCAGTTTTAGATTCGGATTCTTCACTTCAGGTTTACTGTATCCCTTGGACCTTCTTATTGACGATGAAACACCGAAATTGCATCCGCATTTAATACAAAAAGCACAATGCCGACTTAAGTACAAGACGACTGACACTCTAACATTCTATGATTTGAACCTCTCCTGTGAGTCCAGTTTTAGTTTCCAATGCTTCACTTCAGGTTACTCTATACCTTGGACCTTCTTATTGACGATCGAATTAAATTCAAAAGGCACAATGCCGTCTTAAATGCAAGAGGACTGACACTCTAACAATCAATGATTTGAACCTCTTCTGTGAGTCCAATTTTAGATTCTGATGCTTCACTTCAGGTTTACTTTATCCCTTGGACCTTCTTTTTGACGATGAAACACAGAAATTGCATCCGAATGTAATACAAAAGGCACAATGCCAACTTAAGTACAAGAGGACTGACACTCTAATGTTCTATGATTTGAACCTCTCTTGTGAGTACAGTTTTAGATTCCGATGCTTCACTTCAGGTTTACTGTATCCCTTGGACCATCGTATTGACGATGAAACACAGACATTGCATCCGAATTTAATACAAAAGGCACAATGCCGACCTAAGTACAAGTGGACTGACAATCTTACTTTCTATGAGTTAAACCTCTCCTGTTAGTCCAGTTTTAGATTCCGATGCTTCACATCAGGTTTAGTGTATTCCTTGGACCTTCTTATTGACGATGAAACACAGAAATTGCATCCGAATTTAATACAAAAGGCACAATGCCGACTTAAGTACAAGAGGACTGACACTCTAACTTTCTATGATTTGAGCCTCCCAGTGTGATCCAGTTTTAGATTCTGATGCATCACTTCAGGTTTAATGTATCCCTTGGACTTTCTTATTGACGATGAAACACAGAAATTGCATCAGAATTTAATACAAAAGGCACAATGCCGACCTAAGTACAAGAGGACTGACACTCTGACTTTCTATGATTTTAACCTCTCCTGTGAGTCCTATTTTAGATTCCGATGCTTCACTTCAGGTTTGCTGTATACCTTGGACATTCTTATTGACGATGAAGCACAGAAATTGCATCGGAAATAAATTCAAAAGGCACAATGCCGACTTAAGTACAAGAGGACTGACACTCTTACTTTCTTTCATTTTAACCTCTCCTGTGAGTCCAGTTTTAGATTCGGATTCTTCACTTCAGGTTCACTGTATCCCTTGGACCTTCTTATTGACGATGAAACACAGAAATTGCATCCGCATTTAATACAAAAGACACAATGCCGACTTAAGTACAAGACGACTGACACTCTAACATTCTATTATTTGAACCTCTCCTGTGAGTCCAGTATTAGATTCCGATGCTTCACTTCAGGTTTAGTGCATCCTTTGGACCTTCTTATTGACGATGAAACACAGAAATTGCATCCGAATTTAATACAAAAGGCACAATGCCGACCTAAGTAGAAGAGAACTGACACTCTAACTTTCAATGGTTTTAACCTCTCCTGTGAGTCCAGTTTTAGATTCCGATTCTTCACTTCAGGTTTACTGTATCCCTTGGACCTTCTTATTGACGATGAAACACAGAAATTGCATCCGAATTTAATACAAAAGGCACAATGCCGACTTAAGTACAAGACGACTGACACTCTAACATTCTATGATTTGAACCTCTCCTGTGAGTCCAGATTTAGTTTCCGATGCTTCACTTCAGGTTTACTGTATACCTTGGACCTTCTTATTGACGATGAAACTTTTTTATTGCAACGATTTAAATTCAAAAGGCACAATGCCGTCATAAGTACAAGAGGACTAACACTCTAACTTTCAATGATTTGAACCTCTCCTGTGAGTCCGGTTTTAGATTCCGTTGCTTCACTTCAGGTTTACTGAATCCCTTATACCATCGTATTGACGATGAAACACAGACATTGCATCCGAATTTAATACAAAAGGCACAATGGCGACCTAAGTACAAGAGGACTGACACTCTTACTTTCTATGATTTAAACCTCTCCTGTTAGTCCAGTTTTAGATTCCGATGCTTCACATCAGGTTTAGTGTATTCCTTGGACCTTCTTATTGACGATGAAACACAGAAATTGCATCCGAATTTGATACAAAAGGCACTATGCCGACTTAAGTACAAGAAGACTGACACTCTAACTTTCTATGATTTGAACATCTCCTGTGAGTCCAGTTTAAGATTCCGATGCTTCACATCAGGTTTAGTGTATTCCTTGGACCTTCTTATTAGCGATGAAACACAGAAATTGCATCCGAATTTAATACAAAAGGCACAATGCCGACTTTAGTACAAGAAGACTGACACTCTAATTTTCTATGATTTGAACCTCTCCTGTGAGTCCAGTTTTAGTTTCCGATGCTTCACTTCAGGTTTACTGTATACCTTGGACCTTCTTATTGACGACGAAACACAGAAATTGCATCGGAGTTAAATTCAAAAGGCACAATGCCAACTTAAGTACAAGAGGACTGACACTCTGACTATCTATGATTTCAACCTCTCCTGTGAGTCCAGTTTTAGATTCCGATGCTTCACATCAGGTTTACTGTATCCCTTGGACCTTCTTATTGACGATGAAGCACAAAAATTGCATCGGAAATAAATTCAAAAGGCACAATGCCGACTTAACTACAAGAGGACTGACAATCTTACTTTCATTGATTTGAACCTCTCCTGTGAGTCCAGTTTTAGATTTCGATGCTTCACTTCAGCTTTAGTGCATCCCTTGGACCTTCTTATTGACGATGAAACACAGAAATTGCATCTGAATTTAATACAAAAGGCACAATGCCGACTTAAGTACAAGAGGACTGACACTCTAACATTC
This sequence comes from Schistocerca americana, assembly GCF_021461395.2. Lineage (NCBI taxonomy): Eukaryota > Metazoa > Arthropoda > Insecta > Orthoptera > Acrididae > Schistocerca > Schistocerca americana. The sequence goes on along the minus strand of NC_060124.1, from coordinate 594,951,974 downwards.
TATGATTGGAACCTCTCCTGTGGGTCCCGTTTTTGTTTCCGATGATTCACTTCAGCTTTACTGTATACCTTGGACCTTCTTAATGACAATGATACATTTTTATTGCATCGAATTAAATTCAAAAGGCACAATGCCTACTTTAGTATTAGAGGACTGACACTCTAACTTTCTATGATTTGAACCTCTCCTGTGAGCCCAGTTTTAGATTTGGATGCTTCACTTCAGGTTTACTGTATCCCTTGGACCTTTTTATTGACGATGAAACACAGAAATTGCATCCGAATTTAATACAAAAGGCACAATGCCGACTTAAGTACAAGAGGACTGACACTCTAACTTTCTATGATTTGAACCTCTCCTGTGAGTCCAGTTTTAGATTCCGAGCTTACCTTCAGGTTTACTGTATCCATTGGACCTTCTTATTGATGATGAAGCACAGATATTAAATCGAATTAAATTCAAAAGGCACAATGCCGACTGAAGTACAAGAGGACTGACACTCTAACTTTCAATGATTTGAACCTCTCCTGTGAGTCCAGTTTTAGATTCCGATGCTTCACTTCAGGTTTACTGTATCCCTTGGATCTGCGTATTGACGATGAAACACAGACATTGCATCCGAAATTAATACAAACGACACAATGCCGAATGAAGTACAAGATGACTGACACTCTAACTTCCAATGCTTTGAACCTCTCCTGTAGTCCTGTTTTAGTTTCCGATGCTTCACTTCAGGTTTACTGTATCCCTTGGACCTTCTTATTGACGATGAAACACAGAAATTGCATCCGAATTTAATACAAAAGGCACAATGCCGACTTAAGTACAAGAGGACTGACAATCTAACTTTCTATGATTAGAACCTCTCCTGTGAGTCCAGTTTTAGATTCCGATGCTTCACTTCAGGTTTTCTGTATCCCTTGGACCTTCTTATTGATGATGAAGCACAGAAATTAAATCGAATTAAATTCAAAAGGCACAATGCCGACTTAAGTACAAGAGGACTGACACTCTAACTTTCAATGATTTGAACCTCTCCTGTGAGTCCAGTTTTAGATTCCGATGCTTCACTTCAGGTTTACTGTATACCTTGGACCTTCTTATTGACAATGAAACACAGAAATTGCATCCGAATTTAATACAAAAGGCACAATGCCGACTTAAGTACAAGAAGACTGACACTCTAACTTTCTATGATTTGAACCTCTCCTGTGAATCCAGTTTTAGATTCCGATGCTTCACATCAGGTTTAGCGTATTCCTTGGACCTTCTTATTGACGATGAAACACAGAAATTGCATCCGAATTAAATACAAAGGGCACAATGCCGACCTAAGTACAAGAGGACTTACACTCTAACTTTCTATGATTTTAACCTCTCCTGTGAGTCCAGCTTTAGATTCCGATGCTTCATTTCAGGTTTACTGTATCCCTTGGACCTTCTTATTGACGATGAAACACAGAAATTGCATCGAATTAAATTCAAAAAGCACAATCCCAACTTATGTACAAGAGGGCTGATACTCTAAATTTCTATGATTTGAACCTGTCCTGTGTGTCTTGTTTTAGATTCCGATGTTTCACTTCAGGTTTACTGTATACCTTGGACCTTCTTATTGACGATGAAACACAGAAATTGCATCCGAATTAAATACAAAAGGCACAATGCCGACCTAAGTACAAGAGGACTGACACTCTAACTTTCTATGATTTTAACCTCTCCTGTGAGTCCAGTTTTAGATTCCGACGCTTCACTTCAGGTTTACTGTATCCCTTGGATCTGCGTATTGATGATGAAACACAGACATTGCATCCAAAATTAATACAAACGACACAATGCCGAATTAAGTACAAGATGACTGACACTGTAACTTCCAATGCTTTGAACCTCTCCTGTAGTCCTGTTTTAGATTCCGATGCTTCACTTCAGGTTTACTGTATCCCTTGGACCTTCTTATTGACGATGAAACACAGAAATTGCATCCGAATTTAATACAAAAGGCACAATGCCGACTTAAGTACAAGAGGACTGACAATCTTACTTTCTATGATTTGAACCTCTCCTGTGAGTCCAGTTTTAGATTCCGAAGCTTCACTTCAGGTTTACTGTATCCCTTGGACCTTCTTATTGACGATGAAACACAGAAATTGCATCCGAATTTATACAAAAGGCACAATGCCGACTTAAGTACAAGAGGACTGACAATCTAACTTTCTGTGATTTGAACCTCTCCTGTGAGTCCAGTTTTAGATTTAGATGCTTCACTTCAGGTTTACTGTATCCCTTGGACCTTCTTATTGATGATGAAGCACAGAAATTAAATCGAATAAGTTCAAAAGGCACAATGCCGACTTAAATACAAGAGGACTGACACTCTAACTTTCAGTGATTCAAACCTCTCCTGTGCGTCCAGTTTTAGTTTCCGATGCTTCACTTCAGGTTTACTGTATCCCTTGGACCTTCTTATTGACGATGAAACACAGAAATTGCATCTGAATTTAATACGAAAGGCACAATGCCTACTTTAGTATTAGAGGACTGACACTCTAACTTTCTATGATTTGAACCTCTCCTGTGAGCCCAGTTTTAGATTTGGATGCTTCACTTCAGGTTTACTGTATCCCTTGGACCTTTTTATTGACGATGAAGCACTGAAATTGCATCTGAATTTAATACAAAAGGCACAATGCCGACTTAAGTACAAGAGGACTGACACTCTAACTTTCTATGATTTGAACCACTCCTGTGAGTCCAGTTTTAGATTCCGAGCTTCACTTCAGGTTTACTGTATCCATTGAACCTTCTTATTGATGATGAAGCACAGATATTAAATCGAATTAAATTCAAAAGGCACAATGCCGACTTAAGTACAAGAGGACTGACACTCTAACTTTCAGTGATTCAAACCTCTCCAGTGCGTCCAGTTTTAGTTTCCGATGCTTCACTTCAGGTTTACTGTATCCCTTGGACCTTCTTATTGACGATGAAACACAGAAATTGCATCTGAATTTAATACAAAAGGCACAATGTCTACTTTAGTATTAGAGGACTGACACTCTAACTTTCTATGATTTGAACCTCTCCTGTGGGCCCAGTTTTAGATTTGGATGCTTCTCTTCAGGTTTACTGTATCCCTTGGACCTTTTTATTGACGAAGAAACACAGAAATTGCATCCGAATTTAATACAAAAGGCACAATGCCGACTTAAGTACAAGAGGACTGACACTCTAACTTTCTATGTTTTGAACCTCTCCTGTGAGTCCAGTTTTAGATTCCGAGCTTCACTTCAGGTTTACTGTATCCATTGGACCTTCTTATTGAGGATGAAGCACAGATATTAAATCGAATTAAATTCAAAAGGCACAATGCCGACTTAAGTACAAGAGGACTGACACTCTAACTTTCAATGATTTGAACCTCTCCTGTGAGTCCAGTTTTAGATTCCGATGCTTCACTTCAGGTTTACTGTATCCCTTGGATCTGCGTATAGACGATGAAACACAGACATTGCATCCGAAATTAATACAAACGACACAATGCCGAATTAAGTACAAGATGACTGACACTCTAACTTCCAATGACTTGAACCTCTCCTGTAGTCCTGTTTTAGATTCCGATGCTTCACTTCAGGTATACTGTATCCCTTGGACCTTCTTATTGACGATGAAACACAGAAATTGCATCCGAATTTAATACAAAAGGCACAATGCCGACTTAAGTACAAGAGGACTGACAATCTAACTTTCTATGATTAGAACCTCTCCTGTGAGTCCAGTTTTAGATTCCGATGCTTCACTTCAGGTTTACTGTATCCCTTGGACCTTCTTATTGATGATGAAACACAGAAATTGCATCCGAATTTAATACGAAAGGCACAATGCCGACTTAAGTACAAGAAGACTGACACTCTAACTTTCTATGATTTGAACCTCTCCTGTGAATCCAGTTTTAGATTCCGATGCTTCACATCAGGTTTAGCGTATTCCTTGGACCTTCTTATTGACGATGAAACACAGAAATTGCATCCGAATTAAATACAAAAGGCACAATGCCGACCTCAGTACAAGAGGACTGACACTCTAACTTTCTATGATTTTAACCTCTCTTGTGAGTCCAGTTTTAGATTCCGATGCTTCATTTCAGGTTTACTGTATCCCTTGGACCTTCTTATTGACGATGAAACACAGAAATTGCATCGAATTAAATTCAAAAAGCACAATCCCAACTTAAGTACAAGAGGACTGATACTCTAACTTTCTATGATTTGAACCTCTCCTGTGTGTCTTGTTTTAGATTCCGATGTTTCACTTCAGGTTTACTGTATACCTTGGACCTTCTTATTGACGATGGAGCACAGAAATAGCATCGGAAATAAATTCAAAAGGCACAATGCCGATTTAAGTACAAGAGGACTGACACTCTTACTTTCATTGATTTGAAACTCTCCTGTGAGTCCAGTTCTAGATTCCGATGCTTCACTTCAGGTTTAGTGGATCTCTTGGACCTTCTTATTGACGATGAAACACAGAAATTGCATCCGAATTTAATACAAAGGGCACATTGTCGACTTAAGTACAAGATGACTGACACTCTAACATTCTATGATTTGAACCTCTCCTGTGAGTCCAATTTTAGTTTCCGATGCTTCACTTATGGGTTTACTGTATACCTTGGACCTTCTTATTGACGATGAAACATTTTTATTGCATTGAATTAAATTCAAACGGCACAATGCCGACTTAAGTACAAGAGGACTGACACTCTAAGTTTCAATGATTTGAACCTCTCCTGTGAGTCCAGTTTTAGATTCTGATGCTTCACTTCTGGTTTACTTTATCCCTTGGACCTTCTTATTGACGATGAAACACAGAAATTGCATCCGAATTTAATACAAAAGGCACAATGCCGACTTAAGTACAAGAGGACTGACACTCTAACTCTCTATGATTTGAACCTCTCCTGTGAGTCCTGTTTTTGATTCCGATGCTTCACTTTAGGTTTACTGTATCCCTTGGACCTTCTTATTGATGATGAAGCACAGAAATTAAATCGAATTAAATTAAAAAGGCACAATACCGACTTAAGTACAAGAGGACTGACACTCTAACTTTCAATGATTTGAACCTCTCCTGTGAGTCGAGTTCTAGATTCCGATGCTTCACTTCAGGTTTGCTGTATCCCTTGGACGTTCTTATTGACGATGAAACACAAAAATTGCATCCGAATTTAATACAAAAGGCACAATGCCGACTTAAGTACAGGAGGACTGACACTCTAACTCTCTATGATTTGAACCTCTCCTGTGAGTCCAGTTTTAGATTCCGATGCTTCACTTCAGGTTTACTGTATCCCATGGACCTTCTTATTGATGATGAAGCACAGAAATTAAATCGAATTAAATTAAAAAGGCACAATACCGACTTAAGTACAAGAGGACTGACACTCTAACTTTCAATGATTTGAACCTCTCCTGTGATTCCAGTTTTAGATTCCGATGCTTCACTTCAGGTTTACTGTATCCCTTGGACCTTCTTATTGACGATGAAACACAGAAATTGCATCTGAATTTAATTCAAAAGGCACAATGCCTACTTTAGTATTAGAGGACTGACACTCTAACTTTCTATGATTTGAACCTCTCCTGTGAATCCAGTTTTAGATTCCGATGCTTCACATCAGGTTTAGCGTATTCCTTGGACCTTCTTATTGACGATGAAACACAGAAATTGCATCCGAATTAAATACAAAAGGCACAATGCCGATCTAAGTACAAGAGGACTGACCCTCTAACTTTCTATGATTTTAACCTCTCCTGTGAGTCCAGTTTTAGATTCCGATGCTTCATTTCAGGTTTACTGTATCCCTTGGACCTTCTTATTGACGATGAAACACAGAAATTGCATCGAATTAAATTCAAAAAGCACAATCCCAACTTAAGTACAAGAGGACTGATACTCTAACTTTCTATGATTTGAACCTCTCCTGTGTGTCTTGTTTTAGATTCCGATGTTTCACTTCAGGTTTACTGTATACCTTGGACCTTCTTATTGACGATGAAACACAGAAATTGCATACGAATTAAATACAAAAGGCACAATGCCGACCTAAGTACAAGAGGACTGACACTCTAACTTTCTATGATTTTAACCGCTCCTGTGACTCCAGTTTTAGATTCCGATGCTTCACTTCAGGTTTACTGTATCCCTTGGATCTGCGTATTGATGATGAAACACAGACATTGGATCCGAAATTAATACAAACGACACAATGCCGATTTAAGTACAAGATGACTGACACTCTAACTTCAAATGCTTTGAACCTCTCGTGTAGTCCTGTTTTAGATTCCGATGCTTCACTTCAGGTTTACTGTATCCCTTGGACCTTCTTATTGACGATGAAACACAGAAATTGCATCCGAATTTAATACAAAAGGCACAATGCCGACTTAAGTACAAGAGGACTGACAATCTTACTTTCTATGATTTGAACCTCTCCTGTGAGTCCAGTTTTAGATTCCGATGTTTCACTTCAGGTTTACTGTATCCCTTGGACGTTCTTATTGATGATGAAGCACAGAAATTAAATCGAATTAAATTCAAAAGGCACAATGCCGACTTAAGTACGAGAGGACTGACACTCTAACTTTCAATGATTTGAACCTCTCCTGTGAGTCCAGTTTTAGATTCCGATGCTTCACTTCAGGTTTACTGTATACCTTGGACCTTCTTATTGACGATGAAACACAGAAATTGCATCCGAATTTAATACAAAAGGCACAATGCCGACTTAAGTACAAGAAGACTGACACTCTAACTTTCTATGATTTGAACCTCTCCTGTGAATCCAGTTTTAGATTCCGATGCTTCTCATCAGGTTTGGCGTATTCCTTGGACCTTCTTATTGACGATGAAGCACAGATATAGCATCGGAAATAAATTCAAAAGGCACAATGCCGATTTAAGTACAAGAGGACTGACACTCTTACTTTCATTGATTTGAAACTCTCCTGTGAGTCCAGTTTTAGATTCCGATGCTTCACTTCAGGTTTAGTGCATCTCTTGGACCTTCTTATTGACGATGAAACACAGAAATTGCATCCGAATTTAATACAAAAGGCACATTGCCGACTTAAGTACAAGATGACTGACACTCTAACATTCTATGATTTGAACCTCTCCTGTGAGTCCAGTTTTAGTTTCCGATGCTTCACTTATGGGTTTACTGTATACCTTGGACCTTCTTATTGACGATGAAACATTTTTATTGCATCGAATTAAATTCAAACGGCACAATGCCGACTTAAGTACAAGAGGACTGACACTCTAACTTTCTATGATTTGAACCTCTCCTGTGGGTACAGTTTTATATTCCGATGCTTCACTTCTGGTTTACTGTATACCTTGGACGTTCTTATTGACGATGAAACACAGAAATTGCATCGAATTAAATTCAAAAGGCACAATGCCGACTTAAGTGCAAGACGACTGACATTCTAACATTCTATGATATGAACCTCTCCTGTAAGTCCAGTTTTAGATTCCGATGCTTCACTTCAGGTTTACTGTATCCCCTGGACCTTCTTATTGACGATGAAACACAAAAATTGCATCCGAATTTAATACAAAAGGCACAATGCCGACTTAAGTACAGGAGGACTGACACTCTACCTCTCTATGATTTGAACATCTCCTGTGAGTCCAGTTTTAGATTCCGATGCTTCACTTCAGGTTTACTGTATCCCTTGGACCTTCTTATTGATGATGAAGCACAGAAATTAAATCGAATTAAATTAAAAAGGCACAATACCGATTTAAGTACAAGAGGACTGACACTCTAACTTTCAATGATTTGAACCTCTCCTGTGAGTCCAGTTTTAGATTCCGATGCTTCACTTCAGGTTTACTGTATCCCTTGGACCTTCTTATTGATGATGAAACACAGAAATTGCATCTGAATTTAATACAAAAGGCACAAAGCCTACTTTAGTATTAGAGGACTGACACTCTAACTTTCTATGATTTGAACCTCTCCTGTGAGCCCAGTTTTAGATTCCGATGCTGCACTTCTGGTTTACTGTATACCTTGGACCTTCGTATTGACGATGAAACACAGAAATTGCATCGGAATTAAATTCAAAAGGCACATTGCCGACTTAAGTACAAGAGGACTGACACTCTAACTTTCTATGATTTGAACCTCTCCTGTCAGTCCAGATTTCAATTCCGATGCTTCACTTCAGGTTTACTGTGTACCTTGGACCTTCTTATTGATGATGAAGCACAGTATTTGCATGGGAAATAAATTCAGAAGGGACAATGCCGACTTAAGTACAAGAGGACCGACACTCTAACTTTCTATGATTTGAACCTCTCCTGAATGTCCAGTTTTAGATTCCGATGCTTCACTTCAAGTTCACTGTATACCTTGACCTTCTTATTGACGGCGAAACAAAGATATTGCATCGGAATTAAATTCAAAAGGCACAATGCCGACTTAAGTACAAGAGGACTGACACTCTAACTTTCAATGATTTGAACCTCTCCTGTGAGTCGAGTTCTAGATTCCGATGCTTCACTCCAGGTTTACTGTATCCCTTGGACCTTCTTATTGACGATGAAACACAGAAATTGCGTCCGAATTTAATACAAAAGGCACAATGAGGACTTAAGTACAAGAGGACTGACACTCTAACATTCAATGATTTGAACCGCTCCTGTGAGTCCAGTTTTAGATTCCGATGCTTCACTTATGGGTTTACTGTATACCTTGGACCTTCTTATTGACGATGAAACATTTTTATTGCATCGAATTAAATTCAAACGGCACAATGCCGACTTAAGTACAAGAGGACCGACACTCTAAGTTTCTATGATTTGAACCTCTCCTGTGAGTTCAGTTTAGATTCCGATGCTTCACTTCAGGTTTACTGTATACCTTGGACCTTCTTATTGACGATGAAACATAGAAAATGCATCGGAATTAAATTCAAAATGCACAATGCCGACTTAAGTACAAGAGGACTGACACTCTAACTTTCAGTGATTTGAACGTTACCTGTGAGTCCGGTTTTAGATTCCGATGCTTCACTTCAGGTTTACTGTATCCCTTGGAACTTCTTATTGACGATGAAACACCGAGATTGCATCCGAATATAATACAAAAGGCACAATAACGATTTAATTACAAGAGGACTGACACTCCAACATTCAATGATTTGAACCTCTCCTGTGACTCCAGTTTTAGATTCCGATGCTTCACTTCAGGTTCACTGTATACCTTGGACGTTCTTATTGACGATGAAACACAGAAATTGCATCGGAATTAAATTCAAAAGGAACATTGCCGACTTAAGTACAAGAGGACTGACACTTAACCTTCTATGATTTGAACCTCTCCTTTGAGTCCAGTTTTAGATTCCGATGCTTCACTTCAGGTTTACTGTATCCCTTGGACCTTCTTATTGACGATGAAACACAGAAATTGCATCCGAATTTAATACAAAAGGCACAATGCCGACTTAAGTACAAGAGGACTGACACTCTAACTTTCTTTGATTTGAACTTCTCCTGTGAGTCCAGTCTTAGATTCCGATGCTACACTTCAGGTTTACTGTATACCTTGGACCTTCTTATTGACGGCGAAACACAGAAATTGCATTGGAATTAAATTCAAAAGGCACAATGCCGACTTAAGTGCAAGAGGACTGACACTCTAAATTTCTATGATTGGAACCTCTCCTGTGAGTCCGGTTTTGGATTCCGATGTTTCACTTCGGGTTAACTGTATCCCTTGCACCTTGTTATTGACGATGAAACACAGAAATTGCATCCGAATTTAATACAAAAGGCACAATGCCGACTTATGTACAAGAGGACTGACACTCTAACTTTCTATGATTTGAACCTCTCCTGTGAGTACAGTTTTAGATTCCGATGCTTCACTTCAGGTTTACTGTATACCTTGGACCTTCTTATTGATGGCGAAACACAGAAATTGCATCGGAATTAAATTCAAAAGGCACAATGCCGACTTAAGTACAAGAGGACTGACACTCTAAATCTCTATGATTTAAACCTCTCCTGTGAGTCCGGTTTTGGATTCCGATGCTTCACTTCAGGTTTACTGTTTCCCTTGGACCATCTTATTGACGATGAAACACAGAAATTACATCAAATTAAATTCAAAAAGCACAATCCCAACTTAAGTACAAGAGGACTGATACTCTAACTCTCTATGATTTGAACCTCTCCTGTGTGTCTTGTTTTAGATTCCGATGTTTCACTTCAGGTTTACTGTATACCTTGGACCTTCTTATTGACGATGAAGCACAGAAATTGCATCGGAAATAAATTCAAAAAGCACAATGTCGATTTAAGTACAAGAGGACTGACACTCTTACTTTCATTGTTTTGAAACTCTCCTGTGAGTCCAGTTTTAGATTCCGATGCTTCACTTCAGGTTTAGTGCATCTCTTGGACCTTCTTATCGACGATGAAACACAGAAATTGCATCCCAATTGAATACAAAAGGCACATTGCCAACTTAAGTACAAGATGACTGACACTCTAACATTCTATGATTTGAACCTCTCCTGTGAGTCCAGTTTTAGTTTCCGATGCTTCACTTATGGGTTTACTGTATACCTTGGACCTTCTTATTGACGATGAAACATTTTTATTGCATCGAATTAAATTCAAACGGCACAATGCCGACTTAAGTACAAGAGGACTGACACTCAATGTTTCAATGATTTGAACCTCTCCTGTGAGTCCAGTTTTAGATTCTGATGTTTCACTTCTGGTTTACTTTATCCCTTGGACCTTCTTATTGACGATGAAACACAGAAATTGCATCCGAATTTAATACAAAAGGCACAATGCCGACTTAAGTACAAGAGGACTGACACTCTAACTCTCTATGATTGGAACCTCTCCTGTGAGTCCAGTTTTAGATTCCGATGCTTCACTTCAGGTTTACTGTATCCCTTGGACTTTCTTATAGATGATGAAGCACAGAAGTTAAATCGAATTAAATTAAAAAGGCACAATACCGACTTAAGTACAAGAGGACTGACACTCTAACTTTCAATGATTTGAACCTCTCCTGTGAGTCGAGTTCTAGATTCCGATGCTTCACTTCGAGTTTACTGTATCCCTTGGACGTTCTTATTGACGATGAAACACAGAAATTGCATCCGAATTTAATACAAAACGCACAATGCCGACTTAAGTACATGAGGACTTACACTCTAACTTTCTATGATATGACCCTCTCCTGTGAGTACAGTTTTATATTCCGATGCTTCACTTCTGGTTTACTGTATACCTTGGACGTTCTTATTGACGATGAAACACAGAAATTGCATCGAATTAAATTCAAAAGGCACAATGCCGACTTAAGTACAAGACGACTGACACTCTAACATTCTATGATATGAACCTCTCCTGTAAGTCCAGTTTTAGATTCCGATGCTTCACTTCAGGTTTACTGTATCCCCTGGACCTTCTTATTGACGATGAAACACAGAAATTGCATCCGAATTTAATACAAAAGGCACAATGCCGACTTAAGTACAGGAGGACTGACACTCTAACTCTCTATGATTTGAACCTCTCCTGTGAGTCCAGTTTTAGATTCCGATGCTTCACTTCAGGTTTACTGTATCCCTTGGACCTTCTTATTGATGATGATGCACAGAAATTAAATCGAATTAAATTAAAAAGGCACAATACCGACTTAAGTACAAGAGGACTGACACTCTAACTTTCAATGATTTGAACCTCTCCTGTGAGTCCAGTTTTAGATTCCGATGCTTCACTTCAGGTTTACTGTATCCCTTGGACCTTCTTATTGACGATGAAACACAGAAATTGCATCTGAATTTAATAAAAATGGCACAATGGCTACTTTAGTATTAGAGGACTGACACTCTAACTTTCTATGATTTGAACCTCTCCTGTGAGCCCAGTTTTAGATTTCGATGCTTCATTTCTGGTTTACTGTATACCTTGGACCTTCGTATTGACGATGAAACACAGAAATTGCATCGGAATTAAATTCAAAAGGCACATTGCCGACTTTAGTACAAGAGGACTGACACTCTAACTTTCTATGATTTGAACCTCTCCTGTCAGTCCAGTTTTCGATTCCGATGCTTCACTTCAAGTTTACTGTATACCTTGACTTTCTTTTTGACGGCGAAACAAAGATATTGCATGGTAATTAAATTCAAAAGGCACAATGCCGACTTAAGTACAAGAGGACTGACACTCTAACTTTCAATGATTTGAACCTCTCCTGTGAGTCGAGTTCTAGATTCCGATGCTTCACTCCAGGTTTACTGTATCCCTTGGACCTTCTTATTGACGATGAAACACAGAAATTGCATCCGAATTTAATACAAAAGGCACAATGAGGACTTAAGTACAAGAGGACTGACACTCTAACTTTCTGTGATTTGAACCTCTCCTGTGAGTCCAGTTTAGATTCCGATGCTTCACTTCAGGTTTACTGTATACCTTGGACCTTCTTATTGACGATGAAACACCGAGATTGCATCCGAATATAATACAAAAGGCATAATAACGAATTAAGTACAGGAGGACTGACACTCTAACATTCTATGATTTGAACCTCTCCTGTGAGTCCAGTTTTAGATTCCGATGCTTCACTTCAGGTTTACTGTATCCCTTGGACCTTCTTATTGACGATGAAACACAGAAATTGCATCTGAATTTAATACAAAAGGCACAATGCCGGCTTAAGTACAAGAGGACTGACACTCTAACTTTCTATGATTTGAACCTCTCCTGTGACTCCAGTTTTAGATTCCGATGCTTCACTTCAGGTTCACTGTATACCTTGGACGTCCCTATTGACGATGAAACACAGAAATTGCATCGGAATTAAATTCAAAAGGCACAATGCCGACTTAAGTACAAGAGGACTGACACTTAACCTTCTATGATTTGAACCTCTCCTTTGAGTCCAGTTTTAGATTCCGATGCTTCACTTCAGGTTTACTGTATCCCTTGGACCTTCTTATTGACGATGAAACACAGAAATTGCATCCGAATTTAATACAAAAGGCACAATGCCGACTTAAGTACAAGAGGACTGACACTCTAACTTTCTATGATTTGAACCTCTCCTGTGAGTCCAGTTTTAGAATCCGATGCTACACTTCAGGTTTACTGTATACCTTGGACCTTCTTATTGACGGCGAAACACAGAAATTGCATTGGAATTAAATTCAAAAGGCACAATGCCGACTTAAGTGCAAGAGGACTGACACTCTAAATTTCTATGATTGGAACCTCTCCTGTGAGTCCGGTTTTGGATTCCGATGCTTCACTTCAGGTTAACTGTATCCCTTGCACCTTGTTATTGACGATGAAACACAGAAATTGCATCTGAATTTAATACAAAAGGCACAATGCCGACTTATGTACAAGAGGACTGACACTCTAACTTTCAATGATTTGAACCTCTCCAGTGAGTACAGTTTTAGATTCCGATGCTTCACTTCAGGTTTACTGTATACCTTGGACCTTCTTATTGATGGCGAAACACAGAAATTGCATAGGAACTAAATTCAAAAGGCACAATGCCGACTTAAGTACAAGAGGACTGACACTCTAAATTTCTATGATTTAAACCTCTCCTGTGAGTCCGGTTTTGGATTCCGATGCTTCACTTCAGGTTTACTGTATCCCTTGCACCTTGTTATTGACGATGAAACACAGAAATTGCATCCGAATTTAATACAAAAGTCACACTGCCGACTTAAGTACAAGAGGACTGGCACTCTAACTTTCTATGAATTGATCCTCTCCTGTGAGTCCAGTTTTAAATTCCGATGCTTCACTTCAGGTTTACTGTATCCCTTGGACCTTCTTATTGACGATGAAAAACAGAAATTGCATCGAATTAAATTCAAAAGGCACAATGCCGACTTAAGTACGAGAGGACTGACACTCTAACTTTCTATGATTTGAACCTCTCCTGTGAGTCCACTTTTAGATTCCGATGCTTCACTTCATATTTACTTTATACCTTGGACCTTACTATTGACGGCGAAACACAGAAATTGCAACGGAATTAAATTCAAAATCCACAATGCCGACTTAAGTACAAGAGGACTGACACTCTAACTTTCTATGATTTGAACCTCTCCTGTGAGTCCAGTTTTAGTTTCCGATGCGTCACTTCAGGTTTACTGTATCCCTTGGACCGTCTTATTGACGATGAAACACAGAAATTGCATCCGAATTTAATGCAAAAGGCACATTGCCGACTTAAGAACAAGAGGACTGACACTCTAACTTTCTATGATATGAACCTCTCCTGTGAGTCCAGTTTTAGATTCCGATACCTTCACGTCAGGTTTACTGTATCCCTTGGACCTTCTTATTGACGATGAAACACAGAAATTGCATCCGAAATTAATACAAATGGCACAATGCCGACTTAAGTACAAGAGGACTGATACTCTAACTGTCTATGATTTGAACCTCTACTGTGAGTCCAGTTTTAGATTCCGATGCTTCACTTCAGGTTTACTGTATACCTTGGACCTTCTTATTGACGACGAAACACAGAAATTGCATCGGATCGAAATTCAAAAAGCACAATGCCGACTTAAGTACAAGAGGACTGACACTCTATGATTTGAACCTCTCCTGTGAGTCTAGTTTTTGGTTCCGATCTTTACTTCAGGTTTACTGTATACCTTGGAACTTCTTATGGACGATGAAACACAGAAATTGCATCGAATTAAATTCAAAAAGCACAATGCCAACTTAAGTACTAGAGGACTGACACCCTTACTTTCTATGATTTTAACATCTCCTGTTAGTCCATTTTAGATTCCGATGCTTCACATCAGGTTTAGTGTATTCCTTGGACCTTCTTATTGACGATGAAACACAGAAATTGCATCCGAATTTAATACAAAAGGCACAATGCCGACCTAAGTACAAGAGGACTGACACTCTAACTTTCAATGATTTGAACCTCTCCTGTGAGTCCAGTTTTATATTCCGATGCTTCACTTGAGCTTTACTGTATACCTTGGACGTTCTTATTGACGATGAAACACAGAAATTGCTTCGAATTGTTTTCAAAAGGCACAATGCCGACTTAAGTACAAGAGGACTGACACTCTAACTTTCTATGATTTGAACCTCTCCTGTGAGTCCAGTTTTAGATTCCGATGCTTCACTTCAGGTTTACTGTATCCCTTGGACCTTCTTATTGATGATGAAGCACAGAAATTAAATCGTAATAAATTCAAAAGGCACAATGCCGACTTCAGTACAAGAGGACTGACACTCTAACTTTCAATGATTTGAACCTCTCCTGTGTGTCCAGTTTTAGTTTCCGATGTTTCACTTTAGGTTTACTGTATACTTTGGACCTTCTAATTGACGATGAAGCACAGAAATTGCATCAGAAGTAAATTCAAAAGGCACAATGTCGTCTTAGGTACAAGAGGACTGACACTCTTACTTTCAATGATTTGAACCTCTCCCGTGAGTCCAGTTTTAGATTCTGATGCTTCACTTCAGGTTTACTTTATCCCTTGGACCTTCTTATTGACGATGAAACACAGTAATTGCACCGAATTTAATACAAAAGGCACAATACCGACTTAAGTACAAGAGGACTGACACTCTAATTTTCTATGATTTGAACCTCTCCTGCGAGTCCAGTTTTAGATTCCGATGCTTCACTTCAGGTTTACTGTATCCCTTGGACCATTGTATTGACGATGAAACACAGACATTGCATCCGAATTTACTACAAAAGGCACAATGGCGACCTAAGTACAACAGGACTGACACTCTTACTTTCTATGATTTAAACCTGTCCTGTTAGACCAGTTTTAGATTCCGATGCTTCACATCAGGTTTAGTGTTGTCCTTAGACCTTCTTATTGACGATGAAACGCAGAAATTGCATCCGAATTTAATACAAAAAGCACAATTCCGACTTAAGTACAAGAAGACTGACACTCTAACTTTCTTTGATTTGAACCTCTCCTGTGAGTCCAGTTTTGGATTCCGATGCTTCACATCATGTTTAGTGTATTCCTTGAACCTTCTTATTGACGATGAAACACAGAAATTGCATCCGAATTTAATACAAAAGGCACAATGCTGACTTAAGTACAAGCCGACTGACACTCTAATTTTCAATGATTTGACCTCACCTGTGAGTCCAGTTTTAGATTCCGATGCTTCACTTCAGGTTTAGTGTATCATTTGGACCTTCTTATTGACGATGAAACACAGTCATTGCATCCGAATTTAATGCAAAAGGCACAATGCCGACTTAAGTACAAGAGGACTGATACTCTAACTTTCTATGATTTGAACCTCTCCTGTGAGTCCAGTTTTAGATTCCGATGCTTCACTTCAGGTTTACTGTATGACTTGGACTTTCTTATTGACGATGAAACACAGAAATTGCATCGGAATTAAATTAAAAAGGCACAATGCCGTCTTAAGTACAAGAGGACTGACACTCTAACTTTCTATGATTTGAACCTCTCCTGTGAGTCCAGTTTTAGGTTCCGATGCTTCACGTCAGGTTTACTGTATCCCTTGGACCTTCATATTGACGATGAAACACAGAAATTGCATCCGAAATTAATACAAATGGCACAATGCCGACTTAAGTACAAAGGACCGATACTCTAACTGTCTATGATTTGAACCTCTACTGTGAGTCCAGTTTTAGATTCCGATGCTTCACTTCAGGTTTACTGTATACCTTGGACCTTCTTATTGACGACGAAACACAGAAATTGCATCGGAATGAAATTCAAAAACCACAATGCCGACTTAAGTACAAGAGGACTGACACTCTATGATTTGAACCTCTCCTGTGAGTCTAGTTTTTGGTTCCGATCTTCACTTCAGGTTTACTGTATACCTTGGAACTTCTTATGGAAGATGAAACACAGAAATTGCATCGAATTAAATTCAAAAAGCACAATGCCAACTTAAGTACTAGAGGACTGACACCCTTACTTTCTATGATTTAAACCTCTCCTGTTAGTCCATTTTAGATTCCGATGCTTCACATCAGGTTTAGTGTATTCCTTGGACCTTCTTATTGACGATGAAACACAGAAATTGCATCCGAATTTAATACAAAAGGCACAATGCCGACCTAAGTACAAGAGGACTGATACTCTAACTTTCAATGATTTGAACCTCTCCTGTGAGTCCAGTTTTATATTCCGATGCTTCACTTGAGCTTTACTGTATACCTTGGACGTTCTTATTGACGATGAAACACAGAAATTGCTTCGAATTATTTTCAAAAGGCACAATGCCGACTTATGTACAAGAGGACTGACGCTCTAACTTTCTATGATTTGAACCTCACCTGTGAGTCCAGTTTTAGATTCCGATGCTTCACTTCAGGTTTACTGTATCCCTTGGACCTTCTTATTGATGATGAAGCACAGAAATTAAATCGAAATAAATTCAAAAGGCACAATGCCGACTTAAGTACAAGAGGACTGACACTCTACCTTTCAATGATTTGAACCTCTCCTGTGTGTCCAGTTTTAGTTTCCGATGTTTCACTTTAGGTTTACTGTATACTTTGGACCTTCTAATTGACGATGAAGCACAGAAATTGCATCAGAAGTAAATTCAAAAGGCACAATATCGTCTTAGGTACAAGAGGACTGACACTCTAACTTCCAATGATTTGAACCTCTCCTGTGAGTCCAGTTTTAGATTCTGATGCTTCACTTCAGGTTTACTTTATCCCTTGGACCTTCTTATTGACGATGAAACACAGTAATTGCACCGAATTTAATACAAAAGGCACAATACCGACTTAAGTACAAGAGGACTGACACTCTAATTTTCTATGATTTGAACCTCTCCTGTGAGTCCAGTTTTAGATTCCGATGCTTTACTTCAGGTTTACTGTATCCCTTGGACCATTGTATTGACGATGAAACACAGACATTGCATCCGAATTTACTACAAAAGGCACAAGGGCGACCTAAGTACAAGAGGACTGACACTCTTACTTTCTATGATTTAAACCTGTCCTGTTAGACCAGTTTTAGATTCCGATGCTTCACATCAGGTTTAGTGTTGTCCTTACACCTTCTTATTGACTATGAAACGCAGAAATTGCATCCGAATTTAATACAAAAAGCACAATGCCGACTTAAGTACAAGAAGACTGACACTCTAACTTTCTATGATTTGAACCTCTCCTGTGAGTCCAGTTTTGGATTCCGATGCTTCACATCATGTTTAGTGTATTCCTTGGACCTTCTTATTGACGATGAAACACAGAAATTGCATCCGAATTTAATACAAAAGGCACAATGCTGACTTAAGTACAAGCCGACTGACACTCTAATTTTCAATGATTTGACCTCACCTGTGAGTTTAGTTTTAGATTCCGATGCTTCACTTCAGGTTTAGTGTATCATTTGGACCTTCTTATTGACGATGAAACACAGACATTGCATCCGAATTTAATGCAAAAGGCACAATGCCGACTTGAGTACAAGAGGACTGACACTCTAACTTTCTATGATTTGAATCTCTCCTGTGAGTCCAGTTTTAGATTCCGATGCTTCACTTCAGGTTTACTGTATGACTTGGACTTTCTTATTGACGATGAAACACAGAAATTGCATCGGAATTAAATTCAAAAGGCACAATGCCGACTTAAGTACAAGAGGACTGACACTCTAACTTTCTATGATTTGAACCTCTCCTGTGAGTCCAGTTTTAGATTCCGATGCTTCACGTCAGGTTTACTGTATCCCTTGGACCTTCTTATTGACGATGAAACACAGAAATTGCATCCGAAATTAATACAAATGGCACAATGCCGACATAAGTACAAGAGGACTGATACTGTAACTGTCTATGATTTGAACCTCTCCTGTGAGTACAGTTTTAAATTCAGATGCTTCACTTCAGGTTTACTGTATACCGTGGACCTTCTGATTGACGACGAAACACAGAAATTGCATCGGAATTAAATTTAAGAGGCACAATGCCGACATAAGTACAAGAGGACTGACACTCTAACTTTCTATGATTTGAGCCTAGCCTGTGTGATCCAGTTTTAGATTCCGATGCTTCCCTTCAGGTTTACTGTATACCTTGGACCTTCTTATTGACGATGAAACTTTTTTATTGCATCGATTTTAAATTCAAAAGCCACAATGCCGTCTTAAGTACAAGAGGACTGACACTCTAACTTTCAATGATTTGAACCTCTCCTGTGAGTACAGTTTTAGATTCTGATGCTTCACTTCAGGTTTACTTTATCACTTGGTCCTTCTTATTGACGATGAAACACAGAAATTGCATCCGAATTTAATACAAAAGGCACAATGCCGACTTAAGTACAAGAGGACTGACACTCTAACTTTCTACGATTTGAACCTCTCCTGTGAGTCCAGTTTTAGATTCCGATGCTACACTTCAGGTTTACTGTATACCTTGGACCTTCTTATTGACGGCGAAACACAGAAATTGCATCGGAATTAAATTCAAAAGGCACAATGACGACTTAAGTACAAGAGGACTGACACTCTAAATTTCTATGATTTGAACCTCTCCTGTGAGTCCGGTTTTGGATTCCGATGCTTCACTTCAGGTTAACTGTATTCCTTGCACCTTGTTATTGACGATGAAACACAGAAATTGCATCCGAATTTAATACAAAAGGCACAATGCCGACTTATGTACAAGAGGACTGACACTCTAACTTTCAATGATTTGAACCTCTCCAGTGAGTACAGTTTTAGATTCCGATGCTTCACTTCAGGTTTACTGTATACCTTGGACCTTCTTATTGATGGCGAAACACAGAAATTGCATAGGAACTAAATTCAAAAGGCACAATGCCGACTTAAGTACAAGAGGACTGACACTCTAAATTTCTATGATTTAAACCTCTCCTGTGAGTCCGGTTTTGGATTCCGATGCTTCACTTCAGGTTTACTGTATCCCTTGCACCTTGTTATTGACGATGAAACACAGAAATTGCATCCGAATTTAATACAAAAGTCACACTGCCGACTTAAGTACAAGAGGACTGGCACTCTAACTTTCTATGAATTGATCCTCTCCTGTGAGTCCAGTTTTAAATTCCGATGCTTCACTTCAGGTTTACTGTATCCCTTGGACCTTCTTATTGACGATGAAAAACAGAAATTGCATCGAATTAAATTCAAAAGGCACAATGCCGACTTAAGTACGAGAGGACTGACACTCTAACTTTCTATGATTTGAACCTCTCCTGTGAGTCCACTTTTAGATTCCGATGCTTCACTTCATATTTACTTTATACCTTGGACCTTACTATTGACGGCGAAACACAGAAATTGCAACGGAATTAAATTCAAAATCCACAATGCCGACTTAAGTACAAGAGGACTGACACTCTAACTTTCTATGATTTGAACCTCTCCTGTGAGTCCAGTTTTAGTTTCCGATGCGTCACTTCAGGTTTACTGTATCCCTTGGACCGTCTTATTGACGATGAAACACAGAAATTGCATCCGAATTTAATGCAAAAGGCACATTGCCGACTTAAGAACAAGAGGACTGACACTCTAACTTTCTATGATATGAACCTCTCCTGTGAGTCCAGTTTTAGATTCCGATACCTTCACGTCAGGTTTACTGTATCCCTTGGACCTTCTTATTGACGATGAAACACAGAAATTGCATCCGAAATTAATACAAATGGCACAATGCCGACTTAAGTACAAGAGGACTGATACTCTAACTGTCTATGATTTGAACCTCTACTGTGAGTCCAGTTTTAGATTCCGATGCTTCACTTCAGGTTTACTGTATACCTTGGACCTTCTTATTGACGACGAAACACAGAAATTGCATCGGATCGAAATTCAAAAAGCACAATGCCGACTTAAGTACAAGAGGACTGACACTCTATGATTTGAACCTCTCCTGTGAGTCTAGTTTTTGGTTCCGATCTTTACTTCAGGTTTACTGTATACCTTGGAACTTCTTATGGACGATGAAACACAGAAATTGCATCGAATTAAATTCAAAAAGCACAATGCCAACTTAAGTACTAGAGGACTGACACCCTTACTTTCTATGATTTTAACATCTCCTGTTAGTCCATTTTAGATTCCGATGCTTCACATCAGGTTTAGTGTATTCCTTGGACCTTCTTATTGACGATGAAACACAGAAATTGCATCCGAATTTAATACAAAAGGCACAATGCCGACCTAAGTACAAGAGGACTGACACTCTAACTTTCAATGATTTGAACCTCTCCTGTGAGTCCAGTTTTATATTCCGATGCTTCACTTGAGCTTTACTGTATACCTTGGACGTTCTTATTGACGATGAAACACAGAAATTGCTTCGAATTATTTTCAAAAGGCACAATGCCGACTTAAGTACAAGAGGACTGACACTCTAACTTTCTATGATTTGAACCTCTCCTGTGAGTCCAGTTTTAGATTCCGATGCTTCACTTCAGGTTTACTGTATCCCTTGGACCTTCTTATTGATGATGAAGCACAGAAATTAAATCGTAATAAATTCAAAAGGCACAATGCCGACTTCAGTACAAGAGGACTGACACTCTAACTTTCAATGATTTGAACCTCTCCTGTGTGTCCAGTTTTAGTTTCCGATGTTTCACTTTAGGTTTACTGTATACTTTGGACCTTCTAATTGACGATGAAGCACAGAAATTGCATCAGAAGTAAATTCAAAAGGCACAATGTCGTCTTAGGTACAAGAGGACTGACACTCTTACTTTCAATGATTTGAACCTCTCCCGTGAGTCCAGTTTTAGATTCTGATGCTTCACTTCAGGTTCACTTTATCCCTTGGACCTTCTTATTGACGATGAAACACAGTAATTGCACCGAATTTAATACAAAAGGCACAATACCGACTTAAGTACAAGAGGACTGACACTCTAATTTTCTATGATTTGAACCTCTCCTGCGAGTCCAGTTTTAGATTCCGATGCTTCACTTCAGGTTTACTGTATCCCTTGGACCATTGTATTGACGATGAAACACAGACATTGCATCCGAATTTACTACAAAAGGCACAATGGCGACCTAAGTACAACAGGACTGACACTCTTACTTTCTATGATTTAAACCTGTCCTGTTAGACCAGTTTTAGATTCCGATGCTTCACATCAGGTTTAGTGTTGTCCTTAGACCTTCTTATTGACGATGAAACGCAGAAATTGCATCCGAATTTAATACAAAAAGCACAATTCCGACTTAAGTACGAGAAGACTGACACTCTAACTTTCTTTGATTTGAACCTCTCCTGTGAGTCCAGTTTTGGATTCCGATGCTTCACATCATGTTTAGTGTATTCCTTGAACCTTCTTATTGACGATGAAACACAGAAATTGCATCCGAATTTAATACAAAAGGCACAATGCTGACTTAAGTACAAGCCGACTGACACTCTAATTTTCAATGATTTGACCTCACCTGTGAGTCCAGTTTTAGATTCCGATGCTTCACTTCAGGTTTAGTGTATCATTTGGACCTTCTTATTGACGATGAAACACAGTCATTGCATCCGAATTTAATGCAAAAGGCACAATGCCGACTTAAGTACAAGAGGACTGATACTCTAACTTTCTATGATTTGAACCTCTCCTGTGAGTCCAGTTTTAGATTCCGATGCTTCACTTCAGGTTTACTGTATGACTTGGACTTTCTTATTGACGATGAAACACAGAAATTGCATCGGAATTAAATTAAAAAGGCACAATGCCGTCTTAAGTACAAGAGGACTGACACTCTAACTTTCTATGATTTGAACCTCTCCTGTGAGTCCAGTTTTAGGTTCCGATGCTTCACGTCAGGTTTACTGTATCCCTTGGACCTTCATATTGACGATGAAACACAGAAATTGCATCCGAAATTAATACAAATGGCACAATGCCGACTTAAGTACAAAGGACTGATACTCTAACTGTCTATGATTTGAACCTCTACTGTGAGTCCAGTTTTAGATTCCGATGCTTCACTTCAGGTTTACTGTATACCTTGGACCTTCTTATTGACGACGAAACACAGAAATTGCATCGGAATGAAATTCAAAAACCACAATGCCGACTTAAGTACAAGAGGACTGACACTCTATGATTTGAACCTCTCCTGTGAGTCTAGTTTTTGGTTCCGATCTTCACTTCAGGTTTACTGTATACCTTGGAACTTCTTATGGAAGATGAAACACAGAAATTGCATCGAATTAAATTCAAAAAGCACAATGCCAACTTAAGTACTAGAGGACTGACACCCTTACTTTCTATGATTTAAACCTCTCCTGTTAGTCCATTTTAGATTCCGATGCTTCACATCAGGTTTAGTGTATTCCTTGGACCTTCTTATTGACGATGAAACACAGAAATTGCATCCGAATTTAATACAAAAGGCACAATGCCGACCTAAGTACAAGAGGACTGATACTCTAACTTTCAATGATTTGAACCTCTCCTGTGAGTCCAGTTTTATATTCCGATGCTTCACTTGAGCTTTACTGTATACCTTGGACGTTCTTATTGACGATGAAACACAGAAATTGCTTCGAATTATTTTCAAAAGGCACAATGCCGACTTAAGTACAAGAGGACTGACGCTCTAACTTTCTATGATTTGAACCTCACCTGTGAGTCCAGTTTTAGATTCCGATGCTTCACTTCAGGTTTACTGTATCCCTTGGACCTTCTTATTGATGATGAAGCACAGAAATTAAATCGAAATAAATTCAAAAGGCACAATGCCGACTTAAGTACAAGAGGACTGACACTCTACCTTTCAATGATTTGAACCTCTCCTGTGTGTCCAGTTTTAGTTTCCGATGTTTCACTTTAGGTTTACTGTATACTTTGGACCTTCTAATTGACGATGAAGCACAGAAATTGCATCAGAAGTAAATTCAAAAGGCACAATATCGTCTTAGGTACAAGAGGACTGACACTCTAACTTCCAATGATTTGAACCTCTCCTGTGAGTCCAGTTTTAGATTCTGATGCTTCACTTCAGGTTTACTTTATCCCTTGGACCTTCTTATTGACGATGAAACACAGTAATTGCACCGAATTTAATACAAAAGGCACAATACCGACTTAAGTACAAGAGGACTGACACTCTAATTTTCTATGATTTGAACCTCTCCTGTGAGTCCAGTTTTAGATTCCGATGCTTTACTTCAGGTTTACTGTATCCCTTGGACCATTGTATTGACGATGAAACACAGACATTGCATCCGAATTTACTACAAAAGGCACAAGGGCGACCTAAGTACAAGAGGACTGACACTCTTACTTTCTATGATTTAAACCTGTCCTGTTAGACCAGTTTTAGATTCCGATGCTTCACATCAGGTTTAGTGTTGTCCTTACACCTTCTTATTGACTATGAAACGCAGAAATTGCATCCGAATTTAATACAAAAAGCACAATGCCGACTTAAGTACAAGAAGACTGACACTCTAACTTTCTATGATTTGAACCTCTCCTGTGAGTCCAGTTTTGGATTCCGATGCTTCACATCATGTTTAGTGTATTCCTTGGACCTTCTTATTGACGATGAAACACAGAAATTGCATCCGAATTTAATACAAAAGGCACAATGCTGACTTAAGTACAAGCCGACTGACACTCTAATTTTCAATGATTTGACCTCACCTGTGAGTCCAGTTTTAGATTCCGATGCTTCACTTCAGGTTTAGTGTATCATTTGGACCTTCTTATTGACGATGAAACACAGACATTGCATCCGAATTTAATGCAAAAGGCACAATGCCGACTTGAGTACAAGAGGACTGACACTCTAACTTTCTATGATTTGAATCTCTCCTGTGAGTCCAGTTTTAGATTCCGATGCTTCACTTCAGGTTTACTGTATGACTTGGACTTTCTTATTGACGATGAAACACAGAAATTGCATCGGAATTAAATTCAAAAGGCACAATGCCGACTTAAGTACAAGAGGACTGACACTCTAACTTTCTATGATTTGAACCTCTCCTGTGAGTCCAGTTTTAGATTCCGATGCTTCACGTCAGGTTTACTGTATCCCTTGGACCTTCTTATTGACGATGAAACACAGAAATTGCATCCGAAATTAATACAAATGGCACAATGCCGACATAAGTACAAGAGGACTGATACTGTAACTGTCTATGATTTGAACCTCTCCTGTGAGTACAGTTTTAAATTCAGATGCTTCACTTCAGGTTTACTGTATACCGTGGACCTTCTGATTGACGACGAAACACAGAAATTGCATCGGAATTAAATTTAAGAGGCACAATGCCGACATAAGTACAAGAGGACTGACACTCTAACTTTCTATGATTTGAGCCTAGCCTGTGTGATCCAGTTTTAGATTCCGATGCTTCCCTTCAGGTTTACTGTATACCTTGGACCTTCTTATTGACGATGAAACTTTTTTATTGCATCGATTTTAAATTCAAAAGCCACAATGCCGTCTTAAGTACAAGAGGACTGACACTCTAACTTTCAATGATTTGAACCTCTCCTGTGAGTACAGTTTTAGATTCTGATGCTTCACTTCAGGTTTACTTTATCACTTGGTCCTTCTTATTGACGATGAAACACAGAAATTGCATCCGAATTTAATACAAAAGGCACAATGCCGACTTATGTACAAGAGGACTGACACTCTAACTTTCTACGATTTGAACCTCTCCTGTGAGTCCAGTTTTAGATTCCGATGCTACACTTCAGGTTTACTGTATACCTTGGACCTTCTTATTGACGGCGAAACACAGAAATTGCATCGGAATTAAATTCAAAAGGCACAATGCCGACTTAAGTACAAGAGGACTGACACTCTAAATTTCTATGATTTGAACCTCTCCTGTGAGTCCGGTTTTGGATTCCGATGCTTCACTTCAGGTTAACTGTATTCCTTGCACCTTGTTATTGACGATGAAACACAGAAATTGCATCCGAATTTAATACAAAAGGCACAATGCCGACTTATGTACAAGAGGACTGAAACTCTAACTTTCTATGATTTGAACCACTCCTGTGAGTACAGTTTTAGATTCCGATGCTTCACTTCAGGTTTACTGTATACCTTGGACCTTCTTATTGATGGCGAAACACAGAAATTGCATCGGAATTAAATTCAAAAGGCACAATGCCGACTTAAGTACAAGAGGCCTGACACTCTAAATTTCTATGATTTGAACCTCTCCTGTGAGTCCGGTTTTGGATTCCGATGCTTCACTTCAGGTTTACTGTATCCCTTGCACCTTGTTATTGACGATGAAACACAGAAATTGCATCCGAATTTAATACAAAAGTCACAATGCCGACTTAAGTACAAGACGACTGGCACTCTAACTTTCTATGAATTGATCCTCTCCTGTGAGTCCAGTTTTAAATTCCGATGCTTCACTTCAGGTTTACTGTATCCCTTGGACCTTCTTATTGACGATTAAACACAGAAATTGCATCGAATTAAATTCAAAAGGCACAATGCCGACTTAAGTACGAGAGGACTGACACTCTAACATTCTATGATTTGGACCTCTCCTGTGAGTCCACTTTTAGATTCCGATGCTTCACTTCATGTTTACTTTATACCTTGGACCTTCTTATTGACGGCGAAACACAGAAATTGCAACGGAATTACATTCAAAATCCACAATGCCGACTTAAGTACAAGAGGACTGACACTCTAACTTTCCATGATTTGAACCCCTCCTGTGAGTCGAGTTTTAGATTCCGATGCTTCACTTCAGGTTTACTGTATCCCTTGGACTTTCTTATAGATGATGAAGCACAGAAGTTAAATCGAATTAAATTAAAAAGGCACAATACCGACTTAAGTACAAGAGGACTGACACTCTAACTTTCAATGATTTGAACCTCTCCTGTGAGTCGAGTTCTAGATTCCGATGCTTCACTTCGGGTTTACTGTATCCCTTGGACGTTCTTATTGACGATGAAACACAGAAATTGCATCCGAATTTAATACAAAACGCACAATGCCGACTTAAGTACATGAGGACTGACACTCTAACTCTCTATGATTGGAACCTCTCCTGTGAGTCCAGTTTTAGATTCCGATGCTTCACTTCAGGTTTACTGTATCCCTTGGACTTTCTTATAGATGATGAAGCACAGAAGTTAAATCGAATTAAATTAAAAAGGCACAATACCGACTTAAGTACAAGAGGACTGACACTCTAACTTTCAATGATTTGAACCTCTCCTGTGAGTCGAGTTCTAGATTCCGATGCTTCACTTTGGGTTTACTGTATCCCTTGGACGTTCTTATTGACGATGAAACACAGAAATTGCATCCGAAATTAATACAAATGGCACAATGCCGACTTAAGTACAAGAGGACTGATACTCTAACTGTCTATGATTTGAACCTCTACTGTGAGTCCAGTTTTAGATTCCGATGCTTCACTTCAGGTTTACTGTATCCCTTGGACCGTCTTATTGACGATGAAACACAGAAATTGCATCCGAATTTAATGCAAAAGGCACATTGCCGACTTAGGAACAAGAGGACTGACACTCTAACTTTTTATGATATGAACCTCTCCTGTGAGTCCAGTTTTAGATTCCGATACCTTCACGTCAGGTTTACTGTATCCCTTGGACCTTCTTATTGACGATGAAACACAGAAATTGCATCCGAAATTAATACAAATGGCACAATGCCGACTTAAGTACAAGAAGACTGACACTCTAACTTTCTATGATTTGAACCTCTCCTGTGAGTCCAGTTTTGGATTCCGATGCTTCACATCATGTTTAGTGTATTCCTTGGACCTTCTTATTGACGATGAAACACAGAAATTGCATCCGAATTTAATACAAAAGGCACAATGCTGACTTAAGTACAAGCCGACTGACACTCTAATTTTCAATGATTTGACCTCACCTGTGAGTCCAGTTTTAGATTCCGATGCTTCACTTCAGGTTTAGTGTATCATTTGGACCTTCTTATTGACGATGAAACACAGTCATTGCATCCGAATTTAATGCAAAAGGCACAATGCCGACTTAAGTACAAGAGGACTGATACTCTAACTTTCTATGATATGAACCTCTCCTGTGAGTCCAGTTTTAGATTCCGATGCTTCACGTCAGGTTTACTGTATCCCTTGGACCTTCATATTGACGATGAAACACAGAAATTGCATCCGAAATTAATACAAATGGCACAATGCCGACTTAAGTACAAGAGGACTGATACTCTAACTGTCTATGATTTGAACCTCTACTGTGAGTCCAGTTTTAGATTCCGATGCTTCACTTCAGGTTTACTGTATGACTTGGACTTTCTTATTGACGATGAAACACAGAAATTGCATCGGAATTAAATTCAAAAGGCACAATGCCGTCTTAAGTACAAGAGGACTGACACTCTAACTTTCTATGATTTGAACCTCTCCTGTG
The DNA here is from genome assembly GCF_021461395.2 of Schistocerca americana. Lineage (NCBI taxonomy): Eukaryota > Metazoa > Arthropoda > Insecta > Orthoptera > Acrididae > Schistocerca > Schistocerca americana. The sequence continues at coordinate 594,923,491 of NC_060124.1, read as the reverse complement.
AGTCCAGTTTTAGATTCCGATGCTTCACGTCAGGTTTACTGTATCCCTTGGACCTTCATATTGACGATGAAACACAGAAATTGCATCCGAAATTAATACAAATGGCACAATGCCGACTTAAGTACAAGAGGACTGATACTCTAACTGTCTATGATTTGAACCTCTACTGTGAGTCCAGTTTTAGATTCCGATGCTTCACTTCAGGTTTACTGTATACCTTGGACCTTCTTATTGACGACGAAACACAGAAATTGCATCGGAATGAAATTCAAAAAGCACAATGCCGACTTAAGTACAAGAGGACTGACACTCTATGATTTGAACCTCTCCTGTGAGTCTAGTTTTTGGTTCCGATCTTCACTTCAGGTTTACTGAATACCTTGGAACTTCTTATGGAAGATGAAACACAGAAATTGCATCGAATTAAATTCAAAAAGCACAATGCCAACTTAAGTACTAGAGGACTGACACCCTTACTTTCTATGATTTAAACCTCTCCTGTTAGTCCATTTTAGATTCCGATGCTTCACATCAGGTTTAGTGTATTCCTTGGACCTTCTTATTGACGATGAAACACAGAAATTGCATCCGAATTTAATACAAAAGGCACAATGCCGACCTAAGTACAAGAGGACTGATACTCTAACTTTCAATGATTTGAACCTCTCCTGTGAGTCCAGTTTTATATTCCGATGCTTCACTTGAGCTTTACTGAATACCTTGGACGTTCTTATTGACGTGGAAACACAGAAATTGCTTCGAATTATTTTCAAAAGGCACAATGCCGACTTAAGTACAAGAGGACTGACGCTCTAACTTTCTATGATTTGAACCTCTCCTGTGAGTCCAGTTTTAGATTCCGATGCTTCACTTCAGGTTTACTGTATCCCTTGGACCTTCTTATTGATGATGAAGCACAGAAATTAAATCGAAATAAATTCAAAAGGCACAATGCCGACTTAAGTACAAGAGGACTGACACTCTACCTTTCAATGATTTGAACCTCTCCTGTGTGTCCAGTTTTAGTTTCCGATGTTTCACTTTAGGTTTACTGTATACTTTGGACCTTCTAATTGACGATGAAGCACAGAAATTGCATCAGAAGTAAATTCAAAAGGCACAATATCGTCTTAGGTACAAGAGGACTGACACTCTAACTTTCAATGATTTGAACCTCTCCTGTGAGTCCAGTTTTAGATTCTGATGCTTCACTTCAGGTTTACTTTATCCCTTGGACCTTCTTATTGACGATGAAACACAGTAATTGCACGGAATTTAATACAAAAGGCACAATACCGACTTAAGTACAAGAGGACTGACACTCTAATTTTCTATGATTTGAACCTCTCCTGTGAGTCCAGTTTTAGATTCCGATGCTTCACTTCAGGTTTACTGTATCCCTTGGACCATTGTATTGACGATGAAACACAGACATTGCATCCGAATTTACTACAAAAGGCACAAGGGCGACCTAAGTACAAGAGGACTGACACTCTTACTTTCTATGATTTAAACCTGTCCTGTTAGACCAGTTTTAGATTCCGATGCTTCACATCAGGTTTAGTGTTGTCCTTACACCTTCTTATTGACTATGAAACGCAGAAATTGCATCCGAATTTAATACAAAAAGCACAATGCCGACTTAAGTACAAGAAGACTGACACTCTAACTTTCTATGATTTGAACCTCTCCTGTGAGTCCAGTTTTGGATTCCGATGCTTCACATCATGTTTAGTGTATTCCTTGGACCTTCTTATTGACGATGAAACACAGAAATTGCATCCGAATTTAATACAAAAGGCACAATGCTGACTTAAGTACAAGCCGACTGACACTCTAATTTTCAATGATTTGACCTCACCTGTGAGCCCAGTTTTAGATTCCGATGCTTCACTTCAGGTTTAGTGTATCATTTGGACCTTCTTATTGACGATAAAACACAGACATTGCATCCGAATTTAATGCAAAAGGCACAATGCCGACTTAAGTACAAGAGGACTGACACTATAACTTTCTATGATTTGAATCTCTCCTGTGAGTCCAGTTTTAGATTCCGATGCTTCACTTCAGGTTTACTGTATGACTTGGACTTTCTTATTGACGATGAAACACAGAAATTGCATCGGAATTAAATTTAAAAGGCACAATGCCGACTTAAGTACAAGAGGACTGACACTCTAACTTTCTATGATTTGAACCTCTCCTGTGAGTCCAGTTTTAGATTCCGATGCTTCACGTCAGGTTTACTGTATCCCTTGGACCTTCTTATTGACGATGAAACACAGAAATTGCATCCGAAATTAATACAAATGGCACAATGCCGACATAAGTACAAGAGGACTGATACTGTAACTGTCTATGATTTGAACCTCTCCTGTGAGTACAGTTTTAAATTCCGATGCTTCACTTCAGGTTTACTGTATACCGTGGACCTTCTTATTGACGACGAAACACAGAAATTGCATCGGAATTAAATTTAAGAGGCACAATGCCGACATAAGTACAAGAGGACTGACACTCTAACTTTCTATGATTTGAGCCTCCCCTGTGTGATCCAGTTTTAGATTCCGATGCTTCCCTTCAGGTTTACTGTATACCTTGGACCTTCTTATTGACGATGAAACTTTTTTATTGCATCGAATTAAATTCAAAAGGCACAATGCCGTCTTAAGTACAAGAGGACTGACACTCTAACTTTCAATGATTTGAACCTCTCCTGTGAGTACAGTTTTAGATTCTGATGCTTCACTTCAGGTTTACTTTATCACTTGGTCCTTCTTATTGACGATGAAACACAGAAATTGCATCCCAATTTAATACAAAAGGCACAATGCCGACTTAAGTACAAGAGGACTGACACTCTAACTTTCTATGATTTGAACCTCTCCTGTGAGTCCAGTTTTAGATTCCGATGCTACACTTCAGGTTTACTGTATACCTTGGACCTTCTTATTGACGGCGAAACACAGAAATTGCATCGGAATTAAATTCAAAAGGCACAATGCCGACTTAAGTACAAGAGGACTGACACTCTAAATTTCTATGATTTGAACCTCTCCTGTGAGTCCGGTTTTGGATTCCGATGCTTCACTTCAGGTTAACTGTATTCCTTGCACCTTGTTATTGACGATGAAACACAGAAATTGCATCGAATTAAATTCAAAAAGCACAATGCCAACTTAAGTACTAGAGGACTGACACCCTTACTTTCTATGATTTAAACCTCTCCTGTTAGTCCATTTTAGATTCCGATGCTTCACATCAGGTTTAGTGTATTCCTTGGACCTTCTTATTGACGATGAAACACAGAAATTGCATCCGAATTTAATACAAAAGGCACAATGCCGACCTAAGTACAAGAGGACTGATACTCTAACTTTCAATGATTTGAACCTCTCCTGTGAGTCCAGTTTTATATTCCGATGCTTCACTTGAGCTTTACTGAATACCTTGGACGTTCTTATTGACGTTGAAACACAGAAATTGCTTCGAATTATTTTCAAAAGGCACAATGCCGACTTAAGTACAAGAGGACTGACGCTCTAACTTTCTATGATTTGAACCTCTCCTGTGAGTCCAGTTTTAGATTCCGATGCTTCACTTCAGGTTTACTGTATCCCTTGGACCTTCTTATTGATGATGAAGCACAGAAATTAAATCGAAATAAATTCAAAAGGCACAATGCCGACTTAAGTACAAGAGGACTGACACTCTACCTTTCAATGATTTGAACCTCTCCTGTGTGTCCAGTTTTAGTTTCCGATGTTTCACTTTAGGTTTACTGTATACTTTGGACCTTCTAATTGACGATGAAGCACAGAAATTGCATCAGAAGTAAATTCAAAAGGCACAATATCGTCTTAGGTACAAGAGGACTGACACTCTAACTTTCAATGATTTGAACCTCTCCTGTGAGTCCAGTTTTAGATTCTGATGCTTCACTTCAGGTTTACTTTATCCCTTGGACCTTCTTATTGACAATGAAACACAGTAATTGCACCGAATTTAATACAAAAGGCACAATACCGACTTAAGTACAAGAGGACTGACACTCTAATTTTCTATGATTTGAACCTCTCCTGTGAGTCCAGTTTTAGATTCCGATGCTTCACTTCAGGTTTACTGTATCCCTTGGACCATTGTATTGACGATGAAACACAGACATTGCATCCGAATTTACTACAAAAGGCACAAGGGCGACCTAAGTACAAGAGGACTGACACTCTTACTTTCTATGATTTAAACCTGTCCTGTTAGACCAGTTTTAGATTCCGATGCTTCACATCAGGTTTAGTGTTGTCCTTACACCTTCTTATTGACTATGAAACGCAGAAATTGCATCCGAATTTAATACAAAAAGCACAATGCCGACTTAAGTACAAGAAGACTGACACTCTAACTTTCTATGATTTGAACCTCTCCTGTGAGTCCAGTTTTGGATTCCGATGCTTCACATCATGTTTAGTGTATTCCTTGGACCTTCTTATTGACGATGAAACACAGAAATTGCATCCGAATTTAATACAAAAGGCACAATGCTGACTTAAGTACAAGCCGACTGACACTCTAATTTTCAATGATTTGACCTCACCTGTGAGCCCAGTTTTAGATTCCGATGCTTCACTTCAGGTTTAGTGTATCATTTGGACCTTCTTATTGACGATAAAACACAGACATTGCATCCGAATTTAATGCAAAAGGCACAATGCCGACTTAAGTACAAGAGGACTGACACTATAACTTTCTATGATTTGAATCTCTCCTGTGAGTCCAGTTTTAGATTCCGATGCTTCACTTCAGGTTTACTGTATGACTTGGACTTTCTTATTGACGATGAAACACAGAAATTGCATCGGAATTAAATTCAAAAGGCACAATGCCGACTTAAGTACAAGAGGACTGACACTCTAACTTTCTATGATTTGAACCTCTCCTGTGAGTCCAGTTTTAGATTCCGATGCTTCACGTCAGGTTTACTGTATCCCTTGGACCTTCTTATTGACGATGAAACACAGAAATTGCATCCGAAATTAATACAAATGGCACAATGCCGACATAAGTACAAGAGGACTGATACTGTAACTGTCTATGATTTGAACCTCTCCTGTGAGTACAGTTTTAAATTCCGATGCTTCACTTCAGGTTTACTGTATACCGTGGACCTTCTTATTGACGACGAAACACAGAAATTGCATCGGAATTAAATTTAAGAGGCACAATGCCGACATAAGTACAAGAGGACTGACACTCTAACTTTCTATGATTTGAGCCTCCCCTGTGTGATCCAGTTTTAGATTCCGATGCTTCCCTTCAGGTTTACTGTATACCTTGGACCTTCTTATTGACGATGAAACTTTTTTATTGCATCGAATTAAATTCAAAAGGCACAATGCCGTCTTAAGTACAAGAGGACTGACACTCTAACTTTCAATGATTTGAACCTCTCCTGTGAGTACAGTTTTAGATTCTGATGCTTCACTTCAGGTTTACTTTATCACTTGGTCCTTCTTATTGACGATGAAACACAGAAATTGCATCCCAATTTAATACAAAAGGCACAATGCCGACTTAAGTACAAGAGGACTGACACTCTAACTTTCTATGATTTGAACCTCTCCTGTGAGTCCAGTTTTAGATTCCGATGCTACACTTCAGGTTTACTGTATACCTTGGACCTTCTTATTGACGGCGAAACACAGAAATTGCATCGGAATTAAATTCAAAAGGCACAATGCCGACTTAAGTACAAGAGGACTGACACTCTAAATTTCTATGATTTGAACCTCTCCTGTGAGTCCGGTTTTGGATTCCGATGCTTCACTTCAGGTTAACTGTATTCCTTGCACCTTGTTATTGACGATGAAACACAGAAATTGCATCCGAATTTAATACAAAAGGCACAATGCCGACTTATGTACAAGAGGACTGACACTCTAACTTTCTATGATTTGAACCACTCCTGTGAGTACAGTTTTAGATTCCGATGCTTCACTTCAGGTTTACTGTATACCTTGGACCTTCTTATTGATGGCGAAACACAGAAATTGCATCGGAATTAAATTCAAAAGGCACAATGCCGACTTAAGTACAAGAGGCCTGACACTCTAAATTTATATGATTTGAACCTCTCCTGTGAGTCCGGTTTTGGATTCCGATGCTTCACTTCAGGTTTACTGTATCCCTTGCACCTTGTTATTGACGATGAAACACAGAAATTGCATCCGAATTTAATACAAAAGTCACAATGCCGACTTAAGTACAAGAGGACTGGCACTCTAACTTTCTATGAATTGATCCTCTCCTGTGAGTCCAGTTTTAAATTCCGATGCTTCACTTCAGGTTTACTGTATCCCTTGGACCTTCTTATTGACGATGAAACACAGAAATTGCATCGAATTAAATTCAAAAGGCACAATGCCGACTTAAGTACGAGAGGACTGACACTCTAACTTTCTATGATTTGGACCTCTCCTGTGAGTCCACTTTTAGATTCCGATGCTTCACTTCATGTTTACTTTATACCTTGGACCTTCTTATTGACGATGAAACACAGAAATTGCATCCGAATTTAATACAAAAGGCACAATGCCGACCTAAGTACAAGAGGACTGACACTCTAACTTTCAATGATTTGAACCTCTCCTGTGAGTCCAGTTTTATATTCCGATGCTTCACTTGAGCTTTACTGTATACCTTGGACGTTCTTATTGACGATGAAACACAGAAATTGCTTCGAATTATTTTCAAAAGGCACAATGCCGACTTAAGTACAAGAGGACTGACACTCTAAATTTCTATGATTTGATCCTCTCCTCTGAGTCCAGGTTTAGATTCCGATGCTTCACTTCAGGTTTACTGTATCCCTTGAACCTCCTGATTGACGATGAAACACAGTAATTACATCTGAACTGAATTCAAAATCACAATGCCGACTTAAGTACAAGAGGACTGACACTCTAACTTTCTATGATTTGAACCCCTCCTGTGAGTCCAGTTTTAGTTTCCGATGCGTCACTTCAGGTTTACTGTATCCCTTGGACCGTCTTATTGACGATGAAACACTGAAATTGCATCCGAATTTAATGCAAAAGGCACATTGCCGACTTAAGAACAAGAGGACTGACACTCTAACTTTCTATGATATGAACCTCTCCTGTGAGTCCAGTTTTAGATTCCGATGCTTTACTTCCGGTTTACTGTATGACTTGGACCTTCTTATTGAGAATGAAACACAGAAATTGCATCCGAATTAAATTCAAAAGGCACAATGCCGACTTAAGTACAAGAGGACTGACACTCTAACTTTCTATGATTTGAACCTCTACTGTGAGTCCAGTTTTAGATTCCGATGCTTCACTTCGGGTTTACTGTATATCTTGGACCTTCTTATTGACGACGAAACACAGAAATTGCATCGGAATGAAATTCAAAAAGCACAATTCCGACTTAAGTACAAGAGGACTGACACTCAATGATTTGAACCTCTCCTGTGAGTCTAGTTTTTGGTTCCGATCTTCACTTCAGGTTTACTGTATACCTTGGAACTTCTATGGACGATGAAACACAGAAATTGCATCGAATTAAATTCAAAAAGCACAATGCCGACGTAAGTACTAGAGGACTGACACCCTTACTTTCTATGATTTACACCTCTCCTGTTAGTCCATTTTAGATTCCGATGCTTCACATCAGGTTTAGTGTATTCCTTGGACCTTCTTATTGACGATGAAACACAGAAATTGCATCCGAATTTAATACAAAAGGCACAATGCCGACCTAAGTACAAGAGGACTGACACTCTAACTTTCAATGATTTGAACCTCTCCTGTGAGTCCAGTTTTATATTCCGATGCTTCACTTGAGCTTTACGGTATACCTTGGACGTTCTTATTGACGATGAAACACAGAAATTGCTTCGAATTATTTTCAAAAGGCACAATGCCGACTTAAGTACAAGAGGAGTGACACTCTAACTTTCTATGATTTGAACCTCTCCTGTGAGTCCAGTTTTAGATTCCGATGCTTCACGTCAGGTTTACTGTATCCCTTGGACCTTCTTATTGACGATGAAACTCAGTAATTCCATCCGAAATTAATACAAATAACACAATGCCGACTTAAGTGCAAGAGGACTGATACTCTAACTGTCTATGATTTGAACCTCTCCTGTGAGTACAGTTTTAAATTCCGATGCTTCACTTCAGGTTTACTGTATACCTTGGACCTTCTTATTGACGACGAAACACAGAAATTGCATCGGAAATAATTTAAGAGGCACAATGCCGACTTAAGTACAAGAGGACTGACACTCTAACTTTCTATGATTTGAGCCTCCCCTGTGTGATCCAGTTTCAGATTCCGATGCTTCCCTTCAGGTTAACTGTATACCTTGGACCTTCTTATTGACGATGAAGCACAGAAATTGCATCGGAAATAGATTCAAAAGGCACAATGCCGACTTAAGTACATGAGGACTGACACTCTTACTTTCTTTCATTTTAACCTCTCCTGTGAGTCCAGTTTTAGATTCGGATTCTTCACTTCATGTTTACTGTATCCCTTGGACCTTCTTATTGACGATGAAACACAGAAATTGCATCCTCATTTAATACAAAAGGCACAATGCCGACTTAAGTACAAGAGGACTGACACTCTAACATTCTACGATTTGAACCTCTCCTGTGAGTCCAGTTTTAGTTTCCGATGCTTCACATCAGGTTACTGTATACCTTGGACCTTCTTATTGACGATCGAATTAAATTCAAAAGGCACCATGCCATCTTAAGTACAAGAGGACTGACACTCTAATTTTCTATGATTTGAACCTCTCCTGTGAGTCCACTTTTAGATTCCGATGCTGCACTTCAGGTTTACTGTATCCCTTGGACCATCGTATTGACGATGAAACACAGACATTGCATCCGAATTTAATACAAAAGGCACAATGCCGACCTAAGTACAAGAGGACTGACAATCTTACTTTCTATGTGTTAAACCTCTCCTGTTAGTCCAGTTTTAGATTCCGATGCTTCACATCAGGTTTAGTGTATTCCTTGGACCCTCTTATTGACGATGAAACACAGAAATTGCATCCGAATTTAATACAAAAGGCACAATGCCGACTTAAGTACAAGAGGACTGAAACTCTAATTTTCTATGATATGAACCTCTCCTGTGAGTCCAGTTTTAGATTCCGATGCTTCACTTCAGGTTTACTGTATCCCTTGGACATTCTTATTGATGATGAAGCACAGAAATTAAATCGAAATAAATTCAAAAGGCACAATGCCGACGTAAGTACAAGAGGACTGACACTCTAACATTCAATGATTTGAACCTCTCCTGTGTGTCCAGTTTTAGTTTCCGATGTTTCACTTTAGGTTTACTGTATACTTTGGACCTTCTAATTGACGATGAAGCACAGAAATTGCATCAGAAGTAAATGCAAAAGGCACAATGCCGACTTAAGTACAAGAGGACTGACACTCTTTCTTTCACTGATTTTAACCTCTCCTGTGAGTCCAGTTTTAGATTCCGATTCTTCACTTCAGGTTTACTGTATCCCTTGGACCGTCTTATTGACGATGAAACACAGAAATTGCATCCGCATTTAATACAAAAGGCACAAAGCCGACTTAAGTACAAGACGACTGACACTCTAATTTTCTATGATTTGAACCCCTCCAGTGAGTGCAGCTTTAAGTTCCGATGCTTCACTTCAGGTTTACTGTATACCTTGGACCTTCTTATTGACGATGAATCTTTTTTATTGCATCGAATTAAATTCAAAAAGCACAATGTCGTCTTAGGTACAAGAGGACTGACACTCTAACTTACAATGATTTGAACCTCTCCTGTGAGTCCAGTTTTAGATTCTGATGCTTCACTTCAGGTTTACTTTATCCCTTGGACCTTCTTCTTGACGATGAAACACAGTAATTGCACCGAATTTAATACAAAAGGCACAATACCGACTTAAGTACAAGAGGACTGACACTCTAACTTTCTATGATTTGAACCTCTCCTGTGAGTCCAGTTTTAGATTCCGATGCTTCACTTCAGGTTTACTGTATGACTTGGACCTTCTTATTGACGATGAAACACAGAAATTGCATCGGAATTAAATTCAAAAGGCACAATGCCGACTTAAGTACAAGAGGAGTGACACTCTAACTTTCTATGATTTGAACCTCTCCTGTGAGTCCAGTTTTAGATTCCGATGCTTCACGTCAGGTTTACTGTATCCCTTGGACCTTCTTATTGACGATGAAACTCAGTAATTCCATCCGAAATTAATACAAATAACACAATGCCGACTTAAGTACAAGAGGACTGATACTCTAACTGTCTATAATTTGAACCTCTCCTGTGAGTACAGTTTTAAATTCCGATGCTTCACTTCAGGTTTACTGTATACCTTGGACCTTCTTATTGACGACGAAACACAGAAATTGCATCGGAAATAATTTAAGAGGCACAATGCCGACTTAAGTACAAGAGGACTGACACTCTAACTTTCTATGATTTGTGCCTCCCCTGTGTGATCCAGTTTTAGATTCCGATGCTTCCCTTCAGGTTAACTGTATACCTTGGACCTTCTTATTGACGATGAAGCACAGAAATTGCATCGGAAATAAATTCAAAAGGCACAATGCCGATTTAAGTACATGAGGACTGACACTCTTACTTTCTTTCATTTTAACCTCTCCTGTGAGTCCAGTTTTAGATTCGGATTCTTCACTTCATGTTTACTGTATCCCTTGGACCTTCTTATTGACGATGAAACACAGAAATTGCATCCGCATTTAATACAAAAGGCACAATGCCGACTTAAGTACAAGAGGACTGACACTCTAATTTTCTATGATATGAACCCCTCCTGTGAGTCCAGTTTTAGATTCCGATGCTTCACTTCAGGTTTACTGTATCCCTTGGACCTTCTTATTGATGATGAAGCACAGAAATTAAATCGAAATAAATTCAAAAGGCACAATGCCGACGTAAGTACAAGAGGACTGACACTCTAGCATTCAATGATTTGAACCTCTCCTGTGTGTCCAGTTTTAGTTTCCGATGTTTCACTTTAGGTTTACTGTATACTTTGGACCTTCTAATTGACGATGAAACACAGTAATTGCACCGAATTTAATACAAAAGGCACAATACCGACTTAAGTACAAGAGGACTGACACTCTAATTTTCTATGATTAGAACCTCTCCTGTGAGTCCAGTTTTAGATTCCGATGCTTCACTTCAGGTTTACTGTATCCCTTGGACCATTGTATTGACGATGAAACACAGACATTGCATCCGAATTTACTACAAAAGGCACAATGGTGACCTAAGTACAAGAGGACTGACACTCTTACTTTCTATGATTTAAACCTGTCCAGTTAGACCAGTTTTAGATTCCGATGCTTCACATCAGGTTTAGTGTTGTCCTTGGACCTTCTTATTGACGACGAAACGCAGAAATTGCATCCGAATTTAATACAAAAGGCACAATGCCGACTTTAGTACAAGAAGACTGACACTCTAACTTCCTATGATTTGAACCTCTCCTGTGAGTCCAGTTTTGGATTCCGATGGTTCACATCATGTTTAGTGTATTCCTTGGACCTTCTTATTGACGATGAAGCACAGAAATTGCATCCGAATTTAATACAAACGGCACAATGCCGACTTAAGTACAAGCCGACTGACACTCTAATTTTCAATGATTTGACCTCACCTGTGAGTCCAGTTTTACATTCCGATGCTTCACTTCAGGTTTAGTGTATCATTTGGACCTTCTTATTGACGATGAAACACAGACATTGCATCCGAATTTAATGCAAAAGGCACAATGCCGACTTAAGTACAAGAGGACTGACACTCTAACTTTCTATGATTTGAACCTCTCCTGTGAGTCCAGTTTTAGATTCCGATGCTTCACTTCAGGTTTACTGTATGACTTGGACCTTCTTATTGACGATGAAACACAGAAATTGCATCGGAATTAAATTCAAAAGGCACAATGCCGACTTAAGTACAAGAGGAGTGACACTCTAACTTTCTATGATTTGAACCTCTCCTGTGATTCCAGTTTTAGATTCCGATGCTTCACGTCAGGTTTACTGTATCCCTTGGACCTTCTTATTGACGATGAAACTCAGAAATTCCATCCGAAATTAATACAAATAACACAATGCCGACTTAAGTACAAGAGGACTGATACTCTAACTGTCTATGATTTGAACCTCTCCTGTGAGTACAGTTTTAAATTCCGATGCTTCACTTCAGGTTTACTGTATACCTTGGACCTTCTTATTGACGACGAAACACAGAAATTGCATCGGAATTAAATTTAAGAGGCACAATGCCGACTTAAGTACAAGAGGACTGACACTCTAACTTTCTATGATTTGAGCCTCCCCTGTGTGATCCAGTTTTAGATTCCGATGCTTCCCTTCAGGTTAACTGTATACCTTGGACCTTCTTATTGACGATGAAGCACAGAAATTGCATCGGAAATAAATTCAAAAGGCACAATGCCGACTTAAGTACATGAGGACTGACACTCTTACTTTCTTTCACTTTAACCTCTCCTGTGAGTCCAGTTTTAGATTCGGATTCTTCACTTCATGTTTACTGTATCCCTTGGACCTTCTTATTGACGATGAAACACAGAAATTGCATCCGCATTTAATACAAAAGGCACAATGCCGACTTAAGTACAAGAGGACTGACACTCTAACATTCTATGATTTGAACCTCTCCTGTGAGTCCAGTTTTAATTTCCGATGCTTCACTTCAGGTTACTGTATACCTTGGACCTTCTTATTGACGATCGAATTAAATTCAAAAGGCACCATGCCGTCTTAGGCACAAGAGGACTGACACTCTAACTTTCAATGATTTGAACCTCTCCTGTGAGTCCAATTTTAGATTCTGATGCTTCACTTCAGGTTTACTTTATCCCTTGGACCTTCTTTTTGACGATGAAACACAGAAATTGCATCCGAATTTAATACAAAAGGCACAATGCCGACTTAAGTACAAGAGGACTGACACTCTAATTTTCTATGATTTGAACCTCTCCTGTGAGTCCAGTTTTAGATTCCGATGCTGCACTTCAGGTTTACTGTATCCCTTGGACCATCGTATTGACGATGAAACACAGACATTGCATCCGAATTTAATACAAAAGGCACAATGCCGACCTAAGTACAAGAGGACTGACAATCTTACTTTCTATGTGTTAAACCTCTCCTGTTAGTCCAGTTTTAGATTCCGATGCTTCACATCAGGTTTAGTGTATTCCTTGGACCCTCTTATTGACGATGAAACACAGAAATTGCATCCGAATTTAATACAAAAGGCACAATGCCGACTTAAGTACAAGAGGACTGACACTCTAACTTTCTATGATTTGAGCCTCCCTGTGTGATCCAGTTTTAGATTCTGATGCTTCACTTCAGGTTTACTGTATCCCTTGGACCTTCTTATTGACGATAAAACACAGAAATTGCATCCGAATTTAATACAAAAGGCACAATGCCGACCTAAGTACAAGAGGACTGACACTCTGACTTTCTATGATTTTAACCTCTCCTGTGAGTCCAGTTTTAGATTCCGATGCTTCACTTCAGGTTTACTGTATACCTTGGACCTTCTTATTGACGATGAAGCACAGAAATTGCATCGGAAATAAATTGAAAAGGCACAATGCTGACTTAAGTACAAGAGGACTGACACTCTTACTTTCATTGATTTGAACCTCTCCTGTGAGTCCAGTATTAGATTCCGATGCTTCACTTCAGGTTTAGTGCATCCTTTGGACCATCTTATTGACGATGAAACACAGAAATTGCATCCGAATTTAATACAAAAGGCGCAATGCCGACCTAAGTACAAGAGGACTGACACTCTAACTTTCAATGGTTTTAACCCCTCCTGTGAGTCCAGTTTTAGATTCCGATTCTCCACTTCAGGTTTACTGTATCCCTTGGACCTTCTTATTGACGATGAAACACAGAAATTGCATCGAATTAAATTCAAAAAGCACAATACCGACTTAAGTACAAGAGGAATATCACTCTAACTTTCTATTATTTGAACCTCTCCTGTGTGTCCAGTTTTTGATTCCGATGTTTCACTTCAGGTTTACTGTATACCTTGGAACTTCTTACTGACGATAAAGCATAGAAATTGCATCGGAAATAAATTCAAAAAGCACAATGCCGACTTAAGTACAAGGGGAATGACACTCTAACTTTCTATGATTTGAACATCTCCTGTGAGTCCAGTTTAAGATTCCGATGCTTCACATCAGGTTTAGTTTATTCCTTGGACCTTCTTATTGACGATGAAACACAGAAATTGCATCCGAATTTAATACAAAAGGCACAATGCCGACTCTAGTACAAGAAGACTGACACTCTAATTTTCTATGATTTGAACCTCTCCTGTGAGTCCAGTTTTAGTTTCCGATGCTTCACTTCAGGTTTACTGTATACCTTGGACCTTCTTATTGACGACGAAACACAGAAATTGCATCGGAATTAAATTCAAAAATCACAATGCCAACTTAAGTACAAGAGGACTGACACTCTAACTTACTATGATTTGAGCCTCCCTGTGTGATCCAGTTTTAGATTCCGATGCTTCACTTCAGGTTTACTGTATGCCTTGGACCTTCTCATTGACGATGAAACACAGAAATTGCATCCGAATTTAATACAAAAGGCACAATGCCGACCTAAGTACAATAGGACTGAAACTCTGACCTTCTATGATTTTAACCTCTCCTGTGAGTCCAGTTTTAGATTCCGATGCTTCACTTCAGGTTTACTGTATACCTTGGACCTTCTTATTGACGATGAAACACAGAAATTGCATCGAATTAAATTCAAAAAGCACAATGCCGACTTAAGTACAAGAGGAATGACACTCTAACTTTCTATTATTTGAACCTCTCCTGTGAGTCCAGTTTTAGTTTCCGATGCTTCACTTCAGGTTACTGTATACGTTGGACCTTCTTATTGACGATCGAATTAAATTCAAAAGGCACAATGCCGTCTTAAGTACAAGAGGCCTGACACTCTAACTTTCAATGATTTGAACCTCTCCAGTGAGTCCAATTTTAGATTCCGATTCTCCACTTCAGGTTTACTGTGTCCCTTGGACCTTCTTATTGACGATGAAACACAGAAATTGCATCGAATTAAATTCAAAAAGCACAATGCCGACTTAAGTACAAGAGGAATGACACTCTAACTTTCTATTATTTGAACCTCTCCTGTGAGTCCAGTTTTAGATTCCGATGCTTCACTTCAAGTTTACTGTATCCCTTGGACCATCGTATTGACGATGAAACACAGACATTGCATCTGAATTTAATACAAAAGGCACAATGGCGACCTAAGTACAAGGGGACTGACACTCTTACTTTCTATGATTTAAACCTCTCCTGTTAGTCCAGTTTTAGATTCCGATTCTTCACATCAGGTTTAGTGTATTTCTTGGACCTTCTTATTGACGATGAAACACAGAAATTGCATCCGAATTTAATACAAAAGGCACAATGCCGACTTAAGTACAAGGAGACTGACACTCTAACTTTCTATGATTTCAACATCTCCTGTGAGTCCAGTTTAAGATTCCGATGCTTCACATCAGGTTTAGTGTATTCCTAGGACCTACTTATTGACGATGAAACACAGAAATTGCATCCGAACTTAATACGAAAGGCACAATGCCGACTTTAGTACAAGAAGACTGACACTCTTACTTTCTATGATTTAAACCTGTCCAGTTAGACCAGTTTTAGATTCCGATGCTTCACATCAGGTTTAGTGTTGTCCTTGGACCTTCTTATTGACGACGAAACGCAGAAATTGCATCCGAATTTAATACAAAAGGCACAATGCCGACTTTAGTACAAGAAGACTGACACTCTAACTTCCTATGATTTGAACCTCTCCTGTGAGTCCAGTTTTGGATTCCGATGGTTCACATCATGTTTAGTGTATTCCTTGGACCTTCTTATTGACGATGAAGCACAGAAATTGCATCCGAATTTAATACAAAAGGCACAATGCCGACTTAAGTACAAGCCGACTGACACTCTAATTTTCAATGATTTGACCTCACCTGTGAGTCCAGTTTTACATTCCGATGCTTGACTTCAGGTTTAGTGTATCATTTGGACCTTCTTATTGACGATGAAACACAGACATTGCATCCGAATTTAATGCAAAAGGCAGAATGCCGACTTAAGTACAAGAGGACTGACACTCTAACTTTCTATGATTTGAACCTCTCCTGTGAGTCCAGTTTTAGATTCCGATGCTTCACTTCAGGTTTACTGTATGACTTGGACCTTCTTATTGACGATGAAACACAGAAATTGCATCGGAATTAAATTCAAAAGGCACAATGCCGACTTAAGTACAAGAGGAGTGACACTCTAACTTTCTATGATTTGAACCTTTCCTGTGATTCCAGTTTTAGATTCCGATGCTTCACGTCAGGTTTACTGTATCCCTTGGACCTTCTTATTGACGATGAAACTCAGAAATTCCATCCGAAATTAATACAAATAACACAATGCCGACTTAAGTACAAGAGGACTGATACTCTAACTGTCTATGATTTGAACCTCTCCTGTGAGTACAGTTTTAAATTCCGATGCTTCACTTCAGGTTTACTGTATACCTTGGACCTTCTTATTGACGACGAAACACAGAAATTGCATCGGAATTAAATTTAAGAGGCACAATGCCGACTTAAGTACAAGAGGACTGACACTCTAACTTTCTATGATTTGAGCCTCCCCTGTGTGATCCAGTTTTAGATTCCGATGCTTCCCTTCAGGTTAACTGTATACCTTGGACCTTCTTATTGACGATGAAGCACAGAAATTGCATCGGAAATAAATTCAAAAGGCACAATGCCGACTTAAGTACATGAGGACTGACACTCTTACTTTCTTTCACTTTAACCTCTCCTGTGAGTCCAGTTTTAGATTCGGATTCTTCACTTCATGTTTACTGTATCCCTTGGACCTTCTTATTGACGATGAAACACAGAAATTGCATCCGCATTTAATACAAAAGGCACAATGCCGACTTAAGTACAAGAGGACTGACACTCTAACATTCTATGATTTGAACCTCTCCTGTGAGTCCAGTTTTAATTTCCGATGCTTCACTTCAGGTTACTGTATACCTTGGACCTTCTTATTGACGATCGAATTAAATTCAAAAGGCACCATGCCGTCTTAGGCACAAGAGGACTGACACTCTAACTTTCAATGATTTGAACCTCTCCTGTGAGTCCAATTTTAGATTCTGATGCTTCACTTCAGGTTTACTTTATCCCTTGGACCTTCTTTTTGACGATGAAACACAGAAATTGCATCCGAATTTAATACAAAAGGCACAATGCCGACTTAAGTACAAGAGGACTGACACTCTAATTTTCTATGATTTGAACCTCTCCTGTGAGTCCAGTTTTAGATTCCGATGCTGCACTTCAGGTTTACTGTATCCCTTGGACCATCGTATTGACGATGAAACACAGACATTGCATCCGAATTTAATACAAAAGGCACAATGCCGACCTAAGTACAAGAGGACTGACAATCTTACTTTCTATGTGTTAAACCTCTCCTGTTAGTCCAGTTTTAGATTCCGATGCTTCACATCAGGTTTAGTGTATCCCTTGGACCCTCTTATTGACGATGAAACACAGAAATTGCATCCGAATTTAATACAAAAGGCACAATGCCGACTTAAGTACAAGAGGACTGACACTCTAACTTTCTATGATTTGAGCCTCCCTGTGTGATCCAGTTTTAGATTCTGATGCTTCACTTCTGGTTTACTGTATCCCTTGGACCTTCTTATTGACGATAAAACACAGAAATTGCATCCGAATTTAATACAAAAGGCACAATGCCGACCTAAGTACAAGAGGACTGACACTCTGACTTTCTATGATTTTAACCTCTCCTGTGAGTCCAGTTTTAGATTCCGATGCTTCACTTCAGGTTTACTGTATACCTTGGACCTTCTTATTGACGATGAAGCACAGAAATTGCATCGGAAATAAATTGAAAAGGCACAATGCTGACTTAAGTACAAGAGGACTGACACTCTTACTTTCATTGATTTGAACCTCTCCTGTGAGTCCAGTATTAGATTCCGATGCTTCACTTCAGGTTTAGTGCATCCTTTGGACCATCTTATTGACGATGAAACACAGAAATTGCATCCGAATTTAATACAAAAGGCGCAATGCCGACCTAAGTACAAGAGGACTGACACTCTAACTTTCAATGGTTTTAACCCCTCCTGTGAGTCCAGTTTTAGATTCCGATTCTCCACTTCAGGTTTACTGTATCCCTTGGACCTTCTTATTGACGATGAAACACAGAAATTGCATCGAATTAAATTCAAAAAGCACAATACCGACTTAAGTACAAGAGGAATATCACTCTAACTTTCTATTATTTGAACCTCTCCTGTGTGTCCAGTTTTTGATTCCGATGTTTCACTTCAGGTTTACTGTATACCTTGGAACTTCTTACTGACGATAAAGCATAGAAATTGCATCGGAAATAAATTCAAAAAGCACAATGCCGACTTAAGTACAAGGGGAATGACACTCTAACTTTCTATGATTTGAACATCTCCTGTGAGTCCAGTTTAAGATTCCGATGCTTCACATCAGGTTTAGTTTATTCCTTGGACCTTCTTATTGACGATGAAACACAGAAATTGCATCCGAATTTAATACAAAAGGCACAATGCCGACTCTAGTACAAGAAGACTGACACTCTAATTTTCTATGATTTGAACCTCTCCTGTGAGTCCAGTTTTAGTTTCCGATGCTTCACTTCAGGTCTACTGTATACCTTGGACCTTCTTATTGACGACGAAACACAGAAATTGCATCGGAATTAAATTCAAAAATCACAATGCCAACTTAAGTACAAGAGGACTGACACTCTAACTTACTATGATTTGAGCCTCCCTGTGTGATCCAGTTTTAGATTCCGATGCTTCACTTCAGGTTTACTGTATGCCTTGGACCTTCTCATTGACGATGAAACACAGAAATTGCATCCGAATTTAATACAAAAGGCACAATGCCGACCTAAGTACAATAGGACTGAAACTCTGACCTTCTATGATTTTAACCTCTCCTGTGAGTCCAGTTTTAGATTCCGATGCTTCACTTCAGGTTTACTGTATACCTTGGACCTTCTTATTGACGATGAAACACAGAAATTGCATCGAATTAAATTCAAAAAGCACAATGCCGACTTAAGTACAAGAGGAATGACACTCTAACTTTCTATTATTTGAACCTCTCCTGTGAGTCCAGTTTTAGTTTCCGATGCTTCACTTCAGGTTACTGTATACGTTGGACCTTCTTATTGACGATCGAATTAAATTCAAAAGGCACAATGCCGTCTTAAGTACAAGAGGCCTGACACTCTAACTTTCAATGATTTGAACCTCTCCAGTGAGTCCAATTTTAGATTCCGATTCTCCACTTCAGGTTTACTGTGTCCCTTGGACCTTCTTATTGACGATGAAACACAGAAATTGCATCGAATTAAATTCGAAAAGCACAATGCCGACTTAAGTACAAGAGGAATGACACTCTAACTTTCTATTATTTGAACCTCTCCTGTGAGTCCAGTTTTAGATTCCGATGCTTCACTTCAAGTTTACTGTATCCCTTGGACCATCGTATTGACGATGAAACACAGACATTGCATCTGAATTTAATACAAAAGGCACAATGGCGACCTAAGTACAAGGGGACTGACACTCTTACTTTATATGATTTAAACCTCTCCTGTTAGTCCAGTTTTAGATTCCGATTCTTCACATCAGGTTTAGTGTATTTCTTGGACCTTCTTATTGACGATGAAACACAGAAATTGCATCCGAATTTAATACAAAAGGCACAATGCCGACTTAAGTACAAGGAGACTGACACTCTAACTTTCTATGATTTCAACATCTCCTGTGAGTCCAGTTTAAGATTCCGATGCTTCACATCAGGTTTAGTGTATTCCTAGGACCTACTTATTGACGATGAAACACAGAAATTGCATCCGAACTTAATACGAAAGGCACAATGCCGACTTTAGTACAAGAAGACTGACACTCTATTATTCTATGATTTGAACCTCTCCTGTGAGTCCAGTTTTAGTTTCCGATGCTTCACTTCAGGTTTACTGTATAGTTTGGACCTTCTTATTGACGACGAAACACAGAAATTGCATCGGAATTAAAATTCAAAAGGCACAATGCGAACTTATGTACAAGAGGACTGACACTCTAACTTACTATGATTTGAGCCTCCCTGTGTGATCCAGTTTTAGATTCCGGTGCTTCACTTTAGGTTTACTGTATCCCTTGGACCTTCTTATTGACGATGAAACACAGAAATTGCATCCGAATTTAATACAAAAGGCACAATGCCGACCTAAGTACAAGAGGACTGACACTCTGACTTTCTATATTTTTAACCTCTCCTGTGAGTCCAGTTTTAGATTCCGATGCTTCACTTCAGGTTTACTGTACACCTTGGACCTTCTTATTGACGATGAAGCACAGAAATTGCATCGGAAATAAATTCAAAAGGCACAATGCCGACTTAAGTACAAGAGGAATGACACTCTAACTCTCTATGATTTGAACATCTCCTGTGAGTCCAGTTTAAGATTCCGATGCTTCACATCAGGTTTAGTTTATTCCTTGGACCTTCTTATTGACGATGAAACACAGAAATTGCATCCGAATTTAATACAAAAGGCACAATGCCGACTCTAGTACAAGAAGACTGACACTCTAATTTTCTATGATTTGAACCTCTCCTGTGAGTCCAGTTTTAGTTTCCGATGCTTCACTTCAGGTTTACTGTATACCTTGGACCTTCTTATTGACGACGAAACACAGAAATTGCATCGGAATTAAATTCAAAAGGCACAATGTCAACTTAAGTACAAGAGGACTGACACTCTAACTTACTATGATTTGAGCCTCCCTGTGTGATCCAGTTTTAGATTCCGATGCTTCACTTCTGGTTTACTGTATCCCTTGGACCTTCTCATTGACGATGAAACACAGAAATTGCATCCGAATTTAATACAAAAGGCACAATGCCGACCTAAGTACAAGAGGACTGACACACTGACTTTCTATGATTTTAACCTCTCCTGTGAGTCCAGTTTTAGATTCCGATGCTTCACTTCAGGTTTACTGTATACCTTGGACCTTCTTATTGATGATGAAGCACAGAAATTGCATCGGAAATAAATTCAAAAAGCACAATGCCGACTTACGTACAAGAGGACTGACACTCTTACTTTCTTTCATTTTAACCTCTCCTGTGAGGCTAGTTTTAGATTCGGATTCTTCACTTCAGGTTTACTGTATCCCTTGGACCTTCATATTGACGATGAAACACAGAAATTGCATCCGCATTTAATACAAAAGGCACAATGCCGACTTAAGTACAAGACGACTGACACTCTAACATTCTTTGATTTGAACCTCTCCTGTGAGTCCAGTTTTAGTTTCCGATGCTTCACTTCAGGTTACTGTATACGTTGGACCTTCTTATTGACGATCGAATTAAATTCAAAAGGCACAATGCCTCCTTAAGTACAAGAGGCCTGACACTCTAACTTTCAATGATTTGAACCTCTCCAGTCAGTCCAATTTTAGATTCCGATTCTCCACTTCAGGTTTACTGTATCCCTTGGACCTTCTTATTGACGATGAAACACAGAAATTGCATCGAATTAGATTCAAAAAGCACAATGCCGACTTAAGTACAAGAGGAATGACACTCTAACATTCTATGATTTGAACCTCTCCTGTGAGTCCAGATTTAGTTTCCGATTCTTCACTTTAGGTTTACTGTATCCCTTGGACCTTCTTATTGACGATGAAACACAGAAATTGCATCCGAATGTAATACAAAAGGCACAATGCCGACTTAAGTACATGACGACTGACACTCTAACATTCTATGATTTGAACCTCTCCTGTGAGTCCAGATTTAGTTTCCGATGCTTCACTTCAGGTTTACTGTATACCTTGGACCTTCTTATTGACGATGACACTTTTTTATTGCATCGAATTAAATTCAAAAGGCACAATGCCGTCTTAAGTACAAGAGGACTGACACTCTAAGTTTCAATGATTTGAACCTCTCCTGTGAGTCCAGTTTTAGATTCCGATGCTTCACTTCAGGTTTACTGTATCCCTTGGACCATCGTATTGACGATGAAACACAGACATTGCATCAGAATTTAATACAAAAGGCACAATGGCGACCTAAGTACAAGGGGACTGACACTCTTACTTTCTATGATTTAAACCTCTCCTGTTAGTCCAGTTTTAGATTCCGATGCTTCACATCAGGTTTAGTGTATTCCTTGGACCTTCTTATTGGCGATGAAACACAGAAATTGCATCCGAATTTAATACAAAAGGCACAATGCCGACTTAAGTACAAGGAGACTGACACTCTAACTTTCTATGATTTGAACATCTCCTGTGAGTCCAGTTTAAGATTCCGATGCTTCACATCAGGTTTAGTGTATTCCTAGGACCTACTTATTGACGATGAAACACAGAAATTGCATCCGAACTTAATACGAAAGGCACAATGCCGACTTTAGTACAAGAAGACTGACACTCTATTATTCTATGATTTGAACCTCTACTGTGAGTCCAGTTTTAGTTTCCGATGCTTCACTTCAGGTTTACTGTATACTTTGGACCTTCTTATTGACGACGAAACACAGAAATTGCATCGGAATTAAAATTCAAAAGGCACAATGCGAACTTATGTACAAGAGGACTGACACTCTAACTTACTATGATTTGAGCCTCCCTGTGTGATCCAGTTTTAGATTCCGGTGCTTCACTTTAGGTTTACTGTATCCCTTGGACCATCGTATTGACGATGAAACACAGACATTGCATCCGAATTTAATACACAAGGCACAATGCCGACCTAAGTACAAGAGGACTGACAATCTTACTTTCTACGAGTTAAACCTCTCCTGTTAGTCCAGTTTTAGATTCCGATGCTTCACATCAGGGTTAGTGTATTCCTTGGACCTTCTTATTGACGATGAAACACAGAAATTGCATCCGCATTTAATACAAAAGGCACAATGCCGACTTAAGTACAAGAGGACTGACACTCTAACTTTCTATGATTTGAGCCTCCCTGTGTGTTCCAGTTTTAGATTCTGATGCTTCACTTCATGTTTACTGTATCCCTTGGACCTTCTTATTGACGATGAAACACAGAAATTGCATTCGAATTTAATACAAAAGGCACAATGGCGACCTAAGTACAAGAGGACTGACACTCTGACTTTCTATGATTTTAACCTCTCCTGTGAGTCCAGTTTTAGATTCCGATGCTTCACTTCAGGTTTACTGTATACCTTGGACCTTCTTATTGACGATGAAGCACAGAAATTGCATCGGAAATAAATTCAAAAGGCACAATGCCGACTTAAGTACAAGAGGACTGACACTCTTACTTTCATTGATTTGAACCTCTCCTGTAAGTCCAGTATTAGATTCCTATGCTTCACTTCAGGTTTAGTGCATCCTTTGGACCTTCTTATTGACGATGAAA
This sequence comes from Schistocerca americana, assembly GCF_021461395.2. NCBI lineage: Eukaryota > Metazoa > Arthropoda > Insecta > Orthoptera > Acrididae > Schistocerca > Schistocerca americana. Next base: position 594,899,818 of record NC_060124.1, on the reverse strand, counting down.
CACAGAAATTGCATCCGAATTTAATACAAAAGGCACAATGCCGACCTACGTACAAGAGAACTGACACTCTAACTTTCAATGGTATTAACCTCTCCTGTGAGTCCAGTTTTAGATTCCGATTCTTCACTTCAGGTTTACTGTATCCCTTGGACCTACTTATTGACGATGAAACACAGAAATTGCATCGAATTAAATTCAAATACACAATGCCGACTTAAGTACAAGAGGAATGACACTCTAACTTTCTATTATTTGAACCTCTCCTGTGTGTCCAGTTTTAGATTCCGATGTTTCACTTCAGGTTTACTGTATACCTTGGACCTTCTTACTGACGATAAAGCATAGAAATTACATCGGAAATAAATTCAAAAAGCACATTGCCGACTTAAGTACAAGAGGACTGACACTCTTACTTTTATTGATTTTAACCTCTTCTGTGAGTCCAGCTTTAGATTCCGATTCTTCACTTCAGGTTTACTGTATCCCTTGGACCTTCTTATTGACGATGAAACACAGAAATTGCATCCGAATTTATTACAAAAGGCACAATGCCGACTTAAGTACAAGACGACTGACACTCTAACATTCTATGATTTGAACCTCTCCTGTGAGTCCAGATTTAGTTTCCGATGCTTCACTTCAGGTTTACTGTATACCTTGGACTTTCTTATTGACGATGAAACTTTTTTATTGCATCGAATTAAATTCAAAACGCACAATGCCGTCTTAAGTACAAGAGGACTGACACTCTAACTTTCAATGATTTGAACCTCTACTGTGAGTCCAGATTTAGATTCCGTTGCTTCACTTCAGGTTTACTGTATCCCTTGGACCATTGTATTGACGATGAAACACAGACATTGCATCCGAATTTAATACAAAAGGCACAATGCCGACTTTAGTACAAGAAGACTGACACTCTAATTTTCTATGATTTGAACCTCTCCTGTGAGTCCAGTTATAGTTTCCGATGCTTCACTTCAGGTTTACTGTATACCTTGGACCTTCTTATTGACGACGAAACACAGAAATTGCATCGGAATTAAATTCAAAAGGCACAATGCCAACTTAAGTACAAGAGGACTGACACTCTAACTTACTATGATTTGAGCCTCCCTGTGTGATCCAGTTTTAGATTCCGATGCTTCACTTCAGGTTTACTGTATCCACTGGACCTTCTTACTGACGATGAAACACAGTAATTGCATCCGAATTTAATACAAAAGGCACAATTCCGACCTATGTACAAGAGGATTGACACTCTGACTTTCTATGATTTTAACCTCTCCTGTGAGTCCAGTTTTAGATTCCGATGCTTCACTTCAGGTTTACTGTATACCTTGGACCTTCTTATTGACGATGAAGCACAAAAATTGCATCGGAACTAAATTCAAAAGGCACAATGCCGACTTAAGTACAAGAGGACTGACAATCTTACTTTCATTGATTTGAACCTCTCCTGTGAGTCCAGTTTTAGATTTCAATGCTTCACTTCAGGTTTACTGTATACCTTGGACCTTCTTATTGACGATGAAGCACAGAAATTGCATCGGAAATAAATTCAAAAGGCACAATGCCTACTTAAGTACAAGAGGACTGACACTCTTACTTTCATTGATTTGAACCTCTCCTGTAAATCCAGTATTAGATTCCGATGCTTCACTTCAGTTTTAGTGCATCCTTTGGACCTTCTTATTGACGATGAAACACAGAAATTGCATCCGAATTTAATGCAAAAGGCACAATGCCGACCCAAGTACAAGAGAACTGACACTCTAACTTTCAATGGTATTAACCTCTCCTGTGAGTCCAGTTTTAGATTCCGATTCTTCACTTCAGGTTTACTGTATCCCTTGGACCTACTTATTGACGATGAAACACAGAAATTGCATCGAATAAAATTCAAAAGCACAATGCCGACTTAAGTACAAGAGGAATGACACTCTAACTTTCTATTACTTGAACCTCTCCTGTGTGTCCAGTTTTAGATTCCGATGTTTCACTTCAGGTTTACTGTATACCTTGGACTTTCTTACTGACGATAAAGCATAGATATTACATCGGAAATAAATTCAAAAAGCACAATGCCGACTTAAGTACAAGAGGACTGACACTCTTACTTTCATTGATTTTAACCTCTCCTGTGAGTCCAGTTTTAGATTCCGATTCTTCACTTTAGGTTTAGTGTATACCTTGGACCTTCTTATTGACGATGAAACTTTTTTATTGCATCGAATTAAATTCAAAAGGCACAATGCTGTCTTAAGTACAAGAGGACTGACACTCTAACTTTCAAGGATTTGAACCTCTCCTGTGTGTCCAGTTTTAGATTCCGATGTTTCACTTCAGGTTTACTGTATACCTTGGACCTTCTTACTGACGATAAAGCATAGATATTACATCGGAAATATATTCAAAAAGCACAATGCCGACTTAAGTACAAGAGGACTGACACTCTTACTTTCATTGATTTTAACCTCTCCTGTGAGTCCAGTTTTAGATTCCGATTCTTCACTTTAGGTTTACTGTATACCTTGGACCTTCTTATTGACGATGAAACTTTTTTATTGCATCGAATTAAATTCAAAAGGCACAATGCCGTCTTAAGTACAAGAGGAATGACACTCTACCTTTCAAGGATTTGAACCTCTCCTGTGTGTCCAGTTTTAGATTCCGATGTTTCACTTCAGGTTTACTGTATACCTTGGACCTTCTTACTGACGATAAAGCATAGATATTACATCGGAAATAAATTCAAAAAGCACAATGCCGACTTAAGTACAAGAGGACTGACACTCTTACTTTCATTGATTTTAACCTCTCCTGTGAGTCCAGTTTTAGATTCCGATTCTTCACATCAGGTTTAGTGTATTCCTAGGACCTACTTATTGACGATGAAACACAGAAATTGCATCCGAACTTAATACGAAAGGCACAATGCCGACTTTAGTACAAGAAGACTGACACTCTATTATTCTATGATTTGAACCTCTACTGTGAGTCCAGTTTTAGTTTCCGATGCTTCACTTCAGGTTTACTGTATACTTTGGACCTTCTTATTGACGACGAAACACAGAAATTGCATCGGAATTAAAATTCAAAAGGCACAATGCGAACTTATGTACAAGAGGACTGACACTCTAACTTACTATGATTTGAGCCTCCCTGTGTGATCCAGTTTTAGATTCCGGTGCTTCACTTTAGGTTTACTGTATCCCTTGGACCTTCTTATTGACGATGAAACACAGAAATTGCATCCGAATTTAATACAAATGGCACAATGCCGACCTAAGTACAAGAGGACTGACACTCTGACTTTCTATGATTTTAACCACTCCTGTGAGTCCAGTTTTAGATTCCGATGCTTCACTTCAGGTTTACTGTACACCTTGGAGCTTCTTATTGACGATGAAGCACAGAAATTGCATCGGAAATAAATTCAATAGCACAATGCCGACTTAAGTACAAGAGGACTGACACTCTTACTTTCTTTCATTTTAACCTCTCCTGTGAGTCTAGTTTTGGATTCGGATTCTTCACTTCAGGTTTACTGTATCCCTTGGACCTTCTTATTGACGATGAGACACAGAAATTGCATCCACATTTAATACAAAAGGCACAATGCCGACTTAAGTACAAGACGACTGACACTCTAACATTCTATGATTTGAACCTCTCCTGTGAGTCCAGTTTTAGTTTCCGATGCTTCACTTCAGGTTAGTGTATACGTTGGACCTTCTTATTGACGATGAATTAAATTCAAAAGGCACAATGCCGTCTTAAGTACAAGAGGACTGACACTCTAACTTTCAATGATTTGAACCTCTCCTGTGAGTCCAATTTTAGATTCTGATGCTTCACTTCAGGTTTACTTTATCGCTTAGACCTTCTCTTTGACGATGAAACACAGAAATTGCATCCGAATTTAATACAAAAGGCACAATGCCGACTTAAGTACAAGAGGACTGACACTCTAATGTTCTATGATTTGAACCTCTCTTGTGAGTCCAGTTTTAGATTCCGATGCTTCACTTCAGGTTTACTGTATCCCTTGGACCATCGTATTGACGATGAAACACAGACATTGCATCCGAATTTAATACACAAGGCACAATGCCGACCTAAGTACAAGAGGACTGACAATCTTACTTTCTACGAGTTAAACCTCTCCTGTTAGTCCAGTTTTAGATTCCGATGCTTCACATCAGGGTTAGTGTATTCCTTGGACCTTCTTATTGACGATGAAACACAGAAATTGCATCCGCATTTAATACAAAAGGCACAATGCCGACTTAAGTACAAGAGGACTGACACTCTAACTTTCTATGATTTGAGCCTCCCTGTGTGTTCCAGTTTTAGATTCTGATGCTTCACTTCATGTTTACTGTATCCCTTGGACCTTCTTATTGACGATGAAACACAGAAATTGCATTCGAATTTAATACAAAAGGCACAATGGCGACCTAAGTACAAGAGGACTGACACTCTGACTTTCTATGATTTTAACCTCTCCTGTGAGTCCAGTTTTAGATTCCGATGCTTCACTTCAGGTTTACTGTATACCTTGGACCTTCTTATTGACGATGAAGCACAGAAATTGCATCGGAAATAAATTCAAAAGGCACAATGCCGACTTAAGTACAAGAGGACTGACACTCTTACTTTCATTGATTTGAACCTCTCCTGTAAGTCCAGTATTAGATTCCTATGCTTCACTTCAGGTTTAGTGCATCCTTTGGACCTTCTTATTGACGATGAAACACAGAAATTGCATCCGAATTTAATACAAAAGGCACAATGCCGACCTACGTACAAGAGAACTGACACTCTAACTTTCAATGGTATTAACCTCTCCTGTGAGTCCAGTTTTAGATTCCGATTCTTCACTTCAGGTTTACTGTATCCCTTGGACCTACTTATTGACGATGAAACACAGAAATTGCATCGAATTAAATTCAAATACACAATGCCGACTTAAGTACAAGAGGAATGACACTCTAACTTTCTATTATTTGAACCTCTCCTGTGTGTCCAGTTTTAGATTCCGATGTTTCACTTCAGGTTTACTGTATACCTTGGACCTTCTTACTGACGATAAAGCATAGAAATTACATCGGAAATAAATTCAAAAAGCACATTGCCGACTTAAGTACAAGAGGACTGACACTCTTACTTTTATTGATTTTAACCTCTTCTGTGAGTCCAGCTTTAGATTCCGATTCTTCACTTCAGGTTTACTGTATCCCTTGGACCTTCTTATTGACGATGAAACACAGAAATTGCATCCGAATTTATTACAAAAGGCACAATGCCGACTTAAGTACAAGACGACTGACACTCTAACATTCTATGATTTGAACCTCTCCTGTGAGTCCAGATTTAGTTTCCGATGCTTCACTTCAGGTTTACTGTATACCTTGGACTTTCTTATTGACGATGAAACTTTTTTATTGCATCGAATTAAATTCAAAACGCACAATGCCGTCTTAAGTACAAGAGGACTGACACTCTAACTTTCAATGATTTGAACCTCTACTGTGAGTCCAGATTTAGATTCCGTTGCTTCACTTCAGGTTTACTGTATCCCTTGGACCATTGTATTGACGATGAAACACAGACATTGCATCCGAATTTAATACAAAAGGCACAATGCCGACTTTAGTACAAGAAGACTGACACTCTAATTTTCTATGATTTGAACCTCTCCTGTGAGTCCAGTTTTAGTTTCCGATGCTTCACTTCAGGTTTACTGTATACCTTGGACCTTCTTATTGACGACGAAACACAGAAATTGCATCGGAATTAAATTCAAAAGGCACAATGCCAACTTAAGTACAAGAGGACTGACACTCTAACTTACTATGATTTGAGCCTCCCTGTGTGATCCAGTTTTAGATTCCGATGCTTCACTTCAGGTTTACTGTATCCCCTGGACCTTCTTACTGACGATGAAACACAGTAATTGCATCCGAATTTAATACAAAAGGCACAATTCCGACCTATGTACAAGAGGATTGACACTCTGACTTTCTATGATTTTAACCTCTCCTGTGAGTCCAGTTTTAGATTCCGATGCTTCACTTCAGGTTTACTGTATACCTTGGACCTTCTTATTGACGATGAAGCACAAAAATTGCATCGGAACTAAATTCAAAAGGCACAATGCCGACTTAAGTACAAGAGGACTGACAATCTTACTTTCATTGATTTGAACCTCTCCTGTGAGTCCAGTTTTAGATTTCAATGCTTCACTTCAGGTTTACTGTATACCTTGGACCTTCTTATTGACGATGAAGCACAGAAATTGCATCGGAAATAAATTCAAAAGGCACAATGCCTACTTAAGTACAAGAGGACTGACACTCTTACTTTCATTGATTTGAACCTCTCCTGTAAATCCAGTATTAGATTCCGATGCTTCACTTCAGTTTTAGTGCATCCTTTGGACCTTCTTATTGACGATGAAACACAGAAATTGCATCCGAATTTAATGCAAAAGGCACAATGCCGACCCAAGTACAAGAGAACTGACACTCTAACTTTCAATGGTATTAACCTCTCCTGTGAGTCCAGTTTTAGATTCCGATTCTTCACTTCAGGTTTACTGTATCCCTTGGACCTACTTATTGACGATGAAACACAGAAATTGCATCGAATAAAATTCAAAAGCACAATGCCGACTTAAGTACAAGAGGAATGACACTCTAACTTTCTATTACTTGAACCTCTCCTGTGTGTCCAGTTTTAGATTCCGATGTTTCACTTCAGGTTTACTGTATACCTTGGACTTTCTTACTGACGATAAAGCATAGATATTACATCGGAAATAAATTCAAAAAGCACAATGCCGACTTAAGTACAAGAGGACTGACACTCTTACTTTCATTGATTTTAACCTCTCCTGTGAGTCCAGTTTTAGATTCCGATTCTTCACTTTAGGTTTAGTGTATACCTTGGACCTTCTTATTGACGATGAAACTTTTTTATTGCATCGAATTAAATTCAAAAGGCACAATGCTGTCTTAAGTACAAGAGGACTGACACTCTAACTTTCAAGGATTTGAACCTCTCCTGTGTGTCCAGTTTTAGATTCCGATGTTTCACTTCAGGTTTACTGTATACCTTGGACCTTCTTACTGACGATAAAGCATAGATATTACATCGGAAATATATTCAAAAAGCACAATGCCGACTTAAGTACAAGAGGACTGACACTCTTACTTTCATTGATTTTAACCTCTCCTGTGAGTCCAGTTTTAGATTCCGATTCTTCACTTTAGGTTTACTGTATACCTTGGACCTTCTTATTGACGATGAAACTTTTTTATTGCATCGAATTAAATTCAAAAGGCACAATGCCGTCTTAAGTACAAGAGGAATGACACTCTACCTTTCAAGGATTTGAACCTCTCCTGTGTGTCCAGTTTTAGATTCCGATGTTTCACTTCAGGTTTACTGTATACCTTGGACCTTCTTACTGACGATAAAGCATAGATATTACATCGGAAATAAATTCAAAAAGCACAATGCCGACTTAAGTACAAGAGGACTGACACTCTTACTTTCATTGATTTTAACCTCTCCTGTGAGTCCAGTTTTAGATTCCGATGCTTCACTTCAGGTTTACTGTATCCCTTGGACCATCGTATTGACGATGAAACACAGACATTGCATCCGAATTTAATACAAAACGCACAATGGCGACCTAAGTACAAGAGGACTGACACTCTTACTTTCTATGATTTAAACCTCTCCTGTTAGTCCAGTTATAGATTCCGATGGTTCACATCAGGTTTAGTGTATTCCTTGGACCTTCTTATTGACGATGAAACACAGAAATTGCATCCGAATGTAATACAAAAGGCACAATGCCGACTTAAGTACAAGAAGACTGACTCTCTAACTTTCTATGATTAGAACAATTCCTGTGAGTCCAGTTTAAGATTCCGATGCTTCACATCAGGTTTAGTGTATTCCTTGGACCTTCTTATTGACGATGAAACACAGAAAATGCATCCGAATTTAATACAAGAGGCACAATGCCGACTTTAGTACAAGAAGACTGACACTCTAATATTCTATGATTTGAACCTCTCCTGTGAGTCCAGTTTTAGTTTCCGATGCTTCACTTCAGGTTTACTGTATACCTTGGACCTTCTTATTGACGACGAAACACAGAAATTGCATCGGAATTAAATTCAAAAGGCACAATGCCAACTTAAGTACAAGAGTACTGACACTCTAACTTACTATGATTTGAGCCTCCTTGTGTGATCCAGTTTTAGATTCCGATGGTTCACTTCAGGTTTACTGTATCCCTTGGACCTTCTCATTGACGATGAAACACAGAAATTGCATCCGAATTTAATACAAAAGGCACAATGCCGACCTAAGTACAAGAGGACTGACACTCTGACTTTCTATGATTTTAACCTCTCCTGTGAGTCCAGTTTTAGATTCCGATGCTTCACTTCAGGTTTACTGTATACCTTGGACCTTCTGATTGACGATGAAACACAGAAATTGCATTCGCATTTAATACAAAAGGCACAATGCCGACTTAAGTACAAGACGACTGACACTCTAACATTCTATGATTTGAACCTCTCCTGTGAGTCCAGTTTTAGTTTCCGATGCTTCACTTCAGGTTACTGTATACCTTGGACCTTCTTATTGACGATCGAATTAAATTCAAAAGGCACAATGCCGTCTTAAGTACAAGAGGACTGACACTCTAACTTTCAATGATTTGAACCTCTCCTGTGAGTCCAATTTTAGATTCTGAAGCTTCACTTCAGGTTTACTTTATCCCTTGGACCTTCTTTTTGACGATGAAACACAGAAATTGCATCCGAATTTAATACAAAAGGCTCAATGCCGACTTAAGTACAAGAGGACTGACACTCTAATGTTCTATGATTTGAACCTCTCTTGTGAGTCCAGTTTTAGATTCCGATGCTTCACTTCAGGATTACTGTATCAATTGGACCATCGTATTGACGATGAAACACAGACATTGCATCCGAATTTAATACAAAAGGCACAATGCCGACCTAAATACAAGAGGACTGGTAATCTTACTTTCTATGAGTTAAACCTCTCCTGTTAGTCCAGTTTTAGATTCCGATGCTTCACATCAGGTTTAGTGTATTCCTTGGACCTTCTTATTGACGATGAAACACAGAAATTGCATCCGAATTTAGTACAAAAGGCACAATGCCGACTTAAGTACAAGAGGACATACACTCTAACTTTCTATGATTTGAGCCTCCCTGTGTGATCCAGTTTTAGATTCTGATGCTTCACTTCAGGTTTACTGTATCCCTTGGACCTTCTTATTGACGATGAAACACAGAGATTGCATGCGAATTTAATACAAAAGGCACAATGCCGACCTAAGTATAAGAGGACTGACACTCTGACTTTCTATGATTTTAACCTCTCCTGTGAGTCCAGTTTTAGATTCCGATGCTTCACTTCAGGTTTACTGTATACCTTGGACATTCTTATTGACGATGAAGCACAGAAATTGCATCGGAAATAAATTCAAAAGGCACAGTGCCGAATTAAGTACAAGAGGACTGACACTCTTACTTTCATTGATTTGAACCTCTCCTGTGAGTCCAGTATTAGATTCCGATGCTTCACTTCAGGTTTAGTGCATGCTTTGGACCTTCTTATTGGCGATGAAACACAGAAATTGCATCCGAATTTAATACAAAAGGCACAATGCCGACCTAAGTACAAGAGAACAGACACTCTTACTTTCAATGGTTTTAACCTCTCCTGTGAGTCCAGTTTTAGATTCCGATTCTTCACTTCAGGTTTACTGTATCCCTTGGACCTTCTTATTGACGATGAAACACAGAAATTGCATCGAATTAAATTCAAAAAGCACAATGCCGACTTAAGTACAAGAGGAATGACACTCTAACTTTCTATTATTTGAACCTCTCCTGTGTGTCCAGTTTTAGATTCCGATGTTTCACTTCAGGTTTACTGTATACCTTGGACCTTCTTACTGACGATAAAGCATAGAAATTACATCGGAAATAAATTCAAAAAGCACAATGCCGACTTAAGTACAAGAGGACTGACACTCTTACTTTTACTGATTTTAACCTCTCCTGTGAGTCCAGTTTTAGATTCCGATTCTTCACTTCAGGTTTACTGTATCCCTTGGACCTTCTTATTGACGATGAAACACAGAAATTGCATCCGAATTTAATACAAAAGGCACAATGCCGACTTAAGTACAAGACGACTAAAACCTTAACATTCTATGATTTGAACCTGTCCTGTGAGTCAAGATTTAGTTTCCGATGCTTCACTTCAGGTTTACTGTATACCTTGGACATTCTTAATGACGATGAAGCACAGAAATTGCATCGGAAATAAATTTAAAAGGCACAGTGCCGAATTAAGTACAAGAGGACTGACACTCTTACTTTCATTGATTTGAACCTCTCCTGTGAGTCCAGTATTAGATTCCGATGCTTCACTTCAGGTTTAGTGCATGCTTTGGACCTTCTTATTGGCGATGAAACACAGGAATTTCATCCGAATTTAATACAAAAGGCACAATGCCGAACTAAGTACAAGAGAACAGACACTCTAACTTTCAATGGTTTTAACCTCTCCTGTGAGTCCAGTTTTAGATTCCGATTCTTCACTTCTGGTTTACTGTATCCCTTGGACCTTCTTATTGACGATGAAACACAAAAATTGCATCGAATTAAATTCAAAAAGCACAATGCCGACTTAAGTACAAGAGGAATGACACTCTAACTTTCTATTATTTGAAACTCTCCTGTGTGTCCAGTTTTAGATTCCGATGTTTCACTTCAGGTTTACTGTATACCTTGGACCTTCTTACTGACGATAAAGCATAGAAATTACATCGGAAATAAATTCAAAAAGCACAATGCCGACTTAAGTACAAGAGGACTTAAACTCTTACTTTCATTGATTTTAACCTCTCCTGTGAGTCCAGTTTTAGATTCCGATTCTTCACTTCAATTTTACTGTATCCCTTGGACCTTCTTATTGACGATGAAACACAGAAATTGCATCCGAATTTAATACAAAAGGCACAATGCCGACTTAAGTACAAGACGACTGACACTCTAACGTTCTATGATTTGAACCTCTCCTGTGAGTCCAGATTTAGTTTCCGATGCTTCACTTCAGGTTTACTGTATACCTTGGACCTTCTTATTGACGATGAAACTTTTTTATTGCATCGAATTAAATTCAAAAAGCACAATGCCGTCATAAGTACAAGAGGACTAACACTCTAACTTTCAATGATTTGAACCTCTCCTGTGAGTCCAGTTTCAGATTCCGTTGCTTCACTTCAGGTTTACTGTATCCCTTGGACCATCGTATTGACGATGAAACACAGACATAGTATCCGAATTTAATACAAAAGGCACAATGGCGACCTAAGTACAAGAGGACTGACAGTCTTACTTTCTATGATTTAAACCTCTCCTGTTAGTCCAGTTTTAGATTCCGATGCTTCACATCAGGTTTAGTGTATTCCTTGGACCTTCTTATTGACGATGCAACACAGAAATTGCATCCGAATTTAATACAAAAGGCACAATGCCGACTTAAGTACAAGAAGACTGACACTCTAACTTTCTATGATTTGAACATCTCCTGTGAGTCCAGTTTAAGTATCCGATTCTTCACATCATGTTTAGTGTATTCCTTGGACCTTCTTATTACCGATGAAACACAGAAATTGCATCCGAATTTAATACAAAAGGCACAATGCCGACTTAAGTACAAGACGACTGACACTCTAACATTCTATGATTTGAACCTCTCCTGTGAGTCCAGTTATAGTTTCCGATGCTTCACTTCAGGTTACTGTATACCTTGGACCTTCTTATTGACGATCGAATTAAATTCAAAAGGCACAATGCCGTCTTAAGTACAAGAGGACTGACACTCTAACTTTCAATGATTTGAACCTCTCCTGTGAGTCCAATTTTAGATTCTGATGCTTCACTTCAGGTTTACTTTATCCCTTGGACCTTCTTTTTGACGATGAAACACAGAAATTGCATCCGAATTTAATACAAAAGGCACAATGCCGACTTCAGTACAAGAGGACTGACACTCAAATGTTCTATGATTTGAACCTCTCTTGTGAGTCCAGTTTTAGATTCCGATGCTTCACCTCAGGTTTACTGTATCAATTGGACCATCGTATTGACGATGAAACACAGACATTGCATCCGAATTTAATACAAAAGGCACAATGCCGACCTAAGTACAAGAGGACTGACAATCTTAGTTTTTATGAGTTAAACCTCTCCTGTTAGTCCTGTTTTAGATTCCGATGCTTCACATCAGGTTTAGTGTATTCCTTGGACCTTCTTATTGACGATGAAACACAGAAATTGCATCCGAATTTAGTACAAAAGGCACAATGCCGACTTAAGTACAAGAGGACTTACACTCTAACTTTCAATGGTTTTAACCTCTCCTGTCAGTCCAGTTTTAGATTCCGATTCTTCACTTCAGGTTTACTGTATCGCTTGGACCTTCTTATTGACGATGAAACACAGAAATTGCATCGAATTAAATTCAAAAAGCACAATAATGACTTAAGTACAAGAGGAATGACACTCTAACTTTCTATTATTTGAACCTCTCCTGTGTGTCCAGTTTTAGATACCGATGCTTCACCTCAGGTTTACTGTATCAATTGGTCCATCGTATTGACGATGAAACACAGACATTGCATCCGAATTTAATACAAAAGGCACAATGGCGACCTAAGTACAAGAGGACTGACACTCTTACTTTCTATGATTTAAACCTCTCCTGTTAGTCCAGTTTTAGATTCCGATGCTTCACATCAGGTTTAGTGTATTCCTTGGACCTTCTTATTGACGATGAAACACAGAAATTCCATCCGAATTTAGTACAAAAGGCACAATGCCGACTTAAGTACAAGAGGACTGACACTCTAACTTTCAATGGTTTTAACCTCTCCTGTGAGTCCAGTTTTAGATTCCGATTCTTCACTTCAGGTTTACTGTATCCCTTGGACCTTCTTATTGACGATGAAACACAGAAATTGCATCGAATTAAATTCAAAAAGCACAATAATGACTTAAGTACAAGAGGAATGACACTCTAACATTCTATTATTTGAACCTCTCCTGTGTGTCCAGTTTTAGATACCGATGTTTCACTTCAGGTTTACTGTATACCTTGGACCTTCTTACTGACGATAAAGCATAGAAATTACATCGGAAATAAATTCAAAAAGCACAATGCCGACTTAAGTACACGAGGACTGACACTCTTACTTTCACTGATTTTAACCTCTCCTGTGAGTCCAGTTTTAGATTCCGATTCTTCACTTCAGGTTTACTGTATCCCTTGGACCTTCTTATTGACGATGAAACACAGAAATTGCATCCGAATTTAATACAAATGGCACAATGCCGACTTAAGTTCAAGACGACTGACACTCTATCATTCTATGATTTGAACCTCTCCTGTGAGTCCAGATTTAGTTTCCTATGCTTCACTTCAAGTTTACTGTATACCTTGGACCTTCTTATTTAAGATGAAACTTTTTTATTGCATCGAATTAAATTCAAAAGGCACAATGCCGTCATAAGTACAAGTGGACTAACACCCTAACTTTCAATGATTTGAACCTCTCCTGTGAGTCCAGTTTTAGATTCCGTTGCTTCACTTCAGGTTTACTGTATCCCTTGGACCATCGTATTGACGATGAAACACAGACATTGCATCCGAATTTAATACAAAAGGCACAATGGCGACCTAAGTACAAGAGGACTGACACTCTTACTTTCTATGATTTAAACCTCTCCTGTTAGTCCAGTTTTAGATTCCGATGCTTCACATCAGGTTTAGTGTATTCCTTGGAACTTCTTATTGACGATGAAACACAGAAATTGCATCCGAATTTAATACAAAAGGCACAATGCCGACCTAAGTACAAGAGGACTGACACTCTGACTTTCTATGATTTTAACCTCTCCTGTGAGTCCAGTTTTAGATTCCGATGCTTCACCTCAGGTTTACTGTATCCCTTGGACCTTCTTATTGACGATGAAACACAGAAATTGCATCCGAATTAAATTCAAAAGGCACATTGCCGACTTAAGTACAAGAGGACTGACACTCCAACTTTCAATGATTTGCACCTCTCGTGTGAGTCCAGTTTTAGATTCCGATGCTTCACTTCAAGTTTACTTTATCCCTTGGACCTTCTTATTGACGATGAAGCACAGAATATGCATCCGAATTTAATACAAAAGGCACAATGCCGACTTAAGTACAAGAGGACTGACACTCTAACTTTCTATGATGTGAACCTCTCCTGTGAGTCCAGTTTTAGATTCCGAGCTTCACTTCAGGTTTACTGTATCCATTGGACCTTCTTATTGATGATGAAGCACAGATATTAAATCGAAATAAATTCAAAAGGCACAATGCCGACTTAAGTACAAGAGGACTGACACTCTAACTTTCAATGATTTGAACCTCTCCTGTGAGTCCAGTTTTAGATTCCGATGCTTCACTTCAGGTTTACTGTATCCCTTGGATCTGCATATTGACGATGAAACACAGAAATTGCATCCGAATTTAATACAAAAGGCACAATGCCGACTTAAGTACAAGAGGACTGACAATCTAACTTTCTATGATTTGAACCTCTACTTTGAGTTCAGTTTTAGATTCCGATGCTTCACTTCAGGTTTACTGTATCCCTTGGACCTTCTTATTGATGATGAAGCACAGAAATTAAATCGAATTACATTCAAAAGGCACAATGCCGACTTAAGTACAAGAGGACTGACACTCTAACTTTCAATGATTTGAACCTCTCCTGTGAGTCCAGTTTGAGATTCCGATGCTTCACTTCAGGTTTACTGTATACCTTGGACCTTCTTATTGACGATGAAACACAGAAATTGCATCCGAATTTAATACAAAAGGCACAATGCCGACTTAAGTACAAGAAGACAGACACTCTAACTTTCTATGATTTGAACCTCTCCTGTGAATCCAGTTTTAGATTCCGATGCTTCACATCAGGTTTAGCGTATTCCTTGGACCTTCTTATTGACGATGAAACACAGAAATTGCATCCGAATTAAATACAAAAGGCACAATGCCGACGTAAGTACAAGAGGACTGACACTCTAACTTTCTATGATATTAACCTCTCCCTTGAGTCCAGTATTAGATTCCGATGCTTCATTTCAGGTTTACTGTATCCCTTGGACCTTCTTATTGACGATGAAACACAGAAATTGCATCGAATTAAATTCAAAAAGCACAATCCCAACTTAAGTACAAGAGGACTGATACTCTAACTTTCTATGATTTGAACCTCTCCTGTGTGTCTTGTTTTAGATTCCGATGTTTCACTTCAGGTTTACTGTATACCTTGGACCTTCTTATTGACGATGAAGCACAAAAATTGCATCGGAAATAAATTCAAAAGGCACAATGCCGACTTAAGTACAAGAGGACTGACACTCTTACTTTCATTGATTTGAAACTCTCCTGTGAGTCCAGTTTTAGATTCCGATGCTTCACTTCAGGTTTAGTGCATCTCTTGGACCTTCTTATTGACGATGAATCACAGAAATTGCATCCCAATTTAATACAAAAGGCACATTGCCGACTTAAGTACAAGATGACTGACACTGTAACATTCTATGACTTGAACCTCTCCTGTGAGTCCAGATTTAGTTTCCTATGCTTCACTTCAAGTATACTGTATACCTTGGACCTTCTTATTTAAGATGAAACTTTTTTATTGCATCGAATTAAATTCAAAAGGCACAATGCCGTCATAAGTACAAGTGGACTAACACTCTAACTTTCAATGAATTGAACCTCTCCTGTGAGTCCAGTTTTAGATTCCGTTGCTTCACTTCAGGTTTACTGTATCCCTTGGACCATCGTATTGACGATGAAACACAGACATTGCATCCGAATTTAATACAAAAGGCACAATGGCGACCTAAGTACAAGAGGACTGACACTCTTACTTTCTAAGATTTAAACCTCTCCTGTTAGTCCAGTTTTAGATTCCGATGCTTCACATCAGGTTTAGTGTATTCCTTCGAACTTCTTATTGACGATGAAACACAGAAATTGCATCCGAATTTAATACAAAAGGCACAATGCCGACTTAAGTACAAGAAGACTGACACTCTAACTTTCTATGATTTGAACATCTCCTGTGAGACCAGTTTAAGTATCCGATGCTTCACATCAGGTTTAGTGTATTCCTTGGACCTTCTTATTACCGATGAAACACAGAAATTGCATCCGAATTTAATACAAAAGGCACAATGCCGACCTAAGTACAAGAGGACTGACACTCTAACTTTCTATGATATTAACCTCTCCTGTGAGTCCAATTTTAGATTCCGATGCTTCATTTCAGGTTTACTGTATCCCTTGGACCTTCTTGATGACGATGAAACACAGAAATTGCATCGAATTAAATTCAAAAAGCACAATCCCAACTTAAGTACAAGAGGACTGATACTCTAACTTTCTATGATTTGAACCTCTCCTGTGTGTCTTGTTTTAGATTCCGATGTTTCACTTCAGGTTTACTGTATACCTTGGACCTTCTTATTGACGATGAAGCACAGACATTGCATCGGAAATAAATTCAAAAGGCACAATGCCGACTTAAGTACAAGAGGACTGACACTCTGACTTTCTATGATTTTAACCTCTCCTGTGAGTCCAGTTTTAGATTCCGATGCTTCACTTCAGGTTTACTGTATACCTTGGACCTTCTTATTGACGATGTAGCACAAAAATTGCATCGGAAATAAATTCAAAAGGCACAATGCCGACTTAAGTACAAGAGGACTGACACTCTAACTTTCAATGATTTGCACCTCTCCTGTGAGTCCAGTGTTAGATTCCGATGCTTCACTTCAAGTTTACTTTATCCCTTGGACCTTCTTATTGACGATGAAGCACAGAATATGCATCCGAATTTAATACAAAAGGCACAATGCCGACTTAAGTACAAGAGGACTGACACTCTAACATTCTATGATATGAACCCCTCCTGTAAGTCCAGGTTTAGATTCCGATGCTTCACTTCAGGTTTACTGTAACCTTGGACCTTCTTATTGACGATGAAACACAGAAATTGCATCCGAATTTAATACAAAAGGCACAATGCCGACTTAAGTACAGGAGGACTGACACTCTAACTCTCTATGATTTGAACCTCTCCTGTGAGTCCAGTTTTAGATTCCGATGCTATACTTCAGGTTTACTGTATCCCTTGGACCTTCTTATTGATGATGAAGCACAGAAATTAAATCGAATTAAATTAAAAAGGCACAATACCGACTTAAGTACAAGAGGACTGACACTCTAACTTTCAATGATTTGAACCTCTCCTGTGAGTCCAGTTTTAGATTCCGATGCTTCACTTCAGGTTTACTGTATCCCTTGGACCTTCTTATTGACGATGAAACACAGAAATTGCATCTGAATTTAATACAAAAGGCACAATGCCTACTTTAGTATTAGAGGACTGACACTCTAACTTTCAATGATTTGAACCTCTCCTGTGAGCCCAGTTTTAGATTCCGATGCCTCACTTCTTGTTTACTGTGTACCTTGGACCTTCTTATTGACGATGAAGCACAGTATTTGCATGGGAAATAAATTCAAAAGGCACAATGCCGACATAAGTACAAGCGGACTGACACTCTAACTTTCTATGATTTGAACCTCTCCTGAATGTCCAGTTTTAGATTCCGATGCTTCACATCAAGTTTACTGTATACCTTGACCTTCTTATTGACGGCGAAACAAAGATATTGCATCGGAATTAAATTCAAAAGGCACATTGCCGACTTAAGTACAATAGGACTGACACTCTAACTTTCAATGGTTTGACCCTCTCCTGTGAGTCGAGTTCTAGATTCCGATGCTTCACTCCAGGTTTACTGTATCCCTTGGACCTTCTTATTGACGATGAAACATAGAAAATGCATCGGAATTAAATTCAAAAGGCACAATGCCGACTTAAAAACAACAGGACTGACACTCTAACTTTCAGTGATTTGAACGTTACCTGTGAGTCCGGTTTTAGATTCCGATGCATCACTTCAGGTTTACTGTATCCCTTGGACCTTCTTATTGACGATGAAACACCGAAATTGCATCCGAATATAATACAAAAGGCACAATAACGAATTAAGTACAAGAGGACTGCCACTCTAACATTCAATGATTAGAACCTCTCCTGTGAGTCCAGTTTTAGATTCCGATGCTTCACTTCAGGTTTACTGTTTCCCTTGGACCTTCTTATTGACGATGAAACACAGAAATTGCATCTGAATTTAATACAAAAGGCACAATGCCGACTTAAGTACAAGAGGACTGACACTCTAACTTTCTATGATTTGAACCTCTCCTGTGACTCCAGTTTTGAATTCCGATGCTTCACTTCAGGTTTACTGTATACCTTGGACGTTCTTATTGACGATGAAACACAGAAATTGCATCGGAATTAAATTCAAAAGGCACAATGCCGACTTAAGTACAAGAGGACTGACACTCTAAATTTCTATGATTTGAACCACTCCTGTGAGTCCGGTTTTGGATTCCGATGCTTCACTTCAGGTTAACTGTATCCCTTGCACCTTGTTATTGACGATGAAACACAGAAATTGCATCCGAATTTAATACAAAAGGCGCAATGCCGACTTATGTACAAGAGGACTGACACTCTAACTTTCTATGATTTGAACCTCTCCTGTGAGTACAGTTTTAGATTCCGATGCTTCACTTCAGGTTTACTGTATACCTTGGACCTTCTTATTGATGGCGAAACACAGAAATTGCATCGGAATTAAATTCAAAAGGCACAATGCCGACTTAAGTACAAGAGGACTGACACTCTAAATTTCTATGATTTGAACCTCTCCTGTGAGTCCGGTTTTGGATTCCGATGCTTCACTTCAGGTTTACTGTATCCCTTGCACCTTGTTATTGACGATGAAACACAGAAACTGCATCCGAATTTAATACAAAAGTCTCAATGCCGACTTAAGTACAAGAGGACTGGCACTCTAACTTTCTATGAATTGATCCTCTCCTGTGAGTCCAGTTTTAAATTCCGATGCTTCACTTCAGGTTCACTGTATCCCTTGGACCTTCGTATTGACCATGAAACACAGATATTGCATCGAATTAAATTCAAAAGGCAGAATGCCGACTTAAGTGCAAGAGGACTGACACTATAACTTTGAATGATTTGAACCTCTCCTGTGAGTCCACTTTTTGAGTCCGATGCTTCACTTCAGATTTACTTTATCCCTTGGACCTTCTTATTGACGATGAAACTCAGTAATTGCATCCGAATTTTATCCAAAAGGCACAATGCCGACTTAAGTACAAGAGGACTGACACTCTAACTTTCTATGATTTGAACCTCTCCTTTGAGTCCAGTTTTAGATTCCGATGCTTCTCGTCAGGTTTACTGTATCCCTTGGACCTTTTTGTTGACGATGAAACACAGAAATTGCATCCGAATTTAATACAAAAGGCACAATGCCGACTTATGTACAAGAGGTGTGACACTCTAACTTTCTATGATTTGAACCTCTCCTGTGAGTACAGTTTTAGATTCCGATGCTTTACATCAGGTTTACTGTATCCCTTGCACCTTGTCATTGACGATGAAACACAGAAATTGCATCCGAATTTAATACAAAAGTCACAATGCCGACTTAAGTACAAGAGGCTTGACACTCTAACTTTCTATGATTTGAACCTCTCCGGTGAGTCCAGTTTTAGATTCCGATGCTTCACTTCAGGTTTACTTTATACCTTGGACCTTCTTATTGACGATGGATCACAGTAATTGCATCCGAATTTAATACAAAAGGCACAATGCCGACCTAAGTACAAGAGGACTGACACTATGATTTGAACCTCTCCTCTGAGTCCAGTTTTAGAATCCGATGCTTCTCGTCAGGTTTACTGTATCCCTTGGACCTTTTTATCGACGATGAAACACAGAAATTGCATCCGAATTTAATACAAAAGGCACAATGCCGTATTAAGTACATAAGGACTGACACTCTAACTTTCAATGATTTGAACCTCTCCTGTGAGTTCAGTTTCAGATTCCGATGCTTCACTTCAGGTTTACTGTATCCCTTGGACCTTCTTATTGACGATGAAACACAGAAATTGCATCCGAATTTATCACAAAAGGCACATTGCCGACTGAAGAACAGGAGGACTGACACTTTAACTTTCTATGATTTGAACCTCTCCTGTGAGTCCAGTTTTAGATTCCGACTCTTCACTTCAGGTTTACTGTATACCTTGGACGCTCTTATTGACGATGAAACACAGAAATTGCATCGGAATTAAATTAAATAGGCACAATGCCGACTTAAGTTCAAGAGGACTGACACTCTAACTTTCTATGATTTGAACCTCTCCTGTGAGTCCAGTTTTAGATTCCGATGCTTCACTTCAGGTTTACTGTATACCTTGTACCTTCTTATTGACGGCGGAACACAGAAATTGCATCGGAATTAAATTAAATAGGCACAATGCCGACTTAAGTTCAAGAGGACTGACACTCTAACTTTCTATGATTTGAACCTCTCCTGTGAGTCCAGTTTTAGATTCCGATGCTTCACTTCAGGTTTACTGTATCCCTTGCACGCTCTTATTGACGATGAAACACAGAAATTGCATCCGAATTTAATACCAAAGTCACAATGCCGACTTAAGTACAAGAGGATTGACACTCTGATTTTCTATGAATTGAACCTCTCCTGTGAGTCCAGTTTTAGATTCCGATGCTTCACTTCATGTTTACTGTATCCCTTGGACCTTATTATTGACGATGAAACACAGAAATTGCATCGAATTAAATTCAAAAGGCGCAATGCCGACTTTAGTACATGAGGACTGACACTCTAACTTTCAATGATTTGAACCTCTCCGGACAGTCCAGTTTCAGATTCCGATGCTTCACTTCAGGTTTACGTTTTCCCTTGGTCCTTCTTATTGACGATGAAACACAGAAATTGCATCCGAAATTAATACAAAAGGCACAAAGCTAACTTAAGTACAAGAGGACTGACACTCTAACTTTCTATGATCTGAACCTCTCCTGTGAGTCCAGTTTGAGATTCCGATGCTTCACTTCAGGATTACTGTATCTCCTGGACCTCCTTATTGACGATGAAACACAGAAATTGCATCCGAATTTAATACAAAAGGCAAAATGCCGAATTAAGTACAAGAGGACTCACACTCTAACTTTCAATGATTGGAACCTTTCCTGTGAGTCCAGTTTTAGATTCCGATGCTTCACATCAGGTTTTTAGTATCCCTTGGACCTTCTTATCGACGATGAAACACAGAAATTGCATGCGAATTTAATACAAAAGGCATAATGAAGACTTAAGTACAAGAGGACTGACACTCTAACTTTCTATGATTTGAACCTCTCCTGTGAATCCGGTTTTAGATTCCGATGCTTCACTTCAGGTTTACTGTATACCTTGGACCTTCTTATTGACGATGTAACTTTTTTATTGCATCGAATTAAATTCAAAAGGCACAATGCCGTCATTAGTACAAGAGGACTGACACTCTAACTTTCAATGATTTGAACCTATCCTGTGAGTCCAGTTTTAGATTCTGATGCTTCACTTCAGGTTTAATTTATCCCTTGGACATTCTTATTGACGATGAAACACAGAAATTGCATCCGAATTTAATACAAAAGGGACAATGCCGACTTAAGTACAAGAGGACTGACACTCTAATTTTATATGATTTGAACCTCTCCTGTGAGTCCAGTTTTAGATTCCGATGATTCACTTCAGGTTTACTGTATCCCTTGGACCATTGTATTGACGATGAAACACAGACATTGCATCCGAATTTAATACAAAAGGCACAATGCCGACCTAAGTACAAGAGGACTGACACTCTTACTTTACATGATTTAAACCTCTCCTGTTAGTCCAGTTTTAGATTCCGATGCTTCACATCAGGTTTAGTGTATTCCTTGGACCTTCTTATTGAGCATGAAACACAGAAATTGCATCGAATTAAATTCAAAAGGCACAATGCCGACTTAAGTACAAGAGGACTGACACTCTTTCTTTCATTGATTTTAACCTCTCCTGTGAGTCCAGTTTTAGATTCCGATTCTTCACTTCAGGTTTACTGTATACCTTGGACCTTCTTATTGACGAAGAAACTTCTTTATTGCATCGAATTAAATTCGAAAGGCACAATGCCGTCTTAAGTACAAGAGGACTGACACTCTAACTTTCAATGATTTGAACCTCTCCTGTGAGTCCAGTTTTAGATTCTGATGCTTCACTTCAGGTTTACTTTATCCCTTGGACCTTCTTATTGACGATGAAACACAGAAATTGCATCCGAATTTAATACAAAAGGCACAATGCCGACTTAAGTACAAGAGGACTGACACTCTAATTTTCTATGATTTGAACCTCTCCTGTGAGTCCAGTTTTAGATTCCCAAGCTTCACTTCAGGTTTACTGTATCCCTTGGACCATTGTATTGACGATGAAACACAGACATTGAATCCGAATTTAATACAAAAGGCACAATGCCGACCTAAGTACAAGAGGACTGACATTCTTACTTTCTATGATTTAAACCTCTCCTGTTAGTCCAGTTTTAGATTCCGATGCTTCACATCAGGTTTAGTGTATTTCTTAGACCTTCATATTGACGATGAACACTCTTACTTTCTATGATTTAAACCTCTCCTGTTAGTCCAGTTTTAAATTCCGATGCTTCACATCAGGTTAAGTGTATTTCTTAGACCTTCTTATTGAAGATGAAACACAGAAATTGCATCGGAATTAAATTCAAAAGGCACAATGCCCATTTAAGTACACGAGGACTGACACTCTAACTTTCTGTGATTTGAACCTCTCCTGTGAGTCCAGTTTTAGATTCCGATGCTTCACGTCAGGTTTACTGTATCCCTTGGACCTTCTTATTGACGATGAAACACAGAAATTGCATCCGAAATTAATACAAATGGCACAATGCCGACTTAAGTACAAGCCGACTGACACTCTAACTTTCAATGATTTGAACCTCTCCTGTGAGTCCAGTTTTAGATTCCGATGCAATACTTCAGGTTTAGTGTATCATTTGGACCTTCTTATTGACGATGAAAAACAGACATTGCATCCGAATTTAATGCAAAAGGCACAATGCCGACTTAAGTACAAGAGGACTGACACTCTAACTTTCTGTGATTTCAACCTCTCCTGTGAGTCCAGTTTTAGATTCCGATGCTTCACTTTAGGTTTACTGCATGACTTGGACCTACTTATTGGCGATGAAACACAGAAATTGCATCGGAATTAAATTCAAAAGGCACAATGCCGACTTAAGTACAAGAGGACTGACACTCTAACTTTCAATGATTTGAACCTCTCCTGTGAGTCCAGTTTTAGATTCCGATGCTTCACGTCAGGTTTACTGTATCCCTTGGACCTTCTTATTGACGATGAAACACAGAAATTGCATCCGAAATTAATACAAATGGCACAATGCCGACTTAAGTACAAGAGGACTGATACTCTAACTGTCTATGATTTGAACCTCTCCTGTGAGTCCAGTTTTAGATTCCGATGCTTCACTTCAGGTTTACTGTATACCTTGGACCTTCTTGTTGACGACGAAACACAGAATTTGCTTCGGAATAAAATTCAAAAGGCAAAATGCCGACTTGAGTACAAGATGACTGACACTCTATGATTTGAACCTCTCCTGTGAGTCCAGTTTTTGATTCCGATGCTTCACTTTAGGTTTACTGTATACCTTGGACCTTATTATGGACGATGAAACACAGATATTGCATCGAATTAAATTCAAAAAGCACAATGCCGAATTAAGTACTAGAGGACTGACACTCTTACTTTGTATGATTTAAACCTCTCCTGTTAGTCCATTTTAGAATCCGATGCTTCCCTTCAGGTTTACTGTATACCTTGGACCTTCTTATTGACGATGATACTTTTTTACTGCATCGAATAAAATTCAAAAGGCACAAAGCCGTCTTAAGTACAAGAGGAATGGCACTCTAACTTTCAATGATTTAAACCTCTCCTGTGAGTCCAGTTTTAGATTCTCATGCTTCACTTCAGGTCTACTTTATCCCTTGGACCTTCTTATTGACGATGAAACACAGAAATTGCATCCGCATTTAATACAAGAGGCACAATGCCGGCCTAAGGACAAGAGGACTGACACTCTGACTTTCTATGATTTTAACCTCTCCTGTGAGTCCAGTTTTATATCCGATGCTTCACTTCTGGTTTACTGTATCCCTTGGACCTCCTTATTGACGATGAAACACAGATATTGCATCTGAGTTTAATACAAAAGGCACAATGCCTACTTTAGTATTAGAGGACTGACACTCTAACTTTCTATGATTTGAATCTCTCCTGTAGTCCAGTTTTAGATTCCGATGCTTCACTTCAGGTTTACTGACTCCCTTGGACCTTGTTATTGACGATGAAACACAGAAATTGCATCCGGATTTAATACAAAAGCCACAATGCCGACTTAAGTACAAGAGGACTGACACTCTAACTTTCTATGATTTGAATCTCTCCTGTGAGTCCAGTTTTAGATTCCGATGCTTCACTTCAGGTTTACTGTATCCCTTGGACCTTCTTATTGATGATGAAGCACAGAAATTAAATCGAATTAAATTCTAAAGGCACAATGCCGACTTTAGTACAAGAAGACTGACACTCTAATTTTCTATGATTTGAAACTCTCCTGTGAGTCCAGTTTTAGTTTCCGATGGTTCACTTCAGGTTTACTGTATACCTTGGACCTTCTTATTGACGACGAAACACAGAAATTGCATCGGAATTAAATTCAAAAGGCACAATGCCGACTTAAGTACAAGAGGACTGACACTCTAACTTACTTTGATTTGAGCCTCCCTGTGTGATCCAGTCTTAGATTCCGATGCTTCACTTCAGGTTTACAGTATCCCTTGGACCTTCGTATTGATGATGAAGCACAGAAATTAAATCGAATAAGTTCAAAAGGCACAATGCCGACTTAAATACAAGCGGACTGACACTCTAACTTTCAATGATTTGAACCTCTCCTGTGCGTCCAGTTTTAGATTCCGATGCTTCACTTCAGGTTTACTGTATCCCTTGGACCTTCTTATTGACGATGAAACACAGAAATTGCATCTGAGTTTAATACAAAAGGCACAATGCCTACTTTAGTATTAGAGGACTGACACTCTAACTTTCTATGATTTGAACCTCTCCTGTAGTACAGTTTTAGATTCCGATGCTTCACTTAATTTTTACTGTATCCCTTGGACCTTCGTATTGACGATGAAACACAGAAATTGCATCCGAATTTAATACAAAAGGCACATTGCCGACTTAAGTACAAGAGGACTGACACTCAAACTTTCAATGATTTGAACCTCTCCAGTGAGTCCAGTTTTAGATTCTGATGCTTCACTTCAGGTTTACTTTATCCCTTGGACCTTCGTATTGACGATGAAACACAGAAATTGCATCCGAATTTAATACAAAAGGCACAATGCCGACTTAAGTACAAGAGGACTGACACTCTAACTTTCTATGAATTGAACCTCTCCTGTGAGTCCAGTTTTTGATGCCGATGCTTCACTTCAGGTTTACTGTATCCTTTGGACCTCCTTATTGATGATGAAGCACAGAAATTAAATCGAATTAAATTCAAAAGGCACAATGCCGACTTAAGTACAAGAAGACTGACACTCTAATTTTCTATGATTTGAAACTCTCCTGTGAGTCCAGTTTTAGTTTCCGATGCTTCACTTCAGGTTTACTGTATACCTTGGACCTTCTTATTGACGACGAAACACAGAAATTGCATCGGAATTAACTTCAAAAGGCATAATGCCGACTTAAGTACAAGAGGACTGACAGTCTAACTTACTATGATTTGAGCCTCCCTGTGTGACCCCGTCTTAGATTCCGATGCTTCACTTCAGGTTTACTGTATCCCTTGGACCTTTTTATTGACGATGAAATATAGAAATTGCATCCGAATTAATTACAAAAGGCACAATGCCGACCTAAGTACAAGAGGACTGACACTCTTACTTTCATTGATTTGAACCTCTCCTGTGAGTCCAGTTTTAGATTCCGATGCTTCACTTCAGGTTTAGTGCATCCCTTGGACCTTCTTATTAACGATGAAACACAGAAATTGCATTCGAATTTAATACAAAAGGCACATTGCCGACTTAAGTACAAGACGACTGACACTCTAACATTCTATGATTTGAACCTCTCCTGTGAGTCCAGTTTTAGTTTCCGATGCTTCACTTCAGGTTTACTGTATACCTTGGACATTCATATTGACGATGAAACATTTTTATTGCATCGAATTAAATTCAAAAGGCACAATGCCGACCTAAGTACAAGGGGACTGACACTCTAACTTTCAATGCTTTGAACCTCTCCTGTAGTCCAGTTTTAGATTCCGATGCTTCACTTCAGGTTTACTGTATCCCTTGGACCTTCTTATTGACGATGAAACACAGAAATTGCATCCGAATTTAATACAAAAGGCACAATGCCGACTTAAGTAGAAGAAGACTGACACTCTAACTTTCTATGATTTGAGCTTCTCCTGTGAGTCCAGTTTTAGATTCCGATGCTTCACTTCAGGTTTACTGTATCCCTTGGACCTTCTTATTGACGATGAAACACAGAAATTGCATCCGAATTTAATACAAAAGGCACAATGCCGACTTAAGTACAAGAAGACTGACACTCTAACTTTCTATGATTTGAACCACTCCTGTGAGTCCAGTTTTAGATTCCGATGCTTCACATCAGGTTTAGTGTATTCCTTGGAACTTCTTATTGACGATGAAACACAGAAATTGCATCCGAATTAAATACAAAAAGGCACAATGCCGACATAAGTACAAGAGGAGTGACACTCTAACTTTCTATGATTTTAACCTCTCCTGTGAGTCCAATTATAGATTCCGATGCTTCACTTCAGGTTCACTGTATCCCTTGGACCTTCTTATTGACGATGAAACACAGAAATTGCATCGACTTAAATTCAAAAAGCACATTGCCGACTTAAGTACAAGAGGACTGACACTCTAACTTTCTATGATTTGAACCTCTCCTCTGTGTCCAGTTTTAGATTCCGATGTTTCACTTCAGGTTTACTGAATACCTTGGACCTTCTTATTGACGATGAAACACAGAAATTGCATCCGAATTTAATACAAAAGGCACAATGGCGACCTAAGCACAAGAGGACTGACACTCTAACTTTCTATGATTTGAACCTCTCCTGTGAGTCCAGTTTTAGATTCCGATGCTTCACATCAGGTTTAGTGTATTCCTTGGACGTTCTTATTGATGATGAAACACAGAAATTGCATCCGAATTTAATACAAAAGGCACAATGCAGACTTAAGTACAAGAAGACTGGCTCTCTAACTTCCTATGATTTGAACCTCTCCTGTGAGTCCAGTTTTAGATTCCGATGCTTCACATCAGGTTTAGTGTATTCCTTGCACCTTGTTATTGACGATGAAACACAGAAATTGCATCCGAATTTAATACAAAAGGCACAATGCCGACTTAAGTACAAGAGGACTGACACTCTAACTTTCTATTATTTGAACCTCTCCTGTGTGCCCAGTTTTAGATTCCGATGTTTCACTTCAGGTTTACTGTATACCTTGGACCTTCTTATTGACGATGAAGCACAGAATTTGCATCGGAAATAAATTCAAAAGGCACAATGCCGACATAAGTACAAGAGGACTGACACTCTTACTTTCATTGATTTTGACCTCTCCTGTGAGTCCAGTTTTAGATTCCGATTCCTCACTTCAGGTTTACTCTATCCCTTGGACCTTCTTATTGACGATGAAACACAGAAATTGCATCCGAATTTAATACAAAAGGCACAATGCCGACTTAAGTACAAGACGACTGACACTCTAACATTCTATGATTTGAACCTCTCCCGTGAGTCCAGATTTAGTTTCCGATGCTTCACTTCAGGTTTACTGTATACCTTGGACCTTCTTATTGACGATGAAACTTTTTTATTGCATCGACATAAATTCAAAAGGCACAATGCCGTCTTAAGTACAAGAGGACTGACACTCTAGCTTTCAATGATTTGAACCTCTCCTGTGAGTCCAGTTTTAGATTCCGATGCTTCACTTCAGGTTTACTGTATCCCTTGGACCATCGTATTGACGATGAAACACAGACATTGCATCCGAAATTAATACTAAAGGCACAATGGCGACCTAAGTACAAGAGGACTGACACTCATACTTTCTATGGTTTAAACCTCTCCTGTTAGTCCAGTTTTAGATTCCGATGCTTCACATCAGGTTTAGAGTATTCCTTGGACCTTCTTATTGACGATGAAACACAGAAATTGCATCCGAATTTAATACAAAAGGCACAATGCCGACTTTAGTACAAGAAGACTGACACTCTATTTTTCTATGATTTGAACCTCTCGTGTGAGTCCAGTTTTAGTTTCCGATGCTTCACTTCAGGTTTACAGTATACCTTGGATCTTCTTATTGACGACGAAACACAGAAATTGCATCGGAATTAAATTCAAAGGCACACTGCCGACTTAAGTACAATAGGACTGACACTCTAACTTACTATGATTTTAACCTCCCTGTGTGATCCAGTTTTAGATTCCGATGCTTCTCTTCAGGTTTACTGTATCCCTTGGACCTTCTTATTGACGACGAAACACAGAAAATGCATCGGAAATAAATTCAAAAGGCACAATGCCGACATAAGTACAAGAGGACTGACACTCTAACTTTCAGTGATTTGAACGTCTCCTGTGAGGCCGGTTTTAGATTCCGATGCTTCACTTCAGGTTTACTGTATCCCATGGACCTTCTTATTGACGATGAAACACCGAAATTGCATCCGAATTTAATACAAAGGGCACAATAACGAATTAAGTACAAGAGGACTGACACTCCAACATTCAATGATTTGAACCTCTCCTGTGAGTCCAGTTTTAGATTCCGATGCTTCACTTTTGGTTTACTGTTTCCCTTGGTCCTTCTTATTGACGATGAAACACAGAAATTGCATCGACTTAAATCCAAAAAGCACATTGCCGACTTAAGTACAAGATGACTGACACTCTAACTTTCTATGATTTGAACCTCTCCTCTGTGTCCAGTTTTAGATTCCGATGTTTCACTTCAGGTTTACTGCATACCTTGGACCATCTTATTGACGATGAAACACAGAAATTGCATCCGAATTTAATACAAAAGGCACAATGCCGACTTAAGTACAAGAGGACTGACACTCTAACTTTCTATGATGTGAACCTCTCCTGTGAGTCCAGTTTTAGATTCCGATGCTTCACTTCAGGTTTACTGTATACCTTGGAGATTCTTATTGACGATGAAACATAGAAAATGCATCGGAATTAAATACAAAAGGCACAATGCCGACTTAAGTACAAGAGGACTGACACTCTAACTTTCAGTGATTTGAACGTCTCCTGTGAGTCCGGTTTTAGATTCCGATGCTTCACTTCAGGTTTACTGTATCCCTTGGACCTTCTTATTGACGATGAAACACCGAAATTGCATCCGAATTTAATACAAAGGGCACAATAACGAATTAAGTACAAGAGGACTGACACTCCAACATTCAATGATTTGAACCTCTCCTGTGAGTCCAGTTTTAGATTCCGATGCGTCACTTTAGGTTTACTGTTTCCGTTGGTCCTTCTTATTGACGATGAAACACAGAAATTGCATCTGAATTTAATACAAAAGGCACAATGCCGACTTAAGTACAAGAGGACTGACACTCTAACTTTCTATGATTTGAACCTCTCCTGTGAGTCCAGTTTTAGATTCCGATGCTTCACTTCAGGTTTACTGTATCCCTTGGACCTTCTTATTGACGATGAAACACAGAAGTTGCATCCGAATTTAATACAAAAGGCACAATGCCGACATAAGTACAATAGGACTGACACTCTAACTTTCAATGATTTGAACCTCTCCTGTGATTCCGCTTTTAGATTCCGATGCTTCAATTCGGGTTTACTGTATACCTTGGACCTTCATATTGACGGCGAAACACAGAAATTGCTTCGGAATTAAATTCAAAAGGCAGAATGCCGACTTAAGTACAAGAGGACTGACACTCTAAATTTCTATGATTTGAACCTCTCCTGTGAGTCCGGTTTTGGATTCCGATGCTTTACTTCAGGTGTACTGTATCCCTTGCACCTTGTTATTGACGATGAAACACAGGAATTGCATCCGAATTTAATACAAAAGTCACAATGCCGACTTAAGTACAAGAGGACTGACACTCTAACTTTCTATGAATTGATCCTCTCCTGTGAGTCCAGTTTTAGATTCCGATGCTTCACTTCAGGTTTACTGTATCCCTTGGACCTTCTTATTGACCATGAAACACAGAAATTGCATCGAATTAAATTCAAAAGGCACAATGCCGACTTAAGTACAAGACGACTGACACTATAACTTTCAATGATTTGAACCTCTCCTGTGAGTCCAGTTTTAGATTCCGATGCTTCACTTCAGGTTTACTTTATCCCTTGGACCTTCTTATTGACGATGAAACACAGTAAATGCATCCGAATTTAATACAAAAGGCACAATGCCGACTTAAGTACAAGAGGACTGGCAGTCTAACTTTCTATGATTTGAACCTCTCCTGTGAGTTCAGTTTCAGATTCCGATGCTTCACTTCAGGTTTACTGTCTCCCCTGGACCTTCTTATTGACGATGAAACACAGAAATTGCACCGAATTAAATTCAAAAGGCGCAATGCCGACTTAAGTACAAGAGGACTGACACTATAACTTTCAATGATTTGAACCTCTCCTGTGAGCCCAGTTTTAGATTCCGATGCTTCACTTCAGGTTTACTTTATCCCTTTGACCTTCTTATTGACGATGAAACACAGTAATTGCATCCGAATTTACTACGAAAGGCACAATGCCGACTTAAGTACAAGAGGACTGACACTCTAACTTTCTACGATTTGAACCTCTCCTGTGAGTCCAGTTTTAGATTCCGATGCTTAACTTCAGGTTTACTGTATCCCTTGGACCTTCTTATTGATGATGAAACACAGAAATTGCATCCGAATTTACTACGAAAGGCACAATGCCGACTTAAGTACAAGAGGACTGACACTCTAACTTTCTACGATTTGAACCTCTCCTGTGAGTCCAGTTTTAGATTCCGATGCTTCACTTCAGGTTTACTGTATCCCTTGGACCTTCTTATTGATGATGAAACACAGAAATTGCATCCGAATTTAACACAAAAGGCACAATGCCGACCCAAGTAAAGGAGGACTGACACTCTAACTTTCTATGATTTGAACCTCTCCTGTGAGTCCAGTTTTAGATTCCGATGCTTCACTTCAGGTTTACTGTATACCTTGGACGTTCTTAATGACGATGAAACACAGAAATTGCATCGGAATTAAATTCAATAGGCACAATGCCGACATAAGTACAAGAGAATTGACACTCTAACTTTCTATGATTTGAACCTCTCCTGTGAGTTCGATTTTAGATTCCGATGCTTCACTTCAGGTTTACTGTATCCCTTGGACATTCTTATTGACGGCGAAACACAGATATTGCATCGGAATTAAATTCAAAAGGCACAATGCCGACTTAAGTGCAAGAGGACTGACACTCTAAATTTCTATGATTTGAACCTCTCCTGTGAGTCCGGTTTTGGATTCCGATGCTTCACTTCAGGTTTACTGTATCCCTTGCACCTTGTTATTGACGATGAAACACAGAAATTGCATACGTATTTAATACAAAAGTCACAATGCCGACTTAAGTACAAGAGGACTGACACTCTAACTTTCTATGAATCGATCCTCTCCTGTGAGCCCAGTTTTAGATTCCGATGCTTCACTTCAGGTTTACTGTATCCCTTGGACCTTCGTATTGACCATGAAACACAGAAATTGCATCGAATTAAATTCAAAAGGCACAATGCCGACTTAAGTACAAGAGGACTGACACTATAACTTTCAATGATTTGAACCTGTAATGTATGTCCAGTTTTAGATTCCGATGCTTCACTTCAGGTTTACTTTATCCCTTGGACATTCTTATTGACGATGAAACACAGAAATTGCATCCGAATTTAATACAAAAGGCACAATGCCGACTTAAGTACAAGAGGACTGACACTCTAACTTTCTATGATTTGAAACTCTCCTGTGAGTCCAGTTTTAGATTCCGATGCTTCTCGTCAGGTTTACTGTATCCCTTGGACCATTTTATTGACGATTAAACACAGAAGTTGCATCCGAACTTAATACAAAAGGCACAATGCCGAATTAAGTACAAGAGGACTGACACTCTAACTTTCTATGATTTGAACCTCTCCTGTGAGTCCAGTTTAAGATTCCGATGCTTCACATTAGGTTTAGTGTAACTTTTGGACCTTCTTATTGACGATGAAAGACAGAAATTGCATCCGAAATTAATACAAAGGGCACAATGCCGACTTAAGTACAAGAGGACTGACACTCTAAATTTCTATGATCTGAACCTCTCCTGTGAGTCCAGTTTTAGATTCCGATGCTTCACTTCAGGTTTACTGTATCCCTTGCACCCTCTTATTGACGATGAAACACAGAAATTGCATCCGAATTTAATACAAAAATCACAATGCCGACTTAAGTACAGGAGGCCTGACACTCTAATTTTCTATGAATTGAACCTCTCCTGTGAGTCCAGTTTTAGATTCCGATGGTTCACTTCAGGTTTACTGTATCCCTTGGACCTTATTATTGACGATGAAGCACAGAAATTGCATCGAATTAAATTCAAAAGGCACAATGCCGTCTTAAGTACATGAGGACTGACACTCTAACTTTCAATGATTTGAACCTCTCCTGTCAGTCCAGTTTTAGATTCCGATGCTTCACTTCAGGTTTACGTTTTCCCTTGGACCTTCTAATTGGCGATGAAACACAGAAATTGCATCCGAAATTATTACAAAGGGCACAATGCCGACTTAAGTACAAGAGGACTGACACTCTAACTTTCTATGATTTGACCTCTCCTGTGGGTCCAGTTTGAGATTCCGATGCTTCACTTCAGGATTACTGTATCTCCTGGACCTCCTTATTGACGATGAAACACAGACATTGCATCCGAATTTAATACAAAAGGCACAATGCCGACTTAAGTACAAGAGGACTGACACTCTAACTTTCTATGATTTGAACCTCTCCTGTGAGTCCAGTTTTAGATTCCGA
This sequence comes from Schistocerca americana, assembly GCF_021461395.2. Taxonomy (NCBI): domain Eukaryota; kingdom Metazoa; phylum Arthropoda; class Insecta; order Orthoptera; family Acrididae; genus Schistocerca; species Schistocerca americana. Next base: position 594,866,381 of record NC_060124.1, on the reverse strand, counting down.
TGCTTCTCGTCAGGTTTACTGTATCGCTTGGACCATTTTATTGACGATTAAACACAGAAATTGCATCCGAATTTAATACAAAATGCACAACGCCGACTTAAGTACAAGAGGACTGACACTCCAACTTTCTATGATTTGACCTCTCCTGTGGGTCCAGTTTAAGATTCCGATGCTTCACTTCAGGATTACTGTATCTCCTGTACCTCCTTATTGACGATGAAATACAGAAATTGCATCCGAATTTAATACAAAAGGCACAATGCCGAATTAAGTGCAAGAGGACTGACACTCTAACTTTCAATGAATTGATCCTCTCCTGTGAGTCCAGTTTTAGATTCCGATGCTTCACTTCAGGTTTACTGTATCCCTTCAACCTTCTTATTGACCATGAAACACAGAATTTGCATCGAATTAAATTCAAAAGGCACAATGCCGACATAAGTACAAGAGGACTGACACTATAACTTTCAATGATTTGAACCTCTCCTGTGAGTCCAGTTTTAGATTCCGATGCATCACTTCAGGTTTCCTTTATCTCTTGGACATTATTATTGACGATGAAGCACAGATATTGCATCCGAAATTAATACAAAAGGCACAATGCCGACTTAAGTACAAGAGGACTGACACTCTATTATTCTATGATCTGAACCTCTCCTGTGAGTCCAGTTTGAGATTCCGATGCTTCACTTCAGGATTACTGTATCTCCTGGACCACCTTATTGACGATGAAACACAAAAATTGCATCCGAATTTAATACAAAAGGCACAATGCCGAATTAAGTACAAGAGGACTGACACTCTAACTTTCAATGAATTGAACCTCTCCTGTGAGTCCAGTTTTAGATTCCGATGCTTCTCGTCAGGTTTACTGTATCCCTTGGACCATTTTATTGACGATTAAACACAGAAATTGCATCCGAATTTAATACAAAAGGCACAATGCCGACTTAAGTACAAGAGGACTGACACTCTAACTTTCTATGATTTGACCTCTCCTGTGGGTCCAGTTTAAGATTCCGATGCTTCACTTCAGGATTACTGTATCTCCTGGACCTCCTTATTGACGATTAAATGCAGAAATTGCATCCGAATTTAATACAAAAGGAACAATGGCGAATTATGTACAAGAGGACTGACACTCTAACTTTCAATGATTTGTACCTCTCCTGTGAGTCCAGTTTTAGATTCCGATGCTTCACTTCAGGTTTACTTTATCCCTTGGACCTTCTTATTGACGATGAAACACAGTAATTGCATGCGAATTTAATACCAAAGGCACAATGCCAACTTAAGTACAAAAGGAATGACACTCTAACTTTCAATGATTTGAACCTCTCCTGTGTGTCCAGTTTAGGTTCCGATGCTTCACTTCAGGTTTACTGTATCCCTCGCACCTTCTTATTGACGATGAAACACAGAAATTGCATCCGAATTTAATACGAAAGGCACAATGCCAAATTAAGTACAAGACGACTGACACTCTAACTTTTAATGATTTGACCCTCTTCTGTGAGTCCAGTTTTAGATTCCGCTCCTTCACTTCAGGTTTACTTTATCCCTTGGACCTTCTTATTGACGATGAAACACAGAAATTGCATCCGAATTTAATACAAAAGGCACAATGCCGAATTAAGTACAAGAGGACTGAAACTCTAACTTTCTACGATTTGAACCTCTCCTGTGAGTCCAGTTTTAGATTCCGATGCTTCACTTCAGGTTTACTGTATACCTTGGACGTTCTTAATGACGATGAAACACAGAAATTGCATCCGAATTAAATTCAAAAGGCACAATGCCGACATAAGTACAAGAGGACTGACACTCTAACTTTCTATGATTTGAACCTCTAATGTGAGTCCAGTTTTAGATTCCGATGCTTCACTTCAGGTTTACTGTATCCCTTGGACCTTCTTGTTGACGATGCAACACAGAAATTGTATCCGAAATTAATACAAAAGGCACAATGCCGACTTAAGTACAAGAGGACTGACGCTCTAACTTTCTATGATTTGAACCTCTCCTGTGAGTCCAGTTTTAGATTCCGATGCTTCACTTCTGGTTTACTGTACCCCTTGGACCCTCTTATTGACGTAGAAACACAGAAATTACATCCAAATTTAATACAAAAGGCACAATGCCAACTTAAGTACAAGAGGACTGACACTCTAACTTTCTATTATTTGAACCTCTCCTGTGAGTCCAGTTTTAGATTCCGATGCTTCACTTCAGGTTTACTGTATCCCTTGGACCATCTTATTGACGATGAAACACAGAAATTGCATCCGAATTTAATACAAAACACACAATGCCGAATTAAGTACAAGAGGACTGACACTCTAACATTCAATGATTTGAACCTCTCCTGTGAGTCCAGTTTTAGATTCCGATGCTTCTCGTCAGGTTTACTGTATCCCTTGGACCATTTTATTGACGATTAAACACAGAAATTGCATCCGAATTTCATACAAAAGGCACAATGCCGACTTAAGTACAAGAGGACTGACACTCTAACTTTCTATGATTTGACCTCTCCTGTGGGTCCAGTTTAAGATTCCGATGCTTCACTTCAGGATTACTGTATCTCCTGGACCTCCTTATTGACGATGAAACACAGAAATTGCATTCGAATTTAATACAAAAGGCACAATGCCGAATTAAGTACAAGAGGACTGACACTCTAACTTTCAATGATTTGAACCTCTCCTGTGAGTCCAGTTTTAGATTCCGATGTTTCACTTCAGGTTTACTTTATTGCTTGGACCTTCTTATTGACGATGAAACACAGTAATTGCATGCGAATTTAATACCAAAGGCACAATGCCGACTTAAGTACAAAAGGAATGACACTCTAACTTTCAATGATTTGAACCTCTCCTGTGTGTCCAGTTTAGGTTCCGATGCTTCACTTCAGGTTTACTATATCCCTCGCACCTTCTTATCGACGATGAAACACAGAAATTGCATCCGAATTTAATACAAAAGGCACAATGCCGAATTAAGTACAAGAGGACTGACACTCTAACTTTCAATGATTTGAACCTCTCCTGTGAGTCCAGTTTTAGATTCCGATGCTTCTCGTCAGGTTTACTGTATCCCTTGGACCATTTTATTGACGATTAAACACAGAAATTGCATCCGAATTTTACACAAAAGGCACAATGCCGACATAAGTAAAAGAAGACTGACACTCTAACTTTCTACGATTTGAACCTCTCCTGTGAGTCCAGTTTTAGATTCCGATGCTTCACTTCAGGTTTACTGTATCCCTTGCACCTTGTTATTGACGATGAAACACAGAAATTGCATCCGAATTTAATACAAAAGGCGCAATGCCGACATATGTACAAGAGGACTGACACTCTAACTTTCTATGATTTGAACCTCTCCTGTGAGTCCAGTTTTAGATTCCGATGCTTCACTTCAGGTTTACTGTATACCTTGGACCTTCTTATTGACGGCGAAACACAGAAAATGCATCGGAATTAAATTCAAAAGACACAATGCCGACTTAAGTACAAGAGGACTGACACTATCACTTTCAATGATTTGAACGTCTCCTGTGAGTCCAGTTTTAGATTCCGATGCTTCACTTCAGGTTTACTTTATCCCTTGGACCTTCTTATTGACGATGAAACACAGAAATTGTATCCGAATTTAATACAAAAGTCACAATGCCGACTTAAGTACAAGAGGACTGACACTCTAACTTCCTATGAATTGATCCTCTCCTGTGAGTCCAGTTTTAGATTCCGATGCTTCACTTCAGGTTTACTGTATCCCTTGGACCTTCTTATTGACCATGAAACACAGAAATTGCATCGAATTAAATTCAAAAGCCACAATGCCGACTTAAGTACAAGAGGACTGACACTATAACTTTCAATGATTTGAACCACTCCTGTGAGTGCAGTTTTAGAATCCGATGCTTCACTTCAGGTTTACTTTATCCCTTGGACCTTCTTATTGACGATGAAACACAGAAATTGCATCCGAATTTAATACAAAAGGCACAATGCCGACTTAAGTACAAGAGGACTGACACTCTAACTTTCTATGATTTGAACCTCTCCTGTGAGTCCAGTTTTAGATTCCGATGCTTCTCGTCAGGTTTACTGTATCCCTTGGACCATTTTATTGACGATGAAACACAGAAATTGCATCCGAATTTAATACAAAAGGCACAATGCCGAATTAAGTACAAGAGGACTGACACTCTAACTTTCAATGATTTGAACCTCTCCTGTGAGTTCAGTTTCAGATTCCGATGCTTCACTTCAGGTTTACTGTCTCCCTTGGACCATATTATTGACGATGAAACACAGAAATTGCATCCGAATTTATCACAAAAGGCACATTGCCGACTTTAGTACAAGAGGACTGACACTCTAACTTTCTATGATTTGAACCTTTCCTGTGAGTTCAGTTTTAGATTCCGACTCTTCACTTCAGCTTTACTGTATACCTTGGACGTTCTTATTGACGATGAAACACAGAAATTGCATCGGAATTAAATTCAAAAGGCACAATGCCGACATAAGTACAAGAGGACTGACACTCTTACTTTCTATGATTTGAACCTCTCCTGTGAGTCCAGTTTTAGATTCCGATGCTTCACATCAGGTTTAGTGTAACCCTTGGACCTTCTTATTGACGATGAAAGACAGAAATTGCATCCGAAATTAATACGAAGGGCACAATGCCGACTTAAGTACAAGAGGACTGACACTCTAACTTTCTATGATTTGAACCTCTCCTGTGAGTCCAGTTTTAGATTCCGATGCTTCACTTCAGGTTTACTGTATACCTTGGACCTTCTTATTGACGGCGAAACACAGAAATTGCATCGGAATTAAATTCAATGGGCACAATGCCGACTTAAGTACAAGAGGACTTACACTCTAACATTCTATGATCTGAACCTCTCCTGTGAGTCCAGTTTTAGATTCCGATGCTTCACTTCAGGTTTACTGTATCCCTTGCACCCTCTAATTGACGATGAAACACAGAAATTGCATCCGAATTTAATACAAAAATCACAATGCCGACTTAAGTACAAGAGGGCTGACACTCTAATTCTCTATGAATTGAACCTCTCCTGTGAGTCCAGTTTTAGATTCCGATGGTTCACTTCAGGTTTACTGTATCCCTTGGACCTTCTTATTGACCATGAAACACAGAAATTGCATCGAATTAAATTCAAAAGGCACAATGCCGACTTAAGTACAAGACGACTGACACTATAACTTTCAATGATTTGAACCTCTCCTGTGAGTCCAGTTTTAGATTCCGATGCTTCACTTCAGGTTTACTTTATCCCTTGGACCTTCTTATTGACGATGAAACACAGTAATTGCATCCGAATTTAATACAAAAGTCACAATGCCGACTTAAGTACAAGAGGACTGACACTCTAACTTTCTATGATTTGAACCTCTCCTGTGAGTCCAGTTTTAGATTCCGATGCTTCTCGTCAGGTTTACTGTATCCCTTGGACCTTTTTATTGACGATGAAACACAGAAATTGCATCCGAATTTAATACAAAAGGCACAATGCCGAATTAAGTACATGAGGACTGACACTCTAACTTTCAATGATTTGAACAACTCCTGTGAGTTCAGTTTCAGATTCCGATGCTTCACTTCAGGTTTACTGTCTCCCTTGGACCTTCTTATTGACAATGAAACACAGATATTGCATCCGAAATTATCACAAAAGGCACATTGCCGACATAAGTACAGGAGGACTGACACTCTAACTTTCTATGGTTTGAACCTTTCCTGTGAGTTCAGTTTGAGATTCTGATGCTTCACTTCAGGATTATTGCATCTCCTGGACCTCCTTATTAACGATGAAACACAAAAATTGCATCCGAATTTAATACAAAAGGCACAATGCCGAATTAAGTACAAGAGGACTGACACTCTAACTTTCTATGATTTGAAGCTCTCCTGTGAGTCCAGTTCTAGATTCCGATTCTTCACATCAGGTTTTTTGTATCCCTTGGACCTTCTTATTGACGATGAAACACAGAAATTGCATCCGAATTTAATACAAAAGTCACAATGCCGACTTAAGTACAAAAGGACTGACACTCTAACTTTCTATGAATTGATCCTCTCCTGTGAGTCCAGTTTTAGATTCCGATGCTTCACTTCAGGTTTACTGTATCCCTTGGACCTTCTTATTGACCATGAAACACAGAAATTGCATCGAATTAAATTCAAAAGGCACAATACCGACTTAAGTACAAGAGGACTGACACTATAACTTTCAATGATTTGAACAACTCCTGTGAGTCCAGTTTTAGATTCCGATGCTTCACTTCAGGTTTACTTTATCCTTTGGACCTTCTTATTGACGATGAAACACAGAAATTGCATCCGAATTTAATAGAAAAGGCACAATGCCGACTTAAGTACAAGAGGACTGACACTCTAACTTTCTATGATTTGAAACTCTCCTGTGAGTCCAGTTTTAGATTCCTATGCCTCTCGTCAGGTTTACTGTATCCCTTGGACCATTTTATTGACGATGAAACACAGAAATTGCATCCGAATTTAATACAAAAGGCACAATGCCGAATTAAGTACAAGAGGTCTGACACTCTAACTTTCAATGATTTGAACCTCTCCTGTGAGTTCAGTTTCAGATTCCGATGCTTCACTTCAGGTTTACTGTCTCCCTTGGACCTTCTCATTGACGATGAAACACAGAAATTGCATCCGAATTTATCGCGAAAGGCACATTGCCGACTTAAGTACAAGAGGACTGACACTCTAACTTTCTATGATTTGAACCTTTCCTGTGAGTTCAGTATTAGATTCCGACTCTTCACGTCAGCTTTACTGTATACCTTGGATGTTCTTATTGACGACGAAACACAGAAATTGCATCGGAATTAAATTCAAAAGGCACAATGCCGACATAAGTACAAGAGGACTGACACTCTTAGTTTCTATGATTTGAACCTCTCCTGTAAGTCCAGTTTTAGATTCCGATGCTTCACATCAGGTTTAGTGTAACCCTTGGACCTTCTTTTTGACGATGAAAGACAGAAATTGCATCCGAAATTAATACGAAGGGCACAATGCCGACTTAAGTACAAGAGGACTGACACTCAAACTTTCTATGATTTGAACCTCTCCTGTGAGCCCAGTTTTAGATTCCGATGCTTCACTTCAGGTTTACTGTATACCTTGGACCTTCTTATTGACCATGAAACACAGAAATTGCATCCGAATTTATCACAAAAGGCACATTGCCGACTTAAGTACAAGAGGATTGACACTATAACTTTCTATGGTTTGAACCTTTCCTGTGAGTTCAGTTTGAGATTCTGATGCTTCACTTCAGGATTATTGTATCTCCTGGACCTCCTTATTGACGATGAAAACAAAAATTGCATCCGAATTTAATACAAAAGGCACAATGCCGAATTAAGTACAAGAGGACTGACACTCTAACTTCCTATCATTTGAACCTCTCCTGTGAGTCCAGTTTTAGATTCCCATGCTTCACTTCAGGTTTACTGTATCCCTTGGACCTTCTTATTGACGATGAAACACAGAAATTGCACCGAATTAAATTCAAAAGGCGCAATGCCGACTTAAGTACAAGAGGACTGACACTATAACTTTCAATGATTTGAACCTCTCCTGTGAGCCCAGTTTTAGATTCCGATGCTTCACTTCAGGTTTACTTTATCCCTTTGACCTTCTTATTGACGATGAAACACAGTAATTGCATCCGAATTTACTACGAAAGGCACAATGCCGACTTAAGTACAAGAGGACTGACACTCTAACTTTCTACGATTTGAACCTCTCCTGTGAGTCCAGTTTTAGATTCCGATGCTTAACTTCAGGTTTACTGTATCTCTTGGACTTTCTTATTGACGATGAAACACAGAAATTGCATGCGAATTTAATACAAAAGGCACAATGCCGACTTAAATACAAGAGGACTGACACTCCAACTTTCAATGATTTGAACCTCTCCTGTGAGTCCAGTTTTAGATTCCGATGCTTCACTTCAGGTTTACTGTATCCCTTGGACCTTCTTATTGACGATGATACACAGAAATTGCAACCGAATTTAACACAAAAGGCACAATGCCGACCCAAGTAAAAGAGGACTGACACTCTAACTTTCTATGATTTGTACCTCTCCTGTGAGTCCAGTTTTAGATTCCGATGCTTCACTTCAGGTTTACTGAATACCTTGGACGTTCTTAATGACGATGAAACACAGAAATTGCATCGGAATTAAATTCAATAGGCACAATGCCGACATAAGTACAAGAGGATTGACACTCTAACTTTCTATGATTTGAACCTCTCCTGTGAGTCCAGTTTTAGATTCCGATGCTTCGATTCAGGTTTACTGTATCCCTTGGACATTCTTATTGACGATGAAACACAGAAATTGCATCCGAAATTAATACAAAGGACACAATGCTGACTTAAGTACAAGAGGACTGACGCATAACTTTCTATGACTTGATCCTCTCCTGTGAGTCCAGTTTTAGATTCCGATGCTTCACTTCTGGTTTACTGTACCCCTTGGACCCTCTTATTGACGTAGAAACACAGAAATTACATCCAAATTTAATACAAAAGGCACAATGTCAACTTAAGTACAAGAGGACTGATACTCTAACTTTCTATGATTTGAACCTCTCCTGTGAGTCCAGTTTTAGATTCTGATGCTTCACTTCAGGTTTACTGTATCCCTTGCACCTTGTTATTGACGATGAAACGCAGGAATTGCATCCGAATTTAATACAAAAGGCACAATGCCGACTTATGTACAAGAGGACGGACACACTATTTTTCTATGATTTGAACCTCTCCTGTGAGTCCAGTTTTAGATTCCGATGCTTCACTTCAGGTTTACTGTATACCTTGGACCTTCTTATTGACGGCGAAACACAGAAATTGCATCGGAATTAAATTCAAAAGGCACAATGCCGACTTAAGTGCAAGAGGACTGACACTCTAAATTTCTATGATTTGAACCTCTCCTGTGAGTCCGGTTTTGGATTCCGATGCTTCACTTCAGGTTTACTGTATCCCTTGCACCTTGTTATTGACGATGAAACACAGAAATTGCATCCGTATTTAATACAAAAGTCACAATGCCGACTTAAGTACAATAGGACTGACACTCTAACTTTCTATGAATCGATCATCTCCTGTGAGTCCAGTTTTAGATTCCGATGCTTCACTTCAGGTTTACTGTATCCCTTGGACCTTCGTATTGTCCATGAAACACAGAAATTGCATCGAATTAAATTCAAAAGGCACAATGCCGACTTAAGTACAAGAGGACTGACACTATAACTTTCAATGATTTGAACCTCTCCTGTGAGTCCAGTTTTAGATTCCGATGCTTCACTTCAGGTTTACTTTATCCCTTGGACCTTCTTATTGACGATGAAACACAGAAATTGCATCGAATTTAATACAAAAGGCACAATGCCGACTTAAGTACAAGAGGACTGACACTCTAACTTTCTATGATTTGAACCTCTCCTGTGAGTCCAGTTTTAGATTCCGATGCTTCTCGTCAGGTTTACTGTATCCCTTGGACCATTTTATTGACGATTAAACACAGAAGTTGCATCCAAACTTAATACAAAAGGCACAATGCCGAATGAAGTACAAGAGGACTGACACTCTAACTTTCAAGGATTTGAACCTCTCCTGTGAGTCCAGTTTAAGATTCCGATGCTTCACATCAGGTTTAGTGTAACTTTTGGACCTTCTTATTGACGATGAAAGACAGAAATTGCATCCGAAATTAATACAAAGGGCACAATGCCGACTTAAGTACAAAAGGAATGACACTCTAACTTTCTATGATCTGAACCTCTCCTGTGAGTCCAGTTTTAGATTCCGATGCTTCACTTCAGGTTTACTGTATCCCTTGCACCCTCTTATTGACGATGAAACACAGAAATTGCATCCGAATTCAATACAAAATTCACAATGCCGACATAAGTACAAGAGGACTGACACTCTAATTTTCTATGAATTGAACCTCTCCTGTGAGTCCAGTTTTAGATTCCGATGGTTCACTTCAGGTTTACTGTATCCCTTGGACCTTATTATTGACGATGAAACACAGAAATTGCATCGAATTAAATTCAAAAGGCACAATGCCGTCTTAAGTACATGAGGACTGACACTCTAACTTTCAATGATTTGAACCTCTCCTGTCAGTCCTGTTTTAGATTCCGATGCTTCACTTCAGGTTTACGTTTTCCCTTGGACCTTCTTATTGACGATGAAACACAGATATCGCATCCGAAATTAATACAAAGGGCACAATGCCGACTTAAGTACAAGAGGACTGACACTCTAACTTTCTATGATTTGAACTCTCCTGTGGGTCCAGTTTGAGATTTCGATGCGTCACTTCAGGATTACTGTATCTCCTGGACCTCCTTGTTGACGATGAAACACAGACATTGCATCCGAATTTAATACAAAAGGCACAATGCCGACTTAAGTACAAGAGGACTGACACTCCATCTTTCTATGATTTGACCTCTCCTGTGGGTCAGTTTAAGATTCCGATGCTTCACTTCAGGATTACTGTATCTCCTGGACCTCCTTATTGACGATGAAATACAGAAATTGCATTCGAATTTAATACAAAAGGCACAATGCCGAATTAAGTACAAGAGGACTGACACTCTAACTTTCAATGATTTGAACCTCTCCTGTGAGTCCAGTTTTAGATTCCGATGCTTCACTTCAGGTTTACTTTATCACTTGGACCTTCTTATAGACGATGAAACACAGTAATTGCATGCGAATTTAATACCTAAGGCACAATGCCGACTTAAGTACAAAAGGACTGACACTCTAACTTTCAATGATTTGAACCTCTCCTGTGAGTCCAGTTTAGATTCCGATGCTTCACTTCAGGTTTACTGTATCCCTCGCATCTTGTTATTGACGATGAAACACAGAAATTGCATCCGAATTTAATACAAAAGGCACAATGCCGAATTAAGTACAAGAGGACTGATACTCTAACTTTCAATGATTTGAACCTCTCCTGTGAGTCCAGTTTTAGATTCCGATGCTTCACTTCAGGTTTACTTTATCCCTTGGACCTTCCTATTGACGATGAAACACAGAAATTGCATCCGAATTTAATACAAAAGGCACAATGCCGAATTAAGTACAAGAGGACTTACACTCTAACTTTCAATGATTTGAACCTCTCCTGTGAGTCCAGTTTTAGATTCCGATGCTTCACTTCAGGTTTACTGTATCCCTTGCACCTTGTTATTGACGATGAAAAACAGAAATTGCATCCGAATTTAATACAAAAGTCACAATGCCGACTTAAGTACAAGAGGACTGACACTCTAACTTTCTATGAATTGATCCTCTCCTGTGAGTCCAGTTTTAGATTCCGATGCTTCACTTCAGGTTTACTGTATCCCTTGGACCTTCTCATTGACCATAAAACACAGAATTTCCATCGAATTAAATTCAAAAGGCACAATGCCGACATAAGTACAAGAGGACTGACACTATAAATTTCAATGATTTGAACCTCTCCTGTGAGTCCAGTTTTAGATTCCGATGCTTCACTTCAGGTTTACTTTATCCCTTGGACCTTCTTATTGACGATGAAACACAGATATTGCATCCGAAATTAATACAAAAGGCACAATGCCGACTTAAATACAAGAGGACTGACACTCTAACTTTCTATGATCTGAACCTCTCCTGTGAGTCCAGTTTGAGATTCCGATGCTTCACTTCAGGATTACTGTATCTCCTGGACCTCCTTATTAACGATGAAACACAAAAATTGCATCCGAATTTAATACAAAAGGCACAATGCCGAATTAAGTACAAGAGGACTGACACTCTAACTTTCAATGATCTGAAGCTCTCCTGTGAGTCCAGTTTTAGATTCCGATGCTTCACATCAGGTTTTTTGTATCCCTTGGACCTTCTTATTGACGATGAAACACAGAAATTGCATGCGAATTTAATACAAAAGGCACAATGAACACTTAAGTACAAGAGGACTGACACTCTAACTTTCTATGATTTGAACCTCTCCTGTGAGTCAGGTTTTAGATTCCGATGCTTCACTTGAGGTTTACTGTATACCTTGGACGTTCCTATTGACGATGAAACACAGAAGTTGCAACGAAATAAATTCAAAAGGCACAATGTAGACCTAAGTACAAGAGGACTGGCACTCTAACTTCCTATGATTTGAACCTCTCCTGTGAGTCCAGTTTTAGATTCCGATGCTTCACTTGAGGTTTACTGTATACCTTGGACGTTCCTATTGACGATGAAACACAGAAGTTGCAACGAAATAAATTCAAAAGGCACAATGCCGACTTAAGTACAAGAGGACTGACACTATAACTTTCAATGATTTGAACCTCTCCTGTGAGTCCAGTTTTAGATTCCGATGCTTCACTTCAGGTTTACTTTATCCCTTGGACCTTCTTATTGACGATGAAACACGGAAATTGCATCGAATTTAATACAAAAGGCACAATGCCGACTTAAGTACAAGAGGACTGACACTCTAACTTTCTATGATTTGAACCTCTCCTGTGAGTCCAGTTTTAGATTCCGATGCTTCTCGTCAGGTTTACTGTATCCCTTGGACCATTTTATTGACGATTAAACACAGAAGTTGCATCCAAACTTAATACAAAAGGCACAATGCCGAATGAAGTACAAGAGGACTGACACTCTAACTTTCAAGGATTTGAACCTCTCCTGTGAGTCCAGTTTAAGATTCCGATGCTTCACATCAGGTTTAGTGTAACTTTTGGACCTTCTTATTGACGATGAAAGACAGAAATTGCATCCGAAATTAATACAAAGGGCACAATGCCGACTTAAGTACAAAAGGAATGACACTCTAACTTTCTATGATCTGAACCTCTCCTGTGAGTCCAGTTTTAGATTCCGATGCTTCACTTCAGGTTTACTGTATCCCTTGCACCCTCTTATTGACGATGAAACACAGAAATTGCATCCGAATTCAATACAAAATTCACAATGCCGACATAAGTACAAGAGGACTGACACTCTAATTTTCTATGAATTGAACCTCTCCTGTGAGTCCAGTTTTAGATTCCGATGGTTCACTTCAGGTTTACTGTATCCCTTGGACCTTATTATTGACGATGAAACACAGAAATTGCATCGAATTAAATTCAAAAGGCACAATGCCGTCTTAAGTACATGAGGACTGACACTCTAACTTTCAATGATTTGAACCTCTCCTGTCAGTCCTGTTTTAGATTCCGATGCTTCACTTCAGGTTTACGTTTTCCCTTGGACCTTCTTATTGACGATGAAACACAGATATCGCATCCGAAATTAATACAAAGGGCACAATGCCGACTTAAGTACAAGAGGACTGACACTCTAACTTTCTATGATTTGAACTCTCCTGTGGGTCCAGTTTGAGATTTCGATGCGTCACTTCAGGATTACTGTGTCTCCTGGACCTCCTTGTTGACGATGAAACACAGACATTGCATCCGAATTTAATACAAAAGGCACAATGCCGACTTAAGTACAAGAGGACTGACACTCCATCTTTCTATGATTTGACCTCTCCTGTGGGTCAGTTTAAGATTCCGATGCTTCACTTCAGGATTACTGTATCTCCTGGACCTCCTTATTGACGATGAAATACAGAAATTGCATTCGAATTTAATACAAAAGGCACAATGCCGAATTAAGTACAAGAGGACTGACACTCTAACTTTCAATGATTTGAACCTCTCCTGTGAGTCCAGTTTTAGATTCCGATGCTTCACTTCAGGTTTACTTTATCACTTGGACCTTCTTATAGACGATGAAACACAGTAATTGCATGCGAATTTAATACCTAAGGCACAATGCCGACTTAAGTACAAAAGGACTGACACTCTAACTTTCAATGATTTGAACCTCTCCTGTGAGTCCAGTTTAGATTCCGATGCTTCACTTCAGGTTTACTGTATCCCTCGCATCTTGTTATTGACGATGAAACACAGAAATTGCATCCGAATTTAATACAAAAGGCACAATGCCGAATTAAGTACAAGAGGACTGATACTCTAACTTTCAATGATTTGAACCTCTCCTGTGAGTCCAGTTTTAGATTCCGATGCTTCACTTCAGGTTTACTTTATCCCTTGGACCTTCCTATTGACGATGAAACACAGAAATTGCATCCGAATTTAATACAAAAGGCACAATGCCGCATTAAGTACAAGAGGACTTACACTCTAACTTTCAATGATTTGAACCTCTCCTGTGAGTCCAGTTTTAGATTCCGATGCTTCACTTCAGGTTTACTGTATCCCTTGCACCTTGTTATTGACGATGAAAAACAGAAATTGCATCCGAATTTAATACAAAAGTCACAATGCCGACTTAAGTACAAGAGGACTGACACTCTAACTTTCTATGAATTGATCCTCTCCTGTGAGTCCAGTTTTAGATTCCGATGCTTCACTTCAGGTTTACTGTATCCCTTGGACCTTCTCATTGACCATAAAACACAGAATTTCCATCGAATTAAATTCAAAAGGCACAATGCCGACATAAGTACAAGAGGACTGACACTATAAATTTCAATGATTTGAACCTCTCCTGTGAGTCCAGTTTTAGATTCCGATGCTTCACTTCAGGTTTACTTTATCCCTTGGACCTTCTTATTGACGATGAAACACAGATATTGCATCCGAAATTAATACAAAAGGCACAATGCCGACTTAAATACAAGAGGACTGACACTCTAACTTTCTATGATCTGAACCTCTCCTGTGAGTCCAGTTTGAGATTCCGATGCTTCACTTCAGGATTACTGTATCTCCTGGACCTCCTTATTAACGATGAAACACAAAAATTGCATCCGAATTTAATACAAAAGGCACAATGCCGAATTAAGTACAAGAGGACTGACACTCTAACTTTCAATGTTCTGAAGCTCTCCTGTGAGTCCAGTTTTAGATTCCGATGCTTCACATCAGGTTTTTTGTATCCCTTGGACCTTCTTATTGACGATGAAACACAGAAATTGCATGCGAATTTAATACAAAAGGCACAATGAACACTTAAGTACAAGAGGACTGACACTCTAACTTTCTATGATTTGAACCTCTCCTGTGAGTCAGGTTTTAGATTCCGATGCTTCACTTGAGGTTTACTGTATACCTTGGACGTTCCTATTGACGATGAAACACAGAAGTTGCAACGAAATAAATTCAAAAGGCACAATGTAGACCTAAGTACAAGAGGACTGGCACTCTAACTTCCTATGATTTGAACCTCTCCTGTGAGTCCAGTTTTAGATTCCGATGCTTCACTTGAGGTTTACTGTATACCTTGGACGTTCCTATTGACGATGAAACACAGAAGTTGCAACGAAATAAATTCAAAAGGCACAATGTAGACCTAAGTACAAGAGGACTGGCACTCTAAGTTCCTATGATTTGAACCTCTCCTGTGAGTCCAGTTTTAGATTCCGATGCTTCACTTCAGGTTTACTGTATCCCTTGGACCTTCTTATTGACGATGAAACACAGAAATTGCATCCGAAATTAATACAAAACACACAATGCCGACTTAAGTACAAGTGGACTGACACTCCAACTTTCTATGATTTGACATCTCCTATGGGTCCAGTTTAAGATTCCGATGCTTCACTTCAGGATTACTGTATCTCCTGGACCTCCTTATTGACGATGAAATACAGAAATTGCATTCGAATTTAATACAAAAGGCACAATGCCGAATTAAGTACAAGAGGACTGACACTCTAACTTTCAATGATTTGAACCTCTCCTGTGAGTCCAGTTTTAGATTCCGATGCTTCACTTCAGGTTTACTTTATCCCTTGGACCTTCTTATTGACGATGAAACACAGTAATTGCATGCGAATTTAATACCAAAGGCACAATGCCGACTTAAGTACAAAAGGACTGACACTCTAACTTTCAATGATTTGAACCTCTCCTGTGAGTTCAGTTTAGA
This sequence comes from Schistocerca americana, assembly GCF_021461395.2. Lineage (NCBI taxonomy): Eukaryota > Metazoa > Arthropoda > Insecta > Orthoptera > Acrididae > Schistocerca > Schistocerca americana. The sequence goes on along the minus strand of NC_060124.1, from coordinate 594,850,346 downwards.
TTCCGATGCTTCACTTCAGGTTTACTGTATCCCTCGCACCTTGTTATTGACGATGAAACACAGAAATTGCATCCGAATTTAATACAAAAGGCACAATGCCGAATTAAGTACAAGAGGACTGACACTCTAACTTTCATTGATTTGAACCTCTCCTGTGAGTCCAGTTTTAGATTCCGATGCTTCACTTCAGGTTTACTTTATCCCTTGGACCTTCCTATTGACGATGAAACACAGAAATTGCATCCGAATTTAATACAAAAGGCACAATGCCGAATTAAGTACAAGAGGACTTACACTCTAACTTTCAATGATTTGAACTTCTCCTGTGAGTCCAGTTTTAGATTCCGATGCTTCACTTCAGGTTTACTGTATCCCTTGCACCTTGTTATTGACGATGAAAAACAGAAATTGCATCCGAATTTAATACAAAAGTCACAATGCCGACTTAAGTACAAGAGGACTGACACTCTAACTTTCTATGAATTGATCCTCTCCTGTGAGTCCAGTTTTAGATTCCGATGCTTCACTTCAGGTTTACTGTATCCCTTGGACCTTCTCATTGACCATAAAACACAGAATTTTCATCGAATTAAATTCAAAAGGCACAATGCCGACATAAGTACAAGAGGACTGACACTATAACTTTCAATGATTTGAACCTCTCCTGTGAGTCCAGTTTTAGATTCCGATGCTTCACTTCAGGTTTACTTTATCCCTTGGACCTTCTTATTGACGATGAAACACAGATATTGCATCCGAAATTAATACAAAAGGCACAATGCCGACTTAAGTACAAGAGGACTGACACTCCAACTTTCTATGATCTGAACCTCTCCTGTGAGTCCAGTTTGAGATTCCGATGCTTCACTTCAGGATTACTGTATCTCCTGGACCTCCTTATTGACGATGAAACACAAAAATTGCATCCGAATTTAATACAAAAGGCACAATGCCGAATTAAGTACAAGAGGACTGACACTCTAACTTTCAATGATCTGAAGCTCTCCTGTGAGTCCAGTTTTAGATTCCGATGATTCACATCAGGTTTTTTGTATCCCTTGCACCTTGTTATTGACGATGAAACACAGAAATTGCATGCGAATTTAATACAAAAGGCACAATGAACACTTAAGTACAAGAGGACTGACACTCTAACTTTCTTTGATTTGAACCTCTCCTGTGAGTCAGGTTTTAGATTCCGATGCTTCACTTCAGGTTTACTGTATACCTTGGACGTTCCTATTGACGATGAAACACAGAAGTTGCAACGAATTAAATTCAAAAGGCACAATGTAGACCTAAGTACAAGAGGACTGGCACTCTAACTTCCTATGATTTGAACTTCTCCTGTGAGTCCAGTTTTAGATTCCGATGCTTCACTTCAGGTTTACTGTATCCCTTGGAACTTCTTATTGACGATGAAACACAGAAATTGCATCCGAATTTAATACAAAACACACAATGCCGAATTAAGTACAAGAGGACTGACACTCTAAGTTTCAATGATTTGAACCTCTCCTGTGAGTCCAGTTTTAGATTCCGATGCTTCTCGTCAGGTTTACTGTATCCCTTGGACCATTTTGTTGACGATTAAACACAGAAATTGCATCCGAATTTAATACAAAAGGCACAATGCCGACTTAAGTACAAGAGGACTGACACTCTAACTTTCTATGATTTGACCTCTCCTGTGGGTCCAGTTTAAGATTCCGATGCTTCACTTCAGGATTACTGTATCTCCTGGACCTCCTTATTGACGATGAAATACAGAAATTGCATCCGAATTTAATACAAAAGGCACAATGCCGAATTAAGTACAAGAGGACTGACACTCTAACTTTCAATGATTTGAACCTCTCCTGTGAGTCCAGTTTTAGATTCCGATGCTTCACTTCAGGTTTACTTTATCCCTTGGACCATCTTATTGACGATGAAACACAGTAATTGCATGCGAATTTAATACCAAAGGCACAATGCCGACTTAAGTACAAAAGAAATGACACTCTAACTTTCAATGATTTGAACCTCTCCTGTGTGTCCAGTTTAGGTTCCGATGCTTCACTTAAGGTTTACTGTATCCCTCGCACCTTCTTATTGACGATGAAACACAGAAATTGCATCCGAATTTAATACAAAAGGCACAATGCCAATTTAAGTACAAGACGACTGACACTCTAACTTTTAATGATTTGAACCTCTCCTGTGAGTCCAGTTTTAGATTCCGATGCTTCACTTCAGGTTTACTTTATCCCTTGGACCTTCTTATTGACGATGAAACACAGAAATTGCATCCGAATTTAATACAAAAGGCACAATGCCGAATTAAGTGCAAGAGGACTGAAACTCTAACTTTCTACGATTTGAACCTCTCCTGTGAGTCCAGTTTTAGATTCCGATGCTTCACTTCAGGTTTACTGTATACCTTGGACGTTCTTAATGACGATGAAACACAGAAATTGCATCGGAATTAAATTCAAAAGGCACAATGCCGACATAAGTACAAGAGGACTGACACTCTAACTTTCTATGATTTGAACCTCTCCTGTGAGTCCAGTTTTAGATTCCGATGCTTCACTTCAGGTTTACTGTATCCCTTGGACCTTCTTATTGACGATGAAACACAGAAATTGCATCCGAAATTAACACAAATGGCACAATGCCGACTTAAGTACAAGAGGACTGACGCTCTAACTTTCTATGATTTGAACCTCTCCTGTGAGTCCAGTTTTAGATTCCGATGCTTCACTTCTGGTTTACTGTACCCCTTGGACCCTCTTATTGACGTAGAAACACAGAAATTACATGCAAACTTAATACAAAAGGCACAATGCCAACTTAAGTACAAGAGGACTGACACTCTAACTTTCTATGATTTGAACCTCTCCTGTGAGTCCAGTTTTAGATTCCGATGCTTCACATCATGTTTTTTGTATCCCTTGGACCTTCTTATTGACGATGAAACACAGAAATTGCATCGAATTAAATTCAAAAGGCACAATGCCGACTTAAGTAAATGAGGACTGACACTCTAACTTTCAGTGATTTGAACCTCTCCTGTCAGTCCAGTTTTAGATTCCGATGCTTCACTTCAGGTTTACGTTTTCCCTTGGACCTTCTTATTGACGATGAAACACAGAAATTGCATCCGAATTTAATACAAAACACACAATGCCGATTTAAGTACAAGAGGACTGACACTCTAACTTTCAATGATTTGAACCTCTCCTGTGAGTCCAACTTTAGATTCCGATACTTCACTTCAGGTTTACTGTATCCCTTGCACCTTGTTATTGACGAAGAAACACAGAAATTGCATCCGAATTTAATACAAAAGTCACAATGCCGACTTAAGTACAAGAGGACTGACACTCTAACTTTCTATGAATTGATCCTCTCCTGTGAGTCCAGTTTTAGATTCCGATGCATCACTTCAGGTTTACTGTATCCCTTGGACCTTCTTATTGACCATGAAACACAGAAATTGCATCGAATTAAATTCAAAAGGCACAATGCCGACTTAAGTACAAGAGGACTGACACTATAACATTCAATGATTTGAACCTCTCCTGTGAGTCCAGTTAGAAATTCCGATGCTTCACTTCAGGTTTACTTTATCCCTTGGACCATCTTATTGACGATTAAACACAGAAATTGCATCCGAATTTAATACAAAAGTCACAATGCCGACTTAAGTACAAGAGGACTGACACTCTAACTTTCTATGAATTGATCCTCTCCTGTGAGTCCAGTTTTAGATTCCGATGCTTCACTTCAGGTTCACTTTATCCCTTGGACCTTCTTATTGACGATGAAACAAAGTAATTGCATGCGAATTTAGTACCAAAGGCACAATGCCGACTTAAGTACAAGAGGACTGACACTCTAACTTTCAATGATTTGAACCTCTCCTGTGAGTCCAATTTTAGATTCCGATGCTTCACTTCAGGTTTACTGTATCCCTTGCACCTTGTTATTGACGATGAAACACAGAAATCGCATCCGAATTTAATACAAAAGGCACAATGCCGAATTAAGTACAAGAGGACTGACACTCTAACTTTCAATGATTTGAACCTCTCCTGTGAGTCCAGTTTTAGATTCCGATGCTTCAGTTCAGGTTTACTTTATCCCTTGGACCTTCTTATTGACGATGAAACACAGAAATTGCATCCGAATTTAATACAAAACACACAATGCCGATTTAAGTACAAGAGGACTGACACTCTAACTTTCAATGATTTGAACCTCTCCTGTGAGTCCAACTTTAGATTCCGATGCTTCACTTCAGGTTTACTGTATCCCTTGCACCTTGTTATTGACGGTGAAACACAGAAATTGCATCCGAATTTAACACAAAAGTCACAATGCCGACTTAAGTACAAGAGGACTGACACTCTAACTTTCTATGAATTGATCCTCTCCTGTGAGTCCAGTTTTAGATTCCGATGCTTCACTTCAGGTTTACTGTATCCCTTGGACCCTCTTATTGACCATGAAACACAGAAATTGCATCGAATTAAATTAAAAAGGCACAATGCCGACTTAAGTACAAGAGGACTGACACTATAACTTTCAATGATTTTAACCTCTCCTGTGAGTCCAGTTTTAGATTCCGATGCTTCACTTCAGGTTTACTTTATCCCTTGGACCTTCTTATTCACGATTAAACACAGAAATTGCATCCGAATTTAATACAAAAGTCACAATGCCGACTTAAGTACAAGAGGACTGACACTCTAACTTTCTATGATTTGACCTCTCCTGTGGGTCCAGTTTAAGATTCCGATGCTTCACGTCTGGATTACTGTATCTCCTGGACCTCCTTATTGACGATGAAATACAGAAATTGCATCCGAATTTAATACAAAAGGCACAATGCCGAATTAAGTACAAGAGGACTGACACTCTAACTTTCAATGATTTGAAGCTCTCCTGTGAGTCCAGTTTTAGATTCCGATGCTTCACATCAGGTTTTTTGTATCCCTTGGACCTTCTTATTGACGATGAAACACAGAAATTGCATGCGAATGTAATACAAAAGGCACAATGAACACCTAAGTACAAGAGGACTGACACTCTAACTTTCTATGATTTGAACCTCTCCTGTGAGTCAGGTTTTAGATTCCGATGCTTCACTTCAGGTTTACTGTATACCTTGGACGTTCCTATTGACGATGAAACACATACGTTGCAACGAATTAAATTCAAAAGGCACAATGCAGACCTAAGTACAAGAGGACTGACACTCTAACTTCCTATGATTTGAACCTCTCCTGCGAGTCCAGTTTTAGATTCCGATGCTTCACTTCAGGTTTACTGTATCCCTTGGACCTTCTTATTGACGATGAAACACAGAAATTGCACAGAATTAAATTCAAAAGGCGCAATGCCGACTTAAGTCCAAGAGGACTGACACTATAACTTTCAATGATTTGAACCTCTCCTGTGAGCCCAGTTTTAGATTCCGATGCTTCACTTCAGGTTTACTTTATCCCTTGGACCTTCTTACTGACGATGAAACACAGTAATTGCATCCGAATTTAATACGATAGGCACAATGCCGACTTAAGTACAAGAGGACTGACACTCTAACTTTCTATGATTTGAACCTCTCCTGTGAGTCCAGTTCTAGATTCCGATGCTTCACTTCAGGTTTACTGTATCCCTTGGACCTTCTTATTGACGATGAAACACAGAAATTACATCCGAATTTAATACAAAAGGCACAATGCTGACTTAAGTACAAGGGGAGTGACACTCTAACTTTCAATGATTTGAACCTCTCCTGTGAGTCCAGTTTTAGATTCCGATGCTTCACTTCAGGTTTACTGTAACCCTTGGACCTTCTTATTGACGATGAAACACAGAAATTGCATCCGAATTTAACACAAAAGGCACAATGCCGACATAAGTAAAAGAGGACTGAAACTCTAACTTTCTACGATTTGAACCTCTCCTGTGAGTCCAGTTTTAGATTCCGATGCTTCACTTCAGGTTTACTGTATACCTTGGACGTTCTTAATGACGATGAAACACAGAAATTGAATCGGAATTAAATTCAAAAGGCACAATGCCGACATAGGTACAAGAGGACTGACACTCTAACTTCCTATGATTTGAACCTCTCCTGTGAGTCCAGTTTTAGATTCCGATGCTTCACTTCAGGTTTACTGTATCCCTTGGACCTTCTTATTGACGATGAAACACAGAAATTGCATCCGAATTTAATACAAAACACACAATGCCGAATTAAGTACAAGAGGACTGACAGTCTAAGTTTCAATGATTTGAACCTCTCCTGTGAGTCCAGTTTTAGATTCCGATGCTTCTCGTCAGGTTTACTGTATCCCTTGGACCATTTTGTTGACGATTAAACACAGAAATTGCATCCGAATTTAATACAAAAGGCACAATGCCGACTTAAGTACAAGAGGACTGACACTCTAACATTCTATGATTTGACCTCTCCTGTGGGTCCAGTTTAAGATTCCGATGCTTCACTTCAGGATTACTGTATCTCCTGGACCTCCTTATTGACGATGAAATACAGAAATTGCATCCGAATTTAATACAAAAGGCAAATGCCGAATTAAGTACAAGAGGACTGACACTCTAACTTTCAATGATATGAACCTCCCCTGTGAGTCCAGTTTTAGATTCCGATGCTTCACTTCAGGTTTACTTTATCCCTTGGACCATCTTATTGACGATGAAACACAGTAATTGCATGCCAATTTAATACCAAAGGCACAATGCCGACTTAAGTACAAAAGGAATGACACTCTAACTTTCAATGATTTGAACCTCTCCTGTGTGTCCAGTTTAGGTTCCGATGCTTCACTTCAGGTTTACTGTATCCCTCGCACCTTCTTATTGACGATGAAACACAGAAATTGCATCCGAATTTAATACAAAAGGCACAATGCCGAATTAAGTACAAGACGACTGACACTCTAACTTTCTATGAATTGATCCTCTCCTGTGAGTCCAGTTTTAGATTCCGATGCTTCACTTCAGGTTTACTGTATCCCTTGGACCTTCTTATTGACCATGAAACACAGAAATTGCATCGAATTAAATTCAAAAGGCACAATGCCGACTTAAGTACAAGAGGACTGACACTATAACTTTCAATGATTTGAACCTCTCTTGTGAGTCCAGTTTTAGATTCCGATGCTTCACTTCAGGTTTACTTTATCCCTTGGACCTTCTTATTCACGATTAAACACAGAAATTGCATCCGAATTTAATACAAAAGTCACAATGCCGACTTAAGTACAAGAGGACTGACACTCTAACTTTCTATGAATTGATCCTCTCCTGTGAGTCCAGTTTTAGATTCCGATGCTTCACTTCAGGTTTACTGTATCCCTTGGACCTTCTTATTGACCATGAAACACAGAAATTGCATCGAATTAAATTCAAAAGGCACAATGCCGACTTAAGTACAAGAGGACTGACACTATAACTTTCAATGATTTGAACCCCTCCTGTGAGTCCAGTTTTAGATTCCGATGCTTCACTTCAGGTTTACTTTATCCCTTGGACCTTCTCATTGACGATTATACACAGAAATTGCATCCGAATTTAATACAAAAGGCACAATGCCGACTTAAGTACAAGAGGACTGACACTCTAACTTTCTATGATTTGAACCTCTCCTGTGAGTCCAGTTTTTGATTCCGATGCTTCTCTTTAGGTTTACTGTATCCCTTGGACCATTTTATTGACGATTAAACACAGAAATTGCATCCGAATTTAATACAAAAGGCACAATGCCGACTTAAGTACAAGAGGACTGACACTCTAACTTTCTATGATTTGACCTCTCCTGTGGGTCCAGTTTAAGATTCCGATGCTTCACTTCAGGATTACTGTATCTCCTGGACCTCCTTATTGACGATGAAATACAGAAATTGCATCCGAATTTAATACAAAAGGCACAATGCCGAATTAAGTACAAGAGGACTGACACTCTAACTTTCAATGATTTGAACCTCTCCTGTGAGTCCAGTTTTAGATTCCGATGCTTCACTTCAGGTTTACTTTATCCCTTGGACCTTCTTATTGACGATGAAACACAGTACTTGCATGCGAATTTAATACCAAAGGCACAATGCCGACTTAAGTACAAAAGGACTGACACTCTAACTTTCAATGATTTGAACCTCTCCTGTGAGTCCAGTTTAGAGTCCGATGCTTCACTTCAGGTTTACTGTATCCCTCGCACCTTGTTATTGACGATGAAACACAGAAATTGCATCCGAATTTAATACAAAAGGCACAATGCCGGATTAAGTACAAGAGGACTGACACTCTAACTTTCAATGATTTGAACCTCTCCTGTGAGTCCAGTTTTAGATTCCGATGCTTCACTTCGGGTTTACTGTACCCCTTGCACCTTGTTATGCTTCACTTCAGGATTACTGTATCTCCTGGACCTCCTTATTGACGATGAAACACAAAAATTGCATCCAAATTTAATACAAAAGGCACAATGCCGATTAAGTACAAGAGGACTGACACTCTAACTTTCAATGATTTGAAGCTCTCCTGTGAGTCCAGTTTTAGATTCCGATGCTTCACATCTGGTTTTTTGTATCCCTTGGACCTTCTTATTGACGATGAAACACAGAAATTGCATGCGAATGTAATACAAAAGGCACAATGAACACATAAGTACAAGAGGACTGACACTCTAACTTTCTATGATTTGAACCTCTCCTGTGAGTCAGGTTTTAGATTCCGATGCTTCACTTCAGGTTTACTGTATACCTTGGACGTTCCTATTGACGATGAAACACAGACGTTGCAACGAATTAAATTCAAAAGGCACAATGCAGTCCTAAGTACAAGAGGACTGACACTCTAACTTCCTATGATTTGAACCTCTCCTGTGAGTCCAGTTTTAGATTCCGATGCTTCACTTCAGGTTTACTGTATCCCTTGGACCTTCTTATTGACGATGAAACACAGAAATTGCACAGAATTAAATTCAAAAGGCGCAATGCCGACTTAAGTCCAAGAGGACTGACACTATAACTTTCAATGATTTGAACCTCTCCTGTGAGCCCAGTTTTAGATTCCGATGCTTCACTTCAGGTTTACTTTATCCCTTGGACCTTCTTACTGACGATGAAACACAGTAATTGCATCCGAATTTAATACGATAGGCACAATGCCGACTTAAGTACAAGAGGACTGACACTCTAACTTTCTATGATTTGAACCTCTCCTGTGAGTCCAGTTCTAGATTCCGATGCTTCACTTCAGGTTTACTGTATCCCTTGGACCTTCTTATTGACGATGAAACTCAGAAATTACATCCGAATTTAATACAAAAGGCACAATGCTGACTTAAGTACAAGGGGACTGACACTCTAACTTTCAATGATTTGAACCTCTCCTGTGAGTCCAGTTTTAGATTCCGATGCTTCACTTCAGGTTTACTGTATCCCTTGGACCTTCTTATTGACGATGAAACACAGATATTGCATCCGAATTTAACACAAAAGGGACAATGCCGACATAAGTAAAAGAGGACTGAAACTCTAACTTTCTACGATTTGAACCTCTCCTGTGAGTCCAGTTTTAGATTCCGATGCTTCACTTCAGGTTTACTGTATACCTTGGACGTTCTTAATGACGATGAAACACAGAAATTGAATCGGAATTAAATTCAAAAGGCACAATGCCGACATAGGTACAAGAGGACTGACACTCTAACTTCCTATGATTTGAACCTCTCCTGTGAGTCCAGTTTTAGATTCCGATGCTTCACTTCAGGTTTACTGTATCCCTTGGACCTTCTTATTGACGATGAAACACAGAAATTGCATCCGAATTTAATACAAAACACACAATGCCGAATTAAGTACAAGAGGACTGACACTCTAAGTTTCAATGATTTGAACCTCTCCTGTGAGTCCAGTTTTAGATTCCGATGCTTCTCGTCAGGTTTACTGTATCCCTTGGACCATTTTGTTGACGATTAAACACAGAAATTGCATCCGAATTTAATACAAAAGGCACAATGCCGACTTAAGTACAAGAGGACTGACACTCTAACTTTCTATGATTTGACCTCTCCTGTGGGTCCAGTTTAAGATTCCGATGCTTCACTTCAGGATTACTGTATCTCCTGGACCTCCTTATTGACGATGAAATACAGAAATTGCATCCGAATTTAATACAAAAGGCACAATGCCGAATTAAGTACAAGAGGACTGACACTCTAACTTTCAATGATTTGAACCTCTCCTGTGAGTCCAGTTTTAGATTCCGATGCTTCACTTCAGGTTTACTTTATCCCTTGGACCATCTTATTGACGATGAAACACAGTAATTGCATGCGAATTTAATACCAAAGGCACAATGCCGACTTAAGTACAAAAGGAATGGCACTCTAACTTTCAATGATTTGAACCTCTCCTGTGTGTCCAGTTTAGGTTCCGATGCTTCACTTCAGGTTTACTGTATCCCTCGCACCTTCTTATTGACGATGAAACACAGAAATTGCATCCGAATTTAATACAAAAGGCACAATGCCGAATTAAGTACAAGACGACTGACACTCTAACTTTTAATGATTTGAACCTCTCCTGTGAGTCCAGTGTTAGATTCCGATGCTTCACATCAGGTTTACTTTATCCCTTGGACCTTCTTATTGACGATGAAACACAGAAATTGCATCCGAATTTAATACAAAAGGCACAATGCCGAATTAAGTACAAGAGGACTGAAACTCTAACTTTCTACGATTTGAACCTCTCCTGTGAGTCCAGTTTTAGATTCCGATGCTTCACTTCAGGTTTACTGTATACCTTGGACGTTCTTAATGACGATGAAACAAAGAAATTGCATCGGAATTAAATTCAAAAGGCACAATGCCGACATAAGTACAAGAGGACTGACACTCTAACTTTCTATGATTTGAACCTCTCCTGTGAGTCCAGTTTTAGATTCCGATGCTTCACTTCAGGTTTACTGTATCCCTTGGACCTTCTTATTGACGATGAAACACAGAAATTGCATCCGAAATTAATACAAAAGGCACAATGCCGACTTAAGTACAAGAGGACTGACGCTCTAACTTTCTATGATTTGAACCGCTCCTGTGAGCCCAGTTTTAGATTCCGATGCCTCACTTCTGGTTTACTGTACCCCTTGGACCCTCTTATTGACGTAGAAACACGGAAATTTCATCCAAACTTAATACAAAAGGCACAATGCCAACTTAAGTACAAGAGGACTGACACTCTAACTTTCTATGATCTGAACCTCTCCTGTGAGTCCAGTTTTAGATTCCGATGCTTCACATCAGGTTTTTTGTATCCCTTGGACCTTCTTATTGACGATGAAACACAGAAATTGCATCGAATTAAATTCAAAAGGCACAATGCCGACTTAAGTAAATGAGGACTGACACTCTAACTTTCAATGATTTGAACCTCTCCTGTCAGTCCAGTTTTAGATTCCGATGCTTCACTTCAGGTTTACTTTATCCCTTGGACCTTCTTATTGACGATTAAACCCAGAAATTGCATCTGAATTTAATACAAAAGGCACAATGCCGACTTAAGTACATGAGGACTGACACTCTAACTTTCTATGATTTGACCTCTCCTGTGGGTCCAGTTTATGATTCCGATGCTTCACTTCAGGATTACTGTGTCTCCTGGACCTCCTTATTGACGATGAAATACAGAAATTGCATTCGAATTTAATACAAAAGGCACAATGCCGAATTAAGTACAAGAGGACTGACACTCTAACTTTCAATGATTTGAACCTCTCCTGTGAGTCCAGTTTTAGATTCCCATGCTTCATTTCAGGTTTACTTTATCCCTTGGACCTTCTTATTGACGATGAAACACAGTAATTGCATGCGAATTTAATACCAAAGTCACAATGCCGACTTAAGTACAAGAGGACTGACACTCTAACTTTCAATGATTTGAACCTCTCCTGTGAGTCCAGTTTAGAGTCCGATGCTTCACTTCAGGTTTACTGTATCCCTCGCACCTTGTTATTGACGATGAAACACAGAAATTGCAGCCGATTTTAATACAAAAGGCACAATGCCGAATTAAGTACAAGAGGACTGACACTCTAACTTTCAATGATTTGAACCTCTCCTGTGAGTCCAGTTTTAGATTCCGATGCTTCACTTCAGGTTTACTGTATCCCTTGCACCTTGTTATGCTTCACTTCAGGATTACTGTATATCCTGGACCTCCTTATTGATGATGAAACACAAAAATTGCATCCAAATTTAATACAAAAGGCACAATGCCGAATTAAGTACAAGAGGACTGACACTCTAACTTTCAATGATTTGAAGCCCTCCTGTGAGTCCAGTTTTAGATTCCGATGCTTCACATCAGGTTTTTTGTATCCCTTGGACCTTCTTATTGACGATGAAACACAGAAATTGCATGCGAATGTAATACAAAAGGCACAATGAACACATAAGTACAAGAGGACTGACACTCTAACTTTCTATGATTTGAACCTCTCCTGTGAGTCAGGTTTTAGATTCCGATGCTTCACTTCAGGTTTACTGTATACCTTGGACGTTCCTATTGACGATGAAACACAGAAGTTGCAACGAATTAAATTCAAAAGGCACAATGCAGACCTAAGTACAAGAGGACTGACACTCTAACTTCCTGTGATTTGAACCTCTCCTGTGAGTCCAGTTTTAGATTCCGATGCTTCACTTCAGGTTTACTGTATCCCTTGGACCTTCTTATTGACGATTAAACACAGAAAATGCTTCCGAATTTAATACAAGAGGCACAGTGCTGACTTAAACACAAGAGGACTGACACTCTAACTTTCAATGATTTGAACCTCTCCTGTGAGTCCAGTTTTAGATTCCGATGCTTCACGTCAGGTTTACTGTATCCCTTGGACCTTCTTATTGACGATGAAACACAGAAATTGCATCCGAATTTAACACAAAAGGCACAATTCCGACAGAAGTAAAAGAGGACTGAAACTCTAACTTTCTACGATTTGAACCTCTCCTGTGAGTCCAGTTTTAGATTCCGATGCTTCATTTCAGGTTTACTGTATATCTTGGACGTTCTTAATGACGATGAAACACAGAAATTGCATCGGAATTAAATTCAAAAGGCACAATGCCGACATAAGTACAAGAGGACTGACACTCTAACTTTCTATGATTTGAACCTCTCCTGTGAGTCCAGTTTTAGATTCCGAAGCTTCACTTCAGGTTTACTGTATCCCTTGGACCTTCTTATTGACGATGAAACACAGAAATTGCATCCGAATTTAACACAAAAGGCACAATGCCGACATAAGTAAAAGAGGACTGACACTCTAACTTTCTGTGATTTGAACCTCTCCTGTGAGTCCAGTTTTACATTCCGATGCTTCACTTCAGGTTTACTGTATTCCTTGCACCTTGTTATTGACGATGAAACACAGAAATTGCGTCCGAATTTAATACAAAAGTCACAATGCCGAATTAAGTACAAGAGGACTGACACTCTAACTTTCTATGAATTGATCCTCTCCTGTGAGTCCAGTTTTAGATTCCGATGCTTCACTTCAGGTTTACTGTATCCCTTGGACCTTCTTATTGACCAATGAAACACAGAAATTGCATTGAATTAAATTCAAAAGGCACAATGCCGACTTAAGTACAAGAGGACTGACACTACAACTTTCAATGATTTGAACGTCTCCTGTGAGTCCAGTTTTAGATTCCGATGCTTCACGTCAGGTTTACTTTATCCCTTGGACCTTCTTATTGACGATGAAACACAGAAATTGCATCCGAATTTAATACAAATGTCACAATGCCGACTTAAGTACAAGAGGACTGACACTCTATCTTTCTATGATTTGAACCTCTCCTGTGAGTCCAGTTTTAGATTCCGATGCTTCTCGTCAGGTTTACTGTATACCTTGGACCATTTCATTGACGATGAAACACAGAAATTGCATCTGAATTTAATACAAAAGGCACAATGCCGAATTAAGTACAAGAGGACTGACACTCTAACTTTCAATGATGTGAACCTCTCCTGTGAGTTCAGTTTCTGATTCTGATGCTTCACTTCAGGTTTACTGTATCCCTTGGACCTTCTCATTGACGATGAAACACAGAAATTGTATCCGAATTTATCACAAAAGGCTCATTGCCGACTTAAGTACAAGAGGACTGACACTCTAACTTTCTACGATTTGACCTCTCCTGTGAGTCCAGTTTTAGATTCCGACTCTTCACTTCAGGTTTACTGTATACCTTGGACGTTCTTATTGACGATTAAACACAGAAATTGCATCGGAATTACATTCAAAAGGCACAATGCCGACATAAGTACAAGAGGACTGACACTCTAACTTTCTATGATTTGAGCCTCTCCTGTGAGTCCAGTTTTAGATTCCGATGCTTCACGTCAGGTTTAGTGTAACCCTTGGACCTTCTTATTGACGATGAAAGACAGAAATTGCAATTGAAATTAATACAAAGGGCACAATGCCGACTTAAGTACAAGAGGACTGACACTATAACTTTCAATGATTTGAACCTCTCCTGTGAGTCCAGTTTTAGATTCCGATGCTTCACTTCAGGTTTACTTTATCCCTTGGACCTTCTTATTGACGATTAAACACAGAAATTGCATCCGAATTTAATACAAAAGTCACAATGCCGACTTAAGTACAAGAGGACTGACACTCTAACTTTATATGAATTGATCCTCTCCTGTGAGTCCAGTTTTAGATTCCGATGCTTCACTTCAGGTTTACTGTATCCCTTGGACCTTCTTATTGACCATGAAACACAGAAATTGCATCGAATTAAATTCAAAAGGCACAATGCCGACTTAAGTACAAGAGGACTGACACTATAACTTTCAATGATTTGAACCTCTCCTGTGAGTCCAGTTTTAGATTCCGATGCTTCACTTCAGGTTTACTTTATCCCTTGGACCTTCTTATTGACGATTAAACACAGAAATTGCATCCGAATTTAATACAAAAGGCACAATGCCGACTTAAGTACAAGAGGACTGACACTCTAACTTTCTATGATTTGAACCTCTCCTGTGAGTCCAGTTTTAGATTCCGATGCTTCTCGTCAGGTTTACTGTATCCCTAGGACAATTTTATTGACGATTAAACACAGAAATTGAATCCGAATTTAATACAAAAGGCACAATGCCGACTTAAGTACATGAGGACTGACACTCTAACTTTCTATGATTTGACCTCTCCTGTGGGTCCAGTTTATGATTCCGATGCTTCACTTCAGGTTTACTGTATATCTTGGACGTTCTTAATGACGATGAAACACAGAAATTGCATCGGAATTAAATTCAAAAGGCACAATGCCGACATAAGTACAAGAGGACTGACACTCTAACTTTCTATGATTTGAACCTCTCCTGTGAGTCCAGTTTTAGATTCCGAAGCTTCACTTCAGGTTTACTGTATCCCTTGGACCTTCTTATTGACGATGAAACACAGAAATTGCATCCGAATTTAACACAAAACTCACAATGCCGACATAAGTAAAAGAGGACTGACACTCTAATTTTCTGTGATTTGAACCTCTCCTGTGAGTCCAGTTTTACATTCCGATGCTTCACTTCAGGTTTACTGTATCCCTTGCACCTTGTTATTGACGATGAAACACAGAAATTGCATACGAATTTTATACAAAAGGCCCAATGCCGACTTATGTACAAGAGGACTGACACTCTAACTTTCTATGATTTGAACCTCTCCTGTGAGTCCAGTTTTAGATTCCGATGCTTCACTTAGGGTTTACTGTATACCTTCGACCTTCTTATTGACGGCGAAACACAGAAAATGCATCGGAATTAAATTCAAAAGGCACAATGCCGACTTAAGTGCAAGAGGACTGACACTCTAAATTTCTATGATTTGAACCTCTTCTGTGAGTCTGGTATTGGTTTCCGATGCTTCACTTCAGGTTTACTGTTTCCTTGCACCTTGTTATTGACGATGAAACACAGAAATTGCGTCCGAATTTAATACAAAAGTCACAATGCCGAATTAAGTACAAGAGGACTGACACTCTAACTTTCTATGAGTTGATCCTCTCCTGTGAGTCCAGTTTTAGATTCCGATGCTTCACTTCAGGTTTACTGTATCCCTTGGACCTTCTTATTGACCATGAAACACAGAAATTGCATTGAATTAAATTCAAAAGGCACAATGCCGACTTAAGTACAAGAGGACTGACACTACAACTTTCAATGATTTGAACGTCTCCTGTGAGTCCAGTTTTAGATTCCGATGCTTCACTTCAGGTTTACTTTATCCCTTGGACCTTCTTATTGACGATGAAACACAGAAATTGCATCCGAATTTAATACAAATGTCACAATGCCGACTAAAGTACAAGAGGACTGACACTCTATCTTTCTATGATTTGAACCTCTCCTGTGAGTCCAGTTTTAGATTCCGATGCTTCTCGTCAGGTTTACTGTATCCCTTGGACCATTTCATTGACGATGAAACACAGAAATTGCATCTGAATTTAATACAAAAGGCGCAATGCCGAATTAAGTACAAGAGGACTGACACTCTAACTTTCAATGATGTGAACCTCTCCTGTGAGTTCAGTTTCAGATTCTGATGCTTCACTTCAGGTTTACTGTATCCCTTCCACCTTGTTATGCTTCACTTCAGGATTACTGTATCTCCTGGACCTCCTTATTGACGATGAAACACAGAAATTGCATCCAAATTTAATTCAAAAGGCGCAATGCCGACTTAAGTCCAAGAGGACTGACACTATAACTTTCAATGATTTGAACCTCTCCTGTGAGCCCAGTTTGAGATTCCGATGCTTCACTTCAGGATTACTTTATCCCTTGGACCTTCTTACTGACGACGAAACACAGTAATTGCATCCGAATTTAATACGATAGGCACAATGCCGACTTAAGTACAACAGGACTGACACTCTAACTTTCTATGATTTGAACCTCTCCTGTGAGTCCAGTTCTAGATTCCGATGCTTCACTTCAGGTTTACTGTATCCCTTGGACCTTCTTATTGACGATGAAACACAGAAATTGCTTCCGAATTTAATACAAAAGGCACAATGCTGACTTAAGTACAAGAGGACTGACACTCTAACTTTCAATGATTTGAACCTCTCCTGTGAGTCCAGTTTTAGATTCCGATGCTTCACTTCAGGTTTACTGTATCCCTTGGACCTTCTTATTGACGATGAAACACAGAAATTGCATCCGAATTTAACACAAAAGGCTCAATGCCGACATAAGTAAAAGAGGACTGAAACTCTAACTTTCTGTGATTTGAACCTCTCCTGTGAGTCCAGTTTTACATTCCGATGCTTCACTTCAGGTTTACTGTATCCCTTGCACCTTGTTATTGACGATGAAACACAGAAATTGCATACGAATTTTATACAAAAGGCCCAATGCCGACTTATGTACAAGAGGACTGACACTCTAACTTTCTATGATTTGAACCTCTCCTGTGAGTCCAGTTTTAGATTCCGATGCTTCACTTAGGGTTTACTGTATACCTTCGACCTTCTTATTGACGGCGAAACACAGAAAATGCATCGGAATTAAATTCAAAAGGCACAATGCCGACTTAAGTGCAAGAGGACTGACACTCTAAATTTCTATGATTTGAACCTCTTCTGTGAGTCTGGTTTTGGATTCCGATGCTTCGCTTCAGGTTTACTGTATTCCTTGCACCTTGTTATTGACGATGAAACACAGAAATTGCGTCCGAATTTAATACAAAAGTCACAATGCCGAATTAAGTATAAGAGGACTGACACTCTATCTTTCTATGATTTGAACCTCTCCTGTGAGTCCAGTTTTAGATTCCGATGCTTCACTTCAGGTTTACTGTATCCCTTGGACCTTCTTATTGACCATGAAACACAGAAATTGCATTGAATTAAATTCAAAAGGCACAATGCCGACTTAAGTACAAGAGGACTGACACTACAACTTTCAATGATTTGAACGTCTCCTGTGAGTCCAGTTTGAGATTCCGATGCTTCACTTCAGGTTTACTTTATCCCTTGGACCTTCTTATTGACGATGAAACACAGAAATTGCATCCGAATTTAATGCAAATGTCACAATGCCGACTTAAGTACAAGAGGACTGACACTCTATCTTTCTATGATTTGAACCTCTCCTGTGAGTCCAGTTTTAGATTCCGATGCTTCTCGTCAGGTTTACTGTATCCCTTGGACCATTTCATTGACGATGAAACACAGAAATTGCATCCGAATTTAATACAAAAGGCACAATGCCGAATTAAGTACAAGAGGACTGACACTCTAACTTTCAATGATTTGAACCTCTCCTGTGAGTTCAGTTTCAGATTCTGATGCTTCACATCAGGTTTACTGTATCCCTTGGACCTTCTCATTGACGATGAAACACAGAAATTGTATCCGAATTTATCACAAAAGGCTCATTGCCGACTTAAGTACAAGAGGACTGACACTCTAACTTTCTATGATTTGACCTCTCCTGTGAGTCCAGTTTTAGATTCCGACTCTTCACTTCAGGTTTACTGTATACCTTGGACGTTCTTATTGACGATTAAACACAGAAATTGCATCGGAATTACATTCAAAAGGCACAATGCCGACATAAGTACAAGAGGACTGACACTCTAACTTTCTATGATTTGAGCCACTCCTGTGAGTCCAGTTTTAGATTCCGATGCTTCACGTCAGGTTTAGTGTAACCCTTGGACCTTCTTATTGACGATGAAAGACAGAAATTGCAATTGAAATTAATACAAAGGGCACAATGCCGACTTAAGTACAAGTGGACTGACACTCTAACTTTCAATGATTTGAACCTCTCCTGTGAGTCCTGTTTTAGATTCCGATGCTTCACTTCAGGTTTACTGTATACCTTGGACGTTCCTATTGACGATGAAACACAGAAGTTGCAACGAATTAAATTCAAAAGGCACAATGCAGACTTAAGTACAAGAGGACTGACACTCTAATTTCCTATGATTTGACCCTCTCCTGTGAGTCCAGTTTTAGATTCCGATGCTTCACTTCAGGTTTACTTTATTCCTTGGACCCTCTTATTGACGATGAAACACAGAAATTGCATCCGAATTTAATACAAAAGGCACAATGCCGACTTAAGTACAAGAGGACTGACACTATAACTTTCAATGATTTGAACCTCTCCTGTGAGTCCAGTTTTAGATTCCGATGCTTCACTTCAGGATTACTTTATCTCTTGGACCTTCTTATTGACGATGAAACACAGAAATTGCATCCGAATTTAATACAAAAGGCACAATGCCGACTTAAGTACAAGAGGACTGACACTCTAACTTTCTATGATTTGAACCTCTCCTGTGAGTCCAGTTTTAGATTCCTACTCTTCACTTCAGGTTTACCTTATACCTTGGACGTTCTTATTGACGATGAAACACAGAAATTGCATCGGAATTAAATTCAAAAGGCACAATGCCGACATAAGTACAAGAGGACTGACACTCTAACTTTCTATGATTTGAACCTCCCCTGTGAGTCCAGTTTTAGATTCCGATGCTTCACATCAGGTTTAGTGTAACCCTTGGACCTTCTTATTGGCCATGAAAGACAGAAATAGCATCCGAAATTAATACAAAGGGCACAATGCCGACTTAAGTACATGAGGACTGACACTCTAACTTTCAATGACTTGAACCTCTCCTGTCAGTCCAGTTTTAGATTCCGATGTTTCACTTCAGGTTTACGTTTTCCCTTGGACCTTCTTATTGACGATGAAACATAGAAATTGCATCCGAAATTAATACAAAAGGCACAATGCCGACTTAAGTACAAGAGGACTGACACTCTAACTTTCTATGATTTGAACCTCTCCTGTGGGTCCAGTTTGAGATTCCGATGCTTCACTTCAGGATTACTGTATCTCCTGGACCTGATTATTGACGATGAAACACAGAAATTGCAACCGAATTTAATACAAAAGGCACAATGAAGAATTATGTACAAGAGGACTGACACTCTAACTTTCTATGAATTGATCCTCTCCTGTGAGTCCAGTTTAAGATTCCGATGCTTCACTTCAGGTTTACTGAATCCCTTGGACCTTCTTACTGACGATGAAACACAGTAATTGCATCCGAATTTAATACGATAGGCACAATGCCGACTTAAGTACAAGAGGACTGACACGCTAACTTTCTAAGATTTGAACCTCTCCTGTGAGTCCAGTTTTAGATTCCGATGCTTCACTTCAGGTTTACTGTATCCCTTGGACCTTCTTATTGACGATGAAACACAGAAATTGCATCCGAATTTAATACAAAAGGCACAATGCTTACTTAAGTACAAGAGGACTGACACTCTAACTTTCATTGATTTGAACCTCTCCTGTGAGTCCAGATTTAGATTCCGATGCTTCACTTCAGGTTTACTGTATCCCTTGGACCTTCTTATTGACGATGAAACACAGAAATTGCATCCGAATTTAACACAAAAGGCACAATGTTGACATAAGTAAAAGAGGACTGAAACTCTAACTTTCTACGATTTGAACCTCTCTTGTGAGTCCAGTTTTAGATTCCGATGCTTCACTTCAGGTTTACTGTATACCTTGGACGTTCTTAATGACGATGAAACACAGAAATTGCATCGGAATTAAATTCAAAAGGCACAATGCCGACATAAGTACAAGAGCACTGACACTCTAACTTTCTATGATTTGAACCTCTCCTGTGAGTCCAGTTTTAGATTCCGATGCTTCACTTCAGGTTTACTGTATCCCTTGGACCTTCTTATTGACGATGAAACACAGAAATTGCATCCAAAATTAATACAAAAGGCACAATGCCGACTTAAGTACAAGAGGACTGACGCTCTAACTTTCTATGATTTGAAAGTCTCCGGTGAGTCCAGTTTTAGATTCCGATGCTTCACTTCTGGTTTACTGTACCCCTTGGACCCTCTTATTGACGTAGAAACACAGAAATTACATCCAAATTTAATACAAAAGGCACAATGCCAACTTAAGTACAAGAGGACTGACACTCTAACTTTCTATGATTTGAACCTCTCCTGTGAGTCCAGTTTTAGATTCCGATGCTTCACTTCAGGTTTACTGTATCCCTTGGACCCTCTTATTGATGATGAAACACAGAAATTGCATCCGAATTTAACACAAAAGGCACAATGCCGACATAAGTAAAAGAGGACTGACACTCTAACTTTCTATGATTTGAACCTCTCCTGTGAGTCCAGTTTTAGATTCCGATGCTTCACTTCAGGTTTACTGTATCCCTTGCACCTTGTTATTGACGATGAAACACAGAAATTGCATCCGAATTTTAAACAAAAGGCCCAATGCCGACTTATGTACAAGAGGACTGACACTCTAACTTTCTATGATTTGAACCTCTCCTATGAGTCCAGTTTTAGATTCCGATGCTTCACTTCCGGTTTACTGTATACCTTGGACCTTCTTATTGACGGCGAAACACAGAAAATGCATCGGAATTAAATTCAAAAGGCACAATGCCGACGTAAGTGCAAGAGGACTGACACTCTAAATTTCTATGATTTGAACCTCTTCTGTGAGTCTGGTTTTGGATTCCGATGCTTCACTTCAGGTTTACTGTATTCCTTGCACCTTGTTATTGACGATGAAACACAGAAATTGCATCCGAATTTAATACAAAAGTCACAATGCCGACTTAAGTACAAGAGGACTGACACTCTAACTTTCTATGAATTGATCCTCTCCTGTGAGTCCAGTTTTAGATTCCGATGCTTCACTTTAGGTTTACTGTATCCCTTGGACCTTCTTATTGACCATGAAACACAGAAATTGCATTGAATTAAATTCAAAAGGCACAATGCCGACTTAAGTACAAGAGGACTGACACTATAACTTTCAATGATTTGAACGTCTCCTGTGAGTCCAGTTTTTGATTCCGATGCTTCACTTCAGGTTTACTTTATCCCTTGGACCTTCTTATTGACGATGAAACACAGAAATTGCATCCGAATTTAATACAAATGTCACAATGCCGACTTAAGTACAAGAGGACTGACACTCTATCTTTCTATGATTTGAACCTCTCCTGTGAGTCCAGTTTTAGATTCCGATGCTTCTCGTCAGGTTTACTGTATCCCTTGGACCATTTTATTGACGATGAAACACAGAAATTGCATCCGAATTTAATACAAAAGGCACAATGCCGAATTAAGTACAAGAGGACTGACACTCTAACTTTCAATGATTTGAACCTCTCCTATGAGTTCAGTTCTAGATTCCGATGCTTCACTTCAGGTTTACTGTATCCCTTGGACCTTCTCATTGACGATGAAACACAGAAATTGTATCCGAATTTATCACAAAAGCTCATTGCCGACTTAAGTACAAGAGGACTGACACTCTAACTTTCTATGATTTGACCTCTCCTGTGAGTCCAGTTTTAGATTCCGACTCTTCACTTCAGGTTTACTGTATACCTTGGACGTTCTTAATGACGATTAAACACAGAAATTGCATCGGAATTACATTCAAAAGGCACAATGCCGACATAAGTACAAGAGGACTGACACTCTAACTTTCTATGATTTGAACCTCTCCTGTGAGTCCAGTTTTTGATTCCGATGCTTCACATCAGGTTTAGTGTAACCCTTGGACCTTCTTATTGACGATGAAAGACAGAAATTGCATCCGAAATTAATACAAAGGGCACAATGCCGACTTAAGTACAAGTGGACTGACACTCTAACTTTCAATGATTTGAACCTCTCCTGTGAGTCCAGTTTTAGATTCCGATGCTTCACTTCAGGTTTACTGTATACCTTGGACGTTCCTATTGACGATGAAACACAGAAGTTGCACGAATTAAATTCAAAAGGCACAATGCAGACTTAAGTACAAGAGGACTGACACTCTAATTTCCTATGA
Source organism: Schistocerca americana (assembly GCF_021461395.2). NCBI lineage: Eukaryota > Metazoa > Arthropoda > Insecta > Orthoptera > Acrididae > Schistocerca > Schistocerca americana. The sequence continues at coordinate 594,827,382 of NC_060124.1, read as the reverse complement.
TTTGACCCTCTCCTGTGAGTCCAGTTTTAGATTCCGATGCTTCACTTCAGGTTTACTTTATCCCTTGGACCCTCTTATTGACGATGAAACACAGAAATTGCATCCGAATTTAATACAAAAGGCACAATGCCGACTTAAGTACAAGAGGACTGACACTATAACTTTCAATGATTTGAACCTCTCCTGTGAGTCCAGGTTTAGATTCCGATGCTTCGCTTCAGGTTTACTGTATACCTTGTACGTTCTTATTGACGATGAAACACAGAAATTGCATCGGAATTAAATTCAAAAGGCACAATGCCGACATAAGTACAAGTGGACTGACACTCTAACTTTCTATGATTTGAACCTCTCCTGTGAGTCCAGTTTTAGATTCCGATGCTTCACATCAGGTTTAGTGTAACCCTTGGACCTTCTTATTGACCATGAAAGACAGAAATTGTATCCGAAATTAATACAAAGGGCACAATGCCGACTTAAGTACATGAGGACTGACACTCTTACTTTCAATGACTTGAACCTCTCCTGTCAGTCCAGTTTTAGATTCCGATGCTTCACTTCAGGTTTATGTTTTCCCATGGACCTTCTTATTGACGATGAAACACAGAAATTGCATCCGAAATTAATACAAAAGGCACAATGCCGACTTAAGTACAAGAGGACTGACACTCTAACTTTCAATGATTTGAACCTCTCCTGTGGGTCCAGTTTGAGATTCCGATGCTTCACTTCAGGATTACTGTATCTCCTGGACCTCCTTATTGACGATGAAACACAGAAATTGCAACCGAATTTAATACAAAAGGCACAATGCCGATTTAAGTACAAGAGGACTGACACTCTAACTTTCAATTATTTGAACCTCTCCTGTGAGTCCAGTTTTAGATTCCGATGCTTCACTTTAGGTTTAGTTTATCCCTTGGACCTTCTTATTGACGATGAAACACAGTAATTGCATGCGAATTTAATACAAAAGGCACAATGCCGACTTAAGTACAAGAGGACTGACACTCTAACTTTCAATGATTTGAACCTCTCCTGTGAGTCCAGTTTTAGATTCCGATGCTTCACTTCAGGTTTACTGTATCCCTTGCACCTTGTTATTGACGATGAAACACAGAAATTCCATCGAATTAAATTCAAAAGGCACAATGCCGACTTAAGTACATGAGGACTGACACTCTAACTTTCAATGACTTGAACTTCTCCTGTCAGTCCAGTTTAAGATTCCGATGCTTCACTTCCGGTTTACGTTTTCCCTTGGACCTTCTTATTGACGATGAAACACAGAAATTGCATCCGAAATTAATACAAAAGGCACAATGCCGACTTAAGTACAAGAGGACTGACACTCTAATTTTCTATGATTTGAACTTCTCCTGTGGGTCCAGTTTGAGATTCCGATGCTTCACTTCAGAATTACTGTATCTCCTGGACCTCCTTATTGACGATGAAACACAGAAATTGCATCCGAATTTAATACAAAATTCACAATGCCGAATTAAGTACAAGAGGACTGACACTCTAACTTTCAATTGTTTGAACCTCTCCTGTGAGTCCAGTTTTAGATTCCGATGCTTCACTTCAGGTTTACTGTATACCTTGGACGTTCCTATTGACGATGAAACACAGAAGTTGCAACGAATTAAATTCAAAAGGCACAATGCAGACTTAAGAACAAGAGGACTGACACTCTAACTTCCTATGATTTGAACCTCTCCTGTGAGTCCAGTTTTAGATTCCGATGCTTCACTTCAGGTTTACTGTATCCCTTGGACCTTCTTATTGACGATGAAACACAGAAATTGCATCGAATTAAATTCAAAAGGCACAATGCCGACATAGGTACAAGAGGACTGACACTCTAACTTTCAATGATTTGAACCTCTCCTGTGAGTCCAGTTTTAGATTCCGATGCTTCACATCAGGTTTAGTGTAACCCTTGGACCTTCTTATTGACGATGAAAGACAGAAATTGCATCCGAAATTAATACAAAGGGTACAATGCCGACTTAAGTACATGAGGACTGACACTCTAACTTTCAATGATTTGAACCTCTCCTGTCAGTCCAGTTTTAGATTCCGATGCTTCACTTCAGGTTTACATTTTCCCTTGGACCTTCTTATTGACGATGAAACACACAAATTGCATCCGAAATTAATACAAATGGCACAATGCCGACTTAAGTACAAGAGGACTGACACTCTAACTTTCTATGATCTGAACCTCTCCTGTGAGTCCAGTTTTAGATTCCGATGCTTCACTTCAGGTTTACTGTATCCCTTGCACCCTCTTATTGACGATGAAACACAGAAATTGCATAGGAATTTAATACAAAAATCACAATGCTCACTTAAGTACAAGAGGACTGACACTCCAATTTTCTATGAATTGAACCTCTCCTGTGAGTCCAGTTTTAGATTCCGATGGTTCACTTCAGTTTTACTGTACCCCTTGGACCTTATTATTGACGATGAAACACATAAATTGCATCCGAAATTAATACAAATGGCACAATGCCGACTTAAGTACAAGAGGACTGACACTCTATCTTTCTATGATTTGAACCTCTCCTGTGGGTCCAGTTTGAGATTCCGATGCTTCACTTCAGGATTACTGTATCTCCTGGACCTCCTTATTGACGATGAAACACAGAAATTGCATCCGAATTTAATACAAAAGGCACAATGCCGACTTAAGTACAAGAGGACTGACACTCTAACTTTCAATGATTTGAACCTCTCCTGTGAGTCCAGTTTTAGATTCCGATGCTTCACTTGAGGTTTACTGTATCTCTTGCACCTTGTTATTGACGATGACACACAGATATTGCACACGAATTTAATACAAAAGGCACAATGCCGAATTAAGTACATGAGGACAGACACTCAAACTCTCTATGAGTTGATCCTCTCCTGTGAGTCCAGTTTTAGATTCCGATGCTTCACTTCAGGTTTACTGTATCCCTTGGACCTTCTTATTGACCATGACACACAGAATTTGCTTCGAATTAAATTCAAAAGGCACAATGCCGACTTAAGTACAAGAGGACTGACACTGTAACTTTCAATGATTTCAACCTCTTCTGTGAGTCCAGTTTTAGATTCCGATGCTTCACTTCAGGTTTACTTTATCCCTTGGACCTTCTTATTGACGATGAAACACAGTAATTGCATCCGAATTTAGATCAAAAGGCACAATGCCGACTTAAGTACAAGAGGACTGACACTCTAACTTTCTATGATTTGAACCTCTCCTGTGAGTCCAGCTTTAGATTCCGATGCTTCTCGTCAGGTTTACTGTATCCCTCGGACCTTTTTATTGACGATGAAAAACAGAAATTGCATCCGAATTTAATACAAAAGGCACAATGCCGAATTAAGTACAAGAGGACTGACACTCTAACATTTAATGATTTGAACCTCTCATGTGAGTTCAGTTTCAGGTTTACTGTATCCCTTGGAGCTTCTTATTGACGATGAAACACAGAAATTGCATCCGAATTTATCACAAAAGGCTCATTGCCGACTTAAGTACAAGGGGAGTGACACTCTAACTTTCTATGATTTGAACCTCTCCTGTGAGTACAGTTTTAGATTCCGACTCTTCACTTCAGGTTTACTGTATACCTTGGACGTTCTTATTGACGATGAAACACAGAAATTTCATCGGAATTAAATTCAAAAGGCACAATGCCGACATAAGTACAAGAGGACTGACACCCTAAGTTTCTATGATCTGACCCTCTCCTGTGAGTCCAGTTTTAGATTCCGATGCTTCACTTCAGGTTTACTGTATCCCTTGCACCCTCTTATTGACGATGAAACACAGAAATTGCATCCGAATTTAATACAAGAATCACAATGCCGACTTAAGTAAAGAGGACTGACACTCCAATTTTCTATGAATTGAACCTCTCCTGTGAGTCCAGTTTTAGATTCCGATGGTTCACTTCAGTTTTACTGTATCCCTTGGACCCTATTATTGACGATGCAACACAGAAATTGCATCGAATTAAATTCAAAAGGCACAATGCCGACTTAAGTACATGAGGACTGACACTCTAACTTTCAATGATTTGAACCTCTCCTGTCAGTCCAGTTTTTGATTCCGATGCTTCACTTCAGGTTTACTGTATACCTTGGACGTTCTTATTGACGATGAAACACAGAAATTGCATCGGAATTAAATTCAAAAGGCACAATGCCGACATAGGTACAAGAGGACTGACACTCTAACTTTCTATGATTTGAACCTCTCCTGTGAGTCCAGTTTTAGATTCCGATGCTTCACATCAGGTTTAGTGTAACCCTTGGACCTTCTTATTGACGATGAAAGACAGAAATTGCATCCGAAATTAATACAAAGGGTACAATGCCGACTTAAGTATATGAGGACTGACACTCTAACTTTCAATGACTTGAACCTCTCTTGTCACTCCAGTTTTAGATTCCGATGCTTCACTTCAGGTTTACATTTTCCCTTGCACCTTCTTATTGACGATGAAACACAGAAATTGCATCCGAAATTAATACAAATGGCACAATGCCGACTTAAGTACAAGAGGACTGACACTCTAACTTTCTATGATCTGAACCTCTCCTGTGAGTCCAGTTTTAGATTCCGATGCTTCACTTCAGGTTTACTGTATCCCTTGCACCCTCTTATTGACGATGAAACACAGAAATTGCATAGGAATTTAATACAAAAATCACAATGCTGACTTAAGTACAAGAGGACTGACACTCCAATTTTCTATGAATTGAACCTCTCCTGTGAGTCCAGTTTCAGATTCCGATGGTTCACTTCAGTTTTACTGTATCCCTTGGACCTTATTATTGACGATGAAACACAGAAATTGCATCGAATGAAATTCAAAAGGCACAATGCCGACTTAAGTACATGAGGACTGACACTCTAACTTTCAATGATTTGAACGTCTCCTGTCAGTCCAGTTTTTGATTCCGATGCTTCACTTCAGGTTTACGTTTTCCCTTGGACCTTCTTATTGACGATGAAACACAGAAATTGCATCCGAAATTAATGCAAAAGGCACAATGCCGACTTAAGTACAAGAGGACTGACACTCTAACTTTCTATGATTTGAACCTCTCCTGTGGGTCCAGTTTGAGATTCCGATGCTTCACTTCAGGATTACTGTATCTCCTGGACCTCCTTATTGACGATGAAACACAGAAATTGCATTAGAATTTAATACAAAAGGCACAATGCCGACTTAAGTACAAGAGGACTGACACTCTAACTTTCAATGATTAAAACCTCTCCTGTGAGTCCAGTTTTAGATTCCGATGCTTCACTTCAGGTTTACTGTATCTCTTGCACCTTGTTATTGACGATGACACACAGAAATTGCACACGAATTTAATACAAAAGGCACAATGCCGAATTAAGTACAAGAGTACTGACACTCTAACATTCAATGATTTGAACCTCTCCTGTGAGTTCAGTTTCAGGTTTACTGTATCCCTTGGACCTTCTTATTGATGATGAAACACAGAAATTGCATCCGAATTTATCACAAAAGGCTCATTGCCGACTTAAGTACAAGGGGAGTGACACTCTAACTTTCTATGATTTGAACCTCTCCTGTGAGTACAGTTTTAGATTCCGACTCTTCACTTCAGGTTTGCTGTATACCTTGGACGTTCTTATTGACGATGAAACACAGAAATTTCATCGGAATTAAATTCAAAGGGCACAATGCCGACATAAGTACAAGAGGACTGACACTCTGACTTTCTATGATTTGAACCTCTCATGTGAGTCCAGTTTTAGATTCCGATGCTTCACATCAGGTCTAGTGTAACCCTAGGACCTTCTTATTGACGATGAAAGACAGAAATTGCATCCGAAATTATTACAAAGGGCACAATGCCGACTAAGGTACAAGAGGACTGACACCCTAAGTTTCTATGATCTGACCCTCTCCTGTGAGTCCAGTTTTAGATTCCGATGCTTCACTTCAGGTTTGCTGTATCCCTTGCACCCTCTTATTGACGATGAAACACAGAAATTGCATCCGAATTTAATACAAAAATCACAATGCCGACTTAAGTACAAGAGGACTGACACTCTAATTTTCTATGAATTGAATCTCTCCTGTGAGTCCAGTTTTAGATTCCGATGGTTCACTTCAGGTTTACTGTATCCCTTGGACCTTATTATTGAAGATGAAACACAGAAATGCGATCGAATTAAACTCAAAAGGCACAATGCCGACTTAAGTACATGAGGACGGACACTCTAACTTTCTATGATTTGAACCTCTCCTGTGGGTCCAGTTTGAGATTCCAATGCTTCACTTCAGGATTACTGTATCTCCTGGACCACCTTATTGACGATGAAACACAGAAATTGCATCCGAATTTAATACAAAAGGCACAATGCCGAATTAAGTACAAGAGGACTGACACTCTAACTTTCAATGATTTGAACCTCTCCTGTGAGTCCAGTTTTAGATTCCGATGCATCACTTCAGGTTTACTGTATACCTTGGACGTTCCTATTGACGATGAAACACAGAAGTTGCAACGAATTACATTCAAAAGGCACAATGCAGACTTAAGTACAAGAGGACTCACTCTAACTTCCTATGATTTGAACCTCTCCTGTGAGTCCAGTTTTAGATTCCGATGCTTCACTTCAGGTTTACTGTATCCCTTGGCCCTTCTTATTGACGATGAAACACAGAAATTGCATCCGAATTTATCACAAAAGTCTCATTGCCGACTTAAGTACAAGGGGACTGACACTCTAACTTTCTATGATTTGAACCTCTCCTGTGAGTACAGTTTTAGATTCCGACCCTTCACTTCAGGTTTACTGTATACCTTGGACGTTCTTATTGACGATGAAACACAGAAATTGCATCGGAATTAAATTCAAAAGGCACAATGCCGACATAAGTACAACAGGACTTACACTCTAACTTTCTATGATTTGAACCTCTCCTGTGAGTCCAGTTTCAGATTCCGATGCTTCACATCAGGTTTAGTGTAACCCTTGGACCTTCTTATTGACGATGAAAAACACAGAAATTGCATCCGAATTTAATACAAAAGGCTCAATGCCGACTTAAGTACAAGAGGACTGACACTCTAACTTTCAACGATTTGAACCTCTCCTGTGAGTCCAGTTTTAGATTCCCATGCTTCACTTCAGGTTTATTTTATCCCTTGCACCTTCTTATTGACGATGAAACACAGTAATTGCATGCGAATTTAATACAAAAGGCACAATGCCGACTTAAGTACAAGAGGACTGACACTCTAATTGTCAATGATTTGAACCTCTCCTGTGAGTCCAGTTTTAGATTCCGATGCTTCACTTCAGGTTTACTGTATCCCTTGCACCTTGATATTGACGATGAAACACAGAAATTGCACACGAATTTAATACAAAAGCACAATGCCGAATTAAGTACAAGAGGACTGACACTCTAACTTTCAATGATTTGAACCTCTCTTGTGAGTCCAGTTTTAGATTCCGATGCTTCACTTCAGGTTTACTTTATCCCTTGGACCTTCTTATTGGCGATGAAACGCAGAAATTGCATCCGAATTTAATACAAAAGGCACAATGCCGAATTAAGTACAAGAGGACTGACACTCTAACATTCAATGATTTGAACCTCTCCTGTGAGTTCACTTTTAGGTTTACTGTATCCCTTGGACCTTCTTATTGACAATGAAACACAGGAATAGCATCCGAATTTATCACAAAAGGCTCATTGCCGACTTAAGTACAAGGGGAGTGACACTCTAACTTTCTATGATTTGAACCTCTCCTGTGGGTCCAGTTTGAGATTCCAATGCTTCACTTCAGGATTACTGTATCTCCTGCACCTCCTTATTGACGATGAAACACAGAAATTGCATCCGAAATTAATACAAAAGGCACAATGCCGAATTAAGTACAAGAGGACTGACACTCTAACTTTCAGTGATTTGAACCTCTCCTGTGAGTCCAGTTTTAGATTCCGATGCTTCACTTCAGGTTTACTGTATACGTTTTACGTTCCTATTGACGATGAAACACAGAAGTTGCAACGAATTAAATTCAAAAGGCACAATGCAGACATAAGTACAAGAGGACTGACACTCTAACTTCCTATGATTTGAACCTCTCCTGTGAGTCCAGTTTTAGATTCCGATGCTTCACTTCAGGTTTACTGTATCCCTTGGACCTTCTTATTGACGATGAAACACAGAAATTGCATCCGAATATATCACAAAAGGCTCATTGAAGACTTAAGTACAAGGGGCTGACACTCTAACTTTCTATGATTTGAACCTCTCCTGTGAGTACAGTTTTAGATTCCGTCTCTTCACTTCAGGTTTACTGTATACCTTGGACGTTCTTATTGACGATGAAACACAGAAATTGCATCGGAATTAAATTCAAAAGGCACAATGCCGACATAAGTACAAGAGGACTGACACTCTGACGTTCTATGATTTGAACCTCTCCTGTGAGTCCAGTTTTAGATTCCGATGCTTCACATCAGTTTTAGTGTAACCCTTGGACCATCTTATTGACGATGAAAGACAGAAATTGCATCCGAAATTAATACAAAGGGCACAATGCCGACTAAAGTACAAGAGGACTGACACTCTAAGTTTCTATGATCTGAACCTCTCCTGTGAGTCCAGTTTTAGATTCCGATGCTTCACTTCAGGTTTACTGTATCCCTTGCACCCTCTTATTGACGATGAAACACAGGAATTGCATCCGAATTTAATACAAAAATCACAATGCCGACTGAAGTACAAGAGGACTGACACACTAATTTTCTATGAATTGAATCTCTCCTGTGAGTCCAGTTTTAGATTCCGATGGTTCACTTCACGTTTACTGTATCCCTTGGACCTTATTATTGACGATGAAACACAGAAATGCGATCGAATTAAACTCAAAAGGCACAATGCCGACTTAAGTACATGAGGACGGACACTCTAACTTTCTATGATTTGAACCTCTCCTGTGGGTCCAGTTTGAGATTCCAATGCTTCACTTCAGGTTTACTGTATACCTTGGACGTTCCTATTGACGATGAAACACAGAAGTTGCAACGAATTAAATTCAAAAGGCACAATGCAGACTTAAGTACAAGGGGACTGACACTCTAACTTCCCATGATTTGAACCTCTCCTGTGAGTCCAGTTTTAGATTCCGATGCTTCACTTCTGGTTTACTGTATCCCTTGGACATTCTTATTGACGATGAAACACAGAAATTGCATCCGAATTTATCACAAAAGGCTCATTGCCGACTTAAGTACAAGGGTACTGACACTCTAACTTTCTATGATTTGAACCTCTCCTGTGAGTACAGTTTTAGATTCCGACTCTTCACTTCAGGTTTATTTTATCCCTTGGACCTTCTTATTGACGATGAAACACAGTAATTGCATGCGAATTTAATACAAAAGGCACAATGCCGACTTAAGTACAAGAGGACTGACACTCTAACTTTCAATGAGTTGAACCTCTCCTGTGAGTCCAGTTTTAGATTCCGATGCTTCACTTCAGGTTTACTGTATCCCTAGCACCTTGTTATTGACGATGAAACACAGAAATTGCACATGAATTTAATACAAAAGGCACAATGCCGAATTAAGTACAAGAGGACTGACACTCTAACTTTCAATGATTTGAACCTCTCCTGTGAGTCCAGTTTTAGATTCCGATGCTTCACTTCAGGTTTACTTTATCCCTTGGACCTTCTTATTGACGATGAAGCACAGAAATTGCATCCAAATTTAATACAAAGGCACAATGCCGAATTAAGTACAAGAGGACTGACACTCTAACTTCCTATGAATTGATCCTCTCCTGTGAGTCCAGTTTTAGATTCCGATGCTTCACTTCAGGTTTACTGTATCCCTTGGACCTTCTTATTGACCATGAAACACAGAATTTGCATCGAATTAAATTCAAAAGGCGCAATGCCGACTTAAGTACAAGAGGACTGACACTATAACTTTGAATGATTTGAACCTCTCCTGTGAGTCCAGTTTTAGATTCCGATGCTTCACTTCAGGTTTACTTTATCCCTTGGACCTTCTTATTGACGATGAAACACAGTAATTGCATCCGAATTTATAACAAAAGGCACAATGCCGACTTAAGTACAAGAGGACTGACACTCTAACCTCCTATGATTTGAACCTCTCCTGTGAGTCCAGCTTTAGATTCCGATGCTTCTCTTCAGGTTTACTGTATCCCTTGAACCATTTTATTGACGATGAAACACAGAAATTGCATCCGAATTTAATACAAAAGGCACAATGCCGAATTAAGTACAAGAGGACTGACACTCTGACTTTCTATGATTTGAACCTCTCCTGTGAGTCCAGTTTTAGATTCCGATGCTTCACATGAGGTTTAGTGTAACACTTGGACCTTCTTATTGACGATGAAAGACAGAAATTGCATCCGAAATTAATACAAAAGGCACAATGCCGAATTAAGTACAAGAGGACTGACACTCTAACTTTCAGTGATTTGAACCTCTCCTGTGAGTCCAGTTTTAGATTCCGATGCTTCACTTCAGGTTTACTTTATCCCTTGGACCTTCTTATTGACGATGAAACACAGAAATTGCATCCGAATTTAATACAAAAATCACAATGCCGACTTAAGTACAAGAGGACTGACACTCTAATTTTCTATGAATTGAATCTCTCCTGTGAGTCCAGTTTTAGATTCCGATGGTTCACTTCAGGTTTACTGTATCCCTTGGACCTTATTATTGACGATGAAACACAGAAATTGCATCGAATTAAACTCAAAAGGCACAATGCCGACTTAAGTACATGAGGATGGACACTCTAACTTTCTATGATTTGAACCTCTCCTGTGGGTCCAGTTTGAGATTCCGATGCTTCACTTCAGGATTACTGTATCTCCTGGACCTCCTTATTGACGATGAAACACAGAAATTGCATCCGAAATTAATACAAAGGGCACAATGCCGACTAAGGTACAAGAGGACTGACACTCTAAGTTTCTATGATCTGAACCTCTCCTGTGAGTCCAGTTTTAGATTCCGATGCTTCACTTCAGGTTTACTGTATCCCTTGCACCCTCTTATTGACGATGAAACACAGAAATTGCATCCGAATTTAATACAAAAATCACAATGCCGACTTAAGTACAAGAGGACTAACACTCTAATTTTCTATGAATTGAATCTCTCCTGTGAGTCCAGTTTTAGATTCCGATGGTTCACTTCAAGTTTACTTTATCCCTTGGACCTTATTATTGACGATGAAACACAGAAATGCGATCGAATTAAACTCAAAAGGCACAATGCCGACTTAAGTACATGAGGACGGACACTCTAACTTTCTATGTTTTGAGCCTCTCCTGTGGGTCCAGTTTGAGATTCCGATGCTTCACTTCAGGATTACTGTATCTCCTGGTCCTCCTTATTGACGATGAAACACAGAAATTGCATCCGAATTTAATGCAAAAGGCACAATGCCGAATTAAGTACAAGAGGACTGACACTCTAACTTTCAGTGATTTGAACCTCTCCTGTGAGTCCAGTTTTAGATTCCGATGCTTCACTTCAGGTTTACTGTATACCTTGGACGTTCCTATTGACGATGAAACACAGAAGTTGCAACGAATTAAATTCAAAAGGCACAATGCAGACTTAAGTACAAGAGGACTGACACTCTAACTTCCCATGATTTGAACCACTCCTGTGAGTCCAGTTTTAGATTCCGATGCTTCACTTCAGGTTTACTGTATCCCTTGGACCTTCTTATTGACGATGAAACACAGAAATTGCATCCGAATTTATCACAAAAGGCTCATTGCCGACTTAAGTACAAGGGGACTGACACTCTAACTTTCTATGATTTGAACCTCTCCTGTGAGTACAGTTTTAGATTCCGACTCTTCACTTCAGGTTTATTTTATCCCTTGGACCTTCTTATTGGCGATGAAACACAGTAATTGCATGCGAATTTAATACAAAAGGCACAATGCCTACTTAAGTACAAGAGGACTGACACTCTAACTTTCAATGAGTTGAACCTCTCCTGTGAGTCCAGTTTTAGATTCCGATGCTTCACTTCAGGTTTACTGTATCCCTTGCACCTTGTTATTGACGATGAAACATAGAAATTGCACACGAATTTAATACAAAAGGCACAATGCCGAATTAAGTACAAGAGGACTGACACTCTAACTTTGAATGATTTGAACCTCTCCTGTGAGTCCAGTTTTAGATTCCGATGCTTCACTTCAGGTTTACTTTATCCCTTGGACCTTCTTATTGACGATGAAGCACAGAAATTGCATCCGAATTTAATACAAAAGGCACAATGCCGAATTAAGTACAAGAGGACTGACACTCTAACTTTCTATGAATTGATCCTCTCCTGTGAGTCCAGTTTTAGATTCCGATGCTTCACTTCAGGTTTACTGTATCCCTTGGACCTTCTTATTGACCATGAAACACAGAATTTGCATCGAATTAAATTCAAAAGGCACAATGCCGACTTAAGTACAAGAGGACTGACACTATAACTTTGAATGATTTGAACCTCTCCTGTGAGTCCAGTTTTAGATTCCGATGCCTCACTTCAGGTTTACTTTATCCCTTGGACCTTCTTATTGACGATGAAACACAGTAATTGCATCCGAATTTAAAACAAAAGGCACACTCCGACTTAAGTACAAGAGGACTGACACTCTAACCTTCTATGATTTGAACCTCTCCTGTGAGTCCAGCTTTAGATTCCGATGCTTCTCGTCAGGTTTACTGTATCCCTTGAACCTTTTTATTGTCGATGAAACACAGAAATTGCATCCGAATTTAATACAAAAGGCACAATGCCGAATTAAGTACAAGAGGACTGACACTCTAACTCTCAATGGTTTGAACCTCTCCTGTGAGTTCAGTTTCAGATTCCGATGCTTCACTTCAGGTTTACTGTATCCTATGGACCTTCTTATTGACGATGAAACACAGAAATTGCATCCGAATTTATCACAAAAGGCTCATTGCCGACTTAAGTACAAGGGGACTGACACTCTAACTTTCTATGATTTGAACCTCTCCTGTGAGTACAGTTTTAGATTCCGACTCTTCACTTCAGGTTTACTGTATACCTTGGACGTTCTTATTGACGATGAAACACAGAAACTGCATCGGAATTAAATTCAAAAGGCACAATGCCGACATAAGTACAAGAGGACTGACACTCTGACTTTCTATGATTTGAACCTCTCCTGTGAGTCCAGTTTTAGATTCCAATGCTTCACATCAGGTTTAGTGTAACCCTTGGACCTTCTTATTGACGATGAAAGACAGAAATTGCATCCGAAATTAATACAAAGTTCACAATGCCGACTTAAGTACAAGAGGACTGACACTGTAAGTTTCTACGATCTGAACCACTCCTGTGAGTCCAGTTTTAGATTCCGATGCTTCACTTCAGGTTTACTGTATCCCTTCCACCCTCTTATTGACGATGAAACACAGAAATTGCATCCGAATTTAATACAAAAATCACAATGCCGACTTAAGTACAAGAGGACTGACACTCTAATTTTGTATGAATTGAATCTCTCCTGTGAGTCCAGTTTTAGATTCCGATGGTTCACTTCAGGTTTACTGTATCCCTTGGACCTTATTATTGACGATGAAAGACAGACATTCATCGAATTAACCTCAAAAGGCACAATGCCGACTTAAGTACATGAGGACTGACACTCTAACTTCCTATGATTTGAACCTCTCCTGTGAGTCCAGTTTTAGATTCCGATGCTTTACTTCAGGTTAACTGTATCCCTTGGACCTTCTTATTGACGATGAAACACAGTAATTGCATGCGAATTTAATACAAAAGGCACAATGCCGACTTAAGTACAAGAGGACTGACACTTCAACTTTCAATGATTTGAACCTCTCCTGTGAGTCCAGTTTTAGATTCCGATGCTTCACTTCAGGTTTACTGTATCCCTTGCACCTTGTTATTGACGATGAAACACAGAAATTGCATCCGAATTTAATACAAAAGGCACAATGCCGAATTAAGTACAAGAGGACTGACACCCTAACTTTCAATGATTTGAACCTCTCCTGTGAGTCCAGTTTTAGATTCCGATCCTTCACTTCAGGTTTACTTTATCCCTTGGACCCTCTTATGGACGATGAAACACAGAAATTGCATCCGAATTTAATACAAAAGGCACAATGCCGAATTAAGTACAAGAGGACTGACACTCTAACTTTCAATGATTTGAACCTCTCCTGTGAGTCCAGTTTTAGATTCCGATGCTTCACTTCAGGTTTACTGTATCCCTTGCACCTTGTTATTGACGATGAAACACAGAAATTGCATCCGAATTCAATATAAAAGTCACAATGCCGACTTTAGTACAAGAGGACTGACACTCTAACTTTCTATGAATTGATCCTCTCCTGTGAGTCCAGTTTTAGATTCCGATGCTTCACTTCAGGTATACTGAATCCCTTGGACCTTCTTATTGACCATGAAACACAGAAATTGCATCGAATTAAATTCAAAAGGCACAATGCCGACTTAAGTACTAGAGGACTGACACTATAACTTTCAATGATTTGAACCTCTCCTGTGGGTCCAGTTTCAGATTCCGATGCTTCACTTCAGGTTTACTTTATCCCTTGGACCTTCTTATTGACGATGAAACACAGAAAATGCATCCGAATTTAATACAAAAATTACAATGCCGACTTAAGTACAAGAGGACTTACACTCTAATTTTCTATGAATTGAACCTCTCCTGTGAGTCCAGTTTTAGATTCCGATGGTTCACTTCAGGTTTACTGTATCCCTTGGACCTTATTATTGACGATGAAACACAGAAATTGCATCGAATTAAATTCAAAAGGCACAATGCCGACTTAAGTACATGAGGACTGACACTCTAACTTTCAATGACTTGAACCTCTCCTGTCAGTCCAGTTTTAGATTCCGATGCTTCACTTCAGGTTTACTTTTTCCCTTGGACCTTCTTATTGACGATGAAACACAGAAATTGCATCCGAAATTAATACAAAAGGCACAATGCCGACTTAAGTACAAGAGGACTGACACTCTAACCTTCTATGATTTAAACCTCTCCTGTGGGTCCAGTTTGAGATTCCGATGCTTCACTTCAACATTACTGTGTCTCCTGGACCTCCTTATTGACGATGAAACACAGAAATTGCATCCGAATTGAACACAAAAGCACAATGCCGACATAAGTGCAAGAGGACTGACACTCTAACTTTCTATGATTTGAACCTCTCCTGTGAGTCCAGTTTTAGAATCCGATGCTTCACTTCAGGTTTACTGTATACCTTGGACGTTCTTAATGACGATGAAACACAGAAATTGCATCGGAATTAAATTCAAAAGGCACAATGCCGACATAAGTACAAGAGGACTGACACTCTAACTTTCTATGATTTGAACCTCTCCTGTGAGTCCAGTTTTAGATTCCGATGCTACACTTTAGGTTTCCTGTATCCCTTGGACCTTCTTAATGACGATGAAACACAGAAATTGCATCCGAATTTATCACAAAAGGCACAATATGGACTTAAGTACATGAGGACTGACACTCTACCTTTCATTGATTTGAGCCTCTCCTGTCAGTCCAGTTTTAGATTCCGATGCTTCACTTCAGGTTTACGTTTTCCCTTGGACCTTCTTATTGACGATCAAACACAGAAATTGCATCCGAAATTAATACAAAAGGCACAATGCCGACTTAAGTACAAGAGGACTGACACTCTAACTTTCTATAATTTGAACCTCTCCTGTGAGTCCAGTTTGAGATTCCGATGCTTCACTTCAGGATTACTGTATCTCCTGGACCTCCTTATTGACGATGAAACACAGAAATTGCATCCGAATTTAATACAAAAGGCACAATGCCGAATTAAGTACAAGAGGACTGACACTCTAACTTTCAATGATTTGAATGTCTCCTGTGAGTCCAGTTTTAGATTCCGATGCTTCACATCAGGATTTTTGTATCCCTTGGACCTTCTTATTGACGATGAAACACAGAAATTGCATGCGAATTTAATACAAAAGGCACAATGAAGACTTAAGTACAAGAGGACTGACACTCTAACTTTCTATGATTTGAACCTCTCCTGTGAGTCCGGATTTAGATTCCGATGCTTCACTTCAGGTTTACTGTATACCTTGGACCTTCTTATTGACGATGAAACACAGAAATTGCATCCGAATTTATCACAAAAGGCTCATTGCCGGCTGAAGTACAAGGGGACTGAAACTCCAACTTTCTATGATTTGAACCTCTCCTGTGAGTACAGTTATAGATTCAGACTCTTCACTTCAGGTTTACTGTATACCTTGGACGTTCTTATTGACGATGAAACACAGAAATTGCATCGGTATTAAATTCAAAAGGCACAATGCCGGCATAAGTACAAGAGGACTGACACTCTAACTTTCTATGATTTGAACCTCTCCTGTGAGTCCAGTTTTAGATTCCGATGCTTCACATCAGGTTTAGTGTAACCCTTGGACCTTCTTATTGACGATGAAAGACAGAAATTGCATCCGAAATTAATACAAAGGGCACAATGCCGACTTAAGTACAAGAGGACTGACACTCTAAGTTTCTATGACCTGAACCTCTCCTGTGAGTCCAGTTTTAGATTCCGATGCTTCACTTCAGGTTTACTGTATCCCTTGCACCCTCTTATTGACGATGAAACACAGAAATTGCATCCGAATTTGATACGAAAGGCACAATGCCGACTTAAGCACAAGAGGACTGACACTCTAACTTTCTATGATTTGAACCTCTCCTGTGAGTCCAGTTATAGATTCCGATGCTTCACTTCAGGTTTACTGTATCCCTTGGACCTTCTTATTGATGATGAAATACAGAAATTGCATCCGAATTTAATACAAAATGCACAATGCCGACTTAAGTACAAGAGGACTGACAAACTAACTTTCAATGATTTGAACCTCTCCTGTGAGTCCAGTTTTAGATTCCGATGCTTCACTTCAGGTTTACTGTATCCCTTGGACCTTCTTATTGACGATGAAACACAGAAATTGCATCCGAATTAAACACAAAAGGCACAATGCCGACATAAGTACAAGAAGACTGACACTCTAACATTCTATGATTTGAACCTCTCCTGTGAGTCCAGTTTTAGATTCCGATGCTTCACTTCAGGTTTACTGTATACCTTGGACGTTCTTAATGACGATGAAACACAGAAATTGCATCGGAATTAAATTCAAAAGGCACAATGCCGACATAAGTACAAGAGGACTGACACTCTAACATTCTATGATTTGAACCTCTCCTGTGAGTCCAGTTTTAGATTGCGATGCTACACTTTAGGTTTACTGTATCCCTTGGACCTTCTTATTGGCGATGAAACACAGAAATTGCATCCGAAATTAATACAAATGCACAATGCCGACTTAAGTACAATAGGACTGACGCTCTAACTATCTATGATTGGAACCTCTCCTGTGAGTCCAGTTTTAGATTCCGATGCTTCACTTCAGGTTTAATGTATCCCTTGCACCTTGTTATTGACGATGAAACACAGAAATTGCATCCGAATTCAATACAAGAGTCACAATGCCGACTTAAGTACAAGAGGACTGACACTCTAACTTTCTATGAATTGATCCTCTCCTGTGAGTCCAGTGTTAGATTCCTCATGCTTCACTTCGGGTTTACTGTATCCCTTGGACCTTCTTATTGACCATGAAACACAGAAATTGCATCGAACTAAATTCAAAAGGCACAATGCCGGCTTAAGTACAAGAGGACTGACACTATAACTTTCAATGATTTGAACCTCTCCTGTGAGTCCAGTTTTAGATTCCGATGCTTCACTTCAGGTTTACTTTATCCCTTGGACCTTCTTATTGACGATGAAACACAGTAATAGCATCCGAATTTAATACAAAAGGCACAATGCCGACTTAAGTACAAGAGGACTGACACTGTAACTTTCTATGATTTGAACCTCTCCTGTGAGTCCACTTTTAGATTCCGATGCTTCTCGTCAGGTTTACTGTATCCCTTGGACCTTTTTATTGACGATGAAACACAGAAATTGCATCCGAATTTAATACAAATGTCACAATGCCGAATTAAGTACAAGAGGACTGACACTCTAACTTTCAATGATTTGAACCTCTCCTCTGAGTTCAGTTTCAGATTCCGATGCTTCACTTCAGGTTTACTGTATCCCTTGGACCTTCTTATTGACGATTAAACACAGATATTCCATCCGAATTTATCACAAAAGGCACATTGCCGACTTAAGTACAAGAGGACCGACACTCTAACTTTCTATGATTTGAACCTCTCCTGTGAGTCCAGTTTTAGATTCCGATGGTTCACTTCAGGTTTACTGTATCCCTAGGACCTTATTATTGACGATGAAACACAGAAATTGCATCGAATTAAATTCAAAAGGCACAATGGCGACTTAAGTACATAAGGACTGACACTCTAACTTTCAATGATTTGGACCTCTCCTGTCAGTCCAGATTTAGATTCCGATGCTTCACTTCAGGTTTACGTTTTCCCTTGGACCTTCTTATTGACGATGAAACACAGAAATTGCATCCAAAATTAATACAAAAGGCACAATGCCGACTTAAGTAAAAGAGGACTGACACTCTAACTTTCTATAATTTGAACCTCTCCTGTGGGTCCAGTTTGAGATTCCGATGCATCACTTCAGGATTACTGTATCTCCTGGACCTCCTTATTGACGAAGAAACACAGAAATTGCATCCGAAATTAATACAAAAGGCACAATGCCGACTTAAGTACAAGAGGACTGACACTCTAACTTTCAATGATTTGAACGTCTCCTGTGAGTCCAGTATTAGATTCCGATGCTTCACATCAGGTTTTTTGTATCCGTTGGACCTTCTTATTGACGATGAAACACAGAAATTGCATGCGAATTTAATACAAAAGGCACAATGAAGACTTAATTACAAGAGGACTGACACTCTAACTGACTATGATTTGAACCTCTACTGTGAGTTCGGTTTTAGATTCCGATGCTTCACTTCAGGTTTACTGTATACCTCGGACCTTCTTGTTGACGGCGAAACACAGAAATTGCATCGGAATTAAATTCAATAGGCACAATGCAGGCTTAAGTACAAGAGGACTGATACTCTAACTTTCTATAATCTGAACCCCTCCTGTGAGTCCAGTTTTAGATTCCGATGCTTCACTTCAGGTTTACGTCTTCCCTTGGACCTTCTTATTGACGATGAAACACAGAAATTGCATGTGAATTTAATACAAAAGGCACAATGAAGACTTAAGTACAAGAGGACTGACACTCTAACTTTCTATGATTTGAACCTCTCCTGTGAGTCCGGTTTTAGATTCCGATGCTTCACTTCGGGTTTACTGTATACCTTGGACCTTCTTATTGACGATGAAACACAGAAATTGCATCCGAATTTATCACAAAAGGCTCATTGCCGGCTGAAGTACAAGGGGACTGAAACTCCAACTTTCTATGATTTGAACCTCTCCTGTGAGTACAGTTTTAGATTCAGACTCTTCACTTCAGGTTTACTGTATACCTTGGACGTTCTTATTGACGATGAAACACAGAAATTGCATCGGAATTAAATTCAAAAGGCACATTGCCGGCATAAGTACAAGAGGACTGACACTAACTTTCTATGATTTGAACCTCTCCTGTGAGTCCAGTTTTAGATTCCAATGCTTCACATCAGGTTTAGTGTATACCTTGGACCTTCTTATTGTCGATGAAGCGCAGAAATTGATTCGGAATTAAACTCAAAAGGCACAATGCCGACTTAAGTACAAGAGGACTGACATTCTAAGATTCTATGATCTGAACCTCTCCTGTGAGTCCAGTTTTAGATTCCGATGCTTCACATCAGGTTTACTGTATCCCTTGCACCCTCTTATTGACGATGAAACACAGAAATTGCATCCGAATTTAGTACAAAAATCACAATGCCGACTTAAGTACAAGAGGACTGACACTCTAATTTTCTATGAATTGAACCTCTCCTGTAAGTCCAGTTTTAGATTCCGATGGTTCACTTCAGGTTTACTGTATCCCTTGGACCTTAGTATTGACGATGAAACACAGAAATTGCATCGAATTAAATTCAAAAGGCACAATGCCCACTTAAGTACATGAGGACTGACACCCTAACTTTCAATGACTTGAACCTCTCCTGTCAGTCCAGTTTTAGATTCCGATGCTTCACTTCAGGTTTACGTTTTCCCTTGGACCTTCTTATTGACGATGAAACACAGAAATGCATCAGAAATTAATACAAAAGGCACAATGCCGACTTAAGTACAAGAGTACTGACACTCTAATTTTTCATTGATTTGAACCTCTCTTGTGGGTCCAGTTTGAGATTCCGATGCTTCACTTCAGGTTTACTGTATCTCCTGGACCTCCTTATTGACGATGAAACACAGAAATTGCATCCGAATTTAATACAAAAGGCACAATGCCGAATTAAGTAGAAGAGGACTGACACCCTAACTTTCAATGATTTGAACCTCTCCTGTGAGTCCAGTTTTAGATTCCAATGCTTCACTTCAGGTTTACTGTATACCTTGGACGTTCCTATTGACGATGAAACACAGAAGTTGCAACGAATTAAATTCAAAAGGCACAATGCAGACTTAAGTACAAGAGGACTGACACTCTAACTTCCTATGATTTGAACCTCTCCTGTGAGTCCAGTTTTAGATTCCGATGCTTCACTTCAGGTTTACTGTATCCCTTGGACCTTCTTATTGACGATGAAACACAGAAATTGCACCGAATTAAATTCAAAAGGCGCAATGCCGACTTAAGTACAAGAGGACTGACACTATAACTTTCAATGCTTTGAACCTCTCCTGTGAGCCCAGTTTTAGATTCCGATGCTTCACTTCAGGTTTACTTTATCCCTTGGACCTTCTTATTGACGATGAAACACAGTAATTGCATCCGAATTTGATACAAAAGGCACAATGCCGACTTAAGCACAAGAGGACTGACACTCTAACTTTCTATGATTTGAACCTCTCCTGTGAGTCCAGTTATAGATTCCGATGCTTCACTTCAGGTTTACTGTATCCCTTGGACCTACTTATTGACGATGAAACACAGAAATTGCATCCGAATTTAATACAAAAGGCACAATGCCGACTTAAGTACAAGAGGACTGACACTCTAACTTTCAATGATTTGAACCTCTCCTGTGAGTCCAGTATTAGATTCCGATGCTTCACTTCAGGTTTACTGTATCCCTTGGACCTTCTTATTGACGATGAAACACAGAAATTGCATCCGAATTAAACACAAAAGGCACAATGCCGACATAAGTACAAGAAGACTGACACACTAACATTCTATGATTTGAACCTCTCCTGTGAGTCAAGTTTTAGATTCCGATGCTTCACTTCAGGTTTACTGTATACCTTGGACGTTCTTAATGACGATGAAACACAGAAATTGCATCGGAATTTAATTCAAAAGGCACAATGCCGACATAAGTACAAGAGGACTGACACTCTAACATTCTATGATTTGAACCTCTTCTGTGAGTCCAGTTTTAGATTGCGATGCTACACTTTAGGTTTACTGTATCCCTTGGACCTTCTTATTGACGATGAAACACAGAAATTGCATCCAAAATTAATACAAATGCACAATGCTGACTTAAGTACAAGAGGACTGACGCTCTAACTATCTATGATTGGAACCTCTCCTGTGAGTCCAGTTTTAGATTCCGATGCTTCACTTCAGGTTTACTGTATCCCTTGGACCTTCTTATTGACGATGAAACACAGAAATTGCAACCGAATTTAATACAAAAGGCACAATGCCGACTTATGTACAAGAGGACTGACACTCTAACTTTCTATGATTTGTACCTCTCCTGTGAGTCCAGTTTTAGATTCCGATGCTTCACTTCAGGTTTACTGTATCCCTTGCACCTTGTTATTGACGATGAAACACAGTAATTGCATCCGAATTTTATACAAAAGGCACAATGCCGACTTATGTACAAGAGGACTGACACTCTAACATTCTATGATTTGAACCTCTCCTGTGAGTCCAGTTTTAGATTCCGATGCTTCACTTCAGGTTTACTGTATACCGTGGACCTTCTTATTGACGGCGAAACACAGAAATTGCATCGGAATTAAATTCCAAAGGCACAATGCCGACTTAAGTACAAGAGGACTGACTCTCTAAATTTCTATGATTTGAACCTCTCCTGTGAGTCCGGTTATGGATTCCGATGCTTCACTTCAGGTTTACTGTATCCCTTGCACCTTGTTATTGACGATGAAACACAGAAATTGCATCCGAATTTAATACAAGAGTCACAATGCCGACTTAAGTACAAGAGGACTGACACTCTAACTTTCTATGAATTGATCCTCTCCTGTGAGTCCAGTTTTAGATTCCTCATGCTTCACTTCGGGTTTATTGTATCAATTGGACCTTCTTATTGACCATGAAACACAGAAATTGCATCGAACTAAATTCAAAAGGCACAATGCCGGCTTAAGTACAAGAGGACTGACACTATAACTTTCAATGATTTGAACCTGTCCTGTGAGGCCAGTTTTAGATTCCGATGCTTCACTTCAGGTTTACTTTATCCCTAGGACCTTCTTATTGACGATGAAACACAGTAATTGCATCCGAATTTAATACAAAAGTCACAATGACGAATTAAGTACAAGAGGACTGACACTCTAACTTTCAATGATTTGAACCTCTCCTCTGAGTTCAGTTTCAGATTCCGATGCTTCACTTCAGGTTTACTGTATCCCTTGGAACTTATTATTGACGATGAAACACAGAAATTGCATCCGAATTTATCACAAAAAAATGGCTCTGAGCACTATGGGACTCAACTGCTGTGGTCATAAGTCCCCTAGAACTTAGAACTACTTAAACCTAACTAACCTAAGGACAGCACACAACACCCAGCCATCACGAGGCAGAGAAAATCCCTGACCCCGCCGGGAATCGAACCCGGGAACCCGGGCGTGGGAAGCGAGAACGCTACCGCACGACCACGAGATGCGGGCGAATTTATCACAAAAGGCACATTGCCGACTTAAGTACAAGAGGACCGACACTCTAACTTTCTATGATTTGAACCTCTCCTGTGAGTCCAGTTTTAGATTCCGATGGTTCACTTCAGGTTTACTGTATCCCTAGGACCTTATTGTTGACGATGAAACACAGAAATTGCATCGAATTAAATTCAAAAGGCACAATGGCGACTTAAGTACATGAGGACTGACACTCTAACTTTCAATGATTTGGACCTCTCCTGTCAGTCCAGATTTAGATTCCGATGCTTCACTTCAGGTTTACTGTATACCTCGGACCTTCTTATTGACGGCGAAACACAGAAATTGCATCGGAATTAAATTCAATAGGCACAATGCCGGCTTAAGTACAAGAGGACTGATACTCTAACTTTCTATGATCTGAACCCCTCCTGTGAGTCCAGTTTTAGATTCCGATGCTTCACTTCAGGTTTACGTCTTCCCTTGGACCTTCTTATTGACGATGAAACACAGAAATTGCATGTGAATTTAATACAAAAGGCACAATGAAGACTTAAGTACAAGAGGACTGACACTCTAACTTTCTATGATTTGAACCTCTCCTGTGAGTCCGGTTTTAGATTCCGATGCTTCACTTCGGGTTTACTGTATACCTTGGACCTTCTTATTGACGATGAAACACAGAAATTGCATCCGAATTTATCACAAAAGGCTCATTGCCGGCTGAAGTACAAGGGGACTGAAACTCCAACTTTCTATGATTTGAACCTCTCCTGTGAGTACAGTTTTAGATTCAGACTCTTCACTTCAGGTTTACTGTATACCTTGGACGTTCTTATTGACGATGAAACACAGAAATTGCATCGGAATTAAATTCAAAAGGCACATTGCCGGCATAAGTACAAGAGGACTGACACTCTAACTTTCTATGATTTGAACCTCTCCTGTGAGTCCAGTTTTAGATTCCGATGCTTCACATCAGGTTTAGTGTAACCGTTGGACCTTCTTATTGACGATGAAAGACAGAAACTGCATCCGAAATTAATACAAAGGGCACAATGCCGACTTAAGTACAAGAGGACTGACATTCTAAGATTCTATGATCTGAACCTCTCCTGTGAGTCCAGTTTTAGATTCCGATGCCTCACTTCAGGTTCACTGTATCCCTTGCACCCTCTTATTGACGATGAAACACAGAAATTGCATCCGAATTTAGTACAAAAATCACAATGCCGACTTAAGTACAAGAGGACTGACACTCTAATTTTCTATGAATTGAACCTCTCCTGTGAGTCCAGTTTTAGATTCCGATGGTTCACTTCAGGTTTACTGTATCCCTTGGACCTTATTATTGACGATGAAACACAGAAATTGCATCGAATTAAATTCAAAAGGCACAATGCCCACTTAAGTACATGAGGACTGACACCCTAACTTTCAATGACTTGAACCTCTCCTGTCAGTCCAGTTTTAAATTCCGATGCTTCACTTCAGGTTTACGTTTTCCCTTGGACCTTCTTATTGACGATGAAACACAGAAATGCATCAGAAATTAATACAAAAGGCACAATGCCGACTTAAGTACAAGAGTACTGACACTCTAATTTTTCATTGATTTGAACCTCTCTTGTGGGTCCAGTTTGAGATTCCGATGCTTCACTTCAGGTTTACTGTGTCTCCTGGACCTCCTTATTGACAATGAAACACAGAAATTGCATCCGAATTTAATACAAAAGGCACAATGCCGAATTTAGTAGAAGAGGACTGACACCCTAACTTTCAATGATTTGAACCTCTCCTGTGAGTCCAGTTTTAGATTCCAATGCTTCACTTCAGGTTTACTGTATACCTTGGACGTTCCTATTGACGATGAAACACAGAAGTTGCAACGAATTAAATTCAAAAGGCACAATGCAGACTTAAGTACAAGAGGACTGACACTCTAACTTCCTATGATTTGAACCTCTCCTGTGAGTCCAGTTTTAGATTCCGATGCTTCACTTCAGGTTTACTGTATCCCTTGGACCTTCTTATTGACGATGAAACACAGAAATTGCACCGAATTAAATTCAAAAGGCGCAATGCCGACTTAAGTACAAGAGGACTGACACTATAACTTTCAATGCTTTGAACCTCTCCTGTGAGCCCAGTTTTGGATTCCGATGCTTCACTTCAGGTTCACTTTATCCCTTGGACCTTCTCATTGACGATGAAACACAGTAATTGCATCCGAATTTGATACGAAAGGCACAATGCCGACTTAAGCACAAGAGGACTGACACTCTAACTTTCAATGATTTGAACCTCTCCTGTGAGTCCAGTTTTAGATTCCGATGCTTCACTTCAGGTTTACTGTATCCCTTGGACCTTCTTATTGACGATGAAACACAGAAATTGCATCCGAATTAAACACAAAAGGCACAATGCCGACATAAGTACAAGAAGACTGACACACTAACATTCTATGATTTGAACCTCTCCTGTGAGTCCAGTTTTAGATTCCGATGCTTCACTTCAGGTTTACTGTATACCTTGGACGTTCTTAATGACGATGAAACACAGAAATTGCATCGGAATTAAATTCAAAAGGCACAATGCCGACATAAGTACAAGAGGACTGACACTCTAACATTCTATGATTTGAACCTCTTCTGTGAGTCCAGTTTTAGATTGCGATGCTACACTTTAGGTTTACTGTATCCCTTGGACCTTCTTATTGACGATGAAACACAGAAATTGCATCCAAAATTAATACAAATGCACAATGCTGACTTAAGTACAAGAGGACTGACGCTCTAACTATCTATGATTGGAACCTCTCCTGTGAGTCCAGTTTTAGATTCCGATGCTTCACTTCAGGTTTACTGTATCCCTTGGACCTTCTTATTGACGATGAAACACAGAAATTGCATCCGAATTTAATACCAAAGGCACAATGCCGACTTATGTACAAGAGGACTGACACTCTAACTTTCTATGATTTGTACCTCTCCTGTGAGTCCAGTTTTAGATTCCGATGCTTCACTTCAGGTTTACTGTATCCCTTGCACCTTGTTATTGACGATGAAACACAGAAATTGCATCCGAATTTAATACAAAAGGCACAATGCCGACTTATGTACAAGAGGACTGACACTCTAACATTCTATGATTTCAACCTCTCCTGTGAGTCCAGTTTTAGATTCCGATGCTTCACTTCAGGTTTACTGTATACCGTGGACCTTCTTATTGACGGCGAAACACAGAAATTGCATCGGAATTAAATTCAAAAGGCACAATGCCGACTTAAGTACAAGAGGACTGACTCTCTAAATTTCTATGATTTGAACCTCTCCTGTGAGTCCGGTTATGGATTCCGATGCTTCACTTCAGGTTTACTGTATCCCTTGCACCATGTTATTGACGATGAAACACAGAAATTGCATCCGAATTTAATACAAGAGTCACAATGCCAACTTAAGTACAAGAGGACTGACACTCTAACTTTCTATGAATTGATCCTCTCCTGTGAGTCCAGTTTTAGATTCCTCATGCTTCACTTCGGGTTTACTGTATCAATTGGACCTTCTTATTGACCATGAAACACAGAAATTGCATCGAACTAAATTCAAAACGCACAATGCCGGCTTAAGTACAAGAGGACTGACACTATAACTTTCAATGATTTGAACCTCTCCTGTGAGTCCAGTTTTAGATTCCGATGCTTCACTTCAGGTTTACTTTATCCCTAGGACCTTCTTATTGACGATGAAACACAGTAATTGCATCCGAATTTAATACAAAAGTCACAATGCCGAATTACGTACAAGAGGACTGACACTCTAACTTTCAATGATTTGAACCTCTCCTCTGAGTTCAGTTTCAGATTCCGATGCTTCACTTCAGGTTTACTGTATCCCTTGGAACTTCTTATTGACGATGAAACACAGAAATTGCATCCGAATTTATCACAAAAGGCACATTGCCGACTTAAGTACAAGAGGACCGACACTCTAACTTTCTATGATTTGAACCTCTCCTGTGAGTCCAGTTTTAGTTTCCGATGGCTCACTTCAGGTTTACTGTATCCCTAGGACCTTATTGTTGACGATGAAACACAGAAATTGCATCGAATTAAATTCAAAAGGCACAATGGCGACTTAAGTACATGAGGACTGACACTCTAACTTTCAATGATTTGGACCTCTCCTGTCAGTCCAGATTTAGATTCCGATGCTTCACTTCAGGTTTACGTTTTCCCTTGGACCTTCTTATTGACGATGAAACACAGAAATTGCATCCGAAATTAATACAAAAGGCACAATGCCGACTTAAGTAAAAGAGGACTGACACTCTAACTTTCTATAATTTGAACCTCTCCTGTGGGTCCAGTTTGAGATTCCGATGCATCACTTCAGGATTACTGTATCTCCTGGACCTCCTTATTGACGAAGAAACACAGAAATTGCATCCGAAATTAATACAAAAGGCACAATGCCGTCTTAAGTACAAGAGGACTGACACTCTAACTTTCAATGATTTGAACGTCTCCTGTGAGTCCAGTATTAGATTCCGATGCTTCACATCAGGTTTTTTGTATCCGTTGGACCTTCTTATTGACGATGAAACACAGAAATTGCATGCGAATTTAATACAAAAGGCACAATGAAGACTTAATTACAAGAGGACTGACACTCTAACTGACTATGATTTGAACCTCTACTGTGAGTTCGGTTTTAGATTCCGATGCTTCACTTCAGGTTTACTGTATACCTCGGACCTTCTTATTGACGGCGAAACACAGAAATTGCATCGGAATTAAATTCAATAGGCACAATGCCGGCTTAAGTACAAGAGGACTGATACTCTAACTTTCTATGATCTGAACCCCTCCTGTGAGTCCAGTTTTAGATTCCGATGCTTCACTTCAGGTTTACGTCTTCCCTTGGACCTTCTTATTGACGATGAAACAGAGAAATTGCATGTGAATTTAATACAAAAGGCACAATGAAGACTTAAGTACAAGAGGACTGACACTCTAACTTTCTATGATTTGAACCTCTCCTGTGAGTCCGGTTTTAGATTCCGATGCTTCACTTCGGGTTTACTGTATACCTTGGACCTTCTTATTGACGATGAAACACAGAAATTGCATCCGAATTTATCACAAAAGGCTCATTGCCGGCTGAAGTACAAGGGGACTGAAACTCCAACTTTCTATGATTTGAACCTCTCCTGTGAGTACAGTTTTAGATTCAGACTCTTCACTTCAGGTTTACTGTATACCTTGGACGTTCTTATTGACGATGAAACACAGAAATTGCATCGGAATTAAATTCAAAAGGCACATTGCCGGCATAAGTACAAGAGGACTGACACTCTAACTTTCTATGATTTGAACATCTCCTGTGAGTCCAGTTTTAGATTCCGATGCTTCACTTCAGGTTCACTGTATCCCTTGCACCCTCTTATTGACGATGAAACACAGAAATTGCATCCGAATTTAGTACAAAAATCACAACGCCGACTTAAGTACAAGAGGACTGACACTCTAATTTTCTATGAATTGAACCTCTCCTGTGAGTCCAGTTTTAGATTCCGATGCTTCACTTCAGGTTTACTGTATCCCTTGGACCTTATTATTGACGATGAAACACAGAAATTGCATCGAATTAAATTCAAAAGGCACAATGCCCACTTAAGTACATGAGGACTGACAACGTAACTTTCAATGACTTGAAACTCTCCTGTCAGTCCAGTTTTAGATTCCGATGCTTCACTTCAGGTTTACGTTTTCCCTTGGACCTTCTTACTGACGATGAAACACAGAAATGCATCAGAAATTAATACAAAAGGCACAATGCCGACTTAAGTACAAGGGTACTGACACTCTAATTTTTCATTGATTTGAACCTCTCTTGTGGGTCCAGTTTGAGATTCCGATGCTTCACTTCAGGTTTACTGTATCTCCTGGACCTCCTTATTGACAATGAAACACAGAAATTGCATCCGAATTTAATACAAAAGGCACAATGCCGAATTTAGTAGAAGAGGACTGACACCCTAACTTTCAATGATTTGAACCTCTCCTGTGAGTCCAATTTTAGATTCTAATGCTTCACTTCAGGTTTACTGTATACCTTGGACGTTCCTATTGACGATGAATCACAGAAGTTGCAACGAATTAAATTCAAAAGGCACAATGCAGACTTAAGTACAAGAGGACTGACACTCTAACTTCCTATGATTTGAACCTCTCCTGTGAGTCCAGTTTTAGATTCCGATGCTTCACTTCAGGTTTACTGTATCCCTTGGACCTTCTTATTGACGATGAAACACAGAAATTGCACCGAATTAAATTCAAAAGGCGCAATGCCGACTTAAGTACAAGAGGACTGACACTATAACTTTCAATGCTTTGAACCTCTCCTGTGAGCCCAGTTTTAGATTCCGATGCTTCACTTCAGGTTTACTTTATCCCTTGGACCTTCTTATTGACGATGAAACACAGTAATTGCATCCGAATTTGATACGAAAGGCACAATGCCGACTTAAGCACAAGAGGACTGACACTCTAACTTTCTATGATTTGAACCTCTCCTGTGAGTCCAGTTATAGATTCCGATGCTTCACTTCAGGTTTACTGTATCCCTTGGACCTTCTTATTGACGATGAAACACAGAAATTGCATCCGAATTTAATACAAGAGGCACAATGCCGACTTAAGGACAAGAGGACTGACACTCTAACTTTCAATGATTTGAACCTCTCCTGTGAGTCCAGTTTTAGATTCCGATGCTTCACTTCAGGTTTACTGTATCCCTTGGACCTTCTTATTGACGATGAAACACAGAAATTGCATCCGAATTAAACACAAAAGGCACAATGCCGATATAAGTACAAGAAGACTGACACACTAACATTCTATGATTTGAACCTCTCCTGTGAGTCCAGTTTTAGATTACGATGCTTCACTTCAGGTTTACTGTATACCTTGGACGTTCTTAATGACGATGAAACACAGAAATTGCATCGGAATTAACTTCAAAAGGCACAATGCCGACATAAGTACAAGAGGACTGACACTCTAACATTCTATGATTTGAACCTCTTCTGTGAGTCCAGTTTTAGATTGCGATGCTACACTTTAGGTTTACTGTATCCCTTGGACCTTCTTATTGACGATGAAACACAGAAATTGCATCCGAAATTAATACAAATGCACAATGATGACTTAAGTACAAGAGGACTGACGCTCTAACTATCTATGATTGGAACCTCTCCTGTGAGTCCAGTTTTAGATTCCGATGCTTCACTTCAGGTTTACTATATCCCTTGGACCTTCTTATTGACGATGAAACACAGAAATTGCATCCGAATTTAATACAAAAGGCACAATGTCGACTTAAGTACAAGTGGACTGACTCTCTAAATTTCTATGATTTGAACCTCTCCTGTGAGTCCGGTTATGGATTCCGATGCTTCACTTCAGGTTTACTGTATCCCTTGCACCTTGTTATTGACGATGAAACACAGAAATTGCATCCGAATTTAATACAAGAGTCACAATGCCGACTTAAGTACAAGAGGACTGACACTCTAACTTTCTATGAATTGATCCTCTCCTGTGAGTCCAGTTTTAGATTCCTCATGCTTCACTTCGGGTTTACTGTATCCCTTGGACCTTCTTATTGACCATGAAACACAGAAATTGCATCGAACTAAATTCAAAACGCACAATGCCGGCTTAAGTACAAGAGGACTGACACTATAACTTTCAATGATTTGAACCTCTCCTGTGAGTCCAGTTTTAGATTCCGATGCTTCACTTCAGGTTTACTTTATCCCTAGGACCTTCTTATTGGCGATGAAACACAGTAATTGCATCCGAATTTAATACAAAAGGCACAATGCCGACTTAAGTACAAGAGGACTGACACTGTAACTTTCTATGATTTGAACCTCTCCTGTGAGTCCACTTTTAGATTCCGATGCTTCTCGTCAGGTTTACTGTATCCCTTGGACCTTTTTATTGACGATGAAACACAGAAATTGCATCCGAATTTAATACAAAAGTCACAATGCCGAATTGAGTACAAGAGGACTGACACTCTAACTTTCAATGATTTGAACCTCTCCTCTGAGTTCAGTTTCAGATTCCGATGCTTCACTTCAGGTTTACTGTATCCCTTGGAACTTCTTATTGACGATGAAACACAGAAATTGCATCCGAATTTATCACAAAAGGCACATTGCCGACTTAAGTACAAGAGGACCGACACTCTAACTTTCTATGACTTGAACCTCTCCTGTGAGTCCAGTTTTAGATTCCGATGGTTCACTTCAGGTTTACTGTATCCCTAGGACCTTATTGTTGACGATGAAACACAGAAATTGCATGGAATTAAATTCAAAAGGCACAATGGCGACTTAAGTACATGAGGACTGACACTCTAACTTTCAATGATTTGGACCTCTCCTGTCAGTCCAGATTTAGATTCCGATGCTTCACTTCAGGTTTACGTTTTCCCTTGGACCTTCTTATTGACGATGAAACACAGAAATTGCATCCGAAATTAATACAAAAGGCACAATGCCGACTTAAGTAAAAGAGGACTGACACTCTAACTTTCTATAATTTGAACCTCTCCTGTGGGTCCAGTTTGAGATTCCGATGCATCACTTCAGGATTACTGTATCTCCTGGACCTCCTTATTGACGAAGAAACACAGAAATTGCATCCGAAATTAATACAAAAGGCACAATGCCGACTTAAGTACAAGAGGACTGACACTCTAACTTTCAATGATTTGAACGTCTCCTGTGAGCCCAGTATTAGATTCCGATGCTTCACATCAGGTTTTTTGTATCCGTTGGACCTTCTTATTCACGATGAAACACAGAAATTGCATGCGAATTTAATACAAAGGCACAATTAAGACTTAATTACAAGAGGACTGACACTCTAACTGACTATGATTTGAACCTCTACTGTGAGTTCGGTTTTAGATTCCGATGCTTCACTTCAGGTTTACTGTATACCTCGGACCTTCTTATTGACGGCGAAACACAGAAATTGCATCGGAATTAAATTCAATAGGCACAATGCCGGCTTAAGTACAAGAGGACTGATACTCTAACTTTCTATGATCTGAACCCCTCCTGTGAGTCCAGTTTTAGATTCCGATGCTTCACTTCAGGTTTACGTCTTCCCTTGGACCTTCTTATTGACGATGAAACACAGAAATTGCATCCGAATTTAATACAAAAGGCACAATGCCGAATTAAGTACAAGAGGACTGACACTCTAACTTTCAATGATTTGAAGGTCTCCTGTGAGTCCAGTTTTAGATTCCGATGCTTCACATCAGGTTTTTTGTATCCCTTGGACCTTCTTATTGACGATGAAACACAGAAATTGCATGTGAATTTAATACAAAAGATACAATGAAGACTTAAGTACAAGAGGACTGACACTCTAACTTTCTATGATTTGAACCTCTCCTGTGAGTCCGGTTTTAGATTCCGATGCTTCACTTCAGGTTTACTGTATCCCTTGGACCTTATTATTGACGATGAAACACAGAAATTGCATCGAATTAAATTCAAAAGGCACAATGCCGACTTAAGTACATGAGGACTGACACTCTAACTTTCAATGATTTCGACCTCTCCAGTCAGTCCAGATTTAGATTCCGATGCTTCTTTTCAGGTTTACGTTTTCCCTAGGACCTTCTTAATGACGATGAAACACAGAAATTGCATCCGAAATTAATACAAAAGGCACAATGCCGACTTAAGTACAGGAGGACTGACACTCTAACTTTCTATAATTTAAACCACTCCTGTGGGTCCAGTTTGAGATTCCGATGCTTCACTTCAGGATTACTGTATCTCCTGGACCTCCTTATTGACGATGAAACACAGAAATTGCATCCGAATATACTACCTAAGGCACAATGCCGAATTAAGTACAAGAGGACTGACACTCTAACTTTCTATGATCTGAACCCCTCCTGTGCGTCCAGTTTTAGATTCCGATGCTTCACTTCAGGTTTACTGTATCCCTTGCACCCTCTTATTGACGATGAAACACAGAAATTGCATCCGAATTTAATACAAAAATCACAATGCCGACTTAAGTACAAGAGGACTGACACTCTAATTTTCTATGAATTGAACCTCTCCTGTGAGTCCAGTTTTAGATTCCGATGGTTCACTTCAGGTTTACTGTATCCCTTGGACCTT
Organism: Schistocerca americana; assembly: GCF_021461395.2. Classification (NCBI taxonomy): domain Eukaryota; kingdom Metazoa; phylum Arthropoda; class Insecta; order Orthoptera; family Acrididae; genus Schistocerca; species Schistocerca americana. Next base: position 594,794,022 of record NC_060124.1, on the reverse strand, counting down.
ATTATTGACGATGAAACACAGAAATTGCATCGAATTAAATTCAAAAGGCACAATGCCGACTTGAGTACATGAGGACTGACCCTCTAACTTTCAATGATTTGAACCTCTCCTGTCAGTCCAGTTTTAGATTCCGATGCTTCACTTCAGGTTTACGTTTTCCATTGGACCTTCTTATTGACGATGAAACACAGAAATTGCATCCGAAATTAATACAAAAGGCACAATGCCGACTTAAGTACAAGAGGACTGACACTAACTTTCTATAATTTGAACCTGTCCTGTGAGTCCAGTTTGAGACTCCGATGCTTCACTTCAGGATTACTGTATCTCCTGGACCTCCTTATTGACGATGAAAAACAGAAATTGCATCCGAATTTAATACAAAAGGCACAATGCCGAATTAAGTACAAGAGGACTGACACTCTAACTTTCTATGATTTAAACGTCTCCTGTGAGTCCAGTATTAGATTCCGATGCTTCACATCAGGTTTTTTGTATCCCTTGGACCTTCTTATTGACGATGAAACACAGAAATTGCATGCAAATTTTATACAAAAGGCACAATGAAGACTTAAGTACAAGAGGACTGACACTCTAACTTTCTATGATTTGAACCTCTCCTGTGAGTCCAGTTTTAGATTCCGATGCTTCACTTCAGGTTTACTGTATACCTTGGACCTTCTTATTGATGGCGAAACAGAGAAATTGCATCGGAATTAAATTCAATAGGCACAATGCCGGCTTATGGACAAGAGGACTGACACTCTAACTTTCTATGATCTGAACCTCTCCTGTGAGTCCAGTTTTAGATTCCGATGCTTCACTTCAGGTTTACTGTATCCCTTGCACCCTCTTATTGACGATGAAACACAGAAATTGCATCCGAATTTAATACAAGAATCACAATGCTGACTTAAATACAAGAGGACTGACACTCTACTTTTCTATGAATTGAACCTCTCCTGTGAGTCCAGTTTTAGATTCCGATGGTTCACTTCAGGTTTACTGTATCCCCTGGACCACATTATTGACGATGAAACACAGAAATTGCATCGAATTAAATTCAAAAGGCACAATGCCGACTTAAGTACATGAGGACTGACATTCTAACTTTCAATGATTTGAACCTCTCCTGTCAGTCCAGTTTTAGATTCCGATGCTTCACTTCAGGTTTACGTCTTCCCTTGGACCTTCTTATTGACGATGAAACACAGAAATTGCATCCGAAATTAATACAAAAGGCACAATGCCGACTTAAGTACAAGAGGACTGACACTCTAACTTTCTATAATATGAACCTCTCCTGTGAGTCCAGTTTCAGATTCCGATGCTTCACTTCAGGATTACTGTATCTCCTGGACTTCCTTATTGACAATGAAACACAGAAATTGCATCCGAATTTAATACAAAAGGCACAATGCCGAATTAAGTACAAGAGGACTGACACTCTAACTTTCAATGATTTGAAGGTCTCCTGTGAGTCCAGTTTTAGATTCCGATGGTTCACATCAGGTTTTTTGTATCCCCTGGACCTTCTTATTGACGATGAAACACAGAAATTGCATGCGAATTTAATACAAAAGGCACAATGAAGACTTAAGTACAAGAGGACTGACACTCTAACTTTCTATGATTTGAACCTCTCCTGTGAGTCCGGTTTTAGATTCCGATGCTTCACTTCAGGTTTACTGTATCCCTTGGACCTTCTTATTGACGATAAAACACAGAAATTGCATGCGAATTTAATACAAAAGGCACAATGAAGACTTAAGTACAAGAGGACTGACACTCTAACTTTCTATGATTTGAACCTCGCCTGTGAGTCCAGTTTTAGATTCCGATGCTTCACTTCAGGTTTACTGTATCCCTTGCACCTTCTTATTGACGATGAAACACAGAAACTGCATCCGAATTTAAATCAAAAATCACAATGCCGACTTAAGTACAAGAGGACTGACACTCTAATTTTCTATGAATTGAACCTCTCCTGTGAGTCCAGTTTTAGATTCCGATGCTTCACTTCAGGTTTTAGTTTTCCCTTGGACCTTCTTATTGACGATGAAACACAGAAATTGCATCCGAAATTAATACAAAAGGCACAATGCCGACTTAAGTACAAGAGGATTGACACTCTAACTTTCTATAATTTAAACCTCTCCTGTGGGTCCAGTTTGAGATTCCGATGCTTCACTTCAGGATTACTGTATCTCCTGGACCTCCTTATTGACGATGAAACACAGAAATTGCATCCGAATTTACTACCAAAGGCACAATGCCGAATTAAGTACAAGAGGACTGACACTCTAACTTTCAATGATTTGAACGTCTCCTGTGAGTCCAGATTTAGATTCCGATGCTTCACATCAGGTTTTTTGTATGCCTTGGACCTTCTTATTGACGATGAAACACAGAAATTGCATGCGAATTTAATACAAAAGGCACAATGAAGACTTAAGTACAAGAGGACTGACACTCTAACTTTCTATGATTTCAGCCTCTCCTGTGAGTCCGGTTTTAGATTCCGCTGCTTCACTTCAGGTTTACTGTATACCTTGGACCTTCTTATTGACGGCGAAACACAGAAATTGCATCGGAATTAAATTCAATAGGCACAATGCCGGCTTAAGTACAAGAGGACTGACACTCTAAATTTCTATGATCTGAACCTCTCCTGTGAGTCCAGTTTTAGATTCCGATGCTTCACTTCAGGTTTACTGTATCCCTTGCACCCTCTTATTGACGATGAAACACAGAAATTGCATTCGAATTTAATACAAAAATCACAATGCCGACTTAAGTACAAAAGGACTGACACTCTAATTTTCTAGAATTGAACCTCTCCTGTGAGTCCAGTTTTAGATTCCGATGGTTCACTTCAGGTTTACTCTATCCCTTGGACCTTATTATTGACGATGAAACACAGAAATTGCATCGAATTAAATTCAAAAGGCACAATGCCGACTTAAGTACATGAGGACTGACACTCTAACTTTCAATGATTTGAACCTCTCCTGTCAGTCCAGTTTTAGATTCCGATGCTTCACTTCAGGTTTACGTTTTCCCTTGGACCTTCTTATTGACGATGAAACACAAATATTGCATCCGAAATTAATACAAAAGGCACAATGCCGACTTAAGTACAAGAGGACTGACACACTAATTTTCTATAATTTGAACCTCTCCTGTGAGTCCAGTTTGAGATTCCGATGCTTCACTTCAGGATTACTGTATCTCCTGGACCTCCTTATTGACGATGAAACACAGAAATTGCATCCGAATTTAATACAAAAGGCACAATGCCGAATTAAGTACAAGAGGACTGACACTCTAACTTTCAATGATTTGAACGTCTCCTGTGAGTCCAGTATTAGATTCCGATGCTTCACATCAGGTTTTTTGTATCCCTTGGACCTTCTTATTGACGGCGAAACACAGAAATTGCATCGGAATTAAATTCAATAGGCACAATGCCGGCTTATGTACAAGAGGACTGACACTCTAACTTTCTATGATCTGAACCTCTCCTGTGAGTCCAGTTTTAAATTCCGATGCTTCACTTCAGGTTTACTGTATCCCTTGCACCCTCTTATTGACGATGAAACACAGAAATTGCATCCGAATTTAATACAAAAATCACAATGCCGACTTAAATACAAGAGGACTGAGACTCTAATTTTCTATGAATTGAACCTCTCCTGTGAGTCCAGTTTTAGATTCCGATGGTTCACTTCAGGTTTACTGTATCCCTTGGTCCTTATTATTGACGATGAAACACAGAAATTGCATCTAATTAAATTCAAAAGGCACAATTCCGACTTAAGTACATGAGGACTGACACTCTAACTTTCAATGATTTCGACCTCTCCTGTCAGTCCAGATTTAGATTCCGATGCTTCAATTCAGGTTTTAGTTTTCCCTTGGACCTTCTTATTGACGATGAAACACAGAAATTGCATCCGAAATTAATACAAAAGGCACAATGCCGACTTAAGACATGAGGACTGACACTCTAACTTTCTATAATTTAAACCTCTCCTGTAGGTCCAGTTTGAGATTCCGATGCTTCACTTCAGGATTACTGTATCTCCTGGACCTCCTTATTGACGATGAAACACAGAAATTGCATCCGAATTTACTACAAAACGCACAATGCCGAATTAAGTACAAGAGGACTGACACTCTAACTTTCAATGATTTGAACGTCTCCTGTGAGTACAGATTTAGATTCCGATGCTTCACATCAAGTTTTTTGTATGCCTTGGACCTTCTTATTGACGATGAAACACAGAAATTGCATGCGAATTTAATACAAAATTCACAATGAAGACTTAAGTACAAGAGGACTGACACTCTAACTTTCTATGATTTCAACCTCTCCTGTGAGTCCGGTTTTAGATTCCGATGCTTCACTTCAGGTTTACTGTATACCTTCGACCTTCTTATTGACGGCGAAACACAGAAATTGCATCGGAATTTAATTCAATAGGCACAATGCCGGCATAAGTACAAGAGGACTGACACTCTAACTTTCTATGATCTGAACCTCTCCTGTGCGTCCAGTTTTAGATTCCGATGCTTCACTTCAGGATTACTGTATCCCTTGCACCCTCTTATTGACGATGAAACACAGAAATTGCATCCGAATTTAATACAAAAATCACAATGCCGACTAAAGTACAAGAGGACTGACACTCTAATTTTCTATGAATTGAACCTCTCCTGTGAGTCCAGTTTTAGATTCCGATGGATCACTTCAGGTTTACTCTATCCCTTGGACCTTATTATTGACGATGAAACACAGAAATTGCATCGAATTAAATTCAAAAGGCACAATGCCGACTTAAGTACATGAGGACTGACACTCTAACTTTCAATGATTTGAACCTCTCCTGTCAGTCCAGTTTTAGATTCCGATGCTTCACTTCAGGTTTACGCTTTCCCTTGGACCTTCTTATTGACAATGAAACACAAATATTGCATCCGACATTAATACAAAAGGCACAATGCCGACTTAAGTACAAGAGGACTGACACTCTAATTTTCTATAATTTGAACCTCTCCTGTGAGTCCAGTTTGAGATTCCGATGCTTCACTTCAGGATTACTGTATCTCCTGGACCTCCTTATTGACGATGAAACACAGAAATTGCATCCGAATTTAATACAAAAGGCACAATGCCGAATAAGGTACAAGAGAACTGACACTCTAACTTTCAATGATTTGAACGTCTCCTGTGAGTCCAGTATTAGATTCCGATGCTTCACGTCAGGTTTTTTGTATCCCTTGGACCTTCTTATTGACGATAAAACACAGAAATTGCATGCGAATTTAATACAAAAGGCACAATGAAGACTTAAGTACAAGAGGACTGACACTCTAACTTTCTATGATTTGAACCTCTCCTGTGAGTCCAGTTTTAGATTCCGATGCTTCACTTCAGGTTTACTGTATACCTTGGACCTTCTTATTGACGGCGAAACACAGAAATTGCATCGGAATTAAATTCAATAGGCACAATGCCGGCTTATGTACAAGAGGACTGACACTCTAACTTTCTATGATCTGAACCTCTCCTGTGAGTCCAGTTTTAGATTCCGATGCTTCACTTCAAGTTTACTGTATCCCTTGCACCCACTTATTGACGATGAAACACAGAATTTGCATCCGAATTTAATACAAAAATGACAATGCCGACTTAAATACAAGAGGACTGACACTCTAATTTTCTATGAATTGAACCTCTCCTGTGAGTCCAGTTTTAGATTCCGATGGTTCACTTCACGTTTACTGTAATCCTTGGACCTCATTATTGACGATGAAACACAGAAATTGCATCGAATTAAATTCAAAAGGCACATTGCCGACTTAAGTACATGAGGACTGATACTCTAACTTTCAATGATTTGGACCTCTCCTGTCAGTCCAGTTTTAGATTCCGATGCTTCACTTCAGGTGTACGTCTTCCCTTGGGCCTTCTTATTGACGATGAAACACAGAAATTGCATCCGAAATTAATACAAAAGGCACAATGCCGACTTAAATACAAGAGGACTGACACTCTAACTTTCTATAATTTGAACCTCTCCTGTGAGTCCAGTTTGACATTCCGATGCTTCTCTTCAGGATTACTGTATCTCCTGGACTTCCTTATTGACGATGAAACACAGAAATTGCATCCGAATTTAATACAAAAGGCACAGTGCCGAATTAAGTACAAAAGGACTGACACTCTAACTTTCAATGATTTGAAGGTCTCCTGTGAGTCCAGTTTTAGATTCCGATGCTTCACATCAGGTTTTTTGTATCCCTTGGACCTTCTCATTGACGATGAAACACAGAAATTGCATGTGAATTTAATACAAATGGCACAATGAATACTTATGTACAAGAGGACTGACGCTCTAACTTTCTATGATTTGAACCTCTCCTGTGAGTCCGGTTTTAGATTCCGATGCTTCACTTCAGGTTTACTGTATCCCTTGGACCTTCTTATTGACGATGAAACACAGAAATTCCACCGAATTAAATTCAAAAGGCGCAATGCCGACTTAAGTACAAGAGGACTGACACTATAACTTTCAATGCTTTGAACCTCTCCTGTGAGTCCAGTTTTAGATTCCGATGCTTCACTTCAGGTTTACTATATCCCTTGCACCCACTTATTGACGATGAAACACAGAAACTGCATCCGAATTTAATACAAAAATCACAATGACGACTTAAGTACAAGAGGGCTGACACTCTAATTTTCTATGAATAGAAAAATCTCCTGTGAGTCCAGTTTTAGATTCCGATGGTTCACTTCAGGTTTACTGTATCCCTTGGTCCTTATTATTGACGATGAAACACAGAAATTGCATCGAATTAAATTCAAAAGGCACAATGCCGACTTAAGTACATGAGGACTGACACTCTAACTTTCAATGATTTCGACCTCTCCTGTCAGTCCAGATTTAGATTCCGATGCTTCACTTCAGGTTTTAGTTTTCCCTTGGACCTTCTTATTGACGATGAAACACAGAAATTGCATCCGAAATTAATACAAAAAGCACAATGCCGACTTAAGTACAAGAGGACTGACACTCTAACTTTCTATAATTTAAACCTCTCCTGTGGGTCCAGTTTGAGATTCCGATGCTTCACTTCAGGATTACTGTATCTCCTGGACCTCCTTATTGACGATGAAACACAGAAATTGCATCCGAATTTACTACCAGAGGCACAATGCCGAATTAAGTACAAGAGGACTGACACTCTAACTTTCAATGATTTGAACGTCTCCTGTGAGTCCAGATTTAGATTCCGATGCTTCACATCAGGTTTTTTGTATGCCTTGGACCTTCTTTTTGACGATGAAACACAGAGATTGCATGCGAATTTAATACAAAAGGCACAATGAAGACTTAAGTACAAGAGGACTTACACTCTAACTTTCTATGATTTGAACCTCTCCTGTGAGTCCAGTTTTAGATTCCGATGCTTCACTTCAGGTTTACTGTATACCTTTGACCTTCTTATTGACGGCGAAACACAGAAATTGCATCGGAATTAAATTCAATAGGCACAATGCCGGCTTATGTACAAAAGGACTGACACTCTAACTTTCTATGATCTGAACCTCTCTTGTGAGTCCAGTTTTAGATTCCGATGGTTCACTTCAGGTTTACTGTATCCCTTGGACCTCATTATTGACGATGAAACACAGAAATTGCATCGAATTAAATTCAAAAGGCACAATGCCGTCTTAAGTACATGAGGACTGACACTCTAACTTTCAATGATTTGGACCTCTCCTGTCAGTCCAGTTTTAGATTCCGATGCTTCACTTCAGGTTTACGTCTTCCCTTGGACCTTCTTATTGACGATGAAACACAGAAATTGCATCCGAAATTAATACAAAAGGCACAATGCCGACTTAAGTACAAGAGGACTGACACTCTTACTTTCTATCATTTGAACCTCTCCTGTGAGTCCAGTGTGACATTCCGATGCTTCACTTCAGGATTACTGTATCTCCTGGACTTCCTTATTGACGATGAAACACAGAAATTGCATCCGAATTTAATACCAAAGGCACAGTGCCGAATTAAGTACAAGAGGACTGACACTCTAACTTTCAATGATTTGAAGGTCTCCTGTGAGTCCAGTTTTAGATTCCGATGCTTCACATCAGGTTTTTTGTATCCCTTGGACCTTCTTATTGACGATGAAACACAGAAATTGCATGCGAATTTAATACAAAAGGCACAATGAATACTTATGTACAAGAGGACTGACGCTCTAACTTTCTATGATTTCAACCTCTCCTGTGAGTCCGGTTTAAGATCCCGATGCTTCACTTCAGGTTTACTGTATCCCTTGGACCTTCTTATTGACGATGAAACACAGAAATTCCACCGAATTAAATTCAAAAGGCGCAATGCCGACTTAAGTTCAAGAGGACTGACACTATAACTTTCAATGTTTTGAACCTCTCCTGTGAGTCCAGTTTTAGATTCCGATGCTTCACTTCAGGTTTACTATATCCCTTGCACCCACTTATTGACGATGAAACACAGAAATTGCATCCGAATTTAATACAAAAATCACAATGACGACTTAAGTACAAGAGGGCTGACACTCTAATTTTCTATGAATAGAAAAATCTCCTGTGAGTCCAGTTTTAGATTCCGATGGTTCACTTCAGGTTTACTGTATCCCTTGGACCTCATTATCGACGATGAAACACAGAAATTGCATCGAATTAACTTCAATAGGCACAATGCCGACTTAAGTACATGAGGACTGACACTCTAACTTTCAATGATTTGAACCTCTCCTGTCAGTCCAGTTTTAAATTCCGATGCTTCACTTCAGGTTTACGTCTTCCCTTGGTCCCTCCTATTGACGATGAAGCACAGAAATTGCATCCGAAATTAATACAAAAGGCACAATGCCGACTTAAGTACAAGAGGACTGACACTCTAACTTTCTATAATTTGAACCTCTCCTGTGAGTCCAGTTTGAGATTCCGATGCTTCACTTCAGGATTACTGTATCTCCTGGACTTCCTTATTGACGATGAAACACAGAAATTGCATCCGAATTTAATACAAAAGGCACAATGCCCAATTAAGTACAAGAGGACTGACACTCTAACTTTCAATGATTTGAACCTCTCCTGTGAGTCCAGTTTTAGATTCCGATGCTTCACATGAGGCTTTTTGTATCCCTTGGACCTTCTTATTGACGAAGAAACAGACAAATTGCATGCGAATTTAATACAAAAGGCACAATGAAGACTTAAGTACAAGAGGACTGACACTCTAACTTTCAATGATTTGAACCTCACCTGTGAGTCCGGTTTTAGATTCCGATGCTTCAGTTCAGGTTGACTGTATACCTTGGACCTTCTTAATGACGGCGAAACACAGAAATTGCATCGGAATTAAATTCAATAGGCACAATGCCGACTTAAGTACAAGAGGACTGACACTCTAAATTTCTATGATTTGAACCTCTCCTGTGAGTCCGGTTTTGGATTCCGATGCTTCACTTCAGGTTTACTGTATCCCTTCCACCTTGTTATTGACGATGAAACACAGAAATTGCATCCGAATTTAATACAGAAGTCACAATGCCGACTTAAGTACAAGAGGACTGACACTCTAACTTTCTATGAATTGATCCTCTCCTGTGAGTCCAGTTTTAGATTCCGATGCTTCACTTCAGGTCTACTGTATCCCTTGGACCTTCTTATTGACGATGAAACACAGAAATTGCATCCGAAATTAATACAAAAGGCACAATGCCGATTTAAGTACAAGAGGACTGACACTCTAACTTTCTATGATTTGAACCTCTCCTGTGAGTCCAGTTTTAGATTCCGATGCTTCTCGTCAGGTTTACTGTATCCCTTGGCCATTTTATTGACGATGAAACACAGAAATTGCATCCGAATTTAATACAAAAGGGACAATGCCGAATTAAGTACAAGAGGACTGACACTCTAACTTTCAATGATTTGAACCTCTCCTGTGAGTTCAGTTTCAGATTCCGATGCTTCACTTCAGGTTCACTGTATCCCTTGGACCTTCTGATTGACGATGAAACACAGAAATTGAATCCAAATTTATCACAAAAGGCACATTGCCGACTTAAGTACGAGAGGACTGACACTCTAACTTTCTATGATTTGAACCTCTCCTGTGCGTCCAGTTTTAGATTCCGATGCTTCACTTCAGGTTTACTGTATACCTTGGAACTTCTTATTGACGGCGAAACACAGAAATTGCATCGGAATTAAATTCAATAGGCACAATGCCGACTTACGTACAGGAGGACTGACACTCTAAATTTCTATGATCTGAACCTCTCCTGTGAGTCCAGTTTTGGATTCCGATGCTTCACTTCAGTTTTAATGTATCCCTTGCTCCCTCTCATTGACGATGAAACACAGAAATTGGATCCGAATTTAATACAAAAGGCGCAATGCCGACTTAAGTACAAGAGGACTGACACTATAACTTTCAATGATTTGAACCTCTCCTGTAAGTCCAGTGTTAGATTCCGATGCTTCACTTCAGGTTTACTTTATCCCTTGGACCTTCTTATTGACGATGAAACACAGTAATTGCATCCGAATGTAATACGAATGGCACAATGCCGACTTAAGTACAAGAGGACTGACACTCTAACTTTCTATGATTTGAACCTCTCCTGTGAGTCCAGTTTTAGATTCCGATGCTTCACTTCAGGTTTACTGTATCCCTTGGACCTTCTTATTGACGATGAAACACAGAAATTGCATCCGAATTTAATACAAAAGGCACAATGCCGACTTAAGTACAAGAGGACTGACACTCTAACTTTCAATGATTTGAACCTGTCCTGTGAGTCCAGTTTTAGATTCCGATGCTTCTCGTCAGGTTTACTGTATCCCTTGGCCATTTTATTGACGAAGAAACACAGAAATTGCATCCGAATTTAATACAAAAGGCACAATGCCGAATTAAGTACAAGAGTACTGACACTCTAACTTTCAATGATTTGAACCTCTCCTGTGCGTTCAGTTTCAGATTCCGATGCTTCACTTCAGGTTCACTGTATCCCTTGGACCTTCTTATTGACGATGAAACACAGAAATTGAATCCGAATTCATCACAAAAGACACATTGCCGACTTAAGTACAAGAGGACTGACACTCTAACTTTCTATGATTTGAACCTCTCCTGTGAGTCCAGTTTTAGATTCCGACTCTTCACTTCAGGTTGACTGTACACCTTGGACGTTCTTATTAACGATGAAACACAGAAATTGCATCGGAATTAAATTCAAAAGGCACAATGCCGACATAAGTACAAGAGGACTGACACTCTAACTTTCTATGACTTGAACCTCTCCTATGAGTCCAGTTTTAGATTCCGATGCTTCACATCAGGTTTAGTGTAACCCTTCGACCTTCTTATTGACGATGAAAGACAGAAATTGCATCCGAAATTAATGCAAAGGGCACAATGCCGACTTAAGTACAAGACGACTGACATTCTAAATTTCTATGATTTGAACCTCTCCTGTGAGTCCAGTTTGAGATTCCGTAGCTTCACTTCAGGATTACTGTATCTCCTGGACCTCCTTATTGACGATGAAACACAGAAATTGCATCCGAATTTAATACAAAAGGCACAATGCCGAATTAAGTACAAGAGGACTGACACTCTAACTTTCTATGACTTGAACCTCTCCTATGAGTCCAGTTTTAGATACCGATGCTTCACATCAGGTTTTTTGTATCCCTTGGACCTTCTTATTGACGATGAAACACAGAAATTGCACCGAATTAAATTCAAAAGGCGCAATGCCGACTTAAGTACAAGAGAACTGACACTATAACTTTCAATGATTAACACCTCTCCTGTGAGTCCAGTTTTAGATTCCGATGCTTCACTTCAGGTTTACTTTATCCCTTGGACCTTCTTATTGACGATGAAACACAGTAATTGCATCCGAATGTAATACGAAAGGCACAATGCCGACTTAAGTACAAGAGGACTGACACTCTAACTTTCTATGGATTGAACCTCTCCTGTGAGTCCAGTTTTAGATTCCGATGGATCACTTCAGGTTTACTCTATCCCTTGGACCTTATTATTGACGATGAAACACAGAAATTGCATCGAATTAAATTCAAAAGGCACAATGCCGACTTAAGTACATGAGGACTGACACTCTAACTTTCAATGATTTGAACCTCTCCTGTCAGTCCAGTTTTAGATTCCGATGCTTCACTTCAGGTTTACGTTTTCCCTTGGACCTTCTTATTGACAATGAAACACAAATATTGCATCCGACATTAATACAAAAGGCACAATGCCGACTTAAGTACAAGAGGACTGACACTCTAATTTTCTATAATTTGAACCTCTCCTGTGAGTCCAGTTTGAGATTCCGATGCTTCACTTCAGGATTACTGTATCTCCTGGACCTCCTTATTGACGATGAAACACAGAAATTGCATCCGAATTTAATACAAAAGGCACAATGCCGAATAAGGTACAAGAGAACTGACACTCTAACTTTCAATGATTTGAACGTCTCCTGTGAGTCCAGTATTAGATTCCGATGCTTCACGTCAGGTTTTTTGTATCCCTTGGACCTTCTTATTGACGATAAAACACAGAAATTGCATGCGAATTTAATACAAAAGGCACAATGAAGACTTAAGTACAAGAGGACTGACACTCTAACTTTCTATGATTTGAACCTCTCCTGTGAGTCCAGTTTTAGATTCCGATGCTTCACTTCAGGTTTACTGTATACCTTGGACCTTCTTATTGACGGCGAAACACAGAAATTGCATCGGAATTAAATTCAATAGGCACAATGCCGGTTTATGTACAAGAGGACTGACACTCTAACTTTCTATGATCTGAACCTCTCCTGTGAGTCCAGTTTTAGATTCCGATGCTTCACTTCAGGATTACTGTATCTCCTGGACTTCCTTATTGACGATGAAACACAGAATTTGCATCCGAATTTAATACAAAAATCACAATGCCGACTTAAATACAAGAGGACTGACACTCTAATTTTCTATGAATTGAACCTCTCCTGTGAGTCCAGTTTTAGATTCCGATGGTTCACTTCACGTTTACTGTAATCCTTGGACCTCATTATTGACGATGAAACACAGAAATTGCATCGAATTAAATTCAAAAGGCACATTGCCGACTTAAGTACATGAGGACTGACACTCTAACTTTCAATGATTTGGACCTCTCCTGTCAGTCCAGTTTTAGATTCCGATGCTTCACTTCAGGTTTACGTCTTCCCTTGGGCCTACTTATTGACGATGAAACACAGAAATTGCATCCGAAATTAATACAAAAGGCACAATGCCGACTTAAGTACAAGAGGACTGACACTCTAACTTTCTATAATTTGAACCTCTCCTGTGAGTCCAGTTTGACATTCCGATGCTTCTCTTCAGGATTACTGTATCTCCTGGACTTCCTTATTGACGATGAAACACAGAAATTGCATCCGAATTTAATACAAAAGGCACAGTGCCGAATTAAGTACAAAAGGACTGACACTCTAACTTTCAATGATTTGAAGGTCTCCTGTGAGTCCAGTTTTAGATTCCGATGCTTCACATCAGGTTTTTTGTATCCCTTGGACCTTCTCATTGACGATGAAACACAGAAATTGCATGTGAATTTAATACAAATGGCACAATGAATACTTATGTACAAGAGGACTGACGCTCTAACTTTCTATGATTTGAACCTCTCCTGTGAGTCCGGTTTTAGATTCCGATGCTTCACTTCAGGTTTACTGTATCCCTTGGACCTTCTTATTGACGATGAAACACAGAAATTCCACCGAATTAAATTCAAAAGGCGCAATGCCGACTTAAGTACAAGAGGACTGACACTATAACTTTCAATGCTTTGAACCTCTCCTGTGAGTCCAGTTTTAGATTCCGATGCTTCACTTCAGGTTTACTATATCCCTTGCACCCACTTATTGACGATGAAACACAGAAACTGCATCCGAATTTAATACAAAAATCACAATGACGACTTAAGTACAAGAGGGCTGACACTCTAATTTTCTATGAATAGAAAAATCTCCTGTGAGTCCAGTTTTAGATTCCGATGGTTCACTTCAGGTTTACTGTATCCCTTGGTCCTTATTATTGACGATGAAACACAGAAATTGCATCGAATTAAATTCAAAAGGCACAATGCCGACTTAAGTACATGAGGACTGACACTCTAACTTTCAATGATTTCGACCTCTCCTGTCAGTCCAGATTTAGATTCCGATGCTTCACTTCAGGTTTTAGTTTTCCCTTGGACCTTCTTATTGACGATGAAACACAGAAATTGCATCCGAAATTAATACAAAAAGCACAATGCCGACTTAAGTACAAGAGGACTGACACTCTAACTTTCTATAATTTAAACCTCTCCTGTGGGTCCAGTTTGAGATTCCGATGCTTCACTTCAGGATTACTGTATCTCCTGGACCTCCTTATTGACGATGAAACACAGAAATTGCATCCGAATTTACTACCAGAGGCACAATGCCGAATTAAGTACAAGAGGACTGACACTCTAACTTTCAATGATTTGAACGTCTCCTGTGAGTCCAGATTTAGATTCCGATGCTTCACATCAGGTTTTTTGTATGCCTTGGACCTTCTTATTGACGATGAAACACAGAGATTGCATGCGAATTTAATACAAAAGGCACAATGAAGACTTAAGTACAAGAGGACTGACACTCTAACTTTCTATGATTTGAACCTCTCCTGTGAGTCCAGTTTTAGATTCCGATGCTTCACTTCAGGTTTACTGTATACCTTTGACCTTCTTATTGACGGCGAAACACAGAAATTGCATCGGAATTAAATTCAATAGGCACAATGCCGGCTTATGTACAAAAGGACTGACACTCTAACTTTCTATGATCTGAACCTCTCTTGTGAGTCCAGTTTTAGATTCCGATGGTTCACTTCAGGTTTACTGTATCCCTTGGACCTCATTATTGACGATGAAACACAGAAATTGCATCGAATTAAATTCAAAAGGCACAATGCCGACTTAAGTACATGAGGACTGACACTCTAACTTTCAATGATTTGGACCTCTCCTGTCAGTCCAGTTTTAGATTCCGATGCTTCACTTCAGGTTTACGTCTTCCCTTGGACCTTCTTATTGACGATGAAACACAGAAATTGCATCCGAAATTAATACAAAAGGCACAATGCCGACTTAAGTACAAGAGGACTGACACTCTAACTTTCTATAATTTGAACCTCTCCTGTGAGTCCAGTGTGACATTCCGATGCTTCACTTCAGGATTACTGTATCTCCTGGACTTCCTTATTGACGATGAATCACAGAAATTGCATCCGAATTTAATACCAAAGGCACAGTGCCGAATTAAGTACAAGAGGACTGACACTCTAACTTTCAATGATTTGAAGGTCTCCTGTGAGTCCAGTTTTAGATTCCGATGCTTCACATCAGGTTTTTTGTATCCCTTGGACCTTCTTATTGACGATGAAACACAGAAATTGCATGCGAATTTAATACAAAAGGCACAATGAATACTTATGTACAAGAGGACTGACGCTCTAACTTTCTATGATTTCAACCTCTCCTGTGAGTCCGGTTTAAGATTCCGATGCTTCACTTCAGGTTTACTGTATCCCTTGGACCTTCTTATTGACGATGAAACACAGAAATTCCACCGAATTAAATTCAAAAGGCGCAATGCCGACTTAAGTACAAGAGGACTGACACTATAACTTTCAATGCTTTGAACCTCTCCTGTGAGTCCAGTTTTAGATTCCGATGCTTCACTTCAGGTTTACTATATCCCTTGCACCCACTTATTGACGATGAAACACAGAAATTGCATCCGAATTTAATACAAAAATCACAATGACGACTTAAGTACAAGAGGGCTGACACTCTAATTTTCTATGAATAGAAAAATCTCCTGTGAGTCCAGTTTTAGATTCCGATGGTTCACTTCAGGTTTACTGTATCCCTTGGACCTCATTATCGACGATGAAACACAGAAATTGCATCGAATTAACTTCAATAGGCACAATGCCGACTTAAGTACATGAGGACTGACACTCTAACTTTCAATGATTTGAACCTCTCCTGTCAGTCCAGTTTTAAATTCCGATGCTTCACTTCAGGTTTACGTCTTCCCTTGGTCCCTCCTATTGACGATGAAGCACAGAAATTGCATCCGAAATTAATACAAAAGGCACAATGCCGACTTAAGTACAAGAGGACTGACACTCTAACTTTCTATAATTTGAACCTCTCCTGTGAGTCCAGTTTGAGATTCCGATGCTTCACTTCAGGATTACTGTATCTCCTGGACTTCCTTATTGACGATGAAACACAGAAATTGCATCCGAATTTAATACAAAAGGCACAATGCCCAATTAAGTACAAGAGGACTGACACTCTAACTTTCAATGATTTGAACCTCTCCTGTGAGTCCAGTTTTAGATTCCGATGCCTCACATGAGGCTTTTTGTATCCCTTGGACCTTCTTATTGACGAAGAAACAGACAAATTGCATGCGAATTTAATACAAAAGGCACAATGAAGACTTAAGTACAAGAGGACTGACACTCTAACTTTCAATGATTTGAACCTCACCTGTGAGTCCGGTTTTAGATTCCGATGCTTCAGTTCAGGTTGACTGTATACCTTGGACCTTCTTAATGACGGCGAAACACAGAAATTGCATCGGAATTAAATTCAATAGGCACAATGCCGACTTAAGTACAAGAGGACTGACACTCTAAATTTCTATGATTTGAACCTCTCCTGTGAGTCCGGTTTTGGATTCCGATGCTTCACTTCAGGTTTACTGTATCCCTTCCACCTTGTTATTGACGATGAAACACAGAAATTGCATCCGAATTTAATACAGAAGTCACAATGCCGACTTAAGTACAAGAGGACTGACACTCTAACTTTCTATGAATTGATCCTCTCCTGTGAGTCCAGTTTTAGATTCCGATGCTTCACTTCAGGTCTACTGTATCCCTTGGACCTTCTTATTGACGATGAAACACAGAAATTGCATCCGAAATTAATACAAAAGGCACAATGCCGACTTAAGTACAAGAGGACTGACACTCTAACTTTCTATGATTTGAACCTCTCCTGTGAGTCCAGTTTTAGATTCCGATGCTTCTCGTCAGGTTTACTGTATCCCTTGGCCATTTTATTGACGATGAAACACAGAAATTGCATCCGAATTTAATACAAAAGGGACAATGCCGAATTAAGTACAACAGGACTGACACTCAAACTTTCAATGATTTGAACCTCTCCTGTGAGTTCAGTTTCAGATTCCGATGCTTCACTTCAGGTTCACTGTATCCCTTGGACCTTCTGATTGACGATGAAACACAGAAATTGAATCCGAATTTATCACAAAAGGCACATTGCCGACTTAAGTACGAGAGGACTGACACTCTAACTTTCTATGATTTGAACCTCTCCTGTGCGTCCAGTTTTAGATTCCGATGCTTCACTTCAGGTTTACTGTATACCTTGGAACTTCTTATTGACGGCGAAACACAGAAATTGCATCGGAATTAAATTCAATAGGCACAATGCCGACTTACGTACAGGAGGACTGACACTCTAAATTTCTATGATCTGAACCTCTCCTGTGAGTCCAGTTTTGGATTCCGATGCTTCACTTCAGTTTTAATGTATCCCTTGCTCCCTCTCATTGACGATGAAACACAGAAATTGGATCCGAATTTAATACAAAAGGCGCAATGCCGACTTAAGTACAAGAGGACTGACACTATAACTTTCAATGATTTGAACCTCTCCTGTAAGTCCAGTTTTAGATTCCGATGCTTCACTTCAGGTTTACTTTATCCCTTGGACCTTCTTATTGACGATGAAACACAGTAATTGCATCCGAATGTAATACGAATGGCACAATGCCGACTTAAGTACAAGAGGACTGACACTCTAACTTTCTATGATTTGAACCTCTCCTGTGAGTCCAGTTTTAGATTCCGATGCTTCACTTCAGGTTTACTGTATCCCTTGGTCCTTCTTATTGACGATGAAACACAGAAATTGCATCCGAATTTAATACAAAAGGCACAATGCCGACTTAAGTACAAGAGGACTGACACTCTAACTTTCAATGATTTGAACCTGTCCTGTGAGTCCAGTTTTAGATTCCGATGCTTCTCGTCAGGTTTACTGTATCCCTTGGCCATTTTATTGACGAAGAAACACAGAAATTGCATCCGAATTTAATACAAAAGGCACAATGCCGAATTAAGTACAAGAGTACTGACACTCTAACTTTCAATGATTTGAACCTCTCCTGTGCGTTCAGTTTCAGATTCCGATGCTTCACTTCAGGTTCACTGTATCCCTTGGACCTTCTTATTGACGATGAAACACAGAAATTGAATCCGAATTCATCACAAAAGACACATTGCCGACTTAAGTACAAGAGGACTGACACTCTAACTTTCTATGATTTGAACCTCTCCTGTGAGTCCAGTTTTAGATTCCGACTCTTCACTTCAGGTTGACTGTACACCTTGGACGTTCTTATTAACGATGAAACACAGAAATTGCATCGGAATTAAATTCAAAAGGCACAATGCCGACATAAGTACAAGAGGACTGACACTCTAACTTTCTATGACTTGAACCTCTCCTATGAGTCCAGTTTTAGATTCCGATGCTTCACATCAGGTTTAGTGTAACCCTTCGACCTTCTTATTGACGATGAAAGACAGAAATTGCATCCGAAATTAATACAAAGGGCACAATGCCGACTTAAGTACAAGACGACTGACATTCTAACTTTCTATGATTTGAACCTCTCCTGTGCGTCCAGTTTTAGATTCCGATGCTTCACTTCAGGTTTACTGTATACCTTGGACCTTCTTATTGACGGCGAAACACAGAAATTGCATCGGAATTAAATTCAATAGGCACAATGCCGACTTTAGTACAGGAGGACTGACACTCTAAATTTCTATGATCTGAACCTCTCCTGTGAGTCCAGTTTTAGATTCCGATGCTTCACTTCAGGTTTACTGTATTCCTTGGACCTTCTTATTGACGATGAAACACAGAAATTGCATCCGAATTTAATACAAAAATCACAATGCCGACTTAAGTACAAGAGGACGGACACTCTAATTTTCTATGAATTGAACTTCTCCTGTGAGTCCAGTTTTAGATTCCGATGGTTCACTTCACGTTTACTGTATCCCTTGGACTTTATTATTGACAATGAAACACAGAAATTGCATCGAATTAAATTCAAAAGGCACAATGCCGATTTAAGTACATGAGGACTGACACTCTAACTTTCAATGATTTGAACCTCTCCTGCCAGTCCAGTTTCAGATTCCGATGCTTCACTTCAGGATTACGTTTTCCCTTGGACCTTCTCATTGACGATGAAACACAGAAATTGCATCCGAAATTAATACAAAAACACAATGCCGACTTAAGCACAAGCGGACTGACACTCTAACTTTCTATGATTTGAACCTCTCCTGTGAGTCCAGTTTGAGATTCCGTAGCTTCACTTCAGGATTACTGTATCTCCTGGACCTCCTTATTGACGATGAAACACAGAAATTGCATCCGAATTTAATACAAAAGGCACAATGCCGAATTAAGTACAAGAGGACTGACACTCTAACTTTCTATGACTTGAACCTCTCCTATGAGTCCAGTTTTAGATACCGATGCTTCACATCAGGTTTTTTGTATCCCTTGGACCTTCTTATTGACGATGAAACACAGAAATTGCACCGAATTAAATTCAAAAGGCGCAATGCCGACTTAAGTACAAGAGAACTGACACTATAACTTTCAATGATTTCCACCTCTCCTGTGAGTCCAGTTTTAGATTCCGATGCTTCACTTCAGGTTTACTTTATCCCTTGGACCTTCTTATTGACGATGAAACACAGTAATTGCATCCGAATGTAATACGAAAGGCACAATGCCGACTTAAGTACAAGAGGACTGACACTCTAACTTTCTATGATTTGAACCTCTCCTGTGAGTCCAGTTTTAGATTCCGATGCTTCACTTCAGGTTTACTGTATCCCTTGGACCTTCTTATTGACGATGAAACACAGAAATTGCATCTGAATTTAGTACAAAAGGCACAATGCCGACTTAAGTACAAGAGGACTGACACTCTAACTTTCAATGATTTGAACCTCTCCTGTGAGTCCAGTTTTAGATTCCGATGCTTCTCGTCAGGTTTACTGTATCCCTTGACCATTTTATTGACGATGAAACACAGAAATTGCATCCGATTTTATACAAAAGGCACAATGCCGAATTAAGTACAAGAGGTCTGACACTCTAACTTTCAATGATTTGAACCTCTCCTGTGAGTTCAGTT
The DNA here is from genome assembly GCF_021461395.2 of Schistocerca americana. NCBI lineage: Eukaryota > Metazoa > Arthropoda > Insecta > Orthoptera > Acrididae > Schistocerca > Schistocerca americana. Next base: position 594,773,577 of record NC_060124.1, on the reverse strand, counting down.
TCAGATTCCGATGCTTCACTTCAGGTTCACTGTATCCCTTGGACCTCCTTATTGGCGATGAAACACAGAAATTGAATCCGAATTTATCACAAAAGACACATTGCCGACTTAAGTACAAGAGGACTGACACTCTAACTTTCTATGATTTGAACCTCTCCAGTGAGTCCAGTTTTAGATTCCGACTCTTCACTTTAGGTTTACTGTACACCTTGGACGTTCTTATTGACGATGAAACACAGAAATTGCATCGGAATTAAATTCAAAAGGCACAATGCCGACATAAGTACAAGAGGACTGACACTCTAACTTTCTATGACTTGAACCTCTCCTATGAGTCCAGTTATAGATTCCGATGCTTCATATCAGGTTTAGTGTAACCCTTTGACCTTCTTATTGACGATGAAAGACAGAAATTGCATCCGAAATTAATACAAAGGGCACAATGCCGACTTAAGTACAAGACGACTGACACTCTAACTTTCTATGATTTGAACCTCTCCTGTGCGTCCAGTTTTAGATTCCGATGCTTCACTTCAGGTTTACTGTATACCTTGGAACTTCTTATTACCGGCGAAACACAGAAATTGCATCGGAATTAAATTCAATAGGCACAATGCCGACTTAAGTACAGGAGGACTGACACTCTAAATTTCTATGATCTGAACCTCTCCTGTGAGTCCAGTTTTAGATTCCGATGCTTCACTTCAGGTTTACTGTATTCCTTGCTCCCTCTTATTGACGATGAAACACAGAAATTGCATCCGAATTTAATACAATAGGCGCAATGCCGACTTAAGTACAAGAGGACTGACACTATAACTTTCAATGATTTGAACCTCTCCTGTGAGTCCAGTTTTAGATTCCGATGCTTTAATTCAGGTTTACTTTATCCCTTGGACCTTCTTATTGGCGATGAAACACAGTAATTGCATCCGAATGTAATACGAAAGGCACAATGCCAACTTAAGTACAAGAGGACTGACACTCTAACTTTCTATGATTTGAACCTCTCCTGTGAGTCCAGTTTTAATTTCCGATGCTTCACTTCAGGTTTACTGTATCCCTTGGACCTTCTTATTGACGATGAAACACAGAAATTGCATCCGAATTTAATACAAAAGGCACAATGCCGACTTAAGTACAAGAGGACTGACACTCTGACTTTCAATGATTTGGACCTGTCCTGTGAGTTCAGTTTCAGATTCCGATGCTTCACTTCAGGTTCACTGTATCCCTTGGACCTTCTTATTGACGATGAAACATAGAAATTGAATCCGAATTTATCACAAAAGACACATTGCCGACTTAAGTACAAGAGGACTGACACTCTAACTTTCTATGATTTGAACCTCTCCTGTAGTCCAGTTTTAGATTCCGATGCTTCACTTCAGGTTTACTGAATCCCTTGGACCTTGTTATTGACGATGAAACACAGTAATTGCATCCGAATTTAATACAAAAAGCACAATGCCGACTTAAGCACAAGAGGACTGACACTCTAACTTTCTATGATTTGAACCTCTCCTGTGAGTCTAGTTTGAGATTCCGATGCTTCACTTCAGGATTACTGTATCTCCTGGACCTCCTTATTGACGATGAAACACAGAAATTGTATCCGAATTTAATACGAAAGTCACAATGCCGAATTAAGTACAAGAGGACTGACACTCTAACTTTGAATGATTTGAACCTCTCCTGTGAGTCCAGTTTTAGATTCCGATGCTTCACATCAGGTTTTTTGTATCCCTTGGACCTTTTTATTGACGATGAAACACAGAAATTGCATTCGAATTTAATACAAAAGGCACAATGAAGACTTAAGTACAAGAGGACTGACACTCTAACTTTCTATGATTTGAACCTCTCCTGTGAGTCCGGTTTTAGATTCCGATGCTTCACTTCAGGTTTACGGTATACCTTGGACGTTCCTATTGACGATGAAACACAGAAGTTGCAACGAATTAAATTCATAAGGCACAATGCAGAGTTAAGTACAAGAGGACTGACACTCTAAATTCCTATGATTTGAACCTCTCCTGTGAGTCCAGTTTTAGATTCCGATGCTTCACTTCAGGTTTACTATATCCCTTGGACCTTCTTATTGACGATGAAACACTGAAATTGCACCGAATTAAATTCAAAAGGCGCAATGCCGACTTAAGTACAAGAGGACTGACACTATAACTTTCTTTAATCTGAACCTCTGCTGTGAGCCCAGTTTTAGATTCTGATGCATCACTTCAGGTTTACTGTATACCTTGGACCTTCTTATTGTCGAAGAAGCACAGAAATTGCATCGGAACTTAATTTAAAAGCACAATGCGGACTTAAGTACAAGAGGACTGACACTCAAACTTTCTATGATTTGAACATCTCCTGTGGTCCAGTTTTACATTCCAATGCTTAACTTCAGGTTTACTGTATCCCTTGGACCTTCTTATTGACGATGAAACACAGATATTGCATCCGAATTTAAACCAAAAGGCACAATGCCGACTTAAGTACAAGAGGACTGACACTCTAACTTTCAATGATTTCAACCTATCCTGTCAGTCCAGTTTTAGATTCTGATGCTTCACTTCAGGTTTACTATATCCCTTGGACCTTCTTATTGACGATGAAACACAGAAATTGCATCGGAATTAAACTCAATAGTCACAATGCCGACTACAGTACAAGAGGACTGACACTCTTACTTTCTATGATTTGAACACCTCCTGTGAGTGCAGTTTTAGATTCCGATACTTCACTTCAGGTTTACTGTATCCCTTGGACCTTCTTATTGACGATGAAACACAGAAATTGCATCCGAAATTAATACAAAAGGCACAATGCCGACTTAAGTAAAAGATTACTGACACTCTAACTTTCTATTATTTGAACCTCTCCTGTGTGTCCAGTTTTAGATTCCGATGTTTCACTTCAGGTTTACTGTATACCTTGGACCTTCTTATTGACGATGTAGCACAGAATTTGCATCGGAAATAAATTCAAAAGGCACAATGCCGACATAAGTACAAGAGGACTGACACTCTTACTTTCATTGATTTTAACCTCTCCTGTGAGTCCAGTTTTAGATTCCGATTCTTCACTTCAGGTTTACTGTATCCCTTGGACGTTCTTATTGACGATGAAACACAGAAATTGCATCCGAATTTAATACAAAAGGCACAATGCCGACTTAAGTACAAGACGACTGACACTCTAACATTCTATGATTTGAAACTCTCCCGTGAGTCCAGATTTAGTTTCCGATGCTTCACTGCAGGTTTACTGTATACCTTGGACCTTCTTATTGACGATGAAACTTTTTTATTGCATCGACATAAATTCAAAAGGCACAATGCCGTCTTAAGTACGAGAGGACTGACACTCTAACTTTCAATGATTTGAACCTCTCCTGTGAGTCCAGTTTTAGATTCCGATGCTTCACTTCAGGTTTACTGTATCCCTTGGACCGTCGTATTGACGATGAAACACAGACATTGCATCCGAAACTAATACAAAAGGCACAAAAGCGACGAAAGTACAAGAGGACTGACACTCTTACTTTCTATGATTTAAACCTCTCCTGTTAGTCCAGTTTTAGATTCCGATGCTTCACATCGGGTTTAGTGTATTCCTTGGACCTTCTTATTGACGATGAAACACAGAAATTGCATCCGCAATTAATACAAAAGGCATAATGCCGACTTAAGTACAAGAGGACTGACACTCTAACTTTCTATGATTTGAACCTCTCCTGTGAGTCCAGTTTTAGATTCCGATGCTTCACTTCTGGATTACTATTATCCCTTGGACCATCTTATCGACGTTGAAACACAGAAACTGCATCCGAACTTACTTCAAAATCACAATGCCGACTTAAGTACAAGAGGACTGACACTCTAACTTTCTTTAATCTGAGCCTCTGCTGTGAGCCCAGTATTAGATTCTGATGCATCACTTCAGGTTTACTGTATACCTTGGACCTTCTTATTGACGAAGAAGCACAGAAATTGCATCGGAATTTAATTTAAAAGCACAATGCCGACTTAAGTACAAGAGGACTGACACTCTAACTTTCAGTGATTTGAACCTGTCCTGTGAGTTCAGTTTCAGATTCCGATGCTTCACTTCAGGTTCACTGTATCCCTTTGACTTTCTTATTGACGATGAAACACAGAAATTGAATCCGAATTTATCACAAAAGAAACATTGCCGACTTAAGTACAAGAGGACTTACACTCTAACTTTCTATGATTTGAACCTCTCCTGTGAGTCTAGTTTGAGATTCCGATGCTTCACTTCAGGATTACTGTATCTCCTGGACCTCCTTATTGACAATGAAACACAGAAATTGTATCCGAATTTAATACGAAAGGCACAATGCCGAATTAAGTACAAGAGGACTGACACTCTAACTTTCAATGATTTGAACCTCTCCTGTGAGTCCAGTTTTAGATTCCGATGCTTCACATCAGGTTTTTTGTATCCCTTGGACCTTTTTATTGACGATGAAACACAGAAATTGCATTCGAATTTAATACAAAAGGCACAATGAAGACTTAAGTACAAGAGGACTGACATTCTAACTTTCTATGATTTGAACCTCTCCTGTGAGTCCGGTTTTAGATTCCGATGCTTCACTTCAGGTTTACTGTATACCTTGGACGTTCCTATTGACGATGAAACACAGAAGTTGCAACGAATTAAATTCAAAAGGCACAATGCAGAGTTAAGTACAAGAGGACTGACACTCTAAATTCCTATGATTTGAACCTCTGCTGTGAGTCCAGTTTTAGATTCCGATGCTTCACTTCAGGTTTACTATATCCCTTGGACCTTCTTATTGACGATGAAACACAGAAATTGCACCGAATTAAATTCAAAAGGCGCAATGCCGACTTAAGTACAAGAGGACTGACACTATAACTTTCTTTAATCTGAACCTCTGCTGTGAGCCCAGTTTTAGATTCTGATGCATCACTTCAGGTTTACTGTATACCTTGGACCTTCTTATTGACGAAGAAGCACAGAAATTGCATCGGAATTTAATTTAAAAGCACAATGCGGACTTAAGTACAAGAGGACTGACACTCAAACTTTCTATGATTTGAACATCTCCTGTGGTCCAGTTTTACATTCCAATGCTTAACTTCAGGTTTACTGTATCCCTTGGACCTTCTTATTGACGATGAAACACAGATATTGCATCCGAATTTAAACCAAAAGGCACAATGCCGACTTAAGTACAAGAGGACTGACACTCTAACTTTCAATGATTTCAACCTATCCTGTCAGTCCAGTTTTAGATTCTGATGCTTCACTTCAGGTTTACTATATCCCTTGGACCTTCTTATTGACGATGAAACACAGAAATTGCATCGGAATTAAACTCAATAGTAACAATGCCGACTTCAGTACAAGAGGACTGACACTCTAACTTTCTATGATTTGAACACCTCATGTGAGTGCAGTTTTAGATTCCGATGATTCACTTCAGGTTTACTGTATCCCTTGGACCTTCTTATTGACGATGAAACACAGAAATTGCATCCGAAATTAATCCAAAAGGCACAATGCTGACCTAAGTACAAGAGGACTGACAATCTTACTTTCTATGAGTTAAACCTCTCCTGTTAGTCCAGTTTTAGATTCCGATGCTTCACATCAGGTTTAGTGTATTCCTTGGACGTTCTTATTGACGATGAAACACAGAAATTGCATCCGAATTTAATACAAAAGGCACAATGCCGACTTAAGTACAAGAAGACTGGCACTCTAACTTCCTATAATTTGAACCTCTCCTGTGAGTAAAGTTTTAGATTCCGATGCTTCACATCAGGTTTAGTGTATTCCTTGCACCTTCTTATTGACGATGAAACACAGAAATTGCATCCGAATTTAATACAAAAGGCACAATGCCGACTTAAGTACAAGATTACTGACACTCTAACTTTCTATTATTTGAACCTCTCCTGTGTGTCCAGTTTTAGATTCCGATGTTTCACTTCAGGTTTACTGTATACCTTGGACCTTCTTATTGACGATGAAGCACAGAATTTGCATCGGAAATAAATTCAAAAGGCACAATGCCAACATAAGTACAAGAGGACTGACACTCTTACTTTCATTGATTTTAACCTCTCCTGTGAGTCCAGTTTTAGATTCCGATTCTTCACTTCAGGTTTACTGTATCCCTTGGACCTTCTTATTTACGATGAAACACAGAAATTGCATCCGAATTTAATACAAAAGGCACAATGCCGACTTAAGTACAAGACGACTGACACTCTAACATTCTATGATTTGAACCTCTCCCGTGAGTCCAGATTTAGTTTCCGATGCTTCACTTCAGGTTTACTGTGTACTTCGGACCTTCTTATTGACGATGAAACTTTTTTATTGCATCGACATAAATTCAAAAGGCACAATGCCGTCTTAAGTACAAGAGGACTGACACTCTAACTTTCAATGATTTGAACCTCTCCTGTGAGTCCAGTTTTAGATTCCGATGCTTCACTTCAGGTTTACTGTATCCCTTGGACCATCATATTGACGATGAAACACAGTCATTGCATCCGAAACTAATACAAAAGGCACAATGGCGACCTAAGTACAAGAGGACTGACACTCTTACTTTCTATGATTTAAACCTCTCCTGTTAGTCCAGTTTTAGATTCCGATGCTTCACATCAGGTTTAGTGTATTCCTTGGACCTTCTTATTGACGATGAAACACAGAAATTGCATCCGCAATTAATACAAAAGGCATAATGCCGACTTAAGTACAAGAGGACTGACACTCTAACTTTCTATGATTTGAACCTCTCCTGTGAGTCCAGTTTTAGATTCCGATGCTTCACTTCTGGTTTACTATTATCCCTTGGACCATCTTATCGACGTTGAAACACAGAAACTGCATCCGAACTTAATTCAAAATCACAATGCCGACTTAAGTACAAGAGGACTGACACTCTAACTTTCTTTAATCTGAACCTCTGCTGTGAGCCCAGTTTTAGATTCTGATGCATCACTTCAGGTTTACTGTATACCTTGGACCTTCTTATTGACGAAGAAGCACAGAAATTGCATCGGAATTTAATTTAAAAGCACAATGCGGACTTAAGTACAAGAGGACTGACACTCAAACTTTCTATGATTTGAACATCTCCTGTGGTCCAGTTTTACATTCCAATGCTTAACTTCAGGTTTACTGTATCCCTTGGAACTTCTTATTGACGATGAAACACAGAAATTGCATCCGAATTTAAACCAAAAGGCACAATGCCGACTTAGGTACAAGAGGACTGACACTCTAACTTTCAATGATTTCAACCTCTCCTGTGAGTCCAGTTTTAGATTCCGATGCTTCACTTCAGGTTTACTTTATCCCTTGGACCTTCTTATTGACGATGAAACACAGTAATTGCATCCGAATGTAATACGAAAGGCACAATGCCGACTTAAGTACAAGAGGACTGACACTCTAACTTTCTATGATTTGAACCTCTCCTGTGAGTCCAGTTTTAGATTCCGATGCTTCACTTCAGGTTTACTGTATCCCTTGGACCTTCTTATTGACGATGAAACACAGAAATTGCATCCGAATTTAATACAAAAGGCACAATGCCGACTTAAGTACAAGAGGACGACAGTCTAACTTTCAATGATTTGAACCTGTCCTGTGAGTCCAGTTTTAGATTCCGATGCTTCTCGTCAGGTTTACTTTATCCCTTGGTCCTTCTTATTGACGATGAAACACAGTAATTGCATCCGAATGTAATACGAAAGGCACAATGCCGACTTAAGTACAAGAGGACTGACACTCTAACTTTCTATGATTTGAACCTCTCCTGTGAGTCCAGTTTTAGATTCCGATGCTTCACTTCAGGTTTACTGTATCCCTTGGACCTTCTTATTGACGATGAAACACAGAAATTGCATCCGAATTTAATACAAAAGGCACAATGCCGACTTAAGTACAAGAGGACTGACACTCTAACTTTCAATGATTTGAACCTGTCCTGTGAGTCCAGTTTTAGATTCTGATGCTTCTCGTCAGGTTTACTGTATCCCTTGGCCATTTTATTGACGATGAAACACAGAAATTGCATCCGAATTCAATACAAAAGGCACAGTGCCGAATTAAGTACAAGAGGACTGACACTCTAACTTTCAATGATTTGAACCTCTCCAGTGAGTTCAGTTTCAGATTCCGATGCTTCACTTCAGGTTCACTGTATCCCTTGGACCTTCTTATTGACGATGAAACACAGAAATTGAATCCGAATTTATCACAAAAGACACATTGCCGACTTAAGTACAAGAGGACTGACACTCTAACTTTCTATGATTTGAACCTCTCCTGTGAGTCCAGTTTTAGATTCCGACTCTTCACTTCAGGTTTACTGTACACCTTGGACGTTCTTATTGACGATGAAACACAGAAATTGCATCGGAATTCAATTCAAAAGGCACAATGCCGACATAAGTACAAGAGGACTGACACTCTAACTTTCTATGACTTGAACCTCTCCTATGAGTCCAGTTTTAGATTCCGATGCTTCACATCAGGTTTAGTGTAACCCTTCGACCTTCTTATTGACGATGAAACACAGAAATTGCATCGGAATTAAATTCAAAAGGCACAATGCCGAATTAAGTACAAGAGGACTGACACTCTAACTTTCAATGATTTGAACCTCTCCTGTGAGTTCAGTTTCAGATTCCGATGCTCCACTTCAGGTTTACTGTACACCTTGGATCTTCTTATTGACGGCGAAACACAGAAATTGCATCGGAATTAAATTCAATAGGCACAATGCCGACTTAAGTACAAGAGGACGGACACTCTAATTTTCTGTGAATTGAACCTCTCCTGTGAGTCCAGTTTCAGATTCCGATGGTTCACTTCAGGTTTACTGTATCCCTTGGACCTTATTATTGACGGTGAAACACAGAAATTGCATCGAATTAAATTCAAAAGGCACAATGCCGATTTAAGTACATGAGGACTGACACTCTAACTTTCAATGATTTGAACCTCTCCTGCCAGTCCAGTTTTAGATTCCGATGCATCACTTCAGGTTTACGTTTTACCTTGGACCTTCTTATTGACGATGAAACACAGAAGTTGCAACGAATTAAATTCAATAGGCACAATGCAGACTTAAGTACAAGAGGACTGACACTCTAACTTCCTATGATTTGAACCTCTCCTGTGAGTCCAGTTTTAGATTCCGATGCTTCACTTCAGGTTTACTATATCCCTTGGACCCTCTTATTGACGATGAAACACAGAAATTGCACCGAATTAAATTCAAAAGGCGCAATGCCGACTGAAGTACAAGAGGACTGACACTATAACTTTCAATGATTTGAACCTCTCCTGTGAGTCCAGTTTTAGATTCCGATGCTTCACTTCAGGTTTACTTTATCCCTTGGACCTTCTCATTGACGATGAAACACAGTAATTGCATCCAAATTTAATACGAAAGGCACAATGCCGACTTAAGTACAAGAGGACTGACACTCTAACTTTCTAAGATTTGAACCTCTCCTGTGAGTCCAGTTTTAGATTCCGATGCTTCACTTCAGGTTTACTGTATCCCTTGGACCTTCTTATTGACGATGAAACACAGAAATTGCATCCGAATTCAATACAAAAGGCACAATGCCGACTTAAGTACAAGAGGACTGACACTCTAACTTTCAATGATTTGAACCTCTCCTGTGAGCCCAGTTTTAGATTCCGATGCTTCACTTCAGGTATACTGTATCCCTTGGACCTTCTTATTGACGATGAAACACAGAAATTGCATCCGAAATTAATACAAAAGGCACAATGCCGACTTAAGTACAAGAGGATTGACGCTTTAACTTTCTATGATTTGAACCTCTCCTCTGACTCCAGTTTTATATTCCGACGCTTCGCTTCAGGTTTACTGTATAGCTTGGACCTTCTTATTGACGGCGAAACATAGATATTGCATCGGAATTAAATTCAAAAGCCACAATGCCGACATAAGTACAAGAGGACTGACACTCTAAATTTCTATGATTGGAACCTCTCCTGTGAGTCCAGTTTTAGATTCCGATGCTTCACTTCTGGTTTACTGTATCCCTTGGACCATCTTATTGACGTTGAAACACAGAAACTGCATCCGAACTTAATTCAAAATCACAATGCCGACTTAAGTACAAGAGGACTGACACTCTAACTTTCTTTAATCTGAAACTCTGCTGTGAGCCCATTTTTAGATTCTGATGCATCCCTTCAGGTTTACTGTATACCTTGGACCTTCTTATTGACGAAGAAGCACAGAAATAGCATCGGAATTTAATTTAAAAGCACAATGCGGACTTAAGTACAAGAGGACTGACACTCAAACTTTCTATGATTTGAACATCTCCTGTGGTCCAGTTTTACATTCCAATGCTTAACTTCAGGTTTACTGTATCTCTGGGACCTTCTTATTGACGATGAAACACAGAAATTGCATCCGAATTTAAACCAAAAGGCACAATGCCGACTTAAGTGCAAGAGGACTGACACTCTAACTTTCATTGATTTCAACCTATCCTGTCAGTCCAGTTTTAGATTCTGATGATTCACTTCAGGTTTACTATATCCCTTGAACCATCTTATTGACGATGAAACACAGAAATTGCATCGGAATTAAACTCAAAAGTCACAATGCCGACTTCAGTACAAGAGGACTGACACTCTAACTTTCTATGATTTGAACACCTCCTGTGAGTGCAGTTTTAGATTCCGATGCTTCACTTCAGGTTTACTGTATCCCTCGGACCTTCTTATTGACGATGAAACACAGAAATTGCATCCGAAATTAATACAAAAGGCACAATTCCGACTTAAGTACAAGAGGATTGACGCTTTAACTTTCTATGATTTGAACCTCTCCTGTGACTCCAGTTTTAGATTCCGATGCTTATCTTCAGGTTTACTGTATACCTTGGACCTTCTTATTGACGGCGAAACATAGATATTGCATCGGAATTAAATTCAAAGGGCACAATGCCGACATAAGTACAAGAGGACTGACACTCTAAATTTCTATGATTGGAACCTCTCCTGTGAGTCCAGTTTTAGATTCCGATGATTCACTTCAGGTTTACTGTATCCCATGGACCTTCTTATTGACGATGAAACACAGAAATTGCATCCGACTTTAATACAAAAGGCACAATGCCGACATCAGTACAAGAGGACTGACACTCTAACTTTCTATGATTTGAACCTCTCCTGTGAGCCCAGTCTTATATTCCGATGCTTCACTTCAGGTTTACTGTATCCCTTGCCCCTTCTTATTGACGATGAAACACAGAAATTGCATCGGAATTAAATTCAAAAGGCACAATGCCGAATTAAGTACAAGAGGACTGACACTCTAACTTTCAATGATTTGAACCTCTCCTGTGAGTTCAGTTTCAGATTCCGATGCTTCACTTCAGGTTTACTGTATACCTTGGATCTTCTTATTGACGGCGAAACACAGATATTGCATCGGAATTAAATTCAATAGGCACAATGCCGACTTAAGTACAAGAGGACGGACACACTAATTTTCTGTGAATTGAACCTCTCCTGTGAGTCCAGTTTTAGATTCCGATGGTTCACTTCAGGTTTACTGTATCCCTTGGACCTTATTATTGACGATGAAACACAGAAATTGCATCGAATTAAATTCAAAAGGCACAATGCCGATTTAAGTACATGAGGACTGACACTCTAACTTTCAATGATTTGAACCTCTCCTGCCAGGCCACTTTTAGATTCCGATGCATCACTTCAGGTTTACGTTTTACCTTGGACCTTCTTATTGACGATGAAACACAGAAGTTGCAACGAATTAAATTCAATAGGCACAATGCAGACTTAAGTACAAGAGGACTGACACTCTAACTTCCTATGATTTGAACCTCTCCTGTGAGTCCAGTTATAGATTCCGATGCTTCACTTCAGGTTTACTACATCCCTTGGACCCTCTTATTGACGATGAAACACAGAAATTGCACCGAATTAAATTCAAAAGGCGCAATGCCGATTGAAGTACAAGAGGACTGACACTCTAACTTTCTTAGATTTGAACCTCTCCTGTGAGTCCAGTTTTAGATTCCGATGCTTCACTTCTGGTTTACTGTATCCCTTGGACCATCTTATTGACGTTGAAACACAGAAACTGCATCCGAACTTAATTCAAAATCACAATGCCGACTTAAGTACAAGAGGACTGACACTCTAACTTTCTTTAATCTGAAACTCTGCTGTGAGCCCATTTTTAGATTCTGATGCATCCCTTCAGGTTTACTGTATACCTTGGACCTTCTTATTGACGAAGAAGCACAGAAATTGCATCGGAATTTAATTTAAAAGCACAATGCGGACTTAAGTACAAGAGGACTGACACTCAAACTTTCTATGATTTGAACATCTCCTGTGGTCCAGTTTTACATTCCAATGCTTAACTTCAGGTTTACTGTATCTCTGGGGCCTTCTTATTGACGATGAAACACAGAAATTGCATCCGAATTTAAACCAAAAGGCACAATGCCGACTTAAGTGCAAGAGGACTGACACTCTAACTTTCATTGATTTCAACCTATCCTGTCAGTCCAGTTTTAGATTCTGATGATTCACTTCAGGTTTACTATATCCCTTGGACCATCTTATTGACGATGAAACACAGAAATTGCATCGGAATTAAACTCAAAAGTCACAATGCCGACTTCAGTACAAGAGGACTGACACTCTAACTTTCTATGATTTGAACACCTCCTGTGAGTGCAGTTTTAGATTCCGATGCTTCACTTCAGGTTTACTGTATCCCTTGGACCTTCTTATTGACGATGAAACACAGAAATTGCATCCGAAATTAATACAAAAGACACAATTCCGACTTAAGTACAAGAGGATTGACGCTTTAACTTTCTATGATTTGAACCTCCCCTGAGACTCCAGTTTTAGATTCCGATGCTTCGCTTCAGGTTTACTGTATACCTTGGACCTTCTTATTGACGGCGAAACATAGATATTGCATCGGAATTAAATTCAAAAGGCACAATGCCGACATAAGTACAAGAGGACTGACACTCTAAATTTCTATGATTGGAACCTCTCCTGTGAGTCCAGTTTTAGATTCCGATGCTTCACTTCAGAATAACTGTATCCCATGGACCTTCTTATTGACGATGAAACACAGAAATTGCATCCGACTTTAATTCAAAAGGCACAATGCCGACATCAGTACAAGAGGACTGACACTCTAACTTTCTATGATTTGAACCTCTCCTGTGAGCCCAGTCTTATATTCCGATGCTTCACTTCAGGTTTACTGTATCCCTTGCCCCTTCTTATTGACGATAAAACACAGAAATTGCATCCGAATTTAATACAAAAGGCACGTTGCAGACTTTAGTACAAGAGAACTGACACTCTAACTTTCTATGATTTGAACCTCTCCTGTGAGTCCAGTTTTAGATTCCGATGCTTCACGTCAGGTTTACTGTATCCCTTGGACCTTCTTATTGACGATGAAACACAGAAATTGCATCCGCAATTAATACAAAAGGCATAATGCCGACTTAAGTACAAGAGGACTGACACTCTAACTTTCTATGATTTGAACCTCTCCTGTGAGTCCAGTTTTAGATTCCGATGCTTCACTTCTGGTTTACTGTATCCCTTGGACCATCTTATCGACGTTGAAACACAGAAACAGCATCCGAACTTAATTCAAAATCACAATGCCGACTTAAGGACAAGAGGACTGACACTCTAACTTTCTTTAATCTGAACCTCTGCTGTGAGCCCAGTTTTAGATTCTGATGCATCACTTCAGGTTTACTGTATACCTTGGACCTTCTTATTGACGAAGAAGCGCAGAAATTGCATCGCAATTTAATTTAAAAGCACTATGCGGACTTAAGTAGAAGAGAACTGACACTCTAACTTTCAATGATTTGAACACCTCCTGTGAGTGCAGTTTTAGATTCCGATGCTTCACTTCAGGTTTACTGTATCCCTCGGACATTCTTATTGACGATGAAACACAAAAATTGCATCCGACTTTAATACAAAAGGCACAATGCCGACATAAGTACAAGAGGACTACACTCTAATTTCCTATGATCTGAACCTCTCCTGTGAGACCAGTTTTAGATTCCGATGCTTCACTTCTGGTTTACTGTATCCCTTGCACCTTCTTATTGACGATGAAACACAGAAATTGCAGCGAATTGAATTCAAAAGGCACAATGCCGACTTAAGTACAATAGGACTGACACTCTAACTTTCTTTTATTCGAACCTTTCCTGTGAGTCCTGTTTTTGATTCCGATGCTTCGCTTCAGGTTTACTGTATACCCTGGACCTTCTTATTGACGGCGAAACACAGAAATTGCATCGGAATTAAATTCAAGAGGCACAATGCCGACTTAAGTACAAGAGGACTGACACTCTAACTTTCTATGATTTGAGCCTCCCTGTGTGATCCAGTTTTAGATTCCGATGCTTCACTTCAGGTTTACTGTATCCCTTGGAACTTCTTATTGACGATGAAACACAGAAATTGCATCCGAATTTGAAACAACAGGCACAATGCTGACCTAAGTACAAGAGGACTGACACTCTGACTTTCTATGATTTTAACCTCTCCTGTGAGTCCAGTTTTAGATTCCGATGCTTCACTTCAGGTTTACTGTATACCTTGGACCTTCTTATTGACGATGAAGCACAGAAATTGCATCGGAAATAAATTCAAAAAGCACATTGCCGACTTAAGTACAAGAGGACTGATACTCTAACTTTCTATGATCTGAGCCTCTCCTGTGAGTCCAGTTTTAGATACCGATGTTTCACTTCAGGTTTACTGTATCCCTTCGACCTTCTTATTGACGATGAAACACAGAATTTGCATCCGAATTTAATACAAAAGGCACAATGCCGACTTAAGTACAAGTGGACTGACACTCTAACTTTCAATGATTTGAACCTCTCCTGTGAGTCCAGTTTTAGATTCCGATGCTTCTCGTCAGGTTTACTGTATCCCTTGGCCATTTAATTGACGATGAAACACAGAAATTGCATTCGAATTTAATACAAAAGGCACAATGCCGAATTAAGTACAAGAGGACTGACACTCTAACTTTCAATGATTTGAACCTCTCCTGTGAGTTCAGTTTCAGATTCCGATGCTTCACTTCAGGTTCACTGTATCCCTTGGACCTTCTTATTGACGATGAAACACAGAAATTGAATCCCAATTTATCACAAAAGGCACATTGCCGACTTAAGTGCAAGAGGACTGACTCTCTAACTTTCTATGATTTGACCCTCTCCTGTGAGTCCAGTTTTAGATTCCGACTCTTCACTTCAGGTTTACTGTACACCTTGGACTTTCTTATTGACGATGAAACACAGAAATTGCATCGGAATTAAATTCAAAAGGCACAATGCCGACATAAGTACAAGAGGACTTACACTCTAACTTTCTATGACTTGAACCTCTCCTATGAGTCCAGTTTTAGATTCCGATGCTTCACATCAGGTTTAGTGTAACCCTTCGACATTCTTATTGACGATGAAAGACAGAAATTGCATCCGAAATTAATACAAAGGGCACAATGCCGACTTAAGTACAAGACGACTGACACTCTAACTTTCTATGATTTGAACCTCTCCTGTGAGTCCAGTTTTAGATTCCGATGCTTCACTTCAGGTTTATTGTATACCTTGGACCTTCTTATTGACGGCGAAACACAGAAATTGCATCGGAATTAAATTCAATAGGCACAAAACCGACTTAAGTACAGAAGGACTGACACTCTAAATTTCTATGATCTGAACCTCTCCTGTGAGTCCAGTTTTAGATTCCGATGCTTCACTTCTGGTTTACTGTATTCCTTGCTCCCTCTTATTGACGATGAAACACAGAAATTGCATCCGAATTTAATACAAAAATCACAATGCCGACTTAAGTACAAGAGGACCGACACTCTAATTTTCTATGAATTGAACCTCTCCTGTGAGTCCAGTTTTAGATTCCGATGGTTCACTTCAGGTTTACTGTATCCGTTGGACCTTATTATTGACGATGAAACACAGAAATTGCATCGAATTAAATTCAAAAGGCACAATGCCGATGTAAGAAAATGAGGACTGACACACTAACTTTCAATGATTTGAACCTCTCCTGCCAGTCCAGTTTTAGATTCCGATTCTTCACTTCAGGTTTACGTTTTCCCTTGGACCTTCTTATTGACGATGAAACACAGAAATTGCATCCGAAATTAATACAAAAAGCACAATGCCGACTTAAGCACAAGAGGACTGACACTCTAACTTTCTATGATTTGAATCTCTCCTGTGAGTCCAGTTTGAGATTCCGATGCTTCACTTCAGGATTACTGTATCTCCTGGACCTCCTTATTGACGATGAAACACAGAAATTGCATCCGAATTTAATACAAAAGGCACAATGCCGAATTAAGTGCAAGAGGACTGACACTCTAACTTTCAATGATTTGAACCTCTCCTGTGAGTCCAGTTTTAGGTTCCGATGCTTCACATCAGGTTTTTTGTATCCCTTGGACCTTCTTATTGACGATGAAACACAGAAATTGCATTCGAATTTAATACAAAAGGCACAAAAGTACAAGAGGACTGACACTCTAACTTTCTATGATTTGAACCTCTCCTGTGAGTCCGGTTTTAGATTCCGATGCTTCACTTCAGGTTTACTGTATACCTTGGACGTTCCTACTGACGATGAAACACAGAAGTTGCAACGAATTAAATTCAAGAGGACTGACACTCTATCTTTCTATGATTTGGACCTCTCCTGTGAGTCCGGTTTTAGATTCTGATGCTTCACTTCAGGTTTACTGTATACCTTGGACGTTCCTATTGACGATGAAACACAGAAGTTGCAACGAATTAAATTCAAAAGGCACAATGCAGACTTAAGTACAAGAGGACTGACACTCTAACTTCCTATGATTTGAACCTCTCCTGTGAGTCCAGTTTTAGATTCCGATGCTTCACTTCAGGTTTACTATATCCCTTGGACCTTCTTATTGACGATGAAACACAGAAATTGCACCGAATTAAATTCAAAAGGCGCAATGCCGACTTAAGTACAAGAGGACTGACACTATAACTTTTAATGATTTGAACCTCTCCTGTGAGTCTAGTTTTAGATTCCGATGCTTCACTTCAGGTTTACTTTATCCCTTGGACCTTTTTATTGACGATGAAACACAGTAATTGCATCCGCATTTAATACGAAAGGCACAATGCCGACTTAAGTACAAGAGGACTGACACTCTAACTGACTATGATTTGAACCTCTCCTGTGATTCCAGTTTTAGATTCCGATGCTTCGCTTCAGGTTTACTGTATAGCTTGGACCTTCTTATTGACGGCGAAACATAGATATTGCATCGGAATTAAATTCAAAAGGCACAATGGCGACATAGTACAAGAGGACTGACACTCTAAATTTCTATGATTTGAACCTCTCCTGTGAGCCCAGTCTTATATTCCGATGCTTCACTTCAGGTTTACTGTATCCCTTGCCCCTTCTTATTGACGATGAAACACAGATATTGCATCCGAATTTAACACAAAAGGCACGATGCAGACTTTAGTACAAGAGGACTGACACTCTAACTTTCTATGATTTGAAAATCTCCTGTGAGTCCAGTTTTAGATTCCGATGCTTCACGTCAGGTTTAATGTATCCCTTGGACCTTCATATTGACGATGAAACACAGAAATTTCATCCGCAATTAATACAAAAGGCATAATGCCGACTTAAGGTCAAGAGGACTGACACTCTAACTTTCTACAATTTGAACCTCTCCTGTGAGTCCAGTTTTAGATTCCGATGCTTCACTTCTGGTTTACTGTATCCCTTGGACCATCTTATTGACGTTGAAACACAGAAACTGCATCCGAACTTAATTCAAAATCACAACGCCGACTTAAGTACAAGAGGACTGACACTCTAACTTTCTTTAATCATAACCTCTGCTGTGAGCCCATATTTAGCTTCTGATGCATCACTTCAGGTTTACTGTATACCTTGGACCTTCTTATTGACGAAGAAGCACAGAAATTGCATCGGAATTTAATTTAAAAGCACAATGCGGACTTAAGTACAAGAGGACTGACACTCAAACTTTCTATGATTTGAACATCTCCTGTGGTCCAGTTTTACATTCCAATGCTTAACTTCAGGTTTACTGTATACCTTGGACCTTCTTATTGACGACGAAACATAGAAATTGCATGGGATTTAAATTCAAGATGCACAATGCCGACTTAAGTACAAGAGGACTGACACTCAAAATTTCTATGATTGGAACCTCTCCTGTGAGTCCAGTTTTAGATTCCGATGCTTCACTTCAGGTTTACTGTATCCCTTGGACGTTCTTATTGACGATGAAACACAAAAATTGCATCCGACTTTAATACAAAAGGCACAATGCCGACATAAGTACAAGAGGACTACACTCTAATTTTCTATGATCTGAACCTCTCCTGTGAGTCCAGTTTTAGATACCGATGTTTCACTTCAGGTTTACTGTATCCCTTCGACCTTCTTATTGACGATGAAACACAGAATTTGCATCCGAATTTAATACAAAAGGCACAACGCAGACTTAAGTACAAGAGGACTGACACTCTAACTTTCTATGATCTGAACCTCTCCTGTGAGTCCAGTTTTAGATTCCGATGCTTCACTTCTGGTTTACTGTATCCCTTGCACCTTCTTATTGACGATGAAACACAGAAATTGCAGCGAATTAAATTCAAAAGGCACAATGCCGACTTAAGTACAATAGGACTGATACTCTAACTTTCTTTTATTTGAACCTTCCCTGTGAGTCCTGTTTTAGATTCCGATGCTTCGCTTCAGGTTTACTGTATACCTTGGACCTTCTTATTGACGGCGAAACACAGAAATTGCATCGGAATTAAATTCAAGAGGCACAATGCCGACTTAAGTACAAACGGACTGACACTCTAACTTTCTATGATTTGAGCCTCCCTGTGTGATCCAGTTTTAGATTCCGATGCTTCACTTCAGGTGTACTGTATCCCTTGGAACTTCTTATTGACGATGAAACACAGAAATTGCATCCGAATTTAATACAACAGGCACAATGCCGACCTAAGTACAAGAGGACTGACACTCTGACTTTCTATGATTTTAACCTCTCCTGTGAGGCCAGTTTTAGATTCCGATGCTTCACTTCAGGTTTACTGTATACCTTGGACCTTCTTATTGACGATAAAGCACAGAAATTGCATCGGAAATAAATTCAAAAAGCACATTGCCGACTTAAGTACAAGAGGACTGATACTCTAACTTTCTATTATCTGAGCCTCTCCTGTGAGTCCAGTTTTAGATACCGATACTTCACTTCAGGTTTACTGTATACCTTGCCCCTTCTTATTGACGATGAAACACAGAAATTGCATCCGAATTTAATACAAAAGGCACGATGCAGACTTAAGTATAAGAGGACTGACACTCTAACTTTCTATGATTTGAACCCCTCCTGTGAGTCCAGCTTTAGATTCCGATGCTTCACGTCAGGTTTACTGTATCCCTTGGACCTTCTTATTGACGATGAAACACAGAAATTGCATCCGCAATTAATACAAAAGGCATAATGCCGACTTAAGTACAAGAGGACTGACACTCTAACTTTCTTTAATCTGAACCTCTGCTGTGAGCCCAGTTTTAGATTCTGATGCATCACTTCAGGTTTACTGTATACCTTGGACCTTCTTATTGACGAAGAAGCACAGAAATTGCATCGGAATTTAATTTAAAAGCACAATGCGGACTTAAGTACAAGAGGACTGACACTCAAACTTTCTATGATTTGAACATCTCCTGTGGTCCAGTTTTACATTCCAATGCTTAACATCAGGGTTACTGTATCCCTTGGACCTTCTTATTGACGATGAAACACAGAAATTGCATCCGAATTTAAACCAAAAGCCACAATGCCGACTTAAGTACAAGAGGACTGACACTCTAACTTTCAATGATTTCAACCTATCCTGACAGTCCAGCTTTAGATTCTGATGCTTCACTTCAGGTTTACTATATCCCTTGGACCTTCTTATTGACGATGAAACACAGATATTGCATCGGAATTAAACTCAAAAGTCACAATGCCGACTTCAGTACAAGAGGACTGACACTCTAACTTTCTATGATTTGAACACCTCCTGTGAGTGCAGTTTTAGATTCCGATGCTTCACTTCAGGTTTACTGTATCCCTTGGACCTTCTTATTGACGATGAAACACAGAAATTGCATCCGAATTTAATACAAAAGGCACAATGCCGACTTAAGTACAATAGGACTGATACTCTAACTTTCTTTTATTTGAACCTTCCCTGTGAGTCCTGTTTTAGATTCCGATGCTTCGCTTCAGGTTTACTGTATACCTTGGACCTTCTTATTGACGGCGAAACACAGAAATTGCATCGGAATTAAATTCAAGAGGCACAATGCCGACTTAAGTACAAACGGACTGACACTCTAACTTTCTATGATTTGAGCCTCCCTGTGTGATCCAGTTTTAGATTCCGATGCTTCACTTCAGGTGTACTGTATCCCTTGGAACTTCTTATTGACGATGAAACACAGAAATTGCATCCGAATTTAATACAACAGGCACAATGCCGCCCTAAGTACAAGAGGACTGACACTCTGACTTTCTATGATTTTAACCTCTCCTGTGAGTCCAGTTTTAGATTCCGATGCTTCACTTCAGGTTTACTGTATACCTTGGACCTTCTTATTGACGATAAAGCACAGAAATTGCATCGGAAATAAATTCAAAAAGCACATTGCCGACTTAAGTACAAGAGGACTGATACTCTAACTTTCTATTATCTGAGCCTCTCCTGTGAGTCCAGTTTTAGATACCGATACTTCACTTCAGGTTTACTGTATACCTTGCCCCTTCTTATTGACGATGAAACACAGAAATTGCATCCGAATTTTATACAAAAGGCACGATGCAGACTTTAGTATAAGAGGACTGACACTCTAACTTTCTATGATTTGAACCCCTCCTGTGAGTCCAGCTTTAGATTCCGATGCTTCACGTCAGGTTTACTGTATCCCTTGGACCTTCTTATTGACGATGAAACACAGAAATTGCATCCGCAATTAATACAAAAGGCATAATGCCGACTTAAGTACAAGAGGACTGACACTCTAACTTTCTATGATTTGAACCTCTCCTGTGAGTCCAGTTTTAGATTCCGATGCTTCACTTCTGGTTTACTGTATACCTTGGACCTTCTTATTGACGGCGAAACACAGAAATTGCATCGGAATTAAATTCAAGAGGCACAATGCCGACTTAAGTACAAACGGACTGACACTCTAACTTTCTATGATTTGAGCCTCCCTGTGTGATCCAGTTTTAGATTCCGATGCTTCACTTCAGGTGTACTGTATCCCTTGGAACTTCTTATTGACGATGAAACACAGAAATTGCATCCGAATTTAATACAACAGGCACAATGCCGCCCTAAGTACAAGAGGACTGACACTCTGACTTTCTATGATTTTAACCTCTCCTGTGAGTCCAGTTTTAGATTCCGATGCTTCACTTCAGGTTTACTGTATCCCTTGGACCATCTTATCGACGTTGAAACACAGAAACTGCATCCGAACTTAATTCCAAATCACAATGCCGACTTAAGTACAAGAGGACTGACACTCTAACTTTCTTTAATCTGAACCTCTGCTGTGAGCCCAGTTTTAGATTCTGATGCATCACTTCAGGTTTACTGTATACCTTGGACCTTCTTATTGACGAAGAAGCACAGAAATTGCATCGGAATTTAATTTAAAAGCACAATGCGGACTTAAGTACAAGAGGACTGACACTCAAACTTTCTATGATTTGAACATCTCCTGTGGTCCAGTTTTACATTCCAATGCTTAACATCAGGGTTACTCTATCCCTTGGACCTTCTTACTGACGATGAAACACAGAAATTGCATCCGAATTTAAACCAAAAGCCACAATGCCGACTTAAGTACAAGAGGACTGACACTCTAACTTTCAATGATTTCAACCTATCCTGTCAGTCCAGCTTTAGATTCTGATGCTTCACTTCAGGTTTACTATATCCCTTGGACCTTCTTATTGACGATGAAACACAGATATTGCATCGGAATTAAACTCAAAAGTCACAATGCCGACTTCAGTACAAGAGGACTGACACTCTAACTTTCTATGATTTGAACACCTCCTGTGAGTGCAGTTTTAGATTCCGATGCTTCACTTCAGGTTTACTGTATCCCTTGGACCTTCTTATTGACGATGAAACACAGAAATTGCATCCGAATTTAATACAAAAGGCACAATGCCGACTTAAGTACAAGAGGACTGACATTCTAACTTTCTTTTATTTGAACCTTTCCTGTGAGTCCAGTTTTAGATTCCGATGCTTCGCTTCAGGTTTACTGTATACCTTGGACCTTCTTATTGACGGCGAAACATAGAAATTGCATCGGATTTAAATTCAAGATGCACAATGCCGACTTAAGTACAAGAGGACTGACACTCAAAATTTCTATGATTGGAACCTCTCCTGTGAGTCCAGTTTTAGATTCCGATGCTTCACTTCAGGTTTACTGTATCCCTTGGACCTTCTTATTGACGATGAAACACAAAAATTGCATCCGACTTTAATACAAAAGGCACAATGCCGACATAAGTACAAGAGGACTACACTCTAATTTTCTATGATCTGAACCTCTCCTGTGAGTCCAGTTTTAGATACCGATGTTTCATTTCTGGTTTACTGTATAACTTGCACCTTCTTATTGACGATGAAACACAGAAATTGCAGCGAATTAAATTCAAAAGGCACAATGCCGACTTAAGTACAATAGGACTGACACTCTAACTTTCTTTTATTTGAACCTTTCCTGTGAGTCCTGTCTTAGATTCCGATGCTTCGCTTCAGGTTTACTGTATACCTTGGACCTTCTTATTGACGGCGAAACACAGAAATTGCATCGGAATTAAATTCAAGAGGCACAATGCCGACTTAAGTACAAACGGACTGACACTCTAACTTTCTATCATTTGAGCCTCCCTGTGTGATCCAGTTTTAGATTCCGATGCTTCACTTCAGGTGTACTGTAACCCCTTGGAACTTCTTATTGACGATGAAACACAGAAATTGCATCCGAATTTAAAACAACAGGCACAATGCCGACCTAAGTACAAGAGGACTGACACTCTGACTTTCTATGATTTTAACCTCTCCTGTGAGTCCAGTTTTAGATTCCGATTCTTCGCTTCAGGTTTACTGTATACCTTGGACCTTCTTATTGACGGCGAAACATAGAAATTGCATCGGATTTAAATTCAAGATGCACATTGCCGACTTAAGTACAAGAGGACTGATACTCTAACTTTCTATGATCTGAGCCTCTCCTGTGAGTCCAGTTTTAGATACCGATGTTTCACTTCAGGTTTACTGTATCCCTTCGACCTTCTTATTGACGATGAAACACAGAATTTGCATCCGAATTTAATACAAAAGGCACAATGCCGACTTAAGTACAAGTGGACTGACACTCTAACTTTCAATCATTTGAACCTCTCCTGTGAGTCCAGTTTTAGATTCCGATGCTTCTCGTCAGGTTTACTGTATCCCTTGGCCATTTTATTGACGATGAAACACAGAAATTGCATTCGAATTTAATACAAAAGGCACAATGCCGAATTAAGTACAAGAGGACTGACACTCTAACTTTCAATGATTTGAACCTCTCCTGTGAGTTCAGTTTTACATTCCGATGCTTCACTTCAGGTTCACTGTATCCCTTGGACCTTCTTATTGACGATGAAACACAGAAATTGAATCCGAATTTATCACAAAAGGCACATTGCCGACTTAAGTACAAGAGGACTCACACTCTAACTTTCTATGATTTGAACCTCTCCTGTGAGTCCAGTTTTAGATTCTGACTCTTCACTTCAGGTTTACTGTACACCTTGGACGTTCTTATTGACGATGAAACACAGAAATTGCATCGGAATTAAATTCAAAAGGCACAATGCCGACCTAAGTACAAGAGGACTGACACTCTAACTTTCTATGACTTGAACCTCTCCTATGAGTCCAGTTTTAGATTCCGATGCTTCACATCAGGTTTAGTGTGACCCTTCGACATTCTTATTGACGATGAAAGACAGAAATTGCATTCGAATTTAATACAAAAGGCACAATGAAGACTTAAGTACAAGAGGACTGACACTCTAACTTTCTATGATTTGAAACTCTCCTGTGAGTCCGGTTTTAGATTCCGATGCTTCACTTTAGGTTTACTGTATACCTTGGACGTTCCTATTGACGATGAAACACAGAAGTTGCAACGAATTAAATTCAAAAGGCACAATGCAGACTTAAGTACAAGAGGACTGACACTCTAAATTCCTATGATTTGAACCTCTCCTGTGAGTCCAGTTTTAGATTCCGATGCTTCACTTCAGGTTTACTATATCCCTTGGACCTTCTTATTGACGATGAAACACAGAAATTGCACCGAATTAAATTCAAAAGGCGCAATGCCGACTTAAGTACAAGAGGACTAACACGATAACTTTCAATGATTTGAACCACTCCTGTGAGTCCAGTTTTAGATTCCGATGCTTCACTTCACATTTACTTTATCCCTTGGACCTTCTTATTGACGATGAAACACAGTAATTGCATCCGAATTTAATACGAAATGCACAATGCCGACTTAAGTACAAGAGGACTGACACTCTAACTTTCTATGATTTGAACCTCTCCTGTGAGTCCAGTTTTAGATTCCGATGCTTCACTTCAGGTTTACTGTATCCCTTGGACCTTCTTATTGACGATGAAACACAGAAATTGCATCCGAAATTAATACAAAAGGCACAATGCCGACTTAAGTACAAGAGGACTGACACTCTAACTTTCAATGATTTGAACCTCTCCTGTGAGTCCAGTTTTAGATTCCGATGCTTCACTTCAGGTTTACTGTATCCCTTGGACCTTCTTATTGACGATGAAACACAGAGATTGCATCCGAATTTAACACAAAAGACACAATGCCGACATAAGTACAAGAGGACTGACACTTTAACTTTCTATGATTTGAACCTCTCCTGTGAGTCCAGTTTTAGATTCCGATGCTTCACTTCAGGTTTACTGTATACCTTGGACGTTCTTATTGACGATGAAACACAGAAATTGCATCGGAATTAAATTCAAAAGGCACAATGCCGACATAAGTACAAGAGGACTGACACACTAACATTCTATTACTTGAACCTTTCCTGTGAGTCCAGTTTTAGATTCCGATGCTTCACTTCAGGTTTACTGTATCCCTTGGACCTTCTTATTGACGATGAAACACAGAAATTGCATCCGAAATTAATACAAAAGGCACAATGCCGACTTAAGTACAAGCGGATTGACGCTTTAACTTTCTATGATTTGAACCTCTCCTGTGACTCCAGTTTTAGATTCTGATGCTTCGCTTCAGGTTTACTGTATAGCTTGGACCTTCTTATTGATGGCAAAACATAGATATTGCATCGGAATTAAATTCAAAAGGCACAATGCCGACATAAGTACAAGAGGACTGACACTCTAACTTTCTATGATTTGAACCTCTCCTGTGAGCCCAGTCTTATATTGCGATGCTTCACTTCAGGTTTACTGTATCCCTTGCCCCTTCTTATTGACGATGAAACACAGAAATTGCATCCGAATTTATTACAAAAGGCACGATGCAGACTTTAGTACAAGAGGACTGACACTCTAACTTTCTATGATTTGAACCTCTCCTGTGAGTCCAGATTTAGATTCCGATGCTTCACGTCAGGTTTACTGTATCCCTTGGACCTTCTTATTGACGATGAAACACAGAAATTGCATTCGAATTTAATACAAAAGTTACAATGCCGAATTAAGTACAAGAGGACTGACACTCTAACTTTCAATGATTTGAACCTCTCCTGTGAGTTCAGTTTCAGATTCCGATGCTTCACTTCAGGTTCGCTGTATCCCTTGGACCTTCTTATTGACGATGAAACACAGAAATTGAATCCGAATTTATCACAAAAGGCACATTGCCGACTTAAGTACAAGAGGACTGACACTCTAACTTTCTATGATTTGAACCTCTCCTGTGAGTCCAGTTTTAGATTCCGACTCTTCACTTCAGGTTTACTGTACACCTTGGACGTTCTTATTGACGATGAAACACAGTAATTGCATCCGAATTTAATACGAAAGGCACAATGCCGACTTAAGTACAAGAGGACTGACACTCTAACTTTCAATGATTTGAACCTCTCCTGTGAGTCCAGTTTTAGATTCCGATGCTTCACTTCAGGTTTACTGTATCCCTTGGACCTTCTTATTGACGATGAAACACAGAAATTGCATCCGAATTTAATACAAAAGGCACAATGCCGACATAAGTACAAGAGGACTGACACTCTAACTTTCTACTACTTGAACCTTTCCTGTGAGTCCAGTTTTAGATTCCGATGCTTCACTTCAGGTTTACTGTATCCCTTGGACCTTCATATTGACGATGAAACACAGAAATTGCATCCGAAATTAATACAAAAGGCACAACGCCGACTTAAGTACAAGAGGATTGACGCTTTAACTTTCTATGATTTGAACCTCCCCTGAGACTCCAGTTTTAGATTCCGATGCTTCGCTTCAGGTTTACTGTATTGCTTGGACTTTCTTATTGACGGCGAATCATAGATATTGCATCGGAATTAAATTCAAAAGGCACAATGCCGACATAAGTAGAAGAGGACTGACACTCTAAATTTCTATGATTGGAACCTCTCCTGTGAGTCCAGTTTTAGATTCCGATGCTTCACTTCAGGTTTACTGTATCCCATGGACCTTCTTACTGACGATGAAACACAGAAATTACATCCGACTTTAATACAAAACGCACAATGCCGACATCAGTAAAAGAGGACTGACACTCTAACTTTCTATGATTTTAACCTCTCCTGTGAGCCCAGTCTTATATTCCGATGCTTCACTTCAGGTATACTGTATCCCTTGCCCCTTCTTATTGACGATGAAACACAGAAATTGCACCCGAATTTAATACAAAAGGCACGATGCAGACTTTAGTACAAGAGGACTGACACTCTAATTTTCTATGATTTGAACCTCTCCTGTGAGTCCAGTTTTAGATTCCGATGCTTCACGTCAGGTTTACTGTATCCCTTGGACCTTCTTATTAACGATGAAACACAGAAATTGCATTCGAATTTAATACAAAAGGCACAATGCCGAATTAAGTACAAGAGGCTTGACACTCTAACTTTCAATGATTTGAACCTCTCCTGTGAGTTCAGTTTCAGATTCCGATGCTTCACTTCAGGTTCACTGTATCCCTTGGACTTTCTTATTGACGATGAAACCCAGAAATTGAATCCGAATTTATCACAAAAGGAACATTGCCGACTTAAGTACAAGAGGACTGACACTCTAACTTTCTTTGATTTGAACCTCTCCTGTGAGTCCAGTTTTAGATTCCGACTCTTCACTTCAGGTTTACTGTACACCTTGGACGTTCTTATTGACCATGAAACACAGAAATTGCATCGGAATTAAATTCAAAAGGCACAATGCCGACATAAGTACAAGAGGACTGACACTCTAACTTTCTATGACTTGAACCTCTCCTATGAGTCCAGTTTTAGATTCCGATGCTTCACATCAGGTTTAGTGTAACCCTTCGACCTTCTTATTGACTATGAAACACAGAAATTGCATCGGAATTAAATTCAAAAGGCACAATGCCGACATAAGTACAAGAGGACTGACACTCTAACTTTCTATGATTTGAACCTCTCCTGTGTGCCCAGTGTTATATTCCGATGCTTCACTTCAGGTTTACTGTATTCCTTGCCCCTTCTTATTGACGATGAAACACAGAAATTGCATCCGAATTTAATACAAAAGGCACGATGCAGACTTTAGTACAAGAGGACTGACACTCTAACTTTCTATGATTTGAACCTCTCCTGTGAGTCCAGTTTTATATTCCGATGCTTCACATCCTTTTTTTGTATCCCTTGGACTTTCTTATTGACGATGAAATACAGAAATTGCATTCGAATTTAATACAAAAGGCACAATGCCGAATTAAGTACAAGAGGACTGACACTCTAACTTTCAATGATTTGAACCTCTCCTGTGAGTTCAGTTTTAGATTCCGATGCTTCACTTCAGGTTCACTGTATCCCTTGGACCTTCTTATTGACGATGAAACACAGAAATTGAATCCGAATTTATCACAAAAGGCACATTGCCGACTTAAGTACAAGAGGACTCACACTCTAACTTTCTATGATTTGAACCTCTCCTGTGAGTCCAGTTTTAGATTCCGACTCTTCACTTCAGGTTTACTGTACACCTTGGACGTTCTTATTGACGATGAAACACAGAAATTGCATCGGAATTAAATTCAAAAGGCACAATGCCGACCTAAGTACAAGAGGACTGACACTCTAACTTTCTATGACTTGAACCTCTCCTATGAGTCCAGTTTTACATTCCGATGCTTCACATCAGGTTTAGTGTGACCCTTCGACATTCTTATTGACGATGAAAGACAGAAATTGCATTCGAATTTAATACAAAAGGCACAATGAAGACTTAAGTACAAGAGGACTGACACTCTAACTTTCTATGATTTGAAACTCTCCTGTGAGTCCGGTTTTAGATTCCGATGCTTCACTTCAGGTTTACTGTATACCTTGGACGTTCCTATTGACGATGAAACACAGAAGTTGCAACGAATTAAATTCAAAAGGCACAATGCAGACTTAAGTACAAGAGGACTGACACTCTAAATTCCTATGATTTGAACCTCTCCTGTGAGTCCAGTTTTAGATTCCGATGCTTCACTTCAGGTTTACTATATCCCTTGGACCTTCTTAGTGACGATGAAACACAGAAATTGCACCGAATTAAATTCAAAAGGCGCAATGCCGACTTAAGTACAAGAGGACTGACACTATAACTTTCAATGATTTGAACCACTCCTGTGAGTCCAGTTTTAGATTCCGATGCTTCACTTCACATTTACTTTATCCCTTGGACCTTCTTATTGACGATGAAACACAGTAATTGCATCCGAATTTAATACGAAATGCACAATGCCGACTTAAGTACGAGAGGACTGACACTCTAACTTTCTATGATTTGAACCTCTCCTGTGAGTCCAGTTTTAGATTCCGATGCTTCACTTCAGGTTTACTGTATCCCTTGGACCTTCTTATTGACGATAAACACAGAAATTGCATCCGAAATTAATACAAAAGGCACAATGCCGACTTAAGTACAAGAGGACTGACACTCTAACTTTCAATGATTTGAACCTCTCCTGTGAGTTCAGTTTCAGATTCCGATGCTTCACTTCAGGTTCACTGTATCCCTTGGACCTTCTTATTGACGATGAAACACAGAAATTGCATCCGAATTTATCACAGAAGGCACATTGCCGACTTAAGTACAAGAGGACTGACACTCTAACATTCTATGATTTGAACCTCTCCTGTGAGTCCAGTTTTAGATTCCGACTCTTCACTTCAGGTTTACTGTACACCTTGGACGTTCTTATTGACGATGAAACACAGTAATTGCATCCGAATTTAATACGAAAGGCACAATGCCGACTTAAGTACAAGAGGACTGACACTCTAACTTTCAATGATTTGAACCTCTCCTGTGAGTCCAGTTTTAGATTCCGATACTTCACTTCAGGTTTACTGTATCCCTTGGACCTTCTTATTGACGATGAAACACAGAAATTGCATCCGAATTTAATACAAAAGGCACAATGCCGACATAAGTACAAGAGGACTGACACTCTAACTTTCTACTACTTGAACCTTTCCTGTGAGTCCAGTTTTAGATTCCGATGCTTCACTTCAGGTTTACTGTATCCCTTGGACCTTCATATTGACGATGAAACACAGAAATTGCATCCGAAATTAATACAAAAGGCACAACGCCGACTTAAGTACAAGAGGATTGACGCTTTAACTTTCTATGATTTGAACCTCTCCTGTGACTCCAGTTTTAGATTCCGATGCTTCGCTTCAGGTTTACTGTTTAGCTTGGACTTTCTTACTGACGGCGAATCATAGATATTGCATCGGAATTAAATTCAAAAGGCACAATGCCGACATAAGTAGAAGAGGACTGACACTCTAAATTTCTATGATTGGAACCTCTCCTGTGAGTCCAGTTTTAGATTCCGATGCTTCACTTCAGGTTTACTGTATCCCATGGACCTTCTTATTGACGATGAAACACAGAAATTGCATCCGACTTTAATACAAAACGCACAATGCCGACATCAGTAAAAGAGGACTGACACTCTAACTTTCTATGATTTGAACCTCTCCTGTGAGCCCAGTCTTATATTCCGATGCTTCACTTCAGGTATACTGTATCCCTTGCCCCTTCTTATTGACGATGAAACACAGAAATTGCACCCGAATTTAATACAAAAGGCACGATGCAGGCTTTAGTACAAGAGGACTGACACTCTAATTTTCTATGATTTGAACCTCTCCTGTGAGTCCAGTTTTAGATTCCGATGCTTCACGTCAGGTTTACTGTATCCCTTGGACCTTCTTATTAACGATGAAACACAGAAATTGCATTCGAATTTAATACAAAAGGCACAATGCCGAATGAAGTACAAGAGGACTGACACTCTAACTTTCAATGATTTGAACCTCTCTTGTGAGTTCAGTTTCAGATTCCGATGCTTCACTTCAGGTTCACTGTATCCCTTGGACTTTCTTATTGACGATGAAACCCAGAAATTGAATCCGAATTTATCACAAAAGGCACATTGCCGACTTAAGTACAAGAGGACTGACACTCTAACTTTCTTTGATTTGAACCTCTCCTGTGAGTCCAGTTTTAGATTCCGACTCTTCACTTCAGGTTTACTGTACACCTTGGACGTTCTTATTGACGATGAAACACAGAAATTGCATCGGAATTAAATTCAAAAGGCACAATGCCGACATAAGTACAAGAGGACTGACACTCTAACTTTCTATGACTTGAACCTCTCCTATGAGTCCAGTTTTAGATTTCGATGCTTCACATCAGGTTTAGTGTAACCCTTCGACCTTCTTATTGACTATGAAACACAGAAATTGCATCGGAATTAAATTCAAAAGGCACAATGCCGACGTAAGTACAAGAGGACTGACACTCTAACTTTCTATGATTTGAACCTCTCCTGTGTGCCCAGTGTTATATTCCGATGCTTCACTTCAGGTTTACTGTATTCCTTGCCCCTTCTTATTGACGATGAAACACAGAAATTGCATCCGAATTTAAAACAAAAGGCACGATGCAGACTTTAGTACAAGAGGACTGACACTCTAACTTTCTATGATTTGAACCTCTCCTGTGAGTCCAGTTTTAGATTCCGATGCTTCACATCATTTTTTTGTATCCCTTGGACTTTCTTATTGACGATGAAACACAGAAATTGCATTCGAATTTAATACAAAAGGCACAATGAAGACTTAAGTACAAGACGACTGACACTCTAAATTTCTATGATTTGAACCTCTCCTGTGAGTCCGGTTTTAGATTCCGATGCTTCACTTCAGGTTTACTGTATACCTTGGACGTTCGTATTGACGATGAAACACAGATGTTGCTATGAATTAAATTCAAAAGGCACAATGCAGACTTAAGTACAAGAGGACTGACACTCTAACTTCCTATGATTTGAACCTCTCCTGTGAGTCCAGTTTTAGATTCCGATGCTTCACTTCAGGTTTACTATATCCCTTGGACCTTCTTATTGACGATGAAACACAGAAATTGCACCGAATTAAATTCAAAAGGCGCAATGCCGACTTAAGTACAAGAGGACTGACACTATAACTTTCAATGATTTGAACCTCTCCTGTGAGTCCAGTTTTAGATTCCGATTCTTCACTTCAAGTTTACTTTATCCCTTGGACCTTCTTATTGACGATGAAACACAGTAATTGCATCCGAATTTAATACGAAAGGCACAATGCCGACTTAAGTACAAGAGGACTGACACTCTAACTTTCTATGATTTGAACCACTCCTGTAAGTCCAGTTTTAGATTCCGATGCTTCACTTCAGGTTTACTGTATCCCTTAGACCTTCTTATTGACGATGAAACACAGAAATTGCATCCGAATTTAATACAAAAGGCACAATGCCGACTTAAGTACAAGAGGACTGACACTCTAACTTTCAATGATTTGAACCTCTCCTGTGAGTCCAGTTTTAGATTCCGATGCTTCACTTCAGGTTTACTGTATCCCTTGGATCTTCTTATTGACGATGAAACACAGAAATTGCATCCGAATTCAACACAAAAGGCACAATGCCGACATAAGTACAAGAGGACTGACACTTTAACTTTCTATGATTTGAACCTCTCCCGTGAGTCCAGTTTTAGATTCCGATGCTTCACTTCGAGTTTACTGTATACCTTGGACGTTCTTATTGACGATGAAACACAGAAATTGCATCGGAATTAAATTCAAAAGGCACAATGCCGACATAAGTACAAGAGGACTGACACTCTAACTTTCTATTACTTGAACCTTTCCTGTGAGTCCAGTTTTAGATTCCGATGCTTCACTTCAGGTTTACTGTATCCCTTGGACCTTCTTGTTGACGATGAAACACAGAAATTGCATCCGAAATTAATACAAAAGGCACAATGCCGACTTAAGTAAAAGAGGATTGACGCTTTAACTTTCTATAATTTGAACCTCTCCTGTGACTCCAGTTTTAGATTCGGATGCTTCGCTTCTGGTTTACTGTACAGCTTGGACCTTCTTATTGACGGCGAAACATAGATATTGCATCGGAATTAAATTCAAAAGGCACAATGCCGACATAAGTACAAGAGGACTGACACTCTAAATTTCTATGATTGGAACCTCTCCTGTGAGCCCAGTTTTAGATTCCGATGCTTCACTTCAGGTTTACTGTATCCCATGGACCTTCTTATTGACGATGAAACACAGAAATTGCATCCGACTTTAATACAAAAGGCACAATGCCGACATCAGTACAAGAGGACTGACACTCTAACTTTCTATGATTTGAACCTCTCCTGTGAGCCCAGTCTTGTATTCCGATGCTTCACTTCAGGTTTACTATATCCCTTGCCCCTTCTTATTGACGATGAAACACAGAAATGGCATCCGAATTTAATACAAAAGGCACGATGCAGACTTTAGTACAAGAGGACTGACACTCTAACTTTCTATGATTTGAACCTCTCCTGTGAGTCCAGTTTTAGATTCCGATGCTTCACGTCAGGTTTACTGCATCCCTTGGACCTTCTTATTGACGATGAAACACAGAAATTGCATCCGCAATTAATACAAAAGGCATAATGCCGACTTAAGTACAAGAGGACTTACACTCTAACTTTCTATGATTTGAACCTCTCCGGTGAGTCCAGTTTTAGATTCCGATGCTTCACTTCTGGTTCACTGTATCCCTTGGACCATCGTATTGACGTTGAAACACAGAAACTGCATCCGAACTTAATTCAAAATCACAATGCTGACTTAAGTACAAGAGGACTGACACTCTAACTTTCTTTAATCTGAACCTCTGCTGTGAGCCCAGTTTTAGATTCTGATGCATCACTTCAGGTTTACTGTATACCTTGGACCTTCTTATTGACGAAGAAGCACAGAAATTGCATCGGAATTTAATTTAAAAGCACAATGCGGACTTAAGTACAAGAGGACTGATACTCAAACTTTCTATGATTTGAACATCTCCTGTGGTCCAGTTTTACATTCCAATGCTTAACTTCAGGTTTACTGTATCCCTTGGACCTTCTTATTGACGATGAAACACAGAAATTGCATCCGAATTTAAACCAAAAGGCACAATGCCGACTTAAGTACAAGAGGACTGACACTCTAACTTTCAATGATTTCAACCTATCCTGTCAGTCCAGTTTTAGATTCTGATGCTTCACTTTAGGTTTACTATATCCCTTGGACCTTCTTATTGACGATGAAACACAGAAATTGCATCGGAATTAAACTCAAAAGTCACAATGCCGACTTCAGTACAAGAGGACTGACACTCTAACTTTCTGTGATTTGAACACCTCCTGTGAGTGCAGTTTTAGATTCCGATGCTTCACTTCAGGTTTACTGTTTCCCTTGGACCTTCTTATTGACGATGAAACACAGAAATTGCATCCGAAATTAATACAAAAGGCACAATGCCGACTTAAGTACAAGAGGATTGACGCTTTAACTTTCTATGATTTGAACCTCTCCTGAGACTCCAGTTTTAGATTCCGATGCTTCGCTTCAGGTTTACTGTATACCTTGGACCTTCTTATTGACGGCGAAACATAGATATTGCATCGGAATTAAATTCAAAAGGACCAATGCCAACATAAGTACAAGAGGACTGACACTCTAAATTTCTATGATTGGAACCTCTCCTGTGAGTCCAGTTGTAGATTCCGATGCTTCAGTTCAGGTTTTCTGTATCCCATGGACCTTCTTATTGACGATGAAACACAGAAATTGCATCCGACTTTAATACAAAAGGCACAATGCCGACATCAGTACAAAGGGACTGACACTCTAACTTTCTATGATTTTAACCTCTCCTGTGAGCCCAGTCTTATATTCCGATGCTTCACTTCAGGTTTACTGTATCCCTTGCCCCTTCTTATTGACGATGAAACACTAAAATTGCATCCGAATTTAATACAATAGGCACGATGCAGACTTTAGTACAAGATGACTGACACTCTAACTTTCTATGATTTGAACCTCTCCTGTGAGTCCAGTTTTAGATTCCGATGCTTCACTTCTGGTTTACTGTATCCCTTGGACCATCTTATCGACGTTGAAACACAGAAACTGCATCCGAACTTAATTGAAAATCACAATATCGACTTAAGTACAAGAGGATTGACACTCTAACTTTCTTTAATCTGAACCTCTGTTGTGAGCCCAGTTTTAGATTCTGATGCACCACCTCAGGTTTACTGTATACCTTGGACCTTCTTATTGAAGAAGAAGCACAGAAATTGCATCGGAATTTAATTTAAAAGCACAATGCGGACTTAAGTACAAGAGGACTGACACTCAAACTTTCTATGATTTGAACATCTCCTGTGGTCCAGTTTTACATTCCAATGCTTAACTTCAGGTTTACTGTATCCCTTGGACCTTCTTATTGACGATGAAACACAGAAATTGCATCCGAATTTAAACCAAAAGCCACAATGCCGACTTAAGTACAAGAGGACTGACACTCTAACTTTCAATGATTTCAACCTATCCTGTCAGTCCAGTTTTAGATTCTGATGCTTCACTTCAGGTTTACTATATCCCTTGGACCTTCTTATTGACGACGAAACACAGAAATTGCATCGGAATTAAACTCAAAAGTCACAATGCCGACTTCAGTACAAGAGGACTGACACTCTAACTTTATATGATTTGAACACCTCCTGTGAGTGCAGTTTTAGATTCCGATGCTTCAATTCAGGTTTACTGTATCCCTTGGACCTTCTTATTGACGATGAAACACAGAAATTGCATCCGAATTTACTACAAAAGGCACAATGCCGACTTAAGTACAAGAGGACTGACACTCTAACATTC
The DNA here is from genome assembly GCF_021461395.2 of Schistocerca americana. Taxonomy (NCBI): domain Eukaryota; kingdom Metazoa; phylum Arthropoda; class Insecta; order Orthoptera; family Acrididae; genus Schistocerca; species Schistocerca americana. Next base: position 594,737,798 of record NC_060124.1, on the reverse strand, counting down.
TATGATTTGAACCTTCCTGTGAGTCCAGTTTTAGATTCCGATGCTTCACTTCAGGTTTACTGTATCCCTTGGACCTTCTTATTGACGATGAAACACAGAAATTGCATCCGAATTTAATACAAAAGGCACAATGCCGACTTAAGTACAAGAGGACTGACACTCTAACTTTCTATGATTTGAACGTAATCTGTGAGTCCAGTTTTAGATTCCGATGCTTCACTTCAGACTTACTGTATCCCTTGGACCTTCTTATTGACAATGAAACACAGAAATTGCATCGGAATTAAATTCAAAAGGCCCAATGCCGACTTAAGTACAAGAGGACTGACACTCTAACTTTCTATGATCTGAACCTCTCCTGTAAGTCCAGTTTTAGATACCGATGTTTCACTTCAGGTTTACTGTATCCCTTCGACCTTCTTATTGACGATGAAACACAGAATTTGCATCCGAATTTAATACAAAAGGCACAACGCCGATTTAAGTACAAGAGGACTGACACTCTAACTTTCTATGATCTGAACCTCTCCTGTGAGTCCAGTTTTAGATTCCGAAGCTTCACTTCAGGTTTACTGTACCCCTTGCACCTTCTTATTGACGATGAAACACAGAAATTGCAGCGAATTAAATTCAAAAGGCACAATGCCGACTTAAGTACAAGAGGACAGACACTCTAACTTTCTATGATTTGAACCTCTCCTGTGAGTGCAGTTTTAGATTCCGATGCTTCACTTCAGGTTTACTGTATCTTTTGGACCTTCTTATTGAAGATGAAACTCAGAAATTGCATCCGAATTTAATACAAAAGGCACAATACCGACTTAAGTACAAGAGGACTGACACACTAACTTTCTTTTATTTGAACCTTTCCTGTGAGTCCAGTTTTAGATTCCGACGCTCCGCTTCAGGTTTACTGTATACCTTGGACCTTCTTATTGACGGCGAAACACAGAAATTGCATCGGAATTAAATTCAAGAGGCACAATGCCGACTTAAGTACAAGAGGACTGACACTCTTACTTTCAATGATTTGAACCTCTCCTGTGAGTCCAGTTTTAGATTCCGATGCTTCACTTCAGGTTTAGTGCATCCCTTGGACCCTCTTATTGACGATGAAACACAGAAGTTGCATCCGAATTTAATAAAAAAGGCACAATGCCGACCTAAGTAAGGGGACTGACACTCTGACTTTCTATGATTTTAACCTCTCCTGTGAGTCCAGTTTTTGATTCCGATGCATCACTTCAGGTTTACTGTATACCTTGGACCTTCTTATTGACGATGAAACACAGAATTTGCATCCGAATTTAATACAAAAGGCACAATGCCGACTTAAGTACAAGAGGACTGACACTGTAACTTACTATGATATGAGCCTCCCTGTGTGATCCAGTTTTAGATTCCGATGCTTCACTTCAGGTTTACTGTATCCCTTGGACCTTCTTATTGACGATGAAACACAGAAATTGCATCCGAATTTAAAACAAAAGGCACACTGCCGACCTAAGTGTTAGACGACTGACACTCTGACTTTCTATGATTTTAACCTCTCCTGAGAGTCCAGTTTTAGATTCCGATGCTTCACTTCAGGTTTACTGTATAGCTTGGACCTTCTTATTGAAGATGAAGCACAGAAATTGCATCGGAAATAAATTCAAAAGGCACAATGCCGACTTAAGAACAAGAGCACTGACATTCTTACTTTCAATGATTTGAACCTCTCCTGTGAGCCCAGTTTTAGATTCCGATACTTCACTTCAGGTTTAGTGCATCCCTTGGACCTTCTTATTGACGATGAAACACAGAAATTGCATCCGAATTTAATAAAAAAGGCACAATGCCGACCTAAGTACAAGAATACTGACACTCTAACTTTCTATGATTTTAACCTCTCTTGTGAGTCCACATTTAGATTCCTATTCTTCACTTCAGGTTTACTGTATCCCTTGGACCTTCTTATTGACGATGAAACACAGAAATTGCATCGAATTAAATTCAAAAAGCACAATGCCGACTTAAGTACAAGAGGACTGACACTCTAACTTTCTATGATTTGAACCTCTCCTGTGTGTCCAGTTTTAGATTCCGTTGTTTCACTTCAGGTTTACTGTATACCTTGGACCTTCTTATTGACGATGAAGCACAGAAATTGCATCGGAAATAAATTCAAAAGGCACAATGCCGACATAAGTACAGGAGGACTGACACTCTTACTTTCATTGATTTTAACTTCTCCTGTGAGTCCAGTCTTAGATTCCGATTCTTCACTTCAGGTTTACTGTATCCCTTGGACCTTCTTATTGACGATGAAACACAGAAATTGCTTCCGAATTTAATACCAAAGGCACAATGCCGACTTAAGTACAAGACGACTGACACTCTAACATTGTATGATTTGAACCTCTCCTGTGAGTCCAGTTTTAGATTCCGATGCTTCACTTCAGGTTTACTGTATACCTTGGACCTTCTTATTGACGATGAAACTTTTTTATTGCATCGAATTAAATTCAAAACGCACAATGCCGTCTTAAGTACAAGAGGACTGACACTCTTACTTTCTATGATTTAAACCTCTCCTGTTAGTCCAGTTTTAGATTCCGATGCTTCACATCAGATTTAGTGTATTCCTTGGACCTTCTTATTGACGATGAAACACAGAAATTGCATCCGCATTTAATACAAAAGGCACAATGCCGATTTAACTCCGAGAAGACTGACACTCTAACTTTCTATGATTTGAACCACTCCTGTGAGTCCAGTTTTAGATTCCGATGCTTCACATCAGGTTTAGTGTATTCCTTGGACCTTCTTATTGACGATGAAACACAGAAATTGCATCCGAATTTAATACAAAAGGCACAATGCCGACTTAAGTACAAGAAGACTGACACTAATTTTCTATGATTTGAACCTCTCCCGTGAGTCCAGTTTTAGTTTCCGATGCTTCACTTCAGGTTTACTGTATACCTTGGACCTTCTTATTGACGACGAAACACAGAAATTGCATCGGAATTAAATTCAAAAGGCACAATGCCGACTTAAGTACAAGAGGACTCACACTGTAACTTACTATGATTTGAGCCTCCCTGTGTGATCCAGTTTTAGATTCCGATGCTTCACTACAGGTTTACTGTATCCCTTGCACCTTCTTATTGACGATGAAACACAGAAATGCATCCGAATTTAAAACAAAAGGCACATTGCCGACTTAAGAACAAGACGACTGACACTCTAACATTCTATGATTTGAACCTCTCCTGTGAGTCCAGTTTTAGTTTCCAATGCCTCACTTCAGGTTTACTGTATACCTTGGACCTTCTTATTGACGACGAAACACAGAAATTGCATCGGAATTAAATTCAAAAGGCACAATGCTGACTTAAGTACAAGAGGACTCACACTGTAACTTACTATGATTTGAGCCTCCCTGTGTGATCCAGTTTTAGATTCCGATACTACACTACAGGTTTACTGTATCCCTCGGACCTTCGTATTGACGATGAAACACAGACATTGCAGCCGAAATTAATACAAAAGACACAATGCCGAATTAAGTACAAGAGGACTGACACTTTAACATTCAATGACTTGAACCTCTCCTGTAGTCCAGCTTTAGATTCCGATTCTTCACTTCAGGTTTACTGTATCCCTTGGAATTTCTTATTGACGATGAAACACAGAAATTGCATCCGAATTTAATACAAAAGGCACAATGCCGACTTAAGTACAAGAGGACTGACACTCTAACTTTTTTCGATTTGAACCTCTCCTGTGAGTCCAGTTTTATCTTCCGATGCTTCACTTCAGGTTTACTGTACATCTTGGACATTCTTATTGACGATGAAACACAGAAATTGCATCGAATTAAATTCAAAAGGCAGAATGCCGACTTAAGTACAAGAGGACTGACACTCTAACTTTCTATGATTTGAACCTCTCCTGTGAGTCCAGTTTTAGATTCCGATGCTTCACTTCAGGTTTACTGTATCCCTTGGACCTTCTTATTGATGATGAAGCACAGAAAGTAAATCGAATTAAATTCAAAAGGCACAATGCCGACTTAAGTACAAGAGGACTGACACTCTTAATTTCATTGATTTGAACCTCTCCTGTGAGTCCAGTTTTAGATTCCGATGCTTCACTTCAGGTTTAGAGCACCCCTTGGACCTACTTATTGATGATGCAACACAGAAATTGCATCGGAATTTAATACAACAGGCACATTGCCGATTTAAGTACAAGACGACTGACACTCTAACATTCTATGATTTGAACTTCTCCTGTGAGTCCAGTTTTAGTTTCCGATGCTTCACTTCACGTTTACTGTATACCTTGGACCTTCTTATTGACGATGAAACATTTTTACTGCATCGAATTAAATTCAAAAGGCACAATGCCGACCTAAGTACAAGAGGACTGACACTCTAACTTTCAACGATTTGAACCTCTCCTGTGAGTCCAGTTTTAGATTCTGATGCTTCACTTCGGGTTTACTGTTTCCCATGGACCTTCTTATTGACGATGAAACACAGAAATTGCATCTGAATTTAATACAAAAGGCACAATGCCGACTTAAGTACAAGAGGACTGACACTCTAACTTTCTATGATTTGAACCTCTCCTGTGAGTCCAGTTTTATATTCTGATGCTTCAGATTACATTTACTGTATACCTTGGACGTTCTTATTGACGATGAAACACAGAAATTGCATCGAATTAAATTCAAAAGGGCACAATGCCGACTTAAGTACAAGAGGACTGACACTCTAACTTTCTATGATTTGAACCTCTAATGTAAGTCCAGTTTCAGATTCCGATGCTTCACTTCAGGTTTACTGTATCCCTTCGACCTTCTTATTGATGATGAAACACAGAAATTAAATCGAATTAAATTCAAAAGGCACAACGCCGACTTATGTACAAGAGGACTGACACTCTAACTTTCTATGATTTGAACCTCTCCCTTGAGTCCAGTTTTAGATTCCGATGCTTCACATCAGGTTTAGTGTATTCCTTGGACCTTCTTATTGACGATGAAACACAGAAATTGCATCCGAATTTAATACAAAAGGCTCAATGCCGACTTAAGTACAAGAAGACTGACACTCTAATTTTCTATGATTTGAACCTCTCCCGTGAGTCCAGTTTTAGTTTCCGATGCTTCACTTCAGGTTTACTGTATACCTTCGACCTTCTTATTGACGACGAAACACAGAAATAGCATCGGAATTAAATTCAAAAGGCACAATGCCGACTTAAGTACAAGAGGACTCACACTGTAACTTACTATGATTTGAGCCTCCCTGTGTGATCCAGTTTTAGATTCCGATGCTTCACTACAGGTTTACTGTATCCCTTGGACCATCTTATTACGATGAAACACAGAAATGCATCCGAATTTAAAACAAAAGGCACAATGATGACCTAAGTGTTAGACGACTGACACTCTGACTTTCTATGATTTTAACCTCTCCTGAGAGTCCAGTTTTAGATTCCGATACTTCACTTCAGGTTTACTGTATACCTTGGACCATCTTATTGACGATGAAGCACAGAAATTGCATCGGAAATAAATTCAAAAGGCACAATGCCGACCTATGTACAAGAGGACTGACACTCTTACTTTCATTGATTTGAACCTCTCCTGTGAGTCCAGCTTTAGATTCCGATGCTTCACTTCAGGTTTCGTGCATCCCTTGGACCTTCTTATTGACGATGAAACACAGAAACTGCATCCGAATTTAATACAAAAGGCACATTGCCGATTTAAGAACAAGACGACTGACACTCTAACATTCTATGATTTGAACCTTCTCATGTGAGTCCAGTTTTAGTTTCCAATGCCTCACTTCAGGTTTACTGTATACCTTGGACCTTCTTATTGACGATGAGACATTTTTATTGCATCGATATAAATTCAAAAGGCACAATGCCGACTTAAGTACAAGAGGACTGACACTCTAACTTTCAATGATTTGAACCTCTCCTGTGGGTCCAGTATTAGATCCTGATGCTTCACTTCAGGTTCACTTTATCCCTTGGACCTTCTTATTGACGATGAAACACAGAAATTGCATCCCAATTTTATTCAAAAGGCAAAATCCCGACTTAAGTACAAGAGGACTGACACCCTAACTCTCTATGATTTGAAACTCTCCTGTGAGTCCAGTTTTAGATTCCGATGCTTCACTTCAGGTTTACTGTATCCCTTGGACCTTCGTATTGACGATGAAACACAGACATTGCATCCGAAATTAATACAAAAGACACAATGCCGAATTAAGTACAAGAGGACTGACACTTTAACATTCAATGATTTGAACCTCTCCTGTAGTCCAGCTTTAGATTCCGATTCTTCACTTCAGGTTTACTGTATCCCTTGGACCTTCTTATTGACGACGAAAGACAGAAATTGCATCCGAATTTAATACAAAAGGCACAATGCCGACTTAAGTACAAGAGGACTGACACTCTAACATTCTATGATTTGAACCTCTCCTGTGAGTCCAGTTTTATCTTCCGATGCTTCACTTCAGGTTTACTGTACATCTTGGACATTCTTATTGACGATGAAACACAGAAATTGCATCGAATTAAACTCAAAAGGCAGAATGCCGACTTAAGTACAAGAGGACTGACACTCTAACTTTCTATGATTTGAACCTCTCCTGTGAGTCCAGTTTTAGATTCCGATGCTTCACTTCAGGTTTACTGTATCCCTCGGACCTTCTTATTGATGATGAAGCACAGAAAGTAAATCGAATTAAATTCAAAAGGCACAATGCCGACTTAAGTACAAGTGGACTGACACTCTTAATTTCATTGATTTGAACCTCTCCTGTGAGTCTAGTTTTAGATTCCGAAGCTTCACTTCAGGTTTAGAGCATCCCTTTGACCTTCTTATTGATGATGAAACAAAGAAATTGCATCGGAATTTAATACTACAGGCACATTGCCGATTTAAGTACAAGACGACTGACACTCTAACATTCTATGATTTGAACTTCTCCTGTGAGTCCAGTTTTAGTTTCCGATGCTTCACTTCACGTTTATTGTATACCTTGGACCTTCGTATTGACGATCAAACATTTTTATTGCATCGAATTAAATTCAAAAGGCACAATGCCGACCTAAGTACAATAGGACTGACACTCTAACTTTCAACGATTTGAACCTCTCCTGTGAGTCCAGTTTTAGATTCTGATGCTTCACTTCAGGTTTACTTTATCCCTTGGACCTTCTTATTGACGATGAAACACAGAAATTGCATCGGAATGAAACTCAAAAGGCACAATGCCGACATAAGTACAAGAGGACTGACACTCTAAATTTCTATGATTGGAACCTCTCCTGTGAGTCCTGTTTTAGATTCCGATGCTTCACTTCAGGTTTACTGTATCCCTTGCCCCTTCTTATTGACGATGAAACACAGAAATTGCATCCGACTTTAATACAAAAGGCAATGTGCCAACATACGTACAAGAGGACTGACATTCTAACTTTCTACGATTTGAACCTCTCCTGTGAGTCTTGTTTTAGATTCCGATGCTTCACTTCAGGTTTACTGTATCCCTTGCCCCTTCTTATTGACGGTGAAACACAGAAATTGCATCCGAATTTAATACAAAAGGCACAATGCCGACTTAAGTACAAGAGGACTGACACTCTAACTTTCTATGATTTGAACCTCTCCTCTGAGTCCAGTTTTCGATTCCGATGTTTCACTTCAGGTTTACTGTATCCCTTGGACCTTCTTATTGACAATGAAACACAGAAATTGCATCCGAAATTAATACAAAAGGCACAATGCCGACTTAAGTACAAGAGGACTGGTGCTCTAACTTTCTATGATTTGGACCTCTATTGTGAGTTCAGTTTTAAATTCCGATGCTTCGCTTCAGGTTTACTGTATACCTTGGACCTTCTTATTGACGGCGAAACACAGATATTGAATCGGAATTAAATTCAAAAGCCACAATGCCGACATAAGTACAAGAGGACTGACACTCTAACTTTCTATGATTTGAACCTCTCCTGTGAGTCCAGTTTTAGATTCCGATGCTTCACTTCAGGTTCACTGTATCCTAGGACGTTCTAATTGACGATGAAACACACAAATTGCATCCGAATTTAATACAAAAGGCACAATGCCGACTTAAGTACATGAGGACTGACACACTAACTAACTTTGATTTGAACCTCTCCTGTGAGTCCAGTTTTATATTCCGATGTATCACTTCAGGTTTACTGTATCCCTTGCCCATTCTTATCGACGATGAAACACAGAAATTGCATTCGAATTTAATACAAAAGGCACAATGGAGACTTTAGTACAAGAGAACTGACACTCTAACTTTCTATGACTTGAACCTCTCCTGTGAGTCCAGTTTTAGATTCCGATGCTTCACGTCAGGTTTACTGTATCCCTTGGACCTTCTTATTGACGATGAAACACAGTAATCGCATCCGAATTTAATACAAAAGGCACAATGCCGACTTATGTACAAGAGGACTGACACTTAAACTTTCTATTATATGAACCTTTCCTGTGAGTCCAGTTTTAGATTCCGATGCTTCCCTTCAGGTTTACTGTATCCCTTGGACCTTCTTATTGACGATGAAACACAGAAATTGCATCGGAATTAAATTCAAAAGTCACAATGCCGACTTTAGTACAAGAGAACTGACACTCTAACTTTCTATGACTTGAACCTCTCCTGTGAGTCCAGTTTTAGATTCCGATGCTTCACGTCAGCTTTACTGTATCCCTTGGACCTTCTTATTGACGATGAAACACAGAAATTGCATCCGAATTTAATACAAAAGCCACAATGCCGACATAAGTACAAGAGGACTGACACTCTAACTTTCTATGATTTGAACCTCTCCTGTGAGTCCAGTTTTAGATTCCGATGCTTCACTTCAGGTTCACTGTATCCCTAGGACCTTCTAATTGACGATGAAACACACAAATTGCATCCGAATTTAATACAAAAGGCACAATGCCGACTTAAGTACATGAGGACTGACACACTAATTAACTATGATTTGAACCTCTCCTGTGAGTCCAGTTTTATATTCCGATGTATCACTTCAGGTTTACTGTATCCCTTGCCCATTCTTATCGACGAAGAAACACAGAAATTGCATTCGAATTTAATACAAAAGGCACAATGCAGACTTTAGTACAAGAGAACTGACACTCTAACTTTCTATGACTTGAACCTCTCCTGTGAGTCCAGTTTTAGATTCCGATGCTTCACGTCAGGTTTACTGTATCCCTTGGACCTTCTTATTGACGATGAAACACAGAAATTGAATCCGAATTTAATACAAAAGGCACAATGCCGACTTATGTACAAGAGGACTGACACTCAAACTTTCTATTATTTGAACCTTTCCTGTGAGTCCAGTTTTAGATTCCGATGCTTCCTTTCAGGTTTACTGTATCCCTTGGACCTTCTTATTGACGATGAAACACAGAAATTGCATCGGAATTAAATTCAAAAGTCACAATGCCGACTTCCGTACATGAGGACAGACACTCCAACTTTCTATGTTTTGAACACCTCCTGTGAGTGCAGTTTTAGATTCCGATGCTTCACTTGAGGTTCACTGTATCCCTTGGACCTTCCTATTGACGATGAAACACAGAAATTGCATCCGAATTTAATACAAAAGGCACAATGCCGACTTAAGTACAAGAGGACTGACACTCAAACTTTCTATTATTTGAACCTTTCCTGTGAGTCCAGTTTTAGATTCCGATGCTTCGCTTCAGGTTTACTGTATACCTTGGACCTTCTTATTGACGGCGAAACACAGAAATTGCATCGGAATTAAATTCAAGAGGCACAATGCCGACTTAAGTACAAGAGGACTGACACTCTAACTTTCTATGATCTGAACCTCTCCTGTGAGTCCAGTTTTAGATACCGATGCTTCACTTCAGGTTTACTGTATCCCTTCGACCTTCTTATTGACGACGAAACACAGAATTTGCATCCGAATTTAATACAAAAGGCACAACGCCGACTTAAGTAAAGGAGGACTGACACTCAAACTTTCTATGATCTGAACCTCTCCTGTGAGTCCAGTTTTAGATTACGATGCTTCACTTCAGGTTTACTGTACCCCTTGCACCTTCTTATTGACGATGAAACACAGAAATTGCACCGAATAAAATTCAAAAGGCACAATGCCGAGTTAAGTACAAGAGTACTCACACTCTAACTTTCTACGATTAGAACCTCTCCTGTGAGTCCTGTTTTAGTTTCCGAGGCTTCACTTCTGGTTTACTGTATCCCTTGGACCTTCGTATTGACGATGAAACACAGAAATTGCATCCGAATTTAATACAAAAGGCACAATGCCGACTTAAGTACAAGAGGACTGACACTATAATTTTCTATGATTTGAACCTCTCCTGTGAGTCCAGTTTTAGATTCCGATGCTTCACTTCAGGTTTACTGTAACCCTTGGAGCTTCCTATTGACGATGAAACACAGAAATTACATCCGAATTTAATACAAAAGGCACAATGCCGACTTAAGTACAAGAGGACTGACACTCTAAATTTCAATGATTTGAAAAGCTCCTGTGAGTCCAATTTAGATTTCGATGCTTCACTTCAGGTTTACTGTATCCCTTGGACCATCTTATTGACGATGAAATACAGAAATTGCATCCGAATTTAATACAAAAGGCACAAGGCCGACTTAAGTACAAGAGGACTGACACTCTAACTTTCTATGATTTGGACCTCTCCTGTGAGTCCAGTTTTCGATTCCGATGTTTCACTTCAGGTTTACTGTATCCCTTGGACCTTCTTATTGACAATGAAACACAGAAATTGCATCCGAAATTAATACAAAAGGCACAATGCCGACTTAAGTACAAGAGGACTGGTGCTCTAACTTTCTATGATTTGGACCTCTATTGTGAGTTCAGTTTTAAATTCCGATGCTTCGCTTCAGGTTTACTGTATACCTTGGACCTTCTTATTGACGGCGAAACACAGATATTGAATCGGAATTAAATTCAAAAGCCACAATGCCGACGTAAGTACAAGAGGACTGACACTCTAACTTTCTATGATTTGAACCTCTCCTGTGAGTCCAGTTTTAGATTCCGATGCTTCACTTCAGGTTCACTGTATCCCTAGGACCTTCTAATTGACGATGAAACACACAAATTGCATCCGAATTTAATACAAAAGGCACAATGCCGACTTAAGTACATGAGGACTGACACACTAACTAACTTTGATTTGAACCTCTCCTGTGAGTCCAGTTTTATATTCCGATGTATCACTTCAGGTTTACTGTATCCCTTGCCCATTCTTATCGACGATGAAACACAGAAATTGCATTCGAATTTTATACAAAAGGCACAATGCAGACTTTAGTACAAGAGAACTGACACTCTAACTTTCTATGACTTGAACCTCTCCTGTGAGTCCAGTTTTAGATTCCGATGCTTCACGTCAGGTTTACTGTATTCCTTGGACCTTCTTATTCACGATGAAACACAGAAATCGCATCCGAATTTAATACAAAAGGCACAATGCCGACTTATGTACAAGAGGACTGACACTCAAACTTTCTATTATTTGAACCTTTCCTGTGAGTCCAGTTTTAGATTCCGATGCTTCCCTTCAGGTTTACTGTATCCCTTGGACCTTCTTATTGACGATGAAACACAGAAATTGCATCGGAATTAAATTCAAAAGTCACAATGCCGACTTTAGTACAAGAGAACTGACACTCTAACTTTCTATGACTTGAACCTCTCCTGTGAGTCCAGTTTTAGATTCCGATGCTTCACGTCAGGTTTACTGTATCCCTTGCCCATTCTTATCGACGAAGAAACACAGAAATTGCATTCGAATTTAATACAAAAGGCACAATGCAGACTTTAGTACAAGAGAACTGACACTCTAACTTTCTATGACTTGAACCTCTCCTGTGAGTCCAGTTTTAGATTCCGATGCTTCACGTCAGGTTTACTGTATCCCTTGGACCTTCTTATTGACGATGAGACACAGAAATTGAATCCGAATTTAATACAAAAGGCACAATGCCGACTTATGTACAAGAGGACTGACACTCAAACTTTCTATTATTTGAACCTTTCCTGTGAGTCCAGTTTTAGATTCCGATGCTTCCTTTCAGGTTTACTGTATCCCTTGGACCTTCTTATTGACGATGAAACACAGAAATTGCATCGGAATTAAATTCAAAAGTCACAATGCCGACTTCCGTACATGAGGACAGACACTCCAACTTTCTATGTTTTGAACACCTCCTGTGAGTGCAGTTTTAGATTCCGATGCTTCACTTGAGGTTCACTGTATCCCTTGGACCTTCCTATTGACGATGAAACACAGAAATTGCATCCGAATTTAATACAAAAGGCACAATGCCGACTTAAGTACAAGAGGACTGACACTCAAACTTTCTATTATTTGAACCTTTCCTGTGAGTCCAGTTTTAGATTCCGATGCTTCGCTTCAGGTTTACTGTATACCTTGGACCTTCTTATTGACGGCGAAACACAGAAATTGCATCGGAATTAAATTCAAGAGGCACAATGCCGACTTAAGTACAAGAGGACTGACACTCTAACTTTCTATGATCTGAACCTCTCCTGTGAGTCCAGTTTTAGATACCGATGCTTCACTTCAGGTTTACTGTATCCCTTCGACCTTCTTATTGACGACGAAACACAGAATTTGCATCCGAATTTAATACAAAAGGCACAACGCCGACTTAAGTAAAGGAGGACTGACACTCAAACTTTCTATGATCTGAACCTCTCCTGTGAGTCCAGTTTTAGATTACGATGCTTCACTTCAGGTTTACTGTACCCCTTGCACCTTCTTATTGACGATGAAACACAGAAATTGCACCGAATAAAATTCAAAAGGCACAATGCCGAGTTAAGTACAAGAGTACTCACACTCTAACTTTCTACGATTAGAACCTCTCCTGTGAGTCCTGTTTTAGTTTCCGAGGCTTCACTTCTGGTTTACTGTATCCCTTGGACCTTCGTATTGACGATGAAACACAGAAATTGCATCCGAATTTAATACAAAAGGCACAATGCCGACTTAAGTACAAGAGGACTGACACTATAATTTTCTATGATTTGAACCTCTCCTGTGAGTCCAGTTTTAGATTCCGATGCTTCACTTCAGGTTTACTGTAACCCTTGGAGCTTCCTATTGACGATGAAACACAGAAATTACATCCGAATTTAATACAAAAGGCACAATGCCGACTTAAGTACAAGAGGACTGACACTCTAAATTTCAATGATTTGAAAAGCTCCTGTGAGTCCAATTTAGATTTCGATGCTTCACTTCAGGTTTACTGTATCCCTTGGACCATCTTATTGACGATGAAATACAGAAATTGCATCCGAATTTAATACAAAAGGCACAAGGCCGACTTAAGTACAAGAGGACTGACACTCTAACTTTCTATGATTTGGACCTCTCCTGTGAGTCCAGTTTTCGATTCCGATGTTTCACTTCAGGTTTACTGTATCCCTTGGACCTTCTTATTGACAATGAAACACAGAAATTGCATCCGAAATTAATACAAAAGGCACAATGCCGACTTAAGTACAAGAGGACTGGTGCTCTAACTTTCTATGATTTGGACCTCTATTGTGAGTTCAGTTTTAAATTCCGATGCTTCGCTTCAGGTTTACTGTATACCTTGGACCTTCTTATTGACGGCGAAACACAGATATTGAATCGGAATTAAATTCAAAAGCCACAATGCCGACGTAAGTACAAGAGGACTGACACTCTAACTTTCTATGATTTGAACCTCTCCTGTGAGTCCAGTTTTAGATTCCGATGCTTCACTTCAGGTTCACTGTATCCCTAGGACCTTCTAATTGACGATGAAACACACAAATTGCATCCGAATTTAATACAAAAGGCACAATGCCGACTTAAGTACATGAGGACTGACACACTAACTAACTTTGATTTGAACCTCTCCTGTGAGTCCAGTTTTATATTCCGATGTATCACTTCAGGTTTACTGTATCCCTTGCCCATTCTTATCGACGATGAAACACAGAAATTGCATTCGAATTTTATACAAAAGGCACAATGCAGACTTTAGTACAAGAGAACTGACACTCTAACTTTCTATGACTTGAACCTCTCCTGTGAGTCCAGTTTTAGATTCCGATGCTTCACGTCAGGTTTACTGTATTCCTTGGACCTTCTTATTCACGATGAAACACAGAAATCGCATCCGAATTTAATACAAAAGGCACAATGCCGACTTATGTACAAGAGGACTGACACTCAAACTTTCTATTATTTGAACCTTTCCTGTGAGTCCAGTTTTAGATTCCGATGCTTCCCTTCAGGTTTACTGTATCCCTTGGACCTTCTTATTGACGATGAAACACAGAAATTGCATCGGAATTAAATTCAAAAGTCACAATGCCGACTTTAGTACAAGAGAACTGACACTCTAACTTTCTATGACTTGAACCTCTCCTGTGAGTCCAGTTTTAGATTCCGATGCTTCACGTCAGGTTTACTGTATCCCTTGGACCTTCTTATTGACGATGAAACACAGAAATTGCATCCGAATTTAATACAAAAGCCACAATGCCGACATAAGTACAAGAGGACTGACACTCTAACTTTCTATGATTTGAACCTCTCCTGTGAGTCCAGTTTTAGATTCCGATGCTTCACTTCAGGTTCACTGTATCCCTAGGACCTTCTAATTGACGATGAAACACACAAATTGCATCCGAATTTAATACAAAATGCACAATGCCGACTTAAGTACATGAGGACTGACACACTAATTAACTATGATTTGAACCTCTCCTGTGAGTCCAGTTTTATATTCCGATGTATCACTTCAGGTTTACTGTATCCCTTGCCCATTCTTATCGACGATGAAACACAGAAATTGCATTCGTATTTAATACAAAAGGCACAATGCAGACTTTAGTACAAGAGAACTGACACTCTAACTTTCTATGACTTGAACCTCTCCTGTGAGTCCAGTTTTAGATTCCGATGCTTCACGTCAGGTTTACTGTATCCCTTGGAGCTTCTTATTGACGATGAAACACAGAAATTGCATCCGAATTTAATACAAAAGGCACAATGCCGACTTATGTACAAGAGGACTGACACTCAAACTTTCTATTATTTGAACCTTTCCTGTGAGTCCAGTTTTAGATTCCGATGCTTCCCTTCAGCTTTACTGTATCCCTTGGACCTTCTTATTGACGATGAAACACAGAAATTGCATCGGAATTAAATTCAAAAGTCACAATGCCGACTTCCGTACATGAGGACAGACACTCCAACTTTCTATGTTTTGAACACCTCCTGTGAGTGCAGTTTTAGATTCCGATGCTTCACTTGAGGTTCACTGTATCCCTTAGACCTTCCTATTGACGATGAAACACAGAAATTGCATCCGAATTTAATACAAAAGGCACAATGCCGACTTAAGTACAAGAGGACTGACACTCAAACTTTCTATTATTTGAACCTTTCCTGTGAGTCCAGTTTTAGTTCCGATGCTTCGCTTCAGGTTTACTGTATACCTTGGACCTTCTTATTGACGGCGAAACACAGAAATTGCATCGGAATTAAATTCAAGAGGCACAATGCCGACTTAAGTACAAGAGGACTGACACTCTAACTTTCTATGATCTGAACCTCTCCTGTGAGTCCAGTTTTAGATACCGATGCAACACTTCAGGTTTACTGTATCCCTTCGACCTTCTTATTGACGACGAAACACTGAATTTGCATCCGAATTTAATACAAAAGGCACAACGCCGACTTAAGTAAAGGAGGACTGACACTCTAACTTTCTATGATCTGAACCTCTCCTGTGAGTCCAGTTTTAGATTACGATGCTTCACTTCAGGTTTACTGTACCCCTTGCACCTTCTTATTGACGATGAAACACAGAAATTGCACCGAATAAAATTCAAAAGGCACAATGCCGAGTTAAGTACAAGAGGACTCACACTCTAACTTTCTATGATTAGAACCTCTCCTGTGAGTCCTGTTTTAGTTTCCGATGCTTCACTTCTGGTTTACTGTATCCCTTGGACCTTCGTATTGACGATGAAACACAGAAATTGCATCCGAATTTAATACAAAAGGCACAATGCCGACTTAAGTACAAGAGGACTGACACTATAATTTTCTATGATTTGAACCTCTCCTGTGAGTCCAGTTTTAGATTCCGATGCTTCACTTCAGGTTTACTGTAACCCTTGGAGCTTCCTATTGACGATGAAACACAGAAATTGCATCCGAATTTAATACAAAAGGCACAATGCCGACTTAAGTACAAGAGGACTGACACTCTAAATTTCAATGATTTGAAAAGCTCCTGTGAGTCCAATTTAGATTTCGATGCTTCACTTCAGGTTTACTGTATCCCTTGGACCATCTTATTGACGATGAAATACAGAAATTGCATCCGAATTTACTACAAAAGGCACAATGCCGACTTAAGTACAAGAGGACTGACACTATAACCTTCTGTGATTTGAACCTCTCCTGTGAGTCCAGTATTAGATTCTGATGCTTCACTTCAGGTTTACTGTATCCCTTGGACCTTCTTATTGACGATGAAACACAGAAATTGCATCCGAATTTAATACAAAAGACACAATGCCGACTTAAGTACAAGAGGACTGTCACTCTAACTTTCTATGATTTTAACCTTCCTGGGAGTCCAGTTTTAGATTCAGATGCTTCACTTCAGGTTTACTGTATCCCTTCGACCTTCTTATTGACGATGATGCACAGAAATTGCATCCGCATTTAATACAAAAGGCACAATGCCGACTTAAGTACAAGAGGACTGACACTATAATTTTCTATGATTTGAACCTCTCCTGTGAGTCCAGTTTTAGATTCCGATGCTTCACTTCAGGTTTACTGTAACCCTTGAAGCTTCCTATTGACGATGAAACACAGAAATTGCATCCGAATTTAATACAAAAGGCACAATGCCGACTTAAGTACAAGAGGACTGACACTCTAACTTTCTATGATTTGAACCTTCCTGTGAGTCCAGTTTTAGATTCCGATGCTTCACTTCAGGTTTACTGTATCCCTTGGACCCTTTTATTGACGATGAAACACAGAAATTGCATCCGAATTTAATACAAAAGGCACAATGCCGACTTTTGTACAACAGGACTGACACTTTAACTTTCTATGATTTGAAACTCTTCTGTGAGTCCAGTTTTAGATTCAGATGCTTCACTTCAGATTTACTGTATCCCTTGTACCTTCTTATTGACGATGAAACACAAAAATTGCATCGGAATTAAATTCAAAAGGCACAATGCTGACTTAATCACAAGAGGACTGACACTCTAACTTTCAATGATTTCAACCTATCCTGTCAGTCCACTTTTAGATTCCGATGCTTCACTTCTGGTTTACTGTTTCCCTTGCACCTTCGTATTGACGATGAAACACAGAAATTGCATCCGAATTTAATACAAAAGGCACAAGGCCGACTTAAGTACAAGAGGACTGACCTTCTAACTTTCTATGATTTGGACCTCTCCTGTGAGTCCAGTTTTAGATTCCGATGCTTCACTTCAGGTTTACTGTATACGTTTGACCTTGTTATTGACGGCGAAACACAGAAATTGCATCGGAATTAGATTCAAAAGGCACAATGCTGACTTAAGTACAAGAGGACTGACACTCTAACTTTCTATGATTTGAACCTCTCCTGTGAGTCCAGTTTCAGATTCCGATTCTTCCCTTCAGGTTTACTGTATCCCTTGGACCTTCTTATTGACGACAGAACACATAAATTGCATCCGACTTTAATACAAAAGGCACATAGATGACATAAGTACAAGAGGACAGACACTCTAAATTTCAGTGATTTGAACCGCTCCTGTGAGTCCAGATTTAGATTTCCATGCTTCACTTCAGGTTTACTGTATCCCTTGGACCATCTTATTGACGATGAAATACAGAAATTGCATCCGAATTTACTACAAAAGGCACAATGCCAACTTAAGTACAAGAGGACTGACACTATAACTTTCTGTGATTTGAACCTCTCCTGTGAGTCCAGTATTAGATTCTGATGCTTCACTTCAGGTTTACTGTATCCCTTGGACCTTCTTATTGACGATGAAACACAGAAATTGCATCCGAATTTAATACAAAAGGCACAATGCCGACTTAAGTACAAGAGGACTGACACTCTAACTTTCTATGATTTGAACCTCTCATGTGAGTCCAGTTTTAGATTCCGATGCTTCACTTCAGATTTACTGTATCCCTTGCACCTTCTTATTGACGATGAAACACAGAAATTGCATCGGAATTAAATTCAAAAGGCACAATGCCGACTTAAGTACAAGAGGACAGACACTCTAACTTTCTATGTTTTGAACACCTCCTGTGAGTGCAGTTTTAGATTCCGATGCTTCACTTCAGGTTTACTGTACCCCTTGCACCTTCTTATTGACGATGAAACACAGAAATTGCACCGAATAAAATTCAAAAGGCACAATGCCGACTTAAGTACAAGAGGACTCACACTCTAACGTTCTATGATTTGAACCTCTCCTGTGAGTCCTGTTTTAGATTCCCATGCTTCACTTCTGGTTTACTGTATCCCTTGGACCTTCGTATTGACGATGAAACACAGAAATTGCATCCAAATTTAATACAAAAGGCACAAGGCCGACTTAAGTACAAGAAGACTGACACTCTAACTTTCTATGATTTGGACCTCTCCTGTGAGCCCAGTTTTAGATTCCGATGTTTCACTTCAGGTTTACTGTATACCTTGGACCTTCTTATTGACGGCGAAACACAGAAATTGCATCGGAATTAGATTCAAAAGGCACAATGCCGACTTAAGTACAAGAGGACTGACACTCTAACTTTCTATGATTT
The DNA here is from genome assembly GCF_021461395.2 of Schistocerca americana. Classification (NCBI taxonomy): domain Eukaryota; kingdom Metazoa; phylum Arthropoda; class Insecta; order Orthoptera; family Acrididae; genus Schistocerca; species Schistocerca americana. Next base: position 594,718,840 of record NC_060124.1, on the reverse strand, counting down.
GAACCTCTCCTGTGAGTCCAGTTTTAGATTCCGATTCTTCCCTTCAGGTTTACTGTATCCCTTGGACCTTCTTATTCACGATAGAACACATAAATTGCATCCGACTTTAATACAAAAGGCACAATGATGACTTAAGTACAAGAGGACTGACACTCTAAATTTCAATGATTTGAACCGCTCCTGTGAGTCCAGATTTAGATTTCGATGCTTCACTTCAGGTTTACTGTATCCCTTGGACCATCTTATTGACGATGAATTACAGAAATTGCTTCCGAATTTACTACAAAAGGCACAATGCCGACTTAAGTACAAGAGGACTGACACTATAAATTTCTGTGATTTGAACCTCTCCTGTGAGTCCAGTATTAGATTCTGATGCTTCACTTCAGGTTTACTGTTTCCCTTGGACCTTCTTATTGACGATGAAACACAGAAATTGCATCCGAATTTAATACAAAAGGCACAATGCCGACTTAAGTACAAGAGGACTGACACTCTAACTTTCTATTATTTGAACACTCCTGTGAGCCCAGTTTTAGATTCCGATGCTTCACTTCAGGTTTACTGTATCCCTTGGACCTTCTTATTGACGATGAAACACAGAAATTGCATCCGAATTTAATACAAAAGGCACAATGCCGACTTCAGTGCAACAGGACTGACACTTTAACTTTCTATGATTTGAACCTCTTCTGTGACCCAGTTTTAGATTCCGATGCTTCACTTCAGATTTACTGTATCCCTTGTACCTTCTTATTGACGATGAAACACAGAAATTGCATCGGAATTAAATTCAAAAGGCACAATGCCGACTTAAGTACAAGAGGACTGACACTCTAACATTCTATGATTTGAACCTCTCCTGTGAGTCCAGTTTTAGATTCCGATGCTTCACTTCAAATTTACTGTAACCCTTTGACCTTCTTATTGACGATGATGCACAGAAATTTCATCCGCATTTAGTACAAAAGGCACAATCCCGACTTATGTACAAGAGGACTGACACTTTAATTTTCTATGATTTGAAACTCTCTTGTGAGTCCAGTATTAGATTCCGATGCTTCATTTCACGTTTACTGTAACCCTTGGAGCTTCTTATTGACGATGAAACACAGAAATTGCATCCGAATTTAATACAAAAGGCACAATGCAGACTTAAGTACAAGAGGACTGACACTCTAACTTTCTATGATTTGAACCTTCCTGTGAGTCCAGTTTTAGATTCCGATGCTTCACTTCAGGTTTACTGTATCCCTTGAACCTTCTTATTGACGATGAAACACAGAAATTGCATCCGAATTTATTACAAAAGGCACAATGCCGACTTATGTACAAGAGGACTGACACTTTAACTTTCTATGATTTGAGCCTCTTCTGTGAGTCCAGTTTTAGATTCAGATGCTTCACTTCAGATTTACTGTATCGCTTGTACCTTCTTATTGACGATGAAACACAGAAATTGCATCGTAATTAAATTCAAAAGGCACAATGCCGACTTAAGTACAAGAGGACTGACACTCTAACATTCTATGATTTGAACCTCTCCTTTGAATCCAGTTTTAGATTCCGATGCTTCACTTCAGGTTTACTGTATCCCTTCGACCTTCTTATTGACGATGATGCACAGAAATTGCATCCGTATTTAATACAAAAGGCACAATGCCGACTTAAGTACAAGAGGACTGACACTCTAATTTTCTATGATTTGAACCTCTCCTGCGAGTCCAGTTTTAGATTCCGATGCTTCACTTCAGGTTTACTGTATCCCTTGGACCTTCTTATTGACGATGAAACACAAAAATTGCATCCGAATTTAAATCAAAAGGGACAATGCCGACTTAAGTACAAGGGGACTGACACTCTAACTTTCTATGATTTGAACCTCTCCTGTGAGTCCAGTTTTAGATTCCGATGCTTCACCTCAGATTTACTGTATCCCTTGTACCTTCTTATTGACGATGAAACACAGAAATTGCATCGGAATTAAATTCAAAAGGCACAATGCCGACTTAAGTACAAGAGGACTGACACTCTAACTTTCTATGATTTGAACCTCTTCTGTGAATCCAGTTTTAGATCCCGATGCTTCACTTCAGGTTTACTGTATCCCTTCGACTTTCTTATTGACGACGATGCACAGAAGTTGTATCCGCATTTAATACAAAAGGCACAATGCCGACTTACGTACAAGAGGACTGACACTCTAACTTTCTATGATTTGAACCGCTCCTGAGAGTCCAGTTTTAGATTCTGATGCTTCACTTCAGGTTTACAGTATCCCTTGGACCTTCTTAATGACGATGAAACACAGAAATTGCATCGGAATTAAATTCAAAAGTCACAATGCCGACTTAAGTACAAGAGGACTGACACTCTAACTTTCTATGATTTGAACCACACCTTTTAGTCCAGTTTTAGATTCCGATGTTTCACTTCAGGTTTACTGTATACCTTGGACCTTCTTATTGACGATGAAACACAGAAATTGCATCCGAATTTAATTCAAAAGGCACAATGCCGACTCAAGTACAAGGGGACTGACACTCTAACTTTCTCTGATTTGTACCTTTCCTGTGAGTCCAGTTTTAGATTCCGATGCTTCACTTCAGGTTTACTGAATCCCATGGACCTTCTTATTGACGATGAAACACAGAAATTGCATCGGAATTATATTCAAAATTCACAATGCCGACTTAAGTACAAGACGACTGTCACTCTACCTTTGTATGATTTGAACCCCGCCTGTAAGTTCAGTTTTAGATTCCGATGCTTCACTCCTTGTTTACTGTATACCTTGGACCTTCGTATTGACGATGAGGCACAGTAATTGCATCGGAATTAAATTCAAAAGGCACAATGCCGACATAAGTACAAGAGGACTGACACTCTAACTTTCTATGATTTGAACCTCTCCTGTGAGTCCAGTTTTAGATTCCGATGCTTCACTTCAGGTTTACTGTATCCCTAGGACCTTCTAATCGACGATGAAACACACAAATTGCATCCGAATTTAATACAAAAGGCACAATGCCGACTTAAGTACATGAGGACTGACACACTAACTAGCTTTGATTTGAACCTCTCCTGTGAGTCCAGTTTTATATTCCGATGTATCACTTCAGGTTTACTGTATCCCTTGCCCATTCTTATCGACGATGAAACACAGAAATTGCATTCGAATTTAATACAAAAGGCACAATGCAGACTTTAGTACAAGAGAACTGACACTCTAACTTTCTATGACTTGAACCTCTCCTGTGAGTCCAGTTTTAGATTCCGATGCTTCACGTCAGGTTTACTGTATCCCTTGGACCTTCATATTGACGATGAAACACAGAAATTGCATCCGAATTTAATACGAAAGGCACAATGCCGACTTAAGTACAAGAGGACTGACACTCTAACTTTCAATGATTTCAACCCACCCTGTCAGTCCACTTTTAGATTCCGATGCTTCACTTCAGGTTTACTGTATCCCTTGGACCTTCTTATTGACGATGAAACACAAAAATTGCATCCGAATTTAAACAAGAAGGCACAATGCCGACTTAAGCACAAGAGGACTGACACTCTAACTTTCAATGATTTCAACCTACCCTGTCAGTCCACTTTTAGATTCCGATGCTTCACTTCAGGTTTACTGTATCCCTTGGACCTTCTTATTGACGATGAAACACAGAAATTGCATCGGAATTAAATTCAAAAGTCACAATGACAACTTCAGTACATGAGGACAGACACTCCAACTTTCTATGTTTTGAACACCTCCTGTGAGTGCAGTTTTAGATTCCGATGCTTCACTTGAGGTTCACTGCATCCCTTGGACCTTCCTATTGACGATGAAACACAGAAATTGCATCCGAATTTAATACAAAAGGCACAATGCCGACTTAAGTACAAGAGGACTGACACTCAAACTTTCTATTATTTGAACCTTTCCTGTGAGTCCAGTTTTAGATTCCGATGCTTTGCTTCAGGTTTACTGTATACCTTGGACCTTCTTATTGACGGCGAAACACAGAAATTGCATCGGAATTAAATTCAAGAGGCACAATGCCGACTTAAGTACAAGAGGACTGACACTCTAACTTTCTATGATCTGAACCTCTCCTGTGAGTCCAGTTTTAGATACCGATGCTTCACTTCAGGTTTACTGTATCCCTTCGACCTTCTTATTGACGACGAAACACAGAATTTGCATCCGAATTTAATACAAAAGGCACAACGCCGACTTAAGTAAAGGAGGACTTACACTCTAACTTTCTATGATCTGAACCTCTCCTGTGAGTCCAGTTTTAGATTACGATGCTTCACTTCAGGTTTACTGTACCCCTTGCACCTTCTTATTGACGATGAAACACAGAAATTGCACCGAATAAAATTCAAAAGGCACAATGCCGACTTAAGTACAAGAGGACTCACACTCTAACTTTCTATGATTAGAACCTCTCCTGTGAGTCCTGTTTTAGATTCCGATGCTTCACTTCTGGTTTACTGTATCCGTTGGACCTTCGTATTGACGATGAAACACAGAAATTGCATCCGAATTTAAAACAAACGGCACAAGGCCGACTTAAGTACAAGAGGACTGACACTCTAACTTTCTATGATTTGGACCTCTCCTGTGAGTCCAGTTTTAGATTCCGATGCTTCACTTCAGGTTTACTGTATACGTTTGACCTTGTTATTGACGGTGAAACACAGAAATTGCATCGGAATTAGATTCAAAAGGCACAATGCCGACTTAAGTACAAGAGGACTGACACTCTAACTTTCTATGATTTGAACCTCTCCTGTGAGTCCAGTTTTAGATTCCGATTCTTCCCTTCAGGTTTACTGTATCCCTTGGACCTTCTTATTGACGATAGAACACATAAATTGCATTCGACGTCAATACAAAAGGCACAATGATGACTTAAGTACAAGAGGACAGACACTCTAAATTTCAATGATTTGAAAAGCTCCTGTGAGTCCAATTTAGATTTCGATGCTTCACTTCAGGTTTACTGTATCCCTTGGACCATCTTATTGACGATGAAATACAGAAATTGCATCCGAATTTACTACAAAAGGCACAATGCCGACTTAAGTACAAGAGGACTCACACTATAACTTTCTGTGATTTGAACCTCTCCTGTGAGTCCAGTATTAGATTCTGATGCTTCACTTCAGGTTTACTGTATCCCTTGGACCTTCTTATTGACGATGAAACACAGAAATTGCATCCGAATTTAATACAAAAGGCACAATGCCGACTTAAGTACAAGAGGACTGTCACTCTAACTTTCTATGATTTGAACCTTCCTGGGAGTCCAGTATTAGATTCAGATGCTTCACTTCAGGTTTACTGTATCCCTTCGACCTTCTTATTGACGTTGATGCACAGAAATTGCATCCGCATTTAATACAAAAGGCACAATGCTGACTTAAGTACAAGAGGACTGACACTATAATTTTCTATGATTTGAACCTCTCCTGTGAGTCCAGTTTTAGATTCCGATGCTTCACTTCAGGTTTACTGTAACCCTTGGAGCTTCCTATTGACGATGAAACACAGAAATTGCATCCGAATTTAATACAAAAGGCACAATGTCGACTTAAGTACAAGAGGACTGACACTCTAACTTTCTATGATTTGAACCTTCCTGTGAGTCCAGTTTCAGATTCTGATGCTTCACTTCAGGTTTACTGTATCCCTTGGACCCTTTTATTGACGATGAAACACAGAAATTGCATCTGAATTTAATACAAAAGGCACAATGCCGACTTTTGTACAACAGGACTGACACTTTAACTTTCTATGATTTGAACCTCTTCTGTGAGTCCAGTTTTAGATTCAGATGCTTCACTTCAGATTTACTGTATCCCTTGTACCTTCTTATTGACGATGAAACACAAAAATTGCATCGGAATTAAATTCAAAAGGCACAATGCCGACTTAAGTACAAGGGGACTGTCACTCTAACTTTCTATGATTTGAACCTTCCTGGGAGTCCAGTATTAGATTCAGATGCTTCACTTCAGGTTTACTGTATCCCTTGGACCTCCTTATTGACGACAGAACACATAAATTGCATCCGACTTTAATACAAAAGGCACAATGATGACTAAAGTACAAGAGGACTGACACTCTAAATTTCAATGATTTGAACCGCTCCTGTGAGTCCAGATTTAGATTTCGATGCTTCACTTCAGGTTTACTGTATCCCTTGGACCATCTTATTGACGATGAAATACAGAAATTGCATCCGAATTTACTACAAAAGGCACAATGCCAACTTAAGTTCAAGAGGACTGACATTATAACTTTCTGTGATTTGAACCTCTCCTGTGAGTCCAATATTAGATTCTGATGCTTCACTTCAGGTTTACTGTATCCCTTGGACCTTCTTATTGACGATGAAACACAGAAATTGCATCCGAATTTAATACAAAAGGCACAATGCCGACTTAAGTACAAGAGGACTGACACTCTAACTTCCTATGATTTGAACCTCTCATGTGAGTCCAGTTTTAGATTCCGATGCTTCACTTCAGATTTACTGTATCCCTTGTACCTTCTTATTGACGATGAAACACAGAAATTGCATCGGAATTAAATTCAAAAGGCACAATGCCGACTTAAGTACAAGAGGACAGACACTCTAACTTTCTATGTTTTGAACACCTCCTGTGAGTGCAGTTTTAGATTCCGATGCTTCACTTCAGGTTTACTGTACCCCTTGCACCTTCTTATTGACGATGAAACACAGAAATTGCACCGAATAAAATTCAAAAGGCACAATGCCGACTTAAGTACAAGAGGACTCACACTCTAAATTTCTATGATTTGAACCTCTCCTGTGAGTCCTGTTTTAGATTCCGATGCTTAACTTCTGGTTTACTGTATCCCTTGCACCTTCGTATTGACGATGAAACACAGAAATTGCATCCAAATTTAATACAAAAGGCACAAGGCCGACTTAAGTACAAGAGGACTGACACTCTAACTTTCTATGATTTGGACCTCTCCTGTGAGCCCAGTTTTAGATTCCGATGCTTCACTTCAGGTTTACTGTATCCCTTGGACCTTCTTATTGACGATGAAACACAGAAATTGCATCCGAATTTAATACAAAAGGCACAATGCCGACTTAAGTACAAGGGGACTGTCACTCTAACTTTCTATGATCTGAACCTTCCTGGGAGTCCAGTATTAGATTCAGATGCTTCACTTCAGGTTTACTGTATCCCTTCGACCTTCTTATTGACGTTGATGCACAGAAATTGCATCCGCATTTAATACAAAATTCACAATGCTGACTTAAGTACAAGAGGACTGACACTATAATTTTCTATGATTTGAACCTCTCCTGTGAGTCCAGTTTTAGATCCCGATGCTTCACTTCAGGTTTACTGTAACCCTTGGAGCTTCCTATTGACGATGAAACACAGAAATTGCATCCGAATTTAATACAAAAGGCACAATGTCGACTTAAGTACAAGAGGACTGACACTCTAACTTTCTATGATTTGAACCTTCCTGTGAGTCCAGTTTCAGATTCTGATGCTTCACTTCAGGTTTACTGTATCCCTTGGACCCTTTTATTGACGATGAAACACAGAAATTGCATCTGAATTTAATACAAAAGGCACAATGCCGACTTTTGTACAACAGGACTGACACTTTAACTTTCTATGATTTGAACCTCTTCTGTGAGTCCAGTTTTAGATTCAGATGCTTCACTTCAGATTTACTGTATCCCTTGTACCTTCTTATTGACGATGAAACACAAAAATTGCATCGGAATTAAATTCAAAAGGCACAATGCTGACTTAAGCACAAGAGGACTGACACTCTAACTTTCAATGATTACAAACCTATCCTGTGAGTCCAGTTTTAGATTCCGATTCTTCCCTTCAGGTTTACTGTATCCCTTGGACCTCCTTATTGACGACAGAACACATAAATTGCATCCGACTTTAATACAAAAGGCACAATGATGACTTAAGTACAAGAGGACTGACACTCTAAATTTCAATGATTTGAACCGCTCCTGTGAGTCCAGATTTAGATTTCGATGCTTCACTTCAGGTTTACTGTATCCCTTGGACCATCTTATTGACGATGAAATACAGAAATTGCATCCGAATTTACTACAAAAGGCACAATGCCAACTTAAGTTCAAGAGGACTGACACTATAACTTTCTGTGATTTGAACCTCTCCTGTGAGACCAGTATTAGATTCTGATGCTTCACTTCAGGTTTACTGTATCCCTTGGACCTTCTTATTGACGATGAAACACAGAAATTGCATCCGAATTTAATACAAAAGGCACAATGCCGACTTAAGTACAAGAGGACTGACACTCTAACTTCCTATGATTTGAACCTCTCATGTGAGTCCAGTTTTAGATTCCGATGCTTCACTTCAGATTTACTATATCCCTTGTACCTTCTTATTGACGATGAAACACAGAAATTGCATCGGAATTAAATTCAAAAGGCACAATGCCGACTTAAGTACAAGAGGACAGACACTCTAACTTTCTATGTTTTGAACACCTCCTGTGAGTGCAGTTTTAGATTCCGATGCTTCACTTCAGGTTTACTGTACCCCTTGCACCTTCTTATTGACGATGAAACACAGAAATTGCACCGAATAAAATTCAAAAGGCACAATGCCGACTTAAGTACAAGAGGACTCACACTCTAACTTTCTATGATTTGAACCTCTCCTGTGAGTCCTGTTTTAGATTCCGATGCTTAACTTCTGGTTTACTGTATCCCTTGGACCTTCGTATTGACGATGAAACACAGAAATTGCATCCAAATTTAATACAAAAGGCACAAGGCCGACTTAAGTACAAGAGGACTGACACTCTAACTTTCTATGATTTGGACCTCTCCTGTGAGCCCAGTTTTAGATTCCGATGCTTCACTTCAGGTTTACTGTATACCTTGGACCTTCTTATTGACGGCGAAACACAGAAATTGCATCGGAATTAGATTCAAAAGGCACAATGCCGACTTAAGTACAAGAGGACTGACACTCTAACTTTCTATGATTTGAACCTCTCCTGTGAGTCCAGTTTTAGATTCCGATTCTTCCCTTCAGGTTTACTGTATCCCTTGGACCTTCTTATTGACGATAGAACACATAAATTACATCCGACTTTAATACAAAAGGCACAGTGATGACTTAAGTACAAGAGGACTGACACTCTAAATTTCAATGATTTGAACCGCTCCTGTGAGTCCAGATTTAGATTTCGATGCTTTACTTCAGGTTTACTGTATCCCTTGGACCATCTTATTGACGATGAATTACAGAAATTGCATCCGAATTTACTACAATAGGCACAATGCCGACTTAAGTACAAGAGGACTGACACTATAAATTTCTGTGATTTGAACCTCTCCTGTGAGTCCAGTATTAGATTCTGATGCTTCACTTCAGGTTTACTGTTTCCCTTGGACCTTCTTATTGACGATGAAACACAGAAATTGCATCCGAATTTAATACAAAAGGCACAATGCCGACTTAAGTACAAGAGGACTGACACTCTAACTTTCTATTATTTGAACCCTCCTGTGAGCCCAGTTTTAGATTCCGATGCTTCACTTCAGGTTTACTGTATCCCTTGGACCTTCTTATTGTCGATGAAACACAGAAATTGCATCCGAATTTAATAAAAAAGGCACAATGCCGACTTAAGTGCAAGAGGACTGACACTTTAACTTTCTATGATTTGAACCTCTTCTGTGAGTCCAGTTTTAGATTCCGATGCTTCACTTCAGATTTACTGTATCCCTTGTACCTTCTTATTGACGATGAAACACAGAAATTGCATCGTAATTAAATTCAAAAGGCACAATGCCGACTTAAGTACAAGAGGACTGACACTCTAACATTCTATGATTTGAATCTCTCCTTTGAATCCAGTTTTAGATTCCGATGCTTCATTTCAGGTTTACTGTATCCCTTCGACCTTCTTATTGACGATGATGCACAGAAATTGCATCCGTATTTAATACAAAAGGCACAATGCCGACTTAAGTACAAGAGGACTGACACTCTAATTTTCTATGATTTGAACCTCTCCTGCGAGTCCAATTTTAGATTCCGATGCTTCACTTCAGGTTTACTGTATCCCTTGGACCTTCTTATTGACGATGAAACACAAAAATTGCATCCGAATTTAAATCAAAAGGGACAATGCCGACTTAAGTACAAGAGAACTGACACTCTAACATTCTATGATTTGAACCTCTTCTGTGAATCCAGTTTTAGATCCCGATGCTTCACTTCAGGTTTACTGTATCCCTTCGACATTTCTTATTGACGATGATGCACAGAAAATGTATCCGCATTTAATACAAAAGGCACAATGCCGACTTACGTACAAGAGGACTGACACTCTAACTTTCTATGTCTTGAACCTCTCCTGTGAGTCGAGTTATAGATTCCGATGCTTCACGTCAGGTTTAATGTATACCTTGGACCTTCTTATTGACGATGAAGCGCAGAAATTGCATCGGAATTAAATTCAAAAGGCACAATGCTGACTTAAGTACAAGAGGACTGACACTCTAACTTTCTATGATTTGAACCGCTCCTGAGAGTCCAGTTTTAGATTCCGATGCTTCAATTCAGGTTTACTGTATCCCTTGGACCTTCTTATTGACAATGAAACACAGAAATTGCATCCGAATTGAATACAAAAGGAACAATGCCGACTTAAGTACAAGAGGACTGTCACTCTAACTTTTTATGATTTGAACCTCTGCTGTGAGTCCAGTTTTAGATTCCGATGCTTCACTTCAGGCTTACTGTATACCTTGGACCTTCTTATTGACGATGAAGCACAGATATTACATCGGAATTAAATTCTAAAGCACAATGCGGACTTAAGTACAAGAGGACTGACACTCTAACTCTCTATGATTTCAACATACCCTGTGGTCCTGTTTTACATTCCGATGCTTCATTTCAGGTTTACTGTATCACTTGGACCTTCTTATTGACGATGACACACAGAAATTGCATATGAATTTAATACAAAAGGCACAATGCCGACTTAAGTACAAGAGGACTGACACTCTAACTTTCTATGACTTGAACCTCTCCTGTGAGTCCAGTTATAGATTCCGATGCTTCACTTCAGGTTTACTGTATACCTTGGACCTTCTTCATGACGATGAAGCGCAGAAATTGCATCGGAATTAAATTCAAAAGGCACAATGCCGACTTAAGTACAAGAGGACTGACACTCTAACTTTCTATGATTTGAACCGCTCGTGAGAGTCCAGTTTTAGATTCTGATGCTTCACTTCAGGTTTACAGTATCCCTTGGACCTTCTTAATGACGATGAAACACAGAAATTGCATCGGAATTAAATTCAAATGTCACAATGCCGACTTAAGTACAAGAGGACTGACACTCTAACTTTCTATTATTTGAACCCTCCTGTGAGCCCAGTTTTAGATTCCGATGCTTCACTTCAGGTTTACTGTATCCCTTGGACCTTCTTATTGACGATGAAACACAGAAATTGCATCCGAATTTAATACAAAAGGCACAATGCCGACTTAAGTGCAAGAGGACTGACACTTTAACTTTCTATGATTTGAACCTCTTCTGTGAGTCCAGTTTTAGATTCCGATGCTTCACTTCAGATTTACTGTATCCCTTGTACCTTCTTATTGACGATGAAACACAGAAATTTCATGGTAATTAAATTCAAAAGGCACAATGCCGACTTAAGTACAAGAGGACTGACACTCTAACATTCTATGATTTGAACCTCTCCTTTGAATCCAGTTTTAGATTCCGACGCTTCACTTCAGGTTTACTGTATCCCTTGGACCTTCTTATTGACGATGAAACACAAAAATTGCATCCGAATTTAAATCAAAAGGGACAATGCCGACTTAAGTACAAGGGGACTGACACTCTAACTTTCTATGATTTGAACCTCTCCTGTGAGTCCAGTTTTAGATTCCGATGCTTCACCTCAGATTTACTGTATCCCTTGTACCTTCTTATTGACGATGAAACACAGAAATCGCATCGGAATTAAATTCAAAAGGCGCAATGCCGACTTAAGTACAAGAGGACTGACACTCTAACATTCTATGATTTGAACCTCTTCTGTGAATCCAGTTTTAGATCCCGATGCTTCACTTCAGGTTTACTGTATCCCTTCGACTTTCTTATTGACGATGATGCACAGAAATTGTATCCGCATTTAATACAAAAGGCACAATGCCGACTTACGTACAAGAGGACTGACACTCTAACTTTCTATGACTTGAACCTCTCCTGTGAGTCGAGTTATAGATTCCGATGCTTCACTTCAGGTTTAATGTATACCTTGGACCTTCTTATGACGATGAAGCACAGATATTACATCGGAATTAAATTCAAAGGCACAATGCGGACTTAAGTACAAGAGGACTGACACTCTAACTTTCTATGACTTGAACCTCTCCTGTGAGTCCAGTTATAGATTCCGATGCTTCACTTCAGGTTTACTGTATACCTTGGACCTTCTTCATGACGATGAAGCGCAGAAATTGCATCGGAATTAAATTCAAAAGGCACAATGCCGACTTAAGTACAAGAGGACTGACACTCTAACTTTCTATGATTTGAACCGCTCCTGAGAGTCCAGTTTTAGATTCTGATGCTTCACTTCAGGTTTACAGTATCCCTTGGACCTTCTTAATGACGATGAAACACAGAAATTGCATCGGAATTAAATTCAAATGTCACAATGCCGACTTAAGTACAAGAGGACTGACACTCTAACTTTCTATGATTTGAACCTCACCTTTTAGTCCAGTTTTAGATTCCGATGCTTCACTTCAGGTTTACTGTATACCTCGGACCTTCTTATTGACGATGAAACACAGAAATTGCATCCAAATTTAATTCAAAAGGCACAATGCCGACTTAAGTACAAGGGGACTGACACTCTAACTTTCTCTGATTTGTACCTTTCCTGTGAGTCCAGTTTTAGATTCCGATGCTTCACTTCAGGTTTACTGAATACCATGGACGTTCTTATTGACGATGAAACACAGAAATTGCATCGGAATTAAATTCAAAATTCACAATGCCGACTTAAGTACAAGAGGACTGTCACTCTACCTTTGTATGATTTGAACCCCTCCTGTAAGTTCAGTTTTAGATTCCGTTGCTTCACTCCTGGTTTACTGTATACCTTGGACCCTCGTATTGACGATGAGGCACAGAAATTGCATCGGAATTAAATTCAAAAGGCACAATGACGACTTAAGTACAAGAGGACTGAGACTCTAACTTTCTATGATTTAAACCTCTCCTGTGAGTCCAGTTTTAGAAACCGATACTTCACTTCAGGTTTACTGTATACCTTGGACCTTCTTATTGACGATGAAACACAGAAATTGCATCGGAATTAAATTCAAAAGGCACAATGCCGACTTAAGTACAAGAGGACTGACACTATATCATTCTGTGATTTGTAACTCTCCTGTTAGCCCAGTTTTACATTCTGATGCTTCACTTCAGGTTTATTGTTTCCCTTGGTCCTTCTTATTGACGATGAAACACAGAAATTGCATCTGAATTTAATACAAAAGGCACCATGCCGACTTAAGTACAAGAAGACTGACACTCTAATTTTCTATGATTTGAACCTCTCCTGTGAGTCCAGTTTTAGATTCCGATGCTTCACTTCAGGTTTACTTATCCCTTGGACCTTCTTATTGACGATGAAACACAATAATTGCATCCGAATTTAATTCAAAATTCACAATGCCGCCTTAAGTACATTGGGACTGATACTCTAACTTTCTATGATTTGAACCTTTCCTGTGAGTCCAGTTTTAGATTCCGATGATTCCCTTCAGGTTTACTGTTTCCCTTGGACCTTCTTATTGACGATGAAACACAGAAATTGCATCCGGATTAAATACAAAAGGCACAATGCCGACTTAAGTACAGGAGGACTGACACTCTAATTTTCTATGATTTGAACCTCTCCTGTGAGTCCAGTTTTAGATTCCGATGCTTCACTTCAGGTTTACTGTATCCCTTGGACCTTCTTATTGACGATGAAACACAAAAATTGCATCCGAATTTAAAGCAAAAGGGACAATGCCGACTTAAGTACAAGGGGACTGACACTCTAACTTTCTATGATTTGAACCTCACCTTTTAGTCCAGTTTTAGATTCCGATGCTTCACTTCAGGTTTACTGTATACCTCGGACCTTCTTATTGACAATGAAACACAGAAATTGCATCCGAATTTAATACAAAGGGAACAATGCCTACTTAAGTACAAGAGGACTGACACTCTAACTTTTTATGATTTGAACCTCTGCTGTGAGTCCAGTTTTAGATTCCGATGCTTCACGTCAGGCTTACTCTATACCTTGGACCTTCTTATTGACGATGAAGCACAGAAATTACATCGGAATTAAATTCAAAAGCACAATGCGGACTTAGGTACAAGAGGATTGACACTCTAACTCTCTGTGATTTCAACATACCCTGTGGTCCTGTTTTACATTCCGATGCTTCATTTCAGGTTTACTGTATCACTTGGACCTTCTAATTGACGATGACACACAGAAATTGCATATGAATTTGATACAAAAGCCACAATGCCGACTTAAGTACAAGAGGAATGACACTCTAACTTTCTATGACTTGAACCTCTCCTGTGAGTCCAGTTATAGATTCCGATGCTTCACTTCAGGTTTACTGTATACCTTGGACCTTCTTATTGACGATGAAGCGCAGATATTGCATCGGAATTAAATTCAAAGGGCACAATGCCGACTTAAGTACAAGAGGACTGACACTCTAACTTTCTATGATTTGAACCTCTCCTGTGAGTCCAGTTTTAGATTCCGATGCTTCACTTCAGGTTTACTGTATCCCTTGGACCTTCTTATTGACGATGAAACACAGAAATTGCATCCGAATTTAATTCAAAAAGCACAATGCCGACTTAAGTACATGGGGACTGACACTCTAACTTTCTATGATTTGAACCTTTCCCGTGAGTCCAGTTATAGATTCCGATGCTTCACTTCGGTTTACTGTATCCCTTGGACCTTCTTATTAACAATGAAACACGGAAATTGCATCCGAATTTAATACAAGAGGAACAATGCCGACTTAAGTACAAGATTACTGACACTCTAACTTTCTATGACTTGAACCTCTCCTGTGAGTACAGTTATAGATTCCGATGCTTCACTTCAGGTTTACTGTATACCATGGACCTTCTTATTGACGATGAAGCGCAGATATTGCATCGGAATTAAATTCAAAAGGCACAATGCCGACTTAAGTACAAGAGGACTGACACTAACTTTCTATGATTTGAACCGCTCCTGAGAATCCAGTTTTAGATTATGATGCTTCACTTCATGTTTACTGTATCCCTTGGACCTTCTTATTGACGATGAAACACAGAAATTGCATCGGAATTAAATTCAAAAGTCACAATGCCGACTTAAGTACAAGAGGACTGACACTCTAACTTTCTATGATCTGAACGTGTCCTGTGAGTCCAGTTTTAGATTCCGATGCTTCACTTCAGGTTTACTGTATACCTTGGACCTTCTTATTGACGATGAAACACAGAAATTGCACCCGAATTTAATTCAAAAGTCACAATGCCGACTTAAGTACAAGGGGACTGACACTCTAACTTTCTCTGATTTGTACCTTTCCTGTGAGTCCAGCTTTAGATTCCGATGCTTCACTTCAGGTTTACTGAATCCCATGGACCTTCTTATTGACGATGAAACACAGAAATTGCATCGGAATTAAATTCAAAATTCACAATGCCGACTTAAGTACAAGAGGACTGTCACTCTAAATTTGTATGATTTGAACCCCTCCTGTAAGTTCAGTTTTAGATTCCGTTGCTTCACTCCTGGTTTACTGTATACCTTGGACCTTCGTATTGACGATGAGGCACAGAAATTGCATCGGAATTAAATTCAAAAGCACAATGACGACTTAAGTACAAGAGGACTGACACTCTAACTTTCTATGATTTAAACCTCTCTTGTGAGTCCAGTTTTAGATTCCGATGCTTCAATTCAGGTCTACTGTATCCCTTGGACCTTCTTATTGACGATGAAACACAGAAATTGCATCCGAATTGAATACAAAAGGAACAATGCCGACTTAAGTACAAGAGGACTGACACTCTAACTTTTTATGATTTGAACCTCTGATGTGAGTCCAGTTTTAGATTCCGATGCTTCACTTCAGGCTTACTGTATACCTTGGACCTTCTTATTGACGATGAAGCACAGATATTACATCGGAATTAAATTCAAAAGCACAATGCGGACTTAAGTACAAGAGGACTGACACTCTAACTCTCTATGATTTCAACATACCCTGTGGTCCTGTTTTACATTCCGATGCTTCATTTCAGGTTTACTGTATCACTTGGACCTTCTTATTGACGATGACACACAGAAATTGCATATGAATTTAATACAAAAGGCACAATGCCGACTTAAGTACAAGAGGACTGACACTCTAACTTTCTATGATTTGAACCGCTCCTGAGAGTCCAGTTTTAGATTCTGATGCTTCACTTCAGGTTTACAGTATCCCTTGGACCTTCTTAATGACGATGAAACACAGAAATTGCATCGGAATTAAATTCAAATGTCACAATGCCGACTTAAGTACAAGAGGACTGACACTCTAACTTTCTATGATTTGAACCTCACCTTTTAGTTCAGTTTTAGATTCCGATGCTTCACTTCAGGTTTACTGTATACCTTGGACCTTCTTATTGACGATGAAACACAGAAATTGCATCCAAATTTAATTCAAAAGGCACAATGCCGACTTAAGTACAAGGGGACTGACACTCTAACTTTCTCTGATTTGTACCTTTCCTGTGAGTCCAGTTTTAGATTCCGATGCTTCACTTCAGGTTTACTGATTCCCATGGACCTTCTTATTGACGATGAAACACAGAAATTGAATCGGAATTAAATTCAAAATTCACAATGCCGACTTAAGTACAAGAGGACTGTCACTCTACCTTTGTATGATTTGAACCCCTCCTGTAAGTTCAGTTTTAGATTCCGTTGCTTCACTCCTGGTTTACTGTATACCTTGGACCATCGTATTGACGATGAGGCACAGAAATTGCATCGGAATTAAATTCAAAAGGCACAATGACGACATAAGTACAAGAGGACTGAGACTCTAACTTTCTATGATTTAAACCTCTCCTGTGAGTCCAGTTTTAGAATCCGATACTTCACTTCAGGTTTACTGTATACCTTGGACCTTCTTATTGACGATGAAACACAGAAATTGCATCGGAATTAAATTCAAAA
The DNA here is from genome assembly GCF_021461395.2 of Schistocerca americana. Lineage (NCBI taxonomy): Eukaryota > Metazoa > Arthropoda > Insecta > Orthoptera > Acrididae > Schistocerca > Schistocerca americana. The sequence continues at coordinate 594,701,477 of NC_060124.1, read as the reverse complement.
GGCACAATGCCGACTTAAGTACAAGAGGACTGACACTCTATCATTCTGTGATTTGAAACTCTCCTGTTAGCCCAGTTTTACATTCTGATGCTTCACTTCAGGTTTATTGTTTCCCTTGGTCCTTCTTATTGACGATGAAACACAGAAATTGCATCTGAATTTAATACAAAAGGCACCATGCCGACTTAAGTACAAGAAGACTGACACTCTAATTTTCTATGATTTAAACCTCTCCTGTGAGTCCAGTTTTAGATTCCGATGCTTCACTTCAGGTTTACTTATCCCTTGGACCTTCTTATTGACGATGAAACACAATAATTGCATCCGAATTTAATTCAAAAGGCACAATGCCGCCTTAAGTACATTGGGACTGATACTCTAACTTTCTACGATTTGAACCTTTCCTGTGAGTCCAGTTTTAGATTCCGATGCACCACTTCAGGTTTACTGTATACCTTGGACGTTCTTATTGACGATGAAGCGCAAAACTTGCGTCGGAATTAAATTCAAAAGGCACAATGCCGACTTAAGTACAAGAGGACTGTCACTCTAACTTTCTATGATTTGAACCTCTCCTGTGAGTCCAGTTTTAGATTCCGATGCTTCAATTCAGGTTTACTGTATCCCTTGGACCTTCTTATTGACGATGAAACACAGAAATTGCATCCGAATTTAATTCAAAAAGCACAAGCCGACTTAAGTACATGGGGACTGACACTCTAACTTTCTACGATTTGAACCTTTCCTGTGAGTCCAGTTTTAGATTCCGATGCTTCACTTCAGGCTTACTGTATACCTTGGACCTTCTTATGACGATGAAGCACAGATATTACATCGGAATTAAATTCAAAGGCACAATGCGGACTTAAGTACAAGAGGACTGACACTCTAACTTTCTATGACTTGAACCTCTCCTGTGAGTCCAGTTATAGATTCCGATGCTTTACTTCAGGTTTACTGTACACCTTGGACCTTCTTCATGACGATGAAGCGCAGAAATTGCATCGGAATTAAATTCAAAAGGCACAATGCCGACTTAAGTACAAGAGGACTGACACTCTAACTTTCTATGATTTGAACCGCTCCTGAGAGTCCAGTTTTAGATTCTGATGCTTCACTTCAGGTTTACAGTATCCCTTGGACCTTCTTAATGACGATGAAACACAGAAATTGCATCGGAATTAAATTCAAATGTCACAATGCCGACTTAAGTACAAGAGGACTGACACTCTAACTTTCTATGATTTGAACCTCACCTTTTAGTCCAGTTTTAGATTCCGATGCTTCACTTCAGGTTTACTGTATACCTCGGACCTTCTTATTGACGATGAAACACAGAAATTGCATCCAAATTTAATTCAAAAGGCACAATGCCGACTTAAGTACAAGGGGACTGACACTCTAACTTTCTCTGATTTGTACCTTTCCTGTGAGTCCAGTTTTAGATTCCGATGCTTCACTTCAGGTTTACTGAATACCATGGACGTTCTTATTGACGATGAAACACAGAAATTGCATCGGAATTAAATTCAAAATTCACAATGCCGACTTAAGTACAAGAGGACTGTCACTCTACCTTTGTATGATTTGAACCCCTCCTGTAAGTTCAGTTTTAGATTCCGTTGCTTCACTCCTGGTTTACTGTATACCTTGGACCTTCGTATTGACGATGAGGCACAGAAATTGCATCGGAATTAAATTCAAAAGGCACAATGACGACTTAAGTACAAGAGGACTGAGACTCTAACTTTCTATGATTTAAACCTCTCCTGTGAGTCCAGTTTTAGAAACCGATACTTCACTTCAGGTTTACTGTATACCTTGGACCTTCTTATTGACGATGAAACACAGATATTGCATCGGAATTAAATTCAAAAGGCACAATGCCGACTTAAGTACAAGAGGACTGACACTATATCATTCTGTGATTTGTAACTCTCCTGTTAGCCCAGTTTTACATTCTGATGCTTCACTTCAGGTTTATTGTTTCCCTTGGTCCTTCTTATTGACGATGAAACACAATAATTGCATCCGAATTTAATTCAAAATTCACAATGCCGCCTTAAGTACATTGGGACTGATACTCTAACTTTCTATGATTTGAACCTTTCCTGTGAGTCCAGTTTTAGATTCCGATGATTCCCTTCAGGTTTACTGTTTCCCTTGGACCTTCTTATTGACGATGAAACACAGAAATTGCATCCGGATTAAATACAAAAGGCACAATGCCGACTTAAGTACAGGAGGACTGACACTCTAATTTTCTATGATTTGAACCTCTCCTGTGAGTCCAGTTTTAGATTCCGATGCTTCACTTCAGGTTTACTGTATCCCTTGGACCTTCTTATTGACGATGAAACACAAAAATTGCATCCGAATTTAAAGCAAAAGGGACAATGCCGACTTAAGTACAAGGGGACTGACACTCTAACTTTCTATGATTTGAACCTCACCTTTTAGTCCAGTTTTAGATTCCGATGCTTCACTTCAGGTTTACTGTATACCTCGGACCTTCTTATTGACAATGAAACACAGAAATTGCATCCGAATTTAATACAAAGGGAACAATGCCTACTTAAGTACAAGAGGACTGACACTCTAACTTTTTATGATTTGAACCTCTGCTGTGAGTCCAGTTTTAGATTCCGATGCTTCACGTCAGGCTTACTGTATACCTTGGACCTTCTTATTGACGATGAAGCACAGAAATTACATCGGAATTAAATTCAAAAGCACAATGCGGACTTAGGTACAAGAGGATTGACACTCTAACTCTCTGTGATTTCAACATACCCTGTGGTCCTGTTTTACATTCCGATGCTTCATTTCAGGTTTACTGTATCACTTGGACCTTCTAATTGACGATGACACACAGAAATTGCATATGAATTTGATACAAAAGCCACAATGCCGACTTAAGTACAAGAGGACTGACACTCTAACTTTCTATGACTTGAACCTCTCCTGTGAGTCCAGTTATAGATTCCGATGCTTCACTTCAGGTTTACTGTATACCTTGGACCTTCTTATTGACGATGAAGCGCAGATATTGCATCGGAATTAAATTCAAAGGGCACAATGCCGACTTAAGTACAAGAGGACTGACACTCTAACTTTCTATGATTTGAACCTCTCCTGTGAGTCCAGTTTTAGATTCCGATGCTTCACTTCAGGTTTACTGTATCCCTTGGACCTTCTTATTGACGATGAAACACAGAAATTGCATCCGAATTTAATTCAAAAAGCACAATGCCGACTTAAGTACATGGGGACTGACACTCTAACTTTCTATGATTTGAACCTTTCCCGTGAGTCCAGTTATAGATTCCGATGCTTCACTTCGGTTTACTGTATCCCTTGGACCTTCTTATTAACAATGAAACACGGAAATTGCATCCGAATTTAATACAAGAGGAACAATGCCGACTTAAGTACAAGATTACTGACACTCTAACTTTCTATGACTTGAACCTCTCCTGTGAGTACAGTTATAGATTCCGATGCTTCACTTCAGGTTTACTGTATACCATGGACCTTCTTATTGACGATGAAGCGCAGATATTGCATCGGAATTAAATTCAAAAGGCACAATGCCGACTTAAGTACAAGAGGACTGACACTAACTTTCTATGATTTGAACCGCTCCTGAGAATCCAGTTTTAGATTATGATGCTTCACTTCATGTTTACTGTATCCCTTGGACCTTCTTATTGACGATGAAACACAGAAATTGCATCGGAATTAAATTCAAAAGTCACAATGCCGACTTAAGTACAAGAGGACTGACACTCTAACTTTCTATGATCTGAACGTGTCCTGTGAGTCCAGTTTTAGATTCCGATGCTTCACTTCAGGTTTACTGTATACCTTGGACCTTCTTATTGACGATGAAACACAGAAATTGCATCCGAATTTAATTCAAAAGTCACAATGCCGACTTAAGTACAAGGGGACTGACACTCTAACTTTCTCTGATTTGTACCTTTCCTGTGAGTCCAGCTTTAGATTCCGATGCTTCACTTCAGGTTTACTGAATCCCATGGACCTTCTTATTGATGATGAAACACAGAAATTGCATCGGAATTAAATTCAAAATTCACAATGCCGACTTAAGTACAAGAGGACTGTCACTCTAAATTTGTATGATTTGAACCCCTCCTGTAAGTTCAGTTTTAGATTCCGTTGCTTCACTCCTGGTTTACTGTATACCTTGGACCTTCGTATTGACGATGAGGCACAGAAATTGCATCGGAATTAAATTCAAAAGCACAATGACGACTTAAGTACAAGAGGACTGACACTCTAACTTTCTATGATTTAAACCTCTCTTGTGAGTCCAGTTTTAGATTCCGATGCTTCAATTCAGGTTTACTGTATCCCTTGGACCTTCTTATTGACGATGAAACACAGAAATTGCATCCGAATTGAATACAAAAGGAACAATGCCGACTTAAGTACAAGAGGACTGACACTCTAACTTTTTATGATTTGAACCTCTGATGTGAGTCCAGTTTTAGATTCCGATGCTTCACTTCAGGCTTACTGTATACCTTGGACCTTCTTATTGACGATGAAGCACAGATATTACATCGGAATTAAATTCAAAAGCACAATACGGACTTAAGTACAAGAGGACTGACACTCTAACTCTCTATGATTTCAACATACCCTGTGGTCCTGTTTTACATTCCGATGCTTCATTTCAGGTTTACTGTATCACTTGGACCTTCTTATTGACGATGACACACAGAAATTGCATATGAATTTAATACAAAAGGCACAATGCCGACTTAAGTACAAGAGGACTGACACTCTAACTTTCTATGATTTGAACCGCTCCTGAGAGTCCAGTTTTAGATTCTGATGCTTCACTTCAGGTTTACAGTATCCCTTGGACCTTCTTAATGACGATGAAACACAGAAATTGCATCGGAATTAAATTCAAATGTCACAATGCCGACTTAAGTACAAGAGGACTGACACTCTAACTTTCTATGATTTGAACCTCACCTTTTAGTTCAGTTTTAGATTCCGATGCTTCACTTCAGGTTTACTGTATACCTTGGACCTTCTTATTGACGATGAAACACAGAAATTGCATCCAAATTTAATTCAAAAGGCACAATGCCGACTTAAGTACAAGGTGACTGACACTCTAACTTTCTCTGATTTGTACCTTTCCTGTGAGTCCAGTTTTAGATTCCGATGCTTCACTTCAGGTTTACTGATTCCCATGGACCTTCTTATTGACGATGAAACACAGAAATTGAATCGGAATTAAATTCAAAATTCACAATGCCGACTTAAGTACAAGAGGACTGTCACTCTACCTTTGTATGATTTGAACCCCTCCTGTAAGTTCAGTTTTAGATTCCGTTGCTTCACTCCTGGTTTACTGTATACCTTGGACCATCGTATTGACGATGAGGCACAGAAATTGCATCGGAATTAAATTCAAAAGGCACAATGACGACATAAGTACAAGAGGACTGAGACTCTAACTTTCTATGATTTAAACCTCTCCTGTGAGTCCAGTTTTAGAATCCGATACTTCACTTCAGGTTTACTGTATACGTTGGACCTTCTTATTGACGATGAAACACAGAAATTGCATCGGAATTAAATTCAAAAGGCACAATGCCGACTTAAGTACAAGAGGACTGACACTCTATCATTCTGTGATTTGAAACTCTCCTGTTAGCCCAGTTTTACATTCTGATGCTTCACTTCAGGTTTATTGTTTCCCTTGGTCCTTCTTATTGACGATGAAACACAGAAATTGCATCTGAATTTAATACAAAAGGCACCATGCCGACTTAAGTACAAGAAGACTGACACTCTAATTTTCTATGATTTAAACCTCTCCTGTGAGTCCAGTTTTAGATTCCGATGCTTCACTTCAGGTTTACTTATCCCTTGGACCTTCTTATTGACGATGAAACACAATAATTGCATCCGAATTTAATTCAAAAGGCACAATGCCGCCTTAAGTACATTGGGACTGATACTCTAACTTTCTATGATTTGAACCTTTCCTGTGAGTCCAGTTTTAGATTCCGATGATTCCCTTCAGGTTTACTGTTTCCCTTGGACCTTCTTATTGACGATGAAACACAGAAATTGAATCCGGATTAAATACAAAAGGCACAATGCCGACTTAAGTACAGGAGGACTGACACTCAAATTTTCTATGATTTGAACCTCTCCTGTGAGTCCACTTTTAGATTCCGATGCTTCACTTCGGTTTACTGTATCCTTGGACCTTCTTATTGACAATGAAACACAGAAATTTCATCCGAATTTAATACAAAAGGAACAATGCCGACTTAAGTACAAGAGGACTGACACTCTAACTTTTTACGATTTGAACCTCTGCTGTGAGTCCAGTTTTAGATTCCGATGCTTCACGTCAGGCTTACTGTATACCTTGGACCTTCTTATTGACGATGAAGCACAGAAATTACATCGGAATTAAATTCAAAAGCACAATGCGGACTTAGGTACAAGAGGACTGACACACTAACTCTCTGTGATTTCAACATACCCTGTGGTCCTGTTTTACATTCCGATGCTTCATTTCAGGTTTACAGTATCACTTGGACCTTCTAATTGACGATGACACACAGAAATTGCATATGAATTTGATACAAAAGGCACAATGCCGACTTAAGTACAAGAGGACTGACACTCTAACTTTCTATGACTTGAACCTCTCCTGTGAGTCCAGTTATAGATTCCGATGCTTCACTTCAGGTTTACTGTATACCTTGGACCTTCTTATTGACGATGAAGCGCAGATATTGCATCGGAATTAAATTCAAAGGGCACAATGCCGACTTAAGTACAAGAGGACTGACACTCTAACTTTCTATGATTTGAACCTCTCCTGTGAGTCCAGTTTTAGATTCCGATGCTTCACTTCAGGTTTACTGTATCCCTTGGACCTTCTTATTGACGATGAAACACAGAAATTGCATCCGAATTTAATTCAAAAGGCACAATGCCGACTGAAGTACATGGGGACTGACACTCTAACTTTCTATGATTTGAACCTTTCCCGTGAGTCCAATTATAGATTCCGATGCTTCACTTCGGTTTACTGTATCCCTTGGACCTTCTTATTGACAATGAAACACGGAAATTGCATCCGAATTTAATACAAAAGGAACAATGCCGACTTAAGTACAAGAGGACTAACACTCTAATTTTTTATGATTTGAACCTCTGCTGTGAGTCCAGTTTTAGATTCCGATGCTTCACTTCAGGCTTACTGTATACCTTGGACATTCTTATTGACGATGAAGCGCAGATATTGCATCGGAATTAAATTCAAAAGGCACAATGCCGACCTAAAGTACAAGAGGACTGACACTAACTTTCTATGATTTGAACCACTCCTGAGAATCCAGTTTTAGATTCTGATGCTTCACTTCATGTTTACTGTATCCCTTGGACCTTCTTATTGACGATGAAACACAGAAATTGCATCGGAATTAAATTCAAATGTCACAAAGCCGACTTAAGTACAAGAGGACTGACACTCTAACTTTCTATGATCTGAACCTCTCCTGTGAGTCCAGTTTTAGATTCCGATGCTTCACTTCAGGTTTACTGTATACCTTGGACCTTCTTATTGACGATGAAACACAGAAATTGCATCCGAATTTAATTCAAAAGTCACAATGCCGACTTAAGTACAAGGGGACTGACACTCTAACTTTCTCTGATTTGTACCTTTCCTGTGAGTCCAGTTTTAGATTCCGATGCTTCACTTCAGGTTTACTGTATCCCTTGGACCTTCTTACTGACAATGAAACACGGAAATTGCATCCGAATTTAATACAAAAGGAACAATGCCGACTTAAGTACAAGAGGACTAACACTCTAATTTTTTATGATTTGAACCTCTGCTGTGAGTCCAATTATAGATTCCGATGCTTCACTTCAGGTTTACTTATCCCTTGGACGTTCTTATTGACGATGAAACACAATAATTGCATCCGAATTTAATTCAAAAGGCAAAATGCCGCCTTAAGTACATGGGGACTGATACTCTAACTTTCTATGATTTGAACCTTTCCTGTGAGTCCAGTTTTAGATTCCGATGATTCCCTTCAGGTTTACTGTTTCCCTTGGCCTTCTTATTGACGATGAAACACAGAAACTGCATCCGGATTAAATACAAAAGGCACAATGCCGACTTAAGTACAAGAGGACTGACACTCTAACTTTCTTTGACTTGAACCTCTCTTGTGAGTCCAGTTATAGGTTCCGATGCTTCACTTCAGGTTTACTGTATACCTTGGACCTTCTTATTGACGATGAAGCGCAGATATTGCATCGGAATTAAATTCAAAAGGAACAATGCCGACCTAAAGTACAAGAGGACTGACACTAACTTTCTATGATTTGAACCACTCCTGAGAATCCAGTTTTAGATTCTGATGCTTCACTTCATGTTTACTGTATCCCTTGGACCTTCTTATTGACGATGAAACACAGAAATTGCATCGGAATTAAATTCAAATGTCACAAAGCCGACTTAAGTACAAGAGGACTGACACTCTAACTTTCTATGATCTGAACCTCTCCTGTGAGTCCAGTTTTAGATTCCGATGCTTCACTTCAGGTTTACTGTATACCTTGGACCTTCTTATTGACGATGAAACACAGAAATTGCATCCGAATTTAATTCAAAAGTCACAATGCCGACTTAAGTACAAGGGGACTGACACTCTAACTTTCTCTGATTTGTACCTTTCCTGTGAGTCCAGTTTTAGATTCCGATGCTTCACTTCAGGTTTACTGAATCCCATGGACCTTCTTACTGACGATGAAACACAGAAATTGCATCGGAATTAAAATCAAAATTCACAATGCCGACTTAAGTACAAGAGGACTGACACTCTACCTTTGTATGATTTGAACCCCTCCAGTAAGTTCAGTTTTAGATTCCGTTGCTTCACTCCTGGTTTACTGTATACCTTGGACCTTCCTATTGACGATGAAGCACCGAAATTGCATCGGAATTAAATTCAAAAGGCACAATGACGACTTAAGTACAAGAGGACTGACACTCTAATTTTCTATGATTTGAACCTCTCCTGTGAGTCCAGTTCTAGATTCCGATGCTTCACTTCAGGTTTACTGTATACCTTGGACCTTCTTATTGACGATGAAACACAGAAATTGCATCGGAATTAAATTCAAAAGGCACAATGCCGACTTAAGTACAAGAGGACAGACACTCTATCATTCTGTGATTTGAAACTCTCCTGTTAGCCCAGTTTTACATTCTGATGCTTCACTTCAGGTTTATTGTTTCCCTTGGTCCTTCTTATTGATGATGAAACACAGAAATTGCATCTGAATTTAATACAAAAGGCACCATGCCAACTTAAGTACAAGAGGACTGACACTCTAATTTTCTATGATTTGAACCTCTCCTGTGAGTCCAGTTTTAGATTCCGATGCTTCACTTCAGGTTTACTGTATCCCTTGGACCTTCTTATTGACGATGAAACACAATAATTGCATCCGAATTTAATTCAAAAGCTACAATGCCGACTTAAGTACAAGGGGACTGACTCTCTAACATTCTATGATTTGAACCTTTCCTGTGATTCCAGTTTTATATTCCGATGCTTCACTTCAGGTTCACTGTATCCCTTGGACCTTCTTTTTGACGAAGAAATACAGAAATTGCATCCGAATTTAATACGAAAGGCACAATGCCGACATAAGAACAAGAGGACTGACACTCTAACTTTTTATGATTTGAACCTCTGTTGTGAGTCCAGTTTTAGATTCCGATGCCTCACTTCAGATTACTGTATACCTTGGACCTTCTTATTGACGATGAACCACAGAAATTGCATCGGAATTAAATTGAAAAGGCACAATGCGGACTTAAGTACAAGAGGACTGACACTCTAACTTTCTATGTTTTGAACACCTCCTGTGAGTGCAGTTTTAGATTCCGATGCTTCACTTCAGGTTCACTGTATCCCTTGGACCTTCCTATTGACGATGAAACACAGAAATTGCATCCGAATTTAATACAAAAGGCACAATGCCGACTTAAGTACAAGAGGACTGACACTCAAACTTTCTATTATTTGAACCTTTCCTGTGAGTCCAGTTTTAGATTCCGATGCTTCGCTTCAGGTTTACTGTATACCTTGGACCTTCTTATTGACGGCGAAACACAGAAATTGCATCGGAATTAAATTCAAGAGGCACAATGCCGACTTAAGTACAAGAGGACTGACCCTCTAACTTTCTATGATCTGAACCTCTCCTGTGAGTCCAGTTTTAGATACCGATGCTTCACTTCAGGTTTACTGTATCCCTTCGACCTTCTTATTGACGACGAAACACAGAATTTGCATCCGAATCTAATACAAAAGGCACAACGCTGACTTAAGTACAAGAGAACTCACACTCTAACTTTCTATGATCTGAACCTCTCCTGTGAGTCCACTTTTAGATTCCGATGCTTCACTTCAGGTTTACTGTACCCCTTGCACCTTCTTATTGACGATGAAACACAGAAATTGCACGGAATAAAATTCAAAAGGCACAATGCCGACTTAAGTACAAGAGGACTCACACTCTAACTTTCTATGACTTGAACCTCTCCTGTGAGTCCTGTTTTAGATTCCGATGCTTCACTTCTGGTTTACTGTACCCTTGGACCTTCTTATTGACGGCGAAACACAGAAATTGCATCCGAATTTAATACAAAAGGCACAAGGCCGACTTAAGTACAAGAGGACTGACACTCTAACTTTCTATGATTTAGACCTCTCCTGTGAGTCCAGTTTTAGATTCCGATGCTTCACTTCAGGTTTACTGTATACCTTGGACCTTCTTATTGACGGCGAAACACAGAAATTGCATCGGAATTAGATTCAAAAGGCACAATGCGGACTTAAGTACAAGAGGACTGACACTCTAACTTTCTATGTTTTGAACACCTCCTGTGAGTGCAGTTTTAGATTCCGATGCTTCACTTCAGGTTCACTGTATCCCTTGGACCTTCCTATTGACGATGAAACACAGAAATTGCATCCGAATTTAATACAAAAGGTACAATGCCGACTTAAGTACAAGAGGACTGACACTCTAACTTTCTATGATATGAACCTCTCCTGTTAGTCCAGTTTTAGATTCCGATGCTTCACTTCAGGTTTACTGTACCCCTTGCACCTTCTTATTGACGATGAAACACAGAAATTGCACCGAATAAAATTCAAAAGGCACAATGCCGACTTAAGTACAAGAGGACTCACACTCTAACTTTCTATGATTTGAACCTCTCCTGTGAGTCCTGTTTTAGATTCCGATGCTTCACTTCAGGTTTACTGTATACCTTGGACCTTCTTATTGACGGCGAAACACAGAAATTGCATCGGAAATAGATTCAAAAGGCACAATGCCGACTTAAGTACAAGAGGACTGACACTCTAACTTTCTATGATTTGAACCTCTCCTGTGAGTCCAGTTTTAGATTCCGATACTTCCCTTCAGGTTTACTGTATCCCTTGGACCTTCTTATTGACGATAGAACACATAAATTGCATCCGACTTTAATACAAAAGGCAGAATGATGACTTAAGTACAAGAGGACAGACACTCTAAATTTCAATGATAGGAACCGCTCCGGTGAGTCCAGATTTAGATTTCAATGCTTGACTTCAGGTTTACTGTATCCCTTGGACCATCATAATGACAATGAAATACAGAAATTGCATCCGAATTTACTACAAAAGGCACAATGCCGACTTACGTACAAGAGGGCTGACACTATAACTTTCTGTGATTTGAACCTCTCCTGTGAGTCCAGTATTAGATTCTGATGCTTCACTTCAGGTTTACTGTTTCCCTTGGACCTTCTTATTGACGATGAAACACAGAAATTGCATCCGAATTTAATACAAAAGGCACAATGCCGACTTAAGTACAAGAGGACTGACACTCTAACTTTCTATGATTTGAACCTTCCTGTGAGTCCAGTTTTAGATTCCGATGCTTCACTTCAGGTTTACTGTATCCCTTGGACCTTCTTATTGACGATGGAACACAGAAATTGCATCCGAATTTAATACAAAAGGCACAATGCCAACTTAAGTACAAGAGGACTGACACTTTAACTTTCTATGATTTGAACCTCCTCTGTGAGTCCAGTTTTAGATTCCGATGCTTCACTTCAGATTTACTGTATCCCTTGTACCTTCTTATTGACGATGAAACACAGAAATTGCATCGGAATTAAATTCAAATGTCACAAAGCCGACTTAAGTACAAGAGGACTGACACTCTAACTTTCTATGATCTGAACCTCTCCTGTGAGTCCAGTTTTAGATTCCGATGCTTCACTTCAGGTTTACTGTATACCTTGGACCTTCTTATTGACGATGAAACACAGAAATTGCATCCGAATTTAATTCAAAAGTCACAATGCCGACTTAAGTACAAGGGGACTGACACTCTAACTTTCTCTGATTTGTACCTTTCCTGTGAGTCCAGTTTTAGATTCCGATGCTTCACTTCAGGTTTACTGAATCCCATGGACCTTCTTACTGACGATGAAACACAGAAATTGCATCGGAATTAAAATCAAAATTCACAATGCCGACTTAAGTACAAGAGGACTGACACTCTACCTTTGTATGATTTGAACCCCTCCAGTAAGTTCAGTTTTAGATTCCGTTGCTTCACTCCTGGTTTACTGTATACCTTGGACCTTCCTATTGACGATGAAGCACCGAAATTGCATCGGAATTAAATTCAAAAGGCACAATGACGACTTAAGTACAAGAGGACTGACACTCTAATTTTCTATGATTTGAACCTCTCCTGTGAGTCCAGTTCTAGATTCCGATGCTTCACTTCAGGTTTACTGTATACCTTGGACCTTCTTATTGACGATGAAACACAGAAATTGCATCGGAATTAAATTCAAAAGGCACAATGCCGACTTAAGTACAAGAGGACAGACACTCTATCATTCTGTGATTTGAAACTCTCCTGTTAGCCCAGTTTTACATTCTGATGCTTCACTTCAGGTTTATTGTTTCCCTTGGTCCTTCTTATTGATGATGAAACACAGAAATTGCATCTGAATTTAATACAAAAGGCACCATGCCAACTTAAGTACAAGAGGACTGACACTCTAATTTTCTATGATTTGAACCTCTCCTGTGAGTCCAGTTTTAGATTCCGATGCTTCACTTCAGGTTTACTGTATCCCTTGGACCTTCTTATTGACGATGAAACACAATAATTGCATCCGAATTTAATTCAAAAGCTACAATGCCGACTTAAGTACAAGGGGACTGACTCTCTAACATTCTATGATTTGAACCTTTCCTGTGATTCCAGTTTTATATTCCGATGCTTCACTTCAGGTTCACTGTATCCCTTGGACCTTCTTTTTGACGAAGAAATACAGAAATTGCATCCGAATTTAATACGAAAGGCACAATGCCGACATAAGAACAAGAGGACTGACACTCTAACTTTTTATGATTTGAACCTCTGTTGTGAGTCCAGTTTTAGATTCCGATGCCTCACTTCAGATTACTGTATACCTTGGACCTTCTTATTGACGATGAACCACAGAAATTGCATCGGAATTAAATTGAAAAGGCACAATGCGGACTTAAGTACAAGAGGACTGACACTCTAACTTTCTATGTTTTGAACACCTCCTGTGAGTGCAGTTTTAGATTCCGATGCTTCACTTCAGGTTCACTGTATCCCTTGGACCTTCCTATTGACGATGAAACACAGAAATTGCATCCGAATTTAATACAAAAGGCACAATGCCGACTTAAGTACAAGAGGACTGACACTCAAACTTTCTATTATTTGAACCTTTCCTGTGAGTCCAGTTTTAGATTCCGATGCTTCGCTTCAGGTTTACTGTATACCTTGGACCTTCTTATTGACGGCGAAACACAGAAATTGCATCGGAATTAAATTCAAGAGGCACAATGCCGACTTAAGTACAAGAGGACTGACCCTCTAACTTTCTATGATCTGAACCTCTCCTGTGAGTCCAGTTTTAGATACCGATGCTTCACTTCAGGTTTACTGTATCCCTTCGACCTTCTTATTGACGACGAAACACAGAATTTGCATCCGAATCTAATACAAAAGGCACAACGCTGACTTAAGTACAAGAGAACTCACACTCTAACTTTCTATGATCTGAACCTCTCCTGTGAGTCCACTTTTAGATTCCGATGCTTCACTTCAGGTTTACTGTACCCCTTGCACCTTCTTATTGACGATGAAACACAGAAATTGCACGGAATAAAATTCAAAAGGCACAATGCCGACTTAAGTACAAGAGGACTCACACTCTAACTTTCTATGACTTGAACCTCTCCTGTGAGTCCTGTTTTAGATTCCGATGCTTCACTTCTGGTTTACTGTACCCTTGGACCTTCTTATTGACGGCGAAACACAGAAATTGCATCCGAATTTAATACAAAAGGCACAAGGCCGACTTAAGTACAAGAGGACTGACACTCTAACTTTCTATGATTTAGACCTCTCCTGTGAGTCCAGTTTTAGATTCCGATGCTTCACTTCAGGTTTACTGTATACCTTGGACCTTCTTATTGACGGCGAAACACAGAAATTGCATCGGAATTAGATTCAAAAGGCACAATGCGGACTTAAGTACAAGAGGACTGACACTCTAACTTTCTATGTTTTGAACACCTCCTGTGAGTGCAGTTTTAGATTCCGATGCTTCACTTCAGGTTCACTGTATCCCTTGGACCTTCCTATTGACGATGAAACACAGAAATTGCATCCGAATTTAATACAAAAGGTACAATGCCGACTTAAGTACAAGAGGACTGACACTCTAACTTTCTATGATATGAACCTCTCCTGTTAGTCCAGTTTTAGATTCCGATGCTTCACTTCAGGTTTACTGTACCCCTTGCACCTTCTTATTGACGATGAAACACAGAAATTGCACCGAATAAAATTCAAAAGGCACAATGCCGACTTAAGTACAAGAGGACTCACACTCTAACTTTCTATGATTTGAACCTCTCCTGTGAGTCCTGTTTTAGATTCCGATGCTTCACTTCAGGTTTACTGTATACCTTGGACCTTCTTATTGACGGCGAAACACAGAAATTGCATCGGAAATAGATTCAAAAGGCACAATGCCGACTTAAGTACAAGAGGACTGACACTCTAACTTTCTATGATTTGAACCTCTCCTGTGAGTCCAGTTTTAGATTCCGATACTTCCCTTCAGGTTTACTGTATCCCTTGGACCTTCTTATTGACGATAGAACACATAAATTGCATCCGACTTTAATACAAAAGGCAGAATGATGACTTAAGTACAAGAGGACAGACACTCTAAATTTCAATGATAGGAACCGCTCCGGTGAGTCCAGATTTAGATTTCAATGCTTGACTTCAGGTTTACTGTATCCCTTGGACCATCATAATGACAATGAAATACAGAAATTGCATCCGAATTTACTACAAAAGGCACAATGCCGACTTACGTACAAGAGGGCTGACACTATAACTTTCTGTGATTTGAACCTCTCCTGTGAGTCCAGTATTAGATTCTGATGCTTCACTTCAGGTTTACTGTTTCCCTTGGACCTTCTTATTGACGATGAAACACAGAAATTGCATCCGAATTTAATACAAAAGGCACAATGCCGACTTAAGTACAAGAGGACTGACACTCTAACTTTCTATGATTTGAACCTTCCTGTGAGTCCAGTTTTAGATTCCGATGCTTCACTTCAGGTTTACTGTATCCCTTGGACCTTCTTATTGACGATGGAACACAGAAATTGCATCCGAATTTAATACAAAAGGCACAATGCCAACTTAAGTACAAGAGGACTGACACTTTAACTTTCTATGATTTGAACCTCCTCTGTGAGTCCAGTTTTAGATTCCGATGCTTCACTTCAGATTTACTGTATCCCTTGTACCTTCTTATTGACGATGAAACACAGAAATTGCATCGGAACTAAATTCAAAAGGCTCAATGCCGACTTAAGTACAAGAGGACTGACACTCTAACATTCTATGATTTGAACCTCTCCTGTGAGTCTAGTTTTAGATTCCGATGCTTCATTTCAGGTTTACTGTATCCCTTCGACCTTCTTATTGACGATGATGCACAGAAATTGCATCCGCATTTAATACAAAAGGCACAATGCCGACTTAAGTGCAAGAGGACTGACACTGTAATTTTCTATGATTTGAACCTCTCCTGTGAGTCCAGTTTTAGATTCCGATGCTTCACATCAGGTTTACTGTACCCCTTGGAGCTTATTATTGACGATGAAACACAGAAATCGCATCCGAATTTAATACAAAAAGCACAATGCCGACTTAAGTACAAGAGGACTGACACTCTAACTTTCTATGATTTGAACCTTCCTGTGAGTCCAGATTTAGATTCCGATGCTTCACTTCAGGTTTACTGTATCCCTTGGACCTTCTTATTGACGATGAAACACAGAAATTGCATCCGAATTTAATACAAAAGGCACAATGCCGACTTATGTACAAGAGGACTGACACTTTAACTTTCTATGATTTGAACCTCTTCTGTGAGTCCAGTTTTAGATTCAGATGCTTCACTTCAGATTTACTGTATCCCTTGTACCTTCTTATTGACGATGAAACACAGAAATTGCACCGGTATTAAATTCAAAAAGCACAATGCCGACTTAAGTACAAGAGGACTGACACTCTAACATTCTATGCTCTGAACCTCTCCTGTGAATCCAGTTTTAGATTCCGATGCTTCACTTCAGGTTTACTGTATCCCTTCGACCTTCTTATTGACGATGATGCATAGAAATTGCATCCGTATTTAATACAAAAGGCACAATGCCGACGTAAGTACAAGAGGACTGACACTCTAATTTTCTATGATTTGAACCTCTCCTGTGAGTCCAGTTTTAGATTCCGATGCTTCACTTCAGGTTTACTGTATCCCTTGGACCTTCTTATTGACGATGAAACACAAAAATTGCATCCGAATTTAAATCAAAAGGGACAATGCCGACTTAAGTACAAGGGGACTGACACTCTATTTTTCTATAATTTGAACCTCTCCTGTGAGTCCAGTTTTAGATTCCGATGCCCCACTTCAGGTTTACTGTATACCTTGGACCTTCTTATTGACGATGAAGCGCAAAACTTGCGTCGGAATTAAATTCAGAAGGCACAATGCCGACTTAAGTACAAGAGGACTGACACTCTAACTTTCTATGATTTGAACCTCTCCTGTGAGTCCTGTTTTAGATTCCGATGCTTCACCTCAGATTTACTGTATCACTTGTACCTTCCTATTGACGATGAAACACAGAAATTGCATCGGAATTAAATTCAGAAGGCACAATGCCGACTTAAGTACAAGAGGACTGACACTCTAACATTCTATGATTTGAACCTCTGCTGTGAATCCAGTTTTAGAATCCGATGCTTCACTTCAGGTTCACTGTATCCCTTCGACCTTCTTATTGACGATGATGCACAGAAATTGTATCCGCATTTAATACAAAAGGCACAATGCCGACTTAAGTACAAGAGGACTGACACTCTAACTTTCTATGACTTGAACCTCTCCTGTGAGTCGAGTTATAGATTCCGATGCTTCACTTCAGGGTTACTGTATACCTTGGACCGTCTTATTGTCGATGAAGCGCAGAAATTGATTCGGAATTAAACTCAAAAGGCACAATGCCGACTTAAGTACAAGAGGACTGACACTCTAACTTTCTATGATTTGAACCGCTCCTGAGAGTCCACTTTTAGATTCTGATGCTTCACTTCAGGTTTACAGTATCCCTTGGACCTTCTTATTGACGATGAAAAACAGAAATTGCATCGGAATTAAATTCAAAAGTAACAATGCCGACTTAAGTACAAGAGGACCGACACTCTAACTTTCTATGATTTGAACCTCTCCTTTGAGTCCAGTTTTAGATTCCGATGCTTCACTTCAGGTTTACTGTATACCTTGGACCTTCTTATTGACGATGAAACACAGAAATTGCATCCGAATTTAATTCAAAAGGCACAATGCCGACTTAAGTACAAGGGGACTGACACTCTAACTTTCTCTGATTTGTATCTTTCCTGTGAGTCCAGTTTTAGATTCCGATGCTTCACTTCAGGTTTACTGAATCCCATGGACCTTCTTATTGACGATGAAACACAGAAATTGCATCGGAATTAAATTCAAAATTCACAATGCCGACTTAAGTACAAGAGGACTGTCACTCTACCTTTGTATGATTTGAACCCCTCCTGTAAGTTCAGTTTTAGATTCCGATGCTTCACTCCTGGTTTACTGTATACCTTGGACCTTCGTATTGACGATGAGGCACAGAAATTGCTTCGGAATTAAATTCAAAAGGCACAATGACGACTTAAGTACAAGAGGACTGACACTCTAACTTTCTATGATTTAAACCTCTCCTGTGAGTCCAGTTTTAGATTCCGATTCTTCACTTCAGGTTTACTGTATACCTTGGACCTTCTTATTGACGATGATGCACAGAAATTGTATCCGCATTTAATACAAAAGGCACAATGCCGACTTAAGTACAAGAGGACTGACACTCTAACTTTCTATGACTTGAACCTCTCCTGTGAGTCGAGTTATAGATTCCGATGCTTCACTTCAGGTTTACTGTATACCTTGGACCTTCTTATTGTCGATGAAGCGCAGAAATTGATTCGGAATTAAACTCAAAAGGCACAATGCCGACTTAAGTACAAGAGGACTGTCACTCTACCTTTGTATGATTTGAACCCCTCCTGTAAGTTCAGTTTTAGATTCCGATGCTTCACTCCTGGTTTACTGTATACCTTGGACCTTCGTATTGACGATGAGGCACAGAAATTGCTTCGGAATTAAATTCAAAAGGCACAATGACGACTTAAGTACAAGAGGACTGACACTCTAACATTCTATGATTTGAACCTCTGCTGTGAATCCAGTTTTAGAATCCGATGCTTCACTTCAGGTTCACTGTATCCCTTCGACCTTCTTATTGTCGATGATGCACAGAAATTGTGTCCGCATTTAATACAAAAGGCACAATGCCGACTTAAGTACAAGTGGACTGACACTCTAACTTTCTATGACTTGAACCTCTCCTGTGAGTCGAGTAATAGATTCCGATGCTTCACTTCAGGTTTACTGTATACCTTGGACCTTCTTATTGTCGATGAAGCGCAGAAATTGATTCGGAATTAAACTCAAAGGCACAATGCCGACTTAAGTACAAGAGGACTGACACTCTAACTTTCTATGATTTGAACCGCTCCTGAGAGTCCAGTTTTAGATTCTGATGCTTCACTTCAGGTTTACAGTATCCCTTGGACCTTCTTATTGACGATGAAAAACAGAAATTGCATCGGAATTAAATTCAAAAGTAACAATGCCGACTTAAGTACAAGAGGACCGACACTCTAACTTTCTATGATTTGAACCTCTCCTTTGAGTCCAGTTTTAGATTCCGATGCTTCACTTCAGGTTTACTGTATACCTTGGACCTTCTTATTGACGATGAAACACAGAAATTGCATCCGAATTTAATTCAAAAGGCACAATGCCGACTTAAGTACAAGGGGACTGACACTCTAACTTTCTCTGATTTGTATCTTTCCTGTGAGTCCAGTTTTAGATTCCGATGCTTCACTTCAGATTTACTGAATCCCATGGACCTTCTTATTGACGATGAAACACAGAAATTGCATCGGAATTAAATTCAAAATTCACAATGCCGACTTAAGTACAAGAGGACTGTCACTCTACCTTTGTATGATTTGAACCCCTCCTGTAAGTTCAGTTTTAGATTCCGATGCTTCACTCCCGGTTTACTGTATACCTTGGACCTTCGTATTGACGATGAGGCACAGAAATTGCTTCGGAATTAAATTCAAAAGGCACAATGACGACTTAAGTACAAGAGGACTGACACTCTAACTTTCTATGATTTAAACCTCTCCTGTGAGTCCAGTTTTAGATTCCGATTCTTCACTTCAGGTTTACTGTATACCTTGGACCTTCTTATTGACGATGAAACACAGAAATTGCATCGGAATTAAATTCAAAAGGCACAATGCCGACTTAAGTACAAGAGGACTGACACTCTATCATTCTGTGATTTGAAACTCTCCTGTTAGCCCAGTTTTACATTCTGATGCTTCACTTCAGGTTTATTGTTTCCCTTGGTCCTTCTTATTGACGATGAAACACAGAAATTGCATCTGAATTTAATACAAAAGGCACCATGCCGACTTAAGTACAAGAGGACTGATACTCTAATTTTCTATGATTAGAACCTCTCCTGTGAGTCCAGTTCTAGATTCCGATGCTTCACTTCAGGTTTACTTATCCCTTGGACATTCTTATTGACGATGAAATCAATAATTGCATCCGAATTTAATTCAAAAGGCACAATGCCGCCTTAAGTACATGGGGACTGATACTCTAACTTTCTATGATTTGAACCTTTCCTGTGAGTCCAGTTTTAGATTCCGATGATTCCCTTCAGGTTTACTGTTTCCCTTGGACCTTCATATTGACGATGAAACACAGAAATTGCATCCGGATTAAATACAAAAGGCACAATGCCGACTTAAGTACAGGAGGACTGACACTCTAATTTCCTATGATTTGAACCTCTCCTGTGAGTCCAGTTTTAGATTCCGATGCTTCACTTCAGGTTTACTGTATCCCTTGGACCTTCTTATTGACGATGAAACACAAACATTGCATCCGAATTTAAAGCAAAAGGGACAATGCCGACTTAAGTACAAGGGGACTGACACTCTAACTTTCTATGATTTGAACCTCTCCTGTTAGTCCAGTTTTAGATTCCGATGCACCACTTCAGGTTTACTGTATAACTTGGACCTTCTTATTGACGATGAAGCGCAAAACTTGCGTCGGAATTAAATTCAAAAGGCACAATGTCGACTTAAATACAAGAGGACTGACACTCTAACTTTCTATGATTTGAACCTCTCCTGTGAGTCCAGTTTTAGATTCCGATGCTTCACTTCAGGTTTACTGTATCCCTTGGACCTTCTTATTGACGATGAAACACAGAAATTGCATCGGAATTAAATTTAAAAGTCACAATGCCGACTTAAGTACAAGAGGACTGACACTCTAACTTTCTATGATCTGAACCTCTCCTGCGAGTCCAGTTTTAGATTCCGATGCTTCACTTCAGGTTTACTGTATACCTTGGACCTTCTTATTGACGATGAAACACAGAAATTGCATCCGAATTTAATTCAAAAGTCACAATGCCGACTTAAGTACAAGGGGACTGACACACTAACTTTCTCTGATTTGTACCTTTCCTGTGAGTCCAGTTTTAGATTTCGATGCTTCACTTCAGGTTTACTGAATCCAATGGACCTTCTTATTGACGATGAAACACAGAAATTGCATCGGAATTAAATTCAAAATTCACAATGCCGACTTAAGTACAAGAGGACTGACACCCTACCTTTGTATGATTTGAACCCCTCCAGTAAGTTCAGTTTTAGATTCCGATGCTTCACTCCTGGTTTACTGTATACCTTGGACCTTCGTATTGACGATGAAGCACAGAAATTGCATCGGAATTAAATTCAAAAAGCACAATGACGACTTACGTACAAGAGGACTGACACTCTAACTTTCTATGATTTGAACCTCTCCTGTGAGTCCAGTTTTAGATTCCGATGCTTCACTTCAGGTTTACTGTATACCTTGGACCTTCTTATTGACGATGAAACACAGAAATTGCATCGGAATTAAATTCAAAAGGCACAATGCCGACTTAAGTACAAGAGGACAGACTTTCTATCATTCTGTGATTTGAAACTCTCCTGTTAGCCCAGTTTTACATTCTGATGCTTCACTTCAGGTTTATTGTTTCCCTTGGTCCTTCTTATTGACGATGAAACACAGAAATTGCATCTGAATTTAATACAAAAGGCACCATGCCGACTTAACTAGAAGAGGACTGACACTCTAATTTTCTATGATTTGAACCTCTCCTGTGAGTCCAGTTTTAGTTTCCGATGCTTCACTTCAGGTTTACTGTATCCCTTGGACCTTCTTATTGACGATGAAACACAATAATTGCATCCGAATTTAATTCAAAAGCTACAATGCCAACTTAAGTACAAGGGGACTGACTCTCTAACATTCTATGATTTGAACGTTTCCTGTGATTCCAGTTTTATATTCCGATGCTTCACTTCAGGTTCACTGTATCCCTTGGACCTTCTTATTGACGGAGAAATACGGAAATTGCACCCGAATTTAATACAAAATGCACAATGCCGACTTAAGAACAAGAGGACTGACACTTTAACTTTTTATGATTTGAACCCATGTTGTGAGTCCAGTTTTAGACTCCGATGCCTCACTTCAGATTACTGTATACCTTGGACCTTCTTATTGACGATGAACCACAGAAATTGCATCGGAATGAAATTCAAAAGGCACAATGCGGACTTAAGTACAAGAGGACTGACACTCTAACTTTCTATGATTTGGGCCTCTCCTGTGAGTCCACTTTTAGATTCCGATGCTTCACTTCAGGTTCACTGTATCCCTTGTACCTTCTTATTGACGGCGAAACACAGAAATTGCATCCGAATTTAATACAAAAGGCACAAGGCCGACTTAAGTACAAGAGGACTGACACTCTAACTTTCTATGATTTAGACCTCTCCTGTGAGTCCAGTTTTAGATTCCATTGCTTCACTTCAGGTTTACTGTATACCTTGGACCTTCTTATTGACGGCGAAACACAGAAATTGCATCGGAATTAGATTCAAAAGGCACAATGCGGGCCTAAGTACAAGAGGACTGACACTCTAACTTTCTATGTTTTGAACACCTCCTGTGAGTGCAGTTTTAGATTCCGATGCTTCACTTCAGGTTCACTGTATCCCTTGGACCTTCCTATTGACGATGAAGCACAGAAATTGCATCCGAAGTTAATACAAAAGGCACAATGCCGACTTAAGTACAAGAGGACTGACACTATAATTTTCTATGATTTGAACCTCTCCTGTGAGTCCACTTTTAGATTCCGATGCTTCACTTCAGGTTTACTGTATACCTTGGACCTTCTTATTGACGGCGAAACACAGAAATTGCATCGGAAATAGATTCAAAAGGCACAATGCCGACTTAAGTACAAGAGGACTGACACTCTAACTTTCTATGACTTGAACCTCTCCTGTGAGTCGAGTTATAGATTCCGATGCTTCACTTCAGGTTTACTGTATACCTTGGACCTTCTTATTGTCGATGAAGCGCAGAAATTGATTCGGAATTAAACTCAAAAGGCACAATGCCGACTTAAGTACAAGAGGACTGTCACTCTACCTTTGTATGATTTGAACCCCTCCTGTAAGTTCAGTTTTAGATTCCGATGCTTCACTCCTGGTTTACTGTATACCTTGGACCTTCGTATTGACGATGAGGCACAGAAATTGCTTCGGAATTAAATTCAAAAGGCACAATGACAACTTAAGTACAAGAGGACTGACACTCTAACATTCTATGATTTGAACCTCTGCTGTGAATCCAGTTTTAGAATCCGATGCTTCACTTCAGGTTCACTGTATCCCTTCGACCTTCTTATTGACGACGATGCACAGAAATTGTGTCCGCATTTAATACAAAAGGCACAATGCCGACTTAAGTACAAGTGGACTGACACTCTAACTTTCTATGACTTGAACCTCTCCTGTGAGTCGAGTTATAGATTCCGATGCTTCACTTCAGGTTTACTGTATACCTTGGACCTTCTTATTGTCGATGAAGCGCAGAAATTGATTCGGAATTAAACTCAAAAGGCACAATGCCGACTTAAGTACAAGAGGACTGACACTCTAACTTTCTATGATTTGAACCGCTCCTGAGAGTCCAGTTTTAGATTCTGATGCTTCACTTCAGGTTTACAGTATCCCTTGGACCTTCTTATTGACGATGAAAAACAGAAATTGCATCGAAATTAAATTCAAAAGTAACAATGCCGACTTAAGTACAAGAGGACCGACACTCTAACTTTCTATGATTTGAACCTCTCCTTTGAGTCCAGTTTTAGATTCCGATGCTTCACTTCAGGTTTACTGTATACCTTGGACCTTCTTATTGACGATGAAACACAGAAATTGCATCCGAATTTAATTCAAAAGGCACAATGCCGACTTAAGTACAAGGGGACTGACACTCTAACTTTCTCTGATTTGTATCTTTCCTGTGAGTCCAGTTTTAGATTCCGATGCTTCACTTCAGGTTTACTGAATCCCATGGACCTTCTTATTGACGATGAAACACAGAAATTGCATCGGAATTAAATTCAAAATTCACAATGCCGACTTAAGTACAAGAGGACTGTCACTCTACCTTTGTATGATTTAAACCTCTCCTGTGAGTCCAGTTTTAGATTCCGATTCTTCACTTCAGGTTTACTGTATACCTTGGACCTTCTTATTGACGATGAAACACAGAAATTGCATCGGAATTAAATTCAAGAGGCACAATGCCGACTTAAGTACAAGACGACTGACACTCTATCATTCTGTGATTTGAAACTCTCCTGTTAGCCCAGTTTTACATTCTGATGCTTCACTTCAGGTTTATTGTTTCCCTTGGTCCTTCTTATTGACGATGAAACACAGAAATTGCATCTGAATTTATTACAAAAGGCACCATGCCGACTTAAGTACAAGAGGACTGATACTCTAATTTTCTATGATTTGAACCTCTCCTGTGAGTCCAGTTCTAGATTCCGATGCTTCACTTCAGGTTTACTTATCCCTTGGACATTCTTATTGACGATGAAATCAATAATTGCATCCGAATTTAATTCAAAAGGCACAATGCCGCCTTAAGTACATGGGGACTGATACTCTAACTTTCTATGATTTGAACCTTTCCTGTGAGTCCAGTTTTAGATTCCGATGATTCCCTTCAGGTTTACTGTTTCCCTTGGACCTTCATATTGACGATGAAACACAGAAATTGCATCCGGATTAAATACAAAAGGCACAATGCCGACTTAAGTACAGGAGGACTGACACTCTAATTTTCTATGATTTGAACCTCTCCTGTGAGTCCAGTTTTAGATTCCGATGCTTCACTTCAGGTTTACTGTATCCCTTGGACCTTCTTATTGACGATGAAACACAAACATTGCATCCGAATTTAAAGCAAAAGGGACAATGCCGACTTAAGTACAAGGGGACTGACACTCTAACTTTCTATGATTTGAACCTCTCCTGTTAGTCCAGTTTTAGATTCCGATGCACCACTTCAGGTTTACTGTATAACTTGGACCTTCTTATTGACGATGAAGCGCAAAACTTGCGTCGGAATTAAATTCAAAAGGCACAATGTCGACTTAAGTACAAGAGGAC
Organism: Schistocerca americana; assembly: GCF_021461395.2. NCBI lineage: Eukaryota > Metazoa > Arthropoda > Insecta > Orthoptera > Acrididae > Schistocerca > Schistocerca americana. The sequence continues at coordinate 594,676,007 of NC_060124.1, read as the reverse complement.
TGACACTCTAACTTTCTATGATTTGAACCTCTCCTGTGAGTCCAGTTTTAGATTCCGATGCTTCACTTCAGGTTTACTGTATCCCTTGGACCTTCTTATTGACGATGAAACACAGAAATTGCATCGGAATTAAATTTAAAAGTCACAATGCCGACTTAAGTACAAGAGGACTGACACTCTAACTTTCTATGATCTGAACCTCTCCTGCGAGTCCAGTTTTAGATTCCGATGCTTCACTTCAGGTTTACTGTATACCTTGGACCTTCTTATTGACGATGAAACACAGAAATTGCATCCGAATTTAATTCAAAAGTCACAATGCCGACTTAAGTACAAGGGGACTGACACACTAACTTTCTCTGATTTGTACCTTTCCTGTGAGTCCAGTTTTAGATTTCGATGCTTCACTTCAGGTTTACTGAATCCAATGGACCTTCTTATTGACGATGAAACACAGAAATTGCATCGGAATTAAATTCAAAATTCACAATGCCGACTTAAGTACAAGAGGACTGACACCCTACCTTTGTATGATTTGAACCCCTCCAGTAAGTTCAGTTTTAGATTCCGATGCTTCACTCCTGGTTTACTGTATACCTTGGACCTTCGTATTGACGATGAAGCACAGAAATTGCATCGGAATTAAATTCAAAAAGCACAATGACGACTTACGTACAAGAGGACTGACACTCTAACTTTCTATGATTTGAACCTCTCCTGTGAGTCCAGTTTTAGATTCCGATGCTTCACTTCAGGTTTACTGTATACCTTGGACCTTCTTATTGACGATGAAACACAGAAATTGCATCGGAATTAAATTCAAAAGGCACAATGCCGACTTAAGTACAAGAGGACAGACTTTCTATCATTCTGTGATTTGAAACTCTCCTGTTAGCCCAGTTTTACATTCTGATGCTTCACTTCAGGTTTATTGTTTCCCTTGGTCCTTCTTATTGACGATGAAACACAGAAATTGCATCTGAATTTAATACAAAAGGCACCATGCCGACTTAAGTAGAAGAGGACTGACACTCTAATTTTCTATGATTTGAACCTCTCCTGTGAGTCCAGTTTTAGTTTCCGATGCTTCACTTCAGGTTTACTGTATCCCTTGGACCTTCTTATTGACGATGAAACACAATAATTGCATCCGAATTTAATTCAAAAGCTACAATGCCAACTTAAGTACAAGGGGACTGACTCTCTAACATTCTATGATTTGAACGTTTCCTGTGATTCCAGTTTTATATTCCGATGCTTCACTTCAGGTTCACTGTATCCCTTGGACCTTCTTATTGACGGAGAAATACGGAAATTGCACCCGAATTTAATACAAAATGCACAATGCCGACTTAAGAACAAGAGGACTGACACTTTAACTTTTTATGATTTGAACCCATGTTGTGAGTCCAGTTTTAGACTCCGATGCCTCACTTCAGATTACTGTATACCTTGGACCTTCTTATTGACGATGAACCACAGAAATTGCATCGGAATGAAATTCAAAAGGCACAATGCGGACTTAAGTACAAGAGGACTGACACTCTAACTTTCTATGATTTGGGCCTCTCCTGTGAGTCCACTTTTAGATTCCGATGCTTCACTTCAGGTTCACTGTATCCCTTGTACCTTCTTATTGACGGCGAAACACAGAAATTGCATCCGAATTTAATACAAAAGGCACAAGGCCGACTTAAGTACAAGAGGACTGACACTCTAACTTTCTATGATTTAGACCTCTCCTGTGAGTCCAGTTTTAGATTCCATTGCTTCACTTCAGGTTTACTGTATACCTTGGACCTTCTTATTGACGGCGAAACACAGAAACTGCATCGGAATTAGATTCAAAAGGCACAATGCGGGCCTAAGTACAAGAGGACTGACACTCTAACTTTCTATGTTTTGAACACCTCCTGTGAGTGCAGTTTTAGATTCCGATGCTTCACTTCAGGTTCACTGTATCCCTTGGACCTTCCTATTGACGATGAAGCACAGAAATTGCATCCGAAGTTAATACAAAAGGCACAATGCCGACTTAAGTACAAGAGGACTGACACTATAATTTTCTATGATTTGAACCTCTCCTGTGAGTCCACTTTTAGATTCCGATGCTTCACTTCAGGTTTACTGTATACCTTGGACCTTCTTATTGACGGCGAAACACAGAAATTGCATCGGAAATAGATTCAAAAGGCACAATGCCGCCTTAAGTACAAGAGGACTGACACTCTAACTTTCTATGATTTGAACCTCTCCTGTGAGTCCAGTTTTAGATTCCGATTCTTCCCTTCAGGTTTACTGTATCCTTTGGACCTTCTTATTGACGATAGAACACATAAATTGCATCCGACTTTAAAACAAAAGGCAGAATGATGACTTAAGTACAAGAGGACAGACACTCTAAATTTCAATGATTTGAACCGCTCCTGTGAGTCCAGATTTAGATTTCAATGCTTCACTTCAGGTTTACTGTATCCCTTGGACCATCATATTGACGATGAAATACAGAAATTGCATCCGAATTTACTACAAAAGGCACAATGCCGACTTAAGTACAAGAGGGCTGACACTATAACTTTCTGTGATTTGAACCTCTCCTGTGAGTCCAGTATTAGATTCTGATGCTTCACTTCAGGTTTACAGCTTCCCTTGGACCTTCTTATTGACGATGAAACACAGAAATTGCATCCGAATTTAATACAAAAGGCACAATGCCGACTTAAGCACAAGAGGACTGACATTCTAACTTTCTATGATTTGAACCTTCCTGTGAGTCCAGTTTTACATTCCGATGCTCACTTCAGGTTTACTGTATCCCTTGGACCTTCTTATTGACGATGAAACTCAGAAATTGCATCCGAATTTAATACAAAAGGCACAATGCCGACTTAAGTACAAGAGGACTGACACTTTAACTTTCTATGATTTGAACCTCTTCTGTGAGTCCAGTTTTAGATTCCGATGCTTCACTTCAGATTTACTGTATCCCTTGTACCTTCTTATTGACGATGAAACACAGATATTGCATCGGAATTAAATTCAAAAGGCTCAATGCCGACTTAAGTACAAGAGGACTGACACTCCAACATTCTATGATTTGAACCTCTCCTGTAAGTCCAGTTTTAGATTCCGATGCTTCACTTCAGGTTTACCGTATCCCTTCAACCTTCTTATTGACGATGATGCACAGAAATTGCATCCGCATTTAATACAAAAGGCACAATGCCGACTTAAGTACAAGAGGACTGACACTATAATTTTCTATGATTTGAACCTCTCCTGTGAGTCCAGTTTTAGATTCCGATGCTTCACTTCAGGTTTACTGTACCCCTTGGAGCTTCTTATTGACGATGAAACACAGAATCGCATCGGAATTTAATATAAAAGGCACAATGCCGACTTAAGTACAAGAGGACTGACACCCTAACTGTCTATGATTTGAACCTTCCTGTGAGTCCAGATTTAGATTCCGATGCTTCACTTCAGGTTTACTGTATCCCTTGGACCTTCTTATTGACGATGAAACACAGAAATTGCATCCGCATTTAATACAAATGGCACAATGCCGACTTAAGTACAAGAGGACTGACACTCTAATTTTCTATGATTTGAACCTCTCCTATGAGTCCAGTTTTAGATTCCGATGCTTCACTTCAGGTTTACTGTATCCCTTGGACCTTCTTATTGACGATGAAACACAAAAATTGCATCCGAATTTAAATCAAAAGGGACAATGCCGACTTAAGTACAAGGGGACTGACACTCTAACTTTCTATGATTTGAACCTCTCCTGTTAGTCCAGTTTTAGATTCCGATGCACCACTTCAGGTTTACTGCATACCATGGACCTTCTTATTGACGATGAAGCGCAAAACTTGCGTCGGAATTAAATTCCAAAGGCACAATGCCGACTTAAGTACAAGAGGACTGACACTCTAACTTTCTATGATTTGAACCTGTCCTGTGAATCCAGTTTTAGATTCTGATGCTTCACTTCAGGTTTACTGTATCCCTTCGACCTTCTTATTGACGATGATGCACAGAAATTGTATCCGCATTTAATACAAAAGGCACAATGCCGACTTAAGTACAAGAGGACTGACACTCTAACTTTCTGTGATTTGAACCTCTTCTGTGAGTCGAGTTATAGATTCCGATGCTTCACTTCAGGTTTACTGTATCCCTTCGACCTTCTTATTGACGATGATGCACAGAAATTGCATCGGCATTTAATACAAAAGGCATAATGCCGACTTAAGTACAAGAGGACTGACACTATAATTTTCTATGATTTGAACCTCTCCTGTGAGTCCAGTTTTAGATTCCGATGCTTCACTTCAGGTTTACTGTAACCCTTGGAGCTTCTTATTGATGATGAAACACAGAAATTGCATCCGAATTTAATACAAAAGGCACAATGCCGACTTAAGTACAAGAGGACTGACACTCTAACTTTCTATGACATGAACCTCTCCTGTGAGTCGAGTTATAGATTCCGATGCTTCACTTCAGGTTTACTGTATACCTTGGACCTTCTTATTGACGATGAAGCGTTGAAATTGCATCGGAATTAAATTCAAAAGGCACAATGCCGACTTAAGTACAAGAGGACTGACACTCTAACTTTCTATGATTTGAACCGCTCCTGAGAGTCCAGTTTTACATTCTGATGCTTCACTTCAGGTTTACAGTATCCCTTGGACCTTCTTATTGACGATGAAACACAGAAATTTCATCGGAATTAAATTCAAAAGTAACAATGCCGACTTAAGTACAAGAGGACTGACACTCTAACTTTCTATGATTTGAACCTCTCCTTTGAGTCCAGTTTTAGATTCCGATGCTCCACTTCAGGTTTACTGTATACCTTGGACCTTCTTATTGACGATGAAACGCAGAAATTGCATCCGAATTTAATTCAAAAGGCATAATGCCGACTTAAGTACAAGGGGACTGACACTCTAACTTTCTGTGATTTGTACCATTCCTGTGAGTCCAGTTTTAGATTCCGATGCTTCACTTCAGGTTTACTGAATCCCATGGACCTTTTTATTGACGATGAAACACAGAAGTTGCATCGGAATTAAATTCAAAATTCACAATGCCAACTTAAGTACAAGAGGACTGTCACTCTACCTTTGTATGATTTGAACCCCTCCTGTAAGTTCAGTTTTAGATTCCGATGCTTCACTCCTGGTTTACTGTATACCTTGGACCTTCGTATTGACGATGAAGCACAGAAATTGCATCGGAATTAAATTCAAAAGGCTTAATGACGACTTAAGTACAAGAGGACTGACACTCTATCATTCTGTGATTTGAAACTCTCCTGTTAGCCCAGTTTTACATTCTGATGCTTCACTTCAGGTTTATTGTTTCCCTTGGTCCTTCTTATTGACGATGAAACACAGAAATTGCATCTGAATTTGATACAAAAGTCACCATGCCGACTTAAGTACAAGAGGACTGACACTCTAATTTTCTATGATTTGAACCTCTCCTGTGAGTCCAGTTTTAGATTCCGATGCTTCACTTAAGGTTTACTGTATCCCTTGGACCTTCTTATTGACGATGAAAGACAATAATTGCATCCGAATTTAATTCAAAAGCTACAATGCCGACTTAAGTACAAGAGGACTGACACTCAAACTTTCTATGATTTGGACCTCTCCTGTGAGTCCAGTTTTAGATTCCGATGCTTCACTTCAGGTTTAATGTATACCTTAGACCTTCTTATTGACAGCGAAACACAGAAATTGCATCGGAAATAGATTCAAAAGGCACAATGCCGACTTAAGTACAAGAGGACTGACACTCTAACTTTCTATGATTTGTACCTCTCCTGTGAGTCCAGTTTTAGATTCCGATTCTTCCCTTCAGGTTTACTGTATCCCTTGGACCTTCGTATTGACGATAGAACACATAAATTGCATCCGACTTTAAAACAAAAGGCAGAATGATGACTTAAGTACAAGAGGACAGACACTCTAAATTTCAATGATTTGAACCGCTCCTGTGAGTCCAGATTTAGATTTCAATGCTTCACTTCAGGTTTACTGTATCCCTTGGACCATCATATTGACGATGAAATACAGAAATTGCATCCGAATTTACTACAAAAGGCACAATGCCGACTTAAGTACAAGAGGGCTGACACTATAACTTTCTGTGATTTGAACCTTCCTGTGAGTCCAGTTTTAGATTCCGATGCTCACTTCAGGTTTACTGTATCCCTTGGACCTTCTTATTGACGATGAAACACAGAAATTGCATCCGAATTTAATACAAAAGGCACAATGCCGACTTAAGTACAAGAGGACTGACACTTTAACTTTCTATGATTTGAACCTCTTCTGTGAGTCCAGTTTTAGATTCCGATGCTTCACTTCAGATTTACTGTATCCCTTGTACCTTCTTATTGACGATGATACACAGAAATTGCATCGGAATTAAATTCAAAAGGCTCAATGCCGACTTAAGTACAAGAGGACTGACACTCTAACATTCTATGATTTGAACCTCTCCTGTGAGTCCAGTTTTAGATTCCGATGCTTCACTTCAGGTTTACCGTATCCCTTCGACCTTCTTATTAACGATGATGCACAGAAGTTGCATCCGCATATAATACAAAAGGCACAATGCCGACTTAAGTACAAGAGGACTGACACTATAATTTTCTATGATTTGAACCTCTCCTGTGAGTCCAGTTTTAGATTCCGATGCTTCACTTCAGGTTTACTGTACCCCTTGGAGCTTCTTATTGACGATGAAACACAGAAATCGCATTAGAATTTATTACAAAAAGCACAATGCCGACTTAAGTACAAGAGGACTGACACCCTAACTTTCTATGATTTGAACCTTCCTGTGAGTCCAGATTTAGATTCCGATGCTTCACTTCAGGTTTACTGTATCCCTTGGATCTTCTTATTGACGATGAAACACAGAAATTGCATCCGCATTTAATACAAAAGGCACAATGCTGACTTAAGTACAAGAGGACTGACACTCTAATTTTCTATGATTTGAACCTCTCCTGTGAGTCCAGTTTTAGATTCCGATGCTTCACTTCAGGTTTACTGTATCCCTTGGACCTTCTTATTGACGATGAAACACAAAAATTGCATCCGAATTTAAACCAAAAGGGACAATGCCGACTTAAGTACAAGGGGACTGACACTAACTTTCAATGATTTGAACCTCTCCTGTTAGTCCAGTTTTAGATTCCGATGCACCACTTCAGGTTTACTGTATACCATGGACCTTCTTATTGACGATGAAGCGAAAAACTTGCGTCGGAATTAAATTCCAAAGGCACAATGCCGACTTAAGTACAAGAGGACTGACACTGTAACTTTCTATGATTTGAACGTCTCCTGTGAGTCCAGTTTTAGATTCCGATGCTTCACCTCAGATTTACGGTATCCCTTGTACCTTCTTATTGACGATGAAACACAGAAATTGCATCGGAATTAAATTCAAAAGGAACAATGCCGACTTAAGTACAAGAGGACTGACACTCTAACATTCTATGATTTGAACCTGTCCTGTGAATCCAGTTTTAGATTCCGATGCTTCACTTCAGGTTTACCGTATCCCTTCAACCTTCTTATTGACGATGATGCACAGAAATTGCATCCGCATTTAATACAAAAGGCACAATGCCGACTTAAGTACAAGAGGACTGACACTATAATTTTCTATGATTTGAACCTCTCCTGTGAGTCCAGTTTTAGATTCCGATGCTTCACTTCAGGTTTACTGTACCCCTTGGAGCTTCTTATTGACGATGAAACACAGAAATCGCATCGGAATTTAATACAAAGGCACAATGCCGACTTAAGTACAAGAGGACTGACACCCTAACTTTCTATGATTTGAACCTTCCTGTGAGTCCAGATTTAGATTCCGATGCTTCACTTCAGGTTTACTGTATCCCTTGGACCTTCTTATTGACGATGAAACACAGAAATTGCATCCGCATTTAATACAAATGGCACAATGCCGACTTAAGTACAAGAGGACTGACACTCTAATTTTCTATGATTTGAACCTCTCCTGTGAGTCCAGTTTTAGATTCCGATGCTTCACTTCAGGTTTACTGTATCCCTTGGACCTTCTTATTGACGATGAAACACAAAAATTGCATCCGAATTTAAATCAAAAGGGACAATGCCGACTTAAGTACAAGGGGACTGACACTCTAACTTTCTATGATTTGAACCTCTCCTGTTAGTCCAGTTTTAGATTCCGATGCACCACTTCAGGTTTACTGCATACCATGGACCTTCTTATTGACGATGAAGCGCAAAAGTTGCGTCGGAATTAAATTCCAAAGGCACAATGCCGACTTAAGTACAAGAGGACTGGCACTCTAACTTTCTATGATTTGAACGTCTCCTGTGAGTCCAGTTTTAGATTCCGATGCTTCACCTCATATTTACGGTATCCCATGTACCTTCTTATTGACGATGAAACACAGAAATTGCATCGGAATTAAATTCAAAAGGAACAATGCCGACTTAAGTACAAGAGGACTGACACTCTAACATTCTATGATTTGAACCTGTCCTGTGAATCCAGTTTTAGATTCTGATGCTTCACTTCAGGTTTACTGTATCCCTTCGACCTTCTTATTGACGATGATGCACAGAAATTGTATCCGCATTTAATACAAAAGGCACAATGCCGACTTAAGTACAAGAGGACTGACACTCTAACTTTCTGTGATTTGAACCTCTTCTGTGAGTCGAGTTATAGATTCCGATGCTTCACTTCAGGTTTACTGTATCCCTTCGACCTTCTTATTGACGATGATGCACAGAAATTGCATCGGCATTTAATACAAAAGGCATAATGCCGACTTAAGTACAAGAGGACTGACACTATAATTTTCTATGATTTGAACCTCTCCTGTGAGTCCAGTTTTAGATTCCGATGCTTCACTTCAGGTTTACTGTAACCCTTGGAGCTTCTTATTGATGATGAAACACAGAAATTGCATCCGAATTTAATACAAATGGCACAATGCCGACTTAAGTACAAGAGGACTGACACTCTAACTTTCTATGACATGAACCTCTCCTGTGAGTCGAGTTATAGATTCCGATGCTTCACTTCAGGTTTACTGTATACCTTGGACCTTCTTATTGACGATGAAGCGTTGAAATTGCATCGGAATTAAATTCAAAAGGCACAATGCCGACTTAAGTACAAGAGGACTGACACTCTAACTTTCTATGATTTGAACCGCTCCTGAGAGTCCAGTTTTAGATTCTGATGCTTCACTTCAGGTTTACAGTATCCCTTGGACCTTCTTATTGACGATGAAACACAGAAATTTCATCGGAATTAAATTCAAAAGTAACAAAGCCGACTTAAGTACAAGAGGACTGACACTCTAACTTTCTATGATTTGAACCTCTCCTTTGAGTCCAGTTTTAGATTCCGATGCTTCACTTCAGGTTTACTGTATACCTTGGACCTTCTTATTGACGATGAAACGCAGAAATTGCATCCGAATTTAATTCAAAAGGCATAATGCCGACTTAAGTACAAGGGGACTGACACTCTAACTTTCTCTGATTTGTACCATTCCTGTGAGTCCAGTTTTAGATTCCGATGCTTCACTTCAGGTTTACTGAATCCCATGGACCTTCTTATTGACGATGAAACACAGAAATTGCATCGGAATTAAATTCAAAATTGACAATGCCAACTTAAGTACAAGAGGACTGTCACTCTACCTTTGTATGATTTGAACCCCTCCTGTAAGTTCAGTTTTAGATTCCGATGCTTCACTCCTGGTTTACTGTATACCTTGGACCTTCGTATTGACGATGAAGCACAGAAATTGCATCGGAATTAAATTCAAAAGGCTTAATGACGACTTAAGTACAAGAGGACAGACACTCTATCATTCTGTGATTTGAAACTCTCCTGTTAGCCCAGTTTTACATTCTGATGCTTCACTTCAGGTTTATTGTTTCCCTTGGTCCTTCTTATTGACGATGAAACACAGAAATTGCATCTGAATTTAATACAAAAGTCACCATGCCGACTTAAGTACAAGAGGACTGACACTCTAATTTTCTATGATTTGAACCTCTCCTGTGAGTCCAGTTTTAGATTCCGATGCTTCACTTAAGGTTTACTGTATCCCTTGGACCTTCTTATTGACGATGAAAGACAATAATTGCATCCGAATTTAATTCAAAAGCTGCAATGCCGACTTAAGTACAAGAGGACTGACACTCAAACTTTCTATGATTTGGACCTCTCCTGTGAGTCCAGTTTTAGATTCCGATGCTTCACTTCAGGTTTAATGTATACCTTGGACCTTCTTATTGACAGCGAAACACAGAAATTGCATCGGAAATAGATTCAAAAGGCACAATGCCGACTTAAGTACAAGAGGACTGACACTCTAACTTTCTATGATTTGAACCTCTCCTGTGAGTCCAGTTTTAGATTCCGATTCTTCCCTTCAGGTTTACTGTATCCCTTGGACCTTCTTATTGACGATAGAACACATAAATTGCATCCGACTTTAAAACAAAAGGCAGAATGATGACTTAAGTACAAGAGGACAGACACTCTAAATTTTAATGATTTGAACCGCTCCTGTGAGTCCAGATTTAGATTTCAATGCTTCACTTCAGGTTTACTGTATCCCTTGGACCATCATATTGACGATGAAATACAGAAATTGCATCCGAATTTACTACAAAAGGCACAATGCCGACTTAAGTACAAGAGGGCTGACACTATAACTTTCTGTGATTTGAACCTTCCTGTGAGTCCAGTTTTAGATTCCGATGCTCACTTCAGGTTTACTGTATCCCTTGGACCTTCTTATTGACGATGAAACACAGAAATTGCATCCGAATTTAATACAAAAGGCACAATGCCGACTTAAGTACAAGAGGACTGACACTTTAACTTTCTATGATTTGAACCTCTTCTGTGAGTCCAGTTTTAGATTCCGATGCTTCACTTCAGATTTACTGTATCCCTTGTACCTTCTTATTGACGATGATACACAGAAATTGCATCGGAATTAAATTCAAAAGGCTCAATGCCGACTTAAGTACAAGAGGACTGACACTCTAACATTCTATGATTTGAACCTCTCCTGTGAGTCCAGTTTTAGATTCCGATGCTTCACTTCAGGTTTACCGTATCCCTTCGACCTTCTTAGTAACGATGATGAACAGAAATTGCATCCGCATATAATACAAAAGGCACAATGCCGACTTAAGTACAAGAGGACTGACACTATAATTTTCTATGATTTGAACCTCTCCTGTGAGTCCAGTTTTAGATTCCGAAGCTTCACTTCAGGTTTACTGTATCCCTTGGACCTTCTTATTGACGATGAAACACAAAAATTGCATCCGAATTTAAATCAAAAGGGACAATGCCGACTTAAGTACAAGGGGACTGACACCAACTTTCAATGATTTGAACCTCTCCTGTTAGTCCAGTTTTAGATTCCGATGCACCACTTCAGGTTTACTGTATACCATGGACCTTCTTATTGACGATGAAGCGCAAAACTTGCGTCGGAATTAAATTCCAAAGGCACAATGCCGACTTAAGTACAAGAGGACTGACACTGTAACTTTCTATGATTTGAACGTCTCCTGTGAGTCCAGTTTTAGATTCCGATGCTTCACCTCAGATTTACGGTATCCCTTGTACCTTCTTATTGACGATGAAACACAGAAATTGCATCGGAATTAAATTCAAAAGGAACAATGCCGACTTAAGTACAAGAGGACTGACACTCTAACATTCTATGATTTGAACCTGTCCTGTGAATCCAGTTTTAGATTCTGATGCTTCACTTCAGGTTTACTGTATCCCTTCGACCTTCTTATTGACGATGATGCACAGAAATTGTATCCGCATTTAATACAAAAGGCACAATGCCGACTTAAGTACAAGAGGACTGACACTCTAACTTTCTGTGATTTGAACCTCTTCTGTGAGTCGAGTTATAGATTCCGATGCTTCACTTCAGGTTTACTGTATCCCTTCGACCTTCTTATTGACGATGATGCACAGAAATTGCATCGGCATTTAATACAAAAGGCATAATGCCGACTTAAGTACAAGAGGACTGACACTATAATTTTCTATGATTTGAACCTCTCCTGTGAGTCAAGTTTTAGATTCCGATGCTTCACTTCAGGTTTACTGTAACCCTTGGAGCTTCTTATTGACGATGAAACACAGAAATTGCATCCGAATTTAATACAAAAGGCACAATGCCGACTTAAGTACAAGAGGACTGACACTCTAACTTTCTATGACTTGAACCTCTCCTGTGAGTCGAGTTATAGATTCCGATGCTTCACTTCAGGTTTACTGTATACCTTGGACCTTCTTATTGTTGATGAAGCGTTGAAATTGCATCGGACTTAAATTCAAAAGGCACAATGCCGACTTAAGTACAAGAGGACTGACACTCTAACTTTCTATGATTTGAACCGCTCCTGAGAGCCCAGTTTTAGATTCTGATGCTTCACTTCAGGTTTACAGTATCCCTTGGACCTTCTTATTGACGGTGAAACACAGAAATTGCATCGGAATTAAATTCAAAAGTAACAATGCCGACTTAAGTACAAGAGGACTGACACTCTAACTTTCTATGATTTGAACCTCTCCTTTGAGTCCAGTTTTAGATTCCGATGCTTCACTTCAGGTTTACTGTATACCTTGGACCATCTTATTGACGATGAAACGCAGAAATTGCATCCGAATTTAATTCAAAAGGCACAATGCCGACTTAAGTACAAGGGGACTGACACTCTAACTTTCTCTGATTTGTACCATTCCTGTGAGTCCAGTTTTAGATTCCGATGCTTCACTTCAGGTTTACTGAATCCCATGGACCTTCGTATTGACGATGAAGCACAGAAATTGCATCGGAATTAAATTCAAAAGGCACAATGACGACTTAAGTACAAGAGGACTGACACTCTATCATTCTGTGATTTGAAACTCTCCTGTTAGCCCAGTTTTACATTCTGATGCTTCACTTCAGGTTTATTGTTTCCCTTGGTCCTTCTTATTGACGATGAAACACAGAAATTGCATCTGAATTTAGTACAAAAGGCACCATGCCGACTTAAGTACAAGAGGACTGACACTCTAATTTTCTATGATTTGAACCTCTCCTGTGAGTCCAGTTTTAGATTCCGATACTTCACTTCAGGTTTACTGTATACCTTGGACCTTCTTATTTACGATGAAACACAGAAATTGCATCGGAATTAAATTCAAAAGGCACAATGCCGACTTAAGTACAAGAGGACAGACACTCTATCATTCTGTGATTTGAAACTCTCCTGTTAGCCCAGTTTTACATTCTGATGCTTCACTTCAGGTTTATTGTTTCCCTTGGTCCTTCTTATTGACGATGAAACACAGAAATTGCATCTGAATTTAATACAAAAGGCACCATGCCGACTTAAGTACAAGAGGACTGACACTCTAGTTTTCTATGAATTGAACCTCTCCTGTGAGTCCAGTTTTAGATTCCGATGCTTCACTTCAGGTTTACTGTATCCCTTGGACCTTCTTATTGACGATGAAAGACAATAATTGCATCCGAATTTAATTCAAAAGCTACAATGCCGACTTAAGTACAAGGGGACTGACTCTCTAACATTCTATGATTTGAACCTTTCCTGTGATTCCAGTTTTATATTCCGATGCTTCACTTCAGGTTCACTGTATCCCTTGGACCTTCTTATTGACGATGAAATACAGAAATTGCATCCGAATTTAATACAAAAGGCACAATGCCGACTTATGAACAAGAGGACTGACACTCTAACTTTTTATGATTTGAACCTCTGCTGTGAGTCCAGTTTTAGATTCCGATGCCTCACTTCAGATTACTGTATACCTTGGACCTTCTTATTGACGATGAACCACAGAAATTGCATCGGAAATAAATTCAAAAGGCACAATGCGGACTTAAGTACAAGAGGACTGACACTCTAACTTTTTATGATTTGTACATATCCTGTGGTCCAATTTTACATTCCGATGCTTCGTTTCAGGTTCACTGTATCTCTTGGACCTTCTTACAGACGATCAAACACAGAAATTTCATATGAATCTGATACAAAAGGCACAATGCCGACTTAAGTACAAGAGGACTGACGCTCTAACTTTCTATGATATGAACTTCTCCTGTGAGTCCATTTTGAGATTCCGATGCTTCACTTCAGGTCTACTGTATCCATTGGACCTTCTTATTGACGATGAAACACAGAAATTGCATCCGAATTTAATACAAAAGGCACAATGCCAACTAAAGTACAAGTGGACTGACACTCAAACTTTCTATGATTAGAACATCTCCTGTGGTCCAGTTTTACATTCCGATGCATCACTTCAGGTTTACTGTATCCATTGGACCTTCTTATTGACAATGAAACACAGAAATTGCATCCGAATTTAATACAAAAGGCACAATGCCGACTTAAGTACAAGAGGACTGACACTTTAACTTTTTATGATTTGAACCTCTAGTGTTAGTCCAGTTTTAGATTCCGATTCTTCACTTCAGGTTTACTGTATACCTTGGAACTTCTTATTGAGGTTGAACCAGAGAAATTGCATCGGAATTAAATTCAAAAGGCACAATGCGGACTTACGTACAAGAGGACTGACACTCTAACTTTCTATGATTTGAACATCTCTTGTTGTCCAGTTTTACATTCAATGCTTCATTTCAGGTTTACTGTATCCCTTGGACCTTCTTATTGACGATGAAACACAGAAATTGCATCCGAATTTAATACAAAAGGCACAATGCCGCCTTAAGTACAAGAGGACTGACACTCTAACGTTCTATGATTTGAACCTCTCCTGTTAGTCCAGTTTTAGATTCCGATGCTTCGCTTCAGGTTTACTGTATACCTTAAACCTTCATATTGACGATGAAGCGCAAAAATTGCATCGGAATTAAATTTAAAAGCACAATGCCGACTTAAGTACAAGTGGACTGACACTCTAACTTTTTATGATTTGAACCTCTGCTGTAAGTCCAGTTTTAGATTCCGATTCTTCACATCAGGTTTACTGTTTACCTTGGACCTTCTTATTGACGTTGAACCACAGAAATTGCATCGGAATTAAATTCAAAAGGCACAATGCGAACTTAAGTACAAGAGGACTGACACTCTAACCTTCTATGATTTGAACCTCTCCTGTGAGTCCAGTTTTAGATTCTGATTCTTCACTTCAGGTTTACTGTATCCCTTGGACCTTCTTATTGACGATGAAACACAGAAATTGCATCGGAATTAAATTCAAAAGTCACAATGCTGAGTTAAGTAGTACAAGGGGACTGACACTCTAACTTTCTATGATTTTAACCTTTCCTGTGAGTCCAGTTTTAGATTCCGATGCTTCACTTCAGGTTTACTGTATCCATTGGACCTTCTTCTTGACGATGAAGCGCAAGAATTGCTTCGGAATTAAATTGAAAGGGCACAATGCCGACTTAAGTACAAGTGGACTGACACTCTAACTTTCTATGATTAGAACATCTCCTGTGGTCCAGTTTTACATTCCGATGCTTCACTTCAGGTTTACTGTATACCTTGGACCTTCTTATTGAAGATGAAACACAATAATTGCATCCGAATTTAATTCAAAAGGCACAATGCCGACTTAAGTACAAGAGGACTGTCACTCTACCTTTGTATGATTTGAACCCCACCTGTAAGTTCAGTTTTAGATTCCGATGCTTCACTCCTGGTTTACTGTATACCTTGGACCTTCGTATTGACGATGAGGCACAGAAATTGCATCCGAATTTAATACAAAAGGCACAATGCCGACTTAAGTACAAGAGGACTGACACTCTAACTTTTTATGATCTGAACCTCTGCTGTTAGTCCAGTTTTAGATTCCGATTCTTCACTTCAGGTTTACTGTATACCTTGGACCTTCTTATTGACGATGAAACACAGAAATTGCATCCGAATTTAATACAAAAGACACAATGCCGACTTAAGTACAAGAGGACTGACACTCTAACGTTCTATAATTTGAACCTCTCCTGTTAGTCCAGTTTTAGATTCCGATGCTTCACTTCAGGTTTACTGAATCCCATGGACCTTCTTATTGACGATGAAACACAGAAATTGCATCGGAATTAAATTCATAATTCACAATGCCGACTTAAGTACAAGAGGACTGTCACTCTACCTTTGTATGATTTGAACCCCACCTGTAAGTTCAGTTTTAGATTCCGATGCTTCACTCCTGGTTTACTGTATACCTTGGACCTTCGTATTGACGATGAGGCACAGAAATTGCTTCGGAATTAAATTCAAAACGCACAATGACGACTTAAGTACAAGAGGACTGACACTCTAACTTTCTATGATTTAAACCTCTCCTGTGAGTCCAGTTTTAGATTCCGATAATTCACTTCAGGTTTACTGTATACCTTGGACCTTCTTACTGACGATGAAACACAGAAATTGCATCGGAATTAAATTCAAAAGGCACAATGCCGACTTAAGTACAAGAGGACTGACACTCTATCATTCTGTGATTTGAAACTCTCCTGTTAGCCCAGTTTTACATTCTGATGCTTCACTTCAGGTTTATTGTTTCCCTTGGTCCTTCTTATTGACGATGAAACACAGAAATTGCATCTGAATTTAATACAAAAGGCACCATGCCGACTTAAGTACAAGAGGACTGACACTCTAATATTCTATGATTTGAACCTCTCCTGTGAGTCCAGTTGTAGATTCCGATGCTTCACTTCAGGTTTACTTTTCCCTTGGACCTTCTTATTGAAGATGAAACACAATAATTGCATCCGAATTTAATTCAAAAGGCACAATGCCGCCTTAAGTACATGGGGACTGATACTCTAACTTTCTATGATTTGAACCTTTCCATTGAGTCCAGTTTTAGATTCCGATGATTCCCTTCAGGTTTACTGTTTCCCTTGGACCTTCTTATTGACGATGAAAGACAGAAATTGCATCGGAATTAAATTCAAAATTCACAATGCCGACTTAAGTACAAGAGGACTGACACTCTACCTTTGTATGATTTGAACCCCTCCAGTATGTTCAGTTTTAGATTCCGATGCTTCACTCCTGGTTTTGTTGTATACCTTGGACCTTCGTATTGACGATGAAGCACAGAAATTGCATCGGAATTAAATTCAAAAGGCACAATGACGACTTAAGTACAAGAGGACTGACACTCTAACTTTTTGTGATTGGAACCTCTCCTGTTAGTCCAGTTTTAGATTCTGATGCTTCACTTCAGGTTTATTGTATATATTGGACCTTCTTATTGTCGATGTAGCGCAAAACCTGCGTCGGAATTGAATTCAAAAGGCACAATGCCGACTTAAGTACAAGAGGACTGACCCTCTAATTTTCTAGATTTGAACCTCTCCTGTGAGTCCAGTTTTAGATTCCGATGCTTCACTTCAGGTTTACTGTATCCCTTGGACCTTCTTATTGACGATGAAACACAAAAATTGCATCGGAATTAAATATCAAAAGTCACAATGCCGACTTAAGTACAAGAGGACTGCACTCTAACTTTCTATGATTTGAACCTCTCCTGCGAGTTCAGTTTTTGATTCCGATGCATCACTTCGGGTTTACTGCATGTCTTGGGCCTTCTTATTGACGATGAAGCACAGAAACAGCATCGGAATTAAATTCAAAAAGCACAATGCCGACTTAAGTACAAGAGGACTGACACTCTAACTTTCTATGATTTGAACCTCTCCTCTGAGCCCAGTTTTAGATTCCGATGCTTCACTTCAGGTTTACTGTATCCCTTGGACCTTCTTATTGACGATGAAAAAGAGAAATTGCATCCGAATAAAATACAAATGGCACAATGCCGACTTAAGTACAAGAGGACTGACACTCTAACTTTCTATGATTTGAACCTCTCCTGTGAGTCCAGTTTTAGATTCCGATGCTTCGCTTCAGGTTTACTGTATACCTTGGACGTTCTTATTGACGATGAAACACAGAAATTGCATCGAATCAAAATCAAATGGCACAATGCCGACTTAAGTACAAGAGGACTGACACTCTAACTTTCTATGATTTGAACCTCTCCTGTGAGTCCAGTTTTAGATTCCGATGCTTCACTTCAGGTTTACTGTATCCCTTCGACCTTCTTATTGACGGTGAAACACAGAAATTGCATCCGAATTTAATACAAAAGGCACAATGCCAACTTATGTACAAGAGGACTTACACCCTAACTTTCTATGATTTGACCCTCTCCTGTGAGTCTAGTTTTAGATTCCGATGCTTCACTCAGATTTACTGTCTCCCTTGCACCTTCGTATTGACGATGAAACACAGAAATTGCATCCGAATTTAATACAAAAGGCACAATGCCGACTTAAGTACAAGAGGACTGACACTCTAACTTTCTATGATTTGAACCTCTCCTGTGAGTCTAGTTTTAGATTCCGATGCTTCACTCAGATTTACTGTCTCCCTTGCACCTTCTTATTGACGATGAAACACAGAAATTGCATCCGAATTTAATACAAAAGGCACAATGCCGACTTAAGTACAAGAGGACTGACACTCTAACTTTCTATGATTTGGACCTCTCCTGTGAGCCCAGTTTTAGATTCCGATGCTTCACGTCAGGTTTACTGTATCCTTTGGACCTTCTTATTGACGATGAAACACAGAAATTGCATCCGAAATTAATACAAAAGGCACAATGCCGACTTAAGTACAAGAGGACTGACACTCTAACTTTCTATGATTTGAACCACACCTGTGAGTCCAGTTTTAGATTCCGATGCTTCACTTCAGGTTTACTGTATCCCTTGGACCTTCGTATTGACGAGAAACACAGAAATTGCATCGAATTAAATTCAAAAGGCACAATGGCGACTTAAGTACAAGAGGACTGACACTCTAACTCTCAATGATTTGAACCTCTCCTGTGAGTCCAGTTTTAGATTCCTATGCTTCCCTTCACGTATACTGTATCCCTTGGACCTTCGTATTGACGATGAAACACAGAAATTGCATCCGATTTCAATACAAAAGGCACAATGCCGACTTAAGTACAAGAGGCCTGACACTCTAACTTTCTATGATTTGAACCTCTCCTTAGAGTCCAGTTTTAGATTCCTATGCTTCATTTCAGGTTAACTGTATCCCTTGGACCTTTTTATTGACGATGAAACACAGAAATTGCATCCAAATTTAATACAAAAGGCACAATGACGAATTAAGTACAAGAGGACTGACACTCTAACTTTCTATCATTTGAACCTCTCCTGTGTGTCCAGTTTTTGATTCCGATGCTTCACTTCAGGTTTACTGTATCCCTTGGACCTTCTTATTGACGATGAAACACAGAAATTGCATCCGAATTTAATACAAAAGGCACAAAGCCGACTCAAGTACAAGAGGACTGACACTCTAACTTCCTATGATTTGAACGTCTCCTGTGAGTCCAGTTTTAAATTCCGATGCTTGACTTCAGGTTTACTGTATCCCTTGGACCTTCTTATTAACGATGAACCTCAGATATTGCATCCGAATTTAATACAAAAGGCACATTGCCGACTTAAGTACAAGAGGACTGACACTCTAACTTTCTATGATTTGAACCTCTCCTGTGACTCCAGTTTTAGATTCCGATGCTTCACTTCAGGTTTACTGTATCCCTTCGACCTTCTTATTGACGGTGAGACACAGAAATTGCATCCGAATTTAATACAAAAGGCACAACGCCAACTTATGTACAAGAGGACTTACACCCTAACATTCTATGATTTGACCCTCTCCTGTGAGTCTAGTTTTAGATTCCGATGCTTCACTCAGATTTACTGTCTCCCTTGCACCTTCCTATTGACGATGAAACACAGAAATTGCATCCGAATTTAATACAAAAGGCACAATGCCGACTTAAGTACAAGAGGACTGACACTCTAACTTTCTATGATTTGAAACTCTCCTGTGAGCCCAGTTTTATATTCCGATGCTTCACGTCAGGTTTACTGTATCCTTTGGACCTTCTTATTGACGATGAAACACAGAAATTGCATCCGAAATTAATACAAAAGGCACAATGCCGACTTAAGTACAAGAGGACTGACACTCTAACTTTCTATGATTTGAACCTCTCCTGTGAGTCCAGTTTTAGATTCCGATGCTTCACTTCAGATTTACTGTATCCCTTGTACCTTCTTATTGACGATGAAACACAGATATTGCATCGGAATTAAATTCAAAAGGCTCAATGCCGACTTAAGTACAAGAGGACTGACACTCTAACATTCTATGATTTGAACCTCTCCTGTGAGTCCAGTTTTAGATTCCGATGCTTCACTTCAGGTTTACCGTATCCCTTCGACCTTCTTATTGACGATGATGCACAGAAATTGCATCCGCATTTAATACAAAAGGCACAATGCCGACTTAAGTACAAGAGGACTGACACTATAATTTTCTATGATTTGAACCTCTCCTGTTAGTCCAGTTTTAGATTCCGATGCACCACTTCAGGTTTACTGTATACCATGGACCTTCTTATTGACGATGAAGCGCAAAACTTGCGTCGGAATTAAATTCCAAAGGCACAATGCCGACTTAAGTACAAGAGGACTGACACTCTAACTTTCTATGATTTGAACGTCTCCTGTGAGTCCAGTTTTAGATTCCGATGCTTCACTTTAGGTTTACTGTAACCCTTGGAGCTTCTTATTGATGATGAAACACAGAAATTGCATCCGAATTTAATACAAAAGGCACAATGCCGACTTAAGTACAAGAGGACTGACACTCTAACTTTTTATGACTTGAACCTCTCCTGTGAGTCGAGTTATAGATTCCGATGCTTCACTTCAGGTTTACTGTATACCTTGGACCTTCTTATTGACGATGAAGCGTTGAAATTGCATCGGAATTAAATTCAAAAGGCACAATGCCGACTTAAGTACAAGAGGACTGACACTCTAACTTTCTATGATTTGAACCGCTCCTGAGAGTCCAGTTTTAGATTCTGATGCTTCACTTCAGGTTTACAGTATCCCTTGGACCTTCTTATTGACGATGAAACACAGAAATTGCATCGGAATTAAATTCAAAAGTAACAATGCCGACTTAAGTGCAAGAGGACTGACACTCTAACTTTCTATGATTTGAACCTCTCCTTTGAGTCCAGTTTTAGATTCCGATGCTTCACTTCAGGTTTACTGTATACCTTGGACCTTCTTATTGACGATGAAACGCAGAAATTGCATCCGAATTTAATTCATAAGGCATAGTGCCGACTTAAGTACAAGGGGACTGACACTCTAACTTTCTATGATTTGTACCATTCCTGTGAGTCCAGTTTTAGATTCCGATGCTTCACTTCAGGTTTACTGAATCCCATGGACCTTCTTATTGACGATGAAACACAGAAATTGCATCGGAATTAAATTCAAAATTCACAATGCCGACTTAAGTACAAGAGGACGGTCACTCTACCTTTGTATGATTTGAACCCCTCCTGTAAGTTCAGTTTTAGATTCCGATGCTTCACACCTGGTTTACTGTATACCTTGGACCTTCGTGTTGACGATGAAGCACAGAAATTGCATCGGAATTAAATTCAAAAGGCTTAATGACGACTTAAGTACAAGAGGACTGACACTCTATCATTCTGTGATTTGAAACTCTCCTGTTAGCCCAGTTTTACATTCTGATGCTTCACTTCAGGTTTATTGTTTCCCTTGGTCCTTCTTATTGACGATGAAACACAGAAATTGCATCTGAATTTAATACAAAAGGCACCATGCCGACTTAAGTACAAGAGGACTGGCACTCTAATTTTCTATGATTTGAACCTCTCCTGTGAGTCCAGTTTTAGATTCCGATACTTCACTTCAGGTTTACTGTATACCTTGGACCTTCTTATTGACGATGAAACACAGAAATTGCATCGGAATTAAATTCAAAAGGCACAATGCCGACTTAAGTACAAGAGGACAGACACTCTATCATTCTGTGATTTGAAACTCTCCTGTTAGCCCAGTTTTACATTCTGATGCTTCACTTCAGGTTTATTGTTTCCCTTGGTCCTTCTTCTTGACGATGAAACACAGAAATTGCATCTGAATGTAATACAAAAGTCACCATGCCGACTTAAGTACAAGAGGACTGACACTCTAATTTTCTATGTTTTGAACCTCTCCTGTGAGTCCAGTTTTAGATTCCGATGCTTCACTTAAGGTTTACTGTATCCCTTGGACCTTCTTATTGACGACGATAGACAATAATTGCATCCGAATTTAATTCAAAAGCTACAATGCCGACTTAAGTACAAGAGGACTGACACTCAAACTTTCTATGATTTGGACCTCTCCTGTGAGTCCAGTTTTAGATTCCGATGCTTCACTTCAGGTTTACTGTATACCTTGGACTTTCTTATTGACGGCGAAACACAGAAATTGCATCGGAAATAGATTCAAAAGGCACAATGCCGACTTAAGTACAAGAGGACTGACACTCTAACTTTCTATGATTTGAACCTCTCCTGTGAGTCCAGTTTTAGATTCCGATTCTTCCCTTCAGGTTTACTGTATCCCTTGGACCTTCTTATTGACGATAGAACACATAAATTGCATCCGACTTTAAAACAAAAGGCAGAATGATGACTTAAGTACAAGAGGACAGACACTCTAAATTTCAATGATTTGAACCGCTCCTGTGAGTCCAGATTTAGATTTCAATGCTTCACTTCAGGTTTACTGTATCCCTTGGACCATCATATTGACGATGAAATACAGAAATTGCATCCGAATTAACTACAAAAGGCACAATGCCGACTTAAGTACAAGAGGGCTGACACTATAACTTTCTGTGATTTGAACCTTCCTGTGATTCCAGTTTTAGATTCCGATGCTCACTTCAGGTTTACTGTATCCCTTGGACCTTCTTATTGACGATGAAACACAGAAATTGCATCCGAATTTAATACAAAAGGCACAATGCCGACTTAAGTACAAGAGGACTGACACTTTAACTTTCTATGATTTGAACCTCTTCTGTGAGTCCAGTTTTAGATTCCGATGCTTCACTTCAGATTTACTGTATCCCTTGTACCTTCTTATTGACGATGAAACACAGAAATTGCATCGGAAATAAATTCAAAAGGCTCAATGCCGACTTAAGTACAAGAGGACTGACACTCTAACATTCTATGATTTGAACCTCTCCTGTGAGTCCAGTTTTAGATTCCGATGCTTCACTTCAGGTTTACCGTATCCCTTCGACCTTCTTATTAACCATGATGCACAGAAATTGCATCCGCATATAATACAAAAGGCACAATGCCGACTTAAGTACAAGAGGACTGACACTATAATTTTCTATGATTTGAACCTCTCCTGTGAGTCCAGTTTTAGATTCCGATGCTTCACTTCAGGTTTACTGTACCCCTTGGAGCTTCTTGTTGACGATGAAACACAGAAATCGCATCGGAATTTAATACAAAAAGCACAATGCCGACTTAAGTACAAGAGGACTGACACCCTAACTTTCTATGATTTGAACCTTCCTGTGAGTCCAGATTTAGATTCCGATGCTTCACTTCAGGTTTACTGTATCCCTTGGACCTTCTTATTGACGATGAAACACAGAAATTGCATCCGCATTTAATACAAAAGGCACAATGCCGACTTAAGTACAAGAGGACTGACACTCTAATTTTCTATGATTTGAACCTCTCCTGTGAGTCCAGTTTTAGATTCCGATGCTTCACTTCAGGTTTACTGTATCCCTTGGACCTTCTTATTGACGATGAAACACAAAAATTGCATCCGAATTTAAATCAAAAGGGACAATGCCGACTTAAGTACAAGAGGACTGACACTCTAACTTTCTATGATTTGAACCTTCCTGTGAGTCCAGATTTAGATTCCGATGCTTCACTTCTGGTTTACTGTATCCCTTGGACCTTCTTATTGACGATGAAACACAGAAATTGCATCCGCATTTAATACAAAAGGCACAATGCCGACTTAAGTACAAGAGGACTGACACTCTAATTTTCTATGATTTGAACCTCTCCTGTTAGTCCAGTTTTAGATTCCGATGCACCACTTCAGGTTTACTGTATACCATGGACCTTCTTATTGACGATGAAGCGCAAAACTTGCGTCGGAATTAAATTCCAAAGGCACAATGCCGACTTAAGTACAAGAGGACTGACACTGAAACTTTCAATGATTTGAACGTCTCCTGTGAGTCAAATTTTAGATTCCGATGCTTCACCTCAGATTTACGG
Organism: Schistocerca americana; assembly: GCF_021461395.2. Lineage (NCBI taxonomy): Eukaryota > Metazoa > Arthropoda > Insecta > Orthoptera > Acrididae > Schistocerca > Schistocerca americana. The sequence goes on along the minus strand of NC_060124.1, from coordinate 594,651,677 downwards.
TATCCCTTGTACCTTCTTATTGACGATAAAACACAGATATTGCATCGGAATTAAATTCAAAAGGAACAATGCCGACTTAAGTACAAGAGGACTGACACTCTAACATTCTATGATTTGAACCTGTCCTGTGAATCCAGTTTTAGATTCTGATGCTTCACTTCAGGTTTACTGTATCCCTTCGACCTTCTTATTGACGATGATGCACAGAAATTGTACCCGCATTTAATACAAAAGGCACAATGCCGACTTAAGTACAAGAGGACTGACACTCTAACTTTCTGTGATTTGAACCTCTTCTGTGAGTCGAGTTATAGATTCCGATGCTTCACTTCAGGTTTACTGTATCCCTTCGACCCTCTTATTGACGATGATGCACAGAAATTGCATCGGCATTTAATACAAAAGGCATAATGCCGACTTAAGTACAAGAGGACTGACACTATAATTTTCTATGATTTGAATCTCTCCTGTGAGTCAAGTTTTAGATTCCGATGCTTCACTTCAGGTTTACTGTAACCCTTGGAGCTTCTTATTGACGATGAAACACAGAAATTGCATGTGAATTTAATACAAAAGGCACAATGCCGACTTAAGTACAAGAGGACTGACACTCTAACTTTCTATGACTTGAACCTCTCCTGTGAGTCGAGTTATAGATTCCGATGCTTCACTTCAGGTTTACTGTATACCTTGGACCTTCTTATTGTCGATGAAGCGTTGAAATTGCATCGGAATTAAATTCAAAAGGCACAATGCCGACTTAAGTACAAGAGGACTGACACTCTAACTTTCTATGATTTGAACCGCTCCTGAGAGTCCAGTTTTAGATTCCTATGCTTCATTTCAGGTTAACTGTATCCCTTGGACCTTTTTATTGACGATGAAACACAGAAAATGCATCCAAATTTAATACAAAAGGCACAATGACGAATTAAGTACAAGAGGACTGACACTCTAACTTTCTATCATTTGAACCTCTCCTGTGTGTCCAGTTTTTGATTCCGATGCTTCACTTCAGGTTTACTGTATCCCTTGGACCTTCTTATTGACGATGAAACACAGAAATTGCATCCGAATTTAATACAAAAGGCACAAAGCCGACTCAAGTACAAGAGGACTGACACTCTAACTTCCTATGATTTGAACGTCTCCTGTGAGTCCAGTTTTAAATTCCGATGCTTGACTTCAGGTTTACTGTATCCCTTGGACCTTCTTATTAACGATGAACCACAGATATTGCATCCGAATTTAATACAAAAGGCACATTGCCGACTTAAGTACAAGAGGACTGACACTCTGACTTTCTATTATTTGAACCTCTCCTGTGAGTCCAGTTTTAGATTCCGATGCTTCACTTCAGGTCTACTGTATACCTCGGACCTTTTTATTAACGATGAAACAGAGAAATAGAATCCGAATTTAATACTAAAGGCACAATGCCGACTTAAGTACAAGAGGACTGACACTCTAACTTTTTATGATTTGAACCTCTGCTGTGAGTCCAGTTTTAGATTTCGATGCTTCACTTCAGGTTTACAGTATACCTTGGACCTTCTTATTGACGATGAACCACAGAAATTGAATCAGAATTAAAATCAAAAGGCACAATGCCTACTTCAGTACAACAGGGCTGACACTAAACTTTCTATGATTTGAACATCTCCTGTGGTCCAGTTTTACATTCCGATGCTTCAATTCAGGTTTACTGTATCCCTTGGGCCTTCTTATTGACGATGAAACACAGAAATTGCATCCGAATTTAATACAAAAGGCACAGTGCCGACTTAAGTACAAGAGGACAGACACTCTAACTTTCTGTGATTTGAACCTCTCCTGTTAGTCCAGTTTTAGATTCTGATGCTTCACTTCAGGTTTATTGTATATATTGGACCTTCTTATTGTCGATGTAGCGCAAAACCTGCGTCGGAATTGAATTCAAAAGGCACAATGCCGACTTAAGTACAAGAGGACTGACCCTCTAATTTTCTATATTTGAACCTCTCCTGTGAGTCCAGTTTTAGATTCCGATGCTTCAATTCAGGTTTACTGTATCCCTTGGACCTTCTTATTGACGATGAAACACAGAAATTGCATCGGAATTAAATATCAAAAGGCACAATGCCGACTTAAGTACAAGAGGACTGACACTCTAACTTTCTATGATTTGAACCTCTCCTGCGAGTTCAGTTTTTGATTCCGATGCATCACTTCGGGTTTACTGCATGTCTTGGACCTTCTTATTGACGATGAAGCACAGAAATTGCATCGGAATTAAATTCAAAAGGCACAATGCCGACTTAAGTACAAGAGGACTGACACTCAAACTTTCTATGATTTGGACCTCTCCTGTGAGTCCAGTTTTAGATTCCGATGCTTCACTTCAGGTTTACTGTATACCTTGGACTTTCTTATTGACGGCGAAACACAGAAATTGCATCGGAAATAGATTCAAAAGGCACAATGCCGACTTAAGTACAAGAGGACTGACACTCTAACTTTCTATGATTTGAACCTCTCCTGTGAGTCCAGTTTTAGATTCCGATTCTTCCCTTCAGGTTTACTGTATCCCTTGGACCTTCTTATTGACGATAGAACACATAAATTGCATCCGACTTTAAAACAAAAGGCAGAATGATGACTTTAGTACAAGAGGACAGACACTCTACATTTCAATGATTTGAACCGCTCCTGTGAGTAGAGAATTAGATTTCAATGCTTCACTTCAGGTTTACTGTATCCCTTGGACCATCATATTGACGATGAAATACAGAAATTGCATCCGAATTAACTACAAAAGGCACAATGCCGACTTAAGTACAAGAGGGCTGACACTATAACTTTCTGTGATTTGAACCTTCCTGTGATTCCAGTTTTAGATTCCGATGCTCACTTCAGGTTTACTGTATCCCTTGGACCTTCTTATTGACGATGAAACACAGAAATTGCATCCGAATTTAATACAAAAGGCACAATGCCGACTTAAGTACAAGAGGACTGACACTTTAACTTTCTATGATTTGAACCTCTTCTGTGAGTCCAGTTTTAGATTCCGATGCTTCACTTCAGATTTACTGTATCCCTTGTACCTTCTTATTGACGATGAAACACAGAAATTGCATCGGAAATAAATTCAAAAGGCTCAATGCCGACTTAAGTACAAGAGGACTGACACTCTAACATTCTATGATTTGAACCTCTCCTGTGAGTCCAGTTTTAGATTCCGATGCTTCACTTCAGGTTTACCGTATCCCTTCGACCTTCTTATTAACGATGATGCACAGAAATTGCATCCGCATATAATACAAAAGGCACAATGCCGACTTAAGTACAAGAGGACTGACACTATAATTTTCTATGATTTGAACCTCTCCTGTGAGTCCAGTTTTAGATTCCGATGCTTCACTTCAGGTTTACTGTACCCCTTGGAGCTTCTTATTGACGATGAAACACAGAAATCGCATCGGAATTTAATACAAAAAGCACAATGCCGACTTAAGTACAAGAGGACTGACACCCTAACTTTCTATGATTTGAACCTTCCTGTGAGTCCAGATTTAGATTCCGATGCTTCACTTCAGGTTTACTGTATCCCTTGGACCTTCTTATTGACGATGAAACACAGAAATTGCATCCGCATTTAATACAAAAGGCACAATGCCGACTTAAGTACAAGAGGACTGACACTCTAACTTTCTATGACTTGAACCTCTCCTGTGAGTCGAGTTATAGATTCCGATGCTTCACTTCAGGTTTACTGTATACCTTGGACCTTCTTATTGTCGATGAAGCGTTGAAATTGCATCGGAATTAAATTCAAAAGGCACAATGCCGACTTAAGTACAAGAGGACTGACACTCTAACTTTCTATGATTTGAACCGCTCCTGAGAGTCCAGTTTTAGATTCCTATGCTTCATTTCAGGTTAACTGTATCCCTTGGACCTTTTTATTGACGATGAAACACAGAAATTGCATCCAAATTTAATACAAAAGGCACAATGACGAATTAAGTACAAGAGGACTGACACTCAAACTTTCTATCATTTGAACCTCTCCTGTGTGTCCAGTTTTTGATTCCGATGCATCACTTCAGGTTTACTGTATCCCTTGGACCTTCTTATTGACGATGAAACACAGAAATTGCATCCGAATTTAATACAAAAGGCACAAAGCCGACTCAAGTACAAGAGGACTGACACTCTAACTTCCTATGATTTGAACGTCTCCTGTGAGTCCAGTTTTAAATTCCGATGCTTGACTTCAGGTTTACTGTATCCCTTGGACCTTCTTATTAACGATGAACCACAGATATTGCATCCGAATTTAATACAAAAGGCACATTGCCGACTTAAGTACAAGAGGACTGACACTCTAACTTTCTATTATTTGAACCTCTCCTGTGAGTCCAGTTTTAGATTCCGATGCTTCACTTCAGGTCTACTGTATACCTCGGACCTTTTTATTAACGATGAAACAGAGAAATAGAATCCGAATTTAATACTAAAGGCACAATGCCGACTTAAGTACAAGAGGACTGACACTCTAACTTTTTATGATTTGAACCTCTGCTGTGAATCCAGTTTTAGATTTCGATGCTTCACTTCAGGTTTACAGTATACCTTGGACCTTCTTATTGACGATGAACCACAGAAATTGAATCAGAATTAAAATCAAAAGGCACAATGCCTACTTCAGTACAACAGGGCTGACACTCAAACTTTCTATGATTTGAACATCTCCTGTGGTCCAGTTTTACATTCCGATGCTTCAATTCAGGTTTACTGTATCCCTTGGGCCTTCTTATTGACGATGAAACACAGAAATTGCATCCGAATTTAATACAAAAGGCACAGTGCCGACTTAAGTACAAGAGGACAGACACTCTAACTTTCTGTGATTTGAACCTCTCCTGTTAGTCCAGTTTTAGATTCTGATGCTTCACTTCAGGTTTATTGTATATATTGGACCTTCTTATTGTCGATGTAGCGCAAAACCTGCGTCGGAATTGAATTCAAAAGGCACAATGCCGACTTAAGTACAAGAGGACTGACCCTCTAATTTTCTATATTTGAACCTCTCCTGTGAGTCCAGTTTTAGATTCCGATGCTTCACTTCAGGTTTACTGTATCCCTTGGACCTTCTTATTGACGATGAAACACAGAAATTGCATCGGAATTAAATATCAAAAGTCACAATGCCGACTTAAGTACAAGAGGACTGACACTCTAACTTTCTATGATTTGAACCTCTCCTGCGAGTTCAGTTTTTGATTCCGATGCATCACTTCGGGTTTACTGCATGTCTTGGACCTTCTTATTGACGATGAAGCACAGAAATTGCATCGGAATTAAATTCAAAAGGCACAATGCCGACTTAAGTACAAGAGGACTGACACTCTAACTTTCTATGATTTGAACCTCTCCTGTGACTCCAGTTTTAGATTCCGATGCTTCACTTCAGGTTTACTGTATCCCTTCGACCTTCTTATTGACGGTGAAACACAGAAATTGCATCCGAATTTAATACAAAAGGCACAACGCCAACTTATGTACAAGAGGACTTACACCCTAACTATCTATGATTTGACCCTCTCCTGTGAGTCTAGTTTTAGATTCCGATGCTTCACTCAGATTTACTGTCTCCCTTGCACCTTCCTATTGACGATGAAACACAGAAATTGCATCCGAATTTAATACAAAAGGCACAATGCCGACTTAAGTACAAGAGGACTGACACTCTAACTTTCTATGATTTGAAACTCTCCTGTGAGCCCAGTTTTATATTCCGATGCTTCACGTCAGGTTTACTGTATCCTTTGGACCTTCTTATTGACGATGAAACACAGAAATTGCATCCGAAATTAATACAAAAGGCACAATGCCGACTTAAGTACAAGAGGACTGACACTCTAACTTTCTATGATTTGAACCTCTCCTGTGAGTCCAGTTTTAGATTCCGATGCTTCACTTCAGATTTACTGTATCCCTTGTACCTTCTTATTGACGATGAAACACAGATATTGCATCGGAATTAAATTCAAAAGGCTCAATGCCGACCTAAGTACAAGAGGACTGACACTCTAACATTCTATGATTTGAACCTCTCCTGTGAGTCCAGTTTTAGATTCCGATGCTTCACTTCAGGTTTACCGTATCCCTTCGACCTTCTTATTGACGATGATGCACAGAAATTGGATCCGCATTTAATACAAAAGGCACAATGCCGACTTATGTACAAGAGGACTGACACTATAATTTTCTATGATTTGAACCTCTCCTGTTAGTCCAGTTTTAGATTCCGATGCACCACTTCAGGTTTACTGTATACCATGGACCTTCTTATTGACGATGAAGCGCAAAACTTGCGTCGGAATTAAATTCCAAAGGCACAATGCCGACTTAAGTACAAGAGGACTGACACTCTAACTTTCTATGATTTGAACGTCTCCTGTGAGTCCAGTTTTAGATTCCGATGCTTCACCTCAGATTTACGGTATCCCTTGTACCTTCTTATTGACGATGAAACACAGAAATTGCATCGGAATTAAATTCAAAAGGAACAATGCCGACTCAAGTACAAGAGGACTGACACTCTAACATTCTATGATTTGAACCTGTCCTGTGAATCCAGTTTTAGATTCTGATGCTTCACTTCAGGTTTACTGTATCCCTTCGACCTTCTTATTGACGATGACGCACAGAAATTGTATCCGCATTTACTACAAAAGGCACAATGCCGACTTAAGTACAAGAGGACTGACACTCTAACTTTCTGTGATTTGAACCTCTTCTGTGAGTCGAGTTATAGATTCCGATGCTTCACTTCAGGTTTACTGTATCCCTTCGACCCTCTTATTGACGAAGATGCACAGAAATTGCATCGGCATTTAATACAAAAGGCATAATGCCGACTTAAGTTCAAGAGGACTGACACTATAATTTTCTATGATTTGAACCTCTCCTGTGAGTCCAGTTTTAGATTCCGATGCTTCACTTCAGGTTTACTGTAACCCTTGGAGCTTCTTATTGATGATGAAACACAGAAATTGCATCCGAATTTAATACAAAAGGCACGATGCCGACTTAAGTACAAGAGGACTGACACTCTAACTTTTTATGACTTGAACCTCTCCTGTGAGTCGAGTTATAGATTCCGATGCTTCACTTCAGGTTTACTGTATACCTTGGACCTTCTTATTGACGATGAAGCGTTGAAATTGCATCGGAATTAAATTCAAAAGGCACAATGCCGACTTAAGTACAAGAGGACTGACACTCTAACTTTCTATGATTTGAACCGCTCCTGAGAGTCCAGTTTTAGATTCTGATGCTTCACTTCAGGTTTACAGTATCCCTTGGACCTTCTTATTGACGATGAAACACAGAAATTGCATCGGAATTAAATTCAAAAGTAACAATGCCGACTTAAGTACAAGAGGACTGACACTCTAACTTTCTATGATTTGAACCTCTCCTTTGAGTCCAGTTTTAGATTCCGATGCTTCACTTCAGGTTTACTGTATACCTTGGACCTTCTTATTGACGATGAAACGCAGAAATTGCATCCGAATTTAATTCAAAAGGCATAATGCCGACTTAAGTACAAGGGGACTGACACTCTAACTTTCTCTGATTTGTACCATTCCTGTGAGTCCAGTTTTAGATTCCGATGCTTCACTTCAGGTTTACTGAATCCCATGGACCTTCTTATTGACGATGAAACACAGAAATTGCATCGGAATTAAATTCAAAATTCACAATGCCGACTTAAGTACAAGAGGATGGTCACTCTACCTTTGTATGATTTGAACCCCTCCTGTAAGTTCAGTTTTAGATTCCGATGCTTCACACCTGGTTTACTGTATACCTTGGACCTTCGTATTGACGATGAAGCACAGAAATTGCATCGGAATTAAATTCAAAAGGCTTAATGACGACTTAAGTACAAGAGGACTGACACTCTATCATTCTGTGATTTGAAACTCTCCTGTTAGCCCAGTTTTACATTCTGATGCTTCACTTCAGGTTTATTGTTTCCCTTGGTCCTTCTTATTGACGATGAAACACAGAAATTGCATCTGAATTTAATACAAAAGGCACCATGCCGACTCAAGTACAAGAGGACTGACACTCTAATTTTCTATGATTTGAACCTCTCCTGTGAGTCCAGTTTTAGATTCCGATACTTCACTTCAGGTTTACTGTATACCTTGGACCTTCTTATTGACGATGAAACACAGAAATTGCATCGGAATTAAATTCAAAAGGCACAATGCCGACTTAAGTACAAGAGGACTGACACTCTAACTTTTTATGACTTGAACCTCTCCTGTGAGTCGAGTTATAGATTCCGATGCTTCACTTCAGGTTTACTGTATCCCTTCGACCCTCTTATTGACGAAGATGCACAGAAATTGCATCGGCATTTAATACAAAAGGCATAATGCCGACTTAAGTTCAAGAGGACTGACACTATAATTTTCTATGATTTGAACCTCTCCTGTGAGTCCAGTTTTAGATTCCGATGCTTCACTTCAGGTTTACTGTAACCCTTGGAGCTTCTTATTGATGATGAAACACAGAAATTGCATCCGAATTTAATACAAAAGGCACAATGCCGACTTAAGTACAAGAGGACTGACACTTAACTTTTTATGACTTGAACCTCTCCTGTGAGTCGAGTTATAGATTCCGATGCTTCACTTCAGGTTTACTGTATACCTTGGACCTTCTTATTGACGATGAAGCGTTGAAATTGCATCGGAATTAAATTCAAAAGGCACAATGCCGACTTAAGCACAAGAGGACTGACACTCTAACTTTCTATGATTTGAACCGCTCCTGAGAGTCCAGTTTTAGATTCTGATGCTTCACTTCAGGTTTACAGTATCCCTTGGACCTTCTTATTGACGATGAAACACAGAAATTGCATCGGATTTAAATTCAAAAGTAACAATGCCGACTTAAGTACAAGAGGACTGACACTCTAACTTTCTATGATTTGAACCTCTCCTTTGAGTCCAGTTTTAGATTCCGATGCTTCACTTCAGGTTTACTGTATACCTTGGACCTTCTTATTGACGATGAAACGCAGAAATTGCATCCGAATTTAATTCAAAAGGCATAATGCCGACTTAAGTACAAGGGGACTGACACTCTAACTTTCTCTGATTTGTACCATTCCTGTGAGTCCAGTTTTAGATTCCGATGCTTCACTTCAGGTTTACTGAATCCCATGGACCTTCTTATTGACGATGAAACACAGAAATTGCATCGGAATTAAATTCAAAATTCACAATGCCGACTTAAGTACAAGAGGACGGTCACTCTACCTTTGTATGATTTGAACCCCTCCTGTAAGTTCAGTTTTAGATTCCGATGCTTCACACCTGGTTTACTGTATACCTTGGACCTTCGTATTGACGATGAAGCACAGAAATTGCATCGGAATTAAATTCAAAAGGCTTAATGACGACTTAAGTACAAGAGGACTGACACTCTATCATTCTGTGATTTGAAACTCTCCTGTTAGCCCAGTTTTACATTCTGATGCTTCACTTCAGGTTTATTGTTTCCCTTGGTCCTTCTTATTGACGATGAAACACAGAAATTGCATCTGAATTTAATACAAAAGGCACCATGCCGACTCAAGTACAAGAGGACTGACACTCTAATTTTCTATGATTTGAACCTCTCCTGTGAGTCCAGTTTTAGATTCCGATACTTCACTTCAGGTTTACTGTATACCTTGGATCTTCTTATTGACGATGAAACACAGAAATTGCATCGGAATTAAATTCAAAAGGCACAATGCCGACTTAAGTACAAGAGGACAGACACTCTATCATTCTGTGATTTGAAACTCTCCTGTTAGCCCAGTTTTACATTCTGATGCTTCACTTCAGGTTTATTGTTTCCCTTGGTCCTTCTTATTGACGATGAAACACAGAAATTGCATCTGAATTTAATACAAAAGGCACCATGCCGACTCAAGTACAAGAGGACTGACACTCTAATTTTCTATGATTTGAACCTCTCCTGTGAGTCCAGTTTTAGATTCCGATGCTTCACTTAAGGTTTACTGTATCCCTTGGACCTTCTTATTGACGATGATAGACAATAATTGCATCCGAATTTAATTCAAAAGCTACAATGCCGACTTAAGTACAAGAGGACTGACACTCAAACTTTCTATGATTTGGACCTCTCCTGTGAGTCCAGTTTTAGATTCCGATGCTTCACTTCAGGTTTACTGTATCCCTTGGACCTTCTTATTGACGATAGAACACATAAATTGCATCCGACTTTAAAACAAAAGGCAGAATGATGACTTAAGTACAAGAGGACAGACACTCTAAATTTCAATGATTTGAACCGCTCCTGTGAGTCCAGATTTAGATTTCAATGCTTCACTTCAGGTTTACTGTATCCCTTGGACCATCATATTGACGATGAAATACAGAAATTGCATCCGAATTAACTACAAAAGGCACAATGCCGACTTAAGTACAAGAGGGCTGACACTATAACTTTCTGTGATTTGAACCTTCCTGTGATTCCAGTTTTAGATTCCGATGCTCACTTCAGGTTTACTGTATCCCTTGGACCTTCTTATCGACGATGAAACACAGAAATTGCATCCGAATTTAATACAAAAGGCACAATGCCGACTTAAGTACAAGAGGACTGACACTTTAACTTTCTATGATTTGAACCTCTTCTGTGAGTCCAGTTTTAGATTCCGATGCTTCACTTCAGATTTACTGTATCCCTTGTACCTTCTTATTGACGATGAAACACAGAAATTGCATCGGAATTAAATTCAAAAGGCTCAATGCCGACTTAAGTACAAGAGGACTGACACTCTAACATTCTATGATTTGAACCTCTCCTGTGAGTCCAGTTTTAGATTCCGATGCTTCACTTCAGGTTTACCGTATCCCTTCGACCTTCTTATTAACGATGATGCACAGAAATTGCATCCGCATATAATACAAAAGGCACAATGCCGACTTAAGTACAAGAGGACTGACACTATAATTTTCTATGATTTGAACCTCTCCTGTGAGTCCAGTTTTAGATTCCGATGCTTCACTTCAGGTTTACTGTACCCCTTGGAGCTTCTTATTGACGATGAAACACAGAAATCGCATCGGAATTTAATACAAAAAGCACAATGCCGACTTAAGTACAAGAGGACTGACACCCTAACTTTCTATGATTTGAACCTTCCTGTGAGTCCAGATTTAGATTCCGATGCTTCACTTCAGGTTTACTGTATCCCTTGGACCTTCTTATTGACGATGAAACACAGAAATTGCATCCGCATTTAATACAAAAGGCACAATGCCGACTTAAGTACAAGAGGACTGACACTCTAATTTTCTATGATTTGAACCTCTCCTGTGAGTCCAGTTTTAGATTCCGATGCTTCACTTCAGGTTTACTGTATCCCTTGGACCTTCTTATTGACGATGAAACACAAAAATTGCATCCGAATTTAAATCAAAAGGGACAATGCCGACTTAAGTACAAGGGGACTGACACTCTAACTTTCTATGATTTGAACCTTCCTGTGAGTCCAGATTTAGATTCCGATGCTTCACTTCAGGTTTACTGTATCCCTTGGACCTTCTTATTGACGATGAAACACAGAAATTGCATCCGCATTTAATACAAAAGGCACAATGCCGACTTAAGTACAAGAGGACTGACACTCTAATTTTCTATGATTTGAACCTCTCCTGTTAGTCCAGTTTTAGATTCCGATGCACCACTTCAGGTTTACTGTATACCATGGACCTTCTTATTGACGATGAAGCGCAAAACTTGCGTCGGAATTAAATTCCAAAGGCACAATGCCGACTTAAGTACAAGAGGACTGACACTGTAACTTTCAATGATTTGAACGTCTCCTGTGAGTCCAGTTTTAGATTCCGATGCTTCACCTCAGATTTACGGTATCCCTTGTACCTTCTTATTGACGATGAAACACAGAAATTGCATCGGAATTAAATTCAAAAGGAACAATGCCGACTTAAGTACAAGAGGACTGACACTCTAACATTCTATGATTTGAACCTGTCCTGTGAATCCAGTTTTAGATTCTGATGCTTCACTTCAGGTTTACTGTATCCCTTCGACCTTCTTATTGACGATGATGCACAGAAATTGTACCCGCATTTAATACAAAAGGCACAATGCCGACTTAAGTACAAGAGGACTCACACTCTAACTTTCTGTGATTTGAACCTCTTCTGTGAGTCGAGTTATAGATTCCGATGCTTCACTTCAGGTTTACTGTATCCCTTCGACCCTCTTATTGACGATGATGCACAGAAATTGCATCGGCATTTAATACAAAAGGCATAATGCCGACTTAAGTACAAGAGGACTGACACTATAATTTTCTATGATTTGAACCTCTTCTGTGAGTCCAGTTTTAGATTCCGATGCTTCACTTCAGATTTACTGTATACCTTGGACCTTCTTATTGTCGATGAGGCGTTGAAATTGCATCGGAATTAAATTCAAAAGGCACAATGCCGACTTAAGTACAAGAGGACTGACACTCTAACTTTCTATGATTTGAACCGCTCCTGAGAGTCCAGTTTTAGATTCTGATGCTTCACTTCAGGTTTACAGTATCCCTTGGACCTTCTTATTGACGATGAAACACAGAAATTGCATCGGAATTAAATTCAAAAGTAACAATGCCGACTTAAGTACAAGAGGACTGACACTCTAACTTTCTATGATTTGAACCTCTCCTTTGAGTCCAGTTTTAGATTCCGATGCTTCACTTCAGGTTTACTGTATACCTTGGACCCTCTTATTGACGATGAAACGCAGAAATTGCATCCGAATTTAATTCAAAAGGCACAATGCCGACTTAAGTACAAAGGGACTGACACTCTAACTTTCTCTGATTTGTACCATTCCTGTGAGTCCAGTTTTAGATTCCGATGCTTCACTTCAGGTTTACTGAATCCCATGGACCTTCTTATTGACGATGAAACACAGAAATTGCATCGGAATTAAATTCAAAATTCACAATGCCGACTTAAGTACAAGAGGACTGTCACTCTACCTTTGTATGATTTGAACCCCTCCAGTAAGTTCAGTTTTAGATTCCGATGCTTCACTCCTGGTTTACTGTATACCTTGGACCTTCGTATTGACGATGAAGCACAGAAATTGAATCGGAATTAAATTCAAAAGGCACAATGACGACTTAAGTACAAGAGGACAGACACTCTATCATTCTGTGATTTGAAACTCTCCTGTTAGCCCAGTTTTACATTCTGATGCTTCACTTCAGGTTTATTGTTTCCCTTGGTCCTTCTTATTGACGATGAAACACAGAAATTGCATCTGAATTTAATACAAAAGGCACCATGCCGACTTAAGTACAAGAGGACTGACACTGTAATTTTCTATGAATTGAACCTCTCCTGTGAGTCCAGTTTTAGATTCCGATGCTTCACTTCAGGTTTACTGTATCCCTTGGACCTTCTTATTGACGATGAAAGACAATAATTGCATCCGAATTTAATTCAAAAGCTACAATGCCGACTTAAGTACAAGGGGACTGACTCTCTAACATTCTATGATTTGAACCTTTCCTGTGATTCCAGTTTTATATTCCGATGCTTCACTTCAGGTTCACTGTATCCCTTGGACCTTCTTATTGACGATGAAATACAGAAATTGCATCCGAATTTAATACAAAAGGCACAATGCCGACTTATGAACAAGAGGACTGACACTCTAACTTTTTATGATTTGAACCTCTGCTGTGAGTCCAGTTTTAGATTCCGATGCCTCACTTCAGATTACTGTATACCTTGGACCTTCTTATTGACGATGAACCACAGAAATTGCATCGGAAATAAATTCAAAAGGCACAATGCGGACTTAAGTACAAGAGGACTGACACTCTAACTTTCTATGATTTGAACATCTCTTGTTGTCCAGTTTTACATTCAGTGCTTCATTTCAGGTTTACTGTATCCCTTGGAACTTCTTATTGAGGTTGAACCACAGAAATTGCATCGGAATTAAATTCAAAAGGCACAATGCGGACTTACGTACAAGAGGACTGACACTCTAACTTTCTATGATTTGAACATCTCTTGTTGTCCAGTTTTACATTCAATGCTTCATTTCAGGTTTACTGTATCCCTTGGACCTTCTTATTGACGATGAAACACAGAAATTGCATCCGAATTTAATAAAAAAGGCACAATGCCGACTTAAGTACAAGAGGACTGACACTCTAACGTTCTATGATTTGAACCTCTCCTGTTAGTCCAGTTTTAGATTCCGATGCTTCGCTTCAGGTTTACTGTATACCTTGAACCTTCATATTGACGATGAAGCGCAAAAATTGCATCGGAATTAAATTTAAAAGCACAATGCCGACTTAAGTACAAGTGGACTGACACTCTAACTTTTTATGATTTGAACCTCTGCTGTAAGTCCAGTTTTAGATTCCGATTCTTCACATCAGGTTTACTGTTTACTTGGACCTTCTTATTGACGTTGAACCACAGAAATTGCATCGGAATTAAATTCAAAAGGCACAATGCGAACTTAAGTACAAGAGGACTGACACTCTAACCTTCTATGATTTGAACCTCTCCTGTGAGTCCAGTTTTAGATTCTGATTCTTCACTTCAGGTTTACTGTATCCCTTGGACCTTCTTATTGACGATGAAACACAGAAATTGCATCGGAATTAAATTCAAAAGTCACAATGCTGAGTTAAGTAGTACAAGGGGACTGACACTCTAACTTTCTATGATTTTAACCTTTCCTGTGAGTCCAGTTTTAGATTCCGATGCTTCACTTCAGGTTTACTGTATCCATTGGACCTTCTTCTTGACGATGAAGCGCAAAAATTGCTTCGGAATTAAATTGAAAGGGCACAATGCCGACTTAAGTACAAGTGGACTGACACTCTAACTTTCTATGATTAGAACATCTCCTGTGGTCCAGTTTTACATTCCGATGCTTCACTTCAGGTTTACTGTATACCTTGGACCTTCTTATTGACGATTAAACACAGAAATTGCATCCGAATTTAATTCAAAAGGCACAATGCCGACTTAAGTACAAGGGGACTGACACTCTAACTTTCTCTGATTTGTACCTTTCCTGTGAGTCAAGTTTTAGATTCCGATGCTTCACTTCAGGTTTACTGAATCCCATGGATCTTCTTATGGACGATGAAACACAGAAATTGCATCCGAATTTAATACAAAAGGCACAATGCCGACTTAAGTACAAGAGGACTGACACTCTAACTTTCTATGATTTGAACCTCTCCTTTGAGTCCAGTTTTAGATTCCGATGCTTCACTTCAGGTTTACTGTATACCTTGGACCCTCTTATTGACGATGAAACGCAGAAATTGCATCCGAATTTAATTCAAAAGGCACAATGCCGACTTAAGTACAAAGGGACTGACACTCTAACTTTCTCTGATTTGTACCATTCCTGTGAGTCCAGTTTTAGATTCCGATGCTTCACTTCAGGTTTACTGAATCCCATGGACCTTCTTATTGACGATGAAACACAGAAATTGCATCGGAATTAAATTCAAAATTCACAATGCCGACTTAAGTACAAGAGGACTGTCACTCTACCTTTGTATGATTTGAACCCCTCCAGTAAGTTCAGTTTTAGATTCCGATGCTTCACTCCTGGTTTACTGTATACCTTGGACCTTCGTATTGACGATGAAGCACAGAAATTGAATCGGAATTAAATTCAAAAGGCACAATGACGACTTAAGTACAAGAGGACAGACACTCTATCATTCTGTGATTTGAAACTCTCCTGTTAGCCCAGTTTTACATTCTGATGCTTCACTTCAGGTTTATTGTTTCCCTTGGTCCTTCTTATTGACGATGAAACACAGAAATTGCATCTGAATTTAATACAAAAGGCACCATGCCGACTTAAGTACAAGAGGACTGACACTGTAATTTTCTATGAATTGAACCTCTCCTGTGAGTCCAGTTTTAGATTCCGATACTTCACTTCAGGTTTACTGTATCCCTTGGACCTTCTTATTGACGATGAAAGACAATAATTGCATCCGAATTTAATTCAAAAGCTACAATGCCGACTTAAGTACAAGGGGACTGACTCTCTAACATTCTATGATTTGAACCTTTCCTGTGATTCCAGTTTTATATTCCGATGCTTCACTTCAGGTTCACTGTATCCCTTGGACCTTCTTATTGACGATGAAATACAGAAATTGCATCCGAATTTAATACAAAAGGCACAATGCCGACTTATGAACAAGAGGACTGACACTCTAACTTTTTATGATTTGAACCTCTGCTGTGAGTCCAGTTTTAGATTCCGATGCCTCACTTCAGATTACTGTATACCTTGGACCTTCTTATTGACGATGAACCACAGAAATTGCATCGGAAATAAATTCAAAAGGCACAATGCGGACTTAAGTACAAGAGGACTGACACTCTAACTTTCTATGATTTGAACATCTCTTGTTGTCCAGTTTTACATTCAATGCTTCATTTCAGGTTTACTGTATCCCTTGGAACTTCTTATTGAGGTTGAACCACAGAAATTGCATCGGAATTAAATTCAAAAGGCACAATGCGGACTTACGTACAAGAGGACTGACACTCTAACTTTCTATGATTTGAACATCTCTTGTTGTCCAGTTTTACATTCAATGCTTCATTTCAGGTTTACTGTATCCCTTGGACCTTCTTATTGACGATGAAACACAGAAATTGCATCCGAATTTAATAAAAAAGGCACAATGCCGACTTAAGTACAAGAGGACTGACACTCTAACGTTCTATGATTTGAACCTCTCCTGTTAGTCCAGTTTTAGATTCCGATGCTTCGCTTCAGGTTTACTGTATACCTTGAACCTTCATATTGACGATGAAGCGCAAAAATTGCATCGGAATTAAATTTAAAAGCACAATGCCGACTTAAGTACAAGTGGACTGACACTCTAACTTTTTATGATTTGAACCTCTGCTGTAAGTCCAGTTTTAGATTCCGATTCTTCACATCAGGTTTACTGTTTACTTGGACCTTCTTATTGACGTTGAACCACAGAAATTGCATCGGAATTAAATTCAAAAGGCACAATGCGAACTTAAGTACAAGAGGACTGACACTCTAACCTTCTATGATTTGAACCTCTCCTGTGAGTCCAGTTTTAGATTCTGATTCTTCACTTCAGGTTTACTGTATCCCTTGGACCTTCTTATTGACGATGAAACACAGAAATTGCATCGGAATTAAATTCAAAAGTCACAATGCTGAGTTAAGTAGTACAAGGGGACTGACACTCTAACTTTCTATGATTTTAACCTTTCCTGTGAGTCCAGTTTTAGATTCCGATGCTTCACTTCAGGTTTACTGTATCCATTGGACCTTCTTCTTGACGATGAAGCGCAAAAATTGCTTCGGAATTAAATTGAAAGGGCACAATGCCGACTTAAGTACAAGTGGACTGACACTCTAACTTTCTATGATTAGAACATCTCCTGTGGTCCAGTTTTACATTCCGATGCTTCACTTCAGGTTTACTGTATACCTTGGACCTTCTTATTGACGATGAAACACAGAAATTGCATCCGAATTTAATTCAAATCGCACAATGCCGACTTAAGTACAAGGGGACTGACACTCTAACTTTCTCTGATTTGTACCTGTCCTTTGAGTCCAGTTTTAGATTCCGATGCTTCACTTCAGGTTTACTGAATCCCATGGACCTTCTTATTGACGATGAAACACAGAAATTGCATCGGAATTATATTCATAATTCACAATGCCGACTTAAGTACAAGAGGACTGTCACTCTACCTTTGTATGATTATAACCCCTCCTGTAAGTTCAGTTTTAGATTCCGATGCTTCACTCCTGGTTTACTGTATACCTTGGACCTTCGTATTGACGATGAGGCACAGAAATTGCTTCGG
This sequence comes from Schistocerca americana, assembly GCF_021461395.2. NCBI lineage: Eukaryota > Metazoa > Arthropoda > Insecta > Orthoptera > Acrididae > Schistocerca > Schistocerca americana. The sequence goes on along the minus strand of NC_060124.1, from coordinate 594,633,696 downwards.
AATTAAATTCAAAACACACAATGACGACTTAAGTACAAGAGGACTGACACTCTAACTTTCTATGATTTAAACCTCTCCTGTGAGTCCAGTTTTAGATTCCGATACTTCACTTCAGGTTTACTGTATACCTTGGACCTTCTTATTGACGATGAAACACAGAAATTGCATCGGAATTAAATTCAAAAGGCACAATGCCGACTTAAGTACAAGAGGACTGACACTCTATCATTCTGTGATTTGAAACTCTCCTGTTAGCCCAGTTTTACATTCTGATGCTTTACTTCAGGTTTATTGTTTCCCTTGGTCCTTCTTATTGACGATGAAACACAGAAATTGCATCCGGATTAAATACAAAAGGCACAATGCCGACTTAAGTACAGGAGGACTGACACTCTAATTTTCTATGATTTGAACCTCTCCTGTGAGTCCAGTTTTAGATTCCGATGCTTCACTTCAGGTTTACTGTATCCCTTGGACCTTCTTATTGACGATGAAACACAAAAATTGCATCCGAATTTAAAGCAAAAGGGACAATGCCGACTTAAGTACAAGGGGACTGACACTCTAACTTTCTATGATTTGAACCTCTCCTGTGAGTCCAGTTTTAGATTCCGATGCTTCACTTCAGGTTTACTGTATACCTTGGACCTTCTTATTGACGATGAAACACAGAAATTGCATCCGAATTTAATTCAAAAGTCACAATGCCGACTTAAGTACAAGGGACTGACACTCTAACATTCTCTGATTTGTACCTTTCCTGTGAGTCCAGTTTTAGATTCCGATGCTTCACTTAAGGTTTACTGATTCCCATGGACCTTCTTATTGACGATGAAAGACAGAAATTGCATTGGAATTAAATTCAAAATTCACAATGCCGACTTAAGTACAAGAGGACTGACACTTTACCTTTGTATGATTTGAACCCCTCCAGTAAGTTCAGTTTTAGATTCCGATGCTTCACTCCTGGTTTTGTTGTATACCTTGGACCTTCGTATTGACGATGAAGCACAGAAATTGCATCGGAATTAAATTCAAAAGGCACAATGACGACTTAAGTGCAAGAGGACTGACACTCTAACTTTTTGTGATTGGAACCTCTCCTGTTAGTCCAGTTTTAGATTCTGATGCTTCACTTCAGGTTTATTGTATATATTGGACCTTCTTATTGTCGATGTAGCGCAAAACCTGCGTCGGAATTGAATTCAAAAGGCACAATGCCGACTTAAGTACAAGAGGACTGACCCTCTAATTTTCTAGATTTGAACCTCTCCTGTGAGTCCAGTTTTAGATTCCGATGCTTCACTTCAGGTGTACTGTATCCCTTGGACCTTCTTATTGACGATGAAACACAAAAATTGCATCGGAATTAAATATCAAAAGTCACAATGCCGACTTAAGTACAAGAGGACTGCACTCTAACTTTCTATGATTTGAACCTCTCCTGCGAGTTCAGTTTTTGATTCCGATGCATCACTTCGGGTTTACTGCATGTCTTGGACCTTCTTACTGACGATGAAGCACAGAAACAGCATCGGAATTAAATTCAAAAGGCACAATGCCGACTTAAGTACAAGAGGACTGACACTCTAACTTTCTATGATTTGAACCTCTCCTCTGAGCCCAGTTTTAGATTCCGATGCTTCACTTCAGGTTTACTGTATCCCTTGGACCTTCTTATTGACGATGAAAAAGAGAAATTGCATCCGAATAAAATACAAAAGGCACAATGCCGACTTAAGTACAAGAGGACTGACACTCTAACTTTCTATGATTTGAACCTCTCCTGTGAGTCCAGTTTTAGATTCCGATGCTTCGCTTCAGGTTTACTGTATACCTTGGACGTTATTATTGACGATGAAACACAGAAATTGCATCGAATCAAAATCAAATGGCACAATGCCGACTTAAGTACAAGAGGACTGACACTCTAACTTTCTATGATTTGAACCTCTCCTGTGAGTCCAGTTTTAGATTCCGATGCTTCACTTCAGGTTTACTGTATCCCTTCGACCTTCTTATTGACGGTGAAACACAGAAATTGCATCCGAATTTAATACAAAAGGCACAATGCCAACTAATGTACAAGAGGACTTACACCCTAACTTTCTATGATTTGACCCTCTCCTGTGAGTCTAGTTTTAGATTCCGATGCTTCACTCAGATTTACTGTCTCCCTTGCACCTTCCTATTGACGATGAAACACAGAAATTGCATCCGAATTTAATACAAAAGGCACAATGCCGACTTAAGTACAAGAGGACTGACACTCTAACTTTCTATGATTTGAACCACACCTGTGAGTCCAGTTTTAGATTCCGATGCTTCACTTCAGGTTTACTGTATCCCGTGGACCTTCGTATTGACGAGAAACACAGAAATTGCATCGAATTAAATTCAAAAGGCACAATGGCGACTTAAGTACAAGAGGACTGACACTCTAACTTTCTCTGATTTCTTTGAATTTAATTCCGATGCAATTTCTGTGGTTCAACGTCAATAAGAAGGTCCAAGTAAACAGTAAACCTGATGTGAAGAATCGGAATCTAAAACTGGACTTACAGCAGAGGTTCAAATCATAAAAAGTTAGAGTGTCAGTCCACTTGTACTTAAGTCGGCATTGTGCTTTTAAATTTAATTCCGATGCAATTTTTGCGCTTCATCGTCAATAAGAAGGTCCAAGGTATACAGTAAACCTGAAGTGAAGCATCGGAATGTAAAACTGGAACACAGGAGATGTTCTAATCATAGAAAGTTAGAGTGTCAGTCCACTTGTACTTAAGTCGGCATTGTGCCCTTTCAATTTAATTCCGAAGCAATTTTTGCGCTTCATCGTCAAGAAGAAGATCCATGGGATTCAGTAAACCTGAAGTGAAGCATCGGAATCTAAAACTTGACTCACAGGAAAGGTACAAATCAGAGAAAGTTAGAGTGTCAGTCCCCTTGTACTTAAGTCGGCATTGTGCCCTTTCAATTTAATTCCGAAGCAATTTTTGCGCTTCATCGTCAAGAAGAAGGTCCAATGGATACAGTAAACCTGAAGTGAAGCATCGGAATCTAAAACTGGACTCACAGGAGAGGTTCAAATCATAGAAGGTTAGAGTGTCAGTCCTCTTGTACTTAAGTTCGCATTGTGCCTTTTGAATTTAATTCCGATGCAATTTCTGTGGTTTAACGTCAATAAGAAGGTCCCAGGGATACAGTAAACCTGAAGTGAAGAATCAGAATCTAAAACTGGACTCACAGGAGAGGTTCAAATCATAGAAGGTTAGAGTGTCAGTCCTCTTGTACTTAAGTTCGCATTGTGCCTTTTGAATTTAATTCCGATGCAATTTCTGTGGTTCAACGTCAATAAGAAGGTCCAAGTAAACAGTAAACCTGATGTGAAGAATCGGAATCTAAAACTGGACTTACAGCAGAGGTTCAAATCATAAAAAGTTAGAGTGTCAGTCCACTTGTACTTAAGTCGGCATTGTGCTTTTAAATTTAATTCCGATGCAATTTTTGCGCTTCATCGTCAATAAGAAGGTCCAAGGTATACAGTAAACCTGAAGTGAAGCATCGGAATGTAAAACTGGACCACAGGAGATGTTCTAATCATAGAAAGTTAGAGTGTCAGTCCACTTGTACTTAAGTCGGCATTGTGCCCTTTCAATTTAATTCCGAAGCAATTTTTGCGCTTCATCGTCAAGAAGAAGGTCCAATGGATACAGTAAACCTGAAGTGAAGCATCGGAATCTAAAACTGGACTTCAGGTCTACTGTATACCTCGGACCTTTTTATTAACGATGAAACAGAGAAATAGAATCCGAATTTAATACTAAAGGCACAATGCCGACTTAAGTACAAGAGGACTGACACTCTAACTTTTTATGATTTGAACCTCTGCTGTGAGTCCAGTTTTAGATTTCGATGCTTCACTTCAGGTTTACAGTATACCTTAGACCTTCTTATTGACGAAGAACCACAGAAATTGAATCAGAATTAAAATCAAAAGGCACAATGCCTACTTCAGTACAACAGGGCTGACACTCAAACTTTCTATGATTTGAACATCTCCTGTGGTCCAGTTTTACATTCCGATGCTTCAATTCAGGTTTACTGTATCCCTTGGGCCTTCTTATTGACGATGAAACACAGAAATTGCATCCGAATTTAATACAAAAGGCACAGTGCCGACTTAAGTACAAGAGGACAGACACTCTAACTTTCTGTGATTTGAACCTCTCCTGTTAGTCCAGTTTTAGATTCTGATGCTTCACTTCAGGTTTATTGTATATATTGGACCTTCTTATTGTCGATGTAGCGCAAAACCTGCGTCGGAATTGAATTCAAAAGGCACAATGCCGACTTAAGTACAAGAGGACTGACCCTCTAATTTTCTATATTTGAACCTCTCCTGTGAGTCCAGTTTTAGATTCCGATGCTTCACTTCAGGTTTACTATATCCCTTGGACCTTCTTATTGACGATGAAACACAGAAATTGCATCGGAATTTAATATCAAAAGTCACAATGCCGACTTAAGTACAAGAGGACTGACACTCTAACTTTCTATGATTTGAACCTCTCCTGCGAGTTCAGTTTTTGATTCCGATGCATCACTTCGGGTTTACTGCATGTCTTGGACCTTCTTATTGACGATGAAGCACAGAAATTGCATCGGAATTAAATTCAAAAGGCACAATGCCGACTTAAGTACAAGAGGACTGACACTCTAACTTTCTATGATTTGAACCTCTCCTCTGAGCCCAGTTTTGGATTCCGATGCTTCACTTCAGGTTTACTGTATCCCTTGGACGTTCTTATTTACGATGAAACACAGAAATTGCATCGAATCAAAATCAAATGGCACAATGCCGACTTAAGTACAAGAGGACTGACACTCTAACTTTCTATGATTTGAACCTCTCCTGTGAGTCCAGTTTTAGATTCCGATGCTTCACTTCAGGTTTACTGTATCCCTTCGACCTTCTTATTGACGGTGAAACACAGAAATTGCATCCGAATTTAATACAAGAGGCACAACGCCAACTTATGTACAAGAGGACTTAACCCTAACTTTCTATGATTTGACCCTCTCCTGTGAGTCTAGTTTTAGATTCCGATGCTTCACTCAGATTTACTGTCTCCCTTGCACCTTCCTATTGACGATGAAATACAGAAATTGCATCCGAATTTAATACAAAAGGCACAATGCCGACTTAAGTACAAGAGGACTGACACTCTAACTTTCTATGATTTGAAACTCTCCTGTGAGCCCAGTTTTATATTCCGATGCTTTACGTCAGGTTTACTGTATCCTTTGGACCTTCTTATTGACGATGAAACACAGAAATTGCATCCGAAATTAATACAAAAGGCACAATGCCGACTTAAGTACAAGAGGACTAACACTCTAACTTTCTATGATTTGAACCTCTCCTGTGAGTCCAGTTTTAGTTTCCGACGCTTCACTTCAGGTTAACTGTATACCTTGGACGTTCTTATTGGCGATGAAACACAGAAATTGCATCGAATCAAAATCAAATGGCACAATGCCGACTTAAGTACAAGAGGACTGACATTCTAACTTTCTATGATTTGAACCTCTCCTGTGAGTCCAGTTTTAGATTCTGATGCTTCACTTCAGGTTTACTGTATCCCTTGGACCTTCTTATTGACGGTGAAACACAGAAATTGCATCCGAATTTAATACAAAAGGCACAATGCTGACTTAAGTACAAGAGGACTGACACACTAACTTTCTATGTTTTGACCCTCTCCTGTGAGTCTGGTTTTAGATTCCGATGCTTCACTCAGATTTACTGTCTCCCTTGCACCTTCTTATTGACGATGAAACACAGAAATTGCATCCGAATTTAATACAAAAGGCACAATGCCGACTTAAGTACAAGAGGACTGACACTCTAACTTTCTATGATTTGAACCTCTCCTGTGAGCCCAGTTTTAGAATCCGATGCTTCACGACAGGTTTACTGTATCCTTTGGACCTTCTTATTGACGATGAAACACAGAAATTGCATCCGAAATTAATACAAAAGGCACAATGCCGACTTAAGTACAAGAGGACTGACACTCTAACTTTCTATGATTTGAACCACACCTGTGAGTCAAGTTTTAGATTCCGATGCTTCACTTCAGGTTTACTGTATCCCTTGGACCTTCGTATTGACGAGAAACACAGATATTGCATCGAATTAAATTCAAAAGGCACAATGGCGACTTAAGTACAAGAGGACTGACACTCTAACTTTCTATGATTTGAACCTCTCCTTAGAGTCCAGTTTTAGATTCCTATGCTTCATTTCAGGTTAACTGTATCCCTTGGACCTTCTTATTGACGATGAAACACAGAAATTGCATCCAAATTTAATACAAAAGGAACAATGACGAATTAAGTACAAGTGGACTGACACTCTAACTTTCTATCATTTGAACCTCCCCAGTGTGTCCAGTTTTATATTTTGATGCTTCACTTCAGGTTTACTGTATCCCTTGGACCTTCTTATTGACGATGAAACACAGAAATTGCATCCGAATTTAATACAAAAGGCACAAAGCCGACTCAAGTACAAGAGGACTGACACTCTAACTTCCTATGATTTGAACCTCTCCTATGAGTCCAGTTTTAAATTCCGATGCTTCACTTCAGGTTTACTGTATCCCTTGGACCTTCTTATTAACGATGAACCACAGATATTGCATCCGAATTTAATACAAAAGGCACATTGCCGACTTAAGTACAAGAGGACTGACACTCTAACTTTCTATGATTTGAACCTCTGCTGTGAGTCCAGTTTTGGATTTCGATGCTTCACTTCAGGTTTACTGTATACCTTGGACCTTCTTATGGACGATGAACCACAGAAATTGAATCAGAATTAAATTCAAAAGGCACAATGCCTACTTCAGTACAACAGGGCTGACACTCAAACATTCTATGATTTGAAAATCTCCTGTGGTCCAGCTTTACATTCCGATGCTTCAATTCAGGTTTACTGTATCCCTTGGGCCTTCTTATTGACGATGAAACACAGAAATTGCATCCGAATTTAATACAAAAGGCACAGTGCCGGCATAAGTACAAGAGGACAGACACTCTAACTTTCTGTGATTTGAACCTCTCCTGTTAGTCCAGTTTTAGATTCTGATGCTTCACTTCAGGTTTACTGTATATATTGTACCTTCTTATTGTCGATGTAGCGCAAAACCTGGGCGGAATTGAATTCAAACGGCACAATGCCGACTTAAGTTCAAGAGGACTGACCCTCTAATTTTCTAGATTTGAACCTCTCCTGTGAGTCCAGTTTTAGATTCCGATGCTTCACTTCAGGATTACTGTATCCCTTGGACCTTCTTATTGACGATGGAACACAGAAATTGCATCGGAATTAAATATCAAAAGTCACAATGCCGACTTAAGTACAAGAGGACTGACACTCTAACTTTCTATGATTTGAACCTCTCCTGTGAGTTCAGTTTTAGATTCCGATGCATCACTTCAGGTTTACTTCATGTCTTGGACCTTCTTATTGACGATGAAGCACAGAAATTGCATCGGAATTAAATTCAAAAGGCACAATGCCGACTTAAGTACAAGAGGACTGACACTAACATTCAGTGATTTGAAACTCTCCTGTGAGTCCAGTTTTAGATTCCGATGCTTCACTTCAGGTTTACTGTTTCCCTAGGACCTTCTTATTGACGAGAAACACAGATATTGCATCGAATTAAATTCAAAAGGCACAATGGCGACTTAAGTACAAGAGGACTGACACTCTAACTCTCAATGATTTGAACCTCTCCTGTGAGTCCAGTTTTAGATTCCCATGCTTCCCTTCACGTTTACTGTATGCCTTGGACCTTCGTATTGACGATGAATTACAGAAATTGCATCCGATTTTAATACAAAAGGCACAATGCTGACTTAAGTACAAGAGGACTGACACTCTAACCTTCTATGATATGAACCTCTCCTGTGAGTCCAGTTTTAGATTCCGATGCTTCACTTCAGGTTTACTGTATACCTTGGACGTTCTTATTGACGATGAAACACAGAAATTGCATCGAATCAAAATCAAATGGCACAATGCCGACTTAAGTAAAAGAGGACTGACACTCTAACTTCCTATGATTTGAACCTCTCCTGTGAGTCCAGTTTTAGATTCCGTTGCTTCATTTCAGGCTTACTGTAACCCTTGGACCTTCTTATTGACGGTGAAAGACAGAAATTGCATCCGAATTTAATACAAAAGGCACAATGCCGACTTAAGTACAAGAGAACTGACACTCTAACTTTCTATGATTTGACCCTCTCCTGTGAGTCTAGTTTTAGATTCCGATGCTTCACTTCAGGTTAACTGTCTCCCTTGCACCTTCTTATTGACGATGAAACACAGAAATTGCATCCGAATTTAATACAAAAGGCACAATGCCGACTTAAGTACAAGAGGACTGACACTCTAACTTTCTATGATTTGAACCTCTCCTGTGAGCCCAGTTTTAGATTCCGATGCTTCACGTCAGGTTTACTGTATCCTTTGGACCTTCTTATTGACGATGAAACACAGAAATTGCATCCGAAATTAATACAAAAGGCACAATGCCGACTTTAGTACAAGAGGACCGACACTCTAACTTTCTATGATTTGAACCACTCCTGTGAGACCAGTTTTAGATTCCGATGCTTCACTTCAGGTTTCCTGTATCCCTTGGACCTTCGTATTGACGAGAAACGCAGAAATTGCATCGAATTAAATTCAAAAGGCACAATGGCGACTTTAGTACAAGAGGACTGACACTCTAACTCTCAATGATTTGAACCTCTCCTGTGAGTCCAGTTCTAGATTCCCATGCTTCCCTTGACGTTTACTGTATCCCTTGGACCTTCGTATTGACGATGAAACACAGAAATTGCATCCGAAATTAATACAAAAGGCACAATGCCGACTTTAGTACAAGAGGACTGACACTCTAACTTTCTATGATTTGAACCACTCCTGTGAGACCAGTTTGAGATTCCGATGCTTCACTTCAGGTTTCCTGTATCCCTTGGACCTTCTTATTGACGGAAAAACACAGAAAATGCATCGGAATTAAATTCAAAAGGCACAATGCCGACATAAGTACAAGAGGACTGACACTAACATTCAGTGATTTGAAACTCTCCTGTGAGCCCAGTTTTAGATTCCGATGCTTCACTTCAGGTTTACTGTTTCCCTAGGACCTTCTTATAGACGACAAACACAGAAATTGCATCGAATTAAATTCAAAAGGCACAATGGCGACATAAGTACAAGAGGGCTGACACTCTAACTCTCAATGATTTGAACCTCTCCTGTGGGTCCAGTTTTAGATTCCCATGCTTCCCTTCACGTTTACTGTATCCCTTGGACCTTCGTATTGACGATGAAACACAGAAATTGCATCCGATTTTAATACAAAAGGCACACTGCTGACTTAAATACAAGAGGACTGACACTCTAACTTTCTATGATTTGAACCTCTCCCTAGAGTCCAGTTTTAGATTCCTATGCATCATTTCAGGTTAACTGTATCCCTTGGACCGTCTTATTGACGATGAAACACAGAAATTGCATCCAAATTTAATACAAAAGGCACAATGACGAATTAAGTACAAGAGGACTGACACTCTAACTTTCTATCATTTGAACCTCTCCTGTGTGTCCAGTTTTCGATTCTGATGCTTCACTTCAGGTTTACAGTATCCCTTGGACCTTCTTATTGACGATGAAACACAGAAATTGCATCCGAATTTAATACAAAAGGAACAAAGCCGACTTAAGTACAAGAGGACTGACACTCTAACTTCCTAGGATTTGAACCTCTCCTGTGACTCCAGTTTTAAATTCCGATGCTTCACTTCAGGTTTACTGTATCCCTTGGACCTTCTTATTGACGATGAACCACAGATATTGCATTCGAATTTAATACAAAAGGCACAATGCCGACTTAAGTACAAGAGGACTGACCCTTTAACTTTCTATGATTTGAACCTCTCCTGTGAGTCCAGTTTTAGATTCCGATGCTTCACTTCAGGTCTACTCTATACCTTGGACCTTCTTACTGACGGAAAAACACAGAAAATGCATCGGAATTAAATGCAAAAGGCACAATGCCGACTTAAGTACAAGAGGACTGACACTAACATTCAGTGATTTGAAACTCTCCTGTGAGCCCAGTTATAGATTCCGATGCTTCGCTTCAGGTTTACTGTTTCCCTAGGACCTTCTTATTGACGATGAGACACAGAAATTACAACCGGACTCAATTCGAAAGGCACAATGCCGACTTAGGTACAAGAAAGATAGAAATTGCAACGGCATTAAATTCAAAAGGCACAAGGACGACTTAGGTACAAGAGGACTGACACTCTAACATTCAGTGATTTGAAACACTCCTGTGAGCCCAGATTTAGATTCCGATGGTTCACTTCAGGTTTACTTTTTCCCTTGGACCTTCTTATTGACGATGAAACAGAGAAATTGCGTCCGAATTCAATACAAAAGGCACAATGCCGACTTAGGTACAAGAGGACTGACACTGTAACATTCTATGATTTTAACCTCTCTTGTGAGTCCAGTTTTAGATTCCGTGCTTCACTTCAGGTTTACTACAACCCTGGACCTTCTTATTGACGATGAAACAGAGAAATAGCATCCGTATTTAATACTAAAGGCACAATGCCGACTTAAGTACAAGAGGACTGACACTCTAACTTTCTATGATTTGAACCTCTCCTGTGAGTCCAGTTTTAGATTCCGATGCTTAACTTCATGTTTACTGTATCCCTTGGACCTTCGTATTGACGATGAAAGACAGAAATTGCATCCGAATTTAATTCAAAAGGCACAATGCCGGCTTAAGTACAAGGGGACTGACACTCTAACTTTCTATGTTTTGAACCTCTCCTGTGAGTCCAGTTTTATATTCCGAAGCTTCACTTCATGTTTACTGTATCCCTTGACCTTCTTATTGCCGATGAAAAACAGAAATTGCATCGTAATTAAATTCAAGAGTCACAATGCCGTTTTAAGTACAAGAGGACTGATACTCTAACTTTCTATGATTTGAACCTCTTCTGTGAGTTCAGTGTTAGATTCCGATGCTTCACTTCAGGATTACTGTATACCTTGGACCTTCTTATTGACGATGAAGCACAGAAATTGCATGGGAATTAAATTCAAAAAGCACAATGCCGACTTAAGTACAAGAGGACTGACACTCTAACTTTCTATTATTTGAACCTCTCCAGTGTGTCCAGTTTTAGATTCCTTTGCTTCACTTCAAGTTTACTGCATCCCTTGGACCTTCTTATTGACGATGAAACAGAGAAATTGCATCCGAATTTAATACAAAAGGCACAATGCCGACTTAGGTACAAAAGGACTGACACTGTGACATTCTATGATTTTAACCTCTTCTGTGAGTCCAGTTTTAGATTCCGATGCTTCACTTCAGGTTTACTATATCCCTTGGACCTTCTTATTGACGATGAAACAGAGAAATAGCATCCGTATTTAATACTAAAGGCACAATGCCGACTTAAGTACAAGAGGACTGACACTCTAACTTTTTATGATTTGAACCTGTGCTGTGAGTCCAGTTTTGGATTCCGATTCTTCACTTCAGGTTTACTGTATACCGTGGACCTTCTTATTGACGATGAACCACAGATATTGAATCAGAATTAAATTCAAAAGGCACAATGACGACTTCAGTACAAGTGGGCTGACACTCTAACTTTCTATGATTTGAACATCTCCTGCGGTCCAGTTTTACATTCTGATGCTTCAATTCAGGTTTACAGTATACCTTGGAAATTCTTATCGACAATGAAGCACAGATATTGCATCGGAATTAAATTCAAAAGGCACAATAACTACTTAAGTCAAAGAGGACTGACACTCTAACTTTCTATGATTTGGACCACTCCTGTGAGTCCAGTTTTAGTTTCCGATGCATCACTACAGGTTTACTGTATCCCTTGGACCTCCTTATTGACGATGAAACACAGAAATTGCATCGGAATTAAATATAAAAGGCACAATGCCGACTTAAGTACAAGAAGACTGACTCTTTTAACTATCTATGTTATGGACCTCTCCTGTGAGTCCAGTTTTAGATTCCGATGCCTCACTTCAGGTTTACTGTACACCTTGGACCTTCTTATTGACGGTGAAACACAGAAATTGCATCGGAATTAAATACAACAGGCACAACGCCGACTTAAGTACAAGAGGACTGACACTCTAACATTCTTTGATTTGAAACTCACGTGAGAGCCCAGTCTTACATTCCGATGCTTCACTTCCGGTTTACTGTTTCCCTTGGACCTTCTTATTGACGGTGAAACACAGAAATTGCATCCGAATTTAATACAAAAGGCACAGTGCCGACTTAAGTACAAGAGGACTGACATTATAATTTTCTATGATTTGAACCTCTCCTGTGAGTCCAGTTTTAGATTCCGATGCTTCACTTCAGGTTTACTGTATCCCTTGGACCTTCTTATTGACGATGAAACACAGAAATTGCATCCGAATTTAATACAAAAGACAAAATGCCGACTGAAGTACAAGAGGACGGAAACACTAACTTTCTACGATTTGAACCTCTCCTGTGAGTCGAGTTTTAGATTCCGATGCTTCACTTCAGGTTTACTGTATACCTTGGAACTTCTTTTCGACGATGAAGCACAGAAATTGCATCGGAATTAAATTCAAAAGACACATGGCCGACTTTAGTAAAAGAGGACTGACACTCTAACATTCTATGATTTGGACCTCTCCTCTGGTCCAGTTTTACACTATGTTGCTTCAATTCAGGTTTACTGTATCCCTTGGACCTTCTTATTGGCGTTGAAACACAGAAATTGCATCCGAATTAATTACAAAAGGCACAGTGCCGACTTAAATACAAGAGGACAGACACTCTAACTTTCTGTGATGTGAACCTCTCCTGTTAGTCCAGTTTTAGATTCCGATGCTTCACTTCAGGTTTACTGTATACCTTGGACCTTCTTATTGTCGATGTAGCGCAAAAATTGCGTCGGAATTATATTCAATTAGCGCAATGCCGACTTAAGTACAAGAGGACTGACACTCTAACTTTCTATGATTTGAACCCCTCCTGTGAGTCCAGTTTTAGATTCCGATGCTTCACTTCAGGTTTACTGTGTACCTTGGACCTTCTTATTGACGATGAAACACAGAAATTGCATCCGAATTAAATTCAAAAGGCACAATGCCGACTTAAGTGCAAGAGGACTGACACTCTAACATTCTGTGATTTGAAACTCACCTGTGAGCCCAGTCTTACATTCCGATGCTTCACTTCCGGTTTACTGTTTCCCTTGGACCTTCTTATTGACGGTGAAACACAGAAATTGCATCCGAATTTAATACAAAAGACACAGTGCCGACTTAAGTACAAGAGGACTGACATTCTAATTTTCTATGATTTGAACCTCTCCTGTGGGTCCAGTTTTAGATTCCGATGCTTCACTTCAGGTTTACTGTATCCCTTGGACCTTGTTATGGACGATGAAACACAGGAATTGCATACGAATTTAATACAAAAGACACAATTCCGACTTAAGTACAAGAGGACGGACACTCTAACTTTCTACGATTTGAACATCTCCTGTGAGTCGAGTTTTAGATTCCGATGCTTCACTTCAGGTTTACTGTATAGCTTGGACATTCTTATCGACGATGAAGCAGAGAAATTGCATAGGAATTAAATTCAAAAGGCACAATGCCGACTTAAGTAAAAGAGCACTGACACTCTAATTTTCTATGATTTGAACCTCTCCTGTGAGTCGAGTTTTAGATTCCGATGCTTCACATTAGGTTTGCTGTATACCTTGGAACTTCTTATCGTCGATGAAGCACAGAAATTGCATCGGAATTAAATTCAAAAGGCACAATGCCGGCTTTAGTAAAAGAGGACTGACACTCTAATTTTCTATGATTTGGACCTCTCCTGTGAGTCCAGTTTAAGGTTCCGATGCTTCACTTCAGGTTTACTGTATACCTTGGACCTTCTTATTGACGATGAAATACAGAAATTGCATCGGAGCTAAATTCCAAAGGCACAATTCCAAAATAAGTACAAGAGGACTGACACTCTAACTGTCTATGATTTGATCCTGTCCTGTGAGTCGAGTTTTAGATTCCGAAGCTCCACTTCATGTTTACTGTATCCCTTGGACCTTCTTATTGACGATGAAACACAGAGATTGCTTCCGAATTTAATACAAAAGGCACAATGCCGACTCAGGTACTAGAAGACTGACACTCTATCTTTCTATGATTTGAACCTCTCCTGTGAGTCTGCTTTTAGATTCCGATGTTTCACTTCAGATTTACTGTATACCTTGGACATTCTTGTTGACGTTGATACACAGATATTGCATCGGAATTAAATTCGAAAGGCACAATGCCGACTTAAGTACAAGAGGACTGACACTCTAACTTTCTATGATTTGAACCTCTCCTGTGAGTCCAATTTTTGATTCCGATGCTTCACTTCAGGATTTCTGTTTACCTTGGACCTTCTTATTGACGATGAAGCACAGAAATTTTGCCGGAATTAAATTGAAAAAGCACAATGCCGACTTAAGTACAAGAGGACTGACACTCTAACTATCTATGATTTGAACCTCTCCTGTGAGTCCAGTTTTAGATTCCGATGCTTCACTTCAGGTTCACTGTATCCCTTGGACCTTCTTATTAACGATGAAACACAGAAATTGCATCGGAATGAAATACAAAAGGCACAATACCGACTTAAGTACAAGAGGATAGACTCTTCTTACTGTCTATGTTTAGAACATCTCCTGTGAGTCCAGTTTTAGATTCCGATGCTTCACTTCAGGTTTACTGTATCCCTTGGACTTTCGTATTGACGATGAAGCACAGAAATTGCATCGGAATTAAATTCAAAAGGCACAATGCCGACATAAGTACAAGAGGACAGACACTCTAATTTTCTATGATTTGATCCTCTCCTGTGAGTCCACTTTTAGATTCCGATGCTTCACTTTAGGTTTACTGTATCCCATGGACCTTCTTATTGACGATGAAACACGGAAATTGCATCCAAATTTTATACAAAAGGCACAATGCCGACTTAAGTACAAGAGGACGGACACTCTAACTTTCTATGATTTGAACCTCTCCTGTGAGTCCAGTATTAGATTCCGATGCTTCAATTCAGGTTTACTGTATACCTTGGACCTTCTTATTGACGATGAAGCACAGAAATTGCATCGCAATTAAATTTAAATGGCACAATACCGACTTAAGTACAAGAGGACTGACACTCTGAATTTCTATGATTTGAACCTCTCCTTAAGTGCAGTTTTCGATATCGATGCTTCACTTCAGGTTTACTGTATCAATTGGACCATCTTATAGACGATGAAACACAGAAATTGCATCGTAATTAAATACAAAATCCACAATTCCGACTTCAGTACAAGAAGACTGACTCTTCTTACTAACTATGTTATGAACCTCTAGTGTGAGACCAGCTTTAGATTCCGATGCTTCACTTCAAGTTTACTGTATCCCTTGGACATTCTTATCGACGATGAAGCACAGAAATTGCATCGGAATTAAATTCAAATTGCACAATGCCGACTTAATTAAAAGAGGACTGACACTCTAATTTTCTATGATTTGATCCTCTCCTGTGAGACCACTTTTAGATTCCGATGCTTCACTTCATGTTTCCTGTATACCTTGGACCTTGTTATTGACGATGAAGCACAGAGCTTGCATCCGAATTTAATACAAAAGGCACAATGCCGACTTAAGTACAGGAGGACTGACTCTTCTTATTGTCTATGTTTTGAACCTTTCCTGTGAGACCAGTTTTAGATTCCGATGCTTCACTGCAGAATTACTGTATCCCTTAATCCTTCTTATTGCCGATTAAACACACAAATTGCATCTGAATTCAATACAAAAGGCACAATGCCGACTTAAGTACAAGAAGACTGATTCTTCTTACTGTCTATGTTTTGAACCTTTCCTGTGAGACCAGGTTTAGATTCCCATGCTGCACTTCAGGTTAACTGTATCCGAAGGACCTTCCTATTGACGATGAAACACAGAAATTGCATCGGAATTAATTACAAAAGGCACAATGCCGACATAAGTACAAGAAGACTGACTTTTCTTACTGTCTATGTTTTGAACCTTCAGTGTGAGACCTGTTTCAGATTCCGATGTTTCACTTCAGGTTTACTGTATCCCTTGGACCTTCTTATTGACGATGAAAGACAGAAATTGCATTCGAATTTAATACAAAAGGAACAATGCTGACTTCAGTACTAGAGGACTGACACTTCTTACTTTCTATGTTTTGAACCTTTCCTGTGAGACCAGGTTTAGATTCCCATGCTGCACTTCAGGTTAACTGTATCCGAAGGACCTTCCTATTTACGATGAAACACAGAAATTGCATCGGAATTAATTACAAAAGGCACAATGCCGACATAAGTACAAGAAGACTGACTTTTCTTACTGTCTATGTTTTGAACCTTCAGTGTGAGACCTGTTTCAGATTCCGATGTTTCACTTCAGGTTTACTCTATCCCTTGGACCTTCTTCTTGACGACGAATCACAGAAATTGCATCGGAATTAAATTCAAAAGTCACCACGCCAACTTAAGTACATGAAGACTGACTCTTTTTACTGTCTATGATTTGAACCTTTCTTGTGAGACTAGTTTTAGATTCCGATGCTTCACTGCGGAATTACTGTATCCCTTAATCCTTCTTATTGCCGATTAAACACACAAATTGCATCTGAATTCAATACAAAAGGCACAATGCCGACTTAAGTACAAGAAGACTGATTCTTCTTACTGTCTATGATTTGAACCTTTAGTGTGAGACCAGTTTTAGATTCCGATGCTTCACTTCAGGTTTACTGTATCTCTTGGACCTTCTTATAGACGATGAAACACAGAAATTGCATCGGAAATAAACACTAAAGGCACAATGCCGACTTAAGTACAAGAAGACTGACTGTTCTTACTGTCCATGTTTTGAAACTTTCCTGTGAGACCAGTTATAGATTCAGATGCTTCACTTCAGGTTTACTGTATCCCTTGGACCTTCTTATTGACTATGAAACACAGAAATTGCATCGGAATTAAATACAATAGGCACAATGCCGACTTAAGTACAAGAGGACTGTCACTTCTTACATTCTATGATTTGAACCTCTCCTGTGAAACCGGTTTTACATTCCGATGCTTCACTTCAAGTTTATAGTATCCCTTGGACCTTCTTATTGACGATGAAACACAGAAATTGCATCCGAATTTAATACAAAAGGCACAGTGCCGACTTAAGTACAAGAGGACTGACACTTCTCACTGGCCATGTTTTGAACCGTTCCTGTGAGACCTATTTTAGATTCCCATGCTTCACTTCAGGTTAACTGTATCCCATGGACATTCTTATTGACGATGAAACACAGTAATTGCATCGGAATTAATTAAAAAAGGCACAATGCCGACTTAAGTACAAGAAGACTGACTCTTCTTACTGTCTATGTTTTGAACCTTCAGTGTGAGACCTGTTTCAGATTCCAATGTTTCACTTCCGTTTTACTGTATCCCTTGGACCTTCTTCTTAACGATGAAACACAGAAATTGCATCGGAATTAAATTCAAAAGGCACAATGCCGACTTAAGTACAAGAAGACTAACTCTTTTCACTGTTTTTGATTTGAACCTTTCCTGTGAGACCAGTTTTAGATTCCGATGCTACACTACAGGTTTACTGTATCCCTTAATCCTTCTTATTGCTCATTAAACACAGAAATTGCATCGGAATTCAATACTAAAGGCAAAATGACGACATTAGTACAAGAAGATTGACTCTTCTTACTGTCTATGATATGAACCTTTAGTGTGAGACCAGTTTTAGATTCCGATGCTTCACTTCAGGTTTACTGTATCCCTTGGACCTTCTTATAGACGATGAAACATAGAAATTGCATCGGAAATAAACACTAAAGGCACCATGCCGACTTAAATACAAGATGACTGACTCTTCTTACTGTCCTTGCTTTGAACCTTTCCTGTGAGACCAGTTTTAGATTCCGATGCTTCACTTCAGGTTTACTGTATCCCTCGGACCTTCTTATTGACGATGAAGCACAGAAATTGCATCGGAATTAAATTCAAAAGGCACAATGCCAACATAAGTACAAAAGGACTGACACTTCTTACATTCTACGATTTGAACCTCTCCTGTGAGACCGGCTTTACATTCCGATGCTTCACTTCAGGTTTACTGTATCCCTTGGACCTTCTTATTGACGATTAAACACAGAAATTGCATCGGGATTAAATACAAAATGCACAATGCCGACTTAAGTACAAGAGGACTGACACTTCTTACATTCTATGAATTGAACCTCTCCTGTGAGACCGGTTTTAGGTTCCCACGCTTCACTTCAGGTTTACTGTATTCCTTGGACCTTCTTATTGTCGATGAAACACAGAAATTGCATCGGAATTAAATACAAAAGGGACAATGCCGACTTAAGTACAAGAGGACTGACACTCTAACTTAATATGATTTGAACCTCTCCTGTGAGTCCAGTTTTAGATTCCGATGCTTCACTTCAGGTTTACCATATACCTTGGACCCTCTTAATGACAATAAAGCACAGAAATTGCATCGGAATTACATTCAAAAGGCACAATTCCGACTTAAGTACAAGAGGACTAACACCCTAACTTTCTATGATTTGAACTCCTCTTGTGAGTCCCGTTTTAAATTCCGATGCTTCACTTCAGCTTTACTGTATACCTTGGACCTTCTTATTGACGATGAAACACAGAAATTGCATCGGAATTAAATTCAAAAGGCACAATGCCGACTTAAGTACTAGAGGACTGACACTCTAAGTTTCTATGATTTGAACCTCTCCTGTGAGTCCAGATTTAGATTCCGATGCTTTACTACAGGTTTAC
Organism: Schistocerca americana; assembly: GCF_021461395.2. Taxonomy (NCBI): domain Eukaryota; kingdom Metazoa; phylum Arthropoda; class Insecta; order Orthoptera; family Acrididae; genus Schistocerca; species Schistocerca americana. The sequence goes on along the minus strand of NC_060124.1, from coordinate 594,614,667 downwards.
TGTATCTCTTGGACCTTCTTATTGACGATGAAACACAGAAATTGCATCTGAATTAAATACAAAAGGCACAATGCCGACTTAAGTACAAAAGGACTGACACTTCTTACATTCTACGATTTGAACCTCTCCTGTGAGACCGGTTTTTGATTCCGATGCTTCACTTCGGGTTTACTGTATCCCTTGGACCTTCTTATTGACGGTTAAACACAGAAATTGCATCGTAATTTAAAAAAAAAAAAGACACAATACCGACTTAAGTACAAGAGGACTGACTCGTCTTACTGTCTATGTTTTGTACCTTTCCTGTGAGACCAGTTTTACGTTCCGATGCTTCACTTCAGGTTTACTGTATCCCTTGCACCTTCTAATTCACTATGAAACACACAAATTGCATCGTAATTAAATACATAAGGCACAATGCCGAATTCAGTCCAAGAAGACTGTCTCTTCTTACTATCTATGTTACGAACATTTAGTGTGAGACCAGTTTTAGATTCCGATGCTTCACTTCAGGTTAACTGTATCCCTTGGACCTTCTTATTGACGATGGAGCAAAGATATTTAATCGGAAGTAAATTGAAAAGGCACAATGCCGACTTAAGAACAAGAGGACTGACACTATAACTTCCTATGATTTGAACCACTCCTGTCAGTCCAGTTTTAGACTGCGATGCTCCACTTCAGGTTTACTGTATCCCTTGGACCTTCTTATTGGCGATGAAACACAGAAATTGCATCGGAATTAAACACAAAAGGCACAATGCCGACTTAAGTACAAGAGGACTGACAGTCTAACATTCTATGATTTGAAACTCTCCTGTGAGTCCAGTTTTAGATTCCGATGCTTCACTTCAGGTTTACTGTATCCCATGGACCTTCTTATTGACGATGAAACATAGAAATTGCATTCGAATTTAATACAAAAGACTCAATGCAGACTTAAGTACAAGAGGACTGACACTCTAACTTCCTACGATTTGAACCTCTCCTGAGAGTCCAGTTTTAGATTCCGGTACTTCACTTCAGTTTTACTGTATACCTTGGACCTTCTTATTGACGATGAAGCACAGAAATTGCATCGGAATTAAATTCAAAAGGCACAATGCTGACTTAAGTACAAGAGGACTGACACTCTAAATTTCTATGATTTGAACCTCTCCTGTGAGTCCAGTTTTAGATTCTGATACATCACTTCAGGTTTACTGTATACCTTGGACCTTCTTATTGACGATGAAGCACAGAAATTGCATCGGAATTAAATTCAAAAGGCACAATGCCGACTTAAGTACAAGAGGACTGACACTCTGACTTTCTATGATTTGAACCTCTCCTGTGAGTCCAATTTTAGATTCCGATGCTTCACTTCAGGATTACTGTATACCTTGGACCTTCTTATTGACGATGAAGCACAGAAATTTAATCGGAAGTAAATTGAAAAAGCACAATGCCGACTTAAGAACAAGAGGACTGACACTCTAACTTTCTATGATTTGAACCTCTCCTGTGAGTCCAGTTTTAGATTCTGATACATCACTTCAGGTCTACTGTATACTTTGGACCTTCTTATTGACGATGAAACACCGAAATTGCATCGGATCTAAATTCAAAAGGCACAATGCCGACATAAGTACAAGAGGACTGACAGTCTAACATTCTATGATTTGAACCACTCCTGTGAGTCCAGTTCTAGATTCCAACGCTTCACTTCAGGTTTACTGTATCCCATGGACCTTCTTATTGACGATGAAACACAGAAATTGCATCCGAATTTAATACAAAAGGCTCAATGCCGACTTAAGTACAAGAGGACTGACACTCTAACTTTCTACGATTTAAATCTCTCCTGAGAGTCAAGTTTTAGATTCCGGTACTTCATTTCAGTTTTACTGTATACCTTGGACCTTCTTGTTGACGATGAAGCACAGAAATTGCATCGGAATTAAATTCAAAAGGCACAATGCTGACTTAAGTACAAGAGGACTGACACTCTAAATTTCTATGATTTGAACCTCTCCTGTGAGTCCAGTTTTAGATTCTGATGCATCACTTCAGGTTTACTGTATTCCTTGGACCTTCTTATTGACGATGAAGCACAGAAATTGCATCGGAATTAAATTCAAAAGGCACAATGCCGACTTAAGTACAAGAGGACTGACACTCTGACTTTCTATGATTTGAACCTCTCCTGTGAGTCCAATTTTAGATTCCGATGCTTCACTTCAGGAATACTGTATACCTTGGACCTTCTTATTGACGATGAAGCGCAGAAATTTTATCGGAAATTAATTGGAAAGGCACAATGCCGACTTAAGTACAAGAGGACTGACACTCTAACTTTCTAAGATTTGAACCTCTCCTGTGAGTCCAGTAATTGATTCCGATGCTTCACTTCAGGTTTACTGTATCCCTTGGACCTTCTTATAGACGATGAAACACAGAAATTGCATCGGAAATAAACACTAAAGGCACAATGCCGACATAAATACAAGAAGACTGACTCTTCTTACTGTCCTTGCTTTAAACCTTTCCTGTGAGACCAGTTATAGATTCAGATGCTTCACTTCAGGTTTACCGTATGCCTTGGACCTTCTTATTGACGGTGAAACACAGAAATTGCATCGGAATTAAATGCAAATGGCACAATGCCGACTTAAGTACAAGAGGACTGACACTTCTTACATTCTATGATTTGAACCTCTCCTGTGAGACCGGTTTTAGATTCCCATGCTTCACTTCAGGTTAACTGTATACCTTGGACCTTCTTATTGACGATGAAGCACAGAAATTGCATCGGAATTAAATTCAAAAGGCACAAAGCTGACTTAAGTACAAGAGGACTGACACTCTAAATTTCTATTATTTGAACCTCTCCTGTGAGTCCCGTTTTAGATTCCGATGCTTCACTTCAGGTCTACTGTATACCTTGTACCTTCTTATTGACGATGAAACACAGAAATTGCATTGGAACTAAATTCAAAAGGCACAATGCTGACATAAGTACAAGAGGACTGACAGTCTAACATTCTATGATTTGAACCGCTCCTGTGAGTCCAGTTTTAGATTCCGATGCTTCACTTTAGGTTTACTGTATCCCATGGACCTTCTTATTGACGATGAAACACAGAAATTGCATCCGAATTTAATACAAAAGGCACAGTGCCGACTTAAGTACAAGAGGACTGACACTTCTCACTGGCCATGTTTTGAACCGTTCCTGTGAGACCTATTTTAGATTCCCATGCTTCACTTCAGGTTAACTGTATCCCATGGACATTCTTATTGACGATGAAACACAGTAATTGCATCGGAATTAATTAAAAAAGGCACAATGCCGACTTAAGTACAAGAAGACTGACTCTTCTTACTGTCTATGTTTTGAACCTTCAGTGTGAGACCTGTTTCAGATTCCAATGTTTCACTTCCGTTTTACTGTATCCCTTGGACCTTCTTCTTAACGATGAAACACAGAAATTGCATCGGAATTAAATTCAAAAGGCACAATGCCGACTTAAGTACAAGAAGACTAACTCTTTTCACTGTTTATGATTTGAACCTTTCCTGTGAGACCAGTTTTAGATTCCGATGCTACACTACAGGTTTACTGTATCCCTTAATCCTTCTTATTGCTCATTAAACACAGAAAATGCATCGGAATTCAATACTAAAGGCAAAATGACGACATTAGTACAAGAAGATTGACTCTTCTTACTGTCTATGATATGAACCTTTAGTGTGAGACCCGTTTTTGATTCCGATGCTTCACTTCAGGTTTACTGTATCCCTTGGACCTTCTTATAGACGATGAAACATAGAAATTGCATCGGAAATAAACACTAAAGGCACCATGCCGACTTAAATACAAGATGACTGACTCTTCTTACTGTCCTTGCTTTGAACCTTTCCTGTGAGACCAGTTTCAGATTCCGATGCTTCACTTCAGGTTTACTGTATCCCTCGGACCTTCTTATTGACGATGAAGCACAGAAATTGCATCGGAATTAAATTCAAAAGGCACAATGCCAACATAAGTACAAAAGGACTGACACTTCTTACATTCTACGATTTGAACCTCTCCTGTGAGACCGGCTTTACATTCCGATGCTTCACTTCAGGTTTACTGTATCCCTTGGACCTTCTTATTGACGATTAAACACAGAAATTGCATCGGGATTAAATACAAAATGCACAATGCCGACTTAAGTACAAGAGGACTGACACTTCTTACATTCTATGAATTGAACCTCTCCTGTGAGACCGGTTTTAGGTTCCCACGCTTCACTTCAGGTTTACTGTATTCCTTGGACCTTCTTATTGTCGATGAAACACAGAAATTGCATCGGAATTAAATACAAAAGGCACAATGCCGACTTAAGTACAAGAGGACTGACACTCTAACTTAATATGATTTGAACCTCTCCTGTGAGTCCAGTTTTAGATTCCGATGCTTCACTTCAGGTTTACCATATACCTTGGACCCTCTTAATGACAATAAAGCACAGAAATTGCATCGGAATTACATTCAAAAGGCACAATTCCGACTTAAGTACAAGAGGACTAACACCCTAACTTTCTATGATTTGAACCCCTCTTGTGAGTCCCGTTTTAAATTCCGATGCTTCACTTCAGCTTTACTGTATACCTTGGATCTTCTTATTGACGATGAAACAAAGAAATTACATCGGAATTAAATTCAAAAGGCACAATGCCGACTTAAGTACAAGAGGACTGACACTCTAAGTTCCTATGATTTGAACCTCTCCTGTGAGTCCAGATTTAGATTCCGATGCTTTACTACAGGTTTACTGTATCTCTTGGACCTTCTTATTGACGATGAAACACAGAAATTGCATCTGAATTAAATACAAAAGGCACAATGCCGACTTAAGTACAAAAGGACTGACACTTCTTACATTCTACGATTTGAACCTCTCCTGTGAGACCGGTTTTTGATTCCGATGCTTCACTTCGGGTTTACTGTATCCCTTGGACCTTCTTATTGACGATTAAACACAGAAATTGCATCGTAATTTAAAAAAAAAAAAGACACAATACCGACTTAAGTACAAGAGGACTGACTCGTCTTACTGTCTATGTTTTGTACCTTTCCTGTGAGACCAGTTTTAGATTCCGATGCTTCACTTCAGGTTTACTGTATCCCTTGCACCTTCTAATTCACTATGAAACACACAAATTGCATCGTAATTAAATACATAAGGCACAATGCCGAATTCAGTCCAAGAAGACTGTCTCTTCTTACTATCTATGTTACGAACTTTTAGTGTGAGACCAGTTTTAGATTCCGATGCTTCACTTCAGGTTAACTGTATCCCTTGGACCTTCTTATTGACGATGGAGCAAAGATATTTAATCGGAAGTAAATTGAAAAGGCACAATGCCGACTTAAGAACAAGAGGACTGACACTATAACTTCCTATGATTTGAACCACTCCTGTTAGTCCAGTTTTAGACTGCGATGCTCCACTTCAGGTTTACTGTATCCCTTGGTCCTACTTATTGGCGATGAAACACAGAAATTGCATCGGAATTAAACACAAAAGGCACAATGCCGACTTAAGTACAAGAGGACTGACAGTCTAACATTCTATGATTTGAAACTCTCCTGTGAGTCCAGTTTTAGATTCCGATGCTTCACTTCAGGTTTACTGTATCCCATGGACCTTCTTATTGACGATGAAACATAGAAATTGCATTCGAATTTAATACAAAAGACTCAATGCAGACTTAAGTACAAGAGGACTGACACTCTAACTTCCTACGATTTGAACCTCTCCTGAGAGTCCAGTTTTAGATTCCGGTACTTCACTTCAGTTTTACTGTATACCTTGGACCTTCTTATTGACGATGAAGCACAGAAATTGCATCGGAATTAAATTCAAAAGGCACAATGCTGACTTAAGTACAAGAGGACTGACACTCTAAATTTCTATGATTTGAACCTCTCCTGTGAGTCCAGTTTTAGATTCTGATACATCACTTCAGGTTTACTGTATACCTTGGACCTTCTTATTGACGATGAAGCACAGAAATTGCATCGGAATTAAATTCAAAAGGCACAATGCCGACTTAAGTACAAGAGGACTGACACTCTGACTTTCTATGATTTGAACCTCTCCTGTGAGTCCAATTTTAGATTCCGATGCTTCACTTCAGGATTACTGTATACCTTGGACCTTCTTATTGACGATGAAGCACAGAAATTTAATCGGAAGTAAATTGAAAAAGCACAATGCCGACTTAAGAACAAGAGGACTGACACTCTAACTTTCTATGATTTGAACCTCTCCTGTGAGTCCAGTTTTAGATTCTGATACATCACTTCAGGTCTACTGTATACCTTGGACCTTCTTATTGACGATGAAACACAGAAATTGCATTGGAACTAAATTCAAAAGGCACAATGCTGACATAAGTACAAGAGGACTGACAGTCTAACATTCTATGATTTGAACCGCTCCTGTGAGTCCAGTTTTAGATTCCGATGCTTCACTTTAGGTTTACTGTATCCCATGGACCTTCTTATTGACGATGAAACACAGAAATTGCATCCGAATTTAATACAAAAGGCTCAATGCCGACTTAAGTACAAGAGGACTGACACTCTAACTTTCTATGATTTGAACCTCTCCTGTGAGTCCAGTTTTAGATTCTGATACATCACTTCAGGTCTACTGTATACCTTGGACCTTCTTATTGACGATGAAACACAGAAATTGCATTGGAACTAAATTCAAAAGGCACAATGCTGACATAAGTACAAGAGGACTGACACTCTGACTTTCTATGATTTGAACCTCTCCTGTGAGTCCAATTTTAGATTCCGATGCTTCACTTCAGGAATACTGTATACCTTGGACCTTCTTATTGACGATGAAGCGAAAAAATTTTATCGGAAATTAATTGAAAAGGCACAATGCCGACTTAAGTACAAGAGGACTGACACTCTAACTTTCTATGATTTAAACCTCTCCTGTGGGTCCAGTTTTAGATTCCGATGCTTCACTTCAGGTTTACTGTATCCCTTGGACCTTCATTTTGACGATGAAAACAGAAATTGCATCCGTATTTAATACAAAAGGCACAATGTCGACTTGAGTACAAGAGGACTGACACTCTAACATTCTATGATTTGAACCTCTCCTGTGAGTCCAGTTTTATATTCCGATGCTTCACATCAGGTTTACTGTATACCTAGGACCTTCGTGTTGACGATGAAACACAGAAATTGCATCGGAATTAAATACAAAAGGCACAATGCCGACTTAAGTGCAAAACGACTGACACTTCTTACATTCTATGATTTGAACCTCTCCTGTGAGACCGGTTTTAGATTCCCATGCTTCACTTCAGGTTTACTGTATCCCTTGGACCTTCTTATTGACGATTAAACACAGAAATTGCATCGTAATTTTAAAAAAAAAGACACAATACCGACTTAAGTACAAGAGGACTGACTCATCTTACTGTCTATGTTTAGAACCTTTCCTGTGAGACCAGTTTTACATTGCGATGCTTCACTTCAGGTTTACTGTATCCCTTGCACCTTCTAATTGACTATGAAACACACAAATTGCATCGTAATTAAATACATAAGGCACAATGCCGACTTCAGTCCAAGAAGACTGTCTCTTCTTACTCTCTATGTTACAAACCTTTAGTGTGAGACCAGTTTTAGATTCCGATGCTTCACTTCAGGTTAACTGTATCCCTTGGACCTTCTTATTGACGATGAAGCACACAATTTAATCGGAAGTGAATTGAAAAGGCACAATGCCGACTTAAGAACAAGAGGACTGACACTCTAACTTTCTATGATTTGAACCTCTCCTGTGAGTCCAGTTTTAGATTCCGATGCTTCACTTCAGGTCTACTGTATCCCTTGGACCTTCTTATTGACGATGAAAACAGAAATTGCATCCGAATTTAATACAAAAGGCACAATGCCGACTTAAGTACAAGAGGACTGACACTCTAACTTTCTATGATTTGAACCTCTCCTGTGAGTCCAGTTTTATATTCCGATGCTTCACATCAGGTTTACTGTATACCTAGGACCTTCGTGTTGACGATGAAACACAGAAATTGCATCGCAATTAAATTCAAAAGGCACAATGCCGACTTAAGTACAAGAGGACTGACACTCTAACTTTCTATGATTTGAACATCTCCTGTGAGTCCAATTTTAGATTCCGATGCTTCACTTCAGGATTACTGTATACCTTGGACCTTCTTATTGACGATGAAGCACAGAAATTTAATCGGAAGTAAATTGAAAAGGCACAATGCCGACTTAAGAACAAGAGGACTGACACTCTAACTTTCTATAAAGGCACATTTGCATGCCGAGCGTGAGTTTCCTCGGAAAAGCGAGATATTAATTAAATAAATAATCAGTGACAAATAAATAAAGCCTATGGCACACAACTGCAGCGCTGTGTCGCTGATAAAACAAAAGCACAATTACGTTACTCGTATGTTTGATTAAGAAAGGAGAGCTCTGGATGAAGTGGTGCGAGAAGCACGTATTTTAGTTTATTGTCTGGCACACCGCCATATTTCATGTTATAAAAAATTACTGCGAGTTGCAACCATACTAGGCACTCGATACTGTAAAGAATTTATATTTATAAAAGTAAGTAGGATTATGAACTGTAGGCTTATTCATTGAATATAACTGATTTAACTAACTGTGTAATTTTTTGTTTAGTAGACAATCACCTTTGTACGACGTTTTGGCATGGCTGGCAAATTATTGTAATATTGAGATTTAGATTATGAGTCCGCACCTACCGCAGCAGTCTTTGGAAACGATTTAATTACGAAGTCCGATTATTTCAGTTTTATTTCACGGTCAACTACGAGTAACATTGCCTTTACGAAAAAGCCATTGTCAAGCGTCTGATACCGAATAATTAAAACCTGACGACTCATAGGAGAGACAATCATAGAGATAAAATAATTAATATTTTATTTATTTTATTTTATTTATTTTATATTGGCGACTGCTTGTCGGACTTGTTATTTTGTCATTTGTTACATTGTTCTCTTTGTTTCATGTGAAAAATCAACTTTCTGGACCTGGACTTGACTATATGAGAAATAACAAAAATCAGAAGATATTTGCCAATTATAAAATTTTGCGGGAAGACGCAAAGAAGCTTCCAGCAAAATAAGGTAAGACGCAGCATCTTTGCATTAGCAGGCTTGACCAGACGTATAATTCAGTGTATTAGCTTTTCAGTAAAATTCTGTAGTGCTTCTTTTCCGCATAACAGTTTCAGTGATAAATTCCATTCTCAGTATTTTTCCTTAAACAATAACGTATGCAACAATACCAATACACGAGTGTATAATATGGCCGACTTCTGTACGATATCATGTAACATGGCCAGCAGCCATTACCAATAATCTCAAATTCAGTTTATATTTTTAAATTAACAGACAGCCATTGTTGCTACGACCGATTCATGCTCAACTGCATTTTATTTTAAAATCAGTGTCAAATATTTTCTTGAAACATATATCACGTGTGGCATGGTAATAACTAGAAAACAATACGCAAAAATGGAACAGCAAAGACGTACTATTCAGACGCAATCCGACTCGGACGAGAGACAAATGTTAGAAAATGACTTTACGACAGCAACCGGTAGTAACGATTCATCAAACATTGACGCGAGTGTTGACGAAAATTTTGACAATAGGCCTTCCACCACAAAAATTTCAAAGTCTCAATCAGAGCCCATGTTAATGCATGACGTCACGTCTAATGACGCGGCGGGGGCAGAGACCTTGCAAACGGTAAACATTGCCGACATGTTACAAATGCTAATGAAACAAAACGCCGAAAACATGGCAACCTTACAGACGCAAAATGAACAGTTAAAGACACAAAATGACGGAATCAAATCTGATCTCATAGCACTCAAGACAGGTAATGACACTTTATGTAAGCGTGTGGAACTTATAGACGCCACACTGACCAAACAAATGACTGAACTCAGTGCTAAATTTTCCCAGCTTAATACGAGACAAGAAAAGACTACAACTGACGTAGCACTTTTACAGACACAAGTAAAAAACCTTAATGTCACGTGTGAAGTTCTTACTGAACAAATTCAAACATATCCTTCAGTACATGACAACCTTGAAAAACGAATTACTGACGTACAGAATAAATTTGACAATGTTGAACAACACCTGACTGACATCTTACAATCCGATGCCACAGCTCATTTTCAAAATATTAATAAAGAATTTCATGATTGGGTAGTGAACAAAGACAAACATTTTGATAGATGCTTACGTGAAAATTTACCAACAATTGTGCACGACTCCGTAGCGCAATACATTACTAATAACAAACAGCTGATCAGTGACGCAATACAATCCGTCACTGCACCCATGGGACAATTCACCGATCGACCACATTCTGAATGTAACGAAAATATCAGTCAAAATGCACAGTTCAGGAACCAATATACATTCGAGTATGACACACACATACCGCACACGACAAATACACAAGAACAAAACACACCACGACTACAACACATACCACGATGTGGAAACACCAACACAAGCTATTATCATGGTAAACCACAGCAACATTATCGTAATTACTCCACAGCTGGACATAGCAGTAATTACAGTGGGACAAATCCATATCATAATGCAAAGGAAGACGAAAGCTTAATGAAACACAGGCAATTTCAGATTTTTATCCCAGAAAAACGAACCATTCATCCGGTGATTTTTCTCAAATCTTTTAGTAACGCATTTCCACGCACTTGGAGTGACCGGAAAAAGATTTCATATATTGTCGGTTACATCCATGGCGATGCAGCTGTCTGGGCATACAGTCAAGCTGACGTATGTACCACGTACAGTGAGTTTGAGCGTGCTTTTCTGAACAAATTCTGGTCGCAATCCGTTCAGGAGCGACTCAGAAGACAAATTTTAGAACCTGAAACTTTTAACAGTAAAAATGGTAACTTACGCAGATATTTTGAAAAATACTTGAACATGGGACACTTTTTAGACGAACCAGTCGCAACGCGAGATATACTCCGTGCGTTGAAGGCCAAATTGCCTTTCAACATTAAAGAAAAACTCCTACATATCCCGGATGACGATTCAGATTATTTTTTAACAGCTTTAGATTCGGTTGACATGTTACTTGAAGATCAGCGCTTCGCGCGGCAAAACAGCAGCCACAATGTTTACACTAGTGGTATGCAAAACATGCAGGCTTGCCAACACAATTCTGGCGCGCCCACAGTTGGATACGCGGTACAACAAAAACAGCAAACTCACATGCCGTCTCAGTACGGAAATCAAAATCAACACGCGTATTCCAATACAAACAATAGTTACAACAGTAATAACATTTCATGCGGCAATCCATACAAAAGGCACCGCGGTAATAACAACAACGGTAACAACGGATACAAAGGTAATAACAAAAACACAAACAGAAATAGAAATAATAATAACTACGAGCCAAGACAGCATCAAGGTTGGACTCGTAACGATCAGTACTTTCATTCAAACTCTGCTTTACCACAACAGCCACCAGGTCAGAATTGGAGCATACCTTACGACCGACAGGTAAATTATAATGCGCAACAGCAACAACAACCGCAAAAGTTTGGAGATCATAATAGGCAATATCCGAATGTGAATATAATAGAAATGACACCTGATGCACAACCTCAATCTGTGTCAGTACCTAGTACAAATGCTAATCCAACAAACTAGAAACAGTCACTACTTTGCCCCAGGTCGTGGCTGAAGAATCCTTGGGGGGCGGCTTCAATGTTAATCAGTTATTTGACACCACACTTGAACAACAGAATAATGATATGCCGAATAATTCTAAACAAAAACTACCTGTTTTATTTATAAGATACAACCACAATAACAATATATCAGATGAACTTTTACAAGACAGTACACAATGTCGTTTAAACACAAATGAAATTGTTTTAGCATCCACTACTGGTGTAGTAGGTGGGATTCCAACTACTATTATCCTAGATACAGGTGCAGCTGTGGGCGTTTTATCTTTTAATTTTTATAAAAAGATGTGTGAATTGGAACCTGTGCCTGAGTTTCCTGCCCAAAACTGTAAAATAACTACTGCACTAGGTAATAAGTCATGTAGGGTTACGAAGTAAGTTTTTGTAAACGTTAAAATAGGTAATGGAACCGTACAATGGCCATTCCTGGTTGTACAAAACCTTGTGACAAATTGCATATTAGGAATAGATATTATGAGCGAGAAGGACTGCATTATAGACTTCTCCAAAGGTAAATGTATTTTAAATGATAAAAGCAGGGTAATTATTATTGATTTGGACAGGAGAACTCTAAAGCATGACAAACACTGTATAGGGTACAAGGTTCAGTTAGTACTTGACAAAGACATTCAAGACATGCAAACACGCTCATCTGACGCAGAGCTAATGGACTTGAAAACATTGCTTGATCATAAGATAAGTGAAGCTACAGCTCTCAGTGTACATGAACGTATAAAACTACAGGAAGTGTTATCCAAATATTTACAAGTTTTTACCAAACGATTAGGTGTTATCAAGACGTATGTGTACAAGATTGAAGTTAAGCCTCACAAGATCTTCTACCATAAGACATATAACGTACCGTTATCTCAACGACCTGCTGTGTGGCAAGAATTAAAACAAATGTTAGACTGGAAGGTCATTGAACCATCCACCTCACCTTACTGTAGTCCTCTACTTGTTGTCAAAAAATCAAATGGAAGCATTAGGTTAGTGTTAGACGCACGAGCTATTAATGAAATAATTTTACCGGTTCACACAAAACCTGAAAATTTAGAAGAGCAATTACAGAAATTTCTAGATGCAAAATATTTTTCCACAATAGATCTCGCTAATTCGTTTTGGCAGGTGGGTATCACTCCTGATTCTCGGAAATATACTGCATTTATGTTCGGGGGGCGAACCTATCAGTTTTGTGTTCTACCCTTCGGACTGAATGTCAGCTCTGGGGTATTCATTACAGCCCTGGATACCGTGCTTGGCGACGATTTAGTTGAGACAGTCACACACTATGTAGATGATATACTGATAGCTACACAATCCTGGAATGAACACGTTGACACACTTCAAAGAATTTTAGAAAAATTTGCACAAGCTGGAGTCACAGCCAATCTTAGAAAATCAAAGTTTGGTTGCAGTGAGATAAAGTATTTAGGACATATCATTAATTCACAGGGCATACGTCCGGATCCCAGTAAATTAGATGCTATCAGAAACTTTCCTAGCCCTCGAACTAAAAAGCAGTTAAAATCATTCCTTGGGCTATGTTCATTTTTCAGACGTTTTTTGCCACAACCACTTTTGAACAGTAAACATCTGCTAAATCTACTCAGAAAGAATCAAGTTTGGATCTGGTCGGAACAGTGCCAGAATGACTTTAATACAATTAAACATGCTTTAGTGAATGCTAACATATTGAGCCATCCAGATTTCAATTTAGATTTTTGTATGACTTGTGACGCTTCACGTACTGGCTTGGGCTGTTGCTTATTTCAAGTTGTAAAGAATAAAGAGGAGGAACAGATAAGAATTATTGGGTTTGCGAGTCGCACTCTAACTGAATGTGAGCGTACATACTCCACTACTGAGTTAGAAACACTTTCCATAGTATGGGCATTCAAGAAATTCAATTACTATTTATTTGGAAAACATACAGTAATTTACACCGATCACCAGGCCCTGACATTTTTGTTAACTTGTAAACTTGTACATCCTAGACTATCACGATGGGCAGTTACACTTCAGAACTACTCTTTTGAAATTAAGTACATAAGAGGTAAGGACAACACCATTGCAGACACTTTGTCTAGACTTCCACAAGGTATGAATGATACCAACAGTGACTTAGAAAATATAAATGACTACAGGATTCTCTTAATGCAAGACAGGCAGTATCACCAATATTATATTGATATGTGCAGAAACATGGCTGAATTACAAAAATCTGATCCTCACTGGTATAAAATAATAACATTACTGGTAGAAAAACACAATCATCCTTTGACTAAGTATTACAAGTTACACAATGATGTGCTATTTTACCGCCGACATCCAAATGCTACTAACTGGTGTGTATGCATTCCCAAAGAGTCTGAACGTAATTTAATTTGGCACACACACTTAGTTTGGGGTCATTATGGGACAAAAAAGTGTTTAGCGAAGCTCAGTACATACTGTTATTTTAGCAATATGAGAAGAAAAATTTACAGGGAACTGAAAACATGTGTCATATGTCAAAAATCAAAACCTCAGAATTTATCCACAAAAACAGATTTACATTCTATTTTACCTAGTAAACCCCTGGAAATTCTGTGTACTGACATCAGTGGACCGCATCCAGCAAGCTCTGGAGGCGTCAAATATATCTTAGCTTTTTACGATATATTTTCTAAACATGTTAAACTTTATGCTTTAAAATCCGCCACTGCAAGTGCTATAATACGAAGATTCTCAAGTGATTACCTGACGCACGTGGGAAAACCTAAAGCAATTCTATCAGATAATGCAGCATACTACTCTGGGTACAAATGGAGAAATTTCTTGAAGGACAATAACATTAAAAGTATATTTATTTCGAGGCTTAGTCCACAATGTAACGCGACTGAGAGACTTTTCCGAGAATTAAATCGTTTCATGAGGACCTATATTTCATCAAAACATACTAATTGGGTGTCCTACCTAAGTCTTTTCGAAGACGTACACAATAACTTAAATATTAACGATACAAATTACACACCTAACGAGATCATGTTCAATTGCAAACAGAACGATCAGTGGATAGAACCATTAACTAAGTTGTCGGACAAGGAAATCACACCTGAACAGAAAATAAAAGAAGTATTGACTACATTGACACATCACGCACAAATACGAAACAAACATCACAGAAACATAATAAAAAGAAAACAAAAATTCGAGGTGGGAATGCTTGTACTACTTCGTACTCGTCATAAATCTGTTGCACTCAAACGACGCAACGCTAAGTGGCGTCTGCTATATGAAGGACCTTATATAATTGTTAACATACCGCACCCTGGTGCGTATCTGTTACAACATCCTAGAACTAACAAAATTATTGGGCTATACGCACACCGAGATCTTAGAGCATTTCATGCTGAAAAATGTCAAAGTCATACCCATCAAAATATTGCTAAGCAACTCGAAAAACTCTGTTGCTACAACACAGATAATAAGTAGTATAGAAATTTTCATTTCAGCGTTCCAGAGTCGTAGTTGAAGACAGAAGAACTTTTCTTTCAACGCCGCGGCTCCACCGAGGAGACTGAATATTAAAGTAAAATTTATGATTACGTAGCAGTGAATGATATATTAATTTTTCACGGAACATTTGTTATTGTAGGTACCACTGACTTGGTATGACACCTGACGAACTGACAGACGTCATCTGTGAAGCGATCTTTTACTTTGAGAAATAGATTAGACGCACATCTCTCAACACGAAAAGCATCTATCAGTAGTCAAGGCCACACAGACACTCTACACACACGCACAAAACGCGAGGAATCGAACATTTTCTCTCTCTTACTATTTTGAATATTTATTGAGTATTGAAAACGCCTGGTCTTGCCTACTGATGTAATGAATGTTGTGTCTAACCTATCTTAATTTCAGATGACATCACAAAAAACATCGATAATATCCCAGCAAAACCGCTAAAGAGGATGTAAATATCTGCAATTCATGTAATAAAATGTGACACAATGTAATAACCTATAGCGATGTAATGATGATGTAAACATGTTTATGTGCAACTGTATTATGTTTATACTAAGAAAATATGTGACGTGTGTATGTATAATTACTTATTTTTTTTAACTGATGTATCATGTAAAAATTTGAACAAAACGAGTTCCAAAAAGACATTGCATAGTGAACCTCTGTTCACGGACATTAACGAACATTACTAACTCTGCAACTACGCAGAAACCTATGTGAAGGAAACGGTTAATGCCATTCATTATGCATCGTACCTATGTAAACGCGATGAACGATTTCCTCGATTAATAACTACGAACATTTAGGTGAGCTATATTCAGCAAAAAACTGAAAATGTGAAGTGAGTAATTCGTGCATCGTCTAGTGACATTACTACAGTACCTAACTTCAAGATGTTAACTGGATTAAATGGACACAAAGTGCCTGACCAGAAAACAACAAGACGGGTGGAAGAATTTTGAATGGAACTTCAGGGAATGAAATGTTCTCGAAATGTGACGGACACTCTTACCTGGACTGTCCAAGGATCGACGCCAGCTATGTGCCGTCCGAGGTTCTGCAACCAAGCTTCCACGGAATGTAAAAAACGAACTGCACGTGGACCAATTACTCGACGGGTCACGTCTGATCTGTAATAAGCAAAGCTTTTACTTACAACGAACTGCATCACAACGACTATAATGGAAATGGGAAATGGACACGCTTATGTATTAATCACGTTGTTATACAACGATGTTACTGTGATCAAAAAAACTTTACCACGACGATACTAACCTGTAAAAAAAAAAAAAAAAAAAAAAATTATTGTGCAGCAGATGAATATGAACTGTAATAACGACACGATGTGTATAGGTCAACGCACCTGAAAAATACGGACATTTTTCTTTGAAGTATTTCAAA
The DNA here is from genome assembly GCF_021461395.2 of Schistocerca americana. Taxonomy (NCBI): domain Eukaryota; kingdom Metazoa; phylum Arthropoda; class Insecta; order Orthoptera; family Acrididae; genus Schistocerca; species Schistocerca americana. The sequence goes on along the minus strand of NC_060124.1, from coordinate 594,597,931 downwards.
ACAATACTATGTAACTAAGAACATTCAACAATCTAAGTTGCATTGTGTTATAACGAATATTGTAAATTTAAAACTAAGTTACCTGTCATAGAATGTAGTCTTCATATGTAATCTTGGTTGAATATTTTCTTTGTGCAACGAAAGAGAAACGCGCGCGCACGAACAATATGAACTGCAATACTGTGCCGCGTGATCTAACTGTACGACATAACGGCAGTCACACAGACGCTTCTGCGCATGCGCGCACTCTATCTGCCAACATAAGAACTTTTACGGCGCACCCGCGTCATTCGAAGTTTGTATATAATGTGTATAATGTAGGTCATGTAAATAGTTGTAGATAACTTAGATTTTCTTGTGCCTTTAGGTGAATTGCTCGCCTGCAGGTGTGTCCTTTCGCCTCGCAATTCCGGGGGCAATATAAAGGCACATTTGCATGCCGAGCGTGAGTTTCCTCGGAAACGCGAGATACTAATTAAATAAATAATCAGTGACAAATAAATAAAGCCTATGGCACACAACTGCAGCGCTGTGTCGCTGATAAAACAAAAGCACAATTACGTTACTCGTATGTTTGATTAAGAAAGGAGAGCTCTGGTTGAAGTGGTGCGAGAAGCACGTATTTTAGTTTATTGTCTGGCACACCGCCATATTTCATGTTATAAAAAATTACTGCGAGTTGCAACCATACTAGGCACTCGATACTGTAAAGAATTTATATTTATAAAAGTAAGTAGGATTATGAACTGTAGGCTTATTCATTGAATATATCTGATATAACTAACTGTGTAATTTATTGTTTAGTAGACAATCACCTCTGTACGACGTTTTGGCATGGCTGGCAAATTATTCTAATATTGAAATTTAGATTATGAGTCCGCACCTACCGCAGCAGTCTTTGGAAACGATTAAATTACGAAGTCCGATTATTTCAGTTTTATTTCACGGTCAACTACGAGTAACATTGCCTTTACGAAAAAGCCATTGTCAAGCGTCTGATACTGAATAATTAAAACCTGACGACTCATAGGAGAGACAATCATACAGATAAAGTAATTATTATTTTATTTAATTTATTTTATTTATTTTATATTTCTATGATTAGAACCTCTCCTGCGAGTCCAGTTTTAGATTGCGATGCTTCACTTCAGGTTTACTGTATCCCTTGGACCATCTTATTGGCGATGAAACACAGAAATTGCATCGAAATTAAATACAAATGGCACAATGCCGACTTAAGTACAAGAGGACTGACACTTCTTACATTCTATGATTTGAACCTCTCCTGTGAGGCCGGTTTTAGATTCCCATGCTTCACATCAGGTTTACTGTATACCGTGGACCTTCTTATTGACGATGAAGCACAGAAATTGCATCGGAATTAAATTCAAAAGGCACAAAGCTGACTTAAGTACAAGAGGACTGACACTCTAAATTTCTATGATTTGAACCTCTCCTGTGAGTCCAGTATTAGATTCCGATGCTTCGCTTCAGGTCTACTGTATACCTTGGACCTTCTTATTGACGATGAAACACCGAAATTGCATCGGAACTAAATTCAAAAGGCACAATGCCGACATAAGTACAAGAGGACTGACAGTCTAACATTCTATGATTTGAACCTCTCCTGTGAGTCCAGTTTTAGATTCCGATGCTTCACTTCAGGTTTACTGTATCCCATGGACCTTCTTATTGACGATGAAAGACAGAAATTGCATCTGAATTTAATACAAAAGGCTCAATGCCGACTTAAGTACAAGAGGACTGACACTCTAACTTTCTACGATTTGAACCTCTCCTGAGAGTCCAGTTTTAGATTCCGGTACTTCACTTCAGTTTTACTATATACCTTGGACCTTCTTATTGACGATGAAGCACAGAAATTGCATCGGAATTAAATTCAAAAGGCACAATGCTGACTTAAGTACAAGAGGACTGACACTCTAAATTTCTATGATTTGAACCTCTCCTGTGAGTCCAGTTTTAGATTCTGATGCATCACTTCAGGTTTACTGTATACCTTGGCCCTTCTTATTGACGATGAAGCACAGAAATTGCATCGGAATTAAATTCAAAAGGCACAATGCCGACATAAGTACAAGAGGACTGACACTCTGACTTTCTATGATTTGAACCTCTCCTGTGAGTCCAATTTTAGATTCCGATGCTTCACTTCAGGGATACTGTATACCTTGGACCTTCTTATTGACGATGAAGCGCAGAAATTTTATCGGAAATTAATTGAAAAGGCACATTGCCGACTTAAGTACAAGAGGACTGACACTCTAACTTTCTATGATTTGAACGTCTCCTGTGAGTCCACTTTTAGATTCCGACGCTTCACTTCAGGATTACTGTACACCTTGGACCTTCTTATTGACGATGAAGCACAGAAATTTAATCGGAAGTAAATTCAAAAGGCACAATGCCGACATAAGTACAAGAGGACTGACAGTCTAACATTCTATGATTGGTACCTCTCCTGTGAGTCAAGTTTTAGATTCCGATGCTTTACTTCAGGTTTACTGTATCCCATGGACCTTCTTATTGAAGATGAAACACAGAAATTGCATCCGAATTTAATACAAAAGGCTCAATGCCGACTTAAGTACAAGAGGACTGACACTCTAACTTTCTACGATTTGAACCTCTCCTGAGAGTCCAGTTTTAGATTCCGGTACTTCACTTCAGTTTTACTGTATACCTTGGACCTCCTTATTGACGATGAAGCCAGAAATTGCATCGGAATTAAATTCAAAAGGCACAATGCCGACTTAAGTACAAGAGGACTGACACACTGACTTTCTATGATTTGAACCTCTCCTGTGAGTCCAATTTTAGATTCCGATGCTTCACTTCAGGAATACTCTATACCTTGGACCTTCTTATTGACGATTAAACACAGAAATTGCATCGTAATTTTAAAAGAAAAGGCACAATACCGACTTAAGTGCAAGAGGACTGACTCGTCTTACTGTCTATGTCTAGAACCTTTCTGTGAGACCAGTTTTAGATTTCGATGCTTCACTTCAGGATTACTGTATCCCTTGCACCTTCTTATTGACGGTGAAACACAGAAATTGCAACGGAATTAAATGCAAATGGCACAATGCCGACTTAAGTACAAAAAGACTGACTCTTCTTACTGTCTATGTTTTGAACCTTTAGTGTGAGACCAGTTTTAGATTCCGGTACTTCACTTCAGGTTTACTGTATACCTTGGACCTCCTTATTGACGATTAAACACAGAAATTGCATCGTAATTTTAAAAGAAAAGGCACAATACCGACTTAAGTACAAGAGGACTGACTCGTCTTACTGTCTATGCTTAGAACCTTTCTGTGAGACCAGTTTTAGATTCCGATGCTTCACTTCAAGATTACTGTATCCCTTGCACCTTCTAATTGACTGTGAAACACACAAATTGCATCGTAATTAAATACAAAAGGCACAATGCCGACATCAGTCCAAGAAGACTGCCTCTTCTTACTATCTACGTTACGAACCTTTAGTGGGAGACCAGTTTTAGATTCCGATGCTTCACTTCAGGTTTACTGTATACCTTGGACCTTCTTATTGGCGATGAAACACGGAAATTGCATCGGAATTAAATACAAAAGGCACAATGCCGACTTAAGTACAAGAGGACTGACACTTCTTACATTCTATGATTTGAACATCTCCTGTGAGACCAGTTTTAGATTCCCATGCTTCACTTCAGGTTTACTGTATACCTTGGACCTTCTTATTGACGATGAAGCACAGAAATTGCATCGGAATTAAATTCAAAGGGCACAAAGCTGACTTAAGTACAAGAGGACTGACACTTTAAATTTCTATGATTTGAACCTCTCCTGTGAGTCCACTTTTAGATTCCGATGCTTCACTTCAGGTTTACTGTATACCTTGGACCTTCTTATTGACGATGAAACACAGAAATTGCATCGGAACTAAATTCAAAAGGCACAATGCCGACATAAGTACAAGAGGACTGACAGACTAACTTTCGATGATTTGAACCTCTCCTATGAGTCCAGTTTTCGATTCCGATGCTTCACTTCAGGTTTACTCTATCCCATGGACCTTCTTATTGACGATGAAACACAGATATTGCATCCGAATTTAATACAAAAGGCTCAATGCCGACTTAAGTACAAGAGGACTGACACTCTAACTTTCTACGATTTCAACCTCTCCTGTGAGTCCAGTTTTAGATTCCGATACTTCACTTCAGTTTTACTGTATACCTTGGACCTTCTTATTGACGATGAAGAACACAAATTGCATCGGAATTAAATTCAAAAGGCACAATGCTGACTTAAGTACAAGAGGACTGACACTCTAAATTTCTATGATTTGATCCTCTCCTGTGAGTCCAGTTTTAGATTCTGATGCATCACTTCAGGTTTACTGTATACCTTGGACCTTCTTATTGACGATGAAGCACAGAAATTGCATCGCAATTAAATTCAAAAGGCACAATGCCGACTTAAATGCAAGAGGACTGACACTCTAACTTCCTAAGATTTGAACCTCTCCTGTGAGTCCAGTTATAGATTCCGATGCTTCACTTCTGGTTTACTGTATCCCTTGGACCTTCTTATTGACGATGAAACACAGAAATTGCATCGGAATTAACTACAAAAGGCACAATGCCGACTGAAGTACAAGAGGACTGACACTTCTTACATTTTCTGATTTGAACCTCTCCTGTGAGACCGGTTTTAGATTCCCATGCTTCACTTCAGGTTTATTGTATCCCTTGGACCTTCTTATTGACGATGAAACACAGAAATTGCATCCCAATTTAATACAAAAGGCACAATGCCGACTTAAGTACAAGAGGACTGACTCTTCTTACTGTCTATGTTTGGAACCTCTCCTGTAAGTCCACTTTTAGATTCCGATGCTTTCCTTCAGGTTAACTATATGCCTTGCACCTTCTTATTGACGATGAAACACAGAAATTGCATCGGAATTAAATTCAAAAGGCACGATGCCGACTTAAGTACAAGAGGACAGACACTCTAACTATCTATGATTTGAACCTCTCCTGTGAGTCCAGTTTTAGATTCTGATGCTTCACTTCAGGTTTACTGTATACCTTGGACCTTCTTGTTGACGATGAAACACAGAAATTGCATCAGAATTAACTATCAAAGGCACAATTCCGACATAAGTACAATAGGACTGACACTCTAACTTTCTATGATTTGATCTTGTCCTGTGAGTCGAGATTTAGATTACGAAGCCTCACTTCAGGTTTACTGAATCTCTTGGACCTTCTGATTGACGATGAAACACAGAAATTGGATCGGAATTAAATTCAAAAGGCACAATGCCGACTTAAGTACAAGAGGACTGACACTCTAACTTTCTATGATTTGAACCTCTCCTGTGAGTCCAGTTTTAGATTCCGGTACTTCACTTCAGTTTTACTGTATACCTTGGACCTTCTTATTGACGATGAAGCGCAGAAATTTTATCGGAAATTAATTGAAAAGGCACAATGCCGACTTAAGTACAAGATGACTGACACTCTAACTTTCTACGATTTGAACCTCTCCTGAGAGTCCAGTTTTAGATTCCGGTACTTCACTTCAGTTTTACTGTATACCTTGGACCTTCTTATTGACGATGAAGCGCAGGAATTTTATCGGAAACTAATTGAAAAGGCACAATGCCGACTTAAGTACAAGAGGACTGACACTCTAACTTTCTATGATTTGAACCTCTCCTGTGAGTCCAGTTTTAGATTCCGATGCTTCACTTCAGGTTTACTGTATACCTTGGACCTTTTTACTGACGATGAAACACAGAAATTGCATCGGAATTAAATTCAAAAGGCACAATGCCGACTTAAGTACAAGAGGACTGACACTCTAACTTTCTATGATTTGAACCTCTCCTGTGAGTCCAGTTTTAGATTCCGATGCTTCACTTCAGGTTTACTGTATCCCTTGGACCTTCTTATTGACGATGAAAACAGAAATTGCATCCGAATTTAATACAAAAGGCACAATGTTGACTTAAGTACAAGAGGACTGACACTTCTTACATTCTATGATTTGAACCTCTCCTGTGAGACCGGTTTTAGATTCCCATGCTTCACTTCAGGTTTACTGTATACCTTGGACCTTCTTATTGACGATGAAGCACAGAAATTGCATCGGAACTAAATTCAAAAGCCACAAAGCTGACATAAGTACAAGAGGACTGACACTCTAAATTTCTATGATTTGAACCTCTCCTGTGAGTCCAATTTTAGATTCCGATGCTTAACTTCAAGTCTTTTGTATACCTTGGACCTTCTTATTGACGATGAAACACCGAAATTGCATCGGAAATAAATTCAAAAGGCACAATGCCGACATAAGTACAAGAGGACTGACAGTCTAACATTCTATGATTTGAACCTCTCCTGTGAGTCCAGTTTTAGATTCCGATGCTTCACTTCAGGTTTACTGTATCCCATGGACCTTCTTATTGACGATGAAACACAGAAATTGCATCCGAATTTAATATAAAAGGCTCAATGCCGACTTAAGTACAAGAGGACTGACACTCTAACTTTCTACGATTTGAACCTCTCCTGAGAGTCCAGTTTTAGATTCCGGTACTTCACTTCCGTTTTAATGTATACCTTGGACCTTCTTATTGACGATGAAGCACAGAAATTGCATCGGAATTAAATTCAAAAGGCACAATGCCGACTTAAGTACAAGAGGACTGACACTCTGACTTTCTATGATTTGAACCTCTCCTGTGAGTCCAATTTTAGATTCCGATGCTTCACTTCTGGAATACTGTATACCTTGGACCTTCTTAATGACGATGAAGCGCAGAAATTTTATCGGAAATTAATTGAAAAGACACAATGCCGACTTAAGCACAAGAGGACTAACACTCTAACTTTCTATGATTTCAACCTCTCCTGTGAGTCCAGTTTTAGATTCCGATGCTTCACTTCAGGTTTACTGTATCCCTTGGACCTTCTTATTGACGATGGAAACAGAAATTGCATCCGAATTTAATACAAAAGGCACAATGTCGACTTAAGAACAAGAGGACTGACACTCAATCTTTCTATGATTTGAACCTCTCCTGTGAGTCCAGTTTTATATTCCGATGCTTCACATCAGGTTTACTGTATACCTAGGACCTTTGTGTTGACTATGAAACACAGAAATTGCATCGCAATTAAATTCAAAAGGCACAATACCGACTTAAGTACAAGAGGACTGACACTCTAACTTTCTATGATTTGAACATCTCCTGTGAGTCCAATTTTAGATTCCGACGCTTCACATCAGGATTACTGTATACCTTGGACCTTCTTATTGATGATGAAGCACAGAAATTGCATCGGAATTAAATTCAAAAGGCACAAAGCTGACTTAAGTACAAGAGGACTGACACTCTAAATTTCTATGATTTGAACCTCTCCTGTGAGTCCAGTTTTAGATTCCGTTGCTTCACTTCAGGTCTACTGTATACCTTGGACTTTCTTATTGTCGACGGAACACCGAAATTGTATCGGAACTAAATTCAAAAGGCACAGTGCCGACATAAGTACAAGAGGACTGACAGTCTAACATTCTATGATTTGTACCTCTCCTGTGAGTCCAGTTTTAGATTCCGATGCTTCACTTCAGGTTTACTGTATCCCATGGACCTTCTTATTGACGATGAAACACAGAAATTGCATCCGAATTTAATACAAAAGGCTCAATGCCGACTTAAGTACGAGAGGACTGAGACTCTAACTTTCTATGATTTGAACCTCTCCTGAGAGTCCAGTTTTTGATTCCGGTACTTCACTTCAGTTTTACTGTATACCTTGGACCTTCTTATTGACGATGAAGCACAGAAATTGCATCGGAATTAAATTCAAAATGCACAATGCTGACTTAAGTACAAGAGGACTGACACTCTAAATTTCTATGATTTGAACCTCTCCTGTGAGTCCAGTTTTAGATTCTGATGCATCACTTCAGGTTTACTGTATACCTTGGACCTTCTTATTGACGATGAAGCACAGAAATTGCATCGGAATTAAATTCAAAAGGCACAATGCCGACTTAAGTACAAGAGGACTGACACTCTGACTTTCTATGATTTGAACCTCCCCTGTGAGTCCAATTTTATATTTCAAAGCTTCACTTCAGGAATACCCTATACCTTGGACCTTCTTACTGACGATGAAGTGCAGAAATTTTATCGGAAATTAATTGAAGAGGCACAATGCCGACTTTAGTACAAGAGGACTGGCATTCTAACTTTCTAAGATTTGAACCTCTCCTGTGAGTCCAGTAATAGATTCCGATGCTTCACTTCAGGTTTACTGTATCCCTTGGACCTTCTTATAGACGATGAAACACTGAAATTGCATCGGAAATAAACACTAAAGGCACAATGCCGACTTAAATACAAGAAGACTGACTCTTCTTACTGTCCTTGCTTTTCACCTTTCCTGTGAGACCAGTTATAGATTCAGATGCTTCACTTCAGGTTTACTGTATCCCTTGGACCTTCTTATTGACGGTGAAACACAGAAATTGCAACGGAATTAAATGCAAATGGCACAATTCCGACTTAAGTACAAGAAGACTGACTCTTCTTACTGTCTATGTTTTGAACCTTTAGTGTGAGACCAGTTTTAGATTCCGATGCTTCACTTCAGGTTTACTGTATCCCTCGGACCTTCTTATTGACGATGAAGCACAGAAATTGCATCGGAATTAAATTCAAAAGGCACAATGCCGACTTAAGTATAAGAGGACAAACACACTAACTTTCTATGATTTCAACCTCTCCTGTGAGTCCAGTTTTAAAATTCCGATGCTTCACTTCAGGTTTACTGTATACCTTGGACCTTCTTATTGACGATGAAACACAGAAATTGCATCGGAATTAAATACAAAATGCACAATGCCGATTTAAGTACAAAAGGACTGACACTTCATACATTCTACGATTTGAACCTCTCCTGTGAGACCGGTTTTAGATTCCGATGCTTCACTTCAGGTTTACTGTATACCTTGGACCTCCTTATTGACGATTAAACACAGAAATCGCATCGTAATTTTAAAAGAAAAGGCACAATACCAACTTAAGTACAAGAGGACTGACTCATCTTACTGTCTATGCTTAGAACCTTTCTGTGAGACCAGTTTTAGATTCCGATGCTTCACTTCAGGATTACTGTATCCGTTGCACCTTCTAATTGACTATGAAACACACAAATTGTATCGTAATTAAATACAAAAGGCACACTGCCGACATCAGTCCAAGAAGACTGTCTCTTCTTACTATCTACGTTACGAACCTTTAGTGTGAGACCAGTTTTAGATTCCGATGCTTCACTTCAGGTTTACTGTATACCTTGGACCTTCTTATTGGCGATGAAACACGGAAATAGCATCGGAATTAAATACAAAAGGCACAATGCCGACTTAAGCACAAGAGGACTGACACTTCTTACATTCTATGATTTGAACCTCTCCTGTGAGACCGGTTTTAGATTCCCATGCTTCACTTCAGAATTACTATATACCTTGGACCTTCTTATTGACGATGAAGCACAGAAATTGCATCGGAATTAAATTCAAAGGGCACAAAGCTGACTTAAGTACAAGAGGACTGACACTCTAAATTTCTATAATTTGAACCTCTCCTGTGAGTCCAGTTTTAGATTCCGATGCATCACTTCAGGTTTACTCTATCCCATGGACCTTCTTATTGACGATGAATCACAGAAATTGCATCCGAATTTAATACAAAAGGCTCAATGCCGACTTAAGTACAAGAGGACTGACACTCTAACTTTCTACGATTTGAACCTCTCCTGTGAGTCCAGTTTTAGATTCCGATACTTCACTTCAGTTTTACTGTATACCTTGGACCTTCTTATTGACGATGAAACACAGAAATTGCATCCCAATTTAATACAAAAGGCACAATGCCGACTTAAATACAAGAGGACTGACTCTTCTTACTGTCTATGTTTGGAACCTCTCTTGTAAGTCCACTTTTAGATTCCGATGCTTCCCTTCTGGTTAACTATATACCTTGCACCTTCTTATTGACGATGAGACACAGAAATTGCATCGGAATTAAATTCAAAAGGCACGATGCCGACTTAAGTACAAGAGGACAGACACTCTAACTATCTACGATTTGAACCTCTCCTGTGAGTCGAGTTTTAGATTCTGATGCTTCACTTCAGGTTTACTGTATACCTTGGACCTTCTTATTGACAATGAAACACAAAAATGGCATCGGAATTAACTTCCAAAGTCACAATTCCGACATAAGTGTAATAGGACTGACACTCTAACTTTCTATGATTTGATCTTGTCCTGTGAGTCGAGATTTAGATTCCGAAGCTTCACTTCAGGTTTACTGTATCTCTTGGACCTTCTTATTGACGATGAAACACAGAAATTGCATCGGAATTAAATTCAAAAGGCACAATGCCGACTTAAGTAGAAGAGGACTGACACTCTAACTTTCTATGATTTGAACCTCTCCTGTGAGTCCAGTTTTAGAATCCGATGCTTCACTTCAGGTTTACTGTATACCTTGGACCTTCTTACTGACGATCAAACACAGAAATTGCATCGGAATTAAATTCAAAAGGCACAATGCCGACTTAAGTACAAGAGGACTGACACTCTAACTTTCTATGATTTGAACCTCTCCTGTGAGTCCAGTTTTAGATTCCGATACTTCACTTCAGTTTTACTGTATCCCTTGGACCCTTCTTATTGACGATGAAGCACACAAATTGCATCGGAATGAAATTCCAATGGCACAATGCTGACTTAAGTACAAGAGGACTGACACTCTAAATTTCTATGATTTGAACCTCTCCTGTGAGTCCAGTTTTAGATTCTGATGCATCACTTCAGGTTTACTGTATACCTTGGACCTTCTTACTAACGATGAAGCACAGAAATTGCATCGCAATTAAATTCAAAAGGCACAATGCCGACTTAAATGCAAGAGGACTGACACTCTGACTTTCTATGATTTGAACCTCTCCTGTCAGTCCAATTTTAGATTCCGATGCTTCACTTCAGGATTACTGTATACCTTGGACCTTCTTATTGACGATGAAGCGCAGAAATTTTATCGGAAATTAATTGAAAAGGCACAATGCCGACTTAAGTACAAGAGGAATGACACTCTAACTTTCTAAGATTTGAACCTCTCCTGTGAGTCCAGTTATAGATTCCGATGCTTCACTTCTGGTTTACTGTATCCCTTGGACCTTCTTGTTGACGATGTAACACAGAAATTGCACCCGAATTTAATACAAAAGGCTCAATGCCGACTTAAGTACAAGAGGACTGACACTCTAACTTTCTACAATTTGAACCTCTCCTTTGAGTCCAGTTTTAGATTCCGATACTTCACTTCAGTTTTACTGTATACCTTGGACCTCTTATTGACGATGAAACACAGAAATTGCATCGGAATTAAATACAAAAGGCACAATGCCGACTTAAGTACAAAAGGACTGACACTTCATACATTCTACCATTTGAACCTCTCCTGTGAGACCGGTTTTAGATTCCGATGCTTCACTTCAGGTTTACTGTATACCTTGGACCTCCTTATTGACGATTAAACACAGAAATTGCATCGTAATTTTAAAAGAAAAGGCACAATACCGACTTAAGAACAAGAGGACTGACTCGTATTACTGTCTATGCTTAGAACCTTTCTGCGAGACCAGTTTTAGATTCCGATGCTTCACTTCAGGATTACTGTATCCCTTGCACCTTTTAATTGACTATGAAACACACAAATTGCATCGTAATTAAATACAAAAGGCACAATGCCGACATTAGTCCAAGAAGACTGTCTCTTCTTACTATCTACGTTACGAACCTTTAGTGTGAGACCAGTTTTAGATTCCGATGCATCACTTCAGGTTTACTGTGTACCTTGGACCTTCTTATTGGCGATGAAACACGGAAATTGCATCGGAATTAAATACAAAAGGCACAATGCCGACTTAAGTACAAGAGGACTGGCACTTCTTACATTCTATGATTTGAACCTCTCCTGTGAGACCGGTTTTAGATTCCCATGCTTCACTTCAGGTTTACTGTATATCTTGGACCTTCTTATTGACGATGAATTGTGCCTTTTGAATTTAATTCCCATGCAATTTCTGTGCTTCATCGTCAATAAGAAGGTCCAAGGTATACAGTAAACATGAAGTGAACCATCGGAAATAAATTCAAAGGGCACAAAGCTGACTTAAGTACAAGAGGACTGACACTCTAAATTTCTATGATTTGAACCTCTCCTGTGAGTCCACTTTTAGATTCCGATGCTTCACTTCAGGTTTACTGTATACCTTGGACCTCCTTATTGACGATTAAACACAGAAATTGCATCGTTATTTTAAAAGAAAAGGCACAATACCGACTTAAGAACAAGAGGACTGACTCGTCTTACTGTCTATGCTTAGAACCCTTCTGTGAGACCAGTTTTAGATTCCGATGCTTCACTTCAGGATTACTGTATCCCTTGCACCTTTTAATTGACTATGAAACACACAAATTGCATCGTAATTAAATACAAAAGGCACAATGCCGACATTAGTCCAAGAAGACTGTCTCTTCTTACTATCTACGTTACGAACCTTTAGTGTGAGACCAGTTTTAGATTCCGATGCATCACTTCAGGTTTACTGTATAGCTTGGACCTTCTTATTGGCGATGAAACACGGAAATTGCATCGGAATTAAATACAAAAGGCACAATGCCGACTTAAGTACAAGAGGAGTGACACTTCTTACATTCTATGATTTGAACCTCTCCTGTGAGACCGGTTTTACATTCTGATGCTTCACTTCAGGTTTACTGAATCCCTTCGACCTTCTTATTGACGATGAAACACAGAAATTGCATTCGAATTCAATTTAAAAAGCACAATGCCGACTTAAGTGCAGGAGGACTGACTCTTCTTACTGTCTATGTTTTGAACCTTTAGTGTGAGACCTGTTTCAGAATCCGATGTTTCACTTCTGCTTTAGTGTATCCCTTAGACCTTCTTCTTGACAATGAAACACAGAAATTGCATCGGAATTAAATTCAAAAGGCACAATGCCGACTTAAGCAGAACAAGACTGACTCTTTTTACTGTCTATGATTTGAACCTTTCCTGTGAGACCAGTTTTAGATTCCGATGCTTCACTGAGGGGTTTACTGTGTCCCTTATTCCTTCTTATTGCCGATTAAACACAGAAATTGCATCGGAATTAAACACAAGATGCAAAATGCCGACTACAGTACAAGAAGAGTGATTCTTCTTACTGGCTATTTCTCGAACCTTTCCTGTGAGACCAGATTTAGATTCCGATGCTTCACCTCAGGTTTAATGTATCCCTTGGAACTTCTTATAGACGATGAAACACAGAAATTGCATCGGAAATAAACACTAAAGGCACAATGCCGACTGAAGTACAAAAAGACTGACTCTTCTTACTGTCCATGTTTCTAACTTTTCCTGTGAGACCAGTTATAGATTAAGATGCTTCACTTCAGGTTTACTGTATCCCTTGGACCTTCGTATTGACGGTGAAACACAGAAATTGCATCGGAATTAAAAACAAAAGGCACAATGCCGACTTAAGTGCGAGAAGACTGACTCTTCTTACTGTCTGTGATTTGAGCCTTTAGTGTGAGACCAGTTTCGGATTCCGATGCTTCACATCAGGTTTACTGTATCCCTTGGACGTTCTTATAGACGATGAAAGACAGATATTGCATCGGAAATAATCACTAAAGGCACAATGCCGACTTAAGTACAAGAAGACTTACTGTTCTTTCTGTCCATGTTTTGAACCTTTCCTGTGAGACCAGTTATAGATTCAGATGCTTCACTTCAGGTTGACTGTATCCCTTGGACCTTCTTATTGACGATGAAACACAGTAATTGCATCGGAATTAAATACAAAAGGCACAATGCCGACTTAAGTACAAGAGGACTGCCCCTTCTTACTGTCTATGATTTGAACCTTTCCTGTGAGACCAGTTTTAGATTCCGATGCTTGACTTCAGGTTAACTGTATACAATGGACCTTCTTATTGACGATGAAACACAGAAATTGCATCGGAATTTATTACATTTGGCACAATGCCGACTTAAGTACAAGAAGACTGACTATTCTCACTGTCTATGTTTTGAACTTTCAGTGTGAGACCTGTTTCTGATTCCAATGTTTCACTACAGGTTTACTGTATCACTTAATTCTTCTTATTGCCGATTAAACACAGAAATTGCATCGGAATTCAATACTAAAGGCAAAGTGACGACTTAAGTACAAGAAGACTGACTCTTCTTAGTGTCTATGATTTGAACCTTTAGTGTGAGAACAGTTTTAGATTCCGATGCTTCACTTCAGCTTTACTGTATCCCTTGGACCCTCTTATAGACGTTGAAACACAGAAGTTGCATCGGAAATAAACACTAAAGGCACAATGCCGACTTAAGTACAAGAAGACTGACTCTTCGTACTGTCCTTGCTTTGAACCTTTCCTGTGAGAAAAGTTATAGATTCAGATACTTCACTTCAGGTTTACTGCATCCTTTGGACCTTCTTATTAACGGTGAAACACAGAAATTGCAACGGAATTAAATGCAAAAGGCACAATGCCGACTTAAGTACAAGAAGACTGATTCTTCTTACTGTCTATTCTTTGAACCTTTAGTGTGAGACCAGTTTTAGTTTCCGATGCTTCACTTCAGGTTTACTGTATCCCTTGGACCTTTTTATTGACGATGAAACAAAGAAATTGCATCGGAATTAAATTGAAAGGGCACAATGCCGACATAAGTACAAGAAGGCTGACTCTTTTTACTGTCTATGATTTGAGCCCTTCCTGTGAGACCACTTTTAAATTCCGAAGCATCACTTCATGTTTACTGTATCACTTGGACCTTCTTTCTCACGATGAAACACAGAAATTGCATCGGAATTAAATACAAAGGGCAGAATGCTGACTTCAGTTCAAGAAGACTGACTCTTCTTACTATCTACGTTATGAACCTTTAGTGTGAGACCAGTTATAGATTCCGATGCTACACTTCAGGTTTACTGTATCCCTTGGACCTTCTTATAGACGATGAAACACAGAAATTGAATCGTAATTAAATACAAAAGGCACAATGCCGACGTAAGTACAAGAGGACTGACTCTTCTTACTATCTATGTTATGAACCTTTAGTGTGAGACCAGTTTTAGATTCCGATGCTTCACTTCAGGTTTACTGTTTACCTTGGACCTTCTTATTGACGATGAAGCACAGAAATTGCATCGGAAATTAAATGCAAAAGGCACAATATCGACTTAAGTACACAAGGACTGACACTCTAACTTTCAATGATTTGAACCTCTCCTGTGAGTCGAGTTTTAGATTCCGATGCTTCACTTCAGGTTTACTTAATACCTTGGACCTTCTTATCGACGATGAAGCACTGAAATTGCATCGGAATTAAATTCAAAAGGCACAATGCCGACTTAAGTAAAAGATTACTGACACTCTAACTTTCTATGATTTGGACCTCTCCTGTGAGTCCAGTTTTAGATTCCGATACATCAACAAAGGTTTACTGTCTATCTTGGACCTTCTTATTGACTATGAAGCACAGAAATTGCATCGGAATTAAATTCAAAAGGCACAATGCCGACTTAAGTAAAAGATTACTGACACTCTAACTTTCTATGATTCGAACCTCTCCTGTGGGTCCAATTTTAGATTCCGATGCATCACTACGGGTCTACTGTATTCCTTGGACCTTCTTATTGACGATGAGACACATAAATTGCATCGGAATGAAATATAAAAGGCACAATGCCGACTTAAGTACAAGAGGACTGACTCTTCTTACTATCTATGTTATGAACCTTTAGTGTGAGACCAGTTTTAGATTCCGATGCTTCACTTCAGGTTTACTGTTTACCTTGGACCTTCTTACTGACAATGAGGCACAGAAATTGCATCGGAATTAAATGCAAAAGGCACAATACCGACTTAAGTACACGAGCACTGACACTCTAACTTTCAATGATTTGAACCTATCGTGTGAGACCACTTTTAGATTCCGATGCTTCACTTTAGGTTTACGGTATACGTTTGACCTTCGTATTGACAATGAAGCACAGATATTGCATCGGAATTAAATACAAAAGGCACAATGCCGACTTAAGTACAAGAGGACTGACTCTCTAACTTTCTATGATTTGAACCTCTCCTGTGAGTGCAGTTTTCGATATCGATGCTTCACTTCAGGTTTACTGTATCCCTTGGACCTTCTTATAGACGATGAATCACAGAAATTGCTTCGTAATTAAATACAAAAGGCACAATTCCGACTTCAGTACAAGAAGACTGACTCCTCTAACTATCTATGTTTGGAAACTCTCCTGTGAGTCCAGTTTTAGATTCCGATGCTTCACTTCAGGTTTACTGTATCCCTTGGACCTTCTTATTAACGATGAAGCACAGAAATAGCATCGGAAGTAAATTCAAAAGGCACAATGACTTCTTAAGTACAAGAGGACTGACACTCAAACTTTCTGTGATTTGAACCTCTCCTGTGAGTCCAGTTTTAGATTCCGATGCTTCACTTCAGGTTCACTGTACACCTTGGACATTATTATTGACGATGATAGACAGAAATTGCATCGGAATTAAATTCAAATGGCAAAATGCCGTCATAAGTACAAGAAGACCGACTCTTCTTACTACCTATGTTATGGACCTTTAGTGTGAGACCAGTTTTAGATTACGATGCTTCACTTCAGGTTTACTGTATCCCTTGGACCGACTTATTGACGATGAAGCACAGTAATTGCTTCGTAATTAAATACAAAAGGCACAATGCCGACTTCGGTACAAGGAGACTGACTCTTCTTACTATCTATGTTATGAACCTTTAGTGTGAGACCAGATTTAGATTCCGATGCTTCACTTCAGGTTTACTGTTTACCTTGGACCTTCTTATTGACGATGAAGCACAGAAATTGCATCGGAATTAAATGCCAAAGGCACAATGCCGACTTAAGTACACGAGGACTGACAGTCTAACTTTCCATGATTTGAACCTCTCGTGTGAGTCCACTTTTAGATTCCGATGCTTCACTTTAGGTTTACTGTATATGTTTGACCTTCGTATTGACAATGAAGCACAGATATTGCATCGCAATTAAATATAAATGGCACAATACCGACTTAAGAACAAGAGGACTGACTCTCTAAATTTCTATGATTTGAGCCTCTCCTGTGAGTGCAGTTTTCGATATCGATGCTTCACTTCAGGTTTACTGTATCCCTTGGACCTTCTTATAGACGATGAATCACAGAAATTGCATCGTAATTAAATACAAAAGGCACAATTCCGACTTCAGTACAAGAAGACTGACTCTTCTTACTATCTATGTTATGAACCTTTAGTGTGAGACTAGTTTTTGATTCCGATGCCTCACTTCAGGTTTACTGTATACCTTGAACCTTCCTATTGACGATGAAGCACAGAAATTGCATCGGAATTAAAATCAAAAGGCACAATGAAGACTTAAGGACAAGAGGACTGGCACTCTAACTTTCTATGATTTGAACCTCTAATGTGAGTCCAGTTTTAGTTTCCGATGCTTCACTTCAAGATTACTGTATACCTTGGACCTTCTTATTGACGATGAAGCACAGAAATTGCATCGGAATTAAATACAAAAGGCACAATGATGACTTAAGTACAAGAGGATAGACTCTTCTTACTGTCTATGTTTGGAACCTCTCCTGTGAGTCCAGTTTTAGATTCCGATGCTTCACTTCAGGTTTACTGTATCCCTTGGACCTTCTTATTAACGATGAAGCACAGAAATAGCATCGGAAGTAAATTCAAAAAGCACAATGACTTCTTAAGTACAAGAGGACTGACACTCAAACTTTCTGTGATTTGAACCTCTCCTGTGAGTCCAGTTTTAGATTCCGATGCTTCACTTCAGGTTTACTGTACACCTTGGACCTTCTTATTGACGATGATACACAGAAATTGCATCGGAATTAAATTCAAATGGCACAATGCCGTCATAAGTACAAGAAGACCGACTCTTCTTACTACCTATGTTATGGACCTTTAGTGTGAGACCAGTTTTAGATTACGATGCTTCACTTCAGGTTTACTGTATCCCTTGGACCTTCTTATTGACGATGAAACACAGTAATTGCTTCGTAATTAAATACAAAAGGCACAATGCCGACTTCGGTACAAGGAGACTGACTCTTCTTACTATCTATCTTGTGAACCTTTAGTGTGACACCAGTTTTAGATTCCGATGCTTCACATCAGGTTTACTGTATACCTTGGACCATCTTATTGACGATGAAGCACAGAAATTGCATCGGAATTAAATACAAAAGGCACAATGACGACTTAAGTACAAGAGGACTGACACTCTAACTTTCTATGATTTGAACCTCTCCTGTAAGTCCAGTTATAGATTCCGATGCATCACTTCAGGTTCACTGTAAACCTTGGACCTTCTTATTAACGATGAAGCACAGATATTGCATCGAAATGAAATTCAAAATGCACAATGCCAATTTAAGTACAAGAGGCCTGACACTCTTACATTCTATGATTTGAACCTCTCCTGCGAGTCCAGTGTTAGATTCCGATGCTTCACCTCAGGTTTACTGTATACCTTGGACCTTCTTATTGACGATGAAGCACAGAAACTGCATCGCAATTAAATTTAAAAGGCACAATACCGACTTAAGAACAAGAGGACTGACACTCTAAATTTCTATGATTTGAACCTCTCCTGTGAGTGCAGTTTTCGATATCGATGCTTCACTTCAGGTTTGCTGTATGCGTTGGACTTTCTTATAGTCGATGAAACACAGAAATTGCATCGTAATTAAATATAAAAGGCACAATTCCGTCTTCAGTACAAGAAGACTGACTCTTCCTACTATCTATGTTATGAACCTTTAGTGTGAGACCAGTTTTTCTTCCGATGCCTCACTTCAGGTTTACTGTATTCATTGGACCTTCTTATTGACGATGAAACACAGACATTGCATCGTAATTAAATACAAAAGGCACAATGCTGACTTCAGTACAAGAAGACTGACTCTTCTTACTATCTACGTTATGAACCTTTAGTGTGAGACCAGTTATAGATTCCGATGCTACACTTCAGGTTTACTGTATCCCTTGGACCTTCTTATAGACGATGAAACACAGAAATTGAGTCGTAATTAAATACAAAAGGCACAATGCCGATTTCAGTACAAGAAGACTGACTCTTCTTACTATCTATGTTATGAATCTTTAGTGTGAGACCAGTTTTAGATTCCGATGCTTGACTTCAGGTTAACTGTATACAATGGACCTTCTTATTGACGATGAAACACAGAAATTGCAACGGAATTACATGCAAAAGGCACAATGCCGACTTAACTACAAGAAGACTGATTCTTCTTACTGTCTGTTTTTTGAACCTTTAGTGGGAGACCAGTTTTAGTTTCCGATGCTTCACTTCAGGTTTACTGTATCCCTTGGACCTTCTTATTGACGATGAAACAAAGAAATTGCATCGGAATTAAATTGAAAGGGCACAATGCCGACATAAGTCCAAGAAGGCTGACTCTTTTTACTGTCTATGATTTGAGCCCTTCCTGTGAGACCACTTTTAAATTCCGAAGCATCACTTCATGTTTACTGTATCACTTGCACCTTCTTTCTCACGATGAAACACAGAAATTGCATCGGAATTAAATACAAAGGGCAGAATGCTGACTTCAGTTCAAGAAGACTGACTCTTCTTACTATCTACGTTATGAACCTTTAGTGTGAGACCAGTTATAGATTCCGATGCTACACTTCAGGTTTACTGTATCCCTTGGACCTTCTTGTAGACGATGAAACACAGAAATTGAATCGTAATTAAATACAAAAGGCACAATGCCGACTTAAGTACAAGAGGACTGACTCTTCTTACTATCTATGTTATGAACCTTTAGTGTGAGACCAGTTTTAGATTCCGATGCTTCACTTCAGGTTTACTGTTTACCTTGGACCTTCTTATTGACGATGAAGCACAGAAATTGCATCGGAAATTAAATGCAAAAGGCACAATATCGACTTAAGTACACAAGGACTGACACTCTAACTTTCAATGATTTGAACCTCTCCTGTGAGTCGAGTTTTAGATTCCGATGCTTCACTTCAGGTTTACTTAATACCTTGGACCTTCTTATCGACGATGAAGCACTGAAATTGCATCGGAATTAAATTCAAAAGGCACAATGCCGACTTAAGTAAAAGATTACTGACACTCTGACTTTCTATGATTTGGACCTCTCCTGTGAGTCCAGTTTTAGATTCCGATACATCAACAAAGGTTTACTGTCTATCTTGGACCTTCTTATTGACTATGAACACAGAAATTGCATCGGAATTAAATACAAAAGGCACAATGCCGACTTAAGTACAAGAGGACTGACTCTCTAACTTTCTATGATTTGAACCTCTCCTGTGAGTGCAGTTTTCGATATCGATGCTTCACTTTAGGTTTACTGTATCCCTTGGACCTTCTTATTGACGATGAAGTACAGAAATTGCATCGGAATTAAATGCAAAAGGCACAATGCCGACTTAAGTACACGAGGACTGACAGTCTAACTTTCAATGATTTGAACCTCTCGTGTGAGTCCACTTTTAGATTCCGATGCTTCACTTTAGGTTTACTGTATATGTTTGACCTTCGTATTGACAATAAAGCACAGATATTGCATCGCAATTAAATATAAAAGGCACAATACCGACTTAAGAACAAGAGGACTGACTCTCTAAATTTCTATGATTTGAACCTCTCCTGTGAGTGCAGTTTTCGATATCGATGATTCACTTCAGGTTTACTGTATCCCTTGGACCTTCTTATAGACGATGAATCACAGAAATTGCATCGTAATTAAATACAAAAGGCACAATTCCGACTTCAGTACAAGAAGACTCACTCTTCTTACTATCTATGTTCCGAACCTTTAGTGTGAGACTAGTTTTTGATTCCGATGCTTCACTTCAGGTTTACTGTATACCTTGAACCTTCCTATTGACGATGAAGCACAGAAATTGCATCGGAATTAAAATCAAAAGGCACAATGAAGACTTAAGGACAAGAGGACTGGCACTCTAACTTTCTATGATTTGAACCTCTAATGTGAGTCCTGTTTTAGTTTCCGATGCTTCACTTCAAGATTACTGTATACCCTGGACCTTCTTATTGACGATGAAGCACAGAAATTGCATCGGAATTACATACAAAAGGCACAATGCCGACTTAAGTACAAGAGGATAGACTCTTCTTACTGTCTATGTTTGGAACCTCTCCTGTGAGTCCAGTTTTAGATTCCGATGCTTCACTTCAGGTTTACTGTATCCCTTGGACCTTCTTATTAACGATGAAGCACAGAAATAGCATCGGAAGTAAATTCAAAAAGCACAATGACTTCTTAAGTACAAGAGGACTGACACTCAAACTTTCTGTGATTTGAACCTCTCCTGTGAGTCCAGTTTTAGATTCCGATGCTTCACTTCAGGTTTACTGTACACCTTGGACCTTCTTATTGACGATGATACACAGAAATTGCGTCGGAATTAAATTCAAATGGCACAATGCCGTCATAAGTACAAGAAGACCGACTCTTCTTACTACCTACGTTATGGTCCTTTAGTGTGAGACCAGTTTTAGATTACGATGCTTCACTTCAGGTTTACTGTATCCCTTGGACCTTCTTATTGACGATGAAACACAGTAATTGCTTCGTAATTAAATACAAAAGGCACAATGCCGACTTCGGTACAAGGAGACTGACTCTTCTTACTATCTATCTTTTGAACCTTTAGTGTGACACCAGTTTTAGATTCCGATGCTTCACTTCAGGTTTACTGTATACCTTGGACCATCTTATTGACGATGAAGCACAGAAATTGCATCGGAATTAAATACAAAAGGTACAATGACGACTTAAGTACAAGAGGACTGACACTCTAACTTTCTATGATTTGAACCTCTCCTGTAAGTCCAGTTATAGATTCCGATGCATCACTTCAGGTTCACTGTAAACCTTGGACCTTCTTATTAACGATGAAGCACAGATATTGCATCGAAATTAAATTCAAAATGCACAATGCCAACTTAAGTACAAGAGGCCTGACACTCTTACATTCTATGATTTGAACCTCTCCTGCGAGTCCAGTGTTAGATTCCGATGCTTCACCTCAGGTTTACTGTATACCTTGGACCTACTTATTGACGATGAAGCACAGAAACTGCATCGCAATTAAATTCAAAAGGCACAATACCGACTTAAGAACAAGAGGACTGACACTCTAAATTTCTATGATTTGAACCTCTCCTGTGAGTGCAGTTTTCGATATCGATGCTTCACTTCAGGTTTGCTGTATGCGTTGGACTTTCTTATAGTCGATGAAACACAGAAATTGCATCGTAATTAAATATAAAAGGCACAATTCCGTCTTCAGTACAAGAAGACTGACTCTTCTTACTATCTATGTTATGAACCTTCAGTGTGAGACCAGTTTTTCTTCCGATGCCTCACTTCAGGTTTACTGTATCCATTGGACCTTCTTATTGACGATGAAACACAGACATTGCATCGTAATTAAATACAAAAGGCACAATGCTGACTTCAGTACAAGAAGACTGACTCTTCTTACTATCTACGTTATGAACCTTTAGCGTGAGACCAGTTATAGATTCCGATGCTACACTTCAGGTTTACTGTATCCCTTGGACCTTCTTATAGACGATGAAACACAGAATTTGAGTCGTAATTAATTACAAAAGGCACAATGCCGATTTCAGTACAAGAAGATTGACTCTTCTTACTATCCATGTTATGAATCTTTAGTGTGAGACCAGTTTTAGATTCCGATGCTTCACTTCAGGTATACTGTCTCCCTTGGACCTTCTTATTGACGAAGAAACACAGATATTGCATCGTAATTAAATTCAAAAAGCACAATGCCGACTACAGTACAAGAAGACTGACTCTTCTTACTATCTATGTTATGAACCTCTGGTGTGAGACCAGTTTTAGATTCCGATGCTTCACTTCAAGTTTACTGTATCCCTTGGACCTTCTTATTGACGATGATACACAGAAATTGCATCGCAATTAAACACAAAAGGCACAATGCTGACTTCAGTACTAGAAGACTGACTCTTCTTACCATCTGTGTTATGAACCTTTAGTGTGAGACCAGTTTTAGATTCCGATGCTTTACTTCAAGTTTACTGTATACCTTGGACCTTCTTATTGACGATGAAAGACAGAAATTGCATCTGAATTTAATACAAAAGGCACAATGCCGACTTAAGTACAAGAAGACTGACTCTTCTTACTGTCTATGCTTTGAACCTTCAGTGTGAGACCTGTTTCAGATTCCAATGTTTCACTTCCGGTTTACTGTATCCTTTGGACCTTCTTCTTAACGATGAAACACAGAAATTGCATCGGAATTAAATTCAAAATGCACAATGCCGACTTAAGTACAAGAAGACAGACTCTTTTTAGTGTCTATGATTTGAACCTTTCCTGTGAGACCAGTTTTAGATTCCGATGGTTCACTACAGGTTTACTGTATCCCTTAATCCTTCTTATTGCCGATTAAACGAAGAAATTGCATCGGAATTAAATGCAAAAGGCACAATGCCGACTTAAGTACACGAGGACTGACACTCTAACTTTCAATGATTTGAACCTCTCATTTCAGTCCACTTTTAGATTCCGATGTTTCACTTCAGGTTTACTGTATAGCATTGACCTTCGCATTGACGATGAAGCACAGATATTGCATCGGAATTAAATACAAAGGGCACAATGCCGACTTAAATACAAGAGGACTGACACTCTAACTTTCTATGATTTGAACCTCTCCTGTGAGTCCAGTTATAGATTCCGATGCATCACTTCAGGTTCACTGTATACCTTGGACCTTCTTATTGACGATGAAGCACAGATATTGCATCGGAATTAAAATCAAAATGCACAATGCCAACTTAAGTACAAGAGGCCTGACACTCTAACTTTCTATGATTTGAACCTCTCCTGTGAGTCCAGTATTAGATTCCGATGCTTCACCTCAGGTTTACTGTATACCTTGGACCTCCTTATTGACGATGAAGCACAGAAATTGCATCGCATTTAAATTTAAAAGGCCCAATACCGACTTAAGAACAAGAGGACTGACACTCTAAATTTCTATGATTTGAACCTCTCCTGTGAGCGCAGTTTTCGATATCGATGCTTCACTTCAGGTTTACTGTAACCCTTGGACTTTCTTATACACGATGATACACAGAAATTGCATCGTAATTAAATACAAAAGGCACAATTCCGACATCAGTACAAGAAGACTGACTCTTCTTACTATCTATGTTATGAACCTTTAGTGTGAGACCAGTTTTTGATTCCGATGCCTCACTTAAGGTTTACTGTATCACTTGGACCTTCTTATTGACGATCAAACACAGAAATTGCATCGTAATTAAATACAAAAGGCACAATGCTGACCTCAGTACAAGAAGACTGACTCTTCTTACTATCTATGTTATGAACCTTTAGTGTGAGACCAGTTTTAGATTCCGATGCATCACTTCTGGTTTACTGTATCCCTTGGACCTTCTTATAGACGATGAAACACAGAAATTGCATCGTAATTAAATACAAAAGGCACAATGCCGACTTCGGTACAAGAAGACTGACTCTTCTCACCATCTATGTTATGAACCTTTTGTGTGAGACCAGTTTTAGATTCCGATGCTTCACTTCAGGTGTACTGTATCCCTTGGACCTTCTTATTGACGAAGAAACGCAGATATTGCATCGTAATTAAATACAAAAAGGCACAATGCCGACTTCAGTACAAGAAGACTGACTCTTCGTACTATCTATGATATGAACCTTTAGTGTGAGACCAGTATTAGATTCCGATGCTTCACTTCAGGTTTACTGTATACCTTGGACCTTCTTATCGACGATGAAGCACAGAAATTGCATCGGAATTAAATTCAAAAAGCACAATGCCGACTCAAGTAAAAGATTACTGACACTCTAACTTTCTATGATTTGGACCCCTCCTGTGAGTCCAGTTTTAGATTCCGATGCATCAATTCAGGTTTACTGTCTACCTTGGACCTTCTTATTGACTATGAAGCACAGAAATTGCATCGGAACCAAATTCAAAAGGCACAATGCCGACTTAAGTACAAGAGGACTGACACTCTAACTTTCTATGATTCGAACCTCTCCTGTGGGTCCAATTTTAGATTCTGATGCATCACTACGGGTCTACTGTATCCCTTGGACCTTCGTATTGACAATGAGACACATAAATTGCATCGGAATTAAATATAAAAGGCACAATGCCGACTTAAGTACAAGTGGACTGACTCTTCTTACTATCTATGTTATGAACCTAAAGTGTGAGACCAGTTTTAGATTCCGATGCTTCACTTCAGGTTTACTGTTTACTTTGGACCTTCTTATTGACGATGAAGCACAGAAATTGCATCGGAATTAAATGCAAAAGGCACAATGCCGACTTAAGTACACGAGGACTGACACTCTAACTTTCAATGATTTGAACCTCTTGTGTGAGTCCACTTTTAAATTCCGATGCTTCACTTCAGGTTTACTGTATACGTTTGACCTTCGTATTGACGATGAAGCACAGATATTGCATCGGAATTAATTACAAAAGGCACAATGCCGACTTAAGTACAAGAGGACTGACTCTCTAACTTTCTATGATTTGAACCTCTCCTGTGAGTCCAGTTATAGATTCCGATGCATCACTTCAGGTTCACTGTATACCTTGGACCTTCCTATTGACGATGAAGCACAGATATTGCATCGGAATTAAATTCAAAATGCACAATGCCAACTTAAGTACAAGAGGCCTGACACTCTAACTTTCTATGATTTGAACCTCTAATGTGAGTCCTGTTTGAGTTTCCGATGCTTCACTTCAAGATTACTGTATACCTTGGACCTTCTTATTGACGATGATACACAGAAATTGCATCGGAATTAAATTCAAATGGCACAATGAAGACTTAAGGACAAGAGGACTGGCACTCTAACTTTCTATGATTTGAACCTCTAATGTGAGTCCTGTTTTAGTTTCCGATGCTTCACTTCAAGATTACTGTATACCTTGGACCTTCTTATTGACGATGAAGCACAGAAATTGCATCGGAATTACATACAAAAGGCACAATGCCGACTTAAGTACAAGAGGATAGACTCTTCTTACTGTCTATGTTTGGAACCTCTCCTGTGAGTCCAGTTTTAGATTCCGATGCTTCACTTCAGGTTTACTGTATCCCTTGGACCTTCTTATTAACGATGAAGCACAGAAATAGCATCGGAAGTAAATTCAAAAAGCACAATGACTTCTTAAGTACAAGAGGACTGACACTCAAACTTTCTGTGATTTGAACCTCTCCTGTGAGTCCAGTTTTAGATTCCGATGCTTCACTTCAGGTTTACTGTACACCTTGGACCTTCTTATTGACGATGATACACAGAAATTGCATCGGAATTAAATTCAAATGGCACAATGCCGTCATAAGTACAAGAAGACCGACTCTTCTTACTACCTACGTTATGGTCCTTTAGTGTGAGACCAGTTTTAGATTACGATGCTTCACTTCAGGTTTACTGTATCCCTTGGACCTTCTTATTGACGATGAAACACAGTAATTGCTTCGTAATTAAATACAAAAGGCACAATGCCGACTTCGGTACAAGGAGACTGACTCTTCTTACTATCTATCTTTTGAACCTTTAGTGTGACACCAGTTTTAGATTCCGATGCTTCACTTCAGGTTTACTGTATACCTTGGACCATCTTATTGACGATGAAGCACAGAAATTGCATCGGAATTAAATACAAAAGGTACAATGACGACTTAAGTACAAGAGGACTGACACTCTAACTTTCTATGATTTGAACCTCTCCTGTAAGTCCAGTTATAGATTCCGATGCATCACTTCAGGTTCACTGTAAACCTTGGACCTTCTTATTAACGATGAAGCACAGATATTGCATCGAAATTAAATTCAAAATGCACAATGCCAACTTAAGTACAAGAGGCCTGACACTCTTACATTCTATGATTTGAACCTCTCCTGCGAGTCCAGTGTTAGATTCCGATGCTTCACCTCAGGTTTACTGTATACCTTGGACCTTCTTATTGACGATGAAGCACAGAAACGGCATCGCAATTAAATTTAAAAGGCACAATACCGACTTAAGAACAAGAGGACTGACACTCTAAATTTCTATGATTTGAACCTCTCCTGTGAGTGCAGTTTTCGATATCGATGCTTCACTTCAGGTTTGCTGTATGCGTTGGACTTTCTTATAGTCGATGAAACACAGAAATTGCATCGTAATTAAATATAAAAGGCACAATTCCGTCTTCAGTACAAGAAGACTGACTCTTCTTACTATCTACGTTATGAACCTTTAGCGTGAGACCAGTTATAGATTCCGATGCTACACTTCAGGTTTACTGTATCCCTTGGACCTTCTTATAGACGATGAAACACAGAATTTGAGTCGTAATTAAATACAAAAGGCACAATGCCGATTTCAGTACAAGAAGATTGACTCTTCTTACTATCTATGTTATGAATCTTTAGTGTGAGACCAGTTTTAGATTCCGATGCTTCACTTCAGGTTTACTGTCTCCCTTGGACCTTCTTATTGACGAAGAAACACAGATATTGCATCGTAATTAAATTCAAAAAGCACAATGCCGACTACAGTACAAGAAGACTGACTCTTCTTACTATCTATGTTATGAACCTCTGGTGTGAGACCAGTTTTAGATTCCGATGCTTCACTTCAAGTTTACTGTATCCCTTGGACCTTCTTATTGACGATGATACACAGAAATTGCATCGCAATTAAACACAAAAGGCACAATGCTGACTTCAGTACTAGAAGACTGACTCTTCTTACCATCTGTGTTATGAACCTTTAGTGTGAGACCAGTTTTAGATTCCGATGCTTTACTTCAAGTTTACTGTATACCTTGGACCTTCTTATTGACGATGAAAGACAGAAATTGCATCTGAATTTAATACAAAAGGCACAATGCCGACTTAAGTACAAGAAGACTGACTCTTCTTACTGTCTATGCTTTGAACCTTCAGTGTGAGACCTGTTTCAGATTCCAATGTTTCACTTCCGGTTTACTGTATCCTTTGGACCTTCTTCTTAACGATGAAACACAGAAATTGCATCGGAATTAAATTCAAAATGCACAATGCCGACTTAAGTACAAGAAGACAGACTCTTTTTAGTGTCTATGATTTGAACCTTTCCTGTGAGACCAGTTTTAGATTCCGATGGTTCACTACAGGTTTACTGTATCCCTTAATCCTTCTTATTGCCGATTAAACGCAGAAATTGCATCGGAATTAAATGCAAAAGGCACAATGCCGACTTAAGTACACGAGGACTGACACTCTAACTTTCAATGATTTGAACCTCTCATTTCAGTCCACTTTTAGATTCCGATGTTTCACTTCAGGTTTACTGTATAGCATTGACCTTCGCATTGACGATGAAGCACAGATATTGCATCGGAATTAAATACAAAAGGCACAATGCCGACTTAAGTACAAGAGGACTGACACTCTAACTTTCTATGATTTGAACCTCTCCTGTGAGTCCAGTTATAGATTCCGATGCATCACTTCAGGTTCACTGTATACCTTGGACCTTCTTATTGACGATGAAGCACAGATATTGCATCGGAATTAAAATCAAAATGCACAATGCCAACTTAAGTACAAGAGGCCTGACACTCTAACTTTCTATGATTTGAACCTCTCCTGTGAGTCCAGTATTAGATTCCGATGGTTCACCTCAGGTTTACTGTATACCTTGGACCTCCTTATTGACGATGAAGCACAGAAATTGCATCGCATTTAAATTTAAAAGGCCCAATACCGACTTAAGAACAAGAGGACTGACACTCTAAATTTCTATGATTTGAACCTCTCCTGTGAGCGCAGTTTTCGATATCGATGCTTCACTTCAGGTTTACTGTAACCCTTGGACTTTCTTATACACGATGATACACAGAAATTGCATCGTAATTAAATACAAAAGGCACAATTCCGACATCAGTACAAGAAGACTGACTCTTCTTACTATCTATGTTATGAACCTTTAGTGTGAGACCAGTTTTTGATTCCGATGCCTCACTTAAGGTTTACTGTATCACTTGGACCTTCTTATTGACGATCAAACACAGAAATTGCATCGTAATTAAATACAAAAGGCACAATGCTGACCTCAGTACAAGAAGACTGACTCTTCTTACTATCTATGTTATGAACCTTTAGTGTGAGACCAGTTTTAGATTCCGATGCATCACTTCTGGTTTACTGTATCCCTTGGACCTTCTTATAGACGATGAAACACAGAAATTGCATCGTAATTAAATACAAAAGGCACAATGCCGACTTCGGTACAAGAAGACTGACTCTTCTCACCATCTATGTTATGAACCTTTTGTGTGAGACCAGTTTTAGATTCCGATGCTTCACTTCAGGTGTACTGTATCCCTTGGACCTTCTTATTGACGAAGAAACACAGATATTGCATCGTAATTAAATACAAAAAGGCACAATGCCGACTTCAGTACAAGAAGACTGACTCTTCGTACTATCTATGATATGAACTTTTAGTGTGAGACCAGTATTAGATTCCGATGCTTCACTTCAGGTTTACTGTATACCTTGGACCTTCTTATCGACGATGAAGCACAGAAGTTGCATCGGAATTAAATTCAAAAAGCACAATGCCGACTCAAGTAAAAGATTACTGACACTCTAACTTTCTATGATTTGGACCCCTCCTGTGAGTCCAGTTTTAGATTCCGATGCATCAATTCAGGTTTACTGTCTACCTTGGACCTTCTTATTGACTATGAAGCACAGAAATTGCATCGGAACCAAATTCAAAAGGCACAATGCCGACTTAAGTACAAGAGGACTGACACTCTAACTTTCTATGATTCGAACCTCTCCTGTGGGTCCAATTTTAGATTCTGATGCATCACTACGGGTCTACTGTATCCCTTGGACCTTCTTATTGACAATGAGACACATAAATTGCATCGGAATTAAATATAAAAGGCACAATGCCGACTTAAGTACAAGTGGACTGACTCTTCTTACTATCTATGTTATGAACCTAAAGTGTGAGACCAGTTTTAGATTCCGATGCTTCACTTCAGGTTTACTGTTTACTTTGGACCTTCTTATTGACGATGAAGCACAGAAATTGCATCGGAATTAAATGCAAAAGGCACAATGCCGACTTAAGTACACGAGGACTGACACTCTAACTTTCAATGATTTGAACCTCTTGTGTGAGTCCACTTTTAAATTCCGATGCTTCACTTCAGGTTTACTGTATACGTTTGACCTTCGTATTGACGATGAAGCACAGATATTGCATCGGAATTAATTACAAAAGGCACAATGCCGACTTAAGTACAAGAGGACTGACTCTCTAACTTTCTATGATTTGAACCTCTCCTGTGAGTCCAGTTATAGATTCCGATGCATCACTTCAGGTTCACTGTATACCTTGGACTTTCCTATTGACGATGAAGCACAGATATTGCATAGGAATTAAATTCAAAATGCACAATGCCAACTTAAGTACAAGAGGCCTGACACTCTAACTTTCTATGATTTGAACCTCTCCTGTGAGTCCAGTATTAGATTCCGATGCTTCACCTCAGGTTTACTGTATACCTTGGACCTTCGTATTGACGATGAAGAACAGAAATTGCATCGCAATTAAATTTAAAAGGCACAATACCGACTTAAGAACAAGAGGACTGACACTCTACATTTCTATGATTTGAACCTCTCCTGTGAGTGCAGTTTTCGATATCGATGCTTCACTTCAAGTTTACTGTATCCCTTGGACCTTCTTGTAGACGCTGAATCACAGAAATTGCATCGTAATTAAGTACAAAAGGCACAATTCCGACTTCAGTACAAGAAGACTGACTCTTCTTACTATCTATGTTATGAACCTTTAGTGTGAGACCAGTTTTAGATTCCGATGCCTCACTTCAGGTTTACTGTATACCTTGAACCTTCCTATTGACGATGAAGCACAGAAATTGCATCGGAATTAAATTCAAAAGGCACAATGAAGACTTAAGAACAAGAGGACTGGCACTCTAACTTTCTGTGATTTGAACCTCTAATGTGAGTCCAGTTTTAGTTTCCGATGCTTCACTTCAAGTTTACTGTATACCTTGGACCTTCTTATTGACGATGAAGCACAGAAATTGCATCGGAAATAAATTCAAAAAGCACAATGCCGACATAAGTACAAGGGGACTGAGACTCTAACTTTCTATGATTTGAAACTCTCCTGTGACTCCAGTTTTAGATTTCGATTCTTCACTTCAGGTTTACTGTATACCTTGGACCTTCTTATTGGCGATGAAGCACAGAACTTGCATCGGAATTAAATTCAAAAGGCACAATTCCGACTTAAGTACAAGAGGGGTGACACTCTAACTTTCTGTGATTTGAACCTCTTTTGTGAGTCCAGTTTTAGATTCCGATGCTTCACTTCAGGTGTACTGTATCCCTTGGACCTTCTTATTGACGGTGAAACACAGATATTGCAACGGTATTAAATGCAAAAGGCACAATGCCGACTTAAGTACAAGAAGACTGACTCTTCTTACTGTCTATGTTTTGAACCTTTAGTGTGAGACTAGTTTTAGAATCCGATGCTTCACTTCAGGTTTACTGTATCACTTGGACCTTCTTTCTGACGATGAAACACAGATATTGCATCGGAATTCAATTCAAAAGGCAGAATGCCGTCATAAGTACAAGAAGACTGACTCTTCATACTGTCTATGCTTTGAACCTTTCCTGTGAGACCAGTTTTAAATTCGGTTGCTTTACTTCAGGTTTCCTGTATCCCTTGGACCTTCTTATTGACGATGAAACACAGAAACTCCATCGGAATTAGATACAAAATGCACAATGCTGACTTAAGTACAAGAAGACTGAGTCTTCTTACTGTCCATGCTTTGAACCTTTCCTGTGAGAACAGTTTTAGATTCCGATGCTTCTCTTCAGGTTTACTGTATCCCTTGGACTTTATTAATGACGATAAAACACAAAAATTGCATCGGATTTCAATACAAAAGGCACAATGCCCACTTAAGTACAAGAGGACTGACACTCTAACTTTCTATGATTTGAACCTCTCCTGTGAGTCCAGTTATAGATTCCGATGCTTCACTTCAGATTTACTGTATCTCTTGGACCTTCTTATTGATAATGAAACACAGAAATTGCATAGGAATTAAATACAAAAGGCACAATGCCGACTTAAGTACAAGAGGACTGACACTTCTTACATTCTATGATTTGAACCTCTCCTGTGAGACCGGTTTTAGATTCCCATGCATCACTTCAGGTTTACTGTATCCCTTGGACCTTCTTATTGACGATGAAACACAGAAATTGCATCGGAATTAAATTCCAAAGGCACAATTCCGACATAAGTACAAGAGGACTGACACTCTAACTTTCTATGATTTGATACTGTCCAGTGAGTCGAGTTTTACATTCCGAAGCTTCACTTTAGGTTTACTGGATCCCTTGGACCTTCTTATTGACGTTGAAACACAGAAATTGCATCCGAATTTAATACAAAAGGCACAATGCTGACTTAAGTACAAGAGGACTGACACTCTAACTTTCTACGATTTGAACCTCTCCTGTGAGGGCAGTTTTAGATTCCGATGCTTCACTTCAGGTTTACTGTATCCCTTGGACTTTCTTACAGACGATGAAACACAGAAATTGCTTCGTAATTAAATACAAAAGGCACAATGCCGACTTAAGTACAAGCAGACAGACTCTTCTTACGGTCTATGTTTTGAACCTTCAGTGTGAGACCTGTTTCAGATTCCAATGTTTCACTTCCGGTTTACTGTATCCCTTGGACCTCCTTCTTAACGATGAAGCACAGATATTGCATCGGAATTAAATTCAAAATGCACAATGCCAACTTAAGTACAAGAGGACTGACACTCTAACTTTCTATGATTTGAACCTCTCCTGTGAGTCCAGTATTAGATTCCGATGCTTCATTTCATGTTTACTCTATACCTTGGACCTTCTTATTGATGATGAAGCACAGAAATTGCATCGGAATTAAATTCAAAAGGCAGAATGCCGACATAAGTACAAGAGGACTGAGACTCTAACTTTCTTTGATTTGAACCTCTCCTGTGAGTCCAGTTTTAGATTTCGATGCTTCACTTCAGGTTTACTGTATACCTTGGACCTTTTTATTGACGATGAAGCGCAGAACTTGCATCGGAATTAAATTCAAAAGGCACAATTCCGACTTAAGTACAAGAGGACTGACACTCTAACTTTCTATGATTTGAACCTCTTTTGTGAGTCTAGTTTTAGATTCCGATGCTTCACTTCAGGTTAACTGTATCCCATGGACCTTCTTATTGACGATGAAACACAGAAATTGCATCGGAATTAATTACAAAAGGCACACTGCCGACTTAAGTACAAGAAGACTGACTCTTTTTACTATCTATGATTTGTGCCTTTCCTGTGAGACCACTTTTAGATTCCGAAGCATCACTTCATGTTTACTGTATCACTTGGACTTTCTTTCTGACGATGAAACACAGAAATTGCATCGGAATTGAATACAAAAGGCAGAATGCCGACTTAAGTACAGGAAGACTGACTCTTCTTACTGTCTATGTTTTGAACCTTTCCTGTGAGACCAGTTTTAGATTCGGTTGGTTTACTTCAAGTTTACTGTATCCCTTGGACCTTCTTATTGACGATGAAACACAGAAATTCCATCGGAATTAAATACAAAAGGAACAATGCTGACTTAAGTACAAGAAGGCTGACTCTTCTTACTTTCTATGTTTTGAACCTTTCCTGTGAGACCAGATTAACATTCCGATGCTTGATTTCAGGTTTACTGTATCCCTTGGACCTTCTTATTCACGATGAAACACAGATATTGCATCAGAATTAAATACAAAAGGCACAATGACGACTTATGTACAAGAGGACTGACACTTCTATTATTCTATGATTTGAACCTCTCCTGTGAGACCAGTTTTAGATTCCGATGCTTCGCTTCAGGTTTACTGTATCCTTTGGACCTTCTTATTGACGATGAGACACAGATATAGCATCGTAATTAAATGGAAAAGGCACAATGCCGACTTAAGAACAAGAAGACTGACTCTCCTTACTGTCTAAGTTAAGAACCGTTAGTGTGAGACCAGATTTAGATTCCGACGCTTCACGTCAGGTTTACTGTATCCCTTGGACCATCTTATTGACGATGAAACACAGATATTGCATCGGAATTAAATTCAAAAGGCACAATGCCGACTTAAGTACCAGTAGACTGACTCTCCTTACTGTCTACGATTTGAGCCTTTCCTGTGAGACCAGTTTTAGATTCCGATGCTTCTCTTCATGTTTACTGTATCCCTTGGACCTTCGTTTTTAAGATGAAACGTAGAAATTGCATCGGAATTCAATACAAAATGCAAAATGCCGACTTAAGTACGAGAAGACAGACTCTTCTTACTGGCTATGTATAGAACCTTTCCTGTGAGACTAGTTTTAGATTCCGATGTTTCACCTCATTGTTACTGTATCCCTTGGACCTTCTTATAGACGATGAAACACAGAAATTGCATCGGAATTAAGTACAAAAGGCACAATTCCGACTTAAGTACAAGAGGACTGACTCTTCCCACAATCTATGATTTGAACCTTTCCTGTGAGACTAGTTTTAGATTCCGATGCGTCACTTCGGGTTACTGTATCCCTTGGACCTTCTTATTGACGATGAAACACAGAAATTGCATCGGAAATAAATACAAAAATAACAATGCCGACTTAAGAACAGAAGACTGACTCTTCTTACTGTCTATG
This sequence comes from Schistocerca americana, assembly GCF_021461395.2. Classification (NCBI taxonomy): domain Eukaryota; kingdom Metazoa; phylum Arthropoda; class Insecta; order Orthoptera; family Acrididae; genus Schistocerca; species Schistocerca americana. The sequence goes on along the minus strand of NC_060124.1, from coordinate 594,562,802 downwards.
TTTTGAACCTTTCCTGTGAGACCAGTTATAGATTCTGAAGCTTCACTTCAGGTTTTCTGTATCCCTTGGACCTTCTTGTTAACGATTAAACACAGAAATTGCATCGGAATTAAATTCAAAAGGCACAATGCCGACTTCAGTACAAGAAGACTAACTCTTCTTACATTCTATGATTTGAGCCTTTCCTGTGAGACCAATTTTAGATACCGTTGCTTCACTTCACCTTTACAGTACCCCTCGCACATTCTTATTGACGATGAAACACAGAAATAGCATCGGAACTAAATACAAAAGGCACAATGCCGACTTAAGTACAAGAAGACTGACTCTTCTAACATTCTATGATATGAGATTTTCCTGTGAGACCAGTTTTAGATTCCGATGCTTCACTTCAGATTTACGGTATCCCTTGGACCTTCATATTGTCGATGAAACACAGAAATTGCATCGGAATTAAATACAAAAGGCACCATGCCGATTAAGGACAAGAGGACAGACTCTTAATACTGTCTATGATTTGAACCTTCCCTGTGAGACCAGTTTTAGACTCCGATGGTTCACTTCCCGTTTACTGTATCGCTTGGACCTTCTTATTGACGATGAAACACAGAAATTGAATCGGAATTACATACAAAAGGCACATTGCCGACTTAAGTACAAGAAGACTGAATCATCTTACTGACTATGTTTTGAAGCTTTCTTCTGAGACCAGTTTTAGATTCCGATGCTTCGCTTCAGTTTTACAGTATTCCTTGCACCTTCTTATTGACGATGAATCACAGAAATGTCATCGGAATTAAATACAAAAGTAACAATGCCGACATAAGTACATGAAGACTGACTCTTATTACATTCTATAATTTGAGCCTTTCCTGTGAGACCAGTTTTAGATTCCGATGCTTCACTTCAGGTTTACGGTATCCCATCGACCTTCATATTGTCGACGAAACAGAGAATTTGCATCGCAATTAAATACAAAAGGCACCATGCCGACTTAAGTACAAGAAGACTGACTCTTCTGACAGTCTATATTTCGAACCATTCCTGTCAGATCAGTTTTAGATTCCGATGCTTCACTTCAGGTTTACTGTATCCCTTGGTCCTTCTTATTGGCAATGAAACACAGAAATTGCATCGGAATTCAATACAAAAGTCACAATGCCGACATAAGTAGGAGAGGACTGACTCTCCTTACAATCTGTGATTTGAACCTTTCCTGTGAGACTAGTTTTAGATTCCGATGCTTCACTTTGGGTTTACTGTATCCCTTGGACCTTCTTATTGACGATGAAACACAGAAATTGAATCGGAATTAAATACAAAAGGAACAATGCCGACATAAGAACAAGAAGACTGACTATTCTTACTGTCTATGTTATGAACCTTTCCCATGAGACCAGTTATAGATTCCGATGCTTCACTTCAGGTTTTCTGTATCCCTTGGACCTTCTTGTTAACGATGAAAAACAGAAATTGCATCGAAATTAAATACAAAAGGCACAATGCCAAATTAAGTACAAGAAGACTGACTCTTCTAACATTCTATGATTTGAGCCTTTCCTGTGAGACCAGTTTTAGATTCCGATGCTTCACTTCAGCTTTACAGTACCCCTTGAACATTCTTATTGACGATGAAACACAGAAATTGCATCGGAATTAAATACAAAAGGCACAATGCCGACTTGAGTACAAGAGGACTGACTCTTCTTACTGTCTATGTTTTGAACCTTTCCTGTGAGACCAGTTTTAGATTCCGATGCTACACATCAGGTTTACTGTATCCCTTGGGCCTTCTTATTGACGATGAAACACAGAAATTGCATCGGAATTAAAGACAAAGGGCCCAATGCCGACCTAAGTACAAGAAGACTGACTCTTTTTACTGTGTATATTTTGAACCTCTCCTGTGGGGCCAGTTATAGATTCCAATGTTTCACTTCAGGTCCACTATATCCCTTGGACCTTCTTAGTGACGCTGAAACACAGAAATTGCATCGGAATTAAATACAAAGGGCACAATGCCGACATACGTAGAAGAGGACTAACTCTTCTTACATTCAACGATTTGAGGCTTTCCTGTGTGACCAGTTTTAGATTCCGATGCATCACTTCATTTTAACGGTATCCCTTGGACCTTCTTATTGACGATGAAATACAGAAATTGCATCGGTATTAAATACAAAAGGCACAATGCCGACTTAAGTACAAGAAGACTGACTCTTCCTACAATCTATGATTTGAACCTTTCCTGTGAGATTAGTTTTAGATTCCGATGCGTCACTTCGGGATACTGTATCCCTTGGACCTTCTTATTGACGATGAAACACAGAAATTGCATCGGAATTAAATACAGAAATAACAATGCCGACTTAAGAACAGAAGACTGACTCTTCTTACTCTCTATGTTTTGAACCTTTCCTGTGAGACCAGTTATAGTTTCCGAAGCTACAGTTCAGGTTTTCTGTATCCCTTGGACCTTCTTGTTAACGATGAAACACAGAAATTGCATCGGAATTAAATTCAAAAGGCACAATGCCGACTTAAGTACAAGAAGACTAACTCTTCTTACATTCTATGATTTGAGCCTTTTCTGTGAGACCAATTTTAGATACCGTTGCTTCACTTCACCTTTACAGTACCCCTTGCACATTCCTATTGACGATGAAACACAGAAATAGCATCGGAACTAAATACAAAAGGCACTATGCCTACTTAAGTACAAGAAAACTGACTCTTCTTAGTGTCTATGTTTTGAACCTTTCCTGTGAGACTAGTTTTAGATTCCAATGTTTCACTTCAGGTTCACTATATCCCTTGGACCTTCTTATTGACGCTGAAACACAGAAATTGCATCGGAATTAAATACAAAAGGCACAATGCCGACATACGTAGAAGAGGACTGACTCTTCTTACATTCAATGATTTGAGCCTCTCCTGTGAGACCAGTTTTAAATTCCGATGCTTCACTTCAGGTTAACGGTATCCCTTGGACCTTCTTATTGACGATGAAACACAGAAATTGCATCGGAATTAAATGCAAAAGGCACAATGCCGACCTAAGTACAAGAAGACTGACTCTTCTGACAGTCTATATTTTGAACCATTCCTGTCAGATCAGTTTTAGATTCCGATGCTTCACATTCAGGTTTACTGTATCCCTAGGACCTTCTTATTGACGATGAAACACAGAAATTGAATCGGAATTAAATACAAAAGGAACAATGCCGACTTAAGAACAAGAAGACTGACTCTTCTTACTGTCTATGTTATGAACCTTTCCCATGAGACCAGTTATAGTTTCCGATGCTTCACTTCAGGTTTACTGTATCATTTGGACCTTCCTGTTAACGATGAAAAACAGAAATTGCATCGGAATTAAATACAAAAGGCACAATGCCAACTTAAGTACAAGAAGACTGACTCTTCTAACATTCTACGATATGAGCCTTTCCTGTGAGTCCAGTTTTAGATTCCGATGCTTCACTTCAGGTAAACGGGATCCCTTGGACCTTCATATTGTCGATGAAACACAGAAATTGAATCGGAATTAAATACAAAAGTCACAATGCCGACATAAGTAGGAGAGAAATGACTCTCCTTACAATCTGTGATTTGAACCTTTCCTGTGAGACTAGTTTTAGATTCCGATGCTTCACTTCGGGTTTACTGTATCCCTTGAAGGTTCTTATTGACGATGAAACACAGAAATTGAATCGGAATTAAATACAAAAGGAACAATGCCGACTTAAGAACAAGAAGACTGACTCTTCTTACTGTCTATGTTATGAACCTTTCCCATGAGACCAGTTATAGATTCCGATGCTTCACTTCAGGTTTTCTGTATCCCTTGGACCATCTTGTTAACGATGAAAAACAGAAATTGCATCGGAATTATATACAAAAGGCACCATGCCGAATAAGGACAAGAGGACAGACTCTTGATACTGTCAATGATTTGAACCTTCCGTGTGAGACCAGTTTTAGACTCCGATGGTTCACTTCCCGTTTGCTGTATCGCTTGGACCTTCTTATTGACGTTGAAACACAGAAATTGAATCGGAATTACATACAAAAGGCACATTGCCGACTTAAGTACAAGAAGACTGAATCTTCTTATTGTCTATGTTTTGAAGGTTTCTTCTGAGACCAGTTTTAGATTCCGATGCTTCACTTCAGTTTTACAGTATTCCTCGGACCTTCTTATTGACGATGAATCACAGAAATGTCATCGGAATTAAATACAAAAGTAACAATGCCGACATAAGTACATGAAGACTGACTCTTATTACATTCTATAATTTGAGCCTTTCCTGTGAGACCAGTTTTAGATTCCGATGCATCACTTCAGGTTTACGGTATCCCTTCGACCTTCATTTTGTCGATGAAACAGAGAATTTGCATCGGAATTTAAATACAAAAGGCACCATGCCGACATGAGTACAAGATGACTGACTCTTCGGACAGTCTATATTTTGAACCATTCCTGTCAGATCAGTTTTAGATTCCGATGCTTCACTTCAGGTTTACTGTATCCCTTGGTCCTTCTTATTGGCGACGAAACACAGAAATTGCATCGGAATTCAATACAAAAGTCACAATGCCGACATAAGTAGGAGAGGACTGACTCTCCTTACAATCTGTGATTTGAACCTTTCCTGTGAGACTAGTTTTAGATTCCGATGCTTCACTTCGGGTTTACTGTATCCCTTGGACCTTCTTATTGACGATGAAACACAGAAATTGAATCGGAATTAAATACAAAAGGAACAATGCCGACTTAAGAACAAGAAGACTGACTCTTGTTACTGTCTATGTTATGAACCTTTCCCATGAGACCAGTTATAGATTCCGATGCTTCACTTCAGGTTTTCTGTATCCCTTGGACCTTCTTGTTAACGATGAAAAACAGAAATTGCATCGAAATTAAATACAAAAGGCACAATGCCAACTTAAGTACAAGAAGACTGACTGCACTAACATTCTATGATTTGAGCCTTTCCTGTGACACCAGTTTTAGATTCCGATGCTTCACTTCAGCTTTACAGTACCCCTTGGACATTCTTATTGACATTGAAAGACAGAAATTGCATCGGAATTAAATATAAAAGGCACAATGCCGACTTAAGTACAAGAAGACTGACTCTTCTTACTGTCTATGTTTTGAACCTTTCCTGTGAGACCAGTTTTAGATTCCGATGCTTCACATCAGGTTTACTGTATCCCTTGGGCCTTCTTATTGACGATGAAACACAGAAATTGCATCGGAATTAAATACAAAAGGCCCAATGCCGACCTAAGTACAAGAAGACTGACTCTTTTTACTGTGTATATTTTGAACCTCTCCTGTGGGGCCAGTTATAGATTCCAATGTTTCACTTCAGGTCCACTGTATCCCTTGGACCTTCTTAGTGACGCTGAAACACAGAAATTGCATCGGAATTAAATACAAAGGGCACAATGCCGACATACGTAGAAGAGGACTGACTCTTCCTACATTCAATGATTTGAGGCTTTCCTGTGAGACCAGTTTTAGATTCCGATGCTTCACTTCATTTTAACGGTATCCCTTGGACCTTCTTATTGACGATGAAACACAGAAATTGCATCGGAATTAAATACAAAAGGAACAATGCCGACTTAAGTACAAGAAGACTGACTCTTCTACCATTCTATGATATGAGCCTTTCCTGTGAGACCAGTTTTAGATTCCGATGCTTCACTTCAGGTTTACGGGATCCCTTGGACCTTCATATTGTCGATGAAACACAGAAATTGCATCGGAATTAAATACAAAAGGCACCATGCCGATTAAGGACAAGAGGACAGACTCTTGATACTGTCCATGATTTGAACCTTCCCTGTGAGACCAGTTTTAGACTCCGATGGTTCACTTACCGTTTACTGTATCGCTTGGACCATCTTATTGACGATGAAACACGGAAATTGAATCGGAATTACATACAAAAGGCACATTGCCGACTTAAGTACAAGAAGACTGAATCTTCTTACTGTCTATGTTTTGAAGCTTTCTTCTGAGACCAGTTTTAGATTCCGATGCTTCACTTCAGTTTTACAGTATTCCTTGGACCTTCTTATTGACGATGAATCACAGAAATGTCATCGGAATTAAATACAAAAGTAACAATGCCGACATAAGTACATGAAGACTGACTCTTATTACACTCTATAATTTGAGCCTTTCCTGTGAGACCAGTTTTAGAATCCGATGCTTCACTTCAGGTTTACGGTATCCCTTCGACCTTCATATTGTCGATGAAACAGAGGATTTGCATCGGAATTAAATACAAAAGGCACCATGCCGACTTAAGTACAAGAAGACTGACTCTTCGGACAGTCTATATTTTGAACCATTCCTGTCAGATCAGTTTTAGATTCCGATGCTTCACTTCAGGTTTACTGTATCCCTTGGTCCTTCTTATTGGCGATGAAACACAGAAATTGCATCGGAATTCAATACAAAAGTCACAATGCCGACATAAGTAGGAGAAGACTGACTCACCTTACAATCTGTGATTTGAACCTTACCTGTGAGACTAGTTTTAGATTCCGATGCTTCACTTCGGGTTTACTGTATCCCTTGGACCTTCTTATTGACGATGAAACACAGAAATTGAATCGGAATTAAATACAAAAGGAACAATGCCGACTTAAGAACAAGAAGACTGACTCTTCTTACCGTCTATGTTATGAACCTTTCCCATGAGACCAGTTATAGATTCCGATGCTTCACTTCAGGTTTTCTGTATCCCTTGGACCTTCTTGTTAACGATGAAAAACAGAAATTGTATCGGAATTAAATACAAAAGGCACAATGCTAACTTAAGTACAAGAAGACTGACTCTTCTAACTTTCTATGATTTGAGCCTTTCCTGTGAGACCAGTTTTAGATTCCGATGCTTCACTTCAGCTTTACAGTACCCCTTGGACATTCTTATTGACGGTGAAACACAGAAATTGCATCGGAATTAAATACAAAAGGCACAATGCCGACTTAAGTACAAGAAGACTGACTCTTCTTACTGTCTATGTTTTGAACCTTTCCTGTGAGACCAGTTTTAGATTCCGATGCTTCACATCAGGTTTACTGTATCCCTTGGGCCTTCTTATTGACGATGAAAAACAGAAATTGCATCGGAATTAAATACAAAAGGCCCAATGCCGACCTAAGTACAAGAAGACTGACTCTTTTTACTGTGTATATTTTGAACCTCTCCTGTGGGGCCAGTTATAGATTCCAATGTTTCACCTCAGGTCCACTATATCCCTTGGACATTCTTAGTGACGCTGAAACACAGAAATTGCAGCGGAATTAAATACAAAGGGCACAATGCCGACATACGTAGAAGAGGACTGACCCTTCTTACATTCAATGATTTGAGGCTTTCCTGTGAGACCAGTTTTAGATTCCGATGCTTCACTTCATTTTAACGGTATCCCTTGGACCTTCTTATTGACGATGAAACACAGAAATTGCATCGGATTTAAATACAAAAGGCACAATGCCGACTTAAGTACAAGAAGACTGACTCTTCTAACATTCTATGATATGAGCCTTTCCTGTGAGACCAGTTTTAGATTCCGATGCTTCACTTCAGGTTTACGGTATCCTTTGGACCTTCATATTGTCGATGAAACACAGAAATTGCATCGGAATTAAATACAAAAGGCACCATGCCGATTAAGGACAAGAGGACAGATTCTTGATACTGTCTATGATTTGAACCTTCCCTGTGAGACCAGTTTAAGATTCCGAAGGTTCGCTTCAAGTTTACTGTTTTGCTTGGAACTTCTTATTGACGATGAAACACAGAAATTGAATCGGAATTACATACAAAAGGCACATTGCCGACTTAAGTACAAGAAGACTGAATCTTTTTACTGTCTATGTTTAGAAGCTTTCTTCTGAGACCAGTTTTTGATTCTGATGCTTCACTTCAGTTTTACAGTATTCCTTGGACCTTCTTATTGACGATGAATCACAGAAATGTCATCGGAATTAAATACAAAAGTAACAATGCCGACATAAGTACATGAAGACTGACTCTTATTACATTCTATAATTTGAGCCTTTCCTGTGATACCAGTTTTAGATTCCGATGCTTCACTTCAGGTTTACGGTATCCCTTCGACCTTCATATTGTCGATGAAACAGAGAATTTGCATCGGAATTAAATACAAAAGGCACCATGCCGACATGAGTACAAGAAGACTGACTCCTCTGACAGTCTATATTTTGAACCATTCCTGTCAGATCAGTTTTAGATTCCGATGCTTCACTTCAGGTTTACTGTATCCCTTGGTCCTTCTTATTGGCGACGAAACACAGAAATTGCATCGGAATTCAATACAAAAGTCACAATGCCGACATAAGTAGGAGAGGACTGACTCTCCTTACAATCTGTGATCTGAACCTTTCCTGTAGGACTAGTTTTAGATTCCGATGCTTCACTTCGGGTTTACTGCATCCCTTGGACCTTCTTATTGACGATGAAACACAGAAATTGAATCGGAATTAAATACAAAAGGAACAATGCCGACTTAAGAACAAGAAGACTGACTCTTCTTACTGTCTATGTTATGAACCTTTCCCATGAGACCAGTTATAGATTCCGATGCTTCACTTCAGGTTTTCTGTATCCCTTGGACCTTCTTGTTAACGATGAAAAACAGAAATTGCATCGAAATTAAATACAAAAGGCACAATGCCAACTTAAGTACAAGAAGACTGACTCCTCTAACATTCTATGATTTGAGCCTTTCCTGTGAGACCAGTTTTAGATTCCGATGCTTCACTTCAGCTTTACAGTACCCCTTGGACAATCTTATTGACATTGAAACACAGAAATTGCATCGGAATTAAATACAAAAGGCACAATGCCGACTTAAGTACAAGAAGACTGACTCTTCTTACTGTCTATGTTTTGAACCTTTCCTGTGAGACCAGTTTTAGATTCCGATGCTTCACATCAGATTTACAGTATCCCTTGGGCCTTCTTATTGACGATGAAACACAGAAATTGCAACGGAAATAAATACAAAAGGCCCAATGCCGACCTAAGTACAAGAAGACTGACTCTTTTTACTGTGTATATTTTGAACCTCTCCTGTGGGGCCAGTTATAGATTCCAATGTTTCACTTCAGGTCCACTGTATCCCTTGGACCTTCTTAGTGACGCTGAAACACAGAAATTGCATCGGAATTAAATACAAAGGGCACAATGCCGACATACGTAGAAGAGGACTGACTCTTCCTACATTCAATGATTTGAGGCTTTCCTGTGAGACCAGTTTTAGATTCCGATGCTTCACTTCATTTTAACGGTATCCCTTGGACCTTCTTATTGACGATGAAACACAGAAATTGCATCGGAATTAAATACAAAAGGCACAATGCCGACTTAAGTACAAGAGGACTGACTCTTCTAACATTCTATGTTATGAGCCTTTCCTGTGAGACCAGTTTTAGATTCCGATGCTTCACTTCAGGTTTACGGGATCCCTTGGACCTTCATATTGTCGATGAAACACAGAAATTGCATCGGAATTAAATACAAAAGGCACCATGCCGATTAAGGACAAGAGGACAGACTCTTGATACTGTCCATGATTTGAACCTTCCCTGTGAGACCAGTTTTAGACTCCGATGGTTCACTTCCCGTTTACTGTATCGCTTGGACCTTCTTATTGACGATGAAACACGGAAATTGAATCGGAATTACATACAAAAGGCACAATGCCGACTTAAGTACAAGAAGACTGAATCTTCTTACTGTCTATGTTTTGAAGCTTTCTTCTGAGACCAGTTTTAGATTCCGATGCTTCACTTCAGTTTTACAGTATTCCTTGGACCTTCTTATTGACGATGAATCACAGAAATGTCATCGGAATTAAATACAATAGGTAACAATGCCGACATAAGTACATGAAGACTGACTCTTATTACACTCTATAATTTGAGCCTTTCCTGTGAGACCAGTTTTAGATTCCGATGCTTCACTTCAGGTTCACGGTATCCCTTCGACCTTCATATTGTCGATGAAACAGAGAATTTGCATCGGAATTAAATACAAAAGGCACCATGCCGACTTAAGTACAAGAAGACTGACTCTTCGGACAGTCTATATTTTGAACCATTCCTGTCAGATCAGTTTCAGATTCCGATGCTTCACTTCCGGTTTACTGTATCCCTTGGTCCTTCTTATTGGCGATGAAACACAGAAATTGCATCGGAATTCAATACAAAAGTCACAATGCCGACATAAGTAGGAGAGGACTGACTCTCCTTACAATCTGTGATTTGAACCTTACCTGTGAGACTAGTTTTAGATTCCGATGCTTCACTCTGGGTTTACTGTATCCCTTGGACCTTCTTATTGACGATGAAACACAGAAATTGAATCGGAATTAAATACAAAAGGAACAATGCCGACTTAAGAACAAGAAGACTGACTCTTCTTACTGTCTATGTTATGAACCTTTCCCATGAGACCAGTTATAGATTCCGATGCTTCACTTCAGGTTTTCTGTATCCCTTGGACCTTCTTGTTAACGATGAAAAACAGAAATTGCATCGGAATTAAATACAAAAGGCACAATGCTAACTTAAGTACAAGAAGACTGACTCTTCTAACATTCTATGATTTGAGCCTTTCCTGTGGGACCAGTTTTAGATTCCGATGCTTCACTTCAGCTTTACAGTACCCCTTGGACATTCTTATTCACGGTGAAACACAGAAATTGCATCGGAATTAAATACAAAAGGCACAATGCCGACTTAAGTATAAGAAGACTGACTCTTCTTACTGTCTATGTTTTGAACCTTTCCTGTGAGACCAGCTTTAGATTCCGATGCTTCACATCAGGTTTACTGTATCCCTTGGGCCTTCTTATTGACGATGAAACACAGAAATTGCATCGGAATTAAATACAAAAGGCCCAATGCCGACCTAAGTACAAGAAGACTGACTCTTTTTACTGTGTATATTTTGAACCTCTCCTGTGGGGATAGTTATAGATTCCAATGTTTCACTTCAGGTCCACTAAATCCCTTGGACCTTCTTAGTGACGCTGAAACACAGAAATTGCATCGGAATTAAATACAAAGGGCACAATGCCGACATACGTAGAAGAGGACTGACTCTTCTTACATTCAATGATTTGAGGCTTTCCTGTGAGACCAGTTTTAGATTCCGATGATTCACTTCATTTTAACGGTATCCCCTGGACCTTCTTATTGACGATGAAACATAGAAATAGCATCGGATTTAAATACAAAAGGCACAATGCCGACTTAAGTACAAGAAGACTGACTCTTCTAACATTCTATGATATGAGCCTTTCCTGTGAGACCAGTTTTAGATTCCGATGCTTCACGTCAGGTTTACGGTATCCTTTGGACATTCATATTGTCGATGAAACACAGAAATTGCATCGGAATTAAATACAAAAGGCACAATGCCGACTTAAGTACAAGAAGACTGACTCTTCTTACAGTCTATGTTTTGAACCATTCCTGTCAGATCAGTTTTAGATTCCGATGCTTCACTTCAGGTTTACTGTATCCCTTGGTCCTTCTTATTGGCGATGAAACACAGAAATTGCATCGGAATTCAATACAAAAGCCACAATGTCGACTTAAGAACAAGAAGACTGACTCTTCTTACTGTCTATGTCATGAACCTTTCCCATGAGACCAGTTATAGATTCCGATGCTTCACTTCAGGTTTTCTGTATCCCTTGGACCTTCTTGTTAACGGTGAAAAACAGAAATTGCATCGGAATTAAATACAAAAGGCACAATGCCAACTTAAGTACAAGAAGACTGACTCTTCTAACATTCTATGATTTGAGCCATTCCTGTGAGACCAGTTTTAGATTCCGATGCTTCACTTCAGCTTTACAGTACCCTTTGGACATTCTTATTGACGATGAAACACAGAAATTGCATCGGAATTAAATACAAAAGGCACAATGCCGACTTAAGTACAAGAAGACTGACTCTTTTTACTGTCTATGTTTTGAACCTTTCCTGTGAGACCAGTTTTAGATTCCGATGCTTCACATCAGGTTTACTGTATCCGTTGGGCCTTCTTATAGACGATGAGACACAGAAATTGCAGCGGAAATTAAATACAAAAGGCCCAATGCCGACCTACGGACAAGAAGACTGACTCTTTTTACTGTGTATATTTTTAACCTCTCCTGTTGGGCCAGTTATAGATTCCAATGTTTCACTTCAGGTCCACTATATCCCTTGGACCTTCTTAGTGACGCTGAAACACAGAAATTGCATCGGAATTAAATACAAAGGGCACAATGCCGACATATGTAGAAGAGGACTGACTCTTCTTACATTCAGTGATTTGAGGCTTTCCTGTGAGACCAGTTTTACATTCCGATGCTTCACTTCATTCTAACGGTATCCGTTGGACCTTCTTATTGACGATGAAACACAGAAATTGCATCGGAATTAAATACAAAAGGCACAATGCCGACTTAAGTACAAAAAGACCAACTCTTCTAACATTCTATGACCTGAGCCTTTCCTGTGAGACCAGTTTTAGATTCCGATGCTTCACTTCAGGTTTACGGTATCCTTTGGACCTTCATGTTGTCGATGAAACACAGAAATTGCATCGGAATTAAATACAAAAGGCACCATGCCGATTAAGGACAAGAGGACAGACTCTTGATACTGTCTATGATTTGAACCTTCGCTGTGAGACCAGTTTAAGATTCCGATGGTTCGCTTCAAGTTTACTGTATCGCTTGGAACTTCTTATTGACGATGAAACACAGAAATTGAATCGGAATTACATACAAAAGGCACATTGCCGACTTAAGTACAAGAAGACTGACTCTTCTTACAGTCTATGGCTTGAACCATTCCTGTCAGATCAGTTTTAGATTCCGATGCTTCACTTCAGGTTTACTGTATCCCTTGGTGTTTCTTATTGGCGATGAAACACAGAAATTGCATCGGATTTCAATACAAAAGTCACAATGCCGACTTAAGTACAAGAACACTGACTCTTCTTACTGTCTATGATTTGAACCTTTGCTGTGAGACCAGTTTTAGATTCCGATGCTTCACATCAGGTTTACTGTATCCCTTGGGCCTTCTTATTGACGATGAAACACAGAAATTGCATCGGAATTAAATACAAAAGGCATCATGCCGATTAAGGACAAGAGGACAGACTCTTGATACTGTCTATGATATGAACCTTCCCTGTGAGACCAGTTTAAGATTCCGATGGTTCGCTTCAAGTTTCCTGTATCGCTTGGAACTTCTTATTGACGATGAAACACAGAAATTGCATAGGAAGAAAATACAAAAGGCACAATGCCGAATTCAGTACAAGAGGACTGATTCTTCTTACATTCTATGATTTGAACCTTTCCTGTGAGACCAGTTATAGATTCCGATGCTTCACTTCAGGTTAACTGTATCCCTTGGACCTCCTTATTGACGATGAAACACAGAAATTGCATCGGAATTAAATACAATATTCACAATGTCGACATACGTTGAAGAGGACTGACTCTTCTCACATTCTATGATTTGAACCTTTCCTGTGAGACCAATTTTAGATTCCGACGCTTCACTTCAGGTTTACTGTAACGCTTGAACCTTCATATTGACGATAAAACCCAAAAATTGCATCGGAATTAAATACAAAAGTTACAATGCCGGCATAAGTACAAGAAGACTGACTCTTCTTACTTTCTACGATTTGAACCTTTCCTGTGAGACCAGTTTTAGATTCCGATGCTTCACTTCAGGTTTACTGCATCCCTTGGACTATCTTATTGACGATGAAACACAGAGATTGCATAGGAAGAAAATACAAAAGGCACAATGCCGAATTCAGTACAAGAGGACTGATTCTTCTTACATTCTATGATTTGAACCTTTCCTGTGAGACCAGTTATAGATTCCGATGCTTCACTTCAGGTTAACTGTATCCCTTGGACCTTCTTACTGACGAAGAAAGACAGAAATTGCATCGGAATTCAATACAAAAGGCACAATGCCGACTTAAGTACAAGAAGACAGACTCGTCTTACTATGATTTGAACCTTTCCTGTGAGACAATTTTTACATTCCGATGCTTCACTTCAGGTTTACTGTATCCCTTGGACCTTCTTATTGTCGATGGAACACAGAAATTGCATCGGAATTAAATACAAAAGGAACAGTGCCGACTTAAGTACAAGAAGACCGACTCTTCTTACTGTCTATGTTTGAACCCTACTTGTGAGACAAGTTGTAGATTTCGATGTTTCACATCCGGGTTACTGTATCGCTTGGACCTTCTTATTGACGATGAAACACAGAAATTGCATCGGAATTAAATACAAAAGGCACAATGCCGTATTCAGTACAAGAAGACTGACTCTTCTTACTCTCTATGTTTTGAACCTTTCCTGTGAGACCAGTTTTAGATTCCGATGCTTCAGATCAGGTTAACTGTATCCCTTGGACCTTCTTACTGACGAAGAAAGACAGAAATTGCATGGGAATTCAATACAAAAGGCACAATGCCGACTTAAGTACAAGAAGACAGACTCGTCTTACTATGTTTTGAACCTTTCCTGTGAGACAATTTTTACATTCCGATGCTTCACTTCAGGTTTACTGTATCCCTTGGACCTTCTTATTGTCGATGGAACACAGAAATTGCATCGGAATTAAATACAAAAGGAACAGTGCCGACTTAAGTACAAGAAGACCGACTCTTCTTACTGTCTATGTTTGAACCCTACTTGTGAGACCAGTTATAGATTCCGATGCTTCACATCCGGGTTACTGTATCCCTTGGACCATCTTATTGATAATGAAACACAGAAATTGCGTCGGAATTAAATACAAAAGGCACAATGCAACTTAAGCACAAGAAGATTGACTCTTCTTAGTGTCTGTGATATAAGCCTTTCCAGTGAGACCAGTTTTAGATTCCGATGCTTCACTTCAGGTTTTCTGTATCCCTTGGACCTTATTATTGACGATGAAACACAGAAATTGCATCAGAATTAAATACAGAAGGCACAATGCCGACTTAAGTACAAGAAGACTGACTCTTTTTACATCCTATGTTTTGAGCCTTTCCTGTGAGACCAGTTTGAGGTTCCGATGCTTCACTTCAGGTTTACACTATCCCTTTGACTACCTTATTGACGATGAAACACAGAAATTCCATCGTAATTAAATACAAAAGGCACAATGCCGACTTCTGTACAAGAAGACAGGCTCTTCTTACTGTCTATGTTTTGAACCTTTCCTGTGAGACCAGTTTTAGACTCCGATGCTTCACTTCAGGTTCACTGTATCCCTTGGACCTACTTATAGACGATGAGACACAGAAATTGCATCGGAATTAATACAAAAGGCACAATGCCGACTATAGTAGAAGAAGACTGACTCTTCTTACTGTCTATGTTTTGAACATTTCCTGTAAGACCCGTTATAGATTCCAATGTTTCACTTCTGGTTTACTGAATCCCTTGGACCTTCTTATTGACGAAGAAACACAGAAATTGCATCGGAATTAAACAGAAAATTCACAACGCCGACACACGGTGAAGACGACTACCTCTACTTACATTCTATGATTTGAACCTTTCCTGCGAGACCAGTTTTAGATTCCGATGCCTCACTTCAGGTTTACTGTATCCCTTGGACCTTCGTATTGACGATGAAACACAGAAATTGCATCGGAATTAAATACAAAAGGCCCAATGACGACTTAAGTACAAGAGGACTGACTCTTCGTACTGTCAATGTTTTGAACCTTTCCTGTGAGACCAGTTATAGATTCCAATGTTTCTCACCAGGTTTACTATATCCCTTGAGCCTTCTTATTGACGATAAAACGATGAAATTGCATCGGAATTAAATACAAAAGGCACCATGCCGACATAAGTAGAAGAGGACTGACTCTTCTTACATTCAATGATTTGGAACCTTTACTGTGAGACCAGCTTGAGATTCCGATGATTCACTTCAGGTTTATTGTATCCCGTGGACCTTCTCATTGACGATGAAACACAGAAATTACAAAGGAATTAAATACAAAAGGCACAATGCCGACTTAAGTACAAGAAGACTAACTCTTCTTACTGTCTATGATTTGAACCATTCCTGTGAGACCAGTTTTTGTTTCCGATGCTTCACTTCTAGTTTACTGTATCCTTTGGACCTTCTTATTGACGATGAAAGATAGAAATTGCATCGGAATTAAACACAAAAGGATCAGTGCCGACTTATGTACTAGAAGACCAACTCTTCTTACTGTCTATGGTTTGAACCTTTCCTGTGAGACCAGTTATAGATTCCGATGCTTCACTTCAAGTTTACTGTATCCCTTGGACCCTCTTATTGACGATGAAACACAGATATTGCAACCGAATTAAAAACAAAAGGCACAATGCCGACATAAGTAGAGGAGGACTGACTCTTCTTACATTCAATGATTTGAACCTTCCTGTGAGACCAGTTTTAGTTTCCGATGCTTCACTTCAGGTTTACTGTATACCATGGACCATCATATTGACGATGAAACACAGAAACTGCATCGGAATTAAATACAATAGGCACAATGCCGACTTAAGTATAAGATGACTGACTCTTCTTACTGTCTATACTTTGAACCTTTCCTGTGAGACCAGTTTGAGATTCCAATGTTCATTTTAGGTTTGCTGTATTCCTTGGACGTTCTTATTGACGACGAAACACAGAAATTGAATCGGAATTAATTACAAAATGCACAACACCGACTTAAGTACAAGATGACTGACTCTTTTTACTGTCTATGTTTTGAACCTTTCCTGTGAGACCAGTTTTAGATTCCGAACTTAACTTCACGTTTACTGTATCCCTTGGCCCTTCTTATTGACGATGAAACACAGAAATTGCATCAGAATTAAACACAAAAGGCACAATGCAGACTTAAGTACTAGAAGACTGACTCTTCATACAGCCTATGTTTTGAGCCTTTCCTCTGAGACCAGTTTTACAATCCAATGCTTCACTTCAGGTGTACTGTATCCCTTGGACCTTCTTACTGACGATGAAACACAGAAATTGCATCAGAATTCAATACAAAAGGCACAATGCCGACTTAAGTACAAGAAGACCGACTCTTCTTACTGTCTATGTTTGAACCCTACTTGTGAGACCAGTTATAGATTTCGATGCTTCACTTCCGGGTTACTGCATCGCTTGGACCTTCTTATTGACGATGAAACACAGAATTTGCAACGGAATTAAATACAAAAGGCACAATGCCGTCTTCAGTACAAGAAGACTGACTCTTGTTACTCTCTATGTTTTGAACCTTTCCTGTGAGACCAGTTTTAGATTTCGATGTTCTTTTCAGGTTTACTGTATCCCTTGGACCATCTCATTGATAATGAAACACAGAAATTGCGTCGGAATTAAATACAAAAGGCACAAAGCAACTTAGGTACAAGAAGATTGACTCTTCTTAGTGTCTGTGATCTGAGCCTTTCCTGTGAGACTAGTTTTAGATTCCGATGCTTCACTTCAGGTTTTCTGTATCCCTTGGACCTTCTTACTGACGATGAAACACAGAAATTGCATCAGAATTCAATACAATAGGCACAATGCCGACTTAAGTACAAGAAGACCGACTCTTCTTACTTCTATGTTTGAACCCTACTTGTGAGACCAGTTATAGGTTCCAATGCTTCACTTCCGGGTTACTGTATCGCTTGGAACTTCTTATTGACGATGAAACACAGAAATTGCATCGGAATTAAATACAAAAGGCACAATGCCGTCTTCAGTACAAGAAGACTGACTCTTCTTACTCTCTATGTTTTGAACCTTTCCTGTGAGACCAGTTTTAGATTTCGATGTTCTTTTCAGGTTTACTGTATCCCTTGGACCATCTCATTGATAATGAAACACAGAAATTGCGTCGGAATTAAATACAAAAGGCACAAAGCAACTTAAGTACAAGAAGATTGACTCTTCTTAGTGTCTGTGATTTGAGCCTTTCCTGTGAGACCAGTTTTAAATTCCGATGCTTCACTTCAGATTCTGTGTATCATTTGGTCCCCTTGTTGCCGATTAAACACAGAAATTGCATCGGAATTAAATACAAAATTCACAATGCCGACATATGTTGAAGACGACTGACTCTTCTTACATTCTATAATTTGAACCTTTCCTGTGAGACCAGTTTTAGATTCCGATGCTTCACTTCAGGTTTACTGTAACCCTCGGACCTTCATATAGACGATGAAACACAGAAATTGCATTGGAATTAAATACAAAAGTTACAATGCCGACTTAAGTTCAGGAAGACTGACTCTTCTAACAATCTACGATTTGAGCCCTCCCTGTGAGAGCAGTTTTTGATTCCGATGCTTCCCTGTAGGTTTACTGTATCCCTAGGACCATCTTATTGACGATGGAACACAGAAATTGCATCGGAATTAAATACAGAAGGCACAATGCCGACTTCAGCACAAGAATGCTGACTCTTCTTACTGTCTATGTTTTGAACCTTTCCTGTGAGACCAGTTTTAGATTTCGATGTTCATTTCATTTTTACTGTATCAATTGGATTTTGTCATTGATGATGAAACACAGAAATTGCGTCGGATTAAATACAAAAGGTACAATGCAACTTAAGTACAAGAAGACTGACTCTTATTACTGTCTGTGATCTGAGCCTTTCCTGTGAGACCAGTTTTAGATTCCGATGCTTCACTTCAGGTTTTCTGTATCCCTTGGACCTTCTTACTGACGATGAAACACAGAAATTGCATCAGAATTCAATACAATAGGCACAATGCCGACTTAAGTACAAGAAGACTGACTCTTCTTACGGTCTATGTTTGAACCCTACTTGTGAGACCAGTTATAGATTCCAATGCTTCACTTCCGGGTTACTGTATCGCTTGGACCTTCTTATTGACGATGAAACACAGAAATTGCATCGGAATTAAATACAAAAGGCACAATGCCGTCTTCAGTACAAGAAGACTGACTCTTCTTACTCTCTATGTTTTGAACCTTTCCTGTGAAACCAGTTTTAGATTTCGATGTTCTTTTCAGGTTTACTGTATCCCTCGGACCATCTCATTGATAATGAAACACAGAAATTGCGTCGGAATTAAATACAAAAGGCACAATGCAACTTAAGTACAAGAAGATTGACTCTTCTTAGTGTCTGTGATCTGAGCCTTTCCTGTGAGACCAGTTTTAGATTCCGATGCTTCACTTCAGGTTTTCAGTATCCCTTGGACCTTATTAATGACGATGAAACACCGAAATTGCATCAGAATTAAATACAGGAGGCACAATGCCGACTTAAGTACAAGAAGACTGACACTTTTTACATCCTATGTTTTGAGCCTTTCCTGTGAGACCAGTTTGAGATTCCGATGCTTCACTTCAGGTTTACACTATCCCTTTGACTTCCTTATTGACGATGAAACACAGAAATTCCATCGTGATTAAATACAAAAGGCACAATGCCGACTTCAGTACAAGACGACAGGCTCTTCTTACTGTCTATGTTTTGAACCTTTCCTGTGAGACCAGTTTTAGACTCCGATGCATCACTTCGGGTTCACTGTATCCCTTGGACCTACTTATAGACGATGAAACACAGAAATTGCATCTGAATTAAATACAAAAGGCACAATGCCGACTTTAGTAGAAGAAGACTGACTCTTCTTACTGTCTATGTTTTGAACATTTCCTGTAAGACCCGTTATAGATTCCAATTTTTCACTTCAGGTTTACTGAATCCCTTGGACCTTCTTATTGACGATGAAACTCAGAAATTGCATCGGAATTAAATACAAAATTCACAATGCCGACATACGTTGAAGACGACTGACTCTTCTTACATTCTATAATTTGAACCTTTCCTGTGAGACCAGTTTTAGATTCCGATGCTTCACTTCAGGTTTACTGTAACCCTTGGACCTTCATATTGACGATGAAACACAGAAATTGCATCGGAATTAAATGAAAAAGTTACAATGCCGACTAAAGTTCAGGATGACTGACTCTTCTAACAATCTACGATTTGAGCCCTCCCTGTGAGAGGAGTTTTTGATTCCGATGCTTCCCTGTAGGTTTACTGTATCCCTAGAACCTTCTTATTGACGATGGAACACAGAAATTGCATCGGAATTAAATACAGAAGGCACAATGCCGACTTTAGCACAAGAAGGCTGACTCTTCTTACTGTCTATGTTTTGAACCTTTCCTGTGAGACCAGTTTTAGATTTCGATGTTCATTTCAGGTTTACTGTATCCCTTGGATTTTGTCATTGATGATGAAACACAGAAATTGCGTCGGATTAAATACAAAAGGTACAATGCAACTTAAGTACAAGAAGACTGACTCTTATTACTGTCTGTGATCTGAGCCTTTCCTGTGAGACCAGTTTTAGATTCCCATGCTTCACTTCAGGTTTTCTGTATCCCTGGGACCTTATTATTGACGATGAAACACTAAAATTGCTTCCAAATTAAATTCAAAAGACACAATGCCGACTTAAGTACAAGAAGACTGACTCTTCTTACTGTCTATGATTTGAACCTTTCCTATGAGACCAGTTAAAGATTCCGATGCCTCACTACAGGTTTACTGTATAACTTGGACCTTCTTATTGACGATGAAACACAGAAATTGCATCTGAATTAAATCCAAAAGGCACAATGCCGACTTAAGTACAAGAAGGCTGACTCTTCTTGCATTCTATGATTTGAACCATTCCTGTGAGACCAGTTTTAAATTCCGATGCTTCACTTCAGATTCTGTGTATCATTTGGTCCCCTTGTTGCCGATTAAACACAGATATTGCATCGGAATTAAATACAAACGGCACAATGCCGACTTAAGTACAAGAATACTAACTCTTCTTACTGTCTATGATTTGAAACTTTCCTCTGAGACCAGTTTTAGATTCCGATGCTTCACTTCAGGTTTTCAGTATCCCTTGTACCTTCTTACTGGCGATGATACACAGAAATTGCTTCTGAATTAAATACAAAATGCACAATGCCGACCTAACTACAAGAAGCTTGACTCTTCTCACTGTCTATGTTTTCAACCTTTCCTGTGAGAGCAGTTTTAGATTCCGATGCTTCACTTCAGGTTTACTGTATTCCTTAGACCTTCTTATTGACGATGAAACACAGAAATTGCATCGGAATTAAATACATAATTCACAATGCCGACTTAAGTATAAGAAGGCTGACTCTTCTTACTGTCTGTGATTTGAACCTCTCCTGTGAGACCAGTTATAGATTCCAATGATTCACTTCAGGTTTACTGTATCCCTTGGACCTTCTAATTGACGATGAAAAACAGAAATTGCATCAGAGTTAAACACAAAAGGCACAATGCCGATATAAGTAGAAGAGGTCTGACACTTCTTACATACTATGATTTGTACCTTTCCTGTGAGTACGGTTTTAGATTCCGATGCCTCACTTCAGGTTTACTGCATCCCTTGGACTTTTAAATTGACGATGAAACACAGAAATTGCATCGGAATCGAATACAAAAGGCACAATGCAGACTTAAGTATAAGAAGACTGACTCTTCTTACAGTCTATGATTTGAACCTTTCCTGTGAGACCAGTTATAGATTCCGATGCTTCACTTCAGGTTTACTGTATCCTTTGGACCCTCTAGTTGACGATGAAACACAGAAATTGCATCGGAATTAGATACAAAAGGCACAATGCCGACTTTAGTACTAGATGACTGACTCTTCTTACTGTCTATGCTTTGAACCTTTCCTGTGAGACCAGTTTTAGATTCCGATGTTTAACTTCAGGTTTACTGTATCCCTTGGACCTTCATATGGACGATGAAACACAGAAATTGCATCAGAATTAAATACAAAAGGCACAATGCCAACTTAAGTAAAAGATGACTGACTCTTCTTACTATCTATGTTTTGAGTCTTTCCTGTGAGACCAGTACTACATTTCGATGCTTCACTTCGGGTTTACTGTATCCCTTGGACCTTCTTAATGACGATGAAACACAGAAATTGCATCGGAATTAAATACAAAAGGCACAATGCCGACTTAAGTACAAGAAGACTTACTCTTCTTACTGTCTATGTTTTGAACCTTTCCTGTGAGACCTGTTTCAGATTCCGATGCTTCACTTCAAGTTTACTGTATACCTTGGACCTTCTTATTGACGATGAAACACAGACATTGCATCGGAATTAAATACAAAAGGCAAAATGCCGACTTAAGTACAAGAAGACTGACTCTTTTTACATTCTATGTTTTGAACCTTTCCTGTGAGACCAGTTTTAGATTCCGATGCTTTACATCAGGTTTACAGTATCCCTTTGACTTTCTTATTGACGATGAAACACAGAAATTCCATCGGAATTAAATACAAAAGGCACAATGCCGACTTAAGTCCAAGAAGACTGACTCATCTTACAGTCTATGTTTTGAACCTTTGAAACGTCCCCTTTTGAAGAATTATACATGACTGTGCTTAAACTGACACACAATATTTTGTTAGCGCAACGCAATCTGACTTTCAAAATTCCCTACAAAAGAATGGCCCTGACTATCATTGAACTATACCTTTCACAAATCACTTACCTCACAAAAATCTTCGCTGCTCAGGCTACTGCAATACAGCGAGCGCCACTACTGCCAGCTAAATAAAAGATTCAAACTTGATATCATCATATATAAATATAGCAGTTCATGACAAATTACAAAACTCCGCCATCTCTCTCCCCACATCCACCACTGCTGGCGGCTCACCTCCAACTGCGCATTGCTACGCGCTGTTCACAGCCAGCTGCCTAACACAACAATGGCGAGTATTACAACAATGCAAAGCAGCCACAGACTGCACACAGTACAGCCAGTGATTTTCATACAGAGGTGGCGTTACCAATATAAAAAACCTAAACAGCCTACTTACACTAGTCTTGGTCGAATTAAGACTCATTGATGCGCAGACGTATTATGGAAGTTGGTATGAAATTCGGAGGACGGAAGTAGCAACGTAAAATAAATTGCATTCAATACCAAGATGGTTTTGATTTTTATAAATTAGTAATTCCTGGACGATTGCAAGATTTCGGAGCAGCTACTACTTTTCACGCAGGAATGAAGTAGGAGATTTTTGAAGACCTGGACGCCGCACGAAAGAAGACATGTTAACATGGTACAGGACGAACTCTTATCTACGCCATTTCCCCCTGTTAATCACATTTTGCTATTCTCTGTTCTCTTTCAAATAATTTTTGTAGTGGAAATTGGTTTGACTTTTGCTCAGAAACGCCACAAGGACCACCCCAACAATAGCTTTTCCAAATCACTAAACCGATAACTTTTCTGTAATACGAAGTCCGATTTGCATTTCATTCTTTCCCTTTTTAACGGCATTAACGATTTTAAAACCCCTTTTTATTCACCATTTCTTCTCACATTTTCAACCTTTTCTTCTCTTTTTCTATTTTATTAGCCACTACAGTCATTTAACAAGAAGCTTCACCGAAAGTGTTAATACAATGAACAGCACAAAGAAGCCTTTCGTGGTTTTCCTATGTTCTTTTTTCTCTTTGTAATAAACGGGTCTCAGATGAAAAATTATGCAACATGTCCGGCGAAATGTTGCAGTCAGCCATATTCACTCATAGTCCTCTTTTAACATTTACATTCATCTTCTTAACTTTGCAAATAAAACAATATTCACAAGGTTCCAATACGCATTTATGTAAAGTGCTGTAAACGTCAAACAACGCATCTGGTTTTGTGAATCAGTCCACATATCAATTCCTTCAGCACATGTTTTTTTTTAAAAACTTCCTGAATTTTAGAAGGCCTTATGCTGTTTCAAAATGTATCAACCTGTTATTTGACATGTCTGTTTATGGTAGAGCGACGTAGCGTGGCATCTGAAACGCTTACTTCTCCATAATGTGCCTCTAATTCGTCATGGCCTAGTTCTAGGAAACCTTCACCACAAACAGCATCAACAGGTCTCCTGTCTTTGGCGCATACTGCGAGACATTTACTGTTATAATTTGTTTTATTATTTCCTGTGCTCCTGAAAGAGCTGTACCAGTGTGGACGTCCTTATAGTTGACTTTCTTTAAATGAGTCCTTCCCGATTGGAAACCAACAATGTACAGCAGTTCGTGCGGCACATGCACCCAGTGGACTTAAATTTACTCCTACAGCCAGCAGAAACATATTCCATATTTCTAGATCCTCCTCTTTCTACAGTGTCTATGCATTGGTTTCAGTCTTACTGTCCTTACCTAAGACTCGTTCAAGGCTTCTATGCCCGGCCAAAGTAGGCTACCCAGTTAGGCTCGGCGCGTCTCGCATTTTGCGCTCGCTTACTCGGTCACGAAGGTCCCCCTCTACTGCCGTGTATCTCTGGAAATGTGTCGAGGACTCGACGAATCTGCGACATGCTGACGCGCTGTGGTATTGCGTTCAAAATGTGTACCAACGTGCTGATAATTAAGTGGCCATAATGCAGGTGCGTGGGCTTCAATTAATTTAAAAGTGTTCTGAGTACGGTTCTGCGTCCCGTTTTAAAATAACTGTCACTAAATAAAACCGAGGTTTCCGACACGATTGCAGTGGCTTCCTCCTGTCTGCATGAAGCGACAGCATATAGAAAAAACTGCATGTTAACATGCAGAGATATGGAAATTTCTGCGACCTTGCTTTGGATACCACCGTACTATGGTCTCGAAGAAATCGAGTATGTGGATCTGCTAATGACGGAGACAACGGGTCCTTGCTTTTCTCCGGTGTCAGTGCAACCAACCATGTACTTAAAAGCCAGCAGTACACTAATGTACAACCTGTACAATGCCTTGTCCTCGTTTCCATATGGGCGACGTTCATTGACTGGACATCATAAGGCTTGGGCAACCGTAAGGGTGTATCTCTAAAACTTCCTCAGTTACCTCCATAGCAACTCAGCATCGTAAGTTGTTTTAAATCACATATACGTTCGTGTGAGTGCAATGGTAATCAGCAAGTAACTTCATGCGAGAGACATCATAACAATATTGTCAATTTCCTTGCTTAGTAGTACACAAAAAACATACAAAATAGAGATAGACTTAGAAGAGATTGTAAACTACAGATGAAATTATCAGCAACTCCTTATATGCTTATAAACTGGTACGAAATATCTGATGTACTACTAATGTAATATGGAACTAACTGCATAATACGTACACCCAAAGCCAATAAAATTAAACTTTCTGCAAACAAAGTTATTAATGAAACTTTATTTGCTAGCGATTAGTGAACAAATATCGTCATCAAACAACAGAAAACTGTTACTCCAGCCTATGTCGCATCACTCTTACCGCAACGTCAATCATAAAAAAGGATAAAATGTCGAATGCTCTCTGTATACCAGAGAGGAGCATTACAAGTGGACACGTACTAAGATAACTCAGTTGTTTGAATGCATTTTCACCTTGATGATGGTGATACGTAACCTTTCTTATAATTTTATTTTTGTTACTGAGGATGCCATAATTGTGATACCATACAGACAGCTGTAACAATTCTGTGTTGCATGATAAGGATTCTTTCGATCGAAACTGTATAATATCAAAAAAAAAAAAAGGTTCAAATGGCTCTGAGCACTATGGGACTCAACTGCTGAGGTCATTAGTCCCCTAGAACTTAGAACTAGTTACACCTAACTAACCTAAGGACATCACAGACATCCATGCCCGAGGCAGGATTCGAACCTGCGACCGTAGCGGTCTTGCGGTTCCAGACTGCAGCGCCTTTAACCGCACGGCCACTTCGGCCGGCAAACTGTATAATATCACTTGGGATGAATCTCGAAAGCTTCTGATAGTAATAATGTATGCCATAGTTACAGTAATTATCGAAAGACTTTATGCACGCGATACATGAATTTTTGTCAGCCTTCTGTCTCCTATCGCTTCATTATGAAAGTAAAACGATCTACACAGAAATCACCACTATCTCTTTTGCGGTAAAAGATTTTGGATGTCTACTGGCTGTTCTCTACGTCGTATTTTAATGTGCAGTACACCAAGACATTACTCGGTGTGGTCGGTGATATCGATAAATTACTCATCAGTTTAATCATCACACTGACCAGATTCAATGGATGCTAATATATATTTCTTCCTCTCTTTCATGGTGGATATAGCAAGTATTAATGTGGTGTATTAGTTGTGTGCGTATCTGACGATAAAACCAATAGAGACATTGAACGCCTGTTCCTTTACTGTTCATCTGCTTATATTTACCAGCCTGCATATACGTGAGAGTTTGCCAAGGGTTACTTTTGTTGCCGACTTCTTGGACACTGAAATGGCTGGTAATAGTTCAGTTAGTTAGAGCGCCCTGAGTAAGCCGGGCTCAGCTGTAGCCAAAAACCTACGTGCAGGGCACACGGGTAATCGGTACTTAATTGAAACGATATCCACTAAAGTTCTCAATTTTGTCGTGTGCTACAGAGAGCGTACGTGCATTTAAACAAGCAGTCAAGAATTACTTAACTCGTCTGAAATAGTTGCTCTCCCCCCGCCGTAGACGGCTGCTGGCCCTCGTCAGACCTGCAGTGTCACGGGCTGTCTTCCTGGTGGGCGCCGCGCGTGGCCACAGCTCACAGGGTATAAAGGCACATTTGCATGCCGAGCGTGAGTTTCCTCGGAAACGCGAAATATTAATTAAATAAATAATCAGTGACAAATAAATAAAGCCTATGGCACACAACTGCAGCGCTGTGTCGCTGATAAAACAAAAGCACAATTACGTTACTCTTATGTTTGATTAAAAAACAGAGCTCTGGTTGAAGTGGTGCGAGAAGCACGTATTTTATTTTATTGTCTGGCACACCGCCATATTTCATGTTATAGAAGAATACTGCGAGTTGCAACCACACTAGGCACTCGATTCTGTAAAGAATTTATATTTATAAAAGTAAGTAGGATTATGAACTGTAGGCTTATTCATTGAATATATCTGATTTAACTAACTGTGTAACTTTTTTTATGTTTAGTAGACAATCACCTCTGTACGACGTATTGGCATGGCTGGCAAATTATTGTAATATTGAGATTTAGATTATGAGTCCGCACCTACCGCAGCAGTCTTTGGAAACGATTTAATTACAAAGTCCGATTATTCAGTTTTATTCCACGGTCAACTACGAGTAACATTGCCTTTACGAAAAAGCCATTGTCAAGCGTCTGATACCGAATAATTAAACGTCCACGTTCCAGATAAGCAAATACAATTGCAATCACAATCACCATCATACAGACAGAGTAATTAACAAATTTAAAATAATAACATTTTTTTAATTTATTTTATATTGGCGACCGTGACAGGACAAGCTTATATGTGTGTGATAATGTGTGTTTTTTCTCTTCGTTTCAAGCTGTAATGAGCGGAAATCTATGTGAAAGAAACTGTTAATGCCATTCATTATGCAGCGTATCTATGTAAACGCGATGAACGATTTCCTTGATTAATAACTACGAACATTTAGGTGAGCTATATTCAGCAAAAAACTGAATATGTGAAGTGCATAATTCGTGCATCGTCTAGTGACATTACTACAGTACCCAACTTCAAGATGTTAACTGGATTAAATGGACACTAAGTGCCTGTCCAGAAAACAACACGACGGGTGGAAGAATTTTGGTTGGAACTTCAGGGAATGAAATGTTCTCGAAATGTGATGGACACTCTTACCTGGATTGTCCAAGGATCGACGCCAGCTATGTGCCGTCCGAGGTTCTGCAACCAAGCTTCCACGGAATGTAAAAAACGAACTGCACGTGGACCAATTACTCGACGGGTCATGTCTGATCTGTAATAAGCAATGCTTTTAGTCACAACGAACTGCATCACTACGACTATAATGGAAATGGGAAATGGACACGCTTATGTATTAATCACGTTGTTATACAACGATGTTACTGTGATCAAAAAACTTTCCCACGACGATACTAACCTGTAAAAAAATTATTGTGCAGCGGATGGATATGAACTGTAATAACGACACGATGTGTATAGGTCAACGCACCTGAAAAATACGGACATTTTTCTTTGAAGTATTTCAAAACAATACTATGTAACTAAGAACATTCAACAATCTAAGTTGTATTGTGTTATAACAAATATTGTAAATTTAAAACTAAGTTACCTGTCATAGAATGTAGTCTTCATATGTAATCTTGGTTGAATATTTTCTTTGTGCAACGACTGAAAAACGCGCGCACACGAACAATATGATCTGCAATACTGTGCCGCGTGATCTAACTGTACGATATAACAGCAATGCCGCAGTTACACAGACGCTTCTGCGCATGCGCGCACTCTATCTGCCAACATTAGAACTTTTACGGCGCACCCGCGTCATTCAAACTTTGTATATAATGTGTATAATGTGTAATGTAAGTCATGTAAATAGTTGTAGATAACTTAGATTTTCTTGTGCCTTTAGGTGAATTGCTCGCCTGCAGGTGTGTCTTTTCGCCTCGCAATTCAGGGGGCAATATAAAGGCACATTTGCATGCCGAGCGTGAGGTTCCTCGGAAACGCGAAATATTAATTAAATAAATAATCAGTGACAAATAAATAAAGCCTATGGCACACAACTGCAGCGCTGTGTCGCTGATAAAACAAAAGCACAATTACGTTACTCTTATGTTTGATTAAAAAACAGAGCTCTGGTTGAAGTGGTGTGAGAAGCACGTATTTTATTTTATTGTCTGGCACACCGCCATATTTCATGTTATAGAAGAATACTGCGAGTTGCAACCACACTAGGCACTCGATTCTGTAAAGAATTTATATTTATAAAAGTAAGTAGGATTATGAACTGTAGGCTTATTCATTGAATATATCTGATTTAACTAACTGTGTAACTTTTTTTATGTTTAGTAGACAATCACCTCTGTACGACGTATTGGCATGGCTGGCAAATTATTGTAATATTGAGATTTAGATTATGAGTCCGCACCTACCGCAGCAGTCTTTGGAAACGATTTAATTACGAAGTCCGATTATTCAGTTTTATTCCACGGTCAACTACGAGTAACATTGCCTTTACGAAAAAGCCATTGTCAAGCGTCTGATACCGAATAATTAAACGTCCACGTTCCAGATAAGCAAATACAATTGCAATCACAATCACCATCATACAGATAGAGTAATTAACATATTTAAAATAATAACATTTTTTTTATTTATTTTATTTATTTTATAAGGGGGTGGGGGTCCCTCCACTCCCCGACTGTCGACGCGGGCAGCACGACTTTACTCCTAAAGGAAATTCCTGCAAGTGGGCAGGATGCGACCTCTCCGCCTCTGGTGACACTAATTCAGGGCAGAAACGCGGCGGTAATTCCTTGGAACTCTCGGCCTCTTCCCACCATCTTACTGGCGCCTCGTGATATCGCTTTGCTGGGCAGTATCTCTGCGGTGGTCGATACTTCTTGCGCTGCTCTCGATACTCGACACACCGCAATTTTAATTTTAAACTACAACTTAATCATCCGTATTCCATTTTTATCGTTCGTCAGGTAACATAGATAATATTTACACTGCAACTGGTAGAAAATAAAAATTTGTTGTATGCTTTTAGCGGCAATGTTTGCGACTTCTGGTGCACCACTTGAGATATTTGTGTGTGTGTGTGTGTGTGTGTGTGTGTGTGTGTGTGTGTGTATCTAAGGCAGTTCAAATATCTTCGAGTGGTGTGCCTCCACAACGGTTTCAATGTGCCACATAGTCGTTACCAGGACGGTGCATAATGTCACACTGATATATGGCTACGATTTGCGCTTTGTAGAAATGTGTTGCTACAACAGTAGTATCGCCATGCGTGCTCTACAAATGCTGTGATGCAAGGGAATTCTCTCCTCGCCGGCAGGAAGTCGTATCACCCACGCTCTCCCTCCCTCCCCCCGTCTTCTGCCCAGACTGGTCGAAAAATACCGGCTGCTTCCTTTTCTCCCCCTGGAGATTTATCCGCTACGCAAAGTATGATAACAGCTGGGTAATGAAGTTGAATTTTTGCCTCTCATATTTCCGAGTTATCTTTCCTCCTGGCTTTCAAGCAAATCGCTATTCCAAAGCAGCCTAAGAAGAATTAGTTGAGGTCATCATAAGCAAGTAGTTTATAAGTAGGTGCGTATGAAAATTCACATTGCTCTGTTTGAATGAGTTTTGGTTAGCAAGAAAAAACGATAAAAATGTTCGCCATCCCTTCTGAACGCTTGTCGCGCCATTAGTATTAAAGTTTCGGTTTATCTAGCACGTACACTACTATAGGGTTTAGAGAACTTGCCGAATATTCTTTTTTTGCTTATTGGCCATTACTAGGAAATAATGACCTTATAATGCCCGAAACCTGTTGAGTACTGTAATGCTGTTTAGTCCAAGGATATTCTGACCCTACATTCCAAAATAAAAGGCGGCTGGTACTATCGATACAATTTTTCGTTTTTTTACTTTGGTTTGCTTCGAAACTAATTTTCCACCGCAAGAAATGTAGTACAGCTGTTTTGATAATCTAGAGGCTTAACTAATAAAACAAACAGAGAATTATATCGGTTTACTTCGTTATCGTTGCCACGCGGAAGCGGCACAAAACGGTAACACTGTTATTATATGTCACAGCTCAGCTATAAGAAAGCATATAAACCAATAAAATAATCGTAAAAGTGTGCAGCTGGAGGGCATCAGATGTAATCTAGACGTACCTGTGATGAAATTTTGCTCTGTGTCGTTATTCTTGATTCTGATCAAAGTTTCTGCAGAGAACATAATACTGCACAGTACGAAAGGCTCTATTTCAGTTCCAAGTTCTTCTTTATCATCTTTGTAGGTTCCCTCTGAACAAAAACTTTGTCTTGTTGAGCTTTCTGATACCTGTTGGCTGCCGATATATTTTTAAGTCACTGTTTATGGGCTACGATAAGGCGTTTCATCTAATCGTTATTGGGTAATTGATGAGATTGTCAAATGTTGATATTGAAACGAAATCCCTGTGGATTACACGTTGGCTGAAATCGGGAGGGAGCGTGGTTTTTGAGTACTTTTACTGGAGAGGTGGACTTCAGATACAACATTTTGAAACGTGATATATGTGTTCAACCAAGGTTTTTATTGTTTTTCAAGTGGTCATTAGAGTGCCACGATGCTGAAACAGACTGCCCGACCACAGAAGTAAAGCGGCCAAAGCGGAGGGCTGAAATTTCGTGGGCTGAGAAAGTATGTAATACGAGGGTTGACTGAAAAGTAAAGCCTCGACCTTAGTAACTCTTCAACAGTCGATAGCATTGGTTTGCGTCAGGTACTAGCTTGTACCGTAGCCTCCTCTCTACAGCTCCAGTTGCCGGGAAGCCTTAGCATTGAACGGTTGTGTTGCTACAGTGTAAAGTATGGAACCCTACGCAGACGCCAGGTCAATGCGATTTAAGCAACGTGCAGTCATTCAATTCTTGACAGCAGAAAGTGTCACCACAAAGGATTTTCATCAGAGAATGATAGCAGTTTATGGTGATTGTGTTAATGTGAGCACTGAGCGTCGTTGGGTCCGAAAGGAAAAGGGAAATGTTTTCCTGCAGCATGACAATGCCAAACCACACACTTCCGTGCCACCACAGCAGAACTTCAGAGACTGATTCTCACCAACGTACGGCATCCTCCATACAGTCCAGATTTAGCACCGTCTTTTCCCAATAATGAAAGACAATCTGCGGGGACATCATCATGCTTCTGATGAAGACATTGAGAGAACTGTGAGACCGTGGTTGCGGAAACAGTGTGTCTACTTCTTCCGTGACGGCTTCAGAGAACTTGTTCATCGTTGGCAGAAATGTATCCAATTGGCTGGTGATTATGTGTAAAAGTGAATATTGGTAATTAAAGATCACATTCTAAGGATTATTTCTGCGTTTGATTTATTAATATATTCCCGTCCTACCCAATTAACGAAGGTGGAGGCATTATATTCCATTCAACCCTCGTATTATATCAGAAATCACAAAAACGAGTCCTATTTACAAAGAGCTTCACAGTATGAACCCACTTATCAGTGCAGATCCGCTGGCCTGGCCCACAGTTCGGCTGGGAAGGTTGTCATAAGGCCGTTGTATCCTCTCCCGAGTCAGCCTGGCCCACGGCTGGTGCAACTGGTCCACGATACGCCAGATAATGGCACTGGGCAGGAGTTGACGTTCGAGCTGGTCCAGCATGTGTTCTGTCGAAGAGAGATCTCTGGACCTCGCTGGCCACACGAGTACCCCAATATCACACATGCAGTTCGTAGAGACTAGTGCCATGTGCTGACAGAGACTCGTGTCGTGTGCTGACAAACATTGTGTTGTTGAAAAATGGCATCACGAGAGGTAACATAAGAGTATTTCTGAGCTGTCATCCCCTGGTGTCAAGCATCGGTTGCTCTCACATCAGTGGGCCTCATAAATCAGGATCTTGCATTATTCGAACAGCTGGTGAAACAGAGACGCATAATGAGGTCCATTTCAAACTCTGTCAGGTATTTATAACGTTGCGTCACAGGAATACGGGTCGCCACTGAGTTGTTGACAGTGATCACTGAAAATCTGACACCTGTTCACGCTTTTTATATGAAGTACGAGGCATAGTAACAACAGTAAACACCGGGAGCACTCATACAGTCTGGTGGACATTCTGCCTGCCGTAGATTATTGCAACTCTACACATTTACACACCCACCAACGGTTGTGTACGTTTAGGAAACTACAGTGACAACCGACCATGTCTTCTGTGTGCTTCACGTCTTTTTTGGTCAGGGAATGTAGAATTTTTGTGGAGTGCTTCGTGCACTACAGGTAATGAATGGAAAGTGGTTTGTTTTAGGGCGCAAAAACAGCTAGGGTCATACGCGGTCTTGTCAAAACGGTACAACACGGAGACAAAGAGAGAACATAAAAACGACTACTCGTCAATCTCAATAAACGAAAGAGATGACAGTTAAAAACAGGCGCGTGGAGATTGGTCTATAAGACACGGCATAGAGAAACGGGGGTCCAGAACTAAAAATTAAATGTCCTTCGCCATATTGCTACGGCTGATAAAAAGTAAATCGCGGTCGACAGCCCGCGCGTCTTTCCCTAAAACGGTCGATAACTCTGACGGTCCTCCATTCCCTGACGGAATGCTCTTTTTTTAATCACTTACGTTCTCGTTTGTGTTTGCCTTCTAAGATTGGGCACAAAGTGGTGCAGGAGCATCACTTAACAAGTGGCGACGGTTAAAATGACAGTGCCCAATAAGGGACCTCGTTAAAATTGTCTGCTCACGGGGTGAGCGAGGAGAAGAGGTCGCCCAAGCCGCTGAGAGAGGCTTAATAACTCGGAGCTCGTTCCCACGAAGGGAGGACCAGTAGTGATATCGAGGTGACACGACCTGCTTACAGACGGCAACACAGAGGTCATCGGAGGGAATGGAAGAACTAGCGGGCTGAGGTAAGAGGACTGCAGCCTCGGCAGCACCATCAGCAGCCTCGTTTCCTGTCAGACCGTCGTGACCAGGAACCCACAGAAACATCACAGTGGCTCCATAAAGAGTGAGCACGTGACAGCTTTCCCGGACGCGTTGCATTAAGGAATGGATGGTGTACAGCAGATGGCGCAATTGAAAAGGCTGTGTCGTCGGATGTACTGGGTGGCTTGATACAGGGCGAAGAGCTCTGCTGTAAATACTGGGCAGTGTTCTGGAAGTCAATACCGACAAACGTCGGCGCGTATGATCGAGGCACACCCGACACTACGTTCAGTCCGACAGCCATAAGTGTACACAGAGGTACTATCGCTAAGATCCATGTGAAGGTCTCGGAACTGAAGGCGATAGAGCGAGGATGGAGTAGTGTCATTAGAAAGCGAATGAAGGCCAAGGTGAATACGAAGCCAAGGTGGTAAAGGGTTCACAACAGAAAGTTGCAGGTAGCTTGAAGTCAATCTGCCGGAACAAGAGCCGAAAGCGAACTCCAGCACGTAACAGAGAAAAGGGACGCGCCCTTACTGTCGATCAAAGGAGTCATCGAAAAAGGAGGAACAGGATAGGTGGCCACGCATGGCAGACAAACGACATGCATATCTGCTGAGGAGAAAGTCATGGCGGTAGGACAGCGGTAGTTCGGCAGCTTCTGCATACAGTCTCTCAACCGAGCTAGTGCAAAAGGCGCCAGTTGCCAAATGGATGCAACGATGGTGGATAGTACTAAGACAGCGTAAGAGGGACGGACGTGCAGATGCATAAACGAAACATCCATAGTCTAGTCTCGAGCAGACAAGGGACTAGTAAAAATGGAGGCGGGTGGTTCTATCGGCTCCCCAGGACGTACCACTGTGGACACTGAGAGTCGGCGTACAGCGGGCTGCAGGTGAGGCACGTGGGAGGACAAAGAAAGTTTCCTATCGAGCATGAGCCCCAGGAATTTCGTAGCTTTAACGAACGGAATACCAACAGGCCTAAGATTTAAAGACGGTGGAAAAAACCAATTCCGCCACCACAAATTCATACAAACGATTTTGTCAACTGTGTATGAATGCGTGGTTTGGCGGCGATATGAATTGATAAAATTTTCTCCGGCTTCCAGCCACGTCAGGTGCTTAAGAAACAAAAGGCATTGTCGATGCTCAGACATCGCTGAAGACGCTGCGCAAACAGACAAGTCCGTGGGGAACTGCAAGAGATAGCAAAATCGTCAACGGAAAGGAATCCAGAGATTCCTGCTGGGAGGCAGGCCATTGCAGGGTTAACTGCGAAAGCAAAGAGGACGACGCTAAAGACAGAACCTTGAGGCACGCCGTTTTTCTCGATAAGGTCTCTGTGGTGTCACCGCCGGACACCACACTTGCTAGGTGGTAGTTTTAAATCGGCCGCGGTCCATTAGTACATGTCGGACCCGCGTGTCGCCACTGTGTGATTGCAGACCGAGCGCCACCACAAGGCAGGTCTCGAGATACCGGATAGCACTCACCCCAGTTGTACGGACGACGTAGCTAGCGATGCACACTGACGAAGCCTCGCTCATTTGCAGAGCAGATAGTTAGAATAGCCTTCAGCTAAGTCAATGGCTACGACCTAGCAAGGCGCCATTAGCAGTATATTGTCTGAAACTATAGAGTCTCACTTGTATCGTCAATAGCGATGTACCAAGGATGGATTAAAGTTAAGTATTCCAGAAGCTACGTACTTTTCTTTATAGCATTCATTACGTATCCTGTTTCAGACATCATGCCCATCTGCGTGAGCTTAGTGCGTGCCTTTCGGCTACTTCCGTGGCGTGGCTGTCTTGCTACGCCACAACAGTTGGCGACGACGATTAAAACGATTTTCTTCTTTATCCTTACTTGATTTACTTGTGTCATGGCTTCGCCGGATGTACTGTCCGAATTTTATCGCTTGCAGAAACAGCAGACGCAGGCGTTATTGGATGCCCTTGGACAGCTTGTCCAGGGTCAACGTGCACTGCACACCGATGCGGCCGCCGCCGCTTCATCGCTACCGCAGCCACAACACGCAGTTGCACCCCCATTCCGTAATTTTCAAGCGGAGGTGGAAACATGGACGGAGTGGTCACGCCAGTTTGGATTTCATCTCGCCGCCTACAGAATTCAAGG
The DNA here is from genome assembly GCF_021461395.2 of Schistocerca americana. Classification (NCBI taxonomy): domain Eukaryota; kingdom Metazoa; phylum Arthropoda; class Insecta; order Orthoptera; family Acrididae; genus Schistocerca; species Schistocerca americana. The sequence continues at coordinate 594,527,090 of NC_060124.1, read as the reverse complement.
TAACGAGCGGCAGCCTCATTTATTGTCGTGTGTAGGGGTGCAAACGTACCGTGTGATAGTGAAATTATTTCCCCGACGCGACGTAGCAACTCTGTCCTACGAAGAAATTTTGTCTGCTGTAGATGCCTATTTCAAGGAAACAGTTAATGTAGTTGCCAAAAGGTATACTTACTTTCGTACGAAACGTACGGCCGGTCAGACTAATAGGGAGTGGGTTGCAACATTGCAAGGCCTTACAAGGGATTGTGCTTTTGAGTGTGAATGTGGACTCCCTTATTAAGATACAATGGTACGTGATGCAATAGCACAGAACGTTTCTGATGTTCGCATACGGGAACAGATTTTGAAACTCGTCAATCCCTCCCTTCACCAAGTGATAGACATATTGGATAGACAAGACACGCTTGACTTTGCTCAGGAATCTTTTGCAACTTCGCCAGCCGTGTGTCACATTAACCGGCCCGCCGGGCGAGCTGCACGGAACAAAAACAGCCCTCGCGCTCGTCCGCGCAGCTGCCACCTAGCTCTCCACGTGTGCCGCGCAAGCATACAAATGCAGTGAAATCATGCCCGCGGTGTGCAACTAGACATTCGCATGACAATTGCCCGTCACGCCAAGCTATTTGTTTTTACTGTAATAAAAAAGGACATGTTCAAAGTGTTTGCCAGAAAAAGCTCAGTTCAGACACTCTTAATCATTCCAGGCCCTTTGCTTCGTGCCGGAATCGGACCAAGGACATTCAGGCTCGTGGACCTTCACCCATGGACATTCATGTAGTTAATTCCACTTCGTCCAGTGCCACTGTCTCTAACAGTGACTGTGTTCATCCCACACAAAGTGTGCGTCGACGTCGCCGGAAATCACGTCAATTAGCAAGTGATGCTGTACCTGTATCAGTTCAAATTGCACGAGACAGTCGCTCTTGTCGTCAGCAGGACAATAAACTTCTTGTAGATTTGGACTTTAATGGCAAGGTCATACCATTCCAGCTCGATACTGGAGCTGCAGTTTCATTGCTCAATCATGACACGTACAAACAACTGGGCAAACCTCCGTTGCGTGCCGCAAATGTTCAGTTAAATAGTTATTCAGGTCAGAATATCCCTGTGTTAGGACAGTGCACTCTTCTTGTAACATACAAGGGACAAACAAAACTTGTGTCATTTTACGTTCTTCGTTCTTCTACTGCAGTGAACTTGTTTGGTTTAGATTTATTTTAGTTGTTTAACATGTCTATAGTAAATCAGGTCCTATCCGTGAATCAGACTGTGCCTTCAGACAGTGTTTCTCGTCTATGTGAAGAATTTGCAGACATTTTTGCACCGGGCTTAGGTTGCGCTAAAAAACTATGAAGCACATTTGGAACTGAAAGTCAACGCGCAACCGAAATTTTTTAGAGCGCGCAATGTTCCTCACGCATTGCGTGATGAGGTCGCAAGAACATTACACGATTTAGAATCACAAGGTGTGAGTGAATGTGCGCAATGCCTCTTCCATTTCAGCTCCGCTTCATCGCTTACGCCGTACAGGTGTTCCGTTCGTCTGGACGACGGACTGGGACCGCGCTTTGCGCCATTTGAAATCGGCGTTGCTTTCAAATACTTGCCTTACGCCATTCGATCCCCAGAAACCCCTTTTGTTGATGGTAGATGCATCGGATTTCGGGATCGGTGCTGTGCTTGCGCATAAAGATTGATCGCATGATCGCCGTATTGCCTTTGCGTCCAAATTGCTCTCATCTGCGCAAAGAAATTATTCACAGATAGAGAAAGAAGCTTTGGCTCTCGTGTTTGGTGTTACTAAGTTCCATGATTTCTTGTATGGTCGTCACTTTACCATCATCACAGACCACAAACCTTTGACGTCGCTTTTTCATCCGAACAAGCCTGTCCCTCCACGTACAGCGCAGAAATTCATTCGCTGGTCTATTTTCCTCTCGCAGTACCGCTACGATATCTTGTATCGGTCCACTGCTTAGCACGGAAACGCCGATGCGTTGTTCCGTTTGCCTGTTGCTGAGGATAGAGCATTCGATTCCTCCAAACTTGCTTGCATGTTCATTGATTCGGAAACCGATGAAGTGGTCGAATCGTTTCCGATTGATTTTCGCCGTGTAGCTACAGCCACAGCTGCTGACCCGGTCCTTGCTACCGTTTTGCGTTTTGTTGCTACGTAATGGCCCTTGTCAAAGTCACGGATCAAGGATCCGTTGGTTCGCCGATTTTTTGCTCATAAGGAGAGACTTTTTGTACAACGTGGTGTTTTGTTGTTGCGTTCTGATAATGATCAGTCCAGAGTCGTGGTCCCACGTTCGTTCGTTACAGTCCTCTGTCTTACGGCTTCTTCACCAAGGACATTGGGGTATAGTGCGAACGAAACAACTTGCTCGTCAGCACTGTACTTGGTTCGGAATCGATGCTGCGATTACGAATATGTGTCCTTCTTGCATGGCGTGTGCCGAACAACAATCCGCACCGCCGCGGAAAGTCTTTGCATGGCCAAAAGCCACTTCCCCTTGGCAACGCTTGCACATCGATTTTGCTGGTCCATTCTGGAATGCTCGATGGTTGGTTCTGGTAGATGCCTTCAGTAATTTTCCTTTTGTTGTCCGGATGTCTTCCACGACGTCATCTGCCACCATCCAAGCGTTGTCTGCTATCTTTTGCATTGAAGGTCTTCTGCGGACTATTGTTTCCGACAATGGCCCACAATTCATGTCCGCAGAATTTCAGTCATTCTGCACGGCCAATGGTATTCAACATCTGACATCCGCGCCGTTTTCGCCTCAGTCAAACGGTGCCGCTTAAAGATTGGTCCGGACTTTCAAGTCACAGATGTTGAAGCTAAAAGAGTCGCATTCTCAGGAGGACGCGTTGTTGCTCTTTTTGTCTTCGTATCGCTCTCAGCCCCGAGATGGTCGCTCGCCGGCTGAGTTGCTCCACGGTCGTCCTCATCGAACCTTGATGTCTTTGCTGCATCCGCCGCATCAGGTTCCTGTGCAGCGGTAGACTCCTGCTTTTGCTCCAGGCGACGTTGTATTCTATCGCAACTATCGCGGTTCACGGCGTTGGCTCGCAGGGCGCATTCTTCGCTGCCCCGGCTGCGCGATGTATTTGGTTTTGGGGGCCTCTGGTGAGGTGCGTCGGCATCTCAATCACCTGCGCCTCTGTCGTCGCCCGGGTTCTGCCGCTCCCCGTCTGCTTTCAGCGACGGTGCCGGCCGGTCAGCGCCCTGGGGACCCATCTACTGGCTCGCCTCATCCCCAGGTGTTACCGACGATGCCTTCCATTTTGCCCCATGGCGACGCGCCGCTGCCGCCTCCGCTGCCGCCGCCGCCGCTTGTTCTCCCGCCGGCGAGGCCCGCGGTAGACGCTTCGCTGCAGCCGCCAGGCGCCTCCCTGGGTCACGCGCCGCCGATCACTTCCCGTGACCAGCTGTCCTCCGCCATGGAACTCTTGCCTGCTCCGGACCACATGGAGTCTTCGCGCGTCGGGTACCCCGACGCAATGGAGGTCGACCCTTCGGCCCCTCCTGTCTCTTTACGGGCGCATACACCGCATGTTGACGTGCACCCTGGACTAGGTTTTCAGGCGTTTCCTAGCTCCCCTCGGACCGAATGGCCGGGTGCGGGTGTATAAAATAAATTAAATAAATAAATAAATAAAAATATATTGTTATTTAGATACTGATTATTCTATCTGTATGATGGTGATTGTGATTGCAATTGTATTTGCTTATCTGGAACGTGGACGTTTAATTATTCGATATCAGACGCTTGACAATGGCTTTTTCGTAAAGGCAATGTTACTCGTAGTTGACCGTGGAATCAAACTGAATAATCGGACTTCGTAATTAAATCGTTTCCAAAGACTGCTGCGGTAGGTGCGGACTCATAATCTAAATCTCAATATTACAATAATTTGCCAGCCATGCCAATACGTCGTACAGAGGTGATTGTCTACTAAACATAAAAAAAGTTACACAGTTAGTTAAATCAGATATATTCAATGAATAAGCCTACAGTTCATAATCCTAGTTACTTTTATAAATATAATTCTTTACAGAATCGAGTGCCTAGTGTGGTTGCAACTCGCAGTATTCTTCTATAACATGAAATATGGCGGTGTGCCAGACAAAAAAAAAAAAATACGTGCTTCTCGCACCACTTCAACCTGAGCTTTCCCCTTCTTAATCAAACATAAGAGTAACGTAATTGTGCTTTTGTTTTATCAGCGACACAGCGCTGCAGTTGTGTGCCATAGGCTTTATTTATTTGTCACTGATTATTTATTTAATTAATATTTCGCGTTTCCGAGGAAACTCACGCTCGGCATGCAAGTGTGCCTTTATATTGCCCCCTGAATTGCGAGGCGAAAGGACATACCTGCAGGCGAGCAATTCACCTAAAGGCACAAGAAAATCTAAGTTATCTACAACTATTTACATGACTTACATTACACATTATACACATTATATACAAAGTTTGAATGACGCGGGTGCGCCGTAAAAGTTCTAATGTTGGCAGATAGAGTGCGCGCATGCGCAGAAGCGTCTGTGTAACTGCGGCATTGCTGTTATATCGTACAGTTAGATCACGCGGCACAGTATTGCAGATCATATTGTTCGTGTGCGCGCGTTTTTCAGTCGTTGCACAAAGAAAATATTCAACCAAGATTACATATGAAGACTACATTCTATGACAGGTAACTTAGTTTTAAATTTACAATATTTGTTATAACACAATACAACTTAGATTGTTGTATGTTCTTAGTTACATAGTAATGTTTTGAAATACTTCAAAGAAAAATGTCCGTATTTTTCAGGTGCGTTGACCTATACACATCGTGTCGTTATTACAGTTCATATTCATCCGCTGCACAATAATTTTTTACAGGTTAGTATCGTCGTGGGAAAGTTTTTTGATCACAGTAACATCGTTGTATAACAACGTGATTAATACATAAGCGTGTCCATTTCTCATTTCCATTATAGTCGTAGTGATGCAGTTCGTTGTGACTAAAAGCATTGCTTATTACAGATCAGACGTGACCCGTCAAGTAATTGGTCCACGTGCAGTTCGTTTTTTACATTCCGTGGAAGCTTGGTTGCAGAACCTCGGACGGCACATAGCTGGCGTCGATCCTTGGACAGTCCAGGTAAGAGTGTCCGTCACATTTCGAGAACATTTCATTCCCTGAAGTTCCAACCAAAATTCTTCCACCCGTCGTGTTGTTTTCTGGACAGGCACTTAGTGTCCATTTAATCCAGTTAACATCTTGAAGTTGGGTACTGTAGTAATGTCACTAGACGATGCACGAATTATGCACTTCACATTTTCAGTTTTTGGCTGAATATAGCTCACCTAAATGTTCGTAGTTATTAATCAAGGAAATCGTTCATCGCGTTCACATAGATACGCTGCATAATGAATGGCATTAACAGTTTCTTTCACATAGGTTTCCACGTAGTTGCAGAGTTAGTAATGTTCGTTAATGTCCGTGAACAGTGGTTCACTATGCAATGTCTTTTTGGCACTCGTTCTGTTCAAATTTTTACATAGTAACAGTTACACTATACATCAGTTAAAAAAATAAGTAATTATACATACACAAGTCACATATTTTCTTAGCATAAACATAATATAGTTGCACATAAACATGTTTACATCATCATTACATCGCTATAGGTTATTACATTGTGTCACATTTGATTTCATGAATTGCAGATATTTACATCCTCTTTAGCGGTTTTGCTGGGATATTATCGATGTTTTTTGTGATGTCATCTGAAATTAAGATAGGTTAGACACAACATTCATTACATCAGTAGGCAAGACCAGGCGTTTTCAATACTCAATAAATATTCAAAATAGTAAGAGAGAGAAAATGTTCGATTCCTCGCGTTTTGTGCGTGTGTGTAGAGTGTCTGCGTGGCCTTGACTACTGATAGATGCTTTTCGTGTTGAGAGATGTGCGTCTAATCTATTTCTCAAAGTAAAAGATCGCTTCACAGATGACGTCTGTCAGTTCGTCAGGTGTCACACTAAGTCAGTGGTACCTTCAGTAACAAATGTTCCGTGAAAAATTAATATGTCATCCACTGCTACGTAATCATAAATTTTACTTTAATATTCCGTCTTTCAGGTGGAGGCGCGCGCTGAAAGAAGAGTTCTTCTGTCTTCAACTGCGTCACTGGAACCGCTGAAATGAAAATTTCTATACTACTTATTATCTGTGTTGTAACAACAGAGTTTTTCGAGTTGCTTAGCAATATTTTGATGGGTATGACCCTGACATTATTCAGCATGAAATGCTCTAAGATCTCGGTGTGCGTATAGCCCAATAATTTTGTTAGTTCTAGGATGTTCTAACAGATACGCACCAGGATGCGGTATGTTAACAATTATATAAGGTCCTTCATATAGCAGACGCCACTTAGCGTTGCGTCGTTTGAGTGCTACAGATTTATGATGAGTACGAAGTAGTACAAGCATTCCTACCTCGAATTTTTGTTTTCTTTTTATTATGTTTCTGTGATGTTTGTTTCGTATTTGTGCGTGATGTGTCAATGTAGTCAATACTTCTTTTATTTTCTGTTCAGGTGTGATTTCCTTGTCTGACACTTAGGTAATGGTTCTATCCACTGATCGTTCTGTTTGCAATTGAACATGATCTCGTTAGGTGTGTAATTCGTATCGTAAATATTTAAGTTATTGTGTACGTCTTCGAAAAGACTTAGGTAGGACACGCAATTAGTATGTTTTGATGAAATATAGGTCCTCATGAAACGATTTAATTCTCGGAAAAGTCTCTCAGTCGCGTTACATTGTGGACTAAACCTCGAAATAAATATACTTTTGATGTTATTGTCCTTCAAGAAATTTCTCCATTTGTACCCAGAGTAGTATGCTGCATTATCTGATAGAATTGCTTTAGGCTTTCCCACGCGCGTCAGGTAATCACTTGAGAATCTGCGTATTACAGCATTTGCAGTGGCGGATTTTAAAGCATAAAGTTTTACATGTTTAGAAAATATATCGTAAAAAGCTAAGATATATTTGACGCCTCCAGAGCTTGCTGGATGCGGTCCACTGATGTCAGTACACAGAATTTCCAGGGGTTTACTGGGTAAAATAGAATGTAAATCTGTTTTTGTGGATAAATTCTGAGGTTTTGATTTTTGACATATGACACATGTTTTTAGTTCCCTGTAAATTTTTCTTCTCATATTGCTAAAATAACAGTATGTGCTGAGCTTTGCCAAACACTTTTTCGTCCCATAATGACCCCAAACTAAGTGTGTGTGCCAAATTAGATTACGTTCAGACTCTTTGGGAATCCATACACACCAGTTAGTAGCATTTGGATGTCGGCGGTAAAATAACACATCATTGTGTAACTTGTAATACTTAGTCAAAGGATGATTGTGTTTTTCTACCAGTAATGTTATTATCTTATACCAGTGAGGATCAGATTTTTGTAATTTAGCCATGTTTCTGCACATATCAATATAATATTGGTGATACTGCTTGTCTTGCATTAAGAGAATCCTGTAGTCATTTATATTTTCTAAGTCACTGTTGGTATCATTCATACCTTGTGGAAGTCTAGACAAAGTGTCTGCAATGGTGTTGTCCTTACCTCTTATGTACTTAATTTCAAAAGAGTAGTTCTGAAGTGTAACTGCCCATCGTGATAGTCTAGGATGTACAAGTTTACAAGTTAACAAAAATGTCAGGGCCTGGTGATCGGTGTAAATTACCGTATGTTTTCCAAATAAATAATAATTGAATTTCTTGAATGCCCATACTATGGAAAGTGTTTCTAACTCAGTAGTGGAGTATGTACGCTCACATTCAGTTAGAGTGCGACTCGCAAACCCAATAATTCTTATCTGTTCCTCCTCTTTATTCTTTACAACTTGAAATAAGCAACAGCCCAAGCCAGTACGTGAAGCGTCACAAGTCATACAAAAATCTAAATTGAAATCTGGATGGCTCAATATGTTAGCATTCACTAAAGCATGTTTAATTGTATTAAAGTCATTCTGGCACTGTTCCGACCAGATCCAAACTTGATTCTTTCTGAGTAGATTTAGCAGATGTTTACTGTTCAAAAGTGGTTGTGGCAAAAAACGTCTGAAAAATGAACATAGCCCAAGGAATGATTTTAACTGCTTTTTAGTTCGAGGGCTAGGAAAGTTTCTGATAGCATCTAATTTACTGGGATCCGGACGTATGCCCTGTGAATTAATGATATGTCCTAAATACTTTATCTCACTGCAACCAAATTTTGATTTTCTTAGGTTGGCTGTGACTCCAGCTTGTGCAAATTTTTCTAAAATTCTTTGAAGAGTGTCAACGTGTTCATTCCAAGATTGTGTAGCTATCAGTATATCATCTACATAGTGTGTGACTGTCTCAACTAAATCGTCGCCAAGCACGGTATCCAGGGCTGTAATGAATACCCCCGAGCTGACATTCAGTCCGAAGGGTAGAACACAAAACTGATAGGTTCGCCCCCCAAACATAAATGCAGTATATTTCCGAGAATCAGGAGTGATACCCACCTGCCAAAACGAATTAGCGAGATCTATTGTGGAAAAATATTTTGCATCTAGAAATTTCTGTAATTGCTCTTCTAAATTTTCAGGTTTTGTGTGAACCGGTAAAATTATTTCATTAATAGCTCGTGCGTCTAACACTAACCTAATGCTTCCATTTGATTTTTTGACAACAAGTAGAGGACTACAATAAGGTGAGGTGGATGGTTCAATGACCTTCCAGTCTAACATTTGTTTTAATTCTTGCCACACAGCAGGTCGTTGAGATAACGGTACGTTATATGTCTTATGGTAGAAGATCTTGTGAGGCTTAACTTCAATCTTGTACACATACATGTTGATAACACCTAATCGTTTGGTAAAAACTTGTAAATATTTGGATAACACTTCCTGTAGTTTTATACGTTCATGTACACTGAGAGCTGTAGCTTCACTTATCTTATGATCAAGCAATGTTTTCAAGTCCATTAGCTCTGTGTCAGATGAGTGTGTTTGCATGTCTTGAATGTCATTGTCAAGTACTAACTGAACCTTGTACCCTGTACAGTGTTTGTCATGCTTTAGAGTTCTCCTGTCCAAATCAATAATAATTACACTGCCTTTATCATTTAAAATACATTTACCTTTGGAGAAGTCTATAATGCAGTCCTTCTCGCTCATAATATCTATTCCTAATATGCAATTTGTCACAAGGTTTTGTACAACCAGGAATGGCCATTGTACGGTTCCATTACCTATTTTAACGTTTACAAAAACTTGCTTCGTAACCCTACATGACTTATTACCTAGTGCAGTAGTTATTTTACAGTTTTGGGCAGGAAACTCAGGCACAGGTTCCAATTCACACATCTTTTTATAGAAATTAAAAGACAAAACGCTCACAGCTGCACCTGTATCTAGGATAATAGTAGTTGGAATCCCACCTACTACACCAGTAGTAGATGCTAAAACAATTTCATTTGTGTTTAAACGACATTGTGTACTGTCTTGTAAAAGTTCATCTGATATATTGTTATTGTGGTTGTATCTTATAAATAAAACAGGTAGTTTTTGTTTAGAATTACTTGGCATATCATTATTCTGTTGTTCAAGTGTGGTGTCAAATAACTGATTAACATTGAAGTCGCCCCCCAAGAATTCTTCAGCCACGACCTGGGGCAAAGTAGTGACTGTTTCTAGTTTGTTGGATTAGCATTTGTACTAGGTACTGACACAGATTGAGGTTGTGCATCAGGTGTCATTTCTATTATATTCACATTCGGATATTGCCTATTATGATCTCCAAACTTTTGCGGTTGTTGTTGCTGTTGCGCATTATAACTTACCTGTCGGTCGTAAGGTATGCTCCTATTTTGTCCTGGTGGCTGCTGTGGTAAAGCAGAGTTTGAATAAAAGTACTGATCGTTACGAGTCCAACCTTGATGCTGTCTTGGCTCGTAGTTATTATTATTTCTATTTCTGTTTGTGTTTTTGTTATTACCTTTGTATCCGTTGTTACCGTTGTTGTTATTACCGCGGTGCCTTTTGTATGGATTGCCGCATTAAATGTTATTACTGTTGTAACTATTGTTTGTATTGGAATACGCGTGTTGATTTTGATTTCCGTATTGAGACGGCATGTGAGTTTGCTATTTTTGCTGTACCGCGTATCCAACTGTGGGCGCGCCAGAACTGAGTTGGCAAGCCTGCATGTTTTGCATACCACTAGTGTAAACATTGTGGCTGCTGTTTTGCCGCGCGAAGCGCTGATCTTCAAGTAACATGTCAACCGAATCTAAGTCTGTTAAAAAATAATCTGAATCGTCATCCAGGATATGTAGGAGTTTTTCTTTAATGTTGAAAGGCAATTTGGCCTTCAACGCACGGAGTATATCACGCGTTGCGACTGGTTCGTCTAAAAAATGTCCCATGTTCAAGTATTTTTCAAAATATCTGCGTAAGTTACCATTTTTACTGTTAAAAGTTTCAGGTTCTAAAATTTGTCTTCTGAGTCGCTCCTGGACGGATTGCGACCAGAATTTGTTCAGAAAAGCACGCTCAAACTCACTGTACGTGGTACATACGTCAGCTTGACTGTATGCCCAGACAGCTGCATCGCCTTGGATGTAACCAACAATATATGAAATCTTTTTCCGGTCACTCCAAGTGCGTGGAAACGCGTTACTAAAAGATTTAAGAAAAATCACCGGATGAATGGTTCGTTTTTCTGGGATAAAAATCTGAAATTGCCTGTGTTTCATTAAGCTTTCATCTTCCTTCGCATTGTGATATGGATTTATTCCACTGTAATTACTGGTATGTTCAGCTGGCGAGTAATTACGATAATGTTGCTGTGGTTTACCATGATAATAGCTTGTGTTTGTGTTTCCACATCGTGGTATGTGTTGTAGTTGTGGTGTGTTTTGTTCTTGTGTATTTGTCGTGTGCGGAATGTGTGTATCATACTCGAATGTATATTGGTTTCTGAACTGTACATTTTGACTGATATTTTCGTTACATTCAGACTGTAGTTGATCGGTGAATTGTCTCATGGGTGCAGTGACGGATTGTACTGCGTCACTGATCAGCTGTTTGTTATTAGTAATGTATTGCGCTACGGAGTCGTGCACAATTGTTGGTAAATTTTCACGTAAGCATCTATCAAAATGTTTGTCTTTGTTCTCAACCCAATCATGAAATTCTTTATTAATATTTTGAAAATGAGCTGTGGCATCTGATTGTAAGATGTCAGTCAGGTGTTGTTCAACATTGTCAAATTTATTCTGTACGTCAGTAATTCGTTTTTCAAGATTGTCATGTACTGAAGGATATGTTTGAATTTGTTCAGTAAGAACTTCACACGTGACATTAAGGTTTTTTACTTGTGTCTGTAAAAGTGCTACGTCAGTTGTAGTCTTTTCTTGTCTCGTATTAAGCTGGGAAAATTTAGTACTTAGTTCAGTCATCTGTTTGGTCAGTGTGGCGTCTATAAGTTCCACACGATTACATAAAGTGTCATTACCTATCTTGATTGCTATGAGATCAGATTTGATTTCGTCATTTTGTGTTTTTAACTGTTCATTTTGTATCTCTAATTGTGCCTTTAAGGTTGCCATGTTTTCGGCGTTCTGTTTCCTTATGGTTGCCATATTTTCTGCGTTTTGTTTCACTAGCATTTGTAACATGTCGGCAATGTTTACCGTTTGCAAGGTCTCTGCCCCCGCCGCGTCATTAGACGTGACGTCATGCATTAACATGGGCTCTGATTGAGATTTTGAAATTTTTGTAGTGGACGGCTTATTGTCAAAATTTTCGTCAACACTTGCGTCAATGTTTGATGAATCGTCACTACCGGTTGCTGTCGTAAAGTCATTTTCTAACACTTGTCTTACGTCCGAGTCGGATTGCGCCTGAATAGTACGTCCTTGCTGTTCCATTTTTGCGTATTGTTTTCTAGTTATTACCATGCCACACGTGATATATGTTTCAAGAAAATTTTTGACACTGATTTTAAAATAAAATGTAGTTGAGCATGAATCGCTCGTAGCAACAATGGCTGTCTGTTAATTTAAAAATATAAACTGAATTTGAGATTATTGGTAATGGCTGCCGGCCATGTTACATGATATCGTACAGAAGTCGGCCATATTGTACACTCGTGTATTGGTATTGTTGCATACGTTATTGTTTAGGGAAAAGTACTGAGAATGAAATTTATCACTGAAACTGTTATGCGGAAAAGAAACACTACAGAATTTACTGAAAAGCTAATACACTGAATTATACGTCTGGTCAAGCCTGCTAATGCAAAGATGCTGCGTCTTACCTTATTTTGCTGGAAGTTTCATTTCGTCTTCCCGCAAAATTTCAGAATTGGAAAATATCTTCAGATTTTGTTATCTCTCATACATTGACGTCCAGGTCCAGAAAGTTGATTTTTTACATGAAACAAAGAGAACAATGTAACAAATGACAAAATAACAAGTCCGACACGCAGTCGCCAATATAAAATAAATAAAATAAATAAATAAATAAAAATATATTGTTATTTAAAATATGTTAATTATTCTATCTGTATGATGGTGATTGTGATTGCAATTGTATTTGCTTATCTGGAAAGTGGACGTTTAATTATTCGATATCAGACGCTTGACAATGGCTTTTTCGTAAAGGCAATGTTACTCGTAGTTGACCGTGAAATAAAACTGAATAATCGGACTTCCTAATTAAATCGTTTCCAAAGACTGCTGCGGTAGGTGCGGACTCATAATCTAAATCTCAATATTACAATAATTTGCCAGCCATGCCAATACGTCGAACAGAGGTGATTGTCTACTAAACATAAAAAAAGTTACACAGTTAGTTAAATCAGATATATTCAATGAATAAGCCTACAGTTCATAATCCTACTTACTTTTATAAATATAATTCTTTACAGAATCGAGTGCCTAGTGTGGTTGCAACTCGCAGTATTCTTCTATAACATGAAATATGGCGGTGTGCCAGACAAAAAAAAAAATACGTGCTTCTCGCACCACTTCAACCTGAGCTCTCCCCTTCTTAATCAAACATAAGAGTAACGTAATTGTGCTTTTGTTTTATCAGCGACACAGCGCTGCAGTTGTGTGCCATAGGCTTTATTTATTTGTCACTGATTATTTATTTAATTAATATTTCGCGTTTCCGAGGAAACTCACGCTCGGCATGCAAATGTGCCTTTATAGGTGGCACAGCCTCGCCTGTTGTTAGGCTCCCCACCTCATCGCATACGTCAACATGGGGTCCTCCCCACGGCGGGCGGAAGCCTTATAACACGACCGTTCGCCGATTTGCGGGGGAGGAATGTGGTTTCACCGCCAGACACCACACTTGCTAGGTGGTAATTTTAAATCGGCCTCTGTTATTCCACTCTCGAACAATGCGCAGAAAAAACGAACACATATACCTTTCCGTGCGAACTCTAATTTTCCTTATTTTATCGACGTGATCTTTTCTCCTGTGGTGTCACCGCCAGATACCACACTTGCTAGGTGGTAGCTTTAAATCGGCCGCGGTCCATTAGTACATGTCGGACCTGCGTGTCGCCACTGTGTGATCGCAGACCGAGCGCCACCACAAGGCAGGTCTCGAGATACGGACTAGCACTCTCCCCAGTTGTACGGACGACGTAGCTAGCGATGCACACTGACGAAGCCTCGCTCATTTGCAGAGCAGATAGTTAGAATAGCCTTCAGCTAAGTCAATGGCTACGACCTAGCAAGGCGCCATTAGCAGTATATTGTCTGAAACTATAGAGTCTCACTTGTATCGTCAATAGCGATGTACCAAGGATGGATTAAAGTTAAGTATTCCAGAAGCTACGTACTTTTCTTTATAGCATTCATTACGTATCCTGTTTCAGACATCACGCCCATCTGCGTGAGCTTAGCGCGTGCCTTTCGGCTACTTCCGTGGCGTGGCTGTCTTGCTACGCCACAAGTCTCTGACATGGCAGATCCCCACTCGTACCTTGAACACTCGGTCTTTTAAAAATTCCTGAAGGTGGCAGGGAATGCGGGCACAGAATCCCCGTGTGTATAGAGTACAGAGTATACCAGTCCTCCAGCAGGTGTTGTATGCTTTCTCCAATTATAAAAACACGGCCACAGTTTGGGATTTCCGAAGAAAACGGCGAGCTCGAAATCTACATTGTGCAGTGTATAGTTGTGGGACTCGACCCACCACAAAAGCTGGGTATGAATCATAAGTTCCATCACCTTGCAGACACAGCTAGTGAGAGATTGGGGCTTCAATATGGGTATGACGGTGGCTTCACGCCAGCGTCTGAGAAACGTGCCCTCTGCCCAGACACGGTTGAGCATTTGACACAGAAAGTGCTTGCCCGCAAGAGAAAGGTGCTGCAAGACCTGTGAATGTCGTCTGGCCCTGGGGTGGAGCATGATCTATCCGCCCTCACAGTAAGGGTGGCTTTGTAGCACTCACGACTCTGAGAGGAGAATAGTATCACCTGAGCCTCTCTCACTCGTTTCCGTGGGAGGAAGGCAGGGTGATAGTTGGAGGAGCTCGAAATCTCCGCAAGATGGCGGCCCAAGGTGTTGGAGATAGCAATACATTCGACTATGACATCGTCTATTACTGTCACGCCGCGAATTGCGGAATGGATCTTGCTCAGAGAGAGCAGTCGTAGGTTGGCCCATATGACAGAACAGGGAATGGAACTGTTAAAAGAACTAGTGAATGAAATCCAGCTAGCTTTTTGCTATCCCGAACAACACTAAGACATTGCATTCATTATAAACAGTTGCATGCTCAATTTGCCATGTAGGATCATAGTTAAAAACGCAGAGAGAACGTCTCCGCGTGTGAATTGCATTACGGCATGCCTCAGTCCACCAACGGTCTGGGACACGGTTTGGTAAAGAGGAAGTGCGAGGAATGGAACATTCCGCAGCGGTAAGAAAGACGATTGTAAGATTTTCTACCTGGGAACCATACCTAGGGAAATCTTGTTCATCAGAGGTCGCCAGGGAGAAATAAAGCCTCCAATTGGCCTTAGTAAGCTGCCATTTGGGTGTGCACATACGACAATATAGCAGATGGATATGGCTGGCTAACCACAAGAGTAAAAAATGAAAGGAGAAACCAATCACTCTGTAACACACTAAAGCCTCCAGCCTAAAAGTTTAGCTCAGTGTCCAGACACATGACAAAACTTTAAAAACTTAGTCACACTCGTCTCCCCGTCAACTAAAATAGGGGCAGATCCCCACCAATATTTGTTTCTGCCCTCTTGTATCACGATGTAAAATACATTACGTTAAAAAATGGCAGATAGCGATGTGCATGCCACAAGCATCACAAAACGGAGGATCCTCTCGCCATAGATCCTCTTTGATCGAAGACCATGGATGTCCCATTGAAGGTGAGTCATAGCGAGGAAAGTGGAGGAGGAAAAACTGAAGCGGCGTCACCACAGCAACTGCCGAGTCCTGGCCTTCAAACACACAAGTCTACAGGGTGCAGCGGACGGAGGAGCCTGCTGCCTGACATTTACAGAGGCGTCGGCATTCTCCCTCTGTCGATCTGTGTAGTCCAGAGCAGAAAAACGGTTGGTGGTGCACACCGGCGACACGGAGATCGGCCGCGCGAGGATATGACGTGGCGACACAGTTGAAGAGGATCTCCGAGTTGGCATAGGAGAAGACCATTTGCCTTTATTTGACTTCTTGGAGCCTTTCCGGTTGATAGAGGAACATGACTGGCTGGAGGGACGTAGGAAGTCTTCACGAGAGTATTCCTTCTATCCTTTCTGGCCTGCCAGTTGTGTAGCAGTTGACTTCGCCCTTGGATGCCAATGTTTGGTGGCTTGTTGCACAGCTGGACGTGGAGACTGCGACACTATCATGACACTGGGCGATTTCACAACCGTAGTGCTGCATTTGAAGTCGCATGTCTGCGTGGGCATGACTGTACTGTGCTGTAGGTGCGAGATGGTAGACTGCAGGGTTTGCAACTAGACAACGAGTTGCGAGCGGTCAGTTAAGCCACTTTTTCCTTTACCCGGATCTCCTGGATAGCCCACTCATCGAGATGTTGTCGTTTTGGTCTTCAGTCCTGAGACTGGTTTGATGCAGATCTCAATGCTACTCTATCCTGTGCAAGCCTCTTGATCTCCCAGTACTTACTGCAACCTACATCCTTCTGAATCTGCTTAGTGTATTCATCTCTTGGTCTCCCTCTACGATTTTTACCCTCCACGCTGCCCTCCAATGCTAAATTTGTGATCCATTGATGCCTCAGAACATTTCCTACCAACCGGTCCCTCCTTCTTGTCAAGTTGTGCCACAAACACCTCTTCTCCCCAATTCTATTCAATACCTCCTCATTAGTTATGTGATCTACCCACGTAATCTTCAGCATTCTTCTGTAGCACCACATTTCGAAAGCTTCTATTCTCTTCTTCTCCAAACTAGTTATCGTCCATGTTTCACTTCCATACATGGCTACACTCCATACCAATACTTTCAGAAACGACTTCCTGACACTTAAATCTATACTCGATGTTAACAAATTTCTCTTCTTCAGAAACGCTTTCCTTGCCATTGTCACTCTACATTTTATATCCTCTCTACTTCGACCATCATCAGTTATTTTGTTCCCCAAATAGCAAAACTCCTTTACTACCATAAGTGCCTCATTTCCTAATCCTCAGCATCACCCGACTTAATTCGATTACATTGCATTATCCTCGTTTTGCTTTTGTTGATGTTCATCTTATATCCTCCTTTCAAGTCACTATCCATTCCGTTCAACTGTTCTTTCAAGTCCTTTGCTGTCTCTAACAGAATTACAATGTCATCGGCGAACTTCAAAGTTGTTACTTCTTCTCCGTGGATTTTAATACCTAATCCGAATTTTTCTTTTGTTTCCTTTACTGCTTGCTCAATATACAGATTGAATAACATCGGGGAGAGGCTACAACCCTGTCTCACTCCCTTCCCAACCGCTGCTTCCTTTTCATGCCCCTCGACTCTTACAACTGCCATCTGGTTTCTGTACAAATTGTAAATAGCCTTTCGCTCCCTGTATTTTACCCCTGCCACCTTTAGAATTTGAAAGAGAGTATTCCAGTCAACATTGTTAAAAGCTTTCTCTAAGTCTACAAATGCTAGTAACGTAGGTTTGCCTTTCCTTAATCTATTTTCTAAGATAAGTTGTAGGGTCAGTATTGCCTCACGTGTTCCAACATTTCTACAGAATCCAAACTGATCTTCCCCGAGGTCGGCCTCTACCAGTTTTTCCATACGCCTGTAAAGAATTCGCGTTAGTATTTTTCAGCTGTGACTTGTTAAACTGATAGCTCGGTAATTTTCACATCTGTCAACGCCTGTTTTCTTTGGGATTGGAATTATTATATTCTTCTTGAAGTCTGAGGGTATTTCGCCTGTCTCATACATCTTGCTCACCAGATGGTAGAGTTTTGTCATGAATGGCTCTCCCAAGGCCATCAGTAGTTCTAATGAAATTTTGTCTACTCCCGAGGCCTTGTCTCGACTCAGGTCTTTCAGTGCTCTGTCAAACTCTTCACGCTGTATCGTATCTCCCATTTCATCTTCATCTACATCCTCTTCCATTTCCATAATATTGTCCTGAAGTAAATCGCCCTTGTATAGCCCCTATGTATCGAGATACACAGGGCAATCTCGAGAGGAGGCTTTGGAGTTGATACAGCGGCAAAGATGAGAAGAAGAATGTGTGTGGCCACTAAGGATGCAGCTACCTCTTGCATCACCCAATGGACTACAATGGCACCCTGACCAGAGAGGTACATTGGGATTGCTGCCTCGGTCAGACCATCGAGCATCCTAGCGTAAATCACACCATGGGAAGAATTCAGCGGTCTATGGGCCTCATCATGAACAGGATAGCTGTGGAGGAACGAAGGGGCGATCAGTTGTTGTGCTCGAGAATCAGAAGAAGTCTCTAAAAGCAAAGTGCCATTGCATAAACGAAAGCAGGATTTCACAGGGTCGGCAAGGGCATCGGCACCTTTCTGAATAAGAAACGGATTTACCATTGCAAAGGACCGACCATCTTCAGTACGTGAAGATGACGATTGGCTCTATACGAGAAAATCCCCCACGACTGCCAGCGTCTCTGATGGCGCCCTCCTTCCAGCTGCCCCCACCCCTCCTCAGAGTGGGGCTTACTCGCCTTATGTGAATGTTCACACTTCAGGTCATACCTCCTGAACACATAACAGAGGGACCAATCGGCAATTTGGGAAGGTATCAGCTCAGGCAATCACCCCTCCCTGCACCTGGGCTGTACCGTGAGGTACATGCGAACCCTCCCTGTCGAGCTGGGGTTGGGAATTACGCGTTGTCCAGTCACCTGTTACGCGCCAGACTTGTGGGCAGGCCATTAGAAACGCACAGGGAGGAAGAAGAAAAAGAGGAGTCTCAAACGCTGAAGCTGAGGAAGGATAGGAGAAAGTGGACGAAGAAAGGAGAAAAAGGAACGAAAAACAGTGGTGAGAGTGTACTTATGTCGGCTACTGAAAATACGGAACAAAGTCACAAAGATTTCCCAGACATGTTCGTTAAGGGAGGAGAAAAAGAATAGCAAGAGGATAGACATGCAGAACGGAATGGAAGAGATCTGCAAAGACTGAGGCCAAGTGGTAGCCAATAACGAACCCTCCATGGAGCCCCCTGGGGGGTGGACAGTCGGTACCAAATGGTAATACGCTTTCATATCTAGGTCGTTCAGTTAATGTAGCTGAACTTCATAGGTTATTGTGAGGCCATGTGTGAAGTCTTATTTATGGGGCACCTATCGAGACTCAAGAGAATCTACCCGCAAGAATATTCTGTGATTTGAAAAACACAAGGATTGTATAAATGTGTAACACGGAACTAAATTTAGCAGTGAACACACAGTGTGTTGTGGGGGATCTCTCTGTTGTAGAAGCAATTCAAAAACCAACATCCCTTAAACACTGTTTACTAGATGACCAGTTTCAACACACTAAAGGTGCCATCATCGGATCTGTGAAGATATAACATGACGGGCATGAGTGTTTAAGCGATCTTGTCTTTTGAATTACTTCTGGAACTAAATTTGACTGCGTGATACCTACATGGAAGCTGGTAACATTAATTTGAATTATTTTCGAGAATGGAATTTCCTCATCAGAGCGTGCAGATAAATGAAATTGTTATCAACTGTCTGCATACATGTCGGCCCTGGTGGCCGAGAGGAAAAGCGCGCGCCTGAAAAACCGAGTAATCGCGGGATCGAATCTCGCTCGGGCAACGGGCTTCTTCTATCTTGATTTTTACATAGCCTTCAACTCTCGACCATGTGAAAGGTCGCCAGAAACAACAAGTGGTTCTAATTATTCCACGCTAAACTGTAGGTCCCCTTTCCCCAGTTGCATAACAGGGGTAGGCTAAGAACACCGTCAGATTTTTTCTGCAATCAGTTCTACTGACTCTCGCAGTGCGACCCTGGTGAACAGTGATACCACATCAAAACTAACCACGATGGCCGAATCTGTG
Source organism: Schistocerca americana (assembly GCF_021461395.2). Taxonomy (NCBI): domain Eukaryota; kingdom Metazoa; phylum Arthropoda; class Insecta; order Orthoptera; family Acrididae; genus Schistocerca; species Schistocerca americana. Next base: position 594,507,485 of record NC_060124.1, on the reverse strand, counting down.
ATGCGTAGTTGCTTGAGGCGTTGCAGGAAGTCTTCTGAGTTTCGGATGTGGTGAACACATTTCCCCACATACGGAGACAGCAGATTTTTCAAATACTTGGCTGTTGCATACGTAGCTGCCCCAATATTACTGACAATATGGCGTAGAGGCACGCCCTTATCGTGTATTTTAGGGAGACCATACAGTTTAGAAGGCACTGGTGCTTTTGCCCGAAGTTGTCTGATGATCTTCTCAGGCACCCCTGTCTTCTTCAGGAGAATCCTGGTCTTCTTGTGCACCTTGTCAGTGGGATCACACTCCAAAGTTCTATGTCCTGAGTCCTCCAGCAGTTGACATAGTTTCTTAATAGGGTACCAGTTAAGCAGAGCCTGGGATCCTGCTCTGGAATTGCTCTAGAAGCAATGGGGACAGCTGCAGCAGTCCACAAATAGAAGAACTGAAGACGTGGACATGGAGAACGATCCCGTTACAGAGTTCCAGGCGCACCAGACCGAAGATGGAACACCCCGGAACGTGTCTGGCGTGCGCGAACCGCAAAGAGAACACCCACGATTGCAGCGGACGGAAAAGGGAAAGGCAATGCCCCAGAGTATCGCAACGAGCGGGCGCTGACCGCAGTGGGAGCGCCTGGTGGTGGGGGAGGGCCACCGGCATAAATACTGGACCAGGTCCACTCGAGGAGTATTCTGAGGTCGCACCTAATGAAGGTAACGAGCTTCGCTACCGAAGTATCGTGCAAGTACGACACTGATATCCGGCAGAACACCCAACAACCCAAGCTGTCATTAGATCACAGTGAAAGTCTGAAGAATTACATCAAGAGACTCTATAGGAAGAATATGTATCAGAATATCAAGAAGCTGGACAAGTTTCGAGAGAGGAAAGGGAAGATGCTGTGTTATCTCAGTTTTTTGGCTCAAACGGCTCTGAGCACTATGGGACTTAACTTCTGAGGTCAGTCTCCTAGAACTTAGAACTACTTAAACCTAACTAACCTAAGGACACCACACACATCCATGCCTGAGGCAGGATTCGAACCTGCGTCCGTAGCGGTCGTGCGGTTCCAGACTGTAGCGCCTAGAACCGCTCGGCCACTCTGGCCAGCTCTCAGTTTTTTTACTGAGATGTCGCGATGAAGAAGTGGTACCAGTATTTGCCAGAATGAAACATCACATCAACTCCAGGGCGGTGAACAAGTTAAAACGCAGAGCAAGCTTGGCACTGGTGAGAGAAAGGATTCGAGAGTTGCCCCACAGATTATCCAGTTAGCTGTTACACCTTCATCTGTACATGACAGCCTCCTTAATAGAGGAAGATGGGGCTGGGTAGACCATGCCTCCAGGTCTTTATCGAAGCGTGCCAGAAGAAATGTCTGATCTTGCCAATCTGCAAAGTTTGACCGAATAAGTAAGAAAGTGCATCAGCTGGTGGAGACTCATACTGTGAAGAATCTAAGTGGCACACAGTTTGATGATATAACCATAAAGATACTCAGCAAGGGTCTCAACTTCGCAACGCCCCCCAGAAATGTGCCCATTTCAGATTTCATCAGTGCAGTAGAGCAAGTTGCAGCCAAACTTACACCCAATGTGGCACAGGAAGTCCGCCAAGAGATGTGCAGGGCACTCACCAACGCCAGGCCTCCAAAATCGAACATCACATCTGAGGAGAGGCTTGCACTGAAGTGCCTTCTGGAAGACATTGGTACTGTAGTACTGCCAGCAGACAAAAGGAACTCTACAGTCATTTTGCAGTTGGTGGATTACGATGAGAAAGTACATAAACTTCTGGAGAACCTGGCATATATAACTTTGGACTGTGACCCCACTGACAAGGTGGACAAGAAGACCAGGATTCTTCTGAAGGAGACAGGGATGCCTGAGAAGATCATCAGACAACTTCGGGCAAAAGCACCAGTGTCACCTAGACTGTATGGTCTGCCTAAAATACACAAGGAGGGCGTGCCTCTACGCCCTATTGTCAGCAATATTGGGGCAGCTACGTATGCAACAGCCAAGTATTTGAAAAATTTGCTATCTCCGTATGTGGGGAAATGTGTTCACCACATCCAAAACTCAGAAGACTTCCTGCAACACCTCAAGAAACTACACATCACAGATTCGGACATCGTGGTTAGTTTTGATGTGGTATCACTGTTCACCAGGGTCTCACTGCAAGACTCACCAGAACAGATTGCAGAAAAATTTGACGGTGCTCTGCTGAACCTGTTCAGGCATACACTGACATCCACATATGTCCTGTACGGGAACCAATATTACGTGCAATCTGAGGGTGTAGCTGTGGGTAGCCCACTGTCTCCTGTGGTTGCCAACATGTTCATGAAGAGATTTGAGGAGATGGCATTAGAGACAGCCAGATATAAACCCACATGCTTCTTCAGGTATGTGGATGACACATTCGTGATCTGGCCTCATGGGAAGGACAGGCTCATGAGTTCCTGTAACATCTTACCTCGTGCCACCCGAATATCATGTTCACCATAGAACAGGAGAAGAATGGCCCACTGCCGTTTCTGGATGTACTAGTAAAAAGGAAAGCAGATGGATCAATTGGCCACAGCGTGTATCGAAAACCGACACACACTTATTTATATCTGCTGGCCAGCAGCTGTCACTATCCTGCACAGAAGATCGGTGTTCCTAAGACATTTGTCCACAGAGGACGTGCCCTGTCAGACCGAGAAAGTCTACCGACAGAAATAGAGCATCTCAAAACAGTGTTCTGCAAAAATGGATATACACTGAAACAAATAGAGATGGCACTCCAACCAGCCACTACACCATAATTTCCAGAAGCAGAGCAACATGAAGCAAAGAAGGAGGAGTATTTGCCTATGCAGGCTCAATTTCTGCCATAATTAGCAGGATCCTCCGTAAACACAACATCAAGTGTGTTTTCTGTCCATCCAGAAAGATCAGGAAACTGGTGGGAAATGTTAAGGACAACCAGAGATTACGGAAACCAGGGATTTATAATATACCTTGCCAAAGTGGCATGTCCTATATTGGCCAGACGACAAGAACAGTAGATATCAGGTGCAAGGAACATCAGAGGCAAACCCCATTAAGACAGGCAATTCATACCATGAATTATGAAGAAACCAAGTTTCTAGCACAGTCACCTAGATTTTGGGACAGTATTATAAGGCAGTCAATAGAGTTACAAGTGACCCATAATATCATGAACCATGACACGGGGTACCAGTTAAGTAGAGCCCGGGATCCTTCTCTGGAGTTGCTGTAGAAGCAATGGGGACAGCGGCAGCAGTCCACAAGTAGAACAACTGAAGACGTTGACATGGGGAACGGTCCCCATACAGAGTTGCAGGTGCACCAGACCGAAGATGGAACGCCCAGGGTCGGGTCTGACGGGCGCCGACCGCAGAGGGAACATGTAGAACCGCAGCGGACTGAAAATGGAACGGCAACGCTCCAGCAGATCACAGTGAGCGGGAGAGGACCACAGGGGGAATGCCTGGTACCACAGACGGGATTCCAAACGCACCAGACCGAAAATGGAACACCCAAGAACGTGTCTGGCGGGCGCGAACCGCAAAGAGAACACTCACGATTGCAGCGGACGGAAAAGGGAAAGGCAATGCTCCAGAAGATCGCAACGAGCGGGCGCTGACCGCAGTGGGAGCGTCTGGTGGTGGGGGAAGGCCACAGGCGTAAATACTGGACCAGGTCCACTCGAGGAGTATTCTGAGGTCGCACCTGATGAAGGTAACAAGCTACGCTACCTAAGTATCGTGCAAGTACGACGCCGATATCCGGCAGAACACCCGACAACCCGAGATGTCATTTTGAATTTTTTTTTTAAATTACCATGTTGACAGACATCCTGTGATATGATCTGTGGCCGAAATTGGTAGATGATATACAGGTTAGACAAAACAGCTGACACTTAAAATGCATTTGCTAAAGCACTTAGAAGAAACTTTGAAGTAGGCCTGCATGTAGTGTATTTGTTTATACTGTATTTTCCGATTAACTATCCACACGTTAGCATGTTACGTATCACGAAATTCAGTTCGTGAATAATTTATATATTCCAAATAGTTTCAATGTATCACATATAACTTAAATTTATAGAACAGGAAATATTTACAAATACTGCACAGAACATAACCTCATGAATAACAAGAGAAGAAGCTGTAGAAGTTGGCGAGAAGTGCTTATAGTGGTCTCTAGTGCACATTCGTTCACGTGATTCTAAGTTCACTCACTAGGTTGGAGTAATGACCTGAAGACATGGCGTTTTCCTAGGAACACAGCCCTCTGGCGACAGCACTCTCCCCTGCTGAGTGGCTCTGGGGAGGAGGACAAGGTCCGCCGCCAGCCTCTGTCAGACGTCTCCGCACAGTGGTCTGTCACTCGAGGGATAACCTGACAGTACGGCCGAAGTACAGAGGGCGCGTGCGTGGCCGCTAGTGGTGACCTCCACCACCGAGTATTCATATTTTCACATGCACTATGCGAATGCTGTTTCATTCTCTGGAAGCTGATTCAACACTCATCATTCTACGTATTATGGCAGTAGACATGCTCAGCATTTACAAAACGCAGCCCAGCTTCTCTAGAGTGACAAAAACAGTGGTTTCAAAGATGTTAGAGGGGTAAAGATGTTAAGTTACACATACTGTATACATCTTTGCTAGAGTGATAAATTAATTTTAAAATTCAAAAAGAGAAGTAAAATTATGTACATTAAATTGTAATATGGTATTCTATTGAATGGGTAATATTGAGCACACATATATTTCTATAAGCGACGAAGTATTTATAATCTTACGTGTGTAGCAGATTGCGAAATGGTGAGATATCAGTACATTGAAGAGAATCGTTACTGGACTTGTGAATTAGATAACTGACACAGTGTACAGTACAAAAGCACAATAAGGCCTGTATTTTGCTACAGTGGTTGAACTGACTTAGAACACCGAAGTTAAAGTTGCAGTCTACATTACAAATGGTAATGTGACACATTTTATTTATTCGCCAGTTATAATGTAAGAAATAAGCTATAATGTGTTAATATATTATACTACGAATGGGTCAGGGATTTTCACCTGCCTCGAGATGACTGGTTGTTGTGTAGTCTTCATCATCATTCATCCCCGTTACGGTAGGAGGAAGGCAATGGCAAACCACCTCCACTAGGACCTTGCCTAGTTCGGCGGTGCGGGTCTCCTGCATCGTCCCCTACGCTCTGTTACGGAGTATGGGACTTCATCATCATCACTATGAATGTGATATGAAAGCGAATTTTACAGCAAAGGTATCTTAGTTAATGTTTTACTCATAGAAAATAGGTAAAAATTTTAAATGAAACACTAATGAAGATATTCTTTGTTCGTCTTGGACTAAGGTAATATTATGTTGGTTTAAAATTCTGAATGAGTGAACAGTCATCTAGCACCGCCTTCCTGAATTATTTTCAGGAGATACGACATACTTTTTCAACGCTTTTCATGTTTCATAAACATTAAAATATTTTATCATGATTAATTCTGTAAAGTTCAAAAACAAAAAAACCTGGTATAAGTTTACCGAACTGTGAGCCATAAATGTTTTGTTTATGTTGGTGCATCAGTCCAGTAATAAATACAAAATAAGGCCCCGACAGGGAAACAATAAAGTTTCTAAGAGCAATCTGAAGATGGATTTGTAATACATTCAAAACCAGTATTGGTTTGATGTATATAAACTGGTGTAAAGCATAATTTTGGCTGGTTGCGATTTTAATTACAAACTTTATATACAGATGTCTGTTCCATGTTTTCCAATACCATATGAAACATACCTCTCTGCTGTCGTCTGTCTCACATCAGGTTTATGTCTGGACCCTCTCTACTACCCACTGCTTATTGCCATTTCCTTAACTCACTGCCAAGATTCTTTAATGTAATATAGCTTTCGAACCCTCTTCTTTTTCTCGTTTCTTTTCATCTTTCAATTACCTTCCTTTGCAAGTAGTTTCTTCTAAGCATATTTCGTTCCAGATGTTTTCACTAATTTCGCTAGCCTTCCCTGTCCTCACCTCCTCGTTTGTTACTTACTTCTCGGAGTACACCAACAAACTATCTCGGTCAGTCAACCGTCCATTCGTCTGACTACATGGCTTGCCGATCTCCGCCTCAGTCCCACTGCTGTCATAATTCCGTTTTTCACTCCAGTCCGCTCCTGGAAACGTCTGCGTGTAATCATCGGTAGCTCTGAAATCATGAATTACTGATTTTTTTCGACTATGGAGAAGAGAGCTTAATTTTGTTGGTGATCAGTAATCGAACAGGCGGTCGTACATTTGGGGAATCAAGTGTGCACTAATGAAACGCACAACGAATGATCTTTCCATTAGGAATCCGGGATCTACCCTTCATCCAAGACAAAGATGAGGCATAATTCAAACTTGCGTGAAATAACTATTGAAAGATGCAAGCCGGTCTATCTACAAGGAGTACTCCATTACTTATTGTCACCTTTTAAGAGTAAATAGTTTCGTCTCAAGAGCTCAGTTACTTATGGTCAGCCTTGAACAGTAATGGTCACTATGTTAATGAGGTGTGCTACTTCCAAGACAAGAGAATTCCAGAGATAATGACGGACAGCTGCTTCCTATACTGCATTTTATAAAATTGACGCAGCTTGAAGTCGAGCGCAGAATGGTTTTAAAACGAGAGAGGCCAGTCAAACTGTCATGATGGTAGCAAATCATAAATGATTTTATTTCCTGCATTGCAGTTGCGCACTGTAGAGGACAATGTTTTTCTGCCAGCCTAATCCCGCGCTCACTTTAGATTTTCGACAGTAAATGAACAGTATACTGAGCAATGGGATGACCGTTTAGCCTTCGCCTGGACATCAATCAGATCATCGATGACAAAATGTCTGCCACTCAGTTTTATATAGTTCTAGTACTTAAGAGGAGCTACAGCCACAAGACGACTGCCTCTTCCCGGAAAACCCAAGTCTCGATTCGCATGCTGACTATGGTAGACCAGTAACTGCGGATCTACCAAAAATTCATCAGCTACGGACTTACTTCACGAGTCGCGTCACCACGAAGGTCCCAACGAAGCACTTGTGTGTGCCGGTACAGGCAAGTTCATAAGGAGTGGCAATTTTGCTCTAAATATTTGGTAAGGGCAGAAGTGTCATATAAAATGTTTTCATAAACCATCTCGGCATCTACTTCTGAGTAGAAGTAACTGCAGACTGTAACAAACTGCTAGTTACGCACATGGCGATGGCTTCACGAATGATTGCACGGTTCGTAGTCACACGTGCCAGAGCGTCGACGTACGATTAAATAATAAAAAAAAAAACCTAAGAAACATTCTCAAAATCTTGTGCCAACGTTTGCAGTAAAACAGGACTTTGAAAGCCATTAACCGCATTCGCGGCAGTCAGTGGTAACGCAAGATGCCAATGTCGATACATCATCCTCTGGTGGGCCAGTGACTCCGACATGACCGTACGGTATGCTGAACCATGCTGCGCCCCTGATCAACGTCATATACACTCGTGTTCAGCAAAAACAGAACACCTCTAACGACTAGAGATAGGACGTTCATACTCACAGGACATGTAGATTCGTATGTTCTGCAGGAATAATTAGCATTTCAGCCACCTCGCTTCGGCACGTGTCCCGTTGCCTAGTTGGTCCAGCGCCCGCGGTGAACCTGTCCTGTGCGTGATGGCATCGACGCGTATAAGGCGCGACTGTCGTTCTGCAGCAGAGCCGTCCGTGCTCCACTCACCTGGTTCCAAATTCCACCTGTGGCGGTTGGCGCTGGGTCACGGCGGTGCACCCGTCGCTTCACCGTTCCCACACGTTTCCGATTGACGACAAGTCTAGTGACCTGGCGGGACAAGTCAAAAGGGTGACATTCTGTAACACCGAGACGGCATGTGTCTGTGTAGAAATATGTGATAGCGCATTGTCTTGCTGAACAATAGCTTCTGGGATTTTGTGCGGAAACTGTATGGCTGTGGGTCGCAGACCGTCATTCGCGTAGGTCAGACTGGTCCCAGTGCCTTGGACACAGACCAACTGTGGTTTTTGGTTGCACCCAATAGCACGCCATATCACTAGGCTTTGAGCTGCCTCGCTGTATTGTAATGTTATGTGTGCCTCACTGCTTTTTTTCGTTAACTAATTTGTGCCTGATTTTATTCTGAGAAGCTGAGTAATGTATGTAAATACGAAAATGTAAATGTGATTCAAAAAGTACTTGATGTGAAGTGAAGCGCAGCTGGACAGCAAGAAACTCTTTAGCGCGCAATCCCCGCAACGATAGTATTAGAGAATCTCTGAGTATGGACTCTAAAAAAAACAATTGATTTTATTACAAAAAAAGACTGTTACTCTGTATCTCGTGGAAAGAGGGCGTGCTGCTAGACCGTCGCTCAGAACATATTGTTACATTTAATGAAAACTGATATTGTAGTGATAAAATCGAGTGAAGTATGTGCAAGAGTTGCCAAACTTTTATATGTGCAAATTTTCTGGAAGTGGAGAATAGAAATATCTTGGTTTTGGAAAAGGAGCTGAACTTCATTGTCGTTGCCGTCTATCAATCGACAGAGTTGTAAGTGTAGAAAGTTCACTAAAATACAGGAAAGGAGGTGCATTCTCTATAGTTTTCATTCAGTAAGTAACAACCTCTCATAATTTATTAATTACAGTAATTGGATTATGTTCTTGTACAGTAGTATGGTGCTGAACTCCATTGACCAATTTTGATATAGCAGCAGGTGTAGTTTGAAGGAAGTTTGTGTGTCAAGCAATCTCCTTTTCTCACGAAAAGCAGATTGCTGTTTGATCTTACTTATTACCACAGTTGTCCCTTAGGTATCAAAAGCTACGAAAACTTGGGCTCAGAGCTATCCGCAATACGGCCAAGTAACTAACAGAGTCGTATTTTAAACCTTAAAGAACAATAGCCGGCCGGAGTGGCCGTGCGGTTCTAGGCGCTACAGTTTTAACGTCCAATCAGTGAGTTTGAAAGAGGGGGCGTTATTGGCGTGAGAGAATGTGATGCACCCATCTGGGAAACTGCTGCTCGTGTGGGACGAAGTGTTTCGGCAGTGCAACGGGTGCGTACAGAATGGTTCACGGAATGCCGTAGAGCGCGGCGAGATGGGTCAGGTCACACCACCCAGCCCAGCCTCCTAGAAGATCTACACCCCATCCGAATGGCACTGCAGGACAGACCTGCGTTCTCCACGGCTCTGGCACACCAGTAGAACAGTGTAGCACATCGTACACTGTCGAGGGTGACAGTGTCACCGTTCGTTACGACATGTGTTACGTGCGTGCCGTCCACTTCTCCACCTACCATCGACGAATGTGCAGAAATAAGCTTGAAGGCGATGGTGCGTGGAACGACGTCACAGGGAACACGAATGGCATCAGTTAGTGTTTGGTGACGAATCCAATTCTGCTTGTTTGAAAATGACAGCCGCGTTTTATTTCGCAACAGACAGGAACGGCGTCACAGTGACAGCATTCGGGCAAGACATACTGCAAAATGACTTTTTTAATAATAATATTAATATTTACATATGTGTTTGTAGAGAGGGAGATTCATTTTTGATTGAGATTTTTACTTTAAGTCGTAACTGGTACCTGAATTTTGGTTGCTGTCTCCTTGAATGTACAGCTTCTGCACCAGTTGCTCACGTATTGCAATTCGGAGAAGTTATTGTTCTTTAAGAAAATGGTTCAAATGGCTCTGAGCACTATGGGACTTAACTGCTGTGGTCATCAATCCCGTAGAACTTAGAACTACTTAAACCTAACTAACCTAAGGACATCACACACATCCATGCCCGAAAAATTCAAGAAAAATTAGTGAACGTCAATGATGATGACGAAGAGACATTTCTTTCCATATTAGACTCATTTGATCTTATACATGAGGAACAGAGATCAAGCAATAAGCAGAAATCGCGTAACAACAGAACAGGTGGAATTCCTCAAGTACGAGTAACCACAATGGTAAACATATTTCAGATAAAAAAGGGGAATTTAACGGACACGATCAGTATTATGGCAAGCAGAATGGAAATGGACACTTTAAAGGTAATAAGAACTACTACCGAGCGAGATATCACCCGACAAATCAGGCAAACAATTTTAATTACGGCAACAAGCCACAGCACACTGCGCATGGCAATGAATACGGCAACAAAAGTTGGCAGCGCGGATTCCCACAGCAAGCGCGAGAATGGAATCCTGGCGAACGGAACGCGAACGTAAACTACTAACATACAAACCAAAATAATACTCGGCGAAAATTCAAGCCGAATAATCAGCAATTTCAAACATCGGCTCCAAACAAACAACAAATGCATGAACGAGAATTTCAGACGCGATTTGAACCACGGAATAGAGGAAATAACCAAATGCAGAGGAAACGGTACAACCCACCGGTATTTTTCACTCAAGCTCACAATCTTCCGACTTTTAATCCAGTAAATCGACCACCACAGTTTGATGCCCGAGTAATTCACAACACTCAGTGTTATTCGCTGCAATCAACTGAAATGAGTGTACAGCCTGATAGGAATAACAATGGTTGTACCACCAACTATTCAACACCGGAAAACTAATCACAGCATCTTATCACTCCCTACAAGGTGCTGTGAGGCAGGAAGGAAGTAACTACATTAATGACGAAGACCTGAATACAGTGCTAGTACTACGTTACAATGACAGTACTGACATTCGTGACGAGTTACTACACGAGAATAATGTAACAAACTTAGACCGACAAGAAGATGACCAAATTCAGGTGACAACCGAAATCACACTAGCAGGATATGTAACTACAGCAATACTGGATACTGGTGCGAACGTAAATGCAATCTCCCTTTTTTTTCAAACAGATAACAGCCACACAAAAAATACCCACATTACCCGTACAAGGATGTTGCATTACAGGAGCTATTAGTTCATACACACAAAAAGTGCAGATGCAAGCTTTGATCCCTGTTATTATATAAACAGTAAAACTTGAATGTATTTTCTGGTAGTAAAGAATATGTCAATACCCAGCTTGTTAGGTATTGAGTGTCTCAAACATACGAAGACCAAGATTGATTTCGCTGAAGGAACTTACACTCTAGATGTAAATGAATAAGTAATCACTATCAGACTCACACATGAGAAAGTACGTAATTATCCATCGGGAAACATTTTTAGAATACATAAACTTATTAGAAAAAGTACACCAATACACAACGGCTGGAACAGTTCTGACTGTGACATACAGGGGCCAGATGAAGCAGATTACTTACCAGACAGAGACGAAACTACAACTAAAGTGGCAGAATCCGCCAATTTGACAGAAGAAGAGAGACAAGAATTATTTCAAATCCTTTTTGACTTCAGATCTGTTTTATCGACGAGACCTGGAATAATTCGAGACTTTCAATTCCGAATGGAGGTTATACCCCATCCCACTTTCTGTCACACCATCTATTCTACACCATTTTCAAGAAGGAAGGCCGTAAAAAGTAAAATTAGAAAAATGTTAGCGTGGAAGGTGATTGAACCATCCGATTCACCGTATAGTAGCCCCTTGCTAACTATACCCAAGACTGATAATACTGTACGATTAGTTCTTGACGCTAGGAATATAAACAAAATTATTGTAGCAGTCAGAACTCGTCCCGAAGCCATAGACGAACACCTGCAGAAATTTTATGATGTGAGATATCTGACCAGCATTGACCTAAAAATGTCATATTGGCAGATGTAACTACATAAAGAATCTAGAAACTATACTGCATTTATCTTTGCAAGACGTTCTTACCAAAACTCATATCCGCTTTGGATCATGTGTTAGGAGATGACTTAGTTGATCAAGTTACAGTTTACGTTGACGATCTCCTCATTGCCACAAAAACTTGGGAAGAGCATCTTCACGTCATACAGCGTATATTTCAGAAATTCAGAGAAACAGGAGTGACTGCAAATCTTCAAAAGTCCCAATTTGCCCGATCAGAAATCAGATTTTTAGGTCACATTATTTCGCCCTCTGGAATAAAACCTGATCCTCAAAGGATTGGCGCCATTAGAAATTTTCCAAGACCTACTACCAAAAGGCAGCTAAAAGGATTCCTTCTCATGTGCTCATTTTTTCGAAAATTTTTGTCCGGACAGCTTTTAAATAGTACACCTTTGTTATCATTGCTAAAGAAAAATGTCCATTGGAACTGGACCGACGATTGTCAACAAGTTTTTGATTCAATCAAGAATGCCTTGGTAAATAGTCCCATCTTACATCATCCTGATATGAACAAGGAATTTTTTATCGCTCCAGATGCCTCTTGCCAGGGCATCGGTTCAGTCTTGTTTCAACTCGAGGAAAGGAATGAACAAAAAGAAATCCAAATTATCAGTTTTGCAAGCAGAGTCCTCACTGAAGCAGAACGATCTCACTCCGTGACAGAATTGGAAGCTCTTTCTATTGTTTGGACGCAAGAGAAAAGTTTTTTCTGATCATCAAGCTTTAAGTTTTCTGTTGTCATGCAAACTATTTCATCCTCGATTGACACGTTGGTGTCTATTTCTTCAGAAATACAACTTCGAAATTGTGCATATAAAGGGCAAAGACAATATAATAGCTGACACCTTATCAAGAATGCCAGTAGGATCTTCTAATACTAATGAATTAATTAAGCAAATGTCCAACTGCAGAATTCTACTCATGAAGGATCCGATTCATCGCAAGTACTTTTTGCAGCTATGCAAACAAAGAGTCCCACTCGAAGATACCGATCCTAAGTGGAAGGCAGTAAAGCAACTCATATCAGTTGAGCCTCAACATTCTCTGTGCCAGTTTTACAAATTATTTAATAATGTGCTGTTTCATCGCACATCACTGCAAAAGGAAAGTTGGTTAGTTTGTATTCCAAGAGAATATGAAGAGCATTTATTATGGTATACCCATATTGCATGGGGTCACTTCGGTCCTGAAAACTGTAAGCGCAAGATCGCACAATATTGTTATGTTCAAAGTCTTCATGCTAAAATACACAAGCTACTGCGAAACTGCGAGATTTGTCAAAAGGCCAAACCCTACAATTTATCCAATGCACTGCCTTTGAATCCAATTTTAACCACGAAACCGTTAGAGATCGAAGGAATTGACTTTGCCGGTCCGTATCCTCGTGGACGTGGAGGCTTACAGTATGTTGCTTCTATTATTGATCTCTTTCACAAAACATGTAAGACTATATGCAATGAAAACAGCAAACACCAAGTAACTTATGAAGCTTATAGAAAGTGACTACTTTCCAAGATTTGGCATTCCTGAGAAAATGTTGTCAGATAATGGTCCCAACTTCGTTAGTAAACTTTGGAGATATTTTTTAAGCAAAATCAACATACAACAGATCTTGATCTCGAAGTTTAGACCACAAAGCAACCCCTCAGAACGAGGTTTTAGAGAGCTGAATAGATTTATAAGAACATACGTACCTACCAATCACACAAAATGGGTCGATTACATTTCAGCCCTTGAAGAAATTGTAAATCACTTACCACACATTTCGACAGGATTTGTTCCTTATGAGTTAATGATGCAGCGACCGGAAAGTAATGAATGGACAACACCAATTCCCAAGACCCCTAATCAAGAAGCTGATTTTGAAGCCAAAGTAAGACAGGCATTACACAATCTCACCACCCAAGCACAACTCTGAAAGAAAGCATTTGATACTAAGATTAAAAAAGTAGTAGAATACAAACAAGGTGAAAGAATTCTAATAAGATCGCATTTTAAGCCATCTCTTTTACACAAGCGAAACAAGAAATGGAGAGAACTTTTTCATGGCCCATACATTATACTCAGAAAACCGCATACAGGGTGTTATCTCATCGCCGATCCGATTACCGGCCGCGTAAAAGGCCTTTACCATCATGCCGACCTCAAAAAGTATCACTGTTCATCTTAAAAAAATGTACAACACACATACACTGAAGATATCTAGCAGAAGAAGAACATTAAGATACTCATTGTGATAACGTGTTTACAAGAGACAAGTGATGAAAAGTACAGTAAGTACACCTGAAATACTGATCTTTACAGTAACCTCAGGTGGAAATAGGAAGCATACGTATTGTTAAGTGAAAAACGCCAAGCACGTCAGAAAATTTAAGGGAAGCTTCGTACCTGAATGACATTTAGATTTAAGTCACAGTTATAAGTTAATTTCAGATTACGCTGAGCTGAAGAGCCAGGTAAGTCTACAAAAGAAGAGAAGGACGTGCCGACGTCCCGACTTCTTGTTAGTTATAAGGTACCCAATGTTTGAGGAACGAAGCATTTCTAAGAATAGCGACGTATAAATGCGCAGTGTAAAACTTCTCTGAGTTGTCTGAACAACAGAGACACGAATTCATCACAACAGATTAATACATACTTTACAGGAAATATTCAGGCTAACGTCAATTGAAAGAGTAAACATGAGTTTGACGATTCACTTTAGAGCAAGCGCTTAAAATAAGAATAAATCAATGTGTTCAACTAACAGTGATGTATACAATTCCATGAGATGCACTGTAGAATAACAGTACAAGATGGTAAAACTTAGATCTATATAAGAATAGTGCGGTGATTCTGAAAAGCAATTATATGAATTTCTTGTGTTTATATGCAATCCAATGTTTAAGTAATTTCTATATGTACATCCTATCCTTGTGAAACTATCCACAAAGAAGAAAACAAATTACAGAGTTTGTGACTTCAGAGTGTGCTGATGGAATTTTTCGCCCTTGACAGAGATGGAAACGGGAACCACTTGAATCGTTTCTTTTTCTTCTCGAGAGACGCTAGGACAGCGGGTTCAGTATTGCAACGGCCCAATACTAAGGAGAATGGATTCATTGTTAACAATCCGTTCTCAACACGGAGAGAGAACAATTTTAAAAGAGATATACTATTTCTGTAATGTCGTATGGTTATCAGAAGTTAAATATGCAATTTTGTTAATGCAGTCTCATTTGCATTTCTCTCTTACTAACTTATCCTCTCATTAACCTCGCAAATTACCGTTACTCGGCAATACTGTTACTCATTATTTTGAGCTCAGAGAAAGTCATTCACGAACTGATATTAGTTAAAGAACATTTCATGACACAACGATAGACTGATATGGAAAGAAAGCCAGGAACATTACGTTTATAAAGACGACATTAAAATGACAATGGTATCCGATTGTTGCATAGTAGTGTAGTTTCAATAAATGCACGTGCAACGGATAAATTTAGTATTCACTGTTTAATACCGCAGTACCACGAATAATCGGCGAATTCAGCATATAATATTGCGTGTGACAAGTTTTAACACCCGTGTGCTGAATCAGCTAAGTGATCAGTGACAAGTGCATCGTTCAGTAGCATGATTTTGCGACAACTTGGGTTTACCTTTTGAAGCTCACTGTTTCTGCAGATATGACTCGATGTGTTGACAATGTAGTGGATCCAATCGAGTTTTCGCTTCACTAAGTCTTCATGAGCAACACATCACAGCGAACGAAATTACGACCGTCACATGTAAATAACCGCCAGTCGTCGAAGGTGCGCGCGCAACTGGTCACGTGCACTCATCAGCAGGACGCCACTGGCCATGCGCAGCTGCCTCCGCGCATCTGCCCTCGTGCTTCATCTCACGGGGTAGACGTCAACAATATTTCCGAATGTCAAAAGATTGCCAGAGTATAAACAGTTCTACGAACGCTCAGGAGGAGCGCAAATGTAAACCAAATGACATTTTATTTTCCATGATGATACGAAAGAGACAGCTAATGTAGTCAAAACTACAATATATGAAAGACTAGAAGCTGATCTCGATGCTTTCAAAAGTTCGCTGTAAATAATAGCACAACTGCAGAAATCCTATCCTTTGACCATAAAACCTTGGCCAAATTCTTTTAGCACTTAATTAATCCTATGTATTTTCTGTTCCACGTAATATGTATTAAGAGTATGATTGCAGGAGTTGAAGATTAAGCAATTCAGTCATGACGTCTTAGTCATGAACGCTTGATACACTGATGCATGATGACAGAAGAAACCGACTATGATATTACAGTAAGTGACAGTGCAGTGCATCGCCTCGTTGATTCATTTTTCTAAAGTATGATATGTACCAGACTTCTGCATACAAACTCGAGTGAATAATACCTCGTTCAAAATTGTAAATATTTTCTTGTTATTTCATGATTCTTAGCATACAATCAACAATAAGAACTCTGAACTATGGAATGAACTACTAATGAAAATCTCTTTGCCCGTGAGACGATAATTGCCATGTAAATATGTTCTTTGTTTATCGATGTCTATTTGACGAAAAGTTTTTCTGATTATTTTGATATATTATTTGCGCTATGGTATATTACCTGTCAAATGTATTCATTCTCTTAGCTGTATTGTAAACATTAGAAGTGAAACACATGATATTGCTTGGGAAATTGAAACCTGACAGTTCATAAAAGAAAATGTCATGCTTCAATTGGAGGCAATGTAATATTATGTGTGCCTCACTGGTTTTTTTCTTTAACTAATTGTGCCTGATTTTATTCTGAGAAACTCAGTAATGTATTTAAATACCGAAAATGTAAATGTGATTCAAAAAGTACTTGGAAGTGAAGTGAAACGCAGCTGGACAGCGAGAAACTCTTTAGCGCACAGTCCCCGCAACGATAGTATAAGATAATCTATGAGTATGGACTCTAAAAAAATTGATTTTATTAAAAAAAAAAAAAGACTGTTACTCTGTATCTTGTGGAAAGAGGACATGTCGCTCAGAACATATTGTTACATTTAATGAAAGTTGATATTCTAGTGATAAAACCGTGTGAAGTATTTGTAAGACTTGCCAAACATTTATATGTGCAAATTTTCTGGAAGCGAAGAATAGAAATATCTTGTTTTTGGAAAAGGAGCTGAACTTCATTGTCGTTGCCCTCTAGCTATCGACAGAGTTGTAAGTGTACAAACTTTACTAAAATACAGGAAAGGAAATGCATTCTCTATGGTTTTCATTCAATAAGTAACAACTTCTTATAATTTATTAATTACAGTAATTGGATTATGTTTTTGTACAGTAGTATGGTACTGAACTCCACTGACCAATTTTGATACAGCAGGACGTGTGGTTTGAAGGAAGTTTGTGTGTCAAGCAATCTCCTTTTCTCACGAAAAGCAGATTGCTGTTTGATCGTACATACTTAAACAGTTGTCCCTTAGGTATGAAAAGCTACGAAACCTTGGGCTCAAATCTATCCGCAATGCGGCCAGGTAACTAACAGAGTCGTAATTCAAACCTTAAAGAACAATAACTTCCTCCAAATTACAATACGTCACCAACTGGTGCAGAAGCTGATCGTTCAAGGGGCAGCAACCAAAATTCAGGTACCAGTTACGACTTAAAGTAAAAATCTCAATCAAAATTCAATCTCTCTTTCTACAAACACATATATAAATATTAATATTATTATAAAAAAAGAAGTCAATTTACAGTATGTCTTGTCCGAATGCTGTCACTGTGACGCTGTTCCTGTCTGCTGCGAAATAAAACGCTGCTATCATTTTGAAACAAGCGGAATTGGATTCGTCAGCAAACACTAACTGATGCCATTCGTGTTCCCTGTGACGTCGTTCCACGCACCATCTCCTTCGAGCTTATTTCTGCACATTCGTCGATGGTAGGCGGAGAAGTGGACGGCACGCACGTAACACATGTCGTAACGAACGGTGACACTGTCACCCTCGACAGTGTACGATGTGTTACACTGTTCTACTGGTGTGCCAGAGCCGTGGAGAACGCAGGTCTGTCCTACAGTGCCATTCGGATGGGGTGTCGATCTCCTCGGAGGCTGGTCTGGGTGGTGTGACCTGACCCATCTCGCCGCGCTCTACGGCATTCCGTGAACCATTCTGTACGTACCCGTTGCACTGCCGAAACACTTCGTCCCACACGAGCAGCGGTTTCACAGATGGATGCATCACATTCTCTCATGCCAATAACGCCCCCTCTTTCAAACTCACTGACTGGACGTTACGGTTCGCTCATAAGAGTGTGAGGCATCCTGAACGTCTGCTCGAGTAAATCTAATCCGTTACATTTGGTTCATAACGACAATGAGACGCGCAAGCACATTTTACCGGTAGTGGTGTTCGGTGCGATATCGATGTTGACCTCGAATTTAGTGGGCCACACTGTTCAAATGCTACTAGGACATACTAATGTACATGTCCTGTGAATATGAATGACTTATCTCTAATCGTTCAATGTGTTTTATTGTTTGTGAGCACGAGTGTATTATGCGACATGTTGCCACGGCTTCCAGCAGATTGTCTTCCCGCACGTTAGTCCAGGTATATTGAACGTGCTGAAGAGCACCTACAGGAAGCCGTGGCAACAGATAGAATAATACGTTACTGAATATTTACGTTGTGCAGATTGATATACCGTGAGCTAATGGTGTAGACCTGCCAAAGGATGCACAAAAAGGCAACTTAGTCCTGGTTTTCTTGTTATTAATGGACCAATTGGAAGCTCTCGTTGGTTGACTAATTCTGAGTTTCGTATTGGTGTCATTCTGCATATCAAACCGTATTCTTCCAAAATATGTCTGTTTTTATGTGCTTACATTTTGAGGTAATTAACGTTGTAAACGTGACTGAGCCGAAATATTCGACTAAATTGTTAAATCAGAAGACGTTTCTCCAGAAATTTGTATGGGAAAAACGACATTCGGTCGAATTGAAACAGTTACTGACATATTGTCAAATTGTATTTATCTGAGACGCACTCAAATTCTACAACATATTCAATAGGTGTTTCTGTCCGAAAATCGCTGTCTTCAAACGCTGCAAATGGAAATAAGGGAAAAACGTATATTCAAATCTTAAAATGTTTTTTTTTTTTTTTTAAATTCCCGATGCTACTTGTGAGTTACCTAAAGTAGGCCTACAAGTAAAATACATGTGGTTCATATCCGCTGGTCATGGGATGCATTTAGTGAAAAATACGATCACTGCACGTGTTGTCGAACTAAACATAATAAGGAAGATCGAGGAAATACATTGGTGAGCTTTGATATCCTTGCTAGATGCTCACGTCCCAGATGTGGCAAATCCTGTAATGTCTGTCCTTCTTGGTAAGGGCAGTGGCAGTGGCAGAATGTGGCCAGATGCCCTCCTCCCATAACCCGCTCTCCGGAGAGCTCTACATCGCGCCAGAGTGTGCGGACGCTTTCTGAATGTTTCCAAATCGTGTGACGGGCGATACGAGGGCACCGGCCCGTCGGTCGAGCAGTCGGGTGTGGGAAACCGAGTAGAAGCTACGTGCGGGCTGTCTGGCACACGAAACCTCACCGTTAACCTGCAGGGCGGATTCGATGCAATAATCGTAAAATATAGCAAAGTTAGAATGAGTCTTAGAGTTCTATGTTATTTTGCCAATTACAAGACGAGTGCTTCTAGTGTAAGGAAGTACACGGTACGGAAAGAGCGTTTCGACCTCAATAGGAAGAACTGGCGGACACGTCTAGAGGACAAGGAAGCTGGCAGGCAAGAGGGCGACCCTCTCACGTGACGAAACCCGGTCCTCCCGCTGGCGTGTCTGAGGCAAAAGTCGGCGTCCCTCACTCAGCCACACCGAGGTGGCGCCCCCAGCTCAGCGTAGAAGCGTGCGAGCAGGCCACAAGCACTGCGGGTAGTTCGCGTAACAGCTCATGCCACTGCCTTGGGCTAAGTTAAAATGATGGAAGTGGAATACAGTAAAAAGTTTTTACCATTTTTACCCGTTACCATGTACAGTACGACATATGTTTTCATTTACGTAAGTCATTGATAGAAATGGCAAAAAACTAATAAAAAAATTAGTACAGACTGTAATCTTTTTTCATGCAGTACAATTTAAACCAGTTATGATGGTTACTGGTTGTGATCGTGCCATAAATATAAGGACACACACAGTGGCACCACTTTTGTAGGTTTTCACGCAAGTACTCTTGTTTAAATACCAGAAAATATCTTGACTCCTTCATGTACAAGGTGGTCCACTGATAGTGGCCGGCCCAAATATCTCACGAAATAAGCATCAAACGAAAAAACTACAAAGAACGGAACTCCTCTAGCCTGAAGGGGGAAACCAGATGGCGCTATGGTTGGCCCACTAGATGGCGCTGCCATAGGTCAAACAGATATCAACTGCGTTTTTTAAAATAGGAACCCCCATTTTTTATTACATATTCGTGTAGTACGTAAAGAAATAAGAATGTTTTAGTTGAGCCACTTTTTTCGCTTTGTGGTAGATGGCGCTGTAATAGACGCAAACGTATGAGTACGTGGTGTCACGTAACATTCCGTCAGTGCGGACGGTATTTGCTTCGTGATACATTACCCGTGTTAAAATGGACCGTTTACCAACAGCGGAAAAGGTCGATATCGTGTTGATGTATGGCTACTGTGATCAAAATGTCCAACGGGCGTGTGCTATGTATGCTGCTCGGTATCCTGGACGACATCATCCAAGTGTTCGGACCGTTGGCCGGATACTTACGTTATTTAAGGAAACAGGAAGTGTTCGGCCACATGTGAAACGTCAACCACGACCTGCAGCAAATGATGATGCCCAAGTAGGAGTTTTAGCTGCTGTCGCGGCTAATCCGCACACCAGTAGCAGACAAATTGCGCGAGAATCTCAAAAACGTCGGTGTTGAGAATGCTACATCAACAGCGATTGCACGTGTACCATATTTTTATGCACCAGGAATTGCATGGCGACGACTCTGAACGTCGTGTACAGTTCTACCACTGGGCACAAGTGAAATTACGGGACGATGACAGATTTTTTGCACGCGTTCTATTTAGCGACGAAGCATCATTGACCAACAGCGGTAACGTAAACAGGCATAATATGCACTATCGGGCAACGGAAAATCCACGATGGTAGCGACAAGTGGACCATCAGCGTCCTTGGTGGGTTAATGTATGGTGCAGAATTATGGGAGGAACGATTATTGGCCCCCATTTTATCGATGGCAATCTAAATGGTGCAATGTATGCTGATTTCCTACGAAATGTTCTACCGATGTTACTACAAGATGATTCACTGAATGACAGAATGGCGAAGTACTTCCAAAATGATGGATGTCCGACACATAGCTCGCGTGAGGTTGAAGCGGTATTGAATAGCATATTTCATGACAGGTGGATTGGTCGTCGAAGCACCATACCATGGCCTGTAAGTTCACTGGATCTGAGGTCCCCGGATTTCATTCTGTGAGGAAAGGTGAAGGATATTTGCCATCGTGATCCACCGACAACGCCTGACAACATGCACCAGCGCACTGTCAATGCATGTGCGAACGTTACGGAAGGCGAACTACTCGCTGTTGAGAGGAATGTCATTACACGTGTTGCCAAATGCATTGAGGTTGACGGACATCATTTTGAGCATTTATTGCATTAATGTGGCATTTACAGGTAATATCACGCTGTAACAGCATGCGTTCTCAGAAATGATAAGTTCACAAAGGTACAGTCGCGCTCAAAAGCATCCGAACGACCTGAATTGCATTTCGCCTGTTTCGCATGCAACCCGCATAACGCAGCTGTCTAGCAGGTCCTCTAATTGCTCCTCGGTATGGTCGTTGGACTATTGAAATTCGTTCCAACAAGTCACCACTAGAATACACTGCTCTGTATCGCAATAACTCAAGACGTAAAGTAATACCACGATGCTACAAATATCAGGGAACACCTTATCACAGATAAGACTGTCCTTAAGGCTTGTAAGCTCACATTTATTACAATAAATGATATACCTGAAATGTTACCACTCTCATTACTTCAGATACGTAATGCACATAGTAAGTCCGTCCAATTCATGATTTCCTCTTCAAAGTAACATACCATACTTATTATTTAACTCAAAATGACATTAAAATTTGAGTTATTCACGGGCAGCTAGTTGAAAATATGTATGAACTTCAAATGACACGACGAACCGCCTCGTTCTGCATGTGGATTCAAACCCAGGTCATGCAGACTAAGCAAAGATTTCGTGACCGACGGAAACTAACAGTCACTCCTGACTGGGCACACAGATAGTGATATACTTCGATTTTACACAGTATCAGTTAGGAAATATCAGCTTTAAATTACATAACGTAAACATTTTTAACGTACGTGAATAAATATCAACTTTAAATTACATAACGTATACATTTTAAACGTACGCGAATTGCTACCCAGCATCTATTGTCCATGTTAACGAATTACGAGAGATGTTAAATATTGCTTCTTCACAAGTGACTTACTTGAAATGCCGTGAGGTAAAGCTTTGTGTGGGACAGGGATTCGAACCCAGAACCTATTCGGATTGTTATTGAAGCACAATCAACTGTGACATATCGGATTTTCTCGGCAGTAGCTAGATGTTTCAACGGAAATGACGAGATCAAACATTATTTTTTTCTTTCCCTGGACTCCAACCGAGTACCTATCTCTGTTATATTCTAGAGAAAACGAACGTTAAATACGGGTTTGTTACACCAGCAGTGACATGCGGGCATGTTTGAACTAGAAATAATATGACGAAGGGGTCAGTGATGACTGGTAATCGAACCCCACACATATCGTTGTTGACTACAAACAAAGAGACGTCAGCTACCGAATTTTTCTCCGCCACCAGCTCGGAATAGCATCCTTGAACTTACAGTGATCTTGCAAATAGGTCTGTGTCTCACTAGAGTCAAAAACGTCACATATCGTTAGTGTTGACAACGACTGAAAATACATTAAAAATCAAAATTATTATCCACCAGCAGATAGGTGTTCTCATGCTAGAGCTTGTTATACATAATGGAAACTTTATTTCCGGGCCAGGATTCTAACCCATTCACGTGCAATATTTGGAGATGTTGAAGAATCTGCAGTTTTGAACAAACAACAAATTGTAGTCGAGCTGTATTGCCATAAAGGGATCAAATTCCATATTAATGGCGGTCTGAGTTGCATTACCAGTTCAGAACCAATTTTATCAACATACAGAAGCTCAAATAAAAGATGGAATAAGTGTCCTGTGATCATACATAGCGTTTGTATCGCCACTAGAAAAGAATAACTAGTATAAGAAAGGTTACTGGTGGTAGAGTTTCTACATGTCGCCACTCCTGACTTTATTGTGGTTCAACCTAACGTCTACTTGGTAGAGAAGGAATACATGTTTAATGTGAATTTCAGACCACAATGCCATTATACCTTCTTCACTTGGGGTAGCCAGAAAAGAATAGAACCTCTCTCCCTATCAAAAATCATCGGCATAAGTTGGAATCAAATCCAGACCATAAGCATATGAACCTATCATCAATCCAATCATCACTCCAGCAGACCACCAAATCCTCTTCTCGGTGACACATTTTTCTATCATAACGCCTTTGTGCCACACAGGATTAGAATTCTGACACACAGACTCCCTGTAGTGGTTTGCAGCATGTTCAGTACATTCATTTACTTGGTTGACCCAATCGCCACGAATTAGCTGCCTCGGTTACCCAGTGCATACATTCGACTCTATCTTGTAATCGCCGAAATAAAATCGTGTAACTGCCACCTACACAGAACTGCCAACACTGTAGGTTGCAGACATTTAAATGGGAAGTGTTCCTTTCCACTTGAGCTACCCTATTACGCTATCTGTTTGTTGAAAACGTCGTGCAGTGCCAATGAAAAGGTGTAACTGTCTGTCTCTCAGAAGTCTAGATCCGTCCATATGCATTATCTCACAGCACCGTGGAATGCAGAAGTTCTGGAGGAATTGTTGTTGACTTCTGGAGCTGCTGTAGCTATGTGTCAGCTGGTAGCGTTATGGTAAGTGTCGCGAGTTCGAATACATTCACTGCTGCATTTTCTAAAACGTAATTCTGCTGTCTGCTGAAGTTATCAGCCTAATGGAACTTTGAACATAATTCCTTTCGCTTCTAAACCCAAAATAGCCACATGTGGATAAAGGGCTAACTTCTGCGACATTTTGTTCTTTTCAGGTTTAATAGACGGCCATTAAACTTTCCTATTAAGTATGGGGAGAGCACATCATGCCAAAATCCGTCAGAAAAGTATTTCCTGCGTTAGCTGTCATGTGGTAGTGGCATTTTATTCTTCTTCAAACCTTGTTTGACAGCTTTAACTCAGAACAAGTTTTCTACATGCATGTAATCAATAAACTGCATGTGTACTGTCAGACTGTTATAGATAACATCAGAAAAGTCGCATATATCGTTGATGATTAATTTGTCTCTCATGTTTACTATTGTTTTACAACACTAAAGGAACCTTACGGATTCTGCGCACTGTGGCATTTCATAAACAAAGTTATGTAATCCTGGAAACCCAAAATTTGCTTGTCAGCGGCGGAAAGAAGAGTCACCTGTTGTGCAGCATTGTAAGCCTTTCACCATTGCACTATGAGCCGAAAGTATTTTCTTACGATTTCCTTGTTGATGTTTGATCTGACTGCTTGTAGACCTTTCACAGAAGGGATAAAAACTTCACAGTCAGTGTGACTGGAGCCGGGAACCATAACAGATAGTTTATCACAGGTCAGTACATTACCACAGAGCTATCAAAGATGTACGTGTCTTAATTTCCTCTTACGACGGCAATATTGGCTAGAACTCGTAAACCGCTATTTAAAAGGCGAGATTAGTTGCGATTACAGAATGCAACGACTTTCGTGGACTGAAAACCGTAAATTTACAATCTTTTGTTACACCTCAAGCAATAATAACTCAGATTATTGAAAGGATATGACACGAAAAATCAAGTGAAATTTGAGGCTTAATTCCATGAACACCAGGAAGTAACTCGTCGATCACAGAGTCGCCAAACATACCTTGCCTTGTTGCCAAATCTCAGTTACAGTACCAGCAGGAAGAGGACGAACAGATGTGTGCCTACAGCGGGCTGGGGAGTGACCATTGCTGGCGTCTCAAAGATGCGGCTGCCATGGGCTGGAATACGTAATGCATCTGATTCGCATTTCTGTAACTAGTTTTACGGACTGGAGTAGAGTTACTAATAATACTCAGAACTGACTGCAAACTAAGCATCATAAATCAGTAACTCTCAGAGATACAGTTGTTTTTATATTCCTTTCATAAGTGTACTCAAAACTAGGAGATTCATACATTGTCGTTTTCGTGCCTGGCGGATAGTCGCGCGCAACAAACAAATAAAAATAAAGAAAAGAATGTGTGTGTGTGTGTGTGTGTGTGTGTGTGTGTGTGTGTGTGTGTGTGTGTGGAGAGAGAGAGAGAGAGAGAGAGAGAGAGAGAGAGAGAGCAAAAAATAGTTGTAAAGAAATTGAATTATGGTATGTAAAGAAATCTTTCATTGAAATGACACGTTCCACATCATTACGAAATGTCATATTCATTATCTGTGGAACAAGTATTAATCTAATCAGATGTAATCTAATTTAATCATATCATATTGCTGACTGCCCATGAAGAGTCAGGAATTACCGAAATTTTCGCCAATATCAGTACCCAAATCTATGCTTGAAAATAAAAGGCGACAGTTTCTGTAATGAAACGGGACTCCTATCAAGACTCTTTCGTCCCTGTTGACTAACCACGAAAGATGTCTGATATACTTCCATTCGGAAGTAAGAAAGTGTGCATGCTTTTTAAGATGAAGCGCATGATGAGAAGTTCTGTGATGGAGATACGAACCCAACTCATAATCGGATTGTTAATTAAGTAAAATGAAATATCACGTATCGGTTTTTCTTACCAGCTGCTAGGCGATTGAATCTAAATTAAGGATACAAATTTTTTTGCCTGAGCGACAATGGAACCGCACACTTACCGTCCTTCTTCATCATCCACGAATCTAGCTGAAGTATCAATTGCTTAGTCACCAACAGCAAGATGTGTGCGCGTTTGACGAGAAATAACGACGCCTATTGCGATTGTTGACACCACATGAATAGACATTAAAAATGCACTTTAATTTTCACTAGCAGGCTGGTGTGCACGTGAAAATGAAATTATGAATATTTTTGTACTGGATCAGGATTCGGACCCACACACTTACATTTGGAGGAGACCTAGGGAAGACTGCAGTCTTGGGGAAAGGAACCAAATTATGTAACTATACTGTTCCGAGAGATTCAGATCCTCAAAAGAGGAGATACGAATTCGAATCACAGTCCAGCACCAAATTTGTCAACGTCTCTAGTTCAATCAAGTACAAATAAAATAAGAGCCCTGTTCCTATAAATGGCTATCGGTTCATCAAATAAAATAAAATTTTCTAATGTAAGTAAGTTTACTGGCGACAGTATTTCTGTTTACCATGACCTCCGCCAATGTCATTTCCCAACATAAACCGGTTCTGCCCAGTTGGTAATGAAGGAACGTGATGTTTAATGCGGATTCTGAATTATAACGTCTTTCTCTTGAGGTTACCAGAGGTAAACTAAATCGGTTTGTGCGTCTCAAAAGTAAAAGCCTGAACCTACGCGTTGCACCTGTGATAGTTCGATCCACCAGACCATTGTGGCCACATTTCCCAGCCCCAGGAGTGTGCTGTAACGGATGATGTGCTTAGCTTACAAAATTAGTCACGGTGGAAAAAAATGCGAGTCTATTAAATGGTTAAGTAGAAGCAAGCTTCTGACGTGGAGATTATGCTATTCTCATGTCAGCAGGACGTAAAGACTCTTCTAGGCATCATAGCCTCGATGTGAAGCCAGTTTGAAATTTTCACCAATTTATCAAATTTCTTAGTTCGAGAAAATCCACTGTGAAGTGTGAAATTACAGGATAATTCGATTATTACCGTCATTATTAGTACCATTTTCTTCATACCGCTGCTGGAACACATGTGCCTGAAGATCATTTAATGACTTTTGCTGATTGTAGAAGCAGTTGCCCAATAACAGGTTCTTTCCCTGTCTACAGAATCCTTTTCATGTTAATATCAAACATCAGCAATTACTCGTAGATTACAATAAAACTAAAGTAATTGATGAAGACGTTACTTGATAACGAAACGCGCTGCCTTTCTTCATGTACTTGCGCCTAGAAATGGCTGTCGAATACTGCCAAACCAAAAGCCAAGGGATCTTACTGCCTTCCGATAAGTGTCGCTGTCAGTTCTTCCATAGATTTGGTCGACGTGACCTCTTTCAAGTTGTGTATGACAGAGAGTGTTTTAGAAAATCAATTGTTTTTCTTTGCAATAAACAGAAAGAATTTCATTTTAAGCTAACCAAGTTCAAAATATTCACAATATTAGTTCAAATTTAATATTCGCTTTTATAATGTAGTAAAGTATTTCACAGTTTCAAAACCCGTATCCGACTTATTGACCTTACACTTAATCACTGACCATAAATTCTAGCTCAGAGTGATGCCAGTTTAAGTAACCTAATGTAGCGAAGAATGTTTGACAGTGCCCTTTCTCACCGGAAAATAGGCAGTTCACTAATTGGGCTCCATAAGTACACTGTAACAGTAATTTCTGTGTGTATGCAATGCATACAGATTGTAGAATTTAGTGGTGCTCTCTCTTCTAGTTCTGTATAGTATATGCCTGACCTAAACGGGCCCTTTATCATTACAGGCCCTGAGCAGTACAACATCATACTGACAACAGTAATGTGCTTACACTGACAACCTCCATGTTCGTTTTACCTGATTTTGTAATCATTTAAATAAAAGAACATGTCCTTCCAGTGGGAGACTTTTCGTCCCCCTTTTCCTTATGTGAAATTTGTCAGTAAGCTTTTTGCCTTACAACCAACGAAATGCGGCAGAGTACAGCCGGTAAACGATTCACAAACCACGATTTAGTGCCGTTAAGACGATTTCTTTAAACACTGTCGTAGCTGAAGGAATTTGGTTTCTTCTTAAATCGCCTTATGCAGCAACGTTCACAGATATCTCAAATAGGAAAAGCTCTTTATCCAGGTACGAAGGTTGTAAAACAAACTTCCCACAGCTTGTGTCAGGTTGATCTTTTCGTCTGATAGCTCTGCGTTAGTATTTTGTCTAAAAGGTATCACAAGTAGTGTTCCTGTAGTTGTAGGAATCATTGGTTGAAATAGAGTTTAACGCCAATGGGTACAGTACTGCTAAATATTCAAAATGGTTAGTAACCTAAGTCTGAGTTCATCCACAAACAGATGCGTATTTCTAATATTGAAGCTAGACTGTGTATCCTTGGCTTCCTTGAGTGGGCGTTGGAAGGCGTTTACACACACGTATACAATACTATGAATATTTTGAACGCTATAGTTAACGTTGCTCTCATAAACTAATTTTGTTTCTTTAATTCTTCTGGGTTTTCAGCGTCCAATATGTGTTGTAGATAAAGTCTTAGACAAAAAAATTGACCGCCGAGTCGTTCACGTAAGGTGGACAATACAGTCCTGTTCCCCTCAGAATTCTATGTCCGGCAATATGCTCGATCTGGCAACATTGTAGACTGCGGCACTTCCTGGAGGAAATCTTGACTTCAGTCTGAGTGCATCAGTCTTGACTATGACCGTAGTCTTGAGGTAAAACGCGAGACTAGCTAATATGATGTCTGGCAACCGAAAGCACACGTCGACAAAATTTTTATCGCCTCTTTCCACTCGGTTATTAAGCTATGAGTGTAATTCAAGTGAATCTACAGTATATTTCGCTTTCCGTCACATTGGTAATAACAGTTTGATTCAACAATATGTTAGCGAGAGATTTGTTGGCTGACAATCCGCCTCTAAACACCGCATGCGTCTGAGTTCTCAGGGACCCGTTTGCTGCCTACCGGCGGGGGCTGAGACACTGCGCTGTCTCGCCTTCTGCAGCGAAAGTCTGCTCCACTCCTCACTTTCGACGGTGTAAAATTCTTTAATGTTGTTGAGTGGTGACCCATAACATCTGTCTACAATTTGTGTTTCACACTCGATAGCAACGGAAGCACAAAACAATTTTTAGTTGATGAGTATTTCACTACACTAGTATGCAATACATCAATGTGGCACAGAATTAATTTCATTGTTTCTGATCCAGTGCACTATAATTAACGCGTCTCATCTATATCTTTTTCCTTTCATAGGAGATTCTTCAAATAATTTTTTTGTCATGGATTCATATGTGTTAGTCAATGCACAGAGAGTATATGCAATGTAATTTGTTTGGTTTCCCTAAAGTAAATGGATGCGAAACATTGTGTCAATACCTTTCAGAACCTGCTCAATAGCTACTCAGGCAAATTGCTTCTTTTGAGGTCCATACATTACATACATACGGTTTACAATTAGCAGGCGTGTGTGTAGAGCCTTATACATGAGTTATGTAGGAGTAGTTTGCAGGTATGTATGCTGTAGGACATGTCAGAGCGTGTATTCTGTGATAAATATAATTAATTGGTAAATAATGTGCTGGAAAATAAACTAAAGTCCTTCTTCTCTCGATCGGTCTAGTGCAGGCTGAGTCCTCTTACCACCAGTCCCTAGGAGGAGGTGGGGTCAGGTGACAGGTTAGTGGAGGTGAGCTATGTTTGCCACAATTTTCTTATGTTGGGAGCGAACCACAAAGTGACTGCCAAAATTCAAAGTTCACCTATTTCTAAAGAGAAAATGTCATCTAAGTTAATGTACGTTAGAAAACATTAATACAGCTCAGTGCATGAACATGGGTTGCTAAGGACATGTGGCGGTCGGTTGAGGATCGTGATAGAGACTTTAACTATTTGATTCGAAGTCCAGGTGGGTGTGGCACTCACCAAAATTCATTCCAATTCCTGGTGGAAGTGGTGCTTTCCGCAGCAGTGAGGTTAATTAATTGATTAATTTAATTTAGTGGTGGTGTGAACTTTGTGTTAGGTTAAATTGCGGAGGTATTTAGGTTGGGGCGAGCTATGGTTCACGCATACGTGCGTGTGTCTTGGGGACAAATTTGGATTAGGTAATAGCACTATGTCGACTGAATAATGAGACTCGCGTGATCTGTTAACTTAGAGACGGACTTCGTGGCGAACACACGTGCTGGACCTCCTGTTGTGACGTAGGCATCGACTGGTTTCAGTGAAAACACGTTTACAGGGTCCAGCGGCTAGCGTGGGCCAGGGGAGCTGTGACGTGGACCAGGGGAGTGTGCGTCAGCCGGCACGCAAACAACTCACCCCAGCTGGCCAGGGGCAGTCTCCTCTGCTGGAGTCTGGACCTCATGGCGAGTCCACTGGGTGTTGCTGTGATCTCGAGGATGTGTACTAAGTCTGCTGGAGAACACGTGATGACTGTACTGCTTGCAATAAACTCTTCAGTCCTTTTTCATTGCAAAATCAGAGGATGTGATTGACATTAGTACTAGTGCAGTTTATTATTTGATGCGATTTTGTTCGGTTAGCAGTGAAAAAAGATAAGTGACACTCAAAGGCCGTAGGATGTGGACTATTTCGTATGTGTGATCGATTATGGTGTCGGAATTTGAACTTGTTACAGATTTTTGTTACGGATGTAAAGGAAATGGCTTTCTACCCGCCGAAATCGGACATCTAGAATAAATAATAAATGGTAATGATGATAATAATAATAAATAGAAGTACAGTTTTCGAGAGATTATCGTGTTGGAATTCGAATTTGGCGCAATTTTCTAGTGGAGGTAGGCCAATAATAATAATAAATAGTAAAAATATAAATAATAATGAATGATAATAAATGAATGATAATAAATGATAGAGAATAATAATGAATAATAATAAAGACAAGTACCGTTTTTGCAGCCATTATCGCATTGGAATTTGAATTTGGTGCAATTTTCTAGTGGAGGTAGGCGAATAAAAATAAATAATAATAAATGATAAT
The DNA here is from genome assembly GCF_021461395.2 of Schistocerca americana. Lineage (NCBI taxonomy): Eukaryota > Metazoa > Arthropoda > Insecta > Orthoptera > Acrididae > Schistocerca > Schistocerca americana. The sequence continues at coordinate 594,476,575 of NC_060124.1, read as the reverse complement.
AAATGATAATCAATGATAATGAATAATAATAAATAACAGTAAAGACAACTACGGTTTTTGCAGACATTATTGTGTTGCAGTTTGAATTTGGGGTCAATTTTTTCTGGAGGGTTAGGTTAGTGGACATAGCACAATTGACCTATTTTCCTGCCAAAATTAAAATTTGGCGCCAATTTTCTTGGGGCGTTAGGCTAGTGTAGGTAGCCCAATTGGCTTCCTTCCCGCCACAATCCGCCATCTTGAATGACATCACAGCGGCGCTCTCTGGAGGCAGGGATATGAACTAACATACAGCTGGACACCGGACCTTGTAGCAAACACACGTGCATCGTATAAATAATAATAATAATAATAGATAATAATAAATGATAATAATTGATAATGAAAGATAATGAATGATAATGTACAATAATGACTAATAATAAAGACAAGTACGATTTTGCATGTATTATCATGTTGGAATTCAAATTTTCCACCATTTTTCTGGAGGGTTAGGTTAGTGGACGTAGCACAATTGACCTATTTTCCCGCCAAATTTCAAATTTCCCGCCATTTTTTCTGGGGGTTGGTTAGTGGACCTAGCCCAATTGTCCTTTTTTCCCGCCAAAATCCGCCATCTTTGATGACGTTATGCACTGTTGCCAAGTCTACACGCCACCATCTTGGATGATGTCATCGCCGCCATCTTGAATAAATTTGGCAACAGTGGAAAGTGGTGTGGCACTGGTCTTGCCCCACTACTCACTCCAAATAAGAGCCTCACAACATCCAATACCTCTGCTGCCTCCAATAAAAAGACCACCAAACATATGACTGTAAAAACCCTTCCAACCTGTCCTCACTGCAAAGATACCTCTGCTGCCTCCAATAAAAAGACCACCAAACAAATGACTGCAAAAACCCTGCCCACCTGTACTCACTGCAAGTCCCACCACCTTCATGAAGACTGCACCACACCAGAGGCAGTTTATCTACACAGCGCATGTTGCATATGCTATAGGCCCTACGACTTCAAGGGCCAGTAAGGTGCACTGCCGTAGATTTCAGCAGAAATTAACCATTAGCGTTTTGAATTGAAAATGTATGTATGTATGTATGTACGTATGCATGTAATAAACAGGGGACCTAGAAACGACAGAAAGGCTTCTTCCCATCGTAGCCCTCAGTGGTTCACAACCCCACTACAGGCCACAGCAGTCCACCCATTCCACCGCCGCCCCACACCGAACCCAGCGTTATTGTGTGGTTCAGCCCCCAGTGGACGCCCCCCCTCCCGATAACGTCTCATACAGACAAGTGTAACCCCCAAATGTTTGTGTGGTAATTACAGTGTACGCGTACATGGAAATGGTATTTGATCAGCAACTGCTGACACAGTGTAACTGAGGCGGAATAAGGGGAACCAGCCCGCATTCGCCGAGGACGACGGAAAACCGCCTTAAAAACCATCTACAGGCTGGCCGGCACACCGGGCCTCGACACTAACCAGCCGGGTGGATTCGTGCCGGGGACCGGTACGCCCTCCCGCTCTGGAAGCAGCGCGTTAGACCGAGCGGCTAGCCGGGCGGGCTGAATTGAAAATAGTAATAATGTGTGCTGTTACGTGCACATGATTACGCAGCAGTGGAAATAATAGACCACTGACATAAAATTTTACGTATTTTCCGACCTTTCAGTAACACATTTGATCTGATTCTGCGGAATATTGTTTGCTTCTTATCGTTAACAGAATTTGCATAAAAAATCATTTGATCCAATGCCTTACTACGGATCGCTACAGACGGAAAAGCTAAATAGTTTGATAACCAGGTTTACGATAATGCAGTGTACAATCTCCTTTTATTTCATGTGTAAACTGTTAATAAGGGCAGATGACGCTGTAATGAGGTGTGAAGTCGGAGCAAAGCATTTCATTTCGAGTTCTGGTCTAACGCACGCCTGAACAACTGAATGCAAAAGGTGTAGCTGCAAGCGTCAGGACGATGTAATTAGGCAGACTCCGCTCGGAGCAAAACTGTCGGTGACTTCTTCATTATTCTTAGTTTTTATGTAATTGCTAAGTGTAATAAGACTTAGAAGGAGCAACTCTGGCTTTACTCGTGCATGAAGGTAGAGATGTTCGACACTGGAGTGTTTCTTCTTAATTGTAGTGAGCCATCTTAAGCACATAAGAGAAATTTCATGTTTGAAGTTAAACGGAAATGCAAGTATGATGTCAGACGTATGGAGAGTGCTGTAAGAAAATTACTCAATACACGAATGAAATTTCGTCTTCAAAACTAATTACTAAGATCAGTCATCACTGAGTAACTGTTAACCAACAGACTTGGATTCTATGTAAGTGGGTTGCGTGGGAGAACCGGCGAATTTTACTCGTTCATAATATTCCTCTTGTCGTCAATGGACAGTTTAACTTGCAAATCGCATCCGCTCCGCTCCACAAACTCCGAATTTATATGTAGCAATCCATCATTGCCCCCAGGTGAGCCCGTGATCTATCTGCACGGCATTGAAAGTATTTCTGTATGTGTCGTACTGAAGAATTTCAGGGAGCACAGCGGCTTAATGAAATCAGTTTAGAGGGTGACCGGACTTCATCAGGTAAGTGAAAACAGTGTGTGCGTTGTGACTGATCGAGAGTTAAAGCTATATCAGCAGATTATGCAGTAAAATAATTCTTTCTCTCAGGACAAAGGATCGATAATTGCATCTATATATATCAGTTCAGAATCTTATCTTTGGACATTCAGTGTAATTAATTGTGATACATGACAATGATTGCTATCACGTAAAAGTCAAGTTCATACTCGGGAGCTACTTTAAAGATCAAACCTGCTAACTGGCACTGCTAGTTAGTGAACTATTCATTCAAGAGTTGAAATATCCAGGTAGTTGGAACTTTATAATTTTCTCAACATTAAATGGTGTCACCTGTGTGAGTGTGTTCTGTATAGTCGGAACTCATTACATTAAATCACTTGCTCATCTGAACCACTTGGCATTACGCGTCACATGTCCTTGGATATACTCATAGTCATATGCAGTTCAGCTCCCGAACAACAAACTAACAAATAGACAGATCCGTCCACTTGTATTTCAGTGCAGAGGTACATAACGTACGTGGCCACTGGTGACAGGACGAATGTGATGAGTGAACATGTATAATAAACTAAGGCTCTTTTTAGCAAACTGTTGTTATTCTATTCGTTCTTGTACACTGTAAAAAATACTTTGTGTACGAAGCTAATCTTGATGTTTGTTTGTTGCATGCTCGTGAAAGTGATTGTGAGAACGACAACTGTTTAACTGTGTGTGAAATCTTATGGGACTTAACTACTAAGGTCATCAGTCCCTAAGCGGACACACTACTTAACCTACATTATCCTAAGGACGAACACAGACACCCATGCCCGAGGGAGGACTCGAACGTCCGCCGGCACCAGCCGCACAGTCCATGACTGCAGTGAGAACAACTGAAACTGCCAGGAGACCAGCATCTGTGTCACAGCCTACTTCTCGCAGCCATGAAGTTAATTAAAGAAAAGGGTTTGCATTTACTATAACGCTTTTAACTGTGTCAGTGTGTGACTGTATCATCAACATTACTTCTAGATCGGGGCTACGTTCGCTGGCACACATACGACTGAGTAATTTATGCTAGTGTCCAAGCTTCCTACCGTGAATTGTAATCAAGACTTTTAATGAAAAGTGGAATAGGCAATGTTAATCAAAACATTGGGAGGAGTTGTGGTCTAAATAACAATAAATTTATTCATTCTTAACATCACAAGAAAAAAATGGCTACAGAAACGTCACAAAAATATTTTTATTTGACAAACGATTTCACTCTTATGTGGTCTATGGTGAACAAAGTGATAAGCTGGGGGTCACCACACGACACTAACCACAACTAATCGCTTTACCTGTCTTCATACATGAGAATCCGTGGTGTGGGCAAAAAACTACGCCCTGTCAAGCATCTGTATTCTACTATTCCATAATTAAAAATATGGTTCCAAAGAACAGGGTGCTGAGGAGCATATATTGGATCCCTACACCATTGCAGCGAATACTTTCCACTCCTGCTGGTCAGGGCGACACACCACGATGCGCTCCGAAACTTGAGTCAAGGACGGCAGCAGTCTGTTATTAATGGTGCGCGCCCGAAAAATGTCTCGTGTTCAGCTGATTCGGAATGCAGGTAATTCCCTATGAGCCTGTGAAATCCCGGTGGATTCCATTGTGCAGGTGGACCCGTTTGCTGGTCTGCCAAACCAATTTGACCCCATGCTACGACTATGCGTGGCAGAATGTTTAGATGGGCGACTCAAAACAAATAAGTACACCCACGCATCACTCGTTGTGTGCGTGATGCTAGAAGCAGTACCTCGGACTGTTCAGATGGTGACTGGTATAGGCTCTATGAGGCACGCTAGGAAAGAACACAAGTCTCACCGTTTAGATAAAGACCTTCAGTTCTTTACTAGCGAAGTGCCAGCACAATAGAGTCTCCTCTTTCTCTCAGCTTTCCTCGCCACCTTGGTAGCGTAGCACATTTACATCTTAGACCACTCCCACTTTAGCACAAACCAATCACGAGCCGGAGCGCGGCGTTCGAAGTTGGGAGACGCCCCTTGCTCAGCAAACACAGATATCACCAACCAGCGAGAAAAGGAAAAAATATTCAGCTTCGTGGCCTCTTTCTCACGCATTTACGCAGTGTCGTTGCTAAGCATGACCTGGATGGAACCACAGTCCAACCATAAAAAGATCGTTATCTCCCCTGTTGGGTCCATTTCGAACTTTCCAAAGAACAGCCTTAAACTCGCTAAAAGCCTCGTGCCTTGGCAAGTATGTTTTGTAACAGAGTATGGACGTCTGGGGGCCAGTGACCTGTCCCACGGAAATTCGCAACAACACGCCGTCGTCCCACCGGCTTCCTGCTTAACCAAGGCCCATCCTCTGCTTTATAGCCGGTATTCAATGCTCTGCTCATTGCAGCGGCGACTCCTTGGCGCTAGTCAGTCTACCTGTTCGCGGCCACCGACCGACCGGCGCCATCCAACATGTCTGCACAATGAGACCGAGGAAGTCGGCAATCCGCAAATGTTTTCACCCAGGTTCCGCAGAAAAAACGCTTCCCTCGTCCCTTTTACTTGAGTCGTTTACATCGGCACCCTCTTCCTTTGAACGCTGGTAAAGCTTACCGCTAATGCTTCTGTGGTGTCACCGCCAGACACCACACTTGCTAGGTGGTAGCTTTAAATCGGCCGCGGTCCATTAGTATATGTCGGACCCGCGTGTCGCCACTGTCAGTGATCGCAGACCGAGCGCCACCACACGGCAGGTCTAAAGAGACGTACTAGCACTCGCCCCAGTTGTACGGACGATGTAGCTAGCAATGCACACTGTCGAAGCCTCGCTCATTTGCAGAGCAGATAGTTAGAATAGCCTTCAGCTAAGTCAATGGCTACGACCTAGCAAGGCGCCATTAGTAACATTGCATGTATCTATAGAGTCTCACTTGTATCGTCAATAGCGATGTACAACAATGATGGATTAAAGTTAAGTATTCCAGCTGCTACGTACTTTTCTTTATAGCATTCATTACGTATCCTGTTTCAGACCTATCTCTAGCCTGCGTGGGTTAACGAGTGCATATCGGCTTCCTCACTCAGGTAGTGTTCGTAGTGTTGGCTAACTGCTAACACTACATATATTGACGTGCACCCTGGACTAGGTTTTCCGGCGTTTCCTAGCTCCCCTCGGACCGCATTTTGACGTGCACCCTGGACTAGGTTTTCCGGCGTTTCCTAGCTCCCCTCCGACCGAATGGCCGGGTGCGGGTGGCACAGCCTCGCCTGTTGTTAGGCTCCCCACCTCATCGCATACGTCAACATGGGGTCCTCCCCACGGCGGGCGGAAGCCTTATAACACGACCGTTCGCCGTTTGCGGGGGAGGAATGTGGTGTCACCGCCAGACACCACACTTGCTAGGTGGTAGCTTTAAATCGGCCGCGGTCCATTAGTACATGTCGGACCCGCGTGTCGCCACTGTCAGTGATCGCAGACCGAGCGCCACCACACGGCAGGTCTAGAGAGACGTGCCGGAGGAGCTCAGCCAGCGCTGAATACTCTAAGTCCAGTGATCAGACTGGATCACCTCTGTCTGATCACTGGACTTAGAGTATTCAGCGCTGGCTGAGCTCCTCCGGCACCGCTATATATATTTACTTAGCCCGTGTTGCTGGAAAATCAAACTTATCAGCGGAAGTGACGTCATGATAAGGAGCGCGTGACGTCTTATCAGCTCGCGCTACTGCTCTGGCTGCTGCTGGCAGCACACTGTCGAAGCCTCGCTCATTTGCAGAGCAGATAGTTAGAATAGCCTTCAGCTAAGGCAATGGCTACGACCTAGCAAGGCGCCATTAGTAACATTGCATGTATCTACAGAGTCTCACTTGTATCGTCAATAGCGATGTACAACAAGGATGGATTAAAGTTAAGTATTCCAGCAGCTACGTACTTTTCTTTATAGCATTCATTACGTATCCTGTTTCAGACCTATTTCTAGCCTGAGTGGGTTAACGCGTGCATATCGGCTTCCTCACTCAGGTAATGTTCGTAGTGTTGGTTAACCGCTAACACTACAACTTCACTAGAGCACACAAGCAAGTGTGTTAACTATGGCCTACCATTTCATCATATGAATGAAGTCAGATCGTATCCAGGTATAGTAACCAAGTAATAAAGATCATCTTCCCTAACAACACTGAGTGGCATGACCCCATATTAGAAGTGAGAGTGCCCTACAATCTCTCATGTGTAATTAGGCGCTGCGCAGTCTGAGGCGAATTGGCACGGTTCGTGTGGCTCCCCCCGTCGCAGGCTCGGGTCTTCCCTCTGGCATGTGTGTGTGTGTTGTCCTTAGTGTAAGTTAAAGTCTGATTAACTGCTGTGTAAGCCTAGGGACCGATGACCTCAGCAGTTTGGTCCCATAGGAACTTACCACAAATTTCAAAATTTTGTAATTAGATCTATCCTATCTTCAGTAATCTCTTCCTGATTTGTAGGTAGACATACACTCATCATCAGTGCTAGAACATACTGTGCGTGCACTATCGTGTTATTTAATTTTTTTTGTTTTTAGTGTAGTGAGATAGTTGCTTCATGCGAGGCAACCTTTTGCAATTCAAAATTAATATCTAAGAAATGTCAAATGCACAATCGTTATATAATATGGGGGTCAGTCCTGCATCTTACAGTTAACTGACAATCATGTAGAAAACACTGAGTCCTTAACGACGCCACCGAGTGGTGATACGCAGAAAATTCCAGGTATAAGCAATGTTGAATTAGATACCAATTGATGGGTATAATGGCAAATGAAGCTACGAAACATAGCCGCTCAAGAAACCTTCTGGCTTCTGCCGCCGAGCAGTGTGTCAGCAGTGCGCAAGTAGCAGCATGACTACATTTACTCGTCAGTCTTGTATTTTTATAACCGTTTAAATTTTGTTTCGAATTGTTTGTGCTCTCTGTAGACTAGTTCAGACGTTCTTTGCACAGCAGTATTTAGCGTGGATAGGGACTGTGACTGCTGTGTTCGGATGCGGGCTGAGTTGGCATCCCTTCACTCCCAGCTTCAGGCAGTGTTGGCTTCGGTCACACAGCTTGAGGCTGTTGCCAATGGGCATCACTGTGGGGGTCCGGACAGGGGTTTGTCGGGGACGGCCAGTTCGTCCCACGCATCCCCCCCCCCCCCCCCCCGATCGGACTATGGCTGTGGCTGCCTGTGAAACTGACCCCTCACCCGTGGTAGAGTGGGAGGTCGTCTCAAGGTGTGGCAGGAAGCGAAAGACATTCTGTAGGGCTGAACGGAGGGCTTCTCCAGTTTGCCTGACGAACCAGTTTCAGGCTCTGTCTGCAGCTGATACTGATCTTTGTCCAGACATGGCTGCTTGTCCTGTTCCAGAGATTGCCCCTCAGTCTGCAAGATTCGGGCGGTCGCAGAGGGTGGGCTTACTGGTAATTGGGAGCTCCAACGTCAGGCTCGTAATGGGACCCCTTAGGGATATGGCTGCAAGGGAGGAGAAGAAAACAAATGTGCACTCCGTGTGCATACCGGGGGGAGTCATTCCAGAGGTGGAAAGGATCCTACCAGATGCCATGAAGGGTACAGGTTGCACCCATCTGCAGGTGGTCGCTCATATCGGAACCGATGATGTGCGTCGCTATGGATCGGATGAAATCCTCTCTGGCTTCCGGCGGCTATCTGATATGGTGAAGACTGCCAGTCTCTTTACCGGGATGAAAGCAGAGCTCACCATCTGCAGCATCGTCGACAGGACTGACTGCGGACCTTTGGTACAGAGCCGAGTGGAAGGTCTGAATCAGAGGCTGAGATGGTTCTGCGACCGTGTGGGTTGCAGATTCCTCGCGCCATAGGGTGGTGGGGTTTCAGGTTCCGCTGGATAGGTCAGGAGTCCACTACACGCAACAAGCGGCTACACGGGTAGCAGGGGTTGTGTGGCGTGGACTGGGCGGTTTTTTTAGATTAGATGGCCTCGGCAAGTACAGAAAGGGCAACAGCCTCAAAGGATGCGGGGCAAAGTCAGGACATGCGGGGATCAAGCAGCAATCGGTATTGTAATTGTAAACTGTCGAAGCTGCGTTGGTAAAGTACCGGAACTTCAAGCGCTGATAGAAAGCACCGAAGCTGAAATCGTTATAGGTACGGAGAGCTGGCTAAAGCCAGAGATAAAATCTGCCGAAATTTTTACAAAGGCACAGACAGTGTTTAGAAAGGATAGATTCCATGCAATCGGTGGTGGCGTGTTTGTCGCTGTTAGTAGTAGTTTATCCTGTAGTGAAATAGAAGTGGATATGAAACTTCCTGGCAGATTAAAACTGTGTGCCGGACAGAGATTCGAACTCGGGACCTTTGCCTTTCGCGGGCAAGCGCTCTACCGACTGAGCTACGACTTACGCCCCATCCTCACAGCTTTAATTCCGCCAGTACCTCGTCTCCTACCTTCTCCGGTAGAGCGCTTGCTCGCGAAAGGCATAGGCCCCGAGTTCGAGTCTCGATCTGGCACACAGTTTTGATCTGCCAGGAAGTTTCATATCAGCGCACACTGCGCTGTAGAGTGGAAATTTCATTCTAGAAGTGGATAGTTCCTGTGAATTGTTATGGGTGGAGGTTATACTCAACAACCGAGCTAGGTTAATAATTGGCTCCTTTTACCGACCTCCCCACTCAGCAGCGTTAGTGGCAGAACAACTGAGAGGAAATCTGGAATACATTTCACATAAATTTCCTCAGCATGTTATAACCTTAGATGGCGATATCAATTTACCAGATATAGACTGGGACACTCAGATGTTTAGGACGGGTGGTAGGGACAGAGCATCGAGTGACATTATACTGAGTGCACTATCCGAAAATTACCTCGAGCAATTAAACAGAGAACCGACTCGTGGAGATAACATCTTGGACCAATTGATATCAAACAGACCCGAACTTTTCGACTCTGTATGCGCAGAACAGGGAATCAGTGACCATAAGGCCTTTGCAGCATCCCTGAATATGGAAGTAAATAGGAATATAGAAAAAGGGAGGAAAGTTTATCTGTTTAGCAACAGTAATAGGAGGCAGATTTCAGACTACCTAACAGATCAAAACGAAAGTTTCTATTCCGACACTGACAATGTTGAGCCTTTATGGAAAAAGTTCAAGGCAATCGTTAAATGCGTTTTAGACAGGTACGTGCCGAGTAAAACTGTGAGGGGCGGGTAAAACCCACCGTGGTTCAACAACAAAGTTAGGAAACTACTGCGAAACAAAGAGAGTTTCACTGCAAGTTTAAACGCAGCCAAAACCTCTCAGACAAACAGAAGCTAAACGATGTCAAAGTTAGCGTAAGGAGGGCTATGCGTGAAGCGTTCAGTGAATTCTAAAGTAAAATTCTCTGTACCGACTTGACAGAAAATCCTAGAAGTTCTCGTCTTACGTTAAATCAATAAGTGGATCGAAACAGCATGTCCAGACACTCTGGGGTGATGATGGCATTGAAACAGTGGATGACACGTGTAAAGCTGAAATACTAAACACCTTTTTCCAAAGCTGTTTCACAGAGGAAGACCGCACTGCAGTTCCTTCTCTAAATTCTCTCACGAACTAAAAATGGCTGACATCGAAATAAGTGTCCAAGGAATAGAAAAGCAACTGCAATCACTCAACAGAGGAAAGTCCACTGGACCTGACGGGATACCAATTCGATTCTACACAGAGTACGCAAAAGAACATGCACCCCTTCTAATAGCCGTGTACCGCAAGTCTCTAGAGGAACAGAAGGTTCCAAATGATTGGAAAAGAGCACAGGTAGTCCCAGTCTTCAAGAAGGGTCGTCGAGCAGATGCGCAAAACTATACGCCTATATCTCTGACATCGATATGTGGTAGAATTTTAGAACATGTTTTTTGCTCGCGTATCATGCCGTTTCTGGAAACCCAGAATCTATTCTGTAGGAATCAACATGGATTCCGGAAACAGCGATCGTGTGAGACCCAACTCGCTTTATTTGTTCATGAGACCCAGAAAATATTAGATACAGGCTCCCAGGTAGATGCCATTTTCCTTGACTTCCGGAAGGCGTTCGATACAGTTCCGCACTGTCGCCTGATAAACAAAGTAAGAGCCTACGGAATATGAGACCAGCTGTGTGGCTGGATTGAAGAGTTTTTAGCAAACAGAACACAGCATGTTGTTCTCAATGGAGAGACGTCTACAGACGTTAAAGTAACCTCTGGCGTGCCACAGAGGAGTGTTATGGGACCATTGCTTTTCACAGTATATATAAATGACCTAGTAGATAATGTCGGAGGTTCCATGCGGCATTTCGCGGATGATGCTGTAGTATACAGAGAAGTTGCAGCATTAGAAAATTGCAGGGAAATCCAGGAAGATCTGCAGCGGATAGGCACTTGGTGCAGGGAGTGGCAACTGACCCTTAACATAGACAAATGTAATGTATTGCGAATACATAGAAAGAAGGATCCTTTATTGTATGATTATATGATAGCGGAACAAACACTGGTAGCAGTTACTTCTGTAAGATATCTGGGAGTATGCGTACGGAACGATTTGAAATGGAATGATTGTATAAAATTGTTGGTAAGGCGGGTGCCAGGTTGAGATTCATGGGGAGAGTCCTTAGAAAATGTAGTCTATCAACAAAGGAGGTGTCTTATAAAACACACGTTCGACCTATACTTGAGTATTGCTCATCAGTGTGGGATCCGTATGAGGTCGGGTTGACGGAGGAGATAGAGAAGATCCATAGAAGAGCGGCGCTTTTCGTCACAGGGTTATTTGGTAAGCGTGATAGCGTTACGGAGATGTTTAGCAAAGTCAAGTGGCAGACTCTGCAAGAGAGGCACTCTGCATCGCGGTGTAGCTTGCTGTACAGGTTTCGAGAGGGTGCGTTTCTGGATGAGGTATCGAATATATTGCTTCCCCCTACTTATACCTCTCGAGGAGATCACGAATGTAAAATTAGAGAGATTCGAGAGCGCACGGAGGCTTTAGACAGTCGTACTTCCCGCGAACCATACATGACTGGAATAGAAAAGGGAGGTAATGACAGTGGCCCGTAAAGTGCCCTCCGCCACACACCGTTGGGTGGTCTGCGGAGTATAAATGTAGATGTAGATGTAGGTATCTTGCCAGTATCAGTGCCGATAACAGACATAAAACCTCGAGACTCTCGACTGCCTGTATAGTTTGTACGAACCCGCAGTGTGCGACTCCTACTTGCTCCTACTCCATTTTTTTTCTCAACAATTGGCCATCTGGAGCTCCCGCTTCTGTCACTTTCATTCCTGGCCAACGCCCCACGTACCAATAACGTGGACGAAAGCGGTGACGAGGAGTAGCTACGTTACCCTTGTAAGACAGCCTCTTTGCGCCGGCAAAGCCGCCGTGCGGACAGAGTGTGTGCGCACGACTCCGTCGCCTCAGACAGCCCAGCCGCCCGCCTGCAGAGCTGACCGACGCCTCGTCCCAACATCGGCCGCCTACAGCCGTAACACTGTACTCTCCCCCAGGGTGCGACTTCCAAAACTGTTTCCGGCAGTGGTCTTCGACAACCGCGCCGTCACTATCGCCCCCCCCCCTCCCCCCCCCCCCCTCTCTCTCTCTCACTGAAACGACGCGTCCAACTCCCTTGTCATACAGTTCCACAAGCTCCAGCAACCCCACAGCATCACATGTCTTATACGAGTACACGGCTCCTACTTACAGGTTGGCGCAAAATAACTGTTACGAAGTTTTTGTCTATTGCGACATAATATGGGGTTACAGATTCTTGCCATCACATTTATGCTGTAGCAGACAACCTGAAAGTAAATACTGAGGGTTTTCAAAGTGTTTCCCTTCGGCAGCAATGAATGCGTATATCCTTGAACTGAATTCCGTGATGACTTTCTGATTATTATTTCAGAATGCTCCAATTTCTCTGGAAACGGCAATACCAACATCAAGGACTGTTGCAGGTGCATCTTTGAAGGGTCTGTCCTTCTGATAATCTCACGTGAAATAATCACCATCGCTGAGATCGGTACTATAACGGCGTCATTCTAAACCGTGCACAGTGAATGTTAAGGTGGCCGGGGCAATGGTCCGATCCCTGGACGTCTCTCGAGAGAAATCTAAGACGGCCGCAGGACGATATAAAAGTGCTGCGTTTTGCATGAAACAGTAGTTTCGAAGCATTCCGTCGCATCGTTTAGCCGGTACAAATTCATGTTCCAATATCTAGCTTTATTGGTCTGCTGCAGTGGGCGCCGCAATAAAAATGGACATTTCAGTACACTGTGTACTAAGTGGGCACCACGCAGTGACTTTTTGTTGATGAGGTCGAGCAGTAGCTAGAAAATGTGGATTCTCGGCAGCCTGGTTGTGCAGTTCTGTTTGTTGATGTACCTATGGAGCTGAAAGTGTGGCTCATCAGTAGGACAGGTCTGATCCGTGTCGACAGTTCCATTTTCAGAGGCCTCAGTCGTGTCATTTCCAAAAGACTGTGGCCGCTTCACATCCCTGTTCTTCAATGGTTGGCACCGTAGTTTCTTTTTCATTAACCTCTGGAGAGACCGTCGTGACTTACTGAGTTTCTGTGCTGCATGTATTGCTGACGTCGTGGACTCCTCACTGAATGAAGTTCGCACTCGCACACTCCCTAGGGCTACAACTGGGACTGGTCGTCCTGACTGGCCCTTTCTGGAACCGTGTAGATATTTTGTGTGTGGGAAACAATTCAGCAATCTGTTAAACAACACGGTTAGCATTACACAAAGATCTGTATCAGAGGTTGCTCAACTGTTGTCATTACAATTTTACTTCAGCTCCGTCCCGTAATCTCACCGAGAAATGGGTATTCCGGGGTTTTTGTTCTTGGCCGAAATGTGCTGTTGAATGTGCGTCTCAACCCTACGATTAACGTGAAATGCCTTGACCATCGACAAACGTAGTACCAAAGTTAGAGCTTTCATTCTGAAATGTGAACCGAGACATCGGTGAATGAGCTATAGAATTTGCAGGGATACTACACAGCAATATCACAAGGAGAGTCATTTACGGCATACAATTAAACCACAGAAGAAAAGTACTTTCGAACACGTATTTTGTGTCATCCTGTTTAAGATTATCTTGCCACAAATTTCCAAATTCAAGATTATCTTAGCTGAAGAATAATTTTGAAGCTTCATGTTACCCCGGCAACAACTAAATATACTATGGTAATGCACAAACTGACACGAAAGCCACTGGATGCCAACAAAATATTTATCCTGTCGACTCGTGCTATCGTCAGGGCTTACGACTAACATTTGTAATACGTTTTTAAAACAATACTGTGTTCCATTACTATGAAATTCCTCGACAAAATCGATCTAATGAGACATAAGCAGCGCGGATGAAGGAAATATTGTATTTGTGAAACAACTGCCTCGTTATTCACACGACGCTCTGAGTGATGTCTTCAGTGCTCTCTTCAGAGTGTCTCAGATTGCTTACACACTCCTAGATTTCCAGTAGTCTTTTGACACCGTTCTATAAAAGATTTCTAACGAAATTGCTTGTTTCCGGAATATAGTATCAGTTTTGCGCCTGGATTTGCGATTTCAAGAAATGGTTCAAATGGCTCTGAGCACTATGGGACTTTACTTCTTAGGTCATCAGTCCCCTAAAACTTAGAACTTCTTAAACCTAACTAACCTAAGGACATCATACACATCCATGCCCGACGCAGGATTCGAACCTACGACCGTAGCGGTCGCGCGGTTCCAGACTGTAGCGCCAAGAACCGCTCGGCCACACCGGCCGGCATTTGCGATTTCCTGTCACAGACAGCACAGTCCGTAATAACTGATATGAAGTCATCTAGTGTAAACGAAGTGACATCTGGGGACCCCCAAGGGCGCGTTACAGGTTCTCCGCTGATCTCATTTATGTATCAGTAAATGATTTAGGACACAATCTGTGCAGCCCTCTTAGAATGTTTGGAGATCATAATGTAGTTTACCAGCTAGGAAAGTGATCAGAGCACGAGAACGAGTTGCAGAGTGACTTAGACAAATATCTGCAGGCGGCGAAAAGTGGATGTTGGTTCTAAATAATAAAATGTGTAAGGTCTTTCACATACACAATAAATCACACAAATTTTTATATTAGTAAATAAAATATTTTGATACAAAAATCATTTAGTACTTACACTGTAATTTTTATTATACAATTAAAACCTGATGACTATAGTGCGTTTAATATTAGCTGGGACTTTTGACGTTTGGCTCGCCGGTGGGGACATGACGCTGTTGCCCAGGTAACACGAATGGTGAGCCGGTTTTCCCTACCACGCCACCAGCAGTTCATTTGGTACAGCGCCCCTGTTGCCACGCCGTGGATAAACACTGCCACGTGATGTCGCGTCTGTTTGCTCTTGTACTAAAGTGGTATTTTCTAGCGTTAAAGTGTTCTACAGTCGTCAGGTGTTGTGAACGAGTGTTTCGTGTTGGCGCTACATTAATAACAACAGTAGAGCACGTGTGAACACGAGATTCGCAGTAAAAGCGCTCGTCCTAGAATACGATAATCGGCTGTGTATATAATGTTCTGTTGCAAACTATTCCTCCGAGTTCGACAAAGCAATTGACAATGCCCAATATCACTCTGTTGTGATGGATAAAGCTCCAACAATGTAACGAAGGAAAGCGGCTATTTTTCTCTAGATACATAAGGAACATTCGATTGCATAAATTGAACCTAGCTTGTGTAAGGCGAAGTTAATGGAACGTTTAGTACTGTACAAGCTAAAAACTCCACGGTACCAGGCCGACGAACAGGCTAACGCTAAAGGGCATAATTTAATCAGGCTTCCCCCGTATTATCCACATTTAAATCCGACTGAGAATATATAGGCCTAGGTGAAAAGTAATGTGGCAGAAATAAGAAATTTACGCTCATTGAGGTTGAAATGCTGACAAAAGAAGTCATTGCAAATGTTACATAACAGGGCCGGTGTGAAGTTGTCAGCCATACCAAAAATGTATTTACGGAGACATGGACTCATGAAGGACTGTGTCGAGTTTTGAGTAATACTTCCCTTCTCCTGCTGTGTTAGCAACTACTTCTTTTGCCTAGACTCAGCAGAATTTACAGATATACATCTCACTAAGATTCTACTGCAGTTTAAATAGTAGCAGAATCATAAAATAGCGTATTCTTAAACTAGATATACATCTCACTAAGATTCTACCGCAGTTTAAATAGTGGCAGAATCATAAAACAGCGTATTCTTAAACTAGCAACAAACGGCGAGACATATAATTAGTTATGAGAAAGCCCATTGTCAGTATAAAAATAAATGTGCAGCTTCTTCATTTACATTGTTCCAAAACCCACAGCAGTTTTCGTTTCACGGGCTACTGATGGTCCTTGGACATTGCAATACTTCCTTTAAAAACTTCTGTAGTTGCTTGAATACCGTTATAGACATGGAAGTTGCGCATATTAATCATATGGCAAAATACTCTGCTCTTTGCGTTCTGTCATTTGCCAAATTCTTGTTTGGATATCTCAGACCGTTTATGAGTTACGAGGGACTTATGAATATTTCGTTCTGCCTTTTTCAGTGGCTTGTGCGTTCGTGACGGAAACGCTTACACACATTTCATTTTCTGGACGTAGGAGATAAATAACGATATCCTTCGAGGTTTAATAAATAATTCAAAATGTTACCTAAATTTTATATGTAGCAACATACGACATATCACATCACACGAAAATTCGTAGCGATACCTATTTTTCACTCCGAACTTTAAGAATTTCTCGCAGTAGTTTGGTTAATACCGAAATATCACAATAACTATGACCATTAACGAAGTAATAGGTAACTGATCATGAAGCTGACTAGTGAAGCTCACAGTTTACTACCTCATAGTTTCTCCAAAATCGTTTGAAAAAGATTGCAGATGGAGCAGTTTGCGCGGCCGACAGTTTACGCACCGAGCAGGCCTGGCGTTATCTTCGCATGCTGACGCGTTCAGCACACGCTGGCAACTACGCTTTCCTCCACTCGATCCGCACTGAACTGTCGAAAGTCGCAACTAACTTTAAACGCGCTGTAATTTCCGTTGCTTACTACAATGTGTAAACGAGTAGAGAAAAAGCAGGCCAAGAAAATTTTTGCAGCAGAGTAGGAGACACACTGTGGGACAATGTGCAGCAAGTTAGGACGTGTACTGTAGCGACACGGATTGACACCAGAGTTCCAGCCCGGCCCAAAATATAAGATATGCTGCGCCATCTTAAAGACGACACAGCTCTTCGTGTGCCCCGTGCGTATGGTGCCGTTGCGAGTGCACCAGCACCTACGTAGGTCATACAATTCAGCAAATCGTACCGAGCACGACAGACATCTTTAAGAAAAAAAAAAGAAAGAAAGAAGAAGAAGTTTGAAAAGTCAGCCGAAGCTGAGCATTGCCTGGTAAACGGATACAAAATACTGATTGAAAAACGAGAGTCTTGGCTTGTGGGAGAACGAAATGGGATTCCGTTATAAAATAGACGGCCGGGATTAGAATGAACAACAACACTTATAACAGAGACAAGAGGCACACAGTGGGCTCTGGGTGTCGGAAGGAAACTACGGCGGCTGCTTAACGCTTGCAGGGAGGCAGTTCCAGACGTGTCGCCGGGCTCTTGCGCCACCGGATGTCACCGTGTCGCGCGGCGGGCCGGAGTTGCTACGAGCTGTCCGCCTCTCCTTCCTCGCTCGCATCGTTTCGGCCCTCTCTCACTGGTGCCAGCCGCCACATCCGTGGTTATAAAATCAGGACGTAGTGCTGTCCCCTGCTCCTGACAACGATGGTGGAGATAGCCATAGAAACCTTGAAAATTTTATTCGAACTGGCGTGGTTTGACAATCGAGAAGACTTGATTCTGATAACCCTCTTGTTATGAGGTGTAAACCGTATTATTGGTCGAATATCCAGACGTGTCGAATTCCTCGGGACTGTGTCTCGTTACTTTATATGGATTGCAGTCTTTCATCCAGTAAATGAAACAGTCTTTATCCATATAAAGTAACTCTGTGTCAGTGAATTTGGTCTGCAGGAAGGCGTAGTGAACCTGCTGCACACGGAGTTAGGAAATGTACGATATACACATACAAACATAAAGCTCTCATGAACTCCGTCGAAAACTTATCCATCTGCAGAACGACTAAACCTTGACTGAAGAATGTGGCCAAGCGACATAATAATGCCGCCATAACGCCTCTCCCAGCAGTAAACTTCATGAATTTCGTGGTGTTTTCTTAATTTGTCGACGTTTTTCTTGAAAATAGGATTATCCATCAATTTTTTAAAAAAATATTTCTGTAAGTCACGTGTCACTAGGACTCTCCGTTCCGTTTTAACGTCAATATACTTCCTCATCCAGCGACTTCACTTGAAAGAGATGCCATTGGTGACTCTAATCAGAACCGTTCCAAATGGATGCGGTGCTGGACATACCTGCAGTGCATAATGCATATCTGTATTCGACCCAGTGCCGTCATTGGACTGAGGGTGGAGTCCTTTTATGGGACGAGGTGCTCCATTGCTGTGCGTATCAGCAAACTAAAAGAATATGCCAAGTCTACCTTCCACACCATATCCTTTACCAGACCAGCTGCCATACCTTTGAAATCACCTAATATATGGCTGTCCTCCTTAGACAGCCATCGAAACTTCCCAACAGCCAGATTATGTTTAGTGGCATATCCGTATAAGCTGCTAACACGAAGACACGTATGTAACTCTCATATTCATATGCTTTAAACTGTCCGTCCATTGCCGGTCGAAGTGGCCGCCTGTTCTAGGCTCTACAGTCTGGAACCGCGCGACCGCTACGGTCGCAGATTCGAATCCTGCCTCGGGCATGGATGTGCGTGATGTGCTTAGGTTAGTTAGGTCTAAGTAGTTCTAAGTTCTAGGTGACTAATGACGTCAGAAGTTAAGTCCAATAGTGCTCAGAGCCATTTGTCCGCCCATTCACGTCTTGTTTGTCTTGGCGTGTCTGTGCACACATTGCCAAAGTCCACCGTGCATGCTGCATTCGAAAAAGAAAACCATGTTGACACTGATCAAAAATTCAGTGTCGACATGTAATATAATGTGGAATTCAAAGTGTATGTGGTCATGCATACTATCCAGAGCTTCTCGAAAATATCTGCAAGTAGTTGTACGTCGATGCCCATATATAGCTTTGCATACTCCCCTAAATCATAGACACTGAATTCCTGCTAAACATTCACCAGATGCTTATACTCGGAATTCGTTATGGTACTGCCTGTAAGATTACTGGTGAATGTGTGTGTGTCAGGCAATGTGACTTAGTTGAGTCTCTCTTTGAAATTCTGGTATTTATAAGGAAAGACAACATTATTCGTCATGAGTGGAAGTTCGCATTATCGGCAAATGCAGCTTTAGAGATTTATGTGTCCTCCTAACATATTTATAAAGCAGCGCTTGCATAAATCGAATTAAGCCCAGTAAGTGTGATGTAATGTTTGGCGTCATTCGCCTGCAGAACGACATGTGTGTCTTAACGCTCTCAGGCAGGACACGATCTGGTCTTTGTGCAAACCAAAATCAACCAAGTGCACAGTTATGAAGTCTTCATTGTAGCTGCTCAAATTGTGGAAGGATGTGCGTATGAGTCACGGCATGTAGTTGTTTAAGTTGCCTGCAGTGTATGCTCTGCTGTAGAACTCTCCCTGTGGGATGATCATGGAGATGTTGGTGCCGTTGTTGTGATGAAAATACCACGCAAGTAGTTCTACCTCACTGAGCAGCCACCTCCCAGAATTATCCCTGACAAATGATATCAAACGATTTCTACCTGAGTCATACCACCATACAACTCTATACGTCGCAATATATGGTACATTCTGCTCTGTAAAGGTTGCATATGTATCAGTGCAGTCTGCCTTACAGAGCGCGATAAGAATGAGTAGACATTTAAAGTCAGTGTATGCTGTGAAGGGGCAACGCTCCTCGTGCTGGTATTTCTTGTTTTCAATTCCCATTTCCACATGTACCAGTTCCTACATGGAACAATCAGTCAGATGCTTATCTAGACCATCTCTCGTAGTACAAATGTTGATGCGTCTAGACCGATAATGACATTTACAATTGTATTTTCTCTTTGGGGTGAAAAGATAACAATATATATTCTCTGCCCACTTGTATCAGAAAAGTGTATAAAGTTATTCATAAAGTTTATAAAATAATTATGGATGACCGCTATAATTTGAATACAGAAGAGTACTTACTATCTGTTTCCTAAAAACTAATATCTGCTTCCTGTAGTAGAACATAGAAATTTCAAAGGCTACCATCTGTGTTTCATAGTGATGTTATTTCCAAGTATGACTCTGTAATAAGCATTTACGGTTCGATGTAAATTGCTATGTTGATGGCACATCTTCCATTAAACTGCGCTGTGAAGGTAATAACGAAAGTTCGAATAAAAATGCATTTTTTTTTAAAATAAGTTTTATTCTCTTCTTCTGTATAAATTTTATGGCTGGTTTAGCGGAACCAGTTGGTAATGATGATGATGTTTGGTTTGTCGGGCGCTCAACTGCTCGTTCATCAGCGCCTGTACACATTCCCAATCTGCACACAGCGCAGTCTAGCCACTTTCATGAATGATGATGGAATGATGAGGAGAACACAAACGCCCATCCCCCGGGCAGGGAAAATCAACAACCCGGCCGGGAATCGAACTCGGGACTCCGTGATCCAGAGGTAGCAACGTTAGCCGCTAGCCCACGAGCTGCGGACTCGTTGGTAATGAGGTAGCCCTTATTTCTCTATTAGCAAGTACCCTCTTGGTTGTGCTAAACTAGCAGCACATCCTTAAGCATTTTGAATTTGATGCAAATGTTGCTGCAAGAGAGACCTCGGGCAGTGTGTCCATGTTATTACTGGAGCGAACGAGAAGGAGGAGGTGGGCTGCATTGATCTGCTCTCTCAAACATCCGCGACCGAGTACAGTACCAGTGTGCAGAAGGTGTATAACAAAATACATTCATACCGTATATGACTGTTATTTACCATAGTATCGTACTATCGAAGTAGAAAGTGAGTATTTTGTTGATGCAGAGTGACGTTAACTACACATTTTTAAGCATGATTGCAATTTATGTGCCGTAATGTTAGTTGCAAAGTCCTATTTTCTTCTTATGTAGGAACATTATTTGCTATAATATGAGAGTAGCAATACTGCAATTTTTGGTGTCTTTTGATGTTAAGTTCCATATTTACAACCACGTTCCTCAAATAATCGGCAAACAGCATTGAGGATGCATTACCATGCTGGAAATTGCAGATGTTTCATGCAGCTGCCCAGTGGAGGGACAGACTGAGAAAGACAGTCTCAGCATGATGGAGGCACTAGGGAGGAGGGTGGTGGCGGTGGGGGGAGGGCCAATGCGAGCACACGACTACATTATTGGTAGGAGAAAGAGCACAGTGCTCCAATGGGGAAGGAGAGGCTTCAGTTGTGGGTCATAAGTTGCCGTCTTCATTATGATAGTTTTTTTTTATTTTGAAATTTTTACGGGCTTCTGGGCCATTCCCATTCAGCCTTCTCAATAGTAATGTCAATTGTGACGATACCAAAATGAGGGCAACACAACATGCAGTCCGAAAATGGATAAAATCTCCGACCTAGCAGGAACTGAACCTAAGACCCCTCACTTAGCAATTCGCCTCGCTAACCACGTAGCTACCGAGATGGTATGACAGTTGCCACTTCACACCGAAAGTAATCGAATTCCTGTGTAAACATGAACCCAAGTAGGCTACTCGACAGCTACCATGGCCATAAATTATAGTAACTGTCATGATAGTTATAGATCACCTCCTAAATGAACAAAAGACGGACCTAAATAAAACCTTTATTTGTGTAAGTGGTACTAAGGCAACTGGCCAGTTTGGTTCCATAAGGGAACAATGCTCCCTACTTAGTTTGTACTGGAGCTGCACCCCCACTCATGGGGAGAAACGAACATAAAAATAAAATAAGAGAAACCAGTAATCGCACGGAAAGATTTAAGTATGTTTAAGCGTTTGTTTTTCCTGCGCGCCGTTCGGGAGTGGAACTGTAGAGAAATAGTGTGAAGGTGGTTCTATGAACGCTATGAACCTCCTGTCTTAAGGGTGAACTACATCTGTCCTCTAACAGCGGCCACAGTAAACTGTGTGTATCGAGTTTGTGGTTACACAGCTCGGAGAACTTCAGGTTTTGCTGAGGCGCCCTTAATTTACATTTTGTGTGCCGTAAGTCGTTACTACGAGTCACCTTTCGACCTGAGCAAGACAGTCATGCATGGCTTCAGTGTGTAATCATTGGCAGATAAGGGTTGAGTCGTCTCGTCCGCTCAGCCATAGAATCACGGAACAACGGAATCTGTGCGGCCGGCCGGTGTGGCCGAGAGGTTCTAGGCACTTCAGTCTGGAACCGCGCGACCGATACGGTCGCAGGTTCGAATCCTGCCTCGGGCATGGATGTGTGTGATATCCTTAGGTTAGTTAGATTTAAGTAGTTCTAGGTTCTAGGGGACTGATGACCTCAGATGTTAAGTCCCATAGTGCTCAGAGCCATTTGAACCATTTTTGAATCTGTGCGCTGCTGATCTGGCCTTCGCGTGGCTGTAGTCAGTGTAGCATAATATTCTGCGAAATTAATTCACAACGAAGATTGAGACTGATATGATTCTAGGGGTCGTGGGGCATTCATCGCTCTCCACACCAATAACAGCAATAATCACGAAGCATTAGCTATTTTAAAGCCCGCGTTCCACACCCCGAACGGCTAAATGAAGCAGCAACATACGCCTACAGAGGGAACATCAAGATGGTATATTGTGCAGCACAGTGAAACACGGCGTTCTGCATGAGTAATAACAACAGTTCGTGGAGTTTCCCAAACGCTTAACATAGGTTTTTCTAACATTTTTGCTCTGAGACGACATACAACAAAAACACTGTAAAACACTTTTCTGAATGTTCTGACCCTTTTATTAGTTTGCCTTTGCATTTCACTGTACACAGATTTCATTGGTAGTAAACAAAGGGTCAAGCAGTCCTCACTCAAGGCAAGAAAGCGAACTTGGACGAGAAGCTGGTCCATTATATATGGCGTCACAACGGGGAATTTCATATCGACAGTGGCAGGTAGAATCAGATGCCGCCGATTTTTGCTTCATGGAGAGAAATGTGACTGATGAGATGCATAAGGGCTTTCTGCCTAACAAACGCAATTTAGGAGCCGCCATATTTGTAGTTTTGGTCCTTATTGCTGGTGTTTTCTACATTATTGCTTAAATACTCTGAATATGATCTGATGTAATGTTATCATATTGATGATCTTTAGAGAAAAGAGCCTGTTGTGATGTGGTTCTTTGTAATAAAATGTAGGTAGCGAAGTATTGACGGTTAAAAATATTCGTGTTTGGTGTTTTTCGCGCTTGATGTTTTTCGTATCGTTACTTGGTGGATCCCGTTTCAAGACACCAGCGCATTAGAAGTTTATCAAAATTGCGCCTTCTTTGTATAATTTATTGTAATTAAATGTCAGTTAACGACATCTCGATAGATAAGGCTTTGACAACATCGTAAAATCAAATAAATGGATATACATTACGTCTTTGAAAAAGTGTGTTACGCATATGGGCACAGGCTGAGAACGAAGCGGTTTCTGGCTAGGATCTCCTTTCAGCGAGTCATTGTTTAGTCGTTTGTGTATTTTCTTTCGGCATCTGTGACTTCCTTCTACATTTAATAGAAGCTTATTCTGGAATATTCGATGTTTTATATAAGTGTATAAATTATATTTAAGTTCGGGGCTGTATTTGTTCCATTTTGGAACGTCGTACGGAACATCGACCATTTAATTGCAAAAATTTCTGTCTGCGTCTCTGGCTGACTACCTCACAGTTCAGTACAGTGTGTTCTACAGGGGCAATGACATGACCGTCATCTTGATAAAGGAACAAATATTTGCTTTAATATACACTGTGAAAGAGAGGCAGTGCTAGTTCAGTGTGGATATTATCAATTAGAACAATAAACAATGCGAATACGAGACGCTCTCTTGCACATGTGAAAAAGTAAAATGCGTCAGGCCGGAGTTAATACTCCAAAGAAATGTCAAAGCAGTTCTCTAAATACGCGTTGCAATTCTTTGTTAATTCCACCGACATGTCCACAATATTCTCCGCTATTTTCTCCGCTTATCTTCAACGTTCACTAACGGAACTGACGTAACTATTTCAAAGGCGTCCATTATTATTAAACAATCTTTGTTGTTTGCACGGCATATACAGTCGAAAATTGCAGCTGGAGGGGCAGTGCTAGCAAATTACCGTGAGGAGGACGGTCTGTATGAAATACCAACTCGTAACTGAGTGTGCAACAACTACATTGGAAACACAGTTACAATGTGTGCATTATATAATGCCGATTGCCATTACAACAAATAGAGTTTAGCAGCAGACCTTTTCTGCTTTCCAAAAAAAAACTTTCGTCGGAGCAGCGCACTACGCAAAAAATAGCATTGCTGTTAATTTCCTGTAGTATTTCGAGATACACTGCCTGTCAGAAGTTTTCGATCCCTTACGAAAAAAAGCTATATACTTTATTTCAGTGTTCAAACACGACATACAAACAAAATTCACCAACAAAATAAATATTTTCTCTCTCTGTGATTAAGTACAGTTCAACATGATTTAGATTTTAACCTCTTCAAAGTACCAACACTGTACTCTCAGTACAGTTACACAAACTCTTGTCATCCCGGAGTTATGATTTTGTACTGTTTTTGCAGATACTGTAGTCCAACTGTTGTGTTGGCAGAAGAGGCAACACCGTGTTACGATATGAAGCCGAAATGCACGCGTTTTATCACATGCAGGCTGGCCTGAGGAGGGAAGAACTATACTGACGTGCGGTCTGGAACATGACAAGAAATTAGAATTCAGAAAGCGGACGTAATTAGTTGGATACTTTAATCCATTAGTGATGAACGTCGCTCTTGACGGTACATGATTCACAATATTATCTGTTCAGAATAGTAACTGAATATGGCGCCTTGCTGTCGTAGCAAATGACGTAGCTGAAGGCTATGCTAAACTGTCGTCTCGGCAAATGAGAGCGTATGTAGACAGTGAACCATCGCTAGCAAAGTCGGCTGTACAACTGCGGTGAGTGCTAGGGAGTCTCTCTAGGTAGACTAGACCTGCCGTGTGGCGGCGCTCGGTCTGCAATCACTGATAGTGGCGACACGTGGGTCCGAGGTATACTATAATAACGGACCGCGGCCGATTTAAAGGCTACCACCTAGCAAGTGTGGTGTCTGGCGGTGCCACCACATCAACACTTCTGTAAATTATTCTACAGACCTTCAACATTAGATAACCTCATTTATGTATTGTCCCTGTCAAGTTCAGCCCTTAAGACTTTAATGGAATTTAAAGCAGGAGACTAACTTGGCCAAATCATATTCTTCTGTTCCCCATATTTTTCTTTTCTATTGACAGACCGTCTGCACAATTTAGATGCATGCCTCGGATCGTTGTCCTGCTCCAGAACAAATCCACGAAATGTAAGTCTCTTGCCAGATGGGACCGCATTGTTGATGAGTGTGGTGTCACCGCCAGACACCACACTTGCTAGGTGGTAGCCTTTAAATCGGCCGCGGTCCATTAGTATACGCCGGACCCGCGTGTCACCACTGTCAGTGATAGCAGACCGAGCGCCACCACACGGCAGGTCTAGAGAGACGTACTAGCACTCGCCCCAGTTGTACAGCCGACTTTGCCAGAGATGGATTACTGACAATTACGCTCTCATTTGCCGATACGATAGTTAGCATAGCCTTCAGCTATGTAAATTGCTACGACCTAGCAAGGCGCCGTATTCAATTGATATTTATTATGTGATGCATGTATCATCAAGAGAGATGTTCTACAATTGTGGATTAAAGTTAAGTATTACATCATCTACGTACTTTATTTGCAATTCTCAAGATATTGTCCTGTTCCAGACCTCACGCCAGTCAGCGTGTAATTAAACGCGTGCATTTCGGCCTCCTCTAGAAACACAGTGTTGGCTCTTCTGCCAACACTACATATTGGCGACGAAGAATTGACAGTTGTATTGCTCTAATTTACTTGTCATGGCTTTGCCACAATCTCCAGATGTACTGTCCGAATTCTATCGCTTGCAGAATCAGCAGACGCAGGCCTTATTGGGTGCCCTTGGACAGCTCGTCCAGGGTCAACGTGCGATGCAAACCGATGCGGCTGCCGCCGCTCCACCGCTACCGCAGCCACAACATGCAGTTGCTCCACCTTTTCGTCAGTTTGATGCGGCACTGGAAAGCTGGACGGAGTGGTCACGCCAATTTGCATTCCATCTCGCCGCCTACAGAATTCAAGGTAACGAGCGGCAGCCTTTCTTATTGTCCTGTGTAGGCGTCCACACGTACCGAGTGATAGTGAAATTATTTCCCCGACGCGACGTAGCAACTCTGTCCTACGAAGAAATTTTGTCTGCATTAGATGCATATTTCAAGGAATCCGTCAATGTAGTTGCAAAAAGGTATACGTTCTTTCGTACAAAACGTACGGCCGGTCAAACTAATCGGGAGCGGGTTGCAATTTTGCAAGGCCTTACTACGGATTGTGATTTTGAGTGTGAATGTGGACTCCCTTATTCAGATACTATAGTGCGTGATGCAATTGCGCAGAACGTTTCTGATGTTCGTATAAGGGAACAGATTTTGAAACTAGTCAATCCCTCCCTTCAACAAGTGATGGACATATTAGATCGGCAGGACACACTTGACTTTGCTCAGGAATCGTTTGAAACTTCGTCAGCCGTGTGTCACATTAACCGGCCCGCCGGGCGAGCTGCATGGAACAGTAAACAGCCCTCGCGCTGGTCCGCACAGCTGCCGCCAAGCTCTCAACCACGTGTCCCGCGGCAGCAAGCAAACGCAATGCTAAAATCATGCCCGCGGTGTGCAACCAGACATTCGCGCGAGAATTGCCCGTCACGCCAAGCTATTTGCTTCTTCTGTAATAAAAAAGGACATGTTCTGAGTGTTTGCCAGAAAAAGCTTAGATTGGACACTAAAAACCATTCCAGGCCCTTTGCTTCGCGCCAGAATCGAACCAAGAATACTCAGGCTCGTGAACCTTCGCCCATGGATATTCATGTAGTTCAATCCACTCCGCCCAGTGCCACTCTCTTAACAGTGACTGTGTTCGTCCCACAAACAGTGTGCGTCGACGTCGACGGAAATCACGTCAAGTCGCAAGTGCTTCTGTACCAGTGTCAGTTCAAATTGCACGAGACAGTCGCTCTTGTCGTCAGCAGGACAATAAACTTTTTGTAGACTTGGACATTAATGGCAAAGTGATACCGTCCCAGCTCGATACCGGAGCTGCAGTTTCACTGATCAATACAGACACGTACAAACAACTGGGCACACCTCCGTTGCATGCCGCAAATGTTAAGTTAAATAGTTATTCAGGACAGCATATCCCTGTGTTAGGACAGTGCACTCTTCTTGCAACATACAAGGGACAAACAAAACTTGTGTCATTTTACATTCTTCGTTCTTCTACTGCAGTGAAGGTGTTTGGTTTAGATTTATTTCAGTTGTTTAACTTGTCGATAGTCAATCAGGTCCTATCAGTGAACCCAACTGTGCCTTCCGCCACTGTTTCTCGCCTATGTGAAGAATTTGCAGACATTTTTGCACCGGGCCTTGGTTGCGCTAAGAACTATGAAGCACATTTGGAACTGAAAGTAAACGCGCAACCGAAACTTTTCCCGCGCAATGTTCCTCACGCATTGCGTGATGAGGTCGCAAGAACATTACACGAATTGGAATCACAAGATGTGATTGAACGTGTGCAGGCTTCTCTCTGGGCATCACCCTTAGTCATTTTTCCAAAACCTTCCGGTAAATTAAGACTTTGTGTGGACTTCAAGGCAACAGTGACTCCACAATTAGTGATTGCAAGTTATCCTTTACCCCACCCGGAAGATCTTTTTGACAAACTGTGCCCGGGTCAATATTTTTCGAAGTTGGACCTAGCAGATGCGTACTTGCAAATACCAGTGGACGACGAATCCCAGCGCGTCTTGGTGGTTAACACGCATCTTGGTTTGTACCGATTCGAAAGACTGCCATTCGGGTGTGCATCAGCCCCTGCATTGTTTCAGGAATATCTGCAAACTGTTTGTGCCTCGGTCCCTACTGCAGCAAACTATCTGGACGATATTGTGATCTCCGGAAAGACGGAAGAAGAACATTTAGCCAACCTCAGGACATTATTTCAGGTCTTGCGACAAAATGGTCTTCGCTTGCGGACGGACAAATGTGTTTTTTTACTCGTGACTTACCATATTTGGGACATGTAATCAATGCACAAGGCATACATCCGCGTCCAGAGCACCTCCGTGCCATACAGGACTTACCTTCGCCGCAGAATTTGAAGCAGCTACAGAGTGTGTTGGGAAAAATTCACTATTATCATCGATATATCCCGCATCCCTCTTCCATTTCAGCTCCGCTTCATCGCTTACGCCGTAAAGGTGTTCCGTTCGTCTGGACGACGGAATGCGAACGCGCCTTTCGCCAGTTGAAATCGGCGTTGCTTTCACATACTTGCGTTACGCCATTCGATCCCCAGAAACCCCTTTTGTTGATGGTAGATGCATCAGATTTCTGGATCGGTGCTGTGCTTGCGCACAAAGATGGTTCGCATGATCGCCCTATTGCCTTTGCGTCCAAATTTCTCTCGTCTGCGCAAAGACATTATTCACAGATTGAGAAAGAAGCTTTGGCTCTCGTATTTGGTGTATTTGGTGTTACAAAGTTTCGTGATTTCTGGTATGGTCGTCACTTTACCATCATCACAGACCACAAACCTTTGACATCGCTTTTTCATCCGAACAAGCCTGTCCCTCCACGTACAGCGCAGAAATTCATTCGCTGGTCTATTTTCCTCTCGCAGTACCACTACGATATCTTGTATCGGTCCACTGCTAAGCACGGAAACGCCGATGCGTTGTCCCGTTTGCCTGTTGCTGAGGATAGACCATTCGATTTTTCCGAACTTGCTTGCATGTTCATTGATGCGGAAACCGATGACGTGGTCGAATCGTTTACGATTGATTTTCGTCCCGTAGCTACAGCCACAGCTGCTGACCCAGTCCTTGCTACCGCTTTGCGTTTTGTTGCTACACAATGGCCCTTGTCAAAGTCACGGATCGAGGAGCCGTTGGTTCGCCGATTTTTCGCTCACAGGGAGAGACTTTCTGTACAACGTGGTGTTTTGCTGTTGCGTTCTGATGATGATCAGTCCAGGGTCGTGGTCCCACGTTCGTTACAGTCCTCTGTCTTACGGCTTCTCCACCAAGGACATTGGGGTATAGTGCGCACGAAACAACTTGCTCGTCAGCACTGTACTTGGTTCGGAATCGATGCTGCGATTACGGATATGTGCTCTTCTTGCATGGCGTGTGCCGAACAACAATCCGCACCACCGCGGAAATCCTTTGCATGGCCTAAAGCCACTTCCCCTTGGCAACGCTTGCACATAGATTTTGCTGGTCCATTCTGGAATGCTCGAATGTTGGTTATGGTCGATTCTTTCGCTAATTATCCTTTTGTTGTCCGGATGTCAGCCACGACGTCATCTGCCACCATCCAAGCGTTATCTGCTATCTTTTGCATTGAAGGTCTTCCACAGACTATTGTTTCCGACAATGGCCCACAATTCATGTCCGCAGAATTTCAGTCATTCTGCAAGGCCAATGGTATTCAACATCTGACATGCGCGCCGGTATCGCCTCCGTCAAACGGTGCCGCTGAACGATTGGTCCGGACTTTCAAGTCACAGATGTTGAAGTTGAAAGAGTCGCATTCTCGGGAGGACGCGTTATTGCTCCTCTTGTCTTCGTATCGCTCTCAGCCCCGAGATGGTCGCTCGCCGGCTGAGTTGCTCCACGGTCGTCCTCATCGAACTTTGATGTCTTTGCTACATCCGCCGCATCAGGTTCCTGTGCAGCGGCAGCAGCCACCTGCTTCTGCTCCAGGCGACGTTGTATGTTATCGCAACTATCGAGGTTCACGGCGTTGGCTCGCAGGGCGCATTCTTCGCTGCCTCGGCCGCGCTATGTATCTGGTTTTGGGGGCCTCTGGTGAGGTGCGTCGGCATCTCAATCAGCTGCGCCTCTGTCGTTGCACGGGTTCTGCCGCTCCCCGTCTGCTTTCAGCGACGGTGCCGTCCGGTCAGCGCCCTGGGGACCCATCTACTAGCTCGCCTCATTCCCAGGTGTTACCGACGCTGCCTTCCATTTTGCCCCGTGGCGACGCGCCGCCGCTGCCGCCGCCGCCGCCGCCGCCGCCGCCGCCGCCGCCGGTCCTCCCGCCGGCGCCGCCCGCAGTGGACGCGTCGCTGCAGCCGCCGGGCGCCTCCCTGGGTCACGCGCCGCCGATTGCTTCCCGTGACCAGCTGTCCTCCGACATGGAACTCTTGCCCGCTCCGGACCAGATGTCGTCTTCGCCCGTCGGCTGCACCGCCCCGATGGAGGTCGACCCTACGGCCCCTCCTGTCTCTTTACGGGCGCATACACCGCATGTTGGCGTGCACCCTGGACTAGGTTTTCAGGCGTTTCCTAGTTCCCCTCGGACCGAATGCCAGGGTGCGGGTGGCACAGCCTCGCCTGTTGCTAGGCTCCCCACCTCGTCGCATACGTCAACATGGGGTCCTCCCCACGGCGGACGGAAGCCTTATAACACAACCGTACGCCGATTTGCGGGGGAGGAATGTGGTGTCACCGCCAGACACCACACTTGCTAGGTGGTAGCCTTTAAATCGGCCGCGGTCCATTAGTATACGCCGGACCCGCGTGTCGCCACTGTCAGTGATAGCAGACCGAGCGCCACCACACGGCAGGTCTAGAGAGACGTACTAGCACTCGCCCCAGTTGTACAGCCGACTTTTCCAGAGATGGATTACTGACAATTACGCCCTCATTTGCCGAGACGATAGTTAGCATAGCCTTCAGCTACGTAAATTGCTACGACCTAGCAAGGCGCCGTATTCAATTGATATTTATTATGTGAAGCATGTATCATCAAGAGAGATGTTCTGCAATTGTGGATTAAAGTTAAGTATTACATCATCTACGTACTTTATTTGCAATTCTGAAGACATTGTCCTGTTCCAGACCTCACGCCAGTCAGCGTGTAATTAAACGCGTGCATTTCGGCCTCCTCTAGAAACAGTGTTGGCTCTTCTGCCAACACTACAATGAGTATCCTTGTACTATTACTCCTTTTCTAATTTTTTATTAGTTCTCTTTAGACCATTGACTTTATCGACCATAAAACATCCCCACACCATGGCCGACCATCCGCCGTTGCTCGTCAAACATTACTCCTCATACGTTCTCCACGAAGTCGACGATGGCTTCTAAAATACTTCATATTTAGATTCACCACTGCTTTCGTTGTGCCCGTTGTAATAGCTCCACCTTTTTTGTTCACATAATAACCGTTTTATGGCCGCTATACACCACTTTAAAACTTGTTCACGAAGAAGGCGCTGCACTGTTGGGACAGCGATTGGAGTTGCTCTCATAGTATTTACTTTCTCGAGAATTTAAGGTTCAGTACGCGTCCTCTGGTGATTTTTCTGTGCAAATACGAATTGATCTTCCCTGGATGATGTTACTCAGTGTCTTCCAGACACACTTACATTCACTCTAGTTTACTTGAACCGCTACAACATACACTCCTGGAAATGGAAAAAAGAACACATTGACACCGGTGTGTCAGACCCACCATACTTGCTCCGGACACTGCGAGAGGGCTGTACAAGCAATGATCACACGCACGGCACAGCGGACACACCAGGAACCGCGGTGTTGGCCGTCGAATGGCGCTAGCTGCGCAGCATTTGTGCACCGCCGCCGTCAGTGTCAGCCAGTTTGCCGTGGCATACGGAGCTCATCCGCAGTCTTTAACACTGGTAGCATGCCGCGACAGCGTGGACGTGAACCGTATGTGCAGTTGACGGACTTTGAGCGAGGGCGTATAGTGGGCATGCGGGAGGCCGGGTGGACGTACCGCCGAATTGCTCAACACGTGGGGCGTGAGGTCTCCACAGTACATCGATGTTGTCGCCAGTGGTCGGCGGAAGGTGCACGTACCCGTCGACCTGGGACCGGACCGCAGCGACGCACGGATGTACGCCAAGACCGTAGGATCCTACGCAGTGCCGTAGGGGACCGCACAGTTACTTCCCAGCAAATTAGGGACACTGTTGCTCCTGGGGTATCGGCGAGGACCATTCGCAACCGTCTCCATGAAGCTGGGCTACGGTCCCACACACCGTTAGGCCGTCTTCCGCTCACGCCCCAACATCGTGCCGCCCGCCTCCAGTGGTGTCGCGACAGGCGTGAATGGAGGGACGAATGGAGACGTGTCGTCTTCAGCGATGAGAGTCGCTTCTGCCTTGGTGCCAATGATGGTCGTATGCGTGTTTGGCGCCGTGCAGGTGAGCGCCACAATCAGGACTGCATACGACCGAGGCACACAGGGCCAACACCCGGCATCATGGTGTGGGGAGCGATCTCCTACACTGGCCGTACACCACTGGTGATCGTCGAGGGGACACTGAATAGTGCACGGTACATCCAAACCGTCATTGAACCCATCGTTCTACCATTCCTAGACCGGCAAGGGAACTTGCTGTTCCAACAGGACAATGCACGTCCGCATGTATCCCGTGCCACCCAACGTGCTCTAGAAGGTGTAAGTCAACTACCCTGGCCAGCAAGATCTCCGGATCTGTCCCCCATTGAGCATGTTTGGGACTGGATGAAGCGTCGTCTCACGCGGTCTGCACGTCCAGCACGAACGCTGGTCCAACTGAGGCGCCAGGTGGAAATGGCATGGCAAGCCGTTCCACAGGACTACATCCAGCATCTCTACGATCGTCTCCATGGGAGAATAGCATCCTGCATTGCTGCGAAAGGTGGATATACACTGTAGTAGTGCCGACATTGTGCATGCTCTGTTGCCTGTGTCTATGTGCCTGTGGTTCTGTCAGTGTGATCATGTGACGTATCTGACCCCAGGAATGTGTCAATAAAGTTTCCCCTTCCTGGGACAATGAATTCACGGTGTTCTTATTTCAATTTCCAGGAGTGTATATATCACTGTAGATGGGGTTATGCCAACTTTTGTTGCCGTCGTCTTTCTAGAGTATCGGTCCTGATGCAGGGCTAAAATTACAGCAAGGTTTTCAATTCCAGTCTTCTGATTCTGTCTCATTAGGAGAACCTCACTAGGTACAGAAGCACACTGCCAGATTCACCCACTGTACTGTACACTGACGCGAACTGAAGGAGTGAGGCCTACTAGAACGGGACCAGCTTAGGTTAAGGTACGTCAGTGTTATAGCGGATGCGCATCAGCGCCCCTGTAGGTGAACAACCAGTCAAATACACAGGACAGGCGCTTCCAACTTTACATGATTGTAATTGTTTTATTATCGGAATTGGGGATATTCAGAATGAATTCTTTGTTTTAGTTAAACATCCTAGGTTGTGGTAGTTAATTGAAAACTTTTGTCCGGTAGTGTATATAATGACGGCCCCAAAACCACAGCTAATGGCCAAGCACATGTTGCAAAGAATCTGATTGCACTTCCCAGGGAGACTTTCCATAGAAGCGCCAACGAACTATGTGTGAAGCTTTATATTAGCTGCGGAAACTCACAATATAAACATTGCGCTTTTACTGTACTGTAGAAGGTTGTTCCAAGACATTCAGACGTGAGCTCTTCTCAGGAACACTAATCTAATGGTAGCGGACAGTAAGAATGCAACAAAAAAGGTCTGTACTCTCGCGTAGAAGTTAACGTTTATGTGGATCAAGGGAGACGCTAACACTATATTTAATGAAGTAATGGATGAGTTAGTGGGGATCGCTGATAAAAACGGCTCTTTAAAATATGCCATCTCACCGAAAGATTGCATTATACAGAAAAGGGAGACTAGAGTGGGCACTCGAATATCAGTCATCAAGGAGCAGTAAATGGAAATACTATGGACAAACATAGCTAAACATGCCATTTGAGACCTAGTTCCTGGTTCCACAGAGCCAAGCCAAATAAAGTTTTTATGTTCCATACTTGGCATTACATTTAGTCATGAGTGATTCCTCAGCCATCTACATCGAATACACGTTCGACATGATCTTCATCGTGAATGTGCTCTGATCTTTATTCATCTCTGTAATATATATATCTCTGATTGGAGACGAAAATAAACCTGTAAACATTACACGTCAGTTAATGCGCGGTGCATAATATGGTGCCGACACCCGGGAACCTGTGACTAGGATAGTATGGCAGTGGAGTGGGAGTCCAGCTGCCAGACGAAAATCGACGTCCACTTGCTTCACGGCCTCGAGTCGAGGTAAGAACGGAGACAGCATATAGCAGAATACTCAGTAGTCGCATAGCCTCAGCACAGCAGTTGAGTTGTACGCTTTACTATTCCAGCAAACGTATATTAAGTAAACTCTGCAAGTATTGTGAGGTTCATTCACAGGCTGGATAGCAACAGTTTAAACAAAGTCGTGTAGTGATAAAATATTTAACTGCAGGCAGCGCTTCCTATTGTTTGTTTATATTGCTATAATCTTTGAATTTTCCAGCGTAACACCAATTCGCGATAGCGCAATCTATGGACAATTTCTTGTACTATATTCTCTGATTCTTCGCATGTGACATCAAATCAAGGTATGATGTGGAGACGGATACAGAAATACGTTTGTGCAATTTCAATAAGAAACGAATCATTGAAAGAAAGCTAGTAGCGCTGTTCAGTACGGCAACTGATGAGGGAGGTAGAAACAAAGATACAGATTATGAGTACTTTCAAACGCGACCGAAAGAGGTGTTAGACCGTTCGAGAGCCCGAAATGACACAACTCATGATCTGCTTTCTAACACGCTGACATAAAGAACCGCGAAGAATATGTCAACATTGTTAACAGAGTAGTTTTGAAAGAAACATGAACGATAGCAGATACTGAATCCTAATCGGTTGCAAACGCGACACTTACTCCATCTTCAGCCGCGGCGTTAGCAGCTGTAGCACACGCCGATAAACTCCCAGCCATCAGCTTAGAGCTACTTTCAGGAGAAATATTTATTTATTTCTCAACCTGAACAGCTTAGAGCCATCGGGCCCTGTCATGCATCTGACCAAAGTTTCACATAAGAAGTACATTTTTACGTCATATTTACCTAAACAATAGAAGTTTTAATATGATAAATAGTATCAAAATGTTTATAGTATCAATACAAATAATGTGAGTAATACTATGAGCTGAGAGGTTAATACTGGCAGTACTTCTACTACCGCTGCCGCCGCCACTAATAACGTTAATAACAATAAAAAATGGTAATCATGACATCGATGACAATGCTGATAGTGGCAGATGTAAAAAGAATGTGTAGGTGTGCAAAATAGATGTTTTTCGATACAGCAAGTTCTGGGGAAAGGAAATTCAAGTATGTTTGGCGGTAACGAGTGCGTTCAGGAACAGTCGTGTCCATGATTTATGCTTCAGCAGATATGTCACCAGCTCTATTCTGAAGTTGTAAATGTTATTCAGTTATCTAATATAGTGCAGGAGGTTATGCCAGAGTCGAGTTCCTTTTTCTCTGACAGGAGTGGGTATTTCTGCAATGTTGTTGAGACGAGAACATTAAGGTCCAGGAGAGATATGAAGGACAGTGTACGTTGGTAAGACAGTAGAGAATCCGAAGGATATGGAAAAAATCTGCACTAGTCTGCACGCAGTCAGGATGGGTATGTATATGATGGTGAAACATGATCCAGGAGTCGAACACCACAGATGCGACGAACACAGACTTCCATGACCAGTTACAGGTACCTTGAGCTTTCCTGAGAAAGACGTTGAAGGGTAAATTCTGCGTAATCAATAGCTGGAAGTATATGTGTTCGTAGTAATTCCTTTTTCTGATCAAGAAAGAAGAGGTTTTTATGGTATATTTTTGGAGGACATGCAGAGATGCTGATGCCGTCTTGTACAGAGCAGTTACGTGCTCATCCCAATCTATATTTTCATCTATTATTTCGTCTAGAACATATGCTGAGATAGATAAGTTGATATTTTATCCAACTAGGATTAAAGAAGGTAGGAATTCCCGATAATTCGGACTAAAGAGGCTAGAATGACGGGTCAGTACTGCTGAGATTTAGGGTGGGTTGATCTTTAACCCGACAGACTGCCTACATTTTGGTATCGCGCAAAGGTCGGTATTGACATTCTCGATAGCTGTCTTCAGGCCTATTGGTTTTGTACTTAGATACAGCTTGGTCACGTGGTATTTTCAGCAGGACAAAACTGATGACACATCATTGGCATTGAATGAACAGATTATAGAAACTAATAAAGAACCGTAGGACCTGTCTAAAACTGCCTGCCGCCTTTGAGTCTTCATGGTACCCAACATGACACATTGCTGGCGATGCGACATGTATGTGCGATACCATTACACTGCACTCGGCGAGAAATTTAGTCTGCTAAGTTCGGAAACTAAATGCCGGCAATGTCAAACGCTTTGCTGGAGCAGCACATGATAGTTGCCTCTTATGCATCCATGACAAGCTTCAGGTCATACTGTATGTTAACTTTGTTAAAACAGATATTGTGCTTCGATGTTTACGGAAGCACGATTGTTATTCCTCTAGTAGGTTGTTTGTAGTTAGGTAATTTGTTAGCTAACCTCATAATGTTTATTCTAAGATCTTCGGCGCCGCAAGAAGATTGCAAATAGGTCCGTAATCAGAGGGTACTGTTGAAGCGCCAATTTTAGGTAGTTCCTTAACTAATCCATGTTTTCAGGCCTCAGTGAAGACTCTTATGGTTAAGGAGTGGTGTTAGACACCTGCAACTTCACCTACACCCATACTTCGCAAACCACTGTATTCTGCATGGCGGAAAGTATCTTGTCCACTACTCGTCATGTCGCCTCCTATTCCTGTCGCAAATAGAGCGAGAGGAAAACGACTGCCTAAAAGCCCCCGTGCGAACTCTAATTTCTCGCATCTTATCTTCATGCTCCTTACGCGAAATGTACGTTGGTGGTAGTAGAATCGTTCTGCAGTCAACTTCAAATTCCGGTTCTCTAAACTCGTGCAGTAGTATCATGAGGAAAGAGCATCTTATCCCCTCCAGGGATTAACATTTGAGTTCACGAAGCATCCGTGTAATACTCATGCACCGATTGAAACTGTCGGTAACAATGCTAGCAGTCCGCCTCTCAATTGCTTCAATGCCGTACTTTAATTTGTCCTCTGCTGGGATCCCAAAACCTCAAACAGTACTCGAGAATGCGTCGCACTGGCGCTCTAAACGCCGTCTCCTTCATGGATGAGTTACTCTTTCCCATACTTCTCCCAATAAATCGAAGTCGAGCATCAACCTTACCTATTACCAAAATGGTGTTTTCATTGCATTTCATACCGCTTTGCAGCGTTATGCCTGGATATTCAATCGAAGTTGCATCCTACTAATGCTGTATTTGAAGGTTACAATGTCTTTCCTATTCATCCGCTTATCTACGTTTAGAGCAAGCTTTCACTAGAAATTTTATCTAAATCATCTTGTATGTTCCAATAGTCATTCAACTAGGATACCTACCCGAACAACTCAGTGTCATCAGCAAACAACCGTAAGTTGCTGCTCGCCCTGTTCGTTGGACAATTTATGTACATGGAGCATAGAAACGTTCCTATCACGGTTCCCAGGCACACTCCTGAGGATGCCCTGAACACACGCCGTCGAAAATTCTGTGCTGGGTTCTACTACTTAAAAAGCTTTCAAGCCACTTGCATATCTCGAAACCTAACACATATGCTCGGATCTTTAACAGTCTGCTGTTGGGCACCAAGTCAAATGCTTTCCGGAAATTTAGAAATATGGAATCTGCCTGACAAAATCACGATTTGTAGAATATCACGTGAGACAAGCGGATGCTACAATTGTTATAGTGTCAGCAGTGAGTCAATAGCAAGCTTCATCACTTTTACTGTGGTGCCATTGTGTCCAGTAGATGCTGATCTGATACGCATGACAGCTTTCGTGACAGTATTACGAGTAACATGGTTCAGATAGAATTTTTCGTGTTATATTAGTTTACCACTATTAAGGAATCAATGAGTTTCTGTTTCGTTACCGTTTAATTGTAGTTGTTTTCAATATGAAGTATCGGTTGAGTTCTTCAGCTGCGACAATGAATCAGCTGCCGCTTTAACGCAAGTTTTTCCTTAGGGCAGCTAGTTTGTTTCTGTTATCGGTCATCGTATGGGATTCCTGAGTTTTTTCTTTCTCACGGCTTGACTGATTATTACTGTTCTGCTTGTAGGCAAAACGATTATCCGGCTCAGGGCATAGATTTTATCATCGATGTCCCGAATCTCTCAGACTCATGAGCTTTTTTATTTCTTCAGTTAGACAACGTGCAGGTTACCTCCTTATTTTTTGGGTCCATAGGGGAGCACATTTTTTTTATAAACGCTAATGGACACAATGGAAACTGAGTAAGCAGTGAGGAGACTATAACAGAATACGCCAAGGTGGGACAGTGCAGGTTCAAGGAAGTGAAAGCGCTGGGTATCTTTTGGAACGAAGGAGGTCTTATGGCCAACGCCACAGGGATTAGCAGCAGTCGTTAAACAGCCGAGAGGCGACAAGAAAATAAAATCCCCATACAGAGCTAGAATAATCTGTTAACAGTAGTATTGAAATCAAGACAAATGGAATAAAAGTACAATGTACAATACTATTATTGGCTCTAACGATGAGTAACAACAATAATA
Organism: Schistocerca americana; assembly: GCF_021461395.2. NCBI lineage: Eukaryota > Metazoa > Arthropoda > Insecta > Orthoptera > Acrididae > Schistocerca > Schistocerca americana. The sequence goes on along the minus strand of NC_060124.1, from coordinate 594,438,016 downwards.
TGGTAAAAAAACTGTTCAATAAAAGTGGGCAAGACTAACAAGTGAACGTTCCCAAGTGTAAATAAACGATGTTGATGAAATCTGGGAGTATAGCTTTGTTTCTACCTAGTTCACTGTTAAGAAGTAGAATGCACCCCATAATGTAATCTAGATTTAGAGGGAATATCTTGTAAATGATGATACAATGTTTTTCGTATAAAAGTTGACTTGTAATTAACGTTCTTGAAAATTATATACAGCTATTGAAATAATCTGAAATTTTGCAAACTACTGCACCACAATTAATAATTTTGAAAAATTATGACTTTTGTTACAGCATAATTTCGAGAAACTTTCAAACCACGTAGATCCACGCGTAATGAAGCTGTGCGGCCAGGGGGTTAAAAGTCGCGTTTGGTGGCGTAATTGTATGACCACTGTCTTTCGTCGTACTGTGCACTACAAAAAGTTCCACCTACCTCAGTACTGCATCTGGTCACCAGCCCGATTCTCTGCATGCGTTGATACTGTTCAGACGATGTTAACAGCAGCGTTGAAGAAAAACTACGTCAATACTTACATTTGCAAAGTCCGCCTAAACTCTGGTAGCAAGCTATCCTGTAATATAACGATTTTCAGTTGGAGGGCGATTGTTTCGTTCTTTCAGAAAAAGTGTCAAAATTCGGCAACACGTTCTTTATTTCTTTAGGTTCAAAATTAAATAATTAGCCATCAGCCCGTATTTATTTAAATGACTAATATAAATTTCCTCAGCTCACAGTTCATACAACCCAGTATACATGCAAAACAGCCAGAAATGTACTTAAGTCCTACCCGAATTATTACGTGATCTACAGTCGATGCTTTGCTACAATATATGAGTTTCACATTCGGTCTTTTTTTCAGTGGATTTGCAATAAAAAAAACTGCTCGCCAACTATTCCATAGATAAATATGAAACATGCCACGCGGAATTCTACAGAGGCCGAAAGTTCACACGCGTTTATCTTCCCAACTAAACACTTCACAAAGCTCAAATTTCCACAGTCTGTCTGTAAATGGAACTGCTTTCACGGCAATACCATCCGGACGCGAAGTAGCAGTAACTTCTTCATTTTACTCATAACATAGACGGACACGTCCTACGTGGCCTGTACGTCCAATAACTAGCCAACGACTGACTCCCTGCTGTTCCTTCCAGGGCCTATAACTGCTTGATAGAGCGCGGGAAATGCTTAACTCTGATTGGTTGTTCAAAATGACCAGCCAATCAAAACAATCCTTCGAGTTCTTTCTCACGCCGAAACTGTCCAACGCCAATCAATATTCACATATGCATTTACCTCACTTCATCATGCAAATCTTAATAAAATGTTTAACAAAACCAAACGAAAACAAAACTAATCATGAAGTGACTTTAGAAAATCATTACTCTGCAAATGGCTATTCTGGCTGCCTTCTTACAAAAGCAGGTACTCTTGGACATACGTCATCAGCAAGGTAGGGAAATTACAAGTTTCATTGCAACTGCTTGCTTCACACTTTCCCATGACATGGTTACGCAAAGTTTAACATCAGATAATATTAAATCTTAACGTATGTCCCACATATACACTCTTACTCACTCTCATTTATTCATACAACAAAACAAATTGTTATTCAATAAATATTAACCCTTTCTGAATACAATGTTACTAAAATAAAAAACAGTGGACGTTTTTAATTATAAAAAATCTAAATAAATTTTTCTGCCATTTAGTGAACTTCAGTAACATTCCAAATGATACTAAGAGACAAACAGCTGTGAATCCTAACTGACTTTAATCAAGTAAGTGTCGGTTTTTGTTGTTTTAGGTAATTGTCTCTGAATCTGAAAGTATCTCAGCTAGGTAGATGAGATTTTAACACAACCTTTCTGTCAATAACAAAGGGCTGTATATTGACTTTTAACAAAACTGAATAATATTTAATACTGTTTATTTAGACTCTTAGAGGCTTGAAAATCTGTCGCTCGATCTAACACAGGTTGCGCTTCCCACGGCTAGTCTAGTGACAGGTGCGAGTGAGTCACGCTAAGACACCAGCGGCCTTATATTGCCACCGCCAATGGGTCCAGAGCTACGAGCCCGTACTTCAAAGTAGGTTACTGCAATAAAATACTATTGCGTATTGACTCGCGACGTTGCAGGTGGTTTCTAAAATCCCATTTTTGGAATATAAGCTGTCACTATGCGCTGCCAGAGTATTTAAATATAATGTTTTAAATTGTTATTTTACATTTCTCATTTATGTCCTTCTTTCCTTTAATTTTACCGTTTCACATATATTTATTTTGTTAACTGATAACAATCAGTAACTGATTATTATGATGTAAAATCATTACATTAGTGATAATCTGTGAACAAATACTTAAAGCATAGCATTTTTTTACATCTGACGCATAAAATGAACGAAATTTCTTCACAAAATGTACACGACAAACACAATATAAAACAAAGTTCAGCAGGATTTTAAGCTATGAAGGTCACCCTCTAAATATCCCGATAAGCCTTACAAGCTAAAGGGAAAAACTTGAACAATTATAGCCGCATGATGGCACCCAAAATTCTGCGTGCGTTACCCGCAGATATTGCTCAACACTGCTTTACGTAAGCTACAAGACTATAGAACGCAGAAAGGCACGTCAGGAAGCTAATGGAATTTTACGATTGTTAAGTGGTAGTAAGCTTAACGAATGTAGCAACAAAACTAAAGTAGCCCGTTCTAGACGAAAGGAGTCCTTTATTCTAATCGTTGCAACGCAGGTAAACGTAGCACATCGTTACAATGAAAATTTTCTAAAAACGTTCAGTTTTGTGAGATGTGTCATTCCCAAACATTTCTTTACATTTAGAACCAGCAGGGCGAAACAATCAGTACGCAGGATACTATAAATTATGTATCCTACCTTCCTCATCAGGCTGTGAGGAAAGAAAGACTGAGATTTACAAAACGTAGAATTATTTGATGCTTCAACTGGGAAAAACAGTTCACCATCACTCAATGACATTTTGGACACAGGCTCGAATCTGTTGTGTGAAATATTGTCATCATGAATTTGCTTCAGGATGTTCCATAAGACAAACATTGGAGATGGCACTCAGGTATATTTACAACTGACGTAGAACGAAAAGGATAGAGATACAACGAGATTCCCCTGGTTCCATGTCGAGAAAAAAGATGCTGTTTGGCAAACTATGATGACATCATCATTCACAGGTTTAATACACTTTTACAGTTTGGCCTGACATACACCAAGTTTCTCCAGTTTGGCTAACGACTTAGGGGCACATATCCTACTGCAGCATAACTTCTGCTTGAAAGGACTTTGGTGGACGTCTTTGCCGCCTGTTGCGAGGGCGACAATAATCTGATATCCTTACAAAAGTAGCTGACAAGTCTGCTGAAACAGAAAAAACTTCCAAAGACAAAATGGGATAGTATTTATAATATACTAGAGGTCATATGGAAAACGGATCAGCGAAGAGTTGAAGAACAAACAGCAGTGTTAGGCATTGATTGGGACACACAGGTTTTCTATGATTACCGTCCTGTAACCGGTAAACTGCAGAATGAACCTGCTAATTAAACGAAAGTTACTACACGTGACTGCGAAATTCTATGATTCTCTTGGTATCTTTTCATCAACATCTGCTGTAGAAAAAAATTGTTTTTCAGGGTATGTGATGCCTTGGGGAGGGTTCATGGAGCAGCGCTGTACATCAGAATCTCCCAGACTAAAAACACATTTGTTATTTTGATCGTAAGTAAAAGCAGTGTACCTTTATTAAAATGGTTACGCTTCCGCGCCTTGACTAAGTATACGCCTTCCTGAGTTCGAGACTTCTGAGATTTTTTCACCAGTTCTCCGTAATTGACATCGCAAACGCCAGAATGTGAAGCGATCCTATGGTGACTATGAACTAGATACGGAGACACCGAAATTGCCATAATACGTTTGTCCTTAGAGTAATTTATACCTAAGAGAGTTTGACGCCACTGCAGTGGCGACATTGTCCCATCACATATGATCCAGCAAACCTGGTATTACGTGGAACATCAATGGGAAAATTCCTGTCTTCTGTACTATGATGGAATGGACCTCCGTGTTAAAGTCAGCCACTTCACACATGGTCTCTGGAAAAAATCTCTGATGATTCACTTCCAGAGATGCGAAAGATATCGAACATTCTTTCATTATTAATGCTTTGGTGTGTTTCATTGAGGCGTCAAAATATAGAGCTTACTGGAAACATTACGCATAACGGCATGAATTATTGCCTTTGATCTATAATGTTCGACGCTCAGAAAATGTTAAGAGCAAATTCACTTTCCAAGAGTTAGAATCAGAAAAACGCAGTTGGATGCGGATGGTCCAGCATCATACCTTCCTTGCCAAATACCCAGCTTCCAACGGAATATGAAATTTAATGTTATAACAAATTCCTTCTTAACTAACTTGTACGACTTGGAAGACGAGTTCACTTTGCAGAGTCTAAGATACAAGAAAAGCACCCACTACTCATAGAGTATACCCACCCATTCACAAAACTACTCATTCGACAGAGGCAAGTACATTTACACCACCTAGGAACTGCTATAGTGCTGTCTGAAATACGTAACGACTTTTGAATCTTTAAGGGAAGGGAAACGGTAAAAATGTCCATACATACGTGTCTCCTTGGAAACTAAACAGAAGTGTCCGCGTATCCGAGGTAGAAGGTCCTCTACCACCTGACTGTATTGAAATCACCAAGCCGTTTTCTGTAACAGGCGTAGATTTCGTAGGTCCACTTTTCGTCAAGCTCGATAACTTGTTTCGGTGCTACAACCTTCTTTTTAGATTTGCTATAACAACAGCTCTCCAATTTGAACTAATGTTAAATATGAAAACAATCAAATATGTGGTGCCGTTCCCATATTTCCGGCGAGAAGGGGACTGCCAGGGACTATATTTCATGTCGCGCACAGAAATAAAGCACCTCACTCACGTCTTCGAGAAAACGAAGACCTATCAGTACTTGACTCATTAAGGTGTTTCTTTGAAGCTTATTGTACTACTTGCGGCTTGGTGGTGAGCGTATGGTACGAACTGAGAAACACTATCTGAGAAGGATCTTGGAAAACGATAGTAGATAAAGAAACATTTAGGACTTTAGTGGTAGAAATACACTGAAGATCCAGAGAAACTGGTACACCTGCCTAATTTCTTGGAGAGCCACCGCGAGCACGCAGAAGTGCCGCAACACGACGTGGCAGGGACTCGACTAATGTCTGAACTATTGCTGGAGGGAACTGACACCATCAATCCTGTAGGGAAGTCCATAAATCCGTAAGAGTACGTTGGGATGCAGATCTCTTCTACACAGTGCGTTACAAGTCATACCAGATATTCTCAATAATGTTCATGTCTGGGGAGTTTGGTGGCCAGCGCAAGTGTTTACACTCAAAAGAGTGTTCCTGGTGCCACTCTGTAGCAGTTCTGGACAAGTGGGTTGTCGTATTGTCCTGTTGGAATTGCTCAAGTCCGTCGGAGAGCACAGCGGATATGAATGGATGCAGGTGATCAGACAGGGTACTTATGTACGTGTCACATGTCAGAGTCATATCTAGACGTATAAAGGGTCCGATACCACTCCAACTGCGCACACCCCAGACCATTGCAGAGCGCCCGCCAGATTGAACAGTCCCCTGCTGACATGCAGGGTCCAAGGATTCATGAGGTTTTCTCCATACCAATGCACGTCCATCCGCTCGATACAATTTGAAACGAGTGTCGTCCGACCAGGCAACATATATCCAGTCATCAACAGTCCAATGTCGGTGTTGACGGGCCCAGGAGAGGCGTAAAACGTTGTGTCGTGTAGTCATCAAGGATACAAGAGTGTGCCTTTGGCTCCAAAGGCCCGTATCGATGATGTTTTGTTGAATGATTCGCACACTGACACTTGTTGATAGCCCAGCATTGAAATCTGCAGCAATTTGCGGAAGGATAGCACTCCTATCACTTTGAACGATTCTCTTCAGTCGTTATTAGTCCTGTTCTTGCAGGATCTTTCTCTGGCCGCACCGCTGCCAGAGATTTGATATTTTACTCGATTCCTGATATTCACGGTACACTCATGAAATGGTCGCACACGAAAATTCACATTTCATCGCTACCTCTGAGATAGTGTGTCCCACCACTTGTGCACCGACTGCAACACCACGTTCAAACTGACTTAAGTCTTATAACGTGCCATTGCAGCAGCAATAACCGATCTAACGACTGTGCCAGACACGTTTTGTCCTATACAGGCGTTGCCGACCATATGGCCGCATTCTGTCTGTTAACATATCTCTGTATTTAAAAACGCGTGCCTGAACCAGTTTCTTTGGCGCTTCAGTGTAGGTGCCGCCATCAGCTCGCGATCGACCACACAGTGCGACTGGGAAATAATGACACGAAGCCATTTCTAAACTGGAGAACGGTTGACTTCATTAGCCACTGGTATTGAATCTCGTATACACAAAGACCTTGGAAGAGATGCGAAACTAGCAGAAAAACTGCAAAATAACTTCATAAGGAGATGGAAGAAACATTATCTCCTCGAGTTGAGGAAAGTTTATGAATACCACCGTCCTCGTAGCAAAACTGAGAAATACCGATTTGGCGATATTGTACTCTTTAGCTGACAGTTGAAGCATGTGTGGAAGAGAACCTGCACTATTGAAAGAAGTCCAGGGAAATGTGGAATAGGGTGGACCTTAATCCTTCAAACTTTGGTCGGCCGGTGCAGACGGTCACCCCACTTGAGAGTGACTAGGTCGGGGAAGCTGTTGATGACTGAATAAGTTCTCTGCTTGTTATTTATCTCTGTATTATGTATATCTCTGAATGGAGACGAAAATAAATCAGTAAACATTGCACGTGGTGTCCTGTGAGTTAATAAATGAAGTATAATAAAAAGTGTTAGTATTTTCCCCTGCCAATAAGTTCTCTAGATTGAAAATATCTGGCCACGAGCTGACGAGTGACTAAGTACGCCACCAGTTGACAGCTGGGATGATCGATGGTCTCTGGCACTGAGTTGAGGTAGCACGGGGTGAGGTACCAATATCTCCCATCCAAGCTCAATTAAGCTCTACGTGGAATCGTGTTATAACTATTATTGCTGACTGAGATGGGAGCTCTGTATAGATCGTACTCTGTATACCCCCCCCCCCCAAATCACCAACAAATTTAATAGTGTTTTCTTGCTGCCCTTGCGTTTACGCAAAGAAAGTACAACTTAGTTATTGACTTATCTTTCTGGGGTTGCAATTTCAATGGGCAGCTGTGAATTTCTTTCGGGTAGTGGATTGGCCATTATCAAATTTAAGGATTGTCTGTTTTATTTTCTGTAAAGTTGTCGCACTCAAATCATTCTTGGGGCCAAGAGTTGGCTGAAACCTGAAGTAGAAGACTCTGAGATATTTAGCGAATAATGATACATATATCGGAAAGTGGATTAGACGCCATAGGAGGGGGAGTATTTAATGCAATTCACAAAAATATTGTCTCCACTGAGGTCAAAGTTGGGTGTGACAGTAACGTTATCTGGTCGCGTATTAGAGGTCGAGGTGAAACCATGTTATTTGTTATATGTTTCACCGGCCATCCAATTCCGCTGAGACAGTTCTAGAGTCATTCAAAGAAAGTCTACGGCCAGTTGCACGTAAATACCCAGATCACGCAATAACAGTAGGAGGCGACTCTGACCTATCGAGTGCAGACTGAAACGTCTATAGGTTCATTGCATGGGGTACAGACAGACAGTATTGCAAAGTACTTTTGATCACGTATGCTGAAATCAACCTTGAGCAGTTAGTTTGATAGCCCACACGCAGTTGAAATTTGTTAGACATTGTAGCTACAAAGAGGCCGAACCTTATCGAAAGCGTCAATAAAGAGGTAGGAATTAATGATCAAGATGTCACTATAGCAACTACGGTTACAAAAGTTAATAAATCAGTCAAGAAAGTTTGGAGAATGTTTCTTCTAGAAAGAGCAGATAAGAAGTTGTCAGCAGCTCACTTAGACAGTGAACTGGAATCACTTAGTTCTAGTGAGACAGACCCTGAACAATTATCCCCGAAGCTTAAACAGTTTGTAAATCGTAGTCTGGAGAATTATGGTCCTTGTAAGTGGAATAAGGACGGAAAAGAGCAACCGTGGTTCAACAACGAAATTCAGAAAATGCTAAGACAACAAAAGCTGTTGCTTCTAATTGTGTCAACAAGAAGTTTCAGTTTTTAAGCAATTTTTTAATTCCATGATAAAATTAAAAAATTGCTTAAAAACTGCAACTTCTTATTGACACCATTAGAACCAAAGCACTGTATAGTGATGAACCCATCAGCACTAAAACTGAGATCACAGCCTAAGATCCACAAACCAGAATGTCCTATACGTCCCATTGTGAACTTCATCAATAGTCCAAGCTACAAAATCACCAAGAAACTTAATGATATTATCCGTAAGGCATATGTATTTGAAAATTACTTCTCCGTCAAAAACAGTTATGAGCTCATCAATAGTATAAAAGATATCCCCATCCCTGTCACAGCTAAAGTTGCATTTCTTGACATAGTCAACCTATATACAAACATACCTGTGAAAAAAACAATTAGTTTAATAAGAAATAACTTACTCTAACATGGGACAATGGGTAGAGCTGAAATCTATGAACTCTTAGAGATCCTGCAGCTTAAATTATCTCACAACTACTTCCTGTTCAACAACAAGTTTTACATTCAGGAAGATGGATTGGCAATGGGTAGTAGTCTTGCAGGCTTGCTAGCAAACATATATATCAATAAACTTGAAAACAACTTGTTTAGTTCCCAAACCCAACTAAAGGATAAGCTGCTTTATTACAAACGCTCTGTTGATGACACTCTCATTCTGTTCAATGGAACAACAGCAGAAATAGATAATCTAGCCAAAGATCTTAATAATTCACAGTAGAACATGAAACACCAGAAGGCTTTAACTATCTTGATCTAACAATCTCAAATAAAAATCAAAAGCATAAATTTCAATTTTCAGAAAACCAACAACCACCAATGTTGCTATACACAAATCCTCTTGCCATCCAGACCAACATAAAAAAGTGTTCTTCAGAACAATGGTTAATCGCATGCTTAAAATCCCAATGGACACAAATGAAAGACAAAAAGGAAACAGAAATTATTAAATCAATTGCCTCCATTTTGCCAACAAAGGCACATAACTTGACCTTCTTGAAGAAATTGAAATATTTATCTACACAAATACAGCTCTTGACTACCTACTCAATGATCAAACTGAAATGAGAAACAAATTTTTCCTTCAGAACTTTGAAGATCTACTGGTTCAAAACAAGTAACCACTCAACGAACCCTACACCGCCTCTCCATCCCCCACCGCCCCTCCAACGACCTCCCCCCTCCCCCTCCTCATATCCTAACCAGACCGGTGCCAATGTAATATCCTACCACAGAATAAAACCTGTACTATATTTCTAGATGTTAAAGCCCTCTACTGCTAACATAAATCAGTACTTTTACACATATGAGCTCTAGCTGGAACAAACTGAAGCAGCCTTTACCAATATTCCAGATCACTTTAATGTTAGAATAAAAATAAGTCAACAGTTAAAGTACTTTAGTCCATTACAATCACTATAACTTTTATACATATACCTTTAGCTAAAATAAACAGAATCTACTCTTGCTAATCCCCCAGATCATGTTAACATAACAACAGAAATAAGTCAACAGTTCATCTGAAGGTTAGTTATTAATTTAAATTTAAATATAAAGGTCCTAGTCTAACAGACAGTTGCATCTCACTGCAGATACAATAACTCTGTAGTATTGATTCATGGATATACATGTTAATGCCAATCACATAAAAAAATTAAAAAAATAAACAAAGAAATATAAACGCTATAAACTGCCTGTATTATACGTAATATACAAATAGGAATAAGATATCAGATCACTTGAAGTTTGTTCTTGTAGTAGTTTATTAATTTATTTTATTTTGTGCTCTCATGTTATTGCCAGTGTGATTAAAATATTTGCCCTTACATCGACCTTAATACATGTAAAGAAGAACAAATTACATCTCTGTGCAAGGTAGGCCTATGCCATATCTTTCTTTCAAGATCTTTGTTACAAGCAACAGTTGTAGAGCGCATGCTGGATGCTGGAAAAGTCTCGCTGTCAGAGTGTAATTAATACAGTTTGTGTGCAAGTGTGTGTAGTGATACAACAACTGGACATCAAAATGTAGGCAGACAGATGGACACTAACCACGAAAAGCTGCCTATACTGACGCAGTAAGTAAAAAACTAAATTTATATCCATATCGACAGATAAGTTATAGTCACGGCGATTCATGAAAGTGAATTCCATCTTTTTGTCATAGAGCCAGCACCCAGCGTTATGCTAGCAATAATGATGTAACTTCTTGAAACCATCTGAAGATTAACCTGAAAAGGTTCGAAAACCGGTTCAAGGAATAAAACATAATTATTCAAAAAAGTGACTGGTTGCAGTCTTGTATAACTTATTTACAAAAAGATTTTCATTCTGACGCAAACTGAAAGTGTACGGTTTCAATTGTATTGAACTGCTAGTTGAAGTGTCCTGGCATGGTAAGCCAATTCTAAGATAGAACTAGGTTTTACTATAACTTTGCACTCGGCACAGGTCGATAGGGCGAACAATCGATTGTGACGTGTTGCAAGAGCGAGTGTCGTGAAGCGCCAGTGTGGTTGGCGGGTATATGTGTGTGAAGGCAGGGTCTTTAACGGAGAAGGGTGTCACGATCGCCGTGGTTAGACCCCTAAGTAATAGGTAAATACCGGGAAAGTGAAGAAGTATCATTATGAAAGTGATCAGTGACGTTACTAGTGCCGATATTTGGTTTCGCGTCTACCGCGCCGGCCTAACTTTGGATTACAGTGTTGGATGCAGTGATGGATTAGCGTGTGACGATAATGGCAAATGAAGAAAGCCTGTGCTGAGATTAGCCGTAATTAGATATGTATGACGAAGGTAGTGGCTGTCTCCTTTTTTGTGTTTTGAGAAGAATATAAGTTCGTAATTAGTAAAACTGTGTTGGTGTTCCTCATTACCAGACATTCAGTATTATAGTATTGAGCAGAACGAACTGGAAAGTAACAACTTCCGCAACAGTCAATTCCGGTTACCAGCCCCATTAGGTTCACGGTAATGTTAATAATAAATATTGGGCTGCTATTCGATGAGATCAGGTCGGGATAAAATCGGATGTGTTACAGTCTGTAGTGTATACAATATGAAACCAACATTAATATATTGAAAAGCAATTGAAAAGGGATACTCAAATGACTGCAAATTATAAGCATGTTAATTCAGCATGTAAAAGGACGCTATTTCGTTCTGTGGTCACTCGATTCACTGCACGTCGTCTTACATCCAGAGGCTCAAAATTACACGTGATTAAAATACTTACGTACGCAGGTAGCAGTGCATGACATCTGGAATGGAATGTCTAATAAATTAGTATCAAATGGAAAAATTGGAAATTTGTGGCAAGATCTTATGAGGCCATCGGTCTCTAAGCTTACACACTACTTAATCTAACTTAGTCTATCTCACGCTAAGGACAACACGCACGCCCATGCCCCAGGGAGGACTCGAACCTCGGACGGGGGCAGTCGCGCGGACCGTGACAAGACGCGCTCTGACCGCGCGGATACTCGGCGCGTCATTACCATATGTGTAGCACACTCACACACTATATATGGTAAAGGGAAAAAATCGAAACACCGTAAGGTAATTAAAGCAGAGAACTGAAAGTTCTCCGGAATACAACTGCCAGATGGCATGTAAGTGATTAACAACGCAAAACAACAAATTAATGTATGCATGAGATAAGCCACTGCAAAAGTGAAACGCTGGTACATTATTAACCGGCGTACCTTCCAGAATGTTGAATATAAGCATCAAAACGAACCTGCAGTGTGTTTTACAGGTGCCGATTGTTGGTTTGCGATGTTGAGATCCACGTCTGCTGCACTTGATCCGTAAATATAGGTTCGGTTAACGCTGGTTGTGGATGACGCTCTCGTTCAAAAACGAAGAAGTAATGACAATCGAATCTTAGTCGCCTTAAAGGCATTTTTGATAAACATCGAGTCACCACGTCCAATCTTAAAGGCAACTAACGCCCATGACCGTTACAGCGTGTATTTAAAGAAAACCTGAGCAACCCAAACGCAGTCCTAGACAGAAACTTCAGGAACGGAAGGGTTTCTGGGACCACGACCCCTCGTCCCTAAAGGTTTACCAGCAGCTAAAACTGATTTGCATCCTTACAGTGGCGTTAGTAGCGCCACTCCTAAGCGACTGGCGCGAAATTTAGAAATGTTCAAATGTGTGTGAAATCTTATGGGACTTAACTGCTAAGGTCATCAGTCCATAAGCTTACACACTACCTATCCTAAATTATCCCAAAGACAAACACACACACCCACGCCCGAGGGAGGACTCGAACCTCCGCTGGGACCAACCGCACAGTCCATGACTGCAGCGCCTTAAATCGCTTGGCTAATCCCGCGCGGCGCGAAATTTAGAGTAAATATCATCTTTCAGATGTAGAAACACGCCTACTAACTTTCGTTTATGTCGCAAATTCCTTCTTGGTATTGCGATTTTTTCCATTTTAATTTAACTTGAAGAAACTAAGTATCTTGGAAACGACTCATCGCACGAAAAAAGTGTTCTAGGTTAAAAGTTTGTATTTGTAATGTTGACGTCTATCTCTGCTGCTATTGGCTTTCTCCTAATCAATCTTCCTACGTGGGCGGGGTCAATTTCGTATTTTCAAGTAGGAAATCCCATCTTTTTAGCACATTCGGATTCTACGCCAAAAAATAAGCACGGTTTACTGAAGGGGTTGTTTCCCATTCGTGGTAGATGGCGCCGTAATCGAAAAATATCATGTGTGCCTGTTTTTGCAATTACGAGCCGATGCATTTCATTCTACATTTCGTTTACGATGTAAAGGTAAACCTGTATGTTCTATTGGTTGATGCTTATGTTCAATGTTACTTGAGAGTTACATATGTGATTGTACAGCACAAATAGTATGGTTAGGCCTTGACATTTCTGGCAGGTCAGCTACTTGTATGGTGACGTACTTTTATGTTCCTATAGGGTTGGTTTTGGTGACTCCCGATACCATCGGAATGATTGATTTGGGAGACCGCCTGCGAACCCCACCACCAGAGTGGCTGATACCGGTGTGTTTCCATCCAATCCCCGTAACTCTCACACTGCCAGCTGTGCTGTTATCGATGGAATACGAACCACAACCTCTGAAATAACGTAAAATGTCCATGAAGTGAACGTGACAGGCTCATGTGCCGTGGATACTCAACGAATTGAGGTAACCGAGCGGTAAGAGGCATGGGGATTCACCGAAATCAAGCATTCCGATGGGAACAGAGAACTGTTACATTCTCTTCGTTGTTCCGCGATCATGCTAAACCTAGCTTCTAGGCAGACTTTGAAACGGCTAACCGTATTGTACTGCACAAACAAACATGGAACACAAGAGTAAATTTCGAACATAAATACGAACTGTTAGAACACAAATGTTTTCATTTGCACTGTAAATTAAATGTATGACCAAGTAATAGCAAAAAAGCACACTTTATATTTGTCGATTACATCGCCGTCTACCACGAATGGGAAACAATGGCTTCAAAAAAACCGCAAGTATGTTTTTGGTTTAGAATCCAAATAGGAAATAAAAATGGGGGGGCTTCTCATTTGAAAATATAAACTAGATTCCTCACAAACACGAGAGGTGGTTAGGAGTGGCTAGTTTTAGCACAGACAAATGTCCCCTTTACTAATATTAACTTTTCACCTAGAAATTCTCTAAGCAGGTCTTGGTGATTAATGAATTGTGCTATGCGCAAAATTCTACCAGGCGGCTTCATCTTTCGTTCCTTTAGCCCAGTCCATATTCACCTACAAGTTTTCGTTCTCTTCCTTTTCCTGCTGTCGAATTCCAATGACGAAATTTCCGTTTCCTTAATCCATCTGAATAATTTCTTTTATCTCATCGTATATTTCTGCGATTTCTTCACCATCTGCGGAGCTAGTTGGCATGTAAATTTGTACTACTGGGGTGGGTGTGGGCTTCGTGTCTATCTTGGTATCTTGGTTACAATAATGCGTTCACTGCACTGTTCACAGTTGCCTACCAGCATTCATATTTTCTTATTTATTATTAAGCTGACTCCTGCATTACCCCTGCTTGATTTTGTATCTATAACCATGTATTCAATTGTCCGAAAGTCCTGTTCCACTTGCCAATAATCTTCAATTATTCTCACAATATCTAACTGTAGCCGCTCCATTTCCCTTTTTAGGTTTTCTAACCTACCTCCCCCTACTAAGGGCTCTAACGTACCACTCTCCGATCCGTACAACGCCAGTTTTGTATTTCCTGATGTCGTTATCCACTTGAATAGTCCTCTCCCGAGTATCCGAATGGGGGACTATTTTATTTACTCAATTTTCTACCCAAGGGGATGCCATCATCATTAAACAAAACAGTAAAGCTCTGTACCCTCGGGAAAAATTACATATCTAGTTTCCCCTTGCTTTCAGCCTTTAGCAGTACCAGCACTACAATATTGTTTTGGTTGATATTATAAAGGGAGATTCCTCAGTCATCCAGATTGTAGACTTATAAACTAAAAATCTACAAAACCCATCAAGTGAATTACAAAATAGACTAGCAATGGGGATATTAAGATGTAACAGCATACATTATTTATGAACAGTAGTTTACGGGTTAAGAAAATATGTGTACCTGTAATTCTTACATGTTTGTAACACCATAGCTCTAATACTCTATTGATTTATTTTGCCTTTTGCTTTGGTTTAATATTATAACATTGAGTATCTGTAAATGTGTTGGAATCGATAACATAAAACTGTATACTCCTTTCTTTGTTAAAACTTTGATGTCGTGGTTTGATTCTATGCAATGTAGTATATCTGTCATTTAAATTCATTGTCCCATTTGGAGGAAACAAAACTTACTGTATATAATTGTAATTTCTGTGTGAATAATTTTTTGTAGAAATGTCAATACGTGCAAATGTTCTGTTTTATTTAATGCGTTTGGTTGCTGTTATGTAAACTGCTGACCTTCACTTAGGGTTCTTATTTAAGTCATATGTATAACAGGTAGTATGGTTCCCCTAGGCAATGGAACGTACTAGCGTGCTCAAATTGTGGTTGGTCTAAGTAGAAGAGGTGGAACAAGAGTCAGTCAGGGACGAGCTACCGACCTGTGCACTGCCATGTAAAAGTTGCGTATTGTGCTGGTTCCGAGAGAGGATTTTCCTGCTACTTTCAAATGCCTCGGATGCATGAATAAATAGCTGGAACGATTCTGGAATTGGTATTCATCATCGCCACCAAGAAGGGCCAGAGTCCAGCAATTGTCTGCAATTCCGCCTACCAACATGCAGTTGCCACCACATTGCGGAATCACTGTAAAGGAGTACTAGAATAATGTACAGTGAAGGATCAGCTTATTGGGCTATTTAGTGTGCACAAATATAAGGTAACTTATAACTGAATTTATGTACCTACCTTGATTTTTTCCCTATCACAACACCTCTCAAGTTCCTCTCCATTTGAACTATGATTACCGAGTGTCCTATTTTGTAGAAAAAATGAAAGCCTCAAAGTTAGACAGTTAATTACATAATGTTGTTTGATCTTTGATGAGAAGGGAATATTCAGATTTACTGTGAAGTTTCAAAGTCACCTATTTAATCATTTACTTGAAAGTCGAAGACTGTGATAATAAAGGCAATTTGCTGTTCCTTTTATAAATTAAAGTCCTTAAAATTGAGGCTTATAAAGTTTTGCTTAGTTAATGATCATAGTGCTACCTGTAGTAAATTTTAAAAGTGGGTCACTTTCTTGCAAATTTGTCAACATTGTGTTTCACTGTAGTAAAAGTGGAAAAGTGCAATAGTAGAAAATTGTATGTTCATGATCGCTAAGCTTTTGTCTCTCTTGTGTATTGGAAGTTCATATTAATAGTATAACAGGATCCACAGTTTGTCTATTGTGCTAATGCCAGGTAACAAGTAATGGGAAGACCACTATTTATGAAGACCATAATTTCTTTATTCAGAAGATAGTGAGAAGCAACCTGTTAGTGGATTCCAATTAACTCTAATGTAAAATGGTAAAGTATTTAACTGAGAGAGACTTAACCTATGTCCAATTTATGATCCTGCAGTGAATGTTAATAGTAATGTTATAAAGACCATTCAGTTTGAACAAGCCCTGAAAGTAATAGTGTGTTTCGATATCTGTTATATTTTTGCCAATAGTTTGTGCCGATCTAGCTGTTAACTTCAGTCTTACCGTAAACATATGTATGTGTCAGAGTTCATTGCACTGGCGTGTGACAAAGTATAGGTTGTGTTTATCCGTTAAAGTTGCTAATAACTATTTTCTTGAACAAGAATGTTAATCATTCTCTTAACTAATTAGGCTGGCGACTGTTTTCTTTATCCCTTAAACAGTGCAGATAGACAAAAATTTTGTTTGTTACTGTTCAAATATTTACGCAATTTTGACTTTCATTTCCGATAAGCCACCCCGGTTAGGTACAACACGGTCGACACAACAGAATTCCTCTCAGAGGGTAAAACTGCTCTGTTGCTTTATACCATAATTTTTTTAACTAGATAGTTATATTTCACAACCTGCCTCCTACTTTAAGTTTATGGTATAGCAGTAGCAGACGGTAGTGTTAGTGTTACTTGCTTGCTTCCGAGAGGGGCTACGTAAACATCATACAAGCACGAATGATGGAAGACTGAATGATATCTTACATAACAATGTCAGAATGAGAAATGCGATCATAGTACAAAAAGGGCAGGGAAGGCCTGTGCAGACTTAAGGATGTAAAAGAAGGGAACTAGCTTTTCTACTTGTCTGGCACATTCAGAGACATTTAAATCAAAATATCTTGGCATACCCGCAATTTTTTACTTGTTAGTATTAGTACACATGCCATGTAATATAATGTGCCGTGTCAAGTCAAGTAACATCGTACAAGATGTGATATAACATGAAACATGTCATCATGTCTACCAGTACAGCATTTGCCTTGTCGTGCGGTATGATACAACTGGTCACTGAAGTTTAGGATGCATGCATCCCCACTAGGGGATACATCCTACATACTCGTACAAGCAAATACGTATGTTGGATACTTCCTATTGTAGTTACATCCCACTCCCTAGAAGCACATAAGTATCTTCTTACGTCTCTTACCGTACAAGTAACAGGTGGTGGGCTTGGGGAGAAATTGTCCCTTTGAGGAAAAAAAATCAACACCCCCACCCAAAAAAATTAAGAATAAAATGTTTTTTCATCCCAACAGTAGCAAATCCAGCCCCAGAAATTTTGTCCCTGTAGAAAAACTTTCTCATAAATTACACGTATGCTCTTCAGGCGTATGGTACTATATATTGTATAGTATGGCTGATGAATATTCTGGATTTTGGCACAGGATGAGGGATTTTTGCAAGATCAGCTGCACCAACACCTTGCAGCTCAGCTCACTGCCCTGAGGATGTAGGGTTAACTAAAAAAAGAGTGAATATGTCAAGGCGTTTCCATTTAAATTTCTTTGAAGCTGGAAGATAATTTTCCTTCTTCTGCATCCCTAACTCTGCCCAGGTGGTACTCACTTTTTTTATGCTACAGTAAGAGCATTTTTCATTCGTGTGTCCCAACTTTTACTGTATCACAATTCTGACATTAGACCGCCACAGCTTGCCAACCAATCTATATTTTTGTTGACTCGGACGACGACCGAGCCGGTATAAGTTTTTTATTGTCTTTTCTACCATGTTTTTTGAGTTGGGCACCGTTAGTCTTTCTCCTCTACGATTACCAACTTGGGATGGTTGAACTTGACCAGTATCGCATACTGTGCCTTCAGAGCATGCAAGCATGACCACCAGTCCAAGGTCACATGCTTGTACGACGGTTTTTGCTTTTATTTTTCCATATGTTTTTATTTTTTACTATTTTTCTATTTTGTTTTATAGTTTGTATTTTCTAATTCTGCATATTCTTTTATTTTTTATTCTTAATTTTTTGTTTTGTAGTTACACATCTTATTCATATACGCATGAGGGTGTCTACGCATTGTAAAGATAAATGGTCAACACAGTATAAAAAATAACAGCAAACAAAAATAGGATACATACAAAACATTAAATACTGTTCGAAGTTTTTGATAATATTTATACAAATAGTTTATGCTGCCTAGATAAACTTACGATACAGCCATAATATATAGATAAACTTAGGATGCGAACAAAAATGTAGAATAGCTGTACAAAAAATGACGTGTGCACATGTTTCATGTGAAGTAGCAGCTTAGGAAAATGAGTAAATCTCTCCACTCACACATACTACTGTTAAAAAGGGTTACTTGTCAAACGCTTTCTGGACGGCAAATGGCTTTCGCCTATTCCAAAGCAACAAGAGACGTTACGTCATTTTGCTTCATAAAAGTAGCTGCAAAGTAGCCAACAAGAGCCAAGTGACCAAACACGTTATGAAACAGTTCACAGACAACGCTACAATCCACCGCTATAAAATGTCAAAGTATCTTCATAATTTATCATGACATGCAGGTAACCACGCCCTATGATAGGCTGACCAACATACGAGTATATCCAACTTATTGGGAATCGTACAGATCTGTGGTCAAATGGAACCTGCTTGTCAGCTAAGCGTATGTTTTGTTTCAAAATTTAGAAAATTTCCGAATGATCTTGTAAATGAAATGTTTCATCTCAATCACAACAAGAAAAAAGTGACTCTGTAATGAATCATACGAACGCTGAAAGTTTCGAGCAACAAATAATAAATTACCGAAAAGCATACATGTTGCTGTTGCTGTTATGTCGTACCTCGAAGTTCTTCTCATTGTTTGTTTGAACAAAGCAATAACATCTACATCTACATTGATACTCTGCAAATCACACTTAAATGCCTAGCAGAGGGTGCATGGAACCGCCTCCATAATAATTCTCAGTTATTCCAATCTCGAACAGGGCGTGGAGAAAACGAACACACATTCCTTTCCGTGCGAGCTCTGGTTTCCCTTATTTTATTATAAGGACCGTTTCTCCGTATATAGGTCAACGTCAACAAAATAATTTTGCATTCGGAGCAGAAAGTTGATGATTGAAACTCGTTGAGAAGATTCTGCCGCGTCGAAGAACGCCTTTGTTTTAATGAGGTCCGCCCTAAATTCTTTATCATGGCAGTGACACTCTCTCCCCTACTTCGCGATGATACAAAATGTTATTGCGCTTCTTTGAACTTTCTCGGTGTATTCCGTTAATCCTATCTGGTAAGGATCCCAGACCGCGCAGCACTACTCCGAAAGAGGACGGACAAGCGTAGTGTAGGCAGTCTAGTAGATCCGTTACATTTTTTAAGTGTTCTGCCAATAAAAGGCAGTCTTTGTTTTGAATTCCGCACAACATATTCTATGTGTCATTTCGAATTTAAGTTGTTCATAATTGTAATGAAAAGGTATTTACTTGAATTTAATGCCTTTAGAATAGACACTGATTTACCGTGTAACCGAAGTTTCATGGATTCCTTTTAGCACTCGTGTAGGTGACCTTACTCTTTTCATTATTTAGGGTCAATTTCCAATTTCTGAATCGTTTTGCAATTAGTTTTGATCTTCTGATGACTTTACTAGTCGATAAATTACAGCGTCATCTGCAAACAACCTCAGTCGGCTGTTCAGATTGCCTCCTAAATCTGTTTACATAGATAAGGATGGTTCAAATGGCTCTGAGCACAATGGGACTTAACTTCTGAGGTCATCAGTCCCCTAGAACTTAGAACTACTTAAACCTAACTAACCTAAGGACATCACACACATCCATGCCCGAGGCAGGATTCTAACCTGTGACCGTAGCGGTTGCGCGGTTCCAGACTGAAGCGCCTAGAACCTCTCGGTCACAACGACCGGCTACTTGTCAGTTAATCATGGTAGCAGCTGTTTTTGATTCGAAATCTGGAATACTTGCTTAGTCTTCTTTGATGAAGGAATTTAGGAAGGCTGTGTTTAGTAATTTTGCTTAAGCAAGACTGTAGTTGATAGTATCTCCATTGCTATCGTGCAGAGAAAGCACTGATTGTCTCTTGCCGCTATCATACTTTACATACGTCTTGAATCTCCTTGACATTTCGTTTCTAAAACTGTTACAAGTGTTTCGCACTGAATTTCGCGCTAAATTTAGAGCTTCTGTAGAAGATCGCCAATCTTGGGAGTCATCGCGTTCGTTTAAATCTGGCGTGCTTCTTTCATTGTTTCTGCAACAGTGTTCTGACCCTTTTTGTGTAGCAAGGGGATCAGCTCGGTCGTTTGTTAACTTATTTGGTATAAATCTCTCAATTGTTGACGATGATATTTCTTTGAACATTGGTCTACACTTGCATTGTTAATTTGGAATGTGTGGAAATTGCTCCTTAGGAATGCGTCAAGGGAATTTTTATCAGCTTTCATGACTAGAGGTATTTTTAGTTTATTTTTTGTCGATTTTTGAGTTAAGGTATGTAGTCTCGCTACGACAACCCTGTGTAAACTAATCCCTGTATCCGCTTTGATGATCGTTATTAGCGCAGGATTATTTGTTGCTAAGAGGTCAACAACAATGTTTTCGCATCCGTTTACTATTGGCATGGGCTCATGAATTAACTGCTCGAAATAATTTTCAGCGAATGCGTTTATCACAGCTTCCGATGATGTTTTATGCATACCTCCGGATTTAAACATGTATTTTCAACAACACATCGATTGTACATTAAAGTCATCACCAACTATAACTGTATGAGTCGGGTACGTGTTTAAAATTAGACTGAAGTTTTCTTTGAACGTTTCAGTAATTGTATTATTTCAGTTGGGAGGTCTATAAAACGATCCAGTTATTACTTTATTCCAGTTGCTACGAATGACATCTACCCATACTAACTCGCAGAAACTACCTACTTAAATTTCGCTACAAGATGAACTACTTCTAACAGTAACAAACAAGACAACGCTGCCCGCATCTCGTGGTCGTGCGGTAGCGTTCTTGCTTCCCACGCCCGGGTTCCCGGGTTCGATTCCCGGTGGGGTCAGGGATTTCTCTGCCTCGTGATGGCTGGGTGTTGTGTGCTGTCCTTAGGTTAGTTAGGTTTAATTAGTTCTAAGTTCTAGGCGACTGATGACCTCAGCAGTTGAGTCGCATAGTGCTCAGAGCCAAGACAACGCTGACTGTGTTTACCTTATCCTTTCGGAATACCGTTAGATTCTTTGCAAATATTACGGGTAAACTTATGTCCGACTTCAGCCAGCTTTCACTGCCTATGACGATTTGAGCATCAGTGTTTTCTATTACTACTCGATGCTCTGGTACTTTCCCAACACAGTTACAACAATTTACAACTGTTAAACCGATGATTCCTAGACCTACGTTCATCTCGCACATTTTGAGACAGAACCCCTTTTTGTCTTTCTCCGAGACTCTGTAACCCTAAAAACCGCCCAGTCCACGCGACACAGCACCTCCTACCCGGTAATGCCGCATCATGTGTGTAGTGGGCTCCTGACCTATTCAGCGAAGCACGGAACCCTATGGCGCAAATCGAGGAATCTGCAGCCTACACTGTCACAGTACCGTCTGAGCCTCTGATTTAGACCCTCCACTCGGTTCTCTACCAGAGGTCCGCGATCGGTCCTGTCGACTATGCTGCAAACGCTGCGCTCTCCTTTCATCTCGCCAGTAGGACTAGCAGCTTTTGCCACTGTGTTAGCCGCTCGAAACCAGAGAGAATTTCTTTCGATCCAATGCGACATACATCAATGCTACCGACTTGAGTCACCATCTGCAGTTCGCTTTAACCTCTTTCTTCTCGGCATCCGGAAGGACCCGATCCATTTCTGGAATGACTCCACCCAGTATGCATACGGAGTGCACACTGGCATTTCTTCCCCTCCTCGCCAGTCATGTCTCTAATAACACGTCTAAGATTGGAGTTCCCAATTACCAATAATCCGATGCTCTGTGATTGCCCGGATCTTGCAATAATAACAAAAATTGAACATTAAAAATCCATCATCAGAAAATTTCACATAATCTAATCTTGGCACGAAATGTTGCAACAACCACACCGAATTGGCAGTGAGTATGATTGGCTGAAATAAACAGACGAACAATGAAACATCCTATGCACGACAGAATACTATCAACTTTTCAATCCTGTACGAAAAATGACGAAATTAAACGTGCTGTGTCCGAAAATAAATTTTCTGTAAGACAGCACGTTAGTGTTTAAGAAAACAGAAAAACTATATCTACTGGTTAGAAGTAAGGTGACTTCTTTTCTGACACTTATTTTTTGTAACAATTCGTAGGTTAGTTAAACTGTCTGAGTGGTCGTCGACAAAGCATTAAATGCTCTAGTAAACAATACATCATTTTATACAGGGCTTGGCATAATTATGGTTTGTTACATGCTTTATTTTGATGTCCAAAGATTTTTCGAGAGTTATGAGCCACTGGCGAATAAAATGTAAACGCATTAACAAGGAAATGATAATCAACTGTAATAAAAGTTATTTTAATTATGTCCAAATGCACAGCTAAAAATGAAATGCATTTCTACGAAACACAATTTCACGTGAAAACGCATGATTTTGCTCAAGTAAAAGACGAATGATAAAAGATTTTGGCAAACGTTTCTTACATTTACAGTAGGACTGAATTTATTATTATCTCCTCTGTCACCTTAAACGGTCTCAGCTTGTGCTATTCACATAAAACCGAATTTCACTTGCATTTGTGTGCAAATTTAGACAGCTATATCGTGGCAAGGGATAAAGCTTTCACAAAACAATAGGATAGCTATTAATTACACGATTTTGTCTAACTTCTTACAACATTTGAACCGATCCGCACAATTTGAGAACATAGAAGTGGCGTGCTTAGAAAGGCTCACAGAAACATTTATTTTACACATAAAATCCCACTCTTATCTAAATTTTTGAAAGCGAGATTTCAATTTTACCGCACTAAGGCGTTTTGTATTTGTTTGATTTACTTGAAACAGTTTACGCGCATTCGATTCAAGTAAGTACGAATTTTATGAACTATAATAACCTCGATAACGGATCAACATTACTGGATTAAAACAAAATTGTCTTGACTCTATTTACCTACATATGTGCAGTGTTTGAGCCGTTTGGTATCAGTTTCAAGTATAGAAGTGACGCGCTTCACAAACCTCAAAAGAAAAGGTGTTTCTTGAAAGTAAAATCTAAACGAAGCAAGATTGTTTTGAAACTGTTGAAACTTATCTTAGACGAAGGTCCGACGCATGAGTGGACCAAATTTGAACCATCAGTCTCACTCCAGTCAGCAGTTATTTAAGGGCGACTGTTTTTCCTCGTAAAATCCGAATGCTTCACATACAAATTGTATCATTAACTGAGCTTTAATTTCAGCCCAATTACAATCTTTTGCGAATGGAACTAACCGATTCATCCATTTTTCCTGAACGCCAGCTCCGGGTCGTTGATCAAACGTTGCTTATTATACTGTAAAAAAGCCACAGCAACACCGATGTCAGAACGTCTATAAAAAAGGCCGCAGGTCCGGGCTAAAGAAAAATATTTCTACCCTATGTTCTTAGGTCAAATAGGAACCTACCACCAAGAGCCAGCAAAAAACAATTCCGTGCGTGGCCTTTTCTACGCTGTAACAATTCATCTCTATTACTTGTTACTTTAAATGTTTTTACTGTCTATCATACTCCCTCATACCATTTTCGTGATACATTTATTTTCCTTTATTAATACTCAATTCAATGTCTCTGTTACGTATGTGTTTTCTGTCCCAATTAATATTTTGTAATGATGAAATTTTGAACTTTTCCTTTTTACATAATGTTTTCTTTTACGCATTTTCACGACTTTGTTGCAGTTACATAGCTTTTGAGGCATCTGTTTGTTATTGCTGTCAATCTCTAGGCTCTACTTAGCGCCTTTCTCTGAAATTTCCCGTCTTCCAGGAGTGACAGTGCTGGGCAACTGCTGCGACGTTTGGAATGCGGGAGGGAGGTACTGGCGGAAGTAAACCTTGGGAACCGGTAATCGAAACCGGTACCCCGTGATCCAGAGGCAGCAACGCTAGCCACTAGGACATCATCAGAAGAGGAAAAATCTGTTTTTCATTGCTGCGAGCCCAGAAATTCCATGAAAAGGTACAAACAATTGGCTTTTACCTGTCGCGAGACTGTTCCAAGGTATGTTCAACATGCTGCTCAACGTTTTCTGCACAAGTTGAGATTCAGAAAAAACATGTTCCAGAACAGATCGGAGTATGTCAAGGGTCACGTTGAGAGTGCGTTGGGCAATTTGTGCCTTCAGTTGAGCTACATTCGTAATGGGAGCCCTGCACACAACATCTTTCACAGCCAGAGATTGCAATGAAACTGTGGGAGACGGATTAGAAGAAGGGTTTAGGACGGAATACGAGCTAGGTAGTAGGGATAACAGAGGAGAAAGACTAACGGAGTTTTGCAATACATTTTTAGGTGCTAATAGCGAATATTGTCTTCAAAACTCACAAGAGGAGGAGGCATACCTGTAATAGGCCAGGAAATAGAGGGCGAATCGAGCTGAATTACATTTTTGTAACGCATAAGTTCCGAAATCAGATATTGAATTGTAGGGCTTACCCAGGAGCAGATATAGATTCAAACCGCAATTTGGTATTGATGGAGAGTTGGCTGAAGATCAAGAGTCTATTTAGAAACATTCAGTGTGTAAGATAGTGGAAGTACTAAGGAATGAAAAGATAGGCTTTGAGTTATCTGAAGCTATAGATACTGCGAAAAATATATTAGTCAGTAGGCAGTTCAGATGAAGAGAAATGAGCGTCTCTAGAAATGGCAGTCATAAACGTTCGAAAGAAAAACGTAAGTACACGAATGGTAACTGCGGAAGAACCATGTCTAACAGAGGAAATACTTCAGCTGGCCGACGAAAGAAGGAACTACAAAAATGTTCAGGCAAGTTCAGGAATATAGAAGTGCAAAACACTTAGGAACTAAATAGGATATCCAGGGAAGCAAAGGCGAAATGACTACATGAAAAATATGAAGCAATCGGACAATAAATAAGTGTCGAAAGGACTGACTCAGCATATAGAAAAGTAAAACGAAGGCGTTAACATTAAGAGTGAAATGGAAATTCCTCTACTAAATGAATACGGGAGAACGTATGCGTGGGAAAAATACATTGAAGGCCTCTGTGAGGGAGAGAACTTGCCTGATGACATCATGGAAAAAGTATGTAACGGAAGTCGACAGGGAAGGGCATGGAGAACCAGCGTTAGAGTAAGAATTTAAGAGAGTTTTCGATGAGTTGCGGTCACATAATGGAGAGAGGATGGATAACATTCAGTCAGAATTTCTAAAATTATTCGGGGGTGTGGCAACAAAACGACTAGTCACGTTGGTGTGTAGAATAAATGAGACTAGTGATTTACAGTGTGACTTCCGGAAAAATATCACTCGGCAGAAATGGATGGGTTTGAGTGACTTACAGTAATGGACTAGTGGGTTTGCTTAGGGGAGCTGGTGGGACTCTGAGGTGAGTTGCATGTTAAGAAAAGCCCGAGTACGTTCGCATGACACAATTTTGGGAAAGTTTTTAAAGGCACTGAAAAAGGTAAAGTGAGGGAGCTGATAGCCTGCTTTTCAGTCAGAGTCCTGTAAATAAACAGGAACTTGTTCGAATCTTTTGTACTCCCATACGAGCATTGTTCCACCGGTTGACAGATCCTTGGAATACTCGTAGAAAAGGGGTTCGCCTACAGAATGTTCCATGGTCGCTCATTGTACATTGCCATGAGAGTAACGAATCCTAGAGCAAACGTTTATCTAACTCCACGCCAGCATGAAGCAAGTCCTGAAAATTAGTAATTTTGTACGGATATGGATACATGATGTTTCGTAGAATTTTATGCACCGGTCTCACAGGCATGTCCAAAGTTCGGCTAATTCCCCGTGCACTCCATGTTTACACACCTTTGCTCGAGCCCCCTGGCAATGCAGAATATTCTTCAGGAATATCGTTATCATTTACTCCAGACCCTTGGCAGACATCGGACCAACAATGTTTTCCATACCTCTGAGTGTCCAGAACTTCTGCAGAGCTACTGGCGCACAGTCACCGTTCTTGTAAAAGAGCTTTACAAGCAGCTTGCGATCCTGCATTGAGATAGTTACTCTGAGTATCTCAGACGCAAACTGCAAAACAGCCGTTTACCATGTGTCTTATATTTTGCATATTTTCCCCCTTACTGCGCCATCTGATGGCAAAACTTTTGAAACTGGAACTACAATTTTTATAACCCTATGATTCGATAACGTTATTTTCCTTTCTAACACCATTATTACAATGAACACTCGCAATCGAGTTAAACAGATTACGAAAAGCAATTTTGAATTGTCATTAGTAGGGTCCTGATTTAAAGGTCTTATCCTTATTCACCCCATTATGATCTGAGCAATTGTTGTTGTTATCTGGAGGTCGAGCGGAGAGCGAGATTGAGTGATCCTGCAGAACGTCAAGGCGCTAGCGAGACGTCATTAAATGAAAATCATTTCTCGGCGGGAATTTTAAAGTCACTCGGTCTTCTTCCCTGTGCTGTCTAGCAGCGAACGTGCCGAGTCCGCGCTGCTTGATAGCGCGAGAGGTAGCGCGTCAGTGCCAGGCAAGGAGGAACTTGCCGAACACAGGTCCCGTGTTCCCAGTTGTTTGCGCTGCGGCCACGTCGCAGTAGACAGCGTCCCCGCAGCCCGGCGTGGCCGTGGACGTCCGTCAGAGGCTCAGCGTTCTCGACGAGTGGAACCGCACCGAGGCTCGGTCCCAGGAATCTGCTCGTGCCTGTTGTCGGTTGTCGAGATGGTGTTTAGGCAGGAGACTCAGCAGCAGCATCACACAGCCGGTAAGGCTGTACTTGTACTGTCCCAGTAGCGGTGACACAGGCGCCCAGCCTAAGCTGAACAGCCCGAAGACAGGTATATTGGTTCTTCATCGACGAAAGACAGGGTCCCCCCCCCACCACACCATTACCAGTCAGCCACTGTTGTGGTCGGCAGGAATGCAGATCGTACATCAGAAGTCCCCTGTGAGGCAGGACGGCTGTAGATTTGCAGCAGTGGGCTTCAAGTTGCCGGAAGTTTGTAGACGGTTGTTGAACTCACCAGAGCATCCTGTAAACTGGGGATGAAGTGGAACTATCACCATCCCCCCTCCCCCTCGCGCACACTGGTGACTGAGATGATTGATTGTCCTCTCTTTTCCAAGCCTGTAAGCGCTGTCGTCTGCTCTAGTGCTTAACTTCAGGGTTTCAGAGAGTTCCTTTATGTAAACTTTGCATCCCCAAAGGTATTCTTATGACGCCTCTAAGTGAAGTTACTACATGTAGCCTCGTTACTGTAGCACTGTCTGTTCCGCACTGTTGTCGAAATGCTGAATAGGTTATTATCGGATTCCCAGTCGCATAGTCTGATGAAATGCGCTCGTAGATTGTTTGTACTTTTGGCCTCCAACGTTGACATTCAGTTACAACACCGTTACGAAGCCGGTAGCAGTTGCGGCCCAGTTAGCCCTCTCTGTCGGTTCTTAACAAAATATTATCCGTGCACTACTTACTATTCCTATGTGCAACATACCTCAAAACGGTTAAATCTTTCTTAAATGTCTAAAAGGGAGCTAAATGGACTTACACAGAAAAAGTAGGGACTAAAAGGTCTTCTTGCTACAAAACATGATTTATAAATAGAATTTCTGATCCAATACTACGGAAAAAATTCGCAAAAGAGCTGCTGTAAAGTTTCCAAGGGAGGAGACGCGGTACTGGCAGAAGTAAAGCTGTGAGGACGGGGCGTGAGTCGTACTTGGGTAGCTCAGTTGGTAGAGCACTTCCCCGCGAAAGGTAAAGGTCCCGAGTTCGAGTCTCGGTCCGGCAGACAGTTTTAATTTGGAGCTGCTGCTTCATGATAACGCACGTCCCCACATCGAAAATGTCGTGATGTACAAGTTACGCCAACGTAAGTGGGAGACACTTGAACACCCGGCCTATAGTCCTGATCTCATCCCGTTGGATTATCACGCCATCGCTCTCTTAAAATAAGACCTTGACAAATGAGCTATACCTGTCGGAGGATGTGTATCAGGTAGTTACGGACTTCGTCAACCAGCAGGACCTGTTGTTTTAGCTAACAGTTATCACCAGCCTGATGCGTCGGTGGAATGATTTCCTGAATGCTCACGGCGATTTTTCCTTATCGGCATACCGAATCTGGATTGTACGGCTTTTAAGCAGAAACTTTCTAATCGTTCTTTATAAAATTAGATGACTGACAGGCATAAGTGATTGAGCTTAAGTTGACATTTTATATGATTACGATCTTATTTTTTTAGTTAATGTCATCGTCTTAGTAATTGTTTGTTTAGGTAATCCGTTCTACAAAGACATTTACTTCAGTACCAAGCTCCACAGCTCACATTACGCGCTCCACTAGTAAGTAGAGCAAACACAGACTGAACCATTAAAGTCTCCTATGGCAAATCTTAAAGTGGACAGCTTTCATCTAGACTTTAGTGAGGATTTAGTGACATCTAATCTGCCATGGGTCGTTCTAAGGAACACAACGTGTTAAGACCTTCCTGCAGTATACCAGGAAAGTCGACACTGCAAAAATTATTTGTAACAGATGTATGAGAAAGCTATTGCTGGTATTAAAACAGACATTTATGACCACTGCATTTGGCTTTCAGTCGACCGGACTACAGACGTCTATGGCAGACCTTTCTCAGTCTCCAAAAATGTACTGAGAGACAGCTGAAAACTTCCATACTACACAGCTTAGAAGTGTGGTTCATTGTGTACTGCAGTTCCAAAATGTTACATGATTGTAGCGTTAGGCCACGGACTGCAGTGGTCATTCTCAGGTACGCATAACAAGTCTGTGTTTTTGTGTGAGTGACATATGATAGGATTTTTTTCCTTAAAACGCGTCCCATTACTATACTACAAAAAGAGAAGATAGTTGTAGCACCGGTAAATGTGAATTTTTCCGAGTTTCGACATTTGCCACAAAGAACTAGAATGGCTCTGTCAAAAATATAATGACGGTTTCTATGTTAATATTAGAGTCCTTCACACTTTAATTTGAAGGATTCCAAAAACGCTAAAATCAGTCATACAAAAACCAAATAATGCGGGCTCTAGTCATCACCAACATTCGCTGCTTAGCATCTGTCCCAAGGCAGGCGCACAACAATGAGAAAATCGCGCGACGTGACTCTGCCGTTGCTTAGCAACTGTCTGCTTCGAGAGCTCGTCATCCACGCGTGTGTCGGAGTTCTTCGGGAGGAATACAGTGATTAAAGAGTTTGCTGCCGTTCTTAGCACTTAGAAGTTAAATAAGGTTGTGAAAGAAGGTTAACTGTTGAAGAGAAGCAGACTTGTGACGAAAAACAGTGGAGGTAAGTGACCAATCCATATTGAGCCATCATAACAAGTCCACGCTGAAACCTAATACTGTAGGCAACAATTTCTAAAGCTGCTACTGCTGAATGCTGCGTGTCCTAATGAGAGTAAGATACTACGTGAATCCAAGCATCGCCAAAACCACTTCCAAAGTTTATACGCGTATTTCCTTAGTATTTAGGCTTGGGAGTCTCCTGTGAATCGTGCATCACTCTGCTTCGACAGATTTGCTCCGCAAACCGCTTTACGGTGTGTGGCACAGAGTGTTTCAGCACTCCTGCCTTCCCTCTTGTATTTGCACGTGATGCAGGGAAGGTCTCCTGTAAACATCGTAACGATTCCAATTTTTCTGATTTCCCAGTAGTTAGCATTTCGTGAGAATATGTTGCCCATCTTTCTTCGACATGTATGCTGTTGGAATTTCTGCAGTACCATCTTCGTGGTGTACAACATCTTGTGGCGTCTGCGAATGGAGTATGTATTTTGAGCACACCGTAACGTTCTCGCACCTACTCGAGAATCATTCGACGAAACGTACCGACCGTAGTTGAATCTTCTCAGTCACTTATATTAGTCAAACCAGACAAAGCATCCAGAGTGATCAGCAATTCTTAAAAATCGGTCGAACAAAAATTTGTAAGCCACTTCTCTCGTGAATGAACTACAGTAATACTGGCCTGCAATTATGTGCATGTACCCGACGACCCCTCTTGAATACGGTAATGCCTTGCACTTCTTTTCCAATCGCTTGATGGGAGTAATCAGTGTAAAATGTCGCACTGTCTCACGCATCAACAATGTGTTTCCTCTGATGAACGATTTCTGTTGATTTCCTATTTCGTGGTCGCTTGTTTCAAAACTAGCTCTTCGGAATTTATGCGATGATTCAAAGGAGCAATAATTGCTAAGCTTCGTGGCGTAATATTTTGCGACAGTAAAATACAGCAATTCGACCTTTATTGTATTCTACTTTTGGGCCAGTAGGGCTAACGCAGCAACTAATTAGAAAACTTTGATCGTTTAAGGGGACTTGCGATGAACTCACACATATTCAGTGGATCTACACTTACGATGCTCTCAGCATGAGCCGCGTGAGACTGACAAAACGAGCAGCGGATACTTCTTCGCTAAACCACGTGAAACTAACGTAGATGCAGTAATCGAGAATGCACGCTGCTAAATTTTAACTCCAGCTCAGGTGTGTGCATGTTCCTACAAGCAGTAAATATACGTTCGAAGGAAACAGGTCTGTTAAACGGTTCATCTGCAACCCTCCGACCCTTCGCCATCTTAGATTAATTCTTCGGGATATATGCTATGCAAAACAGATCATCTTATATCCATTGTCAATCGAATTAAATTTTTTTGAGAATCAAGAGAGATCGATTTCGATCTGTTTTACGTTCGTAGCGTGAATGTAAAACTGCAGTAGTAAAACAAGCATCCCAATTAAATAACGTGTTTTGTCAGTACGTACGAACCTATTTGTCTGATTACCATTAAGTCCTTAATGCTCAGTACACATGAAGGTGGAAGTGAAATAAAATATGTGGTTAGATGCATCTGAAAAGAATTGTAGGAATAAATAATTTAAAAAAATCCCAGATACGGAATCATTTTCACTATTGCCTCTCATTATCACAATTTGCTGTTCCACAACTTAGAACCATTCATTATGTGGTACGGAATTGAAGTGTTTGGTAGGACAGCGTTCATACTGAATGTCATTATCAGCTTAGCATTGACATTACCATTGACGTTTCTCGAAACATTTTATAGAAGTTTACATGTTCAGTAAAGTATGTATTACATAAGTTTTCTTAGGCATTAGAAGGTAGACACTGCACCAAGCATGTCGCCATGGGATGTGCCTATTAATCTTCCTCTATTCCGCAGGATTTTGCATCTAAGTACGAGACATAAGATGACAATTTAGATTTTAACAACTTGTTTGCATGTTCGTGAAACTACAATCTTCAGTATTCTTTTCGGACACAACGATATATCAGTCACAAGAAAGGTGTAACATGAATATAATTAGTTAAATGTTCTCAAGTCCGATGCGCATGTTCATCACAAGATGGACGCTACAAAGTCACCGAATTTTCTGGTTCTGTTGCGGCTGCAAATTGGGCTGTGTTGTAACACTGGTAACTGTTTACAGTAAACGCAACTAGCAGTTAAATTGCGAATCTCAAGAGTCTGATCATGATGTATTTGCTATCGGACTATTTACTGAACTTTATGACTAATGCAATGAAAGAAACTGTTTAGCTTTGTTGGTCGTAGGAATCGTTCCCTACTTAAGAGGCAACCCAGAAAGAGGAATGGATGTGGATGCTAACCATGGCCGATTTACTCCACGACGCACTGCTTCACTCTTTACTCTTCATCTCTAAACAAAATAAAGAAAGATTTTAGTAAGCTCCAGGAAGGAAGGAAGATAATGCAAAGTTGATTACTAGGATCCAAAAATTTGTCACCTGATTTCTAGAGCTGCGTTGGACCTTCGGCCTATGCTGTGAAGCTCTATATTCACAGACGTGGAGAGCTGGTTTTGACGTCTCGTCGACGTTCCGATTGGGCAAAGGTATACTATTAAATGGATCATAAACTTTTCAGGTGAACCAATCCCGCTTCTTAAGTGGCTAAAGAAAATGAATTAAATTTCACGTGAGATCGCTGAATGACGGCGTGAGTTATTTTAGACGTATGAAACTCCAGAGCGTTAACCACTCCGCCAACACTACAGCATGGCTACAACTTTACAAGAGAAATCGTTTTGTGTGTTGGAATTTGCGTGAGGTCAGTCCATTGTTCACGTCCAACGTCATTTCGCCGGCGATACAGCACGAAGCCACCTCTGCACTTGTATATTTATTAGTGATATACAAAAACCTTGAAAGTTGGTTGTATACCCACAGGGAAGGGCATTGGTCGGCTACGTACATGCGATGATAACGTCTTGCATATCCGAGACGCTTTCACTCAGAGCCCTCGCAAGTCCACAAGAAGGCAAGGACAGGAATGTAAAGTTCCTCAAACAACGGTGTGGGTGTTCTGAAACGGCGCCTGCATATGAAGGGGGAGGGGGCAGGCTACAGAAGACTTCCCGGGGAGGCCACCCCGGTTAGGCTGACAAACAGATTCCAGTTGCTATCTGCGGCTGACAATGTCCCTCAGTCAGATGCAGTCGCTTGCCGCATTTCAAAGGAAACCTCTCGGCCTGCAACATTCGGGCGCTCACAAAGGGTTGGATTATTGGTAGCTGGGAGGTCCAATGTCAGGCGCGTTATGGAGACCCTTAGGGATATGGCTGCCAAGGAATGGAAGAAAGCCCATGTGTATACCCGGTGGGGCCAATCCAGATGTGGAACGGTCCTTCCGGATGCCATGAAGAGCACAGGGTGGAGCCAACTGCAGGTGGCTAATAGAAAGTACTGATGCTCTAATCGTTATAGGTACTTAAAGTTATGCTTGGACGATATTTTTTGCGAAGAACCTAACAGTGTTCAGAAAGGATAGGCTAAATATAGCTGGCAGTCGCGTGTTTGTTGCTGTCAGAAGCAGTTTATCTTCTACCGAAATGGAAGTAGATAGTTCCTGTGAGTTAGTATGGGTACATGTCATTCTTGACAACCGGAATAAAACAATAACTGGATCGTTTTACTGACCTCCCAGCTGAAATAGTACACTTGCCCAAAGGTTGAAACAAAACTTCAGTCTAATTTCAGACACGTACCCGACTCATACAGTTATAGTTGGTGGTGACTTCAACTTACCCTCGATATGTTGGTGAAAATACGTGTTTAAATCCGAAGGTACCCATGAAACATCATGCGAAATTGTGCTAAACGCATTCTCCGAAAATTATTTCGCGTAATTAGTCGACCAAGCTATTAGAATCCTAAATGATTGTAAAAACACTGTTGAACTCTTAGCAGCAAGTTATCCTGAGCCAGTAACGAGCATCAAAACAGATACAGCAATTAGTGAACACAGGGTTGTTGTAGCGAGCCTAAGTACCGTAACTCGAAAAATCCACTAAAAATACTACTATTCAAAATAACAGATAAAAATTCGCTTCTCTGTTTTCTGAGCGACAATTTCCATTCCTCCTTAATTAACAATGTAAGTGTTGGCCTGATAGAGCTTGAATTCAAACAACTAGTATGGACAGCAATTGAAAGATTTATACGAAACAAATTGAAAAACGGCTACACAAACCAGATCATAACACCGCTGCAGAAATAACGAAAAATCATGCCAAACTTAAACGGACGCAGAACACCCAAGATTGCCGATCTTTTACAAAAGCTCGAAATTTAGTGCGGATATCAACATGAAATGCTTTTATTAGTTACCATAAAGGACCTTTGTCTCGAAACCTGGTAGAAAATCCAAAGAGATTTTGCTCGTATGTTAAATATCTACGGAGAAGCAACAATCAGCGCTTTCTTCAGCGATAGCAAAGGAAATACTATCGATGACAGTACTACCAATGCAGATTTGCTAAACAAAGCCCTCCGAAATTCCTTCAACAAAGAAGACGGATTAACTATTTCATAATTTGAATCAGGAACAGCTGTTAACAAGAATAACTTTGCATTAAATGTCCTCGGAGTAGCGAAGCAACTCAAATAATTTAATAAAAGCAAGTTTTCCGGTCCGGAATGTATGCGAATTAAGTTCCTTTGAGAGTACGCTGCTGCAATAGCTTCACAATTAACAATATAAACAACAGCTCGCTCGTCGAAAGATCCGTACACCCGGACAGGAAAATTTCACAGGTCGCACTAATACTCAAGAAAGGCAATAGGAGTAATCCACTAAATTACAGAACCCTAGCATTAACGTCGATATGCAGTCGGATTTTGGATCATATATTCTGATCAAACTTTTACCTCGAAGATTTAAAAAACATCGTTGTTATCAAACAGAAGTAGCTGTATACTCAAAGATGTGTTGAGTGGTATCTACAAAGGATTTCATATTGATTCCGTTTTTCTAGATTTCCAGAAGACTTTTGACACCGTACTTCACAAGTGGCCTGTAATCAAATAGCGTGCTTACTTGATATGGCGTCACTTATGCAAGTGGATACGTGATTTACTGTCAGAGAAGTCACAGTTCGTAGTAGACCGAGCGAGATTGCGCAGTGGTTATCACACTGGACTCACATTCTGGAGGACGACAGTTCAAACTCGCGTTCGCCCATCCATATTTAGATTTTCTGTAATTTCCCTCAATCGTTTCAGGAAAATGCCGGGATGTTTCCTGTGAAAGGGCACGGACGATTTCCTTCCCCATCCTTCCCTATGTAGGGGCGGATTTTCACGAACATGATACGGGATTTGGGGTGCGCATCATTAAATCACAAGCGTTTCTCGTTGCGTCGGGACCTTATAACGACATTTCAGTCACCAGTTTGCTCCTCCGAGTGCAAAAATATTTTGTTGACGCCGACATACACCGGGAGAAAAGGTCACGTTGATAAAATAAGGAAAATTAGAGTTCGCACGGAAAGGTATATGTGTTCGTTTTTTTCTGCGTATTGTTCGAGAGTGGAATAACAGAGGATTATTGTAAAGGTGGTTCGATGAACCCTCTGCAAGGGATTTAAGTGTGGTTTGCAGAGTATCCATCAAGATGTAGATGTATACAACGAAAGTTTGAAAGTGAGGGTCCTAATTTAGACCCTCACCCTCAAACGTTCCACGACGTTATCTCTACAGCTGCAGGTCAGCTCAGAAATCATAAGACGCTGGAGCACCTATCTTTAACGACTTCATAGGTCCTGGCTTTCTTATCTGGTAAGCGCTTTCAGATGCTCTGACACTGTTCTAAGGAGTTCCAGCCTCGGCTTTTAGAGACTGTGGCTGCCACATCCTGCAGTATGAGCATACTGAATGAGGGCCCTTGCATTCTGAATATCTCTTCTTGTTCGACAGTACCAGGCCTTTAGGATGTGGGTACTTCTCCATCTATTTCATAATTAGAACGCTGGATAAGTTTTGACAAGGGAAGGTGAAAAAGCTCTGTTCTCTCTGTTTCCGGCCTAGACACCGAGAAGAGCACGTGGTTCCAGTGTTTGCTAAATTTAAACATAACGTCAGTTCTAGACGAATCAACAGAATTAACCATCGAGCGAGCTTGGCATTGGTCAGGGAGAGAGTACGTGACATGTGTGACCGACTTGATGTGACATCCAGAGTGTTGCTGTCTCTACACTATTTTATACCAAACCTTCTAACCAGACAAGTCTTGGACCGATTTGATGGCATCTTTTGGTCACTAGCGGAGTACACAAGGAAGAAATCAACGTCCTGTCAACTAGCCAAGTTTGAACGTCTTAATGACAAGGCGCAGCCGAACGAGGACGCTCGCACGGTCGTCAACCTGAGTGAGAAGGTATTCGACGCAACTACATTGAAAGTGCTCAGCAAGGGTCTTAAGTTCTCAGTTTCCCCCATAAATGTCCCTCCGGCGGCCTTCGTTAGTGCAATGGAGCAGGTGGCCCTGAAATTTACTGCCAATGATGCTGAAGAAGTGCGAGGGGAGATTCGCAGGGCTCTCGCGAAACATCTCTGGAGATGGGATGTTTTCCCTTAAACACCTCAATGAAGATGATGGCGTTGTGGTGCTACCAGCAGATGAAGGGGAATGCTACCGCCGTCCTACAGAAGGCAGATTATGACAGTGAGGTGCGACAACTTCTGGACGACCTGGTATAAAGACCAGAGGACAGCGACTTCACAAGACAAGGTGGATAAGGAGATCTGGGCTCTTCTAAAGGACATCGGCCTTCCAGAAAAGATCGTTAAGCAGCTAAGAGCAAAAGCACCAGTGACGCCAAGACCTTATGGTCTGCCTAAGGTGCAAAAAGCATGCGTTCCTCTACGTCCAGTAGTCAGCAACACGGGCGCAGCCAGCTACCTCACTGCTCAACACCTTCAGAAGATGCTCTCCCCATATGTGGGAAAGTGTGCCCGTCACATTCGTAACTCAGAGGATTTCCTATAACGCCTGAGGCAGTTACAGGTCAAGGTATCTGACATCACAGTCAGTTTCGACACGGTGCCCCTGTTCAACCGCGTAGCACTCAATGATTCACTTGATCTGATAGGGAAAAGTTCGACGGTTCTCTGGTAGACTTATTGAGGCACATATTTACCTCGACGTACCTCATATATTGGGATCAATTCTATGTGCAAAAGAAAGGGGTGGTAATGGGTAGCCTTCTCTCACTGATGATGGCCAACCTCCTTATGAAGAGATCTGAAGAGGAGGCACTTACATCGGCCCCAGATCAACTGCAATGCTGTTTTTAGGTACGTGGAAGACGCCTTTGTTACATGGCATCACGGAGGAGAAAAATCTCCACGTTTTTTAGGACCTCCTAAACTCACGCCATCCTAACATTAATGTTATCATAGAACTGTAAATGGATGTGCCATCCAATTCCTAGGTGTACTAGTCAAGAGGAAGGCAGATGGTATCTTCAGTCACAGTGTGTAGGCCTACCCCAAACACACTCCGACTTGTAACTGCACGCCAGCAGTTGCCACTATCCGACATAGAAAAATAGTTTACTCAGAACTGGTTGAACAAACACGAATAATTTGGCGACGGAGATAGAACACTTGTAATCTGTGTTCTACAAAAACGGATACTCTTCTAGATATGTTCAAAACGCACTGCGGTCTGTTTACCCATCAGAGGTTCGTTAAGAGGTAAAAGATGAAATGAAGAAAGTTGGATATTTGCCATATGTCGGACCGATATCTGCAAAAATCAGTAGAATTCTCCTTGAACATAACATCAAGAGCGTGTTCCATCCACCCACCAAGCTTAAGGCTCTGCCAGGGAGTGTGAAGGTTTACCTGGGTCTGGGGAAACCGGGCTTTTACCACATAGATTTTGAATGTGGGATGGAATATATCGGCCAGACGACTAATACCGTTGCCATAGGTGCAAAGAATATCAATGGCACGCCATACTGACACAGGCAACCAAGACAGTGACTATCGTGCACTGTTTAAAATTCAATCATTCTGTGAACTATAACGATGACAAGATTCTAACACATACATCTACATCTACATCTACATGCATACTCCGCAAGCCACCTGACGGTGTGTGGCGGAGGGTACCCTGAGTACCTCTATCGGTTCTCCCTTCTATTCCAGTCTCGTATTGTTCGTGGAAAGAAGGATTGTCGGTATGCCTCTGTGTGGGCTCTAATCTCTCTGATTTTATCCTCATGGTCTCTTCGCGAGATGTACGTAGGAGGGAGCAATATACTGCTTGATTCCTCGGTGAAGGTATGTTCTCGAAACTTCACCAAAAGCCCGTAGCGAGCTACTGAGCGTCTCTCCAGCAGAGTCTTCCACTGGAGTTTATCTATCATCTCCGTAACGCTTTCGCGAGGAGGGAAAAAATCGTAGAGGGAGACCAAGAGATGAATACACTAAGCAGATTCAGAAGGATGTAGGTTGCAGTAGGTACTGGGAGATGAAGAAGCTTGCACAGGATAGAGTAGCATGGAGAGCTGCATCAAACCAGTCTTAGGACTGAAGACCACAACAACAACAACAACAACAACCGGAAAGGATTTCTAAGTTGGCCTATGGATTTATCTGTTTGAACCTAACTGTAGATACTGTGCACTGAGCCTAATGCTTTCACTAGCAGAGGGCAAACACTCCTCATTTCCAATGCAGACCTTGTGTGTGGAAGACACCCTCATTTGTCGCAGGAGCGTGAGTAATCTGTATTGGGCTGCTGCCCTACTTGGCTATTAAAATATCTCTCCAAGTACTGACGTCGTCATGCACCAGGGCTTCGACAACTTCTCCTAGTAAGACATTCTTGTAAGTTGATCGCAGTTCTCCAAGGCCCACAAGCCGGCACCCGAATCCTACCAAGTGAGACTGATGAAGCCCACCTTTCGCAACGGTGTGGTACAGCGATCATTCTAATCGATGATGCAGCGGAAGAAGACAGAGTTACAGTGGTCACACCGTCAAGTTCCAGCTGCACGTCTCATTGCGTTAATGCTGCTTCTTTTCGTGGTTACATAGTGGGCTGATGACAACTGTAGAAAATTTCTTAGTCAAACTGTTAGGTCGTTGGCAGTCATACAGTCATTGAAGGTGTAAATGGCTCTGCCTGTCATTAGGCATAGAGATTTGGTCTTTAAGTGAAGAAGAAAAGCGATAAATCATTTGCATACTGGAGAGATTTAACCTCTGGTGTTCTTCATATCCCGTGTGTATATTAAAATAGAGTAGTGCGCTGATCCGAGCGTTTAGGGAGTCCTCTTGAGTTTGTATGAGTATTTTTTTTTTATTCTTACACACTTGGTACCGCGCTTTGGAAAGATATGAACACAAAACAAAATATGTCTTTCAAGAGCTCTTTTAGTAAACGCCGACAAGCCGACAACGGGATAGGTATGTAGGAAGTTGGACTCCCAGGCACCGATTTAGATTAGGGAACTGGAACCATTATTTGAACTGTTCAGGGAGGTACCAGACTCTAATTCAGATGTCGAGGTTCGTAGCAAAGTCGTGAAGGGACGATTTGCCACGAGAGAGAGCACGAGACAGTGTGTATAATACATTCCAAGGACTGAATTCGTAGAGGACTTCCGTATATAATTTATCTCTTTTCATCTGAGACGGGGGTCTTAGGAAATGATCATATGCGATGACTGCTGGGGAGAATTTATCCAGTTAAGAGGTTTTCACAATTTTTAAAACATGTTAGTTCGAGCATTTACATCCCAGTTTCACGGGTAATCTTCCACAGATGAGAAGATTTTACCCTTCTTACGTTGTGGACGACGTTCGGCAGTCACTGGTGAGTATTCCGTATTCCACCGTACCACGGAGTTCTTAACATGTAAGTAAGTTCAATGTCGCTTTTGATACTAGAATTCTTTAGCATTTAATACTCTAAAGAATATGTAGTAAGATACTTACATTTAGCCGGTCTCTGGTAAACTTACTTCAGCAACTGTATTATTACTTTTTGAAAGAGTGCCAGTTTTTGTTATTTATGCTCCAATGACTTTTAGGAAAGAATTCCACGTCTCTTGTTGTCGCTTCCATCGTCTAAATAACAGGAAAAGTTATCTTATCCTTTTTTGATGCAATATCGACCGAGTACAAATATTCACTTTTGGTGGCAAGAAATACGTGAGCAACTATTGTGGCGAGAGACTCCAGGGTAGAAGAGCCGTCGTTGAGGACTGTGTGGTGGCTGTCTTCCATTACATTAGGTGAGCTCTGTCCTGGGTCTCTTGTACACTAATTTCCCTAAATAGAGGTGTGAGCGCTGGAATTCCCGCAGAGCACCAGCGGTTGCTCAAGTTGGAGCAACACTACTTTCCACTCTTACTTCACGTATGTCAGTTCTCGGGTTTTAAAAACTGACTAACGGGGTAGATAATACAGAACATAATTTAATTCGTGCTACCGATATCTGCAGTCCTGCGGTAGGGGAGCTAATGTGTATATCCGAGAAAGTAATTCCTGCTGCAGCAGGACAGCGGCACCCCCTTTAAGTCGAGTCTGCCTGACCTAATAACAAAGTACCTTCTACAGGTGATATGCCTATTTAGGTTGGAACACGTTTCGGAAATCGAAGCAGCACACACCTTTTCAGATGGATTTCTTGTAGCAGGCTGTCTCTGATGTCTACGGCTGACCGAATATGCCACTGAAGGACCATGAAAATTATGATTGGAAATAATGCTTAGAGTTAAAATTCTTACGCCTCTCGTGTCTAACTCTGCTCGGATAAGGAAATATACCTCACTTGTTAATATGATACTCCAGATATTATCTCGGAGTTAACAGCAGCTGCCATTCGTCTTGGACGTCCTGAACACTGACACTGCGTTACGGCTTGGTAATATGGAATTACAGTTCGCCTGGGATAAATGAAGCAGGAGGATACTGAGTGAGCCCCCATTGTATCTCATAGCGCCTCACTTCATGTAACGTAAAACTAATTCGAAAACATATGCATACCCGCACTGTTCGATATTGCACTTCACCACAGTCCCACTGAACGTGAAGCATTGATCAGAGTATACAATTCAATTTTTCTCAACGTTTGGAATAAATACGTCTATTAACGCAGATTTTA
This sequence comes from Schistocerca americana, assembly GCF_021461395.2. Lineage (NCBI taxonomy): Eukaryota > Metazoa > Arthropoda > Insecta > Orthoptera > Acrididae > Schistocerca > Schistocerca americana. The sequence goes on along the minus strand of NC_060124.1, from coordinate 594,397,142 downwards.
CAGTTTCAAGAGATTATTCCAACAAACTGAGGCAAGAGTCATATCCTTGTCAGAGCCAGTCCACAAAAAAAAACCTCACCTTCCTGATTGCTGTGTAGTCCACGTTTGAGGCGGCGTCATCGATGTCTTAATGTATAGGCACTGGTTTACGCTTTTTAGTGATTTTGTTTTGGCTTCTCAGGTGCTACGCAGCATATTGTGCTGTTCGTGTCTTCCCTGCAGGAAGAAAACGAAGGAAGCGACACCTTATGTGGAGCGCTACACAAGTAGAAAACAGTGGAAGAAAGACCTTGATGCTGGAATAATGGATCTGAACATGGTAAGCAACTCCAAGACGTATCAAAAACGGGACAGCGATGTTAAAGCATTGCTGAAATTAGTAACAATGCTTACTCCAGTAGCAAAATCATCAGACTCTCTGCTTTTTCATATTCCTTCTTTCAGTAATATTGTCATGACTGTGAACCTATTATACCCATCACAGGTTATGGTCCGCTTATTTTATTGTATTCTTTACATAAACCCACACTTGTCCACTCCATATGCCTTTTGGCAAGAATGGAGTCATACTAACTCATCAGAATTTCTGGTCACTCAGCGCCACGTAAATCTATTATAATCTTTTCGTTCTATTTCCACCCGTTTATCTACTTTCATTGCTATCTTAAAATTAACTTTTAAAGAACAACATATTTTACCTGTGCGAATTATGATTTGATTATTTTAGTGCGATATTAGTTTAGTTTTGAGAGCCAGTTGCCGTTTCTTATGTATTTATTTGCTGAGTACACGGGGGCGCCCGGGTATTTATTTCTCCAAATTTACTATTAGAAAGGAAGAAATACACTCGTTTTCTGTCTCCTCTCTTTCATCTGCTAACTCACACACTCTCCCTCTCCAATTGACCACTACGTCACCATCTCCCTCATGCACACTTCCCAAACGCCACTTCCCTCTGTCTGTCTACTTCTACCACTTCTCTCTGCCAATCTGCTCTTTCCACCTCTCTCTGGCCATCTACTGACCCGGTCTTGCTCCGTTCACTTCCTCCTCCCACACTATGTTCATGTACTACTCCCCCTTTCTCTCTGTTCATCTTTTTCTCACAATATCTCCTGTCCAGTGCGCCTGTCTCTCTTCTCTCACTTCCATCTCTTCTTCCTCTCACTCTGTCGGTCTCCTCTGCCATGTCTCGATGCCAACCTCTTTCTTTCCCTCTCCGACTGTCTCGTCGTCGCTCCTCTCTCTTACACCGCCTGGGACACATTCTGACACACACAGAAAAACAGCCATAACACGCGAATAACCGTACTCCATGCTTTCAGTATATGATCTGAGAAAGAGACCACTCAGTGTCTTGCAAATTTCTCTCGTTGACAACTCCAGGAAATGAAGAAAGGAAATTAGTTTGCCGTTTCTAAATTTTCGCTGTTCGCACAGCATCAAGTTTTAATTTATTACTTCTGTACTACTGTGTACGAGACACCTCTTTGCACGCTGTAGTCACAATACCACAGAGTCTACCATCGTTGTACCACATATGATTGAGGAGGCGTGATATCAAAGACTAAGAAGCGTGGAACACTGAGACATCATGCATGACTTGTTAATCTATTGGTTCTTTACTATCAACTGCCAACACATGTCACAGACGTATCCACAAATCCCGTAGAGTGTACTTAGAAAATTATTTATTTGTACGTCATACATAATTCAGGAGATTTGACGTCATAAATAGTGAGCTGTGTGGAAATGAAAATGCAGGACGAACTTCGTTAGAGGTACAGGTAAAATATATCTACAAATACACATTGAATACAGAGTCCGCAAGAAAAATTTATACCCACTTTAAGGAACGAAAAGTGTTACTTATGTGTTATTTCACATTTAATAGTTATCACACATGTTTTACAACCCACAGTTTCGCACATTGTTACTTTAATCGTTCAAAATGTTACCGTTGGCGACTATACACGTAACAGAACGACGAACGGTCGCCGCAACTACATCAGTCAATGTTACAGTGGAGATCGCTGCACACGTCGCTGTAATGTCCTGGCGAAGTTCCTCCAGCGTGCGTGGCTTACGTCGATAGGAGTTATCTTTCACAGTTCCCCACAAGTAAAAGTCCATAGGTGTTAGACCTGGCGACCGTGTAGGGAACTCAAAAAAATGGTTCAAATGGCTCTGAGCACTATGGGACTTAACATCTGAGGTCATCAGTCCCCTATAACTTAGAACAAGTTAAACCTAACTAACCTAACATCACACACATCCATGCCCGAGGCAGGATTCGAACCTGCGACCGTAGCGGTCGCGCGGTTCCAAACTGAAGCGCCTAGAACCGATCGGCCACAACGGCCGGTAGGGAACTCAATGGACCCTCTTCGTGTAATCCAATGCCCCGGAAAATTATCATCCAGGAAAGCTCGTGTGGGTAGGTGGTAGTGTGGTGGCGCCCCGTCCTGTTGGTAGAAGACCTCTTCATCAGCTCCATAAAGAGCACATATACCTGGCAAAATTTATGTGTGTAAAATTTCCAGATGCATTTCTCCAGTGACAGTAACATCAAAGAAAGAGAGTTCTACCAAGCCCCTGGTTGATAGTCTACACCACAAATGGACGCCTGGTAGTTTGAGCGCTTCATGCACATAAAACATGCGGATTTTCCGGTGTTCAGCACACCCTGTCATGCAGATTCTCAGTTCCATTAAGTTTAAATTGCGTCTCGTCACTCCACACTACCTTCGTCACAAATTGTTCGTCATCCGTTACCATTTGCTGATACCATACGCAAAATTGCATTCGGCGATCAGGATCGTCGTCATAAATCGCGTTCAGTAATCGTGGAACGTAAACTTTCAACTTTGCAGCTTTCAGGATTCTTCGTACACTTGTACTGCAAACTCTCACTTCACGTGCACATTGCGTAGCAGACTGCTGAGTAGAATTTACAAAATAATTTCCAACACGAGTGCCGACGATGCAGGACTTGTAGCTGTACGCTGTCTTCCTGATCTTCGTTTATGAGTATCACAAATCGTTTTCCATGCAATTCCAACTTGTCAATGATGCATTTAATTGTTAGGCGGGTTGGCGGTTCCCTTTTCCAACTCCCGCCTGCACTGACGTTGCACTTCAACGGCATTATCAAACCTGAAGAATCACTTCAATACACATTTTCGTTGCTAGAATGTCAAGCGTGCTCCGGCCATCTTGTTTTCTCAATTCCAACACAAAAGTACTAACACCTCTTGAGCCAAAGATCCTACTACAACACACTCGTAATTCAAATCGAACGACAGTATCGATATCTCGATAGAACCTGACAAAGAGTGTATACATTTTTCTGGCGGACTTTGTATTTTAAATAAATGTGAAACATAGCTGTAATGTCGATACACTGCCAAAGACACTGCAAAAATCTCATCCTAAATGTTTAACATATTTGGTACACATACTCGTTATGATCTGGGAAAAACATATTGTGAGATGAGAATCACAAGCCTCCTATACTTGTGGGAGTGATAACACGGACAGACGAGGGGAAAGGGGCATGTGGATGTACAGTGAGGGAAAAGGAGGAGATCGAAATAGATAGTGAGAGGAGGTGACAGACACAGAGTGGTGGAGGACGAAATGGACAGAGAGAAAGGAGAGGAAGAGATGAACAGCGAAAGAAAAGAGGAAGAGAATGACTTTGACAGGGAGAGAAGAGAAGTGCGAAGAAACGGGAGAAGAAGATGGACAGAGAGAGGGAGCCAGAAATGGATTGAACAGGGGAAGAGGAGGAGACAGTCAAACAGAAGGGGGAGGGAAGGATGGGATGAAGGAGTAAGAGGGAAGGGGTACGAGGAAGTGGAAGTAGAGGGGGGAGCAGGAGATCGACATAAGGGAAAGGAGTGCATAGATAGAGGGGGAGCACAGAGAAAGGATGAGCAGATTGAAGGAGAGAGTGGTTCAAATGGCTCTGAGCACTGAGGGACTTCACATCTGAGGTCATCAGTCCCCTATAACTTAGAACAACTTAAACCTAACTAATCTAAGGACAACATACACATCCATGCCCGAGGCAGGATTCGAACCCTGCGACCGCAGCAGTCGCGCGGTTCCAGACTGAAGTGCCTAGACCCGCTCGCACACAGCGGCCGGCGGAAGGAGAGACTAGTGAGAAGTAGAAAGATGGAGAGAGTAGTGAGAGGAGACAGACAGAGTGAAGGGCACGAGGAGGTGGACAGAGAGTTTTGAGTACACAACGTCCAACGAATAATGCGTCCAAGAAAGTGGCAGCTAGACGAGCGTTGATCGTAAAAGGAAGGAGAGTGCTTCTGCGATTCCATATGCTTCGTTACAAGTCCCCTATATTCCTTCTCTCGAATCCGTTATGGAGGATAATTCCGATTACCTTAATAATATTAGCCCAAGTGATCAGTTGAGACAAGTGTGATCCTGTAAGCAGATTGTTTATTTGCACAGTTTGTATGAAAACGTAGCGAACATGAACTGTATAGGATAAATCGTGAAAAATAATGCGCTTCATTAGAGAGGCCCAGAGGTGGCGAATGTTTCACGGTACATTTTCTGGTCAAGATATTGTGTGGACCAAACGGCATACTACACCTATTACACGAAATCAGAAACCGAATCTAAGTAAGGCACCATAATATGAACACGTCAGTGTCTGATGGCAAACTGTAACCAGAATTGTGGAATTTTGTTTTTCGGCTCACGACAGCAGTAAGATCCTTCGAGGGTGAATTCTTTAATGAACAAATGGGACATTAGGTGAATTACTTTCTGTCTCAGGTTAAACCAGGCCTCAATGACGACCCTGAAATCTGCTGAAGGCTTTGCTTGCAGTAGTAGTTATTTTATCACTGTTTGGCTGAGCTTAACGACAGAAGTATGCTTCAAGAATGGAGACACACAGGAAATGTTTTAGACCATATGCTCTTTCCTGGCCACACGTATCATATAGTCTGGTGGAAATATCGACCCACGACGTGTGAAGATAGCGAACCAGTACAATATAAAGTTTATCGGCTTATTCCCCTGATGAAAGCCTTACCTATGTCTCAGACAAGCATTCTGAGTTACCACTTTCAACATCAAAAGCGTAAACCGTGCAAACGAGTCACAGTTTCGGAATTGCCATGCTCTACTCAAAGGCAACAGACAGGATATTTCGTCACAAAAAGAACACTGACTTTGTCAGTCAATACGTATCCCCAAATAGTCTTGTGCTATGACCATAATACCATCGTCAATTCGTCAGCATAAGTGCTGTTAAGGAGCCGTAGCACGAGTGACAGTTAAGATTACTCCCTTAAAGAATGCCATTGGTGCATGGTAGAACACTGATTATTGGAAACCCTGTGCAAATCGAAAGTATTACGGAATGATGGCCCCTGGGTCCGATCTAATGGCTAATTGTTCGTCTGGTTTGCATTAGAACGCTCCTTGCATTTATTAGTACGGAAAATTTGATTGAAAGCATTGGCGCTTACGAATACTTGCTTGTATTTCCATTTGGTAACACTGCTACATTATTCGCTGGAGAAATACGGCCTTTGCTGCATCAAGGCGGACGTTCTGGAACTATAAACATACAAGAACAATTGCCAATGAAACTTAGATGTTACCAAAAAAGTGGAAACCATTTAGGCCATTGAAAGATATTCTGCAACGGTAGATCAAGTATGTTTACTTAGGGAGGTACCTAAACGAAACAATTGCCCTATAATAAAACAATAATTAAAAAGAATAACGATGTACATAGGGAGTAATATTATGGGTGTGAATTATTAAAGAAAAAAAGATATAGTAACTTTAGAGCAACTATACAATTTCAGAAACTATTACACCATGCGATGAATCTGAATTATTATATGTTGCTAAATTTATTCCATCTAATAATTTATTAGGACACCTAATTTATATGATATTAACAAGGAATTACATTAATTAATGTAGTTCAGCAGATGATTTAGGAATTAAGGGTAGTATTATTATCATAACTTTATATTTTCGTTTCCAAGTTTGATGTTTATATTTGCATGCAAAATTTACTATGTACTTAGAGTTCTAAACTATGCATACACATGCACTGCTGTAATTGGTAAACAAAACATCATCATAGACGTTATACCCACCCTGGGCCAAAGTTCATCAATTATGGTTTTGGAACATGAGTCTCTTGACTGGTTTCATTCTTCTTCATGGGTTAATCTTTTTATATCAGTATGTTTACCACACTGCATTGGCAAAATCTGCTTAATATCTTGTACAATTAGGACCTACACAAATCTTTTGGTTTCAAGTGACCGTTAACTAGTTCAGGATTTCTTAGCAGCAGTCTCATTAACCTGAGTCAAATCCTGTTGAGCATGTTCCATTAAAGGCTTACCTCACCTTTTCACTCTTGTACCTCTCGTTTCTCTACTTTATTTGATTTCTTAATTTATAACCACTCCCTATAACACTATTTAACACATTCTTCAGACTTTACACTTACGAACTGCCTACGTGATATAAAATCCATTCAAGTGTGGTAAGTCGAACCTCTAGAGTATTCCTATGTGTTAGATATATGCAATACTACATGAGTGAGTAATAGCAAAAAGAAAACACCCACAGTTTATGGAGTACGGGCGCTTCAGAGAGAGAAGGGAGCCAGAATATCCGTCCATCTTCGAGATCTTTCCCTGTCAACCGACTCCAGGACCTGCCCCTCGCATCAAGAAAGAAGAGAATAGTAAGGACGATACTCGGAAGGACGGCCGTGCAGAGGTGAGCAAACATCAGTTCTACCGGGTATACATCGCAGAATCAGTCACTCTCCCAGACAGCTCTCTCATTTTTACACGTGGGACTAGGTAAGGAATTCACTTTGTTATAATCCATTAATACAAAATAGCAGCGGTTACAATATCCTAAAATAAATGTAACATACAACGGAATGATATTGCTGTGAAAAGTAAACTTCCGTTGTAAAATAACAAGGATACGGAATATACCACTCGTTTGAAACACAAGCTAAGAACGCATGTTAACAGTCGATTCAGTCTTACGTGGTTTCCCATGTGCATTCGACATGCTACCTCAAGTGTCCAGTACACGATGTACGATCATACGGAGTGTTAGCTTCAATACTTGTTCATGAAACTAAGTGCTGCTATGAACTGCAGTGGTCATATGTTGTCGGTAATAAGAGGCACAAATCCGACTTCAACTTCTATTCAGTAATTGCCGGAGAAACAGACTCGATACCAATGTGACGTAATATGGTTTACAGTTCCAGTGCTTGTGGCCCCCATCAATGCGACATGCAGAATAAGGTTTTGAAACATAAAGATATGAATATAAGTAACCAGAACAAACCACGCAAAGAAATAACAGAGAGTTGTATAGTGTGAGGGGCTCTTAAACAAAAGGTAACGATGTTGTGGTAATCTCTTTGTGTACTCTTTCAAAATGTGAATTCGGTGTAGACTAGACGGCGTCATAGAGCTTTACACGTATATTCAAGTGACAATTAGAGGATCGAGTTAGAGAAATTAAGGTGGTAACAGAGAGTATCATAAAATAAATGTAGGTTCACGCTAGCAAATTTTCTTGTTTACAATTGCCTGCGTATTTTATTTATGTTCTTGCTGTACGTATACTTCTGCTCTACTGTTGCAATTAGTGAACAAAGATGCATTACAAAAGTTATACACAAAACGGATCACAGACAATGTCTATATTTTCGAGTCATATATCTATTGACTTGCTTCAGCTTTTTTCATGTGTTGTGTACTACACAGTGCGCGGACAACAATCTGGTGTTTATACACTTTGCACACCTTCACATTCTTCCCCTTTCAGGTGCGGGGTTCATTATTCCTAGATGCCTTATCATTCTTCGTGTCAACCGACCTTTATTTTGTTAAGTGTGCCCCATTCAGACATTCTGTACCCTTTTAATTCGCATGCCTCTCAGTTCCCTGTCTCTATTTGATATATTATTTTTTGACAAACGCCTATAGCATAACATTTCACATTCGTCATTAGACACAGTTATGGTCTGCTAGCTTAATATACCATCTGTTTAACAAAGCTAAGTCAGTTGCCTAAAGTTTCCTTCTGTTAGACATATGACATCCTAGCTGAATAAGCGATAGTAAAACCAAACCATCTACAGGGCCATGCTATTGGGCGCGTCAAGAAGAGAAAGGCAGCCGAAGAAATACCACCGTCTGATGACCGCGAGCGCAAACACACTGAACAGCGTCGCCGTCGCCGCAAGAGACGTGAGAATAAACTGGTCGCCGCGTCGCAGGAGGCTCCTGCTGGGGTAAGTCAGCGTCATTACTGCCGTGGAGGGCAGGCAGAGAGAGGCGGACAGACAAGTTGAGAGCTGAGAAACAACAGGTACTTCTTAAACTGCACTCATTGCAGAATCAGCCACTGCCAGATCATGTCTATCGAGAATTTCCGATGCTCCAGACATGCCTCCTCGACTATAAATTCCGGAAGGATAGTTTAAGGGTTTCACTTTATTACAATCAAATGATAGATTGGTTACAAGATAATGATGTAAATCTTGGGTCGTACGGATAGCTATTATTATTGTGGGACAGTAAGGCCCGGTGGAAAATATTCACGGGTTACGATTATAACACTCGTGTGAAACACAGCAGCTTCAAACAGCTTCATGAGCACAAATTATAGCCCTGCAGCTGTGCGAGTTACAACTGGCCAATGACTACTGCCAGTCGGAGACACATCCGTCCATCAGTATCGCAGATTTGAGGTAATAATGTAGGACTAGCGAACGGCATCCAGTGTCGACGAATTCATTATAGACGTAGTTCGGAGTGTGGAATGACGGGGAATGAAACCGTTTGACTCATTTTAAACGCAAGTATGCCGATAACCGTTTTATGTGATTTATGTAAACACGGAGAACCGCAATCCGATTGGCCGACTTGAATTTAACTGAGCACAAATACTGGCGCCAGGACCTATCACATCAAAGCGAAAACTGCCATGTACGTAAAGATACAGATATAAGTGATATTAGCCCAGACTGTTAACGGAACTGAACACTTCAGTAGGAAACCCTGGTACGAAACCACAAGCTGAATATCAATACCATCAGTGGCACTTATGAGACAATAGGGAACCAATAAAGCACTCGGAATCAATTACAACAGTTCGGCGATTTATGCCTGCAAGAAAGTGATGACTCATCTAACGTACATGGTAGAAGCGAGGTGACTAACTTAACATAGCAGAAAACTTGGTAAGAATTAGTCGAGGTTAATCAGACTTCGAATACATTCCGACTGTATTAATGAAATCCTCTCTGACAGACACAAATGGTATACGGAGAACAACTCAAATTTCTTAAAACAGACCTGACACATGAAGAGCATCAGTGCAGTCTTTTCTGGTTTATTAAAATTCCATCAACAATTGTTCACGTGATGAGATAAGCGTGAGTTTGCAACTACTTAACTTAGCCAGACTATTTGTGTGAAATAGTAGTAACAACAGTCGGTAGAGCACACACGATGCCAATGGCACAACTCGCATTTATCAGCGCACCTGACATATAGGTAATTAATAACTCCGCATGATTCACTATTAATTGAAAGTAACACTTTTCTTTGGCGCAAGATTCTGCATAATAACGCACAAATAAATTAAGTTTTCGTTAGGAAGTTCCCCTTGTGAGGTTACGACGAAGCCATCGACATAGCTCTGTGGAAGTCAGAAGTATCTGTACCGGGTGACCTTACCGATTAACAAATCGCTTCCTTCGGGATCATAGGAGTTTAGTTCAAGGTATTGGGCAAGGCCAAAATTAATAAATTGAATTTATATAACAAATTTTGATCCTAGCGGCGTTATAAGTATATAAATAGGGGGTTTGTGATACTACTGAATGAAACAGTGGTCACTATAGGGCTGTATATATTAAACTTCGCTACAGACGTCATTTAGACATAAGCGCACACGAACATAAAACTATTATGTTTATTAAGTACACTACTGGCCATTAAAATTGCTACACCACGAAGATGACGTGCTACAGACGCGAAATTTAACTGACAGGAAGAAGATGCTACGATATGTAAATGATTCGCTTTTCAGAGCATTCACACTAGGTTGGCGCCGGTGGCGACACCTACAACGTGCTGACATGAGGAAAGTTTCCAACCGATTTCTCATACACAAACAGCAGTTGACCGGCGTTGCCTGGTGAAACGTTGTTGTGATGCCACTTGTAAGGAGTAGAAATGCGTACCATCACGTTTCCGACATTGATAAAGATCGGATTGTAGTCTATCGCGATTGCAGTTTATCGTATCGCGACATTGCTGCTCGCGTTGGTCGAGATCCAATGACTGTTAGCAGAATATAGAATCGGTGGGTTCAGAAGGGTAATACGGAACGCCGTGCTGGATCCCAACGGCCTCGTATCACTGGCAGTCGAGATGACAGGCATCTTATCCGCATGGCCGTAACGGATCGTGCAGCCACGTCTCGATCCCTGAGGCAACAGATGAAGACGTTTGCAAGACAATAACCATCTGCACGAACAGTTCGACGACGTTTGCAGCAGCATGGAGTATCAGCTCGGAGACCTTGGTTGCGGTTACCCTTGACACTGTATCACAGACAGGAGCGCCTGCGATGGTGTACTCAAAGACGAACCTGGGTGCACGAATGGCAAAACGTCATTTTTTCGGATGAATCCAGGTCCTGTTTACAGCATCATGATGGTCGCATCCGTGTTTGGCGACATCGCGGTGAACGCACATTGGAAGCGTGTATTCGTCATCGCCATACTGGCGTATCTCCCGGCGTGATGGTATGGGGTGCCATTGGTTACACGTCTCGGTCACCTCTTGTTTGCATTGACGACACTTTGAACAGTGGACGTTACATTTCAGATGTGTTACGACCCGTGGCTGTACCCTTCATTCGATCCCTGCGAAACCCTACATTTCAGCAGGATAATGCACGACCGCGTGCTGCAGGTCCTGTACGGGCCGTTCTGGTTACAGAAAATGTTCGACTGCTGCCCTGGCCAGCAAATTCTCCACAACTCTCACCAATTGAAAACGTCTGGTCAATGGTGGCCGAGCAACTGGCTCGTCTCAATACGCCAGTCACTATTCTTGATGAACTGTGGTATTGTGTTGGAGCTGTATGGGCAGCTGTACCTTTACGCGCCATCCAAGCTCTGTTTGACTCAATGCCCAGGCGTATCAAGGCCGTTATTACTGCCAGAGGTGGTTGTTCTTGGTACTGATTTCTCAGGATCTATGCACCCAAATTGCGTGAAAATGTAATCAGATGTCAGTTCTAGTATAATATATTTGTCCAATGAATACCTGTTTATCATCTGCATTTATTCTTGGTGTAGTAATTTTAATGGCCAGTAGTGTATTAGCTTACTTTATACTGTAACTAAAATACCCATACCTTGGCAAAGATTGGTTAATCAGTTTGGGGAAACAACCACGTTCGCAACAGTTCCACAGTGCTTCCCGAATATTAATCATATATGAAAGAAGTACAGAAATACTCGTGCCTGCACCCATTGTGTTGACTGAGTACATGTTGTGTTCGATATTACCAGTAAGCTCAACTGAACGGAGGAAGCCGTAATGTCAGTCGGAAATCGTTACATACACCCTGCAGCTTAGTTAGCGAACGCCGCTGCCGTAGTGGCTGCAGCACTCTCAGTCATCTGACCTGTACTGAAGACTGCTCTCCTGAGAGCCGAAACTCTGTGTGCCTCTCTCAACTGATGTGTCCGCTGGTGAGTCAATGATGGAAGTTTGTTCTACAGAGCGCTCCCAATAAGTATCAGAAATTTTATTTACTTTTCGGAGTGTGCGTTCAGCCAATCAGGCGTTCTCCATGTAGACACATGTGAGTTCTGTTCTTCCACTCCAGAATTTGTTTGCATTATCCTATGTCAGTGCTCGCACGTTTCTTAGCAGAGTCAACAAAATTTCAGTTAGCTTCGCAGCAGCCTGTCATCTCAGGGAGCCGTGCTGTTAAGCACATAAGATCCAGATGGTCTTTCGTCCCACTCCAGGCTTACCTTTTCACCGTTGTGGACCTAGCAGTTCCCATAACGTGGGAACACAACCTGTAGCTGCTAACTCAGGATATGCCCCCTCTGCGCCAGTGGACACGCCAAGTTAAAACGTACACATCAGCTTTCCATCGTTTAGGATGCAGGCACGGACAGTGCCTCTGCCGTGGAGCTCACGCCGCGTGCTCTGTACTGTGGCCTGACACCGACACACGCTCCCTTCTTCTGGTGGTCTGCGTTCAACACGCAGTCTGTACGATTCCCCGCTACTCATTTAAACAATCGCCCAGATTCAGGAAATAATATGGACATGTAGTGTCAGATACGAATTCGCTGACGTCAGTTTCAACAAAAACTCTTATTTCTTGCTGGGAATTGATTTAGATACGTTGGGTTAGTGAAGTTAACGGAGTTTGACTATGGCACCAGACAGGGTTTACGAAAACAATTGCACAACATTCTGGTCTGAGATACATGCTTACTTTACTGTGTATTTGGCATACATGAGTTTGTGCGGTAGTGTGGTAAGTAGTAAAGAAAAAACCTTCACGAATGTAACCTACAAAACAGGGCACGAAAAATGTCACATGTGGTTAGATCTATGACTTAAGAGGCTGGTTTCATTCTTCTGTGGGAGCTAAACTCATTATGTCAAATGGTTCAAATGGCTCTGAGCACTATGAGACTTATCATATGAGGTCATCAGTTCCCTAGGACTTAGAACTACTTAAACCTAACTAACCTAAGGACATCACATCACATCACCTATGCCCGAGGCAGGGTTCGAACCTGTGACCGTAGCCTTCGCGGGACTCCAGACTGAGGCCCCTACAACCGCTCGACCACGGCGGCCGGCTCTTTATGTCTTCTCGCATATTATGCACTGCTTCGGTAGTAAATTGTTTCTTATATTCCAATCTAGGCACACCGTCTCAGCGTTTCCTATCAAGTGCCTGCGTAACTGTTCATGGATGAGATAGAAATAGTCGTGTCAACCTACCACTAATCATCGACCTTTCATTCTTGTATCGCACAGTTCTCTACCTTATTTGATAAGTTAGTTTTTAACTGACGTCTTCTTATAGCCTACATTTAAGGGCTGCTAATTTAACATATAATCTGTTTAAGAATGCTAAGTAAAGTATCCAAAGCTTTATCTATGATTGATATATGCCATCCTAGCTGAATAAGTAACTATAAGATCAAACGACCCACAGGTCAACGTTATTGGGCGCTTCAAAGTGAATAAGATAGCAGAAGATAATCCTCCATTTAAGGATCAAGACAGCGACCTGAGTACTCAATGAGAGATTTGCCTCAAGGAACGAGATGTAACACTGGTGGATGCGCCGCAGGAGGGCCCCACTGAGGTAAAACGACATTGTTACTAACATTAAGAGTAAGCGTGTGAGAGCGATGAGGAAACAGCTGCGTCTCTGATTGTACACACTGCAGAATTAGCAAATTAGACAGGTGATATCAATCGAGGTAATCTCATGATTTGCACACATCTCCATGACTGTAAAATGCAGTTGTCCCTCATCTTTACATGAAGTATTAACAGACTGATTCACGGTATCGGAATCCAATAATACAGCAACCGTTGGTTCGAAGACTCAAATGTAAATATAAAGTACTACTCAGGGAATGTAAGATTCCATTGTAAAACTGTCACGGGTTTGACAAATATTACTCGTGTTACAGACGCTAGCCTACAGCGATTGTGAGTCTGCCAACTGTAGAACTCCGTCGTGGCGGGTCTCAACGGTCCGATGGCTGCTACCAGTCGGAGACACATCCGTTTAGCAGTACTGCACGTACCAGGCAATGCTGTAAGATCAGCAGCTGAATTTCAGAATGAGATTTTCACTCTGCAGCGGAGTGTGCGCTGATATGAAACTTCCTGGCAGATTAAAACTGTGTGCCCGACCGAGACTCGAACTCGGGAACTTTGCCTTTCGCGGGCAAGTGCTCTACCAACTGAGCTACCGAAGCACGACTCACGTCCGGTACTCACAGCTTTACTTCTGCCAGTACCTCGTCTCCTACCTTCCAAACTTTACAGAAGCTCTCCTGCGAACCTTGCAGAACTAGCACTCCTGAAAGAAAGGATATGCGGAGACATGGCTTAGCCACAGCCTGGGGGATGTTTCCAGAATGAGATTTCGCAGGAGAGCTTCTGTAAAGTTTGGAAGGTAGGAGACGAGGTACTGGCAGAAGTAAAGCTGTGAGTACCGGACGTGAGTCGTGCTTCGGTAGCTCAGTTGGTAGAGCACTTGCCCGCGAAAGGCAAAGTTCCCGAGTTCGAGTCTCGGTCGGGCACACAGTTTTAATCTGCCAGGAAGTTTCAGCTGAATTTCAGTTTGCGACAAAGTCGAAATCGAGTTAGTGCAACTTATGGAATTTTCTGTGGAATACCATTTATGATTGGCTTGTCTCTTACAGAGATGTAAGACTTCGGAAAATATCCTACTGAATCATAGCTGAAAAATTATACGGTTGCTAGTGAGGGTACGAACGTCTGGCTACAGTGCGATTGCTGCCGTTGACATTTGCTATCAAGGATAGCGGCAGTTCTTTAGATGCTGCTGTGTAATGCAGATCTCGACCACAGCAGCATACACTTGTCTGGTCAGTCACACCTTCAACAGTCACATTAGCGCCAAGAGATATCACAATAAAAAGCAAAACTTCCTATGTACTTACATACAAATATGTACAATTAGGCAATCCTCTTAGTGGAGCACAGCACTTCTGCGTGCTGCGCAAGAGTCAGTGGATGTGAAACAAGCAGCTGGGAATAATTGAAGCCAGGAAAACCCCAAAGAACACGTGAAACGGTAGAGGATGGATATTGCAGTCACAACAGTTACAACACTTCAACGACTGTTGCCTACAACAAAGTTATTGTGGTGTCACCGCCAGACACCACACTTGCTAGGTGGTAGCCTTTAAATCGGCCGCGGTCCGTTAATATACGTCGGACACGCGTGTCGCCACTATCAGTGATTGCAGACCGAGCGCCGCCACACGGCAGGTCTAGTCTAGAGAGGCTCCCTAGCACTTTCCCGAGTTGTACAGCAGACTTTGCTAGCGATGGTTCACTGTTTACATACGCTCTCATTTGCCGAGACGACAGTTTAGCATAGCCTTCAGCTACGTCATTTGCTACGACCTAGCAAGGCGCCATATTCAGTTATTATAATCAAGAGCGACGTTCATCATTAATGGATTAAAGTTAAGTATGAAACTAATTACGTCCGCTTTCTGAATTCTATTTCCTTGTCATGTTCCAGACCTCACGTCAGTATAGTCCTTCCCTCCTCACGCCAGCCTGCGTGAGCTAAGCGCGTGCACTTCGGCCTCCTCTAGTAACACGGTGTTGGCTCTTCTGCCAACACAAGTTATTATATCCCATATAACACGGATGTTTGAAATGGTATAATTACTACATCTAGTACGTTCGCTTGATAACGGTACTTTGGCATGATCTCTTGAAACAAGTGAGTAGGTTATATTCGACCTCATAAACATTTCATTTGTGTAAATAAATGATCGTCTCACCTAAAGAACATAGTCATCTCTCTTCCAACACTGATCACACAGTGAGAGCACAGTTCGATGCAATTTCGTGGGGTTTGCTCTGTTACGACACTCGTGATCTTGTAAAAGGATTGTCAGTCCATACTATCAATTTAACTTGATAAGAAGTGCAACGGCCCAGGTTATGAGAAAGTATTACTGTCTCTCTTTGAGGCGAATGATAGGTTTCCCACGTGTCTCCATGCAGGTTCTGCTAGAGACACTATGCCCACATTAGTTTTCAACACCATAATACTTAGGTTTTGGAACCAAAAAGATAATTAACAGGGTATTACCACATCCTTAATGGATGTTAGTCTATAAAATGGAATTACTTTGTTTTCTACAGATATAGGCTGCTTTAGAATTAAGCTGATTAAGTTACAGCTAGAACAATAGTGAGGATTTTTACTCTGTTCCAGACTGAGCAACAAGTTTGAGGTAAAACGTACAAATTATGATTTGATGTATTCAAAAAAATTACTTTGACACAGCTGTCGCGGATTGACAAAAAATTTACACATAGAATGAGGTTAACAGAACAGCGTGTGCGAGATACACAATGTGATCAGAAGTATCCCAACATCTTGCTGAAAATGATGGCGCCTTCCATCGGTAATGCTGCAATTCAATATGGTGGCTTGATGACAGCTTCCACTCTCGCAGGCATATGTTCAATCAGGTGCTGGTAGGTTTCTTGGGGAATGGCAGCCCATCTTAACGGAGTGTTGCACTGTGGAGAGGTATCGATGCCGTTGGGTGAGGGCTGCCACGCAGTCGGCGTTGCAAAACATCCCAAAGCTGTCCTATGGGATTTAGGTCAGGACTCTGTGCAGGCTAGTCCATTACAGGGATGTTATTGCCGTGTAACCACACCGCTATAGGCTGTGCATTATGAACAGGTGATTGATCGTGTTGAAAGATGCAATCGCCATCCTCGAATTGCTCTTCAACAGTGGGAAGCAAGAAGGTGCTTAAAACATCAATGTAGGCCTGTGCTGTGATAGTGCCTCGCAAAACAACGAGTGCAAGCCCTCTCCAAGAGAAAACCGACCACACCCTGACACCTCCTTCGCCTCCGAATTTTACGCTGGCAGATGACGTTCTCGGGGCATTCGCCATGCCCACACCCTACCATCGAATGGTCACATTGTGTACCGAGATTCGTCACTCCACACAACATTTTTCCATTGTTAAATCGTCCAATGTTTACTCTCCTTACACCAAGCGAGGCGTCGTTTGGCATTTACCGGCGTGATATGTGGCTTATGAGCAGCCGCTCGACCATGAAATCCATGCTTTCTCACCTCCCGCCTGTCATAGTAATGGCAGCGGATCGTGATGCAGTTTGGAATTACTGTGTGATGGTGTGGATAGTGTCAGCGTATTACACATTACGACCCTCTTCAACTGTCGGTGGTCTCTGTCAAACAGACGAGGCCAGCCTGTACCCTTTTGTGCTGTGCGTGTCCCTTCACGTTTTCACTTCCCTATCGCACCGGCAACAGTGGACGTAGGAATGTTTAGGAGTGTGGAAATGTCTCGTACAGACGAATGACACAAGTGACACCCAATCACCTGACCATGTTCGAAATTCGCGAGTTCTGCGGAGCGCCCCATTCTACTCCTTCACGATGTCTAATGACTACTGAGGTCGCTGACATGTAGTGCCTGGCAGTAGGTGGCAGCACAATACACCTAATGTGGAAAACGTATGTTTTTGGGGGTGTCCGGATGCTTCCGATCACACAGTGTAGGTACATTTCTCTCTGTAGCACAGGCTAATTACTCAAATATGTACCCATTTCCGAACATTTAAAGCGTCTTGCCACTAATTGTTCAACTTTCAAAACTTATCATGATCTCCTTCTTTTTCTTTGGTCTTTAGCTATCAGGTTGGCTATCAGCAGCTTGCCAAGCATTTCTGTCTCCGGCCTTTTTCTTGAGTGCAGTATAGGTGGTGGAACTTGCGTCGTCCATGATACGGTTGATGTATACTAGACTAGGTTTGTCTCTTGTGTTCTTCCTTTCTGCTGTCCTTTCAGTAGCACCTTTAATGACACCATAATATCTCAGCATATGGCTGACACATGTGGCGTTCAATAAGCTTTAGGAGACATAGCAACAAGTTGTCTACCCTGCAGTGCTTCAGTTCGCTTAATCCGTTCTTTTCACAGAAAATCTTGAGACTGCTGCGATAGAACCACATCTCGAAGGCTATCAGTTTTCTTTCGCCTCCTCGATTGTCCGTATTTCACATCTGTACAGCGGCACACTCCACACAAAATCTTCATGAGGTCTTTCCTCAGGTATTGGCCTAGAAACGAGATGTGCAAGGTTCCTGCTCTTGTTAAAAGCAGCTGTTGCCTGCTTTATTTGGCTTGCAATATCCTTCCTAGATCCGTCTGAGGGTGGTTTTATTCCATAGGAAGCAAAAGGATTCTACGGTCTCCAGTCCCTCATTGTTAAATGAGCACTGTCTACTCATCAAGATTTTTGTCTTAACTTTATTAATTTGCATGTTAGGAAGAAGTGAGGCTGACTTTCGTCTGCATCTCTCTTCTGTATTTCCGCACATTCGCTTAACACTGTAGTATCATAAGAAAATCTCAACATATCTGTTATCTTACCTTCAATTTTAATTCCTACTACAAGTCCTAGTGTGTCCCTAAATTAATGTAGAGTCCTCTGAATGTATCCGCTGAATAAGATAGCAGAAATTGAACAGCCCGGTCCGACACTTTATTTAACAGTGGCTTGCTCTTGATGTTATCCGCTTCTTATCGCAGCCACCTTTTCTCTGTAAAGTTACTGCAGTACTCCTCTGTTCTGATACATTACGGCATTCCCTCTCTCAGCATCTCGAAAATCTATCGCTAGACTACACCGTCTAATACTTTCTATTTGTCGACGTAGGCAATATACAGTGTCCTGTGAGGTATGACCAGTATTCAGAGATGCGACATGAACGGTCATTCGAAGCAAAAGAGACCAGTAAACATGAACTGTATTCGTAGCTTAAGATCTGTAAGCACATGTTTTGTGGAAGAGATGTGTTTCACAACAGTGAAGCAGCACAAGTGCCCAAAGTCTGAAAGTGAGCACTTTACAGCCCATATTTACAGGAAATATTTTTCGTGATTTGGGCCATACTTACGCCCCTCAAAATATAGAAGGCCAAGATGAGATTTTGTTACACTATCGAAGAAGAAGTGCTCATTGCTGCATTTTAGAACCCATGTTTAGTAGACGGTTAAGCTTCGAATGATCGTTCCTGTCATACACCTGAATACTGACCATTCCTCCTACGACACTCTGCTGCATTCTTGGCTCTCGCTTAGTCTTGTCTCAGGTATTAGCCGTAACCCGAGTACTGCTTCTCGTGTGCCTACAGCTCCTCTAAAGCTGAATTGATCTTCGGTATCTTGTACACCCATCCTTTCTTCAGTTCGCGTTACAATGATAGAGGTCAAGATCTGGGTGGCGTGTGTTATTAAATTGTTCACATTTGTTTGCAGATACATTCTTTTGTGTTGGCGCTGTAACTATTCTTCGAAGTCTGTTCGGTGTTCCCTGGTTTCGTATGTAATTTGTATGAAATGTAACAGGTCTTCATGCAGCTGTTGTCAAGCAGCCTTGACGAGTTTTGCTGGTTTATCACCATCTTCAGCGGCTTTCCCATGTTTTAGCTGCTTGACTACGAGATAAAATTGATCACACGGGATACAAACTCCCTCCTCTTCCGGATTGCTTGCCTCAGCGTTCTCCAGTTCCTTATCTTCACTATTTCTTGCATACGGCTTTTCAAGGCATTGTTTGCACCATTCTAGTACATCTTTATGATCATAGAACAAGAACCAGATGAGGGCGTAGCAGGTAGCTTGAAATACATTAAATGGTTACGAAAATATAATCCACTTATTGAAACAGATATAACACGTTCACGTAGTGGCAGAGTGAAAATATCCCGAAGTTACACCAAACATCGTGCGCAACATAAAACAAAAAAAAATTACAATAGACGTGTTATCGAATGCCATGACAATAACAGTCTAGAATAATCAATTACAGAAGGTTAGGAAAAGAAAGTGTGCTGAATGTTAGAAGGGTAATGAAGCTATTGAATGTGGAGTTGTAAGAACTGCTGTTTTATTACTTACAGTGAGATAAGAACTGCTACCAGAATGCACCACGACAGAATTTTTTTCGCGTGAGGGTATATCCGTGGAGTCTAGGCCCCTCTTCTACAATAAATAACATCAATACGGCCATTCCCCCTTAGTAAGTAAGGGCCAAGCAACCGTTAGAAAATGTTCACGTGGTGGTGTTGTTGATGATGCGGTCTCCCGTTTGAAGTATGATGAGATGCAGGTTCCCACGGTAGTCTATCCTGTGAGAGGCTCTTTGCTTCTCCATAAGTGCAGCAGCCGACATTCATTTCAATCTCCTTACTGTGTTCAAGTCTTCCTCTACCTGTACAAATCTTACAACCCTTCCACCTCCTCTCCCCACTCACCCTCTCGCATCACCCTGTTAACAACATTAGATCCTACGTATCCGCACGATGGATACTAGAAACTGATCCCAGCTATCAGCGAATTGTGTGATAAAAGACTTTTTCCTCCATTTCGATTCATTTCCTCCTCGCAAGTTACACGCTGCACCCAGTTCATCTTCAGTACTCTCCTGGAGAAATATATCAAAACTATATATTCCAATCCATCTGAATTGTCTATCTTCATGCGTTCCACTCATGTACATGGCTACACTATAGACAAATACCTCGAGAAGACTACCTAGAACTGAAATTTATATTATAGGTTAATTAATTTCTGCTTTTCAGAAACGTCTTTCTTGCTATTGACGTCCTGATGTTTACATGTCCTCTACTTTGCTAATAATCTGTTACTTTTGCCCAAACAACGAAGCTCAGTTTACTTCTCCCAGTGTCAATTGTTAATATTTTTCCACCTTCAACTACTAATTCAATTCTCCCGCATTTTACTATCCTACTTTTACTTTTGCTAGTATTCATAGGTAATTTCTTTTCAAGACATTACTCATTTTGTTCAACTGATAATCAAAGGAAATTGGTGTACCTTACAGAACTGATTTGTCATGAACTCAGAGTTTTATTTTTTTCTCCTTGAGCTTCAATCCCCATACCTAATTTTTGTCTATTTTCCGTACTGCTTGCTGAATTGCTAGGTTACAATCTTGTCTCACTCTCGTCCTAGCTGCTGTATGCCTGCGATCCTGAGACCTTTATAATTGCACTTTGTTTTATCACAAGTTTTTGGACCACATCACTCCCTGTATTTTATCCCTGTGATCCTCAGAAATGGAATTCCTACCGGTTTACTTTTGCCTTGCAGCAGTCTCTCTTCAGAGCCCTAAGGTCGGAAATGACTTACTCGTCCCCATACTTCCGCGAAACCTCCGCTACCAATGTCTTCATTAATTCGTATTAGATTTTTCGTGACTATTCCTTTAACTCTTAAACTTACGAGCATTTGGTCTGTCTGGGAATGGGATTATTACAAGTCTGAGTGTATTCCACCTGCTGTGGATGTTTTACGTATCACGTGGAACACCTTTTTCAGGTTCCCTACCAGTGATCGGAACAATTTTGAAACACTGTTGTGTACGCCAAGAGTCTTTCTTCGAATTGGTTCTTTACTGCTGTGTGAAACTCTTTTTAGTGTACCATATGTCACTTCGAATCTTCATCCACTTCCCATTTTAAGTTGGTTTATTTTGTAGGACCCATTCATACGTTAAATCCAGCTTTCAGACCTCCGTTCTTTCATTCGTAATGACTTGTCAGGTAAGCGTTTGATATTTATGCATGTGAGTCTCTCTTCTCTAACGGTTTACATAATTTTCCCATATATGGTATCTAACTTTCCGATTGTTACACACGCTTCTATCGTTTCGCATTTCTTCTGCATCCAGCCTTGTTTTCCCGTTTTCAGATTACTGCAAAACTTATTTTTACGTGTGTGTATTCACGTTTGAGACTTCATTTCCTGTTTTTCTTTTTTAATTTTATTCTTTAAACAGTTAAAAGCAGCAGCTGGCCAATTAGGCAAGAATTCTACTGGAAATAATATTTTTGCCCATTTGATTCTCTACTGCCCTCTCTATTTCACGTGTTCAAGTTTTCCGTTCGTCTTGTAATGCAATGCTTCCCATTTCTCAGTGGGTTTTGGACTTACCTCGGACCATTTCTCCAGATTTCAATCTTTCTGCAGCTTCTTAAATTTCAATTAGCCGTTTATATCCAACAAAGTATGGATATAGGCCATAACTGCTCCTGGAAAGAAAAACGAGTTTAAAATCTGGTTTCCAAATCTCTGTCTTGTTAATGCACAATCTGAGAGGCTTTGAAAAGATAGGGAATAAGAGCAAATGGGGAATTCTGCGTCATTTGCGAATCCCCAAACCACATAACGCTTGTAACTGACACAGTTCCTCGTCGGGTGGTAGTATCATGTTCTGAGTCTATACTAGCACTACTGAAGGCGGAAAGACCGACATACGTAAAGTTTGTATCCCGTACTTCAGTTGACGTATACAGGTCAACTGAAGTACCGGATACTGGTGCTAGCTAGACGAACACAGCGACATGTGTAACATTGATGAGATTTACCCATATTGGTCTGTTGAAGTACAGAATACACATGTTATAATTGTCGTTATTTCCCATTCGCTAATACTAATTAGTATCATATTCTTCAGTTGACCTATATAGCTCAACTGAAGAATGGGATACAATTTTGACTGCTATTGGTTTTCTTGAGGTCGATCGCAAAACTGTGATAAATTTCTGTCGATACTCTTAGTATCGAAACCAAAAATAATTGTATCCCATACTCTATTTGACCCACATCGGTCAACAGGTAGCCAATTTTATGCACGTGGATTTCCTCGTTTTCATTAGCAGTAGTATCTTTTTCTTCAGTTGACCTATATAGGTCAACTGAAGAATGGGATGCAAGTATCATGTATGTAGATATTTCCGCCTTCACTAGTAATACTATCTGCGTAAGAACAGAATGTTAGTAGTAGCGGAGACGAAAGAAACACCACCTTCAAATTTTGTATCCCGTACTTCACTTCACATATACAGTGCAACTGAAGAATAGGATACCAATGCTAACGAAAACGAAGAAATCGACGTACGTTAAATTCGTATCCCATACTGCAATTAATCTATACATATCGACTGAATTTCGAGATACATCTCATATATATCTCAACTGAGGTATTCTGTGCTACCACTACTTCTATCGTTTTTTTCCTTTATTTTTTACAGAAGTACCAGGACTCAAACAAGCGATATCCTTAACATTATGGTCGAAATATTACTGGACGTTATGTATGTCAACCACCTGTTTGTCTCCTGCATTCCTTAATTTCTAAACATTTGTCTCAGCTGTTAAATCTGTGTAGTATATCATCTCTGGAAAATTCTGACGTCATTGGTCAGAGCGGACGGGTTGTATCCCGTTCTTCAGTTGGCTCGAGACTTTTAGTTACAGACATGCTGCCAGTACGAGAATCTTAGCGCTACATTATTGTGCAGTCGGTGATAATGGAAGACCCTCTTTCCCATATCATACACTAAGTCATCAGCTTCTAATACCTGTGCAGTAATAATATTCCAATATCTTACTTCCTACCTGTTAAACATAATCACTACTATCCAAATTCTGAATTACATTTGACTCTGAAGTAAAACAGTGACGCTCCGTATAAACCTTTTGTCTGAAAAATCTTACCAATTATTATTATTTCATAATGTAAGTCCTGGTGTATAATGTTGTTTCTAGTTTAACCAAGCACCTAACACTATCTTAGTTGCCCAGGTGGACGGTGCCAAGATGGATCAAGAGGAGGAGAGAGTAGCTGAGTGTCTTGTGGATGCTGTCAAGATAGAACAAGACTGTCAAGAGTTAGACGAGGAGGTAGCTGAGTGTCTCATGGGTGCTGCCAAGATGTGTGAAGCATGTAGTGACACTGAGGAAGGGGCAAATGAGGGTGTCGTGGACGTTTCTGATATTGACCCAGCATGTGGAGATGAAGAGGACGGGGCAACCGAGAGTGTAGTGAATGCTGCTAGGATGGAAGAAGCCCAACAAGATTTAGAGGAGGAGGCAGGTGAAAGTCTCATGGATGCTGCCAAGATGTGTGAAGCATGTAGTGACACTGAGGAAGGGGCAAATGAGGGTGTCGTGGACGTTTCTGATATTGACCCAGCATGTGGAGATGAAGAGGAAGGGGCAACTGAGAGTGTAGTGAATGCTGCTAGGATGGAAGAAGCCCGTCAAGGTTTAGAGGAGGAGGCAGCTGAAAGTCTCATGGGTGCTGCCAAGATGTGTGAAGCATGTAGTGACACTGAGGAAAGGGCAAATGAGGGTGTCGTGGACGTTTCTGATATTGACCCAGCATGTGGAGATGAAGAGGATGGGGCAACTGAGAGTGTAGTGAATGCTGCTAGGATGGAAGAAGCCCATCAAGATTTAGAGGAGGAGGCAGCTGCAAGTCTCATGGGTGCTGCCAAGATGTGTGAAGCATGTAGTGACACTGAGGAAGGGCCAAATGAGGGTGTCGTGGACGTTTCTGATATTGACCCAGCATGTGGAGATGAAGAGGATGGGGCAACTGAGAGTGTAGTGAATGCTGCTAGGATGGAACAAGCTCATCAAGACTTAGAGGAGGAGGCAGCTGAGAGTCTCATGGGTGCTGCCAAGATGGAGGAAGTCCATGTAGAGGTGGAGGGGGCAGCTGAGAGACCCTGTAACCAACCCTCAGGTGCCGCTTGCACCCACTGAAAAAATGTTCGTTTGTTCGTTTAAGTTCTTTTTTGTGTTCAGATTTTGATCTGTTTGTCGTTCTGAGTTTCGTTTTTTGCTGTGTTCATTTAATGTTGTTTGTGTTTATTAATTTTTCAATTTTCATTACAATCCTTGGTTTATTTAAAACAAAAAAATAAATTTTACGTATTTCACCAACTGTTCTCTTGTTATTTAGTGTACTTCTGCAACAATAATAGTTGCCGAATTGAAAGTACGTTTCATTTTCAGTTTATTTTATAGGTTACTCTCTCTCTCTGTCGTTACAATGAAATCAACAATAGACTAAACCCAGGTCTCAGGCTAAGGTATTTATGAAGCTCATTTCAGTGACATTGAAAGGTCTGTGATATATACACAATAATAGTCATCGGTAAGTGCTACATTCACTTCTGTATTGCAAACATCACATAATGCCGATTTACGTAGTATGATTTTATAGTTGTTAGAGGGGGTAAGGTAACAAGCCGCAATATCGTTGGTCCGATGTCTCTAATGACTCTGGGTAGGTTCATGGCCTGGACAATTGTCCGCACTTGTGACCAATCTCTGTGAGTGTATTTCATGGTTGCAACACGTGTGGGAGTGCGTTGGATGAAAAATTCCGAAAGAATATTGCTGAGGTTGCTGTAATCTGTTCTCCCCTATGTAGCTAACTTCTTTTTCATAGAAGCGTACATCCTTCAATCTGAGAGTTGACAGATTTGCAACATTTGGTTTGTGATCCTCCGTGCTTCTCCACTGAGTTTCTTTGTAGCTTGTTTAAAAATGCTGTCATGACATGCCGGAATATAGAAACTGTAGTCGAGCTGCCAGAGCCTCATTATTTTCTGGTATGATTCTGCGCTAATCATACATGCGCAATAAATTGGGTTGTTTCAGTTTTCCTCTCGTTTTAACTCGGAAAAATCCCGAGAGGAGAAATAGAGTAGGAGTGGTTCTGTGGGGACAAGTCCAAATTAGAGCACGTATCATTCTCTGGCCAGCTTCTCACCTGCGTAGCACGGTAATATGATACGCTGTAACGTGAAAGAAATGTGTCGTATGCCACTCAGCTTGATTATGCCACTCACTCCTATCCTCAATGAGTATTCTTGCGCTATGTGCTCATCAGTAATTTGTAAAAGGACCCAGTTATTTACGGTTAATGGGCGACGAAAGTACGTGCGCGAGCAACATAGATTTTTTCCGTATGCTACACCAACGTGTATTATTTGA
This sequence comes from Schistocerca americana, assembly GCF_021461395.2. Classification (NCBI taxonomy): domain Eukaryota; kingdom Metazoa; phylum Arthropoda; class Insecta; order Orthoptera; family Acrididae; genus Schistocerca; species Schistocerca americana. Next base: position 594,371,384 of record NC_060124.1, on the reverse strand, counting down.
AAGCAAGTGTGTGGTGGGAAAACAAAGCATACAACTTTGTAAGTTCATACAGTAGGTGCAGGGCGTGATGTAACATCTCAGTATGCTAAATTGTCTCATTATTATTTAATTTAGTGCAATGGATAAGGAAGGGAAGTGTCCTCAGTAACTAACTGGTCGGGTTTATAGTTGGGCCGTAATACAATCACTTTAAAAGTCTTAAGAAATCAATTGGGGCACCATACGCCAACCAGAAATAGTGGGCAATCAGAACGGAGACTGAATATTTACAAACGGTACACAGAGAGAGCACACCTACCCACTGATTGTAGAAGTTAAGCAAGTAAGCGTAATAACAAAAAGAAGGTGAGCTCATCGATGTATCAGCGTGACAAAATTCACAACATCGCACAGGCCAAGAAAGAAGAAACCTCATCGTCTATGTAGTTGTGACCACGTACGAGCGTAGGAGAGATATTACATATACCTTACTCACAGCTACATCGTCCACGCATCGACTATAACGCACACAAAAGATTTATGTCAAATTCACGTTAACACACGCACACTGCCTGATTTGAAAGCTATGCACAAGGAGCGGTTGCCCATTGTCCGTACAGTCGTGCGCACGTGGCGGCTTTTTTAAGGCGATGGTATACACATTAAACACCATTTAATAGATCTTGATTCCGATAAAATTCACACAGTAATATTCTTTCTCAATGTATGTTTTCACACGCATGCTGCCTTAAATGAGAGCCATTGATGAACGATGAGAGCTCATTTTATGTGTAGCCATGGCCACGTGGTACATGGAGAACAGTGGCATACAGTTTACTGACGGTGAGACCATTCTTCATTGGGAGAACGTTCACACGATAATATTTTTATACAGTACACACGAAAACACGCAACTGTCCGAGTTAAAGTGCAAGCTAATTGTCTTTGCGGCCATCAACGACAGACAATGGAAGGCAATGACTGATACGTTTCACACAAAGAAATAATCAGTTGATCCTATACAAATTGCTGGAGAAAAGGAGCACCTGTAATTAAATAATCATAACATCAGCAGTCCTAAAGCTAAAGGCTAAAGGCTGATGATTCAATGATTGCACGATGGAAATTCCATCAGACTTTGCTTTCCATATTACCAGAAATATAAAAATTAATGTGCATTATAACACTTCGGTATTATTAACAAACTTACAAGAAAAGTGATTAATCAGTTACTTTTGTAAATAACTCATTCTCGTACCTTAGACAGCAACCTGAAGGTGACGCTCTGACGGAGCGACCGTTCACTTAAAAGACGAAGATACGATGCCCATCGTGGCATTCAGATGAGGCAGTATCGACTTTCTGTTCCACGGTAGAATAAATTGAATCATTTCCGTCACCACCCATGGCACAACACATTTCAGACTACTATATATCTACGTCACACCTAGTTTGTTTGCAATCTTTCCCAGAAACATAGCTAGTTAGCAACTTGACATTACACATGCATTTATGGATGCATTAGCAAACATTCTTGCTCTTGACTCACTCCACGCTATCTACACGGTAATAAAATGCGGACACATAATGGAAAAAGGGGGTATGTGCACTAATTAATAACTAAACCTGTTATCCACTATCTTCCTCAAGAGTCTACTGGTACACTGGATAGGTAAAGTTATTAAAAATATAGTAGTACTGATACAATTAAAAATGAAGTAGCACTTGTGTAATGCAACTAATACCAAAAGCCGCAGTAATGTAACAGTACATATGGTAGTCTGTCAGCATTCATGTAATATTTTAACTATCATCTTATACAGAACACAAATGATTGGGTTAATTAATGATTTGATTAAATGAACTTCCTCCTTCCATGATCATGGCCAAATGGTGATTTTTATCCATTGTATACAAACTCACTACTACCGAAATACGGAATTGAGTCGGAGTTCGATACAGACTGATGTATTGAGATATTATGGTTCTGCTAGATCTTATTTATTCGTTGAGTATAGCAACGGTGCTGATCTCGCCTTGCTAATCGTTTAAAATTAGAGAGAGGTTGGCTGCGTACGCCTGTGATGTTACAAAATAGAAGTGATGTTGCTATTCAATGGAAAGTTGGAAATTGAGATTTAACTAACTGTTTTATCAATCACAATTGGCGTAAGAATCATGGATTGACCATTGTCATAAAATATTGCATTATGAGATGTGAATAGTTTTTACTTGCGGTTTCGCGTGGCTTGAGGCAGTCACAACTAGCGTGCTATTGATTAAGAAGTTGCGTTATCGTCTTTCTAATTACTTCATGATCGTAGATACGATCATACCCGGTTGTGAAGTTATTGTTATGACAAAAAAATTTCCTAAGGGACCAGAAAGTTCTTAAGGGCGCAAAAACAACTGTAACATCACACAAAAGAGAAATTCAGTATTAAAGCTGATGCAAGAAGACGATAAAACAGTTTTCTTTTTATCAAGGTAACACGCACATTGGACTGCTGATCTTGGAGTCTGTAATATTAGCAAAATGCATAATTAAAATGAAAATAATACTGAGGAGATAATAGAAATGAGCACTGCTAAATGATTCAGTATTCCCAGAACAAATATTTATTATAACTAAAACATATATCGTACCTTAAGCTTAATACTACAATGACGGTAGATTTTTATGTCCATATCATGTCCATTGAGCGCTCTTTTATATAGCCATTGTCCTCTTGAGTCGCTCGTGCTTCGTCACGGTAAGTTACAACAGTTCTTCTTCCTACACGTCACTCAAAACTTAGACGGAACACGTTTTTATTTATTTAGTAAAAATAATTAGATCAGACCGCCACAAATCTGCGTCCGTCTTACTCGAGAAAAACAGTAAAAGTCTTTTTAGCGATCAAGGCTTCATTTGTTCTCCAGCGAACAAAATAGTGAAGGATCGCATATCCATCCGTACTTTTCTGTTTATATTGCCGCCCAAAGACGACGAATTACATTATCTAGAAAATTCCACCGTCGCCATGCGACGCCTTATTATATATTAATCATTCTTTATAAACAAGTATTTGCCTTCTGGCTGAATTTGCTGTTTTAATTAAGCCAAAAATAGCGAATATCACATTGCCTCCCATGAGGAGAGAGGGAATGCCGAAGGATTACCTCGATCCTCATGTCCTCATGAGATATTCGTGATTTTTGGTGTGACATTTACATAACGTTACTGGCGTACAAAGTACATAAATTGAAATCACATTTATAAACATATATCAGATATTTATCATTTTTCAAAATAAAGTTTTTCATTCTTTGTTCATCAGTCACTTCATTCCATAATACCAAGATTAACATTTATGTGCATATTTAAGTTTGGTCCATATTTGCTTATAACAATAAGTGAACGTTCATTTCGCACTTCAGGGGATAGAATTCAGGAATTACTTTCTCTTGAGCTTAACAACTAATACATGAGTACAGTGAGTGCTTATTTTCACTAAACTAGAGTGGACAATGTTCGAGCATCTGTTGACTCCTTGTGGTTCAATTACAGTTTAATAACGTAGCACTACACTTCGTGATGCTTTCACTTTCTGTGTTAGCTGTCTACGGCGTTCATTATGCAGTACATCTGTCCTTTCCACTGTGGTGCCAGGAATTCAAGTGGCTTCCCGGGTTTTTATTTACAATATGAAACAGAAGAAGTGGAAAATTATTAGTATGACTTACAAGCTACTGGATACATTTGTTAACGATCGGGACTGGTCTGGAGTTTAGGGTCTTCCTATAGTGCACATTCATTTTCTTTGTCCATCAAGAGACAGGATTATAATTCATTTTAGCAGTGTTCAGGAGTGCCGGTATTAATGGCTTTAAGGCCTGAGTAATCTAACAATCTACTTCTCACTCATCTTAACTTCAACTCAAGAAAATTGCTTAATTTACATATGAAAATGTAGTCACACAAGTGTACAAATGTCTTTCCTCCAGTATGTACGATTGAAGTCATGGCGGTTAGCAGTTTAAAGTTTGGGTTGTTTCGTCACCCACACGTCAGCCACTCACAGCGGCTGCACAGTGTTGCGTGAGCTCCAATACTTAGTATCCGTTCGCGCTCAGGCTGTAACAGAGCTGCTGGTCGTTGATTGCTCCCTTTTTTTTTTTTTTTTTTGTGAACTTCGTATCACACGAGTGCATCGATACAAACACCTCGCGCGCGTTTCCCATCGGAGGAGCCAGACACTGAAGCTGCCTCCATACTTCTCTGTCAACTGCCTCCCATGAGGCTCACAGGTAAGTGACGACGAATGTTTTAGCTGTCGCTGCACTTAGAACAACACTGAACTTTGCGTTGCACCTGTTGTCGTAGCCTTGACTTCTTTTTTTACACTTGCAGTACAACACTACCACTAGTATACAGTGAACAGTTATTTTTATTATGCACGTCGCGCTTTAGTGTGCATCTTCACACAGCATTCGTGCTTAGTTCCTTCGCCGATGGAGTTCATTTACAAAACAATCAATTTTGCACGTTTCCTCCACTGGTATAGAAAGACTTATATTCTACTATTTACAAAATATCACTTACGAGCTAATATTTACAATTAATGGTCACTCCTTTTGTTAAGTCCAGTGAACAACTGCTTTATGAATGGACTCTTTATATCTCAAGATTTGCTTTCACTAGTGAACCTAAAAATATTCATTCAAACTTTCGTTTAAGTGCTCATCTCCTCATTATGAAAACTACAGGTTTCGCAACACTCGTTGCATTTATTCTTTAGTGCACCCAAGATCATTTTCTACTGCCACGCAGCATATCTACTACTTAACGAGTACACATTTAACGCTGAATCTTTTTTTTTTCTTTTTGTGCTTTCCTTTGTGCTTGCCAAATTTTTTTTATATTTGAGGGCAGACTGGATAACAATAGTTCTCCCTCTTCGCTTCATGTACTCAGCAATCGTTCTCTGTTTAAAAAAAAATAGGGTAACGCGTGTCTACTATTTTTTTTGCATGAATGGAATTACCGACAGTTCACTGGGTTTACGCAACCGGTCCATAACAAACATTATCAAAGCTAGCGAAGTTCATCACGCTACGTGTCTCATTTCTCATAAGCACTGCTTTGCTTCGAAGCACACGTGCCTTTTACAAGTCGACCCTTGGTCTGGGTTAATGAACCAGGATCAAAAGGAACGGGCACAAGGAAAATGGATTTCATAAGAGGAGTGTCTTAGGAGACATTTTTGCAATAAAATCTGCATGTAAATAAAATTATCTTAATAAACATAGGCACATATATAAACTTCAACCTCCTTCCTTACAGCATGCTTTGCTACTTCTACGTCTTACTCAGGTTATAGTCAATATTAAGTTTAAATATCACTGCATTGCTTGTTCTTTAGATTAGCCTTCAATTAGGGTATTGAATGGTCGCTAGATTACACTACAGATCTTCTGAAGATCTTTACTTGGACCTATTTATGATACAGGTGGCTTGCTGTGTGGTTATTTAGTACCTTGATTCTACTGAAATCAATTCGTCAGCTAACATTCCTCATATACTCTTTACCTTGGGCTCAGATCACAGGGAAATAGTTTACTTTCATAGCAATTAGTGGCCTCGTGGAGTACTTACGCTACATTATTGATGCTTCATGGTTTGCCTCTATTTGTACCGTATTTCACCTAACTTAGTTTACTACAGCTTATTGTCTCCTTGCGTGAACACATGTGGGTTACCACTTGTTTTTCCATTTAACAGCACGCTTTAACTGAACTTTAAGCTATTTCTTCTACTCCTGTCCACTGTCTGGACTGTTTGAACATGTACCTTTTTTTTTTTTTTTTTTTTTTTTTTAAGCAGGTAATTTGGGCTTTTACAACAGAACTTCAAGTACTTACATTACTAAAAATAAATCTATAAATATTCTTGTACCTTGAGAGAAGTGCTTATTTACGCATCCTCCTCCATTTCTCACCTTTACATATTTTATTTAGCTCCGGGCAATCACCTCGCAAGCACTTTTTTTCTTATTACTAACTTAAAATTAAATTGAAATTCTTGGTGCAACCTCAATTTCCTGCTTCAGCTTGTTGAAGAAATATCAGTTCATGTCCATCACTATAAACAATTTTTCCATACTTAACATTTAATACTTAAAGTTTACATGTAGTAGCTGTTACCATGAAGTCCGTGCGCTGTTCAACACAATACTTATCATTAACAGTTCACACAAGGAAATTTCCAGTACGCAAGAGATAAGAAATCAAAACAGATTCTACCTGCAGTTGGAGCTGTGTCTGTAAACTAACTCTTTGTTTCAATGGACCAATCGCTCCCGATATGGAGCAGCCCTGAATCGGCAATGATAAAACTTGTGAAACAGAAGACACCTGTCTGAAGAGACATGGTGACATGACATTGATGTTTGCTCCTGTATCAACAACGGCTGTGAAAGGAATGTTGGCAATAGAAATCTTAATCGAAGCCTGGACCTGTTCATCATAAATGTTGTTAATGTCTTGAGCTTCTAGGTCAGGTGCAAGGTCATCTCGTAAGTCGGTCTCATGGTCGTACCGTATCGCATTAACATACTCAGAATCAGAGTATTCGTTAGTACCCCCACTGGAACCGGCAGCGACCTCTAGGAGGCTGAAAGGCGCTGCCTCTAATTTTCCGCAGGATGTTTAACCTGTTTGTCATTCATGGCCTTAAGTGTTTGTTCAGTTTCATATTGGTGCTGGTTATGTGGTACAAATGCCGGTGTAAAGGGGTCAAATCCACTGGGTGCATTCACTTGTGAATAGAATACTTGAGAAGGCTGATGTCGCCCGATCTTTTGGTTGCCGGCAAAACCATTTCCTTGTGAAGGAAAGTTCGCATTTGGTGCCATTTGAAAATTGTTCCGCGGTCCTCTATCCTGTGAATAGTTGTTCTTATGTTGTGCTGGGTGGCCTCCGCCTTGCCCATGCCACTTGCTATATTTCGACCTATAACTTTGATTGTACACTGGCCCATTTGAAAAATTACCACTAGTTTGTGGAGAATTTCCATACTGCTCAGGCGCAGAATTAAAGGGTGGGTTTCCGTACTGATGTTGTACCTGGTGGTTGTAAATTGGGTGGTATCTCTGCTGATTACTGTAATTGGTTTTCTGCTTCCGTTTAAAGTTATTGCCGTTTGCGTTTTGATAACCGCTGGCAGGTTGGTAACAGCGGTCGCAGTAGCTCGCTCTCTCCTTGGGCGCATTGTTGTCCGCGTGCGATGCATTCTGCTGGCCGCCAGGGAAGAATTTGCCGCTGCCAACCTTGGAGCGCACATCCTCGCTAATTAAATCTAAGGAATCCAGCACAGAAAGGAATACATCCGTGTCTTCTTCGGACACATTTACTAATTTCTCTCTAATAGACACAGGGAGTTTGCTTTTGAGAATCATAATTACGTCCTTGGAAGAAATCGGAGAATCCCAGAATTTAATTTTTGCTAGATACTTCTCGAAGTATCGCCGGAGACTTCCATGCTTCTCATTGAAAATTTCCGCACCATACACCTCCTTCCTTAATCTTTGCTGTACTCCATTACTCCAAAATTTTGCCAAGAACATTTTCTCAAACTCTTCATAATTCCTACACGTGTCTACCATTTCCGTTCCCCATAATGCTGCATCACCAGAAATGAAGCCAGTGACGAACTGAATACGCTGTCTGTCTGTCCAGCTCCTGGGAAATATGCCGGAAAAATTCTTTAGGAACACGATGGGGTGTATTTCTCGCTTCTGCGGATGAAAAACAGGAAAAGTGCGATGCTTAATCACAGTTTCCTCTTGCATTGAACTCACAATTGTGGGCGGATCATTTAGTTTCCCTACTCGGGACTCAACAGGACTGTTGTTTTGCATGTAATCAGGCGGTGAACGATAAGGAGTTGACTGACATTCGTCACCGTCTAAAGAGTTGTTCCCTATAGTTTGCGTATGCGTGTGCGAATTTTCTACCCAGTTTCTCAGCATTCTGACTTCGTCCACTACTTGCTGCTTCCACTCGGGAAGATCCCGTGTAAGTGTCCTCCGAATCTGTCCCAATTCAGAAACTACTGTGTCTCCCGACTTACCAGGAGCAGCTAAGATTTCATAAGTTACATCCTTGACAGTCTCCCTAAGCTCCTCCCTGACCTTCTTTTCGATAAAAATATCTTTACCCTTTATCCATTCACTGTAGTGTTCCGACAATGCCTCCGCGTGTGCTTTCACGGTGCTCTTAACCTGTTCTTCGATATTGATTGAGTCTATCTGCCTCGACAGATCCTCTACTACACCTTCAATGTCAGATACTGCATTTCTAACTGAGTTTATTTCTTTGGTAGCTGCCTGAATTTTTGTGTTTAATGTTCCAGATACTTCAGCTACTTCACTTTTCACCTGTTTCTGCATTTTCTGAATTTGATCACTGATCTTAGTTTGCACCTCACCCAAATGGGTATTTAATTCAGCCGTAATTTCTTTATGCAGATCTGTTTTGATTGTGCCTAGCTCTGTTTTTAATGATTCGCTTACAGCATCTAGTCGGGCGTTAACAGTCTCATTTTGTGTTTTTATAGTCTCATTTTGTGTTTTTATATTCTCATTTACTGCGTCAAACTGTTGTTTCAGCATTTCCATTAACGCACCGAGGTCATTTGTAGCTGCAGCGGGACGAGTTTGGACTTCAGGGTCACTTTCCCCTGTTACAGACATGGTTAGTTCCGTTTCCACACGGGAACCTACCGTTCGCGATCGTAAAGGGTATGGAATACTATTAACGTCTTCACTCCTGTCTCCTGTTGTCACCTGTCTCTGTTTACTATCTGCCATTTTCGTCAGTATACCACGTGCTACGCAAGGCTTTCGTCGTTTGTCAGTGACGTGATGAGTCCGCTAAGAGCACCGCTCTCGCGTGAGCAACAAATGAAATTCTATCTGGCGAGAAGACAAGATGGAACCTAAACGTTTCAGACAAATGAATGAAGATGCTCTTCACTGCAAATTGCACACAATATCCACCATGTTGAAAATGTAATACAGCTATACTAACAATGGGGAGAAATAATTTCTATTATCAGACTACGAATAATTTTACTTTGAAAGATAAAATAAAGCAGATTTTCTATAGCGGGAAGGAGATAGAAAGGATGTGGATCGACTTGGAAAAGCAACGTTGCTACTGAAGCACTACACTGCGTATGCAAAATTCTGACTTACTTTTTGATGGCTTGAATACCGCTATGTTGTCTCAGCAAATTCACGTCTCTTTTCTTTTCCTTTCTCTCGATAATTAAACTGCGTTATCGACCAGCGTATTTTCTGTCATTCTCACAGAGATACGATGTGTACATGAAACGACAGAACATTTATTAACACAAGCACATAGAAAATTTTCCGAGAATTTGAACTAATTTTTGGTCAAGTCCCTGTTCGGGCGCCAAGTGTGATGTTACAAAATAGAAGTGATGTTGCTATTCAATGGAAAGTTGGAAATTGAGATTTAACTAACTGTTTTATCAATCACAATTGGCGTAAGAATCATGGATTGACCATTGTCATAAAATATTGCATTATGAGATGTGAATAGTTTTTACTTGCGGTTTCGCGTGGCTTGAGGCAGTCACAACTAGCGTGCTATTGATTAAGAAGTTGCGTTATCGTCTTTCTAATTACTTCATGATCGTAGATACGATCATACCCGGTTGTGAAGTTATTGTTATGACAAAAAAATTTCCTAAGGGACCAGAAAGTTCTTAAGGGCGCAAAAACAACTGTAACATCACACAAAAGAGAAATTCAATATTAAAGCTGATGCAAGAAGGCGATAAAACAGTTTTCTTTTTATCAAGGTAACACGCACATTGGACTGCTGATCTTGGAGTCTGTAATATTAGCAAAATGCATAATTAAAATGAAAATAATACTGAGGAGATAATAGAAATGAGCACTGCTAAATGATTCAGTATTCCCAGAACAAATATTTATTATAACTAAAACATATATCGTACCTTAAGCTTAATACTACAATGACGGTAGATTTTTATGTCCATATCATGTCCATTGAGCGCTCTTTTATATAGCCATTGTCCTCTTGAGTCGCTCGTGCTTCGTCACGGTAAGTTACAACAGTTCTTCTTCCTACACGTCACTCAAAACTTAGACGGAACACGTTTTTATTTATTTAGTAAAAATAATTAGATCAGACCGCCACAAATCTGCGTCCGTCTTACTCGAGAAAAACAGTAAAAGTCTTTTTAGCGCTCAAGGCTTCATTTGTTCTCCAGCGAACAAAATAGTGAAGGATCGCATATCCATCCGTACTTTTCTGTTTATATTGCCGCCCAAAAACGACGAATTACATTATCTAGAAAATTCCACCGTCGCCATGCGACGCCTTATTATATATTAATCATTCTTTATAAACAAGTATTTGCCTTCTGGCTGAATTTGCTGTTTTAATTAAGCCAAAAATAGCGAATATCACACGCCCCACCTGCACTCTTCATGAGTAGGAATGTAAGGGGTTTAAGGGTCAAGTGTGCACACGATTCCTTCCTCCGAAGATGGTAGGTAGAGACTCCGACTGTGGCAGGTGGAGGACACGCCCCTGGCTAAGCCGTGAATATTTCTGTCATTTCATAATGCCTCTGCGCTCCAGTCTCACGCAAGTAATTTACCAGCCATGAAAACCGAAACAGTCAGTCAGAGTACAGTATTAAACTTGCCTTTAAAGCGAAACTGCCAGTCGCTCTCCTTGTTATCTGTACCTTCTAATAGCCAACCATTCTCCAAATTAAGTATTACCTGTATTTTGTAATGGACTGTGTCAACTACTTCAGTGTCTAAAATATATTTATTATCCATCGAAATGCACATTTCACTATAGCTGATTAAATAGCAAAATTTGTTATTGTTCACATCTCCTAATTGTCTGTGGTAATTACCAAATTACGAAAGGATATTGGCATTACTATTTTAGATATACCTGAGGCAATTAAATCTCTGTACAAAGATCGAATGTTCATCACTTGACATATTGCTAAGCACTTTTATAGAGGGGGAGGGGATGGAAATTTTACGTTTAAATATAATCGATGTTACTGAACGCTAATACTGTTTGTATTACTTTAGAACTTTAACATACATGCAGTAACGTGTTCAACCATCAATGTTATATTTTTATGGTACTTAAGTACATACGCTACAACAGGAATGATACTTTGTGACGAGATATCTAATGCCTTGTATTACTTGCACTACATATCATCTTAATATACAAAGGAAGTTTTATCATATTCCCAATACAATATGCAAACACCCAACATGTCCAAAGGATAAGATCGTGTAACTCCCACCTGAGGCCTAAAACCCTAAACGCCTATTCTCAAATTAACTGAAACAGTAGTAACACATCTACATCTATAACTGTGATATAACACGTGATGTACTGAAATAACTTGCTAAGCTCGCAGCTCATAGCTTTTGTTAGCTATACAAGAGACTGTGGGCAAAAATCAAGCTGATGAAGCATCATTTTAGTGGAGAAGATTACCGTCTCATGACAAGACCTTTAGTGCACTTTATCGCTAAAACTACGTATTTGCGTAGTACCAAAGTGTAACCTTGCACTGCAGTATTATGACGTGTAAAGAAACGAAACTGTGAAAGGAAATGGTGATGTACTTTACGGATAAATAAAATTTTTAACGTGAACATTTTGATCACTGAAGCACTTTTGCAAGGGACAATGGACCCCAAAATTCGATATTTCCACGTGTATATTTCCACGTATATTATTCTTCACAGTACTTTTGGGTGATATGTTGGCATCAGTGATATAACATGCATGTTTATCATCGATTTCATGCCGACTTTTGTACCACATATTAAAGAAAGGAAGAGTTTTATATATTATTTATCAAAATACGTAGAACTGTTTCCTAGATGAATACAAAGCACACATGGCACATGATCTGACTCAGAGGTTAAAGTGCACTTGTCAGTGGGAATATGCTGATGTTTCTATGCTAGTAAACATTTTATTCCCACAGCCCAATCGTATGCATTACTGGCCAAAACTTTTCAACTAAAACCAATATCACAGTCAGCTAAATGTGTTAGTAAGCCCCAAACAAAGGAATCATCTGTATCACCCAATGGACAATTATAACAAATTACCTCATGTATTACTACGTTTCAGCAAATTTGTAATATATTACCCCACGTTACAGCAAAACTGTAAGAAATTGTTCCTTACATCGCCTTATTCACAGTAAAGTTGTTACAAAGTGCTCCAAAAATTATGTCATTACAGCAAAATTGTAGGATGTTACCACAAAATCCGCTCTGCCACAGCAAAATTGTAAGAAAATTATACTATATTATATTACAACAAAGTTGTAACAAATTGCCCAATATATAAGAAAATACCTTATACTTCAACGTGTTACAACAGTTCGCAGCTCGTGGTCGTGCGGTAGCGTTCTCGCTTCCCACGCCCGGGTTCCCGGGTTCGATTCCCGGCGGTGTCAGGGATTTTCTCTGCCTCGTGATGACTGGGTGTTGTGTGATGTCCTTAGGTTAGTTGGGTTTACGTAGTTCTGAGTTCTAGGGGACTGATGACCATAGATGTTAAGTCCCATAGTGCTCAGAGCCATTTGAACCATTTTATTTGTTATAACAAATCGTAACAAGCTACTCCAAACTGTAACAAACTGCTCTACAAATACATATGTTCCACCTCAATTATAACAACTTGTGGCATACTTCACTGTGCTACTCGAGAACTATCGTAAAATACCCTACACATCCCCATGTTGCATTTTACTATTTATTGTACCATGAAGTCAACAGCATTTACGATAGGTTCCTGTAAAATGACTAAGTATGGTGTGAGAAATGTCTTGTAGTCTCCACTATGCGATGACATGTCAGCATGATCAGCAAAGGAAGGCAAATGTTTTATACTGCAAGATGTGGCGGAGAAGTGCTGTGGTTACTCGCGAGGCCAGCCTATCGTATCTGGTGCGCCGCATTCTGCCTCTGTCTTTGTATCCTGCACTTGTTCACGTTTATTATTTCTAAGAACTGTGAAGTGGCAGATTCATTGGTTTCAATCACATTTTAAACCATACCAATCACGAAACCTCCAATATGATTAGTGATAACTAAAGCTTTGGAGTTCGTTTTGCAGTCGAGGGTCGGCCGAAGTGGCCGAGCGGTTCTAGGCCCTACAGTCTGGAACCGCGCGACCGCTAAGGTCGCAGATTCGAATCCTGCCTCTGGAATGTATGTGTGTGATGTTCTTAGGTTAGTTAGGCTTAAGTAGTTCTAAGTTCTATGGGACTGATGACTGTATTTTCTAAACGGTGCACATATGAAATATATACTCCTCACTTATTCATAGCGCCCCCAAAATGGCGGTCTATAATTACTCGCTTAAAATGGCGTGCTTCTCACTCGGTCATTAGCTGAGCGCAAATCCTTCCTTCCTCCTACTGGTACAAGAAAAACTCCTCTCTTTTTTAACAACTGTCCATTACAAATTCATACATATAAATACATTCACATGTACTTATATCACGTAATTACGTTCACATATATTCATATTACATGTCGCACATCCGTGGCGTGCTAACGTCTTAGTCTCTTATTTCTCCTTACATTTGTTAAGCAGTATTAACAGGGGGAAAATGTTACATTTCTTAAATTGTCCTTTCACTATATTTTAAAAATTGTTTTTCTCACTGGCTTTTGATTCATTAGCCATTCTGAGAAGCTGTTCTTTCGGTACACGCTATCTCATTGTTCGCTGCACTTATGGCCAGCAGTAGCTCATTGTATACTGTATACTGTCTCCCTAAATAAAGAGACTTATTTCCGTCAGTATACAGTAGGGGGGCATTTGTGATAAACCTTTTGCATTTATTTTATGTTTTCGTCTTCTTTAAAGGCAAAGAGAAAAGATGAAGCGGTAGCCCATCATAGAACCTATGCCTACCGTCAGGTATTTTTGATTTTCAGCACTGTGCTTGTCATTCCTGCCAAAAAATTAATCTCATTCTAGAATGGTTTCCGTCGCGGTGCGCAGTGTGTCTTTGCGCATCTTACAGGGGACACTGATCTCCACCTTGCTTTTTGCCTACTTGGCCCCTACGATCAGCTGTTAGCCGCTGCGTATATAACTGTTGAAGTACGCTCTGCTTCAAGCGCGGCTGCACGCCTCGGTGCACTTCATCGCTCATGCCTCTCGCTTAAAGCTCGCGCGCTGTGAATTCTTTTCCATCGCTCTTGTTTTAAATTTTTTTCGTGTGATGTAGTGTTAGCTACGTAATCTAATCGTTTTCACTCGTTCACTATTATGTATATTTGTTTTAGTTCTTATTGGATATTCCGTGTTTCCTTAAGGAACATTAAAAGGTTTCCTTTACTGCTATAGATATTTAAGTCTTAAGAAAGTACAATATCAAAATACGAGGAAAATTTCTTTTCACTGTCTTGCATGTTAGATAGTAGAAGAAAATTGAACATTGCTTATTGGCTAAACAGGATAGTAGAAGAGGGAGAGGGCACCGGAAATGTAAAAATATTGTACCCCTTAGCTGGAGAGGAACCGAGTGGCAGTCGGTTTATTCGTCAAAGAGCGACAAACCTCCTACCTTCTTGCGTTTTATTGATGCAACAGATAAGGAAAGAATGAGACTTGAATATTCATTTAATAAATTTTCGCAAATCTTTATGTGGATACATGCCTTTTATTTTACAATTTTTTGTATTTTCAATCAAGTAGCACCCCGGATGAGGCTTGTCAACAATGATATACGGACCAAAACATAACAATTGCCATTTTTTATTCAGTGCCTTTAATTTCGATGATTTCGGATGCGTTCTTAGTAGTACCTCCTGTCCAATTTGGAATTCTATTACGTTTTTCAATTTCCTGTCGTAAATTCCTTTCCTTATTCGAGCTTGCTCTTCCAATGCTATTAGCGCTCACTGTACTTTCTCATCTAAGGCTCCGTCTTTGTGCCGTAATTTAGGTATCGGTTTTGCCCATTCATCTAGCTCCACCTTTTCAAACATAAGTTCGGCCGGTGTGTGCCCTGTTGATATGTGTGGGTATTCTATCCATTTCCTTTGGTTCTGTGGTATATATGTGCGGATAAACCTACTAAATTCACGGAAGCACCGTTCGACGGGACTTGCTTCCGGGTGAACTTGAATACTAAAATATGACGTATGTTTTGTGATTTTAAAAATGATTTCCATTGGTCACATGTAAAATATGAGGCGTTTTCAGTTAGGACTGCTTGAGGTTTCCCAATGCGTGGTATGTAGTCTTCCAGAATTCGCCTTATAATTGGCCCTGACCTAATTGTTTTGACTGCGTACAGCTGTAGATACTTATTAAAAACATCATACTGGACTACGATGTATTTAACCCCGCCGCGGGCTTGGGGATGAGGTCCTGCCGCGTCAATAGATACAAGATCCCTTGGGTGCTTTGGTATTATTGGGTGTAGTACATTAAGACATGTCCTATTCTGATGCTTGACCTTTTGACACACCGCACTGCGTCTGATTACTTGCTCTACACGTCACCCCATATTAGGGAAATAACAATACGTAGAAATTTTGGCGGCACACTTTAGCACTCCATAGTGTCCCCATGTGCGGTGCGTGTGTTGAATTAAGTTGTCCACATATTCCTGAGGTACGCACAGACACCACTTATCCATTCGTCGATCTCTTCTATGAAAGAGGATGCCATTGTGTATAATATAATACTGCTCTAAACGTTCGTGTGTTCTAGCTTGCAATTTTTTTTTATTTTTTGTTTTTTACCTTGCTCCATCGCGGGTCTTCTTCCTGTAACCGTTGCACTTTTTGCACATTTTAATATAATATGGTTTAAAAGTTCCATCATTTATTAAAAGCACGTTGAAGGCTGGTGTTTGTTCCCCTAACTCGTGGAAATCGGTAAGACCCTGAGATAACCGTGATAGTGCATCTGCCAAAACATTCTGTTCCCCTTTTATGTACACTATCTCAAAATCAAACTCTTGGACATGCATGCACCACCTCGCTGTTCTCTTATGTAACAACTTGCACGTAAGAAGAAAGGACAGGGCTTGACGATCACAGTAAACTTTGGTATGTTTTCCCCAAAGGTAATATTGAAATTTACGAAACCCCCAAACTACTGCTAACGCTTGTAGCTCAGTTACGGAATAAGATCTTTCACATTCTGTGAGGGTTCTACTGGCAAAACTGATTACATTGACTTCTTCCTTACCATCCTTTGTTAATATTTGAAACAGGCACGCACCGAGCCCCTGATAACTAGCATCGGTGCTGAAACAAAAATCCAATTCCATATTCGGGTGTTTCAGGATAGCACCGTTAATCAGCACTTGCTTAATCTGCTCAAAATCATTTTCACATTCTTTAGTCCACAAGCAACTGTGGTTTTTACGCAGTAAGTTTAATAGTGAACTACTGTTCAACAATTGTTATGGCAGAAACTTCCTGAAAAACGAGGCCATTCCTAGAAAATCCTTTAATTGTTTCTTAATATAGGGTGTTGGGAAATTCTGTATCGCATCTAGTTTACTGGGTCAGGTAGAATTCCTACTGGTGAAATAACGAGGTACTGGCAGAAGTAAAGCTGTGAGTACCGGGCGTGGGTCGTGCTTCGGTAGCTCAGTTGGTAGAGCAATTGCCCGCGAAAGGCAAAGGTCCCGAGGTCGAGTCTCGGTCGGGCACACAGTTTTAATCTGCCAGGAAGTTTCATATCAGCGCACACTCCGCTGCAGAGTGAAAATCTCATTCTGGAAACATCCCCCAGGCTGTGGCTAAGCCATGTCTCCGCTATATCCTTTCTTTCAGGAGTGCTAGTTCTGCAAGGTTCGCAGGAGAGCTTCTGTAAAGTTTGGAAGGTAGGAGACGAGGTACTGGCAGAAGTAAAGCTGTGAGTACCGGGCGTGGGTCGTGCTTCGGTAGCTCAGTTGGTAGAGCAATTGCCCGCGAAAGGCAAAGGTCCCGAGTTCGAGTCTCGGTCGGGCACACAGTTTTAATCTGCCAGGAAGTTTTAGTACATCTATGTTTCCCACCTTTACCTTTATTGTTGCTTGAATAATTTCACTTACCTGGCATGTCGTTTCTTTCTCTTCAGTAAACAAGTCTTCTTTCATTACTGTGTCCTTATCATACCTTAAAAATAGATTCTGGATATGCTGTATGTGTAGGTTTGTTTCGGTGTCTACTTCCTCTTTTCCGTTCCTGTTCGTGTTAGTGTTTAAGTCGCTCATATTTAGTACTGAGGCACACTGACAGTTCATTACCTTCTTCCTCTAGTCACGCTCGATTATTATTTGCTGGGGGCGGTAAAGGTATTGTTTCATTTTCTGCCGTCACGTCTACTATGTGTACCGTATGTTCGCGTGCTCGCCAGTTCGTGTCCCGGATGTTTCGATTTGACTGTGCGTGCTGCCTCTTCTCTCTCGGATCCTTGCGTTGCATATTCCGATCCTGGTAATTTGCATTTCCTTGTCGCCTATTGTCAAAGTTTTCCCTCGAATTTCTAATGTCTTTTGCCATTGCCGTACCTATGGGGCCGATATTTAGTTTCGTATCCTCTGTCACCCTGTGGCTGATGGGTAGACCGATTGCAAGGATTTCCGTTGTGGCGCGGCGTTGCATACGGATGCCATTCATTCATACACACAAGACCATTATAATTTCCAAAGCCATTGCCGTTGCCGTAGTTGTTCTTCCCGTTTGGGTTGTGTTCATTATCGTTACGATAACTAGGCGTGGCTTGCTCATCCTCATGAATCAGATCACTTGAGTCGAGCACTGAAAGAAAAAACTGGAGATCGTATTCGGTAACGGTTACTAATTTTTCCCTAACATTTGCAGGTAACTTGTTCTTCAAGAGTTTGTGTGCATCGACATGAGAGATTGGATTATTCCAGTAACGGGTCTCGTTTAGGTATTTTTCAAAATAGCTTCTTAGCCCCCCGAATTTTAAATCATATGGTACTGGGTTAAATAACTCTCGTCTTAACCTCTCCTGGATAGCTGTTGACCAATATTTATCTAAAAATGCATTCTCAAACTGATCATATGTTTCGCAAAGTTCTGGCATCTCCGTAGCCCACAAAAGGGCATCATCCTCGGTGTGTCCTACTACATATCTGATCTTTTGAGTTTCTGTCCAAGTCCTGGACAGTACATTTCTAAAGAATCGGACAAACACTACCGGGTCCGTTCACTTTTTCTCATTTCAGAATACGGGAAACTGTCGATGTTTTATTAAGCTCTCATCCATTAACAACGTGTTGAAGCACGGCGGAACAGCATTTGCCTGCGGTGATGGTATATTTGTTTCACCAAAGTTTTGCCCATTGCTCGCGTCGTGCGTCGACATGCGGTCGCGTGGCGTGGGCTGGGCATTGTTGTCCGCGCCACTGATTTCTCCCACCGGCGGATGGATGTTTATCGCTCCGCTTGCCGCCCCCGGCGACGATATTACCGTTCTTTGTTTGCTAACTATTTCGTCTCTTAACCTTTGTTCTAACTGTCTGATATCATGTCCTACGCGTTTTAAGATTTCTTCTTCCTTGTCCCCCGTTACTTAATTACCGCTTCCACATAAGTACGCTGTTCACGTACGCATTTTTCTGCGAACGTTGTATTTTCGTCCTTTGCATTGCTCTTTACCTGTTCATAAAGCTGCACAATGTCTGAGTTGATTCTGTTGTGTTCTAACTTGAGTGATCCTATCCCCATTGCGATTTTTTCTACATTTTCTGCCAAGTCGTCACAGAAAGAATGTAGCTTCGCTACTTCTGATTGATTGTACATTGTCTAAGTTGACATGCGTATTATTTTGCATTGCCTGTAAATTTTCTTGGGTTTCTCTAATTCCGGATAGCTCCTGTCGATATGTGTGTGTTATTGTTTCAAATTTTTCTCCCATTATCCCGTTTAATTTCTCACCCATATCGTGAACCGAAATTTGTACCTGTTCATTAATTTTCCTATCCACCTACGTGGAGATTTGCGAAATCTGCTGTGTGAACTTCGTATCCAGACTATTGTGTTCTGTGCGCAAATTTTTTACCTCATCTGAAATGTGTGTCATGTTTGTATTAACTTTCCCGATCTCGGACTTTACTGTGGTCATGTCTGCTTGTATTGTTTCTAAACTTGACATCTTAGTCTCTAAACACGACATTTTTCAATTTATCTGCGTCCGTACAACGCGTACTGCTCTCACTTAAAATATTCTCTTGCCTCGATGTGCCATTAGTTACGTCTATTGTAATCAACGTATTGCTCGTCATGAAATGAAATGTTCCGTCTTCACGGGCGTCGAATGCGACAATGGCATGTCGCGCCCAGCATCCAAATAATCACCGCTTGACGGTTCCAAACACTCATTGCTGCATTTTGCAAATGAACATCCACTACATTGGCATTTTGATTTTCGAATGACATTTCCCTATTGTTTTGACCCTCCATTATAGAAATTCTTATGCCACTGCAGTTATCAAAATCAAAATTTTCTCTCTTAAGATTTTACTTGCGCGCTACTTCCCACTCGAAAAAAAGGCATATACAGCTGTATGTAATTGTAGTCCCAATTGTTGTTCAATAAAGAAATGTCATTGTCCCTACTTGACTACAATAGCGTCAATCTCTGAAGCTTTAGGTTCTGGATTTTAGGAATCAGGTGGATGGATTTTCTAACAGGTCTACTGGGAACGAATTCTCTATATCCATTGCGAGGTCCTACCTCATTGTTGCCTTGTAAATGGTACTTCCTCTATTGTGCGTTGTTGTGTGCTCTTGGTATTGTGGCCTTCTTCCTTCTAATTTATTTATTATTTCCTTTTGATAGTGTTTCTTCACTATCACATCACCGTCTCCGTCACATCATCAGCGTACATGGAATACAAAGAAATTGTTAACATACATGTATTTTCATTTTCCTAACAATACTAGTATTCACAGTTTTGTCCACTACGTATCGTGCCTGCCACATATCGCCACTTTATAATATAATAAAATAATGGAATAGATGATAATAAAATGTTGAAGTGCTTGGCTTTTTAAAATGTATTGAATTAATGAGATTAATTTTTTGGCATGAATGACAAGCACAATAAGCTTAGCTATGCCTGGAGGTAAGTTCGTATTAGTTCATATTATTTTGCAGGGGGAAGTAGTTTCTTTCTCTGCTGTAGATTTGTGCTTACCCTTCTTTATAATGCTACGTTTGGTCGCCGAGTTCACCTTCGAAGACTTGACCGTGTTCCCACTGAGCTTATCGGCTCTTCGTAATATTCCAAAGTACACAGGGGGCTTCAATTCTTGTAATTATCGTACTATTTGAAATAACAACTCACACGACCCCTCTGTTAATAAAACAATACTGTATTTTCTAAACGGTGCACATATGAAATACACACTCCTCACTTATTCATAGCGACACCAAAATGGCGGTCTAAAATTACTCGTTTAAAATGGCGTGCTTCTCACTCGTTCACTAGCTGAGCGCGAATCCTTCCTTCCTCCTACTGGTACAAGAAGAACTCCTCTCTTTTTTAACAACTGAAAATCAAAAATACCTGACGGTAGGCATAGGTTCTGTGATGGGCTACCGCTTCATCTTTCCTCTTTGCCTTTAAAGAAGACGAAAATATAAAAGAAATGCAAAACGTTTATCACAACCTGTCAAATCTTAAACAGATTACACTGTAGGAGAGATAAATTGGTCGCTAGCCGTCATTTGATCTGACGTGATTTTAAAACAGTTAACAGGTCTGTAAAGTATCACTCGTAATAAAACAGCCAGGAAGCCATCAGAAACTTATATCAGCTCACCTTACCAACGCAGTGCCTCAAGTGCCGGAATTACTGAGCGAGTTAACAGTCGTCCAAAACACTCGGGTGGTACCTGGCATTGGAACGGTCGCTTCTGCCCGCATCAAAATGCCACAGAGATGAAGAGCCCACAGGAAAACAGGCTGACTCATATTTAGTAAATTTCTCAAGATAGCAATTTCAAACTTTCAATATTACTAAAAAATACACTATTAAAATGTCAAATTTAATAATGGTAGAGCATGTACAGTCGTGCTCAGAAGTAACCGAACGACCCGAATTGCATTTCGCCTGATTCGCATGCAACCCGCATAACGCAGCTGTCTTACAGGTCCTCTAATCGCTCCTCGGTATAGTCGTTGGACTATTGAAAATGGTTCCAACAAGTCACCATTATAAAACACTGCTCTGTATCGCAGTAACTCAAGATGTAAAGTAATGCCACGATACTACAAATATGAGGGAACATCTTATCACAGATACGACTGTCCTTAAGGCTTGTAAGCTCACATTTATTACAATGAATGACATACCTGAAATGTTACCACTCTCATTATTACGTCAGATACGTAATGCACGTAGTAAGTTCGTCGTATTCATGATTTCCTCTTCAAAATAACATACCGTACTTATTATTTAACACATAATTACATTAAAAGTTTAAGTTATTCACGAGCAGCTAATTGAGAATATGTATGAACTTCAAATGACACGACGAACCGTCTAGTTCTGCATATAGATTCAAACGCAGGTCATGCAGACTAAGCAAAGATTTCGTGACTGACGAGGCAGGAGTTGGAATCAAACCCAGACCATAAGTATATGAACCTGTCATCAATCCAATAGACCACCAAATCCTCTTCTCGGTGACTCATTTTTCTATCGTAACGCCGTTGCGCCACACTGGATTAGAATTCTGACACACAGGCTCACTGTAGTAGTCTGCAGCATGTTCAGTACATTCGTTTACTTGCTTGACCGAATCGCCATGAACTAGCTGCCTCGGCTACCCAGTGATACATTCGACTCTATCTTGTAATCGCTGGAATAAAACCATGCAACTGCCACCTACACAGAACTGCCAGCACTGTCGTATGGAGAAATTTAAATGGGAAATGTTCCTTTCCACTTGAGTTACTCTATTACGCTATCTGTTTGTTGAAAACGTTGTGCAGTGCAAGAGAAAAGGTGTAACTGTCTGTCTCTGAGAAGTCTATATCCGTCCATATGCATTATCTCACAGCACTGTCGAAGGCAGAATTATGGAGGAACTGGTGTTGACTTCTGGAGCTGCTGTAGCTATGTGCCAGCTGGTAGCGTCATGGTAAGTGTTGCGAGTTCGAATACATTCACTGCTGCATTTATTTAAAATGCAATTATGCTGTCTGCTGAAGTTAACAATCTAATGGAACCTTGAACATAACTCACTTCACTTCTAAACTTCAAACCCAAGATAGCCGCATATGGATAAAGGGCTAACTTCTGCGACATTTTGTTCTTTTCAGGTTTAGTAGACGGCGAGGCAGCAGATGCATCTCCAAACTTTTGTATCAAATATGGGGAGAGCGCATCGTGCCAAAATACGTCAGAAAAGTATTTCCTACATTAGCTGTCGTGTGGAGGTTGCATTTTATTCTTCTTCCAACCTTGTTTGACAGCCTTAAATCAGAACAAGTTTTCTACATGCATATAGTCAATAAGCTGCGTGTGTATTGTCAGACTGTTATAGATAACATCAGAGAATTCGCATACATCGTTGATGATTAATTGGTCTCCCATGTATACTATTGTTTTAACAACACTACAAGAAACGTTACGAAAACTGCGCACTGTGGCATTTCATAAAGAAATTATGTAACACTGGAAACCCAAAATTTGCTTGTCACCAGCGGAATGATGAATTACCTGTTGTGCAGCATTGTATGTTTTTCACCATTGCGGAAGTATTTTCTTATTATTTCCTTATCGATGTTTGATCTGCCTGCTTGTAGCTCGTTCACAGAATGGATAAAATCGTTACAGTCAGTGTGACTGGAACCGCAAACCATAACACGCGGTTCTTCACAGGTCAGCATGTTGCCACAGAGCTAGCGAAGAGGTATGGGGCTTACCTCCCTCTTACGAGGCCAATAGTGTTTAGCACTCGTAAACCGCTATTTAAAGGACGAGATTATTTGCGATTTCCACGTGCAACGACTTTCGTGGACTGCAAACCGTAAATTTACAATCTTTTGTAACACCTCTAAAGCAATAATAACTCAGATTAATCAATGGAAATGACAGGAAAAATCAAGTGAACTTTGAGGCTTAATTCCGTGCACACCAGGAAGTAACTCGTCGATCACAGAGTTGCCAAACATACCTTGCCTTGTTGCCAAATCTCAGTTACAGTACCAACAGGAAGAGGACGAACTGATGTGTTCCTACAGCGGGCTGGGAAGTGACCATAGCTGGCGTCTCATAGATGCGGCTGCCATAGGCTGGAAAACGTAATGCATCTGATTCGCATTTCTGTAACTAGTTTTAGGGACTGGAGTAGAGTTACTAATAATACTCAGAACTCACTGCAAACTAAGCATAAAAAAATCAGTAACTCTAATAGTTGTTTTTATATTCCATTCATAAGTGTACTCAAAACTAAGAAATTCATTCATGGTCATTTTCGTGCTTGGCCGATGGTCGAGCATAACAAACAAAATAAAAAAAGAATGTGTGTGTGTGAGAGAGACAAGAGAGAGAGAGAAATAGACAGAGAGAGAGAGAGAGAGAGAGAGAGAGAGAGAGAGACATAAATATAAAAAAGAATGAGAGAGAGAGTAAAAAGTAGTTGTAAGGAAATTGAATCATGGTATGTAAACCATCATCATTACGAAATGTCGTATTCATGATCTGTGGAACAAGTATTAATGTAATCAGACCTAATCTAATTTAATCATATCATATTGCTGACTAGCCGTGAAGAGTCAGGAATTACCGAAATTTTCGCCAATATCAGTAACCAAATCTAAGCTTGAAAATAAAAGTCGACGGTTTTTATAATAACCGGGACTCCAATCAAGACGCTTTCGTCCCTGTTAACTAACCACGAAAGATGTCTGATGTACTTCCATTCAGAAGTAACAGAGTGCATGCTTTATAAGATGAAGTGCATGATGGGAAGTTTTGTGATAGAGAGGAGAACCCAACCCATAATCAGATTGTTAATTAAGTAAAATGAAATGTTACGTATCGGTTTTTCTTACCAGCTGCTAGGTGTATGAATCGAAAATAAGGATATAAATATTTGTGCCTGAGCGACAATCGAAACGCATACCTAACGTCCTTCTTTATCATCCACGAATCTAGCTTAAGTATCAATTGCTTAGTCACCAACAGTAAGATGTGTGCGCATTTGACGAGAAATACCGATGCCTATAGCCATTGTTGACAACACATGAACAGACATTAGAAATGCATGTTAATTTTCACTGGCAGGCTGGTTTGCACGTAAAAATGAAATTATGAGTATTTCTGTACTGGATCAGGATTCGGACCCACATACTTATCTTTGGAGGAGACCTAGAGAAGAATGCAGTGTTGGGGGGAAGAGGATCGAAATTATTGAACTATACTCTTCCGAGAGATTCAGATCCTCAAAAGAGGAGATACGAAATCGAATCACAGAACAGCACCAAATTTTTCAACGTCTCTAGTTCAGTCAAGTACTTTAACAAATAAAAATAAAATATAATAATAATATATAATAATAATAATAATTGTTGGTTTGTTTGGTTGCGTAAGTAATTGAGAGATTAAAATTTACGCCGTGAATTTATCGCGCTTCGCATGTCCGAAGATGTACGGAAGGTAGCCAGGGATCATTATATATATATATATATATATATATATAGACAAAGTCTGCTGTCTGATCTCAGCTTCAATCATGAAAATGGAGTGACTAAAACTACTAAAACAAAGAAAAAGCATACGATTAAATAAAACATGTATTCATTTTAACATATACATTACGATATAATTGACACTTACGTAAAAATTATAGGTATATAATTGCAGATAATTCACAAATGAGAGCGCCTTATTAATTCTGCGTCTCTTTTCTGCAAATAAATATCAATATGGCTAACTGTGGAGCCACACAAAATATTAAGTCCTTCTAGGACAACGAATGACATGAGAGTGTGAACATGTCTACTGGCTGCGACAAGAGAGCGGTGTTAACTCCTTTATTTTGCATTGTCTTGTCTTAAAAAATCGATATATATATAATCTAAGTTAACTAAATTAAATATCGTCTGTGCTCGAGTGCAAATGGTTCCTTAAAGTACAAATAAAATAAGAGCCCTGTCCCTTTAAATGGTTATCGGTTCATCAAATAAAATAAAATTTTCTAATGTAAGTAAGTTTAGTGGCGACAGTATTTCTGTTTACCATGACTTCCGCCTATATCATCTCCCAACATAAACCGGCTCTGCCCAGTTGGTAATGAAGGAACGTGATGTTTAATGCGGATTCTGGATTATAACGTCTTTCTCTTGATGTTGCGAGAGGTAAAGTAAATCTGTTTGTGCGCCTCAAAAGTAAAAGCCTGAACCCACGCGCTGCACCTGTGATAGTTCGATCCACCAGACCATTGTGGCCACATTTCCCAGCCCCAGGAGTGTGCTGTAACGGATGATGTGCTTAGCTTACAAAATTAGTCACGGCGGAAAAAATGCGTGTCTATTAAATGGTTAAGTAGAAGCAAGATTCTGACACGGAGATTATGCTATTCTCATGTCAGCAGGATGTAAAGACTCTTCTAGGCATCATAGCCTGGATGTGAAGTCATTTTGAAATTTTCACTAAATCAACAAATTTCTTAGTTCGAGAAAATTTCACTGTGAAGTGTGAAGTTGCTGGATAATTCGATTATTACCGAAATTATTACTATCATTTTCTTCATACCGCTGCTGGAACACATGTGCTTGAAGATCATTTAATGCCTTTTGGAGATTATACAAGCAGTTGCCCAAGAACAGGTTCTTTCCCTGTCTACGGAATCATTTTCATGTTAATATCAAACATCAGGAATTACTCGTAGATTACATTAAAGCTAAAGTAATTGATGAAGACGTTACTTGATAACAAACCGCGCTGCCTTTCTTCATTTACTTGGGCCTAGAAATGGCTGTCACATACTGCCAAACCAAAGCCAAGGATCTTACTTGCCTTCCGATACACGTCGCTGTCAGTTCTTCCATATGATTTAGTCGATGTGACCTCTTTAAAGTCGTGTATAATTGATAATGTTTTAGGAAATCAATTGTTTTCCTTTGCAAGAAACAGAAAGATTTTCGTTCTAAGCTATCCAAGTTCAAAATATTCGCAATATTAGTTCAAATTTAATATTCGCTTCTATAATGTAGGAAAGTATTTCACAGTTGCAAAACAGGCATCCGACTCATTGACCTTACACTTAGTCCTGACCTAAACGGGCCCTTTATCATTACAGGCCCTGGGCAGTTCATCATCATACTGACAACAGTAATGTGCGTACAGTGACAACCTCACTGTTCGTTTTACCTGATTTTCTAATCGTTTAAATAAAACAGCATGACCTTCCAGTGGGAGACGTTTCGTCCCCCTTTTCCTTCTGTGAAATTTGTCAGTAAGCTTTTTGCCTTCCAACCAGTGAAATGCGGCAGAGTACGGCCGGTAAACGATTCACAAACCACGATTTAGTGCCGTTAAGACGATTTCTTTAAACATTGTCGTAGCTGAAGGAATTTAGTTTCTTCTAAAATCGTCTTATGCAGCAACGTTCACAGATATCTCAAATAGGAAAAGCTCTTTATCCAGGTACAAAGTTTGTAAAACAAACTTCTCACAGTTTGTGTCAGGTTGATCTTTTCGTCTGATAGCACTGCATTAGTATTTTGTCTAAGAGGTATCACAAGTAGTGTTCCTGTAGCTCTGGGAATCATTGGTTGAAATAGAGTTTAACGCCAATGGGTACAGTACTGCTAAATATTCAAAATGATTATCAACCTAACAGAATTTTTTCTGTAAATTAGCAGCTCCATTAAATAAGGCAGCAAAAAAGCTTGGACATGCTGGCCCCTACCACGTTTAGAACTGACGACGAAGTGAGCCGTTGCGACACGAGACACGGGCGGTACCATGGGGCTACGGACACACAGCTGCCAGCACCCTTCTCTCATCATGGTATTGGTCGCTCAGCCTCATAACGCATCGTGAAAGATAATAAAAGTTGTCACTTGTGCGAAGAATAGCATTTCTTTAGCCAAAAAATTGAATTTTCATTCTCAGTGACTCAGTTTACATGAGAATTATATAGCACGAGTCATTCAAATGTAAAGGGAATATCAAGTGAATTTAGAGAGTCAATTCAGTACCATATGTGGAAGTGATTACACTGTCGCAGTGTTGCCAAATGTTTGTGACGATGTTGCCAATTCTTAGCCGTGCTAGGAACAGCACATAGAGGTATTTGACTGAAACATAGCCATGACCAAGATTGTAACTGTGGCCGACAGCATCGTCGTCTACCACCTTGAAAACTCGAACGGCGGCAGTACTCTGTCAGTTACTTACGTTTACTGGTATCAAAGCTACTGCGTGAAAACACATAAATGTTAATAACCCGGACATCATTAACTTTGGAACCCATAGTATAGTAAAGCAGTCATCAGTCGGAAGAAGGGCTTGAACACCACAGTGCTTTAACAGGCACGGTCTTGTTGCAGGCGTATGCCATTGCTGTCCTCCAACGTTTGAGTTGACTTACCTAGCCAGTTAATAGGGGAACCTACAGTTTAACGAGGCTTTCGGACCACGGTACAACTCGGCATTTTTCACATCAAAAAACACTGCCCGAGAGGAAATATTTGTAAAATGCCACATAAAAATTGTGGGGATGACGAGGGATCGAACCTGAGAACTTCGTATTCCTAGTCTTGCTCTTTATCACTTCTTTTCTTTTTGTTTTTTTGTTTTTTTCAGTGCCTACTTTATTTATTTGTTTATTTTGAAAACAAAGGAAAAAGGATTTTGGAAGGTTTGTTTTTCTGCTTTTTTATTTTTATTTTATTTTATTTTTATACAAATGGATAAAAGGAAGGCCGTTGCTCTTCGGCTACATAAACAGAATAATAGGAATCGTCCCGTTACGATAAAGGATGCTTCATACTATAGCCCGCTGCGAATTTTTCGATGACTGTCGTCTCGTTGCTGTGTTGTTTCCGTTGTTTGTTCAATTTCATAAAAAAGGAACTGGGAAGAGGAGATATGGTTATCTTCTCATGTCATCGATAATCCAGCTGCGAGGCGGTTTATGGTATGCGTTCCAAAGACAATTAGAAAAATATTGCCTATATTTAGGGTTCTTCACGATCGCAAAATGTCGTTCGTTGACGTAATACCAACAATCGAGTACTGTCTTTTCGCCATTACCGAACAGGTAGCGAACAGCGTGGCCGCTAATCCACGTCACAGAGTTCGTTTTTGCTGTTGGGAAATACATCTCGCTTTGAAAAGAAGTGATCGGGTAGTTATCCTGTCGGGAGTATTGCGTGTGAGAAAAGCCAATATCTGACGCACCAAACACCAAACGTCCTTTGCCTACCCGCATACTAAACGATGTTCATCCGTGTCAATCACTTGGCATGTGGTGCACAAGGGTGAATCGGCGAGGTGAATGTGATGTAGGCGGGTCTAGCACAACTGTTTCCCATTAACAGTTACGTACCATGCAGATTGCACGTCAGTATCAAGGGTGGTGGCATTAACTGACTGCCACACAGCACGCCTCTTTGTAGTGAGGTGTTTGCTTTCAGTCACATTCGGCGTCCTGTTCATTTGCATGTGTAGCATATATCGCCCTCGTCATCACCAAGCTTGTGGGTGGTAGTGCGGTGCGGATGAAGCTTCCTTGAATTATCAAGGAAGAGTTGGCTAATGTAGAAGAAAGGTGCTGGGATGTCCGATATCATCACAGGGGGTGCGAGTGAGATTGGTAGTAAGGCCTCCAGTAAGAGACTTGTGAGGCACGTCAGACTTCGTCGCCACAGTTGCAGGTGACACCTGACGAACAGGGGCTTCGCGCTGTTCTGAGCATGACAAAGGCCTAAACCCCCTCTGCTCCTCGGGAAGGTTAGGGACTTGTAACGAATCTTAAATAACATGCCCGTATTAACAAAGCATCCCAAAACCGCCAACATGCGGTGAGCCAGGGTAGGTGGTATCGGGAGTACCTGTGCAAAATGGGGGATACGTGACGCCAAATAGACGTTAGCATGTCGTGTCCCTTGCAGGGGGTCTACATGTCTCAGACGGTGGTCACTTATTCCTGCTCTCATCTGATTCAATAAACGCTTGTAGTTAAGGGCTGTTGAACGCTTCATGTCAGATGTACATTCAATGCAAAGACAGCGGATTGTGTCACTGATTCGTAGCGGTGCGACGCTCTCGTCGCGTAGACCTCTGCCTATAGACAGGGCGTGCGATTTGTGGAGATTGAGTTTGCTCCCCGATGCCGCGCCGTAGGTCGCCACCCACGCCAGTGCTGCACAAACATCGTCATTACTGCGAAGAAGGAGTACCACATCATCCGCATAGGCAGTGCAGCAACAAGTGTGTCCACCGAGGGACATCCCAGTCAGGCGTTGTCGGAGGCCGCAGAGGAATGGTTCCAAGACGAGGGCGTACAATATCGCCGGAAGAGGGCAGCCTTGTCGCACCGATCGCTGCATCTGTATCGGCGGCGTGAGACGGCCATTATATAACACCTTGGACGTCACGCCGCGTAGGAGACGCATCAGTGCCTTAACTATGATGTCCGGATACCCAATGTGTCGCAGTACCTCCAGCAAAAATGTTTGGTCGACTCTGCCAAAGGCCTGGCTAAAGTCGAGTGAGGCCGAAACTCCTGGCAGTTGGCGAGCTTTGGCTAGCGCGATCATATCTCGATATCGGCACAGTGCAGTGCGAATATTATGGTCACCACCTAACGATGCCTGGTCCTGCGACACAACACATTGTACCAATCGCTTTAGGCGTGCCGCCAGAAGCCGGGTGAAAATCTTCAAGTCACTGTTGAGTAAGGTCAAGGAGCGATTACCACTGATCCTGGATCCGCCTCGTGGTTTGTGTATGGGCACAATCAGTCCTTCTAGGAAAGCCCCAGTGATATGCGTTGTGGGAGACGTAAGATCGCGGCAAATATCAGTCCATGCTGGTGCCAGCAATTGTTGATATGTCGGGTAAAATTCCAGAGGAAGGCCATCAGGTCCCGGGGACTTATGAGCAGCCCTGCCTGTATTGCTTCAATGATTTCCTCCTCCGTTACATCTGCAGCATCTGCAGTCAAATCCGCTGCCGCTGTCGGAGAGATCGCGCCATAAGTGAGTTGAGATACTTCGGCGATCACCTCTGGGGGATGTCGATGTTCCGAGTACAGCCTAGTGTAGTGAGCATGAAGGGCGTTTCCTATATCGCGCTGGGATCAAGGCGTCGTCCGTCTTCCTTCGTGATAGCTTGAATCAGTGTCGGCACCGTCGTTCTGCATTGACGTGATACATGTACTGTTCCTCCTGGGCCACTCTGTCTTGAGTGCACGCTCTGACGTTCGCACCCTCAAGGTGACAACGTGTTAATCTGATGATCTGTGCCTTGGCACGGTTCACTGTCACCTGCCGTGCACGTGAGTACGGCAACGTTGTAGATTCCATTAAGATGCTGTAGTAAAAGTCCATGGTATGTCTCTTCCATGCTGTAACATCTCGGCCGTAGCCTATCAAGGCCTTCCGGAGGGCTGGTTTGGCACAGAGTAACCACCACGACAGTGTAGACCGGTAGGTGCCACGCCGGCGGCTACAGGAATCCCACGTGTTCTCTATAAGGCGGCGGCATTCCTGAGAGGCTAGGTGAGTGACGTTCAACTTCCAAGGACAACAGCTGTGCCATACCTTCTGACAGCCGAGGGTAATGGCGCAGATGTAGGCCTCGTGGTCAGAAAACGCTGTGGGCCAAACTTCGCCCCCTCTCGTCCCCACAGCTACGGAGCGCGAGATGTAAATCCAGTCGATGCGGCTGGAGGAATGGCTGGTGTAGTGAGTAAATTCGGACCGATCGCCACAAACATGTTCCCACGAGTCCACCAACTGAAGATTATTTATAATTGTCGCAAGTTCTGTGCAGGGATAATGATGTGGTAACTGATCCGTAGGTGCTTGGCTACAGTTTAAGTCCCCTCCGAGTATCAAGGCGCCCTGACGGCCCATAAAGAGGGGCGTGCTTGTATGAGCGAAAAAGGTGGATCGTTCGCGACGCCGACCAGATCCTGACGGCTCATAGATGTTAGTAAGTTTGACTCCTTGGATAGTAAGAGCCATGCCTCTGGCGTCAGGGAGATACTCGACATCTTCTGATGATATACCTTCGCGAAGGAGGATCGCCACACCACTGCCATTGGCCGACGCATGTGAGACCCAAGTCTTGTAGCCATAGGGTTCCTTGAAGTCTGCGGCATACACCTCTTGAAGAAGCGCAATGTCGATGTGTGCTGCGTTGAGCAGAACCTGTAGCATGGCTAGTTTATGTCGGGCACGTATGTTGTTGATGTTAATCGTCGCTAGACGGTATGTTTGGTCAGCCAGGTCGGCAACTGGGTTGTTTAGGAGGCCGGGTGTGGGCGGCAGGGGCGGCCCCACACAGGCTGACGATACAGCCGTAGTCACTGTGGTTGGTCGGTGCTGGGTACAGCCCAGGGAGCATCTCTGCCCTCGGCATCCTCCTGGTGCTGTGGCTCATCCTCGACATCATCCGCCCAAGAATCAGATGCAGCAATTGGTAACTGTTGAGTAGTGCTGTCAGTAGAGCGCTCACGCGCATGTTCAGTAGCAGAAGTGGTGTTGTCAGACCGAGGCCCAGAAACTGTATCCGCCGTAGCATCGTGATGGGAAGGGTGAGTTGTGGTGGTAGAGTCCTGAGTGTCGTCCGACGCCGGATGCTCGCCCGGGTCACACATCCGAAGCAGGCAATCATCGGATGGCGTATGGCGCCGTTTCTTGCGTTTTCGAGGGGAGCGTTGTTTTCGGACATGTTGTTCTGTGTCAGAGTGCGGGCGGCAATCGTCTGATGCGGTTTCCATTGGTAGGAAGGCTGATGTCGGGACAATTTCCGTTTCTACTTCCAACTTCTCTTTAGGCTCGTCTCGGTGGCACAATCGATCACCGTTTTGAGGCAAGTCTGCCGATGACGTCGTAGAGGGGGATATGCTGCCCGCCACACTGTCATCGACCACTGACTGCAATATGGTGTTGCGATCCTGGGCAGGAACAGCTGTTGCGGTTGCAGCCGCTGCGTACGTGATGGGGAGTGAAGTACACGACGCCGGGGATGGAACTTCACCAACCGGTGTCTGGGTCAGTCGGCGTTGAATGCAGGCCGATCGGACATGTCCTTCCTGGCCACAGCCGGCGCAAGTACGCGGTTGTCCGTCGTACATGGCAATGGCCCTGCAGCCGCCAATTACTAAATAGGATGGCACATGCTTCGTCAGTTCAATCTTAATTTGTTGCACTCCGTTTGAGACGGTGTACGTCTCAAACGTATGCCATTTTTCAGCCAGGTGGCTTAGCACGTTGCCGTACAGTTTGAAAGCTGTCATCACAGCCTCTGGCGGGACTTCGAATGGCAGCTCGAAGACCCTCAGAGTGCGAAGGCCTAATCCAGCGCGGTCGATCCTGACAGTTCCTATGTGGCCAACACTGTGGCTTTTGCTTGGCCTTAAGATTAAGAATCTCTCGTTTGTGCCTGCGTTGGCACTTGCGTCTCCCTGCACTAAAGTAAATAGAACTGAATTGAATGTAGTGCCTCCAAGTTGGCGTAAACAGAAATGGATAAAAGTTAAACAACATAAATTGTCTCTCTCTAATGCCTTAATCTTCATTGCCATTATGCGTCTTATGAGAAAAAACGTACTCTTCATCAAAATAAACATCTTCGTCTCGTTATGCAAGTATTTGCGATTTATTTTACATTAAATTTTTACTAACAAAATTAAAATTGGAGACGTTTTCCTTTTGTTCACAGCATCTTAATCGCTGAAGAGAAGTTAAGCTGAAATTAAACAATATGTGCTTTAATCAAAGTCTTCTTCCTATTAACACAGTAGGGTCAGTACCGCGTCCAGTTCCCGTCCTCTTCTACAAATGCATTTAATCGCCAGGGAACAGAGGCAACAAGCTTTTCTGATGAATCTGTCACTCTGTGACATCTCTTCCCACGCAGCGTTAACTGCTTCCGACAGCGCTGCCTTGGATGTTAGTGCTGGCCTTTTCCTCCTAATAATTTTTTCCATCACTGCCCACACGTGCTCTATGGGATTGAGGTCGGCAGCTTTTGGAGGCCAGTCTAACAGCTCAATGTCTCCTTTCATCTGAAACTAGTGTCATACACGACTGGCTATATGAATTGGGGAATGGTCATGATGGAAAATGATTCTACCTCCATGAAATCGCTGACGAACAGAAGTAGGCATGGTTTCTTTCAGTATTCTGCAGTAATAAGCACTACAAAGCGGACGCTCAAGTTCCCACAGCACGCCGCAATCATTTGCTGATATCCAGCCCCAAACTGTGACAGACGTCCGGCCACACCTTTGCCTCTGTTGGACATATTTACGGTCGTATCTCGTTCCACTTGGTCGATACACATCGACAGAGCTATTTGGAGCAGTTGAAATTACCTTCTCGTCGATAAACATAACTTGGTCCCAGTACGAAAGCGGCTTCCTTCTATAGGCCAGTGCGAAATATAACCTGGCAGTCCTATGTTGCTCGTTCAGCATTTCCTTAACAGCCGTTTTCTGTCCATACCTTCCTTCCTCATTGAGCCGACGACGTATGGTCGACCTGCTCACTGTTAGCTGCAGGATGTTTTTAATTTCTCTGCTGCTCTTGAAAGTGTCCTCAACACTGCAGCGGAGCATACTCCTGTCTTCACCGTCTGTGATAGTCCGTGGGCGTCCAGAGCGACGACGACGGTTTACGTGGCCTTCATCTTCCATCCTCCTCACCCAGAGATGAATAGTGGATTTGCTGTATCCCAGAACACGGAAAATAGCACTGATACAGTACCCGTCTTGCCGGCCGGAGTGGCCGAGCGGTTCTAGGCGCTTCAGTCTGGAACCGCACGACCACTACGGTCGCAGGTTCGAATCCTGCCTCCGGCATGGATGTGTGTGATGTCCTTAGGTTAGTTAGGTTTAAGTAGTTCTAAGTTCTAGGGGGACTGATGACCTCAGAAGCTAAGTCTCATAGTACTCAGAGCCATTTGAACCAGTACCCGTCTTCATAAAGCGCAACGATACGACCTTTATCAAACTTACTGACCTGTGACAGAAGTAAGAACCGACTCACAAGGCAACAGGAAACGAAGTGCCACACAGCAATCAGAGCACTCGCACGAGCACCGACGTCAAATTCATTTCCGATTTCAAGCTTTCAATACTGTGACATGGGGATTGTATTCACGATTTCACTTGAACGTTTAGAGCAGTATCACCAAATCAATGGTGTTGCAGACGATCCAGTTACATCACCAAATCAATGCTGTTGCAGACGATCCAGTTACAACAGATAGGTGGCTTCAGTTTATGGGTATATCAGCCAAAATCACTAGCCTGAAATTTTTATGAGCTGTGTTAGATGCCAATTTATATCTGTTCAACAAAATTCAGGTTAAACAGAAATATGTTTTAGTCGTAACTATTATTTCGAAAGAACGAACATGTTTTAGTACGGAAGACTAAAGTAAACTGTGGCGTTCAGTGTATTCGAGATATTGCATACATTGCGGTATGTAACTTAGAACGCTCGTTGTGGGGAGCAGGGGGAAAGAGTCTCCACAAACTTCCGATTCGCAAACAAGTTTCACAAGGAGAGGGGCTGAGAAGTGCGCTACCGATTTTTGTCAAATATTGCGTGGATGTTCTAGCTTCGTGCTGTACACTCCCTAGCATCTGAAAAAATTGAGTACAAAGTTGAGGACGGACAATTGTATTTTCAATGCTGTACACCGAAAGAGCGTCTACAAATAAAACATTTCATTAGAACGTTACATGGTGGCGAAGTGGTAAAGAGCAAGACTAGAACTACAATGGTCTCGGGTTCAACCTTGATCAGTGCCACGATTTTTGTGTGCCACTATACACTTATTTCACCTCGGGCAGTGTTTGTTGATGTGACAAATGCCGAGTTGCACTGTGGTCCCAAAAGCCTCGTCAAACTGTAGGTTCCCCTATTAACTGGTTAGGTAAGTCAAATCAAAGGTCGGAGGATAGCAGCGCCATACCACCTCCAACAAGACCGTGCCTATTAAAGCACTGTGGTGTCCAAACCAATCTTCCGACTGATGGATGCTTTACTTTATTATGGGCTCGAAAGTTAATGATCCCTGGGTTATTAACATTTTTGTGTTTTCATGCTGTAATTTTGATACCAGTAAACGTAAGTAACCGGCCGAGCAGTGTCACCGTTCAAGTTGTAAAGGTGGTAGACGATGATGCTGTCGACCACAGTTACAATCTTGGTCGTGGCTATGTTTCAGTCGAATACCTCTATGTGCTGTTCCTAGCACAGCTAAGAATTGGCAACGTTGTCACAAACATTTGGCAACACTGTGGCAGTGCAATCACTTCCGTGTATGGTACTGAACTGACTCGCTAAATTCACTTGATATTCCCTTTCCATTTGAATGATTCGTGCTATATAATCCTCACGTAAGCTAAGACGCTAAGAATGAGAATTCTGTTTTTTGGCTGAAGAAATGCTGTTCTTCACATTAAGTGACAAATTTTATTATCTTTCAGGATGCGTTATGAGGCAGAGCGACCAATACCATGATGAGAGAAGGGTGCTGGCAACTGTGTGTCCGTGGCCCCATGGTGCCGCCCTTGTCTCGTGTCGCAACGACTCACTTAGTCGTCAGTTCTAATTGTGGTAGGGGTCACCACGACCAAGCTTTTTTTTCTGATTTGTTTAAAGGAGCTGCGAATTTACAGAAAAAATTCTGTTAGGTTGATAATTATTTTGAATATTTAGCAGTACTGTACCCATTGGTGTTCAAATCGTTTTCAACCAATGATTCCCACAGCTACAGGAACACTACTTGTGATACCTCTTAGACAAAATACTAATGCAGTGCTATAAGTCGAAAAGATCAACCTGACACAAACTGTGAGAAGTTTGTTTTACAACCTTCGTACCTGGATAAAGAGCTTTGGCTATTTGAGATATCTGTGGATGTTGCTGCATAGGGCGATTTAAGAAGAAACTAAATTCCTTCAGCTACGACAATGTTTAAAGAAATCGTCTTAACGGCACTAAATCGTGGTTTGTGAATCGTTTACCGGCCGTACTCTGCCGCATTTCACTGGTTGGAAGGCAAAAAGCTTACTGACAAATTTCACAGAAGGAAAAGGGGGACGAAACGTCTCCCACTGGAAGGTCATGCTGTTTTATTTAAATGATTAGAAAATCAGGTAAAACGAACAGTGAGGTTGTCAGTGTAAGCACATTACTATTGTCAGTGTGATGATGAACTGCCCAGGGCATGTAATGAGAAACGGCCCGTTTAGGTCAGGCATATTGTATACAGAAGTAGAAGAGAGAGCACCACTAAATTCTACTATCCGTATGCATTGCATACACACAGAAATTACTGTTACAGTGTATTTATAGAGCCCAATGAGTGAATTCCTATTTCCTAGTGAGAAAGAACAATTCCAAACAGTCTTCGCTACATTAGGTTACTTAAACTGGCGTCACTCTGAGTTAGAACTTATGGTCAGCGACTAAGTGTAAGGTCAATGAGTCGGATACGGGTTTTGCGACTGTGAGATACTTTCCCACATTAAATAGAAGCCAATATTAAATTTGAACTAATATTGCGAAAAGTTTGAAGTTGCATAGCTTAGAATGAAAATCTTTCTGTTTATTACTAAGGAAAAGCAATTGATTTTCTAAAACGTTGTCTGTCATATACAGCTTGAAACAGGTCACGTGGACCAAATCATGTGGAAGAACTGACAGTGACGTGCATCGGAAGGCAGTACGATCCCTTGGCTTTTGGTTTTGCAGTATTTTCTACAGCCATTTCTAGGCGCAAGTTAATGAAGAAGGGCAGTGCGTTTTTGTTATCAAGCAACGATAACATCATTTACTATAGTTTTAATGTAATCTACGAGTAATTGCTGATGTTTGATTTTAACATGAAAAGGATTCCGTAGACAGGGAAAGAACCTGTTCTTAGGCAACTGCTTCTATAATCACCAAAAGGCATTAAATGATCTTCAAGCTCATGTGTTCCGTCAGCGGTATGAAGAAAATTAGAGTAATAATTTCGGTAATAATCGAATTTTCCGGTAATTCCACACTTCGCAGTGGATTTTCTCGAACTAAGAAATTTGTTGAATTAGTGAAAATTTCAAAATGGCTTCACATACAGGCTATGATGCCTACAAGAGTCTTTACATCCTGCTGACATGAGAATACATAATATTCGCGTCAGAAGCTTGCTTCTACTTAACCATTTAATAGACTCGCATTTTTTCTACCGTGACTAATTTTGTAAGCTAAGCACATCATCCGTTACAGAACATTCCTGGGGCTGGGAAATGTGGCCACAATGGTCTGGTGGATCGAACTATCACAAGTGCAACGCGTGGGTTCAGGCTTTTACTTTTGATACGTACAAACCGATCTAGTTTACCTCTGGCAACCTCAAGAGAAAGACGTTATAATCCAGAATCCGCATTAAACATCACGTTCCTTCTTTACCACCAGGGCAGAGCCGGTTAATGTTGGGAGATGATATAGGCGGAAGTCATGTTAAACTGAAATACTGTCGCCACTAAACTTAATTACATTAGAAAATTTTATTTTATTTGATGAACCGATAGCCATTCAAAGGAAGAGGGCTCTTATTTTATTTGTACTTGACTGAACTAGAGACGTTGAAAAATTTGGTGCTGTTCAGTGATTCGAATTCGTATCTCCTCTTTTGAGGATCTGAATCTCTCGAAACAGTATAGTTCAATAATTTCGTTCCTTTTCCCAACACTGCAGTCTTCTCTAGGTCTCCTCCAAAGACGTGGGTCCGAATCCTGATCCAGTACAAAATTATTCATAATTTCACTTTCACGTGCAAACCAGCGTGCCAGTAGAAATTAACGTGCATTCCTAATGTCTGTTCATGTGTTGTCAACAATCGCAATAGGCGTCGTTATTTCTGGTCAAACACGCACACATCTTACTGTTGGTGACTAAGCAATTGATACTTAAGCTAGATTCGTGGATGATAAAGAAGGACGGTAGGTGTGCGGTTCGATTTTCGCTCAGGCACAAAAATTTGTATTCTTATTTTCGATTCAAAAACCTAGCAGCTAGGAAAAGAAAAAAAACCCATACGTAACATTTGATTTTACTTAATTAACAATCCGATTATAAGTTGGGTTCGTATCTCCGTCACAGAATTTCTCATCGTGCGCTTCATCTTAAAAAGCATGCACACTTTGTTACTTCTGAATGGAAGAATATCAGACATCTTTCGTGGTTAGTTAACAGGGACGAAAGAGTCTTGATAGGAGTCCCACTACATTACAAAAACTGTCGTTTTTATTTTCAAGCTTAGATTTGGTTACTAATACTGGCAAAATTTCGGTAATTCCTGACGCTTCATGGCTAGTCAGCAATATGATACGATTAAATTACATCGTCTGTGAATGAGTTTCTTAGTTTTGAGTACACTTACGAAAGAAATATAAAAACAACTATGAGAGTTACTGATTTATGATGGTTAGCTTGCAGTTAGTTCTGAGTATTATTAGTAACTACGCTCCAGTCCCTAAACCTAGTTACAGACTTGCGAATCAGATGCATTACGTATTCCAGCCTGTAGCAGCCGCATCTTTGAGACGCCAGCTATGGTCACTCCCCCGCCTGCTGTAGGAACACATCTGTTCGTCCTATTCCTGCTGGTACTGTAACTGAGATTTGGCAACAAGGCAAGGTATGTTTGGCAACTCTGTGATCGACGAGTTACTTCCTGGTGTGCACGGAATTAAGCCTCAAAGTTCACTTGATTTTTCCTGTCATTTCCACTGAATAATCTGAGTTAATATCGCTTGAGGTGTAACAAAAGATTTTACATTTACGGTTTTTAGCCCACGAAAGTCGTTGCACGTGGAAATCGCAACTAATCTCGTCCTTTAAATAGCGGTTTACGAGCGCTAAACACTATTGGCCTCGTAAGAGGAAGCTAAGACACATACCCCTTCGCTAGCTATGTGGCAACATGCTGACCTCTGAAGAACCGCCTGTTATGGTTTGCGGTTCCAGTCACACTGACTATAACGATTTTATCCATTCTGTGAACGAGCTACAAGCAGGCAGATCAAATATCGGTAAGGAAATCGTAAGAAAACACTTCCGCCTCATAGTGCCATGGTGAAAAACATACAATGCCGCACAAAAGGTAACTCTTCTTTCCGATGCTGACAAGCATATTTTGGGTTTCTAGTAATACATAACATTTTTTATGAAATGTTACATTTGCATACCTCTTGAGTTTGACACAGCATACCAATTAAACATAGACCCAGTCGAAATCTAAGTGAGTAGTATTTTACTAATTCGTGCAGACAGAGGCACGCTTGTGTACAGATACTCAGATTTATTAAAACAGACTTTCGTTGTAAGGTTATCGTTGGTAGTTTTATTTCATTTCTTATAATACAGTGCACAATTTTCGTAAGGTTTCTTTTAGTGTTGTTAAAACAATAGTAAACATGAGAGACAAATTAATCATCAACGATATATGCGAATTCTCTGATGTTATCTATAGTAGTCTGACAATGCACATGCAGTTTATTGATTACATGCATGTAGAAAACTTGTTCTCAGTTAAGGCTGTCAAACAAGGTTTGAAGAAGGATAAAATGCAACTACCACACGACAGCTAATGTAGGAAACACTTTCCTGACGTATTTTGGCACGATGCGCTCTCCCCAAACTTAATACAAAAGTTTCGAGATGGATCTACTGCCTGGCCGTCTATTAAACCTGAAAAGAACAAAATACCGCAGATGTTAGCCCTTTATCCACCTGCGGCTATTTTGAGTTTAGAAGTTCTCGCGTCCGTCGGCCGTCGTAATTTAATATTTTATTATTATTTTCATTGTTGTTTCGATTGTTGCCGACTTACGTGGGGGGCCTTAATAAAAATGCTATTTCATTCAATTTTGATTTACGATTAAATGCTTTTGTGAAGTTCTCCATTTTACAATATTAATCTTAAATTATTTGCTACGTTAATGAATGTTAGATTCGCTTAATCTTAAGACACGAGCATATAAGTTGAACAGTGGAATAAACTTTTCATATTAATTTCCTCGGCTAGTCAGTTCACTTTATAGCAAAAAATCTTAAGTCGTTAATTACAATTGCGGCCCACACACGCGCGTGTGTATTTTTTCTTACCTCCGTTAACATTGCATTGTAGTCGGAGTCCTGGCTCTGGCTCTCGGCTGTGGTACTGAAAATAAGAACCTTAAAGCTATGTATTTTCTGTAACGTCAGGTGGCTGTGGAGAAAAACGTATATTATGTTAATAGCGAGCGAGTTTTTCGCTTCCGCTAAATTTTATAAGTTAATATCACCACGTAATGGCGACGTTGGCTGCATCAGCCACTGCGATTGTTGAACTGTAAATTACTCGAATGCAGGTTAATTCAAAGGAAGGCGGACATGAAATCGGGATCACCTCTTACAAATTAAAAGTGAACAATGATATTAAATCAATATATTATCTGCTTAATTGGTACAAATATCCTTACATTTGCCAGCACACGCAAGATGTCCGTCTACACGCAATCAAGACAAGAGAAGAAGTAAAAACTAAAAATTAACAAAAGAGCATATCTTGTCGTCTCTTTAGATCATTTTCTAATATTTCTTTGCACTCGAAACTTACACAGAGAAATTATTATTTTACGGCTACATGATAAAAATATATATTATTCAAGTTTTAAATGTCTCTTCTTTATAAATACTGTTTTTTTCAGTCTTTTCGTATTATTTCACTGCGGACGCTATAAAGTGGTTGGGAACTATGTTCAAAGTTCCATTAGATTGATAACTTCAGCAGGCAGCAGAATTGCGTTTTAAAAAATGCACCAGTGAATATATTCGAACTCGCAACACTTACCATGACGCTACCAGCTGACACATAGCTACAGCAGCTCCAGAAGTCAACAATAATTCCTCCAGAACTGCTGCATTCCACAGTGCTGCGAGATAATGCATTTGGACGGATCTAGACTTCTGAAAGACAGACAGTTACACCTTTTCTCTTTCACTACACAACGTTTTCAACAAACAGATAGCGTAATACAGTAGCTCAAGTGGAAAGGAACACTTCCCATTTAAATTTCTGCGTCCTACAGTGTTGGCAGTTCTGTGTAATTGGCAGTTATATGATTTCATTTCGGCGATTACAAGACAGATTCGAATGTATGCACTGGGTAGCCGAGGCAACTAGTTCATGGACATTCGGTCAACCAAATAAATGAATCATAGCGTGTAGGCTATGAATGTACTGAACATGCTGGAAACCACTACAGGGAGCCTGTGTGTGTCAGAATTCTAATCCAGTGTGGCGCAACGGCGTTACGGCAGAAAAATGAGTCACCGAGGAGAGGATTTGGTGGTCTGTTGGATTGATGATAAGTTCATATACTTATGGTCTGGGTTTGATTCCAACTTCCGCCGATGATTTTTGACAGGGAGAGACAGATTCGATTCTCTTCTGGCTACGCCAAATGAAGAAGGTGTAATGGCATTGTGGTCTGAGATTCACATTAAACATGATATTCCTTCTCTACCAAGTAGACGTTAGGTTGAACCACAATAAAGTCAGGAGTGGCGACATGTAGAAACT
The DNA here is from genome assembly GCF_021461395.2 of Schistocerca americana. NCBI lineage: Eukaryota > Metazoa > Arthropoda > Insecta > Orthoptera > Acrididae > Schistocerca > Schistocerca americana. Next base: position 594,329,490 of record NC_060124.1, on the reverse strand, counting down.
CTTATCACCAGTAACCTTTCTTATATTAGTTATTTATTTCTAGTGACGATACAAACGCTATGTAGGATCACAGGACACTTATTCCATCTTTTATTTGAGCTTCTGTACGTCGATAAAATTGGTTCTGAATTGGGAATGCAAATCAGACGCTTTAACGCGGAATTTGACCTCTTCGTGACAATACAGCTCGACTACAATTTGTTGTTTGTTCAGAACTGCAAATTCTTCAGCATCTCCACGTATTGCGCGTGAATAGGTTCGAATCCTGTCCCGGAACTAAAGTTTTCATTATGTATTATCAAGCTCTAGCATGAGAACACCTATCACCTGGTGGATAATAATTTTGATTTTTAATGTATTTTCATTCGTTGTCAACACTAACGATATTGACGTTTTTGACTCCCAGTGAGACACAGAACTATTTGCAAGATCACTGTAAGTTCAAGGATGTGATTCCGAGCTGCTGGTGGAGAAAAATTTGGTAGCTCACGTCTCTTTGTGTGTAGTCAACGACGATATGTGTGGGGTTCGATTACCAGTCATCACTGATCTCTTCGTCGTATTATTTGTAGTTCAAACATGCTCACATGTCGCTGCTGCGTAACAAGCCCGTATTTAACGTCCGTTTGTTCTAGAATATAACAGCGATAGGTGCCGGTTTGGAGTCCTGGAAAGGAAAAAATAAATGTTTCGTCTCGTCATTTCGGTTAAAACATCGAGCTACTGCCGAGAAAATCCAATATGTCACAGTTGATTGTGCTTCGATAACAATCCGAATAGGGACAAGACTGTTTGGAATTCGCGTACGTTAAAAATGTTTGCGTTTTGTGATTTAAAGTTGATATTTGCCAACTGATACTATCTAAAAACGAGGTAAATCACTCTCTCTCTCTCTCTGTGTGTGCCCAGTCAGGAATGACAGTTAGTTTCCGTCAGTCACGAAATCTTTGCTTAGTCTGCATGACCAGCGTTTGAATCCATTTACAGAACTAGACGGTTCGTCGTGTCATTTGAAGTTCGTACATAAACTCAATTAGCTGTTCGTGAATAACTTAAATTTTTGATGTCATTTTGTGTTAAATAATAAGTACTCTATGTTACTTTGAAGAGGACTACGACGAAGTTGCGACGTGCATTACGTATCTGACGTAATATTGAGAGTGGTAACATTTCAGGTATGTCATTTATTGTGATAAATGTGAGCTTATAAGCCTTAAGGACAGTCTCATCTGTGATAAGGCGTTCCCTGATATTTGTAGTATCGTGTAGTATCGTTTTTTTCTAGTGGTGACTTGTTGGAACCATTTTCAATAGTCCAACGACTATACTGAGGAGCCATTAGAGGGTCTGCTAGACAGCTGCGTTATGCGGGTTGCATGCGAATCAGGCGAAATGCTATTCAGGTCGTTCGGATACTTTTGAGCACGACTGTACCTTCTCCTGGGAGTCAAGTATGGTTCTTCTGATGCACCAGTTGTAGTCTACAAGTTTCTTTCTTCCGATGCACCAGTTGTAGTTCACTGCACCAGTTGTAGTTCACTGTTAGCCTCACATCGACAAATAAACACAGAAATTGCGTTGCTATTAAATACTAATCGTTACATGCTGACTTCTCCCCAAGTGACTAATGCTCCTGTGATCAAATTTAGTATCTTCTCCTTGGATTCTTGTATCTCTCTTACGATGCACCAGTGGTAGTTTACTGTAACCCTGACACTCTCACATTGACAAATTATCACAGAATTTGCGTCGCTATTAAATGCTAATGTAGATATGCTGACTTCTCCCAATCTGAGCAATGCCACTCTGGCAAAAGTATGTTTCTTCTCCTGGGAGTAAAATATCTTTCTTCCGATGCCTCAGTGGTAGTTTACTGTAACCCACATACTCTCTCATTGACGAAGTAAAACAGAAATTGCGTCACTACTAACTACTAATGGATACATGCTGTCTTCTCCCCTAGTGAGTCATGTGGATGCAGTCAAAGTATGTATCTTCTCCCGGAAGTCAAGTATCTTGCTTCCGTTGCACCAATGGTAGTTTACTGTAACTCTCACATGTTCACATCGATGAAGTAACTCAGAAATTGCGTCCCTAATAAATACTATTGGATACATGCCGACTTGAATTTTCCTGGCAGATTAAAATCGTGTGCCGCACTGAGACTCGACCGTGGGACCTTTGCCTTCCGCGGGCAAGTGCTCTAACAACTGAGCTACCCAAGCACGTCTCACGCCCTCTCCCCACAGCTTTATTTCTGCCAGTACCTCGTCTCCCACCTTCCAATCTTCATAGAAGCTCTCCTGCAAACCCTGCAGAACTAGCACTCCTGGCTTAGCCACAGCCTGGGGATTGTTTCTAGAATTAAATTTTCAGTCTACAGCAGAGTTTGCGCTGATATGAAACTTCCTGGTCGAGCACTTGCCCACGAAGAGCAAAGGTCCTAATTTCGAGTCTCGGTCCAGCACACAGTTTTGGTCTGCCATGTAGTTTCATATCAGCGTACACTCCGTTGTAGAATGAAAACTTCATTTTAAGAACATTCTGACTTCTCCCCAAGTGAGTAATGCAGCTGCGATCAATATATGTAACTTCTCCTGCGAGTTAATTATATTTCTTGCGGTGCACCAGTGGCTGTTTACTGTAACACGCACACCCTCACATTGACGAATTAACACAGAATTTTCGTCGCTATTAATTCCTAATGCATACATGCTGACTTCTCTCCAAGTGAGTAATGTGGCTGTGTAAAGTATGTATCTTCTCCTTGGATTCAAGTATCTTTCTTCTGATGTACCAGTAGTAGTTTACTGTAGCCCTCACACCCTCACATTTGTGAAATAACACAGAAAGTTTGTCACTATTAAATACTAATGGATATATGTTGACTTCTCAAGTGAGTAATGCGGCTGCAGTCAAAGTATGTATCTTCTCTTGGGAGTCAGCCAGCCGGAGTGGGCGTGCGGTTCTAGGCGCTGCAGTCTGGAGCCGAGCGACCGCTATGGTCGCAGGTTCGAATCCTGCCTCGGGCGGTGATGTCCTTAGGTTAGTTAGGTTTAATTAGTTCTAAGCTCTAGGCGACTGATGACCTCAGAAGTTAAGTCGCATAGTGCTCAGAGCCATCTGAACCATTTTTTCTTGGGAGTCAAGTATCTTTCTACCAATGCACCAGTGGTAGTTTACTGTAACCCTCACACCCTCACATTGCCGAATTAACACAGAAATTGCGTCGCTATTAAATACTAATGGATATATGCTGACTTTCTCCCAAGTGAGTAATACGGCTGCGGTCAATGTATGTATCTTCTCCTGGGAGTCAAGTATCTTTCTCCCGATGCACCAGTGGTACTCTGCTGTAGTAGTAGAGCAACCCATGTGCCACCCCACGTTCCATTGTTGCCAGATGTAGTCAAGATGGCAGCTATGGTGTCGTGGACTTGGCAACAGCACAAGACATCATCCAATATGGTGGATTTTGGCGGGAAATTTGAATTTTGGTGGGATGATGGGCCAATTGGGCTACCTTCACTAACCTAACCCTCGAGAAAGAAATTGGTGGGAAATTGTCATACAGGAAGCGGAGCAAATGCAGTGCTGTATTACATGTCCTGATCATTGCATTTGGGCTTGGTGGTTCCATCTGAGCTACATTTACAATCAATTTTAGAAAACAGAACGAGATGTTATGTCATGATCGTTTATATAGATCTGACCTCAAATCGATGGAACTGCGAAAAGTGACTACGCATATATCGACCAAATATAGAGCCTAATGCGGTGAAGTTGAGGAAGTACTTTGCTATCTTCTGGTTCACAATGAACAATTAGTATATCGGACCAAGTATGCTGCAACAGGAGGAATCCCGGAAAACGTGGACATCAAAACGAAGAGGATAAGAGAGGCAGTCAATTTTTTTCCCATTGAGGCTGCATTATACTGTACGTCTATTGAGGTAACAGTTATTTCGAATGCATCAGTCACGTGGCATAGCTTGCGTTCTGCTTGTATACAGTTACATGTTCCGCATGTGTTTTAAAGCACTGTCTAGTTCCGTTCGTTAACTGTATACCCGTTGGTTATCAGAGGACTTCCATCTCATGTGTGAAGAAAGTTGACACACTCCTTTAAAGGAGCTTTCATTTATACAATCACCCCTGTAATATCTTGGGTGTAAAATCGGTACTTCAGGGTCATAAGTAACTTAACGGTAAGAGCTTGTGATGTGCTGCAATGCCTGTGTACGTATTTGCCTGACTGATGTGCTGTTTACAGAGTTAGTGACGGAATGACTTGTAATTTTCACATGTCGGACGCTGCTGCTTTGCATGTATCTGTTTCCTTGTAGGATATATCCCCCACTATAGTGCGCATCATTTACGATGGCGGCCGAGGTTAGGTTCATTCTGCGCATCTGACGTCACAAAACACAGTCAGCCAATGTACAGAGAATGACGTTACCAGAGCACGATTGCAGTGCAGAGCACGGACGAGTGTCTTCAGTTTTGGAAACGTTCAGTCATAAATAAAGTAATTGAACAAAAGCAATGTCTTGATAGCAGACTTTCTTTTATAGAAAGTTTGGAAAAAGCATTCTTTATACCAATTGCTTCATATTCTATTAAGTAATTAAACCAAACAAGCAATAAGCCTCTTAATTCAGGTGATAGCAAGGAAAGGTGATTGTATCATTCTCACGAACCGCTTTTCCGCACTAAAGAACAGCGGTAATTGTTTATTTCCTATTTTACTTCGACTAAAAGTAATTCACAGTCATACCAACAGTGTTTGTCGGTATTTTGTGTGATATTTTTGAGTCCTTCAGGAGTTTTGTTGAGCGACGTGCTGTGTTAGAGTAATGGCTAAGGATTTGGCTGCTCAGCGTAAGGTTCTGAGTTCAAACTTTGTTCTGTGCTTAATATTTTCTTTATTTAAAATCAATATCGAAGTGCCTTACTTCACGAATTTTATTCGTTTGAATGTAATTTTTTGAAATTTCTAGTGCTTTGTCTCTTCATTATAATCATAATAAGTTTTCTAATTTTGTCCTCCAATATTTCTTTTCACAGCAATTAAAAAGAATGAAAAGGCACTTATACAATATTCATGTTATCTGTTTTGTTTGTGTATCTTCACTTCCACAGTCACTGTTTTACTATTTATACTGAGATATATTCTTTTGCGACAGTATTAAAAGTATTATTTAGAGCAGAATTTCGGCTCGTATGTTGCCGAGCTACTGCTTGTCTAACGCAATTCTTTGCTTCGCTGCTTTGGCAACATCATATTCAATCTTTTCGTCGTCTGATCTATGTTTTGGCAAGTGTTTTCTGTCCGTTGTGATAAATACAAATTGTTTGCGCACTTCGTCTCACTGACAATATATTTTAGTTTCTATTTTTTATTACATCCACAATTCATTGTGTAGTTCGCCAACTTTGTTTTAATCAGAACGTTTTAGAAAAAACTGAAATGACTCTGGTATAAATAAAAGTTTTATTACAGTCGCTAAAGATGGAATATTTCCCAATTTATAAACACTGTTTATGTTATAAAGGGTGTTAATTTAAACTGGGGACGTTGAAATCTCTTGAAAACGACAAACAGAGCCAAAAGAAATCCTAATGAAAATTAGTTCCTCTCGGAAGGGGACATCAAATTATAACAAATTTGACCACAAATTCGTCGGATTTGGTAGCATTGGATGTCCCCCTCGGAGACAAACAAATTTTAGTTATAAATTTGTTCGATCCAATGTGTAGATTTCCGGATATTTCAATGTCTCCAATTAAAATGAACACTGTATAGTTGGAACCATGAATGAGTGCGGTCGATTTAAGGCTCGTTCTAGGCACCTGACGTCACACATCCGCTGACAGCCAATGAATGATCAGCAGTTTTCTGAGCGGTCTGCTGTGAATGTCTTGGCGAGTGCGAGTGTTAAGTGTGATTGTAGTTATTATTTGGTGAATTTTTATCGCATTTGTTGCAAGTTGTCGTGGCTGATGATGGTGGTAAGCGACAAACTCTCCATAAACAGGTGAGGGACATAATTTAGAGGATACATGCTTTTTTCAAGCGCGAAGCAGAAAATGGTGGACCTCTCACAGACGTTGCCAGATCTCAGGAATGCACTGCAGAAGCTACAGGCGTTAGCTTGAGAACCGTTCAGCGGATTGCCAATGAAGGAAAATGATCTACGGAGACCTGTGGAAGCGCACTTGTCAGATCGCCAGGGAAACATCGCACCCGTGAGAAGACTGTAGCCAATTTAGATAATTTCGACAAAGATGTTCTAAAACGAGAAGTGCTCAACATGTACAACACAAGCGAATTTCCAACTGTAAAAAAATCACTGTGAAAATGCGTGAAACCATACATTTTAAAGGTAGTGTGACTTCAATGAATAGAATACTTAAAAACATGGTAATCAAATATGTATATACAAATGACGGAAGAAAGTTTTTAATGAAACGTAGTGATATCGCTGCTTCAAGGGCACAGTTGTTAAGACGCATTATTGAAGTAAGAAAATTCCGGGAATAAGAACATTTTTTTCTTGAACGAAACATGGGTAAACCAAAATCACACAAGGAAATCGTGTTGAAAAATGAGTGATAGTTCGGGTGGGTTTAAAGTACCAGTTGGTAAAGGTGGACGAATAATTGTGCTTCACGCTGGTTATGCTTCCGGATTCATTCCAGAAAGCAAATTAATGTTCCGGGTAAAAAAGAGCAATTCAGGGGATTATCGTTCCGAAATGAACTCAGAGACATTTAAATTGTGCTTTAGGAATCAGTTTCTCCCTTACTTGCCTGCAAACTCGGTGATTGTAATGTACAATGCGAATTATCACTCCGTTGTTGTTGACGAGACACCCACAACAAGTACAAAAAAAGCCGATATCATGTTGTGACTTGCAAGTAAAAATATACCACGTACAGCCAACCAAACTCGTGCTGAAATGTTGAATCTTTTAGCGTTCCATAAGCCTCGCACAAAAGTTTATGAAATCGATTGTATTGGGACCATGGACACATAGTTTTGCGTTTACCACCGTATCATTGTCAATACAATCCGATACAGTTAATCTGGGCACAAGTGAAAGGTTATGTCACAGAACGAAAAGTGACACTTAAAAATGCCGATACAGAAAGGCTTTTACACGAAGCACTTGACAGAATTACTCCTTCAGCATTGGTTGAATGTGTTCGGCATGCACAAAGGCTACAGGAGGAGGACATGGACAGGGAAATTGTAATTGGCAACTGCTTGAACCCATCGTCATCACTCTACGACCTGATGATTCGGACTGCGACACTGACTACAGCGATGCAGATGACAAAATGGGTCTGAGCACTATAGGACTTAACATCTATGGTCATCAGTCCCCTAGAACGTAGAACTACTTAAACCTAAGTAACCTAAGGACATCACACAACACCCAGTCATCACGAGGCAGAGAAAATCCCTGACCCTGCCGGGAATCGAACCCGGGAACCCGGGCGTGGGAAGCGAAAACGCTACCACACGACCACGAGCTGCGGACATGCAAATGACAATCGCAGCGACTGACAACGAAAGGTAAGGCACATACACAATAATACTCATGTTCTCTTTTTTGGGTTCCACAGTCCCAGTTTTCCAATGGTATTGAAATATATTACTCTTCTCCAACTGTAATTAGCGTCTCATTTAGACCTGACGCGTTTGTCTCTTTTGAAGCATCTTCAGTGGACAGCATCTTGTCTCCTCCATTGCCAAGTCACCTTTCGTAGTTTTGTGCTGCGGTAACACAATATTCAACGTTTGTGTCGGCTGATCTATGTTTTAGCAAATAAATGCTGTTTGTGTGTGCCACACACAAAAATTATATTTGACATAGTTGATGCAACTCCACTGATACACGATATATTCAACTCCTAATGTTTTTGTAAGTCCACAGTTTTGTTTAATGCCTTTTGTCTACTTCGTTTTGATTGATTGAAGTGCTTTATAATAAAGCCAAATGCGCCCGATGTAAATAAAACTTTTATTAGAACGCGAAAGACGGAATATTTCTCAGTATTACATACGACACCTATCTGGTACTTAAATTAAATGAGATGTTGTTATACAGTAAATTTTATATGAAATTTAGGTATATTGTCCACATTTCATCCTCAACATTGCAGCAACTAAAATCGACCATACGGAAAGTATACGCTATGGAATTTTAGCTCTGCAAACTCTTCAAAATTTCGTGCGATGGTTTACTACATTTATTGCTGCACAATAACTGCATTGAACATCGAAACAAAATTAAGTCATTTATGGGCTGAATGTATCAGTGAAGAAGATGCGTAAAAATCAAATTTTTGGGCCAAATAGTTTTTGTGAAATCGAATGATAAGTGTGTCAAAGCAGTCGGAACAACATGTGTCTGCACAGGCGAGCAGTGCAGTGATGACAAAATCGCGCACAGCGCGGAATGCAATGAGCACATCTCTGTAGCAGCGAAAGGGTTAATGCGACGGTGGTGGCTTTACTTCATAAACTGCGCCCCCCCCCTCCTCCCCATCCCCTCTAAACGTAAGTTGGCGAACTATACAGGGTGATTCAAAAAGAATACCACAACTTTAGGAATTTAAAACTCTGCAACGACAAAAGGCAGAGCTAAGCACTATCTGTCGGCGAATTAAGGGAGCTATAAAGTTTCATTTAGTTGTACATTTGTTCGCTTGAGGCGCTGTTGACTAGGCGTCAGCGTCAGTTGATGCTAAGATGGCGACCGCTCAACAGAAAGCTTTTTGTGTTATTGAGTACTGCAGAAGTGAATCGACGACAGTTGTTCAGCGTGCATTTCGAACGAAGTATGGTGTTAAACCTCCTGATAGGTGGTGTATTAAATGTTGGTATAAACAGTTTACAGAGAATGGGTCTTTGTGAAATGGGAAAAGTTCTGGACGGCCGAGAACGAGTGATGAAAATGTAGCACGCATCCAGCAAGCATTTGTTCGCAGCCCAGGAAAATCGACTCGCAGAGCTAGCAGAGAGCTGCAAATTCCACAATTTCAGCAGGATGGAGCGCCACCACATTCGCACTTATCTGTCCGTAACTACCTGAACGTCAACTACCCGCGGTGATGGATCGGCCGCGAGGCAGCCCGTGACAGAGCACTTCATCACTGGCCTCCAAGAAGCCTTGATCTTACCCCCTGCGATTTTTTCTTATGGGGGTATGTTAAGGATATGGTGTTTCGGCCACCTCTCCCAGCCACCATTGATGATTTGAAACGAGAAATAACAGCAGCTATCCAAACTGTTACGCCTGATATGCTACAGAGAGTGTGGAACGAGTTGGAGTATCAGGTTGATATTGCTCGTGTGTCTGGAGGGGGCCATATTGAACATCTCTGAACTTGTTTTTGAGTGAAAAAAAAACCTTTTTAAATACTCTTTGTAATGATATATAACAGAAGGTTATATTATGTTTCTTTCATTAAATACACATTTTTAAAGTTGTGGTATTCTTTTTGAATCACCCTGTACTATAATATGGTGCTGCTTCTTTTGGCGCGTGCGTCGTTTGCCACTGGCAACGCAGCAATCTCCCGCGTCTGGGCGGGCATGTTCGAGCCGCCAAGATAAAAGAATTGAACTATAGTAACTATCATTTTATGTAGGCCTTATGCAGGCATTGTATAATTTCTGAAACGTGACCGGATGTGAACAGTGGACACTATACGTCTCCGCAAAGCTATATTGCGCTCGTATCATGGAAAGCAAATGTTTTACCATTCGATAAGATAGTACAGCGTAGAGAAAGTTTGAAGAAGGGTGTATGTCTGATAGGGGGGAAAGGTTTTCGATCTAACATTATAGCCAGTTTTTAAGTGCACAACGTTGTAGTCTTAGGAGAGAGTGTGTTTATGTTCTCTATCTTACCAATACCTTCCAAGTACAAAAATGGGTTCAAATGGCTCTGAGCACTATGGGACTTAACATCTCAGGTCATCAGTCCCCTAGAACTTAGAACTACTTAAACCTAACTAACCTAAGGGCATCACACACATCCACGCCCGAGGCAGGATTCGAACCTGCGACCGTAGCGGTCACGTGGTTCCAGACTGAAGCGCCTAGAACCGCTCGGACACCAGCGACCGCCCTTCCCAGTACAGATCCTAGACTCTAGAACATGGCTTCCCAACCTGTGGTCCGCGGACCCCTTAGGGGTCCGCCGGCTCTTTCTAGGGGGTCCGCGGCCACCTTTCACCAAATCGTGTAAAATAATGAGTAAAATTATTGAATAAAAATGTGAAAATCTAATTCATCACTGTTTTTTTTCGTGTGAAAAACAAGTATATTTTTACTTCAAGTCGTATCCCCAAGCAGCCTTTGCGGTTCCTAAGTCAGAACGTATACGCAGTTTAGCGCCGGAGAATGCGGCTTCTCTGATCGACTGTTTCGCAACAATACGGGGGTCGTTTGTGCCCCGGCTCACGGCGCTAGATGCACTGAAACCTTTTACGCATGCGCGGAGCGAGCTTTGTCGACCAATCACAGCGCTCGTTGGCACGTTTGCGGCCCCAGGCATCATTACATGTTAAACTTGCTTTGTCAGTGCACTACCTATTTCATAAGTCGATTTTTGACCGGTTTATTACTTCTAACATGGATCGGTGGCTGAAGTCAGGATCATTGAAGGAGGGTGCAGTTTCTCCAACGCCTTCAGAACAAGGGAAGTTTCCAGTTCAAATGAATGAGTTGATTGCTCTTGGAGCAAGAAAGCTCCATCGTGTGAAATTTCAACTACCAAGTAATTTTAATCAGGCTATAGTGTGTTGAACAAAGGGAGTAAATCCACTAGTAAGTGTCAGGATACAGTGGGAATTCAAATTGGGTCATTAATTTCAAGTTGTTTTCATTCATCTCTAAAGCCGGGCGCGGTGGACTAGCGGTTCTCGGCGCTCAGTCCGGAGCCGCGCGACTGCTACGGACGCAGGTTCGAATCCTGCCTCGGGCGTCGATGTGTGCGATGTCCTTAGGTTAGTTAGGTTTAAGTTCTAGGGGACTGATGCCAACAGATGTTAAGTCCCATAGTGCTCAGAGCCATTTGAGCCATTCATCTCTAAACCAAAGACTATTGATACTTCGGGGGGGGGGGGGGGGGGGTCATTGGGAACATGGCACTTCCATTAAGAAGCTTTCAGTTCCCATGGGTTTCGCTCTGAAATTTAAAGTTACTGTGCTCCTGACTGACTAGGAGGTCCGCCATGGATTTTTGACTGAACAAGGGGTCCGCCAGCTGAAAATGTTGGGAAGCCATGCTCTAGAACAATAATTTAGAGTTGGTAGTTTCGTTGATTTAGGTAAAATTGTGTCCAGCTCAATTCATCTAGAACTCCATTGCGTATAAAAATAAGTCTTTTCTTGTTCTTCTTAACTGTTTGCTATTACATTACGTCACTTTGAAATCTGTTACTATACATCGATAAGGAGTGCTAAGCTCCTCGACATGGTAACATCTCGAGAAATCTCGTGCACTTGGATGGGTTGGGACTTGGAGAGCTATATTCATTCACGTAGCGCGGAGTGTAGCGCTCTTCTTCTGATCGCCTGGAGATTAATTCTCTAACGGCGCTGCAGGGTGTGTTGGTCAATGACTGTGTGAGGTTGGGCTTTTACCCTAAGACGGGGAGAATGCTCTGTAACTCCCGTACGCTGAGAGATAGATCGTAAATTAAACACTATGCTAGAACTGTTACAAATATGTAGAGCGTTGTCTGATGTACTTTGATCATGTATGTGTTCGAGAATTAACAATGAATGCACGTACTGCACAGTAATCTAACCACATTCGCAGTCATACTCGCAATGTGATGTAAAAGGGGCGGTTTACCTGTGATGCTGAAATTGGGGGGGAGGGGGGCATGCTGTCACATCAATGGCCGGTGCAAAACTTAGTGTCAAATTCGTCTCACTATCAAGTCTGTTGCGTAATATTACAGTACATCGAGGGTGCCTTTTCCATCATATCCACGCATCGGTTACTACATAATGATTGAGTGACATAGTTTGTTTGAGTTGGGGGGGGGGGGGGGGAGTTTTGTGGGTAGGGGACAACTGCCTGCCTGGAGGGCTGCACGCTGTGCTATTCTGGGAAGCATTGCGAAATCCCTCTCTCTCTCTCTCTCTCTCTCTCTCTCTCTCTCTCTCTCTCCCCAAGTTGGACCCCCAACGCAGCTTTGCGTCATCACGTGAGTAATGGCGTCTATTTGAGTTCTATATCGGATGAAGTTATTTCAGCTTTTATAGTTGTTAATTTTTGGTTGCTGGGAGGGGGGGGGGGGTAGAGAATAACGATGGTAGGATGTTGGGCTTTTAGATTTGAATGGACGTGGATCTGTAGTACTTGAATGTAGTTTGGGAACGCACCACAAAGCGCGCATTTCCACCGAATGGTCAAAACACGGTCCTGTCGCAGTAACTCAGTTCGCTCTGTTTCTAGACGGACTGCAGAAGGTGGTGGGTATGGCTTTGTCCGACTTCTGATCAGTTACGACTTAAAATGGCATGATCACATGTGCAAAGCTGTGGAAATGGAAGCACTTGCAAGATGTCTAGGGACTGACTAAGACCATGTTGGATTGTTACTGTAGCAGATAGGCTCGAGAAAGGTGACTCGTTTCGGGATATGAGAGTGCGTGAAATATGACTGATATGTGGGTGTGAGGCTAGGCAAGTATGTGCTTGAATGGAGAGACCTAATTACAAATGATGGATATAATTTCTAACATATAGAGTAAGACTGGAGGTCTGAGAAGATAGTGTACATTTTTCCCCCTTAGGACCTCAATCAACACATCATCTACTACTACTGTTTGTGCTCCTCGTCAAGCAGTCATCGCCCATAACTCAGTGGATATATCGTGGAACGTCTGATATGGTCTAGAGACAGAATGCGATGGAAGTAGTATGGAATTACACGTTTGAGAGAGTCGAAAATACCTCTTACATACCACGTTCCTTAGCGGAATCACTTACAAAGTTCATTGATTTCATGACTTGGTTGAATCGTATTCGTACGATCACTGCCACGCTATTTGCACGGAAAACACCACCTCATTCGTAGGTAATGTCGTACAGCGATTTGTAAAGCGGATATAGCATTTAACATGGATACTTGTGTGTATCTGTAGAACGAAGAGCGCTTGTGATAGTAACATGCCGTAGCTGTGGGGATAGAGTTTTTTGCTTTAACATCCGGCCGATTACGCCTATGACATTGTGGTACGACTCGCAAGAAGAATGCAACACACATGCACACGAATAGTTGATTTTGAGTCAGTATTATTTCGTATGGTAGGCAAACACTTGTTCAGGAAATATATAATTTTTTCGGGTGCTATATAGGTATTAAAGATAAGTGCACTGTTTCTGTAAAATGTGTATATATTGTATTGCAAAGTTAGTCTGGCTTACATTGTTTACAATGTCTATATATTACATTGTAAAGTTATTATGGTTTATGTTATGGCCTGACCAGAGAGGATGACTGTGTGTCCTATCGTGAGGGATGTATAGATTGAGCACATCGATAAAGACTAGGGTATGAGAGAAAGTTTGTAGGTGGAAAATTATAAGCGCTATAGATAATGAAGCACAGTCGTCAATAGGAGACATTACGTGTACAATGATCGGTGTCAGAGTGTAGCAGAAATGGTGATATTTAATTGTAGTTACATTGGTAAATATATTCCAGGCTTCGAATATTCTTGTCGGTCTGGTATGTATTTGATAAGGTGTAGACGATTTTGCTAGTTTAACTGTCAAAGCAATTTCGCGATCTGTGTAAATTAACCGCTGGAAGTCCGAGAAAGAATAGAAGGACGGTGCTTCGATACCTGCGGCATAAGTAATTCGGCGTGTTAACTCGGTAAGAGCGAATCAGGATGCTCGATTAATTGACATCGTTTGTGCTGTGGCATAGGAGTCTCTACATAGCGGTGAGAACATTTGCGTATGTTTAGAGCAGGAAGGCTATCACGTTACGTCCGGGAGAAAGATTGGATTCGGCGATATTTTGGTAAACAGGTTTTGTTAGGGTAAGTATTTCCGTTCATACAAGTTGAGGCATGAAGAAGGCAAGCCTTAAATTTTTTTTTTTTTTTTTTTTTTTTTTTTTTTTTTTTTTTTTTTTTTTTTTTTTTTGCAAAACGATGTGATGTAAGAATGAGATTGGGAAGGTCGTTAGATCAGTTTGTAATTACGTGCGTGCACTTGGCGTTGTTGCGTCGGTCACGCTGGGGGGCGGGTACGTGCGGTTGAGCACGTGTGTCAACAGGCTGTGTGTTCATACCGTTGTCCGGTGGCGGCCTAGCTGTGGCTGCCTCACTTCGCTGTGGAGCGTCAGTCAGTCGTCACTTATGGTCCGTTAGAATCGCTAAGAGAGAGAGAGAGGGGGGGGGGAGCAGGTTCTACTATTGTGGAATGGAATTCTGCAGCGTCTTGGCCGGACCGCAGTTAGAGTGAGGGCTTAGAGGAACGCCGAACGCGGGCGGCTCTGCTTGTAGTGTGCGCTGTGTAAATAGACGCCCACTCATTAATGGCGCCTACATACAACTTTGGCCTGAGTTCGGCTGCAGCTCGCGGCTGCGCTCCTGCCCGATCACATCAGCACGTGTGTGTAGGTGCACAACGTATTTGGGTGGGAATTTTCTCAGGTGTTACATATGAATGGGAGGTGCTGCCACCTCATGTTTGTGGAGGCCGAGTAGGGGCTGTGCGCTGTTTGAGGCTATTTGAACGTAAGTGTATTGCATTATTTACGAGCGGTTCACATGTTTGTAGGCTGTGCGATGCGTTATTTTTGACGGTTTACAATCGGCAAGCGTGTGTGTAGAGCATTATAAATGAGTTATGTAGGAGTTGTTTGCAGGTCTGTATGCTGTGGCACATATCAGTGCATGTGTTCTGTGATAGATATACTCCGTCCCTAAATAAAGTACATTCGTTCCTCCATCCGTGGGCCTAGTGCAGGCTGAGTCCTTTTACCAGAAACACGTAGGAAGAGGTTGCGTGCTGGAGGCTTACGTTAGTGATGGTGAGCTTCGTTTGCAAGAATTTTCTTAGGTTGGTAGCGGAAGCGCAAGTGACCTTTCTTTACCGACAGAATTCAAACTCGGCGCCGGTTTCTGGGAATGGATTGCGGTCTGGACATTGTAAAGTAGTTGAAATTACATAGTTGAACGCCTTTTCATTCTTATATGAAATTCTACATTGAATTATTTAATACTATTAAAACTGAAATGCAATTAAGTACTTAGGTAATTGATATCGTAGATGCTCGATGTGGGTGTTAGCATATTTACAGAAGACTATGTCCAGCACGTGTATGGAGGGGGCGGCCGAGGGTGTGTGACGTAAGCGGTCGACCGCCCGCAGGAGCGACGGCCCGGCGCGTGTCCGGTTATAATGCGCGCGCGAGACAGAGAGAAGACGATCTTGAGTCAGTTAACTTAGCGAGAGCGTTCTTCGTCGAGCAAGCCACGTGGTGAACCGGCGGTTGCGTGACATCAGGGCAGATTCCACTCTCCGGCAAACAACTTTGGCACCGTCCTACCGAGGGCTGTGACGTGGGCGGCCTCTGGACAGTGGCGTGTGCGCTGGATACCACTGACCGATGGCGCCAGGGGAAGCCCCCTCTGCTGGCGACGGTTGGAACTAAGTCAGTTGGAGTCCGGACCTAGTGGCGAGCGCACTGGGTGTCGCCATCTCGAAGATGTGTACTAAGCCTGTTGGAGCCTAAGAGATGACGGTACTCTTTGTAATAGAGTTCAGTCCTTTTCCCGCCCAATCGACACTAGGTGACTTAGGTTAGTACAAGTGTACTTTATTTGACGTAACTTTCATATCTTAGCAGCGAAAACATAAGTGACCGCCAAAATTCAAACTTGGCGAGAATTCGTAGGATGAAGTGGACTTAGGTTGGTGGATGTGACCCAATTGGCCTATTTCAGACCATTTTTTCGTAGGTGTGACCGATTATCGTGTTCGAAACTTGCGACCAATTTTTTTAATGGACGGCTTGGTTAGTGGACGTTGCCCAATTGACTTATCTTCTCTCAATATTCAAACTTCGCGACTAAATCCGACATCTTGAATGATGTCCTCTGCTGGTGGCTGTGTGTACTAAGCCAGTTGGACTTCAGACCTCGCGGCGAACACACCCGCATGATATTGTTTAAATAATAATAAAGACAAGTCCGGTTTTCCCGCCATTATCGTGCTGGAATTTGAAATTCCCGCCATTTTTCTTGGGGAGGGGGTTAGGTTAGTGGAGGTAGGCCAAGTGTACAATCTTACACCACGTGGTGGATCCACTGGGTGCATCCATCTCGATTGACGTCACTGTCGCCATCTTGGATGACGTCACAGTGGCGCTCTCTGGTGGCGACGATATGTAGTAAGTCAGTTGGAGTTCAGACCTCGTGGTGAATGCACTGTGTTTCGCCATTGTGGATTATGACACAGACGAGAGCGCCCTCTGCTTGTGGCGATCTGTACTGAGTTGGAGTCCTGAACTTGCAGTGAACACAGCAGCATGGAATTGCTTAAATAAAATCTTACATCCAAGTCCTTTACCTACGAATCCTTAGTAGGTGGTGGCAGTCTGGTGACAGGTTAGTAAAGTGTCTTTCCTTTCGCGCCGTTTTTGTTAGCTTAGTACACATATGGGAATTAAATTTTGTATACCGCAAAAATTAAAAGTTGGTGCCAGTCCGTAGGAAGAGGTGGAGGTTGGGTGACTTAGATTAGTGGAGGTAGGCTAAGGGAACTATTTTCCAGCGATTTTCTTTGCTTAGTAGAGATAAGAGCAGTGTGGTGCATTATCATGTTGGAGTTTGAACTTCCCACCATTTTATAGGGAGTGGGAGTTAGTGAACGTAGCACAATTGACATTCTTCCTGCCATTTTCGTGGTGTGACGCAGTATCTTGTTGGAATTTGAATTTCCCGCCAATTTTTTTCTGGAGATTTAGGTTAGTGGAGGTAGCCCAACTGACCTATCTTCCCGCAAAAACTCAAACTTCCCCCCAAAATGCGCCATCTTGGATGATGTCGTGCACTGTTGCCAAGTCTACACGCTGCCATCTTGGAAGACGTCATCGCCACCATCTTGGACACATCTGGCAACAATGGAAAGTGGGGTGTCACACAGGTTGCTCCACTACTTACTGTAACCCTGACACCCTCACATTGACGATTTATTACAGAAATTGCGTCGCTATTAAATACCAAGGGATCCATGTCGTCTTATAACCAAGAGAGTAAAGCTGCTACTTTCAAGGTATGGATCTTTTCGTGGCAGTCAATTGTATTTTGTCAGTTGCACCACTGCTAGTTTACTGTATCCCTCGAAGCCGCACATAGACGATTTAACATGAAATTGCAACACTATTGAATACTAAAATGTCCATGACATCTACGTTATGGAGTAACGCAGCTATGGCCAATGTATAGATCTTCTCCTGTGAGGCAAGGTTCACTTTCCGATTCAGAATGGCTCTGAGTACTGTGGGACTTAACTTCTGAGGTCATCAGACCCCTATAACTCAGAACTACGTAAACCTAACTAACCTAAGGACATCACACACATCCGTGCCCGAGGCAGGATTCGAACTGCGACCGTAGCGGTCGCGCGGTTCCAGACTGTAGCGCCTAGAACCGATCGGCCACTCCGGCCGGCTTTCCGATGCACCACTCCTACTTTACTGTATCCCTCGCAGCCACACATTAACGAATTAAGACAAAAATTGCGTCGCTATTACATACTAGATGATCCATGCCGACTACTCCCCAAGCAAGTATCATGGCTAGGGTCGACATATAGATCTTCTCCTAGGAGTCAAGTAACTCTTTTCCGATGCACCACTTCCAGTTTACTATACCCCTTTCACAGCCACATTGATGAATTAACACAGGAAATGCTTCGCTATTTATGCCAATTTCTCCCAAAATCGAGCAACGTGGCTACAGTGGACGTATCGATCTTCCCGTAGGAGTCTAGTATGTGTTTTCCGATACATCACTGCCAGTTTACTGTATTCCTTGCGCCGTCACATTGATGAATTAACATAGAAATAGCTTCACTATTAAATACTGAAGGATCCATGCCGATTTCTGCCCAAGCAAGTATCGTGGCTATGGTCAACGTATGTATCTTCTCCTAGGAATCAAGTATCTTTTTTTCGTTGCATCATTGCCATATTACTATAACCCACGCACCCTCACGATGACGAATTAACAGTGAAATATTGTCGCTGTTAAATAACACAGGATCCATGCCGATTTTTCCCCAAGAGATTGACGTGGCTACAATCAATATATGGATCTTATCCTAGGAGTCAAGTATCTGTTATCCGACGCACCATTGCCTATTTAGTGTACCCACGCAGCCTCACATTGTATATTAAAACTGAAATTGCGTCGGTATTAAATACTAAAGGATCCATGCAGACTTCTCCCTAATTGAGTGGCGCATCTACGGTGAACATATGGATCTTCTTCTGGGAGTCACGTATCTTTTTTCCGACAAACTGCTGCCAGTCTACCGCATCCCTCGCACCCTCACTTTGATGAATTAACACAGAATATCGGTGACTATGAAATACGGACGGATCCATTCCAACTTCTCCCCAAAAGACTAACGCGTCTATTGTCAACATTTGGATATTCCCCTGGGAGTCAAGTATGTATTTTCCGATCGCCATTACCCTTTTACTCTTTCCCACGCACCATCACATAGACCATTTAACACAGAAATTGCGTCGCTATTAAATACCAAGTGATAAATGCAGACTTCTCCCCAATCGAGTAACGTGGCTACGGTCAACTTAAGGATCTAGTCCTGGGAATCAAGTATATTTTTTCGGATGCACCACTGCTAGTTTACTGTGACCCCCGCACCGTAAGATACACGATTTAACACAGAATCTGCGTCGCTATTAAATATAGAAGAATCCATGCCTGTGTCTCCCCAAGTGAGTAACGCGGCTACTGTCAACTTAAGGATCTACCCCTGGGAGTCAAGTACATTTTTCCGATGCACCACCGCCAGTCTACTGTAACCCTCACACCCCTATATTGGCCATTCAACAAAGAACTGCGGAGGTATTAAATATTAAAGGATTCATGCTGGCATACCCCCAAGCACGTCAACGTATGGAAGTTCTCCTACGAGCCAAGTAGCTTTTATATGATGCAGCACTGCCAGTTTACTGCATCCCACGAAAAATCACATTCACGAATTAACGCAGAAATTGTGTCGCTATTAAATACTCTTCCCAAGAGAGTAATACTTCTACGGTCAACGTTTAGAACTTCTCCTGGGAGTGAATATTCTTTTTTCCGCTGCACCACTGCGAGTTTACTGTATCCCTCGCACCCTCACACTGACGAATTAACACAGAAATTGCGTCGGTATTCAGTACTAAGGGATCCATGCCGAATTCTCTTTGTGCGAGTAACGTGGCTATGGTCAACAAATGGATCTGCTTCTGGGAGTCAAGAATCTTTTTCCGATACATCACTGCCAGTTTACAATATCACTCGCACACACACAGTTACGAATTAACACATAAATTTCGCCGCTGTTCTGCTACTGGCCATTAATATTGCTACACCAAGAAGAAATGCAGATGATAAACAGGTATTCATTGGACAAATATATTATACTAGAACTGACATGTGATTACATTTTCACGCAATTTTGGTGCATAGATCCTGAGAAAACAGGACCCAGAACAACCACCTCTGGTCGTAATAACGGCCTTGATACGCCTGGGCATTGAGTCAAACAGAGCTTGGATGGCGTGTGCAGGTAAAGCTGCCCATGCAGCTTCAACACGATACCACAGTTCATCAAGAGTAGTGACTGGCGTATTGTGACGAGTCAGTTTCTCGGCCACCAATTGACCAGACGTTTTCAGTTGGTGAGAGATCTGGAGAATGTGCGGGCCAGGGCAGCAGTCGAATATTTTCTGAATCCAGAAAGGCCCGTACAGGACCTGCAAGATCCGGTCGTGCATTATCCTGCTGAAATGTAGCGTTTCGCAGGGATCGAATGAAGGGTAGTGCCACGGGTCGTAACACATCTGCAATGTAGCGTCCACTGTTCAAAGCGTCGTCAATGCGAACAAGAGGTGACCGAGACGTGTAGCCAATGGCACCCATACCATCACGCCGGGTGATACGCCAATATGGCGATGACGAATACACGCTTCCAATGTGCGTTCACCGCGATGTCGCCAAACACGGATGCGACCATCATGATGCTGTAAACAGGACCTGGATTCATCCGAAAAAATGAAGTTTTGCCATTCGTGCACCCAGGTTCGTCGTTGAGTACACCATCGCAGGCGCTCCTGTCTGTGATACAGTGTCAAGGGTAACCGCAGCCATGGTCCTCCGATCTGACAGTCCATGTTGCTGCAAACGTTGTCGAACTGTTCGTGCAGATGGTTGTTGTCTTGCAAACGTCCCCATCTGTTGACTCAGGGATCGAGACGTGGCTGCACGATCCGTTACAGCCATGCGGATAAGATGCCTGTCATCTCGACTGCCAGTGATACGAGGCCGTTGGGATCCAGCACGACGTTCCGTATTACCCTCCTGAACCCACCGATTCCATATTCTGCTAACAGTCATTGGAATCCGACCAACGCGAGCAGCAATGTCGCGATGCGATAAACCACAGTAGCGATAGGCTACAATCCGATCTTTATCAAAGTCGGAAACGTGATGGAACGCTTTTCTCCTACTTACACGAGGCATCACAACAAAGTTTCACCAGGCAACGTCGGTCAACTGCTGTTTGTGTATGAGAAATCGGTTGGAAACTTTCGTCATGTCAGCACGTTGTAGGTGTCGCCACCGGCGGCAACCTAGTGTGAATGCTCTGAGAAGCTAATCATTTACATATCGTAGCATCTTCTTCCTGTCAGTTAAATTTCGCGTCTGTAGCACGTCATCTTCGTGGTGTAGCAATTTTAATGGCCAGTTGTTTAAATAGTAAGGAATCCATGTTGGCGTATCACCAAGCAATTAACGCGGCTACGGTCTACATACGGATCTTCTCCTGGGAGTCAAGTACCTCTTTTCCGATGCACCACTGCTAGTTTACTGTATCCCTCGCATCCTCACATTGACGATTCAACACAGAAATTGGGGCGCTGTTAAATACTAAATGATCCATGCCGACCTCTCCCCAAGCGAGTAATGCGGCTGCAGTCAACATATGGATCATCTCCTAGGAGTCAAGTATCTTTTTTCCGATGAACCACTATTAGTTTACTTTATCCCGCGCGCCCTCAGATTGGCGAATTAACACAGAAACTGCATCACTATTAAAGCCGACTTATCCCCAAGCAAATTAACCCGGCTACAGCCAACATATGGTTCATCTCCCGGGAGTCAAGTAGCTCTTTCCGATGCACCACTGCTAGTTTACTGTATCCCTCGCATCCTCATACTGACGATTTAACACAGAAATTGGGTCGCTATTAAATATAAAAGATCCATGCCAACTTCTCCCCAATCGAGTAGCGCGGCTATCGTCAACGACTGTATCTTCTTCTGGGTGTCAAGAACCTTTTTCCGATGCACCACTTGTGATCCATATAATGTAGAAATGAATTTCAGTTTGCTATAATTAAACGTTTAATGAAAAAACTGCCGAATAAAACTCTTCAGTATTTATGTAGTCAGTTCGTCAGTCATGTTTCATTAAGTGTCAGATTATTAGATCTGCATGGAACAATTTCAGTTATATGTTGATAAATTATATAGAACAGTGTGTCATATAGTTACTGGTTTGCCCTCTTTGCAGCCGTGCTCAAAGCAACCTGCAGTCTACTACGTTAACTAAAATGAGGGAATTTTACGGGTGCCTCACAACTCTGGTACAGAAATCCGGAGGACTGGGAAGGTGCCTGACAACTGAGTGCTAGAAATGAACAGGACTGAGATCATAAAGTTTTATGATGAGAGTAGTAATGTAAGTCGGGTCAATAACATTTTTATTTTATATTGTACAGTAAGTAATAATTGATACACTAAAACATTTTTCCCTTAGGTCGATAGCCCGCCATGTACATCGAATAGTGAAGGCCCAGATATCACAATTGATGTAAGTAAAAGGCTCAGTTGAGGTAATGTTCATGACCTTCTACACAAACACGTTTATCCCAACTTGCAAATACAGAGATTAACTCTTAACCTCCCAGCATTACTTTTCTTGATAACAGTAGCCATTAATGAAATTAAACTAACTTAAACAGTCCTCTTGAACACTAACGCCATTTCTCATTACAGAATCTGGATGTGGTGGTGGTTGACGGCAGTGCTGGATTTGAGGCGCCCAGTACTCCAGTGGCTTCTGGTGCATGTTCCAATACACCAGAAATTCGGAAGAAGAGAAACGGTGATAGTAATCCCTTACTAAATACAGTACTGGAGAACTTCAGCTCAAAATTAATCGAAAAGGCATCAGCCCATCCACATGATGCTTTGGGGTACTTCATTGTGGAAGAGTTGGCCAGAATAAGAAATCCAACGATTGTGAGAGACACAAAACATAAGTCACTGAAAATTATAATGGAAGCTCAAATAATGAATGATAATTGTTGAATTATATGCATTGAGTGTTTATTAATTTGAAAATACATTAACATTCAAAAATTGAAGTTCTTAATTGACTCCAATTGCCAAAGGACAAAACCAATCGTATTAAAATATTCACAGTATCTGTCCCGGATTTTCTTTGCTTGCCTCGCAGTTCTGTTTCCATTCTGTTAGTGTATGTTACACCACAGAGCACCAGCACGCCATGACTCTTCCTCCATCGTACAAGACTCCGTGTTTTCCACGTCTCTGGTTGACATATATGTGCTATCTGCTTCATCAATCAAAAAATTATGTAAAATGCAAAGTGTATCTGTAATTGATTCCACTTTGTCTACAGCCAGTTTAATAGTTGTCAGTAATATTCGGAAACGGTTGCTCAGAATACCAAAGGCATTTTCAACAGCTCATCTTGCCCTTGATAATCTGTAATTGAAAACCTTTTTGTGAGTTTCATTTTTACAGTCTTGATGTATGACTGGAGTCTGAAAGCGTCATCTGCCACAACAACATATGGAACAGATAGGTTGCTGTTTTTAGCACTTTTTATTGTGGAACTTGCAACCAATTTTCCCTTAGTGCAGAGCTTATTTTACTTTGCTGAAAGACTCCTCCATCGCTTACTCGCCCATTGCACCCAATGTCAGTAAGAGAAAACCGATACTTAGCATCAACGCCTGCTTGTAATACAATGCTATTAAATTTTTTGTAATTATAATAAAGTCAGCCAGCTGATCTCGGTGCAGCAAATGCAACATGTTTCCCATCCATTGCACCTGTGAATAAAACTAAGATCTTAGCAGCAGAGATGATTTGTCGATTTTGTTTAAGTAGACATTACTTGGAGACAGTTATAATAAACTACATAAAATGTAAATTCCTTGGTAAGTAACATACCTAAGCAATTTGGGAACTGCCACAGTTCGTCAAACATGTTGGCAATCACCTGCCATTCTCTTTCTGTTGTTGGAGCCTACGGGATGATGACGGCAGTGAGACATTGATGACACTGTTTTCACAGTAATTATGGAGGAGTATGGTTTTGGTGGGATGATACTTCAACTACAGCTTCAAAGAACACACTTACCTTCAAATATTTATCTTTCAGTACTTCCTGAATTGCTGTGCATACTTGCACAACAATATGCTAAATACTCGACACACATATTCTGTGCAAGAATGCCAAACTCTTGTAACTTTCCCCTGTTGCCAAGAACCTGAGTGTAACAGCAAGCCTGTAAATACATATATATTTATTTACACATTCACACATCAAGTTCAATAGATCCAATCCACAATGACTGAAGACATGTACAAGAGGCAGAAGCAATATGTGCTCGCTGCTTCTCTATTCTATACTAGTAACAAAATGATGACTAGCATCAATCTACTCAGTTCTGGTAATTATTTCTAGATTACGTATGTGTGTTACAATAAAACACCTTCTTTGAGAAAGACAACTGCTTCATTACTCAGCTGCTGCTGTATAATACCTCACACAAACCAATATAAGCTGTCTATATACAGGCAAAGTAAGGCTGCACCCTAATACAAACATTACTGTTATGCAGAAATTACATTCTTGGGTCCCAGTATTCAAGTATCTTAGAGTGGATAATGAGACATTCATTTCCTTCATATGTAAACATATTGAATTTTCAGTTTCCTGCTGGATGTCTACTGGTAACTTGCTAGATGCTACTACATTAGAATGTAAAACTCCACTCTGTTACCTTTAGTATTGTGGCTGTGAATTACTGAGTTCAAACTAAATACTATTTGGCATTATTATTATTGGCATGTAAGAATCCCTATGTCCTTGAAACTTCAGCAAGATGTTCAATTAGCAATTTTCTAATATACCGTTACTGCACACTTCTGTAAAATGGTTACATATCCACCATGCTGGTAACATCTCAGTTAATTACCCATCTAATGCCTACAAACTTAACATTTGGACCTTATAAATTGCATTCCCTATTAATCACTACTTCTGGTACCTGTTAAGTCATTTTGATACGTTTGTAATTGCATATTAAGGTTTAAGGTGTTGGCTGTGAACCAGCTGTAGGCCTTTATTATTCTGCTGGTTGTCTCCAGTATTGGACATTTTATCAGTACAGTAATGCCATCAGAAAACGTTACAGTTTTTGAAGTCACATGTTTCTTATAAATCGTTTATGTAGACCAAGAACAGGTGTCAGCTAAGAACTAAGCTTAGCAGCACAGCATATTAATATTTTCCCACTGTCAATTTATTCTTATTCCCATTTTATTTACTAGCCTCCATTTTCCAGTGTTAAGATGTGGGGGAGACCACTAATCCCATACCATATTACTTTCCCCAGCAGAATTTTATAATCTACATAATCAAAGGCCTTTACAAGATCACAAAAAATGCCTTTAGATTTGTTATTTAGTTTTACAACAATTTAGTTTATGAGATTATTGCATGCTCAGTAGAGAAGCCTTTTCAGAAGCCAAATGGAGCTGTTACAAGGTTATGCAGAAGACTTATCTACATTGATGGTTGCAGAATGAATAGTGATATATATACAAATTATGTAACAGTACTGCAGTTAGGAGTAATCAAATATTCAAAGGACAAATGCAATCTAAATTAGCACTCAAAATCCCACTGTATACATCAATGTGAAAAGTTGCCTGAATAGGGTGTTATCTGGAAAACATAACGGCTGCTTGGAGGTGATTTATTAGAATTACAAACGAGTGGGCCAAAATGAAAATACTAACAGTGCTAGAGTACTGCAATTTTTCTATGTAAACAGTAAATAATGTAGCATAAAAGTGCTCTTCAACAGCTTAATGATCCATTATGAAGGGCACATAAACATTCCGTTTGGTCTTAGTAAAAGTTAATATGTGCAACTGGTATGCATTCAAATACGTTTCTCCAGTTATGTTTACAGTGCCACTAATTTTACCCTATTGATGAACGAAACTTTGTTGGTATTCTCAAACTCTAAATGACAAACTACTTGTAGTATTCTTGAAGAAATCGCCACAAAGTAAATTCAGGCAGTACACACACAAAAATTGTGATCCTAACAGTATGGTAGATTGCAGTACATACGATCTTACCTTCGACTGGAGAAATTGATTCCCTCATGACGGTGTCTCTGTGACGAATGTTATCGCTGATGAACGACTACAATTTGTCGTAACATGACTTGTCCATGCGTACAAAATTGCGGAATTCATTTGGTTCCTCTGGTTCCAGTTCGTTCATCAGCATGATGTAAATACCCCTCCCTTCTTCACGTCTCTGCAGCCAATGTCGAACCCAACAACCTCTTTTTTTGCCTCTTCTGTCCTTTTCCTCTTCCAGTGCAGCGATTGCTATCGTCGCTGTAGCGATTTCTAGCAGATTCCTATCCATTGCTGTATTTTCAGAACATAGTTGCGCACGGTTCAATGCAGATCATAACTTCACAGATTGCAGTGCATTTGATATAAATGCACCTCCACAAATAAATTAGATATAGCTTTAGAATTGAGATATGACAATCAACAACGAAATACAAGCAGCTTCGAAATGCGTGACAGATACGGCTACCAAACTGCACAGCAAGGAACATAGAATAAAAACTGCACAGCAGACAGCACTAATCCGTGTAATTTTGCCCGCCGATGGTATAAACGAAAACGACCATTCGAAAAAAGTGTATCCGAGTACCGCCAGGGGCGCTGCAGTAGACACACTCGCCCGAGTAGACGAGACGCACAAGAAAGTCGTTCGTGCAAAAGGGCTTTTAGTTTAATTCTTCAGTTGTGCTAAACCCGTTACGTATGATCACACCTCTTACTGAGATCATTACGACAGCAATTTAAACACAGTCTATAACCACAGTCTAATATAACAGTCGCGACACTTCGCCTAGATTTTGTTGCCTACAGCGCCAGCAGCGCCCCAAGCGGGTGGTAGGTTACACTGTGAGTTCGGCGCGATCGTGAAAGAGAAGAGTGGTTGTTTATTTTGATTTATACAATGGGTTTTGCTGGCGGGAGCGTTTGTAGCGCAGTAAATTGCACCAACAACAGGAAGAAGACACCACAGCTGTCTTTTTTTAGGTTTCCTAAGGATCCTGAGAGGTATATACCATCATGTTACTAAACTGTATCGTCAGGATTCACTTGCAAACTATATGTGTATAAATGATGAATGTTTCGTTTTAGGAGCAGAAAATGGCTTGTTAATAGCAGACGAGAAGACCTCATGAAGAAAGACCCAGTGTACCTGTATAATAATATTAGGTTTTGTTCGCTACATTTCGAACAAAACCAGTTCATGAACGCAGACAACAACAAACTCGTGTGGAATGCAGTACCCACACTGTTTGACGATGAAGAGGAATCTGCCACAAAGATTCGACAGTCAATCTAAAGCAGTAAAACAGTCCTATGACACAGAAGCAGCCGGTTCAACTCTCCATGTATCAGTGCCAGATTCGTGTGAATCGTCAACACAGACTTGCTTTGACGATGAAGTGATTAGATTAAGTGCAGCTGTTCGTGTCTTACAAAAGCGTGTAAAGAGTCAGAATGTGCAAATCGCTAGACTTCGAGCGAAACTATTATGGGACAAGGAAAGTGCCTACAGACAGCGACAGAAACTGTATCAGAAGGAGCAAGTGAACAAGGACAAACGAATGTTAAAGACTATAGGATCCCGATATTTAAAAAAAGATGCCCTTGACTTGTTGTTAAGCCAGATTAGCATGCCATTGAAAGAGAAACGTGCTGCAAGATGGAAAGACGAAAATAAGCTGTTTGCTCTAAATTTATTATATTACAGCACTCAGGCATACAGGTTTTTGTTAGAATGTTTTATGCTTCCATCAGTGTGTACATTACAAAGGTATGTGGAAGGCATACAAATAAAATGTGGGATAAGTGACAATATATTCCATCTTTTAAAGCAAAAGGTTCAACATTTTTCTGATAATGATAAACT
This sequence comes from Schistocerca americana, assembly GCF_021461395.2. NCBI lineage: Eukaryota > Metazoa > Arthropoda > Insecta > Orthoptera > Acrididae > Schistocerca > Schistocerca americana. Next base: position 594,301,853 of record NC_060124.1, on the reverse strand, counting down.
TGTGAGTATGTCATTGGATGAAATGTCTCTAATGGCAAATTTGACATATGACAGCACTTCTGACACTGTTATTGGTTTTGAGGACTTGGGGTTTACACGCACAGCTAAAATTGCCAACAGTGTGTTGGTGATAATGATTAGTGGCATTTTTTCATGTTTCAAACAACCATTGCTGTACTGTTTTTGCAAAGGAACAGTGGGAGCTATGCATTTGACTGCTATATTTTATGAAGTAGTCAAAAGACTTAAGGAAATTGGCTTGGTTGGAAAGACCTGTGTGACTGATCAGGATTCAAATTTTGTGGACTGGAGAAAGAGACTGGGAATTACACAAGACAATCAAAGTTTGGTATATGAGGAGCAGAAGATCTATTTCTTCTATGACACCCCAAAGTTGTTTAAGAGCATCAGAAACAACCTATTTAGGCATGACATAATTCATACATCAAATGATGGTTTGGTTGGTACTGCTTCTTGGAAGGACATTTCTCAGCTCTATTCAAATGACTTGCACAGGAAATACAAGTTAGCTCCCAAGCTAACTAAAAAAGTTGTCGAACTGCCAGCTTTTTCAAAAATGAAAATGGGTACTGCAGTTCGTGTGTTAAGCCACACAGTGGCAGCTGGTATTGACACACTTGTATTTTGTGGTAGTATGCCATTATCTGCAACTGGCACTTCAGACTTTTGTCAGAAAGTTAATGACATTTTTGATATCTTTAATACATACAGTGTGAAAGGGTCTGTGCATTTAAGGAACCGTATTAGGAGTGATTCAGAGCATCTGGATGTTCTACATGTGATAAATCCATGGATTCACTCTTGGAATTTGTAGGCTCTGATAGAAAAGATTACTCCCTGAGGATAAAATGTGCAAAGGGGCTTCTAAGCAATATATGTCCTTTGGAAATGCTTGCTGCCGAGGTACTGACTGGAACAAAATTGTACTTATTCTCACGTAAAATTAACCAAGACACATTGAAAAACTTTTTTTCAACTATAAGGCAGAGAGGTGGTTTTTGCAGCAACCCATCTCCAAGGCAGTTTTGTGCTGCATTTAACAACTGTACACTAAGCAAACTGATAAATTCTTCTAATGTGGCAAGCAGTAATTGTGAAGGAATTGACTGGGGTCAGGCAATACTGGACATGAAATCTGCTCAAACATTAAAGGTCTCACAGTTATTATGCAGTAGTGACACAAGTTCTGCAACAAAGCTACCAAATGTGGAAGTTCCAGCAGACCTTGGAGAACAAAACAGTATGAGATATGTGTTTGGTTACATACTGAAGAAACTTTTTTCTTTACATAATTGTGTCAAGTGCAGGAATCTACTTGTAGACAACAGCCAAGACTTAGATGCAAATGACAAATTTTATTGCCATTTCAAAAGTTACGAAGACAATTTTGGAAGCTTGGTTATTTGCAGTGAAAATATTTGTTTATTTTTGAGGGATTGTGAAAATCAGATGGCTTCAGTTTTTGATGATCATTCTCACAAGAAAAACTGTGGTGAATTATATGTAAACTTGTTGATGGCTGTCCCAAGTTTTCCTCCTGGATATTGTGAAGAAACTAAGCTGCTGTTAATCGAGATATTTGTTAAAGTGAGACTCGTTTACTGGCTCAAATATTGGAATCAAGACTTAGTTTCTAACAACAAGAAAGCAAATAAGAAACTGAAGAAGTTGGCTCATTTGGGCTGCTGATTTCTTTGGTACGTATTTCGTTCACTTCTGCTGTTAGTCACTTAATTTTCCTTGGTTCTTTTGTGTGATGACATTATTTTGTCAGCACTTTGCGCACTGATGGATTGATTGAAAATTATTCAAATATTTGGTTTTTCGTGAAATGTAGTGTAATCAGCTCATTATAATGTTTTTAGCATATTTCTCCCACTATTTTGCAGTTGCTTGTCTCACTTAGAATAATACACTCCTGGAAATGGAAAAAAGAACACATTGACACCGGTGTGTCAGACCCACCATACTTGCTCCGGACACTGCGAGAGGGCTGTACAAGCAATGATCACACGCACGGCACAGCGGACACACCATGAACCGCGGTGTTGGCCGTCGAATGGCGCTAGCTGCGCAGCATTTGTGCACCGCCGCCGTCAGTGTCAGCCAGTTTGCCGTGGCATATGGAGCTCCATCGCAGTCTTTAACACTGGTAGCGTGCCGCGACAGCGTGGACGTGAACCGTATGTGCAGTTGACGGACTTTGAGCGAGGGCGTATAGTGGGCATGCGGGAGGCCGGGTGGACGTACCGCCGAATTGCTCAACACGTGGGGCGTGAGGTCTCCACAGTACATCGATGTTGTCGCCAGTGGTCGGCGGAAGGTGCACGTGCCCGTCGACCTGGGATCGGACCGCAGCGACGCACAGATGCACACCAAGACCGTAGGATCCTACGCAGTGCCGTAGGGGACCGCACCGCCACTTCCCAGCAAATTAGGGACACTGTTGCTCCTGGGGTATCGGCGAGGACCATTCGCAACCGTCTCCATGAAGCTGGGCTACGGTCCCGCACACCGTTAGGCCGTCTTCCGCTCACGCCCCAACATCGTGCAGCCCGCCTCCAGTGGTGTCGCGACAGGCGTGAATGGAGGGACGAATTGAGACGTGTCGTCTTCAGCGATGAGAGTCGCTTCTGCCTTGGTGCCAATGATGGTCGTATGTGTGTTTGGCGCCGTGCAGGTGAGCGCCACAATCAGGACTGCATACGACCGAGGCACACAGGGCCAACACCCGGCATCATGGTGTGGGGAGCGATCTCCTACACTGGCCGTACACCACTGGTGATCGTCGAGGGGACACTGAATAGTGCACGGTACATCCAAACCGTCATCGAACCCGTCGTTCTACCATTCCTAGACCGGCAAGGGAACTTGCTGTTCCAACAGGACAATGCACGTCCGCATGTATCCCGTGCCACCCAACGTGCTCTAGAAGGTGTAAGTCAACTACCCTGTCCAGCAAGATCTCCGGATCTGTCCCCCATTGAGCATGTTTGGGACTGGATGAAGCGTCGTCTCACGCGGTCTGCACGTCCAGCACGAACGCTGGTCCAACTGAGGCGCCAGGTGGAAATGGCATGGCAAGCCGTTCCACAGGACTACATCCAGCATCTCTACGATCGTCTCCATGGGAGAATAGCAGCCTGCATTGCTGCGAAAGGTGGATATACACTGTAGTAGTGCCGACATTGTGCATGCTCTGTTGCCTGTGTCTATGTGCCTGTGGTTCTGTCAGTGTGATCATGTGATGTATCTGACCCCAGGAATGTATCAATAAAGTTTCCCCTTCCTGGGACAATGAATTCACGGTGTTCTTATTTCAATTTCCAGGAGTGTATAAAGATGAAGGTCGTACTTGTGGCAACAGGCGAAAATGACAAACGCAGTAGGCCTACAGAACGATAAACGAGCTGTCGATCGTTTTTGCATGTAGAGGTACATGCCTGTGCTTCTTACATGTGAATCTGTGTGTTTATATTCTTTTGATATCAACGTGGTAAGTCTGTCCAATGCCACAAGTGCTTCTTCACGAATGTGTTGTAGCTTGCCACTCTATTCATGATTTTTGTCCGTACTTGCGCTTATTTTATCATTTTTAGAAACATATATGCCTTCTGGTACCACACAAACCCTTGGAGGCAAGAAAATAACTCAAATAATACGGAAATTAAGTAGGAAATGGATGCAAACAAACATTATGCATACGACGCGTCTGACGTTCACCTTACCTGCCACTTGGAGCGCTAGTGTCGCTCCATCTGTCAAACGGCAACAACTTTTACAGCAGTGAGTGTCGCGACTGTTATATTATACTGTGCTATAACTATGTGAAATGTTGAAAATCAAATTTTTTGTTGTAAGACGTCAGTTTTATGCGGTTTTTCAGACCAGACATACAAAGGAGAGACGTGGCGTAGAATGCCATCGCTCCTCTCGCCTTTTGAAACCCATGAAGTATGCTATCCCTCAGCACCGAATGCCCACCATGCATTCAATGGAATGTTATGAAAGCATAATTTCGAATTTGGGACTACGTTATTAAAGTATCCTGGGAGATTCGTCTGACATAAAATCCTATTAGTGTGGACAGTGGCCATCAATTCGACGGCATAGTGGATGGAATGATAATATTACGGCTTTACACTGCACTTCACTAGACGATAGGGGAGTCTGCGTTAAGACCGTGGCTTGCTTTTCTGTATGCTGCTCTTCGGCCGTGGTACTGTGGATATGCTTTGATGCTCCAACACGACATAAAAGTTCGACACGGAAGGACTGAACGGCTGCTATTACACCAATTGAGGTAAGATGGTTCTGGTAATATCAACTCTATACTAAGTTGCTTATCCATGGGGTTGCTCTGTTCCCCTCTGTTTCTATGCGTGAACTTAAATCAGTGTCACAATCAGACACTAAAGGGCTATTGATCGCTTATCAAGAATTTCCTGATTAAGTCATCAGTAAAAGTCGAAAATAGTCCCCAGGACACCCGGTATCAATTACAGGTTATTTAACAGACATGTCATTTTCGGTAATTTACGTAATTATTAACCGACTTCTAAAATTCAAAATGCTGTCCTAAAGTAGTGTGGGTACAATCTTACGTTAAAGGTTCAGCATAATTTCTCAAGAACGAGAGTTGTAAAACGTGTATACTTCTTGAGCCGCCGAAATTAACCAAACTATACTCATCTTGTATTTGACAATGAGAGCACTTTGAGACTTCCAACAAACTCATAATTTCAAACGTACGTGAAACTTATCCTCCCTATGGCCCTTCATAAAGTAGGAAAAAGAGTTTTACATGTATTAAAGTTTTAGGATCCGGTTTTTTGTTGTTGCCGTCTTCTGTCCAAAGACTGGTTTGATGCAGCTCTCCATGCTACTCTCCCCTATGCGAGCTTCTTCATCTCCGAATAACTACTGCAACCTACATCTTTCTGAATCTGTTGGTCTCCCTCTACGATTTTTATCCTCCACAGTTCCCTTCCAATACTACATTGGTGATCCCTTGATGTTCCAGAAAGTGTCCTATCAATCAATCCCTTCTTTTAGTCAAATTATGCCACAAATTTCTTTTCTCCCAAATTCTGTTCGATACCTCCTCTTTAGCTACGTGATCTACCCATCTAATCTTCAGCATACTTCCGTAGCACCACATTGCAAAAGCTTTTATTCTCTTCTTGTTTAAACTGTTTATAATCCAAGTTTCACTTCCATTCTTTGCTAAACTCCAGACAAATAACTTCAGGAAACACTTCCTAACACTTAAGTCTATATTTGAAGTTTGCAAATTTCTCTGCATCACTAATGCTTTTTTTTTTGCCATTGCCAGTATACATTCTATAAGTTATCTACTTCGACCATAATCAGGTATTTTGTTGTCTAGATAACAAAACTGATCCACTACTTTCAGTCTCGTGTTCCTAATCTAATTCTATCAGTATCACCTCATTTAATTCCTCTAAATGTCCGCCCGTGGTAGCTGAGTGGTCAGTGTGACGGAATGTCATAGCTAACGGCCTGGGTTCGATTCCCGGCTGGGTCGGAGATTTTCTCTGCTCAGGGGCTGGGTGTTGTGCTGCCCTTATCATCATCATTTCATCCCCATCGACACGTAAGACGCTGAGTTGGCGTCACCTCGAAAGACTTCCACCAGGCGAACGGTCTACCCGACGGGAGGCCCTAGCCACACGGCATTTCCATATTCCATTCATCTAAATTCCATTATCCTTCTTTCATTTTCATTAATGTGCATCTTTTATCTTCCTTTGAAGACACTGTCCATTCCGTTCAACTGATCTTCCAAACCTTTGCTGTCTCTGACAGAATTACATTGTCATCGGGAAACCTCGAAGTTTTTATTTCTTCTCCCTGGACTTTAACTCCTTCTCCACATTTTTCTTTGGTTTCATTTACTGCTTGCTCAATGTACAGATTGAGTAACGTAGAGGACAGGCTACAATCTTAGTGACAAAAAATAAAAACACCTGCAGCCGTCCTTATGATTTTAATTTATTTTGTTGCTACCAGTTTCAACGCTTCATTGCGTCAACTTCAGGCTGTCTTCGATGCGGTACAAAATAAATTAAAATCATAAGGACGGCTGTAGGTGTTTTTATTTTTTTTGTCCCGATAGTAAACAGCTGTCGTCCCAGAGACGTGCTGCTAAAAGGATGAACATACAAAAGGCTACACTCTTGTTTCACTCCCTTCTCAACCACTCTTCCCTTTCATGCCCCTCAACTATTAAAACTGCAGTCTGGTTTCTATACAAGTTGTAAATAGGCCTCCACTGACTGTATTTTATCCCCGCTACCTTCAGAATTTCGAAGAGAATATTCCAGTCGACACTGTCAAAAGCTTTCCCTAAGTATACAGATGCTATAAATGTAGGTTTGCCGCCCGCATCTCGTGGTCGTGCGGTAGCGTTCTCGCTTCCCACGCCCGGGTTCCCGGGTTCGATTCCCGGCGGGGTCAGGGATTTTCTCTGCCTCGTGATGGTTGGGTGTTGTGTGCTGTCCTTAGGTTAGTTAGGTTTAAGTAGTTCTAAGTTCTAGGGGACTTATGACCACAGCAGTTGAGTCCCATAGTGCTCAGAGCCATTTTTTTTGTAGGTTTGCCTTTCCTTGAATTATATTCTAAAATACGTCATAGGGTAAGTATTGCCTCGTGTGTACCTACATTTCTCCGAAGTTGAAACTGATCTTTCCCAAGGTGGTCTTCTACCAGGTTTTTCATTCTTCTGTAAAAATTCGTGTTAGTATTTTGTAGCCATGATCAGTTATGAGATTACAATTCATTATTTATTTACTACTGACTCTATTCACAACATATTTTGCAGGCAGTATCCACATATATACCACTACACGGACCTGCAACAGCATATCGTTGTACGACGCATAGTTAAAGTGATATGACGTCATATACACTGAGATGGGTGAACAACTAGCTTAACGTATTGTTGTGTACATAGTTCCACGTAGTCAGCGCGTACACAACTTTCCCAATAGAGCGCGCCCCGCTAAGCACAACAGCGCAGGAGCAGCGCTCGTCCGTCTGCGCACTACGAGATGGCACTGTCTTAGAGACGGACCAAATTCTGCTTCCGCCGATCCGCGTATTAATATGTAACGCAGCCAATGAGATTGCTTCTAACGTAGAACCTTTTCTCCTAGCGGATCACACTCGCGCAGTGATACCTGATCGCTTGAGGTATTATAACGAGTGTACAGACCTCCGATTAGTCAGTCTGCATTAGTCTGTAGTCAAGTTTCAGTCTGCGACTAATAAGATTATCATATTCCTGTACATAGCCATGAAGAGAAATGTATAGACACTTTGTCAAGTATCAGATATATGTGAGAATAAGATTAACATACCAACACCAAAGGAACTTCAGATTGTCAATTGTAAATAGCATCCAGGACCAAGTTAAGTAATTTTTATGCTTCTTATTATTTTAATAAATGTGTGTGAAGATTAATCAAGTTCTGTTTGAAGTTGGTCACCGTCAATCTGCTACTCTAAGCGTGCAAGTGGCATTTCTATCGTCTGACCTAACGGCACAAGATAAACACGCCACGATAAGACCACGAGACATATTGCTGACACTCGCCTACTTCGCTACAGCCACAAGTCAAATAATCTGATGGTGTGTGTACCTAAGGTCTTACAGTACGCACACCACACGTATTAACTGATTTGTAAGGCAATCAGACGTTTCAAACTTTTATACATAAGGGAGTTCTATCTTGTGGCGAATCTGGAGTTGGGTGGGGGTGAGGGCGGGGGGGGGGGGGGGTTACAGATAATTTTCAAACAACCACGTATTGGGTAAAACGGCGCACTAAAAGCATCGTTTGCACTTTTATGCTGCACCTAAGTATGAACACAACTAAGATACTGCCTTTTATCACTCATGTAGACTCTTCCACTTAACGACTCGTTCTGCAAGGGAGGGAGGTTGGGTGAAATAGGCGGTGAAGTGTTTTATGGAAATATTTCATTGTGAAAGCATTTTTGAAGCTAATTCTATGAAAACTTGTATGTGACGTCTTGTTTGGAAATGAAAGAAAAAACGTGTTTCACTGTTTTTGGTAAACCATCTCCTAAGGGGGGTGAAATAGGGCCAGGCAGAGATTTTCTCTCTGCAGCGGAGTGTGCGCTGATATGAAACTTATTGGCAGATTAAAACTGTGTGCCGGACCGAGACTCGAACTCGGTACCTTTGCCCTTCGTGGGCAAGTGCTCTACAAGTTCTGCAAGGTTCGCAGGAGAGTTTCTGTGAAGTTTGGAATGCAGGAGACGAGGTACTGGCGGAATTGAGGCTGTGGGGAGGGGTCGCGTGCCGTGCTCGGGTGGCTCAGCTGGTTAGACTCGGCCAGTGCACATCGCGCGGTGACGGGCGGCAGCGCGGGCCAGTGTTTACGTCGCGTGCAGTGCTGAGGTGGAGAGCTGAGCAGCGTGTGCGGGCGCTGCTGGCGTTTGTTTCTGTATAACTGTTGTAAGTACGATGTCGACAATTAACAGAGCGATCAGCGTTCTGTGTGTTTTCGATCGCGCTGCCTTGCGACCGACGGCGTTCGAAATTCACGAGTGGATCTTTGAGGATTTGAAATTGCCTGAACATATAGTCGACACGTTCCAGTTGGACTCTGTGCAGTACTCGTTATTTGTCAAATTTATTTCGAGTGACACTTGTGACAAATTCGTTGAGGAGCATGCTGGCGTGAGACCATTTCGTCATAATGATGGCAGTATTAGTAATGTCCAAATCGTGCCTTCGGGATACGGAGTGAGAACCGTCAGGGTATTTAATGTACCACCCGAGTGCCCTAATGATTTGACTGCACGTACTCTGTCACAGTTATGTCAGTTACAAATGAAAAATGGTCGAGTGCATATCGCTACCAAGTTAACAGCGGGGTGCGAAGTGTACGTGTAGTCTTAAAAAGGAATATACCTTCGTATGCTGTCATTGGCGGCTGTCGCGCACAGGTAACTTACATTGGACAACCCCCTACCTGTTCGATCTGCCATTCGACAGAAGATCTGCGGATGAACTGCACACGTCGACGTCGGTTTCAACTTCCACGGGAACGTCTTGCAGACGGTAGTGAAAGGCTCGTTCCGCCATTGAGTGAGGTAGCCGCGGGGACTGTACCACAACCCCGGCAGCCGGAACATCTTAGCGAGGCGGAGGTGCCAGTTCAGGTGGAATGCAGTGCCAAAGACATTGGCGGTAGGACGGACGTCGATTCGGCCCCGCCATCCTCGCCGGGACAGTTCCCGCTGCAGCAGCGCTCCCGCCGGAACTCTCTGACGTCAGCCGCAGCCCCGCGTGGTGGCCAGCCGGGTGCGGCCACGTGACAGACGCAGCACACCGACAGCAGTGAGCCGTGGTGGCGGCAGGACGAGGAGGCGCAGCAGTGGCTGCCCTCGCGCAGGACCGTCACGCTGCGACCTTTCCACTCCCTGACCCGTTACTGGTTACGACATTTCGCCTCGTACTCCAGACGTTACCGACGAGCTCGGTTCGAAGCCGTCGAGAAGGACGGTCCCAACACTCAGAGCTCACTGTCCTCTGAGCCATCGTGTGCGACAGCCAAACCTACAACATTACCACACTTAACGTCAATGGGATTCAGAGTGCAGTGAAACTCCGTTCACTAACTGATTTCTTGTACGGTACCAGCGTTTGACATTGCCCTCCTACAGGAGGTAGTCACAGTCTTAGAAGTGCCCGGTTACGTTCTTATTGATAACATCAATCTCCAGGATGCTGTAGGCACTGCCATACTTCTGCGCGACGGTATACCCTTTACGGATGTGCAGCGGCTGCCTAGTGGTCGTGGCATTTCTCTTCGAGTGAATGGTGTGCAGATTGTTAACGTGTACGCCCCCTCAGGTAGCACTCATAAGAGAGATCGTTCAAATTTTTATAAAAAACGAGGTTCCCATTCTTCTTAGCGCTTATCGTGCACATCTCATCCTCGGTGGTGACTTCAATTGTGTGCTTAACGACAGAGACCAAACTCCTAACACAAACAGATGTATCGAACTTGAACATTTAATTCGTGCAGTGCGTCTTCACGATACCTGGGAACAACTGCACGGTGAATGGGTAGCGTACACCTTCGTAACCAGTCATTCTGCCAGTCGGCTGGATAGGATTTGTGTGTCCGATGCCCTCCAGCGACACACTGTGAACTATGACATAGCTCCTGTCAACATCTCCGGCCATTGTGCACATCATTGTTACCTTAACCTACAACGCCAACAAATTTACCGCGGGAAAGGCTACTGGAAATTGAATATCAGCCTTCTGCAGGATTCCCAACTTGAAGAGGAGGTGAACATAACGTGGCAACAGCTCCAGCGGCACCGACGTCGTTACGCTAGCGTTCTACAGTGGTGGATTCGGTGTGCTAAGTCTAAATTACGCCTCACCCTCATGAGCTACGCCCGACAAAAAAGGTTTTGGCAGAAACAGACTATGGAATTTTATTATCGCTGTTTGAGAGAACTGTACAGTCGCACTACCAATACTTCTCGCGATATCGATGTAAAGATCGAACGATATAAAGCGAAAATCACGGCGATAACACGCCAACGAATGCAAGGCATCATCGTGCGAGCCCACCCAAGGACGTTGCCGCCGAAGAACTGGCCTTTCAGTACCACATCCTGAGAACGACGAAACGGTGTAAAGCCATGTTGATTGAAGCCGTCGTTGATGACGCTGAGAATGCCATCATGAAGCAACGTGACATCATCTCGCACGTCTACGACTATTACAGTCAACTTTACAAGAAGCAATCCTTTGATGAACACTCGTGCGACCATATTCTTAGGACCTTGAGCTGTCGCTTGTCACAACAGGATAATGCAAATCTCGAATCTGTTTTCATAGAGGACGAAATCCGACTGGCGGTCCACAGTGCAAAGAAAGGGAAATCACCAGGACCCGACGGTCTCAGCGCTGAGTTTTACCAGCGATACTGGGACCTCCTCGGTCTGACACTCCTCCAGATAGCGAATGAACTCTGTCACCTGGAAGTAATACCCAAGGCATTTACGGAAGGTCTCATCTTGCCCTTACCGAAAAAAGGTAACAGCAGGAAGGTCGAACACATGCGACCCATCACACTCCTGAACGCCGATTTCAAAATCATCACCAGATCGATTAAGGTACGGATGCAAGGTTTTAGGCAGTTACCAGTACAGTGCAGTGCAAGGGCGAAGTGCAATCTCAGCTGCCTGCGATTTAAGGGACATAATTTGTTCATATGCTGAAACCAAAGGACAGGGCGCTCTGATCTTTCTAGATTTTGAGAAGGCTTATGACCGTGTACGTCACGACTTCCTCTTTAAAAGCATGAAGAAACTAGGATTTGGACCTCATCTCATAGAATTAATTCGCAAACTTACTACAAACGCCTCTTCACGGATTCTCATTAATGGCCATTTTACAAAAGAAGTTTCCATTGGGCAATCCATTCACCAAGGATGTCCTCTGTCAATGATTTTGTACGCCATTGCAGTGGAGCGGCTACTGAACAACATAGCGCATAGCGGGATCGGGCTGTCACTATCCCATGCATTGCGTATGCTGACGATATATGCATAACTGTGTCATTATCGCAACAACTTCTGTCAGCAGAAACTCTTTTACAAACATTCGCGTTTCTGTCAGAAGCAATTTGATTCCAGTGGATATTTAGTTGGTTTTGGGAAGGTTGTAGTCGTTTTATTTTAGCGTTTTTGTCGTTTGGTTTCGTGGCGTGTGTTTATTTTCATTTTGTCCACACCCAAAAACCCCCAATTTCCCCCCGCTTGTCCCGTTAGTTTCGTTATGTTTTTAGAGGAATATGTATTTGATGGTTTTTCGAACTATTGTTGTGTTTGATGTCATGTTTACTTAATGACGTCATAGTCGCGATATGCAAGTTTTCGTTTCCGCCATATTGGTGACGTCATTGGTCAAAGCAGACGGGTGGAATCGGACGTTTCCGATAACCCTGAGTTATTGTCACTTCAGGTGTATCTAAAAATGGTTAATTTACGGTTTTCAGCCCAGGAAATTCGTTACATGTTGAAATCTTGTCCTTTAAAGAAACGTCTGTTCTGGTTCGTGATACCAGTCCCCTGAAAGCAACGTTTTTATCGCTTCAGTGAAAGACCTACAAGCAGTCAGGTCAAACACGCAAAAAAAAAATACTTTCGGCTCATAGTCCAATGGCGAGAAACTTACAATGCTGGACAACAGGTACTGCCTCTTTCCGTTGCTGACAAGCATATTTTGGGTTTCTAGGAATATATAACTTTATTTATGAAATGCTACATTTGCATACCTCTTGAGTATGACATGGCATACCAATTAAAAACAGACCCAATAGAAATCTAAGTGAGTAGTATTTTACTAATTCGGTCCGATAGAGGTACGCTTGTGTACAGATACTCAGCTTTATTAAAACAGACTTTCGTTGGAAGGTTATCATGGATAGTTTTATTTCATTTCTTATAATACAGTGCACAATTTTCGTCGGGTTTCTGTTAGTGTTGTTTAAACAAAAGTAGACATGAGAGAGAAATTAATCATCAACGACATATGCGAATTATCTGATGTTATCTATAACAGTCTGACAATGCACACACTGTTTATTGATTACATGTGAAAACTTGTTCTGAGTTAAGGCTGTCAAACAAGGTTTGAAGAAGAATAAAATGCCAGTACCACACGACAGCTAATGTAGAAAATACTTTTATGACGTATTTTGACACGATGCGCTCTCCCCATACAAATGGCTCTGAGCACTATGGGACTTAACATCTTAGGTCATCAGTCTCCTAGAACTTAGAACTACTTAAACCTAACTAACCTAAGGACATCACACAACACCCAGCCATCACGAGGCAGAGAAAATCCCTGACCCCGCCGGGAATCGAACCCGGGAACCCGGGCGTGGGAAGCGAGAACGCTACCGCACGACTACGAGATGCGGGCCTCCCCATACATAATACAAATGTTTCGAGATGCATCTGCTGCCTGGCCGTCTATTAAACCTGAAAAGAACAAAATGTCGCAGTAGTTGGCCCTTTTTCCACATGCAACTATTTTGGGTTGACAAGTGAAGGGAATTATGTTCAAAGTTCCATTAGATTGATTTTACTTCGGTGATTACAAAATAGATTCGAATGTGTGAACTGGGTAGCCGAGGCAGCTAGTCCATGACGATTCGGTCAACGAAGTAAATGAATGTACTGAACATGCTGCAAACCACTACAGGGAGCCTGTGTGTCAGAATGCTCATCCAGTGTGGCGCAACGGCGTTACAATAGAAAAGTGAGCCATAGGGAAGAGGATTTGGTGGTCTGTTGGATTGCTGATAGATTCATGTACTCATGGTCCGGGTTCGATTCAAACTTTTGCCGATGATTTTTGATAGGGAGAGACAGATTCTATTATTTTCCGGCTGCGCCAAGTGAAGAAGGTATAATGGCATTGTGGTCTGAAATTCACATTAAACATGATATTCCTTCTCTACCAAGTAGACGTTAGGTTGAACCACAATAAAGTCAGGCGTGGCGACATGTAGAAACTCTTATCATCAGTAACCTTTCTTATACTAGTTATTTATTTCTAGTGACGAAACAAACGCTATGTAGTGTCTCAGGACACTTATACCATCTTTTATTTGAGCTTCTGCTTCCATCTTTTATTTGAGCTTCTGTATGTCGATAAAATTGGTTCTGAACTGTAAATGCAACTCAGACCGCCCTTAACGCAGAATTTGATCCCTTCGTGACAATACAGCTCGACTACAATTTGTTGTTTGTTCAAAACTGCAGACGTCTCAACATCTCCACATATTGCGCGCGAATGGGATCAATTCTTGGCCCGGCACTAAAGTGTTCATTATGTGTTATCAAACTCTAGCATGAGAACACCTATCTGCTGGTGGATAATAATTTTGATTTTTAATGTATTTTCATTCGTTGTCAACATTAACGATATCTGACGTTTTTGACTCCCAGTGAGACACAGAACTATTTGCGAGATCACTGTAAGTTCAAGGATGTTATTCCGAGCTGCTGGTGAAGAAAAATTCGGTAGCTCACGTCTCTCTGTGTGTAGTCAACAACGATAAGTGTGGGGTTCGATTACCAGTCAGCACTGAACTCTTCGTCATATTATTTCTAGTTCAAACATGCTCACATGTCGCTGCCGGGTGATAGGTGTCGGGTTGGAGTCCTGGGAAGAAAAAAATTAATGTTTCTTGTCGTCATTTCAGTTAAAACATCTTGCTACTGCCGAGAAAATCCGATATGTCACAGTTGATTGTGCTTCGATAACAATCCGATTAGGTTCTGGGTTCGAATCCCTGTCCAACACAAAGCTTTACCTCACGACATTTCAAGTAAGTTACTTGTGAAGAAGCAATATTTAACATCTCTCGTAGTTCGTTAGTAGGGACAATAGATTTTGGGTAGGAATTCGCGTCCGTAAAAATGTTTACGTTATGTAATTTAAAGTTGATATTTCCTGACTGATACTGTCTAAAATTGAGGTATGTCACTCTCTGTATGCCTAGTCAGGAATGACTGTTAGTTTCCGTCAGTCACGGAATCTTTGCTTAGTCTTCATGACCTGGGTTTGAATCCTTATGCAGAACGAGAAGGTTCGCCGTGTCATTTGAAGTTCATACATATTCTCAACTAGCAGCTCGTGAAAAACTTAAATTTTTAATGTCATTTTGTGTTAAATAATAAGTACGGTATGTTATTTTGAAGAGGAAATCATGAATACGACGAACTTACTACGTGCATTACGTATCTGACGTAATAATGAGAGTGGTAACATTTCAGGAATATCATTTATTGTAATAAATGTGAGCTGACAAGCCTTAAGGACAGTCTTATCTGTGATAAGGTGTTCCCTGATATTTGTAGTATCGTGGTATTACTTTACATCTTGAGTTACTGCGATACAGAGCAGTGTTTTATAATGGTGATTTGCTGGAACAATTTTTAATAGTCAAACGACTGTACCGAGGAGCGATTAGAGGACCAGCTAGACAGCTGCGTTATGAGGGTTGTATGCGAATCAGGCGAAATGCAATTCAGGTCGTTCGGATACTTTTGAGCAAGACTGTACATTATTATACCACAATCGCGTGACTCAATTCCAGCTGCATGTTGCCTAACTTACGGCTTCAAATGGGAACATAAATTTGATTTTCAATACTGAGTAATATCTGGCGTGCTTCTGGAGAAAATTTAAAATGCTGTCATAACCTGCTCATTAAGAGGCATGATCATATCGGACAAATTCAAGACAGTAAATGCAAGTATTCCTGGTAGAAACTGTGTATTCATCTTTTGGATCTGCAGCTCTTGTACTTTCTTTCCGCATTTGCAGTTAAATTGTAGGACATGGGTTCCGCCTTTTTGCAAACGCATTTTTTTTCTTTTTACCCAAACGTGTTTCAGCACCTCTGTGCCACTATCGGTGGGTGTTTGTTTATTGAAAACTGTAAAAAAGTGAAAATGTAGCACATTTTCTGACCATCCAATTACCATATCAACAGATTTAAGAATAGTGGAATCCAACCACAGCCTATACCACAAACTGACAACGGAAGAGAACGTCCACATACAGGAGGCAACAGCAAAACTGAAACAAGTTTTAAATGAAAACACTCCAGTTTGTAAAGGCACATTGTTTAACAAATGAACGCCAAAGGGGTTAAGAAATGCAACATAGTGCTCACCGCGTTTTGCGATGAAATGAAATATGCGTTTGTCCTTGCGGGGCAGGCCCGGCCGCCTTGGTGCAGGTCTTCTTACATTCGATGCCACATGGAGCAACCTGCACGCCGGATGGGGATGAAATGATGATGACGACAGCACAGCACCCAGTCTCTGAGCGGAGAAAATCACCGACCCGGGCCCGTAGGGCGGCAATCGTCACGCTCAACACTCAGCTATCGGGGCGGACCGCGTTTTGCGATGAAAAAGGGCGTTTGTAAAGAAAGATATTACATAAAGTACTTTAATGTGTGTGTGCAGTTTCCTCGGAACCCAAGAGGAGGAAGTTAGTCACAACAATGCACGAATAGTAACAAAGATATACGCAAAACATTTTGACACGCCAAAATCACGTTTTTTAAATCATGGCACGTGTTAACTCGTCGATTAAATTTACATTTACATGGTTTGCAGATGACGAGCAAGTAGTGCAAACACCATACAGTCGGTGCTGAAAAACCATACAGTGTAAAATCACGGTAAGAAGTAAAACGAACGAAAAACTTTCTCTCATCCTCACTTTGTTACATCAGTTATAACCTAAAACATTTCCACTTTTTACAGTTTTCAATGTACGAAAACCCGCTGATGGTGGCACAGATGTGCTGAAACATGTTTTGATGAAAAGTAAAAACTGTGTTTGCAAAAAGGCGGAACCCATATTCTACAAGAATCTGTGTGGCCTATAAAAGTATGTCTTGAGCCATCTTAGCCGACGACGCACGAATCTCCCAGAATTCACTCATTTAGTATTTGAGAATGAATGCACCTTGTGACTCCCAAGAAGCGTTACACATTATTTCAAACCTTTCTCTAAATTTTTCTGGGTAACATCCTTCAAAAATGATAAACGGAAAAAAGCTTATCGCTTACATTTTCGCGGCGAATTCTGTAAAACTTCAGCATGGGGCATACGTTTTAATTTATTACTTCTCTAGAACCGACTTTATTTGCAATGCATTTTGCAGACACTACCTACTTATAGCACTGAACGCACCGGCAAAATTATATCATTCTACGACACCATAAACACTGAGACGCGTGAAAAGCTACGTTTTCTTCAAACGGAACTCAAGACGGTGTCATCGCTCTCTTAAAAATATAACATCGCGTATAAGAATGGAAGCACAACGACGCAAACGCCAGCTCGTAGCGCAGTGACTCCGGCGGACAGGTGGACGCCCTGCCTCTACCGGCGTCAGTGCTGCCAACAGCGCTGTGATTGGCGTTAAAAAATTTCAAATGGCTCTGAGCACTACCCGACTTAACTTCTGAGATCATCAGTCGCCTAGAACTTAGAACTAATTAAACCTAGCTAACCTAAGGACATCACACACATCCATGCCCGAGGCAGGATTCGAACCTGCGACCGGAACGGTCGCTCGGCTCCAGACTGTAGCGCCTAGAACCGCGCGGACACTCCGGCCGGCTATGATTCGCGTACCAACGGCACTCCGTGGCGTTCTTGGCGCGTGCATTCGCTGAAATGAATGCGCCACAACTGGCGTCCTGTCGATTACTCCATTTAACTTAATCTAGGTCAGTGTTCGTCAAACATTTTTGCACAAGAGCCAATATTAACATTGTAGGGCGTAAAATGGGTGTAAAGTGGACACTCAGAAATTCAATTTTCACCAAACCATGGTTACCACTTACATATTTTGAATCTACCTATTATTAGGAATCGCACCAAATATTTTTGAACTAAAACGAAAAAATATACTGGAACTACATGCACTTTCCTGGAGCCTTAACGTAATCTACCGATTTTCCGTACATAAGCGGGTACTGCGGCGAGTGCCATTGCGGCAGGATCCCATGTTTGTTTTACTGGTTTCCGGACAAGTTTTTAAGGCGTCTTCACGTCTTAGTATCTGAAACAATACCAAGCAAGTGCAGCAGCAAGTTTTTAGTCGGCCTTTTGGGTTAGGCGAAGTAGAACAGAGGCGGTTTCAAATAATATAAGGTAATTAACTCAAAATAGTCGCAAAGGGATAGAAAGGCGGATGACAGCTTTGTATATAAAAGGGTTCAAAAGTCTGTTTCTGTTGTATTCTGCATGCTTTCTGCAATTAACTATTATTGGGATGAACACTTCGCCACTTTTTCCGACCGAACGCCATGTCGGCGTCACTGATCCACAGAAGAAACTGTCAAACTGAAGTAAATAACAAGGAACTGCATTTGAAGGCCAAAAGACATTGTTTAAATGTTGGTAGGGTGAAGACTGATTACTCTCCATGGAAGTCAAGTAGCAAGAATATAATGCAAATGACTTAATCAGACGACTCAAAAACAAAAACTTTTTTTATAAAAAATAACAGAAGGAGCTTCTTCTGTCAGCTTCACTGACAACAATGGTGATTTATATTAGCACCAGTCTGACTACTTCTCGGCAGCGCTGTTGAGGGGGGGGGGGGGCGGGGGGAGGGGAATATAGGCAATAGCCACTCTGGCCACGTTACCACACCTCCCCCCACCGATCTTACTATTAATTGGTAAACTCCATAAATCAGTATGTTGTATTAGTTATTAACAGTAATTGCAATATCAGACTATCACAAATGTTTTGAATGACATTTTTCTTTTACTTATTGCATTGTATTACAACAGCTTTCATTTGATTGGATATTACTCGCTACAACCATGTACTGCATCTGCAGATGACTGCCTCTGTAGTGCACACTCAAGTATCCACGTTACCTCCGCACAGCAACTAAACCGTGCGCAGTTAGCACCGATCAGTTGCCATGGTAGCGTTGGAAGACAAACAGTAACATATCAGTGGCCGCACTTCATTCCACAGTGCCCCTTACGTTAGCGGCAAACTTTACATAGCCCAATGCCTAGTTCACCAACACCAATTAAAATTAAGCATAGTCGAGTAAACAAACATTTTTAAAACGTCGCTAAGATTCTTAATTATTGGTGCTGTTGAGGAGAGCTGCATGTATCTAGGCAAGATTTTTTTGCCCTAGCATTATGTTGTTTTTGTGTGGCTTTCAGCAGGTCTAATGGAAATGAAGACTCATGTTGCATGAGACATTGCGTTTCGATATTTATTGCTCAGAAAAGAGCAACTGTCAGGTCCCCTATTATCAACGGAGGTAGGTTGCCGCATGATACAACATCAACATCCTTCAGGACATCAAAAATTTGATCTTACCCAGTTCTTGTCACTGCATAAGCGCAAGTATTACTGCTTAACAAGTCAAACCATTGTTTTTAAAGTGGCAGACTGTCAAGGATGACGTTATGGTTTAATAACAAATAGTGGTCTGTTACCTAGGTCTACAGTTATTCGATATTAAACTGTAACTGAGTCTATATTTCTACATTAAGGAGGCCAATTTACAGGAAAAGTCCATCTTTGCTCTTTAAACAACTTTAAATTTGTGTACGTTTGTCGCATCTGTTTACATCTGTCCTCCATTGATTTAGTTTTGCACAAACGATGCAACCTACAAGTGAGGTACTGTTTTAACAGCAGCTTTGTTAAAATGCGCGAATGACATTCATCTCGAAATTCTGTTTATTGTTTTAACAGCTGCTTTATCAAATGCTCTAACATTTTTCTCCAAATTCGGAGGAATCTATTAGGTGATAAAACCCAGTCCGCCAACATTCTGAATATTCCAAGATATAAGTTTACGAAAAATTTATTCTCCTCTACTGACGTCTGACGATTCTTTAACACCCTTTCCGCCACATTCAACATATAGTACACTGATGACGATTAATGATGCAGGAAAATGGTTAAACGCCGGATTTCGACCATAAAACAGAGCTTCTATTGCAGCAAAGAGGTATATGACGTTTATGTAAGTCTTCGTGTTGCGCCCACTTAACTAATATGCTGAGAGTGTTGGCGATATAAAATATAGCGGCCAGTGTTGCATGTTGCTCCCACCCACGCGTAGATAGCCTTTCTATGATGATCATTTACCCCACTGGTTCTGACTTTGGATTAGATTAGATTAATTATTCATTCCATATACCCATAAAAGAGGGAATCCTCCTCGGTGTGGAACACATTAGATAAGCACATTACAAAAATTTAATTAGAAAAACTTGAGTTTAATTAATTTTAATGATCCTCAGTCAATAAACAGTAAAATTATGTAGATGAATTAAATTTAAACTTCTAATATTTACAGGTTTAATACTAATATCTGCTTTCCATAGATTCATCATTCACACAGTAGGTAGTTACTTGGCTGTTACAACCAAGTATTGTCAAAAATTAAAGTATAATAAATTTTCATTAAAATGGTCTACTGCACTTGTTGAGAAACTAATGGATGGAATGGAAGGAGTTGGCCACCAAAAATTCTTTTAAATAATGTTTAAATTGTGCCTTGCTGAAACTAAACTCTTAATGGTTGCTGGTAACGTATTGAAGATATGCGTTGCTGAATACTGGACTCCTTTCTGGGCAAGAGTAACTGATTTTAAATCTTTATGTATATTGCTCTTATTCCTAGTATTGATACTGTGTACTAAGCAGTTAGTTGGAAAAAGAGATGTATTATTTACAACAAACTTCTTTAAGGAATAAATATACTGAGAAGCTGTGGTTAATATGGCCAATTCTTTGAATAGGTTTAGACATGATGTTCTTGGATTTACCCCAAAATATGATACCATATGACATAATGGAGTGAAAATAACCAAAATATGCCAGTTTTTTTATATTTATATCTCCTGTGTCTGACATCATTCGCATTGCAAACACAGACTTGTTTAGGCGCTTTTGCAGTTCATTACTATGTTGCTCCCAACAGAATTTATTATCAAGTTGCAATCCCAAGAATTCTACACTCTCAACTTCTCCTATTTACATGTCGTCATATTGTCTACACACACCAGAAGGAAATCTCTTTGAAATTCTGAACTGCATATAGCAGGTCTTTTCAACGTTTAATGACAGTGAATTGGCTATGAACCACTTACTAACGTTAGTAAAAATTTGATTAGCTGCCCTTTCTAAATTTATATTTGATTTACTATTTATTGCAAAGTTTATATCATCTGCAAATAAGACCAACTTGGCATCTGGTAATGTAACAGATGGCAGGTCATTAATACACACAAGAAACAGTAGTGGACCTAGTATGGAACCTTGGGGAACACCACATGTAATTTCTTCCCAGTCAGAAGATGTCTGATTTCCTACTGCTGAAGTGTTACGTAATGACACCCTTTGTTTTCTATTAGTAAGATATGACTGTAACCATCTACATCTACATACATACTCCGCAGTCCACCATACGGTGCGTGACGCAGGGTACCTCGTACCGCAACTAGCATCTTCTCTCCCTGTTCCACTCCCAAACAGAACGCGGGAAAAATGACTGCCTATACGCCTCTGTGCGAACCCTAATCTCTCTTATCTTATCTTTGTGGTCTTTCCGCGAAATATAAGTTGGCGGCAGTAAAATTGTACTGCAGTCAGTCTCACATGCTGGTTCTCTAAATTTCCTCAGTAGCGATTCAAGAAAAGAACGCCACCTTTTCTCCAGAGACTCCCACCCAAGTTCCTGAAGCATTACTGTAACACTCGCGTGATGATCAAACCTACCAGTAACAAATCTAGAAGCCTGCCTCTGAATTGCTTCTCTGTCCTCCCTCAATCCGACCTGATAGGGATCCCAAACGCTCGAGCACCACTCAAGAATAGGTCGTACTAATGTTTTATAAGCGGTCTCCTTTACAGATGAACCACATCTTCCCAAAATTCTACCAATGAACCGAAGACAACTATCCGCCTTCCCCACAACTGCCACTACATGCTTGTCCCACTTCATGTCGCTCTGCAATGTTACGCCCAAATATTTAATCGACGTGAATGTGTCAAGCGCTACACTACTAATGGAGTATTCAAACATTACCGGATTCTTTTTCGTATTCATCTCCTTTAATTTACATTTATCTATATTTAGAGTTCGCTGCCATTCTTTATACAAATCACAACTCCTGTCCAATTCATCTTGTATCCTCCGACAGCCACTCAATGACGACACCTTCCCGTACACCACATCATCATCAGCAAACAGCCGCACATTGCTATCCACCCTATCCAAAAGATCATTTATGTAGATAGAAAACAACAGCGGACCTACCACACTTCCTTGGGGCACTTCAGATGATAATCTCACCTCCGATGAACACTCACCATCGAGGACAACGTACTGGGTTCTATTACTTAAGAAGTCTTCGAGCCACTCACATAGTGGGAACCAATCCCATATGCTCGTACCTTAGTTAGGAGTCTGCAGTGGGGCACCGATTGAAACGCTTTCCGGAAGTCAAGGAATATGGCAGCCGTCTGATACCCTTCATTCATGGTTCGCAAGATATCATGTGAAAAAACCGGCGAGTTGCGTTTCGCAGGAGCGATCCTTTCTAAAGCCGTGCTGATGCATGGACAGCAACTTCTCTGTCTCAAGGAAATTCATTATATTCGAACTGAGAATATGTTCGAGAATCCTGCAGCAAACCGATGTTAAGGATATTGGTCTGTAATTTTGAGGATCCGTCCTCCTACCATTCTTATATACAGGCGTCAACTGCGCTTTTTTCTAGTCGCTCGGGACTTTACGTTTGGCAAGAGATTCGCGATAAATGCAAGCTAAGTAAGGAGCCAATGCGGTAGAGTACTCTCTGTAAAACCGAATTGGAATCCCATTAGGACCTAGCGATTTATTTATTTTCAACCCATTCAGCTGCTTCACAACCCCAGGGATGTCTATCACTATGTCCTCCATACGGGAATCTGTAAGAGACTCTTACGGTGGTATGTTTGTACGATCCTTCTGCGTGAACGATTTCTCTAATGCTAAATTTAAAATTTCAGCTTTCTCTTTGCTGTCTTCCGTTGCCAGGCCAGACTGATCAGTGAGTGAGTGGATGGAAGCCTTCGACCCGCTTACCGATTTTATGTAACACCAGAACTTCCTTGCGTTTTCAGCAAGATCTTTTGCTAAGGTATGACGGTGGTAGTGGTTGTATGCTTCGCGCATCGCTCTTTTTACAGCAGCACGAATCTTTACTAACTTTTTTCTGTCCACATTCTCACGATCTTTCTTGTACCGTGAGTGCAACTGTCTTTGCTTCCTGAGCAGTCTCCGAATGGCGCTGTTAAACCACGGTAGGTCTTTTCCGTTCGTAACCCATTTTTTCGGCACATACTTCTCCAACGCGTGATTTGCAGTGTGTTTAAAATTTGCCCATAGTTCTTCCACGTCCATCGTACCGGAAGTAAATGAAGTCGATTCATTTACTAAGTGGGATGCTAACAACTGCTTATCTGCTCTTTCTAGTAAGAATACTCTCCTAGCCTTCTAGACCGACTTTTTAGCTTTCGTAACCATAGTCGTAATGACAACATCATGATCACTAATCCCTGTCTCAACACTGACACCGTCGATGAGGTCTGGTCTGTTCGTGGCTACCAGGTCTAAAATATTTCCATTCCGCGTTGGCAGTCGACTTAGCTGCTCAAGATAGTTTTCGGATAATGCGTTCAAAAGTAATTCACACGACGGCTTGTTTGTACCACCTGTAATGAATCAATAGATATCCCAGTCTATACTAGGTAGGTTGAAGTCGCCTCCGACTAATATAGCATGATCCTGGTAGTTCTGTGATGCAGAATGTAGATTCCCTTAGAATGATTCTAGAACTGTCACGGTGGAACCTGGTGGCCGGTAATAACACCCCACAATTAACTTTACTTCCCCTAGCCCTGTTAAACGTGTCCAGATACCTTCACAATCACACTCTAATTCAATCTCAGTAGACACAACATTTTTGTCAACTGCAATGAAGACACCACCTCCTACGGTGTCTAATCTGTCTTTCCGATACACGTTCCAACCCTCACTAAATATTTCAGAACTTCCTATCTCAGGGTTCAGCCAGGTCTCAGTCCCGAGAATAATTTGAGCGCCACACACTTCCTGGAGGGCAGTAAATTCAGGAACTTAATTCCGAACACTCTGAAAATTTACTGCTAATATCTTGATAGCTGAAGTGTTTTTACACTGAGTGTGTCCTTTTTTCCCTGCCTGCACGCCGAAGGGTGAGTGTTCATCAGGACACCTCGCACTACTGCCTGGCCTAAAATCCCCCATGTGCACGCCACAAGTACTCTGCTACCCGAGTAGCCGCTTCCTTTGTGTAGTGCACCCCTGAACTATCTAGGGGCGTCCTAGAATTCCCCACCCAATAGCGCAAGTCTAGAAATCTGCAACCAAGACCGTCACAGAGTCGACGAAGCCTCTGGTTGAGACCCTCCACTTGGCTCCAAACCGAAGGACCCCGATCCACTCTGGGAACGATGCTGCAAATAGAGAGCTCTGCTTGCTCCCCGCGTGCGAGGCCAGCGGCCTTCACCAAATCCGGCAGCCGCCTGTACGAACTGAGGATCGCCTCAGAACCCAAGCGACAGGCATCACTGGTGTCGACGTGAGCAACTACTTGCAGACGACTGCACCCCGTATGCTCGATAGCTGCAAGCAAGGCCGCCTCCACATCTTGGATGAGGCCCTCTGGCAGACAAACAGAGTACACGTTGGAATTCTTTCCAGCCCTGTACGCTATTTCCTTAAGGGGCTCCATCACCCGCCCGCCACTTTGCAGCACTATCAGTGACGCCATAATATTTTAATTTACTTAAAAGAATGCTGTGATTCACACAGTCAAACGACTTCTACAGGTAACAGAATATGCCAGTTGCCTCTAATTTTTTGTCTGATGAATTAAGGACATTTTCGCTGTAAGTGTAAATAGCTTTCTCAATATCAGAACCCTTAAGAAACCCAAACTGTGATTTTGACAGTATGTTATTTTCGCTAAGGTGCTTAAGTCGGCGCTTAAACGTAACCTTTTCAAAGATTTTTGAAAAAGCTGGCAAAAGTGAGATCGGTCGGTAATTTGACGGCATTTCTTTGTCCCCTTTCTTGTGGAGAGGTATAACTTCAGCATATTTAAGCCAGTCCGGGAATGTACCTGTCACAAGTGATTGATTACACAAATAACTTAAGATATGACTAAGCTCACATGAGCACTCTTTTATTAACTTTGTTGATAGGTTATCATAACCACTAGAATGCTTTGATTTCAAGGACTTTATGATGGATTCTATTTCTTTAGGTGAAGTAAGTGTCAATTCGATTTTACTGAGATTGCTTGTGTGCACTGGTCTCAGATATTCCATCGCATTATTTACTGAACCTGACAACCCCACGCTATCGGTAACAGAGACAAAATACTTGTTTAAATGACGATCTAAACAGTCTCTGCTGTGAATGCGCAGCTTGGCGTCAGTTTGGAAACGGATTCGTTCGGTTGTGACACCTTTATTCGAACGAACCTTCTATTAGTTTTGGAGACAGTCATAGCCTCGCCGTTCTCCTGGCGTCCACGACTACGCGGTGGCTCCTGCCCTCTGCCTCTCCACTGTGGGGAAGTCCAGGCCACTTCCGCTCGCTGGCCGGCCGGCCAGGCACCTACCCACACCCCTGTGACGTCCTTAGCCGCTGCCCCGGCTCTTACTCACTGCTCCGAGGACGGCCATAGTGCTCCAAATTGCAAGCCGCATATCGGTCAATTAAACCTTCCGTACCACGACCGACATAGAGATTGATTCCGTAATGAAGCAAACCTTCAGGGATGATGGAAGAAAGTGAATCTACCACTGCAGCAGCATCTACGGAGTGTCTGTTCTGTTGAAGGAGCAGACACCGTGCATTAATGTAACTGATAAGCCTGGCTGGGAAATGGATCCACTTTCTTCAGTGGGAATGCACCAAAGACGTCCGACATCCGGTGGGAACCTCTGAGCAGCGGACAGGAGTGTAATGGACTGGGGCTGCGGGCGAGCAGGCGGCGCTCGGCGGGGGTGTGGGTCGGCCGTCAGGCGAACCGAGGCAGTCCGTGGCGTGTCGTGGTCATCGCACTTCCCTGGTAAGCTGGAGAGTCCTGGTTCGAATCGCGGTCCGGTAGACTTTCCCTCGTCGCTGCTGATTCCGCTTATGTCCCTCTGCAGCTGGCAGCAGTGATCCCCTATCCAGTAAATGTATCAATTTGAGGTAAGGAAACGTGGTCCGGAAACAACCGTGTCGAACGTTGTAGTTGATGATGATGTTTGGTTTGTAGGGCGCTCAACTGCGTTGTTATCAGCGCCCGTACAAATTCCCAATCTTTGCACAGTCCAGTCTCGCCACTTTCCCGAATGACGGTGAAATGATGAGGACAACACAAACACTCAGTCCCCTGAACCGGCTGGGAATCGAACCTGGGACACTGTGATCCAGAGGCAGCAACGCTATCCACCGTACCGCGAGCTGCGGACGAACGCTATAGTGGAACACACGTACCGATACTGTTGTTGCTAAGAATGTAGTGTGTGCACTTTCAAAGGTGGTAGTATGGACCAAAACAAGAAAAAAGTCCAGGAAACATGGGCTCTAAAAAAGGAAAAAAAAATTATTCCTGACTGGAAATAAGGGGGAAAGGAGGGGGGGGGGGCAGGGAAGGTCCTATGAACGTATATCCGGAATACATCGCTACCAAGGTAGATTCAGGCTTCCATTCAGTCATTCGTTGACCAGTCTGGTTTGGCACTGGAAGATAGCAAAAGGAAGGCCGAAGTTTTATATTCCACGTTTAACAAATAGCTCACGCAGGAGAATCGTACAAACGTACCGTCGTTTGACCATCGCACAGAGTCCCGTATGGATGACATAGTGATAAGCATCCTTGGCGTAGAGAAACAGTTGAAACAGTTCAGCACAAATAAGTCGTCAGGTCCGGATGCAATCCCAATGCGGTTTCGCAATGAGTACTTACTGTACGTCATTGGCCCCTTAGTTTGCGCTACTCGAGAGATTCACGATAAATACAAAGCGCCAAGCAACTGCAAATAAGCACAGGTGGTTCCTGTATATAAGAAGGGTAAAAGAACGCACCTGCAAAATTACAGACCAATATCCTTAACATCGGTTTGCAGCAGAATTGTTGAACGTATTCTGAGTTGTAATATAATAAATTTCCTAGAGACAGAAAAGCTCTTATCCACGAATTGGTACAGCTTTGCAAAGCATCGCTCGTGTGATAATTCTCACATGATATACCGCGAACTATTGTTGAAGGACAACAGGCTAATTCCAATTTTTCTAGATTTCCGAAAAGCATTCGACACGGTACACCACTGCAGACTTAACGAATGTACATGCATACGGAGTAGGCTCCCAGATATGCACTGGCTAGAAGATTTCTGAAGTAATAGAACCCAATCTGTTGTCCTCGACGGCGAGTGTTCGTCAGAGACAGGAGTAACTTCAGGAGGGCCCCAGGAAAGTTACTGTTTTCTGGGGTGAGTGTGATAACGTGGAGAGAGGTGGAAGAACTGGGAGACGAACAGAGGGTCAAGGGACAGAGGGGGAGACAAGATGTGGACTGGCAGCAGGTCGGACTAAATACACAGCTGGTGCGGCAGGGCGGGTTGTTCACATCACCGATCTTTAAACAATCTGTCCGCTACCTGGATAGGCTTCAGGTTGTCTGCCCCTTAGCTCTGCGATGGTAGATAACGGTGTAGCTAATAAAAGCAGCGTTGATGAAAAGTCAGCTTCATACCAACCACGCAAAGGCCGCATAACTCCAGGCCGTGGGCATTAGCTGACAGTTAGATAAACTATCGAGCATGACTAGTTTGTAAATTGTCTGAAATTTCCTACACCCTGGTTTACTGTCTCTAAACCACAAAAAATGGTTATCGAGTCCGTATTTAATATCCCGACATCAATCGTGCAATGTTCTCGGCTGTCTCTGTTAATAGTTCACTCACGAAAACAGCCAGAAGATATTCAGCCCTACCCGATATTTTTTAACGTCGCAAACAGCCACTGACCCAGCAATACTTGCGAGTTAACACATTCAGTCGTTCAGCAGGCTTCTTGTAAAGAAGTGTTTACCGTATGTCTCGTAATTTGCACGAAACACTCTATGTGGAGTTTATTTACGACTCGAAAGGTTCAGGCGCGAAATGTCCTAAAATAAACCACTCACAAAGCTCAAACTTTGTGAAAATACACATTACTGCAGTCGCTTTTTATCAGCTACACGAGAAC
Source organism: Schistocerca americana (assembly GCF_021461395.2). Classification (NCBI taxonomy): domain Eukaryota; kingdom Metazoa; phylum Arthropoda; class Insecta; order Orthoptera; family Acrididae; genus Schistocerca; species Schistocerca americana. The sequence goes on along the minus strand of NC_060124.1, from coordinate 594,273,882 downwards.
CGATGAGACACTCGAATTTCTCCATTTTGGCCTGAACCTGATCAGCGTGGTTTAACATAGGTGTTAACCAGACCGACTGTGATCTGAGGCTCAGACGCGCGGGACAGTGCTGAATTCATATTGGCTACTATGTTCAGCAGCCGATAGTATCATCTGGAGCACTTCTATACTCGCGGTATTTCTTATGTCAGCCAACCAGATTACCACAAGTAATTCAGACTACAAATTTCGTAATACCGAAACTAAATAAAATTTAATGAAAACAAAATACTTTTCCACGAAATAAATTACTAATAAATTTAATACAGCACGCGCCTTGTGGCTGCCTTTTAAGAAATCGAACTCACTCGGACATGCGCCACAAATTTCCCTGTTCCACAATGACTTTCTCACTCATACATTTACATAGTTTTAATAAAGTATCACAGTCTCACTTTTCGTATGTCCTCTATTCACTCTCTGTCTCTGCAAAAGACTCACAAAACTGAAACTCGATGAAATAATAGTTTTCCAAAGCACTTTTAATTACGTCAGAAATTTGTGGTAATGAAAGTACGTGCAAACCCGTGACAAATGAAATAATAAGTACAGAGAAATTGCAAGATACAACTAATTTCTTACTCATCAGCAGTTTAACCCAAAGGGCACAATATTTACCCAAAAACATTGTACAAGTGTCTCTTATTCACAAATCAGAAAAATACATTGCACAATACCTTTCTAATAGAATTAGGTGCAAACAAGAACTTCTTAAAAGCGCTTGAATAATAAAAGGTAAAATCAGTTTCATCTAACAAGGGCACTTTGAGAGGCACCCACATGCCTTGCTCATACTGTGGCATCAAGCAGTTAGGCCTGTAAGATGAGTGGTCTGCCAAGAGAGTGGATTTATTCCTATTTCTCGAGTAACATCAATGACTGATTATGAGCTCTAGTACCCACAATTAAGCTACAAATTATTCTACTGTTTGAATATTACGCAACGGAAACGGATAACGCACTTCTGACTATTAGGAATTTGCACAACTCTGATTGTTCACTACGGTCTGGCAATACTACATTTTCTTTCTTACCCAACGGCTTTGATCAACACGTGGCCATGGCAGTGAATATGCATGGCACACACATTATAAATTCTGGATATCATGACTACACACTATTCGAAGAAAAAGGCCACCAATCTTTTTCGTTTCACTATCTTTTTTATTCTGATAAACTCTATTACGATTCAAAGATAACCTAAACACACCATTACATTTTATACAACAATTACACATGAGAAACTCCGCCCAGTGGGCATGGCTTTACATTGCCGATTCTCTATCTTATGGTCTCGTAATTATCTAACGCTACAGTGCACTTTCTGGATAGGATGGTGGATCTTTTGCTACATCTCACAGTTCGAGTCTCACACCCACGAAAATTTACTCCAGACCGAGCGGTACAAAAGGAACATGCAAAACCTACTGCCACTGAACCTATCTTGCTACTCTCCCATGCAAACCACACATACTTAAATTACATGAAATATATCACACTGGCAACTTAGAATACATCACAAAGAATAGTCACAACGTTAGAATCACTTCACTTTCGGCTTTCCCACTTCAAATAGTATTCATTCCAGTTTCACACGACACTGCCCCACTTCGCAACTTTTCTTTCCTACTACGAACTCTGGAGGATATATGCACGTCTCCCTGTGCAATGCCAGGCAAGTGGCGTTGCTGGATAGACGGCTGACTCACCTTGCTTCTCTCTCAGAGTATTAGAGATTGAATCTAGCGTCACACGCAAATATAACACGCAAAGTAATATTAAGATCGTATTCGTCACACACGCGAGTCCTCAACTGATACCTTGGACGAGTACTTCTCTTTATCCTTTGTCTCATACACAAATTGAGATTCATACAGTACTTACCACGTGGAAGTGCTCGTCTCTAATTTCAATTTCTGCACACGCCATTTCTTAAATATTTCCAGCTTATAGTACAGACGCCAGTAGTTCAGCTTAACTTTAGCACTCTGAAGTATTTCAACTTAGTACTGGCACTCGCAAGTATTTCAACTTATTGCTACACGTGGTTTCATTGTGACCGTTGGTCACTACTGAGATTACTATGATCCACTTAATATTACCTGCCTGTCACTTAATTCTCCCCCAAAAGTTCCTGATATAGAGAAATAATTATTCCAAACTACTCTTAAATATTTCACATGCATACCACATTCTCCACTCTTGTCTTTACGGAGCACACCTAAGACAGGTCTTAGCAACACAAGATCCAGAGCCAGAGTGCTGAAACATGGCCGTTCTTCACGTCATCTCGCCCCTCCACCGAGGTGGGTTAGCACCATGCTACCGTATTGGTCAACCATATTTCAGGCGCTCAAAGCTCAGGTAAATTTCATCTCTTTGGTTCCACCAAAGGTGACCAAAGGACCGTCTCAAAGATGATCATATATTGCACATTCACAATCTGCGGTTAGCAGACGACCATACATTCATTCATTCATTTCACAGATCTCACCAAATTGGATGTAGGGATTTATTTTCTGGGAGTGCACATGTGATCAAATAAATAAATTGTCCTTATTTCCTACACTGGTATCCGGCTTCGGTGTATTAAGTGAAATTGAGTTATTATTACAAAAAATGTTGTTCTGACAAGAATAACGAAGAATGTTGTACTTATTTTCAATGCTGGGCGGTACTGTACCCTTTCAACTTGAATAATAAAGGTGAAACAAGTTTCTTTGAACAGGATACACAAGTCAAAAAAATACATTACATAAAATCTTTCTGACTGAATTACTTGCAGACAAGAACTTCTTATAACTTCTATACTAACTTTCAATAATAAAAGATAAAATCAGTTTCGTTTAACAAAGAGCACTTGAATAGTAAAGGTGAAATAAGTTTCTTTTAAATAGGTCACCTGGGCAAGCGCAATAGGACAATTTCCGCTACCAATCAAGTATTTCTCTAAGTTCAACTCCCGCTGCACGTAAGGTATAATTCAGAACACTAGTCTCCTTCCTTTATGGTTTTAAAGCCAAATATGTAAGCAGTATAGCAAACGGAACAGACGCTTTGGCGTGCCAATGCAGAGGAAAGTTAACTTAGTGCAGGATCCCCACTCACTGCAACCCGAAGCCAAAAGAACCTCCGTTCCCTCTGCTACTGGTCGGCCAAGGCGTCGTACTCTAGACATCGATTTAGACAAGGAGTAAGTGCCCGCTGCAGTGCTGCAACAGAAAAGCGCAAACACACAGCCACAGTCAAAAGAAACGATGTTAACAGCCCCAGAATATAGTAAGATAAAATTCTACATAGATAGATCACATCAAGACAAAGGCAAATTAAATATGGTTCAAAGCATTAACTGTAGACTTCAAATCTCAAAATATGTAAAATTTGCCCCTGCACAAACAGACTAGTTTTGAAAGGGCAACGATAATACAAAGAATAATATTATTACACCAGTACGTCGCAGTTGCAATACAATGTTGACACTCATAAGAAAAGATAGAAGCTAGTGATAACACGGGCAGGTCCGATTACAAAACTAGAAAGCTCCACTGTCAATCTCTTCAATAGACAGCTGCGTGGTACATAGTTCTATTCCACTAGCTAAAATGAATAACGCATTGCTCAGCGCCTCAAGAACTTGCAATAACAGGCCCGCTTCCGCACTCCGAGCCACATACACCGGTCAAATCCAGCTAACTCCACGCAAAGACAAGTTTCACCCTCCGAGCAGCGACACGTACCAGCCGTTCCTAACCCCAAACCCCGTCTCCCGCAAGCCCACCAGCACCACCACCGGCCAACGAGGCAAGATGAGCAACGCCAGAGGGAAACAGTCGATCCGGGTGAATAGAACGGAGAAAGCAACTGCCGCCGGCGCCTCCCCACGTATCAGTAAGGTGCAGAAAATTAGAGTATACGAATCTATCCTCTCGGTTGTAGTTTCAATTGCTACTATATATGACTACATTGCAGTCCCTAACTAAGTTTCACAATGCCAGTACAGTTACTATGCGTTCTAGGTAAAAATTTATATCTGCGAAAGTACTGAAGTCACCGATTTGAAATTTTAACAGTAGGTTTGCTTTATCCATAGAATTGGGTAGACTGAGCATGAAAAAGATCGGTTAATATTTAACAGTAATCGTTCAGTTTCGGAGAGAATACGTGTAACGCACTGCACGCAGCGGCACGAGTACAACAGCCCGCTCGGCGCAGTAGCCACCGTGAGAACCAAGCACATCTGCTCTCCTCGCGGCCCCACGGCGAGCTACGCTTTCAGTGCGAGATGTAATGATTTGCTACGTTCCAGTGGGCAACGCTGCGCACTCGTGTGGTGATAAATGAAATGGAACTCGTGTATTCGCATTTGTTTTACTGGACGCCTGGTGTGGGTGCTGCGGCACGCCTGCCGCGTCGGCTACCCGCCGTGCCTTCCCGGCGGGCGGGCAGAGCGGTGGGGCAGCCAGGGGCGTCAGCCGGCCCCGGCAAAACTCTGCTGCGTTTCGGACGGGGATCTTCGCCTCGGCACGTCTTCGGGCACTGTCTTACTCCGCCACGCCGGCGGTCTTGCTCCTTTCCTCCTAACCTGTGGGTATCCCCCTCCCTCCGTACAGGAGTGATCGGCACGGCAGAATGGCGCCGAAGGCTTCTGGGTTCACTCAGCGGCTACGTCGGAGGTTTCCTTCTGGCTCTCGTGCTGCCTCCGTCGCTCCGTCCTCGTCGACACGCAAGTTGCCCGAGTGGAATCGACTAAAAAGTCTTCCGCCGGGCGAACAGTCTCCCTGATGGGGGGCCCTAGACACTCGCACGTTTCGTTTAGGCTACGGCCACATTTGCGTTTTTTGAAGGTGGACGCTCAACGTCAAAAGGCGAAACAGTTCTAGGCAGGCTGGAGAAGGCCAGTAGTGGCCACACACGGCGTCTTTTTCTGCCAACGTCCGACTGGAAGGCGCATCCTCGAGGTCAGACGCTAGTCGGATGGCCCGGGGCCCATTCCCTGCGTCGAAAGACGCTTCTCACATTGCGTTCCCACGTGAACTCAGCAGTAACTTTGTAGTGTGTTAACACAAAGTAGTGTGTGTAATCAAGTGTTTCATTACAGTTTTTTCGATGTGTAAGATGGAAAAAATTGAATTTGATTGCAAACGTATTATTTTAGAAGTTCAAGCTCGACCTTTTTTATACGATATTCAAAATCCGGATTATAAAAACAAACAAAAAAGAAGAGGCGGTTGGCTAGCTGTGACATCTAATGTTATTGGTGAAGGTTGGGATAATATGGAGAAAGAAACAATAGAAGCCTTAGGTAAGTGTAGAAAAACATTTAATTTGGGTAGTATAAAAGATCGAAAATACAATAAAATAATTTAAATTTTGTGTAATACATCTGGTGAATTAAGTAACTACAAGAAGTCACAATATATGCGCTTTACTGTAGAATATTAGAGGTGTCTTGTTATGCCAGCAGTCTTTTTCACTCAGCAGTGTTTGCGTATCGATTTTGAAAGGGTACAGGACCTGCGCTAGAACAGAAGTATTCAGCACACTGATCTCTTGTGTGTGTTCCTTTCACGGTCCCTCTTGTCCCCTGGGCCGGAATGCTGTCCAAAGGACACAATAATCTGCCTTCAAAGTTGTACCCATCGTTTTCCCTTACAAAGTTGTGCAGTACAGAAGTGGCTTTAACAATGATGTCAACCAAATTGATACTGACGTCAATCGGACGGTGGCATATACGCCATTTATTGGCTAAAATACCTAATGCACATTCCACGTACCGCATGTCACTCGATAAACGGTAGTTAAAAATTCTTTGAATGTTGGTCATCTCCTTACCGGGGTATGGTCTCAGAAGGTTTTCACAGAGAGCAAAGGCTTCATCTGCCAGAAACACATATAGCAGTAATCGACCAGATGTATCATTTGGCAAGGGGCTGATGGCGGTAATGGTACATTGTTGGAATAGAGTTTCTTGCCAAAATTAGTACTTTTCAGGATGTTTGGATCTCCCTCGTGTCCAAAGACCTCAACATGCATTTATGTATATCTGAAGCAGTAATTTGCGTCAGCTACTGCCATTAAAACTATTGAAAAATACTTCATGTGGTTAAAGTATTCACTACACGATCCCCATGGATTGATCACTCTAAAATGCTTACCATCAATAAATCCCACGCAATGTGGAAAATGGCTTTTTTTCAAACTATGAACTAATATTCATTCAGTCTTCAGAAGTTAATTGTTTCATATATTGACCTTGCATTGTTTCCCAGATTGCTCAGCATGTCTCTCGAGTAATCTTTGAAATTGGTGAACGTCCAAGTAGAGATCTGATGAAATTGCCAGTTGCGAGATACCTACAATGGAACATTGATAATGGGTTCAAAGTAGAACCAATATTTATATTAAGTTTTTTTTAAGGGAAGAACGTGCAAGAAAGAAGAACATTAACGATTGCTGCTACACAAATGTGAAAATGCACGATGGCAAAAGTGGAGATTCATCAAAACCTAGGAAACATTACATTTGTCACAAATAGTTGTCATTTCTCCAATCTTTATGTGTAGAAATAGAGTGAGTATTCCATATTTATAATGTTCGTGCATTTATAGGTCCCAGACAGAGCCATGCACGGCCACAAATTATAAAATTTTACTGTGGAAAATTACAGTTTTCTCTTTTTACTACAGGACATCTGGGAATATGGCTGTCGATCTAACAGAAAGTACGCAAGGCGCTGACAACAACACTGCACAACAAGAAGCAAACGCGACACCTGACATACAACATACTACAACCGAAGCCTCTCCCCCTGCTCGCACAGCGCAAAGGGAGAAAGAAAGTCCATTTAGGAAGAAACGAAAATAGGACGAATTTGAAAAAAAGTTGTTGGCCGTTTTGGAAACGAGTTTGCAACAATCACATACAAAGGAGCCTAGAACGATCCAGATGAAATGTTCCTACTTTCGCAAATGCCCCTTATTAAAAACTTTAGCCCAGCTGACAAGATGGATTTTCAATTGAAATATTTACAATTGGTTCAGTCTTCCACACATGCACAGCCGTCCAGAATTACATCTAAAAGTGAACAATCATCTCAGTCCACAAGCAGCACACCTACAATGATCTTCGAGGAAAAATCAGAAGAATCAATCCTGTCCTTTTATGCATTGTAAGCAAATAATACAATAAGTAATAAAACTTCACTTGCCTCAGAGTAATTGATAGTTTTTCTTCAGCCCTCATACGGTCAAGTAGTCGAGTGTTTCTTCCAGTAATAGCATTCGACACATTAGACAGCAGAGTTTCGTATGACTTAGTAGACATTCTGTAGTACTCAAAAAGCTTTTCAGGGTTTTTTCTAAGTTTGTTGTGTAGCAGATTGAATATTCTCTCTGATCTGTCCTCAATTATTGGATAAGTCCAAAAACGCCTTTTTTGTCTACGTCGTCTCCGTCGAATCAGTAAGAATGAAGCACATGCTACTGTTGCAGATCGTTTACTTAATACGTTCATTTCTCAATGCTGCGATGTCACCCAGGCAGGTCTGAAACGCTACTGAGCCATACATGGCCACGTTCACGTCTTTGGTCGGTAGGACGCGTTGCGCTGAAAGAAGATACAGGTACATACACGGTCGAGTGTGGCTACAACCATCCGACTTTTGAAGCTGCTTCTTTAGGCGCTGAGCGTCCAGCTTCAAGAAACGCAAGCGTGGCCGTAGCCTCAGCCTGCGGGCGCTAGCAGAGAGCGTGCCTCTCTACATCGTCCTGGCTGTCTTGCAGGGTGTGTCCCATCCAGCTGCATTTTCTTCTCTCGATTTGAACGTCGACAGGTTCTTCTATCTTTCGACTTCGATGGTCGTCGTCGAATATTACATGTCGTCTCAAGATTTTAAGAATTTTCCTAAGGCATCTTGTCGTGTCTACGAATCCGGTATAGTCAGCTCGCTAGATAAACAATAGAACAACTCGTATTGATGAGTTTTATTTAAAAAAAAATTACAGATACTTAACTTTGACAACTACACAGACGCGTCGCGAGCAAAGGGCGACATACGAATTAATCAGTCTTTCCAGTGACTGCTGGTCTATAACTGACAGAAGTCTTCCCTGAACTGCTATGAAAGTGGCCAACGTCGACGCCGCTGTCCGAGTGCAAGGTGCGGTCGGCTGACTTCTCCTCACGGCCCCCTCTTCCCCGTCCTTCCCGACGTCTTTACGCCGTAACACATCTATCTGGGAAAACTTGCAAAATCTTGACGTTTGTCGGGGTAACTTTCCACGTTCCACATCCGTAAAGCAGCGTTGCTTTCACGTTTGTTCTACGTATTCGTTGTCGAGTCGAGGTGGAAACCTGCGTCGTCCTCCGTAACGGGCACAGCCGGGCGACTGGCCCGTCCGCCGTTCGGGTTCCCCCCTGACGTGGGCAGCTGCCGCCGCGTCTCCAGTAGCTGCGCTGCACTCCCAGAGTACGCCGACTCGCTTACCTTCTCAACTTTCTCACTGTTCACTCTCAGCTTTCTCGTATCTCTTCTACTGACTTTCATACTCTTCGACTTCGCGGCACGGCATTCACTTGTAGTCCGACTATCTCGGCTTCCTGTTGGGACGTCCTGCGGCTTTTCTTCCGTGTCGACACAGTTCTGCGAGAGGAGTTGGATGTCGTCGGCAGAATCGAGATCTCCAGTCGTTCAGTTAGTCCGTATTGTATCCCTGTCTTCTTCTTCTTCTTCTTCTCCTCCTCCTCCTCCATCACTTTACTCATCACTTTACTCATCACTTCACTCAGCACCACTAAAAGAATAGTAACAGATAAAACACATCCCTTCTCGACCTCCACACTTAACTGGGAAGTGTTCCATAACTTCACCCTCGCGGATAGCTCGGGACTTGTAGTTATTGTAAGTCTCCCTTATAACCTCTGCAGTCTTCTCCGGTATCGCATACTTTTTCAAAGACTTCCGCGTATTATTTCTTTTCATGGGGTCGAACACCTTTACAAAATTTTGAAAAAGGATATGAAGACTAGTGATGAAGTAATTTTATTCTTTAATGATGACTACAAGCGTGTTTATTTGATCCATACAAGAACAGTTTTTCTAAAATCAGCTTGCTCCTTTCTTATCTGCAGTTTATTGTATTAAGGATTATTCGCCGAAATAATTTGCTTCGAATTGTAGGGAAGGTGATTCCTCTCCAATTGTGGCAATCTGACGAGGTGTCCTTCTGTCCAGTACTGTGGCAAACTTTCCAAGTTCCGGACCTTCATTAAATGACTGTGGAGAACACGCCTGCCTGCCTCTGGGTCAGTGGTTAGACGTCCTTCTGCACTGTTATCCACTCGGGGCCTTTCCATTCTTTAACTACTCGATTGCTGTTTTGATCTGTTTCTTTGAAGGTGGCTCTAAAGTAATTGTATTTTCTAACACTTCAGGTTCACTTTCATCCTTGGGCTCTCTTTCTGGTGCAGACTCTCCCTCTGTTAAGCACCTCCATAGAAAAGTTGCTCACGTCTGTTCATTTCCCCGTTTCGAGCCCACATCACTGCAACAGTACGCGACACTCCTCTTACATTATTTTCTTACCGCATCACGTGAACGCAACATCAGGAGGCATTCTTCCTCACGGCGGTCAATGGTTACAATGCTTTGGTTGATCATCATATGTGGCTATTCAGTGTTAAATCACTCCAGACAGAAATACCTAGGAACAAGATTGTCGTGCCTGGTTTCAACGGACGATGGCATGCTCGAGGGATATCGAACTTTTTCGTCTGCTTATGCAGCTTTACACTACATTAATGTCGAGTTTCAGCTGGCAGTTTTTTCTCCCGTTACTTACCATTTGGTAGTATTTCTGCATTTGCCAACGAGACTAGAGCTGTTTTTGCAACGTGGAGCCAGACGTGCGCAACACGGCGTACTGCGTGTGGTCCCAGGAGCCGGACTTGCGGAGCAGGCTGTGGCAGCGCCGCCTCAGCGCCCTCGGCTGCCCCCGGGACAACGGCGCGCTCTGCGGGCGAGTCTCAGCAGAGTAACTCGACACGTCTCCGTCGCCCCGTTCCACTTTACTCGTACACTATCCGATCGAAAGTGTCCAGACATCTTTTATCGGAGATCTGCACCCACCACATCAGTGGCGGAAAGAACTTTGCTGCAGACACTTTCAGTCGTGCGCCTGTGAGGCAGTGGAAGCCCATTCGTTATTCCTCGAGACCAGAAAGCAGAAAAGGAGACGATGTCGGGTGTCGGGGTCTGCAGGGAAGTCAGCGTTGTAACTCGTGGCAGAGGTGCTGTCGTGACTCGGGGCGGACCAGTCCGACTGGGGAGTGTCGTTACACACGAAACTTTGCCTCACAGACGTCGCTTTACCACAGACTACATCATCGTGCCGGTACAGACAGTCGCCGTCTCCAAACTGTTCCTCTACTGTACGCAGTACACTACGCTGTCAAATGTGTTCGTATCCTTCCACACTTGTGTTTACGCGAAACGGCGACTACTCCGTAACCGTGCGTGTGAAGTGAACCGCCGCCATAGTGTACAGCGGCCCCTCCCCCCCCCCCCCCCCCTAACACACACACACACACACACACACACACACACACACACGCACACACACACACACACCTCTGTAGTTCACTGCTGGCACGACACGTCTTCTTAGGTAATGTTCGCCAGGCATTGCCCGAAACCAAACCCTTACAACTGACTGTCACGGCGCGATCCGTCACTCCAGGCCACTCGCCTCCAGCCGTCCACAGTCCAGTGCTGTCGCTCCTCACGCCACCTCGAGCATCGTTCGGCACTCATTGCAGGGCGGTGTGCGCTTGCGGAAAGCTGCTCCTGCCGTTTTGTCCCGTCCCTACACACAGCCAAGCGATATGTGGATGCCGGTAGTGTGGTGTCACCGCCGGACACCACACTTTCTAGGTGCCATTATATTATAAATAATATTATAATCAATCCAAACAAACATACAGCAATGGACGAAATATAGTATTCTTAAATGTATTATTGAGTGATCTTCTGCAAATTCTTTCACTTTCACGTTCAGTTCACCACATCTAGATGTAGTACACCAATGACAAATGTAACGTATGATGAGGATATAGTAAAATGGCGGAGGTTCAAAAATTTTAGATGCTCAAACTGCCATGAATTTAAAATGACAAAAAAACGCATTTTGAAGTCCTAAAACACCTCATTTGAGCCACATTTGCACTTTTAATTATTGCAAATCCTGGGGAGAGAAAAATCAGTAAGCCAACACATTTTCTACATCTACATGATTACTCTTTAATTGAGAATGAAGTGCTTGGCAGAGGGTTCATCGAACCACCTTCAAGCTATTTCTCTTCTGTTCCACTCTCAAATAGCGCACTGAAAAACGAGCACCTAAATCTTTGTGTGTAAACTCTGATTTCTCTTATTTTACTCTGATGGTCGTTTCAACGTGTGTGGGTGGGCACCAAAAAAATATTTTCGCAGTCGGATGAGAAAGTTGGTGATTGAAATTTCACCGGAAGATCCTGCCGCAACGGCAAATATCATGTCTGCAACATCCTCTCCCATATTTCTCGATAATTTGGCGTATTTTCAGTGCGTTATGTACGGAATAATGGTCTGGGATACTTCACCCTTAAGAAATAAAATATTCATCGGTCAAAATGTGCTCCAGGAATACTATGAGATGCTCATCAGTGATCATTTTGGAGAGATTTGTTTAAGGAGTTAGATATTTTGACTACAGCTCCACAGTGCATTTATTCCTCTCAGGAAGTCTGTTGTGAATAATTTACAGAGAATAAAAACGAACAATGATGTACATAATTACAATACCATAAGATTATCTTTAAGACAAAAATAGGTGCAGAATGCTGCCAACAAAACTTTTTATCACTTATTCCATGATATGAAATATCCGACAGACAGAAAAGTTAGATTTGAAAAACAAACTAAAGAAGTTTTTCAATGACAGTGCATCCATTCCATATCTTTGTAATCTGTAGCGGTGGTGAGCAGGAATTACTAACTCACATCTGTATATTAAAAAAACGAAAAGGAACCTTGTAAATCATCATCATGTAGCCGTATTTACATATGAGTAAGTATTTTGAATGGAAATGATCTCTTTAACGTAATTATGATTAATCGTACAACGATCCATAAAACTGAGTAACTTGGAAAACGAGCAATGTGCGTGTTAGCTAAACATTACCAAACTTTATCTAACAGTACTGTCTTCTCAAAAAAGGATGACTGTATACTATTTTGATGAACTCTAATAAATGCCCCAAGAATTAAATACATATTGCCCAGTATTCTAACGTAAGTTGAAAAAAATGTTGTGTCAGTGATACAACACTTTACGAATCGAATACACATATAAATAAAGCTTTTGTTTTGTAAGTAAATTATTTCCTCCAAAAAAGAATGAAGTGTTTGCAAGCGCTCTCTGTCAGAGCTGTGAGTGTGTTTAAAGCTTCCCTGATGATCCCTGTTCATAGTATTACTGGACACAGGCACCAGTAACTTGTGTTGTGTCCATGACCGAAATGGCCTAAAATGTGGTCCACTCCCATCCAGAGTTGTTTGATACTGTTCAGTTCTTTAAGTTCACTTACTCTGACAGAAATTACACACATGTGGTGTCCATTCTTTGATACATTTCCTGATGTAGCAAAGAGGGTGTCTAATAGGATCTCCCAAGATGCATAGCATTCATTTGAATTATCAACAATCCAAAGACTTTGCAAGCTATTTGAAACTACAAAATAATTCCTACATTCTTTCACATCTTCACATGGCTGTATAAATGTGTCAGATTAATAACATAATATTCCGTTTCAGACGCGCCATAACATGACATTCTGTTTCCCAGGCCCAGTGTCTTGTAGAAGATCATCAGTGGACTCGCTGGGAAAGCGGTGACAGACGAACAACTGAATCAGGTGAGGTCACATATATTAAAGAAGAGAAGAACGAATGGTATTTAGAGGTGAAAAACATTAAAATAATTGGAGAAAGTTCAGATGGACAGGCTGGCCGAAAGTGGGGATTGAGATCAGCTATTGGCAATTTATTTGGAGGTAACCATGCCGCCACGTATTTCACATGTTTTAGATGGTAGCGTGGAACTCATACCAGTTAACAACACGCACACAGTAAAGTCATAGTCTCAACAACCAGAACAGATATGACCATGTAACTGTGACAGCCAGTAAGAAGGAGTCCAATTGGGATGTAAAACAGATCAAGTGCATGTACTTAAAGTATAGTACACAGTCAGAATGGATTGGAGATGCGCCAGTGCAAGTCAGCCGTAGATATGGCTTCTGCTTGTTTGCCCAGTTCACTATCTTATGCTGTCCCACAAGGCATGCAATCTCTCCACATGACATTTTATGTTAGTGTTCAGATCTCCACTTGGCCATTCCAATTTAGGTTTCCTACAGTGCCTTAAACTGCTTCAGAGAAAGATGAGGATATCGAACATCCTCCCCACTCCGATATCAAGCTCTGCCCCTAATGATCTTGTCATTCACAGGGAATAAAACTCTAAACTTCCAAGCTTCTCGTGTGTCATCTGCTTTCCAAGCTCCATTGGACTCTATTACATACCTTGCAGGAGTGGCTTTTCTAGAAAATGGATGGTGGAGTGGTAGAGAGTTGGGGGCATTTGTGCAATTTTGATATCAAACTGATATACAAATTAATTAAATTGATCAATTAATCACCCTCAACCCCCGACCACGCCCAAACACGTCCCCCAGATGACATGACATGTTTTCGCAGCTGCACGTGTGCCCCCAGATTCCTCACCATCTCAACCTACCTTACTGGCGGAAATTTCGAATTTTGGCTGGGCTTTCGAATTCACCATCCCCCACCCGGGAATTGTCAGGAAATTAAAAATGGCGGTGTCCTCCTGGGCGGAAAGCCCAATCCCACCCCCCTAACAAATTAAATCACCAGAGGCGCTTGGGATTGATGGGAATTAACAATGGCAGGAAAAGGACCCGGGCTGTTCTGGGCTGCTGGAGAGAGGAAGGGGTGTACTTTATTTATTTTTTGAACAATTTATTTAGCGACGCAATTCACAGTTTATTTATTACAAGTGATACAAAACAATCGCCCTGACGTGCTTGGGGTCACAATATACAGTTTACAGACCTGGAAACAACTCGTAAATCACCGAAATAATGCAGTACAGTGATGTAAGGACATGGAAACAACTCCTAAATTACCGAAATAATGCATGGCACACCCTGCAGACATGTTCACAAAACAATGCAGTACACTGATGTGCAGGCACCTTCACTACGCATAAAATTATCCACATAATGCATGTATAACGCTCTGCAAACACGCTCACAACGCTTAAAGAGCCGAAGTAATGCAATGCACAAGCACTCACTGCACGTAGAAATGCTTTCGAACTATCGTTAAGAAACTCAACCACGACATATCGGCGATCTGTTTCCTACAGACTGTCAGGCGCATGCACCAGTCCAGCCTGTCCCACAGGCGAGACGCCTCTGGGGGTGCACACCTGGAGAGGGTGGCAACGTCCCTACCTGGCCACTACGACTAGAGCGCTGGCACGTCGCCTTTGTAGCTGTGGGTCCAGCACAGATTAGTGTCAACACTAGGAGACACGCTCCTCTAATTGCTGCGGACGCCAGCCTGTCCCACAGGGGAGACGCCTCTGGGGGTGCACACCTGGAGAGGGTGGCAACGTCCCTACCTGGCCACTACGACTAGAGCGCTGGCACGTCGCCTTTGTAGCTGTGGGTCCAGCACAGATTAGTGTCAACACTAGGAGACACGCTCCTCTAATTGCTGCGGACGCCAGCCTGTCCCACAGGCGAGACGCCTCTGACTGGCGGCCGTGACGTCAACGACAACTCGTAGAGAGGTTCTATACGCGACAGCTCTGTGACGTGGCCTAATTGCCGAGCGAGATGTTTTCCTAACGACCCACCCTTTCAGGCAAAGTGAAAAAGGTTGTCAGTGTTATACTGACATTTCATGTCTATGTAAAATGACAGCCAAGCCTTCTTCTTGACACACTAAAGAAATATTTTGCACTGCTTTCAGAAACTGTTTACGAAAATATCCCAGAATAACACAGGACCCATTCTTCCTGGCGATCCTAATGACATAGCCTGTCCATTACATATCACCCCTTCCTGTAAATCATAAAGTGCTGCAAAAATAGTTAACGATCGCTATTCTTGTAGGAGCTTTCGTGACATCTCAGCTTGTCTGCATGGACATTCTTGTCCTAACAGGAGAGACTGTTCGAGACATGGATCAGCACACGTTATTAATGTCTGTGGCGACCTGCCTTCGCTGACAACCAAATCTCCCTCTGGACAGATGCATGTTATAGAAATCTTTTGAACTGCTTTCAGAAACTGTTTACGAAAATATCCCAGAATAACACAGGACCCATTCTTCCTGGCGATCCTAATGACATAGCCTGTCCATTACATATCACCCCTTCCTGTAAATCATAAAGTGCTGCAAAAATAGTTAACGATCGCTATTCTTGTAGGAGCTTTCGTGACATCTCAGCTTGTCTGCATGGACATTCTTGTCCTAACAGGAGAGACTGTTCGAGACATGGATCAGCACACGTTATTAATGTCTGTGGCGACCTGCCTTCGCTGACAACCAAATCTCCCTCTGGACAGATGCATGTTATAGAAATCTTTTGAACTGCTTTCAGAAACTGTTTACGAAAATATTCCAGAATATCAGTGAATGAGTTCTTCCTGATGTAGTGGCAAGAGGCGTAGAGTTCTGGAGACAGGATTACCAAGTGAGTAAATACGTTATATTTTGAGTGTAAATTTTCGTGTGTATGTAAAATTCGCCTTATTAATTCCGTCTCCTTGTTACAGTACAACTCCAGTATTATGTTTTGGAGTGTGAGGAGAGACAGGAGGGGAACAGACTCTGCAAGTCCTCCTGTGTTGGGTTCACAGCCGGAATTGCCTTGTGAGAATAATTTCCATTGTAATTTGGTCTTGTGTAGTAGCGATAAAAAATTTTCTTATTTCATACTTCTTTTGTTTCTACATCACTTGAAGCAAATGCAAGTTGAGCTGGAGGCAGAGCTGGGGGCTGGAAACAACTATGTACTACAGCAGCAGCAACCCTACGTGGAACAGCTCCCAGCGGTAGATAACCGACAACAGGACCCGCATAAGTATAGAAAAAAATATGAATGTGTAATCTTTCAGTGTAACTCGACATTAAAAATAAATAAAATTATGTCTCGTCTTGTTACAGGAACAGCTCTAGAGGACTTGGATTTGTTGGACAGCTGCTGAAGGCTGTCCATCAGCAGATGCAGGAACAGTCTCCAGCATATAATGAGATGCCCAAGCAGCACACTTTTAAGTTTAAAAAAAGGATTACGTGCCTCTAGTAGTAGCGGTAGTAGTATTGGAAGTTTTTTCTGTAACAAATCAGTTTATATATCTTGTTTGTTGTTATTGTTGTTGTTGTTGTTGTAGGTGAAACAGACGAGGACAGACAAAGACCCTGAGATCAGTGTCTACTAGACGATAATTATGATGACTTTTTTGAGAGTGTGGTGGAGTCGCCTGATCAACTGTTCATGCCCTGGACCCAGAGCGAAGAAGGCAGTTACTCACTCTGCTTAAAACCATGTGATCGTCAGAGATCTTTCTTTCAGCGAGCTAGCAACGGTAAACAATGCACGTAACTATTATTTATTTTTATCTCTTCTTCGCGTCTCAACACGGTGTGGCACGCACACCGGTGGCGGCTAAACCGTCTTCCTCAGCAAAGCGGCGCCCGGTAAGGCCCGCCTCGCCTGCAAGGCAGCCGCCACTGGCTGCGCGGGCTGGGGAAGCCGCCGCCGCCGCCCCAGCACCACCGCTCTGGCGTCCACGGGCCGAGCAGCGAACCACCACCCCTGAAGTTACCGGGTCGGCTCTACAACAGCATCGGGAGCCATCGCCGCAGCCCGGCTGTTCACATCGCGCTGACCCAGTAACACAGCAACTTCTTCCTCCGTTATCATCATCGTACGAGTCTTGTCGGAATCGACGTACTCACGAGGTATGTGTACCTAGACGCATACCCTTCCCCGCTGACGGCACCCCATCCGCAGCGCCCTCACCCACCGGCTGGACGCAGTCGTCACCTGGCTGTAGTATTGTTAATGACGAAGAACCTGTGGACAGCGGTAGTGCTCTGTCCCGTCCTGATAGAGGAGGACATCAGATTAGTGGCGTCATGGCCCCTCTATAATACTCGGCAGTTGCTAGGGCCTTTGAGGGACGTATCTCTTTTAATAGAATAGAGACTCCGGCTGGGGGGTATCGTGACCCAGCCAGGTTTCTAGAAGTGTGCCTCCCGCTGGTAGAAGCAGACCTCCTGAAAGCCACAGACGATCCGAGATATCTTGCTATTAAATGAAATGCAGTGCTCTGCTGCGGGTTGCCCCACCCGCCCAAACAGCAGGGTGCTGCTGAGGAGAAAACCTTACATTACGTCTGGGGTGATGATGGCGTTATATCTCAGAGTACCATAATTGCCGAGTGGTATCGTGAATCCACCTCGGGTGCTATAATGGCCCAGTTTTCCGAGATGGAAGTTAGAGGGTCAGCTAAGGCACTCAGCCAAATACCACATGTCGACATCCATATTCATGTCTATGATCCGTAAAATGGAGGGTCCAGTTATATCGACCTCCCTGAGGACATTAAGAAAAAGCGGGATGGCATTAACGTTCAAATGAAAAAGATATCGCTTGTTTTGCGTGGTCAATCCTGGTTTCTGACAGAAATTACGCAAAAGATTTCGATACGGAATGGGTCTTAACATTGGTGGATGTTGTAACTTTGACAGTATCGAGTTCTCCGTAAAGATTCAGGACACAGCAAAATTTGAGGCAGAAAACCCTGGAATATCGGTTCATGTTTATGGCCTGAAAAGAAGCTGAAAAGCAAGCCAGATGAGCAGGACAGGCAAACTATAGTTGGACCACTCCATTTTTCGAAACTTGCAGGTGAGCATGATCTTAATGTGAACATGCTGTTCTTGTGTCTAGATGATAATCAGCATTACGTATGGATCAAAGACATGTCCCGCCTCCTTTACAGCCAACTGTTGAAACGTAAAGATAAGAAACACATTTCCTTCAGGTGTCTAAAAACCTTTTCTGAAGAAACGTATTTAAAAAGGCATCTGGAAGACTGTGAATCCAAGGAACTGGTATGTATTATTACGCCTACGGAAGAAAACAAGTTCATTAAATTCAAGAATGCTCACCACCAGGAACGATGTCCATTTGTTGTCTACACAGACTTCGAATGTCTCCTTGCCCCTATTACCTGCTGTGAAGGGGACCCCTAAGCCTCACATACCACTTTCACGCAAAAACACGTACCGTAAGCGGTGCTGTACCATACGGCATGTTCGTATGAATCAAGTCTTAACTGTTATGAATGTTATGTCGAGGATAATCCTGCAGTTTGTATGCTCACTGAGCTTGAAAAGCTCTCATGGGATGTTGATAGGCCGTACAGCACCAACATCCCCATGACCGAATCGCAGGAGGATAAAAAAATTATACATTGATGCGGTAACTTTCATATTTGCATGCTGCAATTAGATAGAAAAGCTGAAACTCCGTGTAGAGATCACTGTCATCTTACTGAGAAGTTCTGCAGTGCAGTTCACAGTGCATACAATTTCAAGTACCAGTTACCATGACACATACCCATTTTCTTCCATAACTTAAGTGGGTATGACACTCACTTTCTAGTCGAGCAATTTGTTAATTTCGGTTGGGAGAAAAATCTGGTCAGTGTCCTGCCTGAGAGTGTTGAGAAGTATATTTCATTCTCCAAATTGACACCAAAAATGACGCTCCACTTCCTTGACACCACTCCAGAAACTCGTTGAAACTCTTCCTCGAGAGGATGTGCATATCACCTGATCTGCTTACCTCGACGAGGAAAAGCTTCAGCTTGTGACTAGGAAAGGAGTTTTCCCTTATGAGTATTTGGATAGTAAGGCGAAACTCGACGACACCAGGCTGCCAGACATTTCTGCATTTTCCCAGTAATCTCACAGTCGATGCCATAACTAGTGCAGACTGTGAGCATGCCATGAATGTCTGGCGGGAATTCAACATTACAAATTTGGGTGAATATGCAAGACTATTCATGGACACCAACGTGCGCTTGCTTGCGGATCTTTTTGAAAAGTTTCAGATTGTATGTATGGCCACGTTCTCTCTCGACCCCGCCTTTTATTACACGGCACCTGGGTTGTCCTGGGATGAACGCTCAAGAAAGCGAGGGGCAGCATCGAACTTTTGACTGATGCCGGTATGCTTCTTTTCTTTTTAGCGTGGGATCCGTGGAGGACTTTGCCAGTGTGTCCAGAGACACGCCACGTATGGGTGCGGGGTTTAATGCATCTCTCAATTCAAGTTATATTCTGTATTTGGATGTGAGTAACTTATACGGGCACGCTATGATGCAGCCACTGCCGATTGGTGGGTTTAAGTGGGTGCCCGGAAACGAATTTAGGGATTAGCTGGAAAAATATTGGGTCTGGTGGCTGATTCTGTTGTAGGGTATGTGGTGGAGGCAGACCTCATACACCCTGTTAGTTTACATGAAATGACAAGTGAGTTGCCGTAATGTCCAGAGCGACAAGTTCAGCAAGGAAGCACTATCCCTAAACTGATGACCACTTTTGGACACAAGCAGACGTATGTAATTCATTATCATAGTCTCCAGCAGTGTCTCAGATTAGGGATGGTTCTGCTTGGAATCGCCTGGGCTATCTCGTTCAATCAGTCCCCCTGGCTGAAGGACTATATCGAATTAAATACCGGAAAGAAATGGTGGTGGTTAGTGTTTAACGTCCCGTCGACAACGAGGTCATTAGAGACGGCCGAAAAGAGAGCAGTCGTGACAAGTGATTTCGAAAAATACTTTTACAAATTAATGAATAATTAAATTTTGAGTAAAACCATGCAGTATGTAAGAAATGAATGCGATGTTTTGATTAGGACCGAATGGGATGGGCCGTAGGGCGTAAGAAAGAGCATCGCCAGACCAAATTTTAAACGGGTCACAATATTCAATGAGAACTTCGTTGCTGTGCAGATGACGAAGGTTTCAGTATAGTTTACGAAACCAATTTATTTGGGTTTGTGTATACTGTACACCTCCAAACACCACATGTACCGATTCCAATATGAGTTTGCTGAAACTCATTTCGTGGAGCCAAAGCTACTTTACGTGGATACAGATAGCTTCATATACTGGGTGAAAAACTGCTATCCGCATAAAGAAATTAGGTGACACGGTAATGAATTCGACACATCAGGATACACAGCCGATAATCCTTACAGTACTGTTCCTCAGAACAAGAAGGTTATAGGCTTAATGAAAGACGAGGTGGGTGGATTGCCAATTGTGGAGTTTGTGTATCTAAGATGCAAAATGTATGCATATCGTACAGTAGATGGAGCCACCCGGAGGCAGGCTAAGGGTGTGCGATGTGCGGCATCACGTGTCCTCATTGTCGAAATCTAGCGTTCTACACAGAAGCGCACTCTCATAATTTTTGTTAAGTATTGAGTGGAGCCTACACTTGTATGGCGACCATCCGAAAAGATCTGTCACCTCTGCTTTCGTTGGCATTTAAAAAGAACTCTGCTGAATTTGTTTTCGCCTGTAACTTTCAGAGAAGCGTCATGAGTGGCGAATTTTGAGTAAAACCTGCACACTTAACTTGTTGCCATGTTAAAATTTGCTTCTTTTGCCAAAACACAGCGGAGTTTACAGTTTCATCTCACCACCCTGTTGTGTAGACGCAATAGCGAGACAGCTCTGAAACATTGGTTTATGAAGTTTGTTAAGTAAGGAACAAAGGAAAAGTCAGTAGCTTATGAAAAAGCACATCGTCGGTACAAAAATAACATCTAATGTGTTCACTTGTATTGTTTCAAAACCTGTAGCATTTCTCATCTCACCAGCTATCGACGGCCCTAAAAAATTACTTCTGTAGTTAGTGGAACCACTCGGTAAATGATGAAGTTCTGCCTGATAACCATATGGAAAAATAGTCTCCTCTTTGCGTGCTATCATTTGCCAAAATCTCATTTCGATACCTCAAACCGTTTAGGAAACATGAGGAACGTTGTGGATATTATACTCTGGCTTTGTTGCTGGCGGGGCGCAAATGAGTGTGCTGTGTCAGATCAATTTTTTCGAGATTGGTAACAGATGGGGACCACCTCCTAAGTCTGATGAAAAATTCAAATGTAATACAGCGCAACATATAACGTAACATGTACCTAACGTAAAATCGTAGCGACACCTGTTTTTCATTGCAACTTTTTCGAAATTCGCGCAGTGTCTTACTTCCATGCAAATATCACAATAACTATGACTATTAACGAAATGGTATGCACTTTATCACGAAGCTGACATAGAGAGCTGTAAGTAACGCAAAAATGAATTTTTTTACCGAATAGTTTCTGTAAAATCGTTAAACGTCTATTCTGTTATCGCCGACTGAAAGAGGCAAACACTGTCGGCATCCCCTTCTGAACAAACGAATGAAGTCGCCCACCGCTTTGGACGAAAACTGGTGACTGCGCTTCGGCCACCGTATTCTGCGTGGACTCTCCGCGTGCGGCTCTTCCGCCCTCACATTCCACGGTCACCTAACTGACTGTCCCTTGCCGACAGTAGCACCGGAGACTATACAGTTTTAGTACACGAGTTTTACTGATTGCACCTTTAAAACAATTCGCGTCAAGGACTTAACGCCTACACCTCTGTCCACCACAAGTGTCGTGGGTATGCTGCTCACTGCAGCATTCAGTGCTGCATGAACTAGTTCTTATTTGTCGCTTGCACGATTAAAAATAACCACAAAATGGTTCAAATGGCTCTGAGCACTATGGGACTTAACTTATGAGGTCATCAGTCCCCTAGAACTTAGAACTACTTAAACCTAAATAACCTAAGCACGTCATCCATGCCCGAGGCAGGATTCGAACCTGCGACCGTAGCAGTCGCGCGGTACCAGACTGAAGCGCCTAGAACCACTCGGCCACTCCGGCCGACCACTAAATTACAGGCCCATATCGTTAACGTCGATATGGAGTAGGATTTTAGAACATATATTGTGTTCGAACATTATGAATTACCTCGAAGAAAACTGTCTATTGACACACAGTGAACTTGGGTTTAGAAAACATCGTTCCTGTGAAACACAACTAGCTCTTTATTCACATGAAGTGCAGAGTGCTATTGACAATGGATTTCAGATCGATTCCGTATTCCTGGATTTCCGGAAGGCTTTTGACACTATGCCACACAAGCGGCTCGTAGTGAAATTGCGTGCTTATGGAATATCGTCTCTGTTATGTGACTGGATTTGCGATTCCCTGCCAGAGAGGTCACAGTTCGTATTAATTGACGGAAAGTCATCGAGTAAAACAGAAGTGATCTCTGGCGTTCCCCAAGGTAGTGATATAGGCCCTTTGCTTTTCCTTATCTATATAAACGATTCCTTATCTATATAAACGATTTAGGAGACAATCTGAGCAGCCTTCTTCTGTTTTTTGCAGATGACGCTGTCGTTTATCGACTAATAAAGTCATCAGAAGATCAAAACAAGCTGCAAAACGATTTAGAAAAAATATCGGAATGGTGCGAAAAGTGGCAGTTGACCCTAAATAACGAAAAGTGTGAGGTCATCCACATTAGTGCTAAAAGGAACTCGTTAAACTTCGGTTGCACGATAAATCATTCAAACCTAAGAGCCGTAAATTCAACTAAATACCTAGGTATTACAATTACAAACAACTTAAGTTGGAAAGAACATATAGAAAATGTTGTGGGGAAGGCCAACCAAAGCCTGCATTTTATTGGCAGGACACTTAGAAAATGTAACAGACCTACTAAGGAGACTGCCTACACTACGCTTGTCCGTCCTAGTTTAGAATACTGCTGCACGGTGTGGGATCCTTATCAGATAGGACTGACGGAGTACATCGAAAAAGTTTTGTATTATCGCGGAATATGGGACAGAGTGTCACAAAAATAATATAGAATTTGGGCTGGAAATCATTAAAAGAAAGGCGTTTTTCGTTGCGACGGAATCTTCTCACGAAATTCCAATCACCAACTTTCTCCTCCGAATGCAAAAATATTTTCTTGACACCGACCTACATAGGGAGGAACGATCACCACGATAAAATAAGGGAAATCAGAGCTCGTACGGAAAGATATAGGTGTTCATTCTCTCCGCGCTATACGGGATTGGAATAACAGAGAATTGTAAAGGTGGTTCGATGAACTCTCTGCCAGGCACTTAAATGTGTTTTTCAGAGTATCCATGTAGATGTAGAATCCTCGTCGCATCTACAAATAAACTTTTCGCCGACAAAAGGGGACGGGGCTATACAAGCTGAGCGGAGGAAAGCCGAACGGATGAACGCCAATCGCTGTCTGATTATGTGGTTGGTTGAGTTTGCGAATGATCAGCGTTGTTATAATTACTAGCGAAATCCATAGGTTCAGTCTACCAGAATGGAAATAAGCGACTAACAGGAATAACTGACCAGAAAGATTACGTATTATCTTCTCGGTGTATCCAAGAGAATGAAATTTTGACAGAACATTTTTGGTCAGATCGCTACACTAGTAAGGACCAGTTGTACAGTCCCCGGCTAGCAGCCGCGTTAAGTTCTATTCTGGAAGTAACGCGGAAAACGTGTTGTACGAATATGCACCAACGCCTAACCGGAAAATAATCGCGGGATAACTAAACCGGTGATTCTGGCAGAGTTAGTGAAGTTAATCGGAGAACAGATTTTGACAATGACAGGAATAGCTACAAAATTGGTGATGACAAGATTGTTAGAACGAGGAAGGAGAAGAAGCGGGGGCACCAGACAAATTACAGAAGAATAAAACGATTTCAAATTTATATAAAAATTTCGTAATACCACTTTTCGACCTCATGCTTGAGAAACTGGTGCGTATGAATGAAATGTGAAACTATTTCCTAACATAAAGCTTTTTGCTTGTAGTAGGGCTAATAGGCGTTTGATATTGGTACTTCGTGAATTACATTCTATCGTGTTAAAAAAATCACCATGTGTGCCAAAAATTTCATTTATTTGGTGTGTGTTACAAAATTTCTGCGATATTAGAAAGGCCTATTTTGTTTTATCTAGTAGACAGTGACAAAATAGACGTAATCAGATCGAGAAACAATACCAGTATCGGGTATTATTTGTATGAACAAGTTTTTCAGTATTAGATAAGGATATTTCGATTTTTCATGTAGCAAAACGTTTGACGAACTTTGATGAGGTAATAGATTCTTTCGCTGAAAGGAGAGCACGTCATGTAAAGCTGTAGCAAAATGAGAGAGAAAAAATGCTAGGAGCTAAGGATTGGAGAAATGTGTACTCTGTTGCTCGTCTCTTGTCTTTATTGGTTATGCCCCACAAAACAGCAATTTATTAGCTAATAGGCAATAAAGAGTGCGAATTTTCTGAAGATTTCTTGTTCTCCCGATTACAAATAATCCCATCCGCTATTAATTGCGAGATTTTTTTTTTTAAAGTGGGGCAGGCTGTCAAACCGGCCGACTGGGAGCAGGAGAGCCATCACTGTCCTGAATATAGTTTGATGGCATCCATTACAAAATATACACGTTTCAATTTCACAGAGCGAAATACAGTGACGTGCGACTGAAGAATTCTGGATGAAGAGTCGTAGCACTGCACTTTGGCACACGTAAGACAAAATACGAGGGTTGGAGCTTAAATAGTGACAACTGTTTATTCACAACCGATGCTAAAGAGTTACATGCTTGCACCTGTTACTGTCCTTCAAAGCAGTCACCAGCGTTGTGTAGAACCCGTTGCCAGCGATGTGGAAGGCGTAGTTCACCGTTAGCAGACCCTGTTCTGTTGATGGTGCGAATGGAGCGGTTTAAAGTTATGGCGATTCTAGTGTACGACTGTGATGGTGCTATCCTAACGCATTACGTTCCTCCACGGCAGACAGTCAGTGCACGGTATTACTGTTCTTCTTTGGAGCATCACCTGTGTGACCAGCTTTGCGAAAGAAGCGGCGACACTTTCGGCTCAACCCACCTATCATTTTGCACGACAATGCCCGGGCGCATATAGCGCAAGCTGTGGCTGCTCTGTTCGGCCCATGGGACTTGGAAGTACTGTACCATCCACCATACTCCCCGGACTTACAGTCCGTGTGACTTTGATTTGATTCCGAAGTTGAAGGAACCACTTCGTGGCATTCGCTTCAGAACTGTTCCAGAGAGTCGACAGGCAGTAGACCGCTCATTCGCACCATCAACAAAACAGGCTCTGCTAACTGTGTACTACGCCCTCCACACCGCTGGCAATGGGTTCTACTCGACGCTGGTGACTACTCAGAAGGACAGTAACAGGTGCAGACATGTAACTCTTTTGTATCGGTTGTGAATAAATGGTTGCCACTATTTAAGTTCCAACGCTCGTAACACGTCATAAATTTGCTCGAACGCATATGTTTTGTGTTTCAGACTTTTAAGAAAGATGTGCGCTACACGATGAACATTTCTTGAGAATTCGATGTTTTTTAGTATTGACCCGGTTCGCAAATATCGTAGATCCAGGGCTGATGCACAGAGCAGTCTTGAGTTATAGAGGGTAGTTTCCAAGTGACCCGTGTTTACATTTGGTGATCTTGCTCTTTCCCCTTCGTTTACTCTCACGTCAAATGAAAACAAAACGGATATCTGTGGCCGGGAGCTATCAAGTGAATTAAAATACATTCACATAATTAACGAAGGCTAAAATATGTTATTAGTTTCAGATTTAATTTTATTTCCATCTTTCTGACAGTCAAGTATTAATCGCCTTGCGGAACAGTGAAGTTATTTTTGTCTGTTTGCTAAAGATATTTGACTTTTATTAACCTTTTCCGTAAAGGCAATCAATGTACTTGAAACGAAATGTTTAAATCCACAGTACTGGCTAGTTTCAACAGTTTGCTGCATTTCAAGTGCACGTTTTCATCTTGTAGCACGTATGGCATTAAGCTATAATAAAGAACCAAACACCATATAATACAGTACTCGCGCTCCAAGAAAATTTACGTCCAGGAAAGCACACTGAAAAGCTTAATATCAAGTCGAGGTCTACTTCTTTGGGAATCTGGACATATGAATCTTCACTTTAAGTATGCACTTTAAATGTGCTCATTTTAGTATGGTTCACGAAATTCGTATGCTCTTGGAGTATCCTCTGATGTCTTGTTTCTTTTATGACATAATGTTTTACACGTAGGCACATACGGGTTTTCTACGTCATGGTAGCTGCGCAAGCTCAATGACACCTGTTATCTGCGCTCTCTGGCAACTGCTAAAACGATCCTGTTTCCAACAGGTCGCAGAAAATATTGCGAATGGTGGATTGAAAAGCGTAACTTTCAAAGCAAATTTCCTTTTACTTAAGTTGAACTATGTGCGAGAATGTACCGTGAATTTCTTAAATTACAGAGCATTTGACACTCATTTAAAAATCAACTTTTTGATGACAAGCCATTTAGATGAATTTCGAACCCTGAAGATCAGGCATTTATTTCATTATTAAAAATTTTACTGGCACATTTGTGTGATGTATCTGAAAGTGTAACACGCGCAAAAAAGATCAACATTATGTGCGAAAGCGTAGCTTCTCTTGCAGCTTATTAACCTTAGAGACAAATATTACATGTGAAAGCTTTGCTTTCCTTGTAGCAACACTATGTATGTTGATTTAAACAATTAAGTTTCCCTGTTTGTTTGTTCGTGCTACTTAGCAGTGATGTTGCTGTTGGCTGAGTACACCACGTGTCCTGTGCTCTGAATATCCGCTGTCACCGGCTGGCGAGATTTCGTGACATGAGCTATGACTGGGTTACAAAAGCGCATCGAAATCTCGATTTCAATGATTCGGAAAGTAACATGAGGTGTTTGGTGGAATTCCAATGTACACTTTTGCAATATGAAAATACGCAGCGTTCATGTTGCAGCACATCAAAGATATTTTTCCATGAGTTTTGTTTTCTAAGCGCCGGGAACTTCTACTCCCGTATGTAAGACCATAACCTTTCAAAGGACTGATAAGTTTTGCAGTTCCAAGGGGAAAATATACTGTCACCTAACACGGAAAGTCTGTTTTCACCCGGGAGAAAGAGTATTTTTAATCGGGAAATCAGGGAAAAATCCGGTAATTTTTTTTTTCCTTGTCCGCGTATACACCATGCAAGAAAAATGGTTCAAATGGCTCTGAGCACTATGCGACTTAACTTCTGTCATCAGTCGCCTAGAAGTTAGAACTAATTAAACCTAACTAACCTAAGGACATCACACACATCCATGCCCGAGGCAGGATTCGAACCTGCGACCGTAGCGGTCGCTCGGCTCCAGACTGTAGCGCCTAGAACCGCTCGGCCACTCCGGTCGGCACCATGCAAGATGAACGAAGCAACCCATCACTTACATTTAAATGTCGTAATGAGACAATGACGGGAAAAATCGGAGGCTGACGTTCCTCTTTCCGACGCACTATTAGCAAATAGAACCAAGAAGGCGAAAACTGGTAGTGATGTCAGATGAATCCTTCGGGACTCGCTAAGGTGGGCTGCGGAATTTGGGTGCTGATCGTTACGTGATACTTTGGAACAGCTCTCTCTTCCTTTCCACACTTTGCTTGAAAATGTGTAATTCCAGATCTCCGTGCACTGGTACGGAGCTGTGTATCAATCAGCTGCCAGTAATCAACGTATGAGTTACTGCGTCCGACGAGGACGTCTGTGATTTCCGACAGCCGAGAGCGCGACACAGGAGAACAACACAAACACCTGCCAGTACCCGAAGCGTACCTGCTCTTGGTGACACAAAAACAGAGCGGGATGACATAGAAAATAAGAACGTTGCAAGAACTTTGCACCCCTGTTTACGGCTGGTTTACTGCCTACTATCGTGGGAAAATGCGTAACTGTTGACCGAGAACAAAGGAGACTGGGCCGTTACAGAACACTGAAAAATTGAGCCACAAGGCCGGTCACCAGTCTACCTGGTGCACGGTCGAGCTCAGTGACAAAGGCCCCCCTGCGGGTCCAGGGTAAGAATAGGCCCGAGGTATTCCTGCCTGTCGTAAGAGGCGACTAAAAGGAGTTTCAACCGTTTCGGCCTTCCATGTGATGGTCCCCCTTGGGGTTTGACCATTTTTCAAAATTCTAAAGAAGTACGAGCCTTTTGGGGAAGGACGCCTTACGGGGTGTACCACTGGTCCTCAGTGCACTAAGACCTTGGCACTCAGCATTGTAACGGCGTTGTAACCATACCCACTATTCCTCAAATTGGGCCTAAACGCCTGATGGGTTGGACAAGTTACGCCCATAGTGCGCCCCCATCTGCACCTACGATCATGATGGACTTTCCATGGCACCCGAAATCCAGCACGGTACAAGCCCGTTGTGGTGGGGTCGTCATGTACCCTCTAGGTTGTAGCCCCCTGACCACACAGGGATCGTACTGCCGATACCTGAGCTGTACCCTCCCCACGTCGGCCAAGGAGTAGATGCCCATCTCATTGGGGCATCGGGACTCCCGGCAACGGTCATCCTGCCAGGGGGCCCTTGCTGAGGCTGGGTGGCGCCTCTGGGGAGAGCCCCTGGTCAGAGTGGGTGGTATCGGGGCGGACGTTTCGCAGATGAAACGTCAACATGTATCAGGCCCCTCTGGGGCGAGTCTTTTAAAAAGAAAGGTACTGTCTCTGGTTCTGGTTCTCCTGCCCTTTCCCCCTTGGCCACTCCCTGGGAGGAAAAACATGCCTGCCGGCTTGGGGCGAAGTACTTCCCCCGCTATTTAGTGTGTTCTTGGACCGATGGGGGGACGTTCGCCACCTCCAAGCCCATGTTCTTTGTCCAGCACATCGAAGACATCTTCGGGGAAATCGAGGCTCTCAGTAAAATGCGTTCGGGGTCCGTTCTTATAAAGACCACCTCCGCCACACAGTCGGCGGCGCTCCAGGCGTGCGAACGACTAGGGGACATCCCAGTGTCCATTGTCCCGCATCTGGCACTGAATAGGACGCAGGGGATTATTTTTCATCCGGACCTCCTGCTGCAATCTGATGAGGAGCTCAGGGCCAACCTGGAGCGCCGAGGCGTGCATTTCGTCCGGCGAGTCCAGCACGGCCCCAAAGACCGTCGCGTCGACACCGGGGTCTTTATCCTCGCCTTCAAGGGGGACATTCTCCCAGAGAAGGTAAAGGTAATATGCTACCAGTGCGACGTGCGACCTTACGTCCCGCCTCCTATGTGCTGCTTTCGGTGTTTGCACTTTGGGCACATGTCGTCATGGTGTGAGGCTGAGCCCCTTTGTGGCGATTGTGGACGTCCTCTTTGTGAGGAACATACATGCACCCCACCACCTCGGTACGTCAATTGTCCTGGCATCCACTCGCCTAGATCTTTAGACTGCCCCGCGTATCAGATGGAGAAGAAGATTCAAGAATTAAAAACTTTGGGTCGTCTCTCTTATTCTGTGCCCAGGAAGAAATATGACCGCCTCCATCCCGTGACGTTGACAACTTCGTTGGCCTCAGTCATGTCCACTCCTTCCACAGTATCCTCACCCCTACCCTGTCCCCCCTCCACCTCCTAACCCCATCCGAGGTCTATGCCTCCGCCTCCCAAATCCTTCCCTTCCAAATCCTCCTCCCTCACGGCCCCTGCCCCCTGTTCCCCAGGGGCCACCCTTCCTCCTCCCCCTCCGCCGCCTGAGAAGCGATCCTTTTCTCAGGCGTCCATCGCGGAAACGATCTGGACCCCGGCTTCCGAGGTACGGCGTTCCAAAACGGACCCCGCGCGTGAGGACCTTCTTCGGGTCCAGCCCACCATCCCCGTGCCTCATCGGACTTCCAAGAAGGCCTCCAAGAAGATGTCTTTATCCCCCTCTCCACCCCGGCGCGTTTCGTCTGACGCTCCATCCGCGAGTCGCTGCTGGCCTCTCGTCGGCGAATGATGCTGCCCCTCCTACGCAACCCGGGAAAGCGGCCGCAGCTGGCGACGACTCGATGGAACAGGATCCGCCTCCTGCCGGTTGTAGCGTTGTTCCCTCGAAACCTGGCCCTCCGCAGCCGTCGAGGTGACCCGCTCTTCACCCGTTTCGTTCCCCCTTTTTTTCTGACTAGCGATGGCTTTGTTACATTGGAACATAAGAGGTATTCGATCTAATTGGGAGGAATTACAACTGCTCCTCCGCCTGCACTGTCCGCTCGTCCTTGGTCTCCAGGAAACCAAGTTGCGCCCAACTGACCGTATTGCTTTTACCCACTATACCTCGGAGCGGTCTGACCTCACCCCTGTGGACGGTATTCGGTATTCCAGCTCATGGTGGGGTCATGTTGCTCGTTTGGGACGATGTCTATTACCATCCCATCCCATTGACCACCCCACTCCAAGCAATAGCTGTCCGTATTACTCTTTCTGCCTTTACTTTTTCTGTTTGTACCGTCTACACTCCATCGTCATCCGCAGTTAGTCGGGCTGACATGATGCACCTGATTGATCAGCCTCCTCCGCCGTTTTTATTGTTTGGCGACTTCAATGCCCATAATCCCCTTTGGGGCTCTGCTGCATCCTGTCAGAGAGGCTCCCTCTTGGTGGATGTCTTCAACCATCTCAATCTTGTCTGCCTCAATACTGGCGCCCCGACTTTCCTCTTGGACTCTACTCATACCTACTCCCACTTGGACCTCTCGATCTGTTCTACCACTCTTGCCTGTCGGTTCGAGTGGTATGTCATTTCTGACACCTATTCGAGCGACCACTTCCCCTGTGTCGTTCGTCTCCTGCACCACACCCCATCCCCACGTCCTTCGAGCTGGAACATACCGAAAGCTGACTGGGGACTTTGCTCCTCCCTGGCGACCTTTCCGGACCACGATTTTCTCAGTTGTGACAGTCAGGTCGAATACCTCACGGCTGTTATCATCAATGCTGCCGAACGTTCCATTCCTCGTACTACCTCTTCTTCACGTCGCGTTTCCGTCCCATGGTGGAATGAGGCTTGTAGAGACGCTATCCGTGCTCGACGACGTGCTTTACGCACTTTCGCCGCCACGCTACGTTGGCGAATTGTATTGGATACAAACGACTCTGTGATATTATTGGATTTCAGACATTTTGCATATGAGAAAAGGATAGCCACCGAGCTGTAGTTTGTAATGATACTAAGCATGACAACGCGAGAGTAAAGAAATGAAATCTGTTTATAACGTGCACCTATACCAAGACGCGCGGCCAGCGTTTAAAAGGTACACTATGACTCGCTGGGCGCAGATATTTAAAATCATTGCCGCAGCGCTTGATAGCAAGAAGCTGCGAAACAGAAGAAAGAACAATTTATCATTTGTTAGGAAAATTCTAGAGTCTTTATAGTTAGTTGTACTTCTGGTCGCCGATATGTTAACATGTACTTCATTACCTTTGATGTTTGGTTGCCGACTTGTTAAGACGTGTTGTGTAGCACCGCTACAAGTTATATTTCATTTAGTGTGAAAAACCACGTTATCACCAAGAAAATAAAAACGCTTTTGTAAAGTTTGTGACGATAAAAAATACTTACGCGCACGACAGGACATTTAATTTTTACAAAATATCACACATACAAAAGCAGCGATTGTTGGACTGTTCCACGTATGAGAAAAACATAAAAGTGTTCGCTCTTTATTGCGGTGTCTCGATTGTATTTAGGAGACCATTAATGTGTTCTTTTTCCGATCTGACAACTTTTTTTTTACAAAATTTCACTGTTTTGCATTCATTTCCAATTTTTTTTATTATTCAAATAGGTCCCTTACGTAATTTCATTGAAGAGTCTGATTGCGTGAAAGCAATCCGGGTTAAGAGGTCATTTGAGAAACTATTTTCACGCAATCAATCCGTACGTCTCCTAAACACAATCGAGAACCGACGCGTCGTCGATCATTCATTAATTTTCCTCTCTTTACAAGTCGTACCAAAAAACGGCCAAGGAGAACTGCTGTGAGTACGCAATCTAGTGTTAGAAGGTTGCATTCTTTATCTTGTCGGCAAACATTGCCATGAATTATCATCATCAATGTTATATTTGGTTAAATGTGAAAAGCCAAAAAACCTTTTAACGCTAGAACTCCGAGCGCAATGCTGTAGAGTCATCAAAGACAGCAAAAAAGCTTGTTGGGCCTCTTTCACCAGCTCCTTTAACAGTTTTACTCCCTCTTCTGTCGTTTGGGGTGGCCTGCGCCGGCTGTCGGGCATTAAGGCCCACTCCTCGGTACCTGGCCTGACCTCAGGTAATGAGGTCCTTGTTGATCCTGTGACTGTCTCCAACGCCTTCGGCCGCTTTTTCGCGGAGGTTTCAAGCTCCGCCCATTACCACCCTGCCTTCCTTCCCAGGAAAGAGGCAGAAGAGGCTCGGCGACCTTCCTTCCACTCGCTGAATCTGGAAAATTATAATGTCCCCTTTACTATGCGGAAACTCGAACGTGCACTTGCAC
Organism: Schistocerca americana; assembly: GCF_021461395.2. Lineage (NCBI taxonomy): Eukaryota > Metazoa > Arthropoda > Insecta > Orthoptera > Acrididae > Schistocerca > Schistocerca americana. The sequence continues at coordinate 594,241,210 of NC_060124.1, read as the reverse complement.
TGTCCCGGTCCTCTGCTCCGGGGCCAGATGCCATTCACGTTCAGATGCTGGCACACCTTTCTCCAGCAGGCAAAAGCTTCCTTCTTCGTACCTACAATCGCGTCTGGACCGAAGGTCAAGTCCCCATGCGGTGGCGTGACGTCGTCGTTGTTCCTATACCCAAACCCTGGAAGGATAGACACCTTCCTTCTAGTTACCGCCCCATTTCTCTTACAAGCTGTGTCTGTAAGGTGATGGAGCGCATGGTTAACGCTCGGTTAGTTTGGATTCTTGAATCTCGACGGCTACTTACCAATGTTCAATGCGGCTTTCGTCGCCACCGCTCCGCTGTTGACCACCTTGTGACCTTGTCGACATTCATCATGAACAACTTTTTGCGAAAGCGCCAAACGGTAGCCGTGTTCTTCGATTTGGAGAAGGCTTATGATACCTGTTGGAGAGGAGGTATCCTCCGCACTATGCACAGGTGGGGTCTACGCGGTCACCTGCCCCCTTTTATTGATTCCTTTTTAACAGATCGAAAGTTTAGGGTACGTGTGGGTTCCGTATTGTCCGACGTCTTCCTCCAGGAGAACGGAGTGCCTCAGGGCTCCGTCTTGAGCGTAGCCCTTTTTGCCATAGCGATCAATCCAATTATGGATTGCATTCCACCTAATGTCTCGGGCTCTCTTTTTGTCGATGACTTCGCGATCTACTGCAGTGCCTAGAGAACATGCCTCCTGGAGCGCTGCCTTCAGCGTTGTCTAGACAGCCTATACTCATGGAGTGTGGCAAATGGCTTCCGGTTCTCTGAAGAGAAGACGGTTTGCATCAACTTTTGGCGATATAAAGCGTTCCTTCCGCCATCCTTACATCTCGGTCCCATTGTTCTCCCCTTCGTGGAAACAACTAAGTTTCTAGGGCTCACACTGGACAGGAAACTTTGTTGGTCTCCGCACATCTCTTATTTGGCTGCCCGTTGTACACATTCCCTTAATGTCCTCAGAGTTCTTAGTGGTTCATCTTGGGGGGCGGATCGCACTGTCCTGCTTCGGTCCTGTATCGGTCCATAGTCCGATCAAAGCTGGATTATGGGAGCCTCGTCTATTCGTCTGCTCGGCCATCCCTCTTACGCCGTCTCAACTCCATCCACCATAGGGGGTTACGACTTGCGACTGGAGCATTCTACACTAGTCCCGTCGAGAGTCTTTATGCTGAAGCTGCCGAATTACCATTGACCTACCGGCGTGACGTACTGCTTTGTCGGTATGCCTGCCGGCTGTTGTCAATGCCCGACCACCCCTCTTATCAGTCCTTCTTCGCCGATTCTCTCGACCGTCAGTATGGGTTGTATGTGTCTGCCCTGCTGCCCCCTGGAGTCCGCTTTCGTCGCCTGCTTCGACAATTGGATTTCGCCCTCCCTACCACCTTCAGAGAGGGTGAGAGCCCGACACCACCTTGGCTCCAGGCTCCGGTTCATATTTATCTCGACCTCAGCTCGCTCCCGAAGGAGGGTACTCCGGCTGCAGTGTATTGCTCACGGTTTGTCGCACTTCGTGCGCGACTTGCCAGTCACACCTTTGTTTACACTGATGGCTCCAAAACTGACGATGGTGTCGGCTGTGCCTTTGTCGTCGGGGCTGTCGCCTTTAAATACCGGCTCCTCGACCAATGTTCCAGCTTTAGGCAGAGCCTTTTGCTCTACATCAGGCCGTTCAGTATGCCCGCCGCCACCGCCATTCATCGTATGTACTCTGCTCTGATTCACTCAGTGCTCTTCAGAGCCATGGAGCTCCATATCCGGTCCATCCCTTGGTGCAACGGATCCAGCAGTACCTCCATTCTTTTGCTGCAGATGGCTCTCCTGTCAGCTTTCTGTGGGTTCCCGGCCATGTAGGAGTGCCTGGGAATGAGGCTGCTGATGCTGCAGCCAAGGCTGCAGTCCTCCTGCCTCGGCCAGCCTCCCATTGTGTCCCGTCATCTGACGTTAGTGGGGTTGTTTGTAAGAGGCTTGTGTCGTTGTGATGGGATACTTGGTCATCACTTCAAGGAAACAAGCTCTGGGCTGTAAAACCGTTCCCAACTGCTTGGACAACCTCCTCCCGACCATCTCGGCGAGAAGTGGTCCTTCTGACCAGGTGGCGGATTGGGCATTGCCGGTTTAGCCACCTCTACCTGCTCTCCGGTGACCCAGCCCCACAGTGCCCTTGTGGTCATGCATTAACAGTGCGCCATGTTTTATTGTCGTGTCCCCGTTTTAGTCAATCTCGTGTTGTCCTGTCTCTGCCATCTACTTTACAGTATATTTTAGCTAATGACGCTCGAGCAGCTGCTCGTGTTCTTCGTTTCATTACTTTGACTGGCTTGTCCAAAGACATCTAACTTTTTCACTTATTTTATCTGCATCTTTGTAAGAACTTTCTGGTGTCCCCCCCCCCCCCCCCTTTGAGTTTTACTAGATTGTATGTGCTCTAACAATTGTGACTGGGCGCTAATGACCTCAGTAGTTGAGCGCCCTTAAACCCAAAAAAAAAAAAAAAGTGACAAAGGGAGGGTGCACAGATTAAATGAATTCAATAATTTCGATTTCAGATTCGGGTTGTTCGTTAAATTACCTTTTCATTGGATATGCCGCTCGTGCTGATAAAGAATAATTATGACGACTTTTGAGGTAATTATTTTAACTACACGATCTCAAATTGACTTCGCGGTAGCCAGTGAGCCGCTAGCCTAAAATTCAGGTCACGGCTACTCTCCGCTGAAGGACAGACTAGGGCGTTCCGTGTCCGCGGCATTAACGCCACAGTGGTGGCGGCAGCCTCTGGACCGGGGGCGCCGACCGCTGCAGAGGGACGCTACCGGCGTGAGCCACGCTGGCCCCGTCCTGGTGGGCAGGAGCGCAGCCTGCTGCGAGGGGGAGGCGGCGAGGAGAGGCAGTCGTCACTGGTGGGCCGAGTGCAGCGGATGCCGACAGCCGCGACGTCGTCGTTCCGGAGCCAAGCGACACCGGTGATCGTATCTACTGCACCGGTTTTTCGCCGTCGTAGTTCCACTTGCCAGATGATGGAGAGTAACTTCTGTCAGTACCTACACTCACCGCCATTTGCGGCTATACTGGTTATCTTTCGTCACGCCACAGACTGGCCGCTATTTAGCACGAAAACTGAATAGTTGTATGAAGTGCCCTGCCGAACTTTCGTTACCTCTCTTGCCGATAACGTTCTCTGTGGTTTCTCTCCTCGCATTCGTACACGGTTCAGGAGAAGGACCCAACTGAGGCTTTACCATCGACTGAATGTGTTCTGTGTAGTATACTTCACCTGCAGCAGGGAGAGGCAGGAACTGTTTTTTGTAAACGTACGCCATACTTGTAAATCCGGTTACCTCAGCTTCCTTTTGTGTGCTACTGTAAGTACAATATAGTACGGTTTCAGCAGACCAGACGCATTTTCTATGTTCTGTAGGTTCCATTGTTGCCCCATTCATATTTTCAGTTAACCACCAACAGAACCCCTGCCAGTAGCTGACGGGTAAGCGAATGTTCTCAGCGCTTGCAGGGAACGGACAAGTCCTCTGCTCCAGAGTTCATCAGCTGTTGTGGCATCCCCTCTAGCAGACCACTAGCGGCTGTATGTTGATGCCAGGCGGCCTCTGTGTGCTGCTCATCACTCGGCAGTGGGGAGCAGTCACGAGCCGGTACGCTCACCTGCACAGGTCGTCCGTCTGGGCAGGCGCTGGTCGCTGGTGACAGGTCGTCTGCGGGTCAGACAGAGCACCCCCCCCCCCCCCCCCCCAATGACTGATGACTGGAGCCAGGGCACAGCCACCCGCCGGCGAGTGCGACGAGATGGAACGCGGTTGTTTCACCCTCTGCGAAAGGACTGTTCACTATGAAACTTGCGCAAACAGCGTAAAAGGGATGTTAGGATGTCGCGTCAACAAATCTATTTACAGTGTTACAAAACTGGTATTTGTGCGTTTCTAACGTCAAGTCTTCATTAACACAATAGCTATACGAGAGCCTCTTAAAGCAAACGATAAACCATATGAACCGTGAACAAGAACAATAGAAACACAATACAGTGGTTACTTCCCTTGTTCTTCTGTCTCCTCACCGACAACCAATAAAAACAGACAAAAATGAAGTAGCATATGTTTTCGTGGTTATTGGTACTATCCCAGTAACAATACGCGTGCACGACCCACGTCTCTTCATGAAAGCCACGTACTACTGATACACACGGAAGTAACGCGACAGAGCACGTCGAGAGTGTAAACGTGAAATCAAACTGACATTGCAGAAAGCAAGATGATTCATACTAGTGCCGGGTAGCTCAAAAATCCAAACTACGTCACCAAGTGCTTACTGCAGTTGCTGCTGCGTTTCTCTGCGGTAAGTCTATTTTTCCAGTTCACAGTGATACGGATGTGTGTCTTAAAAAGATAGTGTTCCTAGGAAAGTACGCACGTGATTTTGTTTTTATTGTTATTGGACTAGATTTGGTGTTTAGAACATCCATAACTGAGACGCACCATAATTAATTTACAGAGATCCGCTTCAATTGTGTTGTTGTTGTTGTGGTCTTCAGTCCTGAGGCTGGTTTGATGCAGCTCTCCATGCTACTCTGTCCTGTGCAAGCTTGTTCATCTCCCAGTACCTACTGCAGCTGACATCCTTCTGAATCTGCTTATTGTATTCATCTCTTGCTCTCCCTCTACGATTTTTACCCTCCACGCTGCCCTCCAATACTAAATTGGTGATCCCTCGATGTCTCAGAACATGTCCTACCAACCGATCCCTTCTTCTAGTCAAATTGTGCCACAAGCTCCTCTTCTCCCCAATTCAGTTATGTCATCTACCCATACTAATTATTTATTATCACTAGTTTCGGAATTTTGAAATCCCCTCTTCAGGTGCAGGAAATTACTATATTTGACAATACGTGACATGCGGTCGGGACAATCAGTGCAAGAGCTCCAAACCACTGCTTGTTGGGGAAAACTTGGCCGGCGGGCAGCCACACAGCAGGGACGCCAGCCACGACGGAGGTCTGGGGGCGCGCAGAGGCGCCCCAACAACTCTGCGTGCTACCAGATACAGTAACTTCGTACACCTGAAGATGGGATTTTAAAGCTCTGAAACCAGTCGTGCTTTAAATAAGTAATTAGTATAACTGAAGCGCATCTCTCTAAATGAATTTATTGTTTTGTTCATGTTCTATATTAGTCGCTTTTATAGGATCTTGTAAACCAAATCTGATGATGAAGGCGTGACCTTCGAAACGCGGAAATTCTAGCTTTTTTTTTTCACTGTAAACATGTTCTTGACCGGACCGTTTAACTCAGTCACATCGTATTCTTCATGGAAAGAATAAAACCGTAAAATGGTCTTGTAACGACAATATGCGGCAGACGACTTCGCCTTGTGTGTGTGTGTGTGTGTGTGTGTGTGTGTGTGTGTGTGTGACGTACCAGTTCGGCAGAAATTGTAGAAAGTGTAAACGACACAAAATGCAGGCATTTTGTCCGTCCTTCGTTACAGACTAAACGCGGGGGGGAAACTACTGTAGTATCAAATACGTTTCTTCCGCTCCTTGTTATTTGTTTCTTTTCCACTTGTTTGAGAGAAAAGCTAATTAACGCTTACGACTGAGAAAAAGAAACTAGTATCTCCCTGGTGCTGAGGTATATGTTCCTGACATGTAGCACCAACTTGTATCAATATATAGGGGACTAGCTGTCTGCAGCATTATACATGACTGGTTCGAGAACATTTTCCCACAGGCGACTCATCACCCCTCGCCCACAGTCAGTTTCTATTTCTTCAACTCTAGGTAATAGCTTTAAAAATAAATCCGAATGTAATGAGTGTGGAAATAGTTCTGCTCTCTTTTAAAATAAATACTTCGTAGGCATTTAGGCGTAATAAATACATTTCTGAATCTTATTCCAGAGATAGATATTTAAATAAGCATTTCATTTCCATTGAAGGTGTTTCCTGAGATCTAAAAAAACCTTTTGTGGAAACCGAAAGAACTGGACATACTGCATAGTTCTAACGTTAGTAAAAATATACTATTAAGCAAAGTAGAAAGAGTGAAAATACAATGTCTGTCTTTTTATAAGTTATTAATGTAATTTTTTAATTCTATGATTGAAGCCTTGAAACATGAAAGGGGCTAAGTGCCATTTTGGTTGACAATATATATTTTCACGTTGGTGGGTGCAAATTAACAACGCACATTACATACTAATCTGGCCAGCTGCCATGAGCCTTGTCAAGAGTCCACACAAGCATGAGTAGATCGCGTGTGTGCATGGTTTCAAAGGGGTTGCGTGCCATTATGTTGGTTGTTCAGTTTAGTGTGTTGACATTCATGTTAGTTTGGTGTCTTGTTGTGTTTACTGGCAAATACTAACGACGTTACACATAATGGTGTTGAAAGCTACAAGCTCCATGATATCTTGTAAAGGACATAGGGGTTCTGGTTCACTTATTTGTGAGCAAAGGAAACTGAAAATGGCAGGGAAGCCATACTTGAAACGGAAGAAGCTGTCAGTCTGTGGGAAGGCAAGACCATCTGATGAGGTTAGCTTTAAATTAAACAGAAACGCAGTTGTATTTATTTCTCACGAAAAATGATAGTCATTGTGGTTGCTATAACAACAACAAAAAATTAACATTAACAATAATAATACATCTAGAATATTAATGCACGACGGTACATCCTTGTCTTGGTCATATGCAAATGCCACTTCCAGTTTAAGGCACTAACAGGAGGCGCAAAAAATGATGAGTTCTTTCAGCAGATCATTACTGTCCAGAAAAATTACATAATGCAGTTGACGCATATTGTTAATGTTGTGACTTAGCAAGACAGCCAAGTCACAACGAGAGGAAGCCGAAAGGCACGCGTTAAGCTCACGCAGATTGGCGTGAGGTCTGGAATAGTTAAAAGGAAATGAGAACTTAGAAACTGGACGCAGTTGCTGTAATACTTAACTTTAATCCACATTTGTAGAACATCGCTCTTGATGATACATGCTTCACAATATTAATTATCAAAGCTACGGCGCCTTGCTAGGTCGTAGCAAATGACGTAGCTGAAGGCTATGCTAACTATCGTCTCGGCAAATGAGACCGCAATTGTCAGTGATCCCCTTCTGGCAAAGTCGTCTGTACAACTGGGGCGAGTGCCAGGACGTCTCTCTAGACCTGCCGCGTGGCGGCGCTCGGTCTGCAATTACTGACAGTGGCGACACGCGGGTCCGACTTATACTAATGGACCGCGGCCGATTGGAAGGCTACCACCTAGCAAGTGTGGTGCCTGGCGGTGACACCACAGTTAATGTGAAGAGGAGGCGACAGGGCACTTACGTCAGTGCAACTGCTGGTTGCAGACAATCAGCAATAACTAACGGCGTTCCTGATGATCGAGGTAATTTGCTTTCTGTATGCAAAGAAATTTCTGGATGTTTGTCCAACTGGGAAAGAAAGCAATTGAGAAAGCAATTGAAACTATTGCAAAAAGTAAGAAAATCGGAAATACACACTATATAGTTTAGAGAAATAGATCTGTTGGTAGTAAGTTTATTTGCGCTTCTTGGGAGACTGTCACAGACCAAATTCAGTCCATTCCGAGAGATATCACCCACAACATTAGCTCAAAATCTAAAAGAAATTACTATAGCTCTGACTTAAGCATCAGTAGTTTGTTTCAGTTTTCCGGAAAAATCATCCAAGTTCTCTTTTGTCCTTCAACCATTACTACACTGTATTGAGGACGATTTTCCAAATTGTATTGGTGTATGCTGTATCTCTATTCACCTGGAACAGGTACTCATATGTACCTTCTCTGACACACAGTGAAATGTTTTATAGAACCCAGCATTCTTGATTCAACTTCTGTATCAATATAAGCGATACCACTCACTCATAGATACGCGTATGGGGTGAGCCTGTCGCTCGAAGAGGCTGCAAAGAATAGCTTCTTGCATTTTAACTGTGTTGAACTCGGGACTCACTACAAGCAACCACTTGACAACAATAGAGTTCTGGTATTTATTCTGCTGTAAACTGTGTGTCTGCCTATTTGAATCTGTTCCTTACCACAGGTGACAACTTCCGTTCATGTGACCGTGACTTTGGTATTACAGAGAAGGGCAAGAGCGTCACAAAGGAATATACGTAGTCACCTATGTACAACATGCATATAATGGCTAACTGACAGCTTTTATCGAATAATTCGGTTTCTCGTTTTTGGCGCTTAGCCCCTCTGATAATTCAAGGCTCCAGTTTAAAACTTATTTCATTTTCCATCGAAAAAACTGCGACATAAGTACAAAAAAACTCATTTAATTTGATAGTGGCATGTTACATAATTAAACGTTGTATTTGTTTAAGTTTTATGCTACATGTACAGAAATTGCACTAGGAAGTATTCAAATTTTAGAAAATTTGCCGTGAAAGTATTTAAAAATTGATAAATATTGTTAAAATATTTATGTATCCAACTGAAAAGGAGAAAAATTGTGATTTTATTAATTATATCGTATATAACTTCTACAGTTGATCAGTGTATGTACTGATAGTTTTTCCCTCAAATAAAGACATACTGAAAATTTTATAGCGTTTAGCTTAGCAAAATCTTTCAGCATAGAATCTGAATCTAGTGACTGCAAGGTCTCGTTTTATGTGAATAAAGACGACAGTGCACAAAATCGTTCTTGAGAAAATGTTGACCTACACTATAATTCTATCGATCTGAGCTTTTCAAATTCCGTTCTGTGCTTGCTACACTCATAATCGGAATGACTCGTAAGCTTAAAGTACTGGGAAAAATATCAATAAAATTTAGTTTTTTAATCTGAGCTTTGTGGACATCTTTTAGATTCTCCCCGTTGGTGTCATATTTGTAGATACACAAATAGGTAAAATACAGCGAGAAGGTAAATTTAAACACACTGGAGAAACTATATAGCAGAATGAACTAGAAAAATGTGCCATAGATGTAAGAGTTAAGAAAATGGAGAGAGCATACGATCTGACAAAGAACACATACGACGAGAAATGCATACCAAGAAAAACAAAACTAAAATACTTTACCACAGTGGTATGATTGACATGCTTATATGGATGCGAATGTCGAACGATGAAGTTCTTGGCGCGCGCGAAGTGTACGTTTGAGCTTTGTGTTGTTGTGGTTCGTGCCTGTTGTGTTTTGTGCGTGTTGTCGTTTCCGTTTGGTTATCTTTGTGTAGTGAGTGCTTTTCCGAAGTATTTGAATGTGTGGAAGCAATGCCATGTTGTGCTGTTGTTGGCTGTAATTCTCACAATCGCAATACAAAAGGGACTGAAATAGTGTTGCATTGTTTCCCATGTGATGAAAGTCTGCAAAAGGTTTGGCTTTCAAAATGCTTTAGGAAAGATCCTGTGAATGTAGGAAACGCAAGAATATGGTCTCGCCATTTCAAGGAAACGGACTATATCCGGGACTTAGGTTGAGAACTGTTAAATTTACCGCGGAAACTAATCCTTAAGAGTGATGCGTACCCGTCTTGCAATTTGCCTTGTGGTGGTAGCGCCAGTGATAACACACCGATTGCAATAGAAGAAAGGAAAGAACGTTTTAACAAACGGGAAATTCATAGAAGAAGCCTAGAGACTTTAAATAAGCTCTCACCACTGAAGAGAAATGTTGACGACTGTACATTTACAGATCAAGTTCTTTGTAGTGATCCACATAAAGTCACTTTACAGAATTGTGTAGCGTCACTACGGATGAGAAATCCTCATCTAAGTAACATGTGCATGAAATTGCGAGCACGTAATAAAGATCTTAGAGATCAGGCTGCCCTCAATGAAACGACGTCTGCACGAAGAAGAATTTAATAAAAAGGAATTTGTGTCTCGTGAAACTAATCGAATACTGGGCAAAATATTTTCACCCAATCAAATTCGAAGTTTGTTGCATGGGTGAAAACGGGTTCGACGGGGCAAAGAGGACATCTGTAAGTTTATTACTTTACGTGCTGTTTCGCACAAGAGTTACAATTTCCTCAGAGAAAAACTCGGATATCCTCTACATGCAGTGTCAACTTAAGTTCTTGGATAAATCGCAGTTTCAGTTGCCAACCAGGAATTTTGAAGGATGTTTTAGTGATGATGAAAATGCAGGCTGCAGCACTGACTAACAGGGAACGTATTTGTGTTTTGTCATTTGATGAAATGAACATTGACAGTAGAATTTGTTACGATCAGCAAGATGACAGGATTCTAGGACCTCACAGCAATGCCCTCGTTGTCATGGTCCGAGGCTTGTTTGCGACGTGGAAGCAGCCTATCTATTTCAATTTTTATGTTCAGATGACATCAGCACTCTTGAACAAAGTAATTGTTTCCCTGGCCAGTATTTGCTACAATGTTGTGGCTGCAGTAGCAGACATGGGTGCAAAGAATAGTTCGCCGTGCGGGATTAGCCGAACGGTCTGAGGCGCTACAGTCATGGACTGTGCGGATGGTCCGGGAGGAGGTTCGAGTCCTCCTTCGGGCATGGGTGTGTGTATTTGTCCTTAGGATATTTTAGGTTAAGTAGTGTGTAAGCTTAGGGACTGATGACCTTAGCAGTTAAGTCCCATAAGATTTCACACACATTTTTAAAAAGAATAGTTCTGTCTGGAAGGAGCTTGGCGTTACTCCTGAAAACACTTGTTTTCCACACCCGTGTGATTCTCTGAGACGTGTGTGGGTATTTGCTGATGTTCCCAATTTGCTCAAACTCTTAAGGAACCACTTGCGGCAGCAAGGACTAATGTTGGAAAACAAGGCTGTGACAAAACTGTGTTCGAGAAACTGTTAGTTTTGGACAGTGGCGAGATGAAAATATGTCGCAAGTTATCTCAGCAACACATTACAGTGAAAGGCAGAGAGCGACAGCGAGTACGTTCAGCAACTCTGTCAAATACAACTGCACAGGCGATTCGGTATTTGATGCCTGAAGAAGGACACGTCAGTGATTTCGTGCTGATGGTGGATGAGACTTTCGATGTACTTAATTCAATGACAAAAGAAAGTAATAAATTACTAGCCTGTGGATTTGGTGTCAATTTTCAAGCGCAAGAACAGTGCCCACGTAAATTTTATAAGTGTTGTGAGAAGATGCGAGTTGCCACCTCAAAGCATCTCCTACCATTTCAGAAAGGATTTTTGAAAACTGTTGGGTCATTTTTGGGTCTGTTCAGTGACTTAGCTGTTTATAATATTGAATATATTCTTACAGCAAGATTAAATCAAGACTTCTTGGAGAACTTTTTTTCTCTTATAAGAGGCCTTTGTGATAAACCTTTTGCATTTCCTTTATATTTTCGTCTTCTTTAAAGGCAAAGAGAGAAGATGAAGCCCATCATAGAGCCTATGCCTACCGTCATGTATTTTTTGACTTTCAGTTGTTAAAAAAAATGGTTCAAATGGCTCTGAGCACTACGGGACTCAACATCTGTGGTCATAAGTCCCCCAGAACTTAGAACTACTTAAACCTAACTAACCTAAGGACATCACACACATCCATGCCCGAGGCAGGATTCGAACCTGCGACCGTAGCGGTCACGCGGTTCCAGACTGAAGCGCCTTTAACCGCACGGCCACACCAGCCGGCGGTTGTTAAAAAACAAAGGATTTTTTTTCTGGTACCAGTAGGAGGAAAGAAGGATTCGCGCTCAGCTAGTGAACGAGTGAGAAGCACGCCATTTTCAGCGAGTAATTGTAGACCGCCATTTTGGGGTCGCTATGAATAAGTGAGGAGTATGTATTTCATATGTGCACCGTTTAGAAAAATACAGTATTGTTTTATTAACAGAAAGGTCGTGTGAGTTGTTATTTCAGATGGTACGATAATTACAAGAACTGAAGCACACCTGTGTACTTTGGAAAATTACGAAGATCCGATAAGCTTAATGGGAACAGTCAAGACTTCAAAGGTGAACACGGCGACCAAACGTAGCATTATAAAGAATGGTAAGCACAAATCTACAGCGGAGAAAGAAACTACTTCGCCCTGCAAAATAATATGAACTAATACGAACTTATTTCCAGGCATAGCTCAGCTTATTGTGCTTGTCATTCATGCCGAAAAATTAATCCCATTAATTCAATACATTTTAAAAAAGCCACGCATTTCAACATTTTATTATCATCTATTCCATTATTTTATTATATTATAAAGTGGCGACAGGTGACAGGCACGATACGTAGTGGGCAAAAATGTGAGTACTAGTGTTGTTAGGGAAATGAATATACATGTATGTTAACAATTTCTTTATGTTCCATGTACGCTGATGATGTGACGGAGACGGTGATGTGATAGTGAAGAAATACTATCAAAAGGAAATAATAAATAAATTAGAAGGAAGAAGGCGACAATACCAAGAGCACACAACAAAGCACAATAGAGGAAGTACCATTTACAAGACAACAATCAGGTAGGACCGCGCAATGCATATAGAGAATGCGTTCCCAGTAGACCTATTAGAAAATCCATCCACCTATTTCCTAAAATCCAGAACCTAAAGATTCACAGATTAACGCAATTGTAGTCAAGTAGAGATAATGACATTTCTTTATTAGTACGGAAAATATATTGATTGAAGAACAGTTGAGACTACAACTACATACAACTGTATATGCATTTTTTCGCGTGAGAAGTAGCGCGGAAGTAAAATCTTAAAAAAGAAAATTTTATTTTGATAACTGCAGTGATATAAGGATTTCTGTAATGGAGGGTCAAAACAATAAGGAAATGTCATTCGAGAATCAGAATGCCAATGTAGTGGATGTTCATTTGCAAAATGCAACAATGAGTGGTTTGGAACCGGTTAGCGGTGGTTATTTGGATGCTGGGCGCGACATGCCATTGTTGCATTCGACGCCCGTGAATACAGAACATTTAATTACAAGCAATACGTTAATTACAGTAGACGTAACTAATGGCACCTCGAGGCAAGAGAATATTTTAAGTGAGAGCACTACGCGTAGTACGGACGCAGATGCTGACAGGCGTAGGCCGGAAGTGAATACGGAAGATATGCAAGCCTTATTTCGAGCCTTAACAGAAACCATACAAACAAGCATGAATGCAATGAAACAAGACATAAATTCAAAAATGTCGGGTTTAGAGACTAAAATGTCAAGTTTACAAACGATACAAGCAGACATGACTAATATGAAAGCAGACATGACCACAGTAAAGTCCGAGATCGAGAAGCTTAATACAAACATGACACACATTTCAGACGAGGTAAAAAATTTGCGCACAGAACTCAATAGTCTGGACTCGAAGTACACACAGCAGATTTCACAAATCTCCACGGAGGTGGATAGGAAAATTAATGAACAAGTACAAATTTCGGTTCACGATATGGGTGAGAAATTAAAAGGCATAATGGGCGAAAAATTTGAAACACTAACACACACGTATCGACAGGAGCTATCCGGAATTAGAGAAACCCAAGAAAATTTACAGGCAATGCAAAATAATACGCATGCCAACTTAGACAATGTACAATCAGAAGTAGCGAAGCTACATTCTTTCTGTGACGACCTGCCAGAAAATGTAGAAAAAATCACATTGGAGGTAGGATTACTCAAGTTAGAACACAAGAGGATCGACTCAGACATTGTGCAGCTTTATGAATCGGTAAAGAGCAATGCAAAGGACGAAAATACAACGTTCGCAGAGAAATGCGTACGTGAATAGCGTACCTATGTGGAAGCGGTAAAGGAATTAATGGGGGACAAGGAAGAAGAGATCGTAAAACGCGTAGGACATGATATCAGACAGTTAGAACAACGGTTAAGAGACGAAATAGTTAGCAAACAAAGTACGGTAATATCATCGCCGGGGGCGGTAAGCGGAGCGATAAACAGCCATCCGCCGCTGGGAGAAATCAGTGGCGCGGACAACAATGCCCAACCCACGCCGCGCGACCGCATGTCGACGCGCGACGCGAGCAGCGGACAAAACTTTGCTGAAACAAATATACCATCACCGCAGGCAAATGCTGTTCCGCCGTGCTGGACAGCATTGTTAATGGATGAGAGCTTAATAAAACATCGACAGTTTCCCGTATTCTCAAATGAGAAAAAGCGAACGCACCCGGTAGTGTTATCCGAGCCTTTAGAAATGTACTGCCCAGGACTTGGACAGAAGCTCAAAAGATTAAATATGTAGTAGGACACACCGAGGGTGATGCCCTTTTGTGGGCTACGGAGATGTCAGAACTTTGCGAGACGTATGATCAGTTTGAGAATGCATTTTTAGATAAATACTGGTCAACAGCTATCCAGGAGAGGTTAAGACGAGAGGTATTTAACCCAGTACCATATCATTCAAAATTCGGGGGGCTAAGAAGCTATTTTAAAAAATACCTAAACAAGACCCGTTACTGGAATAATCCGATATCTCAAGTCGATGTACTGAAAATCTTAAAGAACAAGTTACCTGCAAATGTTAGGGAAAAATTAATAACTGTTCCCGAATATGATCTCGAGTATTTTCTTTCAGTGCTCGACTCAATAGATCTGATTCATGAGGATGGACAAGCCACGCCTAGTTATCGTAACAGTAATGGGCACAACCCAAAAGGGAAGAACTACGGTAACGGCAATGGCTTTGGAAATTATAACGCTCGTGTGCGCATGAATGGATGGCATCCGTATGCACCGCCGCGCCACAACGGAAATCCGTACAATCGGTCTACCCATCAGCCACAGGGTGACCGAGGGTACGAAACTAAATATCAGCCCCATAGGTACGGTAATGGCCGAGACAATCGAAATCCGAGGGAAAACGTCGACAATAGGCGACAAGGAAATGCAAATTACCAGGGACGGAATTATGCAACACAGGGATCCGAGAGATAACAGGCAGCCCGTACAGTCAAATCGAAACAACCGGGACACGAACTGGCGAGCACGCGAACATACGGTACACATAGTAGAAGTGACGGCATCAAATGAAACAATACCTTTACCAGCCCCAGGAAATAATAATCGAGCGTGACTAGAGGAAGAAGGGAATGAACTGTCAGTGTGCCACAGTACTAATATGAGCGACTTAAACACTAAAACGAACAGGAACGGAAAGGAGGAAGCAGACACTGAAACATACCTACACATACAGCATATCCGGAATCTATTTTTAAGGTATAATAAGGATGCAGAAATGAAAGAAGACTTGTTTATCGAAGAGAAAGAAACAACACGCAAGGTAAGTGAAATTATTCAAGCCACATCAAAGGTAAAGGTGGGAAACATAGACGTACTAGTTGTTTTGGATAGTGGCGCGTCGACAAGCCTAATGTCTACTAGCTTGTTCAAAGAGATAGCGAGGAAAGTAAATGTTCCCACACTACCTGTAGAGAACTGTAGGATCGTAACGGCGATGGGAAGTAAATCTAAAGTTATAAAATTACAGGCCAGCATACCCATTAGCATATGTGGTGTGATTTTGCAGTGTCTTTTCTTGTTGGTAGATAAACTTATAGCGAACCGTTCATTATTATTTTACTGCACATCTGGTATGAAGGTGTCAAGAAGGTAGGAGGTTTGTCGCTCTTTGACGAATAAACCGACTGGCGCTCGGTTCCTCTCCAGCTAGGGGGTACAATATTTATATTTCCGGTGCCCTCTCCCTCTTCTACTATCCTGCTTAATCAATTAGGAATGTTCAATTTTCTTTTACTATCTAACATGCAGAGAGTGAGATGCAGCCTAATGAAAATAAATTTTCCTTGTATTTTGATATTGTACTTTCTTAAGACTTAATTCACAGCGCGCGAGCTTTAAGCGAGAGGCATGAGCGATGCGGTGTACTGAGCCGTGCAGCCGTGCTTAAAGCAGAGCGTACTTCATCAACTATATACGAAGCGGCTAACAGCTGATCGTAGGGGCCAAGTAGGCAAAAAGCAAGGTGGAGTTCAGTGTCCCCTGTACGATGCGCAAAGACACACTGTGCACCGCGACGGAAACCATTCTAGAATTTAAGCGAATCGGCATCCACACCGCGAAACCAGCTGGGCAAAACGGAAGCGACACGAAGTGGGGCACCTATCAGCTAGTTACTCTGAAGTAGATGAGCAACACAAACTAAACGAATAGAGACATTTGTTGCTAAGTCGGCGACTATACTGTAAAGAGCACTAATTTTAAGAGTATATCATTAAGTTAAGCATGTGAAGCTTTAAGAAAATGAGCGCATTGACGCAAGTAAACTATAAGGAGAGTAGAATACGCTAAATTTGTGAACTTAACACAATCCATTGAACGTACATAGTTATGCTTATTTCTCAGCATTCAACGTAGAAGAGAATAAACACAGGAAATGACCTATCCGACTATATACAACAGGATTAAGACAAGTTGAAAAGGGAAGTAGCAACATGTACACTTGAAAGAACGCGATTAGCACATAACTTAAGAACTAAGCGACTTACATACAACACATAAGTGAGCGACGATGTGAAAGTTAGAATGAGATATAAACATAGAAAAATGTGTGTGACTGAGACGTGCGTGTGACTGAGACGTAAACTATAAAATAACATATCGTACAAGATTTAGCGAGTGGAGCAGTTGTACACTTACAGAACTTCACCTCTTTACAGACAACATTAGAAGTAGTGAGCTTAATGTACACGGAGAATACATATCCACAAATTTGTTATTACAGAACTCACCTATGTTAGTTGCTATTAATTACACGATACCTTATATTATAAGCAGCAAAATAAAGCTGTAAACATGAATTGAACAACATGCGGGAGATAAGCTAAGTAAATACAAACACCAACCAATACGCACACAACGTAATTGCATGAACTTAAAAGAACTGAGGTAAGTACTGTATGTTTACAAAAGCGATATGGAGAAATAAATGAAATATCACTGCTGGATAATATTTTGAAGTAGAGAGAGTGAAAGGTTTTATTAGATTCGATTGAAGGTATTAATTAGTTAATCTACGTTTGTGGTGACGTACCGTGGAAGAGAATGAAAGTGTATTAGAGTAATACGAGTTTATTTATATTTGTGGGAAGAAATAAATAGTGCGGTGGTTCTAGTGTGAGAACCCTGTAGGTAGTACATGAGTATAAATGGCGATTTATGTGGAATATTTTTAATGAATAATTATATGGGTATACGGCGATGAATATGAAGATTAATATTACAAGGGTACCTAGGAAAGGGCCACGAAGCCGACGTAAGAAAGAATACACTATATAGTTTTAAGTCTTAGAATGAATGGTTGTATGAGTGAGGAAAGCAAAGTATGATGATGCATGTACGGTAAGTAATTATGAAAACGAACATCACGAAGAAGCAGTGAGGAGTATAGAAGAAACAGTGAAGTCGACAGTAACAATGGTACATGATAACATTTAAAACACACCACAGCACAGTGATTTGCTACATAGACATCAGAATGTAAAACAACCTAGTATGAAAAATATTTCCTTAGCGACTAACTGTTACAGCTCGAGAAACTATAAGGTTAATATAAATGAAAATATGATACACGATTCGTATGAGGAATGAACACAAAATGGAGTGAAACAATATTTTCTACACTGAGTTCTTGACGCACGCAGGAGCGAAAGCATTATTTTAGCACATGCGCATTGTTATTTAGCGATAATGAATTATGAGTGGAGCTACACATGACAAAAATACGGTAAAATTATCGGTCACACGTCACAAAGGTAAACATGTACATGTCGTCGAATCAATAAGGCAGAAATGTGGCTTGAAATATGTGTTCACGAATGTGGAATATTATGATGATCAACAAGCAGTGATGAAGTCAGGATTGTCAAGGGATAAAACATCCCCCACACTCGCTCACAAACGAGCACTTGTAAATACTATACATAGTATGAAGATTTATCAAATGCCAAGGATAGAATAAGTACACTAACGACGCACTACAAATAGCAACCCTAGAAGTAGCTTGATCTCTGAAGCAGACCTTAGCGAATCCTGTTTTCCATGTAGTGAGTAGTGCTGGAACGTATTTTCTATGTGTATTTGTGATGGTAAAAACGCGCAGGAGGGTGGGCCTGCAAGTCAAGAGAAAAGCAAAAATTCAGAACAAATGAGAGATTCCTTCTAATTTACTTATTAGTGTGTAAGATGGATGATGCCTAACATGGAACCCATATAGGAAATGTGAATGTGACTTGTGCATTTGTGTGTCAACTTTACTAGTGCCAATGTCGATGTCTATGAAAATATGTATGTAGTATTTTCTATTGTAGTTGTGGATGTAAAAACGCGCAGGAGGTCGGTCCTCCAAGACCAGAATATAAAATGCCAATATTCAGAATAAATTAAAGATACCTCCTGATTTACGTATTAGTGTGTAAGAGGGTGCATGTCATGGAGTCCGTATATGAAATGTGAATGTGAATAGTAAATTTATGTGTCAACTCTATTATTGTCAATGTTTATGTCTATGTATGCACTATTAGCAATTTTATGTGACATTTTATACTTGAAGAAGAACAACTTATGTATGTATGTGAAGTGCAACGCGACGGACGAGTAAAATACTCGCACGTGTGAAGTAACACAAAAATATTAAGGCGTAATAATATTGAAAATAACGGCTCAGCCGTAATATGAGTAAACGCTACAGTCTAGCAAAGTGACTACAGAGAGTGTGATGCGTGTGCGACGGAGATATCAGAGGAAATCCGTATAACCACGAGTTGAGGTGTGAGAACCGCTGAACTATAATCTACGACGGAAGATAATGCCGTATCCTGCAGTGCGGCTCTTACCTTCAATGTCACTGGCCGAAAACCTCGCCCAGGCGCGTGATGAGGTATTCGTGTTCTTCGGGTTGAGCGTTGGAGCTGAATCCGTCGTATCCAGTCTCCGGACTTCACGAGCCTGGAGCGACATTACAGTGGGTGCGCGGCCAGTGCTGCTGCTCAGGTGGCGCTTGCGTCACTGCGTCGGGCGCGTTAAACAATGAGCTGCTGCTGGCCGTAAGAGCTGCGAACAATGAGATAACGGGTGCCGAAAGAACAGCTTCTCAGAATGGCTAATGAACCAAAAGCCAAGGAGAAAAGTAATTATTAAAATATAGTGAAAGGACAATTTAAGAAATGTAACATTTTCCCCCTGGTTAATACTGCTTAACAAATGTAAGGAGAAATAAGAGACTACGACGTTAGCACGCCATGGACGTGCGATATGTAATATGAATATATGCGAATGTAATTACGTGATATAAGTATATGTGAATGTATTTATATGTATGAATTTGTAATGGCCGTGAAAATGAGCTTTGTAGATATACTTGTAGTAGCATAAGGGTATTAAAACTCCATTGACGTGCAGCAAGTGACTGAACTATGAGCCCCAAGGTTAATAAGGCTACTGTATACTGTCTCCCTAAATAAAGAGACTTATTTCCGACAGTATACAGTAGGGGGGCATTTGTGATAAACCTTTTGCATTTCCTTTATGTTTTCGTCTTCTTTAAAGGCAAAGAGAGAAGATGAAGCCCATCATAGAGCCTATGCCTACCGTCATGTATTTTTTGACTTTCAGTTGTTAAAAAACAGAGGATTTTTTTTCTGGTACCAGTAGGAGGAAAGAAGGATTCGCGCTCAGCTAGTGAACGAGTGAGAAGCACGCCATTTTTAGCGAGTAATTGTAGACCGCCATTTTGGGGTCGCTATGAATAAGTGAGGAGTATGTATTTCATATGTGCACCGTTTAGAAAAATACAGTATTGTTTTATTAACAGAAAGGTCGTGTGAGTTGTTATTTCAGATGGTACGATAATTACAAGAACTGAAGCACACCTGTGTACTTTGGAAAATTACGAAGATCCGATAAGCTTAATGGGAACAGTCAAGACTTCAAAGGTGAACACGGCGACCAAACGTAGCATTATAAAGAATGGTAAGCACAGATCTACAGCGGAGAAAGAAACTACTTCGCCCTGCAAAATAATATGAACTAATACGAACTTATTTCCAGGCATAGCTCAGCTTATTGTGCTTGTCATTCATGCCGAAAAATTAATCCCATTAATTCAATACATTTTAAAAAAGCCACGCATTTCAACATTTTATTATCATCAATTCCATTATTTTATTATATTATACCTTGGACATTTTTATGATCATCCATCGCCAGTCGAGGTAAAGAGCCGGATAGGACTGTTGTTGTTGGGAGCAAACGCTCATGATATTCCTCTTTCAAATGCATCGTCCGTTGAGCCAGGTGAAGAAGGAAGATTCGTGACTGCAACTGTTTTTGGCAATATCCTGCCTGATATGTCTGAGGCGTTGGCAATGGTTGAAGGAGAGAAGGAGACAGAATACTTAGATTTTGGAGTAAGAGAATCCGATGTGCCTCCAATGTCACTGGCTTCTGATTGTAGCACTGAAGGATTTAAATATCTTGCTGGATATGTAGCTTATCGGTGCAGACAGTATGACAGATCACTGGCCACACCCACTGGAGAGTTAGTGACACTGCCTGAGGAGACATCGAGAGGATGGCTGGGCATGGTTTATCGGGGGATGGGGTTTGCTTGTGCCTTCAGAAACGTGGCTCGAAACAATTAGCAGATCTGAATTATTTTTTGCCCACATCCATGGACACGACAGTTTGTCCAGGGAAACTGGTGTCATCAAGAACCTGTGCGCTATACCTACCGAGCAATTCCTCACTATTCACGCAGAAATCATTAAGATTTATGCCAGGACGAGAACATTTATCCGACTGCGTTGGCTGTCTGCAAAGGACAAGTTGGAGAAAGCAGATGCAACTCAGCATCGGAAAGCAAGGAAATGGTATTTGCCATCGTTTTAGAATGTAAATGAACAATATTCGTGCAAGTTAAATAACATATAAACTTAGTGATAGAAGTGAAGGTCCTCTGACTGTGTTTGTTTCACAACTAGCAAGACTCTACGCTGACAGTGTCAAGGGCTGGCTTATTGTTTCCCATACTACATACCAACTTTGCTGAACGGCGGACTCGGTAAGTTAATTTACCACTATTTCCTGTAAATCGTATTTTGCAGCACTTTTTTTGATTCAATGCCCTTTTATATAAGTGAATTTTAACAACTAGGGCCATCTTGATAAAAAAAAAAAAGCCAAAGGTTTGAGGTGTGAGAAAATTAAGAATGTGTGTGTGTGTGTGAGTTCAGTTAGGTAATTCAAATGCTTCCTACAAATAAGGCAACTGAATAATTTCTTGAGTGAAAACGACAGTATCCATCTATTACTTCAAGTTTTTGTAGACATGATGTAAACAGAATATAAACGAGCGTTACATAGAGCTTGTCTACAAGTTAACACTTTTTCCAGAGCCAAAGTTAGAAAATTGAATGCTTATTTCGAACGTTTACTTTGTATAGAACTGCAAAACAGACTGTACTTTGCACTTATTTTTGTATATTTTGATCGATAGACGCTTGATTTTATTAAAGTCAGTACTCAGCAGTGTCTGTTACAGAATATACCAGTAACTTTCTAGAAATAGCAGAATAACAATTTACATTTTACTAGCCTATTTCTGTAGAAACTGAAACATTCCACAAAAACATCGCTTAAATGCGCGGGCTGCGTCTTGTAGCGCTGTTCCTGAGGCAGCGGCGGTTCCTTCGTGACGTCACAGCCTCAGCCTTTTTTTTATTTTTTTTTTTACGGACCTTGGTTCAGTTCTTGTATTGGTGCCAACGGCTGCGCACTGCCGTAAGAACTGTTTTGCGTTATTTTCATATAAAATTTCTTCTTGCAGAAATATGCTTTAACTCAGGCAATAATGGGATTATGAATTTTAATTTTATTCCGATGTGCACTATGACGTGTTGTCAGTCTTGTGATATATTGACATATCGACGTTCCTACAAAGAGTTTCCATGTTCAGACAATGCTGCTGTGCCGTAGTGCAGGACAAGTTTACGCATCACTGGTTGCTTACAACTGTGCAATTCGTAATCTTCCTGCATCCGTTATAATTATCAGCTTTTCCGTTCATCTGAAGCTAGAAATGTTTTTGAACGTTACAGTGGATGCTATACACGTATAGTAGTCTTCAAAGAGTCATTTTTTTTATTTTAGCACCTACAAAAGGAAATCCGAACGGAAGCCATGCACTCTAGAAATGCTGGAAGCTGCAGAAAAGGGCTTAAATAACGGGAAGTCTTAACGACGAGTTGCGAGGGAGCTTGGAATAAGTGAAGCTGTCCTCAGAAATAGCCTTAAAGACCTACGAGGCCCTTTCAAGTGTACTTTTATCTCTCTATTTTTTTATTTTGGAGACGTCCGCCTACGTAAAGCAATTAATAATTCTATTCCTAATTGTTTCAGGGTTATGAGGTCAAGAAACTGGGGAGATTCTAAAGAACTTTCAATGATGAGCAGGAACTGGAACTCGCTGAACACTGCAGATCTTTGGACAGATGTTATTATGGTATGACACTGAAAAATTTCAGAACATTAGTTCATGACTACTCTGAGAGGAATAAGATGAAAAGAAAATTTGTCGAAAACATCAAGATGGCCGGAGAGGACTGCAATTATGATTTCATGCCGAGACCAGTCTTCTGATCCCACAGCAAACTAGTCTTTGACGTGTGATGGGGTTCAACAAAGAGCAAACGAGCACGTTCTTTGATTATCTTACGTCGCTAATGGCGAGATATTAATGTGGACCTCATCGCATATTAAAGACAAATGAGTCGGGAGTACAACTGTTCCCCACAATGTTCCGAAAGTGATTGCAACATGCAGCAAGAAGGATGTAGGAGAAAGAGGTCAGCCGATAACGGTTGCATGTTGTATGAGAGCTGGGAGGAGTTACATCCCTCCAGGAATAATATTTCCGTAGAAAAGGATGAAGGAGAGTTTCAAGCATGGTGCCCCTCGTGGGTTACTAATGATGTGTTTGGACACTGGGTACATCTACTCAGATCTGTATCTCACATGGTTACAACTTTTTGAGAAACATACACAGCCAACCGAAGGAAATCCAGTCTTGTCAGTTTGGAGAATCAGTCGCCACAATGGAGCCGGAATGCCGTCCTTTATTGCAAGGACCATAACATTCATGTGATTGCCATTCCACCACACATTAGCCACAAACTGCAGCCACTCGATCGCTGCTCTTCAAGCCGCTGAAGGACATTTATTCAGCCGGCCGTTGTGGCCGAGCGGTTCTAGGCGCTTCAGTCTGGAACCGCACGACCGCTACGGTCGCGGATCCGAATCCTACCTCGGGCATGGATGTGTGTGATGCTCTTAGGTTAGTTAGGTTTAAGTAGTTCTAAGTTCTAGGTGACTGATGACCTCAGATGTGAAGTCCCGTAGTGCTCAAAGCCATTTGAACTTTTATTGATAATAATGCGACCAGTGGCTCATTAAGCACCCTGGAAATGTAAATACGCAAGAATTTATTGCTCAAATGTTTGCAAATGCTTATCAAAAGTCGACCACAATGGCAAAGGCAATAAATTCAATGTCTCAAGTGCGATGAGAGGTGGGATGAATCCTGCTTTTGTTATGACGCTTCTCGACACTTTGTTTGTGATCTCTGTTAAACTGCTTTTCCTCCAATTGAAATTTTTTTTGCAGGTTTTTGCTCACAGGCCCCAGAATTGTTCATTACATCAAATCTTGTTTCAACAGTAACTGTTATATGCTGAGAAAATTAAATAAAGGAGAAGAACTGATTGCGCATTATTATTAAATGACAAAAAGATACGTGCCAAACTTTCTCCACCAGAAATGCATCCTTATGCCACGGCCGTGTAAGACTGTGGATTTGCATTTTTTTTTTAATTAAGAGTGAATTACAGTTTAACTTGCTTTCGGTCTCTGGCATTTCATCTGAATTTTGCCTGTTATACAACAGTTAAAATATGATTGTAATTTGTGAAGTTTCCTTCAGTGTATCGCTAGTTAAACCTTAAGTGCGAAATCTTGCCCCACTATGTGTCTGTAAGACTGTGGTTTCCATTTCGTGATTGATCGTTCCTTACTTTCCGAATAACCCTCGTATTATTGACGTCACGTGGCGAGGTTAGCTGCATGTAAATGTAAGCAGTAACCTCAGTTTAGCTGATGTTTATTATCTGTAATGCCAAGTGGTGCCATGTGTTGTTATATTTACGATTAAGTCATCATGAGTTGGATACAAAGGTCTGTAAATTCATGTTGTGCAAACTGATATAATTGTGGTACTGTATTCGTATAGCGTTGAAGACAGCTACATGGTAGCTGAAATCGATCAGCAATAAACGGATTAAAAATTTACGGCCGGTGCTGCCCGCCCCCGTATCGTGGACCTCATTAACACGGTCGTGCAGCACGCTGATGGACACACGCCTGAACAAAATTGTAACAGCATATGAAGTGAATTTTCTTCTACTCGCAAGAGGGCATTATGCGAGAAAGCGACTCTGTTGAGTTCAACGCTCGTATCCCCCCCCCCCCCCCCCTCCTGTGGGGGCGAAGAGAGAGCGGCATAGCTCGGCAGGGCGGCAGCACGAAGCGTTCGCTCGCCACACACTTTTCGCCCTGACGCGTCGCGCATACGTAACAGGCGCACCAAACTGTGGTCGGTAAAAACTGCTGAGTTAAGTTCGCTTCACCACAGCGGATCTCTGAACGCACGCAACTGCTGAAAGTTTTTGTAACGGATGGGCTGTAAACGTTTAGTCCACGAGATGTTTACAGACGATATTCTGCAGAGTACAAGCACGCTATCGGGTTATTATCGCCGTGTTTTTCGACTCAGTATTTTAGTAGGCACTGGAGGTAGGTGGAATTTGTCTGCGAAAGGTTTTTAATACGAGTTTCTGGTAATTGAAGAGCATAGAGAGATCGGTATGCGTACGAACATCATGGTAATTCATATGGATTAATACACTTTTTAGGTGCTTCGTGTGCTAAGTGAAATCATTTCAGTCTGCCTCTGAGAATATAAAGGACGTAGGGGAAGATAAAACAGACTCCTTCTTAATGAAAATTTCCTTAAACTTCAGAAATTATTTTAGGCATTTCATGTGCTGCTATTAAGAGGCTTTGTGGTTTACTTCCCCAAACCCGGCAGTTGCCTTATTAACACACACGTAAATTTTGGGACATTGCTTTATTTGTACTATACGAGCTGAGCACCTGGCACCGCTGTTTAAGCATCTGTTCCAGTCTTTTGTTTTTCCGTTTCCGTCTTTCCCCTCTCTCTGTCCATTTCCTCCTCTTCCCACTCTGTCGACCTGTTCAAAATCTCTCCATCTCCTCCACCGCCTCTCTCTGTTCATTTACTCCTCACCCTCTGTACATCTACTCGTTCCCCCTGTGTCACCTTCTCCTTCATGATTCTCAGCCTGTCTTCTCCTACCTCCTCAATCTCCTCGGCACCCTCTTTGTCCAACTCCTCCTCCCCCTCACTCTTTCCCTCCCCTCATCGCCACACTCTCTTGTCCATCCCCTCATCGCCACACTCTCTTGTCCATCCCCTCATCGCCACACTCTCTTGTCCATCCCCTCATCCCCACACTCTCTTGTCCATCCCCTCATCGCCACACTCACTCGTCCATATCCTCCTTCTTCCTCTTGGTATCCATAATCCTCCCCTTCTCAGCTCATCCCTCGCCCCCCCCCCCCCCACTCTGACGATTTCCTCCTCCCCTATACGTCCATCTCCTCCTTCACACCCTCGATATGTACATCTTCTCTCATCTCTCTCCGTGCTGTCACCCTGACCACGACCGGAGACTGCTGCTTCTTGCCTGCTCAGTATTTCTTTCCATATACAGGGATACCACTGAAATTCAATTTGTGTAAGAGTTAACGGAGGAGGAAAAGACCTACAATTACTTCCAGTAGGATGGAGCAACTGCCTATACAGTCAGCTGAACCTCGGAGCACTTCACGCCTAACAGTGTTGTCAGCAGAGGTCAGTCTGGCCACCTAGCTCACCCGAACTGTCAGTGTGCAGTTGCTGTGTGTGGGGAGCAACAACCCTCATAGTCTTCAAGAGCTGCAGCAGGACATTTCGGATAAGAAAGCAACAATTCCAGCAGTCCAGCTTAAATCTACCTTCGCCAACTTGCTGGCCAGGGCCCAAAAGCGCCGACAGACGAGTGGTGGCCACTTGCAACATGTGCTATAGTGAGATTAGTACTAGCTGGCCGGGATGGGCGAGCGGTTCTAGGAGCTACAGTCTGGAACCGCGCGATCGCTACGGTCGCAGGTTCGAATCCTGTCTCGGGCATGGATGTGTGTGATGTCCTTAGGTTAATTAGGTTTAAGTAGTTCTAAGTTCTAGGGGACTGAAGACCTTAGAAGTTAAGTCCCATAGTGCTCAGAGCCATTTGAACCATTTTTGAGATTAGTACTGCGTTTTCTTTCCTCTGCTGTCTTTCTTTGTATGCTTGAACTCGTTCTATGGGCCACTTTTATTTGCTCCACCCTGTAGTAAGTAATATGTGTACAAAATTTTGAAGCTTTTGCAATCAAAATTAGATATTTTTTTGCTAATATGTGATCCTATAAATCGGAATTTAATTAAAGGATATTATATCCTTCGGTTCAAATGAGACAGCGACAAGTTTTGAACAGTTCCTAGAAATCTCATAGAATCAGGTCTCAAACTTTTCGGGAAAGGGCTTCTAATAACGCAAACTTGCAAAACCGAGAAATGCAGTATACAAGATGTAGTTCATGTATTTAATCGCGTAATGGACTTTAATGTATTTTAAAATCACCCATGCTGCTACTCCTCTGTTCTCTCCTCTTATCATCTGTCTGACCTGCAATTGTGGATCAGACTGCTGTGTCAGCTTTGTTGGTCCTTCTCTGAGCGATGGAGTAAAACGCATTTGCCGTACACGCGCCTGCATTTACAGCAAGTTCATCCAATATTTCAAACTGGCCATTAGTCCTCACTGAAATATAAAACTGCTTTTTATCATATATCTTTGGTGCGCTAAATCATGTCCTCTTTCAACTTCTAACCGAAATTAAATTATTTAAGCTTTCGCCCTCATTCTATGTTTTTCCCTTGAAAAGCCTTCCTCATTAAATCAAGATTTGCGAGAAACAGGAATGTGAGCTTAATTGTATTTCACAACAGGTTCTGGTAGTGAATCCTAATGTTGTGCCTACACCCGTCGTCTTTCACGCACAGATTACCCACTTACGTTTATATCTGTTGACTTCCACACAAAAATGTGGCTAATTCACTCACCAAATACTGATAAACTTTTGTATCATCGAAACGTAAACAGACCACATGCATGTAAGTTGTCAGGCAAAGATATGTATGTTCCAGCCAAAGACATAAGAAGAGCATTTACATCTATAAAAAAACCACTGAATGCAGTCCCAAATCTCTGAAATGGTGGGTGTGGCTACGAGTGCAGAGTGAAACATTTTAACATTTTAAAGACATTTCTAATGCTGCTAGACACAACATGAAAGTTTCTTTCACGACCAATGTTTGAACTGCCTCCGAGCGCCACCAGACAGATGTGCGTGAGCGAACTCGACCACGGAGGCGAATGTGCTCCTGTATAATATGACTAAGCTTCTGGGTAGGTCTGCATAGAGTCGAAATGGAGATGTTGTAAAATCTGATCAATTGGGACGGTTGCTTCAGAGGCTTGGAGTCCGGTTCTCATCGGCCATCACACTTACCAGAGCTGGGAAGCGCTGAGAGAATTTGCGTTTCACAGAGTATGAGTTTCGGAAGCGAATAACAAAAGAGGATCAAAGGGCGTAGCGAGCGTAGCGGATCGAACTCAGTTATAAATAGCAACGGGAGGCTAACAACATCTTCCGGAAAAAGACGACCACTTTTTGCCGTCCTGAAACCCATAATGAAGCATGTTTCCTGACCTGTACAAAGGCTAACCATAGGAAAGGTAACATCTGAACTAAAAGCAACAAGAAAAATAGTAATAAACAATGCTTACCATCCCACCTTACTCGAAAAAAATTATACTAAAAAACTACGTATAAATGTGAAGAAAATAACAGACAGCGTTATCTTAGCAAAACCACACGATAACTGGGAAGTTATGTCAGTGCCATATTGGGGCAAAAATTCAGATAAAGTCAAACTTGCATTTCAAAACACGAACGTCAGAATAAGTTTCAGAACAGTTTCTGTAATTTCAGCAATTAAGGTGTTAATGCATAACAATGCGATATCTATGGAAAAATGTACATAGGAGAGAGAGAAAGAAACTTCAAAAGAAGGTTCATCGTTCATTTTAACCTCACTAACATAAACTTATCTTCCTTTAGCTCACACTTGAATGAAGAAAGACACACGGTAATTGAAATAACGTAAAATCTGTTAATCCTAAACAGCGCAGTAAACGGAAGCCTGCTAAATACACTCCTGGAAATTGAAATAAGAACACCGTGAATTCATTGTCCCATTTATTGACACATTCCTGGGGTCAGATACAGCACATGATCACACTGACAGAACCACAGGCACATAGACACAGGCAACAGAGCAAGCACAATGTCGGCACTAGTACAGTGTATATCCACCTTTCGCAGCAATGCAGGCTGCTATTCTCCCATGGAGACGATCGTAGAGATGCTGGATGTAGTCCTGTGGAACGGCTTGTCATGCCATTTCCACCTGGCGCCTCAGTTGGACCAGCGTTCGTGCTGGACGTGCAGACCGCGTGAGACGACGCTTCATCCAGTCCCAAACATGCTCAATGGGGGCCAGATCCGGAGATCTTGCTGGCCATGGTAGTTGACTTACACCTTCTAGAGCACGTTGGGTGGCACGGGATACATGCGGACGTGCATTGTCCTGTTGGAACAGCAAGTTCCCTTGCCGGTCTAGGAATGGTAGAACGATGGGTTCGATGACGGTTTGGATGTACCGTGCACTATTCAGTGTCCCCTCGACGATCACCAGTGGTGTACGGCCAGTGTAGGAGATAGCTCCCCACACCATGATGCCGGGTGTTGGCCCTGTGTGCCTCGGTCGTATGCAGTCCTGGTTGTGGCGCTCACCTGCACGGCGCCAAACACGCATACGACCATCATTGGCACCAAGGCAGAAGCGACTCTCATCGCTGAAGACGACACGTCTCCATTCGTCCCTCCATTCACGCCTGTCGCGACACCACTGGAGGCGGGCTGCACGATGTTGGGGCGTGAGCGGAAGACGGCCTAACGGTGTGCGGGACCGCAGCCCAGCTTCATGGAGACGGTTGCGAATGGTCCTCGCCGATACCCCAGGAGCAACAGTGTCCCTAATTTGCTTGGAAGTGGCGGTGCGGTCCCCTACGGCACTGCGCAGGATCCTACGGTCTTGGCGTGCATCCGTGCGTCGCTGCGGTCCGGTCCCGGATCGACGGGCACGTGCACCTTCCGCCGACCACTGGCGACAACATCGATGTACTGTGGAGACCTCACGCCCCACGTGTTGAGCAATTCGGCGGTACGTCCACCCGGCCTCCCGCATGCCCACTATACGCCCTCGCTCAAAGTCCGTCAACTGCACATACGGTTCACGTCCACGCTGTCGCGGCATGCTACCAGTGTTAAAGACTGCGATGGAGCTCCGTATGCCACGGCAAACTGGCTGACACTGACGGCGGCGGTGCACAAATGCTGCGCAGCTAGCGCCATTCGACGGCCAACACCGCGGTTCCTGGTGTGTCCGCTGTGCCGTGCGTGTGATCATTGCTTGTACAGCCCTCTCGCAGTGTCCGGAGCAAGTATGGTGGGTCTGACACACCGGTGTCAATGTGTTCTTTTTTCCATTTCCAGGAGTGTATTTTCGAGAAATATAAATTTACGCGTATTTGATGTAACTTCCTAACGTCATTTTAAAGGAAGAGACTGATTTGAAAAACGAGAAATTCATCAAAAATTTCACAAATATTTTCTAAGCCTTTAGTGCTGCCGAAAACACATTTGTTTGTTGAGAAAATCCATTAACACAGATAATGTATTTTCACGGACACAATCCATTTGTATTTAATTATTTTTCTGGTTCAGTTATTACAGTTTTCGTTCCAGGCGTTAGTGGATGATGATGATGATGACACATGAACGATCGTGAAATAGTTTTTAAAAACGAACGGATCTCACTCGTTCAGGGACGTAGCTACAACTTATTGATAAAGAAATGTTGTCGAAAACGTATATAATTACAGCTTACTCCACTAAAAGCAAAAGAATATAAGCTCGTATTCCATGCATGAGAAGCATGTATTTGTTTTTGTCCGTTCTTGTTATGACAGGAACCTCCCTAGGCACGTAATAATTTTGCATGGACTCTTTGCACATTTTCACGATTTACTCGACGTTGTAATCCTCGAATATTTTATAAATGTAATTACTTTTGCTTCAAAAGCGAATGTGTGGAAGATTCTTATCGTTTGTGGCTGAGATGACCAAAAATTGTGGGACTGCCACCTTCTGTGTTGGGAAACGGTTCTCTTGGTTTTGGCGTTTTGTTAATTTTTTACATTAAGAAGTATGTACTGCATTCCACACAAGTTTGTTACGGTCCACATTCAGTGATTTGACTGGAAGTGTTGTGAAGAAAACTTCACGGTGTTCAGTAGACATACGACATCTTCCGATGTTTAGTCATGTTTTTGCTCTTAACAGAAAATGACATTCTTCATTAAGTATCTGTAGTTTGCTAGAGAAACGTAAATAAACTGTCCTGTGGTGTACCTTCTCCTGTCTCTTATATAACAGTGCTTAGGAAACTACACGAAGACAGACACGGCATCGTTTTATGGCCGCTGCCGATTTTTATGGCACCACCTACGCTCCCTATTATTTTTGTTCTGTTTATTTACAACAACCTCCACTACACGCTACTGCTAATGCTAGGTCATTTTTTTTTTCAAGTAAGAACCGATTTGTAATGGACTAAGAGAAACTTTATATATAAATGTAGACTGTATCACAAACTGCAGTCTGCACATTTTTTCACCTTTCAACATAGTAACCATGAACATTTAAACATTTGTCAAGTGCTGGCACCAAACTTTCTGATCCCAGCATCAAAGAACACTGCCGCCTGACTGTTAAATCGGGTTAGTAATAGTGTCTTTCAACATGTCGTCATTTTCTAAGCGCTTTCCGCAAGAAATTCCTTCAGTTTTTGAAACAGATGAAAATCTGATGGTGATGAGTAAGGGGTGTAAGGTGGAGGATCCAGTGAGTCCCAAAGAAACGTGTCCAGTTGCTTCTTCGTTGTAGCCGCAACCTGAGGCCATGCACTGTCGTGAAGGAGAACGCCCCCCACCCCTAGAGAGCAGTCCCCGCCGGCGAGTTTGCATAGCGCGTCTAAGCTTCACATTGCCTCTCAGCATTTATTGTCATTCGTCTTGCGAAAAAAGTTTAACAGAAAAATGTCTTTCGGGTCTCAAAAAACGTGGCTATGATGTTCCGTGTTGGAGGTCCTCGTTTGAATTTTTATAGTTTCGTCGAGGAGTTTGAATGATGCCACTCACTGGTTTGACGTTTATTCTCTGGAATGTAGTGCGCAATCCACGTTTTATCGCCGGTCACAATTTGACTCGAAAACTGGTCAGCGTCATAGTGATTGCGCTCCAGAACAGATAAAGAATGTGCCTTTCTCTTTGTTTTGCGTTCTTCTGTCAGC
Source organism: Schistocerca americana (assembly GCF_021461395.2). Lineage (NCBI taxonomy): Eukaryota > Metazoa > Arthropoda > Insecta > Orthoptera > Acrididae > Schistocerca > Schistocerca americana. The sequence goes on along the minus strand of NC_060124.1, from coordinate 594,209,537 downwards.
GTTTGCGGCACCCGTCGCGCACACATTTTTTTTTTTTTTTTTTTTTTTTTTTGTATTGAAGTTTGTCAGTAACAATGTGAAAAAGTACTTATCTTGAAACTGGTGGACATTTCTGATACAGCTCGTCAGTAGTAAATTCATCACGAACATTTGTCGTTCCTTCATTAAACAGCCTACACCATTTAAGCATATTTCCGTCATTCAGTACAGGTGCACCATAAATTTCAAAAGCTGCCGGTGAATTTCAGCAGGACGGAATAGTTTTTCATTTAAGAAGTGAACACTGGAGCGCACTACACAATCGACGGGATTAGTGATTGACATGGCGACAAACGGAGCAGCATAACCGTACAACCTGTAAGTAGGCTGTTTATGTTTTCTTATTGGCAACGTTACTAGCGCTCTGTATGAAAATCACTGGCTGTGCTGTGTGCAGTCTGTGGCTGGTTGGCATTGTTGCAATACTCGCCATTGTAGTGTTGGGCAGCTGGATGTTAACAGCGCGTAGCGTTGCGCGGTTGGAGGTGAGCCGCTAGCAGTGGTGGATGTGGGGAGAGAGATGGTGGAGTTTTGAAATTTGTAAGACTGGATTCATCAACTGCTATGTATATCATGAGTTTTCAATACTATTAAGGTGAATACATTGTTTGTTCTCTATTAAAATCTCTTCATTTGCTAATTATGCCTATCAGTAGTTAGTGCCTTCCGTAGTTTGAATCTTTTATTTAGCTGGCAGTAGTGGCGCTCGCTGTATTGCAGTAGTTCGAGTAACGAAGATTTTTGTGAGGTAAGTTATTTATTTGTGAAAGGTATAGGTTAATGTTAGTCAGGGCCATTCTTTTGTAGGGATTAATGCAAGTCAGATTGCGTTGCGCTAAAAATATTGTGTGTCAGTTTAAGCACAGTCAGGTATAATTTTTCTAAGGGGACGTTTCAAACCAACACCAGCAGAGACGCGAAACGTAACGGCAGCGCAGTGAGACACTGGCCGAAATTGGCCGACCGTCACGTGACATGATGCGTGGACGCGATGTGCTCTCGGTTCTTACTTTAAAAATGACCGTCGTATTTTGTGTGCGTGTGTAGTGTAATGTTTGTGTTGGATGACGACGATGATAATGATGATGATGATGATGACGATGACAAGAGTAACTCCTACGGAGCTGCCGAGCTAAACGTCGCCTTTCGACGGACGGGTCACTGGCGGTAAAATTTTTCTCCACCATCAGTATTCGAACCGGCATACTCCCGGATCGAGCGCCACCGCACAAGCCTTAAGCCATTACGGCGACAGAGGCAGCTTGTACGCTCGCTACTATAAAAACTGTTTGACAGATGACGCTACTCGTTAGACACGGCATTCAGAAGTGTATTTTACTGTTCGCTTGGCGTACTGCTGTCAGATGGTTCAAATGGCTCTGAGCACTATGGGACATCTGCGGTCATCAGTCCCCTAGAACTTAGAACTACTTAAACCTAACTAGCCTAAGGACATCACACACATCCATGCCCGAGGCAGGATTCGAACCTGCGACCGCAGCAGCCGCGCACTTCCGGACTGAAGCGCCCAGAACCGCTCGGCCACTGTGGTCGGCCAGTGCTGCTGTCCCCGTGGGCAACAAAACTGAGCAGCAGCGTCGCGACTGTGTGTTAAGTCTGTGTTAATAGAGACATAAATATTTTAGAAACGAAATCGTAGAACTATAGAATAAACTACCGAGTCAATATCTTTGGATGTTAAGCAGTTTGAGATTGCCGAGAGCGTAGTATCCACAATTCACATGTCGATAAAAACTGCCGTATAATCAATTACATTGCTGTTATTGCCAAATGTCTTCGCCGTGTGCTAAGAGACCAGTTAAATTATATAAAAAGTAGCCGTCACATGAAACGCCATAGCCGGCAGGGGTGACCGAGCGGTTCTAGGCGCTACAGTCTGGAACCGCGCGACTGCTACAGTCGCAGGTTCGAATCCTTCCTCGGGCATGGATGTGTGTGATGTCCTTAGGTTAGTTAGGTTTAGGTAGTTCTAAGTTCTAGGGGACTGATGACCTCAGAAATTAAGTTCCATAGTGTTCAGAGCCATTTGACTGACGGCACGTAAATAGTCGTAATGTTTTTGACCTAGTATTTAAGAAGAGAGCACTTAGCGACTTCCAACGAACCTTATTCATGATTTCAAATAACATTAAACTAATGCAAGGTTTCCTATAACTAATTCTCGGTGCCCTCAGTTACACCCACATAATTTCTGTCTCACTGACCTCTGAACAGAATGATAGCCGCAGACCTCTCGGTAATCAACTGTTATTTCAATACCATTATTGCTATATCTTTCATCAGTTCCGTCTGAAATCTGCATAATAACCGACAATTAGACGAATGTTATGTTTTATCGACTTCAGCTGAGCGTAGCCCTTCACACATTAAAAAAAAAACCTAAATGTAAGTATACGTTGGAACAATCGGTTTAATGACCAATTTTCCTGATAATAATTTACCATGGAAAATAATGACGCAATAATGCACAGTTAGTAAACAATAATTTTTAATTATGAAAGGAGTAAATCCAAACGCGTTTACCACTGGTCATGAGAAATGATATAGTTAATATTGGGCACAAAAGCACGACTCATTGACGAACGCAAGCAGTAGCCAAAATTTTCATCACTTATCCTTGATCGAAACCTTGATTTATTCATTTTCATCACCGAGAAAAATCTTCCACAAACATATGTCGACCCGAACATGGACATAACTCTCGCGGCTTCTCGGTGCAGGCGTGGAAATTCTTGTTGTGAAAAATTTTCGTAGAATTCTTTTGTGCTTCGCACTGCAAAGAACTTGTCCATCAGTCTTGTATTGCACTGTAGGTCGATCAGTTCCATCTGCAGATCATTCGGAGCATCTTCAACTGACGACGAGAACGGTCGAGCAAAGAGGCGAATGACAGGAGACAAACTCGTAACATCTGCAAATCGTGCTCGAAATTGTTCCTTAATTTTTACAATTATTGACACGTATTCTTGAAATCTTGGACCAGTCCAAGAGTCGGGAAATGTGCAGTGTTTTCTGTCAATAGCTGGCTCTTCCAAAGCGCAAGCTTCCTTTTAAAGGCACTTACTTTTTCCAACATGTCAGAAATTAAATTAATTTCACCTTCCAAACTGACGTTCAGGCTGTTCATGTGAGACGTAATGTCCATGAGAAATGCAAGGTCTGATATCCAACAAGGGTCTTCCAACATAGGTTAACTTTTTCCCTTCTCATGTAAGAATGTTACTATGACAAAACGTAAATCAAAAAATATTTTCAGCATTTTACCTCGACTGAGCCAGCGTACTTCGGTATAGTAAGGTATGTCGCCGTACTCCGCAGCCGTGCGGGATTAGCCGAGCGGTCTCCGGCGCTGCAGTCGTGGACTGTGCAGAATGCAGTGAATTCCATACAACGTCTCGACTGTGTGCCCTAGCTTTTTGCGCATCCGTGCTATGAGGCGTCTCTGATGGCCTTGCATTGATGGTGTCCCATCTGTGGTCACTGAGACTAACCGATTCTTGTCCATACCCACACCATCAATCGCTTGCTCGTCAGCTTGGAGTAAGTCCGCACCTGTAGTAGTCCCTTTCAAAGGTACTAAGTCCAAAACGTCCTCTGTTACACAAAGTGCGTTATCGACTCCTCGTATGTATATCACAACCTGGGCTGTATCTGTAAGATCTGTTGCCGGCCGGAGTGGCCGTGTGGTTCTAGGCGCTACAGTCTGGAGCCAAGCGACCACTGCGGTCGCAGGTTCGAATCCTGCCTCGGGCATGGATGTGTGTGATGTCCTTAGGTTAGTTAGGTTTAATTAGTTCTAAGTTCTAGGCGACTGATGACCTCAGAAGTTAAGTCGCATAGTGCTCAGAGCCATTTTTTTTTTTAAGATCTGTTGCTTCATCGAGCGCAACAAAGTCTTTAGCCTTATTTATTAGCTGCCTGTGCACATCGCCGGCCATAGCACTGATACGTTTTGTCACTGTTTGTTTGGATAGACTGATTTCTTGAAACCTGCTAACGTTCGTGGGACACACAAGTTCTGCAGCATCAATCAGACACCCTTTCAAACTCCCCTTCGGAAAAGGGTTTCCCATATTGTGCAATTCTTAATGCGATTTTAAAACTTGCTCGCGGTGAAGATTTAGTGTGGTTGTTGTTCTGGAAAACTGAAAACAGTACATTGTACAGCGTACAGTAAAATAGACAAAAAAATGTTCAAATGTGTGTGAAATCGTATCGGTTTTAACTGCTAAGGTCATCAGTACCTAAGCTTACACACTACTTAACCTAAATTGTCCTAAGGACAAACACACACACACACACACACACACACACACTCATGCCCGAGGGAGGACTCGAACCTCCGCGCTCTTGCTTGTATCACATAAACACGGAAGTGGAGCCGCCGCCGTTCATTTAGGACACATGTCTAATGACAGATGTTGCTGTCGCACACGTGCGCACATGTGCAGCGCTTCCGCACGTCTGCACACTGTGCAGCGTTTGGCCGGCCCTGTAACAGAGTATTTCAGTTGTCCCTACCAATATCGTTTTATGCAACTCGCAATGTAGTGTCTGGTCTTCAAAAACCACGCGCGAGATTTTCGTATTCTCTCGCTCGCTACGGGCAAACTATTAGCCCGACAGAAAAGAATGAACAAGTCCTTTTTGTAGGAAACGTAATGTAGCTAAATTTCGTTCTACGTTCTCGCTGGAGGGCACGACTTTGGAGTTATTCAAATGTACCTCCGCCGCCACACTCATCTCTCACCAATGAGGATTTCTAGTGTGTTGTCCGTGACACTCCCTCCCATCACTGTACAAACATTCCCGACTACACGAACTATTCCCAATGTTCGACTTTTTTTGGTCTCCATTGATCTCGGCTCGATCATGGGTGCACGGTGTATGAGTCTGCGAGGCCTTCTTACTCAAAGATGTTGGACGTTGTGCACCATGAAGGGCTTCCGTTGGCCACTGGGGCATTCAGAACTAGCCCCATACCAAGCCTCTGTGCAGAGGCTGGTGAACCGCCACTTCATATGCGGCGGCGGCTACTTACGGTGCGCCAGGCGTATAAAACTTTGTCCACATCATACGCACCAGCATACCATACCGTTGCTCAGCTTCCTCTGGCACGGCTATTTCATAACCGACAACGAGCGACGCGGCCCTATGGGATTCGCGCACAGGATTGCCTCTCTGCGATGGATATGGCTGTTCTTCATGTTTTCCTCCGGAGACCCAGACTTATTTTAGATTTGACTAATTTTAAGAAACATGGTACACCAGATTTTACATTCCAATCTCAGTTTTTTAAAATTTTAGATGCGCATCACGGTTTTACCGTCGCTTACACTGACGGCTCCAAACAGGAGAATTTCTTTGGCTGTTCTTTAGTGCTCCCTGATCATGTTACCCGGATTCGCCTCGCTGATGAATATACCGTCTTCGCAGCGGAGCTCCACACGATCCTGAAGGCACTGGAGCGGATGAATCGTGTTTGGGGCAATCGATTTCACCTCTGCTCCAATTCTCTTAGTGCCTTACAATCATTGCAGAATCTGTACCCAACTGAGGAGATGGTCCAGCTGATATATGACCAATTGTACTTGCTCCAATGGCAAGGTAAGGAGGTGTCCTTCTGCTGGGTACCTGGACATGCGGGAATATGGGGCAATGAACAGGCCGATTGGGCTGCCAAGGAAGCCTAAAGAGAGCAGGATGTGGTCCAGTGTCCTATTCCCTTGCAGTCTGTCATCTCTGCACTCCACAAGAAGCACATGGAGTTGTGGGAGGCAGATGGCTAGCGGTGACGGCCAATAGACTGCGGTTGGTGAAGTCAACAACTAGGCCGTGGTGTTCCTCCAGCCGGTTGCTCAGGTGGGAAGAGGTGAGCCTCACGCGTCTTCGGATTGGGCACTGTCCTCTCAAACATAGCATTCTATTACGGCAAGAGGATCCCCCATTTTGTGATGCTTGTGGTGTGCACATCTCTGTCCGGCACATAGGGGCACTGTCCTCTCACACATAGCTTTCTATTACGGCGGGAGGATCCCCCATTTTGTGATGCTTGTGGTGTGCACATCTCTGTCCGGCACATTGGGCACTGTCCTCTCACACATAGCTATCTATTACGTCGGGAGGATCCCCCGTTTTGTATTGCTAGTGGTGTGCACAGCTCGGTCTGGCACATTAGGCACTGTCCTCTCACACATGGCTTTCTATTACGGCGGGAGGATCCTCCGTTTTGTGATGCTTGTGGTATGCACATCTCTGTCCGGCACATTGAGGACTGTCCTCTCACAGATAGCTTTCTATTACGGCGAGAGGATCCCCCGTTTTGTGAGGCTTGTGGTGTGCACATCTCTGTCCGGCACATTGGGCACTGTCCTCAAACACATAGCCTTCTATTACATCGAGAGGATCCCCCGTTTTGTGATGCTTGTGGTGTGCACATCTCTGTCCCGCACATTGGGCACTGTCCTCTCACACACAGCTTTCTGTTATGGCGGGAGGATCCCCAGTTTTGTGATGCTTGGGGTGTGCACATCTCTGTCTGTCGCATTGGGCACTGTCCTCTCACACACAGCTTTCTATTACATCGGGAGGATCCCCCGTTTTGTGATGCTTGTGGTGTGCACATCTGTGTCTGGCACATTGGGCACTGACCTCTCACACATAGCTCTCTGTTACCGAGGGAGGATCCCCCATTTTGTTATGCTTGTGGTGTGCACATCTCTGTCCGGCACATTGGGCACTGTCCTCTCTCACATAGCTTTCAATTACGGCAGGAGGATCCCTCGATTCGTGATGCTTGTGGTGTGTACATCTCTGTCCGCCACATTGTGCACTGTCCTCTCACACACAGCTTTTTGTTACAGCGGGAGGATCCCCCATTTTGTGATGCTTGTGGTGTGCCCATCTCTGTCCGGCACATTGAGCACAGTCCTCTCACACATAGCTGTCTATTACGGCGGGAGGATCCCCTGTTTTGTGATGCTTGTGGTGTGCACATCTCTGTCCGGCACATTGAGCACTGTCCTCTCACACATAGCTTTCTATTACGGCGGGGGGATCACCCGTTTTGTGATGCTTGTGGTGTGCACATCTCTATCCACCGCACTGGGCACTGTCCTCTCACACATAGCTTTCTATTGCGGCGGGAGGATCCCACGTTTTGTGATGCTTGTGGTGTGCACATCTCTGTCCGGCACATTGGGCACTGTCCTCTCACAGATAGCTTTCTATTACGGCGGGAGGATCCCCTGTTTTGTGATGCATGTGGTGTGCACATCTCTGTCCGGCGCATTCGGCACTGTCGTCTCACAAATAGCTTTCTATTACGGCGAGAGGATCCCCCGTTTTGTGATGCTTGTGGTGTGCACATCTCTGTCCGGCACATTGGGCACTGACCTCTCACACATAGCTTTCTATTACGGCGGGGCATGCCCCATTTTGTGATGCTTGTGGTGTGCACATCTCTGCCCGGAACATTGGGCATTGTCCCCTCACACATAGCTTTCTATTGTGGGAGGAGGATCCCCCGTTTTGTGATGCTTGTGGTGTGCACATCTCTGTCCGGCACATTGGGCACTGCCCTCTCACACATAGCTTTCTATTACGGCGGGAGGATCCCCCGATTCGTGATGCTTGTGGTGTGAACATCTCTGTCCGACACATTGTGCACTGTCATCTCACACACAGCTTTCTGTTACAGCGGGAGGATCCCCCATTTTGTGATGCTTGTGGTGTGCCCATCTCTGTCCAGCACATTGAGCACTGTCCTCTCACAGATAGCTTTCCATTACGGCAAGAGGATCCCCCGTTTTGTGATGCTTGTGGTGTGCACATCTCTGTCCGACACATTGTGCACTGTCCTCTCACACACAGCTTTCTGTTACAGCGGGAGGATCCCCCATTTTGTGATGCTTGTGGAGTGCCCATCTCTGTCCGGCACATTGAGCACGGTCCTCTCACACATAGCTTTCTATAACGGCGGGAGGATCCCCTGTTTTGTGATTCTTGTGGTGTGCACATCTCTGTCCGGCACATTGAGCTCTGTCCTCTCACACTTAGCTTTCTATTACGGCGGGGGGATCCCCCGTTTTGTGATGCTTGTGGTGTGCACATCTCTATCCACCACATTGGGCACTGTCCTCTCACACATTGCTTTCTATTACGGCGGGGGGATGCCCCATTTTGTGATGCTTGTGGTGTGCACATCTCCGTCTGGCACATTGGGCACTGTACTCTCACACATAGCTTTCTATTACGGCGGGAGGATCCTCCGTTTTGTGATGCTTGTGGTATGCACATCTCTGTCCGGCACATTGAGCACTGTCCTCTCACGCATAGCTTTCAATTACGGCGGGAGGATCCCCAGTTTTGTGATGCTTGTGGTGTGCACATCTATGTCTGGCACATTGAACACTGTCCTCTCACACATAGCTTTCTATTACGGCGGGAGGATCCCCCGTTTTGTGATGCTTGTGGTGTGCACATCTCTGTCCAGCACATTGGGCACTGTCCTCTCACACATAGCTTTCTATTACGGCGGGGGGATGCCCCATTTTGTGATGCTTGTGGTGTGCACATCTCTGTCCGGTACATTGGGCACTGTCCTCACACACATAGCTTTCTATTACATCGGGAGGATCCCCCGTTTTGTGATGCTTGTGGTGTGTACATCTCTGTCCCGCACATTGGGCACTGTCCTCTCACACATAGCTTTCTGTTACGGCGGGAGGATCCCCTGTTTTGTGATGCTTGGGGTATGCACATCTCTGTCTGTCGCATTGGGCACTGTCCTCTCACACGTAGCTTTCTATTACATCTAGAGGTTCCCCCATTTTGTGATGCTTGTGGTGAGCACATCTCTGTCCGGCACATTGGGCACTGTCCTCTCACACATAGCTCTCTGTTACAGAGGGAGGATCCCCCATTTTGTTATGCTTGTGGTGTGCACATCTCTGTCTGGCACATTGGGCACTGTCCTCTCACACACAGCTTTCTGTTACAGCGGGAGGATCCCCCATTTTGTGATGCTTGTGGTGTGCCCATCTCTGTCCGACACATTGAGCACGGTCCTCTCACACATAGCTTTCTATTACGGCGGGAGGATCCCCTGGTTTGTGATGCTTGTGGTGTGCACATCCCTGTCCGGCACATTGAGCACTGTCCTCTCACACATAGCTTTCTATTACGGCGGGGGGATCCACCGTTTTGTGTTGCTTGTGGTGTGCACATCTCTATCCACCGCATTGGGCAGTGTCCTCTCACACGTAGCTTTCTATTACGGCGGGAGGATCCCACGTTTTGTGATGCATGTGGTGTGCACATCTCTGTCCGGCGCATTGGGCACTGTCGTCTCACAAATAGCTTTCTATTACTTCGAGAATATCCCCCGTTTTGTGATGCTTGTGGTGTGCACATCTCTGTCTGGCACATTGGGCACTGTCCTCACACACATAGCCTTCTATTACATCGGGAGGATCCCCCGTTTTGTCATGCTTGTGGTGTGCACATCTCTGTTCCGCACATTGGTCACTGCTGTCTCACACATAGCTTTCAATTACGGGGGAGGATCCCCCATTTTGTAATTCTTGCGGTGTGCACATCTCTGTCCGGCACATTGGGCACTGTCCTCTCACACATAGCTTTCTATTACGGCGAGAGGATCAACCGTTTTGTGATGCTTGTGGTGTGCACATCTCTGTCTGGCACATTGGGCACTGTCCTCTCACATATAGCTTTCTGTTACATCGGGAGGATAACCCGTTTTGTGATGCTTGTGGTGTGCTAATCTCTGTCCGGCGGAATCTACACTTTCCTCTCACACATAGCTTTCCATTACATCAGGAAGATCCTCCATTTTGTGAAGCTTGTGGTGTGCACATCTCTGTCCGGCACATTAGGCACTGTCCTCTCACACATAGCTTTCTATTGAATCAGGAGGATCCCCCGTTTTGTGATGCTTGTGGTGTGCACATCTCTGTCCGTCACATTAGGCACTGTCCTCTCAGACATAAATTTCTGTTACGGCAGGAGGATCCCTAGTTTTGTGATGCTTGTGGTATGCACATCTCTGTCTGGCGCATTGGGCACTGTCCTCCCACACATAGCGTTCTATTACATCGAGAGGATCCCCAGTTTTTCGATGCTTGTGGTGTGCACATCTCTGTCCGGCACATTGGGCACTTTCCTCTCACACATAGATCTCTGTTACAGCGGGAGGATACCCCGTTTTGTGATGCTTGTGGTGTGCACATCTCTGTCCGGCACATTGGGCACTGTCCTCTCACACATAGCTTTCTGTTACAGCGCGAGGATCCCACATTTTGTGATGCCTGTGGTGTGCCCATCTCTGTCCGTCACATTGAGCATGGTCCTCTCATACATAGCTTTCTATTACGGCGGGAGGATCCCACTTTTTGTGATGCTTGTGGTGTGCACATCTGTGCCTGGCACATTGAGCACTGTCCTCTCACACATAGCTTTCTATTACGGAGGGGGGATCGCCCGTTTTGTGATGGTTGTGGTGTGCACATCCCTATCCGCCGCATTGGACACTGTCCTCTCACACATAGCTTTCTATTACGACGGGAGGATCCCACGTTTTGTGATGCTTGTGGTGTGCACATCTCTGTCCTGCACATTGGGCACTGTCCTCTCACACATAGCTTTCAATTACAGCAGGAGGATCCCTCGATTCGTGATGCTTATGGTGTGTACATCTCTGTCCGACACATTGTGCACTGTCCTCTCACACACAGCTTTCTGTTACAGCGGGAGGTTCCCCCATTTTGTGATGCTTGTGGTGTGCCCATCTCTGTCCGTCACATTGAGCACGGTCCTCTCATACATAGCTTTCTATTACGGCGGGAGGATCACCTATTTTGTGATGCTTGTGGTGTGCACATCTCTGTCCGGCACATTGAGCACTGTCCTCTCACACATAGCTTTCTATTACGGCGGGGGGATCGCCCGTTTTGTGATGCTTGTGGTGAGCACATCTCTATCCACCGCATTGGACACTGTCCTCTCACACATAGCTTTCTATTACGGCGGGTGGATCCCGCGTCTTGTGATGCTTGTGGTGTGCACATCTCTGTCCGACACATTGGGCACTGTCCTCTCACACATAGCTTTCTATTACGGCGGGAGCATCCCCTGTTTTGTGATGCATGTGGGGTGCACATCTCTGTCCGGCGCATTGGGCACTGTCGTCTCACAAATAGCTTTCTATTACGGCGAGAGGATCCACAGTTTTGTGATGCTTGTGGAGTGCACATCTCTGTCCGGCACATTGGGCACTGTCCTCACACACATAGCTTTCAATTATGGCCGGAGGATCCCCCGTTTTGTGATGCTTGTGGTGTGCACATCTATGTCTGGCACATTGAGCACTGTCCTCTAACACATTGCTTTCTATTACGGCGGGAGGATCCCCTGTTTTGTGATGCTTGTGGTGTGCACATCTCTGTCCGGCACATTGGGCACTGTCCTCTCACACATAGCTTTCTGTTACGGAGGGGGGATGCCCCATTTTGTGATGCTTGTGCTGTGCACATCTCTGCTCGGCACATTGGGCACTGTCCTCTCACACATAGATTTCAATTGTGGGGGGAGGATCCCCCGTTTTGTGATGCTTGTGGTGTGCACATCTCTGTCCGGCACATTGGGCACTTTCCTCTCAGACATAGCTTTCTATTACATCGGGAAGATCCCTCGATTCGTGATGCTTGTGGAGTGTACATCTCTGTCCGACACATTGTGCTCTGTCTTCTCACACACAGCTATCTGTTACAGCGGGAGGATCCCCCAGTTTGTGATGCTTGTGGTGTGCCCATCTCTTTCCGGCACATTGAGCACGGTCCTCTCACACATAGCTTTCTATTATGGCGGGAGGTTCCCCTGTTTTGTGATGCTTGTGGTGTGCACATTTCTGTCCGGCACATTGGGCACTGTCCTCTCTCACATAGCTTTCTATTACAGCGGTAGGATCCCCCGATTCGTGATACTTGTGGTGTGCACATCTCTGTACAACACATTGTGCACTGTCCTCTCACACACAGCTTTCTGTTACAGCGGGAGGATCCCCCATTTTGTGATGCTTGTGTTGTGTCCATCTCTGTCCAGCACATTGAGCACTGTCCTCTCACACATAGCATTCTGTTATGGAGGAAGGATCCCCTGTTTTGTGATGCTTGGGGTGTGCACATCTCTGTCTGTCGCATTGGGCACTGTCCTCTCACACATAGCTTTCTATTACATCGGGAGGATCCCCCGTCTTGTGATGCTTGTGGTGTGCACATCTCTGTCCGGCACATTGGGCACTGTCCTCTCACACACAGCTCTCTGTTACAGAGGGAGGATACCCCATTTTGTTATGCTTGTGGTGTGCACATCTCTGTCCAGCACATTGGGCACTGTCCTCTTACACATAGCTTTCTATTACGGCAGGAGGATCCCTTGATCCGTGATGCTTGTGGTGTGTACAACTCTGTCCGACACATTGTGCACTGTCCTCTCACACACAGCTTTCTATTACGGCGGTGGGATCCCCCGTTTTGTGATGCTTGTGGTGTGCACATCTATGTCTGGCACATTGAGCACTGTCCTCTCACTCATGGTTTTTATATTACGGCGGGAGGATCCCCCGTTTTGTGGTGCTAGTGGTGTGCACATCTCTTTCCGTCACATTGGGCACTGACCTCTCACACATAGCTTTCTATTACGGCGGGGGGATGCCCCATTTTGTGATGTTTGTGGTGTGCAAATCTCTGCCCTGCACATTGGGCACTGTCCTCTCACACATAGCTTTCTATTACATCGTAAGGATCCCCCGTTTTGTGATGTTTATGGTGTGCACATCTCTGTCCGGCACATTGGGCACTGTCCTCTCACACATAGCTCTCTGTTACAGAGCGAGGATCTCCCATTTTGTTATGCTTGTGGTGTGCACATCTCTGTCCGGCACATTGGGCACTGTCCTCTCACACATAGCTTTCTATTATGGCAGGAGGATCCCTGGATCCGTGATGCTTGTGGTGTGTACAGCTCTGTCCGACACATTGTGCACTGTCCTCTCACATACAGCTTTCTCTTACAGCGGGAGGATCCCCCATTTTGTGATGCTTGTGGGGTGCCCGTCTCTGTCCGACAAATTGAGCACGGTCCTCTCACACATAGCTTTCTATTACGGCGGGAGGATCCCCTGGTTTGTGAAGCTTGTTGTGTGCACATCTCTGTCCGGCGCAATCTTCACTTTCCTCTCACACATAGCTTTCCATTACATCGGGAAGATCTTCCATTTTGTGAAACTTGTGGTGTGCTTATCTCTGTCCGGCACATTGGGCACTGTCCTCTCACACATAGCTTTCTATTACGGCGGGAGGATCCCACGTTTTGTGATGCATGTGGTGTGCACATCTCTGTCCGGCGCATTGGGCACTGTCATCTCACAAATAGCTTTCTATTACGGCGAGAGGATCCCCCATTTTGTAATGCTTGCGGTGTGCACATCTCTGTCCGGCACATTGGGCACTGTCCTCTCACACATAGCGTTCTATTGAATCAGGAGGATCCCCCGTTTTGTGATGCTTGTTGTGTGCACATCTCTGTCCGACACATTGGGCGCTGTCCTCTTACATATAGCTTTCTGTTACATCGGGATGATCCCCCGTTTTGTGATGCTTGTGGTGTGCACATCTCTGTCCGTCACATTAGGCACTGTCCTCTCAGACATAGCTTTCTGTTACGTCAGGAGGATCCCTAGTTTTGTGATGCTTGTGGTGTGCACATCTCTGTCTGGCGCATTGGGCACTGTCCTCTCACACATAGCGTTCTATTACATCGAGAGGATACCCCGTTTTTTGATGCTTGTGGTGTGCCCATCTCTGTCCGGCACATTGAGCGCGGTCCTCTCACACATATCTTTCTATTATGGAGGGAGGATCCCCTGTCTTGTGATGTTTGTGGTGTGCGCATCTCTGTCCGGCACATTGAGCACGGTCCTCTCAGAATTAGGTTTCTATTACGGCGGGAGGATCCCCCGATTCGTGATGCTTGTGGTGTGCACATCTCTGTCTGACACATTGTGCACTGTCATCTCACACACAGCTTTCTATTGTGGGGGCAGGATCCCCCGTTTTGTGATGCTTGTGGTGTGCACATCTCTGTCCGGCACATTGGGCACTGAACTCACACACATAGCCTTCTACTACATCGGGAGGATCCCCCGTTTTGTGATGCTTGTGGTGTGCACATCGCTGTCCCGCACATTGGGCACTGTCCTCTCACACATAGCTTTCTGTTACGGCAGGAGGATCCCCTGTTTTGAGATGCTTGATGTGTGCACATCTCTGTCTGTCGCATTGGGCACTGTCCTCTCACAAATAGCTTTCTATTACATCGGGAGGATCCCCCGTTCTGTGATACTTGTGGTGTGCACATCACTGTCCGGCACATTGGGCACTGTCCTGTCACACATAGCTCTCTGTTACGGAGGGAGGATCCCCCATTTTGTTATGCTTGTGGTGTGCACATCTCTGTCCGGCACATTGGGCACTGTCCTCACACTATAGCCTTCTATTACATCGGGAGGATTCCCCGTTTTGTGATGCTTGTGGTGTGCACATCTCTGTCCGGCACATTGGGAACTGTCCCCTCACACATAGCTTTCTATTACGGCAGGAGGATCCCTCGATTCGTGTTGCTTGTGGTGTGTACATCTCTGTCCGACACATTGTGCTCTGTCTTCTCACACACAGCTTTCTGTTACAGCTGGAGGATCCCCCATTTTGTCATGCTTGTGGTGTGCCCATCTCTGTCCGGCACATTGAGCACAGTCCTCTCACACATAGCTTTCTATTACGGCGGGAGGTTACCCTGTTTTGTAATGCTTGTGGTGTGCACATCTCTGACCGGCACATTGAGCACTGTCCTCTCACACATAGCTTTCTATTACGGTGGGGGGATCCCCCGTCTTGTGATGCTTGTGGTGTGCACATCTCTATCCACTGCATTGGGCACTGACCTCTCACACATAGCTTTCTATTACGGCGGGGGGATGCCCCATTTTGTGTTGCTTGTGGTGTGCAAATCTCTGCCCGGCACATTGGGCACTGTCCTCTCACACATAGCTTTCTATTGTGGGGGGAGGATCCCCCATTTTGTGATGCTTGTGGTGTGCACATCTCTGTCCGGCACATTGGGCACCGTCCTCTCACACATAGCTTTCAATTACGGCGGGAGGATCCCCCGATTCGTGATGCTTGTGGTGTGCACATCTTTGTCCGACACATGGTGCACTGTCCTCTCACACACAGCTTTCTGTTACAGCGGGAGGATCCCCCATTTTGTGATGCTTGTGGTGTGCCCATCTCTGTCCAGCACATTGAGCACTGTCCTCTCACAGATAGCTTTCTATTACGGCGAGAGGATCCCCCGTTTTGTGATGCTTGTGGTGTGCACATCTCTGTCCGGCACATTGGGCACTGTCCTCTCACACATAACTTTCTATTATGGAGGGAGGATCCCCTGTCTTGTGATGTTTGTGGTGTGCCCATCTCTGTCCGGCACATTGAGCACGGTCCTCTCACACATAGCTTTCGATTACGGCGGGAGGATTCCCTGTTTTGTGATGCTTGTGGTGTGCACATCTCTGTCCGGCACATTGAGCACTGTCCTCTCACACATAGCTTTCTATTACGGCTGGGGGATCGCGTGTTTTGTGATGCTTGTGGTGTGCAGATCTCTGTCCGGCACATTGAGCTCTCTCCTCTCAGAATTAGCTTCCTATTACGGCGGGAGGATCCCCCGATTCGTGATGCTTGTGGTGTGCACATCTCTGTCTGACACATTGTGCACTGTCATCTCACACACAGCTTTCTATTGTGGGGGCAGGATCCCCCGTTTTGTGATGCTTGTGGTGTGCACATCTCTGTCCGGCACATTGGGCACTGAACTCACACACATAGCCTTCTACTACATCGGGAGGATCCCCCGTTTTGTGATGCTTGTGGTGTGCACATCGCTGTCCCGCACATTGGGCACTGTCCTCTCACACAGAGCTTTATGTTACGGCAGGAGAATCCCCTGTTTTGAGATGCTTGGGGTGTGCACATCTCTGTCTGTCGCATTGGGCACTGTCCTCTCACAAATAGCTTTCTATTACATCGGGAGGATCCCCCGTTTTGTGATGCTTGTGGTGTGCACATCTCTGTCCGGCACATTGGGCACTGTCCTATCACACATAGCTCTCTGTTACAGAGGGAGGATCCCCCATTTTGTTATGCTTGTGGTGTGCACATCTCTGTCCGGCACATAGGGCACTGTCCTCACACATATAGCCTTCTATTACATCGGGAGGATTCCCCGTTTTGTGATGCTTGTGGTGTGCACATCTCTGTCTGGCACATTGGGCACTGTCCCCTCACACATAGCTTTCTATTACGGCAGGAGGATCCCTCGATTCGTGTTGCTTGTGGTGTGCACATCTCTGTCCGACACATTGTGCTCTGTCTTCTCACACACAGCTTTCTGTTACAGCGGGAGGATCCCCCATTTTGTGATGCTTGTGGTGTGCCCATCTCTGTCCGGCACATTGAGCACAGTCCTCTCACACATAGCTTTCTATTACGGCGGGAGGTTCCCCTGTTTTGTAATGCTTGTGGTGTGCACATCTCTGCCCGGCACATTGAGAACTGACCTCTCACACATAGCTTTCTATTACGGCGGGAGGATCCCACGTTTTGTGATGCATGTGGTGTGCACATCTCTGTCCGGCGCATTGGGCACTGTCGTCTCACAAATAGCTTTCTATTACTTCGAGAATATCCCCCGTTTTGTGATGCTAGTGGTGTGCACATTCTGTCTGGCACATTGGGCACTGTCCTCACACACATAGCCTTCTATTACATCGGGAGGATCCCCCGTTTTGTCATGCTTGTGGTGTGCACATCTCTGTTCCGCACATTGGTCACTGCTGTCTCACACATAGCTTTCAATTACGGGGGAGGATCCCCCATTTTGTAATTCTTGCGGTGTGCACATCTCTGTCCGGCACATTGGGCACTGTCCTCTCACACATAGCTTTCTATTACGGCGAGAGGATCAACCGTTTTGTGATGCTTGTGGTGTGCACATCTCTGTCTGGCACATTGGGCACTGTCCTCTCACATATAGCTTTCTGTTACATCGGGAGGATAACCCGTTTTGTGATGCTTGTGGTGTGCTATTCTCTGTCCGGCGCAATCTACACTTTCCTCTCACACATAGCTTTCCATTACATCACGAAGATCCTCCATTTTGTGAAGCTTGTGTTGTGCACATCTCTGTCCGGCACATTAGGCACTGTCCTCTCACACATAGCTTTCTATTGAATCAGGAGGATCCCCCGTTTTGTGATGCTTGTGGTGTGCACATCTCTGTCCGTCACATTAGGCACTGTCCTCTCAGATATAATTTTCTGTTACGGCAGGAGGATCCCTAGTTTTGTGATGCTTGTGGTGTGCACATCTCTGTCTGGCGCATTGTTCACTGTCCTCCCACACATAGCGTTCTATTACATCGAGAGGATCCCCAGTTTTTCGATGCTTGTGGTGTGCACATCTCTGTCCGGCACATTGGGCACTTTCCTCTCACACATAGATCTCTGTTACGGCGGGAGGATACCCCGTTTTGTGATGCTTGTGGTGTGCACATCTCTGTCCGGCACATTGGGCACTGTCCTCTCACACATAGCTTTCTATTGAATCAGGAGGATCCCCCGTTTTGTGATGCTTGTGGTGTGCACATCTCTGTCCGTCACATTAGGCACTGTCCTCTCAGACATAGCTTTCTGTTACGTCAGGAGGATCCCTAGTTTTGTGATGCTTGTGGTGTGCACATCTCTGTCTGGCGCATTGGGCACTGTCCTCTCACACATAGCATTCTATTACATCGAGAGGATACCCCGTTTTTTGATGCTTGTGGTGTGCCCATCTCTGTCCGGCACATTGAGCGCGGTCCTCTCACACATATCTTTCTATTATGGAGGGAGGATCCCCTGTCTTGTGATGTTTGTGGTGTGCGCATCTCTGTCCGGCACATTGAGCACGGTCCTCTCAGAATTAGGTTTCTATTACGGCGGGAGGATCCCCCGATTCGTGATGCTTGTGGTGTGCACATCTCTGTCTGACACATTGTGCACTGTCATCTCACACACAGCTTTCTATTGTGGGGGCAGGATCCCCCGTTTTGTGATGCTTGTGGTGTGCACATCTCTGTCCGGCACATTGGGCACTGAACTCACACACATAGCCTTCTACTACATCGGGAGGATCCCCCGTTTTGTGATGCTTGTGGTGTGCACATCGCTGTCCCGCACATTGGGCACTGTCCTCTCACACATAGCTTTCTGTTACGGCAGGAGGATCCCCTGTTTTGAGATGCTTGATGTGTGCACATCTCTGTCTGTCGCATTGGGCACTGTCCTCTCACAAATAGCTTTCTATTACATCGGGAGGATCCCCCGTTCTGTGATACTTGTGGTGTGCACATCACTGTCCGGCACATTGGGCACTGTCCTGTCACACATAGCTCTCTGTTACGGAGGGAGGATCCCCCATTTTGTTATGCTTGTGGTGTGCACATCTCTGTCCGGCACATTGGGCACTGTCCTCACACTATAGCCATCTATTACATCGGGAGGATTCCCCGTTTTGTGATGCTTGTGGTGTGCACATCTCTGTCCGGCACATTGGGAACTGTCCCTTCACACATAGCTTTCTATTACGGCAGGAGGATCCCTCGATTCGTGTTGCTTGTGGTGTGTACATCTCTGTCCGACACATTGTGCTCTGTCTTCTCACACACAGCTTTCTGTTACAGCTGGAGGATCCCCCATTTTGTCATGCTTGTGGTGTGCCCATCTCTGTCCGGCACATTGAGCACAGTCCTCTCACACATAGCTTTCTATTACGGCGGGAGGTTACCCTGTTTTGTAATGCTTGTGGTGTGCACATCTCTGACCGGCACATAGAGCACTGTCCTCTCACACATAGCTTTCTATTACGGTGGGGGGATCCCCCGTCTTGTGATGCTTGTGGTGTGCACATCTCTATCCACTGCATTGGGCACTGACCTCTCACACATAGCTTTCTATTACGGCGGGGGGATGCCCCATTTTGTGTTGCTTGTGGTGTGCAAATCTCTGCCCGGCACATTGGGCACTGTCCTCTCACACATAGCTTTCTATTGTGGGGGGAGGATCCCCCATTTTGTGATGCTTGTGGTGTGCACATCTCTGTCCGGCACATTGGGCACCGTCCTCTCACACATAGCTTTCAATTACGGCGGGAGGATCCCCCGATTCGTGATGCTTGTGGTGTGCACATCTTTGTCCGACACATGGTGCACTGTCCTCTCACACACAGCTTTCTGTTACAGCGGGAGGATCCCCCATTTTGTGATGCTTGTGGTGTGCCCATCTCTGTCCAGCACATTGAGCACTGTCCTCTCACAGATAGCTTTCTATTACGGCGAGAGGATCCCCCGTTTTGTGATGCTTGTGGTGTGCACATCTCTGTCCGGCACATTGGGCACTGTCCTCTCACACATAACTTTCTATTATGGAGGGAGGATCCCCTGTCTTGTGATGTTTGTGGTGTGCCCATCTCTGTCCGGCACATTGAGCACGGTCCTCTCACACATAGCTTTCGATTACGGCGGGAGGATTCCCTGTTTTGTGATGCTTGTGGTGTGCACATCTCTGTCCGGCACATTGAGCACCGTCCTCTCACACATAGCTCTCTATTACGGCTGGGGGATCGCGTGTTTTGTGATGCTTGTGGTGTGCAGATCTCTGTCCGGCACATTGAGCTCTCTCCTCTCAGAATTAGCTTCCTATTACGGCGGGAGGATCCCCCGATTCGTGATGCTTGTGGTGTGCACATCTCTGTCTGACACATTGTGCACTGTCATCTCACACACAGCTTTCTATTGTGGGGGCAGGATCCCCCGTTTTGTGATGCTTGTGGTGTGCACATCTCTGTCCGGCACATTGGGCACTGAACTCACACACATAGCCTTCTACTACATCGGGAGGATCCCCCGTTTTGTGATGCTTGTGGTGTGCACATCGCTGTCCCGCACATTGGGCACTGTCCTCTCACACATAGCTTTCTGTTACGGCAGGAGGATCCCCTGTTTTGAGATGCTTGGGGTGTGCACATCTCTGTCTGTCGCATTGGGCACTGTCCTCTCACAAATAGCTTTCTATTACATCGGGAGGATCCCCCGTTTTGTGATGCTTGTGGTGTGCACATCTCTGTCCGGCACATTGGGCACTGTCCTGTCACACATAGCTCTCTGTTACAGAGGGAGGATCCCCCATTTTGTTATGCTTGTGGTGTGCACATCTCTGTCCGGCACATAGGGCACTGTCCTCACACATATAGCCTTCTATTACATCGGGAGGATTCCCCGTTTTGTGATGCTTGTGGTGTGCACATCTCTGTCTGGCACATTGGGCACTGTCCCCTCACACATAGCTTTCTATTACGGCAGGAGGATCCCTCGATTCGTGTTGCTTGTGGTGTGCACATCTCTGTCCGACACATTGTGCTCTGTCTTCTCACACACAGCTTTCTGTTACAGCGGGAGGATCCCCCATTTTGTGATGCTTGTGGTGTGCCCATCTCTGTCCGGCACATTGAGCACAGTCCTCTCACACATAGCTTTCTATTACGGCGGGAGGTTCCCCTGTTTTGTAATGCTTGTGGTGTGCACATCTCTGCCCGGCACATTGAGAACTGACCTCTCACACATAGCTTTCTATTACGGCGGGAGGATCCCACGTTTTGTGATGCATGTGGTGTGCACATCTCTGTCCGGCGCATTGGGCACTGTCGTCTCACAAATAGCTTTCTATTACTTCGAGAATATCCCCCGTTTTGTGATGCTAGTGGTGTGCACATTCTGTCTGGCACATTGGGCACTGTCCTCACACACATAGCCTTCTATTACATCGGGAGGATCCCCCGTTTTGTCATGCTTGTGGTGTGCACATCTCTGTTCCGCACATTGGTCACTGCTGTCTCACACATAGCTTTCAATTACGGGGGAGGATCCCCCATTTTGTAATTCTTGCGGTGTGCACATCTCTGTCCGGCACATTGGGCACTGTCCTCTCACACATAGCTTTCTATTACGGCGAGAGGATCAACCGTTTTGTGATGCTTGTGGTGTGCACATCTCTGTCTGGCACATTGGGCACTGTCCTCTCACATATAGCTTTCTGTTACATCGGGAGGATAACCCGTTTTGTGATGCTTGTGGTGTGCTATTCTCTGTCCGGCGCAATCTACACTTTCGTCTCACACATAGCTTTCCATTACATCAGGAAGATCCTCCATTTTGTGAAGCTTGTGTTGTGCACATCTCTGTCCGGCACATTAGGCACTGTCCTCTCACACATAGCTTTCTATTGAATCAGGAGGATCCCCCGTTTTGTGATGCTTGTGGTGTGCACATCTCTGTCCGTCACATTAGGCACTGTCCTCTCTGATATAATTTTCTGTTATGGCAGGAGGATCCCTAGTTTTGTGATGCTTGTGGTGTGCACATCTCTGTCTGGCGCATTGTTCACTGTCCTCCCACACATAGCGTTCTATTACATCGAGAGGATCCCCAGTTTTTCGATGCTTGTGGTGTGCACATCTCTGTCCGGCACATTGGGCACTTTCCTCTCACACATAGATCTCTGTTACAGCGGGAGGATACCCCGTTTTGTGATGCTTGTGGTGTGCACATCTCTGTCCGGCACATTGGGCACTGTCCTCTCACACACAGCTTTCTGTTACAGCGCGAGGATCCCACATTTTGTGATGCTTGTGGTGTGCCCATCTCTGTCTGTCACATTGAGCATGGTCCTCTCATACATAGCTTTCTATTACGGCGGGAGGATCCCACGTTTTGTGATGCTTGTGGTGTGCACATCTGTGTCTGGCACATTGAGCACTGTCCTCTCACACATAGCTTTCTATTACGGAGGGGGGATCGCCCGTTTTGTGATGGTTGTGGTGTGCACATCCCTATCCGCCGCATTGGACACTGTCCTCTCACACATAGCTTTCTATTACGACGGGAGGATCCCACGTTTTGTGATGCTCGTGGTGTGCACATCTCTGTCCGGCACATTGGGCACTGTCCTCTCACACATAGCTTTCAATTACAGCAGGAGGATCCCTCGATTCGTGATGCTTATGGTGTGTACATCTCTGTCCGACACATTGTGCACTGTCCTCTCACACACAGCTTTCTGTTACAGCGGGAGGATCCCCCATTTTGTGATGCTTGTTGTGTGCCCATCTCTGTCCGTCACATTGAGCACGGTCCTCTCATACATAGCTTTCTATTACGGCGGGAGGATCACCTATTTTGTGATGCTTGTGGTGTGCACATCTCTGTCCGGCACATTGAGCACTGTCCTCTCACACATAGCTTTCTATTACGGCGGGGGGATCGCCCGTTTTGTGATGCTTGTGGTGAGCACATCTCTATCCACCGCATTGGACACTGTCCTCTCACACATAGCTTTCTATTACGGCGGGAGGATCCCACGTCTTGTGATGCTTGTGGTGTGCACATCTCTGTCCGACACATTGGGCACTGTCCTCTCACACATAGCTTTCTATTACGGCGGGAGCATCCCCTGTTTTGTGATGCATGTGGGGTGCACATCTCTGTCCGGCGCATTGGGCACTGTCGTCTCACAAATAGCTTTCTATTACGGCGAGAGGATCCACAGTTTTGTGATGCTTGTGGAGTGCACATCTCTGTCCGGCACATTGGGCACTGTCCTCACACACATAGCTTTCAATTATAGCCGGAGGATTCCCTGTTTTGTGATGCTTGTGGTGTGCACATCTCTGTCCGGCACATTGAGCACTGTCCTCTCACACATAGCTTTCTATTACGGCTGGGGGATCGCGTGTTTTGTGATGCTTGTGGTGTGCAGATCTCTGTCCGGCACATTGAGCTCTCTCCTCTCAGAATTAGCTTCCTATTACGGCGGGAGGATCCCCCGATTCGTGATGCTTGTGGTGTGCACATCTCTGTCTGACACATTGTGCACTGTCATCTCACACACAGCTTTCTATTGTGGGGGCAGGATCCCCCGTTTTGTGATGCTTGTGGTGTGCACATCTCTGTCCGGCACATTGGGCACTGAACTCACACACATAGCCTTCTACTACATCGGGAGGATCCCCCGTTTTGTGATGCTTGTGGTGTGCACATCGCTGTCCCGCACATTGGGCACTGTCCTCTCACACAGAGCTTTATGTTACGGCAGGAGGATCCCCTGTTTTGAGATGCTTGGGGTGTGCACATCTCTGTCTGTCGCATTGGGCACTGTCCTCTCACAAATAGCTTTCTATTACATCGGGAGGATCCCCCGTTTTGTGATGCTTGTGGTGTGCACATCTCTGTCCGGCACATTGGGCACTGTCCTGTCACACATAGCTCTCTGTTACAGAGGGAGGATCCCCCATTTTGTTATGCTTGTGGTGTGCACATCTCTGTCCGGCACATAGGGCACTGTCCTCACACATATAGCCTTCTATTACATCGGGAGGATTCCCCGTTTTGTGATGCTTGTGGTGTGCACATCTCTGTCTGGCACATTGGGCACTGTCCCCTCACACATAGCTTTCTATTACGGCAGGAGGATCCCTCGATTCGTGTTGCTTGTGGTGTGCACATCTCTGTCCGGCACATTGTGCTCTGTCTTCTCACACACAGCTTTCTGTTACAGCGGGAGGATCCCCCATTTTGTGATGCTTGTGGTGTGTCCATCTCTGTCCGGCACATTGAGCACAGTCCTCTCACACATAGCTTTCTATTACGGCGGGAGGTTCCCCTGTTTTGTAATGCTTGTGGTGTGCACATCTCTGCCCGGCACATTGAGAACTGACCTCTCACACATAGCTTTCTATTACGGCGGGAGGATCCCACGTTTTGTGATGCATGTGGTGTGCACATCTCTGTCCGGCGCATTGGGCACTGTCGTCTCACAAATAGCTTTCTATTACTTCGAGAATATCCCCCGTTTTGCGATGCTAGTGGTGTGCACATTCTGTCTGGCACATTGGGCACTGTCCTCACACACATAGCCTTCTATTACATCGGGAGGATCCCCCGTTTTGTCATGCTTGTGGTGTGCACATCTCTGTTCCGCACATTGGTCACTGCTGTCTCACACATAGCTTTCAATTACGGGGGAGGATCCCCCATTTTGTAATTCTTGCGGTGTGCACATCTCTGTCCGGCACATTGGGCACTGTCCTCTCACACATAGCTTTCTATTACGGCGAGAGGATCAACCGTTTTGTGATGCTTGTGGTGTGCACATCTCTGTCTGGCACATTGGGCACTGTCCTCTCACATATAGCTTTCTGTTACGTCGGGAGGATAACCCGTTTTGTGATGCTTGTGGTGTGCTATTCTCTGTCCGGCGCAATCTACACTTTCCTCTCACACATAGCTTTCCATTACATCACGAAGATCCTCCATTTTGTGAAGCTTGTGTTGTGCACATCTCTGTCCGGCACATTAGGCACTGTCCTCTCACACATAGCTTTCTATTGAATCAGGAGGATCCCCCGTTTTGTGATGCTTGTGGTGTGCACATCTCTGTCCGTCACATTAGGCACTGTCCTCTCAGATATAATTTTCTGTTACGGCAGGAGGATCCCTAGTTTTGTGATGCTTGTGGTGTGCACATCTCTGTCTGGCGCATTGTTCACTGTCCTCCCACACATAGCGTTCTATTACATCGAGAGGATCCCCAGTTTTTCGATGCTTGTGGTGTGCACATCTCTGTCCGGCACATTGGGCACTTTCCTCTCACACATAGATCTCTGTTACAGCGGGAGGATACCCCGTTTTGTGATGCTTGTGGTGTGCACATCTCTGTCCGGCACATTGGGCACTGTCCTCTCACACATAGCTTTCTATTGAATCAGGAGGATCCCCCGTTTTGTGATGCTTGTGGTGTGCACATCTCTGTCCGTCACATTAGGCACTGTCCTCTCAGACATAGCTTTCTGTTACGTCAGGAGGATCCCTAGTTTTGTGATGCTTGTGGTGTGCACATCTCTGTCTGGCGCATTGGGCACTGTCCTCTCACACATAGCATTCTATTACATCGAGAGGATACCCCGTTTTTTGATGCTTGTGGTGTGCCCATCTCTGTCCGGCACATTGAGCGCGGTCCTCTCACACATATCTTTCTATTATGGAGGGAGGATCCCCTGTCTTGTGATGTTTGTGGTGTGCGCATCTGTGTCCGGCACATTGAGCACGGTTCTCTCAGAATTAGGTTTCTATTACGGCGGGAGGATCCCCCGATTCGTGATGCTTGTGGTGTGCACATCTCTGTCTGACACATTGTGCACTGTCATCTCACACACAGCTTTCTATTGTGGGGGCAGGATCCCCCGTTTTGTGATGCTTGTGGTGTGCACATCTCTGTCCGGCACATTGGGCACTGAACTCACACACATAGCCTTCTACTACATCGGGAGGATCCCCCGTTTTGTGATGCTTGTGGTGTGCACATCGCTGTCCCGCACATTGGGCACTGTCCTCTCACACATAGCTTTCTGTTACGGCAGGAAGATCCCCTGTTTTGAGATGCTTGATGTGTGCACATCTCTGTCTGTCGCATTGGGCACTGTCCTCTCACAAATAGCTTTCTATTACATCGGGAGGATCCCCCGTTCTGTGATACTTGTGGTGTGCACATCACTGTCCGGCACATTGGGCACTGTCCTGTCACACATAGCTCTCTGTTACGGAGGGAGGATCCCCCATTTTGTTATGCTTGTGGTGTGCACATCTCTGTCCGGCACATTGGGCACTGTCCTCACACTATAGCCATCTATTACATCGGGAGGATTCCCCGTTTTGTGATGCTTGTGGTGTGCACATCTCTGTCCGGCACATTGGGAACTGTCCCCTCACACATAGCTTTCTATTACGGCAGGAGGATCCCTCGATTCGTGTTGCTTGTGGTGTGTACATCTCTGTCCGACACATTGTGCTCTGTCTTCTCACACACAGCTTTCTGTTACAGCTGGAGGATCCCCCATTTTGTCATGCTTGTGGTGTGCCCATCTCTGTCCGGCACATTGAGCACAGTCCTCTCACACATAGCTTTCTATTACGGCGGGAGGTTACCCTGTTTTGTAATGCTTGTGGTGTGCACATCTCTGACCGGCACATAGAGCACTGTCCTCTCACACATAGCTTTCTATTACGGTGGGGGGATCCCCCGTCTTGTGATGCTTGTGGTGTGCACATCTCTATCCACTGCATTGGGCACTGACCTCTCACACATAGCTTTCTATTACGGCGGGGGGATGCCCCATTTTGTGTTGCTTGTGGTGTGCAAATCTCTGCCCGGCACATTGGGCACTGTCCTCTCACACATAGCTTTCTATTGTGGGGGGAGGATCCCCCATTTTGTGATGCTTGTGGTGTGCACATCTCTGTCCGGCACATTGGGCACCGTCCTCTCACACATAGCTTTCAATTACGGCGGGAGGATCCCCCGATTCGTGATGCTTGTGGTGTGCACATCTTTGTCCGACACATGGTGCACTGTCCTCTCACACACAGCTTTCTGTTACAGCGGGAGGATCCCCCATTTTGTGATGCTTGTGGTGTGCCCATCTCTGTCCAGCACATTGAGCACTGTCCTCTCACAGATAGCTTTCTATTACGGCGAGAGGATCCCCCGTTTTGTGATGCTTGTGGTGTGCACATCTCTGTCCGGCACATTGGGCACTGTCCTCTCACACATAACTTTCTATTATGGAGGGAGGATCCCCTGTCTTGTGATGTTTGTGGTGTGCCCATCTCTGTCCGGCACATTGAGCACGGTCCTCTCACACATAGCTTTCGATTACGGCGGGAGGATTCCCTGTTTTGTGATGCTTGTGGTGTGCACATCTCTGTCCGGCACATTGAGCACTGTCCTCTCACACATAGCTCTCTATTACGGCTGGGGGATCGCGTGTTTTGTGATGCTTGTGGTGTGCAGATCTCTGTCCGGCACATTGAGCTCTCTCCTCTCAGAATTAACTTCCTATTACGGCGGGAGGATCCCCCGATTCGTGATGCTTGTGGTGTGCACATCTCTGTCTGACACATTGTGCACTGTCATCTCACACACAGCTTTCTATTGTGGGGGCAGGATCCCCCGTTTTGTGATGCTTGTGGTGTGCACATCTCTGTCCGGCACATTGGGCACTGAACTCACACACATAGCCTTCTACTACATCGGGAGGATCCCCCGTTTTGTGATGCTTGTGGTGTGCACATCGCTGTCCCGCACATTGGGCACTGTCCTCTCACACATAGCTTTATGTTACGGCAGGAGGATCCCCTGTTTTGAGATGCTTGGGGTGTGCACATCTCTGTCTGTCGCATTGGGCACTGTCCTCTCACATATAGCTTTCTATTACATCGGGAGGATCCCCCGTTTTGTGATGCTTGTGGTGTGCACATCTCTGTCCGGCACATTGGGCACTGTCCTGTCACACATAGCTCTCTGTTACAGAGGGAGGATCCCCCATTTTGTTATGCTTGTGGTGTGCACATCTCTGTCCGGCACATAGGGCACTGTCCTCACACATATAGCCTTCTATTACATCGGGAGGATTCCCCGTTTTGTGATGCTTGTGGTGTGCACATCTCTGTCTGAGACATTGGGCACTGTCCCCTCACACATAGCTTTCTATTACGGCAGGAGGATCCCTCGATTCGTGTTGCTTGTGGTGTGCACATCTCTGTCCGACACATTGTGCTCTGTCTTCTCACACACAGCTTTCTGTTACAGCGGGAGGATCCCCCATTTTGTGATGCTTGTGGTGTGCCCATCTCTGTCCGGCACATTGAGCACAGTCCTCTCACACATAGCTTTCTATTACGGCGGGAGGTTCCCCTGTTTTGTAATGCTTGTGGTGTGCACATCTCTGCCCGGCTCATTGAGAACTGACCTCTCACACATAGCTTTCTATTACGGCGGGAGGATGCCACGTTTTGTGATGCATGTGGTGTGCACATCTCTGTCCGGCGCATTGGGCACTGTCGTCTCACAAATAGCTTTCTATTACTTCGAGAATATCCCCCGTTTTGTGATGCTAGTGGTGTGCACATTCTGTCTGGCACATTGGGCACTGTCCTCACACACATAGCCTTCTATTACATCGGGAGGATCCCCCGTTTTGTCATGCTTGTGGTGTGCACATCTCTGTTCCGCACATTGGTCACTGCTGTCTCACACATAGCTTTCAATTACGGGGGAGGATCCCCCATTTTGTAATTCTTGCGGTGTGCACATCTCTGTCCGGCACATTGGGCACTGTCCTCTCACACATAGCTTTCTATTACGGCGAGAGGATCAACCGTTTTGTGATGCTTGTGGTGTGCACATCTCTGTCTGGCACATTGGGCACTGTCCTCTCACATATAGCTTTCTGTTACATCGGGAGGATAACCCGTTTTGTGATGCTTGTGGTGTGCTATTCTCTGTCCGGCGCAATCTACACTTTCCTCTCACACATAGCTTTCCATTACATCAGGAAGATCCTCCATTTTGTGAAGCTTGTGTTGTGCACATCTCTGTCCGGCACATTAGGCACTGTCCTCTCACACATAGCTTTCTATTGAATCAGGAGGATCCCCCGTTTTGTGATGCTTGTGGTGTGCACATCTCTGTCCGTCACATTAGGCACTGTCCTCTCAGATATAATTTTCTGTTATGGCAGGAGGATCCCTAGTTTTGTGATGCTTGTGGTGTGCACATCTCTGTCTGGCGCATTGTTCACTGTCCTCCCACACATAGCGTTCTATTACATCGAGAGGATCCCCAGTTTTTCGATGCTTGTGGTGTGCACATCTCTGTCCGGCACATTGGGCACTTTCCTCTCACACATAGATCTCTGTTACAGCGGGAGGATACCCCGTTTTGTGATGCTTGTGGTGTGCACATCTCTGTCCGGCACATTGGGCACTGTCCTCTCACACACAGCTTTCTGTTACAGCGCGAGGATCCCACATTTTGTGATGCTTGTGGTGTGCCCATCTCTGTCTGTCACATTGAGCATGGTCCTCTCATACATAGCTTTCTATTACGGCGGGAGGATCCCACGTTTTGTGATGCTTGTGGTGTGCACATCTGTGTCTGGCACATTGAGCACTGTCCTCTCACACATAGCTTTCTATTACGGAGGGGGGATCGCCCGTTTTGTGATGGTTGTGGTGTGCACATCCCTATCCGCCGCATTGGACACTGTCCTCTCACACATAGCTTTCTATTACGACGGGAGGATCCCACGTTTTGTGATGCTTGTGGTGTGCACATCTCTGTCCGGCACATTGGGCACTGTCCTCTCACACATAGCTTTCAATTACAGCAGGAGGATCCCTCGATTCGTGATGCTTATGGTGTGTACATCTCTGTCCGACACATTGTGCACTGTCCTCTCACACACAGCTTTCTGTTACAGCGGGAGGATCCCCCATTTTGTGATGCTTGTTGTGTGCCCATCTCTGTCCGTCACATTGAGCACGGTCCTCTCATACATAGCTTTCTATTACGGCGGGAGGATCACCTATTTTGTGATGCTTGTGGTGTGCACATCTCTGTCCGGCACATTGAGCACTGTCCTCTCACACATAGCTTTCTATTACGGCGGGGGGATCGCCCGTTTTGTGATGCTTGTGGTGAGCACATCTCTATCCACCGCATTGGACACTGTCCTCTCACACATAGCTTTCTATTACGGCGGGAGGATCCCACGTCTTGTGATGCTTGTGGTGTGCACATCTCTGTCCGACATATTGGGCACTGTCCTCTCACACATAGCTTTCTATTACGGCGGGAGCATCCCCTGTTTTGTGATGCATGTGGGGTGCACATCTCTGTCCGGCGCATTGGGCACTGTCGTCTCACAAATAGCTTTCTATTACGGCGAGAGGATCCACAGTTTTGTGATGCTTGTGGAGTGCACATCTCTGTCCGGCACATTGGGCACTGTCCTCACACACATAGCTTTCAATTATAGCCGGAGGATCCCCCGTTTTGTGATGCTTGTGGTGTGCACATCTATGTCTGGCACATTGAGCACTCTCCTCTCACACATTGCTTTCTATTACGGGGGGAGGATCCCCTGTTTTGTGATGCTTGTGGTGTGCACAGCTCTGTCCGGCACATTGGGCACTGTCCTCTCACACATAGCTTTCTGTTACGGAGAGGGGATGCCCCATTTTGTGATGCTTGTGCTGTGCACGTCTCTGCTCGGCACATTCGGCACTGTCCTCTCACACATAGATTTCAATTGTGGGGGGAGGATCCCCCGTTTTGTGATGCTTGTGGTGTGCACATCTCTGTCCGGCACATTGGGCACTTTCCTCTCAGACATAGCTTTCTATTACAGCGGGAAGATCCCTCGATTCGTGATGCTTGTGGAGTGTACATATCTGTCCGACACATTGTGCTCTGTCTTCTCACACACAGCTATCTGTTACAGCGGGAGGATCCCCCAGTTTGTGATGCTTGTGGTGTGCCCATCTCTTTCCGGCACATTGAGCACGGTCCTCTCACACATAGCTTTCTATTATGGCGGGAGGTTCCCTGTTTTGTGATGCTTGTGGTGTGCACATTTCTGTCCGGCACATTGGGCACTGTCCTCTCTCACATAGCTTTCTATTACAGCGGTAGGATCCCCCGATTCGTGATACTTGCGGTGTGCACATCTCTGTACAACTCATTGTGCACTGTCCTCTCACACACAGCTTTCTGTTACAGCTGGAGGATCCCCCATTTTGTGATGCTTGTGGTGTGCCCATCTCTGTCCGGCACATTGAGCACAGTCCTCTCACACATAGCTTTCTATTACGGCGGGAGGTTACCCTGTTTTGTAATGCTTGTGGTGTGCACATCTCTGACCGGCACATTGAGCACTGTCCTCTCACACATAGCTTTCTATTACGGTGGGGGGATCCCCCGTCTTGTGATGCTTGTGGTGTGCACATGTCTATCCACTGCATTGGGCACTGACCTCTCACACATAGCTTTCTATTACGGCGGGGGCATGCCCCATTTTGTGTTGCTTGTGGTGTGCAAATCTCTGCCCGGCACATTGGGCACCGTCCTCTCACACATAGCTTTCTATTGTGGGGGGAGGATCCCCCATTTTGTTATGCTTGTGGTGTGCACATCTCTGTCCGGCACATTGGGCACTGTCCTCTCACACATAGCTTTCAATTACGGCGGGAGGATCCCCCGATTCGTGATGCTTGTGGTGTGCACATCTTTGTCCGACACATGGTGCACTGTCCTCTCACACACAGCTTTCTGTTACAGCGGGAGGACCCCCCATTTTGTGATGCTTGTGGTGTGCCCATCTCTGTCCAGCACATTGAGCACTGTCCTCTCACAGATAGCTTTCTATTACGGCGAGAGGATCCCCCGTTTTGTGATGCTTGTGGTGTGCACATCTCTGTCCGGCACATTGGGCACTGTCCTCTCACACATAACTTTCTATTATGGAGGGAGGATCCCCTGTCTTGTGATGTTTGTGGTGTGCCCATCTCTGTCCGGCACATTGAGCACGGTCCTCTCACACATAGCTTTCTATTACGGCGGGAGGATTCCCTGTTTTGTGATGCTTGTGGTGTGCACATCTCTGTCCGGCACATTGAGCACTGTCCTCTCACACATAGCTTTCTATTACGGCTGGGGGATCGCGTGTTTTGTGATGCTTGTGGTGTGCAGATCTCTGTCCGGCACATTGAGCTCTCTCCTCTCAGAATTAGCTTCCTATTACGGCGGGAGGATCCCCCGATTCGTGATGCTTGTGGTGTGCACATCTCTGTCTGACACATTGTGCACTGTCATCTCACACACAGCTTTCTATTGTGGGGGCAGGATCCCCCGTTTTGTGATGCTTGTGGTGTGCACATCTCTGTCCGGCACATTGGGCACTGAACTCACACACATAGCCTTCTACTACATCGGGAGGATCCCCCGTTTTGTGATGCTTGTGGTGTGCACATCGCTGTCCCGCACATTGGGCACTGTCCTCTCACACATAGCTTTTTGTTACTGCAGGAGGATCCCCTGTTTTGAGATGCTTGGGTTGTGCACATCTCTGTCTGTCGCATTGGGCACTGTCCTCTCACAAATAGCTTTCTATTACATCGGGAGGATCCCCCGTTTTGTGATGCTTGTGGTGTGCACATCTCTGTCCGGCACATTGGGCACTGTCCTGTCACACATAGCTCTCTGTTACAGAGGGAGGATCCCCCAATTTGTTATGCTTGTGGTGTGCACATCTCTGTCCGGCACATTGGGCACTGTCCTCACACATATAGCCTTCTATTACATCGGGAGGATTCCCCGTTTTGTGATGCTTGTGGTGTGCACATCTCTGTCTGGCACATTGGGCACTGTCCTCACACACATAGCCTTCTATTACATCGGGAGGATCCCCCGTTTTGTCATGCTTGTGGTGTGCACATCTCTATCCACCGCATTGGGCAGTGTCCTCTCACACGTAGCTTTCTATTACGGCGGGAGGATCCCACGTTTTGTGATGCATGTGGTGTGCACATCTCTGTCCGGCGCATTGGGCACTGTCGTCTCACAAATAGCTTTCTATTACTTCGAGAATATCCCCCGTTTTGTGATGCTAGTGGTGTGCACATTCTGTCTGGCACATTGGGCACTGTCCTCACACACATAGCCTTCTATTACATCGGGAGGATCCCCCGTTTTGTCATGCTTGTGGTGTGCACATCTCTGTTCCGCACATTGGTCACTGCTGTCTCACACATAGCTTTCAATTACGGGGGAGGATCCCCCATTTTGTAATTCTTGCGGTGTGCACATCTCTGTCCGGCACATTGGGCACTGTCCTCTCACACATAGCTTTCTATTACGGCGAGAGGATCAACCGTTTTGTGATGCTTGTGGTGTGCACATCTCTGTCTGGCACATTGGGCACTGTCCTCTCACATATAGCTTTCTGTTACATCGGGAGGATAACCCGTTTTGTGATGCTTGTGGTGTGCTATTCTCTGTCCGGCGCAATCTACACTTTCCTCTCACACATAGCTTTCCATTACATCAGGAAGATCCTCCATTTTGTGAAGCTTGTGTTGTGCACATCTCTGTCCGGCACATTGGGCACTGTCCTCACACATATAGCCTTCTATTACATCGGGAGGATTCCCCGTTTTGTGATGCTTGTGGTGTGCCCATCTCTGTCCGGCACATTGAGCACAGTCCTCTCACACATAGCTTTCTATTACGGCGGGAGGTTCCCCTGTTTTGTAATGCTTGTGGTGTGCACATCTCTGCCCGGCTCATTGAGAACTGACCTCTCACACATAGCTTTCTATTACGGCGGGAGGATGCCACGTTTTGTGATGCATGTGGTGTGCACATCTCTGTCCGGCGCATTGGGCACTGTCGTCTCACAAATAGCTTTCTATTACTTCGAGAATATCCCCCGTTTTGTGATGCTAGTGGTGTGCACATTCTGTCTGGCACATTGGGCACTGTCCTCACACACATAGCCTTCTATTACATCGGGAGGATCCCCCGTTTTGTCATGCTTGTGGTGTGCACATCTCTGTTCCGCACATTGGTCACTGCTGTCTCACACATAGCTTTCAATTACGGGGGAGGATCCCCCATTTTGTAATTCTTGCGGTGTGCACATCTCTGTCCGGCACATTGGGCACTGTCCTCTCACACATAGCTTTCTATTACGGCGAGAGGATCAACCGTTTTGTGATGCTTGTGGTGTGCACATCTCTGTCTGGCACATTGGGCACTGTCCTCTCACATATAGCTTTCTGTTACATCGGGAGGATAACCCGTTTTGTGATGCTTGTGGTGTGCTATTCTCTGTCCGGCGCAATCTACACTTTCCTCTCACACATAGCTTTCCATTACATCAGGAAGATCCTCCATTTTGTGAAGCTTGTGTTGTGCACATCTCTGTCCGGCACATTAGGCACTGTCCTCTCACACATAGCTTTCTATTGAATCAGGAGGATCCCCCGTTTTGTGATGCTTGTGGTGTGCACATCTCTGTCCGTCACATTAGGCACTGTCCTCTCAGATATAATTTTCTGTTATGGCAGGAGGATCCCTAGTTTTGTGATGCTTGTGGTGTGCACATCTCTGTCTGGCGCATTGTTCACTGTCCTCCCACACATAGCGTTCTATTACATCGAGAGGATCCCCAGTTTTTCGATGCTTGTGGTGTGCACATCTCTGTCCGGCACATTGGGCACTTTCCTCTCACACATAGATCTCTGTTACAGCGGGAGGATACCCCGTTTTGTGATGCTTGTGGTGTGCACATCTCTGTCCGGCACATTGGGCACTGTCCTCTCACACACAGCTTTCTGTTACAGCGCGAGGATCCCACATTTTGTGATGCTTGTGGTGTGCCCATCTCTGTCTGTCACATTGAGCATGGTCCTCTCATACATAGCTTTCTATTACGGCGGGAGGATCCCACGTTTTGTGATGCTTGTGGTGTGCACATCTGTGTCTGGCACATTGAGCACTGTCCTCTCACACATAGCTTTCTATTACGGAGGGGGGATCGCCCGTTTTGTGATGGTTGTGGTGTGCACATCCCTATCCGCCGCATTGGACACTGTCCTCTCACACATAGCTTTCTATTACGACGGGAGGATCCCACGTTTTGTGATGCTTGTGGTGTGCACATCTCTGTCCGGCACATTGGGCACTGTCCTCTCACACATAGCTTTCAATTACAGCAGGAGGATCCCTCGATTCGTGATGCTTATGGTGTGTACATCTCTGTCCGACACATTGTGCACTGTCCTCTCACACACAGCTTTCTGTTACAGCGGGAGGATCCCCCATTTTGTGATGCTTGTTGTGTGCCCATCTCTGTCCGTCACATTGAGCACGGTCCTCTCATACATAGCTTTCTATTACGGCGGGAGGATCACCTATTTTGTGATGCTTGTGGTGTGCACATCTCTGTCCGGCACATTGAGCACTGTCCTCTCACACATAGCTTTCTATTACGGCGGGGGGATCGCCCGTTTTGTGATGCTTGTGGTGAGCACATCTCTATCCACCGCATTGGACACTGTCCTCTCACACATAGCTTTCTATTACGGCGGGAGGATCCCACGTCTTGTGATGCTTGTGGTGTGCACATCTCTGTCCGACATATTGGGCACTGTCCTCTCACACATAGCTTTCTATTACGGCGGGAGCATCCCCTGTTTTGTGATGCATGTGGGGTGCACATCTCTGTCCGGCGCATTGGGCACTGTCGTCTCACAAATAGCTTTCTATTACGGCGAGAGGATCCACAGTTTTGTGATGCTTGTGGAGTGCACATCTCTGTCCGGCACATTGGGCACTGTCCTCACACACATAGCTTTCAATTATAGCCGGAGGATCCCCCGTTTTGTGATGCTTGTGGTGTGCACATCTATGTCTGGCACATTGAGCACTGTCCTCTCACACATTGCTTTCTATTACGGGGGGAGGATCCCCTGTTTTGTGATGCTTGTGGTGTGCACAGCTCTGTCCGGCACATTGGGCACTGTCCTCTCACACATAGCTTTCTGTTACGGAGAGGGGATGCCCCATTTTGTGATGCTTGTGCTGTGCACGTCTCTGCTCGGCACATTCGGCACTGTCCTCTCACACATAGATTTCAATTGTGGGGGGAGGATCCCCCGTTTTGTGATGCTTGTGGTGTGCACATCTCTGTCCGGCACATTGGGCACTTTCCTCTCAGACATAGCTTTCTATTACAGCGGGAAGATCCCTCGATTCGTGATGCTTGTGGAGTGTACATCTCTGTCCGACACATTGTGCTCTGTCTTCTCACACACAGCTATCTGTTACAGCGGGAGGATCCCCCAGTTTGTGATGCTTGTGGTGTGCCCATCTCTTTCCGGCACATTGAGCACGGTCCTCTCACACATAGCTTTCTATTATGGCGGGAGGTTCCCTGTTTTGTGATGCTTGTGGTGTGCACATTTCTGTCCGGCACATTGGGCACTGTCCTCTCTCACATAGCTTTCTATTACAGCGGTAGGATCCCCCGATTCGTGATACTTGCGGTGTGCACATCTCTGTACAACTCATTGTGCACTGTCCTCTCACACACAGCTTTCTGTTACAGCTGGAGGATCCCCCATTTTGTGATGCTTGTGGTGTGCCCATCTCTGTCCGGCACATTGAGCACAGTCCTCTCACACATAGCTTTCTATTACGGCGGGAGGTTACCCTGTTTTGTAATGCTTGTGGTGTGCACATCTCTGACCGGCACATTGAGCACTGTCCTCTCACACATAGCTTTCTATTACGGTGGGGGGATCCCCCGTCTTGTGATGCTTGTGGTGTGCACATGTCTATCCACTGCATTGGGCACTGACCTCTCTCACATAGCTTTCTATTACGGCGGGGGCATGCCCCATTTTGTGTTGCTTGTGGTGTGCAAATCTCTGCCCGGCACATTGGGCACCGTCCTCTCACACATAGCTTTCTATTGTGGGGGGAGGATCCCCCATTTTGTTATGCTTGTGGTGTGCACATCTCTGTCCGGCACATTGGGCACTGTCCTCTCACACATAGCTTTCAATTACGGCGGGAGGATCCCCCGATTCGTGATGCTTGTGGTGTGCACATCTTTGTCCGACACATGGTGCACTGTCCTCTCAAACACAGCTTTCTGTTACAGCGGGAGGATCCCCCATTTTGTGATGCTTGTGGTGTGCCCATCTCTGTCCAGCACATTGAGCACTGTCCTCTCACAGATAGCTTTCTATTACGGCGAGAGGATCCCCCGTTTTGTGATGCTTGTGGTGTGCACATCTCTGTCCGGCACATTGGGCACTGTCCTCTCACACATAACTTTCTATTATGGAGGGAGGATCCCCTGTCTTGTGATGTTTGTGGTGTGCCCATCTCTGTCCGGCACATTGAGCACGGTCCTCTCACACATAGCTTTCTATTACGGCGGGAGGATTCCCTGTTTTGTGATGCTTGTGGTGTGCACATCTCTGTCCGGCACATTGAGCACTGTCCTCTCACACATAGCTTTCTATTACGGCTGGGGGATCGCGTGTTTTGTGATGCTTGTGGTGTGCAGATCTCTGTCCGGCACATTGAGCTCTCTCCTCTCAGAATTAGCTTCCTATTACGGCGGGAGGATCCCCCGATTCGTGATGCTTGTGGTGTGCACATCTCTGTCTGACACATTGTGCACTGTCATCTCACACACAGCTTTCTATTGTGGGGGCAGGATCCCCCGTTTTGTGATGCTTGTGGTGTGCACATCTCTGTCCGGCACATTGGGCACTGAACTCACACACATAGCCTTCTACTACATCGGGAGGATCCCCCGTTTTGTGATGCTTGTGGTGTGCACATCGCTGTCCCGCACATTGGGCACTGTCCTCTCACACATAGCTTTCTGTTACGGCAGGAGGATCCCCTGTTTTGAGATGCTTGGGTTGTGCACATCTCTGTCTGTCGCATTGGGCACTGTCCTCTCACAAATAGCTTTCTATTACATCGGGAGGATCCCCCGTTTTGTGATGCTTGTGGTGTGCACATCTCTGTCCGGCACATTGGGCACTGTCCTGTCACACATAGCTCTCTGTTACAGAGGGAGGATCCCCCAATTTGTTATGCTTGTGGTGTGCACATCTCTGTCCGGCACATTGGGCACTGTCCTCACACACATAGCCTTCTATTACATCGGGAGGATCCCCCGTTTTGTCATGCTTGTGGTGTGCACATCTCTGTTCCGCACATTGGTCACTGCTGTCTCACACATAGCTTTCAATTACGGGGGAGGATCCCCCATTTTGTAATTCTTGCGGTGTGCACATCTCTGTCCGGCACATTGGGCACTGTCCTCTCACACATAGCTTTCTATTACGGCGAGAGGATCAACGGTTTTGTGATGCTTGTGGTGTGCACATCTCTGTCTGGCACATTGGGCACTGTCCTGTCACATATGGCTTTCTGTTACATCGGTAGGATAACCCGTTTTGTGATGCTTGTGGTGTGCTAATCTCTGTCCGGCGCAATCTACACTTTCCTCTCACACATAGCTTTCCATTACATCAGGAAGATCCTCCATTTTGTGAAGCTTGTGGTGTGCACATCTCTGTGCGA
Source organism: Schistocerca americana (assembly GCF_021461395.2). NCBI lineage: Eukaryota > Metazoa > Arthropoda > Insecta > Orthoptera > Acrididae > Schistocerca > Schistocerca americana. The sequence continues at coordinate 594,171,241 of NC_060124.1, read as the reverse complement.
CACATTAGGCACTGTCCTCTCAGACATAAATTTCTGTTACGGCAGGAGGATCCCTAGTTTTGTGATGCTTGTGGTGTGCACATCTCTGTCTGGCGCATTGGGCACTGTCCTTCCACACATAGCGTTCTATTACATCGAGAGGATCCCCAGTTTTTCGATGCTTGTGGTGTGCACATCTCTGTCCGGCACATTGGGCACTTTCCTCTCACACATAGATCTCTGTTACAGCGGGAGGATACCCCGTTTTGTGATGCTTGTGGTGTGCACATCTCTGTCCGGCACATTGGGCACTGTCCTCTCACACACAGCTTTCTGTTACAGCGCGAGGATCACACATTTTGTGATGCTTGTGGTGTGCCCATCTCTGTCCGTCACATTGAGCATGGTCCTCTCATACATAGCTTTCTATTACGGCGGGAGGATCCCACGTTTTGTGATGCTTGTGGTGTGCACATCTGTGTCTGGCACATTGAGCACTGTCCTCTCACACATAGCTTTCTATTACGGAGGGGGGATCGCCCGTTTTGTGATGGTAGTGGTGTGCACATCCCTATCCGCCGCATTGGACACTGTCCTCTCACACATAGCTTTCTATTACGACGGGAGGATCCCACGTTTTGTGATGCTTGTGGTGTGCACATCTCTGTCCGGCACATTGGGCACTGTCCTCTCACACATAGCTTTCAATTACAGCAGGAGGATCCCTCGATTCGTGATGCTTATGGTGTGTACATCTCTGTCCGACACATTGTGCACTGTCCTCTCACACACAGCTTTCTGTTACAGCGGGAGGATCCCCCATTTTGTGATGCTTGTTGTGTGCCCATCTCTGTCCGTCACATTGAGCACGGTCCTCTCATACATAGCTTTCTATTACGGTGGGAGGATCACCTATTTTGTGATGCTTGTGGTGTGCACATCTCTGTCCGGCACATTGAGCACTGTCCTCTCACACATAGCTTTCTATTACGGCGGGGGGATCGCCCGTTTTGTGATGCTTGTAGTGAGCACATCTCTATCCACCGCATTGGACACTGTCCTCTCACACATAGCTTTCTATTACGGCGGGAGGATCCCGCGTCTTGTGATGCTTGTGGTGTGCACATCTCTGTCCGACACATTGGGCACTGTCCTCTCACACATAGCTTTCTATTACGGCGGGAGCATCCCCTGTTTTGTGATGCATGTGGGGTGCACATCTTTGTCCGGCGCATTGGGCACTGTCGTCTCACAAATTGCTTTCTATTACGGCGAGAGGATCCACAGTTTTGTGATGCTTGTGGAGTGCACATCTCTGTCCGGCACATTGGGCACTGTCCTCACACACATAGCTTTCAATTATGGCCGGAGGATCCCCCGTTTTGCGATGCTTGTGGTGTGCACATCTATGTCTGGCACATTGAGCACGGTCCTCTCACACATAGCTTTCTATTATGGCGGGAGGTTCCCCTGTTTTGTGATGCTTGTGGTGTGCACATTTCTGTCCGGCACATTGGGCACTGTCCTCTCTCACATAGCTTTCTATTACAGCGGTAGGATCCCCCGATTCGTGATACTTGCGGTGTGCACATCTCTGTACAACACATTGTGCACTGTCCTCTCACACACAGCTTTCTGTTACAGCGGGAGGATCCCCCATTTTGTGATGCTTGTGGTGTGCCCATCTCTGTCCAGCACATTGAGCACTGTCCTCTCACACTTAGCATTCTGTTATGGAGGAGGGATCCCCTGTTTTGTGATGCTTGGGGTGTGCACATCTCTGTCTGTCGCATTGGGCACTGTCCTCTCACACATAGCTTTCTATTACATCGGGAGGATCCCCCGTCTTGTGATGCTTGTGGTGTGCACATCTCTGTCCGGCACATTGGGCACTGTCCTCTCACACACAGCTCTCTGTTACAGAGGGAGGATCCCCCATTTTGTTATGCTTGTGGTGTGCACATCTCTGTCCAGCACATTGGGCACTGTCCTCTTACACATAGCTTTCTATTACGGCAGGAGGATCCCTTGATCCGTGATGCTTGTGGTGTGTACAACTCTGTCCGACACATTGTGCACTGTCCTCTCACTCACAGCTTATTATTACGGCGTGGGGATCCCCCGTTTTGTGATGCTTGTGGTGTGCACATCTCTATCCACCGCATTGGGCACTGTCCTCTCACACATAGCTTTCTATTACGGCGGGAGGATCCCACGTTTTGTGATGCATGTGGTGTGCACATCTCTGTCCGGAGCATTGGGCACTGTCGTCTTACAAATAGCTTTTTATTACGGCGAGAGGATCCCCCGTTTTGTGAAGCTTGTAGTGTGCACATCTCTGTCTGGCACATTGGGCTCTGTCCTCACGCACATAGCCTTCTATTACATCAGGAGGATCCCCCGTTTTGTGATGCTTGTGGTGTGCATATCTCTGTCCCGCACTTTGGGCACTGCCGTCTCACACATAGCTTTCTATTACGGCGGGAGGATCCTCCGTTTTGTGATGCTTGTGGTATGCACATCTCTGTCCACCACATTGAGCACTGTCCTCTCTCACATAGCTTTCAATTACGGCGAGAGGATCCCCAGTTTTGTGATGCTTGTGGTGTGCACATCTATGTCTGGCACATTGAGCACTGTCCTCTCATTAATGGTTTTTATATTACGGCGGGAGGATCCCTTGTTTTCTGGTGCTTGTGGTGTGCACATCTCTTTCCGTCACTTTGGGCACTGACCTCTCACACATAGCTTTCTATTACGGCGGGGGGATGCCCCATTTTGTGATGCTTGTGGTGTGCAAATCTCTGCCCTGTACATTGGGCACTGTCCTCTCACACATAGCTTTCTATTACATCGTAAGGATCCCCCGTTTTGTGATGCTTATGGTGTGCACATCTCTGTCCGGCACATTGGGCACTGTCCTCTCACACATAGCTCTCTGTTACAGAACGAGGATCTCCCATTTTGTTATACTTGTGGTGTGCACATCTCTGTCCGGCACATTGGGCACTGTCCTCTCACACATAGCTTTCTATTATGGCAGGAGGATCCCTGGATCCGTGATGCTTGTGGTGTGTACAGCTCTGTCCGACACATTGTGCACTGTCCTCTCACACACAGCTTTCTCTTACAGCGGGAGGATCCCCCATTTTGTGATGCTTGTGGGGTGCCCGTCTCTGTCCGACAAATTGAGCACGGTCCTCTCACACATAGCTTTCTATTACGGCGGGAGGATCCCCTGGTTTGTGATGCTTGTGGTGTGCACATCTCTGTCCGGCGCAATCTTCACTTTCCTCTCACACATAGCTTTCCATTACATCGGGAAGATCTTCCATTTTGTGAAACTTGTGGTGTGCACATCTCTGTCCGGCACATTGGGCACTGTCCTCTCACACATAGCTTTCTATTACGGCGGGAGGATCCCACGTTTTGTGATGCATGTGGTGTGCACATCTCTGTCCGGCGCATTGGGCACTGTCATCTCACAAATAGCTTTCTATTACGGCGAGAGGATCCCCCATTTTGTAATGCTTGCGGTGTGCACATCTCTGTCCGACACATTGGGCACTGTCCTCTCACACATAGCTTTCTATTACGGCGAGAGGATCCCCCGTTTTGTGATGCTTGTTGTGTGCACATCTCTGTCCGGCACATTGGGCGCTGTCCTCTCACATATAGCTTTCTGTTACATCGGGATGATCCCCCGTTTTGTGATGCTTGTGGTGTGCACATCTCTGTCCGGCGCAATCTTCACTTTCCTCTCACACATAGCTTTCCATTACATCGGGAAGATCCTCCATTTTGTGAAGCTTGTGGTGTGCATATCTCTGTCCGGCACATTGGGCACTGTCCTCTCACACATAGCTTTCTATTGAATCAGGAGGATCCCCCGTTTTGTGATGCTTGTGGTGTGCACATCTCTGTCCGTCACATTAGGCACTGTCCTCTCAGACATAGCTTTCTGTTACGTCAGGAGGATCCCTAGTTTTGTGATGCTTGTGGTGTGCACATCTCTGTCTGGCGCATTGGGCACTGTCCTCTCACACATAGCGTTCTATTACATCGAGAGGATCCCCCGTTTTTTGATGCTTGTGGTGTGCCCATCTCTGTCCGGCACATTGAGCACGGTCCTCTCACACATATCTTTCTATTATGGAGGGAGGATCCCCTGTCTTGTGATGTTTGTGGTGTGCCCATCTCTGTCCGGCACATTGAGCACGGTCCTCTCACACATAGCTTTCTATTACGGCGGGAGGATTCCCTGTTTTGTGATGCTTGTGGTGTGCACATCTCTGTCCGGCACATTGAGCACTGTCCTCTCACACATAGCTTTCTATTACGGCTGTGGGGTCGCGCGTTTTGTGATGCTTGTTGTGTGCAGATCTCTGTCCGGCACGTTGAGCTCTGTCCTCTCAGAATTAGCTTTCTATTACGGCGGGAGGATCCCCCGATTCGTGATGCTTGTGGTGTGCACATCTCTGTCTGACACATTGTGCACTGTCATCTCACACACAGCTTTCTATTGTGGGGGCAGGATCCCCCGTTTTGTGATGCTTGTGGTGTGCACATCTCTGTCCGGCACATTGGGCACTGTCCTCTCACACACAGCTCTCTGTTACAGAGGGAGGATCCCCCATTTTGTTATGCTTGTGGTGTGCACATCTCTGTCCAGCACATTGGGCACTGTCCTCTTACACATAGCTTTCTATTACGGCAGGAGGATCCATTGATCCGTGATGCTTGTGGTGTGTACAACTCTGTCCGACACATTGTGCACTGTCCTCTCACACACAGCTCTCTATTACGGCGGGAGGATCCCACGTTTTGTGATGCATGTGGTGTGCACATCTCTGTCCGGCGCATTGGGCACTATCGTCTTACAAATAGCTTTTTATTACGGCGAGAGGATCCCCCGTTTTGTGAAGCTTGTAGTGTGCACATCTCTGTCTGGCACATTGGGCTCTGTCCTCACACACATAGCCTTCTATTACATCAGGAGGATCCCCCGTTTTGTGATGCTTGTGGTGTGCATATCTCTGTCCCGCACTTTGGGCACTGCCGTCTCACACATAGCTTTCTATTACGGCGGGAAGATCCTCCGTTTTGTGATGCTTGTGGTATGCACATCTCTGTCCGGCACATAGAGCACTGTCCTCTCACACATAGCTTTCAATTACGGCGAGAGGATCCCCAGTTTTGTGATGCTTGTGGTGTGCACATCTATGTCTGGCACATTGAGCACTGTCCTCTCACTCATGGTTTTTATATTACGGCGGGAGGATCCCCCGTTTTGTGGTGCTAGTGGTGTGCACATCTCTTTCCGTCACATTGGGCACTGACCTCTCACACATAGCTTTCTATTACGGCGGGGGGATGCCCCATTTTGTGATGTTTGTGGTGTGCAAATCTCTGCCCTGCACATTGGGCACTGTCCTCTCACACATAGCCTTCTATTACATCGTAAGGATCCCCCGTTTTGTGATGCTTATGGTGTGCACATCTCTGTCCGGCACATTGGGCACTGTCCTCTCACACATAGCTCTCTGTTACAGAGCGAGGATCTCCCATTTTGTTATGCTTGTGGTGTCCACATCTCTGTCCCGCACATTGGGCACTGTCCTCTCACACATAGCTTTCTATTATGGCAGGACGATCCCTGGATCCGTGATGCTTGTGGTGTGTACAGCTCTGTCCGACACATTGTGCACTGTCCTCTCACACACGGCTTTCTCTTACAGCGGGAGGATCCCCCATTTTGTGATGCTTGTGGGGTGCCCGTCTCTGTCCGACAAATTGAGCACGGTCCTCTCACACATAGCTTTCTATTACGGCGGGAGGATCCCCTGGTTTGTGATGCTTGTGGTGTGCACATCTCTGTCCGCCGCAATCTTCACTTTCCTCTCACACATAGCTTTCCATGACATCGGGACGATCTTCCATTTTGTGAAACTTGTGGTGTGCACATCTCTGTCCGGCACATTGGGCACTGTCCTCTCACACATAGCTTTCTATTACGGCGGGAGGATCCCACGTTTTGTGATGCATGTGGTGTGCACATCTCTGTCCGGCGCATTGGGCACTGTCATCTCACAAATAGCTTTCTATTACGGCGAGAGGATCCCCCATTTTGTAATGCTTGCGGTGTGCACACCTCTGTCCGGCACATTGGGCACAGTCCTCTCACACATAGCTTTCTATTACGGCGAGAGGATCCCCCGTTTTGTGATGCTTGTTGTGTGCACATCTCTGTCCGGCACATTGGGCGCTGTCCTCTCACATATAGCTTTCTGTTACATCGGGATGATCCCCCGTTTTGTGATGCTTGTGGTGTGCACATCTCTGTCCGGCGCAATCTTCACTTTCCTCTCACACATAGCTTTCCATTACATCGGGAAGATCCTCCATTTTGTGAAGCTTGTGGTGTGCACATCTCTGTCCGGCACATTGGGCATTGTCCACTCACACATAGCTTTCTATTGAATCAGGAGGATCCCCCGTTTTGTGATGCTTGTGGTGTGCACATCTCTGTCCGTCACATTAGGCACTGTCCTCTCAGACATAGCTTTCTGTTACGTCAGGAGGATCCCTAGTTTTGTGATGCTTGTGGTGTGCACATCTCTGTCTGGCGCATTGGGCACTGTCCTCTCACACATAGCGTTCTATTACAGCGAGAGGATCCCCCGTGTTTTGATGCTTGTGGTGTGCCCATCTCTGTCCGGCACATTGAGCACGGTCCTCTCACACATATCTTTCTATTATGGAGGGAGGATCCCCTGTCTTGTGATGTTTGTGGTGTGCCCATCTCTGTCCGGCACATTGAGCACGGTCCTCTCACACATAGCTTTTTATTACGGCGGGAGGATTCCCTGTTTTGTGATGCTTGTGGTGTGCACATCTCTGTCCGGCACATTGAGCACTGTCCTCTCACACATAGCTTTCTATTACGGCTGGGGGATCGCGCGTTTTGTGATGCTTGTGGTGTGCAGATCTCTGTCCGGCACATTGAGCTCTGTCCTCTCAGAATTAGCTTTCTATTACGGCGGGAGGATCCCCCGATTCGTGATGCTTGTGGTGTGCACATCTCTGTCTGACACATTGTGCACTGTCATCTCACACACAGCTTTCTATTGTGGGGGCAGGATCCCCCGTTTTGTGATGCTTGTGGTGTGCACATCTCTGTCCGGCACATTGGGCACTGAACTCACACACATAGCCTTCTACTACATCGGGAGGATCCCCCGTTTTGTGATGCTTGTGCTGTGCACATCGCTGTCCCGCACATTGGGCACTGTCCTCTCACACATAGCTTTCTGTTACGGCAGGAGGATCCCCTGTTTTGAGATGCTTGGGGTGTGCACATCTCTGTCTGTCGCATTGGGCACTGTCCTCTCACAAATAGCTTTCTATTACATCGGGAGGATCCCCCGTTCTGTGATACTTGTGGTGTGCACATCTCTGTCCGGCACATTGGGCACTGTCCTGTCACACATAGCTCTCTGTTACAGAGGGAGGATCCCCCATTTTGTTATGCTTGTGGTGTGCACATCTCTGTCCGGCACATTGGGCACTGTCCTCACACATATAGCCTTCTATTACATCGGGAGGATTCCCCGTTTTGTGATGCTTGTGGTGTGCACATCTCTGTCCGGCACATTGGGCACTGTCCCCTCACACATGGCTTTCTATTACGGCAGGAGGATCCCTCGATTCGTGTTGCTTGTGGTGTGTACATCTCTGTCCGACACATTGTGCTCTGTCTTCTCACACACAGCTTTCTGTTACAGCGGGAGGATCCCCCATTTTGTGATGCTTGTGGTGTGCCCATCTCTGTCACGCACATTGAGCACAGTCCTCTCACACATAGCTTTCTATTACGGCGGGAGGTTACCCTGTTTTGTAATGCTTGTGGTGTGCACATCTCTGACCGGCACATTGAGCACCGTCCTCTCACACATAGCTTTCTATTACGGTGGGGGGATCCCCCGTCTTGTGATGCTTGTGATGTGCACATCTCTATCCACTGCATTGGGCACTGACCTCTCACACATAGCTTTCTATTACGGCGGGGGGATGCCCCATTTTGTGTTGCTTGTGGTGTGCAAATCTCTGCCCGGCACATTGGGCACTGTCCTCTCACACATAGCTTTCTATTGTGGGGGGAGGATCCCCCATTTTGTGATGCTTGTGGTGTGCACATCTCTGTCCGGCACATTGGGCACTGTCCTCTCACACATAGCTTTCAATTACGGCGGGAGGATCCCCCGATTCGTGATGCTTGTGGTGTGCACATCTTTGTCCGACACATGGTGCACTGTCCTCTCACACACAGCTTTCTGTTACAGCGGGAGGATCCCCCATTTTGTGATGCTTGTGGTGTGCCCATCTCTGTCCAGCACATTGAGCACTGTCCTCTCACAGATAGCTTTCTATTACGGCGAGAGGATCCCCCGTTTTGTGATGCTTGTGGTGTGCACATCTCTGTCCGGCACATTGGGCACCGTCCTCTCACACATAACTTTCTATTATGGAGGGAGGATCCCCTGTCTTGTGATGTTTGTGGTGTGCCCATCTCTGTCTGGCACATTGAGCACGGTCCTCTCACACATAGCTTTCTATTACGGCGGGAGGTTTCCCTGTTTTGTGATGCTTGTGGTGTGCACATCTCTGTCCGGCACATTGAGCACTGTCCTCTCACACATAGCTTTCTATTACGGCTGGGGGATCGCGTGTTTTGTGATGCTTGTGGTGTGCAGATCTCTGTCCGGCACATTGAGCTCTCTCCTCTCAGAATTAGCTTCCTATTACGGCGGCAGGATCCCCCGATTCGTGATGCTTGTGGTGTGCACATCTCTGTCTGACACATTGTGCACTGTCATCTCACACACAGCTTTCTATTGTGGGGGCAGGATCCCCCGTTTTGTGATGCTTATGGTGTGCACATCTCTGTCCGGCACATTGGGCACTGAACTCACACACATAGCCTTCTACTACATCGGGAGGATCCCCCGTTTTGTGATGCTTGTGGTGTGCACATCGCTGTCCCGCACATTGGGCACTGTCCTCTCACACATAGCTTTCTGTTACGGCAGGAGGATCCCCTGTTTTGAGATGCTTGGGGTGTGCACATCTCTGTCTGTCGCATTGGGCACTGTCCTCTCACAAATAGCTTTCTATTTTATCGGGAGGATCCCCCGTTTTGTGATGCTTGTGGTGTGCACATCTCTGTCCGGCACATTGGGCACTGTCCTGTCACACATAGCTCTCTGTTACAGAGGGAGGATCCCCCATTTTGTTATGCTTGTGGTGTGCACATCTCTGTCCGGCACATTGGGCACTGTCCTCACACATATAGCCTTCTATTACATCGGGAGGATTCCCCGTTTTGTGATGCTTGTGGTATGCACATTTCTGTCCCTCACATTGGGCACTGTCCCCTCACACATAGCTTTCTATTACGGCAGGAGGATCCCTCGATTCGTGTTGCTTGTGGTGTGTACATCTCTGTCCGACACATTGTGCTCTGTCTTCTCACACACAGCTTTCTGTTACAGCGGGAGGATCCCCCATTTTGTGATGCTTGTGGTGTGCCCATCTCTGTCCGGCACATTGAGCACAGTCCTCTCACACATAGCTTTCTATTACGGCGGGAGGTTCCCCTGTTTTGTAATGCTTGTGGTGTGCACATCTCTGCCCGGCACATTGAGCACTGACCTCTCACACATAGCTTTCTATTACGGCGGGGGGATCCCCCGTTTTGTGATGCTTGTGGTGTGCACATCTCTATCCACCGCATTGGGCAGTGTCCTCTCACACGTAGCTTTCTATTACGGCGGGAGGATCCCACGTTTTGTGATGCATGTGGTGTGCACATCTCTGTCCGGCGCATTGGGCACTGTCGTCTCACAAATAGCTTTCTATTACTTCGAGAATATCCCCCGTTTTGTGATGCTTGTGGTGTGCACATCTCTGTCTGGCACATTGGGCACTGTCCTCACACACATAGCCTTCTATTACATCGGGAGGATCCCCCGTTTTGTCATGCTTGTGGTGTGCACATCTCTGTTCCGCACATTGGTCACTGCTGTCTCACACATAGCTTTCAATTACGGGGGAGGATCCCCCATTTTGTAATTCTTGCGGTGTGCACATCTCTGTCCGGCACATTGGGCACTGTCCTCTCACACATAGCTTTCTATTACGGCGAGAGGATCAACCGTTTTGTGATGCTTGTGGTGTGCACATCTCTGTCTGGCACATTGGGCACTGTCCTCTCACATATAGCTTTCTGTTACATCAGGAGGATAACCCGTTTTGTGATGCTTGTGGTGTGCTAATCTCTGTCCGGCGCAATCTACACTTTCCTCTCACACATAGCTTTCCATTACATCAGGAAGATCCTCCATTTTGTGAAGCTTGTGGTGTGCACATCTCTGTCCGGCACATTAGGCACTGTCCTCTCACCCATAGCTTTCTATTGAATCAGGAGGATCCCCCGTTTTGTGATGCTTGTGGTGTGCACATCTCTGTCCGTCACATTAGGCACTGTCCTCTCAGACATAAATTTCTGTTACGGCAGGAGGATCCCTAGTTTTGTGAAGCTTGTGGTGTGCACATCTCTGTCTGGCGCATTGGGCACTGTCCTCCCACACATAGCGTTCTATTACATCGAGAGGATCCCCAGTTTTTCGATGCTTGTGGTGTGCACATCTCTGTCCGGCACATTGGGCACTTTCCTCTCACACATAGATCTCTGTTACAGAGGGAGGATACCCCGTTTTGTGATGCTTGTGGTGTGCACATCTCTGTCCGGCACATTGGGCACTTTCCTCTCAGACATAGCTTTCTATTACAGCGGGAAGATCCCTCGATTCGTGATGCTTGTGGAGTGTACATCTCTGTCCGACACATTGTGCTCTGTCTTCTCACACACAGCTATCTGTTACAGCGGGAGGATCCCCCAGTTTGTGATGCTTGTGGTGTGCCCATCTCTTTCCGGCACATTGAGCACGGTCCTCTCACACATACATTTCTATTATGGCGGGAGGTTCCCCTGTTTTGTGATGCTTGTGGTGTGCACATTTCTGTCCGGCACATTGTGCACTGTCCTCTCTCACATAGCTTTCTATTACAGCGGTAGGATCCCCCGATTCGTGATACTTGCGGTGTGCACATCTCTGTACAACACATTGTGCACTGTCCTCTCACACACAGCTTTCTGTTACAGCGGGAGGATCCCCCATTTTGTGATGCTTGTGTTGTGCCCATCTCTGTCCAGCACATTGAGCACTGTCCTCTCACACATAGCATTCTGTTATGGAGGAAGGATCCCCTGTTTTGTGATGCTTGGGGTGTGCACATCTCTGTCTGTCGCTTTGGGCACTGTCCTCTCACACATAGCTTTCTATTACATCGGGAGGATCCCCCCTCTTGTGATGCTTGTGATGTGCACATCTCTGTCCGGCACATTGGGCACTGTCCTCTCACACACAGCTCTCTGTTACAGAGGGAGGATCCCCCATTTTGTTATGCTTGTGGTGTGCACATCTCTGTCCAGCACATTGGGCACTGTCCTCTTACACATAGCTTTCTATTACGGCAGGAGGATCCCTTGATCCGTGATGCTTGTGGTGTGTACAACTCTGTCCGACATATTGTGCACTGTCCTCTCACACACAGCTTTCTATTACGGCGGGGGCATCCCCCGTTTTGTGATGCTTGTGGTGTGCACATCTCTATCCACCGCATTGGGCACTGTCCTCTCACACATAGCTTTCTATTACGGCGGGAGGATCCCACGTTTTGTGATGCATGTGGTGTCCACATCTCTGTCCGGCGCATTGGGCACTGTCGTCTTACAAATAGCTTTTTATTACGGCGAGAGGATCCCCCGTTTTGTGAAGCTTGTAGTGTGCACATCTCTGTCTGGCACATTGGGCTCTGTCCTCACACACATAGCCTTCTATTACATCAGGAGGATCCCCCGTTTTGTGATGCTTGTGGTGTGCACATCTCTATCCACCGCATTGGGCACTGTCCTCTCACACATAGCTTTCTATTACGGCGGGAGGATCCTCCGTTTTGTGATGCTTGTGGTATGCACATCTCTGTCCGGCACATTGAGCACTGTCCTCTCACACATAGCTTTCAATTACGGCGAGAGGATCCCCAGTTTTGTGATGCTTGTGGTGTGCACATCTATGTCTGGCACATTGAGCACTGTCCTCTCACTCATGGTTTTTATATTACGGCGGGAGGATCCCCCGTTTTGTGGTGCTAGTGGTGTGCACATCTCTTTCCGTCACATTGGGCACTGACCTCTCACACATAGCTTTCTATTACGGCGGGGGGATGCCCCATTTTGTGATGTTTGTGGTGTGCAAATCTCTGCCCTGCACATTGGGCACTGTCCTCTCACACATAGCTTTCTATTACATCGTAAGGATCCCCCGTTTTGTGATGCTTATGGTGTGCACATCTCTGTCCCGCACATTGGGCACTGTCCTCTCACACATAGCTCTCTGTTACAGAGCGAGGATCTCCCATTTTGTTATGCTTGTGGTGTGCACATCTCTGTCCGGCACATTGGGCACTGTCCTCTCACACATAGCTATCTATTATGGCAGGAGGATCCCTGGATCCGTGATGCTTGTGGTGTGTACAGCTCTGTCCGACACATTGTGCACTGTCCTCTCACACACAGCTTTCTCTTACAGCGGGAGGATCCCCCATTTTGTGATGCTTGTGGGGTGCCCGTCTCTGTCCGACAAATTAAGCACGGTCCTCTCACACATAGCTTTCTATTACGGCGGGAGGATCCCCTGGTTTGTGATGCTTGTGGTGTGCACATCTCTGTCCGGCGCAATCTTCACTTTCCTCTCACACATAGCTTTCCATTACATCGGGAAGATCTTCCATTTTGTGAAACTTGTGGTGTGCACATCTCTGTCCGGCGCAATCTTCACTTTCCTCTCACACATAGCTTTCCATTACATCGGGAAGATCCTCCATTTTGTGAAGCTTGTGGTGTGCACATCTCTGTCCGGCACATTGGGCACTGTCCTCTCACACATAGCTTTCTATTGAATCAGGAGGATCCCTAGTTTTGTGATGCTTGTGGTGTGCACATCTCTGTCTGGCGCATTGGGCACTGTCCTCTCACACATAGCGTTCTATTACATCGAGAGGATCCCCCGTTTTTTGATGCTTGTGGTGTGCCCATCTCTGTCCGGCACATTGAGCACGGTCCTCTCACACATATCTTTCAATTATGGAGGGAGGATCCCCTGTCTTGTGATGTTTGTGGTGTGCCCATTATTGTCCGGCACATTGAGCACGGTCCTCTCACACATAGCTTTCTATTACGGCGGGAGGATTCCCTGTTTTGTGATGCTTGTGGTGTGCACATCTCTGTCCGGCACATTGAGCACCGTCCTCTCACACATAGCTTTCTATTACGGCTGGGGGATAGCGCGTTTTGTGATGCTTGTGGTGTGCAGATCTCTGTCCGGCACATTGAGCTCTGTCCTCTCAGAATTAGCTTTCTATTACATCAGGAGGATCCCCCGATTCGTGATGCTTGTGGTGTGCACATCTCTGTCTGACACATTGTGCACTGTCATCTCACACACAGCTTTCTATTGTGGGGGCAGGATCCCCCGTTTTGTAATGCTTGTGGGGTGCACATCTCTGTCCGGCACATTGGGCACTGAACTCACACACATAGCCTTCTACTACATCGGGAGGATCCCCCGTTTTGTGATGCTTGTGGTGTGCACATCGCTGTCCCGCACATTGGGCACTGTCCTCTCACACATAGCTTTCTGTTACGGCAGGAGGATCCCCTGTTTTGAGATGCTTGGGGTGTGCACATCTCTGTTTGTCGCATTGGGCACTGTCCTCTCACAAATAGCTTTCTATTACATCGGGAGGATCCCCCGTTCTGTGATACTTGTGGTGTGCACATCTCTGTCCGGCACATTGGGCACTGTCCTGTCACACATAGCTCTCTGTTACACAGGGAGGATCCCCCATTTTGTTATGCTTGTGGTGTGCACATTTCTGTCCGGCACATTGGGCACTGTCCTCACACATATAGCCTTCTATTACATCGGGAGGATTCCCCGTTTTGTGATGCTTGTGGTGTGCACATCTCTGTCCGGCACATTGGGCACTGTCCCCTCACACATAGCTTTCTATTACGGCAGGAGGATCCCTCGATTCGTGTTGCTTGTGGTGTGTACATCTCTGTCCGACACATTGTGCTCTGTCTTCTCACACACAGCTTTCTGTTACAGCGGGAGGATCCCCCATTTTGTGATGCTTGTGGTGTGCCCATCTCTGTCCAGCACATTGAGCACTGTCCTCTCACAGATAGCTTTCTATTACGGCGAGAGGATCCCCCGTTTTGTGATGCTTGTGGTGTGCACATCCCTGTCCGGCACATTGGGCACTGTCCTCTCACACATAACTTTCGATTATGGAGGGAGGATCCCCTGTCTTGTGATGTTTGTGGTGTGCCCATCTCTGTCCGGCACATTGAGCACGGTCCTCTCACACATAGCTTTCTATTACGGCGGGAGGATTCCCTGTTTTGTGATGCTTGTGGTGTGCACATCTTTGTCCGGCACATTGAGCACTGTCCTCTCACACATAGCTTTCTATTACGGCTGGGGGATCGCGTGTTTTGTGATGCTTGTGGTGTGCAGATCTCTGTCCGGCGCATTGAGCTCTCTCCTCTCAGAATTAGCTTCCTATTACGGCGGGAGGATCCCCCGATTCGTGATGCTTGTGGTGTGCACATCTCTGTCTGACACATTGTGCACTGTCATCTCACACACAGCTTTCTATTGTGGGGGCAGGATCCCCCGTTTTGTGATGCTTGTGGTGTGCACATCTCTGTCCGGCACATTGGGCACTGAACTCACACACATAGCCTTCTACTACATCGGGAGGATCCACCGTTTTGTGATGCTTGTGGTGTGCACATCGCTGTCCCGCACATTGGGCACTGTCCTCTCACACATAGCTTTCTGTTACGGCAGGAGGATCCCCTGTTTTGAGATGCTTGGGGTGTGCACATCTCTGTCTGTCCCATTGGGCACTGTCCTCTCACAAATAGCTTTCTATTACATCGGGAGGATCCCCCGTTTTGTGATGCTTGTGGTGTTCACATCTCTGTCCGGCACATTGGGCACTGTCCTGTCACACATAGCTCTCAGTTACAGAGGGAGGATCCCCCATTTTGTTATGCTTGTGGTGTGCACATCTCTGTCCGGCACATTGGGCACTGTCCTCACACATATAGCCTTCTATTACATCGGGAGGATTCCCCGTTTTGTGATGCTTGTGGTGTGCACATCTCTGTCCGGCACATTGGGCACTGTCCCCTCACACATAGCTTCCTATTACGGCAGGAGGATCCCTCGATTCGTGTTGCTTGTGGTGTGTACATCTCTGTCCGACACATTGTGCTCTGTCTTCTCACACACAGCTTTCTGTTACAGCGGGAGGATCCCCCATTTTGTGATGCTTGTGGTGTGCCCATCTCTGTCCGGCACATTGAGCACAGTCCTCTCACACATAGCTTTCTATTACGGCGGGAGGTTCCCCTGTTTTGTAATGCTTGTGGTGTGCACATCTCTGCCCGGCACATTGAGCACTGACCTCTCACACATAGCTTTCTATTACGGCGGGAGGATCTCACGTTTTGTGATGCTTGTGGTGTGCACATCTCTGTCCGGCACATTGGGCTCTGTCCTCTCATACATAGCTTTCTATTACAGCGGGAGGATCCCCTGTTTTGTGATGCATGTGGTGTGCACAGCTCTGTCCGGCGCATTGGGCACTGTCGCCTCACAAATAGCTTTCTATTACGGCGAGATGATCCCCCGTTTTGTGATGCTTGTGGTGTGCAGATCTCGGCCCGGCACATTGGGCACTTTCCTCACACACATAGCTTTCAATTACGGCGGGAGGATCCCCCAATTCGTGATGCTTGTGGTGTGCACATCTTTGTCCGACACATGGTGCACTGTCCTCTCACACACAGCTTTCTGTTACAGCGGGAGGATCCCCCATTTTGTGATGCTTGTGGTGTGCCCATCTCTGTCCAGCACATTGAGCACTGTCCTCTCACAGATAGCTTTCTATTACGGCGAGAGGATCCCCCGTTTTGTGATGCTTGTGGTGTGCACATCTCTGTCCGGCACATTGGGCACTGTCCTCTCACACGTAACTTTCTATTATGGAGGGAGGATCCCCTGTCTTGTGATGTTTGTGGTGTGCCCATATCTGTCCGGCACATTGAGCACGGTCCTTTCACACATAGCTTTCTATTACGGCGGGAGGATTCCCTGTTTTGTGATGCTTGTGGTGTGCACATCTCTGTCCGGCACATTGAGCACTGTCCTCTCACACATAGCTTTCTATTACGGCTGGGGGATCGCGCGTTTTGTGATGCTTGTGGTGTGCAGATCTCTGTCCGGCACATTGAGCTCTCTCCTCTCAGAATTAGCTTCCTATTACGGCGGGAGGATCCCCCGATTCGTGATGCTTGTGGTGTGCACATCTCTGTCTGACACATTGTGCACTGTCATCTCACACACAGCTTTCTATTGTGGGGGCAGGATCCCCCGTTTTGTGATGCTTGTGGTGTGCACATCTCTGTCCGGCACATTGGGCACTGAACTCACAACATAGCCTTCTACTACGTCGGGAGGATCCCCCGTTTTGTGATGCTTGTGGTGTGCACATCGCTGTCCCGCACATTGGGCACTGTCCTCTCACACATAGCTTTCTGTTACGGCAGGAGGATCCCCTGTTTTGAGATGCTTGGGGTGTGCACATCTCTGTCTGTCGGATTGGGCACTGTCCTCTCACAAATAGCTTTCTATTACATCGGGAGGATCCCCCGTTTTGTGATGCTTGTGGTGTGCACATCTCGGTCCGGCACATTGGGCACTGTCCTGTCACACATAGCTCTCTGTTACAGAGGGAGGATCCCCCATTTTGTTATGCTTGTGGTGTGCACATCTCTGTCCGGCACATTGGGCACTGTCCTCACACATATAGCCTTCTATTACATCGGGAGGATTCCCCGTTTTGTGATGCTTGTGGTGTGCACATCTCTGTCCGTCACATTGGGCACTGTCCCCTCACACATAGCTTTCTATTACGGCAGGAGGATCCCTCGATTCGTGTTGCTTGTGGTGTGTACATCTCTGTCCGACACATTGGGCTCTGTCTTCTCACACACAGCTTTCTGTTACAGCGGGAGGATCCCCCATATTGTGATGCTTGTGGTGTGCCCATCTCTGTCCGGCACATTGAGCACAGTCCTCTCACACATAGCTTTCTATTACAGCGGGAGGTTCCCCTGTTTTGTAATGATGGTGGTGTGCACATCTCTGCCCGGCACATTGAGTACTGACCTCTCACACATAGCTTTCTATTACGGCGGGAGGATCTCACGTTTTGTGATGCTTGTGGTGTGCACATCTCTGTCCGGCACATTGGGCTCTGTCCTCTCATACATAGCTTTCTATTACAGCGGGAGGATCCCCTGTTTTGTGATGCATGTGGTGTGCACAGCTCTGTCCGGCGCATTGGGCACTGTCGGCTCACAAATAGCTTTCTATTACGGCGAGAGGATCCCACGTTTTTTTATGCTTGTGGTGTGCAGATCTCTGCCCGGCACATTGGGCACTTTCCTCACACATATAGCTTTCTATTACGGCGGGAGGATCCCCCGTTTTGTGATGCTTGTGGTGTGCACATCTCTGTCCTGCACATTGGGCACTGTCCTCACACACATAGCCTTCTATTACATCGGGAGGATCCCCCGTTTTGTGATGCTTGGGGTGTGCACATCTCTGTCTGTCGCATTGGGCACTGTCCTCTCACACACAGCTTCCTATTACATCGGGAGGATCCCCCGTTTTGTGATGCTTGTGGTGTGCACATCTCAGTCCGGCACATTTGGCACTGTCCTCTCACACATAGCTCTCTGTTACAGAGGGAGGATCCCCCATTTTGTTATGCTTGTGGTGTGCACATCTCTGTCTGGCACATTGGGCACTGTCCTCTCACACATAGCTTTCTATTACGGCAGGAGGATCCCTGGATCTGTGATGCTTTTGGTGTGTACAACTCTGTCCGACACTTTGTGCACTGTCCTCTCACACACAGCTTTCTGTTACAGCGGGAGGATCCCCCAATTTGTGATGCTTGTGGTGTGCCCATCTCTGTCCGACACATTGAGCACGGTCCTCTCACACATAGCTTTCTATTACAGCGGGAGGATCCTCTGGTTTGTGATGCTTGTGGTGTGCACACCTATGTCCGGCACATTGAGCACTGTCCTCTCACACATAGCTTTCTGTTACGGCTGGGGGATCCCGCGTTTTGCGATGCTTGTGGTGTGCACATCTCTATCCACCTCATTGGGCACTGTCCTCACACACATAGCCTTCTATTACATCGGGAGGATGCCCCGTTTTGTGATGCTTGTGGTGTGTACATCTCTGTCCGGCACATTGGGTACTGTCCTCTCACACATAGCTTTCTATTGAATCAGGAGGATCCCCCGTTTTGTGATGCATGTGGTGTGCACATCTCTGTCCGTCACATTAGGCACTGTCCTCACACCCATAGCTTTCTGTTACAGCGGGAGGATCCCGCATTTTGTGATGCTTGTGGTGTGCACATCTCGTTCCGGAATATTGAGCACTGTCCTCTCATAGATAGCTTTCTACTACGGTGGGAGGGTCCCCTTTTTGTGATGCTTGAGGTGTGCACATCTCTCTGCGGCACATTGAGCACTGTATTCTCACACACAGCTTTCTATAACGGCGGGAGGACCCCCGTTTTATGATGCTTGTGGTGTGGACATCTCTGTCTGGCGCATTGGGGACTGCCCTCGCACACGTAGTTTTCTATTACGGCGGGAAGATCCCATGTCTTGTAATGCTTGTGGTGTGCACATCTCTATCCGGCGCATTGGTCACTGTGCACTCACACATAGCTTTCTATTACGGCCGGAGGATCCCCTGTTTTGTGATGCTTGTGGTGTGCATATCTCTGTCCGGCACATTGATCACTGTCCTGTGACACATAACTTTCTATTACGGCGGGAGGATCCCCCGTTTTTTGATGCTTGTGGTGTGCACATCGCTGTCTGGCACATTGGGCACTGTCCTCTCACACATAGCTTTCTATTGCGGCTAGAGGATCCCCCGTTTTGTGATGCTTGTTGTATGCAAATCTCTGTCCGGCAAATTGGGCACTGTCCTCTCACACATAGCTTTCTCTTATGGCGGGAGGATCCACCGTTTTGTGATGCTTATGGTGTGCACATCTCTGTCCAGCGCGTTGGGCACTGTCCCCTCACACATAGCTTTCTATTGTGGCTGGAGGATCCCCCGTTTTGTGATGCTTGTGGTGTGCAGATCTCTGTCCGGCACATTGGGCACTGTCCTCTCTCACTTAGCTTTCTGTTACGGCGGGAGGATCCCCCGTTTTGTGATGCTTGTGGTATGCATATCTCTGTCCGGTTCATTTGGCACTGTTCGTTCACATATAGCGTTCTATTTCGGCGGGAGGATCCCACGTTTTGTGATGCTTGTGGTGTGCACATTTCGGTCCGGCACATTGGGCAGTGTCCTCTGACACATAGCTTTCTATTACGGCGGGAGGATCCCACGTTTTGTGATGCTTGTGGTGTGCACATCTCTTTCCGGCACATTGGGCACTGTCCTCTCACACATAGCTATTAGTTACGGCGGGAGGATCCCCAGTTTTGTGATGCTTGAGGTGTGCACAACTCTGTCCGGCATATTGGGGACTGTCCTCTCACACACAGCGATCTATTACGGCGGGAAGATCCCCCGTTTTGAGATGCTTGTGGTGTGCACATCTCTGTCCGGCACATTGGGCACTGTCCTCTCACAAATAGCTTTCTGTTACGGCGGGAGGTTCCCCCGTTTTGTGATGCTTGTGGTGTGCACATCTCTGTCCGGCGCATTGGGCACTGTCCTCTGCCACATAGCTTTCTATTACGGCGGGAGGATCCCCCGTTTTGTGCTGCTTGTGGTGTGCACGTCTCTCTCCGGCACATTGGGCACTGTCCTCTCTCACATAGATTTCTATTATGGAGGGAGGTTCCTCCGTTTTGTGATGCTTGTGGTGTGCACATCTCTGTCCGGCACATTGGGCACTGTCCTCTCACTCATGGCTATCTATTATGGAGGGAGGATCCTCCGTTTTGTGATGCTTGTGGTGTGCACATCTCTGTCCGGTACATTGGGCATTGTCCTTTCACACATAGCTTTTTATTACGGCGGGAGGATCCCCCGCTTCGTGATGCTTGTGGTGTGCACACCTCCGTCCGGCAGATTGGGCACTGTCCTCTCACATATAGCTTTCTATTACGGCGGGATTATCCCCCGTTTTGTGATGGTTGTGGTGTGCACACCTCTCTCCGGCACATTGGGCAGTGTCCTCTCACACGTAGCTTTCTATTACGGCGGGAGGATCCCACGTTTTGTGATGCATGTGGTGTGCACATCTCTGTCCGGCGCATTGGGCACTGTCGTCTCACAAATAGCTTTCTATTACTTCGAGAATATCCCCCGTTTTGTGATGCTTGTGGTGTGCACATCTCTGTCCGTCACATTTTTACAGACTGCATTTTATACCGTGATGCAAGGGCAGAACTACAAGTCGGTGTGGATCTGCCCTGTGTCTTTGCTAATGATGAGACGTGTGTGTCTAGTGTTTTAAAGTTTTGTCATGTGTCTGGACTCTGGCCTAAACTTTTAGGCTAGAGGTCTAGTGTATTGCACAGTGGCTGGCTCCTCCCTTTTTCCTTGCGGTCAGCCAGCCATTTCCATCTGCTATGTTGCTTTAGCTCCCTCTACTACTTTCTTCCTGTCTTGTCCATGTTTTACTGCTGGCGGCATGCTTCGTCCCACGCTTCAGTGTCGGGTAGGCCCATATTTTTCCAAGCTTGTTACCTGCGTTTTACGTTCTGTTTTATCTTACCGTTCTGAGTCTTTTCTTGACACCCGTGTCAATCTGTTACTGAGCGGGCTCTGCAGACATTCGCGTCGTGCGCCCATGCAACACTCTCCATCCATCCATCATCTAGTTCCTGGGCTGTTATGCCGCCAGTGTAGTTGGCTATTTCGTTAACATTATCAATGTAAACGCACCCGTGAGGGTACCGAAAGAAATACGAGTTTTGTAAACGTTACGCTAAAACTAATTACGTTGACAATTTAATCCAAACTTAAACCTTACAAACGCAGTAGTTTTGTAGTCAGAAGACCTGACGAATGTAACGATGTAACTACAAGGGTTGCAACTTTAACAGTGGTAGCTATCTATTTACAGCTCGTACAAAATAGATACGTGTTTCAAAGTTTCACTGACCTTATGTTCATATGTGTGTGAAATCTTACGGGACCTAACTGCTAAGATCATCAGTCCCTAAGCGTACACACTACTTAATTTAAATTATCCTAAGGAGAAACACACACACCCATGCCCGAGGGAGGACTCGAATCTCCGCTGAGACCAGCCGCACAGTCCATGACTTCAGCGCCTAAGACCGCTCGGCTAATCCCGCGCGGCTCACTGACCTTCAAAGTAGTCACCAGCATTGTGTATAATCTGTTGCCAGCGACGTGAAAGTAGTAGGATACTCTTAGCAGTGCCAGCTGTGTTGACAGTTCGAGCGACCCGGTCTATTGCCCAACGAATTTGTAGCAGTTCGGAAGCAAATGCGGTAAAGTGTTTC
Organism: Schistocerca americana; assembly: GCF_021461395.2. NCBI lineage: Eukaryota > Metazoa > Arthropoda > Insecta > Orthoptera > Acrididae > Schistocerca > Schistocerca americana. Next base: position 594,149,466 of record NC_060124.1, on the reverse strand, counting down.
CTTCAGTTTAGAAATCGAGTTGAACTCACGAGGGCTTAAGTCAGGGGAGTGCAGTAGGTGGTATAGCACTTAGCAGCACCATCAGTCAAACAAATCAGTAACAGCTTGCACTGTACATGCTTGAGCATTGTCCTGCAAAATGATGGTCCGTCCTGCAGAAAGTGTCATCACTTCTGTCTCTAAGCTGGTCGTAGGTTATGTTCCAAAAATGAACAGCATAGGGGCTATTAGTGAAGCTGTATTGTCAGAATGGGGAATGTTCAGGGTTACGATGCTATCGCCACAGGAAGGGGATTCGAACGGGTAAAGGTCCGTTGACAAATGCAGCTGTGGCGAGAATGATTTGCAAGTTCGAAGCCACGGGTTGTTTGGACGATAGACCCCGTAGTGGTCGACCGAGCACAAGGCGTAATGCTGCTGAGACAGCTCAGGAAGAAATGGAGACTGTAGCGGGTTCGTCTATGCACGGGGAAGTCAGCGCTCGTGTAGTCGCACGTCGCACCGGCATTCCATACACTACTGTTTGGCTGGCACTTAGGCGTACCCTCCGATGCTATTCGTACAAAACCCATCCCCATCATGAACTGTTACCTGGCGATTTAGTGAAGCGGAGGGCATTTGCGGTGTGGGCGTTTCAAAAGATGGCGGAAGTTGATGATTGGTTGGGTAACGTGTTGTGGACCGACGAAGCTCATTTCACGCTCCGAGGGTCTGTCAACGCCCTTAACTACAGAATTTGGGCTGTCGTGGAAACACCATTGCACGACGAGAAAGTCACAGTATGGGTTGGATTTACCACATTTACCGGTATCGGGCCTTTTTTCTTCTAGGAAATGCGTGATTGTGGTTTTGTAATTGCTACCGGGATGGGTGAGAAGTACGCATCATCCCCAGCCTGGCTGATAAACACCTGCTGGAGCGTACGACGTTTATGCAGGATGGCGCTCCACCCCATATTGCTAGATGCGCGAAAGGTCTCTTGCATGCGTCGTTTGGTGATGATCGTGTGCTCAGCCACCACTTTCGTCATGCTTGGCCTCCCAGGTCCCCAGACCTCAGTCCGTGCGATTATTGGCTTTGGGGTTACCTGAAGTCGCAAGTGTATCGTGATCGACCGACATCTCTAGGGATGCTGAAAGACAACATCCGACGCCAATGCCTCACCATAACTCCGAACATGCTTTACAGTGCTGTTTACAACATTATTCCTCGACTACAGCTATTGTTGAGGAATGATGATGGACATATTGAGCATTTCCTGTAAAGAACATCATCTTTGCTTTGCCTCACTTTGTTACGCTAATTATTGCTGTTCTGATCAGATGAAGCGCCATCTGTCGGACATTTTTTGAACTTCCTCCGTCAAACGAGTTCCGTGTCTTTGACGAAACTGCTCTAAGAGCGGTATCCTTCAATATAAGTAGCCCAATACTGAAAGCAATCTATATTACCTACTAATGGGAATACAACTGTTTCAGTGATATTTCCGCCATCTAACTGTACAAACTTCTTTATTCTGTACTAGCTTAGCCCTCACTGCTTCGCTCGCGTAGATTGTATGGCCTGTAGAGATTTTTTTTTCCATTATTCGAACTTTTATGTTGTTCACAAATTGCAACATCTTCTAAGCTATTCAAGCTAAATAAGGCCGTATCAGCATGGTCTTTCCCGAATGTACTTCTGACCAAAAAGCGATTCTGGTAGCTAGAGTCCAAAGTTTTTGTTAAACACGCCTTTTGCCTTCTTGTGGAGGTTTTCCTATAGCAACTTTCATCCACTAACAAGTTTCCTTAATATCCAAGCGAGAAGTGAAATACAAGTTTCATGAATTTAGCTTTAAAATTTGTTTAATATATTGAAATAATATTTTCTTGGAAGTTTTTATCTCTTATTGCACTCCCTTTGGGGGTTGAATTTCCAGAAACACCGAAACATTTTTTTTTTTAATTTCTAACCGAGTAGTCAAATACGAATTGTCATAGATGTAGTCTAAAATATCCTTTAGTAGTTCTTTCGTAACTATCTATTTTCAAAAAACTTTGACTCACTATTTTAACCCGTTAGTAGTTGAATTTCCAAAAATGCTGAAACATTTAGTTTTTTGTTTCTGACTGAGAAACCAAATACCATTTTGCTCTTAACACCGATATACTTTCAAAAAGCCTTTCATCCCCTACTGTACCCCCTTAGCAGTGGAATTTCCGACCCCTTCTTAAACGATACCGGCAGTATCAGGTGCACACCCTCTCCAAACTTCTAGTTTCTATCCTTAGCGGTTTGGGCTGGGCCATCGTGAGTCAGTGAATCAGTGTGAGCGTATTTCATCTCCTTAAGGGCTTAACTTCCAAAAAACTGTGACAAGCGTATGTTTTATTCTATCACAGAAGCCAAATACAAATTTTTATGCTTGCACAGTGAAATATTTCCATAGAAAGTTTCATCCCCCATTCCACCCCCATAAGGATTGATTTTCCAAGAACAATAACGTATGTATTTTTTTTTCTTATTTTTGACAAAGAAGTCAAAAACGAATTTTCATAGCTACAAAAATGCTTGCATAATGAAATGATTTTACAGAGAATTTCAGCCCTCATTTCACCCCTTACGGGTTGAATTTCCAAAGACACTGAAACACCTATCTTTTAAATTTATAACCGAGAAGTCAAATACCAATGTTCGTAGATGTAGCTTTAGAAATACTTCAGCACTTGTTTAATAATGACATATTTTCAAAGAAAGCTTTCACCCTCTATTTCACCCCCATAGCATTAAATTTCCAAAAATGCTGAAACACGTACTTGTTTATTTCTAGCCGAGAAACCAAGTATCAATTTTCGTGGGTCTAACTTCAAAATTGCCTTAATAGCGACATTTTTAAAAGAAAACCCATCATCCCTGATTCGCCCCCTTAGGGTTGGAATTTCGGAATATCCCTTCTTAAACGATGCCTACAGTATAAAATCCACACGTTCTCCAAATGTGAAGTTTCTATACTTAGCGGTTCGGGCTGGACGATGATGAGTCAGTCAGTCAGTCAGGACGCTGCCTTTTACGAGGGCAAGTCAGTTATTATCCGCAGTTTAGTTATACTTTTGTTCATTTTGGTAGTGCTGTCGTTTTACGTTGATGGCGCATGCTTTGTTTATTTGTTGTCATATCTTTGTAATTTTGAAGCTGCTAGGTTAGTTTCGTTATCGCTGCCGTGCTGTTAATCATCGCTGCTCCGCTGTCTATTTTTTATTTTGACAAAGAAGTCAAAACGAATTTTCATAGATGTAGCTACAAAAATGCTTGCTTAATGAAATGTTTCCACAGAGAATTTCATGCCTTATTTCACCCCCTCACGGGTTGAATTTCTAAAGACAATGAACGCATCCTCCATATAGTCCCGATCTCGCCCCTATTTGCACCAAAGAAGAGCAACGTTCAGTGATCCGTTTTTTTTTTTTTTTTTTTTTTTTTTTGTGGTCGGAATGCGTATCAGGGGCCGAAATTAATCGAAGACTTCCGGTACAGTGCGGCAACAGTGTTTTGCCACAAGGAGTGTCTACGAATGGATTGAAAAATCCCGAAATATTCGCACAAGGCTTACGCCACAAATGAAGAAACCATTGAGCGTTCACGTCAATTAATTCTCTCAAACAGACGAATAACTATTGACGAAATGGCACATCGTCTACAAATTAGTCATGGTTCTGCCTACTTGGGTTTCATAAAGTTTGTGCAAGATTGCTCCCAAAACAACTCACACAGTTGTATAAACAAACGAGCTTGGACATCTGCAAAAAACATTTGGATTGCTATGGGGACAACTTCTTAGACGGGATAATTACTGGTGACGAGACATGGGTCCATCATTACGAGCTGGAGAATAAACGGCAGAGTATGGAATGGAAACATTCAAATTCGCTGTGCAAGAAAGAGTTCAAGACCCAACCGTCCGCAGGAAAACTGATGCTTACGGATTTTTGGGACGCACAAGGTCCAGTACTGGAACGTTACGGGGAAAGGGGCACAACAATAAACAGTGTACGTTACAGTGAGATGCTTACTGCCATTCTAAAGCCTGCAATTCGAAGCTAACGCCGAGTATTGCTGTCAAAAGGTGTTCTGCTGTTGCACGACAATACCCGTCCGCATACCGCTGCCCACACTGCTGAAACGCTCCAGAAACTCAACTTTGAAGTACTGGTTTAGTCCCGATCTCGCCCCTTCTGACTATCACTTGTTTGGTCCACTGAAACAGGCATTAAGGGGCCGTCGATTTGCCTCGGACGAAGTAGTGAAAGAAGCGGTGCATTACTGGCCCGCAGCTCAACCGAGAACCTTCTTTTATGAGGACATCAGGAAGCTTGTACGATGATGGACCAAGTGCGTTGAAACGCAAGGAGACTACGTCGAAAAATGATGTTCTTGTGAGTTTCCTATTTGATTACAATAAAATATTATGACTACTTTACTGATAATAATTGACTTTCCCTCGTATATACAGATATTACTGTCATGATTTCGGCCTTAGTCCATTATCAAGAAGAGAAATGTTGGGTATAATTAGACTTTGATAAGTGAAACTATCGTCAAGCTGCATTGAACTGGGTGTCCCAGCTTGCAGGTAAGTACAAAATGATACATTTCCATGGTTTTGTGCTTATCTACACACTGGGACATCCAGTTCAGCGCAGCTTGACGATAACTTCCTTAACAAAGTCTAATTATAAAAATGTTCAAATGTGTGTGAAATTTTGTGGGACTTAACTGCTAAGGTCATCAGTCCCTAACCTTACACACTACTTAACCTAAATTATCCTAAGGACAAACACACACACCCATGCAGGAGGGAGGACTCGAACCTCCACCGGGACCAGCCGCACAGGCCATGACTGCAGCGCCCTAGACCACTCGGCTAATCCAGCGCGGCGTCTAATTATACCCAACATTTCTGTTCTTGATAATGGACTAAGGCCGAAATCATGATTGTAAAAACTTCTTTATTTCATATTACCGTCATATGGCGGAAATATCGTCCAAATATTATTACCTTGTGTGATGTCCTTAGGTTAGTTAGGTTTAAGTAGTTCTAAGTTCTATGGGACTGATGACCATAGATGTTAAGTCCCATAGTGCTCAGAGCAATTTGAACCATTATTACGTGACTGCGGCCTCAAAATATGAGATGATTGTCGGAATCTGATGGCTTGCAGGGACGAAAAATGTATCTTATTCACCTAAATTAAATACTCAAAACGCTGTCAAAAATCTGCTCATTAAGAAAGAATTTCTTAGTCAAAGATTGATACACAGGTAAGACAAGGATTAAAGTTATAAACTGTATATACGTCTAGAGGTAGCGTAACTGATGGCGTCTTTCTTTTCTTTCTTATCCGTGTCCAGATCAAATTTTATTTTTCCAACAGTTAGCCACCGCTACGGCTTTGTCGTTGGCTTGTAGCAGGTCACTAAAACTGCAGGGCTCCGGCAGTAGTCGGCACATGAGCAGATGTGCCTCGTCTTGCACCTCTCCGCATCCACAGAGAACGTCGTCGTCGTTAGTCAGCAGTCCCCACTTGCACAGATTAGTTTTGCAACTGGGTACACCAGCCCTCAGCCTGTTTAGTGTTCTCCACACTGTATAAGGAAGTTTGTTTCCAGGTGCCATTTGCTCTTTTGGTATTATCTGCAGTGCGATTTGTTCATTCTCCCATTCACGGACACTATTATCTTCCTGTGAACCGTCAAGGATCTTGGTTCTTGCAATAAAGCTATTTCAAGACTTTAAGCCTCCGAGCCTGAGCGACGTGCCCATTCAGTGGGTGTCGAGAATCTGTTTCTTTCTTTGTTCTCTCAGCGTCTGCTGCCACCTGCCTTCTGATCTTGGATGGGGCAATTCCAGCAAGTAGGTACAAATTACCCGTTGGTGTGGGTCTGAGACAGCCTGTAACAATTCGCATTGTCTCATTTACACTTACATCAACCTGTTTAGCATGTGCAGATGCTTCTCACACTGGCGCTGCATAGTCTGCTGCAGAAACACACAGAGCAAGTGCTGATGTTCTCAGTACTGATGCTTGAGCTCCCCATTCATGGTTTGTCAGCCTGCGGATGATGCTATTCCTGGAGCAGACTTACGCCTTCGTGTTTTGGCAACGCTGCTTGAAGGAAAGCGTTCTGTCAAGTACAACCCCAAGGTATTTAGGTCTTGGACAGTGCTTTAGCTTCTTACCTTGCCGTGTAACGTCGAGCTCAACTCCAGCATCTCTATTGCGCAGATGGAAAGCACATACTTGGGTTTTGTCAGGGTTTGGCTTGAGGTGATTGGCGTCCTAGTATTGAGCCAGTTCTTCAAGCGCTCTTTCCCTTTCTCTTTTCCCTTTGGTTTTCCCATTCTTCAGAAGTTAGCTAGCAATTTGATTTGCTGTTACCCCGTTGTTCTTCTGCTGGTGGTCAGTTGGGTCCCCACTTAAGTTTTTCAGTAATTTCCATGCACGTCTGCCGTTTTGTTTCATTCTCGACTAGTTTGCAACACCGTGATCTCTTATCCTCAGCAATAGCCTGCATTAGTTCCTCCCCAGCCTCCATCGTATTTTCGCTGAAGGGGTTCTGAGTGAACAGCTTTTGGTACCTGTCAAGTAAGACCTTGCTGCTGCCGGTCAACTCCTGGATGTACTGGGTACGGCAACCCCTTGGGATGTTTTTCCTTGAGATCCCTTTCACAAGATCGATAAATCTACCATACTCATCTGGTCGAGGGGGGATTTTCTCAATCTCTTCGTCCAATTGCTCTTTAAATTTCTGCCAGTCTGCCTTTTTTAAATTAAAGCGTCTTCGGAAAGGCACCTCCTCTGGTTTAACCATGGCATTCACAACACGAATGACGGGTCTGTGTTGTGTACTTGGGATAGGTTCTTCAACAAGCTTCATGCACTGTGCTGCCAACTTCCTACTCACAAAGATGTTGTCAGGATTATATCCCATTCTCTATCTTCTGCTGTTGAACGATGCTGGCTGTTTTGGGTCATGAATGAGTTGTAGGTCATTAGTGTCAGCCCAGGATTCAAGCTGTACACCATTCTCATCAGTCTCATTATATCTCCATGCTTCACCATGGCAGCTGAAAACGCTCATGACAAAATTAATATGGTAATATGTAAAATTGTTTGGTTCATGGAAAACGAAGTCCACATCTGGTGGTTTTTACACAGACGTCACAGAGAACTTCTGGGCGCGAATGGTAAGTACTTCAATGTTATTTACTTCTGTCATTGCGGCTGCTGTTACGTTGAGCCCGGGTCTGATAAAAATCGCACTCCCATACTTGTCGTGAGGTCTTTCAATGGCCAAATCCATTCCTACTATTTTAGGTCTGTGGCTGGTGGCTCTCCGGTGTGTTTCCTGCACCAACAATACGTCGCATTTATGCGTACAGCGCATGTCTGCTAATAAAACACTCTTATGACTAGAGAATCCATCAATATTTATCGACATCGTCACAAGGGGTGGTCTTGATGAAGGCCGTTGCATCTTGATGTTAATTTGGTTTTGGACTTTAACTTGATCTGGTGTTAGAAGGATTAGACGGTGAAATCTTCAGGCTCACAATCTTCTAGGAGGCTCCCTCTTTGTACCCCCTGATGGCGTGCAAGTTACCCAGGCTCTATTCATCTAGAATTTGAGGAAGAGAGCACCTAGCGACTACGAGAAACTGTACACGTAATTTCTAACCTTCTGGAAATTTTTCTCGCTCACACCGGCCTCAAAACAATGAATGCAGAAATGTTTGGGTGTACATTTTCTCTGTTCGTGCAGTAAAACTTTTGTATCAGGTATTATGTTCTTTATTACTGACTATTCGCAATATATTTTGATATAAAAATATGAAGCAAATATCAATATTATTAAATTTCGTGCATCTTTTCTTACGATCAACTTAACACCACTTTTCATACGTATCGCTTATAAACGGGACATTAAGCACAGGTAAAAATACATACAGTACACTGGAGAGGTTTTTAGGCACAATACGCTACACGTAAATGAGAAAACACTTTCTGGCAATTACGCGTAGTATTACATAAATGTGTTCCCTCCCTTCAGATCTTTTATCTATTAATTTTAATTAATTCTGTGTATGGTGAAATACAACTCAAAAGGACCTCACCAAAAAACTTTATGGAAAGCGTCAGGCCTTCCAATAGCGTGACGTAGTTGAACCGCTTACGTGGCAACTGGGTGGCGTCTCATTAATTTGGCAAATACACTTACTTTTTATTTCTAGGTTGACTATAATTTCGTCTAAAGGTGGTGTCTCACACCAGAGATGAAATTTTGGTTTTTGGAAAGCGTGCAAATATTTCGTGAGAGTAGAAAACTCGAGGACAGCTAACCTTAGTTTACTGCAAACATTTTTAAATCAGATAAATGCACGTGATAAGTTACGCATGGACTTCGATCATCGTATCGCCTACTCGTGGGTTTCACCGTTCTTCGAACGCTTTTCATAAATGGTCAGAACCGTTTGTTTCAGTGGATTTTCTCATTTGCAGACAATACCGTCTCTAGAATGGTGCCGGTCTGAGTGGCCGAGCGGTTCTCGGCGCTACAGTCTGGAACCGAGAGACCGCTACGGTCGCAGGTTCGAATGGATGTTTGTAATGTCCTTAGGTTAGTTAGGTTTAAGTAGTTCTAAGTTCTAGGGGAGTGATGACCTCAGAAGTTAAGTCCCATGGTGCTCAGAGCCATTTTCTAGAATGGTTTCCCGTTCGTCTGTGCTTCGCTTATGCACTTCCCTTAAGGGTGTAGGACGCCAAACGAGCCGACTTGGAGCAGGAGAGGCACCACAGAACATTTTAATGTCCACTGTCTATACTTTTACAAACAAATTCATAAAAGTTTGTCAGCACGACCAGGAAGGATTCAGGATTCACACTCAAGGCAGTGGAAGTTCAAAAACATAACAAAATAATTTTTACATGTGAAATTCCATCATTTTTTCACTTACTATTGCCTGCATTTGTTGCTATAGGTACACTTTTCTTCGTAAGTAAGAGAGATTCTTCGATAAATTTTGCACAGAATACAAACCATACAACAGGTGTATGAAACTCTAGAATTTTCAAAATATATTAAGGGGATACGGAATCGCCTATCCCCGAAATGTTAAAATATGCCTACTATAGGGAACATTTTCTCACAAACTACTGGAGACAGAGAGATAAAATTTTTACTTTATGTGCATTGATATGTTATAACAATACTGAAACAACAGTTTATTGTCAAAGTATTTATTACAGAGATATTTTACATTTATTTTTACGTAAATTTTTTCCATCATTTTTACTAGATTATCACCCTTAAGTCTTTTGTAAAGAAAATAATTAAAAAATCGTTGTTTAAGTGTGTAAAGGGAACCCAAGTACTGTCATAAGAATTTCAGACTTCTAGGTGCACCAGTAGCTGAGATAATGTTCCTAGAAGAAGTAAAAAGCAAACTTACGGGAACAGAGAAAGAAGATTAAAACATTCTTAATCCATAGTTAATACCCCCTTCACAGTCTTTATAACTTCAAGTCTTCTTTTGGCACCCCTCTGTACCTGTCTTGCTCTTCTCACTAATGTCTTGGTTATATTGCCAGCATGCCTTAGTCTGTGCTGATCTAAAGTCAACATAGCACGTACTGTACGGGAACCAACACACAAACCCAACTTTTGAAGGACCTGGTATTTTGTTATATTCCCAAGATTGAAGGTTTCCACAGAATCATACACACCAAAATGTAGTGTATTAATTCTGACAAACACTGTTTTTAGGAGACGATGCCATATCACACTACTCAAGCACTCGTTGGGGTTCTGCGTTTTTCCGTGAAGATATTTCATCAGAATACTTCTGTCAGCCAGATCTCTGAAAATGGGCTTTATTTCTTCCATTATGGCTAATGGTAGACTGTGGTGTTAAATGTATTTCTTTCCAGTAGTTAGTCCCCTATTGTATTTACACCAGCTCTTTTCACCTATGGAGCACAAACCATGTTCTGGGTCCTCATGTGTGGATGCGGTGTGGAAATACAAAGCCCATATAGCTTTCCTCATTTCTTCAAGATTGCCTGTATTTTGCCTGATTGCAAGGCCATAGAAATTCTGAATGTGGTCAATTATGTAATCAGTCAATCTTCCTTTGCCATGCAAGATTTTCCCATCAACTAGTTTTTTTCCCTTTCATACCTGATTTTAACCTTCTCAGCCTGGCACCCATTCTCTTCTGCATGTCCTACACATTCAAGTTTGCTTATTCTTACATTGTTCTCATATGGTTTGCGTTCCAAAACTTCTTTGAATGCTTTAGAGTAACCATCGCCCAGATACTTGACAGAGCGGACGTTATACCACTCTGAAGAGCGATGAAAATTTTTTTTCACCCCAGCAACCTCCATTCCACCACTACTACCATAACAATTAGCAACACAGTCATCACTGTGTTCATTTTTCAGCCTGTCATGCATCTACAGTATTTAGACATTATTGTAACATCAATAACCTTGCCAGTGTCAACACTAGTTGCTGTTGCAACACCATTGTTGGAGATGTGACTTCTTTTTTGCCACGTGCCATCAAAAGCTACTGTGAGGTCACTACTGCTATCATTTTCTCTCACTGCTTCATCCACAGCTACCTGCATTGACTTCTTTGCTACATCTTCAACTGCAGATCCTAGTACATAGTTGTAAGCATCAAAGTTTGAAGGTACACTTGGAAGATGTAGAACACCACATAGCATATCACCAGCTGCTTTGCCCTTACCAATCGCTCGCAATCCATAAACTAACCTAATATTTACACTATAATGTTCAGTTTCCGTGTATCCGTTATTTACAGTTACTGAAACAGAACTTGGGAACTTACAGCTGTACTTACAAACACTGCATATTAAATTAGACTGGGCAGCTAGGCCAACATGGGATTCTACTTTCAGATAAACGTTTCCTTGACATTTTTTGCAGTACACACTGTTTTCAAGAGCTTCGCACAATATACTCGTATCAATCAGTTCAAAAACTTCTTTCCCTTTACCAATTAAATTATATTTCTCTTCCAAATCTCTTAGCTTTTTATGAGAAGCACTGTTTTCATTTGGAGTAAGTTCGTTCGGCAAATCAGTAGTAAGTGGACTCACATTTTCCAACAGTGATGATGAAGAACTGCTTTGCTTTGCTAATGAATCATCATTTCTTTTCTTTTGCCAGTTCACACGCTTTTTAAACACTTTTGCTCTAGCTCTAGGCATTTTCACTGCGAAATATGAAGCACTAAATACGAAATAACTCGACAATAACAACTTTCATGTAGCACACTGTTTACAAAAAATTCCGTCAAAGAGTCAAAGAGTAACTTGAGGAAACCAGAGGCAAACGTTTTCGAACAAAGAGTGTATAAAGAGTCGCTGGAAAGCGGGATATTTGAATTCATGTCACATAAATGTTGTGCCAAAAAATTTATGATCAGCCATGAGAGATGTGTAGAACTAAAGTTCAATACCCAATCTCACAAATCCATAAAAATAAAACAGTTATAAATCTATTAGAGCTACATATGATACATCATTTTAAGGAGGAAACTTGGTGTAATACAAATCGTCAATAAAACTAAAATCGATTTTTAACCCAAAATCCGATTCCATGTCTCCTTAAAACTGTGGTAAAATTGAGATAATTAACAATAACATTTGGGCTTTTTCTAAACACGAAGTGCAAAATGTAATAGGTCATTCATTTTTTCGCAAATTAAATTAAATCTAGTGTTTCATACATCTGTAAGTATGGTTTGTAGGCTGTGCAAAAATTTGTTTTGTTATGTTTTTGAACTTCCATTGCTGTGAGTGTGAATCCTGATCCCTCCTGGTCATGCTGAGAAAATTTTATGAATTTATTTGTGAAAGTGTAGACAGTGGATATTAAAACGTGCTGTGGTGCCCCAAATCGGCCCGTTAGACGTCCTAACTCCCCCTCCCCAAAGCCGTCGGCATACGGACCGTGCATTCGAACACCAGCGTTGAGCGTAACGAGTTCTAATGTCATAGGAAACAGCACGTTGGCAAGTCTTTCAGAACATGCAGAGCGATATTTAGGACGTCTGATATTCTGAACGTGCGTTTGAACGCAGACCGGTGAGATGGAAGAACGCCTCCTACGTCACTCGACGCCATCTCTGTTCAGCACACGGCCAGGAGACGCCATATTGGATACCAGTTGAGGCCCATATGTGTATATGCTGTTTATAAGCACGACCAAATTAAAAATCTTTTGAAAACCCGTCGTCAGCTGCTGTAAGAAAATGCGGGAAACGTCATATTGATGGTTAAAGAATTTATGTAACCTTCGAATTATGAAAATACACTACGGCTGTTTAAGATAACGGCACATTAAGAATCTACCAAAAACACAACTGCATTGATACAATTTGTTACAAATAAGTGTCAGCTAATAACACACAGTATCAACAAATAAAGCCTTCAAGAGATGCTAAGATGCAGCCGTGTATTATTCGTGGTTGATGCAACGTAATGAATAGATGCGACGCATTGTAAATTTACAGCTGATGTCTTGATGGTTTGCATCATACTGGAACACAGTACTTTTTCTTCTACATCTACATTTATACTCCGCAAGCCACCCAATGGTGTGTGGCGGAGGGCTTAAAAACCTTCCCGTTGCCTAGTAGGTTCTGATATATGAAATTCGATGTTACGACACCGGTATGTAAATGTAAGTGTGCCCTTTCTGAGGAGTGAGTTAGTTCGATCGACTATATACAAGTCAGCTCGCACTACTTGCATTAGAACACTTTTGGAGCCGGCCGGAGTGGCCGAGCGGTTCTAGGCGCTACAGTCTGGAACCGCGCGACCGCTACGATCGTATATTCGAATCCTGCCTCGGGCATGGTTATGTGCGATGTCCTTAGGTTAGTTAGGTTTAAGTAATTCTGAGGTCTAGGGGACAGACGACCTCAAAAGTTAAGTCCCATATATCTAAGGGCCATTCTTAAACACTTTTGGACTTCCTTGTTTCGAATTTTGAATTTCACACGTTGTTAAGAATGTGCTGCTGAATAGGAGAAATGTCAAGTAAGAACGACCTGGGCGATTTACGAATTAATGAGAATGATAATTTTTATCTTAAGTGCTGAACTAATGCGAATTTGTATTGTACCGTTTGTGATGCAACTTTTATAAGCCTATGTGAGGGTCTACGGATTGCACGCAGTTGTACGGTACGTAACACGCGCTCGCCAGCCGGCCTATGTGGAATGCTGACAGTCTGCTCGGTCAGTACACGTGCGTCCGACCGCAGTGCGACGCAGGGAGTGAGCAACCGGCCGCCGCCCGCAGCGCGCCGTTTTAACTGGCGTGGCCTCGGGAACGGATACGTCTCTTCTCTTAGCTCACCACGGAGCCTTTCGATACGACCGTAATTAGGATGTCAGGCACAGTGATGGTGGGTACACGTAGCGTCCGTGTTTTATAATCAGCCATTGTTAATAAAACTGTTTAAACTTACTTCTCGGTGTTCACGTATTGCCGTACCTCGAGGACCCACCACTTACAAATCCTGACAAAATATTCGTGTAATCATCACCCGGGGCAACAACACAAACTACCCCCATATACCTATGTCCTTCAAATGGTTCAAATGGCTCTATGCACTATGGGACTTAACGTCTGAGGTCATCAGTCCCCTAGAACTTAGAACTACTTAAACTTAACTAACCTAAGGACATCACATACATCCATGCACGAGGCAAGATTCGAACCTGCTACCGTAGCAGCAGCGCGCTTCCGTACTGAAGCGGCCGGCACCTATGTACTTATTGACTGGACACGGTACTTTGCGTCTTGCCTCGACATGTTCAGGGTTATTGAAGTTTTGGTTTATAAACTGAAGCGTCAAAAGTTATGAGATAGCGATATGTACATTTACGGATGACGACAGTATCACTTACAGAAGGTATAAAAGGGCAGTGCGTTGGCGGAGTTGTCCTTTGTACTCAGGTGATTCATCTGAAAAGATTCCCGATGTGATTACGACCGCAGGACCGGAAAAAACAGACGCCGAACGCGGAATGGTAGTTCGAGGTAGAAAAATGGGACATTCCATTTCGCAAGTATATAGGGTATTCAATACGCAACAATCCGTGGTATCGACACCGCATACCGAGCATTACGTCTGAGAGTGGACAACGAAGTGGCCGGCGACCTTCACTTAACGACCGAGAGTACCAACAGACAAGCAGCACTGCATGATACAACCGCACCAATCAATGTAGAACGTACGAAGAACGTACCCGTTAGGAAAACGCGTCAGAATTTGACGTTAATGGGCTATGACAACAGAAGACCGACGCGGCTGCCCTTGCTAACAGCACGACATCACCTGCAGCGCCTGCGCTGGGCTCGCCACCATTTCGGTACGATATGAAGATGGCATCTCTTCTTTCGGACGTGTCCGAAAGAACAGATGCCATCTTCATATCGTTAAGGCTAACCTTCTTCAGTGCGGATGCACACGAATCGCCTGAACTCTTACGGGACTACGTGGATTGTCTGCCGCGAGTAATGGGTGTAATGGCAGGGGCACTACGAATGTAGTGTGTGGACTCGAAGTTACGGGGTCTCACGGGGAGCGTGCCGGCGATAAGTCCCTGCAGTCGTACTATCCTCTGTGCCCTCGGTTGCTCGGGCAGTCGCACTATCCTCTGTGCCCTCGGTGGCTCAGATGGATAGGGCGTCTGCCATGTAAGCAGGAGTTTCGAATTCGAGTCCTGGTCGGGGCCCACATTTTCAACTATCCCCGTTGATGTATATCAACGCCTATCAGCAGCAGATGGTATTGATTTAATTTTAATATCATATGACGCTAGACGACTGGAAGGCAGAGTCCTGGTCAGGTGAATTCCGATTTCAGTTGGTGAGAGCTGACGATGTGGTTCGAGAGTAGTGCAGACTTCACGAAGCCGTGCACCCAACATGTCAACGAGGCACTGTGCAAGCTGGTAGTGGTTCCATAATGGCGTGGGTTGTCTCTACAAGGATCATTGACTGGAAACGGCTATGTTCAGCTACTCGGAGACCATTTGCAGCCATTCGTGGGCTTCATGTTTCCAAACGACGACAGAATTTTTATGGGTGACAATGCGCCATGTCACCAGCCCACAGTTGTTCACGATCAGTTTGAAGAACATTCTTGACAGTTGAGAGAATGGTTTGGCCACCCCGATCGCCTGCCGTGAATCCCATCGAACGCTTATTGGACATAAACGAAAGTTCCTGCACCGGCAACACTTTCGCAATTATACAGGGTAACCCATTTATCTTGACCACCGTAAATAGCTGTTTGTCCAGATGCAAATTACAAAATGTTTCAAGCAAATGATCTTTAGTCGTCAGGGGGACATCAATCAGCATGACTGCCTTCGTTCCAGCTTTGTTTTTTACAAAGATATGAACAGCGGTATGCCTTTTTTAAATGGCACCCTGTATTTTTTATTCGGTAATTCATGTCCTCTCCTAAAGACCTATTCAAACATGTATCACAGTGTGCCATTCACTGAGACACAACGTTATTAATTACATAACACAACATTGACTTTGACTCCCATGTACCATGTACCAGGAGTAGAACATTCAAAGGCGCTCAAAGTGGTGACCCTGGATACCGATACACTGGTGCACTCGCTGAATGAAACAATTATTTACTCCACTCTACATCTACATACAAGCCGTCGCATGGTGTGTGGTGGAGGGTATCCTGTACCGCTACTAGTCATTTCCTTTTCTGTTCCTATTGCAAATACAGCGAGGGAAAAACGACCGTCTATATGCCTCACAATGCGCTTTAATTTCTCGTATCTTATCTTCGTGGTCCTTACGCGAAACGTAGGTTGATGGTCAGCGTACATCATCGGTTCTCCGAATTTTCACAGCAGTGCCACTCCCATTATCCTTCAGCCGATCTTCAGTATGTTAGTAAGGCCAAATTTTGAACTGGGAACAGGGAGGGTTATGTGTAAAACAAAGGTAAGCCTAAAGACTGCTTTCGGATTAGGCCTTAGCGCTATTCTGACTGGCTACCTGGTGCCTACAAGGCAGTACGAGGAGCAATGTATGATCGTCGAACATGTGAGCAGCACGTTACCAATCCCTTACAGTGCGACTGCGTTTTTATTTAAGCAGCTCCTCATTAGACCTCTTAAGGCCGAATATATCCCGTTCATAAAAATCCGAGGAGGCTTTGGGAATCGAACCTAGGGAATTGCACATCGAAATCAGCAACGCTAATCATTGATTTAGAGAGGCTGTCATTATGTACTGTGTAATGCACAGGATGATGTCGTGACGATATTACGAACTTCCGTGGATAATGGAGAACAGTAAATGTATCACTTTAAGGTGAGCGATCCTTGTCCAGAAACGACTGACTCGAAAGTTATAAGCGAGAATCGTTTTGATGCACTAATGTACACACTGTTTATCAGAGACATACTATCCAGATTCCTGGAACATATCCCACTTGCTATTCATCGAAAGATGTGGTTCCAATATGACGGAGTTCGGTCTCACTTTGCACTGAGGCTTCGTGAACGTCTGGATCAGACATTTCTTGATACGTGGATAGGCGAAGGAGGTCCTGTTTCGTGGCCAGTACGTTCACCTCTTCTCACCTCAATTTATTCTTGTGTAGCCATGTGAAAAGTCCTGTGTACGATACTCCTGTCCAGAATGAAGAGGATCTCCTGGCAACAAATCTCGCTGCTTGCGACAGTCTTCAAATGACACCAAGTATCTTACGACGGGTACAACACAAATTTCTGTGATGGTACCGTGCCTGCATTGACCTTGCGAGACGTCATTTTCAACATCTGTGTATGTAGCAGCTAGTGAAACTTGTGCACTTAAATGGAGTTCATGATTACTGTATCATAGAATTAGTATTTCCAACTGCCTTGCCACTATGGTAACACAGGTTCCCGTCAGATCGCCGAAGTTACGAGCTGTCGAGCTTGGCTAGCACTTCTGTGGTTGACTGTCCGCGTCTGCCAAGTGCTGTTGGTTGGCAAGTGGGGTGCACTCAGCCCCTGTGTGGCCAGCTGAGGAGCTGACTGACTGACAAGTAGCGGCTCCGGTCAGGCAAACTGACAACGGCCGAGAGGGCGGTGTGCTGGCCATGTGCCCCTACACGTCCGCATTCAGTGCCTATCGGCTGAGGGTGACACAGCGTTGGGTCTTCCGAGGCCTGTGTGGATGGAGTGGTAGTAGAAGACTTAGGATTTTCAGTCTCTCTGACATAAAATCAGATGCGCAGTTTCTAGTGCATCAACAGGGGAGATTATCAGAGCGTGTTCTGGAGGATTCAGAGCGAATTCTGTACTTCACAATGAGGGTTTGGAAGTTTGGGCCCTTAGTTTTAGCGCTGCGCCAGGCTCAAGGGAAACTTAGACCTTTCGATACGGTCGTTTATGCTCTACGGTACTTATCTGAGATTGATGCATTTAGCATTCTCCATCATCCCTGAAATTTGTGACGGCATCATGGAATCACCCTATAGAGACATGATAGTGATGTGTGAGAAAATCTCAATGTCGAGGCAATATATTCAGTTCCACGCTTGTACAGGCGAAGCGTAGGAATGAAATAATACACTGAGGTGAGGAACGTTATGGGGTAATGATAGACACATATATAGGTGGCGGTAGCATGGCACAAAGGACGTATAAAAGGGCAGAACACTGGCGGAGCCGTCATTTGTACTCAGGTAATCCATGAGGAAAGGTTTCCGACGTGATTATGGCCGTACGAAGCGAATTAACAGACTTTGGATGCGGAATGGTAGTTGGAGCTAGACGGACGGGACATTCCGTTTCGAAAATCGTTAGGGAATTTAATAGTTCGTGGCTCACAGTGTGAAGAGTGTGCCGAGGATACCAGAGTCCAGGCTTCACCTCTCACCGCGGAAAACGCGGTGGCCGATGGACTTCACTTTAGCGACCGAGAGCAACGGCGTTTGTGCAGAGTTGTCAGTGCTAACAGACAAGCAACGCTGCACGAAATAACTGCATAGAGCCCATCGTCAGTGGAGTATGTAGGATGGCTGTGTGATGGTGGATAAACGAAAATGTAGGAATTTGAGGTAAAGGACACAGGTCTGCAAATGACCAAATAAAAAGTTACAAGAGAAAATCGTTCTGCTACCTCTGACAGTGATACACGTATTGGTGCTTTTGTTGCTGGGAAATTTTCAGAGGTCATACTATGCACCACAACGTGAAAAATATGTCCATTAAAGATGGGCTTTAAAATGCACACCTTCATAGCTATGAGCACTTGTACAGTAAGAGGATGTTGTTTCGCAGTAGCAAAGATGAACAAGCGTTCGTAGCTGCTAAGGTATGAACTTTAGAGCCCATGTTTCTTTACATATTTTGGTCCACACTACCATTTCTCAAAATATGGATAGCAAAGAGATTTCAGTAGAAGTAGTCCACTGTCAGACACATCAGCACGGTTCTCGCATTTCTCGCTTCGGACTTCCGGCTCAGTCGTTTCACCACTAGGGTCGCTTATCTCATAGTGATACATTTACCATTCTCCGTCATCCCCCAGAGGTAATATCATCACGGAACCACCCTGTATAAATGTGTCCTACTGTCAATTGGACACATTTACTGTATCCGTATACAACCTACAGAAGAACCAGTAGATATGCTAAAAAGAGTAGAAGACTGAAAATAGGTGGCAAATCACGACCACATATTTGTAAACAGCTCATGTAAATGTGCGTCTGAGAAACGCTACATAACTCCTAACAGAATATACACATCAAACAAAAGTTTGCATGGCCTCAGTTCCCAGAACTGCTGAAGATAGGTGTTGACTGTGGATATTGTATCACAGACATAGTCCATCTGTTCAGATATGTCACTAAACCCTCCCAAAGATCTAAAAAACCATGCATGAGCAGCGCCTATTAGACGGAGGGAGTCCGACAGCCGATCAGTTCCAGTCATTCCACCAGGAAGGAGGCGCACGGCTCGTGTTGTCTGTAGTTCAACCATGCCTAGACGGTCAATACCGCGGTTCGAAAGCGACCGCATTGTTACTTTGTGCCAGGAAGGGCTTTCAACAAGAGAAATGTCGAGGCATCTCGGAGTGAACCAAAGCGATGTTGTTCGGACATGGAGAGGATACAGAGAGAGACAGGAACTGTCGGTGACATTCCTCACTCAGGCCGCCCGAGGGCTACTACTGCAGTGGATGACCGCTACCTACGGATTGTGGCTCGGAGGAACCCTGACAGCAACGCCACCGTGTTCAATAATGCTTTTCGTGGAGCCACAGGACGTCGTGTTACGACTCAAACAGTGCGCAACTTCACTCCCGACGTCCATGGCGAGGTCAATCTTGGCAACCACGACACCATGCAGTGTGGTACAGATGGGCCCAACAACATACCGAATGGACCGCTCAGGACTGGCATCACGTTCTCTTCACCGATGAGTGACGCATATGCCTTTAACCAGACAATCGTCGGAGACGTGTTTGGAGGCAACACGGTCAGGCTGAATGCCTTAGGCACACTGTCCAGCGAGTGCAGCAAGGTGGAGGTTCCCTACTGTTCTGGGGTGCCATTATGTGGGGCCGACGTACGTCGCTGGTCGTCACGGAAGGCGCCGTAACGGCTGTACGATACGTAAATGCCATCCTCCGACCGATAGTGCAACCACATCGGCAGCATATTGGTGAAGCATTCGTCTTCATGGACGACAATTCGCGCCACCATCGTGCACATCTTGTAAATGACTTACTTCAGGATAACAACATCGCTCGCCTGGAGGGGCCAGCATGTTCTCCGGACATGAACCCTATCTAAGATGCCTGGGATATATGGAAAAGGGCTGTTTATGGACGACGTGACCCATCAGTCACTCTGAGGGATCTACGTCGAATTGCCGTTGAGGAGTGGGACGATCTGGACCAACAGTGCCATGATGAACTTGTGGATACTATGCTACGGCGAATACAGCCGTGCATTAATGCAAGAGGATGTGCTAAAAATGGTTCAAATGGCTCTGAGCACTATGGGACTTAACATCTGAGGTCATCAGCCCCCTAGAACTCAGAACTACTTAAACCTAACCAACCTAAGGATATCACACACATCCATGCCCGAGGCAGGATTCGAACCTGTGACCGGAGCCATCGCGCGGTTCCAGACTGAAGCGCGTAGAACCGCTTGGCCACACTGGCCGGCAAGAGGATGCGCTAGTGGGTATTAGACGTACCGGTGTGTACAGCAATCTGAACCACCACCTAGTCTCCCAGAGTGGCTGCGCGATTTGAGGCGCCATGTCACGGATTGCGCGGTCCTTCCCGCCAGAGGGACCGCATGGGTGTGTGTGTTGTCGTTAGCGTAAGATAGTTTAATTTAGATTAAGTAATGCGTAAGTCTGGAGACCGATGACCTCAACAGTTTGGTCCCCTAGGAATTCAGACACACATCTGAACATTTTTGAACCACCACCTCTGAAGGTGGTACAACATGCAATGTGTGGTTTTCATGAGCAATAAAAAGGACGGACATGACGTTTACGTTGATCTCTATTCCAATTTTCTGTATATGTTCCGGAACTCTCCTTACCGAGGTGATGCAAAAGTTTTTTGTGTGTGGACGTACAGTTAAATAATTTAGTTCCTTTTATATGCCATTGATGATAGCTAGCATGGATAAGCAAATTATGTCAGGTTAGAAACAAAACAGGCATTCAGTTGTGCAGGATGGAATTTTTCTTGCCCACGTGGAAGACGTAGTACGGGTGTTCCGCAGGAGAAAGGGATTCGCCTGTAGCGGCCGTTCCGCCTTAGCGACTCGGCTGCCGTCGGCTCGGAGCGCAAAACACTTTATCAGGGGCGCCGCCTTCTCCAGATCGCAGAATTACGTTCCGCAGTCCGCGCCGGTGCTGCTCTGTAATCCAATTTCCAGCGACGCGATCCCACCGGCCAACACTTTACTGCAGCTGGGGGGAGCGAAGCGTCTGCAAATATCACCGATCCCATTTAGCAGATACGGGAAAGCTGTAGACAAAACTTCCGCTTTTGTGACGCAGTCTTTGCAGTGTCAGTGGATTGTAATTCCATCAGACGATCCTTATTTTCAAAACACGTCGCCAAGGCATTCCATCCTTTCTGGATTGTACGAAAATACGGAACTCATCAAGATAATCAAAACTTAATCTAGTTCCTTTAAAGAGATTAGAATCTACGTGATCGATTCCTAACATCGGAAACTGTTCTGATAAAAGTGTTCTACACAGGGTATTTAAAAGTACTCCTACGAATATTGGGGACATCTACATCTACATCTACATGATTACTCTTCAATTCACATTTAAGTGCTTGGCAAAGGGTTCATCGAACCACAATCATACTATCTCTCTACCATTCCACTCCCTAACAGCGCGCGGGAAAAACGAACACCTAAATCTTTCTGTTCGAGCTCTGATTTCTCTTATTTTATTTTGATGACCATTCCTACCTATGTAGGCAGGGCTTAACAAAATATTTTCGCACTCGGAAGACAAAGTTGGTGACTGAAGTTTCGTAAATAGATCTCGCCGCGACGAAAAACGTCTTTGCTTTAATGACTTCCATCCCAACTCGCGTATCATATCTGCCACACTCTCTCCCCTATTACGTGATAATACAAAAACGAGCTGCCCTTTTTTGCACCCTTTCGATGTCCTCCGTCAATCCCACCTGGTAAGGACCCCACACCGCGCAGCAATATTCTAACAGAGGACGAACGAGTGTAGTGTAAGCTGTCTCTTTAGTGGACTTGTTGCATCTTCTAAGTGTCCTGCCAATGAAACGCAACCTTTGGCTCGCCTTCCCCACAATATTATCTATGTGGTCTTTCCAACTGAAGTTGTTCGTAATTTTAACACCCAGGTACTTAGTTGAATTGACAGCCTTGAGAATTGTACTATTTATCGAGTAATCGAATTCCAACAGATTTCTTTTGGAACTCATGTGGATCACCTCACACTTTTCGTTATTTAGCGTCAACTGCCACCTGCCACACCATACAGCAATCTTTTCTAAATCGCTTTGCAACTGATACTGGTCTTCGGATGACCTTACTAGACGGTAAATTACAGCATCATCTGCGAACAACCTAAGAGAACTGCTCAGATTGTCACCCAGGTCATTTATAAAGATCAGGAACAGCAGAGGTCCCAGGACGCTTCCCTGTGGATACCTGATATCACTTCAGTTTTACTCGATGATTTGCCGTCTATTACTACGAACTGCGACCTTCCTGACAGGAAATCACGAATCCAGTCGCACAACTGAGACGATACCCCAAAGGCCTGCAGCTTGATTAGAAGTCGCTTGTAAAGAACCGCGTCAAAAGCTTTTCGGAAATCTAGAAATACGCAAACAACTTGAGATCCCCTGTCGATAGCGGCCATTACTTCGTGCGAATAAAGAGCTAGATGCGTTGCACAAGAACGATGTTTTCTGAAACCATGCTGATTACGTATCAATAGATCGTTCCCTTCGAGGTGATTCATAATGTTTGAATACAGTATATGCTCCAAAACCCTACTGAAAACCGATGTCAATGATATAGGTCTGTAGTTCGATGGATTACTCCTACTACCCTTCTTAAACACTGGTGCGACCTGTGCAATTTTCCATTCTGTAGGTACAGATCTATCGGTGAGCGAGCGGTTATATATGATTGCTAAGAAGGGAGCTATTGTATCAGCGAAATCTGAAAGGAACCTAATCGGTATACAATCTGGACCTGAAGACTTGCCCGTATCAAGCGATTTGAGTTGCTTCGCAACCCCTAAGGTATCAACTTCTAAGAAACTCATGCTATCAGCTGTTCGTGTTTCAAATTCTGGAATATTCCATTCGTCTTCCCTGGTGAAGGAATTTCGGAAAACTGCGTTCAGTAACTCCGCCTTAGCGGCACAGTCGTCGTAAACAGTACCATCGGCACTGCGCAGCGGAAGTATTGACTGCGTCTTGCCGCTTGTGTACTTTACATACGACCAGAATTTCTTCGGATTTTCTACCAAATTTCGAGACAATGTTTCGTTGTGGAACCTATTAAAGGCATTTCGCATTGAAGTCCGTGCCAAATTTCGCGCGCCTGTAAATTTTAGCCAATCTTCGGGATTTCGCGTTCTTCTGAACTTCGCATGCTTTTTCTGTTGCCTCTGCAACAGCGTTCGGACCTGTTTTGTGTACCATGGGGGATCAGTTCCATCTCTTACCAATTTGTGAGGTATGAATCTCTCAATTGCTGTTGCTGCTGTATCTTTGCAAATGTAGACGAGATGTGGCTCAAATTCACAGTCTTTTCGGAAGGAATGGGGATTGTATCTTAGGAAGGCTTCTAGTGACACTTTTACCGCTTTTTTGAATAAAAATATTTTGCGTTTGTTTCTGGTGGATTTGGAAGAAACGGTATTGAGCCCAGCTACAACGACCTTGTGATCATTAATCCCTGTATCAGTCATGATGCTCTCTATTAGCTCTGGATTGTTTGTGGCTAAGAGGTCAAGTGTGTTTTCGAAACCATTTACAATTCCCGTGGGTTCGTGGACTAACTGCTCGAAAAAATTTTCGGAGATAGCATTTAGGACAATCTCGGAAGATGTTTTCTGCCTACCACCGGTTTTGAACAAGTATTTTTGCCAACATATCGAGGGAAGGTTGAAGTCCCCACCAACTATATCCGTATGAGTGGGGTATTTATTTGTTACGAGCCTCAAATTTTCTCTGAACTGTTCAGCAACTATATCATCTGAGTCTGGGGGTTGGTAGAAGGAGCCAATTATTAACTTAGTTCGGCTGTTAAGTATAACCTCCACCCAACCCAGTTTCCTTGCACCAAGCAAAGAAAAAATGTTCACATAAACATAGGTGGAAAATCTTTCATTTTCGAGTTATTAATGAAATTTGACGTTCATGAGCTAACCAGCCAAAACTCAAGAACTTCTCTTGTGTATTCACATGTTTCACTCATTGTATCCCAGAGAACTGAAAGACCTAACTCGAAGAAAGGCCCCGTTCGTTGACATGTCGTCACAACTACTGATAGCCTTGGGAGATGCAACCAGAACGAAACTCTTCCATCTGGTGTGCAAGATGTGTGAGAAAGGGGAAATACCCTCGCACTTCAAGAAGAATATATCAATTCAAATTCCAAAGAAAGCGGGTGCTGACAGGTGCGGATCTTACCGAACTATGAGTCTAATAAGATATGGTTGTAAAATACTAACGCGAATTCTTAACGGGAGAATGGAAAAACTGGTAGAAGCAGATCTTGGGGAAGATCAGTTTGGATTTCGGAGATATGTAGTTACACGAGAGGCAATAATAACCCCACGACGTCTCATAGATAATAGGTTAAGAAAAAGCAAAGAAAGCTACGGTTACAGCATTTGCAGACCTAGCAAAAGCTGTTGACAGTGTTGACTGGAGTACTCTGAAATTCTGCAGATGATGTTGTTGTTGTGGTCTTCAGTCCAGAGATTGGTTTGATGCAGCTCTCCATGCTACTCTATCCTGTGCAGGCTTCTTCATCTCCCAGTACCTACTATAACCTACATCCTTCTGAATCTGCTTAGCGTATTCATCTCTTGGTCTCTCTCTACGATGTTTACCCTCCTCGCTGCCCTCCAATACTAAACTGGTGATCCCTTGATGCCTCATACCATGTTCTACCAACCAATCTCTTCTTCTAGTCTAGTTGAGCCACAAAATCCTCTTCCCCAAAATCTATTCAGTGCCTCCTCATTAGTTATGTGATCTATCCAACTAATCATCAGCACTCTTTTGTAGCACCACATACCGAAGGCTTCTATTCCCTTCTTGTCTGAACAATTTATCGTCCACGTTTCACTTCCATACATGGCTACACTCCATACCAACACTTTCAGAAACGACTTCCTGACACTTAAATCTGTAATCGATGTTAACAAATTTCTCTTCTTCAGAAACGCTTTCCTTGCTACTGCCAGTCTACATTTTATATCCTTTATACTTCGACCATCATCAGTTATTTTGCTCCCCAAATAACAAAACTCATTTACTACTTTAAGCGTCTCGTTTCCTAATCTAATTCCCGCAGCATCATCCGATTTAATTCGACTACATTCCATTATCCTCGTTTTGCTTTTGTTGATATTCATCTTATATCCTCCTTTCAAGAGTCTGTCCATTCCTTTCAGGTGCTCTTACTGGTTCTTTGCTGTCTCTGCCGGCCGAAGTGGCCGTGCGGGTCTAGGCGCTACAGTCTGGAACCGCGTGACCGCTACGGTTGCAGGTTCGAATCCTGCCTCGGGCATGGACGTGTGTGATGTCCTTAGGTTAGTTAGGTTTAAGTAGTTCTAAGTTCTAGGGGACTGATGACCACAGCAGTCAAGTTCCATAGTGCTCAGAGCCATTTGCACCATTTTTTTGCTGTCTCTCACAGAATTACAATGTCATCGGCGAACCTCAAAGTTTTTATTTCTTCTCCATGGATGTTAATCCCTACTCCGAATTTTTCTTTTGTTTCCTTTACTGCTTGCTCACTACACAGATTGAATAACATCGGGGATAAGCTACAACCCTGTCTCATTCCCTTCCCAACCACTGCTTCCCTTTTATGCCACTCAACTTTTATAACTGCCATCTGATTTCTGTACAAATTGTAAATAGCCTTTCGCTCCCTGTATTTTACCCCTGCCACCTTCAGAATTTGAAAGAGAGTATTCCAGTCAACGATGTCAAAAGCTATCTCTAAGTCTACAAATGCTAGAAAAGTAGGTTTGGCTTTCCTTAATCTACTCTCTAAGATAAGTCGTAGGCTCAGTATTGTCTCATGTGTTCCAATATTTCTGCGGAATCCAAACTGATCTTCCCCGAGGTCGGCTTCTACCAGTCTTTCCATTGGTCTGTAAAGAATTCGTGTTAGTATTTTGCAGCCGTGGCTGATTAAAGTGATATTTCGGTAATTTTCACATCTGTCCACCCCTGCTTTCTTTGGGATTGGAATTGTTATATTCTTCTTGAAATCTGAGGGTATTTCGCCTGTCTCATACATCTTGCTCACTAGATGGTAGAGTTTTGTTAGCCCTGGCTCTCCCAAGCCTGTCAGTAGTTCTAATGGAATGTTGCCTACTCCCAGGGCCTTGTTTCGACTTAGGTCTTTCAGTGTCAAACTCTTCACGCAGTATCATATCTCCTATTTCATCTTCATCTACATTCTCTTCCATTTCTATAATATTGCCCTCAAGAACATCGCCCTCCTATAGACCCTCTATATACTCCTTGCACCTTTCTGCTTTCCCTTCTTTGCTTGGAACTGGGTTTCCATCAGAGTTCTTGATATTCATGCAAGTGGTTCTCTTTTCTCCAAAACTCTTTTTAATTTTCCTGTAGGCAGTATCTATCTTACCCCTAGTGATATACGCCTCTACATCCTTACATTTGTCCTCTAGCTGTCCCTGCTTAGCCATTTTGCACTTCCTGTCGATATCGTTTTTGAGACGTTTGTATTCCTTTTTGCCTGCTTCATTCACTGCTTTTTTGTATTTTCTCATTTCATCAATTAAATTCAATATCTCTTCTGTTACCCAAGTATTGCTACTAGTCCTCGTCTTTTTACCTACTTGATCCTCTGCTGCCTTCACTACTTCATCCCTCAAAGCTACCCTTTCTTCTCCTACTGTATTTCTTTCCCCCATTCCTGTCAATTGTTCCCTTATGCTCTCCCTGAAACTCTGTACAACCTCTGGTTTAGTCAGTTTATCCAGGTCCCATCTCCATAAATTCCCACCTTTTTGCAGTTTCTTCAGTTTTAATCTACAGTTCATAAACAATACATTGTGGTCAGAGTCCACATCTGCCCCTGGAAATGTCTTACAATTTAAAACCTGGTTCCTAAATCTCTGTCTTACCATTACATAATCTATCTGATACCTGTCAGTATCTCCAGGCTTCTTCAATGTACACAACCTTCTTTCATGATTCTTGAACCAAGTGTTAGCTATGATTAAGTTACGCTCTGTGCATAATTCTACCAGGTGGCGTCCTCTTTCATTCCTTACCCTCATTCCATAGGCACCTACTACGTTTCATTCTCTTCCTTTTCCTACTATCGACTTCCAGTCACCGATGACTATTAAATTTTCGTCTCCCTTCACTATCTGAATAATTTCTTTTATCTAATCATATATTTCATCAATCTCCTCGTCAGCTGCAGAGCCAGTTGGCATATAACCTTGTACTACTGTGGTAGGCGTGGGCTTCGTGTCTATCTCGGCCACAATAATGCGTTCACTATGCTGTTTCTAGTAGCTTACCCGCATTCCTATTTTTTAATTCATTATTAAACCTACTCCTGCATGACCCCTACTTGATTTTGAATTTATAGCCCTGTATTCACCTGACCAGAAGCCTTGTTCCTCCTGCCACTGAACTTCACTAATTCCCACTATATCTCACTTTAACCTATCCATTTCCCTTTTTAAATTTTCTAACCTACCTGTCCGATTAAGCGATCTGGCATTCCACGCTCCGATCCGTAGAACGCCAGTTTTCTTTCTCCTGATAACAACGTCCTCATGACTAGTCCCCGACCAGAGATCCGAATGGGGGACTATTTTACCTCCGGAATATTTTACCGAAGAGGACACCATCATCATTTAACCATAAAGCTGCATGCCCTCGGGAAAAATTACGGCTGTGGTTTCCCCTTGCTTTCAGCCGTTCGCAGTACCAGCACAGTAAGGCCGTTTTGGTTAGTGTTACAAGGCCAGATCAGTCAATCATCCAGACTGTTGCACCTGCAATTACTGAAAAGGCTGCTTCCCCTCTTCAGGAACCACACGTTTGTTTGGCCTCTCAACAGACACCTCTACGTTGTGGTTGCACCTACGGCACGATATCTGCATCGTTGAGGCACGGAAGCCTCCCCACTAACGGCAAGGGCCATGGTTCATGTTTCATATCGTTCCTCTATTATTATGTCGTAGAAATCGCTGGCAGATCTTCAATCATTCTAAAGTAAATGAAGTATTGTATTTCGTTCTTGTGTCACTTCACAATAGTATTTCCAGACTACAGATGTAGTCAAGAATTGGAACCTGCGTTGTTCTTAGCCCCAGTTACATTCGCTGCCCGTTGGGCCACAGAGCCCATGCTTGTTGTCATACCTGTGCTGAGTATCTTGTAAAGCGGAAATGAGCTCTAAGATTTACCAAGAATAATTTTATTGTGCTTTGAGTCGTATTTCATGACTGATAGTCGCAGTCTAGTTGTAATATACTGATCGATTTGCAAAAGTTCCGCAGTTCCTTAGCTTTGAACATTTTTAATGACGTTGCAGGGTGCAGGCAAAAGAATGTCCGTCTTGCACATATCACCGCTCTAAATGAGTAGAGCATAAACACGTCAAATTTTATAAGTTTTACACTATCAGCGTTCACGAAATTTCTTTGTATTGTTACTTAAAATTTGAAAATGCATTTTACTTCACTTAATAGCTAAATTATTTGCAGAAAAAGTACGTAAAAAGCGGGTAACTACGGCAACATTCCTGTAACACACCCGTAGCTTCGTCTTAGTTCTGGTCTGTGGCGTCACCAGAGCGTCATCCAATAACAGTGTGTTTTCGATCACGTGACGGAATCTTGATATTTAATTATTTTTAATCTTTGATTACGTAAAATAGAGATGTTTTGTGAGAATATTGACTGTAAATGCGACTTGCATGTTATAACAACTCCGAATAACGACACGAACCATATTTTTAACATAGGAATACAACCTGTTGTAAGCTTTTATTAATAACTCGAAAATGAAGGCTTTTCAGAAACACGTTTATATAATCTTTTTCTCTTGCTTTACTGTGAGGAACCTGTCCCCCAATTTTGTGAAATTATTTTTGAAGCACGCTATATTTTGATACTTCCTAGTAGATTAAAAAGTTTCATAGCTAGGATATGAGGTACTGCTGGAAGTACAGCTGTGAGGACCAGTCGAGAGTCGTGCTTGGGCAGCTCGCTCGGTTTGCCTGCACGGGAGCTCAGCGTGTTGCGCCAGAGGGCTGGCTGGCTACACGCGTTAATAAAAAAATGAAGTGTTCAACAATCAACTTGGACAGATGTAATGTGACATCCGCCCTGACCAACTGTTGTGGGAAAAAAAACGAGAGAAAAACAAAACAAAAAAAATGAGGGTGAGGCACTTGCCCGGAAACGGCAAAGGTCCGGAGTTCGAGTCTCGTTCCGGCACACAGCGTTAATCTGCCAGGAAGTTTCATATCAGCTCACATTCCTCTGCAGAGTGAAAATTTCATTCGGGGCTCTGTATTGTGTTTCATCATACATTTGCATCTACACCTACGATGTGCTACAATTGCAGTTTTGCTTTAAAGATAGATATTGATTCAAAAGACTACCTTATGGGGAAAAGTAACAGCATCTACAGCCACAAGAGCTGCATATTTCTCTCCTGTATTGTGCCAGTTGGTCGATGATGTGACCTGAGCGAAGGTAGAATGGAGCCATAAGGTTTCTATGAATCGACAGAGTTCACAGGGGATAGCATCGACAAGTACAGAGTCAGCTCGACGGAGAGAAGCTTGTACAACGCAACGCCTTCTGTACCAAGTGAAGGCTCTAACTTTAATACTTTTCGTTTGAAGTATTGGAGAAGTCGAGAGACGCCTTTCTTTGGATGCGGTGGAAAAGGCTAGACAGGAAATTTGTTGTGGGCTTATAAAAATTTATCTGATACGAGGCAACATAACCTCAGCAGAAAAATGCTGCACTGCGAGTAATGTGGAGGTTCTGTTAACTCCCAGCATTTATGTCGATAAGATGTACGGTTCCTTTTAGTAACTCTATCGGACGGTCAAGTAGGATGACGCACGACGCATGGAACGGAAAACTCTCCCGCTATCCTGGGTTCTCCTTGTTCCCTCGGTCAATTACCAAGAGACAGAACAGGCGGTAGGAGTCCACACTGTCCATACAACCGTTAATGAAGTTGTCAAGAGGCTCTAATTTGACATCCAGCAGAGAGCGTGAAATCTGTGAGTAAAGAAATACGTGGAAAACATAGCAAGAAGAAGGAACAGGATGGCGGGACACGTGTTAAGACATAAGGGACTATCGTCCATTGTACTCGAGGGGTAGATGCAGACTGGAATACATCAAGTAGCTGAGGACGTAGGTAGCAAGTGCTACTCTGACATGAGGAGGTTGGCGCCGAAGAGGAATTCATGGTGGGCCGCATCAAACCAGCCAGAAGATAGATTGTTGAGGAAGAAAGTAACTAACAGTGGTAGGGGAAGGGCGGCCATAACGGCCATTTGATTCTGAAAGTCCGTACGGAGCTTGTGTCGTACGGAAACTGCATAAATGTGTGACGCGAAACTCCCCTTTTAGTTCCACACAGTCATTTGAAGGCGAAGGCTTTAAACGTTCAACATACATTCGCTCGAGACGTAAATGACTAGATGTGGCAGACGCCATATTTCTTTGGCACACTTATCTGTTTTATACTGCAACTTACAGTAACGGCTTGTGTGAGAAAGTCTTTTCTGAAAGTATTTGTATGGAGTGTAGCCATGTATGGAACTGATACATGGACGATAAATAGTTTGGACATGAAGAGAATAGAAGCTTTCGAAATGTGGTGCTACAGGAGAATGCTGAAGATTAGATGGGTAGATCACATAACTAATGAGGAAGTATTGAATAGGATTGGGGAGAAGAGACGTTTGTGGCACAACTTGACCAGAAGAAGGGATCGGTTGGTAGGACATGTTCTGAGGCATCAAGGGATCACCAATTTAGTATTGGAGGGCAGCGTGGAGGGTAAAAATCGTAGAGGGAGGCCAAGAGATGAATACACTAAGCAGATTCAGAAGGATGTAGGTTGCAGTGGGTACTGGGAGATGAAGTACCTTGCACAGGATAGAGTAGCATGGAGAGCTGCATCAAACCAGTCTCAGGACTGAAGACCACAACAACAACAACAGTAACGGCACATTGAAGATTTGTCACAAACACGTCACCCCTGTCATCAGCAATTTAAGCCTTCAAGAGACCCTGTGATACCCAAGACTTCCTTCTTTCTTTAGCTTGGGTCCCATCCCGCAGTTTTCTCAGGGTCGGCATGGTTACAATCGGATTTGGCCTGGCTAATTTGAAGGGGTTGCTGACCCCACCCTGTACCCGAGGCGACGCAATCAGTGTACCCCAGCTGTCTGCATCTAGTGTAAATCATGAAATGGTGTGAATGTGTTTCAAATGTCTATGAGTCGTGTAACTGAGGCGGGACCAGCCCGGTATTCAACTAGTGGGATGTGGAAAAAGGCCTAAAAACCACATCCAGGCTGGCCAGCACACAGTGTAATGCTATTGTAAATATAATACTGCCAATCATCTGTATGTTTTAAAATTTTTTTTCTTCCATAATCATTTTGAAAAATGAAGAAAATACTATAACGAAAGTAAGCTTTTGTTAAGTGTAGTTTATCTTTTCAAAATAACCTCTTTGACGTAGGTGGAATAAATGTATTAAAACATATTTTGTAAATAATTATGTAATATTTCAAGTACAACTGTAATTAATTATGTCAATTTTATGAACAAGGCCCCGGGAGTAGACAACATTCCATCAGAACTACTGACAGCCTCGGGAGAGCCAGTCCTGACAAAACTCTACCAACTGGTGAGCAAATTGTATGAGACAGGCGAAATACCCTCAGACTTCAAGAAGAATATAATAATTCCAATCCCAAAGAAAGCAGGTGTTGACAGATGTGAAAATTACCGAACTATCAATTTAATAAGCCACGGCTGCAAAATACTAACACGAATTCTTTACAGACGAATGGAAAATCTGGAAGAAGCCGACCTTGGAGATGATCAGTATGGATTCCGTAGAAATATGGGAACACGTGAGGCAATACTGACCCTACGACTTATTTTAGAAGCTAGATTAAGAAAAGGCAAACCTACGTTTCTAGCATTTGTAGACTTAGAGAAAGCTTTTGACAATGTTGACTGGAATACTCTCTTTCAAATTCTGAAGGTGGCAGGGTAAAATACAGGGAGCGAAAGGCTATTTACAATTTGTACAGAAACCAGATGGCAGTTATAAGAGTCGAGGGACATGAAAGGGAAGCAGTGGTTGGGAAGGGAGTGAGATAGTGTTGTAGCCTGTCCCCAATGTTGTTCAATCTGTATATTGAGCAAGCGGTAAAGGAAACAAAAGAAAAGTTCGGAGTAGGTATTAAAATCCATGGAGAACAAATAAAAACATTGAGGTTCGCCGATGACATTGTAATTCTGTCAGAGACAGCAAAGGACTTGGAAGGGCAGTTGAACGGAATGGATAGTGTCTTGAAAGGAGGATATAAGATGAACATCAACAAAAGCAAAACAGGGGTAATGGAATGTTGTCGAATTAAATCGGGTGATGCTGAGGGAATTAGATTAGAAAATGAGACACTTAAAGTAGTAAAGGAGTTTTGCTATTTGGGGAGCAAAATAATTGATGATGGTCGAAGTAGAGAGGATATAAAATGTAGACTGGCAATGGCTAGGAAAGCGTTTCTGAAGAAGAGAAATTTGTTAACATCGAGTATAGATTTAAGTGTCAGGAAGTCGTTTCTGAAAGTATATGTATGGAGTGTAGCCATGTATGGAAGTGAAACATGGACGATAACGAGTTTGGACAAGAAGAGAATAGAAGCTTTCGAAATGTGGTGCTACAGAAGAATGCTGAAGATTAGCTGGGTAGATCACATAACTAACGAGGAGGTACTGAATAGGATTGGGGAGAAGAGGAGTTTGTAGCACAACTTGACTAGAAGAAGGGATCGGTTGGTAGGACATGTTCTGAGGCATCAAGGGATCACCAATTTAGTATTGGAGGGCAGTGAGGGGGGGCGGGGGGTAAAATTCGTAGAGGGAGACCAAGGGATGAATACACTAAGCAGATTCAGAGGGATGTAGGCTGCAGTACGTACTGGGAGATGAAGAAGCTTGCACAAGATAGAGAAGCGTGGAGAGCTGCGTCAAACCAGTCTCAGGACCGAAGACCACAACAACAACATGCATTGTCGCCACCAAGAGGAAGACAGAGCTATGTACATCAAGAGCCGTACCTGCGCAATGTTACTACGCAGCACCGCCTCACGCCACCTTCGATATCAGTAACATGCAAAGTACTTTATTTAGAAGTGTATCACAGGATGAACCATCCTTCTTCAATCAGTGGAATGTAAGTGTTCAATGTACCTTTGTGTTTAACCGTAATTTTCCTATTTCGTTTGCCTCAGTAGGGTCCTTACCTAAATGAATTTATTCCGAGTATCCTATTATTCAAATAGTAAATTACTCGCAATAGTATTGTTTTGGCAGTAACTTCTGAAAATCATTATTAAATACCAAAGTTTGCACGTATCAGCTTAAGGGCCACCGCTTTGCGTGACCATGAGGATAAGTTTTCAATAGTATTTCTGAAAGTAAGGTAACATAATTGTTTAACTGCAACAGTATTAACAGTAATTGTTCGTGTTGCTTCTCCTTGTCAAAGAAAGCCGGACAAATATTGGTGTTAGTAAAACGTTAACAAATAACAGTCCTAGGTAAATGAAATTTAGTCGTGTTAAATAATAGTTTTGGTCATATGACTGATAGCTATAAGTTTAATATTTTTTTGTATCCTTGTTGAGACATATGTGTGTGTCCTTTAAATAATTACTGGAGTATAGTGATAAATTCCATAAGTAACAGAAAGTGGGATTAATAGTACTCACTGCCAAGTGACCGTGGTAAGTGAAAGTAGTTATTTATTCGGTGTCGAAAGTTGACTTCATCTTTTTGTGCAGAGACTGTGCCCGATTTGGGTTGGCGGCCGTTTTATTAAGCGAAACAGTTTATTGTTATAACAGACTTTGGCTGATAAAAGGTTTCCAAAAGCAATTATTCCCGCTGCTTTTCCCCCAGGCTGTATGATTCGGAGAAAAATAGTTCGATACTTTACCATTGGGTTGAACACGGTTAAAATCTCTATCCGAGAGTCAATGGTTTGGAGTGTTAGTGGTGGGTAATTTTGTGGTGGTGTTCCGGCCGCTACTTACTGCACAGTTCTGACATTCCGAATCGCGGGTCTTCCGTCTTTACGGTGGTAGAAACTAAACGTTCTGGTACCGTACTGACGAGAACGCGAAAGTAACGTTGCAACCGGCCCTCGTCGTTAATCCGCCGGGCGGATTCGATCCTGGGACTATGCGCCTGCCCGAGTCCAGGAAGCAGCGTATTAGTGCTCTCGGCTAACCTGCCGGGTCCCTGTGATACCCAAGACAAAAGGCCGAAATTACATAACTACGGTGTAGCGTAAGGGCTGAAGGCAGTAGGCCCTCCTGTGTGCTAAATTTTTTTTCTTTTGTTTGTTTTTTCTTTCATGTTAGCACTGATAATACATTCTGGGATTTTCCTATCAATGTAACACATCTACATCAACATGGCTACTCTGCAAATTACCTTCAGTGCCTGGCAGAGGGTTCATCGAACCACCTTTACAATAATTCTCTATTATTCCACTTTCAAGCAGCGCGTGGAAAAAAGGAACACCTATATCTTTCAGTGCGAGCTCTACTTTCCCTTATATCATTATGATGGTCGTTTCTTCCTATGTAGCTCGGCATCAACAAAATGTTTTGGCATTCGGAGGAGAAAGCTGGGGACTGTCATTTCGTGAGAAGATACCGCAGCAACGAGAAACGCCTTTCTTTTACTGATGTCCACCTCAAATTCTGTATCATGTCCGTTACACTTTCTCCCCCATTTCTCGATAATAAAAAACGAGTTGTCCTCCTTTGAACTCTCTCTATGTACTCTGGTAATCCTATCGGGTAAGGATCTCACACCGAGCAGCAATACTCCACAAAAGGACACCAGTAATTGAAGTTAACATAACGAGGTGGTAGTATGGTAAAAACAGAATGTCGAATGAGGTATGGCATTAACCCGAGCCATGTACGGCTCAGCTCCCTAGCACACTTTCCGCTGGTAGGCACTCCGTGGAGCACTATTTTCTGACTAAATATTATATTTAGAGTGGCATACATACTTTCGCCAATCCTGAGATGTTCTTATAATTTCATGAGGTCGAAAATGCTGTTCACACACCTACAATCAATAATCCACATCGCAATAATGCAGGAGCGATTAACATCATCTAAATAATGAGGAACTAAACTACAACAGCTCTTTTTTACAAACTTTCATTTTTGTGAATTCTGAGTATTACATTTTATAATTATTTCTAGTAGATACTTGTGAACTGTTAGCCGAGTTATCATACCAATCTCGGCGTCCGGCCATTTACATTACGCCACCTGATCTTCCCCAAGCCATGATGTTCAATAACCAGGGTTGTTACCCTGAAATAGGGAAATACAGCCATGTCTCAGATAACCTACTAGCAAGATGGAAACATTACTCGTTTTGCCTTCCTTTGAATTGAGATTCGAGAACCTTGCTGTAAGTCTACTGAACCACTAATACAGTACCTGCTAAACACTTTGCCTCGTTAAATCTCTACGAGCAGCTCTGCTGGTATAGAAATAACCTCCACACATGTAGTGCTCTAAATAAGGAAAAAATAAAATAAAATAAAACGAACTTCACTAAACATGTCACGTGAAACACGCCAAAGCACATGTCGATTCGCTTTTGTTCCATATCAGACCTGCTTTCTCGGATTGCTAGACAATATTCAAACAAATAGTGTTAATGAGTTTTATTCCAAAAGGATCAAATACAATAATTAACTCTGTGTTGCAAGCAAAGGGCGACAGACAAAATAAGAAATCTCTTCAGTATAACAATTCCTAAGGCCGAATTACATAGATTGTACAAGCAAAGTAACTAGTGTCGATGCTGCTGTAGAACTCGCTAATCTTGAAACTACTCTTCGACTGGGGCGCGACCAGTCGGGCACGGCGCTTACGTTCTCTTCACATAGAGGCCGCTGCTGTAGCGTTGTCGTCCTGGGGAGGCGTCAGTCAGCGTACGATTGGCCGATGTCTTCTCACAACCCTCTATTTTGTATTGTTCCACACTGGCGTGCCGGCGATCGACTTTATGCCGTAACATTACACGCATAACCGTCCGCCCCCGTTAGCTGAGTGGTCAGAGATGCGGAATGCCACGCCAAGTGGCTGGGTTCGATTCGCGGCTGGGGGAGGAGATTTTCTCCGACCAGGGACTGGGTGTTGCGTTGACATCATCATTTCATCCCCATCTCCGACGCGCAAGTTGCCCAATGTGATATCGAATGCAATAAGTACTTTTCCTCGGCGGCTGAACTTCCCCGAGTGGGGGACTCCCAGTCCACAATGCCGTACACTCATTTCATTTCCACATGCGTAACCCAATAAGAAATTAGCGTTTAGTGTCCTGCAACTCTTATGATTTCAACGAGTACTGAATCGTTGCGAACCCATAGAGGTTAATTCCTTATACATAGTTTATCTTGAGCAGTGGACGCTCTTCATGCTTAGTGTTCAGTTCTCCCATTGAAAGATTTAAGACATGTTAATAATGATAATGATAACAACACAATACTGCCAAAACAGTGAGTGTAGATATAAGATTGTGCTTCACGTTGTTAACTTCATACTACAGTATAATCATAGAGGAATCTTTCTTATTTTGCTGATAGTTAAACTTTGCTTTGGGATAGCCCATTTGCATGTTTTATAGTTATTGTTCTTCATTTGGAAATGAAAAAACTTGTAGTTTTCGATCCTGTTCCATAATTTCCTTTACATTTACTGACACAAATTTGAAATATGCTTCACGCAAATAACATTAAAAATTGTGCGACATTCACGTATTCCTAAGCTCAGCCCAACGTTACAAAACACTAGTCGTTTTCTGTTGTTATAACTACTCTAGGTACGCCCTTCATGTTGTTCGCAGGCAGCGCACAGACCTTCTTAATATAAGTGGCGTTGCAGGACACCCGTAATATGGACTCTTTGTCCCGACCAGAACTTCCATGTCTTTGTTCCGTGGTAGCAGTGTCCAGTGTCCACTGTGACCAGGAAGTGTGATCGTTCGGTTTTTCATGGCTGTGACGTGTATGCCCGGCGACATGGATACTGCACAGATACAACAGTTCCTGTACGCTATACTGACTCATAGACATAGGTAAAATTAAACTTCACATGATCTCTGGGTTTATTCTTTACCAGACCCCAGCAGTTTCGACATCTTAGAGAGTTTATAACTGACACGTATGTTATTTCATATGGACGTCCACAATATATAAGTAACCTTTCGACTGGTTTTTTTTGTATGCTAAATGTTAATACTTTGTATATGTATCGACATGTATACATTGTTTAAACAGTGGAAAATCCTGGATGGAATGTAATTCTTTTATGTAAAGGGCAGTTGCTACTCGCCATCAGTGGAAATGCTGAGTCACGTATAGGCACAAGAAAAAGAGAGTCAGAAACTGAGCTTTCGACCAACAAGCCCTTCGTCAAAAACAACACACACACACACACACACACACACACACACTCACACACACACACCGCCAAGGAGTGTGGTAATGTGTGTGTGTGTTTTGCGTTATCCGCGCGCGCGCGCTTGTGTGTGTGTGTGTGTGTGTGTGTGTGTGTGTGTGTTTGTGTGTGTTCTGCTCTATTTTCGACGAAGGCCTTGTTGATCGAAAGTTCACTTTCCAGTATTTTTGTTGTGCCTATATGCGACTCAGCTTCTCCGCTATATGGTGAGTAGCAATTATCCTCTCCACCCGCTATATGGCGAGTAGCAACTATCCTTTTCATAACATTGTATACATCGTTTGATTGTGCTGTATACCGGACGCCACTGATGATGTACTCTGGCCCGAATGGCGGTCCAACAGTTAAATAATTTTCTTTCTGCTCGTCGTGTAGAGCAAAATGACTTTTAACAAATACTTACAAGCTGCAGAACACAAAGCACACGAGATTTCGCAATAAAAAAGAATTAATAAGTCGACTCAACACTTGAAAGCAAGCCAACATGCAGAGGAAACCTGATACATTACAGTATTTTTACGAGTTTAGTAAGTCTTATTGTTTTATTCCCTGTTCCCCCTAAAAAATTAGGTGACACACTTTGATAACTATGCAGGTGATGGGACAGATATTCTGAGCAGTTGTCTAGACGAGGTTATAGTCGAAGAAACGGATGTGACGAGGTTTGTTAAAGTAGGGACGAGGCGCCCCTACCTGAGGTAAGGTGCAGTGGCTGGTTATCGTGTCACACTGTCTTTTTTTTCCCTATGCTCAGCTTTCCCTAGAACGTCGCAAAGAACGTTTGCCAGCCCAGCTGTCTGATATTTGAATTTACCGAAGTGTAGTCGGCATTTTAACGACACATCTACGGGTATCTACCATAAATACTTTTTTTACCACGTTTTATTTTATAGTAGTAAACTCGACAGTACAATCTTTCTTATTAATTACAAATGTATCTCTTCGGTCACAGATTTTTCAGTGATCTTTGCTATTAGAGCTTGTACGGAAGACGAGAATGAGCAACTGATAGTGGAGACTCGGCGTGAGTTTGTGAGGTAAGCACGCGGCTGCAGGGAGGCGTCGTGTCTCGCGACCCACCGAAAAGATGCCGAGAGCAACGTGTGAACTGAACTATAGCAAATGATAAGTGGCCAGTTATTAGCGTAAGTAACCTGTGAACGGTTACATTTCACCTGACTGGACAAAGACGGTTTCGCAAGTACGCTGGGCAGCTATCGTATACTCGCAGTTGAAAGAATTTCTGAGCGTTATTAATACGAACAGCACAAATGTAATTGGTCACGTGCTTCAAGTTGGATCTCTGAAAGTAAAAACTAATACGAGTGCGTTTCCGTGTCGTATCTTTATAGTTTTTGCACCGCGTAACAGCGGTGGGGTAGTTAACTAATACGAGTGCGTTTCCGTGTCGTATCGTTATAGTTTTTGCACCGCGTAACAGCGGTGGGATAGTTGGATCCCTGAAAGTATTAACTAATACGAGTGCGTTTCCGTGTCGTATCGTTATAGTTTTTGCACCGCGTAACAGCGGTGAGATATCTGCTATTTCGGCATTGGTGTCTTTGTAGTTATTACCCCAGGTAAGCTGAGAATTTTTTGGTGTGCGTAGTCCTCTCGTGCCGGGCCCCCGACCATGTCAGGCGGACGCACTATGGAGAATCTCGTGGAGCAGCCCTCGCGACCCTCCGACTCTTGCACCGCCGCCCTTTGGGGAGAACCGCGTCGGAAACGTCGCCCATCCCGGCCTCCCTTCGCGCATAATGCTCCGCCCACCTCGCAACGGGCGAAGGATCGCTTGAATCGCGCCAACCTCCACAAATCGCCGGTGGATACCACCGGCACTGAAACCGATCATCATGAACACTGTCCACCGTCGCGTGTCAGGGTCCGTTCATCCGTGTCGTCGTCGTCGTCCGACGATTCACCTGACCGATTAGTAATTGATCTTTCTCGTAGTGAGGCGGCGAACACATCGGCTCTGTCTGACCACCACACGGCTGTACCTGCACCTCTTTCTACGCCGTCCCGCCACCGTGGCGAGTCTTATGGACACCCTGACCCAGTCGGAAAGTCCTCTGGCCGTCGCTCCAGACGCTCCTCCGCCCACGCAGGCTGTAGTAGCAGCGGATCGTGTTCCGATACCCCCCTGCTGGGGGACGCCGCACCGGATGGTCCTGTGGATGAGGAAATGGCTCATACGCCCTACCCTCCTTCTCAAGAGATCCCATCAAGCCCTCTGAAGAAAGAGAAGATACCTCCATTGTAGTATATAATGTGACTAATTGTACGAAACTGAACACTGAGCTTCAGCGGCTCATTGTCGGCCAATTGAGAGCTGTTTACCAAAAAGATCATGTGAAATACCTGCTTGACAGTAGGGATGACAATCTTACCATTCTCGAGTTCGTAAAATCAAAGGCGATGCCTTACTTTACCCACCAGATGTCGGGTAATCGCTGCACCAAAATCGTCATCATTGACTTGCCACCAGTGGTTACAGCAGAGGAGGTCAAGGAGGAACTGCTTCGACTCGATTTCGAAGATCCTTTGGTCCACCAGTATAGCAAGAGGAATCCTGAG
The DNA here is from genome assembly GCF_021461395.2 of Schistocerca americana. Taxonomy (NCBI): domain Eukaryota; kingdom Metazoa; phylum Arthropoda; class Insecta; order Orthoptera; family Acrididae; genus Schistocerca; species Schistocerca americana. The sequence continues at coordinate 594,109,216 of NC_060124.1, read as the reverse complement.
ACCAGGGCACTGATCCCCTGCTCTACCCACGTCGTCTCCCTTTCCCGGAGGGAGGACATAGAGCGGATTTACCAAATCCAGTATCTTCTGTACACGAAAGTCCAGACTGAATCTTACGAGGGCCGCAACGGGCCAGCCATCTGTCGCAAATGCCAACGTTTACGACATACTGGGAATTACTGCTCCCTACCGTTGCAATGTGTTAAGTGTGCTAGCCCACATTTAGTGGAGAACTGCACACTCCCTGCTTTGGAGAAACCTACCTGTGCCAGATGTTTGGGAATGACACACGATCCCCACCACATGGCATCCTGGAGGGGGTGCCCTGTTTACCAGAAGGCACTGAAGTCGTCTCAACCTCCAAAAAAGAAACCAAGAACAAATCGACCTCCCCCACCACTACGGGACATGACCAACTATCCTGTTTTGCGGGGTCAGCCTGGTGCACTGTCCTCAGCAGCCACTCTGGTACCAGCCACTCAGGCACCAGATGGTTCGGTGGCTCCTGCGCCCCTTCCTGCCCAGACTCCCACGACATCCTTTGATGCTGCAGCCCAGTCTGCTCCTCATTGTCCATCTTCTGTGACGGCTCCAACTGCTCACCAACTACAGGAGCCAGCTGCTGCTCCCTCCAGTCCATCTGTGGCTCTGTCTCAGCCCTCTGCCCCTACCCCCACTCTGCCTACTACTACACCTGCACCTGCCCGCCGTAGGGGCAAGCAGACCACATGGGACCCTCCCCCAATGGTGGAGACTGATGCGTCCTTTCTGGCGGACATGCGTGAAATCCTCCAGGTCATCTCCTTTTTTACGAAACCCCACATCCAGTCTGTTATTCGTGACACTGCACAAAAAATCCTTTGGTCGGAGGATGGGCTCTCCAAGGTCATCGCCCTAGTGGAAGGGCTTAGTCAAATATTATTGTAATGGCGAATGGACCTCCTCACCACCACCAGCCCTCTTGGGATCTTGTCACCTGCATTTTTAATGCCAATGGCATAAAACGGATGAAGACGGAATTGAACATCTTCCTCCATGACCATCGTGTGGATGTTTTACTGGTCACCGAAACACACCTCAAACTGGCAGACTATTTCCGCCTTCGCAACATGGTGTGTTACCGCTCTGACCGCCTCGACCGCCGTGGTGGAGGCACAGCTGTATTCCGCAGCAAAGCTCTTGTCCATACCCAAGAGACTCTCCAGCCAATGGAACACATAGAGGCCACAGCGGTTACCATCTCCACACGCCTTGGTGCCATTACCTTTGCAGCAGCGTATTTGAGCCCAAACAAGCCACTGCTGGAAGCAGACCTTCGCACAGTGTCATCCTTCGACAGGCTCATCATTGGGGCGGATCTCAATGCCAAGCACCCAGATTGGCATTCTCGCGTGTCTAACCCCAAAGGCCGGCTCCTCCTTGACCTGGAGGATACATTAGCACTATCAGTCTATGGTCCCCACAAACGTACCAATATCGCTGTCCGTACTAACTGCCAGCCAGACGTTTTGGATGTGGCCATCTTCAAAAACATCACCACTCAGTTTTCACTGGAATTTCTCCACGAACTGGCCTCTGACCATGAGCCAGTACTCTTGCACCTCACCAATGCTGCCCTTTCATTTGATGTTGGTTCCACTGCGACCTTCACCAATTGGGACAAGTTTGCCAGGGTACTTAATCACAACACTCAACACGACCTCGATTTGACAACACCGGCCAATATAGTCAGTGCTGTGCATTACCTTACCGCCAAAATACAGAAAGCAGTGAAACTCTCCACCTCCACTGCACCTCGAAAGCACCTCGAAATTTAACACCCCTGGACGACTTACCCTCTGTTACGAGAGCTGAAGGTGCATAAGAACTGCTACCGCTGGAGGTAAAAGCAGTTTCGTGACCCTCAGGACAAACGCCAAATAAGACGCTTCCAACGCGAATTCAGGCACCCGCTCGCCGAATAGAGGTCTGAACAGTGGGAGGACAGGATGTCCACTTTCCTACCCCACCAAAAATCTGACTGGGCTGTCATTCGCACCCTGCGGCGTTCTATGCCAGCGACTGCCCATCCTATTTGCACAGCAGCGGGCTTGTCGTATGATACCCTCCAAATTGTGGAAACGCTGGCAGATGCGTTCGAGGCCCAAAACCGCCCTCTGGCCCAGGACCTTTCTCCGAACGAACTACAGGAAGAACACGAAGTCCTGACAGCTGTTGCTGCTTTCCGCAACCGCCCATCCCAGTCTGCTCCCCTTCTTACGAGCATGGCAGAAATTCAGCGCCTCCTTCGACGGAAACGTGGCCTGTCGGCCCCTGGATTGGACGGAATTTTAAATGAACATCTTTGCCACCTTCCCTGCACACGACTCATCTTTTTCACCAAGATTTTAAACTGTTGTCTCACATCTGGCCTTTTCCCCCTCAGTGGAAACAAGCCAAGCTGATTGCGAACCCCAAGAGGTTCTAGGACCCTACAGTCCCCACCAACAACAGGCCCATCAGCCTCCTAAATACTATGGAGAAGGTCCTTGAATCTGTGATCCTTCACCGACTTTCCCAACCTCTTGCAGCAGCTGGGACGATCCGTCCTGAACAGTTTGGATTCACTTCGTACCTCTCTGCCGAACTTCAGGTCCTACGGATCACTGAACTCATCAGCAAAGGCTTCAACACTGTCAAGTCGACAGCTGCCGTTCTTATGGATTTGCAAAACGCCTACGACAAGATCTGCCAAGACAACCTGGTACACAAGATGCTGACACAGACCCCTATACCGGATATTTATGTCAAGATCGTGGATGACTTCCCCCGTGGTAGGACTTTCCTAGTTTCTCAACGGGGAATGCGTTTTGGCATTCGCCAACTGTCGGCAGGCACTCCGCAAGGATCGGTGCTATCTCCCATCCTTTTTAATATCTATGTCAATGATATGCCGGTCATCCTCGAGTGCCACCTTGCACAATATACTGACGACACAGCACTACACACCACTGGCCGCATTACTGACGCCGTCGTCGCCCGCCTCCAGCGACAGGTGGACGCCACCGTCACCTGGTGCCGCACAAACAAAATAGCTCTCAATGCCGCCAAAACTACGGCAGTTTACTTCACGAAACGGTGCCCAGTCCTCCGCCGCAATATCTCGATTGCAGGTGTGCAGGTGCCCTGGTCCCCGACAACCACTTATCTCGGGGTCCAGATGGACCACAATTTGCTCTTCCACTGTCATGCGGAGTATGTCACCAACAAGGGGCAAAAGCTAACCAGGGCTTTGTACCCGCTCTCTCGCAGTAGGGAACTTAACCTGCATACCAAGCTCCGCATTTACCGAACAGTTATCCTGCCTGCCACGATTAGTGTCACCAGGATGCGGACATTGCAACGCCTGCAGAACAAGGTGCTCAGGTGGAGCCTGCACGCCCCGCCACTCACGAGAATTGTCACTCTCCACGAGGAAGCGGATATCGTCCCCCTAAAGGCAAACATAACGCAACAACGCGCGGCGGCTCTATGAGAAAGTGGATGCCTTGCGGGACACTGTCCATGGGTTACGCCACGTTGGGACCACACTTCCACGCCTCTGGGATCGACATCCGGTTCTCCTAACCATCCTAGAGGAATCGGATTCCGACCATGGCTAACGATCGGCCTGGCACGCCCACCACGGACGCATCCTTTGGCGGGACTAGCCCCCATTCTACGTCCAATACTTTCCAACCATACCTGCCCACATTAGGCTAAATTTTTCTGCCTGACTCATGTAGTACTGTCACCATCAGAGGGTGGTACGGGACTACATGTCCCACCGCCACACCTCCAAAGTGAATTGCGGTGACGCAGTCACTGCCCTGTGGATAAATTTACTGCCTCACCAACACAGTTAGACCGCAATAGACCGGTGATGGCGTATTGTAACATACCACAAAAAAAATGTAATTGATTTGCTTAGAATATTATTCAGTAGTTCAAGGTCCGTCGTTGTTTATTACCGATTTGTAGCATCATAAAGCAGAAGGGAAGGTAGAACCCGTAGAAATTATGTGACTGAGAGGGAAGTCGGCAGTGTGATGTTCTGGTATAAACAAATGATTTCAACTTTAGAAAAACTGGGTTATTCATATAAGAGAAAGAGCTTCACAAACTGAGCAAGGCAGTAACGTGTTGGTCCACCTCGGGCCCTTATGCAAGCAGCTACTCGTTGGCACTGGTTTATCGAGTTGCTGGATGTCCTCCTGAGGAATACCGCGCCAAATTCTGTCCCACTGTCGCGTTACATCTAGCTGGTTGGAGGGCAAACTTCCTAAATTGTGGACAGATCCAGCAACCTCGTTGGGAAAGGTAATGTTTGGCATGCACGAAGACAAACAGTAGAAACTCTCGCCGTGTGAGGGCGAGCATTATCTTGCTGAAATGTAAGCCCAGGATAGCTACTCCAGTCAGTCAGATTGCAGGCCGAAGACACGTCTGGAGACGAGGAAATGTCTCGCATTCATCATCTTTCGATAAAGCTTTCACGATCTGTTTGAATGAGCTCAACATAATGTGTAGAGATCTCAACACAATTTTTTCGTCTACAAGATACAACATGAGAAGCTTTAGGTTCGAAAACAGCAAATGTAATGGGAGGCGGTGCTACACACAGAACACCGTAGTTTAAACAAGATGTTCAAGAATTACTTGTTCAGCCAGTCACGGGCGGGAAGACTACATAGAGTGTAAGATTAATCGTAATAGGTTTAAATCGAATATACGAAAATAAAACAGCATTATTGCAAGTGATAGACAAAACGCATGAAACGAGACATTTATGGAACACAATGTGTGGTGAATGTCCCTGGAGCAAATGAACGATGCTATTGAACACATTCGGATATAGAATATGCAAAACATTCAGTGGGATAATTATTTTCGGCCTTTCTTGGTCTCTGTTAATTGGGGTATCACACCACCAGCATAGTCGGCTGTACCCTTAACATCATTACCTTGTCCGCGAGGGTAATGAAAGAAAAACGACTTTTGTAGATTAAACTAACTACACTGACATTTCGACCCAAACTTAACCCTTGCAAGCACAGTACATTCGCAGTCTGAAAGCCACACGAATTCAACGATCTAACTGTTTTGTTTGTTTTGTACTGTTAGAATTCACTAAATTATTAGGTAAAATTTACACAGTTCTTAAGTGCTCAACTAATCCAGTGGTGGAATATAGGAATAAACTTTATTACGCTTGTAAGCCCATTTTCGAGTATAGAACTGTTTCCGAAGATGGAAACCACGTGAAGGTAAGTGCAGACCAAAGACAGATTGAATGTGGGAAATAAGTCGTGTAGTCACAAATGTTTGTCGAATAGTAGGAGCGAGTGCCGTGAACAACGTACTAGAAATCCCGACTGGTAGGGGCTGAGTGTGGGAGTGAGGATGCATTTGAAGGTCACTTTTGTACGTTTTTCTTGAGTAACTCGAAAACTATGGCCTCTAGCGAAAACTTACCCCAGTATAAAATTATTCCTACAAAAATGTCCTGTTAATTGTTTCTCGAGGATTTGTAGTTTGCGCGTGGCGAGAGAGAGAATGAAAATCTCCCGCATTGTCTTTGAAGGCCAGCTATAACACTGCGGGCTGCATAAAACAATATCCGTAGGGGCAGCTGAGTCACCTTGTATATCATACACCAACTGAAATGAGTACAATGCGAAATATTTAAGGATGCTTCACGAAACATAACCTTCTATCAGTGCGTAAAACTATAGAAAATCGCGTAAATTGCTTATGGCGGTCTCCAATGAGGATTTCTTCATGTGAGTCTAAGATTTGTCATGTGACTGAAGTAACGACCAAAGGAAAAACACGTATTCCTAGCTGCACTATCCGCTAGGTACAAAACTCTCCCTACCTAAAACTAGAGTAATGGCATTTCAGGGAATGTTCCCATTCTGTTAAAAGACAATTATCAACACAAAAGCTACAGAACAAATCCCTCATTTCTCCTATCTGGTTGCCGAAATAAGTGACAATAAAGGCTGACATATTGGAACTACGTTTCAACGTTTCTGAACACATTTGTGGTGACGGTGAGTAACAGGATAGGAAAGGGCACGAGCATAAAAGTAAATAAAGGCATCACCAGTTTTAATGAATGGGAGTGAGACAGAAGGACGTCAGTAAGACCGAAAGGGCGGAAATGAGGATTTCAAGAAATGTTAAGAGGGTGTACAATATATTGGACCCAATACGTAATGAACACGGAAGAACAGAACTTAATGTTTAGAATATTAGAGAGTGGACTGTAACAGAAAAACATCGAAAGAAGGTATTAACAGGATAAATGATGACAGATTGCCAAAACGCATAGGGCTAATAAGCCACAACCAAGAAGAGATTCGGCAAGGCCCAGGAAAAGATGTGAATAACTCTGAGTGTGAAGTCGGAAGACATATTTTTCCTTCCTAAATCGTGGAGTGCAGAAGAACAAACAGGTTTTTACTCATGTCGTTATTTTATAGCATGAATCTTATCCAGTGATTCCAGTAATGATTTATTACATGTTTATTATGTATCTAAAATTTTTCCGCATGTCTCAGTTACAACATACTCAACAAGGAATGCAGGAGTACCAACTGGCCAACAATTGTACGGGCCGTGCATGTGGGAGGCAGCGAGGGTGTACGGGATCAGTTGCAACGCTTCGCCAATCTTCACAACGTATCGTTCGCGGTCTGTTCACTGGGAATTCACTTGTTTCCAGCATTCGACTTACTTCAGTTATTCACCGATTTAGAAAATGTTGCAACCAGAAGGGGAGCCTTTGTGCCATCGTTCATAAATAAGTAATCACAGAAATACTCATACATCTGCACACAGATCCACACCAGCTCGCTTATTCATAGCTGGAGTAAACACTGTCCTATTAAATGTCATAAAGTTGTTCGATGCAAATATAAACGTCAAAATAGACAAAATTTATAGTTTAAGACGAGATTTCATTGATTAAGAACTTGACGTGCATTTACCTGCACGTGGTTTCCATCTTCGGAAACAGTTCTGTACTCGAAAATGGGCTTACAGTCCTAATAAAGTTTCACGAAGCAAGGCAAAAAGTGTCCCGTTTAATCAACACAATACGAAATGTTTCTCCAAGATCTTACAGTCAAATCAGTTTTTTGCAGCCAGAAGTGTGGTGTACTGAATTCCTAAATAAAACCAACCTGCTTCCAGAGAAAAATGGTTTTGCATTACTTTCTCAACGCCCCTCGTAATTCTTGATCAGCTTCGAATGTGAAAAGCTTCTCCCACTGGAAGCGACAGTCACTGGCATGGTTAGCAGTAATTGTTGGGTTATCGATTTCCAATTTCATTTAAGTATTTCAATATTAGCACTGAAGTTCTCATATTCTTGTTCACTTTTTCTCTGAACACTTTGATTTCTGTCAAAAGTTCTGACGCAACAATGTCTTTTGATTATTCACCATTTACCTTTTATACTTAGCTCTCTTACACGTTTATTTCACAGCGTTTTTAGTTCTTCATCCTATAAGTGTCTTAAACTTTTTGGTGAAAAAAACTGAATATTTCGGAATACTTAGCCAGTTGCCCAAACTTTTGTTTCAAACTTATTAATACTGTGTCAACGACAGGGTAGAAAAAATCAGTTTCGTCTTCTCCTCTGGAAGCTGTGCCGTGCAAAGTACATCGTCACTTTTACAGTCAAATTGTTTTTTTTTTTTTTCGTGCCAGTTCTCTTTTGTTCAAATTTTGCTCAATCTGTAAAGTTTCAACTATCACTTTCGTAGTTAAAAAAACCTTCCTCACACGAATTCTCTCTTAAACTTTATTTAAATTTCGAGCGATTTGGTTGTTAATTTCAAATCCATGTTTTCTACCTGAAGGGCCTTACTTGCTGTTATAAGGGCAAAGAGAAGCTCATACCGAATGACAACACCGTCAATAAACTCGAAGTTATCTAATTCGTTCACAGCAAGTTAGTGTGTTTCACTTTTTGTTTTCAATTCATCAATGCTATTGCTCATCTCAAGAAGGGCATCTGTGACTTCTCTTGATTGGTACGTTATAGCTTCGAGACTCTCCACCCAACTTTCCCATCGAGGTTCTGAAAGCTTCTCACTGTTAATTTTGGTACTCTGTTGAATAAGATTTCCGCTCTCTGAGAGGATGCACCGAAAACAAAGTATATTCTTTGGATTACACTAAAAAATGTGAATACTTTTGCTGTAGGTTTTGCCGCATCTGATAACACAAGATTAATATTCCAGCTAGCACGTGGCAAATAAAATGCTCTTGGATTACATCAGGGTTCTGGTTTGAACATCACTTACCTTCTATATTTATACCATTTTCGTAACTTTGGCCTCCGCAGCCACGAATATCGAGACCTAGTTGGTCTACTTTCGATAAACGGGTTTTAGGCAAACTTTCTCCCGTTGTTGAAGAGACATCCATAAAGTCTACAGTCATTGTGTGTTCTTATAGGTTTACAAACCTAACAATCAATGTCATTTGTTCATTGTTGGTTGTATCAGGAGTACAATGAGGGATGACTGAAAAATGTGTACTTTCTTTTACAAAATTAACAGTGTTGTTTTGTACTTTGAGTGCAAGCAAATTAATAAGATAAAGTCGAATGTTTTTGTACACAAGAGCGGTCTGGAATTTCTTAAGTTTTTAACCGCGATTAAATTTTTCTGCAAAACAGGGTCAAATTCTGCAATCATTTCAATTAAACCAAGAAAATTGCCATTAATATATTGATAGAGCTTGTAGCTGGCTCCTTTGAAGGCCATATTATGCTCAGCCAGATACCTGATGGCGCGTATAATTCTGTTTAGAGCCGAAAACCAACGTTCCTTCTCTGTTTCTAGTAGTTCACTTCGATAACTACCACTTTTTTGTTTCAACTGTCTCACACTGTACGCATCTTTTTGCAGAGTGTATGAGCAGATGTTAACTGAAGGTACTACTGTCGCGCATCCCTATTGGGGATGGTGGTTACCGTTGAAACAACTGGTTTCCCGTTATACAACGTCAGTGTCACAGACACCTGACAGCTCAAATTTTGAAATAACAGAGTTAAGTTTTTATTTCTGTTATTTCCTGTAATAAATGTAGAAAAAAGTTGACTTCCTGAGTTTCAAGACAAATAGAATCAAAATAATGAGTAGGCAATAAAAGAAAACTTAGTCCGACCATTGTTCACAGATTTTCTCGACAAGTGATAAGTGGGTAGATACTACGATAAATTACTAGTATTATCCTATTGATTCTAATTTTATGAAACTCAGCTCAAAAATCACGTTGTAATCGAGGACCATACCACTATTTGGCCATTATAAATAGCAAGCGCTAAAGGATGAAAACTGAGGTTGAAGAGCTCGTATTTTGCGTGTTGGTCTGTCCTTTTTCAAGGGCTACAAGCGAATAAAGGCATATTATGTAGACACAGATAGCAGATGAGCTACATTCTATTCTTTTGTATACTATGAACAAATTATTGTTAAGCTTTTGATTTATTACGGTTACCATAATGTTGTTGTGGTCTTCAGTCTGCAGATTGGTTTGATGCAGCTATTCATGCTACTCTATCCTGTGCAAGCTTCTTCATCTCCCAGTACCTACTGCAACCTACGTCCTTCTGAATCTGTTTAGAGTATTCACTTCTTGATCTCCCTCTTCGATTTTTACCCTCCGTGCTGCCCTCCAATACTAAATTGGTGATCCCTTGACGCCTCAGAATATGTACTACCAACCGATCTCTTCTTCTAGTCAAGTTTTGCCACAAATTTCTCTTCTCCCCAATTCTATTCAATACCTCCCCATTAGTTACGTGATCTACCCATCTAATCTTCAGCATTCTTCTGTAGTACCACATTTCGAAAGCTTCTATTCTCTTTTTGTCTAAGCTATTTATTGTCCACATTTCACTTCCGTACATGGTTACACTCCAAACAAATACTTTCAGAAAAGACTTCCTGACCCTAGAATCTATACTCTATGATAACAAATCTCTCTTCTTCAGAAACGCTTTCCTTGCCATTGGTCTAAAATTTATAGCCTCTCTACTTCGACCATCATCAGTTATTTTGATCCCTAAATAGCAAAACTCATTTACTACTTTAAGCGTCTGATTTCCTAATCTAATCCCCGCAGCATCACCCAATTTAATTCGACTACATTTCATTATCCTCGATTTGCTTTTGTTGATGTTCATCTAATATCGTCCTTTCAAGACACTGCTCTTCCAGGTCCTTTGCTGTCTCTGACAGAATTACAATATCATCGGCGAACCTCAAAGATTTTATTTCTTCTCCATGGATTTTGATTCCTACTCCGAACTTTTCTTTTGTTTCCTTTACTGCTTGCTCAATATACAGATTGAATAACATCGGGGATATGCTTTAACCATGTCTCATTCCATTCCCAACCACTGCTTCCCTTTCATGCCCCTCGACTCTTATAACTGCCATCTGGTTTCTGTACAAATTGTAAATAGCCTCTCGCTCCCTGTATTTTACCCCTGCCACCTTCAGGAATTGAAAGAAAGAGAATGTTGACTGGAATACTAAGTCTACAAATGCTAGAAACGTAGTTTTGCCTTTCCTTAATCTATTTTCTAAGATAAGTCGTAGGGTCAGTATTGCCTCACGTGTTAGAACATTTCTACGGAATCGAAACTAATCTTCCCTAAGGTTGGCTTCTACCAGTTTTTCCATTTGTCTGTAAAGAATTCGTGTTAGTGTTTTGCAGCCTTGGCTTGTTAAACTGATAGTTTGGTAATTTTCACATCTGTCGGCACCTGCTTTCTTTGGGATTGGAATTATTATATTCTTCTTGAAGTGTGAGGGTATTTCACCTGTCTCATATATCTTGCTCACCAGAAGGTAGACTTTTGTTAGGCTTGGCTCTCCCAAGGCTGTCAGTAGTTATAATGGAATGTTGTCTACTCCCAGGGGCTTGTTTCGACTTCGGTCTTTCAGTGCTCTGTCAAACTCTTCACGCAGCATCATATCTTCATTTCATCTTCATCTACATCCTCTTCCATTTCCATAGTAGTGTCCTCAAGAACGTCGCGCTTGTACAGACCCTCTATATTCTCCTTCCACCTTTCTGCTTTCCCTTCTTTGCTTAGAACTGGGTTTCCATCAGAGCTCTTGATATTCGTGCAAGTGGTTCTCTTTCCTCCAAAGGTCTCTTTAATTTTCCTGTAGGCAGTATCTATCTTACCCCTAGTGATATACGCCTCAACATCCTTACATTTTTCCTCTAGGCATCCCTGCTTAGCCATTTTGCATTTCCTGTCGATCTCATTTTTGAGACGTTTATATTCCTTTTTGCCTGCTTCATTTACTGCATTTTTGCATTTTCTCCTTTAATCAATTAAATTCATTATCTCTTCTGTTACCCAAGAACTTCTATTAGCCCTCGTCTTTTTACCTACTTGATCCTCTGCTGCCTTCACTATTTCATGTCTCAAAGCTACCTATTCTTCTTCTACTGTATTTCTTTCCCCCATTCTTGTCAATCGTTCCATAATGCTCTCCATGAAACTCTCTACAACCTCTGGATCATTCAGTTTATCCAGGTCCCATCTCCTTAAATTCCCACCTTTTTGCAGTTTCTTCAGTTTTAATCTACCGTTCATAACCAACAGATTGTGGTCAAAGTCCACACCTGCCTCTCGACATGTCTTACAATTTAAAACCTGGTTCCTAAATCTGTCATACCACTATAAAATACATCTGAAACCTGTCAGTATCTCCAGGCTTCTTCCATGTATACAACCCTCTTTAATGATTCTTGAACCAAGTGTTAGCTATGATTAAGCTATGCTCTGTGCAAAATTCTACCAGGCGGCTTCCTCTTTCATTCCTTACTTCCATTCCATATTCACCTACTACGTTTCCTTCACTTCCTTTTCCTACTATCGAATTCCAGTCACCCATGACTATTAAATTTTCGTCTCCCTTCACTATCTGAATAATTTCTTTTATCTCATCATACATTTCATCAATCTCTTCGTCATCTGCAGAGCTAGTTGGCATATAACCTTGTACTACTGTGGTAGGCGTGGGCTTCGTGTCTATCTTGGCCACAATAATGCGTTCACTATGCTGTTTGTAGTAGCTTACCCGCACTCCTATTTTTTTATTCATTGTTAAACCTACTCCTGCATTACCACTATTTGATTTTGAATTTATAACCCTGTATTCACCTGATCAGAGTCTTGTTCCTCCTGCCACTGAACTTCACTAATTCCCACTATATCTAACTTTAACCTACCCGTTTCCCTTCTTAAATTTTCTGACCTTCATGCCCGATTAAGCAATTTGACATTCCACGCTCCGATCCGTAGACCGCCAGTTTTCATTCTACTGAGTAGTCCCCGCCCGGAGATCCGAATGGTGGACTATTTTACCTCCGGAATATTTTATCCAAGAGGACGCCATCATCATTTAACCTTACAGTAAAGCTGCATGCCCTCGGGAAAAATTACGGCTGTATTTTCCCCTTGCTTTCAGCCGTTCGCAGTACCAGCACAGTAAGGCCGTTTTGGTTAGTGTTCCAAGGTCAGATCAGCCAATCATCCAGAATGTTGCACCTGCAACTACTGAAAAGGCTTCTGTTCCTCTTCAGGAACCACACGTTTGTCTGGCCTCTCAACAGATACCCCTCCGTTGTGGTTGCACCTACGGTACGACTATCTGTATCGTTGAGGCGCGCGAGCTTCTCCACTAACGGCAAGGTCCATGGTTCATGGTTCATATCATTCCTCTGTTATTATTTCCTAGAAATCGCAGGAAGATCTTCAGTCATTCTAAAGTAAATGAAGTAATGTATTTCGAATTTAGGCTCGTTCTGTGCACCTACGTCGCGCGTTCTTCGGCATCCAATGAGTCTTCAGCAGTGTTCTGAGCGCTGTGCTGTGAATGATGTACGCAATGCGAGCATCATACGCGATCGTAGCTAGTTATTTAAGGAATTTTTATTCCATTTGTTCCGAGTTGTCACGGTTGATGGTGGTGGTAGGCGACTAATTCTGCACTAGCAAGCGAGAGATATAATTTGCAGGGTGCACGCTTTCATCAGGTGCAAAGGACGTGTATGCGAGTACGGCAACTGCCACTTGTAACCGGCAACAATGCAATCCCCGTCCTTGACCTGCGCTAACCGCCTTCGTTCCTGGATGGGACTCTAGGATTGGTGCCATCCTCCAATAGGATTGATGTCCGGTGACGACAGGGAGAAACTACCATATAGACCAGGTGGGGGTAAGTCTTCTACACTGCACGTACACACGTTTACGTAAGGCCACGACACATGGCAACAGGGACATAACTGTCTCAGCAATGCTGTAGCACTTCTTATGCCATGTGTTTGTTGGTCGTTTCTGTCGGAAGTATTATTAAAATAGCGCTGATCACTTTTCTCTTTTTCTACAATAATGCAGTATTTCAAAACGATCTCTGAATAAAAACTACTCGTTTACCAAAAAAAGATTTGTTTAGAAACAAACAATGGGAAATTCCAAGTAGGAATAGCAACAATGCAGGAAGGGACTGGCTGCTGTTTCCCGTCAGGAAGACATGTTAAGTTGCAGATAGGCATTCTGACCGCAGATGCTGGACTTGGCGGTCGTGTGTGCATTAGGTGTGCTTGATTGTGTGTGTGAGTGGTGTGTGTTTCGTTTTTGCTGATGAAGGCTGTGGCCGAGACCTAGCTTTTAATTGTGCCTGTCTGCAAATTAACGCGTCTTTATTTAAAAACAAAAATTTAGCACTGCTGCTATGGCTTACTGATACATCAGTATTTTTCCCAGTTATTAGTGACAAACAAAAACGCCTTTTTTAACCGAGGCCAAAATATACGGAAAAATACCGGTTATCAAGAACTAAAATACCGTTATCGGTTTTAACCGGTCAGTTTCTTCCATCTCTAATCCTTATCATAGACCTTGGTTCCCTCGACTCCGATGCCGCGATAGTTTTCTGCGATGTACACCAGTAACATGTGCTAATGAAACAATGGGTATATACCGCAACACTTAAACACTTGATTCATGCCTAGCATTGTCATATCTATCTGGGGCCTCGTCGGGACGCTCTGAGATGGGGGTGTACAAGTGAAGTAAAAATTTCATTTAATATAATCACTTTTTATTTAGAAACCAAATACGTGGAATTTGTTGCGACCGAAGTAGTTGGTACACAATAATGTTCCGAAAGATAATCTCGCCACTTGCGACGCGGTTTTGTCAACATTACGGGCAGCGCATAAACAGTTACTTCCGTGGAAGTCCCCGCGACTTCACTTCCTACTTTCACCGAAAACGGTTTCAAGACTGGTTATCTCTGACGTGATGCAAGGCGCAACACAAGCGGGCGGTTGACTGATGCGGACAGTTTGATTACTGTGTCCTAGCACTGCCTCAATTGACTGTATTTTTCTAGAGGCGCAGCGGACCGCCAAACGAAACATCTGGAATGAACCACCCTACGCTAAGGTAGCAGTATCTAAATGGCTCCTTTCTGGGATATGTAATGAATAATAGCTCTGTCATTCAGCAATTTACAGTCTTCTTAATGTTTATAGAAACAGAGTTAAGTTTGCTTTAGTTACTGAAAAAGTTTTAGCTCGATTGCATTTAAGCTTCGCCGGCGAAACTTTTTGGAACAGAATCGACTGTAGAACAAGTCCTCTGAACTGCCCCTTTTTTCCCTTTTAAGTATTTATAAAAGTCCTTGCAAGTTAGTTTGCAGTTAAATGGCAGTGTAGGACTGATTCCACAGTCTTTGGCAGCAGTCAATTTCTTTCATCAGTCCACTGGGCCGACATCAGCAAAAGTACTCTTTCCACAGTGGCGTTGAATGTGGGAATAGAAGACAAATACTCGAATGATTTTAGCCGTTGGCATTTGCGTTCATGGGTTTCGGTCTGCTTAAGAAAATAAGTACACTTTTCTTCCAGTTACGCTTAGTTTCTAAAAAGCTCTTCATGTACACATATTACTGAAAATAATTCTCGCCTGAAGTATTCACAACATTTTGTCAGGTATATAATAATGTTTTCAATCTTCACCTAATCTGGGGTTTCAGATCCAATCAAATACTTGATATTTATTAAAACAGAAAGCCCATTTCTCAAACTAGTGAAATGCTATGGCATAGAGAACCATTGTGTCTACCTCAAAATTCGAAATAAAATTAATTATTTCTTGATTAGGGTTCCCATTCTTTAATTTGTTCTAATTCATCTGGGTCTGCATGCCAATAACATTTACAGTCTTCCTTTCATTCAGACATCTTTGTGCGTCGATTAATGATTGTATTTCTTATTGCAGTTATCAAGACTTTTTTATTCTCCACGATTTTTATTTATTTTTTTCAAAGAGCCGAGTTTGACTGCAGAAATATGAAGTAAATATCACTGAACAGATTACTCAAAAAATCTGAAATTATTTTAGGTGACCTGCCTTCACCGTCAAAAAATTTTGTATTAATGGAATCCACGGCTTTGTTGCGGGCATTAACGACAGCCATCCTGCTTTTGAGTTAGATAGAAGAACCTGATGTATGACACCGTCGTGTAAGCAGAACTCTTTCTACTTCTCTGTCCTTATTGTGTATATTGAAAAATTATGAAATATTTTCATGACGGTTATTTCCGTCAGTTAAGTCTGCAGCAACACTTGATATACACTGAAGCGCGAAAGAAACTGGCATAGGCATGCGTATTCGGATACAGAAAACTGCGCTGCAAACGGCAACACCTATATAAGGCAAGTGTCTGGCGCAGTTGTTAGATCGGTTACTGTTGCTACAATGGCAGGTTATCCAGATTTAAGTGAGTTTGAACGTGGTGTTATAGTCGGCGCACGAGCGATGAGACACAGCATCTCCGAGGTAGCGATGAAGTGGAGATTTACCGTACGACCATTTCACGAATATATCGTGAATATCAGGAATCCGGTAAAACATTAAACCTCCGACACCGCTGCCGCCGGAAAAAGATTGTGAAAGAACGGGACCAACGACGACTGGAGGGAATCGTTTAACGTGATGGAAGTGCAAACCTTCCGCAGCTGAAGATTTCGATGCTGGGCCATCAGCAAGTGTCATCGTGCGAACCATTCAACGAAACATCATCGATATGGGCTTTCGGAGCCGAAGCTCCACTCGTGTACCCTTGATGACTGCACGGCACAAAGCTTTACGCCTCGCTTGGGCCCGTCAGCACCGACATTGGACTGTTGATGACTGGAAACATGTTGCCTGGTCTAACTAGTCTCGTTTCGAATTGTATCGAGTGGATGGATGTATACGGATACAACCTCATGAATCCATGGACCCTGCATCTTAGCAGAGGACTGTTCAAGCTGGTGGAGGCTCTGTAATGGTGTGGGACGTGTGCAGTTGGAATGATATGGGACCCCTGATACGTCTAGATACTACTCTGACAGGTGACACGTACCTAAGCAGTCTGATCACCTGCATCCATTCATGTTCATTGTGCATTCCGATGGACTTGGACAATTCCAGCAGGACAATGCGACACCCCATACGTCCAGAATTCCTACAGAGTGGCTCCAGAAACACTCTTCTGAGTTTAAGCACTTTCGCTGACCACCAAACTCTCCAGACCTGAACATTATTGAGCATATCGGGATGCCTTACAACGTGGTGTTCAGAAGAGATCTCCACCTCATCCTACTCTTACAGATTTATGGGCAGCCCTGAAGGATTCATGGTGTCGTTTCCTCCAGCACTACTTCAGACATTATTCGGCCCCATGCCACGCTATGTTGCTACACGTCCGCGTGCTCGCGTGTATCCTACACTATATTAGGTAGGTGTATCCGATTTTTGGTTCTTCCGAGTAGTATTGTCGAGAATATGGGCGGAGCTTCCAATTCCTTGTATAATTTTTCCTAGTTCTTTAATTTGCTGGAACGAATTCCACTGGCCATGTTAATGAAGCGCTCCGAAGTTGGTATTGATACTGTTTCCCCAAAAACGGATTAATTTGTCTAATGGAATTTGCATTTGTCTTTAAAGGTCAGGATAAAACTTTGCACTTGTCTCCGATGTTTCGTATTCAGCGAATCAAACTTCAGTAGCCTCTGTTGGATTCCACTAGTTTCAGTAAAGTATTGAACAACTAAAGGAAAAAGAAAAAAACATCTTTTCAGCGTTGTGGTTCAATGTGTCAGTGCCTGCGTCGTAGAATGAAACTAATTTCAGTTGTTTCATGCATTCGGACACAGAGTGCGGTGCGAAGTTTTTAACAATCTCTGTAGCTTTAGTCCTGTCTGAAGACTGCTGCCGGCCGGTGTGGCCGAGCGGTTCTAGGCGCTACAGTCTGGAACCGCGCGACCGCTACGGTCGCAGGTTCGAATCCTGCCTCGGTCACGGGTGTGTGTGATGTCCTTAGGTTAGTTAGGTGTACGTAGTTCTGAGTTCTAGGGGACTGATGACCTCAGAAGTTAAGTCCCATAGTGCTCAGAGCCATTTGAACCTTTTTTTTTTTATGCAGCGACTTTGGAGTCAAGGTACATTGCGGAAATCAGTTTTGCGGTACGGTCGAGAGAGCTGAAGGATTGATGCCTGACAACGTTATACGCTGTTGTTAGTTCTACAGCAGCAACGAGAAATTCTTCTTGGGTATCTTCTTTAATCATGAATGTAGAAATATACCTTGATGTCGAATCTGTTTGTATGATCCTTGGTAGAAATGTGACGCCTCACATCTGCCTTTCCTCCACGAGTTACTGAAACGAAACAGCTACATATCACACACAACGCTTCCTCATCCGTACGTCCTTTGTTGACAAAAGACCACTCTTTTGTGTAATTATGCGAAAAGTGGCACTTTCTATTTCCATCCTAAGGCATTTTCGTAAGATATGATAAGTTCAGTAGACAGTAACCAGTCGGCGATAACACTTAAGTCATAGAAGTACACATTATTGTTCACTTCACGCAGTAATTACTTCAAACATTACTAACTTGCACTCGTTGTTCGTATTACGTTTAGAAAGAACCGTCTTATCAGATTGCTATTCATACGAGAATTGCCCGATTCTTTCGCGTGGCTCTGCTTAAATAGGTCCAGCCACGTACCACTGGAAAAATATGGTATTTTCTCGAACAGTGGCGCTAGATGTAGAAGGTGCTTGCATCGTCGATACAGGACACGTAACGTGCAGTGCCACGTGTGAGACGAACTTGTCAAAATAAACGTGTTGACTTTTACTGATTGAGGCTGCATTTACATGTTGCGCCAACAGATGGGGTTACTCCAGAACAGGCAAGCTGGTAACAGCATTTTGCAAAACTGGGACAGAATCAGGTCCTGTCTGGATGTCGGGACAAGAAGGTCCATGACGCTGACGGTCCCATTATATCGAGTGGCGTGGCAAACCTATTTGTACTGCTGTAATTCGTTACGTCTGTACAAGGAAACGACAGGGATAATATCGGGTGCTTAGTTTTGGCAATGTTCCGTAGAGTTTCACGTGCCCCAAGAATGCAAAAAAAACTACGGCTCGAAAAACAGAATAAGTTCCCATTAACAAAGTGACAACCAAACGCTCCGGTGATTTGCTACAGCCAGAGTACTTCCTCTTGGATTCAGCAACGCTAGAATCAGTGATAGTCATTTCTAGAAATTTACGAGAATTCTGAAAATAATAAAAAGTCTACATCCATTCTAGGAGGGGTTAAGAACTCCCCTCGCTGATCCTGTGAGGACAGTGATTAAAGGTACATGATTTGTGAAGGAGTTACGTTTCAACTCATAGGAGAAAGCCAGTTTGGTTAGCGCACCACACAGTGGTTCTATACTCGCAGTTGAAACAACATCGGAAGCGGATTAATTAGAACAGCTTGTGTTATGTCACTGTGCGTATTTAAATTGAAATCGCAGAGATGTGCTTTAATGTGCAGGAAAGTTGTTTAGTGTCTGAATGGGTAATCATTGCACGCTTCGTAAGTTGATAGTTTTAAGGTAAATTGAAATCGCAGATGTGCTTTCATGTGCAGGAAAGTTGCTTACTGTCTGAATTGGTAATCATTGCACGCTTCGTAAGTTGATAGTTTTAAGGTAAAGTAATTCAGGGCGACGCAGAAAGCATGCTTTTTCAATTGTGCGCATGACGACATCACGGTGGAAGCAGCTGTGACAGTACACAGTTCGAATTGTGTGTGATTGCTTTTGTTGTGTTATGTTATGTTTGGAGGAGTATGTTGATAGTTTTAAGGTAAATTGAAATCGCAGATGTGCTTTAATGTGCAGGAAAGTTGCTTACTGTCTGAATGGGTAATCATTGCACGCTTCGTAAGTTGATAGTTTTAAGGTAAAGTAATTCAGGGCGACGCAGAAAGCATGCTTTTTCAATTGTGCGCATGACGACATCACGGTGGAAGCAGCTGTGACAGTACACAGTTCGAATTGTGTGTGATTGCTTTTGTTGTGTTATGTTATGTTTGGAGGAGTATTTTCATTGAGTTATTTCTTCTGAGGTACTCAGTCAACAGCGGAAACATTCGGAATTCGGGAGTGTTACGGTTTTTGCTGTAATTGATATCTGATTCGGAACTGAAATAGTTAGCGATAGTGAACAGAGGGATCAACATTGTGTTCCCCAGCTCTGTAGTTTATGGTTCGTCCTGTGAAATTCTTATTGGAGAATCTACAAGTGAGTGAGAAAATTAATTTTTACAATGCCAGGCTGTGCTGTTACGGGCTGTTTTACCTACAACCGTAACACAAAGAGAACTGACGTAATGTATCACAGTTTCCCGCGTAATGAAAGATTATAAAAACTATGGTTGTCGAAATGTTGTAGGAAAGACGGTGTAAATGTTGCGCACGCACGAATATGCTCTCGCCATTTCGCAGAAACAGATTACTTAAGGAATTTACAGTCTGAATTGCTTAATTTGCCCCGAAAAAGAATGCTCAAGCCAGATGCAGTTCCTTCGTGCAATTTGCCGTGCAGTAGTGCGACTGTCAATGTGTCACCCGCAACAGAAGACAGAAACAAACAGTATAAGAAATGAAAACGACATAAGAGATCCCTGGAGACTCTGGAAAAGCTGTCACCAAATAAGAAACATCATAATAAGAGCACATGTACAGATGACAGTTTTTTTTCAGACAGATATAAAGTTACTTTGATGAATTCTGTAGCGGTATTAGAAAGAACAAATACTGTTCTTACAAACAAGTGTGTGCAACTTCGAGCGAGGAATAAAGATCTTCAGAATCACCTGTCTAGGACGCGACGACTTATGTGCGAGGAAGAAATTAATAAGGAGGTTCTTGTCTCTAAGTAAATTACTCGTGTGCTGGGAAAAATATTTTCACTCAATCAAATGAAATGTTTATTAAGTGACTCAAAAAGGGTTAGATGGAGTAATGAAGACATTTGTAAATCAATTACTCTCCGTGCTATATCTCGGAAATGTTATAATTTTCTGAGGAAAAATATCAGGCATCCTCTACCAGCTGTGTCGACGTTGAGGGCCTGGATAAACCGTTTTTTTTTTTTTTTTTGTTGCAGTCCTGGCGTTTTGAAAGATGTTTTGTATTAGGATGAAAATGCAGGCTAAAACATTCACTGACAAACAACGTGTTTGCGTTTTGTCCTTCGACGAAATGAACATCGACAGTAGGATTTGCTATGATCAACAAGAGGACAGGGTGTTAGGACCCCACAGTAATGTTTTAGTTGTTGCGTGGACTGTTTGCAAGTTGGAAACATCCTGTTTATTTTGATTTTCATGTTCGCATGACAGCTGCCCTCTTGAATGAAATTATTGTCGCCTTAGACAGTAATTCGTATAAGTTTTCTATTGGCTTCTGTCCCGGGTTCTTCTGCCGACGTTCATCTAATGATTTTTCTGACGTTTCGCCAGCACGAGTGGCTGGCATCGTCAAAGCTTCACCCTCCATTGCCGGTGGTGAACTGCAGCCGAGCTCGCGGGCGCAGACTATGTGTACCTTGCGCGCCAACGTCCGAGGGCTTCTCCGCGGTCATTTCCGGTGCGGTTCTCCTCTTGCTACCTGCGACGGTCCTTCGCTGCAGTACGGGAAGCCAGGATCCGTTGACCTTAAGGCTTTCCTCTTTCTTGCTCAAATTGTTCGCGTGTTTTTGTATTTCTACAGCTTCTCTGAACAAGCGCGTGTGATAGTGCTTCTCTACAGCCAGAACTTCCGTGTCGGCGAATTTTATTACGTGGTCGGTCTCATTCAGTGCGTGCTCTGCCACGGCCGATTTCTCCACCTGCCCCAACCTGCAATGTCGCTTATGCTCGTTGATCCTGGTGTTGATGGATCGTCCAGTCATTCCGACATAAACTTTTCCGCATGTGCATGGTATACGGTATATTCCCGAAATTGCAAGTGGGTCTCTTTTCTCCTTCGCCGATCTAACACACTCTTTGATCTTCCCTGTCGGTTTGAAAATCGTCTTTACGCCATGTTTGCGCAATATACGGCCGATTCTGTCCGTCACTCTAGGAATGTATGGCAGAAAGGCCGTACCCGACATTTCTTTTTCTGGTTCCTTACTTCGCCGAGTGTTTGCCTCTGTTACACTTCTAATATAATTTTTGGAGTACCCATTGCTCCTCAGGACAGTTTCCAGGTGTTGCATTTCTCGTTTGAGGTGTTGCGGCTCACATATTCGCCCTGCTCTCGTTACGAGCGTACTAATCACGCCTCTTTTCTGGCTCGGGTGGTGGTTTGACAGTCTGTGCAGGTATCGGTCCGTGTGTGTCGGTTTTCCATACACGCTGTGTCCCAGGTTTTCGCCGTCCCTTGTGACCAGCACATCTAGAAATGGCAGTTTCTTGTCCTTTTCTACTTCCATGGTAAATGTTATGTTGGCATGGAGGCTGTTCAAGTGTCTTAGGAAGTCACCGAGCTGTTCTTCACCATGGCTCCACACCACGAAAGTATCATCGACGTACCTGTACCACACCTTAGGTTTGCAAGTCGCCGAGTCCAGTGCCTGTGCTCCGAATTGTTCCATGAAGAAGTTGGCTACCACTGGACTGAGAGGACTACCCATGGCGACGCCTTCCAGCTGTTCGTAGAAATCTCCATTCCACGTGAAATAGCTCGTGGTGAGACATGCATGGAAGAGCTTTCTGATGTCCTGCGGGAAAATGGAACCGATGTGCTCCAGAGCGTCGCTGAGTGGTACTTTCGTAAATAACGAAACAACATCAAAGCTGACCAAGATGTCGTTTGGTGCAAGTTTCAGTTTCTTCAGCTTCTCAATGAAATGTCCTGAGTCCTTAATATATGTGTCGGTCTTCCCCACGTGTGGCTGGAGCAGAGAAGCCAAGTGTTTTGCCAGTTTATATGTCGGTGATCCAGGAGCGCTAACAATCGGTTTCAGTGGAATGTTGTTCTTATGGATCTTGGGTACTCCATACAGCCGAGGTGGTAGGGCTTCTGTGTTGCGCAGGTTTCTCTGTATGTCCGCCGGCAGAGATGACGCCTTGATTAATCGATTCGTATTCCGTGTGATACGCTGCGTCGGATCTGCGCTTAGTTTTCGGTACGTCGTCGGATCTAATAGGTCTCGGATCTTTTGCTCATAATCTTCGGTCTTCATTACGACGGTCGCATTCCCCTTATCGGCAGGCAGTACCAATATACTCTTGTCGGCGTTGAGATTCTTAATGGCTTGTACCTCTTCTTTCTTCAGGTTGCAAGCTGGTGGTTTTGCTCGGCGCAGTATCCTGGCTGTTTCCGTGCGTATTTCCTCTGCCCTTTCACAAGGAAGGGTCCGAATGGCTGCTTCGGTGTTGGCAATGATATCCTCCATAGGTATAGTTCTCGGGATGATAGCGAAATTCCCTCCTTTTTGAAGAACAGACACTTCCTCTTCGGTCAATTGTCGTTCAGTGAGGTTGACCACTGTGTGTGACATGTCGGGAATCGCCTTGTCGATCTGCTTCCAGCATCTTTCAAACTTTTTCTTCTGTCGCTCGGTGCAGCGCTCGAGTTCGTTCTGCATGCTCCTGTGAGTGATGCTGTCGATCTTGTCCCAGTCGTCTCGATGCATTCTGCTACTTAGTTGATAGAAAATGTCCAGAAGTTCCTGATCCGTTCTTGCCAGGTCTCTCCGTGTAGTATGTATTCGCTCACGAAGAAAAGCTCGTTCCATTCGGTCGTAGATACGATGTGCTTGGGCGGTGGTGAATAGGCGCTTACATCTCAAGAACTTCGGTGTAGCACATTCATCTCGGCACCGAGACAGAAAGGCGAGAGAGGACATCAGTCGCGCTTTCTTCTTCCGTCGTTGGTCAAGGCGTCGGTACAATCTGCAAATCTCCTCCCCGTAGAGGCGTAATACAAAATTGTTAAGGCTTTCGTGGCCACTTGTTGACAAACTGCCTATTGGCTTCTGTCTCGGGTTCTTCGGCCGACGTTCATCTAATGATTTTTTATTTTTTTTTGCGCAAACATGGCGTAAAGACGATTTTCAAACCGACAAGGAAGATCAAAGAGTGTCTTAGATCGGCGAAGGAGAAAAGAGACCCACTTGCAATGTCGGGAATATACCGTATACCATGCACATGCGGAAAAGTTTATGTCGGAATGACTGGACGATCCATCAACACCAGGATCAAAGAGCATAAGCGACATTGCAGGTTGGGGCAAGTGGAGAAATCGGCCGTGGCAGAGCACGCACTGAATGAGACCGACCACGTAATAAAATTCGCCGACACGGAAGTTCTGGCTGTAGAGAAGCACTATCACACGCGCTTGTTCAGAGAAGCTGTAGAAATACAAAAACACGCGGACAGTTTGAACAAGAAAGAGGAAAGCCTTCAGGTCAACGGATCCTGGCTTCCCGTACTGCAGCGAACGACCGTCGCAGGTAGCAAGAGGAGAACCGCACCGGAAATGACCGCGGAGAAGCCCTCGGACGTTGGCGCGCCAGGTACATATAGTCTGCGCCCGCGAGCTCGGCTCCAGTTCACCACCGGCAATGGAGGGTGAAGCTTTGACAATGCCAGCCACTCGTGCTGGCGAAACGTCAGAAAAATCATTAGACGAACGTCGGCCGAAGAACCCGAGACAGAAGCCAATAGGCAGTTTGTCAACAAGTGGCCATGAAAGCCTTAACAATTTTGAATTCGTATAAGGTTGTAGCTTTTGTAGCAGACATGGGAACAAAAAACGCTCGCGTTTGGAATGAGCTTGGTGTGACGCACGTAAACAGTTGTAAACGTGTGTGGGTGTTCGCTGATGTCCCACATTTGCTTAAGCTGTTACGGAATCATTTCCTGGATAAAGGTATTATTGTAGAAAATAAGGCAGTGACGAAATCCGTGTTTGAGGGACTTTTGGCTTTAGACAGTGGGGAAATGGAAATGTGCCCAAAGTTAACCCAGCAACACATCACTGTTAAGGGAAGAGTGCGTTTAGCAGCCGAATTGCTGCCTCAAACAACTTCAGAGGCCGTTTGGTATTTAATGCCAGAAGGAGGACAGGCTAGTGGCTTCATACAGCTGGTCGACGATACTTTACATGTCCTCAATTCAAGGACCTCCGAAAGTAAGAAACCTCTGGCATGTGGACTCGGAATTCATTTTGAAGCACAAGAACAATGTCTGCGCAAGTTCTACAACTGCTGTGAGAGGATGCACGTTGGATCATCAAGGTATTTGTTACCTTTTCAGAAAAGATTCTTGAAGTGTATTCGGTCAATTTTAGGTCTATTCAGTGACTTAAGAGAACACGATGTCAAATACATACTTACTGCCAGGCTGAATCAGGACTGTCTCGAAAACTTCTTTTCTCTTGTAAGGGGCCTGAGACATTTTTATGACCATCCAACTCTGATAGACGTAAAAAACCGAATCAGGGTATTATTGTTAAGTGCAAATGCTTCCGATATCCCTCTGTCTAATGCTTCTTTTGTTGAACCTGATGAAGAAGAAACATTTGTTACTGCAGCAGTGTTCAGCAGCTTTCTTCCTGATATGTCTGAAGCACTGTCGATGATCGAAGGGCAGAAAGAAATTGAGGGGATAGAACTGACAGCAGAAAATTATGAGAGTTCCTCAGCATCCGTGGGTTCGGACTGTAGCGTGGAGGGATTTCAGTACCTGGCCGAATATATCGCCCATCGGTGCAGGCAATACGACAGAACATTAGCCACACCCACTGAAGAGCTAATGTCGGTCCCAGGGGAAAAACCAGTCAGCTGGCTGTGTACGATTTCTAAGGGAAGTTTACTTGTGCCATCAGAAACTTGGCTTGAGACAATACGCCAATTTGAGCTGACTTTTACTCAGCTCCGTGGCAGTGAAAGTTTGTCTGCAGAAAGAGGCATAATTTGTAAGCTGTGTGCAGCACTTGGTGAGCGGTTCCACAATATACACAAAGAATATTAAAATATATGCTAGAACTCGCGCATTTATTCGTCTCGTCTGCGCTGGCTTTCATCAAAAGACAGCAAGAATATCTGAGGCACCTCAGAGAAAAAAAGGGAGAAAATGACATATGTCACCAAAGTAATCAATTCACTACACAGTGTAACTGTTTTGCAAATAAAAGTTGTGTATATAGGTGTGGTGTCACCGCCAGACACCACACTTGCTAGGTGGTAGCCCTTAAATCGGCCACGGTCCATTGGTATACGCCGGACCCGCGTGTCCCCACTGTCAGTGATAGCAGACCGAGCGCCACCACACGGCAGGTCTAGAGAGACTTACTAGCACTCGTCCCAGTTGTACAGACGACTTTGCCAGAAGGGGATCACTGACAAATATGCTCTCATTAGCCGAGACGATAGTTAGCATAGCCTTCAGCTACGTCAATTGCTACGACCTAGCAAGGCGCCATTTATCTTTTGCTGGTTATCTTATAAAGCCTGTACCGTCAGACCAATGTTCTACAATTATGAATTAAAGTTAAGTATTCCAGAAGCTATGTACTATTTTTGGCTACTATAATTCCCGTCATTGTTCCAGACCTCACGCCAGTCTGCGTGAGCTTAACGCGTGCATTTCGGCCTCCTCTAGAAACACGGTGTTGGCTACTCTGCCAACACTACAATAGGTACATACATTTTTGACAGAACAGTTGGATATAGAGTGTCGTTGCGTGTGATATACTGTTTGTAAACTTCTCCCTAAATTGTCATGGTGTTACAAGACATGTTACGAATGCTTTTGTATATTTGCAACACTGCTTCGCAGCTTCGCTGCAGAGGAGAAATGGTGAGTAAACTTGTTTTTTTTTTCTTTATATATTGCTAATTTAAAGTAATTATGCTCTTAAGTAAATTCATTTCAGTGCTATTAAATGAATAGTTTCTGATTTATTTGAGCCGAGGTTTCGAATTTCAAGTGTGTGTCAGTGTGGTTGTGATGTGATATTTTACCGATGTGTAAGGCATAAGCTGCGAAAGAATATAACTCATCAGTTTTAACTGTAATATTTTAGCAGCAGAAAAGCAGTTTAGACATCTCAATTCTGGTATAGACCTAAACAAAATCTTCTGCAAAAATTTGACGTAAACGCGCATGCCGTGTCAGTAGGCAAGCCAATAGCAGAGCAGAGTGCTTACTGTCCAACCTTATTATTTAGTAACCTTGAAGTAATTATTTCATGAAAACGCTTTATATGTTTAGGGAAGCTGTGAACTGTGAATTGATAGTCGAGCTCTCGTTATGTAACAATGCATCACTATAATCTGGACACTTGGAGAGGACGAAAGAAGAAGGATTGAAGGATTCGAAATGTGGTGTCTGCGAAGGATGTTAAAAATTCCATTGACGGCCAGGATGACAAATGAAGAAGTCCTGCAGAGAGCGGAGGAAGTTCCAGTTCTTTGGAAGACGGTCAAGAAGAGGAGAGATATATGGATGGGACACATTCTGAGACATGAAAGTCTTCTCCACACTATAACGGAAGGCCTTGTGGAGGGCAAAAGGGCAAGAGGCAGACCTAGAAGAAAGTACATAAGCCAGATAATACAGGACCTAGGATGCGGAAGTTTCACGGAATTGAAGAGGTCGGCCGACAATCGCACTGAATGGAGAGCTGCTGCAAATCAATCTTAGGATTGGCAACTTAAGAAGAAGAATATGCACTCCATTTTAAGGAAAGCTAGTTTTTCTCGCATCTAATATTTTACGACGACATATCTGCTAAACTACCTTGTACTATGATTCCAGTTTGCAGGTACGTTCAGTCTCATACTTGTATTGTGTCTGAAAAACGGGTTGTGAATACAGTTATTAGTAAAGAAATAATAAATTAGAACGTCATGCATGTTACTCCCTGAACAGCGAAAACGTAGTAACTGATACACCTTTTTTCCCTTCCCTTACTTAGAGGAAATTTTCGGCGAGAAAAAAGTATCGGAGTAGTTCGAAATTATGAGAAAAGTCTGTTGGAATTCGAAAAGCGCTCTGATGAGGGTAGACTGGATGATTCGCATGCTTTGAGTTACACTGCCTTAGTTTAATTCTTCGGTTGTGCCAAACCTGTTACGTAAGATCACACCTCTTACTGAGATCATTACAACAGCAATTTAAACACAGTCTATAACTATGTGAAATGCTGAAAATCAAATTTTTGTTGTAAGACGTTAAATTGGGGTCCTGCTACTGGAATTTATTGTCAGTTTTATGCGATTTTTCAGACCAGACGTACAATGGAGAGACGTGGCGTAGAATGCCATCGCTCCTCTCGCCTTTTGAAACCAATGGAGTATGCTATCCCTCAGCACCGTATGCCCACCATGCATTCAATGGAATGTTATGAAAGCAGAATTTCGAATTTGGGACTACGTTATTAAAGTATCCTTGGAGATACGTCTGACATAAAATCCTATTAGCCTGGACAGTGGCCATCAATTCGATGGCATAGTGGATGGAATGATAATATTACGGCTTTACACTGCACTTCACTAGATTAGAGATTAGATTAGATTAGATTAATACTAGTTTCATGGATCATGAACACGATATGTCGTAATGATGTTGAACGAGTCAAATTTTCCAATACATGACATAATTAAGTTAATTTAACAGCATAATTAATTTAATATAACAACTTTCTTATTTTTTTAATTTTTTATATAATTTTTTGTTTTTTTTTTCTCTTTTTCTTAATTTACATTTAAAAATTCCTCTATGGAGTAGAAGGAGTTGTCATTCAGAAATTCTTTTAATTTCTTCTTAAACACTTGTTGGTTATCTGTCAGACTTTTGATACTATTTGGTAAGTGACCAAAGATTTCAGTGGCAATATAATTCACCCCTTTCTGTGCCAAAGTTAGATTTAATCTTGAATAGTGAATATCATCCTTTCTCCTAGTATTGTAGTTGTGCACACTGCTATTACTTTTGAATTGGATTTGGTTGTTAATAACAAATTTCATAAGAGAGTATATATACTGAGAAGCTACTGTGAATATCCATAGATCCTTAAGTAAATGTCTGTCGGATGATCTTGGGTGGACTCCAGCTATTATTCTGATTACACACTTTTGTGCAATAAATACTTTATTCCTCAGTGATGAACTACCCCAAAATATGATGCCATATGCAAGCAATGAGTGAAAATAGGCGTAGTAAGGTAATTTACTAAGATGTTTATCACCAAAATTTGCAATGACCCTTATTGTATAAGTAGCTGAACTCAAACGTTTCAGCAGATCATCAATGTGTTTCTTCCAATTTAATCTCTCATCAATGGACACACCTAAAAATTTTGAATATTCTACCTTAGCTATATGCTTCTGATTAAGGTCTATATTTATTAATGGCGTCATACCATTTACTGTACGGAACTGTATGTACTGTGTCTTATCAAAATTCAGTGAGAGTCCGTTTACAAGGAATCACTTAGCAATTTTCTGAAAGACATTATTGACAATTTCATCAGTTAATTCTTGTTTTTCAGGTGTGATTACTACACTTGTATCATCAGCAAAGAGAACTAACTGTGCCTCTTCATGAATATAGAATGGCAAGTCATTAATATACAGGGTGTTACAAAAAGGTACGGCCAAACTTTCAGGAAACATTCCTTACACACACAGAAAGAAAATATGTTATGTGGACTTGTGTCTGGAAACGTTTACTTTCCATGTTAGAGCTCATTTTATTACTTCTCTTCAAATCACATTAATCATGGAATGGAAACACACAGCAACAGAACGTACCAGCGTGACTTCAAACACTTTGTTACAGGAAATGTTCAAAATGTCCTCCGTTAGCAACGATACATGCATCCACCCTCCGTCGCATGGAATCCCTGATGCGCTGATGCAGCCCTGGAGAATGGCGTATTGTATCACAGCCGTCCACAATACGAGCACAAAGAGTCTCTACATTTGGTACCGGGGTTGCGTAGACAAGAGCTTTCAAATGCCCCCATAAATGAAAGTCAAGAGGGTTGAGGTCAGGAGAGCGTGGAGGCCATGGAATTGGTCCGCCTCTACCAATCCATCGGTCACCAAATCTGTTGTTGAGAAGCGAACGAACACTTCGACTGAAATGTGCAGGAGCTCCATCGTGCATGAACCACATGTTGTGTCATACTTGTAAAGGCACATGTTCTAGCAGCACAGGTAGAGTATCCCATATGAAATCATGATAACGTGCTCCATTGAGCGTAGGTGGAAGAACATGGGGCCCAATCAAGACATCACCAACAATGCCTGCCCAAACGTTCACAGAAAATCTGTGTTGATGACGTGATTGCACAATTGCGTGCGGATTCTCGTCAGTTCACACATGTTGATTGTGAAAATTTACAATTTGATCACGTTGGAATGAAGCCTCATCCGTAAAGAGAACATTTGCACTGAAATGAGGATTGACACATTGTTGGATGAACCATTCGCAGAAGTGTACCCATGGAGGCCAATCAGCTGCTGATAGTGCCTGCACACGTTGTACATGGTACGGAAACAACTGGTTCTCCCGTAGCACTCTCCATACAGTGACGTGATCAACGTTACCTTGTAGAGCAGCAACTTCTCTGACGCTGACATTAGGGTTATCGTCAACTGCACGAAGAATTTCCTCGTCCATTGCAGGTGTCCTCGTCGTTCTAGGTCTTCCCCAGTCGCGAGTCATAGGCGGGAATGTTCCGTGTTCCCTAAGACGCCGATCAATTGCTTCGAACGTCTTCCTGTCGGGACACCTTCGTTCTGGAAATCTGTCTCGACACAAACGTACCGCACCACGGCTATTGCCCCGTGCTAATCCATACATCAAATGGGCATCTGAGAACTCCGCATTTGTAAACATTGCACTGACAGCAAAGCCACGTTCGTGATGAACACTAACCTGTTGATGCTACGTACTGATGTGCTTGATGCTAGTACTGTAGAGCAATGAGTCGCATGTCAACACAAGCACCGAAGTCAACATTACCTTCCTTCAATTGAGCCAACTGGCAGTGAATCGAGGAAGTACAGTACATACTGACGAAACTTATATGAGCTCTAATATGGAAATTAAGCGTTTCCGGACACATGTCCATATAACATCTTTTCTTTATTTGTGTGTGAGGAATGTTTCCTGAAAGTTTGGCCGTACCTTTTTGTAACACCCTGTGTATTAAGAAGAACAAAGGACCCAAGACCGACCCTTGTGGAACCCTAGTCTTGATAGTTCCCCAGTTTGAGGAATGTGCTGATCTTTGCATATTATGAGAACTGCTTATTTCAACTTTCTGCACTCTTCCAGTTGGGTACGAATTAAACCATTTGTGCACTGTCCCACTCATGCCACAATACGTGAGCTTGTCTAGCAGAATTTCATGATTTGCACAATCAAAAGCCTTTGAGAGATCACAAAAAATCCCAATGGGTGGTGTTTGGTTATTCAGATCATTCAAAATTTGATTGGTGAAAGCATATATGGCATTTTCTGTTGAAAAACCTTTCTGGAAAACAAACTGACGTTTTGTTAATACTTCATTTTTACAGATATGTGAAGCTACTCTTGCATACATTACTTTCTCAAAATTTTTGGATAAAGCTGTTATAAGGGAGATTGGACAGTAATTGTTGACATCAGATCTATCCCCTTTTTTATGCAAAGGTATAACAATAGAATATTTCAGTCTATCAGCGAAAATGCCGTGTTCCAGAGAGCTAGTACACAGGTGGCTGAGAATCTTACTTATCTGTTGAGAACAAGCTTTTAGTATTTTGCTGGAAATGCCATCAATTCCATGTGAGTTTTTGCTCTTAACAAGTTTATTATTTTCCTAATTTCAGAGGGAGAAGTGGGTGAGATTTCAATTGTATCAAATTGTATAGGTATGGCCTCTTCCATTAACCGCCTAGTATCTTCTAATGAACACCTGGATCCTACTATATCCACAACATTTAGAAAATGATTATTAAAAATATTTTCAACTTCTGACTTTTTGTTCGTAAAGTTTTCATTCAATTTGATGGTAATACTGTCTTCCTGTGCTCTTGGTTGACCTGTTTCTCTTTTAATAATATTCCAAATTCTTTTTATCAGAGTTGCTGATTTCAGGCATGATACACATACGTCTGGATTTTTTAATAACTTTTCTTAATATAGCACAGTAGTTTTTATAATGTTTGATAGTTTCTGGGTCACTACTCTTTCTTGCTGTCAGATACATTTCCCTTTTCCGGTTACAAGATATTTTTATACCCTTAGTAAGCCATGGTTTGTTA
This sequence comes from Schistocerca americana, assembly GCF_021461395.2. NCBI lineage: Eukaryota > Metazoa > Arthropoda > Insecta > Orthoptera > Acrididae > Schistocerca > Schistocerca americana. The sequence continues at coordinate 594,077,493 of NC_060124.1, read as the reverse complement.
CATGGTTTCTTACGAGTATATTTAACTATTTCTTGGGGAAGCAGTTTTCAAATGCATTTACAAAAGTGTCATGAAATAAATTATATTTTAAATTGGCATCAGGTTCATGGTACACCTCATCCCAGTCTAACTGCTGTAGGCTTTCCCTGAAATTTGCAATTGTTAAGTCGTTGACTGAACATACTACTTTGGAGGACTGTTTAGTACTGCTGAATGGAGCTATGTCATATATTGCAACTAGCTGTGCACCATGATCAGTAAGACCATTCTCAACAGGCTGAGCATTTATCTGGTTAAACTTATCTTGGTCTATAAAGAAGTTATCTGTCAGTGAGCTGCTATCCTTTACCACCCGAGTAGGAAAATCAATAACGGGTGTCAAATTGAAAGAACCGAGTAATACTTCAAGGTCATTTTTCCTATTATCCTCTTTCAGAGAATCTACATTGAAGTCCCCACAAATAATAATTTTCTTCCCCTGTCTGACAGATAGCACAACAAGGAGTCCAAATTTTTCAGAAATAGATGAAAATTTCTCGATGGGGACCTATATACAGTTACGATTATAAATGTGCCTTTATTTAATTTAAGCTCACAGGCACATGCTTCTATATGTTTCTCTGCACAAAACTTTTTTGTTTCTATACTTTTTGCACAATGATAACTTTTGACATATATGGCAACTGCTCCTTTCTCCATATTTTCTCTAATTACATGTGCAGAGAGCTTATACCCACTTACATTTACCTTATCCATATCAGTAACAATGTGATGCTCGGACAGGCATAGTATATCTATTTCATCCTCAGCTTCTAAATCTTCTAAACAAACCAGAAGCTCATCAATTTTATTCTTTAACCTCCCAATATTTTGATGAAATATACTTACATTATTTTTAATTATAATTTTATGAGAACCTTTCCTTATTCTAACATTTGCAGTACTCTCCTGTCTGAGTTTCCCATTGTGCTTAGGCCTAGTTCCTATACCAGTGGTCACATGATGTTCAGGGAGACAGATTATGTCAACTGGGTTGGGTGACTTTAGGGGAGTGACGATAGGGGAGTCTGTGTTAAGACCGTGGTCTGCTTTTCCGTATGCTGCTCCTTCCGCCATGGTACTGTGGATATGCTTTGATGTTCCAACACGACATAAAAGTTCGACACGGAAGGAGTGAACGGCTGCTATTACGCCAATTGAGGTATGATGGTTCTGCTAACGTCAACTCTATACTAAGTTGCTTATCCTTGGGGTTGCTCTGTTCCGCTCTGCTTCTATACATGAACTTAAACAAATGTCACAAGCAGACACTAAAAGGCTATTGACCGCTTATCAAGAATTTCCTGATTAAGTCATCAGTAAAAGCCGAAAATAGTCCCCAGGACACCCGGTATCAATTACTGGCTATTTAACAGACATGCCATTTTCGGTATTTTAAGTAATTATTAACCGATTTCTAAAATTCAAAATGCTCTCCTCATGTACTGTGGGTATAATCTTACGTTAAAGGTTCAGCATAATTTCTCAAGTACGAGAGTTGGAAAATGTGTATACGTTTTCAGCCGCCGAAATTACCCAAACTATATTCATCTTGCATTTGACAATGAGAGCATTTTGAGACTTCCAACAAACTCATAATTTCAAACGTACTGAAACTTATTATCCCTATGGCCCTTTATAAAGTAGGAAAAAAAGTTTCTCATGTATTTAAGTTTTAGGATCCGGTTTTTTTTTTGTTGCAGTCTTCTATCCGAAGACTGGTTTGATGCAGCTCTCCTTGCTACTCTTCCCTAAGCGAGCTTCTTCATCTCCGAATAACTACTGCAACCTACATCTTTCTGAATCTGCTTAGTGTATTCATCTGCTGGTCTCCCTCTACGATTTCTAGCCTCCACAGTTCCCTTCCAGTACTAAATTGGTGATCCCTTGATGTCCCAGAAAGTGTCCTATCAATGGATCCCTTCTTTTAGTCAAATTATGCCAAAAATTTCTTTTCTCCCCAATTCTGTTCGGTATCTCCTCTTTAGCTACGTGATCTACCCATCTAATCTTCAGGATACTTCCGTAGCACCACATTTCAAAAGCTTTTATTCTCCTCTTGTTTAAACTGTTTATGATCCATGTTTCACTTCCATACTTTGCTACACTCCAGACAAATAACTTCAGGAAACACTTCCTAACACTTAAGTCTATATTCGATGTTAGCAAATTTCTCTGCTTCACTAACGCTTTTTTTGCCATTGCCAGTATACATTTTATATCCTCTACTTCGACCATAATCAGTTATTTTGCTGTCTAGATAACAAAACTGATCCACTACTTTCAGTCTCGTTTTCCTAATCTAACTCCATCAGTATCACCTCATTTAATTCCTCTAAATGTCCGCCCCTGGTAGCTGAGTGGTTAGCGCGACGGAATGGCATACCCAACGGCCAAAACAGTGTCAAAAGTATATTCTGTAGTATATGTAAAAAAAGTTTCTTCCACTTCTGCTCCACCTATCATGGTGACGTTTCCCTCATACTGTCCCACTTCACGGCGTAACTAGAGGAAGAGATCAAACCAGAATACACAATGTGCCTGTGCCACCACAAGTGCATCACATACAGAAACATAAACTCAAAATCAATGCATCATGCCAAATATAAGCTGTTATGCCTGTCCTGCAATGTCTACCCCCTCAAAAAAAGACGACAAATGGCCATGTAAAAGGGTTTAAGGAACAACTGAAGTGTCGGCAGAAGTGCCAACACCGTGTTGTTTGAGGAGGCCGAAATGCACGCTATAAGCTCACGCAGGATGGCGTGAGCTCTGAAACAGGATACGTAATGAATGATATAAAGAAAAGTACGTAGCTTCTGGAATACTTAACTTTAATCCATAATTGTAGAACATCGGTCTGTCGGTACAGGCTTTATAAGGTAATCAGCAAAAGATAAATGGCGCCTTGCTAGGTCGTAGCAATTGACGTAGCTGAAGGCTATGCTAATTATCGTCTCGGCAATTGAGATCGTTATTGTCAGTGAACCATTCCTATGAACGTCGGCTGTATAACTGGGGCGAGTGCCAGGACGTCTCTCTAGACCTGCCGTGTGGTGGCGCTCGGTCTGCTATCACTGACAGTGGCGACACGCGGGTCGGACGTATACTACCGGACCGCGGCCGATTTAAAGCTACCACCTAGCAAGTGTGGTGTCTGGCGGTGACACCACAACAACAATAAGAGAAAAACGATAAAGGAAAGTATAAAAACGAAAACATATAAAATGACAGTAATATTAACCAACACTAGGAATATAGTAGATTAATAGAATAAAATGTCATTTATTTAAATGTATCGTTGTTAATATATTTAAACAAATATATATGGTTAAAAAAAAACGGCCCGGGTTCGATTCCCGCTCAGGGACTGGGTGTTGTGCTGCCCTTATCATCATCATTTCATCCCCATCGACAGGTAAGTCGCCAAAGTGGTGTCATCTCGAAAGACTTCCATCAGGCGAACGGTCTACCTGACGGGAGGCCCTAGCCACACGGCATTTCCATTTTCCTTTCATCTAAATTCCATGATCCTTTTTTTGTTTTCGTTAATGTTCATCTTATATCTTCCTTTCAAGGCACTGTCCACTCCATTCAACTGATCTTCCAACCCTGTGCTGTCTCTGACAGAATTACAATGTCATCGGGAAACCTCGAAGTTTTTATTTTTTTCTCCCTGGACTTTAACTCCTTCTCCAAATTTTTCTATGGTTTCATTCACTGCTTGCTCAATGTAGAGATTGAGTAACTTAGGGGACAGGCTACAATCTTCGTGACAAAAAATAAAAACATCTACAGCCGTCTTTATGATTTTAATTTATTTTGTCGCTACCAGTTTCAACGCTTCATTGCGTCATTTTCAGGCTGTCTTTGATGCGGTACAAAATAAATTAAAATCGTAACGACGTCTGTAGGTGTTTTTATTTTTTGTCACGATAGTAAACGGCCGTCGTCCCAGAGACCTCCTGCTAAAAAGATGAACATACAAAAGGCTACAATCGTGTCTCACTCTCTTCTCAACCACTCTTCCCTTTCGTGCCCCTCAACTATTAAAACTGCAGCCTGGTTTCTATACAAGTTGTAAATAACCCTCCACTGACTGTATTTTATCCCTGTTACTTTCAGAATTTCGAAGAGAATATTCCAGTCGACATTGTCAAAAGCTTTCCGTATATAGTTGCTATAAACGTAGGTTTGTCTTTCCTTGATTTATATACTAAAATACGTCATAGGGTCAGTATCGCCTCATGTGTACCTACATTTCTTCGAAATCGAAACTGATCTTTCCCGAGGTGGTCTTCTACCAGGTTTTTCATTATTCTGTAAAAATTCTTTTTAGTATTTTGTAGCCTTGATCAGTTATGACATTTTAATTCATTATTTATTTACTACTGACTAAATTCGCAACATATTTTGCAGGCAGTATCCACATATATACCACTACACGGACCTGCAACAGCATATCGTTGTACGACGCATAGTTGAAGTGATATGAAGTATGACGTCATGTACACTGAGGTGGGTGAACAACGAGCTTAACATATTAACTGATTTGTAAAGCAATCAGACGTTTCAAGCTCTTATACATAAGGGAGTTCAATCCTGTGGCGAATCTGGAGTTGGATTTGGGAGGGTTGTGGGGAGGGGGGATGGGAGGGGTTACTGATAATTTTAAAACAACCAGGTATTGGGTAAAACGGCGCACTAAAAGCACCGTTTGCACTTTTACACCGCGCGTAAGTAACTGCCTTTTACCACTCATGCAGACTCTTCCACTTCACCACTCGTTCTGCAAGGGAGGCAGGTTAGGTGAAATAGGCGGTGAAGTGTTTTATGCACATATTTCGTAGTGCAAGCATTTTTGAAGCTAAATCTATGAAAACTGGTATATGGCGTCTTGTTTGGAAATGAAAGAAAAAACGTGTTTCACTGTTTTTGGAAAACCAACCCCTAAGGGGGTGAAATAGGGCCAGGTTGAGATTGTCACTCTGCAGCGGAGTGTGTGCTGCTATGAAGCTTCCTGGGAGATTAAAACTGTGTGCCGGACCGAGACTCGAACTCGTTACCTTTGCCTTTCTCGGGCAAGTGCTCCACAAGTTCTGCAAGGTTCGCAGGAGAGCTTCTAGAAGTTTGGAATGTAAGAGACGAGGTATTGGCGGAATTAAGGCTGCGGGGACGGATCGTGTGTCGTGGGTAGCTCAGTTGGTAGAGCACTTGCCCGCTAAAGCAAAGGTCCCGAGATCGAATCTCGGTCCGGCACACAGTTTTAATCTGCCAGGAAGGTTCATGGCCAGCCTGATTCACTGACTCATCACCGCGCAGCCGAAACCGCTATGGATAGAAACTTGAAATTTGGAGAGGGTGTGAATCTTATACTGTAGATATCGTTTAAGTAGGGATCATTCGAAATTGAAGACAAAAAAGAAGGTGAAATAGGGGACGGAAGGCTTTCTCAAAATATGTCGCAATTAAGGCAGTTCTGAAGCTAGAACTACTAAAATTGGTATTTGGTTTCTCGGTTAGAAGTAAAAAAATGCACGTTCCAGCAATTTTGGAAATTCAACCACTAAGTGGGGAAAATAGTGAGCGAACGTTTTCTGGAAATAATGCATTATCACTATTTAAAAACAGTCGTAGGTTGCACAATATTCATTATTAAAGAACAACTAATCTATTTTAAAGCTAAATCTATGAAAATGGATGTTAATTTAAAAAAGTTTAACTGTTTTTGGAAATTCAATATCTTAAGGGAGTGAAAGATGGGATAAAAGGTTTTTTAAATTATTTCATTATGGAAACGTTTTCAAAGCTAAATCTTTCGAAATTAGTGTTTGAATTCTCTGTTCGAAATTAAAAAAAATTTGTTTGCTCTTTACAGAAAATCAATCTTCAAGGGTGTAAAATTGTTAGAAAAATATTTCGTTACATTAAAAAAGTTTTAAAGCTTAGCCTACGAAATTGGTACGAGTATTTCACTTCTAGGTTAGCTATAAAGAAGTATGTGTTTCAATGGAAATATGATCACAAGAACGCAAACGGCATGATTAACAGAATCCTTGAACTACAGCTACCGGAATTGCTTTTTGGTCAGAATTACATTCGGAAGAGTCCATGCATCTTATGGCCTCAATTAGCGTGAAACGTTTAGAAGGTGTTGCAGTTCGCGAACAATATAAAAATTTGATTAAAGAAAAACAAAAAAAAATCTATGCAGACGATACAGACTACGCGTGAAAACTATCGGGTGCTAAGCTAGTATGTGATCCAGATGGAACTGCGGTTCGTGTTACAAACACGTGGGGTCGCAGAGATTAAAATCTGTTAAACCCGAACGTTGAGGGGACTTCCTCAATTTTACAACAGAATAAACGTTGAACTAACTTTACCGAATTGTCTGTGCAGTCGAGGATATGGCTCTTGGGGTAATATTGCATAAGATTCTTGTAAATTCGTGTAGTGGACTAAGAGGTCATATCAGCTCAAGTGGGAGGTAATGAGGAGGTGCATTAGCAGCCACAACCATGAACGGTCTGACAAATAAATCGAAATCAGTCTTCGACGTGCAAAGTCTTGATATTTCCTTGAGAACTGGTGACGGAATTTTTCAATTACTGAAACGAAGGTAATCATGTCTGGTCGAGAAATGACTGCCTTGAGCTTTGAAAAATGTTCCATGTCATGAACTAGAAGCTGATTTTTCCACAGGATTAACTTTTGTTTTATAGCATCAATATAGTCGACCATATATGTAAATCATTCTTCCCTTGCATTAAAAGATTTGATGAAATCAAATAACTGGCGACGTCGACCATAAAAGATTTTGTGACTGCCCTACTTTTCTTTTAACTCTTCTTTGCCTAATGACGTCGTCTTTGTGCCTGGTGGCGTAACGACGTCCAAATGAACGTTTTTCGCAGCTCATAATAGTGCGATGGTGTATAAGCAGTTTGCATGGTGTTCAAAGAGCAATTCCCATTTAGCACTGAATGATGTGACTTCTCCACTTTTTCTTTCAAGTGCGTAGACGCAGCGGTGTTCCTAATTCAGAACGTAAATCTAATTTAGCACAGTCTGTGTTGTCGGAAAAATGTGACAAGGCGACTGGCTCTCTCTAGCGGCGTCCGGCTGCTGACTCGCTTTGCATTTCCTGTTCCCCACCGCTCGCCCCTCAGCGCCATTTGCCCAGACCGGCTCTAAATGCACTGCTGGCCACCGTAAATGCAACACCAAGAAAGACAAGAGGTAGCACAACAAAATTTATTTTGTAGATAACATGTTGACCAAGTATCAAATGATTACGTTTACAGATGTCTGTGACATGCGGTTCCTGCCAGAATCAGTAGCCAGAGTAGCCGCTATTGTTGGAGATCACCACCGCCACACGTCTCGGCATTGAGTCAAAGAGACGTTGGATGTGTTCCTGGGGTACAGCAGCCCAAGCAGCTTCCACACGTTGCCAAAGATCATCTGGTGTGGCAGCTGGGGATGTAATCTGGGTCACTCGTTGAGCAACCATGGACCACATGTTTTCTATCGGCGAAAGATCCGGAGAGCGAGCCGGCCAGGGAAGCAATTCAATCTGGTTATTGACGAAGAACCTTTGGACAATGCGTGCCACGTGTGGTCGCGCATTATCCTGTTGAAATATGGCTGTGGCCGAGCCCTGAAGGTAAGGAAGGACAACTGGCTCCAGCACCTCGGATATGCAGCGCCGGCTATTTAAAGTACCGGCAATGCGTACTAGAGGCGTGCGAGAGTAATATCCAATACCGCCCCATACCATAATACCCGGTGCAAGACCAGTGTGGCGGTGCATAATGCAGCTGTCCAGCATCCTCTCTCCACGGTGTCTCCACACTCGAATCCGACCATCGTAGTGCTGCAGACAGAAGCGTGCCTCGTCAGTAAAGATAACGTCATTCCATTCTGCCGTCCACATCCGTCTGTCATCACACCATTGGCGACGGAGACGTCTGTGGTTCTGCGTCAATGGTAGACGAAGCAATGGACGTCTTGCGTACAGACCACTCTGCTGTAAACGGCGTCGAATGGTGCGCGCAGACACTGGATGATGCGTTACAGACGCAATGTGCTGTGCTATGGTTCGGGATGTCACTGAGCGATCCGTCACTGCCATGCGCACAATTTGCCTATCAGCACGTGCAGTGGTGCACCGAGGTGAAGGCGATCGACCACGTCGGTCCGTCGTACCCTCCTGCATCCAACGGTCACATATTCGCATTACAGTTGTTTGGTTTCGTCCAACACCACTAGCGATTTCTCTGTATGATAATCCACAATCTCGGTAAGCCACTATCCTTCCTCTGTCGAACTCGGATACTTGATCAAACGATGTTCGCTGTTGTCTACGAGGCATAACTGATCGTCTTGTGAAACAACCAAAAGGTAAACACACGTGCCGAACGTACACTCGTCGAAATCGCCAAGCCTTAAATGGCGCTATGAGGTGGCGCCACAGGCGCGCGTGATGTGCGTCTGCGCTGAAATTCTAATCAGTTGCATATCTCATCGCTGCAAACCCATGGTGTAAATTTCACTTGATTCGGATGCTTCCTTCAGGGTGTTGCATTTACGGTGGCCAGCAGTGTATAACCAACTCGCTTTTCTTAAAATATATAGAATTCAATCAGTATCTTTCTTCAGTTTGGTGCCAAAATGGCTTCTTAAAATAATATTAACGTTTCCTTTGTCTTACAAGAAATTATGAAAAAGATGTAAGAAATGTTCTCAAATGTAGTTTTAGACATGAGCTGTTAACATATATACTAGGTGCCGAAGACTTTCCCACACCAAACGCTGACTGGAAATATCTTGTATGATGAGGGCCCCCATAATCTGCAGGTTGACAGAAACTGTTCCGTCAGTGGAGGCGCGCCTATTTGGTAAAACATCCCCGCCTTCACCTCCGTGCGACTCATCGCCTGCCTCGGGTGGGTCCTGCACCTGTCCTACAGAGAGGAGGCGTGTTTCAGCCCGAATCAATGGAGCGCTCTGTTGGTTCAGAGGCAGGTCTCCGTGCCGGCGCTGACGTACGGCGTGGTAGGAGGTCCACAAAACCTCAGCTGTTGGAGGGGATGTTTTGCACTTTTCCAGAGAATGGGAGGGAGGGAGGGAGGGGGGGGGGGCGTGCGTCGGTTACTCCTACCCGCACGACATCCCGCATCCCGACAAGGAAATTCATCGCTCGATCCGTCTAAACGCCAAACGCATCCAATTTGTCGCTCGGCCGGTTGGTATGTGTGTAGGGCGATTTGAAATGTTGCGAGCTGCGGCCGTATTGGCTAGACAGCTCTTGTGACGTCACATCCTCGAATCACGTGTTCGTGGTGCCTCAGTTAGCGGGTTGTATTCAGTGAGTGCGGTCCGAAACTTCTAATCTGCACAGTTCCGTGTTCCTCACTTCTGATTTATCCAGCCGGGTTGCTGTTTAGACTTCCAAAGAAAGGTAAACCCCCCTACGACGTAACAGTTACATGTTGTATACTTTTCTTGCGATATCCCTTACAGAAATCGAATTATTCATGTTTCTGTGGCGGTTCAGTAACTCGTTACTTGTAGGACGATTTCTGGAATTGATAGGCCGACTAGAAAGATTGCTTTCGTTAACGAAGTGGGTCAACGGAAGCGTCCGATTCCACCGGTCGTCTTTGACCCGTGTCGTAAAGCTGTTGTGGTGTGTGACGTCACGACGGCGCGGAATTTAGTTTGTGAGAGTGGCGTGTTTGTAGGTGTCGTTTTGATATGATCGATGGTGCTCTCTGGTGGTGTGTTTATGTGTTGTGTGGCAGCTGATGTATTTGGTTTAGTTTGCGTGTGTGGCGTGTTTATAGATGGCGTATTGTTGCGGTCTGTGGTTCTCTCTTTTGGTGTGTTTATGGGTAGCGTGATACGTGGGATATGGGGTTCATTTGCGTGATAGCATTGCAGGTGTGTGGTGCTGGTAGTGACTGTACTTTCAGCGGAACATTTTTCAGTGAGTTAACGATTTTATTTTTTTATGTCGACGTTATTGTAGTTTCTGTTTGTCGTGTGTGAGTTTTGGTAAATTGCTCCGTTTATGTATTTGGTAGGTGTGGATGTGACTGACAACGTCAACAGTTTTCGGTTGTCGGCGATGATGGGTGACAGTGCTTTGTCTCCAACAAAATTTCTTCAACTATTCGGATTTTTTGATGAAGTCGTGAAGAAATGATGCTTACTAATGTTCCAGCATCTCGGACCAGGGACGGCTATATGTGGAGATGCCGTAAGAATAACAGGTCAAGGGAAGTGTTCGATTCCAGTGGATATTGTTCTTAGTTGATTTTGGGAGGGTTGTTGTCGTTTTATGTTATCGTTTTTGTCGTCTGGTTTAGTGGCGTGTGTTTATTTTTAGTTTGTCCCCACCCAAAAACCCCCAATTTCCCCCGCTTGTCCCGTTAGTTTCACTGTATTTTTGGAGGAATATGTGTTTAATGGTTTTTCGATCTATTTTTGTGTTTGTTGTCAGGTTTACGTAATGACGTCATAGTCACGATGTGGGAGTTGTTGTGAATGGTCTTTTCCGCCATATTGGTGATGTCATTAGTCAAAGCAGACGGGTGGAATCGGACGTGTCCGATAACCTAGGTTTGCTTTGTGGGCTCTATGGATCACGGTGAATGACCGACAATATACGGTACACTTGCGAGAATTTGCGACGTACACGCACTGAATACAAGGGGGTGTTAAAACATAGGACCGTGCATATTTAGTTACTTCGACAACGTACATTATTTTCAGGGCACATCAAGACGTGCTTTGACTCGTAATAATCATGCTGCCTCGTAACGGCGGCATGCTCTTGCTAACTGAATAACATATTTGCAACATATCGTACACTGCAGATCGCTACTGTATGACAGTAATGTTCCTTGTGCGTAATGCAACCAATTTTATTCAATACCGCCTCATTAGTTATGTGATACACCCATCTAATCCTCAGAATTCTTCTGCAGCACCACATTTCGAAAGCTTCTATTCTCTTCTTGTCCAAACTATTTATGGTCCATGTTTCACTTCCATACATGGCTACACTCCATACAAATACTTTGAGAAACGAGTTCCTGACACTTAAATCCACACTCGGTGTTAACAATTTTCTCTTCTTCAGAAACGCTTTCCTTGCCATTGACAGTCCACATTTTATATCCTCTCTACTTCGACCATCATCAGTTATTTTGCTCCCCAAATAGTAAAACTCCTTTACTATTTTAAGTGCCTCATTTCCTAATATAATTCCCTCAGCATCAACCGATTTAATTCGACTACATTCCATTATCCTCGTTTTGATTTTGTTGATGTTCATCTTATATCCTCCTTTCAAGACACAGTCCATTCCGTTCAGCTGCTCTTCCAGGTCCTTTGCTGTCTCTGACAGAATTACAATATCATCAGCAAACCTCAATGTTTTAATTTCTTCTCTATGGATTTTAATTCCTACTCCGAATTTTTCTTTTGGTTCCTTTACTGCTTGCTCCCTTCCCAACCACTGCTTCCCTTTCATGTCCCTCAACTCTTATAACTGCCATCTGGTTTCTGTACAAATTGTAAATAGCCTTTCACTCCCTGTATTTTACCCCTGCCACCTTCAGACTTTGAAAGAGAGTATTCCAGTCAACATTGTCAAAAGCTTTCTCCAAATCTAAAAGTGCTGGAAACATAGGTTTACCTTTTCGTAATCTAGCTTCTAAGACAAGTCGTAGGGTCAGTTTTGCCTCACGTGTTCCAATATTTCTATGGAATCCAAACTGATCTTGGGGAAGATCGGCTTCTGCCAGTTTTTCCATTCGTCTGTAAAGAATTCGCGTTAGTATTTTGCAACCATGACTTATTAAACTGATTGTGGGTCGACAGAAGCGTCCGATCCCACGCGTCAGCTTTGACCCGTGACGTAAGGGTGTTGTCTTGTGTGACGTCATGACGGCGAGGAGTTTGGTTTGAGTGTGGCTGTCTCCAGTTCTGTTTTATCTTATCTTATTTACTTTTCTGGGTCGACAGAAGCGTCCGATCCCACGCGTCAGCTTTGACCCGTGACGTAAGGGTGTTGTCTTGTGTGACGTCATGACGGCGAGGAGTTTGGTTTGAGTGTGGCTGTCTCCAGTTCTGTTTTATCTTATCTTATTTACTTTTCTGGGTCAACAGAAGCGTCCGATCCCACGCGTCGGCTTTGACCCGTGACGTAAGGGTGTTGTCGTGTGTGACGTCATTACGGCGCGGAGTTTGGTTTGAGTGTGGCTGTCTCCAGTTCTGTTTTATCTTATTTTATTTACTTTTCTGATCTGTTCGATCTATCTCGTGGGATTTTTTAAATTTAAAAACACTTATTACTTATTTTAATTATCTGTTTCCTCCAATTTCTGTTTTAGTTTATTATATTTATCTTTCTGATCTGTTCGTTCTATCCCGTGAGATTTTTTTTAAAAAAGACAAAAAACACTAATCAGCTACTGAAGCATCTTTATCTTCTATAGGTTGCAGGGGTTACGACCCCTTGGGAGGTGGGTGGGTATTCATGCATGGCTGTCTTCACTTACACGTTGTAGCTACGCAAGGCGTCTAAATTTGTTTATATTTAGTTTGCCCCCACCCAAAACTCCCCGTTTCCCGCGCTTGTCCCGTTAGTGTCATTAGGCTTCTTGTGGAAAGTGTGTGTGTTTTTGTTTCCGCCATATTTGTGACGTCATGGGTCAAAGCAGACGGGCGGGATCGGACGCTTCCGTATTTCCCTGATTGTTTGGTAATTTTCACATCTGTCAACACCTGCTTTCTTTGGGATTGGAATTATTATATTCTTCTTGAAGTCTGAGGGTATTTCGCCTGTACCATACATTTTGCTCACCAGATGGTAGAGTTTTTTCAGGACTGGCTCTCCCAAGGCTGTCAGTAGTTCTAATGGAATGTTGTCCACTCCCGGGGCTTTGTTGCAACTTAGGTCTTTCAATGCTCTGTCAAACTCTTCATGCAGTATCATATCTCCCATTACACATTCATCTACATCATCTTCCATTTCCATAATATTGAACTCAAATACATCACCCTTGTATAGACCCTCTATATAATCCTTCCCCTTTCTGCTTTCCCTTCTTTGCTTAGTACTGGGTTTCCATCTGAGCTCTTGATATTCATACAAGTGGTTCTCTTTTCTCCAAAGGTCTCTTTAATTTTCGTGTAGGCAGTATCTCTCTTACCCCTATTGAGACAAGCCTCTCCATCCTTACATTTGTCCCCTAGCCGTGCCTGCTTAGCCATTTTGCACTTCCTGTCAATCTCATTTTTGAGACGTTTGTATTCCTTTTTGCCTGCTTCATTTACTGCATTTTTATATTTTCTCATTTCATCAGTTAAATTCAATATTTCTTCTGTTACCCAAGGATTTCTACTAGCCCTCATCTTTTTGCCTACTTGATCCTCTGCTGCCTTCACTACTTCATCCCTCAAAGCTACCCATTCTTCTTCTACTGTATTTCTTTCCCCCCTTCCTGTCAATTGTTCCCTTATGCTCTCCCTGAAACCCTTTACAACCTCTGGTTTAATCAGTTTATCCAGGTCCCATCCCCTTAAATTCCCACTTTTTTGCAGTTTCTTCAGTTTTAATCTACCGTTCATAACCAATAGATTGTGGCCAGAGTCCTCATCTGCCCCTGGAAATGTCTTACAATTTAAAACCTGGTTCCTAAATCTCTGTCTTACCATTATATAATCTATCTGAACCTGTCAATATCTCCAGGCTTCTTCCATGTATACAACCTTCTTTGGATGCTGTCAAGGGGAGATCTAAATGAGGGGGTGGCATGGGAGTGGCCTATAAGAAACGAAAGAAAGAACTGCAGATAGTGAGAAATTACTAATTTCAGTAAAGAAGAGTAGTATTTCTAATTTGTCTGCTGTTGTGCAGGCAGGGAGTGTATCTTACCCTGAGGCAATTACATCGAGCACCTACTGCAGAAACTTTTGGCCAATGGCCGATGATGCTACATTATTCGCAGAGGGTGCTGTGACAGAGGCAGAGATACATTTGTGCTAGCTGCTGTGAACCACCTGTCTTCTTGGAACAATGGCAGCTTGTTTACCTGTTACCAATTGTATTCCCAGACAGTAACATTGCCTCCAAAATGCAGCTTTAAGTCAAATGTAAATTACAGCATTGTGTTCACACTGAGCCATTTGTAACCAAACAACTGTAGGATACTGTTGCCACCTTTGACATGGTAGCGACTGAGTTTGATCTATTTGTACATTTTTGGATTAGTGTTGGGCCAGATTCAGAGCAGCTGCCTCACTTCAGTGTTTTTGGAAAAAAAAGTTTAGTAAAAGAAGGTTGGATTTGAGGCAGTAAATGCTAGTCTAAGGTAAAAGTGAAAAGGCGAGTTGTTAGGTGTCTGTGGATGGCCCTAATAGCATTCCCAAGAGAGTTAAAGAGCTCAATGTCTAGGGTAATCCAGAGGGTCCTGCATTTATGGACTTTGGGACATGGGGCTTACATATAGTGCTTGCTGACTTAGATGGGTTGTACTAACGTGTAAGAGCTTTACATGGTTTATTTAAAAAATTCCGTCCCGCCTTGTTGATTTCAACAATATTACAATCACATCTGTTTTCCCACAGATGTTTTGTACTGTATGGTGAATGGAAAATAAAATGGTGAGAGTCTGGGTTCAGAAAATATTAAGGGCTGTTTAATAATGTGTGTAGGAAGTAGGAACACAAGTAGGTAAAATCAGAACTTAAGGTAACTATTGAAATTCCTAAGAGTCTTAGCTGCCTCTTGCTGGCAGCTCATTTAAAATGTTTTTAAGACTGGATGCACAGATTGAGTCACTTCTGACTAAAGTTGAGTCATATACTCCCTTATCTCAATTTACCTATACTGCCCTCCAGTCTATGGTCAGAATTTATTAGAAAATTTGTCAAACAAGGAGGCTGGCTTCAAAATAGATCTGAATGATGAGATTAACTTGTTGCAACTTCCATGAAAGTGGACATCAGGCACAGAACCAAACAGGCTTGTTCTGCTTGGTTCAAAGGAGCTCGCCATCAGAGACCTTGGCAGTCATTGGCAATTCTCTCACAATGGGCCACTTGCCTTCATCACAGTCTCATTCAAAGAAACATAAATGGTATGAGGCTGAAGAATCAGGCACTCAGAGCTGCAATTTGGTATCTCATGATATCATGTACTGAATATGGTCATTCTTTTGCTACAGTTAATCCATTCATTATTCAGAAAGGTGTTGATGTAATTGCAGACCCAGTGAAATCTTGATTTTGTCTACATAATAAGATTTTGTTTTTTGAAACTAATAATTATTTTAAAGTCCAACAACTACATAAAGCTTCTCCCGACCATAGTTATACTGTTCATGTTGAGGACCATCAAACACAAAATTCTTCTTGTGTTGTTAGTTACACTTGGATGCTTGATGGTCTGGCCGAGGGAGAAATCCATACATACCTCTCTGACCAGGTCATCACTGCAGTGCATCAGGTAATGTAAATGGTTAATGCCACCTTACTCCTCTACACTTTTGATCAAGTTGTGCTTCCATCAAAGATCAAAGCAGGTTATGAAGTTACTACAGTCTGACCATACATTTTAAACATGATGGTTTGCTACTAGTGTCAACATTAAAACCACACTCTAATGTCCTGTAAAAAAAACTGTAAAATGTGTTACTTGTTGTAGGGATGCTCATGAGGATGATTGCCCACCTCTTCCTCCCCTCTGTATCAACTGTAATGGAGACCATGACACCTCATCACGAGAATGTCCAGGAAATCCACATGAAGGAAAAAGTACCTGTGGTGTGCATACTGTACGAACTTCAGTACACACACCATCAGATTATTTGACTTGTCACTCTAACGAAGTAGGCAAGTGTCAGCAATATGTCTCGTGGTCTTATCGTGGCGTGTTTATCTTCTGCCGTTAGGTCAGACGATAGAAATGCCACTTGCACGCTTAGAGTAGCAGATTGATGGTGACCAGCTTTAAACAGAACTTGATTAATCTTTTAGGCACATACTGAAACTTGACTATAGACTAATGCAGACTAGCGCATACTGACTAATCGGAGGTCTGCAGACTCGTTATAATACCTCTCGCGTTCAGGTATCACTGCGCGAGTGTGATCCGCGAGGAGAAAAGGTTCTGCATTAGTTATTAATATGCGGATCGGTAGAAGCAGAATTTGGTCTGTCTCTTAGGCAGTGCCATCTCGTAGTGCGGATACGGACGAGCACTGCGCCTGCACTGTTGTGCTTACAAGGGAACATCCCCATCGCACCCCCCTCAGATTTAGTTATAAGTTGGCACAGTGGATAGGCCTTGAAAAACTGAACACAGATCAATTGAGAAAACAGGAAGAAGTTGTGTGGAACTATGAAAAAGTAAGCAAAATATACAAACTGGGTCATCCATGCGTAAGATAGGCAATATTAAGGGCAATGTGAGGTGAGGAGTGCCGTGGTCCCGTGGTTAGCGTGAACAGCTGTGGAACGAGAGGTCCTTGGTTCAAATCTGCCCTCGACTGAAAATTTTGCTTTATTTATTTTCATAAAGTTATGATCTGTCCATTCATTCATTTACGTCTCTGTTCACTGTAATAAGTTTAGTGTCTGTGTTTTGTGACCGCACCGCAAAACCGTGTGATTAGTTGACGAAAGGACGTGCCTCTCCAATGAGAACCGAAAACATTTGATTGCAAGGTCATAGGTCAACCGATTCCTCCACAGGGAAACACGTCTGATATTTTGTATATGACACTGGTGACAGCATGTGCGTCACATGACAGGAATATGTTGTCGACCCACCTAACTAGTACACTTGGCGAATGGGTGAAAAGATTCTTCTACCTTGCCCGATTTAGGTTTTCTTGTGGATGTAATAATCACTCCAAAAAAAGTGATGAAAACATAAGAGTTTTTCACATAAACTGCAAATAAAAAGTTAAAATTTTCAGTCGAGGGTAGATTTGAACTGAAGACCTCTCGTTCTGCAGCTGTTCACACTAACCACGGGACGACGGGACCACGGCGCTCCTCGTCTCATACTGCCCTTAATATTGCCTATATTACACATGGATGACCCAGTTTGTATATTTTGCTTATTTTTTCATAGTTCCACACAACTTTTTCCTGTTTTCTCGATCGATCTGTGTTCAGTTTTTCAAGGCCTATCCACTGTGCCAACTTATAACTAAATCTGAGGGGGGTTTGATGGGGATGTTCCCTTGTTAGTGGTGTGCCCTCTAGTGGGAAAGTTGTGTACGCGCTGACTACGTGGAACTATGTACACAACAGTACCTTACCATGTTGCTCGCAGGTTGTTGGCTAGTCAAAGGCCCCGTGATTTACCATCTGGCACTTACAGTACCATTCTTGCCATGCCTCGTACCACAAATGACTTGGCCATGCAGATTTGTGACCTTACACCATCGAAATACAATCCACCATCACAGAATCCGTGTAGTCCCTGGCACGTTTTAAACTAGCCTGGTTGAAAGGACCTATGCAGAAGTTGCCAAACTACTGCTGTCAGACTGGCATGATCTTCTTGTCAGCAGATACACATGCCATTTGTCCACCATGCTTGGCCACTCTTCCTATGCCTCCTTCAATGACTCCTTTGACTGCCAGTTTGGGGAGTGTCTCTCTCCTTTTACCTCCTGTAGTTCACTTTCGGCTATTGCTCTGGCGGCTTAACTTTGTGCTACCCTCCACTTTCCTGATTGGTGTGAACCATTCACCACCTTCACTTTGTGTGGCAGCCCATGTTCACCTTGGACTTCATTAGCTTCCTAAAGAACCTAATCCAAATTCGATCTATTCATGCGAGTTTCTCGAACATCACTCGGAACTTTGTGAAAGTACATTTGTGTACACAGTGGCTCTCAGACTGACTGTGGTTCAGGTGTGCCTTCTTCATTGTCACTGAAGATTTTTGGTATTGGCTTCCAAAGCACTGCTTAGTGTTTACAGCAGAGCTCTTTGCACTGTATTGGGCCACACTGTACATCTGGCAACACAGGCTTTTCAATTGTGTCATCTGTTCAGATTCTCTCTGTGCCCTTCCAAGTCTGTGTGTGTTGTACACAGTACAGCCCTTTAGCGCAACAGGTCCAAGAAAGATTCCAGTTCCTCAGTCTCGAGGGAGCCACTGTGACAATTAGTGTGTCATCGGTCACCTCGTCTGACTGGAAATGAGGCTGCTGACGCTGCTGCCAAGGCTGCAGTCTGCCTACCTTGGCCCACTAGTTCTTCCAAACTGATCATCTCCATATTGCCGCCTGTCAGTGGGTGGTGTCACTTTGGCACCATCTCTCATCTTCCCTTTATGGCAACAAGGTCCAGTGGCTTGGCTGACCTCCTCTTGGCCCTTTCTGAGAGATCATTTTAGCTAGGTTGCATGTAGGGCACTGCCATTTTAGCCATCACCTTTTGATAATTGGAGAACCCTCACCACATTGTGTTCATTGTCATCACCCATTGACAGTTCGCCATTTTAGGACCGAATCCCCTTTCTTTTAACCACTTAAATTATAATGTATGTTTTCCATCTGAGTTATCAGCCATTTTAGCAATTGACGCATGAGCTGTTGACTGCATTTTACATTTATCCATCCCAGATGGCTGGCCGCTCTTTGGTGGGTTCGTGCTTGGCTGCCACGGGGCTCCAGCTTTTGCAGCATCTTTTACCTTCCATGCATCATGTCTATCCTCTAGCGGTTCTTATTTCTGTCTCTTGGGTAACATGTATGGTCTATTTTGGAAATGTATTCTGCATTTTCAGCAGTCATAATAAGAATACTCTGCACTGTTTTTTGTTCTTTTGTTTTTCTTTGTTGACCACCTCCTATCCGTCCCCCGCTTCGGCGTTTGAGGATCCTCTTCTTCTTCTTCTTCTTCTTCTTTGTCTTCGTCTTCATCTTCATCTCCTCCCCTGTGTGCTCCTGAAGATTGGCCTATGCGTCTGATGGTGGTGGGGTAACGTGTAATTCACAGCCCCAGGTCGACAGGTAGGGTTCTCACGTAACCCTGGAACAGGCCAGGCCTGGGGAGGGGTGACTGCCTGAGCTGCTACCTTCCCAAATTGCGGATTTGTCCCTCTGTGAGGTGTTTGGGGGGTGTGACCTGAGGTATGGACCCCTTCTCAAGGGGCTCCCAGTAGGAAGAGTGCACCATCGGAGATGCTGGCAATCGCAGGGGATTTTCTGACAGTGAGCCAATCATCTTCCCAGTCAATGGCCATGAAAGATAAATGGAAGTTGGCTAACAATTCAAAGACCCTCCCAGCTGCACTATGGTTCCTTGTGGATTTGTGTACTGAAGATGGTCTGTCCTTCGCTACGTTAAATATGTTTGTTATTCAGAAAGGTGTTAATGCAGTTGCCGGTCCTGTGAAATCCTGCTCTCATTTATGCAGTGGCACTTTGCTTTTGGAAACTACTTCTGATACTCGAGCACACGAACTGCTTGCAGCTTCGCTTGATGACTATCCTATTCGTGTCGAGGCCCATTGAACACCGAATTCCTCCCGTGTTGTTATTTACGCTCGGTTGCTCGATGGTCTGACTGAGGCAGAAATCCAAATGCACCTCTCTGATAAGGGTGTCATTGCAGTCCATTGGGTGACGAGAAAAGGAGATTCTCTTTAGTGCCCACATGCACTCATTTTCTCACCTTGGGTAGAGTGGTGCTTCCATCGGAGATCAAAGAAGGTTATGTCAAACTGTATATTCTGATAACTTGTTATCGAATCAGTGTGTTGATATGCAGCATGAAAACAAGAAAAAGTTCAGAAAACGTACTTAGGGATTACAATTACTAACAATTGGAACTGTTACACATGAAATTTTGTGGGAAGGTGAAGCAGTCTGTGTTTCACTGGCCGAACACTGACGAGATGCAACAGGTTGACTAAAAACACTGCCTACACTACACTTGTCCATTCTCTACTGGAATATTGCTTTGTAATAAGGGATCCTTACTGGACAGAAATGACAGAGGCTAGTGAAAAAGTGAACAGGGCAGCTTGTTGAGAATTATCACAAAAAGCAGAGTGTGTGTCATGGATAAGATACACGAACTGGGATACCAACCAAAAAAGGAGACTATTGCTTGCAGTGACATCTTTCATGAAATTCCCATCACTGACTGACTCCTGACAAATGGAAAAAGTTTTGTTGACTCCCACTTACATAGGGAGAAAAGATCATCATAATAAAATATGATAGGTGAGAAGATTCCCAGAATGATTTAAGTGTTCATTATTCTTCCATTCTGTTAGATAGTGGATTGATTTGGAAACTGTCCAAAAATGGTTCTGCGAACACTCTTCTGATCTGTTAACTGCAGAGTAGTGATGTGAAAGAGGAACAGATAGATTGGATACATCCTGAGACGTAGAGGAATTGTCAGTTTATTAGTAGAGGAAAGTGTGGCTGGTAAAAAATGTAGGAGAGCGATGCTAGACTTCTGTGAGGAGATTCAGAAAGATGAAGGGGACAGTGTAGTGTGTGGAGCAGTATCGAACTGGCCTTTGCACTGAAATCCACAGCAGCAGCAGCAGCAGTAACACACAAAAATCCTTCCTTTAAATAGATTGTCATAATGCTCCGTCATTTGGATTTCTCAGACGACACGAGCCCGATGGACCAAATTGGATTTCGCCAGCCCACAAAACAGCAGAACTCATTGAGAGGGTGACTAGGATGACTATACATTGTTTTTACTCCAGTACTGTTAAATCCGTCTGCTGGCCAGTGTGGAGACTGGACTGAGCTTACTACCACGACGGTGCCCTGGCTGGCAGACGTAGTGCCTGGAAAGTTGTCATCCCTCACATAGCTGTTACCACACAGGCTAATTTGTGTGTGCTGAGAGGTAGAGATACACATCAATCATTCCATGACCAGTGGGATAAATTTTTAATTTTTTTTTCTTGTGGTTCATAAAAAACTTATTTTGAAGGAATTGCTCCCTTTCAGCATGAATACCGTTTGATCTTGAACTCCACTGATCACATTTTCATAGTCCATCAATTTTAAAGTGAAACCGAGAAAAAAATTTTACCAGCCAATGTAAAAATTTTAAAAAATCTGATGTTGTATCTAAACTGTGTGTTTACCTGAAAGAATGCGTCCACAAAAGATAATATAAGACGATGTATCATATAAAAATGCCGAAATAAAATACACTCTCTCCTTTGATTTTTAGTTATACAGACGTTAGGTGTGGTCTAAGACAAGTGCCTGGGTCTAATGTCCGTAACAGCAGAAATCACAAAGCACGGAGATGTTGACATCAAAGCCAGTGTAATGTGCCTACTCTGTTGACACTGACAGCATCAATAACAGTAGTAAGTGTGTAAACAGTTTGCACCTAAGTCTTTATTCTGTATTTCAGGAACTTCATCTTGCAGTGGTGTACTGAAATAAAAGGGAAGTTTGCCACTCTTCTCACTTTGTCGGCTTTTTAACATTATCACTATCTGTCATATTTTTAAATTTGCAAACTTGTTAATTTGCATTCTTCCAAAAAGAGTGAAAAAAATTTTCGCTTTTGTTTCCAAGTTTGTGTTAGTGTATATTCATTTAACATTTTGGAATGTATAAATATGTATCTACACCCATACTCTTCAAAGCTTTGTGATGTGCACGGCAGAGGGTATGTCCCACTGTACCAGTTACTAGGGTTTCTTCCCCATTCCACCCACATACGTAGTACGAAAACAATGCTCATTCCCTGTAATTCCTACAGCAGCAATACGAAGAGGGTTGTGGTACACTTCTGGAGCCATCGTTTGAAGTAACTTACAGAAACTTTGTTAGTGGATCCTCTTGGGATTGTTCATGTTTTAGTGTCTGCCAGTTGACTTTCTTCAGTGTCTTTTTGAGTCTCTCCCTTGTGTCAACCTTGTGACAATTTGTGCTGCCCTGTTCTGTATGCATTTCACATTCCCTTTTAGTCCTGTTTGGTATGTCTCTTGTACACCTTGTAGATGGATTGTATTTCCCCAGTGTTGTATAAATAAACAGAAGTCTACTGCATGATTTATTGATGACTCGATGTGATTTTCATTCCTCACCGTATGAACTTTTGCACACTGGTAGTCCTATTGGTTGATCTATTACTCCTGCAACTCATCGCTATTACAGGCATAAGATAGTGTAAAATTTTACCTTGGGGAGTTCTGAAAATTCAGATAGTTCCTTCCCAATTTTTTTTGTATTTTTTAAAATATAGTGTACTATAGTTAGTAATATCAAATATTCCTGTGATAATAATTTTAATGTAGTAACAGAGCTGCTTCTGTGATACTCTGTTCAATTTCAAAAATAAACTTCCGAGATGGGGAAATGCCAAAATTTTTAGTGACTGTCTTGAGAACACAGCTTTAAAAGTAAAATCCCTGCATGTGGAAAATGTTAGTGAAAGTTAACTACTTTGCAGTGTATGTTCCTGCTCCATTGATTATGAGGCAAAAGTTTTTCAGCCAGTGTGTAACCAGTCACTTTCAACAAAATGTAAAGGTAATTTAGAAGTTAATTGTGGACCTTCAAGTTACATTTCTGGCATTCAGATCAAATAAAATCATCAAATTCAGTGTGTAGGCCAATCAGTGGACATTACAAATGACTGATTGTGCACCATCACTGAGTTAATTTTGATAATGAAATCAGTCACTCCATGGATTTGTCAAATGACATTTGTAATGTTAAGATGATAATCCCTGAACATTTTCCACTTCAGTCTAAGAAATCGAGATAAATAATAACTTAGTGATTGGCAGCCTATGGCCAGGAACATACATTATGAATAGCATGTTAATCGTATTAGACATGAAGTTTTGGTCAAACTATCAATGTTAAAGATGAAAAGAAATTATAGACAACCATTTTGTCATGGCCTAAGGGGGATCATTGCATATTAAGTTAGCATCTTCATCTGCAAAGCTGATGGGGAAAATATCACATCATAAATTTTTGAAGCCGACTTGCTCCTAAATAAATGCCTTATGCCGGGATCATATGAAAACATTTTCTCCCTCCTCTCCGGGGGCACACATTCTTCTGTGGGTTTGTGCGTGGTGCCCATGGGCCTCTGGGCTGTTGTTGCCCCTTCCTTTTCCCTGGGCTGCATTTCCTTCACAGTACCCCTCTCTCCCCGTCCTTGCTCCTTCCCCTACGCCTTTGCCTATCCTCTCTGTGTTCTTACTTATGTTGATTTGGCTGTTCACCTTGATTCTTGTATTGCTTGTTTTATTTAACTTTCCCCTTAATTTTCATCCTTCGTTCTTGGCATTTTTGGTCCCTCTTTGGGAATTTGACCTTGACTTCTGAATTTTCTGTCTGTAGTGTGAACCATTTGGAAAAGAACTCCCTCCTTTGAGCCCACTCTTCCTTCCTGCCTGCCTGCCTGCCTGCCTGCCTGACTGACTGACTGACTGACAGGCCAGCCCCTCCATCAGAAATAGGGGAGATGTCACCTGATGTGTGAACAATCACCTAAGGGGACCACAGTTGGAAGGAGCGCGCCATCGGAGATGCTGACAATCATGGGGGATTTCCTCGCATGAGTCAATAATCTTCCCAGTCAATGTTTACAAAACATGAACACAATGAGGCTAATGGTTCAAAGACCGTTCCTGCTGCACCATGGTTCCTCATGGTCTCATGTACTGAAGACTGTTAGTCTATCACCATGGTAAATTCATTTATTATTCAGAAAGTTGTAGATGCAATTGCTGGGCCTCTGAAATCCTGCTCTCATTTACGGAATGGCACCTTGCTTTTGGAATCACTGCTGATTCACAAGCACAACAGCTGCTTGCTGCCTCACTTCTCCACAGTTACCCTGTTCATGTCAAGGCCCATAGAACTTTGAATTCTTCCCATGGTGTAATTTGCACCGGGCTGCTCAACAGTCTAACTGAAGCCAAAATCCAATCTTATCTCTCTGATCAGGGTGCCACTGCTGTCCATCGTGTAATGAAAAAGATACATTGCTCCTTAGTGCCCACCCACACTCTCTTTCTCACCTTTGATAAAGTGGTGCTTCCATCCAAGCCAAAACCTGGCTATAAAATTATCACCGTCCCACCATGTATTCTGAGCCCAGTGTGCTGCTACCAGTGTCATTGTTTCAAGCACACTAGAACATCTTGTAGACACTCGGCCAAATGTGTCACCTGTGGTAGGGATGCACACGAGGGCGATTGTCCACCTCCTCCTCCCTGCTGTATCAACTACAATAACGGCCATGCCGCCTCCTTTTGGGAGTGTCCAGTGTATCTTGATGAGCAGGCTATTCAAGAGATCTGGGTAAAGGAAAAGGGGCTTTATCCAGCTACTGGCTAAACGCAAACCCTGCGTTCTCCTGTGTGGCACATATAGTTCTGTTTTCGTTACACCTCGCTCCATGAAAGACGTGGTCACGCAGACATGCGACCTCCAATTCAGACTGAATGCCCACAGACCTCAATACAGGGGAATGAAAATTTGTGGTAAATTAAAAGGGAACAAGTTCATGCAGATGAATTTAGGTTCACTTAGAAGAAAGCTGTATGAGGTACTGACACTGAAGTGTTATTACTCAGTGGATGAGTTCATCTACATCTACATCCATACTCTACAAGCCACCTGACGGTGTGTGGCAGAGGGTACCCTGAGTACCTCTATCGGTTCTCCCTTCTATTCCAGTCTCGTATTGTTTGTGGAAAGAATTGTCGGTATGCTTCTGTGTGGGCTCTAATCTCTCTGATTTTACCCTCATGGTCTCTTCACAAGATATACGTAGGAGGGAGCAATATACTGCTTGACTCCTCGGTGAAGGTATGTTCTCGAAACTTTATCAAAAGCCCGTACCGAGCTACTGAGCGTCTCTCCTGCAGAGTCTTCCGCTGGAGTTTATCTATCATCTCTGTAACAATTTCGCGATTAGTAAATGATCCTGTAACGAAGCACGCTGCTCTCCGTTGGATCTTCTCTATCTCTTCTATCAACCCTATCTGGCATGGATACCACACTGCTGAGCAGTATTCAAGCAGTGGGCGAACAAGTGTACTGTAACCTACTTCCTTTGTTTTCAGATTGCATTTCCTTAGGATTCTTCCAATGAATCTCAGTCTGGCATCTGCTTTACCGATGATCAACTTTATATGATCATTCCATTTTAAATCACTCCTAATGTGTACTCCCAGATAATTTATGGAATTAACTGCTTCCAGTTGCTGACCTGCTATTTTGTAGCTAAATGATAAGGGATCTATCTTTCTATGTATTCGCAGCGCATTACACTTGCCTACATTGAGATGCAATTGCCATTCCCTGCATCATGCATCAATTCGCTGCTGATCATCCTGCATTTCAGTACAATTTTCCGTTGTTACAACCTCTCTATACACCACAGCATCATCTGCAAAAAGCCTCAGTAAACTTCCGTTGTCATCCACAAGATCATTTATGTATATTGTGAATAGCAACAGTCCTATGACACTCCCCTGCGGCACACCTGAAATCACTCTTACTTCAGAAGACTTCTCTCCATTGAGAATGACATGCTGCGTTCTGTTATCTAGGAAATCTTCAATCCAATCACAAAATTGGTCTGATAGTCTATGCTCTTACTTTGTTCATTAAACGACTGTGGGGAACTGTACTGAATGCCTTGCGGAAGTCAAGAAACACGGCATCTACCTATGAACCCGTGTCTATGGCCCTCCGAGTCTCGTGGATGAATAGTGGGGGCTGGGTTTCATACCACTGTCTTTTTCGAAACCAATGCTGATTCCCACAGAGTAGATTTCTAGTCTCCAGAAAAGTCATTATACTCAAACATAATACGCATTCCAAAATTCTTCAACTGATCAACGTTAGAGATATAGGTCTATAGTTAAGCACATCTGTTCGACGTCCCTTCTTGAAAACGGGGATGACCTGTGCCCTTTTCCAATCCTTTGGAACGCTACGCTCTTCTAGAGACCTATGGTACACCGCTGCAAGAAGGGGGCCAAGTTCCTTCACGTACTTTGTGTAAAATCGAACTGGTATCCCATCAGGTCCAGCGGCCTTTCCTCTTTTGAGCGATTTTAATTGTTTCTCTATCCGTCTGTCGTCTATTTCAATATCTATCATTTTGTCATCTGTGCAACAATCTAGAGAAGGAACTACAGTGCAGTCTTCCTCTGTGAAACAGCTCTGTAAAAAGACATTTAGTATTTTGGCCTTTATTCTGTCATCCTCTGTTTCAGTACCATTTTGGTCACAGAGTGTCTGGACATTTTGTTTTGATCCACCTACCACTTTGACATAAGACCAAAATTCTGAGGATTTTCTGCCAAGTCGGTACATAGAACTTTACTTTCGAATTCATTGAACGCCTCTTGCATAGCCCTCCTCACACTATATTTCCCTTCACGTAATTTTTGTTTGTCTGCAAGGCTTTGGCTATGTTTATGTTTGCTATGAAGTTCCCTTTGCTTCCACAGCAGTTTTCTAACTCGTTTGTTGTACCACGGTGGCTCTTTTCCATCTCTTACGATCTTGCTTGGCACATACTCATCTAATGCATATTGTACAATGGTTTTGAACTTTGTCCACTGATCCTTAACACTATCTGTACTTGAGACAAAACTTTTGTGTTGAGCTGTCAGGTACTTTTTAATCTGCTTTTTGTCACTTTTGCTAAACAGAAAAATCTTCCTACCTTTTTTAATATTTCTATTTACGGCTGAAATCATCGATGCAAACTGGAAATTTGAGCTGAGTACAATGTGTTATCCTTATAGTGTCATTATTTATTATAGTGCTATTATTTATTGATGTAAAAATCATTGTAATTGTTTTATAAATTTTTGACAGGTCTCCTGTATGCAAACCAAATGGATTGCAAATGTACGTCACACACACACACACACACACACACACACACACACACACACACACACAGGACTCTGGGGTTGAGCATTGTTGAAAGTATATGAGGTACTGCTGTACCTCCACACAAAAGAGTACCTCCTCAGCAAACAGTTTCCCAGATACTACCATGACTTCAGAATTACATGGATAAAATACATGATAAAGTCACTATTTTGGTAATTTATTTATGTAGTCATAAATGCCACATGCTCTTGGGATATTTTCATTGGTGTTACATACTTTTAACATAAACTATGCAATCTGTTGTAAAATTGCTACCGGTTTTTCTTGCTGTACCCAGGGCATGTCAGAATTCCTATTACAGGTATGTAAGGGTTGTAGAAGGGACTTGGTACATTTCCAGACATGGGTTCTGTAATGAAACCTGGTGGATAAAGTTTGCTCTGGAGCCTCTCTGTAATAGGAATTGTGACACACTCTGGATTTTTAGTGAGCAGATGGATGGCATGTGGTGAGTGTAGACTTACTGATGCTCAATAGTCAGTTTCCTTTATACCTTTTATGGACAACATTCCACTTGATACAAGTGTTATAAATATTACTACACAGATAGAAATTTTATATTAATTTTGTGTGTGAGTTCGTTTCTTGTCATGATGCCAATTGGTCAACTGGATTCTTTAGAAGCTTGTTGTTTGCAGTAAAGCTTATTTTGTTGCCAATGTAGTGAAGGCTTTGTTGCCAATGTAGTGAAGGCACTAACCCATGTATCTGTGATAATGCTCCCTATCTGCTCAGAATTATTTGTTGCTAAGGGATCAATTATACTTTCACAACAATTTACACTTAAAGTGGGCTTCTGAACTAATAATTATTGTTGTAAATACTACTTTGAGAAAGCTTCGGGTATAGTCTCGGATGACATACCTACAATCGATTTGTGACATGTATTTTAGCCAACATATGGAGGGTAGACTGAAGTCGTCACCATCTGTAATTGTATGACTTGGGGTACCTATTTGGAATGACTGAACACTTCTTTGAGCTGTTCAGCATCTCATTCAGATGGTTGGTAATTTTCTTTGAGTTGTCAAATACAACCTATCCATACTAACTCACAGGAACTGTCTACATAAATTTCACTACAGGGTAAATTACTACTGACAGCAATAAACATTCTACAACTGACTGTATTTAATCTATTCTTAATGAACACGGTTCAGTCTTCAGTAAGAGTTTTGGCTGAAATTACTTGTGGTTTAGCCATGTTTGCATACCTAAAATAATTTGAGCCTCAGTGCTTTCTATTAGTGATTGGAGCTCTGAATCTTTCCTAACACAGCAACAACAATTTAGAATTACAATACAAGCTGCATCTAAAACTACCTTCATCCTGTTTTTGCCCTGCACTCTTTTAAACGGTCACCCTTTCTGTAGCTTACTGAGACCCTCTAACATAAGAAGCCAGCCAGTCGCCTCCTCACGGCCCCCACTATCCAAGTAGTCACCTTCTGTGTGTCGTGGTCCCCTGACATATTAAACATAACCCAGGAAACACACCATCATAAGGCACAAGTCAGGGAGTCTGCAGACTGGGTGCAGGACTGCCGTAGCCCCTGATACAGAGCTGAATTGATGTATGTTTCATAGGACCATGGTTAATTCTGTCATGATGCTATTGATAGTGACCTACACATTCAAATAGCAAGACTGGCAATCTTTATCACATCAGCTAGCTGCCCAAAAGCAGACACACTGTGCGTGTCACTTTGGATCAGATCAATGTTAATACCGACATGAGACACCATTTGCAATTGGCTGAAACCTCTGGTCATCACGGCATCCAGAAGCACCTGCTCCACATCAGGAATAACTACTCCTGAACTTTCATATAGTTTGGACCACAGAGTTCTGCAACATTAGTTGCCAGGTTTCTTCACTGTAGTAGGTCTTCAGCAGTCACATAAACGTTTTATCCAGTGGCTGCATCTTACAGGTACAGTGAGAAGGGAGTTTAACTAAATGAACATGATGAATCCTACTTATAGAAAAGAGCCTCCATGCTTAGGTGGAGATTCATTGGTAACACAGTTCTACATGCTAATGTCATTGTACTTGCCTCCTTCTCTGTCTTAGCC
This sequence comes from Schistocerca americana, assembly GCF_021461395.2. NCBI lineage: Eukaryota > Metazoa > Arthropoda > Insecta > Orthoptera > Acrididae > Schistocerca > Schistocerca americana. Next base: position 594,048,398 of record NC_060124.1, on the reverse strand, counting down.
AGCGAAAAGTGTCATCCAAGGGACATTGTGGCAGTTTTCAAATATTGCATTTTCTTTTCCTTGCTAATTTCACATCTTCTGCCATTTGATCAAAATCCAGTTTCTTTTTTTGCTGTTGGTCTTGTGACACAAATTTCTAGTGACTGTTAATAGAATCTCCATGTTTTCTGATAGCTCAGTAATACCTAGACTATATTTTGCCCTAACTGTTTAAAATATATGAAACTGCTTTGAACCCAAGAATTAAGATTTAAACACCCATGTGAATATGGAGGGTGTTATGGAATATTTGGAAGCCAGACTGTTCCATAACCACTCTCAAATATAATCTGACTTGCCAATTTGCTGTATGAATAACTTGTAGAGCCTTCACGGGGAGTTACAAAATTGACTTACTTTATTACATTACTATCTGACCAACTTCTGCTCCTCAAGGAGCTTTCAACTATAAATACTTCTTCAGTGTTCTTTGGGAGTGGTTGGCCAGCCACATACACCCCTGTGTCTTGTTTTTCTCTAGTGTCAGTTTTGTTTTAATTTACAGTTTTCAAACATCTCCCCATTTTTCACATTTTTTTCCATGTTGTGAGCAACTGAGACTGATCACACCAACACCCACACATATCATGCCGCACCTGTATCAATCAGCAGCTCCATGGGGCAGCCAAAGGAAGAGTGGCTGATGTGCAGCATCAGCGTCTCCCAGCTCTTGCACCTGTTAGAGCTGCTGCCACTCTGCTGACAAGAAGCAAGACAGTCAGTTATTCACTGATCCATCCATCCATCTGTCAAGAGATTTCACTTTGTCAGTTAGTAGTATTGCCATGGACATATAGTGTGCGGGAATTGTCCACAACAAAGAACTGGAGAGAGAAATGTGGAAAGAATGAGAGACAGAGTAAGGAAGAGAATTGGAGTGATGGACGGCATAGGAGAAGGTACGCATAGAAACAGATAAATAAAGATCGTCAGAACAGGGCAGACTGACTGACTCCAGTTTGAATCTGTCATAAGACAGATCCAGCATTACTCCATGTGTACGGTGAAACAGTCCTCTGCCGACAAGCTTTCAGAGTGTATTCAGAGTTACCTCTTCAGTATTTTGGCATAAGGGGACTCTCTTTCCAGTAACTCATTTCAGAGTTATTGCATTCCATTTGCTTTCATGGCAAATTAGCTCAGTATCTGTATTGCACTAAAAATATCATAACAACACTGCCAATGTCGAAGCTGTGTGCTGTGTATTTTGTTCTTAAACAAACTCCTTTTCCATCCATTAACAGTCCTCTCTGCTCACAACAGAACGCACAAATTACTCTTCAACCGTGAGCACACAACACCCAGGGGACTCTCCGCTCTTTGATGGGTTCATGCTTGGCTACCACGGGCTCCCAGCCTTTGCAGCATCCTTTCCTTTTCGTATTGCATGTCTATCCTCTTAGTATTATTTTTCCCCTCCCTTGGGGAACATGTCTGGGGTATTTTTGGGAATGTTCCACACTGTCCATAGCTGACATACAAACAGTCTCACCATGGTTTTCCATGCCTATTTTCATTCCTTCATTCACCTTCTCCTATCCTTCCTCCTCTTCGATAGTTGAGGCTCCTCTTTTTTCCTTCTTCCTCCCTGTGTGCACCTGAAGGCCAGTCCACCTTCCTAAATTGTTGATTCATCCCTGTGTCAGGTGTTTGGGAGATGTGACCTAAGGAGTGAACAATCACCTAAGGCTGGTGCACCCCCATGTGAAAGGGGCACCCAGTTGGAAGGAGCGAGCCATTAGAGATGCTGGAAATCAGGGAGGATTTCCTCAAAATGAGCCAATCACTCTCTACACAGTCCACAGCTACCAAACATAAATGGAATGAAGCTCCCAATTCAAAGACCCTCCCAGCTTCATCGCAGTGCCTCATGGTTTGATGTAGTGAAGACAGACAATCTGTTGCAACGGTAAATCTATTTATTATTCAGAACACTGTTGATGCAGTTGCCAGCCCTGTGAAATCATGCTCTCATTTATGGAATTGCACTTTGCTTTTGGAGACAACTTTTGATTCTCAAGTGCAACAACTGCTCGCCACTTCGCTACTCCACAGTTACCCTGTTTGTGTCGAGGCCCATAGAACCTGGTCACTCACAAGTTAATGGCTAGCCAAAAAGCTTGTGTCCTACTGTCAGGCACTTAAAATATGGGTCTTGCTACATCTCACTCCATGAAGGACTTGGCCATGCAGACATGCGACCTCAAATTCAGCTCAGAGATTGTGAAATCATCCGTGTCATGGTATCATCGCCATCCCCTCGTCCAGCTGTACAACAAGCCATCAAACCCACGCCACAGGGGGAGAAGTCACCAGATACACAACTGACAGGCTGGAGAGGACAGAATAAATACTCCCATGAAGACTTCCTACATCCCTTCAGCCAACCAACATCTGAGACTTCCTCTGCCAACTGGAAAGGATCAAAGAAATCCAACAAAGGCAAACGGTCTTCTCCTTCACGGACTCAAAGATACTCTTTGATGGTGTTATCATGCATTACCTTCACTTGGCCAGCCTCCGTGCTGCCAGTGCACAGAAGTGAAACCCCTTGATTTTCTCCTCATCATGTTTGTAACCAACAATGAAATGTTAACAGCTTAGATCCAACAAGGAGGATTTATGGCTTGTTTTAGAGTTGCAGCATTCACTTGTACTCTGTGTTCAGGAAACAAAATTGTGTCTTCATGATTTGCATTTCATCCCGGTCTGTTTTGACTTTCCCCCTGTCATTGGCATTCAATCTTGTGGGGGACTCATGCTGCTCATATGGGATGATGTACATAGTCCACCCATCTCCCAGACTACCTGTCTTCAAAGTGTTGCCATTCACCTTTTCTTTCCTCCTTAGAGCTTGCCCTTTTGTACCCTTTACAGCCCTCTATCATTCGATATCACCAGGGCAGACTTCCTTCAGCTTTCCCCCTGCGGGTCCGGGGTACGAATAGGCCCGAGGCATTCCTGCCTGTCGTAAGAGGCGACTAAAAGGAGTTTCAACCATTTCGGCCTTCATTGTGATGGTCCCCATTGGGGTTTGACCTCCATTTTTCAAAATTCTACAGAAGTATGAGTCTTTTGGGGAAGGAAACCCTACGTGGTGTATCACCGGTGCCCAGTGCACTAAGACCTTGGCACTCGTCATCATAATGGCGTCGTAACTGCACCCACTGTTCATCAGTTTGGGCCTAAACACCTGATGGGTTGCACAAGTTACGCCCATAGTGCGTCCCCATCTGCATCTACGATCATGATGGACTTTCCATGGAGCCCGAAATCCAGCACGGTAGCCAGCCCATTGTGGTGGGGTCGTCATGTACCCTCTAGGTTGTAGCCCCCTGACAACACAGGGATCGTACTGCCGATACCTGAGCTGCACCCTCCCCTCATAAGCCAAGGAGTAGATGTCCGTCTACCTGGGGCATCAGGACTCCCGGCAATGGTCATCCTGCCAGGTGGCCCTTGCTGAGGCTGGGTGGCGCCCGTGGGGAGAGCCCCTGGTCGGAGTGGGTGGTATCGGGGCGGACGTTTTGCACATGAAACGTCAACATGCATCAGGTCGCTCTGCGGCCATGTCTTCTAAGAGGAAAGGTTCTGTCTCTGTCTCTGATTCTGGTACTTCTGCCTTTCCCCCCCTTGGCCACTCCCTGAGAGGAAGGACAGGCCCGCCGGCTTGGGGCGAAATATGTCCCCCGCTATTTGGTCTGTTCTCGGACGGATGGGGGGACGTTCGCCACCTCAAAGCCCATGTTCTTTGTACAGCATATCAAGGATATCTTCAGAGAAATTGAGGCTTTTAGTAAAATGCGTTTGGGGTCCATTCTCATAAAGACCACCTCCACTACACAGTCGGTGGCGCTCCAGGGATGCGACTGACTAGGGGACATTCCAGTGTCCATTGTCCCACATCTGGCACTCAATAGGACACAGTGGATTATTTTCCATCGGGACCTCTTACTGCAATCTGATGTGGAGCTCAGGGCCAACCTGCAGTGCCGTGGCATGCATTTCGTCCGGCGAGTCCAGCGCGGCCCCAAAGATCGTCACGTCGACACTGGGGCCTTTATCCTCGCCTTCGAGGGGGTTGTTCTCCCGGAGAAGGTAAAGGTGATGTGCTACCGGTGCGATGTGCGACCTTATGTCCTACCTCCTATGCGATGCTTTTGATGTCTGCGCTTCAGGCACATGTCATCACGGTGTGAAGCTGAGCCCCTCTGTGGCGATTGTGGATGTACTCTTTGTGAGGGACGTATATGCACCCTACCACCTCGGTGCGTCAATTGTTCTTGCCTCCACTCGCCTAGATCTTTTGACTGCCCTGCATACCAGCAGGAGAAGAAGATACAAGAATTGAAAACCTTGGAACGTCTGTCTTATTCTGAGGCCAGGAAGAAATATGACCACCTCCATCATGTGATGTTGACAACATCGTTTGCTTCGGTCACGCCCACTCCTTCCGCAGTATCCTCATCCCTATCCTGTCACCCCTCCTCACCCCACCTGGGGTCTATGCCTCCGCCTCCAAAATCCCTCCCTTCCAAATCCTCCTCCATCGCGGCCCCTGCCCCCTCTGCCCCAGGGGCCACCCTCCCTCCCCCCCCCTCCTCCTCCTCCTCCTCCTCCTCCTCCTCCTCCTCCTACTCCATCACCTGAGAAGCGATCCTCTTCTCAGGCGTTGATCGGGGAAACGTTACGGACCCTGGCTTCCGAGGTCTGGCGTTCAAAAACGGACCCCAAGCGTGAGGACTTTCTTCGGGTCCAGCTCTCACAGCCCACCATCCCTGTGACTCATCTGTCTTCCAAGAAGGCCTCAAAGAAGAAGTCTTTATCCCCCTCTCCACCCCGATGCGTTTCGTCTGATGCTCCATCCGACAGTCGCTGCTCTCGGCCGTCCTCAGTTTCGCCGGGACGCTCTGCTGCCAGGCGCTCAGCTGGCCTGTCATCGGCGGACGATGCTGCCCCTCCTGCGCAACCCAGGAATGTGGCCGCAGCTGGCGACGACTCGATGGAACAGGATCTGCCTCCCAGTGGTTGTAGCGATGCTCCCTCGAAACCTGGCCCTCCGCGGCCATCAAGGTGACCAGCTTTTCATCTGTTTCGTTCCCACTTTCTCTGATTCACAATGGCTCTGTTACATTGGAACATACAAGGTATTCGATCTAATTGGGAGGAATTACAACTGCTCCTCCGGCTGCACTGTCCGCTCGTCATTGGTCTCCAGGAAACGAAGTTATGCCCAACTGACCATATTGCTTTTACTCACTATACCTCCGAGTGATCTGACCTAACCCCTGTGGACGGTATTCCAGCTCATGGTGGGTCCATGTTGCTCATTCGGGATGATGTCTATTACCATCCCATCCCATTGACCACCCCACTCCAAGCAATAGCTGTCTGTATTACTCTTTCTGCCTTTACTTTTTCTGTTTGTACTGTCTACACTCCATCGTCATCTGCAGTTAGTCGGGCTGACATGAGGCACCTGATTGCCCCGCTTCCTCCACCGTTTTTATTGTTTGGCGACTTCAATGCCCATCGTCTCCTTTGGGGTTCTCCTGCATCCTGTCAGAGAGGCTCCCTCTTGGTGGATGTTTTGAACCATGTCGATCTTGTCTGCCTCAATACTCCTCTTGGACTCTACTCATACCTACTCGCACTCGGACCTCTCGATCTGTTCTACCACTCTTGCCCGTCAGTTCGAGTGGTATGTCCTTTCTGACACCTATTCGAGCGACCATTTCCCCTGTGTCATTCGTCTGCTGCACCACACCCCATCCCCTCGTCCCTCGAGCACTTTCTCCTTAATTTATGCAACTGGGCAGAGGGCACCTTTCCCATACCTAAGCCCGGTAAGGACAAACACATTCTTTCTAGTTATCACTCCATTTCTATCGCCAGATGCGTTTGCAAGGTGATGCAATGTATAATTCATACCTATGTGGTATGGTGGCTTGAGTTTCGCAATTTACTAACCACTGCACAGGTGGATATCGAGCACTCCGTTCTGCAGTTGACCATCTCGTCACTATGTCCACCTGTTTCATGAAAGGTTTTCTGCAGAAATATCAGACTGTGACCATGTTTTTCAATTTGGAGAAAGCCTACATCATCTGCTCCAGCACTGGTATCGTCTGTACTCCCTACACATGTCTCTTCCATGGCCACCTCAACTGTTTCGTTGAGGCATTTTTCAAAGACTTGAGTTTTCAAGGTCTGTGTGCATTCTGCCTTGTCAGACACCATTATCCTGGAAATCAGTGTTCCCAAATATTCCGTCCTGAGTGTTGTCGCCATTAACCCTACTACGGTCTGTCTTCTGCCGAGTATCTGTGCCTCCCTTCTTGTTGACGATTGTGCCATCTACTGCAATTCTCCACAGACCAGTCTCATCGAGTGGCATCTTCAGCAATGTCTTAATTGTCTTTACTCATGGAGCATAGACAATTGCTTTTGTTTTTCCACTGACAAAACCCTCTGCTCAGTATTTACAGCAGAGCTCTTTGCCCTGTATCAGGCCACAGAGTACATTTGGTGACACAGGCTTTACAGATGTGTCAGGCACTCTCAGTGCCCTTCAAAGCCTCTGTGGGCTGTACACCACCCATCCCTTAGTGCAACGGTTCCAGGAAAACTGTCACTCTTGATGGAGCCACTGTGATGTTTATGTGGGTTCATGCTCATGTCAGTGTGACAGGAAATGAGACTACTGATGCTGGTGCTGAGGCTGCTGTCCTTGTACTGCAGCCCACTGGTTCTTACAGTCCCTCTGCTGATCTCTGTCTTACTGCCTATCAGGTGGTGGTGTCACTTTAGCATCACTGGTCCTGCCTTCAATGGAGCAATGGAATAAGCTCTGGGTTATTAAACTTCTCCCTGTGGCTTGGACGAACTCCTGTCAGCCCTCCCTCCATGAGGAGGTCATTTTAACTAGGTTGCATATTGGGCACTGCCGTTTCAGCCATCGCCATTTGTTAACCTCCATTTCCTGATGGAATGACCCTTTTTTAACCATTTATGTTCCTGTTTGAGTTTGCCATCTGAATTATCGCCCGTTTTTGCAAACGACGTGTGGGCTGTCGACAGCGTTTTACTTTTTATCTGTACAAGCAATATGGTGAAGACCATTTAATTTTTATTTCAGGACTTCCATTTCTCTATGGTGTACTTTATAGACTTTTCTCCACGTCTCTGTTTTTAGCATTTTTCTCTTCCATCGATTGTGATTAGTGTAGTCATTTTTACATCCTCCCTTTGTCTTCATGTTCTATAGTTCTGATATGTGCTCGTATGATTGTAGTTGCTTTTGCACCCAAAAAACAAAACAAAGGAAAAGAAAACAAACACCACACAAATTAATGTGTAGAAAGTAGGAGTTTTGATATCAGTGTGAAAGATACAAATTCCAATTGGGCATGACAGCAGGGGTACTGATACTCATATAGGGACTTCTGGAAACCCAATTCTGGTCCGTTCTGAGGCCATTTGAAGTGCTGCACACTTTTCAGTCCTTCATCATGTGGTTCTCATTGTGTGAGTTTTTCATGTCCTCCATATCAGTTTCCATTTTATAGTAAATGGGAGCAGCTGTCATCAGATTATGTTCCTGATTATGACTTCATCTTACACTCTCCAAATTGAATTGTTAATGTAAGCGAATGTCAAGCACAACACAAGCAACACATCTGTTACATTGGATAGAGAATATGATAGTGTGTATGCTGAACTAGATGAAAGATATGGCAGTAAGAAACCAATTACTGGGTTGGTGAATATGTTCGTAGCATTTTTCCATGTTTGATAAACACAAGAGATACACATAAGAGACTTCAGTCATCAGTAATGTATTCTCCTTCACTTTTTACAGCAGTTTTCTCATCACCAGTGACAATACAGGATAGGAATGGTTGGTTTTCTTCATGAGCCAATTGAAATTGATCAAGCAGAGGGGCACATATGTCCACCTGTTGATTTTTGTGAAGTTGGCTTGGAGCACGCGATACCTGTAAAAACAGTTTTTGAATATTCCCCTTTGCATGCAAATGTAACATATGGTGGAATGATTACACTTAATCATATTTCCCTGTTCTCGAGTACACTAACATGGATCATTGTGTGTTAATGTGGTTAAATGATCTTTATTAAACCCAAAGGTCTTCCTGAATGTAGAGTGTCACTAATGTCAAAACGATCATCCTTAATACGAGAAAAGCATTTTCTTGCTGTGCTGTGTCAAATGGCATTATTCCCATACATGGCACAAGTGTTCCTGGCTGTCCATGCTGCTGTAACCCCTCAGCTGAACTCGAGCAGAAGAATGTCAGAAATGTTCAGATTTCTTCTCTTGGCACTCCATTTTCTCATGTCCACAGCTACACTCTCTGTCTCCAACTGAAAAAATGACAAAATATAAACTCAACAAACAATGGTGAACATCAAATAAAAAATAAGCAATCAATAAATCCATAGCAATTGGAATAACAACATGCAAAACACAAATGCTATGAATTTATACCCCAACCTAATATCTATTAAGGCATGGTGTGAAGGCATAAGTACAATACAGTTCAGAAACCATACACAAGATTTCCAGCTGAAGCTGGTACATGGCTGTATAAGTTGCATTTGCCCACTAGGCTTTTGGCTGCAGGTGATAGAGATGTTGGACTGAGGTCGGGCCCTCGGGTGGGGGCATAGAACAGCTGACCAGCACGCTGCCCAAATCAGCACACGTACAAACACACTCTACCTTAGTGGTGGCAGAGGTAGTGTAACGTGTATGTTACTACAAACCCTCATTGCTTTGGGGGAAGAGTGACCAGATCCCAGTGCATCTGTGGTGTGATGATGTCAACACATCGATAGTTTTTAAAGCAGTCACCACGAGCGCGAACAGTTCCCGGTTTGTGTGAACTGGTGTGTAGGAATGGATGTCATGTGAGTGCAGAGATGCACACCTTCTGGCCTCGCCCATGAGAGTGGAGGACCCTAGCACCCCATAGGAAAGAGTCATGTCCACGTTGGACTTCTCTTGGTGCTGTGAATTGGAAAGCTGCAGTGTCCGGAGGTAATGTAGGTGGTGCCAGCAGGCGGATGGCAGCCACCAGCCTCAGTGTAGGAGGCAATGTATCACTGTAGGAGGCAGCTACAGGCACATCAATGAAACTTCAGTGTCCCCCTCCAATGAGAGAAGCCACTGCAGCTTGTGGGGAAGGAGCCAGAGATCATATTGGGAGGGTGGCCAGACACGGTCTGGATGGCATGTTGCACACAGTGAACTGCAATGATGGCGGACGAGGCACCCATGTGGTGGTTAGCACAGGGGCGTGTGTACCGTGCTAGGACAAAGCCAATCATAGTGGTGCACCACGAGCACTCATCAGCACACACTGTGTACACACGGCACCCACACTGGCTATGGACAGTGCCTGGAGTCAGTAGGGATCTGTACTGGTGTTCCGGGCACCCCTGTCTGGCAGCAGGAGGGGCAGCAGTGTTTGCAGCTGCTTGCTGTGTGTGTGTGTTTGGACCTACTCTTGCCCACAATTGGAGTCATTCAGTAAGAACTGAGAAAAATGTGAGGGCCTTCTTTGTCAGCAATTCTGTGATGTATTTGCCCATTTGAGTTTCAATAGTTCACATGAGGTGTTTTGCTTCACCATTGGAGTCTGGATGAAAGCGTAGAGCCACAATGGTCCAGGGGTTATTGTGTGAGCGAAAATAATTAAAGGAGTTATTCTCAATTGGAGGACCATTGTCTGAAACTATTGTACGAGGTAGGCCTCTGTCAGAAGAAATTTATGACAGCACCTTGACAGTTGGACATGCTGTGTTGGATGGCCAACAAGCAACATATGGAAGCTTGGGAAAGGCATCGACAACCAAAAAGTCCGAGTAAGTCGACATCAATTCTTTTTCAGAGTAGAGTGATGGCTCACTGGGGGCTGAGGGAGGGAAGGGGGGGAGGGGGGGACCATTCACGGTGCCCTCTATCGATTTGAACACTTCCGTAATACCGTGACTGGGTGCTCTGCATTGTGATTGGTATCTGTCCAGAACATGTGCAGATGTGCCAAGTGTTTAGTTTGGTGGCCTTTCTGATGACCTCAAAGTAACAGGTTGAGAACCTCCCTAAGTAACATCATCAGAATCATAGTGAGTGTAGTACCCTCTTCCATTGAGAAGAGAATGACACCATCTGACAGAGAAAGATGATGACGGAAAATGTGCAAGTTCCACAAATGGCCAGACAGGTGGCCTGGCAGACAGTCAGGCCGCCCATGTCAGATTGTGCACACAACTTGTTTAAGCCCTGGGTCAACAGCTACAGCAGATGCAGAGCTGGAGCTGCTACACGGGAAACTATCACTGGTCTGTCATGCATCTTTAACAATCTGAAAACCCAACAGATCATCCCAATCAAAGGATGGATGGAGCCCTTATGGGCTCTCAAGGCAATGCATCAGCATTTGCATGCTGTTACATGAGGTTGAAATTTTTTATTAACAAAATGGATTTGTCAGATAAAGCAGATGCTGGGTTAAACAAGGAAACTGACTGATTGACATGTGGCAAAGTGGAACTTCATTGCTGTATTAGAATATGTGAAAGTTTTTTGGTGCATTAACTACTATAAGGGCATCTTTTTCAAATTGCTTATAGTGCTTCTGTGCTATGTTAAGTGTTTTGGATGCATAAATGATAGGTTGCTCTGAACCATTTGCATGACAATGGGGCAGAACTTCCACCACCCGATACTAAGACGTGTCTGTGGCCAAGACTAGAGATTTACCAGGATGGAAAATTGCAAGGTGAGGAACATAGTATAGTTTGTTTTAAAGTTCCACAAAGGTGTGCTCACTGGTGAGAGACCGCTTAAAAGGAAAAACTTTATAAAGGAATTGGTGCAGAGGGTGTCCCAGAGTGGTTGCAGCTGAAATAAACTGGTGATAGAATGCTATCTTTCTGAGAAATGCATGTAGTTCCTACAAATTGGTCGGACAGGTCAGAGCTGTAATAGCCGTGGCGTGCTGTTCTGGGCTTGGACACCGTTCGTGGAAATTTAGTGTCCGAGATACACAACAGAGGATGGGAAAAATGTGGCTCAGTTAGATTACGCTTGAGACGCTGTTCCAAATGATGAACAGAGACTGAAGGTTACGTAATTGTTCTTTAGTTGAAGTGCCTGTTACTGCAATATTGTGGGAACAGATGATGCAGCAAGCAACAATGGCCATATGTTGCTCTGGTGAGCACTGAAATTTTGCTGTGGGCTAGCTACTCCAAACATTAAATGTTCATATCGACAAAGACCAAAGGCGTGCTTACTATGAGAAATTGTTTCACTGTGTCCTATAATGGAACCTGCAGGGAGACCGTAGCCCAGTCAGTTTCAGAAAAGAATTAGCACAATTTTGCAAGTAAGTCATCAGCTCATGGCAGAAGGTATGTGTCAATAACAGGACTCTGGTAAATTTGATGTCTCCACAAAGTTGGAGGTGAGACACCACTTTTTTTTGACAATCATTAGTGGTGTAGCCCACTCACTTATCTAAAGCAGTCAAATTATGCCTGGTGACTCAATAGATTCATTTCATACTCATTCACATAAGGACGTGAAAAAAATGCAGCCAATCCAACTTGTTCGATTGATGTGTACTGTGAAGTTGTTCACACACCATAATCCCTCAGAAAACAAATCCAAAAATTCAGAACACAATTAATCTAGGCCTTGATAAGGAACCAGATCTGAAAAAAAGGATATATATTTTCATTAATAGAAAATTCAAAAGTAACAAAAGCATGCAACCCAAACAAATTTTGCCGGCCGAAGTGGCCGTGCGGTTAAAGGCGCTGCAGTCTGGAACCGCAAGACCGCTACGGTCGCAGGTTCGAATCCTGCCTCGGGCATGGATGTTTGTGATGTCCTTAGGTTAGTTAGGTTTAACTAGTTCTAAGTTCTAGGGGACTAATGACCTCAGCAGTTGAGTCCCATAGTGCTCAGAGCCATTTGAACCAAACAAATTTTCAGTGTCAGTATAATTAACAACAAAATACATATCTGCAGTCCATTCAACCGCGTTAGCTGTGGTGGACATAAACTTAGTGAGAACTGGAATATGCTGTTTGTTTGTAGCTTACCACATGGCATTTGATGGTTGCTGATGGTGGAAGCCCATGTGTTTGTGGGTCTAAGAGTAGAGGAGTGAAATGGTTGATCTGGCATTAACTTTTGAAGATAACGGTTCCTTCAGTGCAAACACTTCAATAAAAAGTTGATTCTGACCTGCAGTCAATAATGAAATAGAATGAATGTCAACGTCCATTTATATCAAGGAAGGCTGGGTGTGACAAATCGAATCCATGTGGTCTCCGTTATACCACAACACTCACCATTTGGAGCATGCAGTCTCCTTGTGCTGCACGAAGCGATAGGGATTTGTCTGAAATGCCTCATGGTCTCCTTCTCATGGTCATCATCAGGTTTGTGTGTCTCAGCTAAGCTTTCCAGTTTGAGGGGCAATGACTTCCTCATCATCTGGAGAATTACTGCCATGTGCTGAAGCGGTTCACTGTATATAATGGTATGTCACCTGGTGCTTCGATTTGGTAGGCTGCTCCACGGGGGACTTAAAGGGACTGACCAGTGTTAAAACTTCTTCTGAGGACAGATCCTCACGTTGAAGGGTTCTCTGATGCATTTACTTATTGGGTGCTAGGCAGACGGGCACATCATCAACTGTAAAGTCATCATAAGATTCTTTGGAGCTTTTAGTAACAAAGTGATACTTATGGCCCTCAAACCCTTCAGCTCTGCTACCTAATCCCGATAAGACTGATGTGACTGCCTAGGTACTTGTAAAACTGTACACAAGCGACACTGACATGGAAGGCCCCGTGACTATAAGATGATGACAAACCCCACTTTTCATTAAAAGTGTGAGGCCAGTTCATTTAAAGCGCAACTATTGTTGCACACATAAGTGGAATCCACGACAATAACAAACACTTACATTTCTTTGCCCATTATCCTGAATGCAATAAGGTGTTGGTGTAGCTATTCTTCACAAGTTTCGCTTCTTCAGCAGAGTCGTCGTGTGACAGACATAAAACATTGTGGGTGTACCTGTGATGGTGGAGCCTGAACCGTCAACATAGTCACTAGTTTTTCCAAGGTGGCTATAGTAAATTGCTACTGCCAGACAAGTGGTTGAGTTACCACATTCATAGGTAAGATACGAGAAGAAACAGTCATGGAAATTGAGTGCTTGAATTTTCTACTTGTTTCTTCTTGATTTCTAACTCTGAACACAATACAAGTTGTGGCTGTTATAAAAGGACTAGTTAGTGAGCCAAGACGTGTCAGCATAAGTACGAGGTACGTGGCTATATGAGAAGCATTTGACCACCAGGGGCAGCTCTCTTTCAGCTGCAGGCAATTGAGGTGCAGGATTAAGATCAGTGGCATCTGTTCAGGAGCCAGAGCAACTGAACACTGTGCTACTCAAATGAGCGATAGTGGTGGCAGAGGTGCAGCAGTGTCCAGGTTTCTACAGACTTCATATACAATTTCATTCCATATGATACAGATTCTGGTTTCACTACGTGATCTGTGTACTCATCTATATATTTGTTCCTGCTCAGAAATCTGTGTTTGAGCTGCAAGATTTAAATGCATTGTAAGTAAATTGGCCATATTGACTCTGTTCTCTTTTGCATGCGATTTTTATCTTTTTTCGTTTGTAATGGAAAAATCCACATTATCTGCTTTTGACAGTATATATATGCATCTTAAGTATATTTTGTCACATAGTGGATACGCTATTGTGCTTTTGAATGGATTTACTTCTTGACACTGAGTATGCTTTGCAATCTTGTTGACTAAATCATTCTTTGATGTAACTGCTAAAAATGCATCAGTAGTTAATCAATCATTGACCCATGTTTGTGAGTTCTGTTCACAATAGGATTTTGGAGTGTATACTGTGTTCAAACATTGTGCATTACTTCCTGAGGTTGAAGTGCTAATTGTCTTTCACAAGAAGGGAATTTCCTGAATCCATGCTACCTGTCAATAGTTTTCTTCAATGTAACGCATGCTATTGACTGGGAATCTCAAATCAGTTCCATATTTGGAGGTTTCCAAAAGGCTTTTCATAATGTTTCTTACAAGTAGCTTCCAAGCAGATTGTATGCAAATGGAGTGCTGTCGCATTCCTGCGGCTGGGTTCGCAATTGATATAAGGCGTTGATGAATGAAGTGTGATGGGTGCCCTACTGGTCCTAAGATATATAAATGGTTTAGGACCAGTCCTCTTGAAATTGTTTGCAGATGATACTGATATTAACATTCTAAGAAAAGCATCACAGTATTAAAACAAATTCCAAAATTATTTAGTTTCAATATCTGTATGGTCTGAAGAGTGGCAATGTGACCCAAATAAATAAATAAATAAATTAATTAATTAATTAAAATAAAAAGTGTGAGGTCATTCACATGAGTACTAAAAGAAATCTATTTAATGCCTACTTATCTAGTAGAATTGACAACCTTTAGATTTATGTGATTTCTTGTGTAATCGGAATTTCAGTCTTGAACAACTTAAATTGAAACAATAATGTTGTTTGGAAGCCAAGCCAAATAGTGCATTTCATTACTAGAACATTTAGTAGATATTCAAGTGTATTCTTGTGGTGTATAGCACCCTTAACAGATAAGGCTGATGGAGGAAACTGAAAAAGTTTAAAGAAGGCATTTCGTTTTGTGGTACCACAAAATGGTGTGGAGTGCAGGGGTTGGGTGACATGGAGGGGAGTTAATGTCACTGCCATGATGATTATCATATATCAATCATTAAAACAAATGCTTTTTTTTTGTTGAAGTGAGATTTATGTACAAATGTGGAAATATTTGGTTGACACCCACGCACAGAGAAATTATGATTGTAATAACTTAAATCTTTCCATGTGGGCTCTGGGACAAATGGTCTTTGTAGTCTGGTCCCTTCAGTCCCCACAAACCAAACGTGTGGGCTCTGAACTCACATAAGCGTTTGTCTTCCCCGCTTTCCACTGGAGAGTGAATCTCACTCAAATTGTTTGTCTACCGTTCCAGATAACCCTCTGACAATCACTTAGTGTAGCATGTCATCGATCTACATCTACATGACTACTATGCAACTTGCATTAAACAACATCAGTCTCACAGAATCACATAAATAGCTTGATGAGTAGAGAGCAGACTGATATAAGTCGCTCCGCCAGCCTGCTCTGCTGCAGACTGAGTAACTGTACTGGAAATGAGTAGTTTTTATGTGAGGCTGCTGTGTGTTCATTATCCACCTGGTATGCTTTGTCCATCTGGTTAACATTGGGTCATGATGGAGCATTCAGGAAAGCTACATTTCAGTCGCTCTTGCTACTGTATTTCATAGCATCAGTATACTGCTGTTGTGTCTGATTTACATTTTCTTGCTTAATAGTTTACAGTCAACAGAATGACAGCACCTCCCTCCTAAGATATTTTGCTCCATAGGAATCTCAGACTGCCCAGCTCATATGGTATGCAGCAATATATACTGTAATCTGGGCATAATTACAATATCGACAGTCTTCACAAACTGAAAATCTGCTCTATTACTGTGGCTTGGCTTGCTTTCCTCTGCTTCATGAGTTGCCAGGGAAGATGTCTGAATTTTTACTTGGCTGCACCAATATATTATTTTACAGCACAGCACATAATAGCAGAGTGCTATCAAGACTCTAGTAGAAGACTTACATGTATCAGCTGGCTATCCGTTGGTCAATATCATTTCAATGTTCAATATTTTTCAGATGTAAAAGAATTGGGTATCAGATTTCACTCCTTAAACACCACAGTAAGGCACTTCAAACTTTACAACGAATGTTTACCTCACATCCAGAAAATTTCTGGCTTCTGCCACATTCCCCTTGTGCCAGACATTGGATATATTTTGTACATACAAAACCAGTATTTGAGACAGGAGTTAATCCTAGCATTGATTCAGGGTTTATAATTGAGATGATTCATGAACTTGAAAAACAAGAGTATGCGACCTGAACAAGGTTAGTATTGATGGAGTCTCCACAGGAGTAGTGAGAGATAGCCAGATTCCCTTTTTTTGTATTGTGAAGTGGACCATCTGGTCTCTGCTAATGGGGAAATGTGATATCCAGACGTAGAGTGCATGGAAATCTGCTCAAGCGAGACTGTTTGATCTAAACCAATATTGGAACTGAGGTGAGTCAGTCAACTTGTAAAATCAAAATGTGATGGCAAAGCATCCAGAATTGCATATGTAACCAACCAGCTCAGGTAACTTGCCATGACCTCATGTTGTGTGGCAGTTTCTGGATTGTACCATGACTGAAGTATATGGAAGTGATACACCACACTGTGTTGGGCAGATGTGTATGCTCTGGATACAAACTAGAGGTCAGTATTTGTGTATCATATTTCTGTACCGAGATTTTTGCATCAGTATTAATTGCAGGTATCTCATAAACAGCATTGATCAAATTATTTGAATAGCCTGAAAGGTCAGGCATAACTGTCACAGTACATGCAGTGTATAGGATTTGTGTGTGTCAGCTGATCAATTGATGTAGCAGAATAATACGAGAATAGGATATATGTTGCTAATGTTGAGATGACAAGTAGGGACAGAGCACATCTCCTTCTGCTAGGTGGTAAAATACTTAAGCCAAATGGCATATGATTATTATACAAATTATTTCCTGATGACATGTAATGTTGATTTAGCCGGAAATTCATCCATAATTAACATTCATGGTACCTTTGGCTTTTGAAAAGACCAAAGAAAGATTTTGTTGCAGTAATGAAACATTTTTTAAAGCATCAGTTCATCATCACTTACTAGTCAATTGAATGTTTTGAAGGATCTCTTTTATAGTATTCTCCTGTATTGTAATATTGATTCCAAAACCGCTACATGGAGGTGAACATTTATCATTTTCAGGTCTGGAGTCAATGACATATTTGATATGTTGAACAATTTCAATAGTGTCCTTGTGTAGAAGATACTTCAAGGGCTGAACTACTAGTCATGAAAAAATGTGTGGTGCCGTCCTTTCTGCATTGCTAATCTACTTACACTAAAGTGCAGTTTGGTAATCTGGTGTGTTAGTGTTATGTCACTCTTTTGTTATTAACAAACAGCATGATAGAGAAACTTTCTAATTTTAAAGCTATTACATAGCAAAATGCCTTTGTCAATGTACTACCTCCAGTAAGATTTCAACAGATGAGTGTTTAAGGAAACTCATATACTTTTGCTGTTACCTGCTGGATTCAGAAAATGTTTTATTTGATAATTTTTTGCTGTATTATAATCGCAGCTACAATACACGCTGCAGTTTTTTGACAGCTTTGATGTTATTCTGAAGCAAACAACTAGTCTTAACTGTTTAGTAATTTTGATAAACTGGTTATTTATACAACGCATGAATCATGACAACCTGAACATTGGATTATGGATCAACTGCTATGTAGGGCATGACTTCAGATGCATAAAGGAATTTCATTGCATACCTGGAAGATGTCGTGAATTTACTGTTTGGAGTCGTAGTTGTGAAAGTAAGAAAATTTGGTTTAGGGGAGAGGGCTTGTAAAGTGAATACATGGACACTATCATCTGACTTCCATGTTATTCTCTGTTTCTGCTTAACAGGACACACGCAAGTATAGAAAGTGTTCTGTCATAATGTTTTACACCTGCACAAATATGACATGTGGCTTTATCTTCCACACTGGCTAACTTGTTTGTCCATTTTAGTGAAAGAAAACTGTAGAGAGCATTTGTTCCGCTTCTGTAGCATGTCAAATCTTTCTAGTTCCACTTCTTTCACCACTTTCCTCTCCTATGGTTGGTATTTTGCAGTACAAACCTCAAGATTGAGATGGTCTATAATTAAGAAACATCAGCATTACCAGTGTCATCCTGAGTTGTTTTCAAGACCTCAGCAGATTGTTTATGATCAAACCATGCCATTCTGACCTCACCTGTATGTCCATCAAAGAATACTGGCTCATTTTGTGATGTAGATGCATTGAGAAATGCATCCCAACTATACTCAGATAGAAACTGCTTGAAAATTGATACTTTATGTGTTGGTGTTGGTTTCCTCCAATCAGAGCACTCAATGTCACGCCCGAACCATTTGCTGTTGCCAAACTATCAGGACAATTGGTCAGTTCACTTCCAATTCTTTGTCCGGCATTTTTCCTTGAGATGTTTGGATCCTGAATTCTAGATGTGGCCCATTTATTTCGTATTTCATCACATGTGATAACCACCAGCCCCAACCCCTGCCCCTCACACGCACGATACTAATTAAATACACACATTTCATGCACAGCAGTAACCACACCACTGGATCATTCTGCACAGGATGCAATTTGGCGCAGCATGCACAGTTGTTATAATTACAGAGATTGGCTTACAATAGATAAGCCTCAAACAACATTGTGCAAAGTCAAATTTTTAAAGCGTTATGTTCAGTCATCATTGCAACAGGATTGTAGGTTTGAACACCACCAAATACAGTGAAATTTGTTGGTTTATAAATATAATCTGAAGACTTTGATTGATAGTTGTATTACATTAATTTGTTTACATGTTATTGTTTATTTGTGACAGCTGTGTCATTTTCATTGTCATATTGAATTTTCTATTTTCTCATTTCTCTTTCTGTCATTCTTTTTTTGTTTGGCATTTACAAGTGCCACATATAATCTGAAACCAATTGCCAACCAGGAATGCTCATTGATTGGTAACATGCAGCTCTTGTAGGCAGTTTGAGGCTAGTTTCAGGCAACCAGTGATGGTGAGATATTACAGTTTGCTTTTAGCGATGATACTGAAATTTTTCTGCTTATAGACTGTAGCCTGAAATGCCGTGAACAAAGCGATCATGATTTTAGATTGCAATTGATTGTTGTGACAGTGCCACGAGATTTAAAAGTGCCGCTACGTCAGTACGCGAACACGGCGATAGAGGCGCTCCACAGCTCGGCCGAGCGCGGGAGCGCCACCTGGCTATGAATGGCGCCGGCCGCATGTCACGGCACGGCAGTCGAATGACAGATACGGAGTTAGTAGCATGTAACCTGCTAGTGTTTCTACTTTTGTATATCCACGCAATTTATTAGTGATTAAAGGTTATAAGATTGATGACCACAATTTTCTTGTAAACTTGGCAGATCACAAGGTTGTGGTTAAGAGAAGTTAGGAATTTTAACTGTAGCAGATGACATGTTTTGTAGCCCTTAATTTAGTCATTGTTCACTTCAAATTAGCTGTTGACAGAGTATCTTGCATTTCTGTCATACCTCACTGCGGCTACTTTGAAAATTGCTCTTGTTACATGTTAACAGCCCTTGCCAACCATAAATGAGCAGCAGCAGGCTGCTGATGTGACAGCAGTGCAGCAGAAAGTGACAGATGTAAACTGTACTAATTTTAATCCGACTGTGGTTGCGATATCTTGTCTCAAAACACAGTTTACAGATTTTGTCCTTGTTGTCTTCAGTTCAAAGACTGGTTTGGTGCAGCTTTCTTTAACAATGCACAAATACTATTTACTGTCAGTTCTATTTTTGCACTGCTGAAACTGAATATTAATTGTTGTTCGTTTAAACTACCATTAAAATTATGTGTTGGGTAAGAACTGCAATAATGAGGAAAGTTGCTGCTAACTCAGGTAATTGCCACATGTAGTTCAAAGTAATTGACATTCAAACTTTTGTCCTCCCTCACAATTGTACTCTTAACTTTCGTTATTGGCTGTGATTGGTTTGGCAAGATACCATCTTTTTCACACCTACCAAATGCGATATCACTAAAAGAGTGAAACTGGTTATTCATTATCTCTGTCTTCTATCCTCGCTGTTGTGTCAATTACAACTACACTAGTCACTGTTGTGAGAGACTTTCTCTCATAGGATTATTACCTGGGTTCACAGATGTAACCTTAACAATATTTACACCAATGTATGCCACTGATCTCTCCTGGTTGTGGCTGTTTTTACTGAACTTAACTGACATAATTATTTTTATGCCTTTGTGGGGATACAAGAGCCCTTGTGTGCAGCAGTTGGATGGTATATAAATTTCATAACTGAGTGAGATTCAGTTGTTTTGTCTGTATGGCTGAAGCAAGACAGTTGAGTGTCCTCAGTATCTAGTCAACGTTATCAGTCAGGAACCAAATTTAACAAATTCTGGTTCTTGTAGAAGGCTTTGGAATCCTTAAATATCGTCCTTGCAATGGTTTTCTGGTATCATGTGCCTTAGCCTTACAAGTAACTTTGTCAAATATGTGATAACCAGTTTCGCAGGACTACGTGTATTGTCAGAAACTATGATTTCTTTTGTCAGATTGCTGGAAATATCTGAGCATCAGCTTATATTGGTTGTCAAAAGGAACACATGAGAGGACATGTGACACTTGTAAGGAAGAGGCCAGATGCTGATACCCAATTTCCCTTCTAAGGAGCTGCACGTCAACCTTGTGTTTGACTCCTCACTGGCTCTCTTGTGCCCTACGTGTCACAAACTGTTCTATCCAAGGGCTAGGGTGTATATTACTACCAGCATTCCAAAACACATGAAACTTTCAGGTGTGAAAAGAAGAGTTTGAAGTGAAAACCATTGAAGTATTATACGTGCAAGTTTCTTGTGATCTCTCAAATTGTATGACGAATATTTTGCCTCTGAAAAAGATTGTACTCATGAGAGGCTTGTATTAATGTTGGGAGTCACGTTGTTCATTATGGCACTCATCATTGCTTGTTACCATTGTAGTATCATCTGTTGATGACCAATTTTTTCTTCCACCTCCTTCATTTGTAATGGAAGAACATTGATAAAATTGGGTTCTGGGTCAGATGGCATGGGGGATCTGGCACCCCTGGCATCATCATGGGGTAGCATTCTCCTGAGAGCACTTGTTTTATTTCTCTTTAATTACTTTAAAGTACTGGAAGACTAGAGGGCTTACCTGCTGTGGCGATACGATCTGACGAGGAGCCAGCAGCTGTGGGACCTGTAGTCCGTGAATCATTCAGCCATTGGCATTTGTCAGGTCACTGTGCAACCTACTGGTTTTGTTCGTAATAGCAAAATTGGAACTGAAATTGGGCAAATGAAACTAAATTTGTTTGTCTTCTCCAATGGTTTTATAGTAACAAACTAGATTCCATTTGATACTATTTCAGTACAGCTGGGAAGTCTATGCAATGCTGTTAGTTTTTGGGGAATACCAACTGGGCTGTGGCATGAATGGGAATTTGGATTGAGGAGGGAAGCGTGCAAGATAATCAGTGCAGTTAGGCAAAACCATTTTGCCAGGTTATTAAATGTAGTGGTTAGTGCATCTGCATAATGAGCAGGAGGCCTGGATTCAAATCCTGCCATTTGTAATCAATTTTCATTCGTCCTTTCAGTCTCCGTGTTTGAGGCCTCTGGAACTATATAGTTTAATTTGAGTAAATTTTGTTGCTTTAGTGGCTATACCACTTATGTAGGTGTCTGGTTGTGTAACCTTGCATTGTGCCCTAAAGAAATATGAGAAATGTAAGGGAAAGTCAATGACTAAATTGCAAAACACAAATAAATGTCAAATATTAAACTGGATGATATGGTAACAGGCTATTAGGACAGGAATGTACTGACAACTACAGAGGCTAATATTATACACAGTGTAATAAATGTAATTTGAAATAGCAGTGCAGTCAGAGGAAGCAGAGCATGCACCGGCAGCATTGAACATGTGCCAGTGTCCTTTTGCCGTGTGCCGCAACAACGGGAGGAACAAATTCCTCACTTTTAATAGTTACTGCTGAATTGCAATTCAGACTGACTTCAAAGTTCAGTAAAAAAAGTTAGTTTTCAGAATGAATACACATTACCAAGTTGCAAACTGATGCACTGAACACTTCAGCACACAGATTACACATCGTACGCTGAAGCTCTTAATACCTCACCCAGCCAAGAACAACAACCAAAGGACGACAATACGTGCTCTATCTGCTTCCTCCTCAACTATCTTGTCACTGACATCCTTCATCCACAGTTATCACATGCCTGTCCACCATTCCAAATTCAAATGTTGCAAATGTGAAGAACACAGTTGTTCAGATACCAGTAATGGGACACCATTTCCTTGTAGGTACATATTGTTAAGATGCTAACATAAATATGTTTTATATTCTGCATGAACTGAAAATTTTATAGCTGCTCTGCATACCATTTTTATTTTTCTCTTGTTTTACTTATCTATCTTTCATGTAAATAATAATCCACAAATTTGTGATTGAATGAACATAAAAGCAAAAACATGTTAAATGTGGTAAAT
Organism: Schistocerca americana; assembly: GCF_021461395.2. Taxonomy (NCBI): domain Eukaryota; kingdom Metazoa; phylum Arthropoda; class Insecta; order Orthoptera; family Acrididae; genus Schistocerca; species Schistocerca americana. Next base: position 594,025,967 of record NC_060124.1, on the reverse strand, counting down.
GATGAAGCTGCTGCCAGTGACCTAGACCAACACCGACTCAAAGGAAGGCCTCGGCTCTTGTTGGTGATGTCATGTCAGCTAGGCACGGCGAATGCCAGGTCTGTTGCAGCAGAAACGCCTGGGTGAGCTTATCACTATAAATCTCTTATTTTTGGACAAACTGTTTGGTATTGTTTTGGATTCTGCAGTTTTATTTAGATGAAAGATTTTCTTACTATCGCAAAGTTACAAATGAAGATCATAGTTCTGTATTACTGAACCCTGTCGAAACAAACGTAGATCAATAAGAATATGCTTTGCCCCATTGCAAGCTTCGTAAATTTTACATTCAAGAAACTATATTTATTTCATCTATTTTGTTATCGAAACTTACCCTAACCCCCTTAGAATGAACTCGTTTCTTTTATTTATTTATTTCTTTATTTATTTTTGTTTGACATCATCACTGGAAATGTGAACTAATTTACGTGTAAATGTCCAACTGTTGCCAGCCATTAGATCACAGTCATTTTCAACGAAAGGAATTCTAAACAGGAAACAAAATAGCTTCATACATCGAAAATACTGCTGAGCTTAAACTTTTTTAAACATGCACATTAGAAAAGATAAATATTCCCCTCTTGCAACTGAAAGGAGAAACTTTATAAGGTAAAAAAAATTATTTTATAAAACAAGTATCTCTCTTTTGCCTCTTCTTCTGTCCCCCACCCCCTCCCCAAACGTGTACAACCACAAGATATTTCATTAACATTCAGTGCTCCTCACCCCATAGTCAACAATGGTGCCGAAAGAAGAGCACCAATATGGTCACAGTTTCTTGTAAAAGCAACCCAGTACAAACATAACTTCCTGAGGGTTACAAATAAGGTAAAGAAGCACGAATTCTGTTGCTGCTGGACCATGAAGTTGTTTTTGTATGTCAATTCTTAAAACAGGTGGAAATTTAAGTTCAGGAGTACACTATTTGTTAAGAAGTGTAATGAACTGCACAATTAATTGATTGCAGAAATCTCTCAAAACAATGTGTGTTGGTCAACTACCGCCAATAGCTTCACATTTTCCTGTGTCAGAGAGGGAGACACCACCATTATGAGTGTGCCTGCAACAGACCTGGTGTTGGCCGTGCCTAGCTGACGTGACGTCACGAACAAGCGCTGAGGCCTTCCTTTGAGTCGGTGTTGCCTAGACACAGTAGTGACACAAATCAATACCATGGAGATGGGATATAAACGCTACTACTTTCTCCAGGTTTCAAAATAAGAGTGGGAGGTGAGAGAGAAAATTTTTGGCTTTCACATTTGTTAATTAAGCTCGCACAGTTTGTTGATTGTGGAGAGGAGGAGGGTTGACTGAAAATGTGGCTGAACATACACTCCTGGAAATTGAAATAAGAACACCGTGAATTCATTGTCCCAGGAAGGGGAAACTTTATTGACACATTCCTGGGGTCAGATACATCACATGATCACACTGACAGAACCACAGGCACATAGACACAGGCAACAGAGCATGCACAATGTCGGCACTAGTACAGTGTATATCCACCTTTCGCAGCAATGCAGGCTGCTATTCTCCCATGGAGACGATCGTAGAGATGCTGGATGTAGTCCTGTGGAACGGCTTACCATGCCATTTCCACCTGGCACCTCAGTTGGACTAGCGTTCGTGCTGGACGTGCAGACCACGTCAGACGACACTTCATCCAGTCCCAAACATGCTCAATGGGGAATAGATCCGGAGATCTCGCTGGCCAGGGTAGTTGACTTACACCTTCTAGAGCACGTTGGGTGGCACGGGATACATGCGGACATGCATTGTCCTGTTGGAACAGCAAGTTCCCTTGCCAGTCTAGGAATGGTAGAACGATGGGTTCGATGACGGTTTGGATGTACCGTGCACTATTCAGTGTCCCCTCGACGATCACCAGTGGTGTACGGCCAGTGTAGGAGATCGCTCCCCACACCATGATGCCGGGTGTTGGCCCTGTGTGCCTCGGTCGTATGCAGTCCTGATTGTGGCGCTCACCTGCACGGCGCCAAACACGCATACGACCATCATTGGCACCAAGGCAGAAGCGACTCTCATCGCTGAAGACGACACGTCTCCATTCGTCCCTCCATTCACGCCTGTCGCGACACCACTGGAGGCGGGCTGCACGATGTTGGGGCATGAGCGGAAGACGGCCTAACGGTGTGTGGGACCGTAGCCCAGCTTCATGGAGACGGTTGCGAATGGTCCTCGCCGATACCCCAGGAGCAACAGTGTCCCTATTTTGCTGGGAAGTGGCAGTGCGGTCCCCTACGGCACTGCGTAGGATCCTACGGTCTTGGCGTGCATCCGTGCGTCGCTGCGGTCCGATCCCAGGTCGACGGGCACGTGCACCTTCCGCCGACCACTGGCGACAACATCGATGTACTGTGGAGACCTCACGCCCCACGTGTTGAGCAATTCGGCGGTACGTCCACCCGGCCTCCCGCATGCCCACTATACGCCCTCGCTCAAAGTCCGTCAACTGCACATACGGTTCACGTCCATGCTGTCGCGGCATGCTACCAGTGTTAAAGACTGCGATGGAGCTCCGTATGCCACGGCAAACTGGCTGACACTGACGGCGGCGGTGCACAAATGCTGCGCAGCTAGCGCCATTCGACGGCCAATACCGTGGTTCCTGGTGTGTCCGCTGTGCCGTGCGTGTGATCATTGCTTGTACAGCCCTCTCGCAGTGTCTGGAGCAAGTATGGTGGGTCTGACACACCGGTGTCAATGTGTTCTTTTTTCCATTTCCAGGAGTGTATTATGTCAGTTGTGTTCACAAAGCTCCTACTCTTCTATAATTGAGCACAATTTTTTTTTACTTTTTTTGTACAACAAAGAAAATAGTGCTGGCATTAAAAGCACCATCTGCATCAGGATCACCATATTTTTTTAATTCCTCTTAAGAATTTCAACCACCACCTGCTTGCCATCTGATATTACATAAACATTTTTCTGTAAGATGCTCACCTTCTAAATATCTCACAACAAGAATTATCACTTGCTTTTGCTGAGATATTATTTTTGTTGTAGTGGTATACACTGAATTAAAAATCACACCCTCCAAATGCTAACTCTAAATGAGTTTGGTATGCTGTTCATTGATTCTTACTAAATTGGTAACTATAGTGTTTTATTATCTGTAGCGATATGACAGCCCAGTAACAGCAAAACATTGCCATGGAAAGTGCATCTCTTGCAGTATCTACGTACTTCTTCTCCAAGTGAGTAAGTGGGTGAGTGAGTGAGTGAGCACTTGAGTGGTAAATGCCACAGTAAAATTTCCAATGACTCTGTTACCCTCATACTTTTGTGCACCAAGGGAAAAATAAATGGAATCAGTACCAATGTAGAAACTTCACTTAAATCAGGATGATGATAAGTACCAGTGCCTCACACTGCTTGTTATTAATTGACTTAAATGCTTCTTAATATTCCTTATTCCATTTCCAGATGGAGATAGACTTGTTTATAATGTATATGTTTCACAGATTTTTGGTTGAAATCAGGTAATGCAGCACACTTTCTAAAGAAATTAGAAGTATTCTCAATGTATCTGGACCTGCTTAGGGTTTTTAAAAAAATTACAAAGAAACTGATGTATTTTTTTTCCAAAATGCTTCCTCAAATTGAGGTACCATTTAATCCAATGTTATACATTTGAAGGAGACCAAATTTTTACCAGATATGCATAACATGATGGCTGAGGTGCTAGACCTATTTAATTCCACCTATTATGTATATTACAAGGATAAAAAAATCACATTACACTTTAATTTTTACAATTTTTATTCTAATAAAATGTTATGTTTTCTATAATTTAGTTGATTCTGCAGTAAAGCTTAGGTCTACTACCTAAGTATAGACAATTGAAAGAAACAGAAAAAAATTAGAGCAATGCTATATAACTTTAGGAAATATTTGTACCTGGAATCTGAAAAATACAGCTTGTGGGAAATTCCTAATGAAGATATGAGCCCAATTAAACTGTGCCTCAGAATATTCCTGAAGCATAGTCTTCATCCTGCAGCATTTCTTCATCTTCAAGCTTTCTCTTGGATTTCCTTTCAGCACTTCTTGCTTCTTCGGTAACTTCAAGAGCTGAATCTTTCAGCTTCATGCACCCGTTGTCTGTCATACACAAGCAATTGATATTCCATATTAGAGCCACATTTTATGCCTAAATTTCTTAGGACTTCCAACTTTCCTATCACTCCATCTTTGAAACATATCACTGCATCTAATACACCAACTTTTAATGTATTTAGTCTTTCAAAGACATTCTTGGATAATCTTTCCCGTATGCAATGGTTGAAACTTTCATTTATATTCTGAGTGCCCCCATGAAGACATTTAATAAGAAAAAAGGGTCACTCAGATCTCTGAAAATTGGTTTTATTTCATTCATAATAGGCTCACAAAGCGAATGTTTATGATGGTATATTTGACCACTTTCTTTTGCTTTTTGGTGACCACACCAAGAATCTGCTCCTCTAGGGCAAAGACCATGAACAGGGTGGTCATCTGTGGACAACTCGTGGAAGTAGGTGGCCCATGCAGCTTTTCATATTGCTGTAACATAATTCAGAGGTGCAGTTCATGTAATAGCCAGTCCATAGTAACTCTGAAGAATGTCTATTCCAGTTTCTGTCGATCTGCCTCAGCCAGACAGAGATCATCCATCTGAAAACAACTTTCCTGTCATTTCTCTTTGTAGCTTCCTCAATCTAGCACCTCTTTTGTACATGTCTACAACACTCAAGTTTCTTTATGAAGGTATCACCATAAACATTGAACTCATTAATTTTATTGAAAGCTTTAGGGTCCCCATTGCCTAGGTACTTCATATATGTAACATTATAAATGGGCATCGACCTCAGAAATATTTTTAGAGCTCCACCACACTCCATACCTCCTCTGTAACCATCATAATTCTTAGAACACTGATGTTCAACATGTCCTCCAGTGTTACCATGGCAGGTATGGCAGTACTTAGATAAGCACTCAACATCAACAACTTTTCCATTCTCCAGAGAAGTACCACTTAAAACACGATACAAGGAACGATGTCCTCTATGTTTTCATGTCCCATCAAATGCAACAGCAATGTCCCTGGTTCCACTAATATTTACAGTTTCTTCTACTGCACATTTCATAGATGCTTTAGACACAACAGTCAAGGCACCTAAAATTATTTTATGTACTTTTTGAACCTAGTGCGCGGAGGGGGAAGGTCCATCAAACTACAAAACATTTGATAGCCTTTTTCCCTTTTCGTATTGCACACATGCATACACTAACTTCAAAATCACATCATATGAATTATGCACAATGTTTGAAGTCATTTTCGAAATTTATTTCAGGATCTACACAGAAAAACTACTTTTGATGCGAAACCCTTCCTGCTACTTTGTTGTTCAGTTATTTCCAGACAGCCTATATCATCACATTGCTTACATTTCGCCACTTCCTTTATCAAAGAAGATAAAACGCCCACATCAACAACAACAAATCCACTACAAACAGTGTCACTGCTAACACAAAATTTGAATCAGCAGTGGGATTGGCGGGAGATGATACATACGTTACTTTCAATAGTGTGGCTTCCTTTGCTTGTGAACTGGTTACCATTGAATTTCTTGATGCATGGCATAGTTTTCTTTTATTGGACACTAAATGATATATACTTCCACAAGTATATGTTGCACTTGGGCAACAAACATTCAGTAACACATGAACAAACTGCTTCATAAACACAAAAGTAAATACTAGCAAAGATATAATCATTTACAGACACTATAAACCTGAACTGTTACAACATATACAATGTATCGTCACTGGAAATGGAAAGTTATCAGTTCTTTTCGAAATAATACTGTTTTCTGCAACAGAAATAAAGTAGGCATGACATCGTACATGACCGTAACTTTAAAATGTGGCAATACACAAATTATTAACAGGAAATATTGAAAATGCATGTAGGTAGATTTCTGTAAAAGCTCCCGTCCTCCTCACCGAAATAGGTGTTGTGTCCATAATCCAGCATATTTGGACTTCCATGAAAGACATTAAAATGTATTTATCAATCTATTCTTACCTCCCTCTATAAGTCTTCTTTCACTTCAGTGACAGGTTTGCACTTGGTAATGTTCATTGTGACTTGTGACCCATTTCCGACAACTTCAGTTTCAGAGCAGCCCATTTCCAAAACTTCATTTAGTTTACTGAATCACAACTTCTCATATTACACCTTGGGTATGTGGAAATTCTGGCCATTGTTTTTGCACTCTGTCTCTGGAATATGTTGGAATTTTTGATTTTTAATCCTGTTATTTCGCACAAAACCAAACTTTAAGAATGTGGTTTAAAATTCTTCACCTTTGCAGTAATTTTTGATTACAAAAATGACCCAGATATGTGCTTAACATTTTATGGGTCTAACACATGTCTATTTTGCCCTATTTGGTTTAATGTCTCTGAAATAGATGTTTGAACTGTTTGAACACAACCAAGGCATACATCCTGTGCCCTCTTTTGATTGTCGTGAAAGTTCCATTATCTACAATTATTTGAGGTGCATTATCAATGTTAGTCTCTACTTCAGTTAATGCTGCATTAACATCATGCAGTAGAAACTCTTTATCTATTCCATTTGACGCTTCATCGCAGTGAGTGAATTGCCAGTGGATTTCATCCTCCTCCAGCACACACTAACACTCACCCAAAACCTCTACTGACCTTTATTGCCACGTGCCCTTGCACATTGATACTGTAAGGGATATTAGATTTGAAGATGTACAGGTACTTTTCCCTTCATTAGGTACAGTGGTACTTTGTAACGACGATACCACTTCCTAGCCACTTTCCCCTTGCACGTAGCTGATCTCCATTATTTGTATGACTTCATTTTTGGACAACCATGTTGATAACATGCTTAAACAGTATCTTTCCTAGAATTCGGCCTTTGGTGCAACTAATGCTTCAATGTTCAGCTGACGTGTTTTATTACTTGGTCCCACTTCTGAAGATATTTGGCCCTGGTAAAGAGCTCTTGATGTGATGATGAGTCACTCCTTCCCTGACTGGTATGTACTTCTCATGTAGTTGGGAGATTAGCCAGTTGTGTTTTTTTTTTAGTACCACTCAGGAATTACATGTAGTGTCCTTTGAGGTTGACATGTGTGCTTGTGAAGCTGCATTGACCCCAGAAATACGTAACAAATTTTATAACTGACAAAAGTTTAAAAAAATATTTTTTACGTTGGATAACTTGTTTATAAACATATTGTACAACATATTGATTCAAGAGAAAGTTATGACATTTAGTTTTTAAAAGACATTTACTATTCCATAAGATTTTGAGCTCAGTGGCAAAGAGATTGAAAATTTTTGCGGCAGCATACATAGCATCTCTCTGCAGTAGAGATTGTGTATGTAATTCTTTTGTTTAGTGCCACACCTGTAAATTTCCGAGTTCTGTCACCAAGGATCCAGTCTGCAGGAACATGATACATTAGAGAAAATCAGTGTTGAGAAGCAGTAGTCAGTTATCTCAGCTGGCTAAATTACTTGCAATGGGAGGTTCATGGACTCATTCTATATATGACTATTTTCACTGCTCAGTAGGGAGATGATAGTTTGATTAAGGAAGAGTTCCCCAGGACATATTTCTATCACCTGACTATGTGCTGGTTATTCAGTGTCACTGAGTGTTTGTCTGGCTTTTCATGACTTCATGTAAATGGCATCAAATTTATCGTGTTTAGCTTGGCAGGAAGGGAGTTAACTAACCTGCTACAGAATTTTGGTGAAATGTCATTGGAGATTATGTTCGACATATTCTGTTACAATGACGGTGTCATCTGTAAACATGGTACATTTCCACTATGCACCATTCACTACTGCAAGCAGATCTTAGCATAAACCAGAGACACTGAAGGACTCAGAAGGACAGAAGGTGTTACTTTACCCAAACACTGTTCCGGCTGTATTACTAAATGACTAATCGGGTTCATTACACACAGTGCCAGTTGCATGTAGCCTATATAAGTGCTTTCTTTGATTTTCAATATTTCATACAAATCTGGGGTGAATTTAAATTCCTGCCATAATTTAGTAGATATAAAATGTTCAAATGTGTGTGAAATCTTGTGGGACTTAACTGCTAAGATCATCAGTCCCTAAGCTTACACACTACTTAATCTAAATTATCCTAAGGACAAACACACACCCATGCCCCAGGGAGGACTTGAACCTCCACTGGGACCAGCGACACAGTCCCTGACTGCAGTGCCTTAGACCGTTTGGCTAATCCTGTTTGGCTTAGTACTTATAACAAAAGTTTAACCCTGTAGGATGAGTATTACAGTCAGAAATGGTGCTTATATGTCTTGCAGCAGTGTAGCTCAAGTAGCACAAATTATACCCAATATATCCAATGTTTCATAACGAGAGCACTATGTGATTTCCAAAAAACTTCAAACATAATTTCAAACCTCTCCTAAATGCTTAATGTCAGAACATAGTTGTGCATTTCCAAAGCAGTCAGAAGTATGAAGTTGTTTTATACCTTGTAGTTTGAGTCTTTAAAGATACTGAATATGATTTATGTGGAAGATATTTATTATGGATCATAATTTGAGCATATTTTTATAATAATGTGGCTCATCACTCATGCTTGAAATTCTCTTATGCAGATGTAACAATAATATACATCCTAAATGATTACAAAGTATTATTAAACATTTCAGTTATAGGTTAATCTTCTAACTGTACTTCACAGATAAGTAATGGATACATGTGTTTGCTGAAATGTATTCTGCCATTGTCCTAATTATCTGAATATCAATTGTCTGTTACACTGTTACATGCATTACAACTTGAAGAAGCACTTCGTGGATGGTATTTTCTTTTTACAAAATGATTATCATATTTCGAGGCTGTGGACCTGCATATAATCAAAGTTGGTAAATGTGGCTACAATAACTGCTGGTCAAGAAGGAATAACTGCAGATGTGAATTTGTTAATGACATTGTAAATATGTGATTGTCATTACTTTTTAAATTTTATGCTAATGTAAGTTTTCTATGAATAAATAATTTAGAAACACACAGAGGAATTTATGGCAAGTTATATTCACTTTGTGTTAGGTAACCTGTGTGTACAGGGAAATACCATATTTGGCCTTGGTTAAATTGTTACCTGCGCACGTTTATATCATTACCACAATAGCAGTATGTTTTCCTAAAATTCTAGTATCTCTCAACTTAGATATTTCTATTTGATGATTTTCTAAATAATGACAGTCTGCATTTGTAACACAGTGTAGGAGGGGCATTCAATAAGTAATGCAACATATTTCTGTTGTCGGCCAATGTCACTTCGAAAAATTCTGCGTGAAACATCTTCGGATATGATGAAGCTATAGGGGCTGAAGTAGGAATATTCCACAAAGTTGCAATAAGTGGCAGCACTATTTGTGCCTTAAAAATGGCATCTGTAACAGAGGTGAGTTGCAAGCAGAAACCTGTTGAGTTTTCAGTGCAAAACCGGACCATCGCAGATATTCATAGGCACTTGCAGAATATCTACAGAGACCTGGTAGTGGAAAAAAGAAGCGTGCCATTTGCACACAGTTGTGACTCAGCAATGTTGGAACATGCGAACACTCTGACTGTGATCTGGCAATCACGAAGGATGGAACACCTTGGTGCTCAGCTGGACGTCTCTGTTAGTGCAGACACACTCATCCACCAGTTAGGGTACTCAAAGGTGTGCCCCGCTCTGTTCCGCCAAACTGGAGACTGTAAACACCAACGAATGACCACCTGTGCCAAACTGTCTGCACGTTACCAGGGTTAAAGTGATAATTTTTGTCAAACATTGTCAGACAGTGAAACACTTTGAACTGAGAAACAAGACCGCAATCCACAGAGTGGCACCACATCACCTGCTCTGAAGAAAAAGTTCAAAGCTGCATCCTCAACCAGTCAAGTCATGGTGGTGGTCTTCTGGAATTTTGAAGAGATTATTCTGTGTGATTACCTCCATTATTGTGCAGTGTTTTGCACTACCATCAGGAAGTTGAAGAAACGACTTCAGCATTTACGTCACCACAAAAATGGAAATGAACTCTTCCTTCTCCATGACACTGCAAGACCCCACCAAGTGTGCACACCTGAGAGGAGCACACATACTTCATTGGGACAAAGAGACAAAATCCAGATGGTGCGATGTCCAGACTGTTGGGCGGACAAGGAAGAACTGTCCATTGAAGGATGCACTCTGCAGAAAGCAGCGTGTGGGTGATGGGGGCAGTTGTTGATGCAACAAGATGGTGCCGACTTCAGTCAGAAGAATGGTGTCATGAGGCATACAAGCTCTCCCAGTAAGGTGGTGTAAGACCATCAAATTGAACAGAAATTATGCTGAAAACTCGGGTTTTGTATCAAAGATCATAGGAAATAAAATGGTGTAATGGGATCCTGAATAAAACCGACCTGCTTTCAGAAAAATTGTTGTGTTACTTACTGAACGCCCCTCATATAATTAAGTCAGCATTTTAGACAATCGAATGTTCCAAATTAGTAATATGGAATGTACTATCTTGTGTATTATGATTAGCTCAAACAATCTGCATAGTTACTTCAAGTGTAATAGATGTCAAGAAATTTTTTGTAACACTTAGTATTTAATGTTACCTCTCTGTAGTGACTACAGAGGCTTGTTAGATGTTATATTTCATTAATGTTTCTATGTTGCAAATATTACAGTTTAAAAAATTTAATATCAGCAAGGTACCAGGTACTTGGAAGGAATATCTAACAGCATATATCGGTGCATAAAGTGCTGTTGCATTTTTGAATCATTTAATGTTGCACTTTTGTATATTTACCCATTGTTAATTGTGTTATGACCAAAGAATGTACTTGTGATGTTAGAAAACATGGTATTGTGTCAACTTGTTAGCTCAGCATAAACATGTAAATCTCGCATATTAAGTTTGACATGACTTTGGTTTTAAATATGGTCAAGTACCACTTGCCATAAACAGAACAGTCATATTTGTCTCACTATATTCTTTCTAGAAACGTCTGATATTGCTTCCAATTACTTGTGTCAGACGTATTCTGTTTTCTTTTCTGTCGGTCTCTCTTGACCAACTCTTGATCTTTTCAACCCCGATGGTATTAGGTTGCGAGGCCAGAGGGTGTCTTTCATTTTCCTTATTTAATCTTCTCTCTGATGGGGGAGGACCTGCTTGGGTATTGAAGAACAAGAGCAAGAACGAGAACAAGAGGAAGAGGATGTAGTTGTGATGCTATTTTGTATCTCCACAATGTGTCTGGAGAAACCTTTAGCAATGCTTGTATCAGAACAGAGTGATGACCATGCTGTGAAGGAGCATTATTAAATTTCTGTGAAGTTTTGCAAAAGGCTGGACATACCTGATGGACACACAAGTGATTTGGAGGATAGGACTTTGGGGTTGAGCATTGTTGAAAGTATATGAGGTACTGCTGTACCTCCACACAAAAGAGTACCTCCTCAGCAAACAGTTTCCCAGATACTGCCATGACTTCAGAATTACATGGATAAAAGACATGATAAAGTCACTATTTTGGTAATTTATTTATGTAGTCATAAATGCCACATGCTCTTGGGATATTTTCATTGGTGTTACATACATTTAACATAAACTATGCAATCTGTTGTAAAATTGCTACAGGTTTTTCTTGCTGTACCCAGGGCATGTCAGAATTCCTATTACAGGTATGTAAGGGTTGTAGAAGGGACTTGGTACATTTCCAGACATGGGTTCTGTAATGAAACCTGGTGGATAAAGTTTGCTCTGGAGCCTCTCTGTAATAGGAATTGTGAAACACTCTGGATTTTTAGTGAGCAGATGGATGGCATGTGTTGAGTGTAGACTTGCTGATGCTCAATAGTCAGTTTCATTTATATCTGTTATGGACATCATTCCACTTGATACAAGTGTTATAAATATTACTACAAGATAGAAATTTTATATTAATTTTGTGTGTGAGTTTGTTGCTTGTCATGATGCCAATTGGTCAACTGGATTCTTTAGAAGCTTGTTGTTTGCAGTAAAGCTTATTTTGTTGCCAATGTACTGAAGAAAGTTTTTGTAAGGGTTTTGTAAATTCTTGAAACTTTGTTTTGCAGGTAGTTCATTACCTGGCAGTGAAAAAAAAAGCTTGCACTTAGGAAGCTTTGCTTTAGTCTTACCTAATGGATATAAATATGCAATAATACAAATACATTATTATTCTGTGATGTCCATATGATTGTCAGTTTAGATATTTTTGTGGAAATGTTACCCCAGTTTGGAGTTGTCAGTTATCGACTTTCGTGTTTCCCTTATAAATTTAGTATTACAGTGATGAAGAATGTGAGTGAAACACAATAGGTAATAGTACAATGGTTTGTTCATAAATATGTTCAGAGTGCATGTGCTGTTAGCAAGAAAGTATATATGTCACCTTTATTCTATTACAACAAACTTTTTTGTTGTTCACAAGTTACTGCAATAATTTCTTTGTATTCACAATATCAAAACCATTGTGAAAATGGTGTGTACACCAATTATAGTGATATTTCCATGTTCCTGTCATTCATATGTGAAAATTTAGTACCTTAGCATCCAGATATTGTAAAGGTACCAGTAAATTGCTAATTGTTTAGACTCTGATGCCCTGTTGTACACAAGAGTTAAACTTCTGACTGGTTTGCAAATAAGTTAATGAGCTAAATGTTCCACTTAAAGCATAAGTGCAAACATTTGCTAAACTTTGTCTTCCTTACATGCTTGAAGTTAATCAGAAGTCTGTAACTGCATTCATCCTGAAATACTCAAGAAATAAAGTTTCAGTATTTGCACACATGATCAGTTACACTGCCTTGGCAAGCACACTGTTTCCCACTGTACTACTTGCCAATACCTACTCACTAAGATGTATAGTCTTATGTTAAAAATGTTTTGTTGTGTTCAAGTCCATCAATAATTATTCAAAATATTTTTGTAGTTCCAGAAAGGCATTAATTAGGCAACTTGCGACTGGTACCGGGTTCCTGGATATACAACTAAATCTCCAGTAGCCCAGTGTAAGAGTTAACTTGAAGGTCAGTTACTGGAACAGCATTAGTTTAATAAGTGATGATGTCATTCATTGTTATGTAAGCGACTTCCATGCCTAAAGTTAGTTTCGCAATACTGTCTGATTGTAAAGTGACTTTTTTAACATAATAAGCCTTGAGTTATTAATATCAGTGCATCTTAATTGGGGCTCTTTTCTATTTTTATTACATTAACCATTGGCTACAGATTTTTCTCCATCAAATGCATGTATCCATGCACATCCACTCTATGCACATTTCTTCCTTAATGTGTCAGAATTTTGGGTACATGAACATTGATTAGTGTAGATCTTGTTTGTGTACATGGTTGTTAGGTCATCATAAATCATTAACTCAATCCATTAATTTATGGCTAATGATAGAAGCAGTTCCTAGTTGGGGAAGGTTCTTCATTTTCCTATATCTTTCCGTACGAGCTCTGATTTCCCTTATTTTATCTTGGTGATCGATCCTCCCTATGTAAGTCGGTGTCAACAAAATATTTTCACATTTGGAGAAGAAAGTTGGTTACTGGAATTTCGTGAGAAGATTCTATCGCAACGAAAAATGCCTTTCTTTTGATGATGTCCATCCCAAATCTCGTATCATTTCTGTGACACTGTCTCCCATATTTCGCTATAATACAAAACCTGCTGCCTTTCTTTGAACTTTTTCAATGTACTCAGTCAGTGCTATCTGGTGAGGATCCGACACCATGCAACAGTATTCTAAAAGTGGGCGGACAAGCGTAGTGTAGGCAGTCTTGTTAGAAGGTCTGCTACATTTTCTAAGTGTCTTGCCAATAAAATGCAGTCTTTGGTTAGCCTTCCCCACATAATTTTCTGTGTGTTCCTTCCAATTTAAATTGTTCGTAATTGTAATACATAGATATTTAGTTGAATTTACAGCTTTTAGATTACACTGATTTATCGTGTAACTGAAGTTTAATGAGTTCCTTTTAGCACTCATGTGGATGACCTCACACTTTTCATTATTCAGAGTCAACTGCCACTTTTTGCACCATTCAGATCCTTTTTTCTAAATCATTTTGCAGTTTGTTTTGATCTTCTGATGACTTTATTAGTCGATAAACGACAGCGTCATCTGCAAACAACTGAAGACGGCTGCTCAGATTGTCTCCCAAATCGTTTATATAGATAAGCAACAGCAAAGGGCCTATTACACTACCTTGGGGAACACTAGAGATCACTATGTTTTACTCGATGACTTTCCGTCAGTTACAATGAACTGTGACCTTTCTGACAGGAAATCACAGTTCGAGTCACAAAACTGAGATGATATTCCATAGGCACATAATTTCACTACGAGCTGCTTGTGTGGTACCTACAGTGTCAAAAACCATCTGGAAATCCAAAAATATAGAACCAATCTGAAATCCCTTGACAATATCACTCAGCACTTCATGTGAATAGAGAGCTAGTTGTGTTTCACAGGAATGATGATTTGGGGATTACAATATTCAGTCTTGCTACGACAGTCCTGTGTTCACTAATCCCTGAATTGGTTTTGATGCTCATTATTAACTCAGGATTATTTGTTGCTAAGAGGTCACGAGTGTTTTCACAACCATTTACTATTCGCGTGGGCTCATGAACTAATTGCTCGAGATCATTTTCAGAGAATGCATTTAGCACAATTTCAGATGATATTTTATGCGTACCTCTGGAATTGAACATGTATTTTCACCAACATATTGAGGGTAAATTAAAGTCACCACCAACTATTATCGTATGATTCGGGTACGTATTTGAAATCAAACTCAAGTTTTCTTTGAACCTTTCAGAAACTGTACCATCTGAATTGGGGGGTCGGTAAAATGATACAATTACTATTTTATTCTGGTTGCCAACAATGACTTCTGTCCATACTAATTCACAGGAAGTATCTACTTCAATTTCGCGACAAGTTACACTACTTCTGACAGCAACAAAAACGCCTCCGCCAACCATGTTTAGCCTATCCTTTTGGAACACCGTTAGGTTCTTCACAAAAATTTTGGCTGAGCTTATATCCAGCTTTAGCCAGCTTTCAGGGCCTATAACGATTTAAGCAACAGTGCTTTCTATTAGCGCTTGGAGCTCTGGTACTTTCCCAACACAGCTACAAAAATTTACAACTGTTATACCAGTGGTTCCTGTGTTCAGCCTACGCCCTTTGTGACTGAAGCCCTTCTTGTGTTTTCCCGAGACCCTCTAACCTAAAAAGCAACCCAGTCCACACCACACAGACCCTGCTACCTGTGTATCCGCCACCTGTCTATAGTGGGCACCTGACCTATTCAGCGGAACCCGAAACCCATCCACCCTTTGGGGCAAGTCGAGGAATCTGCAGCCTACATGGTTGCAGAACTGTCTGAGCCTCTGATTCAGACCCTTCACTCGGCTCTGTACCAGATGTCTGGAATTGGTCCTGTCGACTATGCTGCAAATGGTCAGCTCTGCTTTAATCTTGCAAGCAAGAATGGCAGCCTTTACCACTTCTATTAGCTGCTCGAAACCAAAGAGAATCTCTTTTGATCCAAAGTGACACATGTAATTGGTACTGACTTGAGCAGCCACCTGCAGTTGGCTGCACCCTGTACTCTTCATGGCATCCAGGAGGACCCTTTCCACATCTGGAGTGGCTCCACCCAGTATGCACACGAAGTGCACACTGGATTTCTTACCCTTCTTGTCAGCCAAGTCCCTAAGGAGCCCCATAACGCACCTAACGTTGGAGCTCCCAACTACCAATAATCTCAGCCTCTGTGATTGCCCAGATCTTGCAGGCTGAGTGGTTTCCTCTGAAACAGGACAGACGACAGCTTCTGGCTCATTGACATTGTAAGCCACAGACAGCACCTGGAACCTGTTTGTCAGACAAACCGGAGAGGCCTTATGTGCAGCCACCTGGGAAGTCTTTTCACCACGTGCTTCACCCTGGGGCAACCTCCAACTTGACAACAGGTGAGGGGTCAGCCTCAGTGCCAGCAGTAACTGGGTTGGCCACCGGTGAGGACTGATCGGAGGACTCTGACATGCTGGACGTCCGTTGGATCCCCATGGCCGGCCCACAACAGTGGTGCCCATCCACTGCAGCCTCAAGCTCTGTAACCGAAGCTATCACAGCCTGAAGCTGAGAGCGAAGTGTCACCAACTCGGCTCGCATCCGCACACAACAATTGCAGTCCCTGTCCATACAAAAGACTGTGGAAAACTAAACTCTGCAGATAAACAAACTATCAGCACGTGCAGTGCAATTCTACTGTAGAACCTGCCAAAAACACAAACTGTGTCTAGTAATAAACATATGTTCAAAAACCTAACTACCAAAGCACTCAGGTGAAACTAAATAATTTGACCCTGATTTGGAACTTGTAGTATGTCATAAAATTGGTTTACTTTCTGACACAAATGAAAACACGAGAACTGTGGATATTAGATGTTAAATTTACACGCAGAAACTCAAGAAATTAAACTATTAAAGTAGACTGATGATAGAATAAAATTCACTCCTGGTTACGAACTCGTAAATGATAAATGCGGTTACTTATCTGTTGCTGCATCTGTCGCAGTCAGCTACTGCTGCCTGAGTAATGCTATGACATGTTTGTGCACTTCCATTCTTTCATTGTTCCACTCTATTACTGCAATTCAGTACATTTACAATTGAAAAGAAGGCAAAGTGCTGGAGTGTTTCTCTAGGATGTTTCTAAATACTTTTAATGTGGCTATTTAGAGAGACTGCTATACTCATATTCATTTTCTGTGGTGGATTAAATGTACTAAGCTACCAGTAGGAATAAATGGAATCAGTAGCAATGTAGAAATTTTTGCTTCAATCAGGATGATGAAGTAGCGGTGCCTCATGCAGCTGGTTTTTAATTAACTCAAATGCTTCTTGATATTCCTTATTCCATTTCCAGTGGAGATGTACTTCTGAAGATAAAAAAAAATCGAGGATGAATACTGTGATAGAAATTGCACAAACTGAGAGATTTTCAGTTGTTTATATCATTTTTGTGCAGGAAAATTTCTCATTGGTTCCATTTTCATCAGATCAGGTTTGATTCCGTGCAAAGAAATTACATGCCCAAGGAAGCTGTTTTGCGATTTGGCAAATTTTTATTTACCCATCCTTAATGTGACTCCAGCTCCACTAAATGCTTAAATTACATGGCATAAAATGTCTAAATGTTCTCCCTAAAGGTAGTACTAATTACAATAACATTATGTAGGTGATAAGTGTGTCAATAATTCTTCTCTTAGAACTTCTGTGAGTGCTGTCATAGAGGCCACTGATGATACTGACAGCCCGAAGGCCATTCTTTTAAACTGGTAACACCTTCCATTCCACAGAAAGGCTGAGTTCTTCCTGCTATACCTTCATCTTCCAGTTGGTCACATTGTACAGTAAACTGCACCAGTTAGTAAATGCACACTGCCGTCCCTTTCTGTTACAGTGTGGATTGCATTAGAACTTCCACTATCTGAGTGTTAAATAATCTGATTCTTGTACACACCCTTAATTGCTTTATTAACTATGGCTTTCTAGGGCAAGGGTACTGGGTACAATTTACTATGGAATGGCTCATGATTCTTAACTTGAGCTTTACAAGCACATCATCTGATTGGACCAGATGTTCTTAAAATAGATCGACATAACACCCTTATATTTTTACCTGTTCCTTCTGTTTTGCTTCAGGCATGTCCCCTAATGCTTGAATCATACTTTGAGTGCTGGTCAGAGCATTTTAATCATCATTATTCTCCTGGAGCCCATCATCTTCCTCAGACTTACTTAAAGACACATTTCCCAAACTCATATTTACGAATGGAGTAACCTAATTGTCTCCCTTGACGAATCCTGAAACTCTCTCCTCTTCATTTCTGTCTGACTAGTGGAAGGAACAGAAGTGTGAGAGAATGCATTTACAAACCTATTCAGAATCAGTGAATTCTGAGAACCAAACTGATGTTAAGTGATCCAAATGTGAATACACTCTGCCCATACATACTCTCCTGAACTCTGAACTTTAACAGTGCCTGGCCTTTAGTGGGTTTACTTTGATTGTTTACAGCAAAGTCAATGCACAAATGATTAACAGTAAATATTGAAAATGCAAGGATGTAGATTTTCTGTAATAGCTCCCATCTTCCTAACATGAAAGACATTTAAATGTATTCATGATTCTATTTTTCCTCCCTCTATAAATCCTCTTTCACTTCAGTGACAGGTTTGCAGTAGGTAGTGCTCATTGTGACTTCTGACCCATTTCTGACAATTTCAGTTTCTGAGTGGCCTGCTTTGATAACTTCATTTAGTTCACTGAATAATGACTTCACACATTATGACTTTTGGTTGTGGAATTTCTGGCAATTGGTTTTGCACTCTGTCTCTGGCATATGTTGGAAATTTTTATTTTTACTCCTGCTCTTTTTCACACAACCAAAATTTGTTTAAGAATGTGGTTAAAATTCTTCACATTTGGAATAAATTTTGATTATACAAATGACCAAGACATTTGCTTAACATTACATGTAGCTAACGTATGTGTCTACTTTGCCCTGTTTGGTTTAATGTTTGTGAAATAAATGTTTGAAAAGTTTGAACTGTAGGAACCCAACCAAGGTGAACACCCTGTGCCCTCTTTTGATTCTCCTGAAAGTTCCATTATCTACATTTATTTGAGGTGCATTGTCAATGTTAGTCTCTATTTCGTTTAATGCTGCATTAATCTTGTGCCGAAGAAACTCTGTATTTATTCCTTTTGACTCTTTGTCACAGTCTGTGGATTGCCAGTGGAGTTTGTCTTCTCCAGTACACACTACCACTTGCCCACAACCTCTACTGACCTTTCTTGCCACACACGCTACTGCACATTGATACTTGCTAGCCACTTTGCTCTTGCACATAGCTGATCTCCATTATTTGTATGACTTTTTTGTTGGACAACCATGTTGATAACACGCTTAGACAGCATATTCCCTAGAATTTGGCATTAGGTTCGTCTAATGCCTTAGGTGTTCAGCTGACGTGTTTTAATACTTCGTCTCGCTTCTGCACATGTTTCGACCTGGTAAAGACCTTTTGATGTGATGATGAGTCATTCATTCCCTGACTGGTATGTACCTCTCATGTAGTCAGGAGATAAGCCAGTTGTGTTGGTTTTGTAGTACCACCCAGGGATCATGTGTAGGGTCCTCTAAGGTTGACACATGCGCATGTGAAGCTGCATTGACAGCTGAAATACTTTTATTAATCTTTTGTCAGTTATGCAACTTGTTAGCTATATCTTCTGTTGGATAAGTAGTTTATAAACATATTGTACAACATAGTGATTAAAGGGACAATTATAGAATAGTAAATAACTATTCAAAACTGAACTAAATAAGAAAACTACATAAGGTTTGCAGCTCAGTGGGAAGGAGGTTGAAAATTTTTACAGCAGCATACATAACATCTCTCTGCAGCAGAGACACTGCACGTAATTGTTTTGTTTACTGCCACACATGTGAATTGCTGACTTCTGTCACCAAGTATCCAGTCTCTGGGAACAAGATTTTCTGTGGTGAATTAAACGTAATAAGTGTACCAGTGGGAAGCTGTTCCATAGCCTCTCACAGCCAAACACCACTGACTTTTGTAACAGGACTACTCACCACTTGATCACCCTTAAGGAAAACGCAGTTGCAGTGAATGTTTGCAGCTTATGTGGGTTGTTCTATTGTTGTATACAATCTTATTGGTGGTTGTGGTCTGCCAGACTGCTGATTTGATTTGTGGAGCAGTTAACAGCTTCTCGCTGTTTTCAACTTTTAGTAGAACTATAGAATCATGAGGAAATAAGATACCTTTATGTTCTTCTATACTTGCGTGCATTATGTTCAGCTTTTTTGCGTTTTGGTCACTTCACCTAGAGTACCAGGTGCTGATGACACTGTAATACACAGAAAAGTATCATTGTTTAGGGACTCTAGGAGGATACATGTTGATTTGGACTGAATTTCTATTTAGTGTGATGAATGGCAGCTTGTTTTACATGTAAAAAAATGTAAGTGAATGTGGATGAGTTGGAGAAACAAGCCATTAATGTTCAAATACAGTACTGTGATGATTGACACAATCTAAATCCACATGTCTGATCTGTAGTTCAGAATAAAGTGCATGGCAGAGGAATCGTCGACCCACCTTCAAGCTATCTTTTCCGCTTTTCCATTTCACTCATGGACAGCACATGGGAAAAATGAACACTTCAGTCACACCCTGTGAGCTCTAATTTATTTCGTGGTGGTGGTGGTGGTGGTGGTGGTGAAGATGATGATCATTTCTCCCTATGTAGGTCGGTGGCAACAAAATATTTTCTCACTCTAGGAGAAAGATGGTGATTGAAGTTTCATCAGAAGATCTCACTGCAATGAAAAAGAGCTTGGTTTTAATGATTGACACCCCAATTCATGTATTATATCCATGACACTGTCTTCCCCTATTTCACTATAATAGTAATCGAATGGCCCTTCTTTGAACTGATTGTAGTCCTCAGTCAATAATATCTTATGCAGATCTCACAAAGCACAGCAGTACTTCAGAAGATGGTGGACGAGCTTGGTTATATGCAGTCTCTCTTGTAGACCTTTGGCACTCTCAAAGTGTTCTGCCAATGACTTGAAATTGTTGGTTTGGTTTCCTCATAGCATAGTCTATATGATCATTCCACTTTAATTCATCTGTAATTGTAATTTCTAGGTATTGAGATTAATTAACAGCCTTTATTTTGATGTATTGTGTAACCAAAATTTAGTGGGTATCCCCTCATACTCGTGTGGATGATCTCATTTCTCCTTATTGAGAGACAAATGCCACTCTTCAGTCCTGAGACTGGTTTGATGCAGCTCTCCATGCTACTCTATCCTGTGGAAGCGTTTTCATCTCCCAGTACCTACTGCAACCTACATCCTTCTGAATCTGCTTAGTGTATTCATCTCTTGGTCTCCCTCTACGATTTTTACCCTCCACGCTGCCCTCCAATACTAAATTGGTGATCCCTTGATGCCTCAGAACATGTCCTACCAACCGATCCCTTCTTCTGGTCAAGTTGTGCCACAAACTTCTCTTCTCCCCAATCCTATTCAATACTTCCTCATTAGTTATGTGATCTACCCATCTAATCTTCAGCATTCTTCTGTAGCACCACATTTCGAAAGCTTCTATTCTCTTCTTGTCCAAACTATTTACTGTCCATGTTTCACTTCCATACATGGCTACACTCCATACGAATACTGTCAGAAATGACTTCCTGACACTTAAATCAATACTGGATGTTAACAAATTTCTCTTCTTCAGAAACGCTTTCCTTGCCATTGCCAGCCTACATTTTATGTCCTCTCTACTTCGACCATCATCAGTTATTTTGCTCCCCAAATAGCAAAACTCCTTTACTACTTTAAGTGCCTCATTTCCTAATCTAATTCCCTCAGCATCACCCGACTTAATTAGACTACATTCCATTATCCTTCTTTTGCTTTTGTTGATGTTCATCTTATATCCTCCTTTCAAGACACTGTCCATTCCATTCAACTGCTCTTCCAAGTCCTTTGCTGTCTCTGACAGAATTACAATGTCATTGGCGAACCTCAAAGTTTTTATTTCTTCTCCATGAATTTTAATACCTACTCCGAATTTTTCTTTTGTTTCCTTTACTGCTTGCTCAATATACAGATTGAACAACATCGGGGAGAGGCTACAACCCTGTCTTACTCCCTTCCCAACCACTGCTTCCCTTTCATGTCCCTCGACTCTTATAACTGCCATCTGGTTTCTGTACAAATTGTAAATAGCCTTTCGCTCCCTGTATTTTACCCCTGCCACCTTTAGAATTTGAAAGAGAGTATTCCAGTCAACATTGTCAAAAGCTTTCTCTAAGTCTACAAATGCTAGAAATGTGGGTTTGCCTTTTCTTAATCTTTCTTCTAAGATAAGTCGTAAGGTTAGTATTGCCTCACGTGTTCCAACATTTCTACGGAATCCAAACTGATCTTCCCCGAGGTCCATTTCTACCAGTTTTTCCATTCGTCTGTAAAGAATTCGTGTTAGTATTTTGCAGCTGTGACTTATTAAGCTGATAGTTCGCTAATTTTCACATCTGTCAACACCTGCTTTCTTTGGGATTGGAATTATTATATTCTTCTTGAAGTCTGAGGGTATTTCGCCTGTTTCATACATCTTGCTCACCAGATGGTAGAGTTTTGTGAGGACTGGCTCTCCCACGGACGTCAGTAGTTCCATACAAATATCTTGTCTAAATCATTTTGCAATTCGTATTGATCATCTGACAACTTTACACAACAGTAAATGACGGCATCAACTGCTAACAATCTAAGCGGACTGCTCAGATTGTTTCCTAAATAATTTGTGTAGATCAGGAACAGCAGAGGGCCTATAACGCTCTGGTGGAGATCACCAGATATTACTTCCATTTTACTTGATGGCTTTCCATAAATTATTATAGTCTATGACCTTTCTGACAGGAAATCATGAATCCATTTCACAACTAAGACGTGATGCATTTTTGTTAGAAGTCATGTCTGAGGAATAGTGTTGAAAGCCTTCTGAAAACCTAAAAATATGGCATCAGTTTGAGATCCTTCTGTCGATAGCACTCTTCACTATGTGGAACTAAAGTGCTAGTTGTAATGCGGTGCTCCATGGGAAAAATATTTTACAAATCCATGCTGACTGTGTGTCGAAAGATTGTTTTCCTGGAGGTAATTCATGATGAACACACACAGTTTATGTTCAAAAATTCTGCTCCAAATCTGCATTATTGATATAGGTCTGTAACTGAGCAAATTATTCCCATTCCTTTTCTTTGTATTGGTGCAAATTTTGCAGCTTATTCTTCAGGTGTGGATCTTTCAAAGAGCAACTGGGAGTGTATGATTGCTAATTATGGAGTTATTGTATCAGCATACTCTGAAACGAACCTGAGTGGTATACAATGTAGACTGGAGGCCTTGGTTTTATTGAGTGATGTAAGCTGATTCTCAATGTGGAGGATACCTATAACTAAGTTAGTAATGTTGGCAGTCATTCTTGTTTTGAATACTGGAATATTTACTTGGTTTTCGAAATTGTGTCAGCAAAGAAAACTATGCATCATAACACTGCTTTTGTGGCACTTCATCAGTAACATCACCATTGTTATCATCCAGTGAAGGTATTGATTGCATGTTGGCACTGTTTTACTTTACATACAACCAGAATCACTTTCAATTCTACCAGATTTAAGGACAGTTTCATTGTGGTAACTATTAAAAGGCTCTCTCACTGAAGTTTGCATTAAATTTCCAATTTATGTAAAACCCTTTTTGCCAGTTATTTTACATCTGGCATGCATTTCTTCATAGCTTCTGTATTAGTGTTCTGACCTGTTATGTGTACTGTTCAGGTTCTCTTATTATTTTATTTGGTATATAGCCCACAGTAGATTAAAACTGAAGAAACTGCAAAAAGGTGGGAATTTAAGGAGATGGGACCTGGATAAACTGACTAAACCAGAGGTTGTACAGTGTTTCAGGGAGAGCATAAGGGAACAATGGACAGGAATGGGGGAAAGAAGTACAGTAAAAGAAGAATTGGTAGCTCTGAGGGATGTAGTAGTGAAGGCAGCAGAGTATTAAGTAGTTAAAAACACAAGGGCTAGTAGAAATCCTTGGGTAACAGAAGAAATATTGAATTTAATTGATGAAAGGAGAAAATATAAAAATGCAGGAAATGAAGCAGGCAAAAAGGAATACAAACGTCTCAAAAATGAGATCGACAGGAAGTGCAAAATGGTTAAGCAGGGATGGCTAGAGGACAAATGTAGGGATTGAGAGGCTTATCTCACTAGGGGTAAGATAGATACTGCCTACAGGAAAATAAGAGAGACCTTTCGAGAAAAGAGAACCACTTGCATGAATATCAAGAGCTCAGATGGAAACCCAGATCTAAGCAATGAAGGGAAAGCAGAAAGGTGGAAGGAGTATATAGAGGATCTATACAAGGATGATGTACTTGAGGACAATATTATGGAACTTGAAGAGGATGTAGATGAAGATGAAATAGGAGGTATGATACTGTGTCAAGAGTTTGACAGAGCACTGAAAGACCTGAGTCGAAATAAGGCCCCAGGAGTAGACAACATTCCATTAGAACTACTGACAGCCTTGGGAGAGCAAAACTCTACCATCTGGTGAGCAAGATGTTTGAGACAGGTGAAATACCCTCAGACTTCAAGAAGAATATAATAATTCCAATCCCAAAGAAAGCAGGGGTGGACAGATGTGAAAATTACCGAACTATAAGCCATGGTGCAAAATACTAATGCGAATTCTTTACAGATGAATGGAAAAACTGGTAGAAGCCAACCTCCAGGAAGATTAGTTTGGATTCCGTAGAACTGTTGGAACACGTGAGGCAATAATGACCCTACGACTTATCTTAGGGAATAGATTAAGGAAAGGCAAACCTACATTTGTAGCATTTGTAGACTTAGAGAAAGATTTTGACAACGTTGACTGGAATACTCTCTTTCAAATTCTAAAGGTGGCAGTGGTAAAATACAGGGAGTGAAAGGCTATTTAGAATTTGTACAGAAACCAAATGGCAGTTATAAGAGTCAAGGGGGCATGAAAGGGAAGCAGTGGTTAGGAAGGGAGTGAGACTGGGTTGTAGCCTCTACCTGATGTTATTCAATCTGTATATTGAGCAAGCAGTCAAGGAAACAAAAGAGAAATTTGGAATAGGCATTAAAATCTGTGGAGAAGAAATAAAAACTTTCAGTTTCACCGATGACATTGTAAGTCTGTCAGAGACAGCAAAGGACTTGGAAGAGCATTTGAACGGAATGGATAGTGTCTTGAAAGGAGGATATAAGATGAACATCAACAAAAGCAAAACGAGGATAATGGAATGTAGTCGAATAAATTCGGGTGATGCTGAGGGAATTGGATTAGGAAAAGAGACACTTAAAGTAGTAAAGGAGTTTAGCTATTTCGGCAGCAAAATAATTGATGATGGTCGAAGTAGAGAGGATATAAAATGTAGACTGGCAATGGAAAGGAAAGCGTTTCTGAAGAAGAGAAATTTGTTAACATCGAGTATATATTTAAGTGTCAGGAAGTCATTTCTGAAAGTATTTGTATGGAGTGTAGCCATGTATGGAAGTGAAACATGGACGATAAATAGTTTGGACAAGAAGAGAATAGTAGCTTTCGAAATGTGATGCTACAGAAGAATGCTGAAAATTAGATGGGTAGATCACATAACTAATAGGAGGTATTGAATAGAATTGGGGAGAAGAGGAGTTTGTGGCACAACTTGACTAAAAGAAGGGATCGGTTGGTAGGACATGTTCTGAGGCATCAAGGGATCACCAATTTAGTGCTGGAGGGCAGCGTGGAGGGTAAAAATCTTAGTGGGAGACTAAGAGATGAATACACTAAGCAGATTCAGAAGGATGTCGGTTGCAGCAGATACTGGGAGATGAAGCAGCTTGCACAGGGTAGGGTAGTGTGGAGAACTGCATCAAACCAGTCTCAGGACTGTAGACCACAACAACAACAACAACAACAACAACAACAACATATAGCCCACAACTGCCATCAGTTCTATTTATTCGAATCCATGACATCTTGTCTAGGCCTACATAGATTAGAAGAAGTTGAGGCTGTCTCTTAAAAAGGTGTCAACGACAATTTTTATCTACTTTTATATATGTATATAGTGTTTGTATAGTGTATATAGTTTTTATTTTTGTTTTGTTTGATCTTATGAAATCTAAATTCACTACAATACATGTCTGGACACTAACCCGTGTATCCGTCATAATGCTCCCTATTTGCTCAGGATTATTTATTGGTAATTGGTAATTATGTTTTTTAACCAATTTATGCTTAAAGTGGGACCCTGAGCTAATAATTCTTGTTGAAACACTTATCTGAGAAAGCTTTCGGTACGATCTGAGATGACATCTTACGCTTACAATCAATTTGTGATGTGTATTTTAGCAAACATATGGAGGGTAGATTGAAGTCATCACCATGTGTAATTCTGTGACTGGGGTACCTATCTGAAATGACTGAGCATGTCTTTGAGCTGTTCAGCAACTCTTCCAGGTGGTTGGTAAAATGAGCTAATCATTAATTTGTTCAAGTTGTCGAATATAACCTATCCACACTAACTCACAGGAACTATCTACATAAATAGATAAAAGGGAATGGTGATGAGTTCAGATGACTTAAAGAGAGGGGAAACAGGATTAATTAAGGCTGTAGTTTTATTGTCTCATAAGAAGGTAATGACAGAAGTGGGAGGGCGTTTGAGAGGAGGAGCCATAATTCAGTTGGGTTGAGGTATTTTGTGGTTGACTGATGCTCAGAGCGCACTGAATGTCCCACCTTCACTGTGTTGAGTGTCCATATTGTCTTTCTGTCCTCAGTTGACTTACTCTCCTGATAATTCATAATGTAATTGGATACATAGAGAATCTACTATATGGAAGGTCTTAAAGTTTACAAGCTCATGGAGCCAGTGGACCTCCCTTGTTGCAGAAATGTTGAAGGGGAAGGAAGAGGGGTCAAGGAAAAGAACTGGTGAGGTTTAGAAAAAAGGAGTAGAGATGGGAAAATTTGGAAGTCTTCATACTGCCATGGCCCCTTGTTTTGGTTGACTTTTCCAAATTTACTACTTTTACCAAAATTCGCCAGACCATCTCTGTCACCCCTCTTCCTCCCCTTCAACTCTTCTGCCAGGAGAGGAGCCACTGGCTCCCAAAACTTACAAACTGTAATACCCTCTGTATGATTGTTCTCCTGCCAAAGCTTGGTGAGTAGAGTTTTTATTTATTCAGTTGCATTATATTTTCAAGAACTAATTATTTTCTTCTGATAACTGCTGTGTTTTACTTCTTGTCATCATTTACTAGGTGAATTCCAAATTAAAACTACATTGATTAGACCATAATTTGAAGATTACTTTCTCTGAACAGGCTAAACTGTTCGAGCATAGTTCTTTCATGGCATTCTGAGGAATTTTGCCAGCTTCAGCCAATATTGGCTTTTTGTCCTGAAAGTGGATGTTTTGCTCATGTAAGGATTCCTCACATGAGCCTCTAATTACATTTGCATCATCCACTCTTCAGTGTCAGACAAGTGCTGCCATTCTGTTGAGTTAACACAGGATCCCCAATCTGTGGGGACAGATCCTTCATGGTAGATTCAGTAGAGAATTTGTCACTAGAGTTTTGAGTACAGGTGCGGGAGACTTAAGTAAAATAATAGACAGCTGACTGCACCTCTGGTTTGTTAATCATATGCGGGATGGCCTCCATGTATTTTCCCACCAGGTTTCTACAATTCTCAGAGTTTGCAGTGTAAGTTAATTTAAGCATCTTCCCAGCATCATCTTCAACACTGGCAAGATGTGGACTTCTGAATTAGTTGCATAATGTCTCTGTTAACATGATGCTGTTAATGTTTTGAGAGAAAGTGTGTTTGTCGCTACACATAGCTACATATACGTCCAATGTGTATTACGTATTTTGCTGCTGTGAGAGCAACTGTGTTGGTTTCTTCCATGTATTTGACATGATCCACATATTTACTTCATGTATATACAGATTTTGTCATAATTAAAAGCGAATAGTGACAAGTGTGAAAATACACTTCTGAAAAAGAATTAGGTAAACCCTTTCAGAGGTTTCCAATTCACTCAAGATTTATTGTTCCAACAGTGTGTATGGAGTATGTGAAATGACTACATTTACAGGTTAGTCGCAGAAGTGGTAGTGAGTAGAGATGGGCAAACTTGTTCTTCCTTGGGAACTAGTTCACTGGTGATTGTTCTTTTTTGGGAACCATTCATTTTTACTCGTTCACCATTCATTTGTGCTTGGTATATGGTTCTTAGGAAAAACTAAAACTAGTAGTGTAGTGACTAAAGGATGGAGGGCACCAAGAGGGGACACTTGCCTCTCCCGTGGAGTACAGAGTTTTTATTCATTACAGAATTATCACACACTTGCAGAAATAATTTCCATGATTCTGCAGAACCTCTTGTGTAGCCAACTGTAGCGTTGTGTGGCTGATCGCAGGGAAATGGTATAGGGTGACGCACCGAAAACCAGCCCCGAGTACAGACTGCTTGTCATTTACGGAAGATTTGTTGCCTGTTACAAGCAGATACAACAAACAGATAAACATGTAATAAACAAATAACAAATAAGCTAATTCAAGCAACAACAGCGAGACAGTAGATGACGATTGTTGGGAGACAATGGGCAGTCTAGTACTCGGGGCTGATTTTTCGTGTGCCAGCCTGTACCACTGAAATAATATTGCAGAAGTTATCATATTCTCTTTACAAAATATGAGAGCAGACACTCGATTATGGAGTGCAGGCTTCATTCGGTTGTTAAGTTGGCCTGCCTTCCACAGCAATGAACATGCCGTTTTACCTTGGATCAAAAAAAGACGGAAAATAGCTGCTCCTCTGGCCGTACCATCTTCCTTCACTGCTCTCTTCGAAATATTGTTGTGCAGTTGTGTATGAGGCGTTTCACCACGGTCGTGGAACAGAATTCGCTTTCAGTATCAGTTTGACGTTACTAGCACTTGATAAAAATATGTTTTCTAAATATTTTGCTGTTTTATTTCCTAACTTACTGGTCATTTTCTTTAATACATGTTAAATACTATCATAAAATGATATAATGTTAGGTCGTCAACTTGAGAAATGTGTCATTTCCAGAATCATATTAATAACACAGAAAGGTTTACTTCAAAGAAGATAATCATGAATCAGGCATTTCTTATAAGTATCAAACTAGTCTACCCATAATAAATACGAATATTGCGTCGATATCCATCATTTCGAGGAGAGTTCTCGTGGCTTGACACATTTCAAAAGTGAGCAATTAATTTATATCAAAAATGGCTATTTTAGAGCCTTGCCCCCCTCCTTGGAAAAATTTCTGCAGACACTCACAACTAGTAGTAGTGTACCCTACAAACACTAGGTTTTACAGTGTTGGATAACAACTGTAAAAACAGTTTTTTAAAATTACAATTCATAAATCTTGCTTTCATGACATAGACTCATTTTGAACAAAAAAGTGTTACAGATAATACAAAAATTGTAGTATTTGAATAAATAATACACATTTTATAAACTCAAGTGGGATGAGGCATTTTTGAAACACGTGCTATTCAAAAAAATTGGTGATTTGAGCGAATGTAAAGGAGATTAGAATGAACTTAAGGCAGTCAGAATGCCATGTAATTCCTCCAAAGGATTACCAACTGAATTTGGAATGTGAAAAAGGTACAGGGGGCTATTTTGGTAAATTCATTTCACTTCATTGTAAAACTTTATTTAACAGCTTCTCGAACACATATCTACAAACTTAAACATTGCCGTTGATAACCATAATTTCTGAAATTTTTGATGGTCCCAATCAATTTCTTTTATCAGTCAGTGTTTGTCCTGCTTTCGAAAATATCCTCTCTGAAGGTACTGAAGTCGCTGATATGCACAGCCTATTTAGGGCCAATGAATATAAATGTGGGTAAAGAATTTTCCTTTGTTCCCAACACAATACAGGATCACCATCCCTCGGGAGCAACATCTCGGAAATGTATTTGGCAATTTCACTTACAGCCACAGCCTTAGAATCATAAGTTTGCGTTGTTTTTGCCACTTCGCTGTCAAAGGCTTTCCACAAATTAAAACTTGTGAATGTCCAAAAAGCTGATGATGATGGAATTCCCTTTGAAGAGGAAGCTACTGAAGTGGGTTCATTAGCTTTTCCTTGTGCTAATAGTTGATGAACTTCACTCACGATTCCATCCTATGGCTGCATGTACTTCGTGCTTCCTGCTGTGAACCGGTTTTTTTTTAAAATCATGGATCAAGTAATGTCGCTTGGCCAACAACATATGACGTATTAACAAGCCACTCTTCGGCAGCCTTTATCACCGTCTCAGACATTGCAACTATTATGGGTGGCAACCCTTCCTGGTTTTTAAACGTAGACATGAAGTTTAAAAGCATCCAGGTTAAAACCTCCATTTTGGGCAATGACACAGTTTTCTCAACGCTCACCTCTTTGGCTACTTCATAAAAGATTTGAAGTAATGTAATTGAATGTTCTATGATATCCCACTCCTCTGGCATCGGTTAATGCTCATAATTTCTGAGAACAGCTAAAGTGGAAATTATGGGCAATTTGTTTCCAAAAATTCGTAGTAGCATGTTGAAAATTGAGTTCCACCGCATGGGGACTTCTTGTTTTAGTTTTAGTATCGGCAGATTGATTTGCACCTACGTTTCCTTTAGTTTATTCATTGCAAGTGAACTTTTTTTGAAAAACTGAACGAGACATTTCATTTTTTCGACTACATTTTCAATTGGTTTTATACCCAATTTGACAATTAAATTATAGTGTAGGTCTAACGGGGGATGTGAGCCCATTTAACAATTTATCCACACCAACCATGTTAGCTGTATTGTCAGTTACAACTGCCACTATTTTGTTGCCTATTCCCCAGTTAGTCGCTTCTCTTTGTAGAAAATTACCTGTTTTCTGCAGTGTGTCGAGGCGAAAATTCCAGGCAACCCAATACATTTGAATGAAGTCTCGTGTTATCATACAAATAGTGTGCAGTAATCAAAATAAAACTTTGATGGTTCGAGGAAGTCCACCCGTCAGTTGTCAGAGCGACTGCTGTCATTGAATTCAGTTTTCCTCGTAAATTATCCCGCTGTTGACTGAATACTTGTGGCAGCAATTTGGTCCAAAGGGTTGTCCTACTTGGAAGATGGTAACTGGGGCAGAGTGGGGAAACAAACTTCCTAAATTCTTTGTCATCCACAATGGTATTCCTTAAAAATCATTTTAAGCAACTGTAAGTCGAATTTATAAATTGGGAGGGGCTTAATAATACTGACAAAATTTGTCAAAGATGACTGTCCTCCTCCTATTGAAACATGTTCAAAGGTGGCAAATGCAGGCATCTTGCTGACCAAATTGTTCGACGGTAGCAAATCAACATCCCTGAGCGGTTTGCTCACAGAAGCTGAGGAGGTAGAGGCTGTGGTGAATTGGTGGCAAGATGCAGTTGACGTCGTAGCACTTGTTTCTCCAGATGTTGATGATGGATGGTTCAAATGGCTCTGAGCACTATGGGACTTATCATCTGTGGTCATCAGTCCCCTAGAACTTAGAACTACTTAAACCTAACTAACCTAAGGACATCACACACATCCATGCCCGAGGCAGGATTCGAACCTGTGACTGTAGCGGTCACGCGGTTCCAGACTGAAGCCCCTAGAACGGCATGGCCACACCGGCCGGCTGTTGTCGATGGAGACCTAGATCAAAAATCCGTCCTCTCCAGTGGCTCTGTGGGGTGTTTCTTTATAAGATGCCATTTAAATTAGCCATGGAACCTCCAGCAATACTGATGATGGCTTTGCAATATTTGCATTCTCCTCTATCCACTCTATTTTCTTATAGTGATACCACAATACAGACATTGAAAATCTTGACATCTGTAATATTATTATAATTTCATTACTAATTCGCCGTAAAATGTTACCTTGAAAAGTGTTAAAGAGAATCTCTGTATGCATTGTAAAAC
Organism: Schistocerca americana; assembly: GCF_021461395.2. Taxonomy (NCBI): domain Eukaryota; kingdom Metazoa; phylum Arthropoda; class Insecta; order Orthoptera; family Acrididae; genus Schistocerca; species Schistocerca americana. The sequence continues at coordinate 593,994,116 of NC_060124.1, read as the reverse complement.
CATTATATATAAATACTGATAAGTAAAATTACACATGGTTAAAATAGTTGGAAATTGAATAACAGGGAATGGTGTTGATAAAGTCAGTGATAATAGATTTGAAGAATAATTAAGGTTGCTTTTATGACAATTTTAAAAGTTGTTTTCTTGTCTTGGGCTACCACCCCTCCCTCTCCTGTGCACAACTGGGCTCCATTCCATGTAGAAAGGAGCTGTGAAATTTGAGCTCAATGAGATAAGGCCCCTTGACCATAAAAATTTGAAAACCTTGAAAAAAATATTAAGTCCACCCAAGTATTACTTCTGCACAACTACATGATAAATTGATCAATTGCCTAATGTAGACAGATTGTTTACTTAGACTTTCTTAGCTGAATGCATTTTTCGCTTCGCAATATTCGTGTGACACGCCAGTGACTACAAGCTGACAAAGATGTTACTCGGTGGCCACATGGTCAGGTAAAGAGTAACAGTTGGGCTGGCAGGCTCGGCGCAAACAGAAGTATGGATTTACGGAACTAAAACCTGTTTATGACCCAGCAGAGCCATCCCGGAACACAGTCGCCTTTCCTTTTTGAGAGAAGATCGTAGCAAGTGCAAAGCCTTTGTTTTCTGTTCATTTACATAAAAGAATTCACATTTGCAAAGGAACTACTCACATTAAATAACTGACTAGTAATGAGTCGTCTATCAAATAACATCAATAGTTTTCTTGCTGGTGTCTACATCACATTGTCAGCACATCAAACTGCCATACTAACTGCGCGAGAACTGAAGATTTATTTATATAACTCATAACTTCCAACACAGGAGCAGCGGCAACTATGTAAGGATGCTGGAATATTGTCTTAACGTTATAAGTGAAAAGAAAGAAAATGGGGGGAAGGGTTCGTGAATGGAAACAGTCATCATTTATTTGAGAAAGAGAACTTCTGAGCGAGCAAGGGCAGTCAGGCAGCCATGAAATTTTACAATTATGTTTTACTGTACTGAATATAAACTTTACACAAATGTATATGAAAATAATTATCAGCATTGAAGTAGTAATAGATTTCGCTTTTATTTTGTGTTTAACGTAATACGGAAAAGGGTTCAAAGTTACTTCTCTATATTTTTCTTTAATAAGTGGAAAACCATAGCCTCTAGCAAAAAAGTATCCTGATATAATATTTAACTATATTAAATTTCCTACAGTAAAGGTCCTATTCATTTTTTCTAGCATTAATAGTTCGCTTGTAGAGAGCTGGAGAAGAGAACATGAAAATCTCACATGACATGCATGGGCTATAGCTCATGTAGTTTTGTAAACCTGCTGATGGCTGCTTCCCAATTTAAAGAATGTTATACAAGACACTTCTGGTCTATTGTCTCAACTTCTTCTACACACCTATGCTACGTTGTAAACAATAATCGTTTAATCGTTTACACCCTACGTATACTTCACGTTGTCTCTGAGTTTCTAGGCGAAGTAGAGACTTTATGGAAGAATAAATTGTTTTAAAATAAAATGTGGTTTTCTCATCATACTTGTCTCACACGCTTAGTAAAAATTAGGTTTTTATGTTGCATTATTAAAGTTAATGCAGCAATAATAATAATAATTAAGTTCGCAGTAATAAAGTTTTTTTTGTTTGAAAGCTCCTTCTGAGCAAATGTTTTTGAGATAATAATTAAGTATGATTTTATGGCAATCTACGTCATTTCAAATGGAGAGGCACCCCTTTTCCTACTAAGCCAAAATGACCCACAACCCACTTTTTTTCTTTTCCTTTTTTTTTCTCTCCAAAGAAACCAAAGTAGCAGGTAATGCAAATTGGAAACAATGAAACTTGAAAATAATTAGAGCCTTCCTAAATGTAATGTTTTGTATATCAAAGATACACGAAAATCTTTTTATATGTATTTTCTTACGCTACAAATTAAGCAAATTATTGGAAGTTTGTTGCTAAATCAAGCCGATGAAACCAAAAAATATATGAATAACAAAAAAACTTGCCTTATTATAAGTATGTCTATCGCTGTTCATTGATATAATGAAGTGAGCTGATATGCCATTTTGTTACCTGAGAAGACGTACCTATTACATACAATGTAATTTTTATGTAACTTATAAAATACTTTTTAATTACCGGTCGTGGACACTGAATAGTCAGAACTAGGTGCAAGAGGAGTTTGAAACACATGTAAAATGGGGGAGTGCAGTGAACGAAACAAACAACTGGATACTGAACTAAGTAGGAGCAGTTGGCAGTGTAATTGCGATGGGTGGTCATGTGAAGAATGACGAGTGCGGCCGAGGGAAACCGAGACTGAGATGAGCACGTGACCGAGGCTGGAATGAGAACTGCCAAAGTGACCGCCGCGACCGAAATGAACTTGTGAACTATGAAGTGATCGTTCCTCGTTCCCGGGAACTATAAGTAGACCGCCGCGACCGAAGTGAACTGTGAAAGACAGTTCCTTGGTATTTGTTCCTCAGTCCTTTCGTTCGTCCTGGAGAACCGTTCCTTTGGACCTGTTCATCCAGGAACTACCCATCTCTAGTAGTGAGGTATCAGATACTGGCCCATGCTGAAACGTCCATTTTAGTATGTGGTGCAGCCTTCACATGTGTCAATGCGGATACTGACTCTGACATCCAGTCCATCATACAGATGGTGAAAATCGTACAGGAATACAATGTGCTACATGTGCCAAACCTGTTCTTGTAGTTCTGTAAGAGCTGTTGGAACAAGAAATAACTCGTGCCATTCGTCAACCATCATCTCCAGCTCGAGCTCCACTGGGGACAAGTGTGGAGAAAGTGCTGGCCAGAGATTTTCTTCATATCTTGCAGAGCATGATGAGTTGCATGGGCACTGTTTGGGCTAGTGTTATCCTGTTGGAACAACACATCATTTTCCTGCTGCAAGAATGGCAAAAGAACTGGGCTAACAACATTCTGCCCATACAGGGCAATGGTTCATGTCCCTTTCATAAATGCAAAGATAAACGAGAGTTGTAGCATATCACAACCCCAAACATAAGGCCTGTGGTGGGACCAGTGTGCCTTGAATGAAATAAGTTTATGAGACATTACTCACCAGGTCTATGTCATACACGCAAATGAGCATCACTTGCTCGCAGGCAGAATCTGCTTTCATGATTGAAGCCTATGACACACCATTCTGTCTTCCAAATGATCCTCTGATAGCATGAACAGTGCAAGTCGATGCTGTGCCGTGGGTGGAAGATAGGCTTGCCCGACTGCTAATAACCAATTCACAACAGTTAATGTTGGCACATATAGGCTCATAAGCCCTCTTATCTGTGTGTGGTAGCTGTATGACCTGCCTCTGTAGCCATTACCATATGTCTGTCTAGACAGTTGTCTGTGCTGTGTGTAGGTCCAGGATCTCTTTCACGTGAGTGAGTGACACACCGAGGGAGATGGTGCAGTGGTTAGCATACCGGACTTGCATTTGGGAGATGATTGCTTAAACCTGCATCCAGATATCCTGATTTAGGTTTCCCATGATTGCCTTAAATCACTTCAGGCAAATGCTGGGATGGTTCCTTTGAAAGGGCACGGCCGACTTCCTTCCTCATCCTTCCCTAATCCGATGAGACCAATGACCTCGTAGTTTGGTTTCTTCCCCTCAAACAACACAACCCAACGCAACCCAATGCAACCCAACCAACCAAGCAATGGGTGTGACAATATTCATACGACCACTGATAAGAGTGTCATTGCACAGCTGACACAACACATCCAGTCAGTCTCCTCTCGATGACATGCAACACACAAAGGCTCTGTAGTCAGATGTGCTTGACAAGTAAACTTACTGCACTTCATACAAACTTTCATCATGGAGTTGCCTTTTTTCCTTCCACACACATGTAACACCCATTCTTCATCTTCTCTGATGGCTCTGGTGCGTCAATGACATCTGAATTTCTAAGAAGGAAATTCCCTTCAGAAGCTATCAGTCTACAGTGATATAATTTCCAATCTATTTTTCAAGTGTTCATTTGCCAATGGAAATGCTAAATTCTTCAGAAAACTACATCGAATATTGATGGTTCCTTTTGGTTGCAAAAGTGAATTTGGCAATTTATCCCAGATGTTGTTGTTGTGGTCTTCAGTCCTGAGACTGGTTTGATGCAGCTCTCCATGCTACTCTATCCTGTGCAAACTTCATCTCCCAATACCTACTGCAACCTACATCCTTCTGAATCTGCTTAGTGTATTGATCTCTTTGTCTCCCTCTACGATTTTTACCCTCCACGCTGCCCTCCAATGCTAAATTTGTGATCCCTTGATGCCTCAAAACATGTCCTACCAACCGATCCCTTCTTCTAGTCAAGTTGTGCCACAAACTTCGCTTCTCCCCAATCCTATTCAATACCTCCTCATTAGTTACGTGATCTACCCACCTTATCTTCAGCATTCTTCTGTAGCACCACATTTCAAAAGCTTCTATTCTCTTCCTGTCCAAACTGGTTATCGTCCATGTTTCACTTCCATACATGGTTACACTCCATACAAATACTTTCAGAAACGACTTCCTCACACTTAAATCTATACTCGATGTTAACAAATTTCTCTTCTTCAGAAACGATTTCCTTGCCATTGCCAGTGTACATTTTATATCCTCTCTACTTCGACCATCATCAGTTATTTATCCTCTCTACTTCGACCATCATCAGTTATTTTACTCCCTAAATAGCAAAACTCCTTTACTACTTTAAGTGTCTCATTTCCTAATCTAATCCCCTCAGCATCACCTGACTTAATTTGACTACATTCCATTATCCTTCTTTTGCTTTTGTTGATGTTCATCTTATATCCTCCTTTCAAGACACTGTCCATTCCGTTCAACTGCTCTTCCAAGTCCTTTGCTGTCTCTGACAGAATTACAATGTCATCGGCGAACCTCAAAGTTTTTATTTCTTCTCCATGAATTTTAATACCTACTCCAAATTTTTCTTTTGTTTCCTTTACTGCTTGCTCAATATACAGATTGAATAACATCGGGGAGAGGCTACAACCCTGTCACACTCCTTTCCCAACCACTGCTTCCCTTTCATGCCCCTCGACTCTTATAACTGCCATCTGGTTTCTGTACAAATTGTAAATAGCCTTTCGCTCCCTGTATTTTACCCCTGCCACCTTCAGAATTTGAAAGTTAACGTTGTCAAAAGCTTTCTCTAAGTCTACAAATGCTAGAAACGTAGGTTTGCCTTTTCTTAATCTTTCTTCTAAGATAAGTCGTAAGGTTAGTATTGCCTCACGTGTTCCAACATTTCTACGGAATCCAAACTGATCTTCCCCGAGGTCCATTTCTACCAGTTTTTGCATTCGTCTGTAAAGAATTCGCATTAGTATTTTGCAGCTGTGACTTATCAAACTGATAGTTTAGTAATTTTCACATCTGTCCACACCTGCTTTCTTTGGGATTGGAATTATTATATTCTTCTTGAAGTCTGAGGGTATTTCGCCTGTCTCATACATCTTACTCACCAGATGGTAGAGTTTTGTCATGACTGGCTCTCCCAAGGCCATCAGTAGTTCTAATGGAATGTTGTCTACTCCTGGGGCCTTGTTTCGACTCAAGATACTGTGTGAAGAGTTTGACAGAGCACTGAAATACCTATCTCCCATTTCATCTTCATCTGCATCCTCTTCCATTTCCATAATGTTGTCCTCAAGTACATCGCCCTTGTATAAACCATCTATATACTCCTTCCACCTTTCTTCCTTCCATTCTTTGCTTAGAACTGGGTTGCCATCTGAGCTCTTGATATTCCTACAAGTGGTTCTCTTCTCTCAAAAGGTCTCTTTAATTTTCCTATAGGCAGTATCTATCTTACCCCTAGTAAGACAAGCCTCTACATCCTTACATTTGTCCTCTAGCCATTCCTGCTTAGCCATTTTGCACTTCCTGTCGATTTCATTTTTGAGCCGTTTGTATTCCTTTTTGCCTGCTTCATTTACTGAATTTTTATATTTTCTCCTTTCATCAATTAAATTCAATATTTCTTCTGTTACCCAAGAATTTCTATTAGCCCTCGTCTTTTTACCTACTTGATCCTCTGCTGCCTACACTACTTCATCCCTCAGAGCTACCCATTCTTCTTCTACTGTATTTCTTTCCCCCATTCCTGTCAATTGTTCGCTTATGCTCTCCCTGAAACTCTCTACAACCTCTGGTTCTTTCAGTTTATCCAGGTCCCATCTCCTTAAATTCCCACCTTTTTGCAGTTTCTTCAGTTTCAATCTGCAGTTCATAACCAATAGATTGTGGTCAGAATCCACATCTGCCCCTGGAAATGTCTTACAATTTCAAACCTGGTTCCTAAATCTCTGTCTTACCATTATATAATCTATCTGATACCTTTTAGTATCTCCAAGATTCTTCCAGGTATACAACCTTCTTTTATGATTCTTGCTTAGAATCATAGATATGTACAGTATACTATAAAATAACACCGTAGGCCAACTCCTAATTTTGGAAACAGCATAACCTGTAATCATTTTGTCCTCAGTATCCACTCCTCTTTCAGTGTGATTGTAATTTAATAATGATACTTGGCTTTCCTGTTTCGGGGTCAATATCATGCATAAAATGCATTGTGGACAGGAGTATCAGCGGACAATTACTTTTGTTGGGTGCAAGACAAGAGAGTTATTAGCTTGGAAGCCAAATTTTGAAACTCCACAGCTTGGTCTCTTAGAGAAAAATATTGACCATTCTAGGCACTCTTCACAAAAAGGAAAGGGAGATCCCTCCAAAATTTCGCATCTAACATGTCTTCCACTACTGGCAGCTTGTGTACCAATTGTCAATGATGACATTTATGTGTGTGCCTTCCATGTCACTGATAAGCATTTCTACAGTTGTTGCTGGGCTGTTTGATACTTGAAATGGTCCATCTGGCTGCTTTCCTACATATACTTCAATATTACTGGTATAAAACTTCTTTCTGTCACTCATACCACATATTTTAATCCAATATTTTGTGTGTCCAGGAGTAGCGGCCTCTAAATCCAGTCAACATTTCATCGATTGTCACATAATCAGCAGGATTATATAATCACTTCTGGTTGATTGCAAAGGAATGTGGACACTTTCTGACGGCAGTTATGCTGTCAAGTACTTTCCTTTCATTTCGAGTGGAAACATTAGCAAACCTCATACAGTGCATTACAAGCAGAAATCTGTTGTAGCTCATTAAGGCCGCATATGCAGTGGCTCAGTCTGACACTCCAGCACTTGCTCCGTCCTTTTTGACTCTGTCACCTCTCCTCACTCTGAAGATGGCTGGATGGTATTCAGCCAAAATATTAGAAGAAGAAGAGGAAGAAGGAGAAAAAGAAGCAGAATTTATGTGGCTGAATGCCAAAAATTTTATGGAACAGTCTTTACACCATGACAATTTGAAGAACCGTAGACATCAACTTGCCACAGATTGGATATTTAGTTATGCTTTGAATGGTATTAGTTCTTGCCCCTGAGTATGCTTACTAGTGTTAGTGACTAGAGCATTCTTCCTTGCAAATGCTAAAAATGCAACAGTAGCTACACAAGTGTGTTCACATGGTATTAGTGGGAACTACAAAGAATAAATATTAGCAGAAATGAATGTACTGGAATCATCCTTCAGTCCAATGAAACTTTTGAAGCAAATAAAACTGTCTCGATCATTAAAAATATGGTCTTTGTTCATTACAAATTTGTGGTGCTTGTCTTCATGAGATATCTGCAATAAAGATTAAAGGAATGTAAAGAGTGATAGATGCTTGTTATGCAACATTGAGCTCAAAAAATTTAAAAAGCAAAAATTATTTTAAAGGTTCACTCACAAAAAAAATTTGAACTTGTGAAGCAAAATTCAGTGTCAATATTGAAATCTATGTCTAATCAGCACATCACTTAATAACTGGTTGAAAGTTAATACAAAGATTTAAGTTCTAGCTTACAGGCAGCACTGATGTGGGAAACATTGTCTTCAAATTTCACTTTTTTATTATTGTATTTTTCCTCCTTCTAGTTATGATTATAAAAAGGCAGAAATAATTAAATTATAAATATACACAGTCAAATTATAAAACAGGATTAAAAGAAAAAAAATTTCTTACTAATGGGACAACTTTTTAGATATGACATGTAGTCCATGTGCAGTGTACCCAAACTTACCAAGTAATCACTGAATCTCTTAATATTATCTACATATCAGGCACATGAAACTTCAGTATTTAATAATAATAATAATAATAATAATAGTGAAACTTCCTGGCAGATTAAAACTGTGTGCCCGACCGAGACTCGAACTCGGGACCTTTGCCTTTCGCAGGCAAGTGCTCTACCAACTGAGCTACCGAAGCACGACTCACGCCCGGTACTCACAGCTTTACTTCTGCCAGTACCTCGTCTCCTACCTTCCAAACTTTACAGAAGCTCTCCTGCGAACCTTGCAGAACTAGCACTCCTGAAAGAAAGGATATTGCGGAGACATGGCTTAGCCACAGCCTGGGGAATGTTTCCAAATGAGATTTTCACTCTGCAGCGGAGTGTGTGCTGATATGAAACTTCCTGGCAGATTAAAACTGTGTGCCCGACCGAGACTAGAACTCGGGACCTTTGCCTTTCGCGGGCAAGTGCTCTACCAACTGAGCTACCGAAGCACGACTCACGCCCGGTACTCACAGCTTTACTTCTGCCAGTACCTCGTCTCCTACCTTCCAAACTTTACAGAAGCTCTCCTGCGAACCTTGCAGAACTAGCACTCCTGAAAGAAAGGAAGGAAACATTCCCCAGGCTGTGGCTAAGCCATGTCTTTGCAATATCCTTTCTTTCAGGAGTGCTAGTTCTGCAAGGTTCGCAGGAGAGCTTCTGTAAAGTTTGGAAGGTAGGAGACGAGGTACTGGCAGAAGTAAAGCTGTGAGTACCGGGCGTGAGTCGTGCTTCGGTAGCTCAGTTGGTAGAGCACTTGCCTGCGAAAGGCAAAGGTCCCAAGTTCAAGTCTCGGTCGGGCACACAGTTTTAATCTGCCAGGAAGTTTCATATCAGCGCACACTCCGCTGCAGAGTGAAAATCTCATTCTGGGAATAATAATAGTAATAATAATAATAATAATAATAGTTATAATAATAATAATAATAATAATAATAGTAATTAATTCTACTCAAAATTGGAAAGCCTCCCTGTGGAGGTCCGGGATAAGAATAGGCCTCCGGTATGTTCTGCCAGTCGTAAAAGGCGACGAAAAGAACAAACCACTAATAGGGCTAACCCCCCTTTTAGTGTGATTACTTGATTCAAGGCAGAACTAAAGAAACCTCGGATAAGCGCCGTCATGGTCGGGGGTGACACTTGATCGCTATGCCCGCCCACAATGGTAATGACACTGCTAGCCAACTGGAAAATGATTTAAATCCAAATAGAGGTGTTTTGCAGGATATGCTTCCTGCAACCACCCTAGAAGGAAAACAATGACAGAGGATGAGATGGTCAAATGAAGTTAATCGACACCTCATGTTCTGTTATTACCAAGCATCAAACCTAGGAACCAACACAACTGGATACAGATCACAAGTATACGCAACATTTATTACCAGATACCCGGAATTAAAATTTTTAACAGAACAACGACTAGCTGATCAGATCCGTGTAATAATAAAAAATAACAGGATACCCCAGTCAGATTTAGAAAACATCAAACGACAAGTACAACAAATACTGGAACAAAATAATGTGCAATTAGAAGAAGAAGAAAATACAGTAATGGACTCAAACATCCCAGAGCAAACAAACAAAGAACATACATCAATTAAACAATCAGAGGAAAATAAAATCTTAAGACAGCCACCAGCACAAGCACAAATAGAACATGAAGTGACACACATGTTAGATATAGAAGAAAAAATTTCTGCTAACATATATAGAATACAAAGACACAAATACAGACATTAGACCATTCTTGCATAGACCACCAAATAACCCACAAGTCGAAACAACAATAAAACTATCAACACAATCATATACAACAAAATAAATGAATACACAACTATGGAAGAGTTACAACTACTGGTTTATGTAGGAGCACTCACTACACTAAATAACACACTAGGCAGAGATCAGAACCAACCAACACACAGAAGAAACCCACAAAACCAGCATGGCAACACAGGCTACAGATCAGAATAGAAAAACTGAGAAAAGACATCAGACAGCTAACACAATTTATAAGAAATGAAATATCAGACAAAAAACGAAAAAGGTTAGGTAAAATCTCACAACAAGAAGCAATAGAGCAATTAGATGAAAGGAAGCAGAAATTACAAGCATTGGCCAAACGACTTAGAAGATACAAAAAAAGTGAAAATAGAAGGAAACAAAACCTAACATTCAACACAAACCAAAAGAAATTTTACCAGACAATAGATAACACACACATAAAAATAGACAATCCACCAAACATAACAGACATGGAACACTTCTGGAGCAACATATGGTCAAACCCGGTACAACATAAGAGGCATGCACGGTGGATACAAGCAGAAACAGAGGCATACAAGATGATACCACAAATGCCTGAAGTGATAATTTTGCAACATGAAGTCACCCGAGCAATTAATTCTACGCACAATTGGAAAGCCCCTGGAAAAGATAAAATAGCAAATTTCTGGCTAAAGAAGTTCACCTCAACACATTCACATCTAACTAAATTATTTAACAGTTACATTGCAGACCCATACATATTCCCTGATACACTTACACATGGAATAACTTATCTGAAACCTAAAGATCAAGAAGACACAGCAAACCCAGCTAAATATCGCCCCATAATATGCCTACCAACAATCTACAAAATATTAACTTCAGTCATTACACAGAAATTAATGACACATACAACACAGAACAAAATTATGAATGAAGAACAAAAAGGCTGCTGCAAAGGAGCACGAGGATGTAAAGAGCAACTGATAATAGATGCAGAGGTGACATATCAAGCTAAAACTAAACAAAGGTCGCTACACTACACATACATTGATTACCAAAAAGCTTATGATAGTGTACCCCACTCATGGTTACTACAGATATTGGAAATATACAAAGTAGATCCTAAATTGATACAGTTCCTAAACATAGTAATGAAAAACTGGAAAACCACTCTTAATATCCAAACAAATTCAGATAATATCACATCACAGCCAATACAGATTAAGCGTGGAATATACCAAGGAGACTCATTAAGCCCTTTCTGGTTCTGTCTTGCTCTGAACCCACTATCCAACATGCTAAATAATACAAATTATGGATATAATATTACTGGAACATACCCACACAAAATCACACATTTGCTATACATGGATGATCTAAAACTACTGGCAGCAACCAATCAACAACTCAATTACTAAAGATAACAGAAGTATTCAGCAATGATATAAATATGGCTTTTGGAACAGACAAATGTAAGAAAAATAGCATAGTCAAGGGAAAATACACTAAACAAGAAGATTACATATTGGATAACCACAGCGACTGCATGGAAGCAATGGAAAAAACAATGGCTATAAATATCTAGGACACAGACAAAAAATAGGAATAGATAATACAAATATTAAAGAAGAACTAAAAGAAAAATATAGACAAAGACTAACAAAAATACTGAAAACAGAATTGACAGCAAGAAACAAGACAAAAGCTATAAATACTTACGCTATACCAATATTGACCTACTCATTTGGAGTAGTGAAATGGAGTAACACAGACCTAGAAGCACTCAATACACTTATACGATCACAATGCCACAAATATATTATACATCACATACATTCAGCAACAGAAAGATTCACATTAAGCAGAAAGGATGGAGGAAGGGGTTTTTTCGATACAAAAACCTACATTATGGACATATCTAAAAAAAAAGATGATGTGACTTACCAAACGAAAGCACTGGCGGGTCGATAGACACACAAACATACACACAAAATTCTAGCTTTCGCAGCCAACGGTTGCTTCATCAGGAAAGAGGGAAACATGCCTTGGTGCACGGCCAGCACATCTTGGCACAGTGTTACATCGTCCGGGTTGTCTGGATACTTCCCACTAACACCAACCTGTCAGAACTCCAGAGATGGGAACTTGCCCTTCAGTATATCCTCTCTTCTCATTACCCGCCAGGCCTCCACTTCCGCTAATTTCAAGTTTCTGCCACTCATACCTCACCTGTCATTCAACAACATCTTTGCCTATGTACTTCTGCCTCGACTGACATCTCTACCCAAACTCTTTGCCTTTACAAATGTCTGCTTGTGTCTGTGTATGTGCGGATGGATATGTGCGTGTGTGTGTGAGTGTATACCTGTCCTCTTTTTCCCCTTAAGGTAAGTCTTTCCGCTCCCGGGATTGGAATGACTCCTTACACTCTCCCTTAAAACCCACATCCTTTCGTCTTTCCCTCTCCTTCCCTCTTTCCTGATGAAGCAACCTTTGGTTGCGAAAGCTTGAATTTTGTGTGTATGTTTGTGTTTGTTTGTGTGTCTATCGACCTGCCAGTGCTTTCGTTTGGTAAGTCACATCATCTTTGTTTTCAGATATATTTTTCCCATGTGGAATGTTTCCCTCTATTATATTCACTACATTATGGACAGGTAGACAATTTAAGAAAATTCCTTATAGAATGAGCAGAAACTAGCAAAATACACAAAGCAATCACTCATATAAATACATCGGCTACACCACTGCAATTTCATAACTACTTCTACAACCCTTTAGATCACATAACATCAACAGATACGAAGAAAGTAAATTGGAAAAAGAAAACACTACATGGCAAGCACCTGTATCATCTAACACACCCACACATCGATCAAGACGCATCCAACACATGGCTAAGAAAAGGCAATATATACAGTGAGATGAAAGGATTCATGATTGCAATACAGGATCAAACAATAAACATCAGATATTACAGCAAGCATATTATTAAAGATCCCAATACCACAACAGATAAATGCAGACTTTGCAAACAACAAATAGAAACAGTAGATCACATCACAAGCGGATGTACTATACTAGCAAATACAGAATACCCCAGAAGACATGACAATGTAGCAAAAATAATACATCAACAGCTGGCCTTACAACATAAACTTATAAAACAACACGTTCCCACATACAAGTATGCACCACAAAATGTACTGGAGAATGATGAATACAAATTATACTGGAACAGAACCATTCTAACAGATAAAACAACACCACATAACAAACCTGACATCATACTCACCAATAAAAAGAAGAAATTAACACAACTAATCGAAATATCCATAGCCAATACAACAAATATTCAAAAGAAAACAGGAGAAAAAAATTGAAAAATACATCCAACTGGCTGAGGAAGTCAAGGACATGTGGCATCAGGATAAAGTTGACATTATACCAATTATACTATCAACTACAGGAGTCATACCACACAATATCCACCTGTACATCAATGCAATACAGCTACATCCAAACTTGTATGTACAACTACAGAAATCCGTAACTATTGATACATGTTCAATTACCTGAAAGTTCCTAAATGCAATATAACATATACCGTACAGTTATTAGGAAGTCACACTTGATCAAGTTCCGCATCACTTTCCATTTTTGACCAGACATAACGTCTGAGAAAAGAAAGAAATAATAATAATAATAATAATAATAAACAGAAAGTTTGGGTTGTAAAAGTAGTATTTGCTGTTACAATTAGGCATGTATAATGGATAGAAAAACTGTGCCTTATGAACTAAAGCTTATCAAAGAATACACTAAAAGATGTAGACTTGTAAAATATATTATTTTCTTAATAGAAAAAAGAACCTCACAATTAAATTCAAATATTTTGAAGGCCACTCTATCTTGTGGAAGAACCAGCAAGTCACTTCCCGGTGTTGGTCATTTGCTGTGCAACCAGCAGTAAATCTGCCAGCCCAGCAGATATGATGTGAGGTGTGGCCCAGTCAGCAACAGGAGAGCATGCCACAGTTGGCATACATTACACCAGCAATTCTGGAAAAATGTGAAAAAACCATTTAGGGCTAAATTTATTTTGTTTCTTTAAGATAGTTTGTGGAGTTGTGTTTTTTTGTGGTTCAAAATTTCTAGGTTCTCCCTTTGGGGCTCTACACCACACTTCCATGCTTTCATTTACACGACTTAAATGGAGAAGCATAAGTTATAAGTGCATTATAAATGCACTTCCTTTTCTATCATGGGATTACTCCCTAAACCTTGTCGTAGATCTGCTCCTCATTTGTCCTATATAAAACTTATCTCAGCCATTTCAGTTTATTTTGTACACTCCTGAATTGCAGTATATTTCCATTTTTGTGGCATAACCTATTTCCCAGGGTTATATCTTCTACCAAATGCTTTGGGGACATTTTTGTGTAGCTATTACAGCGTGGGATTGCACAACTCAATCTTCAGAATTCTAGTCTTAATCAAATTATGCTGCTATGGTGATTGATATGTTTCTGGGGTGTGATGATTCTCTGTTAGGAATGTCAATCATTATAAGCAAGTATCCTGGTTACAATATGATTTGTGATTTAAATATTAGGTCATCACAGGAGATGGGGTCAAAAGTTCTCTCTGTATCCGGCAACACTAATGTAGTGCTTTATCACTGATATTTTGCCATGAGGATGCCATCTGCTGAGTGCAGGAACTTGTGTATCATGGAATGCTCGGTGCAGAATCCAGACAGTTCTGGGACTAGGGTATTTTAGTCTGTAATGAATTACTGGATCAACTGCATTTCAGTATGTTCAAGAATCCTGAATAAGAAAATAAGGAATGAGATTCATCTAGAACTAATGAGAAGAAGCAGATAATTTTCGGGTTTGTGGATGGTGATGGCCTCAGGTGACTTAACCTCAGAGGAAACAGGATATGGTGGCCGAGCGATTCTAGGCGCTTCAGTCTGGAACCGTACACCCGCTACGGTCACAGGTTCAAATTCTGCCTCTGGCATGGATGTGTGTGATGTCCTTAGATTAGTTGGGTTTAAGTAGTTCTATGTTCTAGGGGACTGATGACCTCAGATGCTGAGTCCCATAGTTCTCAAAGCCATTTGAATTTGAATTTGAAACAGGATAAGTGAAGGTGGTGGTTGTATACTCTGGTAAGTAGGTAACAACAGAAGATGCTTTGCTCACGTAAATCATTTCTGACGCAAACCTCAAGTTGCTTAGCATTATCTGGTCGCCGGTGTTGCAGAAGTGCTGCCATTCCATCGTGTTCCTAAGAGATCCCCAATCTGTGGGTGCAGGTCCCTGGCACCAATTTCAGAAGAGCAAGCATACATGTGAGAGATGAACACACAATACTTGATAGCAGAGTCTGCCATTGGTTTTTTACTCATACTCTGCATGATCTCCATGTATAGCCTTACCATGTTATTACATTTCTCAGAGTTCATAATGCAAGTTCGTTTAAGCACCCTTCCAGCATCATCTTCAACACTGGTTAGGTCTGTATAGTTAGATTAGGTACATAATGCATCTGTTGAGTTAATGTTTGTGTGTTTCTTTTAATAATTTGAGAGAAACTGTGTTCCTCCATAAACATGGCTAGGTGTATATCTGATCTGTATTTAGAATTTTCCTGCCAGAGCAATTGTATTTGGTCTCTCCACGTATTTAGCGTAATCCTCCTGTTCAGTTAAGTCTTGTACAGGATGTATCATAATGAGAAGTGAATGGTGGGCAAGAGTGAAAATATATGGTCCTGCCACTGCCACATTTGAAATACTGTCTTGCTTAGTAAAAATTTGCATCAAATGCAAACTTTCCTCATTTAACTGTGCTAAGATTTCACCCATGGGGTATTTGAACAGGAAGTTCAATACCACTTCATCACATTACTTGGCACTATCTGTTTTACACAATTACCTGTTAAAGGAAATGTACATGTGTTGGTCATGGATAATATTTGAGCCTAATTAGATAAATTAAAAGTTTATCTTCAGGAATTTTATGCCACTTAGTACAAATATATTTGACTTAAATTAGTGACCACTCACAGCTACTTGTACAGTTACATCACTAATGACTAATTTACTAGCTCGTGTTTGCAGGAATGTTTTCCTTTTTATAGCCACACACATTTCTTATGTATGAGGCAGAACTATGGGCCGCTGAGTCATGCAATTTGACTCTTAGTCTGATTATGAGGTGTGGCCATTAATTGCAGCATTGATCACGTAGGCTGAGGTGAGGATCAATGAACTATACTTGATGGGATGTATCTGGAACATCTTAGGTGGTTAGAAAGTTAGTAGGCAGGAATACAATTAAACACTTACCTTTAATTCAGCATCGGCAGTGAATGTAGATCTTGACTTTGTACAATAATATTTAGAAGTGCAGTTATAGAGTGAATAATTCTTTACAATTCGGATTGCTTCACACATAAAGATCAATTGTCAATGTGTAAACTGTATGTGGCACCTGCCTAGGTCGTAGCTACTGACTTAAATGAATGGTATGCTAACTAGTATCTCTCTGCAAATGAGATCTCTGATAGGAATGGTTCGCTTGTTATAGCTTCAAAGTCGGCTGTAGAACTGGCCAGTGCACTAGATTGTCTCTTAAGACCAGCCGATTGGCGGCGCCTGTTCTGCTAGCGTCGACAGTGGCGACTCGGCCGATTTGGAGCCTACGACCTAGCAAATGTGGTGCCTTGCAGTGTCACGACAACAGTTGTCTGTGTCATTTTTGACTACTTTCACCCTGCATATTTCTGTTAATGTTATAAGAGCAACTTCATTGTTCTCTCCACACGTTTGGGTGTAATACATTAGTTACATTGTTACTTTCCCATTCCCTGCTGCAAGAGAAAGTGTATTTGTGTCTCTATGCATTAACCAAGCGGAAAAATTACACTAAATATATAAACTTCTTGGGTTTGTTGTTGGATGCATCATGTAAGTCCAACAATATTTCACCAAAGCAACTGGAGTGTTGCCAGAATTCTTAAGGGATTGTAAGCATCCTCAAAAGAGAAGGCATTAAAATGTATTACTCGTCCACCAGCAATGCTGAGGAATCCATTATGTTCATCCAAAAATGACATTGGCCTCAGAAAACACAGCGTATCTAAGATTACTTACCTCTGTGAGAAGTCATATTGGGCAGGGCAACTGCCAAAGTGGCACGGCAAGTATGTGGTGTGTGGTGCGGCACAAAGTTGGCATATAGTATTTAACTTCATCTGTAACCAGTCTAAAGGAGCAGTGCCTACTGCACTGACACAGTGGTACTCATTTGTGTGGCATCCACACCACTGCCAGATGAATGTGTTGTGCTCCACTTTTTCCACATTCTACAACTGTGCTAGTGTCAGTTTATGAAAGTTTCTGCTTTGATTGGGCTATTGTCACTGTGCCCAGGAAAATGAGATAATCCATAGCTGATGTTCATTTAGTTGGTCTTGGGGAGAATAATCCATGTATTTAGGATTACAGCAGTGCTGAATACAGGACCAGGAGCACTTAATATAAAGAGCAGGAAAGAATTGTGTAAATATAGGGAACAGGAACAGTAACTGATATTCATTAAATTTATTTATGGAAGAGAAAGAAGATTTAGAACTAAATAGAAATACAAAATGTGGTTTTGTATAAAACTTGTCTTGAAATTGTTTTATTCATCTTCTGGATGCCATGAAATATCAGATCATTTCACAACATGCTTTGTTTGATCAAACAGTGCTCCACATGGGCTATGACAGAGCAATTTCTCAACTCCATATCATTGTCTTGAATGTCTCTGTCAGTTTTCTAGCTTTTGAGGAGGGTTATCAATGGGGTAGTCTACATTTTGCTGCACAGATGACTCAGAAGATACACAGTACATACAGAATGTTTCCCAAGTCTGCACGAGGGGAGTGTGATGGACACCGTCCTGGATTCATAAGTAAGATTATTCACCTATTTGAAAAATGAGACTCATCATCCCAAGAAAGGTAGGCAGTGGTTGGCTATTTCCGAGTACTGCTGTGGAGACCCTGACTCCCATTCCTTGTATTGTGAACTCAACCATCTCTTAGCTGATTGGGCCACAGCAATATTCAAACATTCAGTGCATGGAATTTGCCAGAGCAATAGTGTTTCTCACCTAACTCAAATTTTGTATTTTTCACATTGAAATTGAGATCAGCCAGTCCACCCATAAAATCAAAATATGATAACAGACATTTATGTATGTAAGTAATGAGCTCAGGAAACTAGCCACAGATCACATCATGTGGAACCTACTGGATTGAATCATAGATGTGTATGTGCTGGACAAATATTTGACAACAGTTGTTTCCTTATCATAATTCCTTACTAATGTGTTTCTGCAGCATTAATTCCAGGTCTCTCATAAAGAGCATTGACCAAATTATCTGAATAGGCCCAAAGGTCAAGGACAAGATACTAATCAAAGCTGTCATCTGTAGCTGAGGCGTTCGTGAGTTTCCAGATAAAGTGTTGTAGCAGAATAAAATATGAACAGGAGATACTTGGGCAGTGGTGTAATTTTAATAAAAAACACATAGTTCTCATATGCTACAACAAAATACAGGCTATCTTGATTTAATTTGGAAGTTAATATTTAATTGATGTACATACTTTCAGAGGTTTTGAAAATGTCAATGAAAAACTTTATTGATGTAGTAAAACGAATGTGGAAATGTCACAATGGGGGTGAGGAGAGGCTGGGGTGGAGAGGGGGAGAGATAGTATGGTGGGAGTGGCAGACAGTGAAGTGTTGCAGTTTAGACAGTGGGTAGGTGAGAAGGTGCAGAGGGGGGAGGGGGTATGTAGTGGAAAGGAGAGAAATAAAAGTAAAAATAAAAGAAATTAAAAGACTAGGTGTGGCCGTGAAATGATGGCTGTGTAGTGCTGGAATGGGAACAGGGAGGGGGCTGGATGGATGAGGATAGTGACTAACGAAGGTTGAGGCCAGGAGGGTTACGGAAACGTAGGATGTATTGCAGGGAAAGTTCCCACCTTCGCAATTCTAATGGTGTAAACATTTTGATAGAACACTACCTACACATTTGTAGCACGCAGTTTTATCTACCCCAATGGTTCTCCTATTTGTCAACTTTACCAAAGAACACTGCAAAGAGCATTCGTTTTGCTTCTCAAGGCTGTGTTACATCTTCTTAGTGCTGCTTCTTTCTCTGCCTCTCTCTCACCTGGCGTTGGTATTGAAAAATATAAAACAATTACATTCTGTCTGTATCTCAGGAACCTTCAGTATTACCAGCTCTACCCAGAGTTTGAAAATGAATTTTCACTCTGCAGCAAAGCGTCTGTAGATTACAAATTAGGTACTTCCTGGCAGAATAAATGTGTGTGTCAGGCTGGGAGTCAAACCTGGGACCTTGCATTTGGCAGGTGTGCTCTACAAACAGAGAGATCTAGGCATGGTGCATGACCCATGCTCACACCTTTACTTCCACCAGAACCTCATCTCATACCTTGAGTGTTTCACAGAAGTTCTGCTGCATACCTTGTGGGGCCAACACACCTGGAAAACAGGGTATTGTGGAGACCTGGCTTAGCAGCAGCCTGAGGGATTTTTTCTAGGAGTGTTACTCCAGCATGGTATGGGGGAGAATTTCTGTGAAATGTGGAAAGTAAGAGATGAAGTACTGGAAGATGTAAAACTGTGAGAATGCGTAGTGCCTTATTTTATTTATTTATCCATCTGTAGACAATCAGAATCGTATGGATGTTATCAACATAAATATATACAATAGATACACAAATTTATAATTATCACAATCAAAATTTGTGAAGATTGTAACATAAAGGGACATTGTTAAACCACTTTATAACAGAGTTGTAAATATATAGATATATGTAAAAATCATCATCATTCCAAGTAATACTTGACAGAATAAATACACTTTTCTGAGATGTTTCTTTAGCAAATTCCTGAAGTTACCTATTTTGCTTGTGCCTTTGATCCTTTGTGGAAGATTGTTGTACAATTTAATTCCATTATATAACATGCTATTTTCAGTTTTTCATTTGTTTTTCCTATAGAGGTGTAAGTGCTGTCTGTGTCTGGTTTCATGTGCATGTATGGCACTGTTTATCGGGAACTGGTCACTGTGTTTTAATGTATATTACTGTCTGAAAAATGTATTTACATGGAACTGTCAATATAGCCAGAGATTTGAATAACTCCATGCAGTGGGATCTATTGCTACTTTCTGTTATGATTCATACAGTCCTTTTTTGCAACTTAAATATTGCTTGTCTGTTCTGCTCTGTTGATCCCCAGAAGGATATGCCATTACTAATTATAAAGTGGAAATATGCAAAATATGAAATTCTAGTACATGAGCTACTACACACTGAATTCATTATCCTAAGTGTATAGTATGCTGAAGCTGTTTGCTTTCCAAGTACTGCAGTGTGCTCGGTCCAGTTTTGTTGAGAGTCGGCATGCATGCCTAAAAATTTTGTTGATAGTACACATTCTATGTGCTCTTCATTAACTTTTAGCTTGGTATTGTTTGGTTTTCTGTTTAAGTAAAAAATAATACTGTTGGTTTCTTTTTTACATTTAGGGTTAATTTATTAGTCTCTATCCACTGGCATACATGCTTAAGTGTTTCCTCAGATTTTTCATTGAGTACACTTTGCGACTCAGCTTTGATTTAGATGTTACTGTTATGAGCAAACAGTACTGATTCACCATGTTTGACACTGTGTGGAAAGTTGTTGATGTATATTAAAAAAAAAGAATTCGACCCAGCACACTTCCTTGGGGGATTCCTATATTAATGTATTCTGAATCTGAAAGGTGTGATTTGAGTTAGTTTTAGTGATCTCCACCTGTTGGACCCTGTTTTGCAGATATGAATGAAAATATATATTTGTTGTTTCTCTTACTCCTGGTGCATTTAGTTTGTTTAGCAAAATTGTGTGGTCTGCTGTGTCAAACACTTCAGTCCAATCAAGGAACATGCTTGTTATGTGCTCTCCTTTGTCTAGTGTTTGAGGATAACATTTGAAAAATGAGCTACAGCTGAATTTGTGCTTTTGCCAGCCTAGAAACCAAATTGCTCTTTGCTCAGAAGATTGAGCTTTAAGTACCCCATGAGCCTGTTTTTCATTATGGTCTCTCTGACCTTTACAAAGGATAACAGTAACGAGATTCACCTGTAATTTTCTATGATTTCTGGATCACCTTACTTATATATAGTTATGATTTTTGTATGCATTAGTATGTCTGGGAAGAAACCTGTGGGGAAGGATTCATTGATGATGTGCACTAAAGGCTCTTTGATGTTGTCTATGCAGTCCTTCAGTAAACACCGGGAGTGCCGACTTACAAAAAAAATTGTGCGGGGGGGGGGGGGGGGGGGGGGGAGAGGAGGAGGAGTGTGTTTCATACTGTGGGTCTGGCCCTGGGAAATTTTCTTTATTTTAGATGGAAAAATAGTGAGTTCCAAAATTTTTTAAGCAGTTTAGAGTCATATGCTCTCATTGGAACCCCGAAAACTGGACTCTTGATAACTGGACACTCTGGGGAAACTCAACAAGCTGGACACACTTTTTGACTTTGAAATAAAGAAACAAAACAAAACATAAACATTTATGCTATTTTCATGAAAAGGTAATTTAATTTACAGTGATAATCATGCTTATTGTCTATTACAGAGCAGTGAATATACAACCCTGAAAAGACTGAAATTATATTTAAATAAATCATAAATATCATTAAAAGAATAAAGCATAAAATATTGCTGTCACAGAGTAATAGCACTTTTATTAATAAGTGAAATAGCTAATTTAAGCTTACTTTGAATTAGGCTCAAGATTCATTAAACAAAAACAATAAAACAACGCTTTAATGCTGTTAATACAGTTAATAAAATTAATTAAAAATAATAATTTCATACAAAAAGTATGTATATAGTTGGTTTTAATTCTGTTTTACACCCCAAAAATATTTAAGTATTCGAAAATAATACAGTACTATAGTAATATAGTAATACAATACTAATTTAGTACTAATATTTTGATACTGAAAATTTAGCATTATGTATGTATTTATAAAATAGAGTGTTGAAGATTATTAATATTGTTCTAAATGCAATTATTAGGGCTTTGAGTGTCTTTTTAAAGGTGCAAATGTCAACCATCTGACTAGATTACTGAATATGAAGTCATTGATGACTGATCAGATATCCAATTCATCCAAAACATGTGGTCAAGAAGAACAGCCAAGTTGTTCAATTGCTTTTGTCTCATTGATGATTCAGGCATCTAAGGGTGCTAAATGACCATTATGCTGTTGCTGCTATGACTGGAACAACTTGGAGAAGTTTAATGCACTTCAATACTTCACATAACATTTCTCCAACTGCAGGCTCTTGTGTAATGTACTTTCTCACATCATGCATGTTTTTTAAGACCAGTTGTTTTTTATTAGCAATATCAGCTAACATATTCAAGTGTAAGTGCAGTCTCTCAATCTCTAGCTCATTTTTGAAAGGCTCAGTTGATTTTTCCAAATATGTTTCACCTCTGTTTACTAAAAGCAAGCACACTTTTCCAACTGCAATGACCTGTGTGAGTCCAGTTGAAGCAAACTGCTCAGTAATGCCAGATTGCACCATTTCACATACTTCAGTGTAATAGCTTTGCAATATTCCTTTGGGGTTTTGAAAGTGTGAGGTGAGCTGCCTTTGTTATTTCATACTTCTATGGTATACTTTGATTCCTAGGAAGTGAAGGATCATCAACTTGTGAAGGCACCATCATAGCACTGTCCTCTGAAGTTATCCATTGACAAACAAGACAAGCAAAAACATCTTTTAAAATACTAGAGTTTTTGATTCAGTATTGGGGGTCTGGTATTAATCATCAACAAAGATTTTATTGACTAAGGAATCATCAACAGTATGAATACGAAATGACACTTGTTCATGAACCGAATAATCACTTGTTTCATCAACCATAATTGGAAAATGTTCAGTCTCCTTGATTACAGCCAGTACCTTTCTCAACACAGACCTTCCTAGTAGATCAATGATAATGTTTTGAATATCATGGTGCTTCTACTTATACCCCAAATGCCCTAACCAATCTTTACACTCATGTATGTCACTCTTCTGGAGTTCCAGCAATTGGAAAAAAATTGAGTTTACGTCTTTGTGCCCTCTACTGGCTAGTCCTTGTTGCCAATGAAATTGCACAGTAGTAAAAATTGTCTCAACAGCTAAACGGCCTTTCTTCATATCACTGTGTAACTGTTCATTCAGTTGGGACTCCACACTTCTGAAACTAAATTCTATCACTAACTGAACATCTTCTTTATGCGTAGACGTATTTTGATGAAAATAGAATTTTTCCAAAGCCTTTTTGCAGTTAGAAAACCCTATGGGCGTAAATTCATCGTCTTTTTTTGAAGAATTGTAATAGATTTTTAGCATCTGCCTCTTTCCAGGTTTTGCAAAAATTTGTTTGGTTGATTCTTCATATTCTAGCCATGAATATTGGATCAACAAAGACTTCTGAAGTGATCTTCCCTTACCAGATTGACCAGGTTTTGGCTGGTTCTCACCTGAAAACAATGAAGCAATTGATGACACAATAATTCCAGAATGAGATTTTCACTCTGCAGCAGAGTGTGCGCTATTGTGAAACTTCCTGGCAGATTAAAACTGTGTGCCAGACGGAGACTCAAATGCGGGACCTTTGCTTTTCGTGGGCAAGCACTCTACCGACAGCACAGGAGAGCTTCTGTAAAGTTTGGAAGGTAGGAGATGAGGTACTGGCAGAAGTAAAGCTGTGAGGATGGGGCGTGAGTCGTGCTTGGGTAGCTCTGTTGGTAGACCGCTTGCCCGCGAAAGGCAAAGGTCCCGAGCTCAAGTCTTGGTCTGGCACACAGTTTTAATCTGCCAGGAAGTGACACTATAATTGTTGTAGGTTGACTTGCAGTATCAACAACTTCCAAGTGCTCCTTTTTGGTATCAAACTTATCCATATCAAACTTAATTCACAATACACAACGAGACTAAAGTAAATGAATAAAATATAGTCATACAAAATAGTCCACTAGACATTAAAGTCAGAATACTAAACATGTCTGCAGCATGCACTGAATGAAACTACCCACACTGAATGACTGTGACAGCATGATGGGCTTTATATAGCCACGGTGTCATAATGTCTCAAAGCGTCAAGGCGATACAAGGCGGAGGGTTCCAGGCACTTCTGCTCCAGTCCTTTTGATGTCACCACAGCCTCAGTGCTGGCCTACCGGCACCAGTCTTTACTGAAAGTTTCACACACTGCATCAAATACTAACTGTGCCTGCAGCACCGTAACACTATCATGATTCACACCCCTCGTTTTCAGTTAACCTGCTTACTGCCATAATAATTACTTGTTTTAACTCATTACTGAATGTATTTTAAAAGGTAACTATGGCAAACAAGGAAAATAAAAAATTCCAACCAAATTTTGTGATTTTACAAAGCATAATATAACTAATAATTTTCTTAAAACGATTTTTTGAGGGCCTTGGTCCCCCTCAGGCCTCATGGAGTCAGTGCCTATGTAAATGCTTTGTTTGTTGAACTTTGTTTGTAGTCTGGTTGCTATGTTGCTGCAATACTGATTGGCAAAGTTTGCTATTTTTTGGGGGCCATTTATTTTGATATCATTGTGTTGAAACTGTATATTTACTGGCTTTAATTTTTTCCTATAATTTTCCTGTTCAGTGATTTTCCATGCTGCTTTGATTTTGTTATTAGTTTTTTCTATAAATTTGTCATTTTGGTACCTTTTAGTCACTAACAATACCTTTCTGTAGATCTTTCTGTATGTATGATGATAGTTATGAAATACTGAATCGTTACAGTAGTTTTTCATTGAGCTAAGGTGCATTAAGGTTTCAGAGGATTTCCTTATCCCATTCGTTGCCCAGCTGTTATTGTTGCTTGATTTAGTGATTCTTAGAAATTTAGGAAACACTTCTTCAAATCTGAATTTAAATATTGACAGAAACTTCTGAAACTTCCCATTTATCATAGTTTCTCCATACATTTCTACCCATGTTTCACTGTTAATTAGTGAGGCAAATAGAGCTCTTTTTGACTTAGGTATAGAATTGGGTAATAACACTAAAATACACAAGTACAGCAGGGTTTTCTCTAAGTTTAATAACTGACTGGAATGGTCTGCGATGCCAAGGTCATCTATTATAATGTCACACCTATCTTTCTCTCCATCCGTTAGCATACGGTCAATACTCGATGCTGAATGTCTGGTTATCCTAGTGGCAGTGTTAATTAATGGTGATATGCCATAGGTGTAGATAATGTTATGAAAACTATTGCATGACATTAACATGATGAACCCAGACATGTTTAGACCTCCACAAATGATGATTTTGCCTTTGGGGCTGGAGACCATATCTAATGCTTGGGTTAACTTTGTGGTGAATGTGTCCATGTCACCACTGGGAGCATGATAACCACATAGTACAGTTAGTCTTTGGAATACATGTAGGTTTGTTATCTCTAAAGCTGATATTTCTTAATGCCATAATGTCATCTCTAATTTTATACATGATCCCCTCCTCCACATATTTCCATGATCCACCACATTTCATAGTGTTTCTACTACAATTACAGGCTAGACTGTATGAATATATCGCTAAATTTGTTAATTCTGAACCGTTACACCAATGTTCAGTAATGCAAACAAGTGAGCTGTCAACAGACTGCAGTTCCACCTCTAATTGTTGCACTTTGTTTCTTATGCATTTCACGTTTTGGTGGAAGACTGAGAAGCACTGAGCACTGCTTACCTTGTAGTCTTTATGTTTCTCTTGCATTGGTCTAAAAAATCCTTTTGGTGAAGACGTGTTACAGTTATCCTACCGATTGATGCTATGGCCACTATTTCTTCTGTTGGATCCTCACCTTTTCTTGCTGGTTTTGCTGAAGATGATTCTGGCTCTGCCTCTTCATGTTCAAGTGATGATCCTGGCTGTGCTGATGCTGTAAGCTCAAAATTTTTGATTCAGTTGTCAAGTCTATGAGGCATGCTTGTCACTACAATATTCGGCACATTGAGGTTCAGGAGTGTTGTTTTTAGACACTGTGTGGCAAATTTACCCTCGTTTAAGTATACGTCATCACTTCCATCCATGATTATGAACATGTCATTCTTAGATAAGTCATTTAGTGAATTACTGTTTTTCATTATCTCGGTCAAAGGTACGGTCAGCTTAGTTATTCCTGTTGCTGTAAATGATGAACTGTATTTATTCGTTTTATCAGCGATTCTCTTGGTGACTACCACCAAGTAAAAGGACTCATTTTTTGTAGTTCACTGTTTTATTGATTGTACAAATTTTCTTGACTGTGCACTTTATTTGACGTTTTGTCACTGATTTTGGTTCATCTGTGTTTGCTGTTTTATTACAGTCTTCATCTAGAATCAATTATTTATTTGATAGTGGTATCACCAGAGATGTACTTACTGTTTGTTTACATGCTTTAGTCGGCACATGCCACATTTTCTACATAGAAAGACTGTATACAGGAACATCTTGCGCTACCAATGCTTGGTATTTCTTGTTATTTCTTCTGGAGTTCTTGGTATTTTGTGGTTATGATCACTAAATCATATGAAAGAACCCTTACTATTGTTTCTTCTGATTTTAGTGCATTCAGTATTTCGTTTTTTGTGACACTCATAAGCAATGACAGCATGTCCAGTCATGATCGCCTTTTAAATACTTCAGATTAACTTTTACACCTCTTATTGTGGTACCACGACTTGCACTTAATACACATGATACCTCGCTTGACCTTTTTCACACAAATTTCACACACTTCACTATCACATTTTACAGTAATTGGGACATTACTACGTGAAGTGGTTTCACCCGGTGCCTTCTTGAACTGTCTATAAAGGAGATAGCTTACAAATAACTTGTGTAACCAGTTTTAGAAAACTGCTGAAGTGTGTGGGACCCTTACCAAATAGGACTAGCAAGGCATATTGAATCTGTACAGATAGGGGCATTATGAATCATGTTTGGATAGCTGACTCCACAGAAGACAAAGGTCGCAGTTTGAGAGTCTGAGTCTGCCATGAAGTAGTCCTGAAAAAAATGTAGGCCACAAGCAGATTTTTTATGATCACAACATCACATTCTGACAATCCTTGTAATGTTATGTGTGCCTCACTGCTTTTTTTTCTTTAACTAATTTGTGCCTGATTTTATTCTGAAAAGCTCCGTAATGTATGTAAATACCAAAAATGTAAATGTGATTCAAAAAGTACTCGAAGTGAAGTGAAGCACAGCTGGACAGCAAGAAACTCTTTAGCGAGCAATCCCTGCAACGATAGTATTAGAGAATCTTTGAGTGTGGGCTCTAAAACAAAAAAAAAAAAAAAAAAAAAAAAAAAAACAAACAAAAAAAAAAGACATTCGATTTTATTTAGAAAAAGACTGTTAATCTGTATCCTGTGGAAAGAGGATGTGTTGCTAGGCCATTGCTCAGAACGTATTGTTATATTTAATGAAAACTGATATTCTGGTTATAAAACCAAGTGAAGTATGTGTAAGAGTTGCCAAACATTTATTTGCACAAAATTTTTGAAAGTGAAGACTAGGAATATCTTATTTTTGGAAAAGGAGCGGATCTTCATTGTCATTGCCATCTATCAATCGACAGAATTGTAAGTGTACAAAGCTCACTAAAATACAGGAAAAGAAATGCATTCTCTATAGTTTTCATTCCATAAGTAACAACCTCTCATAATTTCTTAATTAAAGTAATTTGATTATGTTCTTGTACAATAGTATGGTGCTGTACTCCACTGACCAATTGTGATGTAGCAGGACATGTAGTTTGAAGGAAGTTTGTGTGTCAAGCAATCTCCTTTTCTCGTGAAAAGCAGATTGCTGTTTGATCTTACTTACTTACTTACTTACAACAGTGGTCCCTTAGCTTTTCATACCTATCCGCAATACGGCCAAGTAACTAACAGAATCGTATTTTAAACCTTAAAGAACAATAACTTCCCCCAAATTGCAATATGCCAACAACTGGTGCAGTAGCTGATCATTCAAGGAGGCAGCAACCAAAAATTCAGGTACCAGTTATGACTTAAAGTAAAAATCTCAATCAAAAATCAGTCTCTCTCTCCAAACACATATATAAATATTCATAATATTATTTTAAATAAGGTCATTTTACATCCTGTACATCCATCAAAGTAGCTTAGCTCATTTGGTGGCATAGATGAAGTGAGATATCTCAGAAAACTAGCCAGGATATTTTGATGTAAAACACAGTTTCCACTATTTACATTCAATTTTACTTTTGCACTACTGAAATTCAATATTGCTTGGTGTTTATTTAAAAAATCTGCCGTTTGTGTAGTCTGATCCTTTGGCTTTCTTATCTGAAGATAGGATATAGGTTATTCGAAACCATGGAAACCAGGATGACATCTGCAATAGAAGTAGATGAATATGGAAACAGGTAATAAAAGATAGGCCCTCAGATGAGAGGTAAGAAAGAAGATAAATAGAAATGGTTGCTAAGATCAAAGAAGAGAAAGACAATAGCCCCAAAGACAGGAAACCCTTCCCACCCCCCTTCCCCAGGATCCCTACCTCATAGGTACTTGAATGAGACGCCGGAGGAGGTTTGTTGTTAAATCATCTCCTACAGAACGGACATTCCCACATTCACCCTTGAGGTCCCCAAACAAAATCTTAGTAACCCTGTGGAAAAGGCAAGTGGTGATGAATCAGGCACACTTATTTGTGAGGGTTGTTTGAAAGGTGTGGTGTGTGTTTTGTGTTTGCCATGATTTATGTGTTCTCATAAATCATGCTGTTATCCACAATACCCACCCCTTTTAAAACTGATACAAACCCTCCTGTCTACATCACATCTCATAAAAGGTACAAAATATTCTGTACAAAGCAGTAAACCTATATACTATGTTATCACAGTTGTTTAATTAGTTATATGTTTTGCTAACTTAATATTTCCTCCAGTTCACAAAGAAAAATATGCATCAAGAAATATAAATTGGAACTCTGACCCAAATATATTACATTCAGTATGAGAATAATATTCTCGTGACATCAGAAAATATTTTGAAAATTATGTGCCAGGACACTGTTCTCCATATTTACCTAGAAATATGTGACCAATGAAAGGATTACCCAGCATCTTTCAAGAATACCAGTGTTGGAGTCATCGTAATGACACCTTATATCAATAATACATACAAAATTGATGACACTGATTTTACCAAGGCCTCTACACACATGTTTGCAAGGAAACTGGTGAAGAGATTATATACCAAGATCATTCCAAGCAAAAATGTGACCTAATTATACATGGAGATAATGCCAGTTGAAACCAAGGGAGATAAGAGCTGACCAGGTGCACTTAATATATCTTGCCCCAAGCCTGTGCCAAATGACAGAGATTGGAGACAACATGTGTGCAAATTTCCACCTCACCTGTCCCCAATCTGGACTTGTCCCAACTTTGTTTGGCTGCAGTATAAGTGTGAATGCACCGTGCAAATACCTACCTCATACATGCTCTTGCTGAGTACATAAGTGTAGTACCAGAAACATGTATGCAGAAGCTTCTTTACTCCGCTGATATATTTTACAGGGAGTCGGAGGTTGTTAGTAGTCTGAATGGAACTAGGGAATCCCTCACCAGAAATCATTGGGGATGACAAAATCACAAATCCTATTCAGTACCTTTTTTATAGTATCTTTGAGTGTGGGATGGTATAGTTGCTTAAGATTTTGGAGGAATTCGGTGCATAAAAACTATTATAGAAGGAACACCGAAAACAACTCAGGACCCCACGGTCGTTACTCTGGCCATTAATTCTGAACATTAATGTCCCTGGGGGATATATAACTTTACATCCTTTACATTAGTCTTTCCCTTTGCTGATCCAGTTGTAGGATCCATAAAATATAATGTCTTGGGATGGATCACCTTCTGTGGTCCTTCACATTTTTGGAAAAAACTTGTGTCTCTCTTTCTTCAGGGCAGAGCTTTGAAGATGACTTTGTACTGAGGTTCAACAGCTTTTTCATTATGTTTACTTACTCTTGGTTTCTAAGAATTTAGTCTAAAAGGCACAAAAATATTTCCTGGCTCATTCTGTAATTGGCACTTGGATGTTCAGGCCAACTAAATCATCTAATGAGAGGTTCTCCCATAAAGGGTTCACCCATTACTTCTAAAGGTGTTAACCCAGTTGATACATGTGGTAATCCATTTAGAATAAGTTCAAAGTCTTTAATTTTCATTGCCCATAAAGTATGTTTTTCATGGCAGTAGGTGCAGCATAGTTTTCCAATTTCCTTCATTACTCATTCACACAGGTTCGAGGATGGGTTATAGTTGGATATTAATGCTTCACAAATACCTTCCCATGCTAGAAATTCTTTAAACTTGTTACTCATGAATTGTGGGCCACTATCCATAAGAAACCTTTTTGGTTTACCTAGTTCTAGTAGGTATTGTTGTAAGCAGTGTATAACTGTCTGTGTATTTGCTTTTTTGATGGGATATAGATTAATATATTTTGACCAGCGTTCTATGGTGACCAAAATGTATGACACTCCTCCCTTTCCTTTTGGAACTTTTCCAAAAAACTCTGCTGCTGTGAGATCATGTAACGACTTAAGAATAATCAGAAATATTTGGTATTTCACATGAGTAGTGACATCTGTCAGAAGGTGAAAGAGGATCAAAGTTCTAATCAAAGATACTACATTATGCCCTAGATACTTAAAATAAAAAAGAAATTAAAAAAACTTATTCATATGGGATCTACATATACATCTACATCCATACTCCGCAAGCCACCTGAAGGAGTGTGGCGGAGGGTTCCTTGAGTACCTCTACCGGTTCTCCCTTCTTATATACTGTTTCATTCCTAAGTGTCCACATCCTGTATGAACATACCACACAAGTGTGTCTTCCATTACTTAGGGAATGCATAAACGCCAACATTGGAAAATTATGGGTCATAACTTGTTTTGGAGAGACAACATTGCATTTTCCCACTTGATTGGGAAGTACGGAATTCCAGATACACATAGAAAACATTTCTGTAAAATAGGGATCGTGATGGATATTTTCTGTTGTTCTTTGAGCCATCTCTTGTACCCTGATCTTCAGATATTCTACTGACATAAAATTAAATTCAAAACTTAAACCAGGTCTTCTGTGCGTTTTAACTCTTCTATTCCTATGGGTAACCTAGACAAAGCATCAGGATACAACATGTAAAAGGTGCTGAGAATATTGTACCGAATATCATATTCCTGTAGGAAAAGCATCCATTGCATTAATCTACTGTATAACAATCAACTGCTCATTAGAAAGGATAGAGCTTGATGATTTGTATAAACATGAATTTCTGACCGCAATACTAGTGTTTGAAATTTTTGGATACTCCATACAATCATCAATAGTTCTTTTCCAGTAGCCATGTAATTCAATTCATGCTTATTTAGACTATGGCTAGCAAAAGCTATGGCTCAATGTTCTACATTATTTAGATCCCATTCCCCTTGGAAAAGTTCTGCAGCAGTTCCATAATCAGATGCATCTGCTGAAAATTTGAACAGTTTGCTGATAACTGGATGATGTAATATGGATGATTCACCTTTTCAAATGCATCATTTGCTTCTTGATCCCAAATCCACAGTACTCCCTTCCTTAATAAACATAAAATTTTCAGGTCATTTAGTTCAAGACCTCTTCTGTACTTTCGATAGTATCCGGCCATACCTATAAATCCCTTCAACTGTCTTAAATTTCTTTGGTGTGGACAATCTTTAATAGCTTTAATGTGTTCAGAGTCTAGTTTAATTCCCTGCACCCCTGCAATATGACTTAAAAACTTAAGCTCTTGGGACGTAATGTATGATTTAGTCAGTTTCACTGTAACACCTTTCTCGTTAAATCTTTTCAGAGTTCTGCATAAGATGTGACAATGTTCTTCCCAAGTAGCCGATATTGTTAAGGTATCGTCTACACATATTACTAAATCTTTCAATAAATCTTTCCCTAATGCTTCATACAGCACATGTATAAATACAGATACAGAAATATTAAGTCCAAATGGAAATACATTGAAATGATATGATTTACCAACAAATAAGAATGCTGTATAATTTTTTGTTTCTAGATGTAACCTGATTTGCAAATATCCCACAGTCAGGTACACTGTGCTGAAAAACCTTGCTTTCTCAAATTTTAGATAACAATTCTTCAAAGTTAATCAGTATGTCTCTTTCTGTCCCTATCTGCTTATTCAACGTCCGGGTGTCTAACACTAATTTTACCACACCTGTAGCTTTTTTGACTGTGACCAAGGGTTGTTCATGACACTGCAAGTTGTGGTCTATTATATGGTTATTGATCAATTGACTGATTTCCTCCCTCACTGCTTCTTTGAAACTTATTGGTATTGGATATGGCTTACAGAAGAATACAGTGTCATCTTTGATTTTGACGTTACAAATATAGTCACTGATTTCACTGGGACAATCGGAGAACACCACTCCATACTTCATTAAAATTTTATATGTTGTTGTTGTTGTGGTCTTCAGTCCTGAGACTGGTTTGATGCAGCTCTCCATGCTACTCTATCCCGTGAAAGCTTCTTCATCTCCCAGTACCTTCCGCAACCTACATCCTTCAGAATCTGCTTAGTGTACTCATCTCTTGGTCTCCCTCTATGATTTTTACCCTCCACGCTGCCCTCCAATACTAAATTGCTGATCCCTTGATGCCTCAGAATATGTCCTACCAACCGATCCCTTCTTCTAGTCAAGTTGTGCCACAAACTTCTCTTCTCCCGAATCGTATTCAATATGTCCTCATTAGTTATGTGATCTACCCATCTAATCTTCAGCATTCTTCTGTAGCACCACATTTTGAAAGCTTCTATTCTCTTCTTGTCCAAGCTATTTATCATCCATGTTTCACTTCCATACATGGCTACACTCCATACAAATACTTTCAAAAATGACTTCCTGACACTTAAATCTATACTCAATGTTAACAAATTTCTCTTCTTCAGAAACGCTTTCCTTGCCATTGCCAGTCTACATTTTATATCCTCTCTACTTTGACCATCATCAATTATTTTGCTGCCCAAATAGCAAAACTCCTTCACTACTTTAAGTGTCTCATTTCCTAATCTAATTCCCTCAGCATCACCCGACTTTATTCGACTACATTCCTTTATCCTTGTTTTGCTTTTGTTGATGTTCATCTTATATCCTAATTTCAAGACACTATCCATTCCATTCAACTGCTCTTCCAAGTCCTTCGCTGTCTCTGACAGAACTACAATGTCATCAGCGAACCTCAAAGTTTTTATTTCTTCTCCATGGATTTTAATACCTACTCCAAATTTTTCTTTTGTTTCCTTCACTGCTTGCTCAATATACAGATTGAATAACATTGGGGAGAGACTACAACCTAGTCTCACTCCCTTCCCAACCACTGCTTCCTTTTCATACCCCTTGACCCTTATAACTGCCATCTGGTTTCTGTACAAATTGTAAATAGCCTTTCGCTCCCTGTATTTTACCCCTGCCACCTTCAGAATTTGAAAGAGAGAAAGCTTTTGACAATGTCGACTGTAATACTCTAAGTCTATAATTGCTACAAACGTAGGTTTGCCCTTCCTTAATCTAGCTTCTAAGATAAGTCGTAGTGTCAGTATTGCCTCACGTGTTCCAACATTTCTACAAAATCCAAACTGATCTTCCCCGAGGTCAGCTTCTACTAGTTTTTCCATTCATCTGTAAAGAATTTGCGTTAGTATTCTGCAGCTGTGACTTGTGAAACTGATAGTTCGGTAATTTTCACATCTATCAGCACCTGCTTTCTTTGGGATTGGAATTATTATATTCTTCTTGAAGTCTGAGGGTATTTCGCCAGTTTCATACATCTTGCTCACCAGATGGTAGAGTTTTGTCGGGACTGGCTCTCCCAAGGCCATCAGTAGTTCTGATGGAATGTTGTCTACTCCGGGGGCCTTGTTTCAACTCAGGTCTTTCAGTGCTCTGTCAAACGCAGTATCGTATCTCCCATTTCATCTTCATCTACATCCTCTTCCATTTCCATAATATTGTCCTCAAGTACATCACCCTTGTATGGACCCTCTATATACTCCTTCCACCTTTCTGCTTTCCCTTATTTGCTTAGAACTGGGTATCCATCTGAGCTCTTGATATTCATGCAAGGGGTTCTCCTTTCTCCAAAGGCCTCTTTAATTTTCCTGTAGGCAGTATCTATCTTACCCCTAGTGATACTGGCTTCTACATCCTTACATTTGTCCTCTAGCCATCCCTACTTAGCAACTTTGCACTTCCTGTCGATCTCATTTTTGAGACGTTTGTATTCCTTTTTGCCTGCTTCACTTACTGCAGTTTTATATTTTCTCCTTTCATCAATTAAATTCAATATATCTTCTGTTACCCAAGGATTTCTACTAGCCCTTGTCTTTTTACCTACTTGATCCTCTGCTGCCTTCACTACTTCATCCCTCAGAGCTACCCATTCTTCTTCTACTGTATTTCTTTCCCCCATTCCTGTCAATTGTTCCCTTATGCTCTCCCTGAAACTCTGACGAGAATCTATTGGTTATGATCTGTAGATTAAAACTGAGGAAACTGCAAAAAGGTGGGAATTTAAGGAGATGGGACCTGGATAAACTGACTAAACCAGAGGTTGTACAGAGTCCACATCTGCTCCTGGAAATGTCTTACAATTTAAAACCTGGTTTCTAAGTATCTGTCTTACCATTATATAATCTGTCTGATACCTTTTAGTATCTCCAGGATTCTTCCATGTATACAACCTTCTTTTATGGTTCTTGAACCAAGTGTTAGCTATGATTAACTTATGCTCTGTGCAAAATTCTACCAGGCGGCTTCCTGTTTCATTTCTTAGCCCCAATCCATATTCACTTACTACATTTCCTTCTCTCCCTTTTCCTAGTACCGAATTCCAGTCACCCATGACTACGAAATTTTCGTCACCCTTCACTATCTGAATAATTTCTTGTATTTCATCATACATTTCTTCAATTTCTTTGTCATCTGCAGAGCTAGTTGGCATATCAACTTGTACTACTGTAGTAGGCGTGGGCTTCATATCTATCTTTGCCACAATAATGCATTCACTATGCTGTTTGTTGTAGCTTACCCGCATTCCTATTTTCCTATTCACTATTAAACCTACTCCTGCATTACCCCTATTTGATTTTGTGTTTATAACCCTGTAGTCACCTGACCAGAAGTCTTGTTCCTCCTGCCACCGAACTTCACTAATTCCCACTATATCTAACTTTAACCTAGCCATTTCCCTTTTTAAATTTTCTAATCTACCTGCCCGATTAAGGGATTTGACATTCCACGCTCCGATCCGTAGAACGCCAGTTTTCTTTCTCCTGATAACAACATCCTCTTGAGTAGTCCCCGTCCGGAGATCCGAATGGGGGACTATTTTACCTCCGGAATATTTTACCCAAGAGGACACCATCGTCATTAAACCATACAGTAAAGCTGCATGCCCTCGGGAAAAATTACGGCCGTAGTTTCCCCTTGCTTTCAGCCGTTCGCAGTACCAGCACAGCAAGGCCGTTTTGGTTAGTGTAACAAGGCCAGATCAGTCGATCATCCAGACTGTTGCCCTTGCAACTACTGAAAAGGCTGCTGCCCCTCTTTAGGAACCACACATTTGTCTGGCCTCTCAACAGATACCCCTCTGTTGTGGTTGCACCTACGGTACGGCTATGCGTATCGCTGAGGTACGCAAACCTCCCCACCAACGGCAAGGTCCATGATTATATAGATTTCGCTTTTGTTGTTTGGTTAATATTAGTGTCTCATTAACTTTGTCTTGTATGTCAGTTCATAGTGTTCCTGGACATACATCATCGATCTCTGGTGACAATTGTACTGTAGCTGTTAATCGCATACACTGACATTCCGTTGTTTGTGACAGACGGCTACATTGGTAAACAAACTGTTTTAGTAAAAGGAACGGTAGATGCTGGATACAAAGAAGATTCTGAAAATTTAAGATGACTTTAAATTCTAATAACCAATATAAACCAGAATATTTTCTGCTATTAAAAGTGTTTGACAAAATATTAATAGGGATGTATAAGATATTTCCAACACTGCAGTTCACTTGGGTTTCATGTTTCACTACTTTACTTTTAATTCCTGTTATTCCAACTATGTAAACTCCAGTTACTGGAAATAGCAGTAAGTGCTGTTTAGTCTGTAATAAAGTAAAGAATGTTCTAGATACAAGTGATACTTCACTACCTGAGCTTATAAATATGTTAACTTCAGAAGTTTCCACGGTCCCTGCTATTATAGGTTGTGGATTGTTGATAACTAGGTTTGGTTCTTCTAGCAGTAACCATACTTTTGTAGGTAGCCTGTGCATGGAAATAACATGCTTATCATTAACCAGGCCTCCTAGTGAATCTCTATGACCTGAACCCTGGCCCTGGATCCAGATCGCACCATGTTTTCCTCATTATTAGTAATCACAGGTTGGTAACCGAATCAAGATACTATGTTACCACTTTGTGCTCTATTATTACTTGGTACAAATTCCTCTGAAGTTACTGGACCTAAATTTGAACGTGGATGCTTCTTCTGATGATTGTTGTTACCATTTTTCTATTGCACTGGTGTACTGCAGCTAGGTTGACTTAATGCTTTTTGAAATTATTCCCAATACTCCTTTTGAAATTCGAGTTTTCCCACTGAAGTAAAGTTTCATTACAGTCTTTATTTAGGGCATCTATTGCATCAATGAAGGATAACAATTCTTCAACCATTTTCCAGCCACTACACCAGATGTCTTGTCTTGCATAGATGGGTAGTTGTCTAATCAAAATTTGAACGAACCCCTCTACCTCCATCAGCTTATCTAAATACTTTGCCCATATTAGATGCCAGTCTAAATATTGCCTCATGGTACCCTAAGTATTATTGTAATATTTTGGGTCCCACAAATCTGATATTAGTTTCTCCTGCACTCCAGCAGACCAATATTTCTCTTTAAATATTGCGAACTTTTGTTCATGGGTAGATTTCCAATAGAAATTTACAGTTCCTCATTATGAGGATTTCCCTAAAAGGTACCCCACAGAAAATTCAATCGTTTTAGAAACTTCCCAGTTCTTCAGCAAAGCTTTTTGAATCTTTTCAATAAATGAGTCAGATGCACCTCTCAGTTGGGCTTGAATTTAGGGAATAGTCTCGATAACCCCGAATTCGCTCGCCATTGCAAATCAGAAACTACTTCACTAGTCAACACAACATTGGGTGAAGTTCCTCATTTTTCTACTTGTTCCTGGATAAGTTTGACTTCTCACCGGGGTTCGTCTATACCCTTCCTGGTATCAGTAAATTCGGAAGAAGCCATAGGCAATGCATTCCGCGATGTTATTCTCTCAGTGACTTTCCGATCTATAATTTCCTCTACCTGCTCCTCCAGACTACTTACATTTATGATATCAGAGCTTGCTATCTTCTCTTTGAAACTTCTTTCTAATCTGTCTACTCGTGTACTTATACCTGTAATTTGCGATCGATTGTCAGGCATTAATTCACTATGCTTATAATGCTCTCTTTCAAAGTATGCCATCCCTGCTTTACAGCATTAAACTGAGCATGACTTACATCCTCCAGTGATCCTGACTTTTCATTAATCTCTATTTCTACTCTGTTATATTTTTCCTCAGTATTAAATTCCAACTTTTTTGTCAAATACTGAAAGTTATTAGTCTGTTTTTGGTTGAATTCAACAAACATTTGATTTACATGAATGCTTAAAGAATTAGTTAGTTCCTTCTTTAAATCTAATTTCAGATTTCCAAATTTACCATTTAGAGAGACAAATTCAGTCCTTGAAGCATCCATGCCTTTGCATAGATTACTAAATTCTCTACTCTGTGCGTCAGCCTTGGCACTTAATAAACCCAGTTGGTTGCTTGGCTATTCAAGGTTTCCCTCTGGGCATCTAATTTAGCATTTAATTGAGCATTTACTGAGTCTAACTTAGGATTCTGGGTATCT
Organism: Schistocerca americana; assembly: GCF_021461395.2. NCBI lineage: Eukaryota > Metazoa > Arthropoda > Insecta > Orthoptera > Acrididae > Schistocerca > Schistocerca americana. Next base: position 593,955,913 of record NC_060124.1, on the reverse strand, counting down.
ATTTTTTCACTTAAAGCTGCACTTAGTTCCTTTCTTAAAGTAGCATTTGGAGATTTACTAACCCAGACCAGTCCGGCCCTTCTTTACTAATTTTTATAGCCATGACTGGTTCTGAAGTTTCTCCAACTTGGTGTTCCTGATCCCTAATTTTACAAGCTTTAGAACTTGTGAGCATCTAAAAACTAACTTTAAGTATAATAACTACACTAATAATGTTCATTCAACGGCTTATACCACATTGCATTAATATAATAAAGTAATGATTTTTGCTCACCAGGCTTAGAATTTGGGCTGTGTCATTGAGCATAAGTGTAATCCAACACCGGTGAACCGCAACTGGTGCTGGTGGCATCAGTAGTTGGCTTCCACGTAGGGGTTGGTGAGTGGATGTGGAAGTTGGTGAGCACCGGTGAACAGCAGCTGGTGCCAGCAGCGTTGGATGCTGGTTTCTGCATCTGTGTACCCATGATGCATGAGAACTGTATACACCCCACACCAGATCTCCTTAGTCATACCATTCTAGGCATATCTCTTCTTAATCTAATAGGTCAAGATCTTCTCTCCAGTTTTTCTCATTGTGGTTTTTTCACTTCTTCTCCCTTATTTACAGTTACAAATTTTCTCCATTGCATATTTAGGCATGATCCAATTCCTTGAAATAGTTCTTTTGTCTTGTTATGCTCAGTTGCTATTGAAACACTTGATAGATTTTTCTCTTGTTTTTGTATCAAAATTCCTTTTTTCCTTTGGTCCTTTCACACCGGTCACTACATTCTAATGTTTTTGACCACAAGAAAGTGTGAAGCTGGGTTGCTACCTTCTCACTTCTTTTACATGCATAGACTTACTTGGCATGCACAGCTGATCTTCTCTGGATAGCCGGCTCTGTGTCTGTCTCCAAATACTTCTTCTCCAAAGAATGATGCTAATTAAAGGAATATATACAGGGTGGTCCATCTGAAGTTTCAGATGAGATTAACTTGAAAACTATACATTGAGTAAAATAGTGGGTAAGATGAGTTCATAAGCTCAAAGGGGGACATCAAATAATACTACATGTGACCTCCAGCCCTGCCCCCTTGAGTGGGGCAGGGGGCAACTTTAAAATCTTAAACAGAAACATCCATTTTTTTATTCCAGATTTGAATTCTCCATAAAAAAAGTAATCAAGTTTTGTCTGAAACATTTTTTTTCAAACCATTGACAGATGGCACTGAAATAGAGAAAAAATTAAAATTGGGGAAGAACTCTGATTTATCTAGAATTATGCAAGAAAGACGCGTAAAATCGATAAAGAATGTGTACCAATAGTTTTGTTATGCCAAATTAACTTATTTTTGTACAAAATGTACTGTATCCTACTTTTAGCGTTACCCAGGAATGACAACATGGATGTAGTGGAATGATGTTCCCATGGGGTGCTTCATTAGTGTGAGTCCCCTTGCCTCTCACATTTTGGGGTGCTTCATTAGTGTGAATCCCCTTACCTCTTACAATTTGGGGTGCTTAATTAATGAAATTAGCCACAAAGAAATTGTTGAAAATTATCCCCATTTGCTTCAATGCATAAAGTTAATTGTCTGCAAAAGTTGTATACAGTTTTGAGCAGCACATCCTGTGGTATGACTGCATATGCTCTTTGAATGCGTTGCTCCATATCGTTTCAGGTTGTGGGCTGTCTTTCATAGACAATATTTTTTAAATAACCTCACAAGCAAAAATCAGGAGATAATAGGTCTGGTGAACATCGAGGCCACTGAATTGGTCTGCAGTGTCCTATCCACTGACCAGGATACCATAAATTTAAAATGTTCTGCACATTTTTACCATAATGAGGTGCTGCTTTGTCCTGTTGGATCCACATTCACTGCCTTGTTTCTAAATCAACTTCTTCCATTAGCTCCAACATATCATCATGGAGAAGTTGTAAATAAGATTCCCCAGTAACATTTCGCCCAAAAAAAATATGGTCCCATCAAGTAATCATTTAAAATTCCACACCAGACCATTAACGACCATTTCTGTTGATTGTCATTATTGGTCCCCTGTCAAACCACACTGGCACAGACCCATTGACAATGATGACGATTTAATTTTGCCATTATTTTTGAATGTGGCTTCATCGGTGAACATAAGAGGTGACAATGATTTTTTAGATACATTATCATTTCGAGGGCCCATTGGCAGAAATGCATGTGTATTTGCATATCTTTCGGCATTAATGCCTGTGTCAGTGTGATATGATAAGCATGATATTTATGAGCCTTCAAAATCCTCAAAACAGTCGATTTCGGTATTCCAGTTTATCTCTGAATTGCACGACTACTAATTTCAGGATCCAGTTGAACACAGGCAAGGATGGTATGGGTAACAGCATAATTTTCATTGTATTCACAATGATGAGTTGGATTGTGCACGTATCCATTTCGAGCTCATTGAGAGCAATTCTGAATAATGTTTTCTCTAGGATACCGTCTGTTTGGGAAACGATCGGCATACAGTTGCGCAGCTGCAACATAATTGTTATGGCATTCACCTAAAATTAACATCAGATCAACAATCTCTTTAGGCGGATAGTGAGCCATGTTTTGCTAAAGAATAATTTAGTTTAGTCAGTTGATGTTTATGGTTCACAATCTGAAAGTGAAGTGACGTCTGGTCACAATGAACCGACCTTTATACTGAGCAATAGTTCGCAGTTTGGCAACGGTAGCGCCACAGTTGGGTGAGTAATGGTATTGTGAAGAGTTCCCTAACAAAACTTTAATACCATTCCGCCTGCCTCCATCAAAAACTGTGGCGGATAGGATACATTTTGTAAAAAAAATAGCTTAAATTGGCGTAATGAAAGAATTGATGCACATCTTGCATCAATTTGATGCATGTTTCTCGAATCATTCTCAATAAATTGGAGTTCTTCCCCAACTTTAAAGTTTCTCGATTCCAGTGCCATCTGTCAATGGTTTAAAAAAATGTTTCAGATGAAACTTGATCCGCAGGACACACACACACACACACACACACACACACACACACACACACACACACTCTCTCTCTCTCTCTCTCTCTCTCTCTCTCTCTCTCTCTCTCTCTCTCTCTCTCTCTCGTGAAATCAGTAGTAGGTACTAGAAGAATACTTTTAGTTCATGATCGGTGTGGTTCAACTTTCGTAAAGAAAAAAATTACCACTTCTCACATAAACAGTAGACTTCTTGTATGTCACCCATATCATCTCACATTAGACACAAATTAAGATACATTTACCACATAGTTGATTCAACAACCACTGAAATAGTGAACAAGTCTTGCCTGCAGCACATCTGTGTTAAAAGTTGCTAAAAATCTTTTTTCAGCTCGCCTGTTTCTTTTGTCACTACAGTTACGAAACAGCACAGAACAACACAGAAGTTCCTTGGGGCTGCTATGTTATTTCATTACAATTTCCTTGACATGACCAACAAGTGCTGTTGGTGCCGTTCGACTGCCAAGTCTACGGTCTTTTCACTATACACTTTGGACCTGCACACACAGACAGGTGACGCACAGTAGATAGGCTCTCTCACACATTATTTTTAAAATATCATGTATTCAAGAAGGTATAAGGCCGAGTGGTTCTAGAAATTACATGGAAGTTCTCGAAACACTATTGGTGATGTTAATGTAAAATGACTCATTCCACATCATTAAGAAACTAGGTAAATGTCAAGTGCAGAACATCATCAACTGCAATTTAGAATTCAGCATTTTTCACTCTGTTTCTGACTCCCCACTGCTGAATTTTGTGGCAAGATTTTGAAATTCTTCCCATTTATACTTTCTCACTGTGTTCCTTTGTTTTTGCATGTTAAATTAAATCTTTCTTATGCGCACTGAGACCAGTATGAAGTACCCACAGAATGCCTTACTGTTCTGCCAGATGGATTGGTGGCTAACCATTCTGAAAACAAATAAAAAAGTAAACTAGCTTTTACAAACATTTATATAATTACAAATGCAGCAGATGATGTGTAATTTTCCTTTTCCATGCTAGAATATTCACAATATGTTCCTTTCTCAAGCCTGAGATATTTTAAAATGTATTTATGTATATCTTTATGAAATTAATAGAATATTTCACAACACAACCAACAATTACATTATATCCACTAAAATCTATGTTATAAAATTTAAAACTAAGCTGAAATAGAGTTTAGATCTCCTTCCAGATTTTAAAATCGGAATGCTCCAACACTAATGGCTTTGGACTACAATTTAAGTGCAAAATAAATATACTAACTTCCACTTCTTTTATGACGTGACTTACTTGACATGCTTGGCCAACTTTCCTTGCTGGTTAGCCTGCTGCTGCAAACTCCTTCATTTTCTTCTCTGAAGTATGCTGCTAGGTACAGGAATTTCTTAAGATATACCAATTTCATTTGCTTCAACTATTGACGTATATTTGAACTTCAGACACATTACAAATCTCACTCTTCATATAAATATATACTGCTTCATAATCCTCTCATGCCTCCAAACATTAGAAACAAAGTTATTTACGTTGTGTTGGCTGAAGAGACAACACCATGTTACTAGAGGCCAAAATGCAAACGCTTTAGCTCACGCAGCCTGGCTTGAGGAGGCAAGGACTATACTGATGTGAGGTCTGGAACATGACAAGGAATTAGAATTCAGAAAGCGGACGTAAGTAGTTTGATACTTAACTTTAACCATTAATGATGAAAGTCACTCTTGACGGTACATGATTCACAATATCAATATCAATAGTAACTGAATATGGCGCCTTGCTAGGTTGTAGCAAATGACATAGCTGAAGGCTATGCTAAACTGTCATCTCGGCAAATGAGAGCGTATGTAGTCAGTGAACCATCGCTAGCAAAGTCGGCTGTACAACTGGGGCGAGTGCTAGGGAGTCTCTCTAGACTAGACCTGCCATGTGGCGGCGCTCGGTCTGCAATCTCTGATAGTGGCGACACGCGGGTCCAACGTATACTAACGGTCTGTCTGGCGGTGACACCACAATTTACATATAAGAGATAATTGGCTTAAACACCATGTCCAGTCTCAACATGAACCGTAATACACATCTTCCCTTCAACAAGGTTAAGACAAAAGTTTTTCTCAAGAGTACCTTCTCAACTGTTCTCGTTATGATAACAAGGGTAACTGACACAATTAGCACAGAAGAACATAGAAGCTTCCATGGATCACCTGACAACTACTTGTCTTTGCCATTTGACCTCTGTGTCTACGTTCTTCTTGTGACTGAATTTCAAACTTGCACACACAAACATGTGACACATAGTAGGTAGGATTTTATCATCCCACACTCACTTCTAAAATATCATGTGTTCGAGAGGATAGAAGGCTGAGTGGTTCTAGAATTTATGCAGAAATTCTCAAAACACTACACAACCTTGCTCTGACCTTTGCAATATCCAACAATGCCTTTGCACATGAACTTAGATGTGCTATACAGAAAAGCAGGCTATAATGAGAAATACTAGCAACATATATACATTTCAGTAGAAGGTCAATTTCCCCATTCCTGGCATACTTTTGTACATGTTTCCTTATCTTTAGTAGCCATTGTGTTTAATAAAATAATACATCTACAACATACAACATTCGTGGACAATTTGAACTCTTGACTAGAGTAAAAATGCTGCTTACATTATGTCATATACCAACACAGTGATCGCTAATGGACCAAATTGCTGATGACAGCACGTGACATAATTAAATGCAGTGAACTTGAGGAATCCCAAGCCACTAAATGACACCATATAGAATCGAGTATTGGTTTCAACTAGAACCCTCTTTAAAAAAAAACATATATTTGATATTCCCCATAAAAAATCTGTTCATTGGCGAATGTAGGGTAGAAGAGAGAGTCAGGTAGTGACCCCCCACCTCCCCCCATCTCGGCATGCTAATCTTATGATTTTTATGCACATTTGATGCACCTGTTTTAGTGGTGTTACAAATATGAGAGAGAAGAAATTTATATTTCTCTTGAAGGTAATTAATGTTTCCATAGAATTTGTCAACTTGTGGTTTATAGAACACAAGAGCCCACACAATACTTGTCAATTTGGGAGTCCTTATTTTTTTACAGTTTTAGAAAATATGATCCTGAAATTTTATGTTTTCCAGTGATTCTCTTCACTTCATTAATCTCTGAGCAATTTTGAGACTTGCTGCTAGATCAAATTCTGATTTCAGAAAGTTGTTCATATCGATTAGCACTGGATGACTGTCAAGGTGTTTAATGCGTTAACAAATTATTTAGCAAAGTTTCTGGAAAATGTGGGTTCAAATCCCCCTGGCTTTAATTGGCAAATAATCTGCCACTTTTCAAACCTTTCAGGTGATCATGAAGTGGGCTGCTTAATACATCATACATATCTGCAGCTCATCTCAGAGGAAAATGGAATGAAAATTAAATAGGAGACAATTTATCACTATGATCCCTTCTCCCCTTAAATTTTGTAAATCGTCATGCCTTCCCACAACAGTAAAAACGCCATTGTAAAATTGTCTCCATAAATCAGCAAACTGACAATACAATATTAGCTTGTTACAACAATATTACATAATTCAAGACATGAAGACTATACAGTAGTACCTGTTGGCTGTAATACAACATCTTTAGAGACAGCTCTCAAATCATACTAAAAATGTTCTGAAAGCTAATACAAATTTTTGAGTTGTTGGATATTTGATATATTTAAACAAAAAATAAGCATGCAGACTTAATTACTATACATCATGATCTCCAATGTCATCTGACATGAGCAATGAAAATTCTTCGCTGCCAGCAAAACTCGCTCAGTGGCTACACTGCAACTAAGTTGTGTGTTTTTACTCCAGGGGGCAAGCATTTAAAATATAAAGTTTAACCTCTGCAATGTGGTTGGTTTCTTAGAAATTTAAATGTTCACTGTGACCTCCCCTCTGTGATAACCTCATCTTCCCCTATGTGAATAAAAGAATACTTGCACTGGGGAGAAAAAGTACTGTTAGTCACAAGGAGTGAGAAATTATGTAAACTGTAGTGCAGGAGTGGGCAAGAAACCTGCTTGTGTGAGGTACACTTGCACTTGAGCAGGCAGCTGAGTGTGGCGTGCATACAGGGGTGCCAGGCAGCTGCTTACTCCCTCCCCTCTGCCATATTCTTCCCTGCCTTCTCAATGGTGTCTTTTATTTCCTAGCTGCGTATTACTTGACACCCAGCTTATTTAAGAAATGCGAGTCGAATTTGTAATGAAATTAATGTCTTAAACAAAATTTTTACATACAGATTAACTCCACAACAGTTATGTAAATTTTCATCAACTACTTTGCTCTTAGCCACAATGCATTAATTTTTATAACAGTAAAATATCTGTCACAGAGTTATGTTGAGCCAAACATTGCCATTACTTTCACAGACTCATGATGAAGACAAGGAGGCTAATGCTGTGGAAAGTAGATCTTTTTCTACTTCTGTAGATGACATTCCTCACAATTTGCAAATGGAATTAATAGATCTCAAAGCAATTCAAAATCTTAGGAACTTAAGTGGTTTATGAATATATTAAATATATCCTGTTTTACAGTGATTTATCTTTCTATGCTTTGATGGATTTTCATCTTGCAGGCTAGTGTCCAAAGCGTTTGTGTGTCCTGTAATATCTGCTGAAAATGCAAAGTTGGCAACCCATTCTGGATCTTCTAATTCATGGTCATACCATCTTTGGTTCATTAAAAACTGTTTAATTGGTATTCTCAGTCCACTATGATTACAGGACATTGCCATGGCTAAGTCAACTGATTTCTCTGTGGTTCAGTTTTTCACCATACAATCCCGAGTTTCAACAAAAAGTTTGTGAAACTGTTGATGTGTCAAAACATAGGATCTCAAGTAACTAGTGCAAATACCACAAGCATGAAGTCACCTATTTTTTCTGCTTTTGCACAGAGTCTCTCTCAATGCAAAATCCAGTGAATGCTGTACAGTGATTATTTTGTGCACTGCAGCCTCTTTCTTTGCAAATCCTACAAATCTCATTCATTATCAATTCATGTCAGTGACAACACTTGGAGCACCTGCAATGAAGCATTGAGTGTAAACCAAAAGAACTGACAGCTTCTTTTAGGTGTTCCATGCTGGTGGTAGAGCTCTTCAGAGGTTGTTGAGGTCTTCAGTGTGAAGGCTGGTTTGATGCAGCTATTGATACTGCTTTATCTTGTGCAAGCCTTTCCATCTATGAATAACTACTGCAACTTACATGCTTCTGTGTCTGTTAACTGTTCCTCTCATTATCTCCCTCTAAAATTTTTACCACCCACACTTCCTCCAATACTAAACCGGTGATCCCCCTGATGTCTCAGGGTGCATCCTATCAACTGATCCCACCTTCTAGTCAGGTTGTGCTACAAATTCTTTTATTTTCAGTTATATTCAGTACCTCCTTATTAGTTAAATGACCTACCCATCTAATCTTCAGCATTCTTCAGTAGCACCGCATTTCAAAAGCCTCTATAAAAGGCTTTGTAACACTTAAATCTACATTCGTTATTAAAAAAATTCTCATCTTCAGAAATGCTGTTCTAGTCATTACCAGTCCACATTTAATAACATTTCTACTTCAGCCATCATCAGTTATTTTACTACCCAAATAGCAAAACTCATCACTACCTTGTGTCTTGTTTTTCTAATGTAACATCCTCAGCATCATCTGATTTAATTTCACTGCATTCCATTATCCTTCTTTTGCTTTTTTTATGTTTATCTTACAGTCTCCTCTCAGGACACTGACCATTTCACTTAACTGCTTTTCCAAGCCCTTTGAGGTTTGCTGATGATATTGTAATTCTGTCAGAGGCAGTAAAGTTTTTAGTTCTTATCCCTGAACTTAAATTCCTGCCCCTAATTTTTCTTGGGTTTCCTTTAGTGGTTGCTCAGTGTATGGACTGAATAACATTGGCCATATGTTACAACCCTGTCTCATTCCCTACTCAAATACTGCTTCCCTTTCATGCACCTACACTCTTATAACTGCCATCTGGTTTTTATTTACAAGTTGTAAATAGCACTTCACTTCCTGAATTTATCCATGCTACCTTCATAATTTCAAAGAGAGTAATCCAGTCAGCATTGTAAAAATCTTTCTCAAAGTTTACAAATGCTATAAATGTAGGTTAGCCTTTCCTTGACAGAGCTTCTAAGATAGGTTGTAGGGTCAGTATAGCCTTGCATGTTCCTTCATATATGAAGAACCCAAACTGATCTTCCACGCGGTCAGTTTCTACCAGCTTTCCAATTCTTACTCTGTAAAGAATTAGTGTTGCTATTTCGCAACCACGGCTACAGATGGGTTGGTAACATTCACACCTGCCAGCACCTGCTTCCTTTGGAAATGAAATCATTATATTCTTCCTGAAGTCTGATGGTGTTTCACTTTTTCATACATTGTGCCATGAGGTGGAAGAGTTTTGTCACAGCTGGCTCTTCCCATGGTTATCGATAGTTCTAACAGAATGTTTGTTCTTTTGGCTTGGTCTTTCAATGCTCTGTTAGATTCTTCTCACAGTATCATGCCTCCCATCACATCTTCATCCACATCTTTTCCTTGTCTATACTATTGCCTTCAAGTTCATCTTACTTGTATAGACACACTATATTCTCCTGCCACCTTCCAGCTCTCCCTTCTTTGCTTTGGACTGGATTTCCATTTGAGCTCTTAGTAGTTATACACCTTTCCTACAAAGGCCTCTTTAATTTTCATGTAGGTGGTACCTACTTTTCCCCCAGCGGAATATGCTTCTAAACCCTTACATTTGTCATCTAGCCAATCTTGGTTAGCCATTTTGCACTCCCTGTCAGTCTCATTTTTTAGTTGCTTGTATTCCCTTTCACCTGCTTCATTTGCAGCATTTTTATATTTTCTTTTTTGATTATTGAAACAGAATATCTCCTGTTTTATCCAAGGATGTCTACTAGGCCATGTCGTTTTACCTATTTCATCCTCTGCTGCCTTCACTATTTCAACTCTCAAAACTACCCATATGAATTAAATGTGAAAGGAATCCAGTAGAAGACAATCAATGCCCAGTTCTCCCTCTGGAACACTCAAGAACCTCTGCTTCTCTCAACCTATCCAGGGTCCATCTTCTTAATTTTCTGCCTTTTTGCAATTTATTCAGTTAGAATCCACAGTTCATAACTGATTAATCATGGTCAGAGTTCACATCTGCCCCTCCATACATCTTAGAATTTAAAATCTTGCATCAGTCATACCATTATATAAATCAATTGGAAAAATTCCAGTATCTCTAGGTGTGTCTAATATGTGCATCCTTCTTGCACAATTCTTAAACCAAGTGTTAGCAATGGTTAAATTAACCCCTTTGCAATATACTACCAGGCAGTTTTCTCTTTCATTCCTTTCCCCCAGTGTGTACTCAACTACAGTTTTTCCTTCTCTTCCTTTTCCCATTATCAAATTCCAGTCCTTGATCACTATAAAATTTCTGTTTCCCTTAACAATCTGAAACATTTCTTTCTTCGTCTGCAGAGCTAGTTGGCATATAAAATTGTACTACTGTGATGGGTGTGGGCTTTGTGTCTATCTTGGCTAAAATAATGTGTTCACTGTACTGCTCATAGTAACCTACCTGCAGTTCTATTTTCTTATTAATTATTAAACCTACTTCTGCATTACCTCTCTTTTATTTTTTGTTTATAATCCTGTGTTCACCTAACCAGAAGTTCTGTATCTAACTTCAACCAATCAGTTTCCCCTTTTCAAATTTTCTAACCCACCTGCCAGATTATGGGATCTAACATTCAACATTACAATCTGTTGAAGGCTAGTGTTTTGTTCTCCTGATGACAACAACCTCTTGATTAGTCCTGTGGTGACACCGCCAGACACCACACTTGCTAGGTGGTAGCCTTAAATCAGCCGCGGTCCATTAATACATGTCGGACCCACGTGTCGCCACTTTCAGTGATAGCAGACCGAGCGCCACCACACGGCAGGTCTAGAGAGACGTACTAGCTCTCACCCCAGTTGTACGGACGACGTAGCTAGTGATGCACACTGACGAAGCCTCACTCATTTGCAGAGCAGATAGTTAGAATAGCCTTCAGCTAAGTCAATGGCTACGACCTAGCAAGGCACCAGTAACCTTACATAGCTTGTATCTAAAGAGTCTCACCTGTCTCATCAAGAGCGATGTACCACAAGGATGGATTAAAGTTAAGTATTCCAGAAGCTACATACTTTTCTTTATAGCATTCATTACGTATCCTGTTTCAGACCTCACTCCATCCTTCGTGAGCTTATAGCGTGCATTGCGGTTCCCTGAAACCACACTGTGTCGGCACTTCTGTCGACACATCATATGGCGACGAGGCTTAAAAGAGGATTTCGCGTTCGTATTGCTCTAATTTACTTGTCATGGCTTCGCCACAATCTCCAGATGTACTGTCCGAATTTTATCGCTTGCACAATCAGGAGACGCAGGCGTTATTGGATGCCCTTGGATAGCTCGTCCAGAGTCAACGTGCACTGCAAAATGATGTGGCAACCGCTGCTTCACCGCTACCGCAGCCACAACATGCAGTTGCACCCCATTCCGTAATTTTCAAGTGGACATGGAAACATGGACGGAGTGGTCACGCCAATTTGGATTCCATCTCGCCGCCTACAGGATTCAAGGTAATGAGCGGCAGCCTCACTTATTATCCTGTGTCGGTGTGTCCACCTACCATGTGATAGTGAAATTGTTTCCCCGACGCAACATAACAACTCTGTCCTACGAAGAAATTTTGTCGGCGTTAGATGCCTATTTCAAAGAAACAGTAAATGTCGTTGCAAAAAGGTATATGTTCTTTCGTACAAAACGTACAGCCGGTCAGACTAATAGGGAGTGGGTTGCAACTTTGCAAGGCCTTACAAGGGATTGTGCTTTTGAGTGTGAATGTGGACTCCCTTATTCAGATACAATGGCACGTGATGCAATTGCACAGAACTTTTCTGATGTTCGTATATGGGAACAGATTTTGAAACTAGTTAATCCCTCCCTTCAACAAGTGATAGACATATTAGATAGGCAAGACACACTTGACTTTGCACAGGAATCATTTGAACCTTCGCCAGACGTGTGTCACATTAACCGGCCCACCGGGTGCGCTGCACAGAACGATAAACAGCCCTCGCGCTCGTCTGCGCAGCTGCCGCCTAGCTCTCCACGTGTGCCGCGTAAGCGAGAAAATGCAGTGAAATCATGCCCGCGGTGTGCGACTAGACATTGGCGTCAACATTGCCCGTCACGCCAAGCTATTTGCTTTTACTGTCATAAGAAAGGACATGTTCAAAGTGTTTGCCAGAAAAAGCTCAGATCAGACAATCACAACCATTCCAGGCACTTTGCTTCGCGCCGGAATCGAACCAAGAATAATCAGGCTCGTGAACCTTCGCCCATGGACATTCATGTAGTTAATTCCACTCCGTCCACTGTCCCTTTCTCTAACAGTGACTGTGTTCGTCCCACAAAACGTGTTCGTCGACGTCGACAGAAATCCCGTCAGGTCGCAAGTGCTTCTGTACCTGTATCAGTTCAAATTGCACGAGACAGTCGCTCTTGTCATCGGCAGGACAATAAACTTTTTGTAGACTTAGACATTGAAGGCAAAGTGATCCCATTCCAGCTCGATACCAGAGCTGCAGTTTCATTGATCAATCACGACACGTACAAACAACTGGGCACACCTCCGTTGCGTTCCGCAAATGTTAAGCTAACTACATATTCAGGACAGAATATCCCTGTGTTAGGACAGTGCAGCCTTCTTGCTACATACAAGGGACAAACAAAACTTGTGTCATTTTACGTTCTTCATTCTTCTACTGCAGTGAACTTGTTTGGTTTAGATTTATTTCAGTTGTTTAACATGTCTATAGTCAATCAGGTCCTATCAGTGCATCAGACTGTGCCTTCAGCCAGTGTTTCTCGCCTATGTGAAGAATTTGCAGACATTTTTGCACCAGGCCTTGGTTGCGCTAAGAACTATGAAGCACATTTGGAACTGAAAGTAAACGCGCAACCGAAATTTTTCAGAGCGCGCAATGTTCCCCACGCATTGCGTGATGAGGTCGCAAGAACATTACACGATTTAGAATCACAAGGTGTGATTGAATGTGCGCAATGCCTCTTCCATTTCAGCTCCGCTTCGCCGCTTACGCCGGAAAGGTGTTCCGTTCATCTGGACGACGGAATGCGAACGCGCCTTTCACCAGTTGAAATCGGCGTTGCGTTCTAATACTTGCCTTACGCCATTCGATCCCCAGAAACCCCTTTTGTTGATGGTAGATGCATCGGATTTCGGGATCGGTGCTGTACTTGCGCACAAAGATAGATCGCATGATCGCCCTATTGCTCTCGTCAGCGCAAAGAAATTACTCACAGATCGAGAAAGAAGCTTTGGCTCTCGTGTTTGGTGTTACTAAGTTCCATGATTTCTTGTATGGTCGTCACTTTACCATCATCACGGACCACAAACCTTTGACATCGCTTTTGCATCCGAAGAAGCCTGTACCTCCATGTTGTTGTTGTTGTGGTCTTCAGTCCTGAGACTGGTTTGCTGCAGCTCTCCATGCTACTCTATCCTGTGCAAGCTTTTTCATCTCCCAGTACCTACTGCAACCTACATCCTTCTGAATCTGCTTAGTGTATTCATCTCTTGGTCTCCCTCTACGATTTTTACCCTCCACGCTGCCCTCCAATACTAAATTGGTGATCCCTTGATGCCTCAGAACATGTCCTACCAACCGATCCCTTCTTCTGGTCAAGTTGTGCCACAAACTTCTCTTCTCCCCAATCCTATTCAATACTTCCTCATTAGTTATGTGATCTACCCATCTAATCTTCAGCATTCTTCTGTAGCACCACATTTCGAAAGCTTCTATTCTCTTCTTGTCCAAACTATTTACCGTCCATGTTTCACTTCCATACATGGCTACACTCCATACAAATACTTTCAGAAATGACTTCCTGACACTTAAATCTATACTCGATGTTAACAAATTTCTCTTCTTCAGAAACGCTTTCCTTGCCATTGCCAGCCTACATATTATATCCTCTCTACATCGACCATCGTCAGTTATTTTGCTCCCCAAATAGCAAAACTCCTTTACTACTTTAAGTGCCTCATTTCCTAATCTAATTCCCTCAGCATCACCCGACTTAATTAGACTACATTCCATTATCCTTGTTTTGCTTTTGTTGATGTTCATCTTATATCCTCCTTTCAAGACACTGTCCATTCCATTCAACTGCCCTTCCAAGTCCTTTGCTGTCTCTGACAGAATTACAATGTCATCGGCTAACCTCAAAGTTTTTATTTCTTCTCCATGAATTTTAATACCTACTCCGAATTTTTCTTTTGTTTCCTTTACTGCTTGCTCAATATACAGATTGAACAACATCGGGGAGAGGCTACAACCCTGTCTTACTCCCTTCCCAACCACTGCTTCCCTTTCATGTCCCTCGACTCTTATAACTGCCATCTGGTTTCTGTACAAATTGTAAATAGCCTTTCGCTCCCTGTATTTTACCCCTGCCACCTTTAGAGTTTGAAAGAGAGTATTCCAGTCAACATTGTCAAAAGCTTTCTCTAAGTCTACAAATGCTAGAAACGTAGGTTTGCCTTTCCTTAATCTTTCTTCTAAGATAAGTCGTAAGGTCAGTATTGCCTCACGTGTTCCAGTGTTTCTACGGAATCCAAACTGATCTTCCCCGAGGTTGGCTTCTACTAGTTTTTCCATTCGTCTGTAAAGAATTCGTGTTAGTATTTTGCAGCTGTGACTTATTAAGCTGATAGTTCGGTAATTTTCACATCTGTCAACACCTGCTTTCTTTGGGATTGGAATTATTATATTCTTCTTGAAGTCTGAGGGTATTTCGCCTGTTTCATACATCTTGCTCACCAGATGGTAGAGTTTTGTCAGGACTGGCTCTCCCACGGCCGTCAGTAGTTCCAATGGAATATTGTCTACTCCCGGGGCCTTGTTTCGACTCAGGTCTTTCAGTGCTCTGTCAAACTCTTCACGCAGTATCATGTCTCCCATTTCATCTTCATCTACATCCTCTTCCATTTCCATAATATTGTCCTCAAGTACATCGCCCTTGTATAGACCCTCTATATACTCCTTCCACCTTTCTGCTTTCCCTTCTTTGCTTAGAACTGGGTTTCCATCTGAGCTCTTGATATTCATACAAGTCGTTCTCTTATCTCCAAAGGTCTCTTTAATTTTCCTGTAGGCGGTATCTATGTCACCCCTAGTGAGATAGGCCTCTACATCCTTACATTTGTCCTCTAGCCATCCCTGCTTAGCCATTTTGCACTTCCTGTCGATCTCATTTTTGAGACGTTTGTATTCCTTTTTGCCTGTTTCCCTTACTGCATTTTTATATTTCCTCCTTTCATCAATTAAATTCAATATTTCTTCTGTTACCCAAGGATTTCTACTAGCCCTTGTCTTTTTACCTACTTGATCCTCTGCTGCCTTCACTACTTCATCCCTCAAAGCTACCCATTCTTCTTCTACTGTATTTATTTCCCCCATTCCTGTCAATTGCTCCCTTATGCTCTCCCTGAATCTCTGTACAACCTCCGGTTCTTTTAGTTTATCCAGGTCCCATCTCCTTAAATTCCCACCTTTTTGCAGCTTCTTCAGTTTTAATCTACAGGTCATAACCAATAGATTGTGGTCAGAGTCCACATCTGCCCCTGGAAATGTCTTACAATTTAAAACCTGGTTCCTAAATCTCTGTCTTACCATTATATAATCTATCTGATACCTTTTAGTATCTCCAGGGTTCTTCCATGTATACAACCTTCTTTCGTTAGTTGTGATTATGTTGTGCTCTGTGAAAAATTCTACCAGGCGGCTTCCTCTTTCATTTCTGTCCCCCAATCCATATTCACCTACTATGTTTCCTTCTCTCCCTTTTCCTACACTCGAATTCCAGTCACCCATGACTATTAAATTTTCGTCTCCCTTCACAATCTGAATAATTTCTTTTATTTCATCATACATTTCTTCAATTTCTTCGTCATCTGCAGAGCTAGTTGGCATATAAACTTGTACTACTGTAGTAGGTATGAGCTTCGTATCTATCTTGGCCACAATAATGCGTTCACTATGCTGTTTGTAGTAGCTTACCCGCATTCCTATTTTCCTATTCATTATTAAACCTACTCCTGCATTACCCCTATTTGATTTTGTGTTTATAACCCTGTAGTCACCTGACCAGAAGTCTTGTTCCTCCTGCCACCGAACTTCACTAATTCCCACTATATCTAACTTCAACCTATCCATTTCCCTTTTTAAACTTTCTAACCTACCTGCCCGATTAAGGGATCTGACATTCGACGCTCCGATCCGTAGAACTCCGGTTTTCTTTCTCCTGATAACGACATCCTCTTGAGTAGTCCCCGCCCGGAGATCCGAATGGGGGACTATTTTACCTCCGGAATATTTTACCCAAGAGGACGCCATCATCATGTAATCATACAGTAAAGCTGCATGCCCTCGGGAAAAATTACGGCTGTAGTTTCCCCTTGCTTTCAGCCGTTCGCAGTACCAGCACAGCAAGGCCGTTTTGGTTATTGTTACAAGGCCAGATCAGTCGATCATCCAGACTGTTGCCCTTGCAACTACTGAAAAGGCTGCTGCCCCTCTTCAGGAACCACACGTTTGTCTGGCCTCTCAACAGATACCCCTCCGTTGTGGTTGCACCTACGGTATGGCTATCTGTATCGCTGAGGCACGCAAGCCTCCCCACCAACGGCAAGGTCCATGGTTCATGGGGGGGGTACCTCCACGTACAGCGCAGAAATTCATTCGCTGGTCTCTTTTCCTCTCGCAGTACCACTACGATATCTTGTATCGGTCCACTGCTAAGCACGGCAACGCTGATGCGTTGTCCCGTTTGCCTGTTGCTGAGGATAAAGCATTCGATTCTTCCGAACTTGCTTGCATGTTCATTGATTCAGAAACCGATGACGTGGTCGAATCGTTTCCGATTGATTTTCGTCGTGTAGCTGCAGCCACAGCTGCTGACCCTGTCCTTGCTACCATTGTGCGTTTTGTTGCTACGCAATGGCCCTTGTCAAAGTCACGGATCGAGGATCCGTTGGTTCACAGATTTTTTGCTCACAAGGAGAGACTTTTTGTTTGACGTGGTGTTTTGCTGTTGTGTTCTGATACTGATCAGTCCAGAGTCCGTTCGTTACAGTCCTCTGTCTTACGGTTTCTTCACCAAGGACATTGGGGTATAGTGCGAACGAAACAACTTGCTCGTCAGCACTGTACTTGGTTCGGAATCAATGCTGCGATTACGAATATGTGCTCTTCTTGCATGGCGTGTGTCGAATAACAATCTGCTCCACCGCAGAAATTCTTTGCATGGCCGAAAGCCACTTCCCCTTGGCAACGCTTGCACATCGATTTTGCTGGTCCATTCTGGAATGCTCGATGGTTGGTTGTGGTCAATGCTTTCAGTAATTTTCCTTTTGTTGTCAGAATGTCTTCCACGATGTCATCTGCCACCATCCAAGCGTTATCTGCTATCTTTTGCATTGAAGGTCTTACACAGACTATTGTTTCCGACAATGGCCCACAATTCGTATCCGCAAAATTTCAGTCTTTCTGCACGGCCAATGGTATTCAACATCTGACATCTGCCCCGTTTTCGCCTCAGTCAAATGGTGCCGCTGAAAGATTGGTCCGGACTTTCAAGTCACAGATGTTGAAGTTGAAAGGGTCGCATTCTCGGGAGGACGCGTTGTTGCTATTTTTGTCTTCGTATCACTCTCAGCCCCGGGATGGTCGCTCGCCGGCTGAGTTGCTCCATGGTCGTCCTCATCGAACCTTGATGTCTTTGCTGCATCCACCGCATCAGGTTCCTGTGCAGCGGCAGACTCCTGCTTTTGCTCCTGGCGACGTTGTATTCTATCGCAACTATCGAGGTTCATGACGTTGGCTCGCAGGGCGCATTCTTCGCTGACTCAGCCGCGCGATGTATTTGGTTTTGGGGGCCTCTGGTGAGGTGCGTCAGCATCTCAATCAGCTGCGCCTCATCGTCGCCTGGGTTCTGCCGCTACCCGTCTGCTTTCAGCTACGGTGCCGTCCGGTCAGCGCCCTGGGGACCCATCTACTGGCTCGCCTCATCCCCAGGTGTTACCGACGCTGCCTTCCATTTTGCCTCATGGCGACGCGCCGCAGCCACCGCCCGCCCGCAGTGGACGCGTCACTGCAACCGCCTGGCGCTGCCCTGCGTCACGCGCCGCCGATCGCTTCCCGTGACCAGATCTCGTCTTCGCCTGTCGGGTGCCCCGACCTAATGGAGGTTGACCCTTCGGCCCCTCCTGTATCTCTAAGGGCGCATGCACCGCATGTTGACGTGCATCCTGGACTAGGTTTTCCGGCGTTTCCTAGCTCCCCTCGGACTGAATGGCAGGGTGCAGGTGGCACAGCCTCGCCTGTTGTTAGGCTCCCCACCTCGTCGCATATGCCAACATGGGGTTCTCCCCACGGCGGGCAGAAGCCTTATAATACAACCGTTCGCCGATTTGCGGGGGAGGAATGTGGTGTCACCGCCAGACACCACACTTGCTAGGTGGTAACTTTAAATCGGCCGCGGTCCATTAATACATGTCAGACCCACGTGTTGCCACTTTCAGTGATAGCAGACCGAGCGCCACCACACGGCAGGTCTAGAGAGACGTACTAGCACTCGCCCCAGTTGTACGGACGACATAGCTAGTGATGCACACTGACGAAGCCTCGCTTATTTGCAGAGCAGATAGTTAGAATAGCCTTCAGCTAAGTCAATGGCTATGACCGAGCAAGGCGCCAGTAGCCTTACATAGCTTGTATCTAAAGAGTCTCACTTGTCTCATCAAGAGCGATGTACCACAAGGATGGATTAAAGTTAAGTATTCCAGAAGCTACGTACTTTTCTTTATAGCATTCATTACGTATCCTGTTTCAGACCTCACTCCATCCTTCGTGAGCTTATAGCGTGCATTGCGGTCCCCTCAAACCACACTGTGTCGTCACTTCTGTCGACACATCAAGTACCTATCTGGAGATCCAAAAGGGGGACATTTTTACCTCTGGAATATTTTACCCAAGAGGATGTTATAATCATTTAACTATACAGTGGAGCTGCATGCCCTTGGGAAATATTATGGCAGTAGTTTCCCTTGCTTTCAGATGTTTTGAAGTACCAAAACAGCAAGGCCATTTTGGTTGATGTTACAAAGCCAGATCAACCATCCACACTGTTGCACGTGGAACTACTGAAAAGACTGCTTCCTCTCTCGGGAACACCATGTTTATTATGACCTTTCAACAGATAACCCAACATTCTGATTGCTCCTTCACTATGGTTTTAGTAACTCTGAGGCACACAAGCCACCCCACCAATGGAAAGGTCTATGTTAACTAGATACATATATAGTTGAAATGCAGAAATTGATAAACCTGTGCCTCCCAAACAAAACTAATTGAAGACAAACTTGAAAATTGTAGGTTTTTTGTCACAGGGAAATGTTTTTCAATCTCACAATAAACGAAAAATCTCATAAAAAATTGAGAACCATAAACACCTCCAGATTTATCAAGGCTGAGCCACAAAATGTGCTGCACATGCATGCCCCCCCCCCCCCCCCCCCCACACACACACACACATCATACTGCAAACAACAAAATAGTCAACATAACTCTGAAACAAACAACAAGCACAAGCATTCAATAACAAAAACCAACAAACTGCAAACAAAAATCAACAGCTCAGATACCAAAAACAAGTAAAGTCATACACCTGAGTTTTTCACGTAGCATCAATTTGAAAGCTGTTTTTCGACATCAAAACAGTTACAGCAGCTTTTTTATGTAGTAGAAGACAAAATTTCACAGCTGCACATTGTTCGCTTAGACTTGCCATCATAAAAAGTGAAATAAGAAGAAAATAGCACTAGCAGAAACAGTCACTACAGATGAACAGAACAAGCAGGGTTGATGATGCACGTGGCACTAAACAGGCAACAAGTTGCCCTATAGATGACTAGTGGCAGAAATACATGCTGCTTGAGCTGAGCCCATGGCATCATTATTTGTGTAATTCATTACTACCCCCCCCCCCCCCCCCCCCCCCCCCCCAACATCTGTTCACATGCAGTAGAATAGCAACAACCTCAGTTCTGTCAGCTGACCTATGAACTGCAAATTGACTGTTGGGACTTGATGTGGTTATGGCTAGGAACTGTTGTGGTGATAGAAGCTCAACCATCAATGCATTATATGGTGAACTGAGTGATGCAATAACTAGCACTGCTGCAAGAAGCAAACACTCTGCCAACAAGTGTAGTAACCTAGTTACAACCATTCTTTCATCTGACAAAGTTGGTCGAGTTTGTATCCAGTCCAGTCCAGTCCAATCCAGTTCATTATTCACTATGCCAGAGGCATCTGCAAGGGTGTGGTGAAAGTGGAGTGGGGAAAGGGGGAGGGAGAGGGGGGAGAACTAGCCCCCTTGTGGAATCTGAGAGTACAGACCTTACTTTTGCCCATTTCCAGCAATGGTTGCCTGCAATCCTACTACATTGCATTTTTAACATTACCGAGCACAAAGGGAATTTCTATGATTTTCAAACTTCAATTGTATTCTACTCTTTTGGCAAATGGGATTTTGAATTTTTAAATTTAGTTCTATTTACACAGTTTCACTATTAATAATTTGAAAATGTTTGTTGAGTTACAACATTTGAAAAAATCCATTTGGACAGGAAAAATTAATAAATAAAATATAAAAATCCAGTTACAGTAAGCACCTAAAGCCATAGTGGCAATAGGCAAATCGCAAGTCAAGGCAATGATGACAAATATGTTTGTCATTTCAGGAAGTATATTTATTTACGAAAGTCAACTTGTATGACAGCCATGTATAACGGACTACCTTAGTGCTTATCATGGTTATCTGTGACAATGCTGTATACATATTATCAAGTTAATAAGTACCTTAAATAAATAGAATCATATTTGTAATAAGGTAAGATGAAAAGGGAGTCTCTCATTCATGATTAATAAGGTAAATTCATAAAATATAGATATGAAGGTGGGCATACATGATGCTCATTTGTGTACAAGTCTCTTTTGTGTTAAATGTTTCCACAAATAGTTTTAGTGCAAAATCAGCATGCAGCATCAGAATGCGGTGGAAAATCCATTCCAACAACATCTAATTCATACCAATATGATTTTTATGTGTTGAGGAAAAGGTATGTGGATCTGAGAAATAATGTATACTAATACAAATGGGTTTCTTTGAAGGGTGAAATAGTAAAGGCAGTAGAGCATAAAATGGGTAAAAAAATGAGGCCTTGTGAGGTCCTTAGATATCTCCAGAACACAGATGACTAAGAAATGAAATTGACAGAAAGTGCAAACTGGCCAGGCAGTAATAACTACAGATTAACAATGCAGGTCTATTGAAATATGTAGATGAAGATAAAGTGGGAGATATGATATTGTGAGAATAATTTGGTAGAGTAGTGAAAGACCTAAGTTGAAACAAAGACTCTGGAATAGACATCATTCCTTCAGAGCTACTGATATCTGTGAGGGATCATCCATGACAACTATTTCACCTGGTGTACAAGATGTGTGAGCCAGGTGTAATACCCTCAGACTTCATGAAGAATCTGACAATTCCAGTTCCAAAGGAAGCAGTTGTTGGTAGCTGCAAATATTTTCAAAATTCAGTTGCAAAATTCCAGCTTAACTTAGTTTCTGTCAATTTTTCCATTCCTCTGTATCTGACATGGGGAAAGATCAATTTGAGTTTGGGAGACATGCAAGAATGTGCAACGTGATATTGACTCTACGACTTTTCTTACAAGATTGGTTACAGAAAAGCAAACCTACATTAATAGCATTTATACATTTAATAATGTTTTTACAGTGTTGACCAGAATACATGTCCTGAAATTGCAAAGGTAGCAAAGGTAAAATACAGGGAGCAAAAGGTTGTATGCAGTTTGCACAGAAATCAGACAGTAGATGTAGGACATGAAAGCAAAGCAGTGGTTGAGAACAGAAT
The DNA here is from genome assembly GCF_021461395.2 of Schistocerca americana. NCBI lineage: Eukaryota > Metazoa > Arthropoda > Insecta > Orthoptera > Acrididae > Schistocerca > Schistocerca americana. The sequence continues at coordinate 593,933,752 of NC_060124.1, read as the reverse complement.
GAGACAGGCTTGAAGCTTATCCCCAATTAAAATACAAAAAGAAGATATGAAAACGTCTGAAGCGAATGGAATGGGCAGTGCCTTTTTTGTTGATCTTAAATCCTCCTTTCAAAACAAAGGTAATCGAATGCAGAAAACTGATTCAAGTGATGCTGAGGAAATTAGATTAGGAAATGAGACACTAAAAAGTACATAAATTTTCCTAATAGTATTTTGTACCCTCTCCACATCTCTCCTCTCTATAATTAGCTATTTTACTCCTCAAACAAGCAATGCCAAAAAAAGTGTTTTTGAAGAAGAGAAATTTTTTAATAGCAAATATAAATTTAAAGAGCCAGGAAGCCTTTTTGGAAGCAATTTGTCTGCAGGGAAGCATTTTAAGGAAGTGAAACGTGTACACTTCAGACAAAATGAGAATAGGAGCCACTGAAATGTGGTGCTACAGAAGAATGCTGAAGATTGGATGGGTAGATCACATAACTAACAAAGCATTCAATCAAAATGGGAGAAAAGGAATTTATGGCAGAACTTAACTACTAGAAGTGATTGGCTGATTGAACACAATTGGAGGCATCAAGGAATCATTAGTTTTGTTTTGCAGGGAAGTGTATGGGGAAAACTGTAGAGAAAGGCCAAAGGATGAACACAGTATGCAGGTTCAAATTTATGTAGGATGCAGCAGTAATTTGGAGATGTGTGCATAAAATATGGTTGGATTGAGAGCTGCATCAAACCAGTCCTCAGACTGAGGATGACAACAACAACAACAACAACAACAACAACAACATACTTTGTTTTCTATTAATTTTGGTTTTAGTGCATTATACATTCTCAAACTCACAGGAACAGTTATACAAAAAATGACAATTTTAGAATTTTTTCCTCCATCTCAAATACATTTCTGTGGATGCCCATGCAGTATTCCCATAGTATCCTGGATAGGTCATGCCAATTCCATAGTCAATTCCTGTACTAACCTGACGTTGTTAAATACATTATGTTCCAGATTTGTCAGTTATGTGGTATGTCATTCTACTATTTTCCTATTAGCATCTGCTATTGCTTGTAATTGCCCTATCATGTTGTTTAACTCCAGAATGTCATCACTGCTGACTGTACTAAATATGGTACTCAGCAGCTTCCCACCAGCATCTAACCATCTTCATTTCTTTTGTAGCAGTGTCTGTGATGTCGTGACTACTATATGACATAAATGATCCTTCAGCTCTTCAAAAGTGGGAAGCACGAAGGTGCTTAAAACATCAGTGTAGACCTGTGGTCTGATAGTGCCATGCAATACTACAAGGGGTGCAAGCCCCCTGCATGAAAAACATGACCACACCATAACACCACCACCTCTGAATTTAACTGTTGGCATTACACGCGCTGGCAGATGATGTTCACTGGGCATTCACCATACTCAAACCCTGCCATTGGATCACCACATTGTGTACCATGATTTGTCACTCCATACAACAGTTTTTCCATTGTTAAATCGTCCAATGCTTATGCTCTTTTCGACAAGCAAGGTGTCATTTGTCATTTGCTGGCTTGGATTTCATGGTTGAGCAGCTGCTCATAAGCCACACATCAAGTTTTGTCTCCTTCAGCGTAATTGTCTTAGTACTTGCAGTGGATCCTGATGCAGTTTGGAATTCCTGTGTGATGGTCTGGATACATATCTTCCTATTACACATTATGACCCTCTTCAACTGTCTGCGGTCTCTGTCAGTCAACAGACAAGGTCAGCCTGTACGATTTTGTGCTGTACATGTCCCTTCACATTTTCACTTTACTACCTCATTGAAAACAGTGGACCTAGGGATGTTTAAGAGTGTGGAAATCTCATGTACAGACATATGACGCACACGATACCCAATCACCTGACCATATTCCAACTCCATGAGTGCTGCAGAGCACCCCATTCTGTTCTCTCATGACATCTAATGACTACCAAGGTCGCTGATATTGAGTACCTGTCAGTAGGTGGCCGCAGAATGCACCTAATCTCGAAAAAAGTGTGTTTTGGGGGTGTCTGGATAGTTTTGGTCATATAGTGTAGTAGTACGTTTTGGCTACGGACAGTTGTTTTGAATCCTGCTATACTTCCCATCATTTAAACACTTAGCTTACGCAGATGGCAAACTAGTCTGATCATCTTTCCATTACTACACAGTCATGATCATATCAAAATCCTGTGGTAGGGATGCCATTTTGCACTGGAACTGCTGATACTAGTATCCCTTTTAGTCTTATAGCATTATGGTATGTTTGGATATTGAACAATCTTTCCTTCTTACAGTGTTCACCCAGGGAGCTGTTGAGTTGTATTGATGAGAAATCTAAAGCTAAATGACAAAAATAAAACCAGTACAGTAAAAGTAAACAGCATGTCCGAAATTTGTATATATCTAAGAAAATATTGCTTGAATTAATCACAAAAGAAATGATTCATTTATGCTACATACTCAATTATGAATGATTAGTACACCTGTAAACAACTGAATCTGGCATTTTTTATCAAAACACTTCTACCTGAAGTAAATGTTCAAGCCCACATCTGCCATGTTAGTTGCCATGAAGTTTAGGGCTTCATGACAACTCAACTACTTTCTCAAATACACTCCATAAGCTAGTGTACAGTGCATGGCACAAGGTACCATGTAATACTACTAGTCATTTCCTTTCCTATTCCACTTGCAAATTGAGTGAGTGGAAGATCAAACTATCTAAAAGCCTCCATAGGAGATCTGGTTTCTCACACCTTGTCTTCACGGTCCTATGGCAAAATACATGCTGGCGGTTGTAGAATGATTCTGCAGTTGGCATCAAATGCTGGTTTTCTAAATTTCCACCACAGTGCCTCACTAAAAGAGTGTTGTCTGTCCTCCAGGGATTCACATTTGAGTTCATGAAGATCTCTATAGCAACTGCTTACTGATCAAATCTAGTGGTAAGAAATCTGGCAGCACACCTCTGAATTGCTTCAATGTCTTCCTTCAGTCCAATTTGGTGGACCCCCTAGGGGCTGACAGTTTTTGTGAGTTCATGCATGGCACAAATGCAGCCCTGAGCTATTGCAGCCAATTCTTTCTTCCCTGGCTGCATTTCCCTCACCCTATGCTCCCTTCCTATCCTCGCTCCTTACACATTGCCACCTCCTTCCCCTCTCCCAGTGTTCTGGTTTATGTCGAGCAAAATATCCAACTGGTTTCCTGTATTGGTTGCCATTTTGTTCCTTTTGCCTGTTCTTTCATCCTGTTTGGTGTTTAGGTCCCCACTTGAGGTTTGACCTCCACTTCAAAATTTCCTGCTTGTAGTGTGAGCCATACAGGGAAGGACTCCCTCCCTAGCATCTACAGTGTGGATTCCTCTCCCCCCTTCCTTCCTCTCTCCCTTCCCCACTCTAGCCCTCTTCCACCCTGCTAGGTCACCAGCACATGCAGCCAGTATGTGTGGTGGGGCTGCTATGTACCCATATGGCTGAGCCCCCTGACAACACACAGATCACACTACTGATACCTGAGCTGTTCCCATCCCACGTACGCCTAGGAGCGTTGCTTGTCTTCTTGGAGCATTGTAACTCCTGGAAATGGCTGTTGTGCCCATGGGTGCTACCCATGGGGAGAGCCCCTAGGCAGAGTGGGTGGTATCAGGGTGGTTGCTTGGCACATGAAACGTATGAAGCTGCAAAAAGCTGGCCGTCTCTTCGGATGATGAAGGATCACTGAATGCTGCTTCATATGACCTGCCAACCTTCCCTTCTCTGGCTACACCATTTGAGGACGGCCAGGCCAACTGCCTTGGAATGAAACCTTTTACCCATTACTTCATCTGCACTAGGTTGGATGGGGACACATTCACTGTTACAAAGCCATTGTTTTTTGTAGAAATTTTGAAGGACAAGGTTGGTGAAATAGAGTCTCTTAGTAAGATGCAGTTGGGCTCCCTATTGATCAAAGCTGCTTCTGCCGTCCAATCTGCAGCTCTTCATGCCTGTGATCATCTTGGCAATTTCCTAGTGTCTATTACTCCTCACCAATCTCTGAACATGGTCCAGGGAGTAATTTTTCACAGGGACCTCATCCTGTAAACTGATGAGGAACTCCCGGCTAATCTGGAGTGGCGTGGTGTTCATTTTATTCGACTTGTGGAGAAGGGTCGCAAAGACAACCGCACCGATGCTGGCACCTTTACTCTGCCTTCTGAGAGGGATACCCTCCCAGAGAAGATCAAGGATATGTGCTACAGATGTGGCATAAAACCATATGTCCCTCCATGTATGCAATGCTTTCAGTGCTTGCATTTTGGGCATATGTCTTCTTCCTGGGCAGTCGGTGAAAATAGGACGTATGCCATGGCCGCATGGTGGCCTTGACCAGACGCAGCTTACCAGTCCTGCAGGCGGGATGAGGTTCTCCTCACTCGCCTCTGCATTGGGCACAGTCCCTTAACGCATGGTTTTTTACTCCGTCGGGTGGACCCCCCAATCTGTAGTGCTTGTGGCGTCCGTATTACTGTCCGCCACATTTTACTTGACTGTCTTTTATTCTCTGACCAGAGGGTGGTGGTTTCCTTGCCACTTGATTTGACCTCTATTTTGCAAGACGAAGCAACGACTGTGGTTAAGGTCTTATGGTTTTGCGTCCTGTCCAATTTGTTGTCTCGGATTTTATGGAGAGGATTTTAATGTGCTGCTGGGTGACTGGCTCACCCAGGGTTTAGGTAAGAGGTCCGCCAGTCACGATTACCTACTTATTTCACTTCGATTGCTGTTCTCTTTTCCTTGTGTTTCTTTTCCTTTTTTAGTGCGTATCGTCTCCTCTTGTTTTGCCTCTGTATGTGAGGATTTGGAACTGCGTCAGCTCTGTGTCTTTTAGCCGTTCTCTTTGTTTGCTGTCCGTCTTCGTCCTTTCACCAAATGTGTTACTGTTTCTATGCATCTGGGTGCTGATGACCACGCTGTTTAGCGCCCGGAAACCTCAAACCACACACACACACACACACACACACACACACACACACACACACACACACACACAAACAAACAAACACCTCTTCTTCCTGCCATACGGCGGACCCTTTGTGTGGTGACTATGGCCATCCACTCCATGAAGGAATCCCTTCTGTTCCACCACCTATGTGTGTCAATTGAGCTGACCACCACTCCCCTAGCTTGCCAGATTGCCAGTTTACAAAAGAGAAAAAAAAGAGCCAAGAATACTTGTCCCTGAATCACCTGTCATATGCTGAGTCCCGCCAAAAGTATGAGAAACTCCACCCAGTGTCAGTACCTTCAACTTTTGCCTCTGTTACTTCCTTTCCTCCTCCTCCTCCTCCGTTGTCATTACCCCAGCTCCATCCCCATTTTCCCCTCCTGCCCCTTGCAGTTCCCACTGCCTCTCTTCAGGGAGTGGCTCCCCCTGTCCAGCCAAAGAAGTGCCCAGTGCCCCATTCTTCAGCATCAGCTGGTGATTGGACTCCCTTCTGGGATTCCTCTCCCTGGTGTCTCTCAGGCCAGAAGACTGTTACCACCACTCAGCCACGAAGTGCACCATCTGTGCGCCCCAAGGTCACCCACTCTCTTTCGGTCCCAGATGTTGCAGAAACCTGTACTCCCCCTGTGTCCTGCCCTCCTCCACCTCAGAAAGATATGAAGAAGAAACAAATCCCAAGACAAGGCACCAACGGTGCCCCTGGATGTGCCATCTTGCCTCTTGCAATATGAGTCTGACATCTTATTTATGGATATCACCCCATCCTTGTAGGTGATGACTAGTGACTGAGTGGCCTGACCTTCTCCTCAGCTTCTTCACGTCTACGTTGCACTCTCCCCACATGATCATCCAGTGGAATTGCAAGGGATACTATCATCACCTACCAGAAATGCAACATCTTGTCTCCTCCTATTCTGCGTTCTCTCGTGTTCTTCAAGAAACACATGTCCTGTTGGAACCATGCTGGCTCTGGGGTAGCATCTGGTGGGGTCTGCACATTGGGGATCCAGTCACTAACGAGATCAGAGAGAACCAATGTACCAACTTGGAAGCGATAGTGGTTTGAGTGCAAACAACTCTGGCAGTCACCGTTTTCAATGTCTACCTCCATCCAGGTAGGCCAATACCTTATATCTACCTTAATCCAGCAACTCCCACCACCACTTCTCCTCCTTGGGGATTTCAGTGCCTGCCATCCACTGTGGGGGAGTGTTGCTTCAATGGGTAGGGGTATCCTAATTAACCAACTTATCACGGACTTCGATTTATGTCTCCACAATGATGGTTCCCCTACTGACTTCAATGCCCCCCATGGCACCTTCTCTGCTATCAATCTCACGATCTCATCCCCTGGTAGCTTCCCTACATTGGTCATCCCATGTGACCTTTGTGACAGTGACCACTTTCTGGTGATTCTATGGTTCCTCTGCTGCCACCAGGCAGACAGGACTCCACGTCGTGCATTCTACTGGGCCAATTGTCCTTCATATATGTTTGCTGTGAACCTCCCTCTCAAATTCCTTTGATGTAGTCGTGCATCGTGCATCACTGCCACTATTCTCTGCTGACACTGCTGTCCCTCTATCCAAGTCCCCCTCATTGTCAACCATTACCATGGTGGACCAAGGAGGTTGCAGTTGCTGTCCATATCTGCTGAAAGGTGCTGCAGCGATTTAAGTGACATCCTTCACAGACCAACCTCCTCACTTGTAAGCGTCTCCATGCTAAGGCTTGTTAACTTATTAAGTGGAGTAAAAAGGAATGCTGGAATCACTATGTTTCATCCCTGGGGACTAATGCCTGTTCATTGCAGGTTTGGTCCCAGGTCTGTAGGGCTCTGGGCTGCCAGCAACAGTCAACTGTGCACTGTCTGAACCTCCAAGGTGCTATATGCACTGATCCATTGGTCCTCGCAAAAAACACCATCCTCTGCCTACTATACTACCTTTCCCCAGCAGAAACACACAGTTGAACAGACCCCGCCTCTGTTTCATCCCGTACCACATTGGCCCTGTAATGCACCCTTCACTGAATGGGAATATGTGCAGGCTCTTAGCTCTTCACAAGACATCGCCACAGGCCTGGATTCCATGCATCTACATCTATATCTACATCTACATCCATACTCCACAAGCCAACTGACGGTGTGTGGTGGAGGGTACCTTGAGTACCTCTATCACTTCTCCCTTCTATTCCAGTCTCGTATTGTTCATGGAAAGGATTGTCGGTATGCTTCTGTGTGGGCTCTAATCTCTCTGATTTTATCCTCATGGTCTCTCCGCGAGATATACGTAGGAGGGAGCAATATACTGCTTGACTCTTCGGTGAAGGTATCTTCTCGAAATTTCAACAAAAGCCTGTACCGAGCTACTGTGCATCTCTCCTGCAGAGTCTTCCACTGGAGTTTATCTATCACCTCCATAACACTTTCGCGATTACTAAATGATCCTAATGAAGCGCGCTGCTCTCTGTTGGATCTTCTCTATCTCTTCTATCAACCCTGTCTGGTACGGATCCCACACTACTGAGCAGTATTCAAGCAGTGGGCGAACAAGTGTACTGTAACCTACTTCCTTTGTTTTCGGATTGCATTTCCTTAGGATTCTTCCAATGAATCTCAGTCTGGCACCTGCTTTACCTACGATCAATTTTATATGATCATTCCATTTTAAATCACTCTTAATGCGTACTCCCAGATAATTTATGGAATTAACTGCTTCCAGTTGCTGACCTGCTATTTTGTAGATAAATAATAAGGGATCTATCTTTCTATGTATTCGCAGCACATTACACTTGTCTACATTGGGATTCAATTGCCATTCCCTGCACCATGCATCAATTCGCTGTAGATCCTCCTGCATTTCAGTACAATTTTCCATTGTCACAACCTCTCGATACACCACAGTATCATCTGCAAAAAGCCTCAGTGAACTTCCGATGTCATCCAGAAGATCATTTATGTATAATGTGAATAGCAATGGTCCTATGACACTCCCCTGCGGCACACCTGAAATCACTCTTACTTTGGAAGACTTCTCTCCATTGAGAATGACATGCTGTGTTCTGTTATCTAGGAACTCTTCAATCCAATCACACAATTGGTATGATAGTCTATGCTCTTACTTTGTTCATTAAACGACTGTGTGGAACTGTATCGAACGCCTTGCGGAAGTCAAGAAACACGGCATCTACCTGTGAACCCGTGTCTATGGCCCTCTGAGTCCCGTGGACGAATAGTGCGGTCTGGGTTTCACACGACCGTCTTTTTTGAAACCCATGCTGATTCGTACAGAGTAGATTTCTAGTCTTCACAAAAATCATTATACTCGAACATAATACGTGTTCCAAAATTCTACAACTGATCGACATTAGAGTTCTGCACATCTGTTTGACATCCCTTCTTGAAAACGGGGATGACCTTTCCACTTTTCCAATCCTTTGGAACGCTACGCTCTTCTAGAGACCTACGGTACACCGCTGCAAGAAAGGGGACAAGTTCCTTCACGTACTCTGTGTACTCCTTCACGTACTCTCTGCACATCTGTTTGACATCCCTTCTTGAAAACGGGGATGACCTTTCCACTTTTCCAATCCTTTGGAACGCTACGCTCTTCTAGAGACCTACGGTACACCGCTGCAAGAAAGGGGACAAGTTCCTTCACGTACTCTGTGTAAAATCGAACTGGTATCCCATCAGGTCCAGCGGCCTTTCCTCTTTTGAGCTATTTTAATTGTTTCTCTATCCCTCTGTCGTCTATTTCGATATCTACCATTCTGTCATCTGTGCAACAATCTAGAGAAGGAACTACAGTGCAGTCTTCCTCTGTGAAACAGCTTTGTAAAAAGACATTTAGTATTTCGGCCTTTATTCTGTCATCCTCTGTTTCAGTACCATTTTGGTCACAGAGTGTCTGGACATTTTGTTTTGATCCACCTACCATTTTGACATAAGACCAAAATTCTTAGGATTTTCTGCCAAGTCAGTACATAGAACTTTACTTTCGAATTCATTGAACACCTCTCGCTTAGCCCTCCTCACACTACATTTCGCTTTGCATAATTTTTGTTTGTCTGCAAGGCTTTGGCTAAGTTTATGTTTGCTGTGAAGTTCCCTTTGCTTCCGCAGCAGTTTTCTAAATTGGTTGTTGTACCACGGTGGCTCTTTTCCATCTCTTACGATCTAGCTTGGCACATACTCATCTAACGCATGTTGTACAATGGTTTTGAACTTTGTCCACTGATCCTCAACACTATCTGTACTTGAGACAAAATTTTTGTGTTGAGCCATCAGGTACTCGGAAATCTGCTCTTTGTCACTTTTGCTAAACAGAAAAATCTTCCTACCTTTTTTAATATTTCTATTTATGGCTGAAATCATTGATGCAGTAATCACTTTATGATAGCTGATTCCCTGTTCTGCGTTAACTGTTTCAAATAGTTCGTGTCTGTTTGTCACGAGAAGGTCTAATGTGTTATCCCCTTGAGTCGGTTCTCTGTTTAACAGCTCAAGGTAGTTTTCAGATAAAGCACTTAAAAAAATTTCACCAAATTCTTTGTCCCTGCCACCCGTTATGAACGTTTGAGTTTCCTAGTCTATATCCGGCAAATTAAAATCTCCACCCAGAACTATAACATGGTAGGGAAATCTACTCAAAATATTTTCCAAATTATCCTTCAGGTGCTCAGCCACAACAGCTGCTGAGCCAGGGGGCCTATAGAGAGATCCAATTACCATGTCTGAGACTGCCTTAACAGTGACCTTCACGCAAATTATTTCACATTTCAGATCTCCGTCAATTTCCTTCGATACTATTGCACTTCTTATCGCTATAAACACACCTCCCCCTTCACTGTCCAGCCTGTCTCTGCGGTATACATTCCAAACTGAGTTTAGAATTTCATTACTGTTTACATCTGGTTTCAGCCAACTTTCTGTCCCTAATACTATGTGGGCATTGTGATCATTTATTAATGAGAGCAGTTCTGGGACCTTTCTATAGACACTCCTGCAGTTTACTATTAGCACATTAATACTGTTATTCCCTGTTGCATTTTGCCTACTCCTACCTTGCCGTGTCTCAGGAGGCATATAGTCGGGCCTAGGGAGGGAATTCTCTAACCTAAAAAACCCACATGTGCACTCCACACATACTCCGCTACCCTTGTAGCCCTTTCCTGCATGTAGTGCATGCCTGACCTATTCAGGGGGATCCTGCATTTCTTCACCTGATAGTGGAGGTCAAGAAATTTGCACCCTAGATCTCCGCAGAATCGTCTGTGCCTCTGGTTTAAGCCTCCCACTTGGCTCGAAACCAGAGGACCGCGATCAGTTCTGGGAACGATACTACAAAAAGCTAGCTCAGATTCCACCCCATGAGCGAGGCTTTCTGCCTTCACCAATTCTGCCAACTGCCTGTACAAACTGAGGATGACCTCTGAACCCAGACGGCAGGAGTCATTGGTGCCGACAAAAGCAACAATTTGCAGTCGGGTGCACCCAGTGCTCTATCGCCGCCGGCAGGGCTTCCACCATATCTCGGATGAGACCCCCCGGCAAGCAGACAGAGTGAACACTGACCTTCTTCCCCGACCTTTCCGCTATTTCCCTAAGGGGCTCCATCACCCACCTATTGTTGGAGCTCCCAATCACTAATAAACCCCTCCCCCCGTGTGCCTGCTCGGACCTTGCTAAAGGAGCGGCCACATGTCCACTCACAGGCAGAGCGGGCGATGCCACACAGCTAGCCTCCACATTGACCCTCCGCCTCGTGCGCCACAAACACCGCTGAACCCACCACGCCCCTTGGGGAGAGGGTGGTCCAACTGTGCCCGGTACCGACGAAGGTGTCTCGACAGCAGGGACAGTGGGTGAAGCATGTAACACCTGGGGCGTACCATGTGACGCACCAGACTCCCCACTGCCGCTACACTTCGAGGCAGCACCCAGAAGACGGCTGACAGTGGCCATCAACAGGCTCAGCTGTTCACGAACAGTGGCCAGCTCCTCCTGCGTCTGTACACAGCAGTCACACATCTTATCCACCCTAAGAAATCAATTTACTGTAGAGAGTTAATCAACTTATAACTAGACTGCTAATTCACTAAAGGCGGCTGATAGTTGACTAAATTGTGATTACTAGACACTTCTTGTAGAAAACAATGAAAATAGTGCTACCTGTCTCTGGACTGTATTCAAAACAAACCCTAGCACAACTGGCACTATGTCTGACTAAAGGGACTCTCTCTGACTGTATTCAAAACAAACATGAAATCTGTGGAACACTATTACTAGCACTCGACAATTAAAGCTTCCTAAAAGCAAAATCAGATGATCCTACACTTGGACATTCCCCAGAGGCAACAGCTCCTCAGGATGTTTGACCACATTTGGCTCACTCATGCTTTTCTGTCACAATGACAAGACAGTATAGTTAGCCCTGTCCTTAAGCCCAGTAAAAACCCAACATCTCTACAAAGTACATTGGACAGCTACCACACAATTAGCCAGACTAAACTGCTCAAAAGGATGATCAGCTTCAGATTATGTTGGGTACTTGAATCTCAGGGCCTTTTGTCCCTGTATCAATGTGGCTTTCGGACAGGGTGACCTCTGAATGGCCATTTACTCAGATTGGAATCAGCCATCCAACAGGCTTTTACTCACCGCCAGCACCTTCTTGCCATCTTCTTTGAACTGTATAAGGCATATGACATGGCTTGGTGCCATCACATTTTAGTTACCCTCCATCTGGGGTTACCGTAGTCCCCTTTCAATTTTTATCCATAAGTTTTTATTTCACCAGCTCTTCTTGCTTTGAGCTGGCATTTCACTCATCACCCCCCAGATTCAGGAGGACAGTATCCCACAGGGTTCTGTGCTAAGTGTCACACTCTTCCTCATTGCCATCAATGTGCTTGTGACCTCTGTTGGGCCTCTGGTTACACCGGCATTGTACATCGACAATTTTTGCATCTGGTGCAACTTCCACTCGGTAGCATCTGATATGCGCCAGCTCCGAGGTGCCATCCGATGGGCCTCTGCATGCGCCACCACCCATGGCTTCAAGTTTTCCTCCTCCAAAACGTGGGTTATGCATTTTAGTCGTAAACCCACATTACACCCTGATCCAGAACTTTATTAAGGTAACCAGATCCTTGATGTTATAGCACAGTGTCATTTCTTGGGCCTTATTTTTGATAAAAAGCTGGCAAGGCTCCCCCACACTCACCACTTAAAGACTACATGTATGTGGAAGCTTCATGTTCTCCACCTCCTGGCCCACACATGTTGGGGTGCAGACCATTCCCCTCTTCTCCATCTTTACCATGCTCTGCTCATGTCCAGACTAGATTATGGTAGTCAGGCTTATGGCTCAGCAGCTGATTCCACTTTGAAACTCCTTGACCCTGTCCATCATTGTGTGGTGCATATGGCTATTGGTGCCTTTTGCACTAATCCGGTTGGTAGTCTCCTCACAGAAGTGTGGAGTTCCCCTCTACACATCCAAAGGAGCCAAATTCTTTATCTTACACAATCACAGTTTGCCAATTCCCTGACCATCCTGTGAACCCTGCGCTCTTCACCAATGAGGGATATCTCCCTCCTAACACCTGCCCACAGGTAGGATTATTGGTTGACATGTGTCTCACTTCTCTCTGTTGGTATCTCCATCTCCACTCATTGGACTGCACCCTGTGTCTTTCTTCCCATATGCCCCCTGGGATGGTGCCTAGACCAATCTATTCCAGGGTCCTAAGGTCTCTGTTGCTCCCATAGTTTTCACGGCGTCTTGTATGTGTCATTCTTTCAGAGTTCCAGGGTGCCACAATCTTTTACAATGATATTTCTAAGACAGTCAATATGGTGGGATACACTTTCATGTCTTCTGCTGGCTTCAAACACCATCTATTTCTGAGATCATGTAGTGTGTTTATGGCAGGGCATCTAGCTATTCAGAGAGCCCTCCTTTTTCTTTCTCAGGCCTCCTTCCACAGTATTTTAATTTGGTCAGACTCCATGAGCAGCCTGCAGGCTATTGACTAATGTTACTCTTGTCACCATTTGATCTCTACTATTCATGACTTTCTCTCTGACCTTGAGTGTGCTGCCTCTTAAGTTGTCTTTCTCTGGATCCCAAGTGATGTGGGCATCCCGGGGAATGAACTGTCTGACTGTTTGACTAGAGAAGCAGATACTTACCCCCATTTCATTTCCTGATTCCAAATGTGGATATGCGGATCTATGTAAATCTCTCTTTGCCCAAAACAGGAATGCCCTCTGAAGTGCTACTGCTCATAGTAAAATGCTCTGCACAATCGAGGAGTCTACTGCAGTATGGCACTCTTCCTACCACTCCTCTACCGAGCGAGGTGGCGTAGTGGTTAGCACACTGGACTCGCATTCGGGAGGACGACGGTTCAATCCCGTCTCCGGCCATCCTGATTTAGGTTTTCAGTGATTTCCCTAAATCGCTTCAGGCAAATGCCGGGATGGTTCCTTTGAAAGGGCACGGCCGATTTCCGTCCCCATCCTTCCCTCACCTGAGCTTGTGCTACGTCTCTAATGACCTCGTTGTCGAAGGGACATTAAACACATCTCTTCCTCCTCCTCCTCCTCCTCCACTCCTCTCAGAAGGAGTCCACTGTTTTATGCCCTTTACACATTGGTCGTACCAGGCTCATCCATTGTTTACTCCTACATTTATTTCCAGATTAAAGGTTCTACTTTAGTCTTGGTGCTGGGGCAAGTTGGTTGTGGTTGGGACTTCTTTTACAATCTTCAAGGTCTGTGACCCCATCACGCCCCCCCCCCCCCCCCTTTCCAAGTTTTTTGGTTTGATCTTACCTTTTATGTTTTTAATGTGTGTGTTTGATAATCATTATTTTATAATTTGATTCCCCTGACTGGATCCGTCGACTTTTAGCAGACCCTCTTTCTTACCGTTTGATTGATTGATAAACTGAGAGGGGTTATGGGACCAATGAATTAATCTGGTGGAGATGCCACAATAGAAAAGTACTAAAGAGTGGGCCACACTAGTGTTATGTACTCAGTCTTCTTCATGGATAAACTATTTTCTGAAAATTCTCCCAATAAAAATCTGACACTTCACCTCAACGCAGTATGCAACTCTAAAATAAAAGATGTCAAAAAATAAAAAATTTAACTTTATAGTGTCAGTCATCAGTTTCATCTGGCATTGGCTATCTCCTTATCACCAAATGCCAATATAAAGAAAGAACAACTTACATTGAGACCTGAACAAATGCAATTATTTTCACTAGGTCTACTGTAGAGTTTCTAAAATGGTACCAACATACACATGATTCATAATAATGGGAGGCATTTGGTGAATGGGTGCATTGTCAACTATGCAGAATATTTGACATTGGGGAATTACATACATAAAGCTAAGTGTGCTTTTGCTTCCCTACATTTTGCACTAGTTGTGCACGTGCTTTATTACTTTCACTATTAGTGAATAACAGCTTGAAATGTTATTACAATATTTGTCTATTATAGAATTTTTACAGTCGAATATTGCTTTATACTGGACATGCATATCTTGTGCAATGAGTAGAGAAGCAACAGTACACTTAGTTGTCTGAATATAAGTCGTTGATTTCTGATTTTATGTTTAGCTGACAATGCACAAACACCTGTTCACCAAATGCCACCCATAAATATAACCATATGCATGTAATACCAATCCACTAAGCTTGAAAGTAGACCTAGGGAAATATTTATACTTGTTTCAAGTCTTAATTTTGACTGGTTTCAGCCTGGAATGGTGATCTTAAGATACTACATTAGAGAAGAGGAGAGTTGATATTATTTCATAAAGTGATGCTCTGAAATAAAAAACAAATATTAACAGTAAGTCATGCCTCAAACAGACGTTTTGTTCAGAAACTCACTGTATTTTGACATGTGCGGTGGGTAAACCTACCTAAGAGACAAACTAGAAGGGATTTTGAATTGCAGCTGTTGGCAGGGGCCGTACTTTGCACCTGTGATGGTTTCCTGAGATGACTGAGACAGCAAGGTAGCACATCTTGAAGTGGTCAATGTCATCCAATACATTTTGTTGACATGGTGCACAGCAGTAGTCCAGTTCAGTCTCTACATATCTTTGCCATCCTCCCAGCATGGTGTGTCGATGACTGTTTCGCTATTCCTTTGCAAGGGTGGCCCCTAATGGCTCTTCTGAGCATCCCCACTCTTTGCAAACAGAGCACTGATCAAGGTGCATTGTCAGATTGTCATGTGGCCAAACATAGTGAGAAACCCCACTGATGTGTAGTGGATTTGGTGCATCAGTTGAAACCTATCTTAGGCTGCCAATCCCCCAACTGGGTTGACCTCAAATGCCTCCAAGAACTGGCAGATGTGCATCTTCATCTTGTTAAAAGCACAGGTGGCAGTTGCGCTCCTGCACCATCTATAATGGTTTGAAGTCGTGCTGCTGGCTTATCGCCCATCAGCCCACCCACGTAAGCGTGCTCCTCAGGCATTTCTCCAAACTGCAGTGTTGCCTCCATTGTGTGCACTGCGCCAGGGACTGGTGGGTGCATTCGTGTGGCTAACAGTTCACCACTGGAATGGAGGAACCCATGTACCCTCCTGCTGACAGGATTGCTCGCAGCTGGCAGTCGAGCGGGTAAATTCTGCATACCTGGGAGTAATCTTCAGCCCCATGAACTGTAGACAGATAGACAATCTCTCTTGTGCATCAGCTGAACTCGTAGAAATTCTCCACATGACAGTACAGTTAAAATTCACACCACACAATATTCCACACTGTTTTATAAAAAAGGAGAGAACAACATGTCTAATCTTGACATAGTTCACACAACAATGGATTGCCCAGTGATTTTTCAGTGTGGGATTTGGGAACAAGAAAGTAATTCTCAAGTAAGAGTAAAAATATACATCAAACAACAAAGAATCAAATAAATCAACTTCACCAGTGTGGTGTGGCTCAATGTGAAACAAAGTTTCCTGTAGTAATTTGAAATGTATTTACATGCAATTGATGATAAGTGTTTAATATCTGACATAAGAATGACTATTTCTCTCACAAGAAGGGATGAGGACAGCACAGGGCTAGTATTCATGTCATTTACATGCATGTGTTTCACCACTAAACTATGCTTTTAACAAGATAAAGACTTAACAAGATCAAGTTTTCACTCTACAATGGAGATTAATTTTGGAAATGTTTTTCCCATGATACCCTTTTTCTCAGGAGTGCTCGTTCAGAAATTAATGCGTGAGAACATCTGAAGTATGGAAGGTATATTGAGGTGCTGGAAAAAGTAAAGCTGTGAGGACAGGCTGTGAGTCATAACCAGAGAACACAGTTGCTATGATGTGTTCTCAAAAAAAAAAAAAGTGCAGTTCTAGGTTAGAGTTCCATTATAACAAACAGTCTGAATCTGCCACCAAGATCAGAAATAGCATGCACACTGCACTATAGTGAAAATTTCATTCTGTAAATGTATGTAAATTAATCTATACATCTATTAACATCTCTGCTTAGAAATTATGCAATCACCATTTGCCAATTCCCTGACCATCCCGTGTACAGTGTCCTCTTTGGAAATGAGGGCTGTCTCCCTGCTGGCAGCCTCCCACAGGTGGGATTGCTGGTTGGCATGTGTCTCACTTCGCTTTGTCGTTTGTTGGGATCTCCATATCCACTCACTGGAATGCAGCTTGTGCATTTCACTTGTCTCCCCCCCCCCCCCCCCGTTCCCTTTCTGCCTCCTCCCCCCCCCCCCCCCCCCTTGATTCCTTGGATGGTACCTAGACCACAGATTAGGAGCAACCTGTTTCAGGGTCCTAAGGTCTCTGCTGCACCTATGGTTTTCTAGCATCCTTTACATGCCATCCTTGCAGTTACAGGGTGCCTTCATCTTTTACACTGATGGTTCTGAGACAGTTGATAAGGTGGGATACACTTCCACATCTTGTACTGCCATCGAACACTATTTATTGCCAGGATCATGTGGTGTGTTCACATCAGAGCTTTTAGCCATTTACAGAGCCCTCCTTTCCATTTCTCAGGCCTCCCTCCACAGTATTTTAATTTGTTCAGACACAAAGAGCAGTCTGCAGCCTAACAACTGTTGCTACTTTTGTCACCCTTTGATCTCTGCTATCCATGACCTTCTCACTGCCCTTGGCCATGCCACATGCTCAGTTTGTTTTTCTAGCCAGACACTCAGCCAGTTAATTCCCTGGGGTGCCCACATGACTTGGAAGCCAGAGAAAGATGATACTTAACCCCATTCCTTGTCATGATTCCAGCTGCAGACATTTGGATCTAGGTCAAATCTCTTTGCCCGAAAGTGGAATGACATCTGGTGCGCTACTGCTCCTGGTAATAAACTCCGCAAGGGCAAGGAATCTGCTGCAGTTTGGATCTTTTCCTTGCACTCCTCTGGGAAGGAATCAACTGTTTTATGCCCTCTATGCAATGGTCATACTAGGATTACCCATTGTTTCCTCCTAAGTAATGAATCACCCCCACAATGTTGTTGGGGAGTCAGACTGATTGTATCCCACATATTGGTGGAATGTCCCCTTCTTTTGGTCCCTTCGTGCCAAGTATCATCTTCTATATACCTTAAATTTATTATTAGCAGATGATTCACATGTAGTTGAACTGGTCTTCAGTTTCTTCCATGGAAGTGATTTTTATTTCCATATATAAGGTTTTGTTTCACCCCTGGAGCAGGGGCAGACTGTTTGCAGTTGAGACCTCTCTTCATGTACTCTTGGTGTGGGATCCCATGACCGCTCCCCTATGGAATGACTGCCCTCTTTTCTAGTTTTTAGATTTGGTCTCACCTTTTATGCCTTTTACTGCAAGCATTGAATCTTAATTATTTTATAAGTTGATTCCTCTGACTGGATCTGTACACTTTTAGTGGACCCTTTTTCTTCTGTGAGTAACTTCAGAATTTTGGGAATGAAGACCTCACCACTTGGTCCCATAAATCCTCTCAATCAATCAATCAATCAATCAATCAATCAGTCCCCTACTAGGAAACACTGTGGGCTAGATCAATGCAATACTAACTAAGACCACAGGTTACCTCACCAACACATGATAACTGCTCATAGTTCCTTTGTACCACTGCTATGTTGTTATCTGCTTGCCTACCCTTCCTGAAGATTGAGGTACATGTCTGTAGTCACAAGATAAATACCTGGGCTTCCCTTGAACACATTTGGTAAAAAAATATTTATATAACTAAATAGTCAGTAACACGCCTGAATTTGTAGTTGCTTTTAACTCCTTTTTCATCTTAGTGTTCCATGGTTATGATATGTGCACATATGACCTTAGTTCTTGCACCATAAAACACAACAAAACATGCTGAAAGTCCTGACATCAGATTTGTCTGACTTCGAAAAATGTGCCTTGTTCGTGTGGCTCAGTCAGGCTAACCAAAGTGCTTAAAAACTGTTCATGGGACATCTAGTATAAAGGATAAAGAACAGTGGGACTAATATCGATACTTGAGGAAAACAATTATGGAGAAATTTATGGCTACTGATTTTCTCTTCCATGATGACCTAGAATCCTAAATTTAGTCATGTTTTGAAGCTATGTAATGTTTTGGCTTAGATTACATCCATCAGTCTATAGAGAAGGCCTTGTCTCCAGACAGTATCATCTTTGGCTTTCATCAATCTATTAGCGGCCTATGTTTTCATCTTCTGAAAGCCCATTCCAATGTGTGCTGTGAGGGCCAGGACTTAAATCACACAGATTCGTTTTGGGTGAATGCCAGCTTGTTTTACAGTGTTGTTTGACCAGTCTTGCAAAACAGTACAAGTTCCAGAAGTTTATGGATGACACTAAGCAGTGCAGTGGGACAAAAGCATTGCTTGGCTTTGGGAGAGCAGTCACCCTGGCATGTTTAAATTCTTGGGGACTGTTTCTCATCTGCAGTAATGAGGTGACCAATTTTGCTAACCATGTTAAAATTTATTTACCAGACTTGATGAGAAATTTTGGGAGTATGTGAACTGAACCAAGAGATTAAATAGGTTTGTGTCCATTATTGATATTGCAGTCTCTTCAAGGGTTATGTCACAAATATTTAGTGTCCTAGATGACTGATGCTTTTCTATCTTAGAGCTCCTGTTTAGTCTCTTGGTGATGTGCTTTTTCAGAATTTTGACAATGTGTGAAGTGGAGAAAATGTGCTCAGTTGATGAGGCTGGCTACAGCTCCACCTAATTTTACAGCAGGGACCATGCCTTTCTGCTGATATTTAAATATGGATGGAAACTACTCAGATGATAGGATTTTACTTTGTGCAGTAGCCAGGTGCTGTGTCAGTTAATCAGCAAACTGTAACCACCACTTTGGAAACCATTTTGGCGTCCCTCACATTTCTTGTCCCAGCCTTGAATATATCCTTTCTGATATCCTCAGAACATACACATGTTAGTTGTTTTGGTAACTACATGTACAAAATTGTGGCAGATGTGAGCAGGATGAGGAATCCAGTACAGATATTTATCAAGGAAAGCATTCCAGTCAGCTTTTTTTTAGGTACATTCTGGATTAAGGAATTAAGGTCATATTAAATAGATGCATGTTAGTCGCAGGTTTGTTTTGAATGTTGATATTCTGGTTACTAAGAGATTATCAGTTGTCATTTTTATATGTGAGTTTACATACTATTGTTTTGTCACTAGGAGATAGAGGATCTGAGGCCGCTAGAAAATGAAGTGCCATATGGAGAAATCAGGACATTTCCTAAATATTCTTGTATTTGAGGTCAGTAGAGTAGTGACAGCAGCAGAGGCAGCCAAAAACATGTGCGCCATGTATGGAGATAATGGCGTGTATTTGCTTGGCAATCATAGGGCCCCAGATTTTGCAGTATCTTTACCCTTCTGTGTTGGATATCCTTCCTCTTGCTATTCCTTTTCCCTTCCCTTAAAGAACATGTCTGGGGTGTTTCTGGGAATGTGTTCTGCAGTTTCATTAGCTGATATGTCTCATCACTGTTTTTAGTTACTTTTTTTATTCCTTCGCTCACCTTCTCCTGTCCTTCCTCTGCTTCGGCGTTAGAGACTCATTTTCTTCTTCTTCCTCCCTGTGCGATCCTGAAGGCATCTAACAGATGACTGGGTAGTGTGTAATTCCCAGCCCTGGGTTGACAGGTCACACCTCCCCATCACCTGACAGAGGGACCAATTGGCAATTTGGGAAGGTAGCAACTCAGGCAATAACTCCTCCCTGGGTCTGGTCTGTACCAGGGGGTACACGTGAAACCTGAGGTCTGAACAATCAACTAAAGCAGGTGAGCCCCAGACTGAGGGAGGGAGTCACCAGTTGGTTGAAGCACGCCTTTGGATATGCTGGCAATCATCTTCACAGTTTGCATCTACTAAATATAAATGGAATGAAAGTTCCTGATTCATAGACCCTTCCAGATACACCACGGTTCTTCATGGTTTCATGTACTGAAGATGGCCAATCCTTTGCATCAGTAAATCAGTTTCTTATTCAGAAAGATATTGATGCAGTTGCTGGCCCTGCAAAATCTTGCTCTCATTTATGCAATGCCACTTTGGTTTTGGAAACTACCTGTGGTTCTGCAATTCTTAGGCTGCTGCTTCGCTTCTCCACAGGTATTCTGTTCATGGTGAGGCCCATAGAACTCTGAATTCTTCTCATGGTGTCATTTACACTAGTCTGCCTGAGGCAGAAATCCAAACATCCCGCACTGGAATGTCTTGTCAACACCGAGCCAAATGTGTAACCTGTGGTAGGGAATTGCCCTTCTCCTCCTCCTCCTCCTGGATGTATCAACTTCAATGGTGACCATGCTGCCTCCTCTCGAAATTGTCTCGTGCACCTTGATGAATGGGCTGTCCAGGAGGTCCAGGTAAAGGAAGAAGTTCCTTACCTGGTTATTGCAAGTTATTGGCTAGCCTCAAACCACGTGTTCTACCATCTGGTAATTACAGTACTGTTGTTGCTATATCTCGCTCCATGTAGGTCATGGCCACAAAGACCTGTGACATCAAACTCAGCACTGAGGTTATGAAATCACTCAGCATCCTGGCAGCATTGCCATCTCCTCACACAGCTGTGCAACAAGCCCCCAAACATTGACCTACCTGGGTGAAGTCATGTACTACACAACCAGCAGGCCAGGAAGGACTGAAGGAATACATGCAAAGACCTACTACATCCCTCCAGCCAACAAACATCAGTCTTCCTGTGCCAACCAGGAAGTCTACAAGAAGTCAAAGGCAGATGGTCTTCTCCTTCACCAACTCTGATATCCTCTTAGACGGTGTTGCCAGGTGATACCCTGGCCCGGCTGACCTGTGTTTCTCCGGTGTGCACCACCAACCGTTTTTCTGCACTGGATTCTGCAGGTTCACAGAAGGAGCCTTCTGACACTTCTCCAGACCTCGTGGAGCATGATCTCCCTGCCTCTGTGCCCTGTAGCAGCGAGTCTTGGAAGGCTGACACTCGGGAGCCACTGAAGAGACACACTTTCGTATTTGTCCTCATCATAGCTTTCTTTCAATGGAATGTTTGTGGTCTTCTATCCAACAAAGAGGATTTATGGCTGCTCTTAGAATCACAACGTCCACTTGTTCCGTGCCTCCAAGGGGAGAAATAAGGGTCTCCAAGACCCATTTGAGTGCTTGCATTTCCTTTCCCCATAGGATGGCATTCCACCAAGTGGGGAAGTCATGCTGCTCATACGATATGACATTTAGAGTCAACCCATCTCCCTGACTACCCGCCTTCAAGCTGTTGCAGTTCACCTTTTTCTTCCTCACTTGATCTTTTCCCTTCATACTGTTTACATCCTTCTGTCATTTGATGTCCTACTGCTTATTGGGTAGCTACCTCACCTCTTTCTGTTCCTTGGTGACTTCAGTGTGCACAATGGCCTTTGGGGTTCACCCAGAACCTGTCAGACAGGTGCCCCATTGGCCGACCTTCTCAGTCAGCGTAACCTCTTCTGCCATAACACAGGAGTCCTTTCAGACTACACACACACATATTTCCATTTGTACCTATCCTCATGCACTACCCATCTGCCCATCAACATGAGTGGTCTGCTCTGACACATACTCGAGTGACCATTCCCCCTGTACTGTTCATTTACTGACTCTTACCCCACTTACGTTCGCACCCAGGTGGCAGTTTACTAAGGCTGACTGGAAGCTTTACTCCTCTCTGGCAACCTTCAGTAGACAGCATTTCCCCAGCTGTGATGACTTGGTAGAATATCTTGGTATGTTAAACCTACAGCCACAGAGTATTTTGTTCCTTGCACTTCCTCTTTACCACGCTGTGTCCTGGTCCCTAGGTGGACTCAGGCATGCCGCAATGCCAATTGCACACAGGGACATGCTCTCCACATTTTTACCGTCATCCTATGATGACAAACTGTGTTCACTATAAAAAGTTGGTGTACAGTGTCATCCCAGCTTTGGGATAGCATAAAAGTGAGCTGGATTTCATTCACTAGTTCTTTTAACAGTTCCACTCCCTCTTCCATCATGTTGAACAAGCTCTGATAGGCTGGAAATTGGGCTATGGCTATTGGTACCAGAGAGCTGACAATAGCAAACGATGTCATCGTGGACCCTATTGTGATCTCCAATGCCTTGTGCCACAATTTTTCTGAGATTTCGAGCTCCTTCCACTATCACCCTGCCTTCCACCATCGAAAATGAGCAAAGGCAGCTCGGGCGATACCCTTCTCTTCTCAGAATCATGAGCACTACAATACCACCTTTACTATGAGGCAGCTAGGTTGTGCTCTCACTTCATCCCAATCCCCCTCCAGGGCCAGACGATGTTCACAGTCAAATGTTGCAGCATCTTCCTCCTGCTGGAAAAGCTCTTTCTCCTTCATCCATGCAAATGCGTGGGCAGAGAGCAGATTTCCAATGCACTGTCATACCCATGCGTAAGGCCTGTAAGGACAAACACCTTCCTTCTAGATACCACCCCATATCCCTCACCAGCTGTGATGGAACATACGATTCATGCCTGGCTGGTATGGTGGCTCGAGTCTCACAATTTATTAACCACTGCAGAGTGTGGATTTCAGTGCGCAGTTCTGCAGTTGACCATCTTGAAATATCTACCAATGTCATGAATCGTTTTCTGCCTAAATCTGACTGTGGCCATGTTTTTCGATTAGGAGGAAGTGTAAGATACCTTGCTGGAGGACAGGTGTCCTCCATACCTTATACGTGTGGAGCTTACATGGTTGCCTACTCTGTTTGCTTCAGGAATTCCTAAGACCAAGTTTCCAAGATAGATGTGAGTTTCACCTTGTTGGATGCATTTATTGAGGAAAATGGTGTGCCTCAGGATCCTGTCCTGAGCATCAGCATCTTTGCTATTGCCACTAACCCTATAGTGGCCCGGCTCCCACAAGGCACGTCTGGCTTCTTTTCATTGGCGAGTTTGCCATTTATTGGAGTTCTTCATGAACTACGGTCATTGTGCAGCATCTTCAGTGATGTCCTAATTGTCTTCACTTGTGGAGCATCAACAGTCACTTTAGTTTTTCCACTGGCAAAACCATTTGTATGAATTTCTGGCGGTGCAATTTGTTTCTTCCACCATCTTTACATCTTCAGCATGTTGCTCTTCTGTTCGTTGAAGCTACGAAATTCCTGGGGCTCATGCTCCATAGGAAACTTTCTACATCCTCCCACATGTCTTACCTGGTCCCTGAATGTCTTGCATGTCCTCAGTGGTACTACCTGGAGAACAGACCGAAATGTACTCCTCCATTTGTACTGGTCCGTTGTCTGTTCGAAACTGGAATATGGATGTTTTGTTTAAGTATCTGCACATCCATCCCTCTCATGCTGTCTCAGTACTATCAACCGAAGTGGCATCCATTTGGCCACTGGTGCCTTCTACGTTAGCCCAGCTGAGAGTCTGTACGCAGAAGCTGCCAAACTACCACTGTCCTGCTGCTGTGACGTTCTCCTCAACAGATATACATGCTGTTTGTCTGCCCTACGTGGCCATCCATCACATGCCTCTTTCTTCGAAGACTCTTGATCGTCAGTATGGGTTGCATCCCTCTTCTCTGTTACCTACTGGAGTTCACTTACCTACTGGAGTTCACTTTCAGCTCTTTCTCCGGCAGCTTAACTTCATGCTACCTGCAACTTTTCCAATTAATGTAAACCCTTCACCAGCTTGGCTTCGTGCGGCGGTGTCTGCAGCTCATGGTGTAGTGGTTAGCATTGCTACCTCATAATTATGGTGTTGGAATGATGACAACAACACAAACACCCAGTTCCTGGGCAGAGAAAATCTCCATCTTCATTCATGTAAGTGGTTAGATTGGACTGTGTACAGATTGGGGAATGTGTACAGGCGCTGATGACAACACAGTTGAGTGCCCCACAAACCAAACAACATCAATGTCACCATCATCTTCATCATCCTCATGTGGCGGCCCATGTTCACCTTTGCCTTTATTCACTTCTTACAGATACTACTACTCCAGCCTTGCTCTATTGCCTTCAGTTTCACAATCTTCGCACGGAACTTCATGATAGTATCTTTGTGTACACTGATGACACTTGTACTGACAGTGTCAGGTGTGCCTTCATCATTGGTGCTGACGTTTTTGGATATCATCTTCCAGTACAGTGCTCAGTATTTACAGCAAAGCTGTTCACCCTGTATCAGGCCACATAGTACATCTGGTGACACCGGCTTTTCAATTGCTTCATCTGCTCAGACTCTGTGCCCTTTAAAGCCTCTGTGTTCTATACAATATCCATCCCTTAGTGCAACGGGTCCAGGAAAGCTGTCACATGCTCATTCTTGATGGATGATGTTTATGTGGGTTCCCAGTCACCTGAGTGTGACAGGAAACGAGGCCACTGCCAATGCTGCCAATGATGCAGTCCTCGTACCTCAGCCCACGAATTCTTACGTTCCCTCCAATGATCTGCATTGCTGTCAGTCAGCAGGTGGTGTCACCACTGGTTCTCCCTTCATGGGAATAAGCTCTAGGTTATTAAGCCCCTCTCAGTGGGTTGGATGACCTCCTCTCGGTCCTCTTGCTGCAAGATCATTTTAGCTAGGTAGCATATCATATACTGTCTTTTTAGCCATCATCTTTTGTTCTTTGGTATCGGCCATTTTAGCGACTGGTATCGACCGCACTTTACTTTCTATCAATTGTAGCAATATGGCGAAGGCTATTTAATGTTTAGTTCATGAGCTTCGTTTCTCTATGGAGTATTTTACAGAACTTTCAAAAATGGCTCTAAGCACTATGTAAGGTCATAAGCCCCCTAGAACTTAGAACTACTTAAACCTAACAAGCATAAGGACATCACACACATCCGTGCCTGAGGCAGGGTTCAAACCTGCTACCATAGTGGTCACGCGGTTCCAGACTGAAGCGCCTAGAACTGCTCGGCCACTCCGGCGAGCATAGAACTCTCTCCATGTCCCCTATTTTTTTTTAACTGTCTTCTCTTTTGTCGACGGGATTAATGTGTAATTATTTTTAACTCCTCTCTTTGTCGTCATGTTCTACAGTTCTGACGTGAGCACATATGGCACTAGTTGTTTTTGAGCGACAAAGCAAAACAAAATCATCAGATTTTCACTTTTTGCGCCATATCAAACCACTTCCTTGGAATTTCCTTTCCTGTTTAAAATGTGCTCCGAACATGGCTCAGAGACTTAGTCTGCCAACCCTGGGGTAACTTTTCGATTCGGCAACTGTAGAAATAACAGGTGGTTTTGTGTGAATGTTTCAAATAGTGAAGGATAATATATTAGTGACTAAACTGGTATGTATGTCTCTTAGGTAGCAACCCAATAAATGGAATACTTGTGCTGATTGGTTCTAAAGCAGGCAGTGTTGACTAGTAGGGAAATTTGACAATATTTTTAGTCGTAGCAACCAAACGTTGGCTTCCATCAGCAGTTACAAAACGTGAGTCTGGCTGGTTCTCATGTTTTCAAGCCACTGAACTGGTGGAACCGGTATCTTTAGCACTGAAAGTAAAATGGGTGTTCTTTCCAACTGCCTAGTTTACTAAGGCTTCCTTGTATTGCTCAGATACTCTACGCTGAGGCGTAGCAGTGACGAAGAAAAGTTGTTAGACATAAACCAAAGCTGTTAGTCATGCTTCAACATTTGAAAATGCACTAGTAGTGCCAGTATGAGAATGCATATCAGGATTGCTTCAAACAGACGCTGTTGTGTTTGTGAGTGTTAGTTACTTTTGAGATTGGACGTGGTGTTAGTAAAGATTGTTTGTTGGGCCTGCGATCAACCTTTGTCCTAGACACACTGGCCCAACACCTGGAGTTTTTGCCTGGAATGAGACTTCGTATGACAGCAGGAGCACTCTCATGGTTGCCCCACACACCCTGACCTCAGATTTGTGTGTCAGTCCGGTGATTCTGCATGTTGTGCTGCCATTCATGAATAGCATTCTAGGGGCTGTTTTCGAAGAGGACAACACTCACGCACATACCACTGTTGTAACCCAACATGCTATACAGTATGCCCATGTGTTGGCTTGACCTGGATGATCACCAGCTCTGTTTCCTACCAAGCAAATATAGGACATCATTGCATGACAGCTTAAGGGTCATCCACAACCAGCATTAACATTCTCTTTATTGACCAACCAAGAGCAACAGGCATGGAACTCCATTCCACAGACTGGCATCTGCCACCTGTAAAACATGGTGCATACAAATTTGCATGCCTGGATTCAACATTCTGGTGGTTACACCGGTTATTAACATAACAGCATTTCACGGTTGCAGGGGCTTATCTTGTGCATACATTAACCTGTGTTGTTGCAATGTTAATCAATTAAATAAGTCACCTAGACAAATATGTTATAAAAATTTCATTCCTCTAAATTAATTTTCTTTTTGAAGTTGAGTTTCTTTTTCCATCAGTGTATATGGCCATCGCATCTGGCAGAGGATGTCAGTATGTTTCAAAAACGTATGTTGGCCAGGAGCTACATTGTGGTTTGTAGATACTACGTGTGGTCAGTTCCCCAATTTTGATTCAGACTTAATGAGTACTGTTGTCTGTGGAACTGAACAGTTTTACTCTGGACGTGTGTGACTACTTCATAGGTATGGTGATATGTTGCACCAATGGTATCATATCCCAGTATTTAGGACAACAATATAGACGATGAGCTTAAACAGTATCTCTTATAATCTTTGGCATTTGGTTCTGGTAATGCCCTCCATGATCAGCTGGCGTATTTTAATATTTGATTCCACCTTTATAGATGTTTGGCCCTGAAAAAGAGCTGCTGATGTGGTGCTGAGTCATTCCTCTTCTGATTTCAGTGTCCTTATTCTTACTTCATTAATCTACAATCACTGTGCCCATTGAGTCCTTATGTAATCAAAGTCTTATATAGTCAGGAGATCTGAAAATATTCTGTGGTAGTCAGTTCCATTGCTTCCTTAGCAGCATCCAGGTGTCATCTGTAGGACACTTAGAGGATTACGCCTATGGAAGTTGCGGCACGGCACGTTACTTTTTACCGCCCTGCCAATGTCCAGCAATGTTCATTTGTCTAGCTAAAAGCTGTAATAGAAAACACTAGACCACTACTGTCTATTGCAGGTCACAACATACATAGAATTGTCCGGTAAACAGGATGTGGCCAGCTACTGAAATAAAAGTTTTAACTTGGCAATGTAAATTTTCAGGTGTATTATTATGATAAAGATCACAGTTAATACTGCCAAGTCTGTACTAAGTGTCTACACAATGTAGAGTTCCCACGCACACCACAATCACACACGTAGCCAGTTTATGATATTTACACCTGTTACCAAAGTTAATAGAAATCACTAGATCGTTTAGTTATGAAAATGCTCACTCAAATGTTGTGCACTCTGCTCTACACGTAATACCTGTTCCAGTCTTTGATCACACAACATGCCACGCGGTTTTAACTAACAGTCAAAAGCAATAATTTTGATATTCCGGCTGATATTCCACAGGACTTCCACTATACCGTTCACTTAAATACACTTTCTTCGACTTTGCGAACTCGTAATTAGCATTTTTCCACAATTTTACAGTACTTTCATTGGAGCTGCTTTCAATGAGATGTTACTACTTCCAACCCTGAGCCCTGACTTACCTACATCACACCAAACACTTTCTTTCCAGCATAGATTGGCACAAGCCTGCATTTTTCTGATTGGCTGATATCACAAACAGCAAATCAGGTCGCAGTATTATCCCGTGCTAACCCGCGCTTTACTTCAATGACCAATCAGAGTAAAACATTTCTTTCTATGGCAGTTACTAAATGGATAAATTTAGAAAAGTATCAAATGTAAAATTACTCCTTCTGAAATTACTGATTAATTTGTGTTCTACTCACGATTTATTAGTACCATAAACTGACTGCACATTTAATTACAGTAAATCACATGTATAGTTTAACTGGTACTTTGTGAATAAACAAAACAATTTTAATTTACTTCTGTTCTTCTTCACTCATACAACACTCACACTACTAATTACTACACATATAAAACTATTATAATTATGCAAATACATTAAATATTAATCAAGCATAACTTTATGACATTGTTTTGACTACAACTGCTAGCACTGACCATCAACTGCTGAACTCTGGCGCCTACTAGTAAAACTACATGCAGCTCTGTAACTCAGGTCCATGTCAGCTGGTGACATGTGTCGATGACTCACCCTATGACAATATCATCCTAACAAGTGACAGGAGCGATGTGAAGGCGCTACGCGTCAAAGTGAAGGTACATCTATTCCTGAAATACTTACATAAAGATATAGCTAAATTGTTTCACAATTGATTGTACCTTAGGTAAGCTGTTTACTCCAATATTGTCACCATTCAAGAGAAATTAGTGTACATTTGATTTAAATAGAGATTTACTTCATACTTAGTGTCTCTCTATAGCAGGAACTGGTAATGTAACTGATGTCATTCCATTTTTGTCACACATGGAACTAGAGAGTTGTGTCCAAAGGGCATGGAGACCATGATAACAAAACAAATTGGAGTAAAAGTGTTTTGAAAACCACTGGAAAGTATTGTCAGCTTGCTCAGTAATTTGCAACAGGACTTTCGAGGACTTAACCTACATTTAACTCTTATCATTCTACTAAGCAATGAAAATATTTTGAGCAAGAGATCTCCCCAGAAGATAATTCCATGTGACATGGAGTACCCAGAAGCAAAAACAGGCAGTCTTTGTGACTGTTTTGTACCTGATACAAGAGAGCATTCTGGATCCGAAAGCTGCTGAGCTAAATATGATTTCAGACTGGAATATACCCAGTGTAGTTTTCAGCCTAAGTGAATGCCCAGGAATTTGGTGCCATCATCTCCTACACATGCTCATTATTGAGTGTCACTGAGAATTCCTCACACTCTGTGACATAATCTAAATTGCATAAAATTTATCTTTCTTAGGTACGCAGAAATGGAGGTAACAGCAAACCAGTTAGACTTTGATAAATATTCTGTTACAATGCAGGTGTCACCCATTAACAGTCAGCAACAACATTTTATCCAAACATGGAAAATTTGCACTCAACACCATTCACACCTGCTGGCAGATAAGCATAAATCAGACAATAAAGGACACAGAACAGAAAGTGCATCGATAATACTACATGACTAATGTGTTTCATGACACTCAGTGCCAGTTGCATGGTACAGAACAAAAGCTTCCAGGAGCAACAAAAATTTAATTATAGACTCAATTTCAGAAAGATATTAATTTTGGAAATCAAATTCAACATAATCTGCTCATTAAGATGCAGTATCCTTGATTCTGTTTAGAATATTTTATTTATCAAATCAAGCCTTTGATCTAATTGTGTGTCTGTGCATGTGTGTTTCTAATTTTTTTCTTGCTTGCCCGCTTAATGTCAGACCATTTAACACACTGAAACTGCTTATGCTTCAAATTGCTTTGCAAATAAGTTCAAAACATGAGAGTTTGACACCATAAATGATCAGAGGTTTACTGTTTGGTTTCTAATTGCTATTAATACTTGTGCTGATTGAGGTTTTCATGTTTTATATTTTGCCTCCTTTAATAATGTTTTAGCATCTTCTTGAGATCTAATACTTTGTTTCACTTCATTTGATATAGTTGGA
Source organism: Schistocerca americana (assembly GCF_021461395.2). NCBI lineage: Eukaryota > Metazoa > Arthropoda > Insecta > Orthoptera > Acrididae > Schistocerca > Schistocerca americana. The sequence continues at coordinate 593,903,542 of NC_060124.1, read as the reverse complement.
GACAAAGGGCTATACAGTAACTGTTCATGTTTTTATCCTGCATAGATTTATGACACTTATTCATTACAGATGTACTGATTGTCATAAATATTTTTATATTTAGTTTTGTTGTGCTAATGTGATGGCACTAAATGTGTAATTCTTTGTAACTATTTATGCCGTGCAGTGTATCTAGCTGCTTTAGCGCTTACTTACCCTACATCTCACTTTTAACAGGCCAAGAACTGATCTGTTTGTTGCGCCAATAGGTCAGCAGTTACTATTACTATACATTTACATTGTATAAGCATTTATTACTGTTGTTGCATTGCATTTCTGTTGATGTAATGCTCTTTGTAAGTCATATACAATTCCATAAAATGGAGCTGCAGGATGCCACACCCTCTCTTGCAATGCCATCTGTTATCAAACATTCGTGTTATTTTCATCTAATGGTCAGCAGTGTTATTAGTCCGTGTATGTTTGTTACCTTTATACCTTGTAAGTATTACATCCAGTAGTACTTGTAACTGCTATGTCTGCTGGCTGCATACAGTTCCATGGTACATGTCATCTTAAGAATTACGATGCTATTATTGTATGCTGATCATGGTTTTCTAAACCATTTTTATTTCATGAATAGTTTATTTGATTTATTTCAACAGATGTCTGATGATAGATGTTTTGTTGCTTTGCTAACTGCATTCACTTAATGACTTTCCCTCACTGAAAAATTGAGCAATTTGCAGACTATATATAATTTTAGATATTAAAACTGAAAGACAAGCAATGCAGTAGTAAAGAGTGTGTGTTATCATATGGATATGAAACTTACAAGGGCCAACACAACGAATGTATTATAATTGTGCTTTCATGCCTTTGTGCTCTTTCATCATCCATGGATTTTATTATATACTGTAGAAAATTTGTGTTCTTAAGCAACCAAATGTGATCTTATAACTCCTTCAGTCATATTAGGTAATTGTCTTTAGATAAATACAAAGGTACAGTGAGCACAGTTTTCTATTAATAACTGTAATTATGCTCTCAGTGTAATTTGAAGTTAATATGTAGATAAACAAGCATGTGTTATTAGTCTTCTGCTTTTGAACTCTACCCATTTTTCACTCTGTATGAGTATTTAACTCTCAAATTTATTGGCTTATACATTTTGTTCTAAATTTATTTTGTGCACACTATTGTGGTTGAGTTGTGAATAGTTGTGTTCCCAGTCAATCATTATGCATATGGAATAATCACATGCAGTCTCAGTATTATCTTTAGTGCTGGTGGCCTACTGATGTTAACATTCGTCTCCCCCTTTTGTCTAAAGTAGAATAGTAATCTGACAGTTCTAATTCGGAAGCTCTCATGTTACATTCATGTGTTGTCTTCAAATTCAGCGTCATCATCCATATGCTTAAGAATCTTTAGTTATGTAATAAGAGTATTTCTGGACTCATTTATTGCAAGTCTCTTCATAATATTAGATAATTAATAAATATTGGATGTATAATTTATTACTGTATTCTTAACATGATTTCTTTATATTGCACTGTAGTAGGTTCAGTTTAATGATTGAGCCCTTTGACATTTGATGTGCTTCTTAATTGCCTTTGGGTTTGTGTGTAGTTTATGTTCATAAAGAACGTGCACTCTATATATGCAGTTCAGCCACTGTGGGGGTGGGAGTAATTTTTTTTAATTCCAAATTTACTTTCATGCATTAATATGATCTTACAACGTATTGGCAGAAATTGTTTGATGTTGCTATGCTTTGTTTGTCCTGACAGTGTATAACTAGAATGCTGCAAACTTATGTTCACTGTTTTATACATTTTTATTGTGATAGTTATCCTACATTTCTCCATGTAGGAAGAATATCTGATGATGTGATAAATATTTTATGATAAGTATGTGAAGGTAACTATGTAATCTCATTGGATATTGAATTTTGTTCTGTTGGTACAATGGCTTTTCTATAATTGCCTTTATACAGTACCGTGAGTGTGGTCAATGAAGGAAACTATTAGTAATAAATAAGGATTAGAAGGCAGTATTGTCACAGATTTTTGCAAGCCAATACCATCGCACAGATTCCCAGTGTATCTCAGTAATGTCTGTGTGTAAAAATAAAATGTTACTGCTCATAGATGGAGATAAAAGTAATTTTGTCTACCCTTTGGTCCCTCACAAACACCACAGAAGAGTACTTCTCATCATAGACTTCACTTATTTCTAATCTGTCCAAACTTACCTGTCCTACTTGAGAAAGGAACTACTAATTACAGAATCCATGATTTTGTTAATTGTATTTTCCCTTCATTACCATTAATGTGCTTACATGAACTTCTGTGTCTCTTCATATTGTTAAAGTCTGTCATTGTATTGATTAAACAGTGTATATAACACTTGATAACTTTTCATGTTCACTCTTTGAAAACTCTGTATGAACACATTTGCAATATATTAAAGTAGTTCTTAAAAATGGAATTTGTTATGTGCTTGAAGTATTCCTATTGATCAAACAAGATGGATGAATGGGAATGGAAGGACGAGCACGATGACAGACAACCGAACAAGACCCCAAGTACAACAACAAAGTATTAAACAATGGGGTAACAAGAGATAACCTCATGAAATCAAAACAACGCCCACTCATAAATGGGAAGAAGCACATGCAATGTAGACACGATGTCTGTAAGCAAAATATCAACCGATTCAATGCGAATACCAGACTGCCTCACTGAGTGAGAGGCTGCCAACTAAATACATCACAGGGTATGCCACTATTGGTCACTGGGACAATGTGCTCTACAGTGGAGCCCTCACATTAGACTCAGGGCCATGAGTGCGTGCTGCCACGGCTTATGCCACGACTACTGCAGAGACCTCCAGTGGTCATTGAGTTCCATGCGGTCTGGCACGGATTCGAAACCCGCGGCACTTGGTACCCGATCCCTCCCCGCTGAAACTTGTGCATAGAGGCGAAAATGCCCTGGACTTACCACAGTGGTCGGCAGATGGGAGAAAACCCAGGCTCGTAAACTGTCATTGTCGGGGAGGAAGGGACGTCCGAGGTGTCCACGATGGCCAACACAGAGGCCACGGCGTCAGAGGGAGCCTCCAGTCCACTGGGGGGGGGGGGGGGGTGGGGAGGGCTGGTGGCTGGCTCGCGGGGAGGCAGCAACTGGTTCTGACTCGAGGACCATCTCTGTACCCAAAGGAGGGAGTGTAGGTGGATACAGCAGCAGGAGTCCCACAGGGGTACAAGGGCTGGTTACGATAGCGGCACTCGCACCCTTTCGATAACTTCACTAATGTCACATGCTGCCCATGGGCCACAATGACAGTGGCGGGCATCCAACCCACCTCGTTCCTGTACACGCGAGCCCACATGGCCGCGCAAGAGGCATAATGCTGGGAGGGCCAGTAGCAGGGGTGGGAGGGTGAAGGTATCAGCAAATAGAGCAGGGTCCATGGCTGTCACCCAATGGAGAAGCTCTGCCGGACTGTGTCAACTGGTTGGTGCGATATGTGCTCTAGAACAGGGTGAGGGCTGACGTGGTTGGCATTGTTTCAACTGTCTTTGTTATCTGTTGTTTAAATGTGTGGACAGGCCTCTCCACTGTATGATTGGAGGAAAGGTGGGTTATGGATATGTTTGATACTGTTGGCCTGACAGAAGTCTTGGTAGGAGAATGCCATGAATTGGGAGCCATTATCGGAGACCAATGTGTGAGGCAGGCCCTCAATGGTGAGAAACTGAGCCAGAGCTGTGACTGTGTCCCCTGTGTTGGTGGATGCCATGCGGACAACATATGGGTAGTTGGAGTAGGCACCAAAGATAAGTAACCACATGGACACCAAAACCGCGCCTGGAAAATTAAGTTGGATGCGATCCCAGGACCAGTGAGGCAAACGCCAGGGTGTGAATTCTTGTACCACGCGCCGTGGAATTTGAATCCGTGCCAGATGTTACGGACGTGAAACACCCATAGAGGTCTCTGCACTATCGTGCCGTAAGCTGTGGCGGTGCGCGCCTCCTGGCCCACCTTTAGTGTGGGGGCGCCACAGTGGGACACGTGGTCCCAGCAGCCAGTAGCGGCAGCCCCGATAGCATACTTAAGCGCCGGCCTCTTGCTCAGCCAGTCAGTCTAATGTTGCTTACGTCAGTTTACACCTCGCTTACCACTAGACTGCTTACTTCCTGGTTTGTGTACGAGTGGACGTGTTTGTTTCCTTGTGACACTGTTGTTCGGTCTTGTTGTATTTGTTCTGTCCGTTGTTTGTCATGTCTGTCCTCTTCCGTTGTGTTGTTGTTTGAGGGTCTCTATGTGGGTCCCGTCACGCCTTCCGTCATTGCTACCCCACGACCGTCCTTGTCGCAGTTATGTCATGAATCACTGAGGGGGGCTTGCCTGTTGGTGCGGAGACACAGTGTACCTGCAGACCAGGCGGTCAATACCGCCATTGATGGTGGGCCAATACATGTGCCGGCGAGCCAAAACTTTCGTGTGGCGCAGTGCCCGCGGTGTAACAAGGAGGACATCATCAACCATGGAGAGGCTGTTCGACAGGTGGCGCCAGGGACTGATGTCAGTCTCCATCCAACGAGTAGTACAGGAAGACCAACCATGGATCATGTAGTGGAGAACCTGCCGCAAGATAGGGTCTTGGTGTGTAGCCGTGGCAATGTGAGCAGCCATAGGAGGCAGGGAATCCAGCGCATCCCGGCCGTCAGAATCGATGTGAAAGCAGAGGCCCTCCTGTTGGTCGAACGCAGAATTGGGGGCTGCTGGGAGGCGTGACAAAGCATCTGCGTTAGCATGGTGGGCAGTGGGCTTATGCCGGATGGTGTATGTGTAATTCCATAAAAATAAAGCCCAGTTCTGGACACAATGAGCCACCCACTCTGGGAGGTGAGAGTAGGGTCCGAAAAGCATAACTAAAGGTTTATGGTCTGTAAGGAGGGTGAACTTTCTCCCAAAACATAGATGTGAAATTTTGGATGGTAAACACAATTGCCAGGGCCTGATTTTCAATCTGGGAGTATTTCTGTTGTGCTGGGTTTAACGTCTTAGAATACCAGTGGCTCAGAAGAGCCTATCGCTTACGCATCTAATGTACGAGGACGGTCCCAATGCCGTATGCTGATGCTTCAGCTGCCACAACCAAGGGGCCATCTGGAGAGAAGGGAGTAAGGCAAAGGGTGGACTACAGCATCATCTTTAAACAGAGAAAAGTGTGGTCACAGGCAGGAGTCCAATCAAAAGTCATCCCTTTGCGGTGCAAGTGATTGAGTGGTTGGGCAACGGAGGCAGCTTGGGGTAAGAATTTTAAGTTGTAAGTAACCTTGCCCAAAAACGCCTGGAGTGCAGATAAGTCCTTAGGACAAGGAAGGGCCTCAATGGCTGCGATGTTGTGATCCAAAGGACGAATGCCATCTTTACTAAGCCAGTGGCCTAAGTATTCCACTTCCGGGTGAAGAAAACGACACTTATCCAACTGACAGCAAAAACCTGCAGACTGCAGAGCATGGAATAATGCACTGAGGTTGTGAAAATGTTCCAGACAGGAATTCCAGGTGACCAAGATGTCATCCAGATAATACACGCAGGCTGGGATAGGCTGTGTAAGCTGCTCCAGGAACCCTGGAAAATAGGAGGCACCAAATTGACACCAAATGGAAGGCACTTGTACTTGTAGAATCCAAAAGGTGTATTAATAACCATGATATTCTGGAATTTGGAATCCAAGGTTAACTGGTGGTATGCCTCAGCCAGGTCGATCTTAGAAAAGTACTAACCCCCACAAGCTTGGCGGGAAAAGGGGTAAGTGTCTACTAAAGACTGAGCTTTGATAGTAGTGCCTAAGACCCCACACAGCCAAAGGGACCCATTGGGTTTCCGTACGACGACCTATGGTGTTGCCCAGGCTCTATATGTACCAGCTCCAGGCTGCTGGCGTTCTGGAGACAATCAAGTTCCTGCTTCACTGCCAGCCATAAGGCCACCGGATGGGGGCAGGCTCACAAAAAGTGAGGCTGTGCATCCGGCCAAAGTGTGATGTGCACCTGAAAACTGACATCCTCAGTAAAAGGCAGAGCTTGAGGAATAGCTTCTGTGTTGATGGGTCCTCCAGCTGGATGACCGATTGCAGAGCATGTGCTGTATCCTGAGGCCCAGTAGGGGCAGGATGGGAGCAAGTCAAACTACTACAACAAACAGATTGGATGTGGCCCTTTTTCTCAAACACTGTGCACATTTTCCAGCGGTGGGGGCAATCAGATAGAGAGTGTGTGGTAAAGCACTGTGGGCAAGATGGAAGTGGACTGCGCGACCAGTGATGAGTGGCGACTGGAGGCTCTGATGCAATAGAGATGTCAGACATAGAGTAATCCTGATGGTGCTGGTCTCTGTTGGCTACGCCACATCTACGTCACGGGGGTGGAACCCGCAGAGACACATCAATCGCTGCCACTTACGGCTGTGCCGTGAGATGCTCGTTGGCCGCCTGAGCAATTTCAAATGAGTGGGCAATGCGGAGAATCTGTTCCAATGAGGGATTATCGAGTTTCAATGCTGCAGTGCAGACTTTAGGATCAGGAGCCAACTGAACACCCACATTCTGGATGAGGAAATCAGCATACAAAGCCTTACACTGATGGTTGGTGCACGTAAAATTGCAGTGACACCTGACACCCTGCAAGTCCGTGATACAGGAACAATATGATTAAGCAGGCTGTTTCTGGTACTGGTGGAACTCCAGCAGAGAGGCGACCACATGGTAGTGCTGAGAATAATAGTTTGTCAGCAAAAGGCATATCTCCTGGAAAGAGAGAGCCACAGGATCAGACAAGTGTGGCAACTTGCGGAGAAGAAAAAATGTGTCTGGGGAGACCCACGACAAAAACAACGACCGCCGCAAGTGGTCATCCGTGACCTGAAAAGCTGTGAAATATTTTTCAGACGATTTAAGTATGTTTTCCAGTCTTTTTCAGCATCATTAAGTGGTGGGAACGAGAGCAGATATGGGAAAGCATCGGACACCCGACGACTCGGAAGCTGTTGTGGAAATGCATCCCAGACACTGACTTTATCTGATAGTAACCATTTGAACTTTTGTAAGATGTCTAACTGGAGCTGCTGCTGCTGCTGCATGAGCTCTTGTTGCCTGAGTTGCTGCTGTTGTTCCAGAAGGCAGACCAATGTAGCCTCCATGCTAACAACTACTACCATTTACCTCGTTACCACAATGTTGAAACCACGACAGGAACGGTTGCAGGGTTGCCACTAATGAAAATGTTGTGGGACCGAACAGGATGGGCTTGTGAATCATTCTCCACGTTCACTGAATTGTCCTGCTTATAGGAAGGAAAAGAAGATACAGGAGTATTAGTTCCTTGATCGTCTAACCGATATTGAGGCTCATAAGAAGTATACACATCTTCATCCTTTGTCAATGACCCCTAGCTATGCTTTAGTTACATCTTCACCCCTTTCCTCCCCCTTCCTTACCCCAGTCCCAAACCCCTCTTCCCCTCTCCCTGCAGTTCCCCCACCCTCCCCTCCTGGCGCCACTCCCACTCCCTAGCCGGAGAAGTGTCCCACTTCTTCGGTGTTTGTCGGTCAAGGGCACCCTCCTGGGACCCCCTTCCTGGTACCTTCCAGGCCAAAGGTCTGCTGCCAGACTATGACCATGAGAACCACAATCTGTGGGAACCCCCAGGTCACTCACTCTCTTTCTGTCCCAGAGCTTGCTGTAGCCGGCTCCCTTTCGCAGCACAGCCCTCCTCGATCTCAAACAGAAAAGAAGAAGAAAATAGGTCCTGGGGCAAGGAGCCTCTGGTGTTACCAGAGATCCCATCCCCACCTTCGCAACCTGACTCTGACCTACTGTTCATGGATGTTGCCCCCTCCTTGTCGGTGACAGATGGTGACCCGGTGTCATGACTGGCTTTAGCCTGTTCCATTGGATAACCACAGAATGATGGTTCAAATGGGGGTGAATTGTGATGGATATTACCACCACCTTCCGGAGTTGAAATCCCTTATTTCGTTTTACTCTGCAGCTTCTGTGTTTCTACAGGAATCTCATTTTACTGATGATCACTCGCCGGCCCTCCACGGGTTCCATGCTTTCTGTCGAAATCAGGTTGCCCCCCTGCAGGCCTGTGATGGGGTTTGTACATTAGTTTGTATGGACGTTGCTAGCACGTGGATTCCTCTTCAAACTTCATTGGAAGCAGTTGCTGGACTCTGCGGCCACAATTTGCAATCTTTATCTCTCTTCTTATAGAGCTCTTACACTTGCTGCCTTAACTGCCCTTCTTCAGCAGCTTCCTCCTTCTGTCCCCGTTCTCGGGGATTTTAATGCTCATCATCCCTTGTGGAGCAGTGCATTTCCATCTAGTCGGGGTCTTCTTGTAGACCGGTTCCTTGCAGACCACGACCTGTGCCTTCTTAATGATGGCTCCCCTACTCATTTCAGTGCCGGTCATGGTACTTTTTGCGCCATTGATCTTCCCCTTTCTTCTCACTCCCTTCTCCCTTCATTACACTGGTTGCCATACAGCAACCTTTGCAATAGCGACAATTTCCTGTTGATCCTCTTGCTTCCTTCCCGTTCCTTGATGGACAGGTTACCTCGTTGGTCTTACCAATGCGGCAGTTGGCATCTATATACTGCACAGGTAGTTTTTTCTCCCTCTCTGTCGGGTTGTATTGATGACGTCCTACGTGACGTGTCTGATGCGAATGTTCACGCTGCTAGCCTTGCCATCCCATGCTAATCTGGACCATTTCACTGCTGGCATGTCCCGTGGTGTTGTACAACCATTGCCATTGCCATCCGTGATTGCTGTCAAGCTTTGCAACACCTTAAGAGGCACCCATCCACTGCCAATCTTATTACCTTTAAATGCCTCCACACCAAAGCCCATTACTTAATCAAATGGAGCAAACGGGTGTGTTGGGAATGCTTTGTTTCTTCCCTCTGTTCTACTGTCCCACTGCCATGGGTCCATGCACCGTATGGTGGATTGCATAGTATGTATGTAGATGTAGATGGGGTTTCACTTTGCTCTCTCCAAGGTTGCCATCGGAAGTCTTCTCTCCCAGTCCTTGCCCTCCCGGATGGCCTTTGCACGGACCTCTTGATTCTTGCGGAAAGTCTTGTGATCCATTTTATAACTGCGTCAGCATCAACCTCCTTCACTAGAAACAGCGGGCTAAAGCATCCACCCTACATTTTACCCCTTGTCTGTTAGAATCTTACAATGAACCTTTTACTGAATGGGAACTTCTTTCCACATTTTCTTCTACTCATCATATGGCCCCTGGCCCAGACTCCATTCATAACCAATTGCTTCAACATCTCAGTGCTCCAAAATGACAACATATTCTCTGGGTGCTTAACTGTATATGGCTCCAGGGTGACTTCAGTTCTGAATGGAGGGATATCATCGTGGTTCCCGTCGTTAAGCCTGGTAAGAACCCCCTGTTTGCCGAAAGCTTTTGACCAATTAGTCTGACAAATGTTGTTTGCAAGTTAGTTGAATGGATTGTAGCCTGTCGGCTCAATTGGGTCCTTGCATCTTGGACAACTATTGTCCCCTTACTAGTGTGGCTTCTGAGAGAGACAGTCTCCAATCTATCATTTACTTCACTTGGAATCCGCAGTTCATCAGACTTTTTCCCAGCACTGCCATTTTGTTGCAGTATTTTTCGACATTTGCAAGCCCTATGATATGGCTTGGCACCATCATATCTTTCTTACACTTCATGAGCACTGTCGTTGGGGCCCACTCCCGATATTTATCTGCCAGTTCCTGTTCCATCAGTCGTTCATGGTTCAAGTTGGTACTGCTTTTAGTTCTCCATGGCCCCAGGAGAATGGCATCCCACAGGGTTCTGTATTGAGTGAACTTCTTTTCCTCATTGCTATAGATGGACTTGTGGCCTCCATTGGTCACCCTGGCTCTGTATGTGGATGATTTCTGCATTTGGGTTAGTTCCTCTTAGATGGCCTCTGCAGAGTGGCAGCTCCAGGTTGCTATATATTGAAACTCATGTGAGAGGGTCCATGCAGGGCACAATTGTCTCCTTTAAAATTGCGGTTGGTCCACTCTGTCACCATACTGCGGTCCACACCCATGTGGAGCTCTACCTTGATGCACAATGATTACCTGTGGTCCCACAGTTTCGTTTCCTGGGTCTTATTTTTGACAAGAAGCTCACTTTCTGCCTCGTATCAGACTTGTGAAGATAGGATGTTTCTGTAAACTCCATGTCCTTCACTTTCGTGCCCACACCTCTTGAGGTGCGAATCATTCCACTCTTCTCTGCCTTTATCAGGATTTAGTGCTGTCTTGCTTGGACTATGATTGTCCAGTTTATGATTTGGCTGCTCCTTCCACAATGCACCTCCTGGATCTGGTCCACCATCGTGGTATCCGTTTGGCCCCCCAGTGCCTTTCCTATGAGCCGTGTTGATAGTCTCCTGATTGAAGCTTTCTGTCAGTGGTCCCAGCTTCTGGTCTCTTACTCAATCGTTGTCCATTCCTCTCTCACTCATCCTTCCTATTCTATCCTGTTCCTATACCAAGGATGTCACCCACCTGATTCCCGCCCTTGGGCGGGTTTACCCATTGGGCTCTGCCTTGTGTATCTTCGCCATGATTTTCAGCTTCCTTCTTTGTCCTGTCTGTCATGTTCCCTCCCCAACATCCCCACTTGGTTAGTTCCTTGGCCCTGTATTCGGATGGATCTCCACTGGGGTCTGAAAGATTCTGTTCCCCCAGTGATGTTCCATTGTTTTTCCACCGACTTTTATGGGAGATTCAGGATGCTGTTGTTTTTACACTAATAGCTCTAAATCTGCTGATCATGTGGGATATGCCTTCACGTCCTCTGTAGGCATGGAAAATCATCTCCTGCCAACTGCATGTGGGGTGTTTACTGCAGAATTGATGGCAGTTTCCCAGGCCCTTACCTCTATTAAACAGTCCCAACCCAACAGCGTTTTGTTATGTACAGACTCAATGAGTGGCCTTCAGGCTATTGTCCTGTGTTTTTCCTGCCATCCCTTGGTCTCGGCCATCCATGACCGTCTCGCTGATCTTCATCATGCTGATTCTTCTGTTGACTTCCTTTGGGCTCCTTGCCATGTGGGTAACCCTTGCTGATGGTTTGGCTGGGTGAGCAGTCACTTCTCTGTAACTTTTCATGTGGCATATTTAGAGCTTCACATCAAATCCCACTTGGCACAATCATGGGCCAACTCTTGGGAGGCTAATAAACTTCGTATGCTTAAGGTGACACCTGTCCCATGGCGTTCCTCCTTCTGCCTCTCCCAAAAGGACTCGACCACCCCATGTTGACTCCACATCAGCCATACCAGGCTGACTGGTTTTCTTTTGCATAATGAGCCACCCCCATTATGTCATTGTGGAGCCTTCCAGTCAGTAGCCCACATTTTGGTGGAATGCCCCCTTCTTTTGGCTTGCATACTAAGTACAGATTCCCCGCACTTTACCTTTAATATTGGCAGCTGATTCCCATATGGTTGAACTGGTTCTCTGTTTCCTCTGTGAAAGTGGTTTTTATTTTCAGTTTTAAGGTTTTTAATCTCCCTCTGGAGTAGGGGAACTGCAGTGAGGGTTGGGGTGTCTCCCACTGTAGGCTGTGTTTTGGAGATTCCTGATTCCCCTCCCTGGCCAAGATCCTCTTTTCTCTCCCTTTTACTTTTTCTTTATCGCTTTTTAGGTTTGGTTAGTCTCCTTTCACAATATGCACATTTACATTCTAGTGGTTGAACGCTTTTGAATAGCAGGTGATTTTGCCTGTACTGCATCAGAGGTGGGATATTTCCTGCCTCTAGCATAGCCTTGATGTTGCCCACTTGCTGACTTCCCTCCTTTTGTTTTCACCATTGACAACACGACTGCACTTTTATGTTTTTTTGGTCTTTTACCTTTTATCATTATGACTCTTCTTAGATGTGAATCCATCTGAATGGATCACCTTTGAAACAAGGGGCTGATGACCTTGCTGTTTGAGCCCTTCAACACCAATCAAACAACCAACCAACTTTCTCTATACATGTTAAATGTAAAATGCTGAATAGTGCCATAATTTCATGCCTATCTGTAACTTTACAATCTGTGGTACATTTGTAGTTTGTTCTAAGGTTGTCAGCATATTTGTTAGTATGGGATACTATCATACCTGTAATATTAGTGTCAAAAAGCATGAAAAACACACAAATTTCATAGAGATATCTTTTTAATAGCTTGTGAGACCCCGATTTCCACTACTTGTATTGTGAAGTGGACCTTATACTCTCCACTACTGTGGCCAATGTAATAAGCAGAGATCCAAAGTTGTGGCGATCTGCTGGAGCAATGCTGTTGTATCACCTAACTCAAATATTGTAATTTTTTCACCAAAATAGAGATCAGTCAGTCCACCAATGAAATCAAAGTGACATAGCAGATTTTACAGGTCTATGTATGCAGATAATGAGCTCAGGTAACTCCGCATAAACTCACATTGTATGGAAGTTTCTGGATTGAACTATGTCATTTGGATGTGCAAAAAGTGGATATAAATTTGCCCTTAGTTGTTTCATTGCCATATTTCCATACTGATGTGTTCCTGGCAGCATTAAGTGAAGGATTCTCATAAGCAGCATTGACCAAATTATCTGAATAGGCTGGAAGGTGAAGCTTAAGATTGTAATGAAATCTGTTGTCCATAGCATTTGTGAGTGTCAGCTGATCAAATGATGGAGCAGAGTAATAAATGAACAGGAAATAGGTTGGCAATGTTGAGGTATCAAATAAGATCATAGGGTGACCTCACCAGTCTGGAGAAACAGTGTAAAGACACAACCTTTTTTCCTTACACCAAATAGTGTAATTGTTATAAAAATTACACAATTCCCACATGCAAAAACAAAAAACAAGCTATCTTGATTTAGTTTACAATTTAATATGTAACTGAGGTATATACACTACTGGCCATTAAAATTGCTACACCACAAAGATGACGTGCTGCAAACGTGAAATTTAACCGACAGGAAGAAGATGCTGTGATATGCAAATGATTAGCTTTTCAGAGCATTCACACAAGGTTGGCGCCAGTGGCAACACCTACAACGTGCTGACATGAAGAAAGTTTCCAACCGATTTCTCATATACAAACAGCAGTTGACTGGCACTGCCTGGTGAAACGTTGCTGTGATGCCTCATATAAGGAGGAGAAATGTGTACCATCACATTTCTGACTTTGATAAAGCCTATCGTGTTTGTGGTTTATTATATCGCGACATTGCTGCTTGCGTTGGTCGAGATCCAATGGCTGTTAGCACAATATGGAATCAAAGGGTTCAGGAGGGTAATACGGAATGCCGTGTCAGATCCCAACAGCCTCGTATCACTAGCAGTCGAGATGACAGGCATCTTATCTGCATGTCTGTAATAGATCGTGCAGTCACGTCTTGATCCCTGAGTCAACAGATGGGCACATTTGCAAGACAACGACCATCTGCACGAACTGTTCGATGATGATTGCAGCAGCATGGACTATCAGCTCAGAGACCTTCACTGCAGTTACCCTTGACGCTGCATCACAGACAGGATTGCCTGTGATGGTGTACTCAATGACAAACCTGGGTACACGAATGGAAAAATGTCATTTTTTTGGATGAATCCAGGTTCCGTTTACAGCATCGTGATGGTCGCATCCATGTTTGGCGACATCGCAGTGAATGCACATTGGAAGCGTGTATCCATCATTGCCTTACTGGTGTATCACCCGGCATGATGGTATGGGTTGCTATTGGTCACACGTCTCGATCTCCTCTTGTTTGCATTGACGGCACTTTGAACAGTGGATGTTACATTTCAGATGTGTTATGACCCATGGCTCTACCTTTCATTTGATCCCTGCTAAACCCTACATTTCAGCAGGATAATGCATGACCGCATGAAGAAAGAATGGGCCTTTCTGGATACAGAAAATGTTCAACTGCTGCCCTGGCCAACACATTCTCCGGATCTCTCACCAATTGAAAACGTCTGGTCAATGGTGGCCAAGCAACTGGCTTGTCACAATATGCCAGTCACTACTCTTGATGAACTGTGGTATTGTATTGAAGCTGCATGGGCAGCTGCACCTGTACATGCTATCCAATCTCTGTCTGACTCAATGCCCAGGCATATCAAGTCCATTATTATGGTCAGAGGTGGTTGTTCTGGGTACTGATTTCTCAAGATCTATGCACCCAAATTGCATGAAAATATAATCACGTCACTTCTAGTATAATATATTTGCCTAATGAATACCTGTTTATCATCTGCATTTCTTCTTGGTGTAGCAATTTTAGTAGACAGTAGTGTACTTTTAAGGGTTTTGAATACCAATGAAAAGTTTTGTTGACATAATGAAACATTTTTGAAAATGCAACACTTTGTCATTACCAACCACCATAGTTTGTTGTCATAACATCAGATAGAGGGAAGACATGTGATATAGGTCAGTCTGCACTTCCCAAGTGATTGGAAGCAAATGCAGAACGACAAACTTTGAGTGACAGTAGGTTGTTTGCTTTGATCAGCACCAACAGTCACAGGGCACATATGAGGGTCACAAATTTTAGGATTCTAAAGGCTACTAGCTACAGGAAATTCTAGGAATTCTTGGGTCTGAATAACACAATTTGCATTCAGACTTATTACTAAACCGAATAGTAATTGTATACATTATAAAAAGCAAAGGCTGCAACTGGCTGCACAACAGCAGTAGGTGTTCCTGCCCACAGGGTTAGAGTGAATGGCTGAATCACACTTGCAGCATTGTAAAGTGTGAACTTCGGGGCACTACTCCAAGTGAGAAAATAGATTTGTTGGAGCTTATCTGAAGATTTTGGTAGGGAGCACACAGCATGTTATCTCACAAGGGAAACTCCCCATCGCACCCCCCTCTGATTTAGTTATAAGTCGGCACAGTGGATAGGCCTTGAAAAACTGAACACAGATCAATCGAGAAAACAGGAAGAAGTTGTGTGGAACTATGAAAAAACTAAGCAAAATATACAAACTGAGTAGTCCATGTGCAAGATAGGCAACATCAAGGACAGTGTGAGGCAAGGGGGCCGTGGTCCCGTGGTTAGCGTGAGCAACTGTGGAACGAGAGGTTCTTGATTCAAATCTTCCCTAGAGTGAAAAATTTACTTTCTTTATTTTTGCAAAGTTATGATCTGTCCGTTCGTTCATTGACGTCTCTGTTCAGTGTAATAAGTTTAGTGTCTGTGTTTTGCGACCACACCGCAAAACCGTGCAGTTAGTAGCCGAAAGGACGTGCCTGTCCAATGGAAACCAAAAACATTTGATTGCAAGGTCATTGGTCAACCGATTCCTCCACAGGAAAACACGTCTGATATATTCTATACGACGCTGGTGACGGCATGTGCGTCACATGACAGGAATATGTTGTCGACCCACCTAGCTTGTACACTTGGTGAATGGGTAAAAATATTCTTCTACCTTGCCCAATTCAGGTTTTCTTGTGAATGTGATAATCACTCCGAAGAAAGTGATGAAAACATAAGAGTTCGTCACATAAACTGCAACAAATGAATGCAACAGTTTCACAGTTGCACAGTTTTGTCTGTGCTCTGTCAAAACATATGTTTTTAACGTTTTCAAAATTTTCCATGTGTAGACCGTCAAATCCTGCATATGTCCAAGCAAAACTGAACATGTCCTGGAATTTTGGAGAGCAGAGTTGATTATATGTGAGTACCTGAACTTCGATAATTGTCTGAAAATAAAAAATTAAAATTTTCTCCCGAGGGCAGACTTGAACCGAGGACCTATCGTTCCGCAGCTGCACACGCTAACCACGGGACCACGGCACTCTCGAGCTTACGCCTACCTGGTTGTTACCTATCTTACACATGGACTACTCAGTTTGTATATTTTGCCCATTTTCTCATAGTTCCACACAACTTCTTCCTGTTTTCTCGATTGATCTGTGTTCAGTTTTTTAAGGCCTATCCACTGTACCAACTTATAACTAATTCTGAGGGGGGTGCGATGGGGAGGTTCCCTTGTCAGATGGAGAGTCATCATCAGATGCAGATGTAACGTTGGGTGTGCCCCCAGGAAAGTGAGTTGTGACTCCTGCTTTTCATGTTGTATATTAATGACATTTTGCAGATGATGCTGTTACCTATAATGAAATACTATGTGGGAGAAGCTCCATAAATATTGAGTCAGATGTTTCTAAGATTGCAAAATGGTGCAGAGACTTACTACTTACTCTTAATGTTCAGAAAAGTAAAATCTTTCAATTCACAAAATGAAAAAACTGAATGTCTTATGACTATGAGTCACTGGGAACTGAATGAGAACGCAGGTTCAGTCATGAGTAAAGCAACTGGTAGACTTGACTTTATTGGTAGAATATTGGAGAAGTGCAATCAGTTTACAAAAAAGATGGCTTAAAAATCACTCATGCGACCCGTCCTAGAATATTGCTCAAGTGTGTGGACCCATGCCAGATAGGACTAAAAGGGAATATTCAACATATACAGAGAAGGGCAGGGCAAATGGTCACCAATTTATTTAATCTGTGGTAGAGTTTTGCAGAGATACTGAAGGAAATGAACTGGAAAATTCTTGAAGATAGATGTAAACTATCCTGGGAAAGTCTGTTAACAGTATTTCAAGAGCCGGCTTTAAATGATTACTCCAGGGATATATACATATCACACACATAGGGATTGTGAGAATAAAATTAGAATAATTATTGCATGCACAGAGGCATTCAATCAATTATTTTTTCCATGCTCCATAAATGGATGGCTCAGGAAGAAACAGTAATAAATACAGTGAAACCTCTATATAAAGTAGTACAGATTAAAAAAGAATTAGTTACAAAAAATTACTTTAATAATTAAATTATGAAATGGAACTTAAATTTGAACAAAAATCTACGAACCTATGCAATCTGAAAATCACATACCTATGATTTTTTAAAATATTCAAACAAGCATGTTAGTTTTCTATTTCTCCTTGTTTGTATGGCAATCATTTATTGCTCGTTTTGTCCTCAAGTCTATGGGCCTTAGTATATGAGGGCACAGGGTCATCTACCTCGTCAATGTGACTTTCACTACCACTATCATTCTCCAAGCTTCTCTCTGCAGTCAGATCCTCAATACTTTGTACTCCTGTGGTTGCCACGTTGTCATCCACAGCCACAAAGTCCTCAAAAGTGACAGAATCACTGCCTATTAATTCCTGAAACTCTTTCAAATCACTTGCAACATCTTCCACAGGAGCTGCCACCTCATTCTCACAGAATCCGCTTTTGTGAAACAGGTTTTAATAGTTTCAGCACTGACTTCCCTCCACGAGTACCTAATTAAATTCATTGCCTGTAAAATATTCAGCTTCAGTTGTGAGCTCTGCTGGCTTCCCAGTTTTCTTTGGTCCCTCAAATTCAAGGCCTTTTTTTACAAGGGCTGTCCTATATTTAACTTTAAGGGTGTGTACTATTCCCAAGTCCAAAGGTTGCAGGTGGCTGGTGCAGCTGGGTGGCAGGAAAATTACTTTCACATTTCTCAGAAAGGTTACGTCTGGTGGACGTGCCGCACATCTATCCACAAACAGCAGCACTTTTCTTGCAGCACTCCCCTTTTTGGCATCAAATTCTCTGAGAAAATGTAAAAATATATCACTCATCATCCATGCCTTGGCATTGTTTGTATATTTGCACGGAAACATTTTTGAAGCACCTCGGATTTTTTGGCGTCCCGATAACCAAAGTTTTCAGTTTTTCACTGCCATCGGCATTTGTACACAACAAAATGATAAGACCTTTTTTGCTCTTCTTACCACCATGGCAATTTTCCCCATGAAAAGTAAATGTCTTATCCAGCGTTAAATTGAAAAACATGCTGGTTTCGTCAGTGTTATAAATGTCATGCAGTTTGTAGCCATGTATCAGATTAGGGAGAGTCTGCATCCACTGAGTTACAGTTGGTTCATCCACACTTTTACTTTCTCCACATTCCACCTTGTATACAACACCATGATGCTGTCAAAATTTATGAAGCCATCCATTGGACGCCTTAAAATTTTCCATTCCTATCTGCAGTGATATTTGAAGCACTTTCTCCTTCAGAATAGTTGTGTTTATAGGAATGTTTGCAGCGCGTGCTTGCTGAAACCAAGTTAATAAAACTTCCTCCATTTCATCGTAAGTCGATGTTTTCACACGCATACATTTCGAATTTCCACAATTCTCAAATCCTTCCATTATCAACGATCTGTTTTCATAGTAGTGTTGAGGGGACCAGTTCAAATTGCTTTGCTAGCTCCACGTGACTCACACCAGGAGATGCCTCCACTTTTTTAATAACAGATAACTTCTCTTCCAGAGAAATGTTCTTCCACTTTTCACTCATGTCCACTAATGAAAGCTATCGAAGACACACTCTCACTAGACACACAAACTGTTTGCTGCTCTGCTCACAAAACACGCTATGAATATGAAGCACTGACTGAAATGGCACCAAAAAGATCGCAGGCAGAGTGTGCGTCACATGTCGTGTCACCGGGTTCTGCCACTGACATATGAAACACACTGAGCGCGGGCTTTCTGAGCCGGTGCAAATTGTCAATCCACAGAACGGAAAACTATGTGTCTACATCACTTAAACATTATAAAGAGATAAATAATTAACCAGGGTTACAAAAATATGAGCATTACATGGAGGAAATTGTAATATAGAGGAAACTCAGTAAAGAGGAAAATTTAACATTGTTTATATGGGCTTTTAGCCGGGACCGAAAAAAACGGATGTAATATAGAGGAAAACATTATATGGAGGAACGTTATAAAGAGGTTTCACTGTAATAGAATGGGACATACCCTATGCCGTGCACCTCACAGTGATTTGCAGAGTACAGATTTAGCTGTAGATGTAGATGTAGCAGTAGAAGCTGGCTGTGAGCAACAAGAAGTTCACTGCCCAATGGTCTGATTGATCACTTGCCCTGAATAAAAAGAACCGGGGTTTTAAGGGATTGTGGCAGCACAGTATTTCTCCGTATCTGTAGTTGGCCCACCAATCCACCAACACCACATGCATTGTCTGTTGTGGCTTTGCAATTCCCTGGTGTCTCTGGCTAACAAGTTTAAATCCTTTCTCTTCTCCTACTCTGTAGGTTGTGATGTTTCTGGGCATTACATTGACCCCAAGTTCCATAGGAACAGCATTCAGCTGGAAGCTGAACGTCACTACACTTCCTGTTACAACTAACAACAACCATCTTCTATGTCACTTGGCATTGTCCTGAGGCACCTCGTGAGTGGGGTGTGATGTCACAGCACTGTTACCAATTTCTCATCTCATTCTAACCTGTGTAAACACACTAAATTGCTGTTAGCATAGGCAGCAAGCTTCATACTTGCCCATAATTTTTTTTTGTATGTTTGTGTTTGTGGGCAGGTAAGAGTGTGTGTTTGCGTGTGTGCGTGTGTGCGTGTGTGCGTGTGTGCGTGTGTGCGTGTGTGTGTGTGTGTGTGTGTGTGTGCGTGTGTGCATGTGTGCGTGTGTGCGGCCAGCCATCTTCTAAAGTGACACCATTCAGCAGCTTCTAGGCAGTGGATGCAGTTGCTGAGAGTTTCTGCAATGGAGTAATTTTTTATAATATTCTCTTGATTGTAACAATGACTCCAAATCTGTTGCATAGAGGTGAACCTTTATCTTTCGGGACTCTGCTGAAGTCATTAATGACACATCTGATGTACTGAACTACAGAGTAACCCTTAGTGTCTTTGCATAGAATGTACTTCAAGGACTGAACTATTCATCACGGAAATAGGCATGATGTCATCTATACATCCTGCCATTATCATGCATTTAGACTAAAGTTATACCTCAGTAATGCAGTTTCTTATTGTTAGGCCACTCATTTGATCAGTTATGAAGAATGTGGTACAGAAACTTTGTAACTTCAGTCCGTTACATAGCATAATACCTCCACCTTTGAAATGGCTCTGCGACAATGTTAACAGATGTGATGTTCTAGAAGAAACCTCTGCTCTTGGTTAATAAAATGTTGTATTTGTACCAACACAAAATATGGGTGTAAAAAATACCCAGGTTTATGTTACAGCTACAAAAATTGATGCACCCTCTTTGACAGCCTTGATGAATGTCAGAAAAAAACTACTAGCCATAACTGTATAGTAATGGTAATAACCTGTGTTTCCTTATACAATGTGTGAATTGTGGTGATGTGAACACTGGGGTGGGGTAATTCAGTGCTTGTGATGTTCAGAAGTACAGTGCAATGTTCCTTCAGACAGGCATGCTTGTCCAAAGCAACAGTGCATTGTACTTGTGAACAACATAGAGCATGTCTATCTGCTGACACAGGGTAAGTGACTTTAAAATAAATTGTGAATTTTGATTAAAATATTTTGCCTGTACAGGAGTACACATAATGAATGTAAGAGTGCGAGTTAAAGACACATGGTTGACAACAAGTGGAAGTTTGTGTTTGCCTATGAATCATGGTTGGATAGTTTAATGGTAAGGCTACTCTGTTTAGTAAGGAGAAATCTGGGTTAGAATCCTGGTCTGTCAGAAATTTTCATTGTTGTCATTCCATTATACAACTGATGGTTGTTCATGTTTGAAACAATGAGTACATTTCATCAACATTGGTGTGTTGACCTACTGGTATGCCCTCCAATGGTGAATGTGGGAAATCTATGAGGATGCCAGGTCGGCGTTTAAATATGGATGGATTTGTAAGGTGTTGACCTGCATGACGAGGGAATTTGTTACCTCTGCCAATAATATGTTGCACCCTTTTAGTGCCAGTTATTTCTCTGCCTCCCTTCCTTGTGAGGTTGGTATTGCAAAAATCAGTCATTTACAGTCTGTCTGAATCTGAAGAGCTTTCAACGTGATGAAATTTATACAGATTTCGAAAATTAATTTTCACTCTGCTGCAAGGTTTGTGCTGATTAGAAACTAGAAATTTCCTGACAGATGGAAACCCTATGCCAGACTCAATCTTGAACATGGCGTCTTTTGTGTTTGAGGGCAAGTGCACTACTGACTGAGCTATCCAAATGTTGTGGCGTAACAAGACAGCCACGCCACTCGGAAGTAGCCGAATGGCACGCGTTAAGCTCACGCAGATTGGCGTGAGCTCTGAAACAGGATACGTAATGAATGCTATAAAGAAAAGTACGTAGCTTCTGGAATACTTAACTTTAATCCATCATTTGTATACATCGTTCTTGATGAGACATGCTTCATACGATAACTATCAATTGCTATGGCGCCTTGCTAGGTCGTAGCCATTGACTTAGCTGAAGGCTATACTAACTATCTGCTTTGCAAATGAGCGCGGCTTCGTCAGTGTGCATCGCTAGTTAAGTCGTCCGTACAACTGGGACGAGTGCTAGTACGTCTCTCTAGACCTGCCGTGTGGTGGCGCTCGGTCTGCGACCACTGACAGTGGCGACACGCGGGTCCGACATGTACAAATGGACTGCGGCCGATTTAAACCTTTTGTGGCGGCGTTCGTAGCGACAAACAATTCGCTGTAGAAACGGCTTACGAAGTCACTGCCACACTTTTAATAGCAGGCCGACCGGTCCGCTGGAACAGTGAACAGAAAGATGAAAACCCAAACACTCTGATTAAATAAAAGTCGGTACTTATCTTTATTAACGAAGATACAGAAACACAGTAGTGAACTCCGTGTCTACAGAAATCTGTCTAGTTCGATTCGGAGCGGCTAGGTCAACGTCGGCTGACGACAAACAACAACTCTGCTGTGATGAACACACAACTGACTAGGAAGTACACAATTCGGTGGCGAGTATACAACTGAGCGGCAAATACAGAACTGTCCTAGCGCTCGCGCTTAAGAAACCAGAAGCCAGCTGTGGCGCGCGCAGACTTGCGGCAATTTCCTGTCTCGCTGGCGCTGCTTATGCGGACGGCATCCGGACTTTGATGCTGCCAACCTTTTGGCAGCGGGCTCGGGTGGCATTACTGGCTAGGATATAACAAAAGCTACCACCTAGCAAGTGTGGTGCCTGGCGGTGACACCACACCAAGCATGCTTCGTGAACAGCCCTCACCACTGTAGTTCTACCAGAGCTTCATCTCGTACATTCCCTACATTACAGAAGTTCTTCTGCATACCTTCTGGGACTAACACTCCTGGAAGAAAGGACATTTTGGAGGTATGGCTTAACCACAGCCTGAGGGATCATTTCCAGGAGTGTTAGTCCCAAAACTTACGCAAGAAAAATTCAGTGAAATTTGGGAATTAAGAGATGAGATACTCACTGATATCCATCTGTGAAGGCAGGTCATGAGACGTATTTGGATAGCTCATTTGGTAGAGGCCTTGACTATGAATACAACATGACATTCAAATCTAACGTTTACCCCCATCAAAGGATCCTAGCTCAGTTCATGATCTAGAAGGGGTGAGAAACCTCAGTCAATCTGTTCCAATACGTTGTTAAGGGCAGGTGCATCAAACCAGTACTTGGACTGAAGGCCACAACAAGAACATTGTTTGAAAACTGTGTTTTGATACAACACAAAAATACCATTTACATTCAGCTCTACTTTTGCACCACTGAAATTCAAGACTGCTTGATGTTAATTTTAAAAATCTACTCCTAAAACTGTGTATGTGACAGCTTATGTCCTCGGTATGTGTGGGCCAACCTAATTAGCGTTGAATTTCCTCCTTCCTACAATTAAAACTTCTTGCTAATTCTGTCATATTAAAGAATTGCAGTTTTGTCAAAAATTGTGGAGAAAGAGGTTTCTTATCTTCACTCTTACCATATGTGATGTCACTGATAACCAGAGTACCACTTCATGTAAAACAGCAAGACTTCACCTACAAAAATAATCGCTGGGTGAATGACTTTCTGTGATCAGTACCAGGTCAGATTAAAGAAAGATTCAGAGGCAAGCTGCAAGCTCTTTTACCCATAGGTTTGAACAACGTGCAAGTATTACAGAGATTGGGAAATTAAATGGGAATCCCTGGAGGGAAAGTGACCTTCTATTTGAGGAACACTGTTGAGAAAATTTAGAGCACCAGCATTTGAAGCTGAGTGCAGAACTATCGTACTGCTGCCAACATACATTTCACTTAAGGACCATGTGGATAAGATGAGAGAGAAAGATTAGGGCTTAATGGAAGCATTCAGGTAATTGTTTTCCCCTTGTTCTGTTTGTGAGTGGCACAGAAATGGAAATTGTGGTGTCACTGCCAGACACCACACTTGCTAGGTGGTAGCCTTTAAATCGGCCGTGGTCCATTAGTATACGTCGGACCTGCATGTCGCCACTATCAGTGATTGCAGACCGAGCGCCACCACACGGCAGGTCTAGTCTAGAGAGACTCCCTAGCACTCGCTCCAGTTGTGCAGCTGAGTTTGCTAGCGATGGTTCACTGCCTGCTTATGCTCTCATTTGCAGAGACAACAGTTTAGCATAGCCTTCAGCTACATCATTTGTTACAACCTAGCAAGGCGCCGTATTCAGTTACTATATCTTTTGAACAGATAATATTGTGACTCATGTACCATCAAGAGCGACGTTCATCATTAATGGATTAAAGTTAAGTATGAAACTAATTACATCCGCTTTCTGAATTCTCATTCCTTGTCATGTTCCAGACCTCACGTCAGTATAGTGCTTCTCTCCTCACGCCAGCCTGCATGAGCTCAAATGCGTGCATTTCAGCCTCCTCTAGTAACACGGTGTTGGCTCTTCTGCCAACACAACAGAAATGACTAATTGAGTTACACGATACAGTCGACCACACACTATACTGTGGCTTGTACAGTATGTATGTAGGTGTAGATGAACATAAAATGAAAAAAAACTTATATCAGATACCATACCCTTATATCTTCATGATGTAAAACGTGAGTGCTACTATGACTGCTCTCTTTAACCCATCTAGTGGCTAGTGGTGCTGCCTCTTGTTCACGGAGTGCTGGGTTTGATTTCCAACTGGTTTGGGTATTTTCTCCACCCAGGGACTGTATGCTTGCATTGTCCTCACCATTCATGAATTCATGAAAGTGGCGAGACAGTGCCTGTACAAAACCTTAACTTTACTCAGTCCAGATAAGTGCCGAATTGAGCACCCCACAAACCAGCCATCAGGATCATCATCATCAGCATCATCATCATAACCATCTCTTCTACCCTGACAGTTGACTCTACTATCAAGTGTATTGTCATCATCATTGTTGCTTTTATTGTTATGAGGGATTGTCTCCTATAGGATTATTTCCTCAGTCTGTAGTTCCAATGTCCACAAACGTTTTCTACTCATAGCTGTTTCTACTGAACCTACTGCCATAATTGTTTTCATTACACATTTGTGGGTTCTGAGGCTGCTGATCTTTGAATGGTACTCATTTGGGAATCTCAATCTTCAATTTTCAGTTATTTGGTCTGTATGGCTGTGGAAAGTCTTCTAGCTTGTATCAGTGACCGAAGAATCTTGATAAAAAATTCAAGCTCTAATAGCCCAGGTTTTGTAGAAACCTTTGAAATTCTTAAATATTATCCTTGCAATAGGTTACTTGTATAATATGCCTTAACTGTAGATGAGATTTTCGAAAAATTTTTGCAAGGCCCAACCTTGCTCTCTTTTTGTCTCGGATATCTCCCTCGCTGTATCAAGTTTTGCGGCAGCTAGCGCCGTTGCAGGAACCCTCGTCCTTGTCTTTTGACACATTGTGTTCATTGCTGTCTTCATATTATCGCCGCCGCATGCATGTTGTGGCGGCTAGGGTCGAGTTCTATCGATGCAAGAAACAGCCCCATCAGTCTTACCGGGCGTGGGCCGCTACCCTGCACGGTCTTAGTCGCAAGTGTCATTTTGTCACGGAGCAGTCGCGAGAGTCGTATGCCCACGTTATGGTGTGCGACATCATTGTTCGTTCGGCCCCTGATAGGGAGGTCCGGCATTGGGCCCTGCAGATAGAAGACCCTTCCCTCGAGGAAGTCCTGTCCATTGCTCAATCGTATGAAGTCTCTCACGCAGCAGGTCAACAGCTGGAAGTGTGGTGCGACGTCACGGGGGTTCAGGGTGGCGCGGCCACGTCCACTGTGTCCGGGGTGGACGACGTGCGAGCGGTACAATCCGTCCGTTACGGCCGCTGCCGCACGGCGCGTAAACTGAATTCCGGCTGCTGGTCCCTGTTGCCGTCCTGTGCGTCATGCTATATACATCATGGTCGGTCAGAGTGCCCCCAGCGTTGGGCCGTTTGTTGCAAATGTAATAAAAAAGGTCACATTGCTAAAGTTTGCCACTCAGCCTCAAAAGAATTGAAGGAAGCGGGTACAGAGGATATGGAAGTTGACATTCAGGAAGTTTCATCGGGCCAGGTTCCTGACGCATAAGCACGCAAAATCTTTATCGAGGTGTCGGTTCTGTCGCGCCGGCTACAGCTGCAAGTAGATACGGGCGCGGCAGTTTCGCTGTTGAATGCACAAACTTATTCCAACCTTGGATCGCCCCCATTGGCGCCAGTTTACCGGCGTCTACGCGGTTATGGTAAACAGTTCATTCCCCTACTGGGTCAATTCACTACCGACGTGGCTTACAAATCAGTCACTCGGCCTATTACTTTTATTGTTGTCAGTGATGCGAGCTCCGCTAACCTTTTTGGCCTGGATGCCTTTCAAGCTTTCGGTTTTTCTATCGCTGACACCATACAGTTGGTCTCCGAAGACGTTCCCTATCAATCATTGGAATCTTTGACCTCTGACTTTAAGGACATCTTTGAGGAGGGCCTGGGGCGTGTTTCAGACTTTGAAGCTCACTTAACGTTGAAGGCGTCGGCTCGCCCGCGTTTTCTACGCGCGAGGCAGATCCCCTTGGCTCTCCGCCCTCAGGTAAAGGAAGAGCTAGACCGGCTGACAACCCTAGGGATTGTTATTCCCATTTCTTCTAGTGAGTGGGCTTCGCACCTCGTTATTGTAAGGAAGCCCTCGGGAAAATTACGTCTTTGTGGCGATTTCAAGGCCACCATTAATTTCCAATTGGTGGTGGACACCTATCCTTTGCCTCGTTGGTTGGTGGTTGTTACGGGGAAGGAGACCAGACAGTGAGGTCATTGATCTCATCGGATTAGGGGAGGATGGGGAAGGAAGTCGGCCGTGACCTTTGAAAGGAACCATCCCGGCATTTGCATGGAGCGATTTAGGGAAATCACGGAAAACCTCAATCAGGATGGCCAGACGCGGGATTGAACCATCGTCCTCCCGAATGCGAGTCCAGTGTCTAACCACTGCGCCACCTCGCTCGGTCCTTTGCCTCGTGCTGATGAATTGTTCTCCACCGTGGCGGGAGGCCAATATTTTTCGAAAATCGATCTTTCGGAGGCTTATCATCAGATAACACTTGATGAGGACTCCAAATGGCTGGCGGTCGTCAACACCCCGTTTGGCCTTTACCAATACCAGCGGTTGGCCTTCGGAATATCCAGTGCCCGGCGATATTCCAGCGTTATCATGAGCACGTCACGTCGACAATCCCCCATTGTATTAATTACCTGGATGACATAATTGTCACAGGCCACAGCATGAAGGAACACTTGCACAACCTTCGCACCCTCTTTCTCAAATTCAGGTCTGTGGGCTTGCGTTGCAACCTGCATAAGTCACACTTCTTCGAACCGTCCATTGAGTATGTGGGCTACACCATCTCTTGGCACTGCATCCAGCCACTAGGAAGTTTGGTCCAAGGTATCGTCGACCTTCCTCGGCCTGCTTCGCTGAAAGAGTTACAAGCTTTTTTAGGCAAGATAGCCTATTACCACCGGTTCATTCCCAGGGCTCGCACCATAGCTGGCCCCCTGTACTGCCTTCTGTGCAAGGGTGTTCCTTTTGATTGGTCGCCTGCATGCGAGCGAGCGTTCACCTCGTTGAAGGGCCTCCTCACGTCAGCACCTTGTTTGGCTACTTTTGATCCCCATAAGCTGTTGGTCCTGGCTACAGATGCTTCGCAGTATGGGGCGGGGGCGGTCCTGTCCCATCGCAATGCAGATGGTTCCGAGCAACCACTGGCGTTTGCGTCTAAAACACTTAGTCCCGCACAGGCCCATTACTCCCAGGTGGAAAAAGAGGCTTTGGCCATTGTCTATGCTGTTACCAAATTTCACCCTTTCTTGTATGGCACGAAGTTTCAGTTAATCACTGACCATAAGCCGTTAATATTGTTATTTGGTCCCGCCTCTCAGATTCCGGATAGGGTGGCCCACAGGCTACAGCGCTGGGCCTTGTTCCTCTCTAAGTACCATTATGACATTCATTTTCGCCCTACAGGACAGCATGCCAACGCTGACGCTCTTTCCCGTCTTCCGGTGGGCCCGGATCCGATGTTCGATCGAGAGGAGATGATGTGTTTTCACTTGGATGTGGCGTCCCGCCAAGCGGTTGATGGCTTCCCGATCACTAGTCCTCGAGTCGCCAGGGAAATGGCAGCTGACCTGGTTCTCCGGCAAGTAGTTCACCTCATTCAGCATGGGTGGTCATCCTGCCCTCCGGGCTGGGCCTCGGACCCTCTTCGTAATTATTTTATTCTACGAGACCGCCTCTCGGTCTTGGAAGGAGTTCTCCTTCTGGCTACCAATGATACAGCTCCTCGCATAGTTGTTCCTGCAAGTTTACGAAGGGAGGTCCTCACGTTATTACATGCGGGGCACTGGGGTGTTTCCCGTACTAAAACCTTCCCTCGCAGACATGTGTACTGGCCCGGTATTGACAGAGAAATTGAGCACTTGGTGGCCACCTGTTCCCAGTGTGCGAGCCAACAGGCATCTCCCAGGGCAGCGTTCTCTTGATGGCCACTGGCAATCCAAGCATGGGAACGTGTTCACATCGATTTTGCAGGCCCGTTTCTCAATGGCTTTTGGCTCATTGTCATTGATGCTTATTCCCGATTCCCATATGTGGTTCGCTGCTACTCAACCACTTCAGAAGTTGCAATCCAGGCACTAGCAAAAATCTTTTCTGTGGAAGGTCTGCCAATCACCCTGGTCTCAGACAATGGACCGAAGTTTATTTCGCAGACCTTCCAGGATTTTTGTAGGCGCTTCCGTATTCGGCACGTTTGCTCTCCCCCCTTCCATCCACAATCGAATGTGGAAGCCGAGCACATGGTGCGCACAGTTAAGACACAGATGAAAAAATATGTGCACGAATTTCCTGCGGAGGAAGCATTGACGTTTTTCCTGATGGCATACCGGACCACACTGATGGGAGAATGCAGCCCCGCAGAGCTCCTCCATGGGCGTCAACCTAGGACTCTGCTGCACCTCCTCCGGCCTGGTCCTCGCCAGTCTTCACAAAATGGAGTACCTGGCTTTCTACTGGGTATGTCGGTCTGGGCCCGTGGGTTTGGTCACAATCCACGTTGGATACCGGCGGTGGTCCTGCGCCGAAATGGCCGCCGGCTCTATACCTTGCAGGCGGGGGACCGGGTGGTACGTCACCACCAAAATCAGCTATGTCCACATTCGGGCACCCACCCTCCGACCTCTCGGACACCGGCTTCCCCATTTCCGGCACCTGTGTTGGTTTCGCAGGGGACGTTACCTCCTCTCCCCACTGTGACTCTGCCGCACTGCGATGGTTCTCAGCCTTGGTAGCCTCCAGTAGCTCCAGCACCGGCATCGCCATCGTTCGAGATGCCCCATTGAGAGCCGGCCCCCCTCGCAGGCCCAGTTTCTCAGGAGGCTGGTTCACCTGTGGTCGTCCCTTCCCCATCGTCCCCGCCACTGGGCCTTGCCCATCCCGAGATGGAACAGGATCCGGAGTTCAACAGCTTGTTGCCCGTTCCGTCCCGGGCTCCGGTTGTGGGACGATGGGCACCTCTTCATGTGGGTCACTTCCAGCCGTATTCGAAGGTTCTGGCTCGAGGGTTGGCAGATCCCATCGACTCCGGCCTTTCAATGGATGTGGAGGTCATTGCTCCTGCCTGATGCTCCACCTTCCGACACAGTGGATCACAGTGGCTTCACACCCCGAAGGAGGAGGAGTGCAGTGGCCACCAGAAAGATCGCGGGAGGCGCACATTGGCATGGCGCGTCACGGACAGTAGTTGTCGCAAGTAGATTCCCGTCCACGAGAGGGCACGCGAGAATTTGGATGCAACCTCTGCCAGCATGACAACAACAACAACAACAACAACTCCGGCAGCATGGGCCGTGCCCAGTCAGTTAACATCGGGCATGCCTGGGACACAGTCTCGGTCTATGCTAAGTGAAGTGCGACGTAAACGTGAACAGTGTTACTACAGTACTCACTCATTTATCATGAGTTTGTCTTTGTTTACCATTGCCAGCTCATGTGAAATGGCATTTTCGCTGTGTAACATTTACCTCAATTCAAAATTGAAATGTGAGTATCAAAATCGTATATTACTCAAACACATATGCATCCTGCTTGTGATTTAACTCTGATTCTACCTACAATATAATATTTCCACAAAATACTTCACTTTTATGTGCCCTGTATGAAAGCTCGAACTCTCAGTACCCGTCCTGTAGGAGTGCTCATGCTCAACTCAGTCACTCTGTCACACCAGATCATCTCCAGGTGCCAGTTTCTCCATTCCAGAATGATGGGCATCCCAGTGTGCACTGCCACTGCGCTGTAGCAAGAAACTGGAAGGACAGTTCCGATCCTTCAAGTGTAGGACTGATATCCTTAGGATATGCTCATAAAGAAAATTACTTTTCAGATAACCTATACAGTCCTGCAGAATTTTTGTCAACCACATACACTAAAAATGCAAAAGAGTAAAAATCAGATTGTTTGAAATTTCTGGATGTGGTGTTGCATATGACACATGCTTACATTGCGGGTGACCAGACTGAAAGAACATTCTACAGGAGTCACCATTCATGAGACACTCAGAATCGAGAGGCCAGATATTTGTAGCTGTTCCTCAAACTCCAGCTTGTGACGCATGGCACGGGGAGTCAGTTAGTAATCTAACTGTTGTGTAGAAACCCACTGAACTACAAATTTTTTGCCTTAAAAATTTTAGTGCAGGGACACAGACAAGCACATTGTTAGTATGTCTTCAGTACTGCACCCTCTATTCATATCACAGCTGTCAACAGTGATGATGATTACCGTTGTTTTAGCTTCCTCTACTAAAAGAACAAAAACTTTGTGTTTCACACCGATGACATCACATAGTGGTGCTTCATGCCATCTGCCCAGTTTAGGGTGGTGCAACATTGACAAATGTAGGTTCTGAGTCTGATAGGTTGAGGGAATCTAACATCTGGTTTTTATGGAGTAGCATTATCCTGAGTTTTCTTGTTTTTCTCTTCAACAGCTTTGAAGTACTGGGACTCTTGAAGGACTTACTCTGTGGGAGTAGGAACTGAAGAGGAGTCAGCAGTCCTTGGACGTGAAATCATGTCTTCTTCAACCACTCCATGTCTAGTGTTCACCGTTCCATCAACAATGACGTCATTAAGTATCGAGCAACTTAACCTCTTACCCGTGTTTACATTCTGCGCCGACCAGTTGCAGCTGTAGCGACGCATCGAAAGCTAAGTACTAATTAATTGTTTGTGTATAGTAGTTTATTTAGGAACTTTAGTAGTCTTCAACCGGTGTTCTTGGTGTTTTCCGGTGAAATAACTTCAGAAGAAATTTTTGCGAACTGCTTTCAGTTTTGTTACTGTGTCATTAGACGTTTGATTTTCTTTCTGTGTTAGTATTTTGTTATATTCTCATTTGTTGTTGATTAATACTGTCAATAATAGTAGTTACTTCCCTTGTAGAGCAAGTTTGAGATTATTGTAGTTAGTTTTTAACATCTTCTTATTGTAGTAGCGGAACTTAGATAAAGTTGTTTTCTTGTTTCAATAACTGTAAAATTTTACCATGAGTGAGAAGTGTGGGCTTTGCCATAGGTTCGTGAGTAGTATTTTCACTGGGGGGAATGCAGTGGGGAAGCCAATGGGCATTCTGGTGAGATCCACTCCTGGAACTGCAGGTTATGTAGCAAGAGTAGGCTGATAGAGGAGTAGGAGCGTAGAATCTGTGCCCTTCAGGTGCAGCTGAAAAACGCACAGCAGGAGCTTGATAGGATGAGGAGGGAGAAGGGGGTTGGGGAATGGGAACTGGCTGATGGCAAGAGATCTGCTAGGAGAAGGAGATTTTCAGATAGTTTTACTATTGGTGTTTATAATAGATATGACCAACTGTCAGAGTCTAGTGGAGAGGAATCTCTAGTAGCTGTAGATGCAGGAAATATGCAGCAGACCTCAGCAGTTATGGTGGCTAGGACAGTTGCAAAGTCTAAGAGGAAGAAGAAGGTTCTGCTGTTAGGCAGTTCTCATGGTAGAGGTGTAGGCCAGCAGTTGCAGGAAGTTTTGGGGAGTGAGTATCAGGTCACCAGCATAGTGAAGCCTAATGCAGGATTGGCTCAGGTGACTTTTAACATAGGGGGGCTATGTAGGGATTTTACTAAAGAGGATCAGGTAGTGATTGTGGGTGGGGCTGGTAATAGTATTGATAGGGATGGGGAGTATGACATAGATGGTGACCTGGAAAAGATGGCCACTCAGACTGGCAACATGAATGTGCATTTCATGGAACTGTTTCAGCGTCACGATCGGCCTCATCTTAATACAGCTGTCAGGTGTAATAACATGAGACTTGGGGGTGCGCTGATGACAGAAGGCATGAGTCACATTTCAGTGGTGTTGGTGGAGTCTATCAGCAGGACGGGTTTCACTAGACATGGCCTGCACCTCAACAGGTATGGAAGGGGGAGGTTGGCAAAGCTTAAAGGTGACAGCATAGGTGGGGGTGGTGGGATCTCTCATGGGAAAATTCCGGTAGTTGTGGGTGTTAGAGCTGTACCTTTTTTAGATTGAAGTCACTGATAGGTATTCCTGCTTAAGGGAAGTCTCTCTAACAAAGAAACCGCTTTCGACTAAGCTTAGGTATCCGATTAATGAGGGAATTAGTATATTTCATCAAAATATACAAGGTATTAGAGATAAAGTTAATGAACTGCTTATAGATGTTGACTCTGAAATTATTGGTGTATCTGAACACTTCTTAAATAAGGAGATAATTCAGAGGCTTCCTTTACCAGGATACAGGTTGGCTGGCAGCTTTTCTAGGAGCTCTTTGCGGTGTGGGGGAGTAGCCATGTATGTGAAAAACGGTATCCCATTTGAGTCAATTGATGTTTCAAAGTACTGCACAGAAAAGGTGTTTGAATGTTGTGCAGGTGTGGTTAAATTTAGTGGAGCTAAACTTCTTACTGTTGTTATTTATAGATACCCAGACTCCGATTTCACAACATTTTTGCTAAAGCTAGAGGAGGTTCTTGGTTCACTTTATAGGAAATATAAAAAGTTAGTTACATGTGGTGACATCAGTATTAATTGTATAAGTGATTGTGCAAGGAAAAGGATGCTGGTAGATCTCCTTAATTCATATAATCTTATGCAAACCGTATTCTTTCCAACGAGAGTGCAAGGGAACAGTAGAACAACCATAGACAATATTTTTGTTCATTCGTCATTACTAGAAGGGCATTGTGGTAGCAAAAAGGTGAATGGTCTTTCAGATCATGATGCACAAATTTTAAGTCTAAAAGATTTTTGTGCTGCAACACATGTTAAATATAGTTACCAACTTTTTAGGAAAGCTGATCCAGTTGCTGTAGAGACTTTCGTAAACCTTATCAAGGAACAAGGGTGGCAAGATGTTTATAGTGCTGATACAGTAGGCGATAAATATAATGCTTTCCTCAAGACTTTTCTCATGCTCTTTGAAAGCTGCTTTCTGTTAGAACATTCAAAACAGGGTACTAGTGCAAACAGGCAGCCTGGGTGGCTGACTAGAGGGATAAGAATATCTTGTAGAACAAAGTGGCAATTATATCAAAACGTTAGAAACAGTCACAATCTAAATGCAGCAGCCCATTACAAACAGTATTGTAAGATGCTTAAAAAAGTTATTAGGATGGCAAAAAGTATGTGGTATGCAGATAGAATAGCTAAGTCTCAGGATAAAATTAAAACCATATGGTCAGCCGTAAAGGAAGTGGCTGCTCTGCAGAGACAGGTCAAGGATATAGAATCAGTGCATAGTGGGAATGTCCGTGTTACTGATAAGTCACATATATGTACAGTATTTAATAATCACTTTCTGAATATAGCAGGTGAACTAAATAGAAACCTAGTCCCAACAGGGAATCATATAGCGCTCTTAAAAAAAAGTGTTCCGAGACTGTTACCTGAAATGCTCCTCCATGATACTGACAAGAGGGAGATTGAGTTAATAATTAAATCACTAAAGACCAAGAACTTTCATGGATATGACGGGGTATCTAGCAGGATACTCAAGTAATGTTCCATGTATGTTAGCCCAGTACTTAGCCATATCTGTAACTTTTCCTTTAGGAGTGGTCTGTTTCCTGACCGATTAAAGTACTCGGTACTGAAGCCACTTTATAAAAAGGGAGACAGGGATAATGTTGACAATTATAGAGCTATTTCTATGCTATGGGCGTTTGCTAAAGTTATCGAGAGGGTTGTATATATAAGGTTACTGCAGCATTTAAAATCACATAATTTGCTGTCAAATGTACAGTTTGGTTTTAGAAATGGCTTAACAACTGAAAATGCTGTATTCTCTTTCCTCGATGAGGTTTTGGATGGATTAAATAAATGGTTGCGAACGCTAGGTGTTTTCTTTGATTTGACAAAGGCTTTTGACTGTGTTGACCACAAAATATTACTGCAGAAGTTGGACCATTATGGAGTAAGGGGAGTTGCTTACAACTGGTTCGCCTCTTACTTTATGAACAGAAAGCAGAAGGTAATTCTCCACAATATTGAGAGTGGTAGTGATGTTCAGTCCCAATGGGGCACTGTTAAGTGGGGCGTTCCCCAAGGGTCGGTGCTGGGGCCACTGCTGTTTCTTATTTATATAAATGGTATGCCTTCTAGTATTATAGGTGATTCAAAAATATTTCTGTTTGCTGATGACACCAGCTTGGTAGTGAAGGATCTTGTGTGTAATATTGAAACAGTATCAAATAATGTAGTTCATGAAATAAGTTCGTGGCTTGTGGAAAATAATTTGATGCTAAATCACAGTAAGACCCAGTTTTTACAGTTTCTAACTCACAATTCAACAAGAACTGATATTTTAATCAGACGGAATGGGCATGTTATAAGCAAGACAGAACAGTTCAAGTTCCTAGGCATTCGGATAGATAGTAAGCTGTTGTGGAAAGCCCATGTTCAGGATCTTGTTCAGAAACTAAATGCTGCTTTATTTACCGTTAGAACAGTATCTGAAATAAGTGACATTTCAACACGAAAAGTAGTCTACTTCGCATATTTTCATATGCTTATGTCATATGGTATTATTTTTTGGGGTAATTCTTCTGATTCAAAAAGGGTATTTTTGGCTCAATAACGGGCTGTTCGAGCTATGTGGTGTAAGTTCGAAAACCTCTTGTTGACCCCTATTCAATAGTCTGGGAATTTTGACATAGCCCTCACAGTACATATTTTCTTTAATGTCATTTGTTGTTAGCAATATTAACTTATTCCCAAGAGTTAGCAGCTTTCACTCAGTTAATACTAGGCAGAAATGAAATCTGCATGTGGAATGCACTTCCTTGACTTTTGTGCAGAAAGTAGTGCAGTATTCTGCTGCATCCATTTTCAATAAGCTACCACAAGAACTCAAAAAAATCTTAGCAGTAGCCCAAACACTTTTAAGTCTAAACTGAAGAGTTTCCTCATGGCTCACTCCTTCTATTCTGTCGAGGAGCTCCTGGAAGAGCTAAAAAATTAAGAAAATTGCAGTGTTACATTCTTGATTTTCTTTATTTAAACTTTTGACTTGTCACCTGAATATGTTTCTTATATTTCATTTTATCTGTTTCTACAATCTACAACTGAATATGTTTCTTATATTTCATTTTATCTGTTTCTACAATAGTGTTATAATTTCATGTATTGACTCGTTCCATGACCATGGAGACTTCTCCTTAATGTGGTCCCACGGAACAATAAATAAATAAATAAATAAATAAATAAAAATAAATTAATCTTCTGCCCTTTCTTACTGACTCTGACTGGTGTTAGTTTGCTGATCTGGGCATTCCCAGGAAGAGAATCCCATAATTGGAGCCAGTCACTAGTAGATGCGGGAGGAGGGAACTGTGTGTGGGGAGGTGATGTACCCAAATATGATACATAATAAAGATATTTCTGGTGATCTAGCCACAGTCATGGCAGAATGCACTATTTTTGAGATGGTATGAAAATAATAGTACTTTTTCCAGGCTCCTCAATATGATAGGCAAGCGAAGACCTGAAGAGGTCGGATTTTACATTCTATTTTAAGGATTGGAAAGTGAGTGGGTTGTCGTCTGCAGATTCTGCGTTGTCCTTGATACTTATTTTCCTCTGACAGTGTCCTCATGGCAGGAAGGTTACTGGTCATGAAACAACACTTATATCTGTGTAGACAGATTTCTGGAGCCTCAGGGCCACAAGCTGATACCTTTGGTCTTTCCACTGTGCCTGATACCATCATGTGCCACCTTCTCCAAACAAGATCTCTACCTGCAGACAGCACTCAAATAGAGCAGTGCCCGTCTGCTTCAGCTGGTAGTTCTGAGAATTCCAGTGCCCACAAACAGGCTGACAAATGCTCACCATTGCACGCTTGGTGGCAACAGTTCGGGCCTTAGTTGTGTGCACCTGAGGGGCTGCCACTGGGTGCGATTATTATGGGATGTGACTGCTGGAATTGCAGTGACTTGCTATGATTTTTATAATGGAGACAGTCTTAGCAAGGAAGTTCACTTTACCACTCCTGTTTGACACTGCTGCTGTAGTAGACACTTGCAACAAGCAAGAAAAGGAATTAAACTGTATAACAAGAAAGGGACTGGATCACTACAGACAGTGTGGTCAGTCATGGGATTTTCTGTGTGTGTAAACCGAAATTAGAAGGGTTGTTCTGCAGCTGGACGAGTGGTAAGTCTGCTGAAACTTGTTTCTAGTTCCGTACCATTTGTACATGTTGCTGTCTGCCTCTGTTGTTGAAATGTCCTTGATTATGCACTCACCTACTAGTTCGGTTCAGTTAATTAGGTCTGGGGGGAGAATCATACGGGATGGAGTGTAAATGGCTGCACAAGAGGAACAGTATCACAGTCAGTGCCTCTAAGTGCAGGATGTCATCCCTTTGGTGTTGAATTTGCAGTTTCAAGTGCAGCCCAAAGAGGCTTAAAGAATTTCCTGTCCAGTGGCTGTAACTTGCAAATGTTACATGATGGTGTGTTCAGCACACAAATGTGATGGTTACCTGTATATTCTTTAACTGACTGCTCTTTATGAATAGTGTGGCCACCCACAATTAAGAGGGCTGGATTCATTCCTGTTGGTAGAACGTGCAGTTTAAAATGTTACAACCACTGCAAGAACATGTTCCGATTCATCCACCTGCTTTCAGGAGCTCCACCAAAAATTATTTCTCTTGAACATACCATCAATGGATTATCTTTATACTGTTTCTTCTGAGGAAAAATGAAAATTGAAAAGTGCAGGTATAAAATGGCGTGTGACATCCATTGTGGATGTTTCTGTTAAGACACTACAGTTTTGAAAAAGTGAAACACTGAGAGATGTGATCACAGTGAAATTAATACCACTGATTACAGACTTGACACTACACACATGATTAACACTACAGACCTGTGCTTGCACTATGACTGTGGCAGTTCAGTTTAGAGAAGCACCACCAACGTGCTGCCATCGGTGTCCCTAGACCTCATGATATAGAATCAAAGAGCACGTGAACATGTTGCTGGGGAATACTCTGCCACACAGTTTTTACGCAAATCTACAAAGCATCAATTGTGGGCTGCCATATGCCTGAATGTACAAATTGCCAACCAACCATATCCCACGCACGGTTGATGGGTGACATGTCAGATGAACCGACAAGCCACGGACGTGATGGCACCGTTCGTTCTTCGAAGATGAGTTGCACATTCCTTGCTACATTTAGCTGGATGTTGCCATACTAAAATATGCCACGTGGAATGGCTTGAATTAGGGCCAGTGCCTCGAGCCGTAAAACCTCCATGATTTAGTGGTAACTGCTCAGGCAGTCCTCAAAACATAGGTAATGAGCTCTTATGTTGCACACAATGGTGCCCCAGACCTTCACAATTGGCAATTGTCCACTTTGCCACTCACCATACAGTCTGCACGATTGGCTTCACAATGGTGATGTTGAAAGTGTATGCGGCCATTACTGTGAGATGCCTAATGGAACTGGTATACATATGCAGGCGAATTCTTGCCACCTCGTATTCTGTAGCACTGCCAGATTCAAGAGCTGCAACAGTTTGTCACATCTTCTCTGGTGTTATATTGTGTTGCGTTCAGTCACTACTTTGGATTTAGACCTTACTTTCACACTGTTATTAATCCTCTGTGTGGTTGTTTGTGTGAATTGTTAGTGAATGCTTGTACGTCGCAAGTGGCATTGTGGGTGTGAGGGGTGACAGATCTTAAGAACTGGAACTGTTTGCCACATTTCGCAAATGCAACTGTTGGGTATCACTGTCAAGTAATGTCCCTGGTTTCCCATCACTTAGACTTTGTGATGTGATATTCCTGACAGTGCGTCTTTCCAACATGATAGTATCTCTTTCAAAAAGTTGGTCCAACAGGTTCGACAACTCCAGATGTTTTGTACCAAAACATCTGGATTACACACCATTTCGGTAATCTCACTACCAAGCGTCATCTTCACAACACCAATAATGAACTTTCGAACAGGCCTGTGCACGGATTCATTACGAACCACTATCACCCACCACAAGTAAATGCCACAATTGTACAACGTGCATGCATGCACCATCTTCCATGCATGCACGACCTTGCAATGCATGTGACTTATCTGTTTGTCCATCTAGGGCTGCAAGTATCTCTGGTGTG
Organism: Schistocerca americana; assembly: GCF_021461395.2. NCBI lineage: Eukaryota > Metazoa > Arthropoda > Insecta > Orthoptera > Acrididae > Schistocerca > Schistocerca americana. The sequence continues at coordinate 593,865,443 of NC_060124.1, read as the reverse complement.
TGGTAGCACTCGTTGTCTTGTGCTCCTGTTTTTCTGTGGGATACACGTGGTTAGTCAAACATGTTTAACTTTAGTCCTCACCCTTTGAAGCTTGCTCTCTCTCATGTAGGATGCTCATACCACATTTATCACAAACTCTGTTGTTACATATACTGTTATCAGACATATCCTTTGTCTATAGTAGCCCAAGGATTGTGAGCAATTGCGCCACCTGACCCTTTGCACATGTTGTTTGTGGTTACAGGCAGGTAAAGAATAAGTGCATATCCTCATCGTTCATAAAAGTCTAGACAAAAATCATGTGCCACATGTGATGTGCTTCATAGTTCAAGTTTATGTGCTGAATCCAAAATGACGTATTTAAGAATTTCCTCCATAATGAGTATTAGCACCATAAAGTGTGTCCCGATCTACAGTATATTACCGTTATCATAATTCTAATCTTCTTTAGACAGGTAATTTTTCAAAGTACTAAGTTAGATATGGTCATCAGCCTACCACTGTGTTGCAAGCAGACCCCTATATTACATGTCTGGAGGTTGTGGAAAATGTGGCATTTCACAATCGCACGTAAATTGCTTTCTTTACAAACCTGTTCACCTCTCAAAGTCTCTTAAAAGTTATCACTGGGAGATCCTGTATCTTCTCTGGTTTGTGATAAATTTCCATCCATCATAAAACGAACCACTTCTTTCATTCTATTTTTGGATCTTTTTTCTCTATTATCCATTCTCTCCTTAAATTTTGGTATTTAACAATCCATCCTGCAACAATAGAAGGGGGTTTAAAATGCTTTTCATAAATATGCAAATTGACAAAACAGTTGTAGTTCATTAGAACAATGTTGTGTAATTTGAGATGTAAAGAATTCTTCAATCAGGTGTGACTGCCATAATACAAAATTTTTAGGCAGAGCTCTTGAATTGTTCAAGAAATCTTCAGAATACTATTGTAGACATAAAATTTTTGTATATTTTATATATTTAGTCAACAGACGTGTAAACACACACATTATATGTGATCGTAGCCAGTGAAGTTTGCTGGGAGTGATAAAATTTTTTTTGTCGTGAACGAAATTCTCATTTCCAAGTAATGCACTCAGAACCAACACCACAAGCAGTAATACATTCTCACTCCAGAGGACAAGCATTTAAAATAGTTTGAAGTATGCTTTGTGGTTAGTATTTTCAGGAATTCAAATGTATACTCTCACCCAATGTATGGACCTGCATGATCTTCTCTACTTCAATAACGGTATACTTACAATTGCAAAAAATTGTTACCCAATTTAAATACCACAAGGTGAATTTACAGTGACATTGAAGTCTGGTACAAAACTGATACATAAAGAAAAACGCAAACAGTTATGTAAATTTTAATCACTGATTGCTCTTAACAGTTATTTATAAATTTTCTTAATGTTTGAAAATCTGTTTTTCAGACTTATCTCAATCCCAACATCGAAAAGCTCGTGATGAAGATGAGGAAGCTGTTGTTGTGCAGAGTTATGATGATATCATATTAAACTTCTTTCTGTAAAGGAGTTGCCTAACAATTACTTTGTAGGTCCATGTATTACTTCCATTCACAAATTGCAGGAAGTGTCATCTACAGAAGTAGCAAGTGGTCTCACAAATAAATTGAAAGCTTGGAATGGATTTAGTATATCCCTAAATTGCCCAGGTTCATCCTTCATTGTACTAATTAGGAGAATGTACTCCTCGTAATTCTTATCTGGAGAATAACTGTCATCAGAAAAATGCAGCACATTTCTCTGCTTTGTCTGTCTTTCCACATTGGAAGTTTTCTCATGAAAGTGATTTATATTTTTCAGTCCTTTCATAGATTAATTGATTTTCACCTTGCAGGCTAGTGTGCAAAGCAATCAAATGTCCTGTAATATCCAATGCAAACCGAGGTCGGCAGCCCACTCTGGATATTCTGTTTTGCGGTGATGCCTTCTTTTGATCTTTAAAAACTGATTTATAGGGATTCTCTAGTCAGAAAAACTTTTCAGGACATTTCTGCAGCTAAGCCAGCAGAGTTCACTGTGATTTGGTTTTTCATCATACTCATCCCCAATTTGAACTATAATTTTCTGAAACTATCATTGTGTCCAAAGTGGGATCTCAGATAACTGACTGTCAAGAATGTTTATCGCCAATGGTCATTCAGCTAGGAATAGGCTTTGTGTTTTGTACAAATCACAATAAAATTTTCTGAAGCTATTTGCAGTAAATAGAGAGGGTTGACATACCAGGAATATGTAAATACTGTACATGGTAAGGCAGTGAACATAGTGTTACTTCCACATTACGATTACTAACCTGGTGAGCACAATTAACGTACCAAGCTAACAAACACAAAATATACTGATGCAGTGATTAAAGAATTATTACTTGTATGCTGACAGTGCAATTAGCTGTTATCTTACATGCTAATAACCATTGTACATTATTTTGTTAACTGATAGGCCCTCATAAACAGAATAAACAGTGGATATAGTCGATTTTACAGACTGATCTCAGCACTACTCGGATCATGAAATCTTGGAAACAGAGAAATGGGTTGTCCAATAACCAATTGTGCAGTCTTTCCTTAAAAATTTGTAATGGCATGCCCTGAGTACTTCATGTTATTAATTGAAGAGTTTTAAAGTATTCACCTTGTGCTAGACACACGGTGGTGTTAATCTGTATCTTGGTACGTCATCATCCACCTTCATTCTATTGTTGTAGTATGAATTTCTACCCTAACAGAATTTTATGTTTACATGTAGTAAACAGATATATGTGTACATATTTACATTTACAACAGTCAATAGTCTGAGCCTGGTAAAAAGAGGGCGACAGTGCTCTCTGGGACTTGTTTTACACATTATGCATTACAATCTTTCCTGTATTCTGAGAATTTTGGCAGTGTAGGAGGGTGTCTTATCAAATGAGAAGGCTGTTATATCCTAGCCAGTAATGCCACCCGAGCCCGCTGCCAAAAGGTTGGCAGCATCAAAGTCCGGACGCCGTCCGCATAAGCAGCGCCAGCGAGACAGGAAATCGCCGCAAGTCTGCGCGCGCCACCGCTGGCTTCTGGCTTCTTAAGCGCTGGAGTCGCGAGCGCTAGGACAGTTCTGTATTCGCCGCTCAGTTGTATACTCGCCACCGAATTGTGTACTTGCTAGTCAGTTGTGTGTTCATCGCAGCAGAGTTGTTGTTTGTCGTCAGCCGACGTTGACCTAGCCGCTCCGACTCGAACTAGACAGATTTCTGTAGACCCGGCGCTCACTACTGTTTCTGTATCTTCGTTGATAAAGATAAGTACCGAATTTTATCTAATCAGAGTGTTTGGGTTTTCATCTTTCTGTTCACTGTTCCAGCGGACCGGTCGGCCCGCTATTAAAAGTGTGGCGGTGACTTCGTAAGCCGTTTCTACAGCGAATTGTTTGTCGCTACGAACAACGCCACAAAAAAGGCCATAAGTAATATATGATGGCAACAGTCCAAAGTATATTAGTCTCAGGAAGTCAATACTAATCATGTCTGTAAGTTTCCAAAGCAATTAGGAGATCCTAGAAATCTTTTTCATACCTGACTAACATGTTCTTCACAGTTAAGTTTGGAATCAATATGCATTCCTAACACTTTTACAGATCTGTTTTCTACATCCTTGGGCAATGATAAAAGAAGCTGTTTTGTTTTCTCTGGATTACATAGTAATTTACTTGCTGAGAACCAGTGGAGGGCAGATTTGGGTGTTTCCTGATTACTGTTATGCAAGGCTGAGATCTTCTGACGTGAGGCGACCAGTGTTGTGTCATCTGCATAGCGTATGATTTATATAGAGAGGAGCGTCAGTTATAGTGACGATGAAGAAGAATGGTCGAAGTAATGTGTCCTGTTGAAAACCACGTGAAGGGGTGTGTTTATTTTCAACTGTGACAAGCTATGTTGTATTATAAAGATATGAAGCTATTACTGCTAATTCTGGATTACATACCTCATAAAATTCTAGTTCTGTTGCCAGGATGTTGAAGGGAATGTAGACAAATGCTTTGCTCATTTCATATAACATAAGTAATTGGATATATGTAAGTAAGTGAGATATCTCAGACAATTATAAGATAAGGGTTTTTCCCCCATTTTATCTTTTGGAAAATAAAGAGTCACCTTATATTTGCTGATAAAGCTATAGCTGCTAAGGTCAACATTTTTCCATCATTTAACAGGATATATAGTGGTTGTCTTACATTTACAAATGAAGCTTTGGCTATTGAGGTCACACAGAAATTTATTTTGAAGAATTCAGAAGGACAGAGGTGGCCAAATAAAACTCGACTTCCAACAGGCTCAAGATATACCAATACGCCGAAGCGCCTTGATAAACCATCAACGCTATGCGAAGAGTCACGTGACGACTCAGACAGTGCTAGTGTAAGTGATACGGGAGAAATTATGAAATAGCTACTACAAAAATCTGTTGCTCTGCATTAAATTTGACTATTTTCTGGAACATGCCATATTGTATCATTTACAAACTTTTGTTGTATTTGAACACGTTCAGAGTGAAAGTTCTCATACATGTACGGATACCATGTGGAAATAAAGGAGAAATGTTATCCTTCAAAAAAGTTACTGGATTCTGAAACCGGATCAATATTTTAATTGAGAGACTGTAATGATTTAATAAGTGCATTGCAAATGATAAATACGGTCGCTGTTCATGTATTAGAATACTGTATACAAATGTTACCAGTTTTGAATCAGCTGTTGAACGTGATGCTGACATTCTGACAAAAAAAGATGGAACAAATGACATACATCATATTAAATGCATTTGCAAGAATAAATTACAGTGGCAAGACGTGTCGTAGAGCTGGTACCAATAGATGTCAGAAGATGGAAGCCGAGAGGAAGTTTGAGAATTGAACTGAATCATGATATTTAATTATGTATTAGCTGTTGCTACTGCTGCTGTTACATATGACTTGTGCCCCAGAAGATATTGCAATCAGTGTTTAACAGTTCATCAAGCACAACACTGTAGAAGGATTGGAAGAGGAACAGTGATATCAGCTTAGGTGAAAACTCGATTAGTACAGGCAGGGAAGTAGCGCGTGGCCAGCAAATTACATTGTTTTGTTGGCCGACCATTGGAATCTATCTTGTGTGCTTCAGCTTTTTAGGAACATATAACATGTTTAAATTGCAGTTTGCCTGAATCAGTTTGTAGTTGGAATTGAGTTGACTGTAAAATTTTACAAGAACTCAACAAGGGTATTCATTTCTGCAGGAGACAATAAAAGTCTAGCTGAGAAACAGAGGCATACATAAGTGTTTCGTGATGCCGTGTAGTCGACAGTCACTGTGACATATGACGGGAATGAAACCATGTCTCTGATGCTGGATCAACGCTGCCAATGAGAGAGGGGTGAGAAGACAATATCTTTGGAAGCAAGATGTATTGTAACATACGTCAGAATAGAAGCATAATCCTATACATATATGCATAAAAATAGCTGTATTCTGAGATCGCAAGGTAATCACAACATTGGAAATGTCAATATATTTGGAAGAAACAGCCAAATGTGACAACAATGATATAAATTTCACAGATGTGCGATGATGATGATGATGATGATGATGAGTAAAAACTAGTGGCACCCCAGATGACAGGGTTGCTATGTGAAAAATGTATAAAGGAAAACCATCTAAAAATTAATGTAAAACTTTTTTTCTTCGTTTGTTTTATTTGTCCTTACATTATCAAATTGTTAACAATGAACAAATGGCATGCATTTAGAATAGGTATTATGTTAACTTCTGAGACAGATACTATAACAGTTTGTAATTTTGATTAGTCAGAATATCCACCTCCTTATATATAAAATTCTTGTGTCACAGTGCCATACTCCTCTGAAACGACTCGATCAATCGTGATGAAATTTCACATGTATATTCGGCACATCTGAGAATCAGTCATAATCTATTTTTCATACCCCTAAGTGATAAGGATGGTCCACCCCAAAAATTGTTTTCTTATTTTTTGGACAGAACCTTTTATTTTAATTTTTTATGGTGTGGCATTACAAAATATACACACAACCCTAAATTTTCACCCTTCTGCCACCAACCCCCATTTTTTAATTGCAATTTTAGTAATTAAATAATTTTCAACCCTGGTTGATAACTGATCAATTATCACTTGATCAGTTATCCCCACCAGATGTCTTCCGATGATATTCGATTGATAGTCAATTGAAGAAAATGTACCAAAAGGGATGACTCGAATTTCCCTCTTTGAATCGACGTAACTAGACTGAGAAGTTTACCTAGGTAGCACGCATCATTTGCTAAACCAACATTTAGGCCTAGTGCACTTGCATCAACTTTTATCATATGGAAATATGTCATACAATCAAATTCTTTTAGTAGGACAAAGAAATTCCTCTGCTCTCCTTTGTCCCTCTAAAAGAATTTAATTGTACAATATTTGTACTTACAATAAAAATTGATGCGTGTGGGCTTGGCCTAATTCATAATGCTGGCGAACACGTTTCTACACAAAGTTGCCGCTATGTTTGTATGCCCATGGACAAACTGTGCATTGGCTGCAATTGTTAAATCCACGTGATCTACCGTAGAAACGCACTCCCCCCTTAGCCTTTTCTCACTCCCTATACAGCTTTCGGTTATTATTATTGTTTGTGTCACGAGCTACCACCAACAATGGCTATTGTGTTACATGTATACATTGTGTTACACATATACATTATTCTTATAGACTAGAGATAATTTATATGGCAAAACAAAATAACATATTATTCTTAAGACCTGCTATACCCAGTGAACTTCGTTCTGCCTCTGAGAAAAACTTTATTTTTTCTCAAGAATGCCCTTGAAAACAGGGGGTTGTCTTCTATTCAGGGTTGTCTTCTGATCAGGGCTGTCTTCTGATCAGGGCTGTCTTCTGATCAGGGCTGTCTTCTGATCAGGGCTGTCTTCTAATTTAAATACTGGAAGTACTTTGCAAACTTTGAGGGAATTGGGAGACAGTGAAGACTGTAAACAGTCCTGGAATATGGAAGCGAATAGTGTACACATCAAATCTATTGTTTTCTTTACCATGTAATTTGAGAGCCAGTAACAGCCCATACTTAATAGTTTGATAATTCTGAGATTCTTTTAAATATAAGAAGCAACAGTCTCAACTTCTAATCATTATTAGCAAGTGTGGTGTCCCATTTTTCTGGCAAGTAATACTCCTGCTTCAGGCAGCTGATACTGTAGCGATTCTACTACTCTTCACTTATTGAAGTATAGAACCAATAGAACTATGATCCGCATCCTAGATACTCTGGAATAAACCATCTGGCAGAAAGAAATGTATGTCAATTTTTCCCCCTTTCCAAAAGTGTGCATATATCCATTACTAAGATAGTCATACTACTGGCCAATACACAATGTCCTATAACATGGCTCAATGCATAACAGCAGAGGTTTTTCTTCATAGAAAATGGATCCATAGAGATGACATAACCCATCATCATCTGCAGAACCCATTGTCCAACTGAAGCAGGTTACTGACACACTGTCCTGTGTGGTCCTGATGCTTGAGCATCGCTTTTCTTCACCCTCTGTTATAGATAGTGAAGAAGTTTCTAAAAATATTGCACTGAGTCCCCATTTCTCCCAAATAGAGGCTTTACTACCTCAAATGGTGAAGGCATCTTCCTGCCGTATACTATACTATATGACAGGGTGAAAGCACAATATTGCTGTGTTCTTTTACAGTTATAAGCTGATACAGCATATGGGAGTCACACCTCTGTCATTTGGTTGGTGTTCACCAAAAAATGTAAAATTTGGCAATTGTAAGATGAAAATGCTGCCTTCTTCCATTTGAAGGATAGGTCTAGTCCTAAGGTTGTGAATGCTTAGCAAATTTGATAACTTTTTCATCAGATCAGACATAAAATTGATAACCTCATCTGTGATTATTGTCAGCAACATGAAATTTCAGTAGCACCTGGTATTCCATAAATGGTCAGGCAACAGCCATCCACACCGTTTTAAATTGTTTGGATGCTTCTGACAACCTTTGCAGTTGATGTCTGAATAATAAATTGAAATTGGCATGTTGTGCACACAGTATACCATTTCTAAAATCCGGCTCCTGTTCCTGATACTTGGCAAAAAGTTTTTGGTTACTCGTTGCTCAGTTGGTATTCAACCTCCATGACCTGCCGATAAATTGTCATATGCTTGCATTAGTGTTTTCCTAGAAAGCTGCAGGTACCACCATGCATGGTCCACAGTCATTCTGCGCAACAAGCCTCTGTGTGTCACAGACTGTGGTTGCTCCCTAAATTTGGCTGTCAGTGTTAGCAGAAGTTCCTTCTTTCACTCTGTAGTGCTCTTATTCATTGCTCACAGTACTCCAGCCTTTCAGCTTACTGGTGATTATCTAGTTGAAGAGTGTTTTAATCCTAGAACCCACTTCAATGCAGCATGGTCTGTCACATCTTAATAATTTCTTCCATGCCGGTAACAATGTAAGTACATTAAACCATAGATGATGGCCAGGGTCTCCTGTATAATCAAAAGCTATACTTCCTTGTTCCATCTGACGACTTTTTGGGAAACAATTAAAACAGGTGCACCATGCAGATTATCACTACATTCAATAATCCCATAAGCAACCTATTGCTCGAGCAATTCTTACATTATTGGCTGTAGATCTTTCAGGATTCTGTATGGGTTCCCATGAATTTGTTCGTCACTACCCACTGGTATCATACATTGCATAGCTGTTGTTGCTGGTAATGGTCCACCACAATTTAAAAAAGTCTGAATCATCACAGTGAAGCTTTGACCACTGTTCTGTCTGTCTGCACAAAGTGAATCACCTTTTCATGTAATGTAGATGGATTGACAGTCTGCATGGGACTGTCTCCCCTTGACATACCTAATCATCATCCTGCAGGATGTCCAAGTTTAATTCCCTGGCAGACAGACCTCATCTGAACTGAAGTTATCCACACACCTCAGGACTATACAAGCTCGACCTATTCTCTTACACTTGCTATATTACCACGCAGAAAATATACAATGTATTCATCTCTTTAGTGGATTCCAACAGCTCCACAGCACTACTTTCACTTGATAGGTCACCAAGACTATCAATTCTGTATCTGTTGGTAAAATACTGTGCAAACTGAACTTCAGTGGACAAATCTGCAGTGTATTTGGTACCACCTGCATTATACTTGAAAGTTGTGACAATGTCACACTAGCAGTGGTCATTCACAGCTGGACTGTTGCCCCATATCCAGAAAATACAGATCAAGGACAACACAGCACCCATCAGCAATGAGTGGCAGTACTTCCATCTGGTACTGAAAATTTCATACACCAACAATGAAACTGAGCCATGTTGATCCCAATGACACCACATCATTGTCTCCTACTCCACACAACCTATATCATGTAGTCGCGACATATTGCCTGGAAATGCTCATAAAAAATACATCCAGGGTCCAGCCTCTACCAGAATAAATCTTATCAGTTTTGGCTTTTTACCTTAATGCTTAGGATTCTGTATTGTCCTTCGTAATTATGTCTGAAAATGCATCTACTGATCGATTCCATCTCTGTGACAAACCATTGAGCTTTTCTCTAGAAAGTGTCCCACTCAACTGTTTGATTAAGGAACAGGCATCTGAACAGATTATTAAAAGGCTTTACCATCTGTATTGCAATCTCTCAAGGTACATTATGTGTATCTTCGAGTTACCATTCCACCCTAACTTTGCAAACCGGCCTAATGAGATATGTGTGTATATGGTTAGTTAGGGGCTGCTTTCAGATCACGAATAAATACTGATACATTGTCGGTGAATTTATCCAAAATAAAGAGGCACCAAATTAGCTGCAACAGAATTTATAGGCATGATAATGATATTCAGTGAGGCTTTTCCCTGTACCGGCTCAGCTTGCCAACACTCATTAATGGCTATCAAAATGTCAACAGGCTCCTGTGATACTACTGCTCCTTTGCACATGTGATATTACTGCTGCATTGCAGAGTTGCTGAAAGATATAGCCATGCTACTCACACCTTAAAAAATTTGATCACTTGGTGCTTCGGTGATATTCACATTTCCATTATTTGTGCAACCTCCATTTGATAATATGGAAAATATGCTCTATCACCACAGTAAACAAACAAGCAGGGACTGACCAACATTAAAACTTATGTGTAGTACTCAAAGAAGCGTCGGCTATAGAGTGCAGCAGTGATCTGAATCTTGTCAGGCCACTGTACAGTCTAACTGGCACTGTCATTGTGCAACACAACCAGTACGCAAACTAACTGCAGCATTGACACCCAACTGAATGCCAATAGCATTAAGACATTTTTAAGCTGATGTGAATGTCCTATGGGCTAATTGTGCTTGTAACACAGAAAACATAGCCAAAACCAAGAATCCCTCACAAAAGCATAGTGCTGGGCTGCGAGGTGGGGCAGAAGTTGCTTCTGATGCCAGAGGACTTCTTTTGCCAGATGTACTGTCCATGGGGCTGGACATTACATTGGGTGGGCTCAGAGGGCTGGCTGGGTTCAGGAGGCTGTCCAACCATCACACCAGTTGTGGTGAGTGGATTCCCATCTGACACCCACGGGCATTAGTGAAACAGTATTAAGACACAAAACTGTTATTTTTGATAAAGTGCAATGGTTGACTTTTCTACTCTCCAGCACAGTGGCAGGAAGTGCCCACCCAGTACACGCTGTCTGAGGTGAGTGGCAGCAGCATCAGCTCCGGCTGTGGAATGGCACCAGATCTGTCAGTCCTATGCAGCCGACACTTTGAAAGTGTGCCTCAGTTACTGGGTATATTCTGTGCAGGCTTGGTACATGAAATATTACTTACCTTCGTGTCTCATCTTTCATTTATACTGCGCAGGTTTGAGCACTTTGGTGCCTACCCCTCCCATTTTGTATGATGAATCATGGCTTTTAACCTTGAATCTAGTTTGATTAACTTGTGTGTTTTTGGCATTCAGTAACAATCAAGTCTGCAACACTAAGGTACATCCAGTTGTCGCGTGCACACTTGAGATGCCCGAATGCTGTTTTGTCACTCATGCCCTGAGAATTAATAGACAATTAATTATTGTCACATGACAGATACTTGCATCAGTATCACATTACCCAACATGAATGCCATGCGAGTTGATCTCAAAGTTAATGTCATGACCAATGGGAAATTGCTAATTTAATAAGTGACCTTCCCATAACAAAACAAACTTAACATTTTCATGACTACAACAGCTTCTTACATCATATATGTGACAAGAATTGGGAATAGCGGGAGAATAAGTTATTGAAAAATTTTTCATCTATATTCTGGTTTATAATAATTATTGAAGAATCTTCCAAACTTTCTAAACACAAAATGAATTCCTTACTGATTGGGCTCTGATTAACTTTGAATTCTGCTCTTTCAAGAAAGAATTGAACGATGATCTACGAAGCAGTACATAATCACAATATAAAGGTTTCAAAACGTACGCTGGTCACGCCTCTGGTACTGATGTATGGACACAAAGAAATTTGTTCTGCTTTTGTCCATTATCACTCAACACATGATAAAATCTAAGATATTGGACCTACATAGTCCTGAATGGTATCACTGGAACCTTTGCGAAAATATCTGCATGCTTGCCTTGGTTAAAATGAATCTACATAAAATTCACAAATGAGGCAGTAAGATGCTGCTCACTGGACATGTTTCAAATGAGCAGTGATTCCTTACAAAAGTGACTGGTCACTTATATTCTATGTATCAGTGAGGTTAGTGACATGGAAACACTGTTAGATCATTTTAGCTGAGGTACGTATTGAATTAAACAACCAATGTAGTGTTGGGACTCAATGGTCATAGCTCTACAAAGAAATGTGGTAAACATCTGAATTAAATACATGCATCACCTAGTCTGATCAATTCTATCTAGTAAGAGGAAGAAATTATAACTTATTCTGAATTATTGAATCTCAGTTCTTAGAAGACTGCAGAGCTCTGCAAAATGCGGTAGACACTCACTGGTCCCAAGCAGCTTTGCCTGTCAGCCTGCCTAAGACTTTATGGGGCAATGGGAAGGAAGAGCATTGCCACCAGCTGCACATATCCCACGGGTAATGGGCCATTCTCTCACTCGAGGCAAGCTATATAAATGGCTTAGGAGCACTCCTCTTAAAATTGTTTGCAGATGATACTGATATTTGCCATCTAAGGAAGGCATCACAGTATTAAAATCAATTGCAAAATTATTTAATCTAAATATCTGTATGGTGTGAAGGATGGCAATGTGACACCCCCCCCCCCACCCTCCCACCCCCCCCCCCCAAAAAAAAAATAAAAATAAAAAATTAATAAATAAAATAAAATAATCAAAATAAATAAATAAAAACTTGGAGGTCATTCACATGAGTACTAAAAGAAGTCTGTTAAATTTCAACTACACAGTAAACCACATAAATCTAAAGGTAGTCTGTTCTACTAGGTATGTAGGCTTTTGAGTTACGAACAACATAAATTGAAACGATAATGTTGTTTAGAAGCCAAGGCAAAGACTGCATTTTATTGCTAGAAAATTTAGTAGACACCAGAGTATTCTTGTGGTTTATGGGATCCTTATCAGATAAGACTAATTGAGTACACTGAAAAAGTTTAAAGAAGGACACTTCATTTTGTAATGTCGAGAAATGGGTGGAAGGGGGAGGTGAGGCGGAGAGAAAATCACTGATATAATAATTGTCATGGCAATCATTAAAACAAACACTTCTTTCATGGAAGTGAGATTTACATAGAAATGTGGAAATATTTGATTGACACCCATGTAAGTACGGAGAAATTACAATTCTAATAACTTAAATATATCCGTGTGGAAACTGAACTCGCTTAAGCGTTCGTCTTTCCTATGTGCCACCGGAGAGTGGAACGGTAGAGAAAAAATGTGAACATGGTTCAAAGAACCCTCTGACAAGCGCTTACTGCAGCATGTCATCGATCTACATCTACATCTACATGACTACTATGGTGTCGTTTAGTGCAAGTTGCAGTCTCCACAATGGGTCATGCTGTTCCACAGAATCACATAGACAGCTTGACAAGTAGACAGCAGACTGGCATAGGTTGCTCCTCCAGCCTGCTCTGCTGCAGACTGAGTAACTGTAATGGAAATGAGTAGTTCCTATGGGAGGCTGCTATGTGTTCATTATGCATCTGGTCTGCTTTGTCGTCTGCTCAGCTTTCCTAAACACTCCATTATGACCCAACTTTACTTTCCAGTCGCTCTCGCTACTGTATTTCGTAGCGTCAGCATACTGCTGTTTCATCTGAGTTACACTTTCTTGCTTGATTGCGTATGGTCAACAGAATGACAGCACCTCCCACCTAAGCTATTTTGCTCCATAGGCTTCTCAGACAGCCCAGCTCATATGGTATGCAGCAATCTGTTCCATAATCTGGACATAATTACAATATCGACCATCTCCCAAAATCGAAACTCCACTCTATTACTGCAGCTTGGCCTGCTTTCCTCTGCTTCCTGAGTTGCCAGGGAAGATGTATGAATTTTTACTGGACTGTGCCAATATATTCATTCGCGGCACAGCACTTCATAGCAGAGCACTGTCAGTATTCTAGTAGAAGACTTACATGTGTCAGATGGCTATCCATTGGTCAATATCGTTTCAGTATTCAATATTTTTCAGATATAAAAGAATTTTGTATCAGATTTATTTCTTTAAACACCAACAGTAAAGCTCTTCAAATTTTACAACAGGTGTTTATCTCACATGCAGAAAATGTCTGGCTTCTGCCACAGTCCCCTCGTGCCAGACATTGGAAACATTTTGTACATACAAAATCAATATTTGAGACAGGAGTTAATCCTGGCATTGATTCAGGGTTCATAATTGAGATGATTCACGAACTTGTAAAGCAAGAGTATGCATCCTGAACAATGTTAGTATTGACAGTGTCTCCACAGGAGTAGTGAGAGATTGCCAGATTCCCTTTCTTTGTATTGTGAAGTGGATCACCTCCTCTCTGCTACTGGGGCCAATGTGATATTCAGACATAGTGTGTATGGAATTCTGCTGAAGTGAGGTTGTTGTCTGATCTAAACCAACATCAGAATGGAGGTGAGTCATTCAACTCGTAAAATCAAAATGTGATGGCAAAACATCCAGATTTGTGTATGTAACCAACCAGATCAGGTAATGTACCATGACCTACATCTACATCTACATTTATACTCTGCAAGCCACCCAACGGTGTGTGGCGGAGGGCACTTTACATGCCACTGTCATTACCTCCCTTTCCTGTTCCAGTCATGTACGGTTCGCAAGAAGAATGACAGCCAGAAAGCCTCCATGTGCACTTGAATCTCTCTAATTTTACATTTGTGATCTTCTCAGGATGTCTAAGTAGGGGAAGCAATATATTCGATACCTCATCCAGAAATGCACCCTCACAAAACCTGGACAGCAAGCTACACCACGATGCAGAGCGCCTCTCTTGCAAAGTCTGCCACTTGAGTTTGTTAAACATCTCCGTAATGCTATCACACTTACCAAATAATCCTGTGACAAAATGCACCACTCTTTGTTGGATCTTCTCTATCTGATCTGTCAACCCGACCTGGTACGTATCCACACTGATGAGCAATAATCAAGTATAGGTCGAACGAGTGTTTTAATAGCCACCTCCTTTGTTGATGGACTACATTTCCTAAGGACTCTCCCAATGAATCTCAACCTGGCACCCACCTTACCAGCAATTAGTTTTATATGATCATTCCACTTCAAATTGTTCCATGTGCATACTCCCAGATATTTTACAGAAGTAACTGCTACCAGTATTTGTCCCGCTATCATATAATTATACAATAAAGGATCTTCCTTTCTATGTATTCACAATACATTACATTTGTCTGTGTTAAGGGTCAGTTGCCACTCCCTGCACCAAGTGCCTATCCGCTGCAGATCTTCCTGCATTTCGCTACAATTTTCTAATGCTGCAACTTCTCTGTATACTACAGCATTATCCGCGAAAAGCCGCATGGAACTTCCGACACTATCTACTAGGTCATTTATATATATTGTGAAAAGCAGTGGTCCCATAACACTCCCCTGTGGTACACCAGAGGGTACTTTAGTGTCTGTAGATGTCTCTCCATTGAGATCAACATGCTGTGTCCTGTTTGATAAAAACTCTTCAATCCAGCCACACAACTGGTCTGATATTCCATAGGCTCTTACTTTGTTTATCAGGCGACGCTGTGGAACTGTATCGAATGCCTTCCAGAAGTCAAGGAAAATTGCATCTGCCTGGGAGCCTGTATATGACCAGTCTGAAGTCATGGAAAATGGCATCTACCTGGGAGCCTGTATTTAATATTTTCTGGGTGTCATGAACAAATGAAGCGAGTTGTGTCTCACATGATCGCTGTTTCCGGAATCCATGTTGATTCCTACAGAGTAGATTCTGGGTTTCCAGAAATGACACACCAGAGCAAAAAACATGTTCTAAAATTCTACAACAGGTCGATGTCAGAGATGTAGGCTTATATTTTTGCGCATCTGCTCGACGACCCTTTTTGAAAACTGGAACTACTTGTGCTCTTTTCCAATCATTTGGACCTCATGTTGTGGCAGTTCCTGGATTGAACCATGACTGAAGTGTATAGAATAGATGCACCACATGGTGTTGGGCAGATGTGTATGCTCTGGATAGAAATTAGTGGTCAGTATTTCCGTATCATACTTCCGTACTGAGATCTTTGTGGCAGTATTAATTGTAGGTATCTCATGAACAGCATTGACCAAATTATTTGAATAGCCCGAAAGGACAGGCATAACAGTGTCATGGTACATGCCGCCTGTAGCATTTGTGTGTGGTAGCTGAGCAATTGATGTAGCAGAATGATACAAGAATAGGATATATGTTGCTAATGTTGAGGTGTCAAGTAGGAACGGAGTGCATCTCCTTATGCTATGTGGTAAGATACTTAAACCAAACAGCATAGAATTATTATAAACATTATTTCCTGATTTTGATGACATGTAATGTTGATTTAGCATGTAACTTCATCTAAAATTGGCGTTCATGGTACTTTTGGCTTTCAACAAGCTCAAAGAAAGATTTTATTGCCGTAATGAAACATTTTCTGAAAGTAACAGTCTGTTGTCACTAACTAGATTAGTTGAATGTTTCCAATGATCTCTTTTATAGTATTCTCCTCTATTGTAATATTGATTTATCATTTGGAGGTCTGGAGACAATGACATCTTTGATATATTGAACAACTTCAATAGTGTCCTTGTATGGAAGATACTTCAAGAGCTGAACTACTAGTCATGAAGATATGCATGATGCCATCCTTTCTGCATTGTCATCTACTTACACTAAAGTGCATTTTGGTAACCTGGTGTGTTACTGTTAAGTCAGTCTTTTGGTATTAACAAATGGCATGATAGAGAAACTTTCTAATTTTCAAAATATTACATAATAAAATGCCTCTGTCAGTGTACTCGCTCCAGTAAGATTTCAACAGATGTGTGTTCAAGGAAACCCACATGCTCTTGCTGTTACCTGCTGGATTCAGAAAATGTTTTATTTAATATTTTTACACTATATTATAAGTCACAGCTACAAAAAACATTGCAAATTGTTTGACAGCTTTGATGATACTCTGAAGCAACTGACTAGTCTTAACTGTGTAGTAATTTTGATAAACTGGTTGCTTATACAACCCATGATTGTAGCAACCTGAATGTTGGAATGTGGATCTAATGTCATGAAGGACAAGACTTCAGATGCATGAAGGAATTTTATTGCAGACCTAAAGATGTCGTACATTCTCTTCTTCTTCTTCTTCTTCTTCTTCTTCTTCTTCTTCTTTACTGTCACCTTGTCCCACGTCACATAGGGTTGGCGTTGGTCTTCTGGATCCTTCTCCCGCATAGTACTCTATCCATTGCCTCTTCCTTCTTCCATCCTTTCCCCCTTAGGTCCCCGGATATCTTATCCTTCCACCTCATCTTCAGTCTTCCTCTCCTTCTTGCTCCTTCAATCTTTATATCTTGAACTATGTTTCTGATATACTCTTCCCCTTTTCTCTGTAAGTGTCTGTACCTCATTAGTCTGCTCTCTTGTATCTTTTTCCTCATGGGTCCACTTTCACAGCTCCTCTAACAAATTCATTTCTAATCCTGTTCTTCCTTGTTAGCCCACACATCCACCTCAGCATCTTCATTTCCACCACTTCCATCTTCCTTTCCTGGGCTACTATGATTGGCCATGTCTCTGCCCGTATATCATAGGAGGCCTTACCACCGACTTGTACACTTTCCCTTTCAACCCAATGCTCACCTTCTTGTCACACAACACTCCACTTATTTTCCTCCAGTTGTTCCAACCACATTTTATTTGGTGTTGTATCTTGCTTTCTAGTCCTCTATTGCTCTGTATGTACAACCCCAGGTATTTAAATTTGCAGACCGATTTCAGCTCATCATCCTGGATCTTGCAAGACCTCATCTGGACATCCTTCAGTGCTAAATATTCTGACTTTGTCCTGCTGATTTTCATCCCTCTTTCTTCTGGTGCCTTCCTCCAATCCTCCAGCATTTCCTCAAGTCTGTCAATGCTCTGCTCACAAAGAACCACATCATCCGCAAACATCATGTTCCATGGCACCTCCTTCTTCACTTCTTTCACCAGCACATCCATAATCAGATCAAAGAGATAGGGACTAGGCGCAGATCATTGATGTTACCTTACTTTTACTGGAAACTCCTTTGTCATGCCCACACTACTTTTCACCTGCATCATTGCTCCTCTGTACTTTTCCTTCACTAACCTCACATACTTCTCTGGCATGTACTGCTCTCCCATGCCAAGAAGGACTGATTATTCTAAACCAATTTGCATTCAGTGGATGCAAAACATCTGCAACATCATTTATGCATTCTTTTATCAACTCGGCATTAGAAAATAATTTTTCAGCTCTTGCTGTGTCAAGTGCAACTTTATAACTTCCAAGTACCAATGGGCTGTCACTGCTGTCATTCAGAAAAGTTGAAATCTGTGCTCCTAAAGTACTACATCAATTAGATGAGAGGTGTACTAAAAGAAAACTGTAAAACTCTTATGATCCTAGCAATACACCAGATTCATCAGGTGTCATCTGACTGCTCTTTTGACTCAATTAATTTTGCCACCTATTTAGAGTTCAAAAGTAAGCAGTACTCATCCATGAGAAATGTGTTCCAATTTCATTCTGTATCAAACTTTGTTACTGTGCACAAACAAAAACTGGCACTCCTGTTACTTTTTAAATGTTGTCACATTTCCAGTTGTCTATTATTTTGATTGGCAAAAGTAAGAAATTGAAATTGTGCATAGCCTCTGAACAGAGAGACAGAGAGTCAGAGAGACAAAGAGACACACAGAGAGAGAGAGAGAGAGAGAGAGAGAGAGAGAGAGAGAGAGAGAGAGAGAGAGAGAGAGAGAGAGAGAGAGAGATCATGAGCAAGCACGGGTGCATGCTCGAGTGGGGGAAGGGACTGGACTGGGAGGTTCTTCTGATTAAGGGTCATGAGAATTGAGTAGAATGAAGTCCAGGCAGGGGCAAGCTAGAAGGTCTGTGTCTACTACTGAGAACATAAGTAGCCATTTTGTTCAGAATATCAGGAGACGGTTTTGCAAACAGCTCACGGTGCATATTTATGTGTTCAGTCATCAGTCTGCTTGGAACATTTCCCAGAAGTGGTCTTCACTGGATAGCTTGAAGATATTGTTTTCTTGATGTACCGTAGGCCTTCTAGCATATATCCATTCCAGTTCTTTCTTTAGATAGGTAAATTTCAGAGATCAGTGTTGAAAACAATGAAGATAATGCGTAACCTTAAACCAAACAAATTTCTTTATTCCTTTAAACAATGTAGTAAGCACCTGCTTTGTATAATCTTTTATTTGTACCAACATACATTTCAGAATGTAACCCATCTTCAACTAGTGTAATACATACTTAAATTATCAGTTGGCACATCATTACAGAAATTAACTTCAAATTGGGAGCTGCAGCTGCCCCATTCAAAATAACAAATTTGTTTATCTATTATATTTAAAGAGCTGTATATCTACAGTATATTACTCTTTAGATGCACTTACTTTCTGTTCTGCATACTGTTGCTCCTAATTTCTCCATTAAAAGTATGGCACAACACATTTTATTTGTATGATGCACAAACACAGGAACATTGCCATGTTGCCAACTGATAAAAGTGACAATAGATATAATTTTTTGATACAAACAAAGTACACCTTCTTAATAAATACTGAAATTACTGTGCTGTCTTTTGGCTTACATATAAATGTTATTAATTTTAAAATTAAACTTAAAAATTGTAGGTAAAATATATGGCCTGCTGGATTGATGTTTATAATGAATAAAGACAGGAAATCTGATTGGATGAGATATATGGTATTTTATTCATTATCAGTATTTGGGCTGTGGTTGTATAAGTAAATTATGGAAGTTTCATGGAAACATTCTAAATGACCAGAGTTATCCAACAAAATGTCATTTGAGGATGCACATTTGTGATATTAGATTCAAATTTCTTAGAGTAGGTTCATTCTTTCACCTATATTGACCAGGTGAAGTATTAGTAGATTGTGTGGTATGTCTGTAACCTGCTGTCACTCTTCAGTTGCACACAAGGAAACTGTGGATTTGCTTAACCTTCTTTGAAAAACATTATAGTGACATACACGCAGTTACCTTGAACTGTTCATTGGTAACACCTGCCATGAGCAAGATGGTGGAACAGCCGATTTGTACAGGAAATGACAACAGTGTTTTAGTTTTGATGGTGGGAGAGATAAAAGTTTTGTTTTAACATAGCATCCTGTACCATAGTAGATATCATTGTTTGAATCTGTGTTGTTCTACTAAAACTCAGTTTCTGCACATTAACCCATACTAAATGATTTAACATAAAGGTTTATCATTAATATATTACAGCAGATGTGGTCTGTGTATTATCAAAACTTTTTGAATGGTATGTATCGACTGCAGTGATCTTCTTATTGACGACCAGATGCCTTTGAAATGGGTGCACATAGAAATAGATGTCAAAGTCTGTGAATGTCACTTTGTTCCAGGTCATATAAGTGAACAGTGAATGATTTACAAGTATGACTCCAAATCACAGTGAGGAATCACTGTAGTTTGTACTGCCTGGAAGGATATTTTCTTTTTATGACTCTTGTTAGCACCATCTTTGTACTCCTCAGAATAGCTTAGTCTATTTTGGAAATAACGCCATAACAGTCAGGGCTTTCGCTTTGTTTCAAACAAATTTCAGTATAAATCTCTTCAGAAATTCTTCTAGTCCACTGATGTCTCCTCTGTTTGATAAAGTTTATCTGTGATAAAGTTCCCACATCTTTTTACCTGCTTATAGGTTACCAAAAATTTTTGACATAACTCAATTTACTTTTCAGAAACCAAGAACTTCTATAAATATGGCAAATCATTTGCTGGCCATTCTTTTTGCAGCTCCACTGCACACAGTCTGTACTTCTCTGTTATGAGCAATAAGGGTCGTAACTACACCACGCTTGCAACGACTTGTAGTGCTGGCTACAAATTAGTTTGCCAACACCACTTGGCAACATTGTCCTCATGGTCCATAAGGACAAGGTTACAGGGATGAATTCATTCACATACTGCAGTTGACAAAGCTGAGCTCAGAAAACTTTAAGATATTATAAAAGCTTTTACAAAAATATTGTTTTGGGTGATGGTACATGACCCCCTTGACACCCCTTTGGATCTGCTCCATTCAGAACCATCTCTACAGGAAGTTTATTAATGGGGTTTACATAACTACATCCTTGTCACAACCTATGCCTAACAGGTGGGGAGACATCAGTTACATAGACATCAGGCTGTGATAAGAGTCAAAAATTGAAGTGGCAGTACGCTGCAATAGCAGAAGCAGAAGAAAGGGTCATCTACTCAACATAGTAATTTGTGAGTGTGTGTCATCAGTACCGTAATTCCACATTTTATACATAAATGCTTCTCCTTTAAACTAATTTTTCATGCAAAATTCCAAAGCAGTCTAGAGTTCACAAGCTCGCTTACTTTTTCTCATATAACAGGTAACCTATTATTCTAACTCTACTTTACATAATTATTATATATAAAAACAAAGATGAGGTGACTTACCGAACAAAAGTGCTGGCAGGTCGATAGACACACAAACAAACACACAAAATTCAAGCTTTTGCAACAAACTGTTGCCTCATCAGGAAAGAGGGAAGGAGAGGGGAAGACGAAAGGAAGTGGGTTTTAAGGGAGAGGGTAAGGAGTCATTCCAATCCCGGGAGTGGAAAGACTTACCTTAGGGGGAAAAAAGGACAGGTATACACTCGCACACATGCACATATCCATCCACACATACAGACACAAGCAGACATATTTAAAGACAAAGAGTTTGGACAGAGATGTCAGTCGAGGCAGAAGTGTAGAGGCAAAGAAGTTGTTGAAAGACAGGTGAGGTATGAGTGGCGGCAACTTGAAATTAGCGGAGATTGAGGCCTGGCGGATGACGAGAAGAGAGGATATACTGAAGGGCAAGTTCCCAGCTCCGGAGTTCGGATAGGTTGGTGTTGGTGGGAAGTATCCAGATAACCCGGACGGTGTAACACTGTGCCAAGATGTGCTGGCTGTGCACCAAGGCATGTTTAGCCACAGGGTGAGCCTCATTACCAACAAACACTGTCTGCCTGTGTCCATTCATGCGAATGGACAGTTTGTTGCTGGTCATTCCCACATAGAATGCATCACAATGTAGGCAGGTCAGTTGGTAAATCACGTGGGTGCTTTCACACGTGGCTCTGCCTCTGATCGTGTACACCTTCCGGGTTACAGGACTGGAGTAGGTGGTGGTGGGAGGGTGCATGGGACAGGTTTTGCATCGGGGGCGGTTACAAGGATAGGAGCCAGAGGGTAGGGAAGGTGGTTTGGGGATTTCATAGGGATGAACTAACAGGTTACGAAGGTTAGGTGGACGGCGGAAAGACACTCTTGGCGGAGTGGGGAGGATTTCATGAAGGATGGATCTCATTTCAGGGCAGGATTTGAGGAAATCGTATCCCTGCTGGAGAGCCACATTCAGAGTCTGGTCCAGTCCCGGAAAGTATCCTGTCACAAGTGGGGCACTTTTGTGGTTCTTCTGTGGGGGATTCTGGGTTTGAGGGAACGAGGAAGTGGCTCTGGTTATTTGCTTCTGTACCAGGTCGGGAGGGTAGTTGCGGGATGCGAAAGCTGTTTTCAGGTTGTTGATGTAATGATTCAGGGATTCCGGACTGGAGCAGATTCGTTTGCCACGAAGACCTAGGCTGTAGGGAAGGGACCATTTGATGTGGAATGGGTGGCAGCTGTCATAATGGAGGTACTGTTGCTTGTTGGTGGGTTTGATGTGGACGGACGTGTGAAGTTGGCCATTGGACAGGTGGAGGTCAACGTCAAGGAAAGTGGCATGGGATTTGGAGTAGGACCAGGTGAAACGGATGGAACCAAAGGAGTTGAGGTTGGAGAGGAAATTCTGGAGTTCTTCTTCACTGTGAGTCCAGATCATGAAGATGTCATCAATAAATCTGTACCAAACTTTGGGTTGGCAGACTTGGGTAACCAAGAAGGTTTCCTCTAAGCGACCCATGAATAGGTTGGCGTACGAGGAGGCCATCCTGGTGCCCATGGCTGTTCCCTTTAATTGTTGGTATGTCTGGCCCTCAAAAGTGAAGAAGTTGTGGGTCAGGATGAAGCTGGCTAAGGTGATGAGGAAAGAGGTTTTAGGTAGGGTGGCGGGTGATCGGCGTGAAAGGAAATGCTCCATCGCAGCGAGGCCCTGGACGTGCGGAATATTTGTGTATAAGGACGTGGCATCAATGGTTACAAGGATGGTTTCCGGGGGTAACAGATTGGGTAAGGATTCCAGGCGTTCAAGGAAGTGGTTGGTGTCCTTGATGAAGGATGGGAGACTGCATGTAATGGGTTGAAGGTGTTGATCTACGTAGGCAGAGATACGTTCTGTGGGGGCTTGGTAACCAGCTACAATGGGGCGGCCGGGATGATTGGGTTTGTGGATTTTAGGAAGAAGGTAGAAGGTAGGGGTGCGGGGTGTCGGTGGGGTCAGGAGGTTGATGGAGTCAGGTGAAAGGTTTTGCAGGGGGCCTAAGGTTCTGAGGATTCCTTGAAGCTCTGCCTGGACATCGGGAATGGGGTTACCTTGGCAAACTTTGTATGTGGTGTTGTCTGAAAGCTGACACAGTCCCTCAGCCACATACTCCCGACGATCAAGTACCACGGTCGTGGAACCCTTGTCCGCCGGAAGAATGACGATGGATCGGTCAGCCTTCAGATCACGGATAGCCTGGGCTTCAGCAGTGGTGATGTTGGGTGTAGGATTAAGGTTTTTTTAAGAAGGATTGAGATGCAAGGCTGGAAGTCAGAAATTCCTGGAAGGTTTGGAGAGGGTGATTTTGAGGAAGAGGAGGTGGGTCCCGCTGTGACGGAGGATGGAACTGTTCCAGGCAGGGTTCAATTTGGATGGTGTCTTGAGGAGTCGGATCACTAGGAGTAGGATTAGGATCATTTTTCTTCGTGGCAAAGTGATACTTCCAGCAGAGAGTACGAGTGTAGGACAGTAAATCTTTGACGAGGGCTGTTTGGTTGAATCTGGGAGTGGGGCTGAAGGTGAGGCCTTTGGATAGGACAGAGGTTTCGGATTGGGAGAGAGGTTTGGAGGAAAGGTTAACTACTGAATTAGGGTGTTGTGGTTCCAGATTGTGTTGATCGGAATTTTGAGGTTTTGGAGGGAGTGGAGCTGGAAGTGGGAGATTGAGTAGATGGGAGAGACTGGGTTTGTGTCCAATGAGAGGAGGTTGAGGTTTGCTGGAAAGGTTGTGAAGGGTGAGTGAGTTGCCTTTCCGGAGGTGGGAAACCAGGAGATTGGATAGTTTTTTGAGGTGGAGGGTGGCATGCTGTTCTAATTTACGGTTGGCCTGTAGGAGGATGCTCTGAACAGCCGGTGTGGATGTGGGAGAGGAAAGATTAAGGACTTTTATTAAGGATTGGAGTTGACGGGTGTGTTCATTGGCTGAGTTGATGTGTAGGTGAAGGATTAGGTGGGTGAGGGCAATGGATTGTTCAGTTTGGAACTGGTATAGGGACTGATGGAAGGAAGGGTTGCAGCCAGAGATGGGAACTTTGAGTGTGAGGCCTTTGGGGGTAATGCCAAAGGTCAGACAAGCCTGAGAAAATAAAATATGCGAGCGTAATCTGGCTAGGGCGAAGGCATGTTTGCGGAGGGAATGTAAATAAAACTTAATGGGGTCATTGTGGGGGTGTTGTGAGGGTGACATGGTATTAGAAGGTGGAAAGTGTAACATGAGGTGAAATGAAAATGAAAATAAAAATATATGGGGAGAGATAAAGGTGAACCGGAAAGAAACTGGAGATCTGGAATGAAAAAAGGCAAAAAGGTGTTGGTTACAGCTGGGCTATGTTGGACTTGGGTTGGTAGACAACGATGTGCATAAAGGTTAGGTGGTTGTGTTGCCGCCAAAACACGTTAAAGGACGGAGAAATTCGGGAAAATTTCGAAAAAACTGCGTGTAGTATATTAAAAGGAGTGGTATTGTGGTGGCAGATTATGAAAATGAGGCTAACAATTGTTTGACGAAGAAATAATGGCGTTAAAACCAGTGGGAAGCGGCTAAAAATGATCAGTGATGTGGGAAAAACGGAAATGGAAATAAAGCGAAAGTTATTAGAACTGGCCGAAATGGTTGTTTAAAAGGTGAAAGGAGCTGTTGGTGAACTAGAAACGGTGGATATTATAGCGGCGGTAGTGCTGAATGCGGCAAAAAAAAAAAAAAAAATATATATATATATATATATTTTTTTTTTTTTTTTTTTTTTGTTATGGTTTGGAAGTGGGTTACGTATTATTGAGTATATATATAGGCGGGATAAAATAGTATAGCAGATTACGGTAAAAAGGAGAAGGGGAATACAAAGTGAAACTACTGGCAAAAACAGAAAGAGGAAAATAAGACGACAGAAAAGATTTCGAAATGCAACAGTGACAATAACAAACGTAATTGTTGGATTCAAATTAATGATATCAATATAATGTAAGGAAACATTCCACGTGGGAAAAATTATATATAAAAACAAAGATGAGGTGACTTACCGAACAAAAGCGCTGGCAGGTCGATAGACACACAAACAAACACAAACATACACACAAAATTCAAGCTTTCGCAACAAACTGTTGCCTCATCAGGAAAGAGGGAAGGAGAGGGGAAGACGAAAGGAAGTGGGTTTTAAGGGAGAGGGTAAGGAGTCATTCCAATCCCGGGAGCGGAAAGACTTACCTTAGGGGGAAAAAAGGACAGGTATACACTCGCACACATGCACATATCCATCCACACATACAGACACAAGCAGACATATTTAAAGACAAAGAGTTTGGACAGAGATGTCAGTCGAGGCAGAAGTGTAGAGGCAAAGAAGTTGTTGAAAGACAGGTGAGGTATGAGTGGCGGCAACTTGAAATTAGCGGAGATTGAGGCCTGGCGGATAACGAGAAGAGAGGATATACTGAAGGGCAAGTTCCCATCTCCGGAGTTCGGATAGGTTGGTGTTGGTGGGAAGTATCCAGATAACCCGGACGGTGTAACACTGTGCCAAGATGTGCTGGCTGTGCACCAAGGCATGTTTAGCCACAGGGTGATCCTCATTACCAACAAACACTGTCTGCCTGTGTCCATTCATGCGGATGGACAGTTTGTTGCTGGTAATTCCCACATAGAATGCATCACAGTGTAGGCAGGTCAGTTGGTAAATCACGTGGGTGCTTTCACACGTGGCTCTGCCTCTGATCATGTACACCTTCCGGGTTACAGGACTGGAGTAGGTGGTGGTGGGAGGGTGCATGGGACAGGTTTTGCATCGGGGGCGGTTACAAGGATAGGAGCCAGAGGGTAGGGAAGGTGGTTTGGGGATTTCATAGGGATGAACTAACAGGTTACGAAGGTTAGGTGGACGGCGGAAAGACACTCTTGGCAGAGTGGGGAGGATTTCATGAAGGATGGATCTCATTTCAGGGCAGGATTTGAGGAAATCGTATCCCTGCTGGAGAGCCACATTCAGAGTCTGGTCCAGTCCCGGAAAGTATCCTGTCACAAGTGGGGCACTTTTGTGGTTCTTCTGTGGGGGATTCTGGGTTTGAGGGAACGAGGAAGTGGCTCTGGTTATTTGCTTCTGTACCAGGTCGGGAGGGTAGTTGCGGGATGCGAAAGCTGTTTTCAGGTTGTTGGTGTAATGATTCAGGGATTCCGGACTGGAGCAGATTCGTTTGCCACGAAGACCTAGGCTGTAGGGAAGGGACCGTTTGATGTGGAATGGGTGGCAGCTGTCATAATGGAGGTACTGTTGCTTGTTGGTGGGTTTGATGTGGACGGACGTGTGAAGTTGGCCATTGGACAGGTGGAGGTCAACGTCAAGGAAAGTGGCATGGGATTTGGAGTAGGACCAGGTGATACTGATGGAACCAAAGGAGTTGAGGTTGGAGAGGAAATTCTGGAGTTCTTCTTCACTGTGAGTCCAGATCATGAAGATGTCATCAATAAATCTGTACCAAACTTTGGGTTGGCAGACTTGGGTAACCAAGAAGGTTTCCTCTAAGCGACCCATGAATAGGTTGGCGTACGAGGGGGCCATCCTGGTGCCCATGGCTGTTCCCTTTAATTGTTGGTATGTCTGGCCCTCAAAAGTGAAGAAGTTGTGGGTCAGGATGAAGCTGGCTAAGGTGATGAGGAAAGAGGTTTTAGGTAGGGTGGCAGGTGATCGGCGTGAAAGGAAATGCTCCATCGCAGCGAGGCCCTGGACGTGCGGAATATTTGTGTATAAGGACGTGGCATCAATGGTTACAAGGATGGTTTCCGGGGGTAACAGATTGGGTAAGGATTCCAGGCGTTCAAGGAAGTGGTTGGTGTCCTTGATGAAGGATGGGAGACTGCATGTAATGGGTTGAAGGTGTTGATCTACGTAGGCAGAGATACGTTCTGTGGGGGCTTGGTAACCAGCTACAATGGGGCGGCCGGGATGATTGGGTTTGTGGATTTTAGGAAGAAGGTAGAAGGTAGGGGTGCGGGGTGTCGGTGGGGTCAGGAGGTTGATGGAGTCAGGTGAAAGGTTTTGCAGGGGGCCTAAGGTTCTGAGGATTCCTTGAAGCTCTGCCTGGACATCGGGAATGGGGTTACCTTGGCAAACTTTGTATGTGGTGTTGTCTGAAAGCTGACACAGTCCCTCAGCCACATACTCCCGACGATCAAGTACCACGGTCGTGGAACCCTTGTCCGCCGGAAGAATGACGATGGATCGGTCAGCCTTCAGATCACGGATAGCCTGGGCTTCAGCAGTGGTGATGTTGGGTGTAGGATTAAGGTTTTTTAAGAAGGATTGAGATGCAAGGCTGGAAGTCAGAAATTCCTGGAAGGTTTGGAGAGGGTGATTTTGAGGAAGAGGAGGTGGGTCCCGCTGTGACGGAGGATGGAACTGTTCCAGGCAGGGTTCAATTTGGATGGTGTCTTGAGGAGTCGGATCACTAGGAGTAGGATTAGGATCATTTTTCTTCGTGGCAAAGTGATACTTCCAGCAGAGAGTACGAGTGTAGGACAGTAAATCTTTGACGAGGGCTGTTTGGTTGAATCTGGGAGTGGGGCTGAAGGTGAGGCCTTTGGATAGGACAGAGGTTTCGGATTGGGAGAGAGGTTTGGAGGAAAGGTTAACTACTGAATTAGGGTGTTGTGGTTCCAGATTGTGTTGATCGGAATTTTGAGGTTTTGGAGGGAGTGGAGCTGGAAGTGGGAGATTGAGTAGATGGGAGAGACTGGGTTTGTGTCCAATGAGAGGAGGTTGAGGTTTGCTGGAAAGGTTGTGAAGGGTGAGTGAGTTGCCTTTCCGGAGGTGGGAAACCAGGAGATTGGATAGTTTTTTGAGGTGGAGGGTGGCATGCTGTTCTAATTTACGGTTGGCCTGTAGGAGGATGCTCTGAACAGCCGGTGTGGATGTGGGAGAGGAAAGATTAAGGACTTTTATTAAGGATTGGAGTTGACGGGTGTGTTCATTGGCTGAGTTGATGTGTAGGTGAAGGATTAGGTGGGTGAGGGCAATGGATTGTTCAGTTTGGAACTGGTATAGGGACTGATGGAAGGAAGGGTTGCAGCCAGAGATGGGAACTTTGAGTGTGAGGCCTTTGGGGGTAATGCCAAAGGTCAGACAAGCCTGAGAAAATAAAATATGCGAGCGTAATCTGGCTAGGGCGAAGGCATGTTTGCGGAGGGAATGTAAATAAAACTTAATGGGGTCATTGTGGGGGTGTTGTGAGGGTGACATGGTATTAGAAGGTGGAAAGTGTAACATGAGGTGAAATGAAAATGAAAATAAAAATATATGGGGAGAGATAAAGGTGAACCGGAAAGAAACTGGAGATCTGGAATGAAAAAAGGCGAAAAGGTGTTGGTTACAGCTGGGCTATGTTGGACTTGGGTTGGTAGACAACGATGTGCATAAAGGTTAGGTGGTTGTGTTGCCGCCAAAACACGTTAAAGGACGGAGAAATTCGGGAAAATTTCGAAAAAACTGCGTGTAGTATATTAAAAGGAGTGGTATTGTGGTGGCAGATTATGAAAATGAGGCTAACAATTGTTTGACGAAGAAATAATGGCGTTAAAACCAGTGGGAAGCGGCTAAAAATGATCAGTGATGTGGGAAAAACGGAAATGGAAATAAAGCGAAAGTTATTAGAACTGGCCGAAATGGTTGTTTAAAAGGTGAAAGGAGCTGTTGGTGAACTAGAAACGGTGGATATTATAGCGGCGGTAGTGCTGAATGCGGCAAAAAAAAAAAAAAATATGTATATATTTTTTTTTTTTTTTTTTTTTTTTTTTGGTTATGGTTTGGAAGTGGGTTACGTATTATTGAGTATATATATAGGCGGGATAAAATAGTATAGCAGATTACGGTAAAAAGGAGAAGGGGAATACAAAGTGAAACTACTGGCAAAAACAGAAAGAGGAAAATAAGACGACAGAAAAGATTTCGAAATGCAACAGTGACAATAACAAACGTAATTGTTGGATTCAAATTAATGATATCAATATAATGTAAGGAAACATTCCACGTGGGAAAAATTATATATAAAAACAAAGATGAGGTGACTTACCGAACAAAAGCGCTGGCAGGTCGATAGACACACAAACAAACACAAACATACACACAAAATTCAAGCTTTCACAACAAACTGTTGCCTCATCAGGAAAGAGGGAAGGAGAGGGGAAGACGAAAGGAAGTGGGTTTTAAGGGAGAGGGTAAGGAGTCATTCCAATCCCGGGAGCGGAAAGACTTACCTTAGGGGGAAAAAAGGACAGGTATACACTCGCACACATGCACATATCCATCCACACATACAGACACAAGCAGACATATTTAAAGACAAAGAGTTTGGGCAGAGATGTCAGTCGAGGCAGAAGTGTAGAGGCAAAGAAGTTGTTGAAAGACGGGTGAGGTATGAGTGGCGGCAACTTGAAATTAGCGGAGATTGAGGCCTGGTGGATGACGAGAAGAGAGGATATACTGAAGGGCAAGTTCCCAGCTCCGGAGTTCGGATAGGTTGGTGTTGGTGGGAAGTATCCAGATAACCCGGACGGTGTAACACTGTGCCAAGATGTGCTGGCTGTGCACCAAGGCATGTTTAGCCACAGGGTGATCCTCATTACCAACAAACACTGTCTGCCTGTGTCCATTCATGCGAATGGACAGTTTGTTGCTGGTCATTCCCACATAGAATGCATCACAATGTAGGCAGGTCAGTTGGTAAATCACGTGGGTGCTTTCACACGTGGCTCTGCCTCTGATCGTGTACACCTTCCGGGTTACAGGACTGGAGTAGGTGGTGGTGGGAGGGTGCATGGGACAGGTTTTGCATCGGGGGCGGTTACAGGGATAGGAGCCAGAGGGTAGGGAAGGTGGTTTGGGGATTTCATAGGGATGAACTAACAGGTTACGAAGGTTAGGTGGACGGCGGAAAGACACTCTTGGCGGAGTGGGGAGGATTTCATGAAGGATGGATCTCATTTCAGGGCAGGATTTGAGGAAATCGTATCCCTGCTGGAGAGCCACATTCAGAGTCTGGTCCAGTCCCGGAAAGTATCCTGTCACAAGTGGGGCACTTTTGTGGTTCTTCTGTGGGGGATTCTGGGTTTGAGGGAACGAGGAAGTGGCTCTGGTTATTTGCTTCTGTACCAGGTCGGGAGGGTAGTTGCGGGATGCGAAAGCTGTTTTCAGGTTGTTGGTGTAATGATTCAGGGATTCTGGACTGGAACAGATTCGTTTGCCACGAAGACCTAGGCTGTAGGGAAGGGACCGTTTGATGTGGAATGGGTGGCAGCTGTCATAATGGAGGTACTGTTGCTTGTTGGTGGGTTTGATGTGGACGGACGTGTGAAGTTGGCCATTGGACAGGTGGAGGTCAACGTCAAGGAAAGTGGCATGGGATTTGGAGTAGGACCATGTGAAACTGATGGAACCAAAGGAGTTGAGGTTGGAGAGGAAATTCTGGAGTTCTTCTTCACTGTGAGTCCAGATCATGAAGATGTCATCAATAAATCTGTACCAAACTTTGGGTTGGCAGACTTGGGTAACCAAGAAGGTTTCCTCTAAGCGACCCATGAATACTTTTACTGATAAACCAGTCAGCAAGTATGTTACATACCGGCAGTTTGAAGGGTGTACAGGTCTTGTATTTTGTACAGACTGCACCTGCCATAAGCCAAGCAAAACTAATACAGCACTCTAAGTCTGTACACTTATAGCCATGATGCCGTGGAGTTCTCTTTTGTAATGTTGTTCTATCTACTGAAGGATTTTTTTGTGTTTTGAATTCATTTAACGAATGTAGGTCTGGGTTTAGTGTCTTATTTTGGAAGGTTAGGTAATGGGTTGGTAACAAATGTATGGCCTTTTCTGGCCAATACAACATACATTGTGTCAGATTATGTGAGCTGCTCCACGATGGTAGCTGGGAGACGGAATGCTCTGCCCACTATGTCACTGTTTCTACCGTTAATTAGCAATCTGATATCTTGCAAATCCATTTTGGTCATGCTCCTTGGCTTTCATTGCTTGTAACAATTTACTTCATTTTTTCTAAGGAAACAGTGATACTAAACTAAATGAATGCCCATGTTCTGAAAATAAGGGCGTAGCAACAACACTTCTCTCAATTATTCAGCTGCTTCTGCCTTGCCCAGGAACAGTTATACATAACATAATTGTGTCTTAGTCTGAATCGTCCACATGAGGCAAACTTCTAACAATGGAAAATCCAGGATGGAGTGTAACAATACCATAGAAGGAAAGCAGCTACTCACCATATAGCAGAGATGCTGAGTCGCGATAGGCACAACAAAAAGATTTATACAATTATAGCTTTTGGTCACTAAGGCCTTTGTCAGCATTAGACACACATACACACGCACTCACACACTCATGCAAACACAACTTGCATACACATCTGCAGTCTCAGAGAACTGAAACCACACCGCGAGGAGCAGCACCAGCGCATGTTGGGAGTGGTGACTGGGTGGAGGTAAGGGGAGGCTGGGGTGGGGAGGGGGAGGGATAGTATGGTGGGAGTGGCAGACAGTGAAGTGTTGCAATTTAGACAGAGGGCAGGAGAGAAGGTGCGGAGGGGGGGAGGGGCTAAGTAGCGTAAAGGAGAGAAATAAAACCACATTAAAAGACTGGGTGTGGCAGTGAAATGACGGCTTTGTAGTGCTCGAATGGGAACAGGGAGGGGGCTGAATGGGTGAGGACAGTTACTAATGAAGGTTGAGGCCAGGAGGGTTACGGGAACGTAGGATGTATTGCAGGGAAAGTTGCCACCTGCACCGTTAAGAAAAGCTGGTGTTGGTGGGAAGGATCCATGTGACACTTGCTGTGAAGCAGTCTTTGAGATGAGGGATATCATGTTTGGCAGTGTGTTCAGCTACAGGGTGGTCCACTTGTTTTTTGGCCATAGTTTGTCGGTGGCCATTCATGTGGACAGACAGCTTGTTGGTGTACATATGTACATAGAATGCAGCACAGTGGTTGCAGCTTAGCTCGCAAATCACATGACTGGTTTCACAGGTAGCCCTGCCTTTGATGGGATAGGTAATGTTAGTGACCGGACTGGAGTAGGTGGTGGTAGGAGGATGTATGGGACAGGTCTCACTTCTAGGTCTATTAGAGGGGTATGAGCAGCTGAATTATATTCTCCACCAGGGTTTCGATTACCTCTCGTTGTTCCCTGAAATGAGAAATACCCTACCCACTATCCTTCCCACCCCTCCTACCATGATATTCCACCATCCACAGACAAAATATACTCGTCCATCCTTACACAAACCCTGCTCACAATCCCTTATCTCATGGCTCATACCCCTGTAATAGACCTACATGCAAGACCTGTCCCATACATCCTCCTACCACCACCAACTGCACTCCGGTCATTAACATCACCTACCCCATCAAAGGCAGGGCTACCTGTGAAGCCAGTCATGTGATTTACAAGCTAAGCTGCAACCACTGTGCTGCATTCTATGTAGGCATGATGACCAACAAGCTGTCTGTCAACATGAATGGCCACCGAAAAACTGTGGCCATAAAACAAATAGACCACCCTGTTGCTGAACACATTTCCAAACAAGATATCACTCATCTCAATGACTGCTTCACAGCCTGTGTCATATGGATTCTTCCCACCAACACCAGCTTTTCTTAACTGTGCAGGTGGGAACTTTCCCTGCAATACATCCTATGGTCCTGTAACCCTCCTGGCCTCAACCTTCATTAGTCACTGTCCTTATCCAACCAGCCCCCTCCCTGTTCCCATTACAGCCGTCATTTTACCACCACACCGAGTATTTTAATTTCTTTTTATTTCTCTCCTTTGAGCTACGTAGACTCTCCCCCTGTCTGCAACTTCTCTCCTGTCCTCCATCTAAACTGCAACACATCAGTGTCTGCCACCCCCACCATACTATCCCTCCCCTTCCCTGCCCCAACCTCTTCCTTACTCCCACCCAGTCACCACTCCCATCATGCACTGGTGCTGCTCCTCGCAGTGTGGTTTCAGTTCTCTGAGACTGCAGACGTGTGTGTGTGTGTGTGTGTGTGTGTGTGTGTGTGTGTGTGTGTGTGTGTGTGTGTGTGTGTGGGTGTCACCACTCCCATCATGCACTTGTGCTGCTCCTCGCAGTGTGGTTTCAGTTCTCTGAGACTGCAGACGTGTGTGTGTGTGTGTGTGTGTGTGTGTGTGTGTGTGTGTGTGTGTGTGTGTGTGTGTGTGTGTGTGTGTCACCACTCCCATCATGCACTTGTGCTGCTCCTCGCAGTGTGGTTTCAGTTCTCTGAGACTGCAGACGTGTGTGTGTGTGTGTGTGTGTGTGTGTGTGTGTGTGTGTGTGTGTGTGTGTGTGTGTGTGTGTGCTGGCAAAAGCCTTAATGGCCGAAAGCTACAATTGTGTGAATCTTTTTGTTGTGCCTATCGCAACTCAGCATCTCTGCTATATGGTGAGTGGCAACTTTAGTTCTCTGGATTTGTTACGTAAGGCAAACAGTGGGACTCCCTCACTATGTGGTAACTCTTCTGCTGACATCATCACATAGGTCTCCTTTCCTTCCTATTTTATCAGCACTACTTGTGTCTTTACCCATACCAGTTT
This sequence comes from Schistocerca americana, assembly GCF_021461395.2. Classification (NCBI taxonomy): domain Eukaryota; kingdom Metazoa; phylum Arthropoda; class Insecta; order Orthoptera; family Acrididae; genus Schistocerca; species Schistocerca americana. The sequence goes on along the minus strand of NC_060124.1, from coordinate 593,831,518 downwards.
TCACATAGCTCTTTACTTCTCTGCAAAGGATGTACCATGAAGTATTGGAGGTGTGCATCTTTACTCACTTTTGTGAATCGCGCCAAGTGTGGAATGAACACAGATGAAGCAAGATTACATCAGTTCACAAGTGGTGGAATAGTGAAAACCTTCATTGTGTAAGCTCGCCTATGTGCTGCAAATCAACTGTTCAGCCATGCTGTAGTTTTTGTGGCTAGGAACTGTTGTGGTAGTAGCAGCTCAGGACCTACTCATCAGTTATTTGCATGGTGAACTGCTTTTTGTAACATTGCTACTTCACTCAAACTGTTCCCCAACAAGTATAGTAACCTAGTTGTAACCATTCTTTCATCCAAGAAATTTAGTAAAGTCTGCACCCAGTCCAATTTATTATTCACTATGCCACAATCATCTGCAAGGGTGAAGTGTAGGTCTGGATGGAATGGGGGTGGGAGGCAGCACTACTCCCCTCAAGGAATTTGAGGATACAGATCTTTGCAATACAGCTGAGCTGTGTAACATACAGTAAAAAGAATTCAAAACATCTTAATAAAGAGAAATACAGCAAAAAAATTGCATTCCTTGTTATAGGAAATTCTTTGCTACAAAACACTGTTGTGCCGAATTCCACAATTGATGTTTGTCCAGAAATCAAGACCCACCAGTTGAAGAAACACTTTAGCAACATATATGGCCCACAGGATTGTTCAGCAGAAGCATCTCGAAAGAACTACAAAGTTTTCCATACACATAGGTATAAATTCCCTTAGAAGCAACACTAAAAAGGAAATTGTAAGCGAAAGAAGAAACTAAGTTCAAGCTGCCAGTAACCTCTACAAAATGTCAAGAGTCATGGTGAGTGGTGTTGTCCACAGAAGATCAGTCAGTAATCAATATATATACAGAGAATAAATTGTGATATGAACAAAAACTAATAATTGACAGGCTGCGTTTATAAATCTGAATAAGTTGTTAAGAATAAATGTTAGGGTAAGACAGTCTTCTTTTCAATAGATTATGATCCAAAATCTTCGAAAAATGTTCGCAGATACGTGAAAAAATCTGACAAATAGGGGAAACTTATAAGAATTGATCTGGATGAGAAAAAATATATTTGGGAAAAATATTTGCTAACAAAAATCACAAGACCGAAATGGTACCCAAGAAAGAGTATGCTTGAGTTCATAAGTTGGAAAGACTGTCCCTACATAATGCACTTGAATATAAATGGTCTGAATTTGACATTTCAAACAAAAGTCATAAAGTGGACAAATTACAAATTATTCTGTCTGAATGTAGAAACATCTAAGTTATTTGCCTCAATGAACATTCACCTACATTTGACAATATTAAAACTTTTAAAAATGTTGAATATTTTAAATTAGCCAACAGCTTTTGTAGATGAGAGACATCACATGGAGGCTCTAGCATACTTACTCATACTGATATAAAATATGAAATAAGAAGTGATTTTAAACTTTTGAATGAAGAGCGTATATTTGAAATCTGCTAAATTGAGTTGAGGGAACATAATTTCATATTAGTTTCTTTTTATAGAGCACAAGAGAAAACTACTACTGTAGCTTTTCTGGTGAAATTTCATTACCTGCCTGAAGAGCTCAGTAACGAAAAATGAAAAGGATAGTAACAGCTGCTTATTTCAATATTAATATAATGGTTGAAATCAATGATGTGTCCAAATTCACTGACTTTCTAAAAAATTTTGGCTTCAAAGTAAACTTCATGCAACCCACTAGAGTAAACACACAGTTAGTTGCCTGTACTGATAATATTATAACAAATGATGTATTTGAAGACGTTTGTAAATTTTGCATAGATTTAATAATATATGACCACACTGCTTTATTTATTGAAATACCAAAAATTTACAGAGAAATTTCATCCAATAAAAGACATATGAAAAGCAACTTCTCTGAAAAAATTCAGTTCCATTTAGAAATAAGTTAAAAGAGGTTGAATGGCCTTACAATGGCTGTATTTTGAGTAATAGTAATTTTAACAAATTAGATTTCTTGAAATATTTAGTGAAACTTTTTCACTTATAATCACATGTGACAAAATGGCTAATCAACTCATATGGAGAACTCAGGGCATAAAAATTTCAAGTGCCAGGAAGGGGAAACTCCACAATGAATTGATATATAACAAAAACATTTTACTCCATATGTTCATCAACATCATTATAAAGCTTAATTTAAAGAAGTTGTGAAGGCAGCCAAACAAATGGAAAACAGTAAGTTCATTGTACAATATAAAAGTAAGACAAAAGCAGTGTGGTCTATTGGTTTCAGTTGCTTGAGGCTACAGTGCATGTGTATGTGTGCCTATTGTCGATGGGGGCCAATGGCCGAAAGCTTTAACTATGAAGTCTTTTTGTTGCACCTGTCTGTGAATCAGCATCTCTGCTATGTGGTGACTAGCAACTTTCCTTCTCATAATATTGTTACATTCCGTCCTGAATTTTCCATTGTCAGATATTTGAGCTGGGTTTACATTAAAGCTATCATCTACTTCAATCATAGATATCAGAGTGCTATAATATCTGACTTGGCCACATTTATGAAGAATCCATTTAAACACAGTATGAGAGTAAAGTAAATCGCTTCAGACTCCATAAAAAAGCAGAGGATGTTATGGATTTTAAAAAAGTCATAATAATCTTATATTATCATTAAAAAATAGGTCTTCTGGGTGGGATGGGATAATGTGTTTGTCATCCCCTACCATTCTGTAACTGAAATATTCAACCAATCTTTTGTATAGAGATGCTTTCCTGACGTTTTGAAGTATGCCATAGTCAGATCTCTGTTGAAGAAAGGGTTGAGGGAAGACATGGGAAACTATCACCCTATTTCAATTTTTCCAGTCCTGTCAAAAGTGTTGGAGAAAGTATCTGCACACCAGATCAAAAATTATGTTGTTAAACATGATATTATTGTAAATAACCAATATGGATTTCAACCAGGAAAAAATGCTCTGGATGCAGTGAATAACTTTATTGAAAAGATATGCAAGTCATTGGATCGGAGGAGTAAAGTTTCAGGTATATTCCGTGATCACACAAGAGCATTTGACTCCATGAACCATAACTTACCTACAAATTAGACAGATACAAGATTATGGACAATACTGTAAAGAGGTTCACATCATACTTACTCAACAGAAAGCAAAGGGTAACTGTCTTTTCAGACACAGTGAATTATTATTCTAATTCTAATTATTCTAATTCTAATCATTGTTCTAATTCTAATTATTATTCTACAGTATCACAAGTTGTGTCTCAAGGATCCATTTTGGGATGAATCCTGTTCTTCTTCTACACTAATGACTTCCCCATAAATAATAAATCCTCCATCAGTTCTGTTTGCAGAGGATACATGTGTTTTAATTGAAGATGCAGAAGAAAAACAATCTCCACTCTAAGTGTACTGGATAGCTTATAAAACTGGTTCCAGTCAATTGGATTGAAACTAAACATTGCAAAAATTCATATAGTGCATTTCAAAACCAAACATTCAAAATGTATAGAACTTAAAATACAACATAACAATCATCTTATGGAAGCTGTTGGCACAGTCAAATTCCTAGGACTAACTGTGGACAAAAACTTAAACTCGATTACAGATATTGATTTGCAATGCAAATACTAGCAAATTCCACTGACCTGAGTACACAGAAAATTGCTTATCATAGTTATTTTGAATCTCATATTAGATGTGGTATAATTTTCTGTGGGAGTTCAAGTGATGTATTCAAATATTGAAAAAGAAAACAACAAACCTGGTAAATATGAAATATGTACTGCACGGCAAACAGAGTCTTGTCACTGATCTTTTGGAAACTACAAATTCTAACGGTACCCTCCATATACATACATGAAATTTTAATCTTCCTACACAGCAGACAAAATTATTGAAAGTGAATCATTTTAATGACACATATAAAAAGAGAAATAAAAATAACTTTATGCTACCCACCTACCGGCTGAAATTATATGCACAGCCTCCCCGGTATATGGGGATGGCAATAAATACCAAGTTAAAAGTAAAAAACATATTTAATATGAAGTTACAAATTTTAAAAATGAGGCTACAGCAGATTCTTTGGGATGAAATGATAATTTGAGAAATTTTATTGTACCTATATATAACATTATTATTATGTTGTTTCTTAATGTCAGCTATTCTATGTTTATCATAAAATTTTACTGAGATTTTGATGAGTCTCCTTTTTTCTGAATCAAATTCTTTAGATTATGTACATTATGAGACAAAGAAACCACAATTCACTAACACATGTTTCTACCAATGATTGCCTGTGATTCTACTACATCACAGATTTGTTGTTGTTGTTGTTGTGGTCTTCAGTCCTGAGACTGGTTTGATGCAGCTCTCCACGCTACCCTATCCTGTGCAAGCTCCTTCATCTCCCAGTACCTACTGCAACCTACATCCTTCTGAATCTGCTTAGTGGATTCATCTCTTGGTCTCCCTCTACGATTTTTACTCTCCACGCTGCCCTCCAATGCTAAATTTGCAATTCCTTGATGCCTCAGGACATGTCCTACCAACTGATCCCTTCTTCTAGTCAAGTTGTGCCACAAACTTCTCTTCTCCCCAATCCTATTCAATACCTCCTCATTAGTTTCGTAATCTACCCACCTAATCTTCAACATTCTTCTGTAGCACCACATTTTCAAAGATTCTATTCTCTTCTTGTCCAAACTATTTATTGTCCATATTTGACTTCCATACATGGCTACACTCCATACAAATACTTTCAGAAACGACTTCCTGACACTTAAATCTATACTCTATGTTAACAAATTTCTCTTCTTCAGAGACGCTTTCCTAGCCATTGCCAGTCTACATTTTATATCATCTCTACTTTGACCATCAGCAGTTATTTTGCTCCCCAAATAGCAAAACTCCTTTACTACTTTAAGTGTCTCATTTCCTAATCTAATTCCCTCAGCATCACCCGACTTCATTCGACTACAATCCATTATCCTCATTTTACTTTTGTTGATGTTCATCTTATATCCTCCTTTCAAGACACTGTCCATTCCATTCAACTGCTCTTCCAAGTCCTTTGCTGTCTCTGACAGAATTACAATGTCACCGGTGAGCCTCAAAGTTTTTATTTCTTCTCCATGGATTTTAATACCTACTTCAAAGTTTCCTTTTGTTTCTTTTACTGCTTGCTCAATATACAGATTGAATAACATCGGGGAGAGGCTACAACCCTGTCTCACTCCCTTCCCAACCACTGCTTCCCTTTCATGCCCCTCGACTCTTATAACTGCCATCTGGTGTCTGTAAAAATTGTAAATAGCCTTTCACTCCCTGTATTTTACCCCTGCCACCTTTAGAGTTTGAAAGAGAGTATTCCAGTCAACATTGTCAAAAGCTTTCTCTAAGTCTACAAATGCTAGAAATGTAGGTTTGCCTTTCCTTAATCTTTCTTCTAAGATAAGTCGTAAGGTCAGTATTGCCTCACGTATTCCAGCATTTCTACGGAATCCAAACTGATCTTCCCCGAGGTCGGCTTCTACCAGTTTTTCCATTTGTCTGTAAATAATTCGCGTTAGTATTTTGCAGCTGTGGCTTATTAAACTGATAGTTCGGTAATTTTCACATCTGTCAACAACTGCTTTCTTTGGGATTGGAATTATTATATTCTTCTTGAAGTCTGAGGGTATTTCGCCAGCTTCATACATCTTGCTCAACAGATGTTAGAGCTTTGTCAGGACTGGCTCTCCCAAGGCCATCAGTAGTTCTAATGGAATGTTATCTACTCCCGGGGCCTTGTTTCAACTCAGGTCTTTCAGTGCTCTGTCAAACTCTTCATGCAGTATCATATCTCCCATTTCATCTTCATCTACATCCTCTTCCATTTCCATAATATTGTCCTCAAGTACATTGCCCTTGTATAGACCCTCTATATACTCCTTCCACCTTTCTGCTTTCCCCTCTTTGCTTAGAACTGGGATTCCATCTGAGCTCTTGATATTCATACAAGTGGTTCTCTTCTCTCCAAGGGTCACTTTAATTTTCCTGTAGGCAGTATCTATCTTACCCCCTAGTGCGATAAGCCTCTACATCCTTACATTTATCCTCTAGTCATACCTGCTTAGCCATTTTGCACTTCCTGTCGATCTCATTTTTGAGACTTTGTATTCCTTTTTGCCTGCTTCATTTACAGCAGTTTTATATTTTCTACTTCCATCAATTAAATTCAATATTTCTTCTGTTACCCAAAGGTTTCTACTAGCCCTCGTCTTTTTACCTACTTGATCCTCTGCTGCTTTCACTACTTCATCCCTCAGAGCTACCCATTCTTCTTCTACTGTATTTTGTTCCCCCATTCCTGTCAATTGTTCCCTTATGCTGTCCCTGAAACTCTGTACAACCTCTGGTTTAGTCAGTTTATTCAAGTCTCATCTCCTTAAATTCCCACCTTTTTGCAATTTCTTCAGTTTTAATCTACAGTTCATAACCAATAGATTGTGGTCAGAATCCACATCTGCCCCTGGAAATGTCTTACAATTTAAAACCTGGTTCCTAAATCTCTGTCTTACCATTATATAATCTATCTGATACCTTTTAGTATCTCCAGGATTCTTCCATGTATACAACCTTCTTTTATGATTCTTGAACCAAGTGTTAGCTATGATTAAGTTATGCTCTGTGCAAAATTCTACCAGACAGCTTCCTCTTTCATTTCTTTCCCCCAATCCATATACACCTACTATGTTTCCTTCTCTCCCTTTCCCTACTGTCGAATTCCAGTCACCCATGACTCTTAAATTTTCGTCTCCCTTCACTACCTGAATAATTTCTTCTATTTCTTCGTCATCTGCAGAGCTAGTTGGCATATAAACTTGTACTACTGTAGTAGGCATGGGCTTCGTGTCTATCTTGGCCACTATAATACGTTCACTATGCTGTTTGTAGTAGCTTACCCACACTCCTATTTTTTTTATTCATTATTAAACCTATGATTGCATTACCCCTAATTGATTTTGTATTTATAACCTTGTATTCACCCGACCAAAAGTCTTGTTCCTCCTGCCACTGAACTTCACTAATTCCCACTATATCTAACTTTAACCTATCTATTTCCCTTTTTAAATTTTGTAGCCTACCTGCCCGATTAAGGGATCTGACATTCCACGCTCTGATCCGTAGAATGCCAGTTTTCTTTCTCCTGATAACGACGTCCTCCTGATTGGTCCCTGCCCGTAGATCCGAATGGGGGACTATTTTACCTCCAGAATATTTTGCCCAAGAGGACGCCATCATCTTTTAACCATACAGTAAATCTGCATGCCCTCAGGAAAAATTACGGTTGTAGTTTCCCCTTGCTTTCAGCTGTTCGCAGTACCAGAACAGCAAGGCCATTTTGGTCAGTGTTAAAAGGCCAGATCAGTCAATCATCCAGATTGTTGCCCCTGTAACTACTGAAAAGGCTGCTGCCGCTCTTCAGGAACCACTCCCAACAGATACCCCTCCATTGTGGTTGCACTTATGGTACGGCTATCTGTATCGTTGAGGCACGCAAGCCACCCCACCAACGGCAAGGTCCATGGTTCATGGGGGGAGGATCACAAATTTAACATTAAGAAATCACAGAAATTCCCTTTGTGTTTGGTAAAGTTCAACTACATCTCTACATTTAAGGTAAATAGAATACTAGTTTTTATTATTTAATTCTGTTTACACAATTTCGATTGTAATAATTTTCTTAAATTTTGTGTTTTTGCTATCATTCAACTGGATTTTTTAAATTGTAGCTTGAAATACATTTTCCATTACTATAAGCAGATTAAGCTATAGAAACAATAGGTAAATCACAAGTCAATGTGACAGTGACAAATATGTTTGTCATTTAGAAAAGTATATTCATTTGTGTGACAGGCATAGATAATGGAGTACTGTAGTACTCACAGTTATTATATATGACAATGTGATATAAAAATTGTGAGTTCAGTTAATAAGTACTTGAAAACAAAGTAAAATGATATTTGTAATAAGATAATATCAAAAGGGAGTTGTTTATTACTGATTAATAACGTAGCTTCACGAAATATAGGTATGTGGAAAACAAAATAGACTTAACTATCATAGGCAAATTTATATGTTAAAATTTTCTACAAATAGTGAGTTTTAGTGCAAAGTCAGCATGTAAAGTCAGAAGTTGGTTAAAAAAACTGTTCAAATGACAACTCATTTTACCTGTATGATTACTGTTTGTTGAGAAAAAGTGATGTTGATTTGAGAAATAATTTATGTGAATATAAATGGGTGGCTTTGAGAGATAAAATAGTAAAAAGAGTAGAGGATCAAATAGGTAACAAGAGTGGGTCCTAGTGGAAGTCCATGGGTATCTCTGGAGATAGTGAATTTAATTGATGAACAGAAGAAGTACAAAATTGCAGCAAATGAAGCATCCAAAAAGGAACAAAAATGACTAAAAAATGAAAGTGACAGAAAATGGAAAATGACTAGACAGCAATAATTACATAACAAAGGCAAGTATATAGAAATACGTATAACTAGGTGAAAAATAGATACTGATTATGGAAATTTAAAGAAGCCTTTGGAGTGAGGAGATGCAACTGTGCTTAATACTAGCTCATTGTCCGAGCTCTTGATATTCGCAAAGAGGGGAAAGGCACAAGCAGTATATAGAGGGGCTATACACTGAATTGAATTTAAAGGCTATATCATAAAAAAGGGAAGAGGACACAGATGACGACGAGGTGGAAGATATGATACAGTGAGAATAATTTGATAGACTAGTGAAAGACTTGAATCGAAACAAAGTCCCTGGAATTGACAACATTCCATCAGAACTACTGATTATCCTTGCGAAAGCCAGCCATGACAAAACTATTCCACCTGCTGTGTATAATGTGAGGCAGACACAGTGCCCTCAGACGTAAAGAAGAATGTAACAGTTTGAATTCCAAAGAAAGTGACTGCTGGCAGCTATTAAACTGATAGTTTGGTAATATTCATAAGTAATGGTTGCAAAATACTGACTCTACTATAAATGTAGGTGTTCCTATCTTTAACCTATCTTGTGAGACTAGTCTTATTTTTAGATTTAAAGAAAGTTTTGATAATGTTGACTGGAATACGCCTTCTGAAATTCCCAAGGTATCAGAGGTAAAATACTTGGAGCAAAAGGTTGTGTGCAGCTTGTACAGAAACCAGAGGAGGATATTAGATTGAAGCTTTCTTGTCTCAACTGTCCACATTTCACGTCCTTACAATGCTACACTCCAGACAAGGCTTCAGAAAAGACTTGCTAACACTTAAATTTATATTCGCTATTAACAAATTTCTCTTCTTCAGAAATGCTTTCTTGCATTGCTGGTGTGTATTTTATATCCTCTCCACTTTCCCTATTACAGTTATTTTACTGCTCAGATAAGAAAACTCTTGTACTACTTTTAGTGTCTCTAGTTCCCTCAGCATTGCTTAATTTAATTTGCCTACATTCCATTACTTGTGTTTTGAAAGGACGATTTAAGATGAACACAGAAGACACTCTACATTCCATTCATCTCACAGTTTTCATGGTAGATTGCAGTAGCAATTTGGAGATGATGAATGGATACAGTAGTACAGATGGCTGCATCAAACCAGTCTTCAGACAATGAGAACAACAACATAAATAGCTTTCAATTAATTTAGCTTTTTGTGCATTATACATTCTCAAACACACAGAAATAGTTGTATAAAAAGGACAATTCTGAAATTTTTCCACCCCTCAGATAAATTTCAGTGCAGTATTTCCAAAGGATCCTCTGTAGGTCATGCCAATTCTATAGTCAGCTTCTCTACTACCCTGATTTTATTATATATGTTGTGTTTCAGATTTGTCAGATGTGTGTTGTGCCATTCCGCCGTTGCCCTATTTGTGTCTGTTATTGCTTGTACTTGCCCTAGCCTCCAGAATGTCATCATTGCCCACTGTACCAGATACTTTCTTCAACAGCTTCCTATCTACAATTAGCCATCTTCATTTCTTTTGTAACAGTTTATGTAGTGCCTCATTTACTACGTGATGTACATGTCACACCAACTTCTCATATGCAGGTTGTAACCTTGCATTTCTGTCTACACTCTCCCTATCTCCTCCTCTTTTTGAAACTCCAAAAATGATTCTTGTAACTTCCATACTTCATTTATTACTTTCCAAAATCTCAACTTCCACTGGTGACAAGTAAGTATCATGTCATTTTGACTCGCAAATAATACTCCCACTTCGAGTGGTCAATTCCATAGTGCATTCACCACTCTTCCCATGAAGAGGGATTATGTAGTATCACATTATATTCTGTAATTAACTGTGTCTTATACTGTGCTGTGTCTAGGAACCAAAGATGTTACTCCTTATATAAGAAAGTAAACATTATCATTGCATTATCTCTGAGTTTTATATTGCCTCTGGGTTGGAATCTAATGTTAATGACTCCAATTTTGTTCTTGCTTTAATAAAGATGAAGGGAACTTATAATTGTGAATATTATGTTTTACCACTCAATAGTACGTGTAAAAGTTGTATTTGAGGAAGAAATGAATGAGCAGTTATCTCTGATAAATAATTAGGTGAGGCTCAAACATCAGTATTACTTATTCCAGTAATTCTAATTACTGTAGAAATTTTCTGCTACAGAATGTCAACATGGAATTGGAGAGATGCTGGGGAGATTGGCGAACCAACCTGGAAATAAATAGGGAAACTTTACCGGGCTTGAGAGCGTGCAACAAAAAATAAGCCACAGCTCTTTACCAACATATTATCACACAATAAAACATACATTAGGCAAGTTAAGTTTCAATGGACATTTCAGTACACCTTTTGAGAACCACGAATACATGATAATCTTGTCTATAAAACCATAAAGTACAGTAAAAATAACAATATAGTAAAACTACCAGCCCAATATGGAGGCTCTGGAGGTACACCATCAGGGTGAAGGGAATTTTCATCAATATTCTTCCCCTTTCCAAAAGTGTATATATATGAGTCATTATTACAGTCATTCTACTGGCCAATATCAGATGTCCTATTAACACACCCCACATGCTCAATGGAGGTTGTTTTTGGCAGTTGACATTGACAGTTATCATCTCTATGACCTGATAAGGTCCCTGATACTGGGTTCAAAACCTCTTTGTACACTATTAGGTTTATAGGGATTCATCAATAAAATGCATTGTCGGACTCTATACTGACACGAGTTACTGACATGCTGTTCCATCTGTTCCTGGTGCTTCAGCTCTTTTGTATTTTCTTTTTTTTTTTTTCACCATCTGTGACAAATTAGTGCAGTATGTTTGCAAATTTATTTACTGACTCAATATTTTCCCCAAGTAGAGCTGTACTACCTCAAATACTGAAGGTGTCTTCCTAATGTACAGGGTGAGAGTACAATACTCCTGTATATTTTACAGTAGCATTGTATAATGGACACACATATAATCTGATAACAGTGGAAAGGTTTAGTCCTAAACTTGTGAATGTGTATCAAATGGTGTAATTGTTTAATTATCATTGTGTCAGGAACACTGAATTTTAGTAGCCAGTTGTTCAGCAGGCAAACACATGGGCTAATTACATGGTGATTTGTTACTGAAACTATTGTGTCAAAATCTAAAATGTGACCTATCTTGATCAAGATTAATGGTTACCTCTGGGTGTTGAAATGAAGTGTCCAATCCATTTACAGTAGAGGAAATGGATGTTCTTGGACCAATCTCTGCTAAGGCAATTATCAGTCGATGAAATTGGCAAGTTTCATGCATGATATACAGTTTTTAACGTATTATTGAATATCCTCTTGCCTTGTCCTCCACCAAAATTTTTCACTTGTCAGTCAGTTGTCCTCCCACTTCTATGGGCAGCCAAAACAGTGTCATATGCTTGCCTTAGTACTTCCTTTGAAAACTGCAGGTACAACAATGCGTGGTTCACAGGCTGTAATTCTGCACAACAAGCTTTCATGTGTCATAAACTTCCGTTGTGTCCTAAATACTCAGCAGTCAGTGTCAGCTGACCATGCCTCATGCCACTCTGCAATGCTCTTATCCACCAGTCTTAATACTCCAACATTTCTACTTACTTGTGCTGAACTACTTGAAGGATATTTTGAGCCAGCAACCACTTTAGCACAGCATGGTCTGTCACAGCTTAAAATTTTCTTCCATACAGGTAACAAAGTAAGTACATGATACCATAGGTGACAGCCAACATCTCTTGTAGCCGAATACTTCTGTTGCGCTTCATTGAATGGCCTCGAAGCGTATGCCTACAGATTTTCCTTGCCATTCATATCACAGCTGAAAATACACCCGATAGTGAAACAGCTTACATTACATGCTGGTGGTTACTAATGATTAAGGTGGTAGTGTGGTATTAATGTGCAAGACTCACACTGCCCCTTTGGCTGTTGAACTTATTCGGAGATGCTTCGCCAATCTTCTCTCAGCATACTCGAAATTACTTTGAACACTGTATTTTCATAGTGTATATAACACATAGCTGTTTTCATTAACTAAATATTTCTCATAAGATTGACACCTTCCAGACTGAAAGACTCTATTACAATCATATTTCAATCCATACAGTTTATAGATCTCTCCAAGCTTAAGACAACTGTCCAGATTGTATGGCAGTAAGTGAGGGAGAGAATAAAAGTCTCTTCTTTGAACAACTATCAAATATTTATGCGAACGATGTTTTATTATTATTATTATTATTATTATTATTATTTCACAGAGTATGATATGTTTACTCCATGGGCGGTATGTGTAACTTGTCAGGTGGGCTCATTGACTACCCGCTACCATCGATCGTCCATACAATACACGTCCATCCTGTACACACATAATTGTGGAGCAGTAGACATAGTTCTACTTTACCACCCTTATCTCTAAAATAATGTGTGTTAGAGACAGTGAAAATATGAGTGTGTTTAGAATTTACTCCAAAATTCTCGGGGCACTACAACATGATGAATTTATTATTTTTCAAAGTTGGGAACACCAATACTGTGTTAGTTGTTAATGTTTGTTTCAAACTGTCCATCTCAGCCCAACAGTCAGTAAACTACTGCATATTTTTGCTCCTTTCCTTAATAAATGGTATACCAGCTCAGTAATTTCAACACAACACTTCACAAATTTTACTATAATAATTAGTATGTCCTAGAAATGGTTGAAGTTGCTTTACTTTCTCTGGCTACAGCAGATATTAATGTGTAATGTAATGTAGATGTGTTGATGGTCTGCCTGGGGCAAACATCTCCACTTGACATATCTAAATCATCCACCTCGAGAATGTTGAAGTTTGCAATCAGTGAAACCTTTGGCAGAGAGACATCTTTCAAGCCAAAATTATCCACATGCCCCAGAACTGTATAATCTCCTTCCATTTCTCTTGCATATACTAGACTACAGTGCACAGAATGCAGTAATGTATTCATCTCGTAATTATATTCCCACAGCTCCACAACACACATCATTTCACTTTGTAGGTCATTACTCACAGTCACCAAGACTCTTTTTTTTCCTGCATCTCTCAAAATCATATTGTGCAAACTGAACTTTAGTGGACACACCAGCTGTTCATTTTGTACACATCATTCCCAGCTGGGATAATATCCCATTAAGCCCAATTCTGCACTGCAAAAGACCAACTTTTGTGTCATGGCAACCCAGAAAATGTCCAGGATTGTGTAATAACCATCACCAAAATGTGGCAATACTTTCATATGCTTCTCAAAATTTCTTACTGCAACAGTGAAAGAGAATCATGTTGATGCCAGTGCTGCCACATCATTGTCTTTCCTCCAGGTGTCCTATATGGTGTAGTCTTTGGCATCTACCTAAGATGTCTAGTCTAGCTTCTGACATGAGCCCCTGTTTTCACCAAAAATCTATGTTGTGTTCCTTTTACTGTGACCTGCAAGCAGCATTCTACCTCTGCATATGTTTTCATGATACTCTGTTTTATTGGGAACATTATCTGTCAGTTGAGGAGTTCCCTCTGGCATTTGATGAACATTTGTCTCAAAGTTGTCTGTTCTGTCTAGTTTCAACGTTGTTGTGCATGATGCACTACTTTCAATTCGTAATATGAGATTTGGTGGAGTTACTTCCTAACATGGCCCACATGTCCACACCAGTGACATTTCATCCGAGTGGAAAATGGATTTCAGTTTCTTTTTCGTCGAGTAGCAGTGTCAATTTCTTCAAGCTAGCTGGCAATCCTAAGCACGGTGACTAAGTCTATGGGGTTTTCCTTCTCCTCCTCTTTGACCTATTTCCTGGAAATCCTCTTAAAAAACACATGCAGCATCTTGCCTTTTGCAGATATATTCTTCCTGCTTCTTAGTTTTGCCTTAACATTGAAGGCTGATTCAAAATCCTATGCTTCTATCACATCACTTCATTTCCTTGCCACTCCATTAAGCTGTTCCCTAAAATTTCTTGTACTGTTCTCTAAAAAATCTTGTGCTGTTGTCTTTGCAATGCCATTCATAAAGCCTGTCTCATCCAGACAATTTGTAACTTTGCAGCAGATTTGAAGTCACTTATAAATACTGGCACATCCTCAGTCAATTTGTCTGAAAAAGGAGGTACCAAATTAGCAGCAACAGGATCTATAGAGGGGATAGATACAGTCATCTAGGCTTTTATCTCTACCAATTCCACTTGTCCCCACCCTTGAGTTGCTTCAAAATATAACCATGCTACTTGCATCTTCAAAAATTTGATCCCTTCGTGCATCAGTGCTATTCCTGTTTCCAACACATGTGCAACCTGCATCTAATAACACAGAAAATATGATGGAGCATATAAAACCAGGGACATGGTAAGATTAAACCTTATGTGTGATTCTTGTGGAAGCTTTGGTCATGAAGTGCAGCAGTGCACTGAATCTTGCAATGCCACAATACAGCATAACTGGCACGGTTGTTGTATACACCCAGACAGATTAAAGTTTTCAAACCTAATGTTGTAATTCAGTTGATCTAATTTGGTGAGATATCAGTTTGAATATAGCACCATTTCCACAGGCTTGTACCTTCTGTTTTGTCTTCTTGTACGGGTGCTCTTTGGAGGTGAGTTTGCGCCAAGTTGAGGTACTAAGCGGAACAAAAATGTGATGGCTTTTTGTGTTGTGTAGACTCTGTGTAGTGTAGAATAAAATAGAACATGTGGTTTAATACATGAGTAAAAAGTGACGTCGTGTACTTTATGTTCTTAGTCAAATAATTATCCTCATCCTCATTTAAAGGAGACAAGCGCTACAGAAAAGTTAACAGGTTATGGGGCCCAGGGCACTCTGTGGCAAGTGTGTTTAAAAATTCGAAGTGAAAAGGAACATTAAGTGACGGAACTGATGAAGATGACATACTTAGACATTCTACAGCAGCTGATGATGAAGAAAACAGTACATAATGATGGAACCATCTGTGAAAATTGATCGCCTGTGCAGCAATAACTATTTTGCATGGTCTATCCATGTTCGTTCACTGATGCAGCATCGAGTTGCATGGATTGCCATAGAACCTGGTTTTGGAATGCGTTGTGATCAGTTGGATGCGGAAAAAAGGAAGAAAAATGAAATGGCCTTGTCCATCATTCTGATGCTAGTCAAAGACTGCTACCTAGAAACAATTGGTTCTCTGAAATTAGCAAAGGAAGCATGGGATAAGCTCGAAAAGATTAACTGCAACAATGGGATACTCAACACTATATCCAAGATGAGAGACTTAGTAAATATCAAGAAAGATGATGATATGACTATGGATGAATATGTGATGAAAATCCTTGCTGCCGACAGAGTAGTGAAGCAAGGGGGTTTCAACTTTGTTGATAAGACAGTTGCAGGTTTCATGCTTCTCGGACTACCTTTGGAGAAGTATGAAGATCTCATTAGAAGTCTAGAAGAGACAAAGACGGATTAACTACAGAAATTGTCATCAACAGATTAGAATTAGAAGAGAAGTGTCTGGAATCAGATTTCAAGTCCACTAAGTGCCAAGAAGAAGTCAAAGCATATGCAGCAGTAGGCAGAAGTCAGAAAAACAAGTTTTTCCAAAGCCAGGACAGATACAAGCAAAACCAAAGCGGTGAGAAGAACACATCCAACAGAAACAGACTCTGTTTTTCCTGTGGTGAAGCAGACCACATCACCAGGGAGTGTCAACATTTCCAAGGAAAACAGGCGGGGGATCCACCAAGCAAACAGAATTATACCAAGAAATCAGCATACTGGGCAAATGGGTGCAAGCTCGACAGTTTTAAAAACATTCCAAACAGTGAATGTCCATCAAGTGCAACTGAAAAAGAAGATGAAGAAATAGTGGCTATGACAGTGACCAAATGTGGAGAAGGTGCTGATGAAAAGGTGTGGGTTTTGGATTCAGGAGCATCATATCATATGACTAGTCACCAAGAGATACTACAGGACTTAGAGATGGGTATCTTTGGAAAAATGAAACCGGCTGATGGGATAGTTACTGAAGTAATTGTTAAGCGGACAGTTAACATGAAAGCAGCAGAATCATGTGGTGGTAAGACAATACAATTAACAGAAGTGCTTTTGATGAAAGAACTGGATGGGAACTTGTTGTCTGTCAAACAGATGGACAAAAAAGGGATGTGTATCAGATTAAAAAATGCTGATGTTAGTATGTCTGTTGATGAGAAGGAAGTGTTGAGAGGAAGATCATCAAACAATAATGTCTATTTAGTGCAATGTGAATATTACAAAGTGAACAACAGTACAGTGATGCCACACAGTGACAAAACCCATCAACAAATTGAAAATGACGCAACAGCCAGAAGGGCAGAAGTTTTGTGGTACCAAAGACATGGACACAGAGAAGCCTTACCCGAAGTATGTGGAGCAACAAACTACAAGGAAAATGTGAAATTTGTGTGCTAGGAAAAATGAAAAGACAGACTTTCAAACTGAGCCAAACTACTACTGATAATATTCTAGAACTAGTACATGGTGACGTAGGTTACATTAGACAGACCTCCCTGGGTGGAGCACATTATTATGTTACTTACCTGGATGATCACTCAAGATATTCAGTAGTGAAAGTGCTAAAGCATAAAAGTGATGTGTTTGAGTCTTTTGTGGAATTTAAGGGATGTGCAGAATGCGAGTCAGGGAGGAAACT
The DNA here is from genome assembly GCF_021461395.2 of Schistocerca americana. NCBI lineage: Eukaryota > Metazoa > Arthropoda > Insecta > Orthoptera > Acrididae > Schistocerca > Schistocerca americana. Next base: position 593,814,282 of record NC_060124.1, on the reverse strand, counting down.
GCAAAGCTTTCAATCAGACAATGGGACTGAGTACATCAACAGCAAATTTGAAGAGTTGTTCAAGGAAGAGGGTATACTACATCAGAAAAGCACAGTTTACTCTCCTCCATCCAATGAAAAAGCAGAGCGCTGAATCAAACACTTTTATCCATTGTGAGGTGTCTACTATTTCAGAGTGGTTTGCCCAATCCCTTTTGGGGGGAAGCTCTAATGTTGTCCTGCTATATCCGAAATAGATGCCCAACAAGATCCCTTTGTAGGAAAATCCCGTATGAAGTATGGAAGAAGAAAAAACTGACTAAAGATGATTTGGGAAAACTCAGAGTGTTTGGCTGCAGAGCTTGGACAAGCACATTGACATCTGACAGACTTGGAGAACGGGCAGAAGAATGTGTTTACCTTGGAGTGGAGGCAGGATCTAAAGGATATCGTCTGTGGAGCTTTGGAAAGAGAAAAATACTTTTGAGAAGAGATGTCATCTTTGATGAAAGAATATTCCCACTGAAGGCTACAGTAAACAAAGAACTGTCTCTTCCAGGGGAAGTAAACCTGAGGCAGATGACAACAGCAGAGCCACAAAGCAATGCAGTGACAGCAGATGACACCAGTATTGTGCAATTGGGTTTCCAGCATCCATCAACAGATGACGACAACGAACTGCTGAGGAATGCAGGACCAGTACCAGAAGATTCAGTCGAGTCAATAGCTGTTTGAGGAGATGGGGGCCAATCCAGTGGTGGAGAAGAAGAGAGGTATGACACAGAAGACAATGTAGTTCCTGGCAGTGAAGATAGTGATGTGTGTGATGAATGTGATACAGTGTTGCAAAGTAGAATCTCAAGTGTGCATAGTGAAGTAGGGTTACAACAGTCTTCAGGCCTAGTGAAACCAAAAACGTGTGGTTCCTGTCTCTCTGCAAGTTTTTTTGCTGCTTTGTGTCAGGTGAATCCATCTGATCCAACATCAGTAGAAGAAGCTTTAGCTTCAATTCACAGGGATGAATGGTATAAAGCCATGGAGCCACAGGTGAGAAACCTAAAACTGCACAACACATGGCAACTTGTTGACCGATCAAAAGCTATCCATGTTATAGGAAGTAAGTGGGTATTCTCAACAAAGAGAAACAGAGAGGGTGATATTATTAAATTCAAAGCGAGGTTAGTAGCTCTGGGTTATAGTCAGATATTTGGAGTTGATTATTGGGAAAGCTATAGCCCAGTGATGAGATGAAGTAGCCTGAGGATCCTGTTAGCAATAGCAGTATTAAGGGGATGGAAAATAAAACATATTGATGTGGAAACTGCTTTTCTGAATAGCTCCATATGTGGCACTGTTTACATGGAGCAACCAAGATTGTTTCATGTGGGGAATAAAGTGTGTTTGTTAAATAAGAGTTTTGTATGCGCCTCACCAGGAAGGTAAAGATTGGAATGATTTCTTCTGCTCTGTGATGAAAGAAGTAGGTTTTGAACAATGTGAAAAGGATCCCTGTGTATTCTTCTCTAAAAATTTGATTATTGAAGTTCATGTTGATGATGTAGTTGCAATTGGTGAAGAAGAAATGATTATGGCATTCATTAAGTGTTTGAAATCTCATATTACCATTAAAGCAATAAGTGACAGCTGGCTGATTTTGGGTCTTGAAATAGAACAGTCCCAAGGGCAGGTGAAAATAAATCAGACAATTTACATTCAACAGATGCTAAAAGAATTTAAAATGCATGACTGCAAGGGTACATCTACACCATGTAACGACAACCATTTTAGTGATGATAATAATGACAGGCCAATTGACCAGAAATTGTACCAAAAGGCAGTAGGTTGCTTGGTGTACATATCTACGTGTACTCAACCTGATATTGCTTTTATTGCAGGGAGATTGAGTCAGTTCAATTCTAAACCTTGTATTTCTCATTGGGCCAGGGTAAAAAGAGTATTTCAGTACCCGCAGCAAACTAAAGAACTGAGCTTGTGTTTCCCTGCTGATTGCTGTGAAACTATTGCATTCAGTGATGCTGATTGGGCAAATGACCCAGGTGATAGTAAATCTGTGTCAGGCTATACAATTTTGTTAGCTGCAGCAGCAATCAGCTGGAAAAGTAAAAAACAATCAATTGTGGCAACTTCCACAGTTGAAGCTGAGTATATTGCCATGTTTGAGACATGTACGGAGGTGGAATGGTTTACTGATTTTTTAAAGGAGCTAAAGTGTTCTGAATTTGTTAGACTGCCCCTGCAGGTCAATGCTGACAACACAGGTGCAATTGAAATCACCAAAAAAAAGGTGTATCAGAGAGAACCAAGCATTTCAGGGTCCGCCACCATAAAGTCAGACAAACTGTCTTGGATGGTTTTCTTAAGTTTAAGTATGTGTCAACTAATGACAATGCAGCTGACATTCTAACTAAAGGACTAAGCAGCATTAAAACTGAGAAATTCAGAGACATGTTAGGATTAAAATGAGTATTGTTTACTATTGGAATTTGTGATGTCTTATTGTCTCATTTGTGATCTTAACTTCAGTGTCTCATTTGTATTCCTATGTTTGGTACTGGAATTTGTGATGGTTTTATTGTCTCATTTGTGATCTTAATTTCAATGTCTCATCTGTGTCCCTGTGTGTAATATTGGAAGTTGTATTCTTATGTTCAATATCAGAACTGGTGAATTTTTTGTACTGGAGTATAACAGGATGAGACAACTTACCAAACTGTGCTCTTTGATGCTCACCGAGGGGAAGTGTTGTAATTCAGTTGAACTAATTCGGTGAGACATCAGTTTGAATAGAGTGCCATTTCCAGAGGGCTTGTACCTCCTGTTTTGTCTTCTTGTACGGGTGCTCTTTGGAGGTGAGTTCACGCCAAGTTGAGGTATTAAGCGGAACAAAAATGTGATGGCTTTTTGTGTTATGTAGACTGTGTGTTGTGTAGAATAAAATAGAACATGTGGTTTAATACACGAGTAAACAGTGACAATGTGTAATTTATGTTCTTAGTCAAATAATTATCCTCATCCTCATTTAAAGGAGATAAGCAATACAGAAAAGTTAACACCTATCACAAATAACATTCTTTACCATTGTTCCAAAACTGTATTGAAGCTGGAGGAGTCTGCAGGCTTTCAAAGCCAATTATAACTCATGGGGAATGCCTTATTGATAACTGTGGCTATAACAGGAAATAAAAAAGCCAAAACTAAGAATCAGTCATGAAACCGTAGTGCTGGGTTGCTAGATGAGGCTGAAGTTGCAATGCTGGCCCCAGCGAAACGTCCAACACCGGCTGACTTCTGAAACCTGATGTGACATCCAGGCTGGACATTAGTTACTTCAGGCTATGTTTGAGAGCTGAGAGAGGTGAACAGCGGAAAAATGAGCTCTGGTGATGGCACGAGGCCTATCATTCCTTCACAGCCTCAGTTACGGGATATATTCTGTGCAGGGTGATTAATTAAACATTATATTTCTTCATGTCTTCTATTTATGTACCCTTCAATCTCATATCACTGAGTGTGGCTTTTAACCTTGAAATCTAGTTTTGAGTAACCTCTGTGTTCTCTTCAATCAGTAACTATCAGCTGTACAATAATTTAAGGCCATGCCAACACACACTTGAGATGTTCAAATGTTGTTTAATTATTATTTCACAAATCTATTAGTCCCGGCCTGAGAACAAATCAAGAGAAATGAATGTTGTGCAACACATATTTGCATAGAAAAAACATTATGCAACATGAAAGGCATGCAAGCAGAACTCAAGTTAGTATTGTGAGCAGTGCAAAATTGCCAGTTTTATAATTGTGGAAGGTTATACTGTTTCCGTAAGTAAGTTAACTTTTTTCATAGCCAGAACAGCTTTGCAAATATGTGATGATATTTGGAATAGGTGGTACAAGTATGAGGTATGAATTAAAGCAAAATTTCTCATTTTTGTTTCAGTTTATAGCGAATATTGAATGATCACCCTAGCTTTACAAACACAAAACCGATTCCTTATTAACTAATTTCTGGTTCACTATACCATTCAGTTGTTTCTTGCAAGTGTAGAATGTACTCTTACCAAAGCAATCCCTTATCGCAGTAAAAGAGTGGGTTAAAAGATGTAATATATCTTTACACTCAAACACATTCCAGGAAGATGTGTGCAACAGTTAATTTATTTAGGAATATTGTCACAGAATATGCATTAAGGAGATTCAAAGAAAAAAGCGGCATATGCTATGCAGCTTCCACAATTCACAGTAACATGCTACTTGTGGGAGCATGCAGGGATGGGGTGGGAAGAGCATAGTGAAGCTAGGTGCAGTCGGGCAGTTATACAGCAGTGAGAGGGGGGAATTAAGCAGGCAGCAGTAAGAGAATGAAGTAAAAAGTCTTGGTTGCACTGGAAAAATAGAAGGCCGTATGTTGCTGGAGTGGGAACAGGGGAGAGGATAGGCAGGTGAAGAAAAATAACTAATCAAAGTTGAGGCCAGGTGGGTTATGGGAACATAGGATATACTGCAAGGAGAGATCCCACTCCCACAGTTCAGAAAATCTGGAATTGGTAGTAAGGATTCAGATGGCACAGCAATGGAGATTGTTGTGTTGGGCAGTGTGCTCAGCAACTGAGTGATGCGAGCACATATGTCAATGGCTGATCATGCAGGCAGACAATTTGTCGGTTGTCACACCCACACAGAATGCAGCACAGTGGTTGACAATAAGGTTGTAGACACATTACTGCTCTCACAAGAAGGCCTGCATTTGATGGGATAGGTATTGCTTGTGACCGGGCTGGGGTAGGCTGTGATGAGAGGACGTATGGGACAGATGTTGCCTCATTCTCATATCCTTGTAATAGACATAGACACAATGGATTGGGAGCAGGGCTGGAGTACAGATATGAGGATATTGTAGTTTTGATAGATGATGGAATACCACTATAGGAGATGTGGATGGAGTAGTGGGTAGGACATTCCTCATTTCTGGGCACAACAAGAGGTAGTCAAAACTCTATCGGAATGTGTTTCATCTGCTCCAGTGCTGGGTGGTACTAAGCCACAAGGGGAATGCTCTTTTGTGGCTGGATGGTGGGACTTTGGGAGGTGGTGTTTGACTGGAGAGGTAAGACACAGGAGATCTATTTCTGTTGAAGGTTGGGAGGGTAATATTGGTCTGTGGAGGCTGAAGTGAGACCTTCAGCATATTTCAAGAGGACTGCTTGTCAGTGCACTTGTGCACAACAACAGGTAACTAAAATGTTTGGAAGGGACTCCTTGATGTGGAATGGCTGGCAGCTGTCCAAGTATAGGTACAGAAGGTGGTTGAGAAGTTTGATATGGACAAAGCTAGTAATGTAGCCATCTTGAGGTGGAGGTCAACATGAAGGAATGTGGATTGTTGGGCTGAGAAGGATCATGTGTAGCAGATGGAGAAGAAGATGTTGAGGTTCTGTAGGAATGTGGATAAGGTGTCCACATCTTGTTCAAATTCACTGATGACAACTTTGTAATGTGGATCGAGGGTGAGAAGTTTGGGATTCCGGGTGTTTAGTAGGAATTCCTCCATATGGCCCATGAATAGGATGGCATAGGATGGTGCCATGTGGGTGCCCATTGCCATACCATGGATTTGTTTGTAGGTGGTTCCTTCAAAGTTGTGAGGATATAGTGACCAGGAAGGAGGTTGTAAGTCTGGAATGTGTCAGGGCATTAGGAGAATTAGTGTTCAGTAGGGGTAAGGTCACGGGCATTAGGAATATTAGTATAAAAGGAGGTGGCTCCAGTAGTAATGAGCAGGGCAATTTGTGGTAAAGGAACAGGAATTATGGACACTCAGTGGAGGGAATTGTTGACATCGTTTATTTAGGGTGGTAGATTATGGGTAATAGGTTGAAGGTGTTGGTTGAAGGGAGCAGATATTCTGTCAGTGGTGCACAGTAACTGGCCCAATGGGGCAACATGGGTAGGACATCAGGAAGTATGAAGTTAGGGGCACGGGTGTGGTAGGAGTGAGAAGGGGTGGGGGGGGGGGGGGTGGGGGGGGGGACTGGAAGTGAGAGAGATAGAGAGAGTCAGGGGAGAGATCCTACTGGATTTCTGGAATGTGTGACTGTGGCTGGGATTGTAGGTAGATGAATCTGACAGCTAACAGAGTCCTCAGACAGATAATTCTTGCAGATCAGTTTACATGTGGTGGCTTGTGATTCTTTCTGCAGATGTGAGGTTAGTTTGTATGTTAAGTTATTCTTGAAATGATGGTGAGACAAGGTTAAAAGATAAGAAATTCTGGAAGATTAACGTGTGATGATTTGGATGCTGCTCATGTGGGTCATGGATGGATGGAGGAGTGAACTAAATCAGGCACGGTTCTTGATTAGTTTTGGGTTGAATGTGATAGGCAGGTGTCAGGCAGGAATCAAGATTGATTTTGGGTCAAGTCTGACAGGTAGGATTGATAGAGAAAAAATGTGTCCACTGTAGCAAATGAGAGTAGGAGACAAGGTCTTTAACAAGTATAGCTTGATTGAATCTGGGAATGGGGCAAACCTGTCTACCAGCTACAACACCCCCACTTTGACAGCTGCCACTTACTCTATACCAAGAAGTCCTATCCACACAGGCTAGTCACCTTGAGGAGTCCCTCTCAAAATGCAAAATGTACAGTAACAGATCTCCCATGCCTTATCTTTCCAGGCGCCAACCACTTACCAAAGTCCCACTGTACAGCCACAAAAGAGCATTCCACTCATGACTCAGTACCATCCAGGACTGGAGGAACTTAATTGCATTCTCTGGCAGCATTTTGGCTACCTCTCATCATGCCTTGAAATGTGGAACATCGTACCCACTATCTTTCTGACACCTCCCACAGTGGTATTCTGCTGCCCACCAAACCTACACAATATCTTTGTACATCCTTACTCCAGCCCTGCTCCCAACCCTTTGCCTCATGGCTCATATCCTTATTACACACTGAGATGCAAGACCTGTCCCGTACATCCTCCCACCGTCATCTCCAGTCAGGTCATAAGAATCACCTATCCCATCGAAGGCAGGGCTTCATGTGAAATCAGTTATGTGATATACGCCTTAAGCCCCCACCACTGTTCCTCATAAACAGCTTGTTGATTGTCATGCCCATGTACATCTGACTGCATGAATGGCCACCAACAACTTGTGCTCAAAAAACAGCTGCACCATACAGTTGCCAATCACACTGCCCAACACAATGTTCTTTACTTCAGTGACTGCTTCACAGCCTCTGCCATCTGGATCCTTCCTACATACACACACTGATGGGAACTCTCCCTGCAATGTATCATATGTTCCTCTAAGCCCTCTGGCCTTAATTTTTGTTAGTTACTGTCCTTTATCCACCAACCCCCTTACCTGTTCCCACCCCAGCACTACACAGCCTTCTATTCCACCTACACATATGCACCAACCTCTACCTAATCTCACAACTGTACCTAACTGTCCTATCCTCTTCTCACCATGTCCCTGCATGCTTCCACAAGTAACACTTTACTGTCTCCCACCTCTACCCCGCTGTCCCTCCCCTCCCCAGCCCAGACTCCACCATACCCCTACTGCCCAGAGTGCTTCTTCCATCATCCTCAGCAGCATGCTCCTTCTCCTCAGGGCTATTTAACGTTGAGTTTCCTCCTTTCATTGAAAACAAATCATCCTCATATTGACAAATGCAGCACCCCAATGACCTCCTCACGCAAATACTTACTATTTCCTCTTCTCTCCACTATTCAGCTTAGATGCATTGACAAAGCTCTTCACAATCAAAGAACTAAACTGATGTTATGAAATCCAACTATTAATACACTCTGCCTATATTCACCTTCTTGAATTCCAAAATTTAATAGTGCCTGAACTCTAATGGGTTTACGTTTATTTGATGCACACCACTAACAGGAAATACTGAAAATGCAACCAGGTTATTCAGTAGTGAAAGTAGATTTTTCTGATTTAGTACTGAATTCACTAATGCACCCATAATAATACTGCATATTTCCATGTGTACAAAAGGCATCAAAATTCCTTTATCATTCCCTCCTTCCTCTCCATATAAATCTCCTTTCATATCAGTAACATGTTTACAGTTGGTAGTGTTTGTTGTCAGTTCTAACCCATTTCCAGCTTAGCTTCCGAGCTGGTAATTTCCAAACCTTCATTTAGATTACCGAATCACAAGTTCCCAGATTACAGCCATGGCTTCTGGCACATTCTGGCAATAGGTTTTGCTCTCTGTCTCTGACATTGGGGGGAATATTTTATTTTACATCCATTGTTTTTCCCAAGACCAAAATTTATTTAAGGCTATGGCTCCAAATTCTTCATTTTTGGAAATCTTTTAGATACGCAAATATCTGAGACATGTGGTTCACATTTAATGTAGTTAATGCAAGTATCTTATTTTATCCTGTTCTGTTTAATGTCTCAGAAATATGTGTTGGGACTATTGGATTAAGAGTGTGACATGGAAACCTTGATCTTGAAAATTTTGTGCACCCATTCTATTATCTACAGTTATTTTAGTTGCGTAAACAATGTTGTCATCAAATTTGGCATTTTGTGGAGTAATCTCATCCAGTAGAAGCTCTTTACTTATTCCATCTATGACTGTCAAGCAGATTTCATCTGACTGAGTGCCCAACTCATTGCATTGCATATGTACACCAATAAGTAATTTAAAAAGTGGCTCTTTGTTAACACGGCAGATATTCTTGACTTCCTCAGTTTCACCATTTTGCATCTGACTTTTATCATGAATCTTTCTAGCTAACATTTTGTTTGATCTCACTGTTCATTAAGCTGTGTGTTAAATTCATGGATTTCCGTTTGAATGCCTCGGGTCTGTTGTGGCACCTATTCTGGAGTTCATACTGCTTTTGATTAAATGTATTAGTAAGATTCACTTGCAAATTACCTATGGCATCCAATAACTTACTGTAGTTGGCCTTCATTTTTTCCAGAATTTTTCTATTTAATGACAAATTTTTACACTTTCTCGACACCCACCCAGGGTCCTGCCACTCTTTGGCACGTTCTTGCTTGGCTACCATGGGGCCCCATCCATTGCAGCATCTTTTTCCTTCTGTGTGCATCTCTATCTCATTGCTGTTGTTTTTCTCCTACCTTGGGGAACATGTCTGGGGTGTTATTGGGAAGGTCTTCCACATTGTCTGTCACTGACATAAGAAAAGTCTCACCACATTATTTTTGTTTCTTTTTTCCTTTCTTCATTTACTTTTTCCTGTCCATCTCCGCATCAGTGTTTTGGGCTCCTCTTTTTCTTCTTCCTCTCTGTGCACTCCTGAAGGCCAGTCCACACGTCTGATATATAACAGGTGACTGGGTAACGTGAAATTCCCAGCCCCGGTTTGACACATAGTCATTCACACGACCCACCGGAACAGCTCAGGCCCAGGGAGGGGTATCGAACAATCACAATTTAGGAAGGCAGTAGCTCGGGCACACTTCAGGTCACTTCTCCAGAATGCCCCTTCGGAAGGGGGCTCCCAGTTAGAAGGAGCTACGGGAAGCACTGGCAGTCACGGGGGATTTTCTCGCAATGAGCTAATTGTAATCCACATTCACCAAATGTAAATGGAATGAAGCTCCGGATTCAATGACACTTCCAGCTGCACCATGGTTCCTCGTGGCTTCCGGTACTTAAGACGGTCATCCCTTTGCTACGGTAAATGCATTTATTATTCAGAAAGGTGTCGATGCAGTTGCTGGCCACGTGAAATCCTGCTCTCGTTTACGCAATAGCATTTTGTTTTGGAGACTACTTCCGATCCTCGAGCACAACAACCGTTTGCAGATTCGAGCATCCCAGTGTAAATAACACTGCGGGGGAGCGACGGTCTTACTGTGGTAGATATCCAGATGTACCTCTCTGATCAGGGTGTCATAGTGGTCCATTAAGTGAAGAAAAAACTAGATGCCTCATTAGTGCCCACACACAATCTCTTTCTCACTTTTGATAGAGTGGTTCTTCCAGCAAATATCAAAGCAGGTTATGAAGTTTCCACAGTCAGATTGTATATTCTGAAGGCAATGTGCTGTTACCAGTGTCACCATTACAGCCATAACTTGGAGTCCTGTTGACACCCTGCCAAATGCGTAACCTGTGGTAGGGGTGCTCACGAGGGCAAACGTCTGCCTCCTCATACCCACTGCACCGACTGCAATGCGACCATGCCATCTGCTCATGCGACTGTCCAGGTATCTCGGTGACTCGATGAATGGGCCAATCAGAGGTGAGGGTGAAGGAAAAAGTGCCTCACCCTGTCACTCGCAAGTTGTCGGCTGGCCGGAAACCCTTCGTTCTACCGTCTGGCAGATAAAGTACTGTTCTCGCTACACTGTGCTCCACAAAAGACGTGGCCATGCAGACGTGTGACCTCAAATTTAGTACTGCAGTTGTGAAGTCGCCCATTGTCGCAGTAGCATCCCTGTCTCCTTCTCTGGCTATGCAACTCTCCAACTGACGTGCACCACCGACCATTTTTCTGCACCGGACTCTGCAGGCTGACAGAAGGAGAATGCCGAAGCTTCTGTAGACTTCACAGAGGGGCATCTTCCTTTCTCTGTGGCCTGTAGTGGCAAGTCCTCGGAGACCGGTACTCGGCAGCTGCTGAGGTGATACCCCTTTGTTTTTCCTCGCCGTGAATCCCGCCCGTTGGAACGTTCGCAGACTTTGATCCGACAAATAGGATTACGACTGCTCTCAGAATAGCAGTGTCCACTCGTACTCTGCCTTTGGGAAACAAAATTGCATCTTCATGACAGCTCTGAGCTCTTGCATTTCTTCACGATCCACTTTGACCTTTACCCCCCACCCCCTTCCCTCTTAGGATGGCTTTCCATCTATTGGGGGCATCGTGCTACTCATACGGGATGATGTTCGTATTCGACCCATCTCCCTGACTACTTGCCTCCGAGCTGTTGCAGTCCGCATTTCTCTTCCTCACTTGACCTTCTCCGTTTGTATCATTTACATCCCTCCGTCGTACAGTGTCATCGGGGCACACTTCCTCCAGTTTATTGGGGAGCGTCCTCGTCCCCTTTCTGCTGCTCGGTGGCTTTAATGTGTGCCATCTCCTTTGGCATTCTCCCAGAACCTGACAGAGGTGCTCTCTTGGCTCACCTTCTCAATCAATTTAACCCCTTCTGCCATAACATGTGAGCATCCACATTCCGTTTGGACTCCACGCACACCTATTCCCATGTGGACTTGACCCTCTGCACTGTCCTGCTCACCTATCATCTCGAGTGGCCCATTCTCTGTGACACGTACTCGAGCTACCGTTTCCCGTGTGCTATCGTTTTGTTGACTCCTACCCCATCCATGTACTCATACAAATGGCAGTTTACAAAGGTTGACTGGAGACTTTATTCCTCCCTGGTGACTTTTGATGAACAAGATTTCCCCAGTTGTGATGACCAGGTAGAATATCTTACAAACATTATCCTTGCTGCTGCAAAACATTCCATTCCTCACACTTCCTCTTTACTCAGCTGTATCTTTGTCCCTTGGTGGACTGAGGAGTGCTGCAAAGAAATTCGCACATGGAGTCGTGCTCTCCACATTTTTAACTGTTAGCAGTTGCTACCATGAAAAATTTTTCTAGTGCTCCCAAGCTGCCAGATTCACTCATGTGCAAAGCGTTACGAACTGTAGTGGGGAGGTGGTAGCCTCCACATGACCAGTGTTTACTTTAAGTGATTTTGCTGTTTCCTCTTCATTTACAGTTCTCACGTTAAATGAAAACAACATGAATTTCTGTGGCAGAGAGCTATCAAGTGAATCAAAATACATTTACATAATTATGGGAAGCTAAAGTGTGCCATTAGCTCCAGTTTTCTGGCTTTAGTTTATTGCCACATTTTTGGCAGTCAAGCATTAATCACCTTGCAGAACAATGAAGTTATTTCTGTCACTCTGCTAAATAAATTTGGCTTTTATTAATCATTTCCACTCCACTTTTTGCTGAATTTCAAGCGCACATCTTTATTGTCAGGTACGTATGGCATTATGCCATAATATAGAACCAAACATGAGATAATACAGTGTTAGTACTCCAAGAAAATTTGTAACCTGAAAACAAAACTGAAAAGCTTAACATCAGGTTGGGGCACACTTCATTGTGAATCTGTACATACAAATGTATACTTAAGCCGAATGAAGCATTTTGATATAGTTTATGAAATTCTGATGCTCATGGAGTATTCTCTTATGTCCTGTTTCCTTTATGACTTAATGTCAGATCTCTTAACTCTTTATATATAGGCTTCCTACATTGTTGTAGCTGTGCATAACATTCTGGCACTCTCTGGCAAATGCTGAAAAAACCTATTTCAAACATGTCATCGGAAAATTGAGCAAGCAGTAAAGGAAACAAAAGAAAAATTCGGGGTAGGTATTAAAATTCATGGAGAAGAAATAAAAACTTTGAGGTTCGCCGATGACATTGTAATTCTGTCAGAGACAGCAAAGGACTTGGAAGAGCAGTTGAATGGAATGGACAGTGTCTTGAAAGGAGGATATAAGATGAACATCAACAAAAGCAAAACAAGGATAATGGAATGTAGTCTAATTAAGTCGGGTGATGCTGAGGGAATTAGATTAGGAAATGAGGCACTTAAAGTAGTAAAGGAGTTTTGCTATTTGGGGAGCAAAATAACTGATGATGGTCGAAGTAGAGAGGATATAAAATGTAGGCTGGCAATGGCAAGGAAAGCGTTTCTGAAGAAGAGAAATTTGTTAACATCCAGTATTGATTTAAGTGTCAGGAAGTCATTTCTGAAAGTATTTGTATGGAGTGTAGCCATGTATGGAAGTGAAACATGGACGATAAATAGTTTGGACAAGAAGAGAATAGAAGCTTTCGAAATGTGGTGCTACAGAAGAATGCTGAAGATTAGATGGGTAGATCACATAACTAATGAGGAAGTATTGAATAGGATTGGGGAGAAGAGAAGTTTGTGGCACAACTTGACCAGAAGAAGGGATCGGTTGGTAGGACATGTTCTGAGGCATCAAGGGATCACCAATTTAGTGTTGGAGGGCAGCGTGGAGGGTAAAAATCGTAGAGGGAGACCAAGAGATGAATACACTAAGCAGATTCAGAAGGATGTAGGTTGCAATAGGTACTGGGAGATGAAAAAGCTTGCACGGGATAGAGTAGCATGGAGAGCTGCATCAAACCAGTCTCAGGACTGAAGACCACAACAACAACAATCGGAAAATATCATGAATCATTGATTGAAAAGCATTATTTTCAAAATAAATCTTCTTTTGGCAAGATGAATTATGTTATCTGTTAGAATATGCGATGAATTTCTTAAATCACAAAGCATTTGTCTCTTGGGGCCAGAAGACGAGACATTTATGTCATTATTTAAAGTTTTACTGGTACATTTTTGTGATGTATCTTAAATGGTAATGCACGCAGAAAAAGACCAATATTACAGTATTATATATTTCTTGTAGTTTATCAATCTTCTAGACAGATCTTGTATGTGAAAGCTTAGCTTTTCTTTTAGCTACACTGTGTGTATTAATTTAAAACATTATGAGAGAGGGAAAGTTGCTACTCATCGTATAGTTGAGATACTGAACCGCGATAGGCACAACAAAAAGATTCACACAAACAAAGCTTTCGGCCATTAAGGCCTTTGTCAGCAATAGACACACATACACTCATGCAAGCACAACTAGCACACATATCTGCAGTCTCAGAGAGCTGAAACTACTCTGCGAGCAGAAGCACCAGTGAATAATGGGAGTGGCGACTGGGTGGGGGTGAGGAGGAGGCTGGGGTGGGGAGGGGGAGGGATAGTATGGTGGGAGTGATGGACAGTGAAGTGTTGCAGTTTAGATGGATGTTCGGAGAGAAGGTACGGATGGGGGAGAGTGTAAGTAGAGGGATGAGAAAAATAAAAGAAATTAAAAGGGGGGAATAGGATGTACTGCAGAGAAAGTTCCCACCTGTGCAGTTCAGAAAAGCTGGTGTTGGTCGGAAAGATCCAAAAGGCTCAAGCTGTGAAGCAGTCATTGAGATGAGGGGTATCATCCACTTGTTTTTGGCCAAAGTTTGTCGGTGGCCATTCATGCAGACAGACAGCTTGTTGGTTGTCATGCCTACATGGAATGCAGCACAGTGGTTGCAGCTTAGCTTGTAGATCACATGACTGGTTTCACAGGTAGCCCTGCTTTGACGCGATAGGTAAAGTTAGTGACCGGACTGGAGTAGGTGGTGGTAGGAGGATGTATGGGACAGGGGTATGAGCCACTAGGTAAGGGATTGGGAGGAGGGGTTGTGTAAGGATGGACGAGTATATTGTGTAGGTTTGGTGGATGGTGGAATACCACACTAGGAGGGGTGGGAAGGATAGTGGGTAGGTCATTTCTCATTTCAGGTCACGACGAGAGGTAATCGAAACCTTGGTGGAGAATGTAATTCAGTTGCTCCAGCCCTGGATGGTACTGAGTTATGAGGAGAATGCTCCTCTGTGGCCAGACTGTGGGACTTTGGGAGGTGGTGGGAAACTGGAAAGATAAGGCACAAGAGATTTGTTTTTGTACAAGGATAATTACAGTCAGTGAAGCATTCAGTGAGACCCTTGGTATATTTAGGGAGGGACTGCTGGTCACTGCAGATGAGACGACCATGGGTGGCTAGGTGTACGGAAGGGTGGCAGCTGTCGAAGTGGAGGTATTTCTGGTGGTTAGTAGGTTTGATATGGACAGAGGTATTGATGTAGCCATCTCTGAGGCAGAGGTCAACATCCAGGAAGGTGGCTTTTTGTGTTGAGTAGGACCAGGTGAAGCAAATGGGAGAGAAGTTGTTAAAGTTCTGGAGGAACGTGAATAAGGTGTCCTCACCTTCAATCCAGATAGCAAAGATGTCATCAATGAATCTGAACCAGGTGAGGGGTTTAGGATTCTAGGTTTATAGGAAGGATTCCTCTAGATGGCCCATGAATAGGTTATGTTTAGGTTATGTTTCCAGTGTAGTTTGCAGTCTTGTTTGAGTGGCCAAGGAGTTGGTGCTGTCAGCTCTCCTAACTCCTGGCTGTATAGTCACTGAATATTCCTCTGGATTTTTGCGACTTTTTCTAAACTGCATAAAATATATGTTGCTTAATTTGGCAGAAAGGGTGTTAACAGTCAACAAGTTAAAGACTTTGGGTAAAATGTTGCTGTTGACTGTGTTTGATTCATATTCTGTTACAATGCTGGTGTCATCTGCAAAAATGGTACATTTGCCCTCTGCACTATGTAAACAGATACAGGCAGGTAATATGCATGGAGCTATTGCATCAGGTAACTTGGAAAGGAAGCCAATTTGTGCAAATTCTGGAGTAGAGGCTTTGCCTTTATAAAGTGATTTAAGCTGCTTCATTACACCAAAAATATCTACCTCCAAATTACTCACTTTGGTGATTGTTCTCAATTCAAGTTCTGGAATATCTGATTAGTCTTCTTTGATGAAGGAATTTTCAAAAATAGTGTTTAGTACCTTTGGTTTAGTAGCACTTGATCAGTAACATCACCTTTGTTATCGCAGATCGAGGGTATTGATTGTATCGTACCACAGGTATACTTTCAATACGACCAGTATCTCTGTGAGATTTCTGTAGAAATTTGTTGTGGAAACTATTAAAGGCATTTGCATTGAAGTTCATGTCAAAGTTTGAACTTCTGTAAAATTTTGCCAATCTTGTATGCATTGTTTCCATTGTTTTTGCAACAGTGTTCTAACCTGTTTTGTGTATCATGGGGGATCAGTACCATCTCTTATTAATGTATTTGGTATATATATCTCAATTGTCATCAATATTATTTCTTTCAAATCCAAGCTATACTTGGTGTATGCCTATATAGTCAGACTGGAAGGTGTGGAAACTGTCACTCAGGAAGATGGTAAATTAATTTTCAACTGTATTTTTTAAGTGGATGTACTGTGTGTTTATTTTAGGT
Organism: Schistocerca americana; assembly: GCF_021461395.2. Lineage (NCBI taxonomy): Eukaryota > Metazoa > Arthropoda > Insecta > Orthoptera > Acrididae > Schistocerca > Schistocerca americana. The sequence continues at coordinate 593,798,291 of NC_060124.1, read as the reverse complement.
GGATTTGGATGTATTCAGACTTTCAACAAATGTTGAGGTCACCAATCCTTTTACCAGTCATGATGCTCCCTATTTGCTCAGAATTATTTTTTGCTAAGAGGCGAAGTATGTTTTGGCAACCACTTGCATTTTGAGTAGGCTCCTGAATGAACTGTTTGACATAATTTTCTGAAAAAGCATTCAGTATGATTTTGGATGATGTTTTATGCCTACCACTGACTATAAATGTGGATTTTCAACAATATGTCAAAGGTAGATGGAGGTGACAACCAACTATAATGGTATGAGAGGAGCACCTATTTGAACTGAATTTTCTTTGAACTGTTCAGTAGCTGTATAATCTGAGTCAGAAGGTCCCTAAAACAGACCAATTATTAATTTATTCCAATTGGCAACTATAACTTCTACCCATACTAACCACAGGAACTATCTACTTCAATTTATTTAAAAGAGAAACTACCTCTGAAAGCAGAACCCAGAATCCCACCACTTGATGGTGCAAGTTGATGAATCTGCAGCCTACATGGCCACAGAACCATTTTAGTATCTGGTACAGAGATGAGTGGAGGCTCTGAATCAAAGGACCTCAGTCAGTTCTGTCAATAATGTTGCAGATGGTGAGCTCCATCTTCATCTCGCAAGGAAGACTGCAGTCTTTATGGCTTCAGTTAGCCATCTGAAACCAGAAAGAATCTCTCCTGGTCCAAAGTAACACACATCCTTAGTTCCAACATCATCCAGCCCCCTCAATTGGCTGCACCCTGTGCTCTTCATGCCATCTGGGAACAACCTTCCCACATCTGGATTGACTTCTCCTGGTATGCACACAATGAGTACACTTGATTGCTCCCCTCTTTGGTATCCATATCCAGAAAGGGCCCCATTATGTGCCTAACACTGGTGCTTGCAACTGCATGTTATCCCACCCTCTGTGAAAGCCGTGACTTTGCAGGCCAAGAAGCTACCTATGGAGTACAGTGAATGCATCTGACTCAGGGTCTTTGACAAACAAGTTTTGAGTGATGTCTGCAGTTGACAGACATACTGTACAGGCACTGTGATCTTTTGCTACTTGCATCAACTCAGAACCACCTCCTACCCAACCACAAGTGAGAGGTCAACCTCAGTGTGGGCAGCACCCAGGGCAGCCACAGTTGTGAACCAATTGGGGGACATAAGTCACATGCTGGACATCCACAGATCCCCATGTCTGACCCCCCTCCCCATAGTAAGCCCATTTGCAACAGTCTCAAGCTGTGTGACTGAAGCCAAGACTCCTGCAGCTGTGAGTAAAGAGTCATCAACTCACCTGGAATCTGAACCCACAGCAGTCAAAGTTCCTATCCACATTATGGAGGGTGGTGATACAATCCAGTTAAATATCTTTTGTGTGTGTTTGTGTATATGTTACATGGGGTTCCATGTTTCATTAACTGTCTAAAGAGCGTAGGGGAAATTCAGAATAAGTTGCATCTAGAGAGAAGCTTGGTAAACTCGCCGGACAAAACAGTGTACTTTGGCGCAGTGCTGCAGTTATGAAACTGGCCACTCAACATGATACATGTTGATTAAATATCTAGGCATAATGTTGCAAAGCAATATGAAATGGAATGAACACAGGTATGTTAGTAAAGAAGGCAACTTTTTGATTTGGATTTATTTGAAGAATTGTAGGAAACTAGTTCATCTGTAAAAGAGACTGCATATACTGTACTTCACATCATGAATGGTTTTCTGCAGAAATCCCAGACTGTTGCCATGTTTTTTGAGTTGGATAAAGCCTAAGACACCTGCGATAGAACTGGTATCGTCTGTGCACTCTACACATGTGGTTTCCATGGCCACTTGTCCCGTTTCCTTCAGGAATTTTTAAAAGCCCGAGTTTTCAAGGTACTTGTGGGTTCTGCCTTGACGGACACCTTTATCCTTGAAAATGGTATGTCTCATGGTTCCATCCTGTGCATCATTCTCTTTGCTATCAGCATTAATCCTGTAATGGTCTGTCTCCCGCCAGTCATTACTGGCATCCTTTTCATTGGCGATTTTGCCATCTACTGCAGTTCTGCATGGACTTGTCTCATTGAGTTGTTTCAGTGTTGTTTCAATCATCTTTACTCATAGAGCACTGACAGTGGCTTTCGTGTTTCCATTGACAAAATCATTTGTATGAATTTATGGTGGTGCAGTTGGTTTCTTTCACTGTCCTTAAGTCTTGGATCTGTTGTTCTTCTGTGTGTTAAAACTATGGAATTTCTTGGGATCATGCTTGATAATAATCTCTCTTGGTCCTCCTACATGTCTTAAGTGGCAGCCCACTGTATTTGATCCCCCAGTGTCCTATGTGTCGTCAATGGTTATTCCTGGGATGCAGATCCAACCAACCTCCTCGATTTGTACCGGTCCCTTGTCCGTTCAAAACTAAACTATGGGTGTTTCATTTATGCATCTGCACATCTGTCCCTCTTATGCCATCACATCAATGGTAATCCTGGGATGCAGATCCAACCACCCTCCTCAATTTGTACCGGTCCCTTGTCCGTTCAAAACTAGACTACGGGTGTTTCATTTATGCATCTGCACATCTGTCCATCTTATGCCATCTCAATGTTATCCACCATCATGGCATGCGTTTGGCCACCCCTCAGGGGCTCAGCATTTGTGTGCTGAGTATGGACTTGGTGATCTGAAGTCCCTAGGCTGGAGACTAGAAAGTGCCAACAGCCCTCTATAACCACAGCTCTGGGCATGCTTCTGCGACCACCATGTGGTGCAGTGGTGGAATGTTCTGTGTTTTGGAGAATGGAGGTCATGGCTTCACCACCTGGACCATGAGGAAAGTTCACACCTCTACAAAAAAAAAAAAAAAAAAAAAAAAAAAAAAAAAAAAAAAAAAAAAAAAAAAAAAAAAAAACCCTAACCCTCAAGATGTGTTACATCCTGATGAGGTGAATGGCGGTTGAGGTAAAACTAGCAGGCAACCTCTGGGACACCTGCTGCTGCCCAGTTGTATAAGGCTCGCTCTAGCATGCAGGCCACTGCCTGTGTCAACAGCTGTTTCCCTAGCATCCTGTAGGATCCCTATGGAATGGTCCCATCAAACTATTACTCCTGACAGGGTAGGTGTACCGTCAGGTAATACGTACACCCACTCATCAAAAGAGCTCAGTTGGTCAGTCCACCCAAAAAGAAGTCTCATTATCACATTAACAGGGCATTAGTGTGCCATAACACTTCCACTGTTAATGTGGAACCAAGCAAGCAGGAGGAACCTTTGAGAAAGTCTCCCATTTCTACATTCATAAGGCATTGGAAGGTATTGCTGGGTTCCAAAAAGTGTCAAACAACTTTGTAATGAAACAACTTCTAGTTGAAACTGCTACTTGGAACCAAGTATCTAAGCTTCTGGGGTGTAAGGCCTTACCTGACTACCCAGTCAAGTCTGAGTTACATAACACCCCTGCCTTTAGTAGGGGTGTGGTAACCTCCTCTAATATTTTGGAAGTGGAACCCACAGTTACATGATGAATGGAAAAATATGGGCATTACAGAAGTGCAGAACTGTAAGAAGAGAGTCAATGGAAAACTGGAAAAATCAACAACATTTGTTCTAATGTTTAATACTCCAGAATTAGCTGAACATTCCTTGCAGGCTATATCTGTCTTAAGGTTCACCCATTTGTTCCTGACCCAATGTGATTCTACAAATGTCAACAATTTGGCCATACCACTATGGGATGTTACGAGCAATTGTGGAGGCTCAGCTCATGAATCAGGCAATTCTTGTACACTTCCTCTGAAATGTGTAAACTGCTCCAGGGGTCACCCAGTGTGGAGCAAAATGTATGAGGTTTACAACGAGGTAAGGAAAATTCAGGAATTGAAAGTCAAGAGATGCATACTCTATGGTCAAGCTAAAAGAGCTTTCAAAGCTACGCAACCTCTGGTCTTTGCTAGGTCTGTTACTTCAGCCCTTAAGATGCCAGTCACTAAGTGTGATGCCACCACACTAACTCAGACCATACTTTCAAGTATGAGCATATGCATTTCTGGGTGCACCTGTGGGGGAAATTCTCCATATGAAACTGAAGTTGTTTGAAAGCCATCAGCAATGGGCTTTCCACCTAAGCCACATACCACTACCCACCATAAGAAGCCAACTAAGCCATCCCTGCAACCCAGGCAACAACCTTCTACCATCAGTAAATAAAAATGTCCTTTGTAATTTTGTTCCAAATCCAAGAAAGAGTAGTTACACCTTCGAATCAGCAAGCTCCCTTCCTCTCTGATGGGGAATATGCTCTGGAGGATATGGACTTCCAGTCAAAGGAACCAGAGAGCCGTGAACCTGCTAAAGTTCCCGCTGACCTCCCAAATAAATCAATACCTCTGATGGAGAAAGAAGAGGACAACCATCCCTAAACAATGGCTTCCACAGGCACCTCTGTGTTGCAGTGGAATTTAATGGATATCGTTCTTGATGACAATATTATAGAAATGCAGAGAATGTAGATGACAATGAAATAGGAGATATGATACTGTGTGAAGAGTTTGACAGAGCACTAAAAGACCTACATCGAAACAAGGCCCCAGGAGTGGACAACATTCCATTAGAACTACTGATAGCCTTGGGAGTGTCGGTCCTGACAAAACTCTACCATCTGGTGAGCAAGATCTATGAGACAGGCGAAATACCCTCAGACTTCTAGAAGAATATAATAATTCCAATCCCAAAGAAAGCAGGTGTTGACAGATGTGAAAATTACCAAAATATCAGTTTAATAAGTCACAGCTGCAAAATACTAACACGAATTCTTTAAAGATGAATGAAAAAACTGGTAGAAGCTGACCTCAGGGACGATCTGTTTGGATTCCGTAAAAATATTGTAACACTTGCGGCAATACTGACTCTACGACTTATCTTAGAAGATAGATTAAGGAAAGGCAAACTTACGTTTCTAGCATTTGTAGACTTAGAGAAAGCTTTTGACAATGTTGACTGGAATACTCTCTTTCAAATTCTAAAGGTAGCAGGGGTTAAATACAGGGAGTGAAGGCTATTTACACTTTGTACAGAAACCAGATGGCAGTTATAAGAGTCAAGGGACATGAAAGGGAAGCAGTGGTTGGGAAGGGAGTGAGACAGGGTTGTAGCCTATCCCCAATGTTATTCAATCTGTATATTGAGCAAGCAGTAAAGAAAACAAAAGAAAATTTGGAGTAGGAATTAAAATCCATGGAGAAGAAATAAAAACTTTGAGGTTTGCCAATGACATTGTAATTCTGTCAGAGACAGCAAAGGACTTGGAAGAGCAGTTGAACGGAATGGACAGGGTCTTGAAAGGAGGATATAAGATGAATGTCAACAAAAGTAAAATGAGCATAATGGAATGTAGTCAAATTAAGTCAGGTGATGCTGACGGAATTAGATTAGGAAATGAGACCTTAAAGTAGTAAAGGAGTTTTGCTATATGGGGAGCAAAATAACTGATGATGGTTGAAGTAGGGAGGATATAATATGTAGACTGGTAATGGCAAGGAAAGCGTTTCTGAAGAGAAATTTGTTAACATCAAGTATAGATTTAAGTGTCAGGAAGGCATTTCTGAAAGTATTTGTATGGTGTGCAGTCATGTATGGAAGTGAAACATGGACAATAAATAGTTTGGACAAGAAGATAATAGAAGCTTTCGAAATGTGGTGCTACAGAAGAATGCTGAAGATTAGATGGGTAGATCACATAACTAATGAGGAGGTGTTGAATAGAATTGGGGAGAAGAGGAGTTTGTGGCACAAATTGTCTAGAAGAAGGTATCGGTTGCTAGGACATGTTCTGAGGCATCAAGGGATCACCAATTTAGTATTGGAGGGCAGCGTGGAGGGTAAAAATGATAGAGGGAGAAAATTGTAGAGCGAGACCAAGAGATGAATACACTAAGCAGATTCAGAAAGATGTAGGCTGCAATAGGTACTGGGAGATGAAGAAGCTTGCACAGGATAGAGCAGCATGGAGAGCTGCATCAAACCAGCCTCAGGACTGAAGACCACAACAACAACAAAAACAACATCGCTCAGATTTGTCAGAATTACAGCTCCTGCTTCAGGAGAAACCGTTCTGCATCTGATTACAAGAAACGCATCTTAAAGTCACCAACACACCTGTATTACAGGGTTACCACTCACACGTGAAGGATAGTACTACTGGAGACAGGACTAAAGGTGGAGTCACTTTTTCATTGGCAACAGATGCTGCTCCTCTCCTCTCCTATCCCTCTTACCATGATCATGAAAGCAATTGCCACGAAAGTTGTTGCACCCTTTAATATCACAGTGTGTTCTCTATACCTTCCACCTAATGATGCATTGGATGCAAAGGCAGAAGTAGAACTCTTCCAGGCACTCCCAATCCCATTCCTCCTTGTGGGAGACCTCAATGCACACAATGTGCTATGGCCCTTGGCTACTAATTGCTCCATAGTATGGATGATAGAGCAACCCGTCCATTCTGAGAACATCTGCCTTCTGAATGCGAGTCAGGTGACACACTTTCCCACAGGTATAGGGTCTCATTCAGCGATTGATCTTGGTTTTTGTTCCCCAGCTATTGCAGGCTCAGTTCAGTGGGAAGTGGCTACAGATTTACATGCTAGTGACCACTTCCCAGTGTTGATCTGCCTGACAACTAGGATGTTGGCTGACAGGAGACCATGCAGATGGATGGTACGAAGGGCAAATTGGTTGCTGTACAGTCAACAGGTTATTTCTGAACAAAAGTATTGTGTACAGGAGATGGTGATCGATTATCACTTGTGAGATATAATGTGCTACCGCAGAGTCCATCCCTGGGTGTAGTAACCACCTCAGACAGTGGCCACTAACCTGGTGTAATAATGACTGTCGATTGGCAGTCAGCCCAGACAAACAGCTCTGTGGTACTTCAAAAACACTGTCCAACTACAGAAAACCTTTATGCCTTCAGATCTGCATGAGTACATGCCAGGTGAATGATAAAAGAACAGAAGAGCTTCCTGGAGGGAATTCACGACTCCCATTAATCAGTCCACTTCCACTGCGCAAATTTGGGAATCAGTATTGCGGATTTCATCAAGGCCAGTACACGTCCCCTTATGGCCTTGTTAAGTAATGTCGTCTTGGTGGACACACCAGAAGACATAGTAAACAATTGTTCAGCTGAAACCTAAGCTGTTACTATGTTATCCAGACAAGCTTCTGCTTTTCGAGTATTCTGGAGGGCTGCAGAGATGAGGGAGCTCAGTTGCTTCTTGCATAATGAATGTACGGTTCTCCATGTTGGAAATGAATCAGCTTTGTCTGCAGACAGAGACACTCCTCCAGGACCTGATGAGATCCATTATGCCATGTTTTGTCATCTGTGCCCTGAAGTGAAAGGAGAGCTTCTCTCTAGTTTCAATCAGATCTGGTTTGATGGACAGTATATGACGACTTGGAAGGAGGCAATATTAATTCCTTTCTGGAAACCAGGCAAGGACTGTAGCATCCTTATGAATCACCAGAGTGCACCCCTTATCACTCCAGATTCGGCGACATATCCTTGTGGCTCGCCAGGTGCTGAAAATCTCAGCGTCACCTTGGTCATCACATTTAGTTCAGTAGTCCGATGAAACATTGAATGGCTGTTCAGGAATTGGCTCCATGCAACCAAGTCAAGGATGGAATGCATTGCTGCCTTGGCATCTACAGAGGCCCAAAATGATTTTTGGCTTGACACAGTACAAGAAAACTTGGACTCCAGATTATGTTTTACAACTTTGCTTTTGTCCATTTTAAGTATGTAACACAGTTTAATCATAGTTTATACAAATGGATCCCAGCAAGAGAATGTCCTCGGTTGTTCTGCTGTTTTCCCTGATAGGGTTTTTAAAGTGTGTCTTTCAAAACAATTTACAAATTATGAATTGGAATTATATGGCATATTGATATCGCTGGAGAGGGTTTACAGCCATCATCATACAAGTTTTCTTGTCTGTTCTGACTCATTTAGTGCACTGCAAGCATTTTACCAAATGTATCCAGTCAACCAGCTCTTCAGGTCATCCACGACTCCTTGCAGTGGCTCCAACACTGTGGTAAGGAGGTAGCCCTTTCCTAGATACCTGGCCACATTGTGATACAGGGCAACAACATGGCCAACATATTCACCAAGGAAGCATGTTGGGATTGTGCTGTCCATCAATGTCCCACCTGTTGCATGCCACCATTCCATTTTCTGACTGATGCGTCATGCATCAGTGAGAGACTAAATTGTTGCATGTGACAGAAAACCAACTGCTGTCTCTCAAATCAACCTCAAAGGCATGGCAGACTTCATATCAGCCTCACTGCTGGAAGGAGTGTCTACTTACCAGCACATCGGACATAGCCCTTTAGCACATGGCTTCCCCCTCCAGTGGGATGATTCACCACTCTGTGGGGTTTGTGGCATGCCACTTTCAGTTCAGCATATTGTGGCACTTGTGTCCTATATACTGGTATTAGGGTAGTCCGCAGTCTCAATGGAGATCTGCCCACCATCCTCGCACATACTGGTTCCAGTGTTACAAGGGCGGCAAGGGGGGGGGGGGGGGGGGGAGGGGAGACTTTAATGCATTATTAACTTCTCAGCATGTCAAAATAGCCTTTTCTGGTTTTTGTCATGTTGAGCTTCTCCATGTGGTTGAGTGTGAACTGAAAATCTGAATATAAACAGTGTCCAAGTGTTGATGTATGAATGCCTTGGGTGTTAATAAAAAACACTGACACACATAACTGCTATTTAATGGTAGTTTCTTCCAATAATGTGTATCATCTAGGTGTGTACAGGGTGCCTACAGCAGCAGCTGGAGTAGCTCACAAGGCAAATTGGATAGGTTGATGACCGGTGGTACGGTGTGCTGGAAGGAGCATGCTCCATCCACTATGCATTTTTTTTTTTTTTTTTGCTCCCAGGGCAGTTTAGTTCCTTCACTTTATCTTTGTGGTTTCTGTAGCCTCACTTCTGCTTTATTCAGAACTTCAGTCTTCATTCAGTTTACTCTGTCCATATTATGTTATCAGTAGACTGTACATTTCATTCAGTATGTTGAGTAATTCTTTCTCACTTCTTCTGAGAATAGCGATGCCAGCAGTATATCTTACCATTGATATCCTTCCATCCTGAATCTTAGGCCCACTCACTAACCTCTCTTAGCTCCATCACAGATTTTTCAGTGCACAGATTGAACAGCGTGGAAGAAAGCTCACATCCTTGTCTTTAGAGGAGGCAACATGACACTTGAACTTAGTGTGTTTTTTATATTTGTTACATGAAGTTTGAATCTCAAATTAAGTTGGCAAGAGCAGTTCAATGCAACTCTTGAAACTTCTGGAGACTATAAAGTTTGAAGTTCTCTGAGCTCCTTTAATAAGTTAAAGTGAGGTCACTTCTTTTTGACAGGTCGTGTGACTGTGTAGTAGAATGCTTGCCTACCTTGTGTTTGGCATAAGTTCAATACTTAGCTCTGCTCAAATTTTAGACAAATTTGCATATTTCTTGGACATTCCATGGAGCATAAAATACATAAAGATGAAAACGAATTTAATTTTTAATGCTTTTCTTTAATTTAAGGAATCTTTTATAACATATCAGTAATTCTTTTATAAAAGATCAGTAATTTCAAAAATATATTTGCAATGAAATATTTTGTGTGTGAAATGTAATTATAATTTGGAGGTGTGCATTTTTGATAAAAATAGCAACTTGGTATGATATCTTGCAGATACTTGCTGATTTTTATATTTAAATGACTTAGTGATTCAAAGTGAATGGAAAAAAAGGGAAATAATGAAAAAAATAATGCCTGAAACGAGACGCAAACCAATAATTATCAGCCTTGCACATTGAATTTTTTTCCATTTTTGTGTATTTTAAGTTTATGGAACTGCTAGTAGCACAGGAACCTTTATTTAAAAATTTGCAACAGGTGAGATTTGAACCTGCAACACCTACATGGTAGGTGAGCATCCTACTGCATGACCTGTTGAGAGAAAGGGACCTCACTATACATATTAAAGGTAGTCGGAAAACTTAAAAGTAGATTTTCTTGAGAATTATTGAGAAGTGCATTGAATTATTTTGGGAAATTAATAATGGATTTCAGGACATCACTTACATTAAACCTAAAAAATTGCAAAAACTCATTCACCACACTGTTCTCTTGTTAGATCCTTTTAATTGGAGCCCTTCATTCTTGGTGTTCCATTCTTACTGTTTCTTCTGGGTTGTTGTACATGTTGCCTCCATATGCTAATTGTATGGCATGTTATGACCAATGAGGGGCTTCATCTGGATATCATGTATCTGGGGAAACTTGCGTGCATGTGCGCCCGTATTGGTGAAGCATAATGTGTCATTCTGAGAATGAGAGGTCCACTTCTCTCCTCTCTGCTGGCCAATGGAAGATGTTCATGAGTTAAGGTAGTTAGCAAGCAGCAAGCACCGCACTTTCAGGAGGTGTTTCACACACTGTGCAGATCGGAGTGGTACCGATGCTGTGCTGTCGGAGGGGCAATTCACAAATTGGCACTTCTACACGCTGTGTCGAGCACTTCTGCTCTGTGGTGCTATGGATGAAGGGCATGGAGAATATGTGACTGCAGTGACATCCATGAAATGCTTGCCATGATACAATAGACGTATATTCTCTTGTCTGACTGGAATAGATGCAGATATTGTCCATCTGTCATCTAAAATTGTATGTTACAAGCAATACATAGAGTTCAAACTATCTTGGTGTCTTACTCCAGTGGACACACTGAGCAGCCGAAATCTATTTCAGCACGTTTTGACACAAAAGGAAAAGTAGTGAGCTCAGAAGAGCTGATCCACACAGATAAGCAGAACCTTTTCAGCACAAGAAATATGGCGACTAATATACATACTGCAATTACTTTGAAGAATTAACCTACGAAAATTCTACTGATTGACTAACTGATTTTTACCTATCAACACCTATCACCAAGAAACTTCTTCTTCTTTTCCTTCAGCTTTTGTCTCGCGTGCCTGTGGGATCCGCTACGTGGGTCAATTGTCTCCATTTTGCTCTATCACGGGCTGTAATCTGGGTGGATGTTCATGCATTTAAGGTCTTTATGAATTGTATCAGCCCAATGTTGCTTAGGTCGTCCTTTGAGTCTTCTGTTGATGACTTGAAGTGTCTAACCCACTCTGGCAATAGAGCCATCACCGGCCTGTAAAAGCTACCCACACCATTGAAGACGACTCTAATGCATCTTGTCTTGGATCAGTGCAACACCAAACTGTTTCCTAATGCTGTTATTGGAAACGTGATCTAACTCAGTGCGGCCCACTGTCCACCTTAGCATCTTCGTTTCCATTACATTGAGGTGGCTTTCTGTGTCAGCTGTAGTTGGCCAGCACTCACAACCATACGAGGCGACTGGTCGAATGACAGATAATTTAAAATCAAAAATCTATCGCACTTTCATCCTGTGGTTGAAAGTGACTCTTGTTGTTGTTTGCCACTTCATCCAGGCTGCCAGAGTTCTCGTGTTGAGCTCTTCAGTGAGGTGGTCATCAACAGTGATCGTGGAACCAAGGTACTTAAACTTACTCACACGAGTTAGATCTTCACCATTAATCAAGATGGATCTCATTTAATGTCCATCTGATATCATGTACTTGGTTTTCTTAAAATTAAGGCGCAAACTGTGTTGCACCACCTGGTCACTCCATTTTTGAGTCTGGCTCTGCAGATCAAGCTTCTTTTCTGCTGCCAGTATCACATCGTCGGCATAAAGAAGGGTCCATGATAATGGCCGGTGCAGGTCAGCTGTCACGGTGTCCTATCACTGAGAAACATTTCACATAAATACGTTAGAATGTGCATCTGGAGGAGAACGTTCAACTTAGTTATTAATTACTTACATATTGCCATCACAAAGGCTCTCATTTAAGGCTAAAGTCATTAGTAGTATGATACATCAACATGTGTGAATTTCTGTACATAATAGTCTATGTTTTCGCTACTAATTCTCTAATTCTTCACTATCAAAATACTGTATAATTCAATAAAACTTAACAATAGCTACAAATATGAGTAGATAGGAAGAAAGAAATATAGACAAAAATAATCAAACATAAACAAAAAGGAAAACTCTATTAAGTAGCTTCTTAAACAAATTTCTCAAGGTACTTGCCATTTGTGCTACCTGTGTACATCTTTGAGTTTTGGCTACACTGAGTAGAAAAAATGACTACAATTAAGTCATTTCTAATTAACTGTCCTGTTGTTACCTCATTTGGCAAGAGCATAGTTGCCATTGCTTTTACAACCAATAACTGATGTATTCCAGAATGAAATTTTCACTCCACAGTGGAATGTATGCTAATATGAAACTTCCTGGCAGATTTGAACTGTGTGCCACACTGAGACTCAAACTTGGGGCCTTTGCCTTCCTAATATGCCAGCATGTTTCATATCAGCACACACACTGCTGTAGAGTGAAAATTCATTCTGGAAACATCCCCCATGCTGTGGCTAAGCCATGTCTCCACAGTGTCCTTTCTTCCAACAGTGCTAGTTCTGCAAGGTCTGCAGGAGAGTTTCTGTGAAGTTTGGAAGGTAGGAGGCAAGGTACTAGCAGAATTAAAGCTGTGCGGGTGGGTCGTGAGTCATGCCTGGGTAGCTCAGTCGGTAGAGCACTTGCCTGCAAAAGGCAAAGGTTCCGAGTTCAGGTCTCAGCCCGTCACACAGCTTTAATATGATATGAAGTTTCAACTAAAGTATTTATATTAAGACTGATTTCCAACTGAATATGATATTATTTATAGACTTAGAAAATATTTCACTCATCATGCAGAGAGAGAGAGAGAGTGTGTGTGTGTGTGTGTGTGTGTGTGTGTGTGTGTGTGTGTGTGTGTGTGTGTGTGTGTGTGTGTGTGTTGTTATGCAGTTCTTACTAACAGCCATATTTATATATGCAGTAATTTCTCAGAACTCATTTAGTTCATTGCTAAAAATAATGTCTGTGAAGGAGAATGTAAGAATGTGGTGCAAGCCCCCAGCAGCAGGTGTGCCCGTGCAGGACTTATGCAATATCCGGGCACAGCTGGAAGCAGCAGCCACAGATGTTGACAGCAGTGTAGACCTGAATGGTAACATCACCAACGGCATACCCAGGTATCTAGGACTGGCTCCAGGAGAGCATCCTACAGACAACAGATGCGATGGCCTCCAGGAACCTTGGTTAGGGTGTGGGGTGGTGCTGACAGAGTGTGAAAAATTTCCAGTTCTTGGCGTGCCTAGCATCTCTCCTGAAAAGGAGAATGTCACCAGTGGTGGTGCATTAGGATATGGAATAAGTGCGTGTGCATGTGCGTCTACTAAATCACTCATATACAGAGTTGCTACTCATGGGTAGTCTATTCCCACAACATATAATATGAATAATGCCAGATATAATTTGCAACCTTGGAATATATAGTATACACATTTGTACTTATGCTCTGCTCTGTCACATACAAGTACAGTGCCGATGGGTCAGTACCTAACTGCTCACACCCTACTGTCTTCCATTAACTGTTCTGGATGACTTGTGCAGTTATCATATGGGACACACTTCAAAATTCACACATGGGATTTCAACCCTGCAACTGACACTGTTCATCCTCTCCTGAATACACTTCTCATCTTCCTCGTCTGGTGTTGATCGTGACTGTTTGTAGCCTCTCCATGAGATGCCAAACTGTAACTCTGTGATTTGTGTGCCAATAACAAGAAAATGATGGATTAATCAATAATAGAAAACAAGAGTATCATAAAGGGAATCAAGCTGGGTTTTTAGCACTAATTATTTCATGTTCCAAATGATTTGTATCTGCATTTTGAAAAATCATGATGATTACTCTTTTGATATCATAACTTCATTTTTGTCAGAACTGTTCCAGTTTCCCATAGTCACCATTTACAATTTATTCTAAAAAGGTTTAGACTTTAGATAAATCCTTCCAATTACAATATATTTGAAAGTAAGAATATCACCCTGCTCAGAAAATTTCAGGCTGCAACTTTATCAACACAGATTTTAAAAATGCGATCATATAAAAATGGGTTGCTTGAAATCATATCTTCATTAATAACTTTTGAACCACATAAATTTATGAGATATTTTTTTTCTAAAACAAGAACAGCAGATCTCTCAAACTGACAAGGTTGTTGGACCTTCGGCTTCAATTCTGACCAGTCTATTTTTGATTAGCAGTGAATTTGATATTGGATTGGACTGTTATGTTTAAGGGGGCAAAAACAACTGGGGTCATACGCGCCCAAGTCAAAACTATAGAACCTGAAGACAGAGAGGAGTCAAAAAATGACTACACATCAATCCCAATCAACGTAAGAGAAGTCAGCTAAAAATAGGGACTTGGAATAAGGCCTATAAAGTACACCAAATAGAAACAGAGGTCCAGAACTAAATATTAAATGGCCTTCGCCATAAAAACTAAAATGAGGTTGACAACTCACCAGTAACTCAGATGGCAAACCCAAGTGGAAATGTAAACAGTTAAAAAAAATGGGAATTCCATCAGGAAATGGCAGACACTTAAAACTTGGGTGCAACAACTGCAATAGATGGCAAAATCGTCAAGAAAAAGGAAGCTGGAGACACCCAGCGGGATACAGGCCATTATAGGGTTAATGGTGATGGCAAAAAGGATGACACTCGTGATAGAACACTGAGGCACACCAGTTTCCTGGGTAAAGGGCTCTGACAAGGCAGAATCCACACAAACCTTGAAAACTCTGTCTTTTAAAAATTCCTGAAGAAGATGGGGCAGGGTACCTCTGAAGCCCCAAGTGCAAAGAGTACAGAGGATACCAGTTCTCCGGTAGTTGTTGTAGGCCTTCTCCAAATCAAAAAATAAAGCAACAGTTTGGTACTTCCACAGAAAACCATTCATGGCATAGGTGGACAAAGTAAGTAGATGGTCAACTGCAGAACGGCACCCTCGAAGTCCACACTGTGCAGTCATTAGTAATTTGCGAAATTCAAGCCAGTGTATCAGCTGAGCATGAATCATACATTCTATCATGGGGCAGTAGTTTGTCCTTACTGGCCTTAGGTATGAGTATGACAGTGGCTTCACACCAATGTATGGGAAATGTGCCCTCTGCCAGATGTGGGTGTATGTTTGAAGGAAAAAGTACTTGCCCACAACAGAAAGGTTCTGCAACATCTGCAGTGTCTGGCCCTGCGGAGGAGGATTGGGATGAACTGAGAGCATGATCTAGATCCCCCATAGTAAAGGCGGCATTGTAGCACTCACGATTCTGAGAAGAGAAAGGTATTGCCAGGCCGCCTCCACCCGTTTCTGATGGAGGAAGGCAGGGTGATAGTGGGAAGATCTCGAAATTTCAGCAAAATGGCGACCCAAGGTATTGGAGATAGTAGCAGGCATTCTATCGTAGACCCTATTGCTGTTAGGCTGGAAATTGGTGAATGGATCTTGGTCCCCGAGAGCTGTCAGAGGTTGGCCCACACAACAGAGGAAGGGGTAGAACTGTTAAAAGAACTAGTACATGAAATCCAGCTAGCTTTTTTGATATCCCAAAGAACACAACAACACTGTACATACATCTGTTTATAATGAATGCCACTGTAGGATGACAACCAATAATTTGGAGAGAACGTGTCTGCGCATGAATTACGTTGAGGCATACCTCAGACCACCAATGGACTGGGACACGGTGTGGTCAAGAGGAGGTGAGAGGAATGGAACATTCTGCAGCAGCCTTAGTAAGCTCCCACTTGGGTTTGCACGTAGGTATGCTAGGATTCAGTAACAATTGGCTCATGGGAAATGGTTGCCTGAGTAGGTTTCAGAAAGAACAAACCACTTAAGATGATGGGCAAGCTGGGCAGTGCACAAGGATACATTCAAATGGGAATAGGTGTGTGAGGAGTCAGAAAGGAATGCGTGTGCTCCAGTCTTTATTTTGTTTTATTTACTTATTTATTTATATATTTATGATTATGGTTTTAGGGTGCATAACAACTATTGTCGAAAAGTGCCCATTCTGTGGCTTATTGAAGGATAAAAACAAGAATATAAATCAAGAGGAATTGGAGTGAAACTGAAGCACGAGGGAAACTAAAAACGGAAGGAGACCTGAGAAAAGTGCTATTGAAGGGGGCTTGTTTTTCCTGAAGAGAGCTTCAAATGATTGACGTCATCTCACTAACACTTATAAACTCAAGGACAGGATCGGGGGAGTGCACGTCATCTGCTAAAAGGGAAGATATATCAGGCGACAGCTGTAAACAGGTGCATAGCAGATTAAAGTAGCAGTACTGAAATAAAAGGTGTCTCACCATCCATGATTGAGTAGGGACAAAGCGGGAGCGGAGCACCACTCAAAAGATGTTGTTGTTGTGGTCTCAAAAGATGTCAGTGGCTAAAAAGACAGTGCCCAGTCTGGAGTCTAGTTAAAATTACCTCCTCCCAATGACGAGGCTGGAAGGAAGAGGTACAAGAACAGAGAAGAGGTTTAATGTCCCATAATTTATTATCCTGGAGTGCGGACCAATGTGTATGCCATAACAGAGCAACATGATGACATAAAATGCTCTGTAGATTGGCAAAGGGAACCATGCAAACAGTGGGCCAAGGGAGAGAGACTGCAGCCTTTGCTGCTATATCGCCTGCCTCATTTCCACATATACCAACATACCCTGGGATCAAGAGGAATGCCACATAGATGCTCTCCAAGTAGAGCAAGAGGAGGCAGTCCTGAGTCTGGTGGACCGGAGGGTGAATGGGGTAAAGGGCTTGGAGGTTGAGAAGAGAGCTGAGAAAATCCAAGCATATAATA
The DNA here is from genome assembly GCF_021461395.2 of Schistocerca americana. Taxonomy (NCBI): domain Eukaryota; kingdom Metazoa; phylum Arthropoda; class Insecta; order Orthoptera; family Acrididae; genus Schistocerca; species Schistocerca americana. The sequence goes on along the minus strand of NC_060124.1, from coordinate 593,781,404 downwards.
TTCTGTATTCCTAGATGGTGGCGAATTTATTTGACAGCATGGTGAAGAGCATAAAGCTCCGCAGTAAAAACTGAACACTTGTCAGGAAAATCTAATCAGAGTGTCACCAAGAATATAGGCACTCCCGACACCAAATGTGGTCTTGGAGCCATCATTGTAAATAAATGTGGCATCCTCTATTTGTGTGCCTAGAGCAGCAAATGTCTGAAGATAAACTATAGGGGTGGGGGGAGGGGGGGGGGTAGTATCATTGGGAAGCTGAAAAAGGTCATGGAGGAGGCAGGTCCGGGGGTGAAGCCAAGGTGGTGTCATACCCACATTTCTGTAGAAATTTTTAGGAAATTGGAAGGAGAGTGAATGCAGCAGTTGACAGAAGTGGACTCCCGGTGGTGGTAGTAAAGAGGAAGGGCTGCCTGCATACCCTAAATCCAAGGAGACATCGAAAAAAATGGCATAGGTCAGATGAGCAGGTATGGAAGACGAATGAGAAGTGTAATGACTCAGAAGGACAGCTTCCCAAGTTGACAGCAGATGTTCAGTAGTCTCAGAGTAAAGGCTCTCCACAGGGCTAGTGTAAAAAGCTCCAGACGCTAAATGCAACCCATGGTGGTGGACAGAGTCTAGATGCCAAAGAATAGATGGCTGTGCACAGGAGTAAACTATGCTTCCATAGTCCAATTTCGAGTGCACTAAGGCATGATAGAGATGGAGGTGGACCACTCTGTCAACTCCCAGGTGGTACCACTCAGAATACAGAGGATGTGAGGGATCGCAGACAGTGATCTGAGTGATATGAAACTGCAGTTTTCTGTCAAAATTAAGTCCCAAGAATTTGGCGACGTCCCCAAATGGAAGGTCAACAGGGTCTAGATGTAGGGAAGGCATATAATACTCCATACGATGCCAATAATTTACACAGAAAGTCTTACTGGGAGAAAATCTGAAGTCGGTTTCGATGCTTCATGAGTGGAGGCAATCGAGACATCCTTGAAGGTGTTGTTGAAGAAGGCCGATCCATTGAGAGCTGTAGTAAATTGCAAAAGCATTGACAAAGAGGGAGCCCAAGACATCAGGAAGAAGATAATCCATAATTGGATTTATGGATTTGGCAAACAGTACAACACTTAGCACAGAGCCATGGGGCACCCCGTATTCTTGGAAGAAAGTGCGGGATAGAGAAGTGTTCACCTGCACCTTAAATGTGCGCTCTGTCATAAATTCATGGATGAAAAGGGGTGGCCAACCTCGAAAGCCAGAAGAGAGCAGTATGCAGAGGATGCCTGCTTTCCAACAGGTATCGTAAACCCTCTGCAGATTAAAAAATATTGTTACTGTTTGGCGTTTCCTGAGAAATTTGTTCATCATATAAGTGGTGAGAGCAAAAAGATGGTCAATTGCAGAAGAATGCTTTCAGAAACGGCATTGGGCTGGTGTTAAAAGGTTTTGGGACCCTACCCACCAGCCTAAACGGCAATTTACCATATGCTCCAAAATCTTACATACACTACTCGTGAGAGAGATTGGGCAATAGATGGAGGGGAGATGTTTTTACATTCAAGGTTTTGGAACAGGAATGATGATAGCTTCCAGCCAACTTTTGGGAAAGGTACTGTCTACCCGAAGTCAGTTATAAAGGTGAAGGAGGTAACACAGACTAGGGTATGATAGGTGCAGCAACATTTGGACATGGATACCATCCAGTTCCAGAGCAGCGGGAGGAGGAGAGTGCATGTATGAGTTCCTGCATAGAAAAAACGGCTTTGTAGCTCTCATGATTTTGAGACAAAAAAGTAAGAGGTCACTCTTCTGCTACCAAATTCTTTGAGAGAAACGCTGGTGGGTATTTAGAAGAGTTTGAAATATGAGCAATGTAATGACACAATGAGTTAGAGATTATGACTGTGTCCACTAAGGTATCCTGCATGACAATTAGTCGAGAGATCCAGAACTAACTGGATGTTCCAGATAGCCGTCAGAGTCGACTCCAAACAACCGATGAGAGAGTGAAGGTATTGAAGGAGCTGGTAAAGAAGTCCCAGCTTGCCTTCTTGCTACTGTGTATGATGCGATGGCATCACGCACGTAACTGTTTATAGTGGATACAGTTGTCCAATGTAGGATGACGGCGGAAAACGTGAAGAGTACTTCTCGTGTATTGCATAATGGCATGCCTCGTTCCACCAAGAAGGCTGAGGGTAGCTACCTCTAGGTGGCGCTGTCCATGAGGGCACTCAACTGCGTGGCCATCAGTGCCTGTACATATTCCCAATCTGTACACAATTCAGTGTAGCCCCTTTTGTGAATGATGATGGAATGATGAGGGCAACACAAACACCCAGTCCTGGGCAGAGAAAATCCCCAATGTGGCCAGGAATCAAACCTAGGAGTCCATGTTACATAGGTAGCAACACAAGACACTAGATAATGAGCTGTGGATTGGAGCCCTATAGTGAGCGGGTAATAGTGGGAGGTTGAATAGAGGATCTTTGGGCTGGCCGATCGGACGACTGTAGCCCTAAAGGTCAGGTCATAAGTCTGCATGGCTACCTCCTTAGTAGGTAGAGGAGAGTTGAGGACAGTGATATATTTACCTGCTGGCTGTACTGGTGAATAACTTATGAGCAGCAAAGATAGACACCTTTTCCTTCATTGGGTTTCCTGAATAATTCGTTCATCTTTAAAAATTGGGCAAATTTTGGGGGAAGCAGCGTGGTTGCCCTTACGGTTGATGCTGTGAGTGGATGGGGGTGGACAGTCACCCCCATGGGTATCCCTCCCACAGGTATCACATTTGGCCGTATTGGAACATGACTGGCTGGTATGATTAAACCTCTGACACCGATAGCAATGTGTAGCATTGGGAATGTAATAAAAAAATGGCTCTCAGCACTACGGGACTTCACATCTGAGGTCATTAGTCCCCTAGAACTTACAACTACTTAAACCCAACTAACCTAAGGACATCACACACATCCATGCCCAAGGCAGGATTCAAACATGCAACTGTAGCAGTCGCGTGTTTTGAGACTGAAGTGCCTAGAACTACTTGGCCAGTGTGGCCAGCTGGGGATGTAAGAGCAAACTGAAATTATCTCATATCCCACTTTAATATTCGATGGAAGTTGAACTCCATCAAATGTCAAGAAGAGAGTGCAGGTTGGTACCAATTCCTTTTCAACGCTTTTCATAACTTCATGTATGGCCATTACTTCCAGATCAGACAGGTCATTTTGAATGCCCTCATTGCGTAATCTGTTGAGTTATCAGGTGTAAACCACCCTTTGTGATGAGTTTAACAAATGGTGCCCTTCCACCTGGCAGGTATGTGGCAGCGTAGTTCAAAGCAATTTTTGTATCTGGAGGGCACTGTCTGTTTCTAACAATAAGGTGCCATTTCGTAACTGGGAACAAGACATTACTGGACCTGCAACTGCATTAATACCTTATAATAATAAAAGGGTTTACTGTTGAGAAGTTTTGACCTTTGCCAGCCCAAGAAACAGCTTGGAAATTTGGCACTGATAGAAGAATTTTCTGTGTTTGATATTCCTCTAGCTCTCTCTTGTGAGCAGAAGTTGTAGATGTAGAAGAAACTGCAAAAGTACCCCCATGACTACTGGCATCTCTGATGGTGCACTCCTTCCTAATGGGGGCCCTCTCTGAGGGCAATACTGCCTTAGGTGACTGACCACACCTCGGGTCACACCTACTGAGAACTGGATGGAGGGACAAATTGGCACATTTGGAAGGTACAAGATCAGGTAAGTAGCCCTTGCTGGGCCTGGCCTTTACCAGGGTGTACGTATGTGTCCTACTTGTCTACCCTGGGCACAGAATTATGCATTACCCCATTACTGGTGACCCATGGGAACGTGTGGGTCGGCCTTCAGACATGTACAGGGAGGAAAGAAAGAAAAGCAGACAAACAAAGATAAGGAAAGAAGAGAAGAATTCTCAAATGTTCCAGTGGAAAAGAAGATAAAGAGAAGAATCAAGGAAAGAGAAGGACAAACTACAAGAGAAACTACTTCATTCATTCACACATGTCCGCCTCCGGACGTAGGTGCAAACATACTCCCAAAGAGAGGGAGACTGGGAAGGGATAGAGTGTGTGTGTGTGTGTGGGGGGGGGGGGGGGGGGGCAGGGAGGGATGTGGAAAGAGAAGGCATACAGCCCGGAAAGGAAAGAGAGCTGGACGAGCTTGTGGTCCCATGCTCACACACACATCCTCAAAAAAATTGTGGATCCCCTTGGGAGGTGCTCCAGTGTTAATGCAGAAGAGGCTGAGTCGATTAAGATCAGCCAAGAGGGCACCTCTCTGCCAGATTCTGGGAGAACCCCAAAGGGGCTGATGTGCGTTAAAGTCACTGAGAAGCAGAAAAGTGGGAGGCAGCTGTGGTATAATGAAGGAAGTCTGCCCTGGTGACATCGAGGGATGGCGGGACATAAATAGTATAGAGGGAAAAAGTCAGATGAGGAAGGAAAAGGCGAACTCCAACAGCTTGAAGATGGATAGTCAGGGAGAGGAGTTGACTAAGAACATCACCTGTATGAGCAGCATGACGGCCCCACGAGATGCAATGCCGGCCTCAAGGGGAAGGTCAAAATGGACCGGGAAGAAACCTGAAAGCTCAAAGAGATCATGAGGATGAAATTTTGTTTCCTGAAGGCTGAGTACAAGGGGACGTTGTGATGCTAAAAGCAGCTGTAAGCCCTCTTTGAGGGACCAAAGACCATGAAAATTTCATTGGAGGAGAGAGTCATGATGAGGAAGAAATGAAGAGGTGTCACGTTGGCAGCTGCCAAGAGACAGCCTGTGAAGACTGCCTCCACAGGGCACAGAAGCAGGAGGATCCTGCTCTACATTTACATACAAACTCTGCTAGCCACCAAGCAGTGTGTGGCGGAGGGCACTATTTGCGCCAAAGTCATATTTCCCCCCCTCTGTTCCATTCGCGGATTGTACGAGGGAAAAATGACTGTCTGAATGCCTCAGTAAGAGCTATAATTTCCCTTGTCTTTGAATGGTGATCATTTCATGACATGAAAGTTGGTGGTAATAATATACACTCTACATCCTCGGCAAAGGTAGGGTTTTGGAATTTAGTGAGCAGTCCCTTCTCTTTAGCACATCGTCTATCTGCAAGTGTGTCCCACTTCAAACTTTCTATGAGATTTGTAACGCTCTTGCAATGGCTAAATGTACCACTCACAAATATTGCTGCTCTTCTTTGGACCTTCTCAATTTCTTGAATCAGACCCAACTGGTAAGGGTCCCGTACAGATGAACAATTCTCTTAGACTGGACGAACTATAGTATTGTAAGCAATGTCCTTTGCAGAAGGACTGCATCACTTCAGGATTCAACCAATAAACTGCAATCTAGAGTTCACCTTACCCATTACTTGTGTAATCTAATCGTTCCATTTGAAATCATTTCAAACAGTCACACCCAGATGCTTGACAGCTGTTACCACTGCCAAAGACTGGACATTTATTTTGTACTCATACAATAATGAGATTTTCACTCTCTTATACACAGTAGGTTACACTTACTAATATAAAGAGATAACTGCCAGTTTCATTTATTTTTTTGCAAATCCTGATTGATTTGTTCATAATTATCATGTGATACTACTTTCCTGTAGACTGCAGCATCATCGGCAAACAGTCTAATGGCGCTGTCAATACCATCAACCAGTTTGTGTATGTAAATTGTAAAAAGCAGCAGACCTATTACGCTGCCATGGGACACACCGGATGTTACGCTTGTTTCTGTTGAAGTCTCCCCATTTAGGATGAAATACTGGTATCTGACTATTAGATAAATTATTGTTATCACTTCATAAACTTTGGTTACTGATATCAACTTGACTCCAGTGCCTATGAGTTTAATTATAACACCACAGCACTGAAGATAATCACTACGTAATTGAAAATAGATTTTGCTGTCAATAAACCATCAATATTACAGCCAGTGCTGACCTTCTCTCTAATTTCACGTATATGGTCATTGTGCACACAGCACTCTATGGAGTCCCCAATCAACAGAAAAATTTCTATCGAACTGCTTATGTCACCAGATAGATCATAAGCACGCACTTTTTGGAGCATGCAATAGTGCAGAACTGAGTCAAATGCCTTTGCCTTTCGAAAACTGAGAAATATGCCATTAGCCTGGGAGCCAATATCTAGAGCCTGTAGTATGTCATGCACAAAGAGGGCCAGCTGTGTCTCGCATGACCGCTGTTTCCTAAAACCATGCTGGTTTCTGTAGATGCGCTTCTCAGAGTCTAGAAAGGTCATTATGTGTGAACACAAAATATGTTCCATGATTTTTAAACAAATCGATGTCAATGAAATTGGCTGGTAATTATGGGCATCTGATTTTTTACCCTTTTTATAGATTGCTATGACCTGGCCTCCTTCCAGTCCTGTGGAACTTTCCATTGTTCCAATAAGCTCTGGTAGATGATGGATAAGAATAGTGCTATGTTTGTAGCATAGTCAACATAAAATTTTACGGGGATATGGTCTGGGCCAGATGCCTTCCAAGCCTTAATTGTTTTACAATCCCAGATACACTAAACACTATCTCAGCCATCCTTGCATTTGTTTGATAATTGAAATATGGAATGGTGCTGCAGTACTCTACCATATATGAGTTTTTGAAAGCTAGGTTTAGAATTTGGCTTTTTGGTTTGTCATTATCTGTTACGTTACACACACTGTCAGCAAGACAAGCTATTGAATTATTTGTGGTGTTTATAGATTTTATGTATGACCAAAATTTTTTGGGGTTGCTTATAGAATTTGCAGATTAAATATTGCTTTCAAATTCGTTAAATGAATCTCTCATTGATCTTTTGACAGCTGCTTTCATTTCACATAATTTCTTTGAGAGCAGGGCAGAGACTACATTTAAAATGACTGTGCAAAATTCTCTGCTTTCTCAGCAACTTCCTAACATGTTTGTTGAACCAAGGTGGACCCTTTCCCACTCCTAATTTTTTCTAGGCACATATTTCTCTAGCACGTGGTGGACAATACATTTAAATTCTGACCAAAGATGCTCAATATCTTTGCGTCCTGTGGTGAATGCTTGGAGCTGACTATGAAGATATTCATTAATGACACTTTTATTTGCTTTCCCTAACAAGAAGACTCTATGCTGTTTCTCTGGGTATTTTTTGCAGCTTCCACTGACATAAAAGCCACAACGAATTTATGGTTGCTAATACCTTCTTCTAATTTAACTTCCTCAAATAGATCAGTTCTGTTTGTTGCCAAGGAATCTAATATGTTCCCATCTCAATTTGGTTTTCTAATCGACTGCTCAAGGTTGTATGTTGAGAGGGCTCCTAGAATAATTTAACACGAGTCTTTGCTTCTGCCCCTGTGATAAACGTGTAATTTTCCATCAATGGACACCAGATTAAAGTCTCCACCTATAACTAATGGATAATTTTCTGCAACGTTTGTTGTGGATGCTGGTGGTCTATAAAAACATCCTAATACAATGGTCACCCCCTGTCTGATTGACAGCTTTATCCAGACTATTTCACAGTCTGACTCAGTATCGATCTCAACTGCGTTTAAACAGCTTTTAACTACAATGAACACACCACCTCCCATAGCATCAGTCCTATCCTTCCTAAACATTGTCCAATCTGAGTTCAAAATTTCACTGCTATTTATGTCTGGATTCACCTAGCTTTCGGTGCCTAATACAATATTGACATTACTACTGATTATTTCAGAGAGTATCACGGGGATCTTGCTACAGACACTTAAACAATTTACTAACATTAGATTTAGCATATTTAAATCTTTTGGAATGACCTGTTTAGGCCAACTAACAATTTTTACAGTTGGCACACCTGCATCAGTGTCATGAACTGGTAATTTTTCAGGCCAATGATTTGTTTCCCATGGGAAGGAACCAATTCCAAAAACTCGCACGTGCATACCACAAGTACTGTGCTATCCATGTAGCTGATTACTGTGTGTAGTGCACCCCTGATCTATCAAGGGGAGTCCTACAACCTTCCACCCCATAGCATAGGTCGAGGAATCTACAACCATTTTCATCACAGAGGCAACATAGCCTCCGGTTCGAATCTCCACTCGACTCCAAACCAGAGGACCTCAGTCCACCCTGGCTACGATGCTGCAAATCGTCAGCTCGGCTTCCACTCTTCGAAAGATGGAGGGCTCCTTCGCCAATTTAGGTAGCCGTTGAAAGGACCCAAGGATTTCCTCGGAAACCTGACGACTGGCACCGTTGGTGCTGACACATGCAACAATCTGCACCTCACACGCTTGATAGCCACCAGAAGAGTTTCTTCCACATTCTGGACAAGGCCCCTCTGCAAGCACATTGAGTAAATGTTGGACTTATTCCCCACCCTAGCTGCTATGTTCCTGAGGAGCTCCACGACCCGCCTAATTTTGGAGCTCCCAATAACTAAGAAACCCCTATCCCCACATGCCCGTCCAGACCTTGCCAAAGGAGTGGTCACTGTCCTGGCAGAAGATGCATTCTGATCTGGTTCAGCCTATCCCCCCACCCAAGCATCAGAAAGCACACTGAATCTATTAGCAAAGTGCACAGGATTTGGCAGGAGCCTGCGTCCCCCGTGCAGCCTTCACCTTGAGGCAAGAGACATCGACACAGTCCGCCACCCACACTGAAGTGAGTGAAGTGAGAGCTGGCCAGCCGGCTCAGTTGGACCTGAGGTCAGCTCAATGACAGAGAGCTGTGACGTCCCCCCTGCACATCTAGTACAGCAGAGGCTGCCCAGGGCACCCCATCCCCACTCACAGCACGAGGTGGCACTATGGACCCTGTCGACTGTGGCCACGAGGTCCACAAAAATGTCGGCTCACTCGTGCTATCAGTCCGTGAAGTCCAATACAGAGAAACGGTCGGCGGTGCGTACTACCGACACGGGGGCCGGCCGGGCCGAGGCCTCACGTGGCAACACGTTCGAGGATCTTCAAGTGGGCAAAGGAGAAGACCGCACGCCTCTGTTGGACTACTTCGAGCCCCACCAGTTGGCAGAGGAAGACTCAGGTGGTCTTCGGTTGGAGGGACAAAGGAAGTTTTGACGGGGGTTCTCCTCCCGACCTTTCCGGTGGCCAGTTGTGTAGCCCGCGGCTTTGCCTCTCGAGGCGAGAATCTGATGGCGCGTTGCACAGCCAGAAGGGGTGACGGTGGCACTGGGTGATTTCACAACCTCAGACTGTATTTGAGGTCGCACGTCTGCGTGGCCATGTCCTTCGTGGACGAGGGATAATGAGAACGGAACTAAAAGTGCCAGATGGGAGAACGCTGGGTTCGTGACTAACCGATAACTTGAGCCACTGCATTTGATACAGAGGGGAGGAGGAGGTGGACAATCAGCCCCGTGTTCATCCCTAACATTTGGCTGGGTGTCACAAAGATGTTCCGGTGTCATTGAAATGATGACACTGACAGAAGTGCATCAGGTTTGGAATGTACGACCAGACTGTAATAAATTCATAGCCTGCCCTGATCTCAGACTGAAGCACCACTCTATCAAAGGTGAGAGTAATAGTGCTTGAGGGCACTAAGGAGGAATTTACCTTTATCCTCATCTGACAGACGGGAATGACACCCCGATCAGAGAGGTAAGACCGGATTTTGACCTCGATCGGACCGTCAAGCGGCCTAGTATAAATAACACCGCTGGAAGAATTCGGAGTTCCATGGGCCTCGACATGAACTGGACAGCCGTGCTCGAGAATCAGAAGTAGTCTACAAAAGCCAAGCACCACTCCATAAATGAAAGCAGTATTTTACAGGGCCGGTTAATGGCATCGACACCTTTCTGAATAATACATGGATTTGTCATTGCAGATGCCCAACACTCTTCAGTATGTGAGACCACGAGGAACCATGTTGCAGCTGGAAGGGTCTTGGAATCTTTAGTCTCATTCCGTTTATGTTCTGTAGACATCGATTTTGAAGGCGATTGGCTCACTGCCAGAGAATAGCCACGATTGCCAGCATCTCCATTTGTGCACTCGTCCCGACTGTGGGACCACTTCACGAGGGGGTGCAGCCCCCAGGTTCACTCCTCAGGTCACACCTCCCAAACACCTGACAGATGGACCAATTGGCAATTTGGAAGGTAGCTGCTTAAGCAGTCACACCTGTATTGGCCCGATCTGTACCCGGTGGTATGTGCACACCCTACCTGTCGACCTGCGGCTGGGAATTATGCATTGCGCAGTGACCTGTAATGTGTCAGTTGTGGGGCCAGCCTTCAGGAGCACACAGGGAGGAGGAAGATGAAAAAGGTGACCTCAAACGCATAAGAGGAGAAACGGGAAGAGAAGGGGGGAGGATAATCAGGTGGTAGCTATCGAGGGAAGTTGAGTTCTTCCCGAGATTAAGGACAGGAATGACTATGCCATCTGGCCATTGTGATGGGAAAGCACCCGTGAGCCGAATGTGGTTGAAAACCCTGAGGAGATGTTGCCTCTGAGGAACAACTACGTCTCAGATCATCTAACTGTGGACGGAATCCGAGTCTTGGGGCCGTGTCTCTTTAAGAGGTAAGAGCCTGAAAGAATTCTCATTCACTAGAGGGTTCGTTATAGGGCTCAGCATGGTGCGGGTTGTAACAGACGGGGGTCTGTTAAACATGGCATTTCTGCTGGGGATATGTAACAGGATAAGAAAAGGATGCTGATGTCACTGTGAAGTGTATCAGGAGGGGTTCCGCGAGGACCGATCAGTCGTTCCACAGAGCACCTCAGAGGTTATGACCCTCGTCTTGGGTAGCCGTCTATTTCCGGGAAACAAATTTTGTGATTTTCCGTTGCTGAATCCCATGTTTCTTTTTAAATTCGGTGTACCATGTTTTTGAAGCTTTGAAGTTGAAATCTGGGAAATGACTTGCCGTGCCCAAGGCCCACTGCTGCAGGTTTCTGGTAGAAACTTTCTGGAAGTTTGGTCGAGCTTTTACGAAGCAATCATGCACCCATGAATCGATGGTACAATATTTAACAAATTTGCTATTGCCACGTTTGATTTGCTCTTCCCACCTGGATAAATAGCCCATATTTGTCAAATGAGAGCACCACATTTTTTGTAGTTTTGAGACTACAGCCTGGTTGTTCTTTGGCCAGATTGACAGCTCTAATTTTGTAAGCCAGAGAAATATAGTCGTACCCTTTTTTTTCCTTCTCGTCCGGCTCGTATTTATCTGATGATTTGTTGGCAATGGCACGCGTAGGCATTTTTATCGTTCTTTTCACTAATGTCTATCAGTTCCTCATCATGAACGAGGGTTTTTTGGCAAGCATTTGCAGCGTATTCTGGAACATTTCTTCCCCAATTACCATGGCCTCTTCATTGATTGATGATGACGGTTCTGCTGCGATGCGATTACTGTAATGAAGGAGGCTTTCAAAATACACCAATGCATCTTTCAATTTTTGGTTCGCCACTTCACTGTGTATAGAATCTTTTTTGATCACATCACTATCATCCGAAGGGCCCGTATCGCTCTCCAATTGTACCGCCTTCAATTTTTCCGTTTGTTTAACAGGATGTACCAAAGTTCTCATATATGCACTGATTTTCAACAATGTTATAAGTTGCGCTAGGGACTGCATCTACCTTCTTTCGAAGTTAGCAGGCAACTACGCTGTTATGCAGCGGCTTGTTTTGGCCCACTCAACATCTGTCCTTCAAGTGTAACACGCGATTAACAGAGTTTATATTTCATACCTGCCACAGCAAATTTGTGTTCGTGGGGTCTCTATTCTAATTTGAACGTTTGACTTATGCTGTACATATTCGTTTCGGAATATCATTTCTATGTCTTCTGTTAACTATACGTGGTAAACATTATGAAGACAATTACGAACCTGAGTGCTTACCGCTGCACCACGACGCTGTAGAAAATTATTAATCATAGAGAGTATTTCATCGCAACGGTTTGATTTAACTGTCAATTTTCTCGACAGCGGCTGACAAGTGCATCTTGGTGCTTTGCCACATTAGACCTCTGGCCATGAGCCTTTATTATGCACAGTATGAATCGAATCTGAATTTCACAATTGGCGGCCTCCCCTTGTAAGTGCGAGAGTTTTCATTTGTTTTACTGTGGACTTTGTTATGCAAACATTCACTTACCCTATCTAACATGGGTTTGATGGTTCAGTGTGTTGGTTTCAGCCACTGTGAGTTTCCTTTTTTTCTGCCATAGAGAACAAGTGAAATATGCAGTGTCAGGTTTCAGAGTTGTGTGTGGATACCTAGTATTGAGGGTTTCATTCATGCAACACATCATTTCCAAATGCCTCTTTACCAAGAACACACATGTGAAGTCTCTCTTCAGCTGTCTCTGTGTCTAGGAGTTACAGCCTGTTGAAGTTTGAAACTGCGAGGAGGTGGTCAATTCTGCTTTTTGTTGCAGGTGATTCACAATGACACACAGTAGAGACACAATGAAATTTTGTTAATGAGAGGTGGATGAAGTATCAGAATGATTGGTGCTGATTTCTTCAATGCCCAGCAGCCTAAGAGAAATGGTGTTTCACACAGGACAGTGTACAAGTTACTTGACAAGCCATGCATTGAACATCAAAGAACAACCACTGATGAAGAGACGGTAATGGACTTTCCACAAATGGTGTCAAAATTTCTGTCACAGCATGAACTGGCTGTCAGAAATATACAGGTGCCATTGGTGTGTTTGCAACACATGCAGCTTAAAACTTTGACACCAGATAAGCTACAGTCTCAGTACCAGATTGGCGGGTGCAATTTGTAGAACAGGCTTTTGATCAGTGTAATAGGAAATCGAACTTCATATGACAGGTGTTTTTCAGTGACAAAGTTAATTTTTAGTTACAAGGAGAAGAAAATCTTTTTTACTTGTTAGATGCAAACTCCCTTTTGCATGGACCTCTTGAAAAGTGCTGGTGATGAAAAATTGATGATTTTATGTGGGATTTGGGACAAAAATCATGGGCCCAGTGTTTATTGGTTGAGCCTTGAATAGGGTGAGGTATCTTAATATGTTCCATGGTTATGTGCTTCTAACACTGATGAATCAGAGGGTGATACCCGAACCACCTTCCAATGAGACTGTGTACCTCCCCAATATGCCACTGAAGTCAGACTGTATTTGGCTAAAACAGTTTGTAGGTCACAGGATACATAGGAGGCATTTTATCAGAAGGCCACCATGGTGCCCTGGTCTCACAGCTGGACCCACAGATCTGGTGATCTGTGCAGCATGACTGGCAAGAAAGGTTTGGCTCAGTGGTGGTCTTATTGAGCACATGCTGCAATACCGGCTTTGCCAAGTGTCCCAAATTTTAACAGGTCATAACTCTTACACAAATAAAGGTTTCTTAAAACAGATTTCATGTGTTTATTTCTGAGAAAGAGAGAGTTCAGAATGACGTCACACATAATCCTCTCACCATCTGAAAAAAGTAACTGAAATCCAGTATGTTCCCTGTCATCATAGCTGTTGTAAGTTGCACCCCAACATATAGACAACCCGTAATAAATGCCCTGTAGAATACATTGCATGTATTTGTGCTATTTTTAATTTTTTATGTTTATCAATGCACCTTAATAATAACAATTTTTCGACATAGTATTTTTCATTACTTCATGTTCCAGAGGTTTGTAACATCAGATATTTAACTAAAAAGCATGAAAAATGAGAATGCTGTTACTATGAAAAGGTTACTTCCTGTTCTCATCAAATGGTACCAGACTTTGCAAGTCCAAACATCCCACAGTACCTATGAAGATAGCGATGGGGAAGGCAAATGGTCAGCTTTGGATTATTGGGAGCAATTAAGAAAGTGTGGTTCATCTGTAAAGAAGACTGCATATAGCACTCTAATGTTACCTACACTTTAGTACTGTTTGAGGGAATGGGATTTGCACCAGGTCAGACTGAAGTAAGACAGTAAAGAAATTCAGAGGCGGGGTGCTAGATTTGTTACTAGCAGGTTTCTTCAGCATGCAAGTGTTACAGGGATGCTTTGGGAACTCAAATGGGAATCCCTGGAGGAAAGAAGACATGCATTTCTAAGAACATGACAGCTAACAGAATTGGCATTTGAAGCTGACTGCAGAACTATCCTACTGCTGCCAAAAAAATTTCATATAGGGACCATGAAACAATATTTGAGTATTTAGGACAGATTTGGAGAAATAAACCATTTGTTTTCCACTCTCTCTATCTTAGACTGGAAAAGAAAATGGAACTACTAGTAGTGGTATAATGTACCCTCCACGAAGCACTGTGCAGTGGCTTGCTGGTATGTAGATGTACCTCCAGCCATGCAGGTCAGATGGAGTTCTCAATCAATCTATGCTGTTTCTGCTGAAGTTGGAGGAATTAATCTTGCAAATCATCCTCACAATTTGTTTTCTTCCAGGAAACAAAATTTAGTATCTATATCAAGCCTACCATTGTCATTTGATTCACAATTAGATCCCGATTTTCTTTCTGTGATACCTTCATCGACATTCGATTTTGTTTGCAAAAGCACACAAGTGAATGTCAATGTTTCAAGCCAAACCAATTAAATGAGATTATTGCATTGGATGAACACTTGGATATTATATTTTGACAAAATTTTTCAGAATTTACAAATTTGGAAACTTTATCAAACTACAATAGAACATATTTTTGCTCTACAGCAAAGTGTGTGCTGATGTGAAACTTCTGAGCAGGTTAAAACTGTTTGATGAATTGAGTTCTGGACCTTTGCCTTTTGAGGGCAAATATTCTATCAAAATTTAAAAGTTTTATATTTGGGAAAATTACATCAATATTGTATTTGGTGGTCTGTGTTACATTATCAATCTGCAATACTCCAATTATAAGTAAGCAATATCATTTTATGAATTAATATATCAAAAATCAGTTACAAGTGAAAAACATGTTGAAATACCTGCTATACTTCGAACACAAATCGCCATTTTCAAGAAGGAAAATTATTTAAATGTTAAAGAAACTTAGTTTGGCAAATATCACCAAGATACAAGAACACCTCCTGTTTCAAGGTACAAGATCTACCATGACTGATGACATGTGGACAGATGAGTCCATGTTTTATGTGATACATTTCAAAATATGTTGATTTTACTCACCTTATATCTCTGTAACTGAAGAATGAACAAGTTATCCTAAACAGCTGTAAAGTATTTTACATCACTTAAATAAGTAGATTACTTCACATTTACAAAAGCTGCACCCATGACTCAAAACAAGAAAAACAGTCAAAAATGACCAAAGCAGCCTATGGCATATTCTACTCTACATTCCTTGGTATGATTCTAAAAATCTTTCACTCGACTGAAACCCCAGCCAGAAAAGATTTGCTCCAATTACAACACTCTCCCCACCACTCAGGTGATGAAACATTGTGAAACCATTTTGAAAGCAGACCTAAAAATGCCAAATCTTTTTCTAAATGAACCCAAAGGCATTTAGGGTGCAAAACAGTTTTGTTATGCGTTACCCTACAGGTTAAACATGAGAAAGAACACAATTTTGTTTCCATGTAAATAATTTTGAAAATTGATGTGGTAGTGGTTGGAAAGTCAAAACTCTTAATGGTAGGAGATGGGGGAGGATAATGATTATGATAGGACCGACAGAAAAAAATGCAGGGGAAAAGTTATTAGATTCCCAGATTTTACAAGTAGGAGTAATATTTTACTGTCAGCTTGTTAATATTTATCGCATTGACCAGCTATGAGAAGAGCTTTGTAGGAACAATTACATCATATGATTACAAAGATGGCTCCAAGTCATAAATATACCAGTGTACCATGGACATTCCTCACTCTTGAATTTGAAAACTGTCCACCATCACACGGAAGGGAACCCAATAAAGAGTACTCAAAACATTAACCTGTGATCCTTATAGGGGCCCCAGTGAATGGACAGAGTTGATTGTTTCCACTGTTTATGCATCCTAATGAAGAGATTTTTAAGTGCTTCATTCCTCAAACCAAGTTTTGTAACTATCAAGTTTCAGTGTAGTTTTCTGCACTCAAATTTTCTTATTTTCTTTTGTTGCATGTAGTTTAATGTATAATAATATACACACATAATTCTTGTAAATTCATTAGATACACCATCAGTAACAAGAAACTTTGAGTGATTGCAGCAGTGAATGCTAGAGTCAGCCAGAACTACAGTTGTGAAAGGATTGCAGATGGCATGGGTGCTTATTTCATCGGACTAAAATGCATTCCACTCCAAAGATATTTGCTCAATTCCACAGTTATCCAATGACAACTGAAGTTACAATCAGCCAATGAAACCATTCTGTTATGAGTGGCATATTTTATAGATTATCCTGGCTCACAGGGTATAATTAAATATCAAACATGTAATGTTTTGGAATGATTTTTGCCCAAAGTCATAACCTATGGAAAATGCATTTACCACTGACTGCAAGTGTAAGATTTGTTATGACTCTCAAAACACATGAAAACACATGAATGTACAAAGGACAGGCAAGATGTACGGTAATGTTGTGCATGTATCTTTAACAGTTACCTGTTAATTTATTTAAGAACATGCTTATGATAGATGCCACTCCTTTGTTAATATTGTGTAAGTTGCTTTGCTGCATGAAATTGCTTACCACACATCCTGTTTCTTTGTCTAGGCCTATGGCAGGTAAAGGAACACACTTACAGCATATTTTGTTGTATTCATAATGGTTTGTACATTCACAGGAGGAAACTTTTAATGCAATCTAATTAAAAGACTGGTTTATGGGGTAGTTTCTTTTTTGACACACAAACAGATTGCCACATACAAACATATCTTACATTACAGGGTATGCTACAGATTATTTACTACCTCAGCCCATATTCTGTGGGATGGTGGTGGGCACTATCACACACTAGCCATATTTTGTAGGATAAGAGAAAGGCAGAAACAGTTTTTGTAGATACCAGTAATTAACTGTTTTTTCTTTGCATGTGGCTTATTCCATAGGTTATAATCTTTGGCGATGTAACTTTTTTTTTCTTCCTCTTGGGAGTCAGTGTGATATTGACAGTGCATCCTGCTGCCCCACCCCCCGAAGGAAAAAGGAGGAGCAGGAGAAAGTTGTTAAGTTAAAGAATCAATCTTGTATTCTCATTATGGTGTAAAGTGTCTGTTCAGTTATGAGGTAAAATTATATACATTAGTTGGAGATTAAATGAGTTTTCTTAAGAAAAGGAATTTTACAGAATCAAGCAGAACTCTTAGAAATGACAATAGGCTGCACGCATCTCTTGTGATCACCATGGATGGCAATGTGTGCTATGCAATGTGGTGCCATTCTGCCCCCACATTTGGTATGTAGTTCTTATGGTAGGGCTTTCCATTCATCAGCATTGTCGATAGTTGCTGGACAGTTGACTGTGCATGCGGATGCGCTGCAGTATGTCTCCCCAACACATCCACCCATGCTACATGGGAATTAAAGCAGGGGAATGGGCAAACTATCCCACTGGTCAAATATGTTCTCACACCTACAGCTCTTGCACCTGTGCTGTTAGATGCAGTCCTGCAGTGTCTTCCATAAAAATGAAGTCAGGGCCAAATGCACTCTTGGAAAGGCAGGTGTATAGGAGGAGTAGTGCCACAAAGATGTTGACCTGTAAGTGAACTGTGTTCAATGATTAGCAGGCAATATGCCCATGCAACATTATCACTGTTGACACCCTAAAACCTCAACCACCAAATTGATCATGTTCAACAATGTTCCTGTATGCAATATGTGTGACCTCTTGGTGAGAGCACTAATGCATCTCACCAACATTGCCTGACATCATCATTTTGGTAGTCTAGTTGTCATAATGTAAGAGGCACAATGCTGCAAGGGCATACTGCCTTCAAATCTTTGAACACAGTATACTGACCAGACAACACCATTGCGACACAGTACTTCTTCCCAGTGTTTGGTTTTTCAGGTGTGCATTTGGCTGTGACTTCATTTTCATGGATGGCAATGCCTGACTGCACTGAACAGTGCATGTGGAGATCTTGGAATGCAAGGATATCTGACGAATGGACTATCCTGATTGTTCCCCTGACTTAGGCCCTATCAAACATGTTGGGGAGATGAGTTGCAGCATGGCCACATGCACCAATGAGCATCTAGCTATTGTTAGCTGCACCAGAGGAGAAATGGAACACTGTACACAGGAACTCTTTACCAACCTTGTGCCAAAATGGGTGCACATTGCAGATCATGCATTGTCATTCTTGATCACACACCCTATTAACAACCATGTTCTGTCTTTTGTAAGCCAGAGGACGTTCATAAATCATGGCCACTTCAGTGTACTTATTTTCTTTGAATGAAAGCATCATTTCTGTTTGTCAGTTTCTCTTTCAGTTGCCTTCTATAGAATATTGAAATACTTATTTGTATGTACAGTTTCTCTGAGCTATGTTACTTGGCTGTGACACCATGCAAAAGTTGCTTTTGTCCTTATATTTTTCAAGCCAGTGTAATATGAATGTATAGGCCTATGAGCTTCCAGGACCTTGTTGCTGTTTACTGTGGCACAAAGCTAACATGTGGCATGTGTTCTACAATCTGATGCATGTACAACATGACCACCATCGTGAGAAGTAAATGGAGATCCAGGTTCCTATTGCCATCCCCATGCTTTCAGTGACTTATTTCTCTTACTGATCCACTGCTGTTATCAATCTGCTGTAGCTGTTAACATGAGGTTGTTCTCTAGACATTGCATTGCATTGTAGATCAGGCACAAGGGAGGTGTCAGATTTCTTGCTGTTATTGATTTGTTAAAGATGACATTTTCCTAACAACCAGTGGGTGAATGCCAGGTAAAAGCAATGTCAAAGTTAGTCTGTCACACTCCAACATAAGCCAGCTCAAAAGAAATTTCTGGAATTCTACAAGAAAAACAGCTTCTATCAAAATTTATATAAATTCAAAGTACATGTATCACCTACTAGGTATTGTATAACACAGTGCTGAGTTGCTATTATTTGAAACAGTTACCACATCAGTCCGTTATGAACACTTCATTAATGCAATGAAATGTTGATGTTTAGTGGAGATTATTTTACATCGGGTTTGATCCCAGCATCAAACTATGTGTGATTAAACTTGTTAGGAACACTGTTAATGTTAAAAATATTGTGTTTCATGTTATAATAATGGAAATTGTTTATAACCAAGGCAGCATCTCATGTAGAAATAAAGTAGTTTTAATTATGAAAAATTTAAATTAAAGAACATGAATCTTGTGCCAGTAGGACTGATATCTTGTTAAATTTATGTACTGTAATCTTATTGTATGAACAATTATTCATACAATAAATGTGATGTCTCATAAAGGGTGTAAAACTAAATTTTGATATTGATAAAGATACATTCAAGCTGTTGGTTGGCTGTTCACTTTGTGCTAAATAAATATATCTGAATGAAGTAAGGAGGTCCATAGAGGAAGAATCATCGTACAGATGAAAATCAAGTGGTGCCTTGGTAATACTTGATTTGAGTGTTGTGGCAAATGTGTGGAATCATGTTCCACTGATAAGATGCATCCCATGAAAACATTTTCAAAAAACAATGATAAGCCCATTCTGTATTACAAATTGATCAGTCTTCATATGCTTTCAGTATATTGAAATATAAACCTAATAATATCATCATTCCTGATAAAGCATTAGCAACACATTATTTTTGCAAAGAGTATAATTTTTCACTATAGAACAAGTTCATGAAAGATGCACACCTTCACTTGAAAAACCCAACTACTGTTCTTATTGGTAAAGAGTATACAATACGCTTTACATATTCCCATATTGAAAACCTAGAGGTGAGTTCAGGAACAACATTTATGAGGAAGTTGACTTCTACTCCTGTTTACTCTCAAACTGAGAGCAATACAATATTTGGATTGGGGACTGAACAAACTATAGTGTCTTGAAAGATGAGAGTGATTAAATTAGTTAAAGCTAGGAATTTGGAATAATAAAGATAGTTAAAAAGTGAAGGAGTATTGGGAGCCTGAATTTGTGTGTGTTACACTCAGTTGTGCAGTTCAGTGCTATGATACTGTGGCATTATTGGTCGGTGGAGTGCCGAGTACAGTAACACAAAGGAGAATGCTGTGTCAACAGCCAGTTCACCATACAGGAGAAGACATGACAAGAAGCAGCTCTCTGCAAGCCAGGGCACCATCATCGAGGCAGTAACTGGATCAGGTAGGCCAGCTGAGCAACACCAGAATATTCCAGTGACCTACTGGGAAAGAAAAACAGCAGACCAGCAAAAGAAAGCCACATTTAAGGACCGGCAGCCCACTCATCAACATCATCTGTCTTCAGGTGTTTGAGTGACACAGAGCCATGCTACTTACCACCACCACCAGTTAAGAGTTGTAACTGCGATCACAATCATTGTAATAGTCACTGTCATAATGCAGGCAGTTTCCCAGGAGGTGCCAGAGTGACTCCACTGCCATAACTATCCTGCCTTAATTATCTTCGGACACTGTCATTGGAGCCATTGCTTGGGGTGCTTTGTGATAATGCACTGTTGGCATTATCCTGGATGCTGCTGGCTTGAATACCATGACTGAGGCAGGGCCAGGGACCCGGGCCCATTCACACCAGTGTCGGTGCTGGGGATGTCTGCTGAGACCGGGCACTGATCTGTCCTGCCACATCCACCAGTTGCCAGCATGACCGAGTCCCACAGTGAGTGGTTCCAACTGCAGCAAAAGGTCCTGGAAGGCTGGAGTGCCACTGGAAATGCAGCGGATTCAAGTTATGCCAATGCAATTACAGATGCAGCAGCAGGCGCGTGTGTGAACATCCACCAGTCGCCTCTGTCACCACCAAGAATATTACGAATGGAAGCAACCCCTGCCTAGAGTGCCCACAACCAATATATTGCTATTTATTAATAAATGTTGCTATTTTGACACCAGGAGACATCCATGGACACATTCCCATCATCTTCCTCACACCCAGCAGAAAAGCCAGCAGTGGAGTTCAGTGCCTGTTAAAACTGCCCAATTACACTGGTATAGATGTGGCCACCGACAAAGCACCTTACACTAAGTAACTAATAAACATATGTTTTGGAACTGCTGTGAGCATTTGCTACACAAGGAATGTTAGTTTTTGTCAAACTATACTGAAAATATTGCATCTAGGAATTACTGTAACTTCAGACAGTGATTGCATTTGCTACTGTGGTACTGTGTCATAGGAGAGAGAGGCCGGCTGATTGATGAGCAAATTTACTTACACAGAAGCATTTGACATGCATAGTACTTTCTGGTGGTAATAAATATGGAAAAAAGCCATGTTAGTATGAAACTGTATAGTGTACATCATTTGCACAATTTCTGTAAATCAGTTTACAGCTTTTCTACAAGACTGATCAAGAGTCAGAGGGCTTAACAGATAATGCAGGTACACACTAGTTGTGCCTCTGGAACACTTGGGGGTACCTAAATCAGCATAATCCCCATATCAGTTCCTAGCAGGGAGACAATCGGTGATTTTAAAAAACTGTTAGGGATGCAGGTGTGGAAGGAGATATATGTAAGCACAACTTTGAAATACGCACAGAAATTTATAACACACTATGTACACAAGAACATACTGTTGAGATAAGATGAATACAACTCTATGCAATGGTGTAGAAGAAACTGGATATGCAAGAGATTTTCCCATGCTTTATTCTCCTGGAAACAACATTCACCTTCCTAACTCTAACAACTGTGGCTTGTGTGTGTGTGTGTGTGTGTGTGTGTGTGTGTGTGTGTGTGTGTGTGTGTGATTTTTTGTTGTGCATATGGAGGCACCAAGTAACGTATCAACTAGTGTAGTATATATCCAGTAGTGTATATGTAGTGAATCACTTTCCTGACTTAGCAGCTGTTTGCAATCTCTTGGTTTTAGAATTAATGTATAAATAATTTCTTTAATGAGCTGCATGAATTGTGTCCCTTTGTTCACCTAATGCACCTCTGTTAACTTTCATATGGCAGGCTCACTCCTCAGGAAAAAAACATTATTTCCATACTTTGAACCTCTGGTAACACACATTACATTTTAAAGTGAAGGCCTTCTTGAACATGTTTGCATAGACTGAGGTTTGACAAGCAATGAGAACTTCTATACAATTAATGTAGGTAGTTCACATACTTTGAAATTGTGTGGGTTGGCAAATGCAGATTTACTTTGTGAGAAATAGCATACAATGAATGGCCTGTCTTATCGTAGACATAACTAACAAGCATCTTTTATGGTAAGATAATTTTCTGAAGCTGGACATTATTGAGACCCATCTGTCTGTTTAGACTATTCACTGCAGGCAGCTTTCATGCACGGTACCTACATAACACATCAATTTGTCACCTGCATTAGAAGGATTTTACTTAGCCTATACTGCTACAAAATTTGAACAATACACTCATCTGTAATTGTTTCCAAATATAATAACTCAAAAAAATACGTAAAAATGCTTCTCAGACATTTCTGAGATTGAACATACAGTAATTTCAAGCCAAAAATTTATAAACTATGAGCTTTCGCTTATGGAAGAAATTGTCTGACAAACTCAACATCTAATTCACAGCCAACTATGTTTAGAGAAAATCACATCATCAGATTTAGGTAAGAGAATGTTACAAAAGTACTTTTGCAATTAGAGCTGCATAATGAGGACAGATTATCTGCATTTACACTGCAATGTGTAAAAGCTTCCATTTAAGTAGCAGGGTACTTTTGAAAGAATAATATGACCATACTAAAAATCATATGTGGCATGAGATCATTATTTGTAGTCTAAAAAGGCACATCAGGCTTTTGGAATTTGGTAGGGGTCAGTTGTTACTTCTAAAGCATTTTTTTAAATGGCAGGATCCTCAGCCACTGTGAAACTGTGTGTCATCAGTTTCTGACTTTTGCTAATCACAGGTCACACATTATACCAAGCTTTCTATTTCAACTGACCAAACAACTGTACATTACAAGATATTTCCAGGGGAGCCACATGGGATCAACCAAATTTAACAGTGAAGGACTAATTGCAACTGCAAGATGTCATACAGTCATAGGCTTACACCTGCTGACACGTATGAAACTGCTATCAAGTGGTCCCTCACTTCCAACATAAAATACTGACACCTCGATTATTTGAAAGCAGTTATCATCCTTGTGTCTCCTCTACCTGCACTAGCCACCAACACAATTGTGCAACCATTTACTAATTACAATAACATGACAACAACAAAAACTGAAGACAGGCAGTGACTCATCTGTAGGTAACTGATTTATTGTGCACAGGCACACACAAAGATTTGATGTCTCAAGATTTTTAGCTACAGATATTTTTGTAGCATGTGTGTTCTAGTGGAGATTTACACATGCACACCGAGATGGAAACATGAAGCTACCTGTTTTATGTGGCAAGAGTAGGAACAGAATCACAGGTTTCAAGAAGGCAGCACAAAATCATTGAAGCTGACTGCACCCAAGTACTGTAAAATTAATTTTTCTTTTTCTTACATCAAACCTCATAGTAGATATCTGTGGGTGTGGTACATAAAAGACAACAATCTACACACTTCAAAAGATTCAGGGTGTTCTAAAGAAGGTAACACATCAGAGCAGAAGTAAAGTTATCTGAAGCAGAATGGCACTGAATATGGAACAGTTATTACAGACCTACTGATTGTACTTTGTGGCATGTAATTAATACACTCACTGCTTAGAAGCTGCTGCCTTCACTTAGTTACAACTGCAGGACACGGTTAGGCCTAAAGCAGGAAACCTCACTAATCTAAACTCTTACAGCCCTGAACTGTTATTCTTTACAGAAACATCTTGTTTTGTACACCATAGCCAAGGTTAGAGATTTTGTTATTGGTCAGATTTATATGGAAGACTGAAACACAGCGATGTTTATCCATGATAGCACTGCTACTGAAATGTCCCACAACTCTAACAAGGAAACACAAAATTACAGGAGTAACTCCTTTGTTGCCATAGTGCTATATCAAATCTTTATAAATGTTTTGCTACATCAAAACATAGCATTCCTCGGCATTTATGCTGACATGTACACATTTTCGCCATTTAATGTAGTGTCCACATAGATTTTTATGTTTTTTGCAAGTGTCCATATCATTTTAGTGTTGAGAATTAGGATCTTTTGATTTTCGCTATCATCTGATCAACTACTTATATGTTTTTTACTTCAGTTATTGAATTACATCAACATAGACTAATGTGGATGAATCTATCAAATCTTTGTTTGATAGAAATACTAAAATTTATGATGAAGTGTTTTGACCACTTTTCATATATAAAAAAGAAATCGTGGCCACTTACGATGGAAAATATCAACAAAGCCATGAAAGTTTTAAATCTCGTATCATATAGTGTGTCCCAAGTCTGGCTAGTAGCTGGCTGCTCTAAATTTTTTGTCTGTGATATTACTGAGCTGCAAGCTTACCTGGCTACCATATCTAAGACCTGAATTATGATTCCTCATCTGACATTTCAAATGCATTCATGTAGGTTGTGGGAAACAGAACATGCTACTCTGTCCCCATTTCACAATCATGCCTTCCATCCCATCTTATTATATATATGTACTACCTGTACTTACTAGACCTCTATACTGAAATACATTTTTCTAGATAATAAACTGTAGCTTTTCTTTGCTGATCCCTTCAGTTCACCAGGCACACTAGAGATCTGTGTCCTTCAAGTGAATCTGGCAGCCCACATCTCACTCCAGCTGACTTACAACCTGTGTTCAGCTTTTTGTGGCAGCACAGTGCTCCTAAACTTTAGCTTAATATGAGTGCCTGTGCATATAGTGATTGATTTGAATGTGCACAGCAGCTGAGGACCGTAACTGGAAAGCAAACTCTACACCATGAGGTATTGTCACCTAAATCTCTTCTTCCACCCAGACTGGGTGGAGCTCACCTTCAGAGCGATAGTTTGGAGGTTTCACTTTTTGACAGAGTAGGTATTTGTGGATAATCCATTTTACTCTCTTTCACAGGTGAGGAAAACAGCAATAGCCATTGATTTTCTCAGCACATTTAACCACTTCAGGATCCCCAGTGCTTAATGGATGTACAAGATTAGGTTCTTCAGGCTGTCCTCTGAAATGCAATTACACCAGTTATACTGCTTAAAACAACAACAAAATAATACATTCTTGTGAAGAACATAGCATCTAACTAGTGCCTCAGGTGGGTCAAGTGCAGATTGTATTCTCATTTCTCTCCACCTAGGATTCCTGTCTTGGAGATGACACACATTGCTGGTGACATGAAACACAGACAATAAGTGTTATCATGCACCAGAAAGACATTATATTTAGAACTTCATCCCTCAGAGCAAAAGTTACTGGATATTTCTTCAACTAAACATGGTAATGTGTCAGCTACTACATTGTTCTGTCCCATGACAGAAACTAATTTAAAATTTTATTACTGAAGTGAACTACTTTTGCATACACTAATTTGCAATTGAAACATGGACAATAAATAGTTTGGACAAGAAGAGAATAGAAGCTTTCGAAATGTGGTGCTACAGAAGAATGCTGAAGATTAGATGGGTAGATCACATAACTAATGAGGAGGTATTGAACAGAATTGGGGAGAAGAGGAGTTTGTGGCACAACTTGACAAGAAGAAGGGACTAGTTGGTACGACATGTTCTGAGGCATCAAGGGATCACAAATTTAGCATTGGAGGGCAGTGTGGAGGGTAAAAATCATAGAGGGAGACCAAGAGATGAATACACCAAGCTGATTCAGAAGGATGTAGGTTGAAGAAAGTACTGGGAGATAAAGAAGATTGCACAGGATAGAGTAGCATGGAGAGCTGCATCCAACCAATCTCAGGACTGAAGACCACAACAGCAGCAATTTGCAATTGAGAAGAAAGCTTAAAGGTTGGCAACCACAATATACTTTGGTGTAATTATCAACAAAATAGTGGTGGAATTTCCTGAAAGGGTACATAATTGTGACAACTTAGCACTCAGTGGCCATGTAGGCCCATTAGGGAAGTGTAGTGTACAGACACTTCATCTACCATCTAAACCCCTAATTTGGAAGAGAGAAGCTCCCAACCTGGTAAATGAAGCATCAGTTGTCAAGCAAAAATCCTGGGACATTCATATGGTGCACCAACTGTTTATTTGCTAGTGCATCTTTGTTCTTATTAAAAGTGGACTGACATACTTCAGACCCAATCTAAGGGATCAGTCTGTGTACAAAATAACAATGTTCATTGGCTAAATCTGAATATACTTTTAACTGCATCTGTTTGGTATACTGGGAAGTTATGAACTCATTGTATTTTTGTTTTGTCAACTAGGACATCTTGAGGCATAATAATGTGACAGAAGAAATTTACTCTCTCTCTCTCTCTCTCTCTCTCTCTCTCTCTCTCTCTCTCTCTCTCTCTCAAATCACCCACATATCAAGTAATTCTTTGTAGTAATTCTGGGGCTAACACATCATGTGATGTTATTATAAACACACCAACACTCACGTTTAGAGTAAGTGATTTCATTCTAAATGGGTAGGTATGACATGCAAAATAAAAGCAGTGTACTTTACAGGAGCTCTGTTTAGACTTATCTGTCAGTACGACAAATTGATGGAAACGAGGTACTTGATCCTTGGATCCACTGTACTTGTTGAACTAAATTTTCTGCTCAGATTCTCACAGGATTATTATTTTATTAATTGCCCTCATGTCCAATACCAGCCTAGTGCTTCTCCTAGTCTTACCTACAGCCAACAGGGGGTTGCAGTGCTGTCTTTTTGATGGCTCACTTGCTTTCCAATCCATCATTGAATGGTTCATGTGGTAGAATGTTTAGATGACACCAGTTTTTTCTTCAAGTATTGTAGACAATGTTTTAATGGAATGAGCTAAATTCTGAGATTCTGATAACTTCAACAGGCTTTTCAGTATTCAATTCAAGAATATTTTGGAATGCTGGTGTAATGGATTGTTATTTTCTTTATTTGATCATCTGGCAATTCTTTTTGTCACCAAGAGCAGTCTCAATGACATACTCTACTTTATGCTCAAAATCTCTCATTTATGCACAGTATGGATCACTGCTAGGGATTGAAATTCTCATTTTCATCTTTTAGTTGACTGTAAAGAATTTTGTGATAGATACTCAGAGTTACACAATAGTTTTTACAAAAATTGCATGAGAACAATGATATAGTAGTCCTCTCCTGTAGCAAATCCCAGAAGCAGTGAACTAAATAAATGTGTTAACAGATGTAACAGTATGCAATGTCTGATCTCTGGTGTCTCAGATCATGTAAAATATTGTTGTATGGATGATACAATGTGTGCTGCAATCCATCAAGACATATTTGGATTTTCCAGTAGTAAATATGGAGGTACGAGTGATTAATGGAGACTGGATATATGTATACAGTGTGGGTGCCTTTAAAGTGCACTATAACATTAAGGATTAGATATCTGAATGAAGATTGTTAATTGGAATCCATATGGAAATTCACAAGAAGAAAGAAGCAGCTTTGGATTGCATCTTATCTGGTAAATACCAATAGAATTGGGCAAGCTACAATTAAGCAACTATTGCATCCCCCCAAAATAATTTTTGGTAATGAACCTAAGAAGTAAAATGAAAGTGTCACAGGCCACAGAATCTATAGTGTCATGCATTTGCAATGAAATCACAGTGTGAGACCACAACATTGCCTGCGATGTCTGATGCTCCAGTCATTAGCAAGACTTTCTGCTGGAATAGCCCTACCTAAGCTAGAGTCTCCACTCTGGATGGTACCTGTGTACATACAGACAGGTTAGTGTATGTAACGGACACAGGTCTCCACTCTGCAGCACCAGAAATAGAACCTGGAGCCTGACCTCCCATGCTGCAGTCACTACAGACCCTTCTGTTAGCAGAGCTACCAAAGCTCCAGGTCACCTAGCAATACAGGGGATATACAGTGCACTGTGCAGTCCAAATGGAAAAAGCCTGTCAGTAGGAAGACAAAGAGTTAATGATTACTGAGTTTTCCCAGTTACTTTAGCACAGTGCCTTAAACATTGGCCATGTCTTTTAGTTACAGAACCTACTTCATATGAAAACAAAGGTCTACTACTGAAGGAGAGATTTTGTACCTAACCATTGCTTCCTATAGCTGGGGCATCTTTCAAGGTTGTAAAAGTTGTGCAGTAATCTTACATGCATTGAGTGTTGTGGGCACCCTTTAACTGTTGGAAACTCCTTGGGTCTTTCCTGCCAAGTAAAAGCAATACCATCATGACAATTACAGAAAATGCAGCTCCTTCTGGCAAGAGATAGCCAATTACCATATCAGACAAATAATGTTAACAGGCGACACATCTTGCCGACCTTCACTCGTACCTCACATGCACTGAAGAGTAGCAAGTTCCCATCTGACGTGCACAACTACTCTGGAGTAGTTATCTATGGAGTTCATGGGAAATCTTCATTGTTGCACAATTTCTGATTATCATATGACACTGAGCCGTATTTGTATATTTTCAGTGATGAGAATTTCATAATCATGGAAATGAGCTAATTCTCTTGGTGATTTATTCACTGACCTGATGTGGCACTGGACAAATACACAACATGACATTGAACCACTTCTGCAGCTGCAAAGGTCTAAAACATCCTCTAGTTCATACACCCTAAGAAATCAGCATTTTGGAACTAAGTATGTTGATTGCGGTGTTAAGAATATCTCACATGAAAGAACCTAGTGACAGTCTTTTACATTCAAGTATTACATGAACAGAGTGTCTTCAGAGATCATACATCAAGAGCTTTCATACACAACTAAAGCATTTGGCATAACACTACGATGTGTATTGTATCTGTATGTGAGCTCTCGGGAGCTGTGTACAATGTAATATAAAGCTGTGTTCATATGTGATCTTGCTTTCATGTCCAGCATTACTAGATCATTATTATTCAGAACCAGGCTCCAGCCAGAACCTGGCCAGCATCTTCAGGTGATTATTCCGGCACACTAACTCGCCCAAACAGAAATTAAAGCATATGGCAGCTCCTTTGTACACTATCTAGGTCTACTACACTTGCACCACTCTAACTGTCCACCAGTGCTAAGCGTGACAGTGCACCAGCAGTGAAAACTTGCAGAAATCCAGTACCAAACACTTATTAATACCAAACAGAACAGGGTTCCACACCCTACCTGAAGGATACCCCTGTATTTCTGTTTATAATGGACATAAGGGGTATCACCTAAGAGAGATTTGGAACCCTGTTTTGTTTGACATTAAAAACTACTGTCTTTGTTTTGGGGTTCAATTTTAAGCAAATTCAAGTTCTCACAGCTTTAAGTATTTTTTCCTTGGGGATTATTTGCATTACGGAGTGAACTGTATGGTGTTTTACTTGTGACAATTGAAGAGAGCAGTCTTACTCACTTTCCTTAGGAAAGTGAATAAGGAATTTGAAATGGAAGTTTTAATCAGATTTTGTCATCTTTTTTGGTGCTATGATTACAAATTTTAAGAATTTCATATTTACTTAACTGCTTATCATGTTTTGTTTACTTTGCAATAATTTTTCTGTTCTCACCCACAAACTGTGTTTGATGTTTACTGAAAACCACTATTCTACAAGCTGAGATCAATTTCATTCTCAGTTACTCACACTCTCTATTCCAAAAGTTTGAGCCATGCACATTATCACTAGTATGAATGATGGTATGAATGTAACATGCAATTGTACACATCTTGAAACAAAATGGAGAGAAAGTGAATTTAGGCATTTTCAAAATGGGCATCTTCACTAGCCTGTGTCATTAATTTATAACAT
Source organism: Schistocerca americana (assembly GCF_021461395.2). Taxonomy (NCBI): domain Eukaryota; kingdom Metazoa; phylum Arthropoda; class Insecta; order Orthoptera; family Acrididae; genus Schistocerca; species Schistocerca americana. The sequence continues at coordinate 593,751,476 of NC_060124.1, read as the reverse complement.
GGAAGTAATATCACAAGTGATGGTGAATTTTGGGTTCAAGTTTAGTAAACCCAAAGGAATCACTTTCCAGTCAGATCACTATTCTCTGGAAGACAAGAAAGAAAGGAATAAACCAGTGAGTGCAGAAGTTATGTCACAACACACATTCACTTTTCACGGTAATCACATCCCTCCACGACCGATGCAGCAATAAAAAACACTCCTTTCCAGAAGCTCTGAATTCAGCAAATGAGAAGTTGTAGGATTTACTGGTGGCCCAACTTTGGTCAATACAAACATCCAGGTGACCTTCAATCAGACTGAAAAATTTTATGAGCTGCTCACTGAATTACAACAACCACTATAACCTGTTAACAACGATGCAGATGATGATTTACAGTTATTGCATACAGCAAATAGGAATTAATTTCTCTCCCTATAGTAGACAGATTGAGGTAACTTACAAACTTTGCACACAAGCAGACAATTCAATGCATATCCAGGAAAGGAGAATCTGAAGGTTTGTTGAACACAAAATTTCACATGAACATTTGAAAGCTGAATGTAGAGCAATATTGAAAATAAGAAAATACTAGAATCTAAGAAGTTCGTGTAACGTCCTTACACCTCTCACTGAGACTTCATCATCTGACCACCCTATGTCAGTGTGCTGATTATGTAAGATAGCACTGGGCTGCAAATGTCAAATACATCCAACTGTGGGATGTAGTGTACTGTATCACATTATGTTTAGATTTAGATTTACTTTCATTCCAATTGATCTGTAGTGAGGAGGTCCTCCAGGATGTGGAGCATGTCAGAAGAACAACAATACATGACAAATATTTACAACTAAATCAAATAAGCTAATGTACTATTCCACAGGTCCCAAGTGGAATGATCATCATTTTTTAATGAACACTATATGAAAGAGTCATTTTACAAATACTAATGCACTGAATTTAAAATAAAAAAGTTTTTTATTTATTTATAAGGTAATAAACATGTAATACAACTACTATAATACTTATTTTCAATGAACACATTACTGCACTGAAATTGTGCAGAAGTTATATTGTACTTATATACAAATCAGTTGGTTTTACTGAGAAATTAATCAATGGAGTAGAAGGAGTTGGCCACCGATAAATCCTTTAGGCTTCTCTTAAATTGAATTCCATTGGTTGTTAAGCTTTTTATGGTTGCTGGCAAGTTATTGAAAATGGGTGTTCCTGAATAATGCACACCTTTTTGTACAAGACTTAGTGACTTCAAATCCTTGTGAAGATAATTCTTATTTCTGGTATTGATTCCATGAATTGGGCTGTTGGTTTGAGAAAGTGATACCTTTTTAATGACAAATTTCATTAAGGAATAAATATATTGGGAAGCAGTAGTTAGTATCCCTAGTTCCCTAAACAGGCTTCTGCAGGATGTTCTTGAGTTCACACCACACCACACCACTCTTACTGCACGTTTTTGTGCCCGGAAAACTTTAGCTTGGCTTAATGAATTACCCCAAAAAATGACCCCATATGACATTATGGAATGAAAGTAAGCATAGTACGCCAGCTTTTTCATTTTTATATCCCCTATGTCTGACAAAATTCGCATTGCAAACAGTGATTTGTTAAGACGCTTCAGCAGTTCTGTGGTGTGCTCCTCCCAGTTGAATTTATTATCAGGCTCTAATCCCAAGAATTTAACACTGTCCACTTCTTCTATCTTCTTGTCATCGTATGTTAGACTTATACTCGTGGGACACTCCTTACAAGTTCTGAACTGCATGTAGTGTGTTTTTTCAAAGTTTAGTGACAAAGAATTGGCTAGGAACCAGTGATTAATGTCCACAAATATTTTATTGGCTGATCTTTCTAAGACTACACTTGATTTGCTATTTATTGCAATGTTTGTACAATTGGCAAACAAAACGAACTTGGCATCCGGTAACGTTACTGATGAAAGGTCATTGATATACACAAGAAAAAGTAAGGTCCCTAAGATGGAACCTCGTGGGACCCCAAATGTAATTGGTGTCCAGTTGGATGATGTCTGATAGCTTGATACATGTCTCTTTCCTAATATCACGCTTTGTTTCCTGCCAGAGATATAAGATTTGAACCATTTTGCAGCAATTGCTGTTACACTATGATATTCTAATTTACTGAAAAGGATATTGTGATTTACACAGTCAAACGCCTTTGGCAGTTCACAAAATATACCAGTTGTCTGCAATTTTTTGTCTAATGAGTTCAGCACATTTTCACCATAAGTGTAGATAGCCTTCTCAATATCAGAATTATTTAGAAATCCGAACTGTGACTTTGACAGTATGATATTTGAGATAAGATGGTTGTAAAGCTGATTGTACATTACTTTTTCTAAAATGTTTGAGAATGCAGGCAAAAGTGAAATTGGATGGAAATTTGATGCTATTTCTTTATCTCCCTTCTTAAACAGTGGCTTAACATCAGCATGTGTCAACCATTCAGGAAATATTCCACTGATAAATGACTGGTTACACAGATAGCTTTATATATTATTTAACTGTGAATCACATTCTTTAATTACCTTTGTTGATATTTCATCATACCCACTAGATGTTTTTGATTTTAAAGATTTTCTGATGGACATTAATTCTGCTGGGGTAGTGAGGGTCAAATTCATATTATGGAAGTTACTTGAAATGTCTGGTCTGAGGTATTCCATAGCAGCATCTACCAAACCTGACAACCCCATCTTTTCAGTAACAGTTATATAATGTTTGTTAAAAAAGTTCTGCAACACTATACACATCTGTCACCAATGTATCATTTACTCTTAATGCTATTTGTTCCTCTTCATGTCTTGTTTTACCGGTCTCCTCCTTCACTATATCCAATATTGTCTTTATTTTGTTATCTGATATGACTATCTTTTCCTTGTAATATATTTGCTTTGACATCTGTATTACAATCTTTAATATTTTGCAGTATTTCTTATAATGTGCTATAGCATCAACATTGGAAATGTTTCGGATTGACAGATACAGTTTTCTTTTTGTTTTACAAGATACCCATGTTCCTCGAGTAATCCATGGCTTCTTTGTAGACTTTACTCTAACCCTGGTAAGTTTTGGGGGAAAGCAGTGTTCGAATAAGGTAAGCACTTTGTTAGCAAAAGTGTTATATTTTTCATTCATGCCATGACCACTATAAACATCAGTCCAGTGAATGTCTGAGGAATGTCCTAAAATAATCAATTTTTGGCTTACTGATTACCCTCTTGAGCTCAGATTTAACAGATTTTATATCCTGTTCAGTATTAACATTTAGCAGAAGGAACTGCATGTCATGATCTGAGAGGCCATTGACTATTAGTTTTGTAATATAATTTTGTTCATTGGACTTTTCTATAAAGATATTATCAATGGCTGTTTGTGAGCAAGTGGCTACCCTAGTGGGGAACTTTACAGTGGGAATGAAGTTGAATCATAGTGTTACTAACTCAAATAAGTTAGTAATGGGAGAGTCTTTAAGGAAACCTACATTGAAATCACCAGCAACCACTATTTCTTTGTTTTTGGTTGTTAAATGGGCCAGTACAACTTCAAGGTGGTTTACAAACAGATTAAAGTTACCTGCAGGTGTTCTGTATACACTTAATATTATGAAAGATTTTTTGTGAAATTCTAATTCTGTTGCACATGCTTCCATATGCTGTTCTAGGCAAAATTTATAAATGTCTATGTTCTTAAATTTATGACATTTGCTGATGAATGTGGCAACTCCTCCTTTCTCCATTTCTGATCTACAAAAGTGAGATGCTAACCTAAACCCTGTAACACTTAAAAGTTCTATACCAGTGGTCATATGATGTTCAGAGTGGCAGATTATGTCAGCTGTGTTTGAAGATTCTAATTCATCTATGCAGATAATTAATTCATTAATTTTATTTCTCAGTCCTCAAATATTTTGATGCAATAAAGATAGCTGACATTTCACATTGACTGATTTAAAATTGGGTAGAGTTAAAATATCTGCTGACTGTTGAAAATTCTTAACCAATAGCTGTTTATGCTGATGTAATATGCTGGAATTATGTTTTTTGATTTATTTCTCAAACTGAAGGTTTGTCTCAGATCTAACCTCTCTTAAAATTTGCTTTCTTTCTGTCCTCCCTACCCTAAAAAAGGGTCTGTTCTGAACCCTATAACCACTGGTATTTTACCGCTCATGACAGTGCCTCCTTCCTTTAACTTTCCTGCTATTTCCCCAGCCAATTTACCCTTCCCCTTCCTGTTGAGGTGAAGGCCATGCCTAGTAGAATCCCACCTACTGAGAGAATCAACAGGAACCACGCCAATGTGTGACCCTGCACCCGACATGAGCAGCCGTTCCAACTACAAATGAACTCTCATGACAGAAGAGTTCAAATAAGGTCGGTCATGGCGCCCAAGAACAGATACAAACTCAACACTAGTATGCTTCGATGGTGATGCAATCTTTGCCAGTTCACACTCTATACTGTACCCAGGATCTCTGCCAATACTGTTACCTGCCCCATTCACTATAACCACTGTGTCTTCCTTAGTGAAATCTTTGCAAAGTGATCCTAAATTCTCTGTCACCTGCTGCAGACCAGCACTAGGTTTAAAAAAATTGGTGACCTGGTATTCTGATCCTAGTTCATCCTGCAAAAGTTGGCCAACACCTCTTCCATGGGAACTACCTAACAGCAACACTTTCTTTCTCTTTACTGATTTCCCTACATTCTTACTTTTCAATGTGCTGCTGAAAGTTTGTTGTGCCCAGTCTACACCTGCAACTGCTTGAGGCTCATCAGCTTCTAACTGAAGCAACAGGTCAAATGTGTTTTTCAAATTCACCATGAAGCTGTTAGACAAAGTTCTAGGCCTGATCCTCCTGTTGCCTGTTGCCACTTCCCACCTCTCTTTACCCTTCTCCCTCCTTAACCTGTCAAGATCTCCCCTGGCCTTGTCTAACTCAGCCTGAAGGGCGGCAATTTTCCCGTCCTGTTCTAGTATCTTCCTATCTCTACTACAATTCCTACAAAACCACTGATGAGTCTCATTTACATCCCCTATTCCCACACCACTACAGTCACCCACATGGAAAAAACTACAGCACATTGATCTTTAGCCGCATGTATACCATTGTTGAGACACAGTGCAGTTGCAACTGTGTAGAAGTGCAGAATCCAAAATGAGAGGATTTTTTTTTATACCAGTAATGGCAGACTTGGCATTCAGAATAAATATTACTGTACTAACAAAGACCTGTTGGAGCATTTAAAAATTCACTGCCCCTGGAATTGGTCAGTTTTTAGTTTTGTCATTCCACATAATGATTGACCAACTCTAAAAAATTAAAATGCTCTCATAATCTGAAACTGCACATTAGGAAATATACTAAAAGTTTAAATCAGAAAGAAAGAAGTATTTGATTTAGGCACTGTGAACTTGTCTTTAAGAAGTGTAACTGACAGCATGCTGCTACGTGGGGTTTGTTTATCCAGTATTTGAGAATGTGACCTCTTAATGGAATCCAATTAACTTTTAGCACATAAGTGGAAAAAGTTTAGGTAAGGTTTGCTGTTGTACTTAGAGTCAAATATTTAACACACTAACTCACTGTGAAGTAATCAAACTCATTTTAAAGTAATTGGACTATTAAAGCTGCTTCACACATGGGAATTTGATTGTTTAATGGATCTGTAGTTTACTGTTACATTTGCACCTTGTCATCCATGTGCTACAAAATTTCCACAAGTAAATTAGACACATATGGAAATCCACTGTTTGTATTCAAGATATCTACATGATGACCATGCAAGCATGTTATAAATTTCTAACAAACTGTTGTCATGACATGTCCATAAAGTTGTTTGTTCGTAACAACAATATTTGTCAATATAATAGAAATAGTAACATTAAGTAAGCATTAATCAAGTCAATATTCTGTCATTCATAGGTATTTATTTTTTAGTTATTGTACAACAAGTTTCAGAGCTACATCTCCACGTTCACTGACTGTGTGAATGTAATGGGCATTACATATGTTTCAATTTTTCACCTTACATCTAATGACACAATTGTATAGTTAACTTCCTTAAATTTAACATCAGCTGGGATAATGGCAGAGTGCAAAAGAGATGGAGAATTATGTCTACTAACATTACATACATCAGACCACAGAACTTCCTCTGTCTTGTGCATTGTTGGAATAGTTCCATTTTTAGACGTACATTCTGAAACTCTTTTTGAAATGTTTATGACTATACTACATACTAATAATGCATATTTAACCAGCATTACAGTGATGTGATGTAGATTATAATTGATTTACAATTATTTCCATTCACATAATTGAAGAAATAAAATATGACATTAAAAGATTATTTGGAGAACTACACACTAACCATTGTAGTTTATGTACTAACACACTGAGCATAAATTTTACATTCTAATTTAAATACAGAGTGACTTTATACTCAGTGGTATTTGCCATTTGCTGCTTCCATTGATATATGAGTGACAGAAAAGGCCGAGGGGAAGGGGGTTTGGAGAGGGGGAAAAGTGTGTCTCACTGACGTAAGAGCTGCTGGCCATTAAACTGTCACTGTCAAAACCACTTCCTGTTGAGGTGCTGGACTGCTGCTTGCATCTTGGCTATATTTCTTTTCAGCTGGCTGCTTTCTGATGAGGTGTAAATAGTAGTCCACTGGTACTAAATACTACTATCAGCTGAAAACTCATCAGAATACCATGATGTGCCACATCTACTGCAATGAAATGTACCAGAGAATATACTGCCTTTTAGTTTGGGACTAACTGCCATTTACAACCTCAGCATCTATAATGCTGATGGCCATCAGGGAAGGTGAGACATGTACAGTAGTGGTGAAGCATGTTGCAGGGCAGGTAGTCCTCTTGATGTGCCAATTCTACCAATGTTATGGAAGGCTGTTGCCCTACACGCAGTTGATGTCCTTCGCCCCAAGTGAAGTACTGCAGGTCCACATCTGGCTGGAACTCTTCATATGATGGCAGAGATGGAGAGTGATCATAAGCAACAAATGGTCACTGTCTTCGCAGTAATAGTCACGAACAGTAGGAACAGTGCACACATCCGTGAGATCCGGGACAGATACCTTCAAACATCGTACTACTTGAGAGGCCGTGTACTGAAGAGAGACTGCCTCAGGAAAAAGTAACTTTCAGCAGTGTTCCATCACAGCATAGTGTAATCATTTTCACTTTGGTCTACTCTTCAGATCTGGCAGCCACAACTATGTTCTTCATTAGTCATCTCCATCTACTGCACACTGTCATTGGTATTATAGAACAGGAGCCTGCTCTGTCTCATCTGTATTTATTCAGTAACCATCGAGGTCACCTCAGTGATATACACCACACCAGTATTGTCCGTGTAGTAGTGGCAGCAATGTGAGATTACATGTTTCCAAAACACCTCATAATGCCTTTCAGTGGAATCACATCCAAACCCAGCAACCCTTCTACCAAGGGTGCTTCCTTATTCAGTAAGCTCATTTTTCCATCCGACTTACTTCATGCAAAGAACATCTCCAACTGTGGTCACATTTTGTTACAAAACCAGAGCTTAATCAGAGTGATATCATACGAACACTGCTCTCTACACACCCACAGTAACCCTTTCCAACCTCACCGCCTCTTACTTCGCATTCGTATTTGAGGGTGATTATTTTCAGGCATGTAGGGACTTCTACATGGGTATGTTACCAGCCTTAAACACATAACCTGCAGTTTGGAGGACCAGGCTTTGTATTATGTGATTGCTCTACAAGGAATGCTGGCTTCACAACACCTGTGCATGCCCTCCTCCCCCCTTCCAATGATTGATTAGAGAAAGAATATGAAAGACACCGCCCGGCCTCACAACCTAATACCATTGGGGTCGAAAAATCAAGAGTTGGCCAAGGGAGGCTGACAAGAAAGGTGATAGTAGTCTGATAAATAAGTGGAAGCAATGTCAGAATTAGGTAACAGCTTAGTCAGTCATGTGGCGGCATTTTCAAATCCTGTCAGAGAGTGCCTGATGAAAAAGGAGCATTGTTGTATGAAGGACAAAGTATTTCCATGGACTGCGAAATTTTGTACATGATAGTTGCATTATAACTGCAATTTTGTATCAGTGCACCGAAAAGGAATCAAGTTGTTACTTATACAGTAATGGCACTGTTACTGAATAAATATAACTTTTAGAACAAAACCATTACAGACACTTCTTACAGGTTATCTTTTATTACACATGGGAAGTTGTGTACATCTTCACAAGAAAAGCTACATTCAGGCTACAACTTAGCCATCAGTACCACCTCTCCGAGTCAAAAAATTAGCTCTTTTTCTTGTAACAAAGTTGCTTCATCCCATCTTAATATAAACAGTAAGTTATTTCTAACAAGCAAATTGTGCGACAATTTTTGTATCTACCATTTAACAAAGCATGCCCAATACAGATACATTTTTACAACAGTCTTTATTACAGTGCATGAAAAATTAACATTAACTTATGAATTTCAGTAAGATTAATGTGAAATATTTGTTTCCTTTAAAGGAGGGCAAATTCCAGTGACTTTAATCATACAAATGTCAGTGACACCAAACTTATGCAATACAAATATCAAAGAGTGTCTCTTTCACAGTGAGTACTCCAAGCACACCACAAATCCCGTTTTCACAAAGTACTTTGCAGTAATGTTCACATGAATTTCCCAGTGTTATTGAAAAGTAAATAAATATGAAAAATTATCTAATTTTACACAAACTCTTCACCACACTGTCAGTCTGCCACAGTATTAACTACAAATTTCATACAAGGAGATTTATGTATGAAATGAAAAATTTAACTGCAAAATCTAAAGTTTCTGTAACAGTTACTTCCTCAATCAGGAGAGGGTGGTATGTCGGGAGAAGTTAAGAAATGAGGAGGAAGTCAATCCAAGCCCACAATCTGAGTCACCCCTTGAGGAGATGGTGAGCACACACAATGATCAGATGGTAGACACAGATACTTTTGTGTTTAAGTCTTCAAACAAAGACATTCAGGTGCACTGAGAGTCTGCCTAAAATTGTTAGGTAACTATTGTATTTGAGAGATGCATGACACTGCTGCTTCCTGAAACTTATAACACCTGCTTTCTGTCATTGACCATCCTCACAGTTCCATATAATTGACAAAACCGAAAATAAAGAAATGTAACAATGAAATAGTGTATTATAGATGAAATGTACTTTTAATATTTGCAGAAAAATATTTTGTCAGTTGTCATACATTTCTCCACATATGAAAAAAAGTTGTCGCATTCAAAATGTAAGGAATGCAAACATACATATCCAGTGCTACAGACAATACACTGTCTGTCAGGTACACATGTTTCATTTAAGAAGCCAACAAGGTAATACAAAGAAGGTCATACAGATAAAGAGCATATATGTGGATAGCGTAGAGTGACAGTAAATGATCATTTTCAATGAATGTACTTCAAAATTTTTAAAATATTTACCCGATGACCAAACTGTATGTTCAGAGTGCATATACTGTATGTGTATATGCCACACAAGTATAATAAAAGAAACAGTGCGCAAACCACAATTTAAGTAAATGGCATACATCTCAAATATCATGAGGAGTTCCATTTTTAAGCCTACTTGAGTTCAATTTAATGAAATCATCAAGCAATATAGTAACACATTTATGTACTATATTTCTGAAGTCTATAACACTAAGATGAGATTGCAACACATGAGTCATTAAATATTCATATTAAATAATGTATAATCCAGAAGTATGTGGAAAATCACATTGTATAGCAAGACAACACATCAAAATAGCCTGAGAGCTTCATAATGTAATCACACACTTGGGTTACTACTTTACTTAAGGGGCAGGGAGATCAATATGAATAGACCACTGGCACTCTAGGTACCCGCCTGTTATTTTTCAACATGCACAGTAACTAAAAGGAAACAGAAATATTCACAATTGAAGCATAATCATGAAAACAAAACATTTAGAGCAAAATACAGTACATAATGCCCATCAATTGGTGAGGAAGTACTCATAGAGCGTGAAGGATTGGGAAATCTTTGCATGCACTAGAGAAGTAATATGTTTTTCTGTACTTATACATCACGTTCAGATTACACTGAACCCATCATTACAATTATAAACACAAATCTACGTTCAAACCACAATGTTGTGCATTTAAGTGAAACTGTCATCTGATATAACAAAAGAACAGGAGTCCTAACACTATATGACGTGTACAGTATACAATAAAAGCCCTGGATAATCGAAAGGCTGACACTCACAAAATCAGGAATGTAATCTATTTTTGTTGGCCCTTGTTAACTTCAAAGGCATATGATGGGATTAGAAGACAAGCAATATGGTGGCCAAAGTGTGTGCTAAAACATAGCTTAAATTGGTAATGTAATTCTCATGGGACTAAATGTGTTAAAACTCAAGTGCTTGTTTAAAATATATTGAAAGGAAGCAAAATATAAACCACAGAAGAACCCTCCATAAGGAGAAGCAGTAATACCAAATCAACATTAAACAGTGAACCAATGATTTCTTAAGGAATCAAACACACAAGTTTTTAAATTATTTGTAAAGCAATCAGATGTTTGCAGCAGTTTAAATGTGTTAAATATCTGAATCACAGGTAAAAATAAAAACAATTAGATAACGTTTGAACTGATGTTTGAAGTCAGTAAGTTTTCTCAGTATGAAACATTTCATGAATATAGTCTGTGTAATTTGCCAATCATGAGCAACACTGGCTGAAAACACCATCATGTCCATATTACAGTCAAACTGTGTTAAACCTTTGACCTAACATTATACCTGTTAATGAGTAGATCAAAACAGGTATTTAATTTTTTTATTGAATATAAAAATGTATATGAAATGTTGAAATTCAAATTCTTGTTGCCCCTGAAAGCTGTTCCATAGCCACCATGCATCTGGTGCTGGGTATCATGAACCAGGTTAGTCATTTGGTAGTATTGATGGAATACTGTTTGGGCATACAATAAATACTGACCTAGATCCTTTACTGTCTCTGATTTAGGATAATGATGCATGTGCAGTTGTGAACAGTGCAGAGCAGTGGTTTCTAACCCATGGTAAGTGGACTGCAGTGTGGCAATGGGCACCAGCTACTTGAAGTCAAATATTTAACACAATAATTCATTTTCAAAGTAATCAGACTATTGAAGCTGTTTTATGCTAGGGTGTTTGATTCTTTAAGGGATCAGATGTTTACTGGTACATTTTTAACATGTGGATGATAATGTACAGAACATACATGAAGAAATTAGAGATTTTTGGAAACTCCACTTCAGCGACTTGCTTGTATTTAAAATATTGATGTGGTAACCATGCAATCAGGTTATTACTTTACAACAAACTGTTATGAATGAACGACTTTATGGACATCACATAACAAAAATTTTTGTGAACATGCAGTAACACAAACCAATTTAGTGAGACTTGAGTTAGCCAGTATTCTGTCATTCACAAATTGATCACTTATTTATCATTGTCAAATGAGGTTTGGAGCTACAACTCCATTTTCACCAACCGTATGGATCTAAAGAGCATTAAATCTGCTTCAGTTTTTCACCCAACACATAAAAATGCAGTTGTTACATTTGAGGAGGTGAATTATACCTCATGTGGCATAGTGGCAGAATGCAAGAGCAATGACACAATAATGCCTACTAACATTACTTTCTTTTGACCACACAACTTACCTTTTCTGCATTGGTGAAATACTTCCACATTTTTTCTTACATTCTGAAAAGACGTTGTGACAATAGAGCACAACTAATAGTGCACATTTGACCTATTATAAAATGATGCGATGGAAGTTGCAATGGATACACTGTTATTTTCATTCATATAATATGTAAAAATATGCAAGAAATTAAAAAAATACTTGGATTAGTGGCCTTTAACAATATTAGTTCAAGCGCTTACATATTCAGCATGAAATTTTACATGCTAATTTAGACACAGAGTAGCTCTCTCTCTCTTCTCTCTCTCTCTCTCTCTCTCTCTCTCTCTCTCTCTCTCTTTGGCTATGAGTATATAGTGTTCAGACTAAGATTACTCGCTGACTCCTCATAACAAATTGGGAAACAACTTACACATTTGAGGTGCCAGGCCACTGCTGGTATCTTGCACTGTATTTCTTGTAAGCTGTCTGCTTTCTAGTAAGTCTAAAGCAGTAGTCCATTAATACTTAATAATGTGCCATGAGTAACTACTCTGTTGAAGAGTGCCAGAGAATGCATGTGTGTAGATAGGCACCCACACTTTATTCATTACCATGGCTATTATAATGCTGAAGGGCATGTAAGCAAAGCTGAGACACATACAGTACTGCATCAAGCACGCTGCTTGGCAGGTAGAGCTTCTTATCTGTCACATTTCTATCACACTGTTATGGAAGGAAGTTGCCCTATAGGCAGCTGACATCTTTTCATCAGGTGAAGGAGAGCAGGTGTACATCTGGTTGCAACTCTTCTTATTCCTACTTGCAGGGATGCAGAACAATCTCCAGTGACAAACAGTTGTAATTCTCCAAGTAGTAGACACCAATATGAAAATGAGGATTGGTGCCGACATCAGTGAGGTCTAGGATGGCAGACCTTTTTAATATGGTACCAATTGAGATGCTGTGTGCTGAAAGGAGATTACCTTGGGAAGAAGTACATCAGTATCCCATACTTTCAGCAGTGTTACTCCACAGCATAGTGTACTCATATTCACTTTTGGACACTTCTTCACATCTGCCAGCCACAAATTGTATTCTTCGTTAGTCATCTCCAGCCTTTTGCCCACTGTTAGTGGTATTTTAGAACAGGAACCTGCTCAGTCCGTTCTGTATTTAATCACTAGCAATCGAGGTCACTTCAGTGTTGTGCACTACTCCATCATTGACCATGTAGTATGGTGGCAAAATTCCTCATTGTGGTTTTCAGTCCAGTCCAGCAGCAGTTAATATTTGATGTGTTTTACACCATACTACTGAGTGTGCACACTTATGCAGTAGGCTCATTCTCCATTCCGCTTACTTCATGCAGACAAACATATCTAACTGTGGGCACATTTTGTTCCAAAACCAGAGGTGAGTGAGAGTGACATCATATGAACACTGGTGTCTACACATACATAATGACCTGTTCCAACACCACCACCCCTTACTTGTAATTCATATCTGAGGATTATTATTTTCAGTATTTTGAGGACAATTTTTACATGGCCGTGTTAACAGCCTTATATAACCCACAGCATTGAAGACCAAGCTTTGTGCTGAGCAGCTGCTCCACAAGAAATGCTTTGCTTCACCACACCTGAACATGCCCTCCTCCCCTCTTCCATGTAATGATTAGAGAAAGAAAATGAAAGACACCCTCTGGCCTCGCAACCTAATACCATCGGGGTCGAAAAAACAAGAGCTGGCCAAGGGAGGCCGAAAGGAAAGGTGATAGTACAGTAGTCTGACAAATAAGTGGAAGCAATGTCAGGCTTAGTTAACAGCTTAATAGCTGTCAGTCATGTGGTGGAACTTTCAAAGATTGTCAAGGACCATATGACAAAAAGAAACATTGTATGATGCATTAGATATTCTCATGGATAGCAAAATTTTATGAATGAGTAACAGCACTGTTACTCATTAAACATAAATTTACAACATACACTCACTGCTCACATGTTATCTTGTATTGCACAATGGAATTTATGTGCTTTTACACAATCACAGTTACATGCATATATATCATAGCTACAAACAGAAACTTCATTAAATAAAGGCCTGTAATATTTGAACCAATAATAATGAATGATGCTTGATCTGGTCAGAATATAAAAAATAAGTTTTTGTAATAACTCAACTGTAGGCCAATAATTTCATTATGTACCATTTACAAAATTATTTTGAAGACAGATAATTATTTTTAAAACTCACTTTATTAGAATGCTAGAGAAGAGCATCACTAACATAAAAAACTTTTGTTTCCTTTTAAAGAGATCATATTCCAAAGACTTTGATAACAGAAAAAGGTGAACCCATCATTACAATTATTAACACTAATCTACGCTCAAACCACAATGTTGAGTAATTAAGTAAAAACTTACATATGATATAACAAAAGAACAGGAGTCCTAACACTACATGACTGTGTAAAGACAGAACAAATGTTTATACTGTATACAATAAAAGCCATGAGTGATCAGAAGTCTGAAATTCACAAAATCAGGAATGTAATCTAATTTTGTTGGCCCTTGTTAACTTCAAAGGCATGTGATGGGATTAGAAGACAAGCAATATGGTGGCCAAAGTGTGTGCTATAAAATAGCTTAAATTGGTAATGTAATTCTCAAGGGACTAAATGTATTACAACTCAAGTGCATGTTTAAAATATATTGAAAGGAGGCAAAATATAAACCACAGAAGAACCCTCCATCTGGAGAAGCAGTAATAGCAAATCAACATTAAACAGTGAACCTATGATATCTTAAGGAACCAAACACACAAGTTTTTAAATTATTTGTAAAGCAATCAGTTGTTTGCAGCAGTTTAAATGTGTTAAATATCTGAATCGCAGGTAAAAAAGAAAAAAAATTAGATAACGTTTGAACTTATGTTTGAAGTCACCAAGTTTACTCAGTAGGAAACACTGCATTAATATAGTCTGTGTAATTTGCCAATCATGAGCTACACTGACTGAAAACACCATCACGTTCATATTACAGCCAAACTGTAAAACCTTTGACCTAACATTATACCTGTTAATGAGTAGATCAAAACAGGTATTTAATTATTGACTGAATATAAAAATATATATGAAATGTTGAAATTCAAATTCTTGTTGCTGTTTTATGCAAGTGTGTTTAATTCTTTAAGGGATCAGATGTTTACTGGTACATTTTTAACATGTGGATGATAATGTCCAGAAAATACATGAAGAAATTAGAGATTTATGGAAACTCCACTTCAGTGACTTGCTTGTATTTAAAATATTGATGTGATAACCATGCAATCAGGTTATTACTTTACAATGAACTGTTATGAATTAACGACTTTATGGGCATCACATAACAAAAATTTTTGTGAACATGCAGTAACACAAACAAGTATTTTAAAATGATGCGATGCAAGTTGCAATGGATACACTGTTATTTTTGTTCACATAATATGTAAAAGTATGTAAGAAATTAAAAAATTCGTTGCATTAGTGGCCTTTAACAATATTAGTTGAAGTGCTTACATCTTCATCATGAAATTTTACATGCTAATTTAGACACAGAGTAGCTCTCTCTCTCTCTCTCTCTCTCTCTCTCTCTCTCTCTCTCTCTCTCTCTCTCTCTCTCTCTCTCTCTCTCTCTCTCTCTCTCTCTCTCACTCACTCTCTGTGAGTATAGAGTGTTCAAACTAACATTACTCTCTGACTCCTCATAAAAAATTGGTAAATAACTTACACATTTGAGGTGCCAGGCAACTGCTGTATCTTGCACTGTATTTCTTGTAAGCTGTCTGCTTTCTAGTAAGTCTAAAGCAGTAGTCCATTAATACTTAATAATGTGCCATGAGTAACTACTCTGTTGAAGAGTGCCAGAGAATGCATGTGTGTAGATAGGCATCCAAACTTTTATTCATTACCCTGGCTACTATAATGCTGAAGAGCATGTTAGCAAAGCTGAGACACATACAGTACTGCATCAAGCACGCTACTTGGCAGGTAGAGCATCTTATCTGTCACATATCTATCACACTGTTATGGAAGGAAGTTGCCCTATAGGCAGCTGACATCTTTTCCCCAAATGAAGGAGAGCAGGTATACATCTGGTTGAAACTTTTCATATTCCTGCTTGCAGGGATGCAGAACAATCTTCAGTGACAAACAGTTGTCATTCTCCCAGTAGTAGACACCAATATAAAAATGAGGATTGATGCCAACATCAGTGAGGTCTAGGATGACAGACCTTTGAATATGGTACCAATTGAGATGCTGTGTGCTGAAAGTGATTGGCTTGGGAAGAAGTACATCAGTGTCTCATACTTTCAGCAGTGTTACTCCACAGCATAGTGTACTCATATTCATGTTTGGTCTCTTTTTCACATCTGCCAGCCACAAATTACATTCTTCATTAGTCATCTCCAGCCTTTTGGCCATTGTTACTGGTATTTTAGAAGAGGAGCCTGCTCTGTCGCTTCTGTATTTAATCACTAGCAATCGAGGTCACTTCAGTGTTGTGCACTACTCCATCATTGACCATGTAGTATGGTGGCAAAATTCCTCATTGTGGTTTTCAGTCCAGTCCAGCAACAGTTAATATTTGATGTGTTTTACACCATACTACAGAGTGTGCATACTTATGCAGTAGGCTCATTCTCCATTCCGCT
The DNA here is from genome assembly GCF_021461395.2 of Schistocerca americana. NCBI lineage: Eukaryota > Metazoa > Arthropoda > Insecta > Orthoptera > Acrididae > Schistocerca > Schistocerca americana. The sequence continues at coordinate 593,735,036 of NC_060124.1, read as the reverse complement.
TACTTCATGCACACAAACATATGTAACTCTGGGCCCATTTCGTTCCAAAACCAGAGCTGAGTGAGAGTGATATCATATGAACACTGGTCTAAGACCTGTTCTAACATCACCACCCCTTACTTGTAATTCATATCTGAGGATTATTATTTTCAGGATTTTGAGGAAAATTTTTACATGGTCATGCTAACAGCCTTATATAATCCACAGCATTGAAGACCGAGCTTTGTGCTGTGCATTTGCTCCACAAGAAATGCTGGCTTCACCACACCTGAACATGCCCTCCTTCCCCTTCCACATAGTGATTAGAGAAAGAAAATGAAAGACACCCTCTGGCCTCGCAACCTAATACCATCGGGGTCGAAAAAACAAGAGTTGGCCAAGGGAGGCCAAGAGGAAAGGTGATAGTACAGCAGTCTGACAAATAAGTGGAAGCAATGTCAGACTTAGTTAACAGCTTAATAGCTGTCAGTCATGTGGTGGCATTTTCAAAGATTGTCAAGGACCATATGACAAAAAGAAAATTGTATGAGGCATTAGATATTCTCATGGATAGCAAAATTTCATGAATGAGTAACAGCACTGTTACTTATTAAACATAAATTTACAACATACACTCACTGCTCACATGTTATCTTGTATTGCACAATGGAATTTATGTGCTTTTACACAATCACAGTTACATGCACATATATCATAGCTATAAATAGAAACTTCATTAAATAAAGGCCTGTAATATTTGGACCAATAATAATGAATGATGCTTGATCTGGTCAGAATATAAAAAATAAGTTTTTGTAACAACTCAACTGTAGGCCAATAATTTCATTATGTACCATTTACAAAATTATTTTGAAGACAGATAATTATTTTTAAAACTAACTTTATTAGAATGCTAGAGAAGAGCATCACTAACATAAAATAACTTTTGTTTCCTTTCAAAGAGAGCATATTCCAATGACTTTGATAACAGAAAAAGGTAATGATCATTACATAATGTAATATGCACATCTAAAAATTTCTCAGAACACAGGAAAAATAATCTATTGTGGAATCGATACAAGTACTCAAACGCACCACAGATTCAATTTTTATGAAGTACTTTGGAGAATTTACGTGAAAATTAGTGCAAGTTATTGAAAAGTAAATAAACATGAAATAAATATCGAATTTTACACAAACTGTCAAGTACACAGAAAAACTGTAACAGAGTATATACTAACAAAAAAATTCACACAAAGAATTTATGTATCAAATGAAAAAGTTAGCTGTGAAAACTACAGCTTTTGTAGCAGTCACTTCCTCAGGAGAGGGTGGTACATTGGGAGACAGTAAGAAAGGAAATACAAGCCCACAGTCTAAGGGACCCATCCATGGTGGTTGTAGTGGTCAGGGTACAGGGTAGATAATGATCAAATGGTATAACAGATACATTTGTGTGTGTGTGTGTGTGTGTGTGTGTGTGTGTGTGTGTGTGTGTGTATGTGTGTGTGCCTTCATACAAAGACATTGAGGTACACAGAGGCTCTGCCTAAAATTATTTCTTTGAGAAATGCATGACACAGCTACTTTCTGAAACTTATTACAGCTGGTTTCTGTCATTGACCATCTTCACAGTTCCATACAATTGACAAAACTGAAGAAAACTCAATGTAACAATGAAATAGTACGTAATATTTGAAGGGTTCTTTTAATATTTGCAGAAAAAATTTTTATCAGTCATCATACATTTCTCCACGTATGAAGAACAACTGTGGGAATCAAAATGTAAGGAACACAAACTGACATTTCCGGAGCTAAAGATTATACATTGTCTGTCAGGTACATATGTTTCATTTAAGAAGCCAACAAGGTAATACACAGAAGATCATACAGATATCAGCATATATGCAGATAGCAACATGCAACTGTTTCCCTCTAATATTATATATATATATATGTATTTCTAGAAGAAGAGTGACAGTAAATGGTCAGGTTCAATGAATGTACTTTTTAAATTCTTGAAATATTTACTCAATGACCAAACTGTTTGTTCAGAGTGCATGTGTGTATTACACACAAATGTAATAAAGCAAAAAGTGCACAAACCGCAATTTAAGTAAATGTCATCAGGAGCTCCATCAGTAAGCCTACTTGAGTTCAATGTAATGAAATCATCAAGGAATTTTGTCACACATTTATGTCCTATATTTCTGAAGTTTATAACTCTAAGATGAGACTGCAATACAAGAGTCATTAAACATTCATATTAAATAATGCATCATTCAGAAGAATATTGAAAAATACATAGCAAGACAACACTCCACAATAACTTTAGAGCTTCATAATGTAATCACACACTTGGATTACTACTTCACTTAAGGGGCAGGGAGATCAATATGAGTAGACCACTGGCACTCCAGGTATCTGCATATTATTTTTTCATATGCACAATAACTAACTGGAAAGAGAAATATTCACAATTTAACCATAATAGTGGAAGAAACATTTAGAGCAAAATACAGTACATAATGCCCATCAGTTGGAGAGGAAGTACTCATATATAGTTAAGGACTGTGAAAGCTTTGAAAGCACAAGAGGAGTAATATGTTTTTTTTGTACTTACACATCATGTTCAGATTACACTGAACCCATCATTACAATTATTAACACTAATCTACGCTCAAACCACAATGTTGAGTAATTAAGAAAAAACTGACATACGATATACCAAAAGAACAGGAGTCCTAACACTACATGACTGTGTAAAGATAGAACAAATGTTTATACTGTATACAATAAAAGCCATGAGTGATCAGAAGTCTGAAATTCACAAAATCAGGAATGTAATCTAATTTTGTTGGCCCTTGTTAACTTCAAAGGCATATGATGGGATTAGAAGACAAGCAATATGGTGGCCAAAGTGTGTGCTATAACATAGCTTAAATTGGTAATGTAATTCTCAAGGGACTAAATGTATTACAACTCAAGTGCATGTTTCAAATATATTGAAAGGAGGCAAAATATAAACCACAGAAGAACCCTCCATCTGGAGAAGCAGTAATAGCAAATCAACATTAAACAGTGAACCTATGATATCTTAAGGAACCAAACACACAAGTTTTTAAATTATTTGTAAAGCAATCAGTTGTTTGCAGCAGTTTAAATCTGTTAAATATCTGAATCACAGGTAAAAAAGAAAAAAAATTAGATAATGTTTGAACTCATGTTTGAAGTCACCAAGTTTACTCAGTAGGAAACACTGCATTAATATAGTCTGTGTAATTTGCCAATCATGAGCTACACTGACTGAAAACACCATCACGTCCATATTACAGCCAAACTGTTAAACCTTTGACCTAACATTATACCTGTTAATGAGTAGATCAAAACAGGTATTTAATTATTGACTGAATATAAAAATATATATGAAATGTTGAAATTCAAATTCTTGTTGCTGTTTTATGCAAGTGTGTTTAATTCTTTAAGGGATCAGATGTTTACTGGTACATTTTTAACATGTGGATGATAATGTCCAGAACATACATGAAGAAATTAGAGATTTATGGAAACTCCACTTCAGTGACTTGCTTGTATTTAAAATATTGATGTGATAACCATGCAATCAGGTTATTACTTTACAATGAACTGTTATGAATGAACGACTTTATGGACATCGCATAACAAAAATTTTTGTGAACATGCAGTAACACAAACAAATGTAGTGAGTCTTGAGTTGGTTGGTATTCTGACATTCACAAATTGATCACTTATTTATTATTGTCAAGTGAGGTTTGGAGCTACAACTCCATTTTCACCAACTGTATGGATATAAAGAGCATTAAATCTGCTTCAGTTTTTCACCCAACACACAAAAATGCAGTTGTTACATTTAAGGAGGTGAATTATACCTCATGTGGCATAGTGGCAGAATGCAAGAGCAATGCCACAATAATGCCTATTAACATTACGTGCATTTGACCACACAACTTACCTTTTCTGCATTGGTGAAATACTTCCACATTTTCACTTACATTTTGAAAAGACGTTATGACAATAGAGCACAACTAATGGTGCATATTTGATCTATTTTAAAATGATGTGATGCAAGTTGCAATGGATACACTGTTATTTTTGTTCACATGATATGTAAAAGTATGTAAGAAATTAAAAAATTCGTTGCATTAGTGGCCTTTAACAATATTAGTTCAAGTGCTTACATCTTCAGCATGAAATTTTACATGCTAATTTAGACACAGAGTAGCTCTCTCTCTCTCTCTCTCTCTCTCTCTCTCTCTCTCTCTCTCTCTCTCTCTCTATGAGTATAGAGTGTTCAAACTAACATTACTCTCTGTCTCCTCATAAAAAATTGGTAAATAACTTACACATTTGAGGTGCCAGGCAACTGCTGGTATCTTGCACTGTATTTCTTGTAAGCTGTCTGCTTTCTAGTAAGTCTAAAGCAGTAGTCCATTAATACTTAATAATGTGCCATGAGTAACTACTCTGTTGAAGAGTGCCAGAGAATGCATGTGTGTAGATAGGCATCCAAACTTTTATTCATTACCCTGGCTATTATAATGCTGAAGGGCATGTTAGCAAAGCTGAGACACATACAGTACTTCATCCAGCACGCTACTTCTTATCTGTCACATTTCTATCACACTGTTATGGAAGGAAGTTGCCCTATAGGCAGCTGACATCTTTTCCCCAAGTGAAGGAGAGCAGGTATACATCTGGTTGAAACTCTTCATATTCCTGCTTGCAGGGATGCAGAACAATCTTCAGTGACAAACAGTTGTCATTCTCCCAGTAGTAGACACCAATATAAAAATGAGGATTGGTGCCAACATCAGTGAGGTCTAGGATGACAGACCTTTGAATATGGTACCATTTGAGATGGGCAGTGGAAGAATTTGTAGACAGATCAAGCACACTTCCATCTGAGAGGATATGTCAATACGCAGAACTGTCAAATATGGGCAAAGGAAAATCCACACTCAAATCAACAAATTCCCCCTCATCCTAAAAAGGTCACTGTGTGGTGTGGGGCTACAGCATCATTTACAAAGAGAAGTGCTTTTGATCCTGTTACTGGTACCATCACTGCTAAGTGCTGTCATTCTCTTTTGCACAACCACATCATTCCAGCTCTCCAACAGCTTGGATGTGTGGTTGGGATTATTTTTATGCAAGATGGCACACCTCCATGCATTGCAAATCCAGTTAAGCAATTGCTGAAACGTCATTTTGGAAAGGCTAGAATAACCAGGCGCCATTTCCCTACATCTTGGCCATCCTGATCCCTTGATCTTAATCCATGTGACTTCTGGCTGTGGGGCTACCTCAGGGACGTTGTGTTCAGTGTTCTGATTGCAAACGTAGGGGCACTGAGGTCATGTATTGTGCAACACATTCTCAACATGACCCCAGAAACAGTTCAATCGGTTATGGAACATGCTGTTTCTTGATTTCAACTTGTTGCGAAAACAGTGGGCAGCATATTGAACATATTTTGAGCCAATGACAAAGAAATTAATAATTTGATCTGATCTGAATTTGATTGATTCTTTTTATGTGGTTTTTGGCCTCAGAACAATTAAAAATTAATTTTTGTCATTCAATGTGATATGAACCTGCTGTGGTAGGTGGGCTTACATAACTAATGGTATCACACCTTTACACCCATGTACACTGTGTAGCACAGTTTGTTTAATATGAAAAATACATCTTAAGCATTGTTGTACAATTCATTTCTGTTTTGTGGTTGAACACTATTAAATTATGATGCTTGCAGTGCTATTGCTACATTTTGTAACTTTTTATTTCTCTTCTGCCATACGTTTTCCCCATCTCTGATAATATTCCATTGTAGTTTGATGTCATTTGTACCAGTGGTGCAGACTCTAAACCTATCCCACATACAAGGTATGTATCCATTTAGCTCATTGTTTGAAGCAATTTCCATATTCCCACTAGAGGTTTGAACCCTATCGTGCACATGCACTGAGGATGTTATCAGTTAGCGTGCTTGAAGTTGTGAATTTGGGTCACATAGAGAGTGTGTTCAGATAGCTGAAACAGCTAAGGCAAGCACTTATGTGAAGCAGGAAATCTGGCTTTGAGTCACAGTCTGGCACAAATTTTCACCTTTAGCCATTGAATATTTTAATAGCTTATTGCAGCTAATGTTAGTACCCCCTCGAAGTAATTGTTGACCAAAAAGTGAAAATACCCAACTGGTCAGTTCTATTTAAAGTGGTAGTCCAGCTTTTGGGACAAAATATGCATCTGAATGTAACACTAATCCCAGCTGGCAACCCTACCTTGAATGCTCAGCTTACTGACCATTAGATATGGGCAATAAGCTACAAAATTGCTTCAGAGAGCTGAATCATTCTATAGAGTGAGGGACAGGTGGCTGGATAAAAAGGATATCTATTAAGAACCAAATGTTTCCTGTGATGTCAGCAAGTGGGATGGGTACTATAGGGTAAGTTGCTGCAACAGCCTGTGGTGTAACAGACGACAAGTGGTCTGTTACATGCGCCCTGGCCTAGCACAAATTCTAATTAAATGATAAAATTGAGTTGTAGGTCAGGATTTCTTAGTTATGTGCATAAATACTGCAGCAGTATGGGGCGCCATGGAGCAAACACAGTGAGGCTGATGACGTTACTCGCTGGAGCTCCAGAGTCGCGGCGGCGGGATACTCTGACACAGTTGTTGGACTTCGGAGGAAAATAATGAAGAATGTATAATGAGGAAGTTTGTGTATAACAGCGAAAGTAGGAAGCAGCAATTTAATGGCCGGTAACGCATTAGATCGTACCTCAAGAGCAGACAGTACATAGGTATCGGAAATAAATCGCTGTAACGATTGTAGAAAAGGAGTTCTTAATAAGAGTTATTATGAGAAGCAGTCAGACAGCGTCAGTTACTGGTGAATGATCGCCATAGGTGACATTTTCTTCATCAGCTGCACTGTCCCCTCTTTCACTCGATGAATTTAGTCAACATTAAGACAGAGCCAAACAACGCAAATAATAAAACACATTAGTAGGGCGGCGACAGCGCACTTGGTGACCCTGCAATTAGAAGACAATTTCGCATCCTTGAACCTTGACGCAACAAATTAATCTAATTAAAATAAAAATGTTTACATAAGAAAGTAGAACATATGAGTGAAGTGAAACCGTTTATTCTTTGAAAGTGATTGAGTATAACGAAAATCACGAAGTAACAAAACGAATACAAACACATGATAAGACGGTTTAACCAGCACTTACAAACATCGAGAACAACCAACAAGTGAGCGATGCTACGAGTTACAGCTATATCACCAAAGAAGTTAATTACATCAGAGCAGACGACGCCAGCTGTGCTACAGCCGAGACACACCAGCAGACGATGCTAGCCAACAAGCCAACTACTACAATTCACATTTTGTGAGCTACAACTGTTTAAATATAATTGACTACTATAATGTGATCAGTGATATTTGGAATATACAGTGATTTCAATGCAGTAACGTATATTAAAAAAGAGAGAGAAAAAGAAAAAGATATAATGATAGGCAGTGATTTCTATACTGTGTATTATGAGTATAATATTACTATTACATGCCAATATTAACACGCAATATGAGTGCAAATATGGAGCAGCTATTACAACAAATGCATCAATTGTTTGATCAGAACTTTCACGAACTTTACAAACACACAGGCTCAGAATTTAAATGATTTAAAACAGGAACAGAAACAAGCTTTCACTGACTTTGCAGACGAACAAAACAAGAAATTTGACATACAGGCTAAAACTTTAAATGACTTAAAACAACATTTGGATAAAAGACTTAATGACCAAATAGAAGCAAATATGAAAAATCTTGAATCTTTTAAAACTGACATTCAAGAGTACATTACTCAACAAATTAATGAAAATAATAATAAGTTTTATACTAATTTAGATAAGTATAAAACAGAAATCAATCAAAACCTGGAAGAGTGGGATAAGGAAAACAGTTCTAAGCTAGATATTATTAGAACTGAGTTGCTTACAGATATCCAAAAACCAGTAACGACCTTAACAAACATATGGGGTACTTTTAAGGTTGCCATTGTGGATAAGGTGCATACTATCTCTACAGCAACTACTGAAATGCAAAGTAAAATAACATCATTAACGACCAATGTTATGTCCCAGTTACCTGATCTTACACAGCTACAAAACGAGGTAGAGAATCAAGTATTGATAAACATTAGTGATAAGATAAATGAACTAGAACAGTTAAAAATGTCTAAATTAAACCAAGAATGTCACTTTATTGAGCATAACAATAATTTAGTGAAACATTTTCCATACTTTAAATCTAATGGTAAGACCCATCCAATTGTGTTTTTAAATGTTGTGGATTGGCAAGAGAGCCAACCGGTTTTGAGAGGAAGCCGAAAGGCACGCGTTTTAGCTCATGCAGGCTGGCGTGAGGTCTGGAACAGGTCAAGGAAATTAGACTAGCAAAAAGGACGTAGCTGTGGAATACTTAACTTTAATCCATAAATGGTGAACATCGCTCTTGATGGTACATGTTTTACAGCATCAATAGTAACTGGTAATGGTACCTTGCTAGGTCATAGCAAATGACGTAGCTGAAGGCTATGCTAACTATCGTCTCGGCAAATGCAAGCGTATTTTGTCAGTGGACCATCACTAGCAAAGTTTGTTGAACAACTGGGGCGAGTGATAGGAAGTCTCTCTCTAGACCTGCCGTTTGGCGGTGCACGGTCTGCAATCACTGATAGTGGTGACACGCAGGTCCGATGTATACTAACGGACCGCGGACGATTTAAAGGCTACCACCTAGCAAGTGTGGTGTCTGGCGGTGACACCACATTAAAGGCTTTCTCTAGTTCATTACCTGAGACCTTGACATTTGCGTGTGAGATCGATTTTGTAATAGGATATATGGAATATGAAGCTCATGATTGGGGAATAACACACATAGAAGAATTTACTTCATGGTTAGACTTTGGAAATAAATTTAAGGAAAGGTTTTGGTCAAAGGGAGCTCAAGATAAGTTATGAAAGTACCTTCTGAATCCACCATTCTATAAGAGGCATAAGGGAACATTGAAAGCTTATGTGCAAAATCATTTAATGAAAGGAAGATACTTAGATAATCCTATACCTGAGGATGAACTGGTTGATGTATTGTTAACATGTTTGCCAGTACAGTTACAAAAAGAAGTTTTTTGCAAAGGTTGGGAAACAGTAACACAGTTGTTGACAGTATTAGAATACCTGGATATTTTTGATAAAGAGCAAACAGACAGAGCAAATAGATATTTATATAATACTAGACAACACACTTCTAACATACAAAATACGACACAGCAGCTACCGAATGGATATAATGCTTCATCTAAATCATAGGTCAGGAGAGAGAAATAGTAATAAAATAGATCACAAGAATGGGTTCAATGATCCAAGGGCTTTAAGGGTCAAAGAAATGATATTGATTACTATCAACAGACCACAAGTTCGGAAATCGAGGTATGTTCTGGGCAGAGGGTCAAATCGCAGAACGTGAAGTAAGTACTTCAGACCCAACTGATGTTCATTGTTGTGTAAATTTTTTAGAACACAATGGTATTAAGGACGATTTATTAACGGAACAAATTAAAAATGCCACTACACACCAAACTGTATTACTGACAATACAAGACTATGTGGAAAGTTATCCAATTTGATTTGCGCTGGACTTATTCAGTGCGGTCAGTATAATATCATTAGAAGTTTTCACAGAATTGAGAAAACACATTAAATGTCTAGTATTTCCAGTTACAGGAGACCACTTACGAGGAATAGAAGGAAAGAAATGTAAGGTAGTAACAGAAGAAACAAGGCTATGTTGTACTATTTTATCCTACACATTTCATCACACATTTTTAGTCACAAGAAATCTGATGATACAAATTTTGTTAGGGGCAGACTGGTTGTATAAACATGCAGTGTGTTTAGATTTTCTTAACAATATATTATTAATAAAGGGTACTGGCAAATCCCATTATCGAAACATGCACATAAATACACAGCTTTCTTATTCAATGGACGAAGTTATCACTTCAAAGTATTACCTTTTGGACTCAATATTAGTGTATCTGTTTTCATCAGGGCATTAGATAAAGCCTTGGGCCCAGAATTATTGAAACAAATAGTAGTATATGTTGATGATTTAATGTTAGCATCAGCTTCCTGGAAAGAGCATTTGTGTTTATTAGATAGTACTTTAGATATATTACTACAGCAAGAAATAACGATAAACCTATCAAAATCATCATTTGTGAAACTATCTGTAAAGTTTCTTGGACATATTGTAGGATCAAATGGAATTTCGCTGAATCCAGATAGATTAGAAGTGGTAACAGAATGTCCATCACTGAAGAATTCAAAACAACTAAAGTCATCTTCTAATAATTTCCGGGTATGCAGCTGGATCCTGTCGACATTCTGCTATGATATTTCGGCCCAGAGACGTCCGGCCATCATCAGGTGCATACCCGGAAATTATTAGAAGGAATACGCTGGGAAAATTTCAGAAGTCACAACTAAAGTCGTATTTAGGACTAGTAGGCTTTTATAGATGCTTCATAAAGGGACAATCCATGAATAATCCACACTTGTTATGATTACTAAAGGCTAGAACAACATGGATATGGGGAAACAATCAGGAACAGGCTTTCCAAGATATCAAACAATCAATATTGACATCTGAAATACTGCATCATCCTCATTCAGATTTAGAATTGTGTTTGTCAACGGATGCATCTGACTCGGGTGCAGAGTTGTTCCAAGGTGATTTCGACAACACAAATGGGACACATTACACATTGTCTTTTGCAAGTCGTGCATTAAATAAACATGAAACCAACTATAGTATGACTGAAAAAGAGTTACTTCCTTTGGTTTGGGCAATCCATAAATTTCATTACCTTTTGGGCAGAACACACTTTCGTGTATACACAGACCATCAGACTTTGGAATTTCAAATGGTGAGTAAGCAGCTCAACAGTAGATTGATGTGCTGGGCACTGTTCCTTCAGGAGTATGATATTTCAATACACTATGTCAAAGGACAATGCAATATTATTCCAGATGCTTAGTCAAGATTGCCATTAGGTATGCAAATAGAAGATTGAACAGAATGACCGAGATCTACTTTTACAGTTTATTTTATAGTTTTATAAAGTCAGCAAATAACATAGAGAGTAAAAAGGTAGGAGACGAGGTACTGGCAGAAGTAAGGCTGTGAGTACCGGGCGTGAGTCGTGCTTCAGTAGCTCAGTTGGTAGAGCACTTGCCCGCGAAAGGCAAAGGTCCCGAGTTCGGGTCTCGGTCGGGCACACAGTTTTAATCTGCCAGGAAGTTTCATATCAGCGCACATTCCGCTGCAGAGTGAAAATCTCATTCTGGAAACATAGAGAGTAGCTTACAGGGTAGGATCAAATCAGATATACATGAAGATGATTATTTTGGTCCAGTAGCAAGATCTTTGGAAAGTGATAGATTATCGACAACATCTAAGGAACATTGGTTATGGACTCAGAATGTATTATTTTGGACAAACAGAATACAAACAAACGATTGGAGATTATGCATCCCTCACACTGTAGTAAAATATCTAATATGGTACATACACAAGGGGTATGCACATTTTGGAGTTCAAACATGTTTAAGACATTGAAATATGTTTTATTATTTTAAAAATACCTAAGGGCTTATTGGACATAGTGGCACTAGACTTTTATGGTCCATTACCAGCTAGTAGAGGAGGTGTAAAATACATTTTAGTAGCATTGGACTGTTGGTCTAAGTATGTGAAACTCTATCCTATAAAGGCAGCAACGACAGACTCAGTTATCACTTTGTTGCAGAAATACTTCATCAACGTGATAAAACCAAAACGTTTATTATCAAACAATGGCCCACAGTTTATTAGTAAAACATTGTGGAATTTCACAGTATGGGAGAAAATTAAACACACAAAAATTTCAAGGTACCATCCAGAATACAATCCAGGAGGAAGAGTTATGAAGGAACTAGGGCAATACTTTCGAATGTATTGTTACGATAAACATACTAAATGGGCATTACGATTACAGGAATTAGAAACAGTACTTAATGAATTGCCACACATATCAATGGGTTTAGTACCCATTGAAGTTTTACAGGGGACATTTGTAGGAGAACCATTACTAAAATGTTTCCCATGCCCACAACATACATTAAACAGACAATGTATTATTAATGAAGAAATTATGAAGAGGTTATTACCAAGTGCAGACAATAGACTTAAAAAAGTTAATGAGTGTCGACTGACATCTACATTTAAAGTGGGCAATAAAGTACTACCAAGATCTCACCCACATCGTTCATCTTTAACTGGTTCTAAAGAGAAATTCTTTTTACGATTCCAAGGACCATACGAGATATTAAACATACCTTTTCCAAAGGCAGTATACCTAATAGATCATGCAACTGGTAAAGATATAGGATTATACAATGTGGAACATACAGATCATGCAACAGGTAAAGATATAGGATTATACAAATTGGAACATATAAAGCCATTCAATAAAGAAGACAATTGCTATTCATAGTAAACATGGATACATAGTTTTTTTTCATTTTTCTGAGTTCTTTACTGACTGAGGAAGTGGGTATGTCTCCTTGTGTATTTTTATTTATTATTTGGGGATATAGGATTTACATGATCAAGCTTGTGCATACTGTTAATAATACACGGAATGATGTCTCCTTAACGGGAGGAGTATCAGGAGAGTAGATACTTAGACATCATTACGTAGTTGACTGGTATCAACCATAATTAAAAATTAAAGGATAAGAGCTTGAGGCTAATGTTATTTAAAGATGGCGGCAGGTACAGGAATGTTAAAGTATAGAGATGAAGGGATATATGTAGATAAATTATAAATAAGGAGGAAACGTGGTTGGTGAAACATAGTCTTACAGGGTTGGCAGTTTCGGTTATTATGTATTAGGAATATTTTAGAATGGAAGGGTCTTACCTCAAAAGAGAGAAAAGAGAGATACCTACATATAGATATATTTAAGGAGATATAACCTGACCCAAGAGGCAGGCTCTCCATTATTAAATGAGATGCTATCAGGACCCAGAAGGGCAGTGCTCTTTATCTGTTAGGGATATAATGCCAGGTGTAGAATGGTTATCCACCACCATGAATATATTAATAGATGAATTGCATTAACTGACAGGCGAATTGGCCTCTATATTAGCTGTGAAAGATGATTTACAGTAATAATGATGATATAATATATCTCGTTAGCAGAAATATTTTAAACAACTGTACCTATTCCTCAATGTCTACAGCAATTAATACAAAGCAACCTTTGTATAGAACAGTTAAGCTATGAAAACCAGTGGCAAAATTAGTAAAATTAATAATGAGTACAATGTACTGTTATAAGTTGACTGGTTACTAAAGTGTGTATAATAATCATAGGTGTATTAAAATGAGCTGAACAAACCAGGAACAAAGAAGAATGTAAAGTATAACCTCTGGTACCACAACTTAAGGTTGAAGTAATTATGACAATATTTTCATATTCAGAAGTAGAGCAAAGTTCACATATGTGTGTAATTTTTATGATGAGAAAAGGGGTGTAAGGAAAAGTAAACAGTGTGATTAATAATTAAGGACTCTAGTTAATGAGGCTATAATGACTTAGAATTGTGCTATAAGAATGATTAATGAAACAAATAATGAATAAATAGACTTTATATATTAAGTAGGTATGGTAAAGGTAAGAAATACTACATGGGAAATAATACATGGACATGTGGCAAGTAATCAAGATAGTCTATGGAAGGCAGAGTTTAAGGTTATATAAATATTATAATTTTGTATATAGTTAATGTCAAAGGATTTGTGTAGGCTGGGGCTACAGGAGGGATGTGTGGTGTAACAGACGACAAGTGGTCTGTTGCATGCGCCATCTATCACCCCTGGCCTAGCACAAATTCTAATTAAATGATAAAATTGAGTTGCGGGTCAGGATTTCTTAGTTATGTGCATAAATACTGTGGAAGTATTTGGTTTTTATTTGTGCAGATAATTCAAACACTGAGCAGGCAACCGGCGCGGACTTTTGTTGACGCTGCAAGTAGCGGGCTGCCATGGAGCAAACACAGTGAGGCTGGTGACGTTGCTCCATGGAGGTCCAGAGTCGCGGCGATGGGATACTCCGACATGGTTGTTGGACTTCTGAGGAAAAAAGCGAAGAATGTATAATGAGGAACTTTGTGTATAACAGTAGGAAGAAGCAATTTAATGGCTGGTAACGCAGTGGGCGGTACCTCAAGAGTTGACTGTACATAAGTATCAGAAATAAATCGCTGTAACTACTGAAAAAAGGAGTTCTGAATGAGAGTTATTACGAGAAGCAGTCAGACAGCGTCAGTTACTGGTGAATGATCGCCATAGGTGACATTTTCTTCATCAGCTGCACTGTCCTCTCTTTCACTCGACAGATTTAGTTAACATTAAGACAGAGTCGAACTACGCAAATAATAAAACTCATCAATGGGGCGGGGACAGTGAAAGCTGGTCAACAACATGATGAATTAGTGACTATGGCATACGTCTTTCTGTGCAGAAGTAAGCTATAGAACATGTGTGCTTGTATTTTCACTTGCCTATCTGTTATCAGCAGCTTTTGTCAACCACGACAAGACTAAAACACAAGGGACAGTCAGTTCTTTCAAATACTACATGAACACAGTAGGACACTTTCTCACCTCTTACTTCCACAACTCACAAGCCACTGTGACACTGGGGCATTTGGTGCTTCAACACGAGTTACAGTGGGTGTTGATGACATCGTTCGTTATAACAATGCCATGGCTATTATATTATTCAGCTTTACATTTGTTTCACTGCATGTTGTTTTTGTTGTTGTTGTTGTTGTGATCTTCAGTCCTGAGACTGGTTTGATGAAGCTCTCCATGCTACTCTATCCTGTGCAAGCTTCTTCATCTCCCAGTACTTACTGCAAACTACATCCTTCTGAATCTGCTTAGTGTATTCATCTCTTGGTCTCCATCTATGATTTTTACCCTCCACGCTACCCTCCAATACTAAAGTGGTGATCCCTTGATGCCTCAGAACATGTCCTACCAACCGATCCCTTATTCAAGTCAAGGTGTGCCACAAATTTCTCTTCTCCCTTATCCTATTTAATACCTCCCCATTAGTTATGGGATCTACCCATCTAATCTTCAGCATTCTTCTGTAGCACCATATTTCAATAGCTTATATTCTCTTCTTGTCCAAACTTTATCGTCCATGTTTCACTTCCATACACGGCCACACTCCATACAAATACTTTCAGAAACGGCTTCCTGACACCTAAATCTATACTCAATGTTAACAAATTTCCCTTCTTCATAAATGCTTTCCTTGCCATTGCTAGTCTACATTTTATATCCTCTCTAGTTTGACCATCATCAATTTTTTTGCTCCCCAAATAACAAAATTCCTTTACTACTTCAAGTGTCTCATTTCCTAATCTAATTCCCTCAGCATCACCTGACTAAATTTGACTACATTCCATTATCCTTGTTTTGCTTTTGGTGATGTCCACCTTATATCCACCTTTCAAGACACTGTCCATTCTGTTCAACTGCTCTTTCAGGTCCTTTGATATCTCTGACAGAATTACAATGTCATCGGCGAACCTCAAAATTTTTATTTCTTCTCCATGGATTATAATTCATATTCTGAATTTTCCTTTATTTCCTTTAGTGCCTGCTCAATATACAGATTGAATAACATTGGGGATAAGCTACAACCCTGTCTCACTCCCTTCCCAGCCACTGCTTCCCTTTCATGTGCCTCAACTCTTATAACTGCCATCTTGTTTCTGAACAAATTGTAAATAGCCTTTCGCTCCCTGTATTTTACCCCTGCCACCTTCAGAATTTGAAAGAGAATTCCAGTCAACATTGTCAAAATCTTTCTCTTAGTCTACAAATGCTAGAAACGTAGGTTTTCCTTTCGTTAATCTATTTTCTAAGATAATTTGTAGGGCCATTATTGCCTCACGTGTTCCACCATCTCTACAGAATTCAAACTGATCTTCCCCGAGGTCGGCTTCCACCAGTTTTTCCACTCTTCTGTAAAGAATTTGTGTTAGTATTTTGCAGCTGTGGCTTATTAAACTGATAGTTTGGTAATTTTCACATCTGTCAGCACCTGATTGCTTTGGGATTGGGATTATTATATTCTTCTTGAAGTCTGAGGGTATTTCGCCTGTCTCATACATCTTGCCCACTAAATGGTAGAGTTTTGTTAGGCCTGGCTCTCCCAAGGCTGTCATTAGTTCTAATGGGATGTTGTCTACTCCCGGGGTCTTGTTTCAACTTAGATGTTTCAGTGCTCTTCAAACTCTTCACGCAGTATCATATCTCCCATTTAATCTTCATCTACATTCTCTTCCATTTCTATAATATTGTCGTCAAGAACTTCGCCCTTGTATAGACCCTCTATATACTCCTTCCACCTTTCTGATTTCCCTTCCTTGCTTAGTACTGGGTTTCCATCTGTGCTCTTGATATTCATGCAAGTCATCCTCTTTTCTCCAAAGGTCACTTTAATTTTGCTGTAGGCAGTATCTATCTTACCCTCAGTGATATATGCCTCTACATCCTTACATTTGTCCTCTAGCCATCCCTGCTTAGCCATTTTGCACTTCCTGTCGATCTCATTTTTGAGACGTTTGTATTTCTTTTTGCCTGCTTCATTTACTGCATTTTTTATTTTCTCCTTTCATCAATTAAATTCAATATCTCTTTTGTTACCCAAGGATTTCTACTAGCCATCGTCTTTTTACCTAGTTGATCCTCTGCTGCCTTCACTATTTCATCCCTCAAAGCTACCCATACTACTTCTACTGTATTTCTTTCCCCCATTCCTGTCAATCATTCCCCAATATTCTCCCTGAAACTCTATACAACCTCTGGTTCTGTCAGTTTATCCAGGTCCCATCTAGTTCAATTCCCACCTTTTTACAGTTTCTTCAATTTTTATCTACAGTTCATAACCAATAAATTGTGGTCAGATTCCACATCTGCCCCTGGAAATGTCTTACAATTTAAAACCTGGTTCCAAAATCTCTGTCTCACCATAATATAATATATCTGAAACCTTTGAGTATCTCCAGGGCTCTTCCATGTATACAACCATCTTTTATGATTCTTGAACCAAGTGCTAGCTATGGTTAAGTTATGCTCTGTGCAAAATTCTACCAGGCAGCTTCCTCTTTCATTCATTGTCCCCATTCCATATTCACCTACTATGTTTCCTTCTATTCCTTTTCCTACTACCAAATTCCAGTCACCCATGACTATTAAATTTCCGTCTCCCTTCACTATCTGAATAATTTCTTTTATCTCATCATACATTTCATCAATCTCTTCATCATCTGCAGAGCTAGTTGGCACATAAACTTGTACTACTGTAGTAGGCATTGGCTTCGTGTCTGTCTTGGCCACTATAATACGTTCACTATGCTGTTTGTAGTAGCTTACCTGCACTCCTATTTTTTTTATTCATTATTATACCCACTGCTCCATTACCCCTATTTGATTTTGTATTTATAACCTTGTATTCACCTGATCAGAAGTCTTGTTCCTTCTGCCACTGAACTTCACTAATTCTTACTATATCTAACTTTAACCTATCCATTTCCCTTTTCACACTTTCTAACCTACTTGCCTGATTAAGGGATCTGACATTCCTTGCTGCGACCCATAAAACACCAGTTTTCTTTTTTCTGATAACAACATCCTCCTGAGTCTGGTGATTCACAATGGCACACACAGGGACACAGTGAATTTGTGTTAATGAGTGGTGGATGAAGTACCAGAGTGATTGCTGCTGACTACAATGTCCGGCATCCTGAGAGAAATGGTGTTTCACAAACGACACTATTCAAGTTACTTGACAAGCCATGTATTGGACATCGAAGAACAACCACTGATGACAAGATGGTAAGAAATTTTGTCACTCTTTGTGGTAAGTCCACATCACTGCATGCACTGGTTATCAGTAACATCTGGTGTCAAGGTATAAAGCTGTGTGTGTTGCACACACACCAGTGGCACCTGTATTAGCTAGTCACAGTCTCAGTATCATCTCTGAGGGTGATTCTGATTGGCAGGTGCAATTTGTGGACTGGGATTTTTATCAGTGTGATAGGAATCCAAACTTCATATGACAGGTGTTGTCGAGTGACTAAGTTAATTTTTATGTACAAGGAGAAGTAAATCATTTATACTTGTCAGATGCTAACACTCTGGTGCGTGGATCCCTAGACATGTGCTAATGGTCAAAAATTGATGATCTGACATGGGATTAGGGCCAAGAATCGTGGGTCCAGTGTTTATTGGTGGAACCTTGAATGGGGTGAAGTATCTTAATATGATCCATGGTTATGTGCTTCCAACACTGATGAATCAGAGGGTGATTCCCCAACCACCTTCCAATGAGACTGTGCACCTCCCCAATAAGCCACTGAAGTCAGACTGTTTCTGGGTGAAATATTTTGGAGGTCACTGGAGAAGTAGGAGGGTTTTATTGAATGGCCACCACTGTACCCTGATCTTACAGCTGGAGCCTCAGATCCTGTGATGTGTGCAGCATGACTCGCAAAACTGGACTGGCACAATGGATGTCATATTGAGCATATGCTGTAATGCTGACTTTGACAAGTGTCCCAAAATTTCATAGATCATAACTCCCACACAAATAAAGGTATCTTACAACAGACTTCACATGTTTATTCCTGAGAAAGAAGCAGTTCAGAATGATGTCACACATAATCCTCTCCCCGCCTGTTATTTTAAATTTTAACTGTTTAAAAATGCACCTGAATAGTAACAGTTTCTTCACATAGTATTTTTCATTGCTTCACATTTCAGAGCTTTGTAACATGATGAAAAAGGAAAATGCTGTTACTTTGAACAAGTAACTTCCTGTTCTTCCCAAATGGTACCAGACTTCACAAGCCCCAGCATCCCATAGTACCTGTGAAGTTAGTGGTAAGGAAGACAAATGGTCTGCTTTGGTTTACTGGGAGCATATTCGATAAGTGCGGTTCATCTGCAAAGAAGACTGCATGTAGAACAGTAGTGTTACCTACACTTTAGTACTGTTCAACTGAGTGGGATTTGCACCAGATTGGACTGAAGTACGACATCGAAGCAATTCAAAGGCAGGCTGCTGTATTTGTTACTGGTGGGTCTGATCAGCATGCAAGAGTCATGGGTATGCTTTGGGAACTCAAATGGGAGTCCCTGAATGGAAGAAGACATGCACTTCTAAGAACATGACAGTTAAGAGAACTGACATTTGTAGCTGACTGCAGAACTATCCTACTGCTGCCAACAAATATTTCGTGAAACAACATATGAGAAATTGGGACACATATGGAGAAATATACTCAGTTTTTTTCCCTCACTCCATCTGAGACTGGAACAAGAAAGGTAACTACTAGTAGTAGTACAATATACCCTCCACAAAGCTCTGTGCAGTGGTTTGCTGAGGATGCAGATATACCTCCAACGATGCAGGTCATATGGAGTTCAAGTAAACCTACTCTGTTTCTGCAGAAATGGAGTAATTATTCTTGCAAATCACCCTCTTAAATTCTTTTCTTCCAGAAAACCAAATTTAGTATCTGTATTGAGCCTACCATTGTCATTTGATTCACAATCAGATATCAGTTTTCGTTTTCTGGTTCCCACATCAATGGCGCATTTACATTTGCCTTGAAACACTGATATTCACTTGTGTGTTTTTGCAAACAAATTACATTATATTATTGCATTAGGTGAGCACTTGAAAATCGTAAGTTTTTCAAAATTTTTATGTGGTAGGATTACAAATTATCTGACTACTGCAAATACAATGGCAGGTTGACTAGTGCAAATAATTTCTATTCACTTGCACATTTCATAAATAAGAAGACTGGTCAATCAAAGGATACAATCTAAACTGTCCACTTTTACCAGTGACTGAGTGTGATTATTTTTCACCATTGTTACCAGAATTGATCAGCATCCTTTGGTTTGAAGCTGGGTGATGTGTTTCAACCAAAGCTTTTGTCAACTGTGGCAATTGTAGCTTCTGATCTCTAAACCTGCATTATCAGATGGAGAGTTGGACTCCCCTTGATAGGAAGAGGTGCACTACTGAAAGTAAGTGGCTACTTGGTTAACCAAGCACTTGTGGAGTGTACATGAGGGTCTTAATCTAGGCGGTCATTTGAGGTCCTCTGGTGAGCACTTGGCAGTTGATTTGCAGATAGTCTAATCAGACTGCTTCCAGAATAAGTATATTTTAAACTGCCAAAATTCAACCAGTGTGTTGTCGAAGTTAAGTTTCTGAATTTACTCCTCTCCAGAAATTTCTCACACTCAAATTTTTCTTGGGATTGAGAGGTGAAAAACTTGCAGCAGAAAGGTCTGAAATATTTAATGACGCATGGAACATTTATTGCAAAGGCATTGGACACCATAGGAGGGAGTGTTCATTGATGTTCACAAAAGTATTAAACCATTTAGGATGGAAAGGTGTAGCTGAAGTTACCTTGACATGAGTAGCAGGCCTAGGTGAAAAGTAATTTATCAGGTGATTTTACTGGACAGCTGATTCCACCACAGTAGTTTTAGAAACATTCAAGGAGGACTACACTCAGTAGCATAGAAAATTCACTTCTTTCATTAGCTGGAGGCAACTTTTGCTGTTTACGATTAGACTGGGGCATCGATGGACTGACTGTAGTGGTTAGCAACAACACAGCTTGTGAAGTGTTTTGAACATTTTCCAGAAACTGTCTTGAGCAACTAGTTCAACAGCCAAAATACAATGGAAATATTTTAGACCTTTTCAACTTAAGATCAAACTGTTGAAGATATTTTCATTCACTATTGGATTACGATCCTATATTCAGGGGTCTCATTGATGATGAAAGTGTGTGCTGAATAGAAGCATGCAATAAGGGTAACGCATGGTTTTCACTCCAGAAACTTTTCCAAAAGCTCTTGAAATTGAATGGGTGTGGTGTTGACAGCTTCCAACTTATTTACTTCCTTATGAGATTTGTCGGTAATGATCAATGACAGAAATAGCTGTGTGGTGGCTGCACCACAGAAACGCGTGAAGGGTGTGATAGCAGCACAGCTGACAAGTCACTGGTGCCAAGCATTCATGTGGCCCACACACACACACACACACACACACAGACACACACACACACACACACACACACACACACACACACACACACACAGCTTTTCCATTATGTCAAAGTCTGGCAACAGTGTGTAACTTGCAGGTCGACAAGGCACAGAACAGACAGGCAGTGCGAGCTGGTCAACGTGACGTGACACACGTTTCTGACATTTCTCGTCACAAACCATGTGGGTCAAATTAATGAGTCTCCCCACAAATGCATACGTGAAGACTTGTGAATTCATTAATTTCATAGTGTGCATCCATTCATTTTGTGGTGCTTTTTCTACCTTCTGCGAAGGTCACGACACTCCGTGGGATGTGCTGAAAAGTGAACTTCCAGAGATGCAGCCTTTTACTCTCTCAGTTCACACAGTCAACCCATGGCTTGCCACTGGAGTGTAAAACCT
The DNA here is from genome assembly GCF_021461395.2 of Schistocerca americana. Lineage (NCBI taxonomy): Eukaryota > Metazoa > Arthropoda > Insecta > Orthoptera > Acrididae > Schistocerca > Schistocerca americana. The sequence goes on along the minus strand of NC_060124.1, from coordinate 593,713,315 downwards.
TCTGAAACACCGATACGACCTAACTGCAAGTACAACATGGTTATATGAATGGACATTAATGGCAGATGTTTGTACCAAATTGCGAGATATGGAAAAATGTGTCATTGACAAAAATGACTCTCATAATTTCCAGTCACCAAGTCTGTACCATGAGCATCATGTATGGGCATGCCAGTAAAGCCTGTTCACTGCATGCTTATGTGTAGGCACTGCTAACTACATACCCCATCACTGGTGACTCTGATGTGATATGAGACTAAATGTGATGATAAAAGATCATCGGTTCAAAATGGTCAAATGGATTTGAGCACTATGGGACTTAACAGCTCATGTCATCAGTCCCCTAGAACTTATAACTACTTAAACCTAACTAACCTAAGGACATCACACACATCCATGCCTGAGGCAGGATTTGAACTTGCGACCGTAGCGGTCACGCGGTTCCAGCCTGTAGTGCCTAGAACCATTTGACCACTCCGGCTGGCTGATCATCAGTATGACTTGACTAAGATAAGCCCTGCTCGCAAACAACCACAGGCTGTAGAGGGAGCTACAATCATGCCCTACACAAACCGGCATTGTGCAGCCGCAGACAGCCAAGGAAAATTTTGGAGCACAAAACTCCAGCACACTGATGCCTCCCACAATTGCAGGAGCACCCTCAAGCACTGAATGGGTGTTGGGCAGTCTACATCCTTTTTGGCACTGCAACCATCTAATATGGCTTGGCCAAACAGAGGCTGTCTTCATGAGCATCTGCGTAACCTGTGACCCTGCAAAATTTGACCTTGTAATTAACCAACTGTACCAAAAATGCATGGCTTAAGTGCAGGATATAACACTGACCTACCAATGTATTCATCATATAAACAACTGCAGGAAGAGCTGATCCAGCGGATCTCATCATGGAGAAAGCAGTGGGTGCACTTAGTGCTAGGACAAGAGAAATGCTCCAGCTCTGCCTGCCTCTGGCGAGCCCAGTACACACAGTCTCAACTTATCACCAAACTCTATCAGCTGCTGGACCACTCCCACATGCAGCCACAGTATATGCTGCCAATCTTCTGCAGGTGCAGTTTCTCCTGTGATTGGTGCATATGCAGCAGCTTCCACTCACCCCGCAGCTGCTGTGGATGCCACCACTGCAGCTCCACTCACCTTTCCAATGGGCAATGATTGCTTGTCTTTCATCGAGAGCCCACAAGCTCAATTCAGAATAAAAGGGGAATCTAAGAATTTAAATGGAAAAAAAAAAAATGACGAATCATCAGATTCAGATAGCTCTCCAACAAAGAGGAGATGATGTGATGATACAGTGCCAGCCCATCATCAGGTGTCTGGCAGCTGCTCAACCTGTGCAGAGAAATCAATTGGAGCAGATTCCCACTGGCCGGCTACGGAGTTTCTCTCCCTGAGGGGGGATCTGGGTGGCGGCCGCACCACAGAGACACTTAAAGAGCATAACTGCAGCACAGCTGACAAGCACAGAGTACCAGCAATCACACTGTCCTAGTGCGAAACTTTCTCATTACGCCAAATTTTGGCAATAGTGCATTGTGCTGCGGCTCTCACAGGATGAAGCATGCGGGCAGTGTGAGCTGGTCAACATGACACAAAATGTCTCTGATCTTCCTCAGTGCCAACCACATGGGTTAACATGGCTCCCCACAAAAACATATGCAGTCTTGCACATTTGTGCAATACATGGCATGCATCCATTCATTTAGTGATGCTTTTTCCCACCCATGAAAATCACAAGCCCCCATCGGCTGCACTAAAAACTCTACTTTCAGAGACGCAGCCTTTGCGGTCCATGCAGTCATGCCACGGCTCACCACTGGAGCGTATAGCCTCTGCTAGCATTGATTGAGCCATACTGTCAGTGCAATGCACCTGTACAGACAGATATTAATGACAAATGTTATCTGTAACATCTTGCAAAGTATGGCAAAATGAATGGGTATCACTAATGAAAATGACTCTTCATTTCCCCTCATGAAGTCTGTCCCCTGAGCATAGTAAGTGGGTGCAGCCATGAAGCCAAATCATTCCATGTTTATGACTAAGTGATTATAACTTTGTCCTCACTTCAGTTGCACTAGAAGCAGTAATCACCAGCTGTCAATCCATTGGCCTAAGTGTGGCACAGAAAAAAGTGACGTATTTTCATAAAAATGTATCACCTAGATATTGATGCAAAGAATTTAATAGGTAATAAAACTCAATACAAACAAAATGAAATCTTATCTGCTTGACAATGAATTCTACTCTCTACAATTAGTTAAGAATACATATAGTCTTAAAGACCTCAATAGTGAGTGAGAATACTATTTCCTATAGTGTGTGTGGATGCCAACCTTCCTACCAACATATATGTGTTGGCGCTCAACTACTGAGGTCATTAGCGCCCAGTCACAATTGTTAGAGCACATAGAATCTAGTAAAACTCAAGGGGGGTGGGGAGGGGGGGGGGGGGGGGGGGGGGGGGAACACCAGAAAGTTCTTACAAAGATGCAGATAAAATAAGTGAAAGAGTTAGATGTCTTTGGACAAGCCAGTCAAAGTAATGAAATGAAGAACACGAGCAGCCACTCGAGCGTCATCAGCTAAAATATCCTGTAAAGTAGATGGCAGAGACAGGACAACACGAGATTGACTAAAACGAGGACACTGTTAATGCATGACCACAAGGGCACTGTGGGGCTGGGTCACCGGAGAGCAGGTAGCGGTGGCTAAACCGGCAATGCCCAATCCGCAACCTGGTCAGAAGGACCTCTTCTTGCCGAAATGGTCAGGAGGAGGTTGTCCAAGCAGTTGGGAATGGTTTTACTGCCCGGAGCTTGTTTCCTTGAAGTGATGACCAAGTATCCCACCACAACGACACAAGCCTCTTACAAACAACCCCACTAACGTCGGATGGCGGGACACAATGGGAGGCTGGCCGAGGCAGGAGGACTGCAGCCTTGGCTGCAGCATCAGCAGCCTCATTCCCAGGCACTCCTACATGGCTGGGAACCCACAGAAAGCTGACAGGAGAGCCACCATCAGCAAAAGAATGGAGCGACTGCTGGATCCGTTGCACCAAGGGATGGACCAGATATGGAGCTCCAAGGCTCTGAAGAGCACTGAGTGAATCAGAGCAGATAGCATACGATGAATGGCGGTGGTGGCAGGCATACTGAACGGCCTGATGGAGAGCAAAAAGCTCGGCTGTAAAGCTGGAACACTGGTCGAGGAGCCGGTATTTAAAGGTGACGGCCCCGATGACAAAGGCACAGCCGACACCATCGTCAGTTTTGGAGCCATCAGTGTAAATAAAGATGTGACTGGTAAGTCGTGCACGAAGTTCGACAAACCATGAGCAATACACTGCAGCCGAAGTACCCTCCTTCGGGAGCAAGCTGAGGTCGAGATAAATATTAACTGGAGCCTGGAGCCAAGGTGGTGTCGGGCTCTCACCCTCTCTGAAGGTGGTAGGGAGGGCAAAATCCAATTGTCGAAGCAGGCGACAAAAGCGGACTCCCGGGGGCAGCAGGGCAGACACATACAACCCATACTGGCGGTCGAGAGAATCGGCGAAGAAGGACTGATAAGAGGGGTGGTCGGGCATTGACAGCAGCTGGCAGGCATACCGACAAAGCAGTACGTCACGCCAGTAGGTCAATGGTAATTCGGCAGCTTCAGCATAAAGACTCTCGACGGGACTAGTGTAGAATGCTCCGGTCTAAAGACGTAAAACACTACGGTGGATGGAGTTGAGACGGCGTAAGAGGGATGGCCGAGCAGACGAGTAGACGAGGCTCCCATAATCCAGCTTCGATCGGACTATGGACCGATACAAGCGAAGCAGGACAGTGCAATCCGCTCCCCAAGATGAACCACTAAGAACTCTGAGGACATTAAGGGAACGTGTACAATGGGCAGCCAAATAAGAGACGTGCGGAGACCAACAAAGTTTCCTGTCCAATGTGAGCCCTAGAAACTTAGTTGTTTCCACGAATGGGAGAACAACGGGACCGAGATGTAAGGATGGCAGAAGGAATGCTTTATATCGCTAAAAGTTGATACAAACCGTCTTCTCTTCATCTGGTCTGTCACTCTCCTCTATTACAATTTCATTCAACTTCCTGGCATCCAGAACCAACCTGATACCACCATTCTTCTTCTTTATGACTGTAAGCGGGTTATTATACCTGCTGTTTGACCTTTCAATAATCCCCCATGAGACCATATTTTGAATTTGTTTTCTCACGGTTTCCTTTCTTGAAAGTGGAATTAAATAAGGCTTCTTGAAAAAATGGTTCATCATCCTTAAACTTTAATTTACACTCAAAATCTTTTACCAAACCTGGCCTGTCAGAAAATGCCTTACAGTTGCTCAGCAGAATACCCATTAATTCCTACCTTTGATTGTTTGTAATACCTTCAACATCTTCAACTCTCTTTATTCTCTCCAATCTTACTCTCTCCTCCTCTTATTCCTCAGTAACCTGCTCTGTAGTCAAAACTCTTAATGGCAAATCTGATTCAGTTTCCACACACTTGTTCATATCTTCCAAAAATGATACTTCATACCTACTTCCGTTGAACTTAAAGCTAAACTCACTACTAGCAAAAATCAACATTTACATGCCATTTCAACAAAGAATTGGTTCCATGTATTACATCAATGCTGAGATTTTGAATCACCAAGAAACTGCACTCCAACAGCTATACTGCCAATTCCACAGTTCACAGAATCTCTTGTTTCACACTCTTTGATAGCTTACCACTAGCACCAATAATTTTTCTTCCAGAAACGTGCATCCCTACTATAACTTCCGTGTTCTTGATAGATTCAAAAAATGTCTGTGAAATGCCATTCAAATCATTACCAGTGCCCAGTACACACTTAACTTGTATACCTTGTACCCTTGCTGTTATTACAGGGTGGCACACTCCCTTTTAACTTATCATGTGATCTTCTTCATACAACAAATCCTCATTAATCCTTTTCCTGGAAAAACTACCATCCAGCTTACAAAATTGATTATCAGACACAGTAAAATGACAGATAGCACCATCCTATTCCTCATTACCTCTCTCAAACTCTGACTCTTCATTAGGCCTAATATCGTCCTCCTCTACTCTTTCTTTACTTACGGCATGGGCATCATTATCAACTATAAATTGAAATACCTCACCCTCATCACTACTCGATTTGTCACTGCTATCATCATTAAAACTACTGTCAGAATTAGACCCACTACCACTTTTACTGTCTTCAAATACTTGGCTAATTGGTTGATCCTTGTTTCCCGTTTAGACCACAAAGCAGAACACCTGAATTCTTTATGTTCTCTTAAAAATTTAACATCCATTTTGACACTTTGGACATCCTGAGCAACAGCAACATGCTCTGTTTTGTCACTTGATTTTATTACAGTAACTTCCTCCTCTCTTTTTTCAGAATGAACATTTGTTACCCACACCATCATTCAACGTCTCATTAGAATTATAAATTACATTTGTCTTACTTCTATCATTTACATTACTCTTATGTGTGATCACAGCACAATTATATACAATTGGCTCTACATCACTACCTTCTCTAGTGCAATCCAAAACTGGAGCATTATCTAGTTTAAATGGTTTGATCCAGAATTAAAGCCATCTCCTCCATTTCTTTTACTTGAATTTCTCCTACCAATTCTGTGCCCTTTCTGGCTATCCTCCACCCAACCAATTCTTGAATTTCTATTGTAATTGGTCCAGTTCATCCTATTTACCTGAAATTCTCTCCTTGATTGATTATAGTCATCAAAATTCTTCCTACGATCTTCCATTGATGGCTTCACCCTCTTCACTTTATCAACATAATTCAAGAAATCACTGATATTACCCATAGGGGCAGGTGCAAGCAATTATCTAAGTTTCTGAAGTTTCTAAACCCATAATTATTAATTCACTACCTAGCTCTTTGTCCAAATATTTCAGTTTGTTTGTCCAAAGCTGACAGAAGCCTTCACAGTATCATTCCTAGAGTCAAATCTCTCTCCTCCCCCAAAATTTACTAAAAATTCTCTGCTGCTTCTCTTTCGACCAATATTCATCCAAAAACGCTTTCTCAAAGCTTTGCCATGAAGTACAACTATCAGCTATGTGAGCTGCCCATCCATAAGCATCCCATTTCAAAAAGCCCCTCACAAATTACATTTTCTCTTTACCATTTCACATTTCAGGCAAATCACTAAATTCCATAATGAAATCCAGTGGATGCCCTACCTCATAGGGTTCAAAATTATCAAATTTCTTAAAACTAACAAATGAAAGACTGTTTGGTATACTATATAATCTATGGTTTTGATTTTGTACCTCTTCCCTCTTTTTCTCCGTTTCAGCCAATTTGGAAACTATATTTTTATTTACTTTTACCAGTTTTTCCTCTACCTTTACTCCACAATTGGTTTCTACCTGTGTTTCTTAATCATTTTTACTTGGATTGATTTAGTTCTTAGGTTTAAACCAGTTTTCCACACAAAATTTCTTGGCAGCTCTGACTTCATCTTTGCATCGTTTTTCAGAAGCCTCCACCATCCTACTACCTAGTTCCCATGGAAGAGGTGTTGGCCAACTTTTTCAGGATGAACTAGGATCAGAATACCAGGTCACCAATTTTTTTTCAACCTAGCGCTGGTCTGGAGCAGGTGACAGAGGATTTAGGATCACTTTGCAAAGATTTCACTAAGGAAGACTCCGTGGTTATAGTGGGTGGGGCAGGTAATAGTATCGACAGAGATCCTGGGTACAGTATAGAGTGTGAACTGGCAAAGATTGCATCACCACTTAAGCATACTAGTGTTGAGTATGTATCTGTTCTTGGGTGCCATGACCGACCTTATTTGAACTCTTCTGTCAAGAGAGTTAATTTGGAGTTGGAACGGTTGCTTATGTCGGGTGCAGGGTCACACACTGGTGTGCTTCCTGTTCATTCTCTCAATAGGTGGGATTATATTAGGCATGGCCTTCACCTCAACAGGAATGGGAAGGGTAAACTTGCTGGGAAAATAGCAGGAAAGTTAAAGGGGGGAGGCATTGTCATGAGTGATAAAATACCACTGGTTATAGGTTTCAGAAAAATACCCTTTTTTAGGGTAAGGAGGACAGAAAGAAACCAAATTTTAAGAGAGGTTAGGACTGAGACAAACCTTCAGTTTGAGAAAGAAACCAAAAAACATAATTCTAACTTATTACATCAGCATAAACAGCCATTGGTTAAGAATTTTCAACGCTCAGCAGATATTCTAACTGTACCCAATGTTAACTCAGTCAATGTGAAATGTCAGCTATCTTTCTTGCATCAAAATATTTGAGGACTGAGAAATAAAATTAATGAATTAATTATCTGCATAGGCGAATTAGAGTCTTCAAACACAGCTGACATAATCTGCCTCTCTGAACATCATGTGACCACTGGTATAGAACTTTTAAGTGTTACAGGGTTTAGGTTAGCATCTCACTTTTGTAGATCAGATATGGAGAAAGGAGGAGCTGCCACAATTATCAGGAACTGTCATCAATTTAAGAACATAGACATTCATATATTTTGCCTAGAACAGCATATGGAAGTTGTGCAAACAGAAGCAGAATATCACAAAAAATCCTTCATAATATTAAGTGTATATCGAGCATCTGCTGGTAACTTTAATCTGTTTGTAAACCACCTTGAAGCTGTACTGGCCCATTTAACAACCAAAGACAAAGAAATAGTGGTTGCTGGTGATTTCAATGTAGATTTCCTTAAAGTCTCTACCAAAAAGAACTTATTTGGGTTAGTAACACTATCATTCAACTTAATTCCCACTGTAAAGTTTCACACTAGGGTAGCCAATTGCTCACAAACAGCCATTGATAATATCTTTATAGAAAAGTCCAATGAACAAATTTATATTACAAAACCAAGAGTCAATGGCCTCTCAGATTGTGACATGCAGTCCCTTCTGTTAAATGTTAACACTGAACAGGATATAAAATCTGTTAAATCTGAGCTCAAGAGGGTAATCAATAAGCCAAAAATTGGCTATTTTAGGACACTCCTCAGAGACATTCACTGGACTGTTGTTTAGAGTGCTCATGGCATGAATGAGAAATATAACACTTTTGCTAATAAAGTGCTTACCTTATTTGAACACTGTTTTCCTCAAAAATGTACCAAGGTTAGAGCAATGTCTACAAAGAAGCCATGGATTACTCAAGGAATAGCAGTATCTTGTAAAACAAAAAGAAAACTGTATCTGTCAATCCAAAACAATTCTGATGTTGATGCTATAGCACATTACAAGAAATACTGCAAATATTAAAGACTTTAATATGGACATGAAAGCAAATATATTACAAGGAAAAGAAAGTCATATCAGATAACAAAATGAAGACAATATGGGATATAGTGAAGGAGGAGACCAGTAGAACCAGACATGAAGAGGGACAAATAGCATTAAGAGTAAATGAAACATTGGTGACAGATGTGAATAGTGTTGCAGAACTATTTAACAAACATTTCATAACTGTTACTGAAAAGATGGAGTTTTCAGGTTCTGTAGATGCTGCTATGGAATACCTCTGACCAGACATTTCAAGTAACTTCCATAATATGAATTTGACCCTCACTATCCCAGCAGAAATAACGTCCATCATAAAATCTTTAAAATCAAAACCATCTAGCGGGTATGATGAAATATCAACAAAGCTAATTGAAGAATGTGATTCTGAGTTAAGAAAAATATTAAGCTATCTGTGTAACCAGTCGTTTAACAGTGGAATACTTCCTGGACGGTTAAAATATACTGATGTTCAGCCACTGTTTAAGAAGGGAGATAAAGAAATAGCATCAAATTTCCATCCAATTTCACTTTTGCCTGCATTCTCAAACATTTTAGAAAAAGTAATGTACAATCAGCTTTACAACCATCTTATCTCAAATATCATACTGTCAAAGTCACAGTTCGGATTTCTAAATAATTCTGATATTGAGAAGGCTATCTACACTTATGGTGAAAATGTGCTGAACTCATTAGACAAAAAATTGCAGACAACTGGTATATTTTGTGAACTGCCACAGGCGTTTGACTGTGTAAATCACAATATCCTTTTAAGTAAATTAGAATATTATAGTGTAACAGGAAATGTTGCAAAATGGTTCAAATCTTATATGTCTGGCAGGAAGCAAAGTGTGATATTAGGAAAGAGACATGTATCAAGCTATCAGGCATCATCCAACTGGACACTAATTACATTAGGGGTCCCCACAAGGTTCCATTTTTGGGCCCTTACTTTTTCTTGTGTATATCAATGACCAACATTACCAGATGCCAAGTTCATTTTGTTTACCGATGATACAAACATTGCAAGAAATAGCAAATCACATGTAGTCATAGAAAGATCAGCTAATAAAATATTTGTGGACATGAATCACTGGTTCCTAGACAATTCTTTGTCACTAAACTTTGAAAAAACCACACTACATGCAGTTCAGAACTTTTAAGGCATGTCCCATGAGTATATGCCTAACATATGATGAGAAGCAGATAGAAGAAATGGACAATGTTAACTTCTTGGGATTACAGCTTGATAATAAATTCAAATGGGAAAAGCATACCACAGAACTGCTGAAGCATCTTACTAAATCTCTATTTGCAATGTGAATTGTGTCAGACATTTGGGATATAAAAGTGAAAAAGCTGGCATACTATGCTTACTTTCATTCCATAATGTCATATGGAATTATTTTTTGGGGTAATTCATCAAGCCAAGCTAAAGTTTTCCGGGCACAAAAACGTGCAGTCGGAGTTATTTGTGGTGTGAACTCAAGAACATCCTGCAGAAGTGTGTTTAGGGAACTAGGGATACTAACTACTGCTTCCCAATATATTGATTCTGTAATGAAATTTGTCATTAAAATGTATCACTTTTTCACACCAGCAGATCAATTCATGGAATCAATACTGGAAATAAGAATAATTTTCACAAGGATTTAAAGTCACTTAGTCTTGTGCAAAAAGGTGTGCATTATTCAGGAACACACATTTTCAATAACTTGCCAGCAGCCATCAAAAGCTTAACAACCAATGAAATTCAGTTTAAGAGAAGCCTAAAGAATTTATCTGTGTCCAACTCCTTCTATTCCATTGATGAATTTCTCAGTAGACCCAATTGATTTGTATGTTCATTGTAAGTGTGTGTGTGTGTGTGTGTGTGTGTGTGTGTGTAACTATAATCTAACTTCTCCATTTAAGTGCAGTAATGTGTTCATTGTAAATATTTTAGTACTTGTATTACACATTTATCACCTAATAAATAAATTAAAAAAACCTTTTTTTATTTTAAATTCAGTGCATTAGTATTTGTAAAATGATTCTTTCATATAATGTTCATTTAAGAATGATGATCATCCCACTTGGGACCTGTGGAATGGACATTAGCTTATTTGTTTGAGTTGTAAATATTTGTCATGTATTGTTATTTTTCTGACATGTTCTACATCCTGGAGTACCTCCTCACTATGGATCAATTGGAATGAAAGTAAATGTAATTTAATCCAATCTATAGTCATCACAAAGTTAGTTTCTCTCTTCTATACATTTACCACTCATCAATGTTAATTTCTCATTAGTGTTACATACACAATCTTTAACTGCCACCTCAAACTTCTTATTTAATTCTGGAAGATTAGAGTTGACTATCTTAATTTTTTAAATTTCTTTCTTTAGTTTATCCTTTAAACTACTCATGTCTTCTTTCATACACATACCACTCAAACTACTCATAACTCACAATAACATCACTTCCAGTTTTCCATCTGCCATAAACTTTTGCCCTTGTTGATTTTTGCTACTAGGTTCCTCCTCCTTAACCTTAATTATCTCATCCACTTCAGTAGTGTTCTTGTCCATTTCGCTCACATCACCATACAATCTATATGACACTTATCATTGCATCTACAATAGGACTTTTGTCCCCATCATTCAAAGTTACATTCATATCTGATTTATAATCACCACCATCTACAGTATCAGTCTCCTGTTGCCCCTTGTCCCCCATTACACTGTCTTCTTCATTAAGGACACTCATTATTTATCACTTAATACAAAACAGATTTTGCTATGAAATTACCTTACTTTTAATCACTTGTGTGCTGTTGTTGCTGTCGTCATCTCGACTTGTCGTCCAAATGGCTATTGCAAGTTTTAATTCTCTCAGAAAGGCATCTTTTTTATTCCGGTCAGCTATGTCCACCTGTGAGGTGATTGGCTGCTCTTGTGCTCAGTGGCTGCTTCCACAGAACCTGCTTGCCCATTGGCTGTTGCACCATTGCATTGTAAACTGCAATTAAGTTCACTGTTCAAAATTTGGGAGTCCTCCTTTACAGTGGTTATGTACAAGTGTCATCGTACCCAATAGGTGCACATTTGCGTTTCACAGTTGTTTCCTTTCTCTTTTCACACCCCCCCCCCCCCCCCCCTCCCTCCCCGCATCAATAATACACAGTTATGTATGGCCAGTGCACTATTGTTTAAACTTTCGATAAGCCTCATTAATAGATTTGAGGCAAACATCTACATACTGCTACAATAGTTTAGTGTTGAATATCTATGAGCAGTAAGTATGTAATTCACAGTTCTTCCAGAATAATCAGGTACATTAGGAATAGACACTGTCATTGTTTTAACACATGGGTTAATTGTGTTACACTTATTTCACAGTGAAGTTGATACATTGTTGTTGATGTAAGCGACGCTGGTTTCTCATCTGAAACTCTTCCGTGGACTGACTGTCTTGGGACCTAAAATTGGGCCCTTCTATATCCTCACAATAATAGGTGCTGAAACTACATATTGTTAAAAGTTAAATTTACAGAAATTAAATTTTAAACTGAATACATTTAAAAATTGTTTCTTTTTAACAGTTTCTTCTACTACGAGGGTTAAGCCAAATTATTTCTTTAGATCATGAAATTGAGAAATATTGTTAAACAAGCAATACTTTTGCCAAAACTGTTAATTACTTTGGAATTAATTAAAGGCTGACTTTACTACCATGTTTTCGAATAGGCCTAAATAAATACTTAATGAATTTCATCTTCCAAATGTTTATAATTATTATAGAATTTATATTTGTTTATACATCAACAACAGGATTTAAGTTACAAAATAATTACTGATTTTGCCCTACAATGAAAGATAGCAACTAGTAACAGTCAAAGTAAATTAACACACCAATTACATACATAAAACAAAGCACAAAATTAGATCTGGTGCTAAATTCCTTAAAACTGAGGGCCAACCATTTTCTTATATGAAAACACAGATTATACTCCAATATGTAATTAGTCAAAAGTGGAAAAATAAATTTTAAGGAAGCACACGGCAAAACAAGTGGGGAAGAAAAATTATCCTGGTTTGATTTGTCACAATGGATGAACTGAATCAATTGGTTCAGTGGTTACATTTGGTGGTATGTTTGTAGTGCTTAAGGATACATTCACTTGCTGATACCTGCTCTTAATTGGGATCCTTGTTCATATAACAACCTCTGGGAAAATCAATTTACAGAGAGGGAAGTTCAGAAATGTTGAATAATCAGCAAAATAAGCACGTATTAGTAGGTTCTGTAGTAAGCATATGGTCACACTAGTAGCTTCTTGTCAGCTGATCAGGACTGGACCTGATTGACAAAACTAGATGTGAAATGGGCTCATCCAACTGTTGATATTCGCGTAAAATTGTAAGCTGCAAAGCTTTCAGGCTACAAAAAAACAGTGGAAAGGACAAGGAGACTGATATAACTGAGAAAACTACTACGTGGGGCAAGACACGGATGTCAAATCCATGAGGTACCAACACACTGATTACATATGTTGCACAACACCAGATCTACCCTGCACAGCTAACTGCTATGAGAAACTAAGTCCACTCCACCTCCTCCCCAAAACCAGAATAATGCAGGTCCAGCAACTGAGAAGAGCTGTTGTCTCAATCCCTCACACAGTCTTTTGCACTTCTGATATAGGGTCTCAACACAACACCCGCCCTTATGACCTTGGCTCTTTCCATCCCAACTTCTGTTCCTCATTTCTACTCACATTACACCCCTCCCCCACCTGCCCCCCACCCCTCTGACACAAGCAAAAAAGTTCAGTATCGTAGTTGAGAAATCACTTCCACTTGCACACTGATATGCAAGGACTCAAAGATGGAATGAAAATCTATAGATTTAATGATTTGTTTTCCATGTGGAGAGAGCAATTAGTTTTTCTTTGAGTTATTTTGGATTTGTACATGGAGTTGTTGACTTTGTTAGAGTAATTTGAAATTTTGTTTCCTGTCTGTCTGGATGTTTCAGCGTAATGTCAAGCACCAACACGAAGATCAAGAACGGAAGGGCAGGGAGGGCTGTGAGACGACATCAGCCAATATTAGGCTGACAAACCCCTCTCTAGGATGACACCAAGACAGGAGCGGCATCTAGGCCAAGAGAATATAAGTGCCACTCCAACTGGCCAAGGCCCGAGTTGAAGTCAAGCTGACCTATGAACGGTACAGCAGTGACTCAGATACAGTACTGGTTCACTAGTATTATGAATTGTATATATTGAAGATGAAGAGCTTGTTTGTATTTGTTACCCCCCCCCCCCCCCCCCCTGCTATATCTCACAAAGTATTCTAATCTTTTCCTTTTGTAATGAACACCATTAGTAAGATTTTCTCAAATTGTTGTCTAGCAATCCAAGTAAGCAGCTTTCCTAGGGCACCCTATATATTAAACGAGTGGGCAGAACACAACACAGGGGAACTATACTAAGGCACCAGGACACCAGAAATGATTTTCCTCAAATAATTAATCTGGTGGTGATCGTGCAGCAGCAGCTGTAGCAGTAGCTTTATTATCGATATGCCATTACAAAATGGTTTGTTTCAGCACTGGATTCCACCCACACTCCTCTCCATCCCCCTTTTTCACGTGCAGATATCCTTCCCCTGGGAACTTCTAACTTCTTTTTCTAAGACTTAATGCACCCCTGCAGAAATTTGTTACTTGTGGTAGTGCTCCCAGTTTCTTTCATTAAACAATCTATCTTCACCCTTTCCCAAATATGGAGCTGCTTGAGTGGGATAGTTTAAATATTAAAGAACTTATTGCATGTAAGAGACGGTTGATTAAACATTAGTGCCAGACAGAAAATGTCTCCAACCTATCATGCTGTAGAGAAGGTACCTCTCTCTCTCTCTCTCTCTCTCTCTCTCTCTCTCTCTCTCACACACACACACACACACACACACACACACACACAAAAAATGCCTACTGCGAAATATTCTCCAAGCATCAGTGATTGTATGCAATTTGTGTTGTGATTACTACTTCTACTATGCATTGGATTCCTAGAGAGACAATTAAAAGCACCTTTAAGTATGACATTGCTTATCAGAACAACAGTGCCTATAAAATCCAGGATGTATCTTTTCCTCAAAAATGTGGATATTGCAGCCCAAAGAAATCTAAGAAATGTTTATTACATGAGGATATGCTTGTAACATTACTTCCTTGAGGATTACATTCTGAACTAGAAAACCAAGGTCTTCTGTCTACTTCTGAGCAAGACATGGAAAATGAATACTGTTCTTTCACAGAAAATATATCCGTATAAGGCAACATACAGAATGCTGTAAGAGATGTAGCAATGCAGTAGGGAGATGGACTAAATTTGTTGTGTTAATACGACAAACGAACACTTTCCTCAACACTCTCTTGTTATTATCTACAAGCACTTCATGAACAATAAGTATGTTGTTATGCACACAGTGGTAGTACAAGAATCCAGGTGAACATCCTTTAGATTTAAGTTTGCTTATAGGTTCTCACAGGAAGGGATCATCACAATGATATGTGAACTCTGAAAAAAGAAAATCTTGAATGACTCCATATTCAATACACATGACAACTGCACTAATGGTTATTAAAAATATTTCCAAGATCGCAAATTTTGTTATTTTGCATTTTCAAACAAATGTCACAAACAAATGATAAGTGAATCACCTAAATTTGAATCACACATCAAACAGCTTCATAAAATGGTCTCTCCTTGTTACAAGCATGGCCAAAAGCAATTCCAGAAATTTTATTTAAATATTTTCCTGGTTCTTAAACTGACATCACAGGCACTTCCCGTATGTCTTATTTATCTCTGGAATATCCCAAAATATGTCTCATTAAGTCAACAAGAACAACTTCCTTCAGCACATGCTTCACAGCATTGTAATTATGTACATCATCCATTCTACACCTACAGCAATGATACCCTCAGTTATATGGACCATGTCAGAAGAAATGCATTGTTTGCACTCAACACAGATAAAAAGAAAATAGAGACTAACCAAGTTATTTGAGAATTTTTTGGTTCCGGAGTAGTTGGGTGATACCTTTAGCCCCAACTGAACAGACCCTTGAGTGATGGCCTAAGAAAAACAACTGTAGGTAATTCCAGGATTTAGATAATGTCTGTTTTATGTTCTGTAGTATATTTCGTTTTTAATAACATTAAAAGGTGTTCATGATTTTATAGTGAGTTTTCAGTTTTGTTTTTTATTTTACATGTCTAGTTCTGTAGGACCGAATTGACAAGCAGAATTCCATGCTCATGGAACATGTCAGCACATGAAATTACAACATAAAAGCAATAAATCAAATGTTGGATCCTAAAAAGACATCAAGCTGTAAGTTCATGTAAACATAATCAACAACATGACACAGGAATGAGCTTTTCTTTTCAAGGAACTCCTTGGCAGAATAGAAAAAGTGACCCATGAGTGCACTCTTGAGTATAGATTTGAAAGTGTGTGCATTACTTAAGATTTTCGAATTATGGTGGCAGCTTACTGAAAATAGATGCAGCAGAACGCTGCATGCCTTTCTGCTTCCTAATATTAAGTGTGTGGGAGTGACAAGTCGATAGTAGACAAGACACTGAGAGATTCTCTTTACGAGCGGGGTTCTTTGGAGGACACGAGGAGTGTTCGTTTTCCCGCGTTAACTTATGTATCAAGTGTGTTTTGTGCGGTACAATAAAGGTGGTCGTTCACAGTATAAATTCCACACAAGTGTTTTCCTTTATGTAGTGAAATTGCCCCTACATAAGTGGTGATCCCGTAACTAAGCAGTGTGACAGTAGGCAAGTTTCTTGAGATATTTTCCGCGACATCTCGTATCGACATGTCGTCTGCACAGAAGCTCTTCCGCGACAGACGTGCGTCACATCCATGGTGCCGAAAACGGCAGACGATTTATCACGTATTAATGGGATAAGTCCAATGTTGGATTATTCCGAATTGGCAAGGGCTCAAGCTTCAGATGCGCAGCTGCAATCCTTGTTGGCGGATCCGTCCACTGGCCTACATTTACAACTTGTGGACATCCCCGGCAGCACATGTAAGGTATGGTGCGACACCTCCACGGTTAGACCACGCCTATACATCACCCCCCAGTTCCGATGAAAGGTATTCGACAGCGTTCACAACCTGGCACATCCGGGAACCAATGCCTCAGTGAAATTAGTGACGGACCGTTTTGTGTGGCCTTCAATCAAGAAAGATACACGGGAGTGGGCCCGCAGCTGCTATCAGTGTCAACGTAGCAAAGTGGGACGCCATGTTCACGCTCCAGTAGGACAATTCCCAAACCCAACGGCACGTTTTGGGCATGTACACATTGACTTGGTTGGAACTCTCCCCCCTTCAGAAGGTTACAGGTACTTGTTTACGGCAGTGGATCATTGCACGTGGTGGGCAGATGCTACACAAATCAGGGACATTTTTGCAGAGACTACTGCACGCGCATTCTTGGAAACTTGGATGGCTCGTTTTGGGTGCCCATTTTTTGTTACCACCGACCAAGGACGCCAGTTCGAGTCAACGCTGTTCCAACAACTGTCAAAACTCTGCGGCTTCCAACGAAACCATACTACTAGCTACCACCTGGCCAGCAACGGTTTGGTGGAAAGGTGCCACCAGAGCTTAAAGGCTGCCCTGATGTGCCACAAGGACTCATGGACTCAAGCGTTGCCATTGGTTTTGTTGGGGTTACGGACTGCATTAAAAACAGACATCAATTGTTCCTCGGCAGAGTTGGTATACGGAGAACCACTCCGAGTTCCAGCAGAATTCCTTGCACCAGTTCCTCTCCCTTGCAACAAATGAGGAAGCAGGCAGAGACACTACGTGCAGCCCCGACGTCTCAGCACGGCACGCATCCAGTGTTCATACACAAGTCCCTCGATACTTGTTCCCACATCATGCTCAGCACAGACCTGGTATGTCATTCGTTACAGCCACTGTACACTGGACCATACCAAGTGCTAGGACAGGACACAAACACAATGGATATCCTCCTCCAGGGAAAGTCGACCAAAGTTTCCATTGAGCGAGTAAAACCCGCTTGGACAATGCCAGCACCGATGACAGTCTCACAGACGACTTCAGACACAACTTGCAACGAACCCACACCTTCCGCAGAACCAGACAGCTGTGTCCCACATGAGCCCCACACCAGGGGGCCTAATGCAGCAACAGAATCAGCAAGCAGCACCCACACCTGCACTATCCGCACTCGGGCAGGCCGAGAGGTGAAGTTTAAGTACCCCACCATACTGGGTGCTCCGCACTTCAGGTGGGGGGCTGTGTGGGAGTGACAAGTCAATAGTCAACAAGACACTGAGAGATTCTCTTTACGAGCGGGGTTCTTTGGAGGACACGAGGAGTGTTCGTTTTCCCGCGTTAACGTATGTATCAAGTGTGTTTTGTGCGGTACAATAAAGGTGGTCGTTCACAGTATAAATTCCACACAAGTGTTTTCCTTTATGTAGTGAAATTACCCCTACAAGTGAAAGTTGCTAATCCTTTGGAATACTATTAACAAGAAATGACAGTAAAGAATATATGTAACTTACCACATATGCCCAAAACCACCAATTTCTGAGCCAAAAATACACTTCGAGAATGGGAAGAGTTATTCCAAAATATATCATGCATCATAAGTGAATGGGTACAAGCAATGTAGACTACTTTTTGTGCCCAACTACTACTTGCTTCAGATACTGTTCTAATAGTAAACATGGCAGGATTAGGTCTGAACGAGATGCTGAAAAGGGGTTTTCCATGACAGTTTACTATCTGGACATCTAGAAATTTGAACTGTTCAGTCTTACTACTCAAATGTCCATTCCGGATAATTAAAATGTTGGGTTTTGTTGAACCCAGTGTTAGAAACTAAAAACCGAGACTTACTGTGATTTAGAGTTGAGTTTGTAGAAAATGAAGTATGTCTTCAACTGCAGTATTTGAAACATTGCCAATCATTTACACAACATGTATATTAATGTATGAGGGTCACTCCAAAAAAAAGGCCCACTACTTTTGTAAAAATACAGTTTTCATTCTGCATCTGTGAAAGTTATACAGTGTGTAGATACATCCTTCCCACTTGTTTTCACAATGAGTTCAACCTGTTCCCGTGAGTGGAGCCCTCACACCATGTCTTCAAGATAGCTGCTACCCTTGACGTTTGTCAGAAGCAATGGGCTCTCATAAGAATTCTGGTGCTGTGAAAACAAGACAGTGGGAAAAATCCGTAAGAGGTTGAGAAAGGTGTACGGGAATGCTGCTGTCGATCGCAGTACAGTTAGTTGGTTGGTGATGAAAGTGGGCACAGCAATATTGAGGATTGCCCTTGCAGTGGCAGGCCTCATACGACACACACTCCAGACAATGTACAGAGAGTTAACGAATTAGTGACTGCTGACACACACATCACAGTGAACGAATTGTCACGCTACATTGGGATAGGGGAAGGAAGTGTTTGCAGAATATTGAAAGTGTTGGCGTTAAAAAAAGGTTTGTGCCATGTGGGTTCCCAGGATGTCAACAGTGGCTCACAAAGAAACAAGAAAAATGGTATGAAGTGAACTTTTGGAACAGTACGAGAATGGTGGAGATGAATTTCTTGGAAGAATTGTGATGGTTAGTGAAACATGGCTCCATCATTTTTTACCAGAGACAAAGAGGCAATAGGTGGAGTGGCATCATGCAAATTCACCCAAGAAAAAAAATTCAAACCCACACCTTCTGCTCGAAAAGTTATGGCTACCGTGTTTTTCAATTCTGAAGGTCTCTTGCTTGTGGACATAATGTCTAGTGGAACCACCATAAATTCTGATGTATATGTACCGACACTGAAGAAACTTCAAGCTCGACAGATTCATGTTTGACCACATCAGCAAAAGCAGGATGTTTTCCTATTGCATGACAATGCATGGTCACATGTCAGTCAAAAAACCATGAAAGCGATCACAAAACTCGGACACTGAAATACCTGCCTTACAGTCCTGACTTGGCTCCATGTGACTATTATCTCCTTGGGAAACTGAAAGACTCTCTTTGTGGAACAAGCTTTGAAGATGATGACTCCCTTGCACATGCTGCCAAACAGTGAATCCAACAGGTTGGTCCAGAATTTTAACATGTAAGTATACAGGCGCAGGTTCCAAGATGGCGTAAGGCAGTTGGGAGGGGTGGAAATTATGTGGAGAAATGAAAATATTGTTCCTGAAGGATGTATCTACACACTGTAAACTTTCAAACATGTAGTTTAACACTTTGTTTGTGGAGGACCCCAACTCTCCTTTTTTTAAGTGATATTCCATTCCCCCAAACCCCTTACTCCCTTCCCACCACATCATTTGTCCACCACTTGACTGACCTAGAATTGCCTCTGATCTCTAGTGCTACAAGGCACATCATTTATATAAATAAGGAGCAGGAGTGGCCCCAGAACTGACACTAAGAATTGTTTTGTACATCTCTTCTCCACTGGCACAACTGCCAGAACTACTGAACACCCCAGTTAATATATCCATTATATCCTTCCATGTGTCCACCTACCTGTCACAATCTCTGCTACGCTTCTCTTTATATATTCAATATTCCTGTTACTCATCTCTGATACAGCTTCCACATGCCTGATATGAGTTCTGCAAGCAGTCTCTTATATAGACTTACTCAGTTCTCTAGTAACTTGTGAAAAAGTCTGCCACTTGATTCACTGATGAATATGCTTATGCAATCATTCCACAAACTGCTACACTCAAGTATCTGTACATGTTGACCAATTCAGATCACAACTCACTGACAGTGTAATCACAGGACAGTACATTTCTGCATAATGTGAAGTGCTCAGTTTTAAATTTCTAGACATTTAAAGCAATATACAAATGTGACATGTTTAAAAAGTTGAAGAAAGGATTTAATATTTGCTCACTTCTTATACGACAATGTACAGCAATGAGGTGTGTCACTTTAGTTTTAAGTGGTGAGAGAAACTGATTCTCGAAAGAAATCACCAAACTGCTTCACAATTCATAGAAGTACAAATACAAATTCAGTTTAAATGTATAAGTTTGTTTAGATGAACAGAAAGTATTTCTGAAGCAGATTATAAGAATTTTAGTTGTGAAACTTCCTGGCAGATTAAAACTGTGTGCCGGACCGAGACTCGAACTCAGGACCTTTGCCTTTCGTGGGCAAGTGCTCTACCAACTGAGCTACCCTAGCACGACTCACGCCCCGTCCTCACAGCCTTACTTCAGCCAGTACCTCGCCTCCTACCTTCCAAACTTTACAGAAGCTCTCCTGCAAACCTTGCAGAACTAGCACTCCTGAAAGAAAGGATATTGCGGAGACATGGCTTAGCCACAGCCTGGCTGAATTAAGACTGTGAGGACAGGGCGCGAGTTGTGCTAGGGTAGCTCAGTTGGTAGAGCACTTGCCCACAAAAGGGAAAGGTCCCGAGTTCGAGTCTCGGTCCGGCACACAGTTTTAATCTGCCTGGAAGTTTCATATCAGCGCACACTCCGCTGCAGAGTGAAAATCCCATTCTGAATAATTTTAGTTCATCATAAGAGAATATTTGTACTCAAGGTTGTTCATATTCTAATGAATGACAGCAAACTGATACAGAAAATGGCTGTGTACTTCCATATAATTATCACAGTGCACCAAGCAAATCAGAAGGGTGACAAAGATTTTTTAAATTGTGCATGCATAGCGTCTGAGTTTTTAACAACTGTGAGTAGTATCACTAATATCATAAATCTTGACTTCTTGACAGTATGTTACACAATGTTTGCACTATTAAAACTTACCAACATTTCATTGAAGATGGAAAGTGTGTGGGAAAAGCAATAAGACTGACAACACTGCAAGTGATCTAGCAATGCTGTGTTGTTGTTCTTGTGTGGATTGGTGTAATCATACCTTCCAGATGTTCAGTCCAAGTTACAGATCTGTATAGCTGTCACATTATCTTTGAGAGTGCTATCAGAAAAGTTGGGTTTTTGTTGTGTCTTATGAATATGGAACAGCACAGTTTAATGTGTGGAATGCAGAAATGTGACATTTGAAAAGTTGAAACAGGCCTAAGGGGAACATTTCTTATCAAGAGCACCCCTTTTTCACTGGCACAAATCATTTCTGGAAAGCTGAGAACAACTTGAAGATAAACTTCACTCAGTGAGACTTCAGCTTCAAAGACTGACAAAAAGTCTAATGTTTGTACACTCGTGAGAAATCAAATTGAAGTTTAACAATAAGGATGATGGGCAACTTGTTGAACACTTTCACCATACATCAAATTTTGACTGAAGTTTTGTACATGCAAAAGGTTTGCACCAAAATGGTGCTAAAAACTCCAATTCAGCAGAAGAAACATGTGCACTGATTTTTAGAGGACTACCAATGACCACAAATGATACAGTTATGTGATTACAGGTGATGAATTCTAGACTTTGGAGTATGATCCTGAGACAAAGCAGCAAAGTGATGAGTGGCACAGAGATTTCCACAACCTTTCTGTTGTGACTCACCGATCTTTCAAAGTGCCACCACGCAGTTACGCGCGTCCTCCACATGTGGTGCTGTCTGCCAGCCATAAAGCACCAGCGCCACCTAAGTGGCCAGCCAGCCAGCAGCCGCTAGACTCGGACACTGTTCTGATTTGACTGTTAAAGTGTACACACATCTTACTTTGTTTACTTGATCTGTGACTTACATATATTGTGTCGTCATTGAAATATATTTGTTCAATATGAAGTTATAACAATTGGCAATGAGGTAGTGAATTTTTCTTTTTCATAGTTGACCCACAGGTTTCCATGGCTAATTAAGTCAACTATTGCAAAGTCTCATCGAACAGCAAACACTTCTCACAAATGTGATTCGTAATTTTGTCGCAGCATCCATTGCGGGGTGTCTCTCGTCATGGTCTCTCCCTCCTTTTGCTCCTTACGACGAGATGGTGGAAGACTGGTCTGATTACAAAAAACGTCTTCGACAGCACTTCTTGGCATTTCATGTCTTGGACAACCAAACATGTAAGTCTCTTTTCCTTTCATGAATTTCACCTCAAATGTATCGGTTGTTGTCGCAATTGGCTCCTTTGAAAGATCTTGCGTCTTTGTCCTTTGCTGAGATGTGCTCACTTCCGTCCGTATATTTTCAAAAGCATATGCATATGGTAGCCTATCATGTGGCCATTTATCATCGTCAAAAACGACTGAATCAGTCCTATTGCGCTTGGGCTGCTGAACTTCAAGGCCTTAGTCGAAAGTGTCGATTTGTTACTGACGTTCACAAAGAATCCTACGCCGATTGCATGGTACAGGATGCTATTATCTGGTCAGCGCCCGACAAAGAAGTTAGGCAACGTGCCCTTCAGTTCGCAAATCAGACTCTAGATGAAGTCCTATCCATTGCTCGGTGTGTCCCCACCAACCGACGTTTCCGCAGTATGCTCCCAAGCGCAGCCTTCACCTAGCCGTGAACAAACCTCTAAGAAACTGCAGCAAACCCCACGGCAACTTCCTTCATGTCTGCGGTGTTTTATGACACATTCACGAGAGGATTGTCCACAACGTTGGGCTGTGTGTCACAAATGCACAAAGAAGGGTCACGTGTCATCCGTTTGCAAATCTGACCGCAAACATGATGTTCATGAACATGATGCTCATTCTGCTTCTTTGTTGTCTGTCAATAGTACTTCTTCCCTTTCAGGGAAGTTATTCCTCACTGTCCAAATACTGGGTCAGGATGTTCGCATGCAGGTGGATATTGGTTCTGCTGCCGTTATCATCAATTCTCAGACGTATCTTCAGTTGGGTTCTCCAATGCTGTCACCTGTCACTAGCCAATTACAGACTTACAATAAACAGAAGATTTCTCTCTCGGGACAACTTGATGCTGAGGTATCTTACAAATCTGTCGTTTGCATTGTTCCCATATTTGTGGCCGACCATAGTAATGCAGAGAATCTTTTTGGTTTCAATGCCTTTCATGTTTTTGGGATCTCCATAGATGACTGTCAATATTGTCTCTGATGCTATTCCTTATGCTCAATTGGATTCCTTGTCAACAACATTTATGTCCCTTTTTTGTCCTGGGTTAGGCTGTGCAAACGACTTTGAAGCTCTTATCACACTCAAATCCACTGCTCAGCCTAAGTTTTTTCGGGCTCGGCCCATTTCTGTGACCCTTCGTGATCGGGTCAAACGGGAGCTGGATCGTCTCACTGCTACAGGGGTCTTGCTTCCTGTCACTTCCAGTAAGTGGTCCTCTCCTGTCATTGTTATTGCTCAGCCCAATGGTGATATTCATCTCTGTGGCGATTTCAAAGCCACTGTAAATACTAAATGCCTCATCGACACTTACCCTAAGCCTCGACCTGAAGAACTGTTGACTAAACTTGCTGGAGGCCAGTATTTTTCTAAACTTGACCTGTCAGGAGCCTATCATCAACTTCCTCACAATGCTGCTTCCCAGCAGTTTCTGGTCCTTAACACGCCTTTTGGCCTCTATCAATACCAATGATTGCCATTTGGGGTTGCCAGCACCTCTGCTCTCTTTCAGCGATTTTTGGAACAATTATTGCTCACTGTCCCTGGGTGTATAAATTACATGGACTACATTGTTGTCAATGTCTCCACCACTGAAGAACATCTTCAGAATCTCTGCACACTTTTTGTGGTGTCACCACCAGACACCACACTTGCTAGGTGGTGGCTTTAAATCGGCCGCGGTCCGTTAGTATACCTCGGACTGGCATGTTGCCACTATCAGTGATTGCAGATCAGGCGCCGCCACACAGCAGGTCTAGTCTAGAGAGACTCCCTAGCACACGCCGCAGTTGTACAGCTGACTTTGCTAGCATTTTCAGAGATGACATTTTAGCATAGCCTTCAGCTACATCATTCGCTACGACCTAACAAGGCGCCATCTTCTGTTACTATGTCTTCTGAATAGATAATATTGTGACTCATGTACTGTCAAGAGCGACATTCATCATTAATGGATTAAGTTAAGTATGCAACTAATTACGTCCACTTCCTGAATTCTAATTCCTTGTCATGTTCCAGACCTCATGTCAGTATAGTTCTTCCCTCCTCATGCCAGCCAAC
This sequence comes from Schistocerca americana, assembly GCF_021461395.2. Classification (NCBI taxonomy): domain Eukaryota; kingdom Metazoa; phylum Arthropoda; class Insecta; order Orthoptera; family Acrididae; genus Schistocerca; species Schistocerca americana. The sequence goes on along the minus strand of NC_060124.1, from coordinate 593,688,786 downwards.
ACGACACTTTTTCATGTCTTAGAGACTGCTGGTCTTAAGTGTAATCTTCAGAAATCAAAATTTTTTCTGGCCTTTATCACGTACTTGGGGTTTCAACTCTCTCAGTATGGTATTTGTCCACTTCATAAAACTGTCGCTGCAGTCGATGCCCTTCCCCCCCTACATCTGTTAAGGAACTGCAGGCCTTCTTGGGGAAAATAGCATACTATCACAGGTTTTTACCATCTACTGCTTCGGTGGCTCAGCCATTGCATCGCCTGTTGCATAAAATCGTGCCTTTTCAGTGGTCAGTGTCATGCGATGTGGCTTTCCAGAAATTGGAGACTATGCTGAAACAGGTCCCATACCTGGCTACTTATCAACCTGGCCAACATCTTGTTCTTGCCACGGACACCTCTCAATACGGGGTTGGTGCAGTCCTTGCCCACCATTTTTCTGACCATTTTTCTGACAGTTCTGAACAACCCATTATTATGCCTCCAAAACGCTCACAGACGGCCAACGAAAGTATTCTCAAATTGGAAAAGAATCTTTGCCCATTATTTATGCTCTTCATAAGTTTGGTATTTTTCTCAATGGATCCAAATTTCATCTTGTTATGGACCACAAACCACTTGTTTCCTTGTTTCATCCATCAACGTCGCTTCCTGAAAAGGCTGCACACCGCCTCCAGCGTTGGGCTCTCTACTTGCCTCGTTTCAATTATGAGATTCATTTCCGGCTGACGGCTCAACATGCGAATGCTGATGCACTGTCTCGCCTTCCCATGGGTCCTGATCTGGCATTCGATAGGGATGAACTCTTGTGTTTCCACCTGGATGTTGCAGAGCAGCAGGTTGTGGACGGGTTCCCCATCACTGGGGATCGGCTGGCGGCTGCTACGGGTTCTGACCCTACCCTCTCCCAGGTTTTACGCTGTATTCAGAAGGGTTGGCCAGATCATCTGTCCGCTAAGACTTCTGATCCATTGTGGAACTACTACGCATTGCGTTACTGCTTCACACCTAGGGATGGTGTTATCCTCCTTTCCACCAAAAATGCTTCACTGCGTGTTGTGGTACCTGCATTTTTGCGTGCTTCTTTTTTTTTTTTTTTTTTGTGGTTTTAGGGCGCACAACTTCAATGGTCATTAGCGCCCTTACTACGTTAAGAATGCACCGCGAGGCACAAGTTTAAAACAACAACTAAAAGGGAAAACATGATAAAAGACAGACTGATAGGCAGAGGATTAAAAAACAGCATCATCAAATGTCCTTAGAGAGGTGTGTCAAATTGATAAAACGAAGGACACGAGCAGCTGCTCGTGGGTCATCTGCTAAAATGGCATCTAAAGTACATGGCAGGTTAAGATCGAGACGCAGTGTGTTGAAATCCGGGCAGGACATTAAAATGTGGCGGACCGTCAGCAATTGCCCACATGGGCAGAACGGCACCGGCGCAGCCGTCAGCAGATGTCGATGGCTGAACCGGCAGTGTCCAATGCGTAACCGGGCCAAAACGACCTCCTCCTGCCGAGAAGGGTGGGAGGAGGACGTCCAAGCCACGGGAAGAGGTTTCAAGGCCCGAAGCTTGTTGTCTGTAAGTGCAGCCCAATCGGCATGCCACAGAGATAAAATGCGCCGACAAATGACCCTGCTACAGTCTGAGGAAGGGACACAACAAGAAGCTGTCCGAGGCTGGAGGACCACAGCCATGGCTGCGGCATCTGCAGCTTCGTTCCCAGGGATACCGACATGGCCAGGGACCCACATAAAGCTAACCGGGGAACCAACGTCCACCAGCTGCTGAAGAGAGCGTTGGATCCGGTGCACGAAAGGGTGAACCGGATACGGATCACTGAGGCTCTGGATGGCGCTCAGGGAATCGGAGCAGATGACATAAGCAGAATGTCGGTGGCGGCAGATGTAAAGAACAGCCTGGTAGAGGGCAAAGAGCTCAGCTGTGAAGACCGAACAATGGCCATGGAGCCGGTATTTGAAACTTTGTGCCCCGACAATAAAAGAACACCCGACCCCGTCATTGGTCTTTGAGCCATCTGTATAAATGAAGGTCCTATTGATGAGCTTTGAACGAAGTTCAACAAAACGGGAGTGGTAGACCGAACCGGGGGTAACCTCTTTTGGGAGCGAGCTGAGGTCAAGGTGAACGCGGACCTGAGCCCGGAGCCAAGGTGGCGTGTGGCTCTCGCCCACTCGAAAGGTTGCAGGGAGTGAAAAATTAAGGTGTTGAAGGAGGCGACGAAAGCGAACTCCAGGGGGTAGCAGGGCAGAGACATACAACCTGTATTGACGGTCGAGAGAGTCGTCAAAAAAGGAGCGATAAGACGGGTGGTCGGGCATTGACAGTAGCCAACAGGCATACCGACAAAGCAGTATATCGCGCCGGTAGGTGAGTGGCAATTCGCCAGCGTCAGCATGAAGACTCTCTATGGGACTAGTATAAAACACTCCGATCACAAGTCGTAAACCCCGATGTTGTATGGAGTTGAGGCGGCGTAAGATGGATGGCCATGCAGAGGAGTATACGAAGCTCCCATAATCCAGCTTGGAGCGGATGATCGACCAATATAGACGAAGCAGGACGGTTCGATCCGCTCCCCACGACATACCACTGAGATCACGGAGGACATTTAAAGAACGGGTACAACGGGCAGCCAAATATGACACATGTGGGGACCAGCTAAGTTTCCTGTCAAGTGTAAGACCTAAAAATTTCGTTGTCTCCACGATTGGGAGAGCAACGGGACCGAGTCGTAAGGACGGTGGGAGAAACTCTTTGTAGCGCCAGAAGTTAATTCAGACCGTCTTCTCGGCAGAAAAACGGAAGCCACTGGCGACACTCCAGGAGTAAAGACGGTCAAGAGAACGCTGAAGACAGTGCTCCAGGACACGTGTACACTGCACGCTGCAATAGATGGTAAAATCGTCCACGAAAAGGGAGCCTGATACATCAGCTGGGAGGCAATCCATTATTGGATTGATCGCGATGGCGAAGAGAGCGATGCTCAAAACTGAGCCCTGTGGCACCCCATTCTCCTGGCGAAAGGTGTCTGACAGGACAGAACCCACACGTACCCTGAACCGTCGATCCATTAAAAAAGAACAAATAAAAAGAGGGAGGCGACCACGAAGGCCCCATGTATGCATGGTGCGGGGAATGCCCGCCCTCCAACAGGTGTCGTAAGCCTTCTCCAAATCAAAGAACACAGCCGCGGTCGGGCACTTCCACAAGAAGTTATTCATAATGAAGGTCAACAAGGTAACCAGATGGTCAACAGCAGAGCGGCGCCTACGAAATCCACATTGTACATTGGTAAGTAGGTGTCGAGACTCGAGCTGCCAAACCAATCGAGAGTTAACCATTCGCTCCATCACTTTACAGACACAGCTGGTAAGCGAGATGGGTCGATAACTGGAAGGCAAGTGCTTGTCCTTCCCGGCTTAGGAATCGGGACAACAATAGACTCGCACCAGCATGCGGGAACATGTCCCTCAATCCAGATGCGATTGTAAGTACGAAGACGAAAACCTTTACCCGCAGGAGAAAGGTTCTTCGGCATCTGAATATGAATAGAATCAGGCCCTGGAGCGGAGGACCGTGATCGGCCAAGTGCGTTTTCGAGTTCCCGCATGGTGAATGGGGCATTATAACTTTCACGATTCGAAGAGCGGAAGTTAGGTGGCCTAGCCTCCTCTGCCTATTTGCGGGGGAGGAAGGCAGGGTGGTAATGAGTGGAGCTTGAAACCTCTGCGAAAAAGCGGCCGAAGGCATTGGAGACATCCTCAGGGGCCACAAGGACGTCATTCGTGACCATCAAGCCAGAAACTGGTGCGTGGACCTTAGTGCCAGATAGCCGGCGCAGGCCACCCCAGACAACAGAAGGAGGAGTAAAACTGTTGAAGGTGCTTGTGAAAGCAGCTCAGCTGGCTTTCTTGCTTTCTTTAATAATACGACGACACTGAGCACGTAATCGTTTATAATTGATACAATTCGCCACTGTAGGGTGGCGTTTAAAGGTGCGTAAAGCACGTCGACGAGCACGTAAAGCGTCTCTACATGCTGCAGTCCACCAGGGGACCAGTACGCGACGTGGAGAAGAAGTAGGGTGAGGGATGGAATATTCAGCAGCAGCGAGAATAACTTCTGTGAGGTGTGCGACCTGACGATCGCAGCTTGTGAAGGTTTGATCTTGAAAGGTCGCTCTGGAAGAGAAGAGCCCCCAGTCTGCCTTGGAGATGGTCCATCTAGAGGAGCATGGAGAGGGGGTATGCTGCAGGAGAAGGATAACACACGGGAAGTGGTCGCTCGAATATGTATCAGAAAGTGCATACCACTCAAACCGGCGTGCAAGTTGGGGAGTACATATAGAGAGGTCTAAATGGGAATAGGTGTGAGATGTGTCCGAAAGAAAAGTAGGGGCGCCAGTATTGAGGCAGACAAGGTTGAGCTGGTTGAAAAGGTCTGCTAACAGGGAGCCACTCGGGCAAAATGCTGGAGAGCACCAAAGGGGATGGTGGGCATTGAAATCTCCAGTTAACAAAAATGATGCAGGTAGCAGAGCAATAAGTTGCATCATATCTGCCCTGGTAACGGCAGATGATGATGGAGTGTAAACGGAACAAATGTAAAATGTAAAAGTGGGGAGCGTAATGCGGATGGCAACTGCCTGCAGGCCGGTGTGCAACGTGATGGGATCATAGTAAATATCATGGGGACCAGCAACATAACCCCTCCATGAGCCGGGATACCTACCACAGGGGGTAGGTCAAAACGCACAGAGGTGTAGTGTGCCAAGGCAATTTGACCTCATGGGCGTAGCTTCATTTCCTGGAGGGCTACGACGAACGGACGGTGCAAGCGGAGCAGCAACTTCAAGTCCTCTCGAGTGGAGCGAATGCTGCGAATATTCCAGTAAATAAGTGCCATCGTAAGAAAAGGAAGATAAAAGAAGGGGTCACCTCGAAGGCTGCGGAGGGCCTGGCTTCGAGCGAGCACTGCCTCCGCTATCAGTAGGTGGACAGTCATCGTCCATTGGGTCTATAGGTTTATTGGCCATCTTGGGAAGATGGCCGGGAGGGGGAGCTTCCTCCGCCGGTGAACGGCCAGATGTTCGGCTACCAGCGGTGCGGCCAGGCGAAACGGATGACGGCCTGGGGCGGCAACCGCTGGGTGGCGCAGGAGAAGAAATGCGCCGTGGCAGAGAAGGAGAACTGTGCTTCCTAGGAGCCTTCTTGGAAGGACGTTTGGTGGAAGTACCGGTCGAAGGCTGGGAGGTCGAGGTACGTAGGAAGTCTGCACGGGACGGTTCCTTCTTAAAGGCCCGTGCATCTGACTTCTGGGTCAGAAGCTGATGAAGGTGCTTGTGTCTGAGGGGTGACGGGAGGAAGAGGAGACGTCGACCAGGCGATCTTAGCACTGGCCGAATGGACGAGCGTGGTGCTGAAGGTCAGATCGCATGTCTGGGTTGCCACCTCCCTGGTATTCCGAGGAGAGGCGAGGACAGTACTGCATTTCCCCGCTGGGAGCAGCGTGGGCTTCCTACTAGCCAATAGCTTGCGAGCAGCCGAGGTGGACACTTTCTCTTTGACCCGAATTTCTTGGATACAGCGTTCTTCCTTATAGACAGGACAGTCACGGGAGGATGCGGCATGGTCACCCTGACAGTTCACACAACGAGGAGACGGAGGTGGACAGTCACCCTCATGGGCATCCCTGCCACAAGTGACACATTTAGCCGCATTGGAACAAGACTGTCGAGTGTGATTGAAACGCTGACACTGGTAACAGCGCGTAGGTGTCGGGACATAGGGGCGAACAGAAATAACCTCGTAGCCCGCCTTGATGCGCGATGGCAGCTCAACACTATCGAAGGTCAAGGAAAGTGTCCGGGTCGGTACAAGGTCATTGTTGACCTTTTTCATGACAGTATGGACAGCCGTCACGCCCTGCTCAGTGAGGAAAGATTGAATCTCCTCGTCAGTCAGTCCGTCGAGGGAGCTAGTATAGACCACACCACGAGACGAATTCAAAGTTTGATGAGCCTCCACCCGCACAGGGAGCGTGTACAGGAGTGTGGCCCGAAGCAGTTTTTGTGCCTGAAAGGCGCTCTCAGTTTCTAGTAATAAGGTACTGTTACGCAACCTGGTACAAGATTTGACAGATCCGGCTATGGCATCTACCCCCTTCTGGATAACGAAAGGGTTGACAGAGGAAAAATCCTTTCCGTCCTCAGATAGAGAAACGACGAGGAACTGTGGGGCAGGCGGTAGTACTTTTGTCACTGATGGCTGGTCACGTTTCCGTTTTTGGGCAGAAGTCGAGACAGATGGAGTGAAATCCATTGCGGAGGAATCCCCCATGATTGCCAGCGTCTCCGATGGCGCGCTCCTTCCTTGTGGGGACCCTCTCAGAGGGCACTCCCGCCTAGGTGAATGTTTACACCTCAGGTCACACCTCCCGAGAAACAGACGGAGGGACCAATCGGCATGGTCAGAAGGTATCAGCTCAGGCAATCACCCCTCCCCGGGCCTGGCCTTTACCAGGGGGTACGCGCGTGCCTTACATGTCTACCCAGGGCGGGGAATTGCGCGTTACCCCGTCACCGGCTACGTGTGTGAACGCGTGGGTCGGCCTTCAGGCACGCACAGGGAGGAAGGAAGAAGAGGAAAAGGAGGAGAGAGAGGGAGAGAGAGGACAGACTGTCTCAAACGCCGAGGCGGAGACCAGAGAAGGCAAGGAGAAGAAGGTAATGAGAAGGCAAGGAGAAGAAGGCAATGAGAAAGCAAGGAGAAGAAGGCAATGAGAAGGCAAGGAGAAGGCAAGGAGAAGAAGACAAGGAGAGAGTAAGGAAGACAGTGAGGTGGAAAAGAGCAAAGAAAGGAACCAACCAAAGGAAGGAAGAAACGAGAAGTGAAAAAGCAAAATGACTGCAAATAGAGGTCGTGGAACCGTCCGTCTCCGGACGCAGGGGCTAACGACCCCCTTGAGGGGGTGGGACTCCTTTTAGTCACCTCTTACGACAGGCAGGAATACCTTGGGCCTATTCTAATCCCTGGACCCGCAGGGGGGTTGCGTGCTTCGGTATTGCGCCTCCTTCACCAAATGCACTGGGGTGTCTTTTGCACAAAATCTCTGGCGTGCTGTCATGTGTACTGGCCCAGCATTTACTCTGAAGTCGTACGTATGGTCACTGCCTGCGGCCCTTGTGCATCACAGGCCACCGCCCCGAAGTCATCTTTGTCAATATGGCCTTCGTCTGAGAAGCCCTGGAAGCGTATTCATGCTGACTTCGTGGGACCTTGTTTAGGTACTTATTGGCTTCTCATTATTGACACCTACTCTAACTTTCCTTTCATTGTCCGTTGCGCGTCGCCTACCACCGCGGCAACCACAAATGCTCTAGCTCGCATTTTCTCTTTGGAAGGCCTTCCCTCTACTCTTGTTACTGATAATGGTCCACAATTTGCCTCTTCTGATTTTGCTGATTTTTGTGCCTGTCACAGCGTCATGCACATCATGGCCCCTCCATTCCATCCACAGTCAAATGGTGAGGCTGAAGGTCTGGTCCGCACATTTAAGGCTCAAATGAGGAAACTCCTGACTTCTTCTGCTGCTGGTGATGCACTTCTCCAATTTCTGGCTTCTTACCATTTCACCCCCATTGGCGACCACAGCCCAGCTGAGCACTTACATGGCCGACAGCCCTGCACGCTGCTTCCTCTTCTGCGGCCTTCCATCTCACCGCCGCGAATGCCTTTGCTTGGCCAGTTCACCGCCGGCGACCTTGTATGGGTATGGGGATATGGCAGGCAGCCAAAATGGAGCCCTGGCCACATCTTACAACACCGTAGCCAACGCCTGTATGAAATCCAGATGGACACGGGTGTTGCAGTGCGTCATTCGGACCAGCTTCAGCCTCGTGTGCCGGCAAAACCTGTTCCGGATGCCGCTACACCACCTTCGGCTCTACCTGACGCCCGGGATCCTGGAATATCTCATTACTCAGAACACAGTCCTTTCACCATCATCTCGGTGCCACCACAAGAACTCATGCCAACAGGAGATTTGCCCATGCAGGAACTAGATGACCACCACCTGTCGGAACAACTCTACTTACCTCCTGCTCCTACGGATGTGGACACATCGCCCTTGTCTCCTGTTATAACAACCGGACTTGCCGTAATGGGCAGATTGGTGCATGGGGCCCCAGCAGATGCGACCCCCACGTCTCCCGTCATTTCAACCCATTATCATCGGGGACATTTCCGTCCATACGGGAAGCCTCTTCCTCGAGGCTTTATGGCCAGTTAAACAACATCTATGGATGTTAGCAATCTACAGGCCACCTCCATCAAGACCTGTGCAAAAATTGAAAGGGGGGAAAAGTGTTGTGACTCACCAGTCTTTCAAAGTGCCACCACAGCAAGGCCACCTAAGCAGACAGCCAGCCAGTGTCCGCTAGACTCGGACTCAGTTCTGATTTGACTGTTAAAGTGTACTTGTTTACTTGATCTGTGAATTACATGTATTGTGTCATCCTTGAAACATATTTATTCAACTTGAAGTTATAACACTTTCTCCAGGAAAAACTACCTGTCAATTGTTTTACAAAGATGAAAGGCCTAGGAAAAGTGCTAATCAAGGGAGACCAGACACTGATTACAAATGAATGCTTCATCATGACAATGCCCCATGTCACACAACCCCTTCCATCACGATATTTTTGATCTGAAGGGGCATTCCTAGTATTCTACAGCCCCCCATACTTCTGATTAGATTCCTTGTGACTTTTCTCTTTCCTGAACTGAAAATGTCTTAAAAGGAAATCATTTTGGGACTTTGCAGATCATTCAAATGAACATAACTGATCACATTAAAAGCTGTAACAGTTTAAGCCTTTCAGTGCCACTATCAAGACTGGCAGTGATGACTCCACAAGGGTACAGCTGTCAAAGGGAGCTACTTTGAAAGGGACAGTATTATTGTTCAAAAAATATAAATACTTGGTAGATAAATAATCAGTCTCATTACTTTTTTTCACACACCTTGTTTGTGCATCTTTCATCATGTACTACTTTTTTATCAGTGATTGCAACACCTGCAAAAAGACTGAGATTACTGTTAATACTATTTCCCTGTTCATTAATGTACCACATTAACAACAGGAGCCCCAACATATATCCCTGGACGAGCCTGAAGATACATCTACATCTGGCGATGACTCACTACTCGAAATAATGTGCTGCATCCAGCCTAATGAGAAATCTTCCATCTGCTCACAATCTTCAATGGATACCGTATATCAGTGATAGTCGATCAGAGCACTACCACCCACCAACAGGTATTCTATTAGGTTTTCATAAAATTCTGACAAAGTATTTGTTAAGTAATTATTATTACATAATTGTTACTTTCTTTGTTTATAAGTCACTATTACTGTAGAACTGATGGGTGAGTAAAAAATTTTACTATCAACAGAAGATAAAAAATTCAACAGAAGGTAAAAACAGGTTGACTAGCTTGCCATATATGGTCATTGTTTCATTTTTTTGTCAAATGCTTCCACAAGTCAAGAAATATTGCACCAACCTGACAGCCTTGAGCCATGGCTTTCAGGGTAGTGTGCAAGAAAAGCAAAACTTGCATTCTGTGGGACTGATACTTTTGGAATCCTTACCTGTTGTCAAGGTCGGGCAAAGGGGGGGGGGGGGGGTTCATCCTGTACAAGTTATCTTAAGGTATCTTACAGTGCTTGTGTTTTTGTTTTGTGGATCTCTGCTGCTACCCTTCGTGGAGATCAGTGTAAAATTGGGACACTACTCCTGGATTTTATTTAGTAAAGGAACATTCTGAAACACTGCACATCATTTCTGCTATTCATGTGCCACACTCCACTCCATTTCTTGTGTTGTCCATAAGTGCCTGGACTAACTTTTGTGCCACTTACTGCCTTTACAATTGACTGGAATTTCTTTGTGTTTTGTGAGATGTCTTTCAATAATATTCTGTTACAGTGAGGCATCCCAATACTCTCAACAGCCACCTAGATTAATTTAACATCCCTGTCTATAATACTATGCTTTGTTTTATGCGTACTACGTAGAATGTCAGTCTCTTTTGGAGTTTCCTAAAGAGACCACAAACTGTGCACAGTACCTCCCATCACAAACTATTCTATCTATCCAGTACTAGTTCAACCTTCCTAAGCTTCAGCTACAGTTCCACTACACCCTCCTCCCCAGAGTTATATGTTTCCAGGTCCCCATTTAAAATAATAATACTACCTATATATGTAGTTTGCTGAACATGTAAATCATCCTACTAATTTTTGTTGCCCTTATACCTTCAGTAATTATTATTGGTACAAGTGTCTCACTATCAATGACCTGAGTTTCAATGTGAACATTACATGAAGCAACGTCCAATGAGAGACACTTAATCACTATAACAGTACAAATTACACAATGATTTCCAAACTCATCATTATATTGGTACAACTTACAGACATGAAACTTGCTGGCAGATCAGAACTACGTGCTAGATCAGGACTCAAAGCTGGGAGCTTTACCTTTCGCAAGCAAGTGCCACTGACTGAGGGATCCATGCCCATCTTATGGCTTGCCCTCACAGCTTTATTTCCACTAGTACCTCATCTCCTACCTTCCAAACTTCAGAGAACTTACCATTACATCACTGTTAGATTTCGTCTTCTTCTTCTACTACTACTACTACTACTATTACAACTGCCCTTTTATGGACACCCAACAAGTGAAGGATTCAACAGATTCAGTGTTGCACAAACAGCTTCCATGAATTCAAACTGTCCCATCTGCCATCTTCAGTGTTCCCAAGGCAACAGGGCCTGTATTTGGCAATTTTTCATGTCATAAAAGTCAAACTAACATTTCACATATCGATGTTAGGCCTCTTAACTCCATCTGTCTGTGAAAACTAAATTCCAGTAACCAGTAACTCCATAATCAAAGAGTGTTTTGAAACAGCATGGATTTCTCTAATCTGTCAATAACTAGGCTTCTCTTGTATATTTACACATTTAGCAACTTCCTGTATTACATTAGGCCTATAGTATTCTTTTCAGAAACTATTTTTGCTTTAACTGCAAAATTTAACAAAATGTATTTATGAGGTTTTCATTGCCTGCCACCGATATTTCACTTTTTCTTTGTACATTATCTTTCCAGCTCAAGATATTTGTTCTTCAAATCCTAGAAGAACAGCTTGTGATGGGATGGATGCTCCACCATACACAATCACTGCGCAGCAGCTTTGATGGAAGCAGGAACTACTCCATAGCAGGTACAAAATAAAGTATAAGGTTGTAGATAGAGAGCTGTTGAAGGAATCACGTTTCACTCTCAAAAGTTCAGAGCATGAAACCTTGAAATGACTGTTTCCATGGTTGTTGTTGTTGTTGTTCTTCCTGTCTTCAAGACTAGTTTGATGCAGCTCTACTTGTAAGTCCAACCTGTGCAAGCCTCTTCCTTTCTGCAAAACTACCACATGCATATATCTGAACCCACTTCTTTACCGAAGCCTTAATCTTCCTCTGTCATATTTACACCTCACATTGCCCTGCATTACCAAACTGACAATTCCTTGATAGCTCTCATTGGGTCCTTTCAACTGAACCCATCTTTCAATGAAGTTATTCAATAAATTTTCTTTTTACCCAGTTCATTTCATTATCTGCTAATTTGTTATTTGATCAACACCATTCTTACATACACATCAAAAGCTTTTATTCTCTTGTCGTCTGAAATGCTGATAACACACATGATTTACTACAGTAAAATAATTTTAGAAACGTTCCTGGCATTTAAACTGAAATTGGATTTTAACCTGCTCTCTTTTTCATAAACTGCTATTGCCAGTCAGCATTTAATTGCCCTTCTGCTTTGAAAACCATTTCACTGCCCAGTAGTGTCTCATTTCCTAACATAATTCCCTGATTTAATTTGCCGCTATACCATTATGTTGTTTTGCTTTGTTGATATTCATCTTCTCAACATACTGTCCACTGCACTCAAGTGAAAGCCTTGGGTCAATGACGTTGTGTAGATTCAGTACTTCTCTATTTCCGAAATGCATAAGACCCTGTACCACATATGCTTATTATCAAAAGTAGGACCATTGGAGACTAAGGAAAAATTTATGACTGGGCTGAGGATCCTTCGATAGGAAGCACACAGCAAGTGTGCTAACTCTGGCATAGAGTTATTGACAGATGTAGAAGTGAATTCTGGTGTGCACTAGGAAAATGTGTCAGGACTGTCGTCGTTTGTATTGTACATTTATGGCCTCATTGACATTATTAACCTCTGGCTTCTTGTAGATAATACAGTTATCTGTAATGAAGTATTGTCCAAAAGAAGCTGCCCAAATATTCAGTCAGATCTTTAGAATATTTAAAAGTGGTATATAGCTTGGCAACTCGTTTTTAAATGTTTGCAATGTAAAATTGTGCACTTCACAAAACAAAAACGTGTACTACCCTATAACTATAGTACCATGAGTGACAGAATCTGTGCAGATAAATGGGTGTGCGCATACAAAATATGAGGGTGATTGAAAGGGAAACCTTGAAGTTCAACAAAATTTTGGAAAGTTGTGCTCTGGGGTTGGTAGGTGGCAGTAGTGTTCCTTGGGGTTCAGAAAGACAGACAGAAGACAGCACCATCCACAACAATATGGCTGCTTCCCTGTCAACATGCACTGCAAATGAGCAAGACTGCGACACATTGTTTCTGTAGTGTGGTATCAAAATTCATCACAGAAAGACAGTGCAGTATAATGGTTTGCATTTGTCATTGCACCAAGGTTATGAGTGGTGTAGGACGTTTGAAAGTGGTCTAATTTCTGTTAAGGATGCCCCAAGACCAGTGCAGGCTCACTGTGTAGTAACGGATGAGAAAACTGGGTTAGAGTAGCAGATTGCAAAAGATAATAGATGCCTGACTCTGAACAGAATAGCTACAAGTTTGAAGATTAACATTGGTTCAGCACAGAATATTGTTCACAATGTACTGCAGTTTGATAAGATGTTTTTGAGATGGATACCACGTCAGCTGACTGTTGAATCAAAAGAGCATCACATCAGTGCCTGTGAAGGTGCATTTCTGAGAAAAATTGTTACAAGCAATGAGACTTGGGTCCACTTTCACCAATGAGAAACGAAAAATTCAAGCGACAAATGGCAACACAGCTCATTTCCGAAACCAAAAAAATCCACACTCAGGTGTTTGCTGGAAAAGTCATGCTCATTCTCTACTGGAATGCAAATGGAGTAATTCTGGAGCATTATGCAGGTTGTGGAGTGATGGTAACCAGAACTACTTATTCAGAAATGCTGAGAAATCAGAAGTAAATGATGAGGACTCTTGACTTTAAGAATACTGCTACAGCAAGACAATGCCAAATTGCACACAGTCCTTAAGAGATTGAGACTATTCAGGAAATTAAATTTGAATGTCTGATACATCTTCCACATTCACCAGACCACACTCCTAGAGAATCACCTGTTAAATGCACACTCACAGGCAACGGTACATAAGCATTTCAGAAGTGATGAAGAGGTGAAGAGGTGAAAACCACAGTGCATGACTGGCTACACACATGACCAAAATAATTCTTTCATCTTGGTATCTATGCACTTCCAAATTTGTGGAATACATGCTTTCAGCATCAGGGAGACTACATTGAAAAATGACATGCAAGTGTTTTGTCCACTGTTCCAATTAAAAATATTACTTCACTTTTAAGATTTTCATTTGAATCACCCTCTTAGAACAATGACAGAGTCTCACTCATATATAAAGTAGATTGACAGAATGAGGTTCATTGGCAGATAACAAGGGTAATGCAGTCAGTCTATGAATGACGCTGCAAACATTGTGTGGGAACTGTGGCAAATAATTGACATATACAGAAAAGGGAAGCATGAATGGTCACAGATTTGTTTGACCTCTGGGAGAGTGCCATGAATATTCATAAAGTACTTAACTGATACATGCTTTAATATTGAGAAAAACTCCCCTCTGAAAACCTACTTATTATGTTGATAGAATGAGCTTCAAGTGATAAATCTAGGAATATACTACAACCCACTATATACCATTTCCACAGCAGTCACAAAGACGAGGTTAGACTAATTCAGTGTGTACACAGGAATTAAACAATCATTCTTCCCACTATGCATATGCGAATGGAATGCACGAAAACTGTAACAATGTGCAGTGGAAAATATCTTCTGCCATCCACTGCACAGTGGTTTGCACACCATAAAAGTAAATGTAGAATGAATAAAACTGTAGATCAGCTACCTTCCTGTCCCACACTCTTCTCGACCACAATCATCGTTTATGTCATTCAGCTCTTGTAACTGCAGTCTGATTTCTGAAATCATAAATAACTTTTCACTCACTGCATGTCACACCCACTACCTTGAATACTTCAATAAGGGGTGTCAAGACAATACTATTAAAAGCTTTCTCTGAATCTACAAATGTTTGGAACACATGTTTGCCTTTCTTCAAGCCTTCTTCTAGGGTATGCTGTACATTTGGTATTGTTGTTGTTCCAGAACTGACACTAATGGTCTCCAAGATATAGTTGTATTGCTTTTTTCATGTAAGAAATTCATTCTTTATTTTGTAGCCATAGCTTATCAGGCTCACAGTTCAGATTTATTCACATCTGTCAGCACCTACCTACTTTGAAACTGGAATTTTTACATGCTTCCTGACGTACAAGGATATTTTGCCCATCTCATATCCTGCACTTGAGGATCAATAATTCTTTCATCATTGGATCTCCCACAGATGTCCGTACTTCAGATGTAATATCACCTACTCCATGGACATTATTTCCTCTTAGGTTTTTCAGTGCTCCATCATACTCCCCTTGCATTATCATATCTCTCATCTCATCTTCACCTACTATTTCTATTGCTGTAATATTGTCCTCAAGTTTGTTTCCCTTTATACAAATTCTCTATATTTTCTTTCCACCTTTCAGCTTCCCCTTCTTTGCTTGGTACTGGCCAACCATCAGAGCTCTAGATATTCCTTCAGCTGCTTCACTTTTCTCCAATGGTCTCTAATTTTCCCCATAGAAGCAACTCATCTTTATCCAAAATATGCATGGCCTTAAGGCCTAGGCCTAGCCTTTGTCTTGCAGCCATTTGTGCTTACCCATTTCACAATTTGTCAATTTTATTTTCTGGATATCTGTATTCACTTCTGACTGCCTCATTTGCTTCATGTTTTATATTTTCTCCTTTCGTCAATCGAATCTCTCTTTTTTACATGTGTGACATTCTGCTGCTTTCCCTATTTTATATCTCAAACCTAACTCTTCATCATTTACTGTATTAATTTCCCTGGTTTAGTTCAATGTTGCCTAACACTCCCTCAAACTCTCAATGATCTCTGGTTTCTACAATGTATTCAAGTCCCACCTACTGAATTTCGTACTTTCCCCCACAAGAGACACATGAAACTGGTACCTTTTGTCTGCTTACATAATCCCTGTAACACCAAAGATACATTTGCTAACATCTTACTCACTTTCTGTGAGGGTTCATGATCCACAAGAGTAAACTGCAGCACTGGGAGTGGGCAGGTACAGTTTGCCTAATGTCTGCAGTGGAAGGACAGCAAAACAACATCAATATGCTTTAAGTGTGCATTTTAGTTCATTTATTCTCATGCTAACTACATTCAGCAGATGCTATTTTATTGTCAACAGAATATTAGCCCCATGAAGCACAAAAATACTCTTTCCACTACTTTGTTGCACAAGTTTCACATGTGTGCTATACATTACAGTGGGTTTGTATCTTGTAGAAATGTTTATTCAACTGCAAATATTCTGCAGTAATTCTTTATCAGTTTTGGAACATTTTGATATTTTTGACTGTTAATATGTGAATTAGCTATAACAACACCACCAACAACAAAGGAATAATGACTTTATTGATGGAAAAATAAGTAAATATTTATCCTTAGTGACAAGAGATAAGATGTCATGAGCTGGAGAAGCCATTTGACTTTGATGGGAATCTACCAAAGCCTGACAAAATGTCAAGCGATGATGAGACTTTTGTCCAACCTACTGACCCAAGATCTGTAATTTTTGTTGTAACTGCGACCGAGACGGACACGGGGTTGAAATGACGGAAAGTGCAGCAGAATACCTGAAGAGGCCCGCGAACAACAACACAAAGGGAGAGGATGGGCACGACCAATGAAGGACAGAACGAACAACAACAAGATCGAATAACGGAGTCACAAGGAAACCTAACAAACACGCCCGCTCGTAATCAGAACAAGAAAGTAAGTAAGCCGTCTAACGCGAGGCGATGTGTCCACAGACGTATGCGAGATTAGACTGGCTGGCTGAGTGAGACGCAGGTGCTTAAGGACTCTACCAGGGGTGCCACTATTGGCTGCTGGAACCACGTGTTCCACTGTGTTGCCCTCACACTAAAAGCAGGCCAGGAGGTACGTGCCGCCACAGCTTATGGTGCGATGGTGCAGACACCTCTAGGGTTCTTCGACGTCCATGACGTCAGGTGCGGATTCAAATTCTGCGGCGCGCACTACCAGAATTTTGGCATCTGATGATGACCCAGATGTGATGGATCCACAATTACTTCTGCCACAATGATGAAATAAATCTCCTTGGTGCCATACATATATGTTTGACTCCTTGTCATCTGCTCTAGCTTTTAATGAAGCAGATGGGAAAGAATGGGCAATTAACCACACCAGTACTTCCTAAAATAGATCAGTACGGACAGGTCTGAACTCATCTCTATCTGTACGAACGAGATGTCATTCATACATCCAGGCAACTCAATAAACACAACAGCTGAAGAATTACATGTACTTTTTAGAATATCTATTAAGATGTCTTTTCTTCATTATGCTAAAGAGAACACATTATCCAATATATGAATGTATAACAACTTTTCCACATACCATGCTGTAATTAAATATTGTATAAGTCTCCTTTTCACTACTAGATTACAAGATATAAAACCAGTATATTACCCACTTCCATTTTTATCAGGTGCTTGTCTTGAATGCAACTGTCACATACAACATACAATATACAATATTTTTTTGGGTATTCTGGCCATTAAGTTTTGAAAATAATGTTTTATTAACCTTGTTGGTGGAATGATTCAAAGTAATGGAAATACTGCTAAAGATAGATAAAGGTATTTTTCTACTAGTGTATCTGAAGGGTTTAATCCTATTTCTGGACTATCATTATTTAATTGTACACTGATAAACTCTGAACCAACGTGACCAAAAGTCAGTCTGATCCTCCTCCATACAGCACTTCACTAGTTCCCATTACTTCTAGCTTTAACATAACCCTGATTTCCATTTTGAAATTCTGTCACCTTGCAACCTTGGCCTATCAGTCCAGATGCTGACTCTTAGAATGACAGTTCCCTGGTTCCTCAATACGATATCCTCCTGAGCAGTCCCTACCTGGAAATACAAAATACAATTTTTTTTTTGGGGGGGGGGGGGGGGGGGGGAAGGACACGACTATTTTACCTACAGAATATTTTATCAATAGGCTGCCCTATCATTAAGTCATGCAGTAGGCCTGAAAGCTCACAGGAAAAGTGTTGGCTCTAATTTCCCCTTGCTTTCAGAAACTTGCAGTATCAGAATGCCAAGGGCATGCAGGCTGATTTTACAAGACCACATCATTCAATCATGCTGACTGCTGTTCCTGCAACTACTTGATGGCACTGTCCTCATTCAGCAACCCACCTAAGTCACACAGCCTAGGCAAGGACCATGGTTAGTGGCATGGGGGACCTTCAGTGACCACTGTAGCAGAACATAATTAATGATTTCTCGTGAAGAGACAAATTCTGGTCATATAGTAATGACAACAGTGGCAACATAGTTAGCACACATACATTAATGGATTACACTCACCAAAGAAAAATTAGGGGAAAATTTGTGCACTCACAAAATTTCCTACAATGCTAGAAGAGAGTGTTTATAAACAGCATCTATACTAAAAATCCCCACCAGTGATGGTGGGGGGTACTGAAAAGTTTACTTTCCTATATTCTTCTTACATAACTCTACTTCTAGTGAACATACTTTCCAGAACAAAAAAACTGCATTAAAGTCGCTAAAAACAAATGTCCTTTTCATTTTTGTCTAGGATTAACAGTTTCCACATAGTGGGGGATGGAAAAGTTCCAGATAATTGATGTTAGTAAGGTATTTTTTTAATTTTCAGCAGAATCACTTTATGAAACAACTGTAACTGCTTTCAGACTTGAAAGGTCATCTTCAGATACTGCAAAGGATGACAAAAAAATCTTAAATTAAGACCTGAAACACGTGCAATTATCTTCACTTGATTTACTTGTGAACCCAGTACAATGTTCTGGCGGTAAAAAATTAATGTTTATCTCTAAATGAAGTGGATTTTGGAACAAATATTTGAAATGTGCCATCAAAGTGCAGTGGAGCATATTAACCCCTTCACTGCTGGGTATGTGCCCTCTGCATTCCGTGCAAAGACAACATTTGTATTGGCTGTACTGCTCGCCAGATGCTGGTGCCCGTGCTGAGACATGGCATTCTGGCTGATATGAAATACTTATGCCATCTTAAAAAAAAAAAGACTTTAGTACATCTCACAGTCTGACATCTTCACTCCATGAAGAAGTGTATTCCTTTTAATTTTCTGTCATACTTACTGTGCTGCAACAAATTCACAGAATTTTAAAGCATGCACAGAAGTAAAAATAAATGGTATAAGCTTTTTGCACAACTGGTTTTAGCTCATACATTGTAGTGAATGAAATGCAGATAAGAAACCGAGATTTTTTATTTAAAACTCAGAGGAGAGCTGTATATCTTTTTGTTACCTAGTTATCAAGTTTTATACCCGGAAGACTGTCGCACGCGACATGCCCACTCGTGTCCTCGTACATCGTGAATCATGTGGGTCTAATAGACATCTTGTCTCAAATGATTTGAGATATTATTGAAACAAGGTTTTTTGCAAATGATGTTGCACAATGAGGCAGATATGTTTTACAATAAATAATTTTAACACTCTTATTTTCTGAGATACAGAAGTAGCTCAACCACAACTGCGTGGCAAGAGCAGTGAAGGAGACATTCAGAGATCCACAGCACTGTAGGAGAACCTGAGTGGTGTATGTACACACATCCATCGAAACTAGGAAATGACATTGCAGGACGTGTATATGTGCCCACAGCAGTGAAAAGGTTAAGGGAAATATATCGTGTTCTGTGGGTGTAACAGGGTGGAGGCAGAGAAGTGGGAAGGTGGTAGTGTGAGAAGAAGTATGCTGCCGGACTGTGAGCATGCAGTTCACACATTTGCAGGCCTTCAGATTTAAGGTCAAGGAGTTGATTCCTTAATCTAGCTACCCAACTACATCACAAGAAGCAAGTACAGGTCATCTCACTGAGCTGTATCTACACTCCACAGCTATCCCTACAAATCACCAGTGACACTGTGCAGAGGTGTCCAGGGTTATTTGATTTCCACAAAGTGCATTGGCACTACACAGTACCCATGAATGAGTTTGTCAATAGCAGCACAAAAAATGCTACTCTCAGGATCCACGTAAATCGCTGCACACTATTCTGTTGATTCTCCTTCATCCTGTGCAGTTTACATACTTTCCCAGCATTTCCTCTCCTGTTCTCTTATGCATAATTGCCGGTACTCACAGAATGAGCTGAAAACAGTAATCTGCTGTAAGGTGTTGTTTGAATTATGTCAGCATACATTAAGTTCTACATCACCTGGGTGACCTGATGCAGGCAAGAATTTCAACTTCTGGACCTCATCATTTGGTCAGAAATTTAAGGCCGGTGTGATGCATTTGACACCCCTCACACTGCAAAAAGTATTCCAGGCAGTGAAAGGAGCCACAAAATTGACACTGTCTAATAAGTATAGATGGCACATTACACTATGTGCAGGTTCTTTAGTGTGGTAGACAGTTGACAGCTCCAGCTGTCGGGCATTTATACACGACAACTCAATTAACAAGTGCAAACGAGTACTTACTTGATAAACTGAAAATAGCTCCAGTATACAAGTGTAACCTCTGTCAAGTTATTTCGCCTACACACGTAAGTGGAATGGAGAGGAAATTCTGGGGGGTATAGTCTGTCTGTAAACATACAAGAGTAGCACTTTTAATGTGGGAAGTCACATTTCCTGGAAGAATATTGCAGCTGCCATACAGGATGACTGATAATCAATTACAAATTGACAGGACAGAGGAGTGTGCACAGATTTATATAGATATTGCCTATATGCGGGCCTACGGAACAGGGAACTGCACAACCCCAATATGGACATCTGCCTCCCCTTGCACTGATACATCCTGTTACACCCACAGAACACAATTTTTCCCTGAATATGACTTCACTGCACTGGTACACACATTTAATATTTGTTCCTAAACCACTTCGTTTAATAGTTACATCTTTTATACCCCTGAAATGCTATTTTTAATAATTTGTCATTTTTCCAATGCCTGCAATGTAGGCAGTAGTAATCCTAGGGAGTACCTTATTGTAGAATATTTAATGTAATTTAATTGTGTACTGGGAATTGTTTCTGCTGGAAATTGTGGTTTTTGATGTATTTGAGAAAAAACATATAAAGTTACCATTAAACTACCACTACCACTACCACCACCACCACCACCACCACCACCACTACACTGCACAGCACAGCACACAGCACCAGTGGGGATTCTTAGTATGTTGTCCATGACACTCCTTCCTGTCACTGTACAAATATTTGTGACTACCTGATTTTTCCCCTATTTTTGGTCTTTGTTAACTGGGTAGAAAAGGAAAGCAGAAATGCACTGGTGCATTTCCCAGTGTTCCTTTTCGAAGGAAGATGATGAACTGCCAAACTTCTCACACCACTGCAAAAATGAGTGATTCAGGTATTTGAGAAGTGATATGGGCCCCAAAGGAATCTCCATTATTCTATACACAACTTACAGGAGAGATTGCTCCCATGTTAATTCTAATATGGTATATTGTTGATCTCTCGAGGAAAAAAATGTGGCCAGTGGCTGGAAAAAAGTTTACCCACCTAGGAGGAGGCTACCAAAAGTGAATCACAAACCCATTGTCATGTTTCACTGATGCCCATCCATTACAGAATACTAGAATATATAGGGTGTATCAAAAAGATTCATCTGCTTTGGCATGCCTATATTTCTGAAGCTAATAAACATATACAATGAGTTGTTTTTTGATGAACAGGAAACTCGAAATGTTTTCTCATATCTTTTTATAGGTCTTCAATATGCCTCCCTTGAGATTCATGTCACATGTCAATGCAGTATTCAAAACGTTCGCACACTGCAGTGAGCATGTCTTGAGTTACAGCTTCAACAGCTGCTATTATGTGACGTCTCAGTTCACTCATTGTTGTTGGTAAGGGAGGAACATAAACAGATTCTTTATAACATACCAAAGGCAAGCATCATTCATACAATGTTGAAACCTACCTTCATTCCTATGTTTTGAAATACTTTCCACCTTACAATGTTGCCATCATTGAAAGTAGCAACAGCATCACACACACCAAAGTGAACTGTTTCCTTTTCTCACAAATACAGTCTTGTGAATTCTTGGCTATGTATTTGTATTTGTATTTCTTTATTGGTCCTGTAAATCATGTTTAGGTACATATTTTGCACAAACGATGTAGGACAAGTCAGGTTGGTACAGTATAGACATCATCATACACGTTATTATTTTGAAAGGAAAAATAATTTAAAATTATTCAATACATGTTGAATATTGATGACAAATTTAATATAATTAAATAAAATGATAGACTTATTAAGACTATTTGAGCAGTTACACTACACTTTTCTGATACTCTAAAAACTCGGAAACAGAATAGAAGCAGTGGTCAAGCGAGTACTCTTTCAGTTTCACTTTAAACTTTTGTAAATTTTGCATCTGTTGCAAATAGGATGGCATGTGATTGCACAGCAGTATGCCAGTATGATACACTCCTCTCTCACAAATGTTTGTACTCACTGTATTGACATGCAAGTAATGCTTCCGCCTAGTATCACGAAGGTAATCACTGTTATACTTGAAGATATTTCCATCTTTTAAAATACTTCCTTTTGTGAAATTTAATATTACATACATATTAAAGCAAGGAAGAGGCAATATATTGAGATTTTTACATATTGGTTGACAGGAGTCTCTGTACTTAACATGGTTTATTATTCTAATGATCTTTTTCTGTAGCCTAAATGTTTTGTTTGTACCTACGGAGTTCTCCCAAAAGATAATGCTGTACATCAGTAGTGACTGAATACTACCATGGTACATTGTGATCACAGATGCAAAGCTTGTATTTTGTGTAAGGATTCTTACTTCATACGTAAGTGTGTTTAGCTTTTTATTTACATGGTTAAGATGTGTCTCCCATTTTAGGTTTTGCTGAATATGTATACCTAAAAATTTTGTGTCACTCACCGATGAGACAGTTTTTTCATCGATTTTAAAAATTGGTCTTGCAGGATGTAGTTTCTGTGAATTGTGGAAATTGACTGTCACTGTTTTTTCATTATTTATTATTAGCTTGTTTGTTCTGAACCAATGTGTCAAATTTTGTATTATACCTGTATCTGTTTTTTGTAGGCTTTCCTCATCACATGATTTGATTAGGATATTTGTGTCATCTGCAAAAAGTACTATTGTCCCTTTAGTTATTTTTTCTGACAAATCATTAACATAAAGAATGAAAAGAATTGGCCCAAGGACTGATCCTTGAGGAACTCCATATGTATAGTTTTGTGCATTACTGTAAAAATTACAAATTTTTTGTGTTTTTATGTCTTTGTATTTTATCTGACTGACCTGTTGACGGTCATGAAGGTAGGAATGTATCCACTTGTTTGGCAGGCCTCGTATTCCATAGTTACCTAGCTTCTGCAACAGAGTATTATGATAAATTACATCAAAGGCTTTACTAAGGTCAAGAAATATGCCAGACACATGTTGTTTATTATCTACTGCAATTAGAATTTCATTTAAGAAGGTGTAAATAGCCGACTGTGTTGATCTGCCAGCTCTGAATCTGTGTTGTGCATCACTTACTATGTTTTCTTTATTTAGAAAGGCTGTCAGCCTTCTAAGAAATAGTTTTTCAAGAATTTTACCAAAGCCTGACAATACTGATACAGGTCTATAGTTTGCAGCTTCATGTTTGTCCCCTTTCTTGTACAGTGGTGTCACATTTGCCATTTTCAGATTTTTCGGGAATATACCACTCACGAATGATGAATTGAAAATAACCGTTAATGGTTCTATGATAGATGTTACACTTGCTTTAATGATAATATCTGATATTTCATCAGTACCTGCTGAATACTTATTGAGTAACCTTTTTATGATGACAGATAATTCCTCAGGTGTTGTTGGGGACATGAATAGGGTTCTTGTAAGAATTTTTGTATCTGACTGGAGTGTATTGCTGTCTGGTTGTAAGTTGTAATGTTTGGTAATCAGTTGGTGTGCTACATTATAAAAGTAGTTGTTAAATTTATTAGCCACTACCGTGGGACTGATTATTTTATTGTTGTTTTCATGACATTCTATATTTTTGGGTACTAATGATTCCTGGAATTTTTTATTTGTTTGTCGTTTTCAATTTTCTTTGTTTTTGTTATAACTTGTCTGAGTGTTTATATTGTTCAAAGTAGTTGATAAATATAGGATTTGTGGTTTGGTTTGAGTATTGATATAAGTTCCTTTTATTCTGGCATGATATTTTTATTCCTGTTGTGATCCCTTTATTTGGTTTGTGCACAGAATTTATAAGTGACATTTGTTTAGGAAAGGCTATTTCAAAAAAATGTTTGTATGTGGCCATAAATTTATCAAACTTGTCATTTGTGTTGTTTGAACTGTAAACATCAGTCCATATTTGTCTTCTCAAGAGAGAAAAAAAGTAATCTATGTTTTCATTATTAAACTTCCTCACAATAGCTCTAGTTTTCTGGGCTTTCATGTTTCCTGGAATAGAGATTGTTAGTATTTGGGCATTGTGATAACTAAAACCAGTGTTTGCAGTCTGTGTGTTGCAGAAAAATTTATCTGTATTTACAAACACCTGATCTATGGTTGTTGCAGAAGTAGTGGTTATATGAGTTGGGTTGGTTATGGTTGGTTTTAGGTTAAAGGACTTCACAGTAAGTCTTTGATTTCTTCTTTAAATTTACTGGGTTTGGAGAAATCAACATTGAAATCTCCACATATGATAATATTTTTTAAGGGTGTTGAAGTCCTCTAACAGCTCTCCCATATTATTATAAAAAACATTTTTACCACCATCTGGTGACCTATATACACAGATGTTTACAGACTTGGGTAGTTGGCAGTTCTACTATAGAGAGTTCTATGTCTCTCTCTTTAGATAAGCTGTCAAATTTGGTTGTGTTAGTGAAGTCTATATCTTCTCGAACATATATGCAGCTACCACCATGCCTGCGTACTTCTCTACAAAATGTGGCAGCTAATTTAAACTGAGGTAGGTGTGCTAATTCTATCATGTCTTTATTTAGCCAGTGCTCAGTAAAGCATAAAACAGAAATATCACTCATATCATTTAACAAGATATGTATTTCATTCAGTTTATTGGATAGAGACTGAACATTCTGGTGGAACACTTTAAAGTATGAAGCAGGGACTATATTGTGTCTTGCTTGACCACTTACCTCTTTTTTACATCTAGTATTGTTAGCTGTAAAAAATCCTCCTCGATTTAAGGTGTGGGTGGTGTCTTCTTGCTAGCTGGTTCCCTGGATTCTGGGCCCTGCCTTTCATGTACTGTGGTGCTTCTAATGGTAATCCACTTGTCAAGTAGCATTTGTTTCATTTTAGGCACTTGTATTGCACTGGTTTTCACATTGTATTTATTTTGGTGAAACATTGATTTCTTCAGGTAGACTGGTTGATTCAGATACATGCATCTGGTTTGTACGATTGTTAATTTTAATTAACAAAGACAGTCTACTGCATACTTGCTCCTTCCCCTGTCTGTTCAAGTGGAATCCGTGACGTGTGAATTTATCATGAGACACTCTTTCCATTTCAAAGTTTATGGATATTCTACTTTTGTTGCAAAATTTTGAGCAGTTCACTGTTTGAACTAAATGATGATTAACCATGTCAATTTTTTCGTTTATATGTTCTTTGTCAAATCTTTTGGGAACTGGATGCAAAATGATATTTGTCTTGTTACTGAGTTGGAGAACACTTGATAACACATAATCAATGCTTTCCACAATGTTGTTGTAGGAGTCTTCAGTATCGTACGACCCTGCCACTAATATAAGAGTATCACTCGCGTTCAAGTGTTCTGCTAATTTGTCAATTCGATTAAAAACTTCACGGATAGGAGCATTTGGTTCAATAAAACTTTGAATGTCATATTTTGTGTCTAGTTTTGTCTCCAGAATGTTTCTGCAGTACCTCTCTTGGTTGTCACTCACCATTAAAACTTTCGGATTCCGTAGTGCATTCCTTAACTCTTAACTTTGTTTCATATGTTCAGGTGCTTTATCTTCTGGAACACTATTGGAATCGTTCATTACAGTTTCGTTTTCTCTGATTGCCATGTAAACACTGCCTTCAGTTACACTTACTCATGGCATTGGCTCTTTACCAACTGACATCAGAACTGTTTCTTTATCTGAAAGTGCACTTACTTGTTTAGACACACTTTTTCTGGATACCGTTGGCATTGTAGATACATTATAACACGAGTGCATTTTTAGTTGTGATTTTAAATTGTGTGTGTTTGACACACTTTTTATGGTACACCACTTTTCACTGCTTACATATTTGATTAGTTCTTGTTGTAGCTCACTGATTCTCGCTAACAGACCGTTTTTATCCTCTTGCAACACTTTAATTATTTCGTCTTTTGATGCTGAGTCTGTTACGAGTTTGTGATTGCCATGTGGCACCAAAACACAGTTAAATTTATACTTTCATTGGGGTTTTGAGTTTTTCTGTGAACATACTTTTTCCACAGTTATGGTGCTGCTAAGTCTCTGAAAACAGGTTTTATCACCCCTTTACCATATCAGGCAGACTATGTTTATAGGTGTACACATCACCAGTTAGCAATCCCTGGTTGTAGTTGCACCAGCTGTTTTCTCCTTCGATGGGGACTTTCATTGGTTGAAAAAAACCCAAACAGCCATCTTCACTTCACCACTGTGTGTACTTTGCCTAATAGCCAATACATAATGGTTTTGTATTTTGTCAGTTACACTGTCAGTTAACCTTCCCTTCCCATCTGATCCTTTGCCATCACTGAGGTTTTGTTTTTTTGTATGAAGCTTTCAGTCACCAAAGTCTTGATCCCATTCATTTCTGTATGTGTCCAATACACACAAATTTCCACACTACATCATTGGCATACCAGTTCAGTCCTTGAAGATGTCTGAAACTTTTAGAATCACTGCCACCAAATTAATTCACATATCACACTTTACCACACGCAACAAAACATTGAAATATGCTAGCAACACATGCCACTTCCATTCCTCCACTACTGCCACTATAGTTAGCTGCAAAATTATTTCATGTGTACCTTTGTTTTTTGAGGACATCTACAATTTTTAGATATTACTGCTACAGTGCTATTTGGAAGACTCATCATGCCTCAGAAAACTGCACTGACTGCAGCACCCTATGGATTGTATCCAAGGCATAGACACAGTAATGTTGTATTCATAGATTTTGCTACCATTTTCGTCATTTTGAGCTACTGAAACACTGTTCCAGAAAGTTGTCATGTATTATCACTTACCACACTTCAATTCCATTTCACTGGCAAGTCCTACACGAATTTTTTACAGTGTGTTCCAGACCAACTTCAATACACTGAGTACATCTTACACAGTTTGCAAAAATTAAGTTGAGAAGTGACATATCAAATCTTTCATTCACATCTGATTTGCCCATAAAATATTCATACTTTTCACTAACTGAACCTAGCTTCCTCTGCCCAGTACTTACTTTTCCACTTTCATTGCAATGGGCAGTTGAAGCAAGAAAGTTAGGTTCACACACTTCGTTATCATATTTATTGTTTATGACAATAACATCTACCATTGGCTTTCCTACATTTCTTCTTTTCTTAAAAGCTTTCAGAGGATTTCTAGCCACTTTAGGTTCACCCATGATTATCCTTCAATAAAAGAGAGACTTCAATGAACAGAATTCACTATGAATATTTTCAGGGCTACAAAACAGTAAATAAACATAAAAAAACATGATGATCGAGTGAGTGATATACACTGAACTATTACAGGTTGGCCGGAACACATTTTCTCTCACATATGCATTTACATTCATTAGTACAAGATTTGACAACAGTTTAACAGCACCACAGTGGGTCACACCCATGCAAACGAAAATTCAAAAATATTTTAAAAATCATTTTAGTCTTCTGAACTGAATAAACTATGTATCAATTGAAAGTGGAAAATATGTAGATTTTTAAAATGCAAAAAAGTAAAAATTGAACATTACATGTTTTGAACTGAGAGCATGATCCAGCTCCCCCATAGGCAGCATTGTATCACTCACGACGCTGAGAAGAGAAAGGTATCGCCTGAGCCACCTCCAAATCGTTTGTGATGGAGGAACGCAGGCTGATATTGAGAGGAGCTCAAAATCTCCACAAAATGGCAGCCCAAGGTGTTGGAGATAGCAGTAGGATCCATGATAATGTCGTCTGCTACTGTCAGACCAGGAATTGGTGAATGGATGTTGTTCCCAGAGAGCCATTGGAGGTTGGCCCACATTACAGAAGATGGAGTGAAACTATTAAAAGAATTAGTGAATGAATCCAGCTAGCTTCCTTGCTATCCTGAGGAATGCAAGGACACTGACCATGCATCTTTTTTATAATATATGCAGTTTACTATCATAGCATGATGGTTAAAAATGCGGAGAGCACGTCCCCGTGCGCAAATTGCATCTGAGCGTGACTCAGTTCACCAAGGGATTGGGACATGCCGTGGTAAAGAGAAAGTGCGATGTATGTAACATTCTGCAGGTTGGGATAACATCTTTCAGCTATTGCACCTGGTCATCACAAATAGGGGAAATGATGTTTGTCGAAGTTCGCCAGGAAGGAGTAAAGCCTCCAGTCAGTCTTAGTAAGCTATCATTTGGGTGTTCACATAGATGGGGTAGGAGTCAGTAAACATGTAGCACATGGGAAATGGTCACTCAAGTATGTGTAAGAGAGAATGGATCACTCGAGAAGATGGGCAAGGTGGGCAGCACAGAAGAGTATATTCAAATGGAAATAGGAGTGTGTGGATTTTGAAAGAAAGATTGGTGCTCCTGTATTAAGTAAGAAGAGATTAAGGTGATTGAGAGGGTCAGCCATCTCTCACACAAGTTCTGGCAGAACCCATAAGGAGACTGTGTGCATTAAAGTTACTGAGCAACAGAAAGGAGAGAGGTAGCTGCCTAATAATCTAGAGGAAGTCTGCCCTGTTGATATCAAATGATGGAGGGATGTAAACTGTACAAAGGGAGAACTTGAAGTAAGGAAGGAAAAGGCGAACTGCAGCAGCTTGAAGGCAGGAAGTCAGGGAGATAGGTTGACTACAAATGTCATCCCGTATGAGCAGCATGGCTCCCCCATGAGACGGAATGCCGACCTTGGGGGGGAAGGTCAAAACAGTCCGTGAAGAAATGCCAGTGCACAAAGCAGTCATGAGGACACAATTTTGTTTCCATTAAGACAGAAAACAAGTGGCTGCTGCAATGCTAAGTGCAGCTTTAATTCCTCTATGTTGGACTGAAGGCCACAACTTCAACTTGGAGGATACTCATGACGAGGAAAATATGAAGGGGTATCACCTCGGCAGTTGCCAAGTGCCAGCCTTCGGAGACACTCTGCTTCAGGGCATAAAGGCAGGAGGATCCCAATCCATTAGGTCTGCAGGAGCATCAGCATTTTTCTGCTCTTGGCCTGTAGAGTACAGTGCAACAAAATGGCTGGTGTTGTGCACCACTGACACAGATATTGGACAGATGAGGATATCATGTGGCAACACCGTCAAAGACCATCTTCGAGTCAGTGAAGGAAAGACTGCTTGCCTTTGTTTAACTTCTTTGAATCTTTCTGGTTACCAGACAAAGACTTGGACGTTGGGTAGCTGGAGCAACATAGGAACACTTCAAGAGTACTCCTTCTGTCCTTTCCATGCTGCTGGTTGTATAGCTGGGGTATTTGTCCCATGACGTGAATGTTTGATGGTGCGTTGCACATCTGGAGGATTAGATGGATACCCTACCATACCACTGGGCAATTTCACAACCATGCACCTAAATTTGAATTTGCATGTCTGCTTGGACACTTCTTCTGTGGAGTGAGCTGTAGCTAGAACAATACTGTAGGTGCCATATGGTAGAATGCAGGGTTTCTGACTTGCCAACAACTTGCGAGCAACCAGGTAAGACGCTTTTCCTTCACCAAAACCTCCTGGATCGCCTCCTTATCAAGATACATGGGACAATTCTGGAAGGATGGGACAATTCTGCGAGGAGGCAGCACAGATGCCATTGCAGTTAATGCGGCAGGCTGAAGGAGGTGGACAATCACCCTCGTGCACATTAGTATGACAAGTTGAACATTTGGCCGGATGTCAAAAAGAACTGATAGTGTGGTTGAAACTATGACACTGGTAGCAGCACATAGAGTTCGGAATGTGTGGTTGGACTGTGATAATTTCATAGCCTGCTGGGATCTTGGAGGGAAGCAACACTATATCAAAACACTCTATCAAAAGTGAGAAATAGTGTGTGTGTGTGGGGGGGGGGGGGGGGGGGGAGCACTATGGAGGCATCTATCCTTTCCATCACCCATTGGATGGCAGTGACACCCTAATCAGGCAGGTATGTTTGGATGTCAGCCTCCGTCACACTGTCAAGCAGCCTAGTGTAAATAACACCACGGAAAGAATTCAGAATTCAGAGCAGCTTGCAACTAACAGGATGGCTGAGGAGAAGTGAAGTGGCAAGCAGTTGTTGTGCTTGAGAATCAAAAATAGTCTCCAAGAGGAAAGCGCCACTCCATAACAGAGAGCAGGACTTCACAGAGCCAGCATTTGCATTAACACCTCTCTAAATAATAAATGGATTTACCAATGCAAAGAACTCACCGTCTACAGTAAGTGAAACCATGAGGAACTGTTGTGCAACTGGGATGGTCTTTGAATCGTTAGATCATTCCACTTAGGCTTTGTAGATGATTGGGAAGATGATTGTCTTATTGCAATAAAATCCTCCATGATTTCCAGCATTTCTGATGATGTACTGCTTCCAACTGGGGGGCCCCTTCTCAAGCAAGCGCACCTGCCTTAGGTGACTGTTCATGCCTCAGGTCACACCTACTGAACACCTGATGGAGGGACCAGTCAGCAATTTGGGAAGGTAGCTGCTCAGGCAATCACCCCTCCCTGGGCCTTGCCTACACTGGGGGTGGGGGTATGTGTGAACCCAACCTGTAGACACAAGTCTGGGAAATACAAATTACCCTGTTACCTGCTATGCGTCAGATGCATGGGCCAGCCTACAGGAGTACACGGGGAGGAATAAGAAAAAGAGGAACCTCAAATGCTGAAGTGGAAGGAGGACAGGAGAAGGTGAATGAAGAAAGAAAGAGGAACGAAAACACAGTGGTGAGATTGATCCAATGTGAGCCACCAAAAATGTGACACATATTCCAAAATACACCCCAAACATGTTCCCCAAGGGAGGGTAAAAATAAGAGCAAGGGGACAGATACGCAGCACAGAAGGGAAAATATGCTTCAAAGGCTGGGGCCCTGTGGAAGCCAAGCACGAACCCGCTAAAGAGCTGTGAGTGCCCTGCAGGGTTAAAACAAAGTGAAAAATTTATGAAAGAGCTACAGAAAGCTTCTTACCCACTAGCCACTCTCTGTGCCTGCACCTGCTTGGTGCTGAATATTTCTGGAGTAACTACGACTGCAGGCAAAGCACTGTGCCCTCTCACAGCTGATACAGAACAGATGCTCTCTCTACATAGTTTCTCTGCAGATGTATTACTGCAGAATCAAACTGAATCGTTAAAACTATTTTCCATCACTGAGGATATAATCTTGTATTTAGCTTATGGTGAAAGTGATTTGATTAATTAGATTTACCTCAATAGTTTACAGTTCTTTCTTGTATACCCGTTTTCACAGTTGAGCCAAAATACAATGATCCCTGGTGCTTGTGCTAATTGGCATTGAGTGCCTGCGGTATTTCTATAAAAAGCTAATTTAATTTACAGTGATAATCATGCTAACAGACTATTACGGAGCAGTGAATATATAGCTCTGAAAACACTGAAATTATATTTAAATGAATCCTAAACTATCATTAAAAGAATAAAACATAAAATATTGCTGTCACACAGTAATAGCACTTTTATTAATAAGTGAAATAGCTAATGTAAGCTTACTTTGAATAAGGTTCAGGGTTCATTAAATAAAAACAATATTTCAAAGTTAATGATTTAATAAAGTATGCCTAATACTTTCAGTCAAAAAGTATGCAAAAAGTGGGTTTTAATGGAGTGTTACACCCTAAAAATATTTAAGTATTTGAAAATAATCAATACAGTATTGTAGTAATATAGTAATACAGTACTAAACTAGTACTAATATTTAGAAACTAAAAATTTAACATTGTCTATGTATTTAATTCTCTATTTTATAAAGATTTTTAATATTGCTCTAAATGCCATTATTAGGGCTAGAGTGTCTTTATAAAGGTGCAACCATCTGACTGGATTACTGAATACAAAGTTGTTGGTGACTGGTGAAATACCCAATTCATCCATAACATCTTGGTGGGCATGAAGAATAGCCAAATTGTCCAATCGCTTCTGTCCCTTTGTTGATTAGAGATATGTCTTCAGACATCTAAGAGTGTTAAATGACCATTCTGATTTTGCTGTCATGATTGGAACTACTTGGAGAATCTTAATTCACTTCACTACTTCACATAACATTTCTACAACTGCAGGCTATTATGTAACGTACTTTCTTACATCGAGCACATTTTTTAAGACCAGTTGTTTTTTATTAGTGATATCAAATAACATATTCAAGAGTAAGTGCTGCCTCTGAATGTCTAGGTCATTTTTGAAAAAGTCAGTTGATTTTTCCAAATTTGTTTCACCTCTGTTTACTAAAAGCAAGCACACTTTTCCAACCCATCTGCAATGACCTGTGAGAGTCCAGTTGAAGCAAACCGCTCTGTAATGCAAGATTGCACCATTTCACATTCTTCATTGTAACAGCTTTGCAATATTCCTTTTGGGTTTTGAAAGTGTGTGGTGCACTGGCTTTTTTGTTTCATACTTCTTTGGTATACTTTGATTCCTAGGAAGCGAAGGATCATCAACTTGTGAAGGTTTTTCTTTTAAACACAATTCCCAAAAGAGTTCAAAACTATCACACCTTCCATTCAGTATACAAATCAAGCCCTCATATTTTTTCCAGATCAGCAACACTTAGATGAGGGCATTGAATTTTTTCATTGACATCCTCTACTGGGTTCATTGTATGGCAATAAAGACGTAAAAAGAAGTAAGTCTTTAATTGTAACATTGACTCAAGGTAGACTGCACATTTGTAACCTGCCTCTGTTTTGTCCTCTGCAGAAAATGTTTCAAAAAACTCTAAAAGTTCTTCAAAGTTTTTCAATATTCAAGACACTAGAAGCTCGCATAGTCCATCGAGTTGGCCAAAGGGGTCACAGACCAGCTTGGTCGATGGTGCTCTCACAGCATATGCTTCTGAAAAGTAACATCCTTTTATTGGATTCCCTACGGTATTTATTAAGTCCTTGTCTAAAGCCATAATATCCCTCAAAGATGCAAGATGGTGGAGACTGTCTACAACTGCCAGGTCGAACCTGTGAGCAGTGCAGTGCATATACCGTGCTTTTGGTTGTATATCCAAAACTAACTCTTGTAGTCCTTTGAACTTACCTCTCATATTCGAGGCACCATCATAGCACTGTCCTCTGAAGTTATCCATTGACAAATCAAGATGAGCAAAAACATATTTTAAAATACTAAACAGAGTGCACTAAACAGAGTCTCGTACAAGCCAATAGACTTCATTAATGATTAAGGAATCATTGACAGTATGAACACAAAATGACACTTGTTCATGAACTGAAGAATCACTTGTTTCATTAACCATAACAGAAAAATGTTCAGTCTTCTTGATTGAAGCCAATAAACTTTCTCAACACATACTTTCCTAGTAGATCAATAATCTCTTTTTGAGTATCATGGAACATCCATTTATACCCCGAACGCCCTAAGCAATCTTTAAACTCGGGTAAATCATTCTTCTGGAGTTCCAACAATTGAAAACATTTGAGATGATGTCTTCAAGCGATCTAATTGCTAGTTCTTATTGGTATAGGAATTGCACAGTACTAAAAATTTGTCTCAAGAGCTAAAAGGCCTTTCTTCATATTATTGTCTAACTGTTCATTGAATTTGGAGGCCATACTTTGGTTAGTGATATAATTTAGTTTCAGAACACCTTATTTGTCCATACATGTATTTTCATGAAGATAGGATTTTTCCAAAGCCTTTTTCCAGCTAGAAAATCCTATTGAAGTAAATGCATTCTCTCTCTATCTTTTTTTTTTTTTTTTTTTTTTTTAAGAAAATTGTAATAAATTTTTAGCATCTGCCTATTTGAAGGTTTTGCAAAAGACTTTTTTGGTAGATGCTTCATATTCTAGCCATGTATATTTGATCAACTAAGACTTCTGAAATGATCTTCCCTTACCAGATTGTCCAGGTTGCGGGTGTGAGTAGTTCTAGCCTGAAGACAATGAAGCAATTGATGACACAATAATTGTTGGAGGTTGACTTGCAGTATCAACAACTTCCAAGCGTGCCTTTTTGGTATCACATTTATCCATCGCAAATTTAATTCACAATACACTAAGAGATTAAATTAAATGAATAAAATATAGTCATACAAAATAGTCCAATAGACACTAAAGTCTGAATACTAAACATGTCTGCACCATGCACTGAATCAAACTACCCACACTGAATGACTGTGATGGCAAGGTGGGCTTTATATCACCGCAGTGTTATAATGTCTCAAAGCGTCAAGGCGATGCAAGGCGGAGGGTTCCAGGCACTTATGCTCCAGTCCTTTTGATGTCGCCACAGCCTCAGTGCTGGCCTACCGGCACCAGTCTTTCCCCAAAATTTCACACACTGGGTCAAATACTAGGTGTGCCTGCAGAACCATAACATTATCATGATTCACACCCCTCATTTTCAGTTAAGCTGCTTACTACCATAATAATTACTTGTTTTAACTCATTACTGAATGTATTTTGAAAGGTAACTATTGCAAACAAGGAAAATAATAAATTCCAACATAATTTTTGGATTTTAAAAAGCATAATGCAACTAATAATTTTCTAAATATTGGGAGAGCTCCCTGCTCCCACTCCTCCCCGCCCAAACGATTCTTGAGGGGGGCTCAGGCCCCCTTGGGCCCATGGAGTCAGCGCCTGTGCCAGGTACTCAGCTTTGTTGGAACACATGCCTGAATAGCTGTGCTTGTCCACCTGAAGAAAACAGCAGCCACCAAGCTGATACTCAATAATTTACTTTGTTTTATTTTAACGCCATGGAATTTGATTCCACGAGACACATAAGGTAGTGCAGGTGGGAAATATTATCGACAGTTTTCAAATTATTTTGTCTCTTTTATATATATCGCGTGCAAGAAGTGTTATTACTGCAGGATATTTATCTATAAAGTGAGTTGCTACCTTGATAGAATTCAAGATTCGAGGGATATTATTTATACTTAATAGTTTCAATGTTAATTAATGATACTTGTGCAATTGCACAGTTCTGTTCATCAGTTCAACTTAAGTTGTTAAAACCGCTGCATTTTTGATAGGTGTAATAAACCT
The DNA here is from genome assembly GCF_021461395.2 of Schistocerca americana. Taxonomy (NCBI): domain Eukaryota; kingdom Metazoa; phylum Arthropoda; class Insecta; order Orthoptera; family Acrididae; genus Schistocerca; species Schistocerca americana. The sequence continues at coordinate 593,653,667 of NC_060124.1, read as the reverse complement.
TATAAACAAGTTCAACAACATACATGTGTATGTGTGTCTTAAATAAAGCAATAGCAGAGAGAAAATAGTTAAGGAAACATATTAATAACCTTTTGCTAAAATTATCAATGATCACTCTTGTAACACATATTACACCATGGAATCAATTTCAAACTGCAGTAGTTAAGTGTCAAAGAATATTACAAAGTTGTATCATTTATTAAAATCTTACCCTAAAAGAACTTAACAAATACTCGTGTTATATGCCGAAATAAGTTTCCTGAAATTCTTAATTGACATAAGAAGGTAGTTCATGTTTCTGGTTGTGAATATTAAGAAAGAACAACTGAATTGTGTACTCACCATGCACTGCATTAATCCAATAAATGAGACAGCCGATATTCTTGTAGTTGGACCAGGCACTGGGAATTTCATGATCATCTGAAATCTTGTCCTCAGAGCTGCTGCTGGCAATCTTATCACCATCTGCTTCACCAAGATTAACAATGTTTTTCATATGGGTCTCCATAATTCACCCTCTCTCGCAAGCACCTTCAATATTTTTTTTCGTATGTAGAATCACCACATATCTACTGAACTTCAGTCAAAGCCTGACAAAAGTTTCGAAATTTGTGGTAAGTACCTATGTTACCAATCTTCTTAGGTCATTGGTCCCTAGGGTTATACACTATTTAATCTAACTTAAACTAACTTACGCTAAGGACAAAACACCTTGCAAACCGTGGCAAGGACTCTCAGGCCGCACAGCTCCCCTGTGCAGCTCGAAGCTCGATGAAGCAATTTTAACTCCTTGCTTTGTGAAAAAGGTGCACACTTATTATTGTTTGCTACATTTCCTTTTGCTTGAGCCCAAAGACACTCAATTGCATTGTACATGCAATGGTACGTTGGAAAACAAATAACCTTGTGACCAGCAGTTCTAGCTGATTTCATCAATCATGTATACAAGAGTTTGTGGCTTTTTGAATTCCTAAGGGAGCAAACTGCTGATGTCATTAACTCCTAGGCTTACACACAACTTAAACTAACTTAGGCTAAGGACAACACACACACACACACACACACCCATGCACAAGTGAAGACTCGAACCTCCAGCAGGATGGGCCGCGCAATCCACGGCATGGTGCCCCTAACAGAGGGACCACTCCACATGGCAGTTAGGGGCTTAACAAGCTGAAGCTGCTCTGCCTTTTTTGGTTCATCAGTGCAATTAACATTATGTCACTGCAACCAACTTAACAAATCACCTTTTCTGCTTGACATGGTCGGCAATTTCTTCACCTGGGTAGAACAATAAGATGCTTTATCTATCATTATAATAGACTTGGGAGGGATGTTCCAAAGAAGTTTATCCTGAAACCGTGAGATGTAGCTTGCGGCATTCATTTCTTCATGGATATCTCCTGACTACTTTGAAGCAAAAGCCCACAAAGCACCGTTTATGACTGCTGCACTTGTTCCAGCATGGCAAACAATTAATCTGCCACCTTTCCCAGTTGATTTTTGTAGAACTGAAGAACTTGTGTCATTCGTCCAAATGTGTGAAACACTGTTGTTTGTATTAATTCAAGTCTATCCATAAATATACTTCATTACAGTCAATAGTGCACATTGTTTCTGAGGAAACTGCAGTGCAGAATTACTATGTCCGTCCTCTCCATTACAAATGTATGATTGTTGAATGCTTAATACCTGAAGCCTAAAGAATTCAGAACCTAAGAAGGTGACTTCATACCCCCAGAAAACAGCCCTGCTTCATGAAGAGAAACGATAAGTTTTTTTCCTAGTTGGCAATTCACCTTTACAGTGATAATTGTAAATATGGTCCCAAATAGCACACTGATTAAAATTGTCAATAGTTCTCAATCAGTTCCTACCCTTTCTGTGTTTATCTGACATGCTAAGCTTGAAGTCTTTCTCACCACTATCAAGGCCTATGCGTTTTCCCTGAGTCACATGTTTCACTATAGCAGTTCCAATACCAAGTGCATTGGCTGTTCTTTGCACTACATTTGACACGGGGAGAATAGGTCCTTCATTACGCCTCTCACTTTCAAAGTAATCCTGCACATGAATATTCCCGCACTGCCATCCAGCACTAGCAGTTGCAACCATTAACTATACTGTCCAGCAGCTACAGGGTTGCTTTCTGTTTCTGCGACTGGAGCAGTCTCTTCGCACAGTAGGCAGAGCCATGGATCATCGTGTTTTTGCCCAACACTAAGATCTGCATTTCTCTATTGGTTCCTAACCGTACTAACTCAATACTGAATAAGAATAAGCCATATGTTACAGATAACCGTACGCTGTTTTCTTTGTTCAAAACGCCATATTATGTTGTTAATAGCAGAAAACGACATACACATCATCATTCATATCACACTACAGCATCAGAATGTATTGTAAACAATGGTAAGAACAATTATACTTTACTTTGTTAGTTTGTTTTGTGACTTGTGTAGAAATTTCACATGGTGTACTATTTGTTTCTCAGAATACAAAAAACTGAATGCTTTGTCATCTGCCGTCAGATTCTTTGCCTGTAATAGGTATACTGTGTGGAGTGTTCCAACCAGGCACAGATGCAGCTGTCCTTAGCAGATGGTAATCAGTGGTAGTGTAACTTGGAATTGCCAGAAATGACTATCTGCATCACAATTTTTTTCCTTGTGTTGTACTTTTAATTTTTGCACATTAGTACTCAACAGATTTTCCAACATTTTAAAGCTGTGAAATCTCTGTCTTGTCGTTGGCACATTTAATTCACTTATAGTGCAGGTTCAAAATCATAAACTGTAAATTTAGGAATATATTTCCGTGAATATATTTTCCATCCTCCTTTTTGATCTGGGCTTTGGACCAGCACTGGCGAAGTCAAAAATATATCTTTATGTTGTCTTTTGCTTTTTTATACATATATTTTTTCATTTTCCAAGGTTTTTTTTTTCTGATAGCACTGTTGTATTTGTTCTTCATTGCGATTGGCAACTTGTTCCTGTGTGGTAATTTTCAAAACTGGGAACAACACACACCTCACGAATTTTACATTCATATATGCTTTTTCGACACATTTTCTGTTTCCAGCAAACAATGCATCTAGACATAAGCATACTTTTCTAAGAATGCTCACTTGTTATACTGCTTGGAAAATGCCTTCTCAAAAACCTTGGAGGATTATCATCAGAATACCTTCCCCTGCCAGGTTTTCTGCGCTCTGATACATACGTTTCTGGAAGTTCCCTTACCAGCGACAGATAAAACTCAAATATCAACATATTACTACCTGTTAATGACCTGTGAAGGACGTGAGCATTTAAAACACACAGATCAAGAATGTGCAAAAAGAACTCCTTATACCACTTCATGTGTTTTGTATACATCCATCAAAACTAACGGTCAACTTATCCCAAATTCAAGTTATATTCTACAATGATTTGTGGTTTCTTAGTTTTCTCTCTAACATTCCTATCAGTCTTTCCCTTGTCAACAATTTCTGAGGTGTTACATGTGGTCAATGTCCACACTTCCCTTTTGTCACACCACTTGATGTGTTAGTGCAAATAAATTCAATGTCTTTCCATTTCAGTTTCTGCAGAACATTTGGCATGTTGCATCTGTTCTTATGGATAGCACCACATGTGTTTGTCCTGTAAGTGTGAAGCCAAGAAAATGTCTGGGCTCAAGTACCAATTATCGAGGTAGTGGGTATTGTCCACGTTCTAAAATTGGCTTTATTAGTGTGGCTACTACATCACCACTTTTCCTCAAATTGTGGAACTTAGTTTCTGTTGATGTCCCTGTACAAAAATGAAATCTAAGAGAGACAGTCTTATAATCACATAACAAAAGTGTTTCTCATCTGAATATACTCCATTTCGATGGAATGAATTGTGTGAAAGATAAGTGTCCTTTACATATTAACAAACATTCATCACTGCAGAGTTTCTGATGTGGATTACATCCACAATGGAAAGCTGTATGAACTTTATCGTCGGTGTTCCTCAGTTTCAATAATCAATCTCCTCCAGTATTGGCAGGGTTGTCACTGAAATTTAACATTCTCATAAAAAAAAATTGTCATTTTCTTTGTAGGCGAAAAAGACTGAAGTAAAGTCCAATGAACAGATACCTGTAGTTCAAAGCCAAGGCTCACAACAGACAGAGAATCTGATGACAAGCTAGGAGCCAGAACTGTGAAAGGCTACTGAGGCAGGGGGCGGGAAGTCCACTGAGCGAGTTACCTTATCATCAGCACTCAAGTAACGGTGCGCCTAAACTCGTCATCAGTGCTCAGGGGCTGGCAAACTAGTGTGACTGAACTCATCAACAGCACTAGGGCGAAAACCAGCAGCTGCGACTATACTCATTACCACCCAGGGAGTGGCAAGCAGCATGGCAAGTAAACTCATCAGCAGCAGTCTAAGGGTTAAAACTAAGTGGAATATTTACCAATAAGCTGCAGAAATCTTCTCAACAGATAGCCACTTACAGTAAAAACACTTACTACAATGTTTTGCTTGTTTCCCTTGCATAAAAAAGGTGGTAAAATTTATGAAAGAAACTGCCGACTGCTTCTCACCAATAGCCACTCTTGGTAGATAGAGTTACAACAAGCATCTGGCCCTGGGCAGAGGATCGGGATGGAGAGAGAGCACAATCCAGCTTCCTTATAGTAAAGGCAGCATAGTAATGCTACCATTCTGAGAAGAGAAGAATATCATCTGAGCCTCCTCCACTCGTTTCTGATGGAAGAAGTCAGGAAGTCAGGGTGATAATGAGAGGAGAATGAAATTTTCACAAAAGTTGGTGGTGACAGCAATAGGGTCCACAATGACATGGTCTGCCACTGTCCAGCCAGAAAGTGGGCAATGGATCCCTGCCAGAAATTAGGGAATGGGTCTTGGTCCCAGAGAGCCATCAGAGATTGGCCCACATGATGGTAGAGGGGTGCAAACCGAGGAAGAAGAAATAAGAGTGACATCAAATGCTGAAGTGGAGGAAGGATGTGAGAAGGTGAATGAAGAAAGGAAAAAGGAATTAGAAACAGTGGCGAGACTGCTTTTATGTCATCTACGGACAGTGCAGAACATTATATGTAACACCCCAACCATGATCCCCAATGGAGGGGAAAAAGAATATTAAGAACGTAGACATGTAGTACAGAAGGGAAAATGATTCTGTAAAGGCTAGGGCCCTGTGGTAGCCAAGAACGAACCTGCCAAAGACCGGCAAGCACCCTGTGGAAAGAGGGGGAACCTACGAAACAAGCTGCAGAGGGCTTCTCACAGACTAGCCACTGCTGGTAGATATTGTTACTATAATGCACAACTCATGTCATTTGCATCTACAAACTAATGAAAAATTTATGAAAGATGTTTCAGAAAGGTGCTCACCCACTAGCCACCCTTGGTACTTACAGTCACTACAACCTCTCACTTGCTTCCATTACCTCTTAACACTAGATGAATGCAGCAACAGAAAACATCACACCCAATAGCAACTTTTTGTAGCTGTAGTTACTACGATACCTTGTCTCTTATCACTAACTGATGAATTTATGAAAGAAGCTTCAAAAAGTTTCTCACACACTAGCCCATCATAGTAGATATACTTTATTCAACAATTCAATCATCTCACTTGCATCTTAAAAATAAGTAAAAAAAAAAAATTATGGGAGAAGTTGTAACAAGCTTTCCACATACTAGCCAATCTTTGTAAATATAGTTAAAACACTACTTTACTAATGTCCCATTCCCATATTTGTAAGTAAAGAATTTATGAATGAATCTGCAGAAAGCTTCCATACCATCAGTCACCATCTGTAGATGTTGTTACTGTGCAACTCTACCTATCACCCTAGATTCGTAAACCTAGGTGAGAAATTTATGAAAGAAGCTGCAAAAAGCTTCTCTAATGACAGTCACTGTCTGTAGATATAGTTACTGAACTCCTGTACATGTTGAACTTTGTTCATCACTCTAGGTAGAAAATTTATGAAAGGAGCTCCAGAATGCTTCATATCCATTTGCAACTCCATGTAGGTATAGTTACTGCACAGCCGTACAAATTTCCCTTGATTCTTTCCTTTACACCAGTAACTATATGTAGATAGAGCTACAGCGCAGCTGCACACATCACAATTGAGACTTAAGGACAGGAAAAATTTTTGAAAAAAAGGGGCAGAAATGTTCCTTACGACCAGTTCTTATCTGCAGGTATAGTTACAGCACAGCTGTATGTGTCGAATATGATTCTTAACCAAAGGAAAACAATTATGAAAGCAGCTGCAGAAAGCTTCCATACCACAATTAATTAACCATAGGTATAATTATCGCACAGCTCTACACATTGAACTCTGTTCTTAATCCTGGGTGAAAATTTATAAAAGAAGGTGCCAAAAGCTTCTTACCCATTTGTGGCTCCCTGTAGATATAGTTACTGCTTACTCGTACACATCACCCTTGATTCTTAACCCTAGGCGAAATACTTATGAAGGAAGCTGCAGAACACTTTTCTACCACAAGCCACTATCTGTGGCTATAGTTGCTGCACAGATGAGCATGTAAATTTTGACTCTTAACGAGCTGAAAATATTTATGAAAGATGTACCACCAGCTGTCTCTAGATATAGTTATTCCACAGCTGTACACGTCACCAATGATTCTTGACCAGAGCAAAAATTTATTAAAACAGCTGCAAAAACTTCCTTAAAATCAGTCACTATCTGTAGGTATAGTTACTGCCACACATCACTCTTGATTCCTTACCCTAGGTGAAAAAATTATGAAACAAACTGCAGAACGCTTCTCTACCGTAAGTCGCTATCTGAAGGTATAGTTACGGCACAGCTGTGCATATCACCATGACTTAGTACAATAGGTGAGGAAGTTATGCAATAAGCTGTAGAGTGCTTCCTTACCAACATTCACCATCTGTAGATACAGTTAGTGTCCCAATTTTCTACCCTATTCAAAAAACTTATAGAAGAAGCTGCAGAAGGCTTCCTACCGACAGCCACCATGTGTTGATATAGTTACAGCTTTAGCTGAATATATCACTTTGATTTTCTACCATAGATGATGAAGTTATGGAACAAGCTTCAGAATGCTTCATTACCAACATTCAGCATCTGCAGATACCGTTACTGCACAGCAATACATATCGCTCAATATTCTACCCTAGGTGAAGAAGTTAAGGGTGAAGCTGCAGAAAGCTTCCTTTCCAACATTCACCATCAACAGATATAATTACTGCTTGGCTGTACACATCACCTTGATTTTCTACCCTAGGTGAAGAAGACTTGTAAAAAAGCTGCAGAAAGCTTCCTTACCAACATCCACAATCTGCAGATATAGTTACTGCTTTGCTGTACATATCGCCTTTATTTTTTACCGTATGTGAAAAGTTACAGAAGAGGCTGCACAGAAATAATCTGCATATATAGTTACTGCACAGACTTATGTATAGCCTCGATTTTCTACCCTAGATGAAGAAGTTATGCAAGAAGTTGCAGGAAGCTCCTTTACTAACATTCACCATCTGCTGATGTAGTTGCTGCATAGCTGTACATAGTACCTTGAGTTTGTACCCTGTGTTAGGAAGTTATGGACGAAGCTGCTGAAAGCTTCATTACCAAGACTCACCACCTACAGATATAGTTACTGCACAGCTATATATATTTCCCGATTTCCTTCCACACATCAAGTTGTAACTGTACATCTACCTCTTTCTTGCCCCATATTACCATATCATCTGCAAAAATCATCACTTTGTCTTTCTCTTTTACTGCACCTCTAACTGCCCTATTCATTCCCTCCATCACAACATTAAAATGTGCAGGAGATAGAATACTTCCTTATTTAAGTCCTTGTCTTATTTGGAAGTATACAGAGTTCCCCAATGTTGTTCTAGTTCTACAATTGTGTTCTCTGCACATTTAGTTTATTACATTAATGCATCTGTCATCTACATGTATCTTCTTCATTTCATCCCAGTCTTTCCTTGTCAACTGGGACACATCCCTATCCTTTGTCAATAAAAACCATTATCACATTTTTTTTAAAACTCCCAACTTCCTTCCACCAGTTGATAGATAGAAAATATCAGGTTGATTGTGCTTCTTCCTTTCCTAAACCCATGCTGTTCTTCACTCAGCCCTTTTCTATGTTTTAATGTATTCGATTTAGTAAAATTAATTCAAAAATTTTGGCTGTATGACTCATAAGGGTTATACCTCTGTCGTTTTTCCAAAGCCTTTTATTGTATTTTTTGAAGATGGGCACAATGTCTCCTCTTCTCCAATTGAAAGGTGTGGTACTAATCATTAACACACTTGATAGTACTCTGCTGTACATATAGCCTTCACTTTCTACTCTAAGAGAAGAAGTTATGGAAGAAGCTGAAGAGAGCTTCCATAGCAACATTCAAAATCTGCAAATATAGTTACAGCACAGGTGCACGTATCACCATGATTTCCTACCCAAGGCAAAGATGTTATAAAAAATGTGCAGAAAGCTCTGTTAACAACACTCACCATCTGCAGATTTAGTTACTGCACAACTGTACATACTGCAAAGGTTTTCTAACCTCGGTGACTAATTTATGGAAGAGGCTGCAGGAAGCTCCTTTCCACCATCCAAAATCCGCAGATACATTTCCAGCACAGCTGTATATATCACATTTATTTTCTACCCTGGGTGAAGAAATACTAGGAGGAGGTGCAGGAAGCTTCCATACTAACATTCACCATCTGTAGATATAGTTACTGCACAGCTGTATGTATCTCCTTTGTCTTCTACCGCAGGTGAAAATGTACTTCAAGGCACTGCAGAAAGCTTCCTGACATACATTCTCCATCTGCAGATATAGTTACCGCACAGCTGTATATACCTCCATTATTTTCTACCCTAAGTTAATAATTACTGGGAGTGTATTAAAATTTGGACAGGACATTAAAATGTGGCATACCGCTAGCAATTGACCACATGGACAGAACGGCGCTGGCACAGCCACCGGCAAATGGTGATGGCTGAACCGGCAATGTCCAATTCGTAACCGGGCCAAAATGACCTCCTCCCAACGAGAAGGGCATGAAGAGGTCATCCAAGCTTTGGGAAGAGGTTTCAAGGCCCGTAGCTTGTTGTCCGTAAGTGCAAACCAATTGCCATGCCACAGCAATAAAATGCGCTGACAAATGACCCTGCTACAATTTGATGAAGGGACACAACAAGAAGCTGTCCGAGGCTGGAGGACCGCAGCCTTGGCCACGGCATCTGCAGCTTTGTTCCCAGGGATACCGACATGGCCAGGAACCCACATAAAGGCAACAAGAGAACCGTTGTCCGCCAACTGCTGAAGAGAGCGTTGGATCCGGTGCACGAAAGGGTGAACCGGATACCGATGACAGGCTCTGGATGGCGCTCAGCGAATCAGAGCAGATGACGTAAGCAGAATGTCGGTGGGGGCAGATGTAAAGAACAGCCTGGTAGAGGGCAAAGAGCTCAGCTGTGAAGACCGAACAATGGCCATGGAGCCGGTATTAGAAACTGTGTGCCCCGACAATAAAAGAACACCCAACACCGTCATTGGTCTTACAGCCATCTGTATAAATTAAGGTCATATTAATGAACTTCGAACGAAGTTCGACAAAATGGGAGCGGTATACCGAAGCAGGGCTAACCTCCTTTGGGAGTGAGCCAAGGTCAAGGTGAACGCGAACCTGAGCCTGGACCCAAGGTGGTGTTTGGCTCTCGCCCACTCGAAAGGTTGCAGGGAGAGAAAAATCAAGGTGCTGAAGGAGGCGATGAAAGCGAACTCCAGGGGGTAGCAAGGAAGAGACATACAACCTGTATTGACGGTCGAGAGAGTCGTCAAAAATGGATCAATAAGACAGGTGGTCGGGCATTGACAATAGCCGACAGGCATACCGACAAAGCAGTATATCATGCCAGTAGGGCAGTGGCAATTCAGCGGCTTCAGCATGAGGACTCTCGAAGGGACTATTATAGAACGCTGTGATCGCAAGACGTAAACCCCGATGTTGTATAGAGTTGAGGCGGCATAAGATGGACGGCCGTGCAGAGGAGTATACGAAGCTCCCATAATCCAGCTGTGAGCGGACGATCGACAGATATAGGCGAAATAGGACGGTTCGATCCGCTCCACACGACATACTGCTGAGAACACAGAGGACATTTAGAGAACAGGAACAACGGGCAGCCAAATATGACACATGTTGAGACCAGCTAAGTTTCCTGTCAAGTGTAAGACCTAAAGATTTTGTTGTCTCCACGAATGGGAGAGCAATGGGACCGAGTCATAAGGACGGTGGGAGAAACTCTTTGTAGCGCAAGACGTTAATACAGACCGTCTTCTCGGCAGAAAAATGGAAGCCATTGGCGACACATCAAGAGTGAAGGCAGTGCCGCAGGCAGTGCTGCAGGCAGTGCGGAAGGCAGTGCTCCAGGAAACATGTACACTGTGCACTGCAATAGATGGTAAAATCGGCCATGAAAAGGAAGCCTGATACATCAGCTGGGAGGCAATCCATTATTGCATTGATCGCTATGGCGAAGAGAGCGACGCTCAAAACAGATCCCTGTAGCACCCCATTCTCCTGGCGAAAGGCGTCTGACAGGACAGAACCCACACGTACCCTGAACTGTCGATCCATTACAAAGGCATGCATAAAAAGAGGGAGGCGACCGCAAAGGCCCATGTATGCATGGTGCGGAGAATGCCCGCCCTCCAACAGGTGTCGTAAACCTTCTCCAAATCAAAGAACAAAGCCGCGTGAGTGCTTCGGCAAGAAGTTATTCATAATGAAGGTCGACAAGGTAACCAGATGGTCAACAGCAGAGCGGCGCCTATGAAATCCACATTGTACACTGGTAAGTAGGTGTCGAGATTCAAGCAGCCAAACCAAATGAGAGTTAACCATTCGCTCCATCATCTTGCAGACACAGCTGGTAAGCGAGATGGGTCGATAACTGGAAGGCAAGTGCTTGTCCTTCCACGGAGTAGAATTCGGCACAATAGACTCGCTCCAGCATGTGGGAACATGACCCTCAATCCAGATGTGATTGTAAGTATGAAGAATAAAACCTTTACCCACAGGAGAAAGGTTCTTCAGCATCTGAATATGAATAGAATCAGGCCTGGAGCAGAGGACCATGACCGGGCAAGTGCATTTTCGAGTTCCCACATAGTGAATGGGGTGTTATAACTTTTACGATTCGAGGAGCGGAAGTTAGGTGGCCTAGCCTCCTCTGCCTGTTCTCGGTGGAGGAAGGCAAGGTGGTAATGAGCGGAGCTTGAAACCTCTGCGAAAAAGTGACCGAAGGCATTGGAGACATCCTCAGGGGCAACAAGGACGTCATTCGTGACAGTCAAGCCAGAAACTGGTGAGTGGACCTTAGTGCCAGATAGCCGGTGCAGGCTACCCCAGACAACAGAAGAAGGAGTAAAACTGTTAAAGGTGCTTGTGAAAGCAGCCCAGCTGGCTTTCTTGATTTCTTTAATAACACGATGACACTGTGCACGTAATTGTTTATAATTGATACAATTCACCACCGTAGGGTGGCGTTTAAATGCGCATAAAGCACGTCGACGAGCACGTCAAGCATCTCTACATGCTGCGGTCCACCTGGCGACCGGTACGCGACATGGAGAAGAAGTAGTGTGAGGGATGGAATATTCAGCAGCAGTGAGAATGACTTCCATGAGGTGTGCGACCTGACTATCGCAGCTTGTGAAGGTTTGATCCTAAAAGGTCGTCCTAGAAGAGAAGAGCCCCCAGTCTGCTTTGGAGATGTTCCAACAAGTTGAGCACGGAGAGGGGGTATGATGCAGGAGATGGATAACACATGGGAAGTGGTTGCTGGAATACGTATCAGAAAGTGCGTACCACTCAAACTGGCGTGCAAGTCGGGTAGTGCATATAGACAGGTCTAAATGGGAGCAGGTGTGAGATGTGTCTGAAAGAAAAGTAGGGGCGCCAGTATTGAGGCAGACAAGATTGAGGTGGTTGAAAAGGTCTGCTAACAGGGAGCCCCTCGGGCAGGATGCTGGAGAGCCCTAAAGGGGATGGTGGGCATTGAAGTCTCCAGTTAACAAAAACGGTGCAGGTAGTTGAGCAATAATTTGCATCATGTCTGCCCCGGTAATGGCAGACAACGATGGAGTGTAAACGGTACAAATGGAAAATGTAAAAGTGGGGAGAGTAATTTGGATGGCAGCTGCCTGCAGGCCGGTGTGCAATGTGATGAGATCATAGTAAATATCATCCCGGACCAGCAACATAACCCCTCCATGAGCCGGAATACCTGTCACAGGGGCAGGTCAATACACACAGAGGCATAGTGTGCCTAGTCAATATGATCGCATGGGTGCAGCTTCGTTTCCTGGAGAGCTACGATGAGTTAACTGTGCAAGCATAGCAGCAACTTTAAGTCCTCTCGGTTGGAGCAAATGCCGCAAATATTCCAATGAAGAAGTGCCATTGTGAGAAGAAAAAGGAAAATGAGAAGCAAGAAGGGGTCACCTCGAAGGCCGCTGAGGGCCTGGCTTCGAGTGAGCACTGCTGCCGCTATCAATAGGCGGAGAGTCATCGTCCATTGGTTCTATAGGTTCGTCGGCCATCTTGTTAAGGTGGCCAGAAGGGAGAGCTTCCTCCACCGTTGAACGGTCAGATGTTTGGCTACCAGCAGTGTGGCCAGGCAAAATGGATGACGGCCTGGGGCGGCAACCACTGGGTAGCGCAGGAGAAGAAACGCGCCATGGCGGAGAAGGAGAACTTTGCTTCCTATGAGCCGTCTTGGAAGGTCATTTAGTGGAATTACTGGTCAATGGCTGGGAGTTCAATGTACGTAGCAAGTCTGTATGGGACGGTTCCTTCTTAAAGGCCCGTGCATCTGACTTCTGGTTCTTAGTCGTGGCAGAAGCTGATGAAGGTGCTTGTGTCTTAGGAGTAATGGGAGGACAAGGAGACGTTGACCGGGCGATCTTAGCACTGGCCGAACGGACGACCGTAGTGCTGAAGGTCAGATCGCATGTCTGCGTTGCCACCTCCCTGGTAGTCTGAGGAGAGGCGAGGACAGTACAGTATTTCTCCACTGGAAGCAGCGTGGGCTTTCTACTAGCAAATAGCTTGCGAGCAGCCAAAGTGGACACTTTCGCTTTGACCCGAATTTCCTGGATACAGCGTTCATCCTTGTACATGGGACAGTCGCGAGAGGACACTGCATGGTCACCCTGACAGTTCACACAACGAGGAGATGGTGGTGGACAGTCACCCTCATGGGCACCCCTGCCACAAGTGACACATTTAGCCGCATTAGAACAAGACTGGCGAGTGTGATTTAAATGCTGACACTGGTAGCAGCGCGTCGGTGTCGAGACATAAGGGCGAATAGAAATAACATCGTAGACCGCTTTGATGCGTGATGGCAGCTGAACACTATCAAAGGTCAAGAAAAGTGTCCGGGTCGGTACAAGGTCATTGTTGACCTTTTTCATGACCTTATGGACAGCCGTCACACCCTGCTCAGCGAGTAAAGACAGAATCTCCTCATCAGTCAATCTGTCGAGTGATCTAGTATATACCACACCAAGCAACGAATTCAAAGTGCAGTGAGCCACCACCCAGACACGGAAAGTGTACAGGAGTGTGGGCCGAAGCAGTTTTTGTGCCTGAAAGGCACTCTCAGTTTCTATTAACAAGGTACCGTTATGCACCCTGGTACAAGACTTGACAGATCCGGCTATGGCATCTACACCCTTTTGGATAATGAAAGGGTTGACATATGAAAAATCTTTTCTGTCCTCAGATTGAGAAACTACAAGGAACTATGGGGCAGGCGGTAGTACTTTTCTCACTAGTGGCTGGCCAAGTTTCCATATTTGGGCAGAAGTCGAGAGAGAAGAAGAAGAGAAATCCATTGCAGATTGCGCACTCCTTCCTTGTGCGGACCCTCGCAGAGGGTACTCCCACCTTAGGTGAATGTTTACATCTCAGGTCACAACTCCCAAGAAACGGACTGAGAGATCAATCAGCATTGTCAAAAGGTGTAAGCTCAGGCAGTCACACTTCCCTGGGCCTGGCCTTTACCAGGCGGTACGTGCATGCCTTACTAGTCTACCCAGGATGGGGAATGACGCGTTACCCCATCACCGGCTATGCATGCGAACCTGTGGGTCCACCTTCAGGCACGTAAAGGAAGGAAAGACGAAGAGGAAAAAAAAAGGGAGAGAGGGAGAGAAAGGACAGACTGTCTCAAATGCCGAGGCGGACACCAGAGGGTGGACAAGAAGGCAAGGACAAGAAGGCAAGGGAAAAAGTAAGTAAGACAGTGAGAGGGAGAAGGACAAAGAAAGGAACCAAACAAAGGAAGGAAGAAACCAGAATAAGTGAAAAAAAAATGACGACAAATAGAAGTCGCGGAACCTTCCATCTCTGGACGCAGCGGCAAACTACACCCTTGAGGTAAAGGGACTCCTTTCAATCACCTCTTACGACAGGCAATAATATCTCGGGCCTATACTAACTCCGGGACCCACACGAGGAAATTACTGGAAGGAGCTGCAGAATCTTCCTTACAAAGATTCACCATCATTAGGTACAGTTACCACACAGCGGCATGGATCAATTTTTTTTTAATAAGGTGAAGAAACACTGGAAGAGGTTGAAGAAAGCTTCCTTGAAAAAACATTCACCACCTTCAGATAAGTTTACTACACAACTGTTATAACTACAATATTTTTCACCCTAGGTGAAGAAGTACTGGAAGAAGCTGCAGGAAGCTTCCCAACAGCCATTCACCATCTGTAGATGTTATCTCTGCACAGCTATATATATATCTCCTTCATTTTCTAACCTAGGTGAAGGAGGACTGCAAGGGGCTGCAGGAAGCCTCCTTACCATCTTTCACCATCTGTAGATGTAATTTCCGCACAGCTGTATATATCTCCTATATTTTCTAACCTAAATGAAGGAGGACTGGAATGGGTTGCAGAAAGTGTCCTTACCAACATTCACCATCTGTAGATGTAATTTCTGCACAGCTGTATATATCATGTTTATTTTCTAACCTAGGTGAAGTAGG
This sequence comes from Schistocerca americana, assembly GCF_021461395.2. Classification (NCBI taxonomy): domain Eukaryota; kingdom Metazoa; phylum Arthropoda; class Insecta; order Orthoptera; family Acrididae; genus Schistocerca; species Schistocerca americana. The sequence continues at coordinate 593,638,566 of NC_060124.1, read as the reverse complement.
ACTGGAAGCAGCTGCAGAAAGCCTCCTTACCAACATTCACCATCTGAATAAGTAATTTCTGCACAGCTGTATATATCACCTTTATTTTCTAACCTTGGTGAAGGGGGATTGCATAGGGCTGAAAGCCTCTTTCCCAACATTCACCATCTGTAGATGTAATCCCTGCACAGCTATATATAACTCCTTTTTTTTTTCTAACCTAGGTGAAGGAGGACTCTAAGCGGCTGCAGAAAGCCTCCTTACCAAAAATCACCATCTGTAGATGTAGTTTCTGCACCCCTGTATATATGTCCTATATTTTCAAACGTAGCCGTATGACGACAAAGTGGCTGCTGAAAGCCTCTTTCCCAACATTTAATTTGTAGATGTAATTCCTGGGCAGCTGTATATATCAACTTTACTTTCTCATCTTGGTGGAAGGGGACTGGAAGGGGCTGGAAGCCTCCTTGCCAACATTCACCATTTGTAGATGTAATTTCTGCACAGCTGTATATATTTTCTTTATATTCTAACCTAGGAGAAGGCAGACTGGAAGGTGCTGCAGAAAGCCTCCTTACCAACATTCACCATACGTAGATGTAATTTCTGTACTGCTGTATACATCACCTTTATTCTCTAATCAAGGGGAAAGAGGACTGGAAGGGGCTGCAAAAAGCATTCTTAAAAACATTCACCATTGGTAGATGTAATTTCTGAACAGCTGTATACATCTACTTTATTTTCTAACCTAGGTGAAGGAAGACTGGAAGTGGCTGCAGCAAGCCTCCTAACGAACATTCACCATATGTAGACGTAATTCCTGCACAGCTGTATATATAACCGGTATTTTCTAAACTTGGTGAAGGAGAACTGGAAAGGGCTGCGGAGAGCATTATTACCAACATACATCATCTGTAGATGTAATTTCTGCACAACTGTACATATCGACTTTTTTTCTAACCTAGGTGGAGGAGGACTGGAAAGGGCTACAGAAAGCCTCCTTACCAAAGTTTTACATCTGCAGATGTAATTTCTGCACGGATGTATATACCTACTTAATTTTATAACGTAGATGAAGGAGGATTGGAAGGGGCTGCAGGAAGCATCCTTACCATCATTTGACATCTCTAGCTGTAATTTTTGCACAGTTGTATATATCTCCTTTATTTTCTAACCTAGGTGAAGATGGACTGAAATGGGCTGCAGAAAGCCTTTTTCCCAACATTCACCATCTGTACTTTTTGCATAGCTGTATATATCTCCTTTATTTCCTAACCGAGGTGAAGGAGGACTGGAAGGTTCTGGAGAAAGCCTCCTTACCAACAATCACCATCTGTAGATGTAATTCCTGCACGGCTGTATTTATCACCTTATGGTCTAACCATGGTGAAGAGGGACTGGAAGGGGCTGAAAGCCTCCTTCCAAACATTCACCATCTGCAGATGTAATTCCTGCACAGTTGTATACATCACCTCTATTTTCTAACCTTGGTGAAGGGGGACTGGCAGGGGTTGAATGCCTAATTCTCAACATTCACCATCAGTAGATGTAGTTTCTGCACAGCTGTATATATCTGCTATATTTTGTAACCTAACCATACGACGATTGGAAGTGGCTGCAGGAAGCCTCCTTACCAACAATCACCATCTGTATATGTAATTCCTTCACAGCTGTATATATCACTTTTATTTTCTATCCTTTGTGAAGGGGGACTGGAAAGGGCTGAAAGCCTCCTTCCAAACATTCACCATCTGCAGATGTAATTCCTGCACAGCTGTATGTATAAGGTTTATTTTCTGCCCATGGTGTAAGGGCACTGGAAGGGGCTGAAAGCCTCTTTCCCGACATTCACCATCTGTATATGCAATTCCTGCACAGCTATCTATATCACCGTTATATTCTAATCTTGCTGAAAGGGGTATGAAAGGGGCTGAAAGGCTACTTCCCAACATTCACTATCTGTAGATGTAATTCCTGCACAGCTGTATATATCACCTTTATGTTGCAACCTAGGTGAAGGGGGACTGGAAGGGACTGAAAGCCACCTTCCTAACATTCACCATCTGTAGATGTAATTCTTGCACAACTGTATTTATCACCTTTATTATCTAACCTTGGTGAAGGGGGACTGGAAGGCCCTGAAAGCCGTCCTCGCAACATTCAACATCTGTAGATGTAATTCCTGCACAGCTGTATATATCAACTTTATTTTCTAACCTAGGTGAAGGAGGACTGGAAAGGGCTGATGAAAGCCTCCATACCAATAATCACCATGTGTAGATGTAGTTTACGCACAGGTGTATATATCACCTTTATTTTCTAACATTGGTGAAGGGGGACTGGAAGGGGCTGAAATAGTCCTTCCCAACATTCACCATCTGTAGATGTCATTCCTGCACAGCTGTATGTATCAACTTTATTTTCTAACCTTGGTGAAGGGGGACTGGAAGCGGTTGAAGGACTCCTTCCCAACAATCACCTTCTGTAGATGTAATTCCTGCACATTTGTATACATCACCTTTATTTTCTATCTGATATATTTTCTAACCTAGGCATACGATGACTGGAAGTGGCTGCAGCAAGCTTCCTTACTAACAGTCACCATGTGTAGATGTAATTCCTAAACAGCTGTATATATCACTTTTATTTTCTAACCTTGGTGGAGGGGGACTGGTAGGGGCAGAGAGCTGCCTTCCCAACATTCACCATCTGTAGCAGTAATTCCTGCACATCTGTATATATCACCTTCATTTTCTAACTTTGGTGAAGGGGGATGGAAGGGGTTGAAAGCCTCCTCCCCAAAATTCACTATCTGTAGATGTAGCTTTTGCACAGCTGTATATAACACATTTATTATCTAACCTCGGTGAAGGGGGACTGGAAGGGGCTGAAAGAGTCCTTGCCAACATTCACCATCTGTAGATGTAATTCCTGCACAGCTGAATATATCACCTTTATTTTCTATCCTTTGTGAACAGGGATTGGAAGGGGCTGAAAGCCTCCTTCCAAACATTAACCATCTGGAGATGTAATTCCTACACAGCTCTATATATCACGTTTATTTATTAACCTTGGTGAACGGGGACTGGAAGGGCCTGAAAGCCTCCTTCCCAACATTCACCATCTGTAGATGTAATTCCTGCACGGCTGTATATATTACCTTTATTCTCTAACCTTGGTGAAAGGGAACTGGAAGGGGCTGAAGGGCTCTTTCCCATGGTTCACCATCTGTAGATGTAGTTCCTGCACATCTGTATATATGTCCAAAACAGTCTAACCTATCCGTACGATGACAGGATGTGGCTGCAGTAAGACTCCTTACCAACGATCATCATCTATAGATGTAATTCCTGCACAGACATATATATCACCTTTTTTTTCTATTCTTGGTGAAGGGGGACTGAAGGGGCTGGAAGCCTCCTTCCAAACATTCACCATCCGCAGATGTAATTAGTGCACAGCTGTTTATATCACCTTAATTCTCTAACTTTCGTAAGGGGGACTGAAGGGAGCTGAAAGCATCCTTCCAAACTTTCACCATCTGAAGATGTAATACGTGCACAGCTGTATATATCACCTTTATCTTATATCCTTGGTGAAGGCGACCTGGAAAGGACTGAAAGCCTCCTTCCCAACATTCAACATCTGTAGATGTAATTCCTGCACAGCTGTATATATCACCTTTATTGACTAACCTTGGTGAAGGGGGACTGGGAGGGGCTGAAACACTCCTTCCCAACCAACAATATCTGTAGCTGTAATTAAAGCACATCTGTATATATCACCTTGATTTTCTAACCTTGGTGAAGGGGGACTGGAAGGTGCTGAAAGCCTCCTTCCCAACATTCACCATCTACAGCTGTAACTAATGCACATCTGGATCTATCACCTTTCTTTTCTAACCTTGGTGAAGGGGGACCAGGAGGCCTGAAAGAGTTCTTCCCAACCAACACTATCCTTAGATGTAATTCCTGCACAGTTCTATATATCACCTTTATTTTCTAACCATGGTGAAGGGGGACTGGAAGGCGATGAAAGCCTCCTTACCAACAATCACCATCAGTAGATGCAGTTTCTGCACAGCTGTATATATCTGCTATACTTGCTAACCCAGCCATACGATGACTGGAAGTGGCTGCAGGAGGCCTCCTTACCAACAATCACCATCAGTAGATGTATTTCGTGCACTGCTGTATATATCACTTTTATTTTCTAACCTTTCTGAAGGGAGACTGGAAGTGGCTGAAAGCCTCCTTCCCGACATTCACCATATGTAGATGTAATTCCTGCGCAGCTGTATATGTCACCATTATTGTCTAACATTGGTGAAAGAGGATTGGAAGCGTCTGACGAAAGCCTCTTTAACAAAAATCACCATCTGTAGATGTAGTTTTTTCACAGCTGTATATATCTTCTATATAGTCTAGCTGTACAAAGACTGGATGAGGCTGCAGGTAGCCTCCTTACCAACAATCACCATCTGTAGATGTAATTCCTGCCGGGCTGTATATATCACCTTTAATCTCCAACCTTGGTGAAGAGGCACAGGAAGGGTCTTAAAGCCTCATTCCCAACATTAACCATCTGTAGATGTTATTCCTGCACAGCTGCGTATATCACCTTTATTTTCTGACCTTGGTGAAGGGGGACTGGAAGAGGCTGAAAGCCTCCTTCCCAACATTCACCAACTGTAGATGTAATTTTTTCACAGCTTAATAAGTCTCCCTGATTTTCTAACCTAGGGGAATGGGACAGGAAGGGGCTGCAGAAAGCCTCCTTACCAACAATCACCATCTGCAGATGTAGTTTCTGCTGCCCTGTATATATGTCCTGTATTTTCTAACCTAGCCGTATGATGACAGGAAGTGGCTGCAGCTAGCCTCCTTTCCACCAATCACCATCTGTAGATGTAATTCCTGCACAGCTGTATTAATCACCTTTATCATCTAACCTTGGTGAAGGGGGACTGGAAGGGGCTAAAAGCCACCTTCCCAACATTCACCATCTGTAGACGTAATTCCTGCACAGCTGTATATATCACCTTTATATTATAACCTTGGTAAAGGGGGACTGGAAGGGGCTGATAGACTCTTTCCCAACATTCACCACCTGTAGATGTAATTCCTGCACAGCTGTATATATCACAATTATTTTCTAATCTTGGTGAATGCGGACTGGAGGGGCTGAAAGCCTCCTTCACAACATTCATCATCTGTAGATGAAATGCATGCACAGCTGTATATATCACCTTTACTATCTATCATTTGTGAAGGGGGACTGGAAAGGGCTGAAAGCCTCCTTCACAACATTCACCATTTGTAGATGTAATTCCTGTGCAGCTGTATAAATTACGTTTCATTTATAACCTTGGTGAAAGGGGACTGGAAGGGGCTGAAAGTCTCCTTCCCAACACTCACTATCTGTACATGTAAAACCCGCACAGCTGTATATATCACCTTTATATTATAACCTTGGTAAAGGGGGACTGGAAGGGGGTGATAGACTCTTTCCCAACATTCACCATCTGTAGCTGTAATTCCTGCACAGCTGTATAAATCACTTTTATTTTCTAACCTTGGTGAAGGGGGACTGGAATGGGGTTAATGCCTTCTTCCCAACATTCACCATTTGTACATGTAATTCCTGCACAGCAGTATGTATCACCTCTATTTTCCTATCCTTGGTGAAGGGGGACTGGAAGGAGCTGATAGCCTCCATCCCAACATTCACTATCTGAAGATGTAATTCCAGCACAGCTGTATATATCACCTATATTTTATAACCATGTTGAAGGGCGACTGGAGTTGACTGAAAGCCTCCTTCCCAACATTCACTATCTGTAAATGTAATTCCTGCACAGCTGTATATATTACCTTTATATCCTAACCTTGGTGAAGGGTACTGGAAGAGTCTGAAAGCGTAAATCCCAACATTAAGCATCTGTAGTTGTAATTCCTGCACATCTGTAGATTTCACCTTTATTTTCTAACCTTGGTTAAGGGTGACTGGAAGGTGCTGAAAGCCTGCTTCCCTACATTCACCATCCGTAGATGTAATTCCTGCACAGTTGTATATATCACCTTTAATTTCTAACCTAGGTGAAGGAGGACCGGATGTGGCTGCAGGAAGGCTCCTTACCAACAATCACCATCTGTAGATGTAATTCCTGCACAGCCGTATATATCACCGTTATTCTCTATCCTTGGTGAAGGGAGACTGGGAGGGTCTGAAAGTGTCCTTCTCTACATTCACCATCTGTAGATGTAATTTCTGCACAGCTGTATATATTTCCTTTATTTCTATCTTAGGTGAAGTAGGACTGGATGGGGCCGCAGCAAGCCTCCTGTCGAACATTCACCAAATGCAGATGTAATTTCTGAACAGCTGTATCCATCTCCTTTAATTTCTAACCTTGGTGAAGGGGGACTGGAAGGGTCAGCAGAAAGCCTCCTTACAAACTTTCATGATCTGTATACGTAATGTCTGCACAGGGGTATATATGACCTTTATTTTCTAACCTAGGTGAAGGAGGATGGGAATTGGCTACAGGAAGTCTCCTTACCAACACTCAACAACTGTAGAAGTAACATCTGTACAGAAGTATGTATCTCCTGTATTTTCTAACCTATGTGAAAGGTACTGGAAGGGGTGCAGAAAGCCTCCTTTCCATCATTCACCAGCTGTAGACGAAATTCCTGCACAGCTGTATATATCACCTTTATTTTCTAACCTCGGTGAAGGAGAACTGGAAAGGGCTGCGCAGAGTATTGTTAACAATTTTCACCATCTGTACACGTAATTTGTGCACAGCTGTATTATCACCTGTATATTTTAACCTAGGTGAAGGAGGACTGCAAGGGGCTGCAGAAAGCCTCCTTACCATCATTCACCATCTGTAGATGTAATTTCCGCACAGCCGTATATACCTCCTTTATTTTCTGACCTATATGAAAGGGGACTGGAATGGGTTGCAGAAAGCCTCCTTACCAACATTCACCATCAGTAGATGTAATTTCTGCACAGCTGTATATGTCTCCTATAATTTCTAACCTAGCCGTACGGTGACTGGAAGTGGCTGCAGGAACCCTCTTTACCTACAATCACCATATGTAGATGTAGTTTACGCACAGCTGTATATATCACCTTCATTTTCCAACCTTGGTGATGCGGGACAGGAAGGTCCTGAAAGCTTCCTTCAAAACATTCACCATCAGTAGATGTCATTCCTGCAGAGCTGTATATATATCCTTTATTTTCTAACCTTGGTGAAGGGGGACTGGAAAAGGCTGAAAGCCTCCGTCCCAACACCACGACCAATAGATGTAATTTTTGCACAGTTGTATATATCTCCTTTATTTTCTAACTTAGGTAAAGGTGGACAGAAACGGGCTGCAGAAAGCCTCCTTCACAACATTCGCCACCTGTAGATGTAATTCCTGCGCAGCTGTATATAGCACCTTTATTTTCCAACCTTTGTAAAAAGGGACTGTAAGGGGCTGATAGGCTCCTCCCAACATTCACCAACTGTAGATGTAATTCCAGAATGGCTGTATATATTACCATTATTTTCCAAACCAGGTGAAGGGGGACTGGAAGGTGTGAAAGGCTCCCTCCCAACATTCACCATCTCTAGATGTAACTCCTGCACAGCTAGATGTATATCAACTTTACTTTCTAACCTTGGTGAAAGGGGAACAAAAGGGGTTGAAGGACTCCTTCCCAACATTCACCATCTGTAGATGTAATTCCTGCACATTTGTATGCATCACCTTTATTTTCTAACCTTGGTGAAGGGGTACTGGAATGGGCTGATTACCTCCTTACTAACATTCACCATCTGTGGATGTAATTTTTGCACAGCTGTATACATCACCTTTATTTTCTAACCTTGGTGAAGAAGGACTGGAATGTCCTAATAGCCTCCTTCCCTACATTCACCATCTGTAGCTGTAATTCCTGCACAGCCGTACATATCACCTTTATTTTCTAACGTTGATGAAGGGGGACTGGAAGGGGCTGAAAGCCTCCTCCCCAACATTCACCATTTGTAGATGTAATTTTTGCACAGCTGTATATATATCTGTTTATTTTCTAACCCAGGTGAAGGAGGACTGGAAGGTGTTGATGAAAGGCTCCTTACCAAAAATCACCATCTGTAGATGTAGTTTCTGCACAACTGTATATATCTCCAATATAGTGTTACCTAGCAGTACGATGAATGGATGTGGCTGCAGGAATGCCCCCAACCAACAATCGCCATTTGTAGATGTAATTCTTGCACAGCTGCATGTATCAACGTTGTTTTCTGACCTTGGTGACTGGGGACAGAAAGGGGCTGAAAGCCTCTTTCTGAATATTCACCATAAGTACATGTAATTCCTGCACAGCTGTATATATTTCCTTTACTTAGCAATCTTGGTGGAGGAAACTGGATGGGGTTGAAAGCCTCCTTCCCAACATTCACCATCTGTAGATGTATATCCTGCACAGTTGTATATGACATGCTTTTTTTTTCTAACCTTGGTGAAGGGGCATTGGAAAGGGCAGAAAGCATCCTTCCCAACATTCACCATCTGTAGATGTAATTTTTTCACAGCTGTATAAGTCTCGCTGATTTTCTAACCTAGGGGAAGGGGACAAAAAGGGGCAGCAAAAAGCCTCCTTACCAACAATCATCATTTGCAGATGTAGTTTCTGCTCCCCTTTATATCTGACCTGTATTTTTTAGCCTAGCTGCACAATGACTGGAAATGGCTGCAGGTAGCCTCGTTTTCACCAATCACCATCTGTAGATGTAATTCCTGCACAGCTGTATAAATCACCTTTATCTTCTTACCTTGGTGAAGCGAGAGTGGAAGGGGCTGAAAGCCACCATCCCAACATTCACCATCTGTAGATGTAATTCATGCACAGCTGTATATATCACCTTTATATTATAACCTTGGTGAAGTGGGACTGGAAGGGGCCTAAACACACATTCCCAACATTCACCACCTGTAGATGTAATTCCTGCACAGCTGTATATTTACCCTTTCCTTTCTAACCTTTGTGAAGGGGGACTGGAAGGGGCTGAAAGCTTCCTTTCCAACATTCGCTATCTGTAGATGTAATTCCTGCACAGCTGTATATATAACCTTAATTTTCTAACCTTGGTGAAGGGGGACTGGAAGGGGCTGAAAGTCTCCTTCCTATTATTCACCATCTGTAGTTGTAATTCCTGCACAGATTTGTAAATCACCTTTATATCCTAACCTTGGCGAAGTGTGACTGGATGGGGCTGACAACCTCCTTCCCAACCGTCACCATCTGTAGATGTAATTCGTGCACAGCTGTACGTATCACCTTTATTTTCTAACGTCGGTGAAGGGGGACTGGAAGGGGCTGGAAGGCTCATTCCAAACATTAACCATCTGCAGATGCAATTAATGCTCAGCTGTATATATCACCTATATTCTCTAACCTTCATGCATGGGGACAGAAAGAGGCTGAAAGCTTCTTTCCGAACTTTCACCATCTGTAGATGTAATTCCTGCTCAGCTGTAAATATTACCTTAATATTCTAACCTTGGTGAATGGGAACTGGAAGGGGCTGAAAGTGTCTTTCCAAACTTTCACCATCTGTAGATGTAATTCCTGCACAGCTGTAAATATCACCTCTATATTCTAACCAAGGTAAAGGGGGACTGGAAGCATCTGAAAGCCTCCTTCCCAACATTCACCACCCGTAGATGTAATTCCTGCACAGCTGTATATATCACCTTTATATTCAAACCTTGGTGCAGGGGGACTGGAAGGGGCTGAAAGCCTCCTTCCCAACATTCACTATCTCTAGATGTAATTCCTGCACAGCTGTATATATAATCTTAATTTTCTAACCTTGGTGAAGGGGGACTGGAAGGGGCTGAAAGTCTCCTTCCTATTATTCACCATCTGTAGTTGTAATTCCTGCACAGATTTGTAAATCACCTTTATATCCTAACTTTGGCGAAGTGGGACTGGATGGGGCTGACATCCTCCTTCCCAACCATCACCATCTGTAGATGTAATTCCTGCACAGCTGTATGTATCACTTTTGTTTTCTAACCTTGGAGAAGTGGGACTGGAAGAGGCTGAAAGCCTCCTTCCTAACATTCACCATATGTCGATGTACTTCCTGCACAGCTGTATATATCACCTTTATTGTCTAATCTTGGTGAAAGAGGACTGGAAGGGGCTGTTGAAAGCCTCCTTAGCAACAATCACCATACGTAAAGGTAGTTTCTGCACAGCTGTCAATATCTTCTATATAGTCTAAACTAGCCATACGATGACTGGATGTGGCTGCAGGAAGCCTCCTTACCAACAATTACCATCAGTAGATGTAATTCCTGCCTGGCTGTATCTATCACCTTTATTCTCCAAACTTGTTGAAGAGGCACTGGAAGGGGCTGAAAGTCTCCTTCCCAACATTAACCATCTGTAGATGTTATTCCTGAACAGCTGCATATATCACCTTAATTCTCTGACCTTGGTGAAGGGGGCTGGAAGGGGCTGAAAGGCCCTTTGCGAACATTTACCATCTGTAGATGTAATTCCTGCACAGCTGTAAATATCTCCTTTGTATTCTAACCTAGGTGAAGTGGGACTGGAAGGAGCTGAAAGCCTCCTTCCCAGCATTCACTATCTGTAGATGTAAGTCCTGCATAGTTGTATACATCACCTTTATTTTCTAACCTTGGTGAAGTGGGACTGGAAGTGGCTGAAAGCTGGCTTCCCATCATGCACCATCTGTAGATGTAATTTTGCACAGCTGTATACATCTCCATTATTTTCTAACCTAGGTGAAGGAGGACTGGAAGGGTTTGATGAAAGGCTACTTGTCAACAATCACCATCTGTAGATGTAGCTTTTTCACAGCTGTATATATCACCTTTATTTTCTAACCTCGGTGAAGGGGGCTGAAAGGGGCTGAAAGCCTCTTTCCGAACTTTCACCATCTGTAGATGTAATTCTTGCACAGCTGTAAATATCACCTTTATATCCTAACCTAGGTGAAGGGCGATTGGAAGGAGCTGAAAGCCTCCTTCCCAACATTCACCATCTGAAGATGTAATTCCTGCACAGCTGTATATATCAGCTTTATTTTCTATCCTTGGTGCAGGGGGGATATGAGGGGCTGAAAGCCTCCTTCCCAACATTCACCATTTGTGCATGTAATTACTGCACAGCTGTATGTATCACCTTTATTTTTCTATACTTGGTGAAGGGGGACTGGAAGGAACTGAAAGCGTCCTTCCCAACATTCACCATCTGTAGATGTAATTTTTACGCAGCTGTATGTATAACCTTTATTTTCTAATCTAGGTGATGTTGGACAAAAGGAGCTGCCGAAAGCCTCATTACCAACATTCATCATCTGTGGATGTAATTTCTACACAGCTGTATATATACCCTCTATTTTCTAATCTATTTGAAGGTGGACTGGAAGTGGCTGCAGAAGGCCTCATCACCAACATTCACGATCTGTGGATGTAATTTCAACACAGCTGTATATATACCCTTTATTCTCTAATCTAAGTGAGGGTCGACTGGAAGGGGCTGCAGAAAGCCTCATTACCAACATTCACCATCTGTGGATGTAATTTCTACACAGCTGTATATATACACTTTATTTTCTAATCTAGGTGAAGGTTGCCTGGAAGGGGCTGTAGAAATCCTCATAACCAACATTCACCATCAGTAGATGTAAATTCTACACAGCTGTATATATACCATTTATTTTCTAATGGAGGTGAAGGTAGACTGAAAGGGGCTGCAGAAAGCCTCATTACCAACACTCACCCCACTGTAGGTTTAATTTCTACACAGCTGTATATAGACCCTTTATTTCCTAACCTATGTGAAGGTGGACTGGAAGGGCTGCAGAAAGCCTCCTTATTAAGAATCATATCTGTAGATGTAGTTTCCGCACAGCTGTATATTTCTCCTTTATTTTCTAAACTATGTGAACATGGACTGGAATTGGCTGAAGAACGCCTCACTACCAACATTCACCATCTGTGGATGTAATTTCTACTCAGCTGTATATAAATCCTTTATATCCTAACCTATGTGAAGGTGGACTGGAAGGGGCTGCAGAAAGCCTCTTTATTAAGAATCATCATCTGCAGATGTAGTTTCCGCACAGCTTTATACGTCTCCTTTATTTTCTAACCTATGTGAACATCGACTGGAAGGGGCTGCAGAAAGCCTCAAGACCAACATTCACCATCTGTAGATGTAATTTCTACACAGCTGTATTAATATCGTCTATATCCTAACCTATGTGAAGGTGGACCGAAAGGTTCTGCGGAAAGCCTTATTACCAACATTCATCACCTGTGGATGTAATTTTTACACAGCTGTATATATACCCTTTAATTTCTAATCTAGGTGCAGGTGGACTGAAAGGGGCTGCAGAAAAATTACTTACCAACATTCACCATCTGTAGAAGTAATTTCTACACAGCTGTATATATACCCTTTATTTTCTAATCTAGGTGAAGTTGGACTGGAAGGAGCTGCAGAAAGCCTCATTTCCAACATTCACCATCTGTGGATGTAATTTCTACACTGCTGTATATGTACCATTTATTTTCGAATCTATTCATTTTTTAAATCTAGGTGAAGGTGGACTGGAATAGGCTGCAGAAAGCGTCCTTACCAACATTCACCGTTTGTGGATGTAATTTCTACACAGCTGTATATATACGCTTTATGTCATAAACTATGTTGAGGTGGACAGGAAGGGGCTGCAGACAGCCTCCTTATTAACAATCATCATCAGTAGATGTAGTTTCCGCACAGCTGTTTATGTCTCCATTATATTCTAACCTATGTGAACTTCGAGTGGAAGGAACTGCAGAATGCCTATCTACCAACATTCACCATCTGTAGAAGTAATTTCTACCCAGCTGTTTTTATAGCCTTTATTTCCTAATCTAGGTGAAGGTGGACTGGAAGGGGCTGCAGAAAGCCTCATTACCAACACTCACCCTCTGAGGATGTAATTTTTACACAGCTGTATATAGACCCTCTATATCCTAACCTATGTGAGGTGGACTGGAAGGGGCTGCAGAAAGCCTCCTTATTAAAAATCATCATCTGCAGATGTAGTTTCCGCACAGCTGTATATGTCTCCTTTATTTTCTAACCCATGTGAACGTCGACTGGAAGGGGCCGCAGAAAGCCTCATTACCAACATTCACTGTCTGTGGAGGACGAGGAGGAGGAGATTAGTGTTTAACGTCCCGTCGACAACGATGTCATTAGAGACGGAGCGCAAGCTCGGGAGACGGAAGGATGGGGAAGGAAATCGGCCGTGCCCTTTCAAAGGAACCATCCCAGCATTTGCCTGAAGCGATTTAGGGAAATCACGGAAAACCAAAGTCAGGATAGCCGGGATTGAACCGTCGTCCTCCCGAATGCGAGTCCGGTGTGCTAACCACTGCGCCAAGTCGCTCGGTCACCGTCTGTGTATGTAACTTCTACACAGCTGTATATATATATACTTTACTTTCTAATCTAGGTGAAGGTGGACTGGAAGGGGCTGCAGAAAGCCTCATTACCAACATTCACCATCAGCGGATGAAATTTGTACACAGCTGTATTAATATCCTCTATATCCTAACCTATGTGAAAGTGGACCGAAAGGGGCTGCGGAAAGCCTTATTACCAACATTCATCATCTGTGGTTGTAATTTCTACACAGCTGTATATATACCCTTTAATTTCTAATCTAGGTGCAGATGGACTAAAAGGGGCTGCAGAAAAATTACTTACCAACGTTCACCAACTGTAGAAGTATTTTCTACGCAGCTGTATATATACACATTATTTTCTAATCTAGGTGAAGGTAGATTGGAAGCGGCTGCAGAAAGCCTCATTACCAGCAATCACCATCTATAAATCAAGTTTCAGCACAGCTGGATATTTCTCCTTTATTATCTAACCCAAGTGAACGTGGACTGGAAGGGGCTGCAGAAAGCCTCATTACCAACATTCACAATCTGTGGATGTAAATTCTACACAGCTGTATATATACAATTCAATTTTCTAATCTAGAAGTAGGTTGACTGGTAGGGGCTGCAGAAAGCCTCATTACCAACATTGACAATCTGTGGATGTAATTTCTACACAGCTGTATATATAACCTTTATCTCTCAACCTATGTGAAGGTGGACTGGAAGGGGCTGCAGAGAGCCCCCTTATTAACAATCCTCACCTGTAGATGTAGTTTCCGCACAGCTGTATATGTCTCCTTTAAATTCTAACCTATGTGAGGGTGGATTGGAAGGGGCTGCAGAAAGCCTCCTTACTAACAATCACAATCGTGGTTTTAGCACAGCTGTATATTTTTCCTTTCCTTTCTAACCTATGTGAACGTGGACTGGAAGGGGCTGCAGAAAACCTCATTACCAACATTCACCATCAGTGGGTGTAATTTCTACACAGCTGTATATATACACTTTATATCCTAACCTATGTGAAGCAGGACAGGAAGGGGCTGCAGAATGCCTCCCTACCAACAATCGCGATCTTCAGATGCATTTCCTGCACAGCTGTATATTTCTCCTTTACCTTCCAACCTAGGTGAAGGAGGAATGGAAGGGGCTGAAGAAAGCCTCATTACCAACATTCACTACCTCTAGATGTAATTTCTACACAGCTGTATATATACCCTTTAATTTCTAATCTAGGAGAAGGTGGACTGGAAGGGGCTGCAGAAAGCCTCCTTACCAACATTCACTATCTGTAGATGTAATTCCTACACTGCTGTATATATACCCTTTATTTTCTAGTGTAAGTGAAGGTGGACTGGAAGGGGCTGCAGAAAGCCACCTTACCAACATTCACCATCTGTAAAAGCAGTTTCAGTACAGCTGTATATTTCTCCTTTATTTTCTAACCTATGTTAACATGGACTGGAAAGGGCTGCAGAAAGCCTCATTACCACCATTCACCATCTGTGGATGTAATTTCTGCACAGCTGAATATATACCCTTTATATCCTAACCTATGTGAAGGTGGACAGGAGGGTCCTGCAGAAAGACGCCTCAATAACAAACATCATGTGTAGATCTAGTTTCCGCACAGCTGTATATGTTTCCCTTTTTTTACAACCTAGGTGAAGGTGGATTGGAAGGGGCTGCTGATATCCTCAGTACCATCATTCACCAAGTGTGAATGTAATTTCTACACTGCTGTATATACACCCTTTATTTTCCAATCCATGTGAAAGTGGACTGAAAGGGGCTGCAGAAAGCCTCATTACCGAAATTCACCATCAGTGGATGTAATTGCTACACAGCTGTATATATATCCTTTATATCCTAACACATGTGAAGGTGGACAGGAGGGGGCTGCAGAAAGACTCCTTATTAACAAACATCATGTGTAGATGTAGTTTCCGCACAGCTGTATATTTCTCCTTTATTTTCTAACCTATGTGAACGTGGACTGGATGGGGCTGCAGAAAGCCTCATTACCAACATTCACCATCTGTGGATGTAATTTCTACACAGCTGTATGTACACCCTTTATATCCTAACCAATGTGAAGGAGGACTGGAAGGGGCTGCAGAATGTTTCCTTTCCAACAATCAAGATTGACAGATGTATTTCCTTCACAGCTGTATATTTCTCCTTTATCATCTAACCTAGGTGAAGGTGGATTGGAAGTGGCAGCAGGAAGACTCCTTATTAACAATCATCATCTGTTGATATAGTTTCCTTACAGCTGTATATGTATCACTTATTTTATAACCTATGTGAAGGTGGATTGAACGGGGCTGCAGAAAGCCTCCTTACCAACGATCACCATCGGTAAATGTAGTTTCAGCACAGCTACATATTTCTCCTTTATTTTCTAACATATGTGAACGTTGACTGGAAAGGGCTGCGGAAAACCTCATTAACAACATCACCATCTGTGGATGTTATTTCTACACAGCTGTATATATAACCATTATTTTCTAATCTAGGTGAAGGTGGACTGTTAGGTGCTGCAGAAACAGTCCTTACCAACATTCACCATCTGTGGATGTAATTTCTACACATCTGTATATATAATCTTTATTTTCTAATCTAGGTGAAAGTGGACTGGAAGGGCCTCCATAAAGCCTCATTGCCAACATTCACTATCTGTAGACGTAATTTCTACACTGCTGTATATTTACCCTTTATTTTCTAATGTAGGTGAAGGTGGACTGGAAAGGGATGCAGAAAGCCTCCTTACCAACATTCACCATCTGTAAAAGCAGTTTCAGCACGGCTGTACATTTCTCCATTATTTTCTAAACTATGTGAACGTGGACTGGAAGGGGCTGCAGTAAGCCTCCTTATTAACAATCATCATCCGTAGATGTAGTTTCCATACAGGTGTATATGTATCCTTCATATTCTAACCTAGGTGTATGTGGATTGGAAGGGGCTGCAGAAAGTCTCCTTACCAACAATCACCATCTGTAAATGTAGTTTCAGCACAGCTGTATATTTCTCCTCTATTTGCTAACCCATGTGAACGTGGACTGGAAGGGGCAGCAGAAATCCTCATTACAAACATTCACTATCTGTGGATGTAAATTCTACACAGCTGTATAAATCCCGTTCATGTTCTAATCTAGGTGAACGTGGACTCGTAGGGGCTGCAGAAGGCATCCTTACCAACATTCACTATCTGTAGATGTAAATTCTGCACAGCTCTATATATACCCTTTATTTTCTAATCTCGGTGAAGGTGGACTCGAAGGGGCTGCAGAATGCCCCACTACCAACATTCTCCATCTGTGGATGTAATTTCTACACAGCTGTATATATACACTTTATTTTCTATCCTATGTGAAGGTGGACTGGATGAGGCTGCAGAAAGCGTCATTACCAACATTCACCATCTGTGGATGTAATTTCTACACAGCTGTATATATACACTTTATTTTCTATCCTATGTGAAGGTGGACTGGATGAGGCTGCAGAAAGCCTCATTACCAACATTCACCATCTGTGGATGTAATTTCTACACAGCTGTATATATACACTTTATTTTCTATCCTATGTGAAGGTGGACTGGATGAGGCTGCAGAAAGCCTCATTACCAACATTCATTATCTGTAGTTGTAATTTCTACACAGCTGTATATATATACTTTATTTTCTAATCTAGGTGAAGGTGGTCTGGAAGTGAATGCTGAAAGCCACATTACCAACATTCACCATCTGTGGATGTAATTTCTACACAGCTGTATATATACACTTTATTTTCTATCCTATGTGAAGGTGGACTGGATGAGGTTGCAGAAAGCCTCATTACCAACATTCAATATCTGTAGTTGTAATTTCTACACAGCTGTATATATATACTTTATTTTCTAATCTAGGTGAAGGTGGTCTGTAAATGTGGCTGCTGAAAGCCATATTACCAACATTCACCATCTGCAGATGTAATTTCTACACAGCTGTATATATACACTTTATTTTCTATCCTATGTGAAGGTGGACTGGAAGAGGCTGCAGAAAGCCTCATTACCAACATTCACCATCTGTGGATGTAATTTCTACACAGCTGTATATATACATATTATTTTCTGTCCTGTGTGAAGGTGGACTGGATGAGGCTGCAGAAAGCCTCATACCAACATTCAATATCTGTAGTTGTAATTTCTACACAGCTGTATATATATACTTAATTTTCTAATCTAGGTGAAGGTGGTCTGGAAGTGGCTGCTGAAAGCCACATTACCAACATTCACCATCTTTGGATGTAATTTCTACACAGCTATATATGTACACTTTGTTTTCTATCCTATGTGAAGGTGGACTGGATGAGGCTGCAGAAAGCCTCATTACCAACATTCAATATCTGTAGTTGTAATTTCTACACAGCTGTATATATATACTTTATTTTCTAATCTAGGTGAAGGTGGTCTGGAAGTGGCTGCTGAAAGCCACATTACCAACATTCACCATCTGTGGATGTAATTTCTACACAGCTGTACATATACACTTTATTTTCTATCCTATGTGAAGGTGGACTGGATGAGGTTGCAGAAAGCCTCATTACCAACATTCAATATCTGTAGTTGTAATTTCTACACAGCTGTATATATATACTTTATTTTCTAATCTAGGTGAAGGTGGTCTGGAAGGGGCTGCTGAAAGCCACATTACCAACATTCACCATCTGTGGATGTAATTTCTACACAGCTGTATATATACACTTTATTTTCTTTCCTATGTGAAGGTGGACTGGATGAGGTTGCAGAAAGCTTCATTACCAACATTTAATATCTGTAGTTGTAACTTCTACACAGCTGTATATATATACTTTATTTTCTAATCTAGGTGAAGGTGGTCTGGAAGTGGCTGCTGAAAGCCACATTACCAACATTCACCATCTGTGGATGTAATTTCTACACAGCTGTATATATACACTTTATTTTCTATCCTATGTGAAGGTGGACTGGATGAGGCTGCAGAAAGCCTCATTACCAACATTCAATATCTGTAGTTGTAATTTCTACCCAGCTGTATGTATATACTTTATTTTCTAATCTAGGTGAAGGTGGTCTGGAAGTGGCTGCTGAAAGCCTTATTACCAACATTCACCATCTGTAGATGTAATTTCTACACAGCTGTATATATACACTTTATTTTCTATCCTATGTGAAGGTGGACTGGATGAGGCTGCAGAAAGCCTCATTACCAACATTCAATATCTGTAGTTGTAATTTCTACACAGCTGTATATATACACTTTATTTTCTATCCTATGTAAAGGTGAACTGGATGAGGCTGCAGAAAGCCTCATTACCAACATTCACCATCTGTGGATGTAATTTCTACACAGCTGTATATATACACTTTATTTTCTATCCTATGTGAAGGTGGACTGGATGAGGCTGCAGAAAGCCTCATTACCAACATTCACCATCTGTGGATGTAATTTCTACACAGCTGTATATATACACTTTATTTTCTATCCTATGAGAAGGTGGACTGGATGAGGCTGCAGAAAGCCTTATTACCAACACTCAATATCTGTAGTTGTAATTTCTACACAGCTGTATATATATACTTTATTTTCTAATCTAGGTGAAGGTGGACTGGAAGTGGCTGCTGAAAGCCACATTACCAACATTCACCATCTGTGGATGTAATTTCTACACAGCTGTATATATACGCTTTATTTTCTATCCTATTTGGAGGTGGACTGGATGATTCTGCAGAAAGCCTCATTACCAACATTCAATATCTGTAGTTGTAATTTCTACACAGCTGTATATATATATACTTTATTTTCTAATCTTGGTGAAGGTGGTCTGGAAGTGGCTGCTGAAAGCCACATTACCAACATTCACAATCTGTAAATGTAGTTTCAGCACAGCTGTATATTTCTCCTCTATTTGCTAACCCATGTGAACGTGGACTGGAAGGGGCAGCAGAAATCCTCATTACAAACATTCACTATCTGTGGATGTAAATTCTACACAGCTGTATAAATCCCGTTCATGTTCTAATCTAGGTGAACGTGGACTCGTAGGGGCTGCAGAAGGCATCCTTACCAACATTCACTATCTGTAGATGTAAATTCTGCACAGCTCTATATATACCCTTTATTTTCTAATCTCGGTGAAGGTGGACTCGAAGGGGCTGCAGAATGCCCCACTACCAACATTCTCCATCTGTGGATGTAATTTCTACACAGCTGTATATATACACTTTATTTTCTATCCTATGTGAAGGTGGACTGGATGAGGCTGCAGAAAGCGTCATTACCAACATTCACCATCTGTGGATGTAATTTCTACACAGCTGTATATATACACTTTATTTTCTATCCTATGTGAAGGTGGACTGGATGAGGCTGCAGAAAGCCTCATTACCAACATTCACCATCTGTGGATGTAATTTCTACACAGCTGTATATATACACTTTATTTTCTATCCTATGTGAAGGTGGACTGGATGAGGCTGCAGAAAGCCTCATTACCAACATTCATTATCTGTAGTTGTAATTTCTACACAGCTGTATATATATACTTTATTTTCTAATCTAGGTGAAGGTGGTCTGGAAGTGAATGCTGAAAGCCACATTACCAACATTCACCATCTGTGGATGTAATTTCTACACAGCTGTATATATACACTTTATTTTCTATCCTATGTGAAGGTGGACTGGATGAGGTTGCAGAAAGCCTCATTACCAACATTCAATATCTGTAGTTGTAATTTCTACACAGCTGTATATATATACTTTATTTTCTAATCTAGGTGAAGGTGGTCTGTAAATGTGGCTGCTGAAAGCCATATTACCAACATTCACCATCTGCAGATGTAATTTCTACACAGCTGTATATATACACTTTATTTTCTATCCTATGTGAAGGTGGACTGGAAGAGGCTGCAGAAAGCCTCATTACCAACATTCACCATCTGTGGATGTAATTTCTACACAGCTGTATATATACATATTATTTTCTGTCCTGTGTGAAGGTGGACTGGATGAGGCTGCAGAAAGCCTCATACCAACATTC
Organism: Schistocerca americana; assembly: GCF_021461395.2. Lineage (NCBI taxonomy): Eukaryota > Metazoa > Arthropoda > Insecta > Orthoptera > Acrididae > Schistocerca > Schistocerca americana. The sequence goes on along the minus strand of NC_060124.1, from coordinate 593,618,041 downwards.
AATATCTGTAGTTGTAATTTCTACACAGCTGTATATATATACTTAATTTTCTAATCTAGGTGAAGGTGGTCTGGAAGTGGCTGCTGAAAGCCACATTACCAACATTCACCATCTTTGGATGTAATTTCTACACAGCTATATATGTACACTTTGTCTTCTATCCTATGTGAAGGTGGACTGGATGAGGCTGCAGAAAGCCTCATTACCAACATTCAATATCTGTAGTTGTAATTTCTACACAGCTGTATATATATACTTTATTTTCTAATCTAGGTGAAGGTGGTCTGGAAGTGGCTGCTGAAAGCCACATTACCAACATTCACCATCTGTGGATGTAATTTCTACACAGCTGTACATATACACTTTATTTTCTATCCTATGTGAAGGTGGACTGGATGAGGTTGCAGAAAGCCTCATTACCAACATTCAATATCTGTAGTTGTAATTTCTACACAGCTGTATATATATACTTTATTTTCTAATCTAGGTGAAGGTGGTCTGGAAGGGGCTGCTGAAAGCCACATTACCAACATTCACCATCTGTGGATGTAATTTCTACACAGCTGTATATATACACTTTATTTTCTTTCCTATGTGAAGGTGGACTGGATGAGGTTGCAGAAAGCTTCATTACCAACATTTAATATCTGTAGTTGTAACTTCTACACAGCTGTATATATATACTTTATTTTCTAATCTAGGTGAAGGTGGTCTGGAAGTGGCTGCTGAAAGCCACATTACCAACATTCACCATCTGTGGATGTAATTTCTACACAGCTGTATATATACACTTTATTTTCTATCCTATGTGAAGGTGGACTGGATGAGGCTGCAGAAAGCCTCATTACCAACATTCAATATCTGTAGTTGTAATTTCTACCCAGCTGTATGTATATACTTTATTTTCTAATCTAGGTGAAGGTGGTCTGGAAGTGGCTGCTGAAAGCCTTATTACCAACATTCACCATCTGTAGATGTAATTTCTACACAGCTGTATATATACACTTTATTTTCTATCCTATGTGAAGGTGGACTGGATGAGGCTGCAGAAAGCCTCATTACCAACATTCAATATCTGTAGTTGTAATTTCTACACAGCTGTATATATACACTTTATTTTCTATCCTATGTAAAGGTGAACTGGATGAGGCTGCAGAAAGCCTCATTACCAACATTCACCATCTGTGGATGTAATTTCTACACAGCTGTATATATACACTTTATTTTCTATCCTATGTGAAGGTGGACTGGATGAGGCTGCAGAAAGCCTCATTACCAACATTCACCATCTGTGGATGTAATTTCTACACAGCTGTATATATACACTTTATTTTCTATCCTATGAGAAGGTGGACTGGATGAGGCTGCAGAAAGCCTTATTACCAACACTCAATATCTGTAGTTGTAATTTCTACACAGCTGTATATATATACTTTATTTTCTAATCTAGGTGAAGGTGGACTGGAAGTGGCTGCTGAAAGCCACATTACCAACATTCACCATCTGTGGATGTAATTTCTACACAGCTGTATATATACGCTTTATTTTCTATCCTATTTGGAGGTGGACTGGATGATTCTGCAGAAAGCCTCATTACCAACATTCAATATCTGTAGTTGTAATTTCTACACAGCTGTATATATATATACTTTATTTTCTAATCTTGGTGAAGGTGGTCTGGAAGTGGCTGCTGAAAGCCACATTACCAACATTCACAATCTGTGGATGTAATTTCTACACCAAGTGTATATATACACTTTATTTTCTATCCTATGTGAAGGTGAACTGGATGAGGCTGCAGAAAGCCTCATTACCAACATTCACCATCTGTGGATGTAATTTCTACACAGCTGTATATATACACTTTATTTTCTATCCTATGTGAAGGTGGACTGGCTGAGGCTGCAGAAAGCCTCATTACCAACATTCACCATCTGTGGATATAATTTCTACACAGCTGTATATATACACTTTATTTTCTATCCCATGAGAAGGTGGACTGGATGAGGCTGCAGAAAGCCTTATTACCAACATTCAATATCTGTAGTTGTAATTTCTACACAGCTGTATATATACACTTTATTTTCTATCCTATGTGAAGGTGAACTGGATGAGGCTGCAGAAAGCCTCATTACCAACATTCACCATCTGTGGATGTAATTTCTACACAGCTGTATATATACACTTTATTTTCTATCCTATGTGAAGGTGGACTGGATGAGGCTGCAGAAAGCCTCATTACCAACATTCACCATCTGTGGATGTAATTTCTACACAGCTGTATATATACACTTTATTTTCTATCCTATGAGAAGGTGGACTGGATGAGGCTGCAGAAAGCCTTATTACCAACATTCAGTATCTGTAGTTGTAATTTCTACACAGCTGTATATATATACTTTATTTTCTAATCTAGGTGAAGGTGGTCTGGAAGTGGCTGCTGAAAGCCACATTACCAACATTCACCATCTGTGGATGTAATTTCTACACAGCTGTATATATACGCTTTACTTTCTATCCTATTTGAAAGTGGACTGGATGATTCTGCAGAAAGCCTCATTACCAACATTCAATATCTGTAGTTGTAATTTCTACACAGCTGTATATATATACTTTATTTTCTAATCTAGGTGAAGGTGGTCTGGAAGTGGCTGCTGAAAGCCACATTACCAACATTCACCATCTGTGGATGTAATTTCTACACAGCTGTATATATACACTTTACTTTCTATCCTATGTGAAGGTGGACTGGATGAGGCTGCAGAAAGCCTTATTACCAACATTCATTATCTGTAGTTGTAATTTCTACACAGCTGTATATATATATACTTTATTTTCTAATCTAGGTGAAGGTGGTCTGGAAGTGGCTGCTGAAAGACTCATTACCAACATTCACCATCTGTGGATGTAATTTCTACACAGCTGTATATATACACTTTTTTTCTATCCTATGTGAAGGTGGACTGGATGAGGCTGCAGAAAGCCTCATTACCAACATTCAATATCTGTAGTTGTAATTTCTACACAGCTGTATATATATACTTTATTTTCTAATCTAGGTGAAGGTGGTGTGGAAGTGGCTGCTGAAAGCCACATTACCAACATTCACCATCTGCAGATGTAATTTCTACACAGCTGTATATATACACTTTGTTTTCTATCCTATATGAAGGTGGACTGGATGAGGCTGCAGAAAGCCTCATTACCAACATTCACCATCTGTGGATGTAATTTCTACACAGCTGTATATATACACTTTATTTTCTATCCTATGTGAAGGTGGACTGGATGAGGCTGCAGAAAGCCTCATTACCAACATTCAATATCTGTAGTTGTAATTTCTACACAGCTGTATATATATACTTTATTTTCTAATCTAGGTGAAGGTGGACTGGATGAGGCTGCAGAAAGCCTCATTACCAATATTCAATATCTGTAGTTGTAATTTCTACGCAGCTGTATATATACACTTTATTTTCTAATCTAGGTGAATGTGGTCTGGAAGTGGCTGCTGAAAGCCACATTACCAACATGCACCATCTGTGGATGTAATTTCTACACAGCTGTATATATACACATTATTTTCTAATCTAGGTGAAGGTGGTCTTGAAGTGGCTGCTGAAAGCCACATTACCAACATTCACCATCTGTGGATGTAATTTCTACACAGCTGTATATTACACTTTTTTTTCTATCCTATGTGAAGGTGGACTGGATGAGGCTGCAGAAAGCCTCATTACCAACATTCAATATCTGTAGTTGTAATTTCTACACAGCTGTATATATACACTTTATTTTCTAATCTAGGTGAAGGTGGTCTGGAAGTGGCTGCTGAAAGCCACATTACCAACATTCACCATCTGTGGATGTAATTTGTACACAGCTGTATATATATACTTTATTTTCTAATCTAGGTGAAGGTGGTCTGGAAGTGGCTGCTGAAAGCCACATTACCAACATTCACCATCTGCAGATGTAATTTCTACACAGCTGTGTATATACACTTTATTTTCTATCCTATGTGAAGGTGGACTGGATGAGGCTGCAGAAAGCCTCATTACCAACATTCACCATCTGTGGATGTAATTTCTACACAGCTGTATATATACACTTTATTTTCTATCCTATGTGAAGGTGGACTGTATGAGGCTGCAGAATGCCTCATTACCAACATTCAATATCTGTAGTTGTAATTTCTACACAGCTGTATATATACACTTTATTTTCTATCCTATGTGAAGGTGGACTGGATGAGGCTGCAGAAAGCCTCATTACCAACATTCACCATCTGTGGATGTAATTTCTACACAGCTGTATATTACACTTTATTTTCTATCCTATGTGAAGGTGGACTGGATGAGGCTGCAGAAAGCCTCATTACCAACATTCAATATCTGTAGTTGTAATTTCTACACAGCTGTATATATACACTTTATTTTCTAATCTAGGTGAAGGTGGTCTGGAAGTGGCTGCTGAAAGCCACATTACCAACATTCACCATCTGTGGATGTAATTTGTACACAGCTGTATATATACACTTTATTTTCTATCCTATGTGAAGGTGGACTGGATGAGGCTGCAGAAAGCCTCATTACCAACATTCAATATCTGTGGATGTAATTTCTACACAGCTGTATATATACACTTTATTTTCTATCCTATGTGAAGGTGGACTGGATGAGGCTGCAGAATGCCTCATTACCAACATTCAATATCTGTAGTTGTAATTTCTACACAGCTGTATATATACACTTTATTTTCTATCCTATGTGAAGGTGGACTGGATGAGGCTGCAGAAAGCCTCATTACCAACATTCAATATCTGTAGTTGTAATTTCTACACAGCTATATATATTTACTTTATTTTCTAATCTAGGTGAAGGTGGTCTGGAAGTGGCTGCTGAAAGCCACATTACCAACATTCACCATCTGTAAATGAAATTTCTACACAGCTGTATATATACACTTTATTTTCTATCCTATGTGAAGGTGGACTGGATGAGGCTGCAGAAAGCCTTATTACCAACATTCACCATCTGTGGATGTAATTTCTACACAGCTGTATATATACACTTTATTTTCTATCCTATGTGAAGGTGGACTGGATGAGGCTGCAGAAAGCCTCATTACCAACATTCACCATCTGTGGATGTAATTTCTACACAGCTGTAAATATATAGTTTATTCTCTAATCTAGGTGAAGGTGGTCTGGAAGTGGCTCCTGAAAGCCACATTACCAACATTCACCATCTGTGGATGTAATTTCTACACAGCTGTATATATACACTTTATTTTCTATCCTATGTGAAGGTGGACTGGATGAGGCTGCAGAAAGCCTCATTACCAACATTCAATATCTGTAGTTGTAATTTCTACACAGCTGTATATATATACTTTATTTTCTAATCTAGGTGAATGTGGTCTGGAAGTGGCTGCTGAAAGCCACATTACATACATTCACCATCTGTGGATGTAATTTCTACACTGCTGTATATATACACTTTATTTTCTATCCTATGTGAAGGTGGACTGGATGAGGCTGCAGAAAGCCTCATTACCAACAATCACCATCTGTGGATGTAATTTCTACACAGCTGTATATATACGCTTTATTTTCTATCCTATATGAAGGTGGACTGGATGAGGCTGCAGAAAGCCTCATTACCAACATTCACCATCTGTGGATGTAATTTCTACACAGCTGTATATATACACTTTATTTTCTATCCTATGTGAAGGTGGACTGGATGAGGCTGCAGAAAGCCTCATTACCAACATTCATTATCTGTAGTTGTAATTTCTACACAGCTGTATATATATATACTTTATTTTCTAATCTAGGTGAAGGTGGTCTGGAAGTGGCTGCTGAAAGCCACATTACCAACATTCACCATCTGTGGATGTAATTTCTACACAGCTGTATATATACACTTTATTTTCTATCCTATGTGAAGGTGGACTGGATGAGGCTGCAGAAAGCCTCATTACCAACATTCACCATCTGTGGATGTAATTTCTACACAGCTGTATATATACACTTTATTTTCTATCCTATGTGAAGGTGGACTGGATGAGGCTGCAGAAAGCCTCATTACCAACATTCACCATCTGTGGATGTAATTTCTACACAGCTGTATATATATACTTTATTTTCTAATCTAGGTGAAGGTGGTCTGGAAGTGGCTGCTGAAAGCCACATTACCAACATTCACCATCTGTGGATGTAATTTCTACACAGCTGTATATATACACTTTATTTTCTATCCTATGTGAAGGTGGACTGGATGAGGCTGCAGAAAGCCTCATTACAAACATTCAATATCTGTAGTTGTAATTTCTACACAGCTGTATATATATACTTTATTTTCTAATCTAGGTGAATGTGGTCTGGAAGTGGCTGCTGAAAGCCACATTACCAACATGCACCATCTGTGGATGTAATTTCTACACAGCTGTATATATACACTTTATTTTCTATCCTATGTGAAGGTGGACTGGATGAGGCTGCAGAAAGCCTCATTACCAACATTCACCATCTGTGGATGTAATTTCTACACAGCTGTATATATACACTTTATTTTCTATCCTATGTGAAGGTGGACTGGATGAGGCTGCAGAAAGCCTCATTACCAACATTCAATATCTGTAGTTGTAAATTCTACACAGCTGTATATATATACTTTATTTTGTGATCTAGGTGAAGGTGGTCTGGAAGTGGCTGCTGAAAGCCACATTACCAACATTCACCATCTGTGGATGTAATTTCTACAGAGCTGTATGTATAAACTTTGTTTTCTATCCTATGTGATGGTGGTCTGGATGAGGCTGCAGAAAGCCTCATTACCAACATTCAATATCTGTAGTTGTAATTTCTACACAGCTGTATATACATACTTTATTTTCTAATCTAGGTGAGGGTGGTCTGGATGTGGCTGCTGAAAGCCACATTACCAACATTCACCATCTGTGGATGTAATTTCTACACAGCTGTATATATACACTTTATTTTCTGTATTATGTGAAGGTGGACTGGATGAGGCTGCAGAAAGCCTCATTACCAACATTCACCATCTGTGGATGTAATTTCTACACAGCTGTATATATACACTATATTTTCTATTCTATGTGAAGGTGGACTGGATGAGGCTGCAGAAAGCCTCACTACCAACATTCAATATCTGTAGTTGTAATTTCTACACAGCTGTATATATATACTTTATTTTCTAATCTAGGTGAAGGTGGTCTGGAAGTGGCTGCTGAAAGCCACATTACCAACATTCACCATCTGTGGATGTAATTTCTACACAGCTGTATATATACACTTTATTTTCTATCATATGTCAAGGTGGACTGGATGAGGCTGCAGAAAGCCTCATTACCAACATTCACCATCTGTGGATGTAATTTGTACACAGCTGTATATATACACTTTATTTTCCATCCTATGTGAAGGTGGACTGGATGAGGCTGCAGCGAGCCTCATTACCAACATTCAATATCTGTAGTTGTAATTTCTACACAGCTGTATATATACACTTTATTTTCTATCCTATGTGAAGGTGGACTGGATGAGGCTGCAGAAAGCCTCATTACCAACATTCAATATCTGTAGTTGTAATCTCTACACAGCTGTATATATATACTTTATTTTCTAATCTAGGTGAAGGTGGTCTGGAAGTGGCTGCTGAAGGCCACATTACCAACATTCGCCATCTGTGGATGTAATTTCTACACAGCTGTATATATACACTTTATTTTCTATCCTATGTGAAGGTGGACTGGATGAGGCTGCAGAAAGTCTCATTACCAACATTCAATATCTGTAGCTGTAATTTCTACACAGCTGTATATATATACTTTATTTTCTAATCTATTTGAAGGTGGTTTGGAAGTGGCTGCTGAAGGCCACATTACCAACATTCACCATCTGTGGATGTAATTTCTACACAGCTGTATATATACACTTTATTTTCTATCCTATGTGAAGGTGTACTGAATGAGGCTGCAGAAAGCCTCATTACCAACATTCAATATCTGTAGTTGTAATTTCTACACAGCTGTATATATATACTAAATTTTCTAATCTAGGTTAAGGTGGTCTGGAAGTGGCTGCTGAAAGCCACATTACCAACATTCACCATCTGTGGATGTAATTTCTACACAGCTGTACATATACTCTTTATTTTCTATCCTATGTGAAGGTGGACTGGATGAGGCTTCAGAAAGTCTCATTACCAACATTCAATATCTGTAGCTGCAATTTCTACACAGCTGTATATATATACTTTGTTTTCTAATCTAGGTGAAGGTGGTCTGGAAGTGACTGCTGAAAGCCACATTACCAACATTCACCATCTGTGGATGTAATTTCTACACAGCTGTATATATACACTTTATTTTCTATCCTACGTGAAGGTGGACTGGATGAGGCTGCAGAAAGCCTCATTACCAACATTCAATATCTGTGGATGTAATTTCTACACAGCTGTATATATACACTATATTTTCTATCCTATGTGCAGGTGGACTGGATGAGGCTGCAGAATGCCTCATTACCAACATTCAATATCTGTAGTTGTAATTTCTACACAGCTGTATATATACACTTTACTTTCTATCCTATGTGAAGGTGGACTGGATGAGGCTGCAGAAAGCCTCATTACCAACAGTCAATAACTGTAGTTGTAATTTCTACACAGCTGTATATATATACTTTATTTTCTAATCTAGGTGAAGGTGGTCTGGAAGTGGCTGCTGAAAGCCACATTACCAACATTCACCATCTGTGGATGTAATTTCTACACAGCTGTATATATACACTTTATTTTCTATCCTATGTGAAGGTGGACTGGATGAGTCTGCAGAAAGTCTCATTACCAACATTCAATATCTGTAGCTGTAATTTCTACACAGCTGTATATATATACTTTATTTTCTAATCTAGGTGAAGGTGATCTGGAAGTGGCTGCTGAAAGCCACATTACCAACATTTACCATCTGTGGATGTAATTTCTACACAGCTGTATATATACACTTTATTCTCTATCCTATGTGAAGGTGGACTGGATGAGGCTGCAGAAAGCCTCATTACCAACATTCAATATCTGTGGATGTAATTTCTACACAGCTGTATATATACACTTTATTTTCTATCCTATGTGAAGGTGGACTGGATGAGGCTGCAGAATGCCTTATTACCAAAATTCAATATCTGTAGTTGTAATTTCTACACAGCTGTATATATACGCTTTATTTTCTATCCTATGTGAAGGTGGACTGGATGAGGCTGCAGAAAGCCTCATTACCAACATTCAATATCTGTAGTTGTAATTTCTACACAGCTGTATATATATACTTTATTTTCTAATCTAGGTGAAGGTGGTCTGAAAGTGGCTGCTGAAAGCCACATTACCAACATTCACCATCTGTGGATGTAATTTCTACACAGCTGTATATATAGACTTTTTTTCTATCCTATGTGAAGGTGGACTGGATGAGGCTGCAGAAAGGCTCATTACCAACATTCACCATCTGTGGATGTAATTTCTACACAGCTGCATATATACACTTTATTTTCTATCCCATGTGAAGGTGGACTGGATGAGGCTGCAGAAAGCCTCATTACCAACATTCAATATCTGTAGTTGTAATTTCTACACAGCTGTATATATATATACTTTATTTTCTAATCTAGGTGAAGGTGGTCTGGAAGTGGCTGCTGAAAGCCACATTACACAACATTCTCCATCTGTGGATGTAATTTCTACAGAGCTGTATATATACACTTTATTTTCTATCCTATGTGAAGGTGGACTAGATGAGGCTGCAGAAAGCCTCATTACCAGCATTCAATATCTGTAGTTGTAATTTCTACACAGCTGTATATATACACTTTATTTTCTATCCTATGTGAAGGTGGACTGGATGAGGTTGCAGAAAGCCTCATTACCAACATTCAATATCTGTAGTTGTAATCTCTACACAGCTGTATATATATACTTTATTTTCTAATCTAGGTGAAGGTGGTCTGGAAGTGGCTGCTGAAAGCCACATTACCAACATTCGCCATCTGTGGATGTAATTTCTACACAGCTGTATATATACACTTTAATTTCTATCCAATGTGAAGGTGGACTGGATGAGGCTGCAGAGAGTCTCATTACCAACATTCAATATCTGTAGCTGTAATTTCTACACAGCTGTATATATATACTTTATTTTCTAATCTAGGTGAAGGTGGTCTGGAAGTGGCTGCTGAAAGCCACATTACCAACATTCACTATCTGTGGATGTAATTTCTACACAGCTGTATATATTCACTTTATTCTCTATCCTATGTGAAGGTGGACTGGATGAGGCTGCAGAAAGCCTCATTACCAACATTCAATATCTGTGGATGTAATTTCTACACAGCTGTATATATACACTTTATTTTCTATCCTATGTGAAGGTGGACTGGATGAGGCTGCAGAATGCCTCATTACCAACATTCAATATCTGTAGTTGTAATTTCTACACAGCTGTATATATACACTTTATTTTCTATCGTATGTGAAGGTGGACTGGATAAGGCTGCAGAAAGCCTCATTACCAACATTCAATATCTGTAGTTGTAATTTCTACACAGCTGTATACATATACTTTATTTTCTAATCTAGGTGAAGGTGGTCTGGAAGTGGCTGCTGAAAGCCACATTACCAACATTCAACATCTGTGGATGTAATTTCTACAGAGCTGTATATATAGACTTATTTTCTATCCTATGTGAAGGTGGACTGGATGAGGCTGCAGAAAGGCTCATTACCAACATTCACCATCTGTGGATGTAATTTCTACACAGCTGTATATATACACTTTATTTACTATCCTATGTGAAGGTGGACTGGATGAGGCTGCAGAAAGCCTCATTACCAACATTCAATATCTGTAGTTGTAATCTCTACACAGCTGTATATATATACTTTATTTTCTAATCTAGGTGAAGGTGGTCTGGAGGTGGCTGCTGAAAGCCACGTTACCAACATTCACCATCTGTGGATGTAATTTCTACAGAGCTGTATATATACACTTTATTTTCTATCCTATGTGAAGGTGGACTGGATGAGGCTGCAGAAAGCCTCATTACCGACATTCAATATCTGTAGTTGTAATTTCTACACAGCTGTATATATATACTTTATTTTCTAATCCAGGTGAAGGTGGTCTGGAAGTGGCTGCTGAAAGCCACATTACCAACATTCACCATCTGTGGATGTAATTTCTACACAGCTGTATATATACACTTTATTTTCTATCCTATGTGAAGGTGGACTGTATGAGGCTGCAGAAAGCCTCATTACCAACATTCAATATCTGTAGTTGTAATTTTTACACAGCTGTATATATATACTTTATTTTCTTATCTAGGTGAAGGTGGTCTGGAAGTGGCTGCTGAAAGCCACATTACCAACATTCACCATCTGTGGATGTAATTTCTACACAGCTGTATATATACACTTTATTTTCTATCCTATATGAAGGTGGACTGGATGAGGCTGCAGAAAGCCTCATTACCAACATTCACCATCTGTGGATGTAATTTCTACACAGCTGTATATATACACTTTATTCTCTATCCTATGTGAAGGTGGACTGGATGAGGCTGCAGAAAGCCTCATTACCAACATTCAATATCTGTGGATGTAATTTCTACACAGCTGTATATATACACTTTATTTTCTATCCTATGTGAAGGTGGACTGGATGAGGCTGCAGAATGCCTCATTACCAAAATTCAATATCTGTAGTTGTAATTTCTACACAGCTGTATATATACACTTTATTTTCTATCCTATGTGAAGGTGGACTGGATGAGGCTGCAGAAAGCCTCATTACCAACATTCAATATCTGTAGTTGTAATTTCTACACAGCTGTATATATATACTTTATTTTCTAATCTAGGTGAAGGTGGTCTGGAAGTGGCTGCTGAAAGCCACATTACCAAAATTCACCATCTGTGGATGTAATTTCTACACAGCTGTATATATAGACTTTTTTTCTATCCTATGTGAAGGTGGACTGGATGAGGCTGCAGAAAAGCTCATTACCAACATTCACCATCTGTGGATGTAATTTCTACACAGCTGCATATATACACTTTATTTTCTATCCTATGTGAAGGTGGACTGGATGAGGCTGTAGAAAGCCTCATTACCAACATTCAATATCTGTAGTTGTAATTTCTACACAGCTGTATATATATATACTTTATTTTCTAATCTAGGTGAAGGTGGTCTGGAAGTGGCTGCGGAAAGCCACATTACCAACATTCTCCATCTGTGGATGTAATTTCTACAGAGCTGTATATATACACTTTATTTTCTATCCTATGTGAAGGTGGACTGGATGAGGCTGCAGAAAGCCTCATTACCAACATTCAATATCTGTAGTTGTAATTTCTACACAGCTGTATATTGACACTTTATTTTCTATCCTATGTGAAGGTGGACTGGATGAGGCTGCAGAAAGCCTCATTACCAGCATTCAATATCTGTAGTTGTAATCTCTACACAGCTGTATATATATACTTTATTTTCTAATCTAGGTGAAGGTGGTCTGGAAGTGGCTGCTGAAAGCCACATTACCAACATTCGCCATCTGTGGATGTAATTTCTACACAGCTGTATATATACACTTTATTTTCTATCCTATGTGAAGGTGGACTGGATGAGGCTGCAGAAAGCCTCATTACCAACATTCAATATCTGTGGATGTAATTTCTACACAGCTGTATATATACACTTTATTTTCTATCCTATGTGAAGGTGGACTGGATGAGGCTGCAGAATGCCTCATTACCAACATTCAATATCTGTAGTTGTAATTTCTACACAGCTGTATATATACACATTATTTTCTATCGTATGTGAAGGTGGACTGGATAAGGCTGCAGAAAGCCTCATTACCAACATTCAATATCTGTAGTTGTAATTTCTACACAGCTGTATATATATACTTTATTTTCTAATCTAGGTACGGTGGTCTGGAAGTGGCTGCTGAAAGCCACATTACCAACATTCACCATCTGTGGATGTAATTTCTACAGAGCTGTATATATACACTTTATTTTCTATCCTATGTGAAGGTGGACTGGATGAGGCTGCAGAAAGCCTCATTACCAACATTCAATATCTGTAGTTGTAATATCTACGCAGCTGTATATTGACACTTTATTTTCTATCCTATGTGAAGGTGGACTGGATGAGGCTGCAGAAAGCCTCATTACCAACATTCAATATCTGTAGTTGTAATCTCTACACAGCTGTATATATATACTTTATTTTCTAATCTAGGTGAAGGTGGTCTGGAAGTGGCTGCTGAAAGCCACATTACCAACATTCACCATCTGTGGATGTAATTTCTACACAGATGTATATATACACTTTATTTTCTATCCTATGTGTAGGTGGACTGGATGAGGCTGCAGAAAGCCTCATTACCAACATTCACCATCTGTGGATGTAAATTCTACACAGCTGTATATATACACTTTATTTTCTATCCTATGTGAAGGTGGACTGGATGAGGCTGCAGAAAGCCTCATTACCAACATTCACCATCTGTGGATGTAACTTCTACACAGCTGTATATATATACTTTATTTCCTAATCCAGGTGAAGGTGGTCTGGAAGTGGGTGCTGAAAGCCACATTACCAACATTCACCATCTGTGGATGTAATTTCTACACAGCTGTATATATACACTTTATTTTCTATCCTATGTGAAGGTGGACTGGATGAGGCTGCAGAAAGCCTCATTACCAACATTCAATATCTGTAGTTGTAATTTCTACACAGCTGTATATATATACTTTATTTTCTAATCTAGGTGAATGTGGTCTGGAAGTGGCTGCTGAAAGCCACATTACCAACATGCACCATCTGTGGATGTAATTTCTACACAGCTGTATATATACACTTTATTTTCTATCCTATGTGAAGGTGGACTGGATGAGGCTGCAGAAAGCCTCATTACCAACATTCACCATCTGTGGATGTAATTTCTACACAGCTGTATATATACACTTTATTTTCTATCCTATGTGAAGGTGGACTGGATGAGGCTGCAGAAAGCCTCATTACCAACATTCAATATCTGTAGTTGTAAATTCTACACAGCTGTATATATATACTTTATTTTCTGATCTAGGTGAAGGTGGTCTGGAAGTGGCTGCTGAAAGCCACATTACCAACATCCACCATCTGTGGATGTAATTTCTACAGAGATGTATATATACACTTTATTTTCTATCCTATGTGAAGGTGGACTGGATGAGGCTGCAGAAAGCCTCATTACCAACATTCAATATCTGTAGTTGTAATTTCTACACAGCTGTATATATATACTTTATTTTCTAATCTAGGTGAAGGTGGTCTGGATGTGGCTGCTGAAAGCCACATTACCAACATTCACCATCAGTGGATGTAATTTCTACACAGCTGTATATATACACTTTATTTTCTATCCTATATGAAGGTGGACTGGATGAGGCTGCAGAAAGCCTCATTACCAACATTCACCATCTGTGGATGTAATTTCTACACAGCTGTATATATACACTTTATTTTCTATTCTATGTGAAGGTGGACTGGATGAGGCTGCAGAAAGCCTCACTACCACCATTCAATATCTGTAGTTGTAATTTCTACACAGCTGTATATATATAGTTTATTTTCTAATCTAGGTGAAGGTGGTCTGGAAGTGGCTGCTGAAAGCCACATTACCAACATTCACCATCTGTGGATGTAATTTCTACACAGCTGTATATATACACTTTATTTTCTATCCTATGTGAAGGTGGACTGGATGAGGCTGCAGAAAGGCTCATTACCAACATTCACCATCTGTGGATGTAATTTCTATACAGCTGTATATATACACTTTATTTTCTATCCTATGTGAAGGTGTACTGGATGAGGCTGCAGAAAGCCTCATTACCAACATTTAATTTCTGTAGTTGTAATTTCAACACAGCTGTATATATATACTTTATTTTCTAATCTAGGTGAAGGTGGTCTGGAAGTGGCTGCTGAAAGCCACATTACCAACATTCACCATCTGTGGATGTAATTTCTACAGAGCTGTATATATACACTTTATTTTCTGTCCTATGTGAAGGTGGACTGGATGAGGCTGCAGAAAGCCTCATTACCAACATTCAATATCTGTAGTTGTAATTTCTACACAGCTGTATATATATCCTTTATTATCTGATCTAGGTGAAGGTGGTCTGGAAGTGGCTGCTGAAAGCCACATTACCAACATTCACCATCTGTGGATGTAATTTCTACACAGCTGTATATATACACTTTATTTTCTATCCAATGTGAAGGTGGACTGGATGAGGCTGCAGAAAGCCTCATTACCAACATTCAATATCTGTAGCTGTAATTTCGACACAGCTGTATATATATACTTTATTTTCTAATCTAGGTGAAGGTGGTCTGGAAGTGGCTGCTGAAAGCCACATTACCAACATTCACCATCTGTGGATGTAATTTCTACACAGCTGTATATATACACTTTATTTTCTATCCTATGTGAAGGTGGACAGGATGAGGCTGCAGAAAGCCTCATTACCAACATTCACCATCTTTGGATGTAATTTCTACACAGCTGTATATATACACTTTATTTTCTATCCCATGTGAAGGTGGACTGGATGAGGCTGCTGGAAGCCTTATTACCAACATTTACCATCTGTGGATGTAATTACTACACAGCTGTATATATAGACTTCATTTTCTATCCTATGTGAAGGTGGACTGGATGAGGCTGCAGAAAGCCTCATTACCAACATTCACCATCTGTGGATAAAATTTCTACACAGCTGTATATATACACTTTATTTTCTATCCTATGTGAAGGTGGACTGGATGAGGCTGCAGAAAGCCTCATTACCAACATTCACCATCTGTGGATGTAATTTCTACACAGCTGTATATATACACTTTATTTTCTATCCTATGTGAAGGTGGACTCGATGAGGCTGCAGAAAGCCTCATTACCAACATTCAATATCTGTAGTTGTAATTTCTACACAGCTGTATATATATACTTTATTTTCTAATCTAGGTGAAGGTGGTCTGGAAGTGGCTGCTGAAAGCCACATTACCAACATTCACCATCTGTGGATGTAATTTCGACACAGCTGTATATATACACTTTATTTTCTATCCTATGTGAAGGTGGACTGGATGAGGCTGCAGAAAGCCTCATTACCAACATTCACCATCTGTGGATGTAAATTCTTCACAGCTGTATATATACACTTTATTTTCTATCCTATGTGAAGGTGGACTGGATGAGGCTGCAGAAAGCCTCATTACCAACATAGACCATCTGTGGATGTAATTTCTACACAGCTGTATATATACACTTTATTTTCTATCCTATGTGAAGGTGGACTGGATGAGGCTGCAGAAAGCCTCAATACCAACATTCAATATCTGTAGTTGTAATTTCTACACAGCTGTATATATATACATTATTTTCTAACCTAGGTGAAGGTGGTCTGGAAGTGGCTGCTGAAAGCCACATTACCAACATTCACCATCTGTGGATGTAATTTCTACACAGCTGTATATATAGACTTTATTTTCTATCCTATGTGAAGGTGGACTGGATGAGGCTGCAGAAAGCCTCATTACCAACATTCACCATCTGTGGATGTAATTTCTACACAGCTGTATATATACACTTTATTTTCTGTCCTATGTGAAGGTGGACTGGATGGGGCTGCAGAAAGCCTCATTACCAACATTCACCATCTGTGGATGTAATTCCTACACAGCTGTATATATACACTTTGTTTTCTATCCTATGTGAAGGTGGACTAGATGAGGCTGCAGAAAGCCTCATTACCAACATTTAATATCTGTAGTTGTAATTTCAACACAGCTGTATATATATACTTTATTTTCTAATCTAGGTGAAGGTGGTCTGGAAGTGGCTGCTGAAAGCCACATTACCAACATTCACCATCTGTGGATGTAATTTCTACACAGCTGTATATATACACTTTATTTTCTATCCCATGTGAAGGTGGACTGGAAGAGGCTGCAGAAAGCCTCATTACCAACATTCACCATCTGTGGATGTAATTTCTACACAGCTGTATATATGCACTTTATTTTCTATCCTATGTGAAGGTGGACTGAATGAGGCTGCAGAAAGCCTCATTACCAACATTCACCATCTGTGGATGTAATTTCTACACAGCTGTATATGTACACTTTATTTTCTATCCTATGTGAAGGTGGACTGGATGAGGCTGCAGAAAGCCTCATTACCAACATTCAATATCTGTAGTTGTAATTTCTACACAGCTGTATATATATATATATATATATATATATATATACTTTATTTTCTAATCTAGGTGAAGGTGGTATGCAAGTGGCTGCTGAAAGCCACATTACCAACATTCACCATCTGTGGATGTAATTTCTACACAGCTGTATATATACACTTTATTTTCTATCCTATGTGAAGGTGGACTGGATGAGGCTGCAGAAAGCCTCATTACCAACATTCACCATCTGTGGATGTAATTTCTACACAGCTGTATATATACACTTTATTTTCTATCCTATGTGAAGGTGGACTGGATGAGGCTGCAGAAAGCCTCATTACCAACATTCAATATCTGTAGTTGTAATTTCTACACAGCTGTATATATATATACTTTATTTTCTAATCTAGGTGAAGGTGGTCTGGAAGTGGCTGCTGAAAGCCACATTACCAACAGTCACCATCTGTGGATGTAATTACTACACAGCTGTATATATACACTTTACTTTCCATCCTATGTGAAGGTGGACTGGATGAGGCTGCAGAAAGCCTCATTACCAACATTCACCATCTGTGGATGTAATTTCTACACAGCTGTATATATACACTTTATTTTCTATCCAATGTGAAGGTGGACTGGATGAGGCTGCAGAAAGCCTCATTACCAACATTCAATATCTGTAGTTGTAATTTCTACACAGCTGTATATATATACTTTATTTTCTAATCTAGGTGAAGGTGGTCTGGAAGTGGCTGCTGAAAGCCACATTACCAACATTCACCATCTGTGGATGTAATTTCTACACAGCTGTATATATACACTTTATTTTCTATCCTATGTGAAGGTGGACTGGATGAGGCTGCAGAAAGCCTTATTACCAACATTCACCATCTGTGGATGTAATTTCTACACAGCTGTATATATACACTTTATTTTCTATCCTACGTGAAGGTGGACTGGATGAGGCTGCAGAAAGCCTCATTACCAACATACACCATCTGTGGATGTAACTTCTACACAGCTGTATATATATACTTTATTTTCTAATCTAGGTGAAGGTGGTCTGGAAGTGGCTGCTGAAAGCCACATTACCAACATTCACCATCTGTGGATGTAATTTCTACACAGCTGTATATATACACTTTATTTTCTATCCTATGTGAAGGTGGACTGGCTGAGGCTGCAGAAAGCCTCATTACCAACATTCAATATCTGTAGTTGTAATTTCTACACAGCTGTATATATATACTTTATTTTCTAATCTAGGTGAATGTGGTCTGGAAGTGGCTGCTGAAAGCCACATTACCAACATGCACCATCTGTGGATGTAATTTCTACACAGCTGTATATATACACTTTATTTTCTATCCTATGTGAAGGTGGACTGGATGAGGCTGCAGAAAGCCTCATTACCAACATTCACCATCTTTGGATGTAATTTCTACACAGCTGTATATATACACTTTATTTTCTATCCTATGTGAAGGTGGACTGGATGAGGCTGCAGAAAGCCTCATTACCACATTCAATATCTGTAGTTGTAAATTCTACACAGCTGTATATATATACTTTATTTTCTGATCTAGGTGAAGGTGGTCTGGAAGTGGCTGCTGAAAGCCACATTACCAACATCCACCATCTGTGGATGTAATTTCTACAGAGATGTATATATACACTTTATTTTCTATCCTATGTGAAGGTGGACTGGATGAGGCTGCAGAAAGCCTCATTACCAACATTCAATATCTGTAGTTGTAATTTCTACACAGTTGTATATATATACTTTATTTTCTAATCTAGGTGAAGGTGGTCTGGATGTGGCTGCTGAAAGCCACATTACCAACATTCACCATCTGTGGATGTAATTTCTACACAGCTGTATATATTCACTTTATTTTCTATATTATGTGAAGGTGGACTGGATGAGGCTGCAGAAAGCCTCATTACCAACATGCACCATCTGTGGATGTAATTTCTACACAGCTGTATATATACACTTTATTTTCTATTCTATGTGAAGGTGGACTGGATGAGGCTGCAGATAGCCTCACTACCAACATTCAATATCTGTAGTTGTAATTTCTACACAGCTGTATATATATACTTTATTTTCTAATCTAGGTGAAGGTGGTCTGGATGAGGCTGCAGATAGCCTCACTACCAACATTCAATATCTGTAGTTGTAATTTCTACACAGCTGTATATATATACTTTATTTTCTAATCTAGGTGAAGGTGGTCTGGATGAGGCTGCAGAAAGCCTCATTACCAACATTCACCATCTGTGGATGTAATTTCTACACAGCTGTATATATACACTTTATTTTCTATCCTATGTGAAGGTGGAATGGATGTGGCTGCAGAAAGTCTCATTACCAACATTCACCATCTGTGGATGTAATTTCTATACAGCTGTATATATACACGTTATTTTCTATCCCATGTGAAGGTGTACTGGATGAGGCTGCAGAAAGCCTCATTACCAACATTCAATTTCTGTAGTTGTAATTTCTACACAGCTGTATATATATACTTTATTTTCTAATCTAGGTGAAGGTGGTCTGGAAGTGGCTGCTGAAAGCCACATTACCAACATTCACCATCTGTGGATGTAATTTCTACAGAGCTGTATATATACACTTTATTTTCTATCCTATGTGAAGGTGGACTGGATGATTCTGCAGAAAGCCTCATTACCAACATTCAATATCTGTAGTTGTAATTTCTACACAGCTGTATATATATACCTTATTTTGTAATCCAGGTGAAGGTGGTCTGGAAGTTGCTGCTGAAAGCCACATTACCAACATTCACCATCTGTGGATGTAATTTCTACACAGCTGTATATATACACTTTATTTTCTATCCTATGTGAAGGTGGACTGGATGAGGCTGCAGAAAGCCTCATTACCAACATCCAATATCTGTAGTTGTAATTTCTACACAGCTGCATATATATACTTTATTATCTAATCTAGGTGAAGGTGGTCTGGAAGTGGCTGCTGAAAGCCACATTACCAACATTCACCATCTGTGGATGTAATTTCTACACAGCTGTATATATACACTTTATTTTCTATCCTATGTGAAGGTGGACTGGATGAGGCTGCAGAAAGCCTCATTACCAACATTCAATATCTGTAGCTGTAATTTCGACACAGCTGTATATATATACTTTATTTTTTAATCTAGGTGAAGGTGGTCTGGAAGTGGCTGCTGAAAGCCACATTACCAACATTCACCATCTGTGGATGTAATTTCTACACAGCTGTATATATACACTTTATTTTCTATCCTATGTGAAGGTGGACAGGATGAGGCTGCAGAAAGCCTCATTACCAACATTCACCATCTGTGGATGTAATTTCTACACAGCTGTATATATACACTTTATTTTCTATCCCATGTGAAGGTGGACTGGATGTGGCTGCAGAAAGCCTTATTACCAACATTTACCATCTGTGGATGTAATTACTACACAGCTGTATATATACACATTATTTTCTATCCTATGTGAAGGTGGACTGGATGAGGCTGCAGAAAGCCTCATTACCAACATTCACCATCTGTGGATAAAATTTCTACACAGCTGTATATATACACTTTATTTTCTATCCTATGTGAAGGTGGACTGGATGAGGCTGCAGAAAGCCTCATTACCAACATTCACCATCTGTGGATGTAATTTCTACACAGCTGTATATATACACTTTATTTTCTATCCTATGTGAAGGTGGACTCGATGAGGCTACAGAAAGCCTCATTACCAACATTCAATATCTGTAGTTGTAATTTCTACACAGCTGTATATATGTACTTTACTTTCTAATCTAGGTGAAGGTGGTCTGGAAGTGGCTGCTGAAAGCCACATTACCAACATTCACCATCTGTGGATGTAATTTCTACACAGCTGTATATATGCACTTTATTTTCTATCCTATGTGAAGGTGGACTGGATGAGGCTGCAGAAAGCCTCATTACCAACATTCACCATCTGTGGATGTAAATTCTACACAGCTGTATATATACACTTTATTTTCTATCCTATGTGAAGGTGGACTGGATGAGGCTGCAGAAAGCCTCATTACCAACATACACCATCTGTGGATGTAATTTCTACACAGCTGTATATATACACTTTATTTTCTGTCCTATGTGAAGGTGGACTGGATGAGGCTGCAGAAAGCCTCATTACCAACATTCACCATCTGTGGATGTAATTTCTACACAGCTGTACATATACACTTTATTTTCTATCCTATGTGAAGGTGGACTGGATGAGGCTGCAGAAAGCCTCATTACCAACATTCACCATCTGTGGATGTAATTTCTACACAGCTGTATATATACATTTTATTTTCTATCCTATGTGAAGGTGGACTGGATGAGGCTGCAGAAAGCCTCATTACCAACATTCAATATCTGTAGTTGTAATTTCTACACAGCTGTATATATATACATTATTTTCTAACCTAGGTGAAGGTGGTCTGGAAGTGGCTGCTGAAAGCCACATTACCAACATTCACCATCTGTGGATGTAATTTCTACACAGCTGTATATATAGACTTTATTTTCTATCCTATGTGAAGGTGGACTGGATGAGGCTGCAGAAAGCCTCATTACCAACATTCACCATCTGTGGATGTAATTTCTACACAGCTGTATATATACACTGTATTTTCTGTCCTATGTGAAGGTGGACTGGATGGGGCTGCAGAAAGCCCCATTACCAACATTCACCATCTGTGGATGTAATTCCTACACAGCTGTATATATACACTTTATTTTCTATCCTATGTGAAGGTGGACTGGATGAGGCTGCAGAAAGACTCATTACCAACATTTAATATCTGTAGTTGTAATTTCAACACAGCTGTATATATATACTTTATTTTCTATTCTAGGTGAAGGTGGTCTGGAAGTGGCTGCTGAAAGCCACATTACCAACATTCACCATCTGTGGATGTAATTTCTACACAGCTGTATATATACACTTTATTTTCTATCCTATGTGAAGGTGGACTGGATGAGGCTGCAGAAAGCCTCATTACCAACATTCAATATCTGTAGTTGTAATTTCTACACAGCTGTATATATATACTTTATTTTCTAATCTAGGTGAAGGTGGTCTGGATGTGGCTGCTGAAAGCCACATTACCAACATTCACCATCTGTGGATGTAATTTCTACACAGCTGTATATATACACTTTATTTTCTATCCTATGTGAAGGTGGACTGGATGAGGCTGCAGAAAGCCTCGTTTCCAACATTCAATATCTGTGGATGTAATATCTACACAGCTGTATATATACACTTTATTTTCTATCCTATGTTAAGTTGGACTGGATGAGGCTGCAGAATGCCTCATTACCAACATTCAATATCTGTAGTTGTAATTTCTACACAGCTGTATATATACACTTTATTTTCTATCCTATGTGAAGGTGGACTGGATGAGGCTGCAGAAAGCCTCATTACCAACATTCAATATCTGTAGTTGTAATTTCTACACAGCTGTATATATATACTTTATTTTCTAGTCTAGGTGAAGGTGGTCTGGAAGTGGCTGCTGAAAGCCTCATTACCAACATTCACCATCTGTGGATGTAATTTCTACACAGCTGTATATATAGACTTATTTTCTATCCTATGTGAAGGTGGACTGGATGAGGCTGCAGAAAGGCTCATTACCAACATTCACCATCTGTGGATGTAATTTCTACACAGCTGTATATATACCTTTTATTTTCTATCCTATGTGAAGGTTGACTGGAAGAGGCTGCAGAAAGCCTCATTACCAACATTCAATATCTGTAGTTGTAATTTCTACACAGCTGTATATATATACTTTATTTTCTAATCTAGGTGAAGGTGGTCTGGAAGTGGCTGCTGAAAGCCACATTACCAACATTCACCATCTGTGGATGTAATTTCTACAGAGCTGTATAAATACACTTTATTTTCTATCCCATGTGAAGGTGGACTGGATGAGGCTGCAGAAAGCCTCATTACCAACATTTAATATCTGTGGTTGTAATTTCTACACAGCTGTATATATATACTTTATTTTCTAATCCAGGTGAAGGTGGTCTGGAAGTGGCTGCTGAAAGCCACATTACCAACATTCACCATCTGTGGATGCAATTCCTACACAGCTGTATATATACACTTTATTTTCTATCCTATGTGAAGGTGGACTGGATGAGGCTGCAGAAAGCCTCATTACCAACATTCAATATCTGTAGTTGTAATTTCTACACAGCTGTATATATATACTTTATTTTCTAATCTAGGTGAAGGTGGACTGGATGAGGCTGCAGAAAGCCTCATTACCAACATTCAATATCTGTAGCTGTAATTTCGACACAGCTGTGTATATATACTTTATTTTCTAATCTAGGTGAAGGTGGTCTGGAAGTGGCTGCTGAAAGCCACATTACCAACATTCACCATCTGTGGATGTAATTTCTACACAGCCGTATATATACACTTTATTTTCTATCCTATGTGAAGGTGGACAGGATGAGGCTGCAGAAAGCCTCATTACCAACATTCACCATCTGTGGATGTAATTTCTACACACCTGTATATATACACTTTATTTTCTATCCTATGTGAAGGTTGACTGGATGATGCTGCAGAAAGCCTTATTACCAACATTCACCATCTGTGGATGTAATTACTACACAGCTGTATATATACACTTTATTTTCTATCCTATGTGAAGGTGGACTGAATGAGGCTGCAGAAAGCCTCATTACCAACATTCAACATCTGTGGATGTAATTTCTACACAGCTGTATATATACACTTTATTTTCCATCCTTTGTGAAGGTGGACTCGATGAGGCTGCAGAAAGCCTCATTACCAACATTCAATATCTGTAGTAGTAATTTCTACACAGCTGTATATATATACTTTATTTTCTAATCTAGGTGAAGGTGGTCTGGAAGTGGCTGCTGAAAGCCACATTACCAACATTCACCATCTGTGGATGTAATTTCTACACAGCTGTATATATACACTTTATTTTCTATCCTATGTGAAGGTGGACTGGATGAGGCTGCAGAAAGCCTCATTACCAACATTCACCATCTGTGGATGTAATTTCTACACGGCTGTATATATACACTTTATTTTCTATCCTATGTGAAGGTGGACTGGATGAGGCAGCAGAAAGCCTCATTACCAACATTCACCATCTGTGGATGTAATTTCTACACAGCTGTATATATACACTTTATTTTCTATCCTATGTGAAGGTGGACTGGATGAGGCTGCAGAAAGCCTCATTACCAACATTCAATATCTGTAGTTGTAATTTCTACACATTATTTTCTAACATAGGTGAAGGTGGTCTGGAAGTGGCTACTGAAAGCCACATTACCAACATTCACCATCTGTGGATGTAATTTCTACACAGCTGTATATATAGACTTTATTTTCTATCCTATGTGATGGTGGACTGGATGAGGCTGCAGAAAGCCTCATTACCAACATTCACCATCTGTGGATGTAATTTCTACACAGCTGTATATATACACTTTATTTTCTATCCTATGTGAAGGTGGACTGAATAAGGCTGCAGAAAGCCTCATTACTATTACTAACATTCACCATCTGTGGATGTAATTTCTACACAGCTGTATATATACACTTTATTTTCTATCCTATGTGAAGGTGGACTGGATGAGGCAGCAGAAAGCCTCATTACCAACATTCAATATCTGTAGTCGTAATTTCTACACAGCTGTATATATATACTTTATTTTCTAATCTAGGTGAAGGAGGTCTGGAAGTGGCTGCTGAAAGCCACATTACCAACATTCACCATCTGTGGATGTAATTTCTACACAGCTGTATATATACACCTTATTTTCTATCCTATGTGAAGGTGGACTGGATGAGGCTGCAGAAAGCCTCATTACCAACATTCACCATCTGTGGATGTAATTTCTACACAGCTGTATATATACACTTTATTTTCTATCCTATGTGAAGGTGGACTGATGAGGCTGCAGAAAGCCTCATTACCAACATTTAATATCTGTAGTTGTAAATTCTACACAGCTGTATATTTATAATTTATTTTCTGATCTAGGTGAAGGTGGTCTGGAAGTGGCTGCTGAAAGCCACATTACCAACATTCACCATCTGTTGATGTAATTTCTACAGAGCTGTATATATACACTTTATTTTCTATCCTATGTGAAGGTGGACTGGATGAGGCTGCAGAAAGCCTCATTACCAACATTTAATATCTGTAGTTGTAATTTCTACACAGCTGTATATATATACTTTATTTTCTAATCTAGTTGAAGGTGGTCTGGATGTGGCTGCTGCAAGACACATTACCAACATTCACCATCTGTTGATGTAATTTCTACACAGCTGTATATATACACTTTATTTTCTATCCTATGTTGAGGTGGACTGGATGAGGCTGCAGAAAGCCTCATTACCAACATTCACCATCCGTGGATGTAATTTCTACACAGCTGTATATATACACTTTATATTCTATCCTATGTGAAGGTGGACTGGATGAGGCTGCAGAAAGCCTCATTACCAACATTCAATATCTGTAGTTGCAATTTCTACACAGCTGTATATATATACTTTATTTTCTAATCTAGGTGAAGGTGGTCTGGAAGTGGCTGCTGAAAGCCACATTACCAACATTCACCATCTGTGGATGTAATTTCTACACAGCTGTATATATACACTATATTTTCTATCCTATGTGAAGGTGGACTGGATGAGGCTGCAGAAAGCCCCATTACCAACATTCAATATCTGTAGTTGTAATTTCTACACAGCTGTATATATATACTTTATTTTCTAATCTAGGTGAAGGTGGTCTGGAAGTGGCTGCTTAAAGCCACATTACCAACATTCACCATCTGTGGATGTAATTTCTACACAGCTGTATATATAGAATTATTTTCTATCCTATGTGAAGGTGGACTGGATGAGGCTGCAGAAAGGCTAATTACCAACATTCACCATCTGTGGATGTAATTTCTACACAGCTGTATATATACACTTTATTTTCTATCCTATGTGAAGGTGGACTGGATGAGGCTGCAGAAAGCCTAATTACCAACATTCAATATCTGTAGTTGTAATTTCTACGCAGCTGTATATATATACTTTATTTTCTGATCTTGGTGAAGGTGGTCTGGAAGTGGCTGCTGAAAGCCACATTACCAACATTCACCATCTGTGGATGTAATTTCTACACAGCTGTATATATACACTTTATTTTCTATCCTATGTGAAGGTGGACTGGATGAGGCTGCAGAAAGCCTCATTACCAACATTCAATATCTGTAGTTGTAATTTCTACACAGCTGTATATATATACTGTATTTTCTAATCTAGGTGAAGGTGGTCTGGAAGTGGCTGCTGAAAGCCACATTACCAACATTCACCATCTGTGGATGTAATTTCTACACAGCTGTATATATACACTTTATTATCTGTCCTATGTGAAGGTGGTATGGATGATGCTGCAGAAAGCCTCATTACCAACATTCACCATCTGTGGATGTAATTTCTACACAGCTGTGTATATACACTTTATTTTCTATCCAATGTGAAGGTGGACTGGATGAGGCTGCAGAAAGCCTTATTACCAACATTCACCATCTGTGGATGTAATTTCTACACAGCTGTATATATACACTTTATTTTCTATCCTATGTGATGGTGGACTGGATGAGGCTGCAGAAAGCCTCATTACCAACATTCACCATCTGTGGATAAAATTTCTACACAGCTGTATATATACACTTTATTTCCTATCCCATGTGAAGGTGGACTGCATGAGGCTGCAGAAAGCCTCATTACCAACATTCACCATCTGTGGATGTAATTTCTACACAGCTCTATATATACACTTTATTTTCTATCCTATGTGAAGGTGGACTGGATGAGGCTGCAGAAAGCCCCATTACCAACATTCACCATCGGTGGATGTAATTTCTACACAGCTGTATATATACACTTTATTTTCTATCCTATGTGAAGGTGGACTGGATGTGGCTGCAGAAAGCCTCATTACCAACATTCAATATCTGTAGTTGTAATTTCTACACAGCTGTATATATATACTTTATTTCCTAATCTAGGTGAAGGTGGTCTGGAAGTGGCTGCTGAAAGCCACATTACCAACAGTCACCATCTGTGGATGTAATTTCTACACAGCTCTATATATACACTTTATTTTCTATCCTATGTGAAGGTGGACTGGATGAGGCTGCAGAAAGCCCCATTACCAACATTCACCATCGGTGGATGTAATTTCTACACAGCTGTATATATACACTTTATTTTCTATCCTATGTGAAGGTGGACTGGATGTGGCTGCAGAAAGCCTCATTACCAACATTCAATATCTGTAGTTGTAATTTCTACACAGCTGTATATATATACTTTATTTTCTAATCTAGGTGAAGGTGGTCTGGAATTGGCTGCTGAAAGCCACATTACCAACATTCACCATCTGTGGATGTAATTTCTACACAGCTGTATATAAACACTTTATTTTCTATGCTATGTGATGGTGGACTGGATGAGGCTGCAGAAAGCTTCATTGCCAACATTCGCCATCTGTGGATTTAATTTCTACACAGCTGTGTATATACACTTCATTTTCTATCCTATGTGAAGGTGGACTGGATGAGGCTGCAGAAAGCCTCATTACCAACATTCACCATCTGTGGATGTAATTCCTACACAGCTGTATATATACACTTTATTTTCTATCCAAGTGAAGGTGGACTGGATGAGGCTGCAGAAAGCCTCATTACCAATATTCAGTATCTGTAGTTGTAATTTCTACACAGCTGTATATATATACTTTATTTTGTAATCTAGGTGAAGGTGGTTTGGAAGTGGCTGCTGAAAGCCACATTACCAACATTCACCATCTGTGGATGTAATTTCTACACAGCTGTATATATACACTTTATTTTCTATCCCATGTGAAGGTGGACTGCATGAGGCTGCAGAAAGCCTCATTACCAACATTCACCATCTGTGGATAAAATTTCTACACTGCTGTATATATACACTTTATTTTCTATCCTATGTGAAGGTGGACTGGATGAGGCTGCAGAAAGCCTCATTACCAACATTCAATATCTGTAGTTGTAATTTCTACACAGCTGTATATATATACTTTATTTTCTAATCTAGGTGAAGGTGGTCTGGAAGAGGCTGCTGAAAGCCACATTACCAACATTCACCATCTGTGGATGTAATTTCTACACAGCTGGATATATACACTTTATTTTCTATCCTATGTGAAGGTGGACTGGATAACGCTGCAGAAAGCCTCATTACCAAAATTCACCATCTGTGGATGTAATTTCTACGCAGCTGTATATATACACTTTATTTTCTATCCTATGTGAAGGTGGACTGGATGAGGCTGCAGAAAGCCTCATTACCAACATTCACCATCTGTGGATGTAATTTCTACACAGCTGTATATATACACTTTATTTTCTATCCTATGTGAAGGTGTACTGGATGAGGCTGCAGAAAGCCTCATTACCAACATTCAATATCTGTAGTTGTAACTTCTACACAGCTGTATATATATACTTTATTTTCTAATCTAGGTGAAGGTGTTCTGGAAGTGGCTGCTGAAAGCCACATTACCAACAGTCACCATCTGTGTATGTAATTTCGACACAGCTGTATATATACACTTTATTTTCTATCCTATGTGAAGGTGGACTGGATGAGGCTGCAGAAAGCCTCATTACCAACATTCACCATCTGTGGATGTAATTTCTACACAGCTGTATATATACACATTATTTTCTATCCTATGTGAAGGTGGACTGGATGTGGCTGCAGAAAGCCTCATTACCAACATTCAATATCTGTAGTTGTAATTTCTACACAGCTGTATATATATACTTTATTTTCTAATCTAGGTGAAGGTGGTCTGGAAGTGGCTGCTGAAAGCCACATTACCAACATTCACCATCTGTGGATGTAATTTCTACACAGCTGTATATTTACACTTTATTTTCTATCCTATGTGAAGGTGGACTGGATGAGGCTGCAGAAAGCCTCATTACCAACATTAACCATCTGTGGATGTAATTTTACACAGCTGTGTATATACACTTCATTTTCTATCCTATGTGAAGGTGGACTGGATGAGGCTGCAGAAAGCCTCATTACCAACATTCACCATCTGTGGATGTAATTTCTACACAGCTGTATATATACACTTTATTTTCTATCCAAGTGAAGGTGGACTGGATGAGGCTGCAGAAAGCCTCATTACCAACATTCAATATCTGTAGTTGTAATTTCTACACAGCTGTATATATATACTTTATTTTCTAATCTAGGTGAAGGTGGTCTGGAAGTGGCTGCTGGATGCCACATTACCAACATTCAACATCTGTGGATGTAATTTCTACACAGATGTATATATACACTTTATTTTCTATCCTATGTGAAGGTGGACTGGATGAAGCTGCAGAAAGCCTCATTACCAACATTCACCATCTGTGGATGTAATTTCTACACAGCTGTATATATACACTTTATTTTCTATCCTATGTGAAGGTGGACTGGATGAGGCTGCAGAAAGCCTCATTACCAACATTCACTATCTGTGGATGTAATTTCTACACAGCTGTATATATACAGATTATTTTCTATTCTATGTGAAGGTGGACTGGATGAGGCTGCAGAAAGCCTCATTACCAACATTCACCATCTGTGGATGTAATTTCTACACAGCTGTATATATACACTTTATTTTCTATCCTATGTGAAGGTGGACTGGATGAGGCTGCAGAAAGCCTCATTACCAACATTCAATATCTGTAGTTGTAATTTCTACACAGCTGTATACATATAGTTTATTTTCTAATCTAGGTGAAGGTGGTCTGGAAGTGGCTGCTGAAAGCCACATTACCAACATTCACCATCTGTGGATGTAATTTCTACACAGCTGTATATATACACTTTATTTTCTATCCTATGTGAAGGTGGACTGGATGAGGCTGCAGAAAGCCTCATTACCAACATTCACCATCTGTGTATGTAATTTCTACACAGCTGTATATATACACTTTATTTTCTATCCTATGTGAAGGTGGACTGGATGAGGCTGCAGAAAGCCTCATTACCAACATTCACCATCTGTGGATGTAATTTCTACACAGCTGTATATATACACCTTATTTTCTATCCTATGCGAAGGTGGACTGGATGAGTCTGCAGAAAGCCTCATTACCAACATTATCCATCTGTGGATGTAATTTCTACACAGCTGTATATATACACTTTATTTTCTATCCTACGTGAAGGTGGACTGGATGAGGCTGCAGAAAGCCTCATTACCAATATTCAATATCTGTAGTTGTAATTTCTACACAGCTGTATATATATACTTTATTTTCTAATCTATCTGAAGGTGGTCTGGAAGTGGCTGCTGAAAGCCACATTACCAACATTCACCATCTGTGGATGTAATTTCTACACAGCTGTATATATACACTTTATTTTCTATCCTATGTGAAGGTGGACTGGATGAGGCTGCAGAAAGCCTCATTACCAACATTCACCATCTGTGGATGTAATTTCTACACAGCTGTATATATACACTTTATTTTCTATCCTATGTCAAGGTGGACTGGATGAGGCTGCAGAAAGCCTCATTACCAACATTAACCATCTGTGGATGTAATTTCTACACAGCTGTATATATACACTTTATTTTCTATCCTATGTGAAGGTGGACTGGATGAGGCTGCAGAAAACCTCATTACCAACATTCAATATCTGTAGTTGTAATTTCTACATAGCTGTATATATATACTTTATTTTCTAATCTAGGTGAAGGTGGACTGGAAGGGGCTGCAGAAATCCACATTACCAACATTCACCATCTGCAGATGTAATTTCTACACAGCTGTATATATACACTTTATTTTCTATCCTATGTGAATGTGGTCTGGAAGGGGCTGCAGAAAGCCTCATTACCAACATTCAATTTCTGTAGTTGTAATTTCTACACAGCTGTATATATATACTTTATTTTCTAATCTAGGTGAAGGTGGTCTGGAAGGGGCTGCAGAAAGCCACATTACCAACATTCACCATCTGCAGATGTAATTTCTACACAGCTGTAAATAGATACTTTATTTTCTAACCTAGGTGAAGGTGGTCTGGAAGGGGCTGCAGAAAACCACATTACCAACATTCACCATCTGCAGATGTAATTTCTACACAGCTGTATATATACACTTTATTTTCTATCCTATGTGAAGGTTGACTGGATGAGGCTGCAGAAAGCCTCATTACCAACTTTCACCATCTGTGGATGTAATTTCTACACAGCTGTATATATACACTTTATTTTCTATCCTATGTGAAGGTGGACTGGATGAGGCTGCAGAAAGCCTCATTATCAACATTCAATATCTGTAGTTTTAATTTATACACAGCTGTATATATATACTTTATTTTCTAATCAAGGTAAAGGTGGTCTGGAAGTGGCTGCTGAAAGCCACATTACCAACATTCACCATCTGTGGATGTAATATCTACACAGCTGTATATATGCACTTTATTTTCTATGCTATGTGATGGTGGACTGGATGAGGCTGCAGAAAGCCTCATTACCAACATTCACCATCTGTGGATGTAATTTCTACACAGCTGTGTATATACACTTCATTTTCTATCCTATGTGAAGGTGGACTGTTTGAGGCTGCAGAAAGCCTCATTACCAACATTCACCATCTGTGGATGTAATTTCTACACAGCTGTATATATACACTTTATTTTCTATCCAAGTGAAGGTGGACTGGATGAGGCTGCAGAAAGCCTCATTACCAATATTTAGTATCTGTAGTTGTAATTTCTACACAGCTGTATATATATACTTTATTTTCTAATCTAGGTGAAGGTGGTTTGGAAGTGGCTGCTGAAAGCCACATTACCAACATTCACCATCTGTGGATGTAATTTCTACACAGCTGTATATATACACTTTATTTTCTATCCTATGTGAAGGTGAACTGGATGAGGCTGCAGAAAGCCTCATTACCAACATTCACCATCTGTGGATAAAATTTCTACACAGCTGTATATATACACTTTATTTCCTATCCTATGTGAAGGTGGACTGTATGAGGCTGCAGAAAGCCTCATTACCAACATTCACCATCTGTGGATGTGGTGGACTCGATGAGGCTGCAGAAAGCCTCATTACCAACATTCACCATCTGTGGATGTAATTTCAGCACAGCTGTATATATACACTTTATTTTCTATCCTATGTGAAGGTGGACTGGATGGGGCTGCAGAAAGCCTCATTACCAACATTCACCATCTGTGGATGTAATTTCTACACAGCTGTATATATACACTTTATTTTCTATCCTATGTGAAGGTGGACTGGATGAGGCTGCAGAAAGCCTCATTACCAACATTCACCATCTGTGGATGTAATTTCTACACTGCTGTATATATACACTTTATTTTCTATCCTATGTGAAGGTGTACTGGATGAGGCTGCAGAAAGCCTCATTACCAACATTCAATATCTGTAGTTGTAACTTCTACACAGCTGTATATATATACTTTATTTTCTAATCTAGGTGAAGGTGGTCTGGAAGTGGCTGCTGAAAGCCACATTACCAACAGCCACCATCTGTGGATGTAATTTCTACACAGCTGTATATATACACTTTATTTTCTATCCTATGTGAAGGTGGACTGGATGAGGCTGCAGAAAGCCTCATTACCAACATTCACCATCTGTGGATGTAATTTCTACACAGCTGTATATATACACTTTATTTTCTATCCTATGTGAAGGTGGACTGGATGTGGCTGCAGAAAGCCTCATTACCAACATTCAATATCTGTAGTTGTAATTTCTACACAGCTGTATATATATACTTTATTTTCTAATCTAGGTGAAGGTGGTCTGGAAGTGGCTGCTGAAAGCCACATTACCAACATTCACCATCTGTGGATGTAATTTCTACACAGCTGTATATTTACACTTTATTTTCTATCCTATGTGAAGGTGGACTGGATGAGGCTGCAGAAAGCCTCATTACCAACATTAACCATTTGTGGATGTAATTTCTACACAGCTGTGTATATACACTTCATTTTCTATCCTATGTGAAGGTGGACTGGATGAGGCTGCAGAAAGCCTCATTACCAACATTCACCATCTGTGGATGTAATTTCTACACAGCTGTATATATACACTTTATTTTCTATCCAAGTGAAGGTGGACTGGATAAGGCTGCAGAAAGCCTCATTACCAACATTCAATATCTGTAGTTGTAATTTCTACACAGCTGTATATATATACTTTATTTTCTAATCTAGGTGAAGGTGGTTTGGAAGTGGCTGCTGAAAGCCACATTACCAACATTCACCATCTGTGGATGTAATTTCTACACAGCTGTATATATACACTTTATTTTCTATCCTATGTGAAGGTGGACTGGATGAGGCTGCAGAAAGCCTCATTACCAACATTCACCATCTGTGGATGTCATTTCTACACAGCTGTATATATACACTTTATTTTCTATCCTATGTGAAGGTGGACTGTATGAGGCTGCAGAAAGCCTCATTACCAACATTCAATATCTGTAGTTGTAATTTCTACACAGCTGTATATATATACTTTATTTTCTAATCTAGGTGAAGGTGGTCTGGAAGTGGCTGCTGGATGCCACATTACCAACATTCAACATCTGTGGATGTAATTTCTACACAGCTGTATATATACACTTTATTTTCTAACCTATGTGAAGGTGGACTGGATGAAGCTGCAGAAAGCCTCATTACCAACATTCACCATCTGTGGATGTAATTTCTACACAGCTGTATATATACACTTTATTTTCTATCCTATGTGAAGGTGGACTGGATGAGGCTGCAGAAAGCCTCATTACCAACATTCACCATCTGTGTATGTAATTTCTACACAGCTGTATATATACACTTTATTTTCTATCCTATGTGAAGGTGGACTGGATGAGGCTGCAGAAAGCCTCATTACCAACATTCACCATCTGTGGATGTAATTTCTACACAGCTGTATATATACACTTTATTTTCTATCCTATGTGAAGGTGGACTGGATGAGGCTGCAGAAAGCCTCATTACCAACATTATCCATCTGTGGATGTAATTTCTACACAGCTGTATATATACACTTTATTTTCTATCCTACGTGAAGGTGGACTGGATGAGGCTGCAGAAAGCCTCATTACCAATATTCAATATCTGTAGTTGTAATTTCTACAAAGCTGTATATATATACTTTATTTTCTAATCTATCTGAAGGTGGTCTGGAAGTGGCTGCTGAAAGCCACATTACCAACATTCACCATCTGTGGATGTAATTTCTACACAGCTGTATATATACACTTTATTTTCTATCCTATGTGAAGGTGGACTGGATGAGGCTGCAGAAAGCCTCATTACCAACATTCACCATCTGTGGATGTAATTTCTTCACAGCTGTATATATACACTTTATTTTCTATCCTATGTCAAGGTGGACTGGATGAGGCTGCAGAAAGCCTCATTACCAACATTAACCATCTGTGGATGTAATTTCTACACAGCTGTATATATACACTTTATTTTCTATCCTATGTGAAGGTGGACTGGATGAGGCTGCAGAAAACCTCATTACCAACATTCAATATCTGTAGTTGTAATTTCTACATAGCTGTATATATATACTTTATTTTCTAATCTAGGTGAAGGTGGACTGGAAGGGGCTGCAGAAATCCACATTACCAACATTCACCATCTGCAGATGTAATTTCTACACAGCTGTATATATACACTTTATTTTCTATCCTATGTGAATGTGGTCTGGAAGGGGCTGCAGAAAGCCTCATTACCAACATTCAATTTCTGTAGCTGTAATTTCTACACAGCTGTATATATATACTTTATTTTCTAATCTAGGTGAAGGTGGTCTGGAAGGGGCTGCAGAAAGCCACATTACCAACATTCACCATCTGCAGATGTAATTTCTACACAGCTGTAAATAGATACTTTATTTTCTAACCTAGGTGAAGGTGGTCTGGAAGGGGCTGCAGAAAACCACATTACCAACATTCACCATCTGCAGATGTAATTTCTACACAGCTGTATATATACACTTTATTTTCTATCCTATGTGAAGGTTGACTGGATGAGGCTGCAGAAAGCCTCATTACCAACTTTCACCATCTGTGGATGTAATTTCTACACAGCTGTATATATACACTTTATTTTCTATCCTATGTGAAGGTGGACTGGATGAGGCTGCAGAAATCCTCATTACCAACATTCAATATCTGTAGTTTTAATTTATACACAGCTGTATATATATACTTTATTTTCTAATCAAGGTAAAGGTGGTCTGGAAGTGGCTGCTGAAAGCCACATTACCAACATTCACCATCTGTGGATGTAATTTCTACACAGCTGTATATATACACTTTATTTTCTATGCTATGTGATGGTGGGCTGGATGAGGCTGCAGAAAGCCTCATTACCAACATTCACCATCTGTGGATGTAATTTCTACACAGCTGTGTATATACACTTCATTTTCTATCCTATGTGAAGGTGGACTGGATGAGGCTGCAGAAAGCCTCATTACCAACATTCACCATCTGTGGATGTAATTTCTACACAGCTGTATATATACACTTTATTTTCTATCCAAGTGAAGGTGGACTGGATGAGGCTGCAGAAAGCCTCATTACCAATATTCAGTATCTGTAGTTGTAATTTCTACACAGCTGTATATATATACTTTATTTTCTAATCTAGGTGAAGGTGGTTTGGAAGTGGCTGCTGAAAGCCACATTACCAACATTCACCATCTGTGGATGTAATTTCTACACAGCTGTATATATACACTTTATTTTCTATCCTATGTGAAGGTGGACTGGATGAGGCTGCAGAAAGCCTCATTACCAACATTCACCATCTGTGGATAAAATTTCTACACAGCTGTATATATACACTTTATTTCCTATCCTATGTGAAGGTGGACTGTATGAGGCTGCAGAAAGCCTCATTACCAACATTCACCATCTGTGGATGTGGTGGACTCGATGAGGCTGCAGAAAGCCTCATTACCAACATTCACCATCTGTGGATGTAATTTCTACACAGCTGTATATATACACTTTATTTTCTATCCTATGTGAAGGCGGACTGGATGGGGCTGCAGAAAGCCTCATTACCAACATTCACCATCTGTGGATGTAATTTCTACACAGCTGTATATATACACTTTATTTTCTATCCTATGTGAAGGGGTACTGGATGAGGCTGCAGAAAGCCTCATTACCAACATTCAATATCTGTAGTTGTAATTTCTACACAGCTGTATATATATACTTTATTTTCTAATCTAGGTGACGGTGGTCTGGAAGTGGCTGCTGAAAGCCACATTACCAACATTCACCATCTGTGGATGTAATTTCTACACAGCTGGATATATACACTTTATTTTCTATCCTATGTGAAGGTGGACTGGATAAGGCTGCAGAAAGCCTCATTACCAAAATTCACCATCTGTGGATGTAATTTCTACACAGCTGTATATATACACTTTATTTTCTATCCTATGTGAAGGTGGACTGGATGAGGCTGCAGAAAGCCTCATTACCAACATTCACCATCTGTGGATGTAATTTCTACACTGCTGTATATATACACTTTATTTTCTATCCTATGTGAAGGTGTACTGGATGAGGCTGCAGAAAGCCTCATTACCAACATTCAATATCTGTAGTTGTAACTTCTACACAGCTGTATATATATACTTTATTTTCTAATCTAGGTGAAGGTGGTCTGGAAGTGGCTGCTGAAAGCCACATTACCAACAGTCACCATCTGTGGATGTAATTTCTACACAGCTGTATATATACACTTTATTTTCTATCCTATGTGAAGGTGGACTGGATGAGGCTGCAGAAAGCCTCATTACCAACATTCACCATCTGTGGATGTAATTTCTACACAGCTGTATATATACACATTATTTTCTATCCTATGTGAAGGTGGACTGGATGTGGCTGCAGAAAGCCTCATTACCAACATTCAATATCTGTAGTTGTAATTTCTACACAGCTGTATATATATACTTTATTTTCTAATCTAGGTGAAGGTGGTCTGGAAGTGGCTGCTGAAAGCCACATTACCAACATTCACCATCTGTGGATGTAATTTCTACACAGCTGTATATTTACACTTTATTTTCTATCCTATGTGAAGGTGGACTGGATGAGGCTGCAGAAAGCCTCATTACCAACATTAACCATCTGTGGATGTAATTTCTACACAGCTGTGTATATACACTTCATTTTCTATCCTATGTGAAGGTGGACTGGATGAGGCTGCAGAAAGCCTCATTACCAACATTCACCATCTGTGGATGTAATTTCTACACAGCTGTATATATACACTTTATTTTCTATCCAAGTGAAGGTGGACTGGATGAGGCTGCAGAAAGCCTCATTACCAACATTCAATATCTGTAGTTGTAATTTCTACACAGCTGTATATATATACTTTATTTTCTAATCTAGGTGAAGGTGGTTTGGAAGTGGCTGCTGAAAGTAACATTACCAACATTCACCATTTGTGGATGTAATTTCTACACAGCTGTATATATACACTTTATTTTCTATCCTATGTGAAGGTGGACTGGATGAGGCTGCAGAAAGCCTCATTACCAACATTCACCATCTGTGGATGTCATTTCTACACAGCTGTATATATACACTTTATTTTCTATCCTATGTGAAGGTGGACTGTATGAGGCTGCAGAAAGCCTCATTACCAACATTCAATATCTGTAGTTGTAATTTCTACACAGCTGTATATATATACTTTATTTTCTAATCTAGGTGAAGGTGGTCTGGAAGTGGCTGCTGGATGCCACATTACCAACATTCAACATCTGTGGATGTAATTTCTACACAGCTGTATATATACACTTTATTTTCTATCCTATGTGAAGGTGGACTGGATGAAGCTGCAGAAAGCCTCATTACCAACATTCACCATCTGTGGATGTAATTTCTACACAGCTGTATATATACACTTTATTTTCTATCCTATGTGAAGGTGGACTGGATGAGGCTGCAGAAAGCCTCATTACCAACATTCACTATCTGTGGATGTAATTTCTACACAGCTGTATATATACAGATTATTTTCTATTCTATGTGAAGGTGGACTGGATGAGGCTGCAGAAAGCCTCATTACCAACATTCACCATCTGTGGATGTAATTTCTACACAGCTGTATATATACACTTTATTTTCTATCCTATGTGAAGGTGGACTGGATGAGGCTGCAGAAAGCCTCATTACCAACATTCAATATCTGTGGTTGTAATTTCTACACAGCTGTATACATATACTTTATTTTCTAATCTAGGTGAAGGTGGTCTGGAAGTGGCTGCTGAAAGCCACATTACCAACATTCACCATCTGTGGATGTAATTTCTACACAGCTGTATATATACACTTTATTTTGTATCCTATGTGAAGGTGGACTGGATGAGGCTGCAGAAAGCCTCATTACCAACATTCACCATCTGTGTATGTAATTTCTACACAGCTGTATATATACACTTTATTTTCTATCCTATGTGAAGGTGGACTGGATGAGGCTGCAGAAAGCCTCATTACCAACATTATCCATCTGTGGATGTAATTTCTACACAGCTGTATATATACACTTTATTTTCTATCCAACGTGAAGGTGGACTGGATGAGGCTGCAGAAAGCCTCATTACCAATATTCAATATCTGTAGTTGTAATTTCTACACAGCTGTATATATATACTTTATTTTCTAATCTATCTGAAGGTGGTCTGGAAGTGGCTGCTGAAAGCCACATTACCAACATTCACCATCTGTGGATGTAATTTCTACACAGCTGTATATATACACTTTATTTTCTATCCTATTTGAAGGTGGACTGGATGAGGCTGCAGAAAGCCTCATTACCAACATTCACCATCTGTGGATGTAATTTCTACACAGCTGTATATATACACTTTATTTTCTATCCTATGTCAAGGTGGACTGGATGAGGCTGCAGAAAGCCTCATTACCAACATTAACCATCTGTGGATGTAATTTCTACACAGCTGTATATATACAGTTTATTTTCTATCCTATGTGAAGGTGGACTGGATGAGGCTGCAGAAAACCTCATTACCAACATTCAATATCTGTAGTTGTAATTTCTACATAGCTGTATATATATACTTTATTTTCTAATCTAGGTGAAGGTGGACTGGAAGGGGCTGCAGAAATCCACATTACCAACATTCACCATCTGCAGATGTAATTTCTACACAGCTGTATATATACACTTTATTTTCTATCCTATGTGAATGTGGCCTGGAAGGGGCTGCAGAAAGCCTCATTACCAACATTCAATATCTGTAGTTGTAATTTCTACACAGCTGTATATATATACTTTATTTTCTAATCTAGGTGAAGGTGGTCTTGAAGGGGCTGCAGAAAGCCACATTACCAACATTCACCATCTGCAGATGTAATTTCTACACAGCTGTAAATAGATACTTTATTTTCTAACCTAGGTGAAGGTGGTCTGGAAGGGGCTGCAGAAAACCACATTACCAACATTCACCATCTGCAGATGTAATTTCTACACAGCTGTATATATACACTTTATTTTCTATCCTATGTGAAGGTTGACTGGATGAGGCTGCAGAAAGCCTCATTACCAACTTTCACCATCTGTGGATGTAATTTCTACACAGCTGTATATATACACTTTATTTTCTATCCTATGTGAAGGTGGACTGGATGAGGCTGCAGAAAGCCTCATTACCAACATTCAATATCTGTAGTTTTAATTTATACACAGCTGTATATATATACTTTATTTTCTAATCAAGGTAAAGGTGGTCTGGAAGTGGCTGCTGAAAGCCACATTACCAACATTCACCATCTGTGGATGTAATTTCTACACAGCTGTATATATACACTTTATTTTCTATCCTATGTGAAGGTGGACTGGATGAGGCTTCAGAAAGCCTCATTACCAACATTCACCATCTGTGGATGTAATTTCTACACAGCTGTATATATACACTTTATTTTCTATCCTATGTGAAGGTGGACTGGATGAGGCTGCAGAAAGACTCATTACCAACATTCAATATCTGTAGCTGTAATTTCTACGCAGCTGTATATATATACTTTATTTTCTAATTTAGGTGAAGGTGGTCTGGAAGTGGCTGCTGAAAGCCACATTACCAACATTCACCATCTGTGGATGTAATTTCTACACAGCTGTATATATACACTTTATTTTCTATCCTATGTGAAGGTGGACTGGATGAGGCTGCAGAAAGCCTCATTACCAACAATCAATATCTGTAGTTGTAATTTCTACACAGCTGTATATATGTACTTTATTTTCTAATCTAGGTGAAGGTGGTCTGGAAGGGGCTGCAGAAAGCCACATTACCAACATTCACCATCTGCAGATGTAATTTCTACACAGCTGTATATAAACACTTTATTTTCTGTCCTATGTCAAGGTGGACTGGATGAGGCTGCAGAAAGCCTCATTACCAACATTCAATATCTGTAGTTGTAATTTCTACACTGCTGTATATATATACTTTATTTTCTAATCTAGGTGGACGTGGTCTGGAAGAGGCTGCAGAAAATCACATTACCAACATTCACCATCTGTGGATGTAATTTCTACACAGCTGTATATATACACTTTATATTCTATCCTATGTGAAGGTGGACTGGATGAGGCTGCAGAAAGCCTCATTACCAACATTCAATATCTGTAGTTGTAATTTCTACACAGCTGTATATATATACTTTATTTTCTAATCTAGGTGAAGGTGGTCTGGAAGGGGCTGCAGAAAACCACATTACCAACATTCACCATCTGCAGATGTAATTTCTACACAGCTGTAAATAGATACTTTATTTTCTAACCTAGGTGAAGGTGGTCTGGAAGGGGCTGCAGAAAACCACATTACCAACATTCACCATCTGCAGATGTAATTTCTACACAGCTGTATATATACACTTTATTTTCTATCCTAAGTGAAGGTTGACTGGATGAGGCTGCAGAAAGCCTCATTACCAACTTTCACCATCTGTGGATGTAATTTCTACACAGCTGTATATATACACTTTATTTTCTATCCTATGTGAAGGTGGACTGGATGAGGCTGCAGAAAGCCTCATTACCAACATTCAATATCTGTAGTTTTAATTTATACACAGCTGTATATATATACTTTATTTTCTAATCAAGGTAAAGGTGGTCTGGAAGTGGCTGCTGAAAGCCACATTACCAACATTCACCATCTGTGGATGTAATTTCTACACAGCTGTATATATACACTTTATTTTCTATCCTATGTGAAGGTGGACTGGATGAGGCTTCAGAAAGCCTCATTACCAACATTCACCATCTGTGGATGTAATTTCTACACAGCTGTATATATACACTTTATTTTCTATCCTATGTGAAGGTGGACTGGATGAGGCTGCAGAAAGCCTCATTACCAACATTCAATATCTGTAGCTGTAATTTCTACGCAGCTGTATATATATACTTTATTTTCTAATTTAGGTGAAGGTGGTCTGGAAGTGGCTGCTGAAAGCCACATTACCAACATTCACCATCTGTGGATGTAATTTCTACACAGCTGTATATATACACTTTATTTTCTATCCTATGTGAAGGTGGACTGGATGAGGCTGCAGAAAGCCTCATTACCAACAATCAATATCTGTAGTTGTAATTTCTACACAGCTGTATATATGTACTTTATTTTCTAATCTAGGTGAAGGTGGTCTGGAAGGGGCTGCAGAAAGCCACATTACCAACATTCACCATCTGCAGATGTAATTTCTACACAGCTGTATATATACACTTTATTTTCTGTCCTATGTCAAGGTGGACTGGATGAGGCTGCAGAAAGCCTCATTACCAACATTCAATATCTGTAGTTGTAATTTCTACACTGCTGTATATATATACTTTATTTTCTAATCTAGGTGGACGTGGTCTGGAAGAGGCTGCAGAAAATCACATTACCAACATTCACCATCTGTGGATGTAATTTCTACACAGCTGTATATATACACTTTATATTCTATCCTATGTGAAGGTGGACTGGATGAGGCTGCAGAAAGCCTCATTACCAACATTCAATATCTGTAGTTGTAATTTCTACACAGCTGTATATATATACTTTATTTTCTAATCTAGGTGAAGGTGGTCTGGAAGTGGCTGCTGAAAGCCACATTACCAACATTCACCATCTGTGGATGTAATTTCTACAGAGCTGTATATATACACTTTATTTTCTATCCTATGTGAAGGTGGACTGGATGAGGCTGCAGAAAGCCTCATTACCAACATTCAATATCTGTAGTTGTAATTTCTACACAGCTGTATATATATACTTTATTTTCTAATCTAGGTGAAGGTGGTCTGGAAGTGGCTGCTGAAAGCCACATTACCAACATTCACCATCTGTGGATGTAATTTCTACACAGCTGTATATATACACTTTATTTTCTATCCTATGTGAAGGTGGACTGGATGAGGCTTCAGAAAGCCTCATTACCAACATTCACCATCCGTGGATGTAATTTCTACACAGCTGTATATGTACACTTTATTTTCTATCCTATGTGAAGGTGGACTGGA
This sequence comes from Schistocerca americana, assembly GCF_021461395.2. NCBI lineage: Eukaryota > Metazoa > Arthropoda > Insecta > Orthoptera > Acrididae > Schistocerca > Schistocerca americana. The sequence goes on along the minus strand of NC_060124.1, from coordinate 593,574,935 downwards.
TGAGGCTGCAGAAAGCCTCATTACCAACATTCAATATCTGTAGCTGTAATTTCTACACAGCTATATATATATACTTTATTTTCTAATCTAGGTGAAGGTGGTCTGGAAGTGGCTGCTGAAAGCCACATTACCAACATTCACCATCTGTGGATGTAATTTCTACACAGCTGTATATATACACTTTATTTTCTATCCTATGTGAAGGTTGACTGAATGAGGCTGCAGAAAGCCTCATTACCAACATTCAATATCTGTAGTTGTAATTTCTACACAGCTGTATATATGTACTTTATTTTCTAATCTAGGTGAAGGTGGTCTGGGACGGGCTGCAGAAAGCCACATTACCAACATTCACCATCTGCAGATGTAATTTCTACACAGCTGTATATATACCCTTTATATTCTATCCTATGTGAAGGTGGACTGGATGAGGCTGCAGAAAGCCTCATTACCAACATTCAATATCTGTAGTTGTAATTTCTACACAGCTGTATATATATACTTTATTTTCTAATCTAGGTGAAGGTGGTCTGGAAGGGGCTGCAGAAAACCACATTACCAACATTCACCATCTGCAGATGTAATTACTTCACAGCTGTATATATACACTTTATTTTCTATCCTATGTGAAGGTGGACTGGATGAGGCTGCAGAAAGCCTCATTACCAACATTCAATATCTGTAGTTGTAATTTCTACACAGCTGTATATATATACTTTATTTTCTAATCTAGGTGAAGGTGGTCTGGAAGGGGCTGCAGAGAATTACATTACCAACATTCACATTGTGCAGATGTAATTTCTACACAGCTGTATATATACACTTTATTTTCTATCCTATGTGAAGGTGGACTGGGTGAGGCTGCAGAAAGCGTCATTACCAAAATTCAATATCTGTAGTTGTAATTTCTTGACAGCTGTATATATATACTTTATTTTCTAATCTAGGTGAAGGTGGTCTGGAAGTGGCTGCTGAAAGCCACATTACCAACATTCACCATCTGTGGATGTAATTTCTACACAGCTGTATATATACACTTTATTTTCTATTCTATGTGAAGGTGGACTGGTTGAGGCTGCAGAAAGCCTGTATACCAACATTCAATATCTGTAGTTGTAATTTCTACACAGCAGTATATATATACTATATTTTCTAATCTAGGTGAAGGTGGTCTGGAAGTGGCTGCTGAAAGCCACATTACCAACATTCACCATCTGTGGATGTAATTTCTACACAGCTGTATATATACACTTTATTTTCTATCCTATGTGAAGGTGGACTGGATGAGGCTTCAGAAAGCCTCATTACCAACATTCACCATCTGTGGATGTAATTTCTACACAGCTGTATATATACACTTTATTTTCTATCCCATGTGAAGGTGGACTGGATGAGGCTGCAGAAAGCCTCATTACCAACATTCAATATCTGTAGCTGTAATTTCTACACAGCTGTATATATATACTTTATTTTCTAATCTAGGTGAAGGTGGTCTGGAAGTGGCTGCTGAAAGCCACATTACCAACATTCACCATCTGTGGATGTAATTTCTACACAGCTGTATATATACACTTTATTTTCTATCCTATGTGAAGGTTGACTGAATGAGGCTGCAGAAAGCCTCATTACCAACATTCAATATCTGTAGTTGTAATTTCTACACAGCTGTATATATGTACTTTATTTTCTAATCTAGGTGAAGGTGGTCTGGAAGGGGCTGCAGAAAGCCACATTACCAACATTCACCATCTGCAGATGTAATTTCTACACAGCTGTATATATACACTTTATTTTCTATCCTATGTGAAGGTGGACTGGATGAGGCTGCAGAAAGCCTCATTACCAACTTTCAATATCTGTAGTTGTAATTTCTACACTGCTGTATATATATACTTTATTTTCTAATCTAGGTGAACGTGGTCTGGAAGGGGCTGCAGAAAACCACATTACCAACATTCACCATCTGTGGATGTAATTTCTACACAGCTGTATATATACACTTTATATTCTATCCTATGTGAAGGTGGACTGGATGAGGCTGCAGAAAGCCTCATTATCAACATTCAATATCAGTAGTTGTAATTTCTACACAGCTGTATACATATACTTTATTTTCTAATTTAGGTGAAGGTGGTCTGGAAGGGGCTGCAGAAAACCACATTACCAACATTCACCATCTGCAGATGTAATTTCCACACAGCTGTATATATACACTTCATTTTCTATCCTATGTGAAGGTGGACTGGATGAGGCTGCAGAAAGCCTCATTACCAACATTCAATATCTGTAGTTGTAATTTCTACACAGCTGTATATATATACTTTATTTTCTAATCTAGGTGAAGGTGGTCTGGAAGGGGCTGCAGAGAACCACATTACCAACATTCACCACCTGCAGATGTAATTTCTACACAGCTGTATATATACACTTTATTTTCTATCCTATGTGAAGGTGGACTGGATGAGGCTGCAGAAAGCCTCATTACCAAAATTCAATATCTGTAGTTGTAATTTCTTGACAGCTGTATATATATACTTTATTTTCTAATCTAGGTGAAGGTGGTCTGGAAGTGGCTGCTGAAAGCCACATTACCAACATTCACCATCTGTGGATGTAATTTCTACACAGCTGTATATATACACTTTATTTTCTATCCTATGTGAAGGTGGACTGGATAAGGCTGCAGAAAGCCTCATTACCAACATTCAATATCTGTAGTTGTAATTTCTACACAGCTATATATATATATATACTTTATTTTCTAATCTAGGTGAAGGTGGTCTGGAAGTGGCTGCTGAAAGCCACATTACCAACATTCACCATCTGTGGATGTAATTTCTACACAGCTGTATATATACACTTTATTTTCTATCCTATGTGAAGGTGGACTGGATGAGGCTGCAGAAAGCCTCATTACCAACATTCAATATCTGTAGTTGTAATTTCTACACAGCTGTATATATATACTTTATTTTCTAGTCTAGGTGAAGGTGGTCTGGAAGGGGCTGCAGAAAACCACATTACCAACATTCACCACTGCAGATGTAATTTCTACACAGCTGTATATATACACTTTATTTTCTATCCTATGTGAAGGTGAACTGGATGAGGCTGCAGAAAGCCTCATTACCAACATTCAATATCTGTAGTTGTAATTTCTACACAGCTGTATATATATACTTTATTTTCTAATCTAGGTGAAGTTGGTCTGGAAGAGGCAGCAGATAACCACATTACCAACATTCACCATCTGCAGATGTAATTTCTACACAGCTGTATATATACACTTTATTTTCTATCCTATGTGAAGGTGGACTGGATGAGGCTGCAGAAAGCCTCATTACCAACATTCAATATCTGTAGTTGTAATTTCTACACAGCTGTATATATATACTTTATTTTCAAATCTAGGTGAAGGTGGTCTGGAAGAGGCTGCAGATAACCACATTTCCAACATTCACCATCTGCAGAAGTAATTTCTACACAGCTGTATATATACACTTTATTTTCTATCCTATGTGAAGGTGGACTGGATGAGGCTGCAGAAAGCCTCATTACCAACATTCAATATCTGTAGTTTTAATTTCTACACAGCTGTATATATATACTTTATTTTCTAATCTAGGTGAAGGTGGTCTGGAAGTGGCTGCTGAAAGCCACATTACCAACATTCACCATCTGTGGATGTAATTTCTACACAGCTGTATTTATACACTTTATTTTCTATCCTATGTGAAGGTGGACTGGATGAGGCTGCAGAAAGCCTCATTAACAACATTCAATATCTGTAGTTATAATTTCTACACAGCTGTATATATATACTTTATTTTCTAATGTAGGTGAAGGTGGTCTGGAAGTGGCTGCTGAAAGCCACATTACCAACATTCACCATCTGTGGATGTAATTACTACACAGCTGTATATATACACTTTATTTTCTATCCTATGTGAAGGTGGACTGGAAGAGGCTTCAGAAAGCCTCATTACCAACATTCACCACCTGTGGATGTAATTTCTACACAGCTGTATATATACACTTTATTTTCTATCCTATGTGAAGGTGGACTGGATGAGGCTGCAGAAAGCCTCATTACCAACATTCAATATCTGTAGCTGTAATTTCTACACAGCTGTATATATATACTTTATTTTCTAATCTAAGTGAAGGTGGTCTGGAAGTGGCTGCTGAAAGCCACATTACCAACATTCACCATCTGTGGATGTAATTTCTACACAGCTGTATATATACACTTTATTTTCTATCCTATGTGAAGGTGGACTGGATGAGGCTTCATAAAGCCTCATTACCAACATTCACCATCTTTGGATGTAATTTCTACACAGCTGTATATATACACTTTATTTTCTATCCTATGTGAAGGTGGACTGGATGAGGCTGCAGAAAGCCTCATTACCAACATTCACCATCTGTGGATGTAATTTCTACACAGCTGTATATATACACTTTATTTTCTATCCTTTGTGAAGGTGGACTGGATGAGGCTGCAGAAAGCCTCATTACCAACATTCAATATCTGTAGTTGTAATTTCTACACAGCTGTATATATATACTTTATTTTCTAATCTAGGTGAAGGTGGTCTGGAAGTGGCTGCTGAAAGCCACATTACCAACATTCACCATCTGTGGATGTAATTTCCACACAGCTGTATGTATACACTTTATTTTCTATCCTATGTGAAGGTGGACTGGATGAGGCTGCAGAAAGCCTCATTACCAACATTCAATATCTGTAGTTGTAATTTCTACACAGCTGTATATATGTACTTCATTTTCTAATCTAGGTGAAGGTGGTCTGGAAGGGGCTGCAGAAAGCCACATTACCAACATTCACCATCTGCAGATGTAATTTCTACACAGCTGTATATATACACTTTATTTTCTATCCTATGTGAAGGTGGACTGGATGAGGCTGCAGAAAGCCTCATTACCAACATTCAATATCTGTAGTTGTAATTTCTACACTGCTGTATATATATACTTCATTTTCTATTCTAGGTGAACGTGGTCTGGAAGGGGCTGCAGAAAACCACATTACCAACATTCACCATCCGTGGATGTAATTTCTACACAGCTGTATATATACACTTTACATTCTATCCTATGTGAAGGTGGACTGGATGAGGCTGCAGAAAGCCTCATTACCAACATTCAATATCTGTAGTTGTAATTTCTACACTGCTGTATATATATACTTTATTTTCTAATCTAGGTGAACGTGGTCTGGAAGGGGCTGCAGAAAACCACATTACCAACATTCACCATCTGTGGATGTAATTTCTACACAGCTGTATATATACACTTTACATTCTATCCTATGTGAAGGTGGACTGGATGAGGCTGCAGAAAGCCTCATTACCAACATTCAATATCTGTAGTTGTAATTTCTACACAGCTGTATATTTATACTTTATTTTCTAATCTAGGTGAAGGTGGTCTGGAAGGGGCTGCAGAGGACCACATTACCAACATTCACCATCTGCAGATGTAATTTCCACACAGCTGTATATATACACTTTATTTTGTATCCTATGTGAAGGTGGACTGGATGAGGCTGCAGAAAGCCTCATTACCAACATTCAATATCTGTAGTTGTAATTTCTACACAGCTGTATATTAACTTTATTTCCTAATCTAGGTGAAGGTGGTCTGGAAGTGGCTGCTGAAAGCCACATTACCAACATTCACCATCTGTTAATGTAATTTCTACACAGCTGTATATATACACTTTATTGTCTATCCTATGTGAAGGTGGACTGTATGAGGCTGCAGAAAGCCTCATTACCAACATTCAATATCTGTAGTTGTAATTTTTACACAGCTGTATATATATATATATATATTTTCTAGTCTAGGTGAAGGTGGTCTGGAAGGGGCTGCAGAAAACCACATTACCAACATTCACCACTGCAGATGTAATTTCTACACAGCTGTATATATACACTTTATTTTCTATCCTATGTGAATGAGGACTGGATGAGGCTGCAGAAAGCCTCATTACCAACATTCAATATCTGTAGTTGTAATTTCTACACAGCTGTATATATGTACTTTATTTTCTAATCTAGGTGAAGTTGGTCTGGAAGAGGCTGCAGATAACCACATTACCAACATTCACCATCTGCAGATGTAATTTCTACACAGCTGTATATATACACTTTATTTTCTATCCTATGTGAAGGTGGACTGGATGAGGCTGCAGAAAGCCTCATTACCAACATTCAATACCTGTAGTTGTAATTTCTACACAGCTGTATATATATACTTTATTTTCTAATCTAGGTGAAGGTGGTCTGGAAGAGGCTGCAGATAACCACATTACCAACATTCACCATCTGCAGATGTAATTTCTACACAGCTGTATATATACACTTTATTTTCTATCCTATGTGAAGGTGGACTGGATGAGGCTGCAGAAAGCCTCATTACCAACATTCACCATCTGTGGATGTAATTTCTACACAGCTGTATATATACACTTTATTTTCTATCCTATGTGAAGGTGGACTGGATGAGGCTGCAGAAAGCCTCATTACCAACATTCAATATCTGTAGTTTTAATTTCTACACAGCTGTATATATATACTTTATTTTCTAATCTAGGTGAAGGTGGTCTGGAAGTGGCTGCTGAAAGCCACATTACCAACATTCACCATCTGTGGATGTAATTTCTACACAGCTGTATATATACACTTTATTTTCTATCCTATGTGAAGGTGGACTGGATGAGGCTGCAGAAAGCCTCATTACCAACATTCAATATCTGTAGCTGTAATTTCTACACACCTGTATATATATACTTTATTTTCTAATCTAGGTGAAGGTGGTCTGGAAGTGGCTGCTGAAAGCCACATTACCAACATTCACCATCTGTGGATGTAATTTCTACACAGCTGTATATATACACTTTATTTTCTATCCTATGTGAAGGTGGACTGGATGAGGCTGCAGAAAGCCTCATTACCAACATTCAATATCTGTAGTTGTAATTTCTACACAGCTGTATATATGTACTTTTTTTTCTAATCTACGTGAAGGTGGTCTGGAAGAGGCTGCAGAAAGCCACATTACCAACATTCACCATCCGCAGATGTAATTTTTACATAGCTGTATATATACACTTTATTTTCTATCCTATGTGAAGGTGGACTGGATGAGGCTGCAGAAAGCCTCATTACCAACATTCAATATCTGTAGTTGTAATTTCTACACAGCTGTATATATATACTTTATTTTCTAATCTAAGTGAAGGTGGTCTGGAAGTGGCTGCTGAAAGCCACATTACCAACATTCACCATCTGTGGATGTAATTTCTACACAGCTGTATATATACACTTTATTTTCTATCCTATGTGAAGGTGGTCTGGATGAGGCTGCAGAAAGCCTCATTACCAACATTCAATATCTGTAGTTGTAATTTCTACACAGCTGTATATATATACCTTATTTTCTAATCTAGGTGAAGGTGGTCTGGAAGTGGCTGCTGAAAGCCACATTACCAACATTCACCATCTGTGGATGTAATTTCTACACAGCTGTATATATACACTTTATTTTCTATCCTATGTGAAGGTGGACTGGAAGAGGCTGCAGAAAGCCTCATTACCAACATTCAATATCTGCAGATGTAATTTCTACACAGCTGTATATATACACTTTATTTTCTATCCTATGTGAAGGTGGACTCGATGAGGCTGCAGATAGCCTCATTACCAACATTCACCATCTGTGGATGTAATTTCTATACAGCTGTATATATACACGTTATTTTCTATCCTACGTGAAGGTGGACTGGATGAGGCAGCAGAAAGCCTCATTACCAACATTCAATATCTGTAGTTGTAATTTCTACACAGCTGTATATATATACTTTATTTTCTAATCTAGGTGAAGGTGGTCTGGAAGTGGCTGCTGAAAGCCACATTACCAACATTCACCATCTGTGGATGTAATTTCTACACAGCTATATATATACACTTTATTTTCTATCCTATGTGAAGGTGGACTGGATGAGGCTGCAGAAAGCCTCATTACCAACAATCAATATCTGTAGTTGTAATTTCTACACAGTTGAATATATATACTTTATTTTCTAATCTAGGTGAAGGTGGTCTGGAAGGGGCTGCAGAAAGCCACATTACCAACATTCACCATCTGCAGATGTAATTACTTCACAGCTGTATATATACACTTTATTTTCTATCCTATGTGAAGGTGGTCTGGATGAGGCTGCAGAAAGCCTCATTACCAACATTCAATATCTGTAGTTGTAATTTCTACACAGCTGTATATATATACTTTATTTTCTAATCTAGGTGAAGGTGGTCTGGAAGTGGCTGCTGAAAGCCACATTACCAACATTCACCATCTGTGGATGTAATTTCTACACAGCTGTATATATACACTTTATTTTCTATCCTATGTGAAGGTGGACTGGATGAGGCTGCAGAAAGCCTCATTACCAACATTCAATATCTGTAGTTGTAATTTCTGCGCAGCTGTATATATATACTTTATTTTCTAATCTAGGTGAAAGTGGTCTGGAAGTGGCTGCTTAAAGCCACATTAACAACACTCACCATCTGTGGATGTAATTTCTACACAGCTGTATATATACACTTTATTTTCTATCCTATGTGAAGGTGGACTGGATGAGGCTGCAGAAAGCCTCATTACCAACATTCAATATCTGTAGTTGTAATTTCTACACAGCTGTATATATATACTTCATTTTCTAATCTAGGTGAAGGTGGACTGGAAGGGGCTGCAGAAATCCACATTACCAACATTCACCATCTGCAGATGTAATTTCTACACAGCTGTATATATACATTTTATTTTCTATCCTATGTGAAGGTGGACTGGATGAGGCTGCAGAAAGCCTCATTACCAACATTCAATATCTGTAGTTGTAATTTCTACACAGCTGTATATATATACTTTATTTTCTAATCTAGGTGAAGGTGGTCTGGAAGGGGCTGCAGAAAACCACATTAGGAACATTCACCATCTGCAGATGTAATTTCTACACAGCTGTATATATACACTTTATTTTCTATCCTATGTGAAGGTGGGCTGGATGAGGCTGCAGTAAGCCTCATTACCAACATTCACCATCCGTAAATGTAATTTTTACACAGCTGTATATATACACTTTATTTTCTATCCTATGTGAAGGTGGACTGGATGAGGCTGCAGAAAGCCTCATTACCAACATTCAATATCTGTAGTTGTAATTTCTACACAGCTGTATATATATACTTTATTTTCTAATCTAGGTGAAGGTGGTCTAGAAGGGGCTGCAGAAAGCCACATTACCAACATTCACCATCTGCAGATGTAATTTCTACACAGCTGTATATATACATTTTATTTTCTATCCTATGTGAAGGTGGACTGGATGAGGCTGCAGAAAGCCTCATTACCAACATTCAATATCTGTAGTTGTAATTTCTACGCAGCTGTATAAATATATACCTTATTTTCTAATCTAGGTGAAGGTGGTCTGGAAGTGGCTGCTGAAAGCCACATTACCAACATTTACCATCTGTGGATGTAATTTCTACACAGCTGTATATATACACTTTATTTTCTATCCTATGTGTAGGTGGACTGGATGAGGCTGCAGAAAGCCTCATTACCAACATTCACCATCTGTGGATGTAATTTCTACACAGCTGTATATATACACTTTATTTTCTATCCTATGTGATGGTGGACTGGATGAGGCTGCAGAAAGCCTCATTACCAACATTCAATATATGTAGTTTTAATTTCTACACAGCTGTATATATATACTTTATTTTCTAATCTAGGTGAAGGTGGTCTGGAAGTGGCTGCTGAAAGCCACATTACCAACATTCACCATCTGTGGATGTAATTTCTACACAGCTGTATATATACACTTTATTTTCTATCCTATGTGAAGGTGGACTGGATGAGGCTTCAGAAAGCCTCATTACCAACATTCACCATCTGTGCATGTAATTTCTACACAGCTGTATATATACAGATTATTTTCTATCCTATGTGAACGTGGACTGGATGAGGCTGCAGAAAGCCTCATTACCAACATTCAATATCTGTAGCTGTAATTTCTACACAGCTGTATATATATACTTTATTTTCTAATCTAGGTGAAGGTGGTCTGGAAGTGGCTGCTGAAAGCCACATTACCAACATTCACCATCTGTGGATGTAATTTCTACACAGCTGTATATATACACTTTATTTTCTATCCTAAGTGAAGGTGGACTGGATGAGGCTGCAGAAAGCCTCATTACCAACATTCAATATCTGTAGTTGTAATTTCTACGCAGCTGTATATATATATACCTTATTTTCTAATCTAGGTGAAGGTGGTCTGGAAGGGGCTGCAGAAAACCACATTACCAACATTCACCATCTGTGGATGTAATTTCTACACAGCTGTATATATACACTTTATATTCTATCCTATGTGAAGGTGGACTGGATGAGGCTGCAGAAAGCCTCATTACCAACATTCAATATCTGTAGTTGTAATTTCTACACAGCTGTATATATATATATACTTTATTTTCTAATCTAGGTGAAGGTGGCCTGGAAGGAGCTGCAGAAAACCACATTACCAACATTCACCATCTGCAGATGTAATTTCTACACAGCTGTATATATACACTTTATTTTCTATCCTATGTGAAGGTGGACTGGATGAGGCTGCAGAAAGCCTCATTACCAACATTCAATATCTGTAGTTGTAATTTCTACACAGCTGTATATATATACTTTATTTTCTAATCTAGGTGAAGGTGGTCTGGAAGGGGCTGCAGAGAACCACATTACCAACATTCACCATCTGCAGATGTAATTTCTACACAGCTGTATATATACACTTTATTTTCTATCCTATGTGAAGGTGGACTGGATGAGGCTGAAGAAAGCCTCATTACCAACATTCAATTTCTGTAGTTGTAATTTCTACACAGCTGTATATATATACTTTATTTTCTAATCTAGGTGAAGGTGGTCTGGAAGTGGCTGCTGAAAGCCACATTACCAACATTCACCATCTGTGGATGTAATTTCTACACAGCTGTATATATACACTTTATTTTCTATCCTATGTGAAGGTGGACTGGATGAGGCTGCAGAAAGCCTCATTACCAACATTCAATATCTGTAGTTGTAATTTCTACACAGCTGTATATATATACTTTATTTTCTAGTCTAGGTGAAGGTGGTCTGGAAGGGGCTGCAGAAAACCACATTATTAACATTCACCACTGCAGATCTAATTTCTACACAGCTGTATATATACACTTTATTTTCTATCCTATGTGAAGGTGGACTGGATGAGTCTGCAGAAAGCCTCATTACCAACATTCAATATCTGTAGTTGTAATTTCTACACAGCTGCATATATATACTTTATTTTCTAATCTAGGTGAAGGTGGTCTGGAAGAGGCTGCGGATAACCACATTACCAACATTCACCATCTGCAGATGTAATTTCTACACAGCTGTATATATACACTTTATTTTCTATCCTATGTGAAGGTGGACTGTATGAGGCTTCAGAAAGCCTCATTACCAACATTCAATATCTGTAGTTGTAATTTCTACACAGCTGTATATATATACTTTATTTTCTAATCTAGGTGAAGGTGGTCTGGAAGGGCCTGCAGAAAACCACATTACTAACATTCACCATCTGCAGATGTAATATCTACACAGCTGTATATATACACTTTATTTTCTATCCTATGTGAAGGTGGACTGGATGAGGCTGCAGAAAGCCTCATTACCAACATTCAATATCTGTAGTTGTAATTTCTACACAGCTGTATATATATACTTTATTTTCTAATCTAGGTGAAGGTGGTCTGGAAGGGGCTGCAGAAAGCCACATTACCAACATTCACCATCTGCAGATGTAATTTCTACACAGCTGTATATATACACTTTATTTTCTATTCTATGTGAAGGTGGACTGAATGAGGCTGCAGAAAGCCTCATTACCAACATTCAATATCTGTAGTTGTAATTTCTACACAGCTGTATATATATACTTTATTTTCTAATCTAGGTGAAGGTGGTCTGGAAGGGTCTGCAGAAAACCACATTACCAACATTCACCATCTGCAGATGTAATTTGTACACAGCTGTATATATACACTTTATTTTCTATCCTATGTGAAGGTGGACTGGATGAGGCTGCAGAAAGCCTCATTACCAACATTCAATATCTGTAGTTGTAATTTCTACACAGCTGTATATATACACTTTATTTTCTATCCTATGTGAAGGTGGTCTGGAAGGGTTGCAGAAAGCCACATTACCAACATTCACCATCTGTGGATGTAATTTCTATGCAGCTGTATATATACCCTTTATTTTCTAACCTATGTGAATGTGGACTGGAAGGGTCTGCACAAAGCCTCATTACCAACATTCACCATCTGCAATTGCAGTTTCAGCACAGCTGTGTATTTCTCCTTTATTTTCTAACCTATGTGAACATGGACTGGAAAGGGCTGCAAGAAAGCCACATTACCAACATTCACCATCCGTGGATGTAATTTCTACACAGCTGTATATATACCCTTTACTTTCTAACCTATGTGCATGTGGACTGGAAGGGGCTGCAGAAAGCCTCATTGCCAACATTCACCATCTGTGGATGTAATTTCTACCCAGCTGTATATACATCCTTTATTTTCAACTCTAGACGAAGTTGGACTGGAAGGCGCTGCAGAAAGCCCTTCTTACCAAGATTCACCATCTGTAGGTGTAGTTTCTACACAGCTGTATATATACCCTTCATTTTCTAATCAAGGTGAAGGTGGACTGGAAGTGGCTGCAAAAAGCATCATTACCAACATTCACCATCTGTATAAGTAATTTATACACAGCCTTACACATACCCTTCATTTTCTAAATTAGGTGAAGGTGGACTGGGTGGGGCTGCAGAAAGCCTCCTTACCAACATTCACGATCTGTAGATATAATTTCTACACTGCTGTATATATACAGTTTATTTTCTAATCTAGGTGAAGGTTTACTGTAAGCGGCTGCAGAAAGCCTCATTACGAACATTCACCCTCTGTGGATGTAACTTCTACACATCTGTATATATAACCATTATTTTCTAATGTAGGTGATGGTGGACTGGAAGGGGCTGCAGTAAGCCTCCTTACCAACATTCACCATTTGTTTATGGATTTTCTACACAGCTGTATATATACCCCTTATGTTCTAATCCAGGTGAAGTTGGACTGGAAGGGGCTGCAGAAAGCCTCCTTAGTAACAAACATCAACTGTAGATGTGGTTTCCGCACAGCTGTATATGTATCCCTTATTTTATAACTTAGGTGAAGGTGGATTGGAAGGGGCTGCAGAAAGCCTCCTCACCAACAATCACAATCTGTAAATGTAGTTTCAGAACAGCTGTATATTTTTCCTTTATTTTCTAACCTATGTGAACGTGGACTGGAAGGGGCTGCAGAAGGCCTTATTGCCAAAATTCACCATCTGTGGATGTAATTTCTACTCAGCTGTATATACACCCTTTATTTTCTAATCTAGGTGAAGGTGGACTGGAAGGGGCTGCAGAAAGCCTCATTACCAACATTAACCATCTGTGGATGTAATTTCTACACAGCTGTATATATACCCTTTATATCCTAACCTATATGAAGGTGGACTGGAGGGGCTGCAGAAAGAATGCCTACCAATGATCACGATCAGCAGATATATATTCTGCACAGCTGTATATTTCACCTTTGTCTTCTAACCTAGGTGAAAGTGGGCTGGAAGTGGCTGCAGGAAGCCTCCTTATTACCAATCTTCATCTGTAGATGTAGTTTCCACACAGCTACATATGTCTAGTAAAATTTTTTAACCTATGTGAACGTGGACTGGAAGGGGCTGAAGAAAGCCTCCTTACCAACAATCAACATCTCTGGATGTAATTAATACAAAGCTGTATATATATTCTTTATTTTCTAATCTAGGTGAAGGTTTACTGGAAGGGGCTGCAGAAAGCCTCATTACGAACATTCACCATCTGTGGATGTAATTTCTACACAGCGGTATATATCCCCTTTATTTTGTAATCTAGGTGAAGGTGGACTGGAAGGAGCTGCAGAAAGCCTTCTTACCAACATTCACCATCTGTAGAAGTGATTTCTGCACAGCTGTATATATAACCTTCATTTTCTAGTCTAGGTGAAGGTCGACTGGAAGGGGCTGCAGAATGCCTCTTTACCAACATTCACTATGTGTTGATGTAATTTCTTCATTTCTGTATATGTACCCTTTATTTTCTAATCTAGGTTAAAGTGGACTGGAAGTGGCTGCAGAAAGCCTCATTACCAACATTCACCAACTGTATAAGTAATTACTACATAGCTGTATACATAACCTTTATCTTCTAATCTAGGTGAAGTGGATTGGAAGGGGCTGCAGAAATCCTCCTTACGAACAAACACAATCCATAAATGTAGTTTCAGCACAGCTGTATATTTCTCCTTTATTTTCTAACCTATGAAAACGTGGACTGGAAGGGGCTGCAGAAAGCCTCGTTATAAACAATCACCATCTGAAGTTGTAGGTTCCGCACAGCTCTGTATGTCTCCTTAATTTTCTAACCAAGTTAAAGGTGGATTGGAAGGGGCTGCAGAAAGCCTCCTGACCTGGAATCACCATCTGTAAATGCATTTTTAGCACAGCTGTATATTTCTCCCTTATTTTCTTACCTATGTGAACGTGTACTGGAAAGGGCTGCAGAAAGCCTCATTACCAACATTCACTATCTGTTGATGTCATTTCTTCATTTCTGTATATGGACCCTTTATTTTCTAATCTAGGTCAAAGTGGACTGGAAGTGGCTGCAGAAAGCCTCATTATCAACATTCACCATCAGTATAAGTAATTTCTACATAGCAGTATACATACCCTTTATTTTCTAATCAAGGTGAAGGTGGACTGGAAGGAGCTGCAGGAAGCCTTCTTATTAACAAACATCATCTGTTGATGTGGTTTCTGCACAGCTGTATATAGATCCGTTTCTTTATAACCTAGGTGAAGTGGATTGGAAGGGGCTGCAGAAAGCCTCCTGATCATCAAACACAACCTGTAAATGTAGTTTCAGCACAGCTGTATATTTCTCCTCTATTTTCTAACCTATGTGAACGTGGACTAGAAGGAGCTGCAGAAAGCCTCATTACCAACATTCACCATCTGTGGATGTAATTAATACAAAGCTGTATATATACTCTTTATTTTCTAATCTAGGTGAAGGTTTACTGGAAGGGGCTGCAGAAAGCCTCATTACGAACATTCATCATCTGTCGATGTAGTTTCTACACAGCTATATATATATATATATACCCTTCATTTTCTAATCAAGGTGATGGTGGAGTGGAAGGGGCGGCAGAAAGCCTCATTACGGACATTCACCATCAGTGGGTCTAATTTCTACACAGCTGAATAAATACCAATTATTTTCTAACCTATGTGAATGTGGACTGGAAAGGGCTGCAAAAAAGCCACATTACCAACATTCACCATCTGTGGATGTAATTTCTACATAGCTGTATATATACCCTTTATTTTCTGACCTATGTGCATGTGGACTGGAAGGGGCTGCAGAAAGCCTCGTTACCAACATTCATCATTTGTGGATGTAATTTTTACAAATCTGTATATATACCCTTAATTTTCTAATCTAGGAGATGATGGACTGGAAGGGGCTGCAAAAAGCCTCATTACCAACATACACCAACAGTAGATATAATTTCTACACAGCTGTATATATACCCTTTTTTTTCCTAATCTAGGTGAAGGTGGACTGGAAGGGGCTGCAGTAAGCCTACTTACCAACATTCATGATCTGTTGATATAATTTCTACACTGCCGTATATATACAGTTTATTTTCTAATGTAGGTGAAGGTGTACTGGAAGGGGCTAAAGAAAGCCTCCGTACCAACATTCACCATCTGTAAATTCAGTTTCATCACAGATGTATATTTCTCCTTTATTTTCTAACCTACGTGAACGTGGACTGGAAAGGGCTGCAGAAAGCCTCATTACCAATATTCTCCATCTGTGGATGTTATTTCTACACAGGTGTATATATATCCATTATTTTCTAATCCAGGTGAAGGTGGACTGGAAGGGGCTGCAGAAAGCCTCATTACCAACATTCACCATCTCTGGATGTAATTTCTACACAGCTGTATATATACCCTGTATGTTCTAATCTAGGTGAAGGTGGACTGGAAGGAGCAGTAGAAAGCCTCCTTACTAGCATTCACCATCTGTAGAAGTAATTTCCACAGAGTTGTATATATAACCTTTATTTTCTAATGTAGGTAAAGGTGGACTGGAAGGGAATGCAGAAAGCCTCATTACCAACATTCCCCACCTGTGGATATATTTTCTACAGAGCTGTATATAAATACTTTATTATCTAATCTAGGAGAAGGTGGACTGGAAGAGGCTGCAGAATGCCTCATTACCAACATTCACCATCTGTGGATGTAATTTCTACACAGCTGTATATATACACTTTATATCGTAACCTATGTGAAGGAGGACTGGAAGGGGCTGCAGGAAGTTTCCTTACCAACAATCACGATCGGCAGATGTATTTCCTGCGCAGCTGTATATTTCTCCTTTATCTTCTAACATAGGTGAAGGTGGACAGGAAGTTGTTGCATTAAGCCTCCTTATTAACAATCGTCATCTGTAGATGTAGTTAACGCATGGCTGTATACATCTACTATGTATTTTCTAACCTATGTGAACGTCGACTGGAAGGGTCTGCAGAAAGCCTCATTACCAACATTCACTATCTGTGGATGTAATTTCTACACAGCTGTATATATACCCTTTATTTTCTAATTTAGGTGAAGGTGTTCTGTTAGGTGCTGCAGAAACCGTTCTTACCAACATTCACCATCTGTGGATGTAATTTCTACACATCTGTATATATACCCTTTATTTTCTAATCTAGGTGATGGTGGACTGGAAGGGGCTGCTGAAAGCCACCTTACCAACATTCACGATCTGTAGATGTAAATTCTACACAGCTGTATAAATACCTTTTTTTCTGATCTAGGTGAAGGTGGACTGGAAGGGGCTGCAGAAAGCCTCATTACCAACATTCACAATCTGTGGATGTAATTTCTACACAGCTGTAAATATACACTTTATATCCTAACCAATGTGAAGGGGGACTGGAAGGGGCTGCAGAAAGCCTCCTTACCAACAATCGCGATCGGCAGGTGTATTTCCTGCTCAGCTGTATATTTCTCCTTTATTTTTCAACCTAGCTGAAGGTGGACTGGGAGGGGCTGCAGAAAGCCTCCTTATCAACAATCACCATCTGTGAATGTAGTTTCAGCACAGCTAGATATTTCTCCTTTATTTTCTATAATATGTGAACGTGGACTGGAAGGCACTGCAGAAAGCTTCATTACTAACATTCACAATCTGTGGATGTAATTTCTACACAGCTGTATATATACCCTTTATTTTATAATCTAGGTGAAGGTGGACAGGAAGGCGCTGCAGAAAGTCTCATTACCATTATTCGCCATCTGTGGATGTAATTTCTACACAGCTGTGTATTTACCCTTTATTTTCTAATCTATGTGCGGGTGGACTGGAAGGGTCCGCAGAAAGCCTCCTTACCAAATATTCACCATCCTTGGATGTAATTTGTACACAGCTGTATAAATACACTTTATTTTCTAATCTAGGTGAAGGTGGACTGGCAGGGCCTGCAATAAGCCTCATTTCAAACATTCACCTTCTGTATGTGTTATTTGAAAACTGCTGTATTCATCCACTTTATTTTCTAATCTAGTAGAAGAAGAACTGGAAGGGGCTGCAGAATTCCTCCTTACCAACAATCACCATCTGTAGATGTAGTTTCTGCACAGCTGTATATATATCCTATATTTTCTAACCTAGCCGTACGATGACTGGATGTGGCTGCAGGGAGCCTCATTACCAACAATCAACATCTGTAGATGTAATTCCTGCACAGCTGTATATATCACCTTTAGTTTTTAACCATGGAGAAGAAGGACAGGAAGTGGCTGAAATCCTCCTTCCCAACATTCACCATCTGTAGATGAAACTTTTGGACAGTTGTATATATACACTTTATTTTCTAACCTAGGTGAAGGAGGAATGGAAGGGGCTGCAGAAAGGCTCTTTCCAAACGTTCACCATCTGTAGATGTAATTCCTGCACATCCGGAATATCACCTGTATTTTCTAACCTTTGTGAAGGGGGACTGGAAGGGGCTGAAAGCCTACTTCCCAACATTCACCATCTGTAGATGTAATTCCTGCACAGCTGTATATTTTTACTTTATTTTTTAACCTTGATGAATAGGGACTGGAAGGATCTGAAAGCCTCCTTCCCAACATTCACCATCTGTAGATGTAATTCCGGCACAGCTGTATATATGAACTTTATTTTCCAACCTAGGTGAAGGTGGACTGGAAGGGACTGCAGAAAGCCTAATTACCAACATTCACCATCTGTGGATGGAATTTCTGCACAGCTGAATATATACCCTTTATATCCTAACCTATGTCAAAGTGTACTGGAAGGGGCTGCAGAAAGCCTCCTTATTAACAAACATCATCTGTAGATGTAGTTTCCGCACAGCTATATACATATCCCTTATTTTATAACCTAGGTGAAGGTGGATTGGAAGGGGCTGCAGAAAGCCTCCATACCAACAATCACCATCAGTAAATGTAATTTCAGCACAGCTGTATATTTCTCCTTTGTTTTCTAACCTATGGGAACGTGGACTGGATGGGGCTGCAGAAAGCCTCCTTATTAACAACATCATCTGTAGATGTGGTTTCCGCACAGCTGTACATGTCTCCTTTATTTTCTAATCTAGGTGAAGGTGCTCTGGAAGGGGCTGCAGAAAGCCTCATTTCCAACATTCACCATCTGTGGATGTAATTTCTACACAGCTGTATATATACCCTTTATTTTCTAATCTAGGTGAAGGTGGACTGTTAGGTGCTGCAGAAACCGTCCTTACCAACATTCACCATCAGTGGATGTAATTTCTACACATCTGTATATATATCCTTTATTTTCTAATATAGGGGAAGGTGGACTGGAACAGGCTGCAGAAAGCCTCATTACCAACATTCACCATCAGTGGATGTAATTTCTTGACACCTGTATATATATCCTTTATTTTCTAATCAAGGTGATGGTGGACTGGAAGGGGCTGCTGAAAGCCACTTTACCAACATTCACAATATGTGGATGTAATTTCTACACAGCTGTATATATAACATTTATATCCTAACCTATGTGGAGGTGGACTAGCTGGGGCTGCCAAAAGCTTCCTTATTAACAATCATCATTTGTAGATGTAGTTTCTGCACAGCTGTATATGTATCCCTTAATTAATAACCTAGGTGAAGGTGGATTGGAAGGCGCTGCACAAAAACTCCTTACCAATAATCAATATCTGTAAATGTAGTTTCAGCACAGCTGTATATTTCTCCTTGATTTTTTAACTTATGTGAACCTGGTCTGGAAAGGGGTGCAGAAAGCCTCATTACCAACATTCACCATCTGTGGATGTAATTTCTACACAGCTGTATATATACACTTTATATCCTAACCTATGTGAAGGGGGACTGGAAGAGGCTGCAGAAAGCCTCCCTACCAACAATCGCGATCGGTAGATGTATTTTCTGCACAGCTGTATATTTCTCCTTTATTTTCTAACCTAGGTGAAGGTGGACTGGAAGGGGCTGCAGAAAGCCTCCTTATTAACAATCACCATCTGTGAAAGTAGTTTCAGCACAGCTGGATATTACTCCTTTATTTTCTAACCTATGTGAATGTCGACTGGAAGAGGCTGCAGAAAGCCTCATTACCAACATTCCCTATCTATGGATGTGATTTCTACACAGCTGTAAATATACCCTTCATTTTCTAATCTAGGTGAAGGTGGACTGGAAGGGGCTGCAGAAAGCCTCCTTACCAACAATTAGCATCTGTAAATGTAGTTTCAGCAGAGCTGTATATTACTCCTTTATTTTCTAACCTATGTGAACGTGGACTGGAAGGCGCTGCAGAAAGCCTCATTACCATTATTTACCATCTGTGGATGTAATTTCTACACAGCTGTGTATTTACCCTTTATTTTCGAATCTAGATGAAGGTGGACTGGAAGGGTCTGCAGAAAGCCTCCTTACCAACAATCACCATCTGTAGACGTAGTTTCTGCACAGCTGTATGTATCTCCAATATATTCTAACCTTGCCGTAGAGGACTGTAAGTGATTGCAGGAAGCCTCCTTACCAACATTCACCATCTGTAGATGTAATTCCTGCTCAGCTTTATACTTCACCTTTATTTTCTTACCTTGGTGAGTGGGGACTGGAGTGGGCAAAAAGCCTCCTTCTCAACTTTCACCATCTGTAGATGTAATTCCTCCACAGCTGTTTATATCACCTTTATATTCTATCCCTGGTTAAGGGGGGGACTGGAAAGGGGTGAAAGCCACCATCCCAACATTCAACATCTGTAGATGTAATTTTGCACAGCTGTATTTATCTCCTATATTTTCTAAACTAGCCGTACAACGACTGTAAGTGGCTGCAGGAAGCCTCCTTACCAACAATCACCATGTGAAGATGTATTTCCTGCACAACTGTATACATAACCTTTATTTTCTAAGCTTGGTGAATAGGCACTAGAAGGGGCTGAAAGCCTCGTTTCAAACATTCACCATCTGTAGATGTAATTCCTGCACAGCTGTATATTTCACCTTTATTTTCTTACCTTGGTGAAGGGGACTGGAAGGTGCTGAAAGCCTCCATTCGGACATTCACCATCTGCAGATGCAATTCCTGCACAGCTGTATATATCACGTTTATTTTTTGCCCTTGGTGAAGGATGACTGGAAGGGGCTGAAAGCCTCCTTCCCAACATTCACCATCTCTAGATAAAATTCCTGCACAGCTGCATATATCAACTTTATTTTCAAAGCTTGGAGAATGGGTACCGGAAGGGGCTGAAAGCCTCCTTCCCAACATTTACCGTCAGTAGATGTAGTTTCTTCACAGCTGTATATATCTACTATATTTTCTAACCTAGCCACATGACGACTGGAAGTGGCTGCTGGAGGCCTCCTTACCAACAATCACTATCTGTAGATGTAATCCCTGCATATCTTTATATATATGACTTTTACTTTATAACCTTGGTGAAGGGTTAGTGGAAGGGTCTGAAAGCTTTCCTCTCAATATCACCATCTGTAGATGTAATTTTTGCACAGGTATATATATACCCTTAATCTTTTAACCTAGGTGGAGGAGGAACGGAATGGGCAGCGGAAAGCCTGCTTCCAAACATTACCCATCAGCAGGTGTAATTCCTACACAGCTGTATATATCACGCTAATTTTTTAACTTGGTGAACGGGGAAGGGGGGGGGGGGGGGGGAGGAGGGCGGAAAGCCTCCTGCATAACATTCACCATCTGTAGATGTAATTCCGGCACAGCTGTACATATAAACTTTATTTTTCTAACCTTGGTGATGGGGGATGGGAAGGGGCAGTAAGCCTCTTTCCAAACATTCACCATTTGTAGATGTAAATCCAGCACAGCTGTGTATATCACCTTTATATTCTAAACTTGAGGAAGGGGGCTGGATGGGGCTGAAAGCCTCCTTCCCAACATTCACCATCTGTAGATGTAATTGCTGCATGGCTGTATATATTACCATTATTCTCTAACCTTGGTGAAGGAGAACTGGAAGGGCCTGAAGGGCTCCTTCCCAACTTTCATCATCAGTAGATGTAATTCCTGCACAGCTGTATATACCACCTTTATTTCCTAACTTTGGTGAAGGGGGACTGGAAGGGGCTGAAAGCCTCCTTCCCAACATTGACCATCTGCAGCTGTAATTAATGCACAGTTGTATTTATCACCTTTATTTTCTTACCTTCGTGAAGGGGGACTGGAAGGCGCTGAAAGATTCCATACCATAACTTCTAACCTTGTTGAAATGGGACTGGAAGGAGCCAAAGCCTCCTTCCCAACATTCACCAACTTTAGATGTAATTCCTATGAAGCTGTATATATCGCATTTATTTTTAAACCTTGGTGAAGGGGGACTGGAAAGGGCTGAAAGCCTCCTATCCAACATTCACCATTTGTAGATGTAATTCCTGCCCAACTGCATATATCACCTTTCATTTCTAACCATGGTGAAGGGGGACTGAAAGCGGCTGAAAGCCTCCTTCCCAACATTAACCATCTGCAGATGTAATTCCTACACAGCTGTATATATTACATTTTTTTTTAACCATGGTGAACGGGGACTGGAAGGGGCTGAAAGACTTCATCCCAACATTCACCATCTGTAGATGTAATTCCGGCACAGCTGTATATATCAACGTTACTTTCTAACCTTGGTGAAGTGGGAGTGGAAGTGGTTGAATGCATCCTTCTCAACGTTCACCATGTGCAGATGTAGTTTCTGCACAGCTATATATACCTCCAAAACAGTCTATCCTAGCCGTACAATGACTGGATGCAGCTGCAGGAAGCCTCCTTACCAACAATCACCATCTGTAGATGTAATTCCTGCACAGCTGTATATATCACCTTAATTTTCTAACCTTGTTGAAGGGGGTTTGGAAGAGGCTGATAGCCTCCTTCCCAACATTAACCATCTGTAGATGTAATTCCTGCACAGCTGTATATATAACTGTTTTTTCTAACCTTGGCGAAGGGGGACTGGAAGTGGCTGAAAGCCTCCCTCCCAACATTTACCATCTTAAGATGTAATTCCTGGACAGCTGTATATAACACCTTCATTTTCTAAGCTTTGTGAGGGGGGACTGGAAACGGCTGAAAGCCATTTTCCGATCATTCACTATCTAAAGATGTAATTCCTGCACAGCTGTATGTATCTCCTTATTTTCTAACCTTGGTGATGGGGGACTGGAATTGCCTGGAAGCATCCTTCCAAATATTCACCATCTTCAGATGTAATTAATTGTCAGCTGTATATATCACCTTTATTCTCTAACCTTTGTGAATTTGGACTAGAAGGAGCTGAAAGCCTCCTTCCCAACATTCACTATCTGTAGATATCACCTTTATATACTAACCTAGGTGAATGGGGACTGGATGGGGCTAAAAGCCTCCATCCCAATATTCACCATCTGTAGATGTAATTCCTGCACAGGTGTGTATATAACTTTTTTTCTAACCTTGGTGAAGGGGGAATGGAAGGGGCTGAAAGTCTCCTTCCTGACATTAACCATCAGTAGATGTAGTTCCTGCACGGCTGTATATATCACCTTTAATTTCTAACCTTGGTGAAGTGGGACTGGAAGGGGCTGAAAGACTCCTTCCCAACATTCAGCATCTGTAGATTTAACTCCTGCACAGCTGTATATATATAAAACTGTCTTTTCTAACCTTGGTGAAGTGGGACTGGAAGATATTGAAAGCCTCCTTCACAACTTTCCTCATTTGTACATGTAATACCTGAACAGATGTATACATCACATTTATTTTATATCTTTGGTGAAAGGGGACTGGAAGGAACTGAAAGCCTCCTTCCCAACATTCACCATCTGTAGATGTAATTCCTGCACACCTGCATATATCGCCATTAGTTTATAAACATGGTGAAGGGGCACTGGAAGGGGCTGAAACACACCTTCCCAACATTCGCCATCAGTAGATGTAAATTTTGCACAGCTGTATATGTATCCTGATTTTCTAAGCTAGGTGATAAAGACTGGAAGGGGCTGCAGTAGACTCCTTACTGACAATCACCATCTGTAGATGTATTTTCTGCACCACTATATATATGTCCTGTATTTCCTAACCTAGCCGTACGACAACTGGAGGTGAATGCAGGAAGCCTCCTTACCACCAATCACCCTCTGTAGACGTAATTCCTGCACAGCTGTATATATCTCATTTATTTTCTAACCTTGGTGAAGGAGGACTGGAGGTGCTGAAAGCCTCCTTCCCAACATTCATCATGTGTAGATGCAATTCATGCAAAGCTGTATATATCAAACTTTATTTTTAACCTCGGTGAACGGGGACTAGATGGGGCTGAAAGCCTGCATCCTAACATTCCCCATCTGTAGATGTAATTCCTGCACAGCTGTATATATCAGAATTATTTTATAACCTTGGTGAAGGGGGACTGTACATGTAAATCCAGCACAGCTGTATATATCACGTTTATTTTCTATCCTTGTTGAAGTGGGACTGGAAGGGGCTGAAAGCCTCCTTCCCAACATTCACCATATGTAGAAGTAATTCCTGCACAGCAGTATATACCCCTTTATATTGTAACCTTGGTGAGGGGGGACTGTAAAGGGCTGAAAGAGTCCTTCAGAACATTCACGATCTGTAGGTGTAATTCCTGCACAGCTGTATATATCCCCATTACTTTCTAACATTGTTAATGGGGACTGGAAGGGGTTGAAAGCCTCCTTCCCAACATTCACCATCTGTAGATGTAATTTTTGCACAGCCTTATATATCTCCTCTAATTTCTAACCTAGGAAAAGAGGACTGGAAGGGGCTCTAGAAAGCCCCCTTACCAACAATCACTATTTGTAAATGTAATTCCTGCACAGCTGTAATATCTCCTTTATATCCTAAGTTTGGAGAAGAGCACTGGAAGGGTCTGACAGCCTCCTTCCGAACATTGACCAACTGTAGGTGTATATTTTGGACAGCTGCATATATCTCCTATATTTTCTAACCTAGGTGAATGCGGACTGGAAGGGGTGCAGATAGCCTCTTTACCAACAATGACCATCGGTTAATGTTGTTTCTGCACAACTGCATATATCTTCTATATGGTCTAACCTAACCGTACGATGTCTGGATGTGGCTGCAGAAAGCTTCCTTACCAACTATCACCATCTGTAGATGTAATTCCTGCCTGGCTGAATAAATTACCTTTATTCTCTAACCTTGGTGAAGGGGAAGTGGAAGGAAAAGGAAGCCTCCTTCCCAACATTCACCCTCTGTAGATGTAATTCCTGCACAGCTATAAGTCTCACCTTTATTTTCTAACCTTGGTGAAGGGGGACTGGAAGGGCTGGAAGCCTCCTTCCAAAGGTACACCATCTGCAGATGTAATTAATGCTCAGCTAAATACATCACCTTTATTTTTAACCTTGGTTAAGGGGGACTGGAAGGGGCTGAAAGACTCCTTCTCAACGTTCACTATCTGTAGATATAGTTCCTGCACAGCTGTATATATCTGCTATATTTCCTAACCTAGCCATACGACGATTGGAAGTGGCTGCAGGAAGCCTCCTTATTAACAACCATCATCTGTAGATGTAGTTTCCGCACAGCTGTATATGTATCCCTTATTTTATAACCTAGGTGAAGGTGGATTGGAAGGGGCTGCAGAAAGACTCCTTTCAAACAATCACCATCTGTAAATGCAGATTCAACACAGCTGTATAGTCCTCCTTTATTTTCTAACCTATGTGAACGTGGACTGGAAGGTGCTGCAGAAAGCCTCATTACAAACATTCACCATCTGTGGATGTAATATCTACACAGCTGTATATATACCCTTTATCTTCTAATCTAGGTGAAGGTGTACTGGAAGAGGCTGCAGAAAGCCCCATTACCAACATTCACCACCTGTTGATGTAGTTTCTGCAGCCCTGTATATATGTCCTGTATTTTCTAACCTAGCTGTATGACGACTGGAAGTTGGTGCAGGTTGCCTCCTTTCCACCAATCACCATCTGTAAATGTAATTCTGCACAGCTGTATAAATCACCTTTATTATCTAACCTGGGTGTATGGGGACTGGAGGGGCTGAAAGCCTCCCTCCCAACATTCATCATCTGTAGATGTAATGCATGAACAGCTGTAAATATCACCATTATTTTCTATCCTTTGTGAAGGGCAACTGGATGGATCTCAATGCCTCTTACCCAACATGACCATCTGTAGATGTATTTCCTGCACCGCTGTACATATCACTTTTTCTTTCTATCCTTTGTGAAGGGGGACTGGAGGGGCTCAAAACCTCCTTCCAAACATTCACCATCTGTAGGTGTAATGAACGCACATCTGTATATATCATATTTATTTTCTAACCTTGGTGAAGGGGGACTGGGAGGAGTTGCAAGCCGCCTTCCCCCACATTCACTATCTGTAGATGTAATTCCTGCACAGTTGTATATATAACCTTGATTCCCTTATCTTGGTGAAGGGGGACTGGAAGACGGTGGAAGCCTCCTTACTAACAATCACCATTTGTAGAAGTAGTTTGTAAATGGCTGTATTTATCTGCTATATTTTCTAACCTAGCCATACGACTACTGGAAGTGGGTGCAGGAAGCCTCCTTTCCGACAATCACCATCTGAAGTTGTATTTCCTGCACAGCTGTATATATCACTTTTATATACTAACTTTGGTGAAGGGCGACTTCAAGGGGCTGGTAGCTGCCTTCCCAATATTCACTATCTGTAGATGCAATTCTTGCGCAGCTGTGTATCTCACCTTTATCATCTAATTTTGGTGAAGGGCAACTGGAAGAAGCTGAAAGCCTCCTTCAAACATTCACCATCTGCAGATATAATTCCTGCACAGCTGTATGTATATCATTCATTTTCTACCCATGGTGAAAGTGGACTGGAAGCCTCTTTCCCAACATTCACCATCTGTAGATGGAATTCCTGCACGGCTCTATATATCACCTTTATAATATAACCTTTGTGAAGGGGGAATGGAAGGGGCTGAAAGACTCTATTCCAACATTCACCATCTGTAGATGTGATTCCTACACCGCTGTATGCATCACATCTATTTTCTAACCATGGTGAATGGGGACTGGATGGGCTGAAAGCCTCCTCCCAACATTCATCATCTGTAGATGTAATGCATGCATAGCTGTATATATCACCTTTATATTCTTTTTTTTGTGAAGGGGGACTGGAAGGGGCTGAAAGCACCTTTCCCAACATGACCATCTGTAGATGTATTTCCTGCACAGCTGTATATATCATCTTTATATTCTAACCTTGGTGAAGGGGGACTGCAAGGGGCTGCAGAAAGCCTCCTTCCCAACAATCACCATCTGTAGATGTAATTTTTGCACAGCTGTATATATCTTTTTTATTTTGTAACCTAGATTAAGGTAGACTGAAATGGGCTGCATACGGGATCCTTCCCAAAATTCACCACCTGTAGAAGTAATTCCTGCACAGCTGTATATATCACTGTAATTTTCAAATCTTGGTGAAGGGGGACAATAAGGGGCTCAATGCCTCCTCCCCAACATTCACCATATGTAGATGTAATTCCTGCACAGCTGTAGATTTCATCTTTAATTTCTAACCTTGGTGAAGGGGGACTGGAAGGGGCTGAAAGTATCCTTCCCAACATTCACCATATGTAGATGTAATTCCTGCGCAGCTATATAGATCACCATGATTTTATAACCTTGGTGAAGGGGGACTGGAGAAGGCTGAAAGACTACATCCCAACACCACCATCTGTAGATGTAATTGCTGCACAGCTGTATATATCACATATATTTTCTAACCTTGGTGAATGGGGACTAGAGGGGCTGAAAGCCTCCTTCCAAACATTCATCATCTGTAGATCTAATGCATGCACAGCTGTATGTATCACCATTATTTTCTATCCTTTGTGAAGGGGTACTGGAAGGGGCTGAAAGCATCTTTCCCAACATGACCATTTGTAGATGTATTACCTGCACAGCTGAATGTATCACCTTTATATTCTAACCTTGGTGCAGGGAGACTGGAAGGTGCCGAAAGACTCCTTCCCAACATTCACCACCTGTAGATGTAATACCTGCACAGCTGTATATATCACATTTACTCTCTAACCTTGGTGAATGGGGACTGGAGGGGCTGAAAGCCTCCCTCATCACATTCACTATCTGTAGATGTAATTCCTGCACAGTTGTATATATCACCTTGTTGAAGGATGACTGGAAGGCGCTGAAAGCCTCCTTACCAACAATCACCATCTGTAGATGTGTTTCCTGCACAGCTGTATATATCACCTTCATTCTCTATACTTGGTGAAAGGGGAATGGAAGGGGCTGAGAGCCTGTTTCCCAGCATCACCATCTGTAGATGTAATTTTTGCTCAGTTGTATATATCTCCTTTATTTTCTAACCTAGGAGAAGATGGACTGAAACAGGCTACATAAAGGCTCCTTCCCTACATTCACCATATGCACTTTTTGCACAGCTGTATATATCTCCTTTTTTTCTAACCTAGGTGAAGAAGGACTGGAAGGGTCTGGAGAAAGCCTCCTTACCACCAATCATCATCTGTAGATGTAATTCCTGCTCGTCTGTATATATCAGCTTATTGTCTAACCATGGTGAAGGGGGACTGGAAGTGTCTGAAAGTCTCCTTCCCAACATTAACCATCTATAGATGTAGTTTCTGCACAGCTGTATATATCTGCTGTATTTTCTAACGTAGCCATTGGATGACTGGAAGTGGCTGCAGGAAGCCTCCTTACCAACAATCACCATCTGTAGATGTCATTGCTTTACAGCTGTAAATATATCTTTTAATTTCTATCCGTGGTGAAAGGGGTCTGGAAGGGGCTGAAAGCCTACTTCCCATCATTCACTAACTGTTGATGTAATTTTGCACATCTGTATATATCTCCTATATTTTCTAACCTACTTGAAGGATGACTGGAAGGGGCTGACGAAAGTCTCCATACCAACAATCTCCATCTGTAGATGTAGTTTACGCACAGCTGTATATATCACCTTTATTTTCGAACCTTGGTGAACGGGGATTGGAAGGTCTTGAAAGCCTCCTTGACAACATTCGCCACCTGTAGGTGTCATTCCTGAACAGCTGTATATATCACCTTTAATTTCTAACTGTGGTGAACAGGGACTAGAAGGGGCTGAAAGGCTCTTTCCCAGCACTCACCAACTGCAGATGTAATTCCTGAATGGCTGTATATATTACCATTATTTTCTAAACCTGATGAAGGGGGCTGAAAGGGGCTGAAAGACTCCTTTCCAACATTCACCTTCTGTAGATGTAATTCCTACACAGCTGTATATATCAACTTCATTTTCTAACCGTGGTAAAGAGGGACTGGAAGGTGCTCAAAGCCTCCTTCCCAACATTCACCATCTGTAGTTGTAATTCCTGTACAGTTGTATACATCAACATTATTTTCTGACCTTGGTGAAGGGTAACTGGAATTCGCCGAAAGCCTCTATCCCACCATTCTCCATCTGTAGATGTAATTCCTGCAAAGCTGTATATAACACCTTTATTTTCTAAATTTGGTTAACGGGGACCGAAAAGGGCTGACAGCCTCCTTCCTGACATCAACCATCTGTAGATGTAATTCCTGCACAGCTGTATATATGACCTTCATTTTCTAATCTTGGTGAAGGGGGAGGGGAAAGGGCTGAAAGCCTCTTTCCGAACATTCACCATCTGTAGATGTAATTCCAGCATAGCTGTATATATCACCTTTATATTCTAACCTTGCTGAACGGGGACTGGATGGGATGAAAGCCTCCTTCCCAACATTCACCATCTGTAGATGTAATTCCTGCACGGCTGTATATGTGTCCTTTATTCTCTAACCTTGGTGAAGGGGAACTGCAAGGGGCTGAAAGGCTCTTTCCCAACTTTCATCATCTGTAGATGTAATTCCTGCACAGCTGTATGTATCACATTTATTTTTCAACCTTGGTGAAGGGGGACTGGAAGGGGCTGAAAGCCTGCTTCCCAACCTTCAACATCTGTAGATGTAATTCCTGCACAGCCGTATATATCACCTTTATTGTCTGACATTGGTGAAGGGGCTCTGGAAGGGGCTGTAAACCTCCTTCCCAACATTAACCATCTGTAGATGTAAATCCTGCACAGCTGCATATACCACCTTCATTTTCTGACCTTGGTAAATGGGGACTTGCAGGGCTGAAAACCTCTTTCCGAACATTCACCATCTGTAGATGTAATTCCAGCACAGCTGTATATATCAGGTTCTCTTCTTCTGACCTTGGTGAGGGGGACTGGAAGGGGCTGAAAGCTGCCTTCCCAACTTTCACCATCTTTAGATGTAATTATTGCACATCTGAATATATCACCTAATTTTCTGACCTTGGTGAAGGGGGGGCTGGAATGGGATGAAAGCCACTTTCCCAACATTCTGCATCTGTAGATGTAATTCCTGAGCAGCTGTATACATCACCTTTCACTTCTAACCTTGGTGAAGGGGGACTGGTGGGGCTGAAATCTTCCTTCCCAACATTTACCCTCTGTAACTGTAATTAATGCACATCTGTATATATATCCTTTATTTTCTAACCATGGTGAAGGGGGGACTGGATGGGGCTGAAAGCCTTCTTCCCAACATGTCCATCTGTAGATGTAATTCCTGCACAGCTGTATATATCTCATTTATTTTCTAACCTACATGAAGGCGGACTGGAAGGGGCTGCAGAAAGCCTCCTTCTCAACATTCACCATCTGTAGATGTAATTCCTGCGCAGCAACATCTTTATTTTCAAACCTTGATGAAGGGGGACTGGAAGGGTCTTAAAGTGTCCTTCCCAACATTCAACATCTGTAGATGAAATTCCTGCACAGCTGTATATATAACCTTTATTTTCAAACCATGGTGGAGGTGGACTGGAAGAGGCTGAAAGCCTCCTTCCCAACATTCACCATTTGTACATTTAATTCGTGCACAGCTGTATGCATCACCTTTATTTTCTATCCTTGGTGAAGGGCGACTGGAAGGGACTGAAAGCCTCCTTCCCATAATTCACCATCTCTAAATGTAATTCCTGCACAGCTATATATATTACTTTTGTATTCTAACCTTGGTGAAGGGTACTGGAAGGGTCTGAAAGCGCCCTTCCCAACATTCAACAACTGTAGATGTAATTCCTGCACAGTTGTATATATCACCTATAATTTGTAACGTAGGTGAAGAAGGACTGGAAGTGTCTGATGAGAGCCTCCTTACCAACAATCACCATCTGCAGATGTAATTCCTGCACTGCCGTATATATCACCTTTATTTTCTATCCTTGGTGAAGGGTGACTTAAAGGGGCTGAAAGCCTCCTTCCCAACATTCCCCATTTGTACATGTAATTCCTGCACAGCTCTATGTATCACCTTTATTTTCAACCCTGGTGGAGGGGGACTGGAAGGGCCTGAAAGCCTGCTTCCCTGCATTCACCATCCATAGATGTAATTCCTGCATGGCTGTATATATTACCTTTATTTTCTAACCTTTTTGAAGGGAGACTGGAAGGGGCCGAAAACTTCCTTCCCAAGATTCACCAACTGTAGATGTAATTCCTGCGCAGCAAAATCTTTATTTCAAACCTTGATGAAGGGGGACTGGAAGGGTCTTAAAGTGTCCTTCCCAACATTCAACATCTGTAGATGAAATTCCTGCACAGCTGTATATATCACCTTTATTTTCAAACCATGGTGGAGGTGGACTGGAAGAGGCTGATAGCCTCCTTCCCAACATTCACCATCTGTAGATGTAGTTCCTGCACTGCTGTATGTATCACATTTATTGTCTATCCTTGGTGAAGGGGCAGTGGAAGGCGCTGAAAGCCTCCTTCCCAACATTAATCATCTGTAGATGGAATTCCTGCACAGCTGCATATATAACCTTTATTTTCTGACCTTGCTCAAGGGGGACCGGAAGGGTATGAAAGCCTCCTTCCCAACATTCACCATCTGAAGATGAAATTCCTGCACGGCTGTATATATTACCTTTGTTTTCTAACCTTGGTGCAGGGGGACTGGAATGGGTTTAAAGCCTCCTTCCCAACATTAACAATCTGTAGATGAAATTTTGGCACAGATATACATATCTCCTATTATTTCTAACCTAGGGGAAGGAGGACTGGAAGGGGCTGATGAAAGCCTTGTTACCAACAACCACCATCTGTAGTTATAATTTCTGCACAGCTGTATGTATCTCGTCGAACCTAGCAGAAATATGGCTGGAAGTGGCTGCAGGAACCCCCTTACACAGCTGCACATATCAGCTTTATTACCTAACCTTGGTGAGGGGGGACTGCAAAGGGCTGCAAGAATCCTTCCCAACATTGACCTTCTGTAGATGTAATTCCTGCACAGCTGTGTATACCATCTTTATATCCTAACCTTGGCGAATGGGGACTGGATGGGTCTGACAGCCTCCTTCCCAACTATCACCAACTGTTGATGTAATTCCTGCACAGCTGTATATATAACCTTTATATCCTAAGGTTGGCGAAGGGGGACTGGATGGCTGCACAGCTGTTTATATGACGTTAGTTTCTGAACCTGGTGGAGAGTGACTGGAAGAGACTGAAAGCATCCATCCCAACATTCACCATCTGCAGATGTTTTTTTTGCACAGCTGTATATGTCTCCCTGATTTTCTAACCTAGGGGAAGGGCTCAGGAAGGGGCTGCAGAAAGTCTCCTTAGCAAAAATCACCATCTGTAAATGTAGTTTCAGCACCCCTGTATACATGTCCTGTATTTTCTAACCTAGCCGTACGATGACTGGAAGTGGCTCCAGGTAGCCTCCTTTCCACCAATCAACATCTGTAGCTGTACTTCCTGCACAGCTGTATTTCACCTTTATTTTCTAACCATGGTGAAGGGGGACTGGAAGGGGCTGAAAGTCTCCTTCCCAATGCTCACTATCTGTAAATGTAATACCCGCACAGCTGTATATACCACCTATATTTTCTATCCTGTGTGAAGGGGGCTGGGAAGGGTTGAAAACCTCCTAACCAACATCCACCATTTGTAGATGTAATTCCTGAGCAGCTGTATACATCACCTTTCATTTCTAACCTACGTGAAGGGGGACTGGAAGGGGCTGAAAGCCTCTTTCCCAACATTTACCCTCTGTAACTGTAATTAATGCACATCTGTATATATCACCTTTATTTTCTAACCATGGTGAACGGGGGCTGGAAGGGGCTGAAAGCCTTCCTCCCAACATGACTATCTGTAGATGTAATTCCTGCACAGCTGTATATGTCTCCTTTATTTTCTAACCTACGTGAAGGCGGACTGGAAGGGGCTGCAGAAAGCCTCCTTCCCAACATTCACCATCTGTAGACGTAATTCCTTCGCAACTGTATATATCACCTATAATTTCTAACCTTGATGAAGGGGGACTGGAAGGGGCTGAAAGCCTCCTTCCCAACTTTCACCATCTGTAGCTGTAATTAATGCACAGTTGTATATATCACCTTTATTTTCTATCCTTGGTGAAGGTGGACTGGAAGGCGCTGAAAGCCTCCTTACCAACAATCACCATCTGTAGATGTAGTTTTTGCACAGCTGTATATATCTTCTATATAGTCTAGCGTTGCCGTACGATGACTGGATGTGGTTGCAGGAAGCCTCCATACCAACAATCACCATCAGTAGATGTTATTCCTGCCTGGGTGTATATCACCTTTATTCTCTAACCTTGGTGAAGGGGAACTAGAGGGTGCTGAATGCCTCCTTCCCAACATTCACCATCTGTAGATGTAATTCCTGCACAGCTGTATGTATGACCTTTATTTTCTGACCTTGGTGATGGGGGACTGGAAGGGGCTGGAAGCCTCCTTCCAAACATTCACCATCTGCAGATATAATTTATGCTCAATTGCATGTATCACCTTTATTTTCTAACCTTGGTGAAGGGGGACTGGAAGGGGCTGAAAACCTCCTTCCCAACATTCACCATCTGTAGATGTAGTTCCTGCGCAGCTGTATGTATCACCTTTATTGTCTAACTTTGGTGAAGGGGAAGTGGAAGGCGCTGAAAGCTTCCTTCCCAACATTAATCATCTGTAGAAGGAATTCCAGCACAGCTGCATATATGACCTGTATTTTCTGACCTTGCTCAAGGGGGACTGGAAGGGAATGAAAGCCTCCTTCCCAACATTCACCAGCTGGATATGTAATTCCTGCACAGCTGTTTATATTACCTTTATTTTCTAACCTTGGTGCAGGGGGACTGGAATGGGTTTAAAGCCTCCTTCCCATCATTAACAATCTGTAGATAAAATTTTGGCACAGATATACATATCTCCGATTATTTCTAACCTAGGGGAAGGAGGACTGGAAGGGGCTGATGGAAGCCTCATTACCAACAATCACCATCTGTAGATGTAGTTCCTGCTCGGCTGTATTTATCACCTTTATTTTCTAACCTTCGTGAAGGGGGACTGGAAGGGGCTGAAAGCCTGCTTCCCAACATTCACCATCTGTAGATGTAATTTTTGCACTGCTGTATATATGTCCTTTATTTTCTAACCTAGGTGAAGGAGGACTGGAAGGGGCTGATAAAACACTCCTTACTAACAAACAACATCTGTAGACGTAGTTTCGGCACAGCTGCATATATCACCTTTATTTTCAAACCTTGGTGAAGGTTGACTGGAGGGGGCTGAAAAACTCCTTTCCAACATTCACCAACTGTAGATGTAATTCCTTCACAGCTGTATATATTACCTTTATCTTCTAACCTTGGTGAAGGTGGACTGGATGCGGCTGAAAGCCTCCTTCCCAACATTCAGTATTTGTACATGTAATTCTTGCACAGCTGTATATATCACCTTTAATTTCTATCTCTCGAGTAGGGGGACTAGAAGGGGTTGAAAGCCTGCTTCTCTACATTCACCTTCTGTAGATGTTATTCCTGCACAGCTGCATATAACACCTTTATTTTCTGACCTTGGTGAAGGGGGACAGGAAGGGGCTGAGAGCCTCTCTCCGAACATTCAACATCTGTAGATGTAATTCCTGCACAGCTGGAAATATCACCTTTATATTCTAACCTAGGGGAAGGGGGAATGGAAGGAGCTGAAAGCCTCCTAACCAACATTCACCAACTGTAGATGTAATTGCTGCACAGATGTATATATCACCTTTATCTTCTATCCTTGGTGAAGGGGCACTGGATAGTCCTGAAAGCATCCTTCCCAACATTCAACATCTGTAGATGTAATTCCTGCACAGCTGTATATATCTCCTTGATTTTCTAACCTTGGTGAAGGGTGACTGGAAGGGGGTGAAAGCCTCATTTCCCAAATTAACCATCTGTAGATGTAATTTTTGCACAGTTGTATATATCTCCTTGATTTTGTAACCTAGGTGAAGGAGGACTGGAAGGGGCTGGAGAAAATCGCCTTACCAACAATCACCATCTGTAGAATTAGCTTTTACACAGATGTATATATCACCTTTGTTTTCTAACCCGGGTGAAGGGGGACTGAAGGGGTTAAAATGGTTCAAATGGCTCTGAGCACTATGGGACGCAACTGCCGTGGTCATTAGTCCCCTAGAACTTAGAACTAGTTAAACCTAACTAACCTAAGGAGATCACAAACATCCATCCCCGAGAAAGGATTCGAACCAGCGAACGTAGCGGTCTTGCGGTTCCAGACTGCAGCGCCTTTAACCGCACGGCCACTTCGGCCGGCCTCAAGGACTGAAGGGGCTGAAAGCCTCCTTCCTGATATTAACCACCTTTAGATGTAATTTCTGCACAGCTGTATGTATCGCCTTTAGATAATATCCATGGTGAAGGGGGACTGGAAGGGGCTGAAAGACTCCTTCCCAACATTCACCATCTTTAGATGTAATTCCTACACAGTTGTATATATCACATTTATTTTCTAACCTTGGTGAAGGGGGACTGGAAGGCTCTGAAAGCCTCCTTCTGAACATTCACCATCTGTAGACGTAATTCCTGCATGGCTGTATATATTACCTTTAATTTCTAACCTTGTAGAAATGGGACTGGAAGGAGCCAAAGCCTCCTTCCCAACATTCACCAACTGTAGATGTAATTCCTATGAAGCTGTATATATCACATTTATTTATAAACCTTAGTGAAGGGGGACTGGAAGGGGCTGAAGGCCTCTTTCCCAACATTCACAATCTGTAGATGTAATTCCTGCACAGTTGTATATTTCACCTTAATATTCTAACCTTGGTGATGGGCAATTGGAAGGGTCTGAAATCGGTCTTCCCAACACTCACCAAATGTAGATGTAATTCCTCCACAGCTTTATATATCACATTTATTTTCTAACCGTCGTGAATGGGGACTGGAGTGGCTGAAAACCTCCTTCTCAAAATTCGCCATCTGTAGGTGTAATTCCTGCACAGCTGTATATATCACCTTTATTTTCTAACCTTGGTGAAGGGGATTGGAAATGGCTGAAAGCCTCCTTCCAAACATTAACAATCAGCTGATGTAATTCCTACACAGCTGTATACATTACATTTTTTTTTTAAACATGGTGAACGGGGCTGGAAGGGGCTGAAAGCCTTCTTCCCAACATTCACCATCTGTAGATGTAATTCCGGCACAGCTGTATATATCAACGTTACTTTCTAACCTTGGTGAAGGGGGACTGGAAGTGGCTGAATGCATCCTTCTCAACGTTCATCATGTGTAGATGTAGTCTCTGCACAGCTATATGTGCCTCCAATACAGTCTAAGCTAGCCGTACGATGACTGGATGTAGCTGCAGTAAGCCTCCTTCCCAACATTCACCATCTGAAGGTTCAATTTTTGCAAAGCTGTATGTATTTTCTATCCTTGGTGAAGGGGGAATGTAAGGGCCTGAAAGACTCTTTCACAAGATTAACCATCTGTTGATGTAATTCCTACACAGCTGTATATATCACATTTATTTTCTAACCTAGGTGGAGGAGGACTGGAAGGGGCTGATGAAAGCCTCGTTACCAACAATCACCATCTGTAGATGTAGTTGCTGCACATTTGTATATATCTCGTATATGGTCAAATCTGGATGTACGATGACTGGACGTGGCTTCAGGAAGACCCTTACCAACAATCACCATCTATAGATGTAATTCCTGCACAGCTGTATGTATTTTCTATCCTTGGTGAAATGGGACTGTAAAGGCCTGAAAGCCTCCTTCACAACTTTAACCATCTGTAGATGTAATTTTTGCACAGCTGTATATATCTCCTTTATTTTCTAACCTTGGTGAATGAGGAGTGGAAGGGGCTGATGAAAGCCTCCTAACCAACAATCACCATCTGTAGATGTAATTCCTACATGGCTGAATAAATCACCTTTTTTTTCTAACCTTGGTGAAGAAGGACTAGATTGGGCTGAAAGCCTGCTTCCCAACATTCACCATGTTTAGATGTAATTCCTGAACAGCAGCATATAATACCTTTATTTTCTAACCATGGTGAGGGGGGACTGAAAGTGGCTGAAAGCCTTCTTCCGAACAATCGCCATCAGTAGAAGTAATTCCTGCACAGCTGTATATATAACTTTTTTTTCTAACCTTGGTGAAGGTGAGTGGAAGGGGCTGAAAGCCCCCTTCCCGACATTAAGCAACAGTAGTTGTAATTCATGCACAGCAGTATATACCACCTTTATTTTCTAACCTTGGTGAAGTGGGACTGGAAGATATTGAAAGCCTCCTCACAACTTTCCTCATTTGTACATATAATACCTGAACAGCTGTATTTATAACATTTATTTTCTATCTTTGGTGAAAAGGGACTGGAAGGAGCTGAAAGCCTCCTTCGCAACATTCACCATCTGTAGATGTAATTCCTGCACACCTGAATATATCGCCAATAGTTCATAACCTCGGTGAAGGGGGACTGGAAGGGGCTGAAAGACACCTTCCCAACATTCACCATCTGTAGATGTAATTTTTGCACAGCTGTATATGTATCCTTGATTTTCTAAGCTAGGTGATAAGGACTGGAAGGGGCTGCAGAAAGACTCCTTACCGACAATCACCATCTATAGATGTATTTTCTGCACCCCTGTATATACGTCCTGTATTTTCTAACCTAGCCGTACGACGACTGGAGGTGAATGCAGGAAGCCTCCTTACCAACAATCACCATCTGTAGATGTAATTCCTGCACAGCTGTATATATCAGCATTATTTTATAACCTTGGTGAAAGGGGACTGTACATGTAAATCCAGCACAGCTGTATATATCACGTTTATTTCCTATCCTTGTTGAAGTGGGACTGGAACGGGTTGAAAGCCTCCTTCCCAACATTCACCATCTGTAGAAGTAATTCCTGCACAGCTGTATATATCACCTTTATTTTCTAACCATGGTGAAGAGGGACTAGAGGCAGCTGCAAGCCTCCTTCCCAACATTCACCATCAGTAGATGTAATTTTTGCACAGCTGTATATACCCCTTTATATTCTAACCTTGGTGAGGGAGGACTGTAAAGGGCTGAAAGAGTCCTTCAGATCATTCACGATCTGTAGGTGTATTTCCTGCACAGCTGTATATATATCCCCTTTACATTCTAACATTGGTTAATGGGGACTGGAAGGGGCTGAAAGCCTCCTTCCCAACATTCACCATCTGTAGATGTAATTTTTGCACAGCTGTATATATCTCCTCTAATTTCTAACCTAGGAAAAGAGGACTGGAAGGGGCTCTAGAAAGCCTCCTTACCAACAATCACCATTGTAGATGTAATTCCTACACAGCTGTATATATCTCCTTTATATCCTAAGTTTGGAGAAGAGAACTGGAAGGGTCTGACAGCCTCCTTCTGAACATTGACCAACTGTAGGTGTAATTTTTGGACAGCTGCATATATCTCCTATATTTTCTAAGTAGGTGAAGGCGGACTGTAAGGGGCTGCAGAAAGCCTCATTACGAACATTCATCATCTGTGGATGTAATATCTACATAGCTGTATATATACATTTTATCTTGTAATCTAGGTGAAGGTGTACTGGAAGGGGCTGCAGAAAGCCCCATTACCAACATTCACCATCTGTTGATGTAGTTTCTGCAGCCCTGTATATATGTCCTGTATTTTCTAACATAGCCATACGACGACTGGAAGTTGCTGCACCAATCACCATCTGTAAATGTAATTCTGCACAGCTGTATAAATCACCTTTATTATCTAACTTGGGTGAATGGGTACTGGAGGATCTGAAAGCCTCCCTCCCAACATTCATCATCTGTAGACGTAATGCATGAACAGCTGTATATATCACCATTATTTTCTATCCTTTGCGAAGGGGGACTGGAAGGGGCTGAATGCCTCCTATCCAACATGACCATCTGTAGATAAGTTTCCTGCACAGCTGTATATATCACCTTTTTTCTATCCTTGGTGAATGAGGATTGGAAGGGGCTAATGAAAGCCTCCTTACCGACAATCACCATCTGTAGATGTGTTTTCTGCACCCCTGTATATATGTCCTGTATTTCCTAACTTAGCCGTACGACAACTGGAGGTGAATGCAGGAAGCCTCCTTACCACCAATCACCATCTGTAGACGTAATTCCTGCACATCTGTATATATCTCATTTATTTTCTAACCTTGGTGAAGGGGGACTGGAGGTGCTGAAAGCCTCCTTCCCAACATTCATCATATGTAGATGTAATTCATGCAAAGCTGTATGTATCAAACTTTATTTTGAACCTCGGTGAAGGGGAACCAGATGGGGCTGAAAGCCTGCATCCCAACATTCCCCATCTGTAGATGTAATTTCTGCACAGCTGTATATACCCCTTTACATTCTAACCTTGGTGAGGGGGGACTGTAAAGGGCTGAAAGAGTCCTTCAGAACATTCACGATCTGTAGGTGTAATTCCTGCACAGCTGTATATATCCCCTTTACATTCTAACATTGGTTAATGGGGACTGGAAGGGGCTGAAAGCCTCCTTCCCAACATTCACCATCTGTAGATGTAATTTTTGCACAGCTGTATATATCTCCTCTAATTTCTAACCTAGGAAATGAAGACTGGAAGGGGCTCTAGAAAGCCTCCTTACCAACAATCACCATTTGTAAATGTAATTCCTGCACAGCTGTATATATCTCCTTTATATTATAAGTTTGGAGAAGAGCACTGGAAGGGTCCGACAGCCTCCTTCCGAACATTGACCAACTGTAGGTGTAATTTTTGGACAGCTGCATATATCTCCTATATTTTCTAACGTAGGTGAAGGCGGACTGGAAGGGGTGCAGATAGCCTCTTTACCAACAATGACCATCGGTTAATGTCGTTTCTGCACAACTGTATATATCTTCTATATGGTCTAACCTAACCGTACGATGCTGGATGTGGCTGCAGAAAGCCTCCTTACCAACTATCACCATCTGTAGATGTAATTCCTGCCTGGCTGAATAAATTACCTTTATTCTCTAACCTTGGTGAAGGGGAACTGGAATAAAAAGGAAGCCTCCTTCCCAACATTCACCCTCTGTAGATGTAATTCCTGCACAGCTATATGTCTCACCTTTATTTTCTAACCTTGGTGAAGGGGGATTGGAAGGGGGTGGAAGCCTCCTTCCAAAGGTACACCATCTGCAGATGTAATTAATGCTCAGCTAAATACATCACCTTTATTTTTAACCTTGGTTAAGGGGGACTGGAAGGGGCTGAAAGACTCCTTCTCAATGTTCACCATCTGTAGATATAGTTCCTGCACAGCTGTATATATCTGCTATGTTTCCTAACCTAGCCATACGACGATTGGAAGTGGCTTATTAACAACCATCATCTGTAGATGTAGTTTCCGCACAGCTGTATATGTATCCCTTATTTTATAACCTAGGTGAAGGTGGATTGGAAGGGGCTGCAGAAAGACTCCTTTCAAACAATCACCATCTGTAAATGCAGATTCAACACAGCTGTATATTTCTCTTTTATTTTCTAACCTCTGTGAACGTGGACTGGAAGGGGCTGCAGAAAGCCTCATTACGAACATTCACCATCTGTGGATGTAATATCTACACAGCTGTATATATACCCTTTATCTTCTAATCTAGGTGAAGGTGTACTGAAAGAGGCTGCAGAAAGCCCCATTACCAACATTCACCATCTGTTGATGTAGTTTCTGCAGCCCTGTATATATGTCCTGTAATTTCTAACCTAGCCGTATGACGACTGGAAGTTGCTGCAGGTTGCCTGCTTTCCACCAATCACCATCTGAAGTTGTATTTCCTGCACAGCTGTATATATCACTTTTATATTCTAACTTTGGTGAAGGGCGACTTCAAGGGGCTGATAGCTGCCTTCCCAATATTCACTATCAGTAGATGTAATTCTTGCACAGCTGTGTATCTCACCTTTATCATCTAACCTTGGTGAAGGGCAACTGGAAGGTGCTGAAAGCCTCCTTCAGACATTCACCATCTGCAGATATAAATCCTGCACAGCTGTATGTATATCGTTCATTTTCTACCCATGGTGAAAGTGGACTGGAAGCCTCTTTCCCAACATTCACCATCTGTAGATGGAATTCCTGCTCGGCTGTATATATCACCT
This sequence comes from Schistocerca americana, assembly GCF_021461395.2. NCBI lineage: Eukaryota > Metazoa > Arthropoda > Insecta > Orthoptera > Acrididae > Schistocerca > Schistocerca americana. The sequence goes on along the minus strand of NC_060124.1, from coordinate 593,533,533 downwards.
TTATAATATAACCTTTGTGAAGCGGGAATGGAAGGGGCTGAAAGACTCTATTCCAACATTCACCATCTGTAGATGTTATTCCTACACCGCTGTATGCATCACATCTATTTTCTAACCATGGTGAATGGGGACTGGATGGGCTGAAAGCCTCCTCCCAACATTCATCATCTGTAGATGTAATGCATGCATAGCTGTATATACCACCTTTATATTCTATTTTTTGTGAAGGGGGACTGGAAGGGGCTGAAAGCCCCTTTCCCAACATGACCATCTGTAGATGTATTTCCTGCACAGCTGTATATATCACCTTTATATTCTACCCATGGTGAAGGGGGACTGGAAGGGTCTGCAGAAAGCCTCCTTACCAACTATCACCATCTGTAGACGTAGTTTCTGCACCCCAGTAAATATGTCCTGTATTTTCTAACCTAGCCGTACGACAACTGGCAGTGGCTGCCTTTCCACCAATCAACATCTGTAGATGTATTTCCGGCACAGCTGTATAAATCACCTCTATTTTCAAACCTTGATGAAGAGGGACTGGAAGGGGCTGAAAGCTGCCTTCCCAACAGTCACCATCTGTAGATGTAATTCCTGCACAGCTGTATATATCACATATATTTTCTAACCTTGTTGAATGAGGACTGGAGGGGCTGAAAGCCTCTTTCTCATAATTCATCTTCTGTAGATGTAATGCACGCACAGCTGTATATATCACCTTTATATTCTAACCTGTGTGAAGGGGGACTGGAAAGGGCTGAAAGCATCCTAACCAATATTCACCATTAGTAGATGTAATTCCTGCGTATCTGCATATATGGCCTTTCATTTCTAACCTTGGTCAAGGAAGACTGGAATGGGCTGAAAGTCTCCTTCCCAACATTTACGATCTGTAGCTGTAACTAATGCACATCTGTACATAACACCTTTATTTTCTAACCATGGTGAAGCGGGACTGGAAGGGGCTGAAAGCCTTGTTCCCAACATGACCATCTGTAGATATAATTCCTGCACAGCTGTATATATCTCCTTTATTTTCTAAACTACGTGACGGGGGACTGGAAGGGGCTGCAGAAAGCCTCCTTCCCAACAGTCACCATCTGTAGATGTAATTCTTGCGCAGCTGTATATATCACCTTTAATTTCTAACCTTGGTGAAGTGGGACTGGAGGGGGCTGAAAGACTCCTTCCCAACATTCGCCATCTGTAGATGTAATTCCTGCGCAGCTGTATATATCACCTTTATTTTTAAACCTTGGTGAAGGGGACTGGAAGGGGCTGAATGACTCCTTCCCAACATTAACCATCTATAGATGTAATTCCTGCATAGCTGCTTAAAACACCTTTATTTTCTGACCTTTCTCAAGGGGAAATGGAAGGGCCCGAAAGCCTCCTTCCCAACATTGACCATCTGTAGATGTAATTCCTGGACAGTTGTATATATCGTGTTTTTTTTTCTAACCTAGGTGAAGGGGGACTGGAAGGGGCTGAAAGCCTCCTTTGCAACTTTCACTAACTGTAGATGTAATTCCTGCACAGTTGTATATATCAGCTTTATATTCTAACCTTGGTGAAGGGGACTGGAAGGGGCTGAAAAGCTCCTTCAAAACATTCACTATCGGTAGATGTAATTCCTGCACCGCTGTATATATTACCTTTATTTTCTGATCTTGGTGAAGGGGGACGGATGGGGTTTAAAGCCTCCTTCCCAACATTCACCATCTGAAGATTAATTTTTGCACAGCTGTATGTATTTTCTATCCTTGGTGAAGGGGGAATGTAAGGGCCTGAAAGTTTCCTTCACAACATTAACCATCTGTTGATGTAATTTTCGCACAGCTGTATATATCTCCTTAAATTTCTAACCTAGGTGAAGGAGGACTGGAATGGGCTGATGAAAGCCTCGTTACCAACAATCACCATCTGTAGATGTAGTTGCTGCACATCTGTATATATCTCGTATATGGTCAAATCTAGATGTACGATGACTGGAAGTGGCTTCAGGAAGGACCCTTACCAACAATCACAATCTGTAAATGTAATTCCTGCACAGCTGTATGTATTTTCTATCCTAGTGAAGGGGGAATGTATGGGCCTGAAAGCCTCCTTCACAACATTAACAATCTGTAGATGTAATTTTTGCACAGCTGTATGTATCTTCTTTATTTTCTAACCTTGGTGAATGAGGATTGGAAGGGGCTAATGAAAGCCTCCTTACCAACAATCACCATCTGTAGATGTAATTCCTGCATGGCTGTATAAATCACCTTTATTTTCTAACCTTGGTGAAGGGGGACTGGATGGGGCTGAAAGCCTGCTTCCCAACATTCACCATGTTTAGATGTATTTCCTGCACAGCTGTATATATAACTTTTTTTTCTAACCTTGGTGAAGGGGAGTGGAAGGGGCTGAAAGCACCCTTCCCGACATTAAGCATCAGTAGGTGTAATTCATGCACAGCAGTATATACCACCTTTATTTTCTGTCCTTGTTGAAGTGGGACTGGAAGGGGCTGAAAGCCTCCTTCCCAACATTCACCATATGTAGAGGTAATTCCTGCACAGCAGTATATCTCACCTTTACTTTATAACCTTGGTGTAGGGGGACTAGAGGCGGCTGCAAGCCTCCTTCCCAACATTCACCATCAGTAGATGTAATTCTTGCACAGCTGTATATATAACTTTTTTTTCTAACCTTGGTGAAGGAGGACTAGAGGGGGTTGAGAGCCTCCTTCCCAACATTCACCATCTGTAGATGTAATTTATTCACAGCTGTATATACCACTTTATATTCCAACCTTGGTGAGGGGGGACTGTAAATGGCTGAAAGAGTCCTTCAGAACATTCACGATCTGTAGGTGTAATTCCTGCACAGCTGTATATATCCCCTTTACATTCTAACATTGGTTAATGGGGACTGGAAGGGGCTGAAAGCCTCCTTCCCAAAATTCACCATCTGTAGATGTAATTTTTGCACAGCTGTATATATCTCCTCTAATTTCTAACCTAGGAAAAGAGGACTGGAAGGGGCTCTAGAAAGCCTCCTTACCAACAATCACCATTGTAGATGTAATTCCTACACAGCTGTATATATCTCCTTTATATCCTAAGTTTGGAGAAGAGCACTGGAAGGGTCTGACAGCCTCCTTCCGAACCTTGACCAACTGTAGGAGTAATTTTTGGACAGCTGCATATATCTCCTATATTTTCTAACGTAGGTGAAGGCGGACTGGAAGGGGTGCAGATAGCCTCTTTACCAACAATGACCATCGGTCAATGTCGTTTCTGCACAACTGTATATATCTTCTATATGGTCTAACCTAACCGTACGATGTCTGGATGTGGCTGCAGAAAGCCTCCTTACCAACTATCACCATCTGTAGATGTAATTCCTGCCTGGCTGAATAAATTACCTTTATTCTCTAACCTTGGTGAAGGGGAACTGGAATGAAAAGGAAGCCTCCTTCCCAACATTCACCCTCTGTAGATGTAATTCCTGCACAGCTATATGTCTCACGTTTATTTTCTATCCTTTGTGAAGGGGAACTGGAAGGATCTGAATGCCTCCTATCCAACATGACCATCTGTAGATGTATTTCCTGCACCGCTGTATATAACACCATTTTTTCTATCCTTTGTGAAGGGGGACTGGAGGGGCTGAAAACCTCCTTCCAAACATTCACCATCTGTAGGTGTAATTACCGCACATCTGTATATATCGTATTTATTTTCTAACCTTGGTGAAGGGGGACCGGGAGGAGCTGCAAGTCGCCTTCCCCCACATTCACTATCTGTAGATGTAATTCCTGCACAGTTGTATATATAACCTTGATTCCCTTATCTTGGTGAAGGGGGACTGGAAGACGGTGGAAGCCTCCTTACCAACAATCACCATTTGTAGAAGTAGTTTGTAAATGGCTGTGTTTATCTGCTATATTTTCTAACATAGCCATACGACGACTGGAAGTGGGTGCAGGAAGCCTCCTTTCCGACAATCACCATCTGAAGTTGTATTTCCTGCACAGCTGTATATATCACTTTTATATTCTAACTTTGGTGAAGGGCGACTTCAAGGGGCTGAAAGCCTCCTTCAAACATTCACCATCTGCAGATATAATTCCTGCACAGCTGTATGTATATCGTTCATTTTCTACCCATGGTGAAAGTGGACTGGAAGCCTCTATCCCAACATTCACCATCTGTAGATGGAATTCCTGCATGGCTGTATATATCACCTTTATAATATAACCTTTGTGAAGGGGGAATGGAAGGGGCTGAAAGACACTATTCCAACATTCACCATCTGTAGATGTTATTCCTACACCGCTGTATGCATCACATCTATTTTCTAACCATGGTGAATGGGGACTGGTTGGGCTGAAAGCCTCCTCCCAACATTCATCATCTGTAGATGTAATGCATGCATAGCTGTATACATCACTTTTATATTCTATTTTTTGTGAAGGGGGACCGGAAGGGGTTGAAACCCCCTTTCCCAACATGACCAACTGTAGATGTATTTCCTGCACAGCTGTATATATCACCTTAATATTCCAACCTTGGTGAAGGGGGACTGGAAGGGGCTGCAGAAAGCCTCCTTCCCAACAATCACCATCTGTAGATGTAATTCTTGCGGAGCTGTATATATCACCTTTAATTTCTAACCTTGGTGAAGGGGACTGGAAGGGGCAGAAAGCATCCTTCCCAACATGATCATCTGTAGATGTATTTTCTGCACAGCTGTATATATCACTTTTATTTTCTAACCTTGGTGAAGGGGGACTGGAAGGGGCAGAAAGCATCCTTCCCAACATGATCATCTGTAGATGTAATTTCTGCACAGCTGTATATATCACTTTTATTTTCTAACCTTGGTGAAGGGGGACTGGAAGGGGCTGAACGCATGTTTCCCAACATCACCATCTGTAGATGTAATTTTTGCACAGCTGTATATATCTCTTTTACTTTGTAACCTAGATTAAGGTAGACTGAAATGGGCTGCAGACGGGATCCTTCCCAAAATTCACCACCTGTAGAAGTAATCCCTGCACAGCTGTATATATCACTGTAATTTTCTAATCTTGGTGAAGGGGGACAATAAGGGGCTCAATGCCTCCTCCTCAACATTCACCATATGCAGATGTAATTCCTGCACAGCTGTAGATTTCATCTTTAATTTCTAACCTTGGTGAAGGGGGACTGGAATGGGCTGAAAGTATCCTTCCCAACATTCACCATATGTAGTTGTAATTCCTGCGCAGCTGTATAGATCACCATTATTTTCTAACCTTGGTGAAGGGGGACTGGAGAAGGCTGAAAGACTACATCCCAACACCACCATCTGTAGATGTAATTCTTGCACAGCCGTATATATCACATATATTTTCTAACCTTGGTGAATGGGGACTGGAGGGGCTGTAAGCCTCTCTCATCACATTCACTATCTGTAGATGAAATTCCTGCACAGTTGTATATATCACCTTGATTTTTTAACCTTGTTGAAGGATGACTGGAAGGCGCTGAAAGCCTCCTTACCAACAATCACCATCTGTAGATGTGTTTCCTGCACAGCTGTATATATCACCTTCACTCTCTATACTTGGTGAAAGGGGAATGGAAGGGGCTGAAAGCCTGTTTCCCAGCATCACCATCGGTAGATGTAATTTTTGCTTAGTTGTATATACCTCCTTTATTTTCTAACCTAGGAGAAGGTGGACTGAAACAGGCTACATAAAGGCTCCTTCCCTACATTCACCATATGCACTTTTTGCTCAGCTGTATATATCTCCTTTTTTTTCTAACCTTGGCGAAGAAGGACTGGAAGGGTCTGGAGAAAGCCTCCTTACCACCAATCATCATCTGTAGATGTAATTCCTGCTCGTCTGTATATATCAGCTTATTGTCTAACCATGGTGAAGGGGGACTGGAAGTGTCTGAAAGTCTCCTTCCCAACATTCACCATCTATAGATGTAGTTTCTGCACAGCTGTATATATCTGCTGTATTTTCTAACCTAGCCATTCGATGACTGGAAGTGGCTGCAGGAAGCCTCCTTACCAACAATCACCATCTGTAGATGTCATTCCTTTACAGCTGTAAATATATCTTTTAATTTCTATCCGTGGTGAAGGGGGTCTGGAAAGGGCTGAAAGCCTACTTCCCATCATTCACTAACTGTTGATGTAATTTTGCACATCTGTATATATCTCCTATATTTTCTAACCTATTTGAAGGAGGATTGGAAGGGGCTGATTAATGTCTCCATACCAACAATCTCCATCTGTAGATGTAGTTTACGCACAGCTGTATATATCACCTTTATTTTCAAACCTTGGTGAACGGGGATTGGAAGGTCCTGAAAGCCTCCTTGACAACATTCGCCACCTGTAGGTGTCATTCCTGAACAGCTGTATATATCACTTTTAATTTCTAACCGTGCTGAACAGGGACTGGAAGGGGCTGAAAGGCTCTTTCCCAGCACTCACCAACTGCAGATGTAATTCCTGCATGGCTGTATATATTACCATTATTTTCTAAACGTGGTGAAGGGGGCTGGAAGTGGCTGAAAGCCTCCTTTCCAACATTCACCTTCTGTAGATGTAATTCCTACACAGCTGTATATATCACCTTTATTCTCTAACCTGGTTGTAGGGGGACTGGATGGGGCTGAAAGCTTCCTTCCCAACATTCACCATCTGTAGTTGTAACTCCTGTACAGTTGTATACATCAACATTATTTTCTGACCTTGGTGAAGGGTAACTGGAATGGGCCGAAAGCCTCTTTCCCAACATTCTCCATCTGTAGATGTAATTCCTGCAAAGCTGTATATAACACATTTATATTCTAAATTTGGTTAACGGGAACCGGAAAGGGCTGACAGCCTCCTTCCTGACATCAATCATCTGTAGATGTAATTCCTGCACAGCAGTATATATGACCTTTATTTTCTAATCTTGGTGAAGGGGGACGGGAAAGGGCTGAAAGCCTCTTTCTGAACATTCACCATCTGTAGATGTAATTCCAGCATAGCTGTATATATCACCTTTATATTCTAACCTTGCTGAACGGGGACTGAATGGGCTGAAAACCTCCTTCCCAACATTCACCGTCTGTAGATGTAATTCCTGCACAGCTGTATATATAACTTTTTTTTCTAACCTTGGTGAAGGTGAGTGGAAGGGGCTGAAAGCCCCCTTCCCGACATTAAGCAACAGTAGTTGTAATTCATGCACAGCAGTATATACCACCTTTATTTTCTAACCTTGGTGAAGTGGGACTGGAAGATATTGAAAGCCTCCTCACAACTTTCCTCATTTGTACATATAATACCTGAACAGCTGTATTTATAACATTTATTTTCTATCTTTGGTGAAAAGGGACTGGAAGGAGCTGAAAGCCTCCTTCGCAACATTCACCATCTGTAGATGTAATTCCTGCACACCTGAATATATCGCCAATAGTTCATAACCTCGGTGAAGGGGGACTGGAAGGGGCTGAAAGACACCTTCCCAACATTCACCATCTGTAGATGTAATTTTTGCACAGCTGTATATGTATCCTTGATTTTCTAAGCTAGGTGATAAGGACTGGAAGGGGCTGCAGAAAGACTCCTTACCGACAATCACCATCTATAGATGTATTTTCTGCACCCCTGTATATACGTCCTGTATTTTCTAACCTAGCCGTACGACGACTGGAGGTGAATGCAGGAAGCCTCCTTACCAACAATCACCATCTGTAGATGTAATTCCTGCACAGCTGTATATATCAGCATTATTTTATAACCTTGGTGAAAGGGGACTGTACATGTAAATCCAGCACAGCTGTATATATCACGTTTATTTCCTATCCTTGTTGAAGTGGGACTGGAACGGGTTGAAAGCCTCCTTCCCAACATTCACCATCTGTAGAAGTAATTCCTGCACAGCTGTATATATCACCTTTATTTTCTAACCATGGTGAAGAGGGACTAGAGGCAGCTGCAAGCCTCCTTCCCAACATTCACCATCAGTAGATGTAATTTTTGCACAGCTGTATATACCCCTTTATATTCTAACCTTGGTGAGGGAGGACTGTAAAGGGCTGAAAGAGTCCTTCAGATCATTCACGATCTGTAGGTGTATTTCCTGCACAGCTGTATATATATCCCCTTTACATTCTAACATTGGTTAATGGGGACTGGAAGGGGCTGAAAGCCTCCTTCCCAACATTCACCATCTGTAGATGTAATTTTTGCACAGCTGTATATATCTCCTCTAATTTCTAACCTAGGAAAAGAGGACTGGAAGGGGCTCTAGAAAGCCTCCTTACCAACAATCACCATTGTAGATGTAATTCCTACACAGCTGTATATATCTCCTTTATATCCTAAGTTTGGAGAAGAGAACTGGAAGGGTCTGACAGCCTCCTTCTGAACATTGACCAACTGTAGGTGTAATTTTTGGACAGCTGCATATATCTCCTATATTTTCTAAGTAGGTGAAGGCGGACTGTAAGGGGCTGCAGAAAGCCTCATTACGAACATTCATCATCTGTGGATGTAATATCTACATAGCTGTATATATACATTTTATCTTGTAATCTAGGTGAAGGTGTACTGGAAGGGGCTGCAGAAAGCCCCATTACCAACATTCACCATCTGTTGATGTAGTTTCTGCAGCCCTGTATATATGTCCTGTATTTTCTAACATAGCCATACGACGACTGGAAGTTGCTGCACCAATCACCATCTGTAAATGTAATTCTGCACAGCTGTATAAATCACCTTTATTATCTAACTTGGGTGAATGGGTACTGGAGGATCTGAAAGCCTCCCTCCCAACATTCATCATCTGTAGACGTAATGCATGAACAGCTGTATATATCACCATTATTTTCTATCCTTTGCGAAGGGGGACTGGAAGGGGCTGAATGCCTCCTATCCAACATGACCATCTGTAGATAAGTTTCCTGCACAGCTGTATATATCACCTTTTTTCTATCCTTGGTGAATGAGGATTGGAAGGGGCTAATGAAAGCCTCCTTACCGACAATCACCATCTGTAGATGTGTTTTCTGCACCCCTGTATATATGTCCTGTATTTCCTAACTTAGCCGTACGACAACTGGAGGTGAATGCAGGAAGCCTCCTTACCACCAATCACCATCTGTAGACGTAATTCCTGCACATCTGTATATATCTCATTTATTTTCTAACCTTGGTGAAGGGGGACTGGAGGTGCTGAAAGCCTCCTTCCCAACATTCATCATATGTAGATGTAATTCATGCAAAGCTGTATGTATCAAACTTTATTTTGAACCTCGGTGAAGGGGAACCAGATGGGGCTGAAAGCCTGCATCCCAACATTCCCCATCTGTAGATGTAATTTCTGCACAGCTGTATATACCCCTTTACATTCTAACCTTGGTGAGGGGGGACTGTAAAGGGCTGAAAGAGTCCTTCAGAACATTCACGATCTGTAGGTGTAATTCCTGCACAGCTGTATATATCCCCTTTACATTCTAACATTGGTTAATGGGGACTGGAAGGGGCTGAAAGCCTCCTTCCCAACATTCACCATCTGTAGATGTAATTTTTGCACAGCTGTATATATCTCCTCTAATTTCTAACCTAGGAAATGAAGACTGGAAGGGGCTCTAGAAAGCCTCCTTACCAACAATCACCATTTGTAAATGTAATTCCTGCACAGCTGTATATATCTCCTTTATATTATAAGTTTGGAGAAGAGCACTGGAAGGGTCCGACAGCCTCCTTCCGAACATTGACCAACTGTAGGTGTAATTTTTGGACAGCTGCATATATCTCCTATATTTTCTAACGTAGGTGAAGGCGGACTGGAAGGGGTGCAGATAGCCTCTTTACCAACAATGACCATCGGTTAATGTCGTTTCTGCACAACTGTATATATCTTCTATATGGTCTAACCTAACCGTACGATGCTGGATGTGGCTGCAGAAAGCCTCCTTACCAACTATCACCATCTGTAGATGTAATTCCTGCCTGGCTGAATAAATTACCTTTATTCTCTAACCTTGGTGAAGGGGAACTGGAATAAAAAGGAAGCCTCCTTCCCAACATTCACCCTCTGTAGATGTAATTCCTGCACAGCTATATGTCTCACCTTTATTTTCTAACCTTGGTGAAGGGGGATTGGAAGGGGGTGGAAGCCTCCTTCCAAAGGTACACCATCTGCAGATGTAATTAATGCTCAGCTAAATACATCACCTTTATTTTTAACCTTGGTTAAGGGGGACTGGAAGGGGCTGAAAGACTCCTTCTCAATGTTCACCATCTGTAGATATAGTTCCTGCACAGCTGTATATATCTGCTATGTTTCCTAACCTAGCCATACGACGATTGGAAGTGGCTTATTAACAACCATCATCTGTAGATGTAGTTTCCGCACAGCTGTATATGTATCCCTTATTTTATAACCTAGGTGAAGGTGGATTGGAAGGGGCTGCAGAAAGACTCCTTTCAAACAATCACCATCTGTAAATGCAGATTCAACACAGCTGTATATTTCTCTTTTATTTTCTAACCTCTGTGAACGTGGACTGGAAGGGGCTGCAGAAAGCCTCATTACGAACGTTCACCATCTGTGGATGTAATATCTACACAGCTGTATATATACCCTTTATCTTCTAATCTAGGTGAAGGTGTACTGAAAGAGGCTGCAGAAAGCCCCATTACCAACATTCACCATCTGTTGATGTAGTTTCTGCAGCCCTGTATATATGTCCTGTAATTTCTAACCTAGCCGTATGACGACTGGAAGTTGCTGCAGGTTGCCTGCTTTCCACCAATCACCATCTGAAGTTGTATTTCCTGCACAGCTGTATATATCACTTTTATATTCTAACTTTGGTGAAGGGCGACTTCAAGGGGCTGATAGCTGCCTTCCCAATATTCACTATCAGTAGATGTAATTCTTGCACAGCTGTGTATCTCACCTTTATCATCTAACCTTGGTGAAGGGCAACTGGAAGGTGCTGAAAGCCTCCTTCAGACATTCACCATCTGCAGATATAAATCCTGCACAGCTGTATGTATATCGTTCATTTTCTACCCATGGTGAAAGTGGACTGGAAGCCTCTTTCCCAACATTCACCATCTGTAGATGGAATTCCTGCTCGGCTGTATATATCACCTTTATAATATAACCTTTGTGAAGCGGGAATGGAAGGGGCTGAAAGACTCTATTCCAACATTCACCATCTGTAGATGTTATTCCTACACCGCTGTATGCATCACATCTATTTTCTAACCATGGTGAATGGGGACTGGATGGGCTGAAAGCCTCCTCCCAACATTCATCATCTGTAGATGTAATGCATGCATAGCTGTATATACCACCTTTATATTCTATTTTTTGTGAAGGGGGACTGGAAGGGGCTGAAAGCCCCTTTCCCAACATGACCATCTGTAGATGTATTTCCTGCACAGCTGTATATATCACCTTTATATTCTACCCTTGGTGAAGGGGGACTGGAAGGGTCTGCAGAAAGCCTCCTTACCAACTATCACCATCTGTAGACGTAGTTTCTGCACCCCAGTAAATATGTCCTGTATTTTCTAACCTAGCCGTACGACAACTGGCAGTGGCTGCCTTTCCACCAATCAACATCTGTAGATGTATTTCCGGCACAGCTGTATAAATCACCTCTATTTTCAAACCTTGATGAAGAGGGACTGGAAGGGGCTGAAAGCTGCCTTCCCAACAGTCACCATCTGTAGATGTAATTCCTGCACAGCTGTATATATCACATATATTTTCTAACCTTGTTGAATGAGGACTGGAGGGGCTGAAAGCCTCTTTCTCATAATTCATCTTCTGTAGATGTAATGCACGCACAGCTGTATATATCACCTTTATATTCTAACCTGTGTGAAGGGGGACTGGAAAGGGCTGAAAGCATCCTAACCAATATTCACCATTAGTAGATGTAATTCCTGCGTATCTGCATATATGGCCTTTCATTTCTAACCTTGGTCAAGGAAGACTGGAATGGGCTGAAAGTCTCCTTCCCAACATTTACGATCTGTAGCTGTAACTAATGCACATCTGTACATAACACCTTTATTTTCTAACCATGGTGAAGCGGGACTGGAAGGGGCTGAAAGCCTTGTTCCCAACATGACCATCTGTAGATATAATTCCTGCACAGCTGTATATATCTCCTTTATTTTCTAAACTACGTGACGGGGGACTGGAAGGGGCTGCAGAAAGCCTCCTTCCCAACAGTCACCATCTGTAGATGTAATTCTTGCGCAGCTGTATATATCACCTTTAATTTCTAACCTTGGTGAAGTGGGACTGGAGGGGGCTGAAAGACTCCTTCCCAACATTCGCCATCTGTAGATGTAATTCCTGCGCAGCTGTATATATCACCTTTATTTTTAAACCTTGGTGAAGGGGACTGGAAGGGGCTGAATGACTCCTTCCCAACATTAACCATCTATAGATGTAATTCCTGCATAGCTGCTTAAAACACCTTTATTTTCTGACCTTTCTCAAGGGGAAATGGAAGGGCCCGAAAGCCTCCTTCCCAACATTGACCATCTGTAGATGTAATTCCTGGACAGTTGTATATATCGTGTTTTTTTTTCTAACCTAGGTGAAGGGGGACTGGAAGGGGCTGAAAGCCTCCTTTGCAACTTTCACTAACTGTAGATGTAATTCCTGCACAGTTGTATATATCAGCTTTATATTCTAACCTTGGTGAAGGGGACTGGAAGGGGCTGAAAAGCTCCTTCAAAACATTCACTATCGGTAGATGTAATTCCTGCACCGCTGTATATATTACCTTTATTTTCTGATCTTGGTGAAGGGGGACGGATGGGGTTTAAAGCCTCCTTCCCAACATTCACCATCTGAAGATTAATTTTTGCACAGCTGTATGTATTTTCTATCCTTGGTGAAGGGGGAATGTAAGGGCCTGAAAGTTTCCTTCACAACATTAACCATCTGTTGATGTAATTTTCGCACAGCTGTATATATCTCCTTAAATTTCTAACCTAGGTGAAGGAGGACTGGAATGGGCTGATGAAAGCCTCGTTACCAACAATCACCATCTGTAGATGTAGTTGCTGCACATCTGTATATATCTCGTATATGGTCAAATCTAGATGTACGATGACTGGAAGTGGCTTCAGGAAGGACCCTTACCAACAATCACAATCTGTAAATGTAATTCCTGCACAGCTGTATGTATTTTCTATCCTAGTGAAGGGGGAATGTATGGGCCTGAAAGCCTCCTTCACAACATTAACAATCTGTAGATGTAATTTTTGCACAGCTGTATGTATCTTCTTTATTTTCTAACCTTGGTGAATGAGGATTGGAAGGGGCTAATGAAAGCCTCCTTACCAACAATCACCATCTGTAGATGTAATTCCTGCATGGCTGTATAAATCACCTTTATTTTCTAACCTTGGTGAAGGGGGACTGGATGGGGCTGAAAGCCTGCTTCCCAACATTCACCATGTTTAGATGTATTTCCTGCACAGCTGTATATATAACTTTTTTTTCTAACCTTGGTGAAGGGGAGTGGAAGGGGCTGAAAGCACCCTTCCCGACATTAAGCATCAGTAGGTGTAATTCATGCACAGCAGTATATACCACCTTTATTTTCTGTCCTTGTTGAAGTGGGACTGGAAGGGGCTGAAAGCCTCCTTCCCAACATTCACCATATGTAGAGGTAATTCCTGCACAGCAGTATATCTCACCTTTACTTTATAACCTTGGTGTAGGGGGACTAGAGGCGGCTGCAAGCCTCCTTCCCAACATTCACCATCAGTAGATGTAATTCTTGCACAGCTGTATATATAACTTTTTTTTCTAACCTTGGTGAAGGAGGACTAGAGGGGGTTGAGAGCCTCCTTCCCAACATTCACCATCTGTAGATGTAATTTATTCACAGCTGTATATACCACTTTATATTCCAACCTTGGTGAGGGGGGACTGTAAATGGCTGAAAGAGTCCTTCAGAACATTCACGATCTGTAGGTGTAATTCCTGCACAGCTGTATATATCCCCTTTACATTCTAACATTGGTTAATGGGGACTGGAAGGGGCTGAAAGCCTCCTTCCCAAAATTCACCATCTGTAGATGTAATTTTTGCACAGCTGTATATATCTCCTCTAATTTCTAACCTAGGAAAAGAGGACTGGAAGGGGCTCTAGAAAGCCTCCTTACCAACAATCACCATTGTAGATGTAATTCCTACACAGCTGTATATATCTCCTTTATATCCTAAGTTTGGAGAAGAGCACTGGAAGGGTCTGACAGCCTCCTTCCGAACCTTGACCAACTGTAGGAGTAATTTTTGGACAGCTGCATATATCTCCTATATTTTCTAACGTAGGTGAAGGCGGACTGGAAGGGGTGCAGATAGCCTCTTTACCAACAATGACCATCGGTCAATGTCGTTTCTGCACAACTGTATATATCTTCTATATGGTCTAACCTAACCGTACGATGTCTGGATGTGGCTGCAGAAAGCCTCCTTACCAACTATCACCATCTGTAGATGTAATTCCTGCCTGGCTGAATAAATTACCTTTATTCTCTAACCTTGGTGAAGGGGAACTGGAATGAAAAGGAAGCCTCCTTCCCAACATTCACCCTCTGTAGATGTAATTCCTGCACAGCTATATGTCTCACGTTTATTTTCTATCCTTTGTGAAGGGGAACTGGAAGGATCTGAATGCCTCCTATCCAACATGACCATCTGTAGATGTATTTCCTGCACCGCTGTATATAACACCATTTTTTCTATCCTTTGTGAAGGGGGACTGGAGGGGCTGAAAACCTCCTTCCAAACATTCACCATCTGTAGGTGTAATTACCGCACATCTGTATATATCGTATTTATTTTCTAACCTTGGTGAAGGGGGACCGGGAGGAGCTGCAAGTCGCCTTCCCCCACATTCACTATCTGTAGATGTAATTCCTGCACAGTTGTATATATAACCTTGATTCCCTTATCTTGGTGAAGGGGGACTGGAAGACGGTGGAAGCCTCCTTACCAACAATCACCATTTGTAGAAGTAGTTTGTAAATGGCTGTGTTTATCTGCTATATTTTCTAACATAGCCATACGACGACTGGAAGTGGGTGCAGGAAGCCTCCTTTCCGACAATCACCATCTGAAGTTGTATTTCCTGCACAGCTGTATATATCACTTTTATATTCTAACTTTGGTGAAGGGCGACTTCAAGGGGCTGAAAGCCTCCTTCAAACATTCACCATCTGCAGATATAATTCCTGCACAGCTGTATGTATATCGTTCATTTTCTACCCATGGTGAAAGTGGACTGGAAGCCTCTATCCCAACATTCACCATCTGTAGATGGAATTCCTGCATGGCTGTATATATCACCTTTATAATATAACCTTTGTGAAGGGGGAATGGAAGGGGCTGAAAGACACTATTCCAACATTCACCATCTGTAGATGTTATTCCTACACCGCTGTATGCATCACATCTATTTTCTAACCATGGTGAATGGGGACTGGTTGGGCTGAAAGCCTCCTCCCAACATTCATCATCTGTAGATGTAATGCATGCATAGCTGTATACATCACTTTTATATTCTATTTTTTGTGAAGGGGGACCGGAAGGGGTTGAAACCCCCTTTCCCAACATGACCAACTGTAGATGTATTTCCTGCACAGCTGTATATATCACCTTAATATTCCAACCTTGGTGAAGGGGGACTGGAAGGGGCTGCAGAAAGCCTCCTTCCCAACAATCACCATCTGTAGATGTAATTCTTGCGGAGCTGTATATATCACCTTTAATTTCTAACCTTGGTGAAGGGGACTGGAAGGGGCAGAAAGCATCCTTCCCAACATGATCATCTGTAGATGTATTTTCTGCACAGCTGTATATATCACTTTTATTTTCTAACCTTGGTGAAGGGGGACTGGAAGGGGCAGAAAGCATCCTTCCCAACATGATCATCTGTAGATGTAATTTCTGCACAGCTGTATATATCACTTTTATTTTCTAACCTTGGTGAAGGGGGACTGGAAGGGGCTGAACGCATGTTTCCCAACATCACCATCTGTAGATGTAATTTTTGCACAGCTGTATATATCTCTTTTACTTTGTAACCTAGATTAAGGTAGACTGAAATGGGCTGCAGACGGGATCCTTCCCAAAATTCACCACCTGTAGAAGTAATCCCTGCACAGCTGTATATATCACTGTAATTTTCTAATCTTGGTGAAGGGGGACAATAAGGGGCTCAATGCCTCCTCCTCAACATTCACCATATGCAGATGTAATTCCTGCACAGCTGTAGATTTCATCTTTAATTTCTAACCTTGGTGAAGGGGGACTGGAATGGGCTGAAAGTATCCTTCCCAACATTCACCATATGTAGTTGTAATTCCTGCGCAGCTGTATAGATCACCATTATTTTCTAACCTTGGTGAAGGGGGACTGGAGAAGGCTGAAAGACTACATCCCAACACCACCATCTGTAGATGTAATTCTTGCACAGCCGTATATATCACATATATTTTCTAACCTTGGTGAATGGGGACTGGAGGGGCTGTAAGCCTCTCTCATCACATTCACTATCTGTAGATGAAATTCCTGCACAGTTGTATATATCACCTTGATTTTTTAACCTTGTTGAAGGATGACTGGAAGGCGCTGAAAGCCTCCTTACCAACAATCACCATCTGTAGATGTGTTTCCTGCACAGCTGTATATATCACCTTCACTCTCTATACTTGGTGAAAGGGGAATGGAAGGGGCTGAAAGCCTGTTTCCCAGCATCACCATCGGTAGATGTAATTTTTGCTTAGTTGTATATACCTCCTTTATTTTCTAACCTAGGAGAAGGTGGACTGAAACAGGCTACATAAAGGCTCCTTCCCTACATTCACCATATGCACTTTTTGCTCAGCTGTATATATCTCCTTTTTTTTCTAACCTTGGCGAAGAAGGACTGGAAGGGTCTGGAGAAAGCCTCCTTACCACCAATCATCATCTGTAGATGTAATTCCTGCTCGTCTGTATATATCAGCTTATTGTCTAACCATGGTGAAGGGGGACTGGAAGTGTCTGAAAGTCTCCTTCCCAACATTCACCATCTATAGATGTAGTTTCTGCACAGCTGTATATATCTGCTGTATTTTCTAACCTAGCCATTCGATGACTGGAAGTGGCTGCAGGAAGCCTCCTTACCAACAATCACCATCTGTAGATGTCATTCCTTTACAGCTGTAAATATATCTTTTAATTTCTATCCGTGGTGAAGGGGGTCTGGAAAGGGCTGAAAGCCTACTTCCCATCATTCACTAACTGTTGATGTAATTTTGCACATCTGTATATATCTCCTATATTTTCTAACCTATTTGAAGGAGGATTGGAAGGGGCTGATTAATGTCTCCATACCAACAATCTCCATCTGTAGATGTAGTTTACGCACAGCTGTATATATCACCTTTATTTTCAAACCTTGGTGAACGGGGATTGGAAGGTCCTGAAAGCCTCCTTGACAACATTCGCCACCTGTAGGTGTCATTCCTGAACAGCTGTATATATCACCTTTAATTTCTAACCGTGCTGAACAGGGACTGGAAGGGGCTGAAAGGCTCTTTCCCAGCACTCACCAACTGCAGATGTAATTCCTGCATGGCTGTATATATTACCATTATTTTCTAAACGTGGTGAAGGGGGCTGGAAGTGGCTGAAAGCCTCCTTTCCAACATTCACCTTCTGTAGATGTAATTCCTACACAGCTGTATATATCACCTTTATTCTCTAACCTGGTTGTAGGGGGACTGGATGGGGCTGAAAGCTTCCTTCCCAACATTCACCATCTGTAGTTGTAACTCCTGTACAGTTGTATACATCAACATTATTTTCTGACCTTGGTGAAGGGTAACTGGAATGGGCCGAAAGCCTCTTTCCCAACATTCTCCATCTGTAGATGTAATTCCTGCAAAGCTGTATATAACACATTTATATTCTAAATTTGGTTAACGGGAACCGGAAAGGGCTGACAGCCTCCTTCCTGACATCAATCATCTGTAGATGTAATTCCTGCACAGCAGTATATATGACCTTTATTTTCTAATCTTGGTGAAGGGGGACGGGAAAGGGCTGAAAGCCTCTTTCTGAACATTCACCATCTGTAGATGTAATTCCAGCATAGCTGTATATATCACCTTTATATTCTAACCTTGCTGAACGGGGACTGAATGGGCTGAAAACCTCCTTCCCAACATTCACCGTCTGTAGATGTAATTCCTGCACGGCTGTATATATGTCCTTTATTCTCTAACCTTGGTGAAGGGGAACTGCAAGGGGCTGAAAGGCTCTTTCCCAACTTTCATCATCTGTAGATGTAATTCCTGCACAGCTGTGTGTATCACCTTTATTTTCTAACCTTTGTGAAGGGGGACTGGAACGGGCTGAAAGTCTCCTTCCCAATGCTCACTATCTGTAAATGTAATACCCGCACAGATGTATATACCACCTATATTTTCTATCCTGTGTGAAGGGGGACTGGAAAGGGCTGAAAACCTCCTAACCAACATCCACCATTTGTAGATGTAATTCCTAAGCAGCTGTATACATCACCTTTCATTTCTAACCTTGGTGAAGGGGGTCTGGTGAGGCTAAATGCCTCCTTCCCAACATTTACCCTCTGTAACTGTAATTAATGCACATCTGTATATATCACCTTTATTTTCTAACCATGGTGAAGGGGGACTGGTAGAGGCTGAAAGCCTCCTTCCCAACATTCACCATCTGTAGCTTTAATTAATGCACAGTTGTATATATCAACTTTATTTTCTAACGTTGGTGAAGGGGGACTCGAAGGGGCTAAAAGCCTCCTTCCCAACATTCTCCATTTGTACATGTAATTCGTGCACAGCTGTATGCATCACCTTTATTTTCTATCCTTGGTGAAGGGCGACTGGAAGCGACTGAAAGCCTCCTTCCCATAATTCACCATCTGTAAATGTAATTCCTGCACAGCTATATATATTACTTTTGTATTCTAACCTTGGTGAAGGGTACTGGAAGGGTCTGAAAGCGCCCTTCCCAACATTCAAAAACTGTAGATGTAATTCCTGCACAGTTGTATATATCACCTTTAATTTCTAACGTAGGTGAAGAAGGACTGGAAGTGTCTGATGAGAGCCTCCTTACCAACAAACACCACTGTAGATGTAGCTTCTGCACAGCTGTATATATCTCCAATATAGTCTAACCTAGACGTACGATGACTGGATGTGGCTGCAGGAAGCCTCCTTACCAACAATCACCATCTGTAGATGTAATTCCTACACAGCCGTATATATCACCTTTATTTTCTAACCTTGGTGAAGGGGGACTGGAAGGGGCTGAAAGCCTGCCTCCCAACCTTCAACATCTGTAGATGTAATTCCTGCACAGCTGTATATATCACCTTTATTGTCTGACCTTGGTGAAGGGGCACTGGAAGGGGCTGTAAACCTCCTTCCCAACATTAACCATCTGTAGATGTAAATCCTGCAGAGCTGCATATATCACCTTAATTTTCTGACCTTGGTAAATGGGGACTTGCAGGGCTGAAAACCTCTTTCCGAACATTCACCATCTGTAGATGTAATTCCACCACAGCTGTATATATCAGGTTCTCTTCTTCTGACCTTGGTGAAGGGGGACTGGAAGGGGCTGAAAGCCGCCTTCCAAACTATCACCATCTGTTGATGTAATTCCTGCACACCTGTATATATCACGTAAGATTCTGAACTTGGTGAAGGGGGACTGGAAGGTGCTGGAAGCCTCCTTCCCAACAATCACCATCTGTAGATGTATTTCCTGCACAGCTGTATTTATCACCTTCATTTTCTATACTTGGTGAAGGGGGACTGGAAGGGGCTGAAAACCTCCTTCCCAACGATCAGCAACTGTAGATGTAATTCATGCACAGCTGTATATATCACCTTTACTTTCTATCCTTTGTGAAAAGCGACTGGAAGGGGCTAAATGCCACTTTCCCAACATGACCATCTATAGATGTATTTCCTGCACAGCTGTATATATCACCTTTAATTTCTAACCTTGGAGAAGGGGGACTGGAAGGGGCAAAAAGCGTCCTTCCAAACATTCAACATCTGTAGCTGTAATTAATGTACAACCTGTAATATCACATTTATTTTCTAACCTTGGTGAAGGGCGACTGGGTGGGGCTGAAAGCCTCCTTCCCAAAATTCACTATATGTGGATGTACTTCCTGCACAATTGAATATATCACCTTGATTTTCTCATCTTGGTGAAGGGGGACTGGAAGGCGGTGGAAGCCGCCCTGCCAACAATCTCCCTTTGAAGATGTAGTTTCTGCACAGCTATATATATCTGCTATATTTTCTAACCTAGCCATACGACGACTGGAAGCGGCTGCAGGAATCCTCCTTACTGGCAATCACCATCTGCAGATGTATTTCCAGCATAGCTGTATATATCACTTTTATATTCTAACCTTGGTGAAGGAGGACTTCACGGGGCTGATAGCTGGCATCCCAAAGTTCACTATCTGTAGATGTAATTATTGCAGAGCTGTATATGTCACCTTTATCATCTAACTTTGGTGAAGGACAACTGGAAGGGGCTGAAAGACTCCATCCAAACATTCACCATCTGCAGATATAATTCCTGCACACCTGTATTTATCACATTTATTTTCTATCCTTTGTGAAGTGGGACTGGAAGGCGCAGAAAGGACCCTTCCCAAGATGACCATCTGTAGATGTGTTTCCTGCACTGCTGTATATATAACCTTCATTTTCTAACCTAGGTGAAAGAGGACTGAAAGGGGCTGATGAAAGTCTCCATACCACCAATCACCATCTGTAGATGTAGTTTACGCAGAGCTGTATATATCACCTTTATTTTCGAACCTTGGTGAAGGGGCACTGGAAGATCCTGAAAGCCTCCTTCACAACATTCGCCACCAGTAGTGTCATTTCCGAACAGCTGTATATATCACCTTTATTTTCTAACCTTGGTAAAGGGGGACCGGAAGGGGCTTAAAGCCTCCTTCCCAACATTCACCATCTATAGTTGTAATTCCTGTACAGCTGTATACATCAACTTTATTTTCTAATCTTGGTGATGGGGGAATGGAAGGCGCCGAAAGACGCGTTCCCAATGTTCACCATCAGTAGATGTAGTTTGTGCACAGCAGTATATATCTTCTATATTTTCTAATCTATGAATACGACAATTGGAAGTGGATGCAGGGAGCCTCCTTATTAACAATCACCATCTGTAGATGTAATTCCTGCAGAGCTGTGTATATCAGTTTTATTTTGTAACCTTGGTGAGGGGACTGGAAGGGGCTGAAAGCTGCCTTCCCAACTTTCACCATCTTTAGATGTAATTATTGCACATCTGAATGTATCACCTAATTTTCTGACCTTGGTGAAGGGGGGGCTGGAATGGGATGAAAGCCTCTTTCCCAACATTCTGCATCTGTAGATGTAATTCCTGCACAGCTGTATATATCACCATTTTTTCTAACCTTGTTGAAGGGGGACTGGAAGGGGCTGCAAGCCTCCTTCCAAACATTCAGCATCTGCAGATGTAATTAATGCACAGCAGTATATATCACCTTCATTTTCTAACTTTCGGAAGGGGGACTTGAAGGGGCTGCAAGCCTCCATCTCAACAATCATCATCTGTAGATGTAATGCATGAACAGCTGTAATATAACCTTTATTTTCTATCCTTTGTGAAGGTGGACTGGACGGGGCTGAATGCCTCCTTCCTAACATGACCATCTGTAGATGAATATCCTGCACAGCTGTATATATCACCTTTATATTCTAACCTTAGTGAAGGGGGACTGGAAGAGGCTGAAAGACTCCTACCCAACATTCACCATCTGTAGATGTAATTCCTGCACAGCTGTATGTATCACCTTTATTTTCTAACCTTTGTGAAGGGGGACTGGAACGGGCTGAAAGTCTCCTTCCCAATGCTCACTATCTGTAAATGTAGTACCCGCACAGCTGTATATACCACCTATATTTTCTATCCTGTGTGAAGGGGGACTGGAAAGGGCTGAAAACCTCCTAACCAACATCCACCATTTGTAGATGTAATTCCTAAGCAGCTGTATACATCACCTTTCATTTCTAACCTTGGTGAAGGGGGTCTGGTGAGGCTGAATGCCTCCTTCCCAAAATTTACCCTCTGTAACTGTAATTAATGCACATCTGTATATATCACCTTTATTTTCTAACCATGGTGAAGGGGGACTGGTAGAGGCTGAAAGCCTCCTTCCCAACATTCACCATCTGTAGCTTTAATTAATGCACAGTTGTATATATCAACTTTATTTTCTAACTTTGGTGAAGGGGGACTCGAAGGGGCTAAAAGCTTCCTTCCCAACATTCTCCATTTGTACATGTAATTCGTGCACAGCTGTATGCATCACCTTTATTTTCTATCCTTGGTGAAGGGCGACTGGAAGCGAGTGAAAGCCTCCTTCCCATAATTCACCATCTGTAAATGTAATTCCTGCACAGCTATATATATTACTTTTGTATTCTAACCTTGGTGAAGGGTACTGGAAGGGTCTGAAAGCGACCTTCCCAACATTCAAAAACTGTAGATGTAATTCCTGCACAGTTGTATATATCACCTTTAATTTCTAACGTAGGTGAAGAAGGACTGGAAGTGTCTGATGAGAGCCTCCTTACCAACAAACACCACTGTAGATGTAGCTTCTGCACAGCTGTATATATCTCCAATATAGTCTAACCTAGACGTACGATGACTGGATGTGGCTGCAGGAAGAATCCTTACCAACAATCACCATCAGTAGATGTAATTCTTGCACAGCTGTATATATAACTTTTTTTTCTAACCTTGGTGAAGGAGGACTAGAGGGGGTTGAGAGCCTCCTTCCCAACATTCACCATCTGTAGATGTAATTTATTCACAGCTGTATATACCACTTTATATTCCAACCTTGGTGAGGGGGGACTGTAAATGGCTGAAAGAGTCCTTCAGAACATTCACGATCTGTAGGTGTAATTCCTGCACAGCTGTATATATCCCCTTTACATTCTAACATTGGTTAATGGGGACTGGAAGGGGCTGAAAGCCTCCTTCCCAAAATTCACCATCTGTAGATGTAATTTTTGCACAGCTGTATATATCTCCTCTAATTTCTAACCTAGGAAAAGAGGACTGGAAAGGGCTCTAGAAAGCCTCCTTACCAACAATCACCATTGTAGATGTAATTCCTACACAGCTGTATATATCTCCTTTATATCCTAAGTTTGGAGAAGAGCACTGGAAGGGTCTGACAGCCTCCTTCCGAACCTTGACCAACTGTAGGAGTAATTTTTGGACAGCTGCATATATCTCCTATATTTTCTAACGTAGGTGAAGGCGGACTGGAAGGGGTGCAGATAGCCTCTTTACCAACAATGACCATCGGTCAATGTCGTTTCTGCACAACTGTATATATCTTCTATATGGTCTAACCTAACCGTACGATGTCTGGATGTGGCTGCAGAAAGCCTCCTTACCAACTATCACCATCTGTAGATGTAATTCCTGCCTGGCTGAATAAATTACCTTTATTCTCTAACCTTGGTGAAGGGGAACTGGAATGAAAAGGAAGCCTCCTTCCCAACATTCACCCTCTGTAGATGTAATTCCTGCACAGCTATATGTCTCACGTTTATTTTCTATCCTTTGTGAAGGGGAACTGGAAGGATCTGAATGCCTCCTATCCAACATGACCATCTGTAGATGTATTTCCTGCACCGCTGTATATAACACCATTTTTTCTATCCTTTGTGAAGGGGGACTGGAGGGGCTGAAAACCTCCTTCCAAACATTCACCATCTGTAGGTGTAATTACCGCACATCTGTATATATCGTATTTATTTTCTAACCTTGGTGAAGGGGGACCGGGCGGAGCTGCAAGTCGCCTTCCCCCACATTCACTATCTGTAGATGTAATTCCTGCACAGTTGTATATATAACCTTGATTCCCTTATCTTGGTGAAGGGGGACTGGAAGACGGTGGAAGCCTCCTTACCAACAATCACCATTTGTAGAAGTAGTTTGTAAATGGCTGTGTTTATCTGCTATATTTTCTAACATAGCCATACGACGACTGGAAGTGGGTGCAGGAAGCCTCCTTTCCGACAATCACCATCTGAAGTTGTATTTCCTGCACAGCTGTATATATCACTTTTATATTCTAACTTTGGTGAAGGGCGACTTCAAGGGGCTGAAAGCCTCCTTCAAACATTCACCATCTGCAGATATAATTCCTGCACAGCTGTATGTATATCGTTCATTTTCTACCCATGGTGAAAGTGGACTGGAAGCCTCTATCCCAACATTCACCATCTGTAGATGGAATTCCTGCATGGCTGTATATATCACCTTTATAATATAACCTTTGTGAAGGGGGAATGGAAGGGGCTGAAAGACACTATTCCAACATTCACCATCTGTAGATGTTATTCCTACACCGCTGTATGCATCACATCTATTTTCTAACCATGGTGAATGGGGACTGGTTGGGCTGAAAGCCTCCTCCCAACATTCATCATCTGTAGATGTAATGCATGCATAGCTGTATATACCACTTTTATATTCTATTTTTTGTGAAGGGGGACCGGAAGGGGCTGAAAGCCCCTTTCCCAACATGACCAACTGTAGATGTATTTCCTGCACAGCTGTATATATCACCTTAATATTCCAACCTTGGTGAAGGGGGACTGGAAGGGGCTGCAGAAAGCCTCCTTCCCAACAATCACCATCTGTAGATGTAATTCTTGCGGAGCTGTATATATCACCTTTAATTTCTAACCTTGGTGAAGGGGACTGGAAGGGGCAGAAAGCATCCTTCCCAACATGATCATCTGTAGATGTATTTTCTGCACAGCTGTATATATCACTTTTATTTTCTAACCTTGGTGAAGGGGGACTGGAAGGGGCAGAAAGCATCCTTCCCAACATGATCATCTGTAGATGTAATTTCTGCACAGCTGTATATATCACTTTTATTTTCTAACCTTGGTGAAGGGGGACTGGAAGGGGCTGAACGCATATTTCCCAACATCACCATCTGTAGATGTAATTTTTGCACAGCTGTATATATCTCTTTTACTTTGTAACCTAGATTAAGGTAGACTGAAATGGGCTGCAGACGGGATCCTTCCCAAAATTCACCACCTGTAGAAGTAATCCCTGCACAGCTGTATATATCACTGTAATTTTCTAATCTTGGTGAAGGGGGACAATAAGGGGCTCAATGCCTCCTCCTCAACATTCACCATATGTAGATGTAATTCCTGCACAGCTGTAGATTTCATCTTTAATTTCTAACCTTGGTGAAGGGGGACTGGAATGGGCTGAAAGTATCCTTCCCAACATTCACCATATGTAGTTGTAATTCCTGCGCAGCTGTATAGATCACCATTATTTTCTAACCTTGGTGAAGGGGGACTGGAGAAGGCTGAAAGACTACATCCCAACACCACCATCTGTAGATGTAATTCTTGCACAGCCGTATATATCACATATATTTTCTAACCTTGGTGAATGGGGACTGGAGGGGCTGTAAGCCTCTCTCATCACATTCACTATCTGTAGATGAAATTCCTGCACAGTTGTATATATCACCTTGATTTTTTAACCTTGTTGAAGGATGACTGGAAGGCGCTGAAAGCCTCCTTACCAACAATCACCATCTGTAGATGTGTTTCCTGCACAGCTGTATATATAACCTTCACTCTCTATACTTGGTGAAAGGGGAATGGAAGGGGCTGAAAGCCTGTTTCCCAGCATCACCATCGGTAGATGTAATTTTTGCTTAGTTGTATATACCTCCTTTATTTTCTAACCTAGGAGAAGGTGGACTGAAACAGGCTACATAAAGGCTCCTTCCCTACATTCACCATATGCACTTTTTGCTCAGCTGTATATATCTCCTTTTTTTTCTAACCTTGGCGAAGAAGGACTGGAAGGGTCTGGAGAAAGCCTCCTTACCACCAATCATCATCTGTAGATGTAATTCCTGCTCGTCTGTATATATCAGCTTATTGTCTAACCATGGTGAAGGGGGACTGGAAGTGTCTGAAAGTCTCCTTCCCAACATTCACCATCTATAGATGTAGTTTCTGCACAGCTGTATATATCTGCTGTATTTTCTAACCTAGCCATTCGATGACTGGAAGTGGCTGCAGGAAGCCTCCTTACCAACAATCACCATCTGTAGATGTCATTCCTTTACAGCTGTAAATATATCTTTAAATTTCTATCCGTTGTGAAGGGGGTCTGGAAAGGCCTGAAAGCCTACTTCCCATCATTCACTAACTGTTGATGTAATTTTGCACATCTGTATATATCTCCTATATTTTCTAACCTATTTGAAGGAGGATTGGAAGGGGCTGATTAATGTCTCCATACCAACAATCTCCATCTGTAGATGTAGTTTACGCACAGCTGTATATATCACCTTTATTTTCGAACCTTGGTGAACGGGGATTGGAAGGTCCTGAAAGCCTCCTTGACAACATTCGCCACCTGTAGGTGTCATTCCTGAACGGCTGTATATATCACCTTTAATTTCTAACCGTGCTGAACAGGGACTGGAAGGGGCTGAAAGGCTCTTTCCCAGCACTCACCAACTGCAGATGTAATTCCTGCATGGCTGTATATATTACCATTATTTTCTAAACGTGGTGAAGGGGGCTGGAAGTGGCTGAAAGCCTCCTTTCCAACATTCACCTTCTGTAGATGTAATTCCTACACAGCTGTATATATCACCTTTATTCTCTAACCTGGTTGTAGGGGGACTGGATGGGGCTGAAAGCTTCCTTCCCAACATTCACCATCTCTAGATGTAATTCCTGCACAGCTGTATTTATCAACTTCATTTTCTAACCTTGGTAAAGAGGGACTGGAAGGGGCTCAAAGCCTCCTTCCCAACATTCACCATCTGTAGTTGTAACTCCTGTACAGTTGTATACATCAACATTATTTTCTGACCTTGGTGAAGGGTAACTGGAATGGGCCGAAAGCCTCTTTCCCAACATTCTCCATCTGTAGATGTAATTCCTGCAAAGCTGTATATAACACATTTATATTCTAAATTTGGTTAACGGGAACCGGAAAGGGCTGACAGCCTCCTTCCTGACATCAATCATCTGTAGATGTAATTCCTGCACAGCAGTATATATGACCTTTATTTTCTAATCTTGGTGAAGGGGGACGGGAAAGGGCTGAAAGCCTCTTTCTGAACATTCACCATCTGTAGATGTAATTCCAGCATAGCTGTATATATCACCTTTATATTCTAACCTTGCTGAACGGGGACTGAATGGGCTGAAAACCTCCTTCCCAACATTCACCATCTGTAGATGTAATTCCTGCACGGCTGTATATATGTCCTTTATTCTCTAACCTTGGTGAAGGGGAACTGCAAGGGGCTGAAAGGCTCTTTCCCAACTTTCATCATCTGTAGATGTAATTCCTGCACAGCTGTGTGTATCACCTTTATTTTCTAACCTTTGTGAAGGGGGACTGGAACGGGCTGAAAGTCTCCTTCCCAATGCTCACTATCTGTAAATGTAATACCCGCACAGCTGTATATACCACCTATATTTTCTATCCTGTGTGAAGGGGGACTGGAAAGGGCTGAAAACCTCCTAACCAACATCCACCATTTGTAGATGTAATTCCTAAGCAGCTGTATACATCACCTTTCATTTCTAACCTTGGTGAAGGGGGTCTGGTGAGGCTAAATGCCTCCTTCCCAACATTTACCCTCTGTAACTGTAATTAATGCACATCTGTATATATCACCTTTATTTTCTAACCATGGTGAAGGGGGACTGGTAGAGGCTGAAAGCCTCCTTCCCAACATTCACCATCTGTAGCTTTAATTAATGCACAGTTGTATATATCAACTTTATTTTCTAACGTTGGTGAAGGGGGACTCGAAGGGGCTAAAAGCCTCCTTCCCAACATTCTCCATTTGTACATGTAATTCGTGCACAGCTGTATGCATCACCTTTATTTTCTATCCTTGGTGAAGGGCGACTGGAAGCGACTGAAAGCCTCCTTCCCATAATTCACCATCTGTAAATGTAATTCCTGCACAGCTATATATATTACTTTTGTATTCTAACCTTGGTGAAGGGTACTGGAAGGGTCTGAAAGCGCCCTTCCCAACATTCAAAAACTGTAGATGTAATTCCTGCACAGTTGTATATATCACTTTTAATTTCTAACGTAGGTGAAGAAGGACTGGAAGTGTCTGATGAGAGCCTCCTTACCAACAAACACCACTGTAGATGTAGCTTCTGCACAGCTGTATATATCTCCAATATAGTCTAACCTAGACGTACGATGACTGGATGTGGCTGCAGGAAGCCTCCTTACCAACAATCACCATCTGTAGATGTAATTCCTACACAGCCGTATATATCACCTTTATTTTCTAACCTTGGTGAAGGGGGACTGGAAGGGGCTGAAAGCCTGCCTCCCAACCTTCAACATCTGTAGATGTAATTCCTGCACAGCTGTATATATCACCTTTATTGTCTGACCTTGGTGAAGGGGCACTGGAAGGGGCTGTAAACCTCCTTCCCAACATTAACCATCTGTAGATGTAAATCCTGCAGAGCTGCATATATCACCTTAATTTTCTGACCTTGGTAAATGGGGACTTGCAGGGCTGAAAACCTCTTTCCGAACATTCACCATCTGTAGATGTAATTCCACCACAGCTGTATATATCAGGTTCTCTTCTTCTGACCTTGGTGAAGGGGGACTGGAAGGGGCTGAAAGCCGCCTTCCAAACTATCACCATCTGTTGATGTAATTCCTGCACACCTGTATATATCACGTAAGATTCTGAACTTGGTGAAGGGGGACTGGAAGGTGCTGGAAGCCTCCTTCCCAACAATCACCATCTGTAGATGTATTTCCTGCACAGCTGTATTTATCACCTTCATTTTCTATACTTGGTGAAGGGGGACTGGAAGGGGCTGAAAACCTCCTTCCCAACGATCAGCAACTGTAGATGTAATTCATGCACAGCTGTATATATCACCTTTACTTTCTATCCTTTGTGAAAAGCGACTGGAAGGGGCTAAATGCCACTTTCCCAACATGACCATCTATAGATGTATTTCCTGCACAGCTGTATATATCACCTTTAATTTCTAACCTTGGAGAAGGGGGACTGGAAGGGGCAAAAAGCGTCCTTCCAAACATTCAACATCTGTAGCTGTAATTAATGTACAACCTGTAATATCACATTTATTTTCTAACCTTGGTGAAGGGCGACTGGGTGGGGCTGAAAGCCTCCTTCCCAAAATTCACTATCTGTAGATGTACTTCCTGCACAATTGTATATATCACCTTGATTTTCTCATCTTGGTGAAGGGGGACTGGAAGGCGGTGGAAGCCGCCCTGCCAACAATCTCCCTTTGAAGATGTAGTTTCTGCACAGCTATATATATCTGCTATATTTTCTAACCTAGCCATACGACGACTGGAAGCGGCTGCAGGAATCCTCCTTACTGGCAATCACCATCTGCAGATGTATTTCCAGCATAGCTGTATATATCACTTTTATATTCTAACCTTGGTGAAGGAGGACTTCACGGGGCTGATAGCTGGCATCCCAAAATTCACTATCTGTAGATGTAATTATTGCAGAGCTGTATATGTCACCTTTATCATCTAACTTTGGTGAAGGACAACTGGAAGGGGCTGAAAGACTCCATCCAAACATTCACCATCTGCAGATATAATTCCTGCACACCTGTATTTATCACATTTATTTTCTATCCTTTGTGAAGTGGGACTGGAAGGCGCAGAAAGGACCCTTCCCAAGATGACCATCTGTAGATGTGTTTCCTGCACTGCTGTATATATAACCTTCATTTTCTAACCTAGGTGAAAGAGGACTGAAAGGGGCTGATGAAAGTCTCCATACCACCAATCACCATCTGTAGATGTAGTTTACGCAGAGCTGTATATATCACCTTTATTTTCGAACCTTGGTGAAGGGGCACTGGAAGATCCTGAAAGCCTCCTTCACAACATTCGCCACCAGTAGTGTCATTTCCGAACAGCTGTATATATCACCTTTATTTTCTAACCTTGGTAAAGGGGGACCGGAAGGGGCTTAAAGCCTCCTTCCCAACATTCACCATCTATAGTTGTAATTCCTGTACAGTTGTATACATCAACTTTATTTTCTAATCTTGGTGATGGGGGAATGGAAGGCGCCGAAAGACGCGTTCCCAATGTTCACCATCAGTAGATGTAGTTTGTGCACAGCAGTATATATCTTCTATATTTTCTAATCTATGAATACGACAATTGGAAGTGGATGCAGGGAGCCTCCTTATTAACAATCACCATCTGTAGATGTAATTCCTGCAGAGCTGTGTATATCAGTTTTATTTTGTAACCTTGGTGAGGGGACTGGAAGGGCCTGAAAGCTGCCTTCCCAACTTTCACCATCTTTAGATGTAATTATTGCACATCTGAATGTATCACCTAATTTTCTGACCTTGGTGAAGGGGGGGCTGGAATGGGATGAAAGCCTCTTTCCCAACATTCTGCATCTGTAGATGTAATTCCTGCACAGCTGTATATATCACCATTTTTTCTAACCTTGTTGAAGGGGGACTGGAAGGGGCTGCAAGCCTCCTTCCAAACATTCAGCATCTGCAGATGTAATTAATGCACAGCAGTATATATCACCTTCATTTTCTAACTTTCGGAAGGGGGACTTGAAGGGGCTGCAAGCCTCCATCTCAACAATCATCATCTGTAGATGTAATGCATGAACAGCTGTAATATAACCTTTATTTTCTATCCTTTGTGAAGGTGGACTGGACGGGGCTGAATGCCTCCTTCCTAACATGACCATCTGTAGATGAATATCCTGCACAGCTGTATATATCACCTTTATATTCTAACCTTAGTGAAGGGGGACTGGAAGAGGCTGAAAGACTCCTACCCAACATTCACCATCTGTAGATGTAATTCCTGCACAGCTGTATGTATCACCTTTATTTTCTAACCTTTGTGAAGGGGGACTGGAACGGGCTGAAAGTCTCCTTCCCAATGCTCACTATCTGTAAATGTAGTACCCGCACAGCTGTATATACCACCTATATTTTCTATCCTGTGTGAAGGGGGACTGGAAAGGGCTGAAAACCTCCTAACCAACATCCACCATTTGTAGATGTAATTCCTAAGCAGCTGTATACATCACCTTTCATTTCTAACCTTGGTGAAGGGGGTCTGGTGAGGCTGAATGCCTCCTTCCCAAAATTTACCCTCTGTAACTGTAATTAATGCACATCTGTATATATCACCTTTATTTTCTAACCATGGTGAAGGGGGACTGGTAGAGGCTGAAAGCCTCCTTCCCAACATTCACCATCTGTAGCTTTAATTAATGCACAGTTGTATATATCAACTTTATTTTCTAACTTTGGTGAAGGGGGACTCGAAGGGGCTAAAAGCTTCCTTCCCAACATTCTCCATTTGTACATGTAATTCGTGCACAGCTGTATGCATCACCTTTATTTTCTATCCTTGGTGAAGGGCGACTGGAAGCGACTGAAAGCCTCCTTCCCATAATTCACCATCTGTAAATGTAATTCCTGCACAGCTATATATATTACTTTTGTATTCTAACCTTGGTGAAGGGTACTGGAAGGGTCTGAAAGCGCCCTTCCCAACATTCAAAAACTGTAGATGTAATTCCTGCACAGTTGTATATATCACCTTTAATTTCTAACGTAGGTGAAGAAGGACTGGAAGTGTCTGATGAGAGCCTCCTTACCAACAAACACCACTGTAGATGTAGCTTCTGCACAGCTGTATATATCTCCAATATAGTCTAACCTAGACGTACGATGACTGGATGTGGCTGCAGGAAGCCTCCTTACCAACAATCACCATCAGTAGATGTAATTCTTGCACAGCTGTATATATAACTTTTTTTTCTAACCTTGGTGAAGGAGGACTAGAGGGGGTTGAGAGCCTCCTTCCCAACATTCACCATCTGTAGATGTAATTTATTCACAGCTGTATATACCACTTTATATTCCAACCTTGGTGAGGGGGGACTGTAAATGGCTGAAAGAGTCCTTCAGAACATTCACGATCTGTAGGTGTAATTCCTGCACAGCTGTATATATCCCCTTTACATTCTAACATTGGTTAATGGGGACTGGAAGGGGCTGAAAGCCTCCTTCCCAAAATTCACCATCTGTAGATGTAATTTTTGCACAGCTGTATATATCTCCTCTAATTTCTAACCTAGGAAAAGAGGACTGGAAGGGGCTCTAGAAAGCCTCCTTACCAACAATCACCATTGTAGATGTAATTCCTACACAGCTGTATATATCTCCTTTATATCCTAAGTTTGGAGAAGAGCACTGGAAGGGTCTGACAGCCTCCTTCCGAACCTTGACCAACTGTAGGAGTAATTTTTGGACAGCTGCATATATCTCCTATATTTTCTAACGTAGGTGAAGGCGGACTGGAAGGGGTGCAGATAGCCTCTTTACCAACAATGACCATCGGTCAATGTCGTTTCTGCACAACTGTATATATCTTCTATATGGTCTAACCTAACCGTACGATGTCTGGATGTGGCTGCAGAAAGCCTCCTTACCAACTATCACCATCTGTAGATGTAATTCCTGCCTGGCTGAATAAATTACCTTTATTCTCTAACCTTGGTGAAGGGGAACTGGAATGAAAAGGAAGCCTCCTTCCCAACATTCACCCTCTGTAGATGTAATTCCTGCACAGCTATATGTCTCACGTTTATTTTCTATCCTTTGTGAAGGGGAACTGGAAGGATCTGAATGCCTCCTATCCAACATGACCATCTGTAGATGTATTTCCTGCACCGCTGTATATAACACCATTTTTTCTATCCTTTGTGAAGGGGGACTGGAGGGGCTGAAAACCTCCTTCCAAATATTCACCATCTGTAGGTGTAATTACCGCACATCTGTATATATCGTATTTATTTTCTAACCTTGGTGAAGGGGGACCGGGAGGAGCTGCAAGTCGCCTTCCCCCACATTCACTATCTGTAGATGTAATTCCTGCACAGTTGTATATATAAACTTGATTCCCTTATCTTGGTGAAGGGGGACTGGAAGACGGTGGAAGCCTCCTTACCAACAATCACCATTTGTAGAAGTAGTTTGTAAATGGCTGTGTTTATCTGCTATATTTTCTAACATAGCCATACGACGACTGGAAGTGGGTGCAGGAAGCCTCCTTTCCGACAATCACCATCTGAAGTTGTATTTCCTGCACAGCTGTATATATCACTTTTATATTCTAACTTTGGTGAAGGGCGACTTCAAGGGGCTGAAAGCCTCCTTCAAACATTCACCATCTGCAGATATAATTCCTGCACAGCTGTATGTATATCGTTCATTTTCTACCCATGGTGAAAGTGGACTGGAAGCCTCTATCCCAACATTCACCATCTGTAGATGGAATTCCTGCATGGCTGTATATATCACCTTTATAATATAACCTTTGTGAAGGGGGAATGGAAGGGGCTGAAAGACACTATTCCAACATTCACCATCTGTAGATGTTATTCCTACACCGCTGTATGCATCACATCTATTTTCTAACCATGGTGAATGGGGACTGGTTGGGCTGAAAGCCTCCTCCCAACATTCATCATCTGTAGATGTAATGCATGCATAGCTGTATATATCACTTTTATATTCTATGTTTTGTGAAGGGGGACCGGAAGGGGCTGAAAGCCCCTTTCCCAACATGACCAACTGTAGATGTATTTCCTGCACAGCTGTATATATCACCTTAATATTCCAACCTTGGTGAAGGGGGACTGGAAGGGGCTGCAGAAAGCCTCCTTCCCAACAATCACCATCTGTAGATGTAATTCTTGCGGAGCTGTATATATCACCTTTAATTTCTAACCTTGGTGAAGGGGACTGGAAGGGGCAGAAAGCATCCTTCCCAACATGATCATCTGTAGATGTATTTTCTGCACAGCTGTATATATCACTTTTATTTTCTAACCTTGGTGAAGGGGGACTGGAAGGGGCAGAAAGCATCCTTCCCAACATGATCATCTGTAGATGTATTTTCTGCACAGCTGTATATATCACTTTTATTTTCTAACCTTGGTGAAGGGAGACTGGAAGGGGCTGAACGCATGTTTCCCAACATCACCATCTGTAGATGTAATTTTTGCACAGCTGTATATATCTCTTTTACTTTGTAACCTAGATTAAGGTAGACTGAAATGGGCTGCAGACGGGATCCTTCCCAAAATTCACCACCTGTAGAAGTAATCCCTGCACAGCTGTATATATCACTGTAATTTTCTAATCTTGGTGAAGGGGGACAATAAGGGGCTCAATGCCTCCTCCTCAACATTCACCATATGTAGATGTAATTCCTGCACAGCTGTAGATTTCATCTTTAATTTCTAACCTTGGTGAAGGGGGACTGGAATGGGCTGAAAGTATCCTTCCCAACATTCACCATATGTAGTTG
The DNA here is from genome assembly GCF_021461395.2 of Schistocerca americana. NCBI lineage: Eukaryota > Metazoa > Arthropoda > Insecta > Orthoptera > Acrididae > Schistocerca > Schistocerca americana. The sequence goes on along the minus strand of NC_060124.1, from coordinate 593,498,942 downwards.
TAATTCCTGCGCAGCTGTATAGATCACCATTATTTTCTAACCTTGGTGAAGGGGGACTGGAGAAGGCTGAAAGACTACATCCCAACACCACCATCTGTAGATGTAATTCTTGCACAGCCGTATATATCACATATATTTTCTAACCTTGGTGAATGGGGACTGGAGGGGCTGTAAGCCTCTCTCATCACATTCACTATCTGTAGATGAAATTCCTGCACAGTTGTATATATCACCTTGATTTTTTAACCTTGTTGAAGGATGACTGGAAGGCGCTGAAAGCCTCCTTACCAACAATCACCATCTGTAGATGTGTTTCCTGCACAGCTGTATATATCACCTTCATTCTCTATACTTGGTGAAAGGGGAATGGAAGGGGCTGAAAGCCTGTTTCCCAGCATCACCATCGGTAGATGTAATTTTTGCTTAGTTGTATATACCTCCTTTATTTTCTAACCTAGGAGAAGGTGGACTGAAACAGGCTACATAAAGGCTCCTTCCCTACATTCACCATATGCACTTTTTGCTCAGCTGTATATATCTCCTTTTTTTTCTAACCTTGGCGAAGAAGGACTGGAAGGGTCTGGAGAAAGCCTCCTTACCACCAATCATCTTCTGTAGATGTAATTCCTGCTCGTCTGTATATATCAGCTTATTGTCTAACCATGGTGAAGGGGGACTGGAAGTGTCTGAAAGTCTCCTTCCCAACATTCACCATCTATAGATGTAGTTTCTGCACAGCTGTATATATCTGCTGTATTTTCTAACCTAGCCATTCGATGACTGGAAGTGGCTGCAGGAAGCCTCCTTACCAACAATCACCATCTGTAGATGTCATTCCTTTACAGCTGTAAATATATCTTTTAATTTCTATCCGTGGTGAAGGGGGTCTGGAAAGGGCTGAAAGCCTACTTCCCATCATTCACTAACTGTTGATGTAATTTTGCACATCTGTATATATCTCCTATATTTTCTAACCTATTTGAAGGAGGATTGGAAGGGGCTGATTAATGTCTCCATACCAACAATCTCCATCTGTAGATGTAGTTTACGCACAGCTGTATATATCACCTTTATAATCGAACCTTGGTGAACGGGGATTGGAAGGTCCTGAAAGCCTCCTTGACAACATTCGCCACCTGTAGGTGTCATTCCTGAACAGCTGTATATATCACCTTTAATTTCTAACCGTGCTGAACAGGGACTGGAAGGGGCTGAAAGGCTCTTTCCCAGCACTCACCAACTGCAGATGTAATTCCTGCATGGCTGTATATATTACCATTATTTTCTAAACGTGGTGAAGGGGGCTGGAAGTGGCTGAAAGCCTCCTTTCCAACATTCACCTTCTGTAGATGTAATTCCTACACAGCTGTATATATCACCTTTATTCTCTAACCTGGTTGTAGGGGGACTGGATGGGGCTGAAAGCTTCCTTCCCAACATTCACCATCTCTAGATGTAATTCCTGCACAGCTGTATTTATCAACTTCATTTTCTAACCTTGGTAAAGAGGGACTGGAAGGGGCTCAAAGCCTCCTTCCCAACATTCACCATCTGTAGTTGTAACTCCTGTACAGTTGTATACATCAACATTATTTTCTGACCTTGGTGAAGGGTAACTGGAATGGGCCGAAAGCCTCTTTCCCAACATTCTCCATCTGTAGATGTAATTCCTGCAAAGCTGTATATAACACCTTTATATTCTAAATTTGGTTAACGGGAACCGGAAAGGGCTGACAGCCTCCTTCCTGACATCAATCATCTGTAGATGTAATTCCTGCACAGCAGTATATATGACCTTTATTTTCTAATCTTGGTGAAGGGGGACGGGAAAGGGCTGAAAGCCTCTTTCTGAACATTCACCATCTGTAGATGTAATTCCAGCATAGCTGTATATATCACCTTTATATTCTAACCTTGCTGAACGGGGACTGAATGGGCTGAAAACCTCCTTCCCAACATTCACCATCTGTAGATGTACTTCCTGCACGGCTGTATATATGTCCTTTATTCTCTAACCTTGGTGAAGGGGAACTGCAAGGGGCTGAAAGGCTCTTTCCCAACTTTCATCATCTGTAGATGTAATTCCTGCACAGCTGTGTGTATCACCTTTATTTTCTAACCTTTGTGAAGGGGGACTGGAACGGGCTGAAAGTCTCCTTCCCAATGCTCACTATCTGTAAATGTAATACCCGCACAGCTGTATATACCACCTATATTTTCTATCCTGTGTGAAGGGGGACTGGAAAGGGCTGAAAACCTCCTAACCAACATCCACCATTTGTAGATGTAATTCCTAAGCAGCTGTATACATCACCTTTCATTTCTAACCTTGGTGAAGGGGGTCTGGTGAGGCTAAATGCCTCCTTCCCAACATTTACCCTCTGTAACTGTAATTAATGCACATCTGTATATATCACCTTTATTTTCTAACCATGGTGAAGGGGGACTGGTAGAGGCTGAAAGCCTCCTTCCCAACATTCACCATCTGTAGCTTTAATTAATGCACAGTTGTATATATCAACTTTATTTTCTAACGTTGGTGAAGGGGGACTCGAAGGGGCTAAAAGCCTCCTTCCCAACATTCTCCATTTGTACATGTAATTCGTGCACAGCTGTATGCATCACCTTTATTTTCTATCCTTGGTGAAGGGCGACTGGAAGCGACTGAAAGCCTCCTTCCCATAATTCACCATCTGTAAATGTAATTCCTGCACAGCTATATATATTACTTTTGTATTCTAACCTTGGTGAAGGGTACTGGAAGGGTCTGAAAGCGCCCTTCCCAACATTCAAAAACTGTAGATGTAATTCCTGCACAGTTGTATATATCACCTTTAATTTCTAACGTAGGTGAAGAAGGACTGGAAGTGTCTGATGAGAGCCTCCTTACCAACAAACACCACTGTAGATGTTGCTTCTGCACAGCTGTATATATCTCCAATATAGTCTAACCTAGACGTACGATGACTGGATGTGGCTGCAGGAAGCCTCCTTACCAACAATCACCATCTGTAGATGTAATTCCTACACAGCCGTATATATCACCTTTATTTTCTATCCTTGGTGAAGGGTGACTTGAAGGGGCTGAAAGCCTCCTTCCCAACATTCACCATCTGTAGATGTAGTTCCTGCACTGCTGTATGTATCACATTTATTGTCTAACCTTGGTGAAGGGGCAGTGGAAGGCGCTGAAAGCCCCCTTCCCAACATTAATAATCTGTAGATGGAATTCCTGCACAGCTGCATATATAACCTTTATTTTCTGACCTTGCTCAAGGGGGACCGGAAGGGAATGAAAGCCTCCTTCCCAACATTCACCATCTGAAGATGAAATTCCTGCACGGCTGTATATATTACCTTTATTTTCTAACCCTGGTGCAGGGGGACTGGAATGGGTTTAAAGCCTCCTTCCCAACATTAACAATCTGTATATGGAATTTTGGCACAGATATACATATCTCCTATTATTTCTAACCTAGATGAATGAGGACTGGAAGGGGCTGATGAACGCATCGTTACCAACAATCACCATCTGTATATGTAGTTCCTGCATGGCTGTATGTATCACCTTTATTTTCTAACCTTGATGAAGGGGGACAGGAGGGGGCCGGAAGCCTCCTACCCAACATTCACCATCTGTAGATGTAATTTTTGCACTGCTGTATATATGTCCTTTATTTTCTAACCTAGGTGAAGGAGGACTGGAAGGGGCTGATAAAACACTCCTTACTAACAAACAACATCTGTCGACGTAGTTTCTGCACAGCTGTATATATCACCTTTTCATTCTAACCTTGGTGAATGGGTACGGCAAGGGCTAAAACCTTCTTCCCAACATTCACCATTTGTAGATGTAATTCCTGCGCAGCTATATACATCACCTTCATTTTTTAACCTTGGTGAAGGGGGACTGGAAGGTGCTGACAGCCTCATTCCCAACATTCACCAACTGTAGATGTAATTCCTACACAGCTGCATATATCACCTTTATTTTCAAACCTTGGTGAAGGTTGACTGAAAGGGACAAAGCCTCCTTCCCAACATTCACCATTTGTACATGTAATTCTTGCACAGCTGTATATATCCCCTTTATTTTCTATTTTTGGAGTAGGGGTACTGGAAGGGGTTGAAAGCCTGCTTCCCTACATTCATCATCTGTAGATGTAATTCATGCACAGCTGTATATACCACCATCATTCTCTAACCTTGGTGAAGGGGGACTGGAAGGGGCTGAAAGCCTCTTTCCCGACATTAATGATCTCAAGATGTAATTCCTTCACAGCTGTCTATATCAACTTTGTATTCAAACCTAGGAGAAGGGGGACTGGATGGCGCTGAAAGCCTGCTTTGCAACATTCACCATCTGTAGATGTAATTCCTGCACGGCTGTATATTTTACCTTTATTTTCTAACCTTGGTGCAGGGGGACTGGAAGGGGTTTAAAGCCTCCTTCTCAAGATTCACCATCTGTAGATGTAATTTTTGCACAGCTGTATATATAACCTTCATATCCTAAGGTTGGCGAAGGGGGACTGTAGATGTAGTTGCTGCACAGCTGTATATATCTCGTATCTCATCAACCTAGCAGAATGATGACAGGAGAGGCTGCAGGAACCCCCTTACACAGCTGCACATATTAGCTTTAATATCTAACCTTGGTGAGGGGGGACTGGAAAGGGCTGAAAGCATCCATCCCAACATTCACCATCTGCAGATGTAATTTTTGATCAGCTGTAAAAGTCTCCCTGATTTTCTAACCTAGGGGAAGTGCTCAGGAAGGGGCTGCAGAAAGTCTCCTTAGCAAAAATCACCATCTGTAAATGTAGTTTCTGCACCCCTGTATACATGTCCTGTATTTTCTAACCTAGCCGTACGATGACTGGAAGTGGCTCCAGGTAGCCTCCTTTCCACCAATCAACATCTGTAGCTGTAATTCCTGCACAGCTGTATTTCACCTTTATTTTCTAACCATGGTGAAGGGGGACTGGAAGGGGCTGAAAGTCTCCTTCCCAATGCTCACTATTTGTAAATGTAATTCCCGCACAGCTCTATATACCACATATATTTTCTATCCTGTGTGAAGGGGGACTGGAAAGGGCTGAAAACCTCCTAACCAACATCCACCATTTGTAGATGTAATTCCTGAGCAGCTGTATACATCACCTTTCATTTCTAACCTAGGTGAAGGGGGACTGGAAGGGGGCTGAAAGCCTCTTTCCCAACATTTACCCTCTGTAACTGTAATTAATGCACATCTGTATATATCACCTTTATTTTCTAACCATGGTGAAGGGGGACTGGAAGGGGCTGAAAGCCTTCCTCCCAACATTCACCATCTGTAGCTGTAATTAATGCACAGTTGTATATATCACCTTTATTATCTAACCTTGGTGAAGGTGGACTGGAAAGCGCTGAAAGCCTCCTTACCAACAATCACCATCTGTAGATGTAGTTTCTGCACAGCTGTATATATCTCCAATATAGTCTAACCTAGACATACGATGACTGGATGTGGCTGCAGGAAGCCTCCTTACCAACAATCACCATCTGTAGATGTAATTCCTGCACAGCCGTATATATCACCTTTATTTTCTACCCTTGGTGAAGGGTGACTTGAAGGGGCTGAAAGCCCCCTTCCCAACATTTCCCATTTGTACATGTAAATCTTGCACAGCTCTATGTATCACCTTTATTTTCAAACCTTGGTGAAGGGGGACTGGAAGGGTCTTAAAGATTCCTTCCCAACATTCAACATCTGTAGATGAAATTCCTGCACAGCTGTATATATCACCTTTATTTTCTAACCATGGTGAAAGGAGACTGGAAGAGGCGGAAAGCCTCGTTCCCAACATTCACCATCTGTAGATGTAGTTCCTGCGCAGCTGTATGTATCACCTTTATTGTCTAACCTTGGTGAAGGGGGAGTGGAAGGCGCTGAAAGCTTCTTCCCAACATTAATCATCTGTAGATGGAATTCCAGCACAGCTGCATATATGACCTGTATTTTCTGACCTTGCTCAAGGGGAACTGGAAGGGAATGAATGCCTCCTTTCCAACATTCACCAGCCGGATATGTAATTCCTGCACGGCTGTTTATATTACCTTTATTTTCTAACCTTGGTGCAGGGGGACTGGAATGGGTTTAAAGCCTACTTCCCAACACTAACAATCTGAAGATGAAATTTTGGCACAGATGTACATATCTCCTATTATTTCTAACTTAGGGGAAGGAGCACTGGAAGGGGCTGATGAAAGCCTCATTACCAACAATCACCATCTGTAGATATAATTGCTGCACAGCGGTATATATCTCGTATCTCGTCTAACCTAGCAGAAATACGGCTGGAAGTGGCTGCAGGAAAGCCTTACACAGCTGCACATATCAGCTTTGTTTTATAACCTAGGTGAGGGGGGACTGGAAAGGGCTGCAAGCCTCCATCCCAACATTCAACTTCTGTAGAAGTAATTTTTGCACAGCTGTATATATCTCCTTTATTTTCAAAAATAAGTGAATGAGGACAGGAAGGGGCTGATGAAATCATCGTTACCAACAATCACCTTCTGTAGATGTAGTTCCTGCTCGGCTGTATTTATCACCTTTATTTTCTAACCTTCGTGAAGGGTGACTGGAATGGGGTGAAAGCCTCATTTCACAAATTAACCATCTGTAGATGTAATTTTTGCACAGTTGTATATATCTCCTTGATTTTCTAACCTAGGTGAAGGAAGACTGGAACGGGCTGGGGAAAATCTCCTTACCAATAATCACCATCTGTAGAATTAGCTTTTACACAGATGTATATATCACCTTTATTTTCTAACCTAGGTGAAGGGGGACTGAAGGGGCTGAAAGCCTCCTTCCTGATATTAACCACCTTTAGATGTAATTTCTGCACAGCTGTATATATCGCCTTTACATAATATCCTTGGTGAAGTGGGACTGGAAGGGGCTGAAAGGCTCCTTCCCAACATTCACCATCTTTAGATGTAATTCCTACACAGCTGCATATATCACATTTATTTTCTAACCTCGGTGAAGGGGGACTGTAAGGGGCTGAAAGCCTCTTTCCCAACATTCACCATCTGTAGATGTAATTCTTGCACGGCTGTATATATTACATTTAATTTCTAACCTTGTTGAAATGGGACTGGAAGGAGCCAAAGCCTCCTTCCCAACATTCAACAACTGTAGATGTAATTCCTATGAAGCTGTCTATATATCACATTTATTTATAAACCTTGGTGAAGGGGGACTGGAAGGGGCTGAAAGCCTCCTTCGCAACATTCACCATCTGTAGATGAATTTCCTGCACAGCTGTATATATCGCCTTTATATTCTAACCTAGGTGAATGGGGACTGGATGAGGCTAAAAGCCTCCATCCCAATATTCACCATCTGTAGATGTAATTTCTGCACAGGTGTATATATAACTTTTTTTTCTAACCTTGGTGAGGGGAATGGAAGGCGCTGAAAGTCTCCTTCCTTACATTAACCATCAGTAGATGTAATTCCTTCACGGCTGTATATATCACCCGTAATTTCTAACCTTAGTGAAGTGGGACTGGAAGGGGGTGAAAGACTCCTTCCCAACATACGCCATCTGTACATGTAATTCCTGCGCAGCCATATATATCACCTTTATTTTTTAACCTTGGTGAAGGGTACTGGATGGGGCTGAATGACACCTTCCCAACATTCACCATCTCTGGATGTAATTCCTGCCCAGTTGTATATATCTCTTTAATATCTAACCTAGGTGAAGGAGGACTCGAAGGGGCTGAAAACATCTATGACAACATTCACCATCTGTAGATGTAATTCCAGCATAGCAGCTTAAAACACCTTTATTTTCTGACCTTTCTCAAGGGGGAATGGAGGGGCCCGAAAGCCTCCTTCCCAACATTCACCATCTGAAGATTTAATTTTTGCACAGCTGTATGTATTTCCTATCCTTGGCGAAGGGGGAATGTAAGGGCCTGAAAGCCTCTTTCACAACATTAACCATCTGTTGATGTAATTTTTGCACAGCTGTACATATCTCCTTAAATTTCTAACCTAGGTGGAGGAGGACTAGAAGGGGCTGATGAAAGCCTCGTTACCAACAATCACCATCTGTAGATGTAGTTGCTGCACATTTGTATATATCTCGTATATGGTCAAATCTGGAAGTGGCTTCAGGAAGACCCTTACCAACAATCACCATCTATAGATGTAATTCCTGCACAGCTGTATGTATTTTCTATCCTTGGTGAATTGGGAATGTAAGGGCCTGAAAGCCACCTTCACAACATTAACCATCTGTAGATGTAATTTTTGCACAGCTGTATATATCTCCTTTATTTTCTAACCTTGGTGAATGAGGAGTGGAAGGGGCTGACGAAAGCCTCCTTATCGACAATCACCATCTGTAGATGTATTTTCTGCACCCCTGTATATACGTCCTGTATTTTCTAACCTAGCCGTACGACGACTAGAGGTGAATGCAGGAAGCCTCCTTACCACCAATCACCATCTGTAGACGTAATTCCTGCACAGCTGTATATATCTCATTTATTTTCTAACCTTGGTGAAGGGGGACTGGAGGTGCTGAAAGCCTCCTTCCCAAAATTCATCATATGTAGATGTAATTCATGCAAAGCTGTATATATCAAACTTTATTTTTAACCTTGGTGAAGGGGGACTAGATGGGGCTGAAAGCCTGCATCCCAACATTCCCCATCTGTAGATGTAATTCCTGCACAGCTGTATATATCACCTTTATTTTCTAACCTTGGTGATGGAGGACTGGAAGTGAATGATGATAGCCTCCTTACCAACAATCACCATCTGTAGATGTAATTCCTGCACAGCTGTATATATCAGCATTATTTTATAACCTTGGTGAAAGGGGACTGTACATGTAAATCCAGCACAGCTGTATATATCACGTTTATTTTCTATCCTTGTTGAAGTGGGACTGGAAGGGGCTGAAAGCCTCCTTCCAAACCATCACCATATGTAGATGTAATTTTTGCACAGCTGTATATATCTCCTCTAATTTCTAACCTAGGAAAAGAGGACTGGAAGGGGCTCTAGAAAGCCTCCTTAAAAACAATCACCATTGTAGATGTAATTCCTACACAGCTGTATATATCCCCTTTATATCCTAAGTTTGGAGAAGAGCACTGGAAGGGTCTGACAGCCTCCTTCTGAACATTGACCAACTGTAGGTGTAATTTTTGGACAGCTGCATATATCTCCTATATTTTCTAAGTAGGTGAAGGCGGACTGGAAGGGGCTGCAGAAAGCCTCATTACGAACATTCACCATCTCTGGATGTAATATCTACACAGCTGTATATATACATTTTATCTTCTAATCTAGGTGAAGGTGTACTTGAAGGGGCTGCAGAAAGCCCCATTACCAACATTCACCATCTGTTGATGTAGTTTCTGCAGCCTTGTATATATGTCCTGTATTTTCTAACCTTGCCGTACGACGACTGGAAGTTGCTGCAGGTTGCCTCCTTTCCACCAATCACCATCTGTAAATGTAATTCTGCACAGCTGTATAAATCACCTTTATTATTTAACCTGGGTGAATGGGGACTGGAGGGGCTGAAAGCCTCCCTCCCAACATTCATCATCTGTAGACGTAATGCATGAACAGCTGTATATATCACCATTATTTTCTATCCTTTGTGAAGGGGGACTGGAAGGGGCTGAATGCCTCCTATCCAACATGACCACCTGTAGATGTATTTCCTGCACAGCTGTATATATCACCTTTTTTTTCTATCCTTGGTGAAGGGGGATTGGAAAGGGTAGAAACCATCCATCCAAACATTACCCATCTGTAGGTGTAATTAACGCACATCTGTATATATCATATTTATTTTGTAACCTTGGTGAAGGGGGACCAGGAGGGGCTGCAAGCCTCCTTCCCCACATTCACTATCTGTAGATGTAACTCCTGCACAGTTGTATATATCACCTTCATATATCATCCTTATCTTGGTGAAGGGGGACTGGAAGATGGTGGAAGCCTCCTTACCAACAGTCATCATTTGTAGAAGAAGTTTCTGAATGGCTGTATATATCTGCTATATTTTCTAACCTAGCCATACGTGGGTGCAGGAAGCCTCCTTTCCGACAATCACCATCTGCAGTTGTATTTCCTGCACAGCTGTAGATATCACAACCTTGGCGAAGGGGGACTTCAAGGGGCTGATAGCTGCCTTCCCAATATTCACTATCTGTAGATGTAATTCTTGCACAGCTGTGTATCTCACCTTTATCATCTAACCTTGGTGAAGGGCAACTGGAATGGGCTGAAAGCCACCTTCAAACATTCACCATCTGCAGATATAGTACCTGCACAGCTGTATGTATGTGAAAGTGGACTGGAAGCCTCTTTCCCAACATTCACCATCTGTAGATGAAATTCCTGCACGGCTGTATGTATCACCTTTATAATATAACCTTTGTGAAGGGGTACTGGAAGGGACTGAAAGACTCTATTCCAACATTCACCTTCTCTAGATGTTATTCCTGCACCGCTGTATGCATCACATCTGTTTTCTAACCATGGTGAATAGGGATTGGAGGGGCTGAAAGCCTCCTTCCCAACATTCATCATCTGTAGATGTAATGCATGCATAGCTGTATATATCACCTTTATTTTCTATCCTTTGTGAAGGGGGACTGGAAGGGGCTGAAAGCCCCTTTGCCAACATCACCATCTGTACATGTATTTCCTGCACAGCTGTATATATCACCTTTATATTCTAACCTTGATGAAGAGGGACTGGAAGGGGCTGATTGTCTCCTTCCCAACGCTCACTATCTGTACATGTAATACCCGCACTGCTGTATATACCACCCTTAGTTTCTAACCTGTGTGAAGGGGGACTGGAAAGGGCTGAAAGCCTCCTAACCAACATTCACCATTTGTAGATGTAATTCCTGCGCATCTGCATATATGACCTTTCATTTCAAACCTTGGTGAAGGAAGACTGGAAGGGGCTGAAAGTCTCCTTCCCAACATTTACCATCTGTATCTGTAACTAATGCACATCTGCATATATCACCTTTATTTTCTAACCATGGTGAAGCGGGACTGGAAGGGGCTGAAAGCCTTGTTCCCAACATGACCATCTGTAGATACAATTCCTGCACAGCTGTATATATCTCCTTTATTTTCTAAACTACGTGACGGGGGACTGGAAGGGGCTGCAGAAAGCCTCCTTCCCAACAGTCACCATCTGTAGATGTAATTCTTGCGCAGCTGTAAATATCACCTTTAATTTCTAACCTTGGTGAAGGGGACTGGAAGGGGCAGAAAGCATCCTTCCCAACATGACCATCTGTAAATGTATTTCTTGCACAGCTGTATATATCACCCTTATATTCTAACCTTGGTGAAGGGGGACTGGAAGGGGCTGAAAGACTCCTTCCTAACATTCACCATCTGTAGATGTAATTCCTGCACAGCTGTATATATCAAATTTATTTTCTAACCTTGGTGAATGGGGACTGGTGGGGTTCAAAGCCCCCTTCATCACATTCACTATCTGTAGATGTAATTCCTGCACAGTTGTATATATCACCCTGATTTTTTAACCTTGTTGAAGGGTGACTGGAAGGCGCTGAAAGCCTCCTTACCAACAATCACCATCTGTAGATGTGTTTCCTGCACAGCTGTATATATCACCTTCATTCTCTATACTTGGTGAAGGGGGACTGGAAGGGGCTGAATGCCTCCTCCCCAACATTCACCATCTGCAATTGTAATTTTTGCACAGCTGTATGTATCTCCTTTATTTTCTAACCTAGGTGAAGGAGGAATGGAAGGGGCTGTTGAAACCCTCCTTACTAACAATCAACATCTGTAGACGTAGTTTCTGCACCAATGTATATATCACCTTTATTTTCTAACCTTGGTGAATGGGGACTGGAAGGGGTTGGAAGCCTCCTTCCCAACATTCACCATATGTACATGTAATTCCTGCACAGCTGTATGTATCACCTTTACTTTCTATCCTTTGTGAAGGGGGACTGGAAGTTGCTGAAAACCTCTTTCCCAACATGACCATCAGTAGATGTATTTCCTGCACAGCTTTCTATATCACCTTTATAATCTAACCTTGGTGAAAGGGGACTGGAAGGGGCTGAAAGTCTCCTTCCCAACACTCATTTTCTGTGCATGTAGTACCCGCACATCTGTATATACCACCTTCATTTTCTATCTTGTGTGAAGGGGGACTGGAAAAGGCTGAAAGCCTCCTAACCAACATTCACCATTTGTAGATGTATTTCCTGCGCAGCTGTATATATCACCGTTAACTTCTAACCTTTAGTGAAGGGTGACTGGAAGGGGCAGAAAGCGTCCTTCCAAACATTCACCATCTGTAGCTGTAATTAATGCACATCTGTACATATCACATTTATTTGTAACCTTGGTGAAGGGGGACCGGGAGGGATTGAATGCCTCCTTCCCAACATTCTATATCTGTAGATGTACTTCCTGCACAGTTGTATATATCACCTTGATTTTCATATCTTGGTGAAGGGGGACTGGAAGGCGGTGGAAGCCTCCTTATCAACAATCTCCATTTGTAGATGTAGTTTCTGCACAGCTGTATATATGTGCTATATTTTCTAACCTAGCCATTCGACGACTGGAAGTGGCTGCAGGTAGCCTCCTTACTGACAATCACCATCTGCAGATGTTTTTCCTGCACAGCTGTATATATCACTTTTATATTCTAACCTTGGTGAAGGGTGACTTCAAGGGGCTGATAGCTGCCTTCCCAATATTCACTATCTGTAGATGTAATTCTTGCACAGCTGTATATCTCACCTTTATCATCTAACCTTGGTGAAGGGCAACTGGAAGGGGCTGAAAGCCTCCATCCAAACATTCACCATCTGCAGATATAATTCCTGCACAGCTGTATGTATAACGTTTATTTTCTACCCATGGTGAAAGGGGACTGGAAGCCTCTTTCCCGACATTCACAATCTGTATATGTAATGCATGCATAGTTGCATATATCACATTTATTTCCTATCCTTTGTGAAGGGAGACTGGAAGGCGCTGAAAGCCCCCTTCCCAACATGACCATCTATAGATGTATTTCCTGCACAGCTGTATATATTACCTTTATATTCTAACCTTGGTGAAGGGGGACTGGAAGGGGCTGTAAGCCTTTTTCGCAACATCACCATTTGTAGATATAATTTGGCCCAGTTGTATATATCTCCTTTATTTTCTAACCTAGGAAACGGTGGACTGAAACGGGCAGCATAAAGGCTCTTTCCCAACATTCACCATCTGCACTTTTTGGACAGCTGTATATAACTCCCTTTTTTTCTAACCTAGGTGAAGAAGGACTGGAAGGGTCTGGAGAAAGCCTCCTTACCACCAATCATCATCTGTAGATGTAATTCCTGCTCTTCTGTATAAATCAGCTTATTGTCAAACCATGGTGAAGGGGGACTGGAAGGGGCTGAAAGCCTGCTTCCCAACATTAACAATCTGTAGATATAATTCCTGCATGGCTGTATGTATCACCTTTGTTTTGTAAACTTGGTGAAGGGGGAGTGAAAGGGGCTGAATGACTTGTTCCCAACATTCACCATCTGTAGTTGTAATTCCTGCACAGCTGTATATATATTACCTTTTCTTTTCTAACCTTGGTCAAGGGGGACTGGAAATGTCTAAAAGCCTCCTTCCTAACGTTAACAATCTATAGATGTAGTTTCTGCATAGCTGTATATATCACCTTTATTTTCGAACCTTGGTGAAGGGGGAGTGGAAGGGGCTGAAAGCCTGCTTCCCAACATTCACCATCTGTAGATGTAATTCCTGCACAGCTGTATACATCACCTTTATAGTCTGACCTTGGTGAAGGGCCACTGGAAGGGGCTGAATGCCTCCTTCCCAACATTAACCATCTGTAGATGTAAATCCTGCACAGCTGCATATATCACCTTTATTTTCTGACCTTGGAAAATGCTGACTGGAGGGGCTGAAAGCCTCTTTCCGAACATTCACCATCTGTAGATGAAATTCATGCACAGCTATATACATCACCTTTATATATTGTAACCTAGGTGAAGGGCCACTGGAAGGGGCTAAAGCCTCCTACCCTACTATCACGATCTGTAGAGGTAAAGCCTGCACACCTGTATATATCACGTACGTTTCTGAACTTGGTGAAGGGGGATTGGAAGGTGCTGAAAGCCTCATGCCCAATGTTCACCATCTGTAGATGTAATTTTTCAACAGCTGTATTTTCTAACCTAGAGGAAGGGGACAGGAAGTGGCTGCAGAAAGCCTCATTACCAACAATTACCATCAGTAGATGTTATTCCTGCCTGGCTGTATATATCACCTTTATTCTCTAACCTTGGTGAAGGGGAACTGGAAGGTGCTGAAAGCCTCCTTCCCAACATTCACCATTTGTACATTTAATTCCTGCACAGCTGTATGCATCACCTTTATTTTCTGACCTTGGTGAATGGGGACTGGAAGGGGCTGAAGGCCTCCTTTCCAACAATTAACAACTATAGATGTAATTCCTGCACAGTTGTATATATCACCTTTAATTTCTAACGTAGGTGAAGAAGGACTGGAAGTGTCTGATGAAAGCCCCCTACCAACAATCACCATCTGCAGATGTAGTTTCTGTACAGCTGTATATATCTCCAATATAGTCTAACCTAGAGGTACGATGACTGGATGTGGCTGCAGGAAGCCTCCTTACCAACTGTCACCATATGTAGATGTAATTCAAGCACAGCCGTAAATATCACCTTTATTTTCTATTCTTGGTGAAGGGGGACTGGAAGAGGCTGAAAGCCTGCTTCCCTACATTCACCATCTGTAGATGTAATTCCTGGACAGCTGTATATATCGGGTTTTTTTTTCCTTACCTAGGTGAAGGGGGACTGGGAGGGGCTAAATGCCTCCTTCACAACATACACTATCTGTAGATGTAATTCCTGCACAGCGGTATATATCACCTTTATATTCTAACTTATGTGAATGGGGACTGGATGGGGTTGAAAGCCTCTTTCCCAACATTCACGATCTGGAGATGTAATTCCTGCACGGCTGTTTATATTACCTTTATTTTGTAACCCTTGTGATGGAGGACTGGAAAGGGCGGATGAAAGCCCCCTTAGCAACAATCACCATCTGTAGATGTAGTTTCTGCACAGCTGTATATATTAAAATTATATTCTAACTTTGGTGAAGGGTACTGGAAGGGTCTGAAAGTGTCCTTCCCAACATTCAGCTTCTGTAGATGAAATTCCTGCACAGCTGTAAATATCACCTTTATATTCTAACCTAGGTGAAGGGGGTCTGGAAGGGGCAGAAGGCCTCCTTCCCAACATTCACCATCTGTTGCTTTAATTCCTGCATGGCTGTATTTATTACATTGATTTTCTAACAATGGAGAAAGGGGCCTGGAAGGGGCTGAAAGCCTCCTTCCCAACATTCACCAATTGTAGAAGTAATTCATGCGCAGCTGTATATAACATCTTTCTTTTCAAACCTTGGTGAAGGGGTACTGGAAGTGTCTGAAAACGTATTTCCCAACATTCACCATCTGTAGATGTATTCCCGCACAGCTGTAAATATTACCTTTATATTGTAACCTTGGTGAAAGCCTCCTTCCCAACATTCACCATCTGTAGATGTAATTCCTTCCTGGCTGTATATATTACCTTTATTCTCTAACCTTGGCATGGGGGAATGGAAGGGGCTGAATGCCTGTTTCCAAACATTCACCATCTGTAGATGTTATTCCTGCACAGCTGTATTTATCACCTTTATATTCTAACCTTGCTGAAGGGGGGCTGGATGGGGCTGAAAGCATGCTTCACAATATTAACCATCTGTTGATTTAATTTTAGAACAGCTGCATATATCTCCTTTATTTTCTAACATCGGTGAAGGGAAACTGGAAGGGGCTGAAACCTTCCCTCCCAACATTAACCCTCTGTAGATGTATTTTTTTCACAGCTGTATATATCACCTTTAATTTCTAACTTAGGAGAAGAGGACTGGAAGGTGTTCTAGAAAGCCTCCTTACCAACAATCACCATCTGTTGATGTAGTTTCTCCGCCCCGTATATATGTCCCGTATTTTCTAACCTAGACGTACGACGACTGGAAGTGGCTGCAGGAAGCCTCCTTATCACCAGTCACCATCTGTAGAAGTAATTCCTGTACAGATGTATATATCACCTTTATTTTCTAACCTTGGTGATGTGGGTTTGTAAGGGGCTGAAAGCTGCCTTCCCAACATTCACAATTTGTAGATATAATTCCTGCACAGCTGTATATATCACCTTTATAATGTAATCTAGGTGAAGGGGGACTGGAAGGGTCTGACAGCCTCCTTCTGAACATTGACCATCTGTAGATGTAATTTTCGGACAGCTGCATATATCTCCTATATTTTCTAACCTAGGTGAAGGCGGACTGGAAGGCATGCAGATAGCCTCTTTACCAACAATGACCATCGGTTAATGTCGCTTCTGCACAACTGTATATATCTTCAATATAGTCTAACCTAACCGTATAATGTCTGGATGTGGCTGCAGGAAGCCTCCTTACCAACTATCACCATCTGTAGATGTAATTCCTGCCTGGCTGAATAAATTACCTTTATTCTCTAAACTTGGTGAAGGGAAACTGGAAGGGGCTGAAAGCCTCCTTCCAAACATTCACCATCTGCAGATATAATTCCTGCACAGCTGTATGTATAATGTTTAATTTCTACCCATGGTGAAAGGGGACTCGAAAGGGCTGAAAGCCTCTTTCCCGACATTCACCATCTGTAGATGTAATTCCTGCACTGTTGTATATATCACCTTGATTTTCTTATCTTGGTGAAAGGGGACTGGAATGCGCTGAAAGCCTCCTTAGCAACAATCAACATCTGTAGATGTAGTTTCTGAACAGCTGTATATATCTGCTATATTTTCTAACCTAGCCATACGACGACTCGAAGTGGCTGCAGGAAGCCTCCTAACCAACAATCACCATCAGCAGATGTATTTCCTGCACAGCTGTATATATCACCTTTATAATCTAAACTCGGTGAAGGGGGACTGGAAGGCTCTGCAGAAAGCCTCCTTACCAACAATCACCATCTGCAGATGTAGTTTCTGCACCCCTGTATATTTGTCCTGTATTTTCTAATCTAGCCGTACGACGACTGGAAGTGGCTGCAGGTAGCCTCCTTTCCACCAATCTCCATCTGTAGATGTATTTCTGGCACAGCTGTATAAATCACATTTATTTTCTAACCTTGGTGAATGGGGACTGGAGGAGCTGAAAGCCTCCTTCCCAACATTCATCATCTGTAGATGTAATTCATGCACAGCTGTATATATCATCTTTATTTTCTAACCTGGGTGACGGGGGACTGGAAGGGGCTTAAAGTCTCCTTCTTAACTCTCACAATCTGTAGATGTAATTCCTGCGAGTTGTATATATCACGTTGATTTTCTAACCTTGTTGAAGGGGGACTGGAAGGCGGTGAAAGCCTCCTTACCAACAATCACCATCTGCAGATGTAATTCCTGTTCATCTGTATATATCACCTATATATTCTAACCTTGCTGAAGGGGGACTGGAAGGGGCTGAAAGCCTGCTTCCCAACATTAACCATCTGTAGATGTAATTCCTGCACGGCAGAATGTACCACCTTTGTTTTCTTACCTTGGTGAAGCGGGAGTGGAAGGGGCTGAATGTCTCGCTCCCAACATTCACCATCAGTATATGTAATTCCTGCACAGCTGTATATATTACCTTTATTTTCTAACCTTGGTGAAGGGGGACTGGAGGTGTCTGGAAGCCTCCTTCCCAACGTTAACCATCTATAGATGTAGTTTCTGCACAGCTGTACATATCTGGTATATTTTCTAACCTAGCCATTCGACGAATGGAAGTGGCTGCAGGAAGCCTCCTTACCAACAATCACCGTCTGTAGATGTCATCCCTTCACAACTGTATATATATCTTTTAAATTCTATCCGTGGCGATGGGGGTCTGGAAAGGGCTGAAAGCCTACTTCCCAACATTCACTATCTGTAGATGTAATTTTGCACATCTGTATATGTCTCCTGTATTTTCTAACCTAGGAGAAGGAGGACTGGAAGGGGATGATGAAAGTCTCCATACCAACAATCACCATCTGTAGATGTAATTCCTGCACAGCTGTATATATCAACTTTATATTCTAACCTTGGTGAAGGGGGACTGGAAGGGGCCGACAGCCTCGTACCCAACGTTCGCCATCAGTAGATGTAGTTTCTGCACAGCTGTAAATATCTGCTATATTTTCTAACCTAGCCATAAGACAACTGGAAGTGGATGCAGGAAGCCACCTTACCAAGAATCACCATCTATAGATGTCACTCCTTCACAGCTGTATATATATCTTTTAATTTCTATCCGTAGTGAATGGGGACTGGAAGGGGCTGAAAACTGCCTTCCTAACATTCACCATCTGTAGATGTACTTCCTGCACAGCTGTATATATCAGGTTTTTTTTCTGACCTTGGTGAAGGGGGACTGGAAGGTGCTGAAAGCCTCCTTCCCAACTATCACCATCTGTAGATCTAATTCCTGCACACCTGTATATATCACGTAAGTTTCTGATCTTGATGAAGTTGGACTGGAACGTGCTGAAAGCCTCCTTCCCAACAATCACCATCTGTAAATGTAATTTTTGAACAGCTGTATATATCACATATATTGTCTAACCTTTTTGAATGGGGACTGGAGGGGCTGAAAGCGTCCTTCTCAACATTCATCAACTGTAGATGTAATATATGCACAGCTGTATATTTCACCTTTATTTTCTATCTTTTGTGAAGGGGGACTGGAAGGGGCTGAAAGCCTCCTTCCAAACATGACCATCTGTAGATGTATTTCCTGCACAGCTGTATATATCACCTTTATATTCTAACCTTGGTGGAAGGGGACTGGAAGGGGCTGAAAGTCTCCTTCCCAATGCTCACTATCTGTACATGTAATAACCGCACAGCTGTATATACCACCTTTATTTTTTAACCTGTGTGAAGGGGGACTGGAAAGGGCTGAAAGCCTCCTACCCAACATTCACCATTTGTAGATGTAATCCCTGCGCAGCTGTATAGATCACCATTATTTTCTAATCTTGGTGATGGGGGACTGGAAGAGTCTTAAAGACTACATCCCAACACCACCATCTGTAGATGTAATTCCTGCACAACTGTATATATCACCTTTATTTTCTAACCTTGGTGAAAGGGGACTAGAAGGGGCAGAAAGCCTGCTTCCCAACATCACTATTTGTAGATGTAATTTTCCCAGTTGTATATATCTCCTTTATTTTCTAACCTAGGAGAAGGTGGACTGAAACGGGCAGCATAAAGGCTCCTTCCCAAGATTCACCATCTGCACTTTTTGCATAGCTGTATAAATCTCCTTTTTTTTCTAACCTAGGCGAAGAAGTACTGGAAGGGTCTGGAGAAAGCCTCCTTACCACCAATCATCATCTGTAGATGTAAATCCTGCTCATCTGTATATATCAGCTTATTGTCAAACCATGGTGAAGGGGGACTGGAAGGGGCTGAAACCCTGCTTCCCAATATTAACCATCTGAAGATGTAATTCCTGCATGGCTGTATGTATCACCTTTGTTTTCTAACCTTAGTGAAAGGGGAGTGGATGTGGCTGAATGACTCCTTCCCATCATTCACCATCTGTAGATGTAATTCTTGCACAGCTGTATATATTATCTTTTCTTTTCTAACCTTGGTTAAGGGGGACTGGAAATGTCTGAAAGTCTCCTTCCCAACGATAACCATCTATAGATGTAGTTTCTGAACAGCTGTATATATCTGCTATATTTTCTAACCTAACCATCTTTTAATTTCTATCTGTTGTGCAGGGGGTCTGGAAAGGGCTGAATGCCTACTTTCCTAATTTCTCTATCTGTAGATGTAATTTTGCACATCTGTATATATCTCCTTCATTTTCTATCCTAGGTGAAGGAGGACTGGAAGGGGCTGATGAAAGTCTCCATACCAACAATCACCCTCTGTATATGTAGTTTGCGCAGGGCTGTATGTATCACCTTTATTTTCGAACCTTGGTGAAGGGGGACTGGAAGGTCCTGAAAGCCTCCTTCACAACATTCGCCACCAGTAGTGTCATTTCTGAACAGCTGTATATATCAGCTTTATTTTATAACCTTGGTGAATGGGGTCTGGAAGGGGCTGAAAGGCTCCTTCCCAACATTCGCCAACTGCAGATGTAATTCCTGCATTGCTGTATACACTCCTGGAAATTGAAATAAGAACACCGTGAATTCATTGTCCCAGGAAGGGGAAACTTTATTGACACATTCCTGGGGTCAGATACATCACATGATCACACTGACAGAACCACAGGCACATAGACACAGGCAACAGAGCATGCACAATGTCGGCACTAGTACAGTGTATATCGAGCTTTCGCAGCAATGCAGGCTGCTATTCTCCCATGGAGACGATTGTAGAGGTGCTGGATGTAGTCCTGTGGAACGGCTTGCCATGCCATTTCCACCTGGCTCCTCAGTTGGACCAGCGTTCGTGCTGGACGGGCAGACCGCGTGAGACGACCCTTCATCCAGTCCCAAACATGCTCAGTGGGGGACAGATCCAGAGATCTTGCTGGACAGGGTAGTTGACTTACACCTTCTAGAGCACGTTGGGTGGCACGGGATACATGCGGACGTGAATTGTCCTGTTGGAACAGCAAGTTCCCTTGCCGGTCTAGGAATGGTAGAATGATGGATTCGATGACGGTTTGGA
Organism: Schistocerca americana; assembly: GCF_021461395.2. NCBI lineage: Eukaryota > Metazoa > Arthropoda > Insecta > Orthoptera > Acrididae > Schistocerca > Schistocerca americana. The sequence goes on along the minus strand of NC_060124.1, from coordinate 593,478,098 downwards.
TGTACTGTGCACTATTCAGTGTCCCCTCGACGATCACCAGTGGTGTACGGCCAGTGTAGGAGATCGCTCCCCTCACCATGATGCCGATTGTTGGCCCTGTGTGCCACAGTCATATACAGTCCTGATTGTGGCGCTCACCTGCATGGCGCCAAACACGCATACGACCATCATTGGCACCAAGGCAGAAGCGACTCTCATCGCTGAAGACGACACGTCTCCCATTCGTCCCTCAATTCACGCCTGTCGCGACACCACTGGAAGCGGGCTGCACGATGTTGGGGCATGAGCGGAAGATGGCCTAACGGTGTGCGGGACCATAGCCCAGCTTCATGGAGACGGTTGCGAATGGTCCTCGCCGTTACCCCAGGAGCAACAGTGTCCCTAATTAGCTGGGAAGTGGCGGTGCGGTCCCCTACGGCACTGCGTAGGATCCTACGGTCTTGGCGTGCATTCGTGCATCGCTGCGGTCCGGTCCCAGGTCGACGGGCACGTGCACCTTCCGGTAACCACTGGGGACAACATCGATGTACTGTGGAGACCTCACGTCCCACATGTTGAGCAATTCGGCGGTACGTCCACCCGGCCTCCCGCATGCCCACTATACGCCCTCGCTCAGAGTCCGTCAACTGCACATACGGTTCACGTCCATGCTGTCGCGGCATGCTACCAGTGTTAAAGACTGCGATGGAGCTCCGTATGCCATGCCAAACTGGCTGACACTGACGGCGGCGGTGCACAAATGCTGCGCAGCTAGCGCCATTCGACGGCCAACACCGCGGTTCCTGGTGCGTCCGCTGTGCCGTGCGTGTGATCATTGCTTGTACAGCCCTCTCGCAGTGTCCGGAGCAAGTATGGTGGGTCTGACACACCGGTGTCAATGTGTTCTTTTTTCCATTTCCAGGAATGTATATTACCATTATTTTCTAAACCTGGTGAAGGGGGATGGAAGGGGCCGAAAGCCTCCTTCCCAACGTTCACCATCAGTAGATGTAGTTTGTGCACAGCTGTATATATCTGATATATTTTCTAACCTAGCCATACGACAACTGGAAGTGGATGCAGGGAGCCTCCTTACCAACAATCACCATCTGTAGATGTAATTCCTGCAGAGCTGTATATATCACTTGTATTTTGTAACCTTGCTGAAGGGGGACTGGATGGGGCTGAAAGCCCCCTTCCCAAAATTCACCATCTGTAGATGTAATACCTGCACGGCTGTATTTATGACCTTTATTCTCTAACCTTGGTGAAAGGGTACTGGAAGGGGCTGAATGCCTCCTTTCCACCATTCACCATCTGTACATGTATTTCCTGCACAGCTGGATAAATCACCTTAATTTTCTATCCTTTGTGAAGGGAGACTGGAAGGGGCTGAAAACCACCTTCCAAACATGACCATCTGTAGATGTATTTCCTGCACAGCTGTATATATCACCATTATATTCTAACCTTGGTGAAGGGGGACCGGGAGGGGCTGAAAGTCTCCTTTCCAAAATTCACTATCTGTAGATGTACTTCCTGCACAATTGTATATACCACCTTGATTTTCTTATCTTGGTGAAGTGGGACTGGAAGGCGGTGGAAGCCTCCTTACCAACAATCTCCATTTGTAGATGTAGTTTCTGCACAGCTGTATATATCTGCTATATTTTCTAACCTAGCCATACGAGGACTGGAAGTGGCTGCAGGAAGCCTCCTTACTGACAATCACCATCTGCAGATGTATTTCCAGCACAGCTGTATATATCACCCTTATATTCTAACCTTGGTGAAGGGGGACTGGAAGGGGCTGCAGAAAGCCTCCTTACCAAATTTCACCATCTGTAGATGTAGTTTCTGTACCCCTGTAAATATGTCCTGCATTTTCTAACCTAGCCGTACGACGACTGGAAGTGGCTGCAGGAAGCCTCCTTACCAACAATCACCATCTGTAGATGTCATTCGTTGACAGCTGTATATACATCTTTTAATTTCTATCCGTGTTGAAGGGGGTTGGGAAAGGGTTGAAAGCCTACTTACCAACATTCACTATCTGTATATGTAATTTTGCAGATCTGTATATATCTCCTTCATTTTCTAACCTAGGTGAAAGAGGACTTAAAGGGGCTGATGAAAGTCTCCTAACCACCAAACACCATCTGTAAATGTAGTTTACGCAGAGCTCTATATATCACCTTTATTTTCAAACCTTGGTAAAGGGGGACTGGGAGGTCCTGAAAGCCTCCTACACAACATTCGCCAACAGTAGTGTCATTTCTCCACAGCTGTATATATCACACTTATATTCTAACCTTGGTAAAGGGGGACTGGAAGGGGCTTAAAGCCTCCTTCCCAACATTCACCATCTGTAGTGGTAATTCCTGTACAGTTGTATACATCAACTTTATTTTATATCCTTTGTAAAGGGGCACTGGAAGGAGCTGAAAGTCTCCTCTCCAACATTCACCATCCGTAGATGTAATTGTTGCACAGCTGTATATATCTTCTTTATTTTCTAACCTACGTGACAGAAGACTGGATGGGGCTGATGAAACCCTCCTTACTAACAAACAACATCTGTACACATAGTTTCTGCACAGCAGTATATATCACCTTCATTTTCTAACCTTGGTGAAGGGGGACTGAAAGGGGCTGACAGACTCCTTCCCAACTATCACCATCTGTTGATGTAATTCCTGCACAGCTGTATATATAACCTTTATATCCTAAGGTTGGCGAAGGGGGACTGGATGGATCTCTCAGCCTCCTTCCCAACTATCACCATCTGTAGAGATAATTCCTGCACCCCTGTATACATGTCCAGTATCTTTTAACCTAGCCGTACTATGACCGGAAGTGGCTGCAGGTGGCCTCCTTTCCACCAATCAACATCTGTAGCTGTAAATCCTGCACAGCTGTATAAATCACCATTATTTTCTAACCATGGTGAATGGGGACTGGAAAGGGCTGAAAGTCTCCTTTCCAATGCTCACTATCTGTAAATGTAATACCCGCACAGATGTATATACCAACTATATTTTCTATCCTGTGTGAAGGGGGACTGGAAAGGGCTGAAAACCTCCTAACCAACATCCACCATTTGTAGATGTAATTCCTGAGCAGCTGTACACATCACCTTTCATTTCTAACCATGGTGAAGGGAGACTGGAAGGGGCTGAATGCCTCCTTCCCAACATTCACCATCTGTAGATGTAGTTTCTGCACAGCTGTATATATCTCCAATATAGTCTAACCTAGACGTACGATGACTGGATGTGTCTGCTTCGCAACATTCTCCATCTGTAGATATAATTACTGCACGGCTGTATATTTTACCTTTATTTTCTAACCTTGGTGCAGGGGGACTGGAAGGGTTTAAAGCCGCCTTCGCAAGATTCACCATCTGTAGATTTAATTTTTGAACAGATGTACATAACTCCTTTAATTTCTAACAGGTGAAGGACGACTGTAAGGGGCTGATGAAAGCCTCATTACCGACAATCACAAACTGTACATGTAGTTGCTGCACAGATGTATATATCTCGTATCTCATCAACCTAGCAGAATGATGACAGGAAGTGGCTGCAGGAACCCCCTTACACAGCTGCACATATCAGCTTTATTTTCTAACCTTGGTGAGGGGGGACTGGAAAGGGCTGCAAGCCTCCTTCCCAACATTCACCATCTGTAGATGTAATTCCTGCACAGCTGTATATATAACTTTATTTTCTAAACTTGGTGAAGGGGGACTGGAAGGGGCTGAAAAAATCCTTTCCAACATTAAACATCGGTAGATATAATCACAGCACTGCTGTAGGTATCGCTTTTATATTCAAACCTTGCTGAAGGGGGACTGGATGGGGCTGAAAGCTTCCATCGCAACATTCACCGTCTATAGATGTAATTCCTGCACAGCTGTACGTATCACCTATATTTTCTGACCTCGGTGAAGGAGGACTAGAAGGGGCTGGAAGCCTCCCTCCAAACATTCACCATCTGAAGATGTAATTAATGCTCAGCTTTATATATCACCTTTATTTCCTAAATTTTCTGAAGGTGGACTGAGAGATGCTGAATGCCTCTACTCCAACTTTCACCATTTGTACATGTAACTCCTGCACAGCTGTATATATCACCTTTATTTTCTTATTTTGATGAAGGGTGACTGGAAGGAGCTGAAAGCCTCCTGCCCAACATTCACTATCTGTAGATGTAATTCCTGCACAGCTGTGTAAATCACCTTTATTTTATAACCATGGTGAAGGGGGACTGGAACGGGCTGAAAGCCTCCTTCCTAACATTCTCCATGTGTAGATGCAATTCCTGCACAGCTGTAAATATCACCTTTATATTCTAACCGAGGGGAGGGGGACTGGAAGGAGCTGAAAGCCTCCTTCCTGATATTAACCACCTTTAGATGTAATTTCTGCACAGCTGTATATATCGCCTTTAGATAATATCCTTGGTGAAGGGGGACTGGAAGGGGCTGAAAGCCTCCTTCCCAACATTACCGTCTGTAGATGTAGCTCCTGCACAGCTGTATATATCACCTTTATACTCTAACCTTGGTGAAGAGGGACTGGAAGGGGCTGAAAGACTCCTTCCCAACATTCGCCATCTGTAGATGTAATTCCCGCACAGCTGTGTATATCACATTTATTTTCCAACCGTCGTGAATGGGGACTGGAGGGGCTGAAAACCTCCTTTCCAACATTCATCATCTGTAGATGTAATTCATGCACAGCTGTATATATCACCTTTATTTTCTAACCTTGGTGAAGGGGGACTGGAAGCAGCTGAATGTCTCCTTCCCAACGCTCACTATCTTTACATATAATACCCGCACAGCTGTATATACCAACTCTATTTTCTATCCTGTGTGAAGGGGGACTGGAAAGGGCTGAAAGCCTCCTATCCAACATTCACCATTTGTAGATGTAATTCCTGAGCCACTGTATATATAACGTTTCATTTCTAACCTTGGTGAAGGGGGACTGGAAGCGGCTGAAAGCCTCCTTCCCAACATTTACCCCCTGTAGCTGTAATTAATGCACATCTGTATATATCACCTTTATTTTCTAACCTTGGTGAAGGGGGACTGGAAGGGGCTGAAAGAATCCTTCCAAACATTCGCCATCTGTAGATGTAATTCCTGCACAGCTGTATATATCACCATTGTTTTCTAACCTTGGTGAAGGGGGATTGGAAATGGCTGAAAGCCTCCTTCCAAACATTAAACATCTGCAGATGTCATTCTTACACAGCTGTATATATATCATTTTTTTTTATAAATAGTGAACGGGGACTGGAAGTGGCTGAAAGCCTTCTTCCCAACATTCACCATCTGTAGATGTAATTCCGGCACAGCTGTATATATCAACGTTACTTTCTAACCTTGGTGAAGGGTGACTGGAAGTGGCTGAATGCAACCTTCTCAACGTTCACCATGTGTAGTTGTAGTTTCTGCACAGCTATATATACCTCAAATACAGTCTAACCTAGCCGTATGATGACTGGATGTAGCTGCAGGAAGCCTCCTTTCCAACAATCACCATCTGTAGATGTAATTCCTGCACAGCAGTATATATCACCTTTTTTTTGTATCCTTGATGAAGGGGGACTGGAAGGGGCTGAAAGCCTCCATCCTGATATTAAACATCTGTAGATGTTATTCCTGCACAGCTGTATGTATCACCTTTAATATCTAACCTAGGTGAAGGAGGACTGGAAGGGGCTGAAAGCATCTATCCCAACATTCACGGTCTGTAGATGTAATTCCTGCACAGCTGTATGTATCACCTTTACTTTCTAACCTTGGTGAAGGGGAACTGGAAGAGGCTGAAAGCCTCCTTCCCAACATTAACCATCTATAGATGTAATTCCTGCATAGCTGCTTAAAACATCTTTATTTTCTGACCTTTCTCAAGGGGGAATGGAAGGGCCCAAAAGTCTCCTTCCCAACATTGACCATCTGTAGATGTAGTTCCTGGACAGCTGTATTTATCATGTTTTTTTTTCTAACTTAGGTGAAGGGGGACTGGAAGGGGCTGAAGGCCTCCTTCTCAACTTTCACTAACTGTAGATGTAATTCCTGCACACTTGTATATATCACATTTATATTCTAACCTTGGTGAAGGGGACAGGAAGGGGCTGAAAGGCTCCTTCCTAACATTCACTATCTGTAGATGTAATTCCTGCACCGCTGTATATATTACCTTTATTTTCTAAACTTGGTGAAGGGGTACTGATGGGTTTTAAAGCCTCCTTCCCAACATTCACCATCTGAAGCTTTAATTTTTGCACAGCTGTATGTATTTTCTGTCTTTGGTGAAGGGGGAATGTAAGGGCCTGAAAGTTTCCTTCACAACATTAACCATCTGTTGATGTAATTTTTGCACAGCTGTATATATCTCCTTAAATTTCTAACCTAGGTGAAGGAGGACTGGAAGGGGCTGATGAAAGCCTCGTTACCAACAATCACCATCTGTAGATGTAGTTGCTGCACATCTGTATATATCTCGTATATGGTCAGCCCTAGATGTACGATGACTGGAAGTGGCTTCAGGAAGCCCCCTTACCAGCAATCACCATTTGTAGATGTAATTCCTGCTAAGCTGTATGTATTTTCTATCCTTGGTGAAGGGGGAATGTAAGGGCCTGAAAGCCTCCTTCACAACATTAACCATCTGTAGATGTAATTTTTGCACAGCTGTATATGTATCCTGATTTTCTAAGCTAGGTGATAAGGACTGGAAGGGGCTGCAGAAAAACACCTTACCGACAATCACCATCTGTAGATGTAATTTCTGCACCCCTGTATATACGTACTGTATTTTCTAACCTAGCCGTACGATGACTGGAGGTGAAAGCAGGAAGCCTCCTTACCACCAATCACCATCTGTATACGTAATTCCTGCACAGCTGTATATATCTCATTTATATTCTAACGTTGGTGAAGGGGGACTGATGGTGCTGAAAGCCTCCTTCCCAACATTCATCATATGTAGATGTAATTCATGCAAAGCTGTATATATCAAACTTTATTTTTAACCTCGGTGAAGGGTGACTAAATGGGGCTGAAAGCCTGTATCCCAACATTTCCCATCTGTAAATGTACTTCCTGCACAGCTGTAAATATCACCTTTATTTTCTAACCTTGGTGAAGGAGGACTGGAAGTGACTGATGATAGCCTCCTTACCAACAATCACCATATTTAGATGTAATTCCTGCACAGCTGTATATATCATCATTATTTTATAACCTTGGGGAAGGGGGACTGTACATGTAAATCCAGCACAGCTGTATATATCACGTTTAACTTCTATCCTTGTTGAAGTGGGACTGGAAGGTGCTGAAAGCCTCCTTCCCAACATTCACCATCTGTAGATGTAATTCCTGCACAGCTGTATATACCCCTTTATATTCTAACCTTGGTGAGGGGGGACTGTAAAGGGCTGAAAGAGTCCTTCAAAACATTCACGATCTGTAGGTGTAATTCCTGCACAGCTGTATATATCCCCTTTACATTCTAACATTGGTTAAAGGGGACTGGAAAGGGCTGAAAGCCTCCTTCCCAACGTTCACCATCTGTAGATGTAATTTTTGCACAGCTGTATATATCACCTTTATTTTCTAACCTTGTTGAAGGGGGATCGGAAGGGGCAGAAACCATCCTTCCAAACATTCACCATCTGTAGGTGTAATTAACGCACATCTGTATATATCATTTTTATTTTCTAACTTTGGTGAAGGGGGACCGGGAGGGGCTGCAAGCCTCCTTCCCCACATTCACTATTTGTAGATGTTATTCCTGCACAGTTGTATATGAAACCTTGATTTCCTTATCTTGGTGAAGGGGGACTGGAAGACGGTGGAAGCCTCCTTACCAACAATCAGCATTTGTAGAAGTAGTTTCTGAATGGCTGTATATATCTGCTATATACAACGACTGGAAGTGGTTGCAGGAAGATTGCATTCCGACAATCACCATCTGAAGTTGTATTTCCTGCACAGCTGTATATATCACTTTTATATGCTAACCTTGGTGAAGTGGGACTTCAAGGGGCTGATAGCTGCATTCCCAATATTCACTATCTGTTGATGTAATTCTTGCACAGCTGTGTATCTCACCTTTATCATCTAACCTTAGTGAAGTGCAACTGGAAGGAGCTGAAAGCCTCCTTCAAACATTCACCATCTGCAGATATAATTCCTGCACAGCTGTATGTATAACGGTTATTTTCTACCCATGGTGAAAGTGGACTGGAAGCCTCTTTCCCAACATTCACCATCTGTAGATGTAATTCCTGCCCGGCTGTATATATCACCTTTATAATATAACCTTGGTGAAGGGGGACTGGAAGGGGCTGAAAGTCTCCTTCCCAACGCTCACTATCTGTACATGTAATACCCGCACAGCTGTATATACCACCTTTAGTTTCTAACCTGAGTGAAGGGGGACTGGAAAGGACTGAAAACCTCCTAAACAACATTCACCATTTGTAGATGTAATTTCTGCGCAGCTGCATATATCACCCTTCATTTCTAACCTTGGTGAAGGAAGACTGGAAGGTGCTGAAAGTCTGCTTCCCAACATTTACCATCTGTAGCTGTAATTAATGCACATCTGTATATATCACCTTTATTTTCTAACCATGGTGAAGGGGAACTGGAAGCAGCTGAAAGCCTTGTTCCCGACATGACCATCTGTAGAGATAATTCCTGCACAGCTGTATATATCTCCTTTATTTTCTATACTACGTGAAGGGGGACTGGAAGGGGCTGCAGAAAGCCTCCTTCCCAACAATCACCATCTGTAGATGTAATTCTTGCGCAGCTGTATATATCACCTTTAATTTCTAACCTTGGTGAAGGGGACTGGAAGGGGCAGAAAGCATCCTTCCCAACATGACCATCTGTAAATGTATTTCCTGCACAGCTGTATATATCACTTTTATTTTCTAACCTTGGTGAATGGGGACTTGAAGGGTGCTGATAACTTCCTTCCCAACATTCACTAACTGTAGATGTAATTCTTGCACAGCTGTATATCTCACCTTCATCTTTTAACCTTGGTGAAGGGGGACCTGGAGGATCTGAATGCCTAATTTACAACGTTCACCATCAGTAGATGTAGTTTCTGCACAGCTTTATATATCTGCTATATTTTCTGACCTAGCCATACGACGACTGGAAGCGGCTGCAGGAAGCCTCCTTACCAACAATCACCATCTGTAGGTGCAATTCCTGCTCAGCTGTATTTATCACCTTCATTTTCTATACTTGTTGAAGGGGGACTGGAAGGGGCTGAACGCATGTTTCCCAACATCACCATCTGTAGATGTAGTTTTTGCACAGCTGTATATATCTCTTTTATTTTGTAACCAATGTCAAGGTAGACTGAAATGGGCTGCAGACGGCATCCTTCCCAAAATTCACCACCTGTAGAAGTAATTCCTGCACAGCTCTATATATCGCTGTAATTTTCAAATCCTGGTGAAGGGGGACAATAAGTGGGTCAATGCCTCCTCCACAACATTCACCATATGTAGATGTAATTCCTGCACAGCTGTAGATTTCATCTTTAATTTCTAACCTTGGTGAAGGGGGACTGGAACTGGCTGAAAGCCTGCTTCCCAGCATCACCATTTGTAGATTCAATTTTGCCCTGATATATATATCTCCTTTATTTTCAAACCTAGGAGAAGGTGGACTGAAACGGGCAGCATAGAGGCTCCTTCCCAACATTCACCATCTGCACTATTTGCACAGCTGTATATATATATATATATATCTCCTTTTTTTTTTAACCTAGCTGAAGAAGAACTGGAAGGGTCTGGAGAAAGCCTCCTTACCACCAATCATCATCTGTAGATGTAATTCCTGCTCATCTGTTTATATCAGCTTATTGTCTAACCATGGTGAAGGGGGACTGGAAGGGGCTGAAAGCCTGCTTCCCAACATCACCATTTGTAGATGTAATATTTGCCGAGTTGTATATATCTCCTTCATTTTCTAACCTAGGAGAAGGTGGACTGAAACAGGCTACATAAAGGCTCCTTCCCGACATTAACCATCTGCACTTTTTGCACATCTGTATGTATCTCCTTTATTTTCTAACCTATTTGAAGGAGGACTGGAAGGGGCTGATGAAAGTCTCCATACCAACAATCTCCATCTGTAGATGTAGTTTACGCACAGCTGTATATATCACCTTTATTTTCGAACCTTGGTGAACGGGGACTGGAAGGTCATGAAAGCCTCCATGACAACATTCGCCACCTGTAGGTGTCATTCCTGAGCAGCTGTATATATCACCTTTAATTTCTAACCACGGTGAACAGGGACTGGAAGGGGCTGAAAGGCTCTTTCCCAGCACTCACCAACTGCAGATATAATTCCTGCATGGCTGTATATATCTGCTACATTTTCTAACATAGCCATACGACATCTGGAAGTGGATGCAGGAAGCCACCTTAACAACAATCACCATCTGTAGATGTAATTCCTGCAGAGCTGTATATATATCTTTTATTTTGTAACCTTGGTGAAGGGGGAATGAAATGGGCCGAAAGCCTCTTTCCCAACATTCTCCACCTGTAGATGTAATTCCTGCACAGCTCTATATATCACCTTTATTTTCTAAATTTGGTTAACGGGGACTGGAAGGGGCTGAAAGCCTCCTTCCTGACATTAACCATCTGTAGATGTAATTCCTGCACAGCTGAATATCTCACATTTATTTTCCATTCTTTGTGAAGTGGGACTGGAAGGCGCTGAAAGCCCTCTTCCCAACATGACCATCTGTAGATGTGTTTCCTGCACAACTGTATATATCACCTTTATATTCTAACCTTGGTGAAGGGGGACTGGAAGGGCCTGCAGAAAGCCTCCTTACCAACAATCACCATCTGTAGATGTAGATTCTGTACCCCTGTAAATATGTCCTGTATTTTCTAACCTAGCCGTACGACGGCTGGAAGTGGAAGCAGGTAGTCTCCTTTCCACCAATCACCATCTGTAGATGTAATTGTGGTACAGCTGTATAAATCACCTTTATTTTCTAACCTTGATGAAGGGGGACTTCAAGGGGCTGAAAGCCGCCTTCCCAACATTCACCATGTGTAGATGTAATTCCTGCACGGCTGTATATATCACCTTTATATTATAACTTTGGTGAAGGGGCACTGGAAGGGGCTGAAAGTCTCCTTCCCAAGGCTCTCTATCTGTACATGTAATTCCTGCACAGCTCTATGTATCACCTTTATTTTCAATCCTTGGTGAAGGGGGACTGGAAGGGCCTGAAAGCCTGCTTCCCTACATTCACCATCTGTAGATGTAATTCCTGCATGGCTGTATATATTACCATTATTTTCTAACCTTGGTGAACGGGGACTGGAAGGGTTCGAAAGCCTGCTTACCAACAATCACCATCTGTAGATGTAGTTTTTGCACAGCTGTATATATCTTCTATATAGTCTAGCGTAGCCGTACGATGACTGGATGTGGTTGCAGGTAGCCTCCATACCAACAATCACCATCAGTAGATGTTATTCCTGCCTGGGTGTATATATCACCTTTATTCTCTAACTTTGGTGAAGGGGAACTGGAGGGTGCTGAAAGCCACCTTCCCAACATTCACCATCTGTAGATGTAATTCCTGCACAGCTGTATGTATGACCTTTATTTTCAGACCTTGGTGATGGGGGACTAGATGGGGCTGGAAGCCTCCCTCCACACATTCACCATCTGAAGATGTAATTAATGCTCAGCATTATATATCACCTTTATTTTCTAAACTTTCTGAAGGGGGACTGGGCGATGCTGTATGCCTTTATTGCATCTATCACCATTTGTACTTGTAACTCTTGCACAGCTGTATATATCACCTTCATTTTCTTATTTTGATGAAGGGGGACTGGAAGGAACTGAAAGCCTCCTGACCAACATTCACTATCTGTAGATGTAATTCCTGCACAGCTGTCTATATCTCCTTTATTTTTTAACCTTGGTGAAGGGGGACTGAAAGGGGCTGAAAGCCACCTTCCGAATATTCAACATTTATACATGAAACTGCTGCACAGCTGTATGTATCACCTTTTCTTTCTATCCTTGGTGAAGGGGGACTGGAAGGAGCTGAATGCCTCCTTCCCAACATTCACTATCTGAAGATGAGTGTCCTGCACAGCTGTATATATTAATTTTATTTTATAATCATGGTGGAAGGCGACTGGAAGCAGCTGTAAGCCTCCTTCCGAAAATACACCATCTGTAGATGTAATTTCTGCACAGCTGAATATATTACCATAATATTCTAACCTTGGTGGAGGGTACTGGAAGGGTCTGAAATTGTCCTTCCCAATATTCAGCATCTGTAGATGTAATTCCTGCACAGCTGTAAATATCACCTTTAACTTCTAACCTTGGTGAAGGGGCACTGGAAAGTCCTGAAAGCCTCCTTCCCAACATTCAACATGTGTAGATGTAATTTTTGCACAGCTATATATATCACCTTTATTTTCTAACCTAGGTGAAGGACGATTGGTAGTGGCTGAAGAAACACTCCTTACTAACAATCAACATCTGTAGACGTAGTTTCTGCACAGCTGTATATATCACCATTATTTTGTAACCTTGGTGAAGGGGGACTGGAAGGTCCTGAAAGCCTCCTTCCCAACATTCACCATCTGTAGATGTAATTTTTGCACAGTTGTATATATCTCCTTGATTTTCTAACCTTGGTGAAGGGGGACTGGAAGTGTCTGAAAGTGTTCTTCCCAACATTCACCATCTGTAGATATAATTCCTGCACTGCTGTATGTATCACCTTTATTGACTGACCTTGGTGAAGGGTCCGAAAGCCTCCATCCCAACATTCGCCATCTGTCGATGTAATTCCTGCACAGCTGTAAATATCACATTCATTTTCTAACCGTCGTGAATAGGGACTGGAGGGGTTGAAAACCTCCTTCCCAACATTCATCATCTGTAGATGTAATTCATGCACAGCTGTATATATCACATTTATTTTCTAACCGTCGTGAATGGGGACTGGAGGGGTTGAAAACCTCCTTCCCAACATTCATCATCTGTAGATGTAATTCATGCACAGCTGTATATATCACCTTTATTTTTAAACGTTGGTGAAGGGGACTGGAAGGGGCTGAATGACTCCTTCCCAACATTCACCATCTGTGGATGTAATTCCTGCACAGCTGTATATAACACCTTCATTTTCTAAGCTTTGTGAGGGGGGACTGGAATGGGCTGAAAGCCACTTTCCGAACATTCGCAATCTGTAGATGTAATTCCAGCACAGCTGTATGTATCACCTTATTTCCTAACCTTGGTGATAAGAGACTGGAATTGCCTGTAACCCTCCTTCTAAATATTCACCATCTTCAGATGTAATTAATATTCAGCTGTATATATCACCTTTATTCTCTAACCTTTGTGAAGTTGGACTAGAAGGAGCTGAAAGCCTCCTTCCCAACATTCACCATCTGTAGATATCACCTTTATATACTAACCTAGGTGAATGGGGACTGGACTGGGCTAAAAGCCTCCATCCCAATATTCACCATCTGTAGATGTAATTCCTGCGCAGCTGCATATATCACCTTTATTTTTAAACGTTGGTGAAGGGGACTGGAAGGGGCTGAATGACTCCTTCCCAACATTCACCATCTGTGGATGTAATTCCTGCACAGCTGTATATAACACCTTCATTTTCTAAGCTTTGTGAGGGGGGACTGGAATGGGCTGAAAGCCACTTTCCGAACATTCGCAATCTGTAGATGTAATTCCAGCACAGCTGTATGTATCACCTTATTTTCTAACCTTGGTGATAAGAGACTGGAATTGCCTGTAACCCTCCTTCTAAATATTCACCATCTTCAGATGCAATTAATATTCAGCTGTATATATCACCTTTATTCTCTAACCTTTGTGAAGTTGGACTAGAAGGAGCTGAAAGCCTCCTTCCCAACATTCACCATCTGTAGATATCACCATTATATACTAACCTAGGTGAATGGGGACTGGACTGGGCTAAAAGCATCCATCCCAACATTCACCTTCTGTAGATGTAATTCCTGCACAGCTGTATGTATCACCTTTACTTTCTAACCTTGGTGAAGGGGAACTGGAAGAGGCTGAAAGCCTCCTACCCAGCATTAACCATCTATAGATGTAATTCCTGCATAGCTGCTTAAAACACCTTTATTTTCTGACCTTTCTCAAGGGGGAATGGAAGGGCCCGAAATCCTCCTTCCCAACATTGACCACATGTAGATGTAATTCCTGGACAGCTGTAGATATCATGTTTTTTTTTTTTCTAACCTAGGTGAAGGGGGACAGGAAGGGGCTGAAAGCCTCCTTCCCAAATTTCACTAACTGTAGATATAATTCCTGCACAGTTCTATATATCACCTATATTTTTAAACCTTGGTGAAGGTGACTGGAAGGGGCTGAAAAGCTCCTTCCTAACATTCACTATCTGTAGATGTAATTCCTGCACCGCTGTATATATTACCTTTATTTTCTGCCTTGTTGAATAGGGACGGATGGGGTTTAAAGCCTCCTTCCCAACATTCACCATCTGAAGATTTAATTTTTGCACAGCTGAATGTATTTTCTATCCTTGGTGAAGGGGGAATGTAAGGGCCTGAAAGTTTCTTTCACAACATTAACCATCTGTTGATGTAATTTTTGCACAGCTGTATATATCTCCTTAAATTTCTAACCTAGGAGAAGGATGACTGGAAGGGGCTCATGAAAGCCTCGTTACCAACAATCACCATCTGTAGATGTAGTTGCTGCACATCTGTATATATCTCGTATATGGTCAAATCTAGATGTACGATGACGAAGTGGTTTCAGGAAGGACCCTTACCAACAATCACAATCTGTAGATGTTATTCCTGCACAGCTGTATGTATTTTCTATCCTAGTGAAGGGGGAATGTAAGGGCCTGAAAGCCTCCTTCACAACATTAACCATCTGTAGATGTAATTCCTGCACAGCTGTATATATAACTTTTTTTTCTAACGTTGGTGAAGGGGAGTGGAAGGGGTTGAAAGCCCCATTCCCGACATTAAGCATCAGTAGGTATAATTCATGCACAGCAGTATATACCACCTTTATTTTCTAACCTTGGTGAAGAAGGACTGGAGGTGCTGAAAGCCTCCTTCCCAACATTCATCATATGTAGATGTAATTCATGCAAAGCTGTATATATCAAACTTTATTTTTAACCTCGGTGAAAGGGGACTAGATGGGGCTGAAAGCCTGCATCCCAACTTTCCCCATCTGTAGATGTAATTCCTGCACAGCTGTATATATCACCTTTTTTTTCTAACCTTGGTGAAGGAGGACTAGAGGGGGTTGAGAACCTCCTTCTCTACATTCACCATCTGTAGATGTAATTTCTGCCCAGCTGTATATACCCCTTTATATTCTAACATTGGTGAGGTGGGACTGTAAAGGGCTGAAAGAGTCCTTCAGAACATTCACACTCTGTAAATGTAATTCCTGCACAGCTATATGTCTCACCTTTATTTTCTAACCTTGGTGAAGGGGACTGGAAGGGGCTGGAAGCCTCCTTCCAAAGGTACACCATCTGCAGATGTAATTAATGCTCAGCTAAATACATCACCTTTATTTTTAACCTTGGTTAATGTGGACTGGAAGGGGCTGAAAGACTCCTTCTCAACGTTCACCATCTGTAGATGTTTTTTCCGCACAGCTGTATATGTATCCCTTATTTTATAACGCAGGTGAAGATGGATTGGAAGGGGCTGCAGAAAGATTCCTTTCAAACAATCACCATCTGTAAATGCAGTTTCAACACAGCTGTATATTTCTCCATTATTTTCTAACCTATGTGAACGTGGACTGGAAGGGGCTGCAGAAAGTCTCATTACGAACATTCACCATCTGTGGATGTAATATCTACACAGCTGTATATATACCCTTTATCTTCTAATCTAGGTGAAGGTGTACTGGAAGGGGCTGCAGAAAGCCCCATTACCAACATTCACCATCTGTTGATGTAGTTTCTGCAGCACTGTATATATGTCCTGTATTTTCTAACCTAGCCGTACGATGACTAGAGGTTGCTGCAGGTTGCCTCCTTTCCACCAATCACCATCTGTAAATGTAATTCTGCACAGCTGTATAAATCACCTTAATTATCTAACCTGGGTGTATGGGGACTGGAGGGGCTGAAAGCCTCCCTCCCAACATTCATCATCTGTAGATGTAATGCATGAACAGCTGTATATATCACCATTATTTTCTATCCTTTGTGAAGGGCAACTGGAAGGGGCTGAATGTCTCCTATCCAACATGACCATCTGTAGATGAATTTCCTGCACAGCCGTATATATCACCTTTTTTTTCTATTCTTTGTGAAGGGGGACTGGAGGGGCTGAAAACCTCCTTCCAAACATTCACCATCTGTAGGTGTAATTGACGCACATCTGTATATATCATATTTATTTTCTAACCTTGGTGTAGGGGGACCGGGAGGAGCTGCAAGCCTCCTTCCCCCACATTCACTGTCTATAGATGTAATTCCTGCACAGTTGTATATATAACCTTGATTCCCTTATCTTGGTGAAGGGGGACTGGAAGACGGTGGAAGCCTCCTTACCAACAATCACCATTTGTAAAAGTAGTTTCTGAATGGCTGTATTTATCTGATTCTGACAATCACCATCTGAAGTTGTATTTCCTGCACAGCTGTATATATCACTTTTATATTCTAACTTTGGTGGAGGGTGACTTCAAGGGGCTGATAGCTGCCTTCCCAATATTCACTATCTGTAGATGTAATTCTTGCACAGCAGTGTATCTCACCTTTATCATCTAACCTTGGTGAAGGGCAACTGGAAGGGGCTGAAAGCCTCCTTCAAACTTTCACCATCTGCAGATATAACTCCTGCATAGCTGTATGTATATCGTTTATTTTCTACCCATGGTGAAAGTGGACTGGAAGCCCCTTTCCCAACATTCACCATCTGTAGATGTAATTCCTGCACGGATGTATATATCACCTTTATAATATTTTCTTTGTGAAGGGGGAACGGAAGGGTCTGAAAGATTCTATTCCAACATTCACCATCTGTAGATGTTATTCCTACACCACTGTATGCATCAGATCTATTTTCTAACCATGGTGAGTGGGGACTGGATGGGCCGAAAGCCTCCTTCCCAACATTCATCATCTGTAGTTGTAATGCATGCATAGCTGTATATATCATATTTATTTTCTATTTTTTGTGAAGGGGGACTGGAAGGGGCTGAAAGCCCCTTTCCCAACATGACCATCTGTAGATGTATTTCCTGCACAGCTGTATAGATCACTTTTATTTTCTAACCTTGGTGAAGGGGGACTGGAAGGGGCTGAACGCATGTTTCCCAACATCACCATCTGTAGATGTAATTTTTGCACAGCTGTATATATCTCTTTTATTTTGTGACCTAGGTTAAGGTAGACTGAAATGGGCTGCAGCCGGCATCCTTCCCAAAATTCAACACCTGTAGAAGTAATTCCTGCACAGCTGTATATATCACTGTAATTTTCAAATCTTGGTGAAGGGGGACAATAAGGGGCTCAATGCCTCCTCCACAACATTCACCATATGTAGCTGTAATTATTGCACAGCTGTAGATTTCATCTTTAATTTCTAACCTTGGTGAAGGGGGACTGGAAGGGGCTGAAAGTATCCTTCCCAACATTCACCATATGTAGATGTAATTCCTGCGCAGCTGTATAGATCACCATTATTTTCTAACCTTGGTGAAGGGGGACTGGAGAAGGCTGAAAGACTACATCCCAACACCACCATCTGTAGATGTAATTCCTGCACAGCTGTATATATCACATATATTTTCTAACCTTGGTGAATGGGGACTGGAGGGGCTGAAAGCCTCCTTCATCACATTCACTATCAGTGGATGTAATTCCTGCACAGCTGTATATATCACCTTGATTTTTTAACCTTGTTGAAAGATGACTGGAAGGCTCTGAAAGCCTCCTTACCAACAATCACCATCTGTAGACGTGTTTCCTGCACAGCTGTATATATCACCTTCATTCTCTATACTTGGTGAAAGGGGACTGGAAGGGGCTGAAAGCCTGTTTCCCAGCATCACCATCTGTAGATGTAATTTTTGCACAGTTGAATATATCTCCTTTATTTTCTAACCTAGGAGAAGGTGGACTGAAACAGGCTACACAAAGGCTCCTTCCCTACATTCACCATCTGAACTTTTTGCACATCTGTATATATCTCCTTTATTTTCTAACCTATTTGAAGGAGGACTGGAAGGGGCTGATGAAAGACTCCATACCAACAATCTCCATCTGTAGATGTAGTTTACGCACAGCTGTATATATCACCTTTATTTTCGAACCTTGGTGAACGGGGACTGGAAGGTCCTGAAAGCCTCCTTGACAATATTCGCCACCTGTAGGTTTCAGTCCTGAACAGCTGTATATATCACCTTTAATTTCTAACCGTGGTGAACAGGGACTGGAAGGGGCTGAAAGGCTCTTTCCCAACACTCACCAACTGCAGATGTAATTCCTGCATGGCTGTATATATTACCATTATTTTCTAAAACTGGTGAAGGGGGCTGGAAGGGACTGAAAGCCTCCTTTCCAACATTCACATTATGTAGATGTAATTCCTACAGAGCTCTATATATCACCTTTATTTTCTTACCTCGTTGTAGGGGGACTGGAGGGGCTGAAAGCTTCCTTCCCAACATTCACCATCTCTAGATGTAATTCCTGCACTGCTGTATTTATCAACTTCATTTTCTAACTTTGGTAAAGAGGGACTGGAAGGGGCTCAAAGCCTCCTTCCCAACATTCACCATCTGTAGTTGTAATTCCTGTACAGTTGTATACATCAACTTTATTTTCTCACCTTGGTGAAGGGTAACTGGAATGGGCCGAAAGCCTCTTTCTCAACATTCTCCATCTGTAGATGTAATTCCTGCAAAGTTGTATATAACACCTTTATTTTCTAAATTTTGTTAACGGGGACCGGAAAGGGCTGACAGCCTTCTTCCTGACATCAACCATCTGTAGATGTAATTCCTGCACAGCTGTATATATGACCTTTATTTTCTAATCTTGGTGAAGGGGAACGGGAAAGGGCTGAAAGCCTCTTTCCGAACATTCACCAACTGTAGATGTAATTCCAGCATAGCTGTGTATATCACCTTTATATTCTAACCTTGCTGAACGGGGACTGGATGGGCTGAAATCCTCCTTCCCAACATTAACCATGTGTAGATGTAAATCCTGCACAGCTGCATGTATCACCTTTATTTTCTGACCTTGGTAAATGGGGACTTGCAGGGCTGAAAACCTCTTTCCATACATTCACCATCTGTAGATGTAATTCCTGCACAGCTGTATATTTCAGGTTCTCTTCTTCTGACCTTGGTGAAGGGGGACTGGAAGGGGCTGGAAGGCGCCTTCCAAACTATCACGATCTGATGATGTAATTCCTGCACACCTGTATATATCACGTAAGATTCTGAACTTGGTGATGGGGGACTAGAAGGTGCTGAAAGCCTCCTTCCCAACAATCACCATCTGTAGATGTATTTGCTGCACAGCTGTATTTATCACCTTCATTTTCTATACTTGGTGAAGGGGGACTGTAAGGGGCTGAAAACCTCCTTCCCAACGATCATCAACTGTAGATGTAATTCATGCACAGCTGTATATATCACCTTTACATTCTATCCTTTGTGAAAAGCGACTGGAATGGGCTGAAAGCCCCTTTCCCAACATGACCATCTGTAGATGTATTTCCTGCACAGCTGTATATATCACTTTTAATTTCGAACCCTGGTGAAGGGGGACTGGAAGTGGCAAAAAGCGTCCTTCCAAACATTCAACATCTGTAGCTGTAATTAATGCACATCTGTTAATATCCACTATCTGTAGATGTACTTCCTGCACAATTGTATATATCACCTTGATTTTCTTATCTTGGTGAAGGGGGACTGGAAGGCAGTGGAAGCCTCCATACCAACAATCTCCATTTGAAAATGTAGTTTCTGCACGGCTATATATATCTGCTATGTTTTCTAACCTAGCCATACGACGACTGGAAGTGGCTGCAGGAAGCCTCCTTACTGACAAACACCATCTGCAGATGTATTTCCAGCACAGCCGTATATATCACTTTTATATTCTAACCTTGGTGAAGGAGGACTTCAAGGGGCTGATAGCTGGCATCCCAATATTCACTATCTGTAGATGTAATTCTTGCACAGGTGTGTATCTCATGTTTATCATCTAACTTTGGTGAAGGACAACTGGAAGGGGCTGAAAGCCTCCATCAAAACGTTCACCATCTGCAGATATAATTTCAGCACACCTGTATTTATCACATTTACTTTCTATCCTTTGTGAAGTGGGACTGGAAGGCGCTGAAAGCACCCTTCCCAACATGACCATCTGTAGATGTGTTTCCTGCACAGCTGTATATATCAACTTTATATTCTAACCTTGGTGAAGGGGGACTGGAGGGGCTGCAGAAAGCCTCCTTACCAACAATCACCATCTGTAGATGTAGTTTCTGTACCCCTGTAAATATGTCCTGTATTTTCTAACCTAGCCGTACGACGGCAGGAAGTGGAAGCAGCAAGTCTCCCTTCCACCAATCACCATCTGTAGATGTAATTCTGGCGCAGCTGTATAAATCACCTTTATTTTCCAACCTTAATGAAGGGGGACTGGAAGGGGCTGAATGCCGCCTTCCCAACATTCACCATCTGTAGATGTAATTCCTGCACGGCTGTATATATCACCTTTATATTATAACCATTTTGAAGGGGGACTATAAGTGTCTGAAAGTCTCCTTCCCAACGTTAACCATCTATAGATGTAGTTTCTGCACAGCTGTATATATCTGCTATATTTTCTAACCTAGACATTAGACGACTGGAAGTGGCTGCAGGAAGCCACCTTACCAACAATCACCATTTGTTGATGTCATTCCTTGACAGCTGTATATATGTCTTTTAATTTCTATCCGTATTGAAGGGGGTCTGGAAAGGGTTGAAAGCCTGCTCTCCAACATTCACTATCTGTATATGTAAATTTGCAGATCTGTATATATCCCCTTCATTTTCTAACCTAGGTGAACGAGGACTGAAAGGGGCTGATGAAAGTCTCCATACCACCAATCACCATCTGTAGATGTAGTTTACGCAGAGCTGTATATATCACCTTTATTTTCGAACCTTGGTGAAGGGGGACTGGAAGGTCCTGAAAGCCTCCTTCACAACATTCGCCACCAGTAGTATCATTTGTGAACAGCTGTATATATCACCTTTATTTTCTAACATTGGTAAAGGGGGTCCGGAAGGGGCTTAAAGCCTCATTCCCAACATTCACCATCTATAGTTGTAATTCCTGTACAGTTGTATACATCAACTTTATTTTCTAACCTTGGTGAAGGGGGAATGGAAGGGGCTGAAAGCCTCCTTCCTAACATTAACCATCTGTAGATGTAATTCCTGCACGGCTGTATATATGACCGTTATTCTCTAGCCTTTGTGAAAGGGAACTGGAAGGGGCTGAATGGCTCCTTCCCAACTTTCATCAACTGTCGATGTAATGCATGAATAGCTGTAATATAAACTTTATTTTCTATCCTTTGTAAAGTTGGGCTGGACGGGGCTGAATGCCTCCTTCCTAACATGACCATCTGTAGATGAATATCCTGCACAGCTGTATATATCACCTTTATATTCTAACCTTAGTGAAGGGGGACTGGAAGATGCTGAAAAACTCCTACCCAACATTCACCATCTGTAGATGTAATTCCTGCACAGCTGTAAGTATCACCTTTGTTTTCTAACCTTTGTGAAGGGGCACTGGAAGGGGCTGAAAGTCTCCTTCCCAAGGCTCACTATCTGTACATGTAATACCCGCACAGCAGTATATACCACCTTTTTTTTTCAATTCTATGTGAAGGGTGACTGGAAAGGGCTGAAAGCCTCCTAACCAACATTCACCATTTGTAGATGTAATTCCCGCGCAGCTGTATATATCACCTTTCATTTCAGAGCTTGGTGAAGGGGGCCTGCAAGGGGCTGAAAACGGCCTTCCCAACATTTACCATCTGTAGCTGTAATTAATGCACATCTGTATATATCACCTTTATTTTCTAACCTTGGTGAAGAGGGACTGGAAGGGTCTGAAAGCCTCCTTCCGAACATTGACCTTCTGTAGTTGTAATTCCTGCACAGCTGTGTATATCATCTTTATATCCTGACCTTGGCGAATGGGGAATGAATGGGGCTGACAGCCTCCTTCCCAACAATCACCATCTGCACAGCTGCACAGCTGTATATATAACCTTGATATCCTAAGGTGGGCGAAGGGGGACTGGATGGATCTGGCAGCCTCCTTCCCAACTATCACCATGTGAAGAGATAATTCCTGCACAGCTGTATATATGAAGTTACTTTCTGAACTTGGTGAAAGGTGACAGGAAGGGGCTGAAAGCAATCATCCCAACATTCACCATCTGCAGATGTAATTTTTGCACAGCTGTATGAGTCTCCCTGATTTTCTGACCTAGGGGAAGGGGGCAGGAAGGGGCTGCAGAAAGTCTTCTTAGCAAAAATCACCATCTGTAAATGTAGTTTCTGCACCCCTGTATACATGTCCTGTATTTTCTAACCTAACCGTACGATGACTGGGAGTGGCTGCAGCTAGCCTCCTTTCCACCAATCAACATCTGTGTACTGTAATTCCTGCACAGCTGTATTAATCACCTTGTTTTCTAACTTTTTTGAAGGGGGACTGGAACGGGCTGAAAGTCTTCTTCCCAATGCTCACTATCTGTAAATGTAATACCCGCACAGCTGTATATACCACCTATATTTTCTATCCTGTGTGAACGGGGACTGGAAAGGGCTGAAAACCTCCTAACCAACATCCACCATTTGTAGATGTAATTCCTGAGCAACTGTATACATCACCTTTCATTTCTAACCTTGGTGAAGGGGGACTGGAAGGGGCTGAAAGCCACCATCCCAACATTTACCCTCTGTAACTGTAATTAATGCACATCTGTATATATCACCTTTATTTTCTAACCATGGTGAAGGGGGACTGGAAGGGCCTGAAAGCCTTCTTCCCAACATGTCCATCTGTAGATGTAATTCCTGCACAGCTGTATATATCTCATTTATTTTCTAACCTACGTGAAGGCGGACTGGAAGGGGCTGCAGAAAGCCTCCTTCCCAACATTCACCAAGTGTAGATGTAATTCCTGCGCAGCTGTATATATCACCTTTACCTTCTAACCTTGGTGAAGGTGAACTGGAAGGGGCTGAAAGCCTCCTTCCCAACATTCACCATTTGTACATGTAATTCTTGCACAGCTGTATATATCACCTTTAATTTCTATCTCTCGAGTAGGGGGACTGGAAGGGTTTGAAAGCCTGCTTCTCTACATTCACCATCTGTAGATGTAATTCATGCACAGCTGTATACATCACCTTCATTCTCTAACCTTGGTGAAGAGGCACTGGAATACATTAACCCTATGTAGATGTTATTGCTGCACAGCTGCATATATCACCTTTATTTTCTGACCTTGGTGAAGTGGGACTCGAAGGGGCTGAAAACCTCCTTCCAAACATTCACCAACTGTAGATGTACTTCTTGGACAGCCGTATATATCAAGATTTTTTTTCTAACCTAGGTGGAGGTTGACTGGATGGGGCTGAAAGCCTCCTTCCCAACATTCACCGTCTGTAGACGTAATTCCTGCATGGCTGTATATATTACCTTTAATTTCTAACCTTGTTGAAATGGGATTGGAAGGAGCCAAACCCTCCTTCCCAACATTCACCAACTATAGATGTAATTCCTATGAAGCTGTATATATCGCATTTATTTTTAAACCTTGGTGAAGGAGGACTGGAAGGGGCTGAAAGCCTCTTTCCGAACACTAACCATCTGTAGATGAATTCCTGCACAGCTCTATATATCACATTGGTTTGTGAACTTGGTGAAGGGGGAATGAAAGGGGCTGAAAGACACCTTCCCAACATTCATGATCTGTAGATATAATTCATGCAGAGCTGTATATATCATCATTATTTTTAACCTCGGTAATGGGGGAATAGATAGGGCTGAAAGCCTGCTTCCCGGCATTCAACATCTGTAGATGTAATTCCTGCACAGCTGCACATATAACCTTTATTTTCTAACCTTGGTGAAGGGGCACTGGATAGTCCTGATGGCATCCTTCCCAACATTCAACATCTGTAGACGTAATTCCTGCACAGTAGTATATATCTCCTTGATTTTCTAACCTTGGTGAAGGGTGACTGGAAGGCGGTGAAAGCCTCATTTCCCAAATTAACCATCTGTAGATGTAATTTTTGCACAGTTGTATATAACTCCTTGATTTTGTAACCTAGGTGAAGGAGGACTGGAAGGGGCTGGAGAAAATCTCCTTACCAACAATCACCATCTGTAGAATTAGCTTTTACACAGATGTATATATCACCTTTATTTTCTAACATCGGTGAAGGGGGACTGGAAGGGGCTGAAAGCCTCCTTCCTGATATTAACCACGTTTAGATGTAATTTCTGCACAGCTGTATATATCGCCTTTAGAAAATATACTTGGTGAAGGGGGACTAGAAGGGGCTGAAAGCCTCCTTCCCAACATTCATCATCTGTAGATGTAATGCATGCACAGCTGTATATATCACCTATATTTTCTAACTTTGGTGCAGGGTGACGGGAAAGCGGTGAAAGCCTCCTTACCAACTATCACCATCTGTAGATGTAGTTTTTGCAGAGCTGTATATGTCTTCAATATAGTCTAACTTGGCCGTACGATGACTGGATGTGGTTCCAGGAAGTATCCTTACCAACAATCACCATCTGTAGATGTAATTCCTGCCTTGCTGTATTGATTACCTTTATTCACTATCCTTGGTGAAGGGGGACTGGAAGGTGCTGAAAGCCTCCTTCCCAACATCCACGATCTCTAGATGTAATTCATGCACAGAAGTATGCATCACCTTTATTTTCTGACCATGGTGAAGTGTGACTGGACAGGGCTGGAAGCCTCCTTCCAAACATTCAGCAGCTGCAGATATAATTAACGCTCAGCTGTATATATCACCTTTATTTTGTAACCTTGGTGAAGGGGGACTGGAAGGGGCTGTAAGCCTCCTTCCCAACATTCACCATCTGTAGATGTAATTCCTGCCCGGCTGTATATATTACCTTTAATTTCTAACCTTGTTGAAATGGGACTGGAAGGAGCCAAAGCCTCCTTCCCAACATTCACCAACTGTAGATGTAATTCCTATGAAGCCGTATATATCGCATTTATTTTTAAACCTTGGTGAAGGGGGACTGGAAGGGGCTGAAAGCCTCTTTCCCAACATTCACAATCTGTAGTTGTAATACCTGCACAGTTGTGTATATCACCTTAATATTCTAACCTTGGTGATGGGGGACTGGAAGGGTCTGAAATCAGTCTTCCCAACACTCACCAATTGTAGATGTAATTCCTCCACAGCATTATATCACATTTATTTTCTAACCGTCGTGAATGGGGACTGGAGTGGCTGAAAACCTCGTTCCCAACATTCACCATCTGTAGGTGTAATTCCTGCACAGCTGTATATATCACCTTTATTTTCTAACCTTGGTGATGGGGATTGGAAATGGCTGAAAGCCTGCTTCCAAACATTAACCATCAGCAGATGTAATTCCTACACAGCTGTATATATTACTTTTTTTTTTAACCATGGTTAACGGGGACTGGAAGGGGCTGAAAGCCTTCTTACCAACATTCACTATCTGTAGATGTAATTCCGGCACAGCTGTATATATCAACGTTACTTTCTAACCTTGGTGAAGGGGGACTGGAAGTGGCTGAATGCTTCCTTCTCAACGTTCACCATGTGTAGATGTAGTCTCTGCACAGCTATATATACCTCCAATACAGTCTAACCTAGCCGTACGATGACTGGATGTAGCTGCAGGAAGCCTCCTTACCAACAATCACAATCTGTAGATGTAATTCCTGCACAGCGGTATATATCACGTTTTTTTTGTATCCTTGATGAAGGGGGACTGGAAGGGGCTGAAAGCCTCCCTCCCAACATTTACCATCTTAAGAAGTATTTCCTGCACAGCAGTATATATCACCTTCAATTTCTAAGCTTTGTGAAGGGGGACTGGAAGGGGCTGAAAGCCACTTTCCGAACATTCACAATCTGTAGATGTAATTCCTGCACAGCTGTATATATCACCCTTATTTTGTAACCTTTGTGAAGTTGGACTAGAAGGGGCTGAAAGCCTCCTTCCCAACATTCACCATCTGTAGATGTATTTCCTACACAGCTGTATATATCGCGTTTATATACTAACCTAAGTGAATGGGGACTGGATGAGGCTAAAAGCCTCCATCCTAATATTCACCATCTGTAGATGTAATTCCTGCACAGGTGTATATATAACTTTTTTTTCTAACCTTGGTGAGGGGGAATGGAATGTGCTGAAAGTCTCCTTCCTTACATTAACCATCAGTAGATGTAATTCCTTCACGGCAGTATATATCACCCGTAATTTGTAACCTTAGTGAAGTGGGCCTTGAAGGGGCTGATAGACTCCTTCCCAACATTCGCCATCTGTACATGTAATTCCTGCGCAGCTGTATATATCACCTTTATTTTTAAACCTTGGTGAAGGGGACTGAATGGGGCTGAATGATTCCTTCCCAACATTCACCATCTCTGGATGTAATTCCTGCACAGTTGTATATATCTCTTTAATATCTAACCTGGGTGAAGGAAGACTCGAAGGGGCTGAAAGCATCTATCCCAACATTCACCGTCTGTAGATGTAATTCCTGCATAGCTGCTTAAAACACCTTTATTTTCTGACCTTTCTCAAGGGGGAATGGAAGGGCCCAAAAGCCTCCTTCCCAACATTGACCCTCTGTAGATGTAATACCTGGACAGCTGTATATATCGCGTTTTTTTTTCTAACCTAGGTGAAGGGGGACTGGAAGGGGCTGAAAGCTTCCTTCCCAACTTTCACTAACTGTAGATGTAATTCCTGCACAGTTGTATATATCACCTTTATATTCTAACCTTGGTGAAGGGGACTGGAAGGGGCTGAAAGGCTCCTTCCTAACATTCACTGTCTGTAGATGTAATTCCTGCACCCCTGTATATATTACCTTTATTTTCTAACCTTGGTGAAGGGGGACTGTTGGGGTTTAAAGCCTCCTTCCCAACATTCACCATATGTAGATGTAATTCCTGCACAGCTGTATGTATCACCTTTACTTTCTATCCTTTGTGAAGGGGGACTGGAAGTTGCTGAAAACCTCCTTCCCAACATGACCATCAGTAGATGTATTTAATGCACAGCTGTATATATCATCTTTATAATCTAACCTTGGTGAAGGGGGACTGGAGGGGCTGAAAGATTCCTTCCCAAAATTCATCATCTGTAGATGCAATTCATGCACAGCTGTATACATGACCATTATTTTCTAATCTTGGTGAAGGGGGACTGGAGGGGCTGAAATCCTCCTTCCCAACATTAATCAACTGTAGATGTAATTCATGCACAGCTGTATATATCACCTTTACATTCTATACTTTGTGAAGGGGGACTGGAAGGGGCTGAGAACCTCCTTCCCAACATGACCATCTGTAGATGAATTTCCTGCACAGCTTTCTATATCACCTTTATAATCTAACTTTGGTGAAAGGGGAGTGGAAGGGGCTGAAAGTCTCCTTCCCAACACTCATTTTCTGCGCATGTAGTACCCGCACATCTGTATATACCACCTTCATTTTCTATCCTGTGTGAAGGGGGACTGGAAAAGGCTGAAAGCCTCCTAACCAACATTCACCATTTGTAGATGTATTTCCTGCACAGCTGTATGTATCACTTTTATATTCTAACCTCGGTGAAGGGGGACTTCAAGGAGCTGATAGCTGCCTTCCCAATATTCACTATCTGTCGATGTAATTCTTGCACAGCTGTATATCTCCCCTTTATCATCTAACCTTGGTGTAGGGCAACTGGAAGGGGCTGATAGCCTCCATCCAAACATTCACCATCTGCAGATATAATTCCTGCACAGCTGTATGTATAATGTTTATTTTCTACCCATGGTGAAAGGGGACTGGAAGCCTCTTTCCAGACATTCACCATCTGTAGATGTAATGCAATAATAGCTGCATATATCACATTTATTTCCTATCCTTTGTGAAGGGGGACTGGACGGCGCTGAAAGCCCCCTTCCCAACATGACCATCTGTAGATGTATTTCCTGCACAGCTGTATATATCACCTTTATATTCTAACCTTGGTGAAGGGGGACTGGAAGGGGCTGAAAGCCTGCTTCCCAACATTCACCATCTGTAGATGTAATTCCTGCACAGCTGTACATATCACCTTTATAGTCTGACCTTGGTGAAGGGCCACTGGAAGGGGCTGAATGCCTCCTTCACAACATTAACCATCTGTAGATGTAAATCCTGCACAGCTGTATAAATTATCTTTATTATCTGACCTTGGTGATGGGGACAGGAAGGGGCTGAATGCCTGTTTCCAAACATTCACCATCTGTAGATGTTATTCCTGCACAGCTGTATTTATGACCTTTATATTCTAACCTAGCTGAAGGGGGGCTGGATGAGGCTGAAAGCATGCTTCACAATATTCACCATCTGTTGATTTAATTTTTGAACAGCTGCATATATCTCCTTTATTTTCTAACATCGGTGAAGGGGAACTGGAAGGGGCTGAAACCTTCCCTCCCAACATTAACCCTCTGTAGATGTATTTTTTTCACAGCTGTATATATATCCTTTAATTTCTAACTGGAAAGTGTTCTAGAAAGCCTCCTTACCAACAATCACCATCTTTTGATGTAGCTTCTGCGCGCCGTATATATGTCACGTATTTTCTAACCTAGACGTACGACGACTGGAAGTGGCTGCAGGAAGCCTCCTTACCACCAGTCACCATCTGTAGAAGTAATTCCTGTACAGATGTATATATCACCTTTATTTTCTAGCCTTGGTGATGAGGGATTGGAAGGGGCTGAAAGCTGCCTTCCCAACATTCACCATTTGTAGATATAATTCCTGCACAGCTGTATATATCACCTTTATAATCTAATCTTGGTGAAGGGGGACTGGAAGGGTCTCACAGCCTCCTTCCGAACATTGACCATCTGTAGATGTAATTTTTGGTCAGCTGCATATATCTCCTATATTTTCTAACCTAGGTGAAGGCGGACTGGAAGGCGTGCAGATAGCCTCTTTACCAACAATGACCGTCGGTTAATGTCGCTTCTCCACAACTGTATATATCTTCTATATAGTCTAACCTAACCATACGATGTCTGGATGTGGCAGCAGAAAGCCTCCTTACCAACTATCACCATCTGTAGATGTAATTCCTGCCTGGCTGAATAAATTACCTTTATTCTCTAACCTTGTTGAAGGGAAACTGGAAGGGGCTGAAAGCCTCCTTCCCAACACTCGCCCTCTGTAGATGTAATTCCTGCAGAGCTGTATGTATCACCTTTATTTTCTAACCTTGGTGAAGGGGGACTGGAAGGGGTGAAAGCCTCCTGCCCAACATTCACCATCTGTAAATGTAATTCCCGCACATTTGTATATATCACCTTTAATTTCTAACCTAGGTGAATGGGGTTTGGGAGGGGCTGAAAGCCTAATTCCCAACATTCACCATCAGTAGATGTAGTTTCTGCACAGCAGTATATATCTGCTATATTTTCCAACCTAGCCATACGACAACTGGAAATGGCTGCAGGAAGCCACCTTACCTACAATCACCATCTGTAGATCTAATTCCTTCACAGCTGTATATATCACTTTTAGTTTTTTTCCTTGGTGAAGGGGGACTGGAAAGGGCTGAATGCCTCCTTCCAACCATTCACCTTCTGTAGATGTAATTCCTGCACAGCTGTATATACCACCTTTACTTTCTAACCTTGGTGAAGTGGAACTGGAAGGGGTTGAAACCCTTCTTCCTAACATTCACCATCTGTAGATGTAAATCCTGCACAGCTATGTATATCACCTTTATATCCTAACCTTGGCGAAGGGGGACTGGATGGGGCTGACAGCCTCCTTCTTAGCTATCACCATCTGTTGATGTAATTCTTGCACAGCTGTATATGTCACCTTTGTTTTCTAACCTTGGTGCAGGGGGAATGGAAGGGGCTGAATGCCTCCTTTCCACCAATCACCATCTGTAGATGTATTTCCTGCACAGCTGTGTAAATCACCTTTATTTTCTAACCTTGGTGAAGGGCAACTGGAAGGGGCTGAAAGCCTCCTTGCAACCATTCACCATCTGCAGATATAATTACTGCACAGCTGTATATATCATCTTTATTTTCTAACCTGGGTGAAGGGGGACTGGAATGGGCTGAAAGCCTCCTTACCAACAATCACCATCTGTAGATGTAGTTTCTGCACAGCTGTATATATCTGCTATATTTTCTAACCTAGCCATACGACGACTGGAAGTGGCTGCAGGAAGCCTCCTAACCAACAATCACCTTCAGCAGATGTAATTCCTGCACAGCTGTATATATCACCTTTATAATCTAAACTCGGTGAAGGGGGAGTGGAAGGCTCTGCAGAAAGCCTCCTTACCAACAATCACCATCTGTAGATATAGTTTCTGCACCCCCATATATTTGTCCAGTATTTTCTAATCTAGCCGTACGACGACTGGAAGTGGCTGCAGGTAGCCTCCTTTCCACCAATCACCATCTGTAGAATTATTTCTGGCACAGCTGTATAAATCACATTTATTTTCTAACCTTGCTGAATGGGGACTGGAGGGGCTGTAAGCCTCCTTCTCAACATTCATCATCTGTAGATGTAATTCATGCACAGCTGTATATATCATCTTTATTTTCTAACCTGGGTGAAGGGGGACTGGAAGGGGCTTAAAGTCTCCTTCCCAATGCTCACAATCTGTAGATGTAATTCCTGCGCAGTTGTATATATCACCTTGAGTTTCTAACCATGTTGAAGGGGGACTGGAAGTAGGTGAAAGCCACCTTACCAACAATCACCATCTGCAGATGTAATTCCTGCTCATCTGTATATATCACGTATATATTCTAACCTTGCTGAAGGGGGACTGGATGTGTCTGGAAGCCTCCTTCCCAATGTTAACCATCTATAGATGTAGTTTCTGCACAGCTGTATATATCTGGTATATGTTCTAACCTAGCCATTTGACGAATGGAAGCGGCTGCAAGACGCCTCCTTACCAACAATCACTGTCTGTAGATGTCGTCCCTTCACAGTTGTATATATATCTTTTAAATTCTATCCGTGGCGAAGGGGGTCTGGAAAGGGCTGAAAGCCTACTTCCCAACATTCACTATCTGTAGATGTAATTTTGCACATCTGTATATATCTCCTTTATTTTCTAACCTAGGTGAAGGAGGACTGGAAGGGGCAGATGAAAGTCTCCATACCAACAATCACCATCTGTAGATGTAATTCCTGCACAGCTGAATATATGAACTTTATTTTCTAACCTTGGTGAAGGGGGACTGGAAGGGGCCGAAAGCCTCCTTCCCAACGTTCACCATCAGTAGATGTAGTTTCTGCACAGCTGTAAATATCTGCTATATTTTCTAACTTAGCCTTAAGACAACTGGAAGTTGATGCAGGAAGCCACCTTACCAACAATCACCATCTGTAGATGTAATTTTTGAACAGCTGTATATATCACATTTATTTTCTAACCTTGTTGAATGGGGACTGGAGGGGCTCAAAGCGTCCCTCTCAACATTCATCAACGTTAGATGTAATATATGCACAGCTGTATATATCACCTTTATTTTCTATCTTATGTGAAGGGGGATTGGAAGGGGCTGAAAGCCTCCTTCCCAACATGACCATCTGTAGATGTATTTCCTGCACAGCTGTATATATCACATTTGTATTCTAACCTTGGTGAAAGGGGACTGGAAGGGGCTGAAAGTCTCCTTCCCAACGCTCACTATCTGTACATGTAATACCTGCACAGCTGTATATACCAACTTTATGTTTTAACCTGTGTGAAGGGGGAGTGGAAAGGGCTGAAAGCCTCCTAACCAACATTCACCATTTGTAGATGTAATTCCTGTGCAGCTGTATAGATCACCATTATTTTCTAACCTTGGTGAAGGGGGACTGGAAGAGGCTAAAAGACTACATCCCAACACCACCATTTGTAGATGTAATTCCTGCACAGCTGTATATATCACCTTTATTTTCTAACCTTGGTGAAAGGGGACTAGAAGGGGCAGAGAGCCTGCTTCCCATCATCACCATTTGTAGATGTAATTTTCCCTGTTGTATATATCTCCTTTATTTTCTAACCTAGGAGAAGGTGGACTAAAACGGGCAGCATAAAGGCTCCTTCCATAGATTCACCATCTGCACTTTTTGCATAGCTGTATATATCTCCTTTTTTTTCTAACCTAGGTGAAGAAGTACTGGAAGGGTCTGAAGAAAGCCTCCTTACCACCAATCATCATCTGTAGATGTAAATCCTGCTCATCTGCATATATCAGCTTATTGTCAAACCATGGTGAAGGGGGACTGGAAGGGGCTGAAACCCTGCTTCCCAACATTAACCATCTGTAGATGTAATTCCTGCATGGCTGTATGTATCACCTTTGTTTTCTAACCTTAGTGAAGGGGGAGTGGATGTGGCTGAATGACTCCTTCCCATCATGCACCATCTGTAGATGTAATTCCTGCACAGCTGTATATATTACCTTTTCTTTTCTAACCTTGGTGAAGGGGGCCTGGAAATTTCTGAAAGCCTCCTTCCCAACAATAACCATCTATAGATGTAGTTTCTGCACAGCTGTATATTTCTGCTATATTTTCTAACCTAGCCATTCAACCACTGGAAGTGGCTGCAGGAAGCCTCCTTACCAACAATCACCATCTGTAGATGTCATTCCTTCACAGCTGTATATATATCTTTTAATTTCTATCCGTGGTGAAGGGGGTCTGGAAAGGGCTGAATGCCTACTTCCCTAATTTCTCCATCTGTAGATGTAATTTTGCACATCTGTATATATCTCCTTCAATTGTTTTCCTAGGTGAAGGAGGACTGGAAGGGGCTGATAAAAGTCTCCATACCAACAATCACCATCTGTAGATGTATTTTATGCAGGGCTGTATATATCACCTTTATTTTCGAACCTTGGTGAAGGGGGACTGGAAGGTCCTGAAAGCCTCCTTCACAACATTTGCCACCAGTAGTGTCATTTCTGAACAGCTGTATATATCAGCTTTATTTTATAACCTTGGTGAATGGGGTCTGGTAGGGGCTGAAAGGCTCCTTCCCAACATTCACCAACTGCAGATGTAATTCCTGCATGGCTGTATACAATCCTGGAAATTGAAATAAGAACACCGTGAATTCATTGTCCCAGGAAGGGGAAACTTTATTGACACATTCCTGGGGTCAGATACATCACATGATCACACTGACAGAACCACAGGCACATAGACGCAGGCAACAGAGCATGCACAATGTCGGCACTAGTACAGTGTATATCCACCTTTCGCAGCAATGCAGGCTGCAATTCTCCCGTGGAGACGATTGTGGAGATGCTGGATGTAGTCCTGTGGAAAGGCTTGCCATGCCATTTCCACCTGGCACCTAAGTTGGAACAGCGTTCGTGCTGGACGGGCAGACCGCGTGAGACGACCCTTCATCCAGTCCCAAACATGCTCAATGGGGGACAGATCCGGAGATCTTGCTGGCCAGGGTAGTTGATTTACACCTTCTAGAGCACGTTGGGTGGCACGGGATACATGCTGACGTGAATTGTCCTGTTGGAACAGCAAGTTCCCTTGCCGGTCTAGGAATGGTAGAACGATGGGTTCGATGACGGTTTGGATGTACCGTGCACTATTCAGTGTCCCCTCGACGATCACCAGTGGTGTACGGCCAGTGTAGGAGATCGCTCCCCACACCATGATGCCGATTGTTGGCCCTGTGTGCCTCAGTCATATACAGTCCTGAATGTGGCGCTCACCTGCATGGCGCCAAACACGCATACGACCATCGTTGGCACCAAGGCAGAAGCGACTCTCATCGCTGAAGACGACACGTCTCCCATTCGTCCCTTAATTCACGCCTGTCGCGACACCACTGGAGGCGGGCTGCACAATGTTGGGGCGTGAGCGGAAGACGGCCTAACGGTGTGCGGGACCGTAGCCCAGCTTCATGGAGACGGTTGCGAATGGTCCTCGCCGATACCCCAGAGGCAACAGTGTCCCTAATTAGCTGGGAAGTGGCGGTGCGGTCCCCTACGGCACTGCGTAGGATCCTACGGTCTTGGCGTGCATCCGTGCATCGCTGCGGTCCGGTCCCAGGTCGACGGGCACGTGCACCTTCCGCCGACCACTGGCGACAACATCGATGTACTGTGGAGACCTCACGCCCCACGTGTTGAGCAATTCGGCGGTACGTCCACCCGGCCTCCCGCATGCCCACTATACGCCCTCGCTCAGAGTCCGTCAACTGCACATACGGTTCACGTCCACGCTGTCGCGGCATGCTACCAGCGTTAAAGACTGTGATGGAGCTATGTATGCCACGGCAAACTGGCTGACACTGACGGCGGCGGTGCACAAATGCTGCGCAGCTAGCGCCGTTCGACGGCCAACACCGCAGTTCCTGGTGTGTCCGCAGTGCCGTGCGTGTGATCATTGCTTGTACAGCCCTCTCGCAGTGTCCGGAGCAAGTATGGTGGGTCTGACACACAGGTGTCAATGTGTTCTTTTTTCCATTTCCAGGAATGTATATTACCATTATTTTCTAAACCTGGTGAAGGGGGATGGAAGGGGCTGAAAGCCTCCTTCCCAACATTCACCTTCTGTAGATGTAATTCCTGCACAGCTGTATATATCACCTTTATTTTCTAACCTGGGTGTAGGTGGACAGGAAGGGGCTGAAGGTCTCCTTCCCAACATTTACCATCTCTAAATGTAATTCCTGCACAGCTGTATATATCAACTTTATTTTCTAACCTTCGTAAAGGGGGACCGGAAGGGGCTTAAAGTCTCCTTCCCAACATTCACCATCTGTAGTTGTAATTCCTGTACAGTTGTATACATCAACATTATTTTCTAACCTTGGTGAGTGGGGACTGGAAGGGGCCGAAAGCCTCCTT
This sequence comes from Schistocerca americana, assembly GCF_021461395.2. Lineage (NCBI taxonomy): Eukaryota > Metazoa > Arthropoda > Insecta > Orthoptera > Acrididae > Schistocerca > Schistocerca americana. The sequence goes on along the minus strand of NC_060124.1, from coordinate 593,442,830 downwards.
CCCAACGTTCACCATCAGTAGATGTGGTTTGTGCACAGCTGTATATATCTGATATATTTTCTAACCTAGCCATACGACAACTGGAAGTGGATGCACGGAGCCTCCTTACCAACAATCACCATCTGTAGATGTAATTCCTGCAGAGCTGTATATATCACTTTTATTTTGTAACCTTGCTGAAGGGGGACTGGATGGGGCTGAAAGCCCCCTTCCCAACATTCACCATCTGTAGATGTAATACCTGCATGGCTGTATTTATGACCTTTATTCTCTAACCTTGGTGAAAGGGTACTGGAAGGGGCTGAATGCCTCTTTTCCACCATTCACCATCTGTACATGTATTTCCCGCACAGCTGGATAAATCACCTTTATTTTCTATCCTTTGTGAAGGGGGACTGGAAGGGGCTGAAAACCTACTTCCCAAACATGACCATCTGTAGATGTATTTCCTGCACAGCTATATATATCACCATTATATTCTAACCTTGGTGAAGGGGGACCGGGAGGGGCTGAAAGTCTCCTTTCCAAAATTCACTATCTGTAGATGTACTTCCTGCACAGTTGTATATATCACCTTGATTATCTTATCTTGGTGAAGGGGGACTGGAAGGCGGTGGAAGCCTCCTTACCAACAATCTCCATTTGTAGATGTAGTTTCTGCACAGCTGTATATATCTGATATTTTTTTTTTCCTAGCCATACGACGACTGGAAGTGGCTGCAGGAAGCCTCCTCACTGAGAATCACCATCTGCAGATGTATTTCCAGCACAGCTGTATATATCACATTTATATTCTAACGTTGGTGAAGGGGGACTGGAAGGGGCTGCAGAAAGCCTCCTTACCAAATTTCACCATCTGTAGATGTAGTTTCTGTACCCCTGTAAATATGTCCTGTATTTTCTAACCTAGCCGTACGACGACTGGAAGTGGCTGCAGGAAGCCGCCTTACCAACAATCACCATCTGTAGATGTCATTCCTTGACGGCTGTATATATAACTTTTTATTTCTATCCGTGTTGAAGGGGGTTGGGAAAGGGTTGAAAGCCTACTTACCAACATTCACTATCAGTATATGTAATTTTGCTGATCTGTATATATCTCCTTCATCTTCTAACCTAGGTGAAAGAGGACTTAAAGGGGCTGATGAATGCCTCCATACCACCAATCACCATCTGTAGATGCAGTTTACGCAGAGCTCTATGTATCACCTTTATTTTCGAACCCTGGTAAAGGGGGACTGGAAGGTCCTGAAAGCCTCGTTCACAACATTCGCCACCAGTAGTGTCATTTCTGCACAGCTGTATATATCACCCTTACATTCTAACCTTGGTAAAGGGGGACCGGAAGGGGCTTAAAGCCTCCTTCCCAACATTCACCAGCTGTAGTTGTAATTCCTGTACAGTTGTATACATCAACTTTATTTTCTAACATTGGTGAAGGGGGAATGGAAGGGGCTGCAAGCCTCCTTCCCAACAATCATCATCTGTAGATGTAATGCATGTACAGCTGTATATATAACCATCATTTTCTATCCTTTGTGAAGGTGGACTGGAAGGGGCTGAATGCCTCCTTCCCAACATGACCATCTGTAGATGAATATCCTGCACAGCTGTATATATCACCTTTATTTCTAACCTTAGTGAAGGGCGACTGGAAGAGGCTGAAAGACTCCTACCCAACATTCACCATCTGTAGATGTAATTCCTGCACAGCTGTATATATCACCTTTATTTTCTAACCTTTGTGAAGGGCCACTGGAAGGGGCTGAAAGTATCCTTCCTAAGGCTCACTATCTGTACATGTAATACCTGCACAGCTGTATATCTCACCTTTTTTTTCAATCCTATGTGAAGGGGGACTGGAAAGGGCTCAAAGCCTCCTAACCAACATTCACCATTTGTAGATGTAATTCCCGCACAGCTGTATATATCACCTTTCATTTCAGATCTTGGTGAAGGGCGACTACAAGGGGCTGAAAGCGGCCTTCCCAACATTTACCATCTGTAGCTGTAATTAATGCACAACTGTATATATCACCTTTATTTTCTAACCTTGGTGAATGGGGAGTTGTACAGGCTGAAAGCCTCTTTCCAAAATTCACCACATGTAGATGTAATTCCTGCACAGCTGTATATATCACCTTTATCTTCTAACCTTGGTGAAGGTGGACTGGAAGGGGCTGAAAGCCTCCTTCCCATTATTCACCATTTGTACATGTAATTCTTGCACAGCTGTATATATCACCTTTAATTTCTATCTTTGGAGTAGGGGGACTGGAAGGGGTTGAAAGCCTGTTTCCCTACATTCACCATCTGTAGATGTAATTCATGCACAGCTGTATATATCACCTTCATTCTCTAACCTTGGTGAAGAGGCACTGGAAGGGGCTGAAAGCCTCCTGCTGTACATTAACCCTATGTAGATGTTATTGCTGCACAGCTGCATATATCACCTTTATTTTCTGACCCTGTTGAAGGGGGACTGGAAGGGGCTGAAAGCCTCTTTAAGAACATTCACCATCTTTATTTGTATTTCGTGCACAATTGTAAATATCACATTTATATTTTATCCTAGGTGAAGAGGGACTGGAACTGCCTGGAATCCTCCTTCCCAACATTCACCATCTGTAGATGTAATTCCTGTACAGCTGTATATATTACCTTTGCTTTCTAACCTTGGTGAAGTGGGACTGGGAGGGGCTGAAAAATTCCTTCCAAACATTCACCAACTGTAGAAGTAATTCCTGGACAGCCGTATATATCACGTTTTTTTTTCTAACCTAGATGAAGGTGGACTCGTTGGAGCTGAAAGCCTCCTTCCCAACGTTCACCATCTGTAGATGTAATTACTGCACGGCTGTATATTTTACCTTTATTTTCTAACCTTGGTGCAGGGGAACTGGAAGGGGTTTAAAGCCTCCTTCGCAATATTCACCATCTGTAGATATAATTTTTGAACAGATGTACATAACTCCTTTAATTTCTAACAGGTGAAATACGACTGTAAGGGGCTGATGAAAGCCTCATTACCGACAATCACACTCTGTAGATGTAGTTGCTGCACAGCTTTATATATCTCGTATCTCATCAACCTAGCAGAATGATGACAGGAAATGGCTGCAGGAACCCCCTTACACAGCTGCACATATCAGCTTTATTTTCTAACCTTGGTGAGGGGGGACTGGAAAGGGCTGCAAGCCTCCATACCAACTATCACCATCTGTAGATGTAGTTTTTGCACAGCTGAATATGTCTTCAACATAGTCTAACCTAGCCGTACGATGACTGTATGTTTTTCCAGGAAGTATCCTTACCAACAATCACCATCTGTAGATGTAATTCCTGCCTTGCTGTATTTATTACCTTTATTCGCTAACCTTGGTGAAGGGGGACTGGAAGGTGCTGAAAGCCTCCTTCCCAACATTCACCATGTGTAGATGTAATTCATGCACAGAAGTATGCATCACCTTCATTTTCTGACCATGGTGAAGAGGGACTGGACAGGGCTGGAAGCCTCCTTCCAAACATTCAGCATCTGCAGATATAATTAATGCGCAGCTGTATATATCACCTTTATTATCTAACCTTGGTGAAGACAGACTGGAAGGGGCTGAAAGCAGCCTTGGTGAAGTGGTAAGGGAAGGGTCTGAAAGCGTCCTTCCCTACATTCACCATCTGTAGATGTAATTTCTGCACAGCTGTATATATCACCTTTATTGACATACCTGGGTGAAGGGGCTGGAAGCCTCCTTCCCAACATTAACCATCTGAAGATGTAATTCCTGCACAGCTGCATATATCACCTTACTTTCTGACTTTGGTGAAGGGGGACCGGAAGGGGTTTAAACCTCTATCCCAACATTCACCATCTGTTGATGTAATTTTTGCACAGCTGTATATATAACTGTTTTTTCTAACCTTGGTGAAGGGGGACTGGAAGTGGCTGAAAGCCTCCCTCCCAACATTTACCATCTTAAGATGTAATTCCTGCACAGCTGTATATATCACCTTCATTTTCTATGCTTGTTGAAGGGGGACTGGAAGGGGCTGAACGCATGTTTCCCAACATCACCATCTGTAGATGTAGTTTTTGCACAGCTGTATATATCTCTTTTATATTGTAATATTGTATATATCATTGTAATTTTCAAATCCTGGTGACGGGGGACAATAAGGGGGTCAATGCCTCCTCCCCAACATTCACCATATGTAGATGTAATTCCTGCACAGCTGTTGATTTCATCTTTAATTTCTAACCTTCGTGAAGGGGGGCTGGAAGTGTCTGAAAGTCTCCTTCCCAACGTTAACCATCTATAGATGTAGTTTCTGCACAGCTGTATATATCTGCTGTATTTTCTAACCTAGCCATTCGACGACTGGAAGTGGCTGCAGGAAGCCTCCTTACCAACAATCAACATCTGTAGATGTCATTCCTTCACAGCTGTATATTTATCTATTAATTTCTATTTGTGGTGAAAGGGGTCAGGAAAGGGCTGAAAGCCAACTTCCCAACACTCACTACCTGTTGATGTAATTTTGCACATCTGCATATATCTCCTTTATTTTCTAACCTATTTGAAGGAGGACAGGAAGGGGCTGATGAAAGTCTCCATACCAACAATCTCCATCTGTAGAAGTAGTTTACGCACAGCTGTATATATCACCTTTATTTTCGAACCTTGGTGAACGGGGACTGGAAGGTACTAAAAGCCTCCTTGACAACATTCGCCACCTGTAGGTGTCATTCCTGAACAGCTGTATATATCACCTTTAATTTCTAACCGTGGTGAACAGGGACTGGAAGGGGCTGAAAGGCTCTTTCCCAGCACTCACCAACTGCAGATATAATTCCTGCATGGCTGTATATATCTGCTACATTTTCTAACAGAGCCATACGACAACTGGAAGTGGATGCAGGAAGCCACCTTACCAACAATCACCGTCTGTAGATGTAATTCCTGCAGAGCTGTATATATATCTTTTATTTTGTAACCTTGGTGAAGGAGAAATGGAATGGGCCGAAAGCCTCTTTCCTAACATTCTCCATCTGTAGATGTAATTCCTGCACAGCTGTATAAATCACCTTTTTTTTCTAAATTTGGTTAACGGGGACTGGAAAGGGCTGAAAGCCTCCTTCCTGACATTTACCATCTGTAGATGTAATTCCTGCACGGCTGAATATATGTCCTTTATTCTCTAACCTTGGTGAAGGGGAACTGCAAGGGGTTGAAAGGCTCCTTCCCAACATTCACCATATGTAGATGGAATTCCTGCACAGCTGTATAGATCACCATTATTTTGTAACCTTGGTGAAGGGGGATTGAAAGGGGCTGACAGACTCCTTCCCAACTATCACCATCTGTTGATGTAATTCCTGCACAGCTATATATATCACCTTTATTTTCTAACATTGGTGAAGGGGGACTAGAAGGGGCTGAAAGCCTGCTTCCCAACATCTCCACTTGTAGATGTAATTTTGCCCAGTTGTATATATCTCCTTTATTTTCTAACCTAGGAGAAGGTGGACAGAAACGGGCAGCGTAAAGGCTCTTTCCCAACATTCACCATCTGCACTTTTTGCACAGCTGTATATAACTCCTTTTTTTTCTAACCTAGGTGAAGATGGACTGGAAGGGTCTGGAAAAAGCCTCCTTACCACCAATCATCATCTGTAGATGTAATTCCTGCTCATCTGTATAAATCAGCTTATTGTCAAACCATGGTGAAGGGGGACTGGAAGGGGCTGAAAGCCGCCTTCCCAACATTAACCATCTGTAGATGTAATTCCTGCACGGCTGTATATATGACCTTTATTCTCTAGCCTTGGTGAAAGGGAACTGGAAGGGACTGAATGGCTCCTTCCCAACTTTCATCATCTGTAGATGTAATTCCTGCACAGCTGGATGTATCACCTTTATTTTATAACCTTGGTGAAGGGGGACTTGAAGGGGCTGCAAGCCTCCTTCCAAACATTCAGCATCTGCAGATGTAATTAATGCACAGCTGTATATTTCACCTTCAATTTCTAACTTTCTTGAAGGGGGACTTGAATGGGCTGCAAGCCTCCTTCCCAACATGACCATCTGTAGATGAATATCCTGTACAGCTGTATATATCACCTTTATATTCTAACCTTAGTGAAAGGGGACTGGAGGGGGCTGAAAGACTCCTACCCAACATTCACCATCTGTAGATGTAATTCCTGCACAGCTGTATATATCACCTTTATTTTCTAAACTTTGCGAAGGGCACTGGAAGGGGCTGAAAGTCTCCTTCCCAAGGCTCACTATCTGTGCATGTAATACCCGCCCAGCTGTATATATCACCTTTCATTTCAGAGCTAGGTGAAGGGGGACTGCAAGGGGCTGAAAACGGCCTTCCCAATATTTACCATCTGTAGCTGTAATTAATGCACATCTGTATATATCACCTTTATTTTCTAACCTTGGTGAAGGGGTACTGGTAGGGGCTGAAAGCGTCCTCCCCAGCATTCACCATCCGTAGATGTAATTTCTGCACTGCTGTGTATATCAGCTTTATATTCTAACCTTGGTGAAGGGGGACTGGAAGGGACTGAAAGCCTCCTTCCTAACATTTGTCTTCTGTAGATGTAATTCCTGCACAGCTGTGTATATCATCTTTACATCCCAACCTTGGCGAATGGGGACTGGATGGGGCTGACAGCCTCCTTCCCAACTATCACCATATGTTAATGTAATTCCCCCACAGCTCTATATATAACGTTTATATCCTAAGGTTGGCGAAGGGGGACTGGATGGATCTGACAGCCTCCTTCCCAACTATCACCATCTGTAGAGATAATTCCTGCAGAGCTGTATATATGATGTTAGTTTCTGAACTTGGCGAAGGGTGACTGGAATGGGCTGAAAGCATCCATCCCAACATTCACCATCTGCAGATGTAATTTTTGCACAGCTGTATGAGTCTCCCTGATTTTCTGACCTAGAGGAAGGGGGCAGGTGGGACTGCAGAAAGTCTCCTTAGCAAAAAACACCATCTGTAAATGTAGTTTCTGCACCACTGTATACATTTCCTGTATTTTCTAACCTAGCCATACGATGACTGGAAGTGGCTGCAGGTAGCCTCCTTTCCACCAATCAACATCTGTAGCTGTAATTCCTGCACAGCTGTATAAATTACCTTTATTTTCTAACCTTTGTGAAGGGGGACTGGAACGGGCTGAAAGCCACCTTCCGAACATTCACCATCTGTAGATGTAATGCATGCTCAGCTGTATTTCACCTTCATTTTCTAACCATGGTGAAGGGGGACTGGAAGGGGCTGAAAGTCTCCTTCCCAATGCTCACTATCTGTAAATTTAATACCCGCACAGCTGTATATACCACCTATATTTTCTATCCTGTGTGAAGGGGGACTGGAAATGGCTGAAAACCTCCTAACCAACATCCACCATTTGTAGATGTGATTCCTGAGCAGCTGTATACATCACCTTTCATTTTTAACCTTGGTGAAGGGGGACTGGAAGGGACTGAAAGCCTCCTTCCCAACATTTACCCTCTGTAACTGTAATTAATGCACATCTGTATACATCACCTTTATTTTCTAACCATGGTGAAGGGGGACTGGAAGGCGCTGAAAGCCTCCTTACGAAAAATCACCATCTGAAGATGTAGTTTTTGCACACCTGTATATATCTTCCATACCAACAATCACCACCAGTAGATGTTATTCCTGACTGGCTGCATATATCACCTTTATTTTCTACCTTTGGTGACGGGGGACTCGAAGGGGCTAAAAGCCTCCTTCCCAACTTTCTCGATTTCTACATGTAATTCCTGCACAGCTGTATGCATCACCTTTTTTTTCTATCCTTGGTGAAGGGCGACTGGAAGGGACTGAAAGCATCCTTCCCATAATTCACCATCTGTAAATGTAATTCCTGCACAGCTGTATATATTACTTTTATATTCTAACCTTGGTGAAGGGTACTGGAAGGGTCTGAAAGCGCACTTCCCAACATTCAACAACTGTAGGTGTAATTCCTGCACGGTTTACATATCACCTTTAATTTCTAACGTAGGTGAAGGAGGACTGGAAGTGTCTGATGAGAGCCTCCTTACCAACAATCACCACTGTAGATGTAGTTTCTGCACAGCTGTATATATCTCCAATATAGTCTAACCTAGACGTACGATGACTGGTTGTGGCTGCAGGAAGCCTCCTTACCAACAATCACCATCTGCAGATGTAATTCCTGCACACCCGTATATATCATCTTTATTTTCTAACCTTTTTGAAGGGAGACTGGAAGGGGCCGAAAGTTTCCTTCCCAACATTCACCAACTGTAGATGTAATTGCTGCGCAGCTGTATATAACATCTTTATTTTCAAACCTTGGTGAAGGGGGACTGGAAGGGGTTTAAAGCCTCCTTCGCAAGATTCACCATCTGTAGATGTAATTTTTGCACAGATGTACATATCTCCTTTAATTTCTAACCTAGGTGAAGGACGACTGGAAGGGGCTGATGAAAGCCTCATTACCGACAATCACAATCTGTAGATATAGTTGCTGCACAGCTGTATATATCTTGTATCTCATCAACCTAGCAGAATGATTACAGGAAGTGGCTGCACGAACACCCTTACACAGCTGCACATAACAGCATTATTTTCTAACCTTGGTGAGGGGGGACTGGAAAGGGCTGCAAGCCTCCTTCCCAACATTCACCATCTGTAGAAGTAATTCCTGCACAGCTGTATATATTACCCTTATATTCTAATGTTGGAGAAGAGGGACTGGATGGATCTGACAGCCTCCTTCCCAACAATCACCATCTGTAGATATAATTGCTGCACAGCTGTATATATCTCGTATCTCGTCTAACCTAGCTGAAATATGGCTGGAAGTGGCTGCAGCAACCCCTTACACAGCTGCACATTTCAGCTTTGTTTTATAACCTAGGTGAGGGGGGACTGGGAGGGCTGTAAGCCTCCTTCCCAACATTCAACTTCTGTAGATGTAATTTTTGCACAGCTGTATATATCTAATTTATTTTCTAACCTAGGTGAATGAGGACTGGAAGGGGCTGAAAGCCTCATTCCCAACAATCACCATCTGTATATGTAATTCCTGCACAGCTGGATATATCACCTTTATTTTCTAATCTTAGTGAAGGGTGACTTGTAGGGGCTGAAAGCCTCTTTCCAACATTCACCATATGTAGATGTAATTCCTGCGCAGCTGTATATATTACCTTTATCTTCTAACCTTGGTGAAGGTGGACTGGAAGGGGCTGAAAGCCTCCTTCCCAACATTCACCATTTGTACATGTAATTCTTGCACAGCTCTATACATCACCTTTAATTTCTATCTTTGGAGTAGGGGGACTGGAAGGGGTTTAAAGCCTGCTTTCCTACATTCACCATCTGTAGATGTAATTCATGCACAGCTGTATATATCGCCTTCATTCTCTAACCTTGGTGACGAGGCACTGGAAGGGGCTGAAAGCCTCCTGCCGTACATTAAGCCTATGTAGATGTTATTGCTGCACAGCTGCATATATCACCTTTATTTTCTGACCTTGGTGAAGGGGGACCCGAAGGGGCTAAAAGCCTCCTTCCCAACATTCACCATTTGTACATATAATTCCTGCACAGTTGTATATATCACCTTTATATTCTAACCTAGGTAAAGGGGGACTGGAAGGGGCCGAAAGACTCCTTCCCAACATTCAACAACTGTAGATGTAACTCCTGCACAGTTGTATATATCACCTTTAATTGCTAACGTACATGAACGAATGGGGAATGTTGGGAAGGAGGCTTTCAGGACCTTCAATTCACCCTTCACCAAGGATAGAAAATAAAGATGATATATACGGGTGTGCAGGAATTACATCTGCAGATGGTGATTGTTGGTAAGGAGGCTTCCTGCAGCCACATCCAGTCATCGTACGTCTAGGTTAGACTATATTGGAGATATATACAGCTGTGCAGAAACTACATAGCCGTATATATCACCTTTATTTTCTATCCTTGGTGAAGGGAGACTTGAAGGGGCTGAAAGCCTGCTTCCCTACATTCACCATCTGTAGATGTAATTCCTGCATGGCTGTATATATTACCTTTATTTTCTAACCTTGGTGAAGGGAGAATGGAAGGTCCGAAAGCCTCCTTCCCAACAATCACCATCGGTAGATGTAGTTTTTGCACAGCTGTATATATCTTCTATATAGTCTAGCGTAGCCGTACGATGACTGGATGTGGTTGCAGGTAGCCTCCATACCAACAATCACCATCAGTAGATGTAATTCCTGCACAGCTGTATTTATGATCTTTATTTTCAGACCTTGGTGATGGGGGACTGGAAGGGGCTGGAAGCCTCCTTTCAAACATTCACCATCTGCAGATATAATTTATGGTCAGCTGCATGTATCCCCTTTATTTTCTAACCTTGGTGATGGGGGACTCGATGGGGCTAAAAGCCTCCTTCCCAACATTCACCATTTGTACATGTAATTCCTGCACAGCTGTATGCATCACCCTTATTTTCTATCCTTGGTGAAGGGCGACTGGAAGGGACTGAAAGTCTCCTTCATATAATTCACCATCTGTAGATGTTTTTCCTGCACAGCTGTATGTATCACCTTTATTTTCAATCCTTAATGAAGGAGGACTGGAATGGGCTGATGAAAGCATCGTTACCAACAAACAACATCTGTAGACGTAGTTTCTGCACAGCTGTATATATTACCTTTACATTCTAACCATTGTGAATGGGGACTGCAAGGGCTAAAACATTCATCCCAACATTCACCATTTGTAGATGCAATTCCTGCACAGCTCTATACATCACTTTCATTTTTTAACCATGGTGAAGGGGGACTGGAAGGTGCTGAAAGCCTCATTCCCAACAATCACCATCTGTAGATGTAGTTCCTGCACAGCTGGATATATCACCTTTATCTTCTAACCTTGGTGAAGGTGGACTGAAAGGGGCTGAAAGCCTCTTTCCCAACATTGACCATCTGTAGATGTAATTCCTGCTAAGCTGTATGTATTTTCTATCCTTGGTGAAGGGGGAATGTAAGGGCCTGAAAGCCTCCTTCACAACATTAACCATCTGTAGATGTAATTTTTGCACAGCTGTATATATATTGTTTATCTTCTTACCTTGGTGAACGAGGAGTGGAAGGGGCTGATGAATGCCTCCTTACCAACAATCACCATCTGTAGATGTAATTCCTGCATGGCTGTATAAATCACCTTTATTTTCTAACCTTGGTGAATGGGGAGTAGATGGGGCTGAAAGCCTTCTTCCCAACATTCACCATGTTTAGATGCAATTCCTGCACAGCAGCATATAACACCTTTATTTTCTAACCATGATGAGGGGGGACTGGAAGGGGCTGAAAGCCTCCTTCCCAACATTCACCATATGTAGATGTAATTCCTGCGCACCTGTATTTATCACCTTTACTGTCTAACCATATGGAAGGGCTACTGGAAGGGGCTGAAAGAATTCTTCCCAACATTCTCCATCTGCAGATGTAATTCCTGCAAAGCTGTATCTATCACCTTTACTTTCTAACCTTGGTGAAGGGGGACTGGAAGGGGCTGAAAGCCGGCTTCCCAACATTCAACATCTGTAGATGCAATTCCTGCACAGCTGTATGTATCATCTTTATTGCCTGACCTTGGTGAAGGGGCACTGGAAGGGGCTTAAAGCCTCCTTCCCAACATTCACCATCTATAGTTGCAATTACTGTACAGTTGTATACATAAACTATATTTTCTAACCTTGGTGAAGGGGGAATGGAAGGGGCCGAAAGCCGCCTTCCCAATGTTCACCATCAGTAGATGTAGTTTGTGCACAGCAGTATATATCTTCTCTATCTTCTAATCTAGCCATACGGCAATTGGAAGTGGATGCAGGGAGCCTCCTTATTAACAATCACCATCTGTAGATGTAATTCCTACAGAGTTGGTTATATCAGTTTTATTTTGTAACCTTGGTGAAGGGGGACTGGAAGGGGCTGAAAGCTGCCTTCCCAACTTTCACCATCTGTAGATGTAATTATTGCACATCTGAATGTATCACCTAATTTTCTTACCCTGGTGAAGGGGGGGCTGGAATGGGCTGAAAGCCTCTTTCCCAACATTCTCCATCTGTAGATGTAGTTTCTGCACTGCTGTATATATCACCATTATTTTCTAACATTGGTGACGGGGAACTCGAAGGGGCTAAAAGCCTCCTTCCCAACATTCACGATTTGTACATGTAATTCCTGCACAGCTGTATGCATCACCTTTATTTTCAATCCTTGGTGAAGGGGGACTGGAAGGGCCTGAAAGCCTGCTTCCCTACATTCACCATCTGTAGATGTAATTCCTGCATGGCTGTATATATTACCTTTATTTTGTAACCTTTTTGAAGGGAGACTGGAAGGGGCCGATAGCTTACTTCCCAACATTCACCAACTGTAGATGTAATTCCTGCGCAGCTGTATATAACATCTTTATTTTCAAACCTTGGTGAAGGGGGACTGGAAGAGTCTTAAAGAGTCCTTCCCAACATTCAACATCTGTAGATGGAATTCCTGCACAGCTGTATATATCACCTTTATTTTCTAACCATGGTGAGGAGGACAGGAAGAGGCTGAAAGCCTCCTTCCCAACATTCACCATCTGTAGATGTAGTTCCTGCACAGCTGTATGTATCACCTTTATTGTCTAACCTTGGTGAAGGGGCAGTGGAAGGTGCTGGGAGCCTCCTTCCCAACATTCACCATCTGTAGATGTAATGCATGCTCAGCTGTATTTCACCTTTATTTTCTAACCATGGTGAAGGGGGACTGGAAGGGGCTGAAAGTCACCTTCCCTATGCTCACTATCTGTAAATGTAATACCCGCACAGCTGTATATACCACCTATATTTTCTAACCTGTGTGTAGGGGGACTGGAAAGGGCTGAAAACCTCCTAAGCAACATCCACCATTTGTAGATGTAATTCCTGCGCAGCTGTATATAACATCTTTATTTTCAAACCTTGGTGAAGGGGGACTGGAATGGTCTTAAAGAGTCATTCCAAACAATCACCATCTGTAGATATAATTGCTGCAAAGCTGTATATATCTCGTATCTCATCTAACCTAGCTGAAATATGGTTGGAAGTGGCTGCAGCAACCCCTTACACAGCTGCACATTTCAACTTTGTTTTATAACCTAGGTGAGATGGGACTGGAAAGGGCTGTAAGCCTCCTTCACAACATTCAACTTCTGTAGATGTAATTCTTGCACAGCTGTATATATCTAATTTATTTTCTAACCTAGGTGAATGAGGTCTGGAAGGGGCTGATGAAAGCATCATTACCAACAATCACCATCTGTAGATGTAATTTTTGCACTGCTGTATATAAGTCCCTTATTTTCTAACCTTGGTGAAGGAGGACTGGAAGGGGCTGATAAAACACTCCTTACTAACAAACAACATCTGCAGACGTAGTTCCTGCACAGCTGTATATATCACCATTGCATTCTAACCTTGTTGAATGGGGACTGCAAGGGCTAAAACATTCTTCCCAACATTCACCATTTGTAGATGTAATTCCTGCACAGCTCTATATATCACCCTCATTTTTTAACCTTGGTGAAGGCAAACTGGAAGGTGATGAAAGCCTCATTCCCAACAATCACCATCTGTAGATGTAATTCCTGCACAGCTGGATACATCACCTTTATCTTCTAACCTTGGTGAAGGTGGACCGGATGGGGCAGAAAGCCTCCTTCCCAACATTCACCAACTGTAGATGTAATTCCTACACAGCTGCATATATCACCTTTATTTTCAAACCTTGGTGAAGGTTGACTGGAAGGGACTGAAAACCTCCTTCCCAACATTCGCTATCTGTAGAAGTAATTCCTGCACAGCTGTATATATCACCTTTATTTTCTACCCTTGGTGAAGGGTGACTTGTAGGGGCTGAAAACCTCTTTCCAACATTCACCATATGTAGATGTAATTCCTGCGCAGCTGTATATATAACCTTTATCTTATAACCTTAGTGAAGGTGGACTGGAAGGGGCTGAAAGCCTCCTTCCCAACAATCACCATTTGTACGTGTAATTCTTGCACAGCTCTATACATCACCTTTAATTTCTATCTTTGGAGTATGGGGACTGGAAGGGTATTAAAGCCTGCTTTCCTACATTCACCATCTGTAGATGTAATTCATGCATGGCTGTATATATTACCTTTATTTTCTAACCTTGGTGAAGGAGGACTGGAAGGGTTCGAAAGCCTCCTTACCAATAATCACCATCTGTAGATGTAGTTTTTGCACTGCTATATATATCTTCTGTATAGTCTAGCGTAGCCGTACAATGACTGGATGTGGATGCAGGTAGCCTCCATACAACAAACATCATCAGTAGATGTTATTCCTGCCTCGGTGTATATATCACCTTTATTCTCAAACTTTGGTGAAGGGGAACTGGAGGGTGCTGAAAGCCTCCTTCCCAACATTCACCATCTGTAGATGTAATTCCTGCACAGCTGTATGTATGATCTTTATTTTCAGACCTTGGTGATAGGGGACTGGAAGGGGCTGGAAGCCTCCTTCCAAACATTCACAATCTGCAGATATAATTTATGCTCAGCTGCATTTATCACCTTTATTTTCTAACCTTGGTGAAGGGGGACTCGATGGGGCTAACAGCCTCCTTCCCAACATTCACCATTTGTACATGTAATTCCTGCACAGCTGTATGCATCGCCTTTATTTTCTATCCTTGGTGAAGGGCGACTGGAAGGGATTCAAAGTCTCCTTCCCATAATTCACCATCTGTAGATGTAATTCCTGCAAAGCTGTATGTATCACCTTTATTTTCAATCCTTGGTGAAGGGGGTCTGGAAGGGGCTGATGAAAGCATCGTTACCAACAAACAACATCTGTAGACGTAGTTTCTGCACAGCTGTATATATCACCTTTACATTCTAACCTTGGTGAATGGGGACTGCAAGGGCTAAAACTTTCTTCCCAAAATTCACCATTTGTAGATGTAATTCCTGCACAGCTCTATACATCACCTTCATTTTTAAACCATGGTGAAGGGGGACTGGAAGGTGCTGAAAGCCTCATTCCCAACAATCACCATCTGTAGATGTAATTCCTGCACAGCTGGATATATCGCCTTTATCTTCTAACCTTGGTGAAGGTGGACTGAAAGGGGCTGTAAGCCTCCTTCCCAACATTCACTATCTGTAGATGTAATTCCTGCACAGCTGTATATATCACCTTTATTTTCTATCCTTGGTGAAGGGTGACTTGTAGGGGCAGAAAGCCTCTTTCCAACATTCACCATTTGTACATGTAATTCTTGCACAGCTGTATATATCACCTTTAAATTCTATCTTTGGAGTAGGGGGACTGGAAGGGGTTGAAAGCCTACTTCCCAACATTCAACAACTGTAGATGTAATTCCTGCACAGTTGTATATATCACCTTTATATTCAAACCTAGGAGAAGGGGGACTGGATGGCGCTGAAAGCCTGCTTCGCAACATTCACCATCTGTAGAAGTAATTCCGGCACGGCTATATATTTTACCTTTATTTTCTAACCTTGGTGCAGGGGGACTGGAAGGGGTTTAAAGCCTCCTTCGCAAGATTCACCATCTGTAGATGTAATTTTTGCACAGATGTACATATCTCCTGTAATTTCTAACCTAAGTGAAGGACGAAAGGAAGGGACTGATGAAAGCCTCATTACCAACAATCACAATCTGTAGATGTAGTTGCTGCACAGCTGTATATATCTTGTATCTCATCAACCTAGCAGAATGATAACAGGAAGTGGCTGCAGGAACCCCCTTACACAGCTGCACATATCAGCTTTATTTTCTAACCTTGGTGAGGGGGGACTGGAAAGGGCTGCAAGCCTCCTTCCCAACATTCACTATCTGTAAATGTAATTCCTGCGCGGCTGTATGTATAACTTTATTTTCTAAACTTGGTGAAGGGGGACTGGAAGGGCCTGAAAACGTCCTTCCCAACATTAAACATCGCTAGATATAATTACTGCACAGCTGTAGATACTGCCTTTATATTCAAACCTTGCTGAAGGGGGACTGGAAGGGGTTGAAAGCCTCCTTCCCAACATTCAACAACTGTAGATGTAATTCCTGCAAAGTTGTATATATCACCTTTATATTCAAACCTAGGAGAAGGGGGACTGGATTTCGCTGACAGCCTGCTTCGCAACATTCACCATCTGTAGATGTAATTCCTGCATGGCTTTATATATCAAATTTATTTTCTAACCTTGGTGAATGGGGACTAGAGGGGCTCAAAGCCCCCTTCATCACTTTCACTATCTGTAGATGTAATTTCTGCACAGTTGTATATATCACCTTGATTTTTTAACATTGTTGAAGGGGGACTGGAAGGCACTGAAAGCCTCCTTACCAACAAGCACCATCTGTAGATGTCTTTCCTGCACAGCTGTATGTATCACCTTCATTCTCCATACTTGGTGGAGGGGGACTGGAAGGGGCTGAATGAATGTTTCCCAGCATCAGCATCTGTAGATGTAATTTTTGCACAGCTGTATATATCGCCTTTATTTTGTAACCTAAGTGAAGGTGGCCTGAAATGGGCTGCAGATTGCATCCTTTCCAAATTTCAATACCTGTAGATGTAATTCCTGCACAGCTGTATATATCACCTTCATTATCTATACTTGGTGAAGGGGCACTGGAAGGGGATGAATGCCTCCTCCTCAACATTTATCATCTGTAGATGTAATTTTTGCACAGCTCTATGTATCCCCTTTTATTATCTAACCTAGGTGAAGGAGGAATGGAAGAGGCTGATGAAACCCTCCTTACTAACAATCAACATCTGTAGACGTAGTTTCTGCACAATTGTATATATTACCTATATTTTCTAACCTTGGTGCATGGGGACTGGAAGGGGTTGGAAGACTCCTTCCCAACATTCACCATATGTACATGTAATTCCTGCACAACTGTATATATCACCTTTATTTTCTAACCTTGGTGAAGGGGGACTGGAATAGGATGAAAGCCTCCTTCCCAACATTCACTATATGTGGATGTAATACCTGCGCGGCTGTATAGATCACCATTATTTTCTAACATTGGTGATGGGGGACTGGAAGAGGCTGAAAGACTACTTCCCAACACCACCATTTGTAGATGTAATTCCTGCACAGCTGTATAAATCACGTTTATATTCTATACTTGGTGAAGGGGTACTAGAAGGGGCTGAAAGCCTGCTTCCCAACATCACCATTTGTAGATGTAATTTTTGCCCGGTTGTATGTATCTTCTTTACTTTCTAACCTAGGAGAAGGTGGACAGAAGCAGGCTGCATAAAGGCTCTTTCTCAACATTCACCATCTGCATATTTTGCACAGATGTATATATCTCCTTTTTTTTTTTTAACCTAGGTGAAGAAGGACTGGACGAGTCTGGAGAAAGCCTCCTTACCGCCAATAATCCTCTGTAGATTTAATTCCTTATCATCTGTAAATATCAGCTTATTGTCAAACCATGGTTAAGGGGGACTGGAAGGGGCTGAAAGCCTGCTTCCTAACATTAACCATCTGTAGATGTAATTCCTGCAAGGCTGTATATATCACCTTTATAATATAACCTTGGTGAAGGGGGACTGGAAGGGGCTGAAAGACTCCATTCCAACATTCACCATCTGTAGATGTTATTCCTGCACCTCTGTATGCATCACAATTATTTTCTGACCATGGTGAATGGGGACTGGAGGGGCTGAAAGCCTCCTTCCCAACATTCATCATCTGTAGATGTAATGCATGCATAGCTGCATATATCACCTTTATTTTCTATCCTTTGTGAAGGGGGACTGGAAGGGGCTGAAAGCCCCTTTCCCAACATGACCATCTGTAGATGTATTTCCTGCACAGCTGTATATATCACCTTTATTTTCTAACCTTGGTGAAGGAGGACTGGAAGGGGCTGCAGAAAGCCTCCTACCCAACATTCACCATCTGTATCTGTAATTAATGCACAGTTGTATATAGCACCTTTATTTTGTAACCTTGGTGAAGGGGGACTGGAAGGCGCTGAAAGCCTCCTCCCTACATTAACCCTATGTAGATGTTATTGCTGCACAGCTGCATATATCACCTTTATTTTCTGACCTTGGTGAAGGGGGACTGGAAAGGGCTGAAACCCTCTTTCCGAACATTCACCATCTGTAGTTGTATTTCCTGCACAGTTGTAAATATCACATTTATATTCTAACCTAGGTAAAGAGGGACTGGAAGTGCCTGGAAGCCTCCCTCCCAACATTCACCATCTGTAGATGTAATTCCTGCATGGCTCAATATATTACATTTATTTTCTAACCTTGGTGAAGTGGGACTGGAAGGGGTTGAAAGCCTGCTTCCCTACATTCACCATCAGTAGAAGTAATTCCTGCGCAACTGTATATATCACCTTTCATTTCTAACCATGGTGAAGGGGGACTGGAAGCGGCTGAAAGCCTATTTCCCAACATATACCCTCCGTAGCCGTAATTAATGCACATCTGTATGTATCACCTTTATTTTCTAACCATGGTGAAGAGGGACTGGAGAGGGCTGGAAGCCTCCTTCCAAACATTCAGCACCTGCAGATATAATTAATGCTCAGCTGTATGTATCACCTGTATTTTCTAACCTTGGTGAAGAGGGACTGGAAGGGGCTGAAAGCAGCCTACCCAACACTCACAATCTGTAGATGTAATTCCTGCATGGCTGTATATATTACCTTTATTTTCTAACATTGGTGAAGGGGGACTGGAAGGAGCTGAAAGGCTTCTTCCCAACATTCACCAACTGTGGATGTAATTCATATGCAGCTGTATATCTCGCCTTTATTTTCAAACCTTGGTGAAGGGGGACAGGAAGGGGCTGAAAACCTCTTTCCCAACATTCACCATCTGTAGATGTAATTCCAGCACCGTGTTATATATCACATTTAATTTCTATCCTAGGTGGAGGAGGACTGGAAGGGGCCATGAAAGCCTCATTACCAACAATCACTATCTGTAGATGTAGTTGCTTCACAGCTGAATATATCTTGTATATAGTCTAACCTAGGAGTACGATGACTGGAAGTGGCGCCAAGAACCCCCTTACATTGCTGCACATATAAGCTTTATTTTCTATCCTTGGTGAAGGGGGACTGGATGGGGCTGAAAGTCTGCTTCCCTACATTCACTATCTGTAGATGTAATTCCTGCACTGCTGTATATATGTGTTTTTTTTTTTAACCTTCTTGAAGGGGGACTGGAAGGAGCTGAAAGCCTCCTTCCCAACATTCACCATCTGAAGATGTTATTCCAGCACAGCTGTATATATCACCTTTATGTTCTAACCTTGGTGAGGGGGGACTGGAAGGGGCCAAAAGCCTCCTTCCTGACATTAACCATTTTAAGATGTATTTCCAACACAGTTGTATATATCATCTTTATATTCTGACCTAGGAGAAGGGGGACCGGATTTCGCTGAAAGACTCATCCCCAACATTCACCACGGTAACATTCACAATCTGTAGATGTAAATCCTGCGCAGCTGTATATATCACATTTATTTTCTAACCTTGGTGAAGGGGGACTGGAAGGGGCTGAAAGCCTGCTTCCCAACATTCACCGTCTGTAGATGTAATTCCTTCACAGCTGTACATATCACCTTTATCTTCTAACATAGGTGAAGGAGGACTCGAAAGTCCCAAAATCCTCGTTCCCAACATTCACTAACTGTAGACGTAATTCCTGCACAGCCGTATACATAAACTTTATTTTCTAACCCTGGTGAAGGGGAACTGGAAGGGGCTGATAGCCTCCTCCCCAACATTCACCATTCATAGATGCAATTTTTGCACAGCTGTATATATCTCCTCTATTTTCTAACTAAGGTGAAGGAGGACAGGAAGGGGCTGATGAAACACTTTTTACTAACAAAGAACATCTGTAGACGTAGTTTCTGCACAGCTGTATATATCACCTTAATTTTCTAACCTTGGTGAAGGGGGACTGGAAGGGGCTGAAAGCTGCCTTCCCAACATTCATCATCTGTAGAAGTTATTCCTGCACAGCTGTATATATCACCTTATATTTCTAACCTTGATGAAGGGGCACTGGAAGGGGCTGAAAGCCTGCTTGTTAGAATTCACAGTCTGTAGATGGAATTCCTGCACAGCTCTATGAATCACCTTCATTTTCTAACCTTCTTGAAGGGGGACTGGAAGGGGCTGATGAAAGCCTCATTACCAACAATCACTATTTGTAGATGTAGTTGCTACACAGCTGAATATATCTCGTATATAGTCTAACCTAGGAGTACGATGACTGGAAGTGGCGCAAGGAACCCCCTTACACAGCTGCACATATCAGCTTTATTTTCTATCCTTGGTGAAGGGGGACTGGATGGGGCTGAAAGTCTACTTCCCTACATTCACTATCTGTAGATGTAATTCCTGGACTGCTGTATATATGTGTTTTTTTCTAACCTTCTTGAAGGGGGACTGGAAGGAGCTGAAAGCCTCCTTCCCAACATTCACCATCTGAACATGTAATTCCTGTACAGCTGTATATTTTACTCTTTTTTCTAACCTTGGTGGAGGGGTACTGGAAGGGGCTGAAAGCCTCCTTCCTGACATTAACCATCTCAAGATGTATTTCCAACATGGCTGTATATATCATCTTTATATTCTAACCTAGGAGAAGGGGGACCGGATTTCGCTGAAAGACTCATCCCCAACATTCACCACGGTAACATTCACAATCTGTAGATGTAAATCCTGCACAGCTGTATATATCACATTTATTTTCTAACCTTAGTGATGGGGGACTGGAAGGGGCTGAAAGCCTGCTTCCCAACATTCACCGTCTGTAGATGTAATTCCTTCACAGCGCTACGTATCACCTTTATCTTCTAACATTGGTGAAGTAGGACTGGAAAGTCCCAAAATCCTCATTCCCAACATTCACTACCTGTAGACGTAATTCCTGCACAGCCGTATACATAAACTTTATTTTCTAATCCTGGTGAAGGGGAACTGGAAGGGGCTGAAAGCCTCCTCTCCAACATTCACCATTTACAGATGTAATTTTTGCACAGCTGTATATATCTCCTCTATTTTCTAACTAAGGTGAAGGAGGACAGGAAGGGGCTGATGAAACACTCCTTATTAACAAACAACATCTGTAGAAGTATTTTCTGTACACCTGTATATATCACCTTAATTTTCTAACCTTGGTGAAGGGGGACTGGAAGGGGCTGAAAGCTGCCTTCCCAACAATCACCATCTGTAGATGTAATTTTTGCACAGCTATATATATCACCTTTATTTTCTAACCTAGGTGAAGGACGACTGGTAGTGGCTGATGAAATACTCCTTACTAACAATCAACATCAGTAGACGTAGTTTCTGCACAGCTGTATATATCACCATAATTTTCTAACCTTGGTGAAGGGGACTGGAAGGTCCAGAAAGCCTCCTTCCCAACATTCACCATCTGTAGATGTAATTTTTGCACAGTTGTATATATCTCCTTGATTTTCTAACCTTGGTGAAGGGTGACTGGAAGGGGCTGAAAGCCTCCTTCCAGACATTCACCATCTGTAGTTGTAATAAATGCACATCTGTATATATCACCTTTATTTTCTAACCTTGGTGAAGGGGGACTGTAAGGTGCTGAAAGACTCCTTACCAACTGTCACCATCTGTAAATGTAGTTTTTGCACATCTGTATGCATCACCTTTATTTTCTGACCTTGGTGAAGAGGGACTGGACAGGACTGGAAGCCTCCTTCCAAACATTCAGCATCTGCAGATATAATTAATGCTCAGCTGTTTGTATCACCTGAATTTTCTAACCTTGGTGAAGACAGACTGGAAGGGGCTGAAAGCAGCCTTCGCAACACTCACAATCTGTAGATGTAATTCCTGCATGGCTGTATATATTACCGTCATTTTCTAACATTGGTGAAAGGAGACTGGAAGGAGCTGAAAGACTCCTTCCCAACATTCACCAACTGTAGTTGTAATTCCTATGCAGCTGTATATATCACCTTTATTTTCAAACCTTGGTGAAGGGGGACTGGAAGGAGCTGAAAGCCTCCTTCCCAACATTCACCATCTGAAGATGTAATTCCTGCACAGCTGTATGTATCACCTTTATGTTCTAACCTTGGTGAGGCGGGACTGGAAGGGGCCGAAAGCCTCCTTCCCAACATTCACCATCTGTAGGTGTAATTCCTGCACAGCCTTATATTTTACACTTTTTTCTAACCTTGGTGAAGGGGGACTGGAGGTGCTGAAGCCTGCTTCCCAACATTCACTGTCTGTAGATGTAATTCCTTCACAGCTGTACATATCACCGTTATCTTCTAACATTGGTGAAGGAGGACTGGAAAGTCCCAAAATCCTCGTTCCCAACATTCACTATCTGTAGACGTAATTCCTGCACAGCTATATATATAACCTTTATTTTCTGACCTTGGTAAATGGGGACTGGAGGAACTGGAAGCCTCTTTCCGAACATTCACCATCTGCTGATGTAATTTCTGCACAGCTTTATATATCAGGTTTTTTCTCTGTCCTGGGTGAATGGGGACTGGAAGGGGCTGAAGGCCCTCTTCCCAACTATCACCATCTGTAGAAGTAATTCCTTCACACCTGTATATATCACGTAAGTTTCTGAACTTGGTGAAGTGGGACTGGAAGGTGCTGAAAGCCTCCTTCCAAACAATCACCATCTGTAGATGTAATTATTGAACAGCTGTATAAGTCTCCCTGATTTTCTAACCTAATAGAAGATTACAGGAAGGGGCTGCAGAAAGCCTCATTACCAACTATCACCCTCTGTAGATGTAGTTTCTGCAGCCCTGTATATATGTCCTGTATTTTCTAACATAGCCGTACGACGACTGGAAGTGGCTGCAGGTTGCCTCCTTTCCACCAATCACCATCTGTAGATCTAATTCCTGCACAGCTGTATAAATCACCTTCATTTTTTAACATGGGAAAATGGGGACTGGAGGATCTGAAAGCTTCCCTCCCAACATTCATCATCTGTAGATGTAATGCATGAACAGCTGCATATATCACCTTTATTTTCTATCCTTTGTGAAGGGGGACTAGAAGGGGCTGAAAACCTCCTTCCCAACATGACCATCTGTAGATGTATTTCCTGCACAGCTGTATATAGCACCTTTATATTCTAACCTTGGTGAAGGGGGACTGGAGGGGCTGAAAGCCTCCTTCCCAACATTCATCATCTTTAGATGTAATTCATGCATAGCTGTATATATCACCTTAATTTTCTAACCTTGGTGAAGGGGGACTGGAAGGGCTGAAAATCTCCTTCCCAACACTCACTTTCTGCACATTTAACACCCCCACATCTGTATATACCAACTTCATTTTCTATCCTGTGTGAAGGGGGACTGGAAAAGGCTAAAAAACCTCCTAACCAACATTCACCATTTGTAGATGTATATCCTGGGCAGCTGTATATATCACCTTTAATTTCTAACCTTGGTGAAGGGGGGACTGGAAGTGGCAGAAAGCGTCCTTCCAAACATTCACCATCTGTAGCCGTAATTAATGCACATCTGTACATGTCACATTTATTTTCTAACCTTGGTGAAGGGGGACCGGGAGGGGCTGAAGGCCTCCTTCACAACATTCACTATCTGTAGATGTAATTCCTGCACTGTTTTATATATCACCTTGATTTTCTTATCTTGGTGAAGGGGGACTGGACGGCGGTGGAAGCCGCCTCACCAACAATCTCCATTTGTAGATGTAGTTTCTGCACAGCTGTATATATCTGCTATATTTTCTAACCTAGCCATACGACGACTGGAAGTGGCTGCAGGAAGCCTCCTTACCGACAATCACGATCTGCAGACATTATTCCAGCATAGATGTATAAATAACTTTTATTTTCTAACCTTGGTGAAGGGGGACTTCAAGGGGCTGATAGCTGCCTTCCCAATATGCACTCTCTGTAGATGTAATTCTTGCACAGCCGTATATCTCCTCTTTATCATCTAACTTTGGTGAAGGGCGAATGGAAGGAGCTGAAAGCCTCCTTCCAAACATTCACCATCTGCAGATATAATTCCTGCAAAGCTGAATGTATAACGTTTATTTTCTACCCATGGTGAAAGGGGACAGAAAGCCTCTTTCCCGACATTCACCATCTGTAGATGTAATTCCTGCACGGCTGTATATACCACCTTTATAATATAACCTTGGTGAAAAGGGACTAGAAGGGCTGAAAGACTCTTTCCCAACATTCACCATCTGTAGATGTTATTCCTGCACAGCTGTATATATCACCTTTATTTTCTAACATTGGTGAAGGGGGACTGGAAGGGGCTGAAAGCCTGCTTCCCAACATTCACCTTCTGTTGATGTAATTCCTGCACAGCTGTGTATATCAGGTTTTTTTTCTAACCTTGTTGAAGGGGGACTGGAAGGGGCTGAAAGCCTCCTTCAAAACATTAACCATCTGTAGATGTAAATCCTGCACAGCTGCATATATCACCTTTATTTTCTGATCTTGGAAAATGGGGACTGGAGGGGCTGAAAGCCTCTTTCCGAACATTCACCATCTGTTGATGTAATTCCTGCACAGCTGTATACATCAGGTTTTTTTTTCTAACCTTGGTGAAATGGGACTGGAAGGGGCTGAAAGCCTCCTTCCCAACAATCATCATCTGTAGATGTAATGCATGAACAGCAGTATATATAAACGTTATTTTCTATCCCTTGTCAAGGGGACTGGGAGGGGCTGAATGCCTCCTTCCCAACATGACCATATGTAGATGTATTTCCTGCACAGCTGTATATATCACCTTTATATTCTACCCTAGGTGAAATGGGACTGGAAGGGGCTGAAAGACTCCTTCCCAACATTCACCATCTGTAGATGTAATTCCTGCACAGTTGTAAATATCACCCTTAATTTCTAATATATGTGAGGAAGGACTGGAAGTGTCTGATGAAAGCCTCCTTACAAACAATCACCATCTGTAGATGTAGTTTCTGCACAACTGTATATATATCCAATATAGCCTAACCTAGATGTACGATGACTGGATGTGGCTGCAGGAAGCCTCCTTACCAACAAACACCATCCGTAGATGTTATTCCTGCACAGCTGCATATATCACCTTTATTTTCTGACCTTTGTGAAATGGGACTGCAAGGGGCTGAATGCCTGCTTCCCAACATTCACTGTCTGTAGATGTAATTCCTGCACAACTGTAAATATCACCTTTATTTTTTAACCTTGGTGGAGGGGGACTGGATGTGCACTGAAAGCTTCATTCCCAACATTCACCAACTGTAGATGTAATTTCTGCACAGCTGTATGTGTCACCTTTACTTTCTAACCTTGGTGAAGGGGGACTGGAAGAAGCTCAACGCCTCCTTCTCAACATTCACCATATGTAGATGTGATTCTGTGCAGCTGTATATATCAGCTTTATTTTCTAGCGCTGGTGAAGGAGGACTGGAAGGGGCTGATGAAAGCCTCCTTGGCAACAATCACCATCTGTAGATGTAGTTTCTGCACAGCTGTACATACAAGAATTATATTCTAACCTTGGTGAAGGGTACTGGAAGGTTCTGAAAGTGTCCTTCCCAACATTCAGCAACTGTTGATGTAATTCCTGCACAGCTGTAAATATCATCTTTATACTCTAACTTAGGTTAAGGGGGACTGGAAGGGGCTGGAAGCCTTCTTCCCAAAATTCACCATCTGTAGATGTAATTCCTGTGCAGCTGTATATATCACCTTTATCTTCTAACCTTGGTGAAGGTGGACTAGAAGGGGCTGAAAGACTCCTTCCCAACATTCACCATTTGTACATGTAATTCCTGCACAGCTATATATATCAGCTTTATTTTCTATCTTTGGTGTAAGGGGGACTGAAAGGGTTTGAAAGCCTGCTTCCCTACATTCACCATCTGTCGATGTAATTCATGCACAGCTATATATATCACCTTTATTCTCTAACCTTTGTGAAGAGGCTCTGGAAGGGCCTGAAAACCTCGTGCCCAACATTAACCCTCTGTAGATGTAATTCCTGCACAGCTGCATATATCACCATTATTTTCTGACCTTGGTTAAGGGGGACTGGAAGGGGCTGAAAGCCTCTTTCGAAACATTCACCATCTGTAGATGTAATTCCTGCACAGCAGCATATATCAAATTTATTTTCAAACCTTGGTGATGGGGGACTGGCAGGAGCTTAAAGCCTCCTTCCCAACATTCACCATCTGAAGATGTAAATCCTGCACAGCTGTATATGTCACCTTTATTTTGTAACCTTGGTGAGGGGTGACGGGAAGGGCTGGATGCCTCCTTCCCAACGTTCACCATCTGTAGATGTAATTCCTGCACAGCTGCATATATAACTGTTTTTTCTAACCTTGGTGAAGGGGGACTGGGAGGTGCTGAAATCCCCTTTCCCGACATTAACCATTTCAAGATGTAATTCCTTTACAGCTGTATATTTCACCTTTATATTCTAACCTAGTAGAAGTGGGACTGGATGGCGATGAAAGCCTGCTTACCAACACACACCATCTGTAGATGAAATTCCTGCACGGCTGTATATTTTACCTTCATTTTCTAACCTTGGTGCAGGGGGACTGGAAGGGGTTTAAAGCCTCCTTCCCAACATTCACCATCCGTAGATGTAATTTTTGCACTGCAGTATATATCACGTTAGTTTGTGAACTTGGTGAAGGGGGAATGAAAGGGGCTGAAAGACACTTTTCCAACATTCACCATCAGTAGATGTAATTCCTGCACAGCTGTCTATATCCCATTTATTTTCTAACCTTGGTGAAGGGGGTCTGGAGGGGCTGAAAGCCTCCTTCCCAACATTCATCATCTGTGGATGTAATTAATGCACAGCTGTATATATCAACATTATTTTTAACCTTGGTAATGGGGGAATAGGTAGGTCTGAAAGCCTGTCTCCCGCACTCAACATCTGTAGATGTAATTGCTGCACAGCTGCACTTATCACCTTTATTTTCTAACCTTGGTGAGGGCGTACTGGAAGGGGCTGAAAGCCTCCTTCCCAACATATAATGTCTGTATATGTAATTTTTGCACAGCTGTATATATCTCCTTAATTTTCTAACCTACGTGAAGGAGGACTGCAAGGGGCTGATGAAACACTCGTTACCAACATTCACCATTTGTAGATGTAATTCCTGCACAGCTGTATATATCACCTTTATTTTTTAACGTTGGTGAAGGGGGACTGCAAGGTCCTGAAAGCCTCATTTCCAACATTCACCATCTGTAGATGTAATTCCTGCACAGCTGTATGTATCACGCTTATTTTCTAACCTTGGTGAAGGGAGACTGGAAGGGGCTAAAAGCCTCCTTCCAAACATTCGCCAATTGCAGATGTAATTAATGCTCAGTTGTATATATCACCTTTACTTTCTATCTTTGGTGGAGGGGGACTGGAAGGGGCTGGAAGCCTGCATACCTACATTCACTATCTGTAGATGTAGCTCCTGCACAGCGGCATGTGTCACCTTCTATTTCTAACCTTGGTGATGGGGGACTGGAAGAGGCTGAAAGCCTCCTTCGCAACATTCACCATATGTAGATGTAATTCCTGCGCAGCTGTATAGATCACTTTTATTTTCCAACCTTGGTGAAGGGCGACTGGAATGCGCTGAAAGCCCCCTTCCCAACATTCACAGTCTGTAGATGTAATTGCTGCACAGCTGTATATATCACCTTTATCTTCTAACCTTGGTGAAGGGGGAGTGGAAGGTCCTGAAAGCCTACTTCCCAACATTCACCAGCAGTAGATGTAATTTTTGCACAGCTGTATATAACTCCTTGATTTTCTAACCTAGGTGAAGGATGAGTTGAAGGGGCTGGAGAAAACCTCCTTACCAACAATCACCATCTGTAGATGTAATTCCTGCACAGCCATAAATGTCACGTATTTTTATCTATCCTTGGGGAAATGGGACCGGAAGGGGCTGAAAGGCTCCAACACAACTTTCATCATCTGTAGATGTAGTTCCTGCACAGCTGTATATATATAACTTTTTTTTCTAACCTTGGTGAAGGGGGACTGGATGGGTCTGAAAGCCTCCTTCCCAACACTCATCATCAGTAGATGTAATGCATAAACAGCTGTAGATATCACCTTTATTGTCTATCCTTTGTGAAGGGGAACTGGAAGGGCCTGAATGCCACCTTCCCAACATGACCACCTGTAGATGTACTTCCTACACATATGTATATATCACCTTCATATTCTAATCTTAGTGAAGGTGGACTGGAAGGGGCTGAAACACTTCTTCACAATATTTACCATCTGTAGATGTAGTTCCTGCACAGCTGTATATATCAACTTTATTTTCTAACCTTGGTGCAGGGGGAGTGGAAGGAGCTGTAAGGCTCCTTCCCTAAATTCACCATCTGTAGATGTAATTCCTGCACAGCTGTATATATTACTATTTATTCTAACTTTGGTGAAGGGTACAGGAAGTGTCCGAAAGCGTCCTTCCCAACATTCAGCATCTGTAGATGTAATTCCTGCGCTGCTGTATATAGCAGCTTAGTTTTCAAACGTTGGTGAAGGGGGACTGGAAGGAGCTGAAAGCCTCCTTCCCAACATTCACCACCTAAAAATGTAAATCGTGCACAGCTGTATATATCACCCTTACTTTCTAACCTTCGTGAAGGGGGACCGGAAGGGGTTGAAAGCTTCCTTCTCAACATTTACCATCAGTAGATGTAATTCCTACACAGCTGTATATAACTGATTTTTCTAACCTTGGTGAAGGGGGACTGGAAGGGGCTGAAAGCCTCCGTCCCAACATTAATCATCTCGAGAAGTAATTCCCGCATAGCTGTATATATCACCTTTATTTTCTAACCTTGGTGCAGGGGGACTGGAAGGGGCTGATGAAGGCCTCCGTACCAACAATCACCATCTGTAGATGTAGTTTCTGCACAGCTGTATATTTCTCCTATACAGTCTAACCTAGCTGCACGATGACTGGATGTTGTGCAGGAAGCCTCCTTACCAACAATTACCATCTTTAGATGTAATTTCTGCACAACCGTATATATCTCCTTTATTTTCTATCCTTGGTGAAGGGTGACTTGAAGGGCTGAAAGCCTCTTTCCAACATTCACCATATGTAGATGTAATTCCTGTGCAGCTGTATATATCACCTTTATCTTCTAACCTTGGTGAAGGTGGACTGGAAGGGGCTGAAAGACTCCTTCCCAACATTCACCATTTGTACATGTAATTCCTGCACAGCTATATATATCAGCTTTATTTTCTATCTTTGGTGTAAGGGGGACTGAAAGGGTTTGAAAGCCTGCTTCCCTACATTCACCATCTGTCGATGTAATTCATGCACAGCTATATATATCACCTTTATTCTCTAACCTTTGTGAAGAGGCTCTGGAAGGGCCTGAAAACCTCGTGCCCAACATTAACCCTCTGTAGATGTAATTCCTGCACAGCTGCATATATCACCATTATTTTCTGACCTTGGTTAAGGGGGACTGGAAGGGGCTGAAAGCCTCTTTCGAAACATTCACCATCTGTAGATGTAATTCCTGCACAGCTGCATATATAACTGTTTTTTCTAACCTTGGTGAAGGGGGACTGGGAGGTGCTGAAATCCCCTTTCCTGACATTAACCATTTCAAGATGTAATTCCTTTACAGCTGTATATTTCACCTTTATATTCTAACCTAGTAGAAGTGGGACTGGATGGCGATGAAAGCCTGCTTACCAACACACACCATCTGTAGATGAAATTCCTGCACGGCTGTATATTTTACCTTCATTTTCTAACCTTGGTGCAGGGGGACTGGAAGGGGTTTAAAGCCTCCTTCCCAACATTCACCATCCGTAGATGTAATTTTTGCACTGCAGTATATATCACGTTAGTTTGTGAACTTGGTGAAGGGGGAATGAAAGGGGCTGAAAGACACTTTCCCAACATTCACCATCAGTAGATGTAATTCCTGCACAGCTGTCTATATCCCATTTATTTTCTAACCTTGGTGAAGGGGGTCTGGAGGGGCTGAAAGCCTCCTTCCCAACATTCATCATCTGTGGATGTAATTAATGCACAGCTGTATATATCAACATTATTTTTAACCTTGGTAATGGGGGAATAGGTAGGTCTGAAAGCCTGTCTCCCGCACTCAACATCTGTAGATGTAATTGCTGCACAGCTGCACTTATCACCTTTATTTTCTAACCTTGGTGAGGGCGTACTGGAAGGGGCTGAAAGCCTCCTTCCCAACATATAATGTCTGTATATGTAATTTTTGCACAGCTGTATATATCTCCTTAATTTTCTAACCTACGTGAAGGAGGACTGCAAGGGGCTGATGAAACACTCGTTACCAACATTCACCATTTGTAGATGTAATTCCTGCACAGCTGTATATATCACCTTTATTTTTTAACGTTGGTGAAGGGGGACTGCAAGGTCCTGAAAGCCTCATTTCCAACATTCACCATCTGTAGATGTAATTCCTGCACAGCTGTATGTATCACGCTTATTTTCTAACCTTGGTGAAGGGAGACTGGAAGGGGCTAAAAGCCTCCTTCCAAACATTCGCCAATTGCAGATGTAATTAATGCTCAGTTGTATATATCACCTTTACTTTCTATCTTTGGTGGAGGGGGACTGGAAGGGGCTGGAAGCCTGCATACCTACATTCACTATCTGTAGATGTAGCTCCTGCACAGCGGCATGTGTCACCTTCTATTTCTAACCTTGGTGATGGGGGACTGGAAGAGGCTGAAAGCCTCCTTCGCAACATTCACCATATGTAGATGTAATTCCTGCGCAGCTGTATAGATCACTTTTATTTTCCAACCTTGGTGAAGGGCAACTGGAATGCGCTGAAAGCCCCCTTCCCAACATTCACAGTCTGTAGATGTAATTGCTGCACAGCTGTATATATCACCTTTATCTTCTAACCTTGGTGAAGGGGGAGTGGAAGGTCCTGAAAGCCTACTTCCCAACATTCACCAGCAGTAGATGTAATTTTTGCACAGCTGTATATAACTCCTTGATTTTCTAACCTAGGTGAAGGATGAGTTGAAGGGGCTGGAGAAAACCTCCTTACCAACAATCACCATCTGTAGATGTAATTCCTGCACAGCCATAAATGTCACGTATTTTTATCTATCCTTGGGGAAATGGGACCGGAAGGGGCTGAAAGGCTCCAACACAACTTTCATCATCTGTAGATGTAATTCCTGCACAGCTGTATATATATAACTTTTTTTTCTAACCTTGGTGAAGGGGGACTGGATGGGTCTGAAAGCCTCCTTCCCAACACTCATCATCAGTAGATGTAATGCATAAACAGCTGTAGATATCACCTTTATTGTCTATCCTTTGTGAAGGGGAACTGGAAGGGCCTGAATGCCGCCTTCCCAACATGACCACCTGTAGATGTACTTCCTACACATATGTATATATCACCTTCATATTCTAATCTTAGTGAAGGTGGACTGGAAGGGGCTGAAACACTTCTTCACAATATTTACCATCTGTAGATGTAGTTCCTGCACAGCTGTATATATCAACTTTATTTTCTAACCTTGGTGCAGGGGGAGTGGAAGGAGCTGTAAGGCTCCTTCCCTAAATTCACCATCTGTAGATGTAATTCCTGCACAGCTGTATATATTACTATTTATTCTAACTTTGGTGAAGGGTACAGGAAGTGTCCGAAAGCGTCCTTCCCAACATTCAGCATCTGTAGATGTAATTCCTGCGCTGCTGTATATAGCAGCTTAGTTTTCAAACGTTGGTGAAGGGGGACTGGAAGGAGCTGAAAGCCTCCTTCCCAACATTCACCACCTAAAAATGTAAATCGTGCACAGCTGTATATATCACCCTTACTTTCTAACCTTCGTGAAGGGGGACCGGAAGGGGTTGAAAGCTTCCTTCTCAACATTTACCATCAGTAGATGTAATTCCTACACAGCTGTATATAACTGATTTTTCTAACCTTGGTGAAGGGGGACTGGAAGGGGCTGAAAGCCTCCGTCCCAACATTAATCATCTCGAGAAGTAATTCCCGCATAGCTGTATATATCACCTTTATTTTCTAACCTTGGTGCAGGGGGACTGGAAGGGGCTGATGAAGGCCTCCGTACCAACAATCACCATCTGTAGATGTAGTTTCTGCACAGCTGTATATTTCTCCTATATAGTCTAACCTAGCTGCACGATGACTGGATGTTGTGCAGGAAGCCTCCTTACCAACAATTACCATCTTTAGATGTAATTTCTGCACAACCGTATATATCTCCTTTATTTTCTATCCTTGGTGAAGGGTGACTTGAAGGGCTGAAAGCCTCTTTCCAACATTCACCATATGTAGATGTAATTCCTGTGCAGCTGTATATATCACCTTTATCTTCTAACCTTGGTGAAGGTGGACTGGAAGGGGCTGAAAGACTCCTTCCCAACATTCACCATTTGTACATGTAATTCCTGCACAGCTATATATATCAGCTTTATTTTCTATCTTTGGTGTAAGGGGGACTGAAAGGGTTTGAAAGCCTGCTTCCCTACATTCATCATCTGTCGATGTAATTCATGCACAGCTATATATATCACCTTTATTCTCTAACCTTTGTGAAGAGGCTCTGGAAGGGCCTGAAAACCTCGTGCCCAACATTAACCCTCTGTAGATGTAATTCCTGCACAGCTGCATATATCACCATTATTTTCTGACCTTGGTTAAGGGGGACTGGAAGGGGCTGAAAGCCTCTTTCGAAACATTCACCATCTGTAGATGTAATTCCTGCACAGCAGCATATATCAAATTTATTTTCAAACCTTGGTGATGGGGGACTGGCAGGAGCTTAAAGCCTCCTTCCCAACATTCACCATCTGAAGATGTAAATCCTGCACAGCTGTATATGTCACCTTTATTTTGTAACCTTGGTGAGGGGTGACGGGAAGGGCTGAATGCCTCCTTCCCAACGTTCACCATCTGTAGATGTAATTCCTGTACAGCTGCATATATAACTGTTTTTTCTAACCTTGGTGAAGGGGGACTGGGAGGTGCTGAAATCCCCTTTCCCGACATTAACCATTTCAAGATGTAATTCCTTTACAGCTGTATATTTCACCTTTATATTCTAACCTAGTAGAAGTGGGACTGGATGGCGATGAAAGCCTGCTTACCAACACACACCATCTGTAGATGAAATTCCTGCACGGCTGTATATTTTACCTTCATTTTCTAACCTTGGTGCAGGGGGACTGGAAGGGGTTTAAAGCCTCCTTCCCAACATTCACCATCCGTAGATGTAATTTTTGCACTGCAGTATATATCACGTTAGTTTGTGAACTTGGTGAAGGGGGAATGAAAGGGGCTGAAAGACACTTTCCCAACATTCACCATCAGTAGATGTAATTCCTGCACAGCTGTCTATATCCCATTTATTTTCTAACCTTGGTGAAGGGGGTCTGGAGGGGCTGAAAGCCTCCTTCCCAACATTCATCATCTGTGGATGTAATTAATGCACAGCTGTATATATCAACATTATTTTTAACCTTGGTAATGGGGGAATAGGTAGGTCTGAAAGCCTGTCTCCCGCACTCAACATCTGTAGATGTAATCGCTGCACAGCTGCACTTATCACCTTTATTTTCTAACCTTGGTGAGGGCAGACTGGAAGGGGCTGAAAGCCTCCTTCCCAACATATAATGTCTGTATATGTAATTTTTGCACAGCTGTATATATCTCCTTAATTTTCTAACCTACGTGAAGGAGGACTGCAAGGGGCTGATGAAACACTCGTTACCAACATTCACCATTTGTAGATGTAATTCCTGCACATCTGTATATATCACCTTTATTTTTTAACGTTGGTGAAGGGGGACTGCAAGGTCCTGAAAGCCTCATTTCCAACATTCACCATCTGTTGATGTAATTCCTGCACAGCTGTATGTATCACGCTTATTTTCTAACCTTGGTGAAGGGAGACTGGAAGGGGCTAAAAGCCTCCTTCCAAACATTCGCCAATTGCAGATGTAATTAATGCTCAGTTGTATATATCACCTTTACTTTCTATCTTTGGTGGAGGGGGACTGGAAGGGGCTGGAAGCCTGCATACCTACATTCACTATCTGTAGATGTAGCTCCTGCACAGCGGCATGTGTCACCTTCTATTTCTAACCTTGGTGATGGGGGACTGGAAGAGGCTGAAAGCCTCCTTCGCAACATTCACCATATGTAGATGTAATTCCTGCGCAGCTGTATAGATCACTTTTATTTTCCAACCTTGGTGAAGGGCGACTGGAATGCGCTGAAAGCCCCCTTCCCAACATTCACAGTCTGTAGATGTAATTGCTGCACAGCTGTATATATCACCTTTATCTTCTAACCTTGGTGAAGGGGGAGTGGAAGGTCCTGAAAGCCTACTTCCCAACATTCACCAGCTGTAGATGTAATTTTTGCACAGCTGTATATAACTCCTTGATTTTCTAACCTAGGTGAAGGATGAGTTGAAGGGGCTGGAGAAAACCTCCTTACCAACAATCACCATCTGTAGATGTAATTCCTGCACAGCCATAAATGTCACGTATTTTTATCTATCCTTGGGGAAATGGGACCGGAAGGGGCTGAAAGGCTCCAACACAACTTTCATCATCTGTAGATGTAATTCCTGCACAGCTGTATATATATAACTTTTTTTTCTAACCTTGGTGAAGGGGGACTGGATGGGTCTGAAAGCCTCCTTCCCAACACTCATCATCAGTAGATGTAATGCATAAACAGCTGTAGATATCACCTTTATTGTCTATCCTTTGTGAAGGGGAACTGGAAGGGCCTGAATGCCGCCTTCCCAACATGACCACCTGTAGATGTACTTCCTACACATATGTATATATCACCTTCATATTCTAATCTTAGTGAAGGTGGACTGGAAGGGGCTGAAACACTTCTTCACTACATTTACCATCTGTAGATGTAGTTCCTGCACAGCTGTATATATCAACTTTATTTTCTAACCTTGGTGCAGGGGGAGTGGAAGGAGCTGTAAGGCTCCTTCCCTAAATTCACCATCTGTAGATGTAATTCCTGCACAGCTGTATATATTACTATTTATTCTAACTTTGGTGAAGGGTACAGGAAGTGTCCGAAAGCGTCCTTCCCAACATTCAGCATCTGTAGATGTAATTCCTGCGCTGCTGTATATAGCAGCTTAGTTTTCAAACGTTGGTGAAGGGGGACTGGAAGGAGCTGAAAGCCTCCTTCCCAACATTCACCACCTAAAAATGTAAATCCTGCACAGCTGTATATATCACCCTTGCTTCCTAACCTTCGTGAAGGGGGACCGGAAGGGGTTGAAAGCTTCCTTCTCAACATTTACCATCAGTAGATGTAATTCCTACACAGCTGTATATAACTGATTTTTCTAACCTTGGTGAAGGGGGACTGGAAGGGGCTGAAAGCCTCCGTCCCAACATTAATCATCTCGAGAAGTAATTCCCGCATAGCTGTATATATCACCTTTATTTTCTAACCTTGGTGCAGGGGGACTGGAAGGGGCTGATGAAGGCCTCCGTACCAACAATCACCATCTGTAGATGTAGTTTCTGCACAGCTGTATATTTCTCCTATATAGTCTAACCTAGCTGCACGATGACTGGATGTTGTGCAGGAAGCCGCCTTACCAATAATCACCATCTGTAGATGTAATTCGTGCACAGCCGTATATATACAACCTTTATTTTCTATCCTCGGTGGAGTGTGACTTGAAGGGGCTGAAAGCCTCTTTCCAACATTCACCATATGTAGATGTAATTCCTGCGCAGCTGTATATTACAATTTTACGGTCTATCCTTGGTGAAGGTGGACTGGAAGGGGCTGAAAGACTCCTTCCCAACATTCACCATTTGTACATGTAATTCCTGCACAGCTGTATATATGACCTTCATGTTCAATCCTTGGTGAAGGGGGCCTGGAAGGGGTTGAAAGCCTGCTTCCCTACATTCACCATCTGTAGATGTAATTCCTGCACAGCTGCATATATCACCTTTATTCCCTAACCTTGGTGAAGAGGCACTGGATGGGGCTGAAAGCCTCCATCCCAACGTTAACCATCAGTAGATGTTATTCCTGCACAGCAGCATATATCACATTTACTTTCTGAACTTGGTGAAGGGCGACAGGAAGGGGAACTGAAAGAGGCTGAAAGCCTCTTTCCGAACATTCACCATCTGTAGATGTAATTCCTGCAAAGCTGTAAATATCACCTTTATTTCTAACCTTGGTGAAGGGGGACTCGAAGGGGCTGAAACCCTCCTTCCCAACATTCACCAACTGTAGATGTAATTCCTGAGCAGCTGTATGTAACATCTTCATTTTCAAACCTTGGTGAAGGGGGACTGGAAGGGTCTGAAAGCGTCCTTCCCAACATTCACCATCTGTAGATGTAATTTCTCCACAGCCGTATATATCACCATTATATTCTAACCTTGGTGAAGGGGGACTGGAAGTTGCTGAAATTCTCCTTCCCAACATTCACCATCTGTAGATGTAATTCCTGGACAGCTGTATATATCGTTTTTTTTTTTTTTTTCTTACCTAGGTGAAGGGGGACTGGAAGGGGCTGAAAGCCTCCTTCCCAACATTCCCTGTCTGTAGATGTAATTCCTGCGCTGCTGTATATAGCAGCTTAATTTTCAAACGTTGGTGAAGGGGGACTGGAAGGAGCTGAAAGAATCCTTCCCAACATTCACCACCTAAAGATGTAAATCCTGCACAGCTGTATATATCACCCTTACTTTCTAACCTTCGTGAAATGGGACCGGATGGGGTTGAAAGCTTCCTTCTCAACATTTACCATCAGTAGATGTAATTCCTACACAGCTGTATATATAACTGATTTTTCTAACCTTGGTGAAGGGGGACTGGAAGGGGCTGAAAGCCTCCGTCCCGACATTAATCATCTCGAGAAGTAATTCCTGCACAGCTGTATATATCACCTTTATTTTCTAACCTTGGTGCAGGGGGACTGGAAGGGGTTTAAAGCCTCGTTCCCAACATTCACCATCTGTAGATGTAATTTTTGCACAGATGTATATATCACCTTTAATCTCTAACCTTGGTGAAGAGGCACTGGAAGGGGCTGATGGAGGCCTCCGTACCAACAATCACCATCTGTAGATGTATTGCTGCACAGCTGAATATATCTCGTATCTCATCTAACGTAGCAGAAAAATGACTGGGAGTGACAGCAGGAACCCCCTTACACGGCTGCACATATCAGCTTTATTTTCTAACCTTGGTGAGGAGGGACTGGAAGGGGCTGCAAACCTCCTTCCCAACATCCACCATCTGTAGATGTAATTCCAGCACAGTTGTATACATCACCTTTATTTTCTAACCTTGGTGAAGGGGGACTGGAAGGGGCTGAAAGCCGAATTCCCAACATTCACCAACTGTATATGTAATTCCTGCACAGCTGTATAAATCACCTTTAATTTCTAACCTTGGTGAAGGGGGACTGGAAGGGGCGGAATGCGTCCTTCCACACATTCG
This sequence comes from Schistocerca americana, assembly GCF_021461395.2. Classification (NCBI taxonomy): domain Eukaryota; kingdom Metazoa; phylum Arthropoda; class Insecta; order Orthoptera; family Acrididae; genus Schistocerca; species Schistocerca americana. The sequence continues at coordinate 593,405,186 of NC_060124.1, read as the reverse complement.
CCATCTGTAGCTGTAATTAATGCACATCTGTATATATCACATTTATTACCTAACCTTGGTGAAGGGGAACCGGGATGGGCTGAAAGCCTCCTTCACAACATTCACTATCTGTAGATGTAATGCCTGCACAGTTGTATATGTCACCTTTATATTATAACCTTGGTGAAGGGGGACTAGATGGGGCTGAAAGCCTGCTTCCCAACATCAGCATTTGTAGATGTAATTTTGCCCAGTTGTATATATCTCCTAGGAGAAGGTGGACTGAAACGGGCAGCATAGAGGCTCCTTCCCAACATTCACCATCTGCACTTTTTGCACAGCTGTATATATCTCCTTTTTTTCTAACCTAGGTGAAGAAGGACTGGAAGGTTCTAGAGAAAGCCTCCTTACCACCGATCATCATCTATAGATGTGATTCCTGCTCGTCTGTATATATCAGCTTATTGTAAAACCATGGTGAAGGGGGACTGGAAGGGGCTGAAAGCCTGCTTCCCAACATTAACAATCTGTAGATGTAATTCCTGCAGAGGTGTATATATCACTTTTATTTGGTAACCTTGGTGAAGGGGGACTGGAAGGGGCTGAATGCTGCCTTCCCAACATTCACCATGTGTAGATGTAATTCCTGCACATCTTTATATATCACCTAATTTTCTGAAATTGGTGAAGAGGTACTGGAATGGGCTGGAAGCCTCATTCCAGACATTCAGCATCTGCAGATGTAATTAATGCACAGCTGTGTATATCACCATCATTTTCTAACTTTTGTGAAGGGGGACTGGAAGGGGCTGAAAGCCTCCTTACCAACATTCAACAATTGTACATGTAATTCCTGCACAGTTGTATACATCAACTTTATTTTCTAACCTTGGTGAAGGGGGACTGGGAGGGGCTGAGTGCCTAATTCCCAACATTCACCATCAGTACATGTAGTTTCCGCACAGCAGTATATATCTGCTAAATTTTCCCACCTAGCCATACGACGACTGGAAGTGGCTGCAGGAAGCCTCTTACCAACAATCACCATCTGTAGACGTAATTCCTTCACAGCTGTATGTATCCCTTTTATTTTCTATCCTCGGTGAAGGGGGACTGGAAAGTGCTGAAAGCCTCCTTCCAAACATTCACCATCTGTAGATGTAATTCCTGCACAGCTGTGTATATCACCTTTATATCCTAACCTTGGCGAAGGGGGACTGGATGGGGCTGACAGCCTCCTTCCAAACTATCAACATCTGTTGATTTAATTCTTGCACAGCTGTATATACCACCTTTGTTTTCTAATCTTGGTGCAGGGGGACTGGAAGGGGCTGAGTCCCTCCTTTTCACCAATCACCATCTGTAGATGTATTTCCTGCGCAGCTGTATGTATCACCTTTAATTTCTAACCGTGGTGAAGGGGGACTGGAAGGGGCAGAAAGCCTCCTTCCAAACATTCACCATCTGTAGCTGTAATTAATGCTCATCTGTATATATCACATTTATTTTCTAACCTTGGTGAAGGGGGACCAGGAAGGGCTGAAAGCCTCCTTCCGAACATTCACTATCTGTAGATGTTATTCCTGCACGGTTGTATATATAACACCTTGATTTTCGTATCTTGTTGAAGCGGGACTGGAAGGCGCTGAAAGCCACCTTACCAACAATCACATCTGTAGATGTAGTTTCTGCACAGCTGTATGTATCTGCTATATTTTCTAACCTAGCCATACGATGACTGGAATTGCCGCAGGAAGCCTCCTTACCATTAATCACCATCTGCGGATGTATCACCTGCACAGCTGTATAAATCACTTATTTTCTTACCTTGGTGAAGGGGGACTGGAAGTGTCAGAAAGCCTCCTCCCCAACGTTAACCATCAATTGATGTAGTTTTTGCTCAGCTGTACATATCTGCTATATTTTCTAACCTAGTCAGTCGACGACTGGAAGTGGCTGCAGGAAGCCTCCTTACCAACAATCACCATCTGTAGATGTCATTCCTTCACAGATGTATATATATCTTTTAATTTTTATCCGTGGTGAAGGGGGTCTAGAATGGGCTGAAAGGCTACTTCCCAACATTCACTATCTGCAGAAGTAATTTTCCACATCTGTATATATCTCATTTATTTTGTAACCTAGGTGAAGGAGGGCTGGAAGGGGCTGATGAAATTCTCCATACCGACAATCACCATCTGTATATGTAGTTTACGCACAGCTGTATGTATCACCTTTATTTTCGAACCTTGGTGAATGGGGACTGGAAGGTCCTGAAAGCCTCCTTCACACATTTGGAACCAGTAGATGTCATTCCTGAACAGCTGTATATAACACCTTTGTTTTCTAACCATGGTGAACGGGGACTGGAAGGGGCTGAAAGGCTCCTTCTCAACATTCACCAATTGCAGATGTAATTCCAGCATGGCTGTATATGTTACAATTATTTTCTAAACCTGGTGAAAGGGGCTGGAAGGGGCTGAAAGCCTCCTTCCAAACATTCACCTCCTGTAGATGTAATTCCTGCACAGATGTATATCACCTTTATTTTCTAACCTGGGTGAATGGGGACTGGATGGTCTGAAAGCCTCCCTCCCAACATTCATCATCTGTAGATGTAATGCATGAACAGCTGCATATATCACCTTTATTTTCTATCCATTGTGAAGGGGGACTAGAAGGGGCTGAAAACCTCCTTCCAAACATGACCATCTGTAGATGTATTTCCTGCACAGCTAGATATATCACCTTTATTTTCTAACCTTAGAGAAGGGGGACTTGAAGGGGCTGAAAGTCTCCTTCCTAACATTAACCATCTGTAGATGTAAATCCTGCACAGCTGTGTATATCACCTTTATATCCTAACCTTGGTGAAGGAGGACTGGATGGGGCTGACAGCCTCCTTCCAAACTATCATCTGTTGACGTAATCCTTGCACCGCTGTATATACCACCTTTGTTTTCTAAACTGGGTGCAGGGGGACTGGAAGGGGCTGAGTGCCTCCTTTCCACCAATCACCATCTGTAGATGTATTTCCTGCGCAGCTGCATATATCACCTTTAATTTCTAACCTTGGTGAAGGGGGACTGAAAGGGGCAGAAAGCCTCCTTCCAAACATTCACCATCTGTAGCTGTAATTAATGCACATCTGTATATATCACAGTTATTTTCTAACCTTGGTGAAGGGGGACCGGGAGGGGCTGAAAGCCTCCTTCCCAACATTCACTATCTGTAGATGTAATTCTTGCACAGCCGTATAACTCCCCTTTATCATCTAACCTTGGTGAAGGGCAACTGGAAGGAGCTGAAAGCCTCCTTCCAAACATTCACCATCTGCAGATATAATGCCTGCAAAGCAGAATGATAACGTTTATTTTCTACCATGGTGAAAGGGTACAGGAAGCCCCTTTCCCGACATTCACCATCTGTTGATGTAATTCCTGCACAGCTGTGTATATCAGGTTTTTTTTTCAAACCTTCGTGAAGGGGGACTGGAAGGGGCTGAAAGCCTCCTTCCCAACATTAACCATCTGTAGATGTACATCCTGCACAGCTGCATATATCACCTTTACTTTCTGACCTTGAAAAATTGGGACTGGAGGGGCTGAAAGCCTCTTTCCGAACATTCACCATCTGTGGATGAAATTCATGCACAGCTGTATACATCAACTTTATATTCTAACCTAGGTGAAGGGTGACTGGAAGGGGCTGAAAACCTCCTTCCCAACATTCACCAACTGTAGATGTAATTCCTGAGCAGCTGTATTTAACATCTTCATTTACAAACCTTGGTGAATGGGGACTGGAAGGGTCTGAAAGCGTCCTTCCCAACATTCACCATCTGTAGATGTAATTCCTGCACAGCTGTATATATCACCATTATATTCTAACCTTGGTGAAGGGGGACTGGAAGTGGCTGAAATTCTCCTTCCCAACATTCACCATCTGTAGATGTAATTCCTGGACAGCTGTATATATCGTTTTTTTTTTTTCTTACCTAGGTGAAGGGGGACTGGAAGGGGCTGAAAGCCTCCTTCCCAACATTCCCTATCTGTAGATGTAATTCCTGGGCTGCTGTATATAGCAGCTTAATTTTCAAACGTTGGTGAAGGGGGACTGGAAGGAGCTGAAAGGCTCCTTCCCAACATTCACCACCTAAAGATGTAAATCCTGCACAGCTGTATATATCACCCTTACTTTCTAACCTTCGTGAAGGGGGACCGGAAGGGGTTGAAAGCTTCCTTCTCAACATTTACCATCAGTAGATGTAATTCCTACACAGCTGTATATATAACTGATTTTTCTAACCTTGGTGAAGGGGGACTGGAAGGGGCTGAAAGCCTCCTTCCCGACATTAATCATCTCGAGAAGTAATTCCCGCGCAGCTGTATATATCACCTTTATTTTATAACCTTGTTGCAGGGGGACTGGAAGGGGTTTAAAGCCTCGTTCCCAACATTCACCATCTGTAGATGTAATTTTTGCACAGATGTATATATCACCTTTAATCTCTAACCTTGGTGAAGAGGCACTGGAAGGGGCTGATGAAGGCCTCCGTACCAACAATCACCATCTGTAGATGTATTGCTGCACAGCTGAATATATCTCGTATCTCATCTAACCTAGCAGAAAAATGACAGGGAGTGGCTGCAGGAACCCCCTTACACGGCTGCACATATCAGCTTTATTTTCGAACCTTGGTGAGGAGGGACTGGAAGGGGCTGCAAACCTCCTTCCCAACATCCACCATCTGTAGATGTAATTCCAGCACAGTTGTATACTTCACCTTTATTGTCTAACCTTGATGAAGGGGGACTGGGAGGGGCTGAAAGCCTAATTCCCAATGTTCACCAACTGTATATGTAATTCCTGCACAGCTGTATAAATCAGCTTTATTTTCTAACCTTGGTGAAGGGGGACTGGAAGGGGTCGAAGCCTCCTTCCTAACTTGCACCATCTGTAGATGTAAATTTTGCACAGCTGTGTATATCAATTTTATATCCTAATCTTGGTGAAGGGGGACTGGATGAGGCTGACAGCCTCCTTCCCAACCATCACTATCTGTTGATGTAGCTCCTGCACAGCAGTATATATCACCTTTGTTTTCTAACCTTGGTGCAGGGGGACTGGAAAGGGCTGTATGCTCCCTTTTCACCAATCACCATCTGGAGATGTATTTCCTGCACAGCTGTATAAATCACCTTTATTTTCTATCCTGATTGAAGGGGGACTGGAAAAGGCTGAAAGCCTCCTAACCAACATTCACCATTTAAGATGTATTTCTTGCGCAGTTGTATATATCACCTTGAATTTCTAACCTTGGTGAAGGGGGACTGGAAGGGGCGGAATGCGTCCTTCCACACATTCACCATCTGTAGCTGTAATTAATGCACATCTGTATATATCACTTTTATTACCTAACCTTGGTGAAGGGGGACCGGGAGGGGCTGAAAGCCTGCTTCACAACATTCACTATCTGTAGATGTAATGCCTGCACAGTTGTATATGTCACCTTTATATTATAACCTTGGTGAAGGGGGACTAGACAGGGCTGAAAGCCTGCTTCCCAACATTAACCATCTGTAGATGTAATTCCTGCTTGGCTGTATGTATCACCTTTGTTTTCTAACTGTGGCGAAGGGGAAGCGGAAGGGGCTGAATGACTCATACCCAACATTCACCATCTGTAGATGTAATTCCTGCAGAGCTGTATATATCACTTTTATTTTGTAACCTTGCTGAAGGGGGACTGGAAGGGGCTGAATGCTGCCTTCCCAACATTCACCATGTGTAGATGTAATTCCTGCACATCTGTATATATCACCTAATTTTCTGAAATAGGAGAAGAGGTACTGGAATGGGCTGGAAGCCTCATTCCAGACATTCAGCATCTGCAGATGTAATTAATGCTCAGCTGTATATATCACCATCATTTTCTAACTTTTGTGAAGGGGGACTGGAAGGGGAACTGGAAGGGGCTGAAAGCCTCCTTACCAACATTCAACAATTGTACATGTAATTCCTGCACAGTTGTATACATCAACTTTATTTTCTAACCTTGGTGAAGGGGGACTGGGAAGGGCTGAGTGCCTAATTCCCAACGTTCACCATCAGTACATGTAGTTTCCGCACAGCAGTGTATATCTGCTAAATTTTCCCACCTAGCCATACGACGACTGGAAGTGGCTGCAGGAAGCCTCTTACCAACAATCACCATCTGTAGACGCAATTGCTTCACAGCTGTATATATCCCTTTTATTTTCTATCCTCGGTGAAGGGGGACTGGAAAGTGCTGAAAGCCTCCTTCCAAACATTCACCATCTGTAGATGTAATTCCTGCACAGCCATATATATCACCTATATTTTCTAACCTTGGTGAAAAGGGACTGGAAGGGGCTGAAAGACTCCTTCCTAACATTCACCATCTGTTGATGTAAATCCTGCACAGCTGTGTATATCACCTTTATATCCTAACCTTGGCGAAGGGGGACTGGATTGGGCTGACAGCCTCCTTCCAAACTATCAACATCTGTTGGTTTAATTCTTGCACAGCTGTATATACCACCTTTGTTTTCTAATCCTGGTGCAGGGGGACTGGAAGGGACTGAGTGCCTCCTTTCCACCAATTACCATCTGTAGATGTATTTCCTGCGCAGCTGTATATATCACCTTTAATTTCTAACCTTGGTGAAGGGGGACTGGAAGGGGCAGAAAGCCTACTTCCAAACATTCACCATCTGTAGCTGTAATTAATGCACATCTGTATATATCACATTTATTTTCTAACCTTGGTCAAGGGGGACCGGGAAGGGCTGAAAGCCTCCTTCCGAACATTCACTATCTGTAGATGTTATTCCTGCACGGTTGTATATATAACACCTTGATTTTCGTATCTTGTTGAAGCGGGACTGGAAGGCGCTGAAAGCCTCCTTACCAACAATCACATCTGTAGATGTAGTTTCTGCACAGCTGTATATATCTGCTATATTTTCTAACCTAGCCATACGATGACTGGAATTGGCTGCAGGAAGCCTCCTTACCATTAATCACCATCTGCGGATGTATCACCTGCACAGCTGTATAAATCACTTATTTTCTTACCTTGGTGAAGGGGGACTGGAAGTGTCAGAAAGCCTCCTCCCCAACGTTAACCATCAATTGATGTAGTTTTTGCTCAGCTGTACATATCTGCTATATTTTCTAACCTAGTCATTCGACGACTGGAAGTGGCTGCAGGAAGCCTCCTTACCAACAATCACCATCTGTAGATGTCATTCCTTCACAGATGTATATATATCTTTTAATTTTTATCCGTGGTGAAGGGGGTCTGGAATGGGCTGAAAGCCTACTTCCCAACATTCACTATCTGTAGAAGTAATTTTCCACATCTGTATATATCTCCTTTATTTTGTAAACTAGGTGAAGGAGGACTGGAAGGGGCTGATGAAATTCTCCATACCGACAATCACCATCTGTATATGTAGTTTACGCACAGCTGTATGTATCACCTTTATTTTCGAACATTGGTGAAGTGGGACTGGAAGGTCCTGAAAGCCTCCTTCACACATTCGGAACCAGTAGAGGTCATTCCTGAACAGCTGTATATATCACCTTTGTTTTCTAACCATGGTGAACGGGGACTGGAAGGGGCTAAAAGGCTCCTTCCCAACATTCACCATCTGTAGATGTAGTTGTTGCACCCCTGTATATATATCCTGTATTTTCTAACCAAGACGAATCATGACTGGAAGTGGCTGCTGGAAACCTCCTTACCAACTATCACCATCTGTAGATGAAATTCCTGCCTGGCTGAATAAATTACCTTTATTCTCTAACCTTGCTGAGGGGGAACTGGAAGGTTCTGAATGCCTCCCTCCCAACATTCACCATCTGTAGATATAATTCCTGCACAGCTGTATGTATCGCCATTATTTTATAACCTTGGTGAAGGGGGACTGGAAAGGGCTAAAAGACATCTTCACAAAATTCACCATCTGTAGATGTGATTTTTTCACAGCTGTATATGTATCCTTGATTTTCTAAGTTAGGTGAAAAGGACTGAAAGGGGTTGCAGAAAGACTCCTTTCTGACAATCACCATCTGTAGACGTAATTCCTGCACATTTATTTTCTAACCTAGGCGAAGGGGGACTGGACGTGCTGAAAGCCTCCTTCCCAACATTCATCATATATAGATGTATTTCATGCAAAGCTGTATATAATAAACTTTCTCTTTAACCTTGGTCAAGGGGGACTAGATGGGGCTGAAAGCCTGCATCCCAACTTTCACCATCGGTAGATGTAATTTCTGCACTGCTGTATATATCACTTTTAATTTCTATCCGTGTGATGGGGGACCGGAAGGGCCTGAGAGCTCCCTTCCCAACATTCTCCATCTGTTGATTTAATTTTTGAACAGTTGTTTATATGTCCTTTATTTTCTAACGTAGGTGAAGGAGGACTGGAGGGGGCTGAAGACAGCGTCCTTACCAATTATAACAATCTGTACATGTAAATCCAGCACAGCTGTATATATCACGTTTATATTCTATCCTTGGTGAAGTGGGACTGGAAGGGGCTGAAAGCCTCCTTCCCATCATTCACCATCTGTAGATGTAATTCCTGCACAGCTGTATATATCACCTTTATTTTCTAACCTTGTTGAAGGGGACTAGAGTTGGCTGCAAGCCTCCTTCCCGACATTCACCGTCAGTAGATGTAATTCTTGCACAGCTGTATATATAAGTTTTATTTCTAACCTTGGTGAAGGGGGACTAGAGGGTGTTGAAAGCCTCCTTCCCATCATTCACCATCTGTAGATGTAATTCCTGCACAGCTGTGTATGCCCCTTTGTATTCTAACCTTGGTGAGGGGGTCTGTAAAGGGCTGAATGTGTCCTTCAGAACATTCATGATCTGTAGGTGCAATTCCTGCACGGCATTATATATCACCTTTATTTTCTAACCTTTTTGAAGGGGGAGTAGAAGGGGCTGAAAGCGTCCTTCCCAACATTCACCATCTGTAGATGTAATTTCTGAACAGCTGCATATATCTCCTATATTTTCTAACCTATGTGACGTAGGACTGGAAGAAGCTGCAGAAAGACTCGTTACCAGCCATCTATATCTGTAGATGTATTTTCTGCACCCCTGTATATATGTTCAATATTTTGTAACCTAGCCGTACGATGACTTGAGGTGGCTGCAGTAAACATCCTTACAACCAATCATCATCTGTAGATGTAATTCCTGCACAGCTGTATTTATCACCTCTATATTCTAACCTTGCTGAAGGGGTACTGGATGGGGCTGAAAGCATGCTTCCCAACATTCTCCATCTGTAGATATAATTCCAGCATGGCTGAGTATATTACCTTTAATTTCTAACCTTGGTGAAGGGGGACTGGAAGGGACTGAAAGCCTCCTTCCCAACATTCACCATCTGTAGATGTAATTGCTGCACAGCTGTATGTATCACCATTATTTTCTAACCTTGTTGTAGGGGGACTGGATGGGCTGGAAGCCTCCTTCCAAACATTAACCATCTGCAGATTTAATTAAAGCTTAGCTGTAGATATCAACTTTATTTTCTAACCTTGGTGAAGGGGGACTGGAAGATATTGAAAGCCTCCTTCACAACTTTCACCATTTGCACATGTAATTCCTGAACAGCTGTATATATCACCTTTATTATCTATTTTTGGTGAAAGGGGACAGGAAAGAACTGAAAGCCTCCTTCCTAACATTCACTATCTATAGATGTAATTCCTGCACAGCTGTATATATCGCCATTATTTTATAACCTTGGTGAGGGGGGACTGGAAGGGGCTGAAAGACACCTTCCCAACATTCACCATCTGTAGATGTAAATTTTGCACAGCTGTATATATCACCTTTATTTTCCAACCTAGGTGAAAGACGACTGGAAGGGACTGATGAAAGCATCCTTACCAACAGTCACCATCTGTAGATGTAGTTTCTGCTCAGTTGTATATACCCCCTATATATTCTAACCAGCCGTGTGACAACTAGAGAAGCTGCAGGAAACCTCCTTACCAACAATCACCATCTGTAGATGTAATTCCTGCACAGCTGTGTATATCACCTTGATTTTCTAACATTGGTGGATGGGGACTGAAGGGGCAGAAAGCTTCTTTTGAAAAATCACCATCTGTAAATGTAATTCCTGCACAACTGTATACAACACTTTTATTTTTTAAGCTTGGTGAAGGGGGACTCGAAGCTGCTGAATGTCTCGTTCCCAACATTCACCATCTGCAGATGTAATTTCTGCACAGCTGTATATATCTTCTTTATTTTCTAACCTAGGTGAAGGAGGAGTGGAAGGCTCTGCTGAATGCCTCCTTTCCAACATTCTCCATCTGTGGATGTAATTCCTGCACAGCTGTATATATCACATTTAATATCTAACCTTGGTGAAGTGGAACTGTAAGGGGCCGAAAGCCACCTTCCCATCTTTCACCGTCTGTAGATGTAATTCCTTTTCAGCTGTATTTATTACCTTTATTTTCTAACCTAGGTGAAGGGGGACTGGAAGGGGATGAAAGCCTCCTTCCCAACATTCACCATCTGTAGATGTAACTCCTGCTCAGCTATATGTATTACCTTGTTTTTCTAACCTAATTGAAGGAGGAAAGGAAGGGGCAGAAAGTGTCCTTAGCGTCAATCACCAATTGTAGTTGAAACTTTTACACAGCTGTATATATACCCTTTACTTTCTAATCTAGGTGAAGTTGGACTGGAAGAGGCTGCATAAAGCCTCCTTACCAACATTCACCATCTGTGTATGTATTTTCTACACAGCTGTATATATATCCTTTATTTTCTAATCTAGGTGAATTTGGACTGGAAGGGGCTGCAGAAAGCCTCAATACCAACATTCATCATCTGCAGAAGTAATTTTTATACAGCTGTGTATACACCCTTTATTTTCTAATCTAGGTGAAGGTGGACTGGAAGGCGCTACAGAAGCTGTCCTTACCAACAATCACCATCTGTAAATGTAGTTTCAGCACCGCTCTATATTTCTCCTTTATTTTCTAACCTATGTGAAAGTGGACAGGAAGGTGCTGCGGAAAACCTCATTACCAACATTCACCATCAGTGGATGTAATTTCTACACAGCTGTATATATACCCTTTATATCCTAACCTATGTGAAGGTGGATTGCCAGAGGCTGCAGAAAGCCTCCTTATTAACAATCATCATCTGTAGATGTAGTTTCCGCACGGCTGTATATGTATCACTTATAATATAACCTAGGTGAAGGTGGATTGGATGGGGCTGCAGAAAGCCTCCTTAGCAGCAATCAACATCTGTAAATGTAGTTTCAGCACAGCTGTATATTTCTCCTTTATTTTCTAACATATGTGAAGGTGGATTGGAAGGGGCTGCAGAAAGCCTCATTACCAACATTCGCCATCTGTGGATGTAATTTCCACACAGCTGTATATATGCCCTTTATTTTCTAATCTAAGTAAAGGTGGACTGGAAAGGTTGCTCAAAGCCTCATTACCAACATTCACCATCTGTGGATGTAATTTCTACACAGCTGTATATATATCCTTTATATCCTAACCTATGTGAAGGTGGACTGGAAGAGGCTGCAGAAAGCCTCCTTATTAACAATCATCATCCGTAGATGTAGTTTCAGCACAGCTCTATATGTATCCCTTATATTACAACCTAGGTGAAGGTGGATTGGTAGGGGCTGCAGAAGGCCTCCTTACCAACAATCACCTTCTGTAAATGTAGTTTCCGCACAGATGTATATGTATCCTTTACTTTCTAACCCATGTGAAGGTGGATTGGAAGGGGCTGCAGAAAGCCTCCTTATCATCAATCACCATCTGTAAATGTAGTTTTAGCACAGCTGTATATTTCTCATTTCTTTTCTAACCTATGTGAACGTGGACTGGAAGGGGCTGCAGAAATCCTCATTACCAACTTTCACCATCTGTGGATGTAATTCCTACACAGCTGTATATAAACCCTTTATGTTCTAATCTAGGTGAACGTGGACTGGAAGGTCTGCAGAAAGCCTCACTACCAACATTCACCATCTGTCGATTGAATTTCTACACAGCTGTATATATACACTTTATGTTCTAATCTAGGTGAATGTGGACTGGAAGGGGCTGCAGAAAGCCTCATTACCAACATTCACCATTAGTGGATATAATTTCTACACAGCTGTGTATATACTCTACTTTCTAATCTAGATGAAGGTAGACTGGAAGGGGCTGCAGAAAGCCATCTTATTATCAATCATCATTCATAGATGTAGTTTCCACACAGCTGTATATATACCCCTTATATTCTAATCTAAGTGAACGTGGCCTGGAAGGGGCTGCAGAAAGCCACATTACCAACATTCACCATCTGTGGATGTAATTTCTACACAGCTGTATATATACTCTACTTTCAAATCTAGGTGAAGGTGTACTGGAAGGGGCTGCAGAAAGCTACATTACCAACATTCACCATCTGTGGATGTAATATCTACAGGGCTGTATATATACTCTACTTTCTAATCTAGGAGAAGGTGGACTGGATGGGGCTGCAGAAAGCCTCATTACCAAAATTCACGATCTGTTGATGTAATTTCTACAATGCTGTATATATACCCTTCTGTTTTCTAATCTAGGTGAAGGTGGACTGGAAGGGGCTGCATAAAGCCTCATTACCAACATTCACCATCTGTGGATGTAATATGTACACGGCTGTATATATACCATTTATATCCTAACTTAAGTAAAGGTGGACTGGAAGGGGCTGCAGACAGCCACATTATTAACCATCATTTTCTGTAGATGTAGTTTCCGCACAGCTGTATATGTATGCTTTATTTTCTAACATCGGTGAAAGTGGATTGGAAGGGGCTGCAGAAAGCCTCCTTACCAACAATCACCATCTGTAGATGTAGATTTAGCGCAGCAGTATATTTCTCCTTTATTTTCTAACCTATGTGAACGTGGACTGGAAGGGGCTGCAGGAAGCCTCATTACCAACATTCACCATCTGTAAATGTAATTTCTACACAGCTGTTTATATACCCTTTATATTCTAATCTAGGTGAAGGTGGACTGGAAGGGGCTGCAGAAAGCCTCCTTACCAACATTCTCCATCAGTAGATGTAATTTCTACACAGCTGTATATATACCCTTCATTTTCTAATCTAGGTGAAGGAGGACTGGAAGGGGCTGCAGAAAGCCTCATTACCAACATCCACCATCTGTGGATGTAATTTCTGCACAGCTGTATATGTATACCTTATGTTATAACCTAGGTGAAGGTGGATTTGATGGGGCTGCAGAAAGCCTCCTTTCCATCAATCACCATCTGTAAATGTAGTTTCAGCACAGCTGTATATTTCTCCTTTATTTTCTAACCTATGCGAAGGTGGACTGGAAGAGGCTGCAGAAAGCCTCATTACCAACATTCACCATCTGTGGATGTAATTTCTACACAGCTGTATATATACTCTACTTTCTAATCTAGGTGAACGTGAACTGGAAGGTGCTGCAGAAAGCCTCATTACCAACATCCACCATCTGTGGATGTAATTTCTGCACAGCTGTATATGTATACCTTATGTTATAACCTAGGTGAAGGTGGATTTGATGGGGCTGCAGAAAGCCTCCTTACCATCAATCACCATCTGTAAATGTAGTTTCAGCACAGCTGTATATTTCTCCTTTATTTTCTAACCGATGTGAAGGTGGACTGGAAGAGACTGCAGAAAGCCCCATTACCAACATTCACGATCTGTGGATGTAATTTCTACACAGCTGTATATATACCCTTTTGTTTTCTAATCTAGGTAAAGGTGGACTAGAAGGGGCTGCAGAAAGCCTCCTTACCAACAATCACCACCTGTAAATGTAGTTTCAGTACAGCTGTATATTTCTATTTTATTTTCTAACCTATGTGAACGCGGACTGGAAGGCAATGGGAAACCCTCATTACCAACATTCACCATCTGTGGATGTATTTACTACAGAGCTGTATATATACGCCTTATTTTCTAATCTAGGTGAAGGTGGACTGTTAGGGGCCGCAGAAAGCCTCATTACCAACATTCACCATCTGTGGATGTAATATCTACACAGCTGTACATATACTCTTTATTTTCTAATCTAGGTGAAGGTGGACTGGAAGGGGCTGCAGAAAGCCTCCTTACCAACAATCACCATCTGTAAATGTAGTTTCTGCACAGCTGTATATTTCTCCTATATTTTCTAACCTAGGTGAAGGTGGACCGGACAGGGCTGCAGAAATCTTCCTTACCAACATTCACCATCTGTACATGTAATTTCTGCACAGCTGTATATATCTTCTTTATTTTCTAATCCAAGTGAAAATGGACTAAAAGGGCAGGAGAAAGCCTCCTTACTATCATTCACCACCTGTAGATGTAATTTCTGGGGAGATGTATGTCTCTCTTTTATTTTCTAACCTAGGTTAAGTAAAGCGAGAAGGTTCTTCTGAATTACCCTTATGAACATTCACTATCTACAGATATAGTTACTGCAGAGCTATATATATGTACTTAAATTTCTACCCTAAGAGAGGAAATACTGGAAGGAGCTGTAGAAAGCTTCCTTACCAACATTCACAATCCATAGATATAGTTACTGCACAGTTGTATGTGAGACCTAGATTATTTATCTAGTTGAAGAAGTTATGGAAGAAGCTGCAGAAAGCTTCCATACCAACATTCACCACATGCAGTATCAATTACTTCACCACTGTACATACCGTGATGGTTTTCTACCCCATGTGAAATTGTTTTGGAAGAAGCTGGAAATAGTTTCTTTACCAACATCCACCGTATGTAGATATAGTTACTGCACAGCTGTACATACAAGATTCATTTTCCACCCCAGGTGAAGAAGTTTTGGAAAAATCTGCAGATAGCCCTCTTACCAACATTCACAATCTCCAGACACAGTAACAGCACAGCTGCCCATATTGTCCGATACTCCACCCTACTCTCAAAGCCTATAAAAGCAGCAAGAGGAAGCTTTCTAGCAACTTTCATAATGCGTAGATGTAGTTATTGCTGAGCTGTAGATATCACAGTGAGTTTGTACCCTATGTGAACAAGTTATGAAAGAAGCTGTTGAAAGCTTCCTTACTATTGGTCTCGCTCTGCAACCATAGTTACTGCGTAGCTGCAACTTTGAAACTAGTTCATAACTTTACGTGAAAATTTGTGGGAGTTTCTTAAGTATCTTCTTACACATTTCCGACTGTCTGTAGATGTAGTTACTGCACAGCTGTACACATCACCTATTACTCTTATCCTTATTCAAAAAGTTTATTTAAGATGCTACAGAAAACTTCTCTACCGGCATGATCTCTCTGTAGGCTTTATTACTGTTGGGTTGTATTGATGGCATTGATTCTCAACTTATTGTGAAAATATCATGAATGAAGCTCCAGAAAGCTTCTCACCCTTTAGTGACACCTTGTAGATGGAGTTGCAGCACAGAGTTGGTTCCTAACCCTAGGTGACAAATTCTTGAAGGAAGCTGCAGAAAGCTTCTCAGCTGCGAGTCAACTTCTGTAGATGTAACCATGGGAAAGCTAGACATATCACCCTTGTTTGTTGTCCCTAGGTGAAAAATGTATCAAAGGAGTTGTAGAAAGCTTCTCAACCTGTAGTGACATCTTGTAGACAGAGTTGCTGCACAGAGTTGGTTCCTAACCCATGGTGACAAATTTCTGAAAGAAGGTGCAGAAATCTTCTCACCCACTAGTGACTTTGTAGATACAGTACCTACAAATCTGTACTCAATGTACTACATTATTACCTCTTTCTTAGTAACATATAGGCCCCTATGCAATGCAGCAGGATATCTGCAAATCTCTAATTTGACAGGTCCTAAGTAAATGAATGTTGCATCAGATGTCTGCAGACAGGTTAGACAATTCCATAAATTAAAGTTCTGTCATTTATAGATGTAGATCTGTTGCCTGAAAGCACCAGAGAGATATTCAATCAGTTTCTGATAGTGCAAATTTGGTGGCCAATATGTCAGTGTCAATCCACCACATTGCTCCACAGTTGCACTATGCAACCCAAGTCTGGTCTCTCTCCACACGAAAAATCAGGCTGACAATGTCCCTAACAGCACAGTTCCTCCCAGACCAGTCAGCAGCCATGACAGGTGTATGTTTCGAGCAGCATCTCCTCTGAATTATGGCATACCAAAACATGGCTATCCACCCCCTGTAGTGAGACATGGGATTTTTCTTACTGGGAAACTAGTTTACATCAATTAAAGGTCAGACCTCAACAATTATGTACCCACTGTAAATCATTATCCAAATGTTGTCAGTTTGAAACAGGAACTTTTAGAGATTGTTTGCCACAAATCACCACTTTTGACAATGTACACCAAACTTAGTACTCTGAAAAACTTGTGCCTGTGCCAGTGAGGTACTATCTGACAAATCACCTTCAGACTTCCATCTCCTCTCCTCTATATGGTGGGAAAGTCTCTGACCTCCACATTCTATGCCAATGTGAGGACATGCAACACCTCACAACCTACTTGAGGTTTCAAAATCCTTCCCCCACTTTTCACAGACACACACAACAGTAACAGTCAACAGTGGGTGAGGTTTACCATTTCCGAGAACACATTGCAGGTGCCAGCCAGAATAATTTCTTTCAATGTCACTTTTGTCTGACAGTTTCCTCATTTTTCATCCACATCATCACTTGAAATATTAACCATTCATCTCTGCTCTGCTCATATACTTACCTCACCACACAGTGTGCCAGCAACACTACCAGGTGACAGTCAGTCTTATTCTGTACAATGATTGTTACATTTTGGTTAATCTGTGTAGAGATACAGGTGTACTGGTAACTCTTGAGAAACTTAATTTTGACTGAAACAATATACTGTGCACAACAGAGATTTTGCAGCTACTCACCATCTGTGTTAGCTAGGTTGGTTGGTTTGTGGTGGTTTAAGGGACTAGACTGCGATGGTCATCGGTCCCTGTGTAAGCTACTTCTAGATGAGTGTGATCTGGTCAGTCCTCTACCAGATCAGTTCTTTCTCCTCGGGATGCACAGCTCTGACTGTCTCGGCCTCCAGCTGCATGGAGTCCAGCTCAGCCCAAATAGTGACCAGATCGTGCTCTGTGCCAGCAGCCAATGCTGCAATGAGGCACGTGTCACTCTGTAATCTTATGGCATGTACTGAATAAAAGAGTCACTGTTTTAACTTCTCTTATTGAATCCTCAATGTACCAAAATTTCAACATAGTGTGCTCAACACTAAAATATGTTGAATATCAAAATTTATAATGAACTTGGAAATAGGAGCCCAATCTAAAGTGATACAGCTGTATAATAGCAAGGAGAGAAATAGAATTCTCAGCACACCAAAATTACATCGAGGATTTTTAAAAATTAGAAGATGACACTGTTTATGATCATCCAGTGAAAGCAAGATGTGATTCTGGTGAACATTATACATTTTATGGCTAAACAATTGCTCTACAATTCAGACACTTTAATTAATCACTATAGGAACACAGCACAGCGGATGACAAAAGAAGCTGTTTGAATACAAGGCAAATAATGTAGGCCTCTATACACAGATTTGTGAGTGCAGACAAATGGGTACATGTTAGCTAGCAGATGGCACTGTACTCTGTATGTCCACATACTCCTAAATGAAACTGTAACTTTAGTTCTAATTACTGGGCACTGGGTGCCCTCTGCAAACAATTAGAGTCACAGGTCAATGTTAACACAGAAGCAATATGGTACAACAGTGTCAGTGTACTATCACATAACATGGTAACAATATTATGAAAATGATAGTTTTCACTCACCATATAGCAGATAAGCTACATCACATTTAGGAACAACAAGAAGGTGGTCACATAATAAGCTTCCCGTCAACACCACCTTTGCTAAAGCATCTCCACTATGTAGTAAGTAGCAGCTATCCTTTCCATAATATTGTTACATTCCACCCTAGATTTTCCATTTATTGACATACTATATTAAGCTACCATTGGTAGGAACCAGAAACAAATGAGTATCATTCTGACATCACATATGTCTACAGGTATCTGATCCTGTCCGTCATAAGCCACAGTGTCAAGAGTGTTCTCAGAGAGTGTAATTACCGCGTACGTGGCAGAGGCTGCTAGGTTACACTTTCAGAAAATAACTCTATCTTGCACACACTAACACCCATGTCATTTAGATAAGTTATTATTCCTTATTCTCTTGTGACGTTCATAGAGACATATGTGATGCAACAAAAAACATGTTGCCCCACTCAAACCTCTCTGATTTTGAGGACCCAGGAGAGAAAAACCACAGTAGATATGATTATGAATAATGCACCACATAGTAGAGCATCTCAAAGAATTGATATTCCCTTTTCAGAAGTGCCACGCAGCATCGCCAGAGTGCAGCATTATCACAGTCACATGAAGTGAAAATGGCAACTCCACAGCAATGCACAAGCAGTAGTATGGTTTTCAGAAAGAAAAATGCCTATTACTGTGCAAACAAATTACTGTGGTGTGTATGAATGTGATCCACCCGATGTGAAAATAATTGGGAAATGGTATAGGAAGTTTCTGGCTATGGGATAGTGTTCTGAAACATACTGGTGGCGCATGTTACGGATTTCCAGAAGAGACAGTGCAGGACAACACACAAATTTGCTCAGAAACTTGCTTAAGTTGATTCCTCAAGCATCTAGGCAACTTGATGTATGTCAGTTAAAATTGCAACATGAAGTTCACCAGCATCAACATATGTATGCTTACGAAGTGCAAATTCTGTATCATCTGACACAGAACGGCAAACCACACCATGTAATATTTGCTGCTGATATGCTGCAGCATATTGATATGGATGCTAGTTTCCTGGAAACTAGATTATACTGAGATGAATCAATCATTCGTCTGTCAGGAAGGGTTATCAGGCATAATGTTCGGATTTGGGGTTTGCAAAATCTGCACATTGTCGTTGAATGTGTTTGTGATAGCTCTAAACTAAACGTCTGGTGCTGGCTAATGCATGGCAGGATTGTCGGACCATTCTTACTTATGGAACAAAAAGTGAATGGGTCAGTGTATCTGGACATTTTGGAGCAGTTTCTTTATCCTCAGTTACAAGACTTGTAACCCAACATCATTTGTGAATGGTTGTTCACAAGTTCCTGGGAAGGAAATTGCCCCATCATTGGATTGGACAAGGGGAACTCATTGTCTGGCTGCCACATTCACCTGACATTATGCTACTTTGTTTCTTCATGTGTGGATTTGTGAAGGACCACATGTGTGTGACTGAAGTGGACAATATTTCTACATTGCAACATTGTATCACTAATTCAATTACAAAAATAAGAGAGGAAATGTTACAAATAACTTAGCAAGAAAATGAATATAGACTTGATCTCCTTTGTGCTGCAAATGGTCCACATGTAGAGGTGTATTGATGATAAATAAATAAATTTTCTGGGATGCTCTACAATCTGGTGCATTTTGGGTTGTTGTATCTACTGTAGTTTTTTCCCTGGGACTTTGAAATCAGGGAGGTTGGAGTGGGACACCCTGTAATTGGGTATTCAGAGGATATACTGGCTGTTTGAAATTTTGTGAAATGATTTTCCCCTCAGTGAAAATTTTCTTTTCTCAATGATTGCCATCTGAACTCGCTAATCTCAACTGCGACACTTTCTCAACTGATTCCAGATAATGCAAATGAGCTACCCTTCTTTGAAATATTTTGTGTCATTTGTCAGTACTCTCTGGTAACAAACCAAAACCACTCCACAATACTCTAGAACAGGATAGACAAGTACAGTGGAACTAGTTTCACTATGGGATATGTTATGCATTCTGCATCTTCTGGCAGTAGTACACCATCCTTAGCACTCTTTCCATTCAACAATTTTTATATCATCATTCTAAAGTAACCTTCTGTTTCCTCTAAACTCAATTTATTTAGTTAAATCAACAAACCTGAATTTTTTGCCATTTCTCATATTGTACTACAAAGAGACCGAGAAACATCAAAAAAGAAGAAAAATTCTGTGGAGGAAAACCAATATTACTAGAGATAGAGAGAGATAGAGTGAGATATTTTACATTCACCTGTAGCATCATAATGCCAACGAGCTCCATCCCCAAACTGCCATTCAACTGGACACTGCATGTATTGTATTCAATATAGGGCATGGTCTCCCAACATCATTTGATACTGCTGCATTTCATGGACAGATTTCAGTTCCTCTCTATTTGCCTCCACTTTGTCTCACAGTTGCAAAAATTTGTGATGCAACTGTATAAAAATATACACGTTCAGTTAGTACAGATTACTGTTATTTTTGACTGAGATGACAAGCATACAATAGAATCACATTCATTTCCAACAAACCATCCAAGTCAGAAACTCACAATGTCAATGATTTGCTAACAGTAAATTCTTTACAGCTTTTCACTGTAAATATTAGGATGTGAACTATAAACTGCAGTAATGTGAAAAATGTTATTACAGTTTTGACAGAGAACTGAAAACCAAATCAAAAAAGTGTTGTAAGTAAAGTGTACATGAGAAGTGTCCTTGTTCAAGACAGACTCTTTGCTTAGTACAAAAATGTGTCATATAAAAAATGAAATTCATCATTTTTGGAAGACTAAACATAGTTATATCTAAATCTTTATTGGCAGCACATAAATCATTAGAGCTATTTCTCAACATAATTGCCACTAAAACTGACACACTTATTACATCACAGGACCATATTTTATGTTCTTGTGTTGTACAATGCTGAACACTGTGAATGGAACCAGAATATCAGACTTGTTCAGCTCTTTTTCAATGTGAAAATGCTGACCAAAGGACAGGAACTTCTTGAGATGCAAGAAAAGACGAAAAGTGCTGGGAGTAACATGAAGACTGTGTGTAGGACGGTAAACCAACGCCATGTCTAACTACTCCAGAACAGCTGTTGATCTGCAACTGTGCTCAGTGATGTACAATGTGGCACACAACATCATACTAGCACTGAGCGTCTTCCCTCTCAGTTTTAAAGGCTCATTGAAATATACATTGTTTCACAATAATGGCCAGCATTACCTGTTTCACTTCTGGTCATCAAGTCAGTGTGCACAATGCTCTTCTTAGCCCAGAACACTGAGCACACCTACACCAACTGCTAGAACATTGTCCTGACCAAAATTTGACTGTGATACAAACTGATTATGGCATACACACACACACACACACACACACACACACACACAACACACACACACACACACACACACACACACACACACACACACATGGCTATTAACTCACTGTAATGAGAGATGTGATTTTTCTGACATGGCAACAAGTTTACATCAATCCATGGTCCCATCTCATCAATCCTGTACCCATTGGAAATCATTATCCAAATGTTATCAGTTTGAAACAGGAACTTTTTGAGGTGGTTTGCTACAAATCACCACTTTTGACAATGTATGCCAAAATGAGTGCTCTGGAAAACTTGTCCCTGTGCCAGTGAGGTACTATCTGACAGATCACCTTCAGACCTCCACCTCCTCTTCTCTATATGGTGGAAAAGTCCTGACCCCACATTCTATGCCAATGTGAGGACTTGCGACACCTCGCAACCTACTTGAGGTTTCACAGTCCTTCCCCCACTTTTCACAGACACACAAAAAAGGTAACACTCACAGCAGATGAGGTTTACCATTTCTGAGAACTCATCGCAGGAGCCAGACAGAATAATTTGTATCAAAGTCACTTTCATCAGACAGTTTCCTCATTTGTGACCTGTATCATTGCTTCAAACATTACCCATTCATCTCTGCTCTGCTCATATACTTACCTCACCACACAGTGTGCCAGTAACACTACCAGGTGACATTCAGTCCTATTTTGCACAATGATTGTTACGTTTTGGCTAATCTGTGTAGAGATACAGGTGTACTGGTAACTCTTGAGAAACTTAATTTTGACTGAAACAATATACAGTGCACAACAGAGATTGCTGCAGCTACTCACCATCTGTGTTAGATACTTCTAGATGAGTTTGATCTAGTCAGTCCACTACCAGATCAGTTCTTTCTCCTCGGGATGCACAGCTCTGACTGTCTCGGCCTCCAGCTGCATGGAGTCCAGCTCAGCCCAAATAGTGACCAGATCGTGCTCTGTGCCAGCAGCCAATGCTGCAATGAGACACGTGTCACTCTGTAATCTTATGGCATGTACTGAATAAAAGAGTCACTGTTTTAACTTCTCTTATTGAATCCTCAATGTACCAAAATTTCAACATAGTATGCTCAACACTAAAATATGTTGAATATCAAAATTTATAATGAACTTGGAAATAGGAGCCCAATCTAAAGTGATACAGCTGTATAATGGCAAGGACAGAAATAGAATTCTCAGCACACCAAAATTACATCGAGGATTTTTAAAAATTAAAAGATGACACTGTTTATGTTCATCCAGTGAAAGCAAGATGTGATTCTGGTGAACATTATACATTTTATGGCTAAACAATTGCTCTACAATTCAGACACTTTAAATAATCACTATAAGAACACAGCACAGCGGATGACAAAAGAAGCTGTTTGAATACAAGGCAAATAATGTAGGCCTCTATACACAGATTTGTGAGTGCAGACAAATGGGTACATGTTAGCTAGCAGGTGACACTGTACTCTGTATGTCTACATACTCCTAAATGAAACTGTAACTTTAGTTCTAATTACTGGGCACTGGGTGCCCTCTGCAAACAATTAGAGTCACAGGTCAATGTTAACACAGAAGCAATATGGTACAACAGTGTCAGTGTACTATCACATAACATGGTAACAATATTATGAAAGTGATAGTTTTCACTCACCATATAGCAGATAAGCTACATCACATTTAGGAACAACAAGAAGGTGGTCACATAATAAGCTTCCCGTCAACACCACCTTTGCTAAAGCATCTCCACTATGTAGTAAGTAGCAGCTATCCTTTCCATAATATTGTTACATTCCACCCTAGATTTTCCATTTATTGACATACTATATTAAGCTACCATTGGTAGGAACCAGAAACAAATGAGTATCATTCTGACATCACATATGTCTACAGGTATCTGATCCTGTCCGTCATAAGCCACAGTGTCAAGAGTGTTCTCAGAGAGTGTAATTACCGCGTACGTGGCAGAGGCTGCTAAGCTACACTTTCAGAAAATAACTCTATCTTGCACACACTAACACCCATGTCATTTAGATAAGTTATTATTCCTTATTCTCTTGTGACGTTCATAGAGACATATGTGATGCAACAAAAAATATGTTGCCCCACTCAAACCTCTCCGATTTTGAGGACCCAGGAGAGAAAAATCACAGCAGATATGATTATGAATAATGCACCACATAGTAGAGCATCTCAAAGAATTGATATTCCCTTTTCAGAAGGGCCACGCAGCATCGCCAGAGTGCAGCATTATCACAGTCACATGAAGTGAAAATGGCAACTCCACAGCAATGCACAAGCAGTAGTATGGTTTTCAGAAAGAAAAATGTCTATTACTGTGCAAAAAAATTACGGTGGTGTGTATGAATGTGATGCACCTGATGTGAAAACAATTGGGAAATGGTATAGGAAGTTTCTGGCTATGGGATAGTGTTCTGAAACATACTGGTGGCGCATGTTACGGATTTTCAGAAGAGACAGTGCAGGACAACAGACAAATTTGCTCAGAAACTTGCTTAAGTTGATTCCTCAAGCATCTAGGCAACTTGATGTATGTCAGTTAAAATTGCAACATGAAGTTCACCAGCATCAACATATGTATGCTTACGAAGTGCAAATTCTGTATCATCTGACACAGAACGGCAAACCACACCATGTAATATTTGCTGCTGATATGCTGCAGCATATTGATATGGATGCTAGTTTCCTGGAAACTAGATTATACTGAGATGAGGCAATCTTTCATCTGTCAGGAAGGGTTATCAGGCATAATGTTCGGATTTGGGGTTTGCAAAATCTGCACATTGTCGTTGAATGTGTTTGTGATAGCTCTAAACTAAACGTCTGGTGCTGGCTAATGCATGGCAGGATTGTCGGACCATTCTTACTTATGGAACAAAAAGTGAATGGGTCAGTGTATCTGGACATTTTGGAGCAGTTTCTTTATCCTCAGTTACAAGACTTGTAACCCAACATCATTTGTGAATGGTTGTTCACAAGTTCCTGGGAAGGAAATTGCCCCATCATTGGATTGGACAAGGGGAACTCATTGTCTGGCTGCCACATTCACCTGACATTATGCTACTTTGTTTCTTCATGTGTGGATTTGTGAAGGACCACATGTGTGTGACTGAAGTGGACAATATTTCTACATTGCAACATTGTATCACTAATTCAATTACAAAAATAAGAGAGGAAATGTTACAAATAACTTAGCAAGAAAATGAATATAGACTTGATCTCCTTTGTGCTGCAAATGGTCCACATGTAGAGGTGTATTGATGATAAATAAATAAATTTTCTGGGATGCTCTACAATCTGGTGCATTTTGGGTTGTTGTATCTACTGTAGTTTTTTCCCTGGGACTTTGAAATCAGGGAGGTTGGAGTGGGACACCCTGTAATTGGGTATTCAGAGGATATACTGGCTGTTTGAAATTTTGTGAAATGATTTTCCCCTCAGTGAAAATTTTCTTTTCTCAATGATTGCCATCTGAACTCGCTAATCTCAACTGCGACACTTTCTCAACTGATTCCAGATAATGCAAATGAGCTACCCTTCTTTGAAATATTTTGTGTCATTTGTCAGTACTCTCTGGTAACAAACCAAAACCACTCCACAATACTCTAGAACAGGATAGACAAGTACAGTGGAACTAGTTTCACTATGGGATATGTTATGCATTCTGCATCTTCTGGCAGTAGTACACCATCCTTAGCACTCTTTCCATTCAACAATTTTTATATCATCATTCTAAAGTAACCTTCTGTTTCCTCTAAACTCAATTTATTTAGTTGAATCAACAAACCTGAATTTTTTGCCATTTCTCATATTGTACTACAAAGAGACCGAGAAACATCAAAAAAGAAGAAAAATTCTGTGGAGGAAAACCAATATTACTAGAGATAGAGAGAGATAGAGTGAGATATTTTACATTCACCTGTAGCATCATAATGCCAACGAGCTCCATCCCCAAACTGCCATTCAACTGGACACTGCATGTATTGTATTCAATATAGGGCATGGTCTCCCAACGTCATTTGATACTGCTGCATTTCATGGACAGATTTCAGTTCCTCTCTATTTGCCTCCACTTTGTCTCACAGTTGCAAAAATTTGCGATGCAACTGTATAAAAATATACACGTTCAGTTAGTACAGATTACTGTTATTTTTGACTGAGATGACAAGCATACAATAGAATCACATTCATTTCCAACAAACCATCCAAGTCAGAAACTCACAATGTCAATGATTTGCTAACAGTAAATTCTTTACAGCTTTTCACTGTAAATATTAGGATGTGAACTACAAACTGCAGTAATGTGAAAAATGTTATTACAGTTTTGACAGAGAACTGAAAACCAAATCAAAAAAGTGTTGTAAGTAAAGTGTACATGAGAAGTGTCCTTGTTCAAGACAGACTCTTTGCTTAGTACAAAAATGTGTCATATAAAAAATGAAATTCATCATTTTTGGAAGACTAAACATAGTTATATCTAAATCTTTATTGGCAGCACATAAATTATTAGAGCTATTCTCAACATAATTGCCACTAGAACTGACACACTTATTACATTACAGGACCATATTTTGTGTTCTTGTGTTGTACAATGCTGAACACTGTGAATGGAACCAGAATATCAGACTTGTTCAGCTCTTTTTCAATGTGAAAATGCTGACCAAAGGACAGGAACTTCTTGAGATGCAAGAAAAGACGAAAAGTGCTGGGCGTAACATCAAGACTGTGTGTAGGACGGTAAACCAACGCCATGTCTAACTACTCCAGAACAGCTGTTGATCTGCAACAGTGCTCAGTGATGTACAATGTGACACACAACACCATACTATCACTGAGCGCCTTCCCTCTCAGTTTTAAAGGCTCATTGAAATATACATTGTTTCACAATAATGGCCAGCATTACCTGTTTCACTTCTGGTCATCAAGTCAGTGTGCACAATGCTCTTCTTAGCCCAGAACACTGAGCACACCTACACCAACTGCTAGAACTTTGTCCTGACCAAAATTTGACTGTGATACAAACTGATTATGGCACACACACACACACACACACACACACACACACACACACACACACACACATGGCTATTAACTCACTGTAATGAGAGATGTGATTTTTCTGACGTGGCAACAAGTTTACATCAATCCATGGTCCCATCTCATCAATCCTGTACCCATTGGAAATCGTTATCCAAATGTTATCAGTTTGAAACAGGAACTTTTTGAGGTGGTTTGCTACAAATCACCACTTTTGACAATGTAGGCCAAAATGAGTGCTCTGGAAAACTTGTCCCTGTGCCAGTGAGGTACTATCTGACAGATCAGCTTCAGACCTCCACCTCCTCTTCTCTATATGGTGGAAAAGTCCTGACCCCACATTCTATGCCAATGTGAGGACTTGCGACACCTCACAACCTACTTGAGGTTTCACAGTCCTTCCCCCACTTTTCACAGACACACAAAAAAGGTAACACTCACAGCAGATGAGGTTTACCATTTCTGTGAACTCATCGCAGGAGCCAGACAGAATAATTTGTATCAAAGTCACTTTCATCAGACAGTTTCCTCATTTGTGACCTGTATCATTGCTTCAAATATTACCCATTCATCTCTGCTCTGCTCATATACTTACATCACCACACAGTGTGCCAGTAACACTACCAGGTGACATTCAGTCCTATTTTGCACAATGATTGTTACATTTTGGCTAATCTGTGTAGAGATACAGGTGTACTGGTAACTCTTGAGAAACTTAATTTTGACTGAAACAATATACAGTGCACGACAGAGATTGCTGCAGCTACTCACCATCTGTGTTAGCTACTTCTAGATGAGTGTGATCTGGTCAGTCCACTACCAGATCAGTTCTTCCTCCTCGGGATGCACAGCTCTGACTGTCTCGGCCTCCAGCTGCATGGAGTCCAGCTCAGCCCAAATAGTGACCAGATCGTGCTCTGTGCCAGCAGCCAATGCTGCAATGAGACACGTTTCACTCTGTAATCTTATGGCATGTACTGAATAAAAGAGTCACTGTTTTAACTTCTCTTATTGAATCCTCAATGTACCAAAATTTCAACATAGTATGCTCAACACTAAAATATGTTGAATATCAAAATTTATAATAAACTTGGAAATAGGATCCCAATCTAAAGTGATACAGCTGTATAATGGCAAGGACAGAAATAGAATTCTCAGCACATCAACATTACATCGAGGATCTTTAAAAATTAAAAGATGACACTGTTTATGATCATCCAGTGAAAGCAAGATGTGATTCTGGTGAACATTATACATTTTATGGCTAAACAATTGCTCTACAATTCAAACACTTTAATTAATCACTATAAGAACACAGCACAGTGAATGAAAAAGAAGCTGTTTGAATAGAAGGCAAATAAAGCAGGCCTCTACACACAGATTTATGAGTGCAGACAAATGGGTACATGTTAGCTAGCAGATGACACTGTACTCTGTATGTCTACATACTCCTAAATGAAACTGTAACTTTAGTTCTAATTACTGGGCACTGGGTGCCCTCTGCAAACAATTAGATTCACAGGACAATGTTAACACAGAAGCGATATGGTACAACAGTGTCAGTGTACTATCACAAACCACAGTAACAATATTATGAAAATGATAGTTTTCACTCACCATATAGCAGATATGCTACATCACATATAGGAACAACAAGATAGTGGTCACAAAATAAGCTTCCCGTCAACGTCATCTTTGTTAAAGCACCTCCACTATGTAGTGAGTAGCAGCTATCTTCTTTATAATATTGTTACATTCCATCCTAGATTTTACATTTATTGACATACTATGTTAAGCTACCATTGTTAGGGACCAGAAACAAATGAGTATCATTCTGACATCACATATGTCTACAGATATCTGATCCTGTCCATCATAAGCCACAGTGTCAAGAGTGTTCTCAGAGAGTGTAATTACTGAGTACTTGGCAGAGGCTGCTAGGTTACACTTTCAGTCAATACCTCTATCCTACACACTCTAAGACCCAAATCACTTAGACAAACTGTTATTCCTTATTCTCTTGTGATGTTCACAGATACATATGTGATGCAACAAAATACAGTTTGTCCCACTCAAACTTCTCCGATTTCAAGGACCCAGGAGAGAAAAACCACAGTAGATATGACTATCAAAAATGCACCACATTTAAGAGCATCTCAAAGAATTTATATTCCCTTTTCAGAAGTGCCATGTATCATTGTCTGAGTGCAGCATTATCACAGTCACATGAAGTGAAAATGGCAATTCCACAGAAACGCACACGTAGTAGTATGGTTTTCAGAAACAAAATCGCCTATTACTGTGAAAAGAAAATAACCGTGGTGTGTATGAATGTGATTCACTTGATGTTAAAACATTTGGGAAATGGTATAGGAAGTTTCTGGCAATGGGATAGTGTTCTGAAACATACTGGTGGTGCATGTTATGGATTTTCAGTAGAGACAGTGCTGGAAAACAGACAAACGTTTCTCAGAAACCCACGTAAGTCAATTCCTCAAGCATCTAGGCAAAGTGATGTATGTCAGTAAACATTGCATCGTGTAGTTCACCAGCATCTACATACGTGTGCTTACGAAGTGCTAATTCTGTAACATCTGACACTGAGTGACAAACCACACAGACAACAATTTGCTGCAGGTATAGTTCAGCATATTGATATAGTTGCCAGTTTCCTGGAAACATGTTTATACTCAGATGAGGCAATCCTTCATCTGTCACGAAGGGTTAACAGTCATAATGTTCGGATTTGGGGTTCGCAAGATTCGCACATTGTCATTGAACATGTTTGTGATAGCCCTAAACTAAACATCTGGTGTGGGCTAATGCATGACAGGATTGTTGGACCATTCTTATTTGTGGAGCGAGGAGTGAATGGGTCAGAGTATCTGGACATTTTGGAGCCGTGTGTTTAGCCTCAGATACAAGACTTGTAACCCAACATCATTTTTAATTACATCATTAATTGAATTAACAACCCTGAATTTTTTGCTAGTTATCCTATTGTACAACAAAGAGACCTAGAAACTTCAAATAAGAAGAAAATTTCCATGCAGGAAAACCGATATTGCTAGAGAAAGAGAGATATATATTTTACTTTCACCTGTAGCATCATAATGCCAATGAGCTCCATACCCAAATTGCTATTCGACTGGACACTGCATGTATTGTATTCAATCTAGGGCATGGTCTCCCAACATCATTTGATACTGCTGCATTTCATGGACAGCTTTCAGTTCCTCTCTATTTGCCTCCACTTTGTCTCACAGGTGCAAATATTCGTGATGCAACTGTATAAAAATATACACGTTCAGTTAGTACAGATTACTGTTATTTTTGACTGAGATGACAAGCATACAATAGAATCACATTCATTTCCAACAAACCATCCAAGTCAGAAACTCACAATGTCAATGATTTGCTAACAGTAAATTCTTTACAGCTTTTCACTGTAAATATTAGGATGTGAACTATAAACTGCAGTAATGTGAAAAATGTTATTACAGTTTTGACAGAGAACTGAAAACCAAATCAAAAAAGTGTTGTAAGTAAAGTGTACATGAGAAGTGTCCTTGTTCAAGACAGACTCTTTGCTTAGTACAAAAATGTGTCATATAAAAAATGAAATTCATCATTTTTGGAAGACTAAACATAGTTATATCTAAATCTTTATTGGCAGCACATAAATCATTAGAGCTATTTCTCAACATAATTGTCACTTGAACTGACACACTTATTACATCACAGGACCATATTTTATGTTCTTGTGTTGTACAACACTGAACACTGTGAATGGAACCAGAATATCAGACTTGTTCAGCTCTTTTTCAATGTGAAAATGCTGACCAAAGGACAGGAACTTCTTGAGATGCAAGAAAAGACGAAAAGTGCTGGGAGTAACATCAAGACTGTTTGTAGGATGGTAAACCAACTCCGTGTCTAGCTACTCCAGAACAGCTGTTGATCTGCAACAGTGCTCAGTGATGTACAATGTGGCACACAACATCATACTAGCACTGAGCGTCTTCTCTCTCAGTTTTAAAAGCTCATTGAAATATACATTGTTTCACAATAATGGCCAGCATTACCTGTTTCACTTCTGGGCATCAAGTCAGTGTGCACAATGCCCTTCCTATCCCAGAACAATGAGTACACCGACACTATCTGCTAAAACTTTGTCCTGATCGTAGATCTACTGTGACACCAACACATTGATAGCTACCAAGTTTCTCGGATGCAGTGAGCAACTCACATTATATCTCCTGTTAAGATCTTATTGAGAAACTTATTGCCACCATCACAGTACATCTTTCAAAGTGTCAGTGGTGTTCACATGTCATTATGATGTATGTTGGTACCTGCCTGATGCACACTTCTTTCAAGAGCAAGTGCTCAGTACCAATTTCATAAAAGAAGGATCGCATTATCAGGGGAGGATGGCTGCCAAGCTCCGTAGTTGTTGAGTGATGGTTCTCCATAATGCACCATCTCACCGCCTCCACAAGACCATCACAATGGACAGTCACTCGCAACCTTCATCAATGTGGAGACTATGGTGAATGTATGCTATTTACAGAGCACATTTTTACATTTTTTGTGAAATTGTATGGTTACTTCGTATCAGTACTACAGTGTTTTGCAACATGTGCCCCTTAGGCACTTCCAATGTTTAATTTGCATCTATTTAGTCATTGTCATATCATTAGTTTTTGGTTTATACAGTGATGTCCAACTCTGAGTATGGAAACTTTTATCTGAATGTTAACCACCTGAAGACGAGCAGAAGGTGGAGACCAGTCTTGTGTTAAATAATATCACCTTTTATAGTGACTGCTAACAGTTATAATTCTGTTCCCTACTTCTGTTGCCAGTGTGATCATTTCTGGAGGGTCCCAAAAAACTGTAATAAACACAGACATCATTCTCAGAGCATATATTATATTCAATAGCCACTGATGACCACCTTCCTCAACCCATGCACATCCTACTTGACATACTGTACACAGCAGGTCATAACAATTGAGATGACTTTTTTTATCATACATAAGCATCAACAAAAGTTTCTCTTATCCTTTTATGTACTGTGTATCTTCTCTTCCTCCCTACACACAAAATCTAATCATTTAACTTATAACTGTATCAATACTAAATGTAAGCTTTCCACTTGCTTCACTAGGCGTATGTCACTCACCTTCTCAGTTATCCATTGGCCTACACTGTCAGACTCACTAAGCAGTTTGTGGAGGGACAGTGCTTGAACATGTGCTGCTTCCTCAGTTTAGTAAACTTGAAGAGTTCGTAATAGTAGTAGTAGTAGTAGTAGTAGTAGTAGTAGTCTGTAATGGCCAGCCATTTGACAACCTGTGGACAATTTTCAAGCTACTATGAGGATGAGATCACAGTCTAATTTAGTCATTTAGGTTAATCAACATTTTATACAAATAACTGTTAAATGATGGTGCAAACTGATGCTTGCCTGTGGAGTTTGACAGTCCTCCTCTCCCAGCTGGGTCATCTGCGATTGTAGGGCTTCTGCAGCTCCCACACAGTTCTTCAGCATGTCTGTCACATCTTCGTGCTTCTTCTGCAGCTACAGCTTGTCGGCTTCTATGTGGCCAACACCATCACTCAAAATGAGCCTCAGACCATCTGACATTCAAATGCAGACATTGTCTGCATCTGCAAAGAATTGGAAAAAGATACGTACACACACTAAATTTCTGTGGGGTTTCCAAAAATCATAAACATTATCAACACAATGAAATTACATGTGTCAAACAAAAGTTAATTTTACAGACCACCTTTCATTCTCCACAAGCTACAGATAGCATAATTGAACAGAAGGAAGGTCTTTCCACAGGAATTAATAGTGCAAGCTCTAAATGTTGGTCTAAGTTCCTGTGGTAGCTGAGAAGGGGAAGGGACACTGGTAGTGACAAGAGAAGACACACAACAACGGAGCTGCATAACTTGTAGACTTGCCTCGTCGAACATACATCTGAAGACCACAATCCCAATTTCATATGCCTGAGTACTGAGCACTCTCCACAAGCCAACTGGGACAGCAACACCACTCTACATAGGGTTGACTTAGCAGTCTGATGATCTAAGTTCATTGATCAACTACCTACCCACAGGAAACCGAAGGGGAAGGGGGCGGGGTTACCTTGGATCATAGAGGTAAGCATACCCATTGTGAAGAACTAAAATGCAAATGCTTCGTGTTGGCCACCTAATCTGGCTCCGGCTCGTCATGAGATTGATTAATGACACTCTTTCATTATTTAAGAATGTGATATACTGCATTCATGAACAGTTTAATTCTGTAATATTTCACAAATAGCGTGTTCTAAATCTGTATTTACAACTGTGATATTATTTTCATTACATTCACGTATGTGTTAGTGCAGAAGCACTATAAAAACCATTTGTTCACAGATGTTGATATTTCAAAGTTGCCATGTAGGATTTGTGTGGTTACTTGTGTAACTGGCAAAACTGGAATTTAATTACAATTGTTTTATCAGTATTAATATTGATAATTAAAGATTTTGGAAAAAGTAAATTGAAAATAGGTTTTAAGTAGGAACTGTTCCTGTTAAAATGTTAATATTGAAACCACTGGAGTGGCTTTATAATGTAATACCTTTTAACAGATGTTGTTCATGTTCAGGAACATTATTATGTTTGACCTCTTGATGGTTTGTATGGAAAATGTTGATAAAATTTGGAAAGGGCCATATCATTGCACACAGTAGTTCATTTAAATGACATGGATCAATAGTCATAAAACCCGGAAAAAACTTTTCGGCCAGGAATATCACATATCTAAGATGCAAACTGTAGCGATTCGAGAATTTCCACGTAAATTCTAGAACCACTCGTCCTTCTACCACTGTGAACACACGATATTTTAAAAATAAGTGTGAGAGAATGTACACACTGTGTGACATGTTTTTGTGTGCAGGCTGGAAAAGAGTCACGAGTACGAGGTTGACGTGACGGTGGAATGGTATCGACAAGTGTTTGCCGCTCACACCACGGAAGCCTTATTGGAAGAACAAGGAATGTTTATATGTCTCATGGTGTTTTATATCATTGACTATTGTAACAACAAAAAAAGAAGAACAGTTGAAACATTGTTAATTAAACTTCACGTATTGGACTAGCTAGAGGCAAGACAGGTACATATTTTATGTGGTTGTAGAACCAAATATGTTGCTGATGTTTTTAATCAAGTCTAATGCAGGACGAGTCAGTTGACTTGCAAGTATTCTAATACTTTGTTACTTGTGGAAGTTAAAATATATCAAGACTGAAGTAAAAGTATTCTGTGACTATCCACTTATTTCATGAGGGGAGGGGGGGGGGAGGGAGGGGAGGGAGGGAGGGGGATGTGTGTGTGTGAGAGAGAGAGAGAGAGAGAGAGAGAGAGAGAGAGAGAGAGAGAGAGAGAGAGAGAGAGAGAGAGAGACTGATAAATTCTGTTAACCAGCAGTGCTCTTCAGAGAAAAAGGTTTTGAGATTGACAGAGCCAGCTATCCAGAGAAGAAGATCGGCTGTGCAGATGAAGAAAGTCAACTAAAGTGAGAGAGTTGTATAAATTGCATGCAATTCAATTTCACACCACACTCCAGGTTGTCTAAAGCATTAAAATGTGGCGACCAGTGAAAAGGACTTGAAAAAACAGGAATTTTGAGATGAAAACCAAGCAGAAGATATGATGTGTTACCATAGCGACCAGGTATGGCAAGACAAAATAACTTTTTCAAGTAATTGGATTCTGCCTAAATGATTCAAATGGCAGAAATTAATAAACACAACAAAAGAGAAGACATAAGGAAGATACAACATTAAAAGAAGAGAGAGAAGTTTCCCACATATTAGACTAAGAAGAAATACGATGTGAATAATTCATCGAAAAAGATCCAGTGTGTGGAGTAAGCAGCTCTTGCTCACATCGCAGGGACGCAGACATGGGATCTGGCTTAAGCCTGACTACGCCGGCACCAGCCACTGATCAACGGTGCTGTTTCCACATACACCTGCTGACACCGATGCTGAAAACAACATTCGACGCTGCTGGTGTCAGTGCTGTTCACTGGCGCTGATTACACGTCCGCTCACCAATGCAGCTAGAACGTGAGCACAAAACAATAACTGGCTGAGTGTAAAGTTAAAGAAACTGTTGAATAATAGTGTGTTAGTATAGTTATTATACTCAGTGTAGAATTTTTTGATGATTACTAGATCTAAAGGTAAGAAGAATATAGATAATAAACAGAGAACTAGGGAAACTTCAGAATGAGCCATGACAATGAAAATGAGTAAGGAAGTGACAGACTGGTCTGAGGTAGTAAAATTAATCAATGCCCGAAGTGCAGATTAAGCAGCTTTAAGAAAGGAACTAACAAGGGGAAGGCCTCAGACACGGCCAACCGACTCGGCTCAAATTTGGCAGGTCACTTGTGTACAATGTAAAACGAAGGACTGTAAGATATTTTGGGTCAAAACCTCCACAATTTTGAGGAAAATCACCCCCAAAGTTTATGATGAGCAATGGACTCAAAATTGGAGGGATCAATAGATAATTGTTAATAGAGCATTTTTAATCATCATGTATGGGGTCTGCAAACGCAAACAATTCCAGAAATCGAGGAAAGAAACTTTTACAACTGTCGCTTCTGTACCCACATTTGGGAAATGCTTTTTGCCAACAGCGCAATGGCCAAGATAAGTGGCTGGGAATTGGAAAACCCGGGTTTGAATCTCGAAGAAACTTAGCGGATGTTATTCTTTTCATTTGCATTTTTCCATATCGCAATTGATAGGGATAGGATGGTTAATAATGAATTCCTCATGAGGGATTGCAGATAGCAAAACGCGCGATGCTAGTTTACAGTGAGGCACGGGACAGATTGCACACGGGTGATGTTATGTTGTCTCAATTGCTTCTTCGTCATATCATAGTTGTGAAGCTGGAAGAGTGAAGGCGTCCAGCACGAGCCTTATAGAAGTCAATCAGAGGCTGCCGCGAAGCTCACAGATACATATATTGATTTTTCCATTGTTAATGTGCCGAATGATATACGTTCTGTGAATGAATACAGTGTTCTTCCACAAGTGACATATGATGAGTACTGTATGTAGTTTGTAGTAATTAGCTCATCTGTTTATGCCGTAGTAACTAGTTATTGTTTGTTGTGTCATATCCTTCAGGTGCATCATCTGAATACTGGAGGATGTACACACTTTGACTAGTGCTGTAATATATAGTTGGGAGCCTGTCACAGACAATGACAAGTGGGAAGTTACCAACTCTGTGTTTGGGTTTGTAAAAGTGTTGCAAGACAGATGCATTATCAATGCACTACTTGAAGCAGGCAGTTCTGTTTCTCAGCATTCCAGATTGATAGGATCGGCTATCGTCGAGTGATATTTGGAGCTGATGAACGAAATGACTTTTGTTGATACTGAAGTACTATATCATGAAGATGAAGCAGAAGGTGGTTCAGTGAAAGATATCCCGACTAATGAATCGCAAAATGGTCATAACACTTTGGAAATCTCTACGTCACTGGAAATATGTGCTTCATCTGTTCCTGATGAGTACAACGAACCGGTTACTAAACGATTTAACTACGGCGCTATACCCCTTGAAGTAAAAATAAAGGAGGTAGCACTAGCCAGAATCATCCAAATTGGGATTTACAAACACTGCAAAAGAATGGAGCAACAACAGCTCTGAAAAGGAAGGACGACTTGAAATTGTGAGAGAGTGATATCGTTAAAGGAAGGACAAAATACGACAACTACCAGGTGATAAATAAGTGGACATATGACTGTTTTGTCGAATCTCATTGTCATAACAAGAATGTAACAAGAAGAATACTTCAGGAGTGGGCTGCAGGTTTAGCGCTTCAATATACAGCCAACAGGGATTTTACGTTTGCTGCATCATTATCTTGGGCAAGAAATTTCAAACTGGAGTATGAAATTCGTCAATAGCATGTCACTAAATATGTCTCTCATAAGGAGGTACAAAATATAGAAGATATACAGAAAGTGGCGGCTCTTTTCAGCACGCAAACGGCATCACTTATGACTCATTTTAATCATGATTACATGATCAACACCGATCAGACAGGATGTGAGTATCGCGTGAACATTCGACACACGTTATCGCGTAAGGGAGAAAAATGAACCCTTGTCGCAGATGGTAGTAAAAACAAACTAACACATTCGTACATAGTGCAATATACCATCACAGCCTCTGGAAAAGTGTTGCCTAAGGTTTTCCTGTGTTTACAAGATATGAATGTTACTTTTGGTCCTCAGGTTATAGAAGAGGTCAATCATTTAACTGACTCATTGAAAAATGTTTACATTACCTACTCCAAATCTGGGAAACTGATGAATGCGATTTGCAGAACATTTCTTTTGATAACAAGTTTTGTCTAATATTGGGTTCCTGGAGTGGACAGGTTAATACTACAATATATGACACAATGTTTATAGATGGCGAGGGTCAGTTGACATGTGCAGTAAGAGTAATACCACCAAACTGCACACCTGTATGCCAGCCATGTGATGTTTATTTCTATCACCAGGTTAAGAACTTTATTTCCAGGCTTCAGAATTGCAGTGTGTTTCTGGAAACCCAGTGGGAATTGCACAACCACACGGATGTAGTAACTATTCACAGCATAATTCATAACCAACTTTCAGCACCGATTTTTCAGGCAATAACATCATGTGTGTGGTTCGCATCAAAATTAATTCCCAAAAAATACATTTTTAAATGTAAATCAATTTTGTTTTACGCCGACTCTTTGGAAGGAACAGTGTAGCTGTCAAAAGATTGCATTCATTAGATGTTCTTGGTGCTGTGAGTGTATTTGTTTTGAATGTTTATATGACAAGTACCATCCATCTAACTGTTCAAAGAAAAGTGAAAACAGTGACTGGAAGAGCCATTGTGAAGTGACCTGGAGTAACCTGGAGTAACATATTAGCTGTTTACTACCCCAAGAGGTTTGAGAAATTTATTTGCGTACCTTATTATTATCATCATTCCTTATTGATTTACTTACATTATTAACCCTCCTATCCCTATCAACCTTACCCCCATGAACCATGGACCTTGCCATTGGTGGGGAGGCTTGCGTGCCTCAGCAATACAGATGGCCGTACTGTAGGTGCAACCACAACGGAGGGGTACCTGTTGAGAGGCCAGACGATGGTGTGGCTCCTGAAGAGGGGCAGCAGCCTTTTCAGTAGTTGCAGGGACAACAGTCTGGATGATTGACTGATCTGGCCTTGCAACACTAACCAAAACGGCCTTGCTGTGCTGGTACTGTGAACAGCTGAAAGCAAGGGGAAACTACAGCCGTAATTTTTCCCTGAGGGCATGCAGCTTTACTGTATGGTTAAATGATGATGGTGTCCTCTTGGGTAAAATATTCCGGAGGTAAAATAGTCCCTCATTCGGATCTCCGGGCGGGGACTACTCAAGAGGACGTCGTTATCAGGAGAAAGAAAACTGGTGTTCTACGGATCACAGTGTGGAATGTCAGATCCCTTAATCGCGCAGTTAGGTTAGAAAATTTAAAAAGGGAAATGGATAGGTTGAAGTTAGATATTGTGGGAATTAGTGAAATTCGGTGGCAGGAGGAACAAGACTTTAGGTCAGGTGAATACAGGGTTATAAATACAAAATCAAATAGGGGTAATGCAGGAGTAGCTTTAATAATAAATAGGAAAATAGGAGTGTGGGTAAGCTACTACAAACAGCATAGTGAACGCATTATTGTGGCCAAGATAGACAGGAAGCCCACGCCTACTACAGTAGTACAAGTTTATATGCAACTACCTCTGCAGATGATGAAGAAATTGATGAAATGTATGATGAGATAAAAGAAATTATTCAGGTAGTAAAGGGAGATGAAAATTTAATAGTAATGGATGACTGGAATTCAAGAGTAGGAAAAGGGAGAGAAGGAAACATAGTGGAGGAATATGGATTGGGGGAGAGAAATGAAAGAGCAAGCTGTCTGGTAGAATTTTGCACAGAGCATAACTTAATCACAGCTAACACTTGGTTCAAGAATCATGAAAGAAGGTTGTATACATGGAAGAATCCTGGAGATACCGACAGGTCTCAGATAGATCATATAATGGTAAGACAGCGATTTAGGAACCAGGTTTTAAATTGTAAGACAGTTCTGGGGGCAGATGTGGACTCTGACCACAATCTATTGGTTATGAACTGTAGATTAAAACTGAAGAAACTGCAAAAAGGTGGGAATTTAAGGAGATGGGACCTGGATAAACTGACTACACTAGATGTTGTACAGAGTTTCAGGGAGAGCATAAGGGAACAATTGACAGGAATGGGGGAAAGAAATACAGTAGAAGAAGAATGTGTAGCTCTGAGGGATGAAATAGTGAAGGCAGCAGAGGATCAAGCAGGTAAAATGACAAGAGCTACTAGAAACCCTTGGGTAACAGAAGAAATATTGAATTTAATTGATGAAAGGAGAAAATATAAAAATGCAGTAAATGAAGCAGGCAAAACGGAATACATACGTCTCAAAAATGAGATTGACAGGAAGTGCAAAATGGCTAAGCAGGGATGGCTAGAGGACAAATGTAAGGATGTAGAGGCTTATTTCACTAGGGGTAAGATAGATATTGCCTACAGGAAAATTTAAGAGTCCTTTGGAGAAAGGAGAAGCACTTGTATGAATATCAAGAGCTCAGATGGAAACCCAGTTCTAAGCAAAGAAGGGAAAGCAGAAAGGTGGAAGGAGTATATAGATGGTCTATACAAGGCGACATACTTGAGGACAATATTATGGAAATGGAAAAGAATGTAGATGAAGATGAAATGGGATATACGATACTGCGTGAAGAGTTAGACAGAGCACTAAAAGTTCTGAGTCGAAACAAGGCCCTGGGAGTAGATAACATTCCATTAGAACTACTGACGTCCTTGGGAGAGCCAGTCATGACAAAACTCTAACATCTGATGAGCAAGATGTATGAGACAGGTGAAATACCCTCAGACTTAAAGAAGATTGTAATAATTCCAATCCCATAGAAACCAGGTGTTGACAGATGTGAAAATTACCGAACTATCAGTTTAATAAGTCACAGCTGCAAAATACTAACGCAAATTCTTTACAGACGAATGGAAAAACTGGTAGAAGCTGACCTCGGTGAAGATCAGTTTGGATTCTGCAGAAATGTCGGAACATGTGAGGCAATACTGACCCTACGACTTAACTTATAAAATAGATTAAGGAAAGGCAAACCTACATTTCTAGCATTTGTAGACTTAGAGAAAGCTTTTGACAATGTTGACTGGAATACTCTCTTTCAAATTCTAAAGTTGGCAGGGATAAAATACAGGGAGCGAAAGGCTATTTACAATTTGTACAGAAATCAGATGGCAGTTATAACAGTCGAGGGGCATGAAAAGGAAGCAGCGGTTGGGAAGGGAGTGAGACAGGGTTGTAGCCTATCCCTGATATTTAATCTGTATATTAAGCAAGCAATAAAGGAAACAAAAGAAAAGTTTGGAGTAGGTATTAAAATTCACGGAGAAGAATTAAAAATGTTGAGGTTCGCCGATGACATTGTAATTCTGTCAGAGACAGCAAAGGACTTGGAAGAGCAGTTGAATGGAATGGACAGTGTCATGAAAGGAGGGTATAAGAAGAACATCAACAAAAGCAAAACGAGGATAATGGAATGTAGTCAAATGAAGTCGGGTGATGCTGAGGGAATTAGATTAGGAAATGGGACACTTAAAGTAGTAAAGGAGTTTTGCTATTTAGGGAGGAAAGTAACTGATGATGGTCAAAGTAGAGAGGATATAAAATGTAGACTGGCAATGGCAAGGAAAGCGTTTCTGAAGAAGAGAAATTTGTTAACATTGAGTAAAGATTTAAGTGTCAGGAAGTCGTTTCTGAAAGTATTTGTATGGAGTGTAGCCATGTATGGAAGTGGAATGTGGTGCTACAGAAGAATGTTGACGATTAGATGGGTAGATCGCATAACTAATGAGGAGGTATTTAATATAATTGGGGAGAACAGGAGTTTGTGGCACAATTGACAAGAAGAAGGGACCGGTTGGTAGGACATGTTCTGAGGCATCAAGGTATCACAAATTTAGCGTTGGAGGGCAGCGTGGAGTGTAAAAATCATAGAGGGAGACCAAGAGATCAATACACTAAGCAGATTCAGAAGGATGTAGGTTGCAGTAAGTACTGGGAGATGAAGAAACTTGCACAGGATGAAGTAGCATGGAGAGCTGCATCAAACCAGTCTTAGGACTGAAGACAACAACAACAACAACAACAACAACAACAACAACAACCCTATCAATTGAGATATGGAAAAATACAAATGAAAAGGAAAAGATTCGCTACGTTTCTTCGAGATTAGAACCCGGATTCTCCGATTCCCAGCCAGTTACCTAGGCTATTGCACTATCGGTGCTGCCGGTGAAGAGCGTTTCCCAAATGTGGGTACACAAGCAGCAGTTGTAAAAATTTCTTACCCCGATTCCTGAAAAAGTATTTGTTTTTCGACCCCATACCTAATGATTAAAAATGCTCTATTTACAATTATCTATCATTCCTGCCAATTTTGAGTTGACTGCTCATCATAAACATTAGGAGTGATTTTCTAAAAATGCGGGGGTGTTTACCCAAAATATCTTAGATTCCTTCGTTTTAGGTTGTACACAAGCGACCTGCCAAATTTGAGCCGAATCGATTGTCCGTGTCTGACGCCTTCCCCTTGTATGTCTTAAATTAGACTCAATAAATACTCAAATGATAAAATAGATGAAGGGTGTTTCTTTGAGAAATGATAAGTGCAACTTTAAGAGAAAAATTCAATGCACAGAGTTCTAATTTAGGTAGAGAAATAGACACAGTGAATACTCATATAATAAATTGGATGTTCATAATAGAACTTTAGGATTGTTAAATGCTAAGGTAGATTCACAAAGTAAAGACTTCGGTAATTTATGTGAAGCTATTCTAAATCTGAAGACTGAATGTGACACTTTAGATACTAACATAGAGAATTTTAAAATGTACTTGAAATAGGAATTAACTAGTTTGTTAAGCAGTCATGTAAAGACACAGAGTAACCAATTTCAGGACTTAGCTGAAGAGTTAGAACGTGATATTGAATATAAATGTGATAATGCAGAATCTGAATTTGGTGAGAAGTTAGGATCATATCAGAATGTATGTAATGTTACATTTGATGCCGCAAAGCAAAGACTGCACAATTTGAGAGATAATGTTGAAAAACAGGGTAAGTTAATACCAACAGCAAAATCGCAAATTGCAGGCATTAACACTGCAGTAGATAATGTGGAGAGAAACTTTAAAGAGAAATTAGCAACCTCAGACATAATAAATATAAGTAGCCTGAAAGAACGGGTAGAGGAAATATTTGACCAAAAAGTTGCCGCAAGAGTAATCTCTGAGAACTTATCTCCTGTCTAATCTTCTAAACTCAATGATACCAAGAAATGTATGGATGAATTATGGAAAGAATTCAAACTTATTCAGGACAAGGTAGATGAGAGGATAACTTCTCCTAACGTGGTATTAACTAGTGAGGTAATGACAGATTTACAATGGGGAGCCAATTCAGGGTTATCTAGGCAATTCCCTAAGTTTAAGCCAGATGGGGAAGTACATCCTACCCATTTTTTGAAAAGGGTCAACGAAGCATTACCCAAGAACTGGGACGATTTGAAAATGATGGAGTTTGCTGTTGGGTATCTATTAGGGGAAGCCTCAGAGTGGGGAATGGTAAACAATGCAAACTTTTCCTCTTTGGAAGATTTTCAAAAGAAGTTTAAAGAGAAGTATTGGTCAGCAAGTGCACAGGAAACACCATTATCGGACTTGTGGGACCCAAAGTATTACAGTAATATGTGGGGAATAATGAGAAAGTATGTCAACTGGCATTTAACAAGAGTGAAGTACTTTGATAAGCCAATGGAGGAAGAAGGGTTAGTTTGAATTTTAATATGATGATTGCCCAATTACGGGAGGAAGGATAGATTAAGTAGTGGGTGGAGAATGCTTTAAGAATTATTATACTTTGTGGATGCACTTGATGCCGGTAACTTCACAGGAATTTGTGGCAAGTAATAATAGAGCACAAAGTGATAATGTAGTACGCTGATTTGGGAACCAACCGGTGAATACTAGTAATGAGGAAAACATAGTGCGATCTGGATCCAGAGCTGGGGCCCAGGTCGTAAAGATACACTAGGAATCCTGGTTTATAATAAGCATGTTAATTTCACACACAAAACACCGACAAAAGAATGGTTGTTACTGGAAAAACAAAACGTGACTATCAATAATACACCACCATTAATAGTAGGAAACATGGAGACTTTTGAAGTTAATATATTTACAGATTCAGGGAGTGAGGTGTCACTCAATTCATTTTACTTATTACAAACTAAACATCAATTACCTCAGTTACAGTTAACAGGGGTTTACATAGTTGGTATAACAGGAATGAAGAGTAAAGTTGTGAAACATGAAACTCAGGTGAATTGCCCCACTGGAAATAATCTGTTTTGACAGACGTTGTTAATTGTAGAAAATGTCAATAGAGATATATTATTTGGGTTAGATTGGCTCTTAGAATTTAAAGTCATTTTAATTTTTGACGAAAATCTTCTATGATTTGGGAAAGGAAACAGTAGATATTGGTACCATTTGTGAGAAACAGCTACATTGGTCAACAAACAACTGCGAGTCGTTGGTTGGTTGGTTGGTTTGTTTCTTTGAAAGGTTGGAGAAGGGACGAAATTACTAGGTTATTTGTCGCTTGTTCCTAATAAAACAATGTCACAAGTGTGAAATAAAATAGACACAACATATAACACAAAACAGAAAGAAAGGATAAGCCACAAGAATGAAGGGAAGGCAACAAACACTAAAAGGAGCAAAAGACAACAAGAAAACAACAGAGAGAAGCTAGAAACAGAATAGAGAAAATCATGAGAGTAGATTACAGTAACTATAAAGGGAAAGCCAGCCACTCTGCAACACATTAAAACTTCGACCCTAAAAGCACTAGGGTGGAGGTCACAGAGGGACAAAGGACATGCGCTAATGCCTACATAGAAGTATAAAGCCCACTCTCACAGATAAAACGTAAAAGGAAAACTGCTTTGGAGGCATTGTTGCCCAACACTGAAGGCAGGGTGCTGGGGAAGTTAAAAGTCTGTCACAGA
Source organism: Schistocerca americana (assembly GCF_021461395.2). Classification (NCBI taxonomy): domain Eukaryota; kingdom Metazoa; phylum Arthropoda; class Insecta; order Orthoptera; family Acrididae; genus Schistocerca; species Schistocerca americana. Next base: position 593,361,581 of record NC_060124.1, on the reverse strand, counting down.
GCAGCTAAAAGTGGGCAGTACAGTAGGAGGGGGACAACTGTCATTTGGGAGCCACAGTGACACTGAGGTGGGTCCTTGCAACGGAGTAGGTAACCATGCATTAGCCACGTTTGGCCAATGCAGAGCTGGCAGAGGACAACTGATTCCCTGTGAGAGGCTTGCATGGAAGGCTTCCACACACTCATAGTCTCCTTAATAACACACAATTTGTTGTGCATGCTGTTATGCCATTCCATCTCCCAAAGCCAGAAAACACTGTGGTGTAAGACAGAACGCAGGTCAGCTTCGGAGATGCCTATCTCCTGAAGCGGTTTCTGTGTCGCCTGTCAGCAAGATCATTGCTGGGGATTCTCTGGGCTACCCACACATACACAACAGAACAGCCGGACTATTCCAGAGCATAGCAGGACTCCTGAATGGACGCTACCAGAGGGTGGTGAGGGTGGCACTGTTCAATAGCTAGAAGGCTGCTCAATGAGTCAGTACAGAGGAGAAATGACTCGCCAGGGCACGAGTGGACGTACTCAAGAACACAAGATATAATTAAGATACTGAGGGGAACTATGAATGTGTGCTGTGTAACTGGCGGGCAGTTGAACATGTCTGATCTGCAGTGGAGGGACACCAGTCTCCATGAGTATGTTGGTAACTGGACTCTTCCTAAAAGCTCCTGTCATTAATCAAACACCACAGTGATGCACTACGGTGCTGCTGAACTGTAAATCACACTCGCATATCAATTCAGGAATGGACAAGGGCTCTGTAGAGCTGCAGCAGCGTAAAGTGATCTGAACCCCAATTGGTGTTGCTCAGGCAACAGAGGGCATTGAGCATTGAGATGCTGCCAGCACTTCTGCTTAAGGTGATGAACATGAGGGAGCCATGTCAATTGAGCATCGAAAACCAGTCCTAGGAATTGGTGAGTCTCTACTACAGAGAGTGGATCAGCATTAAGGTAAATTGTGGGTTCCGGATGAACAGTACGATGCTGACAGAAATGCACGACACACGATTTTGTGGCTGAAAACTGGAAGCCGTGGGCTAGAGCCCATGACTGCGCCTTCTGGATGGCTCCTTGGAGGCGCCGCTCAGCAAAAACAGTACTGGAACAGCAGTATGAAATGCAGAAGTCGTCTGCATACAGAGAAGGTGAGACGGAGGGGCCGACAGCTGCTGCCAGGCTGTTAATGGCCACTAAAAATAGACACACAATCAATACAGAGCCCTGCAGAACTCCATTCTCCTGGATAGGGATGGAACTATGAGAGTCACCAACTTGGACATGGAAAGTACGGAGTGACAGGAAGTTTTGGATACAAATCAAGAGTGGTCCTCAGAGACCCCACTCATACAATGCGGCAAGGATATGATGTCGCCAAGTCATGTCATGTGCTTTATGTAAGTCAAAAAAGATGGCAATCAGGTGTTGCCATCTAAAACAAGGCTGTTTGGGAGGCAGAATCGACAGATACAAGATTATCAGTGTTAGAGCGACCCTGGTGGAACCCGCCCTGAGATGGAGCCAGCAAGCCACGTGACTCCTGAACCCAACCCAACCGCTGACATACCATATGTTCCAGCAGCTTAGAAAGAACGTTGGTGAGGCCTATAGGCTGACAGTTATCCAAATCAAGTGGGTTTTTACCAGGTTTGGCACCAGAATGATGTTGCTCTCGCACCATTGCGATGGAAAGATGTCATTGTTCCAGATCTGGTATAAGATGACAAGAAGATGTTGCTTGTAGTCAGATGAGAAATATTTAATCACCTGGCTGTGGATGCCGTCAGGCCCAGTAGTTGTGATGGGGCTATGTGGAAGGGCACTGAGGAGCTCTCACTCTGGAAATGGGGCATTATAGGATTCACTGCAGTGTGTAGTGAATTTGAGGACGTTCCCTTCCAGCCGCCGTTTGAGTGAGCGAAATGCTGGGGGGGGGGGGGGGGTAATTCTCTGATGCAGAGGCTCGAGCAAAGTGCTCAGCAAAGTGATCGGAAATTGCGTTTACACCGGTACATAACTCGTTATTTATGGTAACCCCAGGGACAGCTGTTGGGGCCTGGTACCTGAAAAGACATTTGGTCTTTGCCCAGACTTGGGAAGGTGACGTGTGGCACCCAATGGTGGAGACATATCTCTCCCAATACTCCTCCTTCAATTGTTTGATAAGGTAGCAAACATGGGTATGGAGCCATTTAAGGCTATGAGGTGCTTCAGGGAATGGTGCCACTTATGCCATTGGAGAGCATGCCAATGATCCTTAATTGCTTCTGCAACTTCCGTCAATCACCAAGGGACTGCCTTACTCCTCGGGCACCCTAAGAGTAAGGGATGGCGTTTTCTGCTGCAGAAATAATTATGCTAGTCACCTGCTCAACCATCACATCGATGTTACCATGTGGGGGAGATTAAGCAGTGACACCAGAGGTGAAAGTTCCCCAGTCCACCTTGTTCAAACGCCATCTGGGTAGGCATCCATGCACCTGACGCTGGGGCGTTAATAGGTAGATGGGGAAGTGGTCACTATCACACAGGTCATCATGCACTCTCCCGTGGATAGATGTTTTTTTTTTTTTTTTTTTTTTTGTGGTTTTAGGGTGCACAACTTCAATGGTCATTAGCGCCCTGACTACTCTAAGAATGCACCGCGAGGCACAAGTTGACCACAACAACTAAAAGGGAAAACACGATAAAAGACAGACTGACAGGCATAGGATTAAAAAACAGCATCATCAAATGTCCTTAGCGAGGTTTGTCAAATTGATAAAACGAAGAACACGAGCAGCTGCTCGTGGGTCATCCGCTAAAATGGCATCGAAAGTATTTGGCAGGTTAAGATCGAGGCGCAGTGTGTTAAGATCTGGACAGGACATTAAAATGTGTCTAACCGTCAGCAAGTGCCCACATGGGCAGAACGGCGCCGGCGCAGCCGTCAGCAGATGGCGATGGCTGAACCGGCAGTGTCCAATTCTTAACCGGGCTAAAACGACCTCCTCCGGCCGAGAAGGGCGTGAGGAGAACGTCCAAGCCACGGGAAGAGGTTTTAAGGCCCGAAGCTTGTTGTTGGTAAGTGCAGCCCAATCGGCATGCCACAGCGATAAGATGCGCCGACAAATGACCCTGCTAAAATCGGACGAAGGGACACAACAAGAAGCTGTCCGAGGCTGGAGGACCGCAGCCTTGGCCGCGGCATCTGCAGCTTCGTTCCCAGGGATACCGACATGGCCAGGAACCCACATAAAGCTAACTGGAGAACCGACGTCCACCAGCTGCTGAAGAGAGCGTTGGATCTGGGGTACGAAAGGGTGAACCGGGTACGGATCACTGAGGCTCTGGATGGCGCTCAGGGAATCTGAGCAAATGGCATAAGCAGAATGTCGGTGGCGGCAGATGTAAAGAACAGCCTGGTAGAGGGCAAAGAGCTCAGCTGTGAAGACCGAACAATGGCCATCGAGCCGGTATTTGAAACTTTGTGCCCCGACAATAAAGGAACACCCGACCCCGTCATTGGTCTTAGAGCCATCTGTATAAATGAAAGTCATGTTGATGAACTTCGAACGAAGTTCCAAAAAACGGGAGTGGTAGACCGAACCGGGGGTGACCTCTTTTGGGAGCGAGCTGAGGTCAAGGTGAACGCGGACCTGAGCCTGGAGCCAAGGTGACGTGCAGCTCTCGCCCACTCGAAAGGTTGCAGGGAGTGAAAAATTAAGGTGTTGAAGGAGGCGACGAAAGCGAACTCCAGGGGGTAGCAGGGCAGAGACATACAACCCGTATTGACGGTCAAGAGAGTCGTCAAAAAAGGAACGATAAGACGGATGATTGGGCATTGACAGTAGCCGACAGGCATACCGACAAAGCAGTATATCGCGCCGGTAGGTGAGTGGCAATTCGCCAGCGTCAGCATGAAGACTCTCTATGGGACTGGTATAAAATGCTCCGATCGCAAGTCGTAAACCCCGGTGTTGTATGGAGTTGAGGCGGCGTAAGATGGATGGCCGTGCAGAGGAGTATACGAAGCTCCCATAATCCAGCTTGGAGCGGACGATCGACCGATATAGACAAAGTAGGACGGTTCGATCCGCTCCCCACGACATACCACTGAGAACACGGAGGACATTTAAAGAACGGGTACAACGGGCGGCCAAATATGACACATGTGGAGACCAGCTAAGTTTCCTGTCAAATGTAAGGCCTAAAAATTTGGTTGTCTCCACGATTGGGAGAGCAACGGGACCGAGTCGTAAGGACGGTGGGAGAAACTCTTTGTAGCGCCAGAAGTTAATACAGACCGTCTTCTCGGCAGAAAAACCGAAGCCATTGACGACACTCCAGGAGTAAAGACGGTCAAGAGAACGCTGAAGACAGCGCTCCAGGACACGTGTACACAGCGCGCTGCAATAGATGGTAAAATCGTCCACAAAAAGGGAGCCTGATACGTCAGCTGGGAGGCAGTCCATTATTGGATTGATCGCGATGGCGAAGAGAGCGACGCTCAAAACTGAGCCCTGTGGCACCCCATTCTCCTGGCGAAAGGTGTCGGACAGGACAGAACCCACACGTACCCTGAACTGTTGATCCATTAAAAAGGAACGAATAAAAAGAGGGAGGCGACCGCGAAGGCCCCATGTATGCATGTTGCGGAGAATGCCCGCCCTCCAACAGGTGTCATAAGCCTTCTCCAAATCAAAGAACACAGCGGCGGTCGGGTGCTTCCGCAAGAAGTTATTCATAATGAAGGTCGACAAGGTAACCAGATGGTCAACAGCAGAGCGGCGCCTACGAAATCCACATTGTACATTGGTAAGTAGGCGTCGAGACTCGAGCAGCCAAACCAATCGAGAGGTAACCATTCGCTCCATCACTTTACAGACACAGCTGGTAAGCGAGATAGGTCGATAACTGGAAGGCAAGTGCTTGTCCTTCCCCGGCTTAGGAATCGGGACAACAATAGACTCGCGCCAGCATGCGGGAACATGTCCCTCAATCCAGATGCGATTGTATGTACGAAGAAGAAAACCTTTACCCGCAGGAGAAAGGTTCTTCAGCATCTGAATATGAATAGAATCTGGCCCTGGAGCGGAGGTCCGTGATCGGCCAAGTGCGTTTTCGAGTTCCCGCATGGTGAATGGGGCATTATAACTTTCACAATTCGAGGAGCGGAAGTTAGGTGGCCTAGCCTCCTCTGCCTGTTTGCGGGGGAGGAAGGCAGGGTGGTAATGAGCGGAGCTGGAAACCTCTGTGAAAAAGCGGCCGAAGGCATTGGAGACAGCCTCAGGGGCCACAAGGACGTCATTCGCGACCTTCAAGCCAGAAACTGGTGAGTGGACCTTAGTGCCAGATAGCCGGCGCAGGCTACCCCAGACAACAGAAGAAGGAGTAAAACTGTTGAAGGTGCTTGTGAAAGCAGCCCAGCTGGCTTTCTTGCTTTCTTTGATAATACGACGACACTGAGCACGTAATCGTTTATAATTGATACAATTCGCCACTGTAGGGTGGCGTTTAAATGTGCGTAAAGCACGTCGACGAGCACGTAAAGCATCTCTACATGCTGCGGTCCACCAGGGGACCGGTACGCGACGTGGAGAAGTAGGAGGGTGAGGGATGGAATATTCAGCAGCAGCGAGAATGACTTCCGTGAGGTGTGCGACCTGACGATCGCAGCTTGTGAAGGTTTGATCCTGAAAGGTCGCCCTGGAAGAGAAGAGCCCCCAGTCTGCCTTGGAGATGGTCCAATTAGAGAAGCACGGAGAGGGGGTATGCTGCAGGAGATGGATAACACATGGGAAGTGGTCGCTCGAACATGTATCAGAAAGTGCATACCACTCAAACCGGCGTGCAAGTTGGGGAGTACATATAGAGAGGTCTAAATGGGAATAGGTGTGAGATGTGTCCGAAAGAAAAGTAGGGGCGCCAGTATTGAGGCAGACAAGGTTGAGCTGGTTGAAAAGGTCTGCTAACAGGGAGCCCCTCGGGCAGTATGCTGGAGAGCCCCAAAGGGGATGTTGGGCATTGAAGTCTCCAGTTAACAAAAATGGTGCAGGTAGCTGAGCAATAAGTTGCATCACGTCTGCCCTGGTAACGGCAGATGACGATGGAGTGTAAATGGTACAAAAGGAAAACGTAAAAGTGGGGAGAGTAATGCGGATGGCAACTGCCTGCAGGCCGGTGTGCAACGTGATGGGATCGTAGTAAATATCATCCCGGACCAGCAACATAACCCCTCCATGAGCTGGGATACCTACCACAGGGGGTAGGTCAAAACGCACAGAGGTGTAGTGTGCCAAGGCAATTTGATCGCATGGGCGTAGCTTCGTTTCCTGGAGGGCTACGACGAGCGGACGGTGCAAGCGGAGCAGCAACTTCAAGTCCTCTCGGTTGGAGCGAATGCTGCGAATATTCCAGTGAATAAGTGCCATCGTAAGAAAACGAAGATAATAGAAGTGGTCACCTCGAAGGCCGCTTAGGGCCCGGCTTCGAGCGAGCACTGCCGCCGCTATCAGTAGGCGGACAGTCATCGTCCATTGGGTCTATAGGGTCATCGGCCATCTCGGGAGGATGGCCGGGAGGGGGAGCTTCCTCCGCCGGTGAATGGCCAGATGTACGGCTACCAGCGGTGCGGCCAGGCGAAACAGATGACGGCCTGGGGCGGCAACCGCTGGGTGGCGCAGGAGAAGAAATGCGCCGTGGCGGAGAAGGAGAACTGTGCTTCCTATGCGCCTTTTTGGAAGGACGTTTAGTGGAAGTACCGGTCGAAGGCTGGGAGGTCGAGGTACGGAGGAAGTCTGCACGGGATGGGGTTGAAGGCCCGTGCATCTGACTTCGATGTCTTCGTCTTAGCAGAAGCTGAGGAAGGGGCTGGTGTCTGTAGGGTGATGGGAGGAAGAGGAGACGTTGACCGCGCAATCTTAGCACTGGCCGAATGGACGACCGTGGTGCTGAAGGTCAGATCGCATGTCTGGGTTGCTACCTCCCGGGTAGTCCGAGGAGAGGCCAGGACACTACTGTATTTCCCCGCTGGGAGCAGCGTGGGCTTCCTGCTAGCCAATAGCTTGCGTGCAGCCGAGGTGGACACTTTCTCTTTGACCCGAATTTCTTGGATACAGCGTTCTTCCTTATAGACAGGACAGTCGCGGGAGGATGCGGCATGGTCACCCTGACAGTTCACACAACGAGGAGACAGAGGTGGACAGTCACCCTCATGGGCATCCCTGCCATGAGTGACACATTTAGCCGCATTGGAACAAGACTGTCGAGTGTGATTGAAATGCTGACACTGGTAGCAGCGCGTAGGTGTCGGGACATAGGGGCGAACAGAAATAACCTCGTAGCCCGCCTTGATGCCCGATGGCAGCTTAACACTATCGAAGGTCAAGAAAAGTGTCCGGGTCGGTACAAGGTCATTGTTGACCTTTTTCATGACCCTATGGACAGCCGTCACGCCCTGCTCAGTGAGGAAAGATTGAAGCTCCTCGTCAGTCAATCCGTCGAGGGAGCTAGTATAGACTACACCACGAGACGAATTCAAAGTTCGGTGGGCCTCCACCCGGACAGGGGACGTGTACAGGTGGGTGGCCCGAAGCAGTTTTTGTGCCTGAAAGGCACTCTCAGTTTCTAGTAATAAGGTGCCGTTACGCAACCTGGTACAAGATTTGACAGATCCGGCTATGGCATCTACGCCCTTCTGAATAACGAAAGGGTTGACAGAGGAAAAATCCTTTCCGTCCTCAGATCGATAAACTACGAGGAACTGTGGGGCAGGCGGTAGTACTTTTGTCACTGTTGGCTGGTCACGTTTCCGTTTTTGGGTCGAAGTCGAGAGAGATGGAGTAGAATCCATTGTGGAGGAATCCCCCATGATTGCCAGCGTCTCCGATGGCGCGCTCCTTCCTTGTGGGGACCCTCTCAGAGGGCACTCCCACCTTAGGTGAATGTTTACACCTCAGGTCACACCTCCCGAGAAACAGACGGAGGGACCAATCGGCATGGTCAGAAGGTATCAGCTCAGGCAATCACCCCTCCCCGGGCCTGGCCTTTACCAGGGGGTACGCGCGTGCCTTACATGTCTACCCAGGGCGGGGAATTACGCGTTACCCCGTCACCGGCTACGCGTGAGAACGCGTGGGTCGGCCTTCAGGCACACACAGGGAGGAAGGAAGAAGAGGAAAAGGAAGAGAGAGAGGGAGAAAGAGGACAGACTGTCTCAAACGCCGAGGCGGAGACCAGAGAAGGCAAGGAGAAGAAGGCAATGAGAAAGCAAGGAGAAGAAATCAATGAGAAGGCAAGGAGAAGAAGGCAATGAGAAGGCAAGGAGAAAAAGGCAATGAGAAGGCAAGGAGAAGTCAAGGGAAAGAGTAAGGAAGACAGTGAGGTGGAGAAGAGCAAAGAAAGGAACCAACAAAAGGAAGGAAGAAACGAGAAGTGAAAAACCAAAAGGACCACGATTATAGGTCGTGGAACTGTCCGTCTCCAGACGGAGGTGCTAACTACCCCCGTGAGCGGGATGGACTCCTTTTAGTCGCCTCTTACGACAGGCAGGAATACCGCGGGCCTATTCTAATCCCCAGGCCCGCAGGGGGAGTGGATAGATGGGAGAGGTCCTGGGCTACAAATTCATAAATCAATGGCTGAGTAACTACCATGAACCAGACTGAAATTTGTGGCAGCCCCAGTATTTAAGAGGCAGAGGTCAAATTGTGACAGTAAAGTTTCAACATCTCTGCCTCGGCCAGTAAGCATGGTACCACCCCACATGGTGTTATGGGCATTAAAATCTCCCAGATGTAGGAAAGGTTTAGGGAGTTGATCAATCATTGCAACTAATACATTCAGCCTTACTGCACCATCTGGAGGAAGATATACACTGCAGACAGTTATTTCCTGTTTTGTCCTTATTCTGACAGCCACAGCTTCAAGAGGGGTTTGAAAGGGCACTATGAGACTTAACTTCTGAGGTCATCAGTCCCCTTTAACTTAAAACTACTTAAACCTAACTTACCTAAGGACATCACACACATCCATGCCCAGAACCAGGTTTCCTGGAGGGCAATGCAGATAGCAGGTGTATAGTTTAACAGTTGCCATAGCTCAACCAGGCTATGGAAAAAACCGCCGCAATTCCACTGGAGTACGACACTGTGAGACTGGGAAGGCAGGGAACACACAATGACTCAGTTTAAGCCTGCTGGCAGCGATTTATTGTCTGAGCAGTCTCTATCCATTGTGTCTGAGTGTCTGGCAAGATGTAGATCCTCAGCATATGCCAAAATCTCCACCCCTTCCTTTGCCACAGAGCTTGTAGGTAGCAGAAGTGTGGAAGCCACCGCAATTTCCTTGGTCTTAGGGGTTTTCTTTTCGGATTTCTCTCGCTGCTCTTTGGGTTTTCCTGGCTGGGAGGACTTCACTGGCTCAGTCTCAGGGACTGACGATGAGCATGAAGCCCTACGACCAGCTGCTTTTGGGCTCTTCAGCCACTGGTGGGTGTCCTCTTTCTCACTAGAAGAAACCTGGGAAAGGAGTGACCCAAGGGAACCATTCCTATTGAGGGAAGAACACTTACGCTTCTCTGGCTTAGAAGACCCACCATCAAGAGTGCAAGTGTAGTCTTCCGGCTGTGAGAGATACCTGGGTTTGCGGAGCTGATGGTGGCAGAACTGTTGTAGCGGCGTTGTAAGACGATGTCATATGCACAGGATGTAGGTGTTCAAATCTTCTCTTAGCCTCAGTGTAGGTCAGTCTGTCCAGGATCTTGTACTCCATGATTTTCCTTTCTTTCTGTAGAATTGTGCAGTCAGGCAAGCAAGGCGAATGGTGCTCTCTTCAGTTGACCCAGATGGGAGGCGGGTCACATGCAGTATTGGGATGTGTTGGGCACCCGCAATCTCTGCTTGTGATACTGAAGTACACTGGGAAGACATATGGCTTAACTTCCAGCACTTAAAGCACCACATCAGGGAAGGGATATAGGGCCCTACATCACACTGGTAGACCATCACCTTGACCTTCTCAGGCAATTTATCAACCTCAAAGGCCAAGATGAAGGCACCAGTGGCAACCTGTTTATCCTTCGGACCCCGGTGAAAACACTGGACAAAATATACACCTCACTGCTCTAAATTGGTGCACAGCTCATCATCAGACTGCAAAAGAAGGACTCTGTGATTTATGATTCCCTGGACCATATTTAAGCCCTTATTGGGCGTGATGGTTACAGAAACATCCCCCACTTGTCACAAGCGAGTAACTCTCATAACTGGGCAGAGGAAGCTGTTTTCATCAAGACTGACCCAAATCTCATTTTGGACAAGCCCTCTACTTCCCAGAACTAGCCCTCATCAGCAGAGCTATCCCTGTGTGGTCAGGGGGCTACAACCAACAGGGTACATGGCGGCCCCACCACAGTGGTCTGGCTACTGTGCTGGATATCAGGTGCAAAGAAGTCCATCGTCATCATCAACGCAGAAACTGACACTGCAAAGTGCATGGTGGAAAATGCACCCAGGAAGGTGTCCTCACCCAAGAGATGCAAAATGGGAAGGACTGCAATGGGACGACAGGAAAGTGGGCTGAAGATCTCAATGCACAATGGACACAATGCACCTAGTAAGGTGCCCTTCCCCAGTTGGCTCCACACTGGGTAAATTTCGAAGAATGGAGGTCAAACCCTACAGGGAACCATCACATAAAGGCCAAAACATGTGAAACACCTTTTAGTCACCTTGTACGACAGGCAGCAATACCTCAGGCCAGCATATAGGATTGTCTTACAAAACAGAGTAAAAGAATCGACAATATTAACCAATGCACAGAAATTAGATTTATATAGAATTCTAATGGAATATGAAGAAGTATTTTCCAATTGTCCCACTAATATCAGCAATTACATATGTAAGTTTAAAATCAAGTATGACACTCAATTTTTCTGTACGCTATATCCAATACTGTTAAGTTTGAAAGAATCAGTTAAGGAGGAAATCGACAAAACAATTGACAACAGTATAATAGAACTTACTCCTAGTGTCATGAATAACCCATTAGTAGTGGTAAAAAAGGTTACAGGAGGTGTGCGATTAGTGGAAGACACATGTACATTGAATAAACATGTAGAAACAGAAAGAGACAGACCAATTAACATCGATGAGTGTTATTCAAATTTGAGAAAACAAAGATTTTTAGCACAATAGATAATGTAAATCACAGATATATAGCTTTTGCTAGCCATAGTCTTAATAAATATGAATTGAACTACACAGCTACTGAAAAAGAACTATTAGCATTAGTATGGAGTATCCAAAAATTCCAAACACTAGTATGTGGGTCAGAAATCCATATCTACACAGATCATAAGCTACACTCCTGGAAATTGAAATAAGAACACTGTGAATTCATTGTCCCAGGAAGGGGAAACTTTATTGACACATTCCTGGGGTCAGATACATCACATGATCACACTGACAGAACCACAGGCACATAGACACAGGCAACAGAGCATGCACAATGTCGGCACTAGTACAGTGTATATCCACCTTTCGCAGCAACGCAGGCTGCTATTCTCCCATGGAGACGATCGTAGAAATGCTGGATGTAGTCCTGTGGAACGGCTTGCCATGCCATTTCCACCTGGCGCCTCAGTTGGACCAGCGTTCGTGCTGGACGTGCAGACCGCGTGAGACGACGCTTCATCCAGTCCCAAACATGCTCAATGGGGGACAGATCCGGAGATCTTGCTGGCCAGGGTAGTTGACTTACACCTTCTAGAGCACCTTGGGTGGCACGGGATACATGCGGACGTGCATTTTCCTGTTGGAACAGCAAGTTCCCTTGCCGGTCTAGGAATGGTAGAACGATGGGTTCGATGACGGTTTGGATGTACCGTGCACTATTCAGTGTCCCCTCGACGATCACCAGTGGTGTACGGCCAGTGTAGGAGATCGCTCCCCACACCATGATGCCGGGTGTTGGCCCTGTGTGCCTCGGTCGTATGCAGTCCTGATTGTGGCGCTCACCTGCACGGCGCCAAACACGCATACGACCATCATTGGCACCAAGGCAGAAGCGACTCTCATCGCTGAAGACGACACGTCTCTATTCGTCCCTCCATTCACGCCTGTCGCGACACCACTGGAGGCGGGCTCCACGATGTTGGGGCGTGAGCGGAAGACGGCCTAACGGTGTGCGGGACCGTAGCCCAGCTTCATGGAGACGATTGCGAATGGTCCTCGCCGATACCCCAGGAGCAACAGTGTCCCTAATTTGCTGGGAAGTGGCGGTGCGGTCCCCTACGGCACTGCGTAGGATCCTACGGTCTTGGCGTGCATCCGTGCGTCGCTGCGGTCCGGTCCCAGGTCGACGGGCACGTGCACCTTCCGCCGACCACTGGCGACAACATCGATGTACTGTGGAGACCTCACGCCCCACGTGTTGAGCAATTCGGCGGTACGTCCACCCGGCCTCCCGCATGCCCACTATACGCCCTCGCTCAAAGTCCGTCAACTGCACATACGGTTCACGTCCACGCTGTCGCGGCATGCTACCAGTGTTAAAGACTGCGATGGAGCTCCGTATGCCACGGCAAACTGGCTGACACTGACGGCGGCGGTGCACAAATGCTGCGCAGCTAGCGCCATTCGACGGCCAACACCGCGGTTCCTGGTGTGTCCGCTGTGCCGTGCGTGTGATCATTGCTTGTACAGCCCTCTCGCAGTGTCCGGAGCAAGTATGGTGGGTCTGACACACCGGTGTCAATGTGTTCTTTTTTCCATTTCCAGGAGTGTATATCATTTTTGATGAATAGTCTTTTGTTACATAGTAGATTAATGCGATGGATGCTGTTCCTACAAGAATATGTCATTAGAACACAGTATGTAAAAGGTTCTGAGAATATCTTACCAGACTCTTTGTCTAGGTTACCTATAGACATGGAAAAGATAAAACAGATGGAAGGACCCATTGTAATTTTTGCAATTAATTTTCTGAGAGTAGAGTATCCACACACCAGGGTACAAGAGATGGCACAAGGAGCAACAGAGAACACAGATCGTGATCCCTATTTTTGCCAAGATTTTTGCTATATGTATTAGGAATTCCTTAACTCCCAAGCAAGCAGAAAAGTAGAAAATTATGGGTAATAATTTATTTTGGAGGGATAGTACATCATTGCAGCAGTGGATTCTATGCAGTCCAAAGTTGATGAAAAACGAAATTGTGTGGTATGTTCATACAGGTTATGGACACTTTGGAATAAAGAAAAGTATAGCTCGTATGAATAAGTTCTGTTACTTTAAAAGGCTAGGATATAAAGTAGCATCATTAATTAGGCCTTGTGAAGCCTTTCAGAAGGTGAAAGAGAGTAACACTCATGTGCATCCAATCATTCCTAAGGCTATACATGATCTTACAGCAGCAGATGTCTTAGGACCAATTCTGAAAGGATAGGGAGGAATGTCATGCATTTTAGTCCTCATAGAGTGTTGGTCAACCAATGGTTATACACTGTTTGCAACAATACTTTCTGGAGGCAGGAAAACCCTACGGTTTCTCTCCAATAATGGACCACAGTTTGTTAGTAATGATTTTAAAGACTTTTTAGCATGGGAAGGTATTTGTCAAGCGTTAATATCCAACTATAGCCCATCCCCAAATCCGTGTGAACAGGTAATGAAAGAGATTGGGAAATTATGCCGCACCTACTGCCATGAAAACATACTTTATGGGCAACAAAGATCAAAGACTTTTAACTTATTTTAAATATACCACCACATTTATGAAGGAGATTAACACCGTTACAAGTAATAGGCAAACTCTTTACAGGAGAACCTCATATTAAATGTTTCATTTGGCCTGAACAGCCTACTGAAAATGACGAACTTAAAATAGTTTCTAAAAATTTAGTTGAAAAGCCACAACAACAAGAGATTCGACATAATGAGAAGGCTATCAAACCTCAGTACAAGGTCAATGAAATAGTTCTTGTAAAACAGCATCTTCAGAGCTCTGCCATGAGGAAAAAGACACACAAGTATTTCTAAAAGTATGAGGCACCATACCGAGTTCATACAGTAGTACATCCCGAAACATTATTTTTAGTGGAACCGATAATTGAATAAGAGACAGGAAAGTACAACATAAAGGACATAAAGTAGTATATCCCCCAGCAACATTAACGTTTTGTGTTAACAGGCAGAGTGATGACCATCAGATCCCGAGATGTTTTCGGTGTTTCTTCTGTAATAAAATTTTCCTTCACTGCATTCCCCGAACTTCTTACACTATGCCCTTACTTCTTACACTATCTTATCATCCTCCACTTACAGTTTAATTGAGATACATACCAGCAAGGAATTGTAATTACGTCACCCAAAACTGTTCCTGGTATGTGGCTGCATCATCCTCAATTGTTAGAGAGTTGTGCCCACTAGGAGTTTACCTGCATCATCCTTGGTTGCTAGAGACTTGTGCGCGCTAGGAATTTTGACTGCATTGTCCTCAGTTATTCCACAGGGTGCCCGACCTGTCCTCATGGCTCACCCCGTCTTATGCTGACTTATCCCTGACTTGCTAGGTGGTGACATGAGACGGGAATTGGTGCACACATTACCCCTGATGTAAGATAGACTAAATCTGCCCAGCCAGCCAGTCTCTCCCACCATCCATGTATAGTTATGTTTCATTTTTGCCTGAATTAGTCTTTGTAAGTAATCGCTTCAGCAGTGTTCTGTGCTAATCTGTGAACAGAAGTCTGGGCGAAGTCAGTGTCATTAAATCTATTAATATGAATGATTCATACAGAGAACCATTCTTGGCACATAACTTTTGAGATAATTTCCGAATTTGTGAGAAGACTGTTCTCACACTGAATGTAAGATAATCGAGTTAAAGTCATTGAAGAAGAATTCACCTAAGAAACTGAAAAGAATATATAATTTTATACTTGATACAGAATATTTTATACCTTTTATGAGATGCAACATACATGGGAGGGTTTATATTGATTTTGAAAGGGGATGGGTAGTGTAGATAGAAACATGATTTACACTAACGGATAAATTGTAACTAACACAAAACACACATCACACCTTTCAAACGACCCTCGCTAACAAGTGTGGCTGATTCTACACCATTTGCCGTTTCCATAAGGGTTGCTAAGATTTCTTTTGGGGACCTCAAGGGTGAACATGAGAATGTCCGTTCTGTAGGAGATGATTTAACACCATACCTCCCCTCCAGCATCTCACTCAAGTACTGGCGAGGTAGGGGTCCTGGGGAAGGGGGGTGGAAGGGTTTCCTTGTCTTTGGGGCTGTCTTCTTTTTCTTCTTTGATCTTAGCAACCATTTCTATTTTTTCCTTTCTTACTTCTCTTTTGACGACTTATCATTTTCTTTTCCTCTTTCCATATTCGTATACTTCTATTGCAGAAGTCCTCCTAGTCTCCCTGGTTTACAATAACCTACAACTTATTTTCACATAACAAGGCCAAAGAATCAGAACACAAGAACACATCATCTTACATACAGAGGTACATGAGTAAGCGAAGAATGAAGCTACTAACTAGAAATCTGTCAAGATTTAACAACCGTCAAGTGATGTAGGGGGAAGGTATGTGTACATCGGGAAATATGCACACATTGTTGTTTATTGCAACTGTGGTGTCAGCGCCAGATGCCACACTTGTCAGGTGGTAGCCTTTAAATCGGCCGCGGTCCGGTAGTATACGTCGGACCCGCATGTCGCCACTGTCAGTAATTGCAGACCGAGCGCCACCACACGGCAGGTCTAGAGAGACGTCCTGGCACTCGCCCCAGTTGTACAGCCGACGTTCATAGGAATGGTTCACTGACAATAACGCTCTCATTAGCTGAGACGATAGTTAGCATAGCCTTCAGCTACGTCATTTGCTAAGACCTAGCAAGGTGCCATTATTCTTTGTTATTATGGCTATTATACTTCTGTATCATCAAGAGCAATGTTCTACAAATGTGGATTAAAGTTGCGTATTACAAGATTTTTGTACTTCATTGCAATTCTCAAGACATTGTCCTGTTCCAGACCTCACGCCAGTCTGCGTGTATTTAAACGCGTGCATTTCGGCCTCCTCTAGAAAAACGGTGTTGGCACTTTTGCCAACACATCAGTGACAGTTCTTCATCTCACGCACGCATGCACAAACACATGCACCACACATCACGTATGTACATAATTACAGAAAAACTATGATGATTTTACAATGAGTACACATAAGGAGGAGGCATGAGTAATGAAGGAGAACACAAGCCAGATTGGCATTAATTATGATGCTAAATTAAGTAAAGTCAGTCTAGCAAATACTCTGATGGAGTGGTGAGTCATTGAGTAGTGTGACTTGATCATTAGGTGTAGACATAGTATCTACTATGAGTTGAATAATATGGGTAGACACAGTATCTGCTAAAGATTACACAAGTTGCAAACTAGAGGAGGACTCTAGTGTATTAAATGAAGTATTAAGAAGTGAGAGTGAAATAGATTTTTATTTTTTCCAGGAAATATTTAACTGTAGTGTACATAAAATGTATACTAGGGCAATGAACCATGAGGCCTACTGATAAAGGATAAGGGGGGCATACCCAGACTTTGCTAACGATATGGGGCAGGTGTACATACATAAAGATAGGATGACCTATGGCCTGAAGAATAGCGATTTGTTATCAAGGGGCATACCTACCAGAATGGATGGATGAAATGTACTCACAGGGTCAATCCACATGTAAGGTATCGGTACTGATCCTAGGGGAAAAGGACAGTATCATGACAGAAGTCACACGTTTTGTAGGAACTGTTCTGGCGAGTTTGAGTTCTATATTCCACTAGTGTTATTATACAGGGTTATTACAAATGATTGAAGCGATTTCACAGCTCTACAATAACTTTATTATTTGAGATATTTTCACAATGCTTTGCACACACATACAAAAACTCAAAAAAGTTTTTTTAGGCATTCACAAATGTTCGATATGTGCCCCTTTAGTGATTCGGCAGACATCAAGCTGATAATCAAGTTCCTCCCACACTCGGTGCAGCACATACCCATCAATGAGTTCGAAAGCATCGTTGATGTGAGCTCGCAGTTCTGGCACGTTTCTTGGTAGAGGAGGTTTAAACACTGAATCTTTCACATAACCCCACAGAAAGAAATCGCATGGGGTTAAGTCAGGAGAGCGTGGAGGCCATGACGTGAATTGCTGATCATGATCTCCACCACGACTGATCCATCGGTTTTCCAATCTCCTGTTTAAGAAATGCCGAACATCATTATGGAAGTGTGGTGGAGCACCATCCTGTTGAAAGATGAAGTCGGCGCTGTCAGTCTCCAGTTGTGGCATGAGCCAATTTTCCAGCATGTCCAGATACACATGTCCTGTAACGTTTTTTTCCACAGAAGAAAAAGGGGCCGTAAACTTTAAACCATGAGATTGCACAAAACACGTTAACTTTTGGTGAATTGTGAATTTGCTGTACGAATGCGTGAGGATTCTCTACCGCCCAGATTTGCACATTGTGTCTGTTCACTTCACCATTAAGAAAAAATGTTGCTTCATCACTAAAAACAAGTTTCGCACTTAACACATCCTCTTCCATGAGCCTTTGCAACCGCGCCGAAAATTCAAAGCATTTGACTTTGTCATCGGGTGTCAGGGCTTGTAGCAATTGTAAACGGTAAGGCTTCTGCTTTAGCCTTTTCCGTAAGATTTTCCAAACCGTCGGCTGTGGCACGTTTAGCTCCCTGCTTGCTTTATTCGTCGACTTCCGCGGGCTACGCGAGAAACTTGCCCGCACGCGTTCAACCGTTTCTTCACTCACTGCAGGCCGACCTGTTGATTTCCCCTTACAGAGGCATCCAGAAGCTTTAAACTGCACATACCATCGCCGAATGGAGTTAGCAGTTGGTGGATCTTTGTTGAACTTCGTCCTGAAGTGTCGTTGCACTGTTGTGACTGACTGATGTGAGTGCATTTCAAGCACGACATACGCTTTCTCGGCTCCTGTCGCCATTTTGTCTCACTGCGCTCTCGAGTGCTCTGGAGGCAGAAATCTGCAGTGCGGCTTCAGCCGAGCAAAACTTTATGAGTTTTTCTACGTATCCGTAGTGTGTCGTGACCATATGTCAATGAATGGAGCTACAGTGAATTTATGAAATCGCTTCAATCATTTGTAATAGCCCTGTATTTTATGTGAGTTTACAAGTGCTGAAAAGAATACTTTCTTTGGCTCAGAGTTTCTCCAGACTATGAACAGTGTGGTGTCACCGCCAGACACCACACTTGCTAGGTGGTAGCCTTTAAATCGGCCGCGGTCCATTAGTATATGTCGGACCCGTGTGTCGCCACTAGCGGTGATTGCAGACCGAGTGCCGCCACACGGCAGGTCTAGAGAGACTTCCTAGCACTCGCCCCAGTGGTACAGCCGACTTTGCTAGCGATGGTTCACTGACAAATTATGCTCACATTTGCCGAGACGATAGTTAGCATAGCCTTCAGCTACGTCATTTGCTACGACCTAGCAAGGCGCCATTATCATTTGCTATTTATCTTGTGATGCATGTACAGTCAAACTGATGTTCACCAATTATGGATTAAAGTTAAGTGTTCCATCAGCTACGTACTTTATTTGCCAGTCTCAATCCCCTTAAATGTTCCAGACCTCACGCCAGCCTGCGTGAGCTTAATGCGTGCCTTTCGGCTACCAATCATAGTGGCTTGGTTGTCTTGCCAAGTCACAACAAACAGTCTATAATTAATAAGACTATTACATAAGAGAAGAATGGTTTGGAGATCAACAGAGCCGTCTATCCAGAGTTGTGCAGATCAACAACTAATTCAACTGGTGTGAGAGAGGTGTGAAAATTGCATGCAATCCAATTTCACACCACACTCCAGGTCATCTAAAGTGTTACAAAACATCAAGCTGTAATGGAGAACAAACAGAAGTTAATTACATTTTTAATGTTATCAATTTGTAATTCCGAGACATTCTTCTCATTTTTTCTGTTGTAAATTTTGACAAACTATGTGGCAAATAAAATCACAGGAAATACTTGTGAGGTTTGCCATCTAAAATAATGTTGCTACCTTATAATTTTTGACTTGTTAAAATAAGTCATTGGTTAGAAGCTTCAAGTATATTTTACTTAGTTTTAGTTTGTGCACACTACCTATTAATTGATCAAAATCCTAAATTTTAAAAAAGTATTGTAATGCACTAAACAAATATAGTTTGCATAGAATGATTAAGTCACTGCCTGTCTGTTATTGGAATCAGTCACTGCAGTCAAGGACATTTCAGAATCTGGAATAATTTAAGTTGAAAGAACCACATACATAGCTGCGAGGTGAACAGATGCCAGACAAATTTATCAAAAGAATCCCACATTAATTCAATGATGTTAGATGCTTTTTACAAAATCCTTACTGAATCAACTCTTTTTGCACTGTTCATCAGCACAGAATTCTTTCCATGTTGGACTAATGAAAAAATATTCAGGGAAGAGCTGCCATGTTCCATCATGATATTATTCAGTCACAGAAAAAGCATGACAGGCATGTTCAGCAAACTCAGTTTTCCTGCTGTCAACAGTCTTCTTTCAATGTTTACAATAAAATTTGATATGTTACTCCATACCTTTTCATAGTCTCTAATTTAAACATTAGGCTGTCTGCTTTAGGACCATTACACCAGAAAACAAATTTAATAGCTGGGCATTTCTAAGATTCAATGGAATTCTGCACCACATTACACAAACTGTCTTAGCTGTTGCATTTATAGATAGTAAACAGTATGAACAATTTATAAATGAAAGTGCCATAAGGAAGACATTTTAACAGTGAATCACATAATCTTTTATATACACTAACTGAAGTTCCTAATATCAAATAGAAGATTTCAATATTTTTGTGATCCAGTCTAAAATTCAGGTTTGCACACACCAGATTTCCCTCCTCTTGCTGGGAATAACATTTTCTTCCAACACACTGAAGTTGAAATTATTATGCCATATGACTAATATTCATAACTGGTGATTGAGGATACCATGTGAACACTAAACATTATTTTTGCATAGTGGTCAGGTCAACAACATAATCAAAGGGGAGCAGCAGCAGCAGATACATGGAATGGATAAATGATTTCTAGGTGAGCTGTTTACACTGAAGACAGTTATTAAATGATCAACATCTGCCATGAAATACTATGGGAAAATAGGTGTTCTTTGAACTTAAAGCTACAATAAAGAATAATTTTCAGTACCTTAAAGCCTGGGAAATATGTAAATCTAATAACACTTAAGTTTAATTATCAAAAATTAGCAATGGTAATTATATAGGGCACCTTTCTGCTATTATTTGCACAACAGGGCACCTGTATGCTGGCACAGTGACCTTCATTCTTTACAGTACATTAAAAAATTTGTGGACACACAGATTTCATCATGACATAATACAAAGGAATCATGGAGCACTTAAACCGTGGAGGCTGGACCACATTTTGACAAATTACAAGCCTGAGCATTCTTTTCACTGTCATGCCACATTCTGCAAAGAACACTGCTCCACATTTCCTTCACTATTAATAAATTTTCAGCGCACAGATATAGTCTGGACAACTTACTTAGAACAGAAAAAAAAAACAAATAAATTGAAAACTTGGGTCAACATTATACCTGGTGGGAGTCAATTGCTTCCTGAAGCCTCTTGCACCTGTAGGCAGACAGTTCAAGCAGGTGATTTCAAACAGTCAAGAATCTTGTCATGCAGCCCCTGCACAGAGGCAGTGCCAAAGTGTTCCAATGGGCCATGTATCAGCCTATATCTGAAACCAAAATATGTTGTAGATCATGGCTGTTGATCCCTTTCACCTGTCACAAGAAACTGACAGTTAGTAAGAACAGTCAACATCATTTGCACATGATTAATGGTATTGTAATTTAATGTACAGTCTGTGATGGAGTACAGCCCACAATTAACAATTTAGTATTTTTAGATTTGGGCATCAGAAGTGTACTTAACTTTTATCTGTAGCTATATTCATGAATCCCACATTCATTGTAGACTGTATACAAGTACAAGGCAAAGTTACTAACTGAATAATAATAATAATAATAATAAACCCCGTGGAGGCCCTGGAAAAGAATAGGCCGCCGGTATGTTCTGCCAGTCGTAAAAGGTGACGAAAAGAACAAACCACTAATAGGGCTAACCCCCCCCCTTTTAGTGTGATTACTTGGTTCAGGACAGAACTAAAGAAGCCTCGGACAAGTGCCGTCATGGTCGGGGACGACGCTTGAACCCTATGCCCGCCCACAATGGTAACGACAGTGCTAGCCAACTGGGAAATGATTTAAATCCAAATAGAGGTGTTTTGCAGGATATGCTAGATGGAAAACAAAGGCAGAGGATGAGATGGTCAGATGAAGTTAATCGACACCTCATGTTCTGTTATTACCAAGCAACAAACCTAGGAACCAACACAACTGGATACAGATCACAAGTATACACATCATTTATTACCAGATACCCAGAATTAAAATTTTTAACAGAACAGCGACCAGCTGATCAGATCCGTGTAATAATAAAAAATAACAGGATACCCCAGTCAGAATTAGAAAACTTCAAACAACAAGTACAACAAATACTGAAACAAAATAATGTGCAATTAGAAGAAGAAGAAAATACAGTAATGGACTCAAACATCCCAAAACAAACAAACAAAGAACAACACGCATCAATTAAACAATCAGAGGAAAACGAACTCTTGCAACAGCCACCAGAACACGCACAAATAGAACATGAAGTGACACACATGTTAGATATAGAAGAAAAATTTCAGTTGACATATATACTATACAAAGACACAAATCCAGACATTAGACCATTCTTGCATAGACCACCAAATAGCCCAAAAGTGGAAACAACAATAAAAACTATCAACACAATCATACACAACAAAATAAGTGAATACACAACTATGGAAGAGTTACAACTACTGGTTTATGTAGGAGCACTCACTACACTAAATATGCACACTAGGCAGAGATCAGAACCAACTAACACACAGAAGAAACCCACAAAACCAGCATGGGAACACAGGCTACAGATCAGAATAGAAAAACAGAGAAAAGACATAGGACAGCTAACACAATTTATAAGAAATGAAATATCAGACAAAAAACGAAAAAGGTTAGGTAAAATCTCACAACAAGAAGCAATAGAGCAATTAGATGAAAAGAAGCAGAAATTACAAGCATTGGCCAAACGACTTAGAAGATACAAAAAAAGTGAAAATAGAAGGAAACCAAACCAAACATTCAACACAAACCAAAAGAAATTTTACCAAACAATAGATAATACACACATAAAAATAGACAATCCACCAAACATAACAGACATGGAACACTTCTGGAGCAACATATGGTCAAACCCGGTACAACATAACAGGCATGCACGGTGGAAACAAGCAGAAACACACTCATACAAGATGATACCACAAATGCCTGAAGTGATAATTTTGCAACATGAAGTCACCCGAGCAATTAATTCCACGCACAATTGGAAAGCACCTGGAAATGATAAAATAGCAAATTTCTGGCTAAAGAAGTTCACCTCAACACATTCACATCTAACTAAATTATTTAACAATATGAATATAATAGAGGGAAACATTCCACGTGGGAAAAATATATCTAAAAAGAAAAATGATGAAACTTACCAAACAAAAGCGCTGGCAGGTCTTTCAACTTCATCTTTGCCTCTGTACATCCGCCCCGACTGACATCTCTGCCCAAAAAATGCCCAAACTCTTTGCCTTTACAAATGTCTGCTTGCGTCTGTGTATGTGTATGTGTGGATGGATATGTGTGTGTGTGTGCGAGTGTATACCTGTCCTTTTTTCCCCCTAAGGTAAGTCTTTCCGCTCCCGGGATTGGAATGACTCCTTACCCTCTCCCTTAAAACCCATATCCTTTTGTCTTTCCTTCTCCTTCCCTCTTTCCTGACGAGGCAACCATTGGTTGCGAAAGCTAGAATTTTGTGTGTATGTTTGTGTTTGTTGTGTGTCTATCGACCTGCCAGCGCTTTTGTTTGGTAAGTTTCATCATCTTTCTTTTTAGATATAAATTATTTAACAGTTACATTGCAGACCCATACATATTACCTGATACACTTACACATGGAATAACTTATCTGAAACCTAAAGATCAAGCAGACACAGCAAACCCAGCTAAATATCGCCCCATAACATGCCTACCAACAATCTACAAAATATTAACTTCAGTCATTACACAGAAATTAACGATACATACAACACAGAACAAAATTATAAATGAAGAACAAAAAGGCTGCTGCAAAGGAGCACGAGGATGTAAAGAGCAACTGATAATAGATGCAGAGGTGACATATCAAGCTAAAACTAAACAAAGGTCGCTACACTACACATACATTGATTACCAAAAAGCTTTTGATAGTGTACCCCGCTCACGGTTACTACAGATATTGGAAATATACAAAGCAGATCCTAAATTGACACAGATTCTAAACATAGTAATGAAAAACTGGAAAACCACACTTAATATCCAAACAAATTCAGATAATATCACATCACAGCCAATACAGATTAAGCGTGGAATATACCAAAGAGACTCATTAAGTCCTTTCTGGTTCTGTCTTGCTCTGAGCTCACTATCCAACATGCTAAATAATACAAATCATGGATATAATATTACTGGAACATACCCACACAAAATCACACATTTGCTATACATGGATGATCTAAAACTTCTGGCAGCAACCAATCAACAACTCAACCAATTACTGAAGATAACAGAAGTATTCAGCAATGATGTAAATATGGCTTTTGGAACAGACAAATGTAAGAAAAATAGCATAGTTAAGTGAAAACACACTAAACAGGAAGATTACATATTGGATAACCACAGCGACTGCATGGAAGCAATGGAAAAAACAATGGCTATAAATATCTAGGACACAGACAAAAAATAGGAATAGTTAATACAAATATTAAAGAAGAACTAAAAGAAAAATATAGACAAAGACTAACTAAAATACTGAAAACAGAATTGACAGCAAGAAACAAGACAAAAGCTATAAATACTTATGCTATACCAATATTGACCTACTCATTTGGAGTAGTGAAATGGAGTAACACAGACCTAGAAGCACTCAATACACTTACACTATCACAAAGCCACAAACATAGAATACATCACATACATTCAGCAACAGAAAGATTCACATTAATCTGAAACGAATGAGGAAGGGGATTTATCGAGATAAAAAACATACATTATGGACAGGTAGACAATTTAAGAAAATTCTTTATAGAACGAGCAGAAAATAGCAAAATACACAAAGCAATCACTCATATAAGTACATCAGCTATGCCATTGAAATTTCATAACCACTTCTACAACCCTTTAGATCACATAACATCAACAGATACGAAGAAAGTAAATTGGAAAAAGAAAACACTACATGGCAAGCACCCGTATCATCTAACACAGCCACACATCGATCAAGACGTATCCAACACATGTCTAAGAAAAGGCCATATATACAGTGAGACGGAAGGATTCATGATTGCAATACAGGATCAAACAATAAACACCAGATATTACAACAAGCATATTATTAAAGATCTCAATACCACAACAGATAAATGCAGACTTTGCAAACAACAAATAGAAACAGTAGATCACGTCACAAACGGATGTACAATACTAGCAAATACAGAATACCCCAGAAGACATGACAATGTAGCAAAAATAATACATCAACAACTTGCCATACAACATAAACTAATAAAACAACATGTTCCCACATACAAGTATGCACCACACAATGTACTGGAGGATGATGAATACAAATTATACTGGAACAGAACCATTATAACAGATAAAACAACGCCACATAACAAACCTGACATCATACTCACCAATAAAAAGAAGAAATTAACACAACTAATCGAAATATCCATACCCAATACAACAAATATACAAAAGAAAACAGGAGAAAAAATTGAAAAACACATCCAACTGGCTGAGGAAGTCAAGGACATGTGGCATAAGGATAAAGTTGACATTATACCAATTATACTATCTAATACAGGAGTCATACCACACAATATCCACCAGTACATCAACGCAATACAGCTACATCCAAACATATATACAACTACAGAAATCCGTAATTATTGATACATGTTCAATTACCCGAAAGTTCCTAAATGCAATATAACATATACCGTACAGTTAAAAGGAAGTCACCCTTGATCAAGGTCCGCATCACTTTCTATTTTTGACCAGACATAACGTCTGAGAAAAGAAAGAAATAATAATAATAATAAAGAATAGGTCTCTGGTATGTTCTGCCAGTCGTAAAAGGTGACGAAAAGAGCAAATCACTAATATGGCTAACCTTACGAAAAAGAAATTAAAAAAAGTTGCTTATAGACATGTCTAAAAATTGTTAGTCTTTGAATTATTAACCAAAGTTCACAATTCAGCTGATCAGAGCTCATCAAATACAGACTCATAATAAAAGCTCAAAATGTCATCTACTTCCTTCTATCACACACATACTCATAAAATTGTGAACTGTTCCATAATTTCAAATAGTTTCTGATAGTTACAAATGCTTTTGTGGGCTTCTGTGTCACACTGATTAAGTGTTTCTGCATCCACATGATCAGCTGGATGAACGAGTTTTTAAGCTACCTCCAGAGATAATACTGCAAAAGATTGCAGTTTGAAGAACATGCAGGTCACGGAACTGGTCCTGCTCCACCTGTCCATCCATCCATCCATCCATCCATCCATCCATCCATCCATCCATCCAGTGCAATTAGAACACTGATAGTGCGATGTGCTGGTGCTCCATCAGCCATAAACCACAGATTTCTTATAAGCAGGGGCCAATCCTAAATTAGGTCTTGGAAGCTGTTCTGAAAGAAGTGCCTGCAGATGGTAACTGTAAGGTGTACTGGGAGAGCATATGGTCCTACCAGACCTAAATTTCCAGCCTTCATATTAAACTGGTATTTATGTGTAGCCCTTACTGTAGCATACATATGTATGTTGGATGTGGAAATTTATTTCATCTCTTTCAATCATTGCCTCTTCTGTAAACAAAACTGAAAAGATAAACAACAGATTGGCAGTTGGTATAACAAACTAATTAAAAAAGTTCTCCCATGATAGATGTTTAGCAGATGTAAGGCACTGTTCACATTGAAGATGGTATGGATACACACGTTGCTCTTGAACATCATCCTCGCTGAATTTGGTGATGTAGCACATGCCAGAGCCACTTTTCTTCAGCTGATACCTGTTGCTTCCCTGGTTGCCCATACAATACGCTTTTTCTGATGAGGCATATGATCAACATATGGTCTTCCTCAGTTGATTGCCTGTTGTTCTACAGACTTTCTTTCAGCCAAAGATGGTACACAACATCAAAGGTTGAATGATTTGACATATTCAGTCTGGAAATGCTGTGTCATGGAGCCAGGTTGCCTCATGTCCACAATCATTCTCATAGCCATATATAATAATAATAATAACAATAATAATAATAATAATAAACCCCACGGAGGCCCGGGAAAAGAATAGACCTCCGGTATGTTCTGTCAGTCATAAAAGGTGACGAAAACAACAAACCACTAATAGGGCTATCTCCCCTTTTAGTGTTATTAGTTGGTTCAGGACAGCATGGCAACACAGGCTACAGATCAGAATAGAAAAACTGAGAAAAGACATCGGACAGCTAACACAATTTATAAGAAATGAAATATCAGACAAAAAACGAAAAAGGTTAGGTAAAATCTCACAACTTGAAGCGATAGAGCAATTAGATGAAAAGAAGCAGAAATTACAAGCATTGGCCAAATGACTTGGAAGATACAAAAACAGTGAAAACAGAAGGAAACAAAACCAAACATTCAACATAAACCAAAAGAAATTTTACCAGACAATAGATAACACACATTAAAATAGACAATCCACCAACCATAACAGACATTGAACACTTCTGGAGCAACATATGGTCAAACCCGGTGCAACATAACAGGCATGCATGGTGGATACAAGCAGAAACAGACACATACAAGATGATACCACAAATGCCTGAAGTTGTAATTTTGCAACAAAGTCACCTGAGCAATTAATTCTACACACAACGGGAAAGCCCCTGGAAAAGATAAAATAGCAAATTTATGGCTAAAGAAGTTCACCTCAACACATTCACATCCAACTAAATTATTTAACATATCTAAAAACAAAGAAGCTGGAACTTACCAAACGAAAGCATTGGTATGTTGATAGAGATAATAAAAAACAATAAAAAACACACAAACACACACACAAAGGGAGAGGGTAAGGAGTCATTCCAATCCCAGGAGCGGAAAGACTTTCCTTGTGGAAAAAGCGACAGGTATACACTCGTGCGCGCGTGCGTGTGTGTGTGTGTGTGTGTGTGTGTGTGTGTGTGTGTGTGTGTGTGTGTGCACGCGCGCGTGCGCAAGTGTGTACCTGTCATTGTGACTTACTAGCATGCTTTAACAAACCACAGAGAATTCAGGTGGACATGTGTGCAGAAGCAATATTAATCAATCACTCAAACAGAGAGGCAGAATCCAAATCCAAGTAAATCTGATAATTGACCAATGCAAGTTATGGAACTAAATGGCAAGGTCATCAGTTCCATAATTCAAGTTACTTGCATAATACAGGGGGAACATTCCATCAATATATGGGATACTGTCATTCTGGCTCCATGAGCACATTGTGGGGTGGCTGATAATGCAATAGAAACAGTGGATGAGCCCAATATGACCAATGTGCAGATGGCATAAGACAGTGGACTCCTTCCAAGAAACAGTACAAAACTGCAGTAATCTCCTCTATTGTGTGTATTTTATTACTGAGAGTGTAGAGCATCATATGTGATTTCACTTTTGGGAAAGGATATTAGATGTTTACCTAGATTACCATAGCTGCACCTGAAATCATGAAAGGGGATGGCACTAAGTATCTGTGTCTCCAGCCAAATGGTCGGCCTGTTTGTTCCTGGGGGGTGCCCACATGATTTGGGGCCCAGTGAAAGACAACAGAGCAGGAGCACAGGTAAGAGTACAGAGGTGGTCATAGATGGCAGAGACCAAAGGGTGATGAGAGCAGCATCAGTCTATAGGCTGCAAGCTGCTCTGAGCCAGATATATTACAACATTATGGAGGGAGGCCTGAGAAACAAAATGCAGGGCCCTGAAAATGGCAAGCAACCCCGATGTGAACACACTACATAATACCAGCAGTAAATGGTATTCTGTGCTGTAGGAGAAATAAAAGCATCTCTCCCCTCCCCCCCCCCCTTTGATTTACCATTTTAGAACCATCATTGTTGAAGATGGTAGCACCCGGGAACTCTACAAGGACAGAACGTACAAGACACTAGAATATCATACGGCCAACAGAGATCCTAGAACCGTCGAATAGGTCAGTCAGAATCTGTGGTCGAGGCTCCATTGCCAGCTGGTGTGGCTGAATGGTTCCAGGCACTTCAGACTGGAACTGTGTGAGCGCTATGGTCAGAGGTTCAAATCCTGCCTCAGGCATGGATGTGTGTGATGTCCTTAGGTTAGTTACGTTTACGTTCTAGTGGACTGATGACCTCGGATGTTAAGTCCCATAGTGCTCAGAGCCTTTTGAACCATTTGAGGCTCCATCGAATGGGGCTGGGTGGGAAGGGGGAGGAGGAAATACACAAGGTCATTTCCAGTGAGTAGAGTTGAAAATCCAGACAGAAGAAAGCGAGATGCACTCCAACCAGCAATCCCACCCAACGGCAGGTAGCAGGAGGGAGACATCCCTCATTTGCAAAGAAGATGGGGTACAAGGGATCGTCAGGGTATCACCAAATGGCTGTTGCATAAGAAACCAGCAGTTGGCTCTGTCATACATATAGAGTGGGAATCCCTGCTTCTGAAAGGTGATTGCTTAAAGGACTAGCAGAGAACACACACCAAAAGCCAGATGCACCCCATAAGAATTAAGTCAAGTAGTTTCACAGTGGAAGGAGCCACTGAGTCATAAACCTGGCAGCCATAGTCTAGTCTGGACAAAACCTGAGCATAATAAAGATGGAGAAGATAAGCATGATCTGCATCCCAAAATGTGTGACCAGGGTAAGAGAGTATTAAGCTTCCACATGCAGGGTGTCTTCAGGTAGAGAATATGGGGCAGTCATGCCAGCTTTTTATCAAAAGTAAGACCCAAGAAACAGGACTGCTCTACAACATTGAGGCTTTGGTTGCCTAAATAAAGTCCTGGATTAGTCTGTGCCAAGGGTAAGCAGCAAAAATTTGTAACGAGTATTTTGTAGGGAGAAAACTGAAAGCTGTGGGGGAGAGTCCATCGAGAGGCCAGGTGGATGGCAAATTGTGAAGGGATGGCACCCACAAGCCAAATACAGTTTAAGACCCTGAGTAGATGATGCCTATGGGTAATATCCAAGTGTTCTACAATCTGGTTGTGGTTGGAATTCGGGCATGGTGCTGTGTCATGTGAAGAGTTAAAAGCTTGCAGGAATTCCCATTCAGTGAAAGGTTCATTATAGGATTCTGCTTGGTGGGGGTTGAACAGAAGGAGGGTTCTTCAGCTCAGTGTTTCTGGCAGAGGAAGGTAGCAAGATAGGAAGAGGACGCTGAAGCTGCCGCAAAATGTGTTACGAGGTGTTCTGGAAGGACCAGTGGATCAGTATAAGGAGCACCCTATAGGATATGGCCAGGGAGGTTTGGCAACTGCAAGGGAAGGAGAAAGGAGAAGTGGATGGGAATGGAGTAAAGACACTGTTGGAGGGGGGAAAGGATGCAATAGATGAAAGAAAAAGAAACTGACAGTGGGTTGGGTTAGGTAATATTTTTGGTGAAAATCAATGTAAGATAGACAATCTATGGACTTGAACTCTATCTTCATTTCTTTTTTATAAACTGAGCAATCTGGCGAGAGTGGAGAGTGACAGTTTGCTCACGTAAGTAGTGGAATACACGGGCTTCCCACATGGAGTGTGTGGCCACAGTCGTCTCACACAGGGACCACCACACAGCAGGAAGCCTTATGACCAAAACGTAAGTGCCACAAGCACTTTACTGGTGGTGGGATGCATGGCTTTACATCACATCAGTAAAACACAATCTTGACCATCTTTGGCAGTATATCCCCCTAAAAAGCCAGAATAAAGGCGCTAGAATTGTTGTGGTTGTCTTTATGACCCTCCTGGTAATGTTGAACAAAATGAATGCGGTGTCACTCCAGATCAGCCTGGAATTCCTCATCATTTTGTAGGATGAGGTCTATGAAACATCACACCCTGGACCATATTCAGAGACTGGCGAGGGGTAATAGACACTGGGATGTCACCAGGGTGATCACAATCATGGAGGGCTGTAGACTGGGCAGCAGGAGAAGTTTTGATGAACAGCGTGCCCAACCACATCTCACTGACAGAGTACACCTCAAACTTCTCCTCGATATTCTCCACAAAACACAATGGCTTTGTGGCCATGAATGCATTCCTATCCCTCCTAGTACAATTGGGTAGAGGGGCAAAGGGTTCCATCCCAAGATGGCAAGTCTGGCCCTCTTCCCAGGGTGTAGCCAGGTAAGGGAAGGCTGCAGGGTCATACAAATCAGCACTAATCAGAGATGGCTATTAGAGAATGGCCATATGCCAAGCATCTTCCTCGATACCACCTGCTCCTATCAGGGGTTCTGCCCATTGGCATTAGCCAGCCACAGCAACTGCTCTCTGGCACAGCAGTCATTTCTGAGACTTCCAATGCTCCAGGACGACAAGCAACCACTCCTTGGTACACACATGGGGGGAACAGCTCAGGTATCAATTGTGTGTTACCTGTGTTGTCCGGGGGCTCAGCCAGATGGGTACATAACAGCCCCACCATATGGACAGCCTGCACCTGCTTGTTACCTTACATGATGGAGGGGGTTATGGCAGGGAAGGAAGGGGGGGGAGGGGAATCCATGCCATAGATGGTAGGGAGGGAGCTCTTCCCCAAATGACACACAGTAAAGATAGAAAATTTAGAAGTGGAGGCCAAATCCCAAGGGGGGACCAAAAAGGATGAAAGGGAACAAGTGAGAGGTACAAAATCTCAAGCAGCACAGAGAATGTGGTTGATAGCCAGGTGAACATATATAAAAAACACAGAGAGTAAGGAGGGCGGGGGGGGGGGGGGGGGGGCAGTGGAGAAAAAGCCAGGATGTGGGGGTAGGGGCTCAGTGAACGAAATGCAGCCCAGGAAAGAAGAACGGGCTGTGATAGCTCAGAGACTCACATGCACCACGCACGAGCTCACAAAAGAACCGTGAGTTCCTGGAGTGGGGGGCTCCCTCTCTGCCCCGCTGCCACAGAGGCTGGTGAGTTATAACACCCACCATATTCCCAGTCTTTGACTATTTTCTGCACCTGTGACTCACAAGGCTGTGGTTTGTTCATTAACATCCCTATTTGTGGACAATGCTTACACTGAAAATCTGTTTGCTTTTGACACATTCAAACTGGTGTTTAACACATGTCTCCTGCTTTCCACCCTAAATCAAATGGGGAAGCAGAACAATTAGTATGAACATTTAAGATTCAGATGAAAAAGTATGTTTTGTACATGTCAGCAGAAGCACCTCTCAACCAGTTCGTCAGTTATTATAAGCTCACCCACGTCTGTGATGACAGTCCAGCAGAAGTACACCATAGTTGTCAGTCTAAGACACTGTTACATTTGCTTTGACTAATGCCAGGCCATCAACCAGTACTGGTGGCACATCACTTCTAGCTTGGCAAGGCTGTTTGGGCTCAGAGGTTTGGCATCTGACCAAAATGGATGCCAGCAATAATCAAGAGTGTCTGTAGCTGATACGTCGACCAGCTACAACTTCATCTGGCAGTTGTGCATCTCCACCACCCCAATGTCCTCCATCTGCGTGGTTGTCTCCTACATCGTGGCTGGTGCCCTCACTTTCTCTGTCACTATTGCCAACATCATCAACACTGTCTCCTCTGCTGTGGGTGCCCCTTAACCTATTGGAAGTAGTCACAGCTGACGCCTATGCCACTGCCACCTCCATCACAGCTGGAGCTGCCTGTCACATCACCTTCACTGCCATCTTCTTCCCTGGGGCTGCACTCTGATGTGCAGACAGAAGCTGTGCCAGGACCACCTGTTTTACAACGGCCTCTCACATGGGTGTTGGTGCTCCACTCTTTTGTGCTCATGCCACTTCCGATATTGCACACTGATGCCAGTGCATCACAATTTGAAGACTTACGTTGAACATAAAAAAAAATAAAAAAATAAATAAATAAAAAAATACCTGACAGGAGAACAGTGCTCACTTCATTGTAAAGGAAGATGTGTGCCGTAACTACCAATTTTGTATGTGCATGTGAAGTTTGTGTTTGATTCGGCCATTAGAGACCACCTGGCCTGCTAAAATGACTTCAGTTGCATATGCAGCCTGGCGTCTGTGTCCCCTGTGCGAACTAGTGAATACATAGGCCAGAGCACCAGTCTCCAGTGGCCACTTGTGCATCGCTAATTGTATGGTACTTTGTCTTCCTAGTGTGTGTACTGTTTCAGCAATAAATTAGTGTTTTCCGATAACAACAACTATGTCTCATCACTTGTCATAATTTTTTGGAGAAATGAAATGTCCTAATTCTGCATTACAATCAACTCGCAGAAGCATCCCATCATCATTGTTTTTGTTTGGGACACAAGGTGTGTCAGACAGTTTTTGCACACACCTTTCTCTTCTTCAAAAGATTCTGGAGAACACAGTACACACATGTTTTGGGGATGTTGCTCAAATACGATTTGTGATGACAACAGTGCTGACATGATGGGACCACCCATCCAATATTTAACACTGCCTACTCACAAATGACTGGTCAGATGCACATCTATTGTTCAGTGTTGTCAGTTCAAGCTGCCACCATAATACTACACTGCTGCTACTGATTCACTGGCAATAAAATCAGTATCAGTACTTCTTGTATGAATGGTGTATTTCACTATTTCAAGTGCAAGTGCAAATACAGATATTTTTATGGATGCACAAGCTAAAAATATTGTGGTCAAATTGAAGATAAATATAAATAATACCATTAAAGATTTTTTTTGCATTAAAGCAAATACTATATTATTCACTTATGTTAGATGATAAACTGAAGCAGATTCAGTGACCAAAGAATATTACTGTTATCTTGAGAATGGTGGTGTGGCTCCAAAAGGCAGTGTACTGAAGTGGAATAATACAGTAGTTTTGCTCAAGACAGTTCATAACTGATAAAAACATTCAACACAGTCATGCATAGCCCGGGATGAGAAATGTGTCAAATATGTAAATAAATAAAAACCAAACTGCTCCTCTTACAAAAATTACTATATGAAACACATTATTGTAAAAAGTATTTCATCAATAATCTGGTTTCTTTCTATGTAACAGTCTTAAAATTTTAGATGTATGGGAAACACAATATCCCCCATTGTGACATGTAGGGAACACACAAACCTTTAAACGCAAGTTATGTGGAAGTGTTCACATGTGATGACAGCTGAATCTAATCTCATTTTATTCATTCATTTATTTATTTGGAAACAAATGAAATAAATCCACATTGTCACACACAGTACATTGTCACAGGGTGTAAATATAGAAATGTTAATTAAAACAAAACTTCCTGTGTACATAGTTCCGCGTAGTCAGCGCATACATAACTTTCCCAATAGAGTGCGACCCACTAAGCACAACAGTGCAGGCGCAGTGCTCATCTGCCACCGCACTACGAGATGGCGCTGTCTTAGAGACGGACCAAATTCTGCTTCCGCTGATCCGCGTATTAATATGTAATGCATCCAATGAGACTGCTGCTAATGTAGAATCTTTTCTCCTCGCGGATCACACTCGTGCAGTGATACCTGAACGCGTGAGGTATTATAACGACTGTACAGACCCTGATTAGCCAGTCCGCACGCCAGTCCGCACGCCAGTCCGCACGCCAGTCCGCACGCCAGTCCGCACGCCAGTCCGCACGCCAGTCCGCACGCCAGTCCGCACGCCAGTCCGCACGCCAGTCCGCACGCCAGTCCGCACGCCAGTCCGCACGCCAGTCCGCACGCCAGTCCGCACGCCAGTCCGCACGCCAGTCCGCACGCCAGTCCGCACGCCAGTCCGCACGCCAGTCCGCACGCCAGTCCGCACGCCAGTCCGCACGCCAGTCCGCACGCCAGTCCGCACGCCAGTCCGCACGCCAGTCCGCACGCCAGTCCGCACGCCAGTCCGCACGCCAGTCCGCACGCCAGTCCGCACGCCAGTCCGCACGCCAGTCCGCACGCCAGTCCGCACGCCAGTCCGCACGCCAGTCCGCACGCCAGTCCGCACGCCAGTCCGCACGCCAGTCCGCACGCCAGTCCGCACACCAGTCCGCATACCAGTCTGCATACCAGTCTGTATTTTTCTCTACCAGTCTATAGTCAAGTTTCAGTCTGCACCTAAGAGGATTATCATATTCCTGTACAAGGCCATCAAGATAAATGAATAGACACTTTGTCAAGTATCAGAGATATGTGAGAATAAGATTAACATACCAGGACCAAAGGAACTTCAGATTGTCAACTGTAAACAGCATCCAGAATCAAGTTACGTAATGTCAATTATTTTTATTATTTTAAAAATGTGTGTGAAAATTAATCAAGTTCTGCTTGAAGTTGGTCCCCGTCAATCTGCTACTCTAAGTGTGCAAGCGGCATTTCTATCGTCTGACCAAACGGCAGAAGATAAACACGCCACAATAAGACCATGAGACATGTTGCTGACACTTGCCTACCTCATTAGAGCAACAAGTTAAATAATCTGATGGTGTGCGTACCAAAGGTCTTACAGTACGCACCCCACATTGGTGACGAGGTACTAAGGAAACAGATGATTTCAGCACAATTACGGATGACCATGTGTGAGCCTGAAATAAAATAGAATTACAGTGGATTTTGGGACACTACATACTTGACTGTTAACCTGCGCTCTTGCAGCTAAAATATCATTATTGCAGTAATCTAGTCGCACTCAGAAATTTCAGATAACCATGGATCTCACGGTGCAGATCGTAAATCTCATGGCACAAATATAACAGACGCAACAGGCATTGCTTACAAGAGTGGAATGTTTGGAGTCACAGCCTGCCGTAGCGTTTATGCTACAAATTAAACTTCCGCCACCATCTTTCGCAGTTTACAACAGCAAGGAGGAAGCGTGTTCGGACTATGCAGCACGCCTGGAACAGCACTCCCTCACACACCAGATATCAGGTGATGTAGAAAAAAGATCTTATTTTTTGGCAAATTGCGGCACAGCTATTTACAACCTTATCTTAAAAGTGAGTCCGATTTGTGAACCGACAAATTTGTCATTCCCAGCTATTAAAGGCTTGCTCGAAAAATAATTCGACAAGCAAACGCATGTCACTGCTGCAAGGCATAAATTTTACTTATGCAAGAAAAAAGCACAGCAGACATACATGGAATGGATTACACAGTTGCAAGGATTAACTAGGAACAGCAAATTTATTTGTGAAAATGGAAAGTGTAAAAAGTTCTATGCAGATTCTTTAATATGAGATATGCTCATAATGCATTCACCAGACGAGAAATTAAGGAAAATGCTCCTTAGTTTACTCAATGTATCCTTGCAAGATTGTTTACCAATCATTAGAGCACACGAACAAAGCCAAGCTTCTGTTAGTGTGGTACAAGACGACGGCTGTGGCGTGTTCGAGACACAGGCACGCGACACGGAGCAACACGGCCCGCGTACCCAAGGCCGTAAACAGGACAGCAAGGTTAGGCTCATGCGATCTAAGAATGGATCACACACCAAAATTAAAGACTAAAGTTGATATCATGTCGTACATGTGAAATCAATCATCACAGAGACAATTGTTACTGTCATAACGCACATTGTGATTTTTGCAAACGGAAAGGGCACAAATCAGAAGTGTGTAATAAGAAAAGTGTACAGTCTAGAAATAAGCTTAGCAATAAGAAAGTGCTTAATTTTAAGAAGTATACCTCCAATGTGTGTGACAATATGAATAGGCAAGACTATATTCAGGTTTCAAAAGTTAAACATATAGTTAATGCTATTCTACAAAAAAGGAACAAATCTTTGTATGTCACATTACTGGTGAACAAAATACCTATCAAATTCCAGATTGACACAGGATCATCGATGTCTATCATAAATCTGCACGTGCATAAATGGCTAGCTTCTCCTAAATTGAGCATTTTGACAGCTCACTGTACAGCTGCAATAATGAACAAATTCCAGTCAAAGGTGCACTGACGACAGAAGTAACTTACAAACAGTTTACCAAGACAGCTACTTTAGCAGTAGTTAACACCCATAAGGCATCAAACTTACTGGGTCTGGATCTCTTTAATGAATTAGGCTTCACAATCCATGAAGTGAAACAGGTCACACATGAAGTTCTGAAAGGAAAATTACAAACAGTGTTGCAGAAGTACGAAGGTATTTTTTCTTCCGCGACAGGCAGTGTAACAGATTACCAGGCACACATTACGCTGACACCAAATGCAGTGCCAATGTTTAGCAAAGCTAGAACTGTCCCTTACTCAATGAAAGAACGCATAAAACAAGAAATTGACCGTTTAGAAGGCGATGGTATTATCGAACAAGTCACATGTAGCGCCTGGGCAACACCAATCGTTGTCATAGAAAAGACAAATGGATCATCATGTATCTGTGGATCTTTCAAGATTACTGTCAATTCACAGTGCATTATAGATACATACCCGATTCCAAAACTGGAAGAACTGATGTATAAATTAGCAGGGGGTGTGTATTTCGCCAAATTGGATTTAAAGGAAGCGTATCTGCAGATCCCTTTAGACAAAGATACACAAAAGTTTATAGTCATAAATACTCCATTTTGATTGTACAGATACTAGTGCTTACCATTTAGTATCGCAAGTGCACCAAGCATCTTTCAACATTACTTGGAACAATTAATTAGAAACTGTCCTAACACAGTTAACTATCTTGATGACGTAATCGTCTCGGGAAAAACTCCACAAGATTTACTATATAACCTGGAAGCACTGTTCAAGGTTCTCAGAAAGGCCAATCTCAGGTGCAACAAGGACAAATGTATATTTTTTGTCAAGAAAATCCAGTATTTAGGACATATATTGTCAAATCACTGAATCATTCTGACACCACAGCATATAGAAGCGATATAGAATTTGCCAGCTTCAAAAGACTTAAAGCAACTAAGAGCTTTATTAGGCCGAATTAATTATTACCGGATATTCATTCCGAAAGTAGCTGAAATTTCTGAACCGTTGCACAGATTGCTTTGCAAAGGAGGCGTGTGGAATTGGTCCAACGAAAGCCAGCGCGCATTCAACAAACTGAAACAAAGTGTAGTAGACACAAAATGTGTTACGACATATGACCCGCAAAAGTTGATCATTATTGCAGCGGACTCATCAGATTACGGGATTGGTGCAGTCATGTCCCATAAACATCAAGGAATTGAACAACTGATTGCATATGCGTCGAAAACTTTAAACTCAAGTCAATGAAACTATAGCCAAGTAGATAAAGAGACACTAGCAATTATCTTTGCCATGAAGAAGTTTCATGACTACATATATAGACGAAAATTTATTCTGCTCACAGACTATAAGCCATTGGTGACAATATTCGAACCACATAATAGTGTATCCTCTAAGACAGCACTGCGATTACGATGTTGGGCATTGCTACTGTCTAATTACACCTACGAGATCTTATGTAGATTGATGGCAAAACATGCCAACACCGATGTACTTTCACGTCTACCGGTGGGTCAAGATGGAAATTTTGGAAAATCAGAGGATGTATGTTTTCAGATAGACGTAATCAGTGAGGATGTAGTGGAAAATTTCCCCATCAATGCCACCTTAATAGCTAAGTTAGTGCCCAAAGATCCAATGTTATCAAAGATAAAGCAATATATTCTTATGGAACGGCCAACCGATAAGAACATATTAGATCAGCCAGAAGTGAAATCTTATTGGAACATGAGACATGCTCTCACAGTGCACAAAGGTGTCATATTAGTTCACAGTGAAATGGGAAAAACAAGAGTAGTTATACCCAAAGATCTCAGGACTAAAGTGCTAACAATGTTACACCAATGTCATTGGGGCACAGTACACACAAAATGCATGGCCAGAGAACATTGCTACTGGAAGAAAATTGATAAAGATATTGAAACAATGCTTTCTAACTGTAAATTCTGTCACATGCGTCAACCAGCTTCGCCAAGACCATATTTTCCATGGCCACAAGCAACAGAACCTTGGTCAAGATTGCATATTGACTATGCAGGTCCTTTTCTTGGATCTTCTTGGTTAATTTTCATTGATGCATTTTCAAAATTCCCTTTTCTACTACAAATGCATACAACTTCTTCAGCAACAACAATTCAAGCATTGTCAAAGATCTTTTCCATTGAAGGATTGCCTCAAACCATTGTGACCGATAACGGCACACAATTTACGTAGCAAGAATTCCAGTCATTCTGTCAGATGAACCGAATTGCACATTACAGGACTGCACCATTTCACCCTGAGGATAATGGACTCACTGAAGGATTCGTACGAACGTTCAAGGCACACATGACAAAGTTGGTGCAACAGTACAACAAAGAGATTTCCTTATTAATTTTTGTGTCACAATGCAGGGCTACTCCACACGAGGCACAGTCACCAGCAGAAAAACTGCATGGGCGACAACACAGGACTTTCATGTCTATCCTAAAACCCACAATGCATCCAGAAAATGATCAATGAACATCGAAAGGACGATGATGCAACATAAATGACAAAGTCCTCGTAACTATCTGCAGTCAAGGAAAACATACTTTGACACAAGGAATCATTGTAGAATGCACTGGAAATGTCATGTATAGAATAAGAACGCAAAGCGGCATAGTTATTCACCATACTAATCAATTTTGGCAGCAAAGACAGCAGTCACATATAGGCAGAACACCTAGGCTGTTTCATTTTGCAGACTCAGAAGCAGATGTCAACTCCGAGCAGCTCGCAGGATGCCAGACGCCGTCACCGGCAGCCGACACCGCCAACGCCGCCGTCAACGACGCGGACACCACCACCTACGCCGATGCAGCACCTTCAGGGGCAGCCGACTACACCAGCCGTCCACAGCCGACATCCCCAGAGCAGATGGACGTCGAAGAAGAATTATATTTAAGCTATGGCCACTGTACCGATGTTGAAATGCAATTATGTAACAAAATTTTTGCTTCTGGAGTTCCCTGTTCCGTAGGTTTGGAGTGGGTTTTGCTAGCGGGCCGCGGACGAATGCCATGGGGAGCAACATGTGTGCACCCACAGACATACATATGCTGGAAAGCAAGGCAGCAGAAAAAAATGCTTCTCAAGCAAACTTCAAAAGCCTTTTTTCTTCCCCCAGAAGGGAGGGATGTTGTGTACATAGTTCTGTGTAGTCAGCGTGTACACAACTTTCCCAATAGAGCGCGCCCTGCTAAGCACAACAGCACAGGCGCAGCACTCTTCCATCTCCGCACTACGAGATGGCGCTGTCTTAGAGAGGGACCAAATCCTGCTTCCGCTGATCTGCGTATTAATATGTAATGCAGCCAATGAGATTGCTGCTAACGTAGAACCTTTTCTCCTCACGGATCACACACGCACAGTGATACCTGAATGCGTGACGTGTACAGAGCTCCGATTAGTCAGTCTGCATTAGTCAAGTTTCAGTCTGCACCTAATAAGATTGTCATATTCCTGTACATAGCCATGAAGAGAAATTGATACACTTTGTCAAGTATCAGAGATATGTGAGAATAAGATTAACATACCAGGACCAAAGGAACTTCAGATTGTCAATTGTAAACAGCATCCAGAATCAAGTTACGTAATGTCAATTATTTTTATTATTTTAAAAATGTGTGTGAAAATTAATCAAGTTCTGCTTGTAGTTGGTCCCCGTCAATCTGCTACTCTAAGTGTGCAAGCGGCATTTCTATCATCTGACCAAACGGCAGAAGACAAACATGCCACAATAAGACCATGAGACATGTTGCTGACACTGACTTCATTAGAGCGACAAGTCAAATAATCTGATGGAGTGTGTACTGAAGGTCTTACAGTACGTACACCACACTTGTATTCTAGGATACTGTGTCTGTTGTATTCAAACCTAAAAACATGGCAGAACCACCTATTACCAATCTTTAACATGCCAGTTACTTTGCACTAGAAACCCACACTCAGGACTCACCTCCAGCTGTTGCACTTTTTTGTCAATGCTGGCAGGGTCACACAGACAGTAGCCTTCAGCAGATTCCTGGTCGAGGAAGCACTGTGACAGCTGCATCGCCACCTTGACTCTGGCCAAATGTGTTGGTGTCCAGTTCTACCAGAGAATATTTGTGTAAGAGGTCCTTGACACCCATAAAATCTTTCTGCAGTCATCTGACAGCAGGAGTAGCTGTAAAATAAGTGATACAGTTAAAATATCTTAGTACTGAAGTCACTCTCATAATATAAGGAAAGGATGTGAGGGAGGGTATAGTTTTCTACAATTTGCCACAGCTGACTTTAAAAAAGTGTTGGCATAATTCAAACAATTAAAACATTAGTTGGGTCCTTTTTTAAATTGTTAGGTTGCAAGTGGTGGCTTTTTAAATAAGAAAAAATATAGATGATGATTACTAGAAACAGAAAATAGAGCAGTTTTGCTTATAAGGTATTTGCTTCTTTGGTCAATGCCACATCCCCCACCCTTCATAGAGCAGCGTAGTTTTCATTCAGCATACCCATTTCCTCCCATTTCACTCACAAGTTCGATGTGTGAATGAGGAGTGCTTAAGTGCCTGTGTGATTGTCATAATTTCTAAATTCATTCTCCCATTCCATATATAATATATACATAAATAATTGAACAGTGTTTGTAAATACTTCCCAGGATCCCAACTTTCATATGTTGACTGTTGCAAGAGAAATTTAGCACATTGATTTTTCAATTACTAACCCACCATTAAGAAACTGGATAAGAAATCTGTAACGTCCTATCTCAATGAGGAACTTTAAACTTTCAGCACAGGGCAGGAATGTGTAGACAAACTACTACCCAAGTTTAAAAGAGTAGCTGATGACATGCTGAATAGGTATGTACCCTGTACAACAGTTCATAATGAGAGTGAATTCCATCGTATATAATTATTGTACAGAAACTTCTACAGAAACAGAGATTACTGCAAAATAATTGTGAAACACAGCATAGGGCTATAGGCAAAGAGCTGCCAGATGAAATGCATTTAAGAGACCAATGCATGATGAACGCACACACACACCCACCCACACACACACACACACACACACAGACACACACACACACACACACACACACAAACAAACCATTTTCTTCACATTGCAACTATGTTTCCAAATTTAGACCAAATCAGATACCCAAACCAACACAAATGACTGTCAGTGGGAGGAAATATAATCAACGCCATAATTAAATCAATTTTAAAACATAACAGAAAAATGCCATGTGTCTGTAAAATAATTTCTCTACAATTTTTGTATTTATGCAGAATAGGTATAACTTCATTTAAATGTATATTAGTGCATGAAAAACCCAAGACATTTTTACATAACTGCATTTATAGTTTTAAATGACCTCTTTTACACTACAATTCAAAGACTGATCAATTGAATTTGACTTAATTAATTAATGTCATAAAAATGGCAATTCTTATGTCTTCAGTTATCTTCTTTATTATAAAAACTAAATACAACTAATGGAAAAATCATAATTCCAAGAATTAAAGTTATTAAAACAAAACGGGGAAAGTGTCTAGTAAATGTGGCATTACTAGCATATTGTAAAGTGTCCATTTTTGTGTGCAGAGGAAAGGGAAATGCATTATCAGTTGGTTAGAGAGGGACATCAGTGGTGGAAGCTAGTAGCTTATTATGCTTTGATGCTTGGCTATGCTGCACAACAAACTGTGCTTTTATAAACTGGAATTGATATAGAGCAGTAACGAAGGGATGACATGTCTTTTGGATATAAAAAAATGAAAAACAACTTGTGTCCAGTTTAATAATTGAACAACCCAC
The DNA here is from genome assembly GCF_021461395.2 of Schistocerca americana. NCBI lineage: Eukaryota > Metazoa > Arthropoda > Insecta > Orthoptera > Acrididae > Schistocerca > Schistocerca americana. Next base: position 593,319,294 of record NC_060124.1, on the reverse strand, counting down.
AGCCCAACTTTTGAAAACAGCTGGAGAAATTAAAAGCAGGTTGAGGCACCAACCAAATAAGTAGGAAAAATCTGAATTCTTAAATTTAATGTATTGCTCTCATCACACAACTACAAGCACTAACACCTAAATATATGTACTATCATCATTGTCAGAAGAGCTAGCCAGTGATCTAATACTTTAGATATATGAGAGGGGTTGAGACTAGAAAACAGAATCAGTTTTCAACCTCATGAGCAGTGTCTTGAGGCTCTCATCACATTAGAAACTTAAATCCTCCTTAAAATAGAATCATTTTGTAATTCACTGCTTCTCAAAATTAGAGACCTTCCCTTAATCTTATTTCAGATTTTGTTTTCCCTTTTGATAATTATCTTTCTTTTCTAGTGTGAAATATGTAACAGATTGTATTGGCATAAGTTTAAGGGATAGTTGTGAATAGATGGTTCCTCCGTTTTTTCTGGAGAAAGTCACTCCCTTCTGTCACTAGTAGTGCCACTTTTTTACATACTGTAATAGTAGGTGCACATGGCCCATGTTCTGGTATTTTGAGCCATCACTACTGATTACAATACAACTTCCATGGTTATAGTTTACATCAAAATTAAAGTATTGCACAATTTCAAGACAAGATGTGGACCCATAGCATGTGACATGACACCAAATATTTGGCCACTTTAGTAAGAGGTACCTTTCTACAGTTTCTACATGGACTGTGATAGCAGCTGCCCATATGCAGTATGGTTTGGAACTAACCATTAAATGTTTTTTCAGACAGAGCTATAAGCATGTCAATATGAAGCCCAATAACATGAGATTAATGCATCAACTTAGAAATTATAATGACTTTAAACAAACAGCAGTAATTAAAACAGTTCACAAACTTCTAAGAGCAAGAAGCTACTGACTACTATACAGCTACAATTCTTGACCTTTTGTTCTATGAAATTATGTTCTGGCACATGAATGTGCATACTTTAATAAAAACTATCAGTAATTAAGTAGATAATAACAAAGTACCTGTTTACTAAACAGCGGGAACACCAGCAGTGAAAATAAAAAAAATCTTGCTAGTTTTCAGAACCATGGGCTCCTTCAACTGGTAGGTGGCATAAAAGGGTTGGAACAAATGAGAATTAGCAAAGCAACAAAAGACTCTGGTGTAAGGGTGGATTCTAGAACAGAGACAAAGATGAACAGAATTTCTGGAAAATGGGAAGCAACAACAGTTAGCATTAGTCAATTTCATTCTGCAAGAAGCATTAACACAGAGCCCTGGGTTATTTTCTGTATAAATTCTTGTTTCATTCAATCCTTATCACTCTTACATTGGATGAAATAGAACCACGTTCTAAAAGCTAACAAGTTCTCATCTTGCACTGCTGCTGGCCAGCTACACAGAAAGATGTTTCTGTTACTGCTGAATTGAAGTTTCAGTTTCCTGTACATCACTGCTAAGGATATTTGACCCTTTCCCTGTATTAAGCACACAGCAGGAAAAGAACTGCCAACTCCTTTCCATCCACAGGACACAAATTGCTGTATTTTCTATGCTCTATTATTCACCTAGAATTCTTCTGTAGAGTCCATTATATCCAGCACCACTTGGAAGTTTTACTGCAACTAGAGAGAAAGCTCCAACTGAAGATAGCAAGCTGCAAAAAGCTCCAGCAGGTAATTTCACAGGTGACGGTCATTGTCTTTCCTGTTAACAAGTTCAAGCTCTCATTTAGTAACTACTAGCAACAGTGCAATCCTTGAATATTATTTCTGCAATCAAAAATTTCCTGTAAAATCCATAACACAATTTAAAGAAAGAATAAATATAGGAAATCTGTCTTCTTAATATCACCACATAGACATTATTTCTTAATTAACATTAAGTCTGAGAAAAACAGAAACAGAGAAACACTGTAGTGTTAATAATAATTTATTAAATGAAAATTGTGACAAGGAAACCAGCAAGTCCCTAACATATTATACCAAAACACTGGTTAATAATTGAAGTTCATACCAAATATACTGACAATACTATAAACATACTTCTCTGCTCAAGAAGAGAAGAAAAGCTTAAGAAGAGAACCAGATATTTGGAAACAGCCAATGTGGTAACAAAAACTCTAAGTTGAAGGCAACAGGATTGGGAAACAATAGTCCTGACTGAAGAACATTATGTAATAAGGAAAACCGTATACGTGAAAGTGATCATAATATCCCTTACATAAATGCAATTCGTACTATATATACTAGTTGAAAAAGATACAACTTAACAATACTGAGGAAGAGCAGTTTGATGTCATATATGGCTACCAGTCGTAGCAGGTGGTTGACAAAGTGTCAGAAAGAAACTACTGTTCTGCTATGTAACTAAAATTGAGCAGCTACTGGTAACTGTAATTCACTAATGAACTGTTGGCTGTCTTCCTCATTAATACCTGAAAGAAGTCAGTTGGAATGGAGTGGCTACACCTTTCTTCAGCAAAATATTAATAAACACACTCCCAATACAACCCAAATATCCCTATGCCTCAGATTTGTCATGATTCAGTGAAACATGTACTGTGCAGCATATATTTATTCAAATAAAGTCCACCTCTATCCTTATTTTGTCAGATCAGAGGAATTGCAGTATTTCATTGCTCTATACCTGGCATTGATGTAGTCAAAGTCATAGTACTTTCTAGGTTTAAGTCACTGCATCACAAACACAATGGCCTGGATACGTTCTTGATATGCGAATGTGCAATATTTTGATACCATCGTGTTTCTTGGTAGCCTCTCCACGATGGCCAAGCTGAATCTGAAGCTGTCCAAGAGACATGTGCTGGTTCCCCAACATCATTTCTCACATGCTTGCCATGAGACTGAATCTGTTAACACAGAAACATGTTTTGAAACCATCAGAAAGTCTCAAAAGATGTGCATAATAAACATATTTCCAAAGATCAGCATATATTGCAATTCAACAGTAAATTATACTATACCATACAGATCGTAATAAAATTACCTGCAGCATGGAGAAGTCATATTATTATTACTGATTGTATTAGCAAATCAATTCCATTCTAATATAAAAGATAGAAATACATATTATTCATATATAACAATGTGACAAAGAAATTAACTCAATGTTGAAAAGAATATGAGGAAAACTGGAGAGTTGCCTACAACTTTGCTGTAAGTGGAACCCATTTCAATGTTGACTTTTATCGTAGATCCCCTGGTGCATTTCTATAATACATTTTTAATGCAACATTTTTTAAATGGATTATTTGCAACAAAAATGTCAATAATTATTTTTAAGTATATTTATCTGCATCAAGAACTAATTTCGAATTTAACCCAAAAGTTTTTTAATTATTTAAATTTTAATGAGGTGAGGTGAGGTACTATTCGTCATTCCACAGATATACTTAATATTGGCTGGTTGGATGCTAAAAGGGACCAATCTACTAGCTCATCAGTCCCTCTGCCTCAGACAGACAAGGCTATATGACTGTAGATCAGAGATAGCCTACAACACAAAAACCAGGTGAAGAAAACCCCAAGATCTACCTATGTCGAAGCATCTAAATAAGAGACAAAAACGAGGAAGGGAGACAGAGCAAAACAGGAAAGCAAGGTGCCCCATGTAGGAAGCAACCAGGAGCCTCCAAAAGCAGAGTTCAGTGAGAAGATATACAGCACCTGGCTCCTGACACATACCAGAGGTACTCCACTCCAAGACGGCCTTGGAAAGACTAGCCACATGGACAGGCCAAGTGTGCTGGTGGAAGCTGTCACCAGCACTCTGGTTGGCAAAGATACAGCACAAAGATCGACAGTAGGTGGTGGATCATGCATACCTATCACAAGAGGCCAGAGATGAACTTGCAAGCAACATGCCACCAAGGCCCTCTCGACAGAAAGTATTTAGAATACCGCAGTTGGCTGGAGTGCCACAGTAATTAACTCACAATCCTGTTTGGTTTCTGTCATTCATTCGCAGAATGGGCTTGGGCTAGGATCAGATATAGTGACCAGAGTAGTGTTTATAGTGAGACTTGTACTTTACCTTCAGTGAGGCTAACGTGGAGTACATTTTGAGAGCTTGTACCACAACACTTGGACTTTGTTCAATTTAAGTAGTGGCTATCTGTTCCAGAAAATAAAGGACTGAGTTAATCCATGTATGCATTTGTGATGTAGAAAGAGGATACTAGCCACACATAGCCACATCCTCTCTGTTGCTTCCATGGTATGAGGCTCTACAGTGGCGACAAGGACACAACAGTGACGAGGATAATTCAGTAACAAATGAAGCTAGTCGACTTGGCCAAAGAGTTTGCTTTCTCCTCTTGTGTTTTACCTTGCATGGGTGATTGTGTTCCTCATTGCTAATTTTTTCTTGTGTTCTTGCATGTATTGTAGAAGGGGAACCACAGAACTAATCAAATTTCTCTTTTCAGAGGCTTTGCTTGCTTTTTGCTGTATCTGTGAACTATCCATCCCCTGCCACCACACCTCAACCACAGACAGCTAATGTAATGGATCTAATACAAGCTTTTCAGTTTCAGAACCAACAAATTGATACCCTTGATGATGGTACAATTACTTCTGGCTGCACAAGCTGCGTCAGCTGCACTACTGAACAACCGACCAGCTCGACATGTCCTGCCGAGCAGCATACCGATGATCTGGCAATTTAATGACACAGAAGAGGAGTGGCTTGAATACCTCACTCAGTTCCAAGCACACTGTCAAGTTCACCATGTTCAAAGTACTGTAAAATTACAATACTTTGTTTTAATTGCAGTGTCCCCAATGTTAAGGTTAATGCAAAAACTATTCCCCACCATGTCTCCTGACAAACTCAGCTATGACAAAGTAATTGCTGCATTAACTCAACATTACGATCACCAAGACAAAGTAGCTGCAGCTAGATATCAGTTCTTTCACTTGCAAAAAAAAAAAAAAAAGCCAGAACAGACCTACTGCCATTGGTACACATAATTAATTGGCATAACTGGGAGAAGTAAATTTAAGTGCAGTTGTGACAACTTTTACATTGATTTAATGATCCACAATGCCTTGACATTCAGTGTCCCAGACAGCAGAATATGGGAACAGATCCTAAAGTACTTAGAGGTACATTTGGGTGCCATAGCAGCCAGTAAGTTTGACCAGGCCCCGATTTGTCAAGTTGAGTCGTCCCTTGCTCGCAACCACCCCAAGCCGCCACAACAACGAGTGTGTACATAGCCATGTGGACAGCCATGTAGACATTTAAACAGGCCTGTGAATTTAGTACAGTCTTGCCCTAGATGTTTCACTTGCCATAAAAGACAGGAATGACCATCATGTAACACAACATGTTACACATGTGGAAGAAAAGACCTTGTCCCAGCAGTTTGTTTGCAATGGCACAAAAGCTCCAATTTTGCCTGCTCCCAGAAAATACAGGCTCATGAACATGCAGTGAATGCTCTGTTTTCTAAGCCTACAACACGTTCTGACAAAAGTAAAATTAAAGTTACACTTCCTCCTCACCCTAGTGCTGCACAATGATGTTCTAACGAAATATTTGTCTCATTACGAATTGCTGGCCATTGTGTGAACTTTCAGTTGGACACAGGTGCCTAAGTAACTTTGCTTTATCATGCCACATACGAACAGATAGGCTCACCCTGCCCTTCTAAATCTAGCAAGCACCTCACTACCTACAATGGACAGGAAATTCCACTGCTTGGACAGTGTAGTTTGCCTGCCACATCAAGATGGTGAAATTTAATGTGTTAAAATCAAGAAACAGTGAGAATGCCTTTGATTTATTTGGACTTAGCATCCCAGACCATGTACTTTCAGTACCGGCTTTTGCACTAAAAGACAGCGTCTGTAGCTTGCAAAAGGATTTCCTAAACTATTTTTAGAAGGAATGGAAAAATCTAATAACTTTTTAGTGCATGTTACAGTGAAAGACAATGAACAGCCTAAGTTTTTCCAGACCCACCACATTCCAACTGCTTTAACAGACAAAGCAGCCGGTGAAATGAAAGAATTGCAAGATAATAATGTAATTGCTACCAGTCAAGCTAGTCATGGGGCAAGTCCTCTCATTTTGTTGCCTAAGTCTTCTGGTTGCATTCATATTTATGTTTACTTCAAGTCTGCAGTCAACTCACAGACAGTAGAATGACACTTATCCATTGCCTTACCCTGTGGAACTCATGAACAGGCTTGGTGCAGAATATTACTTTTCTAAGACAGTTTTACATGACTTCTACTCACAGATTCCATTGGATGCAGAATAACAAAAAGTGTTTGTTGCAAATACACGCTCAGGACTGTTCAAATATTTGAATTTGGACTTTTTTAATATTACTTGGAAGAGCTGACTGCAAAGGTGCCATTTTGTTTGAGCTAAATAGATGATATTGCTATCTCAGGTCATACAACAGAGGAACACATTGCCAATTTGCATACTCTCTTTCAAGTGTTGTCAGAAGCAGAATCAAAGTTTCATCTCGAAAAGTGTGACTTTTTGAGAGAAGGAAAGTTGCTACTCACCATATAGTGGAGATGCTGAGTTGCGATAGGCGCAATAAAAAGATTCTCACAATCATAGCTTTCGGCCATTAAGGCCTTTGTCGGCAGTATACACACACATGCGCGCACACACACTCACTCACGCAAGCGCAACTTGCACACACATCTGCAGTCTCAGAGAGCTGAAACTACACTGTGAGCAGCAGCACCAGCGCATGATGGGAGTGGCGACTGGGTGGGGCTAAGGAGGAGGATGGGGTGGGGTGGGGAGGGGCATGGATAGTATGATGGGACTGGCAGACAGTGAAGTATTGCAGTTTAGATGGAGGGCAGGAAAGAAGGTGCAGAGGGTGGAGGAGGTAAGTAGGGGATAGGAAAGGAATAAAAATAAAAATGAATTAAAAGACTGGGTGTGGTGGTGAAATGATGGCTATGTAGTGCTGGAATGAGAACAGGGAAGAGGCTGGTTGGGTGAGGACAGTGACTAATGAAGGTTGAGGCCAGAAGAGTTATGGGAAGGTAGGATGTATTGCATGGAAAGTTCCTACCTGCACAATTCAGAAAAGCTGGCGTTGGTGGGAGGGATCCATATGGCACAGACTGTGAAGCAGTCATTGAGATGAGGGATATCATGTTTGGCAGCGTGTTCAGCTGCAGGGTAGTCCACTTGTTCTTTGGCCACAGTTTGTCAGTGGCCGTTCATGTGGACAGACAGCTCGTTGGTTATCATCCATACATAGAATGCAGCACAGTGGTTGCAGCTTAGCTTCTAAATCACATGACTGGTTTTCAAGGTAGGCCTGCCTTGATGAACAGCCACCTACAAACTGTGGGCAAAAACAAGTGGACCACCCTGTAGCTGAACACGCTGCCAAACATGATACCCCTCATCTCCAATGACTGCTTCACAGCCTGTGCTATATGGATCCTTCCCACCAACACCAGCTTTTCTGAATTGTGCAGGTGGGAACTTTCCCTGCAATACATCCTACGTTCCCGTAACCCTCCTGGCCTCAACCTTCATTAGTCACTGTCCACACCCAACCAGCTCCCTCCCTGTTCCCATTCTGGCACTACACAGCCATCATTTCACTGCCATACCCAGTCTTTTAATTTATTTTTATTTTTATTTCTCTCCTTTCCACTACTTAACCCCTCCCCCCTCTGCACCTTCTCTCTTGCCCTCTGTAATACTGCAACACTCCACTGTCCACCACTCCCACCATACTATCCCTCCCTCTCCCCACCCCAGTCTCCTCCTTACCCCCACCAAGTCACCACTCCCATCATGCACTGGTGCTGCTGCTCGCAGTGTAGTTTCAGCTTTTTGAGACTGCAGTTGTGCTTGCATGAGTGTGTGTGTGCGTATGCGTATGTGTATGTGTATGTGTATGTACTGCTGACAAAGGCCTTAATGGCCAAAAGCTACGATTGTGTGAATCTTTATATTGAGCCTATTGCGACTCAGCATCTCAGCTATATGGTGAGTACCAACTTTCCTTCTCTTGTATTGTTACATTCCATCCTGGATTTTCCATTGTTTGAAAGTGTGACTTTTTCACACTGAACTACAATACTTAGGGTGTGCTTCCCCTCCAGTGTCATTTGCTTGCAATCTGTTACCTGTCTGTTCCTCGCAATGTGTCTGAACTGCAGTCAGTACTAGACAAGATGAGTTCATACTGAATGCCACACAAATCATAGCTTCATTGCATTGCTTGCATCATGAAAGTGTATCTTTTTTATTGGGCTAAAGACTGTCAAAATGGATTTTGGAAACTCAAAAATGCCTTGCTTAGTGACAGATGTTTAGTGCATTTTGACCCTGCAAACCATTAGTTTTGCAAGTCGATGCTTTCTCCTAAGGAATCAGTGCTGTGATTTCACACAGAATTGGTTAACAAGGGGGACCCATTGCTTTTGCCTAAAACTTGCTCATTCAAACTCAGTGCATTTATTATCAAATAGAAAAAGATGCTGCCACTATTGTTTACAGTGTGACAAAGTTCCTTCACTACTACAGCTAGAAAAGCACAGACAAACAAAAGATGAACAAGTCTTACAGACTACGTGAGGATGGGGGAAAGGACAATAACAGAGACAGAGTGGCTGGGTCGAGACTGCACTGGATCGCCAAGCCCAGCTCTGTCTGGGCAGAGAAGACTACAGAATTTTCTGCCAACCCCCAAACAGGACAGTGAAGTTAAATGACCCTTCCTTAAAGAGAGTGGTAAAAGCCTGCTTCACGAATAAAACATGAAACTAATTCAGATTCTGGGTCGTGGTCTCCTAACAGCAGTGGTTGTGAGTCACGGATGCTATGTGTCTGCCACAGGGTGGCTAGTTTGGCATAGTCCAGCAAAATGTGGACCCCTGTCATACGGATGCCAAAACAACGGTGGGATGGGCCTCTCTATGGAGGGAATAACCAGGAGTCAGGCAAGTATGGCCAATGGGGAGCCAGTAAAGGTAGAGCCCTGGTTAGAGGCCTGCATGGAGGACCTCCACAGATTCATAGTCCCCTTTATCAATGGTAGTTAGTTTGGTGCAGTCAGAATGAGCCATACCATATTCCGGGCACCTAAACTTGATGGTGTAATACCAACTGGAGGTCAGTTCCTGGAAAACTGATCTCTAGAGTCAGTTTACTGGTAGCCTGTTTCGCCAGGCTTTCAGCAAGCTCATTCCCTGGGATCTCGATGAGGCGCAGTTTCCAGATAGAGGTCACCGAGTTTCCACACTGTTCGAGGTCATACAGGGAATCACGGATAACAATAACCAAGAGGTGGTGAGGGTAGCACTAGCTGAGTTTGCAAAGTGCTCAGGGAATGCAGAAACGGATACACCTGAGAGCATGAGAGATGGATACCAACTCTGAAGTTAAAGCACTACAGCCATCTGGAAAGGAGAGCAGTTCAGAATGTCCTGCCCAAGTCTAAGTAAAGCCTAGATGACCAGTACCCACTGAGCCATCAGTGTAGACAACTTCTGAATCCTGGGATGCACCAAGGATGGAGAAAAATTTGCAGTAGGGGGCCTCAGGATGGACTATGTGTTTTGCACATTGTGATAGGTCAAGATGAAGCTGAGGCCAGGGGATGCTCTGTGGAGGTGTATGTAAGTGGATCCAGAGGAGATGTGGAAGAGGGAAGAACTGAGTTCAGAGGATAGACCAGATGCAGATCACAATGGTAATTCCTCATAGGGCTGCCATTGCAGGAGATAGATTACTGTGTTTGGATGGTAGTCAGATGCTTAGGGGCACTGCCAATGGGGGTAGTTTAATTGGCAAGCTGTTGATGGTGTCTGATCCACAATGGAGAAATCCCAGCATCCACGAATAAGCTGTTCACAGGGCAAGTCTGACAAAATCCTGTTGCAAGTCGAACTCCACAGTGGTTTACTGTATCCAGTATCCACGATGCTGACAGCAATGCCAAACATGTGCCACATTCCCATAATGAAGGTGGAACTGTGCCAGGGCTTTGTGAAGTTACAGAAAGGTACTGTGATCTGGAACCCAGCTGGTGCTACTCAGGCAGCGAAGGGTATTAAGGTGCAGTCAACACTTTTGCTTAAGCTAGCATTGATGGGGAAATGATGGCCAGGAATCAAAGACCAGCCCTAGAAAGCAATAACTCTCCATCACATTACGTAGCTGATCATCAAGGTAAAGTTCTGGTTGTGGTTGACTGCTACAACATTGACAGAAGTGCACGATGTCAGTCTCAGTGGCAGAAAATTGCAAGCCATGGGTGAGGGCTCATGCCTACACCTTTCCTAAGGCATCTTACGATGGATGCTCAGCAACATTGACACTAGAGGAGGAATAGTAGAGGCAAAAGTCATCGGCATAATTTGACAGTGATGCTGAGGACCTCACAGCAACTGCTAGACCATTGATGGCTTCTAGAAAGAGAGGGAGACTCAGTACACAGTCCTGAATGATCCCATTCTCTTGGATATCGGGGATACTGTGGGAAGTACAAACACAAACTCGAAACATAAGGTAAGAAAGGAAGTTCTGGATGAAAATTGGGAGTGAAGCCTGGTGACCATAATCATCTAAGGTAGCAAGGACGTGGTGTCATAAGCCTTTGCAGGTTGAAGAAGACAGCTTTAACATGTTGAAATCGGGCAAAAGCTGTTCAGATGACAGACTCCAGGTAAACGAGATTATCAATAGTGAAATGGCCTTGGCAAAAGCCACCCTGGAAAAGAGGTGAAAGATCGTAAAACACATGGTGCGAACACAGCTGCCAGCTCACCATACAGTCTACCAACTTGCAGAGAACATTGGTGAGACTTATTGGGTAATAACTGTCAGTCTCTAGAGGCTGCTTAAACAGTTTCATCACTGGGAAAAGGATGCTCTCTCGCCATTTTGATGGGTACATGCCCACACTCAAGATGCGATTAAAGCCCCCCAAATCGAAATAAATATGGTCCATTGTGATACGAGACAATTCAGGTTGAATGAATGACGATACAGCTACAGTAGTTTGGTTCGAGTCATAATCTTAGCAGTTCAGCTTTACCAGGTAGCCATTGCTATGCGTCAAGTGCGACATCCGTATTTATACGGGTACACTTCCTTTTTCGCGTACTTCGTCTGGTTTGAATTGATTGCTTATTTTTCTTTGATCTGATAAGTGCCATTCTCTTTGTTATAGGTGTTTGTCACTCTAAGCTGAAAATGCATTACTTTACTGAGTCATGCATTGTATTCTGATAATGAGTGTTTAAGACCTGTCGCCACTCGTGGCATGACTTGCTTTTGTGCACGCTACTGCCGCTTACAATTTTTTTAAAAAAAGAGAGAGGAATCGTCTCATTAGCAAAACAATGGCAAGAGACTGATATTTGTTGTCACTTACACTGCTGCTTTCTTTGGTAATGATCAACAAGAACCAAATAATATACAGCATATGATAGATGATGTTCTGAACGAGAGTGTGGTGAAAATTTTTCTCTGTTTGAAAATCTGCGCAGACACCTCTTTAGTACATTACATTCTGCACTGAAATTAGAGTCATCTTAGATTTAAAAATCTAGTCAATTGCCGTGCTTTATTTCTGACTGTATCACTATTAGGCATAAGAATAATACGAATGTAAACATGACACGATATGTATATTCTTCCGCATTTGCTGTTGTCTCACTCTAGTTTCGTAGTTTATTAGGCAGACGGGATTTAAATAAGTTAGCAGCAAACAAGAAAAAATACATGGCAAAATTTTTATATTCATATTATTCTTATGGTGATGAGAATACTGCATGTGATTCACAATTCATAGAAGTTCCTATAAGGAACCATCTCTTCTCACAGGTAGGAAAAAATTCAGAATGTAGAGTTGGCCATATTGTCAAACGTCCCAAACAGTCTTTTGGTTGTGGTGGCACCTACCAAGATTTTTCAGAACTTCAGCTTACTTTGCACTCAATTCTAAGACGCAGGCGTTTTTTTGGATTACAAAAACCAGAAAAAAAAGTGCAGCTTAGATTCGAGTAAATATGGTATGTATGCGATCCAGGCCTGGGCTGTATCAGAGGAGTGGTAGAGGACACGGATGAATTACCACTCTCAATGGAGCATCACATAGCTCTGGGTGTAGTAAAAGGTGATTGGTTTTGCTCCAACACAAAAGACAGGTTGGTAATTCTCAGACTCTGATGCTTGAGCACAGTGCACAGCAAAATATTTGGTGATGGCATCTAGGTTGGTACAGTATTCAGAACCATTCAAGGTAATTCCAAGTGTACCTGCATGTGTCTTATATCCAGAGATGTCTGATCTTAGCCCAAACCTGCAGAGGAGAGATACATGGTCCAATAGTAGAAACATAGCATTCCCAGGATTCTCACTTTCGTCTTTTCATTAGATGGTGGACCGAGGTATGGAGACACTTAGAGGCAATGCACTGTTCCATTGATGGGTGCTACTTATGGTTTCAGAGTACCTGCCTACAGTGTAATGGCCTCTGTGATTTCTGAGGACCACCAAAGTACTGTCTTCAGTTGTGGCAGGACCGAGGAACAGTGGATGGCTAAATCAGCTGTTGAAAGAATGACTGTATTTGTATGCTGGACTCCCTCACCAACATCTCCATGCAGCAGAGAGCCAATGTCAACAGCAGAGGTGAAAACATCCCAGCCAGTACTGTTGAGAGCCCTTCTGGGCATGCGTACAGTGGAGTGACACTGAGCAAGGAACAGGAAGATTTGAAAGTGGTCACTAGGTCACTATGCAGCCTCCAGTGGATGGATGGGTGAATACGAGGGATGAAAATGGGAAGGTCTGTGGCTGAGAGGGTTTGTGTACTACACTGAAGTGTGTTAGGCTACCATTACTCAAGAGGTAATGGTCAAGTTGTACCAGTAAGTTTTAGAAGTTTTTACCACGGCCAGTTACCAATGTTCCACCCCACAAAATGTTGTGGGCATTGAAATTACCTAAGACCCGCATAGGTGGGGGAGCCAAGATACCAATGCAAACAGTGTGTTCTGAACCACATCACCACTGGGAGGGAGGTAAACATTGCAGACGGCAATATTCAGAAATGACTGTAACCAGAAAGCAACAGCCTCAAAAGAGGTGTTTTAAGAGACAGAAGTTTGTTACACAGATTGCCTAGTACATAGTTGCAGTCCCGGCCTCAAACCCTGTCATAGGCAGCATTATTTTAATATCCCTGGTATTTGAGAAGGGCTGGGGGCCGTATTACTGAAAACAAGTGCTTTTTTGCCAAGATGGAATCACTATCAGTCCTTGTACAGACCAAATGTTGCAGTGAGAATTCCTCTGCTTGCTCTTAGCCCTGTACTCCTCCCACAGTGTAGCCAGGTAAGGGAAGATTTTAGGGTTGCACCTCTGCATTGAAAGGGGACTGTTCTTTCACAGAGACTGTTGGGGCCCTAAGACACCAGTGGGAGATAACTTCACCCACTTCATTTGTAGCTGATCTGTCATGATGCCACCAAATCTGAATGGGGCCTATCCCAATTCATGCCACCCAGATGCAGCAATGGCTGTCATGTCTGTAATCCTTTGCTTGGAGTCCGACACCCCAGTCACGCATAGCACACACTCCTTGGCAAGCATGGGGAGTTTCGAGCTCAGGCACCAACAGTGTGATCCCTGCATTCACTGTGCAGGTACTTTCTGACCCCCCACCTCCACAATGGGATGGCTAGAGTGCTGGGTTTAAAGGCGTATGACCGCATGAAAGGGAAGAAGGCACAGATGGAAGGCGTAAGGTACAGAACACTACGGATTGGGTGGCTGCACAATCCAAAGTTCTGGAAATTTTGAAAACTGGTGGCAGGTGAAACCCAGCAATGGAGCCACATATTTATTTATTTGATAATATTTTGTAGAATATGCCAGAAGTTATAATTCAAAGCTATATCATACACCAGGTCCAAACAGGCTTGGCACCAAGAAAACCATCCAATGTAGTCGCAGAGGGAGAAACAGATGGTGGAAGTAAAAGCATGAAGCACAGAAATGAAGTAATGCTGCAAAGGTTGACAACGATTTGTATACGAGGACATGCTCACTAAAGAGCTGTGAGCCCCTGGGATGATACTTGATATTAGTACTGATGGTTTGATGTCGAGCTATCATTACAGGTTTCATCTGAATTCTGCCGAGTATGTATTTCTTGTTTGTGGGATCCTGCCCCCTCTTCTACTATAGGGTTACTAGGTTGACAATACTTAACTTTCCCTTTTCACAATGAAATGCCACAATCAATTGGTGACATGCAAATAATCAGTGTCCTTAAATATATACTAAATCACAGCTGTATCTTTGGATCACAGCTCATCTTCTTGTGCAGCTCTTCTAGGGCGGCCAAAGCTAGCTGGAGCAGCACTTACATTCTCTTTGTATAGGTGCCACTCCTGCCTCACAACCTTCTCTGTTGTTATGTTCCAGACCAATGTGCCAGCACTTGATGGGGATCAAAACCAGTGGACTTGCCCACTGACTAGCATGTATGGGTGCCATACCTCAGCAATCTTTTAATTCTTCAAGTTCAGCAGCCATATAGTTGTGTAATGCAATGGGAACAGATCTGTCCTGGAAAACTTTCAGCTGAGCATTGTCTTTTATAGTAATATGTCCAACAAAATTGTTAGCCTTGCCTAATCCTTCAGAATAGAGTTCAGGGAATTCTTTCAACAAGTTAGCTACACTGTCTTTTGCATTGAATACAGCCGGTGACAACAAATTCTCCTGAATTTTAAAGCCAAACAAATAAAACAAATCAAGGACAAATATGTTCTCACATTCACGCAACTGTAGAACAGTGAAAGTCACAGTTCCCATATGTGAGTGATAAATGGCAGGCAAAGTACATTTTCCAAGAATGGGAAGGTCTTGTCCATTACAAGCTGTTAGGTGCATGCTAGTTTCAGATAGGCATGGAGAGCCTAACAGTTCATGTTACAATTCAGCAATGTAACACAAGCACCCATGTCCAACTGAAATTTCACACGTTTATCAATAAGATGTAAATGAACAAAAAGTTTGTTGGTCTGGTGTAGCACTAAAGTAACTGTTTGCTTGATAGTTTTGCTGATGCCTACAGCAGGTTTTGAATACACTGCATTGATTACTTTTGACACTAGAGTTTTGTGAATGGGCCAAATTCTTATATTTCTTCCATTGCAAATATAGAGATTGCCCATGTCCTTTCTTGCCACAAGCATAACACTGAGCTTTTCGGGAGGGGCAGTCTTGGAATTTGTGCTGTGAATAACACTGAGGGCAAGACTTAGTTCTGTTTGCCTGTTTAGCCACCTTTAGCAAGCTGCCTACGCAGTGTGGAGCATTGTTTGCTCGGTGTGATGAGCATCTTAAGGAATATGGACAACAGCTAGGCACACATTGCTCATTACTTTCATGTGAAATATGCCAACCAATAAGCAGAAGAAAATGACAGCATAGATAATGAGAAGAAAGTTATCACAACAGCCCCTACTCTACTATTGAAACTATATGTCAAATGTTTATTATGTTTAGTGTACCATTTTGGAGCTCTACCTGCATGTGATTTCATTTTATTATGTATTTTATGTGACAGTCTACCTCCTCTCTCTGAGCTTGCCTCCCCACTTTGAAGTATATTTTATTTTTATGCTATTGTATCATGTATAGAAATGCTCAATTCAATTAGAGGGTACTCAAACTGAGCTACTGAGAAGTAGAAAATATAGGTAATTAATATTATTGTAACTTTGCTCATTTGAAAACAGCACTTGGGGAAAACATCTGAGGACATGCCTCCGCATCTAAATATTGTAAATAATTATTTGCAATGTGCACATATGCTTTTTGTGCCAAACCCAAACACACCATACACACGATAGGTACAGTAGCAATTACTGTAAAAGGGAGACAGGAAAAGATTAGCCAATGAGAACTGGTAGTAGTTACCTGCACTAAAATATTTTCAGAACCACTGTCTCCGTGATGTCACGAGCCCTATTGTGTATGCTAAAATAAGGTACACCGACTTGAAAAAAACACAGTTAATGGGCATGCTACTGCACCCTTAGGTGAACGGAAATGCCAAAACAAATTATGAATTGATAAATGCGAGACTGGACATCTATAGATGTCTATGACAGATGGAGTATGCATGGATCGGTACTGATGATATTGTTATTTATACTACTGATTGGGTATGGTGCATGTGCGTCCATTCTGTTGGAATTGCCAGTGGACTCCCATGGCCACATGCTGCTGTAGATAATTTTTTGACCCTCCCACTTTCATAACTTACTCTATTACTGTGTTGTCAGCCCTATTCTGCATTTCTTTCTTCTGTGAGAAGCTGGCCAAATTCCTCAAGACTAAGCTCTCTGGCAGTACCAGAACGATCACATTCTTTTCCAGCCATGTTATACTGAGGTATCACTCCTCTCTTGTTGCAGTGATCCATCTCTCTTACTCAGGTCTTGCCGTAAGACATCAACAGCAGTAGTAGTAGTAGCAGCAGCAGTAGTAGGAGTAGTAGTAGGAGTAGTAGTAGTCGTTATAGTATGGTATGGTGTTCTGCCTTATGGCAGGTCTTGTCATGGGTTAAGCCTCTTCCACTTTTGTCTGTTCATAGCCAGTCTTTCCATTCCTGAATATTTGTCTCCTCAGATATTGATATCTTCCTTTTCCTCTTCCCCTTTTTCCAACCACCATTCCTACTATTCCTTCTATCAATAAACAGTCCTTTCTCAATCAATGTCCAATCCAGTTCTGTTTTCTCTTTCTAATAACTTTCAGCATGTTTCTTTCTTTTCCAGCTCTTCTTAATACTTCTTCATTCCTTACTTGGTCTTCCCATTTCACTTTTTCCATTCTGCTCCATATCCGCATCTCTAGTGCCTCCAATCTTCTTTCATCTTCCTTCCACAATGTCCAAGTCTCCGCACTATACAGTGCAATGCTCCAGATGTAACACTTGGCAAGTCTTTTCCTCAGATCTTTGTTTAGTGGTCCACAAAGTAATTTCTGTTTCCTCTCGAATCCTCCTTTTGCCACTGCAATTCTTATCCTAATTTCTGTTGAGCAATACATATAATCCATTATTACACTTTCCAAGTGATTGAAATTATTCAATCGCTCTATTTCCTCTCCCCATATTTTCATATGGCATTTTCTCCCCTTTCCTCCAGTTACCATGCTTTTCATTTTCTTCTTGTTAATCTTCATTCCATATTATTCAATTTTGTTTTCAGATCATCTAACACTTGTTCCACCTCTCTTGCACTCTCTGCCATCACAACCATGCCATCTGCAAATCTTACACACTCCAGTCTCTGACCCTACAAAAAATCCTCTACTTCCATCAAAACTTTCATTGATAATTTCCTCCAGACAGATTTGGAACAGCGTTGGTGATAAACAACCACCTTGACTTACACCTCTTTACAGTTCACTTTCTTCACTCATCACACCACCTATTCTTACTCTTTCTCCCTGGTTTAAATATTAATTTTCTAATTAGCTGTCTATCCCTTCAGTCAATTCCATGTTTCCTTAGGATTCCCATCAGTTTGTCCCATCTGACACAGTCAAAAGCCTTCTTAAGATCAATTAACACAACATACACCTTCCTTTTCTTCTCATTGTAACTCTCCCCTACCACTGTCAGTAGCCAAATGGCATCTTTAGTTCCCACTCCTCACCTGAAACCAAATTGTTCATCTCCTATTATGCATTTCAACTTTCCATACAGCCTTCTGTTGAGCATCCTCAGCAAGACTTTGGCTGCATGCAATATCAGGCTCACAGTTCCATGCTCCTCACACTTTTTGCTGTCCTTTTCCTTTTCTATAGGTATTAAGATACTTTTTGTAAAGTCCTTTTGCCATTTTCCTGTCATGTATATTTGATTACACAATTCAGTCAACTCCGTTTTCCCTTCTTTCTCCAATGACTAACTGTTCTGCAGGAATCTCATCAGTTCCCGTTGACTTTCCATTTTTCATCCCCTTCATAAATGCTTCAATCTCACTAGTTAGTATTGCATTTCCTTTCTCATCATCTGCATCTATATTCTCTTCTTCTATCCCAAGCTCTTGTCATTTGGTCAGCTGTCTACAACATGTATCCATTCAATATAGTCTTCCCATCTTTTCATTATTTCTCGGTTTCACTCACCATTTTAATGTCTGTTGCCTCTAATTCCTTTAGTCCATTGTTGTTTCTCTTTTCCCTTAACGTCAAATCCATCACTTCTTTGTACATCAAATCATATTTTCCTTCGTTATCTTGTCACACTTTTCTGTCAGCCATTTCTCCTTTGCCTTTTGTGTCCCCCTTCTTAATCCACTATTTAACCTCCTGTAGTTGCACTTCCCTTCTTCTGTGTTACAGTTTTCCATATCCTGCAGTCACCCGTGTTGTGTATCATAGCTGCTGTTACCCATGTTTACTTTACTTTATTCCTCACCTTGACTCCAAACTGCCTTTTTGATTCCATTTTTAAAATGATCCTGCCTTCCATCTGTGCATTCTGTTTCCTGTCCTTGCAACATAATTTCACAATATCCACACACAAATATTTCATGATTGCCTTTGTCTTTCAGTTTCTCAAAGCTAATGTGCTCTCTCTCCTGTCCTTTCCAGATTCTTTTCAATTTAACTAGTACCTCAGCTACTACTAATATATGATCTGAATGAATATATGCCCCTGGATAACTTTTGACACTCTTTAGGCAATTTTGGTATCTTTGGTGTATCATTATTTAATCATTCTGATATCTTTTGTTGTCAAATCGAGATATGCTAGTATACCATCATCTTTTCTCATTATCAAATAGAGTATTTCCAACTACCATGAAATTTTCATTGCAATATTCCAACAACCTTTGCCCTCTCTCATTTCTTTCTCCCAGTCCAAATTTTCCCAGAGGTTTTCCTTCTGCTCCTTCACCAACTACTGCATTACAATCGCCCATTACAACAATACATGCATTTCTTCTTCTTCTTCTTCTTCTTCTTCTCCTCCTCTCTCTCTCTCTCTCTCTCTCTCTCTCTCTCTCTCTCTCTCTCTCTCTGCTAAGTTTTCTATCTTCTCATAACTTTCTTCTACTTCTTCATCTGAATGATTACTTGGTGGCATATAGACATGGATGATAACTAAGTCTTTCTTCATTTTTAATGGAAAGTGATAGTAAAAACTTTTATTGTATTCTACTTCCATCATTTTAAATTAGCCTCAGGCAGGAGCGGTGAGCTGTTACGTAAACTACTACACTGTACTTGTAGCTGGTTCCCATGCTATTATGCTGATCTAGGGCTGCCTCCATGATATTGCTGAATGAGAGATGCAAACATTCTGCCTGAAACCTGCCAATGGGAGGAACAGGTGCCAACACTTGGGGTATGCGAGATGGTTGGCATGGTGGAGCCACAACAGTGGGTCACTCTCTTGTGTGCCAGGTTCTTCATTCTCTGGACATGTCATCCAGTCCTTCCTATTGAGGGTCAAATGCTCTTTCAGTACCACGTGCGGTTCACTCCACTGCCATAGCCAGTTTTCATGAACATTGTATCCCTTATGATAGTTTTTGGGAATAAAGCCCACAATTTCCACAAATCCTTGCATTTGTCAATTTTTGTGTAGCAAGAACATGCACGATGTCCACCTGCTACCATCCTGACATGAAGAGAGACCCTCGCCCAAGTGGATGACCACTTTGCTTGGTTTTGGGTGTATTACTGTATCAAAGAGAAGGATGCATAGATGGAAGGCACAAAGCTACATAGCGCTCTATGCAATGTCAGCACCAAGAAAACCATTCATTGGAGTGGCAGAGGGAGAAAGAGAGAAATAGATAGTGGAAGTAAAATCATGCAGAACAGAAATGAAGTAATGCTGGAAAGGCTGGGGCTGCACGATATCCAAGGACATGCTCACAAAAGAGTTGTGAGCTCCTGGGATGACATTTAATATTAGGATGGATGAATTTATGTTGTGTTGTTATGATAGTTTTGGTGACAGCTGCAATTGTTAAAAATATCAACGATCAACACAGTGAGAGTTAATAGTTTCCAACCAGCACTTCCTTCAAAGGCTGAAGCATATGTTACCTCATCCAAATTTCATATCTCCAGCCTATGATAAATACAGCCTTTTTCACTGTTGGTGGCACATTCATATTGTCTATCTAAATTAGTAAGTGGAAGTGAGGATTAATATTTCTTTTAGACGAGGTAAACTTACTACGAACTTTCTTGAATGATATGAAGAAAAAATGGTAACATTTTTTTGTCCAATACTTAAGTGATCTCCACAGGACCTCAGCATTTATATGAGTAAACATGACAATTATTTTTATGATGCTTCTTTCTCCTACACTGAATTAGAACACACTGAGGGAAAGTTTTCCCTTCAACATTGTAACATTTCTCACTTTCCTTTGTCCCTAAATATACAGCAGTTAAACTGGCTACAGTGACACACTAGTGGAGTAATGTTAATCCTATTACCAAATTTTATGTATTAGGATTCTCATGTATACAAGTACCAAGCTCTAATTTTCAGCAGAAAATAATTATCACATATACATATATCCAATAATGGAAACTCAAGGTAGGAGATGCTAAAGGATACATTTTTACTCACTGTGAAGATGACTCGCTGCATTGCAGAGAACCACAAGGTAAAATTTGTTACGATTATACTTTCGACCAAAACATTCTTCAGAAAAAAAAACACACTTTCATTCATAACTACAAGCACACCTCCTGTACATGACTGCAATCTCTGGCACCTCGAACTGGAATGCAACTGTCACATTGAACAGAGGCAGAAATATGCAGGAGGCACAGGAAGAAAAACAATAACAAGGTATACACTGAGGGAGAGACGAACTCTGCCTGACGAAGCACGTAGGGACTAGAGGGAGGCACGAAGACTGCCAGGTGCAGCTTTCTAGGGCTGGGTGGGGGGACGGGGTAAGGAAAAAGACAGAAGGAGGGAAGGGGAAAGGCGAGTGGTGTGTCGGCTGGTACGGCCCACACTGAGGGTACAAACATGGAGGAGACGGTAAGTTCACTGCTGTTCTCACAGGTTTCAACCGACACCAACCACACCTTCAACAACCACATTCTCCACATTTACACACCCTCACCTTCACCGTGTGCCGACACAACTGTCTGCCTTTTCCCTTCCTCTCTTCTCTCTTTTCGTGCTCCTTGCCCCCTACACACCTCCCTGTCCCAAAGCTGGGCAATTCTGCAAATGGCAGTCTTCACCCTCCTTCTGATCCCTGCACACTCCATCAGACAACACTCATTTCTTCCACAATATGTATTATGCTACCATTTTCCCTTCTCTACCCTCACCAAACTGCTGCTTTCATTTAACACGACAGATGCAGTCTGGAACAAACTGCCAGAGGTCACAGTTATGTGTGTGTGATGTCTACCTTTAGCTATTTCTGAAGCCTGTTCATTAACTAATTTTCCTATAATTTTTGCTCACTGCATATTTATTGGGAGGAGTTAGAATTCAGTCACCATTCATTTTACATGTGTTATTTTCTATATTGTTTTTCCTCACATTGTATGGCCCTGTGCCAGTAATCTGTACAGCAACTACTTTCTATTGGTAAATGCTAACGTGCTCTGCTCATTGCGTTCACCACCAACAACAATCGGTGATAGGATGACCTACCTACTGGCCTCTAACTGCTCCTACAGTACAGATAAAATGGCTGTTCTTTGAATTTTGTCACCTGTCGTGAACATTTATGGAATTCATCTTTGGCACAGCTCTGAATGTAGAAGGGTATTGATCACTGCACACGCACACTTCCAATGCCCACCAATAGCTATAGAATCAATTGTCAAGTAGTGATGCAACAACCTGTGTTAGTAATGGCATCAATACTATCCGCAGTGTCAGGATCGTGGCTGTGACAGGACGTCCTCAATGTGTATGGTTACACAGCCCAGTTTCTCCACATCTTGATGCTTTGTGAGAACGTAACAAGCATCCAAGTATACTACCACCTGTATCATTATTATGCAGTGCAAATAAAAATTTAAGGCTGTTACTACTCTTTATTTCTCCATAACCAAAGAATAAAATATCTAATGTTTGAAAGAAGATAGTGATGTGAGATGCCAAGTTCTGTTGAGCAAAATATATTATTACTCAGGTTGTAACAATATTGACTGTATCAAAGGGGAAATGCAGTCATCAAAAGAACAAAATTACAAGGAGACAGAAAGACTGTCAGCTGTCACTATTTACCTATTGAAAGTTAAAATATTATTCCTCTCTTTAGGAGCTATTAGTAACATCCATAAGAAAGACAGAAAGGTAAGTCAAAGTTTAGAAAGGGAGGAATACCCTCAGAGCCCACGATGAGAGTGGCTCACCTCTCAGCGGATATAGGAGGTCACACACGAATGGGGAGGTCACACAGAGAGGTGGTTGAAGACAGCAATAGAAAAAGTGTTTTGTGCAATCTCTAGTTGAGATTTTTTATAAATATATGACTTTCGTGGCCCAATAAGGTGTGACCCCAAGTGAGGTGCCACAAATGTGGTGAAACATTTTTGGCACAAACTGGTGAGTTTTCCTTTAGTTCCTATAAACAGACAAAATCCAATTAATGCAGATTTTTTTTCTGTTAATAATGCTACTGTTCAAGGTTCATAAATAAATAAAAAAAGAAGGATGAATAATGCCACAAAGAAAAAAATATTAAATATATTTTTGCATATTGGGTATTTGACACAATTGGGCCTAGTGTCTATGAAATGTACCAAGTAGAAAATTATGTCCACAAAAATTAATATTTTAATGTGATGAACACATGACAGCTTACACGGTAATCTACAGACGTCCATACTTCCACGGGCTGTTTCTCCACGATGCAGGAAGTATTGAACTGTGCCAGTTGCTGCTGTACTCCACCAATCCAGTTAAGGAAGTTAGTATCTCAAATCATCACTTCAATCTGGCACTGTTAACCTGAAGTTAACTACTCATATTCCTGTGTGGACCTGTCAGTCTCCACGACTGCATGCACCACTTTGCAAATTTGCTTGTGCTACACCATTCCCTGCATTAGCTTGCAAAGGCAGTGGTAAGAAGGGATGATGTCAAAGACAAACTTGTTGTTGGGCTTTTCCATGAAGACATCTGCCAAAACCAAAGTGGTCACAATTTTTAACTCTGTGTTCCAATTGATGAACAGAGGCAAAAGTGCTACAGCACAAGCTGATAGCCCACCATCAGTACACATTATTTTACACTTTTAGCACCCTCAATTTGCTGAAACAATCAACATACATTGATACGGAAAAGTGAGAGAAATAGTAAAATTATTATTGTAAGAAATGAACTGCTCAAAATTATTTTGCACCACACATGCACCTGTGAATTAAAGTAAATATCAACATGTACAGTAACCTGTGTATGGTGATCAAAGTGAATCCACAGTCTTAGTGCAGTTCCAGAGTGAACCATGTCTCCAACTATGAACAGGACAACACACCTTGTGTACACATTTCAGCCTGTCAACATGACTTAGAACATCACTTCGAGTTCAGATGAGTTGCCCATATTCGTTTATTGGAAGACAAATTTGAAGCACAGGGAAACAGGTGTGCACCACAGCTACTGCATTGGAACATTCAACCACCTTCTTGACACAAAAACAGTGATGATCTGACACTTGGTAGTTGTCAACTGGTAACCACAGCTTGGGTACAGAGGCTCTCATATACTTCAATGGAAATGTGAGAAACAGCTGTGGCATTTGCATTGATGCTGACAGTAGGCAACACACTGTCTTTTTAACAATATTGCATTTATAAATCTTCAGTTTGACCAAAATAAAATTGGCATGGATTGTACTTACAGTAAGAGAGCCACAGGATTGATCTGATGGTAATAAAATGATGTGCTAAAATTATCTGATTCTGAGTCACTTACAGTAGCCCTTCCTGAGGAATAGCAGCACTCCACATTTACAATAGAATGTTTCTAGACACACCTGTTGCTATTTACAGTTGTGTGAAAGAAGTGTCTTACAATGCACAAGTCAGATATTGTGTATTGGCCTTCAGATTACACCACAGCTCATCAAAGCACTTGTTGCCATTTTCTGATGCACAATGGGGCACATTCTCTGTTCTGGTTCATACACACTTCCTGATTGATGCAGGATTCATCTAAAGAAATGAAAAACTGATGATCCAAAAATCTCCAACGAGTCAACTGCTACATACTGATCCAACAATCTGCACGAGTAATGGTACACAACTATTCAGTGTCAGGAGCCGTGGCTGTGGCGGGACATACTTAATGTGGATGATTATACAGCTGCATTTCTCCACTTTTATATTCTTTGAAAGACTATATCAATCACCTAGGAGTACTATCAACTGGATCATTACTATGCAGATCCCACAAACAATTATAGATATTATTTCTCCTTTCTCAATGACCTAGATACAGTAACGGAAAGTTGTTTGTAGTGAGAGTTTTCTGTATGTCTCCTTTTTCGTTTTCTACACTTCTGCCATCTGTCCGAGTTAAATAAGTGCAGAATAAACTTAAAATTACAAGAAACAATTGTCAATGGTGGCAGCAGGGGTGGGGGATATGGGCACCACTTCGGGCGGAGGAATTTTTTAATCTTTTAATAACCCTCATACAGTTGTGGTAGAAGTACATGCCTCACTACTATTGCTGTAACACTTCATTTTATCAGTTAGAGGTATATTGGAACAGTGCAGCCTCACCTGGCTGCTAACTGTTCCAGTATCTCCTGGTGGGTGAACTACTCCAGAAGGAAAACTCTCACTTGTGGCCACATTTCTCCAGCAGCTCCCCCTCTTTGTTTACACTAGATATCAGGCAACATTCTCGAGGCATCTACTTCTCACTTCACTCTGTTTTATTTATGTAAGAAGCAAGAGTGCATGAAAATAATAAGAACTTTAAGGCAAATATACAAGATATCCTTTCCTGACACACCAGCATGTTCTTTTAACCTAGTGTAGTAGCTCTGAAAGAACTGGCACCCATAGTATTGAGAATATGAAGCTAAATATAACAATATTATATGTAGCAATCCACATGCCATTCTTTGACAAGCAGAGCTGCAGTTGTTTCACCACTTAATTCATATTGTTGAGATTGTCTGTGTAAGAACCATATCATCCACACCTGTAATCTCTCCTCTGTGAAAATTTATGGCAGTGAATCATTTCTGACCCCATTCACAAAAATAAATTTGGAAGAGGTCTTTTTCTGACTAACACCTACAAATGGGAAACACTCTGAAAGTCCGAAATTAAAACCTTACCAATTGTGTCATGATTTAATGTTGTACACACAGAAATAACAACACAGTTGTTGTTTATATAAAGACCCTTGTGAAGAGCGTCCAGCATACAAATTTGCAGCTTGTACAGCTTCCACAGTATGAGAACATTCCTAATAAAGCTCTTTGTACAGAGTGTCCCCACACAAATGTACAACCTGGATATTATTGAGGCACAAGAAATCTTGCCACAAAGCAGTGAAACTGGAGACATACATGAACTTGTTGGACTGAGAGAAAAACAGAGGAGATGGTTCTACAAGATACTGGAAAGAAGGGACTACTGAATGTTGTAAACCTACACAAAGTAAAGCTCACTGCATGCTTAATTAGACATGACACCGGTTTACAAAACATTTGCAAAGATCTGATCATAGACAGGGAAATGTGGAGATAACTAAAAAATCCTAACTAAAAATATGATCTGAGAGAGGAGTGCTGAAGAGAGCGATCTCTTGCTGCAGAGGCAACACTTAGCCACTGGAAAGTAGCAGAAGAAGTGGAAGAGGAAGCAAGTGGTGGTGGTGGTGGTGGTGGTGATGGTAGTGGTGAAGAAGAAGAAGAAGAAGAAGCAGCACATCTTACCATTAAATATAAACATCTGAAGGAAGCTAGTGATGCCACGTAGTCTTCTCTGTTGAGTAAAATGTAATATTGCTGAAATTATAATAATAACAACTGTATCAAAAGGAAGATTCATTCAACAGAACAACAGAATTACAAGGAGACAGAATGGTTGTGACGAATTACTTACAGGTGACATTCAGGTACTGTCAGGGCATTAAAAGTGAAAGAACTATTCCTAGCTTTAGGATCTATTAGTAACATTCAAAAGGAAGAGAATGTGTAGGATGGGGAAGTTTAGAAAAGGAGGAATGACACTCAGAGCCCAGGAGGAAAGTGCCTCATTTGTTGTGAGGGTGTAGGGTGACATATGTTTGGGGAGATGGCACAGAGATGTGCTCAAAGACTACAATAGAAAAAGATTTTTGTCCAATTTGTAGTTAAATTTGTTTTAAAGTATTGGATTATAATACCTCAATAAGGTATGAGCCCAGGTGTGGTGTCACAAATGAGTTGAAACATGTTTGGCACAGATTGGTAAGTATTCCTTTTGTTACCATACACAGACAAAATCCAATTCATGCAGTATTCTCTGTGAATTGTGCTACTATCTGAAATTAAAATAGATAAATAAAAAATTAAAAAAATAAGAGAGAGGGATGGTGGACAATACAAAAATATAAATGTTAAATTACCTTCACATGTGGTAATTTGACATTAGTGAGAATAGTGTGCGACATATACCAAGTAGGAAAATGTGTCACCTCACTGAAGATTTTAATAAGATGCAAACATGACAGCAGACTCGGTAATCTACAGAACACTACACTTACATGCTCCGCTTCTCCACAATGCAGGAAGTACCCCAGGAAACCAGTTAGTGAAGCTACTATCACTGGTCACTACTTCAATGTGGTACAGTAAAGGTGAATTCAGCTACTCAAATTCATGTGCGCAACTGTCATTCTCTATGACTGTACACACCACTTTGCAAATTAGCTTCTGCTGCACCTATTCCTGCATTATCTTCCAAAAACAGTGATGATAAATGTTGATGCACAAGATGTAAACTTCTTGTTGGACTGATCCACGAGATATCTGGAAAACCAGAGTGGTCACAGCATCTAAGTTAGCATCATAGGTAATGAACAGAGGCAAAATTGCTAGAGCACAAGCTGACAACCCACCACCAGTATACATTGTTTTGTACTGCTAGCATCCACAATTTGCTGAAACAATCAACATGCTTTTATACAAAAAAGTGAAGGAAGTAGTAAAAATATTTATATTAGAAATAAAGTGCTCAAAATGGTTTCGCACCACACTTGCACCTGCAAATGAAAGTAGATCCACATGTACAGTAACCTGTGTAATGGAGATCAACATGAATCCATTTCCTTAGTGCAGTTCCAGAGTGAACTGTGTCTCCTATTGTGACCAGGATAACACAACCCGTGTACACCATTCAATGTGTCAACACACCTTAGAAAATCACTTCAAGCTCAGATAAGTTGCACTTGGTCCTATATGGGAAGATGAGTTATTAAAATGTGTAACAAGAAAACAGATTTTTGTTCACAATAGCCATGGCATTGGAACATTCAACCACCTTATGGCATAAAAACAGTGATGAAATGTCACTAGTACTCTCCCCACGATTGACAATCCAACTAGTAACCACTGCTTACAAATTGAGGCTCTCAAATACTTGGACAAGAATTTGAGCAGCATCTGTGACATCTGCAATGACCTAGACAGTATGCAGCACTCTGTCTCAGGAACAATACTGCATCTAAAAATCTACAGATTAAGCAAAATAAAACTGCCCGGGAGAACTTACAGCGCACGCATGCACGTACGTGTGTGTGTGTGTGTGTGTGTGTGTGTGTGTGTGTGTGTGTGTGTGTGTGTGTGGGAGGGAGGGGGGGGAGGCACACACCTGCATGCATCTATCTTATGTGTACTCATGAAATTAAACCTATATGCAAATAAACTCTAAAGTTTTGCACACTTGTGAACTTTAAATTAACACACAGTCACTTTATATCACAAGCTCTAAAACATATTAGAAAGAAGGAAACTAGCTATAAACAAAACTAAAACATAGGGGAAAAGAAAATATGTAGAAGCTGAACAAAACGCAGATGGGAAGGTGAAGGAAGTAGTAAAAATATTCATATTAGAAATAAAGTGCTCAAAAATACTTGTTCCAAACCAGAGAATAAAATGTACAGAATTTGCAAGCACTCTGGGCAGTTCTGTGGCTCCCCAGCAAAAAAAGCCTTTTTCAAAGAGAACTGGTTTAAACTTACAAAAAACTTTGGTGAGGCAGCCACCTGTTAACACATTAAAGCCACCTTCCTAAAATCTCAGGAAAAATATTGGACAATTCACAAAACTTTAAATCTTGAGCCACATTCATTTGGAAATTACTAGAAAGAGAAGGCAGATCCCTCTTCAAATTGGCTGCAGCCTGCTGGTAGGAAAACTCAGTCCAATAAAGTGTGCTTCACAGTGATCTGCACACCACAAGTGCCCTGGTACCCAGCAGAGTGAACCCTCCTTCCCAGTAGTTTGAGTTGAGGCTGGAATCCTGGATATTCTGAATTACCTTATATGGTGTGTACAAACACTGCAGACAGTGAAAGGCGCTCAGAGAATTGGAACAGGCAAAAAAATCAACTATGAAAGAACTTCTCACCTGCTCCAAAGACTGCAAGATTGACATATAATTTCACATCAAAGACAGTAAAGTCATGAGGCAGTTGGATCTATGTAAATAACAGAGTTAACAACAGAGTGCCCCTGCTTGGATCCACCTCCAAAGACAGCTACATACTAGTGGTCCTCATATACAATACCACATTAAAAGCAAAGCAGAAGTGTAAATTACCCTGCTATGCACTAAATCTAAAATGTTGTGGGATGTCAGCAGTATCCAGAGTGGTAGATGTTTAGAACCCTGGATTCGAGGTTCAACATACTCCACACAAAGTCTCTACAGTACACATTCCACACAGATCCCCAACAGCATTGTAGGTCATGGACAGTTGCAGGAAAGCAGTCCAGGGTGACTAGAAACAGTACGGTATGCCGATAAAGTTGGAGGTGTGAGGAACTATGTGCTTGTAGCACCATGATGGGCTGCCACTGGATCAGCACAGAGATCTGGTATTGGACTGGTCCTATAACATCAATAGCTAGACAAATCCCCTCATTGTGGGCTTTGTCAATGATTTTCAAAGGAAGAGGCCTACTCTGTGTACCCATAGTCCAGCCACGAACGCAAGATACCCAATAAATCAGGAAGAGTTGTGCCTCATCAACTCTCGAAGAAGTTTGGCTAAGGCACTTGATGATGATCAGTATCTTGAAGGTTTAGTCTTACAGACCTCTGAGGTGTGGCAACCATGACAATTTGTTGAAGTTGAAAATGAGGCCCAGGAAAATCAAAGTGTCTCTAAAATATAGGATGTAGTCCCTCATATGCAAGTAATTTAAATTAAACATACAATGAAAATGATTAAAATGACACACACACACACACACACACACACACACACACACACACAATCCAAAATTAAATATGATATGTAATCTGCTGTTCATTTCAGAAATATTAATTGAGTGAATCATAGAAATATTTCAAGTGCTGAATAATTTTTTCAATAAATATTGCTCCAATTCAAACCAGTTCTCTTTGAAAAAGGCTTTTATTGCTGTGTAGCCACAGAACTGTCCAAGTGCTTGCAAATTCTGTACATTTTATTCTCTGGTTTGGAACAAGTGTTTTTTTATTAGCTGTTACAACATTTATCTATTTTTCTTGAAGTACTCAATTAAGATCTTTGCAGAGATGTTGCTCAAATTATCAATGTGAAATGTCACAATTGTAAACAGCCGAGTGGTACAGACCACTGTTGTTGCAGGAGCACTAGCTAGCAGATGATGGTGCAGTTTGAGTGTGCAGCTACAGTTACATCTTGTGCCATTGTTACCTCATTGCTGAGTTTTCCACCTGCAAATCTGCCATCTATCCTATGATAAACACAACTTTTTTCACAGTTATTGGCACATTCATGCTGGTTGTCTAAATTAGTAAGGAGAAGTCAGGGTTAACATTTCTTTTAGATGTGTTAATCTTGCTAAGATACTTTCTTCAATGATATAAAGAAAAAATAGAATCACTCATTTTGTGGAACTTAAGCAAGTGATCTTCAAAGAACACTAGGGTTTTTATCAATATATATTATTGTTTAAAAGCTTCTTTCTATTACACTGAATTAAAACAGATGGAGGGAAAGCTTTCCTTTCGACATTGTAACATTTCTCACCTTTCTTTATCCTTAAATACACAGCAGTAAAATTGGCTATAGTGGCACACTAATGGAGTAATGTTAATCTTATACCTATGCATCACGTATTAAGAATTTTATGTATACAAGTACAAAGCTGCAATTTTCAGCAGAAAATAATCATCACATCTACGTCTACCAAATAATGGAAACTTGAGTTTGATGAAGCGAAAGGATACATTTCCACTGATCATAAAGATGACTCATTGAATTGCAGATAAGCACAAAAAACATATTGTTATACTTCTACTTTTGACCAAGACATTTTCCATGAACAAAAACACACTTTCATTCACACCAGCAAGCACACCACATGCGCGTGACTGCAATCTCTGACAGCTTGAATTGCAATGCAACTATCCTGTTGATCAGAGGCAGCAAATTGGAGGGGGTCGGTAAAGGAAAGGATAGCAAGGTATCGGTGGAGAGAGAGATGAGCTCTGTCTGATAAAGCCTGCAGCGGCTAGAGGGAGCCACAAAGACTGCCAGGTGCAGCATCAGAAGACTATAGGGCAGAGTGGCTGGGTGGGGATATGAAAAAAGTGAGAAGCTAGGGATGGGGAAAGGAGAGTCTTGGTAGAGGATGACACACAAATAAGGTAAGACAGAACAAACAAGGAGGACCCATTAGGACAAAGGATGTGGAAATACCAGTGTAAGAGGGGGGGGGGGGGGGGGGGGGGGTGGATGGGGCAGTTAGTGCCAGAACAGTAAATAGCCTACTGTCCTCACAGGCACCACCAAACAGTTTCCATGCCCTCTTCTACTACTACATCCTCCCTATTTACATCCCCTCATCTCCACTGTTTGAAAACACTACTGTCTGCCTTCTCCCTCCCTTTCTTCTCTCCTTTCCCACTTTCTCCCCCCCCCCCCCCCCCCCCCCCAACCCCACCATTGTCCACAGCCGCCCTATGCTGCACCTGGCAGTTTTCATGCCTTCATCTGATCCCTGCACACTCCATCAGACAGCACTCATCTCTTCCAGAATTTGCACTGTGCTACCACTTCCCCTTCCCTGCCCTCTCTCAACTGCTGCTTTCATTCAAAATGATAATTGCATTCTATATGCGTTATTTTTTACATACATTTACATTATGTAGTATGGTCCCGTGATGGTATTCTGTAACAGCAAGTATTTCCAAATGGTAAAAGGTATTGTGCTTTGCTTGTAGTATTCATCACTATCAACAATCCATGACAGAAAAGCCTCTCCATTTGTGTTAAACTGTTCTGACAGCTCAGATGAAATGGCTATTCATTGAAATTTGTCTTCTATAGTGAAAATTTATGGAATCTATCTTCAGCACAGCTGTGAATATCCAAGGGTCTAAATCTTACAATGCAGACCAATAGCTGTAGAGACAATTGTCACATGGTGATGAAATAATCTGCACGAGTAATGGCATCCCTAGCATTCACAGTGGCACTAGCTGTGGCTGTGGCAGGACATTGAAAGTGTGGAAGAATACAGAGCTCCATTTCTACACTTCTTTAAACTTTGAGAGCCAATACCAAACACCCATGGATCATTACAGTTCAGCGCGTACAAACATTTACAGATGTCGTTACACTTTTTTTCTCCATGACCAAAGATACATAACAGAATACTGTTTGTGGTGAGTGTCCTCTGTATACACCATTTTCACAGTTCTCTGTGGATTTGTCATTTATATAAATTTTTCAAAATTTTAAATAAAAAGAAAGAAAACTACAGAAAGTTACAAATCAACAATAGTAAAGCCCATTGGACAGTTAACTGGACATGATATTCACTTACACAGCATCTGCAAAGATCAGATCATAGAGAGCAAAAGTGGAGAAGACTAAAAAACGCTGCCTAAAAATATATATATATGACCTGTGACAGGAGTGCAAAGAGAGGGAGCTCTGGCTGCATCGGCAAAACTTAGCCACTAGAAAATAGCATAATAAGTGCAACAGGAAGAAGAAGAAGCATACCTTACCTTTTAATTAAATGTTTGAAGGAAGCTAGTAATCTGAGGTACCAAGCTCTGGTCAGCAAAATGTTTTATTACTCTAATTATAACAGTATTAACTGTATCAACAAGAAAACTCTCATCAAAACAACAAAATTACATGGAGACAAAATGAATGTCACTATTTACCTACAGGTGACATTCAAGTACTGCTACAGCATTAAAAGTGAAAAATTATTCCTAGCTTTAGGATCTAGAAGTTCCATTCTCATGGAAGAGAGAAGGTTAGATTGGAAGTGCTTAGAAAGAGAGGAATGACACTCAGATCCCAGGATTATAGTGGCTCAACTGTTGTCAGGATGTAGGATGGCAGATGCGAATGGGGAGATGACACAGAGAGGTTGTCAAAGACGGCAGTGGAGAAAGAGTTTTGTCGAATCTTTATTTGCAGTTTTTTTTTTATAAATACTGTATTTCCATGCTTCAATGAAGTATGCCCCAACAGTGGTGGACTAAAATGTGTTGAAATACCCTTGGCACTAGCTGATGAGATGGCATTTTTTTTGGTTTCCATAAACAGATGGAATCCTTTTCATGCGGTTTTTTTTTCTATACACAATGCTACTGTTCAATATTAAAAAAAAAAGAAGATGGATGATACAAGGAAATAAGGGTTTAACATATTTTCACATGGGGTAATTTTACATGAGTGGTAATAGTCTCAATGAAACGTAGCTAGTAGAAAAATGTGTCCCACACACATTATTCCAAGCATGAAATTTTAAAGTGATGAGCACATGAGAGCTGACACGGAAATTTACAGAAATCAATACTTACATGGGCTGTTTCTTCACAGTGTAGAAAGTACTGAATTGTGCCAGTCGCTGCTGTACTCTGGCAAACCAGTTGGTGAAGTAACAATCAAAGAGCACCAATTCAATCTTGCACAGTAAGGCTGAAGTCAGCGACACACATTCTTGTGTGAACCTGTCATTCTCAGTGACTGTGCACATCACTTTGCCAGTTTGCTTGTGCTGCACCATTTCCTGCATTAGCTTGCATAAGCAGCGGTAGTAAGGGACCAAGTACAAGCCATTAACTTCTTGTCAGGCTGTTCCATGAAGACATCTGCAAAAACAAATTAATCACAATTTTTAATTTAGTATTACAATTATTGAACAGGGGGAAAAGTGCTACATCACAGGTTGACAGACCACCATAAGTACACATTGTTTAGCACTGCTAGCACCCTCAATTTTCTGAAACAGTCAACATACTTTGATATGAAAAAGTGAGTAAAGTAATGAAAATGTTTACATTAGTAATAAACCAGTCTAATTGGTTTTGCACCACACTGGTAATCACTGCTTAAAAATTGTGGCTCTCAAATATTTTGACGAGGATGTGAGAAGCAGCTGTGACATCTGCAATGACCCAGACAGTATCAACACACTGTCACGGGAACAGTATTGCATCTAGAAATCTACAGGTTGAGCAAAATACAACTTGCCAGGGTGAACTTATAGTAAGAGAACCATAGGATTGACCTGATGGTAATACAATGCTGTGCACAAATTATCAAACTGCCAGTCACTTACTGTAGGTCTGCCTGAGGAATAACAGCTACTATATATCTGGCACTGTATTGTAGATGTCAGTCACTTATAGTAGGTCTGCTTGACGAATAACAGCTACACACATCTGTTACCATTTATAGTGATGTAAAGGAAGTGTATTACAATGCACATGACAGATATTGTGCACTGACCTTCAGATTACACCATGGCTCTTCAAAGTACTTGTTGCCATTTTCTGATGCACATGCTCAATGGTGGGGTTATCAGAGATCTTACACTCATTAAAACAAACACCGAAGATAAATTCTAAATTTTTGCACACTTGCGCCCTTGAAATGGCCACACAGTCACTCCTTCTAACACCCACTAAAATAACTTAGACAAAAGTAAAGTCTTGAGGAAGTTTTATCTGCGAAAACAACAGAGTTAGCAACAGTTACCCCCTGCACGGATCCACCCCTAAAGACAGCTATGTACTTGTGGTCCTCATATAAGATGTCAGAAAATACCACATTAAACCAGAAGCAGAAGTCTAATGTCACCTGTAATGCACTAAGTCTAAAATGGCATTGGATGTCAGCAGTATCCAGAGGGGTAAATGGTTAGAATCCTGGATTTGGAGCTCTACCTGCTCCACACAAGGTGACTCCAGCACACACTCCACATGGATTCCTAATAACACTGTGGTTCATCGATAGTTTGAGAAAGGCATTCCAGAGATTGATGAGCAACAGTATGGTATGCAGATAAAGTTGGAAGTGTGGGGAACTATGTGCTTGTTCCACCATGAGGATGTGCAGCTGGATGGTGAGTGGTGGTTCCTTGGCCTCAGCACAGAGATTTGGTATGGAATTGGTTTTACAACATCTGTGCCAAGCCTTATCCCCTCTCGGTTGATATTGTCAATGATGTTCAAAGGAGGTGGCCTCAAAAATCCCTACTCTGTTCACCCATAGTCCGGCCAGGAACGCATGACGCCTGACACATCAGGAGGAGATGTGCCCTGTCAACTCTCCAAGAACTCTGGCTAAGGCACTTGATGATGTCCAGTTCCTTGGGGATTCTGGCTTGTAGACCTCTGAGGTGTGGCAACCGTGACAATTTGGAGTAAAAAATGAGGCTCAGAAAAATCACCAAGTTTCTAGAATGTAGAATGGTGTCCATTTGCAAGTCAGGTGAATTAAAAATATGACAAAACAGTAGCAATACAGAAATGAGTGATAGTACCAGTGTCTAATTTGCACAGTCCTTGGCATGTCATGAGGCCCTCCAAAAGCTGAACCTGAAAGCAAGTAGGGGTCTAGCCCCACAAGGACTGATGAGCATAGAAGTCTCCAAAGATGAGAGAGGGTGGAGGAGTTGTTCTCTAAAATCTGTGACAGTGTCCAGAATCTAATGGAGCAGACAGAGGTAAATAAAAGAGCAAACTGTGATCCTCCAACATGTATCAACAGGAACTGCCTGCAGGTCAGTATCCAGAGGGAGGGTAAAGAGTTGTGTGCATAATTTACAAACACAACAATGCCTCCCTTGACCCATTCCCCAGTCAGATCATCCTCACTATATACTGTATAGCACATAGGATGGGAGCATAGGAGACTTGAAAACCAAGTTTTTGTAAACACATCCAGTATTTCCACTCAGGAGTTGAGCCTACGGTATGAGGACGCTCAGCTTTGAAGTGAGACGATTGCCTCGGTCTGACATTGAATTCCATGAGCTCTGATGGAAAGTCACAAGATACATCGAGAGTACAAGTTTGGCACTGTCAGCACTAGCACTGGATGGTGTACCAGGTAAAACCTGTGGAGGGGCAGGGAGCTCCACAACAATGGCAACCACAGCCTTGCCTGAAGTCACGGGTGGGCGTGTGGGGTTTGAAATAACTGCAGCACACCAAGTGCAATACCGGATGCAGGTATTATTGCTGACACCAGCAACCTTTGTTTGCGCTAAGCACACTCCACAGGACATGAACAACCGATTCCTTCATGGGCAGCCTTCCCATCTTTGCCACAAGTGGCTTTTTCCTTACACCCAAGGCCAGTACACACAAAGTTCTGGCATTTGAAATGGTGTACTGGATCAGGGACATAAGGCTGCACACTGAGACGAATAAAACCTGCCTCGACATGCTCAGGATGTTTTGTGCTACTGAATGTCAGGATAAAGTATCCAGATTTGTAAGATCAACATCCACCCTCTTTATGACAATTTGCACATCAATAATATCTTCGAGAGACTAC
This sequence comes from Schistocerca americana, assembly GCF_021461395.2. Lineage (NCBI taxonomy): Eukaryota > Metazoa > Arthropoda > Insecta > Orthoptera > Acrididae > Schistocerca > Schistocerca americana. The sequence goes on along the minus strand of NC_060124.1, from coordinate 593,283,229 downwards.
TCACATTGCAGTTTCTCCTTGGGAATGGCAACTAGATCCCTGCATGTCACAACATCTTTGCTATAATTCAAGGTGCTGTGCAGTTCAGTGGTTATTGCGTACTCCCCAAGGCATCTAGCTATTTGTAGCTTAGTGACTTGCTGGGAATTTGAAGTTTTAAGCGTCAGTGTCACATTGAGGAAATGGTTTACTGAATGTAAGGAGCCACAGTTTTCGTCTAAATAGTTTTGTATACAGAGGGGCGAAAACTTCTCAAATCTACCCTCTTTCCTTACCACAGATAGAGAAACATTCTGTTGATCTGCAACCATTCTGTTACCAAGAACTGTACTGTTGTAATGAACTCCTGAGTCAGGCGCACTGGCTGCACGAGCCCTCTTGTGAGATCGGGTGTTCGTACCTTCCAAGGGCCCACCCTTTCCATTGGGGAGGAGGAAATGAAAATGTCAGGGAATCTATTTCTGTCCCATGAGGAACAAGGGAAATAAGGGTGAACTCTCAGACAGGGCCCTGAATGCCTAAGTAAACCTAATACAGATGAAGTGTGGCAGGTTCCCCTGAGGTTGCCTGTTAATGACTGTTCCAGCTCAACGACTGTGTATCTCGTCAGTGTGCAGTCCAGTAAACTTTAAAATTAAAGACTATTTTTCCTCTTTTCAGTAAAAACTTAATTATCTTCACAGATATTCATGATTTAAAGTTTAGCTCGATCCAGATTTGTAGTGCCAGTTATAAACAAATTGCTATGAATTTCCACAATCTGTTGACATACTTTTGATCATTTGATTTTTCTGATTCAGTTGATGCCAATATTAATGGGAGCAAGAGTTCCTAATTAAAAATTACAGAACTTTCAATAAAAAAACTAAATATCCAAGATGGTCCCCATAATCATAAAACCATGATTTGCAATGCATAGGCATACATTACAACTGCACATTTTAATAGGTGCTGCTTGTGAGAAATAATATGATGATGGTATCAATAGCCAATAAAAGATTAGTGTGTAATAATGTTTTTCATTTTTTTGTTATAGGATTTAAATGTGCTTGAGCCATCACTCTGATGATGGGCATCTCAGTAGTTCAGTGTGATCTGAATTTACGACAATAAACAGTAAAAGACTATGAATATGACAGTGAGAACTCCTCTTTGGTGCTATCTGAAAGATCACGCACAAAAATCCTTGCAGGATAATGTTGCTGACAACTAATATTTTGTTTTAATGTACTGCAGTGCTTGAAGACCTATTACTACTCAGTATATATTATGACTGAAGAGAAGTAAATTTTTGGCAGATGGTGGCATTTGATCACAGACGAAAGGAAATGGAATTAATATTATATAAACGATATTCATTATTACCATTATAAACAGAGAGGGAGAACAGAAATTTGATGGAGATCAATAGTGTTTTAAATGCTTCTAAGCCAGAAGCAACGTCAAGCACATGCCCAACTGTGCAGCTTTTCTTTGAAGGTAGAATATAACCAGTCACATTCCTTAGTAGCTAATGTTGGTAAATTGCGTATTGTCTGCGTATTAATAATCATGAGTGATGCTATTTCTACAGTTCACTCATAGTTTCTACCATGAGCAACTGATTGTAGAGTTTGACAATATCATGAAAAGGAGCATTGCTACTCACTGCAGCAGTGTATGATGGGAGAAGCAAAATGTGTGATGTGTGTAAGGGGGAGGCTGGGGCTGGGATGGATAGCAGGGTAGTGGTGGTGGGAGGGAAGGGTAGAAGTGTAAAGACTATGGGTGCGTTAGTGGAATAGAGGGCTGTGTAGTGCTGAAATTGGAACAGGAAATGGGATAGATGTGTAAAGGACAATGACTAATGAAGGTTGAAGCCAGGAGGGTTACAGCAACATAGGGTGTATTGTAGGGAGAATTCCAACTGATGCAGCTCAGAAAGGCTAGTGATTGTGGAAAGGATCCAGATGAAACAGGATGTGAAGCAGTCAATGAAATGAAGAACATGGTTTTGGACAGCATGCTCAGCAACTAGTTGGCCCAGATGATCCCTGGTCACAGATTTTTGGAGGCCCCTTGTATGAACAGACAACTTATTGGTTGTCATGTCCACATAGCAGCTGCTATTGACCTGGTAGATCACATGACTGGTTTCACATGTAGCCCTGCCTTTGATGGGATATGTGATGCTTGTGACTACATTTGAGTAGGTGGAGGTGGAGGGAGGATGTATAGGACAGGTCTTGCATCTAGGTATATTACAATGATGTGAGCCATGAGGCAAGGGGTTGAGGGCAGGGGTTGTTTAGGGATGGACAAGTATATCATGTAGTTTCAGTGGGTGCCAGAATAACACTATGGAAGGTGTGGGAAGGATGGTGGGTAGGACATTACTCATTTCAGGGCATGACGATAGATCGTCAAAACCCTGGCCAAGAATGTGATTCAGTTGGTTCTGTCGTGGGTGTTACTACATCATGCTTTTCTGTGGCTGGACAGTTTGACTTTGGGTGGATGACTGGAGATAAGGCATGGGAGATCTGTTTTTGTACAAGACTGGGAGGGTAATTATAGTCTGTGAAACTCTTTGTGTATTTGAAAAGGGACTGCTCATCACTATAGAGGCGATGGGCATAGGTAGCTAGACTGTATGGAAGGGTCTTCTTGGTGTGGAATGGAAGACAGCTGTCAAAGTGTTCTAGAAACATAAACTATTACATAGAAATTTTTATAAATTAGACTGAGGTACTGTTGAGTGTCTTACGTGATAAGAAAACATCAATAATTATATGTGTGGACTTTAATGTCAATATGTCAATACAAAGTCCAATTAAAATTCAGTTCCTCAATATTACACACATTTCCGACTTATATTCCAATATAAATGGCCCAACTAGGAAAGCAAAGACTTCAGAAGTCTCACAGACAATATATTGTCAAATATAGAAACCTCAGATACAGAAGTAATTAACGTTGACCTAGGCTTATCTGACTGCAATGCACTCATTAAAGTTCTTACTGTTCCAATAAATACAAAAGTAGTACATCAGATGTATAAAAGAATTTTCTCCCCTGAAAACTGCAACCAGTATCCTATCACACTAAGACTGGGCAGAAGTATTGACACGACCAAGTACAAATGCTGAATACAATGTTTTCTCTTCTCTTTTCATGACAAATTTTGAAATGTGCTTACCAAAAAAGTAGTCAAGATCTCATCTAGGCACAGACACACAAATTCATTTATTACCTCTGGTACAAAAAATTGTTGCAAGAATATGAAAAGACTCAATCCTGAAATGAGATCTTGTACTGATCCCAATTTAAAAAAATATGTAAGTAACTACAAAAAGTGTATACAAGGGTAATTAATTTAACAAAAGTACTAAATAATGGTATGCTAGTAAGGGAGTCAGGCAATAAATCAATAAGTACACGGGAAATTGTTAAGAGAGAACTAGAAAACGGGCTGCAAGGAACAGGATACTGTGCTTAAATCTAGTGATAATATTAAAATGAAGATAGAATCCTTGCCCAGTTACATTAATAACTGCCTTCTAATTGTACCTGAAAAACTAAGCAAGAACTTTACCAAACAAGAGAAAATAACAGCACCAAAAGTAGTCAAGAGTATGAGAATATGTCCTATAAATGAACATAAAATAACAAAATTAATTAATATTCTAAGACCAAAAATGTCTGCAGAAATGGATGGTGTGCCATTGTTACTAATAAAAAACAATTCTGAATCCACTGGTACACCCTGCCAATTTATCAGTCAGTGAAGATGTGTTCACACAGAGGAAGAAAATTTCTAATGCTTAGATCTGTATTGAAAAACGGAGATTCATGCAAGGTAGAAAACTACAGACTTATATCCCTCCATTAACCTTTTTCAAACATCTTTGAAAAACTGATGCAAATCATTCATAAGCTACCTTGACACCTATAATCTTCTGAATTGAAACCAGCACAGCTTTCATACAGGTTATAATGCAGAAACAGCTATCCAAGCCTGTAATGAGGAGATTTCAAGGAATTTAGACAGTAAGAAAAGTGTGGTAGGAATCAACCTAGTTCTTTCCAGGCCTTTTGATACAGTAAACCAGCAAATTCTCATTGATGAACTGGAGGCAGTAGGCATCAGAGGAATTGGGAGAAAATTGTTTGATCCCATCTTGAAGATAGAACTCAGGTTGTGGAACATTTCATCTCAAATAGGCAAAAAATAAAGTGTGTATCAAATGCTAAGAGGGTGTAAACAGGTGTCCCACAGGGCAGTGATCATGGCCTACTATTATTTTTTATCTACATAAATTATATTAAAAGCTCCAATAGTTTGTCCAAAATTATGTTATTTGCAGATGATGTAAACATAATTACAGTGATGGCAGAAGTTCTCTATCTACTACAGCTGAAAAAGCTGTGAAGTGTGTGTTGCAGTGGTTTCATGCTAATAAGTTAACACTGGATTTAAATAAAACAAATTATCTGCAGTACAGATGACCTCCACTTATTACTAAGTGACCATTAAATAGAGGAAGTACAGCCTACAAAATAACTGTGCATATACATTGCCCATGACATCAACTGGGAAGACCATGTCATATACAGATCCAAATAATACATTACAACAGGTTTTGCACTGACAATAAGTTCTAGAGTTTGTAGCACAGAATGTGCAATATTAGTGTATTTTGCTTCTTCTCATTCTTTTGTATCTTAGGGAATAATACTCTGGCATTTAACAAAATATCACTTGGCAGACATGTTCAAATTACACTGAAGAGCCATTGGAATTTTTGCATACAGCTCTCCACAATCACAATGTAAGCTCTCATTCATGCAGTTAATGATACTTACAGTATTATCTTTGTATCTGATCAGAAGTGTACTGTATACAAGAACACACTTCAGTAGTTTCCAAATGGATGCAGATTTCAAGAATCACAATACACGTATCATCAAGAATCTGCATGTAGGAAGGTCTATAACAACGAGAATTCAAAAACACGTGAGCCATTATGCACTACAGGTGTGTGTAGCGATCATGCAGTAATAATCTGTACTTCCGTGCATACCTATGTATATGTCTTTGCTACATTTACAATCTTTGGAGCTGCTTCGCCTAGTGAGTTGGAGGGAGTCAAATGTTTGCTCTAGTGCTGTGATGTTAACCTGTGAACGTTATCCGAATAAATCGTTATTGTGGTGTAAGAAGTTGGTTTATGGGACTCAATACATACCAAAACTCTACATTGGTGACCCCAGACAAGTTAATTCTGTGTAACGCAAGTTATTGCCGCTCAGTTACAGAATTTTCAAACAAACTATATTACCAACAATGCATCCGAACAACGAAACCGTGCCAAACGCCAGATTATTGGTTCCACCTTCTATGGACGTTTTAATTAACTTAGAATCAGTTTTTCATCCACAGTGCTTCCACATAATAGTGCTCCAAATGTGTGTTTACCCACATGGAATTCTTCAACACCTGGTGTGTCCATTAACTGTTACAGTGGTAACAGTGTTGTTAACAGTGTTACAGACAGTGCTTTAGACTCAGGCATGTCTCAATCACTGTTCTGCAGTTTTCCTGACTCCACGGCACAGTACTTTTCACTGTTTGAACCGAATTGTGATATATCCCTAAATGTTGCACAACGTGCTCAATGGACCAATTTGTGTGTACCGCCGATCGTGGACAGTGCACTACCTTCACTGGACTCAATGCCAAAATAGTTCTGTATGACTCAGAAGGCTATTCAAAACCAAACTTTCTCGCTGCAACTGCCTACGGCGGTTTCTGCTGTGCGGTGTGTTTGGGGAACGATTCCGCCCGTTAACATGACAACCGCAACGGTTGCAACCACGCCGCACTTTGAAAGCAACATTTCAGTGTATTTTGTGCCTGACTCCGGTACTTTTCATGCATCCCCACCGCCACCTGCAATTCTGGTGCAATTGGTCACTGCTGCCGTGTTGGAATACAACCGGGCTACGTGTTACAACATTGCCTCAATGGCTCTTCCTGCACCGCAGCAAAGTCTCAAGTGGCTCTACAACCAACCTGTGTTGCACATCTCTGCACTGTTGAGTACAGGTCAATCACTGCCCACCGCTAACGCAGGTTCTGCCCCCGTTTCCTCGGCCCAGTTTATGGTACCACCATCCTGTGGCCCACCCTCATCTGCTGCCGCACTGTACTATCCACCAGCTCAAAAGCCTGACTTACCGCCATTTAGTCAGGCTAACCCACGCATCTGGTTCACCATTGTGGACAGCATTTTTCATTTTCTCCAAATTCACGAGGATGACAGAAAATTTGCTCTCTTCCTCAGTCACCTCCATAATTTTGCGGAGTTGTTTTCTAATATTATACTTGACCCACTTGCACATGACAAATATAGAGCACTTAAAGAAGGTATTATCGAGGATGCTTCACGCTCAGAAACTGAATTGTTATGCCAAGCAATTTTTCACGAACCACCTGAAGACCAGTCTCCATCCCAGTACTGGCGATACTTACGAGCTATGGTTCCTAAGGAGGCCCTGCCAGACGACTCCCTTTGGACTATTTGGTTGAATAAATTCCCTTTAACCTTGCAGTTGATGCTGTTGCCACAGAGACACCTTCCCCTAGATGCTAAGCTGTGCCTAGCAGATGAGGTTTATACTCTATTCAAACCCCATCAACCAGTTGCTGGTTCCAACAGAGTTTCATCGTACAATCATTACACTGTCCTAAACCCCCCGGCGACCACACAGGATGTGATGCACTCTTCACCAACCGAGGTTGGCAACACCACACGCGCAGCCACACAACTGGCTACGCACACCAGCATTAAACCGCACACCAAACTGACCACACCCGGTACCGGGTCATCCGCCTGGCTGACAGATGACTCCACGGCTTCTAACAACAGCAACAGGGCTCTGTCATCAATCTTCTGGTACCATGCAACATTCGATGACACCTTACTGACCCAGCATGACGCCACAGTGCCAAGGGTTATTGAGTGGTGCCCGGTTGCCACCCAGACCCCACCACACCGCCACAACACCGGGCATGCCTTACACGTGCCCTCGTCGCCTGTAGCTGTCACCACGATGCCTCCACCACTGACCTACGAGACGCCAGTTGCAGTAATGATGCCCGTTCCAAGCTCTGCCATTACACATGCCACTGTGGTACCTTTCGCCGTGGAAGTCGAAAACGTGCCAGAACAAATGGATGTGGTCAGCCCTTGGAGGGCTCCGCCTCCGCGGCGGCTATTCCGTCCAGCGGCTCTTGCGCACTGAGGATGCCACCGCTACGCCACGTGCAGACAGTGGCCAATAGCTGCTCCCTCCGGTTTTGTATATAGGGACCTGCTCTGCCAAAGTCCAGTCAGTCTGGTACTCGCTCTGGATTTTGTTTCTATCTCGGCGGTACTGCGTTCTGGTTGTTGCTCGTTGTTGACATTTGCCTGGCTCTGCTACCGAGTGGATTTACGTTTGGTGTTTGGTGTTGTGATTTCCACAAGCCTCCATTGTTTATCTCTTCCTTGTTGTGTTGGTCATGGTCGGTTGTTGTCAGTTGTTGTTGGTCTGTCATCCGACTCCTCCTGTGTTTACCCGGTGGTGCATGCTCCACCGCCGGCGGCTTCCTCGCCTGGTGGCTCCGATCCGCAGTCCAAGGCATTTCCACAGTTAGTTTTGGTTACTTCTGCCGCGACCACCACCGCCGCCTCCACCACCACCACATCCACACCGACGCCCTCAATTCGCCACATACAGGTCAATCCAGTGTCTCACTATGTTGCCCTGCTAGGACAGTCAGGTCGACGACTCCACATGTCAGTGTGGGCAGTAACAACGGGCACTGTACATCATATTCTCACAACACAAGGACCGTCGATCAGACACAAAGCCCGCAGGCTTAATCCGGAAAAACTTCTGAGTGCACGCGCCAACATATCCAAACTCTTGGACGCCAACATCATCAGACGTTCTAGTAGCAGTTGGTCGTCTCCTATTCATTTAGTAGATAAACCCGATGGCACGTACAGACTTTGTGGTGACTACCGAGCTTTGAATTCCAGAACAATCATGGATAACTATCCGGTGCCACATATTCAGGAATTCACACAGTGGTTTAATGGCTCTCAGGTTTTCTCAGTGATAGACCAATGGCACCAGACGATACTGGAAAGACTGCAATTATCACACCCATCGGGCTCTTTGAATACTTATACATGTCTTTCAGGATAAAAAATGCCGTGCAAACCTGGCAGAGATTTATTGACGAGGTGTTACGAACTTTCCCTTTTGTGTATGCATATTTAGATGACATTTTAATCTTCTCACCCTCTAGCAAGGATCACCAAGCCCATCTACATGCTGTCACAGAGGCTTTGTCAAGCGCAGGTGTTGAACACCAACAAGGACAAATCGCAACTTGTGCTTTCACAAGTAACTATACTCGCACACGTGGTTTCCACTGCAGGTATCGCTCTGCCACCCCCTTGTATGGAGGTAATTACCAACGTCCCAAGACCGAATGACTTTCAAGGGTTACGACGGATCCTCGGCATGGTTAATTTTTATAGGAGACGCATTCCCCATGCCATGGCATTACAACTTCCACTTACTGATGCGCTTCGCAGGAAGAATACTTCAGGTATGCACAAAGATCAATGGTCAGATGAAATGACGATGGCTTTCGACAAACTCAAAACGGCCGTTCAGACAGCAGTGACTCTTTCACATCCTATGCCGGATGCCCAGCTTTCGCTTACAACAGATGCAAGTGACTCAGCAGTCGGTGCCATGCTCCGACAACATTTAGGTAGTTCTGTCGAACCGATACACTTCTTTTCACAAAAACTGTCACCGGCTCACACTAAATAGTCAGCTTTTGATAGAGAACTTTTTGCGGTTTACGCCGCCTTTCGACACTTTCAGGATGACCTCGAGGGATGTGCCTTTGTCATTTACACCGACCACAAACCCCTTGCGGAGGCGATCCGCAATCTGAGCTCCAACACACCCCCTCGCAGACTTTGCCATTTGGAATACATTTCACAGTTTTCAACTGACACACGACATGTTCGTGGTTCTGATAATGTGGTTGCTGGTTTTTGGTCAAGGATCGCAGTGGTCTCAGCTGACATATCCCTCACCAAACTTGCACACTGCCAGCAGACTGAACATGAAACTCAGGCCGAGTTTGACAGCTCAACCTCAACTCTTCGATTTGAAGAGCGTCTGCTCCTGGACTCAGACCTTACATTATGGGGTGACATTTCAACCGGACGACCTCTACCATGGGTCCTGCCGTCCATGCAACAACCAATTTTCCATGCACTCCATGATTTAGCACACCCGGGCGTCTGGGCAATGATCCGCCTTGTGACTGAACGTTTTTTGTGGCCTGGTGTACGTCAGGACTGCAAACGGTGGGCACAAGTGTGTGTGGCGTGCCAACTTAACGAGGTTTCCCGTAACACCCACCCTCCTCTGACACCCTTTTATGTACGTACCGGACATTTTCATCACATCCACATTGGCATCGTGCGACCCCTACCCCCTGCTGGCCCATTTAACTACTTATTCACAAAGATAGACAGAGCGACCTGCTGGGTCAAGGCCACGCCCATCACCGATGCTTCCACCACAACGATACTCTGCACCTTTATCGAGTCATGGATCTCACGTTTTGTCTGCTCCTCCTCTATAACAATGGACCAGGGGTGCCAGTTTGAAGCGAACCTCTTCGCACGGCTCTGTCAACTGTGCGGTGTAGACAGATTCCGTACGACAACTTACCACCTTCAGGGCAACGGCCTGGTGGAGAGGTTCCACCGCACCTTAAAAGCAGCAATGATGGCACATGGTGGCCAGTGGACAGATGCCCTCCCATGGGTTTTACTGGGCTTGCAAACCGAAGTCAAGGAGGCTCTAAATGCTTCACTTGCAGAGGTGTTGTACGGGGAACCCCTCGTCCTCCCCACCGAATACGTCGATGACTCACCTCCGTTGCCAACTGTTGACTTGCCCCTTTATTGGAGCGAGTATGATCCACTAGCTCTAAACTCTGTTTGCCAGCTCCCAAGGCACACTCAGCACCACGAGTTTTCTTCCACAGACAGTTGGCAACCTGCACACGTCATGTTACGTGACGACCCAATTCATGGAGCTTTACAACCACATTATTCAGGCCCACAACGGGTGGTACGACAGGGTGTGCATACCATGGCCATAGGTACTAATCAAAAGACAGTTACTGTTTTGACACATCGCGTGAAACCAGGCAGGACGCTCTCCGAACAATCGGATGAACCTGTCCCAGCCGCCGCCCGCCCACTCCGACTGTTGTTCACACTGACACGACCTATGATGATGCGTGTGATGAGTATTCAGGTGATGATACTGCGTGTGACAAGATGATGCTGGAGGAGGGGGTTGGGGGGGGGGGGCTCTGTAGCAACCTTACAGTAATAACCTGTACTTCTGTGCATACCTATGTATATGTCTCTGCTATATTTATGGTCTTTGGAGCTGCTTCAACTAGAGATTTGGAGGGAGTCGAGTGTTTACTCTTGCGTTGTGATGTTAACCTGTGAAAGTTACTTGAATAAATCGTTATTGTGCTGTAAGAAGTTGGTTTATGGGACTCAATACCTACCAAAATTCTACATGTGTAATGCTCTACCAATTTGCATCAATGGAATTGAAGATGAGAAAATTTAAGACAGAAAGAAAAAATTACATGCTAAATAAGAGTTTCTATAACACAGATGAATATTTTGAATTCATGGATGACTATGAAATGCTTGCATTTTCTTCATTGTTATTCAATAATGCTGTTCTCATTGTAAATTTTATACTTTCTTTGTATAGTTTTGTATTTGTCAAAGTGTACTGCATGTATGTCAATTATTTTTAAACACACTGTAAAGTGTTAATTTTGTATCTGTTTATTAATCTGTAGGTTTGTGCTGTGCATATGCTATACAGTATATCACAAGACTGATGCAAAGGATGCTAATAAATTGAACTTCACTGTAATGAACTATTCTGTGAAAGTATTTCTGTTACTGTTATGTGTAAAAGGTGGTGGGGAGGAATTACTAACTTAAATCTGTATGCCTTTTTTCTTTTTGTAAGAAAATAAAAGAGAATTTTAAATGTTCAGAAAGCAATCATATTTACAAATTAACTTGTGACGTGAATGTAAAAATGACTCATTCCACATTACATCATTAAAATCTCTCATGCCCAATAATCTAAGGAATATCTGACTAAATAACTTTATACCAGGTCACCATTTAAGACTCAGTATTTTTCTTCTTTTATTTCTTTGATTGCTGCAGCAATACACTAATTGCAATACACAAATCAGAAAAACATGAAGCATTTTTCAAAGATGTCGGTGTTAGATATGTAAAAAATGAAACAATCTGATGTACATATATATTTTGAGTGTTTCTTTACCAATGAGTAAATGCTCCTATCTTATCACATAAAGGTGAATATGCTCTAGTTTAAATAACCAACTGAAAATTATGGTTCCAGCCACCTCGTCTACCTTCCTCAGTATGTTTCTAAAAATTTCACAAAACATTTGGTACACAAACATATTCTCACTGTATTTCATGAGCAACTCATCTCTCACTTCCACAAGCTCCCCTAACAGTAACTCTCTTACACCCACTCTCTCTCTAAATGTCAATGCCTCCTGTCTTAGAGTCATAGATTCCTTCACTCTGCCTTATTACTACTGTTTCCTCTGGCAGTCACTGCATCCCTCTTGCTCTATCTTACTTCTACTATCTCATTCTTCCTTCCCACCGCTGCTGTATCTTCTCATTGTCGGTATCTCATTCTCCTTTGGTGCCTCTGTTGTAGGGCATGTGATTAATGAAAATAACTTTATGAGGCAGAAAAATTTTGATTATTTACTAATGAGAAACTGAAATAACTCTAATACTGGAGATGTTGAGTCGCAATATAGACAAAAGAAAAAGACTTTAAAAAAGCAAGCTTGCAGCAAAAAGGGTGTGTGCGTTTCCAATGAAGGCCATTTTGGCTGAAAGCTTACTTGTTTGAATGTCTTTTTGTCATGCTTATCAGCAACTCAGCATCTCCACTACATGGTGAGTAGTTATCTATCCTTTTCATAATATTTTCATTATTCCATCCCTGATTTTCCATTGTTTGAAATAACTCAAAATTAATTTTACATATCACACTGGAATTTAGCTGCAGAGAAATTTTGAATGTGCTTCAATACTACAACACACAGTTCCCAAAATCCTTCCAATGATAATTGAGAAACTTTGCAGCATATTTCTCGATGTTACATCACTTTACAAATTACATTCTTGACTCATACTTGACATTATGAGCCTACTTAACATTTTCAAGTAGCGTATCTTTCAAATTCGATATCCCAGAAACTAATCATGATGAAATGAAAACTTGTGTGGCTATTCAACATCAGGAGCTTAGGAATAAATTGAAAAAATTGCAGCCAATTGCTGTGCATAACCACTTTGGAATCTGCTGCTCAATTACACTGCACAAAAATAAAGTTTCTGGAGTGTTTCTGCATAAAGGATGATGGTTGTTGAAAATGGGAAGATGGCACTTCTAGATAAATCTTAGGTAACAGAGTTAAAATTTGAATAGTTTGCTGCAGTTAGTTACTTAGATATCTGCTACCAACAGCAAAAAATCCGAGAAATGCCTCTCTCAAGTTGTTTCAGGAACCACCCATGAGCTAAATGGCGGCTCCCTACAATTTTTAGAGTGCACCATAAACAGCCCCGAATCTATGATATCTCTGAACCAAGTGTGTTAAACAAGACACCAAAAATTTAGAAAATATTTCAAGTATTTGTTTATTTTCTAGCACACACCTTTCTGGAGAGTTTGATACATAAAAAACACGTCCTTGAGGAAAAGTAAGACATGTTATTGGGCCTTACATGTGTCAAAGTACAGTGCCACATCTCTTGACAAAATGTTGTTCTATCGCACATCACTGTATCTTGCTTTGTGGAATTCAAACATGTATATTTTTTAATGGAGGCCATTAAACCAGTATTGAGGACAGTGGAAATTAAAATGTCCTGGGGCACCTCTCCTGCTCCCAGTCAACCCATCCTATTCCCCTCAAAGAAAGACTCACAATTAATACAGGGGGGGATTACTTGTGGTTGGAAAAATAAAAACTTTTCAGAAAACTTTAAATCCTTATTACCTATTAGGTAATAACTTTTTCCTTTGTGTGACATACCATTAAATGTAGGAAACACAAAACCAGAAAAGACTAAGAGACAGCCGGCTGCGGTGGTCTTGCGGTTAAGGTGCTCAGTCCGGAACCGCGCGACTGTTAAGTTCGCAGGTTCGAATCCGGCCTCGGGCATGGTTGTGTGTGATGTCCTTAGGTTAGTTAGGTTTAAGTAGTTCTTATTTCTAGGGGACTGATGACCACAGATGTTAAGTCCCATAGTGCTCAGAGCCATTTGAACCATTTGACTAAGAGACAAACAAGACAGTACTCATTTCTTCAACTCTTAGGTCCCAGCATCTTTTCTCTCTAATCTTGCTACAGCTTTATACAGTGTTCTTTTGCTTTCCATGGAAGAATCTATTAACTCAAAGTTTTTCAAATGTTTTGATACCTGTAAAATCAAAATAGTGTTGTAAAATATTGAAAAAGCTGTTAAGTGAATAGCATCCAAGACTGGTGTGGTTTCTCAATTTTATTACATCTATTTTGTCACTGTGTGTTACATAAAATGTAATAGGCCTTTCTACTATTGCAGCAATTGTTGCACATACACCAAATAAGCGAGAGTGTTTTGGCACAAATGGCCATTTTTATGTACCTCATTTACATAAATAACATGACAGAACATAAAATACCAAATACCAAAATACCAACATCAATCACCTATTAGGTCTAATACAAACAAAAATTTTATGTTAGGGAATAGTTTCACATTTCATTCATATGCTCCAGTTTCCCCACACTTGAGGTCAAAAAGAAGTAGTATAAAATGTTTATATAAATTTTGAATTGTCATTCTTCCACATAATTTGTGTGGTGTCCCCATTTCTTCTCCTTCCTTGTTCTACCAAACAATCTTGTCATCATTAATTTTTTAACTATTCCTGCCATTGTCAAAAATTATTTTCTGGTTAGCTACACTAACCCTGCCAGAATCACAGGTTCAGTTATTCCACATTTATTCTCCGGTTAGGCATTACCACACGTTTTGCACTCTGTTTCTACAACAGAACTTAATGGCTGCTAACTGTGGATTTTACAACTGGCCCTTAGTATTGTAGTGATCTGGAAAAAGTTTCATTTTCTTGGATACACCAAGAAGATTATATATAATATTTCTTATCTGTTGTTATTGTTAGTTAATTTTTCCAACTCTGGTGATGTGAATCTATGCATTCCACTAATAAATATAACAATGCTGACCATCCGAGCGGATGGTCAGCATATAAACAAACAGTAATTGGCATCACCCATTCAGGCTAGCACATATTGCCTCGTTCCATTTTGTCTGTGCGAAAGTTTCTTATTTGTAGATTGGATGTGGATTCCCCTGGCAGAGAAATCTCATAAAATATGGACACATCAAAAATCAAATTATGATTCATTCAGAAATCAACTTAGACTGTTTTCCAATATGTTCAAAACCCACTTTGGATGTGTGTGGATGATTGACAGAGCGACGTGCACTGGATAATAGGCGCTTTTTGAAACAAGATTTTTTTCATCAAGAATATGAATATGATGTCCCTTGAAATTGTTCCCTGTGGCAGATACCCACATATGCCTGACCTCTCCCCCCCCCCTTCCCACTAGATCCAGCTCTGACCATATACAACATCTAATACAAAAAGGAGACACTGACGGGATTAATCATTTTGTGGGTAAACAAACTCATGATTTATTATTGTTTTATGTTGCTACTGACTCGAAACACCCTGTCCTGTTCATGTAGCACAAAGTTCCTGCTGTGAGGAGAGACTGACTTTTAGTATCATTTAGCATTTCATCAAAACTGTTTTGTCAGTTGATGTGGAGGGAGTGCCTTGTTCTGTCTGTGGAGAGCTGCACTTACTGTCACCTAAACAATGTGGCGGTCAATATAAGTACAAGATGATAATCACTTCTAGTCATTCACAGGTGTCTACGAAGGTAGAAATGGTAGTACCAAGCTGGAAGAATTGGAGATCTTAAATACTCCAGAATGAGATTTTCACTCTGCAGTGGAGTGTGCGCTGATATGAATCTTCCTGACATATTAAAACTGTGTGCCGGATGAGGTACTGACAGAATTGAAGCTGTGGGGATGGGTTGTGAGTTGTGCTTGGGTAGCTCAGATGCTAGAGCACTTGCCAACGAAAGGCAAAATTCCTGAGTTTGAGTCTCGGTCCAGCATACAGTTGTAATCTGCCAGGAAATTTCATCTTAAATACTATGATTAAAAAACAGAATATACTGCCAGAGAAGATTCATTTGCTCCAAATGAAGGTACAGTTGATAGATCAGATACATCTCGATTTCAGTCGACTTTAATACCAGTCATTTATTCTGCAATTTTATATTACAAGCAGTATTTGCAATTTCATTTCCATTTGTGACATCAAAGTACTGATGTAAGCTTCCTCTGTACAGACAATGGTATAGACCATCAGTCACCACCATCAGCACCTTAACATGTGCATATCTCTAAAGAAAGTTCAAAGAAGTGTGGAAATGGAAAAAGAAGAGCACAGTCAATAAGGAATGTGAAGATGACAGCTCAGACTCGACAGCTGAAAAAGTTTCCAAAACGCGATCACAGAGATAACAGACCACATCCTTAATGACCTTAGGAACAGATTTCATGCAATACAAAATGTAAATCATTTGTTTGGGTTTTTACACGCGACTCAGCTGTAGACATTATAGGACAAAGAGACTAATATCTGGACAAAGCAGTTAGCTGCTACATATAACAATAACTTTAATGAGGATGAATTACTAATAGAACTGCAGAGTTTTAAATACTGCACTCTTAATTTAATACCAGCTATGAAAATACAAAACCGCGCAAAACTTTTGACCTTAACTTGTCAAACTGGACTACTGGAAGCACAAACAAATATGGCAATGCTACTTGGGCAATGGCACTTTCCCCACAATGCCTGTTTCAGATTCATCAAACGAAATGAGTTTTAGTGAAGTGTTTGGCAACTATGAATAGTGATAAACTATCTAGAGCAGAGGTTTCCACCCTTTCTTAGACAACTACCCCTGACTGCATAGGACATTAGCTAGTTTCTCCACCTACAACCTACCATCTGTTGCCCGCACCCCAGTCACACACATTACCACCAACTTTAGCACCTGACTAAACTGTAGAATAAGAGAGTTTTATTGGACCCCATTGGGTGAGAGAGCGAGAGAGCGAGAGAGCGAGAGAGCGAGAGAGCGAGAGAGCGAGAGAGCGAGAGAGCGAGAGAGCGAGAGAGCGAGAGAGCGAGAGAGCGAGAGAGCGAGAGAGCGAGAGAGCGAGAGAGCGAGAGAGCGAGAGAGCGAGAGAGCGAGAGAGCGAGAGAGCGAGAGAGCGAGAGAGCGAGAGAGCGAGAGAGCGAGAGAGCGAGAGAGCGAGAGAGCGAGAGAGCGAGAGAGCGAGAGAGCGAGAGAGCGAGAGAGCGAGAGAGCGAGAGAGCGAGAGAGCGAGAGAGCGAGAGAGCGAGAGAGCGAGAGAGCGAGAGAGCGAGAGAGCGAGAGAGCGAGAGAGCGAGAGAGCGAGAGAGCGAGAGAGCGAGAGAGCGAGAGAGCGAGAGAGCGAGAGAGCGAGAGAGCGAGAGAGCGAGAGAGCGAGAGAGCGAGAGAGCGAGAGAGCGAGAGAGCGAGAGAGCGAGAGAGCGAGAGAGCGAGAGAGCGAGAGAGCGAGAGAGCGAGAGAGTGTGTGAGAGAGAGAGAGTGTGTGAGAGAGAGAGAGTGTGTGAGAGAGAGAGAGTGTGTGAGAGAGAGAGAGTGTGTGAGAGAGAGAGTGTGAGAGAGAGTGAGAGAGAGAGAGTGAGAGAGAGAGTGAGAGAGAGAGGTGCTAACCACATGGTGCAGACCAGTGAATAGAGGAAATTATGTTCCCCACAACTGACACAGCCAGGGGGAGGAGCACAAAGAATGCTCATGTCAGACTGACATCTGCAGTGTCAGTACAAACAAAGATGCCATTGCAGTATAAAAACATCTGTCCTCATGGAAGGAGGAACATACAGCTTGACACTGCAGTGTCACACCATCAACTCCACCTTCTTGGGCAACAAATCTACTTCAAAAGCTAACATGAAATCTCCAAAATCCACTATGTTGTCTTTCAACCTCCACAGGTCAAGCTGAACTAATTGGTCACCATCTTGTTCCAAATTAATTTTCTACTCATTACCATTCTGTAAAAGGAGATGTCAGTTGGAAAATGATACCCTAACCATATTCAAACTTCTACAGAGGCTTTTAGTACAGGCATTTCACCCAGCACATCACATGTGAGCATCATCTGTGACTCAGTAGGGGAAGTTGTTTTAAGCAGAACTGAACCACTTTTCATTTCTTGAGATCGCCACCACTTTCCCAAACTTGTCTACAAGTTTTTCAACAACCATAAATGGTTTTATAGTAAAAAAGTAATCTCCAACCTCTACAACAAATCAAGTATTTCTTGCCTCATCTATGAGCCCTATGTTCCTCACATGGCATAAAGAATACTGGAGTTTTGTGGCCACCACAGGAGAAATTTTAATTTGCTTCATGTGTGGGATCTCTTGCCATGTTACCACCCATTCAAAATGGGGGCTCTCTCCATGAGCACCACCCAGCCATAGCAACAGTTCCCTGTCCAGTTAACAGTTGCCCAGAATATGCATGGTCCAGCCACAACAGACACATACTCCTTGGCTGGCAAGTGGAGTTTACAGCTCAGGCATCAACAATGCAATTCCTGCATTGTGAAGGTCCTATCGAACACACAAAAAATGAAATGGCTTTTATGCTGGCTTTTGGATGCAGTAACTTTGCACAAGAGGGAGGATCTGAAGAGAGAAAGGCACAGAAGGTGGAAAATATGCCATATTGAGTGAACTTTTCCAGATGGTCTGGACATCTATAAAATTTGAAAGGAGCAGCTGGTAAAACCCAAGTAGGTGACCATATAGACAAGAATGAAAAGTTGTTGAATGTCAGAAGCGAAGAAAACAAATGTCCAAAATCATAAACAAGATCCAAGCACAATCAGCACCAAAAATATTAAGCAATGGAAAGGTAGAGAGGAGAAAGTAATAGTAGCAAGACTGACCTGTAACACAGAAAGGGATGTAGTGCTGCAAGGATACTCACAAGAGATGTTAGCCCTTTGGTCTGGAGGGGTGGGGTGTGCGGAGAGGGGCATGACATATATCTGAAAAACCCTTTAGTTTTGAGTAATTACAAAAAGTAAACGTTCAACAAGTTCCCAGCTTCAACCCAAGAACTATTTATGGATCCCAAATGGCATTGTGGTGCTATAGAGACTTGTTTACATCCATCATCTCTCTGTCTTCAATGTGTCCACTGTGAACACACACTAGGGTATAATACTCATTTCATGAGTAGGCAGACATTAGTATTAATATTATTATTTCCTTCACTTTCTCAGACGTTAAGTTAGGTTAAAAATAGAGTGACACGGACCTTGATCAAGCGTCACTTCCTTTTAACTGTACGGTATGTGTTATATTGCATTTAGGAACTTTCGGGTAATTGAACATGTATCAATAATTACGGACTTCTGTAGCTGTATATATATGTTTGGATGTAGCTGTATTGCATTGATGTACTGGTGGATATTGTGTGGTATGACTCCTGTAGTTGACAGTATAATTGGTATGATGTCAACTTTATCCTGATGCCACATGTCTTTGACTTCCTCAGCCAGTTGGACGTATTTTTCAATTTTTTCTCCTGTTTTCTTTTGTATATTTGTTGTATTGGGTATAGATATTTCGATTAGTTGTGTTAATTTCTTCTTTTTATTGGTGAGTATGATGTCAGGTTTGTTATGTGGCGTTGTTTTATCTGTTACAATGGATCTGTTCCAGTATAATTTGTATTCATCATTCTCCAGTACATTTTGTGGTGTATACTTGTATGTAGGAACGTGTTGTTTTAAAAGTTTATGTTGTAAGGCAAGCTGTTGATGTATTATTTTTGCGACATTGTCATGTCTTCTGGGGTATTCTGTATTTGCTAGTATTGTACATCCACTTGTGATGTGATCTACTGTTTCTATTTGTTGTTTGCAAAGTCTGCATTTATCTGTTGTGGTATAGGGATCTTTAATAATATGCTTGCTGTAATATCTGGTGTTTATTGTTTGATCCTGTATTGCAATCATGAATCCTTCTGTCTCACTGTATATATTGCCTCTTCTTAGCCATGTGTTGGATGCGTCTTGATCGATATGTGGCTGTGTTAGATGATACGGGTGCTTGCCATGTAGTGTTTTCTTTTTCCAATTTACTTTCTTTGTATCTGTTGATGTTATGTGATCTAAAGGGTTGTAGAGGTGGTTATGAAATTGTAGTGGTGTAGCCGATGTATTTATGTGGGTGATTGCTTTGTGTATTTTGCTAGTTTCTGCTCGTTCTAGAAAGAATTTTCTTAAATTGTCTACCTGTCCATAATGTAGGTTTTTTATGTCGATAAATCCCCTTCCTCCTTCCTTTCTGCTTAATGTGAATCTTTCTGTTGCTGAATGTGTGTGATGTATTCTATATTTGTGGCATTGTGATCGTGTAAGTGTATTGAGTGCTTCTAGGTCTGTGTTACTCCATTTCACTACTCCAAATGAGTAGGTCAATATTGGTATAGCATAGGTATTTATAGCTTTTGTCTTGTTTCTTGCTGTCAATTCTGTTTTCAGTATTTTTGTTAGTCTTTGTCTATATTTTTCTCTTAGCTCTTCCTTAATATTTCTATCACCTATTCCTATTTTTTGTCTGTATCCTAGATATTTATAGGCATCTGTTTTTTCCATCGCTTCTATGCAGTCGCTGCGGTTATCCAATATGTAATCTTCTTGTTTAGTGTGTTTTCCCTTGACTATGCAATTTTTCTTACATTTGTCTGTTCCAAAAGCCATATTTATATCATTGCTAAATGCTTCTGTTATCTTTAGTAATTGGTTGAGTTGTTGATTTGTTGCTGCCAGTAGTTTTAGATCATCCATGTATAGCAAATGTGTGATTTTGTGTGGGTATGTTCCAGTAATATTGTAACCATAATTTGTATTATTTAGCATGTTGGATAGTGGGTTCAGAGCAAGGCAGAACCAGAAAGGACTTAATGAATCTCCTTGGTATATTCCACGCTTAATCTGTATTGGCTGTGATGTGATATTATTTGAATTTGTTTGGATATTAAGTGTGGTTTTCCAGTTTTTCATTACTATGTTTAGGAACTGTATCAATTTTGGATCTACTTTAAATATTTCCATTATTTGTAGTAACCATGAGTGGGGTACACTATCGAAAGCTTTTTGGTAATCGATGTATGCGTAGTGTAGCGACCTTTGTTTAGTTTTAGCTTGATATGTCACCCCTGCATCTATTATGAGTTGCTCTTTACATCCTCGTGCTCCTTTGCAACAGCCTTTTTGTTCTTCATTTATAATTTTGTTCTGTGTTGTATGTGTCACTAGTTTCTGTTTAATGACTGAAGTTAATATTTTGTATATTGTTGGTAGGCATGTTATGGGGCGATATTTAGCTGGGTTCGCTGTGTCTGCTTGATCTTTAGGTTTCAGATAAGTTATTCCATGTGTAAGTGTATCAGGGAATGTGTATGGGTCTGCAATGTAACTGTTAAATAATTTAGTTAGATGTGAATGTGTTGAGGAGAACTTCTTTAACCAGAAATTTGCTATTTTACCATTTCCAGGGGCTTTCCAATTGTGAGTAGAATTAATTGCTTGGGTGACTTCATGTTGCAAAATTGTCACTTCAGGCATTTGTGGTATCCTCTTGTATGTGTGTTTCTGCTTGTATCCACCGTGCATGCCTGTTATGTTGTACCGGGTTTGACCATATGTTGCTCCAGAAGTGTTCCATGTCTGTTATGTTTGGTGGATTGTTTATTTCAATGTGTGTGTTATCTATTGTCTGGTAAAATTTCTTTTGGTTTGTGTTGAATGTTTGGTTTTGTTTCCTTCTATTTTCACTTTTTTTGTACCTTCTGAGTCGTTTGGCGAATGCTTGTAATTTCTGCTTCTTCTCGTCTAATTGCTCTGTCGCTTCTTGTTGTGAGATTTTACCTAACCTTTTTCGTTTTTTTCCGAGATTTCATTTCTTATAAATTGTGTTAACTGTCCGATGTCTTTTCTCAGTTTTTCTATTTTGATCTGTAGCCTGTGTTGCCATGCTGGTTTTGTGGGTTTCTTCTGTGTGTTGGTTGGTTCTGATCTCTGCCTAGTGTGTATATTTAGTGTAGTGAGTGCTCCTATATATACCAGTAGTTGTAACTCTTCCATAGTTGTGTTTTCATTTATTTTGTTGTGTATGATCGTGTTGGTAGTTTTTATTGTTGTTTCGACTTGTGGGTTATTTGTTGGTCTATGCAAGAATGGTCTAATGTCTGTATTTGTGTCTTTGTATTCTATATATGTTAGCTGAAATTTTTCTTCTATATCTAATATCTGTGTCACTTTGTGTTCTATTTGTGCTTGTTCTGGTAGCTGCCTTAAGATTTCGTTTTCCTCTGATTGTTTAATTGGTGCGTGTTGTTCTTTGTTTGTTTGCTCTGGGATGTTTGAGTCCATTACTGTATTTTCTTCTTCTTCTGATTGCACATTATTTTGTTCCAGTATTTGTTGTACTTGTTGTTTGATGTTATCTAATTCTGACTGGGGTATCCTGTTACATTTTATTATTACATGGATCTGATCAGCTAGTCGTTGTTCTGTCAAAAATTTTAATTCTGGGTATCTGGTAATAAAAGTTGTGTATACTTGTGATCTGTATCCAGTTGTGTTGGTTCCTAGGTTTGTTGCTTGGTAATAACAGAACATGAGGTGTCGATTAACTTCATCTGACCATCTCATCCTCTGTCTTTGTTTTCCTTCTAGGGTGGTTGCAGGAAGCATATCCTGCAAAACACCTCTATTTGGATTTAAATCATTTTCCAGTTGGCTAGCAGTGTCGTTACCATTGTGGGCGGGCATAGGGTTCAAGCGTCGTCCCCGACCATGCGCCGCTTGTCCAAGGCTTCATTAGTTCTGTCCTGAACCAACTAATCACACTAAAAGGGGGGGTCAGCCCTATTAGTGGTTTGTTCTTTTCGTCGCCTTTTACGACTGGCAGAACATACCAGAGGCCTATTCTTTTCCCGGGCCTCCACGGGATTTATTATTATTATTATTATTATTATTATTATCTTTCTGTTCTCAGACCTTAGGTCTGGTTCGGAATGAAAGTGACGTGGACCTTGATCAAGCGTCACTTCCTTTTAACTGTACGGTATATGTTACATTGCGTTTAGGAACTTTCGGGTAATTGAACATGTATCAATAATTACGGATTTCTGAAGTTGTATATATAAGTTTGGATGTAGCTGTATTGCATTGATGTACTGGTGGATATTGCGTGGTATGACTCCTGTAGTTGAAAGTATAATTGGTATAATGTCAACTTTATCCTGATGTCACATGTCCTTGACTTCCTCAGCCAGTTGGATGTATTTTTCAATTTTTTCTCCTGTTTTCTTCTGTATATTTGCTGTATTGGGTATGGATATTTCCATTAGTTGTGTTAATTTCTACTTTTTATTGGTGAGTATGATGTCAGGTATGTTATGTGGCGTTGTTTTATCTGTTATAATGGTTCTGTTCAGTATAATTTGTATTCATCATTCTCCAGTACATTTTGTGGTGTATACTTGTATGTAGGAATGTGTTGTTTTAAGAGTTTATGTTGTAAGGCAAGCTGTTGATGTATTATTTTTGCGACGTTGTCATGTCTTCTGGGGTATTCTGTATTTGCTAGTATTGTACATCCACTTGTGATGTGATCTACTGTTTCTATTTGTTGTTTGCAAAGTCTGCATTTATCTGTTGTGGTATTGGGATCTTTAATAATATGCTTGCTGTAATATCTGGTGTTTATTGTTTGATCCTGTATTGCAATCATGAATCCTTCTGTCTCACTGTATATATTGCCTTATTATCACTATTATTATTATTATTATTATTATTATTCTTTACTTTCTCAGACGTTAAGTCTGGTTAAAAATGGAAAGTGACGCGGACCTCGATCAAGCGTCACTTCCTTTTAACAGTATGGTATGTGTTATATTGCATTTAGGAACTTTCGGGTAGTTGAACATGTATCAATAATTACAGATTTCTGTAGTTGTATATATAAGTTTGGATGTAGCTGTATTGCATTGATGTACTGGTGGATATTGCGTGGTATGACTCCTGTAGTTGAAAGTATAATTGGTATAATGTCAACTTTATCCTGATGCCACATGTCCTTGACTTCCTCAGCCAGTTGGATGTATTTTTCAATTTTTTCTCCTGTTTTCTTCTGTATATTTGCTGTATTGGGTATGGATATTTCCATTAGTTGTGTTAATTTCTACTTTTTATTGGTGAGTATGATGTCAGGTATGTTATGTGGCGTTGTTTTATCTGTTATAATGGTTCTGTTCAGTATAATTTGTATTCATCATTCTCCAGTACATTTTGTGGTGTATACTTGTATGTAGGAACGTGTTGTTTTAAAAGTTTATGTTGTAAGGCAAGCTGTTGATGTATTATTTTTGCGACGTTGTCATGTCTTCTGGGGTATTCTGTATTTGCTAGTATTGTACATCCACTTGTGATGTGATCTACTGTTTCTATTTGTTGTTTGCAAAGTCTGCATTTATCTGTTGTGGTATTGGGATCTTTAATAATATGCTTGCTGTAATATCTGGTGTTTATTGTTTGATCCTGTATTGCAATCATGAATCCTTCTGTCTCACTGTATATATTGCCTCTTCTTAGCCATGTGTTGGATGCGTCTTGATCGATATGTGGCTGTGTTAGATGATACGGGTGCTTGCCATGTAGTGTTTTCTTTTTCCAATTTACTTTCTTTGTATCTGTTGATGTTATGTGATCTAAAGGGTTGTAGAGGTGGTTATGAAATTGTAGTGGTGTAGCCGATGTATTTATGTGGGTGATTGCTTTGTGTATTTTGCTAGTTTCTGCTCGTTCTAGAAAGAATTTTCTTAAATTGTCTACCTGTCCATAATGTAGGTTTTTTATGTCGATAAATCCCCTTCCTCCTTCCTTTCTGCTTAATGTGAATCTTTCTGTTGCTGAATGTATGTGATGTATTCTATATTTGTGGCATTGTGATCGTGTAAGTGTATTGAGTGCTTCTAGGTCTGTGTTACTCCATTTCACTACTCCAAATGAGTAGGTCAATATTGGTATAGCATAGGTATTTATAGCTTTTGTCTTGTTTCTTGCTGTCAATTCTGTTTTCAGTATTTTTGTTAGTCTTTGTCTATATTTTTCTCTTAGCTCTTCCTTAATATTTCTATCACCTATTCCTATTTTTTGTCTGTATCCTAGATATTTATAGGCATCTGTTTTTTCCATCGCTTCTATGCAGTCGCTGTGGTTATCCAATATGTAATCTTCTTGTTTAGTGTGTTTTCCCTTGACTATGCAATTTTTCTTACATTTGTCTGTTCCAAAAGCCATATTTATATCATTGCTAAATACTTCTGTTATCTTTAGTAATTGGTTGAGTTGTTGATTTGTTGCTGCCAGTAGTTTTAGATCATCCATGTATAGCAAATGTGTGATTTTGTGTGGGTATGTTCCAGTAATATTGTAACCATAATTTGTATTATTTAGCATGTTGGATAGTGGGTTCAGAGCAAGGCAGAACCAGAAAGGACTTAATGAATCTCCTTGGTATATTCCACGCTTAATCTGTATTGGCTGTGATGTGATATTATTTGAATTTGTTTGGATATTAAGTGTAGTTTTCCAGTTTTTCATTACTATGTTTAGGAACTGTATCAATTTTGGACCTACTTTAAATATTTCCAATATTTGTAGTAACCATGAGTGGGGTACACTATCAAAAGCTTTTTGGTAATCAATGTATGCGTAGTGTAGCGACCTTTGTTTAGTTTTAGCTTGATATGTCACCTCTGCATCTATTATGAGTTGCTCTTTACTACCTCGTGCTCCTTTGCAACAGCCTTTTTGTTCTTCATTTATAATTTTGTTCTGTGTTGTATGTGTCACTAGTTTCTGTTTAATGACTGAAGTTAATATTTTGTATATTGTTGGTAGGCATGTTATGGGGAGATATTTAGCTGGGTTCGCTGTGTCTGCTTGATCTTTAGGTTTCAGATAAGTTATTCCATGTGTAAGTGTATCAGGGAATGTGTATGGGTCTGCAATGTAACTGTTAAATAATTTAGTTAGATGTGAATGTGTTGAGGTGAACTTCTTTAACCAGAAATTTGCTATTTTATCATTTCCAGGGCTTTCCAATTGTGAGTAGAATTAATTGCTTGGGTGACTTCATGTTGCAAAATTGTCACTTCAGGCATTTGTGGTATCATCTTGTATGTGTCTGTTTCTGCTTGTATCCACCGTGCATGCCTGTTATGTTGTACCGGGTTTGACCATATGTTGCTCCAGATGTGTTCCATGTCTGTTATGTTTGGTGGATTGTTTATTTCAATGTGTGTGTTATCTATTGTCTGGTAAAATTTCTTTTGGTTTGTGTTGAATGTTTGGTTTTGTTTCCTTCTATTTTCACTTTTTTTGTACCTTCTGAGTCGTTTGGCGAATGCTTGTAATTTCTGCTTCTTCTCGTCTAATTGCTCTGTCGCTTCTTGTTGTGCGATTTTACCTAACCTTTTTCGTTTTTTTTCCGAGATTTCATTTCTTATAAATTGTGTTAGCTGTCTGATGTCTTTTCTCAGTTTTTCTATTTTGATCTGTAGCCTGTGTTGCCATGCTGGTTTTGTGGGTTTCTTCTGTGTGTTGGTTGGTTCTGATCTCTGCCTAGTGTGTATATTTAGTGTAGTGAGTGCTCCTATATATACCAGTAGTTGTAACTCTTCCATAGTTGTGTTTTCATTTATTTTGTTGTGTATGATTGTGTTGATAGTTTTTATTGTTGTTTCGACTTGTGGGTTATTTGGTGGTCTATGTAAGAATGGTCTAATGTCTGTATTTTTGTCTTTGTATTTTATATACGTTAGCTGAAATTTTTCTTCTATATCTAATATCTGTGTCACTTTGTGTTCTATTTATGCTTGTTCTGGTGGCTGCCTTAAGATTTCGTTTTCCTCTGATTGTTTAATTGGTGCATGTTGTTCTTTGTTTGTTTGCTCTGGGATGTTTGAGTCCATTACTGTATTTTCTTCTTCTTCTGATTGCACATTATTTTGTTCCAGTATTTGTTGTACTTGTTGTTTGATGTTATCTAATTCTGACTGGGGTATCCTGTTACATTTTATTATTACATGGATCTGATCAGCTAGTCGTTGTTCTGTCAAAAATTTTAATTCTGGGTATCTGGTAATAAAAGTTGTGTATACTTGTGATCTGTATCCAGTTGTGTTGGTTCCTAGGTTTGTTGCTTGGTAATAACAGAACATGAGGTGTCGATTAACTTCATCTGACCATCTCATCCTCTGTCTTTGTTTTCCTTCTAGGGTGGTTGCAGGAAGCATATCCTGCAAAACACCTCTATTTGGATTTAAATCATTTTCCAGTTGGCTAGCAGTGTCGTTACCATTGTGGGCGGGCATAGGGTTCAAGCGTCGTCCCCGACCATGCGCCGCTTGTCCAAGGCTTCATTAGTTCTGTCCTGAACCAACTAATCACACTAAAAGGGGGGGTCAGCCCTATTAGTGGTTTGTTCTTTTCGTCGCCTTTTACGACTGGCAGAACATACCAGAGGCCTATTCTTTTCCCGGGCCTCCACGGGATTTATTATTATTATTATTATTATTATTATTATCTTTCTGTTCTCAGACCTTAGGTCTGGTTCGGAATGAAAGTGACGTGGACCTTGATCAAGCGTCACTTCCTTTTAACTGTACGGTATATGTTACATTGCGTTTAGGAACTTTCGGGTAATTGAACATGTATCAATAATTACGGATTTCTGAAGTTGTATATATAAGTTTGGATGTAGCTGTATTGCATTGATGTACTGGTGGATATTGCGTGGTATGACTCCTGTAGTTGAAAGTATAATTGGTATAATGTCAACTTTATCCTGATGCCACATGTCCTTGACTTCCTCAGCCAGTTGGATGTATTTTTCAATTTTTTCTCCTGTTTTCTTCTGTATATTTGCTGTATTGGGTATGGATATTTCCATTAGTTGTGTTAATTTCTACTTTTTATTGGTGAGTATGATGTCAGGTATGTTATGTGGCGTTGTTTTATCTGTTATAATGGTTCTGTTCAGTATAATTTGTATTCATCATTCTCCAGTACATTTTGTGGTGTATACTTGTATGTAGGAACGTGTTGTTTTAAAAGTTTATGTTGTAAGGCAAGCTGTTGATGTATTATTTTTGCGACGTTGTCATGTCTTCTGGGGTATTCTGTATTTGCTAGTATTGTACATCCACTTGTGATGTGATCTACTGTTTCTATTTGTTGTTTGCAAAGTCTGCATTTATCTGTTGTGGTATTGGGATCTTTAATAATATGCTTGCTGTAATATCTGGTGTTTATTGTTTGATCCTGTATTGCAATCATGAATCCTTCTGTCTCACTGTATATATTGCCTCTTCTTAGCCATGTGTTGGATGCGTCTTGATCGATATGTGGCTGTGTTAGATGATACGGGTGCTTGCCATGTAGTGTTTTCTTTTTCCAATTTACTTTCTTTGTATCTGTTGATGTTATGTGATCTAAAGGGTTGTAGAGGTGGTTATGAAATTGTAGTGGTGTAGCCGATGTATTTATGTGGGTGATTGCTTTGTGTATTTTGCTAGTTTCTGCTCGTTCTAGAAAGAATTTTCTTAAATTGTCTACCTGTCCATAATGTAGGTTTTTTATGTCGATAAATCCCCTTCCTCCTTCCTTTCTGCTTAATGTGAATCTTTCTGTTGCTGAATGTATGTGATGTATTCTATATTTGTGGCATTGTGATCGTGTAAGTGTATTGAGTGCTTCTAGGTCTGTGTTACTCCATTTCACTACTCCAAATGAGTAGGTCAATATTGGTATAGCATAGGTATTTATAGCTTTTGTCTTGTTTCTTGCTGTCAATTCTGTTTTCAGTATTTTTGTTAGTCTTTGTCTATATTTTTCTCTTAGCTCTTCCTTAATATTTCTATCACCTATTCCTATTTTTTGTCTGTATCCTAGATATTTATAGGCATCTGTTTTTTCCATCGCTTCTATGCAGTCGCTGTGGTTATCCAATATGTAATCTTCTTGTTTAGTGTGTTTTCCCTTGACTATGCAATTTTTCTTACATTTGTCTGTTCCAAAAGCCATATTTATATCATTGCTAAATACTTCTGTTATCTTTAGTAATTGGTTGAGTTGTTGATTTGTTGCTGCCAGTAGTTTTAGATCATCCATGTATAGCAAATGTGTGATTTTGTGTGGGTATGTTCCAGTAATATTGTAACCATAATTTGTATTATTTAGCATGTTGGATAGTGGGTTCAGAGCAAGGCAGAACCAGAAAGGACTTAATGAATCTCCTTGGTATATTCCACGCTTAATCTGTATTGGCTGTGATGTGATATTATTTGAATTTGTTTGGATATTAAGTGTAGTTTTCCAGTTTTTCATTACTATGTTTAGGAACTGTATCAATTTTGGACCTACTTTATATATTTCCAATATTTGTAGTAACCATGAGTGGGGTACACTATCAAAAGCTTTTTGGTAATCAATGTATGCGTAGTGTAGCGACCTTTGTTTAGTTTTAGCTTGATATGTCACCTCTGCATCTATTATGAGTTGCTCTTTACTACCTCGTGCTCCTTTGCAACAGCCTTTTTGTTCTTCATTTATAATTTTGTTCTGTGTTGTATGTGTCACTAGTTTCTGTTTAATGACTGAAGTTAATATTTTGTATATTGTTGGTAGGCATGTTATGGGGAGATATTTAGCTGGGTTCGCTGTGTCTGCTTGATCTTTAGGTTTCAGATAAGTTATTCCATGTGTAAGTGTATCAGGGAATGTGTATGGGTCTGCAATGTAACTGTTAAATAATTTAGTTAGATGTGAATGTGTTGAGGTGAACTTCTTTAACCAGAAATTTGCTATTTTATCATTTCCAGGGCTTTCCAATTGTGAGTAGAATTAATTGCTTGGGTGACTTCATGTTGCAAAATTGTCACTTCAGGCATTTGTGGTATCATCTTGTATGTGTCTGTTTCTGCTTGTATCCACCGTGCATGCCTGTTATGTTGTACCGGGTTTGACCATATGTTGCTCCAGATGTGTTCCATGTCTGTTATGTTTGGTGGATTGTTTATTTCAATGTGTGTGTTATCTATTGTCTGGTAAAATTTCTTTTGGTTTGTGTTGAATGTTTGGTTTTGTTTCCTTCTATTTTCACTTTTTTTGTACCTTCTGAGTCGTTTGGCGAATGCTTGTAATTTCTGCTTCTTCTCGTCTAATTGCTCTGTCGCTTCTTGTTGTGCGATTTTACCTAACCTTTTTCGTTTTTTTTCCGAGATTTCATTTCTTATAAATTGTGTTAGCTGTCTGATGTCTTTTCTCAGTTTTTCTATTTTGATCTGTAGCCTGTGTTGCCATGCTGGTTTTGTGGGTTTCTTCTGTGTGTTGGTTGGTTCTGATCTCTGCCTAGTGTGTATATTTAGTGTAGTGAGTGCTCCTATATATACCAGTAGTTGTAACTCTTCCATAGTTGTGTTTTCATTTATTTTGTTGTGTATGATTGTGTTGATAGTTTTTATTGTTGTTTCGACTTGTGGGTTATTTGGTGGTCTATGTAAGAATGGTCTAATGTCTGTATTTTTGTCTTTGTATTTTATATACGTTAGCTGAAATTTTTCTTCTATATCTAATATCTGTGTCACTTTGTGTTCTATTTATGCTTGTTCTGGTGGCTGCCTTAAGATTTCGTTTTCCTCTGATTGTTTAATTGGTGCATGTTGTTCTTTGTTTGTTTGCTCTGGGATGTTTGAGTCCATTACTGTATTTTCTTCTTCTTCTGATTGCACATTATTTTGTTCCAGTGTTTGTTGTACTTGTTGTTTGATGTTATCTAATTCTGACTGGGGTATCCTGTTATTTTTTATTACACGGATCTGATCAGCTAGTCGTTGTTCTGTT
Source organism: Schistocerca americana (assembly GCF_021461395.2). NCBI lineage: Eukaryota > Metazoa > Arthropoda > Insecta > Orthoptera > Acrididae > Schistocerca > Schistocerca americana. The sequence goes on along the minus strand of NC_060124.1, from coordinate 593,252,846 downwards.
AAAAATTTTAATTCTGGGTATCTGGTAATAAATGTTGTGTATACTTGTGATCTGTATCCAATTGTGTTGGTTCCTAGGTTTGTTGCTTGGTAATAACAGAACATGAGGTGTTGATTAACTTCATCTGACCATCTCATCCTCTGTCTTTGTTTTCCTTCTAGGATGGTTGCAGGAAGCATATCCTGCAAAACACCTCTATTTGGGTTCAAATCATTTGCCAGTTGGCTAGCAGTGTCGTTACCATTGTAGGCGGGCATAGGGTTCAAGTGTCGTCCCCGACCATGACGGCGCTTGTCCGAGGCTTCATTAGTTCTGTCCTGAACCAACTAATCACACTAAAAGGGGGGATTAGCCCTATTAGTGGTTTGTTCTTTTAGTCGCCTTTTACGACTGGCAGAACGTACCGGAGGCCTATTCTTTTCCCGGGCCTCCACGGGATTATTATTATTATTATTATTATTATTATTATTATATATGGCTATGAGATTGATAGTGGACATGAGGCAACCTGGCTCTATGACGCAGCATTTCCAGACTGAATATGTCAAATCATTCAACCTTTGATGTTGTGTACCATCTTTGGCTGAAAGATAGTCTGTAGAACAACAGGCAATCAACTGAGGAAGACCTTATGTTGATCATATGCCTCATCAGAAAGAGCGTATTGTATGGGCAACCAGGGTAGCAACAGGTATCAGCTGAAGAAAAGTGGCTCTGGCATGTGTTACATCACCAAATTCAGCGAGGATGATGTTCAAGAGCAATGTGTGTATCCATACCGTTTTCAATGTGAACAGTGCCTTACATCTGCTAAACACCTATCATGGGAGAACTTTTTTAATTAGTTTGTTATACCAACTGCCAATCTGTTGTTTATCTTTTCAGTTTTGTTTACAGAAGAGGCAATGATCGAAAGAGTTGAAATAAATTTCCACATCCAACATACATATGTATGCTACAGTAAGGGCTAGACATAAACACCACTTTAATATGAAGGCTGGAAATTTAGGTCTGGTAGGACCATATGCTCTCCCAGTACATCTTACAGTTGCTGTCTGCAGGCACTTCATTCAGAGACAGCTCCCAACACCTAATTTAGGATTGGCCCCTGCTTATAAGAAACCTGTGGTTTATGGCTGATGGAGCACCAGCACATCACACTATCAGTGTTCTAATTGCACTGGATGGATGGATGGATGGACAGGTGGAGCAGGACCAGTTCTGTGACCTACATGTTCTTCAAACTGCAATCTTTTGCAGTATTATCTCTGGAGGTAGCTTAAAAACTCATTCATCCAGCTGATCATGTGGAAGCAGAAACACTTCATCAGTGTGACACAGAAGCCTGCAAAAGCATTTGTAACTATCAGAAACTATTTGAAATTATGGAACAGTTCACAATTTTATGAGTATGTGCATGATAATAGGAAGCTTATGAGTCTGTATTTGATGAGCTCTGATCAGCTGAATTGTGAACTTTGGTTAATAACTCAAAGACTAACAATTTTTAGACATGTCTATAGACAACGTTTTTTAATTTCTTTTTCGTAAGCAACGTTTCCCCAAAATTTTTGAAAAAAGCTATGTTAAAGACATCTATACAAATATATTTTATTGCAGTTATGGTATAGAATAGTTTTTACTGGGCTATGTAGGTGAACTGAATATATCAAAGTGTTATATTAGAATAGTGCAGTTTTTCGTGTGCTGCTATGGTATTGGGTAGTTGTACCAAGTTTTTGCGGTCATCAACACCATTTCTTTTCTTTATCAGTGTTTTCATATTGTATAATTATCTGAGGGAAGTTTATTTTGATCTTATGTTAGTTTTGGCTCCATCGAAAACACTCGGCCCATTGTGGCAGTCCCATTAAATTAATTACTGGGTATTAGGAATTGAAATGATTTTGAAGTTGCCAATGTTTGTTTCTTCATGCCGCACGGCGAATGCATGATGTAATTGCCACAATTTTCTAATTTGTCTTCTCTTCCTTTATGAAGTTTGTGTTTCTGTATTTCTTACAGTAATTTATATAATAGAGGGAAACATTCCACGTGGGAAAAATTATATATAAAAACAAAGATGAGGTGACTTACCGAATGAAAGCGCTGGCAGGTCGATAGACACACAAACAAACACAAACATACACACAAAATTCAAGCTTTCGCAACAAACTGTTGCCTCATCAGGGAAGAGGGAAGGAGAGGGGAAGACGAAAGGAAATGGGTTTTAAGGGAGAGGGTAAGGAGTCATTCCAATCCCGGGAGCAGAAAGACTTACCTTAGGGGGAAAAATGGACAGGTATACAATCGCACACACACACATATCCATCCACACATACAGACACAAGCAGATATATTTAAAGACAAAGAGTTTGGGCAGAGATGTCAGTCGAGGCAGAAGTGTAGAGGCAAAGAAGTTGTTGAAAGATAGGTGAGGTATGAGTGGCGGCAACTTGAAATTAGCAGAGATTGAGGCCTGGCAGATGATGAGAAGAGAGGATATACTGAAGGGCAAGTTCCCATCTCCGGAGTTCGGATAGGTTGGTGTTGGTGGGAAGTATCCAGATAACCCAGATGGTGTAACACTGTGCCAAGGTGTGCTGGCTGTGCACCAAGGCATGTTTAGCCACAGGGTGATTGCCCTAAGGAAGTCTTTCCGCTCCCGGGATTGGAATGACTCCTTACCCTCTCCCTTAAAACCCACTTCCTTTCGTCTTCCCCTCTCCTTCCCTCTTTCCTGATGAGGCAACAGTTTGTTGCGAAAGCTTGAATTTTGTGTGTATGTTTGTGGGTCTATCGACCTGCCAGCGCTTTCGTTCGGTAAGTCACCTCATCTTTGTTCTTACAGTAATTTGTTACACAAGTATCATAATATCTGTCAAAATTAGTTTAATGCTTAACAACTAATCATGTGATTAAGAGGGTGTCCTATATATAGGATGTCTGTCAAGTGCAGTAAGTTATCATGTCTCATAGTTACATTTGTTGGACACACACATAGGGAAACTTACAACATTTCAACATTATTATTAGTTAATGTTATATCAAACACATGTTTTAGCAATCACTTTGTATGATATGACATGAAACACTTCACATGCAAACCACATTTCACGTTCCACATCTTTTGGTTTTTGTATGGCAAAACCTGCAATGAGACTATTTCTCTTGGACCATCACACAGTGATCTTTTCCATGAATCATGGAGTCTTGATGCTCTGTCCTTGATGGCCTTCCTTTACACATGCACATTTGGGCATTTGTTTCCATGGAGGAAGTTACAATATGGCATCAAAATTCGAGATAGGCCAGTTTATAATTACATATGAACTTGACACACATTTTTTTCAGCTGCATGAGTGTGATGCAGTGTCAAAGTGAAGTACCGTTTTTTCCCTTTATAGATTTTCAATAGTGGCTTATTTTATAATCAGCACCATCAACTCCTCTAAAATTTTCGCAGCAAAAATGAATTATTTGAGTTTGTTAGATCATTATGCTTTCTTTCAATCTGCAAAAATGTTTTTTACTCTTCATTGTGGTTTTACTGGTGTGGAGGTGGAAGCAATTGAGACCACACTATTGTCATTCCATCTGGCAACTACCATATTGCTAGACTTGTCCCTTTTGAAATAAATTGTTCCCTGAGCTGATTTCTTCATCTTCTTGTTGATCAGTAGGGGGCATTTGAGATCAGCATCTGTCTAATTGCCCCTGTGTCTTGGATGCTTTATCATATAATTCATTAAGGAGGCGATATGATGTGAAGCAATTGTCAAAAACAGTGGAAAAAGAGTACTTCCCTGAACTGAGCAACACTGAATAATACTGAAGAATGATACTTGCTCCTAAGCCCAAGTGTTTGTAGCTCTGCAGTAGAGTAGTACTTTAATCTTGGCAAGCATCTCCATTTTTAATGTGTCCAGTCCTTGCAGGTCCAATCCAAGTTTTGTAACCACACTATACTTTTTTTCTATAATGAACTGCTTGCACCAATGTTTACTAAAATAAGGCACCATTCTTTTATCAGTGCTATGATTTCCTTCATGGAGTGGATTGTTTTGGAATAATTTGCCAAGAAATTGAAATAACTGCCTCCTGTCAGTCAGCTTGTTTGACTTACTTAGATCATAACTGTCACATAAGTAGTAAGCGTAATTTGGAAATTATGAATTTGAATCTACAATGGGAAAAAGGCCCCAGCAGCATGACCTGCCTCTGCTTCAGTATAGCTCCCAAGTAAAACTATTGCAATAAATGGTATAATCACAATTGAAGTCACATCATCCAGGCTATTAAGTTGGCAACCTATTGGTATGTGAATGTAACATGCATTATTAAAAGTGACAAACAATTTGCAAAGGTCTTCAGTTGTTGGGAACATAATATTGTTGAGACCAATCATTATCACACTCAGCCAAGTCACCTTCTCCCAGTATCACTTTTGTGACTCGCCAATCTTTCAAAGTGCCACCGCGCAGTTACGTGAGTCCTCTACATGCAGCGCTGTCTGGCAGCCATGCAGCAGCAGCGCCACCTAAGGAGGCAGCCAGCCAGTGGCCACTAGACGTGGACTCAGTTATGATTTGACTGTTAAAGTGTTCACATGTCTTACTCTGTTTACTTGATCTGTGACTCATGTATTGCATCTTCCTTGAAATATATTTGTTCAACTAGAAGTTATAACAATTGGCGACGAGGTAGTGAATTTTTATTTTCCGTTGTTGACCCACATGTTTCCACGGCTACTTTAGAGCAACTACTGCAAGGTCTCATAGAACAGCACACGCTTCTCACAAATGGAATTAGTGATTTCGTCACAGCATCAAATGCGGGGTGTCTCTTGTCGCGGTCTCTACCTACTTTTCCTCCTTACAACGAGATGGCGGAAGACTGGTCTGGTTACGAAATACGTCTTCGACAGCACTTCTTGGCATTTCATTTCACAGATGAACAAACATGTAAGTCTCTGTTCCTTTGATGGATTTCACCTCAAATGTATCTGTTGTTGTCGTAATTGGCTCCTTTAAAAGATCCTGAAGATCCTGCATCTTTGTCCTTTGCTGAAATAAGCTCACTTCTGTCCGTCTATTTTTAAAGCAAATGCATGTGGTAGCCTCTCGTGTTACATTTCATCATTGTCAAAAACAACTGAATCAGTCCTATAGTGCTTGGGCTGCTGAACTTCACAGCCTCAGTAGAAAGTGTCAATTTGTTACTGAAGTTCACAAAGAATTCTACGGCAATTCCATGGTATGGGATGCTATTATCCGATTGGCGCCCAACAAAGAAGTTAGGAAACATGCCTTCAGTTGGCAAATCTGACTCTAGATGAAGTCCTATCCATTGCTCAGTCTTATGAAATTTCTCGCACCACTGGAGCTCAAATAGAGGCATAGGGTGACATCGGAGATGTACAACCTCTGTGAGCTGTTGACGAAGCATACGGTGTGTTCCCGCCAGCCGATGTGGCCGCAGTACGCTCCCAAGCACAGCCTCGGCCTAGCCATAAACAAACCTCTAAGAAACTGCAGCAAACCCCATGGCAACTTCCTTCATGTCCGCGGTGTTTTACGAAACATTCACGAGAGGATTGTCCACAACGTTGGGCCATGTGTCACAAATGCACAAAGAAGGGTCATGTGTCATCCGTTTGCAAATCTGACCGCATACATGATGTTCATGAACATGATGCTGATTCTGCTTCTTTGCTGCCTGTCAATAGTACTTCTTCCCTTTCAGGGAAGTTATTCCTCACTGTCCAAATACTTGGTCGAGATGTTCGCATGCAGGTGGATACTGGTTCTTCTGCCACTATCATCAATTCTCAGATGTATCTTCAGTTGGATTCTCCAATCCTGTCACCTGTCACTAGGCAATTATGGACTTACAATAAACAGAAAATTTCTCTCTTGGGACAACTTAATGCTGAGGTATCTTACAAATCTGCCATCCGCATTGTTCCCATATTTGTGGTCGACCATAATAATGCGGATAATCTTTTTGGTTTTGATGCCTTTCGTGTTTTTGGATTCTCCACAGATGACTGTCAATATTGTCTCTGATGCTATTCCTTATGCTCAATTGGATTCCTTGTCGACGGCATTTTCGTCCATTTTTTCTCCTGGGTTAGGCCGTGAAAACGACTTTGAAACTCGTGTCACACTCAAACCCACAGCTCGGCCTAAGTTTTTTCAGGCTCGGTCCATTCCTGTGGCCCTCCATGATAGGGTCCAATGGGAGCTGGATTGTCTCACTGCTTCAGGGGTCTTGCTTCCTGTCACTTCCAATGCGTGGTCCCCTCCTGTCATTGTCGTTGCTAAGCCAAATGGTGATAATCGTCTCTGTAGCAATTTCAAAGCCACTGTAAATGCTGAATGCCTTACTGACACTTACCCTATGCCTCAACCTGAAGAATTGGTCACTAAACGTGCTGGAGGCGAGTATTTTTCTAAACTTGACCTGTCAGAAGCTTATCATCAACTTCCTCTCGACGCTGCTTCCCTTCAGTTTCTGGTCCTTAACATGCCTTTCGGCATCTATCAATACCAACGATTGCCATTTGGGATTTCCAGCATTCCTGCTCTCTTTCAGCAATTCTTGGAACAATTATTGCTCACTGTCCCTGGGTGTATAAATTACCAGGACGACATTGTTGTCATTGGCTCCACCACTGACGAACATCTTCAAAACCTCTGCACACTTTTCCGTGTCTTACAGACTGCCGGTCTTAAGTGTAATCTTCAGAAATCAAAATTTCTTCAGGCATCTATCACATACCTTGGGTTTCAACTCTCTCAGAATGGTATTTGTCCACTTCAGCAAACTGTCACTGCAATCGATGCCCTTCTTTGCCCTACATCTGTTAAGGAACTTCAGGCCTTCTTGGGGAAAATAGCATACTATCACAAGTTTTTACCATCTGCTGCTTTGGTGGCTCAGCCGTTGCATCACCTGTTGCATTAAAATGTGCCTTTTCACTGGTCCACATCATGCGATGCGGCTTTCCAGAAATTTAAGCCTATGCTGAAACAGGCCCCGTGCCTGGCTACTTATCGACCTGCACAATATCTTGTACTTGCCATGGACGCCTTTCAATACGGGGTTGGTGCAGTCCTTGCGCACCATTTTTCTGACGGTTCTGAACAAAGCCATTGCCTATGCCTCCAAAACGCTCACAGATGCCCAACAAAAGTATTCTCAAATTGAAAAAGAAACTTTGGCCATTATTTATGCTCTTCATAAGTTTTGTGTTTTTCTCTATGGATCCAAATTTCATCTTGGTACAGATCACAAACCACTTGTTTCCTTGTTTCATCCATCAGCATCACTTCCCGACAAGGCTGCACACCGCCTCCAGCATTGGGCTCTCTACTTGTCTCCTTTCAATTATGAGATTCATTTCTGGCCGATGGCTCAACATGCAAATGGTGATGCACTGTCTCACCTTCCCATGGGTCCTGATCTGGCATTTGATAGGGACAAACTGTTTTGTTTCCAGCTGGATGTTGCCGAGCAGTGCATTGTGGATGGGTTCCCCATCACTGGGGACCGGCTGGCAGCTGCTACGGGTTCTGACCCTACTCTCTCGCGGGTTTTGCACTGTATTCAGAAGGGTTGGCCAGATCGTCCATCCACTAAGACTTCTGATGTGTTGCAGAACTACTACACATTTCGCTACTGCCTCATGGCTAGGGATGGTGTTATCCTGCTTTCCACCGAAAACGCTTTGCCGTGTGTTGTGGTACCTGCGTCTTTGTGTGCTTCGGTCTTATGCCTCCTTCACCAAGGGCACTGGGGTGTCTCTCACACAAAATATCTGGTGCACTGTCATCTGTACTGGCCCAGCAATGACTCTGAAATCACGTACATGGTCACTGCCTGCGGCCCTTGTGCATCACAGGCCCATCTTTGTCACTGTGGCCTTCGCCTGAGTAGCCCTGTGAGCGTATTCATGCTGACTTCACGGAACCTTTTTTTAGGTACTTATTGGCTTCTTGTTATTGACGCCTACTCTAACTCTCCTTTCGTTGTCCGTTGCATGTCACCTACCACCGAGGCAACCATTAATGCTCTAGCTCACATTTTCTCTTTGGAAGGCCTTCCCCCTATTCTTGTTACTGATAATTGTCCGCAATTTGCCTCTTCTGATTTTTTGGATTTTTGTGCCCATCACGGTGTCATGCACGTCACGGCCCCGCTGTTCCATCACAGTCAAACAGTGAGGCTGAATGACTGGTCCGCACATTTAAGGCTCAGATGAGGAAACTCCTGACTTCTTCTGCTGCTGATGATGTGCTTCTCCAATTTATGGCTTCTTACCGTTTCACCCCCATGGGTGACCACAGCCCGGCTGAGCTCTTACATGGCTGATTACCTTGTATAGGTACGGGGATATGGCAGGTGGCCAAAATGGAGATCTGGCCGCATCTTACGACACCGTGGCTGATGCCTGTCTGAAATTCAGATGGACACGGGTGTTGCAGTGCATCATTTGGACCAGCTTCAGCCTAGCGTGCCTGCAATGCCAGTTCCGGATGCCGCTACACCACCTTCAGCTCTACCTGACGCTCGGGATACTGGAATCTCTCATTACTCACAACACAGTCCTCTCACCATCATATTGGTGCCAGCACAAGAAGTGACCCCACCAGGACACGTGCCCATGCAGGAACCAGATGACCATCATCTGTCTGAACAACTCTACTTGCCTCCTCCTCCTACGGACACACACGCACACACACACATCGCCCATGTCTCCCGTTATAACAACCGAACTTGTCGCAACGGGCAGATTGGGGCAAGGGATCCCAGCAGATTCGACCACCTCATCTCCTGTCATCTTGACCCGTTATCATCGGGGACACTTCCGTCAATATGGGAAGCCGCCTGTTTGAGACTTTACGGACAGTCAAACAACACATATGGACGTTAGCAATCTACAGGCCACCTCCGTCAAGACCTGTGCAAAAACTTCAAAGTGGGGAAAAGTGTTGTGACTCACCGATCTTTCAAAGTGCCACCATGCAGTTACGCGCGTCCTCTCAATGGGGCACGGTCTGCCAGCCATGCTGCAGCAGCAGCAGCAGCAGCAGCAGCGCCACCTAAGCCACCAGCCAGCCAGTGGCTGCTAGACTTGAACTCAGTTATGATTTGACTGTTAAAGTGTACACATGTCTTACTCTGTTTACTTGGTCTGTGACTTTCATGTATTGCATCTTCCTTGAAATATATTTGTTCAATTTGAAGTTATAACAATCACCATTTTCATTGTGTCTGCTATCCCCTGCATTTACCATTTCTCCTCATGCTCCCACCATTCGAGTGTGTTCACATTCGATAGCTAGTTGTTCTCCTTCACCGCATTCAATAACTATTGTTCTCCTTTACCGGTTCTCAATTGTTTTCCTGGAAAATTATCTAATCTGCAATGTTTTCATTGTCTGAATCCTCACCAGTCACACCATTACAAGGAATTGTGGGTCAAAGTCCTGTTAGTGAAATTAGACAGCTGGTATTCATAGTGTCATCACTGTGTACATCATTTTCAAGGATTCTCCAAGACTGGTGAAAATTGAAACTCCTATATAAAATTAAATTACAGTAAAATTATAATTTGCTTTAAATGAGCTCCGCCTTTTGTGACTGATATACTATATGTAATATGGCAATATACGATACTGAACATTGTCGTCACTGTTGGTGACATACTGTTTTAACACATCAATATGGAAAGTTGCTTTATTTTTAGCTAGTGGATATAAAACTAGAAGTTACAAACAAATGAAGAGTGTATAACACAAACTATTCATACACAGAGGGTACCATTCTGCATGTTTCTAGGCACGGGAACATTAACACAACTTCCTAGTCACAATCGCATATTAGTACTGCCAGATCCTGTTAGCTGACTCTGATTCAGACTTGTAACATAGGCAAGCAGTAGGTACTAGCATATGATATAGTAGGTTTCCAGACATAACAATAGATACCATCCTACATGTATGATGTCAGTGTTATCTGAGTTTATGGTCTGAGATAAGCTGGAATTCACATTAATTGTAACATTCAATATAATCAGTGACCTTCAACCATAACGTCATTGACATGTCCAGAATGCATTAAAAAGCAACAACCCCACACACACACACACACACACACACACACACACACACAGGACAGGGAGAGAGGGAGAGAGAGGGAGAGAGAGAGAGAGATATATGACAATCAAATATGTATGATGGCAACAACTCCACTGAAATAAACTACATATAAATGATCACTATCAAATACAGGAATTTAAAAACCTAGATCCAAAGGGAATGACAAACTTACCTAAGATAACATGTAGCTTGAACCACAGATGTCTCTGCACTACCAGTTATTATTGGGCGCCACAGTGACACCATGTCACAGACGAGACGGTGGTGTTACTGCGGGGTCAGCCTCATCAGGTTTGGCAGTGAGACAGTGCAGTCAGCCAGGCCCACCAGGTGCAGCTGCGATGCAGTGTGGTCACCCAGGCCCATCAGGTGCAGCTGTGATGCAGTCTGGTTGTCCAGGGAAGTAAGTAGATATATACTGGTCTTATGGCCCTGCTTTTTCCAGCTCAAAAATTTCAGCTGAGGAGGTGAAGTAACTGTCGAAATCCCATGAAATTTCATTCAAAAGTTTTTTTTTTATGTTCCCAATGTTGCACAGAGAATAGCTCCAGAATTAGCTGAAGTGCTTTATTTTTGAGGTTTTGAGGTTGTTATGGGACAGCCAATAGTATACTGATTAGGACTGCACCACAACGGGAGTGGCCCCTATATGAAGGGGATATAAGCGCCACTCCACATAGCCACAGCCACACTAGAAGAATGCGCGCTAGAAAGTGGCACCACGATTTGTGAACAGTATTATTTGCTTGCGTGGAAACTGTGTATATCAAATGACATTGACTATTTGCGTGTCACCATTTGCTTGTGACACCACACTGTAAATTTGCTAAATTAAATATTGTCAATTCAGTTTACTGTAATAAATTCCATCCATATGATTTGGTTGTATTGTCATCTAGCTATCTGAGTAAATGGCTTCCTAGGCACCCTATATTTGATGAGGAGGCTGGTCACGATAGTTTTGTCAAATGGAACACTCCCCCCCCCCCCCCCCCCCCCCCCCACATGTAAAATATGTATGTGACTGTGTTAGGAAATCAACAATGTAAAAAAAAAGGTAATTTGCTATTTTCCATTAAGATGACATGTTAAGTTACACACATGCACATTAAGACATATGCTAGCCTGAGGCCAGAATCTTTGTTTCTGATTAATGATGTGGTTGTAAGCTGATGTGCAAGTGTGTTTTAGTTGTGTCTGTATCTTAACACGTCATCTATAGAGGAAGCAACAGTCTATCTACTCCTTACATTAGTGTACAGAAGACTTCATCAGAGAATGGCCACATGTGTTAGTCAATGGGTTTGCACAGAATCTTACAGAGTAAAGAACCTTCAAACTTTTATACACAGTTGATATCCGAGTGATAAAGTCAATTCACAGCTGTCTGCAGAATGTCTAGTCTGCAAACTGTTGCTTCTTCATGCGCATTTATGGAGGGACATGATGCAGTCGGTGACTGCTTCACCATTGTGTGGGTTTGGTAAGGATTAGTGACAACTATGCCACACACAGAAAAGACATACCCTGTGTCTTCTAATCTGCTGGAATATGCTAGACATCTCTAGCCTTTTTTTCTTAAAATTGTCTGCTTGTAAATGACTAACCAACAGGAAGAATTCATGGTAACTCAATTTCTTGCCAAGTGTAAGGTTAGATGACTTATGAGATACAGTAGATTAAGAAAATTAGATTAATTGCATTTGTTTGTAAGCCTGGCAAAGCTCAAATAAAAATCCAAAGAAATCTTTTGAGACAAGTACCCTTCCCAAACCTTGAAGAAGAGGATTAAATCTTCCAAAGCTGATGAAACTCAATAATCAGATGAAATCATAAAAGACAGTGAAACCTTGCCATTTCACAAGAGTCTCTTTGTGAAGCAACAACACAGAAGAACTGGCAGAAAACACCTAGTCAACACCAAATTTGCCAACAGATTACAGACAATAAATTTTGCAAACCACCTAAATTTGTATGATGCAAAACGTATCTTGAATGCATCTAGTTGGATAATGAAATAAATCGTGAAAAAGTCAGATAAAAATTCATTACATATTGAAGATCAATCTTTTCCTCTTGTGTACATACGAGATGGAAGGAAATGAAAGAACCATAGGATTTGGCTTCGAGTCACAATACTACAGATTCAAAACAGCAAGAGTTTCAATTAAATCCTATAGGAGAGCAAAAGGAGAGATTCTATCAAATATGGCTGACTTCCAAGCCTGCCCCTCTGGTTCAACATTAAAAAGAATTATTGGCCTTCAAGTAGCAATCAGTCAATATGAACTACTGTGAGAATCATCATACACTGAACTACCAAGAGAAATAAAAACTAAACAAGCTTGTATCAACATGAAAAAATAATGATCAGAAATGTCTTCTAAGGACTGTGGCTCCGCCATCAAATCCAGAAGACTATGGAAAATGCAATATCTGACAGAATGCACAATTACAATAAATTTGTTCCAGAACATGAAGAAAAGTTGCCCAAAATTTCATTTCCTCAAGGTCACTAATGACATTCCCAAGACTAAGGGGGAAAATTGGTATGTTCATCAAAGTTTAGTCATTTGGTGAGAAATGTCGGGTGTACTCTTACGTACAACAGAGAACAACAGGGAGACACACATAAATTTACTATATTTGAAAGACAGTATAAACTCTCAGTATTGTTGGGTAGAAGACATGTCTTACCTTGTTTTTACACTGGACTCAAAGCATAAGGGAATAAAATTAATCTGTGACGTGTCTACTACACTTCAACAACAAGAAGAAATTGGATAAACACATACTAAATTCTTTAGTCAACAACCACCCATCATTGAACTACTGACAAAAGGTTTTCAACAATTATCAAGACATGATAAAGGTTCCTTTTACCACATATGTAGATTTTAAGAGTTTATTACTAAAGATGGACAACTGTCTACCAAACTCAGAAGCCTTCTACATCATGAAGTACCAAAACCTTGAGCTAAGTGGATTTTAATACTACATCAAGTACATCAATGGACAGTAGAAGGAACAAGTTGCCTATTGAGGAACAAACAGTTGCAAAAATTTCATTCAGTGTGTGAAGGGAGGGGTTGAAGAAATCTGAAGAACATACTCTGAAATATAATAAATGAAGCTCCTGCCATGATAAGCCTGCATAATGTCCATTTTGTCAATGTCTTCACTCATGAGACAGAAAAAATGTTTGTCATCATGATCAATTGACTGGAAAATATATAGCTTCACTGAGCAATCATTACAACCTACAACTGAAGCATCCAACATTTCCACCAATTTATCTACACAGTTTGTTGGGATATGACATTGGTTTGTGATTGAGCTTTGATACAATGAAAAAGACATGGATTTGATTCCAAACTCCTGTTGGATGTATCTCCAAGGTTGACCATGATTGTCCAAAGGAACTACACGATCTACATGAAGATTTGCCACTTCTCCTGAAAATAAACTTGTGCCAGGCACCAATGCAAGCAAGCTGTTGACTGAATGGCAAATGTAAGTACAGTGTACACTACAGTACCTCTCTGTAGGGATGGAAATGACAGAAGTGCAAAATCTTGCAATTCAGTCAATATGACTGGTTGAAGACGTACATGGACTTTAACACAGAAATGAGGATGAAGGCAATGAATGACTTAAAGACAAATTGATACAAGTTGGTGAACAAATCATTCTTCAGCAAGACTATAGAGGACATGAGAAGCAGAGTGGACACAAAGTCAGCCTCAATCTCTGAAAAGTGTGGAAAAAATTTAATAGCGCTGAACTTCAAAGGAAGAATGATTTTTAACTAACATCTTGTTGCCATCCACATGAACAAGGCTAAAACTGAACTCAACAAGAAAATTTATGATGGCTCGAGTGTACTTGATTCTAAACAGAACTGATGTATGACACCACTACAACATGATGATCTAAAATATGGAGAAAAAATTGTACTTTACTATCAAGACACAGAGACACAGCTTCATCTAAATTATACAAACTAAAGATTTATATGCAAAAATGAAGATGATGAATTGAAAATTTTGACACAAGTGACCACCCAGAAAATAATCTACATCAGACTGGTGAACAAGAAATTTGTAGGTAAGATGAAGGATGAGTGCAACAGATGAATAATGGAAGAACTTTGCAGTTTGAAAGTGTATAAGGTTAGTGGCAAGTAAGAGAAAAAAAATTAAAGGTATCAAGAAATGGGTGACAAAGAATAAAAAAAACATGCCTTCAAAACTGTTCAACAACATAAAAAAAACAATGAACCTGATACAAAATTATGTACATAGTGTGAACCCAATCACAGTGGGGGATAAAAAGTGTTGAGTGCTCATGACAACAAGAGGCATGTCTTGAAAAATAAGATACACATACACTGCCATTTGGACATTACTTAGCAACTGCTGAAGCAGTCTTCCAACTGTGTGTACATGACACCCAGTAATTGTTGTCACTTGTAATTTGTGCACTTTATAATTTTTACATCACCACTGAGGTTAAACAACTGAAAAACACATTCATCACTCAACTAATTTGTTAAGAGAACACTTAATTTCATCAGGACAACATGTGGTTATAAAAGAAGGAGCAAATCTTCTCAATGCTGATCCATTCATGTAGAAAAAAAAACTTTAAGGCACAGAACTTAAAACTTTTGACAATTTTGTTCTAAATAAATGGAGGTAACTACAAAAAGATGTATAGACTGGGGTGAGGGGAAGTCACTCAATGACTTTCACTTACATACATACATACATACATACATACATACATACATTGATGCATGAAGGACAATCATTGTAATATATGCAAAAAACGCATGAAAAATATGGAAAAAACAGGTATCTCACCAACAAGAAACTCTTGTATCTTACCATCCATGAAGGAAGGCAGGCAAAGAAGAAAAAAGGAACAAAAAATGTACCAAGTGTCAAGAAATCAAAGGTATTTTTTTCTAAATCCATTTGTTAGAGACGTTCATGCAAGCAGATGTAAAATTTGTCATCAAAATGTGACAGTAACACTAACCCAATGATAATATGCACCTGTGGTACTCAAGTGTGTAGTTATAACATGAAAGTACATATGTAAATGGCCAAATACACAAGACTAAGGGAAATACAAACGTTAGCTGGAGGAGAAAATTGTCAAAAATTTCCACTCAAAATTCAGTGTTGAGCATTGTATGTTAAACTTTTCTTGCCATACACGATTATACAAATAAGTGTGTCCCTCATAACTTTATGACTGTTCATTACACACAGTTTCCTCATAGTCCCCTGTGTTTCCAATATGTTCATTCTTTATGGCATGTTGCTGATCAAGATCAGATAATTTTCAATGACACTGAGTGGACTTTCTTTACTATCACTCCTCAGCAGTACAACACATTTAAGGCTCCACATTTTTAGAGAAACTTCATTCCTTCCATTCTTCTGGCAGATGTTCTGTAGTTTTATGTAATTGAACAAGGAAGAGTCAACCAAAAGATTATTTTCTCAATTTGACTGGAACACAACAAATATGAAGTATGGCCTCTCAAACTATGCTGAACTATTGAAATTTGTGGCATTTAGCTAAAAATATCTTTTGTTGGCCAGTCCTGTCATCTCTACATTTTGTGGCTGAAGGAAAGATAAGGGAATTTTCAAATTTCTATGTCTCTTTCACTCTAACTCTAGCATATTTTCAGCCTCTTATCCGACAATTTTCAAATTTGTTAGCGTTTCTCACTCTGACTCAAGCGTATAATCAGCCTCTTACCTGACAACAAGAATGTGGATTCCCATGCTTTCTACAATTATTCCTTCCTTCAGGAGTGTACCCATTTCTCATTTCTTCAGCACCAGCTTCATCATGGCTGGCCCATGAAAGAATGGTATATTTTGCACTTTAACTCCATATATAAATCCTGTCAGATCACCTTCCCACTGGACTTCCTTGTAATCTTTGAAAAAGGCACTATGCACAGCTAACAAAAAGTACTTTATATTTCTCACTATTTATGTTTCCATTGTTGAGGATATGGCCTTCCATCGTTAGCTCATTGGGAAAAAAAGAAAAAAGAAAAAGAAAAAGAAACAATGGATGCTCCGTCCTTGACAAAATTTCATTTCCTTTCTTGATGGTGATGGGCTCCAAGAGCTTCATCACGTAGTTGTCAATCATCTTTTTGCTGGATTTTCCATTGTATGTTGGATATCTGTGCCATAGGCTTGAACACTACTGAAGTTCATGCACAATTCAGGATGGTTAGGATGAACCCAACCATCACCGATATTTATGTTAATCTCTGTGTCCTTATTGGGAAGTCTTAAGTGACTAGGAAGGAGCAAAACTGATAGTACTTTATCTTGTTTATTTATGGAAAGAACGTTTCAGTACATGATTTCTAATATAACTGTCACATGTGCTCCACAGAAGTCAATCAACTCATAATTTTCATTATTTACTTTTGTCATTAATTTTGTTGACAACTGGAACAAGCAAGGGATGATGTGGTCCAAAGATTTGTGCTCCACAGAATGCAATATCTGGCTCTAATGATGCAATAATGTTGGTTTCCCGATAAGAGTGATCACATTGCTGCATATACAAGCTGTCAACCAGATTGTGGTTTCCGTTTATTAACAGTAAAGCAAAAATTTTTGGAACACCTAGTGATGGCATCATCATTGGCTTCAATAGTTCCATCACAAAATTCTAACACACTGTCAATACTAGCATTTTTATCCATGAACACCTCAACCACACGCTCACCATAACTAATAGACATGCCTGACTTCATCTTCCTTCTGATAAATCTCAAAAACTGTGCTTTCCAAAGGAATTTCTATTATTTATACATCAGCATCATCTTAACATGCATAGCATCAAAAAACCAATTCTGAGCTACACTCTCAGTACAGTTTAATGTTTTTGAAATGGTGTTTTGAGTTAAAATTATTGTGCAGAAGCCAACACATGCAACACGTGTCAGGTGACCACCCTGTATAGAGAGAGGGCGAATCTTTTCTTGAGCTGAAGTAGACTATTGCTGACTGCATCAGTCGAGTCATTTACTGAGACAAAAAGTTTTCACTTGAGACTGCTTTAGCTGTCACAAGACAGACTGGAAAACAATGGTAGGAATTCCTGAGAGAGAAAAATAAAAGCATTGCGAGTTATTATCTAACTATTACATATGTAATGGTAGGACCAATTGAATGTGGAAAAACAATGTTAATGATTGACAACTATCTTGTATTTCCATGATAGTTGAAAAAGGGAAAAAGTCACTTGTATGTCTACTGGAAGGGTTTGGATCAACCAAACTACCAAGAATTCATGAAAATGTGTCAGAAGCTTGGAGACAGAAATGAGAACATCATTCATTCAAAATAATGATGAAATTATCCCACTGAATGATTGTTAAGACCACTCAGTGATTATGTTCAATGACTTCATCCTCAAAAATCAGGATGTCATTAGAGAATATTTAGATGCTCAGACGTACTCAAAGATGCCACAGCAATTTGTGAGAGACAACCTAGTTTTTTTTAATATTTATGAAGGATGATGGAAATTTAGAACATATTTACCATGAATTTATTGGTCGTGATCTATGTTATAACAACTTTAAGGAGACGAGTAGTAAATACTGGAATAAAGGTCAGTTGGTTTTTTTCATGATACACATGACTAGAAAGGCCAATGACAGCAAGTACAGAAACATAATTAAGGATTTTTTGACAACATGAATGTAGATGTTCAACATGTACAATGTAGGCATTCAACAAAAAATTTACGTTTTTCCCCCCTTAGTAAGTGTTGTCAAAGTACGATGCTGAGGTTAAAAAAGCCAAACAGAATAGAAAGAACAGAGCAGATTTGATGCAAGCCTTCCGAACTTGGAAGAAACAACCATGAAGAGAACATGAAAAGAACAAGAAAGGCGATCAAGCAGTCATTGATTCCATCAAGCAAGACAAGAAAAGAATTGAAGGCTTTTGTTAACACTGTGTTGAGTGCTATCAATGAAGACAGAGAAGTAGAGAAACAAATGGTTGTTTACCAACATTACCTTTTTGAAGACATTCACAGCATATCACCAATTAAACATTTCAGAGGTCCAGAGTATGAAAGCAGCAGTGTGACTTCATATACATATGAAAATTGCCTGCTGACCATCAAGTTTCAACTACAGTAAACTGTCAATTATCTGCAGTGGATTATCTACTTTGCATTTATACAGGGCTATCTCTCTTCTTTCTGCCAAAAATTTTCCACTAACCTAGGAGTTTTCACGGGTGAGTGTAATCATATGTTAAAACATGAGTGTAGAAAACAATGTGCTCCTCAAACACTGCAAGAGCTGGACTGTATTTTTTTTTCAAAAGCAGAATTTTCACATATATTGTGATGATTAATGTAGAGTTTATTATAAATATTAATTAATGATTTAAACTATGATACTGTAATTAATTTTTGTTTTGAGCAATCCCAGTTCATTACTGTGCACTTTAATTACAGATTATATGCATAATTTGATTATCCGTGGTTTTCAAATCCACAGTTACTGTGGAAAATCAGGAGAGCACTGTACCTTTGAATTTTATGGATTTTTTGCCATTTTTGTGTGTCTGGACAATAATTTCATTTGTTGAACATGAATTTCCAAGTAAAATGTTTGTCTGCTGTGTCTGTCTGTCTGTCTGTCTGTCTTAATTCATTTATTTTCCTTTGCCTTGAGTTTTTCAAAGTAAACAGAATCTGAAAGAAAGACGCAGGACATGCTCAAGCCATCTTTACACTGAGTCCTGTCTGAAGATTACTCTAACTGTCACAAAAATGAAGAATCTATAAAGGTTTATGCTGTAGAAGAGTTGGTGAAGAAGATATGTGCTCGTTAGTTATTTTCTTAATTTTTTATGATGAATATGATGATGATGATGATGATGCACAACAAAAATTGAACAACAAATTACCAGCCCTCCTTCATTCTTGCTTGGGGTTGTCTTCATCTTGATCTTTTAGTTGAAATTAATTGTTTTTTGTTCGAATCTCTTCCTCCAGCCAATGGCTGGAACAGAATCAATTTTGTATGTCTTCAAATTTCAATATATATCTCTCCTTGCCATGGTGGTTTTGGATGGGATTGTTGAAAATAATTACTCTGATCACTCTTCTAGAGTTTCTAGTTGTTTTCAGTATTTTATTGTTTCTTGTCCTACAATTTTGAGCATTTTAAAGTTTTGAAGCATTTCCTTGCCTTTTCCTTGTACAGCAAGTTTTCTTTGACTTCTAAGATTAACAGTGTTTATAACTAAACTGTGCTGAGGAATGTGTATCCACTAAAGGTAGAGACACAGTTTGTCTTCATTTCCATGAACAGTTGTCCCTTGGGATGATAAAAGCTTGCAATTTCTTTTTAAAACCTACTGTGGCACCTCATTTGCATGGGGCTCCCAAAACCGGACTTCGTACACCAATATCCCAATACTGCTTCTGGGTGGTTATGTAAACACATCAAAATTAATTCTTTCATTTCAAGCAGTCTCTTCCCATATTGTTGCTGTTGAGGATAATTTCACATTCTTTTTCTTACTCTCCTTGCATGGGAAATTAAATGTTTCATCTAATATTTACACAGCTCTACTGTGCTGTAAATTTTGGCAAAGTCGTATGTCCATAGCAAATAAATAATAATTTCCCTTGTGAACCTCTGTCAAAATTTCTGGCAGATCTTTTAATGTGTGTCTAATGAAACATCAGACAATTTTATCTAGTAAGTAATGAGGAAGTCTTTCAAATAATCTGTTTAATGCCTTCAACCATATTTCCTAGAGTGCAATAAATACAGAAATTTTGCCTTTACTTCGTGACTTGCCAACCTGAATTAACAGAATCTTCACTTTAAGAAACTGTTGAACCTCCCACAAGCCCCCACCCTTTTCTTAACATTCAATTAGAGAAAAAAAAAATTAGAAAATCAAAAATAAAATTACTGCCAGAACACAGAAACATGGGAAAAAATCCATAGATTCAAAGGTGCAAAACAGTTAAGGTTTTGTGGCCACTTGACAAACTGTCTGCTAGCTTCTGACTTGAGTTATTTGTCCTACAATGATTTGTTAACTCTTCTATAGTTTTGCAAGCACAGATGGCTTTCATTGTCAAGGCTTCACTTCCTATTGTTAATATGGTTTCAGAAGAGACGGCTGATGTAATCGTGGAAATTCCACATTATTTCGTTGGTGAAATGAACACACATCTTAAGTATGATGAACACACTGCTCATGCCTCCTATTTATGACACTCACAAAAAGAAGAAGAAGAAGAAGAAGAAGAAACTGCAAGGTTACCAATATGTAGATATGCAAATCAGTAGATCAGGAGATCAGGATGGAAGAGTGGTGGGAGAGGGAGGGTGGGGGGTGGGGGGAAGTGGGTGATCGGGTGGGTGGGGGAGGGGGGGAGGCATCTGCCAAAATACGTGTCCACACTAGCAAGTGCTTGTCCTCACCTTTGCCAACTGAGTATCTTACGACGTGTGACATGTCGTCACTTGTAGTTTCTCTCTGTGTTCACTGTGATTTTAACATGGCCAGCCCTGGATCCCATGTCATGCTGAGTTGGTATCCTGTGTACCTGTTAAGCAATTAGTTGATGTACAAATTTCAACTGCTGCTTTATCAATGCTGTCCTAATACGAAGATGTTGAAGACAGACTCATTCTGTCTTTGACAGAGCTAACAATCTCTAGAATGGGTTGTGTCTTCAGGGTGGATGAGAAGTTCTGCCCACTCTCCAAGGCCAAAACTGCCACATCAAGTAGAGATTCATCCGTATGTCTGTTCACAGTCCATCTGTGAAGTTTTTCATCTAACTTTTCTTCTTGTAAAAACGGTCTCTGAAGCAATGAAACTTTACAATGTGACATGCTCTGTCATGTTTTTTCTTTCAGGCTCAAACACCTATACAGCGTGGATGAAATCTTCAGATGTAGGACCAGTAGATCCCTGGATACAAAGTCTGGTTACCACTGAGTGCAATGAATCCTCTCTCTCACCTGTGTCTGGCCAGCTTTATTTTTATTTCTGTTGGTTGCTGCAGACTTTATAAATAGTGATACCTCCACAAATGTCTGAAGAATTTTATGATCTCAGCATCTTACTAGGAATGTTGGTGCATACATCAACCTGTTGTTCTCATTCTAAAATTTATCAAACTTATTCACTTTTTTCACCATCTTCTCCCTGTACAAGTGTAGGATGTGTTGCTCCAGACTTTCCTGATGGACTAGTTGTAAATACGGTACTCAGGTGTGACTCTGATGTCATGAAACATGAAACTTCCACAGTACTTCATTGACACAACAGCTGACATCTTCAGGTGCGGTAATCACAGTGAGAGAAGCCTCCTATTTAAGACAGTCAGATGTCACCACTAGTGTTGGCAAAATATTGTGGAATTTTCACGATATCTGATATCTTGCCCAAGAACCATATTTACAACTAATCAGTGGGGAAAGCCTCAAGTGACACGTACTATACCTGTCCTGGAAGGAGATGGTGAAAGAAGTGAGCAGGTTTGATAAACTTTGAAGTAAGAGGAACAGACTGCTGCACACACTTACTCTCTTATTAAGATGCCGAGATCTCAGAATTATTCTGACTTTTGTAAAGGTTATGTACTTCATGAACTGTGTAACCACCAACAGAAGTAAAAATCAAGCCAGCCACAGACTGGAGAGAGAGAGAGAGAGAGAGAGAGAGAGAGAGAGAGAGAGAGAGAGAGACTGGACTTTTTGTCTTGAAAACTCCTAACCTTTCATCAGAAGACTTCATCACAAGTTTTAAAAGATTCTTGGGCATGGGTTGATAGTGCCACGTGGATGTTTTCAGACATGAAGCAACTACATGACACAGCACATTAGAGTAGAAATGAAAAACCTCATAGACCATGTACAAACTTACAGACAAATCTCTGCCCAACATAACAGTTTCAGTATTGAAGAAGAAGCCAGAACTTCATGCTCACCATGAGGACACAACCTGTTCTGTGTATTATTAGCTCTGTTGAACAGAGAATCCTTAAACTGCCCAGGGAAGCTGCTGAGGATGTCAGATGGTAGACTTGTTGTGCTCTGGCTTCTTATTTTATGACCAACACTTTGAACAGACTGATGGTGTAGCAATAGGAAGTCCCTTGTCAGCCATTGTGGCCAATCCTTTTAGAGAAGGTTTTGTGGAGAGAGCACTTCCAGGCACCAGACTTGAAAGCTACTTGCTTTTGGTGATACGTGGATGACACTTTCGTCATCTGGCCACAGCGCACTATATCGCTAGATTCATTTTTGCAACCACTAAATTCTCTCGATTTGAACATTAAGTTTCCGATGGAGATGGAGAAGAACAGCAAACTACCATTCCTGAATGTGTTGGTGTGGAGAAATGAGGATGGCACCTTGGGTCACTCTGTGTACCATAAACGTGGACAAACCTACAGGCCACCAGTTATCACTGTCCCCCATTACAAAGCGGTGTGCTTAGGACATCAGTTCACAGAGCAAGAGCCATACTGGATTCAGACAGCTTATCTGATGAGCTACATCACCTCTATACTGCATTTTTGGAGAATGGATACTCTGAAATGGAAATTTGCTGGTCATTTTAGACAAAGTGAGGAGCTGGAAGAAACTGAGGAATGAAAAAGAATGGTCATCTTGCCATACACTGGCACTGTTTCTTCAAAAATATGATGATTATTGGCCAAATGAAGTTAAATTCAACTTTTGTCTGCCAACAGAACTCTGAACTCTTTCAGGCACAGTGTAAGATGATCTTGGTTTAATGATACCTGATGCTATAACATGCCCTGTAGCTTTGGGATGTAGTACTTTGACAAACTTGTCACATTGTGGAGGAAAGATGTGTTGAACATTGACAACACATGTCTATACCAGCCAGAGAAATCTGCAGTGGCTGAACATTGTCTCAGTACAGGATTTTTTATGAAATACAAAAACACTAAGTTCTTTCGTATTGGGACAGCGTTATTGAAGAAGCAGCGAAAATTCAAAGCTTACCTAATTTGCTTAACAGGGACACAGGATATCAATCCAGCACAGCACGAAATCCATCACTGGCTATGTAAGCAGAACTACAAGTTGTACAAGGAATGATGCTGTGGTGGCGACATAGGTATTTGGTTTACAATTTCAAAAATAGGCACCTGCCAGGACACACACACATTTTGGCAGGCAGCTCCTGACAGAGGGCACTGAGGTGGCCAATGGTAGTGCAAAGTATGACAAAGCCTCTGCCTCTGCATTCATCATCTGCCGTTTGTCGTAGCTATCTCTCTCGTTACCAATCTGCATATCTGTGCTATTGATCACAGAAACTTGATGCATTTATACCTGCACGGTTTTTCTCTGACCGTCAAATATAGGAGGCATCAGTCACAGCCTGAGTAGTGTGTTTCCCCACATCTGAAGGTGTCTGTCAGTTGTACCAATGAAATATTGTGGAATTTTCGTAATATACAACATCTATCCCCGAGAATCAAATTTACAGTTAGTCCATCAGGATAGCATCAGGCAGCATCATCTATTGGAGGTGGTGGACTTGAGTCGGGCTCATGGATGCAGAGTCTATGTACGTGGCACGCCAATGTCTTGGGGGCTTTTCTGTTTTCATTACCATTCTGGTTCTCTCCTTGCTACCTACAACAGTTGTTTGCTGCAGCAGGGTAATACAGGATCCGTTCACCTTGAAGAAACTCTCTTTCTTGTCTCTTGTTTCTTGTCTCTTTCTTGTCGAAGCAGTTGTCATGTTTGTGTAGTTCTGTAGCATGACAGTAGTTTGAAACAGAAAGAGGAAATCCTTAAGGTGAACCAATTCTGAATTCCTACTCAGCAGCAAATGACTGTTCCAGTTAGCAATGGAAATGGAAGGTGAATCTTTGACAATGGTAGCCATTAGTGCTGATGAAACATCACAAAATCAATCAAACAACTCTTCACCAAAGAACCTGACACAGAAGCCAACAGATGATTCAAAGGTAGTTGAATATTGATGGTTGGCAGCAAAGTAATGTGGTTTTCATACATATATGAAGGACGTGGCCATTATGAGACAAAGTCTTATACAGTGGTGGAAATCCATGCGAAAGATGAATATTTGCAGGAAAATAAACATTGTTAGCTGGAATAATTGTGTAGAGTGTATATGCAATAGTATGACATCCAGTATACCAAGTAACATAGTCAAATGTTAGAGTATTTGGCATCACTAGTACATTACACAGCCAGACATCGATAATTCCTATGGTAAAGTGTGTAAGGTCACTGTAAAGGTAGTCTGCTCTGTGTGGTGTTAGTGTGTGCATACGATCCTTTCCTGCAAACTGAAAACAGACAACATAAGTGATGTGTGTGTCTTGTATATAAACCGTGAGAATGCCATTCAGGTCGGCCGTTGTGGCCGAGCGGTTCCAGGTGCTTCAGTCTGGAACCGTGCAACCACTGCAGTCACAGGTTCAAATCCTGTCTCAGGCATGGATGTGTGTGATGTCCTTAGGTTAGTTAGTTTTAAGTAGTTCTAAGTTCTAGGGGACTGATGACCTCAGATGCTATGTCCCATATCACTCAGAGCCATTTGAACCAATGCCATGCAGAAAACAACTATGTAATGAAAAACCAAAAACCATTGCATGCAAGGAAATGGGAGTCTCTAGCTGTTGAACTGGCAAGGTGTTGAAATATGTAAGTACAGTGATTAATAATTGCATTAGATTAGGTGAACGATATGGACAGAATGGAAAATACAGGCAAAATTATCTGAGGCATCAAAACGATTACTTTCATGCAAAGCAAGGGCCACAAACAGTTATTCTTCTTAACTAGTTGCTGATGTAAAGCTGCCATTAACTGCCAGACATATGCTACAATTTTTGTTGTATGAAAACTTCCTGCATTCAAGAAACGACTGCAGAAACCTGCTCCAACACCCAAACAGAAATGGGATGGATTGGAGCATGATGAAGAACATTTATCATGGTTGTCAGAATGGGATAAATTGATCTTCAATAATGAGAACAAGTTTAATTTAGATGGGTTGGATGGATTTCAAGATTACTGCCGTTATCTGAGAAGATACCAGTAGGTGAGGATGAGCAGAAATTTTGTGATGGAAGTATTTTAGTTTGGGCAGCTTTTCACACTAAAAGTAAATCACATATTGCTTGGTTCAACACTAGAATAAACTCTAACATGTACACTGCAATGTTACAGAAAGATCTGATTAGAATGTATGAAGACTTAGTGGGATGAAACAATTATTTCATCAATAAGTTAAGGCATATATTCGTGTTTCTGCTACAGCCCAAAACTGGTTCAAAGATAAAGGTGTCTGTCTTTCCCTGGTCCAAATGTAGCCTTGGACTTGCCATTGGAGAGACAGCTTGCATGCCCAAGTGATACAGGTACACATACCATAAATTCAACCACAATGGAAGGGTATCTGTTGAGAGATCAGACAAACGTGTCATTCCTTAAAAAGGGCAGCAGTCTTTTCAGTAGCTGTAGGGGCAACTGTCTGGATGACTGAGTGAACTAGCCTTTTAATGTTAACTGAAATGGCCTTGCTGTGTTGGCACTGAATGGCTGGATATTTAGTGAAGATTGGTGGGAGGAGGAACAGAATTTTTGATCAGATGAATGCAAGGTTATAAAATAGAATAAAATATGAGTAATGTAGGAGTAGGATTCATAATGAATAAGTGAATTGGGATGTGGCTACTATGAACAGCATACTGAATGGGTTATTGTAACCAAGACAAACACAAAGCCAACACCCATGACAGCAGTACAAATATTTTTCTCAATTAGCTCCACAGATGATGAAGAGGTACAAGAAATGTATGATAAAATAAAAGAAATTATTCAGACAGTTAAGGCAGTACAGTAAGCAGATAAGGCTGAAGGGATCAGACTAGAAAATGAGACACTTAAAATAGTAAATGAGTTTTGTTATCAGGGAAGCAAAATAACTGATGATGGTCATGTAGGGACAATATAAAATGTACACTGGCAATGGCAAGATAAGCGTTTCTGTAGAAGATAATTTTGTTAATGCCGAGGACAGATTTAAGTGTCAGAAAGTCCTTTCTGAAAGTTTTTATAGAGTGTAGCCATGTATGGAATTGAAACATGGACAATGAACAGGTTACACAAGAAGAGCATAGATGCTTTTGAAATGTGGTACTGCAGAAGAATGCTGAAGATTGCATGGGTAGATCTGTGGCACAATCTGACTAAAAAAGGGTAGCAGTTGGTAGGAAGCATTCTGCAGCATCAACAGATCACCAATGTAGTACTGGAGGGAAGTGTGTGGGGTAAAAATTTTAGAGAGGAGATTCAGAGGGATATAGATTGCAGTAGCTAGTCAGAGGAAACAATGCTTACATGGGATAAAGTAGCATGGGGAGCTGCATCAAACCAGTTTTTGAACAGAAGACTACAATAACAAGGAAGACAAAAATTCTGAGACATCAAGGAATCATGAATAGGGGAGGCGGTGGGGGGGGGGGGGGGGGAATCATAGAGGGAGGTCAAGAGAAGAACACAGTAAGTAAATTCAGAAGAATGTATTTTGCAGTGGTTATTTGGAGAAGAGGCTGGAACAGGAGAGAATAGTCTGAAGAGCTGCATCAAACCAGTCTTCAGAGTGACAACCACAACCACAACATGCCTCAGATATTGTACTATCACTTTTGCAGAAACCCTGCATTTATACTGATCCCCACAACAGTGTATTTAATGAGTGGGGAGAGCATGTCATGCGACAAATTGATATGTAGTCTTATCGACATTCCATAACAACCCAAAAAATGAAGCACTTGAGTTATTGGAGAGAGAGAGCCTTCATGAAGTGTTGGGCACATATGGTAGAGGTGTTCAAAAACACGCCAGTAAAGTAGGAATATCAACAATTTAGGAAAAGACAGATTGCTATTTACTGTAAAGAACAGAGATTAAATTGCAGGCAGGCACAAGCAGAAGACACATAAACAAAGCTTTCAAGCACTGCCTTTACCAGCAAAAGAGTAACAGAGAAATGCACACCATACATACACACAAGCAAGCACACCTCATACACACAACCACTGCCTCTGGCAGTTCAGGCCAGAATGAAACTACCATGTGAGACAGCAGCTGCAATATTGAGGAACTCCCACCTTCTAGATACTCCCAAAAATCCAGAAACCAAGCAGTCCTGGATAGCCCATTGTGGCTTGCTATATTGCCATTGACCAGCACCTACAAATAATTGCTTGTTATCTAGCCTCCTGCAGAATACCAAGCGAGGTGGTGCAGTGCTTAGCACACTGGACTTGCATACAGGAGGACAATAGTTCAACCCATGTCCAGCCATCCTGGTTCAGATTTTCTGTGGATTCCCTAAATTCACTGTAAGCAAATGCCAGGATGGTTCCTTTGAAAAGGGCATGACCAACTTCCTTGGCCATTCTTCCCTAATCCCTCAGGACTGATGACCTCTTTTACTGGAACTCTCCCTCTCCACCACCACCACCACCACCACCACCACCACCACCACCACCACCACCACCATGCCTATTTGTCATTGTTGATGTCAAATCCCTATACAACAACATCCCTCATGCCCACCACTTTATGACTATTTAATGCAACCTTTTCCAGCATCCTGCAGACTCCAGACCAACTACGTCACTCCTCATGCACCTTACTAACTTTATCCTAACTCACAGCTACTTCTCTTCTGAATGGAAGGTATATAAACAAATCGGCAGCACAGCCACGGGCACCTGCATCGCACCCTCCTTTCTAGGAGGGGGCCACCATAGCCTTCCTAAATGCCTAACCATTAAGTCTAGTTCAGGTTCATTAATGATATCTCAATGATCTGGACTCAGGGCCAAGTATCCCTGTCTTCATTCCTTCACAACCTCAACACACACTCGCCCATCTGCTTCCCATGTTCTTCCTCAACCCAGCATGCCACCTTCCTTAACATTTACCACCTCCTCTCTGATGGCTTGATGCTCACCTCTGTCCACATTAAACCCACCAACCATGAACAGCATCTGTTTGATAGCTTTCATCCCTTCCACACCAAAAATCCCTCCCAAAACACATAACCATCTGGGGATGGCGTATCCTTAGTGACAGGAACCCCCTTGCTCAGTATTCTGAGGGGCTATCCCAGACATACTCCATTAACAGATCCTCTGTGCCATTTCCCCTCACCACTCCCCAATCCTCCCACCACTCCCCAAGAGCCAGCTACAAAAGAGTGACTCCTTTGTCAACCAGTACCAGCCTGGACTGTAATCTCTGAACCACATCCTTCACCAGGTCTTTGATTATGTATACGAATGTACCAAAGAATGAGGAGATACAATTTAAGTTCTCTTAGGCTATAGATACTGTGCTAAAGAATGGCTCAGTAGGGAGTTCAATTGAAGAGGAATGGATGCCTCTAAATAGGGAAATCACAGACATTGGAGAGAAAAACATAGATATGAAGAAGGTAACTGCAAAGAAACTATAGGTAATACAAGAAATACTTCAGCTGATCAATGAAAGGAGGAAGTACAAAAATGTTCAGGCAAATTTAGGAATACAGAAATACAAGTGGCTTAGGAACAAAACATATGGGAAGTGCTGGGAAGCTAACACAAGATGGCTGCAGAGAAAATATGAAGCAATCGAAAATGAAACGATTGTTGGGATGACTAGTGCAGTATACAGAAAAGTATAAAGAACCTTGGATGAAATTAAAAGCCATAAAGGTGAGGTAAGAGTGCAATAGCAATTCAACTGTTAAATGCAGATAAGAAATCAGATAGGTGAGTGGAGTACACTGAAGGTCTGTAAGAGGGGAGGACTTTTCTGATGATGTGATAGGAGAAGAAACAAAAGTTGATATGGAAGAGAAAGGGGATCCAGTATTAGAATCAGAATTTGAAAGAGCTTTGGGAGAGCTACATTGAATAAGGCAGAGGGATAGACAACATTCCATCAGGATTTCTCAAGTCATTGGGGGAAATGTCAACAAAGTGACTATTCATGCTGATATGCAGAATGTATGAGTCTGGTGATATATTTTCTGACTTTTGGAAAAACATAAGTCACAAAATTGCAAAGACAGCAAGAGCAGACAAGTGTGATAATTTTTGCACCATCAGCTTAAAAGCTCATGCATCCAAGTTATTGGCCAGAATAGTATATAGAAGAATGGGAAAAAATTGGGTATGTCTTAGATGACAATCAGTTTGGCCTTAGGAAAACTAAAGAAGCAGAGGGGCAATTCTGACATTGCAGTTGATAATGGAAGCAAGATTGAAGAAAAATCAAGACACGTTCATAGAATTTGTCAACTGTAAAAAGCACTTGACAATGTCGAATGGTGCTATATGTTCAAAATTATCAGAAAAATAAGGGAAAGATAGGTAATATGCAATGTGAACAAGAAGCAAGGGGAAAGAATAAGAATGAGAGACCAAGAATAAAGTGCTCAGATTCAAAAGAGTGTAAGAAAGGGATATTGCCTTTCACCCCTACTGTTCAATCTATACAGCAAAGAAACAATTGGAAAATAAAAGAAAGGTTCAACAGTGGAATTAAAATTAAAGGTGAAAGGATATCAATGATGGGACTTGCTGATGACATTGCTATCCTCAGTGAAAGTGAAGAAGAATTACAGAACCTGTTCAATGGAATGAACAATCTAATGAGTACAGAATATGGACTGAGAAGAATAATTAAAGAAAAATGAAAGTAATGAGAAGGAGCAGAAATAAGAACAGTGAGAACATTACATCCAAATCGGTGATCCCGAAGTAGAGAAAGTTAAGGGATTCTGCTACCTAGGCAGCAGAATAATCCATGATGGTCTGAGCAAAGAGGACATCAAAAGTAGACTAGCACTGGCAGAAAAGGCGTTCCTGGCCAAGAGAGGTCTACCAGTTTCAAACATAGGCGTTAAATTTGAGGAAGAAATTTCTGAGAATGTACATTTAAAGCAAAGCTTTGTATGTTTGTGATACATGTACATGGGAAAACCAAAAAAGAAGAGAATCAAAGCATTCAAGTTTTGGTGTTATAGAGGAATGTTGAAAATTAAGTGCATTGAGAAGGTAAAGAGTGAGGAGGTTTCCTGGAGAATTGGAAAGGAAAGATATGTATGGAAAACCAATGACAGAAGAAGGGACAGCATAGTAGGACATGTCCAAAGACATTGGGGGATAACTACCATGGTAACTGTTTATGATGAAGACAATAATGATGTTGTGAAGGGTGCTCAACGTAATGGTCATCAGTACCATAACAAAAAGTCAGTATGTCAATCTCATCAGTGGGGATGAAGGCCTACCCATCATGCAGAGCAGCCTGCCTTCCTCCCCCCTCCCCCCTCCCCAATTTAGAGATGAGGCCTAACAGTTCACAAAAATTCACCACTCTTTTAACACTGCAATCAGTATCAGTGAAGATAGTGGGCAGATCTCCACCAAGACTGAAGTTGCCCTAATAACAGTAAATAGGACACACATTGTCGTAACATGCCGAACTGAAAGTGGCACAGCACAAACTTCACAGAGTGGTGGATCCGCCCACGAGAGGAGGAAAGTATGTATTAAAGTCCTATGTTGGGCATGCAGCCCAATAAGCAGAACCTCTTCCCAGCGGTGAGGCTGGCACGAAGTCCACCATGCTAGTATGGTTGATTTGAGTGACTGCAGTTTGTTTTCTGTCACCTGCAACCACTTAGTCTCCTACTAATGCATGACACATTGGTCAGAAATAAGATGATGATGTGTGACATTATAGGACATTGACAGACACCACCATCGCAACGTGCCTCCTCAGCTGTTTTGTAGGCTGTGTCATTTCCCTCTGTCCCAATGTGGCCAGGTACCCAGTAGAAGATCACCTCCTTGCCACAGTGTTGAAGCTGCTGTAAGGAATCACAGATCAAATAGTCTACTGGGTGCATTTGGTGAAGTGCCTGTAGTGCACTAAGCAAGTTGGAATAGAAAAAAAATTTTTTTGATAATATGTGTGGATCTTTTCCAATGCCATCATAGTGCCATGAACTCACATCATATTCTGTGAATTGTTCTGGAAGACACAATTTGAATACCCTTTCAGGGAAAACCATGGCACAACTGTGAACATTCTCTTGCTGGGAACCATATGTATAAGCATTAATAAAACTGTAATTCGTACTTAAAATGGAAGAGAATGAAGTTGTAAAAATATAATGTGGAGTACAAATTTTCTTGTACTGTATCAAGATTAAAATTATTTTGAGTTTCTTCAGAAGCCAAGGTGGCAACACATTCCATCCCTGGCAGTCACTGTAGTAGGGGGAGCTGTAGGAGGTAAAAATTGTAGAGGACAACAAAGATTGGAATACACCCAGCAAATAATTGAGGGTATATGTTGCAATTGCTACTCTGAGATGAAGAGTTTGGCACAGAAATGGAATTTGTTGCAGGCTGCATCAAAACATACAGTTGAGCATAACACGGTCGATTTCAATGGCTGGATCACTAACCGAGCTATCTGTACCCTCCCCTTCACCATCACCGAGCGAGGTGGCGCAGTGGTTAGACACTGGACTCGCATTCGGAAGGACGACGGTTCAATCCCGTGTCCGGCCATCCTGATTTAGGTTTTCCGTGATTTCCCTAAATCAATCCAGGCAAATGCCGGGATGGTTCCTCTGAAAGGGCACGGCCGACTTCCTTCCCCATCCTTCCCTAATCCGATGAGACCGATGACCACGCTGTCTGGTCTCCTTCCCCAAACCAACCAACCAACCCTTCACCATCAGGTTTTCTGAGCTGTGCAGACAGGAGTTATCCTTACAACACACTCTACAATCCCATAACTATCCCAGGCTCAACCTACAGTATAACATATCACCACCACACCCTCCTCCCAACAGTTTCCACCCCCTCTGTCATATCACCTCCTCCCTATTGTTGACTCCCAGGATCTTTGTCTTCCAACTTTCACCAATGCACCTACCCATCTTTTCTCACTACTCTCGTTTTCACTCCTTTTTTCCCCCACCTTCTGCCCCACAACCTCCTAACACTGCAACTGTTTGCATTCTAGTCCCCACACACTCCACCAGACAGTTATTCTGTTCCTGCCACCCATACACGACAATCCCTTCTTCTCTGCCCCCTCCAGACTGCTGCTGCCATGCCACTTGGCAGTTGCATTCTGAGCTGAGGTACTGGAGTTGTTGTGCATGTGTGCACAAGAGGTACTTCCTTAACCTTACAAAAAATAAATAAATAAATAAATAAATAAATCATGCATCATTTGAGAGAAATTTATGAGTTTTCACCATTTTTTTCACCTAATTGGCTGAAATTTTTGATTTGAGGACAGTGAGGCCATAACCCAAGTATAAATCCACTCACGTTAGGTGCAGCAGTGAGGATGTGAGGCTGGGCTGTGAGGTGAGCAGTCTGCCAAGTACATCAGGTATTGCAGCAAGGAGGTGCAGTCAGCCAGGCTGACCGGATGATGAAACTGGCAGGCAATGGCGTTGGTCCATCAGTTGTGCAGAGAGGTGAGGCAGTTGGCACATCAGGGGGGTGTCAACAGCACCTGTAAAAATGTGCAGTTTCATGAAAAGGTTTTATCATATTGCTGTGCAGGCTGGTGTCAAGGGAGGAAAGGAATTTAAATATTGATGCCTTTAATGATGTCAATGAAGGGATATACTTGCAATGAGGTAGTCCTGTCAGGCAAACTAGAGAAAAATAAGTGGTTTGAAGTAAAATAACATCCTCCGCTAGAGTACTGAAGTACAGTAGACAAGGTTTGTCATGTTTGTGATAAGAATTAATAATGGTATTTTTGTGGATGTGGAATGACATTTTCCAACCTTTTTTAAATGAGATTGCATAGCACAATAATTGAAATGTAATGAGGAGTATGAAGCACTGGAATGTGATGAATTTTTAATAACAAAATTGATACTATGGGTTAGGAGATGTCTAACAAAGTGGTGATGGTTAGAAACCATATTTTTGTAGTTATTCCTTTTGCAGAGTGCACTGCTACAGTCAACAAGGCTGTAAAAAAATTGATAAAGTACCTCACAAACAACTACAAACAAGCAAATATGTTCTTTGTTGTAATGTTAGACCTATATAATTTGAATTATATGTATTAATTTATGGTAGTGTAAGTAAACAATTCAATGAACTTCTGACTTACTGAATTGTAAGTAAAAAATTCAATGAAATTCTAACTTACTGAATAGCTAGTAAAATATATATTGGTGCACATTCTGTTTCCAAAAATAATGTATGTCCATGCAACAAATATCAAAAAGAAATTAGTTACTTATCACTTACAACAAATGAATTAAATGTCTAGTATTCCACAGGAAGAACAACAAGATTGTATTAGTATTTTGTTTAGTAATTTAATAAAGTTCAGGAATAGCTACAATTTCCATAAATGAATACCTGCAGAATTGTGTAACTAAGTTTGCAAATGTTTGTAATCTGTTTCCTATAAAGATGAGAATCAATTCAATTTGTATCATGTTAAGTGTAAATTTTGTTTTGCTAATATAGAGCATTCTGTAGATTTTCCATATCTTGAAACAGTATATTATTGCAACCACAAACTCTGAAAATAGTGTTTGGGAGATAGACATGCAGTCTCAACCACTGGAGGCTTGAGAGAAATTGAAGTGTGCATTCAAAATCTGGGTGACACAGTGCGTGTTTAAGTTGTAAAGCTTGTCATATATATCTAACAATGTGCCACATTTGAACCTTCCACCTTCCATCTTCCACCTTCACACTCCATCTACACCAATACCTACACCCTATGAATCACCATGAGGTGCACCACATGAATATAAATATGTTTCTTCAGTAATTGTTTCATATAAACAGATAAAGAACTGTATAAAATGTTCACACATTTTTGAAATGAGTGATGATGACCAGTTTCTAGTGCCTAGCTACTTACAGTTTCTAAAATTGACAATATTATGAAGAGAACAGATGCGAAAATCATAATTTTTCATGGTAAGCTGGACCATGCTGTGAGTGTACAAGAAGAAGATTTGGACAGCTGGCTATCAAAGATATGAGACAAGCCCCAGAAAGTTGTTAATTAAGACAAAGCTTGTAAAATCTCTCAGAAATGTATCTAAAATACATGAAATACCTTTCAGCACACTTTCAATGAAGTTCAATAATACAAATCCTTTGAAAATAGGTGGACAAACTGTCTTGATGGTAAAAATCAGTAGCTTACATAAATGAGTAGAATGATGTCAGCTAATTATCAATGGTGAAGTTAAGGGTATTGTGAAGTCCTACTTGAACCGCAGTGGCATATTAGAGAAGAGGTCTGAAGCCTTAGCCCTCGATACCAGTGCATGAAATATCTGCTCTCAAGTAACAAGGCTCTTTCTGAACATTACGGTAAAGGTGTAAAGATGAAGTAAACATAGAAGTTATAGCAGACTATTTCAAATATTTAGAGGAAACTGTGAGACATGTTCTGTTGAGTCCCATAGCCAAGTTCACCAATGATGTTGGTGCTGTCAGTGTGTTGGTCAAGAGCACATGTCAATATACACACAGAATCATATATTCATCCAAAACGAGAAGGCCTACAATGAAGGTGAAAGAAGCTAATTTCCAATGAGTAAGAATGATATTTAAAACTCTTTAAGGCACTGATCCCTGTAAACTAATGTGTGGTACTAAATAATGAGCATTGAGATTTGTTTTGTGAAACATCATGTTGTCTTAATAAAGTATTAGCAAGTTGAGTGACTGAATATTAATAAAGCATGTTGGTAATAAATAAAATAGTAGTTGGCCCTACCAAATATTAAGCTGAACTAATATAAATGTACTGTTCTTAGTAAATTGCTGTTAGTTGTGTTTAATGTGTTCTAGTTCACCTCCCCTCATGTTTTAATGGCAATTGTTGTTGAAAATATTCAGTGATCTGAATCATCCCAGATCCTGTTGAAATTCTGAACACAGGCTAGATTAAAATTTAAAAAAGAGTTCTGGTACAGAATTTTCTTCTAGCATAACACTGATGCAAGAAGAGCTGAAGATGCTATATTTGAGATTTAAACATTGCACTGAAGTATTTAGACATTAATTTCACCTGAAAACTTAATTTTCTGCTCTAATTCAACTCAAGTTGTGGAGCTTTTATACAGATGATTCACATTTTACATGTACAAAATAGCTACATAAACATTTTTACTTTGCTATCTAAGCATTTATTATGTAAACCAAACCACCTTTCACAAATTTCAACCTAGTTATTTTATAAACAAATATCTAGTTCCCCAAGTCCCAAAATATCTTTATGACAGTTTATAAATACTCCTTCCTTAAAAAAGAATCTTCAGACTACCATCAGCGGTAACACTTGCAACATCTATGTATTGAGTCTCCAGTAATTTTGTCAGTGTGTGTTATTTTACAGTAACATTGGTACCTAGAGCATACCCAATTAAGACATCGATTCAAGTTTGTGTTCTAGGCAGAAAATGACATA
Organism: Schistocerca americana; assembly: GCF_021461395.2. NCBI lineage: Eukaryota > Metazoa > Arthropoda > Insecta > Orthoptera > Acrididae > Schistocerca > Schistocerca americana. The sequence continues at coordinate 593,217,062 of NC_060124.1, read as the reverse complement.
AAATTCGGTCTACTACAATTTTTGGCACAACTGAATATTCCTGTGCTATTTGTCTGCCCAACAAAATGTCTTAGTGAAGTATCCATGTGAATATAGACATTGTTTATTTACCTGCAATTGGTGGATGCATTTTGAGAATCAGTGCAACACTAAATGCTTATAGGGACTTTAATACTTAACTGTGTTCAGCTTCCTGTTTCTATAGAACCTACATTATGAGGTGACTCATAATTTACTGTCACTGAATGGGTGGTCCAGCCTGGTTCTTTTGATGTACAAATACACTGAAGAGCCAAAGAAACTGCTACACCTGCCTAATATCGTGTAGGACCCCTCATGAGCATGCAGAAGTGCCACAACACAATGTAGCATGGACTCAGATAATGTCTGAAGTAGTATTGGAAGGAACTGACACCACGAATCCTTAAGGGCTCTCCATAAATATGTAAGAGTATGAGGGGTTGGAAATCTCTTCTGAACAGCATGTTGCAAGGTATCCCAGATATGCTCAATAATATTCATATCTCTGGAGTGTTGTGACCATTGGTGGAAGTGTTTAAACTCAACAGAGCATTCCTGGAGCCACTCTAGTAATTCTGGATGTGTGGGGCGTCACATTGTCCTGCTCAAATTGCCCAAGTCCATCAGAATGCACAGTGGATATGAGTGGATGTAGGTAATCAGACAGGATTCTTACATAGATGTCACTTGTCAGAATCATATTTAGATTTATCAGGGGTCCCGTATCACTCCAGCTTCAAATGCCCCACATCATTATGGAGCTTCCACCAGTTCAACAGTCTCCTGCTGACTTACAGTGTCCATAAATTCATCAGGTTGTCTCCATACCTGTAAATGTCCAGCCATTTGATACAATTTGAATGAGATGTGTCCAACCAGGCAAGACATTTCCAGTCATCAACAGTCCAATGTCAGTGTTGACAAGCCCAGAAAATGTGTAAAGCTTTGTGTCATGCAGTCATCAAGGGTACACAAATGGGCATCCAGCTCCGTAAGCTGGCATCGATGATGTTTCATTGAATGGTTCACATGGTGAAACTTGTTGACAGCCCAGCACTGAAATCTGCAGCAATTTGCAGAAGGGTTGTACTTCAGTCATCTTTAGTCCCGTTCTTGCAGGATCTTCTTCTGGCTACAGCAATGTTAGACAATTAATGTTTTAATGAATTTCTGATATTCTCAGTACACTCATGAAATGGCCGTATGGGAAAATCCCCCACTCCATAGCTACCTCAGAGATGATGTGTCCCATCTCTCATGTGCCAACTGTAGCACCACGTTCAAACTCACTCAAATGTCAGTAATCTGCCATTGTACCAGCAGTCACTAACAACTGTGCAGACACTTGTTGTCTTATATAGACATTGCTGACCTTAGTCCTGTACCCTCCTGTTTATTTATCTCTGTATTTGAATACACAGGCCTATACCAGTTTCTATGGCACTTCAGCATTAGGTGACTAGTCATGATCCAAACAGTCAATTTAAAGTTAATGAAAGTGTGACCAACCAAGACTAAGGCAGTTGTGTTGCATCAATTACTGAATAACATTAAGAATTGCAAGGATTTCAGTGTGGAGACTATTTACTATTGCCTTACCGAGAAGAATAAGGAGATGAAGCAGGAGCCAGGTTGGTAATCTTTCCAGTTCTGCTTTGACTACGTCATTTAAATCTTATTTGGGGAGTTGCCTTCTGCTCTGTTTTCTTTATGTATTGGCATATGTCTAATGTGCTAACCTGCAAGCTAAATTTTTGTAGTTCATACATTATGAAAATTATGTGTTTGTGAAGTGTGTTAGGTGATTTCATTCTATTTTTCAGCAGTTAATTGTGTTGCAGAGTTTGGTAAGTGTAAATGTTGCCTGTAGGGTAATCAGGCTGAGAGTGGTATGTACATGTTTTGGTTTGGAATTTCAGCAGACAAATCTTCTGGGCAATTTTTTTTACATGGGTGTAAAGCTATTGGGTAAAAGTGTAGGAAATGATGACCCATGGTTTTGATGAAATTCAACCAGAACCTCTGTATCATCTGCTCAAATAATCTTAGAGGTGGTGTTCTAGGTGTCAACTTCAATTGCTGTTACAACAAATTCATTGAGGTAACCCCGAAAATTGTATGATTAATGCCAGTGTAAAAGCCACCAATGAATTTTACATGGTACCGGTATGGAATCCAAAGTAAATATCATGTTACAAAGGTGGCAATAAACAATTGGGTCCCTAAAATGAAATGTAGTGGAGGATATTATCAAATATGTTACAGTGCTAATGAAATATCAAGACCTAATAGTCAATCGTCATTTAGTAATAGAGGGAAAGAAGAAAAAGGGAACAGTGAACACCAGATCTCATTAACTGAGTCTCATATATAAACATTGGTGACAAAATGCAGTTTGCCAGAAAAGTAAATTAAGAGAAGAAACTGACATGTAAACTGTACTCAAAGCCCAACTGAGCTCAAAGTTGTTTGCGTATAGTAAAAATGTGCAGTCATGACTAATGCCTGATATTGGACATGTTCTGTTGTAATCTGTCTGTCTAAACAAACCACCCTGAAACACAAATATAAAAAAAAATTCATCACCCCCTTGATTCCGAGACTTCCGGAACCTGTACAGAAAATTGGCATAGAGATTAACATAAACATCATTTCTGCCCTTTTTATTGCTCATGAAAACCACATCTTGCCTTTTGTACCCCCATACAGTGAGACCTCAGAGGTAGTGGCCCAGATTGCTGTACACACCGGTACCTCAAATACCCAGTAGCATGTCCTCTTGCATTGATGCATGCCTCTATTCATCGTGGCGTACTATCCACAAGTTTATCAACGCACTGTTGGTCCAGATTGTCCCACTCCTCAATAGTAATAAACCACTAATCATTCGATGTCATTATCCTGAAGGAAGTAATTCACAAGATGTGCATAATGGGGGCGGGAATTGTCGTCCATAAGATGGATGCCTCGGTAATATGCTGTCAATATGGTTGCACTAGCGGTCAGAGGATGGCATTCATGTATTGTACAGCCATTACACCACCTTCCATGACCACCTGCAACATATGTCGGCCCCACATAATGCCACCTCATAACAGCAGGAAACCTCCACCTTGCTGCACTTGCTGGACAGTGTGTCTAAGGCATTCAGCCTGACTGGGTTGCCCCCAAACGTATCTCCGATGATCGGTTGAAGGCATATGCGACATGAAGAGAACATAATGCCAGTCCTGAGCAGTCCATTTGGCATGTTGCTGGGCCCATCTGTACTGCACTGCATTGTGTCATGTTTCCATAAATTGACCTTGCCATGGACGTTGGGAGAAGATGCCCATTATGCAGCCTGTTGCTCACAGTTTGAGTCGTTACGTGTGACTGCATGACAAGCATTATTCAACATGGTGGCATTTTTGTCAGGGTCCTCTGAGCCATAACCCATAGGTAGCAGTCATCCACTCCAGTATTAGCCCTTGGGTGGCCTGAGTGACGCATGTCATCGACAGTTCCTGTCCATCTGTATCTCCACCATGTCCGAACAACATCACTTTAGTTCACTCCAAGACTCCTGGACACTTCCCTTGTTGAGAGCTTTTCCTGGCACAAAGTAAAAATGTGGACATGATCAAACAGCAGTATTAACCATCTAGGCATGGTTGAACTATCGTACAACCTGAGCTGTGTACCTCCTTCCTGGGGTAATGTCTGGAACTGATTGGTTGTTGGACACCCTCCATCTAATAGGTGCTGCTCATGCATGGTTGTTTACATCTTTTGGCGGGTTTAGTGACATTTCTGAACAGTCAAAGGCACTGTGTCTGTAATACAATACGCACAGTCAATGTCTATCTTCAGGAGCTCTGGAATCAGGGTGATGCAAAACTTTTTTTGATGTTGTGGAATGAAACTGCAGTGCAACAAAAAACAAAGCCTGCTACTATGTTTAAGTATTCAAAATGTGAAAACAGCGCTAGAAAACAGTAACACTTGACAGCCAGTATACGCTGGATACAATTAGTGTTCACTGTATTGATAGTGCTGAAACAAATCAAAAGGAAGGCGCCCTCGAGTCATATGCTTCTGTTACTGTTATCAAAACAAACAGTTGAATATGTGCTAACTGCAGAACCCAAGGAAACATCCATGACATAGAAGAAAAGAAATCTTTTGCTCACAGATAGTAACCTAAGGTATTTACGCACTGGTAATTTTATTATTTCTGATATACATGAAATGTATACTGTGTGAAATAGCATTAAGTCAGGGATAGCAATATCTGCAGTTCTATAAAATGTGACAAAGCTCTTTCAGAGAGACTTAAGTCAAAATGATGCAGTAATAGCTACCGTGTGAACAAATAAATGATATTGGAGGACACTTCAGACTATACTAGTATCATAAAAAATACAATCACAATACTTTCACCAATTAAACATGTGGTAAATGTGGTACTAAGTACAGTAACCAAGAGCCATGAGAGACCACACTTCAACATCAGTATTTAGGTATTTAATAGACTACTTGTCTCCTCTGTGGAAACCTCTAATTTCAACAAATGCAGGATTGTTTTTAATTTTGGTACAGAGACAAATGAGGTCCTGTTTTTATCTCTGTTGACTTGGGCTGCATATATACAGGCTAGGTAAGAAAAATATTTTCTCTAGGCATGCAAAAAATACATAAAAATTACATCAAATCTCAGACAGTACAGAGATCATAATACCTAGTCTCCAGTAAAAGAATCAACCATGAACAGAGTGTATATGTGGACAATGGAAAAAATCCTCAATTTTTCCCATTTTTTTCCAAATATCCTGGTTAAAAAATATACTTTTTCCCAGGTAAAGACACACTTCTTCCATGCTAAGTGACAATATGTTTTTCATAAATTTTCCCTCTGAACTGTAAAACTCACCAACCCTTTGAATGGTTAAGGTTTCATACACTGATGTACAACTTCCTCACATTTAGAGGATGAAGAAAGGGAGATAAGATCTGGAAAGACCTTTGATGTGCATCAACATATATGCTGCATGTTTTTGTATAACAAAATTATAAATTGAAATTCCACCAAACACAGCATGTTAGTTTCCAGAGTACTGAAATCAAGATTGCAATGCTCTTTTGTAAACCAATCCTATATTATGCCACATGATCTCACCAGCCAACAACAGCAGATATTCAGGGCATAGGACATGTGTTGCAGTCAGCCAATAGCAAGATACTTCACACAAATGTTCCAGTCAATTTAAAATAATGCCATAAATGTCTGATCTTCTAGGCTCAAAATTCCTCTAAGTGGCCCGTCTTCAAAGTGTTATGTTTGAAAAACAAGTCAAATTCTCTGTGATTTAGGAAATTCATCCACATTCTAAAACATAACGTAATTCATCTTGCATAAAGAAAATTTACTTTGAAAGTAATGCTTTTCAAACCCCCATTTGCAATACTTTTGAAGACTGTTACAAATAGGTCTATTTTAGCAGCTGTCGGAGAGTGCCAGAAAACAGGTATTATTGCGCATCCACAGCTGTGGTAATGTAGGAATCCAGCATATTTATATGTATAAAGCATTAAGAGATCTAACCTTGTGCTATAAAAGAAACTGGATACCAGTGGATACTCCAAGAGCATCGGAATTTTGTAAACCGTACTAAAATGCATAATTCAGCTTGAAGTGTGCATTGGTTTTGTCAAAATTCACAATCAAGTAAGCCCCAACTGATACTAAGATTTTCAATGTGGGTTTTGGGATGTAAATTTTCTTGGAGTGCCAGTACTGTACTACCTCATGTTTGCTTCTTTATTATGGCATAATGCCATACATGGAAGAAGGTGGAAATGTTCACTTGACATTCAGTGAACAATTGGTACTAGCCAATACTGTGGAATGCCCTCACTGGAAAAGATTAATAAAGCCAATATTTTAGCTAATTGACAAAACTTACTTCATTGTTCTGCAAAAATGTGGAAATAAAATAAAATCAGAAATCTGAAACTAATAACATATTTTTGCCTTCCATAATTATGTGAATGTATTTTAATTCACTTGATAGCTCCTATCCACACAAATCTGTTTTCATTCCATTTGATGTGGGAACTGTAAATGAAGAGGAAACAGTGGGATCACTTAACATAAACACGGGTCATGTGGAGACTACACTCCTCCCCACTACAAGTCAGACAACTCTGCACCTGTGCATATCTGGCAGATAGGGTGCACAAAAAAAAATGTTTCTCATTAGTATCTGGTTGCTTGCTGCTACTGCCTATACAGCTAACAGCCACACTTGAAGTGGCCAGAAGTGGGAGATGGTACTGCTCAAATGCGAGTCAACTGCCCATCTGCGTGAGCCCATAGGCAACTGCACAAATGAACCTAATGTAAACAGTTATGACATCACACTCTAATACAGCAGTTTATTCTTATGAAGTATTGCATAGTCTTTGCCCCAAGGCCTTTTACATATTTTTGCTGTTTGCAGATGCTTGTGTGTGCGCAAGGAATTTTGTTGTTCTAAATGGTGCATTTCCTTTGCAACTGAAGTTTTTTACCCTCTCATTTATGTTTTATTCCTGCTGTATTATTCTCCATTAGTACAATACAGTAATATTTTTTGCTAGAGTATCAGCTCTTACCAGTCTTAACTACAAAATTTTAACTGAAAACTAAAACAATGATAAATTCTTGGTATTCCGAAAAATACCGTGGTTTTTCAGTTTTCTCCTGCATGAAAAAATTCCTGGGATTTTCCTGGATTTCCCATTTGTCCCAGATTGCATACACCCTGAAGAAATCTGAAGGAGAGACTATACATGAAAATATTAATAAAAAAGAAACCATAGAAAAAATTTTGCATTGTAGTTGGTTTAAGAGAAGACAAAACAAAACTTTTTTAGGCCAAACACAGAAATGGATAATCCCAATGTAAAAACCATCAGAAAGGATCCATCAATCATGCAACAAAATGTTCAGTACTTAATCTAGAAACATTTAAGAGTAGAAACACTATTGAGTGATTGGAATAGCCCAACAGTAATGTGTTTTATTGAACACTGGATTCATGAAAAGAAGACACCTCTGTGCCACCTACAATAGTACTCAATAGTATTATGCTTTTGTAGCTCAAATTATAAAAATTGTAGCAGGATGTATGTGAAAAAAGTGGCTTACAAATATGCTAAAGAGCTGCTCCAATAAAACTCAGAATTGAAAACGATTTTGGATGTTCAGCAATCGAAATTTTCATTAAAATATGGAATAAATCTTCATCAATGTTTACTGTTCACCTGGCATTGTTACCACATAATTTTTGGGAGAATTAATGTATTAAATAACACTAGCAGTTCCAAAAAAAAATAAAGAATAATACTTAGTGGTGACTAACACCAATTACAGTAAAGTGTTGAAAGAATCAGGAATTTTTCTTCATTCAAATCTCTTACAGTTTCTGTGTTATATGTACAATGGTCTGCCACACAAAAAAGTTATTTCTTCATTTTCACTGTTTCATAAATCCTCAAGCGCATTTTTACTAGATCATTGCTTCTGTTCAGTGGCTCAATTCTTAAAACAAACTTTAAGCAAGAATGTGTAAAAAGTGCTGCTGTTGCTAAAGCGAGATGAAAAAGGATGATTTTATTGTATGATTAAAATATATTTTGATGTTATATGTAATTTGCATGTGCACATGCATGCACTCATGTGCAAGTAACATCCCAGAGTCTGTAGAGATTTACTGGATGAATAAAATAAATGAACTATATTAGCATTAACGCAAACAGTACTTCTGCTATACATTGTAGCAGCTCACGTGTCAGTGCTGCGCACTGCGGCACCTCACTAGCTGCAGCAGAATCTGACACGTCAGCAGTGGCCACAAGCTGCCCTGTGCCCTGCCGTCAACATCAGCAGTAGGGGCCACCAGCTGTGCTCCCTGTTGTTCATTAACAACTTCCTGCCTATGCTTGGCCCTGGATTCCAGTCGACGAAGCAACGACACCACCCAACCAGGTGCTGACAGGAGGAGGAGGAAAGCAGAGGGTAAGACACTACCTTGAGCCATCAACGTCACACCTGGAGTGGAACACACAGAGGAAGAACACGTGTGCATGTCCCCCAGTCAAAAGATAGCAGCCATAGACAAAATATTGAGCGAAATAGAAGCAGAGTTAAAAGCTAAGCATTCTTCATCTGCTCTGTTAACCATCATTAGAGACAAAGTGTTTCCCTTTACTTTCCAAATAATTAACCTTGAAGCTAAACTGTCATGTCTAAATGATTAAAACTTGAACTACAGAGAGCCTCAAACCCAGTCAAAGACTTACAAATCAACCTTTGCAAGAGAAGGCTGAGAAATTAGAGAACGAAACAAGGAACAGAGTGCAGCAAACCAAGACTTGCAACAACAAATTAGAGAATTAACTAACAAAGTCACACAACAAGTGCAAACACAAGCACAGACACTGACATATACTGCCGCCTTAACAATAGAACCTAAAACCAAAGAGGCTCGAAGAATGGAACAGGCTAAAACAAACAGGTCACAACCCTATATATCAAATTGACAGCAAATCAAGATGGCAAAGCTGTTTGACTGACAATCACCAACACCATAAATCCGAGGAAAGGGAGTATACACATAAAATAAATCAGAACCACCCAGATTGCAGTTATAGAAGAAATGGAAAATACAGGAAGATTGCTGAAAAATAAGAGAAATGACTGAAGACCTGCACACCATTGTCTATGAAGGACCACGAAAATGCAAGCCGCTCATGGCAGTATATCACATACCAGATAGACTTACTGATGAGGAGTTTTGTAGAAAGCCTTTACGAGCAGAATGTAAGCGGGTACACCATGAAAGAAGACTTCGACAGGGAAGTCAAAAGAAGGTTTTAAACAGGGCCTAAGGGAAGGGGTTTAAATCACCAGATATTGGAGGTCAGCCCACATCTGTACAGAGTCCATACACGAAGACAGAGAGTTTACATAGAATCTGAATCACTTTCTGTGAAAGACCATATAGTAGTAAACCAGTATTGTAAGTGTTGTGACCTACGACATGTGACTAAATCCTGCAGTAAGGCCGACGTTACATGTGCCAAGTGCAGCTACCAGTGACACAAGTGCGGTGAGTGCACGTCCATGGTTTGCATCTGTATCCCCTGCAAATAAAGAGGCCACATCTGCCATAAAACAGAAGGAGGTGATTGTCACCCTTATAAACAATTGCATGACCGGCTCCTGGACAGTATAGACTAAGACAGCTAAAATCAGCACACACACACACACACACACACACACACACACACACACACACACACACACACACACAAACGGCACATGAATGCCCAAGCCAATCACTCAAAACACATAAATACAAATCACCATCAATGTTATAGAGAAGATACCAAAGAGCAATTTCCTGTAGAAGACAAATGAATCTTCTGCCCTATACACTCAAAGAAATTACAGGATAGATGCATTAATATGATAGAATATACAGGGTGTTACAAAAAGGTATGGCCAAACTTTCAGGAAACATTCCTCACACACAAAGAAAAGATGTTATGTGGACATGTGTCCGGAAACGCTTAATTTCCATGTTAGAGCTCATTTTAGTTTTGTCCACCTACGCTCAGTGGAGCACGTTATCGTGATTCATATGGGATACTCTACCTGTGCTGCTAGAACATGTGCCTTTACAAGTACGACACAACATGTGATTTATGCACGATGGAGCTCCTGCACATTTCAGTCGAAGTGTTCGTACGCTTCTGAACAACAGATTTGGTGACTGATGGATTGGTAGAGGTGGACCAATTCCGTGGCCTTCATGCTCTCCTGACCTCAACCCTCTTGACTTTCATTTATGGGGGCATTTGAAAGCTCCTGTCTATGCAACCCCGGTACCAAATGTAGAGGCTCTTCGTGCTCGTATTGTGGACGGCTGTGAGACAGTGTGCCATTCTCCAGGACTGCATCAGGGATTCCATGCGACGGAGAGTGGATGCATGTATCCTCGCTAACGGAGGACATATTGAACATTTCCTGTAACAAAGTGTTTGAAGTCATGCTGGTATGTTCTGTTGCTGTGTGTTTTTTCCATTCCATGATTAATGTGATTTGAAGAGAAGTAATAAAATGAGCTATAACATGGAAAGTAAGCGTTTCCGGACACATGTCCACATAACATATTTTCTTTCTTTGTGTGTGAGGAATGTTTCCTGAAAGGTTGGCCGTACCTTTTTGTACAGCCCTGTATAGGTGAAATGACAATCGGTGGCTCCATCCACTGCGAGGTGGCAAAACAAATATAAAGACAATTACAGCACTGGATAAACTTCCAAATAACGTTAACGAAGAGCATAGATGAGTTTGACCTTACATATACTGTGCACAAGAAAATGTACAAACAAAACTGACATACTCCTTCACAATTTCTCCCAACTGAATTACATCACATTGCACATACACAAGTTGAACACAAACCAGAATCATCACCATATGGAAAACCCTACAACACACGTAAATGTGAACAGTACATCAAACCAGTCAAATGTTTCTCGAGAGGCACTCTTCACTCCGGGAAAAAGGAGCAAAGAACAGACAGGCACATAGACCCTGAATCAATACACATCAAAACAATGAGACCACAGACCAATACAACACTCAGAACTACCGGACCCAGACTTATAAAAGTAGACAAATTAGATGAGGGCAAATCTGAGGGAGAGACATGTGATATTTGCAATGATGTCAACATGCGTCGAGAAACAACCTCCATTCCAAACATCAACATTCCCCTTTGTCATATATCTCGTTACAGAGGTAGACTATTACTTTTCTTGCCTTGTTTCCCAGACTCTTCAACAGTTCTGCCAGCAATTCATCTATTCCACATGCCTTCCTATTCCTAATCTCCTTCAGCACCTTTTCTACTTCTGCTTCCATGATGGTAAATCCCTTTCCATCTTCTGGCACATGTCGCTCCTCTTCAACCTTATTTCTCTTTGCATTTCATCCCCCTCATACAGACATTCAATATATTCTTGCCATCTGTTCAAAACCTCCTGTGGTTCTATTTCCATGTTATTCCTCTTTCTTTTACATTCAAAAACTCTCACTAGACAGTCTATACATCATTTCATGCTTTCCCTCTCTCTCCATTTTCTCTATTTCGTCGCATTTCTGTTTCATCCATTTTTCTCTTGCTTCTTCAGTTTCTCTTCTTAATTCATTATTCAGTTTCCTGTACTTCTTTTTGCCTTCTACAGTTTCTACACTTTTCCACTTTCTGTGCTCTTCCATCTTTTCAACATGTTTTCTGTTATCCACTCTTTCCTGGTGCTTTGGGATACTCTAATTCCTAGTACTTCTTCAGCAGAGTCCATGAGCCCTTCCCTCATTTTTATCCACTTGTCATTAACACTTTCATCAACACCACCTCTTTGCCATTTTTCCATAAATCTGTTCTCCAAATCTGATGCATTTCGTACCTCTATGAGTCTTTCTATGTTTAGTTTTTCCTTTGCTTTACCTCTCCAGACTTTTTTCAACTTCACTTGTATTTCTCCCATCACTAGGTTGTGGTCTGAATTTATATGCGCTCCTGGATAAGCTTTAGCATTCTTCAAACAGTTCCTAAATATTTTTTGTATCAGGATGTAGTCAAGCTGATATCTTTTCATATTCAAATTTCATATGCATGTGTAACGTCTCCTTTTGTGGTGTTCAAATAATTTGTTACCCACTGCTAATGCATTGTCCTTACAGAAACTAATTAGTCATTCACCTCTCTCATTTCTTATTCCTAATCCAAATTTTCCTACTGTATCTTCATCTCTTCCTTCAGCTACCACTGCATTCCAGTCCCCCATGATGATAATGCAGACGTTTATATTTTCTCTCTCGGTGAGTTCTTGTATTTTCTCAAAATATTCTTCCATTTCCTCATCTCTGTGCTGGCTGGTTGACATATATACCTGTATTAATACCAAATCTTTTGAACTACCCTTCAGTCATATCATCATCCGTCTTCCATCAATATATTGTACCTTCTTTACCTTATTTTTCAACTTTTGCCATATCAATATTCCTACTCTGTTCTCACCACTCTTGACTTCCCCTGAGTGAAAGAGCTTATAATCTCCACTTTCTATCTCCCCATTCTCTCCCCATCCCATTTCACACAAACCAAGGGCATCTAATCTGTTCCTTTTAATCTCCTGTTTTGCATTCTCCATCTTTCCTGCTTGCAGAAGTGTCCTCACATTCCATGTTCCAATCCGCATCTTTCCTCCCTTCACCATCCCTTTCTTCCTTTCAAATATGTCTACTCTCAAAGTGTTCCCCTCCCAGTGATCCGAATGAGGGGAAGTTTTAACTCCGGAATCTTTCACATGGAGAGACATACCATGTACTGCTTGGGAATGTAATGTGGTAGTTTCCCGTTACTTTCCACATAGGCAGTAGGATGCCCAGCCTAAAGTCAGCCGCTCACCACGAGTCAGACGCTGTCTGTAGCTGCCCCTCTGGGGTTCTGTCGCTACTTGTACTCTGTTGTACCCAAAGAGAAAAGGTGCCAGCTCTGCCATACCGAAGCCCATCTTCTCCGCCTTTGCTGCCATTGAGGTCTTCACCGTATCCCTGGCAAGGGGCCCTCACGAGGTACTATCACCCAGGCCAGGTGAACCAAGGTTTTTTTAACGAGGTGTTACTACTCCCCCTCCTCCTTTCTCAACCAGGCTTGGGACCGGCTATGGCGGAAGGGATGGTTTGTGGGAGAAGACAGAGGAAGAAGGAGATACAAGGTGATAGACAACATAAAGGGAAGGGGAAATTATGCAGACCTGAAGAGGATGGCAGAAGACCGGATAGCCGTTCAGGCAATAATACCATGTGAAAACCTGCCTTTAGGCATAACACTGATAATGATGATGATGATGACGACTTAGCAAGTTTGAAGTTTTTTAGTAGAAACCATCAATGCTTTTCTATGAATGTTATGTATTGCACAGCTCATATAGAGGATGCCATACAAACAACCAATGTGTTCTCTTCAAAGCCTACCACCATAATACTGTAACAGAAGCCCAAACGGGGACTGACATGCTGGGATGTGTTTTGGAAATATGAAATAGTGGTATGTAATCTAATGTATAAGCAGTGTAGGTTATGCAACAAGTTGTAACTTCTTATACTATCGCCTGACTATGTAATTCTTGTAGTTTTGCACAGATAATGGTAGGCACTAGCTGGAACCTAGATTTATTTCAATGAAGCCTGAAAGGAAAGGACAACTGATTTCTGTGCTGGAACATTCTTGAAGTCTAAATGTTATCCAGTCAGTTCCCAAAATCACAAAGCCACATCAACAGCCACCAGCTCTAGTAAGATGAGCACATTCTGATTCTGTTAAGCAGCTAACATCAGCACCATACAGAGAACATTTGAAAAAATGCCAAGAGAATAAATATGTGATGGAATCAAAAACAGAAGCAAAAGTTTTCTTCTTGAAAAGAAAAGGACAACAACACAGGATATATAATCTTCCAGTTATTTGAAGTCTGTTACAACTTAAATAGATAACCAATTTCTTCTGGGTGGGCCACAAAGCCTCAACAAATTTGAACTAGGTCAGCGCTTCAGATGTACATCTCAAAAAGAAGGCAAGGAATGCATATTCCACAGTGGATGTTGCTCTGGAGACAAACAGAGAAACAGCACAGGTGCATGCAATGCTACCCTTAGAATCTCAAAGAATGGAAACTTAAAAAAACTTTTGTATGTCCAGTCTGCACCTTTCTTGCGCAATAAATGTACCAAAAGTTAGACAGGCAATAAGCAGGAGAATTCATTGTTCTGGGGTATACCTGTTCTATTGGTTAATATTGTTTTCCAGAGTGTCTCATATTACAAGACAATTCCTGTTTTGATCAAACCTGACTTGTGTGAGCTTTTTTAAAATTTAAATTTATTAAGTATCAAGCAGCTTAATTCAACCAAACAAATTTCAAGTACAATGATTTCACATACATTCCCAGTTGACAGACAGTTATATCAAATGATGTTGTACAGATGGAGTAATGTGAGATGAGGAAATCTTAACTTCAGGAATGAGGTTAGTATGAAGTCCACCCACCATTAGCATCAGTTACCTGCCTCATCTGATAAGGCATGGAAGCAGTCAGCCTCTTGAAATGGGTGTCATTATTTGCAAGACTCACCCATCTGAAACTAGGTCCACAGTTTGTCAGGAGTGTTTGGAACTGGTGTTGGGAGTGTAAATTCATTTAATGGTCTTTTTATTTCAATGGGATTCAAGTCGGATGCTCAAACAGACCAACCAATGAGGTCAATGTTGGCCACCTGTGAGAATTATTGCCGAACAATTGGAATCGTGTGAACGATGGTGAGGACCTGCTGGAACTGGATCACACTATTTAGATAGTGCATCTTCACAATCAGCAGATGATGTGTTTCACAATGTGAATATGTGGTGAGAAGATCATACATTTGAAGTATACCTGCTCCATCCAGTGACATCTGCTCGCAGTAAGAAACTGAGGTGTGATCGACATGCATATGTTTTGCCTTGTACTGTGGATGGCTATATCCTCTCTGTGGCTTTAGACAATCATAGAATCCTCATTCTCTGAGCTAAATATTAACTCATCTGAAAGATATGGTGCCACTTACGATCTGCAGGCAATTCAGTGAAGGCAAGCCTATAAAATTTTTGATGGTCAGGGAGGACACCTTTATTAGCAGCCATATAGCCATCTAAAGAGAAATTACCTTAACAAGGGAACAAATACATTGCTAAGAGTGTTACATATGTGGTCACTGCCAATGTTGCATATCACTGGTGAGAGCTATACACAATTGAAGGTACTTGAGCTTATTCACAATATTGTTTGTTAATTGTACAGCATTCATAGTATTTTGCACTTAGAGGTATCTCGTGCAAAGGCAGCAAAATTGGAGTACATCATGCAAGTAGTTATTCGGACAGTCGGTTATTTAAGATCCCACAGTTTGATGCATTGAAAATTGTCCAGTTTAAACTAGAAATTTGTGGAAGATTATAGAGATTTTTCATACCAGAGAGAAGTTTGCAGCTTAGTTGCTGCAATGTACTGAAAATAATTTCTAAACTAAATATGCCAATAAATCAGTTTTTAAAGGACATAAGAAGGCATGACCCCAAATGGACGATACAGAGTGAGTTGTACAAATTGCATTTTTAGTGAATATTAGAGAACTTACTATTGCTTTGAACACTAGCTTGCAAAGTGGAAATAAAGTAGTTTCTGAAATGACTGAAAAAGTGAGAGTTTTTATGAGAAAGGTTGCTCTGTGGGAAAGGATTGTCCATCAGAGAATGCCGTATATTTCCATATATAGCCTTCTGTCCATGAAAACAATTACACGGGGTATATTTCTCTAATTATTACAATAAAAGAGCAATTCCTCAAGCAATTTGGAGATATGTTAAATTTATCCCAATCTTTTGACTTCTTTTCAAGACCATTTGCTACTTTTGCAGATAAGAGTCCTGACAATTTTCAAATGGATTTAATAGCTGTACAATGTAATCCTTGTCTGAGACACAAGCTTTTTGAGATAAAAGGTTACTAGAATTTATCAAACTTTCCACAATGATAGTTTTCTCATCTTCAATGTGAAGCTGCAAAATTACAGGTGCATAATGTCAATGCTTGGTTCAATGTATGTTTGTGAGAGATGTTTCCCTCTTATATACATTTTCCATCATTGGTGTTTGCCCTTACCAAAGGTTATGTTTTCTGCCTTAAGGTAGAAATTTTATGCTGGACATTAAACACATTGTAAATTAGACTTGTAATAATTAAAAAAATTTAAATAACCTCTGAAACTACTCTTTTCAACCATCCTATTAAATCTTGCTTCCATATTCAATAACGCATGCTAGGAAATAAGAAGCAAATTTAATGCATTACAGAGGATGAAATCACAGAAATGGTAGGGGAAGTATATGGTGAGAAGGTGGGGGAGGGGAGGGGTGAGAATTTATCATGTGGCCTGCACCTGCATGCAGGTCAGCCACAAACACCTGCTCACAGGCATGTATGCACACTTTTACATTCTTAAAACCTGTAAGTGTTGATTTGTTGATACAGGTGAAGGCCATGAAGCCCAAGACAATAGGTAACCACAGCATTTAAAGCTGTAAGACACCAATCGTGCTATGTAGGTAACAATTTAGTTTAAATTTGTGCCTTCTGCCATAAAAACATTTGCATCTTAGTTGTAGTGTAGCACCAATCAAGTTACTCACATGCTAGAATTTAGTTCACAGCAAAAATTATTGGCAGTTTTGTCAAACATTGTTGCAGATTATCACATAAAATAAATAAGTGTGTGTACTTATCTGTTTAAAGTTGTAGGAAATTTGATATATTAATAAGGTATATTAGTATTTGGAACATTTTTCGTACATTTCAAGAGCTGTGTGTAAATATTTAGCACAACATTGTTAACAATTTGAACTTCACAATATTGTTGTAATAAAATATTATCATTTTGTCAATTTGGTTTTTTTTGTGGAAAGTGTTTGAAAATGGTGTTCCTATTGATGCAAGAAGACTTTAAATATGCTAAAATTTAATCAGAGAAGTACTGTAAACAGTGTTACTTTGTGTCTGTATTTATTAACTTGTGTAGTGCAACTTTGATCTTTATTTCAAATATCACACCTTATACCTAAGGCCAGAGAAGCTACAACTGGAGACACAACCTTTGAAGCATCCCATACCATCTACGGGCTGCTGCTTTATTTTTCTGTGCAATATTGTTATGGGTATCATAATTGTTGAAATCTGTGTTCATGCTATTGGTAAAAAAACTGAGGAAACATGAACAGTCACATTGTGGTGTAGTATGTGCACCAGAAATGACAACATAAGCATAATATTGAAACTCCACTGGGCTACTTTGCGGCACATTGATACTCTCCTGAAGTAATACAACCAGTTTCTGCAGTGTCCATAATGGGAAGAAAAATGATGAAGACAAACACACTTAAGCTAGATGGGATACTCTAAGTAAAGAAGTAAAGTTGATCTTCACAAATGAGCTCTCTTTGAGGGAATTCTCTGCAAAATGCAAAATTCATAGGAAGACTTTGCAACTGAAGATGAAAGTGGCATGGTGCTTGACTGGAAGATCCATAGTGATTCCTAGCCAACAACCTTTATTCACAGAGGAGGAAAAAAATCTGTTTGTAGCCATGGAACTGCAATGTCATCGTATGGTTTTCCGATGGGATCTTTGGATCTGTGTTGTGCATTTAATGCATACCTCGACAAATTGAGAACAGTGCCTGTGTTCAAATATGAAAATTTTCCTGTAAAGGTGTGGTCTAAGTCTTTCATGAAATGTTGCACAGCCTTTCTGTCTCAACAAACCTTGAAAAATATTACGTATGCAAGGTTTTGACATACTAAGGATTGGTGGTTTTTTTTTTTCTCTCTAATTTGGAAAAGGGGCTACGAGGTACCCCACCAGAGAACATATAGAATTTTAACAAAGCAAATTTGGTTGATGATCCTGGCACCAAAAGGGCTGTCACTCATAACAGAACAAAGTATCTGGAACGAACAGAAAATACATCATACTTATGTACCTCTATTGAGGTATGTGGAAATGCTGCTGGTGAATTGGCTGCTGTAGCTTTGAGGGATGAAGTAGTGAAAGCAGCAGACGATCAAGTAGGTAAAAAGACAAGGGCTAATAGAAATCCTTGGGTAACAGAAGAAATATTGAATTTAATTGATGAAAGGAGAAAATATAAAAATGCAGTAAATGAAACAGGCAAAAAGGAATACAAACGTCCCAAAAATGAGATCGACAGGAAGTGCAAAATGGCTAAGCAGGGACGGCTAGAGGACAAATGTGAGGATGTAGAGGCTTGTCTCACTAGGGATAAGATAGATACTGCCTACAGGAAAATTAAAGAGACCTTTGGAGAGAAGAGAACCACTTGCAACGATATCAAGAGCTCAGATGGCAACCCAGTTCTAAGCAAAGAAGGTAAAGCAGAAAGGTGGAAGGAGTATATAGAGGGTTTATACAAGGGTGATGTATTTGAGGACAATATTATGGAAATGGAAGATGATGTAGATGAAGATGAAATGGGAGATACGACACTGCTTGAAGAGTTTGACAGAGCACTGAAAGACCTGAGTCAAAACAAGGCCCCGGGAGTAGACAACATTCCATTAGAACTACTGACAGCCTTGGGAGAGCCAGTCCTGACAAAACTCTACCATCTGGTGAGCAAGATGTACGAGACAGGTGAAATACCCTCAGACTTCAAGAAGAATATAATAATTCCAATCCCAAAGAAAGCAGGTGTTGACAGATGTGAAAATTACCGAACTATCAGTTTAATAAGTCACAGCTGCAAAATACTAATGCGAATTCTTTACAGACGAATGGAAAAACTGGTAGAAGTGGACCTTGGGGAAGATCAGTTTGGATTCTGTAGAAAAGTTGGAACACATGAGGCAATACTAACCTTACGACTTATTTTAGAAGAAAGATTAAGAAAAGGCAAACCTACGTTTCTAGCATTTGTAGACTTAGAGAAAGCTTTTGAAAATGTTGACTGGAATACTCTCTTTCAAATTCTAAAGGTGGCAGGGGTAAAATACAGGGAGTGAAAGGCTATTTACAATTTGTACAGAAACCAGATGGCAGTTATAAGAGTCGAGGGACATGAAAGGGAAGCAGTGGTTGGGAAGGGAGTAAGACAGGGTTGTAGCCTCTCCCCGATGTTGTTCAATCTGTATATTGAGCAAGCAGTAAAGGAAACAAAAGAAAAATTCGGAGTAGGTATTAAAATTCATGGAGAAGAAATAAAAACTTTGAGGTTCGCCGATGACATTGTAATTCTGTCAGAGACAGCAAAGGACTTGGAAGAGCAGTTGAATGGAATGGACAGTGTCTTGAAAGGAGGATATAAGATGAACATCAACAAAAGCAAAACGAGGATAATGGAATGTAGTCAAATTAAGTCGGGTGATGCTGAGGGAATTAGATTAGGAAATGAGACACTAAAAGTAGTAAAGGAGTTTTGCTATTTAGGGAGTAAAATAACTGATGATGGTTGAAGTAGAGAGGATATAAAATGTAGACTGGCAATGGCAAGGAAACCGTTTCTGAAGAAGAGAAAATTGTTAACATCGAGTATAGATTTAAGTGTCAAGAAGTCGTTTCTGAAAGTATTTGTATGGAGTGTAGCCATGTATGGAAGTGAAACATGGACGATAGCTAGTGTGGACAAGAAGAGAATAGAAGCTTTCGAAATGTGGTGCTACAGAAGAATGCTGAAGATTAGATGGGTAGATCACGTAACTAATGAGGAGGTATTGAATAGGATTGGGGAGAAGATAAGTTTGTGGCACAACTTGACTAGAAGAGGGGATCGGTTGGTAGGATATGTTTTGAGGCATCAAGGGATCACAAATTTAGCATTGGAGGGCAGCGTGGAGGGTAAAAATCGTAGAGGGAGACCAAGAGATGAATACACTAAGCAGATTCAGAAGGATGTAGGTTGCAGTAGGTACTGGGAGATGAAGAAGCTTGCACAGGATACAGTAGCATGGAGAGCTGCATCAAACCAGTCTCAGGACTGAAGACCACAACAACAACAACAACAACAACAACAACGTGGGCAGAAGGTAGACCAGGAAATTTAAGATATTACCAAATGATATGGGTGGTCTTTGAAGATAGCATGCATCACTTACTCTTCGAATTTTAAAGAAGCAAGAAGGCCTAAAAGCTGTATTTGGTGATTCTCTAAGTTCCATATAAAGTTATGTCCAAGGTATCTGTAATGAAAATAACCAATTTGATTGCACTCCTGCAAAATTTAACAACACCTCAATTGCTACTGCTCAATGTATCATTTCTTTGGACTCTAGAATAACATTGCAGAGCCGATTGATAAAACAGACAGGATGCTACGCAGTGCTTAGGGATGTATTCCAATGTCTTATCAGAAAGCTGTTGACTAACTTCGATCCAGTAATAAAGAAAAATTTGAGAGACCAGAATGTTTCCCCAGCACAGGAGCAAGGGTTTTGTGCATCTTCCACAAGCAGTCCTTGAAAATACCTGTGAGTAATGACTAATCATGTGGGTGAGATGTTATTGTGAGAATTAAATAATAAGAGGGAGGATGTAACAAAATGTTGTATGCCCAATTGTTGCAGGATATTAAATGTCCCCCAGGGATAAACCATCATACATGTGAACATTCAGGATGTCAACAATGACAAGCATACAATGGAAAAATCATCTGGAGAGAAAGGAAAACAGAATGGAACACAATCCTCCTTTGAAGTTCCAAAACTTTCTGTAAGTACAGAAATTTTACTGGAGACAACAGGGAATGAGAGAAATAATACCAGTGACACATTTTCTCTTAATGATTATGATGAGAGCATGGAACTGATTTGAACATGCCAGACACAAAATATTTTCCTTCACAAGTGCTCTCAGACAACAGTGACACTCTGGAAGCAAATGACACAAATGTTTCCCAAGAGGGGCTATTTCGGTGGTTGTCTTCAACACCATCCTGTTCCCTGGCAAAAGTATGAGAGTAATAAGTGAAGGATAGATGCTGAATGACTTGGAATAATCAAAAATCTATTGGAGATGGCCAATTCATCCAGATGAAATTCTATACAAAAAGACTGAAGTTTCGCATACTATCATCAACTGAAGCGAGTGGAAAGCCGTGGCTATGATGAACAAATGCCTACTGGTATCACTGCTGAGGTGAAAAACTAGTGTTATTACTGTGTAAATAATCGTACACTACATAATCCAAATTACATGTACACAACTATTTATCAAACTTTCACATTTTCAAGTAATGTTTCACTGGTCAACTGTGAGTTTTCTTTTTTTCTGGCCTTTAAAGTGGAAAGAAGAGATGTCACAATATTGCTCCATCTGTCAGGTCATTACTGTGATGAAAATTTCTCTATGGTAGTTATAGATGTCAATCCAAGCAAAAAGAAACTATACAGATATAGGCCGCATGTAAGTTATGCGCATGTATTTTCTTCATCTCATGACTTACATTTGCAATCCATTTGGTTTGCATGCAGGAAACACATCAAAAATTTATAAAACTGTTACAATGATTTTTACATTAATAAATAATGGCACTGTAATAAATAATAACACGAAAAGGATATTTCTTGGAAAGTGCAACACATTGTACCCAGCTCAAGTTTCCAGTTTGTCCAACATGAATTCATCCACTGAGTAATAACACTTCAGTGTCAGTACCTCATACAGCTTTCTTTTGTGTGAACCTAAATTCATCTGCATCAACTTGTCCCTTTTAATTTATTACAAATTTTCATTCCCATGTATTGAGATACCTGGCAAACAATCAGAGGCATTGGGTGGGAGCATAAAATTTTCTTTGTTTCGTGTATCATGTGAATGGACAAAATGCATTCCAAAGAGCTCAGCCATACCTGTGACTGAATGCACAAGAAATAGTATTTGTGACAAGATTATACAAGGTAATGGAGGTTTCTGAATATTACTCAAGCTGGGATGATGCAAAATGTGCTTTTAATTTCTAAATACTGGTCACTAGCCATGTAGGGAAGATAATGCAGGTATATTTTTAACCCTGACCCCTTCAAAGCACATATGAAAATTTAAGAAATTATTTTGAGTAATAATTGAGTATTATATGATATAGGGACAATCTGATTTCACAATGAGAGGATTTAAATGCTGGACTGCCTTTTCATATAAGGGAAAAGCTAATTACACTAACCAAACCCACTGTTCAATAATCTATATGGATATTCGATTGCCCTGATATGATTAATTAAGACACAAAGGCTTATTATCAAAGTGGAAAGAACAATGTGCTCAATTTGAACAACAACAACAACAACAACAACAACAACAACAACAAGAATAATAATAATAATAATAATAATAATAATAATAATAATAATAATACATGGCAAGCACCCGTATCATCTAACACAGCCACACATCGATCAAGACGCATCCAACACATGGCTAAAAAGAGGCAATATGTACAGTGAGACAGAAGGATTCATGATTGCAATACAGGATCAAACAATAAACACCAGATATTACAGCAAGCATATTATTAAAGATCCCAATACCACAACAGATAAATGCAGACTTTGCAAACAACAAATAGAAACAGTAGATCACATCACAAGCGGATGAACAATACTAGCAAATACAGAATACCCCAGAAGACATGACAACGTCGCAAAAATAATACATCAACAGCTTGCCTTACAACATAAACTTTTAAAACAACACGTTCCTACATACAAGTATACACCACAAAATGTACTGGAGAATGATGAATACAAATTATACTGGAACAGAACCATTATAACAGATAAAACAACGCCACATAACAAACCTGACATCATACTCACCAATAAAAAGAAGAAATTAACACAACTAATTGAAATATCCATACCCAATACAGCAAATATACAGAAGAAAACAGGAGAAAAAATTGAAAAATACATCCAACTGGCTGAGGAAGTCAAGGACATGTGGCATCAGGATAAAGTTGACATTATACCAATTATACTTTCAACTACAGGAGTCAACAAACGCAATATCCACCAGTACATCACTGCAATACAGCTACATCCAAACTTATATATACAACTTCAGAAATCCGTAATTATTGATACATGTTCAATTACCCGAAAGTTCCTAAACGCAATGTAGCATATACCGTACAGTTAAAACGAAGTGACGCTTGATCAAGGTCCGCGTCACTTTCATTCCGAACCAGACCTAAGGTCTGAGAAAGGAAAGATAAAAATAATAATAATAATAATAATAATAATAATAATAATAATAATACAGGGTGTCCCAAAAAGAATGACCCAATTTTAACTTTTAATAATATTGAGACAAATGTCACTAGGTAGCTGAAACAGTGATACTTGTAATAGGCATTGTGTAGAGTTTCAGAAAAAAATCTGATCGATGTTGCTACGAGCGCTGACCTGTAGTGTGTAGCCAGTCTCGCACAATATGGCATCCGTGCAACAGATGGCCTCCTAGGTCTCTTCATTTAACACCATGGGATTTCTTCCTGTAGGGATATGTTAAACAATGTTTTTATATTCCCCCCTTACCTCGTGACATTGATGAACTAATAACCAGAATATCAGCTGCTGTAGCTCCAGTGACAGATGACACCTTGCACTCAGTTCGGGATGAATTCAGCTATCGGCTAAATGTAGTCCATGCAGCCAATGGAGGACATATTGAACATTTATGACGTATTTTTATAAATTTCTGTCTTTTCAGAGTGATTTAGTATGCAATTTGTTGGTGTTAAGTCCTTCTGCATAACAAGTAAACTACTAGTAATAGTAATAATAGTAGTAATTTAGGTAGGACCCGCTCTGAACCCACAATCCGACATGCTAAATAATACAAATTATGGATACAATATTACTGGAACATACCAACACAAAATCACACATTTGCTATACATGGATGACCTAAAACTACTGGTAGCAACAAATCAACAACTCAACCAATTACTAAAGATAACAGAAGTATTCAGCAATGATGTAAATACGACTTTTGAAACAGACAAATTTAAGAAAAATAGCATAGTCAAAGGAAAACACACTAAACAAGAAGATTACATATTGGATAACCACAGCGACTTCATAGAAACAATGGAAAAAACAGATGCCTATAAATATCTAGGATACAGAAAAAAAATACGAATAGATAATACAAATATCAAAGAAGAAAAATATAGTCAAAGACTAACAAAAATACTGAAAATGGAATAGACAGCAAGAAACAAATCAAAAGCTATAAATACTTACGCTATACCAATATTGACCTACTCATTTGAAGTAGTGAAATGGAGTAACACAGACCTAGAAGCACTAAATACACTTACATGATCACAATGCTACAAATATAGAATACATCACATACATTCAGTAACAGATAGATTCACATTAAGCAGAAAAGGAGGAGGAAGGGGATTTATTGACATAAAAAACCTACATTATGGACAGGTAGACAATTTAAGAAAATTCTTTATAGAAGGAGCAGAAACTAGCTAAGTACACAAAGCAATCACTATTTAAATACATCAGCTACACCACTGCAATTTCATAACCACTCCTACAACCCTTTGGATCACATAACATCAACAGATACGAAGAAAGTAAATTGGAAAAGGAGAACACTACATGGCAAGCAACCGTATCATCTAACACAGCCACACATAGATCAAGACGCATCCAACACATGGCTAAGAAAAGGCAATATACAGGGTGGTCCGAAAGTCAGGAAACATCCTGATAAAATCCAAATGGAGTAGCAAACAAGGAAACATAGCCCCTACACACGAGGAATGGGAAGGGGGAAACTTTATAGGCTATGCCACCAACATGGCGGCCATCTTGAAAGCCACCATCTTGGATTCAACTCCAAAATTTCAAATGGGAATGTGGTCATGTGACATATCAAACAGATAGAGAATTTCACCAGAAAAACAATTCCATTGTTATTTTAAACATAGCTTTATTCATTCTTGGGTTATAGCCAATTACTTGCGGCAGCAGTGGGACGCTCGGCAGCGCGAGTATTACGCACTGAGAAGTCATAAAATGGAGTCTGAAACGGTGCAATGTGACTATCCCATGCCTGATATGTTACATGTGTTTAACTGTTAGGTATCTTTTACTCATGCTAACGTTTTAGTCATTGTATCCTTATTTACAGGTTACAAAATGTCCTTAACTTATGAAGAATGCATTGAAATCATCTTGATATCAGGAGAAAGATGCACATGGGTCATTGCTGAGGATTTCAACAGTCGTCACCCAACCAGACAGCCCATCATTCAAAGCGCAGTTGCCAAGCTTTTGGCCAAATTCTGAGCAACAGGTTCTGTTGAAGATAAACATAAGGCTGGAAGACCAAAATCCGCCACCAATGAAGCAACAACAGTGAGCGTGTTGGCATCATTTAGCAGGAGTCCGCAACGGAGTACTCGTCACCTGTCACAAGAATGTGGGGTTAGCCGTACCTCCATACTGCGAATTTTATCGCAGTACAAATGGCACCCGTACAAAATTCAGCTGCTCTAGCACCTGAACGAGGATGAACCAGACCGTCGGGTACAGTTCGCAGAATGGGTGACACAGCAGCTGCAGATACACCCACGTTTGCCCTATCAGGTGCTGATCAGTGATGAAGCCATTTGGTTTATCAATGGTGAAGTGAAAAATCAGAATCACAGATACTGGTCTGACACAAATTGGCACTGGATTGATTCTTCCAAAATGGTCGACTCACAAAAATTGATGGTCTGGTGTGATGTGTGGGGTACCAGAGTCGTTGGACCATTTTTTTATTGATGGTACATTAACAGCCAACGGTTGTCTGAGGTTATTGTATGAAGAAGTGTTTCCCTCATTGTTTACGGAGGACGGGACATTTTCGGAATGCTTCCACCATGAAGGAGCCCCACCACATTATGGGCGCAATTTGCGAGCATACCTGGATGTGCAGTTCCCTCAAAAGTGGATTGGTCGTAGGGGTGCTGTGGAGTGGCCACCACGTTGGTGGTCTCTCGGGACTGTGCAACATCAGCGTAATGTCTCTTCGGCACATAACACACATGCTGCTGAGCGCCCCACCACTGCCTCACGTAACTGGCTATAACCCGAGAATGAATAAAGCTATGTTTAAAATAACAACAGCATTGTTTTTCTGGTGAAATTCTCTATCTGTTTGATATGTCACATGACCACATTCCTATTTGAAATTTTGGAGTTGAATCCAAGATGGCGGCTTTCAAGATGGCCACCATGTTGGTGGATTAGCCTATAAAGATTACCCCTTCCCGTTCCTTGTGTGTAGGGACTCTGTTGCCTTGTTTGCTACTCCATTTGGATTTTATGAGGGTGTTTCCGAACTTTTGGACCACCCTGTATACAGTGTGATGGAAGGATTCATGATTGCAATACAGGATCAAACAATGAACACCAGATATAACAGCAAGCATATTATTGAAGATCCCAACACCACAACAGATAAATGCAGACTTTGCAAACAACAAATAGAAACAGTAGATCACATCACTAGCGGATGTACAATACTAGCAAATACAGAATACCTCAGAAGACATAACAATGTAGCAAAAATAAGACATCAACAACTTGCCATACAACATAAACTAATAAAACAACACGTTCCCACATACAAGTATGCACCACAAAATGTACTGGAGAATGATGAATACAAATTATACTGGAACACAACCATTATAACAGATAAAACAACACCACATAACAAACCTGAGATCATACTCACCAATAAAAAGAAGAAATTAACACAACTAATCGAAATATCCACACCCAATACAACAAATATACAAAAGAAAACAGGAGAAAAAATTGAAAAATACATCCAACTGGCTGAGGAAGTCAAGGACATGTGGCATCAGGATAAAGTTGACATTATACCAATTATACTATCAACTACAGGAGTCATACCACACAATATCCACCAGTACATTAATGCAATACAGCTACATCCAAACTTATATATACAACTACAGAATTCAGTAATTATTGATACATGTTCAATCACCCAAAAGTTCCTAAATGCAATGTAACATATACCGTACAGTTAAAAGCAAGTCACGCTTGATCGAGGTCCATGTCACTTTCCATTTCTGACCAGACATAATGTCTGAGAAAAGAAAGAATAATAATAGAAACAGAAAGAATATGGAAAATTACAGAAATCAGCAGAATGATAATGTAGGACCCACAACAAGAATCTTAAGATAACCAAAACCACATCAAATGCAGAAACAGAAGCAGCTTAATTACAGATTTCATCTTGCATGTGAAAACAGGAATTGTGATCCACAGTGGCAATACCAGCCATTTAACTACCCTGCAGACCCTAGTTAGGTGAATAATAGTAATGTCGATAATGATAATCTGAGCAGCAATGTTAGGACAGACATTAACCAACCGTACGTACCACATTCCAAAAACTGCATTTAACTCTGCTGACAACATAAACTACAACAAGGAAAATAAGCAGTTTTCCATGAGATACTGTAATCAGATAGATAAATAATCTACTCACCAAGCACCAGCAGGAGAATCCACATATAAAGAAAGCTTTTACTTGTGCAAGGTTTTTGTGCCAGGGGCTCCTCCTAGCAGATGGGTTAAAAGGGAAAGGAGAAGAGAAGGGAAAGGAACTGGAGAGGTTTAGGAAAAGGGTTAGAGTTAAGAAAATTCAATAAGAACCCAGAGTCAGGGGAGAATTAGTGGATGGGATGAGAGGCAAAGACTGATCGTAAAGGACTGCACTGGATGAGATATGAAAACCTGAGAGCTGTCGAGTCCTGAGAAACTGGTGTCTTGGATGAACCCAGATGGCATATGTAGTGAAGCAGACACCAAGATCACGAATGTCATGTTGCAGAGCATGCTCTATGACAGGATATTGTGTGTTGCTAGTATACACCCTCTGCCTATGCCCACTCATCCTAACTGACCACTTGATGGTATTCTTGACAATGTAGAAAACCAAACAGTGTGGACACAGCAACCAGTATACGACATTTGTTTCTCACGTGTTTCCCTTTGATATTATATGTTTTGCCAGTTACAGGGCTGGTATAGGTAGTGATAGGAGGGTGCATAGTGGAAGTCTTGCAGCAGGGATTGTCACAGAGGTAGGAGCCATAGGGAAGGGAGACGGGTGCAGACCAAGCATAGCATCCCACAAGGATATTTCAGAGCTTGGGAGGGCAACAAGAGACTATTCTAGGTGCAGTGGGAAAAATGGCAGATAGAATGGATCTCATTTCAGGGCGAGATTTTAGGGAGTCATGGTCTTGTCAAAGTAGCTGATAAATGCATTCAAGGCCAGGATCATACTGTGTGACAAGTTATGTGCCCTGCAGCTATTTGTAGGATGGATCAGTAGTGCCAGGATTGGATGTGATAGCCTTGGAAATCTGCATTTGAACCAGGCTGGTGGAATACTTATGTCCAGTCAAGGCTGAGGTGAGCATGGTGGAGTACTGCTGTAAAGAGTCTGCATCTGAACAAATACATTTGCCTTGAATTCCTAGGCCGTATGGGAAGGAACATTTGACATGGGAAGGATAGCAACTGTCAAAGTGTAATGTCCATCATTTGTTTGTACATTCAATGAGGATGGAAGTGTGTAGCTGGCTGTTGTTGAGGATGAAATGAATATCAAGTAAAGTAGCATGGTACTGAGAATAGGACCATTTGAAATTTAATTGGGATGCAGTATTTAGAGATTCCAGGAAGTTTAACAGTTCAGCCTCACCATGATTCCATTAGAATACATGTCATCAATGTATGTAATCTAAACCAAGGGCTGAAGACTTGTGGATTCCAGGAAATCTCCCTCCAAACAATATATGAAGGGGTTGGCATAGAAAGGAGCCATTCCTTTTTACATCATATACACCACTTTTCTTGTAAGAAATTCTCGTCCACTCATTACCTCTTGTTAACCATTATTTGTTCTTGCAATGTTTGTATGAATTTTCCAATTTTTACAAATTTTTTCCTTTTCCTTCCATTTTTCAATCTTTTTCCACCATCTGCTTCTCTTTCTTTGCCACTCATTATTTATAACACTCCCTACATCCTCTCCTGCCGTGGCGAATCCCTTCAAATATTGCATCACTTCTTTTCAAAATGCACTATCGAAATTAAGGTCTTACATTCTGTTTCTTCAAACCTGCACGTCCCTTCGTGTTACTCCCAAAGGCCTAACATTGTAAGTCTCTGATTATGGATGTAATCCTGCTCCACACCAGCCTCTTAAAATACAGCAATTTCTTGCACTTACCTGGCTTGTCTGTGACCTGTGTGCCTCATCTGCCAATTTCCACTCCGTCAGACTTCTTTCCTTCTACAAAATCCTGCAGTTATCTGCCATTCATGTTTCCTTCCATGGTATTATCTGCCAAGCCAACTTCAAACTGCAACAACATGCCAGTCTTCACCTCCAATTGCTATCCCTCCTATTCCTAAACCACAACAATGGTGTTTCTCCTCCTGTCCCTCTGCAGCTTGATAAACAATGACACCAGCAACCACCACTCCTCTCCTACAAACTGAGCTTGGCTAACCACCTTAAAATCTCAGAGACTTCACCATTGCCTCTTAGGCCTACAATAACTCAATCATGACAACCAGTCACAACAGTACAGTATTCTCAGTCTCTCATCTAAAGCACCCTCCCCTCCTGAATTACATTTATTATTAATGTGTGTGACCTGTATTTAATCATACTGCTTTGGTGAAGGACCTGCTTTCCCTCACATGTAATGTCAATTGGAAATATCACTTTGCAACCCAATCCTAAAACAGTTCCAATAGCAAATATAGCATTGAACACTGCCTTGAACAGTTCAGACCACAGTCTGAAATTGATCCACAACCACTAACTCAATATCATCCCTCACCAGCCTTACACAAATTCCTCACATCCAGCATTGCTCCATAACCCTTTTTAAGGTCCCTACAAGACCTTAACCTGTACTCTGCAGAACTCCACACTCTGTGTGTCTAAAAGCTGATAACTTCATCACTATCTTCTCAACAGACAAAGGATCTAACACTGTGGTACTTGACTGACAGGAGTATGTTACTGACGGTCTATGCCAGATGTCTGGTAACTCTACATACAGCATCCGCCGTCTAAGATCCTATCCCTGTGATTCAAAATAACATGCAGTTTCTTGTTAAAACCTCAGGCCCATCACAGGGACTAATATGTCAATCCATACATTTTATTAGCCCAACCAAACCATGCACCCCCACATTTTACCCTCTTCCTTAGATCCACAAAGCCAATCATCCTGGCCATTCCATACCTTCTGGCTTCAGAGCACCCACTGAACATATATGTGAATTAGTTTATCAGTAGCTGCAACCCATAGTACAAAGGCTTCCATCCTAGAGTGGAGACACCAACAATTCCTAGATCATATGATATCTGTGCCAATTTCACTCCCAACATACACCTTACTTGTCACCACTAATGCCATCTTCCTCTATAACAACATCACTATGTGCATGGTCCGTCTGCTCCTGAACATTTTCTTCATCAGAACCCACCTGATTTCAAACCTATGACATGTTTCCTGATCACCTTAATCAACTTTGCACTTACCAGGATAGCTCCTATCTATGACAACCTTTCATGGATTGAATGGATGGGGCTTTCCTGCAATCATTAAGCCTCTAACCCCTGGTTAGTTGATATACATTGATGACATATTTGCCATATGGGCTCATAGTGAGGTTGAGCTGTTAAAGTCCCTGGAATCTGTAAGTACCATTCCCAATTAAATTTCACATGTTCCTATTCCAAATCCTGTGCCACTTTCCTTGATGTTGATCTCATCATCACCAAAGACCAGATACACACTTCTGTCCACACTAAACCACTAACAACAGTACTTTCTTTTTGACAATTGCCATCCTTTCCATGTCAAATGTTCCCTTCCATACAGCCTTTGCATCTGATAAATATGTTGGCCTTGAATGCCGACACTTTACAGCATTATACCACCACCACCACCACCACCACCACCACCTTCACTGGATGTAATTACCCCACAAGTCTAGTTAAAAAGCAGATTTCCCAGGCCATCACATACAATCCTGGTGCTGCTGATACCTCAAAAAAAAAAAAAAAAAAAAAAAAAAAAAAAAAAAAAAAAAAAAAAAAAAAAAAAAAAAAAGCAGCTTTGGAGCACTCCACTTGTCACTCAGTATTATCCTCATCTTGGATTTATTAATCAGCTACTTTGGAAAGGCCATATGACTTCATAAAATCATTCCCTGAAATGAGATACATTCTATCTGAGATTTTGCCTCCTGGACCTAGAATAGCTTGTTGTCACCCTCCAAATCTCTATTATCCTTGTCAGACCCTATGCTCATTCTGCATCCATCTCTCTACCCTATAGCTCCTACCACTGGGACTCTCCTTGCTGCAAGAATTGCCCTATGCACCCTCCAGCCACCAACTATACTAACCCTGAAACTGGCAAAACATTTACTATCAAAGGGATAGCTACCTGCGAAACAAATCATCATATACCAGTTGTTATGTACATGCTGGCCTTTTATGATGGCATGACTAGCACCAATTTGTCAGTTAGGATGAAAGGGCATAGGCAGAGGTTGTATATCAGCAACTCACAATACTATGTTGCATAGCATGCTCTACAACATCAGTTGTGACCTCAGTACATGTTTCACCACATGTGCCATTTTGATTCTTCCCCCAGACAGCAGTTTCTCAGCGTTCTGTGGGTGGGAACTAACATTATGTCCTCAATTCTTGCTACCCAGCTGACCTTAATCTACTGCAGCATCCTCTCTGTTATATACATTGCACTCAGCTTTTTACTCTTATTGACTCATGACTGATGTTTCAGCAGTAAGCTCTTTCTTGCATATGACACTTTCTTCCATCTCATAGCTCTCAGGTTTTCGAATCTCATCTGATTCAGTCCCAAGCAATCAATCTTTCCTCCTCATTCTGTCTGGTAAGTCTCCCCTAACCCAGGGATCTATGTGACTTTTATGGACTCTACCCATTTTCCTAAACTTATTTAGTTACTTACCCTTCATCGCTCTTCCTTCTCTTTCAACCCTTCTACCAGAAGAACGCACTATCTCCAAACATTTGCATAAGTAAAACCTTTTTTCTATGTGAGTTCTCCTGTTACTGCTTGGTGAGTAGATTTTTTTATCTATCCAGTGGCAACATACACTATCAGACTATCGCAAACTGTGTTGCAGGCTGCTATACATGCTGTGGTGGGAGACATACCTAGTATGGTGACAATAGGCATGGGTGATACAGCAAGTGTTATTACGTAAGGCATGTTTGGAAAATTTTGTCTGATGATTAACCAGCCCAGTTTGTTGTAGGATCATAGTAGCTGTAGGCACAATACACAATTTCAGATAATTAAATGGCAGATCTGTGTCCTGTTGGTGCTAGGGAATGTAGCAATGATAGGCATGTTGCTCAGAGTAAAGGCATTAATCATGGACTGGCTAATAGATATTCATTTCTTGTGTGAAAAGAAGGCTATAGCAGATGCCAACATGGGGAAATGATATATTATGTTAATAAATGTAAAGCACAATCTCATCGCATCGAGACCAATCTTGGCCATGGAAAAAATTGCCAGGCAATAAAATCAGAGTTCACTGACACAGAAAATAACAAATCATTACACCAGCATTCCAAAATACTGACTTAACTGAAAACTGAACTACAAATCAAATTGAAGTTATGAGAATCTCAGTATTTAACTAAAATTCAGAGAAAACGCTTAGTTAGTATTTCAGGGAAATGAGATGAGGTATTTGACAAAAATGGTAGTGTCATCTGTACCATATGAACCATACTGTCTACCTTTCTGCCCATTCCTTGTTTGAAATGGACAGCTGTAGCAAAAGAGGTACAGATAATGATAGATGGGAAGTGATTCAGCCATCAAACAGTCAATTTCTAACCTCTTGTTATCTGTAGCTAAGGCTGGGAAAAGTATTAGGCTGGTTTTGCCCACAAGGGGAATTAATAAAATAATAATCCTGTGAGAACCTGACCAGAAAATTTTCATCAACATCCAAGGGATGATATACTTCATTTGCATTAATTTAAGTGTGGCATACTGACAGATAGTTCTAGATAGACCTTCTCTAAAGTAACCTGCTTTTATTTTTACAGGTCATAGTGACCAGTTTAGAATGATGTCATTTACTCTCAATGTGAGTGGTGCTGTGATTACAGCAGTACTAGACTATGTATTAGGCATGGAATTCCTAAAAAGGATTACTTTATATGTGGATGATTTGTTGACTGCCACACAATCTTGCGAAGAGCATGTGAAGATGGTAGAGAAAATTTTATATTAATTTGAGCAATATGATGTTACGGGCAATTTCAAAAAATTAAATTCGGTTGTGAAATAATAAATTTCTTGGGGCACATTATTATGCCTCAAGGTGTCCTGACACAACAAAAATACAAACAGTGAATTACTTTCCAGTATCCTAGCAAACTTGTAGTGTCATTTCATCCCAGGCCAATTATTAAATGCCGAACCATTACTAAACTTACTACACAAACAGATATCATAAATTTGGTCAGAAGTGTGCCAATCCGCTTTCAGCATCATCATAGATGCACTAGCTAATTCACAATTGTTTTACCAACGGGATATGTATCAGGATTTTTGTTTGACAACTGGTGTTTCATTCACCAAGTTGGGAGATTATCTCTTCCAAATCATACGTATTTATAATAGATAAATTGTTTGTACAATACCCTTTGCTAATGAGCCTACACAGCTGCTGAATTAGAAGTTCTCACAATTATGTGCACTTTTAGGAAATTCCATCATTGTTTTGTTGGTAATCACACCAAAGCATGTTGTGATCACCAACCTTTAAGCTAAGAAAGCTTGATTGCAAATTAATGCACGCAAGACTGGTTCAGATCAAGAATACGATTTTGAAATAGTTTACATAAAAGGAGGGATAGAAGATGTAACTTGGGATCTGAGGGACAAAGTACTAAATATAAAGTCTTAATGACACAAGATAACATTTATCATCTGCATTAAATATCTGCAGTTATGTGTATCATCTCCAAGACAGAGACCTAAGGTTGAGAGAAATCTGAATACAATTTACACTTAATCCACCTGAGGCACTATTTAGATACTGTGTGCTTCACAATAATGTATTACATTATTGCCGTTTCCCACAGTGTGATAACTGGTGCAACTGAATTCCATACAGCACCTGGGAGAACCTAACCTTGGGCACCCATAGAGCACTGGGGATCCTGGAGTGGCTAAATGTGCAGGGAAAATCAATGACTATTGCTATTTTCCTTTCCTCCAAAGGAAAGTGTAATGGATTATCCAGAAATGCCTAGTCTGTCAAAATGTTAAACCTTTAAACCATGGCTCCAAAGGTGAGCTACACCTAATCATTGCCAAGAAACCACTGTAAACCCTTGCCATTGACTTTAGGTGGGCCCCTTCCCTGGAACTGTGCAGGTGTTAAACACATTGTTGCTATATGAGAACTATCTTCAAAATATGTCATTTTACATATCTTGGAAAGTGCCACTAGTGAAGTGACAACATGACAGACTATTAAAAATTACACTCCACGTGTTGGCAATCAAGAAGCAATCATTTCTGATAATGTACAAAACTTTACTAGTGTAAAATGGAATCAGTTCCTGCATGTATGTGATACTGAACAGATACTAAAATCAAGGTACCACCCTGAAAGTAAACCCAGAGAAAGAGAGCTTAGAGAGCTTAGAGAGTTGGACAGATTAATGAGCACTTCTGCTTCAAACAACAAACTTTGTGGCCAAATTACTTTGCATTATTTTAAGGATATTTTAATAATCTACTTCATACCTATATAGTATGTTCTACTCTCTTCGTCTCATCCTCTTCACCCTCTGCTCAATATATGTGGCAGTATTCTCACCTGCACAAAGAACATTATGTATAAGAACAGATGTATTTGAGAGAGAGAGAGAGATATATATATGAACAGAAACAGACAAAAATATTGTTGAAAGACATTTATTGGCAGAAATAACTTTTGCATGGGAAGTTCAGTCAGCAGAGCACATGCACGTGAAAGGCAATGGTCCCCGGTGGAAATCTGAGTCCTCCAAAGAGTTTTAATCTGTGACCAATTTTCATATTGGATCACATTCCACTGAAGAGTGAAATATTTACTAAGAGGGCATTTACTACAGCTTCAGAAGACACGCTACTTAACACTCACCTGAAGTCAACAAAAATTTGAATCTGAGGAATAATGTTCGTAAAACCTGTAATGTAGCTCTGAATATCTATCATCAAGTTGTTTATGATCAACAAAGGGATGTAAATGAGTATAATGTTACTACCTAGCCAGTGTTTCATACACCGTGTCAGCGGACGACCACTTCTGCTTGTTTTAATGCCAGCTTCTATCAATGTTTCCTCGTCCAACATGCTGCTGGTATTTGCTACAAGACAGAAACACATTCTTTGTAACGGTACTTTTTAACAGTGTAATGTTTCTTAGTTATGATTTTATTTATGATAAAAATAAAACATCTAAATTATTTCATATTTATAACAAACAATTCTAGAAAATAAAAGTAGTGCACCTGTAATACAGCTGATGGGTTAAAAATCAAATATGTAACTGAAATGTGACACAAATGTAATCACATTTTGAATAATAAAATCTTAGGAGTACATTGGAGATAAAGAACATGTGTGACACAATATTCCACTGTTGATGGTTTTAATTTTATAAAGTTCTTGTCTTAATAATTACTAGGACATTCTGTTCCACTGTGTGCTTGTATGTGGCCAATGAGGGGTGAATGAGAGGAAAAGGAAAATGCATTGGTCGGGGTGGGGGGGGGGGGGGGGTGGCTTGTGAAAATGCAAAGACAATTGTCAGACTTTAGTCACAACAGACACATCTAAACTGTCATCTCTCCTTAGTTGCTGAAGAAGAGACCAAAAGCACCAGCTTCAAATATATCCTGATTCAGCAGCTCACAACCAAATAAAACAAAAGAGAAAAAAATAGAAAAAATCCTGAGTGGTCCTCTATGCCTGACTAATGAACTATTTGATGTTTAAATTGTGTAAAACATGCCCTGCAGGAAGAGTATGTTGTTGATATACAGAAAACGGCCAACAGTCATCAGGAAAAAAAAGATAGAAAAAGATACCAAAGGGGGAGCCAATAATCATAATACAGAATGAGAAGAGAATTTGCCAGACATCAGACAAATATGGTAAAGAGGAAGGTGGGAGGTGTTTGAAGGATGTTAAACAGTGGAAATCTCGTGGAAGTGGAGGAAACCAAGAAGGGATTTAGGTGACAGATCTCATGCTGCAGAGAAAGTTTTTTACAATTGTGGTTCTTAGATGTTTTACACATTCAAATCACCCACTACATGCTACAGAAACTCATTTTAATTTGAAGTTTAGTGGTCATTGTGCATCCACAGAAAGCTGAACATCGGTTGTGAGATATGAACTACCGGATCCATTTGAAGGACAAAAACAGGCATTGGGTCTGCCTGGTGAATTGAATAGATTAGCAAAGAAAAGTTATTTTTTGTGTCCAGACATTACTAAATAGGATGAGCCTACCTTCAGATAGTATCCGACTTTGTCATGAAGTTGTTATCTTGAATAACTTTGTTCGATGCGTAGTTCACTCCTCAGTATCTCCATATAAAATGATTTTCTTTTGTGGTTCATTTGATTCTCTTCTTGTGTATAATATAAGATGTATTATGGTATAGGGGTCTAGGAGATACAGGAAATATACAGTACATAATAAAGCTGGGATTCCAGAGCTAGTTATGTTGAATTGGGACAGACAAGCAAGCATATTCTGTTCCCCACAGTCTTCATTAATGTACTTTATTTAACATATGGATCACATAAGGAATCACAATTATGATTATAAGTATGACATCCATATAAGCTTATAATCAAACCTGCAGCCCAGTAATACCATGGATTCTAAAAATTTAGAACATCGAACTGCAAGTCCAAGACATCAGACAAAGCGCATGACACAAAAATAAATAAAAAATGGCTCCATTTGCAAAGTCTAATTTGCCACATAGAAGTCTCCTCTTTCTGTTGAATGCAAATGTGGCAAATTAGATAAAGGTCTAAGAAAAAGGCTCAGCAAATGTTTTGTCTAGAGTGTGGCACTATATGGGGCAGAAACATGGACACTGTGACCAGAAGATGAAAAAAGGTAAGAAGCATTTGAGATGTGAATGTCGAGGAGAATGGAGAGAATAGGCTGGATGGAAAGTGTCAGTAATGAAGGAGTATTGGAAAGGGTTGGAGAGAGAAAATGTCTGCTGCAGGTATTATGAAAAAGTAAATAGAACTGGTTGGGACATTCATTGAGAAGGGAGTGCTTGCT
Organism: Schistocerca americana; assembly: GCF_021461395.2. Lineage (NCBI taxonomy): Eukaryota > Metazoa > Arthropoda > Insecta > Orthoptera > Acrididae > Schistocerca > Schistocerca americana. The sequence continues at coordinate 593,179,868 of NC_060124.1, read as the reverse complement.
AGCAGATGCTTTGGATGGATTGGTTTGTGGGATCAGACTGAGAGGAGGAACGAGATATAAGATGATAGATGACAGATGACATAAAGGGAAGAGGAAATTATGCAGACCTGAAGAGGATAGCAGAAGACTGGACAGCCTGGAGAACTACCATGTGAAAACCCGCCGTTTGGCAGAACACTGACGATGATGATAATGATGACTGCAAAGTGAAGGTAGGTAAAAGTAGTGAGATACTTTAACTCCTTGGAAAACAATGATCAGTGACATTCATGTAAATCTTCTGTTTTCCATATGGGACTAGTTAGAAACTAGGTTAATCACAGAAATGAGGAAAAGATATGATGAATACTTTTAACACACGGAAGCATATACTGTAAAATGTTGGCCAGACTGAGCAGCTTTAGAATATAATAGAAGTACTGCATGAAGGCTACTGAAGTCAGTCTAGTTTAAGATACCCATCTTGCAGGCCTTGACCAGAATAGCAGAGGCCTGCAGAATATTTTACAGAGCTTTCTAATCTGTACAATTTAACAGTCAGCAGATGATGTTTGAAGTGATCATTGTATTGCAAATCTACAGATGCCAGTCATTGAATACTGGTCCTTATAAGACCAGAGGTGGGAATTGAGCCTGAAGCTCACATAATGTATCACCAAAACTGTCTGTTTTCTCAATAAAATAACAATCTGGATATTTAGATGGAAAAAAAGGTATTCAGTTTGACGTTATTTACATGAAGAGAGAAGTTATTTGGAATTTGTGCAGATGCCACACTGCAGTTATAAGGGTTGAAAGGCACATAATGGGAATAATGTTTTGGAAGGGAATGAGAGAGGACTGGAGCTTATCCACAATGCTATTAGGTCTGTACATTGAAAAAGAAGTTTAAAAAATAAGTTGAAAGGAAAACATAAAGGTTTGTGAAGGAATTTTAATTCTGTGAGAGATGGCAGATCACTTGGAAGAGCAGTTAAACAGAGTGGATAGCATCTTTAAAAGAGATAATAAGACGAACAACAAAAGAGAAACAAATGTAATGGAATGTAATCTAATTAAATAAAGTAATTCTGAGTGAATTACTACATGGAATTAGACACATGGAGCAAGACATTACTGCATAATAGGATGCCACAAAAATAAAATGTGGTGGACTCACTCGATTATATTTTAGACAACTGACCAAAGTGTTAGGCATTTTATCTACAGATTTACAGTACAAGTTTTCTCTTACCAAATCTGTTGCATATGATCCAGGAGAGTTCATAGGGAGTACTGATATTTTTATCAGTCATCTGGCTGGTTTGATGTGGCCCACCATGAACTCCGATCCTATCCCAACTACTTCAGCTCACAGTGTAACACACGCAATTACTTTCTGGACATATTCCAGTCTCTGCTTTGTCCTGAAGTTCTTACTTCTATATCTCCCCCAAGTATGATAGGTTGTGTGTTAACAGAGCAACAAGAAACTTCCATCATTTTGTCCCTTCTTGTCACTGTTTCTGTGGTGAAACTCTTCATTTCATGTCATATCAATCCACTGAATTTTCAACATTCCTATTTAGAACCGCATCACAAACATTCTGATCCTCTCGTTTTCTAGTTTTTCACAATACTTAATTGACTTCTATACCATTCTGTGCTCCTTCTAAATTTACGATCCTCCCTCCCTCCCACCTCCCAATCACCCTGACTCCCCACCGCCACAACACCCACTCCCCCCCTTTTCAGTCATGACTTACAAAAATGTTAACTGTGCCTCTAGCATTATCTGATTGCAAGTCTCCCAATACTTGTTTAACTCTTAATCTTCATTGAATCAGCTATGTCTTCTAACCTTTCTTGTATCATGTCTTCAGACAAATCCTACCCCACACTGATGCCTTAATGTACTCTTTCCACCTATCATCTCACTCCTCTAAGTTTAACAGTGGAATTACTTTTGCACACTCTTTACTGTTTGTTCCTTTGGTTTTTATTTTCACCAAAGGTTGCATTGACCTTTTTTATATGCTTAACAGTCCTACCAATGAATATTTCATTTTTGATTTATTCAGACTTTTCCTGCAGTCATTTCACTTTGGCTTCACTGCTTTCCTGTTTATTTTACACTTAGGTGACTTATATTTATGTATTCCTGTCTCTTACTGCACACTTTTTTGCTTGCTTACTTTATGAATCAGTTTCAGTGTAACTTCTGCAACACAATGTTAATTTACAGTTACCTTGTGCATACATAAGTTTGTCTATACAAGTTATGTGATTGTCCTTTTCAGATAAATCCATTCCTCTTCAACTGACCTATTGCAGCATTCATTATCACACTATTTACTGCTTCTGAGAACTTCACATATGCCTCATCCTTCCAAGAATCCCCACTTCCTTCACCACTAATAGTTCTCGACAATTCCCTGAAACTTCAGTCTATTTTTCATCATTACTAAATTGTGATAAGAATTTGTATCTGTTCCTGATTACACCTTGCAATCCAATATCCAATTTTGCAAAATGTCTCAAAATGATTTAATCCAGCTAGAATATTCTCAGGCCTCTAGGACTTTCCCAATATACTTCCTTCTCTAGTAATTTTCGAACAGCATATTCATTATTAGTAACTAAAACTTACAGAACAATTGAATTTGTGTTTTTTACTTCATCACTCCTATTGTCAAGCTCCTACTCTTCAACTCTGCCTTCTATTAATTCGCCTTACTATAGCATTCCACTCACTCACTCACTCACTCACTCACTCGCTCACTCGCTCATTAGATTTCCATCCTCCTTACATACACATTTTGTCATATACTTTCACTCTCTCTTCATCATCAGATTGTAACATTGGCAGATATGCGTGACCCATTACCATTTTTTTTTCCTTTCTTCTGAAATATTACTGTATCTCATTGCTACCTATCAGAACCCCTCGGAGAGCATTAAAGATAAACACCAGTCCTAATTGCCCAATTGTAAAGTGACCTGTTTCCAAATTACATACAAAAATAACCACTATTTCAGTATACATATAATTCGAAAATGGTGCTTTGCTGATTAACATTGTTCTTATATGAAAAACACAAAATAAATGCAAAATTAATTCTGTAACTAATCTAAAGAAATGTAGCACATGGTCAGGATGTAACAGTAAACCTATCATTATAAAATTACTACAGAAAATTGAATAGAACATAGAAATAAAGCATTTTAATTGAATCTCCGACTTATGTTAGCAATAAAATTCAGGCACTAGTTGATTTGTTATAAACAAATTTAGAAATGTAATTGTTACAGTTAACATATTTAGTCAGAAAATGTTAGATTAACTCTTAACTAAGTTGAAAATAGGTTCACCTTGTTCAGCACTGAGATTGTAAAATTTTAGCAATGTGTATCTCATATTTGGTTTAACTTTTAATTGTGATTTTATATAAAATTTTAATTTTCATTGTAGGTAATTGTTAATAAAAGTAGAAATAGAGGTCAAGCAGGCACCTTGGGGCACTCGTTTTTCGGCTAGGGTTGCGATCAAATGTATTGTAGGCTCTCTTCTTTGTTGATTGTTGTGAACTCTGTGTCATTTGATGTCAACTTTGGGTACATGTGATGTAACCGGTACAGTTCACCAGGCTTGGACACCAGAGTCCTGGAAATAAATTGGTGTTAAAACTGCACTGTACTTTGGAATTTATTTGGGAGTCTTCCGCAATCCTTTTCATTGGCTGCACAGCGACGAGACGAATCCAGGAATTTTACAACACCCCGAGAACTAAACAACTCTCACTGTTGGTAGAATTGATGTGAAAACAACAGCACATCGACTGAGCATTTCACTCAAAAGTCAAAACATTTGCAACGCAAAGGTGGGAAAATACAAACATCTCAATCCACACCCAAAATCTTTGTATGCAGTTGTAATGTGCAATTCAGATGCAGCTGGAACTTCAACAACGATCAGAGGTTGCCACTTGTGGAAGCGCACAGAGCCTGTCATCCATGCATTCTTTTGGCTGGCTACATCACAGTTATTGTACACATCCCTGTGGATAGTGTAACTGGTATAATTAGTTGTGTTTTGGACTTAGTTTGTTGTGTCCATCATTATATAGTGTTCTGTTGTGGGATTAGAAGATTCACAGCTCTACCCTACATTTCTGCTTGTGAAAAATTCATCTTCCCAGAAATCATTATTTTCTTCCTATATTGTTTCACTATCGAAAACTACATCCAGATTGAGCATTCAAATCTCCTCTTCAGATTTTCTAGCATCCTTAGCAAACTGACTACTGACATTCTGTGCTTTAACTCACAGAATTATAGGAATTCACTGGATATTCATGTTTTGTGACAAATTCATTTCAGCCAGTGGATGTTTGCGGCCATCTGGCTGCCTCTGCTTCCTGGCTTTAGATCTTTGTCCATAGTTGTAATAATTGATAGCAATCAAACTAATTGGCAACATATTGGTTGGAAAGAAATTTCCTATAACTAAAAGGAATGACTGCATCTGAACAGAAGTATTGCATAATGGTATACCACACAGATCAGTCCTCATTTCTGTGTTGTTTAATTTAAATGTATGTGATATTTATCCAACACAGCCCATATTACTTTGGCTATGCGGATGACTGGTCAACATCTATGCAACTCAGAAGTTTGCAACAACTTCTGATCTAGAAATCTTCAGCCAATACTTCCATAAAGGGAGGCTACAACCTACCACAAGTACAACTGAAGTTGCTTGTTTTGATGTGTCTGATTGGCACACAGAACCCTTGATGTCCATTTTGAGGGAGACAGACTATCATAACATGCATCCAAAATTCCTTGGGACATGGCAAATGCTTTTAAGTAGCACTAACACCAACACCTGGAAACCTCAAAAGCACCAACAATATTCTGTCAAAGCTCTGTGGTCTAGATGGACAGCATCAGCACAGTCTCTTCACTCAACAGCAGAGTATGTATACAGTGTGTCCATCTAGCACAATAGTTCATATGTGAAAAAGATATATGTACAACTTAACCAATCCATGTCCATGTCCACTGTCAGTAGGTGTGTACAACATATTTTCACACATTTGTTACCTTTCTTGTGTCACATTCCACCTCCTTATGTAAGATGTAGAAGTGCACTGTTACACACACCAGAATTCTTATGACCAGGTTTCTTCCCGAAGATGAATTCAATGCCACTGAAAAACTGAAATGCTGCTGGCAACAAAGGTGTTCTCCGCCATGCCTGAAACTGTCCTGTCCCAGGAAGAAACCAATGGACTTTGAAAGCCTTGGGCAATTTGTCGATTATGGCACATGGAAGATGTGTACACACATTCTACAAATGAGGCAGATCTTCATTACCATCTTGAGTCTGTGGTGTGTGATGGCAGATAGTTTTTCATGTGTTATCAACATGTCCCACAAGGCCCTACAAGGATCATATTGAAGATTTCCTGACAGTGATAATTAGTGCAATGAACTGTATAATAGAGCTCAACATTTCCTTACAACTATTGTCATTTGTGTTGAAATGTCAATATGCAGAAGTTTATTAATTTTTGTATATGCGTAATTTGAACAAAAATCTCTTCCCTTGGGCAGATTGAAATGAGGGACTAACCTAAAATGTTTTGCCAATGGTGAGTTCATTATGAACTGTAAATAAATTAGCTTCAGTGAAAAGAACAAATGAAATTAAGTACCTTCATTCTTTGTCCAATCTGAGCAGTACCGTCTCCAATATCGAGGTACACCCTTCAAAAACCTCCTCTTTATCTCATCAGGCACTCCTGAAAACATAAATAAAGACCTATCAACAATTACCATCAACACTCAGATCTTATCTAGATTGTAAAAAGAAGTTCTGCTTTGCAGCACACAAAGACAAAAAAGGAACAAAATGTGACAAACGCTTCAGGTACAGGGTTCCATCCATTTAGCAAAAGAAAGAGGGGTGTTGCAGAGAAGATTACACATGAATTAAGTCAACCAGAACTTCATGCAAAGAAAGCACAGAAGGACTTTCTACTCAGCTCATCCACCAGTTATGCACCTTTTGTTAATAGCAGTACAAGCTTGAGTAACCTGTAAAGAATAAATAAGAAAGTAATGTCATCTCATGTCAAACCACTTGATTTACAAAGATACTCTCTGAAAATTACTCCTCACCTGAAACAACAAAATTCTAGTCACACATGCCAAATGGGGAATTCAGATCAATCCTTTAACACTATTGACACTAAGTGGGGAGCAATGAACCCATTTTTTATATTATAATCCTGATCATCACCATGACCATCACCTTCAGCACCATCCACTTTATAACAATGAGATTTTTAAAGATTTACTTTTTGCTCTTTTGTCCATATTTTGTTTCCTATTTGGTTTGAACAAAGATTCCTGTTTTGTTATGCTTGCTAGAATATATACTTTATTTTGAAATTAAATGTCCTCTCCCATCTGTGTTTTGTTTTGACTGGTAAAAGACAAAATCAGTGGATGTTTGATAAGAACAATTTGGACTATTATACACATCCCACAAAAAGCTATGAAATTGTATAGTCCAATTAAACTGATTACTATGTGCCAAGTAAGCCTAAAGTAACATGGCTTAGTTGTGTGTGTGAGTGTGATATATATATAAACAAAGATGAGGTGACTTACCGAACGAAAGCGCTGGCAGGTCGATAGACACACAAACAAACACAAACATACACACAAAATTCAAGCTTTCGCAACAAACTGTTGCCTCATCAGGAAAGAGGGAAGGAGAGGGAAAGACGGGAGGAAGTGGGTTTTAAGGGTGAGGGTAAGGAGTCATTCCAATCCCGGGAGCGGAAAGACTTACCTTAGGGGGAAAAAAGGACAGGTATACACTCGCACACACACACATATCCATCCACACATACAGACACAAGCAGACATTTTTAAAATATATATATATATATATATATATATATATATATATATATATATATATATATATATATATATATATATATTAGAGGTGGATGGATATGTGTGTGTGTGTGTGGGCGAGTGTATACCCGTCCTTTTTTCCCCCTAAGATAAGTCTTTCCGCTCCCGGTATTGGAATGACTCCTTACCCTCACCCTTAAAACCCACTTCCTCCCGTCTTTCCCTCTCCTTCCCTCTTTCCTGATGAGGCAACAGTTTGTTGCGAAAACTTGAATTTTGTATGTATGTTTGTGTTTGTTTGCGTGTCTATCGACCTGCCAGCGCTTTCGTTCGGTAAGTCACCTCATCTTTGTTTATATATATATCACACTCACACACACAACTAAGCCATGTTACTTTAGGCTTACTTGGGGACTCGAAGCTTGGTGGCCGTGTCAGTGCCAATTGAGAGGAGTAGGTTATATATATATATAAATTTTAGAGGTGGATGGATATGTGTGTGTGTGTGGGCGAGTGTATACCCGTCCTTTTTTCCCCCTAAGATAAGTCTTTCCGCTCCCGGTATTGGAATGACTCCTTACCCTCTCCCTTAAAACCCACATCCTTTCGTCTTTCCCTCTCCTTCCCTCTTTCCTGATGAGGCAACGGTTTGTTGCGAAAGCTTGAATTTTGTGTGTGTCTATTGACGTGCCAGCACTTTCGTTTGGTAAGTCACATCATCTTTGTTTTTTAATATATATATATATATATATATATATATATATATATATATATTTAGAGAGAGAGAGAGAGAGAGAGAGAGAGAGAGAGAGAGAGAGAGAGAGAGAGATTTGATAATGAGGAGAGAAGAGGAGGATGAAATATGATACTGATTCATAACCTACTCCTCTCAATTGGCACTGATATTGCCACCAAGCTTCGAGTCCCCATCTGACTGACAGATCACTATCAGCAATGTAGGCAGTCACCACATTTTAACACAATGAGAAGATGTTTGGAATTTAATCTGATACACTGATTGAAAAGCTGATGATCAGTATATTTATGCTACCACTTCTGCTCTCCATGGTGGTCAAATAATGGCACTCAAAATTTCATACACCACCAGGTTTCAAGCTGACTTACCTCTGAATTGAGCAGCACCATGCAGCACAAGTGTACTAAATGATGAAGGGAGGTTTGACTAGCTGTCAGGTTGCAAAAAATATTTCCATCTCTGAAGAGTACCTAAAGAATACTGCCCCTCTATACTAGCTGCTTCCGAAATATACAACCCAAGGCAAATAAAATGAAGCACCACAAAGGAATTATCTAAATTGGGCAGAAATTCATGGATATAATGTGCATCTACAGATAAACAACAATTTTAGAAAAATTGGATGATTTATCCCAGAAAAAGAGCTTCACAAATTCAACAAGTCAGTAATGCTTTGATCCAACTCTGTCCCTTATGCAAGCAATTTTCACCTTATTATTGGCTGAAAGATTTTGAATATCCTCCTGAGGGATACCATGCAAAATAATTGCCAAGTGGTGTGTTTGGTCATCAAAAGCCCAAGACAGTTCAAGTGCTGTGCCCATAATGCTCCAAACATACTCAAGTCAGAAGAGATCCACCGATATTGCTGGCCAAGGTAACATTTGCCAAGCATGAAGACAAGCAGTAGAAAGTTTTGCCATGTATGAGTGGATATTATTTTGATCAAATGTAAGCCCAGAATGCAATGAATGGCAACAAAATGGGGCATAGAATATTGTTGTCTACCACCATGCTGTAAGGATGCTGTGGATGATAACCAATGGGGTCCTGCTATGAATAGAAACAGCACATCAGACCACTACTGGTTTTTGGGCTATATAACTAGTGAAAGTCAGGTTGATATTTCACTGCTGCCTGCACCATCTCCTGACACATCTTCAACCTGGAATCTTATTGACTGGAGTAGAATTGTCTTCAGTGATGAATCATGCTTTGAAGTGTGCCCCTATGACCAGAGTGTATTATGTAATACACAATCTGCAAACACAGTGAGTTTGGTTAGTGTTTCAACATAGACTGCTTCCATCATTTTGAGAAGACTTCTTGCAAACAGGCCAAGAATTAATGCCATTCTGTAAGCATCAATTGTCACCTTTAAGCTCTTATAATGAGCAGTAATTTCAGGTAAATGAATCACACCAAATCAAATAAAAAGAAGAAGAAGAAGGCGAAGGAAAACAGCTGCAATCTAAGTGGGGCCATGTTTAATCATATCAAAAGTGAAACATTTAGATCCTGTCCATCCCACATGGCATACTAAGGGGGAACCCATTCCACAGTCTTCACTTGAAGCTATGCTTGTTTCTGGCCAAACTTAAGTTAAAGTATCATTTAGAGCTGTTACATATCTTGCCTGTAATTTCAAGAATTTGGAAACAAATACTCCTGCACATTCCTCAGGTCCCAAAACATACAACTGCAAGTGACATTCTGTAGATACCAGTTTGGAGGACATGCTAAGAAGTGAAAAGTTACCAACAAATTCTGAGCAATGGTTTGGACACCTTGACATGCATGAATCCTGTTTACTACAAAAGCAAATGGTATCACACTCAAATTACTACCCAGGTAGGCACAATTTTTCTGAACAAAATTGTTTGAAAGGTATTTTACAAAAGGATATTGACAGCCACAAGATTCTGTTCAATACTCATAACTGCTCAAAAAAAACACTAGTTCCTGCTGTGCACTAAGAGGGGTTTTATCTCCTTTTCTTTTTTTTGGTTTCAGCTTTTTCGACGATGAAATAAAGGAAGATCTCTTATCTACTCACAGCATGGCAAACATTAAAAAAAATCAAATGGGGCCTCAAATACTTGAGCAAGACTAATACAATATGTGCACTGCAGATTAAGATTAGGTTTGCTCACAATCAACTGCTTTAACTCTGCAGTTCAACCTCATCAACACACGTGAGGTTACATGTCTTCTAAACAGGTTTAAGGTGTACTACTGCTGGTTCAGCTACTGTACTCTCTCACTGTGCTACAAAACCTGACTACTAATTAGTACAAGGAGAGCACATTAGGATCAGCACCAATACCCTATTGTCGCTACTGAAGCGTCACTTTAGAATATTTTATTCTGTGTGTCATATTTGAAATTATGATTGGGAGTGATTCATCTGTGTTGTTGGAGGAGCTATACTGGATATATAATTGATAAAATGTTAACTGTTTCAGTACCATGGAGCTCACCATAGAATAACTGTCTCTTAGGCTCTAAGGGAACTTCATGGAAAACAATTAAGATGGGCTGCTTGACAACCTGCACTACTGACAGGAAAGTGAGGAGCCATTGTCTGTATACCTCTACACTTAGATGTGGATTGCTCACAATCAACTGCTTTAACTCTGCAGTTCAACCTCATCAACACACGTGAGGTTGACATGCAGGCAGGGAGGCAGGCAGACCACTACATGACGACACTGACTTGAAAGTTTTGCCAGCTCGTGATTAGCATGTAGACTGGTCATGTTGAGCCTTGGGGTTGAGATTTAGAAAGACTGCTATCTGGACTGAGAATCATCCTGAGAAGGCTCTATTGAGGCTCAGAACTGCTCACATACTTGCTGAATACTGTAGGTCACTGCAGACTAGTGTACTACATGCAGAGTTACCAGTGTCCCAACTGTCCCGTAAGCACTCCTCTGGTGTAAGTCTTTCATCCAGGGGAAAGAACAGAGTGAGGCAACTCAGGTAACAGCTATAAATCTCCAAACATATCCAGCTCCCGCTCTACCTATACGTAACTACAGTATGTTCAGTTTGATAGTAATAAGCTGGACCTTAAAGCCAACACCTTCTACTACTTCTCATTTGGTGGCAATAAATAGCAGAATTTTAAGTATCTGAGGGCATATTATTGGGAGAAGGAGATGAGTTACATAACATCACACAGGATAGTGTTTAATAACTGAGATGTTTCCAACACTGCTTTTTTATGCAGGGTGGAGAAAAATTGTGTTGCGAAATTTTAACCCAGGATAGCTGATGGCAGTAGGAAACAAAATTACTAACGTCATGCAGGTCAACCACGTACCATTTTAAAACTATGGAAATGTGGTGCCACGTGTTCCAATTGGCCGTAGGATTGCCACGTTGCCATTTGTTAGTTGACGGGCAGCGCTATAATTGTCAGTTCACACATACAAATGTCCCTCGTCCGTCACTGCTCGAATGTGATACGCATACGTGTCAAATAGGACTTGCTGTTTCTCTCCACCTCATGTAAGAGGCATTCACATGTAAGCTTCACTTCAGAGAATGCACATGTCACCTGGGATTTAGTCATACATTAAGCATGGCAACACAGTATTTGTTTGAAGAACGGCAAGATACGGTTTTTGTTTATGAACTAATCGACAATAATGCACACGAAGCTTGATGTTTGTATGGTAAATGATACCCAGCAAGACATCACCCACATCTGCAAACATTTACAGCAATTCACCCATGACTTGGCGAAACAGGCTCGTTAGCAGGATATCGTGGTGAAGCCGGAAGACCTCGAACATGACGGGATGCAGCATTTGAAGAGACTGTTCTCAAGTGCTTCGAGGAAACATCTACAACCTGTACTCTAGTGGTTGGACATAACACTGAGGTCACTCATCCGTTAGTCTGGGAGGTTTTGAGGAATGATGGCCAGCATCTATTTACTTTCCACCCTGCTGAAGACCTAAATCCTGTAGCAGACTACGAACACAGGCTAGGGTTTTGCCGTTGGTTTCTGTGATGTGTTGCGCGAGATCCTGACTTCCCTGCCATTGTGTTGTTTACAGTATGAATGCATCTTCCATTGGGATGGCCTTTGCAACATTCAAAACATTCATTACTGGGCAAGGGGAAATCCTCACCACGTGTACAACCACAGACACCATGAACAATTTTTGCTCAACATTTGGGCAGGCATTGTGGTTGACCATCTTATTGGGCCAGTCCATCTACTTTCTCGACTTACCGGGGCAAATTACCTTAACTTTTAGCACAAAATGCTACCCGGCTTGCTGGAAGATGTTCCCCTGGACATTTGGCTATGCATGTGGTTGCAGCGTGGGTCACCTGCACATAACAGTCATGCTGTGTGTGAATATTTAGATGAACTCTTCTATGGCCAGGTAAGAGGCAGAGGTGCTCATAGGACATGGCCCCTGTGATCCCAGACCTGACACCACCAGTGGGCACTCTTCAAGGTTCTAGTTCACTAACCCCGGTATGAACCACCTAGGAACAAAGAAGAATTAATGCATCTCATTCATCATGCCACCAATCACATCAAGGCAAAGCCAGTAATCTTTGAAAGAGTTCAGCAAAACACCGTTCGACACGATCGACCTTGTGTTGCATAGAGGATCACCAGTTCCAGCACTTGCTTTAAGTAAACAATGTCCTAGCCACAAAATAGGCCCTTTTCAGGGCGGACACAATTTGTGAAAGGCTTTCTGTATGCAAACTAACAGCTGCTGATGGGTTTGTTTCCAGTACGTCTTATCATGAAACTACAATGGATGTGTTGGGGACCCCGGCGGATTCACCTCCAGCCCCCAGAGTGGAAGGCTGACATGCTACCACCAAGTGTGTGGGCTGCCTTGGATACATCACGATCTTTGGCAGGCAAAGCGTGCCCGGTCATGCGTTGTCCAGAGCATCTGGCAACAGTGCAATCCTGCAGCCAATTTGAGCATGTGATGCCAAGTTTCCATAGTTTAAAAGTTTTGTTTTAACGCCCTACACAACATTAGTAATTTTCATTCCTACTGGAATTAGCTAACCAGGGTTAAAATTTCATGATACAATTATTCTGCACCCTGTATGTAGAGGATAACCATCACATAGGCCAAATTCAGAAACTGACCTCAAGAACTACCCATCTCTGGGACATCTGGCATGCCATTGCTGGAGTAGTTTAGTGACACCTATGGGTCATCTGGATCCCTCAGGTCAAGCCCCTGTTAGATAACCTGCTCTTCAGCGTATAGTCTCATCCCACTACCCTTCTAAATTTAGACATCCATCAGCATGACCTCCCTTTTCCTATGTAGTACATCTAACTGAAAGTAAAGTGCATGCAAAACTATTACACACATATGAGAAAATAGCTGACTAGCTCTTAAATTAAGGAGTGTAAATATTAGTACTGGTGATAGACTCATATTACTATCCTAGCTTTCAGAACTGTTACTTCTTTCCTCAGTGGTGGGACTTGCACAGGCTGGGAAGCCTAGAAATGTGGGTTAATCAAATGGGGATAACCTTTTGTGAGAATGAGGAAACAAAAATAGGGTAGGAAAAGGAAGGGGTACGTTGTCAGAGAAAGTACGTCATAGATAGTACATTAGTAACCAATGTGCCTGGTTCAGTACAGAGATGATGACAGAGTGAGAAGTAATAATGGATATGGAGAGACAGTAGTGCATACACAAATGAGGAGAAAAACAGACAGAGGTTGGGCAGGGAAGAGGAAAAAAAAAAGAAATGGAAGCAATAAAGAAAATAATGACCCATAATAAATTTTTAAAAATGTGTAAAATGCAATCAAAAGATGATAATGCAAATGATGGCTCGATTTTGTCAACAGAGGTTAAGCCTTTTAAGATATCGGTATGTGAACATGTGTTGGAGGATAAGTTCCCACCTCCAGAGACCAGGGAAACTTATCAGGTAGGAGGATCTGTGTACTCAATAGACCTCAGTGCCTGCGACAACACATGAGCTGTTTGGGTATCTGGCTAGGTACTGGTTTTTATGGACTCCAGAGATGAGAACTCTTCCTCACACACATTTTTGCATCCTAACAGCCTTATCAACTTAGCTTCCATTAACAACTCCCCTTTTATCATCATCGTCGTCATCATCTCTATTGCATCTAATTTTTTTTTGCTGTTCTTACCTTCTTATTTTCAGCCTGCCCTCCCTTTCTCTAACTCTTTCTCCCCCCCCCCCCCCCCCCCACCAACTGATCCATTTCTTATTGTATTACTCATTTTCCTTCTTCCTCTTAATCTGGTTTCTTTTTTTAAGCAGAGGACCTCACATCACTAAGTATACAGAGAAGGCTACAAAATCAAAAAATTACAGCAGTGATACTTTTAGGGGTATATCTGGCCTATCCAGAGGATAAGATAATGAAGAATGCAGGTATTGTATTTTCTATCTACCATAAATATGACACATTGTGTTGCAGACAAGCACAATGAAGAGTGTTAAACATTTTTGGTTTGGCCAAAGTCTTCTTCAGAAAAGAAAACACACATTCACACAAGCAAGCCCACATCATCCACACATAACCACTGTCTTGGACTGCTCCAGCAACAATGCAACAGGAACATTGATTGAAAGTAGCAATCCAGAATGGGGAACAAAAGGGGTAGATATAGCAGGGTACAGGTTCAGTGAGGGAACAGCATCGTCTGACAGAGCAGGCAGGGTCTAGATGGCAGCAGGACAATGCTGCCAGGCAATCTATACATTGAACAAGCAGTAAAGTAAATGAAAGAAAAATCTGGGGTAGGAATGGAAGTTCATGGATAATAAATAAAATCTTTGAGGTTTGCCAATGACATTGTAATTCAGTCAGAGAGAGAGCAAAGCACTTGGAAGAGCAGATGAATGGAATGGACAGTATCTTGAAAGGAAGATGTTCAGCTCCACCTACAAAACCAAGGACAATCAAATGTCGTTCAATTAAACCAGGCGATGCTAAGTGAATAAGATTTAGGGTATGACTCATTCAAAGTAGTAGGTGAGTTTTCCTATTTGGGCAGCAAAATAGCTGATGAAGGCCAAAGTAGAGAGGACATAAAATGTAGACATGCAATGGCAAGAAAAGCATTTCTGAAGAAAAGAAATTTGTTGACATAGAATATATTTAAGTGTTAGGAAATCTTTTGTGAAAGTAATTGTCTGGAGTGTAGCCATTTTTGGAAGTGGAACATGGACAATAAACAGTGACATTTGTGGCACAACTCAACCGAAACAAAGAGATCGGTTGATAGGACACATTCAGAAACATCAAGGGATCACCAATTTAGTAATGCAGGCAGAGGCAGAGGCAGAGCATAAGTGTGGTGCGTATACGTGTGTGACAGAAGGGCCCCTGGGGGGGGGGGGGGGGGGTTAAAAATCTTAGAGGAATAGAGGAATGCCAACTAACGAATACAGTAAGCAGAATCGGAAGGATGTAGGTTGCAGTATTTATTCAGAGATGAAGAGGCTCACGCTGGATACAGTAGCATGGAGAGCTGCATCAAACCAATCTTTGGATTGAAGACTACTACAATGAGATCATCATCATCATCATCATCATCATCATCATCATCATCATGAGGCACTGAGAAGCTTTTACAGCACAATAAATTAGTGGTTCAATTGTCACTGAACTGAAAGGAAGCACAGAATTGTGTTAGATAGAATAAGTTTCATCATGATTATTATTGGTGTTTGATAGAATAGAACTACAGAAACACTCCTGTTCTTGTTCCATATAACTGATCTTCCACTTACTGGTAAAGCAGAAAGAGTACTCTTTTAATATGATGCAAGCAGCATAATCGAAGCTGCAACAGCAGGTGCAATAAATGAAATGTATAAGGTCTCGTTAACTGATTCTTGGAAACTGTGTATCACATGACTTATGAAAGATACAGTTCATTCAATTCTGTACAGGTAAGATACATCATTTCAATTAAGAATACAGCATGTAAGGCAAGAGAATCTGCAAAACTGGCTGTTCAAAATTCCTGAGTACACTTTTAACTTTAAGTGAAAATCACATGTTGTAGATGTTCTCAAATCCCTGGCTTCAACAACTTAGCTCTGTGGATTATTTCAGGTTTTGGTGACAAAAGCATTATAAAATTAGCTTAGTTCACATACTTTCATTAATTGATGTTGAATGAAATAATTTTCTGTGGCATTTCCACACAGTACAAAAGGTATTCCACAGAAATGTGCAGTAAGAATGTTGTCTGGTGTAACTTCCTCTATAGGTGAAATGGCTAATGCACAACTGTAGGCTGGAGTTCAACTCTGTATGCTTGTTTGAATCCTGATGGTGGAAAAAAATTTCAGTGTTAGTGTCTGGCCAGCAAGGACAGAAGAGTTGGTGGCATGAATGTTCTGCACACCCATATTTGTGCTAAATTCCTGCATTAAACTCTTAACACTGCCACCATCACCACCGCCTCCACCACCACCACCACCACCACCACCTAGCAACACAAACATGACACTATACTATACATGCTTCCATTACACTCACCTACACACTATAAATCCAATACTGACACAGATCCCACATACCATAGATGCCAGCATGATGGAGGAAAAACACCCTTTCAGACAGGCAACCGAATCCACTCCGTGGGATATCTCAGCCAACAATGCAATATGACATTCTCATTTACACCTCACAGCAATCCTTGAATTTTGTGTAGACATTGTTTAGAAAGTTTGGCTGACTAACAAAACCTTGTCAACCCATTTATTCTTATGAAGTCTGTTGTGTAGAGTTAGGTACAATTTTTAGAAGAGTAGTACTTTTCATGAATAGTTTACTAGGAACAAGAATGTCCTCCACTAACTACAAATTAACCTTTGCCCACCACAGAAAGAAAACAGTATGCATTCATAAAAGTGTTTTATCACCTCTTTTTTGAATTAAAGATACTGGTAAAAACTGAATGTTTTAAAACAAATTGAAGTATTTTCTACTTGGATATTTCTATTCCATAGATGATATTCTGAAGTAATAGTACCTGTGGGTGGTCGGTAGGGATACATTTATGACATTTTGTTAAGAATTTAAAAAAGAAAAATTCATGGGTGTAGCCACGATTCCAAAATGAAAATGTATCTCACATCAAATTTACTGACACATGCATTATGGCAAGCTCTCACAAAACTGATCCATGTAAGACATAAGCAAATGTAACAATACTGCATTATACTGTCAGAAAAGCACACAGTGGATAAGCTAAGTATAGAAATCTAGTCCCAATGTGTCATTCACAGTTGATACATCAGTCAAGAATTGCTGGGGAGCCATATCTGCAGCCATCTTACACCAGCACAGAAGAGGCCTCATGAAATTTTCATCACAACCTCGAAAGAAGAAAATTATGTAACAGTTATTTGATTGTTTGTAGGCAAACCTCTGCATTCCTGATAAACTGGGGAACTGTGTGGAGTTTTCTGCACTTAAGGGAGGACAATGTTTCCACAATGTAAAATGAAGTGGAAGTGTACAGTAACAATGCATCAACAGAACACTCAATAGTTAAATGCCTCTGAAACTTCCTGTGTCATCAAACAAAAGATGAATCTGGGCAACCACAGCCATGATAAATCATGTTGAGAAATGAAACCACATCAGCTGTTAAATCACTTTATTCTTTGGAACTACCAATCTTGCAAAACTTACAACTGCGTCTTCAGGTGCAAATCTGAATATAAGCAGAAAAACAATCCTGTAGAAAATGAATAATCCCAAAGCTAAGATCAAAGTGTAATGAAGCATGTACTCAGGGTGGAGTCAATTCATTATTTAAATAATTATTGCAGGAAGGCCCAGCATTCATTGTCAGTCCAATTAAATAGATTATCCCGAAAAATTCATATGTTCTAGAAGTAATAAAATATTGTAGAAAACACTTACATAACAGCTGTGAAGAAAGATAAAAACACTGAGGAGGAACTTACCTAACACCAGAGTGGATAAGAAGGACAGTTAAGAGGCACTCGCCGATGTTGACACATGAATTTAAACACGCTGTAATATGCCACCTAGGTAACAACCTATTGGCTAAAAACTTTGACTGCTATAGTATCAGTATGTCAATAAATATATGCCATGTATGGGGTCCCATTAAAACCTAGAATACAACATGATACTATAATAAGCAGGTGTATTCCATGACCTGAAGGTTTAGCCAGCAACTCAGATGACTTTCACACACCATGAAAATTAGAATGAAGGAATGAGAGAATACTAACTTTTATGCAGCAACAGCATTAAGTAAACTAAATCATGCCCAGGGACAGGGATATTTGCTGCAAATGTGAAAGCTAAACTGTACTCAAAAACATGATAATATGCTACATATTTGCAGCATATTTTCCCGTTTTGAGGTAGGATTTAGTTTACTTATTGTCATTCCAGCACTACACAGTCATTCCAGTGCTACACATTAGAATATTCTCCCTCTCTCATGACTGTCAAACGTTTTAGCCCATAGACTGCCACCCAGATAGCGTTTACCTCTACACACTGACATTCAGTGAGAGCCTCTTACATTTCGCCTTGTCCATTATGACATTACGTAAATTCATCCTCATTGTTTTTTAATCCTTCTTCATGGGTTTGAGTACTTTTACAGCATACACACTTTTGTGGAGAATTATTTCATTGGACTAACAATGCAAGCTGAGTCATGACTTGATTCCAGTGATTACATGTTTTGATTCCAGTGATTACATGTTTTGATTCCAGTGACTACATGTTTTGATTCCAGTGACTACATGTTTTGATTCCAGTGACTACATGTTTCATTACAGCTTCATCATAGCTTTCAGAATATTGATTTCTATATGATTGATTGTCCACTTATATACAGATTTGTACCTGAAATGCAGCTGTAAGTGTTCTGAAATTGGTAGTGCCTAATAATTTTACAGTTGAAGCGGTTTTCTTTCTCAACATTCTAAAAAAAGTCCAAAGATAAAGAATGATGTGGTAGCCCATCTGTCTGAAGGACCACTAAGTGAGTAACCTGGTGCTCAACAATTGAGGTGATAGTGGAAAAAGTGGAAATCACAAAGAGGTCGGTTTTCAAAATGTTGCACAATGTTATAAATACAACAATAATTGACATCTACAGGATGTTGCAACTACTCACACCCACTTGAGAAACCCACTGAAACTGACACAGCAGTGTATATATTGCAGCTGTGTTTGGCTAACTGAGATAGCTTCTTTAGCCATTTAATCAGAGTGAATGAGCTTGGACATATTTACATACATCTACATACACAACACCACTAAAGCAGGCAAAGATCCAAACATCATTACATAATTTGGTGCTGTGTGTTCTTTGCAGCCACCTGCGGTGCTAACAGACTACAATGTTAAGGGGAAAAATCTCCACAGCAACGTACTGGGAAAATCTCCAGGTGAGATAGATAGAGGAGGCTGTCAAGGTGAAGTGTCACAAGAGGCTGTGTGAGGGCATATTTTTGCTCCACGACAATGTCCCAGCTCATTCTGTACAGGACGGACATGCCGCTTCTTTGGCCTGTGAAATCTTGCCACACTCATATTCTCCATCCAGTGATAGTTTCCTCTGACAAAGAATCCATTGGGTGGCAGCCATTTTCCAAATGAAATTTAATTTTTAAGGTTGAACATTGTCTGAACAATCAAAAGGCAGGCTTCTACAACCAAGATATCTGTCATCATCTGTAATTGGAGAAGGTATATTGCATTATCGATTGTGTCTACACCAAAAAATTATACTTTTTTCTGTAACCAGATTACCAGGATAACACAATGAATTTATTGTACTGGCACAGTAGGAAACAACCAGCCCCATGAATACACAAAATCATTTTAAAAATGTTGCACAACATTATGAACTATTATAGTTTAAATGTTGCTCTAGTGAACCTTATCTCTGGATTCTCATGGATGATACAGAAGGCTTCTTTGAATCTGAATATAGCAGATTAAGCTACAGAGCAAAAATGATTATATTAGAAAGTAATTTTCTACTGTTGATCCAGAAGAGAATGAAACTGCAAATGTCAGTGGAGGAGGTTCTACGGACAAATTGATTTTAAGTAAGGAAGATACTGCTGCTTCAGATGCTGAAGATGCTATTTATGCTTCTAGTGATAATGAAGTCAAATGAGACACAAACTATAATAGTAGCAAACACAATGACAGAACTGACTAAAACTGTGAAGCCACTGTGTCTTCCGCATACATACTATGTGGTAAAGATAGACATGAATGATGTAAGGACACTTCTGGGACAAGAAAATTGATGAAGCATAGTTTTTTGTGGGAAATGGATGGTCTGACACGTGCTACAAAAATCTTTTTATAAAAAATACCTTCGATATTATATTTACAGTCAAAATGTTTCATATTATGATATGTGAAAACAACAGTAAGACAAAGTTGATATTGCTAAATTATAATCAACTCTGAAGGAGCAGTGAAAATGTGGAAGCCATTTACAACTAATGAATTTTACGTATTTCTCAGTATACTGATTACGGCTGGATTAAAGTTCTTCAACAGTGAGCACACAAAGGAAATGTGGGAAGCAAATCCTCTCTCATGGTGTTGTGCAAGCTTATCCTTCAAAAGGTTTTGACAGGTAACCAAATTTATAAGATCTATCAGTGTGAATACTAGGGCTACACATTTGGAAAGTGATAAAGCTGCTGCACTCCTAAAAACATGCTGGGCATTGAAACAGAAGCCTCAAAAATTGGCCTCATAGTAAATGAAAACAAAACAAAATATATGGTAGTGTCACAATCTTAGGCCAGAAGAACCTATAAAAATCTAAACATCAATGGGAAATGCTTCAATGGAGTGTCCTCTTTTAACTACTTGGGAGCACCAATAACAAATGATATCAGTATTGGAAAGGCTATAAGGGAAAGAATACAAGCAGGAAACAGAGCTTACTTTGCAAATATCCTGCTTTTCAAAAATAGCCTTGTTACAAGAAATACTACACTGCTAACATGTAATTTCCTAGTCCACCCAGTTATCACATACGGCTCAGAGGTATGGACATTGACAGAACACGATAAAAATGCACTAAGAAGCATTGAGCAGAAAATACTATGCAAAATCTATGGGCCAATAAGGGAGGAAGAAGGCTAGAGAATACACTACAGTGCCGAATTACAAGAGTTAATACAAGGCAGGGACATAGTAAAATTTGTGAAATCACAGCAAATACGATGGCTAGGACACTTTGAGAGAATGGCAGAGGATAGAATTCCAAAGAAAATTATGAAAGGCATGATCCATTCCGTTAGGCGAAAAGGAAGACCTAGAAGAAGATGGATTGATGAGGTAATTATGGATATCACCAATATGGGAGTCCAGGGGTGGAAAAGAGCAGCAAATAACCGAGGAGTGTGGAGGAAGTTTGTTGAAGAAGCCAAGGCTCACCAAGGGCTGTAGCGCTACTCAGGAAGAAGAAGAAGAAGATTTGAAATATCCTATATGATAAACTCAAACCTTTGAGGATACTATATTTCTTTCAATTGCCTCACTGTTGATGATGTAGCTTTTTCCTTAGAAAGGAAAGACAAGATTTACTGAACACACACCCTCAAAGCAAGCCAAATAAGGCTTGAAGGCTCAATGGGTTTGTGATTTGCAAAATTCTTACCCAATAACTGGCCAACTTTATACAGGTAAAGCTGCTTCTGTGGGAGGAACTAATAAAGGGTACAGGGTAATATAAGATTTTAGATACCATTTCAAATGTACGAGCAGAAATACGGTCACTGACAATTTTTTCATAAGTCTATTATTACCGAGGTTGTCAACAACATGGGAGATGTCCATAATCGGTACTGTAAACTGAAACTAGCCCTATATACCACCAGAACTGCAACCTACCTCTTCATGCCAAGACCTCTGATCTATATTTAGATTCAGAGAAGGAAAACTTCTCTGTATCAAAACATCCAAACAAGAAGAAAGCAGTTCTAAAGTTATCAATAACTCATTATGCTGTATCCATTTCTGTCTCTCTTTCAAAGCCAGATGTTATACATTATTATAAAAGCACAAAAAGGGCATTGGCAATATGGACAAGTTGTGTTCTCATTACAGTGTGGAAAGAAGAACACAGAGATGGCCCCTAGCATATCCATGTTGTTTGCTTATAAGCATACATTACTTAAACAGGAAACAATCCTCAAACGAAAACCATGACTCATAGACCCATACTCTTTCTACTGGACCTGAGAAAACATTTGGTACTGCCTTCCCTTATCACTTGATCATCTAATTCTAATCACTTGACAAAATTTTCCATGAAATCAGATATTGAGTGCACAGTAGGTTGACTTTTAACTCTGGTTCCTGAGTGAGTGGGGACGCAACCAAAATGATATGCTTCTGGACAGCTGAAAAATATGAGGAAAACAAGAAAAAGTTTCAAGAGATGTAAAACCCCAATATGGAGTGAGCATTGCATTATAAAAACTCTGTGTGGGCTCTGTGAATAATTTATTAAGTCCAAGTTTTTCCTTCCATTGTAAAAAGCAGCAAGCTTTAGTAGCTGTATAATATTATGTAACTGTGTCACAGTTAGTAAGCAATTGCTGTATTTTGAACACTTTAATGACTAGAGCTGCTATATTATAAGTAATGGAACTAATAACATGTTACATAAAATGAAGTATTTCATTTGTAATCTTTACACCTGCTCACATGGAATTATGTTGCTGCTCGTGTAACCCAAATGCCATTAAAGAGTGCAATATATTCCTTTCCATTGTAAATCCTCTTCTTTGAAAGTATTTAAATTTTGCTTTTATTAAGACATTTACACATGTGTCAATGAGGAATAACTAAGGTTTGTTTATACTAGCTTTAATACACTTGATAAATTGCACTTATAGTTACAAAGGTTGCCCAGGTTACACAGGTAGCCCACTTTGGACACAAGGATAAAAATGACTAAAATCATGAAGTCACATAGTTTTTGAGGGAATAATCTGAAGTTCACAACTACTACCCAAATAATGCTTTCTTACAACTTGCATATTCTAGTAGTTGGTGTCAGTGTTTTGTGATACATTTTACACGTTCTGTTGGCAACTGTTATTCTTTCTTCACATCATGTGCTGGCATCAAACTTCACAGAACAGATTTATGGGTTTCATTTCTCAACAGCTTTGTGAAGCAACTTTTTGGCTATTGTGCACAGCTGTCTTGCAGAGTTCATCTTCTGGATTTGAAACTGTGTGTTCTCCATAGCTTACAAAATTTCTCTGTGAAAATCTTGTTGTTTTTTTTTTTTTTTTTTTTTTTTTGTTTGTGGTTTTAGGGCGCAAAACTTCTATGGTCATTAGCGCCCAGCCCGTGACGTAGAAAACAGGAAAAAAACGAAATTTAAAATCAGCAGCAATGGAAACATAGTCAGAAAATTGGAGAAACTAAAGGCAGAAGGAATGCTTAAAAGTCCACTATAGAAAGGGGTTGGTTGTCCACAAAAAAAAAGCTTCAAATGACTGACGTCATTTCACTGTCACTAATAAACTGTAGAACGCGGTCAGCTGAGCGCGTGTCATCTGCTAAAATCGACGATAGATCAGGCGATAGCTGTAGACGGGAGCGTAACGGATTAAAATAGGGGCATTCAATTAAAAGGTGTCTGACCGTCCACAGCTGAGAGCAGTGGGGACAGAGTGGGGGAGGATCACCGCTTAAAAGATGTCGATGACTAAAAAGACAGTGCCCTATCCGGAGTCGAGCTAAAATTACCTCCTCCCGACGACGCGTTCGGGAGGAAGAGGTCCAAGCGCAAGGAACGGCTTTCACTTCCCGCAATTTATTGTGGGGAAGTGTTGACCAATGCGCATGCCATAAATGAGTAACTTGGCGACATAAACCGCTCCGTAGATCGGTAAACGGAAGAGACTGAAGAGCTGGCCGAGGAAGAGAGACTGCAGCCTTGGCCGCTATATCGGCCGCCTCATTTCCACAGATACCAGCGTGTCCCGGGAGCCAGAGGAACGCCACTGAGACGCCCCCCAGGTGGAGCAAGCGCAGACAGTCCTGAATCCGGTGGACCAGAGGGTGCACAGGGTAAAGAGCTTGGAGACTTAGGAGAGAGCTGAGAGAATCTGAGCAGATTACGTACTGTATCCGCTGATGGCGGCGGATGTAGTGGACAGCCTGGAGAACAGCGTAAAGCTCTGCAGTATAAACCGAACACTGGTCGGGAAGCCGAAAGTGATTTGGGGTGTCGCCAACAATATAGGCACTCCCTACACCTAACGATGTTTTCGAGCCATCGGTGTAAATAAATGTGGCTTCCGTCATTTGTGCACATAGAGCAGCAAATGCCCGACGGTAAACAAGTGTAGGGGTACCATCTTTGGGAAATTGACATAGGTCTCTGAGCAAGTCGATCCGGGGACGGTGCCAAGGCGGTGCTGTACCCCAAGTTGTCAAGAAGGTTTTAGGAAAGCGGAAGGAAAGAGAATGGAGCAGTTGACGGAAGCGGACTCCCGGGGGTAGTAGGGAGGAGGAGCGGCCTGCATACCCGACATCAAAGGAGGCGTCGAAAAAAAGGTTATGGGCTGGATTAGCAGGCATGGAAGACAGATGGCTAGCATAACGACTCAGAAGGACTGCCCGCCGATTGGACAGCGGAGGTTCAGCAGTCTCAGCATAAAGGCTTTCCACAGGGCTGGTGTAAAAAGCTCCAGACACTAAACGTAATCCACGGTGGTGGATAGAGTCGAGACGCCGAAGAATAGACGGCCGAGCAGAGGAGTAGACTATGCTTCCATAATCCAATTTCGAGCGCACTAAGGCGCGATAGAGGCGGAGAAGGACCACCCGGTCCGCTCCCCAAGAGGTACCATTCAGGACACGGAGGGTGTTAAGGGAACGCAGACAGCGAGCCGAAAGATAGGAAACGTGGGAGGACCAGCACAGTTTTCTGTCAAACATAAGACCCAAGAATTTAGCGACGTCGGAAAACGGAAGGTTGACAGGACCTAGATGTAAGGAGGGCGGAAGAAACTCCTTACGTCGCCAAAAATTAACACAAACGGTCTTACTGGGTGAGAAACGGAAGCCGGTTTCGATGCTCCACGAGTAGAGGCGATCGAGACATCCTTGAAGACGTCTTTCAAGAAGGCTGGTCCTTTGAGAACTGTAGTAGATCGCAAAATCGTCCACAAAGAGGGAGCCCGAGACATCAGGAAGGAGACAATCCATAATTGGATTAATGGCGATGGCAAACAGTACAACACTCAGCACGGAGCCCTGGGGTACCCCGTTTTCTTGGGAGAAAGTACGGGAGAGAGTAGTGTTCACCCGCACCCTAAATGTGCGCTCTGCCATAAATTCGCGAAGAAAAAGGGGCAGCCGGCCTCGAAAGCCCCAAGAGAACAGTGTGCGGAGGATGCCTGTCCTCCAACAGGTATCGTACGCTCTCTCCAGATCAAAAAATATTGCTACCGTTTGGCGTTTCCGGAGAAAATTGTTCATGATATAAGTGGAGAGAGCAACAAGATGGTCAACAGCAGAACGATGCTTTCGGAATCCGCATTGGGCTGGTGTTAAAAGACTGCGGGACTCCAGCCACCAAGCTAAACGGTAATTCACCATACGCTCCAAAACCTTACAGACACTACTCGTGAGAGAAATGGGGCGATAGCTAGAGGGGAGATGTTTGTCCTTTCCAGGTTTCGGAACGGGAACGACAATAGCTTCCCGCCATCGCCTGGGAAAGGTACTGTCGGTCCAAATTCGATTATAAAGGCGAAGGAGGTGACGCAGGCTATGGGTTGATAAATGCAGCAACATTTGGACATGGATACCATCCGGTCCTGGGGCGGAGGAGCGAGAAGTAGAGAGTGCATGTTGGAGTTCGCGCATGGAGAAAACAGTATTGTAGCTTTCGCGATTTTGAGAGGAGAAAGCAAGATGCCGCACTTCTGCTGCACGTTTCTTCGGGAGAAACGCTGACGGGTAATTTGAAGAGCTCGAAATCTCAGCAAAGTGCTGACCCAATGAGTTAGAAATTGCGACGGGATCCACTAAGGTATCATGCGCGACAGTGAGCCCAGAGACCGGGGAGAAACTAGGCGCGCCTGAGAACCGTCGAAGCCGACTCCAAACTTCCGAGGAGGGAGTGAAGTTGTTAAATGAGCTAGTAAAGAATTTCCAGCTTGCCTTCTTGCTATCGCGGATGACGCGACGGCATCGCGCACGGAGCTGCTTATATCGGATACAGTTGGCCAAAGTTGGATGGTGACGGAAAATGCGAAGAGCACGTCGCCGCTCACGTATTGCGTCACGGCAGGCCTCGTTCCACCAAGGAACTGGAGGGCGCCGGGGCAATTCGGAGGTGCGTGGTATTGAACGTTCCGCAGCTGTGAGGATAACGTCGGTAAAATGTGTGACCTCATCGTCGACGCTGGGAAAGCGACGGTCATCGAATGTCGCTAGAGACGAAAAAAGTGTCCAAACGGCTTGGGCAAACTTCCAGCGTCGCGAGCGCATATATGGCAGTTGAGGCTGCAGTCGAAGAACACATGGAAAGTGGTCACTCGAGTGTTTATCATCAAGGGCGAACCATTCGAAGCGCCGAGCTAGCGGAACAGTACCGACCGCAAGGTCCAAATGGGATAAATTTGCCGTGGAGGCAGACAAAAATGTAGGGACCCCAGTGTTGAGGCAGACTAGATCCGCTTGGTGGAAGACGTCTAGCAATAGTGAGCCACGTGGACAAGGATGTGGAGATCCCCAAAGCGGGTGGTGGGCATTGAAGTCCCCAACCAGCAAATAGGGGGGTGGAAGCTGACCAAGAAGATGAAGGAGATCAGCTCGTGCCATTGGTGTAGACGAGGGAATGTATACCGTACAAAGAGAGAACGTGTATCCAGAAAGGGAAAGACGGACGGCGACAGCTTGGAAGGAAGTGTTTAAGGAGATTGGGTGATAATGGAGAGTATCATGGAGCAGAATCATGAGTCCTCCATGGGCTGGAGTGCCTTCAACTGAGGGGAGGTCATATCGGACGGACTGAAAATGAGGGAGAACAAAGCGGTCATGGGGACGCAGCTTTGTTTCCTGAAGACAGAAGATGACCGGCGAGTAGGATCGTAAGAGGATCGACAATTCCTCCCGATTGGTGCGAATGCCGCGGATATTCCAGTGGATAATGGACATAGGGTGAACAGAAAATGGAGGAACGGCACCAAGGGTGCTGTCAACTCAACGACTGCTCAGAGCTTGCGACCGACAGCATGGAATGGCATTCAGTCGAAGGCAGAAGATCCTGATCCATAGGCTGGTCAGGAGCAGCTCCTGCCACCAACGATCGGCCAGTTGACCGGCCACCAACAGTGCGCCTCGGCGACACAGAAGATGGCCGAGGGCGATTTCCGCCAGGTGGTGCTGTAGATGGGACACGCCTTGGCGGAGAAGGAGAGGAACTGTGTTTCTTCGTAGCCTTCTTGGAGGTATGTTTAGATGAAGGAGGAACCGATGGTTGTGAAGTTGCAGTACGTAAAAACTCTTCACGAGAATGCTCTTTTTTTGTAGACTTGGCGTCTGACTTTTGGGCTCGAGATTTAGCAGAACCCGACGAAGGGTGAGCCATAGAGTGGGCAGGCGAAAGAGGTGAGGTTGAACGGGCGATCTTTGCGCTGGCCGATCTGACGACCGTGGTACTAAATGTGAGGTCGCAAGTCTGCGTGGCCGCCTCCTTTGTTGGCCGAGAAGAAGCAAGGACAGCGCTGTATTTTCCTTTCTGAGGCACGGTGGGCTGTCGACTGGCGAGTAACTTTCGAGCAGCAAAGGTCGACACCTTTTCCTTCACTCTTATTTCCTGGATCAGCTTTTCGTCTTTAAAAACGGGGCAATCTCGAGAGGAAGCAGCGTGGTCACCCATACAGTTGATGCAGCGAGGGGATGGAGGTGGACAAGCACCCTCATGGGCATCCCTGCCACACGTAACACATTTGGCCGGATTGGAACAGGACTGGCTGGTGTGATTAAACCGCTGACATCGATAGCAACGCGTAGGGTTTGGGACATAAGGGCGAACGGAAATTATCTCATAGCCTGCTTTGATTTTTGATGGGAGTTGAACTTTGTCAAAAGTCAAGAAGACAGTGCGGGTTGGAATGATGTTCGAGTCAACCCTTTTCATAACCCGATGAACAGCGGTGACGCCCTGGTCAGACAGGTAGTGCTGAATTTCTTCGTCAGACAATCCATCGAGGGAGCGTGTATAAACGACTCCACGCGAGGAATTTAAGGTACGGTGCGGTTCCACCCGGACAGGGAAGGTGTGGAGCAGAGAAGTACGCAGCAATTTTTGAGCCTGGAGGGCACTGTGTGTTTCTAACAACAGGGTACCATTCCGTAATCTGGAACAAGACTTTACAGGACCCGCAATTGCGTCGACACCTTTCTGAATAATGAAAGGGTTGACCGTGGAAAAGTCGTGACCTTCGTCAGACCGAGAAACAACAAGGAACTGTGGCAACGATGGAAGAACCGTCTGTGGCTGAGACTCAATGAACTTACGTTTGTGAGCAGACATAGTGGAAGGTGAGGAAACCATTGCGGAAGAATCCCCCATGATTACCGGCGTCTCCGATGGCGCGCTCCTCCCTTGTGGGGGCCCTCACCGAGGGCACACCCGCCTTAGGTGATTGTTCACACCTCAGGTCACACCTCCCGACATACGGACGGAGGGACCAATCGGCACTTTCGGAAGGTATCAGCTCGGGTAATCACCCCTCCCTGGGCCTGGCCTTTACCAGGGGGTACGTACGTGTCCTACCTGTCTACCCGGGGCGGGGAATTACGCGTTACCCCGTCACCGGCTACGCATGGAAGTGCGTGGGTCGGCCTTCAGACACGCACAGGGAGGAAGAAAGAGAAAGGGAAAGGAAAGAAGAGGGGGTCTCAAACGCCGCAGCGGAGAAAAGGGTAAAAAGAAGAGGTAAGGAAAGGAGATGGACAAAGGAAGGAAGAAGACATACAAGCAAGGAAGAAGAAGAATGCGGTACATTTACAAGCGTCCGTCTCCGGACGTAGGCGCAAACCATACTCCCAGAGGGGGAGAAAGTGAAGGAAAGAGCAAGAGGTGAGGGGGGGGGGGTGAAGACAGGGGATGGGGAAGGATGCGGAAAGGGAAGGTATGCAGCCCGGAAAGGAAGGAAGGCCACATTAGCTCGGGGCCCCGTGCTCGCTACGCACGTATCCACAAAAGAGTTGTGGATCCCCTGGGGGGAAAAAAAAAAAAAAAAAAAAAAAAATCTTGTTGTGTGAACCCTCATGAGAAACTGATTTACAGTATACAATCACAGCTTATCACTGGTGAGTCAACTTTTCAGTTTGCAGTATGAGGATTATTCTTCGTTACACTTCAGAACCTAGCCTTTAATGTAAAAATGGAAACAGAACTTGTTGGACTATTAGTTTGGTATTTCAGCCTGCAGCCATTTCAGAGGCTGTTAACACCATCACTTCACTCCTCAACTGTGAGACAGTTTGGGCTTGCTCAAGAAATAGACTGGCTGTGGTAACATTATTCTTCTCACTACTACAACTGAGAATTAGCAACATTATACAGTGTTTGGAAACACTATTCCCAATTACTTCCTGTAATTGCACAGAATTATCCCGCTAAATTCATTTGATTTTTCTTGTTACTTTGAGTAAATGTTCAACAATTTCAAGTTACAGTGGTAATCAATTTATGTTTGTGAGTCCAGGAGAGTCATCTGAATCAAAACTTAGTACTAGGCTCATCTTTAACGTTTCTCTCTTTGCCTTCACTGCACTTGAGAGAGGGGGCACACACAGCAGTGGTTCACTAGTTGAAATTAATGTGGTCACTTTGTGAAAACAATGCTGTTTCAGCAGTCTTTCACTGACCCAATGGTAATTTAGTATAATTTTTCTGCTTTTATCTAATTCTCTAACGTGGGGGGGGGGGGGACAGCGAGAGGGGGAGACGGGGACAGCGAGAGGGGGAGACGGGGACAGCGAGAGGGGGAGACGGGGACAGCGAGAGGGGGAGACGGGGACAGCGAGAGGGGGAGACGGGGACAGCGAGAGGGGGAGACGGGGACAGCGAGAGGGGGAGACGGGGACAGCGAGAGGGGGAGACGGGAACAGCGAGAGGGGGAGACGGGGACAGCGAGAGGGGGAGACGGGGACAGCGAGAGGGGGAGACGGGGACAGCGAGAGGGGGAGACGGGGACAGCGAGAGGGGGAGACGGGGACAGCGAGAGGGGGAGACGGGGACAGCGAGAGGGGGAGACGGGGACAGCGAGAGGGGGAGACGGGGACAGCGAGAGGGGGAGACGGGGACAGCGAGAGGGGGAGACGGGGACAGCGAGAGGGGGAGACGGGGACAGCGAGAGGGGGAGACGGGGACAGCGAGAGGGGGAGACTGGGATAGTGAGAGAGAGAGAGACTGGGATAGTGAGAGAGAGAGAGACTGGGATAGTGAGAGAGAGAGAGAGAGAGACTGGGAGAGAGAGAGAGAGAGAGAGAGAGACTGGGAGAGAGAGAGAGAGAGAGAGACTGGGAGAGAGAGAGAGAGAGAGAGACTGGGAGAGAGAGAGAGAGGGTGACTGGGAGAGAGAGACACCGAGGGACTCTGGGGGGGGGGGGGGGGGGGGGGGACAGTGGCAGGAAGTGATGAATAGTGAGGTGGGCGGATGTCGTGAATAAGTGTGGGCAGAGGCGATATACAGGGTGGAGAGTCTGGTGTGAACAGAGGAAGAGATGGAGGGGTTTTGTGATACATTTTACACGTTCTGTTGGCAACTGTTATTCTTTCTTCACATCATGTGCTGGCATCAAACTTCACAGAACAGATTTATGGGTTTCATTTCTCAACAGCTTTGTGAAGCAACTTTTTGGCTATTGTGCACAGCTGTCTTGCAGAGTTCATCTTCTGGATTTGAAACTGTGTGTTCTCCATAGCTTACAAAATTTCTCTGTGAAAATCTTGTTGTGTGAACCCTCATGAGAAACTGATTTACAGTATACAATCACAGCTTATCACTGGTGAGTCAACTTTTCAGTTTGCAGTATGAGGATTATTCTTCGTTACACTTCAGAACCTAGCCTTTAATGTAAAAATGGAAACAGAACTTGTTGGACTATTAGTTTGGTATTTCAGCCTGCAGCCATTTCAGAGGCTGTTAACACCATCACTTCACTCCTCAACTGTGAGACAGTTTGGGCTTGCTCAAGAAATAGACTGGCTGTGGTAACATTATTCTTCTCACTACTACAACTGAGAATTAGCAACATTATACAGTGTTTGGAAACACTATTCCCAATTACTTCCTGTAATTGCACAGAATTATCCCGCTAAATTCATTTGATTTTTCTTGTTACTTTGAGTAAATGTTCAACAATTTCAAGTTACAGTGGTAATCAATTTATGTTTGTGAGTCCAGGAGAGTCATCTGAATCAAAACTTAGTACTAGGCTCATCTTTAACGTTTCTCTCTTTGCCTTCACTGCACTTGAGAGAGGGGGCACACACAGCAGTGGTTCACTAGTTGAAATTAATGTGGTCACTTTGTGAAAACAATGCTGTTTCAGCAGTCTTTCACTGACCCAATGGTAATTTAGTATAATTTTTCTGCTTTTATCTAATTCTCTAACGTGGGGGGGGGGGGGGACAGCGAGAGGGGGAGACGGGGACAGCGAGAGGGGGAGACGGGGACAGCGAGAGGGGGAGACGGGGACAGCGAGAGGGGGAGACGGGGACAGCGAGAGGGGGAGACGGGGACAGCGAGAGGGGGAGACGGGGACAGCGAGAGGGGGAGACGGGGACAGCGAGAGGGGGAGACGGGGACAGCGAGAGGGGGAGACGGGGACAGCGAGAGGGGGAGACGGGGACAGCGAGAGGGGGAGACGGGGACAGCGAGAGGGGGAGACGGGGACAGCGAGAGGGGGAGACGGGGACAGCGAGAGGGGGAGACGGGGACAGCGAGAGGGGGAGACGGGGACAGCGAGAGGGGGAGACGGGGACAGCGAGAGGGGGAGACGGGGACAGCGAGAGGGGGAGACGGGGACAGCGAGAGGGGGAGACGGGGACAGCGAGAGGGGGAGACGGGGACAGCGAGAGGGGGAGACGGGGACAGCGAGAGGGGGAGACGGGGACAGCGAGAGGGGGAGACGGGGACAGCGAGAGGGGGAGACGGGGACAGCGAGAGGGGGAGACGGGGACAGCGAGAGGGGGAGACGGGGACAGCGAGAGGGGGAGACGGGGACAGCGAGAGGGGGAGACGGGGACAGCGAGAGGGGGAGACGGGGACAGCGAGAGGGGGAGACGGGGACAGCGAGAGGGGGAGACGGGGACAGTGAGAGGGGGAGACGGGGACAGCGAGAGGGAAGACGGGGACAGCGAGAGAGAGAGACTGGGATAGTGAGAGAGAGAGACTGGGATAGTGAGAGAGAGAGAGACTGGGATAGTGTGAGAGAGAGAGAGAGAGACTGGGAGAGAGAGAGAGAGAGAGACTGGGAGAGAGAGAGAGAGAGAGAGAGACTGGGAGAGAGAGAGAGAGAGACTGGGAGAGAGAGAGAGAGAGGGTGACTGGGAGAGAGAGACACCGAGGGACTCTGGGGGGGGGGGGGGGGGGACAGTGGCAGGAAGTGATGAATAGTGAGGTGGGCGGATGTCGTGAATAAGTGTGGGCAGAGGCGATATACAGGGTGGAGAGTCTGGTGTGAACAGAGGAAGAGATGGAGGGGTATTAGATGGACAGGGAGTGTTTGATAAGGGAACAGACCTGTCGGGGGCAGGTAGGATAGACAGAGGGGCAGGAACCAGATGCTGACAGAGTGAGGGAGAGGGAAGTGGTCAGAGCTGGGGAGGAGGAATCAGACAGACAGACACAAGTGTGGAAGAGGAAGGTGGAGATGGACAGAGAAGGAAGGAGGAGATGGCTGAACAGAAGTCGGACCATATGGCAGTCAAAGATGGGGGAAGAGGTAGACACAGACAGAGGGGAGGGAGTGATGTGCAAATGTGTCAAACACTTATATGATCAGAGCCACAGGGAATATGCTGGATTATGTACAAATTTTACTCTTCTCTACAGCTTCACCTACATATGGCTTTTACACATATTGCATGCATCTTATCCTACCTCCCCTCTCTGTCCAATTTCATCCTTCCCCCATCTCTCTGTGCAGGAGAAGTGGAGTTTTTATTTACTCCAATTGGTGATGGTAAATGAAATAATGTGAACTGTCTTTTCAATGCCGCATCAAGGAAATGTCACTCTCCTTTGAGACCTATTCAGGCCTGTACCATTGAGATGCATCACAGTAAGCTGATTTAAATAAATTTCCTTCATATTTGATGATTCATTTATCTGATCTTGTCTCTCTCTCTCTCTCTCTCTCTCTCTCTCTCTCTCTCTCTCTCTCTCTCTCTCATGTGACTCTCCACAGTTCCTGTCCCATTACTAAATGATGCTCTACTCTTCACTATTCATTCCACCTCCCTGTCAACTAACATTCCAAATGCCCATGGACTTACTGCTATTGAAAACTAACTTTCCAAACACCCTATGGATTCCAAACCAACAACTTCCTTCCTAGTCTTCATGACCAACTACATCCTCACCCACAATTACTTCTCCTTTGAAGGCATTAGCTAAAAACAAATCCGGGGTACGGCTATGGTCACCCACATGGCACCATCCTATGCTAACCTATTCATGTGCCATCAAGAAGAATCTTTCCTAAAAGCCCAGAATCCTAAGCCCCTCACCTGGTTCAGTTTCACTGTTGACATTTTTGCTATCTGGATTGAAGGTGAGGACAGCCTATTCACAGTTCTCCAGAACCTCAACAACTTCTCCCCCATTTGCTTCATCTGGTCATACTCAACACAACAAGCCACGTTCCTAGATGTTGACCTCCACCTCAGAGATGGCTACATCAGTACCTCCATCCATATAAAACCTAAAAACCACCAGAAATACCTCCATTTCGACAGCTGCTACCCATTACATATCAAGAAGGCCCTTCCATACAGCCTAGCCACCCATGGTCATCACATCTGCAGTGACAAACAGTCCCTCTCAAAAATACTGAGAGTCTCACTGAAGCCTTCACTGACTGTAATTGTCCTCCCAACCTTGTACAAAAATATTTTTCCCGTGCCTTATCTTTCCAGTCTTCCACCCCCTCCTGAAGTCACACAGTCCGGCCACAAAGAAGCATTCCCCTCTTAACTCAGTACAATCTGAGCCTGGAGCAACTGAATTACATTCTCTGCCAGAGTTTTGATTACCTCTTGTCATGCCCTGAAATGAGAAATGTCCTGCCCACTATCCTTCCCACCCTTCCTACAGTGGTATTCCGCCGTCCACCAAACCTACACAACACACTCATCCATCCTTACACAACCCCTCCTCCCAGTCCCTGTAATAGCCCTAGATACAAGACCTGTCCAATATATTCCCCTACCACCATCTACTCCAGCCCAGTAATTAACATCACCTGTCCCATCAAAGGCAGGGCTACCTGTGAAACCAGTCATGTGATTTACAAGCTAAGCTGCAACCACTGTGCTGCATTCTATGTAGGCAGGACGACCTGTCCACATGAATGGCCACATACAAACTGTGGCCAAAGAACAAGTAGACCACCCTGTTGCTAAACACACTGCCAAACATGATATCCCTCATCTCAAAGACTGCGTCACAGCCTGTGAAATAGGGATCCTTCGCACCAACACCAGCTTTCCTGAATTGCGCAGGTGGGAACTTTCCCTGCAATACATCCTATGTTCCTGAACCCTTCCTGGCCTCAACCTTCATTAGTCACTGTCCTCATCCATCCAGCCCCCTCCCTGTTCCCATTCCAGCACTACAGAGCCATCATTTCACTACCACACCCTGTCTTTTAATTTGTTTTTATTTCTCTCCTTTCTGCTACTTACCCCCTCCCCACCTTCTTTCCTGCCCTCCATCTAAACTGCAACACTTCACTGTCTGCCACGCCCACAATACTATCCCTCTCCCTCCCCGCCCCAGCCTCTTCCTTACCACCCCCCAGTCATCAGTCCCATCGTGCACTGCTGCTGCTGCTGCTGCTGCTGCTGCTTGCAGTGTGGTTTCAGATCTCTGAGGCTGCAGATGTGTGTGCACGTTGTGTGTGTGTGTGTGTGTGTGTGTGTGTGTGTGTGTGTGTGTGTGTGTGTGTGTGTGTGTGTACTGCTAGCAAAGGCCTTAATGGCTGAAAGCTGTAATTGTGTCAATCTTTTTGTTGTGCCTATCATAACTCAGCACCTCTGCTATATGGTGAGATACATACATCAGGAACATATGTACATAAAATATAAAACATTGGTAATACAATACATAATGGCTGTGAAATTAAAAAATTCCCATTACTTTTTGATCACCTCTTGCACAGTCACTACATTGCTGCCTCATGCGATTAATCCCAATTTCTTATCGTACACTTTTGTCTCATCTAAGATATTGGACAGAGTTTCCTCATCATTTTTGAACACATTTCCTAGCCTGAAAGCATTCCAGCTTATAATTTCACACACCAACACTATGAACTGGATGAGCCCACTACACAACTGCAGTTTACAATCAGTCAGCAGGACGCCACTGCTGTGAAGATGTATTTATTACAGAACATGCAAATACCTGGTTATCTTGCTGCTTATTCGGCATTTCCAAATTTCCCCTCTGTAAATTTTGAATTTCATCAGAAGTCATTATATGATTGAGGATGCCAGTTGACTGCAGGCACCAAAATAAAAAAAAAAAAATAAAAAAAAAATTAATATCTAAAAACAAATATCAGAAATAAAGGAAGATCCAAATTTAAATATTTTTAAAATACTGCTACATGATGATATAATAAACATTTGAAATACTGACGATTATTAACATCACGCAAATCGCCAAGCAGATGGCAAGTGTTGCCGTCGGTAAGCCTGACGCGACTGCAGCTCTGGCCCTGGCCGACTCTAGCCTTCACTGCTGCTGTTGTGTATCTTGTTGTGGTGCCTTGGAAGTGTCTAATGAACACAAAAAATTAATTAGATCTGTGCGTTACTTTATATTAAACTGCATGCAATAAAAGAAAACAATTTAAGAAAATTTCACTAAAACTTAATAGTTACAAAACTTGGTTTGAGGACTGTAGAACTTTCAAATCTCCTGATTTATGGTACACAAACAGTAGAAACAATTACCTCTGACCTACTGGCCAAGTAAGACCCCAAGGCACAGACAATGTTCCCT
The DNA here is from genome assembly GCF_021461395.2 of Schistocerca americana. NCBI lineage: Eukaryota > Metazoa > Arthropoda > Insecta > Orthoptera > Acrididae > Schistocerca > Schistocerca americana. Next base: position 593,143,867 of record NC_060124.1, on the reverse strand, counting down.
TCTGAATGAAAGAGGTCGTATTCTTTAAAGTTAGGAGTGAGGCATGTTCATGTAGCACTAGTTACCCTCATACTTGTAAATATACCAGTTTCTTGCAGCCATTGCTGTAGTCAAATGAAAATGGTATGTCAAGTCATAATTGTGACAGGTACTGACAATGATGTGCTCTTCTCAGTTTATGTGTGCGTGTACTGTGTCACGCAAGATCTGAAAGTCGTTCAGTCTTTAAACTTATTTTACATCCAAATGGTGCACCTTCATATATGGGTTCATTACCAAACTTTTATCCTAGAAGTCCCCTACACAACTCTTAGGAGCCCATTATAGGAATTGTGGAACGCCCCTGCATAATGCGTGGTTAATGTTATAAATAATTTTCGCACTTTTCAACCACTACCATAACTTTCAACATCAATTTTCAAACTGATTTACATGGAAACTAAATTGTGTTATTGTTATACCTCACATTTTAGGGTAATCCATAGCAAAACTCTACAATTTGTTTCAGAATCTGTGTCACTTTGGGTTTATTTTGCATTTTTAGTGCTGCTTTCAAAATGGTTTCACAATGTTTGATCACCTGACTGTTGCAGAGACTGTTATACCTCAAGTGTAGTTTACCTACTAACAAATGTTTTCTGGTCAGGTTTCAACTCCAGTGACTGATTTTAGAATCATTCAAATGAATCTACTGCAGAATTTGCCATAAGCTGATTCAGGCACTTTTCACCAGTTTTGTGCTTTTGAAATAGGGTGCAGCTTGTGTGAATATTATTTCTACATATTAACATGATGTATAATACTTTATAGCTGTTTGGAAGAAATTATTCATTCTGCAGTTACAGAGAGCAATGGCAAGTAAAATTATTAAATTTTTAAAATATATTACATAACATGGGACCTATGTGTTTACGCATCATCAGTCATGCACCGTCTTCTGCATTGAAACAGGAGGTGGCCTTTTACTGTTGTGAAATTTGCAGACAAATGGAGTTTATTTAATGTCTAAATAATTATCTTTGTCTTGAAAATGGAAATTTTTGTTAGCTGCCAATAGCTCCTATTTGACAATATTTTTAACCAATTTTTGACAGTACCACTCCCAAAAAATGATATCACTTACCCATTGTTTGAGTGTAGTAGATTAATAATGTAATATCGGCTATTAAATACAGTATTGAAAAGATTTCCCCTATGACAACAATTTTAAATTTGAATAGAATATTGCTAAGTACATGACCACATGATGCATTGGAACAGTTTTTCACATTTGGAGCAATCTTACTTCTCTGGAGTAATTTTTGTAATTTTAGAATATGATTGTAATACACAGGGTGAATGCAATAATTTCAAAATGGACTTAGGCTATTCTGAAAGTGTACTGCCCTACTCTAAACCGAAAAGAAAATTAAATAAATAAAAACATCAAAAACAGTATTGCAATTTGTTTTTCCTCTTAAAGGCAAGTCCTGTAATATTGTAAAATGATAGGCCAGAAGCATGTGTTTAGTTTCTAATAATTACACAAGATTACAGTTTATGAGTTATTGTAAAGTGTTTGTTTAGTTTTTCATAACATTAATGAAATTATTTGTCTTTTTGAATGCATCTTTATGCCATTTGAAATTCACATGCAATTTTGCAGAATTGTAAAACTTTTTGGACCCTTGTGAATGGATGGCTTATGATCATGCTATGATAACTGTCATTCATAAAATATGGACGAAAAAGCATGCACAACTCAGACAGCACAAATTTATCAGCTTCACAATAAACAACCCATTCATATCACGACAGCCACCCCAGTCCGAATGTGCATTGATGTGAGTGCGCATGCAAGAAATCGGCACTAGTGGAGTGTGACTGGGCATTCTGATCTGCTTTCACATCTGGCACATTGGCCTCCACTTCTGGCTTTATCTACTTTCATGTCCAGGCAATTTGCCTCCACTGTCATAAGTAGTACATTGCAATCTAACAGTGTAAGTGCCCAAGGGCGTATGGTGTCACAAGTTATTTCTAAACTCTGGAGCCTAAGGTTTCCAGGTAGGAGCTCTAGCATGTGCAGTTATCTTAATTATCATATAACTAACTTTAAATTTTGTAGGGCTCTCTATATGTTACTTGATTAATTAATTAATACAAAACAGTGTGGTTTCAAATGTAATAATATCTTAATTGTGTCTTATCATGTGTAAATGCAAATTAATCTTGCATCTATTCCACAGACTGATGGATCATTGGGTAGAACTGGAAAAAGCAATTGGTATATAAATGGTCCCCTTCTACCTAATAATATGTGCTCAGTCATATTATGGCCATCTGACTGTACAAAAATTAATCTCTTAATGGCGTCATCAACTCAACCAGATGGACTGTTTTGAAAACAAATATATATTCTCAACATACTTTTCCAACACTACGTATCAGCTACTAAAAGATATAGCAACAGGAACTGGAGGAGTGACATTTGAAGGATATAGTGATGACACAGCAGTACCACTAACTGATGAGCTTTTGGTTTTGTGGCACAAAAACAACTAGGGTCATATGCACCCATGTCAAAACTCTAGGACACAAAGACAAACAGAGGAGTTAAAAATGACTGCACATCAATCATAGTCAATGGAAGAGAAGACAGCTAAAAACAGGGAGTGGAGAAAGGTCTATAAAATACACCACAGACAGAGGACTGGAGGTCCAGAACCATAAATTAAATGGCCTTTACCATATTGCTAAAGTGGATAAAAAGTGAAACGTGGTCAATGGGTGTTAACTCTAACAGCAAACACCAATGAGAAAGCAAGTGGTTAAAAAAATGGCATTCCATTAGGAAAATGGCACACCACGAAATGTTTGACACAATGTGCACAAAATGGTGGGGGAGCATCACTTGACAATGGTGATGGCTGAAAAGACAGTGCTCAATACACAACTAAGTTAAAATGAAGGAGGTCTTACAAGCCATTGGGAGCAGATTAATAACACACAGCTTGTTCCCATGAAGGGAGGGCCAGTGACGATTCCAAAGTGACAGCACCTGCTTACAGATGGCTACACAGAGATAGTTGGAGGGTAAGTAAGAACCAGTAGGCTGAGGAACAACGATTGCAGTCTTAGCAGCAGCGACAGTGGCCTGGTTTCCTATCAGACTGCTGTGACCAGAAACCCACACAAACATCACAGTGGCTCCATCAAAAAGGGAGCAGGTGACAGCTTTCCTGGACCTGTTGTGCTAAGGGATGGATGGTGTGCAGCAGAGGCTTTGAAGGTCATTGACAGAGTCTGGGCAGATAATGCAGTTGGAAAGCCTGTGACTCCAGACATACTGTGTGGCCTGCTACAGGGCAAACAGCTCTGCTGTAAACACTGAGCAATGTTCTGAAAGCCAATACAGGAAAACGGCGCCACCAATGACGACAGCGCACCCAAAACCACACTCAGTCCAAGAGCCACCAGCCTACACAAAGGTACTATAACAAAATTCCATGCATAGGTTGTGAAACTGAAGGCAATAAAGTCAGGCTGGACTAGTGTACTTATTGAGTGAATGAAGGTGAAGGTGGGTATAGGCCATTGCATGAAGCCAAGGTGGTGAAGAGTTTGCACCCACTGGGAAAGTTGTTCATAGTGTGAAGCTAATCTGCCACAGCAAGAGGCAAAAGCAAACTTCATAAGGTAACAGAGAAGAGGGACACGCCACATACTGGCGATGAAAGGAGACATCAAAGAATGAGGCACACAATAGGTGGCCATGCATGGCAGACAAATGGCATGCATATCTGCTGAGGAGAAAGTCGCAACATTACGACAGCCAAAGTTCAGCAGCTTCTGCATACTGACTCTCAAATGGGCTAGTGTAAAAGGCACCAGTACCAAATGGATCCCACAGTGGTGAATAATATTGAGATGGTGTAAGAGGGATGAATGTGCAGGTGCATAAATGAAACACCCATAATCCAGTTTCAAACAAACAAGTGATCAGTACAAATGGAGGAAAGTGGTTCAATCTGCACCCCGGGACATGACATTGAAGATACATAGGGCATTGAGGACCGTATACTGCGGGCTGCCAGGTAAGACATGTGGGAGGACCAAGAGTGTTTTCTATCTAGCATGGGCCCCAGGAATTTCATAGTTTCAACGAATGGAAGAGCAACAGGCCCAAGATGTAATGATGGTGGAAGAAACCAACTGAGCCACGAGAAATTCATACCAATGATTTTGTCAGTGGAAAAATGAAAGCCAATGTCAATGTTCCATGAGTGAAGATGACTGAGACATCATCACTGAAGACGCTGCTCAATGACAAGTCCTTGATAACTGCAATAAATGGCAAAATCATCAATGAAAAGGGAGCCAGAGATGCCCGGTGGAAGAAAGGCCATTGTAGGGTTAATAGTGATAGCAAAGAGGAGGACACTTAGGATCAAACTCTGAGGCACACAGTTTTCCTGGATAAAGATGTCGAACAAGGCAGAATCTACACGTACCTTGAAAACTTGGGACTTTTAAAAATTCCTCGAGTAACCAGGGCAAGCAGTCATAGAAACCCCATGTGTAGAGCACACAGAGGATACCAGTCCTCTAGAATGTACTGTAGGATTTCTCCAAAGCGTAGAACACAGCCACAATCTGGTATTTCTGCAGAAAACTTTCTTGACATGGATGGACAAAGTGACAAGATGCTCAATTGCAGAATGGCACACTCAAAATCCACACTGTGCAATGGTAAGTAAATTGCACAACCCAAACCACCATACCAGAGAGGCATGAGTCATATGTCCCATCACATTTCAGACAACTTATCAGAGAAATGGGGTGGTAGCTAGAAGGAAGGTGTTTGTTCTAGTCAGGCTTAGGTATGGGTATGACAGCAGCTTCATGCCAGTTTCTAGGGATGTGCCCTCTGCTTGGATGCACTCCAACATATTAAGCAGAATGTGCTTGCCTGCAAGAGAAAGGTGCTGGAACATCTGAATTTGAACAATGTACGGTTATGAGGTGGAGGATTGGGATGAAGTGAGAGCATGACCTAGCTCCCTGGTAGTAGAGGTGGCAATGTAGCACTCACACTTTGAGAACAGAAATGTATCACCCTCACCTACTCTGCTTGTTTCTGATGAAGGAAGGCATGGTCACAGAGGAAGGAGCTCAAAAGTTCTGCAAAATGGCAGCCCAAGATGTTGGAGATAGCAATAGGGGCTATGATGATCTCATCTGCTACTGTCAGGAAGCATCTTGACAAATGAATCTTGATCCTGGAGAGCAATCGGATGTTGACCCATATGACAGAAGAGGTAGTGGAACAGTTAAAAGAACTAGTGAAAGGAATTAAGCTAGCTTTTTTGCTGTCCCCAGGAACAGAACACAGTGCATATATATTTTTATAATGAATGCATTTAGCCATCAAGGTATGGTGGTTGAAAATGATGAGAGCATGGCTCCATGTGCAAAATGCACCACAGCAGGCCTCAATCCACCAAGGGACCGGGATACAGAGTGGTCTAGGTGAAGTGCGAGGAATGGAACATCCTGTGGTGGTAAGGGGAACGTTTGTAAGATATCCCACCTGGTCATCACAACTGTGGAAATGATGTTTGTCAAAGGTAACCAGGGAGGAGTAAAGCCTCCAGTTGGCCTTAATAAGCTGCCATTTGGTCATACACAAAGGTAGAATAGGAGTCAGCAAAAGGGTAACACACGGGAAATGGTCACACGAGTACGTATCAAAGAGATCAGACCACATGAGACAATGGGCAAGCTGGTTGGTGCAGGAGGAGAGCTCCAAATGAAATGAAATGAAAGGAGTCTGAAAGGAATGTGGGTGCTCCTGTGTTACAGCAGAAGGGGTGAAGTTGATTAAGAACATCAGCCAAGAGGGCACCTCTTGGACAGGTTCTGACAGAACCCCAAAGGGGATGGTGCATTTTTAAGTCACTGAGCAGCAGAAATGGTTGAGGTAGCTGCCCCCATAAGCTGCAGCATGTCTGCCTGGTGATACTGAATGACAAAGGGGTGTAAATGGCACAAAGGGAAATGGTGAAGGAAGGAAGGAAGGAAGGAAGGAAGGAAGGAAGGAAGGAAGGAAAAGGCGAATTGCAACAGTTTGAAGGCTGTTAGTCAGGGAGATGGGTTGACCATGAATATCATCCTGTACAAGCAGGACTCTCCTGTAAGATGGAATGCTGACCTGGGACAGGAGGGGAAGTGGTCATTAAAACAAACCTGGAATAAATGTGGGAGGTCAAAGCAATCGTGAAGGCGCAATTATGTTTCCTAAAGGCAGATAATAAGTTGGTGCTAGCCATAAATTCTCTCTGTTAGATTGAAAACCATGAACATTTCATTTCATTGGAGGAGAATCGTGACAAGGAAAAAATTAACAGGGTGCCACACCTGAACACAAGCCTTCGAAGACTACAGAGCACAGAGGAAGGATCATCCTGCTCCTCGACATCTACAGAATCATTGGCATTTTTCTGCTGTCTGCCTGTGGAGTCCAGGGCAGAATGATGCTCGGTGTTGCGCACTGGTGACATGGATTTTGGCTGTGCAAGGGTATCATGTGGTGACACCACTGAAGGGGAAAACTCATTTGCCTTTCTTTGACTACTTCTAGCTTTTTCATTTAGCAGATGGAGGCTCGAGTCGGTCGGCTGGAGAGTATTGGGAAGTCTCTGCAGGAGTATTCCTTCTGCCCTTTCTGGCCTGCTGGTTGTGTAGTTGATGACTATGCCCCACAAGGAGAGTGTTTGGTGGCGTTTTACACAGCCAGAGAGGGAAAAGAGGACGCTAATATTATGCTGCGTGATTTTACAGTAGTGATGCTAAATTTTGAAGCTGCATGTCTGCTCGGCCATGTCCTTCACGGAGTGAAATGTCACAACAACAGTACTGTAGACGCCAGGAGATAGAACACAGAGTTTCTAACTAGTCGACAACTTACAAGTGACCGGGTAAGGCCCTTTCTCCTTCACCCGGGTCTCCCATATAGCCCACTCATCAAGACACATGGTACAAATGCAGGAGGCAGAGGCAGGGTCACCATTGCAGTTCACGTAGCAGGGTGGAGGCGGACAATCACCCTCGTGAGCATCCCTACCACAGGTTACACATTTGGCTGTGTGCCAACAGGACTCTCGAGTGTGGTTGTAATGATGACACTGGTAGCAGCACATCAGGTTTGGAATATATGTTCTGACTGATAACTTCATAACCTGCTTTGGTCTTTGATGGAAGAACCACTCTATCAAAAGTGAGAAACAGGGTGAGTGTGGGTGTGGGCTCTCTCCCACCAACACCAGCATTTCTGAACCACAATACATCCTATGTTCCCACAACCATACTTGCGTCAAACTTCATTAGTCACTGTCCTCATCCATCCACCCCTTCCATATTCCCATTCAAGAACTACACGACTGTCAATCCACCATGACACCTAGTCATTTCATTTCTCTCCTTTTCCGCTATTTCCCAACTCCCCACTTCTCACCAACCCCCCATCTGACCTGCAGGACTTCACTGTCCGTGTGTGCATGCGAGTGGTGCACTCATGCACACACATATGGGTGTCTAGTGTTGACAAAGACCTTAATGGCTGAAAGCTTTAATTGTGAGAGTCTTTTTGTTGAGCCTATCTGTGTCTCAGCATGTCTGCTATATGGTGAGAGGCAACTTTCCTTCTCATAATAAGCTCAAACATTTGACTTCCTTATCTCAGTCCTCACTTGTTTCTTCCATTTTATATTGATTTCCAACATTATGCTCAGATATTTAAATGATGTGACTGTGTCAAGCAAGACACTACTAATGCTGTATCCAAACATTACAGGTTTGTTTTTCCTAGTCATCTGCAGTAACTCACATTTTTACAATCAGCTGCCATTTGTCACACCAACTAGAAATTATGTCCATGTCTACTTGCATCATCCTATACTCACCCATCTTTGATGACTTGCAGCCTATGCCCAATGAGCCTTTATGTTGACCAAGCAGTTAAGGAAACCCCATAGATATTTGGAGTAGGAATGTCGACATGCAAGCCAAACACCATGGGCTGGGGGGGGTGGGGGGGGTGGGGGGAATCCAAATCAGTGTTCATGAATAGCTAAATTTTCTAAGGTCACCATAAATATGTCCTCCAGAGACTACGTAACACAATTCAGCAAGTTCATACGAGTGGTGGCTGAGTTGGTACTTTGCAGCCCTTTCATCTGCAGTTGCTTTTTGGCCACTTGAAATCATGTTGACATATTTATCAATCCATGCCATCCTCTGCTGTGCCTAGCGACCTCACTGGATGTATTTATGTCTACACTGATTGATCCATCTTACATCCAGTGGAATAATAAGGAACCTCATAATAATTGTAGCAAGAGATACATCACAGATATTGGTCTAACCTACAGTCAAAGGCAACAAACATGGTTGTGAGTGTTACTTCGTTTCATAATAATTAAGAACATGGGACTCTACACCTAACTTTTTTCTCTACCGTATGTCTTTCATGTCTTCCATGACTTATCAACCAGCAAGATTCTTTTCTTTCTATTTGGTATGTTTATGACTAACACTAATGATATTCCAAAGAGTATGCTGCATCCCATTTTAACAAAGTTCATTGTGACACATGCCTACTTATTTCAGGTAACAAACCAAACTGTTTGTTAACCTGAACTTCCAATATGATTTCTGTATTTATTTCCTTTTACTTGTCACTTGTTACCCTTTCCCAGTTCCCATCATGTTTTCCTTCAGCAGCCTATCCAATTCTAGCTACATGATTACTAGTTTTGCATAATGTACGCTAATACTTGTCCTCTTCTCTCTCCTACCTAACCCACAGTTGCGTGGGAGAGCATCATCAAGTACTTTATTGCTACTTGTGACCAAACTCACAAACTGATCCATAATCATTCCACGTTTTATTAAAGAGGTGCCTATATTATACCAATAGCTACATTTACAAAGAACATTAATTTTTGAGTAACAGAAAAAAAACACACAAACTGCCATACAGGTAACATTACAACATTGCAAAGACAAGCACTAAAAAGCACTTAGAAATGCCATGCAAACACCATTATCTACAGGCAGACATGTTTTCATATCTAGGAATATAAATACAAATGTCAGCAAGAATATACGATCAGCAAATTACCTGCAAACTCAGTAATATGGTGCTGTGACCAACATACTGGACACTCAGTCACGATGACAGCAGTTTTCTCTCTGCCTGGCTATCCAGACTTAGGTGTTCTATAACTTCCCCTAAAACACTCTAGGCAAGTAGAAGCCTGACTTTCTTACCCATCCTCTCTCAGTCCAAGATAGAGTTCAATTTCAAATGGCACAGGATGTTCAACCCTAGTCTGCTTTCATTCCTTTCTCCCTCCCTTACTTCTTATCTTAACTGAATATCCACCTCTAACAATATACTACTACTTCTAGCAGTGACTCACATGTCACACTTCCACACTTAAGGATTTTTTTGGTGTGAAGATGCCTAAATGGTTAAATGAAGAGACTAGATCTTTGGACAATCCTGCCCAGTATTTATATAACTATACCACCCTAGAGAAGTCCAAAATTAATGTCTCATTAAACTCAATAAACTCATTTTAATAATGGAAGCAGCCAAACCACTATGGAAGCTACAGCAGCAAAATACGGAAGTCACCAGAGGCCTGTTGAGATCTACAAAAGTTGTGTCCCAGTGGTGGATTTAAAAACCAGAAAAGAATCTGTTCATATGGGGCATGTAATTCACTGTCAGGTTTGAAATAAAATGTCCCAGGCACATTGTGGCACACACCCCAAGTCTCTTTCAGTGAGGATATTTTCACAATCACTGTTAATATGCTGTGCAACAGGCCTGTGAATGGTATAGCATTCCAAGGAGACATTAAAGAGGATAGAGCCACTTTTTAAATGACTATTCCAGAGGACACTATTTGCTTTTTACTTCTCTTTATCTTCTAAGAGGTTTTTTTTTTTTTTATGGCCGATGACCGCAAACAATAGTTTATAGTGCTATTCAATGACACTTAAGTCTTGCATATGCTTTGCTACAGTTTTAAAATGTGTTTCATTTTAGAATACATTAAAGGGTATGTATCCTTGATAATTGAAATAGGAAATTACTATTTTGCTGTAAACCACACATAACACTCTATATTTTGGGAATTGTGTAACTTTATTCTCATCAGTCATTTGTATATATTTTTGGGTTGTTCCAAATTGGAAGTTTTTTAATATTTTGAATTGTTTATTTCATCATCACCTCTATGATAATTGCATATGAACTGCAAGCTGACTGTTATGCTTCCAACACAATGGTTTCACCCTGAGGGTTTGCCCACCCTTGGCCCACAGGTGGGTCTCCACTAGAGTGTACTTATGAATATCACAAGGACATCATTGTTATGAACACGATACAGTATACAAACAGTTTGTTGATACGTGAATAGTTAGATATACCACCAAGGGGCACCAGCAATAAGTCTGAGCAGCTCAAACATCAGGTAACAGAGGTCACTGCTATCAAGGAAACACGTTCCACCCGCATGTGATTTGGTTATGTACATGTTTTCACCTGCTGAAAATGTGCTGGCTAAATCTCATAGTCACAAACCTCAACTAGAAAAGACCAGCCAAGATGCTCCATTCTACACCATACTGTCACTGTACTGCATCATGGTATATTACACAGTATCCTCCTCTCCCCCCCCCCCCCCCTTCTTGCCACCGCCCTCCACTGCTACACCCTGTGGACCTCTCCTCATAGCCACTCAGCAGGAAGCTTCCCTCAGAATTTATATTATGACAGTAGACTTCATTTCTTTTACCCTAAAGTGTTTGCAGATGATGAAACTTCCTGGTAGATTAAAACTGTGTGCTGGACTGAGACTCGAACTCTGTACCTTTGCCCTTCATGGGCAAGTGCTTTACCAACTGAGCTACCCAAGCATGACTCTCACCCCATCCTCACAGCTCTTCTTCTGCCAGTACCTTGTCTCCTACCTTCCAAACTTTACGGAAGCTCTTCTGTGAAACTTGCAGAACTAGCACTCCTGAAAGAAAGGATATTGCGGAGACATGGCTTAGCCACAACCTGGGGGAGGTTTCCAGAATGAGATTTTCACTTTGCAGCGGAATGTGAGCTTCTGTAAAGTTTGTAAGGTAGGAGACGAAGTACTGGCAGAAGTAGATCTGTGAGGACGGGGCGTGAGTCATGCTTGGGTAGCTCAGTTGGTAGAGCACTTGGCCGCGAAAGGCAAAGGTCCCAGTTTCGAGTCTCTATTTGGCACACAGTATTAATCTGCCAGGAAGTTTCATATCACCGCACACTCTACTGCCGAGTGAAAATCTCATTTTGCAGATGATGTTTCTCTGGCTATCCAAACAAAACTTCACTGTGAAACTGTGCTGCGAATGAAGTGTTTTTAAGGTCAACCTGGAAACTGTCACTCACTATCACATCTATCTCCCACAACAGGTCATAACAGTAATAATCTTTGTGAAATGTGATAGTATTTCCACATAAAATCATAGGATGCTTGGTTGGTTTAAAAAGAGAGAAGGGACCAATCTATGAGGACATCGGTCCCTTGGGCCTAATAAAACAATGCCACAAGAGCGAGAATAAAACAGATGCAACATCTAACACAAAACAGATAGAAAGAAAAAGCCACAAGAACAAAGGGAAGGGAAGGCAACGAATACTAAAAGGAACAAAAGAGGACACAAAAACAAGAGAGAGACGCTAGAAACAGAAGAGAGCAAAACATGAAAGCAGATTACAGTGGCTGGCCAACCACAAGAATAAAAATGGAAAGCCAGCCACTCAGAAACACATTAAAACATCCACCCTAAAAGCACTAGGGTGGAGGACACGGAGCATCAAAGGACATGTGCTGAAACCAACGTAGAGGTATAAAACACACTATCATGAATAAAACGTAAAACTAAAGTTGCTGTGGATTCATCATCATCCAACACTGAAGTTAGGGAACTGGGAAAGTTGAAAGTTTGCCTCAGAGTGGCTAAAAGTGGGCAGTCTAGCGAGTGGTGGACAACTGTCATTTGGGAGCCACAGTGACACTGAGGTGAGTCCCCACAATGGAATAGGTAACCATGCATTAGCCATGTATGGCCAATGATAAACTGGCAGAGGACAACAGATTCCCTGCGATAGGCTTGCATGGAAGACTTCCACAGATTCACAGCCTCCTGAATGACATGCAGTTTGTTGTGCATGCTGTTACACCATTCTGTCTCCCAAAGCTAGAAGACACTGCTGTGTAAGACAGCTTCAGAGATGCTTATCTCCAGAAGCAATTTTTGTGTCGCCTATTTAGCCAGCCCTTTCACCAAGTTCGGTGCCCGGGATTCCGACATGTCGTGTGGTCCACACAAACACCATGGAACAGCAGGACAGTTCCAGGGCATAGATGGACTCCTGAATGGACACTACCAGAGGGTGGCAAGGGTAGCACTGGTCGATATCCTCTAGGCTCAATGAGTCAGTACACAGGAGAAATGACACGCCAGGGCATGAGTGGATGTACTCAAGAGCACGAGATATGGCCGACAGCTCTGAAATGACAACACTGCAGCCAACTGACAAGGACTGCTGTTCAATATGTCCTCCATGAACATATGCGAAGCATACATGACCACCAGCCACTGCACCGTCAGTGTAAACCATTTCAGAGCCCCGGAACACATCAAGAATCGAGAGAAAGTGACAGCAGAGAGTGGCGGGGTAACAGAGTCCTTAGCACAATGCAGAAGTCTCTACAAAGCTGTGGGCAAGGTGTACATCATGGAGGCACATGTGAACAGACCGCAAGTAGAGTTGGTAAAGGGAAGGACTCCAATTCGGAGAGAAGGGACGACAAGAAAACTGCAATCGTTAGCCCTGATCTGGGCTGCCGATATGGGAGATGGAATGCCATGGGCAGGAAAAGGAGATCATATCTAACTGGCGAGCAGTTGCGCAAATCTGATCTGCAGTGAAGGGACACCAGCTTCCACCAGTACGCTGGTTGGTCACCGGACTCGTCCTAAAAGCTCCTGTCGCTGATCAAACCCCACAGTGGTTCACAGGGTCGAGTAAATGCACTGCTGAAGGCACTGTCAAACTATAAACCACACTCCAATAGTCAATTTGAGATTGGACAAGGGCATTGTAGAGCTGGAGCAGCGTACAGTGATCTGCATACCAATTGGTGTTGCTCAAGCAATGGAGGGCATTGACCTGCTGCCACCACTTCTGCTTAAGCTGATGAAGATGAGGGAGCAAAGTAAATTGAGTATCGAAAACCAGACCTACGAATTGATATGTCTCCACTACACTGAGTGCATCATCATTAAGATAAAGTGTCAGTTCCGGATGAAAGGTATGATGCAGACAGAAGTAAATGACACACGACTTTGCAGCTGAAAACTGGAAGTCGTTGGCTACAGCCCATGACCGCAGCTTGTGGATGGCTCGCTGGAGGTGCCGCTCAGCTAAAACATTACTGGAGCACCAATTCGAAATGCACAAGTTGTCTGCATACAGAGAAGGTGAGATGGAGAGCCCGACACCTGCTGTTGGACCGTTAATGACCAATAAAAATAGGGAAACACTCAATACAGAGCCCTGTGGCCTGGATATGGATGGAACTATGGGAATCAACAACTTGGACATGGAAATTACGGAGCAGTAGGAAGTTTTGGATTAAAATTGGGAGTGGTCCCCGGAGACCCCACTCATAATATGTGGCAAGGATATGTCTTCGGCAAGTCATGTTGTATGCTTTATTTAAGTCAAAAAAGACAGCAATCAGGTGTTGGCACCTGGAAAAGGCTGTTTGGATGGCAGACTCAATGGAAAAAAGTTGTCAGTGGTAGAGCGACCCTGGCAGAAGCTGCCCTGACATGGAGCCGGGAAGCCACGAGACTCCAGGACCCCACCCAACCGCCAACATACCATACATTATTGCAGCTTACAAGGAAGGTTGGTGAGGGTTATGGGCCAATAGCTATCCACATCAAGAGGGTTTTTACAAGGGTTTAAGCACCGGAATGATTGTGCTCTCCCACCACTGCCATGGAAATACACCATCGCACCAGAGACTTTGAAGATGATGAGAAGATGTCGCTTGTAGTCAGATGAGAGATGTTTAAACATCTGGCTTTGGATGCAATCAGGCCCAGAAGCTGTGTCGAGGGAATGTGCAAGGGCACTGAGGAGCTCCCACTCTGTAAATGGGGTGTTTTAGGATTCAATGCAGCGTGTAGTGAATGAGAGGATGTTCCCTTCCAGCTTCCATGTGAAAGTTGATGGATAGTTCTCTGGCACAGGACTCGGCACAAGGCTCGGCAATCGCGTTTGTGTCAGTACAAAATTTGCCACTTATGGTAACAGCTGTTGTGGCCTGGTACCTGGAAAGGCGTTAGATCTTTGCCCAGACTTGGGATCGTGCAGTGTGGCACCCAATGGTTGAGACGTATCTCTCCCAATACTACTGCTTCTGTTGTTTAATAAGCTAGTGAACACGTACATACCAATACACCTTAATTGCTTCAGCAACTTCTGGCGACCACCAAGGGACTGACTTTTGCCTCAGGCACCCTACAGAGCGAGGGACTGTATTTTCTGTTGCAGAAACAATTGTGCTGGTCACTTGCTCAACCATCACTTCGATGTGACAGCAGAGGTGAAAGTTCCTCAGTCTGCCTTGTTCAAAGCCCATCTGGGCATGTGTCCATGTGCCTGACGCTGGGGCAGTGACTGGATGATGGGGAAGTGGTCACTACCACACAGGTCTTCATGTCCTCTCCATGGGATAGATGGGAGAAGTCCTGGGCTGCAAATTCATAAATCAATGGCCGAGTAACTACCATGAGCCACACTGAAATGTATGGGGGCCCCAGTACTTAAGAGGCAGACACCGAATTGCAACAGTAAAGTTTCATTATCTCTCTGCCTTGGCCAGTCAGCATGGACCACCCCACAAGGGGTTATGGACATTTAAATCCCCCCGAAGTAGGAAAGGTTTAAGGAGTTAATCATTGCAGCTAAAATGTTCAGGTGTACTGCAACATCTTGAGGAAGATATAGGCTGAAGACAGTTATTTCCTGCATCATCCTAATTGTGACATCCACAGCATCAAGAGGGGGTTTGAGGCACACATTTACTACACTCCGAGTTTAGGACTTAAACGCAAGCTCCACTAGGCACTCTATTATAGTCACTACGGTTCCTGTAATATCCCTTATACACACGCAGGGCAGGGATCCGCATTGCTGTGAACCAGGTTTCCTGTGGGGCAATGCAGATACTAGGTGTAAAGTTTAACAGTTGCCGTACCTCAGGCAGGCGGTGGAAAAAACCACCGCAATTCCACTGGAGGATGACATCATGAGCCTGGGAGGCATGGAGCATTCAATGAGGCAGTTTACAACTGAGGCACCTGCTGCCACCGATTTATTGCCTGAGCAGATTATATCCATTGTGTCTGAGGGTCTGGCCATATCCAGGTCCTCAGCGGACACCAAAATCTCCACCCCATCCTCAGCCACAGAGCTTATAGGTAGAAGAGGTGTTGGTGCCACCACAATTTCCTTGGTCTTAGGCATTTTCTTTTTGGATTTCTCTCACTGCTCCTCAGGTTTCACAGGCTGGGAGGACTTCACTGGCTCAGTATCCAGGACTGAGGATGAGTGTGAAGCCGTATGACCAGCTGCATTTGTATCTTCAGCCACTCGTGGTTGTTGTCTTTCCCACTAGAAGAAACCTGGGAAGGGAGTGTCACAAAGGACCCCTCCTAGCTAGTGTAGCTGAAGAACACTTCTCCGGATTAGAAGTGGTGAAGTACATCCCCGATGGTTGGTGGAATGGTGGAGTGGGGGGGGGGGGGGGGGGGGTTGCTGCTGAATTAGTTCGTGCAGGTGCAACAGGGAGGGAATTGCCCCCACCATCAAGGGAGCAGGTGTAGTCTTCCAGCTCTGAGAGGTGACAAGGGTTGGCATAGCTGATGGTGCCAGAACCGTTGTAACAGCAGTGTAAGGTAAATATAAATAAATGCAAATGTCATGTGGCTAGGGCCTCCCGTCGGGTAGACCGTTCGCCTGGTGCAGGTCTTTCGATTTGACGCCACTTCGGCGACCTGCGCGTCGATGGAGATGTAATGATGATGATTAGGACAACACAACACCCAGTCCCTGAGCGGAGAAAATTTCCGACCCAGCCGGGAATCGAACCCGGGCCCTTACAATTGACAGTCTGTCACGCTGACCACTCAGCTACCGGGGCGGTGTAAGGTGATGGCATATGCACAGGATGCAGGAGTTAAAATTTTCTCTTGGCCTCAGTGTAGGTCAGTCTGTCCAGGGCCTTGTACTAGACAATTTTCCTTTCTTTCTGAAGAATCCTGCAGTCAGGTGAGCAAGGTGAATGGTTCCATCAACAGTTGACACAGATAGGAAGCGGAGCCAAGGAGTACTGGGATGTGATGGGCATCTGGTATCTGGTATCTTGGCATGTGATGCTGGATGTACTGCGGGAAGACATATGGCCAAACTTCCAGCACTTAAAGCACCGCATCTGGGGAGGGATATAGGGTAGACCTTCTTGGGCAATGTATCACCCTCAAAGGCCAAGATGAAGGCACCACTGGCAACCTGATTATCCTTCTGACCCTGGTGGACACACTGGATGAAATGTACACTTCACGGCTCTAAATTGGCATACAGCTCATCGTCGGACTGCAAGAGAAGGTGTCTGTATAATATGATACCCTGGACCATATTTAAGCTCTTATGGGGCGTGAGGGTTACAGAAACATCCCCCAGCTTGTCGCAAGTGTGAAACTTCTGTGCCTGGTCAGAGGATGATGATTTAATCAAGACTGACCCAGATCTCATTTTGGACAAGCCCTACACATCCCTGAACTTGTCTTCTAAATGCTCAACAAAAAATTGAGGCTTCATTGTCATGAAAGAATCCCTATCAGCTCTAATGTACAAGGTACCGGGGCAAATAAGATCTGCTGCCATCTTTAGCCTGATGTTCCTCCCATTGACTGGCCAGTGAGGGGAATGATTTGGGGTCATACTCCTGTGCATTGAATTGAGCTCATGATCACTTAGAGACTGCTGGTGTTTCACCACCATCAAGCGATCATGGACTACGCTTCATCGCATGTCATCCTCCCTGATGCCACCCACTCCAACCAAGGACCCTCCCCATGGACACCACCCAGCCGCTGCAAAGGCCACCTGACAGGATGGCCATTACCGGGAGTCCTGATGCCCCATGGAAATGGGCATCTACTCCTTGGAATACGTGGGGAGTTAACGGTGCAGGCATCAGCAGAGCAATCCCTGTGTGGTCAGGGGGCTACAACCAACAGGGTACATGGCGGCCCCACCGCAATGAACTGGCTACTGTGCTGGGTATCAGGTGCAAAGAAGTCCATGGTCATCATCGATGCAGAAATCAACACCGCAAAGTGCATGGTGGAGTTGCATCCAGGAAGGTGTCCTTGCCCAAGAGATGGAGAATGGTCATGACTGCCATGTGATGATGAGAAAGTGGGCTAAAGATCTCAATGCACAATGGACACCATGCACCTTGTAATGGCCTTCCCCTGTTGGATCACTCTTTAGGATAATTTTGAAGATTGGAGGTCAAACCTTACAGGGGACCATTACATGAAGGCTGAAATGTGTGAAACTCTTTAGTTGCTCTTATGACAGGTAGGTATTTCTCAGGTGTATTCTAATCCCCGGACCCACAGGTTTGAAAATTGTAAGAGTGAGCAAAATATAATACAGAAACCTAGGTGCTAGTTCATTTAGGAACTATGCTGTGCAAATGCCTCTAATGCAGTTAAAATTTTACATCATTGTTTGCTATGATATGGAGAAAAATGGTGGACCTGTTCAGTGAATTGAACCTATTTTGCAGAAACACCACCCAGAACTAACATGTAATTGTGAATTATTCTTTTTTTCCTGATTAGTGATTTTTCAAGCTGATTTTACATTTTTTAACCTAGATGTTCAGAGAAATAAGAATTTAAAAGTGATCATTTTACAATTACATACCTCATGTGCTTGTACTGAATTAATACTTTATATATCAGTGTGTGGTGGCATCTGTGCATTTGTGCGTGTTGATAAAAAATGCTGCTGCTAGAAAAACATGTTCTTCAGTAATGTAGTGACTACTGGGTTAGCCTACAAAATGGAAACAGTGTCATATCTATGCACTGTATTAATAGGCACTGGTATTGCACATGATCAATGTAGACTCGGAAAGTTCCACATGCAAGAGATCCAATGTCTACTTCAGCACTTGCATGGCCATCATCAGGTCCATTTGTTCTGTTTCAGTGATAAACCAATGATTGTTCACCTTTGAAGTCTAGTAGTGACAGTTATTGTAAAATATTAAATATTACCAAATCTGTAAAATCAGACTTCTATTTTTATTATTGAATTAAATACAAACAGATTAGTAGGTGCAGTGGAATTCCAGATCAACAGAATCTTCCCCTTGATGCAAAGAAGATTTCAAAAAGTCTCAATGCTCAGGAAAATTAGAAATATTTTTACTGCTTTTCCTTTTTATCCCAAAAATTGGTAACTAATTATTCAAAAATTTTCATTCTGATACCCAAATTATTATTTTACTTAGTGGAATCTCTCTTCATCATGCAACCATAGCATCCTGTGAGGCTCCTTTTGAAGAGAAATTAAGGCTGTAATTAAGATTGTGGTCAAGTCAATTGCACTTTGTTCTGCACAACATCACAGTTTCTTGTCATCTTCCGTAACAGTCCAACTAATAAGCAAAATGCGAAGAAGAAAAACAGCAAGCATTTGTAAATACACATCTTTATCCAACAAGAAAAGTTAATATAAAAAATGATAAATGAAGAATGGTCATAATTAGGTGTAACATTGCTTCAGCTATACCTGAGTCCTTCGAAGTGGAGGTTGCCTGCCTCCAATACAGGGAACCAGTCAACCAGTGTTATTTCTTCTTCCTGAAATAAATTTGTTCTGTTTAACTTTTAAAACCACAAATAAGCAAATTTACAAAAATTTCATAACATTACACTATACCATATTTGAAGCAATTTGCCAATCATTGCATCATTTCAAAATCTTATCAACACGTGATGTGTTCATGCCGTACTTCATAACAGGTAACTGTCATCTGTGAAAAGACTGACAATATTGATTGTCTGGTCATCACCATACAATGTAATGAGGATCATTACATACTTTCCTTGCTGAAAGCTAGAACTTACTACTGTACCTACCTTTTTTCGCGTTAGAGCACAAAACCAACTGAGGTCATAAGCGCCCGTCTCATAACCTTAGAACACCAATATGTGAAAGATGTTAACAGCAACTATATGTTGAGCCAATCAACAGAAGGAAAGAGCTAAAATCAAGGACTTCCTCTTGAAGAAGCATCCATAAAATATGTGGTAGTGACAGCAGAGATCCCTAACCAAATATTAAATGTCCTTTGCAAAAAAATACTGTGATTTATAAAACAGTACCCGTGTTGTATACTAAAATGACCAACAACTCAGGCGACAAACGTACAATGAAACATAAGCAGTTCAGAAAAGGATACTGGATCAGAAAATAGCAAACCATCAAGTGATTATTACACAAAGTGGTGGGGGATTACTACTTAACATATGGTGATGGCTATAGAGACAGTGACCAATAAACAACCTAGTTAAAATGATAATCTTGCAATGAAAGGGCCAAGAGGTGGCCAGCCAAACTGTTGGGAGAGGTTACGTCCCTGGAGCTTGATCCTGTAAAGAGAAAACCAGTGGTAAAGGCTAAGTGACACCATCTACCAACAGACAGCAACATGGAGACCATCTGAAGCAATGGGAGAGCTAGCAGGTTGAGGTAGGACTGCAGCCTTGTTTCTCATTAGACCAATGTCATGAGGAACCCACAAGAAAATCATAGTGGCTCCCACAAGAAAATCATAGTGGCTCCCACCAGAACAACAAGTATAAGCTTCCTTTGACTCTTACAGCACACTGAGGATCTGAAGGCTTATGAGAGAATTGGCGCATATGGCACAATAAAAAAGTATATGTTGTCAGATGTACTAGGCGGTCTGATAGAGCACAAAGATCTCTGCTTTAAAAATGTAGCAGTTTGCAGGAAGAGCATACCAAAAATGGTCAGTGCCGATGATAAGGAACACCCAACATCATGGACTGTGAATGATCAGTCTACATGAAGATGCTACCACTACATTGAGAGCAACGGTTGAAGAACTAACAGCAATAGATCAAATCCACTTGCTTCCCAAAGAAAATACTTTGAAGTCCAAGATAAACATGGGCAGCTGCGTGAAGCATAGTTGGTGAAGGGCTCACACCAAACAGGAATATGGCAGGATGCGCGAAACTGAGCTGTGGGAGCAGTAGCCAAAAGTGAGTTCCAGAAGGTAAGAGAAGAAAGGTGTGGCCCATACTGGCAGTTGAAGGGGCCACCAAAATAAAGGGCACAAGATGGGCGGCTGGGCACAACACTACAAATAGCAATCATATCCACCGAGGAGAAGATCATTCCCATAGGACAGTTGCAGTTAGGCAGCTTCTGCATAGAAGCTCTCAACCAGGCTAGTGTAAAGGTTGCCAATGGCCCAACATATTCCACAATGGTGGCCTGTGTTATGACCATGAATGAATGAAACACCCATAGTCTGGCTTCAAACAGACAAGGGATTGATATAAATGGAGCAGGGTGATCTGATCCGCACCCCAGGAAATATTGCTTAAGACACATAGGACACTGATGGACTGGATACAGTGTGCGGCTAAGTAAGATGTGTGGAAGGACCAAGAAAGATTCCTAACAAGGGTTAGGGCCAGGAATTTTGTAGATTCAGAGAACTGAAGAGTAACAGGTCTAAGGTGTAACGATGGTGCAAGAAACCCATTGTGACACTAGAAATTCATACAAACTGTTTTTTCAATGGAAAATCAAAAGCCATTCTTGATACCACACAAATAAAGAGGATAAAGACATCACCAAGGCTGCCAGTCAAGGATACAAGTCCATGTAGAACTGCATAAGATCACCAAGTCATTGACCAGAAAGGAAATTGGAAACGCCTGCGAGAAAACTAACCATAGTAGGGTTAATGGAGACAGCAAAGATTGTTGGTTGGTTGGTTTGGAGGTGGGAGAAGGGACCAAACTACAAGGTCATTGGTTCCTTGGTCCTAATAAAATAATGCCACAAGAGTGACAATAAAATGGACAAAACATATTACACAAAACAGAGAGAAAGGAAAAGACAAAAGAGTGAAGGGGGAGGCAACGAACACAAAAATAAACAAAAGAGGACAAAAAAAAAAACACAAAGATGCTAGAAACAGAAGAGTAAAACACGAAAGAGATTACAGTGGCTGACCAAGCACAAGAATAAAAAGGGAAAGCCAGCCACTCTGCAATACATTAATACCTCCACCCTAAAAGCACTAGGGTGGAGGACGCAGAGTGACGAAGGACATGCCCTAAAACCTACATGGAATTATAAAACCCACTCTCACAAATAAAACGTAAACTACAGCTGCTGTAAAGGCATTGTCACCCAACACCAAACGCAGGGTACTGGGAAAGTTAAAAGCCTGCCGCAGAGTGGCTAAAAGTGGGCAGTCCAGCAAGAGGTGGACGACTGCCTTTTGCGACCAACAGCGACACTCAGGTGGGTTCTTGAGACAGGGTAGGTAACCATGCATTAGCCGCGTATGGACAATGATGAGCCCGCAGAGGACAACTGATTCCCTGTGAGAGGCCTGCATGCAAGACTTCAATACATTCATATTCTCTTCAATGATATGCAGTTTGTTGTGCATGCTGTTACACCATTCTGTCTCCCAAAGCCAGAAAACCCTGTGGTGTAAGACAGAACACATTTAAGCTTTAGAGATACCTATCTCCAGAAACAGTTTCTGTGCTGCCTGTTTGGCCAGCCTGTCAGCAAGTTTGGTGCTCAGGATTCCAACATGTTCTTTGGTCCACACAAACATCACGGAACAGTGGGACTGTTCCAGGG
Organism: Schistocerca americana; assembly: GCF_021461395.2. Classification (NCBI taxonomy): domain Eukaryota; kingdom Metazoa; phylum Arthropoda; class Insecta; order Orthoptera; family Acrididae; genus Schistocerca; species Schistocerca americana. The sequence goes on along the minus strand of NC_060124.1, from coordinate 593,121,756 downwards.
TATAGATGGGCTCCTCAATGGACGCTACCAGAGCATGGCAGGTGTAGCACTGGTTGATAGCCTGTAAGCTGCTCAATGAGGCAGTTCACAGGAGAAATGACTCGACAGGGCATGAGCGGATGTACTCAAGCGCACGAGATATGGCCGTCAGCCCTGCAGTGAAAACACTGCAGGCAACTGGCAAGGACTGCCGTTCAATATGTCCTCCATGAACATATGCTATGCATACGTGACCATCAGCCACTGCACCATTGGGGTAAACCACTTCATAATCCCAGAAATCATCAAGAAGAGAGAGGAAGTGACAGCGGTGAGTGGGGTGCCAAGGGGGGGGGGGGGGGGGGTGTATAACGGAGTCCTCAGCACCATAGCACCATGCAAAAGGTCCACACAAAGCTGCGGACAAGGTGTACACCATGGAGGCATACATGAATGGACCGCAAGTAGAGGTGGTAAATGGGAAGGGCTCCAGCTCGGAGAGCACCGATCGGGGGCGCCAATGACAGAGATGGACTGCAATGGGCAGGAAAACGAGACGGTAATTAGAATGCCCAGGGGAACTATGATTGTGTGCTGCATAACTGGCAAGCAGTTGCACGTGTCTGATCTGCAGTGGTGGGACACCAGCCTCCACCAGTACGCTGGTCACCGGACACGTCCTAAAAGCTCCTGTCGCTAATCAAACTCCATAGTGGTGCACAGGGTCAAGTAAATGCGAAGCTGAAAGCACTGCCGAACCATAAACCACACTCCAACAGTCAATTCAGGATTGGACAAGGGTTTTGTAGAGCTGCAAGGGCGTACAGTGATTTGTACCCCAATTGGTGTTGCTCAGGCAATGGAGGGCATTGAGGTTTTGCCAGCACTTCTGCTTAAGCTGAAAAAGATGAGGGAGCCAAGTACAGCTAGTATCAAAAACCAGTCCTATGAATTGATATGTCTCCACTACAGTGAGTGGATCACCATTAAGAAAAAGTGTGTGTTGCGGATGAACGGTACGATGTCGACAGAAGTGCATGACACATGGCTTTGCAGGTGAAAACTAGAGCCCATGACTACACCTTGTGAATGGATCACTGGAGGCGCCGCTCAGCAACAACAGTACTGGAGCAGCAATACGAAATGCGCAAGTCATCTGGATACAGAGAAGTTGAGACGGAGTGTGCAACAGGTGCTTCTAGACTGTTCATGGGTACTAACAATTGAGGGACACTCAATACAGAGCACTGTGGAACTCCGTTCTCCTGGATATGGATGGAACTATGGGAGTCACCAACTTGGACATGGAATGTACAGAGCAGTAGGAAGTTTTGGATGAAAATTGGGAGTGGTCCCCAGAGACCCCACTATTAATAAGTGGATCGAATATGACGTTGGAAAGTCATGTTGTATGCTTTATTTAAGTCAAAAAAGACAGCAATCAGGTGTTGGCATCTGGAAAAGGCAGTTTGGATGGCAATAGCTGTCCACATCAAGAGGGTTATTACCAAGTTTGAGCACCGGAATGATGGTGCTCTCCCAGCAGTGCCACGGAAAGACGCCATCACTCCAGAGCCGTTGAAGATGACAAGAAGATGTCATTTGTAGTTAGATGAGAGATGTTTAAATATCTGGCTGTGGATGTGATCAGGCCCAGAAGCTGCGTCATGGCAATGTGCAAGGGCACTGAGGAGCTCCCAATCTGTAAATGGGGTGTTTTAGGATTCAATGTAGCGTGTAGCGAATGAGAGGATGTTCCCTTCCAGATTCCGTGTGAAAGTTGATGGATAGTTCTCTGGCACAGGACTTGGCACAAGGCTCGTCAATCGCGTTTGTGTCAGTACAAAATTCGCCATTTATGGTAACAGCTGTTGTGGCCTGGTACCAGAAAAGACATTAGATCTCTGCCCATATTTGTGAATGCGCCATGTGGCACCCGATGGTCAAGATGTATCTCTCCCAATACTTCTCCCTCTGTTGTTTCATAAGCTAGTGAACACATACACACCAATACACCTAAATTGCTTCAGCAACTTCTGGCGCTCACCAAGGGACTGACTTCTGCCTCAGACACCCTACAGAGCGAGGGACTGTATTTTCTGTTGCAGAAACAATTGTGATGGTCACTTGCTCAACCATCTCATCAATGTTAGCGCGTGGGGGAGATTCAACAGTGACAGCAGAGGTGAAAGTTCCCCATTCTGACTTGTTCAAAGCCCATCTGGGCAGGTGTCCGTGTGCCTGACACTGGGGCAGTGACAGGAAGATGGGGAAGTGGTCACTACCACACAGGTCGTCATGTGCTCTCCAAAGGATAGATGGGAGAAGTCCTGGGTTGTAAATTCATAAATCAATGGCCGAGTACTACCATGAACCAGCACCAGTATTTAAAGAGGTAGATCGAATTGGGACAGTAAAGTTTCAACATCTCTGCTTTGGCTAGTAAGGATGGTAGCACCCCACAAGGGGTTATGGGCATTAAAATCTCCTAGAAGTAGGAAAGGTTTAGGGAGTTAATCATTGCAGCTAAAGTATTCAGGCGTACTGCGCCAACTTGAGGAAGATATACACTCCAGAAAGTTATTTCCTGTGTCGTCCTTATTCTGACACCCACAGCTTAAAGAGGGGGTTTGAAGCACACGTTCACTACACACCGAGTTTAGGACATAAGGGCAAACTCCAACAGGCACTCGCTTATAGTCACTACGGCTCCTGTAATATCCCTTACAGCCATGCAGGGCAGGGATCCGCATTGCTGGGAACCAGGTTTCCTGTGGGGCAATGCAGATAGCAGGTGTAAAATTCAACAGTTGCCGTAGCTCAGCCAGGTGGTGGAAAAAACCGCTGCAATTCCACTGGAGGATGACGTCATGAGCCTGGGAGGCATGGAGCATTCAATGAGGCAGTTTATGACTGAGGTACCTGCTGCCACCGATTTATTGCCTGAGCAGTCTATATCCATTGTGTCTGAGGTTCTGACAATATCTAGGTCCCCAGCGGATGCCAAAATCTCCACCCCATCCTCAGTCGCAGAGCTTATAGGTAACAGAGGTGTTGGTGCCACCGCCATTTCCTTGGTCTTAGGCGTTTTCTTTTTGGATTTCTCTTGCTGCACCTTGGGTTTCGCAAGCTGGGAGGACTTCACTGGCTCAGTGTTCAGGACTGAGGATGAGCTTGAGGCTGTACTACCAGCTGCTTTTGGGATCTTCAGCCACTTGCAGGTGTTGTCTTTCCCACTAGAAGAAATCTGGGAATGGATTGACCCAAAGGACCCCTTCCAAACTAGAGTAGCCGATGGGTGGGGGTGGGGGTGGGGTCTTGGTGCTGAAGTAGTTTCTGCAGGAGTAACAGGGAGGGAAATGCCCCCCACCATCAAGGGTGCAGGTGTAGTCTTCCGGCTCTGAGAGGTGATATGGGTTGACGGAGCTGATGGTGCCAGAACTGTTGTAGCAGCGGCGTAAGATCATGTCAAACACACAGGATGCAGGCATTCAAATTTTCTCTTAGCCTTAATTTAGGTCAATCTGTCTTGAACTTTATGATTTTCCTTTCTTTCTGGAGAATCCTACAGTCAGGGGAGCAAGGCGAATGGTGCTCTCCAAAGCTGACACAGATGGGAGGCGGGGCACATGGATTATTGGGATGTGATGGGTGTCCGCAATCTCAGCATGTAACACTGGAAGTACAGCAGGAAGACATATGGCTAAACTTCCAGCACTTACAGCACAGCATCAGATGAGGGATACAGGGCTTTACATCACACCGGTAGACCATCACCTTGACATTTTCAGGCAACCTATCACCCTCAAAGGCCAAGGTGAAGGCACCACTGGAAACCTGATTATCCTTCTGACCCTTGTGGACACACTGGATGAAATGTACACTTCACCGCTCTAAATTGGCATGCAATTCATTGTCGGACTGCGAAAGAAGGTCTCTGTGTAATATGATACCCTGACCATATTTAAGCTCTCACGAGGCGTGAGGGTTACTGAAACATCCCCCAGCTTGTCGCAAGTGCGAAACTCCCGTGCCTGGTCAGAGGATGACGTTTTAATCAAGACTGACCCAAATCTCATTTTGGACAAACCCTCCACATCTCTGAACTTGTCCTCTAGATGCTCAACTAAAATTTGAGGCTTCAATGTCATGAAAGATTCCCTATCAGCTCTCGAACATACAAGGTACTGGGGCAAATAAGATCCACTGCCATCTTTAGCCTGACGTTCCTCCAATGGTGTGGCCAGCGAAAGAAATGATTTGGGGTCATAGTTCTGTGCATTGAATTGAGTTCGTGATCGCTTAGAGACTGCTGGTGTTTCACCACCAGCAAGGGATCATGGACTATGCTTCATCGCATGTCATTTGCCCTGATGCCACCCACTCTGTCCAGGGGCCCTCCCCATTGGCACCACTCATCCGCAGCAAAAGCCACCTGGTAGGATAGCCATTGCTGGGTGTCCCGATGCCCCAGGGGGATGGGCATCTACCCCTAGACATACATGGGGAGTTGACGGTGCAGGCATCAGCAGAGCAATCGCTGTGTGGTCAGGGGGCTACAACCAACAGGGCACATCGGGGCCCCACCACAATTGACTGGCTTCCATGCTGGTTATCAGGTCCAAAGAAGCCCATGGTCGTCATCGATGCAGAAATCAACACTGTATAGAGCATGGTGGAACACACACCCATGAAGCTGTCTTCGCCCAAGAGATGGAGAATGGGCAGGACTGCAATGTGACGATGAGAAAGTGGGCTAAAGATCACAATGCATGATGGACATGATGCACCTTGTAAGGTGCCCTTACCCTATTGGCTCACTCTTCATGAAAGTGCAGAACAATAGAGGTCAAACCCTACAGGGGACCATCACATAAAGTCCGAAATATATGAAACTGCTTTTAGCCACCTCATATGACAGACAGGAATACATCGGGCCTATACTAATGCCTGGACCCGCAGGGGTGACTGCAAAGATGCCTGAGGGAATCAGAGTGTAGTAGGGCAAATGCTTGAGGGGTGGAGGGTGGGGGGGGGGGGGGGGGGGTGGGCTGTAATAGGGTTAATGACGATAGCAAAGCCTGATGCATGGGGGAGGAGGCCCCAGTTGGGTTAATGCCTGAAGGGAAACAGGCCACACTAGTATTAATGGCACTTACGCAAGGCACCCTGTTCTCCTGGATAAATGTATCCGACAATGGTGAACCAATACAAATCTTGGAAATTCGGTCTTAAAAAATTCTACACAATGTGGGGCACGAATCATGGGAAGTGCCATGTGTATTGGGTACAGAGGGTACAAGTCCTCCAGCATGTGTCATAGGCTTTCTCCAAATCAAAAAGCCTGACCACAGTCTGTTATTTCTGCAGGAAGCTATTCATGACATGTGGTAACAATGTTGTGAGATGGTCAGCTGCAGAGCAGCATGCATGAAATCCACACTGTGCAGTGGTTAGTATATTGCAAGACTCCAGGCACCACGCCAGCTGACCACGAATCATACATCCAATCATCCTGCAAACAGGGCTGGTGAGGGCAACAGAGTGGTAGCTAGAAGAAAGGTGTTTATCCTTACTGGGCATGGATATGACAGTGGCTCTGCCAGTATTGGGAAAACACGTCAGCTGCCAAAAAGGGTGTGTAACTATGAAGGAGAAAGTGATTGCCCACAAGAGAAAGGTGCTGCAACATCTGAATGTGAACAGCGTCTGGCCCTGGGGTGGGGGATTGGGATAAGTTGAGAGCATGAAATGGTGGCATTGTAGCATTCACGATTCTGAGAGGATAAGAATATCAGAGAGCTACTTCCACTCATTTCCAAAAGAGGAAGTTGTGTTGACAGTGATTACAGCTCTCAATCTCCACAAAATACTGGCCCACGCTGTTGGAGATAGGTATAGTGTCCACAATGATGTCATCTGCTGTGGTCAGGCTGGTCATCTCCCAATAGACCACCATCACAGACAGCCAATGCAGGTTGCCCCCCCCCCCCCCCCATGATAGGAGAGGGAGTGAAACTATTAAAGGAATTAGTGCAAGGAATCCATTTACCTTTCTTGCAACCCCAAAGAAAGCAATGACACTGCACATGAACAGTTTATAATGAATACATTTTGCCATCATAGGATAATGGATAATAAAGGGTAGAGCACTTCTCTGCATGTGAATTGCATCACAGCATCCCTCAGTCCACCGGTGGACCAGGACACAGTGTGGTAAAGAACTAAGGCATGCAACATTCTGCATCAGTGAAGATAATGTTCATAAGAAACTATCTGGTCGTCATGACTAGGGAGATGATGTTCACAGAACGTAGTCAGGAGGGAGTGAAGCCTCTCATCAGCCTTGGGAAGCTGCTAATTGGGATTACACGTAGATGGGGGTTGGAGTCAGAAAATGGATACTGCATGGTAAATAGTAGCTCGAATTTTTTGTAAGAGCTGTGGGTGAAGGAGATGGGGACACTATCACGATACTGGGCAATTTCACAACAGCAGTAGCGAATTAGAGGTTGCAAGTCTGTACGGACACATTCTCTGTGGAGTGTCGCCTAGCAAGAGCAGTCCTGTAAGTGCCAGATGGTAAAATGCAGGGTGTATGACTAGCCAAGAACTTACCTGAAACACAGTCAGGTACATTTTCCTTCTCTTGTGTCTTCTGGGTGGCCATTTCATTGAGATACATGGCACACTTGTGAGATGAGGTGGCTTGGTCGTCATTACAATTGATACAGCTGGGAGGAAGAGGCAGGAAAATGACCTCCTGAGCATCTCTACCACAAGTAACACATATTTCTGTGTTTCAAGAGGACACGCAAGTTCGGTTAGGATACAGTGGTTTCAGAATGTACAATCAAACTGTGATAACTTTGTAGCCCAATTTAATCTTTGATAGAAGCAATAATTCAGCAAATGTGAGAAAGAGAGAGCATGTAGGCAGCAAATTTGCTTTGACCTCTTTCATTACCAAATGGCCTGTAGTAGTGCTCTGAGCAGAGAGATAATGTTGGATTCCCCCTCCCCCACCAGATTATCAAGCAGCCAGTTGTTAATAACATTGTATGTAGAATTCTTTGCACAATGATCCTTGACATAAATAGGATAGCTGTGGGAGAGTGAGGTTGTATGCAGTTGTTGGGCTCGAAAATCACCAACTGCCTCCAAAGGCAAAGTGCATGAGAGCAGGACTTTCTGAGTAATGAATGGATTAACTGTAGCTGAAGATTGACCTTCAGTACATGACACAAGGAACAGAGCTGCAAATGGGAAACACATTGGATCCATTTACATTTACTAGATGTAGACTGAGGAGGATGGTCCACTGCAAAAAAAATCTGCCTTGATTGTTAGCGTTTCCTATGGTGCACACCTTCTGGAGATCTCTGACGGGGGCTCAGCCACCTTAGGTAACTGTTTCCACCTCAGGTCATGCATCTGTATCTCCAGACAGAGGGACCAATTGGCAATTGGGATGGTAAGAGCTCTTGCAATCATCCCTCCTAGGGTCTGGCCTGTACCAGGTGTATGTGCAAATCCTAACTGTTGACCCGGGGCAGGGCATTACACATTACCCAGTCACCTGATACATGCCATGTACATGGACTGACCTTCATAAGCATGCAGGGAGGAAAAAGAGAGAAAGAGATACCTCAAATGCACAAGTGGAGGGAGGGGAAAATACAGTGAACATAGAACGGAGGGAAAAACAGATGGAGGACGGAAACTTCCTGGCAGATTAATACTGTGTGCTGGACTGAAACTCGACTTGAGTCTCAGTCTGACACACAGTTTTAATCTGCCAGGAAGTTTCGTAAGAGCACACACTCCACTGCAGGGTGAAAATCTCATTCTAGATGGAGGACTGTTCTGATGTCGGACTACCAACACTTCAGTAAACAATCCCAAAAACAGCGGAAACATGTTGCCCAAAGGAGAGGAAAGAGAATAACAGAAAGATTGACATGCAGCATGAAGGGAAGAGGTGCTGCAAAGGCTAGGGCCTAATGACAGCCAAGCAAAAACTCACCAAAGTGTGGTGAGCCCCCTGGGGGCTTATCTATTGATTACACACTATTTGAAGTAACATGCTGCATCCTCCTTATTGAAAAACCTCCATATGAGTCACAAGATTCAGTCAGTATCATATACAGCTGTACGTTTGTTAGTAGGCATTGGTATGGCACCAAGTCAAATGCTTTCAGAAGTGAATAAATATTGCACTTAGCAGACTGGCTTGATCCATAGCTTTCAGGATGATGTTGATGATGATGATGATGATGATGAGGAGCATACACTACATTTAACAGGACTAATGTTTTCAGATTCCTTACTGGCTGGATTAAAGTCATTTGACCTCTTTCATTACCAAATGGCCTGTAGTAGTGCTCTGAGCAGAGAGATAATGTTGGATTCCCCCTCCCCCACCAGATTATCAAGCAGCCAGTTGTTAATAACATTGTATGTAGAATTCTTTGCACAATGATCCTTGACATAAATAGGATAGCTGTGGGAGAGTGAGGTTGTATGCAGTTGTTGGGCTCGAAAATCACCAACTGCCTCCAAAGGCAAAGTGCATGAGAGCAGGACTTTCTGAGTAATGAATGGATTAACTGTAGCTGAAGATTGACCTTCAGTACATGACACAAGGAACAGAGCTGCAAATGGGAAACACATTGGATCCATTTACATTTACTAGATGTAGACTGAGGAGGATGGTCCACTGCAAAAAAAATCTGCCTTGATTGTTAGCGTTTCCTATGGTGCACACCTTCTGGAGATCTCTGACGGGGGCTCAGCCACCTTAGGTAACTGTTTCCACCTCAGGTCATGCATCTGTATCTCCAGACAGAGGGACCAATTGGCAATTGGGATGGTAAGAGCTCTTGCAATCATCCCTCCTAGGGTCTGGCCTGTACCAGGTGTATGTGCAAATCCTAACTGTTGACCCGGGGCAGGGCATTACACATTACCCAGTCACCTGATACATGCCATGTACATGGACTGACCTTCATAAGCATGCAGGGAGGAAAAAGAGAGAAAGAGATACCTCAAATGCACAAGTGGAGGGAGGGGAAAATACAGTGAACATAGAACGGAGGGAAAAACAGATGGAGGACGGAAACTTCCTGGCAGATTAATACTGTGTGCTGGACTGAAACTCGACTTGAGTCTCAGTCTGACACACAGTTTTAATCTGCCAGGAAGTTTCGTAAGAGCACACACTCCACTGCAGGGTGAAAATCTCATTCTAGATGGAGGACTGTTCTGATGTCGGACTACCAACACTTCAGTAAACAATCCCAAAAACAGCGGAAACATGTTGCCCAAAGGAGAGGAAAGAGAATAACAGAAAGATTGACATGCAGCATGAAGGGAAGAGGTGCTGCAAAGGCTAGGGCCTAATGACAGCCAAGCAAAAACTCACCAAAGTGTGGTGAGCCCCCTGGGGGCTTATCTATTGATTACACACTATTTGAAGTAACATGCTGCATCCTCCTTATTGAAAAACCTCCATATGAGTCACAAGATTCAGTCAGTATCATATACAGCTGTACGTTTGTTAGTAGGCATTGGTATGGCACCAAGTCAAATGCTTTCAGAAGTGAATAAATATTGCACTTAGCAGACTGGCTTGATCCATAGCTTTCAGGATGATGTTGATGATGATGATGATGATGATGATGAGGAGCATACACTACATTTAACAGGACTAATGTTTTCAGATTCCTTACTGGCTGGATTAAAGTCATTCTGTTCAAGATACCCTATTATGAGCTAACACAACAGATCTCTGCAATGCTGTAGTGTGTCTGACTGCCTTTTTTTATTTTTTATTTATTTATTTATTGTTCCATGGTCATGGAACGAGTCAATACATGAAATTATAACATGATTTTAGAAACAGATAAAACGAAATATAAGAAACATATTCAGGCGACAAATAAAGAAAATCAACAATGTAACACTGCAATTTTCCTAATTTTTTAGCTCTTCCAGGAGCTCCTCGACAGAATAGAAGGAGTGAGTCATGAAGAAACTCTTCAGTTTGGACTTAAAAGAGTTTGGGCTACTGCTAAGATTTGAGTTCTTGTGGCAGCTTATTGAAAATGGATGCAGCAGAATACAGCACTCCTTTCTGCACAAGAGTCAAGGAAGTGCATTCCACATGCAGATTTGATTTCTGCCTAGTAGTAACTGAGTGAAAGCTGCTAACTCTTGGGAATAAGCTAATATTGCTAACAACAAATGACATAAAAAAATATATATACACTGTGAGTGCAATATCAGAATTCCCAGGCTATTGAATAGGGCTCGACAAGAGGTCCTCGAACTTACACCACATATAGCTCGAACAGCCCATTTTTGAGCCACAAATACCCTTTGTGAATCAGAAGAATTACCCCAAAAGATAATACCATACAACATAAGCGTATGAAAATATGCAAGGTAGACTACTTTTCGTGTTGAACTGTCACTTATTTCAGATACTGTTCTAATGGTAAATAAAGCAGCATTTAGTTTCTGAACAAGATCCTGAACATGGGCTTTCCATGACAGCTTACTATTTATCTGAATGCCTAGGAACTTTAACTGTTCTGTCTTGCGTATAATATGCCCATTCTGTCTGATCAAAATATCGGTTCTTGTTGAATTGAGAGTTAGAAACTGTAAAAACTGAGTCTTACTGTGATTTAGCATCAAATTATTTTCCACAAGCTACGAACTTATTTCATGAACTACATTACTTGATACTGTTTCAATATTACACACAAGATCCTTCACTACCAAGCTGGTGTCATCAGAAAACAGAAATATTTTTGAACCACCTGTAATACTAGAAGGCATATCATTTATATAAATAAGAAACAGCAGTCGCCCCAGCACCGACCCTTGGGGAACACCCCAATTAACAGTGCCCCATTGGGACTGAACATCACTACCACTCTCAATGTTGTGGAGAATTACCTTCTGCTTTCTGTTCTTAAAGTAAGAGGTGAACCAATTGTAAGCTACTCCCCTTACTCCATAATGGTCCATCTTCTACAGTAATATTTTGTGGTCAACACAGTCAAAAGCCTTTGTCAAATCAAAGAAAACACCTATCATTTGCAACCTTTTATTTAATCCATCCAAAACCTCACAGAGAAAACAGAATACAGCATTTTCAGTTGTTAAACCATTTCTAAAACCAAACAGTACATTCGACAGCAAATTATGTGAATTTAAATGCTCCAGTAACCCTTTATATACAACCTTCTCAATAACTTTAGCAAACATTAATGGCATAAAAAATGGTCCAAAATTGTCAACATTATAATAAAGTGGCTTCACTACCGAGTACTTTAATTGGTCAGGAAACTGACCGCTCCTAAAGGAAAAGTTACAGATATGGCTAAGTACTGGGCTAACATACATAGAACAAGACTTCAGTATTCTGCTAGATACCCCGTCATATCCATGAGAGTTGTTGGTCTTTAGTGATTTAATTATTAACTCAATCTCCCTCTTGTCAGTATCATGCAGGAGCATTTCAGGTGACAGTCTTGGAACACTTTTTTCTAAGAACGCTATATGATTCCCTGTTGGGACTAGGTTTCTATTTAGTTCACTTGCTATATTCAGAAAGTGATTATTAAATACTGTACATATATGCAACTTATCAGTAACACGGACATTCCCACTACACACTGATTCTATATCCTTGAACTGTCTCTGCAGACCAGCCACTTCCTTTATGACTGACCATATTGTTTTAATTTTATCCTGAGACTTAGATATTATATCTGCATACTACATATTTTTTGCCTTCCTAATAATTCTTAAGCAGCTTACAACTGACCTTTTACAACTGACTGGAATATCTTTGACATTTGTGAAACGTCTTTCAATAAATTTTTGTTACAGTAGCCATTGAAAGCATCACACATTAATCTTTTGACAGCCAACCACATTCATCTAACATCTCTCTATCAATAAATCTATGCTTTGATTTATACCTGTTATGCACAAGTATGCTTCTTTATAAGTTTCTTTACGGATCGTATAATGAAGGCTTTTATGATTTGATGTCTTAGCTGTCGGTAAACCTTCTAGGTTGTGAGGTCATGGCACACAAAACTTTTGTTCATAACATTTCATCAAGCACTGAACAGGACACCTTCAGATGTGCTTGTGAACCTGCTTTCTACAATTCATTCCTGGGGTATGGCTTTAGAAGTATAAACTTGTATAAACTTGTGAACTGAGGCAAAACTCCGCACACTCTCCAGACCATATCAAGTTCTCACAACAAGTGTTCTAATGTTCACAGAACTAAACCAACTAAAACTTTGCACAGTCCACAAACACCAGAAGTACACTCAACTTGTCAAGAGTGTAAACTAAGAGAGAGATTCCCCTGTGGAAGCAACCATTCATGTGTGACAAAATATCAGTCAGTCTGGTTTCTAAGTTAATGAATACAAAATTACTGAAGGTCAGTGTTCACCATACCTTCTTGCCTCAGATAGCACAGGCTTTTTGCATTACACACAGACGGGGTGTACCCTGTCGGGAGCCACCATAATTAGTTCATTGTATGCCACCATCACTGTTTCCATAGTCTCCATCACCATGGCATGATCTACAGGTGTGGATGCCCACTTCTTCCCCCTTTAATGGAGATATAAGGCCAATGATGCCCATACCTCTGTCTTAAGCATTTGGTGGGTGGGGGTTGGGGGGGAGGGGGAGATATGCCAGAAGCCCAGCCAGCATTTCTGTCTGGATGTCAGTATTCTCAGATGTAGCTGCTGCCACAAAATACAGCTTGAAATGTGACAACTCTTATTTGCCTTGTTCAGTGGGTTGCTGATGTGGCTACAGAGGTAGCGAAGCAACCGCTGTCAGTTGCAATTACTGCACTGTGTATGATGAATGCTGCCACAATATTCAGTAATAATTGTGGTGTAGGGTCACAGGTCCCATAGCCTTATACACTGAGACAAAATACCGACATTCTCTGTACAAGTTGTAGGCCCTGGAGTTAGCTCATTAGATGGCAGTTGGCAAAGCTTGTGTCACTGTTGTAATAGCTTCCCGTGTCTTTTACACCTATTATTGCCAAACAGTGTGCCACAGAGTGGCAAATTTGTGATAGCAAGCATCTTTGACATTTGAGGGTGGTGGTATACTGTGCCAGAAACTGGAGCTAGATTTGCAGAGTGGAAGTCTGTGTAAGTTGGCACAAGGAGACAGCAGGTTCTCCTGGGCAAGCTCAGTATGGACTGTGTGCAGATTGTCCACAGACTGCTGGGTGACATATGGACAGCAGAGGATAAAGGCTGTACCTCTAACCATGTGTTCTACACCTATATTACTGCTGTATGACATTTGTCTACATTTCTGGTTTTGCAGCCTACGTGTATACATGGTGACAAATCAGTATTCTGTCATCATTTTGCTGCTAACAGTTGTGATTCCATAACAAAATTTACCCTTTTTAGTAACATGTGTAATTCTTATGTTACATCAAGCTGTTTCTCGCTTCACCATAACCCTTCTCATTATATGTATGTGAATGCAACATCTGAGCAGATGCATGTGGAATGAGGTGTTCCTGTATCATATAAGCAGAGTGATTTTACAGGTTCACATTACAGTGACAAACAATCAAATACAGATGTATGTACAATTTGATATTTAAATACACTGAAGCAGTATCCACACAATAACGTTGGTGGTTTTATGCATGTTATTAGCACATGATGTTTGAGGTAATGTGTGTCAGACATAAAGTTCTAATGATATATGTGACTGGCGAAATTATAATGTGTGACAACTGAGTCATTGAAGAAAAATTATGTTTAGGAGTCTAGACTGTTAATGATGTGACTAATTTTCTCACTACTTGGTAAGCTTGTTTTCACATTATCTAAAAAAATTTAACATTTGTGGACCTCCAGTCAATATTGCCACTAGTACTAGTTCATTGCCATTTGTCACTGTATGCTGCACAGTAGCTGTCTGTGTAGTGGCTCTGAGGCAACTATGGCACATGGGTTGTCAAATGAGAGGTAATCAAAAGAAATATACCAAGCCTTTTCAAGTGATGGTAATTAAGTGTTGTTAAAGTCTACCTTATTTTTAACAGTAAGCGAGATGCTTACATCGCCTAGTGTGCAAGGTGTGGTCAAAAATTTATGAGAAAAATCCTTAATCGAAAATTTTGCTTGTTATACTGAGTTGTGTAAATAATCATTGTTGTTTTACAGTTTTCCTGTTCAAGCAGTTTCAAGTACATTTTAATTGTGTAAATGGTCATTACACTTTTACATTTTTTTGATTAAGTAACTTCAAGCACATAAAATTTTTAAAAAGAAGCAATTATGCTAAATGTCCACTGGGACATATAATCCACAGAAAGTGTAACCAAAAAACAGAGATAGTGATCAATGATTTTGTGATGAGTATTTAGTTTTAATAAAAATGTGAAAGTGTCAGTCTGTGTTTCCAACACCCAGTCCCCACTACAAATTCCCTCTGACTATAGCCATTCACCAGGATAACACAGTATATGGCTAAAAACTGTGGAAGATCATCATTTACCAGCATCATTTGCAGCACCCTCCACACTTAGGTCTTAAATATCCTGACCTTCCACTCCACCTCCCAGTTCAATGGTGGTGATCAGGTGCTGCATACCACTGCTGTGACAGAATGCACCAAACCTTGAAGCTGTGACCTGGCAGTTGTGAGAGAACAGGATGGCTGGTGCACCCTCTCACTGCTGGTGGATCTCACTGTTGTTGTTGACATTCATGCAAGTAGGGGATGTGGAACCAGAGGTCCACTAGTATCAACCACATTTCCCCAGGAAAGGGACTGGCAAAATCTGATTGTACTCTTCCTCCCTGTCTTAGCCAATTGAGGGCAAGTTGAAACCTTCTGGGGAGTGGTCGCTCAGTTCCATGAATAGGCACGACACAGCCTCACCTGACAATCAATGTAGCAGATTATCTTGGGCCAATATATATGCCACCAACTTAATGCTTTCATGCGAGACGTGCCCTGGTGAGATGGATGCAGCAACCAGAGGATGTGTGGAAAAGATGAAGGTGTAACTACAACACTGCATTCATTGTCCAATTGAAGCGACAAGATTGAACGACAGACTGATCCTCCCTTTCATACTGAAATAAGGTCAAAAACGGGATGGCCATCTGTGGAAAGATAATCAGGTAATCTCAACTGATCTTTCAGTGTTGTTTCTAAAATACTGTAAGTGGCAAAACAAATTGTTTTTTCCCTATCAAACTCCATATCAGGATCCACAGGCAGCTGGGATAATGTATTGGCATTAGCATGCCGGGTGTTGGGCCAGAATTGGATATCATTAAAATAATTGTTGAGAAATATTGTTCAATGGTACTAACTGTTTATGATACATGACCAACTGCAATCTGGAGCCATACAGGGAAAGAAAACTTTTTAACACCACCTCTATCAGAGAGTAATTCTTTTAGGTGGGTGGAAGGGCTTTAGGTCCAAAGATAATTATCTGCTGTGATGTATCAGCAGCCAGTATTAAGGTTTTCTGGGATTAAAGGTAGTAAGGCAAGGAACATTATGTTTTAACCACAAAAAGGCATTCTGACAAGTGTCTGACCAAACAAATTTTGCATCTTTCTTAGGGAGCTGACAGAGGGTGAGAGACGACAACTGCATTTTGTTTGGATTTGTTATACTAGTTCCCCTCGGCAAGGAACAACATCAGCTCCTTCAAGTTCTGATGTATGGGCAGTTAATCAATTGCTACAAAATAGTCATTACTTGAGGCATGGGCTTAATACTTGACACTGGGTGCAAAAATGTACAATTTCGTCACCTAAAATGCACACCACTGTCCTCCATGATTGAAACACCCCCTGTAAGTTCTGAAAATGCTGGTGGCACCTCTGAAAATTAAATCATCCAGATAAGATGCACAATTCAGGGTATGGTGAACTCTCTGCTTGATGAAATTCTCGAACAGTAGAAACAGCAAAAAGCAATTTGTTAAACTTATATTTTAATAATGAGCAACTGCAGCTACGGGTGTCTCAAATCAATGTTAGAAAAATAATGTCCACCAGCCACCCTCATTAGTATCTCCTCAGTGACCAGTATTGGATGAACTTCCTCCTCTGTGTTTTAGTTGTTGCTATAAAACAGCCATACAACCAAATTCCTGCACTGGGTTTTTAACCAACATTAATGGCGTTGCCCACTCACTCAATGCTGCAATCAAAATAATCCTTAATTCCTTCAATTTGGCTAATTCAGTGTCAACTACAACTTTCATAGCAAATGGCAAAGCGCAAGCACAGGAAAACTTTGCGTTCCCAGGTCACTTAAGCTGAATGTGGGCCACAAAATCCCTTGCTTTACCCAGCATTTGCTCAGCTGTTTATGGAACTGTGAAAGTGATTCTGTTTCATGAAAAGAAATAACTGGTGACATTCCATTAACATTATCAACAACCTTGAAATCAAAATGCTGTAAAAGGATTAAATCCCCAATTATTTGTTGCCAAAGAGGAATTGACTATCAGGAATGTTACTTGGTGCTCCAGATTCTCATATTCTGCTGCCACAACCAGTTGACCTCTTAATGGAACTCTTTGGCAACTATAGGAGATACTTTTCTTGTTAAATTCTACACAGCTCATGATACGTATGGCACATTTACCAACAAGGCCACAGCACCAACATCAAGCTGAAACACAACCGAGTATCTCAAAATGGACAAGATTGTGAGCTGCTTACCAGATTTGTGAGCTAGGCATGGAAAATGTGTTAATTGACAACTAGTCAACATTGTAAACATTACACTCCGTAGCATAAACGTCAGTGATGCGGCTACTGTGGTTGCACCTGAGCCCCATCTTCATTTAAATGCAGACATTTCCACCACGTATGTTGTGTGTGGCAACTGAGGCATGCCCTACAATCTAAGAAGCTTACCAGTACCAAGGAGGTGGCCAGTCTCTTCTTATGTACTGGACCACGGATTATGATAGCACTACACCTTTCATATGAAGATGTGTCCAATAATGGGGAAAGCCTATTCCTACCATCTGTCTTATTAAGTTGCTTAACAGAGCTGCAGCAAGACTGCTTTTTGACAACTAATGGTGGGACGTGCAGATCAGCCCCAAGGAATGAGACCCTGCAGTGTCGTCTGACAGTGTACTGAGGAAGAACTACGATCCCCTTACACTAAGTGGCACTAGTCAACAAATGCTTCCTGGGTCTGCACAGACAGTTCATATGATAATACTGACTGTGCCACATCACCAAGAGAGAGATCAGTTAACTGAAGATGTCACTTGCAACAACTGATCCAAAGCAAACCTTGTAATTATATCACAGGTGATGGCATCTACATTAGACATGCCACACTGATGACAATCAAACTTACAATCTCTAGACATACCCTTTAATTCTGCTATCCACTCTTCATCCAGTTTTTTAATGCACTTTGATAGCCATTTTAACTTAAGCTGCATTGCCAAAAACTTACTATTTACACTCAACATTTGCAGTCATTGCTATACAATAATCACCAAACTTCAGTGAAGCAGTGTTCATGTGTAGACAAACCTTTCAGACCAAATTACACAGAAAGGAACTAGAAGGTAGGAGATCTGCACTCTCACACAGGGTGTCTCATTTATCTTGGCCACCCTAAATAAATGTTTGTCCAGATGCAAATTATGAAATGTTTTAAGCAAAAGTTCTTTAGCCTTCAGGGAAACATCAATTAGCACGATTGGCTTCATTATAGCGTTGTTTATTTTTTTTTTTTTTTTTTTTTTTTTTTTACAAGGATATGTACAGCTGTATGACTTTTAAATGGCACTCTGTATTTTTTATTCGGTAATTCATTTCTTCTCCTAAAGACGTATTAAAAAATGTATCACTGTGTACCATTTACCGAAACATAAAGTTATTAATTACATAAGATAACAATGACTTTGTGCCCAGGATCATAAACTCATTCATTTCCTGGAGTTGTCAGAAAACAAAAGAAAACCAAGTAAAAACGTAACACGTAATTGGCTTTGACTCTACTGTACCGTTGCTCAGGAGGAGAACATTCAGAGGCGATCAAAGTGGTGACCCTGGACACTGATACAATCGCACACTCATTGAATGAAAGAATTATTTACTCCTTCCAGTGTTGGTGCTAAAGAGAATTACAAGCAAGCACAATATGTTCCTGTCTGCCCTCTGGAGTTTGTCAAATATGGCAAGAGACACCGTCTTTAATGCATCCCCAAAGAAAAAAAAAGTCTGGATGATTTAAATCAGGAGACCTAGCAAGCCAAGTAACTGTTCCTTCTTGACCAATCCATCTGGTAGGATACCTTCGATTCAGAACACAACATACATGCAAGACATTATGTGCTAGACATCCATCATGTTGATACCACATACGCATTCTGGTCCTTAGTAGCACTTCATCCAGAAGACGAGGAAGAATTCGTCTCAGGAAGCTGGCATAAGCTGTGCCATATAGACTACCGTTGGTGAAATAAGGGCCAATAATTGTGGTACCAAGCATCCCACAACAGACATTAACTCTCCATAGATGCTGATGTTCCACTTATCTAAGCCATTGTGGGGTTTTGCTGGACCAATAATGCATGTTCCTTTAAATTTACTTACCCTTTTTTTGAGAAAGTACATCCATCACTAAACAAAACATTGGAGGAGGAGTTCGGGTCGATGAGGATTTGCTGCTGTGCCCACTGACAGAACTGTACATGATTCTGGAAATCATTCCCATGTAGTTCTTGATGTAGGTGTGCATAGTAAGGGTGGAACTGGTGACATGTAAGAATATGATGTACTCTTGTTTTTGGAATGCCCATCTTGTGTTCAAGCTGTTGTGTGCTCACATGCAGATTCATGGCAATGAAAGCAAGAACAGTGACTTGGGCATCTCTGTATGAGGGAGTGCGATGACGATTGTGTTGTTGTGCGATGATATTTCCCATTTCCTGAAGCATCGCAACAAGATGAGAAAACATCCATCAGGAAAGTGGGTACTTATCAGGATATCGCTATCTGTACAGTTCTGCTGCCTGTGTAGCATTTCGCCAACCTTCAAGAACAACAAGAATAATAATAACAACAACAAAAGAAATGTTATGTCAATGCAGTTTGTAAGGAGGACAGTATTTACTATATGCATACTCTACACAACACTACTTAAAAGGATTAAAGTACTGTACTAAATATACCATTACATAAGAGAACAGTATTGCAATTAGTGTTGTGCTAACTTACACTCCCCATAGATGAGTAGCATTTCTAACTGCTCTTTGTTGGTGTCCATTCTACTCACAAAACTCCAACTGACGATGGTTGATGGAATGACGAGTGTGCATTTTACTCATGTTTATATTTGTCCTCTGTCAACAACAGCGCATGGATGTGATACATTTTTGAATAAGTCTTTAGGAGAGGAAATGAATTACACAATAAAAAATAGAGGGTGTCATTGAAAAAGTCATACCATTGTTCATATCTTTGTAAAAAAAAAAAAGAAAAGCTACAATGAAAGCAATAATGCTGATTGATGTCCCTCTGACAGCTAAAGAAAATTTGATTTAAACGTTTTGTAATTTGCATCTGGACAAACAGGTACACCCTGTATACAGGGTTAATAACTTTTCATCCATTTAATGCAGTTTATCCACTTGTCCATAACTATGCCAAGAAGTCCAAGAAGTTGGATGGGTTGGGGAAACAGGAAGGTTTCTGGTGTCATTGACACATGTTGCTGCAGTTTCTCTCAAAATGACAACAGTTACAGATGGTCAACATTTCAGCATATTGTTACTGTAGTTGCTGCGGATGTCAAAGATGATGCAACTGGATTGATGGATGCACAAGACACCTTTGTCACCACTTTTACAACTCCTTCTCAATGTACAGGTTCAGATGCATTAAGTCACAAACTGGGAGAAAACATCACATCCTATCCACCCTATAACAGGTTGCCAACAGCAAGAATTCAAGCTTTTTGAAGAACTGAACCAACTGAAATGACACACTAGCCAGAAACATGAGCATCACATGTAATGTGTCAAGAGAGGAAATCAAGAGTGTTACCCAAAACAGGCAAACATATATGAGTGGTAGAACATCAGCAGGCCTGGCTTCTAAGCAACCACACTCCCAACAGTCAATGGTTACCTTCTATTCACACGCCTCATAAACCACAGGCTTTTCCAGCATACACGATTAAGTCATGCCCTGTCAGCAGACACTGTAACTGCAACCACTTTGTTGGCTGCTAGCATTGTTGGGTCTGAACTGGGAGGGGGTTAGGCAACTGAAGGAAAATGACTAACGAACCAAGGTTGAGGCCGGGAGAGTTACAGCAATGTAAGGTACATTGTAGGAAAGTTGGCTCCTGTGCAGTTCAGAAAAGATGGTGTTGGTACAAAGAATGCAGATGGCACAGGCTGTGAAGCAGTCATTTTAGGGAAGAACGCTGTGTCAGGCAGCATGCCCGACAATGGGGTGGTCTAGCTGTCTCTCAGCAACAGTTTGTCAGTGGCCATTCATATGGAAATACAGCTTATCAGTAGTCATGCCCATGTGGAATGCATCACAGTTGTTGCAGCTTAGCTTGTACATCACATGATTTGTTGCATAGGTAGCCTTGCCTCTTGATAAGGTAGGTGATTCTGTGACTGGACTGGTGTAGGTGGTGGTGGTGGTGGTGGTGGTGGTGGGAGGATGTATGGATCAGGTCTTGGATCAAGGTCTATTACAGGGATATGGGTCAACAGACAAGGGATTGGGAGCAGGGGTGTTGGAGGAATGTATGAAGATATTGTGTAGGTTCGGTGGAAAGCAGCGTACCACTGTTTGAGGAGTAGGAACAATAGTGGGTAGAACATTCTTCATTTCAGGCCACAATGAGAGGTATAGCAGAGAATGTGATTCAGTTGCTACAGTCCTGGGTCATAATGAGTCATGCGGGTAGTGCTCATCTGCAGCTCGACAGTGGGACTTTGGGAGATGGTGGGTGACTCGAGACATCTCCTAGGCGACAACTCTCCAGTCATCCCATCACCCCCAGTTAGCCCCACCATCCAGCCACAGAGGAGTGTTCTCCTTGTTGTCACCACCCAGGAATGGATCAACTGAATCACATTCTCCACCAAGAACTCTCAGTGTTGCCTGAAATGTGCAATGTTCTACCCTCTCTCTCTCCCACCCTTCCCACAGTGGTTTTCTGCCACCCACTAAAACTACACAATAACTTCATCCATCGTTACACAACCCCTGTTCCCAACCCCTTGTCTGATGGCTCATATTCCTGTAACAGACCAAGATGTCGCATACATTCTCCTCCACTAACCACCACCACTGCCATCTCCAGTCCTGTCAGAAGCATCAACTATCTCATAAAAGGCAGGGCTATCTGTGAAACAAGTCGTGTGATGTGCAAGCTAAGCTGCAACCACTGTGCTGCATTCTGCTTGGGCAAGACAACAGACAAGCTATCTGTCTGCATGAATGGCCACCAAGAATATGTCCTGAAAAAACAACTGGACCACCCAGTTGTTAAGAGCACTGTCCAACACTATGTTTGCATCCACCAATGTGATTCCTGCCAACATCAGCTTTTTAGAACTGTACACATTGGATATATTGCAGGGTGAGTTCCTATGTTCCCATAAACCACCTTGTCTGTCCTGCATCTACTTAACTGTTTCCCTGTTCCCAGTCCAGCATCACACAACCTTATATTCCACAAAAGCACCCATAGTATTTTCCCTTCCCTCCTTCCCCCAATCCCCCTCCCACACACCATATAAACTCCCCATTGCACCTTACTGTTCTACCCTCTCCTCACAATTTCCCAGCATGAATCTTGAAACAACGTGGGTTGGACTAGACACTGAAATCTTGAGGGGGGCAGGAATGAAATACAGTGAGAAAAAATTATTTGCAACTTCAGAAACCAACTGAAGTTGTAAGAGAAAGAGAGATAAAGATGGGCATTGTAGTTGAGGAGAGAGTAAGACAGGATTACAGCCTATCCACAATGTTATTCAGTATACGTTTACATCTACAGTTACATTCTCTGCAAACTGCAGCGTGGTGCATGGCAAAGTGTACTTTCCATTGCACCAGTAGTTCGAGCTTTTTTCATATTCCATGTATATGATCTTGGAAAGAATAACTGGATTTTCCATTCTTGAAAAGAGTAACTGCTTAATTCATCCTCCTCAAAATCTATAAATGATCTAAATATGTGTTTGCTTTTCTTCTAGCTATTTGGATGGGCAAATTCTAAAGTCAGTACTGACATTTCTGCAAAACAAAAACTAACCTTCCCAGAGATAATGATTAACTGTTTATTGATTCTGTATGATTTTGCAATTTTAATCTTCATTTCATAACAAATTTTGGTCAGCTATCGCACCTGCCCCTGGAAATGTCAGTTTAAAATATGGTGTCAAAATATCTATTTCACCATTAGATCAATTAGAAAGTTTCAAAGTTCCCAGATACAACCATTTTTTATTGTAGCTTACACTTCTTCTTCTTCTTATTATTATTATTCTTATTATTATTATTCTTATTATTCTTATTATTATTAAACCTATTCCAGGATTACCCTACTTAATTTTGTGTTGACAGCCCTGGAATGCCCTGACCAGATATCCTCCTTTTCCTTCCACTGTGTTTTACTAATTCTCACTACATATCTCTTTCCACTACAAAGGAAAATACAGAAGAAATGCTTCAGTTTCCTTTTCACACCACTGCACAGATGAGTGATGTAGATATTAGTGTCATTGGCATTGAGAAACAGCTAAAATCACTGACATGGAACAAGGATTAAGGGAGTGGAGAAATGCTTGTCGGAGCCTATCTACAATTTCCAACTCTTAGATCCCATTTTCACTATAATACATTACACTGTAGATACATTAAGGTAACGGACTGTGCCCAGTGATTGGAAGGAAGGACAGGACATACCCATCTACAAAAAGGATACCAGAACTGTTTAACAGAACTTCGATACTATCTCATTGACATCCATGCATTGCATAACATCAATATTTGAACAGAATTACCTACTAGATGAAAACCCACAAAGATTCTGATCATGCATTCTGTGCAAAATGTTGGGTGAAGGGTGTAGGAACAATTGGTTATGATAGGTTGAGGCCAGGATGATTTCTGGAGCAGTGAATGTGTTTTAAGGATAACTTCCAGCTTCACAGTTCAGAAAAGCTTGAGGTGGTGGTGGTGGTGGTGGTGGTGGTGGTGACAAACCAGATGGTCTGGGCTGTGAAGCAGCCATTGAAATTTGGTAGGTTATGATTATCTGCATTTTGAGCATGGTGCTACACTTTTCTCTTGGCCATGTGTCATGTTTAAAATGAGCATCAATCTATCGCTTCCATAACTGTTGACTTTTTTGTCATCAGTTTTCTGACTAGTTTGATGTGGCCCACCATGAATTCCTCTCCTGAACCAAACTCTTAACCTCAGAGTAGCATTTGCAACATCTGTTTCAATTATTTATGGGATGTATTCTATCTTCCTCTACAGTTTTTACCCTCTACTTCTCACTCTAGTAACACAGAAGTCATCCCCTAATGTCTTAACCCATCTCCTATCAACCTGACCCTTCTCCTTATCAGTGTTATCCGTATACTCCTTTCCTCTTCAATTCCAGGCAAATCCTCCTCATTCCTTAGCATATGAGCCCACACAATTTTCAACATTCATCAGCAGCACATAATCTCAAATGCATCGATTCTCTTTTCTCTGGTTCTTTTGCAGTCCATGTTTCACTATCATACAAGGCTGTGCTCTGAACATACATTCTCAGACATTTCTTCCTCAAATTAAGGACTATGTTTGACACCAGTAGACTTCTTTTGGCCTGAGAACACCTTTTCGCCAGAGCTAGTCTCCTTATGATGTCCTCCTTGCTCCAACCATCATTGGTTGTTTTGCTGCCTAGGTGACCTCGTGACCATCGATTCCAATCTCAAGTTTCTCACTCTTTTCATTTCTGCTACTTTTCATTAATTTCATCTTATCTTAAATTTACTCTCAATTCATATTCTGTACTCATTACATTGTTCACTTCATTCAGCACATCACTTAATTCTTCACTTTCACTCACAATAGCAATGTCATCATCAAACTGTATCACTGATATACTTTCCCCTTCAAATTTAATCACATTTCTTAATTTTCATCATTACTGCTATGCTGTACAGATTGAACAGTAGGGGCAAAAGACTACATCCCTGTCTTACACTGTTTTTGATCCAAGCAATTTGTTGTTGGTTATTCACCTATTATTCCCTCTTAGCTCTTGTAAATATTGTATATTACCCATCTCTTCCTATAGCTTACCCCAATTTTCCTCAGAATTTCTAATATCTTGCACCATTTTACATTGTTGAACATTTTTTCCAGGTTGACAAATCATATGAACGTGTCTTTATTTTTCTTTGGTCTTGCTTCCATTTTGAACCACTACATCACATTGCCTCTCTCGTGCATTTATCTTTCCTAAAGCCAAACTGATCGTCATGTAATACATCCTCAATTTTCTTTACCATTCTTATTCTTGTCAATAAGTGGGATGCATGAACTGTTAAGCTGATTCTGTGATAATTCTCACAATTGTCAACTCTTGCAGTCTTTGGAATTGCATGGATGGTATTTTTCCGAAATTCAGATAGTATATTGCCAGACTCATACATTCTACACACCAACATGACTCATTGTTTTGTTACTACTTCCCACAATGATTTTAGATATTCTGATGGAATGTTATGTACCCATTGTGCCCTATTTCATTTTAAGTCTTCCAAAGCTCTTTAAATTCTCATTCTAATACTGGATCCCCTATGTTTTCTAACTAGACTCCTGCTTCTTCTACTACCACATCTGGCAAATCTACCCCTTCATAGAGGCCTTCAAAGTACTTTTCCCACCTATCTACCCTGTTCCCTGAATTTATCAGTGGACTTCCCGTTGCATTCTTAATGTTACCACCCTCACTTTTAATTTCAAACAAACATTGTTTTGACTTTCCTACATACTGAATTAGTCCTTCTGACCATCATTTTTTTTTTATTTTTATTTTTTTTTATTTCTTCAAATGTTTCAAGCAGTTATCTCATCTTAGCTTCCCTGTTCCTATTTATTTCACCCCTCAGCAACTTATTTTTGTAGTCCTGAATTTCCCTGAACAGTTTTGTACTTCCTTCTTTTATTGATCAACTGAAGTAATTCTTTGGTTACCAATGTTTTCTTCCCAATTACCTTCTTTGTACCTATGTTTTTCTTTAAACTTCTGTGATTGCCCTTTTTAGAGACATGTGTTCCTCTTCAACTGTACTGCCTAATGAGTTATTTCTTATTGCTTTTTCTAGAGCCTTGGAGAACTTCAAGCTTATCAAATTCCTTAGCATGTTTGCATCCCACTTCTTTGTGTATCGAGTCCTCATGACTAATCTCTTGAACGTCAGCCTACACCTCACAACAGTTGACATTATGAACCAACTAAGTTCTAGTACAGTAGATTATAAGTCAGAAGTTTAGATATTCCAGGAAATGCATCTGTGATGCTAGACAGCCAATTTACTCCTCTGTAATGGGGAAGAAATGTAATTTATAAACTTCATAGTTTTTCTGGTGTAAATTACAAAGAGCTACTCATCAAGTTGCATTTATTAAATCTGATACCACCAAATTCAGTTAGCATTTACAGACAGAAATAATGAAGCAAGCAAAGTAAATGAAAATTTCCAAATGGCATTGAAATGTTCAACTATCATTTTACACATAATCTGGACAAATAAAGGTTCTTTATCTTCAGAACATAATCTTGAAATTTGCTGCTACTCTCTCTTGGGTACCATTAAGTCCTGGTTGGTTTTCCAAGCAGGTTACGTCATTAGGCTGCGAAGTTTTGTTTCTGTGCTTGGCAAATATTTTTGATTTTGTTGTGAACCATACCATTTTGCTGGTGTTCCTTTTTCTGCTAACCAAAAATTTAAAATCACTTTTGTCCTCAATATTTTGATACCTGCAGTGAGGTGGTGGTTTTTTGCCATAGTTTTGTTGTAGATAAAATACCATGAGATGCTCTAGTATGTGTGTTAGAACTGTGGCCGTTTATCTGGCATTCTTTGGCAATATTGCAATGTGGAAGGGGCATTCCCACCTATGCAGTTCACAGGAGCTAGTGTGGGAAGGAAGGATCCATATGATGCAGGCTGTGAAGGAGTCACTAAAGTGAAGAATGTTCTGTTGGGCAGCGCATTCAACTGGCTAGTGCAACTACCTCTCAGCCAGAATTTGTCTGTGGCCATTCGTGTGAACATACAGCTTGTTGTTTGACACATCCAACAGAACATGGCACAGTGGTCACAGCTTAGCTTGTAGATTACATGACTGCTTTCACAGTTAGCCTTGTCTTTGATGGGATATGTGATGCTTGAGAGCCGACTGGAGTAGGTGGTTGTTTGGTCGCTACACTTGTTCAAGTCAGTGGAGAGCGCTGCCTTCTCTCAAGTCATTTCTGCCTGAGGGATAACGGCCAAGACACCACATTCCTAGGGTGGCTAATAAGACAATTGCCACAGAAAGAGAGCAAACAGTTGTGGAAGAATACTCGATCTGGCATCTGTCATAGATCATTGCACACACGCCTCTTACACTGAAGGCTGAATATGTGTATTTTCATTTATGTGTGTGTCAACTGTCAACTATAAGTGCTTCTCCACACACACTGTCATTCATTGCCATCTAACTGAATGTGAACAAATACACAGTCCTTTAAATTCCTGGTCCTCAGATAAAATTGACGATTTAAATTGCTGTGTGGACAATAACATTTTGGTCCACATGGGCCGGACTGTGATGGATTGGATGAAATTCCATGCAGGAGCAGCCACCTGTGGGTGAAAATGCAGTGAGCTTCAATGGAGCAGCATGGGGATGAAGTCAATTTCATTAGATGATGGAACTCACTTGACTGATTGATTGATTGAGAGGGGTTGTGGAACCAAACGGTGAGGTCATCAGTCCCACAATTCCTAAGTCAGACACAGAAGAAAGAGGTTCCACTGAAAGTGGATGGATCCAGTCAGGGGAGTAAAATAATAAAATAATGAAGATTAAAAACACAAAGTAAAAGGCATAAAATATTAGACCAAATGTAAAACCTGGGAAAAGAAAGAAAAAAGCAAAAAAGTGGCGTGGTCTTTCCATGAGGGAGTGTTCATAGGGCCCCACACTGAGAAGGCTGGAAAAGAGGTCCCAACCCCTGCTCCAAGACTGAAGTAGAACCTTGTATCTGTAAATGAAAACCACTTTCACAGAGGAAATTGAGGACCACTTCAACCATCTGAGAATTGTCTGCTAATATTAAATTTACTTGTCACAAAGGGCCAAAGGAAGGGGACATTCCACCAATATGTGGGATACCGTCAGTCTGGCTCAACAACCACATTGTGTGGGAGAGTCATTACATAGGAGGAAACAATGTGGGAGCCTGGTAGGACTAACACACAGATGGCATAAAACATTGACTACCTCTGAGCAAAGCAGAAGGAAGAGCACCAAACAGCACAGGACTACTTGATTTTAGGGAGTTTATTACTATGAGCAGTAGCACATCAGATGTCATTTAAATTTTGGGCAAAGAGAGATTTGACATAGATCCGCATATCCACAGCTGGAATCATGAAAGGATATGGCAGTAAGTATCTGCTTTTCTAGCCAAACAGTCAGCCAGTTCATTCCCTGGGATGCCCACATGACTTGGGACCCAGAGAAAAACAACCGAACAGATGGCACACTCATGGGCCGACAGAAGGACATGGATAGAAGAGACCAGAGGATGACGAGAGTAGCATTGGTCGATAGCCTGCAGGCTGCTCATTGAGTCTGAACAGATTAAAACAGTGTGGAGCGAGGCCCGAGAAAAAAAAGTGAGCTCTGTGAATTTCTAGAAGCTCTGCTATGAACACACTAAATGATCCTGGCAATAAATGACAGTAGGAGACAAAGTGTATCCTATCTTATAAACTGTCTTAGAACTATCAGTGTAACAGATTGTGGCACCCTAGAACTCTTCAAGGATGGCACATACAAGACAGCAGAGAATGAAAGGGTCGACAGATATCTTAGGACCCTGGAATAGGTCAGTCCTAATTCATGGTCTAGTTACCACCCAAGGGTGGGAGGGGTATGGGAGGAAAGACACGAGGTGCATTACAGTGAGTGGAGGTGGGGATCCCGACAGAGGGAAGTGATACGCATGCCAACCGCCAATCCCATGCAAGAGTGGGTGCCAGGAGGGATACATTCCTCATTGGCAAAGACCGCAGAGTACATTGGATAGTCAGGGAATCGGTAAATGATGACTGCGTAAGAAAGTAGTAGTTGGTTCACTCTTATGTGTAGAGGGGGAATCCCCACTTCTGTCAGGAGACTATCAACGGGACTAGTGCGAAAGGCACCAATAGCCAGATGATCTCCACAATGATGAAGAGGGTCAAGTAGTTTCAAAGTTGAATAAGCTGCTGGGCCATAAACCTGACTACCACAATCTAGTCTGGAGAAGACTAGGTCACGGTAAAGATGGAGAAGAGTAATACAGTCTGCACTGCAAGATGCAAGGGCCAGGAGGTGGAGGGCATTAAGCTTCCACATACATACAGTCTTTAGGTGGCAAATGTAGGGCAGCAATGTCAGCTTGTTATCAAAAATAAGGCCCAAGAAACAGGACTGTGCTACAACATAGAGAAGCTGGTCACCTAAATAAAATTTAGAATTGGGGTGTACTATGAGTCGATGATAAAAATGCATTTTGGAGGGAAAAAATTGGAAGCCATAGGAGGTGGCCCATGCAGAGGCCCACGGGATGCCATCTTGGAGCTGGTACTCACCAGATGATACTTAGTGGGAGCTGCATCAGATGCAAAAATCATCGACGTACAATGCCAGAGTAACCAGAGGCCCAACAGAGGTCACAAGCCCATGGACTGTAAGGAGGAAGAGTGTGACACTTGCCACAGAACCCTGTGGGATACCATTCTCCAGAATTCCATGGGTGCTGAGTAAAGTGCCAACTTGAACCCAGAAGACAGCTGAGAGAAAAACTCGTGGATAAAAATCTGAAGGGGACCTCGGAAACCCCAGTCACGGTTGGTAACTAAAATGTGACGGCACCAAGCCATGTCGTGTGCCTTATGTAGATAAAAAGAAGCCCACAACAAGGAGCTGGTGGTGAGTAAAAGCCTGTCGGGTGGCTTTTTCCATTCCAAGTAAATGGTCAGTTGTAGATCGTCTCATTTGGAAGCCACAGTGATACCGGGGCTAAAGGCCGAGAGATTCGAGTACCCAACATGATCTGAAGCTAACCATCCTCTTGAGCAGTTTATGTAGTACACTTGTCAGGTTAATTGGGTGGTAGCTGTCAAGAGCCGTTGGCTTCTTCCTGGTCTTAAGGACAGTGACATCTATACTGTTTTGTCATTGTGACAGAAAAGTATCTGTGAACCAAATGCAGTTGAAGACCCTAGACCATCTGGTTGTGGACATGCCCTATGGAGAGTTAAGAGCCTGCAACAATTGCCAGTCAGTGAAGGGTTCACTATATCGCTCAATGTGGTGCGGGATGAAACAAGGGGGGGGGGGGGGGGGGGGGGGGGAAAGTTCTGGTCAACACTGCATTTCTGCTGGAGAAAGGTAGCAGGATAGAAAAGTGATGCTGATGCCATCACAAAGTGTGTAGCAAGGTGTTCTGCGAGGACCAACGGTTCAGTGCAGAGGCCCTGGACAACTGAATGTTTCTGGCAGCTGAGAACGCTACGGAGCTCGGACCGAACCTGCAATGAAGGGGCGTATGTACTCAGAGAGGACACACAGTGCTACTGGCATTCCTTTTTATGCTGCTTAAGAAGGTAATGAGCCTTAGCACGAACGCACTTAAAACCGAAGAGGTCGGTCTGCGAAAGGTGTCGCTTACAATACAGCAGCATCTTTCAGCGGCCGTGGACAGCGACTGTGACATCCTCGGCCCTCCGAAGTACCGATCGATGACGAGGAGACCTGTTCGTAGGGGAGACAGCAGTGTGAAGAATAGTGGCAGAGATGCCTTGCACAACTGCATCAATGGAATTCGACAGGGAGGTGTAGAAGTGCACAGCACACGTATACGAAGGGCAATCGGCCCTGTGGAATGCGTAACTTGGGGACCTGTCCACCTGACAGTAGCAGGGGAACAATAGGATCACTGGATATCAGTCACTGTCACAAACGTCATCACAGGCTGACAAACGGAGGGAAGCCACGAAGGCAGGGGAGGAGATCATCAGATCGATAGTGGTAAAGGTGCCGTGAGGAGCATCAAAATGGGTAGGGGACCCGTCATTGAGGAGGGACAAATTCATGTCCATAATAAGCTGGTCTATTAGGAGACCCCTACCCATTGAAGTGACACTGTCCCACTGTGGGTGGTGGGCACTGAAGTCCCAAAGGAGGAGAAATGGAGGCGGGCATTGCTGGATTAAGGTAGACAGTGCAAAGTAAGGAATTATCCTGTCTGGAGAGAGGTGGACACTGCAAATGGCGATTGCCAGAGATGTTTGCTCTTTAACCACCATTGTGGTCAGTAGTAGTCACCTACAAGGATGAGGTGCCATCTGTAAATAAGATATGATGTCAGACGTGGGTGGGAGATGGCACTACTGGTGACAGCGCGAAAGGGGGGGGGGGGGGAGGGGTGGCACCTTGTCATAGGATTCATGTTTCTTTTTGTTCTTTTTCTCCTCCTCCTCCTCCTCCTCCGCCTCCTCCTCCTCTTCTTTTGGAGCTGGAGGAGGGTAGAGCACAGAGGGAGTACTGGTGTTTGCAAGATCCAGAACTGAAAGAGAGTGGGCGGCTTTGGGACACACAGACGCACTATCTGAGTGATGGTAGGAGTCTTCCAGCCTGAGAAATGCTGGTCAGGCGGGTCTGGGGAGGGAGCCCAATACAGGCAGGTGCCAAAGAAGGGGAACTCTTCTTTGATAGGGAGAGGGAACAGACAGGAGGTAGTGGCAACTGCAGGGGAAGCAGAGGGAGAGGGGATAGGGGGATGGGGTTGGGCAAAGAAGAGGTAGGAGGAGGAAATGAAGTAACAGAGAGGAAAGTTGAAGATAGTGACACTGAATGGAGTGTCTCATACTTTTGGTGAACCTCAGCATAAGACACACAATCAGGAGACTTGTGGGGTACAAGGCGGCTACAGGGGGGAAGGGCGAGAGCAATCCACACTGCAGATGACAGGAAGGGAGTTGTTCCACAAATGGCTCACACTAAAAAAACAGGAAATTATGAAGTGGAGGTCAAAGCTCAAGTGGGGACCTAAAAACCAAAAAAAGATTAATGAACAGGCAGAAGGAACTAAATTGCGAACAATAAAGGAAACCAAGTGGATAGCCATGTCGAGATGAATCAGAGCACTGAGAGAGTGGAAGGAGGGGCAACTGGGAGTGAGCAAGGATAGGGAGGTAGAGCAGGGTGACAAATGTGCCCAGTAATGAAGAATTGGCTGCAATAGCTCAGAGCCCCATGTGCACCATGTGTGAACTCTTGAAACAACCGTGAGCCCCATGGGAGGGGGGGGATCTCACTTGAGTGCATCAGAATGTACCATAAAGTGGACCCTCATAAAACTGCCATCATTCAAATGTGATTTAAAGCACTTCAGGCATTTTTGTGACATTTGTAAGCCTTGTGGTAAATAATGAGGAACTAGAGGACAATGCTAAATAACCATTTGCTTAGTTCAGTAACATGTGCAGCTCACAATGTAATTGCCCGTCTTCTGGTGACTGTCGCTAATTTTAATGTGGCTTTTGATACGGTTTTCAGCACATACAATAACCCTAGACTGATTGCATCAGCACATCTGAAGAAGTTGTTAATGCTCCCATCAGTGACTGGGGAAGGTGCAAGTGAACTTCATGCACTATTTCAAGCAATGTTGATGTGCTGATGGCATTACAACTAAACGTATCCTTTCAAGACATAATTATATCAGTGCTCTTTATAGAAAATGTTGACCAGTCTGTAAGAACATAATTTAAAACTTGCCATGTTGATGTGCTGATGGCATTACAACTAAATGTATCCTTTCTAGACATAATTTTATCAGTGCTCTTTATAGAAAATGTTGACCAGTCTGTAAGAACATAATTTAAAACTTGCCTGAGTTTCAATAGCTTTCTGACATTAGAAGAGAGATGTGCTTTTCTCAAAAATAAATGCAAATCTGAAATCATCAAGCCTACAGTACTACCATGGCACAGCACACATGGGAACTAAAAGCAGGGCACCTGCAACACCAAGCAATCTGGGCATTTGAGATGAATCTAGTCCCTGCTAGTGCTGCATTTGTCATGTGCCACTTGCCTTGTGTTTTGCAGAAGTACAGCAAATTCTGGCAAGCCACGTGTAGTGAACACAAACCAATTGCGATGCCCAACACATTGTTCAAGAATTGTCTGAAAGATGATTATAGGGCTTCTAGTTGTACATCTGTATGCTGTCATGCTTGTCAAAAATGACCCCACACATTGCTACACACAGAAATAAAACACACAATATGGAACAAGGAAGGATTGTCCTAGTGACATGAAACACAAACACAATGGTATACATCCAACAAGTACATTGCATTATTGCTCACTTAAAGTCATCCCAGACAAACAAGTGCTGCTCACAACAGGGACAATATGGTTGAAACAAAACAGTGGAACACGGCAAACTTATGCTCTTAGTTTCTGACTCACAGTCATGATTTATATCTGAAGCTCCTCAACAATCACCCAAATGGGTAGAATGCAATAATACCCTGGCTGGAATCCTGCAAGGTACAGCTCCTTCACAACTGAGTGGAGTTAAGTGTTGTTTTGTTATATTTGAGTAAGCCCGTGTCTGTGTTATCTAAAATTGCACCTGTTATATTAATGCACCTATGAGTGACTGAGTGGATGATCATCAGCCAGTTTTATTAATTGCAATTTGTGTTGCAAGTAACATGTCATGCAAATGTAAGAGTATTCCCTGTTTTAAGCCTCATGAAGGGAATCAATAGTAACGTGATCTATGTCGGAGACAAAGCTATCTTGGTACATGTGTACTCTTGAGTTATTGTATCAGCAGGTGCTGATATTTTCGCTTCTGAATAACATAAATTTTAATGAGTGTTAATTACATTGCTAGTCACTTGTGCTATTTGTTCACATTTTCTACTCCCTGACTCTTCTTGTGTGAAGCTTTATTTGTGAAAATTATTGTTCCCATTGGTGTGTGTTGGCAGGGTAGCTTTTGCAGGAAATGATGTGTTCTTGTCGCCCGGGCCCAGAGTAGAGGCATGTTTGCCTTTTGCCATGGTGGCACTTCCGTCGTCGCATGGTGTCTGGGTTGACTGGCAGTCTGCTGCCCCTACCAGTCGCACTGTGGTGGCTCGAGTGAAGTGAAGTTGTTCATTTGACGTGTGCCATAGCGGAATGTCACAATATGGGCAGGAGCCAGTAGTCTGCTATATTTGGTGAATTTATTGAGCTCAGGAGGTTACGGCACATTTACCAAGCCTGAGGTTCCTCCTCATTATACCTTTAACTACTTGCTTAAATGTTGTACTCTTATCACTAATTCTCAATATGTTAAGTTTAAAACCTGTTAGTCATCAGTGTAAACTGTTGATCTTTGCCTTGGTTCATAGTCATTCACTAACTCCACTTGGGGATTTTGGCTGCTCATTCCTTGTTGACTGTTTTAGTTCTCTGCAGCAGCTCTCAGCTTGCTCTGAATATTTGACAACTGTATGTTTATTAAAGGTCATTTTTAATGTTTGTTTGCAATACTTCAAATTCATACCTCCCCAGTTTGTCTGGTATGATGGCCTGTGTAGTTTACTGCTTAATGGTTTTTCTTTCTTTTTGTTAAGTGTTATAAATTTCTAAGAGGCCTTCCAACAGCTACAATCAGTGGTGTGACTTGCAAATCTTCCTGTATTTCGATGAATATTATTCAATTGTGCAACAGTTACTTAAGCTTGCAAATTGTTAGCGCATCTAATGTCTGTCACTGTGATTCATTTGATAGATAAAATTGTTTGTTGAACCTGCCCAATTGGTGTGACCTTTCCTTGTTTTGTGAACTGTGTACTTC
This sequence comes from Schistocerca americana, assembly GCF_021461395.2. Taxonomy (NCBI): domain Eukaryota; kingdom Metazoa; phylum Arthropoda; class Insecta; order Orthoptera; family Acrididae; genus Schistocerca; species Schistocerca americana. Next base: position 593,087,518 of record NC_060124.1, on the reverse strand, counting down.
CAATTTCATGCCGTTTTCATAATGGTACAATTGCCAAAATATGGCTTCTAATTAATTAAGCCTGATTAAGTTTCGGCTGCAAGTATCACAACTGTTTCAGTAAGTTTTTAAATTGTAATAATAACAATAATGTTGTTAAGTAACAAAGTTTATTAGGCCTACATAAAACAACAATCAACAAAATACGTGAGTCCACATTCCACTTCTTTTCCTTAAAGTTGTCCCAACCCTAGTTGTGAGGTATCAATGTCTTAATGATGGAAGAAAAGCAGCAATGTGACTCGCACTTCGTGGAACACACAACTAAAGATTCAACAGATTCATTGTTTGTCTTCCATTTCAGGAAGAGCGAAGTTTGTTATGTAATTCTTTCCATGATGCAGCAAAATGCTTCTCTCAGACTGAACAGAAACTAGCAAGACAATCAACATTTGTGGAAAGCTACACAAAGTTTGTGAGGAAGTATGAATATTTACGACATATGGTAGTAGCAGTCATTACAGATTTCATTTTATACTACATGCCACTTCAGCTGTGCTTAAAAAATTCAGTTCAACTACTAAAGCGAGAGTAGTGTTTCATTTTCTTGCCAAATCAAACACAAATTTGTCACTGAACAGTCTTCCAATGGTAGGACCAACCATTCAACATTATTAGTACTCCGTAATATTATGTTTCCGCATACATCGCATTGCCTTCACAGTAGACATGGAGAATATGGATCGACAAGTGCTGGTAGTAGATGAAGATTGCATTTCCAATGAATATTGTGGAGGAGTGATAGATCTGCACCACCTCGGAATACCAATGAAAGACAATCACATACAGAATGACTTGTGCAACCTTACTTGCAGCACAGTGGTCTGTTACAGTTAGTTCACAAAGAGAGTGAGCAGAGAGAGCCAGCGAAAATTCTCACTAATCATTACAATGTGGACCATTGCGTCTGAGGATCTGATACAGTAAGGGGTGAAATCAAGCCCCAACAAGATCTCATTAAGATATTGATAAGAATTGGAGCTTCACTATGGAAATGGTACAGCAGCAGTGCCACACTTCAAAAATATCCCCTCAGCGGTGCAAGAAACACAACTACTTTTACTGCTTGATAATGATGAGGATCTTAGAACTTCAGATTTATTCTAGCATCCAGCTGCTGAACATTTTGAAAGTGTGAACAATGTCAAACCAGAACCTAATATCTACAGGTTCACAAAAGGCACTGTACTGTATGCCACATCATCCATTTTTGATTAATTACTCCCATTGTGCTCTCATTTAAGATAGTTTTGCAATGTCTATGGCAGCATAAGTTAATGTGGAATGGGCCCTTGCCCTCAGAGTTGCACTCCTTGTGGCAGACACTATACAGTGAAATTCATATGACAGACAGCATGAGTGTTGATCATGTAGTCTTTGCAGTACGGACTTCTACCAGTATACAGAAGTCGGTACAAGATCTGGATGATCGTCCGAAGACTGATCATTTGATTCTGTTTCATGCATCAGAGACATGTCTGAATATTACTGGAAGCAAATCCCAAACAGAAAAAGTAGTTACACAGTTACCTTTACTTCACACAGCACAACCTGTGATATACGAGCTACCAAACATGAAGTTAGGTTTATTGAATTACTAAGCAACATGAGTTACACTTGTGATCTCCAAAGACAAGAAGACCTCTCTATGAAGCGCACAAGATATCTATTTGATAGCCAGGATAATATTCTAATAAGATTTTTTCAAGTTCGTCTGGCTATGATAATAGCAAGAAGAATGATGTATCATTTTAAAAATTAATTGATGTGTAATTGGAATAACTAAATATTTTAAACAACTGTAGGTGGTAATTATCATGTTTAATGAATATCAACTGTGGTGTAATGTATCAGTTGGGTAATGTTACATATTTCACAATGTCTATGGAACCAATGAATGATGGTTGCTGCCATGAAGTCATATTTTAGTTCAAATAGTGGGTTTAAACTACTATTCACTTTAGGAATTTTTTCCTCATGTGCATTAAATCTGCTGCAGGTGTATGAAGAGTTTCTGCAGAGTGCGAGAACGATAGTTGCTTCATCAAGCTTCACTGTATCAACTGATTTGAGTGGTTTATTCCTCGCTATCTCATTCTGGTTCAGTGATGTGCCTTGCCCCTAGATCTGTAGCACTGTGACAACTGCTATTAGATCAGGGGACAACTGCTATTACATCAGGGGACAAAACATGAAGTTAAGCTGTCATTAGCCAGTATGTGAGTCTTCTTTGAGAATTTTTTGCGATTGTTCCGTAGACAATTATATTGAGAAAATAGACTTGAGATAACATTTCACTTATCAGTGCAAATGAAGTTGCTAATGTTGTTGTGTCAGGAAAGATTTGAGTGCAAAAAATAATGAGAATGAAGTGGAGATGAATAGGATATGTAGAAAGGAGTTGATTAATTAAAATGGGGGCGTGCAGGGCAGAACACAGAAGGGCTAAAAACCATGGGCAGATGAAATTTGTGAGCACCCTGGAAGAAGGCCAGAAACAGTGTGGGGTTCATTATGTGCCACAAAGCCAAACTTCTTTTTCTGCTGGTGAAACTCACCCCCTCTATTTATTTATTTATCTCTTGTTCCGGTGATCCATGTTGTGACACTATCACAGGATATGGAACGTGTCAATTTTACTAGCTTTTCGCCAGAATTTATGGTAATACATAAAACAAAACAAAAACAGCAAACAGTAACTTAGGTCCCACTACAAAAAAATACATTTTAGAGATAGATAGAGATTGCAAAACAAAAAACTGTAAACAGTAACTTAGGTCCCACTACAAAAATATATTTTAGAGATAGATGAAGATTACAAAATAATAAGTGTTACAGAGAAATAAATATTGCAAAATATATGTTTACAATAAAAATATTCGGTATTACAAATACGAATTTGGGCATACATTTACAATTTACAATACAAGAAATGTTAAACACTGTAGTTCAGGAACTCTTCTAATGTATAAAATGATCCTTGCAATAGAAACTGCCTTAAGGTTTTTTTAAACAAGAGATCATGATCTACCAAACACTTAATTCTTGAATGGAGGGCATTAAAAATCTTACAGCCACTGAAATGGACTCCTTTCTGCACCATACTTAGATTTGTCTGTTCATAGTGGATATCTTGTTTCCTTCTACTATTGTGACTGTGATATGCACTATTCAGCTTAAAGATGGATTTTTCTTTCCTTATGAAGGACATCAACGAGAATATATATTGCGCAGTGGATGTAAGTATTTCAAGCTTCTTAAAAAGGTTCCTGCATGTGGCTCTAGGATGGACTCCACACATTATCCTTATGGCTATTTTTTGTGCGCACAGTACTTTTTTAGCCAGTGGCTGATTTCCCCAAAATATAATTCCAAATGCCATAACTACATGAAAGTAACCATAATACGCTGACTTCATGGTTTCCATATTTCTATAAGAAGAAACAATGCGCAATGCGTATGTTGCTGAACTTACTCTTTTGCACAGATCCATGATGTGGTTTCACCAATTAAGTTTCCTATCAATATGCAAGCCTAGGTATTTTGTGGGATCTACTCTGGTTATTGTCTGCTCACCTATCTTTACAAGTATTTCCTCATCTTTGGAAGTTTTGTGGAACTGAATGTAGTTTGTTTTACAGTAATTTAAAATAAGACCATTAATGTTGAACCACGTTGTTTCATTTAAAACCTTACTTGCCGTTACCTCAAGTTTATCTACTGAATTATCAATAAGTAGTGTAGTGTCATCCGTGAAAATGGTGAATCTACAATATTCCGTAGAGAGAGGAAGATCATTTATAAATATAATAAAAAAGAGGGGGCCCAGAACTGAGCCCTGCGGCACTCCACATGGTACCCCATTCTGAAGATACTGGGACACCATCTTGGCTATCTACTACAACTTTATGTTTCCTATTTGACAGATATGAGTTGAGCCATTTCCCTGCTGCACCACTTATACAGAGATGTGCAGCTTTTTGTAAAAGAATTTGGTGATTTACACAGTCAAATGCTGTTGTTAGGTCACAAAATATGCCAATCACTTTCAGTTTTTTGTTGATAGATTCCAAGAGTTTGCCAGGAAATGCAAATATTGCATCTTCCATTGACAAACCTTTCTGAAATCCAAACTGACTTTTGCTGAAGCTATTGTGTTCACTGAGATGCTTAACTATCCTGGTATGCATTAGTTTCTCTAAAACCTTTGAAAAGCTTGTCAGTAGTGATATTGGCCTACAGTTAGCAGTATCCGTCTTATCCCCCTTCTTATACAGTGGTTTTACAACTGCGTACTTAAGCCTCTCAGGAACTATTCCTGGCTTAAGTGACACATCAAAAATGTGGCAAAGGACTTTACTTACATGGCTGGAGCAGTATTTTAATAATTCATTAGAAATGTTGTCAATTCCAGCAGAGCTTTTACTTTTCAGGGATTTAATAACTCTCAATTTCTTGAACAGTGACTATTTTTACCTTCATGTGTTGTACTGAACCAGGTACTCTATTGTCACTCACCTGAGCGACAGGACGTGGGCCTTCCTCCGCAACAGGGCCTGATAGACAAGAAAGGAAATTATATGTTAAAATAAAAAATATTTTATCCTTGAAAGTAAAACAAACAGGTGGTAAATGAAGACTGTTTCAACATGACATGATAAAGAGCAGAATCAATTACTTCAGTCTTTAAGAGTGCCTAGTCATCAGTGAATAACTGAGCTTCTGATCTACTCAATTATGTATAACATTGAACATTACTAACCGAGTTCCAGAGAGCCAGAATTTTATTACAGTTGCAGGCCAGCTATCTGAAGACTGCCAGGGGCAAATAAACTTTTATTGCCAATATTTCACATAAATATTGACCAAATTTTAAAATTTAAAATCCTGTAGTAATTTGCTTATTAAAAAATACATTTTTATGTTACAGGGTTAACTCACTGTGGCAGGTTTAACAATTAGGAACTGTGTGTATGGCTGTATACACAGCCTCACTCACTGCAGGCATATGCCAACATTCTATTCATCTAGTATTTGACAATGACTTGCTGAAAACTTCACCAATAATTTCAAATTACCATGATTTTTTCTCAGAGATACCCCACACACAGTAATAGGAAAAATGTTAATCACTTAGCACATTCTTGCTGTTCATGCAGTAAAATTGCACATCAAACACATACAATGTAACACTCCTTTCTTTACTTACATACGGATACATATAGCCAGGAGACGGTGTGGCCAATGATGTGGGGTATTTCTCAGGGGCATTCTTTGTAGAGGTGAAGCTAGAACAAATTTGATGAGTATAGCAACAGGATGGAGTAGAAGACATAATACGAATGAGGTTGAAGTGGGTGGTGTACCAGGGGAAGTGGGTGGCTGGTACCTTACAATGCTGTCTTGTGAAATTCAACAGAGGGCTGTCTATTGCTGGCATGTTAATAGGCCTGAAACAAACTCAGTGCAGCTTATCTTGCCCATGACAGCCATTGCATAGTTTCTGTACAGGGACCACATGACACTGGACAATTTTCCAGTACTCCCGTGCACTGCACAACCTGCATAGATCACTGCACAATGGCTCACCAGCCAACCCAAGTCCCAGACTCGACATGAAGTATCTACTTAGAGTGCCGCGACTATATTAATAACAATGCAGCCCACAATATTGGAATTGTCAGTGTAACCTACACTTTAGGTACCTACAACATTACTTCTCATTTGTTACACACAGAGTGATGAACTGGAGTTTCAAGAATAGTTCACATACTAGCAGACATCTTTCTGTGGATCATGGCATTCTCTACCTTGCCTTCACTAGAAATCCATTTCATTTGATGCCCGCTGATACACACAACCTGTGTTTCTATAAAGGTGTATTCCCCTTGGCTACACAGAAACATTTCTGTGGTCAAGTGCCTCTGCACAGTGTTTGAATGGTTTTTCTCCATGTTCAGAAAACACTCCCATTTTCCTATGATTTGCAGTTGACTCAACACTTTTGTTCTCTGATCTTCTGTGAATGTTTGTCTTATTATTACTTGTTTTATAATGTCTCTGTCTTGTGCCACTTCATTCCTTCGTTTTAGTGTCTTTATGCCTGCACCATTCCACCTCACCATTGCTCCTCAATGATGAAGTGCCCTGATTCCTGTATTTTTCTTCCAGGTCTGTTCCTCCTGGATGGCGCTGCCATCTCCTCCATGGAGATTATAGTTCTCATATTTTTGGCTGCTGTTACAGTCACAACTTTCCCTCTGAGCATAACGGCATTGGAATCTAGGACATCACCAGAGCAGCTTGCAGTGCTCAGCTTAGCTCATATTATTGACAACTTCACAGCATATCAGGGCTATTTTTATACTGCTTGCACTGGGAAGCCATTTTTCTTGCCCAACATTATCATGTGCCTACTGTGTTGCAATGAAATTCTAATGTTTGTGACAACCTGAGCACATTTATCACCTAGTGCATGGATCATCCACAATAAGTGGGTGGCAGATGGGGCAAGGCACCTCCCTGCTAGACTTCCTGTAGAGAGGTGAGGCAGGAAGACAGACAGATTGGTCTGGGAACAGACTGTAGTGAAAGTCTTATTGGGAAATATTTTATGAGAAAAGGACAGTGATACTGTACATACATCATCTTCGGATACTTATCATCAGCCATATTCTCCACTTGTGTGAATACATTTCTACTATGTGTTTCAGTTGTTTCCACTACACTGTTTACTTCCAGCCTCTTCATGTCATAGTTTATCAGCTCTCATTTGTCAAAGTAAATCATATAAACATTATTTTTGCTGACACGATTCTTTCGCCTACTCCTACCTTGCCGCGTCTTAATAGGCGTCTTGTCGGGCCTAGGGAGGGAATTGTCTACCCTAAAAAACCCACATGTGCACTCCACACGTTCTCCGCTACACTTGTAGCCACTTCCAGCGTGTAGAGCACGCCTGACCTATTCAGGGGGACCCTACATTTCTCCACCCGATACGGAGGTCGAGAAATTTGCACCCCCAGATCTCCGCAGAATCGTCTGAGCCTCTGGTTAAAGCCTTCTACTCGGCTCCAAACCAGAGGACCGTGATTGGTTCTGGGAATGATACTACAAATAGTGGAACTGAGTTACAAGGGGAATGCTCCTCTGTAGCCAAAAGGTGAGACTTTAGTGGTTGTGGTGAACTGCAATGATAAGGCACAGAAGATTTGCTTTGTACAAGTTTTGGATGATAATTATTATCTGAACACTTCATTGAGACCCCCAGTATATTTTGAGGAGGATCGATCATCACTGTAGATATGACAACTGTGGTTGGATACGCTGTATTGGAGAGACTTCTTGGTATGGAATGGGTGGCAGTTGTCAAAATGGAGGTGTTACTTGTAGTTATTAGTGATTTAGCCATCTATGAAGTGGATGTCAACATCTAGGAAGGTGGCTTGTTGGCCTGAGAAAGTTCAGGTGAAACAAAGGAGGAGAATGTGTTGAGGTTCTGGAGGAATGTGGATAGGGTTTTCTCACTCTTGATCCAGATCACAAAGATGTCTTCAATGTATCTGAATGAGGGGAGGGGGTTTAGGATTCTGGGGGTTTAGAAACTATTTTTAACCCATTACCTCACTACTCATATCCCTGTAATAGACCTAGATGCAAGACATGTCCCATACATCCCACCACCACCACCACCACCACCACCACCACCACCACCGCCGCCGCCTACTCCAGTCCAGTCACAATCACCACCTATCCCATCGAAGGCAGGGCTACCTGTGAAACCAGTCATGTGATATATAAGCTAAGGTGCAACCATTGTACTACATTCTATGTAGGCATGACAAACAAGCAGTCTGTCCACATAAATGCCCACCTACAATCTGTGACAAGAAACAAGTTGATACCCAGCTGATGAGCACGCTGCCCAACACAACATCCTTCATTTACATGACTGCTTCACAGCCTGAGTCATATGAATCATGCCCACCAACACCAACTTTTCTGAATTGGGCAGGTGGGAAATCTCCCTGCAACATATTCTATGTTCCTGTGACCCTCCTGGCCTCAACCTTGGTTAGTCACTTCTCTCACCCATCCAGCTCTTCCCATTCCAGCACCGCTCAGCCCTCATTCCACCATTGCACCCAGTCTTCCACTTTTCTACTTTACTGCTTCCACTTCCACTTCTGTCTGCTACCCCCCCCCCCCCCCCCCCACACACACAAAAGGCCTAGTGTCACGCAACTGCACCCAGCTGCCCTACTCTCTCTCCCCCACCCATACACAATTATCCTCACTCCTCCCCACCCCAGCATCCTCTGTTCTGCAACACCACCCTGTCACCACTTCCATCATGCACTACTTCTCACAGTGTGGTTCCAGTTGCCACAGAGTGTGTGTGTGTGTGTGTGTGTGTGTGTGTGTGTGTGTGTGTGTGTGTGTGACAAAGGCCTTGCAGGCTGAAAACTTATTTGTGACAGTCTTTTGTTCTGCTTATCTGCAACTCAGCATCTCTGCTATATGGTGATTAGCAACTTTCTGTTTCATAATATTCTTCATTTCAATTCAGTTCTTCAGTTTATGAGTCATTCCCACCAGTTGCACAGAATTCTATGTTGTGTTTAACTTTAAATGAACTATTTCTTCTTTATAATTTAATTTATCTAAAAACAAAGATGATGTGACTTACCAAACGAAAGCCCTGGCACATTGATAGACACACAAACATACACACAAATTTCTAGCTTTCGCAACCAATGGTTCTCTCGTCAGGAAAGAGGGAAAGACAAAAGGATTTGTGTTTTAAGGGAGAGGGTAAGGAGTCATTCCGATCCCGGGAGCGGAAATACTCACTTTAGAGGGGGGGGGAAGGACGGGTACACACACACACACACACACACACACACACACACACACACACACACACACACACACACACACACACAGATATACAAACACAAGCAGACATATACAGGAATGATTTAGTCCAAACAAAGTAGCAATGTCGCATAGAAAGACTAGTGTGCATCGACATAAGATAATGTTATGCATCTGGTGGAACAGTGGCCATGGGTTGTACAAGGAGTTGCTTGCATGAGGGTAACTTTCCTGTTGGCATTTATTGTCAACAACAGTCATCTTCCAGATGCAATCCCAGAAAAACAACCAGGAAGACTGTGTGAAGTGATGCTATTCCACAATAACAGCCACCGGCATTCTGCTAGACTGGCAAGAAACACTACACAACTACTGGGTTGGGAAGTCATACTGCACCTACCTTTTTCACCTGATATTGCACCCTCGGATTTCTTCTTCTCTGCTCTCTGTTCAATGATCTTCACAAACTTCCTTTTAGTGTGAAAATACACTCTAAACATATCTCTACAAGCTATTTGTTACAAAACCATGTGATGTCTACAGTTGTGGATTCAGAACGTTACCCCAACATTGGCAGACTGCAGCGATCAGTGATGTGGATTATATTATTTATGACTGCATGTGTCTCCATTTGCTTTGGGAGAGGAGGAGGATTACAGGGACAATATTCTTCATTTAAGGACATGATGAGGTGGTTTCAAATCACTGGCCATGAATGTGGTTAACTTGTTCCAGTCCCCAATAACATTGGCAATTTTCCTCTTTAAGAAGCTCAACTATGCTGAGTGATAGTTGTATACTTAAATATATTTATCTTAAGATGATGATTTTAATATGAGCCATGACTACAGAATAAGGGTACTGTGATCTAAATGTCAATACTTTTCACAGTGTGCCAATTTGTAATGTTAGCTCACTTTTAAGACGACTTATTTCTGAATGTCAATTTGGTACTTAAAAACTTGTCTTCTTTCTCTTTGATCACATTTCCCTCACCATTTACCACAGTGCACATTTTAAACATAACAGCACATTTGTGACCAATGTTTTGTAGTTACAAAGGCATTGCCAATTTTCAGTATGAATTATGCACTATGTAATTAATATCTAGTGTCATGTTCAAGTATAAAATTTTGAACAACTGTTTCACTGAAATACTTGAGCAAGAAAAAGATGGAACAAAAATACCGTATAAGAAAATATTATAGTGATAACTTTAACATGTAATTAAGGTACTGAAGAAAGCAAAAATCTCACCTGCCAATACCTCCTCTTGGTGTACCTCTTGGTGTGCCTCTTGGTGTGCCTCTTGGTGTGCCTCTTGGTGTGCCTCTTGGTGTGCCTCTTGGTGTACATTTTGTGGCTCCTGCAAAAAAAATGAAACAGGTGAATAACTTAACATCAACTGAATTTAAGCATAAATCAAACAGCTTGAAATGTGTCAGTGGTATGTCATCTCACTGCACATGCTCATCTCAGTGTTAGTATGTTGGTAAATTATATAATGACAGAGATTATGAATCAGGTGCAGTGACAAGTAGATACATGTGAAATTTTAATAAAGTGAGATTGATGAAAACTGCATAATGATCCAAGTGAAGAATCACAAAATATTTGAATTTTAATTGAGCTTAATAGTCCGAATTCACTACAGTTGCCATATACAACCACTGTCACTCAGAAGGACAAAGGTGCCCACAAAAAGCTAGTCAACATTGTGGGAATGAGATCATAGCTGCTAGGTGCTCGAAGGCTGGTGTGAGGATACCGCCAGTGACCAAAATAAAAGTACAGCATAGTTTGCTGGAATGAACAATCCTCATCCATGACCTGCTGGGGTAGTCTAAAGGATCATGGAAGGGGAAATGAGTAACAGAACATTATAAAATGACAGATTATAGAGATAGTGATAGGGTCCATTATGACTAGATCTACTGCTACTGGGGCAGAAATTTGAGAATGATTCTTGGTCCCAGAGAGCCATCTGAAGTTGGCCCACACAACAGAAGAGGGAGTGGAACATTTAAAAGAACTAGTTAATTAAATCCGTGACAGTTTTTTGCTATCCTGAAAGGTGTAACGACACTGTTCACACAACAACTGATAATGAATGCAGATTGCTATCATAGAATGTTAAAAACTTGTAGAGCGCATCTCTGCATGTGAGTGGAGTCACAACATGGCTCAGTCAAACAAAGGACTGGGACACAGCAGGGTAAAGATATAGTGCAAGAATGGAACACTGTGTGGTGGTAATGGCAGCATTTGTAAGATATTCTAGCGGGGCTTCACAACTGGGTAAACGATGTGCCCAGGACACCATCATTAGAAAGTTGTCATTTGGGTGTGCTCATGGATAGGGTAGGAGTCACAAAATGGGCAAATTGGGCAGTGCAGGAGAGGTCCAGATGTGGGTAGGAGTGCATGAAGTGTGGAAGGAATGTGGGTACCCCCACGATAAGGCAAATAAGGTTAAGGTGGCTGAGAAGGTCGTCCAAGAGGACACCTCTCTGACAGGTTCTGGGAGATTCCTGAAGAGAATGGTGCGCATTACAGTCAACGAGCAGCAGGAAGGAGTGAGGAAGTTGCCCAGTAAGCTGGAAGAAGACTGTCCGGTGACACTGAATGACTGAGGGGTGTAAACAGTACATATGGAAAAGTTCAGGAGAGGAAGTAAAATGTGGCTGGAATAGCTTGAAGCTGGATTGGCAGGAAGACTATGAACATCATCCTTGATGAGCAGCATCACTCCACCCAATGACATAGAATCAGTCCTTGGGTGAAGGTGTGAGGTTGGGGAATGTTGAAGTAGACTGGAAATACATGCGAGAGCTCAATGCAGGTTGTGAGGATTCAATTTTGTTTCCTGGAGGAAGAGAACAAGCCGAGGTTGTGATTCCAAGAGCAGCTGTGAACCCTCTTTGTTCGATCCAAGGCCGCAAACATTCCATTGGAGGAGTGTCATGATTAGGGAAGGGGATAAGGCAAAAATGCAGGGGTGTCACCTCAGCAGCTATTGAGTGGCAGCTTTAGAAGGCTCACTGCTACAGGGGACAGAGGCTGGAGAATCAGCCTCTGTACGACCTACAGAGGTGTTGGCATTATCGTTCTGTCCGTCTTTTTTTTTTTTTGTGGTTTTAGGGCGCACAACTTCAATGGTCATTAGCACCCTGACTACGTTAAGAATGCACCGCGAGGCACAAGTTTAAAACAGCAACGAAATGGAAAACACGATAAAAGACAGACTGACAGGCATAGGATTTAAAAACAGCATCATCAAATGTCCTTAGAGAGGTTTGTCAAATTGATAAAACGAAGAACACGAGCAGCTGCTTGTGGGTCATCTGCTAAAATGGCATCTAAAGTACATGGCAGGTTAACATCTAGACGCAGTGTGTGAAAATCTGGGCAGGACATTAAAATGTGGCGGACCGTCAGCAATTGCCCACATGGGCAGAACAGCGCCGGCGCAGCCGTCAGCAGATGGCGATGGCTGAACCGGCAGTGTCCAATGGGTAACCGGGCCAAAACAACCTCCTCCCGCCGAGAAGGGCGGGAGGAGGACGTCCAAGCCGCGGGAAGACGTTTCAAGGCCCGAAACTTGTTGTCTGTAAGTGCAGCCCAATCGGCATGCCACAGCGATAAAATGCGCCAACAAATAACCCTGCTACTATCTGATGAAGGGACACAACAAGAAGCTGTCCGAGGCTGGAGGACCGCAGCCATGGCCGCAGCATCTGCAGCTTCGTTCCCAGGGATACCGACATGGCCAGGGACCCACATAAAGCTAACCGGAGAACCGACGTCCACCAGCTGCCGAAGAGAGCGTTGGATCTGGTGCACAAAAGGGTGAACCGGATACGGATCACTGAGGCTTTCGATGGCGCTCAGGGAATCGGAGCAGATGACATAAGCAGAATGTCGGTGGCGGCAGATGTAAAGGACAGCCTGGTAGAGGGCAAAGAGCTCAGCTGTGAAGACCGAACAATGGCCATGGAGCCGGTATTTGATACTTTGTGCCCCGACAATAAAAGAACACCCGACCCCGTCATTGGTCTTAGAGCCATCTGTATAAATGAAGGTCATATTGATGAACTTCGAACTAAGTTCCACAAAATGGGAGTGGTAGACCGAACTGGGGGTAACCTCTTTTGGGAGCAAGCTGAGGTCAAGGTGAATGCGGACCTGAGCCTGGAGCCAAGGTGGCGTGTGGCACTCGCCCACTCGAAAGGTTGCAGGGAGTGAAAAATTAAGGTGTTGAAGGAGGCGACGAAAGCAAACTCGAGGGAGTAGCAGGGCAGAGATATACAACCCGTATTGACGGTCGAGAGAGTCGTCAAAAAAGGAACGATAAGATGGGTGGTTGGGCATTGACAGTAGCCAACAGGCATACCGACAAAGCAGTATATCGCGCCGGTAGGTGAGTGGCAATTCGCCAGCGTCAGCATGAAGACTCTCTATGGGACTAGTATAAAACACTCCGATCACAAGTCGTAAACCCCGATGTTGTATGGAGTTGAGGCGGTGTAAGATGGATGGCCGTGCAGAGGAGTATACGAAGCTCCCAAATCCAGCTTGGAGCGGACGATCGACCGATATAGACGGAGCAGGATGGTTCGATCCGCTCCCCACGTCATACCCCTGAGAACACGGAGGACAATTAAAGAACGGGTACAACGGGCAGCCAAATATGACGTGGAGACCAGCTAAGTTTCCTGTCAAATGTAAGACCTAAAAATTTGGTTGTCTCCACGAGTGGGAGAGCAACTGGACCGAGTCGTAAGGATGGTGGGAGAAACTCTTTGTAGCGCCAGAAGTTAATACAGACCGTCTTCTCGGCAGAAAAACGGAAGCCATTGGCGACACTCCAGGAGTAAAGACGATCAAGAGAACGCTGAAGACAGCGCTCCAGGACACGTGCACACTGCGCGCTGCAATAGATGGTAAAATCGTCCACGAAAAGGGAGCCTGATACATCAGCTGGGAGGCAATCCATTATTGGATTGATCGCGATGGCGAAGAGAGCGACGCACAAAACTGAGCCCTGTGGCACCCCATTCTCCTGGCGAAAGGTGTCTGACAGGACAGAACCCACACGTACCCCGAACTGTCAATCCATTAAAAAGGAACGAATAAAAAGAGGGAGGCGACCACGAAGGCCCCATTTATGCATGGTGCGGAGAATGCCCGCCCTCCAACAGGTGTCATAAGCCTTCTCCAAATCAAAGAACACAGCTGCGGTCGGGCGCTTCCGCAAGAAGTTATTCATAATGAAGGTCGACAAGGTAACCAGATGGTCAACAGCAGAGCGGCACCTACGAAATCCACATTGTACATTGGTAAGTAGGCGTCGAGTCTCGAGCAGCCAAACCAATCAAGAGTTAACCATTCGCTCCATCACTTTACAGACACAGCTGGTAAGCGAGATAGGTCGATAGCTGGAAGGCAAGTGCTTGTCCTTCCCTGGCTTAGGAATTGGGACAACAATAGACTCGCGCCAGCATGCGGGAACATGTCCCTCAATCCAGATGCGATTGTAAGTACGAAGAAGAAAACCTTTACCCGCAGGAGAAAGGTCCTTCAGCATCTGAATATGAATAGAATCAGGCCCTGGAGCGGAGGACCGTGATCGGCCAAGTGCGTTTTCGAGTTCCCGCATGGTGAATGGGGCATTATAACTTTCACGATTCGAGGAGCGGAAGTTAGGTGGCCTAGCCTCCTTTGCCTGTTTGCGGGGGAGGAAGGCAAGGTGGTAATGAGCGGAGCTCGAAACCTCTGCGAAAAAGCGGCCGAAGGCATTGGAAACATCCTCAGGGGCCACAAGGACGTCATTCGCGACTGTCAAGCCAGAAACTGGTGAGTGGACCTTAGTGCCAGATAGCCGGTGCAGGCTACCCCAGACAACAGAAGAAGGAGTAAAACTGTTGAAGGTGCTTGTGAAAGCAGCCCAGCTGGCTTTCTTGCTTTCTTTAATAATATGACGACACTGAGCACGTAATCGTTTATAATTGATACAATTCGCCACTGTAGGGTGGCGTTTAAAGGTGCGTAAAGCACGTCGACGAGCACGTAAAGTGTCTCTACATGCTGCGATCCACCAGGGGACCGGTACGCGACGTGGAGAAGAAGTAGGGGGAGGGATGGAATATTCAGCAGCAGCGAGAATGACTTCCGTGAAGTGTGGGACCTGACAATCGCAGCTTGTGAAGGTTTGATCTTGAAAGGTCGCCCTGGAAGAGAATAGCCCCCAGTCTGCCTTGGAGATGGTCCAACTAGAGGAGCACGGAGAGGGGGTATGCTGCAGGAGATGGATAACACACGGGAAGTGGTCGCTCGAATATGTATCAGAAAGTGCATACCACTCAAACAGGCGTGCAAGTTGGGGAGTACATATAGAGAGGTCTAAATGGGAGTATGTGTGAGATGTGTCCGAAAGAAAAGTAGGGGCGCCAGTATTGAGGCAGACAAGATTGAGCTGGTTGAAAAGGTCTGCTAACAGGGAGCCCCTCAGGCAGGATGCTGGAGAGCCCCAAAGGGGATGGTGGGCATTGAAGTCTCCAGTTAACAAAAATGGTGCAGGTAGCTGAGCAATAAGTTGCATCATGTCTGCCCTGGTAACGGCAGATGACGATGGAGTGTAAACGGTACAAATGGAAAATGTAAAAGTGGGGATAGTAATGCGGATGGCAACTGCCTGCAGGCCGGTGTGCAACATGATGGGATCGTAGTAAATATCATCCCGGACCAGCAACATAACCCCTCCATGAGCCGGGATACCTACCACAGGGGGTAGGTCAAAACGCACAGAGGTGTAGTGTGCCAAGGCAATTTGATCGCATGGGCGTAGCTTCATTTCCTGGAGGGCTACGACGAGCGGACGGTGCAAGCGGAGCAGAAACTTCAAGTCCTCTCAGTTGGAGCGAATGCTGCGAATATTCCAGTGAATAAGTGCCATCATAAGAAGAAAAGGAAGATGAAAGAAGGGGTCACTTCGAAGGCCGCTGAGGGGCCGGCTTCGAGTGAGCACTGCCGCCGCTATCAGTAGGCGGACAGTCATCGTCCATTGGGTCTATAGGTTCATCGGCCATCTTGGGAGGATGGCCGGGAGGGGGAGATTCCTCCGCCGGTGAACGGCCAGATGTTCGGCTACCAGCGGTGCGGGCAGGCGAAACGGATGACGGCCTGGGGCGGCAACCACTGGGTGGCGCAGGAGAAGAAATGCGCCGTGCCGGTGAAGGAGAACTGTGCTTCCTATGAGCCTTCTTGGAAGGACGTTTGGTGGAAGTACCGGTCGTAGGCTGGGAGGTCGAGGTACATAGGAAGTCTGCACGGGACGGTTCCTTCTTGAAGGCCCATGCATCTGACTTCTGGGTCTTCGTCTTAGCAGAAGCTGATGAAGGGGCTGGTGTCTGTGGGGTGATGGGAGGAAGAGGAGACGTCAACCGCGCGATCTTAGCACTGGCCGAACGGACGATCGTGGTGCTGAAGGTCAGATCGCATGTCTGGGTTGCCACCTCCCTGGTAGTCCAAGGAGAGGCGAGGACAGTACTGTATTTCCCCGCTGGGAGCAGCGTGGGCTTCCTACTAGCCAATAGCTTGTGAGCAGCCGAGGTGGACACTTTCTCTTTGACCCGAATTTCTTGGATTCAGCGTTCTTCCTTATAGACAGGACAGTCGCGGGAGGATGCGGCATGGTCACAGTGACAGTTCACACAATGAGGAGACGGAGGTGGACAGTCACCCTCATGGGCATCCCTGCCACAAGTGACACATTTAGCCGCATTGCAACAAGACTGTCGAGTGTGATTGAAACGCTGACACTGGTAGCAGCGCATAGGTGTCGGGACATAGGGGCGAACAGAAATAACCTCGTAGCCCGCCTTGATGCGCGATGGCAGCTTAACACTCTCAAAGGTCAAGAAAAGTGTCCGGGTCGGTACAAGGTCATTGTTGACCTTTTTCATGACCCTATGGACAGCCGTCACGCCCTGCTCAGCGAGGAATGATTGAAGCTCCTCGTCAGTCAATCCGTTGAGGGAGCTAGTATAGACTACACCACGAGACTAATTCAAAGTTCTGTGGGCCTCCACCCGGACAGGGAACGTGTACAGGAGTGTGGTCCGAAGCAGTTTTTGTGCCTGAAAGGCGCTCTCAGTTTCTAGTAATAAGGTACCATTACGCAACCTGGTACAAGATTTGACAGATCCGGCTATGGCATCTACGCCCTTCTGGATAACGAAAGGGTTGACAGAGGAAAAATCCTTTCCGTCCTCAGATCGAGAAACTACGAGGAACTGTGGGGCAGGCGATAGTACTTTTGTCACAGGTGGCTGGTCATGTTTCCGTTTTTGGGCAAAAGTCGAGAGAGATGGAGTGAAATCCATTGCGGAGGAATCTTCCATGATTGCCAGTGTCTCCGATCGCGCACTCCTTCCTTGTGGGGACCCTCTCAGAGGGCACTCCCGCCTTAGGTGAATGTTTACACCTCAGGTCACACCTCCCGAGAAACAGACGGAGGGACCAATCGGCATGTTCAGAAGGTATCAGCTCAGGCGATCACCCATCCCCGGGCCTGGCCTTTACCAGGGGGTAAGCGCGTGCCTTACATGTCTACCAGGGCGGGGAATTACGCGTTTCCCCGTCACCGGCTATGCGTGCAAACACGTGGGTCGGCCTTCAGGCACGCACAGGGAGGAAGGAAGAAGAGGAAAAGGGAGAGAGATAGGGAGAGAGAGAGAGAGAGAGAGATAGGGGGAGAGAGAGAGAGAGAGAGAGAGAGAGAGAGAGAGAGAGAGAGAGAGAGAGAGAGAGAGAGAGAGAGAAGACACACTGTCTCAAACGCCGAGGCGGAGACCAGAGAAGGCAAGGAGAAGAAGGCAATGAGAAGGCAAGGAGAAGGCAAGGAGAAGAAGGCAATGAGAAGGCAAGGAGAAGAAGGCAATGAGAAGGCAAGGAGAAGAAGGCAATGAGAAGGCAAGGAGAAGAAGGCAAGGAGAAGAAGGCAAGGAGAAGAAGGCAATAAGAAGGCAAGGAGATTTTGCAGGGGAAAGAGTAAGGAAGACATTGAGGTGCAGAAGAGCAAAGAAAGGAACCAACCAAAGATAGGATGAAACGAGAAGCGAAAAAGCAAAATGACCGCAAATAGACGTCGTGGAACCGTCTGTCTCCGGACGCAGGCGCTAACTACCCCCGTGAGGGGGAGGGACTCATTTTAGTCACCTCTTACGACAGGCAGGAATACCGCGGGCCTATTCTAATCCCCGGGCCCGCAGGGGGGCTGTCCGTCCTTGAGGACCGGACCAGAAAAATGGCTGGATGTGCGTACCAGCAACAACGTGATCAGCCAGAGAATGGTATCATGTGGCCACACCATCAAGGAGTAACTGTGAGCCAATAGAGAAGCACATTTCTTCCTTTCTTTGATTTTTTGGATCCTTTCTGGTTTGCATTGGAAGAATCAAATGTTTGTTGGCTGAAGGGACATAGAAATTCTTCATGGGAGTATTCCTTCTGTCCTTTCTGGGCTTTCAGTTGTGTAGCAGGTGACTTTGTCCCATGAGACAAAAGCAGCTTGCTGCACAGCTGGAGAAAAAGAGGAGGAGGAGGAGGAGGAGGAGGAGGAGGAGGAGGAGGATGAGGATGACCGGGCTGCTGCTATGACACTGGGTGATTTAACAACCACAATGCTGCAATACACATCACCCGTCTGGATGTACACATCCTTCATGGAGCAAGATGTGGCAGAAATGGTACTGTAACTGCCTGAGGGTAGAACATAGGGTCACTGAGTAGTCGACAATTTGCAAACGACCTGGTAAGGCATCTTTTTCCTTGACCCAGATCTCCTGGATGCCCAATCATTGAGATACAAGAGATAATCTTGGGAGGAGATGGCATGATCACCATTGCAACTTGTGCAGCAGGGAAGACAAGGTAGCAAGGTTACACAGTTGGCTGGGAGTCACCATGACATTTGAGTGTGGTCGTAAAGATTACACTGGCCGCAGTGCACTGGGTTTGGTGGCATGCTCAGCAACAGTGTGGTCCAATTGTTTTTCGCCATAGTGTATGAGCGGTCATTTATGCAGACAAACTTCTTGTTTGTCCTGCCCTCGTAAAATGCAGTACAGTGGTTGGTTGAAGCGTAGCATTTAGATCACATGACTCATTTCACAGGTTGCCCACCATTGAAGGGATAGGTAATGTTTCTGGCTGGACTTCAGTAAGTAGAGGTGGTGGTGGGTGGATGTGTGGGATGTGTGTTCATCTAGATCTATTATCAGAGTACGAGACATGAGACAAGGGGTTTGGAACCAGAGGCTGTGTGGGAATAGCCAAGTGTGTTCTGCAGGGTTGTTGGGCACTGGAATGCCACTGTGGGAGTTGCAGGAAGCATAGTGGATAGGGAATTTCTCATATCAGGGTACAATGAGAGGTAGTCAAAACCCTGGTGGAGAATGTAGTTTAACTGCCCCAGTCCTGGGTGGTACAGAGTCACAAGATCAAATGTTCCTCAGTGACTGGACAGTGGGACTTTCTGAGGTGGTTGGTGACTGGAAAGGTAAGGCACAAGAGATTGGTTATTGTACAAGGTTGGGAGAGTAATTACTGTCGGTAAAGGCCTCAATGAATGACAGGCTCAATGACATCCCCTGTGTATTTGGAGGCTGTGTGGAAGGGTCTCCTCAGGACAAAATGAGTGGCAGCTGCTGAAGTGGAGGTATTCCTGGTGGTTGGTAGGTTTAATATGGGCAGACATTCTGATGAATCCATATTTCAAGTGGAGGTCACATCAAGGAAGGTGGCTTGTTGTGTAGAATGGGACCACATGAAGCGAATGGGGAACTGGGGTTCTGGAAGTGTGTGGATAAGGTCTCCTCACCTTCAATACAGAGTGCAAAGATGTCATTAATGGATTAGAACAAAGTGAGAGGTTTGGGATGCTGGGTGTTTAGGAAGGCTTCCTTCAGATGCCACATGAATAGGATGGCATAACATGGTGCCATAGAGTGCCCACAGCATCTCTGCTATATGGTGAGTAGCAACTATTCACAATATTGTTACGAACAAATTTAGTGATACTGACTCTAATCCACAGACCTCTAACACTTTCAGTCAAAGAGAGCCTCACCGAAGAATTACATCACCTAAGAAAAGTGATTCAAAGGAATGAATAGCCACATGATCAAATTCAATTGGTGCAACAGTCAAATTCAAGAACAGCCGAGTAAGAGGCTGAGAATGAGAAAGAGTATAAGAGAAACCGAGAATTGCTTTCTTACCTTATGTTTGCCCAATGTATGAGCAGATTGGGAGACTCCTATGGATCCACAGCATCCCGTGTATTTTGCTCTTTTCAGTTAAGATAAGAAGTCTCGTTTTGTAATGTCAAAGATGAACTAAACAGAGCACCAGCAACACATCCAGGTGAAAAAAGGTAGCAAATCAGGTGTAACTGAGGTCTGCCACAGACATAATCATGAAATGAAATGTCATGAGACCTGTTTCATGTTGGAGACTTCAGATAGCTAGTATGAAATAATTAATGCTCAAGTGGGTGCACGTATGTATAAAGTGCGCCAACTGCCAATGACATTGTTTTGCATCATTCCACTGTTATTTTACCATTGTGAGCCTATTTACATTCCTTCATTATTGCTTCAGCTAACACAGTGGTAAGCTGTGTTGTTATATGTCCAAGTGAGCATCAGTATCATAAAATATACAGTGAACTATGCGAGAAAAATTTATGACCTGTAAAAACCAAGGAGAGGCCCAGATTCTGAGCTGGCACCACAAACAATTAATGAGGCAATTGCCTACGAGATTATTAGTACTTGAATATGTGTCTGGCAGGGATCAACACAGCCATCCTTTACATGTGTAAAAAGTAAACAACATGCCGGCTCATGTTACAAAAACCAGCACAACCACCAAGGGTTAAGGAGTGTTGAAATAAATACATCAAGAAATCTAATAAACAGTAACAGGCATTTCAATTTGAACATGGCTTGGGGGCCAGTGCTGAAAAACACACAATATTTCCGCATCTCAGAATATGAGTAAGGGCTCCAAACAACAAAAAGCATGAAATTGTGCAGTGGGTACCAGCAATCAAACGCTCGTATATACAGTTGTGCATGACCAACAATAAATGGTTGCTTGGCAGATTGAATACCTAGCACCGATTTCATGCAACTTCATACTTGCAGTACCTGAAAGAGCCTGTGCAATATGTCATTCAAATATTGTGCATAAAATATTGAAAACTCAGCAGGACTCTTGGAAGAACAGAACTGAACACTGACAAGGCTTCTCCATTAGACATTTTCAAGTACGGGCTAAGGGATGTTTATCTAAATATCAAAATTGTCATACAATATTTATCACACTCCTATTGACTGCAGCATTGCTTCAAGTACTTGGCCATGACAGGAGGAGGGGATTAGGCTTTGGAAATTCTGCCACAGCTGCCAGACTACCTTGATGCTGGTCTGTAAATGATGAACCACCACAAAAAAATTTGAGGCCATTTAGAATTTCCAGTAAATGTAACTGAAAGTAATTTAAAAAGAAGACCAACTGCTAATGGACCTTCTCAGTCAAATGAGCATTTTCCAAATTTTCTTGTAATTACTACAATGTTGAAACCAAACTGGACTCAAACTGTACAGTGATTTCTTAACAAATTCAGAGAAACAGCACGTGTAATGAATGAATTGTCAATTCTGTGGCTCAATGAAAAAATGTTTCTCACCTATCTGCCACATATTTTTTTATGCTCATTAAGGGCTTGAGGCCAAAACCATGATAGCAGTGAAATAAACAAAGTAAAGAAATTCATAAATCAAGTAGGACATCACCCACCTCTCAGAAGAACCAACACAATTGAGGCCAATCATTTTGTGTCAAAGCTCTCTCTTGAAATTGATGTCAACCCACCTTAGGAAGCTCCCAAGGGAAGCTGAAACATGGATATCTCGCAACCCAATGTCAGAAAAATTTCAGTTAGCTCATGTGCCTATTTCACGAAGAAGTACAATGGAAGTTATGAATTTGAAAGTAGTAAGGAATGGTGAATTTGAAGTAAAACTCCTGTCTAATATAGAACAAAAACAGCCACAAAAGGTACTAAAACAATGCAGACAGGCTCACTAACAAAAGAATCAGTTAAACTCTATCAAAACTGACTAAACATGGCAGCTGGCCAAAAGATATCCACAGTGCAAAAAATAATTCAATCAATAAAAAATAAAGGCAAAATGTGGTGGAATGAAATAAGCACAGAAAACATACCAGAGAGGGCTAAAAGATGATTAAGATGAAAATGCTCAAAGAAAATTCTACGTCATGATCAATCTGAACAACAAAGAAAGAAAACAACCAGATTAATCAGAAAAACCAAATAAGCCTTTGAGGAGGAGAAACTTTTGCAAATGGACAAAAATAATTCCCAATTTTTTATCAAACTGTGAAGAACAAATTAAAGGGGTTTCGAACTGCAAGTATGTTTCTAAAATGAAAACAGCCAACTTGGGTTAAATAATACTTTCAAGATATTTTCATGAATTTGAGTTCTCAGACAGTAATGAAAATTATGAAGAAGATTTACACCAGCTATATAAGGAACTGAAGAAGGAACTGACACCCTCAAAAATAACAAAGCTTGTGAAGATGATTTTATTGCAGCTGAACTTTTGATGCTGTCCTTGCCAAATAAAGCAAATTAGCTAAATTTACTCTTTGATGAAATCTGGAAAACAGAAAAAAATATCCCAGAGGAATGGAAAGTTACCTTGATACATCCACTGCATAAGAAAGATAATAAATAGGATGTAAGCAACTACATAGTAATCTCTCTACTGTCAGTAGCATCTAAGTATTTTCCAAAATTTTATCAAGCAGGATAAAAAACAAGCTTGGTTTAGAGGAAGGGAAGGCCATGATCAGAACAAATATCTCATCTCAAGTCAGTAATTCATCACCGATTACTCAATTCATAGGACATTGTATTTATGTTTGTGGGTGACAAGAAGGCTTTCGATGATGTTGACAGAAAAACTACAGCTAAAAGAATTCAAGAATTTTGTATAAAGTGTAAACTGACAAACCTAATTCATGAAACACTTACAGGTACCGCTCTGTAAAGCAAATCTTATGGGAGAAATATCATAGCCTTCAAAACAAGAACTTATATACCACAAGGTGATGGCCTGTCCACAATTCTTTTTAATACTGTGTTAGGGAAAATAGTAAGAATTTCTTACAAAGAACATATTGAACATGTAAAGGTGATTTTGTTATACCTGCTGAAAATCTGGCATCTGCTGTAACACAAATGAGTTTCCTGGAGGAAATAGCCAGTAGAACTGGCTTAAGGAATTATGCAGGGCAAAGAAATGAATGAATGGTAAGAATGCTAGAAAATCCCATGAAGTAGATGTGGTTCAAATGGAAGGGGGTAAAAAAACCTACGGGAGATAATCCAAGAAAATGCTTTTCAGAATTGTGCAACAGAGTGAAGTTTGAATACATTGGAGGAACAATATGGAATCACTGAAGGCCTCTACAATAAAAAGTGCCTCTCCAGAAATGCAAAGATAATGCATTACAACAAAGTAGTGATGTCAGAATTCTTATATTCAATTTAAATAAATTAGAAGTACTAAAAAGGCAAGTTTCAATGAAAGTAATAAAAACACAGCAGGAGGTTGTAAATTACAAATTTATGCTTAAATTTCCAAAATACAGAAAATTTATTTTGAACACAAGACAGTAGGATAACAAGAAACATTTTCAAATAGTTGTGGGATAAGCAATACAAAACAAGCTGGGTCAACAAAGTAAAAAAAGCATTTATAAAGAAACAAAATACAAACAGAAGATGTTAACAACAGAGTAATCTTTCAGAAACAAGTATTAAAAATGATGATTCCACAGCACGGTGACTAGAAAGTCTGGTTCAAAATGGTCTGAAGAATGACAGAAGAAACATAGTAAACAGATGACACCGTCTTGGCAAAAAGAAAACAAGAAAGAGTGGGGATCTTAATTTCGATTGTGGTCCTCAGACGGATCAGAAAAAAAAAGTAAAAAAAATAAATAAATAAAACAAAGGTTATAAATGATCTTTTTACAAACAGGCTTTTTCTGTTTGTCAGTCATTGTTTTCTTCAGGCACAAGATACCCTGTGTGTTTTTCAGAAAGTCAAACAGTGATAAAAGTAAGAAGATTATAGGTGAGAAGAAATTTTTCATTGTGCCAAATTTGTTCCAGAAAAGTTCTGTGCTGTACTGGAATGAAACAACATGCATGTTCAGTCAAAACCCAAACACCAAATATGAAGAAACATTCTTTAAGCCGGGGAGGGCATGGGGGTGCAATTTTGGAATATACCATACTTAACACAGATCTGTAAAGTTTATTTCCATGTGCTGGAGGGACTTGATATTTAGGTTCATCAGATATAAAGTCCAGGGAAACTGCTGATTTGATAAAGTGATTTAACATATCACAATGACTACAGAATTTAAGACATTTTTGGCCTTACTGCGATTTGACCTACACAGCTCTCACTATCATCTAATGGAACAAGGGGATGATAGTGTTTCAAGGTTCTCAGAATTTACCTAACTTTGCCCTGTAATAAAGATAGGAACTTGGAAATTCGTCTCTTAAATGAGTAATTATTCTTAATCTAGAGTCCACAGAAGGTCATAGAACACATTTTTATGAAGACAAACTGGATCTGCTTTATCAGCTGCTAACCTTGGGGCATTTCATTAGTTTCCAATAGCTTACTTTGTCTGCATCCATTTACAGCCTAAAGCCAAACTGGTACTGGTATAAATATCCATAGCATTTAAGAAGTCCCTTTCTCTTTGAATAGTTTGCACATTCCATTGTCCTGAGGATGAGGACTCTTGATAGGTAAGAAGCCTAACCTTATTCAATTCCCGGGAGAGGGCATCTCCTTCTCAACATACATGGTTACATAATTTATAAATGCATATTTTACTGTAATTGATGGGATATTTCAGATACTCTCAACATGTTGTGAGAAAATTTAGTGCACCATTGGGCTTCCACTCACTGGAAGGAGTATGTAACTACATGAGACTCAAGGTGCTTCTCAAATTCTCACAGATCATCATCCTGATGATGAATCACCAATGCATAACTGTTGTCTGTAGTAGTATAATGTTTAATGAACAGAGTTTATGGCTGTGTGTTTATATATTTACGTGTTATTTTTGGCAGCGAATTCAGCTGTCACAAAACATATTCATCAATGCCTACATACCTTGACAGAGTGGTGTGGGTTTTCTGTAATATAACTGTTCTTAAAATTGTTGGATCCACTCATGTTCCTCAAGTATATAAAATGTATGCCCTCTGTTTGCTAATGACACTAGCTTGGTAGTAAAGAATGTTTGCATTGTTTAAAGTAGTGCAGTTCGAGACATAGGTTCATGGCTTGTAGATAATAAACTAATGCTAAATCAAAGCAAGAGTAAGTTTTTACAATTTCTAACAAACAATTCAACAAAACCTGCCATTTTAATTTCACAGAACGCCCATATGATTAGTGAAACGTAACAGTTCTGATTTCTACATGTTCAGATAGGTAGTGAACTGTTGTGGAAAACTCATATTCAGGATCTTGTTCGAAGACTTAATGCTGGCATTTTTACTATTTGAATGGTATATGAGGTAAATGAGAGTTTGACACAAAAATTAGTTTACCTTGCTTATTTCCATTCGTTTATGACATATGGTGGTAAATTTTGGGGTAATTCTTCAGTTTCTCAAAAAATGCTTTGGCTCAGAAATAGGTGGTTCAGGCAGTAAGTTGTATAAGCTCATGTAACTCCTGTTGACCCCTGTTAATTAGTCTGGGTAATCTGACATAGGCCTCTGAGTAAATATACATTCTTTGCTGTTATTTCCGATTAACAATGTCAGCTTAATCCCAAGAATTAGCAGCTTTCACTCAGTTAACACTAGGCAGAAATCCAGACTGCCTTGGGGCACACTTTCTTGACTCTTGTGCAGAAAGGCATGCAGTATACTGCGGCATCCACTTCCAGTAAGTTACCACAGGAATTCAAACATCTTAGCAGTAATCCATGTGGATTCAAATCAAAATTGAAGAGTTTCCTATTCTGTTGAGGATTTTGTTTAAAAATTAAGCTGATTCCTGTGTTACATTCTTGAATGCGTTTGCATAAACTTATGGCTTCTCTTTTTTGGTTTCTTAAACATTTTATCTGACACATTCCATGACCTTTAAGATTTGTGTCACATATTGGTCTACAGAACAGATGTATGAAAAAGAAACCACTTACTGGATAAATGACTGTTTGCCATGGCCATGGCAGCTGCCAAGTAGGTCAATGCAAGATCTGAAAGATCACCACAAGAATGATCATTCAATTCTGTTTCATGTATCAGAGACCTATGTATTAATATTACTGAAAGAAAATCCCAAAGGACAAAAGTATGGTAGTTTTATTGAACTACTAATCAACACGTGTCAAACATAGCAACCACTATGGCAAGTATAGCTCTCAAAGTAGTTCACTTGGTTCTTATTTCGCAACCAGAAAGTATTTTCAGAAGACTTTAGTAAGTTTTTCAGGCCATGAATGTATGGAGGAGAATGAGTCTGTTATCATTCTGGAAAGGTACTGTAATGCGTGTTTGCAATTTCGAGTTCCTGTCATTTGTGTTTGTGATATTTGCTCAAAAACGAGGAAATCGCAGTACCCAACTGCAATCAGTAAGTATTTTGGACAACAGTATGTGGTAATTGTCAATTTTAAGGGATATTTATTGTCATGTTTAGTGAGTATCAACTATGGTGTAACTCATCGCTTTGGTAAAGGTGTATGTCTCACAGTGTCTATAGTACTGATAAACAATGGTTACCACCACAAAGTCTTATTTTGTAGTTCAAATGGTGGCTTTAAACTTTTATACACTTCTCTGTTGTGCATTAACTCTAGTGCAGATTGATGCAGCATTTCTGCATGGTGGGATAATGATAATTTATCGTTCTTCACAGTTCATGGTGATTTAAGTGATTTATTCCATTATGGTGATGATACCCGTTTGGGGGGGGGGGGGGGGGGGGTTCTCAGTGGCATGGTTATCAGCATCCACACAAATTCCCAAATTTTACATGGTCCAGTCATGCCCCTTTCACAAATGACAAACACCCAGTCCACGGGTTTATTCCTTGCTGTCTCATTCTTGTTCAGCAATGTGCCTTCCTCCTGGAACTGTCAGCACCGTGACGACTGTCATTACATCAGGAGAATGAAGATGAAGTTGATCTGTCATTAAGATTCTGTATGCTAACCAATGACACATGACTTGACATTAATAATTAAAGAGAGTTTCTTGTTTTAAATTAAGAGCCAGTAAATGATTGGTCTTTGTGAAATGCTTTGGATCGTTTAGTAGTTAATTTAGATTTGAGATAACATTTCAGTTACCAGTGTACAAGAAGTTGCAAAGTTTGTGACGTCAGGAAACAGACTGCCATGGGAGCTGTAATGAGACTGAAATGGAGATGATTAGATTATGAATAAAGGAGTTTCTTTGATGAAGTCAGTGGGTAGTGTGCAGAGTAGCTCAGATGAGGAGGAAGTATTGTAACGGCTGAAAACCCTGAGCTGATGTAATACGTCCTCACCCTGGAAAGAGGCCAGGAAGCAGTGTGGGGTTCATTACATGCCACAGAACCAAACTTTATTTGCTACTGGTGAAAATCACACTTGCTCTGTCAGTCTCATACATGCTGCCGCTACTTTCACTCACCTGAGCGATAGGACGCATGCCTTCCTCCGCAACAGGGCCTGATTGACAAAAAAGCAAATTGTGTATTAATATAAAGAATACTTCATCTGCAAAAGTTAAAGAAACTAGTGATAAACTACGAGAGTTTCAACATGAAATGATAAAGAACAGAATTAATCGTTTCTATCTTTTAGAGAGCCTATGGATCAGTGAATAATTCAGCATCTAATTTACTCAATTACGTACGACAATCAATATTACTGAGTTTCAGAAAGCCAGAACTTTATTCCAGTTGCAGGCTGGTTATCTGAGGACTGTCAGGGACAAATAAATGTTCATTGTCAACATTCCACATAATTATTGATCAAATTTTATAATTTAAAATCCTGTAGTAATCTGCTTGGTGAAACATACAATCTTATGTTACACAGTTAACACACTGTGACACTGTGGCAAGTTTAACAATTAGGAACCGTGTCTATGCCTGTGTATGAAGCTTCACTCATTGCAGGTATATACCGACATTATATTCATCCAGTATTTGACAATGAGAGCACTTAGTGACTTGCAGGAAACTTCAATAATAATTTTAAATCATCATGAATTTTTCTCATGGATACCCCACAGAAAGTAACTGCAAAAATTTTTATAACTTACTACATTTTAGCTGTTGTGCAGTAAAATTGCACATCAAACACATACAATGTAACACTCCTTTCTTTACTTACATATGGATACATATAGCCAGGAGACGGTGTGGCCAATGATGTTGGGTTTTTCTCAGGTGCATTTTTCATAGAGGAGTGGCAGGTAGAAATTTGATGGGTATGGCAACAGGATGGAGTAGAAGACATAATGGGAATGAGGTTGAAGTGGGTGGTGTACCAGGGGAAGTGGGTGGCTGGTACCTTACAATGCTGTCTTGTGAAATTCAACAGTGGGCTGTCTGTTGCTGGCATGTTAATAGGTCTGAAACAAACTCAGTGCAGCTTATTTTGGCCATGACAGCCATTGCATTGTTTCTGTACAGGGACCACATGACGCTGGACAATTTTCCAGTATTCCTGTGCACTGCACAACCTGCATAGATCACTGCACAATGGCTCACCAGCCATCCCAAGTCCCAGACTCGACATGAAGTATCTACTTCGGAGTGCCACGACTATATTAATAACAATGCAGCCCACAATATTGGAATTGTCAGTGCAACCTACACTTTAGGTACCTACAGCAGTACTTCTCAGTTGTTACACACAGAGTGATGAACTGGAGCTTCAAGAATAGTTCACATACTAGCAGACATCTTTCTGTGGATCATGGCATTCTCTACCTTGCCTTCACTAGAAATCCATTTCATTTGCTGCCCGTTGACACACACAACCTGTGTTTCAATAAAGGTCTATTCCTCTTGGCTACACAGAAACATTTCTGTGGTCAAGTGCCTCTGCACAGTGTTTGAATGGTTTTTCTCCATGTTCAGAAAATACTCTCGTTTTCCTATGATTTGCAGTTGACTCAACACTTTTGTTCTCCGATCTTCTGTGATTGTTTGTCTTATTATTACTTGTTTTATCTTGTCTCTGTCTTGTGCCACTTCATTCCTTCATTTTAGTGTCTTTATGCCTGCATCATTCCACCTCACTATTGCTCCTCGATGTTGATCTGGCCTGATTCCTGTATTTTTCTTCCAGGTCTGTTCCTCCTGGATGGCACTGCCATCTCCTCCATGGGGATTATAGTTCTCATATATTTGGCTGCTATTACAGTCACAACTTTTCCTTTGAGCACAACAACATTGGAACCTAGGACATCACCAGTGCAGCTTGCAGTGCTCAGCTTAGCTCATATTAGTGACAACCTTACAGCATATCAGGACTATTTTTATGTTGCTTGCAAGAGGAAGCCATTTCTCTTGCCCAACTTTATCATGTGCCTTCTGTGTTGCAAGAAGTTCTAATGTTCGTGACAACCTGAGCACATTTCTCACCTTGTGCATGGCTCATCCACAATAAGTGGGTGGCAGATGGGGCAAGGCCCCTCCCTGCTCGACTTCCTGTAGAGAAGTGAGGCAGGAAGACAAACAGATTGGTCTGGGAACAGACTGTAGTGAACGTCTCATTGGGAAATATTTTATGAGCAAAGGGACAGTGATACTGTACGTACATTATCTGCGGATACATATCAGCCATTTTCTCCACTTGTGTGAACACATTTCTACTGTGTGTTTCAGTTTTTCCACTACACTGTTTACTCCCAGCCTCTTCATTTTATTTCATTTCATAGGTTATCAGCTCTCATTTGTCAAAGTAAATCATATAAACATTATTTTAGCTGACTGGGTTTTTCATATCCTCCCCCCCACCCCCCACCCCCCCTCCCACCCATTATTCAAAACACAGCTCCATAAATAATTGTAAACACTTAAATTATTATAAGAAAATACTAACACATCCAATACAAAATAAGGAAAATAAAGCAACTGTCTCCAGTACACTATCTCATGAGAAGGAAGCACAATAGTACATTGAGAAACTGTATCTGTACATTTGTGAGGGCTAATCTCCAACTACAGTCGGGATTTTTACAAAGTCCGGATTAATAGATATATGCATTGATTAGCAAAGTTGGCTTGTATACCGCATTCCTGCAATGCCAGACATATCATGCAGCCATAGATACTTAGCCTTAGCTGTGCTATCTACTATAAATGTAAAAACGTAACTTTGAATGTAAAGGAGCGATCAAAATCTTAATTTTTCTGAACACACTCGTTACAAGACACAGACATCACTTCTCTTCAAGAATAACTTATCAGTGAAAATATATGTCAAATAGTATACACCTACCACATAATGTAATAAAGTTAAATAATATCTTCACTGACTTTGCCACCCACAAAAAAGCAAAATCCTGGAAGTTCTTTCTACAAAAGGAGTTAAAAAGACCTCTTGTGTTGGTGATATGAGTGCTATGTAGCACTGGAA
The DNA here is from genome assembly GCF_021461395.2 of Schistocerca americana. Taxonomy (NCBI): domain Eukaryota; kingdom Metazoa; phylum Arthropoda; class Insecta; order Orthoptera; family Acrididae; genus Schistocerca; species Schistocerca americana. The sequence continues at coordinate 593,056,813 of NC_060124.1, read as the reverse complement.
TGGAGACAGGGAAGGGTCTGAATGGGTGAGAAAACTGACAAATCAAGGTTGAGGCCAGGAGGGTTACAGGAACTAAGGATATACTACAGGGAGAGTTCCCACTTGCACAATTCAGAAAAGCTGCGGTTGGTGAGAAGCATCCATATGGCATGGGCTGTCAAGTAGTCATTGAAATTAAGGATGTCATTACAATGAAATGAACACCCTTAGCTGCTTACAGGCGTTGACACACGTCAACGGGTACAGATGTAAATGTGTGCCCCAACCAGGACCCGAACCCGGGATCTCCTGCTTACATGGCAGATGCTCTATCCATTTGAGCCACGGAGGACACATAGGATAGAGCAACTGCAGGGATATATCTCTGGCACGCCTCCTGCGAAACCCATCTTCTCAATGTCTTGTCCCGCACTACATTCGTAGTGGCCCAGCCCATTATACACATTACTAACGACACGTTGCCGATTCCCATAAAACTTCGAGCACAGCTTGTGCATTCACACAGAAGAAGAAGATGGTCAAGTGACCAGTGAGCTTAAACTACATATTTACTAAGATTGTAGGGGGGCACACATTTTCATCTGTGCACGTGGATGTGTGTCAACACCTGAAAGCAGCTAAGGGTGTTCATTTCATTGTAATTTCATTCTAACAAGCTGGTTGGTCACCGATGGTATCTGTCCTTTTAGACATGTCCAAAAGAACATACACCATCTCAGTAAGAATGTCACGTTGGGCGGCATGCTCAGCAACAGGATGGTCCATGTTTCCTGGCCACAGTATATTAGTGGTCATTCACGCAAACAGACAGCTTGTTGCTTGTCATTCCCATGCAGAAAGCAGCACAGTGGTTGCAGCTTAGCTTGTATATCACATGACTGGTTTCACATGTAGGCCTGCCTTTGGTGGGATATATAATGATTGTGACCAGACTGGAGTAGATGGTGGTGGAAGCATGTAAGGGACAGGTCTTGCATTTAGTTCTATTACAGCGATATTAACCATGAAGTAAGGGGTTGGAAGCAGGGATTGTGCTGGGATGGACGATTATATTGTGTGGGTTTGGTAGACAGAGGTATACCACAGTGGGAGTGGTGGGAAGGATAGTAGACAGGACATTTCTGATTTCAGAGCACAATGACAGGTAGTCAAAACCCTGGAAGAGGATGTAATTCAGTAGTTCCAGTCCTGGGTGGTACCAAGTTTCGAGTGGAATGCTCCTCTGTGGCCAGGCAATGAGACTTTGAGCGTGGTGGGAAACTACAAAGATAAGACACAGCAGATTAGATTCTGTACAAGGTTTGGAGGATAATTATTGTCTGAATGCTTTATTGAGACCCCCGGTATATTTCAAGGAGGACCGCTCATCACTGTAGATGTGACAACCGTGGGTGAATAGGCTGTATGGGAGGGACTCCTTGGTATGTGGCATTTGTCAAAACGGAGGTATTACATGTGGTTAGTGGGTTTGATATGGAGAGATGTAGTAATTTAGACAACTTTGAAGTGGAGATCAACATCTAGGAAGGTGGCTTGTTGGCTTGAGAAGGTCCAGGTGAAACAAAGGAGGAGAATCTGTTGAGGTTATGGAGGAATGTGGATAGGGTGTCCTCTCTTCAATGTATCTGAACGAGGGGGAGGGGGTTAGGATTATGGGTGTTTAGGAAGGATTTTTAACCCATTACCTCATCACTCATATCCCTGTACCAGACATAGATGCATGACCTGTCCCATACAGCCTCCCACAACCACAACCACCACCACCACCACCACCACCTACTCCAGTCCAGTCACAATCACTACCTATCCCATCGAAGGCAGGGCTACCTGTGAAACCAGTCATGTGATATATAAGCTAAGGTGCAACCATTGTACTACATTCTATGTAGGCATGACAAACAAGCAGTCTGTCCACATAAATGCCCACCTACAATCTGTGACAAGAAACAAGTTGATACCCAGCTGATGAGCACGCTGCCCAACACAACATCCTTCATTTACATGACTGCTTCACAGCCTGAGTCATATGAATCATGCCCACCAACACCAACTTTTCTGAATTGGGCAGGTGGGAAGTCTCCCTGCAACATATTCTATGTTCCTGTGACCCTCCTGGCCTCAACCTTGGTTAGTCACTTTTCTCACCCATCCATTTCTTCCCATTCCAGCACCGCTCAGCCCTCATTCCACCATTGCACCCAGTCTTCCACTTTTCTACTTTACTGCTTCCACTTCCACTTCTGCTACCCCCCCCCCCCCCCCCCCACACACACACACATAAAAGGCCTACTCACTCTCCCCCACCCATGCACAACTATCCTCACTCCTCCCCACCCCAGCATCCTCTGTTCTGTAACACCACCCTGTCACCACTTCCATCATGCACTACTTCTCACAGTGTGTTCATTCACACCAGTTGCACAGAATTCTATTTCGTGTTTAATTTTAAATGAACTATTTCTTCTTTATAATTTAATTTCATAGATAAAAAATCCTACTTGCCATGCAGCAGCAGTTTGGTGATTAGATGTTTTTATCTATCCAATTAAATTAGACTGTTAGACAAGGGTTCTTCAATGGTATTAAAGTGTGTGCGTCTAACCCAGTTTACCATGGAAGTTCAAGTATGTAAACAAAATATCACTGTCTGGGATACCTTTTATGGCAAACACAGGAACATTATAGAGAAATACGGGTATGTTGCCACTTCCAGTAGTGGTGGAACATGACAATTTCTTGTTCAACAGCAGGTGAGAGGAATCAGACGTCATTGAGTCATCCCCCGCCACGCGTATGTCATTGAGACCACCTGCAATACCTCGTTAACTCTAACAGTGACAGCCGATTGCTGCATCAAAAAAAGTCTCGAGGGTGTTTTGCTGCATAACGGAAATAAAATACTCTCTGTGCCAGTAGCTTATGCCAGTTTGACCAAAGGTAATTACGAATTTGTACAATGGATGTTAAATATATTACTATACCATGAATACAAATGGAAAATATTTGCAGATTTCAAAGTAATTGCTATGGTGCAGAGAATGTAACAAGGCTACGTGAAGTATGCCTGTTTACTTTGTCAGTGGGATGGTTCAGAAATTGTCATTACAAGAAAAAAAATGGCCTAGGCAGAGATGGAAAGTGGGCAAAAAGAATGTACAACATGAAAGTCTGGTAGCTCCTGAAGAGATACTACTTCCACTGCTTCACATCACATCAAACTTTGCCTAATGAAACAATTTGTAAAGGCCATGGATCCAACAGGCAGTAGATTGGCATATCTAGCTACCAGATCCCCCATCTTTCAGCTGCAAAAGTAAAGGGAGGTGTATTTGTGGGCCCAGAAGTAAAGGAGCAGCAGGAAGATGCAAATTTTGAAGCATGTTTAAATGACAAAGAAATAAAGAAAGCATGGGTCTGGTTCAAGAGGGTATCAGAAAACTTCCTTAGAAGGAGAAGAACTACTAACTACAAAGCAATGGTGAATGACGTGCTCAAAGCATATCAAGACCTGGGATGCAGTATGTCTTTGATGATACTTATGATGGACTCTCATCTGGACTACTTCATATAGAGTTGTAGCGATGTATTGGATGAACATGGCGAAAAATACCATAAAGACATTTTTACCATAGAAAGGTGTTATGAAGGAAAGTGGGTACCTTCTATGTTAGCAGATTATTGCATGGAATATCATTCAAGATAAGAAAGATTTACAACACAAGAGAAAAATGTGATGTACATTAGAATAGAGTGCTTCATTTTCTTGTCAATTTAATGTAATTTCTCATATCAAATAAATGCTACAATGTGTACCCACAAAGATTTCTGTGTTATATGATAAATCTCACCCTCCATTAATGTGATGAAATTACAACATCATAAAAACATGAATTTGTCAATCGAAATTCACCTCGTGTTTGCTGCAATATCAGAAACAGAAAAGACAAATAAAATTTTGATTATTCATAAACAATCCCTGACAGAAAAAAAAACTAAAAACAGTTTTGAATTCAACACTTTAATTACAAATAGGATCACAACGTATTTTTTCAGAAATAGAAAAGTAGTTTTCTATGTAGAACAGTGTTATTTTGGCAAAGTTGGTTGTATTCACTATTATATTATTTTATTTCTTCTTTAGATATTGTGTGCTTTTTTCAAATATTCTTGTAAATTCTATCAAAATTCTTTCCCCTACAAATGCACACATTGGCAGCTGTAATACAACATTACAATTTGGTAGGCTTGCCAACAACATTACATTAAAAACAGGTATGTAGAATATATTTTTCATCCTACAACACACACCAAATGAAATACTTATATTTGTAGAAATATTTCACAAGAGAATCATAAAAGTGAATAAATAAAATGACATGAAAGATGAATGCTAATGCTGGGAAGTAAAAAGGTAAGATTTTCTGTTCATCCATAGAATAGCCAACTTGCATTGGAGCCCTCATGTTACTTGATATGATGATATTTCTTGGTAATGAGGCTTGGCATTCATAGGTTCAGCTCAGAAAATTGAAGGTCCAACTAATGAAAATTTCCTGTGAATATTAGAACTCTTCTGTCTATGACAATCGAATACATAAGCAAGGTTAGAGACCAACAAGAATCTGGAAAGTGTTTACACATGCATTATTCGTCATGTGATACTCAGAATGAACTTTTTTCTAGGTGTCATGTCAGTGGCGCTATATTGGAACAGAGTGAAAATGAGAAGCATTACTTGATTATTATTGCTGCAACTCCCAGTTCAAATCATACCAAACAAACAACATTCACCCTGCATTGTATTTACTATGATAAGGGGACTGATAAATATGAAACATGACTTTCCTTTGGAATTCATAGATTGTAATCAGGAAACAAGAAATGCTATTCCACACTCAATGCAATCAACACTTGTGAAACACCCCGTTCCTCTTAATGAATGCCACAGACATGGTTATGATAGGGGAAAGAATATTATAGGGTCATATATATGAACTCTGACATTTTCTTCAGTAAAATTGTTTTGCAAAATTTTCTCCATGTGCTCATCTTAGATTTATGTGGCTGAGTGTTGCCATGAAGCAGATACTTTATTTGAAGAGATTTGGCTTTTTTAAAACCTATTCAGTAGCAGTCCACAATGCTAGCAAGTCCTGAAAGAGTGGTTTAGGAGATGTCTATATTGTATGTCTGCTACCCATTGGAATGCTCAGGTTGACACTGAAATACCAATTGCAGCTAACTTGGACAAGATTGCCATTGCTGTTTAAACTCTCAGCAAGTTAAATTTGTCAGCTGAAGCATATCCTGTGGTATAGGGTGTTTAGGATTATGTGGGATTATTAAGGTGTTTAATCATGCTGTCTATTTAGCTGAAGTTGTTGGCATCAACTGACTAGAGAAGCGAATTACTACAAGCTCAAAATATTACCACTGATGCAATAAGACACTCAGAGATTATTAAATGACTTAAAATGTTTTTATGAAAATTGGGATCTAAGGTGGTTGTCAGCACAGTTAACATCAATTCTTCATTTCACTAGGTGTATCTTGATGAAACCAGGAATAGATTTATTCAAGTTAAATATATTTTATGTCATTGTCAATAACTTGAACCCAATTAGAAGCAGTCAAACATCAGATGAAACATTTCCTGAAAGAAAGGCCCACCACGTGTCATTGTCAGTGTAACAGGCAAAAGGTTATAAAATGCCACCCATTGCACAAATAATGGTGGTTTACATGAGAGTGCACGGATCTCTGTTTACTGAAATGTGTGGGCATGCTGGGGAACAAACGTGGACTAAATACTCAATATCGCAGCAGGCATTTCACCATTTTACACATAAGTATAACATTTAGTATTTTTTTTATAGTTGAGTGAAAGTAAATTAAACTAATTTAAAAAATTAAATGAAATGGAGCACACACACATTTTACAATAATTCATTACTGAATAGCATCTGAAGCTGAGCTTGTAAGTTCATGAGTAATTCCTGTTTTCTTCCTTATCATTTAGCTCATGGTTGAGTTGTCATCCTGTGCCCTAGCTGTGGTGGTCTTGGGCTTCTGAAAAACTGTCTTCCATCCCTACTTTTCAAACCCATTTGTTACTATTATTTCTGTCTCCCACTTCACGAAGACATTGTGATGCTAGTACACTTTCTCAATATATTTAACCTTTGCACACTCCATGATTTATTCAGTCTCTGTGTTCTTTCCAAGCCACAGGGAGGAAACTGGAGATATGGTTTATGACTAGTTTTTTTGTTTTGCTACGTGCCAGATAATTTAATTGTAATAAAATATAATACAAGATTTATCATAACAGCTATTACTAGTTTTCTGAAATAACAGATTGCATTATTCAGCAAAATGTTTAATTTACTGCCATGTCTGTTAATGCATTCTTCTTTTTTACTTGTGCTGGGATGTAATAAAAGGGCTGGACATACTTCACTAAAAAGCGAATGTGAAATTTAGAGCATGAACTTAGAATGGGCTCATCACATGGGTATGTTACTGTTTTCTTTCTATGAAATTATCACAATTAAATAAAATGAAAATTGCAAATACATTTTTAATGTTACTTAAATCTGTAGATAATAGCAAAATCTAATTCTGACTGAAAATGTGTCTTGGTACCAGAAGCATAAATACAGAATACGTGCTTGGAAAAAACAAAAATTACCAATTGGAGGTAGCAAGTCCAGCTTTCAGTGTCAGTTCTGTAATTAGGATGCCTGTCTTTCCATACTATGAAAAGGAAAGTTGCTACTCACCACATAGCGGAGATACCGAGTCACAGGTAAGCACAACAGAGAGACTCTGTTGTTGATGAAGGCCTCAATGGCCGAAAGCTTCAATGTGGCTGTCTTTTTGTTGTGCCTATCTGCAACTCAGCATCTCTACTGTATTGTGAGTAGCAATGTCCCTTCTCATAATACTGTTACATTCCATCCTGGATTTTTGTCTTTCCACACTTTCATAGAAAAACACTTATGTATTTTTATGCCTGAAATGAAATAAGCAAATTTTACACAAGATACTAAGACCAAGGAGAAGGTACCTGGATTCGGTTAAGAATCATTTTCGAGTAATAGGTTTAACATCAGAAGAGGCACCAATGTTAGCACTGAATAGGTGATTATGGAGGAATTTTATAAGGGAGCCTATGCTCCAGACTGAATGCTGAAAGGCATAATCAGTCTTAAACGATGATGATAGTAATTTCAGTAATTCTTTGCTTCTGTGGGAAGAAATACAGCTGAAGCAAAATCATCTAAAATCAGAGTGATGAACATTGCCTTTTGTACAGACAATGAAGCATTAGCAGACACTGTATTATTGATAAGTAATGTTTATTACACTTTGTTAGACTACCACATTCTCTGATTCAACCTACTGCATCATAAACAACTGTTCATTTGCTCTAGTTTCATCAGCAGTATCTCATGCAACACATAGTACCATAGAGCAAACCACTGGTAAAATGCTCCTCTTGGAGCACATGAAAGATGAATATGTTCCTCGTTAAAATACTGACAGTACAGTGGGAAACCAGCTGCCTCAGTATACATTTTGCCTTCCTCACCAGAAACTTTTGCATGTGAACATATTCCCACTGTTTTAACACACAATAATCTATATTCATTTATCTGGTCTCTCCCTGCAATGACGCATTCGTACTTAGCACCTCCCCCTCACTCTCACTATCTATGTACATGTATATGGCTCTCTCACACTGTCTCATTTTTCTCCCACGGATTTACAGTCTATCCCACTGTCAATGTCAACTATCTCAATTACACTGTCTGCTTTTGTCTTTCTTTGATAAGCCCACTGACTCCACAACTCATTGATGGCTCAAAAATAATTCTGGGGCATCCAAGTTAATTTGTTTCCCTTATACACAAGAGTGTAAGACCTCAGACCAAAATTATCTCTCTCCCACACCTATGCGTTCAAGTACACCACAAAACTGGTTGTAAGATGTCCGTAAGTCTTCCTTTTTGTCTACATAGGCTCCTACCTCTTTTCCTCCCACTAATTCTATCTTCACAAATCTCTCCTCCTCTTTTACTACCACTGTCTTACTGACCACAAGTATCTCCTTCACCTTCCTTTTTAAAGATATTTCTATCATTTGACTATTAATTGTTCATTTGTGTTACACAGTCGTGATTTCAGCTTTATACCCATTCTCAAGATCATGTTGAAATTTTAAGATTGTTTGATCTGCTTGTGATTTGCAAAAAAAAAAAAAAAAAAAAAAAAAAAAAAAAAAAAAAAAAAAAAAAAAAAAAAAAAAAAAAAAAAACAGTTTTTGGTCTTATAAGGTGTGTTCTATTGCAGGATATGAGTATGTGTGAAATATACATAATGTGGCTGACATTGTGCATTGTTGAAAACCACAAATGGGACTATAAAGTTACAAATATGTTTTTTTCTTTATCAATAACTGAACAACACAGCAGGACAGACATATTAACATTTCAACAGACACTCAAGAATGGCTATGAAGCCAATGCAGAAGGTTCCGAAATGAAGAGTATGAAAACCACAAGTCAAACCAGAAAAATTAATGGTTGGCCTTATGTGCATTATGCGCCTGCTTGTCATCAATTAGTGTGTGAACACCACTGATCATTCCTATCATGCACCATTACTGATGACTAGAAAATTTGTCTTTGTGCTAATGTAAGGGAAAAAATAGAAAGGAATGCTTTAGTCCAAACAAAGCAGCAATGCCACATAGAAAGACTAGTGTGCATCGACATAAGATAATGTTATGCATCTGGTGGAACAGTGGCCATGTGGTGTACAAAGAGTTGCTTGCATGAGGTGTAACTTTCCTGTTGGAATTTATTGTCAACAACAGACATCTTCCAGATGCAATCCCAGAACAACAACCAGGAAGACTGTGTGAAGTGATGCTATTCCACAATAACAGCCACCGGCATTCTGCTAGACTGGCAAGAAACACTACACAACTACTGGGTTGGGAAGTCATACTGCACCTACCTTTTTCACCAGATATTGCACCCTCAGATTTCTTCTTCTCTGCTCTCTGTTCAATGATCTTCACAAACTTCCTTTTGGGTTGAAAATACACTTTGAACATGGCTCTACAAGTACTTTGCTACAAAACCATGTGATTTCTGTAATTGTGAATTCAGAAAGTTTTCCCAGCATTGGCAGACTGCAGCAGTCAGTGAAGCGGATTATATTATTTATGACTGCATGCGTCTCCATTTGCTTTGGGAGAGGAGGAGGATTACAGGGACAATATTCTTCATTTAAGGACATGATGAGGTGGTTTCAAATCACTGGCCATGAATGTGGTTAACTTGTTCCAGTCCCCAATAACATTGGCAATTTTCCTCTTTAAGAAGCTCAACTATGCTGAGTGATAGTTGTATACTTAAATATATTTATCTTAAGATGATGATTTTAATATGAGCCATGACTACAGAATAAGGGTACTGTGATCTACATGTCACTACTTATTACAGTGTGCCAATTTGTAATGTTAGCTCACTTTTACGACGACTTATTACTGAATGTCAATTTGGTACTTAAAAATTTGTTTTCTTTCTCTTTGATCACATTTCCCTCACCATTTACCACAGTGCACATTTTAAACATAACTGCACATTTGTGACCAATGTTTTGTAGTTACAAAGGCATTGCCAATTTTCAGTATGAATTATGTACTATGTAATTAATATCTAGTGTCAAGTTCAAGTATAAAATTTTGAATAACTGTTTCACTGAAATACTTTAGCAAGAAAAAGATGGAACAAAAATACCGTATAAGAAAATATTATAGTGATAACTTTAACATGTAATTAAGGTACTGAAGAAAGCAAAAATCTCACCTGCCAATACCTCCTCTTGGTGTACCTCTTGGTGTACCTCTTGGTGTACCTCTTGGTGTACCTCTTGGTGTACCTCTTGGTGTACCTCTTGGTGTACCTCTTGGTGTACCTCTTGGTGTACCTCTTGGCGTACCTCTTGGCGTACCTCTTGGCGTACCTCTTGGTGTACATCTTGGTGTACATCTTGTGGCTCCTGCAAAAAAAATTTAACAGGTGAATAACTTTACATCAACTGAATTTAAGCATAAATCAAACAGCTTGAAATGTGTCAGTGGTATGTCATCTCACTGCACATGCTCATCTCAGTGTTAGTATGTTGGTAAATTATATAATGACAGAGATTATGAATCAGGTGCAGTGACAAGTAGATACATGCGAAATTTTAATAAAGTGAGATTGATGAAAACTGCATAATGATCCAAGTGAAGAATCACAAATCATTTGAATTTTAATTGAGCTTAACTGTCTGAATTCACTAGAGCTGCCAGCCACCACATACAGCCACTGTCACAGAGCAGGACAATGGTGTCCACAAAACACAAGTCAACATAGTGGGAATCTAGACTACAGCTGCTGTATCTATGAAGGCTGGTGACAGATAGAGGTACACCATAGTTTGCTGGAATGAACACCCCGCAACTATGACCTGCTGGGGTAGTCTAAAGGATCATGGAAGGGGAAATGAATAACAGAACATTATAAAATGACAGATTATAGAGATAGTGATAGCGTCCATTATGACTAGATCTGCTGCTACTGGGCCAGAAATTTGAGAATGATTCTTGGCCCCAGAGAGCCAGCTGAGGTTGTCCCACACAACAGAAGAGGGAGTGGAACAGTTACAAGAACTAGTTAATTAAATCCAGCAAGTTTTTTGCTATCCTGAAGGGTGCGATGATACTATTCGTGCAAAGGTTTATAATGAATGCAGTTTGCTATGATTGAATGTTAAAAACATGTAGAGCACATCTCTGCATGTGAGTGGAGTCACAACATGGCTCAGTCAAACAAGGGACTGGGACAGAGCACGGTAAAGGGAAAGTGCGAGAATGGAGAATTGTGTGGTGGTAATGATAGCATTTGTAAGATATTCTACCTGGGCATCATAACTGGGTATATGTTGTTTCTCAAAGGGTGCCAGGAAGCATTAAATCTCTATTCATCATTACAAAGTTGCCATATGGGTGTGCACATAGGTGGGGTAGGAGTCAGAAAATGGATAGCAATTGGGAAATAGTTGCTCAAGTACATACCAGAGACAGTGATTAAATGATGGGCAAATTGGGCAGTGCTGGAGAGGTCCAGATGGGGGTAGAAGTGCATTAAGTGTGAAAGGAAAGTGGGTACCCACGCGATAAGGCAAATGAGGTTAAGGTGACTGAGAAGGTCGGCCAAGTGGGGTGTCACCTCAGCGGCTATTGAGTGGCAGCTTTTGAAGGCTCACTGCTACAGGGAACAGAGGCTGGAGAATCAGCAACTGTAAGATCTACAGAGGTGTCGGCATTATCGTTCAGTCTGTCCTTGTGGTCTAGAGCAGGAAAATGGCTGGAGGTGCATACTGGCAACAACATGATCAGCCAGAGGAGGGTATCATGTGGCCACACAGTCAAGGAGGAACTGTGAGCCATTGTTTGCCTTTGTTTGATTTCTTGGATCCTTTCTGGTTTGCATTGGAAGAATCAAATGTTTGTTGGCTGAAGGGACATAGAAATTCTTCATGGGAGTATTCCTTCTGTCCTTTCTGGGCTTTCAGTTGTGTAGCAGGTGACTATGTCCCATGAGACAAAAGTCTGAGGCTTGTTGCACAGCTGGAGAAAATAGGAGGAGGAGGATGACAGGGCTCCTGCTATGACACTGGGTGATTTAACAACCACAGTGCTGTATTACACATCACCCGTCTGGATGTACACATACGTTATGGAGCGAGATGTAGCAGGAATGGTACTGTAACTGCCTGAGGGTAGAACACAGGGTCATTGACTGGTCGACAATTTGCGAATGACCTGGTAAGGCATCTTTTTCCTTGACCCAGATCTCCTGGATGCCCAATAATTGAGATACAAGAGATAATCTTGGGAGGAGATGGCATGATCACCATTGCAACTTGTGCAGCAGGGAGGACAAGGTAGCAAGGTTACACAGTTGGCTGGGAGTCACCATGACATTTGAGTGTGGTTATAAAGAATACACTGGTAGCAGTGCACTGGGTTTGGTGGCATGCTCAGCAACAGCGTGGTCCAATTGTTTTTTGGCCATAGTGTATGAGCGGTCATTTATGCAGACAAATTTCTTGTTTGTCCTGCCCTCGTAAAATGCAGTACAGTGGTTGGTTGAAACTGTAGCATTTATATAACATGACTCATTTCACAGGTTGCCCACCACTGAAGGGATAGGTGATGTTTCTAGCTGGACTTCGGTAGGTTGAGGTGGTTGTGGGAGGATGTGTGAGATGTGTGTTCATCTAGATCTATTACAAGGGTACGAGACATGAGATAAGGGGTTTGGAACCAGAGGTTGTGTAGGAATAGTTAAGTGTATTCTGTAGGGTACCCCCCATGAACCATGGACCTTGCCGTTGGTGGGGAGGCTTGCGTGCCTCAGCGATACAGATGGCCGTACCGTAGGTGCAACCACAACGGAGGGGTATCTGTTGAGAGGCCAGACAAACATGTGGTTCCTGAAGAGCGGCAGCAGCCTTTTCAGTAGTTGCAGGGGCAACAGTCTGGATGATTGACTGAACTGGCCTTGTAACATTAACCAAAACGGCCTTGCTGTGCTGGTAATGTGAACGGCTGAAAGCAAGGGGAAACTACAGCCGTAATTTTTCTTGAGGACATGCAGCTTTACTTTATGATTAAATGATGATGGCATCCTCTTGGGTAAAATATTCTGGAGGTAAAATAGTCCCCCATTCTAATCTCCGGGCGGGGACTACTCAGGAGGACGTCGTTATCAGGAGAAAGAACATTGGTGTTCTACGGATCGGAGCGGGGAATGTCATATCCCTTAATCGAGCAGGTAGGTTAGAAAATTTAAAATGGGAATTGGATAGGTTATAGTTAGATGTAGTGGGAATTAGTGAAGTTTGGTGGCAAGAGGACTAAGACTTTTGGTCAGGTGATTACAAGGTTATAAATACAAAATCAAATAGGGGTAATGCAGGAGTAGGATTAATAATGAATAAAAAATAGGAGTGCGGGTTAGCTACCACAAACAGCATAGTGAATGCATTATTGTGGCCGAGATAGACACAAAGCCCATGCCTAGTACAGTAGTACAAGTTTATATGACAACTAGCTCTGCAGATGATGAAGAAATAGATGAAATGTATGACGAGATAAAAGAAATTATTCAGGTAGTGAAGGGAGACGAAAATTTAATAGTCATGGGTGACTGGAATTCGTCAGTAGGAAAAGGGAGAGAAGGAAACATAGTAGGTGGATATGGATTGGGGGGAAGGAATGAAAGAGGAAGCTGCCTTGTAGAATTTTGCACAGAGCATAACTTAATAATAGCTAACACTTGGTTCAAGAATCATAAAAGAAGGTTGTATACCTGGAAGAATCCTGGAGATACTAAAAGGTATCAGGTAGATTATATAATGGTAAGACAGAGATTTAGGAACCAGGTTTTAAATTGTAAGACATTTCTGGGGGCAGATGTGGATTCTGACCACAATCTATTGGTTATGAACTGCAGATTGAAACTGAAGAAACTGCAAAAAGGTGGGAATTTAAGGAAATGGGACCTGGACAAACTGACTAAACCAGAGGTTGTACAGAGTTTCAGGGAGATCATAAGGGAACAATTGACAGGAATGGGGGAAAGAAATACAGTGGAAAAAGAATGAGTAGCTCTGAGGGATGAAGTAGGGAAGGCAGCAGACAATCAAGTAGGTAAAAAGACAAAGGCTAATAGAAATCCTTGGGTAACAGAAGAAATATTGAATTTAATTGATGAAAGGAGAAAATATAAAAATGCAGCAAATGAAGTAGGCAAAAAGGAATACAAACGTCTCAAAAATGAGATCAACAGGAAGTGCAAAATGGCCAAGCAGGGATGGCTAGAGGACAAATGTAAGGATGTAGAGGTTTGTCTCACTAGGGGTAAGATGGATACTGCCTACAGGAAAATTAGAGAGAGCTTTTGAGAGAAGAGAACCACTTTTATGAATATCAAGAGCTCAGATGGCAACCCTGTTCTAAGCAAAGAAGGGAAAGCAGAAAGGTGGAAGGAGTATATAGAGGGTTTATACAAGGGCAATGTACTTGAGGACAATATTATGGAAATGGAAGAGGATGTAGATGAAGATGAAATGGGAGATAAGATACTGCGTGAAGAGTTTGACAGAGTACTGAAAGACCTGAGTTGAAATAAGGCCCCGGGAGTAGACAACATTCCAGCAGAACTACTGATGGCCTTGGGAGAGCCAGTCCTGACAAAACTCTTCCATCTGGTGACCACGATGTATGAGAAGGGCGAAATACCCTCAGACTTCAAGAAGAATATAATAATTCCAATCCCAAAGAAAGCAGGTGTGGACAGGTGTGAAAATTACCGAACTATCAGTTTAATAAGTCACAGCTCCAAAATACTAACGCGAATTCTTCACAGACGAATGGAAAAAGTGGTAGAAGTGGACCTTGGGGAAGATCAGTTAGGATTCTGTAGAAATTTTGGAACACATGAGGCAATACTAACCTTACGACTTACCTTAGAAGAAAGATTAAGAAAAGGCAAACCTACGTTTCTAGCATTTGTAGACTTAGAGAAAGCTTTTGACAATGTTAACTGGAATACTCTCTTTCAAATTCTAAAGGTCACAGGGGTAAAAAACAGGGAGCAAAAGGCTGTTTACTATTTGTACGGAACCCAGATGGCAGTTATAAGAGTCGAGGGGCATGAAAGGGAAGCAGTGGTTGGGAAAGGAGTGAGACAGGGTTGTAGCCTCTCCCCGATGTTATTCAATCTGTATATTGAGCAAGCAGTAAAGGAAACAAAAGAAAAATTTGGAGAAGGTATTAAAATTCATGGAGAAGAAGTAAAAACTTTGAGGTTCGCCGATGACATTGTAATTCTGTCAGACACAGCAAAGGACTTGGAAGAGCAGTTGAACGGAATGGACAGTGTCTTGAAAGGAGGATATAAGATGAACATCAACAAAAGCAAAACGAGGATAATGGAATGTAGTCAAATTAAGTCGGGTGATGCTGAGGGAATTAGATTAGGAAATGAGACACTAAAAGTAGTAAAGGAGTTTTGCTATTTGGGAAGCAAAATAAATGATGATGGTCGAAGTAGAGAGGATATAAAATGTAGACTGGCAATGGCAAGGAAAGCGTTTCTCAAGAAGAGAAATTTGTTAACATAGAGTATAGATTTAAGTGTCAGGAAGTCGTTTCTGAAAGTATTTGTATGGAAGTGAAACATGGACGATAACTAGATTGGACAAGAAGAGAATAGAAGCTTTTGAATTGTGGTGCTACAGAAGAATGCTGAACATAAGGTGGGTAGATCATGTAACTAATGAGGAGGTATTGAATAGGATTGGGGAGAAGCAAAGTTTGTGGCACAACTTGACTAGAAGAAGGGATCGGTTGGTAGGACATGTTTTGAGGCACCAAGGGATCACAATTTTAGCATTGGAGGGCACCGTGGAGGGTAAAAATCGTAGAGGGAGACCAAGAGATGAATACACTAAGCAGATTCAGAAGGATGTAAGTTGCAGTAGGTACTGGGAGATGAAGAACCTTGCACTGGATAGAGTAGCATGGAGAGCTGCATCAAACCAGTCTCAGGACTGAAGGCCAAAACAACAACATTCTGTAGGGTTTTTGGGCACTGCAATACCAGTGTGGAAGTTGCAGGAAGCATAGTGGATAGGGAATTTCTCATTTCAGGGTACAATGAGAGGTAGTCAAAACCCTGGTGGAGAATGTAGTTTAACTGCCCCAGTCCTGGGTGGTACGGAGTCACAAGATCAAATGTTCCTCTGTGACTGGACAGTGGGACTTTGTGAGGTGGTTGGTGACTGGAAAGGTAAGGCACGAGAGATTGGTTATTGTACAAGGTTGGGAGAGTAATTACTGTATGTAAAGGCCTCAATGAATGACAGGCTCAATGACATCCCCTGTGTATTTGGAGGCTGCGTGGAAGGGTCTTCTCAGTATAAAATGAGTGGCAGCTGCTGAAGTGGAGGTATTACTGGTGGTTGGTAGGTTTAATATGTGGAGACATTCTGATGAATCCATATTTCAGGTGAAGGTCACAACATGGAAGGTGGCTTGTTGTGTAGAATGGGACCACATGAAGTGAATAGTGGACTGGGATTCTGGAAGAGTGTGGGTAAGGTCTCCTCACCTTCAATCCAGAGTGCAAAGATGTCATTAACGGATTTGAACTAAGTGAGAGGTTTGGGATTCTGGGTGTTTAGTAAGGATTCCTTTAGATGCCACATGAACAGGTTGGCATAACATGGTGCCACAAAGTGCACACAGCTATTTTCAACAAAGGACATGTCGGATGGAAGATCTACTTCCAAGCGTCTCTTTGTTGTGTGTGTCTGTCTGTCTGTCACTCAGCATCTCTGATATATGGTGAGTAGCAATTATTCACAATATTGTTAAGAACAAATTTAGTATTACTGTCTCTAATCCATAGACCTCTAACAATTTCTGTCAAAGAGAACCTTGCCGAAGAATTACATCACATAAGAAAAGTGATTCAAAGGAATGAATAGCCACATGATCAAATTCAATGGATGCAGCAGTCAAATTCAAGAACTGCTGAGTACGGGACTGAGAATGAGAAAGATCATACGAAAAACCAAAAATAGCTTTCTTACCTTATGTTTGCCCAATATATGAGCAGATCGGGAGACTCCTATGGATACACAGGATCCTGTGTATTTTTCTGTTTTCAGTTAGGATAAGAAGTCTCATTTTGTAATGTCAAAGATGAACTAAACAGAGCACCAGCTACTCATCCAGGTGAAACAAAGTAGTAAATCGGGTATAACTGAGTTCTGCCACAGACATAATCATGAAATGAAATGTGATGAGACCTGTTTCATGTTGAAAACTTCAGATAGCTTGGATGAAGAAATTAAAGCTCAAGTGGATGCATCTATGTATAAAGTGTGCTAACTGCCAACAACATTGTTTTCCATCATTCCACTGTTATTTTACCATTGTGAGCCTATTTATATTCCTTCATTATTGCTTCTGCTAACACAATGGTAAGCTGTGTTGTTATATGTCCAAGTGAGCAGCAGTATCATAAAATACACAGTGAACCATGTGAGAAAAATTTATGACCTGTAAAAACAAAAAAGGGAGGCCCAGATTCTGAGCTGGCACCACAACCCCTCGATGAGGCAATTGGCTACAAGATAATTAATACTTGAATATGTGTCTGGCAGGGATCAACA
The DNA here is from genome assembly GCF_021461395.2 of Schistocerca americana. Lineage (NCBI taxonomy): Eukaryota > Metazoa > Arthropoda > Insecta > Orthoptera > Acrididae > Schistocerca > Schistocerca americana. The sequence continues at coordinate 593,039,503 of NC_060124.1, read as the reverse complement.
CAGCCATCCTTTACATGTGTATAAAGTACACAACATGCCGGCTCATGTTACAAAAACCAGCACACCCACCAAGGGTTAAGGAGTGTTGAAATAAATACGTCAGGAAATGTAAATAACAGGAATAGACATTTCAATTTGAACATGGCTTGGAGGCCAGTGCTGAAAAACACACAATATTTCCGTGTCTCAGAATATGGGTAAGGGCTCCAAGCAACAAAAAGCATGAAATTGTGCAGTGGGTACCAGCAATAAAACTCGCGTATACACAGTTGTGCATGACCAACAATAAATGGTTGCTTGGCAGATTGAATACATAGCACCGATTTCATGCAACTTAATACTTGCAGTACCTGAAAGAGCCTGTGCAATATGTCATTCAAATCTTGTGCATAAAATGTTGAAAACTCAGAAGGACTCCTGGAAGCATAGAACTGAACACTGACAAGGCTTCTCCATTAAACATTTTCAAGTACGGGCTAAGAGATGTTTATCTAAATATCAAAATTGTCATACAATATTTATCACACTCCTATTGACTGCAGCATCACTTCAAGTACTTGGCCTGGACAGGAGGAGGGGGTTAGGCTTTGGAAATTCTGCCACAGCTGCCAGACTACCTTGATGCTGGTCTGTAAATGATGAACCACCACAAAAAAATTCGAGGCCATTTAGAATTTCCAGTAAATGTAACTGAAAGTAATTTAAAAAGAAGACTAACTGCTAATGGACCTCCTCAGTCAAATGAGCATTTTCCAAATTTTCTTGTAATTACTTCAATGTTGAAACCAAATAGGCTCAAACTGCACAGTGAATTCTTAACAAATTTGGAGGAACAGCACGTGTAATGAATGAATAGTCAATTCTGTGGCTCAATGAAAATATGTTTCTCACCTACCTGCCATATATTTTTGTATGCTCGTTAAGGGCTCGAGGCCAAAATCATGATAGCAGTAAAATAAACAGAAAGTAAAGAAATTCATAAATCAAGTAGGACATCACCCACCTCTCAGAAGAACCAACACAATTGAGGCCAATCATTTTGTGTCAAAGCTCTCTCTTGAAATTGATGTCAACCAACCTTAGGAAGCTCCCAAGGAAAGCTAAAACACGGATATCTCGCAACCCAATGTCAGAAAAATTTCAGTTTGCTCATGTGCCTATTTCACAATGAAGTACAATGGAAGTTATGAATTTGAAAGTAGTAAGGAATGGTGAATTTGAAGTAAAACTCCTGTCTAATAAATAACAAAAAAGTCACAAAGGTTACTAAAACATAATGCAGACAGGCTCACTAACAAAAGAATCAGTTAAAAGCTATCGAAAGTGACTTAACTTGGCAGCTGGCTGAGTAAGACAAAAATGCTTAAAGAAAATTATAGATTATGATCAATCTAAACAACAAAGAAAGAAAACAACCAGATTCATCAGGAAAACCAAATAAGCCTTTGAGAAGGAGTAACGTTTGCAAATAGACAAAAATTATTCCCATGTTTTTTATCAAACTGTGAAGAACAAATTCTAAATCTACATCTCCATCTACATTTATACTTCGCAAGCCACCCAACGGTGTGTGGCGGAGGGCACTTTACGTGCCACGGTCATTACCTCCCTTTTCTGTTAAAGGGGTTTCAATCTGCAAGTATGTTTCTAAAATGAAAATGCCAAATTGAGTTAAATAATACTTTCAAGATATTTTCATGAATTTGAATTCTCAGATAGTAATGAAAATTATTAGGAAGATTTACCACCAGCTATATAAGGAACTGAAGAAAGAACTGACACCCTCAAAAATAACAAAGCTTGTGAAGAAGATTTTATTACAGCTGAACCTTTGAAGCTGTCCTTGGCAAATTAGCTAAATTTGCTTTTTGATGAAATCTAGAAAACAGAAAAAAATATCCCAGAGGAATGGAAAGTTACCTTGATACATCCACTGCATAAGGAAGATAATAAATAGGATGTAAACAACTACATAGTAATCTCTCTACTGTCAGTAGCGTCTAAGTGTCTTCCAAAATTTTATCAAGTAGAATAAGAAACAATACTGGACAGCCATTTATGTGAATATCAAGCTTGCTTTAGAGGATGGGGAGGCCATGATCAGAACAAATATTTTATCTCAAGTCAGTAATTCATCACCGATTACTCAATTCAAAGGGCATTGTATTTATGTTTGTGGAAAACAAGAAGGCTTTTGATTACGTTGACAGAAAAACTACAGATAATATAATTCGAGAAATTGGTATAAAGCCTAAACTGACAAACCTAATCCATGAAACACTTGCAGATACTGCTCTGTAAAGTAAATCTCATGGGAGAAATTTTACAGCCTTCAAAATAAAAGCAGATGTACCACAAGGTGATGGCCTGTCCCCAATTCTTTTCAATACTGTGTTAGGGAAAATAGTAAGAATTTCTTACAAAGAACACATTGAACATGTGAAGGTGATTTTGTTATACCTGCTGAAAATCTGGCATCTGCTGTAACACAAATGAGTTTCCTGGAGGAAATAGCCATTAGAATTGGCTTAAGGATTTCTATGGCAGGGATGGGGATGTTAAGAACGCTAGAAAATCCTTTAAAACAGATGAGGTCCAAATAGATAGGTTCACTGTTAAGCCGATACATTGTTGTCATTCTAACCAACACAGGTTAAACATCTGAAACTTGGCCCTGGACTGACTGTGTCACAACCAGAAATTAGGCTGTTATATATCATCACAATGATAGGTACTAAAACTAAACATTGTTTGAAGTTGAATTTACAGAAATTACAATTAAATCTTAACTCATTAAACTAACTGAATGCATCAAAAAATTCCGTCTTTTTAACAGTTTCTTCTACTACAAAAGTTAGGCAGAATTATTTGTTTAAATAATCAAACTGACAAATGTAAGTATGCAAACAATACTTTGGAATTAATGAACAGATGATTTTGCAAAACATGTTTCTGAATAGAGCCAAATAGATACTTTAGGATTACTGGTATTTTGTCTCTCAAATGTTTACAATTAGTACAGAATTTAGATATGTTTATACATCAACAATAGGAGGAGGAGGATATTAGTGTTTAACGTCCCGTCGACATCGAGGTCATTAGAGACGGAGCGCAAGCTCGGGTGAGGGAAGGATGGGGAAGGAAATCGGCCGTGCCCTTTCAAAGGAACCATCCCGGCATTTGCCTGAAGCAATTTAGGGAAATCACGGAAAACCTAAATCAGGATGGCCGGAGACGGGTTGGAACCGTCATCCTCCTCAGGGCAAGTCCAGTGTGCTAACCACTGCACCATCAACAATAGAATTTAAGCTATGGAACAATTACTGATTTCAACTTTTAATGAAATACACCATCAGTGAATATTCAAAATAAATTGGAAAATCAATTACATACAAAAATTAAGCACAAAATTTGATTTGGCATTAAATTCTTTAAAACTGAGGGCCTACCTTTCTCTTTTATGAAAATGCTGATTACATTAATGTATGTGAATTGTACTTAATTCAAAGTTGACAAATTGAATTTTAAGGAGGCACAAGAGTGGAAGTAAAATTATCCCAGCTTGCTTTGTCACAAAACTCAAGACAGTAGATTAACAAATAATATTTTCAAATAGCTGTGTAATAAGCAATACAAAATAAGCTGGTTCAACAAAGTAAAAAGAGCATTTATAAAGAAACAATATAAAAACATAAGATGTTAACAACATTAATCTTCCAGAAAGAAGTATTAAAATGAAGTTTCCACAGCAGGGTAACCAGAAAGACTGGTTCAAAATGGCCTGAAGAATGACAGAAGAAATGTAGTGAACAGATGAAACCGTAATGGAAAAAAAGAAAACAAACAGTGAAGATCTGAAATTCAGATGTGGTCCTCAGATAGGCTATTCACAGGAGAAAAAAAAATAAAAAAAGGTTATCGATTATCTTTATACAAACAGGCTTTCTCTGTTTGTCTGTCACTGTTTTCTTTTCATTTCAAATAATCTATTTCAGGCACAAGACGTCCTGTTTGCATTTCAGAAAGTCAAAAAGTAAGGAAAGTAAGAAGATTATAGCTGAGAAGAAATTTGTCACTGTGTCAAATTTAATCCAGAAAAGTTCTGTGCCATATTGGAATGAAATAGCATGCAGATTTAGTAGAAACCCACCCACCAAGTAGGAAGAAATATTCTTTAAGCTGTGGAGGGTGGGGGGATGTGCAAATTTTGAATATACCATACTTAATAGTGCTCTGTAAAGTTCATTTGTATGTGCTGGAGGGAATTAATATTTAGGCTCATCAGATAAATAGTCCAGGGAAACTGCTGATTTGATAAAGTGATTTAACGCATCACAATGATTATGGAATTTAAGACATTTTTGGCCTTACCTCTATTCGACCAACACAGCTCTCACTATCACCACATAAAGGAAGATAATTTTTCAAGTTTTCTTCGCATTTACCCAAAATTCCCCTGCAATAAAAATAGGAACTTGGAAAAACTGCCTCTTAAAAGAGTAATGATGCCTATTCTAGAATCCATAGAAGCTCATGGAACATTTTTTTTATGACGACAAACTGGATCCACTTTTTCAGCTGCCAACCTTGAGGGATTTCAATAGTTCCCTGGAGCTTCCTTTGTCTGAATCCATAGACAGCTTGAAGCCACACTGGTACTAGTATAAATATCCCTAGAATTTAAGAAGGCATCAGTTCACCCTACCTTTCCCTTTGGATAGTTAGCACCTTCCATTGTCGTAAGGATGAGGACCCTTGATAGGTGTCAAGCCCAACCTTATTCAACTCCTGGGAGAGAGCATCTTCTCCTCACCATACATGGTTAGAAACTTTAAAAATGCATATTTTACTGTAATTGCTGGGATATTTCAGATGCTCTCAGCATGTTGTGAGAAAATGTAGTGCACCATTGGGCTTCCACTCACTGGAAGGAGTATGTAACTACATGAGACAAGGTGCATCTCAAATTCTCACAGATCATCCTCCTGCTGATCAATCACCAATTCCAAACTGTTGCCTGTACTAGTATAATGTTTAATGAACAGAGTTTATGGCTGTGTGTTTATGTATTTACATGTTATCTTTGGCAGCGAATTCAGCTGTCACAAAACACATTCATCGAGGCCTACATACGTTGTCGGAGTGGTGTGTGTTTTCTGTAATGTATCTGTTCTTGAAATTGTTGGGTCCACTCATGTTCCTTATTTACATAAATGGTATGCCCTCTGTTTGGTGAGGACACTAGCTTGGTAGTAAAGAATGTTGGCATTGTTTAAAGTAGTGCAGTTTGAGACAGTTTCATGACTTGTGGATAATAAACTAATACTAAATCACAACAAGAATCAGTTTTTACAATTTCTAACAAACAATTCAACAAAATCTGTCATTTTAATTTCACAGAATGGCAAAGTGATTAGTGAAATGCAACAGTTCAGATGGATAGTGAACTGTTGTGAAAAATATATTCAGGATGTTGTTCAAAGACTTAATGCTGGCATTTTTACTATTTGAATGGTATATGAAGTAAATGATAATTTGACACAAAAATTAGTCTACTTTACTTACTTTCATTCACTTATGACATATGGTCATATATTTTGGGGTAATTCTTCCATTATCCAAAGGATGTTTTGGCTCAGAAATGGGCAGTTCAGGTGGTAAGTTGTATAAGCTCACGTAACTCCTGTTGACCCCTGTTAATTAGTCTGGGTAATCTGACATAGGCCTCTCAATAAATATACATTCTTTGCTGTCATTTCTGGTTAACAATATCAGCTTATTCCCAAGAATTAGCAGCTTTCACTCAGTTAACACTAGGCAGAAATCCAGACTGCCTTGGGGCACACTTTCTTGACTCTTGTGCAGAAAGGCATGCAGTATACTGCGGCATCCACTTCCAGTAGGTTACCACAGGAATTCAAACATCTTATAAATAATCCATGTGGATTCAAATCAAAATTGAAGAGTTTCTATTCTGTTGAGGATATCCTTGAAAAATTAAGCTGATTCCTGTGTTACATTCTTGATTGTGTTTACATAAACTTATGGCTCCTCTTTTTTGGTTTCTTAAACATTTTATTTTATCTGACACATTCCATGACCTTTAAGATTTGTGCCAAATATTGGTCCTACAGAACAAGATGCATGGAAAAGAAACCACTAACTGGGTATAGGACTGTTTGCCATGGTCATGGCAGCTGGCAAGTAAGTAAATGCAAGATCTGAAAGACCATCACAAGCATTACAATTTGATTCTATATCAGGTACCAGAGACTTGACAGCAAATCTCGAAGGATGAAAATAACTGAACAGTTACTTTTACATCACACTGCACAATTTGTGATACATGTGCGAAAGTACACTAAGCTAGTTCCATTGAATTACTAATCAACACGTGTCAAACACAACAACCACCAAGACAAGTAGATCTTTCAAAGCTGTGCACTTGGTACTTATTTTGCAACCAAGAAAGTACTTTAAGAATACTTTAGGAAGTTTGTCAGGCTACGATTGTATGGCAGAGAATGAGTGCTATCATTTGTGTTTATGATATTTGCTCAAAAATGAAGAAACCTCACTTCCCAACAGCAATATTTTAAACAACAGAAAGCAATAATTGTCATTTTGGAAGAATATTAATTGTCATATTTAATGAGTAACAACTATCACGTAACCTATTGCTTTGGTAAATTTGTGTATCTCACAGTGTCCATAGTACAGATGAATATTGGTCACCACCACAAAGTCATTTTGTAGTCAAAATTCCCCCTAAATCTGTGAGCACCATGACAACTACCACTACACCAGGAGAACAAAGATGAAGTTGAGCTATCATTAACATTCTGTATACTAACCAATGACACATGACTTGGCATTAATAATTAAAGAGAGTTTCTTGTTTTAAATTAAGAGCCAGTATATGACTGGTCTTTGAGAAATGTTTTGGATCGTTTAGCGGATAATTTTGACTTGAGATAGCATTTCAGTTACCAGTGCAAAAGAAGTTGTGAAGTTTGTGAGGGTCAGGAAACAGACTGGCATGGGAGATGGAATGAGAATGAAATGGAGATGAATAGGATATGAAGGAAGTAGTTTTTATTTTATTTAAGTAAGTGGGTAGTGGGCATGGCAGCACGGAAGAGGGGGAAGTACTGTAATGGCTCAAAGCTCTGAGCTAATGAACTTTGTGAGCACCTGAATGAAGATCAGGAAGCAGTGTGGTGTTAATTACAGGCCACAAAATCAAACTTTGTGCTACTGGTGAAACATACCAATTCTCCACCGGTGTTAGTGGTGCTCTCTCCATGTTCATCCTCCTCAGGAATAGGAGATAGAACACTTTGAATTGTACCTGATTGACAGAAAAAAATTTGAGTTAATATAAAAAATTCTTTCCCTGCAAAAGTAAAACAAACATGTGATAAACTAATAGTGTTTCAACATGACATGATAAAGAACAGAATTAATAATATCAGTCTTTCAGAGTGCCTACTAATCAGTGAATAACTGAGCATTTAATCTACTGAATTACGTAGAACAGTGAACACTAATAAAATCCTGCCTTTCTGGAACTCAGTAAAGTTGCAGTCTGGCTATCTTAAGACCATCAGGGGAAAATAAACTTTCATTGTCAACATTTCACATAATTGCTGATCAAAATTTAAAACACTGTAGTAATCTGCTACTCAAAACATACAATCTTATGTTACATGGTTAACACACTGTGGCAAGTTTAACAGTTAGGAACTGTGTCTACGCCTTCACTAATTGCAGGCATTTGCAGGCATATACCAACATTATATTCTTCCAGTTTTTGACAATGAGAGCACTTAGTGACTTGCAAAAACTTCACTGTAATTTCAAATTGCCATGAATTATTTTCAGAGAGAGCCCACAGAAAACAATTGCAAGAATGTTTCCCAATTACTGTAATTTCATTGTTCTACATTAAAATTGCCACATCAAATGCATACAATGTAAACTCCTTTCTTTACTTATGGATGAGTACACGTAGTCACGAGAATGAGTGCCAGATGAGGTGGGGTACTTCTCAGGAGGATTCTTTGTAGAGGTGAGGCAGAAAGAAAAGCTGTTGAGTATGGTAACAGAATGGAGAGGGAGACATAATAGGAATGAAGTGGAAGTGTGTGAAACACCAGCCAGATGCTACACCACAATCCCACCTAATGTCCCACAATGGAGGGCTGTCAGTTGCTGGCATGTTAACACGCCTTCAACAGTAACTCACACTCAGTGCAGCTCATCTTGCCCATGACTGCCACTGCAAAGTTTCCACCCTGGAGCCATGTGACACTGGGCTTTACAGTATTTCTCCATTGCACAGACTTCGTAGGCCAATGCACAGTGGCTCATCAGTCAATCCAAGTTCCAGACTTGACATCAACTATCTACTTCCGAGTGCCATGACTATATTAATAAAAATTCAGTCCACAATATTGGCATTTCCAGTCCAACCTACACTGAAGATGCCTACAGGAGTGTGTGTCACTACAGACGGAGTGGACAACCGTAAGCTTGAAGAATAGTATTCATATTAGTGGCATCTTTTAGTGGATCGGGGCATTCTCTACCTTGCCTTCACCAGAGAGCTGTTCCATTTGCTGCATGTGCAATCTGTGTCACAATGAAACTCTATTCCTCTTGTCTACTCGAGAACATCTCTCTTCTTGTGCTTTTCTCATTACTTTTTAGTCTCATGATCCATTAGGTAGCCTTCATTTCTGTGTTCAAGTGCTTCTGCACAGTGGTTGCATGATTTTGCTCTATGTTCAAAAAACATTCTTTCCATTTCCTTTGGGTTGCAGTTGACTCTACACTTTTTTTCTCTCATGTGCTGTGATTCTTTGCCTTATAATTACTTGTTCTTTCTTGTGTCTGTCTTGTACCACTTCATTCCTTCATTCTCATGTCTTTCTGCCTGCACATTAGACCATACTGTTCCTGCTTAATGATGTCCTGGCCTATTCATGTATTTTTCTCCCAGGTCTGTGCCTCCTGGATGGCACTGCCATCTCCTCCATGGGGATGACAGTTCTCATAGTTTTGGCTGCTGTTACAGTCACAATTTTTCCTCTGAGTGCAACAACAACATTTGAATCTAGGACATCACCAGCGTAGCTTGCAGTGCTCAACTTACACCTTACAGAATGGTTCTCATATTAGTGAGAACCTGAAAGTATATGAGGACTATTTTTAGGTTGCTTTCACTGGAAATCCAATTCACTTGCCCAACATTATCATGTGTCTTCTTTTTTGCAATGAAGTTCTAATGTTCGTGACAACCTCAGCAAATTTCTCTCCTTGTGCACAGATCATCCGCAATAGGTGAGATGTACGACCACGGGTGCGGGTGGCAGATGGGGGCAAGGGAGTCCCCTGCTGGACTACCTGTAGAGAGGTGAGGCAGGAAGACAAACAGATTGTTCTGGGAACAGACTGTAATGAAAGTCTTAATGGGAAATATTTTATGACCGGGGCACTGGCACCAGAGATAAATCAAGAGAACAAGAAGAGACACTAGATGTACATCGTCAACTGCAAATATTAAGATAAGTTTAAGGTTTAATAAGAAATTACATTTACTCTAGGTTCTATCTCAATGAGTATTTTTTCTGTATCACCAATAATCCCCAACTATTTATGTTTCAAGTCAAACTGTCTGTAAGATAAAAATTAAACTGGATTAGTTTAACAAAAATAGTCGATTTTTACAACATAATGTAATTGAATATAATAGAGGGAAACATTCCACATGGGAAAAATATATCTAAAAACAAAGATGATGTGACTTACCGAACGAAAGCACTGGCAGGTCGATAGACACACAAACACAGACACAAAATTCAAGCTTTCGCAACAAACTGTTGCCTCATCAGGAAAGAGGAAAGGAGAGGGAAAGACGAAAGGATGTGGGTTTTAAGTGAGAGGGTAAGGAGTCTTTCCAATCCCGGGTGCGGAAAGACTTACCTTAGGGGGAAAAAAGGACAGGTATACACTCGCGCGCGCGCGCGCGCACATACACGCAACACACACACATATCCATCCACACATAATGTAATTGGATAGATAAAATATACTCACCAAACAGATGCATGGGTGTGCAGACTCATCAACAAAGCACCTATAGTCGAGTTTTGAATGGACAAGGGACCGCTACAAACTGAGGAGAGTGGTTCAATCGGCACCCCACGAAGTATCGTTGAGGACATGTAGGAGATTGAGGGACCTCGTACAGCTGCGGACTACCAGGTAAGACACATGGGAGGACCAATAGAGTTTCCTATCTGTCAGGAACCCCAAAAATTTCGTAGTTTCAACTAAAGGAAGAGCAAGAGGCCCAAGGTGTAGGGATGGTGGGAGAAACCATTTGCGCTGCCAGAAATTCATACAGATGGTTTTCTCAAGGGAAAAGCGAAAGCCTTTGTCAATGCTCCAGGAGTAAAGACTATCAAGACAGTGCTTAAGATGCTGCTCAGTGAGACAGGTCTATGGAGAACTGCAATATATGGCAAAATTGTCTACAAAAAGACAGCCGAAGATGACTGGTGGGATACGGGCCATTATAGGGCTAATGGTGATAAAGAGGACAAAGCTCAGGATGGAAACCTGAGGCACACCATTTTCCTGAATAAAGGTGTCCGACAAGGCAGAACCCGCACAAAAATTTAAAAACTCGGTCTTGTAAAAATGCCCGAAGAAAACAGGGTAAGTGCCCACGGAAGCCCCACATTTAATGAGTACAGAGGGTACCAGTTCTCCAGCAGGTGTTGTAGGCCTTCTTCAAATCAAAACCCACAGCCCAGTCTGGGATTTTCACAGAAAACCATTCATGACATGGGTGGACAAAGTAATGAGATGGTTAACTGCAGAACACCGCACTCGAAATCCACACTGAGCATCCGACAGCAAATTTTGAGACTCGAGCCACCACACCAACCAGTCATGAATAATACAAATTCCATCACCTTTCAAATGCAGCTGGGGAGGGGTCACCAGAAGGAAGGTTTTTAGCAGAAAGCACTTGCCCACGAGAGAAAGGTGCTGCAACATATGAATGTGGATGGCGTCTGGCCCTGAGGCGGAGGATCAGGATGAACTGTGAGCATGATCTAGTTCTGTCATAGTAAAGACAGCATTGTAGCACTCATGATTCAGAGAAGAGAATGGTATCACCCGAGCCTCCGCCACTTGTTTCCAATGGAGGAAGGTAGCGTGATAGTGGGAAGAGCTGGAAATTTCTGCAAAATGGCGACCCAAGGTGTTGAAGATAGCAATAGTGTCCACAATGACATCATCAGCGACTGTCAGGCTGGAAATTGGGTAATGGATCTTTGTTTCAGATAGCTGTCTGATGTTGGCCCACATGACAGAGCAAGGTGTGGAACTGTTGAAAGAACTAGTGAACTAAATCCAGCTAGCTCTTTTGCCATCCCGAAGAAAGCAATGACTCTTAGCACGCATCTGTTTATAATGAATGAAATTTCCCAGAATAGGGTAGTGGTAAAAATGTGAAGAGCACATCTACACGCGCAAATTGCATCGCAGCATGCCTCAGTCCACCAAGGGACTGGGACACGACATGGTAGAGAGGAAGTATGGGGGATGGAACATTCTGCAGCAGTAAGGATAACTTTTGTGAGATATTCAACCTAGTCATCACAACTGGTGAATCTCGTTCTTCAAAGGTCGCCAAGGAAGAGCAAAGCTGCCAGTTAACCCTAGAAAGCTGTGACGGGCAAACTGGGCAGTGCAGAAGGATAGGTCCAAATGGGAATAGGTGTGCGAGGAGTTGGACAGGAAAGTGGGAGCCCCAGTATTAAGGCACAGGAGAGGTTAAGTTGGTTAAGCAGGTCAGCCAAGATGGCACCTCTCTGACAGGTCCTGGGGGAACCCCAAAGGGGATGATATGCATTAAAGTCACCAAGTAGCAAAACTTGGGGAAGTAGTGGCCAATAGTGATGTACCCTATCACGTATTTAAGGTGCCTGCCTCTCACTCAGCAAAGCAGTCCAATATTCGCCTAAGTCTCTCAATATTTGGCTTACAGACATCACGTTTACTTGGCTTACTTCTGTGTACCAGTGGAAATTGTTGATTTCGTTAGATTTTCACTTGTGACCCTGTTGCTTATTGCTTGTTGTTGTTCTTGATGTCTTGCTCGGTCATCTGTCGTCGTGCTTGTCCTTCCTTCCCGTTATCCGTTTTGTTTGTTTGTGGGCTGCTCCTGTACAGTTCCGCTGCACTTTCGTTCATGGGTAACCCCGCAACCACTCTCGTCAGTTGAGGTGGACCGGCCAACAGAGGCCAGCTCTGTCGGGACTCCTCTTTGATGTCTCTATGGCATCTGCGCCTCCAGTGGCCAGTTGGGTGGTCCACTTCCATCTTGCCCACAGTTCTTTACCACACATTCTCGATCTGATTGCCCCCACTGTTCGAAAATGTACACGCTGTATGGCGAGGGGGGCCACATCCAATCGGATTGTCACAGTCACTTTATTCTCTCCAGTCCTGCCCCTCCTGGGCCTTGACGTACCATACATGCTCTGCAATCTGCTGTCCCACTGGATGACCCATCAGCATGGTAGCTTTTACTCAGGCTCTGCCTTTTCATGGAAGATGTCAGTTTTCAGGTCGACACTGGGGCCACCGTCTCCCTGATTAACATGGCAACATATACGTGACTGGGCTCTCTTGAGTTGTCACCTCCCTCTCAGCATTTGGTCGCCTCCAGAGACTGATCCATTCCCCTTAGTGGGCAGTTCGTTGTGCAGGCAACGTACAAACACGTTCCCCAGCTCCTTACCCTATTTATTGTAGACTGTCTGTCAGTTTCGAATATTTTTGGCCTGGATACATTTCAACTGTTTGGCTTTCCAATTTCTGATGAATTTAAGGTCATTTCCACGGCTGTTCCTTTTCAGAACTTGGACGATCTGTGCTCAGCTTCTGCATCAATGTTTGCAACTGATCTCTGATGTGCTTCAGATTTTCAGGCGCACATCACACTTCGGCCGGTTGCGCAGCCTCACTTTTTCCAGGCCCGACCCCTTCGGGTCAAGCAGGAACTTTATCAGCTCCAGGTTGTTGACGTTTTGGAACCTGTGACATACGAGGTGCGGATAGAAAAAAACCGGACTGATGCTGGAAACAACATTTATTTACAATTATTTACAATTTCGTGTTATCTCCTTCAATGTACTCTCCACCTCGGTCTCTATACCGCCCCATACGAATTTTCCACTGTTCATAGCAATGCTGCAGATCATTTTTGGTAAGTCCATACATTACTTCCGTCGCTTTTTCTTTTACTGTTTCAACAGTCTCAAATCTAGTTCCTTTCAAAGCTGACTTGACTTTAGGGAAAACAAAAAAGTCACAGGGGGCCAAATCAGGTGAGTAGGGTGGATGATCTAAGATGGGAATGTTGTGTTTTGCCAAAAACGTCTTCACTGACAACGCACTGTGAGCTGGGGCATTGTCTTGCTGAAGGATCCATGACTTTTTTCTCCACAAATCGTTCCGTTTTCTCCGTACTTGCTCATGTAGGGTAGCCAGGACGCTAATGTAGTAATGCTGATTCACTGTTTGTCCCTCTGGTACCCAATCAATATGCAGAATCCCTTTGATGTCAAAAAAAACAATCATCACTGCCTTGAATTTCGATTTTGACATTCGTGCTTTTTTTTGTCGTGGAGAAGTAAAAAGCCACGATTCATCGCAAGTAATAACATTTTGTAAGAAGGTGGGATCACTTTCAACGTTTTCCAGGATGTCAGAACAAATCATTCTTCGGCGTTCCTTCTGTTCAATTGTGAGACACTTTGGAACCATTTTTGAACACACTTTGTTCATGTTGAAACTTTCATGAAGAATCTGCCTAACACTTTCCTTGTCAACTCCTGTTAACTCAGACACTGCTCTGATTGTCAAACGGCGATCTTGTCGAACAAGTTTACCGATTTTTTCAATGTTTGCATCAGTTTTTGCTGACAATGGTCTGCCAGTGCGAGTGTCACCACTGGTGCCTTCGCGGCCATCTATAAATCGTTTAAACCACTCAAACACTTGTGTTCGCGATAAACAATCATCGCTGTACACTTGTTGTAACATTACAAACGTTTCACTTGCAGATTTTCCTAGTTTGATACAAAATTTGATGTTAACACGCTGTTCTTTCTGTACACTCAACATTTTCCGACGCACAGACAAAACATCAACTACTTAAAACAGACGCCACGGGCAGGCTGAGTGCAGGAGGCAGATGAAACTCGAGCAGTAGGCGGAGCGAGAGTCACGTGACAGGCCACGCGACTTTCAGCCTTATTGCATTCGTTTTATTGTTTCACCAGTACTAGTCCGGTTTTTTTCTAGCCACACCTCGTATAGTGCCCGAGCTACACCTTTGGTGGTAATACGGAAACCCAATGGGTCCCTTCAGCTGCATGGGGACTTTGGAGCTACTGTCAATGCTCAGTCCCTCATAGACACTTACCCCATTCCCCAACAGGTGACCTTCTCACCAAGCTTGCCGAGGGAGAAAACTGTTTGAAGATCAACCTGGCTGTGGCATACCACCATTTATCCTTGGATGCCAATTCCCAGAACATCATGATTATCAACAAGCCTTTTGGATTATACAAGTAAAAGCCCCTTCCATTTGGTGTCTCTTCATGCCGGCCATTTTCCAGTGGTTCCTGGAGTGTCTTAGGCAGCCTATCCCACTTGTGTGAATTATCTGAATGACGTCTTTGTCACTGGTCATTCCCGCAAGGAACATTTGCAAAATCTCAGTGACTTATTTCACACTCTCCAGTCTGCAGGGTCACGCTGTCAGCTGGACAAGCGTTGTTTTCTTCAGCCAGACGTGGTATACTCAGGCCACTGGCTCAGCAAAGGTAACATTCGCCCTTTGGGTCATAATGTTGTGGCCATTGAGGCCCCCCTCGTCCCAATGACTCATCTGAACTCCAGGTGTTTTTGGGCAAGGTTACTTATTACTTGAAGTTCTTACCCCAGGCTGCCTCTGTAGCTCAACCCCTCAATCACATGTGTCGCAAAGGGGTACCTTTCGATTGGACTCCTGCCTGTGACCAGGCTTTTCTCTGTTTAAAGGTGATGCTGAAGTCCGCCCCATGCGTTATTCCCTTCTTTCCAGACCACCCCTTGGCTGTGGCAGCTGATGCATCGGCATACGGCATTGGGGCCTTCCCCATGCATCAGAATGCCAATGTCTTATTTTTTTATGTGATTACATTTACGCCATCCGGTATAAGCCCACCGCCTACCATGCTAATACAGATACTCTGTCATGTCTCCCAGCAGGTCCCAATCCTGTCTTTTAAAAATGGGAGGTTCTCGATTTTCACTTTGATTCCACCCACCAGGACATGCTGTATGGTCTGCCTCTTATGGCTGGTCACATTGCCACGGCTACATGTCGAGACCTATCTTGTGCCAGGTTCTCCGCTATGTGGTCCACTGGTGATCCTTCTATATTACTCACCGGATGCAGACCAACTTCAGCCCCTGGCGCCATCTGTACCACAGGCTCACCATGGTCGATGATGCCTTTCTGTTAGCCATGAAGTCAGATGCCCATCGGGTGGTCATCCCTCTGATTTTGTGGCATCAAGTGCTCAGTTTGTTACACCACAGGCACTGGGGTATGTCCCGCATGAAAGTTTTGGCTCGTTGGCACATGCTTTGGGCCAACATCAATGGTGATATTGACCGCCTGGGCTGCGAGTGCACTTTGTGTGCGTGTCACCAGGCAAGCCCCTCCTCAGTCATTTGCACCCTGGCCTGTGCCTCTCCAGCCATAGGATCACATCCATCTTCATTTTGAGGGAATGCGTTTGGGGTATATATGGCTACTTATCGTTGATGCCTACTCCAAATACCAAAATGTCTTCGGCATGGCATCCACCACCACAGAGGTCACACTCACGGCCCTATCCCAGGTTCTCACCATTGAGCGCCTGCCTCACACATTGGTCTACGCTAATGGCCCCCAATTCATGGTGTCCTCCTTCCATGAATTCTGTCTGGCCAATGGTATCAAACATGTCCGTAGCCGCCTTTCCACCCTTTCTCCAATGGTACAGCGGAGAGGCTTGTAGACACATTTAAACAGCTGACAAAGGTGGTCAAAACAACTCCAACCGTATCAGCCCTCACCCTGTTCTTGAGCACCTATCACATCACACCAACTGACTGACTTAGTTCGGTGGAGCTCCTCCATGGGTGACAGCCACGAACTCTCCTGCATTTGCTGATGCCATCCTCTTCCTGCCCCTTCTCTTGGCCCTCTCAGCATTACGCTCCCAGCACAGTAGTGTGGGCCCACATTTACAGGAGCAAAGCGGGTTGGACAGCTGCCACAGTAATCACAGACCACGAGTGGCGTGTGACGTAAGTGCACACGTGGAAAGGGTTCGAGTGCTGCCATCCTAACCAGCTCCACCGATGTTCCCCTGTGGGACTCCCGCAACCGCCTCCTCAACCACTACATCCTTCAGGTACAGACGTGGTCCTCGAGTCACCGCCACTGCCCCTGATTGTTGCCTCCCTGCGAGCCTGCTGCTGGCCCTCCCCGACCCCAGGTGGATCAGCAGCTCCCTCAGCTGCCCTGGCCTTTGGTTCAGCTGTCATGAACACCTTAGATGTCCCTTCCACCCCGCCAACAGCAGATGACCAGCCCATGTCTCTTACCATCTGCCGACCACTGCGCCACTGTCTGGCGCCTTTCCACCCCTACGTGTTAGATTTGGGGGGGGGGGGGGGGGGGAATATCTGGTACTGAGTGCCATGCATTTCGAATCTGTGCCAGACAGCATGGACCTCGATTACCACTAGAGGTCTCTGTAGCCATTGCGTCGTCAGGCGTGGCTGCATGCACTCCTAGCCCGCATATAATATGAGGGCTCCACTGTCAAGTACGTGGTCTCAGTGGCCAATAGCAATGTACTCTACTCTGTATTTAAGAGCCTGCCTCTCACTCGGCAAAGCAGTCTGAGTCTCTCGATATCTCTCTTACAGCCATCATGTTTACTTGGTTTACTTCCACGTAGGAGTGGCAGTTGTCAATGTCGTGAGGTTTTCACTTGTGGCCCCATTGCTTATTGCTTGTTGTTGTTGTTGTTATTGTTGTTGTTGATGTCTTGCTCAGTCTGTCGTGTGTTTTTCCTTTCCTGTTCGTCTCTCTTGTTTGACCTCAGGGGGAAGGTCAGACCAAATCAGTAAGAAATAGGAAGGCTCAAAGTGGTCATGAGAGTGCAATTGTGGGACCGAAGTTGGTGAACATTTCATTTGAGAACAGTCATGATGAAGAGATGTGCGGGTGTCACCTCAACAGATGCTGAGTGAGGAAGAGGCGCTGCTACAGAGTGCAGACACAGGAGGATCCTGCTCGATGGAGTCCACAGAAGCATCAGCTTGCTTGTGCAGTCGATCTGTGGAGTCCAATGCTGAAAAACAGTTGTTGGTGCACACCAGCAACATGGAGGCTGGCCGGGCCACGGTATCACATGCCGACACCACCGAAGAGGATCTTCAAGGTGACAAAGGAGAGGACCATTTGCCTTTGGAGAACTTCTTTGAGCCCTCCCAATTACATGAAGACTCAAGTGTTGATTGGCTGGAGGGATGGAGTAAGTCTTTATGGGAGTACTTCTTCTGCCCTTTCCAGCCAACCGATTGTTTAGTTGGTGGCTTCACCCCTTGAGGCGAGAGTTTGGTGGTTTGTTGCACAGCAGGACGGAGGGATGATGATGGTACCTTGTCACTGGCCGATTTTACGACCTCAGAGTTGAATTGGAGGTCGCATGTCTGCATGGCCATGTCTTTCATGAAGCAAAGATTAACAAAAACAGAACTATAAATGTCAGACAGGAGAACACAGGGTTTGCGACTACCCAGTAACTTGCGAGCAACTGGATAAGGCACTTTTTCCTTTGACTGGATCACTTGAACAGTCTGCTCATCAAGATACACTGGACACTCCTGAGATGAGTCGGCATGGTCGCAGTTGCAGTTGATACAGAATGGAGATGTAGGTTGACAATAGCTCTCGTGCGCATCCCTACCACAGCAACACATGTGGCTGGGTGTCAACAGGATGTTCTAGAGTGGTTAAAACGATGACACTGGTAGCAGCTAATCAGGTTTGGAATGTATGGCTGGACAGTGAAAATTTCATAGCCTGCTTTGAGACAGGATGGAAGCACCACTCTATCAAAGGACAGAAAGACAGTGCGGGTAAGCACTAAAGAGGAATCTACCTTTTTCATGACATGACGAATGGCAATGACACCCAGATCAGAGAGGTAAGATTGTATTTGAGTCTCAGTCATACCATCGAGCAGCCTAGTATAAATTACATAACAGAAAGAATTCAAAGTCCTGTGGACCTCCACATGAACAGGGTAACTGTGGAGAATTGAGGCAGCAAGCAGTTTTTGAATCAGAAGTGGTCTCCAAAACCAAAGTGCCATCCCGTAAATGAGAGCAGGATTTCACAGGGCCAGCAATTGTACTTTTCTGAATGATGAACGGATTTACTGTGGTGAAGGATGACTGTTTTCAGTACCTGAGACCACAAGTAACCATGGTGCAGTGGAAAGGGTCTTTGAGTCATTAGCTTCATTGCATTAACATTTTGTAGGATTTGAGTGGGAAGATGGCTGACTCATTGTGAGGAAGTCTCCCACAATTGCCAGTGTCTCAGATGGCGTGCTCCTTCCAACTCGGTGCTTTCACAAGGAGGTGCACCTGCCTTAGGTCATTGTTCACACCTCACGTCACACCTCCTGAAGACCTGACAGAGGGCACAATTGCCAATTTGGGAAGGTTACAGCTCAAGCAAACACCCCACCCTGAGACTGGCCTATAGCAGGGGGAACGTGCAAACCCTACCTGTCAACCCGTGGCTGGGAATTATGAGTCACCCAGTCACCTGTTACGTGTCAGATGCATGGGCCAGCCTTTAGGAGCACACAGTGAGCAAGAGGACCCTCAAATGCCAAAGTGGAGGAACAAGAGGTGAAGGGAAACAAAGAAAGGAAAATGGAGCAGAAAACAAAGGTGAGACTGTTCGCACATCGGTGACAGAGTGCTGGACATTCCCGAGAATACCCAGACATGTTCCCCAAGTGAGGGGAAAAAAGAGCAGCAAGACAATAGACATACAACATGAAAGGGAAAAAGTGCCACCCCTTACTCTCCGCAGTCCTTGTTGCAATGGCTGAACAGTTTCTCAACACTTCACACTCCTGTTCTCAACATTAAACAATACTGAAGTTCAGGTAATGAGCAATGTCCACTGGACAGTGGACAACTGGTAGCAATGGACTGGGAGTGAAGTGACAAATCATTCTATACTCCATGGCAATGTGATTGAAGGATTTGGGTTAGCTGAATGCTGGCTGAACTTTACCTGCCATCATCTTCAGTGCCAGAGGAGGCAGTGTTTCAGTATGCAAATCCTCATTGTTAACTTGTTGTCCTCTTATTGCACTTTAGAAAATGCTAAATGCAGAAGGATAATTATGTATTTCACAGTAGTCTACTGTCTACAGCAGAGAAAGGGTTCAGACACAAAGAGTGACAATCAGCTCAATAATGCCGCCTGTCATTGAGCAGCATTGTGAGGCGAAGGTTTATGGACAATGACATTCCTGAAATGAGCCTGCCTGCCAATGTTCAAACCTGGAAGCAATGGATCATCTTAGGGATGAGTCATAATGGTGACTTCACTCCAGACCTAATGTCCAACATCTCTACCTTCTTTGGGTTCAGCTCTTGAGGAAGAATGGGCTGCCATTCCTTCACAGAGGTTCAGACGTCTCAATGAAAGTACTAACAAAAGAGTTCAAGCCACCATAAAGTAGAAGGGTGGATACGCTCCATCTTAATATCCACTAATAGGTGTCCTGATAGATTTGATTCACAAGCCTCCCACTGCGGGCTCTCAGTACTACTCACCCACTGAGTGCCTGGCATTCCTAGCCCGTGCTTCTGTCCTGGGTTCGGTATCTTCCTCAATTTGCCGCCGTCTTCCAGCAGCTGCAACTGTACACACACAGAGGAAATCATCTTTTAATAACTTTATTTACTGCTTTAGTGATGTGCTCCTACTACTATTCCCAAATTATGGCGGTAATCACTGGCACATATGCTAATTTTAACACACACCATTGCCATACTGAGCCTATAACTTATCTCAGATGACATTACTAAGAAACACAAAGCCACATTCACGGTCTGTGTAAAAATAAAACTTTAGACAGTGTCCATTAGCACACAATTTTCATGGAATATGCCTATACATACCGCTTCAAAGCAGTGATGCACATACCCATGCCTTCTTAACAATGAATGACATTTTAAGAAGAATGTCATTAATACAGTATGAAAATAGTAACATACTTGTCATACATACAGATATTGTTCATTAGATTTATTTCCATTTTGTGTGTGGTGACTTGTACGTCATGGGACAATATGCACCTTCAGCACTGGACAGTTGTACCAGCAGCATTCAGTGAGAAACTGTGTGTTCAGCTGTGGAAATAGGTATTCTGTGGGTCACCACACTGTCCTGCTGAAGCATAGGCTTCTAAAGGGCAGTTATTTCAATAAACTATACATGCAGTGAGAGACAGAAGAGGAGCGTTGGGATTATAAAATTGTGTGTGTGTGTGTGTGTGTGTGTGTGTGTGTGTGTGTGTGTGTGTGTGTGTGTGTGTGTGTGTGTGTGTGTTTTCTATGACTGTTAACAACAACAACAACGTCTGTGGGAAGGATGAGTTGGAGAATCTTTGTTATCCTTCCCAACTCTGTGTCAGACATTTAAAAATCATCTAAAGGGCTGCCATGCGCCAAGTATTTACATCAGAGATTAAAATGGTAAAATAGGTCTCAGCAATTACCACACCTGTAAATTACTAAGAAAGTACTTTGATCAACTTTTGAACTGTAGAGAACTGAATTGTTCGCTAGAATTTCCAGATATTTGATGAAAACATGGAAGCAGATCAACCACCTACAGCTAAACAAACTAAAAAAATCAACAAAAAACCCTGAAAAACAACAAAGCCAGTAAAGAAATTATAAAAACATCTCAACCATAATTGGTCTCAAGCAAAAATGACAACTAACCTTAAGATTATGTCTGAAGAAATATGGGAAACTGAAAAGATTCCATCCTGTGCACAAAAAAGGTGATAAGCATTATCTAAATAATTGCAGAGGTATATATCTGTTGCCAGCGGGCTGTAAAATATTTTCAACAGTATTACTAAACAAGGTGGAAGCAACAGTTGACAGCCATTTGGGAGAATATCAGAGTGGATTTAGAAAGAGCAAATCTGGCTCAGAACAGAGTTTCAACTTTAAGTCCATAATCTGTCACAGGCTTATGAAAATTAAAGACACAGTTTTAACATTTATAGATTTTAGAAAGGTATTTGATTTGATTGACAGGTAAACAGCGGATAAAGTGATTCGAGAATTTGGCATTACACGAAACTAGCGAACCTTACTCATTAAACACCCAGACACTGAAGCATAAGTAAAGTTTTTGTGTGAAATACCTAAGGCACTCAGAATAACGGGTGAAATGCAGTGTGACAACCTGTTTCCACACCTGTTCAACTGCATCTTAGAGGAAATAGTAAGAAAATGGAAACAAAAGCCAAAAGAACATAAGCTGTCACCAATGAGACTAGAAACTTAAGGAAAATGAGATATTGAAATTCAGTGTCTAGTATTTGCAAATGATTGTGCCATTCTTTATGAAAATATAACAAATGCAGAAATACAACTCAACCTCTTCGAAGGAATAGCCAACAAAGCAGCTTTAAAAGTTTCTGTAGAAAAAAAAAATTATGACAAACAAAAAAATGTCCCAGAAATCCTAGTAACAGATAACGAACAGATAAAGAGGGTTTATAAATTTAGATATTTGGGAGGAAGGATTCAAGGCAATGGCTTCAAAAATATTTGATGTAGACGAAAGAGTATGTAAAACGGAGGAAGCATATGATGTAACCACAAACATTTACAACAAGATTTGTCTGTCTAAAAATTTGAAAATACAGCATTACACCACAGTAGTAAAACCAGAATGTCTCTATCCAAGTGAATGTTTAATGTTTAATTATGAATTATACAAACTTTAAGTCCTAGAATGAAGAATCATTTGAAAAATACTCAGGCTGCTAGGAAATCCAGAAGTATGAATTTTAAGAAGTAATGAAGTATATTGCAGCATGGGAAAAACAAATGAAATGCTGCAGAATAGCTGACTATTATTTTTTGGACATTTATACAGAGTGAACAGCAGGTTAACCAAACAGATTGTTGAGCACCTTTGGGACAAGATGTCAACAATAGTATGGATTGAAGTAGTTAGGAGAGGTTTGGAAAGAAATACAAGAAAAATACCCAGCAGAAAAAAGATTTTCAAGAAGAAAGTGTTGCAAATGGAAGGATTTGAAGGCAGGAAGAAGACAGGGTCAGAATGGTCTGACGAGAAAGAAAAGGATAGATAGTGAAGACAAAGGAAACCTGGAAGAAGACGAAGAAGAAGAATAACAAAGGAGGAAGCATTTAAATTAGTATGTGGTCACTAGATACTCCAAATGGAAAAACAAAAAGAAGACGAATGTCTCTGATGTCATTAATATAAAACATCAACATCAAGGGCCCCTCACACTTCCTTGGAGCACATCTACAGTTACTTCTACAATGTTCTATATAGGTCTATGCAGTGTCCTACATACCGATATAGCTTCAGCCTTGTCACAATTTTCATTTCTTTTGTACATTTTTTTTTTTTTTTTTTTAACAACCCATCAATACAATTATAACGACTGTACATCATTAGAACATTAAACTTTAGGATCATAAAAGAGATACTTCTTGAATGAAAACTGTGAACCCTGTTATTGTTACTTACACAGCCGATACCAAGAATTTTAACAGTGAGCACACAATGTATGCTTTACGTTGGCCTTTCCCATCTTTGTGCTTTGTGTTGTTGGGGGCATTACATGTGATCTAAGACAAGTTCATATGCCTAGGGCTCAAAGGATACAGTGTGCTTTCTCATCATTTTTACAAAGTACATTAACTTGTTCTCACTTAATGTGGACACATTCTTTTAGGTAAAAAGTCAATCTATGAATATTATATTGACATAAAGCACTGCTAGATTTTAATTTAAAATGGCTAAATGGGCAAAATGAGAACAGTGGTGTTTATGAATAAGTGGTTTCAATGGTAACATTTTCACCATGTATGGGGATAATATGCCATGGGACAGAGCATAACAAGAAACGTTTTTTCTCATTTAAAGGATGATTTTTTTGACATTTGTGACCCTCCATTTTCAGAAAGACCTTCAGCATTTGATGAAGATCATCTAAATTCATTAATCCACAATGATCCATATCATTGCACTCAAGAACCAGAAAATGTGATGAAGTATGCTCATTCCATCATTGTGCAGCATTTGAATACAAAGGAAAAGGTACAACAATAAAGTGTACGTGTACCACACACCAAAACACAAAAATCAGTGGTTGGCCAAATGTACATTACCCTCTTGCTTGTCGTTGATTAGTGGGTGAACACCACTGACCATTTCTATCCTGTATCATTACAGATGACAAGAAATTTTGTCTTTATGCTAATGTAAGAGAAAAAATAGAAAGGAAAGCTTTAGTCCAAACAAAGCAGCAATGCCACATAGAAAGACTTGTGTGCATCCACACAAGAGAATGTTATGCATATGGTGGAGTAGTGACCATGTGGTGTACTAGGAGTTGTTTGCATGAGGTGTAACTTTTGTCTTGGCATTTATCGTCAACAACAGACATTTTGCAGATGCAGTCCCAGAAAAACAACCAGGAAGACTGTGTGAAGTGATGCTATTCCACAATAACAGCCACCAGCATTCTGCTAGACTGGCAACAAATAGTATACAACAATTGGGTTGAGAAGTCATTCTGCACCAATCTTTTTCACCTGACCTTGCACCCTCAGATTTCATCTTTTCTGCTCTCTGTTCAATGATCTTGACATACTTCCTTTGGGGTGAAAATACACTTTGAACATGGCTCTTTGCTACAAAACCACATGATTTCTACAGTTGTGGATTCAGAAAGTTATCCCAACAGACTGTAGTGAACAGTGAAACAAATTATATTATTTATGATGATTTAAGTCTCCATTATGTATAGTCTCAGTTTTTTAGCTTATAGGATACACTACAGTCTTATGCATCAAGCTAAGATGTTCGATTGGCCATGAAAGGGTTAATCTGGAAATAAGCAGTAAAAGGCTAAGCCTGGAATAGCATTTGCCATGCTCTGTCCCTCTGCCAATGAGATAAATTGTCTTAAACCTGAATGCCAAGTGCATGAGGAGTTGTGGTGGACAGATTGAATGAGAGTGTCAGAGATGGAATGGGGTGGCAGAGGATGCAATATAGGAGGTACAGGTACAGGTATAGAGCTATTCATGGGAAAGGACAGTGTAGGTGTAGCAAGTACCAAGGGAAGGAGGATTGTGGAACTTAAGGATAAGTTAAGGGGAACTCCCACATGTTCAAATGAGGAAAGCTGGTATGGGAGTGGAGGGTGTGACAGGAGTATGAGATGGGTCTCGAGAATGCAATACACAGGTTGTGAAGCAACCAACAGGTCAGCCACCTTGTACTCAGTAGCATGTTGTCACTGGGTGGTCAATTACACTCTTTGCAGGCGAGGGATTGAGAGTAACTGTGGCACCCAGATGGGTCAGGCTATTTCACACGTCAATCAGGTGGCGAAATTAATTACTAGTTGTTGTAGTGTGCCTATTTGTAATGTTTGCTTAACATTACAATGGCATATTTTCAAATGTCAATTTGGTACTTAAAAATTTGTCTTCCTTCTCTCTGACCACATTTCCCTCACTATCTACCACAGTACACATTTTCAATGCAACTGCACATTTGTAACCAATCTTTTGTAGTTACAATAACACTGCCAATTTTCAGTATGAATTATGTACTACATATTTAACATCCAGTGTTAAGTTACAGCACACAATTTTGAAAAACTTGTTTCACAAAAATAATTTAGCACACCACCAATGAAGTATTAATGCCAAAGACAAAGATGAAAAATAAAGTACCACGTAAGAAAATATTAAAGTGGTAACTTTGATGTGTAATTAAGCTAATGAAGAAAGCAAAAATCTCACCTGCCAATAGTTCCTCCATCCGCAACTTCTGCGGCATCTGCAAAAAAATTCAAAAGCTGAATAACTTGACATCGACAGAATTTAATTGTAAATCAAACACCTTGAAATGTGGCAGTGGTTGTCATCTCACCGCACATGCTCATCTTAGTGTCAAGGAGTTGCTAAACTAAAATAGTGATGGAGATTAGTAATCGGGTGGAGTGACAAGTAGATACATGTGAAATTTTAGTAAAGTGAGATTGATGAAAACTGCATAATGATCCAAGTGAAAAACCTCAAAATATTTGAATTTTAATTGAGCTTAATAGTCTGAATTCACTCTTGTTGTTGTTGTTATCTTCAGTCCTGAGACTGGTTTGATGCAGCTCTCCATGATACTCTATCCCGTGCAAGCTTCTTCATATCCTTCTGCAGCCTACAGCCTTCTGAATCTGCTTAGTGTATTCATCTCTTGCTCTCCCTCTACGATTTTTACCCTCCACGCTGCCCTCCAATACTAAATATGTGATCCCTTGATGCCTCAGAACATGTCCTACCAACCGATCCCTTCTTCTAGTCAAGTTGTGCCACGAACTCCTTTTTCTCCCCAATTCTATTCAATACCTCCTTATTAGTTATGTGATCTACCCATCTGATTTTCAGCATTCTTCTGTAGCACCACATTTTGAAAGCTTCTATTCTCTTCTTGTCCAAACTATTTATCGTCCATGTTTCACTTCCATAGATGGCTACACTCCATACAAATACTTTCCGAAACGACTTCCTGACATTTAAATATATACTCTATGTTAACAAATTTCTGTTCTTCAGAAACGCTTTCCTGGCCATTGCCAGTCTACATTTTATATCCTCTCTACTTCGACCATCATCAGTTATTTTGCTCCCCAAACAGCAAAAGTCCTTTACTACTTTACGTGTCTCATTTCCTAATCTAATTCCCTCAGCATCACCCGACTTAATTTGACTACATTCCATTATCCTCTTTTTGCTTTTGTTGATGTTCATCTTATACCCTCCTTTCAAGACACTGTCCATTCCATTCAATTGCTTTTCCAAATCCTTTGCTGTCTCTGACAGAATTACAATGTCATCGGCGAACCTCAAAGTTTTTATTTCTTCTCCATGGATTTTAGTACCTACTCCAAACTTTTCTTTTGTTTCCTTTATTGCTCGCTCAATATACAGATTGAATAACATCAGGGAGAGGCTACAACCCTGTCTCACTCCCTTCCCAACCACTGCTTCCCTTTCATGCCCCTCGACTCTCACAACTGCCATCCGGTTTCTGTACAAATTGTAAATAGCCTTTTGCTCCCTGTATTTTACCCCTGCCACCTTCAGAATTTGAAAGAGAGTATTCCAATCAACATTGTCAAAAACTTTCTCTAAGTCTACAAATGCTAAAAACGTAGTTGTGCCTTTCCTTAATCTTTCTTCTAAGGTAAGTTGTAGGGTCAGTATTGCCTCACTTGTTCCAACATTTCTGCAGAATCCAAACTGATGTTCCCAGAGGTCGGCTTCTATAAGTTTTTCCATTCGTCTGTAAAGAATTCACGTTAGTATTTTGCAGCTGTGACTTATTAAACTGATAGTTCAGTAATTGTTGGGACTGGCTCTCCCAAGGCTGTCATTAGTTCCAATGGAATGTTGTCTACTCTGGGGGCCTTGTTTCGACTCAGGTCTTTCAGTGCTCTGTCAAACTCTTCACGCAGTATCGTATCTCCCATTTCATCTTCATCTACATCCTCTTCCATTTCCACAATATTGTCCGCAAGTACATCGCCGTTGTATAGACCCTCTATACACTCCTTCCACCTTTCTGCTTTCCCTTCTTTGCTTAGAACTGGGTGTCCATCAAAGCTCTTGATATTCATGCAAGTGGTACTCTTTCTCCAAAGGTCTCTCTTATTTTCCTGTAGGCAGTATCTATCTTACCCCTAGTGACATAGGCCTCTTCATCCTTACATTTGTCCTCTAGCCGTCCCTGCTTAGCCATTTTGCACTTCCTGTCGATCTCATTTTTGAGACATTTGTATTCCTTTTTGCCTGCTTTATTTACTGCATTTTTATATTTTCTCCTTTCATCAATTAAAATCAATATTTCTTCTGTTACCCAAGGATTTCTACTAGCCCTCGTCTTTTTACCTACTTGATCCTCTGCTGCCTTCACTATTTCATCACTCAAAGCTACCCATTCTTCTTCTACTGTATTTCTTTCCCCCATTCCTGTCAATTGTTCCCTTATGCTCTCTCTGAAACTCTGTACAACCTCTGGTTCTTTCAGTTTATCCAGGTCCCATCTCCTTAAATTCCCACCTTTTTGCAGTTTCTTCAGTTTTAATCTACAGTTCAGAACCAAAAGATTGTGGTCAGAGTCCACATCTGCCCCTGGAACTGTCTTACAATTTAATACCTCGTTCCTAAATCTCCGTCATAACATTATATAATCTATCTGATACCTTTTAGTATCTCCAGGGTTCCTCCATGTATACAACCTTCTCTCATGATTCTTAAACTAAGTGTTAGCTATGATTTAGTTATGCTCTGCGCAAAATTCTACCAGGTGGCGTCCTCTTTCATTTCTTAGCCCCAATCCATATTCACCTACTATGTTTCGTTCTCTCCCTTTTCATACCCTTGAATTCCAGTCAACCATGACTATTAAATTTTCATCTCCTTTCACTACCTGGTTTTTCACTTGGATCTTTATGCAGTTTTCATCAATCTCACTTTAATAAAATTTCACATGTATCTACTTGTCACTGCACCCGATTACTAATCTCCATCACTACAGCTGCCATATACAGCCACTGTCACAAAGAAGGACAAAGGTGCCCACAAAAATCAAGTCAGCACTGTGGGAATGAGACCATAGCTGCTAGGTGTTTGAAGGCTGGTGTAAGGATACTGCCAGTGACCGAAATAAAAGTGCAGCATAGTTTGCTGGAATGAACACCCCTCATGAAAGGTGAAAGGACTAACAGACCATTATAAAATTACAGACTGTCACAGCTAGGAGATAGAGAAATTATGTCATGTATAACTCTGATAGTGTCTCCATTGGATTTCAAGTTACTGAGAACCAGCAGATCCCAAAGCATTGAGCCACAGCAGTTCACGTGGTAGATGTCACAAATGACATGTGATGTAGTGTAGCAGAGTTGTGGCAGCTTACAACTTTAAATTCATATGTGACTCACTTTCTTCTGTATTAGTAGTGTCATGTTGATAGGAAGCCATAAAGGTCACATGATTACCGGGAATCCTGATCGAAACAATTTAAACTGTCTGCAAGTACCGCAATTACTGCATACCTACAAAACTGGAGGACACTGGCCTCAAAAATACATTATGATTTTATGAGCTTTGTCTATTAAGGGGTGTACTAACCTGTTCTAGAGTGTTGCTGTGTTAGAATAATTCTTCATCAGAGTTCATATTTTGGATTCCAACATGCTAATAGGTGCCCCAGTGGTAAGGAAGTTTAATGTTATGAGGATTTGCCCATGGATACTTAACATGCAGGGCCAGCATGTAAGTTTTCATTTCAATTGAGTCACACAACCCTATTAGGCAGCTTCTTACTGATGCAAGCAGTTTGTTCAAGGTACATTGTTGGTTAGGGTTTGGATAGTTATTTTCTATGTGAATTATGTATTTTGTGTTGATTATCACATGCTCAGTTAGCCCGCAAACTACAGTCAATAGCTATTGATGGCATTCTCCTGTAAAAATGCATCAGTTGTTACTGGCATCAGTGTATCAGCCTCACTGCATTGTAGCTGCACACTCAGAACAAGTGAGACTGGTGTGTTTTGTAGTGAATGAATAGGCGGGAGCCACTTTATGCTGTGGACAGTGTTAAGGTGATATGCAGAAAAGTATATCCAATTTACAAAGAAGATAGTGTAGGTGTCTTTAAGTATACTATGTGACATTGGTAGCAATGATATATGGCATCAGAAATCACAAATACTGTAACAGCTTAGCACATATTCATAGTAACACTGCAGAGAGCAACAGTGACTGTGTGAAGAATCAGCATAAAGGTATGGGAGTTCCAACACTTTCAAAATTTTATATCCAGCAACTAAAGGAACTATATGTCATTGTGGATACACAGCTTAACCAACAAAACTATCATCAACAAGTGTGGTACTCAGTACTGATGACTTAGCATCAGGCACGCAAAAAACAAGTCCTACACCACTTGAAGGGGAAAGGAAATGTCAAAACTGAAGCCTTTTAGGTAATCTGTAACAGCTCAGTTTGAGGAAACTACAGGCAATGCCTCATCATTCCATTTTGGTACATTCGAGCATTTAATTGGGAAGTTGCTAGAGCAGTTGCTGTGGACAATTTTGAAGCGTCTTTGTATTTTGGCCATATGTATCTCTGTCGTCATGGCTAACAGTGATGGAAGCTGATATTATGACAGCAGCAACACATTGTGACTAATGTGAACACACCCAATCAACAGGAAACCACAAATAAGAATTTTGGTCGAGTAGTGACTTGAGCAGGAGCATAATTGGACTGGGGCAGGCCAACAACTAGGTCTCAATGGTACTCAAAAGAAAGGAAACAAAACAAATTAAAATGGAAACAAAAAGTGGAAAAATAGGTAAAAACATCTGACTAAGCACATCCACAAATGTTCGTAGCTCGTTGAGGGGCTACAGCAGTGGTCTGGAATTAGTCCTCTGAATGAACTAAATGCATTTTGGTCCACTCAGCCTGTGTCAGTAGCTAACAGGATAGGGCTCGATTTCCAGCACATCATGAGAAACAAGTACTTTTATTCACTCTGTGAAGGCAGTACAGAATTCTCCGATCAGTCATTCACTCAGAAGTCGGTGGAGGTGACTGCACTGAAATCATTCCTTGTGGTGCTGTGTTACAATCATTACTGTATGCTTCCTACCAGATTTAAACAAATGATAATGAATTTAATAACGGCTACGGAGATACAAGGATGCTTGCACAAGGTGCTGTAGATCAGAATGGAGAACTGCATCAAACCACCTTCGGACTGACAATAATAATAATAATAATAATAATAATAATAATAATAATAATAATAACAACAACTGCAGACAATAAACTGGGTGAATATGAGTCTAGTAACAAGTGTTGGGTACCTTACAAACAGATTTGCTGCTACATTAGTTCCATACTGGCTTCCCTCCTCCCTCCCTCCCAGCCACCCTACCTTCCTCCCTTCATACTGCAGTTCTGCAAGTATGAAGTGTCCGAGACCAGTGGCACTATGGTCACTTCCCACTCACTGAATCAATCACACTTATTGAAGGGTGCAGTGATTAAGACAGATTGTGATTTAATAAGTAAATTGAGTGCACGGTCTTGCTATTGTTACGTAGCACTGATTGGGCCAAATGACCAACTGTCAAGATCAGATGGCCTCTAAAAAAGCTGTGTTTGGTCAGGCTGTGGAGGATGCACGGGGAAATTACATGATGCAGTGTCCACAGTTGCATTTTTCCTCCATTACAGGAAGAACAATCTCTGGAAAAAGTTCAGTGCTGTATTCCAGCCTTCAGACAAGAAACAAATACGTTTTGTCCAACACAAATGAAACGTCATATTGTTTCTTATTCTGCTTCCACCATGAAAAAACACATGCACTCCATCAAATAAATGTAGCACACAGACCAATTTCAATATATAAACCCCATTTAGAAACTACAAATTATCCTAGTGCCCTGATTTCTTATTTGGTCTTCAGAGACTTTCCAATTTGTAAAACAAAGAGTGTGTGTGTGTGTGTGTGTGTGTGTGTGTGTGTGTGTGTGTGTGTGTGAGAGAGAGAGAGAGAGAGAGAGAGAGAGAGAGAGAGAAATCAGAAAATATGTTTTGCACATTTTAGCTGAGTCTGATTGGTGGCAATAGAGTGGGAGAGAGATGAATTTTAAGTAACAAAAAATAGCCCTAAAATGGGGCACTCTTGATTTATTCATTTTATGTATGTAGGCAGAGAGCAAGTAAAGAGAATGTAATACTCAAAATATTAAATTAAAATAAATTCATTTCAGTTACAAGGATAATGTCAACTAGAACTTTTTCCATCGCCAAGAGATTTTGTGCTGGCTCCTACTGACAGAACACTGCACAGCAGAACAAGGGAAGGAAGTAAAATGTTTTCAGTGCCTTAACATTTTATCCAGAATGCCCCATTCTTTCTGACTTTAGTCATGCACCCTGCCACTGAATCCGTGAGGCATTGGATACATTTGTCAGAAGAGGCAACCCCTCCAAGGCTTTAAATACCAGTCCCAAAGAACACCATCAGCTATAAATGGTTTGTTTAACAGCCAGTTCTCTGTGTGTTCGTGCTACTTCCACACACATTTTCCATTGTGTTCATGTGGGCAGTCACTCACAGCCAGTCCATTACATTAATGTTTATGTTGGACAGCTGCTGTTGAACGAAGCAGACTTATAAACAAGTGAATGTTCTTCCTGTAGTGTGATTTCCCCTCCACAATACAGTATTCACAATAAATGCAGCATCACATTCTTCAAAATGTGGGCATACTGCCTGCTACTGAGGAAGCATTCCTGCTCCTCTCACCGTAATCCAACACCTCCAGAAAACTGACAATCGGCTAGTACTACTTGTTGTCACCACTTACTCCCTGTGATGTCTTGACCCTCGTGGCCGATAAACTACTCTTTGGCCTAGGTGAGACAACATGTCTGTGAAAAGTACATTTTTCCACACTGAATTCAGATGGAACTCTGTGGCTCCCAACCAGTGTAACATTTTCCTCGCCGAGTTCCTGTTTTATAGTGGATCTTTGTACATGCAGTACAGCTTTCCTTGGCCCTCAGTGAACTGTGTCACTGGAACTGGGAAGTTGGTCACTCACTACAACTGCTTTGCATCTAGGGGACAGAGTTGTTGGCTCTTACTTGCAAGCTCTGCGTCATCCTACTATGTACTGAGTCTCTTCTTGCTCGAGCCAGGAATTCTGCTGATAGTGCCTCTTTCAACAAAATTCTTCCAAATTCTGTTTACAGTAAGTTAGTAGCATGCCATATGTTCTATATACATCTCTAATCAAAAACTTGTCTTCTTCAGCCAGGGTGTTGACTGTCTCTGTAACTGAATGATCCCAGTGAGCCATCACAACTGACTGCTCAGAATGTTATGTTATTTCCACTTGCTGCTCTTGTGCTTTGCCTGGAGGGGGGCAAGTAAATGTGTTGCCATGAAAAGGAGTGCCAGTGGTGACAGACTTGTCACTTTATTTCTGGCCATAAACCTATGTGGCTCCAGATTGTGGAGGCCACGTATGCTTTTCCTGGGGTCATAGGTCCAAATCCCACCTATGGAATGGATGATGTTACCTTGAGTTTATGCTCATCTGTGCATGCCTGTGTGTGTCCCTAAATAAAAATTTGTTAACTAGTTCTTAGCAAACTTAGTCAAATTTAGTCAAATTTGAACAAGTAATTGGTAACTGTACTGTGCAGTTGCTGAATGTCAGTGGATATAGCAGACATGTCTGAGACTGATGTCTTCAAAAGATATATAAATAAAGGGAAAAAGTTGGACTGGTTGACCTCCTGTTGCACATGGAAATATGGTGGAAACACAGGGTTACTAGTTTGAATTTGGTCCAGGGATGAACTATTTTAATATGCATGTATCCTATGTCAAATTCTTAATCAAAAGAAAAAATGGAAATACACTATGTGACAAAGTATGTGGAAAATGTTCATGGCACCGTCCATCATTAGTCCTGGAATTCAATATGTTGTTGGCCCACCCTTAGGCCTTAATGACAGCTTCCACTCTCACAGGCATATGTACAGTCAGTTACTGGAAGTTTCCTTTGGGAATGACAGCCCATTCTTCATTGACTGCTGCATTGAGGAGAAGCATCAATGTTAGTCGGTGAGGTCTGGCATGAAGTTGGCATTCCAAAACATCCCAGAGGTGTTCTATAGGATTCAGGTCAGGACTCTGTGCAGGCCAGTCCATTACAGGGTTTTATTGCTGTCTAACCACTCCACCACAGGCTGTGCAATGTGAACAGATGCTCAATCATGTTGAAAGATGCATCACCATCCCCTAATTACTCTTCGACAGCGAGAAGCAAGTAGGTGCTTAAAACATCAATGTGGGCCTGTACTGTGAAAGTGCCACACAAAACAACAAGGAGAGCAAGCCCCCTCCATGAAAAACATAACCCCACCATAACACCATTTCCGAATTTTTCTGTTGGCACTAGACACACTGGCAGATGATGTTCACCAGGCATTTACCACACCAACACCCTGCCATTGGACTGCCACACCGTGTACTTTGAGTCGTTACTCCATACAATGTTTTTCGACTTTTAAATTGTCCACTTTTTATGCTCCTTACACCAAGTGCAGCAGCATCTGCCATTTACCGATGTGATGTGTGGCTTATGAGCAGCCGCTGAACCGCAAATCCAAGTTCTCTCACCTCCTGCCTAACTGTCCTAGTACTTGCAGTGGATCCTGATGCAGGTTGGAATTCCTGTGTGATGGTCTGGATAGATGTCTGCCTATTACACATAACGACCATCTTCAACTGTCAGCGGTCTCTCTCAGTCTACAGATAAGGCCAGCCTGTACACATTTTTCTGTACATGTCTGTTCACATTTCCATGTCACTATCACATGAGAAAGAGTGGACTTAGGTATATTTAGGAGTGTGGAAATCTCGGGTACAGACATATGACACAAATGACACCCAATCACCTGACCACGCTCAACCACCATGAGTTCCACACATCGACCCATTCTGTTCTCTTACAATGTCCAATGACTACTGAGGTTGCTGATATGGAGTACCTGGCAGTAGGTGATAGCGCAATGCACCTAAAATGAAAAACATATGTTTTTTGGTGTGCCCGGATAGTTTTGATCCTATAGTGTAGCTACAGCAGACACTTAGGTGATGTGTGTCAGGTTGTTGCTGGTTTGTCCTGAACACCATTCATTTATTGGGTTTGTTTGTTGGTTTTGAGTTTGTTGGAGGCTAAACATCAAGGTCATCAGTCCCCTGTTCCAAAGAGACATACTTGTAAAAGGTCTATACAGTAAAAGCGAAACTCTGCACCCAGAGGGAGGGAACACCAAGGGGTACAGAGTTAAAATGAACACAGCAATAAAACTAAATAGAGGACGCTTGAAAGGACCAGAGCAAATAGTTGACTAGAGTAAAACAGACTACAGTGGTTGATGGATCATGTAGAAGGTCAACCACTCAAGTATAAACTAAGATCCTCCAGCTGGAAAGTGTTGATAGAATTATCAACACAACTTGTTCCCATAAAGACACTATTTTGGTAGCCATGTCACAATTAAAAGTCACTTGAGTTGGTGTAGCCTGAAAAATCATGTGAAAGTGCCCACACTAGAGTGAGTGATAAAACCCAGCTGAACAGATAAAACATAAAATTGAGTCATCTATAGAGGCATCATCACCTAGAATTAAAGGAAGTGCAGCTGGTAACTTAAAGGACGGCTGCAAGGGGGCTAAAAGGGGGCAGTCCATAAGAAGATGGACCACTGTCAGCCCTGCATCACAGTGACGCTTGGGCTGGTTCTCACCGTGAAGGAGATAGCTGTGGGTCAATCGCGTATGTCCAATTCAGAAACAGCAGAGAACAACTGAGTCCCTACACGTGCTCCTCAATGATGAGTTCCATACGGCTGTGGATGACTTTACCATGCGGAGCTTATTTGGTGTGTTGAAGATAGACCATTCAGAGCTCCAGACATCGTGGACCTTGCAATGTAGGGCTGACCAGAGGTCTCTTTCCACGAGACCAAGCTCCAGGGGTGGTGAAGGGGTGGCCTGCTTGGCCAACCGATCTACAGTTTCATTTCATGGAATGCCGATGTGCCCCGGGGTCCACACAAACATCACTGAACGACCACACTCGGCGAGAGCACAAACATCGTCTTCAATACTGTACACCAAAGGGTCCCGAGAAAAACACTGGTCCAGTGCTTTCAATCCACTCAGGGAGTCACTGCATATGACAAATGACTCCTCAGGGCAGGAGGAAAGGTGAACAAGTGCACGATAAAAAGCAACCAGCTCCGCAGTGAAAACACTGCTGCCACAAGGCAGGGAATGCTGCTCAACGTAGTTGCAATGGATGAAAGCAAACCCAGTGCATCCATTGACCACAGAACCATCGGTGTAGACTACATCTACATCACAAAACGAGGCAAGAAGAGCCATGAATTGTTGACGAAGACTGGAAGGTGGAACGGAGGACTGAGTCACAGGACAAATCCAACCAAAGCTGCAAGTGAGGGAGGGACCAAGAGGGATAGAAGAAGAGCGCCAGAAAGGTGGAAGAAAGGTAAAGGACTCTAGTGACGTGAGTAGGGAACGAACGTGGACCCGATCGGGAGACCCAACCTAGGCCACCGTCGTGGGGAAGGGAGTGCAGCAGACGGAAAAAGGAACCTGTGGTTTGGGTGGTCGGGTGAGGAATGGATGCGGGCGATGTATGATGCAAGGAACTTTGTTGGCGGAATTGTAGGGAAGGGATTCCAGTTTCTACAAGAAGGCTAGTCACCGGACTAGTGCGGAAGGCACCTGTCGCCAGTCTGACGCCACAATGGAGAATCAGGTTGAGGATCTGCAACGTTGAAGGTGCTGCTGTGTCATACACCACACTCCCATAGTTGAGACGGGACTGGACTAAGGCCTTATAGAGCTGTAAGAGGGTTGTTCATGCAGCCCCCCACACAGTGTGGCTGAGGCAGCTAAGTATGCTCAGGTGCCGCCAGCACCGTTGTTTAAGTTCGCGAAGATGAGAAGTGAGCCGAGCAACAAACAGCATGCCAAGAAAGCAATGCGTCTCCTCAATATGAAGGAGTTCATTGGCAAGGTAGAGTTATGGATGGAGGTGGACCATTCGACGACAATAGAAATGCATCACTCGGGCCTTAGAGGTTAAGAACTGAAAACCATGGTTGGATGCACAAAAATGTGCCTTATGGATAGCTCCCTGCAGCCACCGTTCAGTGACACTGATGATAAGGGAACTTTAATAAAGAGAAAAGTCATGAGCATATAGAGAGGAACAGACTGATGAGCCCACCACAGCCGTAAGACCATTAATCGCCATCAAAAAGAGGGCAACACTGAAAACCGAGCCCTGCAGGACACTGTTCTCCTGAATTTGAGCAGAGCTAAAATAAGTGCCAACTTTGACCCGAAAGGAGCGATTGGAGAGAAAATTCCATAGAAAAATTGGAAGTGGATCCCATAAGCCCCATTCGTACAACATAGCAAGGATATGATGG
This sequence comes from Schistocerca americana, assembly GCF_021461395.2. Taxonomy (NCBI): domain Eukaryota; kingdom Metazoa; phylum Arthropoda; class Insecta; order Orthoptera; family Acrididae; genus Schistocerca; species Schistocerca americana. The sequence goes on along the minus strand of NC_060124.1, from coordinate 593,002,906 downwards.
TGCCAGGTGGTATTGTACGCCTTCTGAAGATCAAAGAAAACAGCAACTAGATGTTCTCATCGAGTAACAACTGTACGAATAGCAGACTCTAGCGAGACTAAATTGTCGGTCGCTGAGCCACCCTTTTGCTGGGCCAGGAGACCCCAAGCTTTGAGTAACCATATTAGCCACCAACTCACCATCCATTCCACGAGTTTGCACAAAACGTTGGTAAGGCTGACAGGATGATAGCTATCAAGCACCAACGGATCTGCATCAGGTTTCAGCACCGGGATGCTAACGCTATCCTGCCAATGAGTTGCAAAAATGCCCTCCATCCAGATGCGGTTAAACAGGGTGAGTAATTCACCCTGACAGTGCGCCTGGAGATGGTGGAGAAACTGGTTGTTAATTCGGTCTGGATCTGGAGAGGTATCGTGGCAAGCTGTAAGGGCACTTTAGAATTCCCATTCACTAAATGGGGCATTGTACTGCTCCCAACAGTGCGTGTGAAATGGCAACTGTTTTTTTTTTTTTTTTTGTTTGTGGTTTTAGGGCGCAAAACTTCTATGGTCATTAGCGCCCAGCCCGTGATGTAGAAAACAGGTAAAAACGAAATTTAAAATCAGCAGCAATGGGAACAAAGTCATAAAATTTGAGAAACTAAAGGCAGAAGGAATGCTTAAAATTCCACTATAGAAAGGGGTTGGTTGTCCCCCAAAAAAAAGGCTTCAAATGACTGACATCATTTCACTGTCACTAATAAACTGTAGAACGCGGTCAGCTGAGCGCGTGTCATCTGCTAAAATCGACGATAGATCCGGCGTTAGCTGTAGACAGGAGCGTAACGGATTAAAATAGGGGCGTTCAATTAAAAGGTGTCTGACCGTCCACAGCTGAGAGCAGTGGGGACAGAGTGGGGGAGGATCACCGCTTAAAAGATGTCGATGACTAAAAAGACAGTTACCTATCCGGAGTCTAGCTAAAATTACCTCCTCCCGACGACTCGATCGGGAGGAAGAGGTCCATGCGCAAGGAAGGGCTTTCACTTCCCGCAATTTATTATGGGGAAGTGTTGACCAATGCGCATGCCATAAATGAGCAACTTGGCGACATAAACCGCTCCGTAGATCGGTAAACGGAAGAGACTGAATAGCTGGCCGAGGAAGAGAGACTGCAGCCTTGGCCGCTATATCGGCCGCCTCGTTTCCACAGATACCAGCATGTCCTGGGAGCCAGAGGAACGCCACTGAGACGCCCCCCAGGTGGAGCAAGCGCAGACAGTCCTGAATCTGGTGGACCAGAGGGTGCACAGGATAAAGAGCTTGGAGACTTAGGAGAGAGCTGAGAGAATCTGAGCAGATTACGTACTGTATCCGCTGATGGCGGCGGATGTAGTGGACAGCCTGGAGAATAGCGTAAAGCTCCGCAGTATAAACCGAACACTGGTCAGGAAGCCGAAAGTGATTTGGGGTGTCGCCAACAATATAGGCACTCCCTACACCTAACGATGTTTTCGAGCCATCGGTGTAAATAAATGTGGCTTCCGTCATTTGTGCACATAGAGCAGCAAATGCCCGACGGTAAACAAGTGTAGGGGTACCATCCTTGGGAAATTGACATAGGTCTCTGAGCAAGTCGATCCGGGGACGGAGCCAAGGCGGTGCTGTACCCCAAGTTGTCAAGAAGGTTTCAGGAAAGCGGAAGGAAAGAGAATGGAGCAGTTGACGGAAGCGGACTCCCGGGGGTAGTAGGGAGGAGGAGCGGCCTGCATACCCGACATCAAAGGAGGCGTCGAAAAAAAGGTCATGGGCTGGATTAGCAGGCATGGAAGACAGATGGCTAGCATAACGACTCAGAAGGACTGCCCGCCGATTGGATAGCGGAGGTTCAGCAGTCTCAGCATAAAGGCTTTCCACAGGGCTGGTGTAAAAAGCTCCAGACACTACACGTAATCCACGGTGGTGGATAGAGTCGAGACGCCGAAGAATAGACGGCCGAGCAGAGGAGTAGACTATGCTTCCATAATCCAATTTCGAGCGCACTAAGGCGCGATAGAGGCGGAGAAGGACCACTCGATCCGCTCCCCAAGAGGTGCCATTCAGGACACGGAGGGTGTTAAGGGAACGCAGACAGCGAGCCGAAAGATAGGAAACGTGGGAGGACCAGCACAGTTTTCTGTCAAACATAAGACCCAAGAATTTAGCGACGTCGGAAAACGGAAGGTTGACAGGACCTAGATGTAAGGAGGGAGGAAGAAACTCCTTACGTCGCCAAAAATTAACACAAACGGTCTTACTGGGTGAGAAACGGAAGCCGGTTTCGATGCTCCACGAGTGGAGGCGATCGAGACATCCTTGAAGACGTCTTTCAAGAAGGCTGGTCCGTTGAGAGCTGTAGTAGATCGCAAAATCGTCCACAAAGAGGGAGCCCGAGACATCAGGAAGGAGACAATCCATAATTGGATTAATGGCAATGGCAAACAGTACAACACTCAGCACGGAGCCCTGGGGTACCCCGTTTTCTTGGGAGAAAATACGGGATAGAGTAGTGTTCACCCGCACCCTAAATGTGCGCTCTGCCATAAATTCGCGAAGAAAAAGGGGCAGCCGGCCTCGAAAGCCCCAAGAGAACAGTGTGCGGAGGATGCCTGTCCTCCAACAGGTATCGTATGCTCTCTCCAGATCAAAAAATATTGCTACCGTTTGGCGTTTCCGGAGGAAATTGTTCATGATATAAGTGGAGAGAGCAACAAGATGGTCAACGGCAGAACGATGTTGTCGGAATCCGCATTGGGCTGGTGTTAAAAGACTGCGGGATTCCAGCCACCAAGCTAAACGGTAATTCACCATACGCTCCAAAACCTTACAGACACTACTCGTGAGAGAAATGGGGCGATAGCTAGAGGGGAGATGTTTGTCCTTTCCAGGTTTCGGAACAGGAACGACAATAGCTTCCCGCCATCGCCTGGGAAAGGTACTGTCGGTCCAAATTCGATTATAAAGGCGAAGGAGGTAGCGCAGGCTATGGGTTGATAAATGCAGCAACATTTGGACATGGATACCATCCGGTCCTGGGGCGGAGGAGCGAGAAGAAGAGAGTGCATGTTGGAGTTCGCGCATGGAGAAAACAGTATTGTAGCTTTCGCGATTTTGAGAGGAGAAAGCAAGATGTCGCACTTCCGCTGCACGTTTCTTCGGGAGAAACGCTGGCGGGTAATTTGAAGAGCTCGAAATCTCAGCAAAGTGCTGACCCAATGAGTTAGAAATTGCGACGGGGTCCACTAAGGTGTCATGCGCGACAGTGAGCCCAGAGACCGGGGAGAAACTAGGCGCGCCTGAGAACCGTCGAAGCCGACTCCAAACTTCCGAGGAGGGAGTGAAGGTGTTAAATGAGCTAATAAAGAATTGCCAGCTTGCCTTCTTGCTATCGCGGATGACGCGACGGCAACGCGCACGGAGCTGCTTATATCGGATACAGTTGGCCAAAGTTGGATGGTGACGGAAAATGCGAAGAGCACGTCGCCGCTCACGTATTGCGTCACGGCATGCCTCGTTCCACCAAGGAACTGGGGGGCGCCGGGGCAATTCGGATGTGCGTGGTATTGAACGTTCCGCAGCTGTGAGAATAACGTCGGTAAAATGTGTGACCTCATCGTCGACGCTGGGAAAGCGACGGTCATCGAATGTCGCTAGAGACGAAAAAAGTGTCCAATCGGCTTGGGCAAACTTCCAGCGTCGCGAGCGCATATATGGCAGTTGAGGCTGCAGTCGAAGAACACATGGAAAGTGGTCACTCGAGTGTGTATCATCAAGGGCGAACCATTCGAAGCGCCGGGCTAGCGGAACAGTACCGACCGCAAGGTCCAAATGAGATAAATTTGCCGTGGAGGCAGACAAAAACGTGGGGACCCCAGTGTTGAGGCAGACTAGATCCGCTTGGTGGAAGACGTCTAGCAATAGTGAGCCACGTGGACAAGGATGTGGAGATCCCCAAAGCGGCTGGTGGGCATTGAAGTCCCCAACCAGCAAATAGGGGGGTGGAAGCTGATCAAGAAGATGAAGGAGATCAGCTCGTGCCAGTGGTGTAGACGATGGAATGTATACCGTACATAGAGAGAACGTGTATCCAGAAAGGGAAAGACGGACGGCGACAGCTTGGAAGGAACTGTTTAAGGGGATTGGGTGATAATGGAGAGTATCATGGAGCAGAATCATGAGTCCTCCATGGGCTGGAGTGCCTTCAACAGAGGGGAGGTCATATCGGACGGACTGAAAATGAGGGAGAACAAAGCGGTCATGGGGACGCAGCTTTGTTTCCTGAAGACAGAAGATGACCGGCGAGTAGGATCGTAAGAGGATCGACAATTCATCCCGATTGGCGCGAATGCCGCGGATATTCCAGTGGATAATGGACATAGGGTGAACAGAAAATGGAGAAACGTGACCAAGGGTGCTGTCAACTCAACGACTGCTCAGAGCTTGCGACCGACAGCATGGAATGGCATTCAGTCGAAGGCAGAAGATCCTGATCCATAGGTTGGTCAGGAGCAGCTCCTGCCACCAACGATCGGCCAGTTGACCGGCCACCAGCAGTGCGCCTCGGCGACACGGAAGATGGCCGAGGGCGATTTCCGCCAGGTGGTGCTGTAGTTGGGACACGCCTTGGCGGAGAAGGAGAGGAACTGTGTTTCTTCATAGCCTTCTTGGAGGTATGATGTTTAGATAAAGGAGGAACCGATGGTTGTGAAGTTGCAGTACGTAAAAACTCTTCACGAGAATGCTCTTTTTTCGAAGACTTGGCGTCTGACTTTTGGGCTCGAGATTTAGCAGAACCCGACGAAGGGTGAGCCATAGAGTGGGCAGGCGAAAGTGGTGAGGTTGAACGGGCGATCTTTGCGCTGGCCGATCTGACGACCGTGGTACTAAATGTGAGGTCGCAAGTCTGTGTGGCCGCCTCCTTTGTTGGCCGAGGAGAAGCAAGGACAGTGCTGTATTTTCCTTTCTGAGGCACGGTGGGCTGTCGACTGGCGAGTAACTTTCGAGCAGCAAAGGTCGACACCTTTTCCTTCACTCTTATTTCCTGGATGAGCTTTTCATCCTTAAAAACGGGGCAATCTCGAGAGGAAGCAGCGTGGTCACCCATACAGTTGATGCAGTGTGGGGATGGAGGTGGACAAGCACCCTCATGGGCATCCTTGCCACACGTTACACATTTGGCCGGATTGGAACAGGACTGGCTGGTGTGATTGAACCGCTGACATTGATAGCAACGCGTAGGGTTTGGGACATAAGGGCGAACGGAAATTATCTCATAGCCTGCTTTGATTTTTGATGGGAGTTGAACTTTGTCAAATGTCAAGAAGACAGTGCGGGTTGGAATGATGTTCGAGTCAACCCTTTTCATAACCCGATGAACAGCGGTGACGCCCTGGTCAGACAGGTAGTGCTGAATTTCTTCGTCAGACAATCCATCGAGGGAGCGTGTATAAACGACTCCACGCGAGGAGTTTAAGGTACGGTGCGGTTCCACCCGGACAGGGAAGGTGTGGAGCAGAGAAGTACGCAGCAATTTTTGAGCCTGGAGGGCACTGTGTGTTTCTAACAACAGGGTACCATTCCGTAATCTGGAACAAGACTTTACAGAACCCGCAATTGCGTCGACACCTTTCTGAATAATGAAAGGGTTGACCGTGGAAAAGTCGTGACCTTCGTCAGACCGAGAAACAACAAGGAACTGTGGCAACGATGGAAGAACCGTCTGTGGCTGAGACTCAGTGAACTTACGTTTGTGAGCAGACATAGTGGAAGGTGAGGAAACCATTGCGGAAGAATCCCCCATGATTACCGGCGTCTCCGATGGCGCGCTCCTCCCTTGTGGGGGCCCTCACCGAGGGCACACCCGCCTTAGGTGATTGTTCACACCTCAGGTCACACCTCCCGACAAACGGACGGAGGGACCAATCGGCACTTTCGGAAGGTATCAGCTCGGGTAATCACCCCTCCCTGGGCCTGGCCTTTACCAGGGGGTACGTACGTGTCCTACCTGTCTACCCGGGGCGGGGAATTACGCGTTACCCCGTCACCGGCTACGCATGGAAGTGCGTGGGTCGGCCTTCAGACACGCACAGGGAGGAAGAAAGAGAAAGGGAAAGGAAAGAAGAGGGGGTCTCAAACGCCACAGCGGAGAGAAGGGTAAAGAGAAGAGGTAAGGAAAGGAGAAGGACAAAGGAAGGAAGAAGACATACAAGCAAGGAAGAAGAAGAATGCGGTACATTTACAAGCATCCGTCTCCGGACGTAGGCGCAAACCATACTCCCAGAGGGGGAGAAAGTGAAGGAAAGAGCCAGAGGTGAGGGGGGGGGTGAAGACAGGGGATGGGGAAGGATGCGGAAAGGGAAGGTATGCAGCCCGGAAAGGAAGGAAGGCCACATTAGCTCGGGGCCCCGTGCTCGCTACGCACGTATCCACAAAAGAGTTGTGGATCCCCTGGGGGGGAAATGGCAACTGTGTACGCTCAGGCTGCTCTTTAATGGCGTGGAATTCTGCACTGTAGCCTGCTGTCATGGAACTACGAGTGAAGTACTCTGCCAGATGTTCGGCGATGGTGATTGGGTCAGTACAAAGTGTACTCCGAAGAGAAAGGCAAGGGACAGACGCATGAGGGCGATTCATTTATTGGGTCCAGAGATCAAGTTGAGGGGATATGTGACATGCATGGATGGCAAGTCAAATCATCTGCATACGTTTCCTTAACCTTGCACAGCTTACACTGGAGGACAGGCCACGTGTTAAAAAAAAAATTTTCTTAAGCACTTTTGCCATTATCAGCATGACAAGAGAGAAATCAGGATTGGACTAATATGCCATTTCTGGTGACTAACACCTTTGATAATACTTCAGTTACAGTCATCCACTCACCACAAGAATATCACAGTAGAGCTAACATCAATGGTTGAGTTGGACCCAGGGCATGGGTAATGACAACCAAAGGTGTATTCATTTATTTATCTTCATTTATTTCTTATGTTTGTTACTAGTAATTAGGGTCTCACAGATGTTCTAAGGCCTCCCATGACATCTTCCACTGCTCTGTGCCCCCCAACTATTGTTGGTATAACACAAGATTGCGGCTCACCTCACAATTATCTTCCTTATCTTCCCCTTCTTCCTGTTCCCTTTTTTGAGCATTTAGTCTGTTGTCAGTCAGCTTGTAAATAACTGCAGGTGCATCCACATGATATGCAGTACACTAGGACTCCCAGTCAAGACAAACATCGTGTGATGAAAACCTGAATAGTATTGTAAATCACATGAAGAAATTGGACCTCCTTTTTCTGTAGAAATGTTTGTGGAAGTGCAATTCACAACGTTGATATTGTACTGGATTATACACAGGCACAGTAATGGAAAGTGAAGTTATAGTTTGGCACATGTGACAGATGAGATCTGTTGGAATATAATCAAGTATTTAGTTGCAACTCTTTGCTTGCCTAGGCCAGCACATGGATGATACCGTGAATCATTAGTTTTACTGTTTCTATTCTTTGCCATGATGTCTGGTTTGTGTTCAAAAAGCTATATCAAACTTGACACCCATTCTACATCCACATCAGTAAATGCACATAAGTCAGTATTTAAGATGCCAGCATACAAGTTCAAATGCATCTGGAAGCTTTTAATTGTTGGCATTCTTTTATCTGTTAGTTCAAAATGGATGAAATAGATTATAGTTAATATTCTCTGACAAGCAGGTGGCCCTGTAACGTTGCATAACTAATTTGATAATGCTGCCCTTTCATTAGAGCTTTAAAGGCTGTATGTATGTGCACAAGTATATCATTATTTGTTCACACTTTGTCGAAGTATTCTGTCATTAATTTATTGGGAAATATTAACCACTGTTTTAAACATTTAAGGATGGTAAGTATTATGTATGGTTTTAGTAGTCTGTAACGTTTCTTATCATGAACTGTTAATGGTTTCATGCTTCATTATGTCTTTTAATAAGAGCTCTTCAAATGTTGCTTTTGTGGTTGGTTGTTTTCTCTATCATAAAACATTATAACTTTCATGACTCTAGCTACAGGTACGTTAAGAAAATTACCTGAAACAGAGTGAATCCCATATGGAACAAGAGCAGCTATTTCATTTCTCACACACACAATTCCATTATTTGCAGAAATGTCTGAAAAATCTGTCTCTCTCTTTCTAGTGAATTTGCAAAAACAATAAAAAATGGAAATGTGTAGCATTGAACTCTACACCTTCAGGTTACCATGCAATGCTTCTATCATTTCACCATGGGGAATGGATTTTGGAAGAGCATGAAATTGTGTGTCCTTAACCTTCATTCCAAAACATGCAGAGATATATTTTCAAGCTGCAAAATGATGGCACTGTTGCCAAATGGTCTGATCTTTCCTGGCTTTTGTCTACTGAGGCTCAATTGTTTGTTTGCTGATGAGTGTACACTGACCCCTACCTCTGCACCTCAATGCCTCGAGCCATCACAATTCTTCAAAATTGAATTTAACAGTACCATGAAAAGAATAGCTTCTGCTCGCCATAACGCAGAGATGCCGAGTTACACAAAGGCACGACAAAAAAACTGTCACAAAGTGAGCTTTCAGTGAACAAGTCCTCTGTTATATATAGATAACATTCACTCAGACACTCACACAAATGAAGCTCTCACACACGTGACCACAGTCTCTGGCAGCTGCACATGATGGGACAGGCAATCAAGTGGGGGTAAGGAGGAGGCTGGGGCAGGGAGGGGGTGGTTATCAGGGTAGGGGTGGAGGACAGTAAACTGCTGGAGATGACCTGCAGGAGACAAGACAGTACCATAGGCACACCAACTTCCTGGTAAAGGTGTCCAACAAGGCAGTACCCACACATACCTTGAAAAATCCATACTTTAAAAATTCCTGAAGGACATGGGGCATGTGACTTCAGAAGCACCACATGTAGATAGGTCAAGGATACCAGTCCTCCTGCAGGTGTTGTAGGCTTTCTCCAAATTGAAGAACCCTGCCAGTGTCCGATATTTCCACAGAAAACCATTTGTGACACAGGTTGACAAAGCGATGAGATGGTCAACTGTGGAACAGCCTGCTCAAAATCTGCACAGTGCAGTGGTCTTTGAATTGTCCGACTCTAGCCACTATACCAGCCAGGCATGAATTATATGTTTCATCAGTTTGCAAACACAGCTTGTGGGAGAAATGGAGCAGTAACTAGAAGGAAGGTATTTTTCCTTACTGGGCTTGTGTATGGCTATGGGTAAGACGGTGGCTTCATGCTGGCATCTGGGAAACGGCGTCCTCTCCCCAAATGTGATTGTACATAAGAAAGAGCAAGTGATTGCCCACAAGAGAAAGGTTTAGCAACATCTGAATGCAAACATCATCCAGCTCTGGGGTGGAGGATCGGTATGAAGTGAGAGCAAGTTCTCACCCCCTCATAGTAAAGGCAGCTTGTAGCACTCACTAATCTGCCAAAATAAGGGTACTGCCCAAGCTGCCTCCACTTGTTTCTGATGGAGGAAGGCAGAATGGTAGTCGGTGGAGCTCTAAATATCTGCAGAATAGCAGCCCAATTGTCAGAGACAGTGATAGGGTCCTTTATGACTTAATCTACGGCTGTCAGGCCAGAAATTGGGGAATGGATCTTGGTCCTGCAGAGACCACACAACAGAGGAGGTGGTGGAACTGTTAAAAGAAATACTAAAGGACATATAGCTAGATTTTTATATCCTGAAGGGTGCGACAACACTGTGCATGCAACTATTTATAATGAATGCAGTTTGCCGTCACAGAATGATGGTTAAAAACATGGAGAGGACATCTCTGCATGTGAGTTGAGTCACAACACAGCTCAGTCAATGAAGGCACTGGGACATGGTGCAGTGAAGATGAAGTGCGAGAATGGAACATTGTGTAGTGGTAATGAGAGCATTTGTGAGATATCCCACCTGGGCATCACAACTGGAGAAATTATGTTACTCAAAGGGTGCCAGGGAACAGTAAATCTCCTGTCGTACTTAGAAAGCTTCCATTTGGGTGTTCACATAGGTGGGGTAGGAGTCAGAAAATGGATAGTACATGGGAAACGGTTGCTCGAGTATGTACCAGAGACAGTGATGAGATGATGGGCAAATTGGGCAGTGCAGGAGAGGTCCAGATGGGGTAAGTGTGCATGGAGTGTAAAAGGAACATGGGTACTACCATGATAAGGCAAATGAGGTTAAGGTGACTGAGAAGTCAGCCAAGAGGTCACCTCTCTGACAGGTTCTGGGAGAGTCCCAAAGGGAATGGTGTGTATTACAGTCAATGAGCAGCAGAAAGGGATGAGGGAGTTGGCCAGTAAGCTGGAAAAGGACTGTCCAGTGACACTGAATGATTGAGGGACGTAACCAGTACATATGGAAAAGTTCAGGAGAGGAAGTAAAACACGGACTGGAATAGCTTCAAGCCAGGTAGTCATGGAGAAGGGTTGACTTTAGATGTCATTCCATATGAGCAGCTTGACTACCCTCTCTCTCCTCCTATGATATGGAATGCCATCTTTGGAGAGGGGGAGTCAAAGCAGACAGGGAAGAAATACGAAAGCTCAAAGCAATCCTGAGGATGCAATTTTGTTTCCTGCAGGCAGAGAACAAGCAGAGGCTTTGATTCCTAGAAGAGCCACAAGTCCTCTTTGTTGGATCGAAGGCCACCAATATTCCATTGTGACAGTGTCATGATTAGGAAAGAGGAGGATGAAGAAATGGAGAGGTGGCATCTCAGCAGCTATCAAATGGCAGCTTTTGAAGGCTCACTGCTACAGGGCACAGACGCTGGAGGATACTCCTCTATGAGATCTACAGAGGCACTGGCATTCTCTTTCTATCCATCCTATGAGTCCAAAGCAGAAAAATGTTTGGTGGTGCAAGTTGGTGACGAGGTGGTCAGCCACACTGTTGAAGAAGGTCTCCGAGTCTATGAAGAAGCAGATCATTTATCCTTGTTTTATTTCTTGGGGCCTTTCTGGTTGGCAGAGAAAGCCTCAACTGTTCGTTGGCCGGAGGGACACAGGAAAACTGAAAATATTTGTGAGAGTGTTCCTTCTGTCCTTTCTGACCTATCAGTGGTGCAGCAGGCAACGTTGTCCCGTGAGGTAAAATTTGATGCTTGTTGCACAGCTGGAGAAGAAGGAGGAGGAGGAGGAGGAGGAGGAGGCGGAGGAGGAGGAGGAGGAGGAGCACAAACACAATGACGACAACAACAATGAAGACAAGGAGGAGGAGACGGGGCTGCCACTATGACACTGAGTTATTTTACAATCACGGGGCTGTATTTCATATCATACGTCTGGATGTCCATGGCCTTAAGGAGCGAGATGTAGCAATAATGGTACTGTAATGGCCTGATGGTAGAATGGAGGGTTACTGACTAGCCAACAATTCGTGAGTGACCTTGTAAGATATCTTTTCCTTCACCCATATCTCCAGATCTCCTGGACGGCCCGATCATCAAGGTACATGATTATCTTGGTAGGAGGTGGCATGGTCACCATTGCAATTTATGCAGCATGGAGAAGGTGGCAGACAAGATACACAGTTGGCTGGGTGTCGACAGGACATATGAGTTGTCATAATGACAACACTTGTAGCAGTCCGTTGGGTACAAAATGTATTGTCTGACTGTGATAACTTCATAGCCTGCTTTGATCTTGGATGGAGGTACCACTATCAAAAGTGAGGAAAATAGTGTGCAAGATCTCTAATAATGCATCTCCCTTTTTATCAACCAATGGAGAGCGATGACACCTTGATCAGAGAGCTGTGTGTGGATTTTGCCCTCACTCAGACCATCGAACAGTGTAGTGTATGTAATACCATGGGAAGAATTCTGCACTCAATGGGGCTTAACATGCATAGGATAGGCTTGGAGGACCGAAGCTGCAAGTTGTTTTTGTTGTGCCTGAGAATCACACGTAGTCCAAAAGCAAAGAGCCATTCTGTGCACAGGAGAAGGATTTCATGGGAGTGACAATGGCATCAACGCCATTGTGAACAATAAATGGTCCTACCGTAGCAAAGGACTGGCTGTCTTCAGTGCACAAAACCACAACACACAGTGTTGCAGATGGTAGGGTTATTGAATCATTAGCCTCATTCCTTTTACGTTTAGTATACTCTTTGTGAAGATGATGATTTGCTCATTGTGAGGAGCTGCCCCATGATTTTCAGCATCTCCAATGGCACACTTCCTCCAATAGGGCCCCCATCCCTCAGGAGCAAGTGCATTCACCTTATGTGATTGTTCACACCTAAGGTCACACCTCCTGAACACCTGACAGAGTGACTAATCCATAGTTTGGGAAGGTAGCAGCTGAGCCAATAACGACCCCCCACCTACTCGGGCCTGGCCTGTACCACAGGGTATGTGCAAACTGTTGGCCTGGGGCTGGAAATTATGTATCAGACACATGGGCTTGCCCTCAGGAGTGCACAGATAGCAAGAAGAAAAAGAGGAACCTCAAATGCCAAAGCAGGAGGGGGATAAGAGAAGGGAAAGAAGAAAGAAAAATGTAATGAAAAACAGTGGAGCGACTTTTCTGATATTGGCCACTGAAAATAAAGAACACATCTCCAAAAACATCACATATGTACCACAATGGTGGGGAAAGGAATAGCAAAAGGATAGACATGTAGCATGGCAGTGAAAAGATGTTGCAAAGGCTGAGGCCCGTGGTAGCCAAGCATGAACCTGTCAAAGAGCAGCAAGTCCCATGGGTGGATGCGGTGGGGTGGGGTGGGGTGCAGTGAGGTGAGGTGAGGTGAGGTGAGGTGGGGTGGGAAAGAGCACCGAGTTTGGTTGTGCACTCATCGACAGGGTGGTTCAGTTGTTTCTTGTCCACAGTTTGTCAGTGGTCATTCATGCAGTCAGACAACTTCTTGTCTGTCATGCCCTTGTAGAATGCAGTACATTGATTGGTTGCAGCCTAGCTTGTGGATCACATGACTGGTTTCACAGGTTGCACACCATTGATGGGATAGGTGATGTTTCTGACTGGACTTAAGTAGGTGGAGGTGGTGGTAAGAGGATGTGTGTGACATGTCTTGGATCTACATCTATTACAAGGGTATGAGACACGAGGCCACGAGGTTCGAAGCAAAGGTTGTGTAGCATCATTGGCCACTGGAGTACTGGTGTGGGAGATTGGTGGGGACGTAGTGGGTAGGAAACTTCTCATTTCAGGGTACAATGAGAGCCTATTTCTATTCCTTCATTATTGCTTCAGCTAACACAATGGTATGCTGTGTTGTTGTATTTTGAAGTGAGCAGCAGTATCATAAAATACACTGTGAACCATGTGAGAAAAATTTACGACCTGTGAAAAAAAAAATAAGGAAGAGAGACCCAGATTCTGAGCTAGCACCACAACCCCCCTATGAGGCAATTGCCTACGAGGTAATTACTACTTGAATATGTGTGTGGCAGGGACCTGATGCAACTGTGCTGTTTAATACTCAGAGGGTCATAATTGTGTGCTAACACTCGTATGTGGCAAACAGATCTATACAATGAAGTTTATTTTATTATTGTTTAGTTGTGCAGTGATTCAGATCATAGAATATGGGTTTATTTTATCACTGCTTAATCAAATTAAGATTAATCTGTCGTTTTGCTCATATACATTTACCTCGGTATCAAGACCGCCATCCTTTACATGTGTATAAAGTACACCATACCTCTGTTTATGTCGCAAAAACCAGCACACCAGGTGTATTGAAATAAGTATGTCAAGAAATCTAATAAACAGAAAGAAGCATTTCAATTTAAACAAGTCTTGGGGTCCAATGCTGAATTTATTAAGCTACCACTGGCAATCACTTTCACCAGTGCTGATATACACAAAATATTTGCATATTGCAAAATATCAGTGAAGGCTCCAAACAACAAAAAGCATGAAATTGCACAGTAGGTACCAGCAATCAAACTCTCTTATACACAGTGGTGATTGAACAACAATAAATGGTTTCTTGGCAGATTGAATACCTAGCACCGATTTCATGTAACTTCAGACTTGCAGTACCTGAAAGATCCTGCGCAATATGTCATCGAAATATTGTGCATAAAATGTTGAAAACTCAGCAGGACTCCTGGAAGCACAGAACTGAACACTGACAAGGCTTCTCCATTAGACATTTTCAAGTACGGGCTAAGAGATGTTTATCTAAATATCAAAATTTTTGTACAAAATTTATGACACTCCTATTGACTACAGCATCACTTCAAGTACTTGGCCTGGACAGGAGGAGGGGGTTAGGCTTTGGAAATTCTGCCAAGGGTGCCAGACTACCTTGATGGAGGTCTGTAAATGATGAACCACCACAAAAAATTCAAGGCCTTTTAGAATTTCCAGTAAATGTAACGGAAATTAATTTAAAAGAAGACTAACTGCTAATGGACTTCCTCAGTCAAATGAGGATTTTCCAAATAATGGAGGAGGACATTTTTCTTGTAATTACTACAATAAACTGGGCTCAAACTGCACAGTAATTTCTTAACATGTTCAGAGAACCAGCACATGTAATAAATGTATTGTCAATTCTATGGCTCAATGAAAATATGTTTACCACCTGTCTGCCACATATTTTTGTCTGCTCGTTAAGGGCTTGAGGCCAAAATCATGACAGCAGTGAAATAAACAGAAAGTAAAGAAATTCATAAATCAAGTAGGACATCACCCACCTCACAGAAGAACCATCACAATTGAGGCCAATCACTTTGTGTCAAAGCTCTCTCTTGAAATTGATGTCAACCCACCTTAGGAAGCTCCCAAGGGAAGCTAAAACATGGATATCTTGCAACTAAATGTCAGAAAAATTTCAGTTAGCTCAAGTGCGTATTTCACAAAGAAGTACAATGGAAGTTATGAATTTGAAAGTAGTAAGGAATGGTGAATTTGAAGTAAAACTCCTGTCTAATAAAGAACAAAAAAGTCACAAAGATTACTAAAACATAATGCAGACAGACTCACTAATAAAAGTATCAGTTAAAAGCCATCAATATGCAATTAAAGTGACTAAACATGGCAGCTGGAAAAAAGATATCCACAATGCAAAACATAATTCAATCAATAAAAAATGAAGGGAAAATGTGGTGGAATGAAATATGCACAGAAACCATACCAGAGAGGGCTAGAAGGTGAGTAAGATGAAAATGCTCTAAGAAAATTCTAGATCATGATCGATCTAAACAACAAAGAAAGAAAACAACAAGATTAATCAGAAATACCAAATAAGCCTTTGAGAAAGAGAAACTTTTGCAAATAGACAAAAAAATTCCCATATTTATCAAACTATGAAGAACAAATTAAAGGGGTTTCAAACTGCAAATATGTTTCTAAAACAAAAACGGCCAAATTGGGTTAAATAATACTTTCAAGACATTTTCATGAATTTGGATTCTCACATAGTAATGAAAATTATGAAGATGATTCAACACCTTTTATGTAAGAAACTGAAGAAGGAATTAACACGCTCATAAATAACAAAGTTTGTGGAGAAGATTTTATTACAGCTGAACTTTTGAAGTTGTCCTTGCAAATTGAAGCAAATTACCTAAATTTACTCTTTGATGAAATCTGGAAAACATTAAAAAATATCCCAGAGGAATGGAAAGTTGCCTTGATACATTGACTGCATAAGAAACATAATAAACAGGATGTTAAAAACTACATAGTAATCTCCATACTGTCAGTTGCATCTACGTATTTTCCAAAATTTTATCAAGCAGAATAAAAAACAACACTAGACAGCCATTAATCTGAATATCAAGCTTGCTTTAGAGGAAGGGAAGGTCATGATCAGATCAAATATTTAATCTCAAGTCAGTAATTCATCACCAATTACTCAATTCACAGGACATAGTATTTATGTTTGTGGATAACAATAAGGCTTTTGATTATGTTGACAGAAAAACTACAGATAAAATAATTCGAGAATTTGGTGGAAAGTCTAATCTGACAAACCCAATCAATGAAACACTTACAGATACTGCTCTGGAAAGTAATTCTTATGGGATAAATTTCACAGACTTCAAAATAAAAACAAATGTACACAGGGTGACTGCCTGTCCCCAATTATTCTTAACCCAGATGACCCTGACATCCTTCTGGAAGGACAACGTCACTCACTGTTGAAACTATTTGTTTTTGTGAATAACGCATTGTTGCAACAGAGTGAGATGCATTGCTATAAAAAGTGGGCAGAGTCAGTTGCGCACTGCAACAGTCAATTTGACACTGTCGTTCATAGTGAGTGAGAAATTGTGTGTTGGAAATATGGCCTATTTTACCATGGACGAACTGACTGATCTCGTCATCGATGGGTATGTATATTTTCTTTCATATTGTGTCAATAATTCTGAAACTTGTCATATAATATCGTAAAGAATTAACATATATTATATATGGGTTCACATTACGACTGAAAGTTTTTGTCAGTTGTAATTCAATAATGTTTTCAACCGTCCTTCCAGAAGGACATCAGGATAATATGTTGTCATTTTGTATTCACAGGAAATGATTTACACTGATGGAACTTTTGGACATGTTAGAATCAAGAGATGAGGAAATACCTAATACTGGTGTGAATGTAACATTACACCCTAATCTGAATTCAACTGATGACGTAACAGATGATTTGGGTGCTGAAGAAAATCCAAGTGTAGATAAATTACCAGCAAGTCAGCTCAATGCTACTGCACTTTGTGATTAGGCCATTTCTACCAGTGGTAATTCTGTGAATGCAACAAGGAAATAATCATTTACTTCTGATGTTGTTCCAGGACCCTCCAGCAGTACTAAAACAGCAACAATAAGAACAATAACCAAAAACAAACCAGCAAGGCTATCAAAGAATAAAATTTTAAATCTCAAGAAATATAACTGTAAAAGTG
This sequence comes from Schistocerca americana, assembly GCF_021461395.2. Taxonomy (NCBI): domain Eukaryota; kingdom Metazoa; phylum Arthropoda; class Insecta; order Orthoptera; family Acrididae; genus Schistocerca; species Schistocerca americana. The sequence goes on along the minus strand of NC_060124.1, from coordinate 592,985,970 downwards.
GTGAAATAGTTAATCCAACACCTGTATGGCCTCTAATTCTCACAGTTGCAATGAAGAAGGGGCAAACACCATTTGAATACTTCCAATAGTTTTTTGATAATGAAGTGCTTCAAATGATGATCACTTACACAGATCAGTATGCAGCCAAGAGAAATAGACTAGGTGATTGTTCAGAAGATGAGATGTTGATCTTTATTTCAATACTTCTGCTATGTGGATATGTAACAGTGTCACACAGAAAGGAGTACTGGTAATAAGATAAAGACAGCCACAATGACCCTGTAACAAATGCCATGTCCAGAGATCAGTTTGACTTTATCTTTTCCAATTTGCATGTATGAAACAATGACAGTTTAGATAAATCAGACCGTTTTGGGAAAATCTGCTCATTACTGTGTATGCTGAATGATAGATTCAAACAATTTGCGCCTCACGTGCAGCATCATTCTGTCGATTAATTGATGGTCCCATACTTCAGAATTCATGGATGCAAACAATTCATAAAAGGGAAACCAACCCGATGTGAATTCAAATTTTGGTGTGGAGGCACAAGTGTTGGATGTATTATTTGGCTCAAACCCTACCAAGGAGCTGGCACGTGTAGTAAGGATTATGAAATGCAAGGTATGGGGTACGGTGTGGTAATGACTTACGTTGACCAGTTACTTCCATATGCTCCATATCGAATATACTTTGATAACTTCTTTACCAGTGTTGAACTGCTACATTACCTAAAATAGAGGGGCCTCGAAGCAACAGGAAGAATAAGAGGAAACAGAGTTAAGAATTGTTCTCTATCATCTGTGGATAAAATGGTAAAAGAAAATAGAGGATCATATGAAGTTTTTTCTAACTCAGCGTCCGGGATTTCTGTTGTATGTTGGAATGAGAACAATGTTGTTACTGTAGCCACCAATTTTGACAGAGTGCAACCACTTCGCTCTGTAGCAAGATTTGCCAGGGAACAAAATAAATGGATTAGCGTGCCTCAACCTAACTTGTTAGAATCCTACAATACTCATATGGGAATAGATCAAGCTGACCAGAAGGTATCCATATACAGATGCTCTATAAGAGGGGAAAAAGTGGTATTTCCCAATCATTGAAAATTTTATAGACATTACAGAGCAAATGCCTGGGACCCATACAAGCACAATGAAGAATCCATAGATCATCTGACATTTCGTCATCGAATTGTCACTGCAATTCTTGAAAGTAACAAAAGGGTCACTACCAGCAGAGGACGTCCTAGTAAGAGAGCAAAACTAGATTCTAGATTTGATGGAAGAGAAAATTACGTTGCTGAATTACCAATGGATGAGATAACAAAAAGAAGAAGCAGCTGAAATGTCGAACTTGCCACAAAATACTACTACTATGTGTGTAAAATGTGACGAACCACTTCATGTTTGTTGCTTTTTGTCTTATCATACTAGTGCATAAAATATGTGTATAGGTTATTTTCTTTGTTTTTTTTAATTTATTAGCTGCTTTAGCCCATAATTCTAATTTTTTTATGTTTATCTGAAAGTATAAAAACCAAAACAAGTTAACTGTGCAATGTCATATACTTTAAAAACATGTTCTCTTATTATCCTGATGACCATCTGGAAGGACGCCCAATTTTGGAAATACTAAATAAAAATAAATACTCAAAACAGTTTTTACTTTCTTCCTTACAACCTAGTGACTGAATGTAGATAAGATATAGACCAATTTTGAAAAACAAAATTTCTAACAAAGAATGTATGGAACTCAACATTTTGCCAGTAAGGTTAGGAAGAGGAAGCAAAAAGATCAAAATCAATTTGGAGGTGATTTTGTTATACCTGTAACACAAATGAATTTCCTGGAGGAAATATCCAGTAGTATTGGCTTAAGGATTTCTCTAGGGAAAAAAAATTAACAACTGTTAAGAATGGTAGAAAATCCCTGGAAATAGATATGGATCAAATGGAGGGGGTAAAAAAAATATGAAATATCTATGGGAGATAATCCAAGAAAGCGCTTTGCAGAATTCTGCAACACAGTGAAGTTTGAATACATTGGAGGAACAATATGGTATCACTGAAGACCTCTACAGAGAAAAGTGCCTCTCCAGAAATGCAAAGATAATGCATTACAACAACAGTAGTGATGTCAGAATGCTTATATTCAAGTGAATGCCTGGAATTAACCTACAATTTAAATAAATTACAAGTACTTAAAAGGCAAGTTTCAATGAAAGTAATAAAAACAAAGCAGGAGGTTGTAAATTACACATATATGCATAAATTTCCAAAATATGGAAAATTTATTTTGAACACAAGACAGTAGGCTAAGAATAACATTTTCAAATAGTTGTGGGATAAGCAATACAAAACAAGCTGGGTCAACAAACTAAAAGAAAGCATTTAGAAAGAAACAATATAAAAACAGAAGGTGTTAACAACATTAATCTTCCAGAAAGAAGTATTAAAATGAAGATTCCACAGCAGGGCAACCAGAAAGACTGGTTCAAAATGGTCTGAAGAATGACAGAAGAAATGTAGTGAACAGATGAAACCATAATGGAAAAAAAGGAAACAACAAACAGTGAGGACCGGAAATTGGGATGTGGTCCTCAGATGGCCTATTCACAGGAGAAAAAAAATAAAAAAAAAGGTTATCCATGATCTTTATACAAACAGGCTTTCTCTGTTTGTCAGTCACTGTTTTCTTTTCATTTCAAATAACCTATTTCAGGCACAAGATGTCCTGTGTGTACTTCAGAAAGTCAAAAAGTAATAAAAGTAAGAAGATTATAGCTGAGAAGAAATTTGTCACTGTGTCAAACTTAATCCGGAAAAGTTCTGTGCCATATTGGAATGAAATAGCATGCAGATTTAGTAGAAACCTGCCCACCAAGTAGGAAGAAACATTCTGTAGGCTGTGGAGGGTGGGGGGATGTGCAATTTTGGAATATACCGTACTTAATAGGGCTCTGTAAAGTTTATTTGTATGTGCTGGAGGGACTTGATATATAGGCTCATCAGATAAATAGTCCAGGGAAACTGCTGATTTGATAAAGTGATTTAACACATCACAATGACTATGGAATTTAAGACATTTTTGGCCGTACCTCTATTTGACCTACACAGCTCTCACTGTCATCATCTAATGGAATAAAGAGAAGATATTTTTTCAAGGTTCTTAAAATTTACCTAACTTTCCCCTGCAATAAAAATAGGAACTTTGAGATTTGTCTCTTAAATGAGTAATGATGCCCGTTATAGAGTCCACAGAAGGTCATGGAACACATTTTTATGAAGACAAACTGGATCTGCTTTATCAGCTGCTAACCTTGGGGCATTTCATTAGTTTCCAAGAGCTTACTTTGTCTGCATCCATTTACAGCCTAAAGCCAAACTGGTACTGGTATAAATATCCATAGCATTTAAGAAGTCCCTTTCTCTTTGAATAGTTTGCACATTCCATTGTCCTGAGGATGAGGACTCTTGATAGGTATGAAGTCTAACCTTATTCAACTTCTGGGAGAGAGCATCTTCTCCTCACCATACATGGTTAGAAACTTTAAAAATGCATATTTTACTGTAATTGCTGGGATATTTCAGATGCTCTCAACATGTTGTGAGAAAATGTAGTGCACCATTGGGCTTCCACTCACTGGAAGGAGTATGTAACTACATGAGACTCAAGGTGCTTCTGAAATTCTCACAGATCATCCTGCTGCTGATCAATGACCAATGCCAAACTGTTGTCTGTGTTAGTATAATGTTTAATGAACAGAGTTTATGGCTGTGTGTTTGTATACATATTATCTTCTGCAGCGAATTCAGCTGTCACGAAACACATTCATCGAGGCCTACATAACTTGTCAGAGTGGTGTGGGTTTTCTGTAATATATCTGTTCTTGAAATTGTTGGGTCCACTCATGTTCCTTATTTACATAAATATATGTAAAAGATATGTCGTTTTCTGATGACACTAGCTTGGTAGTAAAGAATGTTGTGTCGAATGTTTGAATTGTTTAAAGCAGTGCAGTTCGAGATATAGGTTCATGGCTTGTAGATAATAAACTAATGATAAATCACAGAAAGAATCGGTTTTTACAATTTCTAACAAACAATTCAAGAAAATCTGCCATTTTAATTTCACAGAATGGCCATAATGTTAGTGAAATGTAACAGTTCAGATTTCTACATGTTCAGATAGATAGTGAACTGTTGTGGAAAACTCATATTCAGGATCTTGTTGAAAGACTTAATGCTGTCATTACTACTATTTGATTGGTATATGATAGTTTCACCCAAAAATTAGTCTACTTTACTTATTTTCATTCACTTATGACATGGTGGTATATTTTGGAGTAATTCTTCCATTTCCCAAAGGATGTTTCAGCTCAGAAATGGGTGGTTCAGGCAGTAAGTTGTATAAGCTCATGTAACTCCTATTGACCCCTGTTAATTAGTCTGGGTAATCTGATGTAGGCCTCTCTTGTTAACAACATCAGCTTATTCCCAAGAATTAGCAGCTTTCACTCAGAAATCCATTCTGCCTTTGGGGGCACACTTTCTCGACTCTTGTGCAGAAAGGTGTGCAGTATACTGCGGCATCCATTTCCAATAAGTTAGCACAGGAATTCAAACACCTTAGCAGTAATCCATGTGGTTTCAAATCAAAATTGTTAACTTATGGCTCCTCTTTTTTGGTTTCTTAAACATTTTATATTATCCGACACTTTCCATGACCTTTAAGATTCGTGCCACATATCAGTCCTACAGAATAAGATGTATGGAAAAGAAATCTCTTACTGGATAAAGGAGTGATTGCCACAGTCATGGCAGCTGGCAAATAAGTCAATGCAAGATCTGGAAGTACATCACAAGAATCATCATTCGATACTGTTTCATGTACCAGATACCTATATTAATATTACTGAAAGCAAATCCCAAAGGACAAAAGTAACTAAACAGTTACTTTTACATCACACTGCACAATTTTTGATGCATGTTCTGAAGTACAATAAGGTAGTTTTATCAAATTACTGATCAACACATGTCAAACATAACAACCACTATGACAAGTAGACCTCTCTAAGCAGTTCACTTGCTACTTATCTTGCAACTAGAAAGTATTTTCAGAAGACTTTAGTAAGTTTGTCAGGCTATGAATGTATGAAGGAAAGGTACTTTGATGCGTGTTTGCAATTTCGAGTATTTGTCATTTGTGTTTGTGATATTTGCTCAAAAATGTGGAAATCTCAGTTCCCAACTGCAATCAGTAAGTATTTTGGACAACAGTAATTGGTAATTGTCAATTTTGAGGAATATTTATTGTCATGTTTAGTGGGTATCAACTATGGTGTATCCCATCCCTTTGGTAAAGGTGTAAGTATCACAATGTCTATAGTTCCAATGAACAATGGTCACCACCACAAAGTTTTTTTTTTTTTTTTTTTTTTTTTTTTTAGTTCAAATAATGGCTTCAAATTTTTATACACCTTTCTGTTGTGCATAAAATCTAGTGCAGATTGATGCTGCATTTCTGTAGGGTGGGATAATGATAATTACTTTATCGTTCTTCACAGTTGATTATGATTTCAGTGTTTTATTCCATGATGATGATGATGATCATAAATGGTTAGGGGGCACTCATTTGCATGGTTATCAGCATCCATGCGAATTCCCAAATTTTACATGGTCCAGTCATGCCACTTTCACAAATGACAATGGCAACACAAACACCCAGTCCACAGGGCTATTCCTTGCTGTCTCATTCTTGTTCAGCAATGTGCCTTCCCCCTAGAACTGTCAGCACCATGACAACCGCCATTACATCAGGAGAATGAAGATGAAGTTGAGCTGTCATTAAGATTCTGTATACTAACCAATGACACATGACTTGACATTAATAATTGAAGAGAGTTTCTTGTTTTAAATTAAGCACCAGTATATGATTGGTCTTTGAGAAATGTTTTAGATCATTTAGCAGGTAATTTAGACTTGAGATAGCATTTCAGTTACCAGTGCAGAAGAAGATGCAAAGTTTGTGACGTCAGAAAACCAACTGCCATGGGAGATGCAATGAGACTGAAATGGAGATGAATAGGATACGAATAAAGGAGTTTATTTGATTAAGTAAGTGGGTAGTGTGCAGAGCAGCACAGAAGAGGAGGAAGTCTTGTAATGGCTCAAAGCCCTGAGCTGATTAAATATGTCCTCGACCTGGAAGGAGGCTAGGAAGCAGTGTGGGGCTCATTACATGCCACAGAACCAAACTTTATTTGCTACTGTTGAAAATCACACTTGCTCTGCCAGTCTCATACGTACTGCTGCTACTTTCACTCACCTGAGCAATAGGACGCACGACTTCCTCTTCAACAGGGCCTGATTGAAAAAAAAGAATTTGCGTGTTAATACTTTATCTGCACAAGTTGAACAAACTAGTGATAAACTACGAGTGTTTCAACATGAAATGACAAAGAAAAGAATCAATTGCTTCTATCTTTTAGAGTTCCTATGAATTAGTGAATAATTGAGCATCTAATCGACTCAATTATGTACGAGAATCAATATTACTGACTTACAGAAAGCCAGAACTTTATATCAGTTGAAGGCTGGCTATCTGAAGATTGTCAGGGACAAATAAATGTTTATTGTGAACATTTCACATGATTATTGATCAAATTTTAAAATTTAAAATCTTGTAGTAAAACATACAATCTTATGTTACACAGTTAACTCACTGTGGCAAGTTTAACAGTTAGGAACTATGCATAAGCTGGACACACAGCCTCACTCACTGCAGGCATTTGTCAAAATCATATTCATCAACTATTTGACTATGAGAGCACTTAGTGTTTTGCAGAAAACTTCACCAATAATTTCAAATTATCATGAATTTTTCTCACAGATACCCCACAGAAAGTAATAGCAAAAATGTTTATCACTTACCACATTTTTGGTGTTTGTGCAGTAAAAATGCCACCTCAAACACATTCAATGTAACACTCCTTTCTTTACTTATGGATGGGTACAAGTATTGAGGGGAATGAGTGGCAGATGAGGCAGATTATTTCTCAGGAGAATTTTTTGTAGAGGTGAGACAGAAAGAAAATCTGATGGGTATGGGAACAGGATGGATTAGGAGGCATAATAGGTGGTGTAGCATCTGGCTGGTACTTTACAATCATGCCTTATGCCACACAACAGAGGTATGTCAGTTGCTGTCATGTTAACAGGCCTGAAACAAACTCACCCTCAGTGCAGCTGATCTAGCCAGTGACGCCACTGCATGGTTTCCACCCTGCAGCCATTTGACACTGGACAACTTAACAGTATTTCTCCACTGCACAGCCTTTGTAGGGGAATGTACACTGGCTCACCAGCCAGACTCCAGACTCGACATCAACTATCTACTTCGGAGTGCCATGACTATATTAATAAGAATGCAGCCCACAATATTGGCATTCCCAGTACAACCAACACTGAAGGTGCCTACAACAGTGTTTGTCAGTTGTTACAGACAGAGTGCTCAACTGAAAGCTTCACGAATAGTTTTCATATTAGTGGCAATCTTTTCGTGCATCAGGGCATTCTCTACCTTGCCTTCACCAAAATTTTGTTTCATTTGCTGCATGTTGGCATGTACAATCTGTGCTGCAATGAAACTCTGTTCCTCTTCTCTACTTGGGAACATCTCTCTTCTTGTGCTTTTCTCATTACTTTTTTGTCTCTGGAAACTTTTTACCAGTGTCTTGTGATCTATTAGGTAGCCTTAATCTCTGTGTTCAAGTGCTTCTGCATAGTGTTTGAATGGTTTTGCTCCATGTTCAAATGTCTTGTGCCACTTCATTCCTTCATCCTGGTGCCTTTCCGCCTGCACCATTCCACAACATCATCCCTCTTTACTAATGTCATGGCCTCATTTCTGTATTTTTCTTCTAGGTGTGTGCCTCATGGATGGCAATGCCATCTCCTCCATGGGAATGACAGTTCATACTTTTGGCTGCTGTTACAGTCACAACATTTCCTCTGCGCACAAGAACATTGGAATCTAGGACATCATCAGTGCAGCTTGCAGTGCTCAGCTTAGCTCATATTGGTGACAACCTTACAGCCTATCAGGACTATTTTTATGTTGCTTGCACTAGAAAGCTGTTTCACTTGCTGAACATTATCATGTGCCTTCTGTGTTCCAATGAAGTTGTAACGTTCATGGCTACACGAGCACATTTTTCTCCTTGTCCATGGATCATCCACATTAGGTAGGACATATGACCACGAGTGTGGGTGGCAGATTGGGCAAGGCAGCTACCTGCTGGACTCCCTGTAGAGAGGAGAGGCAGAAAGACAAACAGATTGGTCTGGGATCAAACTGTAGTCAATGTCTTGATGGGAAATATTTTGTGAACAAAGGTACTGGCATCAGAGACAAATCTAGTGAACAGGAAGTGATACTGTATTATCAGCCATTCTCTCCACATGTATTGACACATTTGTCCTACGTGCTTCAGTTGTTTCCACTTTACAATATACTCCCAACATCTTCATTTCAGAGGTGATCAACTTTCATATATTGTAAAGTAGATCACAGAAACCTTATTTCTGCTGACTGGATTCTTCATAACCACCCTACCCTTTATTCAATAGACAGCTCCATAAATAACTGTAAACAATTTATTCCAAGAAACTACTGAGACATCCAAGACAAAATAAGGAAAAGAAAACAAATGTCTCCAGTACACTATCTCATGAGAAAGAAGAAAAACAATACATCAAAAGAACAGTATCTGTATATTTGTGGTGGCAAATCTCCAACTACAGTCACGATTTTGATATGGTTTTCATTAATAAAGTCATGCATTAACTTTAGTTACAAGACGCAGACATCAGTTTTCTTCAAGAATAAGTTATCAATGAAAATATATGTCAAATAGTATATACTTAGCAAATAATGTAACAGAAATAAATAGTATCTACACTGTCTTTTCTACCCACAGTTAAGCAAAAGATAGGAAGCTCCTTCTACAAAAGATACTGTACTCACTTCTGCACCAACAAAGAAAAAACACATTCTAGCATCACCTGTCAGCTTCTGGATTCAAATTTTACATAAACTGAACAACAGATCACAGTATGCAATGAAACGGGATATTCCTATGGTTGTGCAGACTCTGAAACAAACATTTTGGAAGGCCCTTTATGTCTGATTGATCACAGAAAGAGTAAGGGAGCCCCTGAAAATGTTAGTGTCAAGTAACTCATATGGTAGTGCTGAACGTATCAGCTATGGCCATTTATAAACTAGAGTCACACCCCAATATTTCATTTAAGTTACTACCCTAATAGGTTGTAGATAAATGTTCAGTTTTGAAATACAAATCATCCTCAGATTCTTCTACTCACATCATCATTCATTGGAGTCCCACTGTTTGATTAAGCCTCTTCCCTGGCTTCTCCTGGTATTCTGGTCTCAAGCTACAGGCACTGCTGCTTGTAGTCCATGTAGCCTGATATCCACTCAATCCCTCACACCAGACTGTCACCTCAATGTTCCTCCCACTCACCTCTCTAGGATACGAGCATGTACTTGTCTCATCCTATCTGTCACTCACTCACTCCCTCCTCACTACGTGCATCACTCATCTCCACTACCTTCCCACTATGTCTCCAACTCCTGCCTGTTCCCTGTCCATTTGTCTGTTTCCTTTTCCCTCCCAGTAATTCTCAGCACATGTATTTCCACTGCTATATAAGCAAACTTTGTATTTCTGTAAGTCAGTAACTACCTTCCCCAAATCAAAGTTCTCTATATTCAATGACTTAATTATAATAAAATAAATTGTGATTTCTGGATTCTAATTCAAATGTGTATGGTGGACTGACTAAGGGGTTGCAGAAATCACATAGATAAGAACTATCAACACACTATCCAATCAAAATACCTGGGCACCCTTATGTAACAGGGAACTGAGCACTTTACTTCAACGAGAGGTGGATATACTATTATAGGAAGTGGCAGATAATACTGTTTTGTAAGCAGAATTCATCAGTCAGGGATCTGAGTACACTGAACATGGACTTGTCTCTGCATTCCACCAGAATAATTATCACAGGGATGCATTTCAGCCCTTCCAAACTTGCCCAAGTCAGCTGTCAGTGATGTGACAGTTAAGTGGAAATACGAAGGAACAACCAATGCTAAATGAAGTCCAGGCGCACACAGTGTGCTGATGGACAAGTGCTTCTAGCATTGTGGTAGGAAATAGTAAAAACCAGCTTGCAATTAGCTGCTGCAGTCACTCTTCAGTTTCAAAGTGCAGCTAGGAGTCCCCTAAGGAAATGGCTGTGTACAGGGAGTTAGAAAAACTGGTTACATTGGCTGAGCAGCTTCTGGAAACAACATATTTCTGTTCAATATAAAGCCACACTGAGTGTAGCGTAAAAATCTATGACTACTGGAGAGCAGGCATTGTAACAATATGCAATTTCTCCTCCCTAACTTCTTCTCCCCTTACTGAACTTCATGATATGATAAATGCAGAAGGGTAAGTACATATTTGACAGTATTGTGTACTATACACAGCAGAGGAACAGTTCACAGACAATGACTAATTTGATCTGCTCAACAATGGTGGCTCTCATGAATCAGCATTGTTAGGCAAAGGTTTATAACCAGTGGCATTCCTGAAGAAAGCTGGCCTGCCAATGTTCCAACCTGAAAGCAATGGATCATCTTAGGGATTAGTTATAATGGCGTGTTCACTCCGTACCCTGTTTCCAATATTTCTACCTTCTCTGGTATTAGTTATCAAGGAAGAATGGGCTGGCATCCACCCATGGAGATTTTGAAATGTCAAAGTGTCCCCAAAAGAGTTTTAGTCCTCATAAGGGAGAACACACGATATTAATATCCACTAATAGGTGACCAGGTACATTTAATTCACTAGTATACAGAGCAGGAATGTAAGCCTCCCACAGTGAGCTCTTAATCTTACGCACCAGGTGACTTTGCTGCACGTATGTCCCCAGTACTGGGTCCAGCCTCCGGTGTCCGTACCCGCTGTGGTTCTGCACTGCCTACTATTGTACACACAGAGAGGAAAACATCTTTTAAGTACTTTATGTACTGCTTTAGTGACATGCTGCTAAATTATGGCTGCAATTATGGGCAAATTTACTCTTACTCACCAGGTGACTTTGCTGCACATACGTCCCCAGTACTGGGTCCAGCCTCTGGTGTCCGTACCCGCTGTGGTTCTGCACTGCCTACTGTTGTACACACAGAGAGGAAAACATCTTTTATGTACTTTATGTACTGCTTTAGTGACATGCTGTTAAATTATGGCTGCAATTATAGGCAAATTTACTCTTACTCACTAGGTGACTTTGCTGCACATATGTCCCCAGTACTGGGCCCAGCTTCCGGTGTCCGTACCTGCTGTGGTTCTGCAGTGCCTGCTATTGTACACACAGAGAGGAAAACATCTTTCAAGTACTTTATGTACACTTTAGTGACATGCTCTTAAATTATGGCTGCAATTAAGTGTAAATTTGCGTATTTTATCATGGGCAATGCTGTTCTGAGGATATAACCAATCTCAGAATCCATAGTTACGAGAAGAAATCCACATTAATGGCATATGAAAAAAAAAATATTTAAAATAACTTTGGACTGTGTTCACTGGGACACCATGTTCACAGACTGTGCTTGTACATACTACTCCAGAGGAGAGATGCACATATCAACGACTTCTTATCAATGAATGCCATTTTGAAAGAAGTGTTATGTACACATTATGAAAAGACTAACAGAAAACAACATGTCAAACCTAAATGTACAGATATTGTTCATTAGTGTTATTTCTATTTTGTGTGTGGTGACTTATATCAGGCGACAATGTGCACCTTCAGCACTGTACAGCTATCGCAGCAGCTGTGGGTGAGAAACTACGTGCTGTGGAAATAAGTATTCTGTGGTGTTACCACACTGTCCTGTAAAGGCATAGGCTGCCAAAGGAGAGTTACTTCAACAACTGATGTATGTTGTGAGACACAGAAGAGGAACCTTCAAAATTATTGTGAGTGTCTCTTTTTCTACTGAATGAAGGTGACATTTTAGTGTAGTTCATGAGTGTGATGATGAAGGGAATAAATAATTTGTTGAGTCAGAAGTGGCATAGTAAGTTATTTATAAAAATGTGATGCATCAAACACATCAATTTTGATTTTTAAAGTAATTACAACAGAGTCTGAGAAAAAGTGTAGAAGATAAGGTACATAATATAATACATCATTGTATTAAATAGTTACACCACATGACACCTGACTGCTGTGTTAGGAGACAAATGACATGAAAGGGAAGCTGTGTTGACAGAGGAGTGAGACAAGTGTCAGAGTGCTGCACAACTGAGTAGGTGGGCACAAAATGTGAGATCAGGTGACCGCAGCCTAATGTGATAGGCTGCCCACACCACCTGTCATAGCCATGCACAATAGTTGTGACTGAGCCTTATATAATGTACAGATATAGTTGAAGTCCTTTTCGTCACACATAATATAAACCTGCCAGTCTGTACTGTAGGCAAAATGTCAAAGGTGGTGGTATGCATTTATCTAAATCCCAAGCTTAAATTTAAGTTAAGATATGAGGCTAAACCATTAATCATAGAAAATGATTTTGAAGCAGTTGCCAATCAGTTATGTAGTTTAAAGAAGAAAATAATTGTTGCAGCAATTTACAGATCACCATCTGGAGATACTGAAGTCTTTCTTAAGAATTTGGAAGAAATGCTGAACATTTTCTCAAATGGGAACTCAACCAAAATTCTTTTTGGTGATTAATATTAATCTATTGGTCCAGAGTTCAGTAAAAAACAAGTTTTTAGACATACTAAAAAGCTTCAACATGTTCCCCCACATATCAGCTCCCACTAGAACAACAGATTCCAGTGAAAGCCTAATACATAACATCATCTCAAATATGGTCACACATGAAGTTGCAGTTACAAATGTGAATGTAGGATTATCAGATCATAATGCACTAACCTTTTATCTCACTGCAACGCCCAAGGAGGAGGAAAATGAAAAGGAGTACAAATGATTTTTCTCTACTGAAAATTGTAATCAGTTGAAAAATTTTTAAAAATGCAGTTTGGTCAGAGGTCTTGGCACAAATAAACACAAATGATGCTTACAATACATTTGCTTCCACTTTTATGACATACTTTGAAATGTGTTTCCCAAAAAGGCTTTTGAGTTATAGATCATCTGGATCCAAAGGGACCTGGATTACACCCGGAATTAAAAAGTCAAGTGAAACCATGAAATTACTAAGTTTAAAGTTAAAATGGATCAAATGGCTCTGAGCACTACGCGACCTAACTTCTGAGGTCATCAGTCGCCTAGAACTTAGAACCAATTTAACCTAACTAACCTAAGGACATCACACACATCCATGCTCGAGGCAAGATTCGAACCTGCAACCGTAGCGGTCGCTCAGAATGTAGCGCGTAGAACCGCACGGCCACTCAGGCCTGCGTTTAAAGTTAAAAACATGTCATGATCAACAGTTTGTTGAGTATGTGAGGATGTACAAAAGGACTTACTGCAAATTAATAGTGAAAGCAAAATTATTAAGTGATGATAGATTAATAAGGCAGGCTAGTAACAAGTCCAGAATGATAAGGAAGATGGTAAAAAAAAGAAACTGGGGGTCAAACTAAAGAACAGGAAATCAATCTTAAAAATAATGAAAATATCCCCATAGAAAAAGATGCCATGGCAAACAATGTAAACAATTATTTTGTAAATATTCCCCTTACTTTAAGTAGTAAATTTAAGCAACAACCAACAGTGACGACTCCAATGGTAAATACCAGCATGATGGCAATCCCAACAGATGAGCATGACGTTCTAAAAGTCATTAAATGCTTGAAATCCAAAATGTCCTCTGGGTTGGATGATGTGCCTGTATCAAAAATTAAGGAAATTGGTCCATGTGTTGCCCAACCTATAGTGCACATAGCAAACCTGTCCCTTAGTGAAGGGATATTTCCGGATAGACTTAAAATCTCTAAAGTGACACCTCTATACAAAAAAGGTGACAGACATAAAATAGAAAATTACCGACCTATATGTGTCCTCCCAGCCTTCTCCAAAGTACTTGAGGAATTAATGATAATCAGGGTTACAAAATATCTAGAAAGACAAACTAATAAATAAGAGTCAACATGGTTTTCGAGCAGGGCACAGTACAGAAACAGCCATATTGGACTACACAACAGAAATAGTAAAAAATTTGGAGTCAAATAAACAGGTTGCTGGAATTAATCTAGATTTATCCAAAGCCTTCGATACTGTGAATCATGTAATATTACTAGGGAAATTTGAAGCAATAGGCAATAGGCATCAGGGGTACTGTTAAAAGATGGTTTGAATCTTATCTGCAAAACAGGTCACAAGTTGTTGAGCTGAGGTCATCCAACAATCTTCACAATTTTAAACTCCTATCTGAACCAAAAAAAAAAATAGAAATAGGTGTTCCACAGGGCAGCATTCTGGGCCCATTGTTATCTCTAATTTACATCAATGATATACAGGCTCCAGACAGCTCAGCCAAAATTCTACTATTTGGATATTACACGAGTATCATAATTAGTGATAAAAAGAATCACTATGTACTACAGCAGAAAAAATGCTCTCATACACACTGTAATGGTTTTACTGAAATAAGCTGACATTAAATACAAAGAAAACAAACTTTATACAGTATGGAAGCAAGTGTCAAGGGGAAAATATGTCCCTTATCCTGGATAGCACACAAATAAAAAAAGTGTGCACCACAAAGTTTCTGGGAATGCAAATTGACCAAGATTTAAACTGGAATGAACACAGTGTATATCTTACTCAGAAACTTAGCTCAGCATGTTATGCCATAAGAATAATATCAAAGGCATGTAGCAAGGAATGCATTAGAGCAGTGTACTTTAGTTATTTCCAATCAGTTGCAAGCTATGGCATAAGTTTTTGGGGAAAAACCAGGTCAAGACTAAATGACATTTTTATTATGCAAAAAAGAGCTATTCTTATCATGAAACACAGCCCACCACAAACTCACTGTAGAGCCTTATTCAGACAACTAAAGATACTGACAATGCCATTGATATATATATTTTTAAATGCCTGGAAATGATCAGTAAAAATAACTGCGATCTCCAAACCAACTCAAGTTACCATGATCAAAATACAAGGCATTCTAGAGACTTCCACATTCCCTATGTAGCAAAAATTAGAAGTCAGAAACATGTTAGCCACTTAGGAATAAAGCTTTTAAAGGCACTTTCATCTCAAATTAAAGAATTTAAAAGCAAAAATAATTTCAAGTATGAAGTAAAAAAATACTTGATGTAAAAATGCTACTACGGTGTAAATGAATACCTGTCTCAGACTGTGGATTGAAACCTGTACTTTTTTTTTTAATTCAAACTAATTTAATTATGTTTTCAACTTCATAATTATGGTACTTATAAAAAAATCTGTTAAACATCCGTAATACGTTTTGTGTATAAAGCGTAATTCATGATCTATAATTGTTTATTGTGAGCACGTACTTTTGTTTTTCTGTAATAAGTTCTTGTCCACTACTTATGTACTATGTGTATATAATTTGTTTTGTTGTTTGCATATGTTTGTCCATTTATTATGTGTATGTGTTGTTATGTGTTACATGTAATCAAATGACAAATCCTATATCACATGTGTGATCTATTGGATGCTATATAAATAAATAAACAAACATCCAAAGGCACAGATGCCACACTTTTATAAATATTCGTGCCTGATGTAATATTGGCCTTTCAGTCCAAATGCACTGCAATGTCAGATATCCCGAAGGAGTACAGTAGACCTGCAAGCAAAGAAGACTAATACAAGGGTACACTACTGTGGAGATTGGGGTTAGGAAAGAACCAGACTGGTACCCAGAGTACAAAAGAAATTTTCATCTGTCACTAATCAGGTGTTTCAATGCGCTATTGCAATAGAAGTCAAATTTCTTTCATCAGGCCTCGATAATGTTTCACTCCAAAGACATTCAGCATGTCTATAGTGCTTGGCTACATCCAGCAATGTCTTCTCATTTATGTGTAAATAATTTTGCAACATGAGACAGACAATGCAGTGAGGAGTAAGACTGGAATCAATGCATACACATCGAGGAAGTAAATAGGGGGGATCTAATCAGTGAAGTATAGAGTACATTTTGATTGGTTATGGATGGAAACATCAAGTCTAGTAGGTACATATTGCACATATACAGTGTGTGTTATTGTGTTTCCAGTCAGGAACCACTCATTTAAAGCAACACATTTGTGATAAAACCCACACTGACACAGCTCCTTCAGAGATACTGGAAGTAATAAACAATAGTATAACACAGAAGTGTGTTGCAATGTGTGCCAAAGACACGAGTCCTCATAAAGCTGTTTCTGATGAAGGTTGCAAAGAACTAGGCCAATGATTAACACATTTAGGTGCACAGTATAAAGAATTCTGTAGTTCATATGCCATACTGCATGCCATCTCTTGTGAATTTGGTTTTCTTTACACCTAAATTTCTGGATTTAGGAGAACATGAGTAAATGTTATGAAAATCAGAGAAGAGTAATGCTGTTTAGAACATTTCACTGGACATGTCTCATGATTTTCTTACTGTCTCCAACCAGGGTACCAAAACAATAAAACGTTTTGGAAAACCACAAAAGGATTTTTTGCTTTGTTCTGATCTCTATGTTGTTAGTTGTTGTTGTTGTGGTCGTCTTCAGTCCTGAGACTGGTTTGATGCAGCTCTCCATGCTACTCAATCCTGTGCAAGCTGCTTCATCTCCCAGTACCTACTGCAACCTACATCCTTCTGAATCTGCTTAGCGTATTCATCTCTTGGTCTCCCTCTACGATTTTTACCCTCCACACTGCTTTCTAATACTAAATTGGTGATCAGTTGATGCCTCCAAATGTGTTCTACCAACCGATCTCTTCTTCTAGGGAAGTTGTGCCACAAACTTCTCTTCTCCCCAATTCTATTCAATACCTCCTCATTAGTTATATGATCTACCCATCTAATCTTCAACATTCTTCTGTAGCACCACATTTTGAAAGCTCCTATTTGTGTCTTGTCCAAACTAGTTATCGTCCATGTTTCACTTCCATACATGGCTACACTCCTTACAAATACTTTCAGAAACTACTTCCTGATACTTAAATCTATACTCGATGTTAACAAATTTTTCTTCTTCAGAAACGCTTTCCTTACCATTGACAGTCTACATTTTATATCCTCTCTACCATCATCAGTTATTTTACTCCCTAAATAGCAAAACTCCTTTACTACTTTAAGTGTCTAATTTCCTAATCTAATCCCCTCAGCATCACCCAATTTAATTTGATTACATTCCATTATCCTCGTTTTGCTTTTGTTGATGTTCATCTTATATCCTCCTTTCAAGAAACTGTCCATTCCGTTCAACTTCTCTTCCAAGTCCTTTGCTGTCTCTGACAGAATTACAATGTCATCGGCAAACCTCAAAGTTTTTATGTCTTCTCCATGGATTTTAATACCTACTCCGAATTTTTCTTTTGTTTCCCTTACTGCTTGCTCAATATACAGATTGAATAACATCAGGGAGTGGCTACAACCCTGTCTTACTCCCTTCCCAACCACTGCTTCCCTTTCATGTCCCTCGACTCTTGTAACTGCCATCTGTTTTCTGTACAGATTGTAAATAGCCTTTCGCTCCCTGTATTTTACCCCTGCAACCTTCAGAATTTGAAAGAGAGTATTCCAGTTAACATTGTCAAAAGCTTTCTCTAAGTCTACAAATGCTAGAAACGTAGGTTTGCCTTTTCTTAATCTTTCTTCTAAGATAAGTCGTAAGGTCAGTATTGCCTCACGTGTTCCAACATTTCTACGGAATCCAAACTGATCTTCGCCAAGGTCTGCTTCTACCAGTTTTTCCATTCGTCTGTAAAGAATTCGCGTTAGTATTTTGGAGCTGTGACTTATTGAACTGATAGTTCGGTAATTTTCACATCTGCCAACACCTGCTTTCTTTGGGATTGTAATTATTATATTCTTCTTGAAGTCTGAGGGTATTTCGCCTGTCTCATACATCTTGCTCACCAGATGGTAGAGTTTTGTCATGACTGGCTTTCCCAAGGCCATCAGTAGTTCTAATGGAATGTTGTCTACTCCCGGGGCCTTGTTTCAACTCAGGTCTTTCAGTGCTCTGTCAAACTCTTCACGCAGTATCTTATCTCCCATTTCGTCTTCATCTACATCCTCTTCCATTTCCATAATATTGTCCTCAAGTACATCACCCTTGTATAAACCCTCTATATACTCCTTCCACCTTTCTGTCTTCCCTTCTTTGCTTAGAACTGGGTTTCCATCTGAGATCTTGACATTCATACAAGTGGTTCTCTTCTCTCCAAAGGTCTCTTTAATTTTCCTGTAGGCAGTATCTATCTTACCCCTAGTGAGACAAGCCTCTACATCCTTACATTTGTCCTCTAGCCAACCCTGCTTAGCCATTTTGCACTTCCTGTTGATCTCATTTTTGAGACGTTTGTATACCTTTTTGCCTGCTTCATTTACTGCATTTTTATATTTTCTCCTTTCATTCTTCTTCTACTGTATTTCTTTCCCCCAGTCCTGTCAATTGTTCCCTTATGCTCTCCCTGAAACTCTGTACAACCTCTGTTTCTTTCAGTTTATCCAGGTCCCATCTCCTTACATTCCCACCTTTTTGCATTTTCTTCAGTTTCAATCTGCAGTTCATAACCAATAGATTGTGTTCAGAACCCACATCTGCCCCTGGAAATGTCTTACAATTTAAAACCTGGTTCCTAAATCTCTGTCTTACCATTATATAGTCTATCTGATACCTTTTAGTATCTCCAGGATTCTTCCTGTTGTTAGTTATAATTTAAAATTGAAGTAATCACTGAATAAAACAGGATTCTCAGTCTTTTACATTTATGAACCTTCAAAATAAGCAAGGTGTTCCACCGAAATAGCAGGGTTCTCAATGTTCCATAACAGCCATAATGATCACACCATTCCCCTCCCCACCCTTTCCCATGTGCTGAAATCACAATAATTTGTTTCAAGACAAAATTATCATAAACACTAAAAATCAGATAATGTGACTCATTTGTGGAACATCTGCAGTGCTTACCATAATCAGGGTCCCTGGGGAGCACACGGAGTATAATTGATTTCTTAAGCTCCTTTACTCGCATTTCCTTTTCATCTACCTCATTAATTTCAGAACAGCATGCTTCACAGAGCATTGCTTTTCTGTCAATTTCTATGTTACACATATGTATAATTTCAGCCAGCCTCTGGCTGAGGCTAATTCTGCTGGTGTTTGTGAGGGCAGTCATGGGAGTCCCTGTAATTCCCACCACTTCACGGCATAAAAAACAGCTGCTTGCCCTCGCTGGTAGATGTTCTTGGAACTGGAAGTAAAAGCAAACACAAATCTGTGTTAAGTATTTGTCAATATTCATTTGTGTTACAATGGACTACAGTACTGCATACTCTAAAAGGAGTACCTGTAACTACTATAACCAGTTATATTTGTGACTCAGCAACTGTTATATGGTGAGTAGCAACTTTCCTTTCCAGGGCAACTTGGGGACAAGCTACTTAATTTTAGGTGTATGTGCAATGCTGTGCTCTAATATGGAAAGTCACAGTGAACTACTTATCCAATTCTTTGACATGAGCTCTTCTATCCTGCTGTGTTTTAATTACTCCATTGAAACTCCACATTTTGTAAGAGACAACCCAGTCCACCTTTAAGTTTACACTGGAGCAGTAGGTGACTATTTCATTCATCTTGCAACAAAATTCAATCATATGAGGCTCATCACTTAGATGTACATTTCACATGGCAATCTAGCACATAGTCAGTTAGCTTGAGCATCAATATGAATTGCATAAAAGAACGTGTTTGACCTGCTGCTGGGAGGTATGTTGCTGCTCACAGTGTTCATCCTCACACAATAGCCACACTGAGGACAACCTTGGAAGAAAGTGGCACTGTCTCCCACTTTGGAGGTCAGTAAGACAACCCTGCAGTCTTCATATGGGCTAAATCAGTAAATATCCCACTGTGTTTTAATTACTCCATTGAAACTCCACATTTTGTAAGACACAACACAGTCCACCTTTAAGTTTACACTGGAGCAGTAGGTGACTATTTCATTCTTCTTGCAACAAAATTCAATCATATGAGGCTCATCACTTAGATATACATTTCACATGGCAATCTAGCACATAGTCAGTTAGCTTGAGCATCAATATGAATTGCATAAAAGAACGTGTTTGACCTGCTGCTGGGAGGTATGTTGCTGCTCACAGTGTTCATCCTCACACAATAGCCACACTGAGGACAACCTTGGAAGAAAGTGGCACTGTCTCCCACTTTGGAGGTCAGTAAGACAACCCTGCAGTCTTCATATGGGCTAAATCAGTAAATATAAATGAAATTTTGACATCATCATTAAAAATTCAGTCAATGCCAATGACAAATTGGGACAGGCAGTACAAAGTTTTCATGATCTCAGATGAGAATCAGAATGCAGAAGAGAGACAGGAGGCCAAATGGAGGAGCAAAACGACAAACTGGTAGTGTGAGAGATCTGGCAGGAAAACAAGAGCTATACCCTGTCAATGACACTGATTTTATATTATGGTACTTGCTGTCTTTCAATGTCCCACCTCTTCACAAAGTTTGAAAAGGAATTTCAATTTCTTGAGTCTTAGTTAGAGAAACATGACACCATTGAATGAATATATCCAAGCTTAAGAACTTATACAAACTAAAAGCATTTTTGCAGTAAGAATTAATGGTTTGTGGATTTACTAATGTGCTAGTAATTCAAATAATCTTATATTATTCATTAAAAAGACAATACTCAGAGTTAAAATCAGTTATACTGCTACAAGTCCAACTATGATGATGAAGTAAGATAGATAAGCATAGATCTGCTTGGTTTTCCTGAAAGTCTGTAAGAGGGGTGGCCCGGAGGCAGATGGCTAACAATCTAATGCCATGCAAATGTCACTTACAGTACAATGCTGATTTATAATAAACTCTTAGTTGTCAGTGCATGTGTCAAGAGGAACTGTTATGCAGAGAATTCAAGGGTGTTTAGCAATACTGTCATTGTTAAAATGCAAAGGGCTAATAATTAAATATTTATTGCAAAATGTATTCCAATTTGCTCAATTTTGCCACTACAATGTAATAGAACAAATATCTTATTGCAGTTTATGAACTATTTTAATTTTAAATTATCTAAGTATGTCATTTAGCCAAGTACATCTTTCACATATTTTTCCTTTATTCTTCCCCTAAAAAATGGTTATAGTAGAAGGATTGTAAGCCATAAGTTATGGCAACAAAGGGGCAAGAAGGTTCTGAAAATACAGATCAAAAGATGCCAATGGAATCACTTTATTTGATTTACATCAGCTACATTAACTATTTTTGCCCCCATTTCCATGGTTCTGTTATATCACATTACACAAATCACTTCAGTTTTTCACACTAAGTCATTGACACTTTGAGTTCAATAGTTCCTTATATATGAAGAAACACTGTTTCACTTCTAAAGAACCCAATTGTGCATTTCCTGTCTGCACTCACAAAGGGAGTCCAGCCAAAGCTGCAAAAGGGTTCCACATCTGAAATGTTCGTGAAATTCAATTTGAATTTGTTTTTAGGATCCCCATCAAGTATGTTCTTAACGATTTGATTGTTTTATTTGTTTTATTCTAGGGCACAAGAACAACTAAGGTCATATGTGCCCATGTCACAGTATCTGAAAACTAAGACAAAAAATAAGTTAAAAGTAAGTGCACGTTAAGTCGAATCTACAGAAGAGAGACAGTTAAAACTGAAAAATTCCTTGTGGAGAAAGTTGCATAAAATTTCCCATAGAGACAACAGAGGTCTTGAACTAAATATTAACTGTCATTTGCCATATTGCTACGATAGACGACAGGTAAGACAGGGTCATCCTCCTGTGCAGCTTTCGCTAAAATGGGTAATAACTCAGGCAGCAAACATAAATGAGAACGTAAGTGGTTGAAAAAAGGGAATTCTGTCAGGAAATGGCGAAGTGTCAAAGGCTGATGACAAGCAGCTGGACTTTCCTGGAGCTTGTTCCCATGAAGGGGGGGACCAGTGGTGATGCCCAAGGGTACCACCTGCTGACCGATGGCAACACAGAGATCATCAGACGGTATGGAAGAACTAGCAGGCTGAGGTAGTCTGCTGCCTTGGCAGCAACAAGAGGAGCTGCGTTTCCCATCAGACCAACATGACAAGGTACCGACATAAACATCACAGTAGCTCCATAAAGAGTGAGCAAGTGGAAGCTTTCTTCAACCAGTTGCACTAAGGGACGGACCTTGTGCAGCACACACAGGATCTGAAGGGATAGGAGAGAACTGGAGCAGATGACAATTGAAAAGCCTGTGTTGCCAAATGTAATGCGTGGCTTGATACAGAACAAAGAGCTCTGCTGTAAAAACTTGGCTGTGTTCTGCAAGCTGATGCCGAAATTTGTGAATGCAAATGAGAAAGGCACACGTGACACCACAGTCAGTCTGACGGCCATCAGTGTACGCAAATGTACTATTGCTACGTCCCGTGCGAAGGTTCAGAAACTTATGCAACAGATCAAATCTGGATTACTGTTCTTACAAAGTCTGGGGTGAACACAGACTGCCGCAAGAAGCCGAGGTTGGTAAAGTGGCAGGTAGCATGTATTTAAGCAGATGGAGAAATAGCCAAAAGGGAAGTAACAGAAGAAGGATGCACCTAACACTGTCGGTGAAAAGAATCATCTGTAAGGGATGAGCCAGACAATAGGGGATTTTACTTTATTATATGAGCCTCCAACCGGTAACTTCATTTTTCCATTGCGGCCAAGCCACGGCCGGCAGTGTTAGCTGCGTGTAAATTCTTTCATCCCATCGTCTAGTAACAGGAAGACAGCACCGAGGGAGGGCACCTTGATCACGCGCCTCTCTCATGTGCTTACGAGGCAACGCTCCGGAAAGTTCCAAGCCGCCCGCACGATTTGCTCGGTCCTGACCAATCAGGGCGGAGGAAGCCGCGTGGTGCGTCGAACATACCCGGTCGCCCGTTGCCGGGCTCGCTCTCTTGTATTCTTGCTCATCCACGAGTCGGATGCACGCCCTGTAGCAGTGAACATCTCCCGCTTCTCCCGGTGCTGCGGCACTTTGGACTTAGTTGTGGCAGACAACAACTTTCGGCAGCTTCACGAACAATGTTCGCCAAACTGTAAGCTCTGGCTAACCCACACTTCCCTAGGCCTATGTAGCCCCTTTCATCACGCTTTAGCCAATAAACGGCCTTCTCTAAAAATTACACTATTATTCCATAACGCCCACCACCTGCCCATACCCCCATCCTGTACAACTGGTGTCAGAAGTGTGGATACATTCCCGTAGTGACATCGTCGCTATACAAAATTATTTCCGGCAAGACGCCGTACACTTCGCGCATGGAATGTGCCAACCGGCCGCCAAGTTTGCTCCATGTGGGCCGTGGCTGCTCCACTAAACACGCACAGGGCGCGCGCTGCAGCGAGGCAGCCCACGCTAGTCAGCCACGTGAGCCGGCCGCCGCCGCGCTGCCCGCTGCCCGAGTTCGAGGGGCCTGCGCTGCGCGACCGGCCGGCCGCCGTCATCCGCCGCCGCGCCAGCCTCCGCCGCCGCGCCAGCCACCGCCGGCTGCCGCTGTCACCGACGCGCCAGGGCCTGGCGCCATCGCCGACCGGCCGAGCCAGCGCCGTCCGCCGCCAACACATCTGCCGCCGCCCGATGGTCCGGACGCCGCCGGCGCCCGCTGTCGCCCGCCGCAGCCACTGCACCACGCCGTCGCCGCCACCAATGCGTCGCACCGCCTCCATCGCCATGTAAGTCGCCGCGATGCTTTCAGCAATAGCTTCGACGATATTCCGCCGCTGGATTGAGAATCTTTGTGGCCGTCCTTTTTTTGTAACAATCATTACTTTTTTTTGGTCACTAGCGTCCCATACGTTTGTCAACATGCCAATAGGAACACGAGTGACGGAACGGGATACCCCCGCAGACGCACGTGCCTCGCAAGACCCGCTCGAGGCCATAAATGCGCAAATGCGCCAGTTATTCGCACAAAATCAGTAGCTACTCGGACAAACAGACGCTGGAAGTTAGTGCGCGAACTTCCATACCTGTGGCAAGCTCCACCCCTGTAACAAATGCTCAAACAAAGGTAACTAACAACAATTCTGTCTCTAATGCAAACGCCACAATTTATGCTAACATGGCGACTCTAAGCAATTTTCCTGCGGCTGATTTCATCCCCACGTTTTCTGCGAAGTCCCACGAAAATGTGGCTATGTTCTTACAAAATATTCGTGATGTGGGTCGCACGTGTGCCTGGCAGGACGATCTATTGGTCAATGTTGCCAGACTGAAGTTGACAGGGGAAGCTCGAATGTTTATAGAAACGATGGACGAATTGCGTGATACGCACGAATTTGAAGTATTGGCCCGCGGATTGACTTCGTATTATTTCGATACCAGAGATACCAGATATTACAGAGATCAATTATCAACCCTTAGGCAGAAGCCTAATGAGGATTTTGATGCCTTTGCAGATCGCTTACGAGCAGTATCTCGTCGTACCTATAAGCTAGGCGAAAATGCCAGTGAAAACAGAATTTTGCGCTCAGAAGCCGAAGCGCGTGCAATTGATGCATTTGTTCGCGGTATTGATCCCCGCATCGGAGGAGAAATCAAAGCTCCCCCACTTCTGTGTTTGAAGCTGATCGTTTGGCAATGTTACGCGAAGAGGTGTTGCGTTTTTGCGCTGCCGCACCACGCCCGCCGGACCCAGTATCAGTCCCAGCAAAAGAAGTATTTTGTCAGCGTTGTGGGAAGCCCAACCATACGGCAATGCGCTGTTGCGCGCCGTATTGCACTATTTGCCAGACAGTAGGTCATGCTAATAATGTTTCCCCCAAAAGTCACCATTTTCTTATCAGATGCGCGGTCTCCGCCGCAACGCGGGGTCGAATCAGGGAAACGCTTGGGGGGCAGGTTCCGCCACCCACCCGCGCCCTCGACAAAAATAATACACCCGGTTAGGACCGAAAAATGTAAAGAGGTGGAACACATTAGTATATTTGGCGTACTCGGGAACAAATTAGTTAGAATTTTAGTTGATACTGGTGCTCAAGTTAGTGTATTGTTTGTGGAGAAAAATGATCGAAGGGTGTTAGAGCCACCCCGGTACCATACCAGTGGCCTTGGAGAGGAAGCAATTGTCCCTGCAGGTTCGTGTGTAGTGAATCTGCAAATAGACAAGGGTAAATACAGTCAGAGGATGGAAGCAGTAAGGCTAAAGAAGGGTGAATTTGATATCATACTTGGGAATGACTTCCTGCTCCGTTATCAGGGGATAGTGGATTATCGAACACGAACTGTGCAGTTCGGCGAAGCAATTCACCGATTTGGCAGTGCGCACCCCCGTCAGATGCGAGGGAGCTGTGAAAGGCGCCGTTCACAGTCTCCCATAAAACTGCATATGTGGGCGATAAAAACCACTGACCCTGTGAGGATAAAAGGCGGAAGTGGAAAGATTCTCTGGATAGACGTCAAAAATCAAGAACAGCCTAAGACAGACATTCTGGTTGATCCGCTCACCCAGAATGATGTTTTAGATCGTCAGTCAGTACATATAAAGAGACGTATCTGCCGACCGGAGAGGAGACAGAAGGGTTTTGCGATACCAGTATGTATAGATAATTTTGGTGTAAAATATGTTGTGATACCGAAGGGTACTGTTGTAGCCAATGGACAGTTAATTTTTGAGGAAATAAGAGGAGCTGAGAAGCAGCGAGATAAAGATGAGAAAGAAAGGAGAAGAAAGAAATGTTCAGTTAGAGAAGTGCGATATGTCGCGTCGATGATAAGGACTCAGTTAGCAGAGAAGTTGGGTCATTTAAACAGTGAGGAGAAAAGGATGTTGCAGCCAGTATTAGAGGAATTTTCATGGTGGTTTGAAGAGAGGCAGTTTCTACCAGCTACGGATTTGGTTCAGCACGAAATTCCGAGCGGAGAAGCTCGGCCAATTGCACAAAAACCTTACCGTATACCACATCATTTGCAGTCTGTAGTTGAAGATACGATTCAGCAGCAATTAGCTGCAGGAATCATACAACCCTCCTCGAGTACGTGGGCGTCTCCCGTGGTCGTTGTGCCAAAGAAATCAGTAAATGGGGAGAAAGCCTATTGCCTATGTGTCGGTATGCGGGCAGTAAATCGGGTAACGACACCAGACACATATCCGTTACCACGCATTGATGAAACATTGGACCGATTGAGCAACTGTAAGAATTTTAAGGGAAAGTGGGGGAAATACACGCACCTACAGAAAAATCGATGTGAACCATTCGTTATGTCATTAAAACCTACGAAAATAAGTACATACCATACAATGTACATTTCTCCACATATTCCAATCGTCTGTAAATAGTTATAAACAGTACCTTAATTTTGAACATTAAAATTAAAAAAGTGCAAATGCGTGGTATTCCCTACCCCTGAGGGTAATGACACGCAAAGTACTGGGTAATAACACGTAAAACAAACGAACCATAGAAATGTACAATAATTGCTATTTTTATTTGCTTATTAGTTACTACAAATAGTAAACAGTATATTTAAGAACGAAATAAAGTAATTCTACAAACATCTCTTATAATTTTCGTTTTTTACATTTTTATTGGTGTGAAAAGAGTATTTTCTCATACAGCAAAGATCACACTTGCAAACTTTTGGAGTGTTCCAGCCACTACATTATTCATGACTCCATCTGCTACAAGAAATACATCGGTGCCATAGTTCTCCACCTTTCCCAGACTCTCCACAAACTAAACACACATCTTCTGAAATCGCCGATGGATCAACATCATCCATTTCATCGACATCACAAATGTTCTGCAAGTCCAGATTTAGGTCATCGTCGCTGCTACTTTCACTTTCTTAGTGGTGTTTCTTCTTATATAATGTCTGTTTCTTCTTTGAGACTTTTTTAAGTTGCATATTTCTGCACTTATCTGCTTTATCCTTAAGATTTCTTTTCTTGTTTCTTTCAGCTTTCTTTTTCATGGCTTCTTTTTGTTTCTTTATTGATAACTCTGTTAGCAGTTTATTCTTCTCTGGAGTTGTTGTAAGGATCACTGACTTTCCCTTAGGCTTTCCCTTGGATTGTTTCGCCTTAGGAAGAACTTGTTTTTGTTTTGGAACAGGAGATATGACAAATACACTTACGTGCTTGACACATGCACTTTTAGTTGATGTTGTTGTGACCTCTTCTAGGCCTACTAGAAGTGGAACATCTTCTGCTGAAGATCCAGGAATCTGTTCTCGATTCCTTTTGGGGATATATGGCTCATTTGTAGATGCAACCACTTCATTTCCATTTGTTGCATTCAGAACCTCTTCATCTTCAAGGACAACATCTCTGAAGATCTCACACTGTTGTAAGTCATCATGCTGAAATTTGTGTGGATTGAAAGGGCAAATCCCACATGCCTTAAACCCTGACTGCTCTTTGTCCATGGTAGCGACCTTAATATATGCCTTATTA
The DNA here is from genome assembly GCF_021461395.2 of Schistocerca americana. Classification (NCBI taxonomy): domain Eukaryota; kingdom Metazoa; phylum Arthropoda; class Insecta; order Orthoptera; family Acrididae; genus Schistocerca; species Schistocerca americana. Next base: position 592,958,246 of record NC_060124.1, on the reverse strand, counting down.
AAAAGTTCTGCTAACTCATATGGTGTAATTTTTTGATGCACCTGTGACTTCATATACATGTCACATTCACGATTGAAGGCCGATTTCAAAGAGGAAAAGAATGTAACATCTAGTGGTTGAAGGTTGTGAGAAGTGTGTGGAGGTATGGTTACCATGACAATAGAATGTTTTTTTACAAAATTGAAAAATATCAAGCAAAATGTGGCTGCTGTGATTATCTAAAATCAGCAGCACAGGGTCATCAATAATTGATTTTACATTGTTCTGAAAATGTTGGATCCATTCGAAAAATAATGATTCATTGGACCAGCCATTCACAGAACAACCATATATTGCTCCAACTGGTCCACCTTTACTTAAGAGATTTGACATCCTCTTCCTGGGGCAGATAAACATAAGGGGAATGTAGGTACCAGCAGCACTGAAACAACATATCACAGTCACGTTTTTTCCCCTTTCCCAAGACGTGGCCCCACCTATTTCTTTAACACCTTTAGGAGCCAAAATTCTGTCGGGCTTTTGTACAGTATTTATGCCCGTTTCATCGACGTTGAATACTCACCCCTCTTTAAATTTATATTTTTCAAAGACAGGTTCTAAATTTTTTAAATATGCATTAACCTCCTCTTCATTAAATGCCTGTATTCTGTTAATGCTAGTTGCTTCAGGTTTTCTCATGCTAATACTTTGGTTTCTGTTTAAAAATAGAGCTAGCCAATCCTTTCCAGCTAACCTAGATGACTTATCAAAATTGTTTGCAATGTTGTTAGTCTCTGCAATCTTTCGCAGCTGGATGCATGGCCATTGTAATAACATGATCCCCAATCTCAATTTCCTGTTCAGTCGAAAATGTTGGGTTTCTTCCAAGTTTTGGACCCTCGGTATTTTTAACATTCATTCTCTTTATCAGTGTAGCTTCATGAATCCTGAAAGCTCTTGATACTTCTCTTATTTTTCATCCAGCTTTCATGGCATCAAGAGCCTTACAAAGTTCCTCTTGCGTCCATTTTGCTTTCTGGGTTTTTCTTTTATAATATCTACCCATCTGAAATTTAAAAAAAAAAACCACGTTAGTATTGAAAATATAACCTGCAAGGGGGAATACCACGCACTTCAGCAGCTGCGTGGCATTACCCCACCGTAAGTTCAATGACTAACCTAAGCATAACTCGGCACCTAACTGAAATAGCGGGACAAATCTACGATTAAATTAAAGGTTTCATCTAGGGTTAGTAGTTGATACGCAATAATTACATTAAAGCAACTTATAGTAGCACTTACCTTGCAAAATACAGCTGACCAAAATTACACGAGACACGCCGAAAATAAACAATACTTCACTGCTCCAACAATGCCACTGGAAAATGGCTGGCGTAAGCTGCATAGTAGTTGTTACTCCTGCTGGCAGGGTGTAGCACGAACTGGGAACAGCTTGCGCCATTCAAACTGCATAAATCAGCGTGCGTGGGATTACCCATATGCGTGTAATTCCCCCACCTTCCCCTACCACCCTTGATTTGCGTTTTGGGTACCATCAAATCCCTGTTGCACCCCAGAACCGCCATAAAACTGCTTTTGTTGTACCTACAGGATTGTATGAATTTGTAAGGATGCCATTTGGATTGAGAAACGCCCTGCCACTTTTCAAAGATTTGCAGACTTGCTGCTGCATGGGTTGAAACCTACAACATGCTTGGTGTATTTAGATGACTTTATTTTTTATAAAACAATAAAAGAACATGCAGAAAGACTGAGGGATGTTTTGCAAAGGTTAAAAGGAGCTCATTTGGGTGTAAAATTAGAAAAGTGTGCTTTCACCCAGTGACAAGTACAATATTTAGGTCATATAATAAGTGGAGAAGGTATCAAACCGGACCCCCGTTTGACCACCGCAGTAAAGGAATTTCCAACACCGACAGATGTCAAGGAACTACAGTCATTTTTAGGCCTTGCAAACTACTACAGACGTTTTGTGAATAATTATGCTACCCTTGCTGAGCCCCTGACTAATTTATTGAAAAAAGGAGTTAGTTTTATTTGGACCAAAAATTGTGATAAAGCTATGCAACAAATTCAACATGTTTTAACTAGAGCCCCTGTACTAGTGTACCCGGATTTTGAAAAACCATTCATACTGTCAGTGGACGCCTCAGATTATGCTGTAGGAGCCATCCTGTCACAAGAGATAGATGACGAAGAACGACCAATTGGTTATGCGTCTCGACAGCTTAATAAAGCAGAGTCAAATTACAGCACAACTGAGAAGGAACTTCTAGCACTCATGTTTGGTGTAACGTATTTCCGATGTTGTTTGTATGGGAGAAAATTCACTCTCATCACTGATCACGCCGCGTTACACTGGATGTTGAGCTTAAAAGACCCTAGTAGTAGGCTAACTCGTTGGGCTTTGAAATTGAGCGAATTTGAGTATGAGGTGAAACACAAACACAAACAAGTTGCATCAAAACGCCGACGCATTAAGCCGAAAAGTCAGTGAACGTAGCTAATGACGTTTCTATTGAAGAATTAAGGGAAGCACAGCAAAGAGACGTCGAATGTCAGAAATATGTGGCTTTGCCTGAGTTTTCCGTTGACGATGGAATTTTATATCGAAAGACCCACTTGGGTAAACAGGCAGTAATCCCAAAAGAATTACGTTCCAAGATTATCGTACAAAGTCACGATAGCCTGCAGGCATGTCATAACGACCTTCGCGCCACAAATTGCCGAATAGCCGCCCGTTATTTCTGGGCAGGAAGACGGAAAGACGTGCAAAAGTATATACAAAATTGTCTACCTTGCGTTAAGAGGTCATTGCCACCTAGAACGAAAGTGCCTTTACAGCAGGTACCAGAAGCCACTTATCCCTGGGCAGTAGTAGCAGCAGATATTGTCGGTCCTTTCCCTGTGAGCCCCCAAAATAATCGGTATATTCAGTCCCTTATAGATCATTTCTCTAGGCTCTTGATTCTCATTCCTATACCAGATATGTCCGCTGAAACAGTAGCGCATGCTTTTGTCACCCATTTGGTGTTACCATACAGAAGCCCTGAAGCTGTACTCACAGACCAAGGTACGAATTTCATGTCTGCAGTGTTTACCGAAGTTTGTCGGTTATTGCGAATTAAAAAGTGGCGAACGACGCCGTTCCATCCAAAGGCGAACGGTCGCCTGGAGCGAGTCCACCGCACCGTTATGCGCATGCTGTCTTACTATGTTCATAAACATCACTCTGACTGGGACAGGCATGTTCAATACGTCACGGCAGCATATAACAGCCGCGTCCATGAAGCTACAGGGTACTCACCTTATGAAGCAGTATATGGCCGCCCTATTAATTCGCCTTTTGAAATTGACAAAGTGCCCCCTGGAATTAAATCCAGAGATGTGGAAGGTCTAGCTCGACGTCTGAAAGCCATTTGGAAAAAAGTAAGAGGGAACAATGCCCGATCCACCACCCAACAGTTAAAGAGCAGTAATCAAAAAGCAAAATTGCCCGAGTACAAGGTAGGAGACCTAGTTATGTTGAGCAATCCAGTAGTAAAAACGGGACGAACCAAAAAGTTTACATCTACTTATGAAGGACCGTACCGTATCATCCAGCTTACTTCACCAGTAAATGCGGAAATTCAGTTAGTGGAACGCACAGTGATCATTCATTTTGACAGATTGAAACCGTATAAAGGACCCGAGCCACCCCCACCTAACAGTGAAACCGGGGCTAATGTGCCAGTAGTTCCACCCAAAAAAGCAAGAAAGAAGGTAATACAACCGCCTAGACAGCAACGTAGATATGCTCTAAGGTCAAACCCCTATGATTTGCGTTCCAGGGAGTAGGTCTGAAATGGTGTGTAAATAGTTGGAAAAGTCCTGCATGCAGCAAGAGAACCAATTGACGAAAAACACCGTCATTACTATACCTTTAATTAATTCGTGCATGTTAATTATAAGTGGACATAAGAATTGGCAACCATTGGTAACTGGTAATAGAATTTATGATGTCACATGTTAATGGAAGAGATTGAAGTTATGTAATCATTTTGTCCTCTGTCATTTAACGTCTCCAGTAATGTTATCGTAGCAGTCGAGAAGTAGAAACACAAATATTCTTAATCATGGAATTAAGGGGAAAGTTGTACTTGCCAATAGTATACGCTGAATTATGAATCAGTTACTCTTGTATATGATAAATGGATTCACACCTCACCTGTTGCTTTAGGAATAGTGCTCAAACACAGCTATTAATGCTTTACTATAAAAACATGATAGTAATACGCCTTCGTAACTGCCAGTAGATCAATGACTGTATGCTGCCGTCTACCTGTCCTTTGAAATACGCCCTATTACATGGATGTTTTGCTAAATGATCACACAATGATAATAACATGAATAAATACGTCCAAGTTAAACAACAAATAGGTTACTCTAAAGTAAAATGAGTCTTCCTCAAGTGCTATTTTATTGTTTTCATGATGCAATGTTGAACCGACAACAAGGTAAGTTTTTTGGTACCACGTATTTCTGTATATAAAATACCACCGAATGAGTCGTGTAAATACCACCGCTGTTGTCTACAGCTGTTCACATGCTCCGAGCCCCGCCCCTCCCTGTCAGCTGGCGACGCGGTCCCCTTCCCTCCCCTTTCCTTCCCTCCCCACCACACAGCCTGCAGAGAGAGAGCGGTCATTGCAGTTCCCCCTTCCCCACCAACAGCCTCTGTCTTTGGCGCGTGCAGCATCTGCATCTCTCCCCTCGCCCCTCCTCCCACCATCCATTCTCCCTGCACGCCAAGTGCGTCAGCCACGCTACACCTTCGTACATTCGTACGTTGCAGCTTAAACAACGAACCTAAAGTGATAGTTGTAGAAATAAATTCAACAGCTTAATATTGCCCTACAGATTTTATTAGTCTTATCTAAAGATGGAAATCTATTTTTGTTGTCTACTTGAAGTTTCAGTAAGGAACAAAATCGTAAGAGAGAACTTTTCCTGGTACGCATTGTCTAAACCATCAGGATTAGCAAACGTTGGAATTTCAGATCGATCTCTGGCTATCTTCTATCACCACCACGGTTAATATATGGATCCATATGGCGTCAAGAAAGCCGGAATTTGCCGCTGTATCTATCCTGTAAACGGCCCCTGTGTGGGAAACGCGTTAGCCAAGGAGTTGTGTTTGGAATGCCATCGCAAAAGACAGATTATCTAGAAGCCTAACACCTGCCAGTTACCTAAATTTTAGAAGAACAGAGTGTTTAAGTAAAAGAATTGGAACCCGATAGTTTTGTGATCTCTAGTGATTGAAGTTATTAGAGTCCCTTACAAAAGAACATCCTCCATGCAGAACTGTCGTGGACAACATAATTCTGGAAGGAAATTTCGTGACAGTACCGAGAGACTAAACTCCACGCGTAGCAAGAGAACGGACCCAGCGTGAACGCCAGTTATGCCGCAGAGCCAGTGAAAACGGACGCAGCCGTAGTGTCAGCTGTGCTGTCAGCAACTTACAATCTCACGAGCGCGACGCGTGTTGCACCTTAGCACCTCAAGCTGCACTGAATCTCAGCACAGGAATACTTAACCATTATATAACGAACTCTTTCAATAACTTTACGCACCTTTTCAATAGTAAGGAACTGACTTTCCTTCCTATACACATTACACTTGACGACTGAACTCTAATTTTATTAAAAACAAAAGCGCCAGCAGGTAAGTCATATTGACGTCTTCAGAGATGCAACTAGCTTCGTTGAGCCGCCAATAATGATTATATGGAAGCAGGTAGGTGAGAGAATTAACGAAAGGAACAACAATCATATCCTTGAACGAATAACTGGGTGACTGATGATCACCAATATTTGCAAAAACAAATCAACACAGCAAACAGCATATCTCATGTTTAATAATTATTGGTCTGTTCATTGAAGGAGACACAAAACCACTTTTCATCAGAGTCTTGTTAAAGGAAGTATTAACGTGACATTACACTATTCCACAGCATTACACACAACATTGCCATTGCTTAATGACAGTTTTCTTGTAGGTAGAAGTACCAAAGACTATTAGTTGGTATGGAAACACAAACGAGAGCATAAAAGAATACCAAGGGATGCTTACATTCATTTTGCTACAAACTGTAACTGGAGGATAAGAAAGTTTTGTTTGAAGGAAATAATATTTTAAATTTTGCTTCTGTTGCGGTTTTGCCACCGCTTATACCACTATGACGAGTTGCCAATTGCTCGTGCCCGACAGCTCGTGCCCGACAGATCGCGCCCGACAGATCGCGCCCGACAGATCGCGCCCGACAGATCGTGCCCAACTTTCACTTTACAACTGACCCTAAACTTAAGATATTACAAATTTTGATGAGAAAAATCACCATAGTGCAGCAAGACTCAGCCCAATGTCCACTGAAGTGACAGAGAGAGTAGTGAGAGCCCTCAATGTTTTGTCAGTTATGTGAGAGGCAGTTAGGTCACAACAAACAAAATTAGTGATTTAAAAGAAATCTCTGAACATAACTGGGCAACCTGCCATTACTGTTGCATTTTTTCTCTCTTACTGTGCATTTCCCTGTCACCTCAAAATCAGCAGTATTAGTATCAGACTTTCGGTGTTCAAAAAACATTTAATATGAAAGAATAGCTGAAGTTAAGGTGAAACAGTTTTGGGGACTGGACAATGATAACTGCAGGTGAGTGAAAACTTAGTTACCGGTTCATGGTTAATTTGTTAAAAAGTAATTTTCCAGTATTTTCTAGTGTAAAAGATAATGTCCATCTGAGATAAAAGTTTCTAATATGATGAATATTGAACAAAGGACTTCTTTTAGTAGATAGTGCCATTCATGGAGGTATTGCCGAGAGTGTACACAGATTTCATTGATGGAAGTAAGAGTAAATACAGTGAAAAAGCAATTTAAAACAACTGAGTATGGGCAGCATTTGTGGAATATTAGAAACAGTAGTAACTTGGTAATAACATTTTTATGGGTTTCCACTGCTGGATTTGATATCTTCTGAGGTGCAACATTTTCCTGTGGCATTCTATATTAATGAAGGATAGAGAGGAAGAATTATCACAAAACTGGAAAACTTTGCCAGGGTTACTTTCTTCTTACAACAGAAGAAAATAATGATTATTTGAAGAGCTCTGTTGTTGAGGATACTGTTTCAAGTGGTGCCCAAATCAAAGGCTATGGGGCTCACATGCCGACTGAGTAATCATGGTCCATAGAGAGTGGGCAACAGGTTGACTGACACACTGCCCGAGGACAGCTGGAATTGAGATCTTGGAAGAAAACAGTGGTCAAATTTATCATTGAACATCGAACAGTACAAAATCCTTATATGAGACTTGATCAGATTTGCTTCAGGTAGCAACATGCACAATACAATTACTGTAATTAATTAATTGACTAATATCAAGTAGGCACAAATATCCTGATATTTAACATGCTCTCTTGATTTATGTTTCCTTAAACAAAAGTTAATTTTTTATGAAACTGGGATACTGTTGGTGGGTGTCTGCTGTGTAGGGAACACCCAGACAGAGAACCCACAAGGACCTATTGTGGTCTCTCTCCTCGGGTCAGCCACAATGGAATAACTTGTCAATGTATGAGCCAGTGTGAGGAGTGTTCTCTCACTGTAAGATAAAATCAAGAGTGAACCCAGTGTGGACATTCCAATCTGCATAAAGTGATAACATTTTCCACAAAGGTTGATAGTGGTTTTTGCATCCATTCTCAAACTATTAAGGGCAGTAGAAGTTTAGCAATCCCTATCCCAAACCTTCAGAGTTACAAGCTTTCTTTGTTTCTTAAGTCAGTACCAACTATTCTGACACCTATTAATACGCTCTTACCCATTTCCTCAGTAAGTTGGTCAGTGAACTCATTCCTGGTATACTGATGTGCCTCATTCGTCATTCGATAACATATTAGCAAAGCCAGAACTTAATTAGTTCCCAAGCAATCATCAGGTTTGTCGAAAGTATTGTTTCTATAATTATTTCTGTTAATTTCATTATTTAAAGAAATAATTTTACCCAACATTTCTAGTAGAAGAAACTGCTAAAAAGAAGGAATTTGTCAATTGATTGAGTTGGGTTTTAACTGTCATTTTGGTAACTTAAACATCAAACAAAGTATACTTACAGTATCTAGTATTGTGAGGATATATAACGACCCGATTTCTGGTCCCGAGACAATCAGACCATGGCCGATTTTTAAACGAGACACTTATATTGGTTAGATCAACAACAATGCATCATCTCAACCATGAAATTAGTGCAACACAAATAGGCATGTGTTAAAATAATGACAGTGTCTGTTCAATAGTGTCACACATGCCGTATTATTCTGCATGAACTGTGTGGTTGGGTTTTTACTGCTCATATTCGTTCAGTGGTAAACTACTGTAGCAGTATGCTGATGTCTGCCTGCAAACTATTAATGAGGCTTATCAAAAGTTAACCAATAGCAAACTGGCCATATTAACTGTGTAATATTGGGGGGGGGGGGGGAGGGGGGGTTGTGAATAGTGCACTGTGAAACGGAACTGTGCAAATGTCGGCTACATCATTTACAGTAGTCAGTGTTTAACCCCCATCCCCAATTTTTCAGCCAGTGTAACAACACAATACTTTGACTCCAAGAACTATGAAAGAAGAAATAAAGCAGGCAAACGTCACAATGGGGTAGTGCTGGCTAATAACTTGAAGGTTGCACAATGAGCCACACCAAGACAGGAACTTCTAATTGTCATTGGTTCCAGTGGCTCCACAGTAAATGTGCTGCATACATTTGGCAGGGACTGTAGTTTGTAGTTACCAGTGTACAGAAACACATACTGAACGCCACTATTAGTTCAGTAGGTGGGTGTGGTATGTAGAAAGGAAATTAATTGATGACATAAATTGTGACTGTTACCTGAAATAATGCACCTGTGCAGGGAGACATTTAGTCTCAGATGATAAAATAGTTAGAAAAATGGATATAAGCACACAAAAGGAAGACCTATTGTAATCACTTGGGGCTCCACGCACATGAAAACTGTGAGTGCCCTGAAAGGAAAACAGGAATGATTGTGGGGGTAAGCATATGCTACTGACAAAACTCACCATTACTGCTTCTTTTTCTCCTAATTCTTCTTTTTCTTCTTCCTCTCCTCTCTCACCACTGGTCTCCTCTCTGGCTGGCTGTTGGGCTCCTGATCATCAGGGAAAAATAGATCAATTTTGAGTTACTGTCAAAATTTAGGCACAAATATATCACATGTAAAAGACAAACTAAGGATGTCTCATCACGGAATAAAATGGCACTAATTGAACAGTAGAAAACACAAGTTGGAATATTAAGAACATTCTGAAGAAGATAGATTGCTGCCTATCATAAAGTTGACATGTTGAGGCAGGCACAATGAAAAGATTTTCTCGTGTCCGGCTGAATGAACATAGGTGTGTGTGTGTGTGTGTGTGTGTGTGTGTGTGTGTGTGTGTGTGTGTGTGTGTGTGTGTGTGTGTGTGTGTGTGTGTGTGTGTGTGTGTTTTTCTGAAATGCAAGGTGAACTACTGTATGCCATCATTTTACAAGTTGTGGCCTTCTGCTAACCTCTGCCTAGATAAGAATGGCCTCCAAGCCAGAGATATTGCCCATCCCTGCAGTAGCAGACCAATGGGTAGCTTTGGGATATGAGATGGAGATGGCAGCAGAAGATCAGTTATGTAACAAGACAAGGCTTAGTAGAAATCTTTGGACAGCAGAAGAGAACAGAATTTAATTGATAGAAGAAAGGAAATATAAAAATGCAGCAAATGAAGCATGTAAAAGTGAACACAAACATATACAAATGGGTGACAGGCAGCACAAAATTGCTAAGCAGAAAAGGCTAGAGTTCAAATTTAAGAATTTTGAAGCATATGTCACAAGGCGAAAGATTGGCACTGCCAACAGGAAAACTTAAGAGGTCTTTGGAAGTAACAGAAGCAGCTGTATGAATATCAAGATCTGAGATAGACAGAAACTACTAAATAAAGAAGGTAATACTGTAAGGAGTATAATAGAGGGTCTATACATATGAGGTGAAGCTGTAAGCAATTTTATGGAAACAGAAGTCTATATAGACGAAGATGGGATGGGAGAAATGATACAGCAGGAGGAATTTGATTCAGCAAGGAAGGACCCAAGTCAAAACAACGTCCCTGGAGTACACAATATCCAATCAGAACTACTGATAGCCATGGGAGAGCAGCCTTGCCAAAAAAATCTATTCCATCTGATGAGCAAGGTGTATGAGACAGGAGAAATACTGCGAGACTACACGAAGAGCGTAATGATTCCATTTTCAAAGAAAGCAGGTACTGACAGGTGAGAGTATTTCATGGCTACAAAATACTAACACTAATTCTTAGCATAAGAATGGAAAAGCTGTTAGAATCCAACCTCAGGGAAGGTCTGTATGGGTTACAGAAAACAACAAAAATGACACAGGGAAATAAATGCTGAGGGAAAACATGCAAAGAAAGAGACGAAACAAATGCTGAGATGGTAAGGAAATTGAAGAACATGAGGGATGCTGCGGAAGGTGACAGCAGGTGGAATCTTTAAGGTGCTAGACATGATGGAGCCCCAGCCCTGCTGCCAACTCATCCCAGTCCCCACACCATAGTATGACTGTGACAACACCTGTGGAACAAGACACGTGGAAAGGTGAAGCAAAATGGCACAAAGAACCAGACAACATGTAGCGGAAATGGGAGGGAGGTGGGCAGGAATCCACCCCATCCTCACAGCTTTACTGGAGACGAGATACTGGCAGAAGTAAAGCTGTGAGAATGGAGTGCCAGTCATGCTTACGTAGCTCAGATGGTAGAGCACTTTACAGTGAAAGGCAAAGGACCCGAGTTCGAGTCTTGGTCCAGTGCATAGTCTTAATCTGCCAGGAAGTTTCAAGAAAGGTATTATATTTTTGCTAGTTTTTGGAGCCACTGACTCCTCCTCCTGGCATAAGTGTTCAAGGGGAAGGATGTGTTGTGAAGGATAAGGACTAGAGAGAGATTTAGGAAAAGACGCAGAGTTCAGAAAAGATAGCCTGAACCCCAGGTAAGAGGAGGCTTACCAGAAAGCCTCTTTCCTTCTCAGGCCATCTGGTCATTGGAGCAAAAAAAAGGTGGTTTCTTCAGGTGCCGCTTCTCAGCATCCTACTACAGTGAAACGAACAGCAGTCTATCTATGATGGTGTCATCATGATTCATGGATGTTGTGTAATACAACATAGTGCACTCAGCAGCATTTTCCACTATTTCGATTCCTTTTTATCTTCTCTATAACTCTTCATTGAAGGTACTATAGAAGGTTTACTAACATTGTTTTTAAATCAATGCTGAATTATATAAAGCACTTTTTATTCCATTTAAAATTGTGTTTTTGAAAAAATGTTAATGATGATGAAAATTATGATCCTTAAAATAGCACCAAACTACCACAAAAAACTATATGGCATTACCTTCATTTTGAAATGTGTTTGAGAATTTTACTTTGAATAGATTCCAAGATAAGTCTTAGTGTGGTGTCACCGCCAGACACCACACTTGCTAGGTGGTAGCCTTTAAATCGGCCGCGGTCCGTTAGTGTACGTCGGACCCGCGTGTCGCCACTATCAGTGATAGCAGACCGAGCGCCGCCACACGGCAGGTCTAGAGAGACTTACTAGCACTCGATCAGTTGTACAGCCGACGTTGCTAGGAGAGGTTCACTGAGAATTACGCTCTCATTTGCCGAGACGATAGTTAGCATAGCCTTCAGCTAAGTCAACTGCTACGACCTAGCAAGGCGCCGTCAACAAGTTATATTGAGATGATAATACTGTATCAACAAGACCAATGTTCACCAATTGTGGATTAAAGTTAAGTATTCCAGAAGCTACGTACTTTTCTTTATAGCATTCATTACGTATCCTGTTTCAGACCTCACGCCATCCTGCGTGAGTTTATAGCGTGCATTTCGGCTTCCTCAAACAACACGGTGTTGGCACTTCTGCCGACACTTCATATTGGCGACGAGGCTTAAAAGAGGATTTCGCGTTCGTATTGCTCTAAATTATTTGTGTCATGGCTTCGCCACAATCTCCAGATGTACTGTCAGAATTTTATCGTTTGCAGAATCAGCAGACGCAGGCGTTATTGGATGCCCTCGGACAGTTCGTCCAGGATCAACGTGCAATGCAAAATGATGCGGCAGCCGCCGCTCCACCGCTACCGCAACCACAACATGCTGTTGCACCACTGTTTCGGCCGTTCGATGCGGCGATGGAAAGCTGGACGGAGTGGTCACGCCAATTTGGATTCCATCTCGCCGCCTAAAGAATTCAAGGTAACGAGCGGCAGCCTTTTTTATTGGCCTGTGTAGGTGTGTCCACCTACCGTGTGATAGTGAAATTGTTTCCCCGACGCGACGTAGCAGCTCTGTCCTACGACGAAATTTTGTCGGCATTAGATGCCTATTTCAAAGAAACAGTCAATGTCGTGGCAAAAAGGTATACGTTCTTTCGTACAAAACGTACGGCCGGTCAAACTAATCGGGAGTGGGTTGCAACTTTGCAAGGCCTTACAAGGGATTGTGTTTTTGAGTGTGAATGTGGACTCCCTTATTCAGATACAATGGTGCGTGATGCAATTGCACAGAGACAGCGAGAGAGACAGACAGACAGACAGACAGACAGAGGGAGCGAGAGAGACAGACAGAGGGAGCGAGAGAGACAGACAGAGAGAGCGAGAGAGACAGACAGAGAGAGCGAGAGAGACAGACAGAGAGAGCGAGAGAGACAGACAGAGAGAGCGAGAGAGACAGACAGAGAGAGCGAGAGAGACAGACAGAGAGAGCGAGAGAGACAGACAGAGAGAGCGAGAGAGACAGACAGAGAGAGCGAGAGAGACAGACAGAGAGAGCGAGAGAGACAGACAGAGAGAGCGAGAGAGACAGACAGAGAGACAGACAGAGAGAGCGAGAGAGACAGACAGAGAGAGCGAGAGAGACAGACAGAGAGAGCGAGAGAGACAGACAGAGAGAGCGAGAGAGACAGACAGAGAGAGCGAGAGAGACAGACAGAGTGAGCGAGAGAGACCTAACTTAAGGTACAGTCAATACAAGTAATCTATAATTAACCAACACACACCACCATTGCTGCAATTAAAAATTAACCTTGAGCAGTCTAATAAGCCACACTAACAATCTTAATGGTATACAAATTTTCAGTGGTATAAACTGTGCAAAACATTCTGTGTAAGAAATCAGCAGAGAAGCGCATCATATGATTATACTGGAATGTACTGACAGTTATCACAGAAAAATCAGGATACGGTCACAATGGCAGGGGCAATAACTGCAATACAGTAATAAATTTGGTAATTTGTCAAACATGAATTGTACATGGAAATGTGTTCAGGTGGAGGGGGGAGGGGTTAGTGTCAAAGAAGCTAAGAGGAGTGCCTAGTACACAACAGGCAGATTTGGGTCAGAGTACCTCGTCTCATGCATTAGAGACAATTTTCACAACTGTAGTTTTGACACAAATTCAAATGGCCCACTTGGACCACCAGTCACCCTCACACATTCATCCTTACTGAAAGCTTATCAGTGTTATGCTGACACAAGGAACTGAACACTGGTTGTTAGGTCAGTTTAAGTGTGACAAGAGCTTCCAGCCCCATTATGAGGACAGAAAGCAGCAAAACGTCTGCCCACCACCAATGAAAAGCTTTTTTGTGTGTCCAGTCAACAGTAGATATGGTGGATCTCCTTTCAGAATGTCTTGTACTTTGCTGCAAAATCGACATATTAAATAAATTTGTTTGACAAGTTAATGAGTCCTCTGATTTCTACCACATTAATCAAAGCTGCTGCTGCTGCTGCTGCTTCTTCTGGACTAGCCTCTGTCGTAAATATAAGTGAAGACAGTGATTCGAGTCACTGGTGTAACGAGTTATTGCTTGAAAGTTACCTGTAATAAAAGTGTCAAGACTACAATCGAAACAAAAATTTGATCTGGAAAGAATCACTGTTTGCTTACCACTGAAAAGATGAGTGAAATAAGCGTGAGAGTGAGTCAAATGAAACCTTCAATATTTTTTAAAAATATTATTTACTGTGCAGAAATGGTACAAAGTTGTATCACTTTTCAATATAATCTCACCCACGCTCAACGCAAGTCCTCCAGCACTTACAAAGTGTATAAATTCCTGTAGAAAAAAATTCTTTGGTAGTCCGTGCAACCAATCATGCACTGCGCGGTGTACCTCTTCATCAGAAAGGAACTTCTTTCCTCCCATTGCGTCTGAGTGGTCCAAACATATGGAAATCACTTGGTGATGAGGAATGGCGCCATTCCTTGCTGGCTTTCTTCATTTCCGGTTGGTGGAAGTGAACCCAGGTTTTGTCCCCAGTAACGATTCTTGCAAGGAAGCCATCACCTTCTCATTCAAAGGGCTCAAGAAGATCTTCACAAGCATCAGTATGTCATTAACTCATTTCAGGAGTCAGTTGCCGTGGGACCCATCTTGCAGACACTTTGTGAAACTGGAGCACATCATGCATAACGTGGTGTGCTGACCCATGACTAATCTGTAAACATGCTGCATTGTCATTCATTGTCACTTCACTATGGCTTGAACTGCTGCAATGTTTGGTGGAGTCACAACTTGTTGTGCCTGCCTGACCTGGATGAGGAGCATCTTCCACTGAAGTCACACCATTTGTGAACTTCCTACTCCATTCTAAGACTTGCTGCTGTGACAAACATGCATCCCCTTACTGAACCTCCATTCATCAATGAATTTCAGTAGGTTTCACACCTTCACTACGCAAAAACCGAATAAAAGAATGCTGTTCTTCCCTGGTGCGAGTCACAAGTGGGGCGGCCATCTTTATACTCATACTGCGATGATATGTGTGCATCTGCACTATGCTGCCACCTACAGGCCATTCTGCACGCTATTTGTAGCACACTTACCAAATTACAGGATAACGGCCCAAAATTTCAATTTGTTATTACATATTTAAGGTTTTCATTTGAGTCACCCTCTTATTAGTTTCAATGGTGTTCATAGACAACTGAAGTTATAAAAACTGAACCAAGCTCCAGATCCAATGTATCCATTGCCGGTCCTATACTGAATTTGCAGCTGATTTAGCCCCTCTTTTAACTATAATAATATCATCGATACCAGGAAGAGAAAACAGTACTGAGTAGTCTGAGTGTAGGTCACACCTGTCTATAAGAAGGGTAGAGGCATTGATCCACAGAACTACCATCCTACATCCATGACACTGATTTGTTGTAGAACATTAAAACATATTCTCAGCTCGGACATAATGAGATAGCCCTAGCAGAATAATATCCATGCCAGCCAGATGTATTGTGATAGCAATGCTCATTTGAACAACATGCTGCAAGCTTTGAATGGAGGCAATGAAGTAACGGCAGTATTTTTTTATTTCCAAAATGAATTTCTATTAATACCACATTTACGCTTGTTATCAAAAGTGTGATTGTTAGGGAGTATCAAGCAAAAAATTTGACTGGATTGACTACGTTTTTGATGGAAAGACATGATAAGAGTCATCAACAGATGTTGAGGTAGCTTTGGGTGTGCCACAGGGAAGTTAATTGCGGATGTTGCTGTCCAGATCTTATATGAATTACCTTGCAAACATTATTACTAGTGACCTAACATTTTTTGCAGGTGATTGATTCAGCTATACACTGAGGTGACAAAAGTCACGGGATACCTCCTAATGTTGCGTCAGACCACCTTTTGTGTGGCACAGTGCAGCAACTCAGCACGGCATGGATTCGACGAGTCACTGGAAATCCCCTGCAGAAATACTGCACCATGCTGCTTCTACAGCCATACATAACTGCAGAAGTGTTACCGCCGCAGGATTTTGTGAGCAAACTGACCTCTCGATTATGTCCCATAAGTGTTCAGTGGAGTTCACATCAGGCAATGTGGGTGGAAAAATTCTTCATTGAAATTGCCCAGAATGATCTGACATGGCACAGTGTCATCCATAATAATTCTTACGTTGTTTGGAAACATGAAGTCCATGAATGGCTGCCAGTAATCTCTAACTAGCCAAACAATACCATTTCCAGTTCATGATCAGTTCAGTTGGACCACAGAACCCAGTCCACTACATGTTGACAGAGTCCACACTATTATGGAGCCACCAACAGGTTACACATTGCCTTGTTGACAACTTGGGTCCGTGGCTTTGTCGGGTCCATGCCACACACTAATCCTACCACGTGATCTTACCAAAAGAATTATGGACAGTTTTCCAGTCATACTCTGTCCAAGTGACATAGTCACAAGTGCAGGAGAGGTGCTGCAGGCATTGCTATGCTGTTAGCAAAGTCACTCTTGTCAGTCATTTGCTTGCGTAGTCCAATAATGACAAATTTCAAGGCACTGTCTTAACAGATGCATTTATCATAGATCCCAAATAGATTTATGTGGTTATTCCATGCAGTATTGCTTGTCTGTTAGTACTGACAACTCTACACAAACACCACTGCTCTGTTGTTGAGTGAAGCCCACTCACCACTGCATTGTCTGTGATGAGAGAGGATGCCTGAAATTTGATGTTTTGGCATGCTCTTGACACTTTTGGTATTTCAATATTTAATTCCTTAATAACTTCACAAATGGGTGTCCATACATCTAATTCTAACTACCCTCCCGTGTTCAAAGTCTTAATTCCCATCATGTTGCCAGAATCATGCTTGATACCATTTCAAACCAATGACCTTAGTACAAATGACAGCTCCACCAATGTACTAGCCTTTTATGCCTTGCATATGCAAAACTACTGCCATTTTTATATGTGCTTATCGCTACCCCACAACTTTCGTCACCTCAGTGTAAAGAAGTACAGTGTGACACAAGTGACATCAATGTTCAGTTACAGCCTGGTAAGATTTAAAACTGGTGCAAAGAATGGCACCTTGTTTTAAATGTTGAGAAATTAAAAACTGTGCACTTCACAAAACGAAAACCTTAGTAATACAATATTATCATATAAATATGTTGAAGTTCTGTCATGGGTAAAGCTCACAGCAGACTTCAATTTATTGGTAGTATACTAGGGAAATCTGGTCAGTCTACAAAGGAGATTACTTGTAAATCATCCATCCTAAAATACTGCTGAAGTGTATGGGACCCATATCAAATAGGAACCCACAGGTGATACTGAACACATACAGAGAAGGGTGGCACAAATGGTCACAGGTTTGTTCGATCCATGGGAGAGTACAACAGAACTGCCAAAAAATGAACTAGCACACTCTTTAAGATGGACATGAATTATCCAAGAAAGCCTGCTTACCAAGTATTAGGAACTGGATTCAAATTATGCCACTCAGAACATTTTATAGCTCCATATATACCACTTCCACAGGAATTCTGAGGAGGTGGTTGGATTAATTACAGCTTGCATGGAGACATTAAAACAATTACTCTTCTAACACCCCATACACGAATGGAACAGGGAAAGAAACCCTAATAACTGGCAGTGAGGCGTACCCCTCGTTATGAACTGTATAGTAGTTTGCAGAGTGTAGATGTAGAGTGTAGATAATGTTATTAGATGGGCAGTCCACAAACAGCATGGCGTGAAGTAACCACCAGCAAATATATAGTCTAACACAGGTGGCTTGAGGTGAATGAAGTAATGAATAAATGCCAAACATGAAAGTTCTTACATTCTAGAAAATTCAGAAATTTATTTTCACTTCTAATGACCTCTGATTTCAGGAAGGCAGACAGCTCTAAAAGAAATTACCAACATGAACCATGAACAACATTTTTGTTTGCTTTTTCCTGAGACAGGAATATGAATTATCAAGTGGGTAACAAGTGCCACTTATGTAATGGAGAATCACTTCCCATTTGCTGAGTATGAAAGACCACATTTCACAGAATTCTCATACCAGAGACATTGCAGTAGCATGTAAACAGTTTACCTGCATTACCACTTCGTCTTCGCTTTCTAGGTGTGACTGATGAATCGCCATCACTGTCCGATTTTCTTTCCTGAAAGAAACGAAAGTTCAGCACTTAAATAAATGTAAATCAACAAAATTTGTGTGTAAATCACTATCACAAAGACTGCAATATGTCTACATATATATTCTGCAAGCCACTGTAATGTGAATAGAAGAGGGCTCCTCTCACTATACTATTTGTTAGGGTCATGGGAGAAGACGTTTTACCATGGAGATAAAGTGTCAAACAATACGAAGATGTGTAAAAACTACATCTTTTACTAGTGCTGGAGCAACCAGAGACAGTGTTTGGACAGTATACAAAGTCTCTTCTTTCACTTGCCTCTATCCTCTCACCCCATTTCCATTTTGTCAACACCACTCACACTGGTTGGGAGAGATAATTAAGACCCCTTGACACATGTGGAAATAGGAACTGTCTCTCACCACATTCCATAGGTCAGCACTGTTGGTTCAAGCAAACCTGGGTCAAGCACTAAAAGAGAAACCGAGAAATTTATTACCAGCCTGTTGGAAGGGAGGCGCTTCCACAATAATGTCTGCTGAACTCAGGACCATGAGTTTAAAAAAAGAAAAAAACTGTATGAACATTCAATCATTTGATAAAGTGATGCACTAGATAAATTAAGTATGAAATTTTGGATGGAGACTCATCAACCCAAGTAAGAATAACTTCTGACTTGTACCAGAGGACAGTGCTGGAACTCTAGTCATTCTTATTTTATGTTAATGAGCTGACCAACAGTACTAATAGCAACCTCAGACTTTTCACAAATGGTACTTACCAATAATGAATTATTGTCAGGAAAGATATGCAGAAATAATCAATCAGATATGAAAAAAAAATTCAAAGTGGGGCAAAGATTGTTAACTTGGTTTGATGTATAGATAGGTAAAACTCTAGATTTCGCAAAATGAAAAAAAAATGTCATATACTTTTACTACATTATCAATGATTCAAAATTATGAACAGTAAACTAAGACAATAATAATTTTCAGGAATTCAAAATGGAACAGTTTTGCAGGGTCCATAACAGGTGGATGACTCAGATTCATCTGTGTGGCCAAACTTAGGTAATTGCTAAAAGTGTGAGGGATCAGACCATTTGTTCAACTGACTGAACATATACAAAGAAGGGTGTCACAGATGGTCACAGGTTTGCTTTACTGATGGGAGCAATTATCCTGAGAAAACAGATACAAATTATCCCACAAAAGTCACCTTATGAGAACACAAGAACCAGTATTAGTGAAGAATCTAGAAATATTCTTCAGCCTCATGCATTTAGCTCCCTTAGAAAGTCTGAAGACCAAATTAGGCTATTTACTGTACACATAAAGGCAGTTAATCATCCGTTATTCACTCAGCCCATACTCAATTGCAATGAGGAAAAATCCTAACACATGGTGCCTTCCAAAATTTTCTCTGCCACACACTTCGGAGTAGTTTGAGGAATATTTATGAAAACGTTTATTCATATGTCTTCAGTTCTCAATACTTTACAGTATTTCATTCACAAGAATAATGATACTGTGCCACAGTACTTGATATAATGTAAGTACTAACTACGGTCAGACAGTTTCTGTATTTTAACCATTAATGTACGATTTTTTTTATTTATATTGAAAAATTATCATGGTTGTCTTAAAAGTAAGAAAAGAAGCAAAAGAGTACTTCAGAATTTGAGTCGGTGAGTCACAAGTTAATGGTTTGTAACTGACACACACACACACACACACACACACACACACACACACACACACACACACACACACTTCTTTAATGAGAAGTTACAGAAAATGTCTGAAGTGAAAACTCGATTCCCTACCATAAACCAGGCCCCAACAATGTGTCCACCAAGAAAACCATCTGATGGGTAGGCAGGAGAGGTGGGGGATAGTGGAAGTACAAGCTTGTAGCATGGAAAGGAAGTAATGCTGCAAAGGCTGGGGACCCATGTCAGCCAAGCTCTTGTACACTAGTGCTGTGAACCCCCTGGAGGGTCAGATCACCAGTTCTTCACAGTACCTTGCCAACAGAGAATGCTGCTGTACTTAACTGATTTTTGTGGAACAAACTGTTACTTAACTAAGCCATCAGACAACAATTTAGCTACCCATTGAGTTAAATGAACCAGCAAGCCATCTGAATGAAAACCAAGAATAGTCCTCTCTAAATAAAAACTGACTGGTGAATGATCCCATTATGGTTACTGGAAGAAAATTTCTTGGCCTGGCAGAGAACTGACAATGAATGATCTGAATGGAGGTAGTGTTTTAACGCTCCACAGTGAAATAGGTTTCAATAGTTCCACACATCAGATCTAACCACTTCTTTTTACTCAGGCCTGTCGTATACATTCCACTCAAACAATAACTCTGAATATCACACCACCAGAAAGTTTAAAACCTTTTAACACTGATGAAAATTTGTCCGGAACTGGTGCAAGATTACGAAATGTCCACTGCCACACTAACAGCAGTTGAGATCACTCATTAACATATAGACAAAGTACAGAGTGATCTACTACACAATTAACAATTCAAGGTGTTTGAAATAGGAGATGCCATAGAAATATCACTAGAAAGAATATTGTCTTTCAAAAATTTCCTAAACATTCGTTATTGCACTAGAGGTGTTTTGGAACGAAATGGTGTCGTCATCCTTGTTCTCACCTGTATTTAATGTGTAACTGTCTGAAGTTCCATTGCTGTGTATCCGTTAGTTATCACTCAGAGCTTTACTGAGTAGAATGTTTTGTCACACAGTTTGCGAATTTCGAAATGGCAGAGAGAGAGGAGCAACACGTTGGGTGACATTTTGTGTGAAACTGTAGAAAACATTTACAGACACGCACAAGATGATGCAGAAATTCTACATTGATGAGTGCTTAAGCCATACTCAGTGTTACGAACTGTTCACATAGTTTAAATATACGAAGGCGGAAGTTTTAGGTGAGGCCCATTCAGGATGCCCTTCGACGTCTACCGACAACGCTCATGTCAGGAACGTCGACGAAACTGTGCGTGCCAATCTAAGAAAGACTGTCTGAGAGACTGCAGAGGAATGTAATATTTCAGTTGGATCATGTCACAAAACTCTAACACTGCATCGGGTTGCCGCCAGGTTGGTCACACGGCTACGGAGTCAAGACCAGAAAGACCTTCACCTCTGAATCTGCGAAGAGTTTTTGTATGGCGCAAATGGGAACCAAATGTTCGTTAAGATAATCTTAAATGATGAGACGTGGGTCTACAGTTATGATATTGAGATGTTAAAAAAACCAAGATTTGCAACGATAGGCAAGACAAGAAAATTCACAGACTACACTTCACACGAGCCAGCAAAAGGCATACCAAGTCTGCTTCTGGAAGTAGAAACGGCATTTGGAGTGGTGTATCAATTGGGCAAGAGAGTATTTCAAAGGAGACCATGCACAATTAGTAAAAGGTAAGCATAGAAACTTTTGTGAACAAAGTTCCATAATTTAACAAGAGACGTCGTTCATTGATCACAAAGACGCGTCATACTTTGGCCATGAAGAGAGTCTTATGCAAGGTGAACATGATGTTCCTTTAGTATTAAAAGGAAGTGCAAAAAGCAGTTCACTAAATTTTGGAGCATATCATAAAATTCAACTGAGTTGTTGTTGGATAATTTGCTACATTGCTTTGTGCAATGAAATCAGTAGCATCATAGTAAGTGGCACACAGGTGCCACGCACCAGAGATTGAAAGTTTTATGTCAGGAGCACTGCGATTTTTCTTTTCTGGAATAATAAAATTTATGTTTCTTATTTACAGTTAAAATTGCAATGGGGAAAAAGTACTATGCAAGTTTAGGTCGCCAACTGGACTTGGGGAATGGAATCTCCTCACTAGAAAAATGTCGTACAAATTATATGGACCTAAAAGGGATGGTGACATTTAGTGCATTTACATCAAAAATACACTTTTTCTGTCAAGGCAAGACACTTCTTGTCATTTCCTTTGCCGTTTCACTTGCAAACAGAGGGAGATGAAAATGACAATTTGCTTGCATATGAGCCCGAATTTCATCTGTGGTAACTGTGTGATTCTTATGCAACATGTATATTTGGTGGGACTAGAATTGTTCTGCAGTCAGCTTCAAATTCCAGTTACCTACATTTTCTCACGAGTTTCCCGAAAAGAACATTGCCTTCTCTCCACTGATTCCTGTTTGAGTTCCCAAAGAATCTCTAAAATTCTTGTGTTGTTCGAACCTACCAGCAACAAATGAGTAAACTGCTTCTGAATTGCTTTGATATCTTCCTTTAATCTAACCTGGTGCAGATCGCAGACACTAACAGTATTCAAGAGCAGGTTGCCTCAGTGCCCCATATGTCGTCTCATTTACAGATGAACCACACTTTCCCAAAACTTTTCCCAATAAACCAAAATTGACCATTTGCTTTCCCTGCCACAATCCTGACGTGCTCATTCCATTTCATGTAACTTTGCAACATTATGTAGAGATATTTAAATGACGTGACTGTGTGAAGCAGAGCACTACTCACACTGTATCTTAACATTATGAGTTTTTCTTCATACTCATCTGCATTAATGTACACTTACTTCTCTACTTTAGACCCAGCTGCCATACATCATACCAACTAGAAATTTTGGCCAAGTCATCATCTATTATCATACTGTCATCCTCAACATCCTCCCATACTCCAAAGCATCAGCAGCAAACAGCAGATTGCTGCTCACTGTCTGCCGTATCATTTGTGTGTATAGACAACAACAGAAGCCCTATCTTACTTTCCTGGGGCACTGCTGACATTAGCCTTGTCTCTGATGAACACTCGCTGTTGAGAACAATGTACTGGGCTCTTTTACTTACGAAGCCTTTGTGCCACTCTCATACCTAGGAACCTATTGCACATGCTCAGACCTTCGTTAACAGTCTGTTACTAATGTTCGTAGCAGTACTCGTTCCTTTCACCACATGTAAGATGATTTACAAAACTGAGGTTGCATTTGTAAACTTTGTCATAGCAACATTTTTTTCACAGTTTGTCACCTACAATGAAAAATTTGTCAGTTTCCCTTTTCAGTACCATGATGATTTTTTTTATATAACATTGTGATAATGACATTTATTTTTTCAATGTATGTTTTCACTTTATATTTATTCACAAACAGTGGATCTTAAAGGTTCAGAAAACTGGGCTTCACTTTGCCAGTTTTCATTGTTAAGTTTGTTTACAAATCCATTACTGCTTTTGAGATAGGGATTCTCATTTTCACATATTTTCACAATTACTTTTCCATGTCTCATGAGCTCACTGTTTACTTGTTTATTTCCAATTCTAGACTGTTCCAGATATGAGGGATGTAAGAACTTTTTTCTTTTCTGTTTGCTGCTGTCATTGAAAGTACATTTCCTGCATGTAAATAATCGGAACAAGGCCACTGAAAATCATCACTGATCAATTTTAAAAACATTCCTAAACATTTTTTTGTGTAGCCAAGAGTTATATATCAAACACCCAATTCGTTTTATGACTTTTTTGGGATAGTTTTTAGAAGATGAATTCTTTAATTTACTGTTTGTGGAAAGTGTTGTGTCACTACACATTCCTACTACTGCCATCCTGGAATATATCAGAGTGATAAGAGTATCATACTGATTGACAGTAAGACTGGAAATCATAACTAAGAGCAGAGTGGAGCTGGTCTATACGAATTATATATGTAAAAACCAGATTCTGAAGAATGTGCAGACGACATTGATACTGAGCTTGAAAATAGCACCTGTAATGAAGGTAAAGGAGAAAAATGTCAAACACTTCACTTTACAGAATGAAATGGGTTTGGTAATGCTACTCACAGGAGTTTGCCATCTCCACGCAAACAGAGAGCTGAAACTGCAGTGCAAGGGAAAGGAAGTGACAGTATAGTGGTGGACAGTAGGCCTCAACATTGGAATGATGTGTGTTGTGTGGAAGACATTGTACTGCCAACTCAAGAACATTACTTGCCAGTGATGAAGGATCAGACTCAGTGGTTGGCAGAATCTCTCATTAATTTAGAGACAACCTTAACCACCACAGCAATTGTAACAGTGGTAGCTGAAACTGATACGCATCTGCAGTCTGGTAACTTAACTGAAACCAGAAACGAGTGGTTCAAATGAAATGTCACATTTGTAAATGAGAATACCCATCGACTCCATCTGGCAGACAATACCCCCCACTGTCACAAATGGGGATAGTGCAATAACGGTATGGACAGATACTGATAATCACTCTGACCAGACAGAGCAGTTACAGCACTGGAGAATGAAAGAAATTGGCTGTGACCAGAATATCTAATTTCTGAGCCAGTTTGTACCTGTGTGTTGGTAACTGAAATTGGAGATGCTAATACTAATACATACACATGTTTAGGACTCAGCATAAATGGTAATATGAAAAGTAATGATCTTCTCCATAGAAGTTACAATTTAGGTGGTATGCAATATGAAGGGTGGGGTGGTCATGCTCACTGACAAAAAAAGATGGAAGTGGTGGTATCAAAAATTGTATACCTGGAAGTGAAATTACCAGCATAAATCAGTCTTTTTTTTTGAAGGAGTCAGACCCAAGCTCAGAGATGGGGGCAGAGGGGGGACGTGCAGGAGGTGCAGGGGAGAGGGAGAGAGAGAGAGAGAGAGAGAGAGAGAGAGAGAGAGAGAGAGAGAGAGAGAGAGAGAGAGAGCGCAGAGAATACACACAGCAATGAGCAGTGTGTCAGGGCCAATGAGGATTTCAATGACAATGTAATAAGTTTATATTCAACATCCAAGTTTCTTCCCCCTACATGAGATGAGGAAATGATTATACATACTGAGGAAACAGACTGTAGGCAGCACCCAACAGGCTGAATAAAGTAATCTAGAAATTCCACATAATGTGTTCATAACTGATAATACAACACAAAACAGATGCATCCGGACAAGCTGTTAGTCCTAATAAACAAGTATAGTCAGGATACCATCTCATCCAACAGTTGTGATGTTACAAATTTCGACTTTCTAGCATCAGAGATAAATTTGTGCAGTGAGGGAGGAAACACTCCTGTGATTGGATCAGTGGTACTTGATCTTAGTATAATTGAAGATGATATTAATTCTTTGATGATAAAAAGAGTTTGATGGTACAGGCACTGTCAGTAGTGCAGTGCCACAATGTGAATTTTGAGTGGATATCGAGATCAATCATAATGTTACAACAATGAATTACAGAGTCAAAATGTTTCCACTGTTAAGACACAAAGCATTTTTGTGACAAACTTTGCAAATGAATTGTGTCCATTGTTATATTAAGTATCTGCCACGAGCTACATCTGTAAATAATGAAACTTGAAATTAAAAGCATAAATTTTTCAGAAGAACAATATTAATTTGTCTACTGTTTGCTGGCCTTCATCATCCATAGTTCATGTTCCCTTTTCTCACACAATATACTGTGAAATTTCAAATGAGCAATGCTTTCTAAAAATCATGCTGATTTATGGACAAAAGCTTCTCAGTCTCAAGAAAGTTCATGATATTTGAATTGAGAATATTTTCATGAATTCTGCATCAAACTGATAAGGATATTGGTCTGTAATTTTGTGGATCCATTCTTTCACCCTGTATATATACCAGAGTCACCTATGCTGTTTACCAGTCACTTGGGACTTTGCACTAAGCGAAAAATTCATGACAAATCAAAGCTAAGCTAAGCACAGTGCCAATTCCATAATATACTCTTTGTAAAACCAAATTGGGATTCAACCTCGACCTGATGAATTCTTTGTTTTCAACCCTTTCAGTTGTTTCTCTACACTTGGGATGCTTACTACTATGTCATCCATATGGGACATTGTGTGATGATCAAGCAATGGTGTGTTTGTACAATTCTCCTGCATGAATGCTTTCTTCAACACAAAATTCAAAATTTCAGCTTTTATTTTGCTATCTTAAACTGTCACACCAAACTGGTCAATGAATGACTGCAAAGAAGCTTTAACCCTAGACACTGATTTTACATAGAACCAGTATTTTCTTAGATCCCCTGACATCTTTTTTGCTACAGTGTAACAGCGGTAGTAGTTTTACACTTCACACACCCACACATCTTTTCATAGATGCATGAATCTTTCTACTAATCTTTGCTTCAGTATTTTCCTGATTTCATTATTAAACCCCAGCAGGTCTTTCCCAACCTTAATTCACTTAATCGGCACCCATTTCTCCAGAACACAACTAGCAATCTGTTTAAACTTTGCCTGTAATACCTCTGCAACCATCATAAGGGAAATAAGTGATGTTAATTCATTGCCAAGTGATATACTAACAGCTGCTTACCTGCCATTTCTCCACTGGCCTTCTTGACTGTTTTACACACTGCTACATGGGCAGATTCCCTTTTGTTAGGCAATGAGGTGCATCAAGAGCAGAGTGAATCAAGTGACACCCAAGGTGTCCCATGTGATGCACCAGATTGCCTGCTACTGCTACAACATGAGGCAGCAGTCTGAAGATGGCTGACCATAGACATATATGCATTCGGCTGTTTGCTAACTGTGGCCAGCTCCACCTGCATCCACACACAGTATGCACACATCCTACCCATCCTACTAGCAAGACTAACTGAAAATGTTAACGGCAAAAACTGAAAAATCTAAAAATGTAATGCGTTACTTCCCCCCCTCCCCCCATCATTTCACCAATGGACACATGTCTTACTGACCTGCGTAGCTGGCTGTTCAGAAGAGATGAAAACAGCACTAAAGACTGTCTGAATTAATATTGACAGGTAAAAACATGAGATTAAACCTCTTAAATAGATGAACATGCACAAAACTTTAGAAATATACTACCATTAGGAAAACACAGGAAAAGCTGTTATGTTCTCCCTAAATAAATAAAAACCAGTGTTGACACATATCTCCTTTAGAACTTTCACTTTACAACTGACCCTAAACTAAAGATATTACAAATTTTGAGGAGAAAAATCACCATAGTGCAGCAAGACTCAGCCCAATGTCCACTGAAGTGACAGAGAGAGTAGTGAGAGCCCTCAATGTTTTGTCAGTTATGTGAGAGGCAGTTAGGTCACAACAAACAAAATTAGTGATTTAAAAGAAATCTCTGAACATAACTGGGCAACCTGCCATTACTGTTGCATTTTTTCTCTCTTACTGTGCATTTCCCTGTCACCTCAAAATCAGCAGTATTAGTATCAGACTTTCGGTGTTCAAAAAACATTTAATATGAAAGAATAGCTGAAGTTAAGGTGAAACAGTTTTGGGGACTGGACAATGATAACTGCAGGTGAGTGAAAACTTAGTTACCAGTTCATGGTTAATTTGTTAAAAAGTAATTTTCCAGTATTTTCTAGTGTAAAAGATAATGTCCATCTGAGATAAAAGTTTCTAATATGATGAATATTGAACAAAGGACTTCTTTTAGTAGATAGTGCCATTCATGGAGGTATTGCCGAGAGTGTACACAGATTTCATTGATGGAAGTAAGAGTAAATACAGTGAAAAAGCAATTTAAAACAACTGAGTATGGGCAGCATTTGTGGAATATTAGAAACAGTAGTAACTTGGTAATAACATTTTTATGGGTTTCCACTGCTGGATTTGATATCTTCTGAGGTGCAACATTTTCCTGTGGCATTCTATATTAATGAAGGATAGAGAGGAAGAATTATCACAAAACTGGAAAACTTTGCCAGGGTTACTTTCTTCTTACAACAGAAGAAAATAATGATTATTTGAAGAGCTCTGTTGTTGAGGATACTGTTTCAAGTGGTGCCCAAATCAAAGGCTATGGGGCTCACATGCCGACTGAGTAATCATGGTCCATAGAGAGTGGGCAACAGGTTGACTGACACACTGGCCGAGGACAGCTGGAATTGAGATCTTGGAAGAAAACAGTGGTCAAATTTATCATTGAACATCGAACAGTACAAAATCCTTATATGAGACTTGATCAGATTTGCTTCAGGTAGCAACATGCACAATAAAATTACTGTAATTAATTAATTGACTAATATCAAGTAGGCACAAATATCCTGATATTTAACATGCTCTCTTGATTTATGTTTCCTTAAACAAAAGTTAATTTTTTATGAAACTGGGATACTGTTGGTGGGTGTCTGCTGTGTAGGGAACACCCAGACAGAGAACCCACAAGGACCTATTGTGGTCTCTCTCCTCGGGTCAGCCACAATGGAATAACTTGTCAATGTATGAGCCAGTGTGAGGAGTGTTCTCTCACTGTAAGATAAAATCAAGAGTGAACCCAGTGTGGACATTCCAATCTGCATAAAGTGATAACATTTTCCACAAAGGTTGATAGTGGTTTTTGCATCCATTCTCAAACTATTAAGGGCAGTAGAAGTTTAGCAATCCCTATCCCAAACCTTCAGAGTTACAAGCTTTCTTTGTTTCTTAAGTCAGTACCAACTATTCTGACACCTATTAATACGCTCTTACCCATTTCCTCAGTAAGTTGGTCAGTGAACTCATTCCTGGTATACTGATGTGCCTCATTCGTCATTCGATAACATATTAGCAAAGCCAGAACTTAATTAGTTCCCAAGCAATCATCAGGTTTGTCGAAAGTATTGTTTCTATAATTATTTCTGTTAATTTCATTATTTAAAGAAATAATTTTACCCAACATTTCTAGTAGAAGAAACTGCTAAAAAGAAGGAATTTGTCAATTGATTGAGTTGGGTTTTAACTGTCATTTTGGTAACTTAAACATCAAACAAAGTATACTTACAGTATCTAGTATTGTGAGGATATATAAAGACCCGATTTCTGGTCCCGAGACAATCAGACCATGGCCGATTTTTAAACGAGACACTCATATTGGTTAGATCAACAACAATGCATCATCTCAACCATGAAATTAGTGCAACACAAATAGGCATGTGTTAAAATAATGACAGTGTCTGTTCAATAGTGTCACACATGCCGTATTATTCTGCATGAACTGTGTGGTTGGGTTTTTACTGCTCATATTCGTTCAGTGGTAAACTACTGTAGCAGTATGCTGATGTCTGCCTGCAAACTATTAATGAGGCTTATCAAAAGTTAACCAATAGCAAACTGGCCATATTAACTGTGTAATATTGGGGGGGGGGGGGGGGGGGGGGAGGGGGGGGGGTTGTGAATAGTGCACTGTGAAACGGAACTGTGCAAATGTCGGCTACATCATTTACAGTAGTCAGTGTTTAACCCCCATCCCCAATTTTTCAGCCAGTGTAACAACACAATACTTTGACTCCAAGAACTATGAAAGAAGAAATAAATGAGGCAAATGTCACAATGGGGTAGTGCTGGCTAATAACTTGAAGGTAGCACAATGAGCCACACCAAGACAGGAACTTCTAATTGTCATTGGTTCCAGTGGCTCCACAGTAAATGTGCTGCATACATTTGGCAGGGACTGTAGTTTGTAGTTACCAGTGTACAGAAACACATGCTGAACACCGCTATTAGTTCAGTAGGTGGGTGTGGTATGTAGAAAGGAAATTAATTGATGACATAAATTGTGACTGTTACCTGAAATAATGCACCTGTGCAGGGAGACATTTAGTCTCAGATGAAAAAATAGTTAGAAAAATGGATATAAGCACACAAAAGGAAGACCTATTGTAATCGCTTGGGGCTCCACGCACATGAAATCTGTGAGTGCCCTGAAAGGAAAACAGGAATGATTGTGGGGGTAAGCATATGCTACTGACAAAACTCACCATTACTGCTTCTTTTTCTCCTACTTCTTCTCGTTCCCCTCCTCTCTTACCACCAGTCTCTTCTCTGGATGGTTGTTGGGCTCCTGATCATCAGGGAAAAAAAGATCAATTTTGAGTTACTGTCAAAATTTAGGCACAAATATATGACAAGTAAAAGACAAACTAAGGATGTCTCATCATGGACTAAAATGGCACTAATTGAACAGCACAAAACCCAAGTTGGATTATTAACAATATTCTGAAGAAGATAGATCGCTATCCACCATAAAGATGACTTGTTGAGCTGCATACAGGCACAATGAAAAGACTTTTTTGTGTCTGCCTGAATGAACATAAGTGTGTGTGTGTGTGTGTGTGTGTGTGTGTGTGTGTGTGTGTGTGTGTGTGTGTGTGTGTGTGTGTGTGTGTGTGTGTTTGTTTTTTGGGGGTGGGACAAACATGGTCCAATCTAAGAGTTACAATGAGGTTGTGGTGCCTGTGTTACTTCTGTGGTGAGGGGGATGGTAGTGTAAGTTACAGTCTCAGTGTCTTGTTGACTGTTTTCCTGTGTGTTGCTGTTCTGTTGTTGCTGCGCGGCCTGTTGTGGTGATTTCATGTTCCCCGCCCTGTGTTTGCACGCACGTCTATTCCTCCTCTGGGTGGGACAAACATGATCCAATCTAAGAGTCACAACGTACATTTTCTTTGGGATTTTGCATGCCTCAGTGGTAACAGATAGCCGTACTATAGATACAACCACAAAGGAGTATTTGCTCAGAGATTAGACAAAAGTGTGGTTGCTGAAGAGGAGTGCAACACATTTTCGATAGTTCAAGGTGCAACAGTCTGCGCAAGTGACTGTCCTGGCCTTGTGACACCAACTTACATGGTCTTGCAGTGCTTGTACAGTGAACAGCTTCATGCAAGAGGAAACTACAGCCATAATTTGTCTTTAGGCCATGCAACTTTACTGCACAGTTAAACGATGGCATCCTCATGAGTGAAACGTCCCACACATGTAAATAACCCCCCAATGTGGATTTCTAAGTAGGGACTGCTCTGGAGAATGCTGTCAGGAGAAACACAACTGCTATTCTACATGTTGGAGGATGGTAAATTGTGTCCTTTAATCTGGCAGGGATGCCAGAAAATTTTAAAAAGAAAATATACAGCTTAAAGTTAGAATATAATGGGAATTATTGAAGTTCAGTGGCCAGAGGAACAGGACTTCTGGCCAGATGAATACAGGGCTGGAAATATAAATCGAAGTAATGTAGGAGTAGATGTAATAATGAATAAGAAAACAATAATTCAAGCAAACCACTATGAACAACATTGTTAACAGATTATTGTAGACAAGATACATGAAGCCAAAACCCATTGCTGTAGCCCAAGTTTACAATCCCACTAGCTCTGCAGATGGAGAAATTGAAGAAATGTGTGGTGAAACAAAAGAAATTATTTGGATAGATAGGTGATACAGAAATTTAACTGTGATGGTGGATGGAAATACAATAGTAGGAAAAGAAAGAGGAGGAAAAATAGAAGGAAAATGTGGACTAGGAAAAGAAATGAAAGAGGAAGCTGCCTGGTAGATTGTTTCACAGAGCACAATTTAATCATCACTAACACTTTGTTTAAGAATCATGAAAGAAGGTTACAGACACTGAAGAGTTGCAGACCCCAGCAGGTTTCAGACTGATTATATAATTTTGAGAGAGATACTGAATTATGGGTCCAAATTTTAAGATATATGAAGGTGCAAATGCAGACTGACTGCAATACACTGATTATATACTGCAGATTGTAACCGAAGAAATGGCGAAAAGGTAGGAAAATATGGAGATGGTCTGAACAAACTGAAAGGGCCAGGGGTCATTGTAAGTCATTTTACATTCACCATGTAAAAGATGGAGGCAGCATTAGGCAATTACTGACTAGTACAGAGGAAAGAAACACAATAGGACAGGAGAAAGGAACACAATAGGACAGGGGAAAGGAACACAGAACAGGTGTGGGCAAACAGTGGCCCACTAGTTGTTTTTGTCTGGCCTCCCAAGACAGAATTTTTTGCAACAATTTATAACTTCTCTGAAATGCAAAGTGGACTACTGCATGCCATCATTTTAAAAGGTGTGGCCTTCTGCTAACCTCTGCCTACATAAGAATGGCCCCAAGCCAGAGATATTGCCCATCCCTGCAGTAGCAGACCAATGGGTAGCTTTGGGATATGAGATGGAGATGGCAGCAGAAGATCAGTTATGTAACAAGACAAGGCTTAGTAGAAATCTTTGGACAGCAGAAGAGAACAGAATTTAATTGATAGAAGAAAGGAAATATAAAAATGCAGCAAATGAAGCATGTAAAAGTGAACACAAACATATACAAATGGGTGACAGGCAGTACAAAATTGCTAAGCAGGAAAGGCTAGAGTTCAAATTTAAGAATTTTGAAGCATATGTCACAAGGCGAAAGATTGGCGCTGCCAACAGGAAAACTTAAGAGGTCTTTGGAAGTAACAGAAGCAGCTGTATGAATACCAAGAACTGAGATAGACAGAAACTACAAAATAAAGAAGGTAATACTGCAAGGAGTATAATAGAGGGTCTATACATAGGAGGTGAAGCTGTAAGCAATTTTAAGGAAACAGAAGACTATATAGACGAAGATGGGATGGGAGAAATGATACAGCAGGAGGAATTTGATTCAGCAATTTAGGACCCAAGTCAAAACAACGTCCCTGGAGTACACAATATCCAATCAGAACTACTGATAGCCATGGGAGAGCAGCCTTGTCAAAATAAAACTATTCCATCTGGTGAGCAAGGTGTATGAGACAGGAGAAATACCCCGAGACTACACGAAGAGCGTAATGATTCCATTTTCAAAGAAAGCAGGTACTGACAGGTGAGAGTATTTCATGGCTACAAAATACTAACACTAATTCTTAGCATAAGAATGGAAAAGCTGTTAGAATCCAACCTCAGGGAAGGTCTGTATGGGTTACAGAAAACAACACAAATGACACAGGGACATAAATGCTGAGGGAAAACATGCAAAGAAAGAGACAAAACAAATGCTGAGATGGTAGGGAAATTGAAGAACATGAGGGATGCTGCGGAAGGTGACAGCAGGTGGAATCTCTAAGGTGCTAGACATCATGGAGCCCCAGCCCTGCTGCCAACCCATCCCAGTCCCCACACCATAGTATGACTGTGGCAACACCTGTGGATCAAGACACGTGGAAAGGTGAAGCAAAATGGCACAAAGAACCAGACAACATGTAGCGGAAATGGGAGGGAGGGGGGAGGAGGGCAGGATTCCACCCCATCCTCACAGCTTTACTGGAGACGAGATACTGGTAGAAGTAAAGCTGTGAGAATGGAGTGCCAGTCATGCTTACGTAGCTCAGATGGTAGAGCACTTTACAGTGAAAGGCAAAGGTCCCGAGTTCGAGTCTTGGTCCAGTGCATAGGCTTAATCTGCCAGGAAGTTTCAAGAAAGGTATTATATTTTTGCTAGTTTTTGGAGCCACTGACTCCTCCTCCTGGCATAAGTGTTCAAGGGGAAGGATGTGTTGTGAAGGATAAGGACTAGAGAGAGATTTAGGAAAAGACGCAGAGTTCAGAAAAGATAGCCTGAACCCCAGGTAAGAGGAGGCTTACCAGAAAGCCTCTTTCCTTCTCAGGCCATCTGGTCATTGGAGCAAAAAAAAGGTGGTTTCTTCAGGTGCCGCTTCTCAGCATCCTACTACAGTGAAACGAACAGCAGTCTATCTATGATGGTGTCATCATGATTCACGGATGTTGTGTAATACAACATAGTGCACTCAGCAGCATTTTCCTCTATTTCGATTCCTTTTTATCTTCTCTATAACTCTTCATTGAAGGTACTATAGAAGGTTTACTAACATTGTTTTTAAATCAATGCTGAATTATATAAAGCACTTTTTATTCCATTTAAAATTGTGTTTTTGAAAAAATGTTAATCATGATGAAAATTATGATCCTTAAAATAGCACCAAAGTACCACAAAAAACTATATGGCATTACCTTCATTTTGAAATGTGTTTGAG
Organism: Schistocerca americana; assembly: GCF_021461395.2. Taxonomy (NCBI): domain Eukaryota; kingdom Metazoa; phylum Arthropoda; class Insecta; order Orthoptera; family Acrididae; genus Schistocerca; species Schistocerca americana. Next base: position 592,924,356 of record NC_060124.1, on the reverse strand, counting down.
AATTTTACTTTGAATAGATTCCAAGATAAGTCTTAGTGTGGTGTCACCGCCAGACACCACACTTGCTAGGTGGTAGCCTTTAAATCGGCCGCGGTCCGTTAGTGTACGTCGGACCCGCGTGTCGCCACTATCAGTGATAGCAGACCGAGCGCCGCCACACGGCAGGTCTAGAGAGACTTACTAGCACTCGATCAGTTGTACAGCCGACGTTGCTAGGAGAGGTTCACTGAGAATTACGCTCTCATTTGCCGAGACGATAGTCAGCATAGCCTTCAGCTAAGTCAACTGCTACGACCTAGCAAGGCGCCGTCAACAAGTTATATTGAGATGATAATACTGTATCAACAAGACCAATGTTCACCAATTGTGGATTAAAGTTAAGTATTCCAGCAGCTACGTACTTTTCTTTATAGCATTCATTACGTATCCTGTTTCAGACCTCACGCCATCCTGCGTGAGCTTATAGTGTGCATTTCGGCTTCCTCAAACAACACAGTGTTTGCACTTCTGCCGACACTTCATATTGGCGACGAGGCTTAAAAGAGGATTTCGCGTTCGTATTGCTCTAAATTATTTGAGTCATGGCTTCGCCACAATCTCCAGATGTACTGTCAGAATTTTATCGTTTGCAGAATCAGCAGACGCAGGCGTTATTGGATGCCCTCGGACAGCTCGTCCAGGGTCAACGTGCAATGCAAAATGATGCGGCAGCCGCCGCTCCACCGCTACCGCAGCCACAACATGCTGTTGCGCCACTGTTTCGGCCGTTCGATGCGGCGATGGAAAGCTGGACGGAGTGGTCACGCCAATTTGGATTCCATCTCGCCGCCTAAAGAATTCAAGGTAACGAGTGGCAGCCTTTTTTATTGGCCTGTGTAGGTGTGTCCACCTACCGTGGGATAGTGAAATTGTTTCCCCGACGCGACGTAGCAACTCTGTCCTACGACGAAATTTTGTCGGCATTAGATGCCTATTTCAAAGAAACAGTCAATGTCGTTGCAAAAAGGTATACGTTCTTTCGTACAAAACGTACGGCCGGTCAAACTAATCGGGAGTGGGTTGCAACTTTGCAAGGCCTTACAAGGGATTGTGTTTTTGAGTGTGAATGTGGACTCCCTTATTCAGATACAATGGTGCGTGATGCAATTGCACAGAACGTTTCTGATGTTCGTATACGGGAGCCAATTTTGAAACTAGTCAATCCCTCCCTTCAACAAGTGATAGACATATTGGATACGCAAGACACACTTGACATTGCTCAGGAATCATTTCAAACTTCGCCAGCCGTGTGTCGCATTAACGGGCGTGCTGCACGGAACGGTAAACAGCCCTCGGGCCCGTCCGCGCAGCTGCCGTCGCGCTCTCAAACACGGCTGCCGCGCAAGCATGCAAATGCAGTGCTAAAATCATGCCCGCGGTGTACAACTAGACATTCGCGTGACAATTGCCCATCACACCAAGCTATTTGCCTATACTGTAATAAGAAAGGACATGTTCAAAGTGTTTGCCAGAAAAAGCTCCGATCGGACAATCACAACCATTCCAGGCCCTTTGCTTCGCGCCGGAATCGAACCACGAATACTCAGGCTCTTGGACCTTTGCCCATGGAAATTCATGTTGTTAATTCCACTCCCCCCAGTGCCACTCTCTCTAACAGTAACTGTGTTTGTCCCACAAAAGGTGTGCGTCGACATCGACGGAAATCACGTCAAATCGCGAGTGGTTCTGTACCAGTGTCTGTTCACGTTGCACAAAACAGTCGCTCTTGTTGTCTGCAGGACAATTAACTTTTTTGTAGACTTGGACATTAATGGCAACGTGATCCTATTCCAGCTTGATACCGGAGCTGCAGTTTCACTAATCAATAAAGACACGTACAAACAACTGGGCACACCTCCGTTGCGTGCCACAAATGTTAAGCTCACTAGTTATTCAGGACAGCATCTCCCTGTGTGAGGACAGTGCAGCCTTCTTGCAACATACAAGGGACAAACAAAACTTGTGTCATTTTACGTCCTTCGTTCTTCTTCTGCAGTGACCTTGTTTGGTTTAGATTTATTTCAGTTGTATAACTTGTCTATAGTCAATCAGGCCCTATCAGTGAACCAGACTGTGCCTTCAGCCAGTGTTTCTCGTCTATGTGAAGAATTTGCAGACATTTTTGCACCGGGCCTTGGTTGCGCTAAGAACTATGAAGCACATTTGGAACTGAAAGTAAACGCGCAACCGAAATTTTTCAGAGCGCGCAATGTTGCCCACGCATTGCGTGATGAGGTCGCAAGAACATTACACGATTTAGAATCACAAGGTGTAATTGAACGTGTGCAGGCTTCTCTCTGGGCCTCACCCTTAGTAATTTTGCCAAAACCTTCCGGAAAATTGAGACTTTGTGTGGAATTCAAGGCAACAGTGAATCCCCAACTAGTGATTGCAACTTTTCATTTACCCCGCTCGGAAGATCTTTTTGACAAACTGCGCCCGGGTACATATATTTCTAAGTTGGACCTAGCAGATGCGTACTTGCAAATACCGGTGGACGACGAATCCCAGCGCGTTTTGGTGGTTAACACGCATCTTGGTTTGTATCGATTGAAAAGACTGCCATTCGGGTGTGCGTCCACCCCTGCATTGTTTCAGCAGTATCTACAAACTGTTTGTGCGTTGGTCCCAACTGCAGCAAACTATCTGGACGATAATGTGATCTCCGGAAAGACAGAAGATGAACATTTAGACAACCTTCGCACATTATTTCAGGTCTTGCGACAAAATGGTCTTCGCTTGCGGAAGGACAAATGTGTGTTTTTTGCTCGTGACTTACCATATTTGGGACATGTAATCAATGCCCAAGGCATACATCCGAGTCCAGAGCACCTTCGTGCCATACAAGACTTGCCTTCGCCGCAGAATTTGAAGCAGCTACAGAGCGTGCTGGGAAAAATTAACTATTACACCCAGTATATCCCGCATGCTTCTTCCATTTCAGCTCCGCTTCATCGCTTACGCCGTAAAGGTGTTCCGTTTGCCTGGAGGACGGAATGCGAACGCGCCTTTCGCCAGTTGAAATCGGCGTTGCTTTCAAATACTTGCCTTACGCCATTCGATCTCCAGAAACCCCTTTTGTTGATGGTAGATGCATCGGATTTCCGGATCGGTGCTGTGCTTGCGCACAAAAATGGTTCGCCGGATCGCCCTATTGCCTTTACGTCCAAATTGCTCTCGTCTGCGCAAAGAAATTATTCACCGATCGAGAAAGAAGCTTTGGCTCTCGTATTTGGTGTTACTAAGTTTCGTGATTTCTTGTATGGTCGTCACTTTACCATCATCACAGACCACAAACCTTTGACATCGCTTTTTCATCCGAACAAGCCTGTACCTCCACGTACAGCGCAGAAATTTATTCCCTGGTCAATTTTCCTCTCGCAGTACCACTACGATATCTTGTATCGGTCCCCTGCTAAGCACGGAAACGCCGATGCGTTGTCCCGTTTGCCTGTTGCTGAGGATAGAGCATTCGATTCTTCCGAACTTGCTTGCATGTTCATTGATGCGGAAACCGATGACGTGGTCGAATCGTTTCCGATTGATTTTCGTCGTGTAGCTACAGCCACCGCTGCTGACCCTGTCCTTGCTACAGTTTTGCGTTTTCTTGCTACGCAATGGCCCTTGTCAAAGTCGCGGATCGAGGATCCGTTGGTTCGCCGATTTTTTGCTCACAAGGAGAGACTTTTTGTTCGACGTGGTGTTTTGTTGTTGCGTTCTGATAATGATCAGTCCCAGGTCGTGGTTCCACGTTCGTTACAGTCCTCGGTCTTAAAGCTTCTCCACCAAGGACATTGGGGTATAGTGAGAACGAAACAACTTGCTCGTCAGCACTGTACTTGGTTCGGAATCGATGCTGCGATTACGAATATGTGCTCTTCTTGCATGGCGTGTTCCGAACAACAATCCGCACCGCCGCGGAAATTCTTTGCATGGCCACAAGCCACTACCCCTCGGCAACGCTTGCACATCGATTTTGCTGGTCCATTCTGGAATGCTCGATGGTTAGTTGTGGTCGATTCTTTCAGTAATTTTCCTTTTGTTATCCGCATGTCTTCCACGACGTCATCTGCCACCATCCAAGCGTTGTCTGCTATCTTTGGCATTGAAGGTCTTCCACAGACTATTGTTTCCGACAATGGCCCACAATTCATGTCCGCAGAATTTGTCATTCTGCAATGCCAATGGTAATCAACATCTGACGTCCGCGCCGTTTTCGCCTCAGTCAAACGGTGCCGCTGAACGATTGGTCCGTACTTTCAAGTCACAGATGTTGAAGTTGACAGAGTCGTATTCTCGGGAGGACGCGCTGTTGCTCTTTTTGTCTTCGTATCGCTCTCAGCCCCGAGATGGTCGCTTGCCGGCTGAGTTGCTCCACGGTCGTCCTCATCGAACCTTGATGTCTTTGTTGCATCCGCCACATCAGGTTCCTGTGCAGCGGCAGACGCCTGCTTTTGCTCCAGGCGACGTTGTATACTATCGCAACTATCGCGGTTCACAGCGTTGGCTCGCAGGGAGCATTCTTCGCTGCCTCGGCCGCGCTATGTATCTGGCTTTAGAGGCCTCTGGTGAGGTGTGTCGGCATCTCAACCAGCTGCGCCTCTGTCGTCGCCTGGGTTCTGCCGCTCCGTCTGCTTTCAGCGACGGTGCCGTCCGGTCAGCGCCCTGGGGACCCATCTACTGGCTCGCCTCATCCCCAGGTGTTACCGACGCTGCCTCCCATTTTGCCACATGGCGTCGCGCCGCCGCCGCAGCCGCCGCCGGCGCCGCCCGCAGTGGACGCGTCGCTGCAACTGCCGAGCGCCTCCCTGGGTCACGCGCCGCCGATCGCTTCGTGACCAGCTGTCCTCCGCCATGGACCTCTTGCCCGCTCCGGACCATCTGTCGTCTTCGCCAGTCGGGTGCTCCGACTCGATGGAGGTCGACCCTTCGGCCCCTCCTGACTATCTTAGGGCGCATACTCCGCATGTTGGCGTGCACCCTGGACTAGGTTTTCAGGCGTTTCCTAGCTCCACTCGGACCGAATGGTCGGGTGAGGGTGGCACAGCCTTTCCTGTTGTAAGGCTCCCCACCTCGTCGCCTACGCCAACATGGGGTCCTCTCCACGGCGGGCGGAAGCCTTATACCACAACCGTCCGCCGATTTGCGCGGGAGGAATGTGGTGTCACCGCCAGACACCACACTTGCTAGGTGGTAGCCTTTAAATCGGCCGCGGTCCGTTAGTGTACGTCGGACCCGCGTGTCGCCACTATCAGTGATAGCAGACCGAACGCCGCCACACGGCAGGTCTAGAGAGACTTACTAGCACTCGCTCAGTTGTACAGCCGACGTTGCTAGGAAAGGTTCACTGAGAATTACACTCTCATTTGCCGAGGGGATAGTTAGCATAGCCTTCAGTTAAGTCAATTGCTACGACCTAGCAAGGCGTCATCACCAAGTTATATTGAGATGATAATACTGAATCAACAAAGACCAATGTTCACCAGTTATGGATTAAAGTTGAGTATTCCAGCAGCTACGTACTTTTCTTTATAGCATTCATTACGTATCCTGTTTCACACCTCACGCCATCCTGCGTGAGCTTATAGCGTGCATTTCGGCTTCCTCAAAAAAAAAAGGTGTTGGCACTTCTGCCGACACTTCACTTAGAATCAGGCAGTTTTTTAATTATAGCAACTGTGACTCTTAAAGAAACTGGAAGTCCTTTGTTATCACAGTTGTGCATTTGTGGAAGATATTAATGCATGTCCACATTAGGCAACAGAAAATTGAACTCCCATAGAAAGAACAATATTTCCTGCAGTCTGAATTCAAATGGAACAGCCTGTACATGGCCCAGCCATTGGCAGAGAAGAAGTTGCATGTAGTGTGCAATTTAGTGTGGTGGGAGTAAGTGGGGGACAGAAAAGGAATGAGCTGGAGAGGACGTTTAAGTGAAGAGAGAGAAATACAAGGCACAGGACAGGGGCAGAAGTGGACGTGTGTCTGGGACAGAAGCTAGTGAAGACTGACACATGGAGGATTCTGAAACTGAAAGCAATGACAAGGTAAAACCCTCTACTTATATTAGGGAGTCTGATACAGGAGATGAGGGCAGTGATGAGGTGGAATGCTTGGGTACTCAGATGCCATGGATTATGAAGTGAGGTTAATAGCTGAGTATCGCTTTCTTGGCAGCATATTCTGCCACTGCGTAGTCAATTTTGCTCTTTGCTGCAGTTGGGATGGTCCCTGAACAGCTTTCTCCTGATCAAGTTCAGGTTAAACATGATATTGAAGTTACAGAACAGCTGGTATACACTATGACCGATTTTTATGAATGGCCCTGCCTCTGATAACGTAGAATATGATTCTGAAGCTGTAGTGAATTCCTCTATATAACCTGCAATATGATCAGTCATGTTGTTGCACAAGGCCGGTCTTACATTTGGTTATTCCACAGGGGCATGACTGATGGTGCTACGGGTTGGAGGAAGTACGACAAAGATGGACCAGGTTATATTTGATATGCCAGTTAGGAGGCAAATTTCCACTGAGAGAGAGAGAGAGAGAGAGAGAGAGAGAGACAGACAGACAGAGAGACAGACAGAGAGAGCGAGAGAGACCTAACTTAAGGTACAGTCAATACAAGTAATCTATAATTAACCAACACACACCACCATTGCTGCAATTAAAAATTAACCTTGAGCAGTCTAATAAGCCACACTAACAATCTTAATGGTATACAAATTTTCAGTGGTATAAACTGTGCAAAACATTCTGTGTAAGAAATCAGCAGAGAAGCGCATCATATGATTATACTGGAATGTACTGACAGTTATCACAGAAAAATCAGGATACGGTCACAATGGCAGGGGCAATAACTGCAATACAGTAATAAATTTGGTAATTTGTCAAACATGAATTGTACATGGAAATGTGTTCAGGTGGAGGGGGGAGGGGTTAGTGTCAAAGAAGCTAAGAGGAGTGCCTAGTACACAACAGGCAGATTTGGGTCAGAGTACCTCGTCTCATGCATTAGAGACAATTTTCACAACTGTAGTTTTGACACAAATTCAAATGGCCCACTTGGACCACCAGTCACCCTCACACATTCATCCTTACTGAAAGCTTATCAGTGTTATGCTGACACAAGGAACTGAACACTGGTTGTTAGGTCAGTTTAAGTGTGACAAGAGCTTCCAGCCCCATTATGAGGACAGAAAGCAGCAAAACGTCTGCCCACCACCAATGAAAAGCTTTTTTGTGTGTCCAGTCAACAGTAGATATGGTGGATCTCCTTTCAGAATGTCTTGTACTTTGCTGCAAAATCGACATATTAAATAAATTTGTTTGACAAGTTAATGAGTCCTCTGATTTCTACCACATTAATCAAAGCTGCTGCTGCTGCTGCTGCTTCTTCTGGACTAGCCTCTGTCGTAAATATAAGTGAAGACAGTGATTCGAGTCACTGGTGTAACGAGTTATTGCTTGAAAGTTACCTGTAATAAAAGTGTCAAGACTACAATCGAAACAAAAATTTGATCTGGAAAGAATCACTGTTTGCTTACCACTGAAAAGATGAGTGAAATAAGCGTGAGAGTGAGTCAAATGAAACCTTCAATATTTTTTAAAAATATTATTTACTGTGCAGAAATGGTACAAAGTTGTATCACTTTTCAATATAATCTCACCCACGCTCAACGCAAGTCCTCCAGCACTTACAAAGTGTATAAATTCCTGTAGAAAAAAATTCTTTGGTAGTCCGTGCAACCAATCATGCACTGCGCGGTGTACCTCTTCATCAGAAAGGAACTTCTTTCCTCCCATTGCGTCTGAGTGGTCCAAACATATGGAAATCACTTGGTGATGAGGAATGGCGCCATTCCTTGCTGGCTTTCTTCATTTCCGGTTGGTGGAAGTGAACCCAGGTTTTGTCCCCAGTAACGATTCTTGCAAGGAAGCCATCACCTTCTCATTCAAAGGGCTCAAGAAGATCTTCACAAGCATCAGTATGTCATTAACTCATTTCAGGAGTCAGTTGCCGTGGGACCCATCTTGCAGACACTTTGTGAAACTGGAGCACATCATGCATAACGTGGTGTGCTGACCCATGACTAATCTGTAAACATGCTGCATTGTCATTCATTGTCACTTCACTATGGCTTGAACTGCTGCAATGTTTGGTGGAGTCACAACTTGTTGTGCCTGCCTGACCTGGATGAGGAGCATCTTCCACTGAAGTCACACCATTTGTGAACTTCCTACTCCATTCTAAGACTTGCTGCTGTGACAAACATGCATCCCCTTACTGAACCTCCATTCATCAATGAATTTCAGTAGGTTTCACACCTTCACTACGCAAAAACCGAATAAAAGAATGCTGTTCTTCCCTGGTGCGAGTCACAAGTGGGGCGGCCATCTTTATACTCATACTGCGATGATATGTGTGCATCTGCACTATGCTGCCACCTACAGGCCATTCTGCACGCTATTTGTAGCACACTTACCAAATTACAGGATAACGGCCCAAAATTTCAATTTGTTATTACATATTTAAGGTTTTCATTTGAGTCACCCTCTTATTAGTTTCAATGGTGTTCATAGACAACTGAAGTTATAAAAACTGAACCAAGCTCCAGATCCAATGTATCCATTGCCGGTCCTATACTGAATTTGCAGCTGATTTAGCCCCTCTTTTAACTATAATAATATCATCGATACCAGGAAGAGAAAACAGTACTGAGTAGTCTGAGTGTAGGTCACACCTGTCTATAAGAAGGGTAGAGGCATTGATCCACAGAACTACCATCCTACATCCATGACACTGATTTGTTGTAGAACATTAAAACATATTCTCAGCTCGGACATAATGAGATAGCCCTAGCAGAATAATATCCATGCCAGCCAGATGTATTGTGATAGCAATGCTCATTTGAACAACATGCTGCAAGCTTTGAATGGAGGCAATGAAGTAACGGCAGTATTTTTTTATTTCCAAAATGAATTTCTATTAATACCACATTTACGCTTGTTATCAAAAGTGTGATTGTTAGGGAGTATCAAGCAAAAAATTTGACTGGATTGACTACGTTTTTGATGGAAAGACATGATAAGAGTCATCAACAGATGTTGAGGTAACTTTGGGTGTGCCACAGGGAAGTTAATTGCGGATGTTGCTGTCCAGATCTTATATGAATTACCTTGCAAACATTATTACTAGTGACCTAACATTTTTTGCAGGTGATTGATTCAGCTATACACTGAGGTGACAAAAGTCACGGGACACCTCCTAATGTTGCGTCAGACCACCTTTTGTGTGGCACAGTGCAGCAACTCAGCACGGCATGGATTCGACGAGTCACTGGAAATCCCCTGCAGAAATACTGCACCATGCTGCTTCTACAGCCATACATAACTGCAGAAGTGTTACCGCCGCAGGATTTTGTGAGCAAACTGACCTCTCGATTATGTCCCATAAGTGTTCAGTGGAGTTCACATCAGGCAATGTGGGTGGAAAAATTCTTCATTGAAATTGCCCAGAATGATCTGACATGGCACAGTGTCATCCATAATAATTCTTACGTTGTTTGGAAACATGAAGTCCATGAATGGCTGCCAGTAATCTCTAACTAGCCAAACAAAACCATTTCCAGTTCATGATCAGTTCAGTTGGACCACAGAACCCAGTCCACTACATGTTGACAGAGTCCACACTATTATGGAGCCACCAACAGGTTACACATTGCCTTGTTGACAACTTGGGTCTGTGGCTTTGTCGGGTCCATGCCACACACTAATCCTACCACGTGATCTTACCAAAAGAATTATGGACAGTTTTCCAGTCATACTCTGTCCAAGTGACATAGTCACAAGTGCAGGAGAGGTGCTGCAGGCATTGCTATGCTGTTAGCAAAGTCACTCTTGTCAGTCATTTGCTTGCGTAGTCCAATAATGACAAATTTCAAGGCACTGTCTTAACAGATGCATTTATCATAGATCCCAAATAGATTTATGTGGTTATTCCATGCAGTATTGCTTGTCTGTTAGTACTGACAACTCTACGCAAACACCACTGCTCTGTTGTTGAGTGAAGCCCACTCACCACTGCATTGTCTGTGATGAGAGAGGATGCCTGAAATTTGATGTTTTGGCATGCTCTTGACACTTTTGGTATTTCAATATTTAATTCCTTAATAACTTCACAAATGGGTGTCCATACATCTAATTCTAACTACCCTCCCGTGTTCAAAGTCTTAATTCCCATCATGTTGCCAGAATCATGCTTGATACCATTTCAAACCAACGACCTTAGTACAAATGACAGCTCCACCAATGTACTAGCCTTTTATGCCTTGCATATGCAAAACTACTGCCATTTTTATATGTGCTTATCGCTACCCCACAACTTTCGTCACCTCAGTGTAAAGAAGTACAGTGTGACACAAGTGACATCAATGTTCAGTTACAGCCTGGTAAGATTTAAAACTGGTGCAAAGAATGGCACCTTGTTTTAAATGTTGAGAAATTAAAAACTGTGCACTTCACAAAACGAAAACCTTAGTAATACAATATTATCATATAAATATGTTGAAGTTCTGTCATGGGTAAAGCTCACAGCAGACTTCAATTTATTGGTAGTATACTAGGGAAATCTGGTCAGTCTACAAAGGAGATTACTTGTAAATCATCCATCCTAAAATACTGCTGAAGTGTATGGGACCCATATCAAATAGGAACCCACAGGTGATACTGAACACATACAGAGAAGGGTGGCACAAATGGTCACAGGTTTGTTCGATCCATGGGAGAGTACCACAGAACTGCTAAAAAATGAACTAGCACACTCTTTAAGATGGACATGAATTATCCAAGAAAGCCTGCTTACAAAGTATTAGGAACTGGATTCAAATTATGCCACTCAGAACATTTTATAGCTCCATATATACCACTTCCACAGGAATTCTGAGGAGGTGGTTGGATTAATTACAGCTTGCATGGAGACATTAAAACAATTACTCTTCTAACACCCCATACACGAATGGAACAGGGAAAGAAACCCTAATAACTGGCAGTGAGGCGTACCCCTCGTTATGAACTGTATAGTAGTTTGCAGAGTGTAGATGTAGAGTGTAGATAATGTTATTAGATGGGCAGTCCACAAACAGCATGGCGTGAAGTAACCACCAGCAAATATATAGTCTAACACAGGTGGCTTGAGGTGAATGAAGTAATGAATAAATGCCAAACATGAAAGTTCTTACATTCTAGAAAATTCAGAAATTTATTTTCACTTCTAATGACCTCTGATTTCAGGAAGGCAGACAGCTCTAGAAGAAATTACCAACATGAACCATGAACAACATTTTTGTTTGCTTTTTCCTGAGACAGGAATATGAATTATCAAGTGGGTAACAAGTGCCACTTATGTAATGGAGAATCACTTCCCATTTGCTGAGTATGAAAGACCACATTTCACAGAATTCTCATACCAGAGACATTGCAGTAGCATGTAAACAGTTTACCTGCATTACCACTTCGTCTTCGCTTTCTAGGTGTGACTGATGAATCGCCATCACTGTCCGATTTTCTTTCCTGAAAGAAACGAAAGTTCAGCACTTAAATAAATGTAAATCAACAAAATTTGTGTGTAAATCACTATCACAAAGACTGCAATATGTCTACATATATATTCTGCAAGCCACTGTAATGTGAATAGAAGAGGGCTCCTCTCACTACACTATTTGTTAGGGTCATGGGAGAAGACGTTTTACCATGGAGATAAAGTGTCAAACAATACGAAGATGTGTAAAAACTACATCTTTTACTAGTGCTGGAGCAACCAGAGACAGTGTTTGGACAGTATACAAAGTCTCTTCTTTCACTTGCCTCTATCCTCTCACCCAATTTCCATTTTGTCAACACCACTCACACTGGTTGGGAGAGATAATTAAGACCCATTGACACATGTGGAAATAGGAACTGTCTCTCACCACATTCCATAGGTCAGCACTGTTGGTTCAAGCAAACCTGGGTCAAGCACTAAAAGAGAAACCGAGAAATTTATTACCAGCCTGTTGGAAGGGAGGCGCTTCCACAATAATGTCTGCTGAACTCAGGACCATGAGTTTAAAAAAAGAAAAAAACTGTATGAACATTCAATCATTTGATAAAGTGATGCACTAGATAAATTAAGTATGAAATTTTGGATGGAGACTCATCAACCCAAGTAAGAATAACTTCTGACTTGTACCAGAGGACAGTGCTGGAACTCTAGTCATTCTTATTTTATGTTAATGAGCTGACCAACAGTACTAATAGCAACCTCAGACTTTTCACAAATGGTACTTACCAATAATGAATTATTGTCAGGAAAGATATGCAGAAATAATCAAACAGATATGAAAAAAAAATTCAAAGTGGGGCAAAGATTGTTAACTTGGTTTGATGTATAGATAGGTAAAACTCTAGATTTCGCAAAATGAAAAAAAAAAATGTCATATACTTTTACTACATTATCAATGATTCAAAATTATGAACAGTAAACTAAGACAATAATAATTTTCAGGAATTCAAAATGGAACAGTTTTGCAGGGTCCATAACAAGTGGATGACTCAGATTCATCTGTGTGGCCAAACTTAGGTAATTGCTAAAAGTGTGAGGGATCAGACCATTTGTTCAACTGACTGAACATATACAAAGAAGGGTGTCACAGATGGTCACAGGTTTGCTTTACTGATGGGAGCAATTATCCTGAGAAAACAGATACAAATTATCCCACAAAAGTCACCTTATGAGAACACAAGAACCAGTATTAGTGAAGAATCTAGAAATATTCTTCAGCCTCATGCATTTAGCTCCCTTAGAAAGTCTGAAGACCAAATTAGGCTATTTACTGTACACATAAAGGCAGTTAATCATCCGTTATTCACTCAGCCCATACTCAATTGCAATGAGGAAAAATCCTAACACATGGTGCCTTCCAAAATACCCTCTGCCACACACTTCAGAGTAGTTTGAGGAATATTTAGGCAAACACACTTATTTATGCACACACACTTCTTAACTGATATTAGAAGAGAGGAAAAATAGAAGAATATACTTAAGTCTCAGGAGAATATATAAAGAAAAATTATTTAAATACAAGACATAATTAATCCTAAATTTTTCAGCTATTTTTTGACTAACCGTTTTTTCCAATTCATATGAAATGCCGTAACACTAGAACCGTGGCTGAGTCACTGATAATTCTTTTGTTTGTCACTCTTTTGTATTATTGCCTAGAGTGTTACATTTCTGTGACTTTTTATGAAAAAATGTAATTAGTGATTATACTTCATATCACATTTTATGGTGGAAACATGAAAGAGAAATATGAAGATTCACCTAGAACTGCGGAATTGTCAGTTCTGACCCGCCCAGTGCAGTCGCTATAATAATTACGTTTTTCATGTAGCTTCATGCCTATTGTTAGTGTGTGTTTGTCCAACAATTGCAAAAATAGTTTTTACTTCACTTCGGGCTGACGTTCCAGTTTTCAGCAGGGGTTGAGAGGGAGAGAGGTCCAAGCAAGTCTGACCTTGTATGCAGATATTGCGCATCCAGAGTTTTGTACCACGAAAATGGGTTTAGTAGTGCATTCTGTCTGTGTAGATAGTGCTTGTAACTTACGAATATATTATGGCCAAATTTCTACACATGGAAGTGGACATTGTAAATGCTCTAAATGAGATTTTAGATAATGAATCTGAGGGTGAACCATCACCAATAGTTCCGGATTCTTCATCAGAAGACGATGTTACTCCTGAGAAGGTTGTACTGAATGCTGATGAGAAAGGTATGCTTGTTTATGTGTTTGTTTTATAATTTTTGTTTATGTATATGTTGTGTAGACAGTAATTTGAATTGCAACACTTATGTTTATACATTGTTTCCTGTTGAATTTTTAGAAGTTAAATATTACATTTATAAAGATGTTTTATTGTTCTAATATTACACAATATATTCAATATTAAATCACATTCTAATATGTATAACTACTAGTACAGGAACAGCTACCACAAAGACTAAGTCAACTCGAGGAAGTGGATGTCCTGAACGTTGGTGTGGACAACAAATTGGCCAGGGTTCTGGACTACTTCAGTTTCCTTCAGGTAGCGATATTGTAGCACCCGATGGAACAACCTGGAAAGTTGGAGTAATAGGTGAATGTTCAGCTGGAAGATATTGACAACGGAATGTTTTCATAGATAGGACAGGACCATCTCCACATGCAAAACGAAACATGAGTCAGACCTGTTAGAGTGCACAGCATCTAATGGTAACGGACAAAATTTTGAAACATATTGTAAAATGTACAGAAACTGAAGCACCTCATGTACTGAGCTCAGATGAGTGGACTATAAAAATTGAAGAACTGGAAGCTTTTATAGCTATATTGTACGTCCGTGGTGCTATTGGAGCTAAGAGCTTAGAACTGGACACATTGTGGTCAGTGAAGTGGGGAAATAATTTCGTGAAATCAACAATGGCTCGTGACAGATTCAGAGATATAATGCATTATCTCAGATTTGACATTAGATCCACAAGATCAGAACGACTAAGAGAAGACAAGTTTGCTTTGGTATCAGAAATCTGGAATGAGCTCATTGCAAATGGACAGTCTAGCTACATACCGGGTCCATATATAACAATCGACGAACAGCTTTTTCCTTCAAAGTGCCGTTGCAGATTCATGCAGTTTATGGCCTCAAAACTGGACAAATACAGGTAAATACGGGCAAAAGTATTGGATGGCGGTAGATAAAGACTCAAAATGTATTGTGAATGCTATCCTTTATATAGGAAAGGATGACACTAGGCGGAGTGATGAGCGTCTTCATGGCTTTGTTGTAAAAAAATTTATGCAACCTTACCTCAAAAAAGGAATAAGTCATATGTGACAATTTTTTCACCTCCTTAGCGCTCTCTGAGACACTGAAAGCTAATTCTATGAGTCTTGTGGGCACAATATAACAATCGTGCAGGGAAATACCAGTCTGTATCAAGAAGGCAAGAGAACAGTTATAAAGCACAGTATTGTTGAAAAAAGATGATACCACACTTGACTGTTTATCATTGTAAGAGCAACAAGAATGTGCTGATTCTGAGCGCTATGCATCCTTATGTGACGATTGAGGATGGTATAAAAAGAAGCCAGATACCATTACGTTTTATAACTGCTCTAAATATGGAGTGGACATGGTCGACCAAATGGCTCGCAAATACTCTGTCAAAGAACCATCGAGACGTTGGCCTTTTCACACATTTTACAACTTGCTGGATTTGGCTGGGATAAATGTGTGGGTATTGATCAATTCTCTAATTGATAAAAAATTGAAACGCAGGGATTTCATCCTGCAGCTGGGGGAGGAGCTTGCAGAGAAGTACCCAGCGACTAGAAAGACTAGCGTCCCTGTCAGACCTGAAGATATTCCTGACAGACAAAGAAAGGAAACACGTTGCCTTGCAAAGTCTAACTGTGAAGGAAAGAAGTCATTTGTAAAGTGTCACATCTGCAAGAAAACAGTGTGCAACAAATGTGCATCAAAAGACTATTATTTGTGTTCATTATGTAACAGTAGCCAGTACAAACACTCAGCATATACATGTAAGTTTTAAAAAATTTTAATTTGTGTAAACACTTCATTTGTGTAAATATTTCATTATTAATATCGTAGTGCTTCTAACAATAGATTCATTGGCAGTAACAATAACCCATTGACATAGGGGAAATAAAGGAAAAGATCGCAGGTCATTAGTGACTCAGCTGTGTTTCTAGTTATGTCCAAATATCAGTGGTTCTAGTGTTAAAGCACTTCATTTTAGTTACTGCACAATGGGACTACATACTTTTCCCAATGAACCCACATAAATTCATTATATTCAGGAAATTTGTATCTCTGCCTTACTTCCAAGTGACATACGTGGTCTTGTCTTACACCCTTTGGTGGCACATGAGCTGTTGGTACTCTACTGTTCTTTGCTTGGATTTTTGATCCACTTCATTGCTTGATGTCCCTCATTTTGCTGCAGTGGTAGCTATCTGGCATAAGAATTCATCAACTTCCACACAAAATTTGCTTCCACTCTGGGATAGAGCAAGAAAATCCTGAGACCCAAAGAGCCAACACAACCTCTGGCTCACCCTGCATTCATGAGAATTACAGAGAGCATGGGTGATACTAATTGGGCTATAATGGTCCAGCTCTAAAAGGTGTTTACGCAGTTTCAGTACTGGGACAAATATACATTCTTGCCATTGTGATATGAACTTGCCCTCACTCCTGATGCTGTTAAAGATGGTAAAGCTATGACACCAACAGTACCCTGATAGATGTTTAATCACTTGGATTTGGATGTGGATGTGGATGTGGTCTGGTGTTAGGGCTGTATCAGGGCAGTGGACTAAGACGGCGACAAATTCCCACTTACTGAATGGAGCATTACATGGCTCCAGTGGTGTGTAGTGAAAAATAATTGCTTTTGCTCCATCCAATCTTTTGGGACACAAATGGCAGGTTGATAATTCTCAGATGCAGATGTCCGGGCTTAAAGAAGAGCAGAATGTTCAGCAATGTCATCTGGATCAGTGTAGACTGTGCCATTCAAGGTAATACGAGGCACATCTGTAGGTGTCTAGTATCCATAGAGATCTCTGATCTTATCCCAAACCTGAAAGGACAGGTACATAGTCTGATGGTTTAAAGATCCCATTTCCAGCATACTTATTTCCATTGTTTTATTAGGAGGCAGGCCCGAACATGAAGCTGCTTACAGGCGATAAGGTGCTTTGTTGCCGAGTGCTGCTTAGAGCATTGGAGAGCCCACATACAATCTCTAATGGCTTCTGTAGCATTTTATGACCACCAGGGTAATGCATCCCCTGGCTGTTGTCCTTTAGAACAATAACATTGCTATTCCCACCAAGGAAGGGTTGGAAATCTTTCAGCTGGACTTCGGGAATGAAATCTCCTCACTAGAAAAAATGTTTACAAAGTATATGGACCTAAGAGGGATGGTGACATTTGGTACATTTACATCAAAAATATACTTTTTCCGTCAAGGCAAGAAATTGTCTCCTTACCGACAAACTACACACACACACACACACACACACACACACACACACACACACACACACAATAACGCCACTGTATAGTGCATGGCGGAGGGTATCGTGTATCACTTCTTGTCATTTCCTTTGCCGTTTCACTTGTAAACAGAGGGAGATGAAAATGACAATTTGCTTGCATATGAGCCCGAATTTCATCTGTGTTAACTGTGTGATTCTTATGCAACACGTATATTTGGTGGGACTAGAATCGTTCTTCAGTCAGCTTCAAATTCCAGTTACTTACATTTCCTCACGAGTTTCCCGAAAAGAACATTGCCTTCTCTCCACTGATTCCTGTTTGAGTTCCCAAAGAATCTCTAAAATTCTTGTGTTGTTCGAACCTACCAGCAACAAATGAGTAAACTGCTTCTGAATTGCTTTGATATCTTCCTTTAATCTAACCTGGTGCAGATCGCAGACACTAACAGTATTCAAGAGCAGGTTGCCTCAGTGCCCCATATGTCGTCTCATTTACAGATGAACCACACTTTCCCAAAACTTTTCCCAATAAACCAAAATTGACTATTTGCTTTCCCTGCCACAATCCTGACATGCTCATTCCATTTCATGTAACTTTGCAACATTATGCAGAGATATTTAAATGACGTGACTGTGTGAAGCAGAGCACTACTCACACTGTATCTTAACATTATGAGTTTTTCTTCATTCTCATCTGCATTAATGTACACTTACTTCTCTACTTTAGACCCAGCTGCCATACATCATACCAACTAGAAATTTTGGCCAAGTCATCATCTATCATCATACTGTCATCCTCAACACCCTCCCATACTCCAAAGCACCAGCAGCAAACAGCAGATTGCTGCTCACTGTCTGCCATATCATTTGTGTGTATAGACAACAACAGCAGCCCTATCTTACTTTACTGGGGCACTGCTGACATTAACCTTGTCTCTGATGAACACTCGCTGTAGAGAACAATGTACTGGGCTCTTTTACTTACGAAGCCTTTGTGCCACTCTCATACCTAGGAACCTATTGCACATGCTAAGGCCTTCGTTAACCGTCTGTTACTAATGTTTGTAGCATCCCGTACTCGTTCTTTTCACCACACGTGAGATTATGTACAAAACTGTTGTTGCGTGTGGAAATTTAATTGACGTCAGACATACGAAAAGTCATTCTCTGAATGGATTAGCAAATCTTAGAAGTGTTTATCACCACACACCACCGCGCAAGCTTACAAGGGAAGGTTCCCATTTGAATCTAAATCTAAGACAGATGCTGAACATGACAGAAGGGAACCATGTATATGACTCCCGCTCTCGACCAAGAACTGCTTCACTATAAGTAACCAAGCACTTTCATTTTCATCCTCGTGTTCTCTTGTCAAGCCTCCGAATAAACACCATAAATGTATTTTTGGACTGCGCAGACGTTTGCAGCTTGCTTATACACTAGCGTGGCTTGCTTACTCCAGCCCACAAAATTGCCCCTTTACAGTAATCAAAGATGTAAACAGCATATGTTTCGAGCTCTCCAGTGTCATCCATTTATGTGAATTAATCTTCTGCTCGATTTGTCAGGTTTCCTCCACACAAGCCATCGACAGTGCACTTCCGCGTGTTCAGATGAGTCATTTCCAATTCGTGCACAATATTTCGACGACAGACATGATCGTCCCCTCTCAGTGCCACGAGTTTAGTCGTCTCATGTCCTCGCCACCCAGACTCAACCCTAAGAAAATGATCTGGTCAGTTGTCAAAATATCGTACACAGAACGGATTGGCGGAACACACAGAAGCATACCGTTAACTGTCTGTATGTAAACGGTGTGCAGCTCCTCAACACGACAAACCTCGAGAGGCCCTCAGGGAGATCGCTTATGAGGGGCAGCGTACGCTAGGAATGGCTCTGTGATGCTACACCGACGCTTTGATTAAACGGATACTTCAGTTATAATGAAAGGTATTTAGAGGCTTAAGAGGTGAAACCAGCCGATGAGCAACTAAGTTATTTCCAAGCCATTCTGATGAAGAAAACAACAAATTGGTTCTTCCTTTAGGATGACAGTTCTCACAGCAAAGTAACGAAAAATCGAGGTGTTTTGGTGGATTTGGACCACCACGCATGTGTCTGTGGTCAGAGACTTTATCCACACCCTTATGGGAATCCATGAATCCCACACCGAGAGACTGCAACGAACATTTTCAGCAGATCCCAAATGGCCTCGCTGCCCACATACGATTAGTAAGGAGGCGTTTCATAGCCAGACAGTATTGGTATAGTATGCATGGGAAGTGGGTGTAGCAAGGAACCCTCACTGCTAATGGAGTGCTTGAAGTTGCCGCCAGATGGTAAGTGGTAGTTCCCCAGCATCTCATCAGCACAGAATGGGTGTGGCTCTTGTCCTGTAACTGCCTGTAGCCAGCCGGAACCCCTCATAGTGGAGATTGTCACCGATTTTCAGGTACAAACGCCTCGCTGACCTGTAAACTGTGCACCGAAAGTCCAGTCAGGCCTGCATGTAAGCCCTGTAAAACTGGAGCAGACATATCTCACACGCTCCCCAAAACCTGTGGCTAAGAAACTTTAAAATGTTTAGTGTCTTCTGGGAACTTGCCTTCAGGTGTGGTAACCACAATAGTGTGGAGTCGAAAATGAGGCATAGAAACTGCACAGGCTTTAAAAACGAGAATGGTGTTCCACATATGCAGTTCAAGTAAATTAAAAATACGACATGAACACACACACACACACACACACACACACACACTATTCTCTGCAGAAAATGTAAAGGCGGTGTTTGCAACCCGCTCCTAAGCTTTTCTACTTTCACTTGCAACTGACGAGTTGCTGTTGCAATACCGAAGGAGGAACAGAACACTGCAAAATCATTCACAAATAACGAACACTGTATGGCACTCTTTACCACACATATGATACTGCTTATGGATATGGCGAAGATAGTAGCAATTACAACACTGCCTTGAGCGACATCCTCCTGCTCGAAACTATTCGACAACATGTCACTGACTTGGAACTGAAAAAAAAGTGCTTTAATAAAAATGACCGCATAAAGAAAGGGAGATCACCACAGAAGCCCCATTGGTAGGGCTGCCTTACAATATGGTGTCTCCAAGTCGTGTCGTATATCCTACTGATAAAGAACGAGGCTATTTGCACAGGAAACCCTGCTGTATAGCGGCCTCTTGCAGGGTCTCGTTGCCGACAGTGGATAGCTATCTCCTGAATCCTCACTGAGAGCGACTTACGAGCTGCCTTGTATCTAACACCCAGACCAGACCACCGTTAACCATTCGCTCCAAGGTCTTGCCTGTACAGCTCGTTAAGGCGACGCTCCAGTAACCACTGGGAAACGTTTGGTACTTTCCCGGTTTGAGAAGAGGCACCAAAATTCCTTTGTGGCGGCAGCACCGTCCAACGCACGAAGGGCTGAACTACGGCACTGCCGACACAAGTAGGGGCAGCTGTACCGTTATGCGGAATTTCGGCAACGGTGCGTCGCACACCGGACCGCACGGGAACAAAGCTGCCACCAGTGCGAGCTAGTCGACGCGACGCGACACACGTCTCCCCAGTTCTTCCGCCGCGGACCACGTGCGTCGAGTCAACGTGACTCCGCCGTAAATGCGTACGCGCGGTCGTAAACGCAGTCGCCGTTAAATTGTCTTTCGCTTCTTCGCGGACGTTACGGCGCCTCCGGTCGCGCCAAGAGCAGGACATTCTGTGACGCGGCCTTTTGTCTCGCTCGGTCCACGCGGTCGCGCCACGGCTCGTCACTGGAGTGTGCACCCTCCGGGATCGGTGACCGAGCCGTGCCGCCAGTGCAACGCGCCTATATAGGCGGACATTAGCGAAGTATATTATTTGTCATTTATTGTAACGGCAGGAAAAATAAATGTGTCCTGTCCAGAAACCGCTTTAGTCATTTATTGCCACAAAGCCTCTCCCATGAGCACAGTGCGTGGGCGCGGTGATAAATGCCGGTTCACTGCACATGAGCGACTGTAAGCGGGGATACAGCACGTACCCGCTTCACTGGTGACCCCGACGTGATCTGAGGCTAAAAAAACACGTGGTGACAAACGTTCGTCGGTACGAGAGACGTGGAACCGCGAGTAGGCTTGCGCGCATACGCCCGCGCCGAACAGTGCTCCGTAGTAATTTTTTTTTTAACTAACTTTTTTGTATTGTTTTTGTGTGCGTATATTTTGATCGCGGACTGCTTAGTGTTATTTTTTTCTTTTCGTGTGTTTCCCTTGTGTTATTTTCACTGTGTGCTTTCCTCTTGTACGAGGATTCGACTCTGAACTAAGATGGCGACACTAGAGGAGTTGCGAAAGACCGTCGAAGAACTGCTCGCACGCAACACGAGGCTAGAGAGTGAGCTACAGGCACGGACTACACGCGCGGACGCCGTCGCTAACTTGGCCGACAGGGTGCACGACGCGCTGACAACGGCGCCTAGCACCGCGGCTGCGGCAGCTTACGACTCCGTCCCCCCACCTCCGTGGCGGCCAGCGCCTCCCGCACCCGCATCGGATGCCGACCTGCACCAGCTAGTGCAAAACTTGACGGCACAGGTGGCAGCTCTCTCGACGCAAGTCGACCGGTTGGCGCGCTCGCAGCAAGAGGGCAGCACGCGCCGCAGCGGCAGCAGACCGGGCGACAGGCGGCGTGGCTCGCGCAACCGGCAACGCAGCAACAGCCGCTTCAACGGTACCCCGCCGACGTCACAGCACGCACAAAGCGGCTACTGCTGGTACCACGCCCGCTTCGGCAACGAAGCAACCAGGTGCCGCGCTCCTTGCTCGCACCCAAACGCCAGCTGCGACCGGACCTAGGCGCACCCGGCTGCAATATGATATCGAAGCGTCTGTTTGTTGCGGAACGGGGGGCAGGCGTGAGGTACCTCGTCGACACGGGTTCGGACCTCTCGATCTTCCCCCGTTCTATGTTACGAGACCGCAGGCGGGCCGAGGCACTCTGCCTTACAGCGGCGAACAACTCCACGATTAAAACTTACGGCACACACAGCCGCAATATAGATCTGGGCCTACGGCGCACGTTCTCGTGGACTTTTACCGTGGCCGACGTCAATGAGCCGATCCTGGGCGCAGACTTTCTCGGCCACTACGGGCTACTAGCCGACATCGCAAACGGCCAGCTCATCGACGCCACGACTAAGTTAAAGATAGCGGGACAGCGCCGGCAGGCTGCATACTACAGCGTTAAACCCGTGAAGTGCCCCGGACCGTACGCTGACATTCTGGAACAATTCCCCGACCTCACCCGCCCAGCCGGTGCACCGAGAGACATCAAACATTCGACGGTGCACCACATAATAACCACACCCGGACCCCCCACATCGTGTCGCCCACGTCGACTCGCGCCGGACAGACTCGCAGCAGCAAAGGCAGAGTTCGAGGCCATGCTGCGGCAAGGCATCGTGCGACCATCGAGCAGCCCATGGTCATCGGCGTTGCATTTAGTGCCCAAAAAAGACAATTCGTGGCGCCCGTGTGGGGACTATCGCGCCCTTAATTCGCGAACGGTGCCGGACCGATACCCAGTCCCACACCTTCAAGACTTCAGCTACGCCTTGGCGGGCTGCGCGGTGTTCAGCAAGATTGACTGCGCAAAGGCGTACACCCAAATTCCGGTGGCGCCCGAAGACATCGAAAAAACAGCCATCGTAACGCCCTTTGGGCTTTTCGAAAGCCTGTTTATGACTTTCGGTCTTCGGAATGCTGCCCAGACTTGGCAGCGGTTCCTGGACGGCGTCTTGCGAGGCTTGCCATTTTGCTTCGCCTACCTCGACGACATCTTGGTGTATTCCAAGTCGCCCGAACTCCACCGCCGCCACTTAACGACCATCTTTCAGCGCCTGAGTGAAGCCGACATCGTCATTAACCCCGCTAAATGCGAGTTCGGCGTGACGGAAATTGAGTTCCTCGGCCATTTAATTACGCCCACCGGATCGACACCGCTACCGGAGAAAGTTAAGGCAATACAGAACATGCCGCGTCCGCAGACGCACAAAGAATTACGACGCTACCTCGGCATGTTGAACTTTTATCGTCGACACCTGCCCAACGCCGCAGCGGTGCAAGAGCCGCTGACTAAGGCGTTACAAGGTCCTATCTCTAAAGGGAAGACCCTCGTGAATTGGACAGACGCAATGGAGCAGAGCTTCACGGACTCAAAAAGGAATCTCGTGGAAGCGACGCTGCTCGCGCACCCGGTACATGACGCGGACTTAGCTGTAGTCGTGGACGCCAGCCAGGCCGCCATCGGCGCGGCGTTACAACAGCGCGTCGGCGGGAGTTGGCAGCCTCTCGGTTTTTTCTCCAAAAAGCTTTCCGATTCGCAACGTGCTTGGAGCGCTTATGACCGAGAGTTGCTTGCAGTGTACGCGGCGGTGAAATACTTCCGACCGTCCATAGAAGCCCGACAGTTCATCATTTTCACCGATCACAAACCCATTACCCACGCGTTCGAGAACAACCACACTAAGTGTTCACCGCGCCAACTCCAGCAGTTAGAGTACGTGTCGCAATTCACGACTGACATTCGACACATTTCGGGGATAGACAATATCGTCGCCGATTGTTTGTCCCGAGCGTGTGCCGTTATTTCACCCCCTGTGAACTTTGAGGACGTGGCCCAAGTACAGGAGAGTGACGAAGAACTGCACCGCTTCCGTCACGACACTTCCAGCGGCCTGCAACTGGAGCTGGTGCCTGTCCCCGGCTCCGCACGGAAGATTTGGTGTGACACCTCAACCGGCACGCACCGACCATTCCTCCCGGGGAAATTCCGGCGCAGTGCCTTCGACCGTGTCCACGGACTGTCACACCCCGGCATCAACACCACTGCGACGCTCGTGGCTGCGCGTTTCGTCTGGCCCGGGCTTCGGAAGGACTGCCGCGAATGGGCGCGCACTTGCACCGCATGTCAGCGCGCCAAAGTCGGGAGGCACACCCACGCACCCGTGGGCACCTTCCCGGACGCGACACGCCGATTTGCGCACGTTCACGTGGACCTCGTCGGCCCGCTTCCTCTCTCACAAGGCAAGCGGTACCTCCTAACAATGGTGGACCGCTTCACTCGCTGGCCGGAAGCAACGCCCGTCGCGGACGTCACAGCCGAGACCGTCGCCACCGCATTCGTCGACACCTGGGTGGCACGCTTCGGATGTCCCAGTCACGTGACAACTGATCGCGGCCGCCAGTTTGACTGCGCGTTGTTCACGCACGTCGCCAGACTGTGTGGCACCCGGTTACACAGGACAACCAGCTACCATCCGGCGTCGAATGGCATGGTCGAACGGTTCCACAGGACTCTCAAAGCCGCTCTAACCTGCCACGACACCTCATGGCCAGAGGCGCTCCCACTGGTGCTGCTCGGCCTGCGAGTCACGCCGAAGGAGGAGATCGGCGCGTCACCTGCTGACCTCGTTTACGGGCAATCTCTGACAATCCCGGGCGATTTTGTCGAAGATGCAAGTCTCCCACGCGACGCCGTGGCACCCACTCTGGCGGAACGTCTGCGCAGTCACATGGCCGGCCTCCGAGCGCACGCACCGACGCGGCACGGCACCGGGAAGATATTCGTCCACGCCGACCTGCAGCGCTGCACGCACGTCATGTTGCGTACCGACGCAGTACGGCCACCTCTCCGACCGCCCTACAGTGGACCGCACCGCGTGATCGCCCGAGGAGACAAAACGCTGGTCCTCGAGTGCAACGGAAAGCCGTCGACAGTGTCAGTCGACCGCGTCAAACCAGCCTACGTCTTGCCCGCTCCATCAGCCACGCATTTTTTCGACCCGGCAGAAGATCTGTTCACGGACGACACTCCCTCTGCCAGCGGTCAGACGGAACCCGCACCCGGAGCCGCCGGTGACGCACAGCTGCAGCCTGCTGTCATCGCGCTGCCACGTGCGCCTCCCTCCACCATGCCCAGGCAGCTGGTACGGCCGCCCGGACCGCGCCCACCACAGGCGCACCGGTCGCCCCCACCACAGCCGCCAGCGGACTACGTCACGCGCGCCGGCCGCCGCGTCCGATTCAAACGGCCGTGCTGCGTCGCCAGCGCGCCACTACACCCAAACCGGCAATCACGCGTCCGAGCCGCCGAACGCCGTCAGAATTCGGCGCCCACGAGCCGCCGTCCGCTGTAGAGACCCGACCTCCAGCTGCAAGTGCCTTCGGCCGGTAACTCCAGTCGAGCGTTCGTCACAGCTCCTGGACCCGCGTTCGCGTCTTTTGCCTCCGCCGCGTCGGGCGTTGAGGCCGGATCGGCACCCGCGCCAGCTTACCTCATTCGCTTCTCCGTCGAGCTCCGGACATCGCGCACCACACCGCCCGGCTTGTCCGTAGTAGCTCCCGGACCCGCGTTCGAGTTCCGACGGTACCGCACTCGCGCAAGCGCCTTCCAGACGTCGCCACCAACGACCTGCAACGCGCGCCTTCACGCGCATCGCTACGGACAGTCGCAGCCAGTGCCTGCTGCCGCTGTCACTAGCCGCCAGCGCGAGGACACGCCCACCGCACGCTCGCCGGTCCGGCGCGCTGACGTCACGGGCCGCCGCCCTTCCGACGCCGACCGACCCCCGCCAAAGCTGCCGCACTGCCATCTCGCAGTGCGCGAACTTTAAACACACGCGCACCACCGAACGATCGCCGCGTTTTCGCAGCTACGGAGCTCCGCTCTCCAAGGGGGGATCTGTGTGGCGGCAGCACCGTCCAACGCACGAAGGGCTGAACTACGGCACTGCCGACACAAGTAGGGGCAGCTGTACCGTTATGCGGAATTTCGGCAACGGTGCGTCGCACACCGGACCGCACGGGAACAAAGCTGCCACCAGTGCGAGCTAGTCGACGCGACGCGACACACGTCTCCCCAGTTCTTCCGCCGCGGACCACGTGCGTCGAGTCAACGTGACTCCGCCGTAAATGCGTACGCGCGGTCGTAAACGCAGTCGCCGTTAAATTGTCTTTCGCTTCTTCGCGGACGTTACGGCGCCTCCGGTCGCGCCAAGAGCAGGACATTCTGTGACGCGGCCTTTTGTCTCGCTCGGTCCACGCGGTCGCGCCACGGCTCGTCACTGGAGTGTGCACCCTCCGGGATCGGTGACCGAGCCGTGCCGCCAGTGCAACGCGCCTATATAGGCGGACATTAGCGAAGTATATTATTTGTCATTTATTGTAACGGCAGGAAAAATAAATGTGTCCTGTCCAGAAACCGCTTTAGTCATTTATTGCCACAAAGCCTCTCCCATGAGCACAGTGCGTGGGCGCGGTGATAAATGCCGGTTCACTGCACATGAGCGACTGTAAGCGGGGATACAGCACGTACCCGCTTCACCTTCCTTCCATTTGCTGGGAAAGTTGCTTGTCTGCCTTATCAAATTAGACCACTTCGGAAGACTTCCTTTGACGCTGGTTGCAAGTTTTGCAGCATGCTGTACGGGTTTCGTCGTGACTGGGCACGGTATCATAAGCTGCTGACAGTGCAGAGTCCAACTCTCGCACGCAAAGTAAGCAGTTTTAGACCTCCTAATTGTCAGACCTTGTGTCCAACTCGGCGTTTTCCGTGGAGTAGCGGTAACGACAGAATGTTGTATCCCAGCTGACAGTGGCCCTAGTCAGCGCAAATTGCTCTGCCATTGTCTGAAAAATGTCTCCAGGTGATGTCACAGCCCTGCAGAAGTCACAGTAGCACATTCCACCATCGTGCTGTGAGATGACATTCATCGAGCAGCACTAGTCGAACAGTGCATGCAATCCACAGTTACGAGAATATGTGGACAGTGTAGGTGAAGCAGAATTACTCTCCAATCAAACAATATTATTTACTTTGATACATATTTTGAGATTCTGTTAGGGTGTGTTGATGCAAGGATGCTGAGAATGTCGAAATGTGTAATTTACACCTTATAAAATCTCGGATGGGGCAACAATATGAAATAGGATGGATTACAACTCACCACATGGAAGAGATGTTGGGCATCAACCAAGCACATTGTAGGAACACAGGGTTTTTTGAGCTACAGAGCTTAATCCTCCATAAAATGATGAAAGAGAAAAACCATGCACACACACAGAAGGGTAGTAAGGCCTAAACGTGGAGAACAGCTATCTCAGCTGATGTGGCTGTACACAAGAAATGTGTCATGGGGATGGAGGGCAGTATGAGGAAAGGGTGGGGTAGGATGCTGCAGTGCTGCCTGTGGGAGGAAGCATATATATTGTTGTGACAGGACGGTTGGGTGGGGTAGGGGGGGAAGGGTTGGGGAGAGTAGCACAAAAGGTGAAAAAACTGTGCAGGTGCACTGGGGGGTGACAGAAGGCGTGCGTAGAACTGGAGTGGGAGCAGGCGTTGGGACAGAAGCAGGTGTAGATGAGGCCCGAACAGTGACAGCGCAGACATCGAAACAGTCGAAGCCTAGCACATCAGGTCAGGCAGCCAACTCAAACTGGGCGGTCCAGCTGCCTCTCAGCCACAGTCTAGCAGTGGCCATTCACAGTGACAAACTGCTCGTCAGAGGAGATGTTCACATAGAATGCGGACAGTTTTTTTTCTTTTTTTTTTTTGGCGCAGAAACAACCGGGGTCATATGTGCACACGGCAAAACTATTGGGCACGAAGACAGAGAGGTGTTAAAAATGACTAAACGTCATTCCCAATTGACATAATAGAAGACAGTGAAAAACAGGGACGTGGAGAAAGAGCTACTAAAGACACCATACAGAAACGGTGGTCCAAAACTAAAAATTAAATGCCCTTCACGGACAGAAAGTAAATCGCGGTCGGCAGCCCACGCGTCAATTGCTAAAACGGTCCATAAATCAGACGGCAAGTGGGAACATAAACGGTTAAGAAATGGAATCTCAGCCAGGAAGAAGCAACCGAGTTAAAATGACTTCCTCCAGCCGGGAGAGCCGAGAGGAGGTCGTCCATGCCACTGGGAGAAGCTTAATAATCTTGAGCTTATTCCCTTAAGGAAGGGCCAATGGCGATGCCGAAGGGACACCACCTCCTGACGGACAGCAACACAGTGATCACTGGAGGGAATATGGAAACTAGCGGCATGAGATAAGAGGACTGCAGCCTTGGCAGCAGCGTCAGCAGCCTTGTTTCCTGGCAGACCGTCATTACCAGGAATCCGCATAAACTTCCCAGTGGCTCCAACAGGAGTGATCAAGTAACAGTTTTCCTGAACCCGTTGCACTAAGGGATGGGCGGTGTAAAACGCACAGAGACTTTGAAGGGCTCTGAGTGAGTCTGAGCACGACAATTTAATAGTCTGTGACGCCAGATGTGCTGTGTGGCCTGATACAAGGCGAAGAGCTCAGCTGTAAATACTGAGCAGTGTGTCGGAAACCGACAACTAAAGACGTGAGTGCCAATGAAGGCACATCTGACCCTACAGTCAGTCTGAGAGCCATCAGTGTACACAAATGTACTATCGCGAAATTCTGTGCGAAACTAACGAAACTGAAGGCTATAGAGTAAGGCTGGAGTAGTGTCCTTACGAAGTCAATGAAGGCCAAGGTTAACGAGGGCCACTTCACAAAGCGAAATTGGTGAAGCATTCGCACCCACTCGGGAAGTTGCAGGTAGTTTGAAATTAAGCTGCCGAAGCAAGCGCCGAAAACGGACTCCAGGAGGCAACAGAGAAGCGGTATGTGCCCCGTACTGGCGATCGAAGCAAGCACGAACGAGGCGGCATAGGATGGGTGGCCACACACAGCAGACAAACAGCACGCCTGAGGAGAAAGTCATGGCGGTAGGACAGTGGTAGTTCAGCAGCTTCAGCATATAGGCTCTCAATTGGGGTAGTGTAAAAGGCGCCAGTGGGCAAATGGATAACATGATGGTGCATGTGTCCATATGGCGTAAGAGGCTGGACGTGCAGATGCATAAACAAAGCACCCACAGTCTAGTTTCGGATGTAAAATGGATCGGTACAAACGGAGGTTCGATCAGCACGGCATGAGGTACCATTGAGGACACGTAGGACATTGAGGAACCACGTAACACGGGCTGCCAAGTAAGACACATGAGAGGGCCGAGAGTTTCCTAGCGAGCATGAGCATCATGAATTTCGTAGTTTCAACGAACAGAAGGAAGGAGAAACCATTTGCGCCACCAGATATTCATACCGATGGGTTTGTCAGTGGAAAAACGAAAACCATTGTCGGTACTCCAGGAGTACAGACCATCGAGACATGCCATTATAGGGTAAATGGCGATAGCTAATAGGCTGATGCTCAGGAGAGAACCCTGAGGCACACCGTCTCCCTGGATAAAGGTGTTCTACAAGGCAGAACCCACATGCACCTTAAGAACCCTGCCTTCTCAAAATTCCTGTAGGAAACGGGGCAGGCAGCCATATAAGCGCCACATGTAAAGAGTTCTCCAGCAGGTGTTTTAGCCTTCACCAAATCGAAAAACACGCCCAAAGTCTGGGATTTGCGCAAAAAACCATTCATGACACAGGTGGAAAAACTAACGAGATAGTCAACTGCACTACAGCACACACTAAATCCACACTGTGTAGTCGTTAGTAAATAATGACACTCGAGCCGGGCGTGATTCATACGTCACATTGCAAATACTGTCGGTGGGAGAAATGGGGCGTAAGCTAGAAGGAAGGTTTTTATCCTTACTGGGCTTGGGTGTGAGGGTGACAGTGGCTTAATGGCAATGCCCAGGAAATGTGCCCTCTGCCCAGATGCGGTTGTACATGTTAAGTAGGAAATGCCTGCCCACAAGAGAGAGGTGCTGCAAGATCTGGATTTGCACATCTGGCCCTGGGGTGGAGGATCGGGATGAGCTGAGAGCACGATCTAGCTCCCTTGTAGTAAAGGCGGCATTGTAGCACTCACTATTCTGAGAAGAGAGAGGTATCGCCAGAGCCTCCTTCGCTCATTTCTGGTGGAGGAAGGCAAAGTGATAGTGGGAAGAACTCAACAGGTCAACAAAATGGCGACCCAAAGTATTTGAGATAGCAATAGTGTCCACGATGATATCATCTGGTACTTTGAAGCCAGAAATTTGAAAATGGATCTTGGTCCCAGACAGTCGTTTGAAGTTGGTCCACATGACAGAGGAAGAGGTGGAACTGTTAAAAGAACTAGTGAATGCAATCCATCTAGTTTTTTTGCTTTCCCGAAGAACGCAACGATACACTGCACGCATCTGCTTTTAATGTATGCAATTTGTCATCATAGGATGGCAGTAAAAACGCGGAGAGAACATCTCCGTGCGCGAATTGCGTCGCGGCATGCCTCAGTCCACTAAGGGACTGGGACACGACGTGGTAAAGAGTAATTGCGAGGACTGGAATGTTCTGCACCAGTAAGGTTAACATTTGTGAGATATTGCACCTGGTCATCACAGCTGGGAAAATACTGTTCTTTGAAGGTCGCCAGGGAGGAGTAAAGCCGCCAGTCAGGCTTAGTAAGGTGCCAATTGGGTGTGCACACAGGTCAGGTAGATATCAGCAAACTGATAGCACATGGGAAATGGACACTCAAGTAGGTGTCACAAAGAATGGACCACACAAGACGATGGGAGAGCTGGGAAGTTCAGAAGTATAGGTCCATATGGGAATGTGTGTGGGAGGAGTCAGACAGGAATGTGGGTGCTTCACTGTTAAGGCAGAAGAGAGGTCGAGTTGATTAAGGAGGTCAGTCAAGAGGGAATCTCTCCGACAGCTTCTGGGAGAACCACAAAGGGGATGGTGTTCATTAACGTCGCCGAGTAGCAGAAATGTAGGAGTTAGCTGCCCAATAACCTCAAGGAAGTCTGCCCTGGTGACATCAAATGCCCAAGGAATATAAACGGTACAAGGGGAAAAAGTCAGGTGAGGAAGATAAAAGGGAATTGCAACAGCTTGAAGATGGGTAATCAGGAAGATGGGTTGACTATGAATGTCATACCCTATGAGCAGCATGACACCCCAATGAGATGGAATGCCGACCCCAGGGGGAATTTCAAAACGACCCAGGAAGGAATATCAAAGCTTAAAGTTGTCGAGAGAGTGCGATTTCGTTTGCTAAAGGCAGCGTACAAGAGGATGCTGCAATGCTAAAAGCTGCCATAAATCCTCTTTGTGGGACCGAAGGCTGCGAACGTTCGAGTGGAGGATAGTCACGATGTGGACGAGACGGAGTGTCACCTCGGTGGCTGCCGAGTGTCAGCCTGCGAAGAGTCACTGCTTCAGGGCACAAATGCAGGAAGATCCTGCTCCATGGGGTGCACAGAAGCACTGGCTGGCTTGTGCTGTCGGTCTATGGAGTCCAACGCAGAAAAACGGTTGGTGGTGCGCCCTGGCGACACTCAGGCCAGCCGGGCTAAGGTGTCGCATAGCAATACTGTCTAAGAGGATCGCCGAGTTGGCGGAGGAGAAGATCGTTTGCCCTTGGTGGACTACTTCGAGCCTTTCTGGTTAGCATAGGAACAGTTGGGTGTTGTTTGGCTGGAGGGATGTAGGAAGTCTTCACAGGAATACTACTACTGCCCTTTGTGGCCTACTGGTTGTGTAGCTGGTGGCTTCGCCCTTTGAGGTGAGAGTTTGATGTCTTGTTGCGCATCTGGACGGGGGGATGGCGATGCTACCGTGACGCTAGGCTATTTCACAACCTCAGAGCTGAATTTGAGGTCGCATGTCTGTGTGGGCAGGTCCTTCATGAACGTAGACGTGCTAAAACAGAACTATCGCTACCAGACTGGAGAACACAGTATTTGCGACTAGCCAACAACTTCCGAGTGAGTGGGTAAGGTACTTTTTCCCTTACCCAGATCTCTTGGGCAGCCCACGCATCAAAGAAAACAGGAAAATACCGAGAGACGGCGGCATGGCCGCCATTGCACTTGATACAGTGGAGAGAAGGAGGCAGACAATTATCATCATGCACATCCCTACAACAGATTACACATTTGGCTGGGTGTCGACATTACGTTCTAGGGTGGTTGAAACGATGACACTGGTAGCAGCACATAAGGTTCTAAATGTACGGTCTGACTGTTAGAATTTCGTAGCCTGCTTTGATCTTGGACAGAAGCACCACTATAGCAAAGGTGAGAAAAATAGTGCGAGTGGGCATTAGGGAGGAATCTACCATTTTTATAGCGTGATGGATGGAAATGGCACACTGATCAGAGAGATAAGATAGGATTTCAGCCTTGGTTAAACCGTCAAGCAGCCTAATGTAATTAACGCCACGGGAAGAATTCAGAGGTCCAAGGGCTTCGACACAAACAGGGTAGCTGTGCGAAAGTGAGGTGGTAAGCGGTTGTCGCGCTTGAAAATCAGAAGCAGCCTCCAAAAGCAACGTGCCATTCTGTAAACGATAGCAGGATTTCACAGGGCTCAAAATTGCATCAACACCTTTTTGAATAATAAACGGATTTACCACGGCGAAGGAGTGACTGTCTTCAGTATGTGAGACGACGAGGAACCGTGGTGCAGCTGAAAGGGACTTTGAATCGTTAGCCTCATACCGTTTACGTTTCGTAGATGTCGACTGTAAAGACGATTTGTTCACGGCGAGAAAATCCCCCACGATTGCCAGCATCTCCAACGGCACGCTCCTTCACAAGTGGGCGCACCTACCCTAGGTGACTGTCCGCACCTTCCGAACACCTAACAGAGGAATCACTCGGTAATTTGGGAAGGTTGCAGCTCAGGCAATCATCCCTCTCTGGGACTGGCCTATACCGTGGGGTACGTGCCAACTCTACCTGTCGACCCGGGGCTGGAAATTACTCGTTACCCAGTAACCTGTTACATATCAGACGCGTGGGCCAGCCTTCGGGAGTGCACAGGGAGGAAGAAGAAAACGAGGACCCTCGAACACCCAAGCGGAGGAACGAGAGCAGAAGGTAAAGAAAGGAAAAGGGAACGAAAAACATTGGTGAGAATTGTTCTTATGTCAGCCACAGATACTGCGGAACATTACCAGTAATACCCCAGACGTGTTCCCCAAGGGAGGGGAAAAAGAATAGCGAGAGGATATACATGCAGCACAGAAGGGGAAAGATGCTGCAAAGGCTGGGGCTCCACGGTAGCCGAGCACGAACCCGCCAAAAAGTGGCGAGCCCCACTGGGGGGTGCGGCACAGTGGTTGGAGCCGAGTCAGTAGACTGTGTGGCCACGTTCACAGGTGGCCCTGCCTCTGACACTGTAGGAGATACCCACGATGGGACAAAAATAGGTGACAGTGGTAGGACACACGGGACAGGTCTCACATCTAGGCATGTTCTACTGATACGTGATGCACAGCAAGGAGTAGGGAGTTGTGTTCAAATAGGGAAGGATGCCGATACTGCTTAGGTCGGGTGTGAAGCGGAATGCTGCTGTTGAAGACGTGCGAAATATTTCACATTTTCAGGCACTATGAGAACTAGTCGAAACTTCAGCAGAATACTTCATGTTGCTTCCATCTCATGTCGTACATAGTTGTGAGGGGGACACTCCTCTGTGGCTGGACATTGTGGACTGGGAAATGACAGGTGACTTGAGAGAAGGGGTGGGAGATACGTTTCTGCACGATGTGGGGAGGATGATTTCGATCTGTTAAGGTCTCAGGAAGGCCATTGGCACATTCACAAAAGAGTCGCTGGTCTGCAAGGTGGTTCAACCGCCGGTCAGTGGGCTGTGCAGAAGCAACTTCAGTGCCGAACTGGTGCCGCTGTCAAATCTGAGGTACAGTAAACTGTATGTTCAGTGCATTTGTCATCTGGATATTTCCAATCGTGCAGCAACAAACAGTCTACACTGATCCACAGCTAGCTGCTGAGAAATTCACTGACGTAACATACAATTATCAGTTTAAAAAATGTAGTTCTCTACTCATTTGTTTAAATTTAAAGGATCACGAAATTTAATACGGTCTTTACAGCAATTTGATTTTTGTCAGGCCATCAAACAGTCGTCAGGCCGTGAGTGTCCGTTTGTTCTGGGCAAAGTGGAGTTAAGATTAAAAGTTTGAGTAAGTTGAGAACTTTACTGCTAGTGAATACAGTAGTTTAATGGGTAGCTTTAGTTCTGTGGAAATTAGTGTGTGTCCATATAGAGGCTAGAGTCTAAACAACTATCCAGTGTTGATTAGGATTCCAGTTCTTTGTCAGTCCACGGAAACTTCAGGGGCTGGAATAGGTTGGTGTATCTGTGAGGAACATTAACCAGTATACTGGATGCTAGAAGATCACTTGCCATTTTATGGTTTCTTTTGGACGATTACCTGGAATCAGCGTATGTTCCGATCAGTAGTAGAGTTTCCATACAGAACAATCTTACCATAAAGTGGTTGCCAGTTCAGTTTTGTGTACTGGACGTAGAATTGCTTTACGTTCATGGATATGGCTCAATTGTCTAATATTGTTCTGCCACCTAGAGATATGACGGGAAACACAAAATTTAGAAATCTACCTCCAGCTTTCCAAGGACTGAACTGAAGTTTTTTGGTGCAACGGCAACCTTTAGGCATATCCAGGAGGCACGCTAAAGCCTGCTGTCCCTGACTTGCGCCTGTGAGCAGACACATCCCACGCAGAGCTGCTCGAGTTCACTCAGGCAGACACCCTTCGATGTCCACTAGAGCGCCCTAGTAAAAAGCAGTTGGAGCTCCACCGACTGTCCTGCACAGGGATGCGTCGCTACATAAGCAGCGGCAATGGAGACAATGACTTCCAGTATCTGTTGAGGAGGACAAGCCACTGCTTTCTGCGACTGATGCCTAATCTAGTGTTCTCAACGCAGCTGCAAATTAGGTGATTCCATTGCAATACTTAAATCTAATAAATCTGTCTTCGTAATGCTATTTGATTAGTGCACAGAGTAGCAACGAGCCCTACACGCTGTACTTCGCATTTTCCCATCCCCAACTGTGTGTCAGCCCAGGTCCTTATTGTGTTAACAGGCACATATAGATTTTATCTTAACTGTTAATGTTCTTAGCAAGCCCTGTTTGCCATGGATGTGACAACTGACTGAAATTTTTGGATTTCACTATTTCTCATAATGAACCATTATTTGAATGGCGCTCAGTACCACTGTGTTACAGCATTCCTTCGTACTGGACACAGCTTCCTCATCCGTGGACATAGCAGCAATGGGGTACATGAAAGGAGCCCCCACGAAGATTGCAATGATTTCCGAGCAAGACAAGACTTGCAATTGGGCGTACCATGGGCGTCAGGTTTCTCTGGCGGCTGATCCTATCACACCAGAAACACCATCTTGGTCCTTTTCAGGAACACAGTTGACCATCATATCCATGAATATAGAAGGTATATCACCACCAAAAGAAGAACTGTTACTAGAGCTGTGCAGACAAACCAAGTGCGATGCACTCTGCATACACGAGATCCACAGAAGCTGTGAAATGTGCAGACCAAAAATAAACGGAATGCGACTGGCTCTGGAAAGACCCCACCCAAAATACGGAAGTGCTATATTTGTCCAACCAGATACACAGATAATATCATCAGCCTTCACTGAAGCAAATGATATTGAAATCTTAACCTTGGAAATCAAAGGCTGTACAGTCACATCTGTATACAAACCACCGGACGTTGATCTCAAAATCAATCTACCTGATAGCTTTTATAGTCAACACACGCAAATAGTGACTGGTGACTTCAGCTGTCACAACACTGCGTGGGGCTATGAGCATGATGATGAGAATGGTACAACATTATAAGAATGGGCCGAAGGCAACCATCTGAGCCTTATACATGACCCTAAGCAACCTGCATTTTTCATCAGTGGCAGATGGAAAAGTGGATACAACCCCGATCTGATATTTTGCAGCGAGAACATCTCACAACAGTGCATAAAAACTGTCTGCAACCCTATTCCAAATACACGGCACAGACTGATCATGTGCGAAATCTACGCAGCATTTAGACCACAGACAATTCCGATCAGAAGGAGGTTTAACTTCAGGAAAGTCAACTGGCCGAAGTTTACAGAAACGCTGGACGCTGCAGTTCCCAATATTGAACCTTCACCTGACTCATATGACACTTCTATGAGGGCTGTAAAGAGGTGCTCCAGAATTGCAATTCCTGGTCTAACTTCAGAACTCAGTGCTCAATTTACAGAGTATAAGATACTATTCAAAGAAGATCCATTCGACGAGACAACGCTGTCGGCTGGGAATAAACTTATTGCATCTCTGAAAGAATCCAAAAGGAATTCTTGGGTTAAAACGATGGAAGAACTTGATCTCATCAGAAACAGTCATAAAGCGTCGAGATTATTTAGACGCCTCAATACTGACCCAACCAGGTCCACAGCACACTGCAACATTACTGAGGGTCAGATAGCACACCAACTGCTCATGAATGGGAAAGTAAGCCATAGAATCAAAGTTCTGAAAGTACAGCAAGAGGCCCAAGAACAAACGACGGATCGACTCTCCCATTCTAGATATCTGAATTAAACAAAGCTATTAAAGAGAGCAAAACTGGGTGAAGCATCTGGTCTAAATGACATCCGTATGGAGAAAATCAAGAATTTCGGCCCAGAAACAAGAAAGTGGATCCTGCAGCTTTTCAGCAACCGCATGAACCAGTGCCAAATACCAAAGATGTGGCGAAAGAGCAGGGTGATAGCTCTTCTGAAACCTGGAAAGGAAGCAAATCATCCCAAGAATTTCAGACCAGTCGGCCTTTTGAGTCACCTTTATAAACTGTTCAAACGTATGATTCTGAATAGAATCCTACCAGTAATAGACCCTCTTCTCATACTCGAAAAAGGAGGATTTCGACCAAACAGAAGCTGCACAGGTAACTTTTGAATCTCACTCAGTTAATAGAGGATGGCTTTGAAACCCGTCGAGTAATGGGAATGGTCTTCGTGGATCTCACAGCAGCGTATGATACTGTCCATCATCGGTTACTCCATGCAAAATTATACAATATGATCAAGAATGCCCACCTCGTTAGACTACTCAGCACCCTCCTCCAAAACCGCAGGTTTTTTTCGAATATCAAGGACAACACAGTCGCAGAAAAATGGTCTACCTCAGGGAAGCATCTTGGCTCCAATTCTCTTCAACATTTATACCAACGACCAGTCATTGACCCCAGGCACAAGGAGATTCTTATATGCAGATGACCTAGCCCTTGCTACGCAGAGCTCATGCTTTGAAAGAGTGGAAAGAAACCCGACAACAGCACTTTGAACACTGTGAAGCTACTACAACCGGAACCAACTCAGACCAAACCCTTCGAAGACACAAGTGTGTGCCTTTCATTTAAGCAACAGGGAAGCTAATCGAGAGCTACATATTGCATGGTCAGGCATCCAATTCCAGCATCATCACGCACCTAAATACTTGGGAGTCACTCTCGATAGAACTCTGACATTCAAAACTCACTCCAAGTACACCAAAATGAAAATCTCCGCTTAAAACAACCTAATTCGCAAACTAGCGGGGACACAGTGGGGATCACATCCACAAACTATTCGCTGTTTTGCGATGACACTGTGCTTTCCTACTGCTGAATATGCTTCTCCAGTCTGGTACAGGTCATCTCATGCCAGACAAGTAGACATTGCCGTCAACGACACCTGCAGATTGATCACAGTTTGCTTAAGACCTTCCCCAACAGATAAGCTCTTCTGCTCTACTGCCTGGCTGGAATAGCGCCACCATGGGTACGCTGAACAGTGGCTGCCAACAAGGAGATACTGCAAGTGGAACAGGACAGTGCCCATCCACTGCACGGACATAATCCACCACAGCAACGGCTGAGATCGCGAAAGAGCTTCCTGAGAACATCCGAGAAGCTCACCATTTCACCAGAGAAGGCAAGGCTGGAGTCATGGAAGAAGTCGGCGCCTCACCTGCAGACGCCAGAAGCTGAAGAACTACCACCTGGACACAACGAGAGCTGGTTGGAGTGGAAATCTTTGAACAGATTACGATCAGGAGTTGGACGACACAGGGACAACCTGAAGCGCTGGGGCTTCATAGCAGAAGATACGCCCTGTGATTGTGGACAAGAAAAAACCAAAAGCCACATGCTCTAGGGCCTTTTGTGCCCTACATCCTGCACGAAGATTGATCTCCTGCAAGCGCCTTGGAGGTTGCAAAGTACTGGGCACATGTAATATAAATATTTTATTGATGTGTATGGCTACTGTAAATTTGTATGTTTCCGACTCGAGAATAAAATAGCGGCAATAGTTAGCTGCCAGGGGCTGAAGCGTAAAAGTTTTGGTTGAATGACAAAATGTACGGAGGAATGGCGGTGGTAGTAATTATTCCGTTGTAGGTAAGTCTCAAATAGAGCTCTCTACATGGAACTACAACAACACTGATCTGCATTAAAGTGAGAACAAATTCAGTCTTTTTATTGTGCAGGTGTTTGTTTGCAGCCAAGTCAAGATTTTGGACAAGTAAACAACAGTATCAAAATTGAATGAAAAATGGAAAGAGCGAGTTCTGTTATAATGTTGTTACGTAAATTATTCAAAGGAAGGAACTTAATGATAAGTACTGACTTATATAGGAAAAAGTTTCCAAGATAGGGTTTGACAGCACGAAATTCTAGCGTACATTTTTTGCCACTGTACGTTCAGAGACAAGTATTTATGGGATACGCTGAAGCTTTTTCCTAGAACAAAAACGCAATAAAATCAATATTAAAGAGGAAAGAAAAACTAAAGTATTCAACTTGCGGCATTTATACAGACACATATTTCTGGTATAGTCTCATTTTTAGAGAGAGAGTGGCACAGAGTAACATAGTTAAGCGGTAGTACAGAATCTACTGTACTTCTACAGTAGATCGGTTTCCCACTTGCATATTCTGTAATTGTTAGTCAGCCTATGTAGTGGAATTAACATGCAGGCAGTTTTCACAAAACATACAGCATCTCACAGCCTTAACCATAAAGTTAGTAACAGTAAATTACTCAATTTTACGGAAACAGTACCTGAAGATATTTGTCCCAAAACAGCGAAACTGCGACGTCAAGGAGTTTAAAGGGCAGATCAAGAATCTTGGTTGTTTCGTTGGTTAATTGGGGATGGGCGGGGGTGGCAGGAGGGGACCAAAAAGCAACGTTATCAGTCCTGTGATCTAAGATGGCAGAAACAGGGAGAGGGACAACACAAAGGACAGTCAGTCAGTCAGTCAGTCAGTCAGTCAGTCAGTCAGTCAAGGGGAAGGTAAAATGGGCAAAGAAAGAGGTTAAATGTACGGAAGGGCAGCAGGGTGGTGGTGGTGGTTGTTGGGATGTTTCAGGGGGACTAAACAGCAAAGGTCATCAGTCCCCCATTCCAAAAAACAGGCGAGACAGAAATCTGCGGAGCAGATAAAACCCCAAGGGGAAGGAGACTCCCCCCCAGGCACGAAAAGAACACAAAAGCAGCGACGAACACTATAGACAAGAAGAGTACAGACGAACACCAGACAGAAGGAACAGAAGAAAAGAAGACGGCCGAAAACTGGTTGACTGACCACAAGAACAAAAAAAGGGAAAGAGTCAACCATCCAACTACACACTAAAATCTGCAACCAAATATGAGAGACACGAGGCCAAGAGACATTGAAAGGAAAAGGTGCAGGACCTCTCTAAATGGAACCACAAAAAGGACTATCACACAGAAAATTTAAAACGTCGTCAGCCATGGAGGCATTGCCACATAAAACCAAAGGCAAAGTGCCCGCGAGATTAAAAGACTGCCGGAGGGTGTGCAGTCGGGGACACACTAACAAGATGAGGGCGACCGTCAGCCGGGACCCACACCGACACAGGGGGGGATCCTCCTGACGCAAAAGATGGCCGTGCGTCAGGTATGTATGGCCGATGCGGAGCCGACACAGGATGACAGAGTCCCTGCGAGAAGACCGCAGGGAGGAACACCACACATCGGTCGTCTCCTTGACAGCCCGCAGTTTATTAGGGGCTGTCATGCCTCGCCACTCAGCAGACCACATCCCAAGCACCTTAAGGCGCAATACCAGCTGCTGATCGCGAGCCGTGAGGCCGATCTCCAAAGCTGGGGCGTCGATCGCCCCTTTCGCCAGCCTGTCAACACGTTCGTTCCCCGGGATGCCAACATGACCTGGCATCCAAACCAAGACCACCGAACGACCAGAACGGGCAATGGCGGAAACACTCCTGAATAGAGGACACCAGAGGAGAAGAGGGATAGCAGCGGTCGATGGCCTGAAGGCTGCTCTGGGAGTCACTGCAGATGACGATGGACGTACCTGAGCAGAAACGCATATGCTCAAGAGCGCGCAATATGGCCACCAGCTCTGCAGTAAAAATACTGCAGCCAGCCGGCAAGGAGCGCTGTTCAACATGGGCAACCTGAGCAAAAGCGTAAGCAGTGCGACCATCAACCAGGGAACCATCAGTGTAGACAGTCTCACAGCCCGGAAATGAGGCGAGGAGCGCAAGAAAACGGCGACGGAGTGCCACAGGCGGAACTGAGCCCTTGGGTCCCTGTGCCAAGTCCAGACGGACGGACGGCCGGGGCAAACACCAGGGAGGCGTAGGTGCACGGACCCGGAAGGGAGGCAGAAGAGGGAATGACACCAGTTCGGACACCAGGGACTGAATGCGGACAGCTATGGAAAGCCCAGACCTAGGTCGCCGTTCAGGCAGATGGAGGGCCACGGCAGGGAAAAGCAGGCGATGATTGGGATGGCCGGGCGAGCAATGCACGTGGACAGCACAGTCGGCGAGCAGTCGATGGCGGCGAATCCGCAGTGGGGGAACCCCGGCCTCCACCAGTGGACTATCCACGGGGCTCGTACGGAAAGCGCCAGTGGCTAGCCGAACCCCACAGTGGTGTATGGGGTCTAACAACTTCAACACTGAGGGTGATGCAGACCCATAGGCCAGGCTCCCGTAATCAAGCCGGGACTGCACAACGGCTCTGTACAATCGCAGCAGCGTGCAGTGATCTGCACTCCAAGACGTGTGGCTAAGGCAGCAGAGGGCGTTGAGGTGCCGCCAGCATTTTTGCTTCAGCTAAGTAATATGAGGAACCCACGTGAGCCGGGCATCAAACACGATTCCTAAGAAGCGGCAAGTGTCCACAACTTCAAGCAGGTGGCTGTCGAGGTAAAGTTAAAGATGAGGGTGGACCGTCCGACGCCTGCAGAAGTGCATAACTCGAGTCTTGGCTGCAGAGAACTGAAAACCATGAGTCAGAGCCCATGATGCTGCCTTGCGAACGGCTACTTGCAGCCTGCGTTCGGCGACTCCCGTAGTCGTGGAGCTAAATGAGATGCAGAAGTCGTCGGCATACAAAGAAGGAGACACCGACGACCCCACGGCTGCAGCCAGACCATTAATGGCCACTAGAAATAAGGAGACGCTCAACACTGAGCCCTGCAGGAAACCATTTTCCTGTATATAAGATGAACTTGAGACGGCACCCACTTGCACCCGGAAAGAGCGGCGCAATAAAAAGGTTTGAAGAAAAGCCGGGAGCTGGCCACGAAGACCCCACTCATGTATCGTAGCAAGGGTATGATGCCTCCATGTGGTGTCATACGCCTTCCGCAGATCAAAAAATACAGCAAAGAGATGCTGACGTCGGGCAAAGGCTGTACGCATAGCAGATTCCAGCCACACCAAATTGTCCGCTGTCGACCGGCCCCGACGAAAGCCACCCTGGGATGGAGCGCGGAGACCGCGCGACTCAAGGACCCAACACAGACGCCGCCCCACCATACGTTCGAGCAATTTGCACAAAACGTTGGTGAGGGTAATGGGACGATAGCTGTCCACCGCCAGTGGGTCTGCACCGGGTTTCAAGATGGGGACAATAAGACCCTCTCGCCATTGCGACGGGAACACGCCCTCGCTCCAAATGCGGTTAAGGATGGTGAGGATGTGTCTCTGGCAGTCCCTGGAGAGATGCTTCAGCATCTGTGCGTGGATGCAGTCTGGTCCTGGTGCTGTATCAGGGCAATCGACGAGGGCACCGAGGACTTCCCTCTAGCTGAAAGGAGCATTGTATTTTTCAGAACGACGCGTGTGGAATGATAACGGCGTCTGCTCGGCTCGCTCCTCGAGAGAGCGAAAGGCGGGGGGATAAGTTGCAGTCGCAGAGCTCTTAGCAAAGTGTGCAGCAAGGTGTTCAGCAATGGCGGCAGCGTCCGTGCAGACAGCGCCGTCCAAGGAGATCCCAGGGACACCCATAGGTGTCTGGTGTCCATAAATCTGCCGGATTCGGGACCACACGAGCGAGGGGGAGACATGGGAGCCCAAGGATGAGACATACCGCTCCCAGCACTCCTGCTTACGCCGTGTAATAAGACGACGGGCCAAGGCACAGAGCCTCTTAAAGGGGGTGAGGGTCTCTGGAGACGGGTGCCGCCTATGACGCTGGAGGGCCCGCCTACGGTCGCGAATAGCCTCAGCAATCTCTGGCGACCACCAGGGTACAGCCTTCCTTCGAGGGAGTCCAGAAGAGCGAGGGATGGCAGCCTCGGCTGCCGAAATGATAGACGTGGTTAAGACATGGACCACCTCGTCAATGTCACCCTGTGGGGGAGACTCAATGGTTGCAGCGGAAGTAAAAGTCGGCCAGTCAGCCCTGTGGAGAGCCCAGCAGGGCAGGCGCCCAGAAGAATGACACTGGGGCAGTGACAAATAAATGGAAAAATGGTCACTACCACACAGGTCAGGATGCACTCTCCAGTGGAGGTATGGGACAAGTCCGGGGCTGCAAAGAGAGAGATCAAAGGCCGAGAACGAGCCATGGGCCACACTGAAATGCGTGGGAGCACCGGTGTTCAAGAGGCGAAGGTCGAGCTGAGCCAACAAATGCTCCACGGCACGACCGTGGTCATTGGAGACAGTCCCACCCCATAGAGGGTTGTGGGCATTGAAATCGCCCAGCAACAAGAAAGGTGGTGGCAGTTGGGCTATCAGAGCAGCCAGGACATGCTGCGCGACAGCACCATCCGGTGGTAGGTATATACTGCAGACGGTAACAGCCTGTGGTGTCCACACCCGAACAGCAACAGCCTCTAAAGCTGTTTGTAGAGGTACAAATTCGCTGTGAAGAGAGTTAAGGACATACATGCAGACGCCACCAGACACCCTTTCATAAGCCGCCCGGTTCTGATAATAACCCCGATAGCCACGGAGGGCGGGGGTTCGAATTGCTGGAAACCAAGTTTCCTGCAGAGCAATGCAAAGGAAAGGATGAAGGCTGATAAGTTGGCGGAGCTCAGCTAGCTGGTGGAAGAAACCGCTGCAGTTCCACTGGAGGATGGTATTGGCCATGGATGGGAAAGGCGTGAAGGGACTGGGGAGGCAGATTACGCCTCCGGGGCCCCTGCTGCTACTGAGTCACCACCTGTACAACAGCCATCCATTGCGTCCGAGGGACTGGCGAGATCCATGTCCTCAGCGGACGACAGAATCTCCACCTCATCCTCAGACGCAGAGCTTGTAGGAAGCGGTGGAATGGGTGCCAGCGCAATGTCGGTAGCCTTTGGGACTTTCTTCTTCTTCTGCTTCTCGCGCTGTGCCTTTGGTGGTTCAAGCTGGGAGGGCGTCACTGGGTCAGTCTCAGGGACAGATGACGACCGTGTGTCCCGATGACCAGGGACCGGCGGTTGTTTGAGCCACTTGCGGCT
The DNA here is from genome assembly GCF_021461395.2 of Schistocerca americana. Taxonomy (NCBI): domain Eukaryota; kingdom Metazoa; phylum Arthropoda; class Insecta; order Orthoptera; family Acrididae; genus Schistocerca; species Schistocerca americana. The sequence goes on along the minus strand of NC_060124.1, from coordinate 592,880,548 downwards.
GTCGGCTTTGGTACCGGTCGGAACTTGCGAAGGGAGGTCCCCAAGGGACCCCTTCCTGGCGAGAGGAGCCGAAGAAGTCTTACGCTTCTCCGGCTGGGAAGGGGGAACTGATGTCCCCGATGGTTGGGGGGGCGTTGCTCCTGAGGTAGATGGACCAGGAGCAACAGGGAGTTTAGTGCCCCCCACCATCAAGGGGGCAGGTGTGGCCCTTCGACTCAGAGCTGACTGGAGCTGATGGAACTGGAGCAGGAGTGACAGTTGCGGCATAAGAAGATGTCATACGCACTGGATGAAGTCGATCATATTTTCGCTTCGCCTCAGCGTACGTCAGGCGGTTGAGGGTCTTGATTTCCATGAGTTTCCGCTCCTTCTGCAGAATCAGACAGTCCGGCGAGCAAGGCGGATGGTGCTCACCACAGTTCACACAGATTGGAGGCTTGGCACAGGAATGATCAGGATGGGATGATCGACCGCAATCGCGACAGACGAGGTCGGAAGCACAGCGAGAAGACATATGGCCAAACTTCCAACACTTGAAGCACCGCATCGGGGGAGGGATATATGGCTTGACATCACAACGGTATACCATCACCTTGACCTTCTCAGGTAACGTGTCACCCTCGAAGGCCAAGATGAAGGCACCGGTGGCAACTTATTGATCCCTCGGACCCCGGTGGACGCGCCGGACGAAATGGACACCTCGTCGCTCCAAGTTGGCGCGCAGCTCGTCATCGTACTGTAAAAGGAGATCCCTGTGAAAGATAATGCCCTGGACCATATTTAGACTTTCATGTGGCGTGATAGTTACGGAGACATCCCCCAGCTTATTACAAGTGAGCAAGGCCCGCGACTGGGTGGAGGATGCCGTTTCTATCAACACCGATCCGGACCGCATCTTGGACAAGCCCTCCACCTCCCCAAACTTGCCCTCTAAATGCTCTACAAAGAACTGAGGCATCACGGATAGAAACGAGTCACCATCAGCTCTGGTACAGACAAGATACCTGGGCGAATATGTTTCACATTCATTCAACGCCTTTCGTTCCTCCCATGGTATGGCCAGGGATGGGAACGATTTGGGGTCATAAACGTTACCCTTAAAATGAGCCCTCGAACGCTTAGAGACTGCTGGTGGCTGGCCGCCAGCCAGAGATGATGTACCACGCTTCATTGCGGGTCATCCGCCCTGATGCCACCTACTCCAACCAAGGGCGCCACCCAGCCGCAGCAATAGCCACCTGGCAGGATGGCCATTGCCGGGAGTCCTGATGCCCCAGAGAAATGGGCATATACTACTTGGCATACGTGGGGAGTTAACGGCGCAGGCATCAGTAGAGCGATCCCTGTGTTGTCAGGGGGCTACAACCAACAGGGTACATGGCGGCCCCACCACAACGGACTGGCTACCGTGCTGGATCTTAGGTGCAAAAAATATCCAAGGTCGTCGTCGCAGTTAAAAACAACACCGCAGAGTGCATGGTGGTAATCGCCCAAGAGATGGAAAACGAGTGGGATACCATTGCAACGACGAAAAAGCCGGCTAAAGGTCTCAATGCACGACGGATACAGTGCACCATGTAAGGCGCCCTTCCCCAATTGGCTCGCTCTTCGGAAGAATTTAGAAAGATGGAGGTCAAACCCGAGAGGGGACCATCTCATAAGGCCGAAACATTTGAGACTGCGTTTAGTCGCCTCATATGACAGGCAGGAATACCGCGGGCCTATTCTTACATCCGAACCTGCAGGGGGGGGGGGGGGGGGCAGCAGGGAGAGGAAAGATCAGGATAGGGAGGGCGCAAACAGAGAGAGCAGGACCGTCACAGATACGCATTGCACCTTGGGGCATCAGCTCCACCACTCATACCATATCGTACACCACACCACACCATACCATTCCATACAGAATACCGTAGCATGCGCAATACCACGATCGTGACATAATGTGGGCAACACCACGAGAAGAAGATCAAAAAGGGGGAATCAAAATGGCAGAGAAACCAGGCAAAATGTAGGGGGGAAAAAAGGGGAGAAGAACCCGGCCACTGTGGAGGCAAGGCCAAGGGCTCCATAAGCAATGTGAATGCTAACTAATGGCCTCCAGTTCCAGACGAATATTCGAAGATTGAAACACCGGAAGACACCATTTTCACGAAGAAAGCCGAGGACAGAAGTTACTGTATGAGGATCATTTGCTAACACGCAGGACAAGGAAGGTTGGAGGCGATATGTAGTGAGAAGGGCCTAAACGCAGGGACAATCCAGCAAAATATGGATGACTGTGGTGGTGGTGGTGGGGGGGTGGGGCAACTACAAGGTAAGGGGGATTGGGCGCGGCGCTCACTGCTGGGTAAAAAACTACTGGTCAATACGAAGTGGCAGAGGGTGGAAGACGCCCAATGGGAGAGTTGAAGGAGAGAATGCCATGTGGAGCTACCCCAGGGAAGGAATGGGGAGAGGTATCAACGCCATAGGTACTAGGAGGGAGTTATTCCCCAAATTGTTCATCTCACGCTTCAGAGAGAAAAATTATAAGTGGAGGTCAAACTCCAAAGAGGGACCAGACACACTAAACAAGGAAGGATCAAAAAGAAAAAGCAATGGCAACAAAACTGGAAGGAATACAGAAAACCAGATGGCTGGCCTGGTCAACATACTGTAGGTACAAAAACCAAGAGGGGAAAGTGGGGGCAGAGGGGAAGGAGTTACGACAGGGAGGAAAGGAGGATAATGGGTAAGTAAATGCAGATCGGTAAGGAAAAAAGGGCTGGAATAACACTGGGTCCTGTGTAAGCCATGCATGAACTCATGATAGAACCCCGAGCCTCAGGGAGGGGGGGAGACCAAAAATTGAAAACGTGTTTAATAAAGAAGAACTATGTACACACATCAAAAAAAGATTTGCATCAGCTTGGTTCCCAGAGTTCTGGAACATGTACGGAAAATTGGAAGAGAGATCAACATGAACATCATTCCCCCCCCCCCCCCCCCCTTTTTATTGCTCATGAAAACTACACATCACATGTTGTACTACCATACAGCGAGACCTTCAGAGGTGGTAGTTCAGATTTCTGTACACACTGGTACCTCTAATACCTAGTAGCACGTCCTCTTGCACTGATTCATGCCTGCATTCGTCGTGGCATACTATCCACAAGTTCATCAGAGCACTGTTGGTCCAAATTGTCCCATTCCTCAATGGCAATTTGTCGTAGATCCCTCAGAGTGATTGGTGGGTCACGCTGTCCATAAAAAGCCCTGTTAGATAGAGTATTTCTGGATAACATGCTGCCACTCTAGTCGAGCGATGTCGTTATCCTGAAGGAAGTCATTCACAAGACGTGCACGATGGGGTCGCGAATTGTCGTCCATAAAGACGAACGCCTTGGCAGTATGCTGCAGATATGATTGCACTATCAGTCGGAGGATGGCATTCACGTTTCGTACTGTCATTACAGTGCCTTCCATGACCACCAGCGGCGTACGTTGGCCCAACATAACGCCCCCCCCCCCCCCCCCCGAAATAGCAGGGAGCCTCTACCTTGCTGCAGTCCCTTGACAGTGTGTCTAAGGCCTTCAGCCTGACCGGGTTGCCTCCAGACACGTCTCCGACGATTGTCTCTAAGGCATATGGGAAAATTATCAGTGAAGAGAACGTGATACCAATCCTGAGCAGTACAATCTGCATGTTGTTGGTCCCATCTGTACCGCACTGCATGGTGTCGTGGCTGCATAGATGGACCTAGCCATGGACTTTGGGAGTGAAGTTGCGCATCATGCAGCCTATTTGGCACAGTTTGAATCGTAACATGATGTTCTGTGGCTGCACAAAAAGCATTATTCAACATGGCGTTGCTGTCAGGGTTCCTCCGAGCCATAATCCGTAGGTAGTGGTCATCCTCTGCCCTTGGGCGACCTGATAGAGGCATGTCATCGACAGTTCCTGTCTCTATCTCCTCCATGTCCAAACAACATTGCTTTGGTTCATTCTGAGACGCTTGAACACTTCCCTTGTTGAGCCCCCTTCCTGGCACAAAGTAACAATGTGGAAGCGACCAAACCGAGGTATTGACTGTCTAGGCATGGTTGAGCTACAGAAAACACGAGCATGTACCTCCTTCCTGGTGGAATGACTAGAACTGATCGGCTGTCGGACCCCCCTCTGTGTAATAGGCGTTGCTCATGCTTGGTTGTTTACATCTTTGGGTAGGTTTAGTGATATCCCTGAAAAGTCAGACTGTCTGTAATACAACATCCACAGTCAACGTCTATTTTCAGGAGTTCTGGGAACTGCGGTGATGCAGAACTTTTTTGTGTGTGTGTACATCGACAATGAGATAAAATATTAACAACCTAGAAATACATTCAAGTATGTTTGCTTTTATAAATATTGTAGATACCAGACCATACATAAAAAGACACCGAAAATACCTTTAATATCTGTGTGTCCGACCACTATGTTTTTCATTTTTCAACGTAATTCATCGACAAAGAAGGTCAACTAACAAAATGTGAGACAACTTACACTTTTGAGCAATATGATACGATTTCCTAACAATTATGAAGAAAATACAGAAGTACATTTTCCACGAAATTAACCATGTAAAAGAAATACACTTACTAAAAACTTAAATACAAAGTAACGATGTTCCACAAATGCGAGAGAAGATCCCATGCACTATTTTGAAGATTGTGATATACAGATTCATTTTCCAAAACCTTTGGAAATTCTATACAATGAGGTAAATTTAACCAATTTTCAATGTAAAATTACATTTTCAGTTAGTTTCATTGACCAATATCAATTATATTTTAGTTGTTAATATGTCAATGTCCCCCCCCCCCCCCCAGTAGTGACTGAATAATCTACAAAAACACTTCCCTCCTCTGCTAACTCCAAGGGCAACATCGTTTGTCTTCTCGACGTTTTATGTGTATGGAACTGTAAGAAATGAATGAGCACACATTGTACAACGTAATAATGTAATTTACTAGTAATGTCAGAAACATCGTTAACCACAACACTAAGAATATCCCTGGTGCTAATAAAACAGGACTTCATTTCCAAATTGTTTGAAATTTTTTCATATTAAGGCATATATAACAAATTATAATTCTAAGTCTGTTTCTTTGCAGGATTTCACAGGCAAAGCGCGCTCTTACAAAGTGAAGAAACTGAAATATCACAGAATCCGCCGTATGAACTAAATCCTAGCTGCTAAGTCCTCAAAATGTTAATATGTATTACCTTTCAGTGCTCATCTTAATACCAGAGGATAACTCATTTCCTAACAAAAACCACTTTAAAACATAACTTCAGAGGCAAAATGAGGTGGAACTTTTGTTACAATTAATGAACTATTTACTGACATGTAAAATTTATGCTACAACACACAGGAATCTGATTCCTTGAGTCATCATCATTTAATTACAAAAATGTTATGCGCTAGTTATATGCACTAACGATACTGAAAATTCTATCCCAAAAAAGTGTCACATGTGACTGAAATAAGCTTTGTCTGGGGACAGGATAGCAGCGTATGTTCTAGATTTAAAGGGACAGGCATCTCCAGAGAACAAGATTTAAGGGGACGCGATTTAAACGGAAACAGTACAGCAATGTATGTTTCAGCGAAGATAATCTTACCAATTATTGAACATCCAGCGTCAGATTACCCACTTCGACAATTTATATTCAAGATCACTCCCCTTCTCACAGGAAACCACCGGGATTTCATCAAGGTCATCCAGGGAAACTAATCACACTCCTTAGGCAATTGTGCGAGTTATATTCGAGATCGTGACGTAACTCTAAGGTTATTTGATGTACTCTTAAAACTCGCATATTATCACTCCACCTTTCTCAGCCAATTGGAGCACAATAAAATAGTACGAAACCAAGGTGGACCAATAAGATTCGAGCTCACCTTTGTCCCCCCCCCATATGACCCCTCATTACCAAGTCGACTGTGTAGGCTTTTCCATTCGAGGTCTGAGCATTACTGGGAAGAAATGCATGTTTGCTGTAACTAATAATTAACTAGCTGCAGGATTTGGATGTAATTATTATAGACCCTACAACAAACTAACCAACAGATTATGAACAATTTTGTTTTTATAATACATTTTTACTGTCTTTTGCTTATTAATATTTTCCATTTTTATTTGCAATGGTATGTATTTGATGTACACACAATGCTTCTATTTACTACACTATGTGGACAAGAGCATCCGGCCACCCCCAGGAACGTATTTTTTCGTATGAGGTGCATTGTGCTGCAACCAGCTGCAAGGTATGCCATATCACCTATCTCAGTAGTCATTAGACATAGTGAGAGAGCAGAATGGGGCACTCCGCGGAACTCACGGACTTCAAACATGGCCAGGTGATTGGGCACCACATGTGTCATACGTCTGTACGCGAGATTTCCAGACTCAAACATCCCTAGGTCCACTGTTTACGATGTGATAGTGAAGTGGAAATGGGAAGGGACACGTACAGCACAAAAGCGCACAGGCCGACCTCGTCTGACTGACAGACACCACCAACAATTGAAGCTAGTCGTAATGTGTAACAGGCAGACATCTATCCAGACCATCACACCAGAATTCCAAACTGCATCAGGATCCACTGCAAGTACTATGACAGTTAGGCTGGAGACGAGAAAACTTGGATTTCATGGTTGAGCAGCTGCTCATAAGCCACACATCACGCCGGTAAATGCCAAACGACACCTCACTTGGTTAAAGAGAGTAAACACTGGACGATTGAACAGTGGGAAACCGTTGTGATGAGTGATGAATGATGAATCACGGTACACAATATGGCGATCCGATGGCAGGGTGTGGGTATGGCGAAATCCCAGTGAACGTCATCTTCCAGCGTGTTTAGTGCCAACTGTAAAATTTGGAGGCTGTGTTGTTATGGTGTGGTCGTGTTTTTCATGGAGACGGCGTGCACCCCTTGTTTCACGTACCACTATCACTGGACAGGCTTACATTGATGTTTTAAGCACCTTGTTGCTTCCCACTGTTGAAGAGCAGTTTGGGGATGGTGAGTGCGTATTTCAACACGTTCGAGCACTTGTTCCTAATCCACGGCCTGTAGCAGAGTGGTTACACGACAATAACGTCCCTGTAATGGACTGTTCTGCACAGAGACCTGACCTGAATCCTATAGAAACCTTGGGGATAGTTTGGAACGCCGACTTCGTGCCAGGCCTCACCGACCGACATCGATGACTCTCCTCAGTGCGGCACTCAATGAAGAATGGGCTCCCATATCCCAAGAAACCTTCCAGCGCCTGACTGGGGAAGCTGTCATCAAGGCTAAGGGTGGGCCAACACCATATTAAATTCCAGTATTGCCAATCGAGGGCGCCAAGAACTTTTAAGTTACTTTCAGCCAGATGTCTGTATACTTTTGATCACATAGTGTCATTTGTTATTCAAGTTTTTTGGTGTTACACACACACACACACACACACACACACACACACACACACACACACACACACACACACACACACACAGAGAGAGAGAGAGAGAGAGAGAGAGAGAGAGAGAGAGAGAGAGAGAGAGAGAGAGAATGGCTAATCCTATTATTACACACACTCATCTCCCACTTTCAAATAAATTTATGAGCCACACAATCAATCCAATGAGTATTGTGAATACCATATGGTGCCAGTCCCATCCACACAGATGAACTGTATGTTATGGTGCAGCAGCCCTCATCAAATCTCTATAGACTGACCATTTGTGGAGCCGCACCAATCCCATAAAGCAGGCACACTAATTCTCTATCGAGATAACATTTGAGACCACACTATGCACACCATTAGCCCGCCACTGGGTGGTATCTGCATCTACACAGTACTCTCATCTTTGATATGAGTGCCAACAAACTCCACATTCTGTGATCCATTCAATTCATCTTTCTTTAGGCCAATAACCTACTTGTTTTCTGGTATTATTTCAACAGGATTATTAGCTGCGTGTCCAGAAGTGTTTAGTTCTTTAGGAGTATCTAATTATTTCACATGGATCCCTGTCTTTGACCCAGTAGATTAAACTGACTACATCCATACATGTAACTTGGGATTGACGAAGTTTGGCATCGCAAACTCTTACTGTAAGCGGTACATGTGGAGTTTGGAGAGGTCCACAACACACATACCAATGTATACAGGCTTCATGGACTGCACTGGAATCTAGGCCATGCCTACAGTCTTTCATAAACATGGAAATCCATGGCAACATTGCTAGGAGCAGTTTCTGCGCTTGATTCTAACAGATTCCATACCAAATCTGTGGCATTACTTGAGGTTTCTATAGGGCAGAATATAATGCTCATTGTTCCCCGGCCGTGTCCAGAGAGCCCAGTCCTACAGAAGGGCTCCAACCCGAAGTTGTTAATATACTGGCATTAACATATTGGCACCTGGCTGTTCACCACACAAATGGGCGAGATCCGCCAGTTCTAAGGCCAGGATCTTTCTTTCACCTGCATCCCCCACCTCATTCACGGATCTTATCCTTCAGTCTGGCAATTTCTCCTTCACACATTCATCGGGACTCTGGAAATGGCTGGCTCTGTTGTGCGGCGGACCCACAGAGGTGGTTTACATCTAGGTAAATGATTTTAGTTAAATCATTAGATCGCCTGTACTTCTCGTCACTCATCCACGGGTTATTCATCTTCGCGTGCTGTGCAGTCACTGGGAAACTTTCCCATGAATTCTGCATTCATAGGAGAGCAAGATGTCAACAGCAGTCAACCGTTCAATGCTGACATATTGCGTGTAACGAATCCCACGAAAGCCCTGGCATGACGAAATAGAAACCAGAATCCAGAGACTATGTTCTCAGGCAGAACTACTCTAAAATGTACGTGAGGAAGCGAACATTGGTATTCGTCTATAATCTAGCATATTCTCCTAAACAATGGACGCTAAACTCCAGACAAACATTCCCATCTTGCTCATCCTCCACTTCCATTATTGAGTGCCCATTAGTACACCGGACAGTGTGGTTATATCAGGCAATGCGGTTTCACACAGTGTCTCCAAAAAATCCAGGATTTCATGTGGACAGATCCCCTTCCTAATCACAAGCTGAAACATTGCATCATTGGAATATATGGTCTGGTGATACGCGTGTCTTCCTGAGGCGAAGACTCTGAAGAGAGACATTCATGAGGCAAAGCGGTTCCAGGAATCAAAGCAATATATTTGATGTGGTTCTCTTGGAAGATGAAATGTTCTTTTCAATAGTAGCAGGAATGACTAACCTTATCACCTTTCAACCCAGAATCAACCAAATGTTGAACAAGGAAGTGGGCACCGTGCCTACTCAAATTGTGAAAGAGGATGGACACGAGCATGATAGGTGGCTCGAAGTTGCATTAGTTGTGAGATGCACTGTGGAACCTCCCCCATATATGACTATGGTCTCTACAAGGACTTTCGTCTTCTCTATTCAGTGGCAGCCCACCAACACGACGACCGGCTGCCTGCTCATACAGGATATCATTGTTCTACGAATCAGTCACGAAAATGTTGTTGCGATAAATCCCATCAATTTCCATACAAGGTTCTCGAGCTAAGCCAACAACCGTCTCACAGGATTATTCCCGACATGCGAATCAAACTTGCGATACGAGTCATACGAGATACAAGTTCGTATTCTCCCGAGTACGGTGGTAAATGTTCTGTGACGACTGTATGGGTGGCAATGGGGTCATAATCACAAACATGTCACAGGAGCTAGGAGGTACCAAGTCTGTATACGCAATGAATGAACATTGGATCTGCTAGTGGATGTTCTTCACATGTAAGGACAGCAGGCAATTCCACACAAGGCTGCGGCCGCTCCACACAAGGCTGCGGCCGCTCCACACAAGGCTGCGGCCGCTCCACACAAGGCTGCGGCCGCTCCACACAAGGCTGCGGCCGCTCCACACAAGGCTGCGGCCGCTCCACACAAGGCTGCGGCCGCTCCACACAAGGCTGCGGCCGCTCCACACAAGGCTGCGGCCGCTCCACACAAGGCTGCGGCCGCTCCACACAAGGCTGCGGCCGCTCCACACAAGGCTGCGGCCGCTCCACACAAGGCTGCGGCCGCTCCACACAAGGCTGCGGCCGCTCCACACAAGGCTGCGGCCGCTCCACACAAGGCTGCGGCCGCTCCACACAAGGCTGCGGCCGCTCCACACAAGGCTGCGGCCGCTCCACACAAGGCTGCGGCCGCTCCACACAAGGCTGCGGCCGCTCCACACAAGGCTGCGGCCGTTCCACACAAGGCTGTTCCTGGCTCGAGCAAACTATGAGGTGTCCTCCTAGATAATATCTCTTGGTGAAAGATTTGACGCATCTATGATAAATGTCGTGTACCAAAATGTTTTGATAAATTAGGAGCGACATTCTTTTGATTCACAAGGAGTGCTGCTTCCCAATCTTTGATAATTGCAAGAAATCTACATGTTTGGCGTGCCAAGGGAGCAAATTTTGTAATGTAGAGTGGTCCAACTACTTTATGCTTTACTACCTTGCTCTGTGATGTGTGTTCTGGCTTCCTATTATCTCCAAGTCTGTAAATATAAACCGCATATTCAGTGTAGTCCCCTACGAATTTTGAAATGTTGTGGCTGGTTTGCTTGGGGGGGAGGAGACCAGACAGCGAGGTCATCGGTTTCATCGGATTAGGGAAGGATGGGGAAGGTAGTCGGCCATGCCCTCTCAAAGGAACCGTTCCCGGCATTTGCCTGGAGCGATTTAGGGAAATCACGGAAAACCTAAATCGGGCGAGGGATTGAACCGTCGTCGTTCTAAATGCGAGGCCAGTGTGCTTTTGAAATGTCCTGGAGTTTTATTAAGAACGAAATGGCTTAGAAATTATAATGGCCATGGATATTAGACATATTTTAATTATTACAAAGGACTACATTTGTTGGGTAATTTCTATTGCCTGCGAAAAGTGACCAACAAAAGTAACATTCATCCCCCTCATCTTGAGTCTGGACATTAATGTGGCCTTTTTCTTGTACTGGCAATATCTTTCGGAAGGAGGATAAAACTGGACCTCACCCCCATTAAGTAGATCATAGATATGTAAGCATGTATCGAGGTGTACATGGCTGAATGCATTACCTAACCCCCCTTCGTGAATGCTGAAAAAAGTGATTGAGTATGACTCTTGATACACTTCCAAACCCGTCTGCTATTTGGCAGCTATTTTTCACCCAAATCTGGTTGTAGGTCTTCTTTTCAGGATCACTACTGTCTTTTGTAGGGTGATCGAGCAGAGTGTAGAACTGTGTTACACTTCATGGAAGTATACCACAGGTAGTTACCATTTAAGAGAGCATCCTTTCCACAATGGCTTCACGAGCATTATGAGAAGTTGCAGGGTATTAGCATTTCACATTAGAGGTATCAATGAACCTTTGTGAAATCCTGTTCCAGAAGTGATAGCAACCATAATATATAAATGCAGTTGCATGGGTTATTTGGTAATCTGTAACAGGGTGGGCAGGTGTATAACTGTTGCTACATACAGAATAATGCCGACGCCATGTCCAATGCAGTGTAGGTGAGTGATAGCGAATGCGGCATTCCAGGGTACAGCTGAATTGCTGAACGAGTTGGCATCACCAGTTAGTACCACGATGATGATGGACCTAGCGGTAGTGGTGTTTGTGGGCACAGTTTCCGTTTGTTTTGTTTTAGGGCACAGAAACACCTAGGATTATATGCACCTGTGTCAGAACTGTAAAACATGAAGACGAAAAATGAGTTAGAAACGACTAAACGTTAAGCCCAATCAACAGATGGAAAGACTGCTAAAAACAAGGACTTCGAGAAAGGTCCATAAAATACGCCCTAGAGACAAAGGAGGTCCTGAACTAAATTTCTGAACTGAAGATTCTTCTCCATATATCTACGACAGAAAAACAAAACGCTGTTGGCAGCCCACAAGTCGTTCGCTAAACCGGCCGATAACTCAGACGGCAAACATAAAAGAGTGCAGACGGTTGAAAAAAAACACACAAGGGCATTCCATCAGGAAATGGTGAACCGCCAAAGGTTGAGGGCAACCAGCACAGTGGTGGGATCACCACTTAACCTGCGATGGCTACAAATATAGTGGCCAATACGCAACCTACAGAAGGTGATCTCTTTCTGGTGAGAAAGCAGACAGGAGGTCCAAGATGCTGGGGCATGTTTAATTCCCCATGACCAGTGGAGATGCTAAAGTGACACCAACCGCAGACAGACAGACAGACAGACAGACAGACAGCAAAGCCAGAGGACGGTAAGAATTTGCGCAACGACCTGCAGAGAATTGATGATTGATGCAGGCTCCGGCGGTTGAACCTGAACATAAATAAATGTAACATGTTTCGCATACGTAGGAAAAAGCCCACTGCTGTACAACTACACTATTAATGACAAACAGCTCGAGACAGCATCTGCCGTAAAATAACAAGTCTTGAATATCCAGAGCGACGTTAAGTGGAATACCCATATAAAAGACATGGGAAAAAAAGCAGACACCAGACTCCGTTTCATTCGAAAAATCTTAAGGAAATGTAACGGATCCCCGAAAGAAGTGACTTATAAGCCGCTTCTTCTCCTGATACCTGAGTATTGTTCATCTATCTGGGATCCCTATGAGGTAAGACTGAGAGGAGATAGCGAAGATCCAACGAAGAGCGGCACGATTCGTCACCAGATCGTTTAACTAGCGAGGGCACATTACGGAGATGCTAAACAAACTCCACTGGCAGACGTTAGAAGAGAGGCGTTGTGAATCGCAGATGGAGTTACTATTTAAATTTCGGGACAGCACTTTTCAGGACAAGTCAGACAACATTTCACTGCCCCCACATCCATGTCTCGTATGGATTATGAGGAGAAAATTCGAGAAATTAGAGCCACGCCCTATTCGCGATTGGAACAGGGCTGTAGGGATCAGATAGTGGTACAGAATGTACCCTCCACCGGACACCATTAGATGGCCTACGGAGTATGATGTAGATGAAAGATCATATGAGGAACTGGAAGAACTAGCAGGCCAAGGTACGAGTACTGAAGCTGTGGCACAGCAACGTTTCCCATCAGACCGATGTAACCAGGAACACACATAAACATCATAGTGGCTCCATCAGGAATGAGCAAGTGAAAGCCTTCCTGGACTCATGGCACTAAGGGATGGATGGTGTACAGCACATAGAGGCTCTGTAGGGCACAGAGGATAGGAGCAGATGACATTCAAAAGCCTATACCACTGCATGTACTGATACAGGCTGAAGAGCTCTATTGTAAATACTGAGCAGTGTTCCAGAAGCCGACACTGACAAACGTCAGCGCCAATGACGAAGGCACACCGACACCAAGGTAAGTCTGAGAACCATCAGTATACTTAAAGGTACCAAGGCGAAGTTCTGTGCGGAGAAACTTATGAGAATATAGGGGGTCTGGAGTAGAGTCCTACTTATGAGAGTAGACCGAGTCTGGAGTAGTGTCCTTTGGAAGAGAATGAACTATGAGTTGAACACGTGCAACTGCACGAAGCCAAGGCGATGAATACTTAACACCCATTGGGAAAGTAGCAAGTAGCATGAAGTTATGTAGACAGAGCAATAGCCAAAACAGACTCAAGGAGGCAACAGAACAGGGATGTGTCCCTTACTGGCGATCAAAGGAGTCACCGAAGAAGGTGGCATAGGATGGATGGCCGCGCATGGCAGACAAACGGCAGGCGTGTCTGCAGGGGAGAAAGTCACAGCGGTATGACGCAGGTAGTTCAGTTGCTTCAGCAAACCATCTCAGTCCAGCTAGTCGAAAAGGTGCCACTGGTGAAGCGGGTGCCATAATGGTGGATAGTATTGAGACAGTATAAGAGGGATGGACATGGAGATTCATGAACGGAACACCTTTAGTCTAGTTACAAACGTACAAGGAACCCGTACAAACAGAGGGGGGTGATCCGTTTCGCCAAGAAACTGCCGCCGAGGACACACATGACATTGATGGACCACATGCAGCGAGCAGCCAGGTAAGACATGTGGAATGACCAAGAAAGTTTCCTATCAGACATGAGCACCAGGAATTTTGTAGTTTCAGCAAACAGAAGAGCAACAGGTCCAAGACAAAGACATTGAAAGAAACGAATTGCGCCGCCAGAAATCCATACAAACAGAACTGTCAGTGGAAGATAGAAAGCCATTGTCCACGATCGAGGAGTAAAGACGATCGAGATAATGCCGAAGACGGCACTCAAGCAGGCAAGGCCATGCAGAACTGCAAACGACTGCCAAAACCGTCAACTAAAAGGGAGCCGGAGATGCCTGTTGGGAGACAGGTCATAATACGGTAGTAGTAGAACAAGGGTGGTACCAGCGGTTTTTTTTTTAGTGTGGGTTCCGACATCAGCGGCAATTATGCACTCAAGGGCAAACCTATTATTCTCCTTTGATTGACAGGTCCTTAACCTATTGTTTCCCCGCTCCATCCCCTCCCTCCCCCACACCTCAGGAAATCTCCACCTCAACCACTGCCCTTGCCAATAAAGGTACACCTTCAATTCTGAGTTATTCGAGTAGCCCCTCTCACTCTTATCAATTTGAGTAACTATTTAATTAAAATTCATCAATTAATTAACGACTTCCCCTCTGGTAAATAGTGAGGACTGTCCTCACAGCGGCAAGCCTCGTACTGTGACACTCCAGACAATGTGCAGAGAGTTAACGAATTGGTGACTGCTGACAGACGCATCACAGTGAACGAATTGTCACGCTACGTTGGGATAGGGGAAGGAAGTGTTTGCAGAACACTGAAAGTGTTGGCGTTAAAAAAGGTTTGTGCCAGGTGGTTTCCCAGGATGTTGACATTGGCTCACAAAGAAACAAGAAAATCGGTATGCAGCGAACTTTTGGAACAGTACGATAATGGTGGAGATGAATTTCTTGGAAGAATTGAGACAGGTGATGAAACTGCAAGACTCTCTTCGTGGAACAAGGTTTGAAGATGACTCCCTTGTGCACGCTGCCAAACAGTGGCTCGAACACGTTGGTACAGGATTTTACCATGCGAATATACAGGCGCTGGTTATAAGATGGCATAAGGCATGGAAATTATGTGGAGAAATGAAAATATTTTTCCTAAAGGATGTATCTACACACTGTATGACTTTCAAAGCTGTAGAATAAAAGATGGATTTAAAAAAAAATAGTGTGCATTTCTTTTGGAGTGTCCCTCATACATATCTGATCACTATATTTACAATTAAATATTACGATTATAGTCTCAATACGACAACATCCGACAAAGAGCGAAGTATCAGAAATACCCCCTTCTGACGGCTGTGGCTATGGAAATAGAAATATCTGTACCACTCTGATGACTTGACGTACTTCTCCAAGTTAAAAAAAAATCTTTCATTCCCTTTGTGGCTATCGCAGTATTCCACATCAAATCCATACCTTCCCTTACGACACGTCAATCATTTTCTTTGCACATTTCTTGCACAGACCAGTGTAAAGTGTCAACGCCCGTACAATAGGAGGATAACCATATCCCACAGACAATACAGTCAGTCGCAAGAGAGGTTTCCTGTGTCGTCGTTTAGAACACTGTTCTTTTTCCGCTCTAACAGGCTTTGTACATTGCCATACATTCTGTTTTACCCCACAAGTTCGACGTCTGTGTCAGGTTCTAAACTGACATTAACATGTTCTGATTCATTGTCTCTCACAGAAAACTAGACATCGCTTGGTGTAAGTCATGTTACTACTGAAGACAGTCACAACGTAACAAAACTGGTAGATTTTTACAGTGTTGTGGAGCCTTTCCAAACTGCTATCCCAAGGTGACTGACAATCTCTACATTGAAACTCATCTGTCACAGTGATGGGATAGCTGGTGATACATGTTGCAGTCACGTATGTGATCACTGTTTCGGTGCTAGCTGCCCCAGAAGCTGCAGCCCCTCCACCAAGACTCTTGCTCCATCTCAAACAAGGGACATCAATCAATATGTGGCAATCAACAGTGTACCGGTGGATGGGTGGGATGGAAAAGACACCGTCGATGCTCTGCAATAATAAGCATCACAGATAGTGTGAACAATTTTACAGTAATCTAGACACCTACCAATTTTGGGACAGTATGCTTTCCAGTTTCAGTATCACCGCTAAACCGCCCCTTCTCTACTTTCCAAGTACCATTGCGGATGTAGATAAGTGACTGCAATACCTCATTCATTGTTAATTCTCGAACATATACATCATCTAAGTATACCAGACAGCGATCTACATATTTCTAGAAGTTTGAGCAGTTTCTAATTTACGATCTGTCTCTATGCGGATGGGTGTCACAGGGCATTCTAGCGATCTTAGGATAAAGTTTGAAAGATCCCTCGCACTATCTTCGACTAACCCATCCTGCAACACTGTTACTGATTAAACCTGCAGATGACCAGGGCTAGACCAGTACATTCCACATCTTGTGAATCAATGGAGCTTGCAATGTCCGCACCCATCCAAGTGCGTAAGATTTCTCTAGATCCCCCTATGCCGAGGTGGTTAGCACCCTTTATAGATATATAGAAGTGGATTTGAAAGCGTTGTGATGTAATAGACGGTTAAGAAGAACAAGAACCGGGCCGTTTTTGTGCATGATCAAGCTCCAGACAGATGGAGTTTGAAGCATTTTACGTAAATCAACGGCGCTATCAATTCTGAAGTATTGTCCTAGTGTCCGGGGTCAGTACCAGGAGATTATGGGTTTGAGAGAACGAACACATGCACTCCTAAGGCTACACGGTTCTGCACTTGAAGCAGGTTATAATGTTAGATCGCTAGAGTTTCCTACCTATCAGTTGTGTGGAATGAAGCACTGTTAATATTCTAATGTAAGAAATATATTTCCTGCACATGGCATACATGCAGGTTTCTCTACAATTAACTATGGTAACAAACTGTAAAATGGAAATACTCCTTCTTTAAACCATCAGCTTTGTGTGATATACGCACAGTCTAGCTTTCGAGAGTCGTTTAGCGTCCTCTGTTCACATCCGATCATGGTTCCGAAATTATACTATGCCCGCATCAGTCCTGTATAAAATGATTATTAGTAATGGAGAATACCTCTTACAAGGCAACAGATAAACGCATAGCAGCGGTGTCTGACATGTGAAATTACACGTCATGCCGCCACTAACTCTGTAAACAGGACATTCGTGAAGCAGATGGTTAAAGGATTGCAGCGCCTTACGAACACTTGTTGCTAACTTATAATCATTTTTGTCACGAAATTGAAGTCTCGATTTTTCACTCAAGATGCGACAAGAGAATGGAGTGTCATATAAATCATCGTATGTGTATAGGGAAGTGTCTAAACAAAGTGGTCACTTTTCATCACACATGAGATGGAAGTCCTCTGGTGACAGACAGGTTTGCTGTTAACGGTCGCAAGCAGACAGTGCTCTGCGTCACACAACTGATGCATCCTGACAGAACCAAGGAAAAAATGATCAATTGACCTGCAGCAGCATCTCTAGAATGCTGCATCAGTCAGCCATTAAATCAAACCTCGTTACAGCTCCATCTCAATCAATCACCCATCCACTCTGTTATCCTTTCAAGCAGATGCATGTAAGTTTAGAGGCAGATGGTTCTCTGTTTTCCTGGAAAGCGTCAAATACAGTGGGCAACTCGGGTATATCACTGTTACTTCAGTATACATACAATAAAATGCTGCCTCGACAGAAAAAGAAGTGACTGTTCCCTAGTTCCTGGTGCTTCCATGTCAACGTTTCTCCGATTCCTCTTGCTGTCACATACTCGTTCCCACATACAAGAATTGTTCTGCACCAGCCAAAAGACACGGAAGTACTTCGTCAATTTCTCCACATTTCAGTATATTTTCCCTCAATTTATATGTATTTTCCGTCATTTTCGTAAGTCTATCGATTTATGTCACTTCTACCCATGCGATCATGACATCACTTCTAAAATTGCTTGTAAATGTAAAACATCTGTCAACACCTAGCGCAAATGCACTATTTTTCTGATCGAGTGGCGTAGTATATTACTGGAGTCGTTTACATCCAGTTGCATCTGGGAGTAGGCATTAGGAGTGATTTAAATGGAATGACCATATAAAATTAGTCGTCGGTAAAGCAGATGCCAGACAGATTCATTGGAAGAATCCTAAGGAAATGCAATCCGAAAACAAAGGAAGTAGGTTACTGTACACTTGTTCGCCCACTGCTTGAATATTGCCCACCAGTGTGGGCTCTGTACCGGACAGGGTTAACAGAAGAGAGAGAGAAGCTCGAATGGAGAGGAACGCGCTTCGTTACAGGCCCATTTAGTACTTGCGTAAGCGTTACGGAGATGATAGATAAACTGTAGCGGAAGACTTTGCATGAGAGACGCTCAGTAGCTCGGTACGGGTTTTGTTGAAGTTTCTAGAACATACCTTCACAGAGGAGTCAAGCAGTATATTGCTCACTCCTACGCATATAGCGCGAAGAGACCATGAGGATAAAATGAGAGAGATTAGAGCCCACACAGAGGGATACCGACAATCTTTCTTTCCACGAACAATACGAGACTGGAATAGAAGGGAGAGCCGATAGAGGTACTCAAAATACCCTCCGCCACACACCGTTAGGTGGCTTGCGGAGCATGGATGTGTATGTAGATGCAACCAGGATATATCACCACAAGCGACTTTACCACCACACCATACCGTTGTATTAAACCGTATCCTGCACCACACAAAATCATTTGTGCATCCTGTACAGAACTATCGAACACCAGAGACACATGTAGGCCCTACCGCGAAGACAGATCGGAAGAAAACCACATGCACCGTATTTAGTAATCTCAGAACTAGATATTTCCCGCGAGGTCAGTCGGTCGTCCACAGCGGCCAATGAACACGAGTCAACTGCCCCCCCCCGCCCGCCCCCCCCCCACCACACACACACACACACACACACACACACACACACACACACACACACACACACACACACACAACGGCCTGATGCCAGCGTCTTCCACGGTCAGCGGTCGCTCCCTGAACTGGTGTACAACGTGTACACAGGCAGGGCTAGTTTCCCTGGCACAAAGACGTCTGCTGATGGTACTGTTTCCGATTTGGCCGGCTTGCTGCTGTGGTTTCTGCGATCATCTCCCAACTCTGGGATTACAAGAAGATTTTATTTCTGAACACTGTCGAATTCGTCAATCCCGAATTAATTCACCCATCTCGAAACCGATATAAGCTGCAACATACGATTTTACACAAAAAAAGAAGAAACTACGTACTTATGACACTTTTGTGCTGAAATCATCGAGAAGCATACGAGAATTTCCGGAATGTCATGTATTTTCACGAAGTTTGCAAGAATATACCCTTTATGTGACTGTTCTCGATATCGACCACATAGCACTGTGCTACAGATCGCTTGCACAGTGTAATACCGAATATAAAGTTGGTTGGTTTGTGGGATTAAAGAGACCAGACTGCGAAAGTCATCGGTCCCTTTTTCCAAAAAAATTAAAACCGCTCAAAGAGAATAAAAAACGAACAGCAGGAAAGACGTCAGACGACACAGGACGAGAAAGACTCCGACAGAGATCAGACAAAACAAATTAAAACACAGAGATGGTGACGGTGGTTGGCCGACCATAGAGAAAAAAAGAGGAAAAGCCAACCACCAAGAACACATTAAAAACTCTGTTTAAAATCAGAGGCTAAAAGCCAGAATCAACACTAAAAAACATAAACACTCAGATTAAACCATAAAAAACCCCTGCCCGAATAAAACGCAAAACTAAGTCCACCATGGAAGAGTCATCTATTAAGAGGGCAGGGAGCGTATCAGGCAGCGCAAATGTCTGCCTGAGCACAGTTAAAAGCGGACAAGTTAATAAAATGTGCACCACCTTCAAAACCGCCCCACAGCGACAGAGAGGCGGGTCCTCACGACGCAATAAATAACTTTGAGACAGTCGGGTGTGGCCAATGCGGAGCCGACAAAGAACAACTGAATCTCTGCAAGCGGCTCGCATGGATGACTGCCACACACGCGTCGTCGCCTTGAGGGAACGGAGTTAGTTGAGCGTGGGCAGATTGCGCCATTCAGTGTCCCAAAGCGAGAGAACTGCGCGGCGGAAGACTGCCCGCAAGTCAGTCTCCGGGAGGCCAACGTCCAGGGTGGGTTCCCTGGTGGCCTGTTTGGCCAGGCGGTCAACACGTTCATTGCCCAGGATGCCGACGTGACCGGGGGTCCACACAAAGACCACAGAGCGGCCGCAACGCGCAAGAGTATGCAGGGACTCATGGATAGCCATCACCAGACAAGAACGTGGAAAACACTGGTCGGGAGCTCGTAAACCGCTCAGGGAATCGCTACAGATAACGAAGGACTCACCTGAGCAGGAGCAGCCATCCGGCAAGGAACGTTGTTTAGAATGGTCCCCTAGAATTAGCGCATACCCGACACGACCAGCAACCATCGAACCGTCAGTGTAGACAGTTCCAGAGCCCTGATATGTCGCTAGGATGGAATAAAAGCGGCGGCGGAAGGCTTCAGGAGGGACTGAGTCCTTCAAGCCCTGTGCCAAGTCGAACCGAAGGCAAGGGCGAGGAACACACCACGGGGGTGTACGCAGAGGTGCCCGGAAAGGAGGTGGAACAGGGAAAAACTCAAGCCCAGAGAGGAGCTCTTTGACGCGTACAGTGACGGACAACCCAACCGGGGCCGACGGACTGGCAGATCGACGACTGACTGCGGGAACAGGACACGGTAATTTGGATGACCGGGCAAGCTAAAAACATGGGCAGCATAAGAGCCAGTAATTTTTGGCGTCGTAACTGCAGTGGAGGGACACCCGCCTCCACTAGTATGCTGTCCACAGGGCTGGTGCGGAAAGCACCAGTGGCAAGGCGTATCCCGCTGTGGAGAATGGGGTCCAGCAACCGCAACGCAGATGGGGATGCTGAGCCATAAGCCAGGCTCCCAAAATCCAGACGGGACTGGATTAACGCCTGGTAGAGCCGCAACAGGGTAGATCGATCGGCGCCCCAGCGGGTGTGGCTCAAGCATCTCAGAGCGTTTAGATGCCGCCAACACGCCTGTTTAAGCTGCCGGATATGAGGCAGCCAAGTCAACCGGGCATCGAAAACCACCCCTAAAAACCTGTGATTCCACCACTGAAAGAAGTTCGCCGGTAAGATAAAACCGCGGCTCTGGGTGGACAGTACGTCGCCGGCAGAAATGCATAACGCAGGTCTTGGCTGCCGAAAACTGGAACCCATGAGCTACAGCCCAAGCCTGCGCCTTGCGGATAGCGCCCTGTAGCTGACGTTCAACAGCTTCAATGCCAGTAGAGCTGTAGTAAAGGCAGAAGTCGTCAGCAAACAGGGAAGCGGAGACAGAATTTCCCACGGCCGCAGCGAACCCGTTAATGGCTATTAAAAACAGGCAGACACTTAAAACAGAACCCTGTGGCACACCGGTCTCCTGGACGTGGGAGGAACTAGATGAGGCCGCGGCTTGCACGCGGAAGGTACGATACGACAGAAAATTTCTGATAAAGATCGTCAGAGGGCCCCGAAGACCCCATCCATGAAGCGTGGAAAGGATGTGATGACGCCATGTCGTATCGTACGCCTTCCACATGTCGAAAAAGACAGCGACCAGGTGCTGACGGCGGGCAAAGGCAGTACGGATGGCCGACTCCAGGCTCACCAGATTGTCGGCGGCAGAGCGGCCTTTACGGAACCCACCCTGAGATGGAGCCAGAAGACCCCAAGACTCCAGTACCCAATTCAAGCGCCGGCTCACCATTCGTTCGAGAAGCTTGCAAAGAACGTTGGTGAGGCTAATGGGGCGGTAGCTGTCCACCTCCAAAGGGCTCTTGCCCAGTTTCAAAACGGGGATGACAATGCTCTCCTGCCATTGCGACGGATACTCACCCTCGACCCAAATACGGTTGTAAAGGTCGAGGAGGCGTCGCTGGCAGTCCACTCACAGGTGTTTCAGCATCTGACAGTGGATGCGATCTGGCCCAGGAGAGGTATCAGGGCAAGTGGCTAGGGCACTGAAATTCCCACTCACTGAAGTGAACATTGTAGGATTCAGGATGGCGGGTGTGAAATGAAAGGCTCCAATGTTCCACCCGCTTTTTAATGGAATGGAAGGCCTGCGAGTAATTCACAGAAGCGGAACTCAGAACAAATTGATCTGCTAAGTGGTTGGAAATGACGTCGGGGTCAGTACAAACTGTTCCATTCAGTGACAGTGCAGGGATGCTGACAGGGGTCCGATAGCCATACAGGCGTCTAATCTTAGCCCAGGCCTCTGATGGAGAGATATGGAGGCCAATGATAGAAATATACCAATCCCAGCACTCCTGTTTGTTTTGGCGAATGATGCGGTGGGCCCATGCACCGAGCCGTTTAAAGGTGATGAGGTTTTCTAATGATGGATGCCAGTTTGACGCTGGAGCACCCGCCGGCGACCTTTAATTGCCTCAGCGGTCTCAGGCGACCACCAAGGCACAGGCCTCCACCCAGGGGACCCAGAACAATGGGGAATGGCATATTCTGCGGCAGTAACGATGCCCATGGTGACCGAGTGAACCACCACATCAATGGCTTCATTAGAAAGAGGCGCAATAGTGGCCATGGATGAGAACATGTCCCAGTCAGCCTTTTTCATAGCCCACATGCTAGGGCGCCCAGAAGAGTGATGCTGTGGCAGTGACAGAAAGATTGGAAAGTGGTCACTACTACACAGGTCATCATGCACACTCCATTGGACAGACGGTAAGAGGCTAGGGCTGCAGATCGAGAGGTCAATGGCGGAGTATGTGCCATGCGCCACACTGAAGTGTGTGAAGGCACCATCATTTAAAACCGAGAGATCGAGCTGCGACAATAAATGCTCAACGGTGGCGCCTCGACCTGTTTCCACTGACCCACCCCACAGAGGGTTATGGGCGTCGAAGTCGCCCAATAGCAAGAAAGGTGGCAGCAATTGGGCTATCAGCGCAGCCAGGACATGCTGCGAGACATCACCATCCGGTGGAAGGTAAAGACTGCAGACGGTAACAGCCTGTGGCATCCACACCCGAACAGCGACAGCCTCTAAAGGTGTGTGGAGAGGGACAGACTCGCTGTGCAGAGAGTGAAGAACATAGAGGCAGACGCCACCAGACACACTTTCATATACTGCCCGGTTCTTATAATAACCCCGATAGCCACAGAGGGTGGGGGTTCGCATTGCTGGAAACCAAGTTTCCTGAAGAGCAATGCAGAAGAAAGGGTGAAGGCTGATAAGTTGATGGAGCTCAGCTAGATGGTGGAAGAAACCGCTGCAGTTCCACTGGAGGATGGTATTGTCCATGGCGGAGAAAGGTGTGATCGGACTGGGAAGGCAGATTACGCCGCTGGGTCACCTGCTGCCTCCGATGGAGCACCCGTGCAAGTGCTATCCATTGCGTCTGAGGGACCGGCGAGATCGAGGTCCTCAGTGGACGCAAGCATCTCCACCTCATCGTCAGACGCAGAGCTTTTAGGTCGCGGTGGAGTAGGTGCCACCGCAGGGGTCTTGGTCTTATGGGTCTTCAAAGTCGTTTTCGCTCGCTGTTCCTTTGGTTGCCGTTGTTGAGAGGGCTTATTGGAGTCAGTCTCCAGGACCGAAGAGGATCAAGAAGCCCGTCGACCAGCGACCTGTGGCGTCTGCAGCCACTGGTTGGTGTCTGCTGTGCCACTGGTAGGAACCCGGGAAGGGAGTGACCCAAGGGATCCCTTCTGAGCCAGAGAAGCCGAAGAAAACTTACGCTTCTCCGGCTTAGAAGTGGGGACTAGTGTCCCCAGCGGTTTAGTGGGTGCTGCTCCCGAGGTAGATGGTGTGGGAGCAACAGCGAGAGAAGGGGCCCCCATCGTCAAGGGGGCAGATGAGGTCCTCTGACTGAGAGCTGACGGTATGACTTGCAGCTGAAGGAGCTGGAGCAGGAGTGACAGTGGAGGCATAAGATGACATCATGCGCACAGGATGTAGCCATTCAAATTTCCGCTTAACCTCAGTGTAGGTCAGTCGGTCCAGGGTCTTATATTCCATGATCTTGCGTTCTTTCTGGAAGATTCTGCAGTCTGGCGAGCAAGGTGAATGGTGCTCCCCGCAGTTGACACAGATGGGAGGCGGGGCACATGGAGTATCGGAATGAGATGGACGTCCACAATATCGACATTTGAGGCTAGAAGTACAGCGAGAGGACATGTGACCGAACTTCCACCACTTCAAACCACCGCATCGGGGGAGGGATATAGGGTTTGACGTCACATAGGTAGACCATCACCTTGACCTTCTCTGGTAATGTATCACCTTCAAAGGCCAAGATGAAGGCACCGGTAGCTACCTGATTGTCCCTCGGACCCCGATGAACGCGCCGGACGAAATGTACACCACGGCGCTCTAAATAGGCGCGCAGCTCGTCATCAGACTGCAAAAGTAGGTCCCGATGGAAAATAATACCCAGGACCATATTTAAACTCTTATGTGGGGTGATGGTAACGTTAACATCCCCCAACTTGTCACAAGCAAGTAACCTGCGTGACTGGGCAGAGGATGCCGTTTTTATCAAAACTGACCCAGAGCGCATTTTGGACAAGCCCTCCACCTCCCCAAACTTGTCCTCTAAATGCTCTACAAAGAAATGAGGCTTCACGGATAGAAACGAGTCACCATCAGCTCTGGTACAGACGAGATACCTGGGCCAATACACGTCACCGTCATTCATTGCCTTTCGTTCCTCCCATGGTGTGGCCAGGGGTCATAAACGTTAGCTTTAAAATGAGCCCTCGAACGCTTAGAGACTGCTGGTGGCTGGCCGCCAGCGAGAGATGATGTATCACGCTTCATTGCAGGTCATCCACCCTGATGCCACCTACTCCGACCAAGGGCCCTCCCCACGAGCTCCACCCAGCTGCAGCAATAGCCACCTGGCAGGATGGCCATTGCCGGGAGTCCTGATGCCCCCGGGGAGATGAGCATCTACTCCTTGGCATACGTGGGGAGTTAACGGCGCAGGCATCAGTAGAGCTATCCCTGTGTGGTCAGGGGGCTACAACCAACAGGGTACATGGCGGCCCCACCACAACGGACTGGCTACCGTGCTGGATCTGAGGTGCAAAAATGTCCAAGTTCGTCGTCGCAGTTAAAAGCAACACTGCAGAGTGCAGCGTGGGAATCGCACCCAGGGACGGATCCTCGCCCAAGAGATGGAAAACGAGCGGGACGCCATCGCAACGACGAAAAAGCCGGCTAAAGGTCTCAATGCACGACGGATACAGTGCAGCATGTAAGGCACCTTCCCCAATTGGCTCGCTCTTCGGAATAATTTATAAAGATGGAGGTCAAACCCGAGAGGGGACCATCTCATAAAGCCGAAACATGTGAGACTGCTTTTAGTCGCCTCTTACGACAGGCAGGAATACCGCGGGCCTATTCTAACCCCCGAACCCGCAGGGGGGCCCGAATATAAAGAGTGGAAATTATATTTGTAGAAACCGGAACATAACGAAGGTCATTATGTGCGGAACGATTTGAAGTGGAATGATCATATAAAATTAATTGTTGGTAAGGCGGGTACCAGGTTGAGATTCATTGGGAGAGTGCTTAGAAAATGTAGTCCATCAACAAAGGAGGTGGCTTACAAAACACTCGTTCGACCTATACTTGAGTATTGCTCATCAGTGTGGGATCCGTACCAGGTCGGGTTGACGGAGGAGATAGAGAAGATCCAAAGGAGAGCGGCGCGTTTCGTCACCGGGTTATTTGGTAACCGTGATAGCGTTACGGAGATGTTTAATAAACTCAAGTGGCAGACTCTGCAAGAGAGGCGCTCTGCATCGCGGTGTAGCTTGCTCGCCAGGTTTCGAGAGGGTGCGTTTCTGGATGAGGTATCGAATATATTGCTTCCCCCTACTTATACCTCCCGAGGAGATCACGAATGTAAAATTAGAGAGATTAGAGCGCGCACGGAGGCTTTCAGACAGTCGTTCTTCCCACGAACCATACGCGACTGGAACAGGAAAGGGAGGTAATGACAGTGGCACGTAAAGTGCCCTCCGCCACACACCGTTGGGTGGCTTGCGGAGTATCGATGTAGATGTAGATGTAGATGTAGACGCGCTGCAGACCACTGAGAAACTAGAAACTTACATAATCTGCGAAGATCTTTACATGTAAACTCGAAACTACAGTAAACTGGTAGTTCCACTCTTATTTTTCAATGAATACCTACGTCAATGATTTAATAGATTCCAGATCATCTTTGCACTTTACGAAGTCAACTAACGTTTTAACACTTGTGACTAGAGAACCAGCAAACGTGTCTTGACCGGTTTCTCACCATCTAGATGCACACAACAAATATGTTCTCTCAACCAAATGGCATTCAAGCAGTCAACCGGTCAATTTACAAAGGGGAGGCTTAATTATCCGGCGCGAACACTCGCTCATATTGAATATCGTCAAATTTCCACGGAGAACATTCGCAACACGTGCGATCACGAAGGCTGACCAACACCTACTAAGTGGTGATGCTGACCTGCGCACGGTGAACCTTGCCTGCGCTCGCAGCCTACCACGTTGCGACAGGGAGACAGACTCGCTTCCGCCGCCGCCGCAGTGTCTCTGAATGCTGGTCGCACTAATCTGTCGCAGAAGACAGGAGCGAGGCTCTGTGGCCGCCCGCTGCTGCTCACTACTCGGGCACTCACGGCTGCTGAGGTCAAGGTGGTCAGTCGACTACCGGCAGGGCGGGCATCGCTGAAGGAGCCCGCAGGTTCAGCACAGAATTTCTCGTTATTTTAAGTGACCGAATGTTTGGTTACCATAATGTTGAACCAGTGATCACTTCGAAATTTTTCCGTACTTCCCTCGATCTATCTGGATTAAAAAAGTCTTGCATGGGCAAGATTATCTTAAAAAACTACTAAGGCGCTAATAAACGCATTTTACGTTATAATTCAAAAGTGAATCATTGTAGGTCTCTTCTATAATTTACTGAATTTCCTACGAATCGTGAACGGGACGGTCGACCTAACAACAACTCAGTATCTCGCAGGTGCGGAACATCGTACCATTCGCTTGTACGACGTGTGGTCAAAAAGTAACGGTAATTTTTGGTTCGCTTGAAAAAGTTGTTGTTCATCAACACAACCTTGTGCCCTTCAGAGTACTCCCCTTCAGAACACACACGCGCCAGTCCTATTACCGATCTTTGAAGCACTTCCGCACCCGCTTTTCGTTATACCGTTCAACTCCTTCAACGATTTTGATTTTATCTCATCAGTGGTAGGCTCTCGGAGACCAGTGTGGCCTGAGCGCCCAGTTGGTGCACATCGACAGCGCAGAAAGATACGTATATAGCTTCTTTTCTGTGTTTACTTCATAGATTCTTACTTACATTGCGTGTGAGTTTCGTATAGGAGGTGTAATTTCGAGTTTTAGTTACTGTAATCGTAAATTCAGGCAGATTGTAGCGCAGTCGTTAGGCAGTTGCACAGGTTAGTTCATACATTCTTTGCGTGTTTCCCTTGCGTTACCTAGGCACGAACTCGTGTTTCACTAACCGTTGTTCAACATCGATTAGAATGTACAGGGACTGTGATTGCTGTGTTCGGATGAGGGGTTAGTTGGCATCCCTTCGCTCACAGCTGCAGGCGGCGCCGACTTCGGTCACGTAGCTTGAGGCTGTTGCCAATGGGCACCACTGTGGGGAGCCAGACTTGGGTATCACGGGGATGTCAAACTCGTCCCGTCTGTCCCCAGATCGGTCTGCCACTGTGGTTGCCCCGGTTGCTGCCCGCAGTGGGGCTGAGCCCTCGCCTGTGGTTGATTGGGAGGTCGTTCCAGGGCGTGGCAGGCAGTGAAAGACGTCCCCGGAGGCTGATCAAAAAGCCTCCCCGGTGCACCTGACAAACAGGTCTTAGGCACTGTCTCTGGCTGAGCCAGATGCAGCTGCCTGCCCTGTTTCAGAGGATGATTCTCAGCCTTCAGTGTCCGGGCAATCGCAGAGGGTGGGCTTATTGGTAGTTGGGAGCTCCAGTGTTAGTAACGTAATGGGGCCCCTTAGGGATATGGAAATCCAGTGTGCACTCCGTGTGCATTCCGGGTGGAGTCATTCCTGATGTGGAAAGGGTTCTTCCGGATGCCATGAAGAGCACAGGGTGCAGCCACCTGCAGGTGGTGGCACACGTCGGCACTAATGACGTGTGTCGCTTTGGATCTGAGGAAATTCTCTCTGGATTCCAGCGGCTATCTGATTTGGTGAAGGCTGCCGGTTTTGCTTACGAGATGAAGGCAGAGCTCTTCATCTGCAGCATCGTTGACAGAACCGACTGCGGACCTTTGGTGCAGAGCTGGGTGGAGGGTCTGAATCAGAGGCTCAGACGGTTTTGTGACCGTGTTGGCTGCAGATTCCCTGTCTTGCGCCATAGGGTGGGGAGGTTTCGGGTCCCGCTGAATAGGTCAGAAGTTCACTACACTCAGCTGGCGGCTACACGGGTAGCGGAGGCTGTGTGGCGGGGACTGGGCAGTTTTTTAGGTTAGAAGGCCTCGGGAAAGTACGGTAGGGGCTGCATACTCAAAGGGTGGATGGCAAATACAGGACGTGCTTGGATCAAGGAACAGTTGGAATTGTAGTTGTAAATTGTTGTAGTTGTGCTGGGAAAGTCCCTGAGCTTCAAGCGTTAATAGAAAGCACAGAAGCTGAAATCGTTGCAGGTACAGAAAGCTGGCTAAAGCCTGAAATAAGTTCTGCAGAAGTTTTTACGAAGTCTCGGACGGTGTTCAAGAAAAATAGATCTGTACCTACAGATTGGAAAATTGCGCAGGTCGCACCAGTGTTTAAGAAGGGTAGTAGGAGTAATCCATCGAACTACAGACCTGTATCATTGACGTCGGTTTGCAGTAGGGTTTTGGAGCATATACTGTATTCAAAAATTATGAATCACCTCGAAGCGAACGATCTATTGATACGTAATCAGCATGGTTTCAGAAAACATCGTTCTTGTGCAACGCAGCCTGCTCTTTATTCGCACGAAGTAATGGCCGCTATCGACAGGGGATCTCAAGTTGATTCCGGATTTCTATATTTCCGGAAAGCTGTAATTTACCGTCTAGTAAGGTCATCCGAAGACCAGTATCAGTTTCAAAGCGATTTAGAAAAGATTGCTGTATGGTGTGGCAGGTGGAAGTTGAAGCTAAGTAACGAAAAGTGTGAGGTGATCCACATGAGTTCCAAAAGAAATCCTTTGGAATTCGATTACTCGATAAATAGTACAGTTCTCAAGGCTGTCAATTCAACTAAGTACCTGGGTGTTAAAATTACGAACAACTTCAGTTGGAAAGACCACATAGATAATATTGTGGGGAAGGCGAGCCAAAGGTTGCGGAACATTGGCAGGACACTTAGAAGATGCAACAAGTCCACTAAAGAGACAGCTTACACTACACTCGTTCGTCCTCTGTTAGAATATTGCTGCGCGGTGTGGGATCCTTACCAGGTGGGGTTGACGGAGGACATCGAAAGGGTTCAAAAAAGGGCAGCTCGTTTTTGTATTATCACGTAATAGGAGAGAGAGTGTGGCAGATATGATACGCGAGTTGGGATGGAAGTCATTAATGCAAAGTCGTTTTTCGTCGCGGCGAGATCTATTTACGAAATTTCAGTCACCAACTTTCTCTTCCGAATGCGAAAATATTTTGTTGAGCCCAACCCACATAGGTAGGAATGATCATCAAAATAAAATAAGAGAAATCAGAGCTCGAACAGAGAGGTTTAGGCGGTCGTTTTTCCCGCGCGCTGTTCGGGAGTGGAACGGTAGAGAGATAGTATGATTGTGGTGCCAAGCGCTTAAATGTGAATTGCAGAGTAATCATGTAGATGTAGATGGTGCCGAAACGTCGTTTCAGCCTCGGGAATAGAAGTCGGGGGGAGGGGGGGGGGGGCATGCCCGGCGAATAGGTTGGCTGGTTACACATAAAAGTTCTCTTTTCTTTGCCAAAAAAATCACATATTCCTTACTGAGCGTACGACTCACGATGCCCTATCTCACTGTAATCGGAGAAATCAGTGAGAGAAACCCTCACATCTGATCGTGATTGTCGAATTTTTTTTCGGTGTTTGCTCTTCAGGCAGTTTCCACTGATTTCTTCGATTCCATTGGGGCAGTGTATCTTGAGTCTTACAGTCAATAAGGAATACGTGATGTTTTTGGCAAAGAACAGGACGGTTTGGCTCCTATACCCATCTTTTGTCACCTGTTAAACCATCTTTAGAAGTTCTATATAGCTGACTTCATTCACCAATTCCTGAGCGACGTCTAAGCGACTTTGCTTTCGGCGGAAGTTCAGCAATTTTGGAAAAATCTTTGCTGCTAGACGTTTCATGCCCAAAATATCAGGAAACAATAATGCTTGGCATGAGCCGAACGATATGCCGACGTCGTCAGAAACCTCTCTGATGGTAATTCGGCGGTTTTCCGCAACTTTTTTCTTTGCTTCTTCCACATGTCTTATGTGCTAGCTGGTCCAGGACGGTATTCGTTTTCAATATCTTCTCCAAGCCCTTTGAAATGGTTATACCAACCGTAAACACTCTTCTTACTTACAGAAGATCCACAGTCAACATGTCGAATGCGGTGCTGCACGTTATTCCTCTTGTCAATCAAAATTTAATTCAAATTCTTTGATACATCATCTTGAAAAGTAAAAATTCTCCAGCACTCTACAATATTTAACCTTTTCCATCGCCATCAAACAAAACATTCAAAACAGCTGAAAATACGGACACACATCAGAAGCATGTTTAACAACAAGATTAAAGAGTTTGAAAACCAAATGCATAAAGCCAGCGAAATTACAAAGTTCGTTATTTTTCATCAAGCCTCATATAGGGGTCTAGTTCTTCGAAGGTAGAAGATACATTATCACAACTCTCTAAACATTCAGTGCTTAAGAATAAATGTTTTCCATGCGCTTAGAAGAAAAGTATTTTGGCCCTGGTCAGGAGAGTCATTAACCATTTATGTTAGCTCAGTTTCGAGGCAGTACAGAGCGGTGGTTCGAAGGTTGTCTCTAATCCCTTCGCAGCATATTTTTTTTTATTTTGCAGATAGGCCGAAATAATGCTCAATACATCATATTTACGAGTATTAATATTTTGATAACGGTATGAAAAGGAAGGGCAAAGGAAAGTTAGGAACAGGAAATAAATTTCCGGGAAGGTATATGCAATTTGATACATTTATTATTTTATAGTTTATTTACACGTGCTGTGGTAATATTTATAGTGAAAACAGGGATGCAGTAATTGTCTCGGCATCTTGCACGCGTCGTACACGCCACATTTCTTCGACTTGGGCGACATGGTTGCCTTGAAGTTTCTATAGAGAAACGAACTTTGTTTACATTCATCGCACAGTTTGCAAACAAACTGCTACCCATTATTTCGCTCAATTTTGATGAGGATAGTTGGTGTTGTGGAATTTTGTTTTTGGATTTGTCAGAGTGCGCAGAAGCAACTGAGGTCATAAGCGCCGGTGTTGTCGAAAAAAATGTACTTTGATGATGTCTTCTCGGTCTATGATTTCTTTTTCACTCTGGATTGGCCGATTTTAGTTCACTGGGACCATAGTGTTTGCGTTTAGCTGCTGAGCGCTGTTAAACACCAAAATGAACCTAATGGAATACCAAGTCCTGTACATTTCAATTACAGTCCTTTCTTGGAAATTTATTTACAGTATCAAATTTTCCTTTGTCTTTCCTTTTCATGCCTTACATGAGAATATTAATAAACGCTATACACTGCGCATTATTCCGGTTGCTTTGCAGTGCCAGTTACGTAAACACTGAAAAGGAAGACAGTTTTCACACAGAGACTCGACCCTGCGATCCTCTGACCACCGTTGCGTATCCCTTCCGCTGTGCCAATCGTTGCATGCAACCTACGCTAACAGACGGCCCATGCATCAGCCGACCTGCGCTAAAAATGCAAATCTTTTTCTAAACGCTTGCCCATAGGGAGCTCCTCTTCCCTTCTTTCATTGTTAAGCACTGTATATACCATAAATTTGGACGGAATCTGTGATGAGTAGGGGCGGTCCCCTGATAAGATTTTATTTCCGTCGGATTGCGTCATCTGAAAAAAATATAAATCCTTCGAGCAAATAAACAACAAAAATTGAGATTTAGCAAACAGTATAAAGAAGTGAAAATTTTTGTTACGCCTTCACTGTCGGCATGCTTTATTATTCCAAGAACCGTACAAAGAATTTCAAGAATGCATCCACTATCTTTTAAAACGATTTATTTTGGACTAATTAATTTAAACGCGGTCGTACAAGTACCGAAGACGAAGTGCGTTCCATCAGCAAACTGAGGTCACCACAGAGTAAACCGCTGACAAATCCGCGATACGTTAATGCAAGACAGTCGAATAAAAATTCCTGAGATTGCTGAGACTGTAGACGTCTGAACTGAGCGAGTGCTCAGTATTCTGCACCGAGAGTTGACTACGAAGAAACTGTACGAGATGGGTGTCTCGATTGCTCACTGTTGACCAAAAGCACTTCCGGCACAACATTTCAACAATGTCTGGCGATGTTTCATCGGAATCCGCTAGACTTTTTACGCCGACTTGTTACTATTGATCAAACCTGAAACGATCAGACCATTATACTCCAGAGTCGAAACAGCAGTCGAAACAATGGAAAAAGGCTGCTGAAAGTGCACCACAGAAGTCAAAGACCATTTGGTCAGTTGTTAAGGCGATGGCCACTGTTTTTTGTGAATCCCAAGGAATAATCACATTTTTCTGGTAAATTTACTATTTTAAGCGATTTTTAAAGAATTTAACAGCTATTATATAGTTAAAATAATTTTAAAAGGAGGTATAATGAATGTATATGACGTTGGTAGCACTGCTAAAAAACATTTGCTGACAAAAAACGGTCGATTCTGTTTTGTGTTAACAGATGATGTTTTGCTAACTGTCAACCTAACTTCACTTTCCAGTTTCCTGTACATGTGCTCAGTACAATGTCGAATCGTGGTTGTAAAAACTCTGTGGACAGTTTTTGTTATATTCGTAGCGAACTTGTGATTTAAAAACACCAAAGGCACATTACAGACTTTGTGAAAATGTTTATCTATCGTACTTTGGATCTAAACTTGGTGATCAAGGTAAATCTTGGGCGTGTGTGTGTGTGTGTGTGTGTGTGTGTGTGTGTGTGTGTGTGTGTGTGTAATGATCCAAAAAGGAGAGAAAAGCCTTTAGATTTGTTGTTTCTATGATATGGATGGAACCAAGAAATCATTCCGATGGTTGCTACTTTTGCAGTGTTGATATTACTGGTCATAATTCGAAAAACAAGGTTATTAGCTACCCTAACCTTCCGTCCGCCATCCGACCAGTAGGGCATGGTGTAGATTTGCCGGTTCTTGGACCACCAGATGATTTAAATTCTATTCCAACAGAAGTATTTTCTGTTGTACAATCTGATTTACATGAACCAGATGATGATTAATTCCATTGTAATACAGAAAGTCTAGAGCCCGAATTGTTTAGTCAGACCGAGCTTAACGATTTGGTTAGGGATCTGGGCTTAACGAAAGAAAAAGCTGAATTGTTTGGCTCTAGATTAAAAGAAAAGAACTTATTGGCAGATGGAACCAGCATATACATGTATAGAAAGAAATAGCGGCAATTTTCGAAGTTTTTTTCAAAAAGGTGATTTAGTGTACTGCTCAGACATTCCCAGTGTGATGAATGAGTTTGGGACTGAATACAAAAAGGAAGACTGGAGGCTGTTTTATTACACAATGGTAACATGTATACCAGTTGGACATTCTATGCATATGAAAGAAAGCTACGAAAACCTAGAAATAGTGCTAAATAAAATAGGCTACTCTGCTCATGGTTGGATGATATGTGGAGATTTAAAAGTAACATGCATGCCCCTTAGTCAGAAAGGTGGCTTTACCAAATTTACATGTTTCTTGTGTGAATGAGACAGTAGGGTTAGGGATCAACACTGATGCAGAAAGAACTAGCCTGTGAGGGAGTCTTTAAAACCTGGCGAAAGGACATTCCACGCGAAAACCTTGTAGCTCCAACATACTCCTACCACCCTTACATATAAAGTTTGTAAAGGCTTTGCCTAAAGATGGACCATGTTTTAAGTACCTCTGCCGAAAGTTTCCAAACCTTTCGGAAGCTAAACTAAAAGAAGAAGCCTTTGTCGGACCTGACATTGGAAAATTGATGTCTGATGTTAACTTTGAATCCACAATGACCTTAAATGAGATAGAGCATGGGTATCATTCAAGCAAGTCGTTACAAAGTTCTTAGGGCACGAAAAAGAGCTAGAATGTTTCTATTATAGCTACAATGTTAAGGAAGTTTAAAACTTTAGGATGTTTAATGAGCCTGAAAGTTCACTTTTTGAACAGTCTCCTTGAATACTTCCCGGACAATATTGGAGATGTCAGTGAGAAGCAACGATAGCGTTTTCACCAGGACATTAAAGTGATGGGAAAACGCTACCAAGGCCGCTGGAACACCAACATTATGGGGGACTACTGTGTCACTTCACCGAGAAGTTCAGCAAGCGACTCATCGTAGAAAAAGCTACACAAGAAGCTTCAACGAAAAAAGAGAAAGGAAATACAAACCAATTCCAGCTGACAAGTGAAAGCTCTATTAACACGTATCTTTGTTTTAAGTAGCTTACTGTAAATATAAACCATGCTTATGTTGTAGCAAAACGTTTCATTAATTTCCCCGTTTACCGTGTAGCATACGATTTTTATGCTACATTGTAAAAAGCATATTGCTCGTAAACTACGGCAGACACAAAAAACTAAGGCTAGATTTGAATTCGGCTCATAAAAATCTCGTATAAAGATCAGCTATCAAAGTAAGAAACTTTTTTTTAAAAAAAATTGTTGCCCTGTGTAATCTTTCACAACGTGCTACCACTGAACAAAGATTTGCAGCTACACGAATAATTTCCAATTTCGATGTTTTTTTTATCTTCATTGACAGTATGGTTGTTCTGCACTGGCTTAGTTGTGTACTTCAAAATGTACAAGAGACGGTGATGTATATTTCGTCTCGCAAGATCGCTGAAGGCAAACAAACATAGCCTTCGACATTTTCTGTTCGAAACTCTAGCGGACATTTGTGCCATCACCGAAACACGGTTAAAACAGAACGAATCGTTCGCACGCCAGGGCTACTCTGCCATTAGAGAGGATAGGGACGATGCAGCGTTGTTGGTAAAACAAGGCAGCCACTTTTCCGTTGTCAGTATGTGCACTCAGAATGACCCACTGCAAACTATGGGTATCCGTCTGCGGATCAACGACCTCCCTCTGAATTTGGCCTCAGTACACAAAGCACCTAATGAAAGCCTTTCCAGACAGCAGTGAACAGCAATCACTGCCTCGCTCGAAAAACGCCTTCTGCTCCTAGGAGACTAACGACCACCATGCACTGTGGGGCTGCAGAAATGCCAACACAATGGGGGAAAAATGCTAGTGGATGTACTAGATTGGGAAAACCTTACAGTACTAAATGGCGGCTCATCCACACGAATCGTCCGACCAAATGAAGCTCTGACGGCAGTGGATTTTAGCCTAGCATCAACTGCACTCTGTACCAGAACAACATGGAAAGTAATAGCGGATACTTTCGGTGCGGATCCATTGCCAACTCAAATTATGAAAAATGCACAATTTAGGGAGACTGTCAACCGCGCAATCAGACGGAAATTGAACACAAACAAAGTGAACTGGAACGTATTCGAAATACTACTGGAAGAAAAACTGTAGTTCATAGCCTATACTGAGAATCATGAAATAGACTATGACGGCCTTGTGTCGCTTATCGATGAAGCAGCGGTAGTCTCAACACCTGTAAAGCGACATATGAGGACAACTACTCGCCAGTCACCCTGATTGTGGGGTTCAGAATGTGACGCAGTCCTCAAGGAACGCAAGGAGACATTAAGAATATACAGAAGTATCTCTAATGACAAGCTTTCTTGCCATTGAGAAAGCACAAGCTGCAGCCAAGAAAATATTCACGCAGAAAAAACTAAATATATTGACAATTTCTGCACTCCAGTCGGCGAAGAAACTGCATTAACCTGGATCTGGAATGTAATACAGAACAGTGAAACCAACCAGACAACAGACATCCGACTTTTAGAATCGTTCTTGTGCATGATAGCTCCACCTAACGTAACAGATAGGGGGCGAGGCGGAAAGAAGAGAGGAGAAGTGGCATTACGCAACCCTTTTCGCTGGAGGAACTCCAGACTGCGCTCTCCCAAGGGAAGGGTACTGATCCTGATACGAATTATACTGAAGACCAAAGCTCAATTGACTGTCTCTGCTACTCTGTAGGCTATGGAACGCTCAGCCTCTAAATTTATGTGCTGTGAACTTGGCTGTGTACTGGTGTATCTATGCGTGTGGCTGTAATGCACAACCTTAGTTCTTGTGAACTATTCTGCTGTTCTGTTCTGTGTAGATGGAACTTATAGACCTGTACAAGCATTCGATTCTCTATCCAAAGCTTTTGAAACAATTCTCAGAGAACATACAAAGAACATTTTATTGTTAATGTAGATATATAGTCACTAATGGGGACTGACATGGGAATATCCCAAATATGTACCAACGGCGAGTTATCATTTCTTGTTGTGTTACCAGTAGAATTTTTATAGTACACTAGCACTGTGTATCTTGTGTTCCATTTTCGTCCTGTTCACTCGTTTTCGTGTACTCTGACTGTAAATCTTGTTTTATGTCGGATCCGACCTTTCTTAACCCTATGTTACATCATACCAGGACACGAATTCAAATAATGTCTTGCATGAACTATCGAAACCAACTGTAATAACATTTCCTGTGTTTGGTTGGCTGTATGTGCACGTTCCGAAAGCCAAGAAATTAAAAAAAAATAAAGTTACGCCTCTTATAATTTCTGCTGTATTCATAAACTTGCTGCAGGGACATGCAAGGATCAGGTAATGTGCTATCATTCGGCAATGCACTTCCACAGGCCTAACACTTCCACTTCTCTGCTGGTCATTCCTGAACGAAGGATAGCACCCGCCAAATGTCAAATCCCACGTTTAGGAATTTTATTGGACTTCTAATGATTTCATTTGTCAGCTTCGTACAACATGACCTTTACAAAAGGTGTTAGGTAAATTTATGGTGTAATGCAGGTATAAGGGTGGCTCACAATGCGAGAGTAGCCTGACTACAGTGTGTCTGGAAACCCAAGAGCGACCACCTGAGTCCCACCTATCAATCTCTATCAGTTATGTCAAACGCACCCACTAACGGCTGATAAACATTCCTTTAAATGAAGACTGTATTTTTCAGAAAACACTCACTGAGGACACCTTTTACATTTAAGACTGTGGAACACGAATATTGTACTTCAGGAATAGAAAAGCAGTTTCAAATTAAGACACTTTAATATATCGTAATAGCAGCTGGTACGAAGACTGGCGATAGCAGTACTAAGACATAACTGTACCAGTTTACAGCTGGGTTACTGATCATCCATCATGGCTTGGCTACACGTGATTCATACAGAAGTTTTCACACACCTTTGGTCAACGATAAATTATGCCTCTAGGTACGAAACTCCTGCAACAATTGTGCAAGGGCTTGTGCAATTCATTAATATAATTTGGAATACCAATTAAATCTTTATGTATATACTTTATTGCGGTTCACAAGTAGAGTGAGCGAACTATAACTTTATAAATGCATTTCGTCTACAAGATTTGTAGGACGTGGAAAGTAATTTGTTAAAAGCCCGGAATAAAGGAACAATTGGCAAGCTGGTGTATATGAAGGAGGAAACATCTGAGAAAACTTCAGGAAAGTTCAGAAATCTAAAGAACCTATGCAAAATACATTTACGGCTCACTGCTGCAGATAAGTAGCAATTGTAGCAGTGGGACTGTCGTTACCTGTACGTAAACAAATCGAGTGTGTCTACAACACGCACCATTGTTTTCTACCTGACACGAAATAACACCTGTGCCTGCGCTCCGATTGCCTGGCCTGGCATAGCAGCGCTGTCTCCGTCTGTCCGGCCGCAACAGGTATTCTCCACCGTTGTTGGGTGACAGCGGTAACACCTTGGAAACTGCCTGAATCATCGCCTTCACACAGAAATGTTGCGGAGCCATACCGCAAAAGTGCCGCGTGTTGCATCCACACTGCTGCATTCTTAAAGGGAACACGACTTCGGACACACACTGTCGTGAAATATGGGCCATGTAAACGTCCTTTGAATACCAAACGCTGCCCAGGGATTATCCTGATACAACGTATCACGACAGTCACATGTCCGCAACGTCGTGCTCATTCGCACTACAGAAATCGGCAAATGTTACAAGAAACTGGATGTAACTGGGATTAAACGGCAAGTATAAAATAAACAACAATTGTTATATGCGCACGACAGAAATACACACATCGATGAAAGTTTTGCATCACCGCAACCTGTACAGAAAATTGGAATAGAGGTCAGCCTAAACATCTTTTCCGGCCTTTATATTGCTCATGAAAACCACACATTTCATGTTGTACCACCATACAGCGAGATCTTCACTGGTGGTCGTCCAGATTGCTGTACACACTGGAACCTCTAATACCCAGCAGCAGTCCTCGTGCATTGACGCATGGCTGTATTCGCCGTGGCATACTATCCACAAGTTCATCATGGCACTGTTGGTCCAGATCGTCCCACTCCTCAACAGCAATTCGACGTAGGTCCCTCAGAGTGGTTGGTGGGTCACGTCGTCCATAAACAGCCCTTTTCCATCTATCCCAGGCATGTTCGATAGCTTTCATGTCTGGAGAACATGCTG
Organism: Schistocerca americana; assembly: GCF_021461395.2. NCBI lineage: Eukaryota > Metazoa > Arthropoda > Insecta > Orthoptera > Acrididae > Schistocerca > Schistocerca americana. The sequence goes on along the minus strand of NC_060124.1, from coordinate 592,841,546 downwards.
GCCCCTCTAGGCGAACGATGTTGTTATCCTGAAGTAAGTCATTTACAAGATGTGCACGATGGGGGCGCGCATTGTGCCATCGGCAGTTCCTGTCTCTCTGTATCTCCATGTCCCAATATCGCTTTTGTTCACTCCGAAACGCCCGGACACTTCCCTTGTTGAGAGCCCTTCCTGGTATAAAGTAACAATGCGGACGCGATGGCACCCCAGTATTGACCGTGTAGGCATGGTTGAACTACAGAAAACACAAGCCCTGTACCTGCTTCCTGGTGGAATGACAAACTGATCGACTGTGGACCCCCTCCTTTAATAGGCGCTGCTCATGAATGGTTGTTTACATCTCTGCGTGGGTTTAGTGACATCTCTGAACAGTCAAAGGACTGTGTCTGTGATACAATATCCACATTCAACGTCTATCTTCAGGAGGTCTGGGAACCGGGGTGATGCAAAAGGTTTTGTGAGGTGTCAATTTACTGAATACGTATACGCATATTTTTTTAGTGAGAGTTAGAAATGATACCAACGTGTACATAGATGATTCATATTTCTCATCACGGTACACGTGAAAGATTGTGAGTGAAACTGGATGAAGAGGACAGGGCGCAGCCCATACGCTAGTTCGGGAACTACGGATTGAGGATGAGCACGAAGCCGGGACATTTCTCAGATTGACGAGCGGCGAGGTGCGGTTTCTTCTAGACTCCGTTTATAACGGGACGAAAGTGAGACGAGCAGTAAGATTGCACCACACTGATTGTTGCCTTCCGCTTCACTGAAAAACCTGGGACAACCTTACCTTAAAATATTTCATTTCACAGAAACCGTCCATTTAAATGTACTGCGTTCCAATAACAATTAGTATTTTTCACGTGTTTCGTGCGGCAGCCTACAGTATCCCTTTCGCGACCTAGGTGTCCTGTGCAAAACAAAAATGCGTATTTTCTAGTAAAAGTGTAACAGTACAAAACGCTTAAAGAAGAACTTTCTAACCTTGGAAAACAACATTAACAGTACCGAAATATTGCAATCTGCTAACGTAAGCAAAGGCTTCTGAAAACTGATTGAGGCATCTAGAGTCAGCAAGCCATTATGCTTAGTACAGTACGGTAATATCGTAAAAATATCGAGAGCAGTATGTATTCTTTTGACAAGAATTTCGTATAACCAGCAGAAAATACAATACTTGTTACGGGCATCTACCATGTGACACCATATCATACCACTCACAACTGTGAAGTTTCAGCCTGAAAAGGTTAAGGGAAACGAAACAAGCATGGTAATCCTAACATTAAAGAACAAATACTCAGCTGTTACGTCGAGCCCCGAAGAGAGTGCATGGAAGGAACCACAACTTGCCTCAATCTGTAGTACTAAGGAAAACATCTTAGTAGTCTAAAAATAAACACTGTTAAGCCGGTATTAAGAAGCGAAGTAACATAAAATAGAGGCTTCAAACTACAGCTCAGTATCATTGTTCCCTAGCTTTAGTATGATTTTTGAAATGGTTATTCTTTATAGGCTTTCCACTCATTTGACTAAATAAATAAATGAAGCGTGGCTTTAGGAAAGACTGTACTCCCTCCTGAATGAAGGAATGAGAACAACAGGCACAGTATTACATCTTTCCAAAGCCTCTGATATAGTAAGCCGTGGATAGCTAATGAAATTTAAGGCATCGAACATCAAAGACTTGTCTATGCAGTCACTGTTAACATAAATAGCAAGCAGTGCACCGTACTACTACTACTACTACTACTACTACTACTACTACTACGTGACAGTTCTTCCACTTTCATCTGGTAAGCTATGCTGAAGACACCGCCCTTTTATTTTACCAGCAAAGCTGAGGAATTAGTCATTTGAAACTGAAGGAGTGACAGAAGTAACCATGTATTTTCCTACATTGAGGCCTAAATCCTGAAGTCAGTAAATCTGTTACTAACAATGAAACAACTTGCTATCGTGAAAATAAAATATGTGATATTACAAAGAAAGAAATAGGTAAAAAAATTTTTCGAGTCCTTCTCGACAAAAATTTTCGTCGCGTAAACCACATATATTCTGTGTGCAAGAAAGTAAGCAGTAGGTTCCACCTGATAACTGAAGTGGCAAAACAGTTCCAGCTCAATCCTCACTCCTTAAACGTGGGATAATTTGTTAATCACGATACCGAAGTGTGCTGCCGCGTGGCAGGCCTACACCTGAATACACTGTTGGTATTGTAGACAAGGGCAACGACGTAAATGCACAGGCTAAGGTCCGGAGAGTCCTCGTCTGAAAAATATTTGTATTAACTTACTATAGTTTTTTGTGAACAATAAAAACAAAGCAAGCGTGATACACACAATTATGACACTACAAGGGGGAAACAAGTTCATGCAGAGGACAAAATTAAATATAAGAATAGTCCAATTTTAATAGGTATATATGAGCAGCAGCCTTTTCAGTAGTTGCAGGGGCAACAGCCTGGATGATTGACTGATATGACCTTGTAACACTAACCAAAACGGAATTGCTGTGCTGGTACTGCGAACGGCTGAAAGCAAGGGGAAACTACAGCCGTAATTTTTCCCGAGGGCAGGCAGCTTTACTGTATGGTTAAATGATGGCGTCCTCTTAGGTAAAATATTCCGGAGGTAAAATAGTCTCCCATTCAGATCTCCGGGCGGGGACTACTCGAGAGGACGTCGTTATCAGGAGAAAGAAAACTGGCGTTCTACGGATCGGAGCGTGGAATGTCAGATCCCTTAATCGGGCAGGTAGGTTAGAAAATTTGAAATGGGGAAATGAGTAGGTTAAAGTTAGATATAGCGGGAATTAGTGAAGTAGGTGGCAGGAGCAACAAGACTTTTGGTCAGGTGAATACAGGGTTATAAATACAAAATCAAATAGAGGTAATGCAGGAGTAGGTTTAATAATGAATAAAAAAGCTACTACAAACAACATAGTGAACACATTATTGTGGCCAAGATAGACACGAAGCCCACGCCTACTACAGTAGTACAAGTTTATATGCCAACTAGCTCTGCAGATGACGAAGAAATTGAAGAAATCTATGATGAGATAAAAGAAATTATTCAGATAGTGAAGGGAGACGAAAATTTAATAGCCATGGTTGACTGGAATTCGGTAGTAGGAAAAGGGAGAGAAGGAAAAGTAGTAGGTGAAGAAATGAAAGAGGAAGCCGCCTGGTAGAATTTTGCACAAAGCACAACTTAATCATGGCTAACACTTGGTTCAAGAATCATAAAAGAAGGTTGTATACATGGAAGAAGCCTGGAGATACTGATAGGTTTCAGATAGATTACATAATAGTGAGACAGAGATTTAGGAACCAGGTTTTAAATTGTAAGACATTTCTAGGGGCAGATGTGGACTCTGACCACAATCTATTTGTTATGAACTGTAGATTAAAACCGAAGAAACTGCAAAAAGGTGGAAATTTAAGAAGATGGCATCTGGATAAACTGAAACAACCAGAGGTTGTACAAGGTTTCAGGGAGAGTGTAAGGGAACAATCGACAGGAATGCAGGAAAGAAATACAGTAGAAGAAGAATGGTTAGCTTTGACGGATGAAGTAGTGAAGGTAGCAGAGGATAAAGTAGGTAAAAAGACGAGGGCTACCAGAAATGCTTGGGTAACAGAAGAAATATTGAACTTCATTGATGAAAGGAGAAAACATAAAAATTCAGTAAATGAAGCAGGCAAAAAGGAATACAAACGTCTCAAAAATGAGATCGACAGAAAATGCAAACTGGCTTAGCAGGGAAGGCTAGAGGACAAATGTAAGGATGTAGAGTCTTATCTCATGAGGGGTAAGATAGATGCTGCCTACAGGAAAATTGAAGAGACCTTTGGAGAAAAGAGAACAACTTGTGTGAATATCAAGAGCTCAGATGGAAACCCAGTTCTAAGCAAAGAAGGTAAAGTAGAAAGGTGAAGGAGTATATAGAGGTTCTATACAAGGGCGATGTACTTGAGGACAATATTATGGAAATGTAGGAGGATGTAGATGAAGATGAAATGGGAGATATGATACTGCATGAAGAGTTTGACAGAGCACTGAAAGACCAGAGTCCAAACAAAGCCCCAGGTGTAGACAACATTCCATTAGAACTACTGACAGCCTTGGGAGAACCAGTCCTGACAAAACTCTACCTCCTGGTGAGCAAGATGTATGAGGCAGGCGAAATACCCTCAGACTTCAAGAAGAATATAATAAATCCAATCCTACACAAAGCAGGTTTTGACAGATGCGAAAATTATCGAAGTATCAGTTTAATAAGTCACGGTTGCAAAATACTAACGCGAATTCTTTACAGACGAATGGAAAAACTAGAAGAAACCAACCTCGGGGAAGATCAGTTTCGATTCCATAGAAATACTGGAACACGTGAGGCAATACTGACCCTACGACTTATCTTAGAAGGAAGATTAAGGAAAGGCAAACCTACGTTCTAGTATTTGTAGACTTAGAAAAAGCTTTTGACAATGTTGACTGGAATACTTTCTTTCGATTTCTGAAGATGGCAGGGGTAAAATACAGGGAGCCAAAGGCTGTTTACAATTTGTACAGAAACCAGACGGCAGTTGTAAGAGTCGAGGGGCATGAAAGGGAAGCAATGGTTGGAAAGAGAGTGAGACAGGGTTGTAGCCTCTCCCCAATGTTATTCAATCTATATATTGAGCAAGCAGTAAAGGGAACAATAGAAAAATTCGGAGTAGGTATTAAAATCCATGGAGAAGAAATAGAAATTTTGAGATTCGCCGATGATATTGTAATTCTGTCAGAGACAGCAACGGACTTGGAAGAGCAGTTGAACGGAATGGACAGTGTCTTGAAAGGAGGATATAAGACGAACATCAACAAAAGCAAAAAGAGGATAATGGAACGTAGTCGAATTAATTCGGGTTATGCTTAGGGAATTAGATTAGGAAATCAGACACTTAAAGTAGTAAAGGAGTTTTGCTATTTGGGGTGCAAAATACCTGACGATGGTCAAAGTGGAGAGGATATAAAATGTAGACTGGCAATGGCAAGGAAAGCGTTTCTGAAGAAGAGAGATTTGTTAACATCGAGTACAGATTTAAGTGTCAGGAAATCGCTTCTGAAAGTATTTGTATGGAGTGTAGCTATGTATGGAAATGAAACATGGACGATAAATAGTTTGGGCAAGGAGAGAATAGAAGCTTTCAAATGTGGTGCTACAGAAGAATGTTGATGATTAGATGGGTAGATCACATAATTAATGAGGAGGTACTGAATAGGATTGGGAAGAAGAGAAGTTTGTGGCACAACTTGACTAGAAGAAGGGATCGGTTGGTAGGACATGTTCTGAGGGATCAAGGGATCACCAGTTTACTATTGGAGGCCAACGTGAAGGGTAAAAACGGTGGAAGTAACCAAGAGATGAATACACTAAACAAATTGAGAAGGATGTAGGTTGCAGTAGGTACTGGGAGATGAATAACCTTGCACAGGATAGAGTAGCATGGAGAGCTGCATCAAACCAGTCTCAGGACTGAAGACAACAACAACAACAACAACAACAACAACAACATATGGTTCAACAAGCTGCCACATACATCAAAAATTTGTGAAACAGGGGGTTAGCTTTCCTAGTAAATACGTGTTTGTACTAAAGGAATTCCAAGCCGAAGGCCCTCGACTGCAATATGTAATATATAAAGATGAATGTATTATGTATCACTACTGTATGTATTATTTATATTCACTGATCACTCAACTAACGGATGAAAAGTGACCAGCTTAATGACGGTAACAGAACTTACTCTACCCAACACCACAACGAAAGTAGTTCACAGGGGTCACTTCTGAAGCATTCCATATGAAAACTGGCTTCAGACAAAGTGACAGCCTATCACTACTACTCTTCAACTGTGCACTGGAATATGTAATGATCGACTGGAATATGTAATGAGAGAATGGTAAGAAGATAATCAAAAGAAAATAAGAATTGGGTGTGTGACAAATGAAGTTTCAACTTCTTGGGATTTGCTGATGCTCTTGCTCACCTAGCCAACAATACTCAAGACATAATACAAGTTAAATCGCTACAACAAACAGCACAGGAAATTGGACTTGAAATATCAGTTGGAAAACAAGATTAAGTTGTCTTATCTGACGTGCAAATTAAATTACAAAATAAAAGGGAATCGAAACAGTTACGTATTGGACACCCATTTATAGGCATCTTTTTTCCATCGCTTCTATGCAGTCGCTGTGGTTATCCAATATGTAATCTTGTTTAGTGTGTTTTCTCTTGACTATGCTATTTTTCTTACATTTGTCTGTTCCAAAAAACATATTTATATCATTACTGAATATTTCTGTTATCTTTAGTAATTGGTTGAGTTGTTGATTGGTTGCTGCCAGTAGTTTTAGATCATCCATGTATAGCAAATGTGTGATTTTGTTTGGGTATGTTCCAGTAATATTGTATCCATAATTTGTATTATTTAGCATGTTGGATAGTGGGTTCAGGGCAAGGCAGAACCACATAGGACTTAATGAGTCTCCTTGGTATATTCCACGCTTAATCTGTATTGGCTGTGATGTGATATTATTTGAATTTGTTTGGATATTAAGTGTGGTTTTCCAATTTTTCATTACTATGTTTAGGAACTGTATCAATTTAGGATCTACTTTGTATATTTCCAATATTTGTAGTAACCATGAGTGGGGTACACTATCAAAAGCTTTTTGGTGATCAATGTATGCGTAGTGTAGCGACCTTTGTTTAGTTTTAGCTTGAAATGTCACCTCTGCATCTATTATCAGTTGCTCTTTACATCCACGTGGTCCTTTGCAACATCCTTTTTGTTCTTCATTTATAATTTTGTTCTGTTTTGTATGTGTCATTAATTTCTGTGTAATGACTGAAGTTAATATTTTGTATGTTGTTGGTAGGCATGTTATGGGGCAATATTTAGCTGGGTTTGCTGTGTCTACTTGGTCTTTAGGTTTCAGATAAGTTATTCCATGTGTAAGTGTATCAGGGAATGTGTATGGGTCTGCAATGTAACTGTTAAATAATTTAGTTAGATGTGAATGTCTTGAGGCGAACTTCTTTAGCCAGAAATTCGCTATTTTATCTTTTCCAGGGGCTTTCCAATTGTGAGTAGAATTAATTGCTTGGGTGACTTCATGTTGCAAAATTATCACTTCAGGCATTTGTGGCATCATCTTGTATGTGTCTGTTTCTGCTTGTATCCACTGTGCATGCCTGTTATGTTGTACCGGGTTTGACCATATGTTGCTCCAGAAGTGTTCCATGTCTTATGTTTGGTGGATTGTCTATTTTAATGTGTGTGTTATCTATTGTCTGGTAACATTTCTTTTTGTTTGTGTTGAATGTTTGGTTTTGTTTCCTTCTATTTTCACTTTTTTTGTATCTTGTAAGTCGTTTGGCCAATGCTTGTAATTTTTGCCTCTTTTCATCTAATTGCTCTATCGCTTCTTGTTGTGAGATTTTACCTAACCTTTTTCGTTTTTTGTCTGATATTTCATTTCTTATAAATTATGTTAGCTGTCCTATGTCTTTTCTCAGTTTTTCTATTCTGACCTGTAGCCTGTGTTGCCATGCTGGTTTCGTGGGTTTCTTCTGTGTGTGGGTTTGTTCTGATCTCTGCCTAGTGTGTATATTTAGTGTAGTGAGTGCTCCTATATAAACCAGTAGTTGTAGCTCTCCCATAGTTGTATTTTCACTTATTGTATGATTGTGTTGATACTTGTTTCGACTTGTGGGTTATTTGGTGGTCTATGCAACAATGGTCTAATGTCTGTATTTGTGTCTTTGTATTCTATATATGTCAGCTGAAATTTTTCTTCTATATCTAACGTGTGTCACTTCATGTTCTATTTGTCCTTGTTCTGGAGGCAGTCTTAAAATTTCGTTTTCCTCTGATTGTTTAATTGATGCGTGGTGTTCTTTGTTTGTTTGCTCTGGGATGTTTGAGTCCATTACGGTATTTTTTTCTTCTTCTTCTGATTGCACATTATTTTGTTCCAGTATTTGTTGTACTTGTTATTTGATGTTTTCTAATTCTGACTGGGGTATCCTGTTATTTTTTATTATTACACGGATCTGATCAGCTAGTCGTTGTTCTGTTAAAAATTTTAATTCTGAGTATCTGGTAATAAATGTTGTGTATACTTGTGATCTGTATCCCATTGTGTTGGTTCGTAAGTTTGTTGCTTGGTAATAACAGAACATGAGGTGTCGATTAACTTCATCTGACCATCTCATCCTCTGTCTGTTTTCCTTCTAGAGTGGTTGCAGGAAGCATATCCTGCAGAACACCTCTATTTCGATTTAAATCATTTTCCGTGTGGCTAGCAGTGTCGTTACCATTGTGGACGGGCATAGGGTTCAAGCGTCGTCCCCGACCATGACAGCACTTGTCCGAAGCTTCATTAGTTCTGTCCTGAACCAACTAATCACACTAAAAGGTGGTTAGCCCTATTAGTGGTTTCTTTTCGTCGCCTTTTACGACTGGCAGAACATACCAGAGGCCTATTCTTATCCCGGGCCTCTGCGGGGTTTATTATTATTATTATTGTTATTATTGTCATAAATACAGCAGAATTGTAATACTGAATAGATCCAACATTTAATTTTCCAAATAATAGCAAGTGACATGATGGTGGTAGTTATTAGTTTAATAAAACATTTACAAAAATGAAGTACAATATAATTTAGCTTACGTGATTTTAAACATAAAATTATTCAAAGAAAATTCGTTTAGCAAGGCGTTAATGTTGCTGATGGTGTATGTGGTGTAGGGGAGGGGAATTACTAACCAATAGAAGATTGCATTCGTGAGCAACATAATTCTCAGCTGAATTCTGTGCTCGATAAAAAGTCTGCATCCCAGATTCAACTAGGGGGGGGGGGGGGGGGGGCAAACAGCAGCTACTCAAGACTGTGACGTTTTCCCATCACTGCATGATTCTGGTTGAGAGGGCGATGATCAACAGCAGCATAATATTACGGCTCACCTCGATACTTAAATGTCCAAACAAGTTGCGTTATGCCAACCAAGTTCACACAGCTGTCCAAACAAGTTACGTTACGTAATCAGTTTACGAAAGTACTACAACGAGCGAGGTGGCGCTGTGGTTAGCACGCTGGACTCTTTGACGAGAACAACGGCTCAAAGCCACGTCCGGCCATCCAGTTTCACGTTTCCCACGATTTCCCTAGATCGTCCCACGCAAATGACGGGACGGTTCTTTTGAAAGGACACAGCCGATGTCGTTCCCCATCCTTGACACAATCCGAGCCTGTGTTCCCGTCTCTCATGATCTCTATGCCGACGGGACGTTAAACCTTTTTTTCCCTTCCTCCTTTACAATACAACTGTTACAGCTCTGTGGCACACTTCAGCTAGACACACAGTGAACGAGTGAAAGAAGCATGTTCAGCGCGCTAGGGACGCTTGAAGTCTCCCGGTTTGCTTGGGTAGCGTTGCAGACTCCGTTGTAGTGAAGGAAGTCAACGCGAACCGGTTGAAGAGAAGATTTCGAATGACACTACAACAGAAATTAACCATGGCCCTCCTTCACCCTCATCAGCGGAAATAAAGCGAAACTCGTAACTACAGTTTATCACAGCGAAATAAATGGTTTCTAACGGTTGAAAGTGTCGGATTTTTAAAGTAAAATTTACTTTCTCCTACTTAGTGACATGTGCATGTTTCACGTAAGTCTGCAACGGTTTTTGTTGCTTCACATCGTTCCTTTATTAAGTGACGTATCTGGGAGTGCTTTTCATCTCTGCATTTGCTTAAATCGGTTGTTAAATACTGGCAAGACAAAATCTGGAAATCAGAAGTACAACCACTTCCAAGGATTATTTAGCGTTTTATGTATTATTTCCGAACCTGCAAATATCTCTACTGGCTGCACAAGCGTGAAACAAAGCTTCGAGCTAGTCTTTCCAGCACACGAGATAGTTGCCCGTTGCAAGCACAGGATACGACCGTTTGTGAGGTGCAACTTGAACAAACGCCTGAAACTGTTTTAACGACACTGTGCGTTCATCACTCACGTGAAAACATGTAGAATCACGGGTAAAGTCTTCTGCAGGCCTTGAGAGTTTAGAGAAAGTAGAAGGGGCACAGAGGATAAATAAGTGACAAACGCAGTTCGCTAAATCTCAGCATCTGCTCGATCTTTCTATTACCGCGGCATTGGGCAGTAGTTCCAGGCCCTGTCTACTGGGACAACATGACGTCACCCGACATCACTTTCCTGCAAAATGTTCTTTGCTTACTTCCTAGGCAACATGTTGCACGACCGACCACGCGGTGAGATCCTCCCAGTGGAGTGACAAGGACGTCACTTCGGCCCTACATTACTTTTTATTTTTCGTATCTGACCTTTTCTCTGGGATATAATTAAAGTAAGAAATTTAATAAAGCTAGAAAGTTTCCTTCCTGCTCCCTCTCCCTTATTCTGTCAGGCATAGGGGGCACTGCGACCAGGCCTTCTGCCCACTCGGTCCCCACCTGTTTAAAAAAGTGGGAAGTGTCGAAACATGCAAATGGTTTAGAAATGGAAACAAAATCCAGATCCGCTACCATCGCCGGTAGAAAAAAAGTAGTAAGCGTCGCGCAATGTGGATATAGAGTTTAAAGTTCACTCCATTCCCTACTTTCGCCTGTCGTTTCACCTTCCAGCGAATACGTGCAGAAACAGCTTGTGGCAGCGGCCAACCGCAGCTCGCCGCTGACGTCACTCGCCGTCCGAGGAGTGTGTTTAGCAACTGTCACCTCCTTATTTCAAGTTGGAGTATTCGTCTTCCAGTTGCGTGTTGGAGTTGGCGTACTTAAACTTAAGAACGCAAATACTTAAGGATGAAAGGAAACCACTCCCTGAAGAGTGAAAGTGTTACTTGTTGCTACGCACACACAAAAGGCCGAAAAGTTGCAAACTTTCGGATTTTATTTACTCTGTTTTCCTTCTATTGCTCTAGCTCGTCAAAGGATAAAATCCAGAAGTTAGCAAGTTTTCCCCCTTTCATGTGTGCCTATCGACAAACCGACGCTTCTGCTTTTCGGTGAGGGGGGTCACCTTTAATCTAAATGATTAACTTCAACTATTTGTATTTCACAAAATTTTGTATGAAAATCGGGAGCGGGACCCAAAGACCCCAACCATGAAGCGTAGAGAGGATGTGATGTCGCCATGTCGTATCGTATGCCTTCCGCATGTCAAGAAAGACGGCGACCAGATGCTGACGGCAGGTAAAGGCCGTACGGATGACAGACTCCAGGCACACCAGATAATCGGCGGCAGAGCGGCCCTGATGGAACCCACCCTGAGACGGAGCCAGAAGGTCCTGAGAGTCAAAGTAGCAAACTCGACCTCCAGCTCACCATGCATTCGAGTAACTTGCAGAGAACGTTCGTGAGGCTAATGGGGCGGAATCTATCCACCTCCAGTGGGTTTTTGCCTGGTTTCAAAACGAGGATAACACTTTCCCGCCATTGCCGCGGGAACTCACTCTCAACCCAGATACGGTTGAAAAGGTCTAGGAGGCATCGCTGGCAGTCCACCGAGAGGTGTTTCAGCATTTGACAGCGGGCTCGCGCACGGGGCCATTTAAGGGGGATGAGGTGTTCCAATGAGGGATGCCGTTTGTGATGCTGGAGTGTCCACATGCGATCCTTAATTGCCTCTGGGATCTCGGGCGACCATCAAGGCACAGTCCTCCGCCGAGGGTACCCAGAAGAACAGGGAATGGCAGATTCTGCGGCAGTAACGACTCTAGTGGTGACCAAGTGAACCATCGCATCAATAGTGTCATTGGAAAGAGGCTCAATAGTGGTAATGGAGGTGAACAGTCAGCCTTATTCATAGCCCATCTGCAGGGACGCCCAGAAGAGTGATGCTGTGGCAGTGACAGAAAGATCGAAAGTGGTCACTACTGCACAAGTCGTCATGCACACTCCATTGGACAGATGGTAATATGCTAGGACTGTAGATCGAAAGGTCGATGGTTGAGTACGTGCCATGTGCCAAACTGAAATGTGTGAAGGCACCATTATTCAAAAGAGAAAAATCAAGCTGTGCCAATACTTACTCAACGATGCTGCCTCGGCCTGTTGCCACCGATCCACGCCGCAGAGGGTTATGGGCGTATAAGTCGCCCAGTAACAGAAAAGGTGGCGGCAACTGGGCTATCAGTGCAGCCAGGACATGCTGTGGGACATCACCAGCCGGTGGAAGATAGAGACTGCAGGCAGTAACAGCCTGAGGCGTCCTCCACACCCGAAAAGCAACAGCCTCTAAAGGCATTTGTAGAGGGACAAACTCGCTGTAAAGGGAGTGAAAGACGTAGATGCCGACGCCACCAGAAGGCGTCAAGTAAATTTTTATCTGCTTTTTTGAATAGGTATACTTTTCGCTTATTTTTCGGGGATATGGAGATTACGATATTCAATCTCGCTACGACAACCCTGTGTTCACTAATCCCCAAATCGGTTTTGATGCTCGTTATTAACTCAGGATTATTTGTTGCTAAGAGGTCAAGTTTCTTTTCACAACACCATTAACTATTCGCATGGGCTCGAACTAATTGCTCGAGATCATTTTCAGAGAATGCATTTAGCACAATTTCAGATGATATTTTATGCGTACCTCTGGAATTAAACATTTATTTTCACCAACATAACAAGGGTAAATTAAAGTCACCACCAACTATTATCGTATGATTCGGGTACGTGTTCGACATCAAACTCAAGTTTTCTTTGAACCTTCAGCAACTGTGTCATCTGAGTTGGGAGGTCGGTGGAAGGATCCAATTATTATTTCGTTCCGGTTGCCAACAATGACCTCTGCTCACACTAACTCACAGGAAGCATCTACTTCAATTTCGTGACAAGTTAAACTACTTCCGACAGCAACAAACACGTCATCGCCAACCTTGTTTAGCCTATCCTTTTGGAACACCGTTAGGTTCTTCGCAAGAATTTCGGCTGAGCTTACGTCCGGCTTTAGCCAGCTTTCAGTGCCTATAACGATTTCATCATCAGTGCTTTCTACAAGCGCTTGGAGCTCTGGTACAGAGTGTTAACTGTAAGACGGTAGAATTGTGAGGGGAGTTCGGGGAGAGGAGCCGTTGGGGGGGGGGGGGGGGCGACGACAAGGCACGCCTTCCAGTTGCAGTGCTGGCACTACAAATTGCGCGTCATGCTTACACGAAAGCAGACGAAAGGTTTGGAAGTAAAACTCGCTTTAAATGTTGTTCGTAAACGAAACAAATACTCATGTATGTTTGTCTACTATGCGCTTACAAACCATTGCAGTGAAACTTTGGTGAGTTGTTCTTCGAACGCCCGAAAAGAGTAACGGACAATGAATCAACGATAATGTCACTGTAGCATGCGTAGCGCAATTTGTCATGCAGTGGACCCCGCTTCGATTCCCACTACCCGCATTTTTTTCATTCCCATCAATGTTTAACTATTAATTATAAAATTTAAATATGCGTAAACAGGTCATATAGTATAACGTAACTGTCAATCTATGTATTTAAAAATGAATGTATGTATGTCTGCCCTCTGTGCGTTCCCAAACCATTCATCCGATTGCGATGAAATTTTGGTGATTTGTTCTGCGCAAGCCCACGAAGGTTCCTAGCCGAAATAAAAGAAATAAGACACATTCTTGAGGAGATATGTTAAACAATGAGATGCCACCACAGGAAAAATCATCCATCATTACTTCGATTTCTCCACTTTTCATAACTTAAAAGAAAGAGAATGGTTTATAAGAAAATGCCTTCCGCACTGCATGTATTTTTTTGAATTTGGAAATGTACTGCAATATGAATTTGTTTCGAAATAATACAGTAACCAGTGGTGTTTCCATACAAAGCAATACGAAATGGTTCAAATGGCTCTGAGCACTATGGGACTCAACTGCTGTGGTCATCAGTCCCCTAGAACTTAGAACTACTTAAACCTAACTAACCTAAGGACATCACACACATCCATGCCCAAGGCAGGATTCGAACCTGCGACCGTAGCAGTCGCACGGTTCCGGACTGAGCGCCTAGAACCGCGAGACCACCGCGGCCGGCACAAAGCAATACGGTAGCAAGGAAAAATGAAATATAAGGTAATTCGGACGACATAGGGGGCTCCTTCAAAGTGATCGCGAACAAAATATCTGACATGGAAACTCACCTTTTCTTGACAGGCGTTTGTGGTGATACGCCAGGATGATCCTTGGAAAAATGTTTGAATCTTCCAATGCTACACATGCTTTGTCCTATGTATGTAGCAGCTCTCACTGAAGATTTGTAAATGGGGTGAAGCAATTTTTTCTGCTCCCTTTCCCTTTCGCAGCATTCAATCACACGCAATATAATTTTGCGAGCATCGCTAAGTAATACTGGTTTCCTTCTAACCGTAGTCCTACCAGTAGGGGTTGTTGGCGACTCCCGAGATCGGCCAGCAACTGCCTCTTCACTCATTTTGATAATGTTTAGCACAACTGCACAATAAAAACACGCAGAACAGTACAGCGCAAAACAATAACGAAGCAGACGACAATGGGTACCTTGTACAACACAGTCAGCTACGTAATGTTGGCAGCAGTCGAAACTGCGTGCCTACCGAAGCCTCCCGACGTTTACCGACTTCTACCGAGTCGGGACTAGGAGAGGTCTGCCATCTAAAGGTTTACTCACTGTACTTCCCAACACAGCTACGACAATTTACAACTGTTACATCAATGGTTCCATTATCTACGTTCTTCCTGTGTTCAGCCTGCTCTCTTTGTGACTGAATCACTTCTTGCGTTTTCCCCAATCTTTTCCTCTAAATGCTCTACGAAGAATTGAGGCTTTGTCGACATGAATGACTCCCCATCAGCTCTCGTACAAACTAGGAACCGGGGCGGATAAGTGTCACTGCTATCCAGAGCCTTACGCTCCTCGCACGGTGTGGCCAGGGAGGGGAACGATTTGGGATCGTATTTCTGAGCGTTGAATTGAGTCGGAGAACGCTTAGAGGCGGCCGGCGGCTGGCCACCAGCGAGAGATGACGTACCACGCTTCACTGGGGGTCATCTGCCCTGGTGCCACCCACTCCGACCAAGGGCCCTCCCAACGAGCGCCACGCAGCCTCAGCACGGGTCACCTGGCAGGATGGCCATTGCTGGGAGTCCCGAAGCCCCAGGGAGATAGGCCCCTACTCCTTGGCATACGTGGGGAGTTAACACAGGGATCGCTCTGCTGATGCCTGCGTCGTCAGGGGCTACAACCAACAGGGTACACGGCGGCCCGACCACAACGGACTGGCTACCGTGCTGGATATTAGGTGCAAGGAAGTCCATGGTCGCCGTCTCCGCAAAAAGCAACACTGCACAGTGCATGGTGGAAATCGCATCCAGGCAATGCACCATGTAAGGCGCCCTTCCCCAATTGGCTCGCTCTTCAGAAGAATTTGGAAAGATGGGGGTCGAACACGAGAGGGGACCATCACATATAGGCCGAAACATTGGCGACTCCTTTTAGTCGCCTCTTTCCAGGCAGGAATACCGCGGGCCTATTCTAAGCCCCGAACCCGCAGGGGGGTAGTGCGCATAGCAAACCATCATTTTTCACTTAAGAACTTACTCTAAAAATCCCTCAACACGCCGATAATTACGCCGTAGCTCTGTATTCAATCACCAGTCACTAATAAAAATTCACATTGACGAAGCATCCTTGTTTTCGCTCGGAAACGCAATTACAACACCGAACATAATGGCAGTCCCGGGCTGCTGAGCGCTGGTAGGGTCCACTTGGACGCCGGCGGTGCCGCTCGCCACTGTGGACACACCTCGTGATCCCTGACGTGCATTCTGGTATCCATGCACACACCCTACTGACAGAGAAATCTTGAAATGTCATTCTTATTCGCCATTTATCCTACATATTACCCAAGACGTTTTGGCAACTTCGGAACCCTTTAAAAGAACACCAAGTGTGGGAATATCAGCACCTATTTTGTTGCCGAATCTACCCACCATTTCCTTTCCATTCATAAGTGAAACCTGAGTCTGATTCACGTATTTGGCTAAAAATAGTCTCATTTACTCCCACTAATAAGATTATAGCAACAATGCAACAGTCGAGCCCCTGAAGGGAATCTAATTGTAACTTACACTTTTTCTAGAAAACAGGTGAACAGACATAAATGAAAAATTCTGCACTAAATGTTGATGCTTCTGCAGTTCGTTCCGAATTTTCTGCCTGAATGTTCAGCAGAGTTCAACTGTCAACTTCAAAGCCATTCGTGAACCATACTGACAGACCTATTTACTGTCACTTTTTAAATTCTATTTCTGAAATCTTCATTCTCATTTGTGAATCAAAAATTAAATGTGCTGCCGAATCACTCGCAAAAACAGTACTGCAGTGTCAAAATATCTATGCCCGACTTGATCCGTCTACACGTCACCATACCGAGACAGAGTTATGGTTCATACGTGGGGCAGGGAGGCCTCTAGAGGCGCTGTGCACCCAGCCTCCCAAGCCAGACAACCCCGACAGAAAATCAGGCAGGTCGCGATACCTAGAGGTGGCAGCCCTATCACGTGACTTAACGTGCGCAGATTGTGTGTCTTTGGCAATGTGGAATGTTAGAGGGCTGATCAACACAGAAAACGAGTTAAACCAAGTACGCAAGGAGAAGGAAGCATACACTGCAAGAACAGAAACTAAGAAAAAACTAAAAAGAACAAAAGATCTGACGGACTACTCGATAGCTTACACTGGCGTCCCGCAAAGAAAATGAGCTAGTGTTGGAGTGGCAATTTCAGTCAACGATAAATGTAGAGGACACACAAAATTACAAACACATTTTACAGACAAAGACAGTAACAAGTTTATATGGAGTGCGCGAAGATTAATGTCTGTGATTGACTACACACTGATTAATTATAAAATGAAGAATCTTATACATGTTTATACAGGACGAGACATAGGTAGTGACCACTTCCTTCTACGTAGTAAGATGAGGCTATTGCCAAAATGGAAGGAGACAAACTCGTGAAGAAACCACAGCAACAGTAGATCAAAATATATCTTCTGTCGGAATATAGTGTTAGGAAACTTCATCAGTACTGATTCCAAGGAAAGCTTGCTTTATTACCAGTCAATAAAGACATAGATATAGAATGGAGAATCAAAACCGCATCATTGAAGAAGCCCTAGAAGCACTTGGTACAAGGAAGAAAACAGATGGGGAAAACTACTCAATTTGGAACACAGAAATTAAAGAAGCGATTAAACAACAACACATAGCTTGTATGAAGTTTCTACAGATGAAAACGTCAGAAAGTTTGCAGACGTACGAAATAAAGCGGAATGCTGCCAAACAATTACCGTGCAAAGCACACCAACAGTCATGGGACCCATTCATAAGCGTCTTAGAACACGATGTACATGGCAGACAGCAATGTGCATGCGAGGTCATGAAAGCCCTCAACAAGGAAGAAAAAGACGCTGTCTCACTAAACATTATTAGCAATGCATAAATTATACAGATATGTGGTGTACACCGAAGGCTGAAAATGACACTCGAGGAGGTATGTACAATGAATCAGTAGATGCAATTACTACAGACGAACTATAACACGCCTTGAAAGGCATGAAATATAGGAAAAAAGAATAGATGGAATACACGCAGAGATAATTAAATATAGAGGGTTACCACTAAATAAGGCTTTAAAATTAATAAATGATTGTTGATCGAAATGTAAGAGTGCCAGATCATTGTATATAGCAGAAGTAATGTCTTTCCAGAAAATGGAAACAATGATTGTAGAAGCTATTGCGGCATAAGTCTTCGAAACACTGGCTACAAACTGTATAGATAGATCAATAACAACATGCAGAATATTACAGAAACTATTATTTCTGAAGAACACAATGGTTTTAGGTCGTTTGTGCACAGTCATTGTGGATGTAATTAAGGACTTGATAGGAAAAACACGGAATTTAATGCAGAAACCCATAGGGCCTTATCAATCTTCAGAAGGCCTTTGAACGTGTGAGCCATGATATCCTATGGAAGATTATGTCCGAACATTGATATACTTACCACCTAACAGAGTTAGTGAAAAGTCTTTACAATAGCACATGCATTGCTATGAACACAGGTAGGAATCGATTAGAAGACAATTATTAACCAAGGCGCTAGGCCAGCCTTAGTGGCCGAGCGGTTCTAGGCGCTACTGTATGGAACCACGCGACCGATACAGTTGCAGGTTCGAATCCTTCCTCGGGCATGGATGTGTGTGATGTCCTTAGGTTAGTTAGGTTTAAGTAGTTCTAAGTTCTAGGGGACTGATGTCCTCAGAAGTTAATTCCCACAGTGCTCAGAGCCATTTGAACCAAGGCGTTAGATGTGGACTATCACCAACCCTTTTCAATACTACAATGACATTATCCCAAATGTAAATGTAAAGTAAACAAAGGAATTAACATAACGAATGAGGAGTATCTGAATGTACCTCAGACTGACCTCCAAAGATCAGTGTACCAGCTAACAAGGATGAATATACAAGCTAAGCGAAATTAACAAGAAAAACAGCTTTTGAATTTCTAGTAACAAAACAAAAATGACATTCTGAGGAAAATCTCCAGTCAGGTCAAAAATTTTTTTTAGATAATTCAGTTTTAGAACAAGTGTCTCAACTCTTATTTAGGCTGTGTTGTAAGTTTTGATTTGGAACCTGATATTGAAAATAAAATACAGAAATGTCAAGCCCTCTGTGGCACCACTGGGCTATAAAGCACAAAAAGAAACCATCATGATATTCTATAAAGTAGTCGAAAGTTTGGTTACCTAAAAAAACAAGGGGTTCCTAAGAAAGACAAAGAGCTGGCCAAGAATATGATTAAAAACGAAGAATTAGAAGAGAAATATTTTCTTCATGAATGAAAAAGTAAAAAAAAAAAAATCGTCAAGATTGGAAGCTAACACCTCATGAGAATTCCAGGTCACAGAATTCCTCAGACGATCGTGAACTACAAGCAGAATGGGAGATATTGGAAGGCCTGGGAAATGGTGGGTATGATTTTGTTCGAGAGGTCGTAACAGGCAACAGCCTCATCCTTCAAAGGATGATGATAGTGTGTGTAGGGGTCTTGTAGGATCTCTTTGCTTGAAACAGCTTGAATACGTGCATAAAAATCACTCTTAGGTGCAGCTCCATCATGTCATTGAGTGACAGAAATTTAAATTACGTTTGGTAGTCTTTTCTTAATGTAGACCAACAAACAATACGCGACCATATTTTTACAGGTTCGAAGCCTAGGAACATTTAGTATACGTTACCGCCTAAATAGCACTGAATGACTATATTTGTTTCAGTTTTCGAATACCCTTCAGGCATTATAACAAAATGAAAGGGCTTCTTTCACTTCCTATGAGACATTCTAGCATATTGTTACCGTTCTAAGAATTTTAGCCGGCCGAAGTGGTCGTGCGGTCAAAGGCGCTGCAGTCTGGAACCGCAAGACCGCTACGGTCGCAGGTTCGAATCCTGCCTCGGGCATGGATGTTTGTGATGTCCTTAGGTTAGTTTGGTTCAACTAGTTCTAAGTTCTAGGGGACTAATGACCTCAGCAGTTGAGTCCCATAGTGCTCAGAGCCATTTGAACCATTAAGAATTTTATTTGGTGTATCGTAAGGTGTTTATTTTTCCCTTTTAGATTCTCATTTTTCCTAAGACGGATCCTTCCTTGAAAGTTCCAATGGAAGGAAAAAATTTCTGATTTGCACTATCTTTCTACTCATTACGAACTCTTCGAACAAGTCCCTTGAGAGCTGTGTATCGAAGTAAATCGGCAGTCGCTTCCATCCCACCTTTTTCTTATAGGTCTAGAACATATCTTTCGTCTAGTAGAGCAGCAACCGTTACATTCCACTCCAACCTGTTACTTGCAAATTATAGAACACGCGAGCATATAATCCCTTAACTACAATTGCAAACCTTGTGCTTGAAGTATCAGGATGTAAACATATTCTGTCATGTACCAGTACAGTTTTACTGTTCATCAGAACGTCAGTTCGGAATCAGAATGGATGCAATTCATTGAGTAACTACAAAGAGTTCAGTAGATGACAAAATGCATAGCACTGTTTACGGGATTACCGAAAGTTTGTGACTCCCACCATTCTGCTTTGACTCATGACGTTATAAAGATACCGGAAATCCGGTTTTCAAGCATAAAGAATATGTCCCTCATAGTGCCACTCATTGCATCCGCGAACAAACCTAAGTAACATGCGCAATAACGACTACTAAAAAGTCATTAACGAGCCAACCACGAGAAGCAGGAATTCTCAGGGGGGGGGGAGTGGGGGAGGGGGGGGGAGACAAAAGGCTGTATGAATAACGTAACTTTCCAGACAAATATTAACCCTAAAATCAAGCACACGAAAATCTGCACAGTAAGCAAAATCCAAACACGCAAAACCAATGGCATTGTAATATCGCTTGACCTGTATTGCTTGAACCAAACCCTCGGTACCAGAAACGCACACAAATCTCCAGAAATCGATACAGCATATTTCACTTGGTCTATACAGCAGAAAAAAGAAAGCCCATAGTGACAAAAAAACACTGAAATCGTCAAACCCGTTACGTAAACCTTCAGTTAACATATATAACACAAAGTCCACATTTTAACTATAACTCTCCATAGTACAAAAAATATGACCAACCAACGACGGTAAACCGTAGTCGACGACACCTACCAACCACTATCTAACAACTGCCAAATACTAACAAGAAAACACCTTCAATTAATGGAAATAATCGTCTGCTATTGGACGAAATAGTTGCTGGAAACTTATCACAGACAATTTCTTCTCCCACTGCAACTAGCAATGACTTGCTCGTAAATTTCATTATCACAGACAATGAATTTTATATGCATTCCCTGTCCTCTTCCCGAAAATTCAGAAAACTACTTATGCGACATTTGGTGAGTTTACAAGCTTTTCTTCTCACAGCCTTCACCCAGAGCCTTTAGAGTTGGATGGATACGAAATCTGAAGTCAGATGACGGAAGGAAAACCTCTACTGCGAAAATAAATAGCGCAGCCACTGCTGACTAATATAAAACCAACCATCTATCGAATCCAAACACGCAAAATAATGATGTAAAATGTTCATTTTTGATGTTTACTGTAAAAAAAAAAAAAAAAAAAAAAAAACAAATATTCGCAAAGAGCAAGCTATTATACAAGTTATCCCAGAGGGAAGTTTTAATGAGTGGATGATATCGACATACCATCTATTTTCATTTTACATGCATAACATGTTTACAAGAACATCAATTAAAACATTAACATTCGTTTTCTTAAAACTTAACATCCCTGTAAAATAGAATTTATAAGAAATATCAGTTCACTTACCATGGCTGTTAACTTGGTGAGAAACTCCACTCCCAAATAGCAAATAGGTGAACTCCAGCAGCAAAAAAACAACCTCCAGCAGCAAAAAAACAACCTCCAGCAGCAAAAAAACAACCTCCAGCAGCAAAAAAACAACCTCCAGCAGCAAAAAAACAACCTCCAGCAGCAAAAAAACAACCTCCAGCAGCAAAAAAACAACCTCCAGCAGCAAAAAAACAACCTCCAGCAGCAAATAAACAACCTCCAGCAGCAAATAAACAACCTCCAGCAGCAAATAAACAACCTCCAGCAGCAAATAAACAACCTCCAGCAGCAAATAAACAACCTCCAGCAGCAAATAAACAACCTCCAGCAGCAAATAAACAACCTCCAGCAGCAAATAAACAACCTCCAGCAGCAAATAAACAACCTCCAGCAGCAAATAAACAACCTCCAGCAGCAAAAAAACAACCTCCAGCAGCAAAAAAACAACCTCCAGCAGCAAAAAAACAACCTCCAGCAGCAAAAAAACAACCTCCAGCAGCAAAAAAACAACCTCCAGCAGCAAAAAAACAACCTCCAGCAGCAAAAAAACAACCTCCAGCAGCAAAAAAACAACCTCCAGCAGCAAAAAAACAACCTCCAGCAGCAAAAAAACAACCTCCAGCAGCAAAAAAACAACCTCCAGCAGCAAAAAAACAACCTCCAGCAGCAAAAAAACAACCTCCAGCAGCAAAAAAACAACTCCAGCAGCAAGAAAAACAACTCCAGCAGCAAAAAAAACAACTCCAGCAGCAAAAAAACAACTCCAGCAGCAAAAAAACAACTCCCAACAGCAAAAAACAACTCCCAACAGCAAAAAACAACTCCCAACAGCAAAAAACAACTCCCAACAGCAAAAAACAACTCCCAACAGCAAAAAACAACTCCCAACAGCAAAAAACAACTCCCAACAACAAATAAACAGCTCTGTTCAACAACAACAACTCCCGCCAACAACAACAACAACAACTCCAGCCAACAACAACAACTCCCGCCAACAACAACAACTCCTGCCAACAACAACAACTCCCGCCAACTCTGTACAAACAACTCTGCAATACGCGATGTCTACAAGAATAACCAAGTAAGACGAATAACCCGCAACTGTTCGTATCATCCGTTGCAGCCGTCAGGCAGATCACGTGACTCGATAGCAGCGCCTCTCGCGGCGCCCCAACAACCGACCGTCTAACAAATTGGCTGTGTGTTGGTGTTTTGACTGACCGACCGACAAAATTTCATTTTCGGTATGTCGGGCGCGTCCGACCAGTCGACAGCCGACCGAAGAAAATGTGTCGTGTGTAGCGCGATCGTGCCAACCGCATGAGTAGAACTCCTGTTTTGACACAGCTCTCGGAATTAAATACTTTTGTAATATATATTTCGACGTCCTAGGCGGACGAAAATTTAAGGACAGAGTTTTTAGAGAAATTCAAAGATTGCAGATGCTTCCGCGATACGACGTGCAAGGAGTATAACAATAGAGATGCAAGAAATAAGGCACTTATTTCATTTTTTAACGAATCCATATTGATTGCTCTATGTGCAACACGAGATTAGCTCTGTCTATCTTCTTTATTTCTGCTTTTAGATTTTATTTCCATGTAGAGCAAATTTTGGGATATTTTATTTATTTTTATTTATTTATTTATTTATTTATTTCATTTCTAACAGTTGCTAAATGTTTCATTTCTTACGTAACTGTTATCGTATATACTAGATGATGCACCCTCGTGTGTAGTGTTTCTTGCTCAAATATGAAATGAGGTTCTGAAATTTACAGGTCGTCTTTAACACTACATCCATAAATCAGTTAATAACGTTTTCATGAACGTCTTTTGTTTTATTTATTTTACTTTATCATGATTTATTTCCTCTGTCAACTACAGATCACGTTGCACGTTTCAGGAATAATTTTAGTTCATAATTGGAGCGGTATGACAGTACTGAATGTCTGTCGCCAGTGGCGAGATATCATAATACAGCTAACAGTGTCTCCTGGAAATTTAACACGTCTGTCAGTACTGCATTATTTTTCCTTTAAGATTGGTTCTATGATGTCCAGCAGCTCCGAAATGCATGATTCACCCCTTCTTAAATAATCAGGAAATCTATAAGCTCTCAGCCTGAACATCGGTGAATTTCTTCCCTTGCATTGGCCATTTCTTTGCCCACAGCTTTCTCTCCGCTTTTTTTCCCTTCTTACCTTTAAAACAGCCAAAGCAAACCCTGTTATTTCTGTGAAAAACCAGCCGGATCTCATGGAACAAAAACGCAATGAACTGAAGATAAAACAAAAATCAGGACGGCACTATAATCGCCGAGTATAGTCGGTTCGGACGTGTGTAGGCTGCGACCAATTTGGGCATTCTGCCATCCGATAAACTGGTGTGTGTGTGTGTGTAGGAGCCTTGTATATTCAAATACCATTCATTTAGACCCTAAACCGATGCCAAATCTCGAATCCTGCCTCGGGCATGGATGTGTGTGATGTCCTTAGGTTAGTTAGGTGTAAGTAGTTCTAAGTTCTAGGGGACTGATGACCACAGCTGTTAAGTCCCATAGTGCTCAGAGCCATTTGAACCATTTTTGATGCCAAATCCGTATTTCCAGCTTCCTGACACTGAGCTGCCTCTGTTTCCTTTGCCTGGTCTTTGATGATATCCAGCGCAGCTGGATAAATGCTTCCGTTCTGGCGCGAATTTTAATTACTTCCGGATGAAAAGTAGAGAATCGTTCCCAAAGTATGGCGCACAGGTTCTTAGTGGCACCAATTTCCGTGTACAAATTGTGGCTCCATATATCTGGACAAAAATTAATTCCAGTTTCGTAGCTGGGGGTGGAGGTTAGAGTTTAACGTGCTGTCGACAGCGAGGCCATTAGAGACGGAGCACAAGCTCGGACTACGGAAGGGTGGACTAGGAAGTCGGCCGTGCCCTTTCACAAGGACCATCGCGACATTTTCAGTAAGTAATTTAGGGAAATCACGGAAATACTATACCTAAATGGCCGAACGCGAGAAATCGTAGTCAGCCACCCAACCGAACTTTCCTCAAGCATTGCCAGTAACTCCTCAGCGTGTGTCGCCAGTGATCTGTCGTAATGTTGCTTCGGTATACTACATATCTGGCAAGATATAGTATTGAAATCCTTCAACACTGAAGTCAGAAGCCTGTTATGAGACATCGTAATCTGCTGCTCCGAAATCTAGATTTTCGAGCTCTTTCTCTCATTCAGTTACTGTCAGAGTCTCACTTTCAATAAAGGACCCTACCCTATACATGCACCTGGCAATCCTGATTTAGGTTTTCCGTGATTTCCCTAAATCGCTCCAGGCAAATGCCGGGATGGTTCCTTTCAAAAGGCACGGCCGACTTCGATCCCGTCCTTCCCTAAACCCTATACATGCGCCGATTTATCGACCGACCGATAAATTGTGCGTGTGTAGCTTGTTGACCGACCGACCGACTAACTGTACGCCTGTAGGCTTGGTGGTCTAAAGAGCGATTTTCCTTTGCGTTGGGTTGGTTAGGTGAGACCAGCAGACAGCCGCACCCGCCTGCCCACGGCCCCATTCGCCGTACAAACTGTGTAGCCTGTGGTGCGAGCCGCCCCCTACAACGGTTCCTCTTCAGTGACTACGCGCGGGGTTCAGTGCATGCCGAATGTGGCTAACATGGCAGTGTGCGAGGCAGACGAAATTTTGACGACAGAGTTTTTGGAAAGTTTTCGAGTCTTCAGATGTCTGTGGGACGTGCCGTGCGAGCAGTATAGCAATAGAGGGGTAAGAAGTCAAGTGCTTCTTTCTTTTTTAAGCGAATCTGTAGTAGTTTCATGTGCCAAACAGAGAAAACAAAAAGTACACACATTTGTGAATAACTGTTAGTCGTCTGTCTGTTTCTCGGTTTTGTTTCCAATACTCATCGGAAAGGAAGTCAGATAACCTTAAAGAGAGACAGATTCGATTTTTATTCCGATACGTATAGAAAATAAAAATTAGAAACCGAATTACAGACAGTAGACGGACTTACACACTTGGATCATGATTGGAAGTGTTACAAAAATTCTACCTATCGTCACCCCTCCTGCTATGAAGAGCAAAGTGAAGTACTTTTCTTAAGTTATAACAACTGTTAAGTGTTTCATTTCTTAAGAATATGTTGCTGAATTTATTACATAATATGCACCGCCATTTGCAGTCGTCCTTCTAATCTGAAATAACTTTCTTGAACTTACAGAGTATAATATTATTACATACGAACATGAATTATATTCATGTAAACTTTATGAATTTAATTTTCGTTTCGCTTCTGCTTTATCACAAATATTTCCTCAAGCAACTACGAATCACCTTGCACATTTCAAGAATCATTTTAGATAATAATTGTGGGCATTAATTGCACTGAATCTGAGGTCCTCGTAACTTCCACCAGTGGCTCTAATTTGTATGTGGCTATCGTTTGACGTTCAGGAGCTCCGAAAAGCATTTTTCATCCATTCTTAAATAATTCCGAAAACCTTCGGGTCTCGGCTCCGTAAGTAACAAAGCGTACGTGCATTTGGTCCATTGCATTAGCCATTTCTTTACCCACAGCTTTAACACGGGTTTTTCTGGCCTTGTTAGTTCGAACAGCCAAGCCAAATCCCAATTCTTTTCCTGTGGAATACTAAGCGGAATCGCCTAGAACAGAACGTCACAACCAGCTCTAGGAGCAGGGCGGCGCTCAAATAAATGAGTATTGTCGGTTAGGACGTGCGTTGTGTAGACAGTCACCAAATTCGTCGGTCGGTCAACAAATTTTGTGTGTGTGTGTGTGTGTGTGTGTGTGTGTGTGTGTGTGTGTGTGTGTGTGTGTGTGTGTGTGGCCCGCACTAAGTGGAGGCCATGGCCGAGTATTAGGTAACGTTTGACTCCAAACACCTTAAACGTGCTTTCATCCCTGCGCAGCTACATCCAGCAGAGGCTTCTCATTCGTGGTGTATTTGTAATCAGGCAGAGTGAAGAAGTATTTGCAGTATCAAGTAAAACTGAAACCAATGCGTAAACGTAGAGGAAACGGGAGAGTCCAAAAAGTGAAGGAAGGAATAAATATATGTTGTAAACTAAAACAGAAATTCTACAGCATGTGTCACGAGTAAACTGATCAACATTACTGTGTTTCCAGTCGGGAACAACTCATTTAAAGAAACACAGTTGTAAGAAATCTCACACAGACATCGTTCAGAAATGAAGGTAGTAATAAAAGACAACAGCGAAGTTTGTTGCAATGTGTGCTAAACAGATGACACCTTTTAGAAGCGAGAGGTGTTTCTGATGAGTGTCAAAGAATTATCGAGATGTCAGCGTTTCAGATGTTACGTTAAATATTTCTACTGTAAGTAGGCATATCAAAGAAGAGGCTTCGTGCAGTCCGAAACCGTATAAGACCTGCTGTTATTAAGTAAGTTATTAATAAAAAAAAGTCTACGACGGTTAATATACGTGGACCGATACGTGTAAAAGTTGAACTATTTGACAGAGCGCATTACTTAGGCACAGATCGGTCTCTTGCAAATAACGTTCTATTTATAACCGAATTCACGGACGTTAAGCTGACGGCAGTAAATACTATGAAAGACGCACAAGAGAGGATGACTGATACTAAATTTCGCCGGACATGTTGCATAATTTTGTTTTTCTCTCTGACCAGGGTTCCAATAAAAAAAGTTTCGGAAGAACGCGAAAGCCATCTCTGTTGTGCTCATTGTATAACAGCACTTAGGACATTTGAGGAAAAGTGGCTTCTGCTCATGCTTCGAGCCGAAGTTCTGCACATGCTGGAACAGTTCGTGCACTATGCTAGAGTCCGTACATAAACTTTGCAACCAATTTGTTGCTTTAGTGAAGAATACCGTAATAATTCCACTTACAGATCAGAGGTATTAGAATGAACTTGCAGGAAGAACGGTAGATTTCCTGAAGGGGGTACATATGAATTAGAAGGCAAAAAAGAACCTACAATCCAGTTAGTTCTTTTTTGGTTTTACAAACTGCAGAAAATATGCAGCGTCAAAGAAATGTTTGAAAAATAGCTGAATTACTGCAATTACATGTTATGTTTCATCACGATACGAGAAAAAAAAGACTCGTATTTAACTAGTGTAGCTAATATATTTTGGTAGACATTTATTTAACTTGAGGAACATGGGATTTAAAATACCGTCCTGATTTTTCACTTCCAACCATGAATTTGCTAGGTTCGTTTTGTTGTGTTTCCGTTATCCCATTATGTTTGACACAAATGAAAATGTGTGAGGAATGTGTGGAAGCAGTTCAGGAACAACATGCTACAATTAACGTAGTCGTTTTTGTGTAGTTAGTGTATTGTCTCAAAGCGAAATGAAGTACTGGGCGCAAATTAAAGTGCAGATAGTCACAGAGGTCCAGTGTGGGCTGTAATTATCGTATGGCAGCGAAACTTGAAACATGTTCTAATGAGAATACGGAACCGATTTACGCTGGAAAACATTAGTTCTAGGTTCAGCTACCAGGTGCAAATTTGCGGCTGTGAATGCAAGAAGTATGGAATTGTTTCTGTGCATAACAGACTAGGAATAGGACATGGGCATAAAGGTGAAACAAGTGGAAAGGCACAATCTTCATTTTATTACTAACTGCCGTCTACACAATTTGTTCAATATGAGCGCCAGAGACGTCGACGAGATGCTGCAATTTTATCGTAATTTCAACATTGTCCAATGACGCGGCTGCATGTTTCGCAATTTCTGTATCATCACTAAACTACCCCTCCACTACTTTGCAAGGACCATATACTTGATTCCATATGTAGGTAAATCTGTTCGTTGTTAATTCTCGAACATTTACACCAAAGTATACCAGACAGTGATCTACATATTTCTAGCACTTTGCTCATAGTGCGTAATTTACGATCTTCCCCTATGCAGATGGAGGTCACAGAGCATTCCAACATTCTTAGGATAAAGTTAGAGACTGAAAGATCTCCTCACATTGTCTTTGACCGACCCTCCCTGCAGCACTGTCACTGATTTAATATGCAGCTGACCAGAAGTAGACCGCTACATTCCGCGTCTCGTGAAGGAATAGAGCGACCCGAGCCCATAACTACTGTTCCGCACCAATCTTGTTTACTGTACTGATAAAAGTGCACAAGATTCCTC
The DNA here is from genome assembly GCF_021461395.2 of Schistocerca americana. Classification (NCBI taxonomy): domain Eukaryota; kingdom Metazoa; phylum Arthropoda; class Insecta; order Orthoptera; family Acrididae; genus Schistocerca; species Schistocerca americana. Next base: position 592,812,895 of record NC_060124.1, on the reverse strand, counting down.
CAGATGCACCCATGTCGAGGAAGTTAGCACTCCTTATTTTTGTATAGTAGTAGATCTGAAAGTGTAGCGATGTAATAAGAACAAGAAACTTGTGGTTTTTACGCTTTATGAAACTACAGACGAACAGAGTTCGAATCATTTTGTGCAAATCAACTCCGCTATCAACTGTAAATCGTACTAGTGTCTAGGGTCAGTACAAAGAAGGTATTGGTAAGAACATTAACACACGCTCTCCTAATGCTACACAGTTCTGGACATAAGCATGCTATACTGCTAGAGCGGTGCGCTTTCCGACCTGTTAGTCGTGTGGAATGCAACAGTGTTAATATTCAAATGTAAGAGGAGGAGGAGATTAGTGTTTAATGTTTAGTGTCCCGTCAACAACGAGGTCATTAGAGACGGAGCGCAAGCTCGGGTGAGGGAAGGATGGGGAAGGAAATCGGCCGTGCCCTTTCAAAGGAACCATCCCGGCATTTGCCTGAAGCGATTTAGGGAAATCACGGAAAACCTAAATCAGGACGGCCGGAGACGGGATTGAACCGTCGTCCTCCCGAATGCGAGTCCAGTGTGCTAACCACTGCGCCACCTCTCTCTGTCAAATGTAATAAATATACACTACGTGAACAAAAGTATCCGGACACTTGCCTGAAAATGACTTACATGTTCGTGGCGTCCTCCAGCCGTAATGCTGAAATTCAACATGGAGTTGGACCACCCTTAGCCTTGATGACAGCTTCCACTCTCCCAGGCATGTGTTCAGTGAGGTGCTGGAAGGTTTCTTGGGGAATGACAGCCCATTCTTCACGGAGTGCTGCACTGAGGAGAGGTATCGCTGTCGTTCGATGAGGCCTGGCAAGAAATCAGCATTCCAAAATATCCCAAAGGTGTTGTATAGGATTCAGGTCAGGGCTCTGCAGGCCAATCCATTACAGGGATGTTGTGTAAACACCCCGCCACAGGCCATGCATTATGAACAGGTGCTCGTTCGTGCTGAAATACGCAATCGTCATCCCCGAATTGCTCTTCAACAGTGGGAAGCAAGGTGCTTAAAACGTCAGTGTAGGCCTGTACTGTGATAGTGTCACACAAAACAGAAAGGCCTGCAAGCCCCATCCATGAAAAACACGACCACACCATAACACCACAGACTCCGAATTTTACTGCAGGCACTACACACGCTGGCAGAAGACGTTCAATGGGCATTCGTCATACCCTCACCCTGCCAACGGATCGCCACATTGTGTACCGTGATTCGTCACTTAGCACAACGTTTTTCCACTGTTCAATCGTCCAATGTTTACTCTTCTTAAGCCAAGCGAGGCGTCGTTTTGCGTATTCTGGCGTGATGAGTGCCTTATGAATAGCCGCTCGACTATGAAACCAAAGTTTTCTCACCACCCACCTAACTGTCACAGGATCTTGAAGCAGTTTCGAATTCCTGTGTGATGGTCTGGATAGATGTCTGCCTATTATACGTTACGACCGTCTTCAACTGTCGACGGTCTGTCGGTCAACAGACGAGGTTGGCCTATACACTTTTGTGTTGTACGTGTCCCTTCACGTATCCACTTCACTATCATGTCGTAAACAGTGGACCTGCGGAGGTTTAGGAGTGTGAAACTCTCGCCTACAGACGTATGACACAAGTGACACACACAATGACCTGACCACGTTCGAAATCCGTGATTTCCATAGAGCTACCCATTCTGCTCTCTCACGATGTCTAATCCCCCCCTGCAGGTCCGGGGTAAGAACAGGCCTGAGGTATTCCTGCCTGTCGTAAGAGGCGACTAAAAGGAGTCCTCACCCTCAACGGGGTAGTTTGCGGATGCGTCCGGAGACAGACGGTTCAACGACTTACATCTGTGGTCATTTTGGTTTTTCGCTTATTCTGGTTTCTTCTTCCTTTGTTTCCTTTCTTTGTCCATCTCCCTCTCACTGTCTTCCTTACTTTCTATCTTGCCTCGTCGTCCTTGCCTCGTCGTCCTTGCCTCGTCGTCCTTGCCTCGTCGTCCTTGCCTCGTCGTCCTTGCCTCGTCGTCCTTGCCTCGTCGTCCTTGCCTCGTCGTCCTTGCCTCGTCGTCCTTGCCTCGTCGTCCTTGCCTCGTCGTCCTTGCCTCGTCGTCCTTGCCTCGTCGTCCTTGCCTCGTCGTCCTTGCCTCGTCGTCCTTGCCTCGTCGTCCTTGCCTCGTCGTCCTTGCCTCGTCGTCCTTCGCCTGCTTTCCACCCTATGGTCTCCACCTCGGCGTTTGAGACAGTCTGTAATTTCTCTCCCTGTCTCCCTTTTTCTTCCTCTTCTTCTTTCCTCCCTCTGCGTGCCTGAAGGTCGAACCACGCATTCGCACACGTAGCCAGTGACGGGGTCAAGCGTAATTCCCCGCCCTGGGTAGACAAGTAGGGCCCGTGCGTACCCCCTGGTAAAGGCCAGGCCTGGGGAGGGGAGAATTCCCGAGCTGACACCTTCCGACAATGCCGATTGGTCCCTCTGTCCGTTTCTCGGGAGGTGTGACCTCAGGTGTAAACATTCACCTAAGGCGGGAGCGCCCTCTGAGAGGGTCCCCACAAGGAAGGAGTGCGCCATCAGAGACACTGGCAATCGTGGGGGATTCATCCGCAATGGAGTTCTCTTCTTCTCTCTCGACTTACGCCCAAAAATGGAAACTTGACCAGGCACCAGTGACAAAAGTACTACCGCCTGCCCCAAAGTTCCTTGTAGTTTCTAGATATGAGGACGGAAAGGATTTTTCATCTCTCAACCCTTTCGTTATTTAGAGGGGCGTAGATGCCATAGCTGGAACTGTCAAGTCTTGTACCGGGATGCATAACGGTAACTTGTTGTTTGAAACTGAGAGCGCCTTTAAGGCACAAAAACTCCTTTGGGCCACACTCCTGTATATGTTCCCTGTCCGGGTGGAGGCTCACCCCACTTAGAATTCGTCGCATGGTGTGGTATCTACTAGATGACTCGATGGTTTGTCTGACGAGGGGATTCAGTGTTTCCTCGCTGAGCAGGGCGTGACGGTTGTCCATACGGTCATGACAAAGGTAGACAATGACCTTGTACCGACCCGGACACTTTTCTTCATCTTCGATAGTAGCCGGCCGAAGTGGCCGTGCGGTTAAAGGTGCTGCAGTCTGGAACCGCAAGACCGCTACGTTCGCAGGTTCGAATCCTGCCTCGGGCATGGATGTTTGTGATGTCCTTAGGTTAGTTAGGTTTAACTAGTTCTAAGTTCTAGGGGACTAATGACCTCAGCAGTTGAGTCCCATAGTGCTCAGAGCCATTTGAACCAACCATCTTTGATAGTGTTCAGCTGCCGTCGTGCATGAGGTTATTTCTGTTGGCCCCATATGTCCCGACACCTAAGCGCTGCTACCAGTGTCAGCGTTTTAACCACACTCGCCAGTCTTGTTCTAATGCGGCTAAATGTGTCACTTGTGGCAGGGATGCCCATGAGGGTGACTGTCCACCTCCATCTCCTCGTTCTGTGAACTGTCAGGGTGACCATGCAGCATCCTCTCACGATTGCCCCATCTACAAGGATGAAAGCTGTATACAGGAAATTCGGGTCAAAGAGAAAGTGTCCACCTCAGCTGCTCGCAAGCTTTTTGCTAGTAGGAAGCCCACGCTGCTCCCGGCGGGGAAATACAGTACTGTCCTCGCCTCTCCTCGGCCTACCAGGGAGGTATCGACGCAGACATGCGATCTGACCCTCAGCTCTATGGTAGTCAGTTCGGCCAGTGCTAAGATCGCCCAGTCTACTTCTTCTCTTCCTCCTGTCACCCCTAATACACAAGCACCTTCATCAGCTTCTGCCAAGTCTATGACCCACAAGTCAGATACACGGGCCTTCAAGAAGAAACCGTCCCGTGAAGACTTCTTACGTACTCCGACCTCCCAGCCAACGACCAGTACCTCGACTAAACGACCTCCCAAGAAGGCTCATAGGAAGAAAAGTTCTTCTCCTCCGCCACGGCGCATTTCTTCTCCTGCGCCACCCAGCGGTTGCCGCACCAGGCCGTCATCCGTTTCGCCTGGCCGCACCGCTGGTAGCCGAACACCTGGCCTTTCACCGGCGGACGAAGATCCCCCTCCCGGCCATCTTACCAAGATGGCCGACGAACCTATTGAACAAATGGATGATGACTTTCCGCGTATTGATAGCGGCAGCAGTGCTCGCTCGAAGCCAGGCCCTCAGCGGCCTTCGAGGTGATCCCTTCTTGCTTCTCTTTCTTCTCACGATGGCAGTTGTTCATTGGAATATTCGTGGCATTCACTCCAACTGAGAGGACTTAAATTTGCTGCTACGCTTTCACTGTCAGCTCGTAGTAGCTCTCCAGGAAACGAACCTACACCCATGTGATCGTATTGACTTGGCACACTATACCTCAGTGCGTTTTGACCTACCACCTGTGGCAGTTATTCCGGCTCATGGAGGGGTTATGTTGCTGGTCTGGGATGATATCTACTACGATCGCATCACATTGCACACCGATCTGCAAGCAGTTGCCGTCCGAATTACTCTCCCCACTTTCACATTTTCCATTTGTACTGTTTACACTCCATCGTCGTTTGCTGTTACTAGGGCAGACCTGATGCAAATTATTGCTCAGCTACCTGCACAGTTCTTATTGACTGGTGACTTCAATGCCCACCATCCCCTTTGGGGCTCTCCAGCATCCTGCTCGAGAGGCTCCCTGTTAGCAGACCTTTTCAACCACCTCAATCTTGTCTGCCTCAATACTGGCGCCCCTACTTTTCTTTCGGACACAACTCACACTTATTCCCATTTAGACCTCTCTATATGTGCTCCTCAACTTGCACGCCGGTTTGAGTGGTATGCACTTTCTGATACGTATTCGAGCGACCACTTCCCGTGTGTTATCCATCTCCTGCACCTTACCCCATCTCCATGCTCAACTCTTCTTTACCAGGGCGACATTTCAGGATCAAAACTTCGCAAGTTGCGATAGTCAGCTCGCACACGTCACGGAAGTCATTCTCACCGCTGTTGAATATTCCATCCCTCACACTACTTCTTCTTCACGTCACATACCGGTCGCCTGGTGGACCGCAGCATGTAGAGACGCTATACGTGCTGGTCGACGTGCTTTGCGCACCTTTAAACGCTTCCCTACGATGGCGAATTTTATTAATTATAAACGATTACGTGCGCAGTGTCGTCGTGTTATTAAAGAAAGCAAGAAAGACAGCTGGGCTGCTTCCACAAGCTCCTTCAATAGTTTTACTCCTCCTGTTGTCTGGGGTAGCCTGCGCCGGCTATCTGGCACTAAGGTCCACTCACCAGATTCTGGCTTGACGGTCGCGCATGAAGTACTTCTGGCCCCTGACGATGTCTCCAATGCCTTCGGCCGATTTTTCGCAGAGGTTCCGAGCTCCGCTCATTATCACCCTGACCCCTGAAAACAGGCAGAGGAGGCAAGGCCACCTAACTTCAGCTCCTCGAATCATGAGTTACAATGCCTCATTCACCATGCGGGATCTCGAAAGTGCACTTACCCGGTCACGGTCCTCCGCTGCAGGGCCTGATTCTATTCATATTCAGATTCTGAAGAACCTTTCTCCTGCGTGTAAAGGTTTCCTTCTTCGTACTTACAATCGCATCTGGATTGAGGGACATGTTCCCGCATTCTGGCGCGAGTCTATTGTTGTACCGATTCCTAAGCCGGGGAAGGACAAGCACTTGCCTTCCAGTTATCGACGCATCTCGCTTACCAGCTGTGTCTATAAGGTGATGGAACGAATGGTTAACTCTCGTTTCGTTTGGCTGCTCGAAACTCGACCCCTACTTACCAATGTACAGTAATGCTCAAAAGTATCCGAACGACCTGAATTGCATTTCGCGTGATACGCAAGCAACCCACATAATGCAGCTGTCTAACAGGTCCTCTAATCGCTCCTTGGTACGGTCGTTTGACTATCCAACATGGCTCCAACAAGTCACCGCTAGAAAACTTTGCTCTGTATCGCAAGATCTCAAGATATAAAGTAATACCACGATACTACAAATGTCAGGGAACACCTTATCACAGATAAGACTGTCCTTAAGGCTTGTAAGCTCACATTTATTGCAATAAATGACATACCTGAAATGTTACCACTCTCATTATTACGTCAGATAGGTAATGCACGTAGTAAGTTCATCGCATTCATGGTTTCCTCTCCAAAGTAACATACCGAACTTGTTATTGAACACAAAATGACATTAAAAGTTTAAGTTTTTCATGAGCAGCTAGTTGAGAATATGTATGAACTTCAAATGTCACGACGAACCGTCTCGTCCTACATATGGATTCAAACCCAGGTCATGCAGACTAAGATTTCGTGACTGACGGAAACTAACAGTGATTCCTGACTAGGCGTACAGAGAGTGATCTACCTCGATTTTAGACAGTATCAGTTAGCAAATATCAACTTTAAATTATTTAACGTAAACATTTTTAACGGACGCCAATTCCTACCCAGCATCTATTGTCCCTGTTAACGAACTACGAGAGATGTTAAATATAGCTTCTTCACAAGTAACTTACTTGAAATGACGTGAGGTAAAGCTTTGTGTTGGACAGGGATTCGAAATCAGAACCTAATCGGATTGTTATCGAAGCACAATCAACTGTGAGATATCGGATTTTCTCGGCAGTAGCTAGATGTTTTAACTGAAACGACGAGACGAAACATTAACTTTTTTCTTCTCAGGACTCCAACCCGGCACCTATCGCTGTTATATTCTAGAGAAAACGATCGTTAAATATGGGTTTGATACACCAGCAGTGGCATGTGAGCGTGTTTGAACTAGAAATATGACGAAGAGTTCAGTGCTGACTGGGAATCGAACCCCACCCATATCGTTGTTGACTACACACAGAGACGTCAGCTACGGAATTTTTCTCCACCAGCAGCTCGGAATAACACCCTTGAACCTACAGTGATCTCTCAAATAGTCCTGTGTCTCACTGGGAGTCAAAAACGTGAGATATCGTTAGTGTTGACAACGAATGAAAATGAATTAAAGATCAAAATTATTATCCACCAGCAGATAGGTGCTCTCATGCTTGAGCCTGATAATACGTAATGAAAACTTTATTGCCGGGCCAGGATTCGAACCCATTCACGCGCAATATGTGGACATGTTGAGGAATCTGCATTTTAGAACAAACGACAAATTGTAGTCCAGCTGTATTGTCGCGAAAGGATCAAATTCCGCGTTAAGGGCGGTTTGAGTTGCAATCCAAGCTCAGAACCAATTTTATCGACACACAGAAGCTCAAATAAAAGACGGAATAAGTGTCCTGTGACCCTACATAGCGTTTGTTTCGTCAATAGAAATAAATAACTAGTATAAGAAAGTTTAATATTTCTAAAATTTTAAAAAGCTCTCACACCGGCCTGATTTAGCTTCACTGATCAGGATAGTAAAAACATACGTATATTAAGGGAATTTTCATTGACAAAGCAGGCTTATCACATTCACACAGTTCAATACTGTTCTATCCTGATACAATTGAGCTTAACTTAAATTCCATAAGGCAGTGAGGCAATTTCGAAGTCTCGGTGCGACGAAAATTGTCAGTCGATCTCCTGGAAACATCTGTAATAATTATTAACTTTCGGTGATCACATGGGGAAGACCGGAGATCTGCTGGTAAGATCGTGTTAGCCTATTTATTTGAAGTAACTGGATATCTTGAGCATACAAAACGGCAGGTTTGTCCAGTGTAAATCAGATGTCCCCTACTGATCCCGTGCAACACAGCGTAGTAAGCAGACACTGTCAATAATCAGTTAAATAATACGCGAACACGCTTACTTTTAGTTTAGTTCATGTATTAAATTCCTTATCATACAGAATCTCATCAAGATGGCGACTAGCTCAACAATACATACATATACATCCTTCTTTCACGACTAATCGGCAAGAAGTCCCCTATTCTTTTTATAAGAGAAAACATAGATAGCAGAGAAGCTATTCCATGGAGTAAATGGACGCTCCAAGGAATAATTGGGCTTGAAACTACTTTGCATTGATAATCGGTAAGATAAAAAGAGAGATTTCGAGATTTGTACTGACTTATATAATTAATAAAATTTCTGAAAATATCGTGGAGAGACCGCTGCAAGAGGCATTACAAAAGGTTACTGGAGATCGAGTTCCCACATTTCGCCACTCCTGACTTTATTGTGGTTCAGCGTAACGTCTACTTGGTAGAGAGGGAATATCATGTTTAATGTAAATTTCATACCACAATGCCATTAGGGTACTTTCTTCACTTGGTGCAGCCAGAATAGAAAAGAATCTGGCTCTCCCTACTAAAAATCATCGGCAGAAGCTGGAATCGAACCAAGACCACCATCATAGGAACCAATCATCAATCCAACAAACCCCTAAATGTTCTTATGAGACTCATTTTCTGTCGTAACACCGTTGTGGCACACTCGATGAGAATTCTGACACACAGGCTCCCTCTGGTGGTTTGCAGCATGTTCAGTACATTCATTTACTTGGTTGACCGAATCGCCATGAACTAGCTGCCTCGGCCACCAAGTGCATGCCTTCGACTATTTTGTAATCAGCGAAATAAAATCACGTAACTGCCACCTACACAGAACTGTCAAGTGTAGGATGCTGAAATTTAAGTAGGAAGTGTAACTTTCCATTTGAGTACTGCGTTATCTGTTTGTTGAAAACGTCGTGCAGTGCAAAAGAAAAGTTGTAACTGTCTGTCTCTCTCAGAAGTGTACATCCGGCCATATGCATTATCTCACAGCACTGTGGAATGCAGAAGTTCTGGAGGAACTGTTCTTGACTTCTGGAGACGCTGTAGCTACATGACAGCTACTAGCGTAACGGTAAGCGTCTCGCACTGTAGATAAGACGTCGCGAGTTCTATTACAATCGCTGCTACATTTTTAAAACGCAATTCTGCTGTCTTCTGAAGTTATAAATTTAATGGAATTTGAACATAATTCCCTTCACTTCTCAACCCAAAATAGCCGCATGTGGAAAAAGGGCTAACTTCTGCAACATTTTGTTCTTTTCAGGTTTAATGGGCGGCCAGGCAGCAGATGCATCTCGAAGCTTTTGTATTATGTATGGGGCGAGCGCATCGTGCCAAAATAGTCAGAAAAGTATTTTCTACATTAGCTGTCGTCTGGTAGTGGCATTTTATTCTTCTTCAAACCTTGTTTGACTGTTTTAACTCGGAACAAGTTTTCTACATGCATGTAATAAATAAACTGCATGTGCATTGTCAGACTGTTATAGATATCAGAGAATTAGCATATGTCATTGATAATTAATTTCTCTCTCATGTTTAGTATTGTTTTAACAACACTAAATGAGCCTTACGAAAATTGTGCACTTTATTATAAGAAATGAAATAAAACTACTCATGATAACCTTACGACGAAAGTCTTTTTTAATGAAACTGAGTATATGTACACAAGCGTGCTTCTATCGGCACGAATTAGTAAAATACTACTCACTTAGATTTCGATTGGGTCTTTGTATAATTGGTATGCTGTCACTCAACAGGTATGCAAATGTGGCATTTCATAAATAAAGTTATATATTCCTAGAAATCCAAAATTTGCTTGTCGGCAGCGTTACCTGTTATGCAGCATTGTAAGTTTTTCACCATTGCACTATGAGCTGAAAGTATTTTCTTGCGATTTCCTTATCGATGTTTCATCTGACGTCATATAGCGCTTTCACAGAAGGGATAAAAAAGTCAGTGAGCGAGACTGGAACCGCGACGCTATTTCACAGGTCAGCACGTCCCCACAGAGCTAGCGAAGAGGTATGTTTGTGCCTTCCTCTTACAAGGCCAGTAGTGCCTAGAACTCGTAAACCGCTATTTAAAGGACGATATTAGTTGCGATTTCCACGTGCAACGGCTTTCCTGGGCTGAAAGCCGTAAATTTACAATCTTTTGTTGGACTTAAAGCGATAATAACTCAGATTATTCAGTGGAAATGACAGGAAAAATCAAGTGAACTTCGAGGGTTAATACAGCTCAACTACAATTTGTTAATTGTTCAAAACTGCAGATTCCTCAACATGTCCACATATTGCGCGTGAATGGGTTCGAATCCTGGCCCGGCAATAAAGTTTTCATTATGTATTACCAGGCTCTAGCCTGATGGCAACTATCTGCTGGTGGATAATAATTTTGATCTTTAATGCATTTTCATTCATTGTCAACACTAACGATATTTGACGTTTTTGACTCCCAGTGAGACACAGAACTATTTGAAACATCACTGTAAAATCAAGGATGTTATTCCGAGCTGCTAGTGGAGAAAAATTCGGTAGCTGACGTCTCTTTGTGTGCAGTCAACAACGATATGTGTGGGGTTCGATTCCCAGTCAGCACTGAACTCGTCGTAATATTATTTCTAGTTCAAACATGCTCACATGTCGCTGCTGGTGTAACAAACCCATATTTAACGTTCGTTTTCTCTAGAATATAACAGCGATAGGTGCCGGGTTGGGGCCCAGGGAAGGAAAAAATTGTTTCGTCTCGTCATTTCAGTTAAAACAGCTAGCTACTGCCGAGAAAATCCGATATGTCACAGTTGATTGTTCTTCGATAACAATCCGATTAGGTTCTGGTTTCGAATCCCTGTCCAACACAAAGCTTTACCTCACGGCATTTCAAGTAAGTTACTTGTGAAGAAGCTATATTTAACATCTCTCGTAGTTCGTTAACAGGGACAATAGATGCTGGGTAGGAATTCGCGTCCGTTAAAAATGTTTACGTTAAATAATTTAAAGTTGATATTTGCTAACTGATACTGTCTAAAATCGAGGTATATCACTCTCTGTATGCCTAGTCAGGAATCACTGTTAGTTTCCGTCAGTCACGAAATCTTAGTCTGCATGACCTGGTTTTGAATCCATATGTAGGACGAGACGGTTCGTCGTGACATTTGAAGTTCATACATATTCTCAACTAGCTGCTCATGAAAAACTTAAACTTTTAATGTCATTTTGTGTTCAATAACAAGTTCGGTATGTTACTTTGGAGAGGAAATCATGAATGCGATGAACTTACTACGTGCATTACCTATCTGACGTAATAATGAGAGTAACATTTCAGGTATGACATTTACTGCAATAAATGTGCGCTTACAAGCCTTAAGGACAGTCTTATCGGTGATAAGGTGTTTCCTGATATTTGTAGTATCGTGGTATTACTTTACATCTTGAGTTCTTGCGATATAGAGAAGACTTTTCTAGTGGTGACTTGTTGGAGCCATTTTCATTAGTCAAACGACTGTACCTAGGAGCGATTAGTGGACCTGCTAGACAGCTGCGTTATGCGGGTTGAATACGAATCAGGAGAAATGCAATTCAGGTCGTTCGGATACTTTTGAGCATGACTGTACAATGTGGATTTCGTAGGCGCCGCTCTGCTGTTGACCATCTGTTTACGTTGTCGATATTCGTTGTGAATGACTTCTTGCGGAAGTGCCAGACAGTGGCTGTGTTCTTTGATTTGGAGAAGACTTAACACACCTGTTGGAGGGCGGGCATTCTCTGCATCATGCATACATGGGGCCTTCGCGGTCGACTCCCTCTTTTTCTTCGTGCACTTTTAATGGTTCGAAAGTTCAGGGTACGTGTGGGTTGTGTTATGTCCGACGCCTTTCGCCAGGAGAATGGGGTGCCACAGGGCTCGGTTTTGAGAGTCGCTCTCTTCGCCATAGCGATCAATCCAATAATGGATTGCCTCCCAGTTGATGTATCAGGCTCCCTTTTCGTGGACCATTTTACCATCTACTGCAGCGCACAGCGTACATGATTCCTGGAGGGCTGTCTTCAGCGTTGTCTTGACCGTCTTTACTCCTGGAGTGTCGCCAATGGCTTTCGTTTTTCTGCCGAGAAGACGGTTTGTATTAACATCTGGCGCTACAAAGAGTTTCTCCCACCGTCCTTACATCTCGGTACTATTGCTCTCCCATTCGTGGAGGCAACCAAATTTTTAAGTCTTACATTTGACAGGAAACTTAGCTGGTCTCCACATGCCATAATTGGCTTCCCGTTGTACCCGTTCCCTAAATGTCCTCCGTCAGCAGTACGTCGTGGGGAGTGGATCGAACCGTCCTACTTCGCCTATATCGGTCAATTGTCAGCTCAAAGGTGGATTATGGGAGCTTTGTATACTCCTCTGCATGGCCATCCATCTTACGCCACCGCAACTCTATACAACATCGAGGTTTACGTCTTGCGATCAGAGCGTTCTATACTAGTCCCGTCGAAAGTCTTAATGCTGAAGCCGGTGAATTGCCACTAACCTACCGGCGCTATATACTGTTTTGTCGGTATGCCTGTCGGCTATTATCAATGCCCGACCACCCGTAGTATCGTCCCATTTTTGACTCCTCTCTTGACTGCCAATACGGGTTGTATGTATCAGCCCTGCTACCACCTGTAGTTCTCTTTCGTCGCCTTCTTCAGCAACTTGATTTTCCACTCCCTGCAACCTTTAGAGTGGGCTAGAGGCAAACGCCACCTTGGCTCCAGGCTCAGGTTCGCATTCACCTTGACATCAGCTTCCTCCCGAAGGAGGTTACCCCAGCTTCGGTATACCGCTTGCGGTTTGTCAAACTTTGTTCAAAGTTCGTTAATATGATCTTCATTTATACAGATAGCTCTAAGACCAATGACAGTGCCGGCCGAAGTGGCTGTGCGGTTCTAGGCACTGCAGTCTGGAACCGCGAGACCGCTACGGTCGCAGGTTCGAATCCTGCCTCGGGCATGGATGTGTGTGATGTCCTTAGGTGAGTTAGGTTTAACTAGTTCTAAGTTCTATGACCTCAGAAGTTGACTCCCATAGTGCTCAGAGCCATTTGAACCAATGACGGTGTCGGGTGTTGTTTTATTGTCAGGGCACACAGTTTCAAATACCGACTCCATGGCCATTGTTCGGTCTTCACAGCTGAGCTATTTGCCCTCTACCAGGCTGTTCTTTACATCCGCCGCCACCGACACTCTGCTTATGTCATTGCTCTGACTCCCTGAGCGCCATCCAGAGCCTCAGTGATCCGTATCCAGTTCACCCTTTCGTGCACCGGATCCAACGCTCTCTTTAGCAGCTTGCGGACGACGGTTCTCCGGTTAGCTTTATGTGGGTTCCTGACCATGTCGGTATCCCTGGGAACGAAGCTGCAAATGCCATGGCCAAGGCTGAGTTCATCCAGCCTCGGACAGCTTGTTATTATGTGCCTTCATCTGATTTTAGCAGGGTCATTTGTCAGTGCATTTTATCGCTGTGGCATGCCGATTGGTCTACACTTACCGAAAACAAGCTCCGGGCCTTGAAACCTGTCCCCACGGCTTGGACGACCTCTTCACGCCCTCGTCGGCGGGAGGTCGTTTTGGCCCGGTTATGGATTGGACACTGACAGTTCAGCCACCGCAATCTGCTGACGGTTGCGCCAGCGCCGTTCTGCCCATGTGGGCAATTGCTGACGGTACACCACATTTTTAACGTCCTGTCCGAATTTTTATACCCTGGGCATTGATCTTGGCCTGCCATGTACTCTGGATGAAATTTTAGCTGATAACCCAGATGCAGCTGCTCGTGTTTTCCTTTTATCCACTTGACAAACCTGTCTAACGACATTTGTTTATGCTGTTTTCTTTTAATCCCTTGCCTGTTAATGTGCCTTTTATAGTGCTGTCGTATTTAGTTGCTGTTTTAACATTGTGCCTCCCAGTGCATTCATAATTTAGTCTTGGCGCTAATGACCACTGTAGTTGTGCGCCCTAAAGCCAGGAAAAAAAGTCTAATGAGCACTGACGTCGCTGATATGGTGAACCTGGCAGTAGTTGGCAGCACAATGCATCTAATATGAAAAAGTATGTTTTTGAAGTTGTCCGGATACTTTTGATAACATAGTGTATTTCCAGCATGTGACATACATTCTTCTTGCAGTATTCTCTACGACAAAGTATGGTGACAAACTGTAAAATCCCTCCAGGGGGTCCACAACTCTTTCGGGGATACGTGATTGGAGAGCACGGGACCCTGAGCTAGTGCTACTCTTTCCTTTCTGGGTTGTGTACCTTCCATTTCCACATCCTTCCCTATCCCTCCCCATCCTCCCCCCCTCTCCCCACCGCATCCCTTCCCGTTTTCCCTCTGTGGGAGAATGTTTCGTGCCTATGTCCAGAGAAGGATGCTTGTAACTGTAAGACATAGTGTCTATGCTGGAAAATGTTTGTCCTCTCTTAGTCTTTTCTTCTCCTTGCCTCTTCTCTTTATGCTCTTCTCCACTGTGACGTTAGACCTTTCTTCTTTTCTTTGTTCCTCCCTTTCTCTTTCTTTCCTACCTGTGTGTCCTAAGGCCGACCCACGCGTATCCGGTGACGGGGTAACGCGTAATTCCCCGCCCCGTGTAGACAGGTAGGACACGTACGTACCCCGTGGTAATGGCCAGGCCTAGGGAGGGGTGATTACCCGAGCTGGTACCTTCCGAACGTGCCGATTGTTCCCTCTGTCCGTTTCTCGGGAGGTGTGACCTGAGGTGTGAACAATCACCTAAGGCGATTCCCACGAGGAAGGAGCGCGCCCTCGGAGATACTTTCGCAATGGTTTCCTCTAAGTCTACAATTTCTGCTCACAAGCGAAAGTTGGATGAGTCTCAGCCATGGACAATTCTTCCATCAGTGCCACACTTCCTTGTCATTTCTCAGTCAACCCTTACATTATTCAGGAAGGTGTTGATGCTATTGCAGGTCCTGTAAAGTCTTGTTCCCGATTATGAAATGGCAACTTGTTGTTAGAAACAGTCAGTGCCCTCAAGGCACAAACATTGCCGCGAACTCCACTGCTGCACACCACACTATAAACGCATAACGCCGGGTGGTTAATACACTCACTCGATGGATTGTCCAATGAGGACATTCAAAACTACCTGTCTGACCAGGGCATAACGGCTGTACATAGTCTTAGACGGGTTGACAACGACTTGGTACTAACGCATACCATCTTCTTGACATTTGACAGAGTTCAACTTCCATCGAGCATTAAAGTAGGCAATGAGATAATTTCAGTTCGCCCTTGCATCCCCAACATTACGCATTGCTATCGGTGTTAGCGGTTCAATCATACCAGCCAGTCGTGTTCCAGTCCGGCCAAATGTTACACGTGGCAAGGGTGCCCATCAGGGTGTTTGTCGACCTCCATCCCCTCGTTGCATCAACTGTATGGCCGACCACGATGCTTCCTCTAGAGACTGCCCCATTTTCAAAGACGAACGACTTACTCAGGGAATCCGAGTGAAGCAAAAAGGTGTCAACATATGCTGTTCGTAAGATACTCCCCACTCGAAAGCCCACTGTGCCCCCAGCAGCTAAATATAGCACTGTCCTTGCATCTCCTCGGCCCACTAAGGAGGCAGCCACAGAGACTTGTGATCTCACCTTTAGTACCATGGCCGTCAGATCGACCAGCGCAATGATCACCCGTTGAACCTCCACACTATCACGTGATCACTCTAAGGCTCACGCTTCATTGGCTCCTGCTAAATCACGAGCCTCAATACAGACACCCGGACTTACAGAAAAGAGCCTACTCGCTAAGACTTTGTGCGTACCCTGACGTCACAACCATCGATTCCTCCATCTCACCGTTCTGTTTCAAAGAAGGCTGATAAGAAACAAATTTCCTCTCCTCCGCCATGATGTGTTTCCTCTACAGCGCCACCCGGTGGTAACCACCCTCGGCCGTCTTCAGTGTCGCCAAGGCGCACTGCTGGTGGCCGATCAACCGGCCAATTGCTGGTGGCAGGAGCTGCCCCTGAACAACCTATGGATCAGGACCTTCTGGCTTTGGCTGAATGCTGTTCCACTCTGTCGGCCGCCGGCTCTCAGTAGTCGTTCAGTTGACAGCAACAGTGGCAAGATTCTTCCCTTTTCTGACCACGCTATGTCAATTATCCATTGAAATATCCACAGCATTCGAGCCAATCTGGATGAATTGTCGATCGTCTTACAATCCTACTCCCCGGTCATCACTTGTCTTAAGGAGACAAAGCTTGGTCCCCACGATCGCTTCGCTTTCCCCCATTTTCAGTCAGTCTGATTTGGTCTCCCTTCTGTTGAAGGCACTCCAGCACATGGAGGACTCATGATTCTTGTCCATGATGCTCTCCATTAACACCCAATCCCCTTAAACAGTTCCTTCCAAGCTGTGGCTGTCCATTTTTCCCTTTCTGGATACACCTTCTCTCTATGTACTGTATACATTCCATCGTCAACACCGATGGCAAGAGCTTATCTCCTTCATTTCCTTGGTCAGCTCCCACTCGCCTATTTGTTGGTTGGGGACTTCAATGCCCACCACCCGCTTTGGGGATTTCCGCATCCTTGTCTGTGAGGCTCTCTATTGATTGACCTCTTCCACCAAGCAGATTTTGTTTGCCTCAACACTGGGGAACCTTCATTTCTGTCTCCACGACAAATTTCTCTCATTTGGACCTTTCGGTCGGTACTGTTCAGCTAGCTGGGTGCTTTGAATGGTTCGCTCTTGCTGATTCACACACGAGTGACCATTTTCCATGTGTCCTTCGATTGCAGCCACAACTGCCGTTTATGCGCCCGAGACACTGGAAATTTGCCTGAGCCGATTAGACACTTTTTTCGTCTCTAGCGACATTCTAGGACCGTCACTTTTCTAGCGTCGACGATCAGAACTTATTCTTACAGCCACAGAATGTTCAATACCTCGAACCTCAGATTTTCCCCACCGCCCCCCTGTTCCTTCGTGGAAAGAGGCGTGCCGTGGCGCAATCCGCGAGTGGAGACGTTCTCTTTGCGTTTTCCGCCACCATCCGATTTTGGCCAACTGTATCCACTATAAGCAATTACGTGTGCCATGACGTCGCGTCATCGGCGATAGCAAGAAGCCAAGCTGGGACTTATTTACTAGCTCCTTTAACACATTCACTCCCTCCTCAGTAGCTTGGAGTGGAATTAGATGGTTATCTGGCGCGCCTAGTTTCTCCCCGATCTCTGGGCTCACTGTCGCGTATGATGCCTTAGTGGACCCAATCGCAATTTCTAACTCACTGGATCAACACTTTGCTGAGATTTTGAGCTCTTCAAATTACCCGCCAGCCTTTTCCCCGAAGAAACGTGCAACGGAAGTGCGAACTATTGCTTTCTCCTCTCAAAATAGCGAAAGGTATAATACTGTTTCCTCCATGCAGGAACTCCAACACGCACTCTCTTCTTCTCGCTCTTCCACCCCAGGATCGGATGGTATCCACATCCAAATGTTGCTGCATTTATCAACCCATAGTCTGCGTTACCTCCTTCGTCTTTATAATCGAATTTGGACCGACAGTACCTTTCCGAGAAAATGGCGGGAAGCTACCACTGTTTCTGTTCCGAAACCTGGAAAGGACAAACATCTCCCCTCCAGCTATCGCTCCGTATTTCTCACGAGTAGTGTATGTAAGGTTTTGGAGTGTATGGTGATTGCCATTTAGCATGGTGGCTGGAGTTCAGAAGCCTTTAAACATCTGCCCAATGCGGTTTCCAAAAGCAGGGTTCTCCAGTTGACCATCTTGTTCCTGAAACTTCCTGACAGATTAAAACTGTGTGCCGGACCGAGACTCGAACTTGGGACCTTTGCCTTTCGCGGGCACGTGCTCTACCAACTGAGCTACCGAAGCACGACTCACGCCCCGTCCTCACAGCTTTACTTCTGCCAGTACCTCGTCTCCTACCTTCCGAACACTCCGATGTAGAGTAAAAATCTCGTTCTAGAAACATCCTCCAGGCTGTGGCTAAGCCATGTCTCTGCAATATCCTTTCTTTCAGGAGTGCTAGTTCTGCAACGTTCACAGGAGAGCTTCTGTAAAGTTTGGAAGGTAGGAGACGAGGTACTGGCGGAAGTAAAGCTGTGAGGACGGGGCGTGAGTCGTGCTTGGGTAGCTCAGTTGTTAGAGCACGTGCCCGCGAAAGGCAAAGGTCCCGAGTTCGAGTCTCGGCCCGGCACACAGTTTTAATCTGCCACGAAGTTTCATATCAGAGCACACTCCGCTGTAGAGTAAAAATGTCATTCAAGAACCATCTTGTTCCTCTCTCCGCTTATTTCATGAACAACTTTCTCAGGATACGTCAAAAGGTAGCATTAGTTTTTGATCTGAAGAGAGCATAGGATACCTGTTGGAATACAGGAATTCTCCGCACACTGTTCTCTTGGGGTTTTCGTGAATTTATGACAGAGCGCACATTTAAAGTGTGGGTCAACGCAACTCTCTCCCGTACTTTCTCCCAAGAAAACAGGGTGCCTCAGGGATTCATGCTGTTGTACCGTTTGCCATCGCCATAAATCCAATTATGGCTTGTCTCCTTCCTGATGTCTCAGGCTCCCGCTTTGTGGACGATTTTGCGCTCTACTACAGCTCTCAACGGACCAGCCTTCTTGAACGACGTCTTCAAGGATGTCTCGATCGCCCCTGGACCTGCCTGCTCTGTGACCTTTGTCAGTTTCCCAAGGATGTTACCCCTTCTCTCGTTTATTGTCAGGCATTTGCTGTTCTATGTGCACAAATTAAGGATGTCACATTTATTGACACTTACAGCTCAAAAACATAATTTGGTGTTGGCAATGCCTATTTTGTTGGTGACACCCCAATCGATTTTGGCTTCCCGACCAGTGTTCGGTTTTTACTGCGCACCTTTAGGCTGTTCTCCAGGCTGTCCAATACATCCGTCGCCATCAGCGGATACAGATATTATATGCTCAGATCCGCTCAGCTCTCTCCTCAGTCTCCAAGCTCTCTACCATGTCCACCCTCTGGTCCAAAGTATTCAGGACTGCCTCCACGTGCTCCACTTCGGGGCGTCTCCTTGGCATTCCTCTGGATACCAGGACACGTTGGTATCCGTGGAAACGAGGCGGCCGATATATCGGCCAAGGCTGCAGTCTCTCTCCTTCAGCCTCCTATTCGGATGATTCCCTTCGCCGATCTACGGAGTGTTTTATGTCGTCGTGTTGCTCTTTTATGGCACGCACATTGGTCTACATTTTCCAATAATAAGTAGTGGGACGTGAAAGCTCTTCCCTATGCTTGGACCTCTTCCTCCCAAACTCATCGTCGGGAGGAGGTAATTTTAACTAGACTCCAGCTAGGGCACTGCTTTTTTAGTCATCGACATCTTTCAAGTGGCAATCCTCCCCCGCTGTGTCCCAGCTGCTCTCAGCTGTGGATGGTGAAACACCTTTTTCTTAAGTGCACCTATATTACTCCGTTACGCGCCTGTCTACAGCTGTCGCCTGATATATCTTCCATTTTTGTAGATAACACGCACTCAGCCGATCGCGTTCTAGAGTTTATTAGTGTCAGAGAGATGACGTAAGTCATTTGAAGCTCTTTTTGGGGACAAACATCCCCCGCTTTCTATAGTGGTTTTTTATTTTCTTAGTTTCCCCACATTTTTGAGTTTCGCTCCCACTACTACTGGTTTCCAGTTTGGTTTTTTTATCTTTTCCCAAGCCACAGACCGGGCGCTAATGACTGTAGCAGTTTTGCGCCCTAAAACCATAACAAAGAAAACCTATCTACAAAAAATAAGAACTCAAATTCTATATTGTCCTACAAATAGTTAACCTTCTCTTTATTCTTACAAAAATTAGCTCCCTACCATAAATTCTTTACCAGGAAAATTGCTAAAAGAAATGGTTTTTAGAAAGTCTGGAGATGAATATTATAGCTCTTACTAACACTATTCTTAATACCATCAACGTCTAATTACATGTATATAAAACATGTATATAATTTAAATAAATCCCTCATCAAAAATATATCCAAATCATTCATCCTAACACGATAGCTCCTCATACACACATGTTGTTGTTGTTGTTGTTGTTGTGGTCTTCAGTCCTGAGACTGGTTTGATGCAGCTCTCCATGCTACTCTATCCTGTGCAAGCTTTTTCATCTCCCAGTACCTACTGCAACCTACATCCTTCTGAATCTGCTTAGTGTATTCATCTCTTGGTCTCCCTCTACGATTTTTACCCTCCACGCTGCCCTCCAATACTAAATTGGTGATCCCTTGATGCCTCAGAACATGTCCTACCAACCGATCCCTTCTTCTGGTCAAGTTGTGCCACAAACTTCTCTTCTCCCCAATCCTATTCAATACTTCCTCATTAGTTATACACACATAATGATCTAAAATCCTGAATTCAATATCATCCAGTTCCTATTCTAAATAGCATCTTTACTCCTAGTATGAATAATTTGTCTATACTTTTATAAATTATAAAATGCTTAGCTATCCACCATGTCCTGGAAGCATTTGACTAGTTCAGCTTTCAGCCACTAGGGTTGCTAGTGAACTCAACCACTACTCCCACAAAATTCTCAACACCTATTTGTTCATCCTAAGATCACCTGACACTACATCATCACACTTATATAAGGAGCCACACCATGCTCATTTTTCTCACTTGTCCGTTGTGTGCCACATCGTTCGTTAGTTTGTGCTAGCTATTTCTTCGTTGACTACACAACACTGCAGAGTCCAGTGGGAAGAGACCTGGAGTCCAGGATTCGCTATTATCGAGTAAGTAAATAATTTCTATTTTTCACTTTCCTCTATATCTTATATATTTTCCTTATTAAATTACACATCTTGTCGTTATAGTGGACCTCTTCTACTTAATCCTCGAGAGTGAGGAACGGACTGGAGCTCAACAGGCTCCCCAACCCCTTGTGCTCCACGGACAGCGAGAATTGCCTTGTGAGTATAATTTTAATTCGAATCTGTTCGTCATTTTATATAAACTATTCCAAAAAAAAAATTTCCTATTTCGTACTTATTTTTTTCTTTGTTTCTAGATCACTTAATGGAAGTGCAGCTTCAGTTGTAAGTGGAGCTGGGGGGGTGTCCCACGTAGCACCCTACATAACTGTGTTCAGCCCCCAGCTACAAATAGCCCAGACCACCACCACCACTCACATAAGTACGTAGAAAAATAAATAACTCTCAATCGTCTTTACACACACACGCACACACACACACACACACACACACACACACACACACACACACACACACACACACACACACACACATTATATATGCGAAGTGTGTGGTAGTTAGAATTCATTTTCTTCACCTCGCCAGCAGCGGTAGACAATGTACTTATTTACTTTATCTCTTTCTTCTACAGTGATTACGCCTCAACAACGCATCGCACGTGTACCAGTGGCGGGTACACCATCCAACCAGCAGCGTCTGCAGAGACACTCGTCTCCAGTGAAGGCGCCTCTGGTCGCCGCGCGGAAACCTGCCATGTTCATGGAGCCTGTGCCCAGCTGTTCGCACTGAGGATGCCCCGACCACCACGTGCGTCTCCTCCACTGGCATCATGCGAGGTACACCGCGTACCAGCTAGCTGCACTAGCTCTAGTTATAGCAATAGTATTAGTGACGATCCTGTGGCTAGTGGCAGTTCTCTCGCCCGTCCTTTTAGTCAAGTACATCTAGTTGGTGACACCATATTGCATTTGCAGTACTCAGTGATTGCAGACGACTTCGAGGAGCGAATCTCGTTCACTAGGGTAGAGAACATGACAGGGGGGTACCGTGATCCTGTAGGATGTCTACATGTGTGCATTCCTGTCATGGAAACAGAGCTCCTCAAGGTAGTCAATGATCCACAGTACACCGCCCTTAAATTCAGTGCAGTGCTATGCATTGAATTATCACCCCCCCCCCCCCTCCCTCCAGTTAAATCTGGTGATGGAGAGACTAGTATCCATTATCTTTGGGGGGATAATGGCGTGATAATGCGGAGCACATCAATCGCCGAGTGGTTTCATAAATCCACCTTCAGTGCTATATTGGGTCAGTTTTCCGAGACAACGGCTCAGCGAAAGCACTCGGCAGAATTCTACACCTGAACATCCATATACGTGTCTACGATCTGGTAAATGGAGGGTCTAGCTATATCAAGCTCCCTAAATATGTAGCTAATAAGCAGGCATTCGTTAATGTCGAAAATAGGAAAGATCATGCTTGTTTTGCATGGTCAGTCTTGGCTTGCGAAAGAAAGTGTGATCGAAGGGATCATCCTGAGTGTCCCAGTACATACCATTTAGGTGATAACATTCATTTGTGTTATAACTTTGATGGTATGCAGTACCCCGTCACGATCCAGGACATGCCTAAATTTGAGGTGCAGAATATCAGCATATCGGTTCATGTATATGGCCTGATGAAGAAGAAAAGCAAGTCAGATGAGCAAGACAGACATATCGTCGTTGGCCCCCTCCATTTCTCATAATTTTCAGGTGAGCGAGAGTAGCATGTAAACATGCTGCCCCCCCCCCCCCCCCCCCAGGGCGTCCACAACTCTTTTGTGGATACGTGCGTAGCGAGCATGGGACCCCGAGCTGATGTGGCCCTCCTTCCTTTCCGGGCTGCATACCTTCCTTTTCCGCATCCTTTTCTATCCCTCATCTGGGCCCCCCACTCCCCTCTGGCTCTTTCATTCCCTTTCTCACCATCTGGGAGTACGGTTTGTGCCTAAGTCCGGAGACGGATGCTCGTAAATGCAACGCATTCTTCGCCTTCCCTGCTTGTATGTCTTCATCCTTCCTTTGTCCTTCTCTTTACCTTACCTCTTCTCTTTACCCTTTTCTCCGCTGTGGCGTTTGAGACCCCTCTTCTTTCCTTTCCCTTTCCCTTTCTCTTTCTTCCTCCCTGTGCATGTCTGAAGGCCAACCCACGCATTTTTGTGCATAGCCAGTGACGAGGTAACGCGTAATTCCCCGCCCCGGGTAGACAGGTAGGACACGTACGTACCCCCTGGTAACGGGCAGGCCCAGGGTGGGGTGATTACCCGAGCTGATACCTTCCGAAAGTGCCGATTGGTCCCTCCGTCCGTTTGTCGGGAGGTGTGACCTGAGGTGTGAACAATCACCTAAGGCGGGAGTGCCCTCAGAGAGGGCACCCACAAGGGAGGAGCGCGCCATCGGAGACGCCGGTAATTATGGGGATTCTTCCACAATGGTTTCCTCACCTTCCACTATGTCTGCTCACAAGCGTAAGTTCACTGAGTCTCAGCCACAGACAGTTCTTCCATCGTTGACATATTTCCTTTTTGTTTCTCGGTCTGACAAAGGTCACGACTTCTCCACGGTCAACCCTTTACATTATTCAGAAAGGTGTCGACGCAATTGCACGTCCTGTAAAGTCTTGTTCCAGATTACGGAATGGCACCTTGTTGTTAGAAACAGTCAGTGCCCTCCAGGCACAAAAATTGCTGCGTACTTCACTGCTCCACACCTTCCCTGTCTGGGTTGAAGCGCACCGCACTGTAAATTCCTCACATGGACTCGTTTATACACGCTCCCTCGATGGATTGTCTGACGAAGAAATTCAGCACTACCTGTCTGACCAGGGCATAACGGCTGTTCATAGAGTTATGAAAAGGGTTGACACGAACCTCATTCCAACCCTCACTGTCTTCTTGACATTTGACAAAGTTCAACTGCCATCGAAAATCAAAGCAGGCTATGAGATAATTTCCGTTTGCCCTTATGTCCCAAACCCTACGCGTTGCTATCTATGTCAGCGGTTCAATCACACCAGCCAGTCCTGTTCCAATCCGGCCAAATGTGTTACGTGTGGCATGGATGCCCATGAGGGTGCTTGTCCACCTCCATCCCCTCGCTGCATCAACTGTGGGTGGCCACGCTGCTTCCTCTCGAGATTGCCCCGTTTTTGAAGACGAAAAGCTCATCCAGGAAATCAGAGTGAAGGAAAAGGTGTCGACCTTTGCTGCTCGAAAATTATTCGCCAGTCGACAGCCCACCGTGCCTCAGACAGGAAAATACAGCACTGGCCTTGCTTCTCCTCGGCCAACAAAGGATGCGGCCACGCAGACTTGCGACCCCACCTTCAGTGCCACGGTCGTCAGATCGGTCAGCGCAAAGATCGCCCGTTCAACCTCACCACTTTCGCCTGCCCACTCTATGGCTCACCCTTCATCGGGTTCTGCTAAGTCTCGGGCCCAAAAGTCAGACACCAAGATTTCGAAAAATAAGCATACTCATGAAGATTTTTACATACCCCAACATAACAACCATCAGTTCCTCCTCCATCTGAACATCATATATCGAAGAAGGCTACTAAGAAACCCAGTTCATCTCCTTCTCCGCCAAGGCGTGTCCCATCTACAGCACCAACTGGCGGAAATCGCCCTCGGCCGTCTTCTGTGTCGCCAATGCGCACTGCTGGCAGCCGATCAACCGGCCGATCGCTGGTGGCAGGAGCTGCTCCTGAACAACCTATGGATCAGGATCTTCTGCCTTCGGCTGAATGCCATTCCATGCTGTCGGTTGCAAGCTCTGAGCAGTCGTTGAGTTGACAGCAACCTTCATCACATTCCTCCGTTTTCTGTTCACCCTATGTCCGTTATCCACTGGAATATCCGCGGCATTCGAGCCAATCGGGATGAGTTGTCGATCATCTTACGTAACTACTCTCTGGTCATCTTCTGTCGTCAGGAAACAAAGCTGCGTCCCATTGACCGCTTTGTTCTCATCCATTTTCAGTCCGTCTGATTTGATCTCCCTTCTGTTGAAGGCACTCCAGCCCATGAAGGACTCATGATTCTTCTCCATGATACTCTTCATTATCACCCAATCCACTTAAACACTTCCTTCCAAGCTGTCACTGTCCGTCTTTCCCTTTCTGGATATACCTTTTCTCTTTGTACTGTATACTTTCCATCGTCCACACCAATGGCACGAGCTGATCTCCTTCATCTTCTTGGTCAGCTTCCACCCCCCTATTTGCTGGTTGGGGACTTCAATGCCCACCACCCGCTTTGGGGATCTCCACATCCTTGTCCACGTGGCTCACTATTGCTAGACGTCTTCCACCAAGCGGATCTAGTGTGCCTCAACACTGGGGTCCCTACATTTTTGTCTGCCTCCACGACAAATTTCTCTCACTTGGACCTTTCGGTCGGTACTGTTCCGCTAGCTTGGCGCTTCGAATGGTTCGCCCTTGACGATACACACTCGAGTGACCACTTTCCATGTGTCCTTAGACTGCAGCCTCAACTGCCACATATGTGCCCGTGACGCTGGAAGTTTGCCCAAGCCGATTGGACACTTTTTTCGTCTCTAGCGACATTCGATGACCGTCACTTTCCCAGCGTCGACGATGAGGTCACACATATTACCGACGTTATTCTTACAGCTGCGCAACGTTCAATACCACCCACCTCCGAATTGCCCTGGCGCCCGCCAGTTCCTTGGTGGAACGAGGAGTGGCGTGACGCAATACGTGAGCGGCGACGTGCTCTTTGCGTTTTGCGCCACCATCCTACTTTGGCCAACTGTATCCGCTACAAGCAGTTCCGAGCACGATGCCGTCGCGTCATCTGCGATAGCAAGAAGGCAAGCTGGAAATTCTTTATTAGCTCATTTTACACTTTCACTCCCTCCTCGGAAGTTTGGAGTCGGATTCGACGGTTATCAGGCGCGCCTAGTATCCCCCGGTCTCTGGGCTCACTGACACGCATGATACATTCGTGGACCCCGTCGCAATTTCTAACTCATTGGGTCAACACTTTGCTGAGATTTCGAGCTCTTCAAATTACCCGCCAGCGTTTCTCCCGAAGAAACGTGCAGCGGAAGTGCGACCTCTTGCTTCCTCCTCTCCAAATCGCGAAAGCTACAATACTGTTTTCTCCATGCGGGAACTCCAACATGCACTCTCGTCTTCTCGCTCCTCCGCCCCAGGACCGGATGGTACCCACATCCAAATGTTGCTGCATTTACCAACCCATAGTCTGCATTACCTCCTTCGCCTTTATAATCGAATTTGGACTGACAGTACTTTTCCCAGACGATGGCGGGAAGCTATCGTCGTTCCTGTTCCGAAACCTGGAAAGGACAAACATCTCCCCCTCTAGCTATCGTCCCATTTCTCTCACGAGTAGTGTCTAAGGTTTTGGAGCATATGGTGAATTA
This sequence comes from Schistocerca americana, assembly GCF_021461395.2. Taxonomy (NCBI): domain Eukaryota; kingdom Metazoa; phylum Arthropoda; class Insecta; order Orthoptera; family Acrididae; genus Schistocerca; species Schistocerca americana. The sequence goes on along the minus strand of NC_060124.1, from coordinate 592,786,855 downwards.
CCGTCTGGCATGGTGGCTGGAATCCCGCAGTCTTTTAACACCTGCCCAATGCGGATTCCGAAAGCATCGTTCTGCAGTTGACCATCTTGTTGCTCTCTCCACTTACATCATGAACAATTTTCTCCAGAAACGCCAAACAGTAGCAATATTTTTTGATCTGGAGAGAGCATACGATACCTGTTGGAGGACAGGCATCCTCCGCACACTGTTCTCTTGGGGCTTTCGAGGTCGGCTGCCCCCTTTTTCTTCGCGAATTTATGGCAGAGCGCACATTTAGGGTGCGGGTGAACACTACTCTCTCCCGTACTTTCTCCCAAGACAACAGGGTACCCCCGGGCTCCATACTGAGTGTTGTACTGTTTGCCATTGCCATCAATACAATTATGGATTGTCTCCTTCCTGATGTCTCGGGCTCCCTCTTTGTGGACGATTTTGCGATCTACTACAGCTCTCAACGGACCAGACTTCTTGAACGACGCCTTCAAGGATGTCTAGATCGCCTCCACTCTTGGAGCATCGAAACCAGCTTCCGTTTTTCTCTAAGTAAGACCGTTTGTGTTAATTTTTGCGACGTAAGGAGTTTCTTCCACCCTCCTTACATCTAGGACCTGTCAACCTTCCGTTTTCGGACGTCGCTAAATTCTTGGGTCTTATGTTTGACAGAAAACTGTGCTGGTCGTCCCACGTTTCATACCTTTCGGCTCGCTGTCTGCGATCCCTCAACACCCTCCGTGTCCTGAATGGTACCTCCTGGGGAGCGGACCGAGTGGTCCTCTGCCTGTATCGCGCTCGAAATTGGACTATGGAAGCATAGTTTACTCCTCTGCTCGGCCTTCTATTCTTCGGCGTCTCGACTCTATCCACCACCGTGGATTAAGTTTAGTGTCTGGAGCTTTTTACACCAGCCCTGTGGAAAGCCTTTATGCTGAGACTGCTGAACCTCCGCTGTCCAATCGGCGAGCAGTCCTTCTGAGTCGTTATGCTAGCCATCTGTCTTCCATGCCTGCTAATCCAGCGCATGACATTTTTTTCGACGCCTCCTTTGATGTAGGGTATGCATGCCGCCCCTCCTCCCTACTAGCCCCGGGAGTCCGCCTCCGTCAACTGCTCCATTCTCTTTCCTTCCGCTTTCCTAAAACCTTCTTGACAACTTGGGTTACAGCACCGCCTTGGCTCCCTCCCCGGATCTGCCTGCTCCATGACCTTTGTCGATTTCCCAAGGATGGTACCCCTTCACTCGTTTATCGTCGGGCATTTGCTGCTCTATGTGCACAAATGACGGACGCCACATTTATTTACACCGACGGCTCGAAAACATCGTTAGGTGTAGGGAGTGCCTATATTGTTGGCGACACCCCAAATCACTTTCGGCTTCCCGACCAGTGTTCGGTTTATACTGCGGAGCTTTACGCTGTTCTCCAGGCTGTCCACTACATCCGCCGCCATCAGCGTATACAATACGTTATCTGCTCAGATTCTCTCAGCTCTCTCCTCACTCTCCAAGCTCTTTATCCTGTGCACCCTCTGGTACACCGGATTTAGGACTGTCTGCGCTTGCTCCACCTGGGGGGCGTCTCGGTGGCGTTCCTGTGGCTCCCGGGATACTTTGGTATCTGTGAAAATGAGGCGGCCGATATTGCAGCCAAGGCTGCAGTCTCTCTTCTTCGGCCAGCTATTCCATCGATTCCTTTCGGCGATCTACGGAGCGTTTTATGTCGTCGTGCTGTTCATTTATGGCACGCACATTGGTCGACACTTCCCCATAATAAATTGCGGGACGTGAAAGCTCTTCCTTGTGCTTGGACCTCATCCTCCCGAACGCGTCGTCGGGAGGAGGTAATTTTAACTAGACTCTGGATAGGGCACTGTCTTTTTAGCCATCGACATCTTTTAAGCGGCGGTCCTCACCCACTCTGTCCCCACTGCTCTCCGCTGTGGATCGTAAGACACCTATCAATTGAGTGCCCCTATTTTACTCCGTTTCGCGCACGTCTACAGCTGTCGCCTGATATATAGTCCATTTTAGCAGATGACACGCGCTCCGCCGATCGCGTTCTCGAGTTTATTAGTGCCAGTTTAATGACATCAGTCATTTGAAGCTTTTTTTGGGACAACCATCCACTTTCTGTAGTGGATTTTTAAGCCTTCCTTCTGCTTTTAGTTTCTCCAATTTTTTGAGTTTCGTTCCCATTGCTGCTGGTTTTTATTTTCGGTTTTTTACTGTTTCCTAAGTCACGGACCGGGCGCTCATGATCATAGCAGTTTTGCGCCCTAAAACCAAAACAAAACAAAAAATCTATCCTCTAACCTGTCCATTTCCTTTTTACATTTTCTAACCTACCTGCCAGATTAAGGGATCTAAGTTTCCGCATTCAGATCCGTAGAGAGCCAGTATTGTTTCTCTTGATGACGTGAAGTAACAGCTTAGCTGATCTGATGCTCGAGCAACAACAGCTGGCTGCTAAGCGGTAACTCATTAAGATCTGAGGCCAATGTTGAACTGTACTCTCAAACTGGGGTTGCTAATAAAATATCGATTTATCGATACTTTGCAAAAATTATAGATATTTATCGGCGACAATTTTATTCCCGATGTATCGCTATTGAAATATCGAGTGATGATATTTTCATTTTACATTATTTTTTCACAGTTTTCGGTAAATATTTGAAATTGTGGTTGAATATAATTTTACTTTATATGAAATGACAAAATCGAACGACAGACCCATAGGACACGTTTCATTGTGCCACTTACATGCAGTTGTCACTGTCAGCGAAGTGGGTATTGACAAGTTTGAACGTGCATCGTTTTCTTTCCAATTCTTGCTCTAAGGGCTGATGAGCTGGTTGCTAGCTTCTTGACGTGCAGAATACCTAATAATAAATCAAAACTTAAACACACAGCTCTAAGATCGACACACAATATGCAGCCGATATATTTATTGATCTGTACGTCGGTATCCTTTCCGTCTATATATCGATACTTTTTCTATGTGATGTAGGTCAACACTAACATTTTTTTAAAAAATATCTATGCATGAGATTCGCGATATATTTAAAAATGTCAACTCTCCTAGCTCAGACACTTGGAACCTTGTTCAGGGGCTGGCTACCCCCAGTAAGGGGACGCCACTGACGCCACGGTGTTTGCCCCAGAGCCCTGCACGAGAGCAACGACCTTGCCAAACACAACTCGTGGCCTCGCCGACCGTAAGTGAAAGAGGCGGAGAAAGGGCACGAAATGGGACAAGTGCCGGGTAGGACCAGCGTCAGGGTAGTGCATCGCTGTCAGTGACAGTCAAAAAGGGCTCAGTGACTCAAAGGTTAGAAGAGGGAAGGAAACAGTTAGCAAGTCAGGTGCAAAGCAAGCTAATTGAATTATATAAAATTTTGTAGTGAGTTTTTAGAGATGGGACAGTCGTCTCGAGGGTCAAAATGACGACAGAATGCCTACTCAGGAGGAATTCAGCATCAATTTTGTAAATAGTTTGATTGAAATTGTCGTATCGAAGTAGTCCCAGAGGATAGAATTTCTTTAAGGTATTGTTTGTTTTATTGTAAATAATTTGTGTTGACGTACTTCAGCAAAAGCGTTTGAAATTTCTTTGATGTTTGAATATTGTTACTACCAGTAACGTGTGTAACTCGGAGGATGCTGTACCCTTCATGACGTGTTCTGACCTGTGAGATAGCTTTGTGGGGGCGTTGCAGAGTAGAGTGAGTGTGTTCACACTTTGCGGAGTGCAGTCGCAGCTGTAGTGGTTCCAAAGTACTGACGAACTTGTCTGTGCACCGTATTCTGTTACTAAATTTACTACTTTTCAACGGTGTCTCGTGCTGTTTCTGGAGGAACAACGGATGAATAAACTTTCGCACACATCTGCTCGCTGTGATTCATAAAGTTGTTTGTGCGTTGTAGTAATTTATTAAATTTAGTACCGTAGTTGACAGGTGGTTGGAAACGTAGACTTTGTAGCAGAAATAAATTAGTAGGGAAGCAGTAGCGTAAGGTCAGTACTCTTGAGGTGCAGTTACAAAATGCACAGGAGGAACTAGGTAGGATTAGGAGGGAGAATGGTGCTGGGGTATGGGAGCTGGCAGTTGGTAAGAAGGCCGCTAGGAGGAGGAGATACTCAGACAGTTGTATTTTGCCTATCGCCAATAGATTTTACCAACTGTCGGAGTTTAATGGGAAGGAGCCTCTTGTAGCTGTACGTGTAGGAAATGCGCAGCAGACTCAGTAGCTAAGGTCGCTAACACAGCTGCAATTTCAAATAGGAGGAGGTTGTGTTACTAGGGAGTTCAAATGTCAGATATGTAGACGAGCAGGAAATGTTAGGGAGGGAGTACCAGGTCACCAGAATTGCGAAACCTAGTGCAGGGTTGTCTCAACTGACTGTTAACTTAGGGCAGTTACATAGAATTTTGTGAAAGATCAGGAGTTAGTGAATTGTGTGACGGACTGGGGATAGTCTTGATGGGGAGGGGGAGTATGATTCAAGTGGTGACCTGGAAAAGAATGTCGTTGTTAGGCGTGTCAACTAGGGGCTCGAGAAGGCACTGATGGTGGTGAGCACGGTTCAGATTGTAGAGGTGCCTGCAGACCCTATCGATAGATCGGGTTTCCCTAGCCGTGCTCTGTACGTCAACAGGTACGGGAAGGGGAGGTTGGCAAAGCTTACAGGTGACAGTGCAGTGGGCGGTGGTGTGATTACTCTTGAGAAAACCACAGCAGTAGTTGGTGTTAAAGCTGTATCTGTTTTACATTGAAGTTAAATGATAGGTACCTCTGCTTAAAGGAAGGCTCTCTAACAAAGAAACCACCTTCGAAGGAGGTCAGTCGTCGAATTAGTGAATGAATTAGCATATTTTATGAAAATATCAGCGGTATTAGAGATACAGTGCACTGCTTATACATGACGACTCTGGAATATTGGTACATCCGAGCACCACTTAAATAGTGTGACAATTCAGAGGCTTCCTTTACCAGGATACAGATTAGCTGGCCGTTTTTCAAGGATTTCTTTGTGCAGTGGGGGTGTGGTCATGTACCTAGAAAACAGTATTCCATTTGAGTCCCTAGATGTATCGAAACACTACATTGAACGAGTATTTGAATGTTGTGGAGTAGTAGTTGAATTTAGTGAAATTAAACTTTTAATTATAGTTATTTATAGGCCCCGTCAACTCTGACTTCACAATATTTCTGCTCAATCTAGAGACGTTTCATGGTCCACTTTACAGGAAGTATCATGCATGAAATAGTTCATGTGGTGACTTCGATATTAGTTTTGCGTGTTACTGTGCAAGAAAAAGGTTATTGAGAATCTCCTACATTCGTATGATCTGATGCAATCTCTATTTCTTCCAACCAGGTTGCAGGTGCACAGTTGCACAATCATAGATAGTATTTTTATTTATTCTTCATTACTAAATAGGCGTTCTATCAATAAAAGGGTGAATAGCCTTTCAGACCATTATGCACATATTTTTGTACTCAGACAAATGTTTTACATAATTACAAACTACACAGAAAACGAATCCAACGGCAGTAGAGAGTTTTTTTAAATCTCATTAAGGAACAAGAGTGGCAGGACAGATACAATGTTTCCCTTCATCTTCTTCATCATCATCTTCATCTACATCTACATGGTTACTCTGCATTTCACACTTAAGTGCCTGGCAGACGGTTCATCGAAGCATTTTCATATTACTTCCCTACCATTCCACTCACGAATGGCGCGAGGGAAAAAGGAACACCAAAATCTTTCCGTTCGAACTCTGATTTCTCTTATTTTATTATGATGATAATTTCTCCCTACGTAGGTGGGTGTCAACAAAATGTTTACGTATTCGGAAGAGAAAGTTGGTGATAGAAAAATGTCGTAAATAGATCTCGCCGCAAAGAAAACAGCCTTTGTTTCAGTGACTGCAACCCCAACTCGCGTATCATATCAGTGATACTGTCACCCCTATTGCGCGATATAACGAAATGAGCTGCCCTTCTTTGCACTTCTTCGATGTCCTCCGTCAATCCTATCCGGTAAGGATCCCATACCGCGCAGCAATATTCCAGCAGAGGACGGACTAGTGTAATGTAGGCTGTCCCTTTAGTGGGTTTGTCGCATCTTCTAAGTGTTCTGCCAACAAAGCGCAGTCTTTGTTTCACCTTCCCCACAATATTATGTACGTGGTCTTTCCAATTTAAATTGCTCGTAATTGTAATTCCTAGGTATTTAGTCGAATTGACAGCCCTTAGACTTGTGCGATTTATCGTATACCCAAAATTTATCGGATTTCTTTTGGTACCCATGTGGATAACCATGCACTTACCTTTGTTAAGTGTTAATTGCCACTTTTCACACCATACAGAAATTCTCTAGATAATTTTGTAGTTTGAATTGATCGTCTGATGATTTTACTAGACGATAAATTACAGCGTCATCTGGAAACAATGTAAGGGGGTTGCTCAGATTATCACCTAAATCATTTATATAAATCAGGAACAGCAGAGGGCCTATGACACTACCTTGGGGAACGCCAGATATCACTTGTTTTACTCGATGATCTACCGTACATCACTACAAACTGTGACTTCCCTAGAGGAAATCACGAATCCAGTCACACAACTGAGACGATACTCCATATGCATGCAATTTGATTAATAGTCGCTTGTGAGGAACGGTATCAAAAGTGTTGGTTATTTATCAATAAGTCACTTTCTTCAAGGTGATTCATAATGTTCGGTACAGTACATTCTCCAAAATCCTACTGCAAGTTGGTCACTGATATGGGTCTGTAATTCAATGGGTTACTCCTATTTCCTTTCTTGAATATTGGCGTGAGCTGTGCTACTTTGCAGTCTTTAGGAACAGACCTTTCGTCAAGTGAGCGGTTGTATATGATTGCCAAGAAAGGCGCTATTGTGTCTGCATACTCTGAAAGAAACCTGATTGGTATACCATCTGGACCGAAAGACTTGCCTCTCCTAAGCGATTTGAGTTGTTTCGCAACACCTAAGATATGTACTTTGATGTCACTCATGCTAACAGTTCTTCTGGTTTCGAATTCTGGAATATTTACTTCTTCATTCATGAATGAATTACGGAGAACTGTACTTAGTAACTCCCCTTTAGTGGCACCATCATAGGTAACATTTCCATCGCCAGGCCGTGGTGGCCGTACGGTTCTAGGCGCTGCAGTCTGGAACCGCGGGACTGCAACGGTCGCCGGTTCGAACCCTGCCTCGGGCATGGATGTGTGTGATGTCCTTAGGTTAGTTAGGTTTAAGTAGTTCTAAGTTCTAGGGGACTGACGACCTAAGATGTTAAGTCCCATAGTGCTCAAAGCCATTTGAACAATTTTTGAACATTTCCATCGCTATCGCGCAGTGACTGTATTGTTTTTTGCCACTTACGTACTTTATATACGACCAGAATATCTTGGGGTTTCTACCATATTTTGAGACAATTTCATTGCGCAAACTATTAAAAGCATCTCGCATTGACGTCCGTACTAAATTTCGAGCTTTCGTGAAACTTTGCCAGATTTGGGGATTTTGCGTTCTTTTGAATTTGGCATGCTTTTTTCGTTGCTTCGGGAACAGAGTTCCTACGTGTTTTGTGTACCATGGTGGATCAGTCCGTCTCTTATTTACTTAGGCGGTATGAATTTATCTATTGCTGTCTATACTGTATCTTTGAGTTTGAGCCGTATCTGGTCCATAGCTTGGAAGGAATGGAGACTCTCACTTAGGAAGTCATCAAGCGAATTATTATCTGCTCTTTTAAGTAGATATATTTTGCGTTTATTTTTAGTAGTTTTGGTTGATCTGGTTTTGAGCCTCGCTACAATGACCTTGCGTTCACTAATCCCTGCATCCGCCATGACTCTTTTAGATCTGTCTATTAGATTAGGTCAAGCGTGTTTTCGCAACCATTTACAATCCGTGTGGGCTCATGAACTAATTGTTCAAAGTAATTCTCAGAGAAAGCATTTAGTACAATTTCAGATGATGTTTTCTGTCTACCACCGGCTCTGAACATGTATTTTCGCCAATACATTTATCATCCTCTTTGAATGTTGCTTTCCATTAGAACGTTCAAAACTCGTTACTAGCAGTAAAAGGCAGCCTGCGTGGCTGACTAGTGGGTTAAGAATACCATGCAGAACAAAGTGGGAATTACATCAAAATGTAATAAGTAGCCGGAATCGAGCCCATTACTAACAATATTGTGGGCATGTGAAGTGGTAACAAAAGTACCTAAGGGGAGCGGACGCGAACGGGAGATCACGCTAGCGAAGATACGGGCAGCAAATCAAGACCACAGTGCTGGTGCACGCACAAGTGTTTCGGAGCACACCGTTCACCGTTGAACACAGCGCAGCGCAGCAGACCACCCTGCGTGATCACATGTTGACCCAATGACATCGTCAATTACGACTGCAGTCGGCATGGAACAATCGGGATTCGACCGTCGAACAGTGGAACCTGTCGGCTCTTCTGGTGAATCATATATGTGCTACACTACGTCGATGGTCGTTTCCACAAACACCGGCATCGAGGCGAACGGCAGCCCTAAACGCACAGCGCGCTGCGGACACAGGCCGGTGGGAGCAGTATTATGCTATGGAAGACATTCTCCAGCGCTTGCATGGGACCTGTGGTAGTAACCGAAGACACGCTGACAGCTGCGAACAGCCTGCATCCCTTCATGCTTAATGTCATCCCCGACGGCGATGTCATCTTTCTATAAATGTCCGTCTCGGAAGCAAAACCGTGCTACAGTGTTTTGAGGAGCATCATAACGAATTTACGTTGATGTCTCGGTGACCAAATTCGCCTGATCTATTCCTATGGAACGCATCTGGGTCGCTATCGGGCGCCACCACCGCGTACGCAAGTCAGTGGCCCGTTATTCACGCGAATTACATGACCTGTGCGTAGATATCCAATGCCACAAACCCACCAACCAACTGTCGGATCTCTCATACGTACATTCAATAGTTTATTACAAAGACGGACAGACAGGCTATTAAGCAGGTGATTATAATGTTTTGGCTCATTAATCATATTCTTAAATGTCGTTTCTTGTTAACAGTATCAACCTACTCCCATGAGGTAGCAGTTTCCATTCAAGTAATACTAGCAGAAATTCAATCTCCATTTGAATCGCAACTCCTTGGATCTTGCGCAGAAAGGCGTACAATATTCTGCTACATCCATTTTCAAAACGCTATGTCAAGAACTCAAAATCGTAGCAGTAATCGACGCGCTTTCAAATTTAAACTTACGAGCTTCCTAATAGATCACTGCTCCTATTCTATCGAGGAGTTGCTTGAAAAGTTAATTCCTTTGAATTTGTATGTTACATTGTTGACTGCGTTTATATACAATTACAGCTTGTCGTCTTTTCAGAAATAATATTTATTTTATGTTCTCTATTTCCTTTGTAGTTTCATATACTGACGCGTTTCATGAGCATGGAGATTTGCTTCTGAGTTTGGTCTCGTCGAAGTACACGTATAGATACCACAGATAGACTTTTCTCTAGCCTACCGTAAGTTGTGCAGAAGGAATGACTCCCACCATGTCCAGCCCCTCTGATGGAGAGACAGAGAATAACATAAAATAATACATTTTACTCTTCTGACAGTTGATGCAACCTGTACGGAAATTTACGTATCATTTGATGTATTACAGTGGTCGAGAGGGTCAATGCTCAAAGACGATGACATTAATCCTCAATTAAACCACATCAAACTAATTTTCCCCTGCAGTCGAATATCATCGTAGGCTTCACTAACCAGAGGAGATTTTCCTAATAACTTGAAATATGGTGAACAGCCACAAAGGCTGTTCGAGCCGTTATTTTCAATTAAAGACCACGGCTTCTTCTTCGCAGATGGACAGCATTCTTCCCTCCCGTTTCGACGAGTGCCTGCCACTCCAGGGAACCCATGCAGGCCAGAACAAATCTTAAGCGTCACTTCGGTTAGTTTGGATACGGGTACTTCTTTCTGCCGGTGGGTGCTTAGTGTGTTGCGATACAAAACTGACGGGAGAGGCCCCGTCTTCCTCAGTTGCCTCCAGTGGTTAATTGGAGCAGCTCCGTGGAGTTCAGTAGCACAGAAGCTGCCCAGTTTTGTACGTCTTCGTGCTTGCCTACTGTTCTCAGTAGCAGCTGTGGACCTTAAAACACCTGTTCCAAATATTTCGCATTAAAGGTAACGCTGCCTCGATTATTTATGATGCGTACCATCACAAAAATGCTTAACAATTATGACGTTCTTGGGAAATGAACAGCTCCTCTACAAAAATCAACACGGATTCCGCAAACAGAGATGCTATGAAACTCTGCTCGCTCTGTTCCTCCTTGAGATCCACAGCGCAGTGAACAACGGCGCTCAGGTTGATGCCGTGTTCCTTGATTTCAGTAAAAGGCATTTAACACCGTCCCGCAAGGCCCTTTAATGAAAAAAAATGAATCCAATCGCTGGTCTGCTCCGATATTCCATAAGCTCAAGACTTCCTTGCAGATAACACACAACACGTCGCTCTTAACGGAACTAAATCGACAGATGTAAAGATAAAATGTGGAGTACCACAGGGAAGTGTGATAAGATATTTGTTGTTCACAATATATATAAATGCTCTAGTAGAAAGCATCGGATGCTCATTAAGGCTATTAGCAGATAATGCAGTTGTTCATACCAAAGTAGCAACGCCGGAAGAAGGTAAGAATTTGCATAACGACCTGCAGAGAATTGATGAATGATGCGGATGCTGACAGTTGACCCTGATAATGTAACATATTGTGCATACATACGAAAAGAAATCCACTACTGTACAGCTACACTGTTGATGACAAACAGCTGGAGACAGCGTCTGCTGTAATATATCTAGGCGTAACTACCCAGAGCAATCATAAGTCGAATGACAAGATATAACAGTGGGAAAAGCAGACACATGACTAAGATTCATCAGAAGACTCTTACGGAAACGTAGCTTACCCACGAAGGAAGTGGCTTATCAGCCGCTTGTTCGCCCGATTTTTCAGTATTGGTCATCTATCTGGGATCACTATCTGGTAAGACAGATAGAGGAGATAGTGAAGATCCAAAGAAGAGTGGTGCGTTCCATCATGGGATTGTTTAGCTGGCGAGTGAGCGTTACGGAGATTATAAACAAACTCCGCTGGCAAACGTTAAGAGAGAGACGTTAGTAGTAGAGCAAAGTATGTGTCACCCCACTTTCATTGTTGCCAAATTTATTGAAGATGGTGTTGCTGACGTCATCCAAGATAGCGGCGTGCAGACTTGGGAACAGCGCATGACGTCATCCAAGATGGCAGTTTTTGGCGGGAAGATAGGTCAATTGGGGTACGTCCACTAGCCTAACCCCCAGGTAAAATAGCGAGAATTTTGAATTTTTATGGGAAAATAGGTCAACTGGGCAACGACCACTAAAATAACCCTCTAGAAAACAATTGACCCAAATTCAAATTCCTACACAATAATGCATACAAAACTGTACATGTCTTTATTATTATTCATTATTATTGATTATCATTTATTGACATTCATTATCATTTATTGACATTCATTATCATTTACTGACATTCATTATCATTTACTGACATTCATTATCATTTACTGACATTCACTATCATTTACTGACATTCATTATCATTTACTGATATTCATTATCATTTATTGACATTCATTATCATTTACTGACATTCATTATCATTTCCTGACATTCATTATCATTTGCTGACATCCATTATCATTTATTATTATTTATACCATGCACGTGTGTATGCAGTCCAACTGTGTTAGATCACACCCCTGTCACCAGAGAGCCGCCATGACGTCATACAAGATGGCGGCTTTGGCGAGAAAATAATTCAATTCAGCTATGTCCACTAACCTAAGACTCCAGAAAAAAATTGAATTCCAACAGGATAATGGCGGGCTTCTCTTTATTATTCTTTATATCAAGTGCATTTCCAACTGGGTTATTTGACCTCTGCCCCACCTCCATTACGTGATTATAGATAGCCAACTGGGCCACATCCTAAGTCCACATAGTTTCAATTTTCGTGGTCACTTATGCTTCCGCCGCTAAATTATTAAATCTCGTCATTTGTACTAGGCTAAGTCACAAGGTGGGAAAATGACTCTTTATTTCAGGCATTTTGGTTATACACTTGTGTCCCAACTCACTTCGTAAACATCCTCGAGATGCTCACACCACGAACTGCAGAGCACAGCTGACATACCCGCAGCCGGCTGAGGCCCCACGCACCAGGTAGGCAGCGACCAGCCCCCAGCTACCGGCGTCCCAGAGTCGGCCACACCACTCGCCTTAAATAAACTTGTTTTGGCGAGCACTTAATGCTGGATAGGATGGAACCTGTCCATGGCTACGTCACAACGGTCAGCCGTTAAATCCAGCACCCGGTGGACAGACAAAGCATGCTTGCACTTTTGGTGGCAAAGTTGTCTTTCTGGACAGGTTCGAAAAGGTCCATATTCACGTCAGACACCTTCTCATCGGTCCGAGTTCCACCACGTGTCTCAGTCATGGACATAACCTTTCGCACCAAAGTTGTTTTTTCGGGACACTGGATTCTTCCCTGACGTCACACAACGGACTGAGATGTTTGCTACAAAATTCTGTCACGTTACCCACTAAAAGCTATTCTTTATTATTATTATTCATTATCATTTATTATTATTATTATTATTCATTATCATTTATTATTATTATTATTCATTATCAGTCATTACCATTTATTATCGGTCATTACCACTTATTATCGGTCGTTACCATTCATTATCGGTCGTTGCCACTTATTATCGGTCGTTGCCACTTATCGTCGGTCGTTGCCACTTATCGTCGGTCGTTGCCACTTATCGTCGGTCGTTGCCACTTATCGTCGGTCGTTGCCACTTATCGTCGGTCGTTGCCACTTATCGTCGGTCGTTGCCACTTATCGTCGGTCGTTGCCACTTATCGTCGGTCGTTGCCACTTATCGTCGGTCGTTGCCACTTATCGTCGGTCGTTGCCACTTATCGTCGGTCGTTGCCACTTATCGTCGGTCGTTGCCACTTATCGTCGGTCGTTGCCACTTATCGTCGGTCGTTGCCACTTATCGTCGGTCGTTGCCACTTATCGTCGGTCGTTGCCACTTATCGTCGGTCGTTGCCACTTATCGTCGGTCGTTGCCACTTATCGTCGGTCGTTGCCACTTATCGTCGGTCGTTGCCACGTATCGTCGGTCGTTGCCACGTATCGTCGGTCGTTGCCACGTATCATGCAACTGAGAACATCGTGCTACACTTTTGCATCCAAAGTTTGCTCGACAGTTGAATCAGCCATGACTGTACAAGAGCACATTTGGTCGCCACGAAACCCCTCGCTACGTTAGTTGACTCTCTGTCTCTCTCTGTCTCTCTCTGTCTCTCTCTGTCTCTCTCTCTGTCTCTCTCTCTGTCTCTCTCTCTGTGTCTCTCTCTGTGTCTCTCTCTGTGTCTCTCTCTCTGTGTCTCTCTCTCTGTGTCTCTCTCTCTGTGTCTCTCTCTCTGTGTCTCTCTCTCTGTGTCTCTCTCTGTCTCTCTCTCTGTCTCTCTCTCTCGTGCACTGTAACCGACCTTGCTCCCCGCAGATGCCCGACCTCTTAAATCACACACCCTCAATCGCCCCCTCCATACACGCAACGGACATAGTCTTCTGTAAATATGCTAACACCCACATCGTGCATCTAACCTATCAATTACCTAAGTAATTAATTCCATTTCAGTTATCATCATATTAAATAATTCAAGTTGCAATTTCATATACGTATGCAAAGGTGTTCAACGACCTACATTCAACTACTTTTAGAGGACCAGACCACCACCTCTTCCTATGAACCCTCACAGAGTTTGAATTCTGTCAGTAAAGAAACGTCGCTTGCGCTTTCGCTGCCAACCTAAGAAAATTGTGCGTAAAGAAAGGACACTTGTACTAACCTCATCCACCTGACCACCACATCCTCTTAGGATCAGGCACCAAGTGTGAAATCTGCAGTAAACAAAACTCACTTGCGTTTTCGCTGCCAACGTAAGAAAATTACTGGAAATGAAGTGTACCACCACCACCACCACCACCACCAACACCAACGCCACCACCACCACCACCTCCACCACCACTTCGTGCTGGAGCAGGTGGTAAAAGGACTCAGCCTGCACTAGGCTGATGGAAGGAGGAAGTAGTGTACTTTATTTATTTGGGAGCAATTTACTTAGAGATGGTGTACATGTATCACAGAACACATACTCTGACGTGCCGCCACAGCATACAGATGCGCAAACTACTACTACAAAACTCGTGTATAACGCTCTACACACATGGTTGCTAATTGTAAACCATCAAAAATTTCACTGAACAGCCTACAGACATTTGAAACACCCCTAAATAATTCAAAACATTAACACCCATAGAATGGAACAAATCATTATTTCTCTAAATAAGAATCCACCTACAATACCCTCCTCCCCTAATCGTCAACTTTTCTAAATCATACACATGTCTTTATTTAAACAGCTAGAGATAGTCAGCACCACCACCCTCTGTATTCGCCACCGAGTCCACAGTCCAGCTGACTTAGTACACAGGACACCCCCCCTCCCCCCCCACGACTTCAGAATATGCGAATAGTTTCACATATCTTTTTGAAACTTTTGCATCTCATCTCATAGGTTTCGGTATGTAAGGCTGACTTAAGGAGGTTCTGAACTCCAGTAGTGCACTACACTTGGCAACACAACCACACCCATCAAGATATTGATTCCAATCCAGGCCTATAATTCCTCTACAGATAAATTTGTCCCGTTAATTTTTGACTCACTCACAGCATAACCAGATTGCCGTTTTTTCGCAAAAACCAATCAGACTGCGCTGTGCTGCTCGTGGAACTAAAGGAGGACTGCACTCTATTTATTTCAAGCCCCTTTATTTAGACATGGAGTATATTTGTCACTAAACACCCGCACTGATCTGACAGTGGTCTGTGACACAGCCCACAAAAACGTAAACCACTCATAATTTCATCACGCAATAGCAAACTGCTCTTAAATAATGCAGTACACAATATCCACAGACTAGCTCTGTACTTTAACTCTCCAAATGACGCACAGCACAGTGCACAGACATGATCGCAAAACAGTGCAACAGATGCGCCCAAACAGCCTCACCCAGTACCCCGCCGCCAGCAGCCAAACCGACCAAAAGTCTCTGTTCGGCCTCCCCCAAGCGTCACCTACTCACAGTCGCATTCGCGCCTAACGCCGGATAAATTCATATCACCTATGCGCCTTCGATTACACTCAAAGATCACACTCAAAGATACGCACGCGTGCGGTCGGCGGGAGGGGGGGTTCCTAGGCCCCAGCCAAGTTCAACTTCCGCGCGCTCGTGACAGCCGATCAGAAAGGGCGCTCTCCTCTCACACATGTGAAAGCTACATTGTTCCACAGGATCGTGAAGATCGCGGGCAGGCCCTGCTTGGCTTCCGCAAGCGTGAGTTGGCGCGGTCGACGCGCTCGTCAGCTGTCAAAGCAGACACAGACTCCTCCCACTGCACCTAAACACACACTCATCTCACCATCAAGATACGCAAACGTCCTCAACCCTATCTTGACGCTCATATATCACCCCACAAACAATGTCCGTCAATTTGTTTACCATTCTCATCCCCTTTTTCGAATTACAAACGTAGCCTCTATCTAAACACCAATCAACTCACCTTTTTCGCACTTTCAAGAGTAAAATTAATTTTACGCACACCCCGAAATACATATAAGTTTAACTGCAGAGGCCGTCAGTCACTTTTTTGGGGGGGGGGGGGGGTAGTTTGGAAAGTCGCCACAACGCCACCAGGCTCTTCTAGTTTCCTTGTGTTGTGGCTGTCTTTTATTTAAAATTCGCTCAATGTTATACTTTTGTCTGTAAGAATGATTTACAAGGTGCAGGGTATAGTTTACTGTGAGAGGCTGTGCATCAGTCCATGTTAATGTCTGTGCAGGGCTGGAATTCTAGTAAGTCAGAGGTCTATGGCACGCTGAAGTACTAGGACTGTACTTAATATGGACACGTACGAGGTGAATTTTATAATATTGTATTAAAAATATTTTTGGTCTTCTAATACGCGAGTCTGGAGCTGTCTGTAGAAAATGGAGCAGGCTCTGATCAGAAAGACTGAGACGTTTCTACCAACAGGAAAAGGCTCTGGAATCAGCTGAACTGTTCTGAGAGTGACTTGGGTCGACTGAGGGTGCTCTGATGTACAATGGTGATTTGGAACCGTATAGGAAAATGAATTGTTTCTGTATTAGAAGGACAAGGTGCACGTCGGAATATTGCTATCATTGGTCTGTGTTTAAGTATGTAATATTAATTGCCCTATCCTCAGTGAAAGGGGTGTGTATGTCGGTAAAAGTATTTGCTTGTTTGACTAAATGTATGCGTAATCTAGTACGTTTAATTGTTCACCGAATATGACTATCTGTGGAAAAAGGAATTATTATGTTCTATTCAGCTGGGTTGTATGTGGGGGCGTAAATGCTTGTACAAAATTATTATAACATAGAAGTAGAAAAAGTTCTGTGAAAGCGTGTGTTGAAGGAATGAGTGAGTGGATGACATGGCTCATCTACGACTGTATCATTAGGACATGTAAATAATTGTCAGATAATGTAAATTGAGGTCTTTTTTTACTTTGTAATCATATGTATGTCTTGTGCTTGGAATTATGTTTGTCTATTTGTTCTAAATGCATGCTCATCTATGCTTAGAAAGGGAGAATGCTTTTTTATTGTTAAGAGAGTTTTGGCAGGAGTGAACAGGCTTTTATATGCGCGAGTCTTTAAGATTTGTGAATGGAAATTGTCAGCGCAGCGTGAATGACATCAGGTTTGCTGGCTGGGGGACACACTGTTAACATGTCGAGTTGGAGATTTAGGGGGGGGGAGGGGGAGGGGGAGGGGAATCCATTTGTGCAGTGTATTTCGTTAGACAATAGCTGGAGAGCAGGTATAGAGAGAGCCCACTTTGGCAAGCTGGTCCGGGGGCTGAGTGGACGGCTGTTTCGATGGACAGATATGTGGCTTTGACATGCCGCCGGTGGCGCTCGGACGCTCGCTTTGTAAGGTAGAATGGGATTAGTTGGAGCATTTAGTACTTGTTTTTGTGGTTATTGGATTAAGAACTGTAATATTGAAGGTCATGTCCTCAGTCGAAACGCTGTGTAATTGAGTAAGAGTGTTTACGTATTTGCTAGATATGTTTCGCGACTGGTGATGTTAAGTTGATGGCGTAATTTAGCTACCACTGTAAAAAGAAAAAAAAGCTGTCTCCTGCTGAAAGAAAGGGATGACCTTGCCCCCAGACCTGATGGATGAGTTATTAGATAAGAGTAGGTGATAGTTGTTGAATGATGGTATGTGTTCGGATATAGGAGTCACTAAACGGCGGCGCGAATGAATGTGTATGTTGAATAGATGAAGTGTAATGCATGACGGAAGGAGTGAGACGTTAGAACATCGGGGACGAGCGAATTCGCGTGTTTCCTTGTTCAACGAAATGTGATGATGATTACAGTACACAAACCCGCGTCGGCGGTGTCTTCACAGGCCTTACGCACGCTGGTCGGGTATTCATTAGTGGGGATAGCGAATGAGGCGTGTCGCTGATAAAAGTTGTATAATGACTAGAGAAGATGAGTTTGTATGCTATCGTGAAAGGGTGTAGCTTGATGACATAGATAATCGGATGGGATTTTTTTATGTGGAAGTTTATGCAATCTATTAATAGTGATATTGGACGGCTAGCGAGAACAGTTAAAAGCGGAAAAAAAGGTCGCGCGCTGGCACAATGTTGGGGCAATGATGATAATATTTAATTCAAGTTGGAGGTGGTAAATATGGACCAGGCTTTGAATATTGGTGTGAGTGTGGTATGTGCATCACGGTCCGTATAAAAGTCTGACTCTTTAATTGAGTTTGGTATTTTGGGGTGTGTGTAAAATTAATTTTACTCTTGAAAGTGCGAAAAAAAATTAGTTGATTGATGTTTAGATAGAGGCTACGTTTGTAATTCGAAAAAGGGGATGAGAATGGTAAACTGAGTGATCGACATGATCTGTGGGGTGATATATGAGCGTCAAGATAGGGTTGAGGACGTTTGCGTATGTTGATGGTGAGATGGGTGTGAGTTTAGGTGCAGTGGGAGGAGTAAATTGGATGTTATTAAAAAAAAAAGTGTAAAAGTAAGAATAATTTTCTAAAGGTTTTAGATGGCTTGTCACGTGACGAGGTGAGAGCAGGAATGTGTAGTTATGTTTAGTTAAAAGGCCGTGTAATTTCGTGTCAGGAGAAATGCGCATCAGTGTGTCATAGGAGTCAAAGACATGAGCTGCTGCAATGATGTGTCTAGCGTATGGAGGCTGCGGTTTGGAATTACGCTACGTTGATATAAAGTTGACTTCACAAGTGTTCGGTGGTCACGGCTCGGGGTTGTGACGGAAAGCGGTCCTGGACGGACGTCTGTGTCTGTTTTGACAGCTGACGAGCGCGTCGACCGCGTCAACTCATGCTTGCGGAAGCCGAGCAGGGCCTGCCCACGGTCTGAAATCAGACGGATGCGTGATTTCACGATCCTGTGGACGTGGTGCAGTGTGGGGTAGAGCAAAGGTGCCTAATATGAGAGACACTTTTATAAACCCATTTGAAAGATCTAAAGGTAAGTGCAATTTTATTTTCTATGTTATTAATAACATCTTGCATTATTTAATTTTATCATACAATTACAGTATTTGTAATAATAAACAATCGTTCAGAGTAGTTATTAAATCTTCACAAACAAGGCACTTCGTAGAAATGAGATAAAGGTTTCCTAATATGAGCAGTAATAATATTTTGCTTTAATTTTTTTATTACAGAATAATGACATATGAATATACAATTTTTACATGTTCGTTCATTTGTTATCCTTCACTCATTTCTCACTACTTAGGTTTATATTTACGACATCCGGGGCAAACAAAATTGTCTTCTGTGACACCGCAATCTTCATGAGCCCAGCGATAACCTTTCGTGCACTGTGCCCATTTCTCCCGGTGTTTGTCTTCATAAAAGCGCCCAGTACAGAACAGACACTCTACGTCATCGTCATCACTGCTGTCTGAATCACCACTGTCATAAAGATGGCCATCGGATGCTGAGTCACTAGGCGATTGTTCTGCTTTAGGTCTACGATTTGAAGATTTTCCACTCTTCTCCCCAAATAACTTTGTGGCTGCTTTCTTAGCATCAGTTTAGATTCTTGCAATTGCTTCACATAAGGAGTTCAAGTTAGTAACGCAGCAGAGCACGAACGCGATGTTAGTGCAATAGGTCAATCTCCAGGTGGTTTTGCGATGTGTAGGAGAAGTCTGATGTCTGTCGGGCTGACAGCTCGACCATCACCATCAGTAGTTTCATTTTCGTTTCTGGCATCTCTTTGTTGAAGAGCGTCAGCATGGCGATGAATTGAAAATTCATGTTCCCCAAGGTTGTTTCTGTTGGATGGGGTGAGACCTGTTTTTCTGAAGGCATTCACAGATGCTTCCATTGTTCCTGCTCGGTTGTAAGCTACGCCAAATAACCTGTCTCTTAATAATGGGGTGACAACACAATCTGGGTTACTTGCCAACCACGTTTCTATCTCTTGGACATAGGTTTTCAAAGGCCCCATAAATCCGACGTCAAGTGGCTGCATTATATGCGTTGAGCGAGGTGGCAAACATACAATATGAACATTTTTTTCACGTGCTTTATCTAAGACATCGAGATTCTTTGTGTGGGAATAATGCCCATCAAGAATCAAAATGACAGGCTCATTTAAAGATGGCTTTATATGACTCACAAAATGATCAAACCACTGAGTAAAAATGTGAGTTTGCATCCAGCCACTTGCATGACAAGCTGATATTGATTCTGCAGGTGCACCGTCCATCAATTCCTGCTTCATATTCTTCCTTGGGAAGACGATTAGTGGTGGAACCTAAGTGCCAGCTGCGTTCATACACGTTACAACTGTGATGAGATTTCCCCTTTCTGCTGAAGTCAAGGCAGCAACTTGTCTATTCCCTTTCATACCAATAACCTTGCTGTGTTTGTGCTGCTCAGACGTCACCCCAGTTTCGTCAACATTTAAGACTCGATGCGGGTCATGGTTCACTTCATGTAGCACAGACTCGTAAATATCAAAAAATCTCCCCACATTTTCTGGAGTGAAAATTTTCACTCTTGCTGCTGCAAGACCCTGAGGAGTTCTCACTGATAAAATGGGATGTCTCTTAAGGAAAGCTCGGAGCCATTTCTTTCCTGCTGAAGCCTTTTCTGAATTGAAGGGATTCTTCAGCCTATTCCTGAAAGCTAACAGGAAGGCCATGCTTCGTATGTTCTTACATTTAAGAGCATAAAATAGCTCTTCCATTGCAAGGCAGTATTTCACTAGTTAATCTTCCAGTTGAGATGAGAGAACAGGCCTTCTGTCAAGATTAACACCAACCAGCTTCTCGGGTGTACAACTTTTATCCTTCAAAGGGCTTTTCAAATTACGTTCTGGTACAGATAAAACTTTTGGGGCTTTTAAGTACCCCATCTCGCCATTTCTCACACATGTAATGGCACGAACCATGGGGTTTCATCGCACGTTTTCCTTTTAGGTGCCATCTACAAAGAATAAATACAATAATCAGACATACTTCTTGAGGGACTTCAACTTCTATGATTTTATTTGTTAGCTTATTTTTTTATTAGTACTGTGAAGGGAGTACTTCGAATTTGGAATAGCATTGATCAACTGCTGAGCAAAATACTGCCTTGAAAGAAAGTTCCTGAAAACATTCCAGTTTCTGATCATAAAACTTGTCAAAGTAATCCCTGTTTGTGATAATTCAATCGAATTGAAATAAACGCAGTTGCCAAAACTTTACTACAATAAATGATAAAATATTGTTATCTGATGATAGTATTGCGTAAATTATACATAAAAAATCTTGATAGAACGAGTTCTCCAAATATGGTATTGGTATCGTAATATGCGACACTGTCGCGTATTTGGATCCCCATACTAGCGCATGTTAGGAATTTCGCCATCTTACACAAAGAATCATGCCGTTGCTAACACCATTCGTTGGAAAATGAACCTAACTGCCAATGATTATAGGTAATACCGTCACAAATCAGAACAATAAAAGTGTAGTAGTATCCACTCACCTTTAACCTGGAATATTGTCTTAACACCAGTAGGGGACACCCTTGGCGTCACCCCACTCTCCATTGTTGCCAAATTTATTCAAGATGGCGGCGATGACGTCATCCAATATGGCGGCGTGAAGACTTGGCAACAGCGCATGCCGTCATCAAAGATGGCGGCTTTTGGCGGGAAAATAGGTCAATCGTGCTATGTCCACTAACCTAACCTTCAGAAAATATGGCGGGAAGTTTGACTTTTGGCGGGAAAATAGTCCAATTGTGCTACATCCACTAACCTAAGCCTCCAGAAGAAAAGAAAATGGCGGAAGTTTGAATTCCAACAGGATAATGCATGCAAAGACAGTACTTGTCTTTATTATTATTTCTTTACTTTCTCGGATGTTAAGTCTGGTTAAAAACGGAAAGAGACGCGGACCTTGATAAAGCGTCACTTCCTTTTAACTGTATGGTATATGTTACATTGCGTTTAGGAACTTTTGGGTAGTTGAACATGTATCAATAATTACAGATTTCTGTAGTTGTATATATAAGTTTGGATGTAGCTGTATTGCGTTGATGTACTAGTGGATATAGTGTGGGATGACTCCTGTAGTTGATAGTATAATTGGTATAATGCCACATGTCCTTGACTTTCTCAGCCAGTTGGATGTATTTTGCAATTTTTTCTCCTGTTTTCTTTTGTATATTTTCTGTATTGGGTATGGATATTTCGATTAGTTGTGTTAATTTCTTCTTTTTATTGGTGATTATGATGTCAGGTTTGTCATGTGGTGTTGTTTTATCTGTTATAATGGTTCTGTTCCAGTATAATTTGTATTCATCTTTCTCCAGTACATTTTGTGGTGCATACTTGTATGTGGGAACGTGTTGTTTTATAAGTTTATGTTGTAAGGCAAGCTGTTGATGTATTATTTTTGCTACATTGTCATGTCTTCTGGGGTATTCTGTATTTGCTAGTATTGTACATCCACTTGTGATGTGATCTACTGTTTCTATTTGGTGTTTGCAAAGTCTGCATTTATCTGTTGTGGTATTGGGATCTTTAATAATATGCTTGCTGTAATACCTGGTGTTTATTGTTTGATCCTGTATTGCAATCATGAATCCTTCTGTCTCACTGTATATATTGCCTTTTCTTAGCCATGTGTTGGATGCATCTTGATCGATGTGTGGCTGTGTTAGATGATACGGGTGCATGCCATGTAGTGTTTTCTTTTTCCAATTTACTTTTTCGTATCTGTTGTTAGGTGATCTAAAGGGTTGTAGAGGTGGTTATCAAATTGTAGTGGTGTAGCCGAAATATTTATATGAGTGATTGCTTTGTGTATTTTGCTAGTTTCTGCTCATTCTATAAAGAGTTTTCTTAAATAGTCTACCTGTCCATAATGTAGTTTTTTATGTCGATAAATCCCCTTCCTCCTTCCTTTCTGCTTAATGTGAATCTTTCTGTTGCTGAATGTATGTGATGTATTCTATATTTGTGGCATTGTGATCGTGAAAGTGTATTGAGTGCTTCTAGGTCTGTGTTACTCCATTTCACTACCCCAAATGAGTAGGTCAATATTGGTATAGCATAGGTATTTATAGCTTTTGTCTTGTTTCTTGTTGTCAATTCTGTTTTCAGTATTTTTGTTAGTCTTTGTCTATATTTTTCTTTTAGTTCTTCTTTAATATTTGTATTATCTATTCCTATTTTTTGTCTGTATCTTAGATATTTATAGGCATCTGTTTTTTCCATCGCTTCTACGCAGTTGCTGTGGTTATCCAATATGTAATTTTCTTGTTCAGTGTGTTTTCCCTTGACTATGCTATTTTTCTTACATTTGTCTGTTCCAAAAGCCATATTTATATCATTGCTGAATACTTGTGTTATCTTTAGTAATTGGTTGAGTTGTTGATTTGTTGCTGCCAGTAGTTTTAGATCATCCATGTATAGCAAATGTGTGATTTTGTGTGGGTATGTTCCAGTAATATTGTATCCATAATTTGTATTATTTAGCATGTTGGATAGTGGGTTCAGGGCAAGGCAGAACCACATAGGACTTAATGAGTCTCCTTGGTATATTCCACGCTTAATCTGTATTGGCTGTGATGTGATATTATTTGAATTTGTTTGGATATTAAGTGTGGTTTTCCAATTTTTCATTACTATGTTTAGGAACTGTATCAATTTAAGATCTACTTTGTATATTTCCGATATTTGTAGTAACCATGAGTGGGGTACACTATCAAAAGCTTTTTGGTAATCAATGTATGTGTAGTGTAGTGACCTTTGTTTAGTTTTAGCTTGATATGTCACCTCTGTGTCTATTATCAGTTGCTCTTTACATCCTCGTGCTCCTTTGCAACAGCCTTTTTGTTCTTCATTGATAATTTTGTTCTGTGTTGTATGTGTCATTAATTTCTGTGTAATGACTGAGGTTAATATTTTGTATATTGTTGGTAGGCATGTTATGGCGCGACATTTTGCTGGGTTTGCTGTGTCTACTTGATCTTTAGGTTTCAGATACGTTACTCCATGTGTAAGTGTATCAGGGAATGTGTATGGGTCTGCAATGTAACTGTTAAATAATTTAGTTAGATGTGAATGTGTTGAGGTGAACTTCTTTAGCCAGAAATTTGCTATTTTATCTTTTCCAGGGGCTTTGCAATTGTGAGTAGAATTAATTGCTTGGGTGACTTCATGTTGCAAAATTATCACTTCAGGCATTTGTGGTATCACCTTGTATGTGTCTGTTTCTGCTTGTATCCACCATGCATGCCTGTTATGTTGTACCGGGTTTGCCCATATGCTGCTCCAGAAGTGTTCCATGTCTGTTATGTTTGGTGGATTGTCTATTTTTATGTGTGTGTTATATATTGTTTGGTAAAATTTCTTTTGGTTGGTGTTGAATGTTTGGTTTTGTTTCCTTCTATTTTCACTTTTTTTGTATCTTCTAAGTCGTTTGGCCAAAGCTTGTAGTTTCTGCTTCTTTTCGTCTAACTGCTCTATTGCTTCTTGTTGTGAGATTTTACCTAACCTTTTTCCTTTTTTGTCTGATATTTCATTTCTTATAAATTGTGTTAGCTGTCCGATGTCTTTTCTCAGTTTTTCTATTCTGATCTGTAGCCTGTGTTGCCATGCTGGTTTTGTGGGTTTCTTCTGTGTGTTGGTTCGTTCTAATCTCTGCCTAGTGTGTATATTTAGTGTAGTGAGTGCTCCTATATAAACCAGTAGTTGTAACTCTTCCATAGTTGTATTTTCATTTATTTTGTTGTGTATGATTGTGTTGATAGTTTTTATTGTTGTTTCGACTTGTGGGTTATTTGGCGGTCTATGCAAGAATGGTCTGATGTCTGTATTTGTGTCTTCGTATTCTATATATGTCAGCTGAAATTTCTCTTCTATATCTAACACGTGTGTCTCTTCGTGTTCTATTTGTGCTTGTTCTGGTGGCTGTCTTAAGATTTCGTTTTCCTCTGATTGTTTAATTGATGCATGTTGTTCTTTGTTTGTTTGCTCTGGGATGTTTGAGTCCGTTACTGTATTTTCTTCTTCTTCTTCTGATTGCACATTATTTTGTTCCAGTATTTCTTGTACTTGTTGTATGATGTTTTCTAATTCTGACTGGGGTATCCTGTTATTTTTTATTATTACACGGATCTGATCAGCTAGTCGTTCTGTTAAAAATTTTAATTCCGGGTATCTGGTAATAAATGTTGTGTATACTTGTGATCTGTATCCAGTTGTGTTGGTTCCTAGGTTTGTTGCTTGGTAATAACAGAACATGAGGTGTCGATTAACTTCATCTGACCATCTCATCCTCTGTCTTTGTTTTCCTTCTAGGGTGGTTGCAGGAAGCATATCCTGCAAAACACCTCTATTTGGATTTAAATCATTTTCCAGTTGGCTAGCAGTGTTGTTACCGTTGTGGGCGGGCATAGGGTTCAAGCATCGTCACCGACCATGACGGCGCTTGTCCGAGGCTTCTTTAGTTCTGTCCTGAACCAAGTAATCACACTAAAAGGGGGGTTAGCCCTATTAGTGGTTTGTTCTTTTCGTCGCCTTTTACGACTGGCAGAACATACCGGAGGCCTATTCTTTTCCCGGGCCTCCACGGGGTTTATTATTATTATTATTATTATTATTATTATTATTATTATTATTTATGATTGTCATTCATTGTCATTTATTATCATTCACTGTCATCTATTATCATTCACTGTCATCTATTATCATTCACTGTCATCTATTATCATTCACTGTCATCTATTATCATTCACTGTCATTTATTATCATTCATTCTCATTTATTATTATAGGCCTTCCTCCACTAGAAAATTGCACCAAATTCCAACACAATATTCTCTTGTAAACTGCACTATGTATTATTATTATTTATTATTTATTTAAGATGTCCGATTTTCTCGGTGAGAAAGACATTCTCGTTCCATCCATAACAAAAATCTATCACAAGTTCAAATCCCCGACACCATAACTGATCACATGTACGAGCATTCTCCGTCGCTTATCTTTTTTCACTGGTTGCCTATCATAATCGCATCAAATAATAAACTCCACTTATAGTAACGTAATTCATGTCCTTTGATTTTGCAGGGGGAAAGGGACTGAAGACTTTATTTCAAGCAGTACAGTCATCATTTATTCTCCAACACAGACAGCACACACGTCTTTGATATCGCAGTGCAGTGACCACAGAGTGCGCGTTACAACTGAATTAGTTCAAATCCTCGCCACCCCCTGGCCAGCATGCGGAGACACTGCCTACGCCTGTCACGTGAGGCGCCCGGCCACTAGTGCGGGGGGCCAGCCCAGCGATCGCTCCCACATCGTAAACATGTTTTCGCTGGACACGCTGGAACTTGTTGAGTTTGTTGTCACAGCGGCACCTTGTCCACTCACCACGTGCATTCGTCGCCTCCACACGTTTTCCGCCAAAACTGGCTCCCACGGAGCTGAATCACAGAATGGTCGACCGTTTCCCTGCAACACTTCCGGCACCACGTTCAAACCCGTCGATACCGACCTCACACAGCCATTCCCCACATGTCCCTGTGCGAGCAAGAACGCTGTGCTACACTTTTGGCGGCAAAGTGTGCTCGACAGTGGAATCCGCCATGACTATATAACAGCAAGTTTGGACCGCACTAGAATGCCCACTAATTGACTCGCTCTAGCAAAAGTGCGCGTGAAATAACTGTACTATCGCTGCGCCACCGCCCCGCTTACGTCTCACACCCTCCACACGCGACGGACATAGCCTTCTGTAAATACCTGGAAAATGACTTAATTTCAGACAGTACGGTCACGCAGGTGTGCTCCAACTGACTTCTCCATGCTCACACAGCCAAACTCCAGAGCGTGGCTGACGTACGCGTGGCCGGCTGAGCCCACTCCCTAGCCGGCAGGCGTCAAGCGGTTTACGGTGCCCGCACAGCCTCCACGGCCAGCGCGCCAGGTAGCGGCGGCGAGCGGCACCGCAAATGGTCGACCGCGAGCACTTAACACCGTACACAATGTTTCCTGTTGACCGCGTGCTGTACAAAGGATACGTTTGGCGCCAGAGTTTGACCGACAGTGGAATCCACCATGACCATATAACAGCGCGTTTGCTCATCGCGAGAACGCTCCCTAATTGACTCTCACCGCCTTGCTATATTAAATAATTCCATTTACATTACATATACATATTCAAACGTGTTCAACTCCCTAATATCAACTACTTTTCGAGGACCAGAACGCCACCTCCACCTCCTAGGAACCAGCGGCAAGTTTGAAATCTGCCAGTAAACAAAGCTCACTTGCGCTTCCGCCACCAACCTAAGAAAATTGTTTCAAACGAAGCCACCAGCACTCAACCTCTTCCTACACGTTTCTGGTAAACGGAATGTTTTTTCTACCGAGTTTAAAACTTCCTTGACGTCACAACGCGCGATGGACCATATGGCTCTGTCAG
Organism: Schistocerca americana; assembly: GCF_021461395.2. Taxonomy (NCBI): domain Eukaryota; kingdom Metazoa; phylum Arthropoda; class Insecta; order Orthoptera; family Acrididae; genus Schistocerca; species Schistocerca americana. Next base: position 592,759,589 of record NC_060124.1, on the reverse strand, counting down.
ACAAAGAATGCTCTCACTAAGTTAACTGATCACCTGATTCTCATTATTCAGCACACATGCTTCGATTATCTAATCCAGGATCTTGGCGAAAACACACATCCGTACATATGAACCATCGCGCACACCTAGCTTAGTACCTTCGCAAGTGAATGTAACAAAGTCCACATGACTATTTAATTTATCTGATCAATTTATTAACCGCTCTGATGCGGAAAACTGCCACGTCCACCTAGATTTGGAATCTAGTTTTCGCCACTGCCACACCCACCTGGACTTGAAATGAAATAGGTAAAGTCCCTACCGGCCACCACGTCCTTTTAGCGGCCCATGTTCGTTGGCTAACAGGTATTAATGCTTGCTTCCGTTTACTAACGTGTTCTAACGTGTTCTAACGTGTACTAACCCACATTAACCTGAATCACATTCTGTCTATACAAATAAGCCAAGCTTCAGTTCTGATGGTCAGTTCGTGCTTCGCTACCAAACACAAGAAAATTGTGGCAAACGAAGCCACTAACCTAAGTCACCTGTGATGACTCAAAATCGTCTGCTTTGCCTCTCTCACACACCACGAGCGCGAGACCGCCCACATCACAGTCTGGACCTTTATACTAGCGCCGGACATACTCCTGTATAAATATTCTAGCTAAACTATGACCCTAATACTGTTGTTTAATCCACACGGTCTATCACATGGCCAGAGCACACCCCCAGTACCTAAGCTGAGAACATTGCTCGCCCCATCTTTAGTTAACCGCTGAGAGACGGAGATATGCTGCAATCACATCCCTCGTGATCTCGTAGCTACTCACCTCAGCAATTCGATCCAACAAACCCTCCAAGTAGAAAAATAACAACCAACTCGAACTCATATTCTATATCGTCCCACAAATACTTACCGTGCATTTTATTTTCGCATCGAGTATACCTATCACTCTCATACAAAAAACACTGGTCCTGATATACCTGGTGTCATGTTGCACAGTCAGTAGACACGCAAACAGCTCCTAATTTCAGTGCACAATATCAAACTGCTCCTAAATAACGCAGTACACATAACTGTAAACACCATCAGCACTCATAATCTGTCCAAATAACGTACAGCAAAGTAACTCAACAGACGTGCACAATCAACCTATCCCACATTAAGTCACACGTCCGACAGCTCTCAATTCGCTCAAAGGTCTCTGTTCGACCCTTCAAACATGACTTGATGACAGCCGCATTCACACCGAACACCTGAGAAATTCATATCACCTACACGCCGAACATGACTATCCAAGCCAGGCCACACGAGTCGTCTGTCACCATCCTAACTCAGTGCGGTACAACACACATGTTAAGGCCGCATTCCATTGCTCGCCGGCCTATATGCGACACATTTCCACCTTCACGTCTGTTGTCAGAATAGCCGACAGCGAGTTCACACACACACCGTCCGCACACATCCCAGCGCTTCGCTCCCCTCTCAATCTAAAACGATCATTTGAAAATAACAAAAAAAAAAGAGCCCAGTCAATCTCTCCGATATTGTATAGTGCTCCCAAAAATAGTTAACACTCGCTTTTGTGCTTTCTAAGCGTACTTGTAAATTCAAATTTTTACCCTAACAGAACTTGTTCACCAAAATAATACTGAATGCACTCCCCACCTCCTACCTCTCCAGCTCTCAACATACGCAAATTTCTCAACCCTCCTACATCCCAGAACAACCGATTAATCATTCTTATTCCTTCTTTTAGAATTTACTGGACTAATTTCCTAAGGACCAGTTATCGAAGTACCATCCTGCTTTTCTTTCTGATGCTTCCTGTGCTTACTTGTACAGAGATCGCTAAATTACCTCCACAGCCCCCCCCCCCCCCCCACCGTCCCCCTAAATCTACACACACACACACACACACACACACACACACACACACACACACACACACACACACACGTACGGTCATCCTCTCTACTCATCCTATAACATAAGCATTAGTAACTTTACAATCCATTATATACAAACCCCACACAATGAAAACCACATTAACTTTACAATACCCACTACATGCCCCAATTCTCTCAATTTCTAAGGAAGCACTGTGAACCTGCTCTTTCTTTCTACACACGCCACACTCAGCGGTAATCAGCCCTTCTGCATCAACGGACGGAAGTCCCTCTCAGAACTGTTCCACAAATTCGGCGATCGCTTCCCCTCAACACAAATGCGTTACTCTCTCTTCTTCTTCCTTGCCTGCTCGCTTTTTTTCTACAGGGCAGGGGCGACCAAGGGACCGACAGAGGCCACAAGTTCATCGATAGCAATGACGAAAAGGACACTCAAGACAGAACCCTGTGGGATGCCCGTCTCCTGGGTCCGTGGAGAACTAAAAGCAGTACCAATTCGAACTCTGAATGACCGATGGATCAGGAACTGGCGGATAAAAATCGGGAGTGGGCCCCGAAGACCCCACTGATGAAGGGTAAGTAAGATGTGATGGCGCCAGGCCGTGTCATAGGCCTTGCGAAGGTCAAAAAACACTGCAACCAAATGGCGGCGCTGGGAAAAAGCCTGCCGAACTGCGGATTCCAAGCGAAGTAAATGATCGATTGAAGACCGTCCCTCTCGAAAGCCACACTGGTAAGGCGACAATAGATTCCGAGATTCGAGGACCCAATTGAGCCGATGGGCTACCATCCATTCAAGTAACTTACAAACAACATTGGTCAAACTAATTGGCCGATAGCTGTCAACAGATAGGGGGTTCTTACCAGGCTTAAGGACAGGAACCACAATGCTATCCCTCCACTGAGATGGGAAATCACCCTGGAGCCAGATACGGTTAAACACCCGAAGATGATGTTGCCGTTGTGGAGCACTGAGACGTTTAAGCAGTTGGTTATGAATGGAATCTGGGCCAGGGGCAGTATCATGAGAAGAAGATAGAGCAGAAAGGAATTCCCATTCAGTAAAACGTTAGTTGTAAGATTCTGACTCACAAGGGGTGAAACACAAGATGGGAGCTTCAGCCTGCTGTTTTTGGTGAAGGAAAGCAGCTGGATAGGAGGCTGACGCTGACGCCACTGCAAAATGGGTCGCAAGATGTTCTGCAAGAACTAATGGGTCCGTACAAATACCATCTGGGAGGTGAAGGCCTCGGCGGGTGGACTGCCGATGGCAACCTTGGAGAGAACTAAGTGTAGCCCATACCCGTGACAGAGGGACAGTAGAACCAAGGGAAGAAACGAATCGTTCCCAACATATCCGCTTACTCTGTTTGATTAAATAACGGGGTTTAGCACGAAGGCGTTTAAAGGTAGTAAGGCTGGCTACGGATGGATGCCTCTTAAAGTGTTGCAAAGCTCGACGGCGATCACGGATGGCAATGGCTGTACTCCACCACAGGACTTGCCGGCGACGAAATGGTCCAGATGAGCGCGGGACAGCAAGGCTAGCAGCGCGAACAATCGCGTCAGACACGTCACGTAGGACGTCATCAATACAACCCGATGAAGAGGGAGAAAACTCGACCTGTGCAGTGTATAGAGGCCAATCGGCGCGGTGGAAAGACCAACGAGGTAACCTGTCCATCGGGGAGCAGGAAGGGAGCGTGATAATCAACGGGAAATGGTCACTATCACAAAGGTCGTCGTGTGGCGACCAGTGTAATGAAGGGAGGGGAGAGAGAGAAGAAAGAGAAAGATCAATGGCAGAAGAGGTACCATGACCGGCACTGAAATGAGTAGGGGAGCCATCATTAAGAAGGCACAGGTCGTGGTCTGCAATAAATTGGTCTATAAGAAGACCTCGTCTAGATGGAAAGGCACTGCCCCACAAAGGATGATGAGCATTAAAATCCCCAAGGAGGAGGAAGGGAGGAGGAAGTTGCTGAAGAAGGGCAGCAGTTGTAAGAGTCCTGTCAGGAGGGAGATAAAGATTGCAAACTGTGACTGCAGAGTCTAAGTGGACCCTAACAGCAACCGCTTCCACTGTAGTTTGAAGAGGAATCCACGTGCTAGCAATGTCTGTACGGACCAACGTACAAACGCCACCAGAATCCCGCAAGGGTCCGACCCGATTTCGACAGAAAACACGGAACCCACGGAGGGTCGGTGAGTGAGCATCAGTAAAATGAGATTCCTAGAGAACCACACAAGCTGCAGAGTAGGACGAAAGAAGGGATTTCAATTCCGTAAGATGACGATAGTATCCATTACAATTCCATTGGAGAACCACAGAACGATGGTTTAAATGGGGGCTGAACACGCTAAATCCAGTCATACCGCCGGGTCGCCACCCGTTACTGACAAGGAGGGGGCGACATCCATGTACGACAGGTCAGAATCCGGGTGTGAAGTCGGGGAAGGGACCTCCGGTGACACGAGACGCTCTTTGTCCCGGGACTTATGTTTCTTCTTCTTTTCAGGCTGAGATCGAGGAGGGCTGTGTGGCATAAAGGAGCCAGCTGCAGCAAGATCAGGAACAGAAAGAGACCGGGCGACCTGGGGGCCGACAGATCGCGGCTCTCGCGGTCGTCGCGCGGCAGCGGACCTTTGGCCTGGAAGGTGCCGGGAAGGGGCATCCCGGGAGAGGCGCCGTTGACCGGCAAACGCCGAAGGAGTAGGACACTTCTCCGGCTTGGGAGGGGGTGCAGCGCCCATAGGAGGTGTGGGAGCCGCAGAGGAGGGGGAGAGGAGAGGGGTCCGGGATGGGGGTAAGGAAGGGGGAGGAAGGGGTAAAGATGTAACCAATGCGTAACTAGATGTCATGGACACAGGGTGCAGTCGTGCATATTTCTTATGGGCCTCTGTGTAGGTTAAACGATCGAGGGACCTGTATCTTTTTTTTCTTTCTTATATACTGTGCAATCTGGTGAACGTGGAGAATGACTACCATGACAATTTACACATACAGGAGGGGGAACACAGGGACTCCCCTCATGGAGTGGACATCCACAGTCACCACAGAGAGGGGCCTGGGAACAGCGGGAAGACGTGGCCAAAACGCAAGCACTTAAAACACCTCATAGGAGGTGAGATGTACGGCTTCACATCACAGCGATAGACCATAATCTTAACTTTCTCAGAGAGGGTATCCCCTTCAAAGGCCAGGATAAAGGCACCAGTATAAATACGATTGTCTTTAGGACCCTTCTGAACACGCCGAACAAGGTGAACACCCCGCCGTCCGAGATTGTCCCGAAGTTCATCAGTTTGAAGGATGAGGTCCCTGTGAAAAGTCGCACCTTGTACCATATTTAGAGACTGGTGAGGGGTAATGGACACAGGAATTGTGCCAAGATGGGTACAGGCACGAAGGGCCGCAGATTGGGCAGCTGAACTAGTTTTTGTCACCAACGAACCCGACCGCATCTTGCTCAGGGAGTCCACTTCAACGTGTTCCATAAAGAATAAAGGTTTGACACTGGTGAAAGTATCTCCATCAGTCCTTGTGCAAACTAGATAACGGTGGAAAGGTTTTGCCCCTAGACGACGGGCCTGACCCTCTTTCCAGGGGGTAGCCATGGAAGGGAAGGCCGAAGGGGCAAGAGAAGCAGCACTTGAGGAATCAGTTCCACACAGAGAGACGGCCGCAGAAGAACGGCCAGAATTTTGGACCCGTATGCGTTTCATTTGCATAGCGTCCGCCCTGATACCACCCACTCCGATCAGGGGCTCTCCTCACGGGCGCCACCCAGCCACAGCAAGGGCCGTCTGGCACGGCGGCCATTGCCAGGAGTTCCGATGCTCCAGGATGACGAGCAACCACTCCAAGGCATGCATGAGGTAGTCACAGCTCAGGTATCAGCAGTGTGATCCCTGTGTGTTGAGGGGGCTCAACCAAAAGGGTACATAGCGACCCCACCACATGGGCTGGCTACCGTGCTGGCTATGCACCCTAGTGTCGGACAACGACATGAAAGAAAAAGTGGAATGTACTAGGAGGGCGCACGTCGGAGACACTAGGTAAGGTGCTCTTCCCCAAATGGATCGCACTATCGAGGAGAAATTTTGTAATTGAGGTCAAACCCCAGAGGAGGACCAAGGATTGCCAAAAGGAGGAGATGATTATGCAACAAAGTCGAATTGGAAAACCAACAGAACCAGGAGGATAGCGGGGCCAACATAAGCAAGGACACCAAGAGAGGGAGAGGAGAGGGCGAGGGGAAAGGAGCAAGGTGGAGAAAGGAGTGGAAGGAAAAGAAAATGCAGCCCTGGAGAGAAAGAAGGCTGCAATGGCTCGGGGCCCCGTGCTCGCCAAGCACGTATCCACAAAAGAGTTGTGGACCCCCTGGAGGGCTCAGCCAGCCATGCGTATGTCAGCCGCACTCTGGAGGTTGGCTGTGTGAGCATGGAGAAGTCAGTTGTAACACACCTGCATGACCGTACTGTCTGAAATAAGGAATCATTTTCCAGGTATTTACAGTAGGCTATGTCCGTCGCGTGTATGGAGGGATTGTGACGTAAGCGGGCGGTGGCACAGCGATTGTACAGTTATTACACGCGCGCGCTAGAGTGAGTCAATTAGCGGGCGTTCTAGTGTGGTCCAAACGTGCTGTTACATAGTCATGTCGGATTCCACTGTCGAGCAAACTTTGCCACCTAAAGTGTAGCTCTGCGTTCTCGCTTGCACAGGGACAAGTGGCGAACGGCTGTGTGATGTCGGCATCAACAGGTTCCAGCGAAAACATGTTTACGAGATGGGAGCGATCGCTCGGCTGGCCCCCCCGCGCTAATGGCCGGGCGCCTCACGTGACAGGCGTAGGCAGTGTCTCCGCATGCTGGCCAGGGGGTGGCGAGGATTTGAAGTGATTCAGCTGGAGCGCGAACATCGTGGTGACTGCACTGTGATATCAAAGACGTGTGTGCTAACTGTGTTTGAGAACAAGTGATGACTGTACAGCTTGAAATAAAGTCTTCAGTCCCTTCCCCCCTGCAAAATCAAAGGACGTGACTTACGTTACTATAAGTGCAGTTTATTATTTGACACGATTATGATAGGCTACCAGTGAAAAAAGATAAGTGACGGAGAATGCTCGTACATGTGATCAGTTATGGTGTTGGGGATTTGAACTTGTGATAGACTTTTGTTACCGATGTAAGGAGAATGTCTTTATCACCGAGATACTCGGACTTCTTGAATAAATAATAAATGATGATAATACATGGCAGTACAGGTTTCGAGAGAATATCGTGTTGGAATTTGAATTTGGCACAATTTTCTAGTGGAGGTAGGCCTATGGCAATGAATGGCAATGAATGGCAATGAATGGCAATGAATGGCAATCAATAATAACAATAATAATAATAGTAATAAAGACAAGTATGGTCTTTGCATGCATTATCCTGTTGGAATTCACACTTCCCGCCATTATTTTTCTTCTGGAGGCTTAGGTTAGTGGACGTAGCAGAACTGGACTATTTTCTTGTCAAAATTCAAACTTCCCGCCAGTTTTTCTTAAGGTTAAGTTAGTGGACGTAGCACAATTGACCTATTTTCCCGCCAAAAGCCGCCATCTTTGATGACGTCAGGCGATGATGCCAAGTCTACATGCCGCCATATTGGATGCCGTCATCGCCGCTGTCTTGCATAAATTTGGCAACAATGGAGTGTGGGGTGACGCAAAGGTTGCCCCCCCCCCCCCGCCCTACTAACACCAATGGCGCAAAAACTCCAAACACAAGATATTTTGTATCAACCTCTCTGTACTGTGTCCGCGTCAACTATGGCGACCTACTTACTGTGTCGTCGTCTGGCACGCAATACACGTGTTTAAGAAACTCTCCACCAGACTGCAGCCCCTAACATGAGCACAGTTGGGGGTGGGTCATTAGGGAACTATCGCATAATAGGCACCTTTCCTCTACCTGCACACGTCTGCTCAGTTATTTTGCGAGCGGATCTGCAGGTTCTGCTACGCGTTATTTTGATAGTTTACGACTACTGAGCGTATCTACGAATCAGTGTGAAGAATTATTTAGTAGCAATTTGTTATTGTGTGTACTGAAATGATGAGTTAGGTGCGTGTCTGTAGGCTGTGCAACATGGCCCAGGGCACATCTGGGTGGGTGTTTTGTGACAGTGTGATTGATATACTATATGATTAAATAAGTTGTTCTGAAAAATAAGTAGAGCGCTGTCAATCATTACACGCCTCTGCAGCGCAGATCAGAGTGATTGGTTTTCCGTCACCATCTCGGTTGCAGGCGAGTGGTAAGGCGTTGTTAATCGTGTGTGTCAACGAGCTATGGGCTATTCTGACGATAGACGTGATGGCAGGTCCCCACCTGAGACGCCGGCGATATACATGAGAGGAACATTGCAGCTTTCACATGTCAGATGAGAGCGCCCTTTCCCGTCGGCTGTCACGAGCGTGCGGAAGCTAAACATGGTTGGAGGTTCTGGAAGCCCCCCCCCCCCCACCACCTGACCATACGCGCGCGCAGACTGCGTTGGAGCGTAATCTAAGGTGCATAGGTGATATGAATTTCTCCAGTGTTAGGGGCGAATGCGACGGTGAGGTGGTCATGCTTCGGGGAGGCCGAGCAGAGACTTTTGGTCGATTTGGCTGCTAGGGGCGGGGTACTGGGTGAGGGTGTTTGGGAGCTTCTGTTGCACTGTTTCGCGATCATGTCTGTGCACTGTGCTGTGCGTTATTAGGAGAGTTAAAGTACAGAGCTAGTCTGTGGATATTGCGTACTGCATTATTTAAGAGCAGTTTGCTATTGCGTGATGAAATTATGAGTGGTTTACGTTTCTGTGGGCTGTGTCACAGACCACTGTCAGATCAGTGCGGGTGTTTAGTGAGAAATATACTTCATGCCTAAATAAAGGGCTTGAAATAGAGTGCAGTCCTTCTTTAGTTGAACGAGCAGCACAGCGCAGTCTGATTGGTTTTTGCGAAAAAACGGCAATCTGGTTATGCTGTGAGTGAGTCAACAAATAACGGGACAAATTTGTCTGTAGAGGAATTACAGGCCTTGATTGGAATTAATATCTTGATGGGTGTGGTTGTGTTGCCAAATGCAGTGCACTACTGGAGTTCAGAACCTCCTTAAGTCAGCCTTACATACCGAGATGAGATGCAAAAGTTTCAAAAAGATATGTGAAACTATTCGCATATTCTGAAGTCGTGGGGGGGGAGGGGGGGGGTGTCCTGTGTACTAAGTCAGCTGGACTGTGGACTCGGTGGCGAATACAGAGGGTGGTGGTGCTGACTATCTCTAGTTGTTTAAATAAAGACATGTGTATGATTTAGAAAAGTTGACGATTAGGGGAGGAGGGTATTTTAGATGGATTCTTATTTAGAGAAATAATGATTTGTTCCATTCTATGGGTGTTAATGTTTTGAATTATTTAGGGGTGCTTCAAATGTCTGTAGGCTGTTCAGTGAAATTTTTGATGGTTTACAATTAGCAACCATGTGTGTAGAGCGTTATACACGAGTTTTGTAGTAGTAGTTTGCACGTCTGTATGCTGTGGGGACACGTCAGAGCATGTGTTCCGTGATACATGTACTCCATCCCTAAATAAATTGCTCCCAAATAAATAAAGTACACTCCTTCCTCCTTGCATTAGCCTAGTGCAGACTGAGTCCTTTTACCACCTGCTCCCCCACGAAGTGGTGGTGGAGGTGGTGGAGGTGGTGGTGGCGTTGGTGTTGGTGGTGGTGGTGGTGGTGGTGGTGGTGGTGGTGGTGGTGGTGGTGGTACGCTTCATTTCCAGTAATTTTCTTACGTTGGCAGCGAAAACGCAAGTGAGGTTTCTTTACTGACAGAATTCAAACTCTTCGAGGGTCCATAGGAAGAGGTGGTGGTCTGGCCCTCTAAAAGTAGTTGAAAGTAGGTAGTTGAACACCTTTGCATACGTATATGAAATTCGAACTTGAATTATTTAATATGATAACTGAAATGGAATTAATTACTTACGTAATTGATAGGTTAGATGCACGATGTGGGTGTTAGCATATTTACAGAAGACTATGTCCGTTGCGTGTATGTAGGGGGCGATCGAGGGTGTGTGTTGTGTAAGAGGTCGGGCATCTGCGGGGAGCAAGGTCGGTTACAGTGCACGAGTGAGTGAGTGAGTGAGTGAGTGAGTGAGAGACAGACAGGGGTTTCGTGGCGACCAAATGTGCTCTTGTACAGTCATGGCTGATTCAACTGTCGAGCAAACTTTGGATCCAAAAGTTTTCTCAGTTGCATAATAATATATGATAATGACTGATAATGACTGATAATGAATAATAATAATAATAATAATAATAAATGATAGTGAATAATAATAAAGAATAGCTTTTAGAGGGTCACGTGACAGAACGTTGTAGCAAACGTCTCAGTCCGTTGTGTGACGTCAGGGAAGAATCCAGTGTCCCGAAAAAACAACTTTGGCGCGAAAGGTGTTCTTATGTCCATGACTGAGACACGTGGTGGAACGCGGACCGATCAGAAGGTGTCTGACGTGAATATGGACCTTTTCGAACCTGTCCAGAAAGACAACTTTGCCACCAAAAGTGCAAGCATGCGTTGTCTGTCCACCGGGTGCTGGATTTAACGGCTGACCGTTGTGATGTACCCATGGACAGGTTCCATCCTGTCCAGCATTAAGTGCTCGCCAAAACAAGTTTACTTACGGCAAGTGGTGTGGTGGACTCTGGGACGCCGGTAGCTGGGGGCTGGTCGCTGCCTACCTGGTGCGCGGGCCACAGCCGGCTGCGGGTATGTCGGCTGTGCTCTGCAGTTCGTGGTGTGAGCATCTCGAGGATGTTTACTAAGTGAGTTGCGACACAAGTGCACGATCAAAATGCGTGAAATAGTCATTTTCCCACCTTGTGACTTAGCGTAGTACAAATGACGAGATTTTAATACTTTAGCGGCGGAAGCATAAGTAACTACGAAAATTCTAACTTGGTGGACTGAGGATATGGCCCTGTTGGCCATCTTTAATCGCGTAATGGAGGTGGGGCAGAGGTCAAATAACCCAGTTGGAAATGTACTTGATAGAAACAATAATAAAGAGAAGCCCGCCATTATCCTGTTGGAATTCAAATTTACGTCCATTTTTTCTGGAGGCTTAGATTAGTGTACATAGCTGAATTTATTTTCCCGCCAAAAGCCGCCATCTTTGATGAAGTCATGCAATGTTTCCTAGTCTCCCCGCCGCCATCTTGGATGACATCAGCAACGCCATCTTGAATAAATTTGGCAACAGTGGAAAGTGGGGTGACACGTACTTTGCTCTACTACTGATGTTCTGCATCACAGATTTACTGCTGGAATTTTGGGACAGTACTTTTCAGGAGGAGTGAGACAATATATTACTTCCCCCTCATACATTTCGTGTAATGACCACGAGGAGAAATTCTACAAATGAGTGCCAATACAGAGGCTTACCAACAATTATTCTTCCCACGCACTGTTCACGAGTGGAGCAGGGTTGGAGGGATCAGATAGTGTTACTGAGAGTACACTACACCACAAACCATTTGGTGGCTTACAGTGTATGTTGTAGTTGGAATGCAAAGGTTTGCATATAGAATCGTAGGCACGACAAACCTAACCATGCTTATTAGATCGTTCCCACTGAAGGTCTGGGGGTTATAATAGGCCTGAGGTATTCCTTTCTGTAGTAAGAGGCGACTGAAAGGAGTTTCACACATTTCGGCTCTTATGTGATGGTCCCATGTAGGGTTTGACGTCCATTCTACAAAATTTTCCCAAAGAGCGAGTCAATCTGGGAAGGGCACCTTACATTGTGCATCGTGTCCATCGTGCATTGAGATCTGTAGCTCACTTTCTCGTCGAATTGCAGTCCTGTCCATTCTCCGTCTCTTGGGTGAGGACACCTACCTGGGTGCGTTTTCCACCATGCACTATGCCCAAGGAAATAGCAGTGGAAACCTTACTACCACTACCTACAAGCTCTGTAACAGAGAATGGGATGGAGATTTTGATGTCTGCTGAGGTCATAGATCTCTCCAGACCCTCAGACATAAAGGATATTGACTGCTCAGACAAAATTTCGGTGGTAGCAGGTGACCCTGAGGAGTAAACTGCCTCATTGAATGTTCAATTCCTTCCCAGTCTCATGATGTCATCCTCCAGTGGAATTGCGGTGGTTTTTTCCACTTCCTGGCTGAGCTATGGTATTGCCCTCCAGGAAACCTCGTTGCCAGCAATGTGGACACTTACCTTCCGCGGCAATAAGGGATAGTACAGGAACCATAGCGACTTAATCGAGTGTCAGGTAGAGTTTGCGTTTATGTCCTAAACTCGGTCTGTAGTGAACATGTGCCTTGAAGCTGTGCCTGTCAGAATAAGGAAATAATTGAATGCAATGTATATCTTCCTCCAGATGGCGCAGTACCCCTGAATGTATTAGCTGCAACTCCCTAACGATTTCCTACTTCGGGGATATTTTAATACCTATAACCCCTTGTGGGGTGGTGCCATGGTTACTGGCCGAGGCAGAGATGTTGACACTTGACTGTCTCTGTGCGACCTCTGCCTCTTAAATACTGGGGCTGCCACACTTTTCAGTGTGGCTCACGGTAGTTTCTCGGCCATTGATTTATCAATTTGCAGCCAAGGACTACTCCCATCTATCCACAGGAGTGCACATGACGACCTGCGTGGTAGTGACCACTTCCCCATCTTCCTTTCACTACACAAGCGTCAAACCTATGGACGCCTGCCCAGATGGACTTTAAGCAAGGCAGATGTGGAAACTATCACCTCTGCTGTCACCATTGAATCTCTCCCACACGGTAACATCGATGTGATGGTTGTGCTGCTGACTAATACAATTGTTTCTGCTGCAGAAAACGCGATCCCTCGCTCTTTAGGGTGCCTGAGGCGTATGACAGTCCTTGGGTGGTCGCTCTCCTTGCGGGTCCGGGGTAGGAATAGGCCCGAGGTATTTATGCCTGTCGTAAGAGGCGACTAAAAGGAGTCCCTCCCCATCAAGGGGTAGTTTGCACCTGCGTCCGGAGACGGACGGTTCCACGACTTACATTTGTGGTCATTTTGGTTTTTCTCTTATTCTGGTTCCTTCCTTCCTTCCTTCCTTCCTTCCTTCCTTTGTTTCCTTTCTTTGTCCTTCTCCCTCTCACTGTCTTCCTTACTTTTTACCTTGCCTTCTTCTCATTGCCTCCTTCTCTTTGCCTTCTTGCCCACCTTATGGTCTCCGCCTCGGCGTTTGAGAAAGTCTGTCCTTTCTCTCCCTCTATCCATTTTTCTTTCCTCCCTGTGCATGCCTGAAGGCCGACCAACGCCTAAGTACATGTAGCCGGTGACGGGGTAAAGCGTAATTCCCCGCCCTGGGTAGACAAGTAGGGCCCGTGCGTACCCACTGGTAAAGGATTGGGCAACGATCAAACTTCTTTTCGAGTACCAGGCACCAACAGGTGTCCCCAGTATTACCATGCACCCTGGCCTGCGCCATTCGGGCAAGCCAATCGGCCTGCGCCGTGGCCGAGCCTCTGCGTCGCACAATTAGCCCGTAGGCTTTTGCACACTCAAACGACAGTTCGAAGTGACCGTCCTCTCATTCACTACATGATGCAGTGAATCCTTTAACTCCACATTTAGAGAGTGGGAGTTCCTCAGTGCCCTTGCACTTTTGCCCTGACACAGCTCCTGGGCCTGATCTGGTCCACAGCCAGATGATTAGACATCACCTCATCTGACTACAAGCGACATCTTCTCTTCATATTCAACCAGATTTGGTGTGGAGGCGTGTTTCCATCGCAATGGCGGGAGAGCACCATCATTCCGGTGGTCGAACCCGGTTAAAAGCCGCTTGATGTGGATAATGTAAAGGAACTATATAAAATTTTTTTTGTGAATTTAAAGACACTAGTTCAACTACCAAAGATTAATGCGTAAAGCATTTTCTGAACAAAAGAAACATTACGCTCTTTGTTTATTAGTTTTAGAATAAGTTACCTTTTGCTCTTATCCTGACCTATTGTCAAGGCGTGTTGTGCCATTTTTTACTGATAAAATTGGGTTAAATAATGAGTGATTTTGAAGCAAAGCGATTTCGTCTTTTGTGATACCATGTGTCCCAGCTCCTTAAATTCTGGAATATTAATAATATTTTAATTTTATGCTGAGAATTTAGATGGAGGCGACGATCTTCACGGCGACGCTGATCGACAATAGAGGTACGTGAATGTGTTCATTTTTTTTCCTTTCGTGGGGTCTACATCAGTTTCAATATATTTACTGCGACATTCAGAACCTGCAGTCTTACTTTTCATTTAATTTCGAAGTTCACGCATTTATGTTCTAAGATGAATAAATGCATTTAACTCTAATTCTTTCATCCAGGCCATGGGGGATGATTGCACTCAAAGTGTACGTGCATCTATCCCGTTCATATGTTTGCATACATTCGAGTGTGTACAAGCGTAACTATATTTAAGACTTATTTCCTAGATGGTATTAACGTTTTTTTTACCATTCATTCACGAATGTACGTGCACTCTTATTTGTTGTAGTCAGTCGACAGGATTCTTCAATAACATTATTTGTAATATTCAGTGGCTTAGTTTCCACAATTGATATTTTCCTGTTCACAACAGCGCTTCAGGCGAAATATTTATTGCGCGACATCCACAACAACTTTTATTTCAAAATTTCGGCGACAGACTGAATAAAGATTTTACTAATAGCAATAGCAAAACATAATAAAATAAGAGGACGCGTTACAAATGGCGACCGAGCGCCATGACGTTTGTTAATTTTCAGAAAAGGCTTACAAAAATTTGTACATCATTACTTACAATGATAGTCACTACAGTGTTTCACACAATATAGACAATACCTATCACCTTTGTTTCATTTTCATCACTTTGTTCCTTTGATTCACTCACTGTTCAAGTATCCTTTCTGGTATGTATGGCATTAATGACATAATATCTTTGAGTTTTTTGTCACAAATTAGAATGGGCTTTAAGTATTTCCTTGAGAGCTGGAACGGATAACTCTCCTGATGTGCTCGTCCTTTTTTAGCGATATTTACAGTTCTGAATTCTTCAAATTCAGTGTACTGATACTTCGCTTTCAAATGTGATGGCATTCCTTCATCAAAACGAAAAGGAGTCGCCTCAGAAAATCGGAACTGAGATCTATCATCATGTTTGTCCTTTTTTGCAATATTTATCTGCAGGGGTGTCAGATCCATAAAGTCTGCTTGCTTCATTTTAACGACTGAAAATGGCTGAATCTTGCCTGATTCTTAAATGACTGTAACACAATCATGAGTGGTGCACACAGTCGTGTTTCTGTTCTTAACGTGCTTCTCAATTCGACCGAAATCTCAGTCACAGGGCAGTTGTGTGTGTCCAACTTATGGAAACCAATGTTCAATGGCCTTAAATTTTTCTGAACGTACTAGTGGTCTCTGTAGTGCAACAACTGCCCAGATTTTGCCTGAGAGATTTCTAAGAATTTTATCAGATAGCTTCCTATCTCATCAGATCCACTCTTTTCTTCCTCTTCACTCCACACGAACATATGTCCCTTTTAAGACCTGCTCTCATGAACACCAAAATTGTAAGTCCACAACCTCCTCTTACAGAATGCAGGCCCAGTTGTAAGCCTTGGTGTTGGAAAGGTATGTTGTAGATCAAAGGCTATATTCCTCGGGATTTTCCCTAGCTAATTTGGAAAGCTGTGTAATCATATTTTGTCCAGCAGATGCTTTGGCACGATGTAGGTCCCTTTTCATTTTTAATCTTCTAATAATATATTCAGAGTTATCAACTGTGCATTTTTTATTTGAATTTGAAATTCGTCACATAAATGACGTGTGTCTGAACGAGGCAATTTAAAACCAATATTAATATCTTGGTTAAATATATCTCGAAATTTCGAAGCTTTTACTTGTGGTGCACTATTTTCTTCACAATATTTCAAATAAAGTTCTTGATATAATGAAGAAATTGACGTGTCATTGTCGAACTACTCTTTATTGGGGTTCTGTGAGTATCTGTAATGACTGGCATATTTAGGTATATTATTTATGAAATTGTGAACTGTCTGAAATGCTTCTTGTGAAATTTTCCTTGGTGGGTTCCCTTTTTTCCTGGAAACAAAGACAAAGAAAAAGAAAAAGTGATTTTAAAGGTAAATGCCTAGGTCAGACAAATTTTGTGAATTTGTGTCTGAATATGATATGTAAAGAGAAAAATTAGATAAATAAGCACAACTGAACAAAATTATGGTTTTTCTTGGAAGCAACATTAATTTAAACGTTAAATACCCTCTTCTGTCTTTTGGAGAAGTGGAGTGTCAATCACGCAAGTGTTTTTGTAAGTTCTTAAGGCATCCTTGATTGTTCTGAAGCCCATGCACACTTAAAAATGCTTCTCTGCATACCAAAATATTACAGCCATTAACCTTAACTTGCTATGAAAAAGTGACCATTTACCGTGAAATTGTGCTTTTTCTTTTCTTTGGGTACCTTAAAAAGTGAAATATATTAATCAAAATATTTTATTTATAAAAATTACATGATATAAAAATCAATTTCAAATTATCATTATTCATAGTTACCTCCTTTGCACTTGTTGCATTTTAATATTGCTCAGAATGTAATTATTTTGGCAATTGAAATCACCCATATCCAAAAAGGAATTGAATATCTGCTCTAAACATTCATGAATTTTGCTCAAACACTTGTTTTTACATTTACATCCAGGACCAAGAATTTTAGCACCAACAATTTGTCCTGTTGTATCAGATATGTACTCTCTGCCATAATTTCTACGACGTTTACATTTTTCCATTTTCCAATTGCTCACATTTCTCCTATCTTTTTTTTTTTTTTTTTTTGCCTTTAGGTTCTTTAGCAGGTGATACTTCAGGAGACTTTTCACATTCATCAGCATCCTAAGCCAAAAAAGTATTCAGAATGAGAAAGACCAAAGCCACTTTAACACACATACCAAACGTTAATATATTATACAAATAGGCTTATAATATTTAAATTTTTACCAGTATTGCAGTAATTAATAAAAGTAAAATTTGTTCATGATTCACATGTACATATTTTAATTAGCGAGTATATAACAGTTATAATTACGCAATAATATTTCACTGTGATAAAGACCTAAGCGTCAATGTTTTAAATGTTTAAAAAAGTAAGTAATTTAGAATTATCAATACATTTTCAGATGAAAATTCATCAGAGAGACAATAACTGGTGCCACTGGACGAAAAATCGTCTTCAGAACTAGCCATTTCTCTATCTGAATCTTCTTTTTCGCTTATGCTTCTTCTTTGGAAGCGCCATTGTACTGTGGCTTTGGGTTGTTCAGACGCGAAAAAGACTGCTTCCTCACAGTATGAGAACAAGTGTGAACTGCTCTGTCATCTAGTGAGGGAAAGTTAAAATATGTACGCAGTAGCTTCCTCTGTTGAGTAGAAGTTGAACTAACACAAAAAACGCATTTTGAGAAGTGTGGCTTTGGGCTATATCATTCTCGACCCCTTCAATTGTTTCTGTTACATGTTACGCTAACTGCGTATAAGATCACCAAATTTACTAATGAAATCGTCCCATAAAATTCACATCTATCCATAAAATAAAAGTTTTGAAAAAGGAGGAACTTCTGGAACATCAAATTTTTTACCGACTGCTAAGAAAACGACCGGCAAAAGAAAATGCATTAGGTAGGGGGTAACAGCACTACTACTCTTTTAGTTAACCGTATATGTGGGACTGAATAGTATTTTTCCGATACCCACAGCGTAGAAGGAATTTTTTTCAAAATTTCAGTTTATTTAGGTGATTAGTTGATTGCTGTTACTAAAATATACGTGAATGTGTCACAAGATGGCGGATCATTTTCATTGATTGCGCGCGTATAAGTCATTTATCAGTCTACTGTTTTACCAGAGACATATTTTACTACGTTGAATTACGCGAAAGAGCGCGACGTCACATGTGATTTGTTTACGTGTAGTACGCGACACAATAGTAATGAAGTCCGGCTGCACGCTGGTTTACGATTACATATAGCTATACTGAAATTAAGATCACGAACGAAAACGATGTATAATACGTCAGACGAGGAATCAGTAGCTCAACCTATAGCTGACACAGAGATAGAAACCCCCCTGCGGGTCCGGGGATTAGAATAGGCCCGCGGTATTCCTGCC
This sequence comes from Schistocerca americana, assembly GCF_021461395.2. Taxonomy (NCBI): domain Eukaryota; kingdom Metazoa; phylum Arthropoda; class Insecta; order Orthoptera; family Acrididae; genus Schistocerca; species Schistocerca americana. Next base: position 592,741,433 of record NC_060124.1, on the reverse strand, counting down.
TGTCGTAAGAGGCGACTAAAAGGAGTCCATCCCCCTCACGGGGGTAGTTAGCGCCTGCGTCCGGAGACGGACGGTTCCACGACCTATCATCGTGGTCTTTTTGGTTTTTCACTTCTCGTTTCTTCCTTCCTTTTGTTGGTTCCTTTCTTTGCTCTTCTCCACCTCACTGTCTTCCTTACTCTTTCCCTTGACTTCTCCTTGCCTTCTCATTGCATTTTTCTCCTTGCTTTCTCATTGCCTTCTTCTCCTTGCTTTCTCATTGCCTTCTTCTCCTTGCCTTCTCTGGTCTCCGCCTCGGCGTTTGAGACAGTCTGTCCTCTTTCTCCCTCTCTCTCTTCTTCTTCCTCTTCTTCCTTCCTCCCTGTGCGTGCCTGAAGGCCGACCCACGCGTTCGCACGCGTAGCCGGTGACGGGGTAACGCGTAAGTCCCCGCCCTGGGTAGACATGTAAGGCACGCGCGTACCCCCTGGTAAAGGCCAGGCCCGGGGAGGGGTGATTGCCTGAGCTGATACCTTCTGACCATGCCGATTGGTCCCTCCGTCTGTTTCTCGGGAGGTGTGACCTGAGGTGTAAACATTCACCTAAGGCGGGAGTGCCCTCTGAGAGGGTCCCCACAAGGAAGGAGCGCGCCATCGGAGACGCTGGCAATCATGGGGGATTCCTCCGCAATGGATTCTACTCCATCTCTTTCGACTTCGACCCAAAAACGGAAACGTGACCAGCCAACAGTGACAAAAGTACTACCGCCTGCCCCACAGTTCCTCGTAGTTTCTCGATCTGAGGACGGAAAGGATTTTTCATCTGTCAAACCTTTCGTTATTCAGAAGGGCGTAGATGCCATAGCCGGATCTGTCAAATCTTGTACCCGGTTGCGTAACGGCACCTTATTACTAGAAACTGAGAGTGCCTTTCAGGCACAAAAACTGCTTCGGGCCACCCTCCTGTACACGTTCCCTGTCCGGGTGGAGGCCCACCGAACTTTGAATTCGTCTCGTGGTGTAGTCTATACTAGCTCCCTCGACGGATTGACTGACGAGGAGCTTCAATCATTCCTCGCTGAGCAGGGCGTGACGGCTGTCCATAGGGTCATGAAAAAGGTCAACAATGACCTTGTACCGACCCGGACAATTTTCTTGACCTTCGATAGTGTTAAGCTGCCATCGCGCATCAAGGTGGGCTACGAGGTTATTTCTGTTCGCCCCTATGTCCCGACACCTACGCGCTGCTACCAGTGTCAGCGTTTCAATCACACTCGACAGTCTTGTTCCAATGCGGCTAAATGTGTCACTTGTGGCAGGGATGCCCATGAGGGTGACTGTCCACCTCCGTCTCCTCGTTGTGTGAACTGTCAGGGTGACCATGCCGCATCCTCCCACGACTGTCCTGTCTATAAGGAAGAACGCTGTATCCAAGAAATTCGGGTCAAAGAGAAAGTGTCCACCTCGGCTGCTCGCAAGCTATTGGCTAGTAGGAAGCCCACGCTGCTCCCAGCGGGGAAATACAGTACTGTCCTCGCCTCTCCTCGGACTACCCGGGAGGTAGCAACCCAGACATGCGATCTGACCTTCAGCACCACGGTCGTCCGTTCGGCCAGTGCTAAGATCGCGCGGTCGACGTCTCCTCTTCCTCCCATCACCCCACAGACACGAGCACCTTCCTCAGCTTCTGCTAAGATGAAGACCCAGAAGTCAGATGCACGGGCCTTCAAGAAGGAACCATCCCGTGCAGACTTCCTCCGTACCTCGACCTCCCAGCCTTCGACCGGTACTTCCACTACACGTCCTTCCAAAAAGGCGCATAGGAAGCACAGTTCTCCTTCTCCGCCACGGCGCATTTCTTCTCCTGCGCCACCCAGCGGTTGCCGCCCCAGGCCGTCATCCGTTTCGCCTGGCCGCACCGCTGGTAGCCGTACATCTGGCCGTTCACTGGCGGAGGAAGCTCCCCCTCCCGGCCATCCTCCCGAGATGGCCGATGACCCTATAGACCCAATGGACGATGACTGTCCGCATACTGATAGCGGCGGCAGTGCTCGCTCGAAGCCAGGCCCTAAGCGGCCTTCGAGGTGACCATTTCTCTCATCTTCCTTTTCTTACGATGGCACTTATTCACTGGAATATTCGCAGCATTCGCTCCAACCGAGAGGACTTGAAGTTGCTGCTCCGCTTGCACCGTCCGCTCGTCGTAGCCCTCCAGGAAACGAAACTACGCCCATGCGATCAAATTGCCTTGGCACACTACACCTCTGTGCGTTTTGACCTACCCCCTGTGGTAGGTATCCCAGCTCATGGAGGGGTTATGTTGCTGGTCCGGGATGATATTTACTACGATCCCATCACGTTGCACACCGGCCTGCAGGCAGTTGCCATCCGCATTCCTCTCCCCACTTTTACGTTTTCCTTTTGTACCGTTTACACTCCATCGTCATCTGCCGTTACCAGGGCAGACGTGATGCAACTTATTGCTCAGCTACCTGCACCATTTTTGTTAACTGGAGACTTCAATGCCCACCATCCCCTTTGGGGCTCTCCAGCATCCTGCCCGAGGGGCTCCTTGTTAGCAGACCTTTTCAACCAGCTCGATCTTGTCTGCCTCAATACTGGCGCCCCTACTTTTCTTTCGGACACATCTCACACCTATTCCCATTTAGACCTCTCTATATGTACTCCCCAACTTGCACGCCGGTTTGAGTGGTATGCACTTTCTGATACATATTCGAGCGACCACTTCCCGTGTGTTATCCATCTCCTGCAGCATACCCCCTCTCCGTGCTTCTCTAATTGGACCATCTCCAAGGCAGACTGGGGGCTATTCTCTTCCAGGGCGACCTTTCAAGATCAAACCTTCACAAGCTGCGATTGTCAGGTCCCACACTTCACGGAAGTCATTCTCGCTGCTGCTGAATATTCCATCCCTCCCCCTACTTCTTCTCCACGTCGCGTACCGGTCCCCTGGTGGACCGCAGCATGTAGAGACGCTTTACGTGCTCGTCGACGTGCTTTACGCACATTTCAACGCCACCCTACAGTGGCGAATTGTATCAATTATAAACGATTACGTGCTCAGTGTCGTCGTATTATCAAAGAAAGCAAGAAAGCCAGCTGGGCTGCTTTCACAAGCACCTTCAACAGTTTTACTCCTTCTTCTGTTGTCTGGGGTAGCCTGCGCCGGCTATCTGGCACTAAGGTCCACTCACCAGTTTCTGGCTTGAAGGTCGCGAATGACGTCCTAGTGGCCCCTGAGGCTGTCTCCAATGCCTTCGGCCGCTTTTTCGCAGAGGTTTCGAGCTCCGCTCATTACCACCCTGCCTTCCTCCCCCGCAAACAGGCAGAGGAGGCTAGGCCACCTAACTTCCGCTCCTCGAGTTGTGAAAGTTATAATGCCCCATTCACCATGCGGGAACTCGAAAACGCACTTGGCCGATCACGGTCCTCTGCTCCAGGGCCAGATTCTATTCATATTCAGATGCTGAAGAACCTTTCTCCTGCGGGTAAAGGTTTTCTTCTTCGTACATACAATCGCATCTGGATTGAGGGACATGTTCCCGCATGCTGGCGCGAGTCTATTGTTGTCCCGATCCCTAAGCCGGGGAAGGACAAGCACTTGCCTTCCAGTTATCGACCTATCTCGCTTACCAGCTGTGTCTGTAAAGTGATGGAGCGAATGGTTAACTCTCGATTGGTTTGGCTGCTCGAGTCTCGACGCCTACTTACCAATGTACAATGTGGATTTCGTAGGCGCCGCTCTGCTGTTGACCATCTGGTTACCTTGTCGACCTTCATTATGAATAACTTCTTGCGGAAGCGCCCGACCGCGGCTGTGTTCTTTGATTTGGAGAAGGCTTACGACACATGTTGGAAGGCGGGCATTCTCCGCACCATGCATACATGGGGCCTTCGCGGTCGCCTCCCTCTTTTTATTCGTTCCTTTTTAATGGATCGACAGTTCAGGGTACGTGTGGGTTCTGTCCTGTCCGACACCTTCCGCCAGGAGAATGGGGTGCCACAGGGCTCAGTTTTGAGCGTCGCTCTCTTCGCCATCGCGATCAATCCAATAATGGATTGCCTCCCAGCTGATGTATCATGCTCCCTTTTCGTGGACGATTTTACCATCTACTGCAGCGCGCAGTGTACACGTGTCCTGGAGCGCTGTCTTCAGCGTTCTCTTGACCGTCTTTACTCCTGGAGTGTCGCCAATGGCTTCCGTTTTTCTGCCGAGAAAACGGTCTGTATTAACTTATGGCGCTACAAAGAGTTTCTCCCACCGTCCTTACGACTCGGTCACGTTGCTCTCCCAATCGTGGAGACAACCAAATTTTTAGGCCTTACATTTGACAGGAAACTTAGCTGGTCTCCACATGTGTCGTATTTGGCCGCCCGTTGTACCCGTTCTTTAAATGTCCTCCGTGTTCTCAGTGGTCTGTCGTGGGGAGCGGATCGAACCGTCCTACTTCGTCTATATCGGTCGATCGTCCGCTCCAAGCTGGATTATGGGAGCTTCGTATACTCCTCTGCACGGCCATCCATCTTACGCCGCCTCAACTCCATACAACATCGGGGTTTACGACTTGCGATCGGAGCATTTTATACCAGTCCCGTAGATAGTCTTCATGCTGACGCTGGCGAATTGCCACTCACCTACCGGCGCGATATACTGCTTTGTCGGTATGCCTGTCGGCTACTGTCAATGCCCGACCATCCGTCTTATCGTTCCTTTTTTGACGACTCTCTTGACCGTCAATACGGGTTGTATGTCTGTGCCCTGCTACCCCCTGGAGTTCGCTTCCGTCGCCTCCTTCAACACCTTAATTTTTCACTCCCTGCAACCTTTCGAGTGGGCGAGAGCCGCACGCCACCTTGGCTCCAGGCTCAGGTCCGCGTTCACCTTGACCTCAGCTCGCTCCCAAAAGAGGTCACCCCCGGTTCGGTTTACCACTCCCGTTTTTTGGAACTTCGTTCGAAGTTCATCGACATGACTTTCATTTATACAGATGGCTCTAAGACCAATGACGGGGTCGGGTGTTCCTTTATTGTCGAGGCACAAAGTTTCAAATACCGGCTCCATGGCCATTGTTCGGTCTTCACAGCTGAGCTCTTTGCCCTCTACCAGGCTGTTCTTTACATCTGCCGCCACCGACATTCTGCTTATGTCATCTGCTCAGATTCCCTGAGCGCCATCCAGAGCCTCAGTGATCCGTACCCGGTTCACCCTTTCGTACACCGGATCCGACGCTCTCTTCAGCAGCTGGTGGACGTCGGTTCTCCAGTTAGCTTTATGTGGGTTCCTGGCCATGTCGGTATCCCTGGGAACGAAGCTGCAGATGCCGCGGCCAAGGCTGCGGTCCTCCAGCCTCGGACAGCTTCTTGTTGTGTCCCTTCGTCCGATTTTAGCAGGGTCATTTGTCGGCGCATCTTATCACTGTGGCATGCCGATTGGGCTGCACTTACCGACAACAAGCTTCGGGCCTTAAAACCTCTTCCCGTGGCTTGGACGACGTCCTCACGCCCTTCTCGGCGGGAGGAGGTCGTTTTAGCCCGGTTAAGAATTGGACACTGCCGGTTCATCCATCGCCATCTGCTGACGGCTGCGCCGGCGCCGTTCTGCCCATGTGGGCACTTGCTGACGGTTCGACACATTTTAATGTCCTGTCCAGATCTTAACACACTGCGCCTCGATCTTAACCTGCCAGATACTTTCGATGCCATTTTAGCGGATGACCCACGAGCAGCTGCTCGTGTTCTTCGTTTTATCAATTTGACAAACCTCGCTAAGGACATTTGATGATGCTGTTTTTTAATCCTATGCCTGTCAGTCTGTCTTTTATCGTGTTTTCCCTTTTAGTTGTTGTGGTCAACTTGTGCCTCGCGGTGCATTCTTAGAGTAGTCAGGGCGCTAATGACCATTGAAGTTGTGCGCCCTAAAACCACAAAAAAAAAAAACAGAGATAGAAAACATTGCAGATACTGATACCACAGTTGTAGCGTTAGTGGCACTCAGTTGCAAGCGACAGACGAAAATGTCAGCTTTAGAAGCTGCTCCGGATTCCGCAGATGTACCAGGTTCAGCAGAGCCAGGCATTATGCAGATGTTAAGAATACTAACACAGATAGGGAATGTAACAGTCCAAATGAATACACAGATAGAAAATGTCACAGCACAGATCGGGAATGTAACAGCCCAAATGAATGCACAGGCCGAAAATGTCACAACGCAGATAAAAAAATGTCACAGCACAGATAGGGAATGTAAAAGCCCCAATGAATGCACAGGCCGAAAATGTCACAACGCAGATACAAAATGTCATAGCGCAGACAGGGAATGTAACAGACCAACTGAACAAGCTAGACAGTGATGTAAAAACCCTTACTGAAATGCACAATAACCTGACGACACAACTGAAAAGAGAGGTAGCGGGCCAGGTAATAGAAGTGGTGCGTGAGGATCTAAACTGTATGAATCGGGATATTGATAATTTGGAAACCACAGTTAAGGATGTGCCAAATCAGATAAGTTAACTGAAAATTTCAATGCCATGAGTGTACAGCAAACCGAGCTCAATACAAAAATGCAGGAAGCTGTAAATAAAGTTGAGGACTTGACAAAAACATCAAAAACAGCAGTTCGATGACTTTTTAGAAGAAAGACACACGCATAAACAGTACTCTAGCAACAGAGCTACAAAAAGCAATAAGTAACACAATGGAGTAAGTATACACTACACAAAACACACCTGTAATTAAACTGCAAAGTGATATAGGCCAGATACAGAAAACTTTGACGCAGGACTTAGCAGGTTGGCAGAATCAAATAGTCGAGCAACTAAACAGGAAACTTGGTACGATGAAAGAACGAATCCAACATGAAACAGAAGAACTTGACAACAAACCCACAGGCAAGAGCGATAGTGCGGTCAGTGAATATCCTACCCCTAATGTACTAAACTATCAGGTGTACCGTAACCAACGACACCACGACGAAAGAAGGGAACAGCTGATAGCTGAACCCACTTTGTCATCAGTTTTGTTAGAAGAGTCCTATAAAACACCGTCAATTCCTAGTGTTCATCCCGGAAAAAAAATCCGTGCATCCGGTAACTTTTATAAAGTCATTCAAAAATGTATTGCCTAAAACGTGATCGGAACGGTTAAAAATACAATTTGTTACGGGTTATATCGAAGGCGATGGAGCATTATGGGCGATGGAAATGTCAGAAACTTGGCAGACATTAGAACAATTTGAAAACGCGTTTCTTTCAAAGTATGGGTCACATGGCGTGCAAGGGAGATTGAGAAAAGCCTTATTCAACCCTGAACAATATAATCCAAAGTTTGGATCACTCCGAAAGTACTTTGAGAAATATTTAAATAAAACCAGTGACACACACAGACGTCCTACGCGTTCTGAAAGCTAAACTACCGCTAAATATTCGGGAAAAGCTAGTACAAGTACCCGAATGCAATTTGGAGTATTTTCTATCTGTCTTGGAGTCTATTGACTTAATTAATGAAGACGCAAGACAAAGCCAAACCAATCAAAATAATGTCCGTAGCAGCGGCGGCAACCAGTCTGCGCAGCGCCAGCCGCAGTACGGCGGCAACAATGTAGAGTGCGCGCGGCTCAGTCTGCCAGGCTCGAATTCGGGAGGCAATTTCAATAACAACTATCATCAAAATTTTAATCCAGGATTTAAAAGAAAAAGAAAAATGGGGCCAATAACTACTCTGGCTATTCCGGGAACTGGAAGCGAAACTGGAATAGCAACGATAACGGAAATCAGTGGGGTAACGCACACAGTAACTTTGTCTCAATTTAGCAACAAGACAGCTAATCCACGAAATGTGCATTGGCAGTACCCGATTAGCAATTAACACTATCAGTACTGAGATCAAAGTAACATTATGCCTGTAAACTCAGAGCAAAATCATGATCGCAATGTGCAATGGAGTAACAACACGCCGGGGGTGAATAATATAGAAGTGACGAAGGAAACACCTACAAACAGGAATAATGGGGCGTTAAAGTAAACGTGGCCTCATTATGCTCCCCGATGTTGACCAAGGATAGCCGTGGGGGCGATCCAAAGTAAGACAGGTATTGATCTCTATTACAAAACAAGCTCAACGCCGTAAGAAACATTTTGACAAACAGCTACATGCTGTTACCAGATTTGTGGTTAGGGAAAAAGTATTACTTAAGACCCAAGTGAAATCTTCTCTGTCAGCGAAGAAAAACGCTAAGTGGCAAATAATATATTATTGTACATATTCCGCATGACGGATGTTATTTACTTACGTATCTTCACAACAGTAAAATCAAAGGACTCTATGCACACAGAGACTTGAGGAAATGCAACCATGTTTAAGTATCACACTTTGTATCTATCTATGCACACGAGTGAAACGAGTAAACTATGGTAAAAAGACGAAATACGATTAGGTTCAAGTAGGTAGATCTTCCTATGTAGCTACGTGAATCAGAGCATTTCACTACTTTCGTTTACATTTGTCAGTGATTGTGGAGTCAATACACAAGCAAGGTAGGACATATACGTCAACTGATGACTAGCACTCTTAACATACAATGTACTTGGAAGGTCGACTCAATAGTTTCTGATCACAGTGGTATTTTAGTTTTAAGTTTATGTACAAAGGATTCTGGAGCGAACAATTAGCACAGACCTCGGAACAGTGTAGATGTAAGTTTTTTTTGCCACTTGTGTTTTAAGATTATAAGGTACAGGGTAAGTTACAGAAAATATTGGACTCCCTAAGGTACATAAGTATACGGTCACGCAAGTACATACAATGTTGAAGAGAAAAAAAATTTTTTTTTTGTTGACGTGTCCACACCACTAGCCTTTATTTAAGAATGTAACGAGCAAAACGATAATAAATTTTTTTATGCTCCGATATATGATTTCTGGCTGCTAATGAAAGTTTAGCGTGTTATACACCATACGCACGACAACCTGATCTAAGTAAAGTGCATCCAAAGATAGTTTAGGAATAATAAAAAAAACTGTTGTGATCTTAATGAAATAAAAATAATTTTTCAACTTTATACACACGTTTTAATGCAAGTACACTGCCGAGGTACGAATTGTAAACATATGATGCATACTTAATACCGTCTGTTCTAGAATAAAGTAAAAGAAATACGTACAAGGTAAGTTACAGGAAACTGACGGGCAGAGAAATTGGACAATGCCGAAAGAACCTTAATTCTTTACAGGAGGCGTTCATCGAGATGCTACGAGGCTTCAATCGGCGAAGAGAAGCAACTATATTACTCTTACGTCACTACGACTTACGTACGGTCTACGTTACAGAATATTACCAAGATCACTTAGAAGTACACTATTTGACACTCAGCAACGCCAGAAAGTTTTAATTATTGGTCTAATCTTCGGCATGAGAGTACCAAGGATCTATGCTGACTTTAGAGCAATGTAAGCACTGATTTTCTCTTATGTTTACAATATTTTGTCCAATTCGAGTTGGGAACGTTTTGTGAAGAATTAGAGTAAGAAAGGACTTAGGTCACGTTGGATAATATATATAATCGAACGTGACCTAAGTCCTTTCTACCTCTTATATATATAACTTAAGTGTGCCTGTGATACAATGATGCACACAAGTAAACATGAACAAACGCAGACACAGCCTCATAAATCAGTATAGCGGCCAAGCTTCATTACCAATCTGTTGTTCGTACTGATTAACAATTTAATTTTTCTATTTATGTATGAATTTTAGTATTGATTTTTTTCTTTCTACTTGTTTTTGATGTATACCATGCGTTGTTACTATCTTGGGTGACGTAAAGATGAAATTCTTCCCACCACAGTAACTCGCAAGTAGTAAATGAACAGATTTTGCCTCATTCGGAGACAATTTCTAAAAGCACTTTTTGTGCATTCATTTTTTGTAGTGTCATTTCAACGTGTAAGTGCGTCTATAGCACGACCTAAGTTAGGAAGGTGCTGTTGCTCACGAAAACGTGTTCTCTTATGCCCTGTGAGATGTCAGATAGTAATGTCAGATAGTAATGTCAGATAGTAATGTCAGATAGTAATGTCAGATAGTAATGTCAGATAGTAATGTCAGATAGTAATGTCAGATAGTAATGTCAGATAGTAATGTCAGATAGTAATGTCAGATAGTAATGTCAGATAGTAATGTCAGATAGTAATGTCAGATAGTAATGTCAGATAGTAATGTCAGATAGTAATGTCAGATAGTAATGTCAGATAGTAATGTCAGATAGTAATGTCAGATAGTAATGTCAGATAGTAATGTCAGATAGTAATGTCAGATAGTAATGTCAGATAGTAATGTCAGATAGTAATGTCAGATAGTAATGTCAGATAGTAATGTCAGATAGTAATGTCAGATAGTAATGTCAGATAGTAATGTCAGATAGTAATGTCAGATAGTAATGTCAGATAGTAATGTCAGATAGTAATGTCAGATAGTAATGTCAGATAGTAATGTCAGATAGTAATGTCAGATAGTAATGTCAGATAGTAATGTCAGATAGTAATGTCAGATAGTAATGTCAGATAGTAATGTCAGATAGTAATGTCAGATAGTAATGTCAGATAGTAATGTCAGATAGTAATGTCAGATAGTAATGTCAGATAGTAATGTCAGATAGTAATGTCAGATAGTAATGTCAGATAGTAATGTCAGATAGTAATGTCAGATAGTAATGTCAGATAGTAATGTCAGATAGTAATGTCAGATAGTAATGTCAGATAGTAATGTCAGATAGTAATGTCAGATAGTAATGTCAGATAGTAATGTCAGATAGTAATGTCAGATAGTAATGTCAGATAGTAATGTCAGATAGTAATGTCAGATAGTAATGTCAGATAGTAATGTCAGATAGTAATGTCAGATAGTAATGTCAGATAGTAATGTCAGATAGTAATGTCAGATAGTAATGTCAGATAGTAATGTCAGATAGTAATGTCAGATAGTAATGTCAGATAGTAATGTCAGATAGTAATGTCAGATAGTAATGTCAGATAGTAATGTCAGATAGTAATGTCAGATAGTAATGTCAGATAGTAATGTCAGATAGTAATGTCAGATAGTAATGTCAGATAGTAATGTCAGATAGTAATGTCAGATAGTAATGTCAGATAGTAACGTCAGATAGTAACGTCAGATAGTAACGTCAGATAGTAACGTCAGATAGTAACGTCAGATAGTAACGTCAGATAGTAACGTCAGATAGTATCCCGATTACGAACTGGTAGTACTAGTGGCAAGTATGTTCTGTGAAGACATTCACATAACTTCTATAACGAAATATTTTGAGCAATATGTACTCCGATAAAGTTTTGAAAGAGGAGCAAATAACGAACGTGGGTATAATACTACTACTAAGTGATCAGGCCCAGTGGACCGCACGCATCTAAAAGTTTCCTCCTCCACTGTATTCTGTCCATTGCTGCTATCTGCCATCCGTACACGTCTATTGACACTTGGATTAAATCTTCATGGAGTCCATCGCTCCAACGCTTCTTGGGTCTCCCTGGCTCTCTCTTTCCTGTAGGTGTGAAATCCTGGAGCATCCGAGGCCATCTGTGATCCTCCATCCGGGCCACATGGCCAGCCCACTGCATTCGTTTGGCTTTGACAGTTCCTGCTATGTTGGGCTGCTGGTATCGTTCCTCAAGATCTTGGTTGTATCTGGTCCTCCATTCCCCTGTATCTGCATCCAGAACCGGACCGAAGATCTTCCGAAGCACTTTTCTCTCAAAAACAAGGAGCTTATGGAAGTCCTGTTTCCGGATACTCCTTGATCCAGCCTATTGTTCTATATGGCTTTGAGACATGGTTTTGTACAGTCGAATCTTGAACTGTCTGGAGAGATATTTGGACCAAAGCAGTTGTGCTAGGCTGTGGTAAGATCGGTTTCCTGCTTGTATAGTGGCATTGATCTCTGCTTCACATGACGAGTTCTCAGTGAAAAGTGCCCCTAGGTATTTGAATTCTTGCACCCTCTTGTGGGAATTATCCCCAACCTGCAGTGATTGTAGATGATCAGCAGTCTGACAATGACCACGCGTCATAACGAGGTACTCTGTCTTGGTTTCATTTATGTTTAGCCCAAATTTGCTGGCAGCCTCCTTTAGTGCTTTGGTCGTTTGCTCCAACTCCTCTTCCGACCTAGAGAGTAAACAGATGTCGTCTGCATAGGGTAAGTAGGCCGGTCTCTTTTCTTCGATTTCAATCCCTTCGTTCTCTTGGAAGGTCTCGCGTACGATCTTCTCGAGGGCAAAGTTGAACAGCATAGGGGACAACCCATCTCCTTGCCTGAGTTCTGTCACAATTTCAAACTCCCCAGTTACGCGATTTCCCATCTTCACCTTTGCATAAACTACTAAATACTAGCCAGTGGTCTCATGAGCTATATATATATTGTTACGAAAATCAACGGGACTGTGTATAGTTACCCAACGACAGTGAGTTATTCAGTGTTTGTGACACATACGCATAGAAAAAAGTGAGAATATTATTATACCACAAGCATTCTCCTTCGAAATAAAGACGACTTGGTAAATCGAGAATGCCTGTTACGGCACGAGTGTTTGTGCAAAGTATAGGACAGTGTGCCGTTGGCATGCTAAATAATAAAGTGCAGTACTTACTTTCGTGCAGAGACCTCAGGAGGTGCCCTGTGGTCCCTTCTCACAGCCAAGGTGTACGAGTGGAAGCAAATGCAGTAGTTTCGCAAACGCTACGTACCCTGCACAAAAAACTTCACGGAAATGTATTGACCGGCACGCGCGATATCACAATCCGGAAGTGTTTGCAGGACTACTGGACTCTAATCGGCGCATAGCGTGCCGCCAGACTCATTGTTGCGCGTGCGGTTGCTTGTAACTGACACATTGACTGACAGCGTGAAGCTGCAGGGCAATTTGAATAGGAAGCAAAAATCTGCGTTCAAATGGACGCTCACCAAAGTGCAAAGCGGTGTAGACACTCGATTTCCTGACCTACTAAATAAGGTCTTACCACTACAGCTCATGATTTACGTCCCACGTTACAAACAAAATATAAAAAACGACACCCATGTGCATTGAACAGTACCCATGTTTGTGTATATGTTAGTGTATATGTTAGTGTTAAGCTATAATGAGTACTAATCTCTGTGAATTTCATTTGTTACATGTTTATCTTGCCCATGATGAGACTACTATGAAACCCAGAAAGGAAATGATCAAATAGATCCTGGTATAAAAGAGGGAGGAAGTGGAGAGCATAAGCACTATAAGGAAGAATTTCTCCCACTTACTACTCCAGATACCCTTGCAGGCATATTGCCTGCATCGATACACTAAAATATACGACGTTCTTGTAAAACTTTGTTGTTTTCAGCAAAATGCAATTACATAATCATAGAAAAGACTTGTGAAATGTAATGTTATGGTCGACGTGCGATTGAAGACGTTTTTTGTAAGTAGGAATAACGACACTGTGAATCGTCGTAAAGAACTGAACTATAAATTTGATCTAAAAGACGATGTAATGTAATTTCCAGGTATTTGATCAAAAAGACGATGTAAAGTAGTATCCATGTATTGGATGTAAAATGTGATGTAACGGAATATCCATGTATTATGTAAAGGACGATGTAATAATTTTTGTATCTAGTATATAAGTATTTTGTGTGCCCTAGTGTGTACGCTTTGTTTTCCTTGCCAAGTGCCACAACTATATAAACTGAGTGGTGATGAGAACTCCATTACAGAAATCAGCAAAGCCATTTAATCATGCGTGTAGAGGAGTCAAGAACTACCTCTGTGTACGGTGGTGGGGCTCATTGCCCGGAATTTGACATTTCTTCAGACAATTCGCCCAAGGGGGCAATGTAAAGGAATGATGTAAAATTTTCTTGTGAATTTATAGACACTAGTTCAACTATCAGAGATTAATGTGTAAAGCATTTGCTGAACAAAAGAAGCTTCACGCTCTTCGTTTATTAGTTTTAGAATAAGTTACCTTTCGCTGTTATCCTGTCTTAGTGTTAAGAAGTGTTGTGCCATTTCTTACTGATAACGTTGGGTTAAATAATGTAAGTGATTTCGAAGCAGAGTGATTTCGTCTTTTGTGATACCATGAGTCCCAGCTCCGGAAATTCTGGAAAATTATTACTATTATTCTAATTTTATGCAGAGAATTTAGATGGAGGCGACGATCTTCACGGCGACGCTGCTCAACAATAGAACTAAGTGAATGTGTTCCTCTTTTTCCTCTCGTGGCCGCTACCGACAATTTCAATATATTTACTGTGACATTCAGAACCTGCAGTCTTTCTTTTAATTTAATTTCGAAGTCCACGCATTTACGTTCTGAGATGAATAAACGCATTTACGTTCTGAGATGAATAAACGCATTTAACTGTAATTCTTTATTATCCAGGCCACCGGGTATGATTACACTCAAAAGGGACGTGCCTCTATCCCATTCGTTATGTTCGCATATATTTGAGTGTGTACAAGCGTAACTATATTTAAGACTCCTTTCCTACACAGTATTGACTTTTTTCTGACCACTCATTCGCGAATGTAAGTGCCGTCTTATCTGATGTAGTCAGTCGGCCGTATTCTTTAATAACATTATTTTAATATTCAGTGGCTTAGTTTCCACAATTGATCTTTGCCTGTGTCGCAACAGCGGTTCACGCTAAATATTTCATTGCTATTGCGTAAGTCTCTTTACTAGTTGCAGATCGTTTATCGAATTTAGCGCTGCTGTTATTCCAGGTGGCAAAACTTTTGTTTAAGCAAAATTAACACTTTTGTCACACAATACAACACTACACTAATGTATTTTTTTCGAGTCAAAATATTTCATAAAAGTCTTTACGAAATAACCAGTCTTCATAATGAGCTTATAAGAATTTGTATTACATAAGCTGAAGTTTCCTTTCATACAAGTTCACAATATTTAGAGATTATTCACAGTCTAACTGGAATTTATCACCTCATATTGGGTTGTGGGCGACCAATACACAATTATTATCGCTACTATGATAAACAGCATTTTTGTCTGTATAGAAAGTCAATTTAAAACTACTGCTGCTATATTGCACTAAGATGGCGGCTAACGTAAGACAACCACTTTTCGATTCTGCTACAACCCCTGGTTTGCTACTAACAAATAATATATATTAAATCTTTTTGTACCTTCACTACATGCATTAACATTTAAAAATATTTCTTAATGCTAATCGCATATTACTCAGCATTTACCAATAAACTACGCTGTAGATCAATAGCGCTAATGGCTGTGCTCCTTTGTAGCTGTTCAGAAAACTTAACATTTACATAGGATGAGAATCACAATGAAAGAAAACCCCAATGAAAGGAGATTTAGTTCAATCTCACACAAAATCTATTTTTCAAATATTAAATTAGCAACATAATATAGTTTTTTTTTACAGGTCTGTGTTTCCAGACATCAGTCACATCCTATCAGTAGTGCAGTTCGAACAAGAAGGATTATTCCACCAGAATCACGGATAACAAAACATTGAGATTTCCGTTACCTTTTTCCACGGGTATTGTCTGAGGTATAGTTTCTTACGTAATACTTAATTATTTCATTGAAAATAATTATTATTTTATTAACGATGAAGTCCTTTTTATTAATATTACGAATATATTCATTCACTTTCCACACACAATGCTGTCGTGAATATTGCTCCGAATAAAACGTAGGCATGGAGATTACAACTCTCACAGTCTTCTCATAATGTGCGAGGAGCAGTCAATAAGTAATGAAAGGCCTTTTCTTGCTCCACCATTTTGCTTAAAAAGAATGCATATTTTGTTGTGAGACATCATGGTATATTCTTGCTTCACACCCCCCAGTTTCATAGAATTCCGATCGGTGGCGCTACACGTGGCCTTCAAAATGGCGCCTGTAGCGGAGGTGCGTTACAAGCAGACAGCTGTCACTGAGTTTCTTTTGGAGGAAAACTGGAATATCGCAGATATTCAGGCAGCTTGCAGAACGCCTGCGGAGACCTGGCGGTGAACAAAATCACGGTGGGTCACCGGGTGAGGTGTCTGTACGCCTCTGTTGGTAGTGGTGACTCACTCAAAGTCGTGTGCTGAGATTTCACACCTTCAGACTTCCATCTGCTTGCCCAATGAAGGATGCACTCTGCGGGAAGCAGTACGTGGCTGACGGCGAGCTTACTGACATAGCAAGGCGGTGGCTCCGACGTTGGCCAGTAGAAGGGTACCATGCGAGGCTGCAGGCTCTCCCAGCAAGGTGGCGTAAGGATGTCACACTGAAATGAGATGATGTTGAAAAATAGGATTTTGTAGGCAAATCCTGTGGGCAATAATATGGCGTATTTGAATTCGTAATAATGCCAACACGCTTTCAGGAAAAAATGGTTGTTACCGAACGCCCCTCATGTATATACAGTCGGCTTCAACAGTACACCGTTTTACATTGTAAGAAAGGACACCTTCCTCTTTCACAGCATCGTACAGAAAAGAAAAAATAGAAGACTCTGCTTTCCTTCGTAATGTGTAGAAGTATGTCTAACGTCTGCGCTCTCTTTCCCGTGGTTGGATCAGGTTATTCACGTCCTAAAGAACTCAAGCAGAGAAACTACCGTAGCAGACGCTGCAGTGAAAGTCGATCAGTGGGTTCTGCGATAACAACAGAACTTCTTCGCGAATAACCGACACGTAAGTATCTGAAGGTTAGCAATGTGCAAATATAACAGACAACTTTCATTTTGATACGACACGTCAAAAGGAATGTAGGAATGCCAGTTTCGAAATGGAGGAAGTGTGGAGCGTCAAAAGTACATCAAATTGATGTAAATTGTGGTTCAAATTTATGTAAATTGCGGTAGTTACGCAGAGCTGAAGAGCTTTACACAGAATAGGCTAGTGCAGAGGACTGCACGAAGCAGTCTTCCACTGATCTCCAGGACACAGACATGTGTAACGCTAAATTAACTACAGTTGGTAATCAGATAGGAAAGCTGATGATTGAGAAAAGCATTATTCGCAAAATCTAACAAAAGAATGGCTGCGCTCATTGTTTGCTCTGTTGTCCTCAACACTTGAAGCAAAGTTTTGGATAACCGTCACCACAAATTTGATATTTCCGTTCACTTCCCGTTGCACTGAATTTCAACGCAAGACCATCCACACATGATGATGCAAGAACTGTGGATCTGAACCTCATCTGATCTGTACGTCCTAAGATTTCTTGACATATCTTTCGATATGTTCTCTCATTGAAAGCTGTTGTATTATTTTTCTCACCGATACATGAAATGTGATAGTTTTCATCTGTCTCCCGAGACTGTCTTATGTTGTGAGGTCTTTCTTGATCAGGATGAAAGTGTCTGTTTCGTATTTCAGCCAAATACAAATACAGTCCATGCTTTCTTAATGAGCTTCCTGTCTTCGTTGACCAGTTTGTGGGTGTGGCTTCCATGGCCGAAAATACCACACTTGTTAAAATGTTCTGGGTTATTACTAGGGTTGTTAGATGGATTTTTTTTAAGAAACCCAGCTTAAAGAGGGCGAAGCACGCATATATCAGCTGTTGCGAAAAATGTTCTGCAATCAGGAGAGCATCATATTCTGTTTGGTAAAACTCTTGGCGTGAAAGTAACGCGCGAATATTATGATACGATGTGCATACAGAAGATAGAGATTATTAAACATACCAATAATTTTAATGGGATGAAGCTGATTGTGAAACTGAAGGATATGTTGATTCTGCTTCTAAAGAAGAAGACAACAGTTCTTCGATCGTCGGGCAATATCATAGCAAATGCAGCAATCGACAATGGCCAATTACGCTCGACTTTGAAAACATGTCACAGTACCTCTGTGTAGGGGAGCAAGCAGAAACAAACTTATATTGCAGTCGGTAATGAGCCAGTACGTAAATACCACATTCGTATACGTTGAATGGTGAGGTTGCTCAAATAGTATCCCACAAGGGAAAGTGATTTAAATAACACAATTTATTTTGAGTCCACTGAATCTTTATTTTGTAAGGTTTCACCAGCTTCCGCGCAGACAGAAAAATATTCTCTACATGAATTTTCAGCCACTTTCAAATATGTACCTTCTGTACGATTAAGGCACCTAGTGTCCTAATCCGTGCGTCTTATGAGCTAAATCGTACTTAGGATAAGCAATCAGTTGCCATATAATAACACTATAAAATAAAGTAACAAAACATGACAGGAACAAACTACAAATCATAAGCGTAACTTCTAGTTACACGTAATGGAATTACGTATAGGTAACAAAACATCAACTGTTAACAAACTGAATTGCTTGCATTGTCATATCGACTATCAGTTTGTATGAACAGAGCTATCAGAGAAACGTTTCTTAATTTTACTTCCCACGCCGGCACATAGGTCATATCTCATATTTCATACACTGAAATATGTTTTCTTCTCGGTACTCCTTACACAGTTGACTTAATCAATTCACTCTGCCCTCTATATTTAAAATATTTTTAAAAATCACATCTATTTGTCTTTTTCATAAGCTGATCACAGTTTGCTTCTTTTTATTGGCCTTTTCTTTGGCTTTTATATCCTTTTTGCAAGTACTTGCTCTTAATTCCGTTTTTAATGTATGTCGTTTCGTATTTTTCTTTATAACTGTTGCTATGCACGAGACAGGAGATGAAGTGTTCAAGGTAGAAATTATGTGTTGATTGTCAATCTCAGTAACTGTTGCAATATTGTTTTCGAGTCGACATGCTTTAGACTTTGTAGAAAACCCGTACTGATGGTTGAATGGTGTTACATTGTTATACGGCCTTCCAGATTTTCACGTTGTTGTTTCAGTTCCATCAGCTGATTCTTGGTGTGATTGATCAACAATGTCCTCTTCGTTGACTACATTTCCATCTCATGGTCACAAGCCTGTTGTCTTAAAACCGATTGGTGCTATGTCCATAGAAACTGATCTGAGTTATTCATTAACCAAGCGTACTGCCTTTCAGTTTTTTCTATGACACTGCCGGGATTTGAAGGTAGCCACAAACATCCCTCTACACTGTTTAACAGAGCGATCTGAGCAATGACCGCAGGCGATGAGTCGTGTGGGTAGGATATAATAGCATGAGTATACTATAATCACAGGCCAGCTTAACTGCCTCTTAATTTTTGGTGTCTGTGTGTGTGTGTGTGTGTGTGTGTGTGTGCGTTATAACCATCCAGTAAAAGAAAGATTTGCTTCTGGTCCCTTTTTCTTAGTTTTGTAAATTTTAAGAAATATTCTAGCATTCGGAAAAATAGTTTTGATGTTATCCGTCCATTTGTTGAGCATCCAAATGCTGTGTTTGGTGGAACTCCTCTTTCTAAGGCGTCATTCATGCTGCTACGCTGATTTATTAATACAGACGGTATGAATTCGCCTGCTGTATTCACAGTATGCGAACATGTCGTTTGAAGAGTGCATTCTGCCCTTATGATTGTACCCATTTGGTGTTTGCATTTTAGAACTTTAGACGGTTTTTGAACGTGAATAATGGGATTCCATACACTTAATGTATTTGGTCAGCAGTAAACTTAACATTCATCTACTATTTCCTCATATATATCAAAAACTTTTTAGTACCCTCTTTATTAAAGTACTTTCCTTCGTGCGATCGATATTTCTTCGTAAACTCGCAAGGACAATGTGTAATAATCTTTCATAAACTTGTAATACCATTTTTGATGATTTAATCAAATCGTTCCAATGTTATATCCTCCACGTGCTTCATTAAAGCCAATTTCATGATTTCAATGTTTCAGTAAAGCTTACTCCATATCCTCTTCCTTCCACTTATTGTACGCTCTGTTCTTCATATTGATCAGCTGAAAAAAAAACAGTTTTTGGGTGGTATGTGATTTCTATCAACGCCTACGTCGCACCGGTACGATTAGTGAATTCTGCACGGCTACAAGTAATGCAGTGAGGACTCCACCGTTTTAAACCAGAACTGCAAGCAAAACCTTAAAGTTTTCTGCTGTTGGATTATGCTTGAATGAACGGAAGAGTACCACGAAAATAGACGTGAAACGAGACAGTTACTGTATCATCATATTCTTCTCTAATTGCTTAGGAATGAACGAAGGAATATAACAGAATAGTCAAACAAACTCACTTGTTAACGATCTTTCTGTCACGGCTGCCAGCGGCCCATGCACATTTATTTGCTCACTCCACTATTATTAGTTCAATTTTACGCCTCTTCATATCGCGTTTTATAAACTTGTCCTCTTTAAGATTAAGCCTTCCATATCCAGACAATAATTAATGCACGCACCACCTACACCTTCCGTCTCCATGGCTTCTACGTCACCATTTACGAGCGTTACATCCAGCTAACTAACACACTAAAATTGTTGGACTAACCTTCGATTGGCAGCTAACGTGGAAATGTGCTGACGTACGCCTTCGCCAGAGCAACGGTCGGCACCAGGAAACATTGCATAGCAGGCGCTGAACTAGACGCGCCTACGACAAGAAAAGGCGAAGACACGGCCCCATGCTATGTGCCGCTAACACCCTTTGGGCAGCGTGCATATAGGCCGCCGCCGTAGACTGAGACGTCTCAGTCGCTCGTTACCTCAGTACGCCACATTGGAACTGAGTTCGCATGGCACTTCAATACGTCGCACTATGCTCTAGACTCCCACAGTGATGGTCGTCGCCTCGCACTTTAGCTGTGAGTGAATGTTACTCATTGTATATAGTTGTCACGGACACGAACAAGATTCAAGGATTAGTACATGTTATTTGACTGCTGTGAACCACAGAACTTCAGATTGGGTATCATTGAAGTAAAGTTTTCAGTTTGTTCCTGTGATAAAGTGTATTTTAACCACGTGTGCATCTTGTATTGTAGTGAGAGGTAACTGGCCACCCACCTATCATACCACACTGAGGGTATTGACTTAATTAATTAGTGAATCAATGTGATAGACTGTAGGGCATATTTCCAAGACATCCAAAGCCCAGTATTTTCCGAAGGCCTGAGAGGTGCCACAACATTCGTCAGGAGAAAAGAGGGTTTAATGTAGCATTCAACAGCTGATGCATGCACTAGGTTCACTTAAGAGACAGAGAGAGACAGACAGACAGAGAGGGAGAGAGAGAGAGAAAGATTTGGAGTTTCCCAGCAGTGGTGTGTAACGGAAATTGAGTGTCATATCTGAGGGTTTCCGCCACCTGAAGCTTTTGTTCAGGGAATTGGCGTGGTTTCTGGTCTGTGCGGCCCAGCAAATAGGTCTGGCAGTGAGGCACCAACATCGGTTTTGATATGCAGCCCCTGACGGCAGTTTCGATGTGCACGGATGCCTCACAGTCCAGATGTTGATGTGGCTACTACAAGGGTCACGTGACGCTTCCTGTCTAACGCTGCAGCTGTAGAGAAAGCATTTTTTTTAAGGAGATAGTCACTACAATGTAATTAGGTGGGGGTGACATGGAAAATCATTTAACAGTACAATAAGTTAATGAATATTATAAATTTGGCAACTGTGGAGAGTAGGAAGAAAACTGAACAATAGCTTAAGGGAGGGGGAGGGGTGACACGGAAAACCATTTCGCAGAACAATGGGTTAAGTGGGGTTACAAATTTGGCAACCACGGTGAGTGTAGCGCTGTCCCCATTCCATCTCGAATTTAACTGACTAGAATTCAGAGTGGAGTGGTGCCCCAATTCCATTTGGAACAAATGTGGTAACATGGTAGACTGGGTTGGTATCGCCATTACCTTACTACTTATACAGCGTCCCTCGCTCCTCTGCACGTTCTGAAACGTGTCATGCTATCGGGGCGAGGTTTAGCGCAGACACTGAGACACCGCTATCGTTCTTCCCAGTACTAACAGATGCTGCAGCAGTTGCTTTGCGTAGCTCCGGGACACGTCGGCATTAGACCCCCCGCAGGGAGAACAGAGCCGCGACGGCCTTCCGGTACGAGACGCGCCTGCAGGTCTGCGGCCACACTCTGCCCGCTGTGCCTGGCCTCATCCTGGACAGAGGCGGCCGCTGCCTGGACCGCAGGCGCCTTCTCGGTCCTGGCGCGGCCATTCGCCTCCCAGTGTACCGCGTGCTGATGTCCTCGGTGTCTACAGGAGGAGTGCAGCGGTGGGGCGCGGCACGGAACACAACAGACACGTTTTATCCCTGCGAGCAGAGACTCTGCATTTGCACGCACGCACGCACGCACACGCACACACACACACACACAACTCGTAGTTTCTGTGGTAGACTTCTCTTTCAAGACTGAATATCTGGCTTGTGGAAGAGTGTAAACGAGAAACACCTCCAAGTCAGGACCTCCATCTTCTTGTCAACTGGAGAAACACGAGGAGTTTGAGTACCTGTGCCGGGGTCATGCCACACCCGTACATTCCTGTATTTTTGTGAGAATGAGTTATGAAGAGTGTCGGTGCAGTTTAGGTGTCACCTTAAGATGTTAATTTTGAACGAAACCAGTTCTGACGCTATAAAAGTACTTGAAGCACAGCTGTAGTAGCGTTTATTAAAATTTATATCATTGAATTCTGGAGTGGGAAATTACTAAGAAATGTAAATGCCTTTCTTTCAGCTTACAAGGTAGGTTGGTAGCAGACCGAGATTTTGTTTTACAGGGCTGTGCTCACAGAGCTATCGCTGCACTCTTTTTGTTTTTCAGGTACACAGGACGAGTTAGCTTTCAGTAAGACAAGATACAGAGTGTTACTTACTTACTAAGCAATTTATTCGTGTACCACTTATCACAGTTCGGGGTTTCATTCAATTAATTCATGTATAGCTTTCAAATATTATAACATCGTTTCATGTGTAAACCTTATCAAATAATAATAAGATAAAACATTTGCAAACCTCTGCCCCTCAGTACAAGAGACAAGCACATAAATCCACATCTGCATCATTACCCTGCAAATCACACTTAACTGCCAGAGGGTACATATGACCTCTTTCAAACTATTTCTTGACTGTTCCACTCTCAAATAGCACGTGGGAGAAATGAGCACCTAAATCTGTCATTTGCAACCTCTGATTTCCCTTATTTTTTCCTATCGTTATATCACCCTGTGTTGATCGTAGTGAACAAAATATTTTGGCACTGAGACGAGAGTGTAAGCGAGAGCAACATTGAGAAAATATCTGGCCACAACCAGAAACGCTTTTGCTTCGATTACTGCCACCCCACCTCGCTTAACATATCCGTAAAACACTATACCCTACCTCATCATACTAGAAATGGAGGCCCGTTTCTTTCAACTGTTCTAACGTTTTTTGTCAGTCCTATTACACTGGTGTATAAACCACGAGGACGAAATAACTTTATCATAATGTGTCACTGCGAGGAAACATACCTACATGAAACGTGAACCATAAGTAGATGTTACTGCTACACTGCTACAGTGTAGTGATTAAGGCAACTGAAATAAATACCCAATAAGACAAACAGAAACGACACTTTCCGATGAAATGCTAAATATCCCTTCTGCCTTATTTGATCTCACTTCCAAAGACATTTCAAATTCGGAATGTGATGTTGGACCCTCTGTGTGTTCTGCATGGACTCCAGTTTCTTCTTCTATCACAGTAACCGATAAGTCCCCTTTTTCACAGAGACCTTCAATGTGCTCTTTCCTTATGTATATGTACATGTCTAACGATAAGTGTATGTATTTAGTACATCTTTAATTCTATTCTTTATTTTGTATTTAAGTGTAAATGAAATTTAATGTATTCTCTACTTGTTGTAATGTTTTACATCACATAGTTTCTACGAAAAGATTTATCTGTGGATAATTTTACTAAGGAGAAAGTGACAAATGAATACTAGTCAGTCGATACTGCACTTCGGGACGTATCATTTTAATAGCTAAAGAAGTGGAATAGCTAGAATGTAAGTTACAAATCTCTAAATAATTTTTAAAATAATGATCGAAGAAATTGTGAACTTGCTGAGTTGTTGATGCAAAAACATGTAACGTCACACATGGCTTTGACGGTCTGCATAATGTAAACATAGTTGGTGTAGTTAGACGGCAATCGAACTGAAAGTTCCCATAGACTTTGTGCGTTGCACCAATGGCGAGCGAGTAGCTTTGCTTCTATTGGTCAGAGCACTGAAGCTAACGACGGAGGCCATATTTTACCACATACCACAATCAAATACGTAAATCTGTTTAATGGAACCACTGAGCACATATAAGTAAACGCACCCCTCCAAAAGGTACGTAAAAACAAATGCAATAACAACAATAACAAAACAGAAGAGAAAGCTAGAGCTGATAAATGACAATGACTAGCATTAATATTGGTATCAGCAATGTCACCACTGATTGTAAACAATCTTAACCGAAACTATGTTTATTTAGAGAATGAGAAAAGGTGGCGAAAATTCGTTACAAGAACACCAAATTACAATTTGATAACACGGAGAGAGACAGCGCTTTCTGCTGCAGCTTACCTGTACGAGGTCGGTGAGTTGCTACATCAACGGCAGCTCATTGGCTGTCGCGGTGTAGTTACAGCACTTCCACCAGTTGTTTATTGCAGTGGTTGCATCCTCTTGGTTATCATGTGACTCTGCTGACAGTATTGTTATCCTCTGCCGTATTCCTTTGCTTACAGTCTGCCAGGACTAATTATTGCTGCATAGATCCACGATCGAGTGTGTGCGACCATAACGTTCATTACACACATGATCCTACTTTCATTATTGTTCTGTACACAGTTTTAATGTCGTGTAAAATTCACTTTAACTCACCATTTCCAAAGTTACAGTCCGTCTGTTTTTAGCGTGCATACCATATTTGTGAGTTCACAATTTAACGAGCCAGTTTCACATATATGAAACACTTCAAATGTTTCCAAAAAGACCGTTAATGTTTTAACATGTGCAGGACTTCATTAAATTGTAAATATAACAGGAATTTAAGTTGTGTAACTACATTAGAAGCAAACGATTTTGTTCCAATGGCGATGACCTCTGTCCACTCGTGTATGCGTAGTCACTGCTGTTTATAGCACCCCACGAAGCTCGCAGTATTCAAGCAGTTTAACATCTTCTTTCATAATGTTCACATTAATGTCCAGCCGAAATGTTTGTGAAACACAGGAACTCATCCATAAGTTTTGCGTGTGCTTCTACCTGAAGCGGTACTATCACGTTACGCTGCACACCCGTGTGTACACGTCACATAACACACACACTGACTCTCTCTACTTGACAACTGCTATCGACATTTCTCATGCATAACAGTTCGTATAACAGCTCTGCATATTGTTTTTAGTTTTACATGCTGCATGTAACAGAAGCATTACAAGTAAGGTCAGACAGAAGTTCAAATGTTTGCATTCTCCATTAGTAATTGATTCGTGTAGCAAAATAAATGAAATAAAACACGGTTACATTTCATACTACAGAACAAAAAAAGAATTCTAAACCATCAAAGATGCAATACATACAGCGTCAAAAGAAGAGAATGAAAAGAAAGAAGAAAAAAATTATCACTTGCGATTAGAAAAATCTCGAGCCGAGTTGATAAACACTCGCTTCACAGCGACGGCGTTGCAGGTATTGAAAGAACCGTACTCATGTCTGTAGGGTAAGGCATCGCAGAGACCCAGGAAACGACGAGACCAAGAGTTTCAGACTTAGCTTCAATGTCTACCGAAGAATGAAGTTGAAACAGTCAAGAAAGATTATTATTTGTTTTTGGTGACCGAATTGAGCAGCATAACAATCTTCAGACCAAACTGTCGTCGGTAAAGTGGCAGTGTCGGTAGCATTGGTGAAATAATACTGTATGCTAGGTATCAGTCAGTTGTCTAAAGTAAACAAGGTTGCACTACGGACTGCTCATCAACTCAGGAGCTCGAAGGATCATTTACCACCCAAATCCATGCAGTGACACACATGGTGTAATTAAAAGTTAACTTTCCACCAAGGCAAACAAATTTGAAATTTAGTGGACGGATTTTAAATTTTCTCGTTTTATTTAAAATTAAAAGAAGTAATGTTTTTGTCTGCAACTAGCTCCTAAGCGTATTCGTGGATAAGCCAGGCTGACATAAAATTCCCGAGAGGGGCAGCAGTACTATTCAGTACTCATGCAGACAAAACTACGAAAAACTTACTGATCCAGCCTTATATCATTTTAAACTCGCCTGCCACACCGGTACCGCGAAGAGCTGAAAGCAGTGGTAAACTGCAACCGCTATACTTCTCAAGGCCTCGCAGCTCTCCTGCACCTCACAGTTACGTATCCTGCTGAGTGGAATGTTGTCCCCTATAAGAAAGTCAGGCCAGGAACTGACCAGAGCGATGTTGACATATGAAGCAACAAATCTGACGCGTAGACAGTTAGTTGCCTCAATCGTGAAGGTACGTTAGAGAACTAGGAAAGAAAAACGAGATGAGTGAATCTGGATGGCCGGAGGAACGAGATTCCTTGTCTAGTGTTATTAACACACAATCATTAGGGATAGTGAAGGAGAATATCTAAGAGTGAATAAGAAACTAGAAACGAGTGTGAATTATTGCCAACAGCACAGTGAACGCATTGTGGTAGCCAAGATAGACCCAAAGCCACCACTCACTACGGCAATACAGAAAAACTAGTCCAGTAGCTCCGTAGACTGAGAAACCAAAATATTCAGTATCTAGTGTGAGACAAGAATTTGAAATGGAAGACTTTATTTCGATAGTAGGAAACGAAAGGGAAGGACCAAATAAGAACAAAATAATAGGGAAACATGGACTAGGGCGAAAGGAAACGAGAGGAATCTGGTGGAATTTGGCACTGAGATCAATTTAATCATCACTAAATAGGACTTTGCATGTGGAAAATACCACGAGGCACCGAATCTATTGGTAGCTCACATTATTTTAGGATAGATTTTAAGAAACTTGATTTTAAACCGCAAATTTTTTCAGTTAACAGATTTAGTCTTCAACCACAGTTTATTAGTCATCAAATATATAATAAAGTTGAAGAAATTAAAATGAATTAGATAATACAAGAGATGGAGAAGTTCAATCAACCATTACTTGTGAGTTCCAAAGGAGCGTTATGAAGTAATAAAATGAAATAGTGGAGCGTGTTGTGTCCTGCCCACTCGATGGATACAGGGTGCCTAGGAAGCCTGCCTTTTCAGATCGCTAGACAACAATTCGAGCAAATCGTATTAGTGAAGTTTATTACAGTAAGATAAATGACAATACTGGCTTTGATAAATGTTCAATGAGACGTCGCAAGCAAAGAGCGGCATGAAGCAGTAGATACAATTCGTAGCACAAGAGAAGGAATACTGTTTTCAAGTCACTGCTGTGGAAGTCGTAGGCCACCTGGACTCCGACTCGGGCCGCGGCGCGTGTATCCTCCTGGTGCAGATGGCGCCACTCTCTCGCTCTGGTCCTACAGAGGGGTCGGTCAGCGTCCTGCTGGCTGGCGTCGCCTCGCAGCCCCCTCTGCTGTAACGTTCCTGGCCGATGTGCCCGCGCTTGGCGTTACGCCGAAACAGAAACGTTTATAATAACTCAAGAACCGGTACTTTCAAAGATGGATTAGTCAAGCTTGTAAGGAAAAAAATTAAGCAAAAAGACAAGTCCCATCAAAAATCCTTGTGACACAGTCTCCAAATTGAATGATGGAAGAAGACAATAAAAAAATCGTGAACTTAGAAAGAGAGAGTAAAGTACAAGTGCCTAAAACACCGAAAAAATAAAGCTGTTATGGCTAGCGGACAAGAGGAAACATAGTTGCCGCTTAGGGGAAATTATAGAAACCTTTGAACAAAAGACAAGCAGCAGCAGACTGATCTCGCAGTGAGATGACAAGGCAGAAAAACAAAAGAAACGATGGCTGAAGAGTGAAAGGAATACGTAGAATTGTTTTATAAAGGACATATAACTACGTTACGAAACGAGAAAAGTGAGAAGATGAAATTGGGATTGTCGGTGCAATACCGCTAGAAGAATTTTAAAACATGTGTGTGAAATCTTATGGGATTTAACACCTAAGGTCATCAGTCCCTAAGCATACACACTAATTAACCTAAATTATCATAAGGACAAACACACGTACCCATGCCCGAGGGAGGACTCGAACCTACGCCGGGACCAGCCGCACAGTCCATGACTGCAGCGCCCAGACCGCTCGGCTAATCCCACGTGGCAGAAAAATTTAAGCAAGAACTTTAGTACATAAGTCTAAACCAAGCAGCTGGAATAAACGAAATTCCTCCAAAATTATTAAGCTCCTTCGGAGAACAAAACACAAGAGAAATGTTCTACATGACTTACAAGACCTGTAAGAGCTCTTTGCGGTGTGGGGGAGTAGCCATGTATGTGCAAAAACTGTATCCCATTTGAGTCAATTGATGTTTCAAAGTACTGCACTGAAAAGGTGTTTGAATGTTGTGCCAGTGTTGTTAAATTTAACGGAGCTAAACTTCTAACTGTTGTTATTTATAGATCCCCAGACTCCGATTTCACAACATTTTTGCTAAAGCTAGAGGAGGTTCTTCGTTCACTTTATAGGAAATACAAAAAGTTAGTTATATGTGCTGACTTCAATATTAATTGTATAAGTGATTGTGCAAGGAACAGGATGCTGGTAGACCTCTTTAATTCAAATAATCTTATGCAAACGGTATTCTTTCCAACGAGAGTGCAAGGGAACAGTAGAACAACCCTAGACAACATTTTTGTTCATTCCTCATTACTACAATGGCATTCTGTTAGCAAAAAGGTGAATGGCCTTTCAGATCATGATGCACAAATTTTAACTCTAAAAGATTTTTTTGCTACAACACGTGTTAAATATAGTCATCAGCTGTTTAGGAAAGCTGATCCAGTTGCTGTAGAGACCTTTGTAAACCTTATCAAGGAACAAGAGTGGCAAGATGTTTATAGCGCTAATACAGTAGACGATAAATATAATGCTTTTCTCAAGACTTTTCTCATGCCCTTTGAAAGTTGCTTTCCGTTAGAACGTTCAAAACAGGGCCCTAGCACAAACAGGCAGCCTGGGTGGCTGACTAGAGGGATAAGAATATCTTGTAGAACAAAGTGGCAATTATATCAAAACGTTAGAAACAGTCAAAATCTAAATGCAGCAACCCATTACAAACAGTATTGTAAGCTGCTTAAAAATGTTATTAGGAAGGCAAAAAGTATGTGGTATGCAGACAGAATAGCTAAGTCTCAGGATAAAATTAAAACCATATGGTCAGTCGTGAAGGAAGTGGCTGGTCTGCAGAGACAGGTCGAGGATATAGAATCAGTGCATAGTGGGAATGTCCGTGTTATTGATAAGTCGCATATATGTACAGTATTTAATAATCACTTTCTGAATATAGCA
Source organism: Schistocerca americana (assembly GCF_021461395.2). Taxonomy (NCBI): domain Eukaryota; kingdom Metazoa; phylum Arthropoda; class Insecta; order Orthoptera; family Acrididae; genus Schistocerca; species Schistocerca americana. The sequence continues at coordinate 592,712,025 of NC_060124.1, read as the reverse complement.
GGTGAACTAAATATAAACCTAGTCCCAACATCGAATCATATAGCGCTCTTAGAAACAAGTGTTCCGAGACTGTTACTTGAAATGCTCCTCCATGATACTGACAAGAGGGAGATTGAGTTAATAATTAAATCAATAAAGACCAAGAACTCTCATGGATATGACGGGGTATCTAGCAGAATGCTGAAGTATTGTTCTATGTATGTTAGCCCAGTACTTAGCCATATCTGTAACTTTTCCTTTAGGACTAGTCGGTTTCCTGACCGATTAAAGTCCTCGGTAGTGAAGCCACTTTATAAAAAGGGGGACATTGATAATGTTGACAATTTTACATCTATTTCTATGCCACTGGTGTTTGCTTAAGTTATCGAGAAGGTTGTATATACAAGGTTACTGGAGCATTTAAATTCACATAATTTGCTGTCAAATGTTCAGTTTGGTTTTAGAAATGGTTTAACAATTGAAAACGCTATATTCTCTTTTCTCTGTGAGGATTTGGACAGATTAAATAAAAGGTTGCAAACGCTAGGTGTTTTCTTTGATTTAACGAAGGCTTTTGACCGTGTTGACCACAAAATATTACTGCAGAAGTTGGACCATTATGGAGTAAGGGGAGTAACTTACAATTGGTTCGCCTCTTACTTTAAGAACAGAAAGCAGAAGGTAATTCTCCGCAATATTGAGAGTGGTAGTGATGTTCAGTCCAAATGGGGCACAGTTAAGTGGGGCGTTCCCCAAGGGTCGGTGCTGGGGCCACTGCTGTTTCTTATTTATATAAATGATATGCCTTGTAGTATTACAGGTGATTCAAAAATATTTCTGTTTGCTGATGACACCAGCTTGATAGTGAAGGATCTTTTGTGTAATATTGAAACAGTAACAAATAATGTAGTTCGTGAAATAAGTTCGTGGCTTGTGGAAAATAATTTGATGTTAAATCACAGTAAGACTCAGTTTTTGCAGTTTCTAACTCTCAATTCGACAAGAACCGATATGTTGATCAGACAGAATGGGCACATTACAAGCGAGACGGAACAGTTCAAGTTCCTAGGCGTTCGGATAGATAGTCAGCTGTTGTGGAACGCCCATGTACAGGATTTTATTCAGAAACTAAATGCTGCTTTATTTACCATAAGAACAGTATCTGAAATAAGTGACACTTCAACACGAAAAGTAGTCTACTTCGCATATTTTCATACGCTTATGTCGTATGGTATTATTCTTTGGGGTAATTCTTCTGATTCAAAAAGGGTATTTTAGGCTCAAAAACTGGCTGTTCGAGCTGTATGTGGTGTAAGTTCGAGAACCTTTTGTCGATCTCTGTTCAATAGTCTGGGAATTCTGACATTGCCCTCACAGTATATATTTTCTTTAATGTCGTTAGTTGTTAGCAACATTAGCCTATTCCCAAGAGTTAGCAGCTTTCGCTCAGTTACTACTAGGCAGAAACCAAATCTGCATGTGGAATGCACTTCCTTGACTCTTGTGCAGAAAGGAGTGCAGTATTCTGCTGCATCCATTTTCAATAAGCTATCACAAGAACTCAAAAATCTTAGCAGTAGCCCAAACTCTTTTAAGTCTAAACTGAAGAGTTTCCTCATGGTTCGCTCCTTCTATTCTGTCGAGGAGCTCCTGGAAGAGCTAAAAAATTAAGCAAATTCTAGTGTTACATTGTTTACTTTCTTTATTTAAACTTACGAGTTGTCACCTGAATATGTTTTTTTATATATTTCATTTTATCTGTTTCTAATATCGTGTTATAATTGCATGTATTGAATCGTTCCATGACCATGGAGACTTCTCCTTAATTTGGTCCCACTGAACAATAAATAAATAAATAAATAAATAAAGTCAGGAGGATAATTCTCAGAATTCTAGTTGCATGTAAGAACTCCAATTTCAAAGAACGCAGGAGCTACGTAGAACTGTATACATGGCCGTTTCAGTATCTTGATCACGGAACAGGCGTCTCCTTTTTCAGGAAACAGGATACTCGCTGCAGTATTCCACTAATGCAAGTGTACAGAAACAGTTAGTGTATTCTACCTCTGTTTCTGCTTCCCAATTGACAAACTGAAGAATGAAATTTTCTGCTGTTACAGTTGTAAGAACACAGTGTCATTGAATTTTTGAAATAACATCATATTCACTGTATTTTTTTATTCCATTTTCCACGATTGCAATTTCCATCTTATATTCATTTTCAAGTGGATAAAGGTGCTGAAGACACAGCAGTTGCCAGCATTAATAAGACGAGACAAAAGCTGTGAATCTTTCAGACCTTGTCCTACGTGAGCGACAGGAGCGAGCGACAGCGCGCGACAGCTGCAGGTGACAAAACACAACCGCAGATGAAGTTACGGAAGGGTCCTACGTGGGCGACATCTGTATCGCTGCGTGTCTCCCGCTGCAACTGGCGACGTTTGAATTCAAATGTATTTCAATCTTGCCGCTGCAGCACGCGCGACACAGAGTGACAGCCACGTTGTAACCTCCCAACAGGAAAGTTCCGAAACCTCCCAACAGTAAAAAAATGTAATTATTTATATCATTCACATTCAGTGTAAGCTCCGAACAGATAAATTCCGTAACCTACCAATAATACAATTTGACTAATCTCTCAGTAAAATGGTGGTTCACTTATAACCATTCAGTAATTAACTGTGAATTTAAACTGCTAAATTTTGGACGTCAACAGTGCAGCGTCATGGCCCTGAATGATCATTCTAAATAAATTGAAAATTCTTACCTCAATAAGGTCGCCGGATAACGCATATATATATGCTCCTATAAGAAATTTTGTGGCACATCGCTATGCAATGCTGCCCGATAGATTTGTCGTGTATAAAAAGAAACAACTGACTTTTCTTTACAATAATCAGGATGTCCATGGATTGGAGAAATTAGTAAGTTCGTTAAATTGAGATGAATGATTATCAAAAGTTAATTTTTTATAAGGAAGATTATTATTAAGCTATTTTTTAAAAACATTTACATGGGGCTTGACATAACAATAGTAAATATGCACGAGGCTGCTTTTACCTTATACTACAACGCTCAGGCTCTGCCATCGATCCCCACGACCGGCCCAGCCAACTCCATACACACGACTGCTATCTACTACTTACTACTACTGCCACACTGCTCCTACTGCATGCAACATTGCTCTCTGGTCTGAGATTCTCTTATAGTTTACATATCGCAGGAAGCGCGTGAGCAATCCATCAAACTACATCTGCTCGAGTGCGCCAGCAACAAATTCCTTAGTCGTGGACCTCTTACAACGTGTCTTCTCGGCAAAGCAGCGGAGCGGACGCGACGGCAGCTATGAATTACTCAACATCCGATTTTAAGAAAATTATTCCGTGAAAAAATTTGATTCTTCCGCAATCTATTGCATCATATCTTTAAACGATAAAGGTGTGATTAATTTTCGTTATTCGTCATAGTTACTGTGCTGCACGAAATTGAGTACGTGGCTGCACGAAACTCTTAAGAATTTGCAAATCGCATTGTTTAGACTTCCCGTATCGTTCATTTAAGGGCATACATTATTGCATATCAAATGTAACCAATATAACTAAATTGTATTTAAAGTTGAGACTGGAATGATATATCTCTTCATTCTTGAGATATTGGTTGTTATATCCGCGGACGGGTCGCTCGCGGCGCGTCCGAACCTTTCCTGCGCTTCGGGAATCAAGTGGTCGTAAAAATTGTCGTATTCCATAAAAGGTTCAAGATTTCGAATCGACGAATTTTGGAAATGTCAGCACGAAGAAAGGGCTACTTTATCATATGATTAACACTCGATACGTTTTTGTAAACACGTGAGCAGAGCGAAAACAAGACTTCCTATAACTTACACCATGACTTTTTGTCCAAATTTTCATAGCCAAACAAAGGGAGGGGAACAGGTAAACGGGGTATCAAAGTCACCAGCATGAGGTCTAGTTTTGCATGAAAATATTTAACTGCTTGAAAGTAATCAAGGCAATTAACGAAAACTTAATTAAGAAGCTGAGGAAAAATTGGAATATTTGACGGAAAGCTGCTGTAAATAAAGTGTCAAAATTTTCATCTGTTCAAGACCTACCTATTTTGCACTTAAAAAGATACTTTGGTGCGGTATTTAAAAGTAAAAAAGGCTTCCTTCGAATCAAATGCGTTAGGAAGGTAAACGAGGAGTCAGTAAGATCATGCTTACAGAATAAAACTTGAAATTAAAAAATGAAAGAAATCAGTCAAATATTTTATGAAATGATTTGTATAAAAGAAGTAAGTAGATCAGAGAAACGGTCTATGTGCCTTCAAAGACTTTAAATCGTGAACAGAAAATGAGGTGCACCAAACGTTTCCCTAATATTTTTTATTTCATACTTTTAGATAAATCATTACAAAAAACGTTTGACTTTCTTTTAAAAAATTTTCTAAGCTTTACTTTTACAAACCATTTACAGTAATTGAAATGCTTGGCCTTCACATTGACTGCTGATGAATTACGTTCGCAACATCGAATATCAGTAACATTTCATGGTTAATTGTAATTTATTAGGAATTGAGAGTGTGTGATATACTGGGATAGCTGTGAAGATCAAGTTCTTTGGCAAGACTTTAAAAATATACTTAGCGATGCAGTGTAAACAGTATACATAAAACTTAATATGCAGAATTGTAATTGAGTCAGTAAAAATATGAGAACTCCTCGAAATCGAACCCAGGACCTCTGGCTGATACTTAATCATCAACTGCATACGCTACTCCTACATCACATCTAGATTTTGCTCAGAGGTATCAATCTGTGTACTTATGGTTGTATTTAGCGTTGTTAGCCATGTAGTAGTCATTCCTCCGCATTTATTGGCTGTTAAAAGTTGTTGATCATCTAAAAAACATTTGTATTTAATTAATTGAAGAGATAGTCGAATGCTCCTCTGCTCATTCATGTGTATTCAAAGAATTTGTCTGGTGATCTTCGTAGTTGATGATATTTATGAAATTTTCCATGGAGATTCCTCCCTTTGTAAATTTCATGCACTGCATTCCTTTTTGCTTTATTTTCTTAAGTAAACCTAATTTTGTCGCCTTACTCTCCAACTACAGTATTCTACAGGTCAGGGACGCCGTTTTATAGAAACAACTGATTGGCTCAAAGCAGCCATCTTGTAGCACGACATGGTCGTTCACACGCAGGACGCGCAAGCTTTTCGCCCGATGCTGCCACATGTCGCTGGAGTGTTGGGTATCCAGAAGTCCCTCACTGTCGCTCGCTTCTGTCGCTCATGTAGGACACGGCCTAAGGCTCATATCATCATTTGTCACAGACACCATCGGTGTGTAACGGATGGGATTCAGTCTCTTGAAACTAGATTTGAGCTTGCGGCACAAGTCACTGGCATAGAGTTTTGATCCCACCCATTATATGCTGTAGAGCAGTGTACATTATTTCCATGTGCAATTTGCTTTAACCTGGTTTCAAGAGTTTAAATCCCGTCCGTTACTTACCATAGATCGGCTTTTGCTACCAACATATGTTGTAAGCACTATTCTGGTTTCAAGAGATTCAGCCCCATCCATTTCTTACCGTAGCATTGTGTTTGTGGATATGAAATGTAGGCTGGCAATAGCAATAAAATTTTCCCGAAGAAAGAGAGAATTATTTTAACATCGAATATAAAGTGAATCTTACAGAGTATCGTTTTACATGGTGTTACAACGTGGATGATAAACATTAGAAACAGGGCACAGACAAGAGTAAAACTGTAATGCATGACTATCTGGGAGACACCGAGGGGTAGGCTGAGCTGCCTGATTGGGAAATCTTTGCTCCCTTCACATGCATTGGCAACTTTCTTTCGCGAAGTGTGGAACTTGTGTGTTAAGTGTGTCTCTCGAATATAGGTGGTATGGTTTTAAAATATGTGTGTATGTAGCATTGGATCATATTTGTGTTGTATGACGACGTGTCAAAGCCTACCAAAAGCGGTTTGAGGCGCCATGTCACGGATTGTGCAGCCCCTCCTACTGAAGGTTTGATTCATCCGTTGGGCATGGGTGTGTGTGTTGTTCTTAGTATAAGTTTGTTTAAATAGTGTGTAAGGCTGGGGACCGATGACCTCAGCAGTTTGGCCCCTTAGGAATTCACACACACACAATGCCCCCATGAGACACACAGATCCCCATGAAGAGCATCACGTGCCCTTACTTCATGAGACACTGGAAATAGGTTTGCAATTTAATTCACAACACCGGCGAAAAACCTGGTCCTCAAGAACTGTACGACAACACCGGTCCTCTCTGTGCCATTGAAAACTCTTTCCGCCTAAATTTAGTACACAATGGTGCAAGGAAAAGGATGTTGGTAGATGTCCTAAATTCATATGATCCGATGCAGACTGTGTTTTTTCCAGCTGGGGTGCAGGGGAACAGTAGCACTGCCATAGACAATATTTCTATTCATTCATCATTACTAGATGGGCTTTTTGTTAGTAAAAGCCTGAATGGCCTTTCAGACTATGATGCACAAATTGTAACACTAAAAAGCTTTTGTACTCAAACCAATGTCATATTTAATTACAAACTATGTAGTAAAGTTAATCCAACAGCAACAGAAAATCTTTTAAACCTTTTCAAGGAACAAGAGTGGCAGGTTGTTTACAGTGCCGATAACATCGATGGTAAATACAATGCTTTAAAAAATGGTTCAAATGGCTCTGAGCACTATGGGACTCAACTGCTGAGGTCATTAGTCCCCAAGAACTTAGAACTAGTTAAACCTAACTAACCTAAGGACATCACAAACATCCATGCCCAAGGCAGGATTCGAACCTGCGACCGTAGCGGTCTTGCGGTTCCAGACTGCAGCGCCTTTAACCGCACGGCCACTTCGGCCGGCTACAATGCTTTCCTTACACATTTCTCATGCTTTTTCAGAGTTGCTTTCCATTAGAACATTCTAAATGGGGTACTAGCAGTAATAGGAAGCCTGGGTGGTTGACTAGTGGGATAAGGATATCTTGTAGAACAAAGCAGGAATTATATCAAAATGTTAGAAGTAGTCATAATCAAGCTACAATAGCCCATTACAAACAGTACTGTAAGGTGCTTAAAAATGTTATTAGGAAAGTAAAGAGTATGTGGTATGCAAATAGAATAGCTAATTGACAGGATAAAATTAAAACCATGTGGTAAGTTGTTGAAGGAAGTGTCTGGTTAGCAGCAGAAGGTCAGTTTGCAGGAAAAATATTTCTGCTACTGATAAATCAGATATATGTACAGTATTTAAAAATCATTTTCTGAATATTGCTGGTGAATTAAATAAAAATTCAGTTTCTACAGGAAATCATATAATTTTCTTGGCAAATGCCTTTCCGAGATTGAGGTCTGAAACACTCCTCAGTGATACGCACAGGACGGAGATTGAGTCAATAATTAAATCACTGAAGCCTAAGGACTCTCATGGTTATGATGGGGTGTCTAGCAGAATATTAAAGTACTGTGCTGCAAATGTTAGCCCTGTATTTAGCCATGTTTGTAATTTTTCCTTTAGGAAGGATCAGTTTCCTGAGTGATTTAAGTGCTCAGTAGTAAAGCTGCTTTATAAAAAGGGACAAAGGGATGATGTAAATAATTTTAGACTTATTTCTATGCCATCAGTGTTTGCAAAAGTTATTGAAAAGGCTGTGTATGTAAGGATAACTGATCATTTTAGATCACACGATTTGCTATCAAATGTACAGTTCAGCTTCAGAAGTCGTTTAACAACTGAAAATTCTATATTCTCTTTTCTCTGTGAGGTAATGGATGGGCTAAACAAAAGGTTTCGAGTGCTTGGCATAATTTTTTTATTTAACTAAGGCATTTGATTGTGTTATCACAAAATATTGCTCCAGAAGTTGGACCATTATTGAATACGGGGAGTAGCTCACAACTGGCTCACCTCTTACTTTAGCAACAGGCAGCAAAAGGTCATTATTCCCAATGTTGATAACAGCTATGATGTGGGGTCTGAGTGGGATACTGTCAAGTGGGTGTTGCCCCTGGGATCAGTGTTGGAGCCACTCCTGTTCCTTATTTATATAAATGATGTGCCCTCTAGTATTACAGGTAACTCTAAAATATTTCTGTTTGCTGATGAGACTAGCTTGGTAGTAAAGGATGGTGTATGCAACATTGGCTCGGTTTCAGATAGTGCAGCACATGGCTTAAGTTCATGGCTTGTAGAAAATAAACTAACGCTAAGTCACAGAAAGACTCAGTTTTTACAATTTCTGACACACAATTCAACAAAACCTGACGTTTTAATTTCACAGAACGGGTATATGATTAGTGAAACGGAACAGTTCAAATTTCTAGGTTTTCAGATAGATAGTAAGCTGTCATGGAAAGCACAAATTCAGGATTTTGTGCAAAGACTTAATACTGCCATTTTTACTATTCGAATAGTATCAGAAATGAGTGATCGTTTTCCATTTGCTTCTGTCGTATGGTATTATATTTTGGGGTAACTCTTCCCATTCTAAAAGGTTATTTTGAGCTCAGAAACAGGTAGTTTGGGCAATAAGTGGTGTAAGTTCATGAACACCTTGTCGACCCTTTCATTAGTCTGGGTATTTTGACATTGGCCTCTCAATATACATATTCCTTACTGTCATTTCTTGTTAACAATATTAGCTAATTCCCAAGAATATGCAGCTTTCACTCAGTTAATCCTCGGCAGAAATCAAACCTGGATTTGGATCCGACTTCCTTAACTCTTGCACAAAAAGGTTTGCAGAATACTGCTGCATCCATTTTCAATTAGTTACCACTCGAATTCAAAAATCTTAGCAGTAATCCACGCACTTTCACATCGAAACTGAAGAGGTTCCTCATGGGTCACTCCTTCTATTCTGTCGAGTAGTTTCTTGAAAAAGTTAGCTGATCCTTATTGTATTGCTGATTGCGTTTAGTTAAACTTATTGTCTGACGTTTTTGCGTTCATAAACATCTATTTTTTATCTGTTATTTCTTTTATGTTGTAATTTCATGACCTTGGAGATTTGCTCCTCTATTTGGCCCTACGGAACTTGACGTGTAAATAACTAAATAAATAAATGGTAACCATCCAAGGTTGAACACTACCGCACAGGAGTGCATAAGCGACTCAATCCACGTAGGCGAGCTGGGAGAACAGTTGACCCTGTAACATGCTGGTACAGATTACAGAAGTTTCGAGGAGTTACTTATTAATGTGTTTATGAATCGAATTGTGAGGACAGGGCTGCAGCATCAGATCTGTGACATCGGGTAAACAGTTAATCTGATAATGGAACATAGAGATGAAGGTTAGAAATAGTAGACCAACACCGCGAATTGAGTACAGTAAATTGGTTCAAATTAATGTTGAAGTAGATAAGAAATGAACTGCAGAACGTAGACTAGGTTACAGTGTAATGTCAAAGCAGTCTCGGGATCGCTGCTCACAAAAACAATGGTTTCGTTAGTTTTACTGTATATCAGTAAAATACAGATTTTTATAAGTGTAGAACTCCCATGTATAAAACAGCATCAACGTTTTTAATTACTTTACAAGTTAGTTGATGTGCTCATTATTAGGCTTTAAGCATATGAGCGAGAGAAAGTTTAGAAAATGTTTGGAATTATGTTTAAAGATGGTTGGGTGTCGCTGAGTGCTCTCATTATCAGACACTGCAAGAGTATAGTCTGGGTAATTTGCGCTCCATTTGAAGGATAAACCAGTTTTCCTCGCATCTCAGTGTTTCTCACGTGATTTCTCCTGAGCTGTGCGCCGCAAAGTGATATAATTGTGGAGCTACATTCAGTCGTATATGTGGATACTGTCTGCAAATAGAGTTTGTAGTAAATACGTAATGAACTAAAACGTCATGCCTGATGCGTCAGTCTTACAACACGAACAGCAAAAATGCAATGAGTGATAAATTTTTCTCCTGCCGTTGTTTGTGGTGGGCTCAGCCAAAATTAATTCCGCAAATGTTTGAAGTGCTGTGGTAATTGTATTGGAACGTGCCAAGTGCGTTCATGCTCATATACTGAATGAATCTATTATTGGTATTTGCTCGCGATCTGTTATGCCATCCCAAGACGAATACACTCATGTTCATAAATTAGGGATAATGCTGCTACATGGTGAAACAACAGTCTGGTGGGCAGTTTGCAATTTTAAATCACCTCGCAAATTGACCATGTGGTGAATTTGACCTGCAGTCTGAGGGGTGTTGGCTGGAAATTTTTCTGTTGTTGCCGTTCACAACACAGGCTCTCTAACTACAATGTTGGCAACCAGAAAGTGATTAGCAAAAACGTGATGCCTATAATTAAAGTTCACTGTTCCCACTCTGATGGAGAAATAGAGTTATTTGATTATTGAAGTTCATTACGCAGAGGATATAGGATTATGGCTGAGATTCATTGAAAATGCAGTTTACTATAATAATTTTTACTATACTCTGAAATCGATAAAGCATTAAGTTCCAGACAAAGGTTTACCCAACCAATGCTACTGTCGGCTCTTATAGTATCAGAGCTGTTCAGAGTCTATTGCGTGGGTCCTATTATTCCTAGACAATGAAACTGTTCAATAATCGTTATCAATGTAAATGTCCAAAGTGAATGCTCACCAAAATTTGATGTTAATAGTCATCAAACGCCACGCTAGTAATGATAGAAGGTCTATACAACATACACAAACTGAGAATAAGTAACTGAAGTCGTTCCACAATTAACACCTTACCACAATGCGAACTCATTGTTATGTGCATACCGAGAGGGCTGTTCCTTGCAACAGCACAGACGCGACGTGGCTTCCAACATGGAGTGCCCGTTGGTACGAATCTAGAAGAGAACTGGGGCCTGACTCTAGCTCGCACCGCTCTTATTTATACAGCCACGGTGCGGACCGCCGGAGGCGTAGCCGACAAAATTTGCCTTCCTGACTAGCCGCTGGGGCTAGTAGAGCACCACTTCAAGTTACTAAATAATTAATTGCCTCATTCGCTGAAGGCCAATGGAGCTCTCAATTTAATTGTGCAATCAGCACACAGGTAAGTATCTATAATAAAATTCTGATGAGGCTAGGTGAAATACTTTTGGCGAGATAATTATTTTAGTTGCACTGCATGCAATAGGTGAGCTCTGAACTTGCCCTTTGGAAAGACATATATACAGCTATAATTTTATAGCTACCTTTTGGAAACTTCTCACATCTTCGTTATTATAGCGTATCTACATTCAACATAAATCGAAACATCCTAGCCTTGTCTAATCACTTAATCTATCTTGCTTCCGTACTTTTAGGACACTAAAACAGAAAATCATGAATTTCAACCAAAATGTTATTTTGTGAGATCCAGCATGGTGTTTCCGTTAAATTACAATAAAAAAGGAATCCCAATATAAATTTTGAAGTTTCTAGCTCCTTCCTGTTGCACTGATGTTTTTTACGTAAAACACCCAAATTTCGAAATCTGTTAAAGTTACTAAACTGAAACTTAACACATTATCATTTTAGCATCACTTCTGACATGCTATTAACTTTTCAGATTATTTACTTTACTTTTAAGGTTTTGCACAGCATTTTTGACACCATAGTTAGTTACAGCGGACTTGGCTGGCACACAATGGAAATCATATGAATTCTACATGACATGGGTGGACTGCTTCCCTACAGGTCGTCGCACAGTCGCACAGTGGCACTGGGAGCAGTCCACATACGCTGAGGTGTGCTGGTGCATGCCAGAGTACGGTGCAGTGAGTATTTGTACAGAAGTTTTCAGACATGCTCATGGTGACTGTGTGTTGAAAATGGCTCAAAGAACACATATTGATGACGTTATGTGGGTTAAAATACTAGGACGACTCAAGGCTGGTCAAACAAAGCGGGTCATAGCACGAGTCCTCCGTGTGCCACAAAGTGTGATCTCAAGATTATGCCAACGATTCCAGCAGACATGAAACGTTTCCAGGCGCTACAGTACGGGATGTCCACAGTGTAGAACACCACAAGAAAACCGATATCTCACCACGAGTGCCCGCAGACGGCGACCGAGTACTGCAGGTAGCCTTGTTAGGGACCTTACTGCAGGCACTTGAACAGCTGTCTCCAGACACACAGTCTACAGACGACTGAACAGACACCTGGAGACCTACAAGGTGCATTCCACTGATTCCTGGTCACATGAGAGCCCGTAAAGCCTGGTGTCAAGAACACAGTGACATGGTCACTGGAACAGTGGTCCCAGGTTATGTTCATGGACGAGTCCAGGTATAGTCTGAAAAGTGATTCTCGCCCGGTTTTCATCTGGCGTGAACCAGGAACCAGATACCAACCCCTTAATGTCCTTGAAAGGGACCTGTATGGAGGTCGTGGTTTGATGGTGTGGGGTGGGATTATGATTGGTGCACGTACACCCCAGCATGTCTTTGACAGAGGAACTGTAGCAAGTCAGGTGTATCTGGATGTCATTTTGCACCAGTATGCCTGCCTTTTCAGAGGTGCAGTGCGTCCCACGTTCCTCCTGATGGATAATAACGCGCGGGCCCACCCAACTGCCATCGTGGAGGAGTACCTCGAAACAAAAGGTACCAGACAAATGGAGTGGCCTGCCTATTCTCCAGACCTAAACCCCATCGAGCACGTCTGGGATACTCCTGGTCGATGTATTTCTGCACGTCTTCAAACCCTTACGACACTTGAGGAGCTCCGAGAGGCACTGGTGCGAGAATGGGAGGCTATAACCCAGCAGCTGCACGATCACCTGATCCAGAGTATGCCACCCCGTTGTGCGGCCTGTGTACGTGTGCATGGTGATCATATCCCGTACTGACGTGGGGGTACATGCGCAGGAAACAGTGGTGCCTTGTAGCACATGTGTTCCGGGACGGTTTTCTCAACTTATCACCAATATTGTGGACTTACCAATCTGTGTCGTGTGTGTTGCCTTTGTGCCTATGCTATTAGCACCAGTATTTTGCTGTGCCACGTTGTGCAATTATCCTTAATTTATGAGTATGAGTGTACTTGTCTTACTGTGTTTGACCTGCAACGTAAGATTATACGTCATGACGACAAATTGTGACAACATTCAAAATTTTTAATTTCCGTCAATAATTGTATGAAACATTGAAAATCAAATTTTTGTTGGCCGTGGAAACCGTTTAATAGGATGCTTGAAACTGGGGCCGGTTTACCGTGCCCCGTGTTTGTCGATTGGTATTATACAGTACAACCGAATCAAAGGAGGGGAAGACGTTTTGGGTAACAGTTTCTTTGGTTAGCCCATGAACCTCTAAGATGTACTGCAGTACTTTGTATTGCAATTACAGTAAGTACATTTAAAAAGCTTTGAAGGTGAAACGAATTCAAAAATCTCTTTGTAGGCTATACTTATGATCTTTATGAAAGTAAGAATTACCTTTTTAGGATTACATTACATTCGTATACAATACGCTGTACGTAATACAGTAGTTTGTTGCATGCGAATCAATCATTCAAAACAGTCGGTAATTTTTGCTTGTTTCTTGGGTCTCTGCCACGTTTTCGAGCAGCAATGTCCCGCCATCGTTTCATTAGAAGGACAACAGCTGGCGTTGACACAATGCATTGTTCAACAAATCTTGGAGAAACCTGCACTAAAAACAAAACATATACCGTGATTTCTGTGTTATACTATAGCAAGTAGGTTTTTGAAAGATAAATTATTAATACAGACCTACCAGCAGTAGTCGAAAACCATCGCCGCTGTCAATCTGTCTTTCACATTATCTACTTCGCCTTTTCGATCGCGTCAGTTGTTTCACTGGAACACCGTTTTCACAATTTCTTGGTCCGTTATTTCTTGTGAATCGTCCGTCACTACCCACTCATCTACATCGCAAGTATCCATGTCTCCTTAACCACGAATTCTCCTTACAATATCTGTCAAGTTCTCAAAATTTTACGAATAATTTTCTTCATGCCAATCATACAACTTTCTACAGCACCTATGAAGAATTTCTGCTTTGACATTATCAGGCCTGCATTCACCAATAAATTATGTATTTCATATTTACTTCCCTCATCGCATCATTCTCATTGTTGTTTTGCATGTCACTAATATGCAGGATCGTTCTCACAAACAGCCCCAGGTGGCGCCATTTAAATGCTGTTATGCCTTGAGCCAGGGACAGATACAGACGTAACACTTGGGGGAAGAAAATGCACAATATCGCAACATTTTAACTCGCAATGACATGTAGGCGCATTGAGAAATCATGCGATGTCTTTGTTAAGCAGACCTTTTTCGTTACAACTTATCAACTTTCGCTACGAACTGATCACTAAACCATCTGGCAATGAGTTCATAAGTTATCCAAAAATACCGTTGATCAAGAATACCTTCCCGAAACACATTAGGGGCAGTCTACGTGTGCCGGAAGCGTTTATTTTTTCATTTTGTGTCCTGAAGCAGACGTTTCATTTGAGGGAGCTCAAAGGTTTTGGAGACAACATCTTGAAAATAACTTCCGTTTCAGGCAATTGTAAAATATAAAATCGACGTTTAGTGTAGTCTTGGGTGTAATCTCCAAATTCTGTTTTGAAAACATATCGCGTCCGGGTCTGCAAATAACTTTAGTCCACACACATTCTATTGCGGAATGCCATATGTTTCTAAACCCGATTAACCACCCACTGCTTGAAGAAAAATCTTTTCTTTCTTCGCCTAGCAACAACCAATATTTTAGCTTCTTTTTGCAGTTTCAAGACGGAAAAGGCATCTCTTTTTCTCGGAAGTGTTCACTGTTTTTCCCATTAGATTTCCCACAGATTACTCTACAAATTTAGATCACGACTTCACCCATTCTGAATCCACAGAAGCACCAACTCTGTAGTTAGCTGCAACGTTTCCAGTAAAATTCCTTTCTCAACTTCATGGGTAGTAGCTAGCTGGTCAGCGAAAGTAATCACAACATGCTCCCGTTTAGTCGCCATAGCACAAAAATGCGTACGCAATGGAAAGAAACAGCCACTCGAATGCAATATTTTTGGCATCGTAGCTTTGCTTAGCCAGGTGAGTCAGTGGGTGGGATGACAACTCCATGTCAGCGTTCACCTCTCCCTGCTAACCGCGGCGGCCCAGCACACCCTCGCCTCGAATCTCCGTCCGGTACATATTCCTTTTCTCCTTATTATTTCAAATTTTTCGGTAGTTTGCAGAGGTTTTGGTCGACTAAGATTTTACTATAAATGGCTCGTCTAGACTCGCTTTTCCTTCACGTGATCTGCTCGCAGCCCATAACCGCTGTTGATTTGCTTTCAGAAGTCTGACGCCAAGGAATGAATAACCGAACGACCAGCGCTGACGCTCAGTTCTATGCCAGCTAAAGTAACCACTAAAGTAAACCTGACACCATTTACTGTTATTTTTATCGCTTTGCTGGTGCAGTAGGCGATACAGTGACACCGTACCGCTGGACCAGATACGCCCGATCCGTGACAGTGCCCAGTGTTCAGGGTATTTAGGGACAAGATCGGACACCTGACATGAGAACGGCAGAGGAGGTTTACTGAACTATATTTGCAATGTCAGCTCGCAGCTAAAAATAGTGAGGGACCTGACCCAGAAAATTTTTAGCCTCAGTTTAGATATGATGTAAAAAGAAACGAACGTGTATAAAACAGAATTTTCAGAAACTTGATAGAATCCTAAAAGAACAGAATCAAACATTTTTACTCACTTGAACCTTAATTGTTACAGTTCTAGTCTGATCTAAGCATTTAAATGTTTCTTCTTTTTTTTTAATTTGTGCGAAAATATGAAAAATTTGTTCCTTATTATCTGGATGATGACAGCTGAGAACAACTGAAAGAGCTTTAAGCGTATTTAGTCTTTTCGAATTCATGGTGATTTTTCGTAAACTTACTATTTTTTCAGCTTTGAAAATCAACATTCTGCCTCTCATGTAGTCACGGGACTGTTAACAACACTTTCTATAAGTTTCGTAATTTCACAAACAACATCTGTAATATTTGTGAATATCAGACCCACAATAGAACACTTTTTGATCAATTTCAAGCTTTTCTTTGTCATTCTAGAGATAAGTTCAGTGGTCAGTGCTACGTCTTCTATACGTTGTTCATTCTTGAATGAAGCATTCCTTGTTGAACAATTTAGCAGCTACTGTGTGCTCAGTGGAAGAGTATTTGTCCATTATCACACACTTCCCTTGCTTTTGGCATGGGTGTATTTGAAGGATTCTCACACAACTTCGACTTTCTTAATCCTAAAATGAAACTAAACTAAAATCTGCCCAAGCAGGCCATGAAGGTCCAACCGTACCGACCAGTCGCCGTGTCATCCTCAGCTCACAGGCGTCATTGGTTACGAATATAGACGGGCACTGGGTCAGCACACCGCTCTCCCGGACGTATGTCACTTTGCGAGACCGGAGCCGCTACTTCTAATTCAAGTAGCTCCTCAGGGCTGAGTGCACCCAGCCTGCCAACAGCGTCAGGCAGACCGGATGGTCACCCATCCGAGTGCTAGCCCAGCCCGACAGCGCTTAACTTCGGTGATGTGGCAGGAACCGACGTTACCACTGCGGAAAGGCAGTCGGCAAATCCTAAAAAAACACTTATGAAATTTGTTATATGTGCTTTACCTTTAAATACACTAATTTATTGAGAGTGCATTTGGTTGCAAATTATTTCAGCATGAGGTATAATTTCATTAGAATAACCAAAACTTGAAATTAACATCATTCAGGTATTTTAAATTACTGTTACCTCTGCAGAGGTTTGATCTGAATCTGTTACTGATGAATGACTTTTTAAAGGTTACAAATTTTCGTGAACCCTATGGTTTATAATCACAGACATTATTTCTTGGGGATAGAGGGCCACGGTTCAAGTTTTCTTTCTCACAAAAGAATTGAAAGAAAAGTAATCGGAAAGAACAGCTGGAAACAGAGTTATAATCTCATTCTACAATTGATCACATTCAGTAAAATGAAACACCGTTTTTAAGCACAACACAGCTGGGTTAAAAAATAAGACTGCCCGTCTCCCAGCAGCAGTCACCTCGCCAGATTCGGTACTGCAGAAGCGACAGTGTTGTCTCTCCCTCTCCCCCGGGGCACCCACTCTGACAGCTTCCTGTGCGCGCATGCGCTCAACAGCCGAAAACCACGCTGCTGGAAGTGTGAAGCGGAATTCCACGCAAAGTTTTTTGTATCTTTTTCAAAAATTGATGGATGTCTTCTGACATTAAGCATAATGATTACACTCTGAAGGAGAAAATATCGCAACACCAAAAAGTAATTAATGTAAAGAAATGAAATTTCGGGAATGTTTTTGTCTAGGGTAGACATTTAAGTGATCCACATTGCAAGACCACAGGTTAATGTAATTTTGAAATGTTGGTACACTAATAAACGGTGTAACCACCACAATGTGGAATGCAAGCGTGCAAACGCGCATGCGCTGTGTTGTACACGTGCCGGCCATCAGTTTGTGGGTTGGAGTCCCACGCCTGTTGCTGTCGGTCGGTCAGTACAGGAGCGGTTAATACTGTTTGTGGAAGACGCTGGAGTCGTCGCCCGGTGATGTGCCACGTGTGCCGGATTGGAGACAGATCTGGTGATCGAGAAGGTCAAAGCAACGCGTCGAGACTCTGTAGAGCATGTTGGGTTGTGGGCTAGCGTTATCCTGCTGGAAACCACCAATGGAGTGCTGTACAGGAATGGCAGTACAACAACGACTCGTTGTCACAATACTGACACATGAATTTGCAGTCAGGGCGCACGGGGTAACCACAAGAGTGCTCCTGCTGTCACACGAAACCGCACCCCAGACCACAGCTCCAGGTGTAGGTCAGGTGTGTCCAGCATGCAAACAGGTTGGCTACAGGCCGTCAACTGGCTTTCCTCTAACCAACAATTGGCCGACAGTGGTTCCGAGACAGAACCAGCTTTCGTCAGGAATCACAACAGACCTCCAGCTGCCCTCCAGTGAGCTCTCGCTCGGCACCACTGGAGCCGCGAATGGCGGTGGTTTGTGGTCAGCGGGAAGGGCGCTGCAGGGCGTCCGGCTCGGAGCTGCCCTCGACGTAACTGACTCGTTACAGCTGGCTGCGTCGCTGTGGAGCCAACTGCTGCTCAGACTGCTGCTGCAGACGCAGTTCGACGCTCCAGAACGATACGCCGGGAACGCCGGTCTCCCCTCTGGGTACTGCCACGCGGTCGGCCGGAGTCCGGTCTCGTTGCGCCAGCAGTCGTTTTCAGTGGCCGCAGCCCTCGTGCAGCACTGTAGGAGGAACATCCTGCTTCTCGTGGCCTTATTACAGGACCTAGTTCACACTCAGTGCCTTTGTCGCCTAAAAGGCATTCGTGACCAACATGAGCTCACCACGTCCAGTCTGAGAGATAATTATCGCTCACCGCCGTTACGACGTGTATTTAAAGTAAAACTGATTTGCATCCTCACAGTGGAGCTACCAGCGACTCTCTTCTGCGACCGCCGCGACATCAGAGCGGACACAATCTTCCAGATGCACCAACACGCCTACCAGCTTTCGTTTACATCTGACAACTCCTTCTTGCTGTTGCAAGTTTTGCTGTCTGTGTACATTGTACAAATGTAAATAAAGAATTCGTTGTATTAAACACTATTGATTATATAAAGTGGAAGAAAATAGCAGGTGCTACATTTCCACAGTGCCTACACGCAAGCCGCCACTGAATGCCTGCAGAGTTGCTGTTGACTATGTGTCAAACTGATACTCTGCCAGTTTGTAAGTACATCATGATTCTTAGACAAAGAAGCCCAGTGAACGAAATACGAAGCAGGCAGTCCATACTAAGTTCACCTCAGATCGTTGCCGGTGGCTTGATGTGAATTGCCTTTATGTAAATGTTTAATACGGTTATGCTAACTATCACTTACCGCAGAAATTTATTTGCATTTTATGTTTGAGTATTCTCAATGACAACAATTAAAAATCACAAATACCCGTTTTCCCATTTTCACAATTTCGTTCCAATTTCGGGCGAGCTGGCTGCACTGATGTATGTGTTCTACATTCGTATAGGTAATGACTACAACAATCTTAAAGAAAAAGGATCATAAAGAGTGCGCATTTGATGAACTGGAAAGAGATACGTTGGTGTGACGATGTATGAATGTGATGCTGATGGTAATTTAGAGGCGTAATGCTGATGATGTTACTGACACTGAAGCTGCTGTAGCTCGACTGGAGATCAACGACAAGCTCGGGCTAAGAAATTCCGATGGAAAGGGAATGAACCGTAGGAAAAGATAATGTACAAGTTGTATTCCTGTCAGAGGCGCACAGCTGGATTGGGAGTGTGGGTTGAAGAAGTAAATGTTTCAGTAAGGCATTGCAAGAACTGTGCTTGTGATGGGTTATGACTACACAACGATAGCTGATATCGTGCAGGTTGGGGTGGGGCTGGAATTAGACCAGGGTATATGCCACAAGGTTACGCATTTCCAGTTTGTTTGTAAATGAGAAATACTCGAATGTAATATCACAAACAAACAAATTACCTGTATAATTATGTTACTTCTTTCACATTTCTATCCTACAAATCACGAATGTAAATAGCACTTGTAGCTGAAGAGAATTTCCTGAGTTCGGTTGCTTCATAAACCACACAAATCTAGGAACTGTCGCTGCAACTAAATACCTAGGATTATAGTTACGAACAACTTAACATGGAACGATCAAGTAGCAAATGTTGTGCGGAAGACGAACAAAAAATTGCGCTGTATTAGCAAAACACATGGAAAATACGACAGATCTATTAAAGAAACAGCCTAACAACACTTCTCAGTCTTCTTCTACCTGGTATGGCCACACATAATACCATTGCTGATGACGGACATCACCTCCAAACGGAGTCTTAGTTTAATCATTCAATGGCCGTTATGTGACGAACATCTCCACAAAGTGTGATTCATGTCGACTGTTGCTTCAAGGAGCTAGACTTCCCATTTTCGTCACCGTGTTTGGTACGTAGTTCAGCGGTTATGTATATACAAGACAGGAAACATGACGAGTTACACATCCAGTGCTGGTGTCATTCCGTGTCGCCGCCAGCTTGCGTTCGCTGCAGGTAACTGTTATTGATGGCTGATCGCATTTAACGGAAATCAGGCGGCGAAATGACGTTCGCTTAGCGACGGATGGCGACTGCCGATGAGAGAGCGGGATTTATCGGCACGCAGACCCGCGAGCGTCAGACAAGCCGGCCGACCGCACACGCCTCCCTGCGGATTCGCTTGTTATATTAGGCGCATACGTAGAAATAATTATGCAGTGAGTGCGCTTCTACGAACTGCCCATCGGCTACCCTCTCGTACAAAATGGTTGTGTAAATATCTCATGTTTGATTTGCCGTGCAGCCTTGGGTGGCCGTATTTTTACGAGGATCACTCCGAAAAGGATTGCATAATGTATTTTTTTTTTTTGTCATGCATTTTACTTCCTTACCTCCAAAGCTTTTACATATCTTGACATACTCTTGGCAGACAAAATGTAATTTTGTGACGTAATCTCCGTCCGTTTCAGTCGCCTTATACCACTGTGGAACTAAGGCCTGTATAACCGCACGACTGAAGACAGGACCAGCGCCTTTGACCCACTGTTTAGCAGTTTACTGAAGAGGTGGTAATCACAGGGTGCCAGAGTAGGCCTGAGGGTGGTTGTTTCACAATCGCCCACCCAAGGATGAGTAGGGGCTACCTGTGACACTTCTGAAGGGTAATCGAAACAACATTGACGACCTGTGGTCAGCCATTATTCTGCAGCAGAATTGCGCCGTGCGTCAAGATTCCTGGGCTTTTGGACTTGATCGAATGCTTCAATTTTTGCAAAACATCTTCATTTCCATGGGCATTAATTGTGACGTCGTGTTCCAGAAACTCAGTCAGCAGTGGGCTCCTGCTGTCAAAGGAAAAGGTTTATTGTGAGTTTCGCACAGTTGGCGTGCCTGCTGTTCCGACTACGCTGCAGAAGTTTCGCTGGGAAGCCCTCACACGTCTGTAACACAGTGTCTGTCTCTCCCCATATGTTTGGAGAGATAGCCCAACCGACCAGTTTTCCCGCCAAAATTTGAACTTCCCGCAGTGCCATCATCGCGATGTTGCCATATCTATCTCCGCCATCTTGGACCCGCCATCTTGAGCAAATTTGTCAACAATGCAGAGTGGGGTGACTCCTTGTTGCCCTACTACTCTTATCTTGCAATTGTCTCGTTTGTCTATGTTCAGTCTGTGAGCCAACACACTTGCGGCAAAGTGTGCGATGGAATCACATATCACAATGTTGTAGGTCCTTACCGGCTTAATAGGTGATGTGTACTGAGTTGTGTCGAGTCTTGCTAGTTTGTGGATGATTTTGGGGGCTTTGTCAATTGTAACTTTGATATGATAGTTGAAAGTCTGTTTTTAGCCAATTGGCAGCCGTACATAATGTGTGGCTTGCTTCCTCTTGATGCTTGTATTGCCTAATTTTAGAATTGGATTCCTCTGTAATGTCGCTCTGAGCAATAAATATACATTTTTTATGGGAGCGACTTTTAATTTATAATCTTTGCACCAAGTGTTAATTTTCTAAACCAGTTGCGTGCCTGTTGTCTCTATTGCTGCTCTCAACTTGGCTGACACCACTATGAGCAGGTCATCTCCGTGTGCCACCACACCTCTTACCCTATTGTCACCACCCGGCATGTTCAACAAGGGTACAATTACAATATCCTAGAATATTGGTCCACAAATCGAACCCTGTGGACATCCCTTCGTTATTCTCTTGACAACCTTGTGTGTACCAGCCCTCCACTATGCCACTCTGCCTCTGCAGTAGTCGAGGAGGCTATTGAGGAGGGAAGCTGATAGCCTCATTTCCCTTAACCTGGCGAAGAGGGTCGGCCACCACAGGTTCTCAGAGCCCTGGCTATGTCGATTTTTATGGCGGCCACGTATTTGTCACTGATGCTATTTGTAACTCTCAGTTCTTGGTTGACGGCGTCTTCTATTGATCTAGCTTCCTTGAAGCCGAATTGATGGGGCGTTTACCCAAGGAGATGTCTGTGCGGTTGTATGAGGTCAGACAGCAGCCTTCTCGGTTCCTTGGAGAGAGTGTTTAAGAGGCAGATCGGTCGGTACGTTTTGGAGTCTTTTGCTCTTTGTTTTGTGATTTCCTGATTATTACTACATTAGTACTTTTCCAAAAGTTTGGAATTCTGCCTGTTAGTAGTGCCTCGTTAGTAAGAAAAGGTGTGATTTGTGTTACCCTTTGTTTTAATGTATCTGAAAGTATACTGTCTGGGCCAGTTGCTTTTCGGTTTTTTAAGCCTGCTTGCCTCATGCTCTCTCTTAGGACAGCGTGGTGTCACTCGTCTTGTGTGGGATCGACATGTGGGAGTAGCCTGTTCAGAAAATATTCTGCTGTGCTTCTCCATCCTCTGATCATGGTGCCGTCAGCTTGTTTTAGTGTTGACAGAACTGTCGGTGTCTTAACTCGTTCTGTTTCTATCTTGAAAGGTTGTCCCCAAATGTCATTCTGTTGCTGGGTTTTGACGAAATTGGTCCTGTAGTCTAGCCTTATTGTCTTTAGTTGTTTCTGGTATTTCTTTTAGCGTCACAATACAGGTCAAGTCTAATCTGTCTTTCAGGAGCTGTTTTTGCTTGTTGGTAATACTTTCTTTTGTCCCGTGAATCCTTCCTTAATCTTGCCAGTTCTGTCGACCACGATTGTTTCTGTCCCCATACAGTTTTTTTCCCGTGGTATACCTGCTTCCTTTGCTCTTTGTTGGTCCTCTGTCAGTATATGCGTTTTGCAATCTATACTGCTTTGAACTGTGTGTAGTGACGACGCCTCAACAATACCTCTAACTTTTTTCCAGTCACCTATTCCTGTGAGTAAATACTGTTGTTCGTGGCCCATGTTATGTGTAATGACATATCTGTGCTTATGGTGATTGCGTTGTGGTCGCTGTGTGTGGCTCTATCCCATACCCTCCATGTGCTCACTAGTGGAAGGGATTTTGCGTTACCTAGAGAAAGGTCTACGTTACTTACACCACCAGAGTCTCCGCGGTAGGTAGGCGGCTGACCCTGCCTACTCAGTGTAAAGACGTTGCATTCATTTACCACGCCAACCAATGTTTATCCTCCGTTATCAGTTATGAGTTCCATAAGGGGGATTTCGCGTTGATATCGGTTAGAATGAGCAGCCTTTTTCTTTCTGAGTTCCGTGCAATGTCTTTTATTTTGTCTAATAAAGGTTCTATATCATACGAGTACTGAGCGTAAATGGACGACATGAGTCATACATCCTGCTGTGGCGATGTGTTCAGAGCAAAAGTGGGTGATCTGTGTTACTAGAGGTTTTTATGAACTACTATTATCGTCGTTTTCGGGTTCAGTGCACCTACTATTGTGTTTAATGCAAGGGGAGTCCTGAAATCTTCCTGCCTCGCAGAAAGGGTTCCTGAACCCGGGCAATGTCTGCTTTTGTTTCTTCCAGGAGCCTACCTAGTTACATGTTTACTAGGGTACTTCCCTGGCAGTTTAGTTGCATTACGTTCATAAGGGATGTCTAATCAAGGAAAATCACTTAGGTGTGGTTTCTTTAAAATTCAGAAACACCCGTACATGTTCTCTCACGAAGTCCTTCTATGCTTTCCATAGGTATAGGCCATCTCCCCTTCGTGCACATGCCTCCCCTAAAAGTCTACAGAGTTGTTTGGTGTTCGATTTTCAACTCTTAGGATCAGCCTATCAGTTCGTTCTGTTGTTGGGAAGCAGATTTTATCCCCATTTTCACGCTTGTTTCGTATTACGTAGCGAAGAGCTGTTTGAAATATATCCATGTTTTCTAGTCTGCTAAGCTGTAGGTTAGCTTCTAAGCTTTCGTAGTTTATGTGATAAACGGTATTCAGCTGGGGTCCTTGGTTGTGTCTGGCTGGTGTTCTTGACTGTTTGTTTGTTGCTCCAGTTTCGAGTAATGTTGCAGTGCTGCGTGTTCTTCTTCCTTTATGGTTTCTGGTAGTGTGGAATTTGATGTGTTTTTGCTGAGCATTTTCCCTGATAGTGACTTGTTCTTTTTGATGCCTTCCAGCGACTTATTTTGTGAATGGTGACTCTTGTATGTCCATTTCTGGGGTGGTTGGGTCCTGTGTTCGGTAGGTGAAGGATGTGTCTTCCTGTTCAACTACCTCACTGCTTTATTTTTCGTATTGACTGTGTGTACTAACCCTATAGGCAAAACGAACTGGTGTAATATAGGGTCTACATTTGGTTGTATTGCACTCTACTTGCTGTGCGGGTAGTGTACGATTGTCTTTGTCTGTGTTTGCTTATGGTGTTGGATTTCTTATGAACTCCGTGACATCTTTATCCTAAGGAGGTCCAAGGACGTCGATACATTTCTCTGAACTATATTGTGTGTATTTTGTCTTCCAGTTCGTCAACTCGCAAAAGGGGGCCAGCCTGGAAGAGGCCCTGTCAAACATGTGATGTTTCAGGTGCCTGGCAACTTCATATTCAATTGCACCCTGCATGCTCATATCTCCTATATAGTCGGTAATGCTTAAGTACCTAAATTGTATTCTCTCCCAGAACTGAGGTTCGACATCATTACTAGTATTGGCATATGGGGATTGCAGGAACCCCATGTTTTGCTGCAAGGCAATGGCTCGCCGCCAGCCTCTCATTCTAGTTGACGGCGATTTGTACCTTTGCCTGTTTATGTTACTAGTTACGTCTGTCCCTGCTTGTGTTAGGGGGGTGCTTTCTGACAGTTACGGTAGCACTCCTTATTATTGGACGTTGTCCAGAACATCATACGCGGTGCACTCTATTTGTCTTTCGTAGGGCTGTTTATATGTAGGACAGTCCCACCCCCTGCCTTATCGCATGTTTTATTTGTGGGTTTGATAGGTATACAGCTTACAGGATTGTCCTGCCTGCATGCTGACACTTTGTGTCACTGTTTTGCACGTCTCCCACATACTGGGTCCTTCTCGCAATGCTTCGATCGGTGACCGAATAGTAAGCCAACAGTTAAAACATTTTTGTACAGCAACAAAGTCACTGATAAACAAAGATTCAAACTGAATGAAAACCCTTTCATTCTGAAGCAGCGGTAACCGTATTCTTGGCGACACTTTTAAAATATTGTTTACTGTCCTTTTGCCCTTTGGTCCTGTTTTAAATTTTATTTTAACCTCACTATCGAACCCATCTTTAGTAATATGTTCACTCAGGTTTTTTTCGAGGAGCGCTTCTAAGAATTCCTGGTCAGTTAAATATGTTGAGACATGGTGCACTGGCAGCAGGGGTCTGAACTTCTTGGGCTCATCACACCTAATGTCCTTAAGCTGTAATGTATTTCAATTATCTTTTTCTTGTCTACAGATTGTATGCTCCAGTGTCCGCGTATACTCGCGGACGTGGAGCTTAACTTAGTCAAAAGCCAATGCACACTTACCAAATGCTTCAAAAAAGTGAGGCAAACAGAGCACGCAGCTGACGAAATTTGCCGTACAGCAGTCGATTCCCAAATTATGGATCTATTGCGCATGTAGTTCGCTTCTAAACTGAGTGCAACCAGTTTCATGAAGCGCAGTACGCTGTGTAGTTTGTCCTGCACCTTCACGCGCTGTTACTCGGTAACAACAGGAAACAGGAGCCACAGGCCAGTTGACGATACCTGCAGCCAGCTTTCCGTAGACGGCGTCTGTCAAGTCGGCCGCTGCTGTCTGGGACTCCTGACGCGATGAACAGCTGTGGCTCTCGCAGTCTGCAGCCGCACTCCACCCTGTCGGCACTGACCGTGACCGACGTCACACAGCACGCTTCAATCCGCACTGTCAGCACCATCCGCGTCCGACGTCACCACAGCCCGCTGCACTCCACGCTGTCAGCACGGTCTGCAACCGAAGTCACCACAGCCCGCTGCGCTCCACGCTGTCAGCACCGTCCGCATCTGACATCAACACAGCCCGCTGCACTCCGTGCTGTCAGCACAATCTGCGTCCGACATCACCACAGCCCGCTGCACTCCATGCCGTCTGCACCGTCTGCAACAGACGTCCCCACAGCCCTCTGCACTCCACGCTGTGAACACCGTCTGCGGAAGACGTCAGCACAGCTCGCTGGACTCTGTGTTGTCAGCACCATCAGCGTCCGACACCACCACAGCATGCTGCACACCACGCTGTCAGCACCGTCCACGTCCGACGCCATCACAGCCCGCTGGAATCCACGCTGTCAGCACCGTCCGCGTCCGACATCACCACAGCCCGCTGCACTCCACGCTGTCAGCACAGTCCGGGTCCGACATCACCACAGCCCGCTGGACTCCACTCTGTCAGCACCATCCGAGTCCGATGTCACCACAGCCTGCTGCACTCCACGCTGTAAGCGCCGTCCGTGTCCAACGTCACCACAGCCCGCTGCACTCCATGCTGTGAGCAACGTACGCGGCCGACGTCACCACAGCCCGCTGGACTCCACGCTGTCAGCACCATCCGTGTCCAATGTCACCACAACCCGCTGCACTACACGCTGTCAGCACTGTCCGTGTCCGACGTCACCACAGAACACTGGACTCCACGCTGACAGCACCGTCCATGTCCGACGTCACCACAGCCTGCTGCACTCCACGCTGTGAGCACCATCCGCGTAAGACGTCACCACAGCACGCTGGACACCACGCTGTGAGCACCGTCAGTGTCCGACGTCACCACAGCCCCCTGCACTCCATGCTGTCAGCACCATTAAGGTCTGACGTCCCCACAGCCCGCTGCACTCCACGCTGTGAACACCGTCTGTGGAAGACGTCAGCACAGCCCATTGGACTCCGTGCTGTCAGGACCGTCCGCGTCCGACGTCAGCAGAGCCCGCTGGACATCGCGCTGTCACCACCATCCGCGTCCGAAATTACCACTGCCCGCTGCACACCACGCTGTCAGCACCGTCCGTCTCCTACGTCACCACAGCCTGCTGCACTCCTTGCTGTCAGCGCCGTCAGAGTCAGACATCACCACAGGCCGCTGCCCTCCACGCTGTCAGCACCGTCCGGGTCCGACGTCACCACAGAACGCTGGACTCCACGCTGTCAGCACCATCCGTGTCCGACGTCACCACAGCCTGCTCCACTCCTCGCTGTAAGCGCCGTCCGTGTCCAACGTCACCACAGCCCGCTGCACACCATGCTGTGAGCAACGTCTGCGGCTGACGTCACCACAGCCCGCTGCACTCCACGCTGTCAGCACCGTCTGCAACCGACGTCAATACAGCCCGCTGGACTCCACGCTGTCAGCACCGTCCGTGTCCAAAGTCACCACAGCCCGCTGCACTCCACGCTGTCAGCACCGTCCGTGTCCAACGTCACCACAGCCCCGTGGACTCAACTCTGTCAGCACCGTCCGTGTCCGACGTCACCACAGCTTGCTGCACCCAACACTTATAGCGCCGTCCGTGTCAGACGTCACCACAGCCCGCTGGACTCAACACTGCCAGCACCATCCACGTCCGACATCACCACAGCCCGCTGCACTCCACGCTCTGAGCACCATCCGCGTAAGACGTCACCACAGCCCGCTGGACTCCACGCCGTCAGCACCGTCCGTGCCCGACGTCACCACAGCCCCCTGCACACCACGCTGTCAGCACCGTCCAGGTCTGACGTCACCACAGCCCGCTGCACTCCAAGCTGTCAGCACCATTCGCGTCCAACTTCCCCACAGCCTGCTGGATTCCGCGCCGTCAGCACCATCCGTGTGCGACGTCACCACAGCCCGCTGCACTCTACGCTGTGAGCACCGTATGCGTCCGACGTCACCACAGACCGCTGCACTCCACGCTGTGAGCACCGTCCGCGTCCGACGTCACCACAACCCGCTGGACTCAACGCCGTCAGCACCGTCCGTGTCCGACGTCACCAAAGCCAGCGGGACACCACGCTTTCAGCAGCGTCCGCAACTGACGTCATCACAGCCAGTTGCACTCAAAGCTGTCAGCACCGTACGCGTCGGACGTCACCACAGCCCTCTGGGCACCACGCCGTCAGCAACGTCCGTCTCCGACGTCACCTGAGCCTGCTGCACTCCACGCTGTCAGCGACGTCCGTGTCCGACGTCACCGCAGCCCGCTGCATTCCACGCTGTGTACACCGTCCGCGTCCGACGTCACCACAGCTCGCTGTACTACACGCAGTCAGCACCGTCCGTGTCCAACGTCACCACAGCATGCTGTACTATGTGCTTTCAGTGCCGTCTGTGTCCGACGTCACCACAGCCCGCTGGACTCCACACTGTTAGCACCGTCTGCGTCCGACGTCACCAGAGCTCGCTGCACTCCACGCAGTCAGCGACGTCCGTGTCCAACGTCACCGCAGCCCGCTGCATTCCACGCTGTGTGCACCGTCCGCGTCCGACGTCACCACAGGTCGCTGTACTACACGCAGTCAGCACCGTCCGTGTCCGACGTCACCACAGCTTGCTGTACTATGTGCTTTCAGTGCCGTCTGCGTCTGACGACGCCACAGCCCGCTGGACTCCACACTGTTAGCACCGTCTGTGTCCGACGTCACCACAGCCCGCTGCACTCCACGCTGTCAGGACCGTCCATGTCCGACATCACCACAGCCCGCTCCACTCCACACTGTCAGCACCGTCCACGTCCGACGTCACCACAGCCCGCTGCATTTCACGCTGTCAGCACCGTCCGGGTCCGACGTCACCACAGCCCGCTATACACCACACTGTTAGCACCGGCCGTGTCCGACTTCACCACAGCCCGCTGGACTCCTCGCTGTCATCACCGTCCATGTCCGACATCACCACAGGCCGCTGCAGTCCACGTCCGACGTCACCACAGCCCGCTGCACTCCACGCTGTCAGCACCGTCAACAACCGACGTGAACACAGCCCGCTTGCTTCCACATTGTCAGCACCGTTTGCGTCCGACGTCATCACAATCTGATGCACTCCACGCTGTCAGCACCATCCGTGTCCGACGTCACCACAGCCTACTGCACTCAACGCTGTAAGTGCCGGCTGTGTCCGACGTCACCACAGCCCGCTGCACTCCTCGCTGTGAGCACCGTCCGCGTCGACGTCACCACAGCCCGCTGCACTCTACACCGTCAGCACCGTCCGCGACCGACGTCACCACAGCTCGCTGCACTCCACGCTGTCAGTGCTGTCTGTGTCCGACGTCACCACAGCCCGCTGCACACCACGCTGTGAGCACCGTCCGCGTCCGACGTCACCACAGCCCGCTGCACTCCACGCTGTCACCACCGTCAACGCCTGACGTCACCACAGCCTGCAGCACTCCACGGGGTGAGCACCGTCCGTGTACGACGTCACCACAGCCCGAAGCACCCCACGCTGTCAGCAACGTTCGCGTCCGACGTCACCACAGCCTGAAACAATCCACGATGTGTGCTCCGTCTGTGTCCGACGTCACCACAGCCCGCTGCACCCCACGCTGTAAGCACCGTCCACGTCCGACGTCACCATAGACCGCTGCACTCCACACTGTCATCACCGTCCGCGTCCGGCGTCACCACAGCCTGCAGCACTCCACGCTGTGAGCACTGTCAGTGTTCGACGTCATCACATCCCGCTGCACTCCATGCTGACAACACCGACTGATTCCGACGTCAACACAGCCCGCAGGACTCCATGCTGTGAGCACCGTCCGTGTCCGACGTCACCACAGCCCGCTGCACTCCACGCTGTTAGCAGCATGAGTGGCCGACGTCACCACTGCCCGCTGGACTCCACGCTGTCACCACCGTCCGCGTCCGACGTCCCCACAGCCCGCTGGACTCCACACTGTTAGCACCGTCCGTGTCCGACGTCACCACAGCTTGCTGTACTCCACGCTGTCAGTGCCGTCTGGGTCCGTCGTCACCACAGCCCGCTGCACTCCGCGCTGTTAGCACCACTTGCGTCCGACGTCACCACAGCCCGCTGGACTCCACACTGTCAGCACCGTCCGCGTCCGCCATAACCACAGCCCGCTGCACTCCACGCTGTCAGGGCCGTACCTCTTTGACGTCACCAGAGCCTGCTGCAGTCCAAGCTGTGTGCACCGTCCGCGTCCGTCGACACCACAGCCCGCTGCACTCCACGCTGTCAGCACAGTCCGCGTCCGATGTCTCACAGCCCGTTGCACTCCACGCTGTCAGCATCGTGCATGTCCGACGTCAACACAGACCGCTGCAATCCACGCTGTCAGGACCGTCCGCGTCCGACGTCACCACAGCCAGCAGCACTACACGCTGTGAGCACCGTCCGTGACCGACGTCACCACAGCCCACTGCACTCCACACTGTGTGCACCGTCCGCGTCCGACATCATAACAGCCCGCTGCACTCCACGCTGTCAGCACCGTACGGTTCTCACATCACCACAGCCCGCTGCACACCACGCTGTCAGCATCGCCTGCGTCCGACGTCACCACAGCCCGCTGGAATCCTCGCTGTCAGCACCGTCCGCGTCCGACGTCACCATAGCCGGCAGCACTCCACGCTGTGAGCACCGTCAGTGTCCGACTTCACCACAGCCCGCTGGATTCCACAATTTCAGCACCGTTAGCGTCCGACAGCACCACAGCCCGCTGCACTCGATGCTGTCAGCACCGTCCATGCCCGACGTCACCACAGCCCGCTGCACTCCACGCTGTCAGCACCGTCCGCGTCCGACGTCACCACAGCTCGCTGCACTCCACGCTGTCAGTGCTGTCTGTTCCGACGTCATCACAGCCCGCTACTCACCATGCTGTGAGCACCGTCCGCGTCCGACGTCACCACAGCCCGCTGCACTCCACGCTGTCACCACCGTCAACGCCGGACGTAACCACAGCCTGCAGCACCCCATGGGGTGAGCATCGTCCGTGTCCGACGTCACCACAGCCCGATGCACTCCACGCTGTCAGCAACGTTCGCATCCGACGTCACCACAGCCTGAAACACTCCACGATGTGTGCTCCGTCTGTGTCCGACGTCACCACAGCCCGATGCACTCCACGCTGTAAGCACCGTCCACGTCCGACGTCACCACAGACTGCTGCACTCCACGCTGTCATCACCGTCCGCGTCCGACGTCACCACAGCCTGCAGCACTCCACGCTGTGAGCACTGTCAGTGTTCGACGTCACCACATCCCGCTGCACTCCATGCTGTCAACACCGACCGATTCCGACGTCACCACAACCGGCAGGACTCCATGCTGTGAGCACCGTCCGTGTCCGACGTCACCACAGCCCGCTGCACTCCACGCTGTCTGCACCGTAAGGTTCTCACATCACCACAGCCCGCTGCACTCCACGCTGTCAGCACCGCCCGTGTCCGACGTCACCACAGCCCGCTGGACTCCACGCTCTCAGCACCGTCCGTGTCCGACGTCACCACAACCAGCTGCACTCCATGCTGCCAGCACCGTCCGCGTCCGACTTCACCACAGCCCGCTGCATTCCACGCTGTGAGCACCGCCCGCGACTGACGTCACCACAGCCCGCCACACTACACGCTGCCAGCACCGTCCGTGTCCGACGTCACCACAGCCCGCTGGACTCCATGCTGTCAGCACAGTCCGGGTCTGACATCACCACAGCCCGCTGCACTCCACGCAGTCAGCACCGTGCGCGTCCGACGTCACCAAAGCCCGCTGGGCTCCTCGCTGTCAGCACCGTCCATGTCCGACGTCACCACAGCACGCTGCACTCCATGCTGTCAGCACCATCTGCGTCCGACATCACCACAGCTTGCTTTACTACACACAGTCAGCACTGTCCTTGTCCGACGTCTCCACAATCCACTGGAATCCACGCTTTCAGCACCGCCCTGGTCTAACATCACAACAGCCCGCTGAACTCCACGCTGTCAGCAGCATGAGTGGCCGACGTCACCACTGCCCGCTGGACTCCACACTGTCAGCACCGTCTGTGTCCGCCGTAACCGCAGCCCGCTGCACTCCACGCTGAAAGGGCCATACCTCTTTGACGTCACCAGAGCCCGCTGCAGTCCAAGCTGTGTGCACCGTCCGCGTCCGTCGAAACCACACACCCCGCTGCACTCCACGCTGTCAGCACCATCCGTGTCCGACGTCACCACAGCCAGCTGGACTCCACGCTATCAGCACAGTCCGTGTCGGACTTCACCACAGCCCGCTGCACTCCACGCTGCCAGCACCGTCCTCAAACGACGTAACCCCAGCCCGCTGGACTCCACCCTGTGAGCACCGTCCGTGTCCGACGTCACCACAGCCTGCTGCACTCCACCCTGTCATCACCGTCCGCTTCCGACGACAATACAGCCCCCTTGACTCCCCGCTGTCAGCACCGTCCGTGTCCGACGTCACCACAGCCCGCTGCAATCCACGCTGTCAGCACAGTCCGCGTCCGATGTCTCACAGCAAGTTGCACTCCACGCTGTCAGCATCGTCCACGTCCGACGTCAACACAGACCGCTGCACTCCACGCTGCCAGGACCGTCCGCGTCCGACGTCACCACAGCCAGCAGCACTCCACGCTGTGAGCATCGTCAGTGTCCAACGTCACCACAGCCCGCTGCACCCCATGCTGTCAGCACCGTCCGCTTCCGACGCCACCACAGTCCGCTGGACTCCAATCTGTCACCAACGTCCGCTTCCGACGTCTTCACAGCCCGCTGCACTCCACGCTGTGAGCACCGCCCGCGTCCGACGTCACCACAGCCCGCCGCACTACACGCTGTCAGCACCGTCCGTGTCCGACGTCACCGCAGCTTGCCGGACTCCACCCTGTCAGCGCCGTCTGTGACCGACGCCACCACAGCCCACTGCACTCCACACTGTGTGCACCGTCCGCGTCCGACATCATAGCAGCCCGCTGCACTCCATGCTCTCAGCACCGTACGGTTCTCACATCACCACAGCCCGCTGCACACCACGCTGTCAGCACCGCCTGCGTCCGACGTCACCACAGCCCGCTGCACTCCACGCCTCAGCACCGTCCTCGTCTGACGTCACCACTGAATGCAGCAGTCCACGCTGTGAGGATATTTCATGTCCGACGTCACCACACCCCGCTGCAGTCCATGCTGTCAGCACCGTCCCCGTCCGACATCACCACAGCCTGCAGCACTCCACGCTGTGAGCACCGTCCACGTCCGATGTCAACACAGACCGCTGCACTCCACGCTGTCAAGACCGTCCGCGTCTGACGTCACCACAGCCAGCAGCACTCCACGCTGTGAGCACCGTCAGTGTCCAACGTCACCACAGCCTGCTGCACCCCACGCTGTCAGCACCGTCAGCTTCCGACGTCACCACAGCCCGCTGGACTCCAATCTGTCACCAACGTCCGCTTCCGACGTCAACACAGCCCACTGGACTCCACGCTGTCAGCTCCGTCCACATCCGACGTCACCACAGACCGCTGAACTCCACGCTGTCAGCGCCGTCCGTATCCGACGTCACCACAGCCCGTTGGACTCCAGGCTGTCAGCACCGTCCTCGTTTGACGTCACCACAATCCGCTGCACTTTACACTGTGAGCACCGTCCGCGTCCAACGTCACAACAGCCCGTCGGACTCCATGCTGTGAGCAACATCCGTGTCCCATGTCACCACAGCCCGCTGCACTACACGCTGTCAGCACCGTCTGCGTCCGACGTCACCAGACGCCGCTGGACTCTACGCTGTCAGCACCGCCCGGGTCTGACTTCACCACAGCCCGCTGCACTCCACGCAGTGAGCACCGCCCGCGTCCGACGTCACCACAACCCGCTGGACTCCACGCTGTCAGCACCGTCCCTGTCCGACGTCACCGCAGCTTGCTGGACTCCACCCAGTCAGCGCCGTCGGTGTCCGACGTCACCACAGCCCGCCGCACTCCACGCTGTCAGCACCGCCCGCGTCCGACGTCTTCACAGACCACAGGACTCCACACTGTCAGCACCGTTTGCGTCCGACGTCACCACAGCCAGCCGCACTCCATGCTGCAATCACCGTCCGCGTACGAAGTCACCACAGCCCGCTGCACTCCACGCTGTGAGCGCCGTCGGTGACAGACGTCACCACAGTGCGCTGCTCTCCACGCTGTGTGCACCGTCCACGTCCGACGTGACCACAGCCTGCTGGACTCCACTCTGTCAGCTCCGTCCGTGTCCGACGTCACCGCAGCTTGCTGGACACCACCCTGTCAGTGCCGCCTGTGTCCGACGTCACCACAGCCTGCTGCACTCCACGGTGGCAGCGTCGTCCGTGTCCGTCGTCACCACAGCCCGTTGGACTCCACGCTGTCTGCACCGTCCGCGTCCGGCGTCACCACAGCACGCTGCACTCCACGCTGTGAGCACCGTCCACGTCCGACGTCACCACTGCCCGCTGGACTCCACGATGTCAGCACCGTCCGCGTCCGACGTCACCACAGCCCACTGGACTCCACACTGTCAGCACTGTCCCCGTCCGACGTTACCTCAGCACGCTGCACTTCGCGCTGTCAGCGCCGTCCGTGGCAGACGTCACCACAGCCCGCTGCACCCCATGCTGTGTGCACTGTTTGCGTCCGGCGCCACCACAGCCCGCTGCACTCTACGCTGTGTGCACCGTCCGCGTCCGACGACACCACAGCCCGCTGCACACAACGCTGTCAGCACCATCCGCGTCCGACGTCACCGCAGCCCGCTGGACTCCACGCTGTCAGCCCCGTCCGTGTCCGACGTCACTACAGCTTGCTGTACTCCACGCTGTCAGTGCCGTCTGTGTCCGACGTCACCACAGCCCGCTGCACTCCACGGTGTTAGCACTGTCCACGTCCGACGGCACCACAGCCCGCTGTCCTCCACACTGTCAGCACCGTCCGTGTCCCACGTCACCACAGCCCACTGGACTCCACAATGTCAGCACCGTCCGCGTCCGACGTCACCTCAGCCCGCTGCACACCGCGTTGTCAGCGCCGTCCGTGACCAACGTCACCACAGCCCGCTGCACTCCATGCTGAGTGCACCGTCCGCGTCCGACCACACCACAGCCCGCTGCACACAACGCTGTCAGCACCATCCGCGTTCGACGTCACCGCAGCCCGCTGCACTCCACGCTGTCATCACCGACCGCGTCCGACACACCACCGCCCACTGAACTCCACACTGTCAGCACCGTCCGCGTCCGAAGTCAGCACATGCCGCTGCACTCCATGCTGTGAGCACCGTCCTAGTCCGACGTCACCACAGCCCGCTGGACTCCTTTCTGCCAGCACCGTCCGTGTCCGACGTCACCACAGCCGGCTGCACTCCACCCTGTCAGTGCCGTCTGTGTCTGACATCACCACAGCTTTCTGCACTCCACGCTGCCAGCACCGTCCGCGTCCAACACACCACAGCCCACCGGACTCCACACTGTCAGCACCGTCCGCGTCCGACGTCAGCACATGCCGCTGCACTCCACTCTGTGAGCACCGTCCGCGTCCAACATCACCACAACCCGCTGGACTCCATGCTGTGAGCACCATCCGTGTCCAACATCACCACAGCCCGCTGCGCTCCACGCAGTCAGCACCGTCCGGGTCTGACATCACCACAGCCCGCTGGACTCCACGCTGTCAGCACCGTCCGCGTCCGACGTCACGACAGCCTGCTGGACTCAACGCTGTCAGCAATGTTCGTGTCCGACGTCACCAACGCCCACTGCAATCCACGCTGCCAGCGCCGTCCGTGTCCGACGTCACCACAGCCCGCTGCTCTTTACGCTGTGTGCACCGTCCGCGTCCGACGTCACAACAGCCCGCTGCACTCCACGCTGTCAGCACCGTCCGTTTCCGAAGTCACCACAGCCTGCTGGACTCCACGCTGTCAGCAGCGTCCGTGTCCGACGTCACCACAGCCCGCTGCACCCCACGCTGTCAGCACCGTCCGCTTCCGACGTCACCACAGCCCGCTGGACTCCAATCTGTCACCAACGTCCGCTTCCGACGTCAACACAGCCCACTGGACTCCACGCTGTCAGCACCGTCCACGTCCGACGTCACCACAGACCGCTGCACTCCACGGTGTCAGCGCCGTCCGTATCCGACGTCACCACAGCCCGCTGGACTCCAGGCTGTCAGCACCGTCCTCGTTTGATGTCACCACAGCCCGCTGCACTCCACGCTGTGAGCACCGTCCGCGTCCATCGCCACAACAGCCCGTTGGACTCCATGCTGTGAGCACCATCCGTGTCCGATGTCACCACAGCCCGCTGCACTCCACGCTGTCAGCGTCGTACAGGTCTCACATCACCACAGCCCGCTGCACTACACGCTGTCAGCACCGTCTACGTCCGACGTCACCACAGCCCGCTGAAATCTACGCTGTCAGCACCGCCCGGGTCTGACTTCACCACAGCCCGCTGCACACCACGCTGTCAGCACCGTCCGCGTCCGACGTCACCACAGCCCGCTGGGCACCACGCTGTCAGCACCGTCCGCGTCCGATGTCTTCACAGCCCACAGGACTCCACACTGTCAGCACCGTCCGCGTCCGACGTCACCACAGCCAGCTGCACTCCATGCTGCCATCACCGTCCGGGTCCAACTTCACCACAGCCGGCTGCACTCCACGCTGTGAGCACCGCCCGCGTCCGACGTCACCACAGCCCGCCGCACTACACGCTGTCAGCACCGTCCGTGTCCGACGCCACCACAGCCCGCTGCACTCCACGCTGTCAGCACCATCCATGTCCGACGTCACCACAGCCCGCTACACTCCACGCTGTCAGTGCCGGCTGTGTCCGGCGTCACCCCCACCCGCTGCAATCCTCGCTGTGAGCACCGTCCGCGTATGACGTAACCACTGCCTGCAGCAGTCCACACTGTGAACATCGTCCATGTCCGACGTCACCACAGCCCGCTGCACTCCACGCTGTCAGCACCGCCCCGTCGACATCACCACAGCCTGCAGCACTCCACACTGTGAGAACCGTGCGTGTCCGACGTCACCACAGCCCGCTGCACCCCACTCTGTCATCACCGTCCGCCTCCCACGTCACCACAGCCCCCTGGACTCCACGCCGTCAGCACCGTCCGTGTCCGACGTCACCACAGCCCGCTGCAATCCACGCTGTCAGCACAGTCCGTGTCCGATTTCACCACAGCCCGCTGGACTCCATGCTGTCAGCACCGTCCGAGTCCGAAGGCACCGCAGCTTGCTGGACTCCACCCTGTCAGTGCCGCCTGTGTCCGACGTCACCACAGCCCGTGCACTCCACGCTGTCAGCACAGTCCGCATCCGACACCTTCACAGCCCACAGGACTCCACACTGTCAGCACCGCCCTCGTCCGACGTTACCACAGCCCGCTGTACTCCACACTGTGAGCGCCATCGGTGACCGATGTCACCACAGCGCGCTTCTCTCCACGCTGTGTGCACCGTCAACGTCCGACGTCACCACAGCCCGCTGGACTCCACTCTGTCAGCTCCGTCCGTGTCTGACGTCACCACAGCCTGCTGCACTCCACGGTGTCAGCGTCTTCCGTGTCCGTAGTCACCACAGCCCGTTGGACTCCACGCTGTCAGCACTGTCCGCGTCCGACGTCACAACAGCACGCTGCACTCCACGCTGTGAGCACCGTCCGCGTCCGACGTCACCACTGCCCGCTGGACTCCACGCTGTCAGCACCGACCGTGTCCGACGTCTCCACAGCTTGCTGTACTCCACCGTATCAGTGCCGTCTGTGTCCGACGTCACCACAGCCCGCTGTGCTCCACGCAGTCAGCACCGTCCGGGTCTAACATCACCACAGCCCGCTGGGCTCCACGCTGTCAGCACCGTCCGCGTCCGACGTCACGACAGCCTGCTGGACTCGCCGCTGTCAGCACCGCTCGTGTCCGACGTCACCACAGCCCGCTGCTCTTTACGATGTGTGCACCGTCCGCGTCCGACGTCACCACAGCCCGCTGCATTCCACGCTGTCAGCACCGTCCATGTCCGAAGTCACCACAGCCTGCTGGACTCCACGCTGTCAGCAGCGTCCGTGTCCGACGTCACCACAGCCCGCTGCACCCCACGATGTCAGCACCTTCTGCGATAGACGTCACCACAGCCCGCTGGACTCCACACTGTCGGCACAGCCCGCGTCCAACGTCACCACAGCCCGCTGCACTCCACGCTGCCAGCTTCGTCCGTGTCCGACGTCACCACAGCCTGCTGAACTCCACGCTTTCAGTGCTGTCTGTGTCCGACGTCACTACAGCCCACTGCACTCCACGCTGTCAGCGCCGTCCGTGTCCGTCGTCACCACAGCCCGCTGCTCTCCACGCTGTGTGCACCGTCCGCGTCCGACGTCACCACAGCCCGCAGCACTCCACGCTGTCAGCACAGTCCGTGTCCGACGTCACCACAGCCTGCTGGACTCCTCGCTGTCAGCACAATCCGGGTCTGACATCACCACAGCCCGCAGCACTCCACGCTGTCAGCAGCTTGAGCGTCCGACGTCACCAAATCCCGCTGGACTCCACGCTGTCAGCACCGTTTATGTCCGACATCACAACAGCCCGCTGCACTCCACGCTGTCAGCACCGTCCACGTCCGACGTCAC
Organism: Schistocerca americana; assembly: GCF_021461395.2. Classification (NCBI taxonomy): domain Eukaryota; kingdom Metazoa; phylum Arthropoda; class Insecta; order Orthoptera; family Acrididae; genus Schistocerca; species Schistocerca americana. The sequence continues at coordinate 592,673,435 of NC_060124.1, read as the reverse complement.
CACAGCCCACTGCACTCCACGCTGTGAGCACCGCCCGCGTCCGACGTCGCCACAGACTGGTGCACTCCACGCAGTCAGCACCGTCCGTGTCTGACGTCACCACAGCCGGCTCGATTCCACGCTGTCAGCACCGTCCGTGTCCAACGTCACCACTGAATGCAGCAGTCCACGCTGTGAGCATCGTTCATGTCCGACGTAACCACACCCCGCTGCACTCCATGCTGTCAGCACCGACCCCGTCCGACATCACCACAGCCTGCAGCACTCCACGCTGTGAGCACCGTCCGTGTCTGACGTCACCACAGCCCGCTGCACTCCACTCTGTCATCACCGTCCGCTTCCGACGTCACCACAGCCGCCTGGACTCCACGCTGTCAGCACCGTCCGTGTACGGCGTCACCACAGCCCGCTGCACTCCACGCTGTCAGCACCGTCCGCGTCCGACGTCTTCACAGCCCTCAGGACTCCACACTGTCAGCACCGTCCGCGTCCGACGTCACCACAGCCAGCAGCATTCCACGCTGTGAGCACCGTCCGTGACCGACGTCACCACAGCCTACTGCACTCCACACTGTGTGCACCGTCCGCGTCCGACATCATAACAGCCCGCTGCACTCCACGCTGTCAGCACCGTACGGTTCTCACATCACCACAGCCCGCTGCACACCACGCTGTCAGCACCGCCTGCGTCCGACGTCACCACAGCCCGCTGGACTCCAATCTGTCACCAACGTCCGCTTCCGACGTCAACACAGCCCACTGGACTCCACGCTGCCAGCACCGTCCACGTCCGACGTCACCACAGACCGCTGCACTCTACGTTGTCAGCGCCTTCCGTATCCGACGTCACCACAGCCCGCTGGACTCCAGGCTGTCAGCACCGTCCTCGTTTGACGTCACCACAGCCCGCTGGTCTCTACGCTGTCAGCACCGCCCGGGTCTGACTGCACTACAGCCCACTGCACTCCACACGGTGTGCACCGTCCGTGTCTGACGTCACCACAGCCCGCTGCACTCCACTCTGTCAGCACCATCCGTTTCCGACGTCACCACAGCCGCCTGGACTCCACGCTGTCAGGACCGTCCGTGTCCGATGTCACCACAGCCCGCTGCAATCCACGCTGTCAGCACGGTCCGCGTCCGATGTCACCACAGCCCGTTGCACTCCACGCTGTCAGTACCGTACACGTCCGACGTCAACACAGCCCACTGGACTCCACGCTGTCAGCACCGTCCACGTCCGACGTCACCACAGACCGCTGCACTCCACGCTGTCAGTGCCGTCCGTATCCGACGTCACCACAGCCCGCTGGACTCCTGGCTGTCTGCACCGTCCTCGTTTGACGTCACCACAGCGCGCTGCACTCCACGCTGTGAGCACCGTCCTCGTCCAACGTCACAACAGCCCGTTGGACTCCATGCTGTGAGCAACATCCGTGTCCGATGCCACCACAGCCCGCTGCACCACACGCTGTCAGCACCGTCTGCGTCCGACGTCACCACACGCCGCTGGACTCTACGCTGTCAGCACGCCCGGGTCTGACTTCACCACAGTCCGCTGCACTCCACACAGTGAGCACCGCCCGCGTCCGACGTCACCACAGCCCGCTGGACTCCACGCTGTCAGCACCGTCCGTGTCCGACGTCACCGCAGCTTGCTGGACTCCACCCTGTCAGCAACGTCGGTGTCCGACGTCACCACAGCCCGCCGCACTCCACGCTGTGAGCACCGTCCGCGTCCGACGTCTTCACAGACCACAGGACTCCACACTGTCAGCACCGTCCGCGTCCGACGTCACCACAGCCAGCTGCACTCCATGCTGCCATCACCGTCCGCGTCCGACATCACCACAGCCCGCTGCATTCCACGCTGTGAGCACCGTCGGTGACAGACGTCACCTCAGCGCGCTGCTCTCCACGCTGTGTGCACCGTCCACGTCCGACGTCACCACAGCCCGCTGGACTCCACTCTGTCAGCTCCGTCCGTGTCCGACGTCACCGCAGCTTGCTAGACTCCACCCTCTCAGTGCCGCCTGTGTCCGACGTCACCACAGCCTGCTGCACTCCACGGTGGCAGCGTCGTCCGTGTCCGTCGTCACCACAGCCCGTTGGACTCCACGCTGTCTGCACCGTCCGCGTCCGGCGTCACCACAGAACGCTGCACTCCACGCTGTGAGCACCGTCCGCGTCCGACGTCACCACTGCCCGCTGGACTCCACGCTGTCAGCACCGTCCGTGTCCGACGTCACCGCAGCTTGCTGGACTCCACCCAGTCAGTGCCGCCTGTGTCCGACGTCACCACAGCCCGCTGCACTCCACGCTGTCAGCACCGACCGTGTCCGACGTCTCCAGAGCTTTCTGTACTCCACCCTGTCAGTGCCGTCTGCGTCCGACGTTACCACAGACCGCTGCATTCCACGCTGTCAGCACCGTCCGCGTCCGACGTCACCACAGCCCACCGGACTCCACACTGTCAGCACCATCCGCGTCCGACGTCAGCACATGCCGCTGCACTCAACTCTGTGAGCACCGTCCGCGTCCAACATCACCACAGCCCGCTGGACTCCATGCTGTGAGCACCATCCGTGTCCAACATCACCACAGCCCGCTGCGCTCCACGCAGTCAGCACTTTCCGGGTCTGACATCACCACAGCCCGCTGGACTCCACGCTGTCAGCACCGTCCGCGTCCGACGTCACGACAGCCTGCTGGACTCGACACTGTCAGCACCGTTCGTTTCCGACGTCACCACAGCCCACTGGACTTTATACTGTCAGCACTGTCCGCGTCCACCGTCACCAAAGCCCACTGCACTCCACGCTGTCAGCGCCGTCCGTGTCCGACGTCACCACAGCCCGCTGCTCTTTACGCTGTGTGCACCGTCCGCGTCCGACGTCACCACAGCCCGCTTCACTCCACGCTGTCAGCACCGTCCATGTCCGAAGTCACCACAGCCTGCTGGACTCCACGCTGTCAGCAGCGTCCGTGTCCGACGTCACCACAGCCCGCTGCACTCCACGCTGTCAGCGCCGTCCGTATCCGACGTCACCACAGCCCGCTGCTCTTTACGCTGTGTGCACCGTCCGCGTCCGACGTCACCACAGCCCGCTGGACTCCAATCTGTCACCAACGTCCGCATCCGACGTCAACACAGCCCACTGGACTCCACGCTGTCAGCACCGTCCACGTCCGACGTCACCACAGACCGCTGCACTCCACGCTGTCAGCGCCGTCCGTATCCGACGTCACCACAGCCCGCTGGACTCCACGCTGTCAGCACCGTCCGTGTCCGACGTCACCACAGCCCACTGGACTCCACCCCGTCAGCACCGTCGGCGTCCGACGTCACCACAGCTCGCTGGACACCACGCTGTCAGCACCGTCGGCGTCCGATGTCTTCACAGCCCACAGGACTCCACACTGTCAGCACCGTCCGCGTCCGACGTCACCACAGCCAGCTGCACTCCATGCTGCCATCACCGTCCGCGTCCAACTTCACCACAGCACGCTGCACTCCACGCTGTGAGCATCGCCCGCGTCCGACGTCACCACAGCCCGCCGCACTACACGCTGTCAGCACCGTCCGTGTCCGACGCCACCACAGCACGGTGCACTCCACGCTGTCAGCACCATCCGTGTCCGACGTCACCACAGCCTGCTACGCTCCACGCTGTCAGTGCCGGCTGTGTCCGGCGTCATCCCCGCCCGCTGCAATCCTCGCTGTGAGCACCGTCCGCGTCTGACGTCACCACAGCCCGCTGCACTCCACGCCGTCAGCACCGCCCGCGTATGACGTCACCACTGCCTGCAGCAGTCCACACTTTGTAGCATCGTCCATGTCCGACGTCACCACAGCCCGCTGCACTCCACACTGTCAGCACTGTCCGCGTCCGACGTCTTCACAGCCCGCTGGACTCCACGCTGTCAGCACCGACCGTGTCCGACGTCTCCACAGCTTTCTGTACTCCACTCTATCAGTGCCGTCTGTGTCCGACGTCACCACAGCCCGCTGTGCTCCACGCAGTCAGCACCGTCCGGGTCTGACATCACCACAGCCCGCTGGACTCCACGCTGTCAGCAAGCGTCCGCGTCTGACGTCACGACAGCCTGCTGGACTCGACGCTGTCAGCACCGTTCGTGTCCGACGTCACCACAGCCCGCAGCTCTTTACGATGTGTGCACCGTTCGCGTCCGACGTCACCACAGCCCGCTGCATTCCACGCTGTCAGCACCGTCTGTGTCCGAAGTCACCACAGCCTGCTGGACTCCACGCTGTCAGCAGCGTCCGTGTCCGACGTCACCACAGCCCGCTGCACCCCATGATGTCAGCACCGTCTGCGATAGACGTCACCACAGCCCGCTGGACTCCACACTGTCGGCACCGCATGCGTCCAACGTCACCACAGCCTGCTGCACTCCACGCTTTCAGTGCCGTCTGTGTCCGACGTAACTACAGCCCACTGCACTCCACGCTGTCAGCGCCGTCCGTGTCCGACGTCACCACAGCCCGCTGCTCTCCACGCTGTGTGCACCGTCCGCGTCCGACGTCACCACAGCCCGCAGCACTCCACTTTGTCAGCACAGTCCGTGTCCGACGTAACCGCAGCCTGCTGGACTCCTCGCTGTAAGCACAATCCGGGTCTGACATCACCACAGCCCGCTGCACTCCACGCAGTCAGCACCGTGCGCGTCCGACGTCACCAAATCCCGCTGGACTCCACGCTGTCAGCACCGTCCATGTCCGACGTCACCACAGCACGCTGCACTCCACGCTGTCAGCACCGTCCACGTCCGTCGTCACCACAGCCCACTGCACTCCACGCTGTGAGCACCGCCCGCGTCCGACGTCGCCACAGCCTGGTGCACTCCACGCTGTCAGCACCGTCCGTGTCTGACGTCACCACAGCCGGCTCGATTCCACGCTGTCAGCACCGTCCGTGTCCGACGTCACCACTGATGCAGCAGTCCACGCTGTGAGCATCGTTCATGTCCGACGTCACCACACCCCGCTGCACTCCATGCTGTCAGCACCGACCCCGTCCGACATCACCACAGCCTGCAGCACTGCACGCTGTGAGCACCGTCCGTGTCCGACGACACCACATTCCGCTGCACTCCACTCTGTCATCACCGTCCGCTTCCGACGTCACCACAGCCGCCTGGACTCCACGCTGTCAGCACCGTCCGTGTCCGACGTCACCACAGCCCGCTGCAATCCACGCTGTCAGCACAGTCCGTGTCCGATTTCACCACAGCCCGTTGCACTCCACGCTGTCAGCACCGTCCACGTCCGACGTCAACACAGACCGCTTTACTCCACGCTGTCAGGACCGTCCGCGTCCGACGTCACCAGGGCCAGCAGCACTCCACGCTGTGAGCACCGCCAGTGTCCAACGTCACCACAGCCCGCTGCACCCCACGCTGTCAGCACCGTCCGCTTCCGACGTCACCACAGCCCGCTGGACTCCAATCTGTCACCAACGTCCGCTTCCGACGTCAACACAGCGCACTGGACTCCACGCTGTCAGCACCGTCCACGTCCGACGTCACCACAGACCGCTGCACTCCACGCTGTCAGCGCCGTCCGTATCCGACGTCACCACAGCCCTCTGGACTCCAGGCTGTCAGCACCGTCCTCGTTTGACGTCACCACAGCCCGCTGCACTCCACGCTGTGAGCACCGTACGAGTCCAACGTCACAACAGCCCGTTGGACTCCATGCTGTGTCACCATCCGTGTCCGATGTCACCACAGCCCGCTGCACTCCACGCTGTCAGCACCGTACAGGTCTCACATCACCACAGCCCGCTGCACTACACGCTGTCAGCACCGTCTGCGTCCGACGTCACCACAGCCCGCTGGACTCAACGCTGTCAGCACCGCCCGGGTCTGACTTCACCACAGCCCGCTGCACTCCACGCTGTCAGCACCGTCCGCGTCCGACGTCACCACAGCCCGCTGGACTCCACGCTGTCAGCACCGTCCGCGTCCGATGTCTTCACAGCCCACAGGACTCCACACTGTCAGCACCGTCCGCGTCCGATGTCACCACAGCCAGCTGCACTCCATGCTGCCATCACCGTCCGCGTCCAACTTCACCACAGCCCGCTGCACTCCACGCTGTGAGCACCGCCCGCGTCCGACGTCACCGCAGCTTGCTAGACTCCACCCAGTCAGTGCCGCCTGTGTCCGACGTCACCACAGCCTGCTGCACTCCACGGTGGCAGCGTCGTCCGTGTCCGTCGTCACCACAGCCCGTTTGACTCCACGCTGTCTGCACCGTCCGCGTCCGTCGTCACCACAGCACGCTGCACTCCACGCTGTGAGAACCGTCCGCGTCCGACGTCACCACTGCCCGCTGGACTCCACGCTGTCAGCACCGTCCGTGTCCGACGTCACCGCAGCTTGCTGGACTCCACCCTGTCAGTGCCGCCTGTGTCTGACGTCACCACAGCCCGCTGCACTCCACGCTGTCAGCACCGAACGTGTCCGACGTCTCCACAGCTTTCTGTACTCCACCCTGTCAGTGCCGTCTGCGTCCGACGTCACCACAGCCCGCTGCACCCCTTGCTGTGTGCACTGTTTGCGTCCGGCGCCACCACAGCCCGCTGCACTCCACGCTGTGTGCACCGTGCGCGTCCGACGACACCACAGCCCGCTGCACACAACGCTGTCAGCACCATCCGCGTCCGACGTCACCGCAGCCCGCTGGACTCCACGCTGTCAGCCCCGTCCGTGTCCGACGTCACTACAGCTTGCTGGACTCCACCCTGTCAGTGCCGCCTGTGTCTGACGTCACCGCAGCCCACTGGACCCCACACTGTCAGCACCGTCCGCGTCCGACGTCACCTCAGCCCGCTGCACTCCGCGCTGTCAGTGCCGTCCGTGACCAACGTCACCACAGCCCGCTGCACTCCATGCTGAGTGCTCCGTCCGCGTCCGACCACACCACAGCCCGCTGCACACAACGCTGTCAGCACCATCCGCGTCCGACGTCACCGCAGCCCGCTGCATTCCACGCTGTCAGCACCGACCGTGTCCGACGTCTCCACGGCTTTCTGTACTCCACCCTGTCAGTGCCGTCTGCGTCCGACGTCACCACAGACCGCTGCACTCCACGCTGTCATCACCGACCGCGTCCGACACACCAACGCCCACTGGACTCCACACTGTCGGCACCGTCCGCGTCCGAAGTCAGCACATGCCGCTGCACTCCATGTTGTGAGCACCGTCCTAGTCCGACGTCACCACAGCCCGCTGGACTCCTTTCTGTCAGCACCGTCCGTGTCCGACGTCATCACAGCCGGCTGCACTCCACCCTGTCAGTGCCGTCTGTGTCTGATGTCACCACAGCTCGCTGCACTCCACGCTGCCAGCACCGTCCGCGTCCAACACACCACAGCCCACCGGACTCCACACTGTCAGCACCGTCCACGTCCGACGTCAGCACATGCCGCTGCACTCAACTCTGTGGGCACCGTCCGCGTCCAACATCACCACAGCCCGTTGGACTCCAAGCTGTGAGCACCATCCGAGTCCAACATCACCACAGCCCGCTGCGCTCCACGCAGTCAGCACTGTCCGGGTCTGACATCACCACAGCCCGCTGGACTCCACGCTGTCAGCACCGTCCGCGTCCGACGTCACGACAGCCTGCTGGACTCGACGCTGTCAGCACCGTTCGTTTCCGACGTCACCACAGCCCACTGGACTTTATACTGTCAGCACCTTCCGCGTCCGCCGTCACCAAAGGCCACTGCACTCCACGCTGTCAGCGCCGTCCGTGTCCGACGTCACCACAGCCCGCTGCACTCCACGCTGTCAGCACCGTCCGTGTCCGAAGTCACCACAGCCTGCTGGACTCCACGCTGTCAGCAGCGTCCGTGTCCGACGTCACCACAGCCCGCTGCACCATACGCTGTCAGCACCGTTCGCTTTCGACGTCACCACAGCCCGCTGGACTCCAATCTGTCACCAACGTCCGCTTCCGACGTCAACACAGCACACTGGACTCCACGCTGTCAGCACCATCCACGTCCGACGTCACCACAGACCGCTGCACTCCACGCTGTCAGCGCCGTCCGTATCCGACGTCACCACAGGCCGCTGGACTCCAGGCTGTCAGCACCATCCTCGTTTGACGTCACCACAGCCCGCTGCACTCCACGCTGTGAGCACCGTCCGCGTCCAACGCACAACAGCCCGTTGGACTCCATGCTGTGAGCACCATCCGTGTCCGATGTCACCACAACCCACTGCACTCCACGCTGTCAGCACCGTACAGGTCTCACATCACCACAGCCTGCTGCACTACACGCTGTCAGCACCGTCTGCATCCGACGTCACCACAGCCCGCTGGAATCTACGCTGTCAGCACCGCCCGGGTCTGACTTCACCACAGCCCGCTGCACTCCACGCTGTCAGCACCATCCGCGTCCGACGTCACCACAGCCCGCTGGACACCACGCTGTCAGCACCGTCCGCGTCCGATGTCTTCACAGCCCACAGGACTCCACACTGTCAGCACCGTCCGCGTCCGACGTCACCACAGCCAGCTGCACTCCATGCTGCCATCACCGTCCGCGTCCAACTTCACCACAGCACGCTGCACTCCACGCTGTGAGCACCGCCCGCGTCCGACGTCACCACAGCCCGCCGCACTACACGCTGTCAGCACCGTCCGTGTCCGACGCCACCACAGCACGCTGCACTCCACGCTGTCAGCACCATCCGTGACCGACGTCACCACAGCCTGCTACACTCCACGCTGTCAGTGCCGGCTGTGTCCGGCGTCATCCCCGCCCGCTGCAATCCTCGCTGTGAGCACCGTCCGCGTCTGACGTCACCACAGCCCGCTGCACTCCACGCCGTCAGCACAGTCCGCGTATGACGTCACCACTGCCTGCAGCAGTCCACACTGTAAGCATCGTCCATGTCCGACGTCACCACAGCCCGCTGCAATCCACGCTCTCAGCACAGTCCGTGTCCGATTTCACCACAGCCCGCTGGACTCCATGCTGTCAGCACCGTCCATGTCCGACGTCACCGCAGCTTGCTGGACTCCACCCTGTCAGTGCCGCCTGTGTCTGAAGTCACCACAGCCCGCTGCACTCCACGCTGTCAGCACCGTCCGCGTCCGACGTCTTCACAGCCCACAGGACTCCACACTGTCAGCACCGCCCTCGTCCGACGTTACCACAGCCCGCTGCACTCCACGCTGTGAGCGCCATCGGTGACCGACGTCACAACAGCACGCTGCGCTCCACGCGGTGAGCACCGTCCGCGTCCGACGTTACCACAGCCCGCTGCACTCCACGCTGTGAGCGCCATCGGTGACCGACGTCACAACAGCACGATGCGCTCCACGCGGTGAGCACCGTCCGCGTCCGACGTCACCACTGCCCGCTGGACTCCACGCTGTCAGCACCGACCGTGTCCGACGTCTCCACAGCTTGTTGTACTCCACTCTATCAGTGCCGTCTATGTCCGACGTCACCACAGCCCGCTGCTGTTTACGATGTGTGCACCGTTCGCGTCCGACGTCACCACAGCCCGCTGCATTCCACGCTGTCAGCACCGTCCGTGTCCGAAGTCACCACAGCCTGCTGGACTCCACGCTGTCAGCAGCGTCCGTGTCCGACGTCACCACAGCCTGCTGCACTCCACGCTTTCAGTGCCGTCTGTGTCCGACGTCACTACAGCCCACTGCACTCCACGCTGTCAGCGCCGTCCGTGTCCGACGTCACCACAGCCCGCTGCTCTCCTCGCTGTGTGCACCGTCCGCGTCTAACGTCACCACAGCCCGCAGCACTCCACGCTGTCAGCACAGTCCGTGTCCGACGTAACCACAGCCTGCTGGACTCCTCGCTGTCAGCACCTTCCGGGTCTGACATCACCACAGCCCGCTGCACTCCACGCAGTCAGCACCGTGCGCGTCCGACGTCACCAAATCCCGCTGGACTCCACGCTGTCAGCACCGTCCATGTCCGACGTCACCACAGCACGCTGCACTTCACGCTGTCAGCACCGTCCACGTCTGACGTCACAACAGCCCACTGCACTCCACGCTGTGAGCATTGCCCGCGTACAACGTCGCCACAGCCTGGTGCACTCCACGCTGTCAGCACCGTCCGTGTCTGACGTCACCACAGCCGGCTCGATTCCACGCTGTCAGCACCGTCCGTGTCCGACGTCACCACTGAATGCAGCAGTCCACGCTGTGAGCATCGTTCATGTCCGACGTCACCACACCCCGCTGCACTCCATGCTGTCAGCACCGACTCCGTCCGACATCACCACAGCCTGCAGCACTCCACGCTGTGAGCACCGTCCGTGTCCGAGGTTCCCACAGCCCGCTGCACTCCACTCTGTCATCACCGTCCGCTTCCGACGTCACCACAGCCGCCTGGACTCCACGCTGTCAGCACCGTCCATGTCCGACGTCACCACAGCCCGCTGCAATCCACGCTGTCAGCACAGTCCGTGTCCGACGTCACCACAGCCCGTTGCACTCCACGCTGTCAGCACCGTCCACGTCCGACGTCACCACAGCCCGCCGCACTACACGCTGTGAGCACCGTACGTGTCCAACGTCACAACAGCCCGTTGGACTCCATTCTGTGAGCACCATCCGAGTCCGATGTCACCACAGCCCGTTTCACTCCACGCTGTCAGCACCGTCCACATCCGACGTCACCACAGCAAGAAGCACTCCACGCTGTGAGCACCGTCCGTGTCCGACGCCACCACAGCCCGCTGCACTCCAAGCTGTCAGCACCGTGCGCGTCCGACGTCACCAAATCCCGCTGGACTCCACGCTGTCAGCACCGTCCATGTCCGACGTCATCACAGCCTGCTACACTCCATGCTGTCAGTGCCGGCTGTGTCCGGCGTCAGCCCCGCCTGCTGCAATCCTCGCTGTGAGCATCGTCCGCGTCTGACGTCACCACAGCCCGCTGCACTCCACGCCGTCTGCACCGTCCGCGTCTGACGTCACCACTACCTGCTGCAGTCCACACTGTGAGCATCGTCCATGTCCGACGTCAACACAGACCGCTGCACTCCACGCTGTCAGCACCGTCCGCGTCCGACGTCACCACAGCAAGAAGCACTCCACGCTGTGAGCACCGTCCGTGACCGACGTCACCACAGCCCACTGCACTCCACACTGTGTGCAGCGTCCACGTCCGACGTCACCACAGCCCGCTGCACTCCACGCTGTTAGCATTGTCCGCGTCCGGCAGCACCACAGCCTGCTGGACTCGACACTGTCAGCACCGTCCGCGTCCGACGTCACCACACCCCGCTGCACTCCACGCTGTCAGCGCCGTACCACTTTGACGTCACCACAGCCTGCTGCACTCAACACTGCGTGCACCGTCCGCGTCCGACGACACCACAACCCGCTGCACACAACGCTGTCAGCACCGTCCACGTCCGACGTCAACACAGACCGCTGCACTCCACGCTGTCAGGACCGTCCGCGTCCGACATCACCACAGCCCACTGCGCTCCACGCTGTGAGCACCGCCCGCGTCCGACGTCGCCACAGCCTGGTGCACTCCACGCTGTCAGCACCGTCTGTGTCTGACGTCACCACAGCCCGCTGCACTCCATGCTGTGAGCGCCATCAGTGATCGACGTCACCACAGCGCGCTTCTCTCCACGCTGTGTGCACCGTCAAAGTCCGACGTCACCACAGCCCGCTGGACTCCACTCTGTCAGCTCCGTCCGTGTCCGACGTCACCACAGCCTGCTGCACTCCACAGTGTCAGCGTCGTCCGTGTCCGTCGTCACCACAGACTGTTGGACTCCACGCTGTCAGCACTGTCCGCGTCCGACGTCACAACAGCACGCTGCACGCCACGCTGTGAGCACCGTCCGCGCCCGACGTCACCACTGCCCGCTGGACTCCACGCTGTCAGCACCGACCGTGTCCGACGTCTCCACAGCTTGCTGTACTCCACCTTGTCATTGCGTCTGTGTCCGACGTCACCACAGCCCGTTGCACTCCACGCTGTTAGCACCGTCCGCGTCCGACGTCACCACAGCCCGCTGCAATCCACGCTGTCAGCACAGTCCGTGTCCGATTTCACCACAGCCCGTTGCACTCCACGCTGTCAGCACCGTCCACGTCCGACGTCAACACAGACCGCTGCACTCCACGCTGTCAGGACCGTCCGCGACCGACATCACCACAGCCCACTGCGCTCCACGCTGTGAGCACCGCCCGCGTCCGACGTCGCCACAGCCTGGTGCACTCCACGCTGTCAGCACCGTCTGTGTCTGACGTCACCACAGCCGGCTCGATTCCACGCTGTCAGCACAGTCCGTGTCCGATTTCACCACAGCCCGTTGCACTCCACGCTGTCAGCACCGTCCACGTCCGACGTCAATACAGACCGCTGCACTCCACGCTGTCAGGACCGTCCGCGTCCGACGTCACCACGGCCAGCAGCACTCCACGCTGTGAGCACCATCAGTGTCCAACGTCACCACAGCCCGCTGCACCCCACGCTGTCAGCTCCGTCCGCTTCCGACGTCACCACAGCCCGCTGGACTCCAATCTGTCACCAACGTCCGCTTCCGACGTCAACACAGCCCTCTGGACTCCACGCTGTCAGCACCGTCCACGTCCGACGTCACCACAGACCGCTGCACTCCACGATGTCAGCGCCGTCCGTATCCGACGTCACCACAGCCCGCTGGACTCCAGTCTGTCAGCACCGTCCTCGTTTGACGTCACCACAGCCCGCTGCACTCCACGCTGTGAGCACCGTCCGCGTCCAACGTCACAACAGCCCGTTGGACTCCATGCTGTGAGCACCATCTGTGTCCGATGTCACCACAGCCCGCTGCACTCCACGCTGTCAGCACCGTACAGGTCTCACATCACCACAGCCCACTGCACTACACGCTGTCAGCACCGTCTGCGTCCGACGTCACCACAGCCCGCTGGACTCTACGCTGTCAGCACCGCCCGGGTCTGACTTCACCACAGCCCGCTGCACTCCACGCTGTCAGCACCGTCCGCGTCCGACGTCACCACAGCCCGCTGGATTCCACGCTGTCAGCACCGTCCGCGTCCGATGTCTTCACAGCCCACAGGACTCCACACTGTCAGCACCGTCCGCGTCCGATGTCACCACAGCCAGCTGCACTCCATGCTGCCATCACCGTCCGCGTCCAACTTCACCACAGCCTGCTGCACTCCACGCTGTGAGCACCGCCCGCGTCCGACGTCACCACAGCCCGCCGCACTACACGCTGTCAGCACCGTCCATGTCCGACGCCACCACAGCCCGCTGCACTCCACGCTGTCAGCACCATCCGTGTCCGACGTCACCACAGCCTGCTACACTCCACGCTGCCAGTGCCGGCTGTGTCCGGCGTCACCTCCGTCTGCTGCAATCCTCGCTGTGAGCATCGTCCGCGTCTGACAGCACCACAGCCTGCTGGACTCGACACTGTCAGCAACGTCCGCGTCCGACGTCATCACACCCCGCTGCACTCCACGCTGTCAGCGCCGTACCTCTTTGACGTCACCACAGCCTGCTGCACTCAACGCTGTGTGCACCGTCCGCGTCCGACGACACCACAACCCGCTGCACACAACGCTGTCAGCATCGTCCGCGTCCGACGTCACCACAGCCCGCTGGACTCCATGCTGTCAGCACCGTAAGTGTCCGACGTCACCGCAGCTTGCTGGACTCCACCCTGTCAGTGCCGCCTGTGTCCGACGTCACCGTAGCCCGCTGCACTCCAGGCTGTCAGCACCGTCCGCGTACAACGTCTTCACATCCCACAGGACTCCACACTGTCAGCACCGCCCTCGTCCGACGTCACCACAGCCCCTTGCATTCCACGCTGTGATCGCCATCGGTGACCGACGTCACCACAGCGCGCTTCTCTCCACGCTGTGTGCACCGTCAACGTCCGACGTCACCACAGCCCGCTGGACTCCACTCTGTCAGCTCCGTCCGTGTCCGACGTCACCACTGCCCACTGGACTCCACGCTGTCAGCACCGACCGTGTCCGACGTCTCCACAGCTTGCTGTACTCCACCCTGTCATTGCGTCTGTGTCCGACGTCACCACAGCCCGCTGCACTCCACGCTGTCAGCACCGTCCGCGTCCGACGTCCCCACAGCCCACTGGACTCCACACTGTCAGCACCGTCCGCGTCCGACGTCACCTCAGCCCGCTGCACTTCGCGCTGTCAGCGCCGTCCGTGACCGACGTCACCACAGCCCGCTGCACTCCATGCTGTGTGCACTGTCCGCGTCCAACGTCACCACAGCCCGCTGCACTACACGCTGTGAGCACCGCCCGCGTCCGTCTTCACCACAGCCTGTTGGACTCCACGCTGTCAGCACTGTCCGCGTCCGACGTCACAACAGCACGCTGCACTCCATGCTGTGAGCACCGTCCGCGTCCGACGACACCACAGCCCGCTGCACACAACGCTGTCAGCACCATCCGCGTCCGACGTCACCGCAGCCCGCTGCACACAACGCTGTCAGCACCATCCGCGTCCGACGTCACCGCAGCCCGCTGCACACCACGCTGTCAGCACCGTCTGCGTCCGACACACCACAGCCCACTGGACTCCACACTGTCAGCACCGTCCGCGTCCGACGTCAGCACATGCCGCTGCACTCCAAGCTGTGAGCACCGTCCGCGTCCAACATCACCACAGCCCGCTGGACTCCATGCTGTGAGCACCATCCGTGTCCAACATCACCACAGCCCGCTGCACTCCACGCAGTCAGCACCGTCCGGGTCTGACATTACCACGGCCTGCTGGACTCCACGCTGTCAGCACCGTCCGCGTCCGACGTCACGACAGCCTGCTGGACTCGACGCTGTCAGCACCGTTCGTGTCCGACGTCACCACAGCCCACTGGACTTTATACTGTCAGCACCGTCCGCGTCCGACGTCACCATAGGCCACTGCACTGCACGCTGTCAGCGCCGTCCGTGTCCGTCGTCAACACAGCCCGCTGGTCTCCACGCTGTGTGCACCGTCCGCGTCCGATGTCACCACACCCCGCTGCACTCCACGCTGTCAGCACCATCCGTGTCCGACGTCACCACAGCCTCCTGGACTCCACGCTGTCAGCAGCGTCCGTGTCCGACGTCACCACAGCCCGCTGCACCCCACGCTGTCAGCACCGTCTGCGTTAGACGTCACCACAGCCCGCTGGACTCCACACTGCCGGCACCGTCCGCGTCCGACGTCACCACAGCCCGCTGCACTCCACGCTGGCAGCACCGTCCGTGTCCGACGTCATCACAGCCTGCTGCACTCCACGCTTTCAGTGCCGTCTGTGTCCGATGTCACCACAGCCCATTGCACTCCACGCTGTCAGCGTCGTGCGTGTCCGACGTCACCACAGCCCGCTGCTCTGCACGCTGTGTTCACCGTCCGCGTCCGACGTCACCACAGCCCGCAGCACTCCACGCTGTCAGCACCGTCCATGTCCGACGTCACCACAGCCTGCTGCACTCCACGCTTTCAGTGCTGTCTGTGTCCGACGTCACCACAGCCCACTGCACTCCACGCTGTGAGCACCGTCCGCTTCTGACGTCACCACAGCCCCCTGCACTCCACGCTGACACCACCGTGGCCTGACGCTCCGCCTACGAAACTCGCCACGCGGCACGCAAGATTACATTCACTTTCACGAATAAAAAAGACCTCTCAGGGCCAAACTACAGTCTTAGAACTACTCTTTAATGCTTAACGTGACATATTACAGCTTTAGTTGCCGCTGCAGTCCCGCACGCCCGTGTACAAGGCCGCCATGCCAGCTACCGCCTGCGATATTTTCTGATGAGGAATATCTCCAGAATTATTATTGGATTTTAATTTGGGATAGTGTGTATCCCTCTTTATAACGAACTGAACTCCGCTGGGGACACTTTCATTCTGGTATCTGAATTTCGGAAGAAATGACAATCCATTCTTCCGCAAGAGCCACAGTCGGAGATGGTATACTGTGTTATTCACAAGAATGAAACTGATGTAAAGATTACACCATGTATTCTTCCGCGTTTACTGGAATCTCACTGGATTTTATTTCACATGGAGCAGGAGCCAACAAGTCTCGAGTACAGTCAAGTACCATAATAGTAAAAAGTTTATTCTGTGCGTTACGCGCACATCGGTAGGAATCGTACATTCAAACAGCTGTACCGGCGCATTTAACTCGGACAGCACTGGCCAGATAGCTGGTCAACCTCACCTGCTGTTGTACAGCAACAAGGCAGTAAACGGTTAGGATTTTTAAAGTCCCAGAGCGAAGCCATCTCGCTAGCATTACGGTGGAGTCGACAGGAGGCAGGAGCGAAGAATAACATTTCTGCACCGAGAGCGGGTCGGGGGAAAACACAACACCAGCGCTTCTGGATGGTCAGACAGCGGACCTCAGAGAAATTTAGTGCGGCAAAGCCGCAGGACAGGATCACGTCGCACACTAGAAAAATCTCTTTAACCTAGCACGGCACAGCGAGATCCGCTGATACCTCCGTAACAGCAAGACCTATGCGGTGTGTCGTCAGGTAAACATGAGCCACCACTTCGCTCCATACGTACCCCAGCATTGTAGCTCGTAAGGCAGGCGGTCAGACGGATCGATGACGTACATGACCTTCGCAATTGATTGCTGTTTACAGTAAAGCGACGCCTGGCACACGCTACTGAGCAACGGCAGCCGTTATTGGTTGAGACGGCTACCTCGGCGTAATTACCAGTCTTTGAGTGTAACACCACAACCTGCCACTGTTGCACATGGGTGGATCCAGAAGTCTTCACTATAGTCCAGGGACAGGGCACCAGCGTTGCTGATTCTTCGTCGGACTGACCGGGGTAGGGTGACCAGAAGTCCCATATTTTATGTGATCGTCCCTTATTTAGCTGCACTGTCCCTATGCACCGACAACATACTGGTGGGGATAACATCGACTAATCACGCAGTCAATCAGATGAATAAAATCA
This sequence comes from Schistocerca americana, assembly GCF_021461395.2. Lineage (NCBI taxonomy): Eukaryota > Metazoa > Arthropoda > Insecta > Orthoptera > Acrididae > Schistocerca > Schistocerca americana. The sequence goes on along the minus strand of NC_060124.1, from coordinate 592,656,436 downwards.
GTCAAGGCTACAGTTAGAAATAGCAGTAAAATAAGTAAATTTGACGAGTAAAATATTCACAGATCTAATAGTTTTGCAGTTTCAAGGAATGTACTAAATCTTGCAATTTCCGACAGAATTGAGGACAGGGAAACTGATCCAGAAGACGCAACATAGTTAAAATCAGCTCGTAGCGAAATATGCCGCGGAGTTTTCCACAACACAAAACGCAATCCTTTTTCATAAAATCGGGAACGTTCCAAAGCCGTCCGGAACTGGACGGTGCACAAATAGAATCAAGGTCTGGCGCAGAAAAAAGGTATACTCTATTTCTCTATCATTACCAAGGACTTCGACCCCTTCAATGGCAAGCTCCTTCATAACAAAAATAGGCAGTGCCGTCGAACATCCAGGAGCCATGTTAAACGCAGAGCAAAAAAGGAGAGAGAGGACAAATAGTGAACTGAAGTCCTTGTAAGAATACGACATGCACACAGGAGTCATATATAAATTGACGCAACGAGCAGCATTGAAAGAAAGTACTTTCACAACAAGAAACAAAAGCATGCCCCTGAGTGGCCGCTCAGTTTGACGCGCCATGTCACGGATTGCGCGGCCGGCCGGAGATTCGAGTCCTCTCTCGGGCATGGCTGTGTGTGCGTGTGTGTGTGTTGTCCTTAGCCTAAGTTAGTCTAAGTAGTGTGTATGTCTAGGGGCCGATGGGCTCAGCAGTTTGGTCTCTTAGGAATTTACACATACTTGAAGAAGATACAAAACTCGATTTGCTGACCTACTTCATTACGTCATCAATAAATAAAAGATACACATAGCGCAAACTACAGACCTACTCGAGTGCTTTAGGAAGATTTGCAATGGTCCAATTCTTAAGAGAAGTGTTAACCATTAAAAAAAATTAAGACACACCCCCAAAATGAGCTTTCAACCCACCTTCCCCAAATTCCTGTATTTTGCTTTGAAAATGTTAAAGTCTCTGTGCGTTACCATAATAAAATCTTACAATTACTTTCCGTAAAATTCTTAAGCCATCAACCATTCTAGGAGAAAAGACAACTATTTGAGACACACCCCCAAAATGTGCCGCTTTGGAAATGCGTATAAACTGCTTTACGTAACTGTTGATTCAGTGAGCCGTTTGCAGAACTGTCGTCCGTCGCTTGTCGCAGCTCCGAGCGTCCTTCCACCCCATCAGGCCCGCGTCGTCTTCCGCAAGGCGAGGCCCTCACGCTGCCAAACTACCACTCACTAAGACATGTGTTAACGGTCGGTTCCATACCACTTGTCCAGAAAGAGTTTTAATAAATACATAAGGGAAGGGAATACAAGTCCAGTACAAAATAGAACAGAGCCTTTTTGAAACCAGAGTCAATATGGAAGCACTGAGCTAACAGGGGCGCAAAATGCAGTATACAGAAATCAAGGCCGGCAACGCCACGTGGCCACATTGAACGACATCGCAAGAGAGACGTTACAGACATCCAGAACAACTCAAAGAGGTGGCTAACAGACGGAAGGTTAAACCAAACAGACGCCCAATTTAGGTCAACTCCGGAGAGGACAGCAACTTGCACTATTTAAGGGTGGGATGTAAGCATACACACACACACACACACACACACACACACACACACACACACACACACACACACTGCATCGAAGATGTCAGGAAATATCTACACCATTGGGCGGGCCATTAGAGTAATAGAATAAAAATGAATCAACTGCCGCCAAGGCGCACTATTCAGGCTCATTCTTTCGGAATTTCACGTAAGCGAACAGCCAAGCCATCAGTCAGAGTTTTATAACGAGGCTCAAAATTCGTGTCCAGGATCACATGGTGAACGGGCCTGAGAGAGCATAGTGCCATCTCTCGGACATCAGTGCATGGTGCAGTCCAGCGAATCGGTTGGCATATAGGCGCACAATGCTTTGCAGTCAGTGCGAAAGACATTTAACAGTGTAATTACTTATGGTGAGTTATGTTGATGATATCCTTTGTGTGATTGAAAAAAAAGCGATCTATTCAATTACGTCTTTTTTATTTATTTTACAAGACATGCATCTTCCAATATGGCAGAGAATAATGAGCAACAGAAATACAACTCCTCCAAATTGAATTTTATAAATAAACAGCATATCCTCTGCTTTGTAATTGAATTTCTTGCTATGAGATCCTTCCTCCCCAGCATGTAGTCGTCAATAGCCAGGTGTGGAAAGGGAGGGGCCGAGGGAATTTGCCAGAGGGGGAGAGGTTAATTAATTTATTGATTTAATTAATTAGTCACTCAAACTAATGGAGAGGGAGGGGGCCTGAAACTGTGCCTATATTGGCGAGGGGGAGGGGGGAAGGTTGAAGGTTTTCAGAGAGGTGGCGGAGGATAGGGGGATGATGGGTCAGAGGGGAGGGCTGGAGATTTCTCAGTAGGGGAAGGGAGTAATTAATATATCAATTTAATTAATTAGTCAATTAATTTGATATCAAAAGTGTACTTGTATCAACGAAGTGTTTCCCAGAGCGGCAGGGGTAGGGGAGGGGGGAGGGTTGAGGGGGCTTTATCAGAAGGACGTATTATCCCCAGGTGGTCATACATAAATTAACAGAGCAATTTGTTAAGGGCAAGGGGAGGGGTCATAAATCAATCAAATTTTTCCCTGAATGTTTGCAACCTGCACTAAAAAATTGTCTCAGAACACATGTTTTCCCTCTACTCAAAGTCGTTACATCTTTCACCACCAGAGCATTCCTGAAGCATATTATTATGTAAATATTGCTTAATATCATGCTAAGAGACACAAGAACACGTTGGTTACTGAGCTCAGTCTTTGTACAAAGGGAAAGTAAGCAGTGTGAAAATGGCAAACCTATAGGTAAAAGCATTCATGTTCTTAAAATCATGCACCGGGTATTAATTTGCTCAAAGTTTTGAGTTGTAACGAAACTCTGTTCAGTGGCAGGATGGATGGAAAACTAAAATTGTCAAACTTTATTCTATGTTTCCTGTTTGACCTTTATTATTTTTCTAAAAATAAGTACCAGTGTACTCTAACAACACCAAATACTTTTTATATGCACCTGTATACACTCTCCTGTTTCTTTCTTGTAGTAGGCTCTGAGTCACAAAAAGTCCCACTTACCCCTCGCAATACCAAGGGGGGGAGGCAGTACTTCATGCCCGCCTTTCGAAAAAGCTGTAATTTAGTCAGTTAATTTTTTATTTTAAAATTCTGAAAAATGTTTGTTGGTTCTAATGAATTCTTCTGCCAGACTTCATGTACCTTTAAAAATTTCCAGTTAAACACTACCCACAAATTTAAGTCTCTGTAACAGTTTTCACTTTCCCCGCTAAGTGTGTTATTCAGTGGTTCGTGGTTCAGGGCCGTATTTACACACCAGTATTTCTTAAAAAGTATGTTGAAAATAAAAGTCAATAACAATGAACGAAGTTTGCATTTTTCCAATTTTTTTTTTGGCGGTCATGAAGTCAGTGGTATACATTATTGAAAGTGTGTTGATATTGCAAAGAACGTGATAAAACGTGATTTGAGTCTCTAGATCATTCTTACAAATCAACAACTCTTTAAAAAGTGTGTTGTTTATATAAATCAACAACAATTAACGAATTTTTGTTTCTTTTGATTTTTTTCGGGAGGGCACAAAGTACGCTCTCACCCCCTCACCCCTTGGTAACGTGCGTTGTGAAAAATCCCCTTGGTGTCATCATAGAGGTGGAGCATTACATAAGGTAAATGTTGAACGAAAATCAAAATCAAAGCAATCGCTTTTAACAAAGAAATCTGAAGAATCCATCAGAAAGAACCATTTCAGCGGTGACTTGTGTCATGCTATTGTGGCATCAAACATCCCTTTTCGAAATCTAAAAAATCCTAATTTCAAAGGTTTTCTTGAAAAGTACTGCAATCAGTCGGTTCCGGCAAAGGCAAAGTTGCGTAAAAATTACGTGGATTCAGTTTCCACTGACGCACTGCGTAGAACCCGAGAGAATATTACGGAATCTTGCACATGGATTTATGTTGATCAAAATACTGACAGTCTTGTCCGGTACACTGTAAATCTGATTGTTGGCACGTCGGACCCAGATGCCACTTCTAGGACTTAGCTGATTTGTTCAAAACAGCTCCCAAAGAGTAACTAGCAAACAATTGCACACTTTGAATGTGCTGAATCCAAAAGGCCTGGATAGAAACGAGGTGCTTCTGTCTTCCAGATGCCGCTGCATATATGATTGTAGCGTTTCAGTTGCTTCAAATTTTCTACCCTTTCATACTGCATGTACATGGCACCAACCGTATAGCAGAGCAAGTATGGCTAGAATTCCCTAACGTAAATTAATTATCTCTATAGTAAAGAATTTTCTTTCCCAGCCACATAAACATGTTAATCGCTGGAGCAGGTGGTTAGCGGCAGTGGGCTACAATAAGCACCTGCCAGGACCGCAGAAGGTAACTGGAAATCTAATGTACGATGTCGCCTCTGTAACTTTTGCAAAGCACGTGCTCCAAAATTCTTCAATCCAGCGGGACATGGCATATATTAGAGCCCACTACACATTTGTAGCGAGGACCATTTCCGAATTAGAAGGCTCGGGAGACCGACCAACGAGAGCATATCCTTACTGAAGGAAGTGAAAAAGAAAGTTAATGAAGCGCCGAGTGAAGTGGGAGGAAAAGCATGAGCGAAAACGGCTGAATTACTATACAACAGCATACATAAGTAACGGAAAATCCTCGTCCCTTGATTGCAGTATTCATGTCTAACATGAGACGAAAGTAAAACTCACCCCTGTCACATCTGTTGAGGAAGAACTTTTTTTCCGGCTTATAGATCAATACTGACTGACAAGCACCTTAGCTTTACTCTGGAAAACGTAGATAAGGTTTTAGTTATTTAGCGCGAGGCCAGCTATGGTCTGAACGTATGAAACCACTGGTTTATCAGCAATTAATTACATTACATATTACACTATTTCAACGTATGGCTGTATGGGTTTTATACTATATTTTTACCTTAGGAAAACTGAGGAGGTTTGAGATCAGTTTGAGCATGAAAGTGGTATAGCATCTGCTGTGTAGAGTTGTTGTGCATATTTATATTTTCCTTTTTTTTATGAGTAACAATATGCTCATATGTCAAGAATGTTTACTTTACATTGTAGTTAGTTCTACTACATAATACTTTTTAGGGCCTATTTCAGGTTTTATATAGCCAAAATGAAGATCTAAAAGAGCATATTTTAGGTGCCAAAAATGTACTTTCACGACCTAAAAAATGCGTGGTCTAGCAATAATCAGTTGCACAAACGCGTATACATAACAACATATAATATGCCTTTTGATTTATCATCTTATAAGAAGTTTTGTCGTCGTTTATAATGTGTGCCTTCAGTGACATATTATGATAACAAGTGGGACATAATAACTCATTTTTAACGAAATGAAGCCTAAGACAGACATCCAGCTACGTCCATGAAAAGAAATGCTAATGTAGACCAATTATCTGTTAGAAGATAAACAAAATAAAGGTGACTGACACAGATAACAGTTTTAATTTTTCTTTTATATCATAAATGGTTTCAATCTACACATCAAAATCCAACATGATAGAAGTAACGTAACTACAGGATAGAGTCGTGGACCTGAAATGCCATCTGACGTTTTAAAGAAGAAAAAGACAGGGAATTGTAAGAGTTTTTTATTCCCTTATCAGTTAGTATGTACTGCCAAATAACAATTAACCAACAGATGAACAAGATCATATTAGACAGGCCTTACATACTGCAAAAACCACGATATGCTGAAAAGACAACTTGCAGACATTATAATGTCTGTAATGAATTACAGCCAAATTACAGAAATATGTCAAAAATAATCAGAAATGCCGAGATGTACGGATCTGAAGCAACCATGTTGGGCAAGGGAGTCTGCATACATCTGGCGAATAAGGGTCTGAAAATTTGAAGAGACATTTGGCGAACGGAAAAACAGGGTGAATTTTGGATATATGGATATATGGATATATGGATTTAAGCATGTTACAGAAGAGAAGATTGAGATTTTCAAGCACATCATGATTGTGAACGGTAAGAATTTGACTCAAAAGATGTGGAACGAAACAGATTTAACGGGGAAGAACTGAGTGAAAGAAGTCGGAAAATAATGGGAAGCAACTGCGATATTGGAAAAGATTGATGCACAGAAACACAAGATAGATTGTGGCACAGGAAAAAAGTGGGATATCCTAGCTGGACTAGTACCGGGCTCAAAAACAAGACGAAAATAGGGAGAAACAAGAGGAACGAGAGGTATTGTTTAGAAGGATGAAGTGAAGAACAACTCATTCGAAAATCCAAACTCTAAGGCGCTGCAGTCATGGACTGTGTGACTGGTCCCGGCGGAGGTTCGAGTCCTCCCTCGGGCATGGGTGTGTGTGTTTGTCCTTAGGACAATTTAGGTTAAGTAGTGTGTAAGCTTAGGGACTGATGACCTTAGCAGTTAAGTCCCATAAGATTTCACACACATTCGAACATTTTTGAGAATCCAAATGATCGATACGAACAAAGAAGTAAGTAAACTGCCACTGACAGACAGTTTAGGGCAAAAAATATCTTATTTCATTCGCTAACTTTTTTTAAAATTTGTGTAAACTACTAGAATTTTTTTCAAATTATTTACTTTTGCCTTGCTTTGCAGAAGATCCCTTAGTATTTCGCTTAAGCTGGGAAGAATGAAATTAGATCCAGAACAAAAAAAGACAATTAAAAACATAAAGAAAGAGATGAGACATAGCGCTTATACTTTTTTTTCTCCAATCCCTTAACTGCATCACGTTCTATAGAGCGTGCACCACATGAACTGCATACATAAACGTGGAAAAATAACCTGTCGAGACTGTGATGTAATGATATCACTAAAAACACGTTGCGTATCATTCCTAGCGCTAACGAGTTGATGAAGGAAAACAATATCAAAGAAAGAAAAGTCAAGCTTGAGTTCAAAATTTTATTCAAGATGCAATAAAAATTTTTAGCCCTATAAGTTCATCATTAAGTGCTTAGCATGCAGGGTATTCCCAAATTCCCGTTATAGATTTCTAGGACTTTTAGAGTGGAGTGAATAATAATTTGTTTAGAAACCCATTTTCGGAAACGTCACCCAACGACGCTACAGACCGACAAAGTTACATGCGCCGGTGTCTGTAAATGTAAGTATATGCTGGATGATTCCGTGATGATGTTACAACATTCTAAGACGATGGAGAAGGATAAATGTATCAATTTGGAGTAAAGTCCTTGTACGGCAACGAACGATCGAATGTTATAAGCGAAAACCATTTTGATACCTCTGACAGTGGAATACATGTACTGGTACTGTTGTTGCTAAGATTTTTGGGCAAGCAACTTCCGGATGTGCTAGTAGGGACCAAAACAAGAAAAAACGTTCCGTAAACTAGGGCTCTAAAACACATACCTGAGGCGCTACGAGCACTTGTTTATCTATGCTGCTGTGAAACATCTCCTCTACTGAACAAGTGTTCATAGCTCTTAAGGTATACATTTTAAAGCCCACGTTTGCTAAATGTCTTTTCTTGTTTTGGGTGAATACTTCTACCTCCGAAAGTTGCCTACCCTACAATTTCAGCAACAACAGTAGCGGTACATGTATTCCGCTACCAGAGATATAAGAACGACTTTCTCTTGCAACCTTAGTCCTTCGTCTCCGGACCAGGGACCCTTACCTCAAATTGATACATTTATCTTCCTGCTTTCATCCAAGAAAGTTTGTAACATCATTAAGGAATCATATGCACCGGCGCCTGTAAATGTATGTGTGCACAGTATAACTTTGAGGCTCTGCAGCGACGCTGGATGACGTTTCTAGACATGTGTTCCTGCTCAAAGTGTTACGTACTCACTCCTCTCTACAAGTCATAGAAGTTTGTAACGGGAATTTACGAACACCCTGTACGGTCCGTCATTGTTTCTACGTAGCAATTTAGAACCTGTTCTTTCAGTAGAGGTTGTATAAGGTTGAAGCAGAGATCATTTACGTTTAGTAGCAGATTTCTTCACATTGCAGTTTCCTTGATAATGACCACATTTCAGTTATCTACGTTATAGGAAACTAGTACGAACTTTCGATCGAGCGTCTACGAATGTAACGAGAGACAGGTTTCTACGCAACAGACAGTCCTGAGAAGATACCGTATACGAATACATCTTTACGTAAGTAAAGCCGCATGATATGTGCGTGATCTACCAAATAACTTCAGAGCGTTCGCCAACTATGTCAGAAACCAAGGCAGCGAGCTTCGCCTTGGAGACCTGGGCTCTGTGTTAAAGGCACTCAGTACGTGTCAGCTACGTCATTGGTGGCTACATTAACAAGTTGAGGCTGTCACCGTTCCGGAGGCTGATCTGAATACCCCTATGCGTTGCTGAGCGTGTTCCTACAGAATGTGGTACGCCCTTGTCTTCCTCCGACCCTTGAACTTACCCACACAACCAACCTCAAGGGGACCAACAGCTCAATGGGAACCAGAATCACGATGCAACAAGACATTTTTACATTAAAAAATCAATGCCGGCGATGAAACAAGAAACTTACCGAGAAACTTTGTAGTGCTAACTGTAGAGCATCAGTAGAAAGGCTTCGAACTTCCGCAGTTGAGTGTTGTGCTCCGGTGTGCTTGGACAGCCGGCACGTAAATAGGACAAACACTCAGCTCAATAAAACCACAAGGATCATCTCTGGGTGGAGATAACTGCTCCCCTATACCGGCTTCCAATACTCAGCCATATAGTCCCTCCTATGGTAAGAAGACAAGAAGCACTTTTGAAAGAATATTCCAAAATGATGAATAGTCTTCAAGTTCCCACCATGAAGATATTCCTGGGTTGACAACAAACCGAGCTGGTTACAGATTCCCAACCCTGCGACTGGCGAAACGACTTGCTGATAGCAGCTTCACCATTAACACTAATGGAGTGAATCCAGGACTATGAGTGACCCACCCAAAGTGCGGCATATTCAGTACCCTCTGCAGAAACGAAGGGTTCTGAACTCCCATACGTAATGAAGACAAGAAGACCTAGGCCGCAAGGTTCGCAGGAGAGCTTCTGTAAAGTTTGGAAGGCAGGAGACGAGGTACTGGCAGAAGTGAAGCTGTGAGTACCGGGCGTGAGTCGTGCTTCGGTAGCTAAGTTGGTAGAGCACTTGCCCGCGAAAGGCAAAGGTCCCGAGTTCGATTCTCGGTCGGGCACACAGTTTTAATCTGCCAGGAAGTTTCATATCAGCGCACACTCCGCTGCAGAGTGAAAATCTCATTCTGGAAACATCCCCCAGGGTGTGGCTAAGCCATGTCTCCGCAAAATCCTTTCTTTCAGGAGTGCTAGTTCTGCAAGGTTCGCAGGAGAGCTTCTGTAAAGTTTGGAAGATAGGAGACGAGGTACTGGCAGAAGTGAAGCTGTGAGTACCGGGCGTGAGTCATGCTTCGGTAGCTCAGTTGGTAGAGCACTTGCCCGCGAAAGGCAAAGGTCCCGAGTTCGAGTCTCGGTCGGGCACACAGTTTTAATCTGCCGCGAAGTTTCATATCAGCGCACACTCCGCTGCAGAGTGAAAATCTCATTCTGCAAATATCCCCCAGGCTGTGGCTAAGCCATGTCTCCACAATATCCTTTCTTTCAGGAGTGCTAGTTCTGCAAGGTTCGCAGGAGAGCTTCTGTAAAATTTGGAAGGTAGGAGACGAGGTACTGGCAGAAGTGAAGCTTTGAGTACCGGGCGTGAGTCGTGCTTCGGTAGCTCAGTTGGTAGAGCACTTGCCCGCGAAAGGCAAAGGTCCCGAGTTCGAGTCTCGGTCGAGCACACAGTTTTAATCTGCCAGGAAGTTTCATATCAGCGCACACTCCGCTGCAGAGTGAAAATCTCATTCTGGAAACATCCCCCAGGCTTTGGCTAAGCCATGTCTCCGCAATATCCTTTCTTTCAGGAGTGTTAGTTCTGCAAAGTTCGCAGGAGAGCTTCTGTAAAGTTTGGAAGGTAGGAGACGAGGTACTGGCAGAAGTGAAGCTGTGAGTACCGGGCGTGCGTCTTGCTTCGGTAGCTCAGTTGGTAGAGCACTTGCCCGCAAAAGGCAAAGGTCCCGAGTTCGAGTCTCGGTCGGGCACACAGTTTTAATCTGCCAGGAAGTTTCATATCAGCGCACACTCCGCTGCAGAGTGAAAATCTCATCCTAATTACTGGTAGCTTAAATCATCAGAATGTCTTACAAAATTGAGGATACTAATGGTCTTTTGAAAATAATTGTTTCGTGACCGAAACAGAATTGAATGATTCAGTTTTTATCCCTCAGAAAATGTAATTTTACCCACAGGCTGGGGTAGACTTAGACTTAGAATACGTTTGATGGCCAATAGAACATGTAACAGTTCAAAGACCCCTACACACGCTTCAGGATTTGGGCCAACCGACCGCCCTGTTTCGTGGCAGCGTTCAGCCACGTCTCGACAGACTGCACTCGGCGATTACAGCGCCGGTGTGTTGTGATTTGCTAACCTTAACTTCATTGAGTTTGTTCTGAAAGTTGCTCCTTGGTTTTGTACAGAAACAAGGAGGGTTTTCCTTGGCTGTTCTAGACGTAACAAAGCAAAAAAAAAAAAAAAAAAATGAAAGCTGTGGGCAAAAAAGCAACTAATGCAAGGAAATAAATTCCCCAGGTTCCGCTACTTACTCAACTGGGAGCCGATGGTTTTCTTAATTGTGTAGCAATGGATGAATCGTGTTTCAGACCTACTGAAATCAAATTCTTAACGAAAACGGGTAGTCACGAGAGGCTGTTGCCTACATAGATTTCTGCCCCATAGCAGAAGTTAGAGGATCTCAAATTCAGTGCTGATGTATCCCCACAATTATTAATTACAGTGGTTTGTGAAACAGTAAACGTGATTTATAGTTTACTACAGAAACACATCATGGTAATGCAAAATTTGATTTATGTAACGCACTGACAAGTAAATATAAAAAATTCTAAATTCGAAGGCAGTCTAAACATGGCGGTTCGCACACTACGTAATAAATGCCACAGGTACATAAGAAATGAACCATTTAGCAACTGTTAAAACAGTAAAAAAATCACTTCACTTTTCTCATGTAAAATCTGGGAAGGTGCTATGGCATGGAAGGTAAGTGAAGAGCCGAATATGATCTTAGCGCTGAATTTATGAAGTTTCAGTGACATAAGCTGCTGACAGTGAGTGCTTTGATTTTTCTTGAAACTAAAAAAATTGTCGAAAATTGTCATCCTTACGTGCCATTATAAGAAATTCAAACATTTCTTTGCTTGTAGTCTTACCAGGAAATCAGTCTGGACATGTAAGTCTTCCATGTACTGCTTAAGCGTTAGCTTAGCAAAATAAAAAACGGATGTTGTTACTGAGTCAGTCTTAAATACTGGGGTATTTAATTTCGGTGCGAATGTTTACCTCACACTGAAACAATATATATCGTTCGTAGCTAGGTGCTGTGATTTTACGGTCTAAGATCTGTTGCTTAACCTGACGCGTGTGTCGGCAACATTTCCACAATCACCGTTTCCAGGCTGTTACCATTAGAATTTGCTCTAAGCGCGCAGCCATTGGTATCGAGTTTTCTGTTCCAATGGTGAGATTCAGCTTCACAGCTACGTATTTACCATTGCAGTACAGTTTGTCACTATCGCGGATTCGAAAAAGTTACTGTAGCGCAGGTGAGATGATTTGCCTTTAGTCTCGCATTGTGTATATTAACGGAAGCGCCAGTCAAATCTGTAGCATGTAGAAAATAAAATCTTAATTTGATGATGGGTTAGCCCCTGAAGTTTGAGAAATTTTATTAAACTGATATCTTACGAAGAATTATTCTAATCAACCGAAATGTTTGACAACAGCCAGAAAACTTCACACATGCTAGAGAAATGATTTACTCGGAAATCGAAAGAGTAGGTGCTGTTGGTGTGTAGTATCTTATAGTAATGGAAAAAGTGCAGTGTTTTGCCAAAGGAGGAAATGCGTTAGCATACGTCTTACGGCTTTGGAATTACTTACCTCCCACGTTCACTAACGTGGTGTACGGCGTGAACGGACAGTTGGTCACGTCTAGTGGTGAGAGGAAATGGAGTCACCAACTCGCTTCTCTCGTTAGCATAAACTCGTTTCATGTGAAACATGTTACATTTTAGGTGCGGTGTAGGTCTGTAGGGTAGGCATGCACTTCATCTATAGAGGTCGTGAGAAACAATCGCAATAGATTGTAAGGGGTGTGCCACGGTAGGTTGTGTTGAAAAGACAAGAAAACAACATACCTTGCACTGTTTAGAGTTAATTAACATTGAAGTTAAGTCAGGCTGTTGCGTGGGAAAATTAAAGTGCCCTCCACATACAACTGTCAGTTATCATGGTGTAGATGATGGCGCACGAGGTTGCTCAGTGTTTGGCTCGGGTTCGATCCCTACTACCGTCACACTCCAAATTTTTTAATCTCCTGTTTGATTTTAGGAAAAACCGAAGGACACGTTTGGCGACAGTCTCTTTCCGACGCTTGAATTTCCGCGCTGATCAAACTGATAGGCTAACGTTAATGCTAATGAACTCGGAAACTCTAACGTATCGAATTGTTTCCTTTCAGTTAATTGTCAGTACAAGTTACCGTGCAACACCCTTAAAAGCCTTTCACACTGTTTTTAACCACCCTGTACGTCAGTCTAACAAAGTAATGACATAGATGTGCTTTTTATGAAAAAAATTTCAACACACTCTTTGATTTCGCAATACGATCTGTGAGTTACACTGAGGGCTCCTACTTACGCATCAACATGTCGGCCAACCGACCAATTTCGTGGCAGCCAAAACACGTCCCGACCTTACCTAAAGTTCATTGTTTGTCCTAAGAGATACAGATTTGTTTCACACGGAATCAAACAGGGGATCGCATAAACTGTCTTAGAGGTAACGAGGCCAAAGAGCTGAGAGCTATGGACTAAAGTGAGTAATGCGAGCAAAGAAATTCACCCACGTTCTGTTACTTCAGCAGCTGGCCCCGATAATTTTCACAATTACCTGATAAGGGGCGAATTATTCATTTCAGAGTTGCTGAACATCAAACAATTCTTAACGAAAACGAATGAGGCTGTTAACAACTTTACGATTTCTAGCGACTGGTAGAAGTCAGGAGTACCTCAAATTCAGTGCTGTTGTATCCCACGGTTATCAGTTAATATAATTCGTGAAACGTGCAACCTGATTTATAGTTGCGAGGTAATAAATCACGCTAAAGCCAAAAAAGACGGTTTACAGTAACATTACGCACGTAGCATAAAATGACTTCAAAGTTTAAGAAGCTTATTTTAAATCCGAACACGAAAGACTACACGTGGTGATAGTGTACGTAATCTAATAAATACTACATATACATCAGAAATTAAGTACTTGGCAACTAAGACCTGTAAAAAAATTCTATCGTCCTTCTTCGTAGAAGTTTGGATATAGGCTGGACTTTGAACGTTTATAACCATGAAGCAAGTATGTTGTTGTTGTTGTTGGGGTCTTCTGTCCTGAGACTAGTTTGATGCGGCTTTCCACGCAACTCTCTCCTGTGCAAGCTTCATCTCCCAGTACCTACTGCAGCCTACATCCTTCTGAATCTGCTTAGTGTAATCATCTGTTGGTCTCCCTCCACGATTTTTACCCTCCACGCTGCCCTCCAATGCTAAATTGGTGATCTCTCGATGTCTCAGAACATGTCCTACCAACCGATCCCTTCTTCTAGTCAAGTTGTGCCACAAGCTGCTCCTTATCCCCAATTCTATTCATTACCTCCTCAATAGAGTATAGGGCTATTCAAAAAGAGGGAAAAGACTTCAACCCCACTCCAGTGTTCCTTGAAGCAGAAAAATTCTTATTTCTATGTGTAAAAGGAGAGCACAATGTGTTACACGACAAATCCCAGAATAGCAGCTCATTTCCTGCCACACCGAAGCAGCTGGTGTCTCATTATCGAGCTCACAGCTTGAACGACGCGATGTCTGACACTTCAGACTCAAGACGTCACATATTGTGACTTATTGTGTGGTCATGTAAAAGACGGCATTTCCATCTGTCCCCCCTCCCCTCCACCATGCCTCACAGTCATCGTATTGTTTAACCTGTGAGTTCGACAACGACACACCAGCTACTTCGTGTCTGGCATGAAGTGAACCACCGTTCTGGTATTTGTGCAACACATGGGGCTCACGTTGAATGCATAAAAATTTGAACTGTTCTCTTCCCAGGAACGTTGGAATTGTTTTTGTAGGAAGATCGCTGTATATGTTACAAATTAACGACCACTATATGTCGATATTCCAGCTTTTATATTAAATTTCCCGTTAGTATTGAAAACAAGATCTAAAAACAGAAATTCGAGGGACTATTACTGAGCCACGCGAAACACTTACGGATTAGTTAAAAATAGTGCTTCATTTCGTGCATCTATATTCGCATGACGTGTCCCAAGATTTGCAGCTTTTCAATATCTCCACAAAGTGTCGTTAAGGCTTCGACCGCCTCGCACCCAGTCTTGTGTATTTAATCCCGCGCACAGTGACAAGAGTGCCGGCCGCTGTGGCCGTGCGGTTCTAGGCGCTGCAGTCCGGAACCGCGTGACTGCTACGGTCGCAGGTTCGAATCCTGCCTCGGGCATGGATGTGTGTGATGTCCTTAGGTTAGTTAGGTTTAAGTAGTTCTAAGTAATATGGGACTGATGACCTGAGATGTTAAGTCCCATAGTGCTCAGAGCCAACCACAGTGACAAGACCAACTTTCCACGGAAGGTTAGCACGACAGCGCTACACACGGCATAGTTTGTTGGGTGATGTGCGGCCTCTAAGAATACTTTTGTCAGACAATTGACAATATGTGAATGGCCTTGAACTTCCGTCAGAGGAGTTTCGTTCGTATCGTAGCGAGTCAAATAGTATCATAGGTGAAACCATTTCTTGGGCTACGGTTGCAGTGGCCTTCTTGTGGGTCTATTGTTTTTCGTACTAAATCACTTACGTTGCCATGATGGCTCTGCTGAGCGTGACGTCAAACTGCAATTAATAGGTTCTGCATGCTAGTGGAAGAGTGGGAAAGCTCATTGTAATGGGTTCGCTGGTGAAGGGAGTGGTGATACGCTGCACTCCATAATTGGTAAACATCGGCTAATAGAGTGCCGAGCATTTTGGTAGATTCTCTGATCTTGCATTTCGCCATCTTAGGTGTCACTGCATTTAATTGCGCTGCAGCAGTATTCGTGGTTTCCTGTGTCTGTAGGTCTGTTGTACTGCCCAATGCGGACGTAACGCTCGTGCTCCCGCATACCCATTTGGTACTAGCGTACCGCTTTCGACAATATAGATGTCTGCACACCGACACCTGCTATACGTCGCCAGTGTGCAGAGCATGTACCTCACCCTTGGTGGAGCGTAGCACATCCATCTTCATCTTCAGGGTGCTGCAGAAGACTGACAGCTCAGCAACGAGGCGAAGGTGTTCACCACTCCGGCCATCGGCCCTCTCCACAGGAGGTAAGCGCGCTGCTGGCTGCAGTTCGTCCCTGTCCTGCCTACCTCGCCTTCTTTCATCCGTTACCATGGCTGTGCAGATGTTTGGGGGTTGCAACCATCGGAGAACATCCTTCGCACCTTTCAAAACTGATTAGTTGTGAGAAACACTGGGGCGCAGCACGCGGATAATCAGAGCCCGTGTCAGTTATGGGCAGCAATAAGTACACACAGCAGGCGGCCATTAAAACCGTGGCTGAAACGTTGGTTTCGTGAGCGGAAGTAATTTAGAATATGACGCGGTAGTACACTTATAAAGCTTTAGTAACATACTGGCTGTGGAGCACTGGGAGATTATAACTTGACTACCTTTACCAAAAAATCAATTTTGATACATTTACGCACACACAATTACTGTTTATATTTCAAGAGGTTCTAAATTTTTCTGCTGTCTCTGTACTGGTACTATACTTTCAGGTTTATAAACAATATTTGTTCAGCCGGACTATAACGATTTTCACTTTTTCTCTTGTGTGAGTGGAAATATAATTTTCCGATAGAAAATAGGTTATTTTGTTTCATAGCTTCTCATGACACGAGTTAAAACAGCTCTAATAATTTCGCAGACACTGTACGAAGCTATGTGATTAGTGAACGGAATTCTTCTGAAAACACGACTCCCCGATTCTATAGAAAGTGGTACGAAAATTTAGAGCGCGTTCCTGTGGAACCACCAGGTTGGTCTTCCCTGCCGTGTGGCAGCACAGGTGAGCTGTGCACACGTCACTGCGGCTGGAGCTGCGCTGACGTTGGTTTGGCGACAGTGGACGCGTGCGGAGTAAACGATGGTTGCATCTGAAGCTGAGTAAAAAAGAGAACTGTTTCCAGCGATGTTTTGGTTGAGTAGTGCGATACTTGGCGAACTACAACTACCAGCTATGTTACATTATCAGCTTACGTAGCGTGCAGTCCATGCAACACTTGTCTAGGACACAGATCCGCGCTGACAAGTTTCGGTTCGACCCTCTTAGGGTTATATGTAACCAAAACGTAACATAGTATGAAAACTCGACGTGATTAGATACATAAACCACTAAAAATGTTGTCAACCCTTTGAAGACCATAGCTGAAACTTTGAAACTAATTAAGAGTGTGATGCCTCGAACTAAAAGTAATACGTGTGTATAGCTTCTCATATTTCCTGCTACTGTAAACAATTCACCCTCATTGTACTGGGACAAAGATAAATGAGCGCATTGCATGTGTAGACAAACAGACCCTCGACTCTGTTTAATCTGTGGTTGACTTGTTAGTTGTTCAGCTCTGAGAAATTGAGGCATAGTAGTGTGCGGTCCTTTCCTTAAAGAATGAGATCTATTTTCCGTGTATTTTGGAGAAGTTGTCTAGAATACTTTATTATGGAGACAAAAAACTGAGGGATAATACTTTCCTATTATGTTGATTTTCAGGAATTTCGAAGGTATGTTTCTAATGAGACAATTTTGATTGTTAGCCTTCTTATCTTCTGCTGTCCTTTTGTCAGTTTGATTTCTCAGTAACGACTGTCTGTGAAGTAAAACCCACATCCGATTCGTAGTAAAGCTCAGAATTTTGTATGTCCAATGCACCTTACGCCGCACGAAGCAACAGATTTTCTGACAATAAGAATTTAGAGTAAATCATTTATCTGTAGCTTCTGCACCTCTTGATTTGTATTTGGAGAACGTGAGTACTGCAGACACAAAAAACAGCTTGCTGAGCGAGAGGCAAGTCAATTTTATTTCAAGGTGCACCTTACATTGTGTCCTTGTGCAAACAGTGTGTAGTCAGGATTCTGAGGTGTCTTGCTTGTCGTGTCAGCAGGCAGACTTACGGTAAACCCTGTTCCTAATTTTTAATATTTTCTTCAGAGTAGAGCAGTAATTCGGTTTTGTGGACTTTGTCTAACACGCATCGTTCATATTGTGCTTTGCTGCTGAATGTTAGTTTCCATTGAGTACGCATTTCATTTGGCTTTTAATGGGTTTAATTTTCTGTCAAATTTTGCGTTTGAAATCTAAAATTTTAATTCAAAACACGGTTCACATGCTCAACACAAGGCCAACAACCAGTCAGATCGGCTCAACAGTTCAATGCTACATAGCGTAAATGTTACGTGATAGCAAAGTTTTCGAAATCAGTGTAAAGTTTTCTGTTTCCTAGAAAGCTTACCCAGTGCTAAAACGTGTGTGCTAGTTGAGCGTCTGCGGTTGCCTCCGGTTACCACAGGAAATTCACAATTTATTCGTCCTTGCTACTGCTGTTTCATTCTTCTACTGGTTATAATCAAATTTTCGGTAGAAATGTAATGATGCTAGTACGTAACATTGTTTTGTCATTAAAGAAACCTCAAAATACGTAATATTTATAACAGATGACTTCTACCTGAATCGTAATTTGACAAACCAGTTGTTGAATAGAATGATCAGTCGTCGGTGGGCAATGTTTATATACTCGTACTCCTCAGCAACCGCGTAGCACCAAACTTACAGGATGACTAACTGGTGTTCGGATGCGTGCGGTGCACACGTAAAGTGGATTTTATTGTTCAACACTTTTATTCAAATAACTTGTCAAATAAGCAAAATCCATTATCAAAAGTGGAAAATCTTTAAGAGAGTTATGTGCTCATCTTCCGTTGGCAATATATTCCTAGTTGGATTCGCATAGCAGGAAAGCTTCAACGTGCATGTGAAAGTAGTTAGTATGGCAGCATTAACTTCAAAATGTCGCAGCTGTACGAGCAGGTGACCATTTCGTTCGACATAGGCCTCCAATATTCCAAGTCTTCACCTGTTCAGTCGTTTAAACCGCTGAGGCAGTTCTGATGCATTGAAGGCTGGAGCTGGTTGACAGGTGAGGCAGTGGAGACCAGACGAACAAATCTCTTCACTTCAGGGGGATCAGATTACCACCTCTCACTCAAAGAAATAGACGGGATTTTTTCACGATTCACCATTCACTTAATAAAGCAAATGAAAGGCGTTGCCTTGCGGTTTTAATTCAAGGTGATTGTAACTGTTCGTTCACGTATTTTAACATCCACTAAAAATCAAAATTAGGACTTCCGGTAATGAAATTCGTAATTTTATGATCCAAGAGTACATTTCCTCTGACTGAAAAATACTAAAACGAATATTTTTATAATTGTTAACAATTGAAACAGAAATTATCTACTTCGAGAAATTGCCAACGGTTGCTCTTAAAATCAACGTGACAATGTCCTGTTTAGGCAATTTTTGCAGGACCTGCGTGGATCATGGTTGAGGATATCATCCAGCGCCTTCAAAACTGACCAATTCTCGTCCATTATGGAGGTAACTTCTCGATTAGTCCTTTTTTAAACTGCCTTGTCTTTGAGTAGACTGTTTCTGAAACGACCACCTCACTTTTCAGCTGATCCTTGCACTTCACACTGCGCAAAGAATTTTAAAGAATGTACAGGATTTAAGACACGTGCAAGGCACACAAGCGTAGCAGATTTTCATTTTTCTACATTGCTCTTCATTATGGCAGTGATAATAAACTTCGTATCTGGTGTTAACAACACTTGCTCAGTTCGAAGTATTACCTGCAATGTGCTTCAGATGGGAAGCAATCTAGAACGTACTTCTCTGAATCCTCAGCAAAACCGAAATTTGTTCCACCTATGTTTCGCCCCATGACATAAAGACGGCCGACATGCCTATTTCCAGCATATGCAATGCGGTTATCGCAAATCCACGAAACAGACCCACGAACAAAGACAAACACCAAATAATCCACTAGTTATAAAATGAAAGCGGATGTGGAAAATACAGGGAGTACTGGCTTTAGAGTGGGGACAAGCTGAAACGCAACACCAATAACACCATACCAGAACTAAACCAGTCGCACAAAGAGGCTAAACATTCAACAACGGTGCAAAAGATAGCCATAGGAATCGAAATCTTCACTTCACCTATGGCCCAAATGAAGCCCTCGATAACAAAGAATCCACGTACCACTCGAAATCCAAAATCTCAATTTTCACTTAATAAAAGCTCACATAGAACTATAATGCTAAAGTCAATCCATACTTTACGGATTAAGGCCAAACCCAGAAGGAATATACCAGCCAGTCACCGACAAACAAATCTAATTTGGCCACGCGCACAGTGACGAGCAAGTCGTCTGCAGTCAACCAAACCTACTGCAGGGACATGATCGAAAGAAAAGTTTTTAAAGAAAATTTCCGCTGTTTGCGTGTTAATTGTTAGTTTATTGCACACAACTGATTTTGGCTATTTAGCCATTCTAAAGTGCATTTTGAAATGGCAAAATGTCTGACCTGTCGATGAGGGATAGAAGATGATCACTAGCACCGTATCATCACCCATTGCATCAGCGCATGAGCTTCTCACAGACTAAACATAAATTACCGAGAAAAAGAACAGCAACTTTCAAACCACAAGAAACACACGCCTCGAATAATACCAGACACATGAACAAATTGATAACCAATAATTTGCAAAATGAAAGTAACTCCCAGCGAACGTCATCCACTCCGATAGCGTCGTCAAATGACTCACAAAGATAACGAAAAATTTCCAAACACACACATCTAACAAGTGTGCCACCAAATAACACTCCACCCATAACCATGACCAGAAGTAAAAAATTGCTGTACCATGGAACTACGCCGGCACCAACGTGATAAACTGACCCTAGGTGTACTTCAAAACACGTGGGAAGTGTTAATGCTGGAGGCTGTCCCACGTGGAGAGCGAGTTCGTTCCTGGTAACTTCAGTATATATTAACTGCGGCGTTTAAATACACCGCTCCTTATAACACGACAAAGTTAAGACCTTCAGCAAGTACCTTTCCACCACTGGCATTGATTGCCCGTGGGCTTTGCGCGTAGCCGAGCGTTGGCGTGTTAATGCGGGCAAGGCACGAGGCCCACGAGAAAAACAGGAAGCGGCGCTTTCGTCATTAAGGCAGGCCTTAACTGGCTAGTTCTGTTCAGCAGACAAATTTCGTTTTACTTCTAATCAGTAAGACTTCATAATAGGAGATTCCAGTAGAAGATGCAATTCGCGTTAGTACGTACACGTCCAGCTACCAGTTCACAGGTTTCAAAACTTTTAAGATATACTCTATATAAATGGTATAACGGCTTGTTTATAGCATTTAGGCTCATGTGCATAAGTCCTCGTTCCAAACAAGTGGTGCCATACGCAACTGATTATCATTTTGACACGATTTTAATTTTTATAATCCCAGTACAGCCGTAACAAATCATAAGTAGGCCTGCTGACTTCCGATCTTTGTAGGACTAACAGTAAGCCTCCATAACAGCGAATTTCGGTAGAAGATGCAATTCTCGTTCGAACGTACGTGTTAACGCGTCTTTCTTCCAGGCCTCTCTAGGTGATTAGTGACGTCACAAGCTCATTGCGGGGCACGCATTTCTCGAGGGCCCCAGACCACACAGTTACGCCACTGGTCAAAGCAGATCGGTGGAATATCATTTTTTGATAGTTTCCATGAGGCAAAAGTTCTTGGAAAAGTGGATTAAAATGCCTAGGATGGAAATGACCGTCAGCAACATGTTCATTAGTTGGCACTAAAATCTATAATCACAACGTAAAGAGGACTATGTAGAGCATCTTTCATAAGCCACGATTGCATCATAAGACATTACTTCATCGCCACAGAAGATACTCAGCTTGTCAGGGAGTGATTTTTCGTACTTCATGCACGAACCGGTATTTCAATTGCCAACAATACCACTGTTAATGTCCCAGTTCACTAACATTATTAGGCCTCTATTGAGGTTCCTTCAATAGACAGCGCTTCGAACTGGTATGGAAGTGCTGAAATAACTTTCCTTCAAGGAGTGATTATTTGTCTGGAACAGATGTTTTGTATCTGAAAGTACGCCCTTGTTCCATCTTCCACGTCCTGGTTAGGTTGTAAGTTCACTTAATAGTGAAATACCACTCAGTTCATTGTATAGAAACAGTCTGAAAATATTTTACAAAATGAAGGACGAAGTAGTAACAGTGATTGCAAATTATTGGTGGATATAAGGGATCGCAGGCCTACAAGCCTACTGCATGAGAAATGGCTCAGAAATCTGTTGCTGTTCATGTGTATATGTTGCCAGTGTCTACTGCTGAACGTGTTTGCTCAAACGAACATTATGGGACATCTGTAGTCCCCCTACACTATATACGGTACAGCAAATTCAGTGCAAATTTCTTGATAGTTCACATAATTTTTCTGGAAGTATATGCACTTAAAATTAGGAAGTGAAATACCTAATGCAAGTAGGAACATCTATCTACATCTACATGGATACCCTACAAATCACATTTAAGTGCCTGGCAGAGGGTTCATCGAACGACGTTCACAATTCTCTAAAATTCCAATCTCGTGTAGCACGCGGAAAGAGCGAACACCTATATCTACAGCTCTGATTTCCCTTACTTAATCATGGTCATAGTTTCTTCATGTAGGTCGGCTACAACAAAATATCTTCCCATTCAGAGGAGAAAGTTGGTGATAAGATTTTCGTGAGAAGATTCCTCCCCAACGAGAAACGGCTTTACAATTAAATAAATACCCCTAGCTGCATACAGGCGTTGATATGCCAACGGGAACAGTTGAAAAACGTGCCCCGACCAGGACTCGAACCCGGGATCTCAGACGCTCCATCCACTTTTAAATCTTCAGTTTTCGTTCGTTGCATCTGCTCGTGGCGGACGTCGCAAGACACCTGTTTCAGTTCGTCGTTGATACATTAACTCAATTCTTTTATTAGAGGGCAGCTAACCATCCAACCGAACACGCTGAGTTACCGAGCCAACAGCCATCTGAGCCACCGAGGACACAGAGGACAGTGCGACTGCAGGGACCCATCTTTGGCACGCCTCCCGTAAGACCCACATTCGCAACTTTCGGACACTGGAAGTGGTGTCTGTTAGGGCCCACCTGGACTCTGCGATCACAGATTGCCATCTTTATTTCCCTCCTGGCAGGATTCTTACACCTGCTGCCATAACTGCCATTTTTCAGCAACTTCCTCCTTGTCGGGGATTTTAATGCTCATCATCACTTGTGGGGCAGTGCATTTCCACCTAGTTGGGGTCTTCCCAGAGACAAGTTTCTTGCAGACCACGACTTGAGCCTTTTTAATGATGGCTCCCCTACCCATTTCAGTGCCAGTCATGGTACCTTTTCTGCCACTGATCTTTCTTTCTTCTCCCTCCCTCTCTTCATTACACTGGTCGCCGCACGACGACCTTTGCTTCCCGCTCCCCGATGGACAAGTTACCTCGTTTGTCTTCCCAATACGCCGATTGGTCTCTATATACTGCACAGGTCGGTTTTTCTCCCTCTTTGTCGGGTTGTATTGATGCCTTACGTGTCGTTTTTGAGATCGTGCTGCTAGCCTTGCTATTCCACGCTCATCTGGACCATTTCGCCGCCGGCTCCCCTCCCTGGCCGAGATCCCCTTTTCTTCCCCTTTTACTCTGTTATCATTTTTTAGGGTTGGTTAGTCTCCTTCTCCCATTCGCACTTCTCCATTATAGCGGTTGCAGCTTTTACGTCGCAGGTGGTTTTGCCTCTGCTTCCGAGGTGGGATGTTTGCTGCCTCTAGAATAGCATTGGGTTCGCTCCCTTACTGACTTACCTCATTTTGTTTGTACCATTGACAACATGACTGCCCTTTTACATTTTTTAGCCTTTTCCCTTTTATCGTTCTGACTTTTCTGAGATGTCACGCTATGGGAATGGAGCACATTTGAAACAAGGGACTGATGACCTTGCTGTTTGGTCCCTTCAACCCCAATAACAACAACAATTTCGCCGCCTGCAAGTCCCGTGGAGTACGGCGATCGCCATCGTGGTTTGCAACACCTAAAGAGGCACCCATCCACTGTCAATCTTACTACCTTTAAACGCCTTCGCGTCAAAGCCCGTTACTTAAATGGAGCAAACGGGTGTGTTGGGAAAGCTTTGTTTCTTCCCTCTGTGCTACTGTCCCTATGTCACTGGTATGGGCTACACTTCGCTCTCAAAGGTTGCCATCGGCAGTCTACCCTCTCGGGTCTTGCCCTCCCAGACGGCCTTTGAACGCACCGATTGATTCTCGCGGAACATTTTGCTACCCATTTTGCGACAGCATCAGCATAAACCTATGTAGCTGCTTTCCTTCACCAGAAAGAGTGGGCCAAAGCTTCCGCCTTATGTTTTATCCCTTGTCAATCCGACCTTCCAACGAACATTTTACTAAATGGGAACTTCTTTGGCCTGTAGCACAGACTCCATTCATAACCAATCGCTTGAACATCTCAGTGCCCCACAGTGACATCTTCTCTGGGTACTCAACCATATATGGCTCCAGGGTGACTTCACTTCTCATTGGAGGGATGGCGTCGTTGTTCCTCTCCTTAAGCCTGGTAAGAGCCCCCTCTTCGTCGAAAGCTATCGGTCAATTAGTCTGACAAACGTTGTTTGCATGTTACTGGAATGGATGATAGCCCGTCGGCTCAATTGGGTCCTCGACTCTCGAGATCTATTGTCCCCTTACCAGTGTGGCTTCAGAGAGTTACCGTCATTCGGCAGGCTTTTTCACAGCGTCGCCATTTGGTTGCAGTATTTCTCGACCTTTTCAAGGCCTATGATACAGCTTGGCGCGATCATATCTTACACTCCATGAGTGGGTTCCTTGGGGCCCACTCCACATTTTTAACTGCTAGTTCCTGTTCCATCAGTTCAGGGTTTGAGTTGGTACTCGCTTTAGTTCTCCACAGACCCAGTAGAATGGAATCCCACGGGTTCTGTATTGAGTGAACTTCTTCCCCTCAATGCTATAGATGGACTTGGGGCCTCCGTTGGTCCTTTCGTCGTACCTGCTCCGTATGTGGATGATTCCTGCTATTGGGTTAGTTCGATGGCCTCTGCAGAGCGGCAGCTCCAGGGTGCTATACGACGTGCCTCTGCATGGACCCTCTCACACAGGTTGCAATTCTCCCATTTAAAATCGCGGATGGTCCACTTCTGTCGTTGTACTATGGGCCACCCTGACATGGAGCTATACTGCAATGCACGGTGATTATCTGTGGTCACATAGTTTAGTTTCCTGGTCTTCTTTTCGACAACAAGCTCACATGGTTGCTTCATATCAGACTTCTGAAGATAGGATGTTCCTGTAAACTCAATGTCCTTCACTCCATTGCCCACACCTCTTGGGGTGCGGATCGTTCCACTCTTGTGCAGCTTTATTGGGCTTTAGTGCTGTCTAGCTTGGACTATGGTTGTCAAGTTCATGGTTCAGCAGCTCCTTCCACACTGCACCTCCTGGATCCAGTCCACCATTATGGTATCAGTTTGGCCACCAGTGCCTTCCCTACTAGCCATGGGGTTAGTCTACTGGTTGAAGTGGGGATCCCCCCCTTTCTACTCCACGGTCCCAGTTTCTGGTTTCTTCTGCAATCGCTGTCTGTTCCTCTCCCACTAATCCTTCCTTTTCTATCCTGTTCCAGACCAAGGACGTCGCCCACCTGATACCCACCCTCAGGCGGGTTTACCAGTTGGGCTCTGCCTTGCATCTCTTCGCCATGATTTTCAGCTTCCTTCTTTGTCACGTTTCCCACGTTCTCTCCCCAACACCCCCACTTGGTTAGTTCCTCGGCTTCGGATTCTGATGGATCTTTGCCGAGGTCCGAAAGATTCTGTTCCCAGTATGGTGTTCCTTTTTTCCCGCCGAATTTTATCGACGTTTTGGGATGCTGTTTTTACACCTATGGCCCTAAATCTGCTGATCGTGTGGATATGCCGTCATGTCTTCTGTTGGCATGGAAAATCATCTCCTGCCAACTGTGTGTGGGTTGTTTACCGCAGAATTGATGGCAATTTCCCAGGCCCTTATCTTTATTAAAGTCCCAACTCAACCGTGTTTTGTTATGTATGAATTAGTGGCCATCAGACTATTGATAGGTATTTTTCCCACCATACCTTGGTTTCGGCCATCCATGAGTCTCACTGATCGTAACCATGTTGCTTGTTTCGTTTTCCTTTGGGTCCCTGGCTATGTGGCTATCCCAGGTAATGAGCTTGATCCATTGACTAGAAGAGCAGTCACTTACAGCCCCCCCCCCCCCTCTTTTTTTCAATAACCCCTCCTGCGGCGTATTTACGGCTCCATATCAAATCCCCACTTCACACAGTCGTGGGCCAACTCCTGGGATGCTACTTCCCTGTCTAATACGTGCGCTTAAGGTGACACGCGTCCTGCGGCGTTCGTCCTTCCGCCTCTACCGAAAGGACTCTACCACCCTGTGTCGTCTCTGCATCAGCCATACCAGGCTGACCCATGGTTTTTTGTGTAATGAGCCACCCCCACTTTGTGGTTGTGGAGCCTTAGACAGTAGCCCACATTTCGGTGGACTGCTCCCTTCTTTTGGCTTTGTGTACTATCCACACATGTCGATGCGACACCTGAATTCTTGCGTCTTGTCTTCGTGCTCCTACAGCGAAATAAACGTTGATGGTTGTAGAGACGTTTCGCAGTTGCCCTCAAATGCCGGTTCTCTAAATTTACGCCACGGTGCCTCGCTAGAAGAGCGTCGTCGTTCCTCCAGGGATTCACATAGGAGTTCATAAAGCTTCTCAGTTTCAACAGCTTAGCGATAGAATTTAGTGGTAAAAAAATTTACCAGCACGTCTGAGTTTCAATGCCTACCTTCAATTCAACCTGGTGGAGATGCCAAATACTAAAAAAGTAGTCAAGAATGGGTAACACTAGCGTTATATAAGCTGTCTTATTTCTAGATAAACTACTTTCCCAACATTCTCCCAATGAAGCGCCCGGTCTAGGTGTAGCATCTTTGATTAGTAATTATAACCACCTCTATCCTGGGCTCGAAACCCACCACTGTTTAAATTTTGATTAATTGACGGCCAAAGGCTTCCAGCATAGGAAGTCTCACTGTTTGCCAACACCTCGTCAGAGAGCAGAGGAGCAGACAAGATGTTGACCACTCTTGTCCTTGGGATGGGAAACTGCCCATCAAGGCGAAAGAAGCAGTAATGATCAACGCATAAGCATGCAGAGGACAATGGAAACAAATACATTAAAGACAAACAACCTTTGTTCCACAGGGCATGTGGACTGCAATGGAAAAAGTCATGATTTCTCCATTGGGATTACTTCCTCGAGTAGTCCCCTGTTCGAATCTCTGGGAGGGGCTGCTGAGTGGAAGGCGACCATGCGAAAAAGATCGAATAAACAGCGAAGGGATAACGTTTTAAGATTTGGGGCATGGAGTGCCAGAACCTTGAACGTAGTAAGGAAGCTAGAAATTCTGAAAACGGAAATGCAAAGGCTCAATCTAGATATAGTAGGGGTGAGAGAAGTGAAATGGAAAGAAGGCTGATTTCTGGTCACATCAGTATAAGATAGCAGCAGCAGCAGAAAGTGGCACAACGGTTGTAGGGTCAGTTAGGAATAGGAAGGTACTACGGTGGAGTGTTACTGTG
This sequence comes from Schistocerca americana, assembly GCF_021461395.2. Taxonomy (NCBI): domain Eukaryota; kingdom Metazoa; phylum Arthropoda; class Insecta; order Orthoptera; family Acrididae; genus Schistocerca; species Schistocerca americana. Next base: position 592,629,317 of record NC_060124.1, on the reverse strand, counting down.
AACATTTCAGTCATATGGTTGTCCTTGGCAGAATCGACAGCTAACGGACACTGACAACGATGGTTCAGGCATACACGCAGAAGTCGCAATCTGAATATGAAGAGACAAAGTATATAAAGATATTGAAAGGGTAATAAAGTATAAAAGGGAGATAAAAAACTGTCATGGGGACTGGAATGCAGTTGTAGGGGGAAGAGTAGAAAAGGTTACAGGAGAATAAGGGCTTGGGACAAAGACTGAGAGGAGGTAGACTAATGGAGTTGACTAATTTCAGCTAGAAATAGTGAATACTCATTCAAGAATCACGAGAGGAGGTGGTTGTAAGCGAATGGGGCTGAGGGGTGGGGATATAGTTTCGTTTGCTATTTCCAACCAATTCACCTCGTAATTCCAATCGTCATTAGCTCCTTCCCTTGTAGTCTAGGAGCAGCAGCTTGGGTATTGCTGTAATAAATAACAAGGGAATAAAGTGCCGATTACCGAAATTTAAGTTTCAACCTAGTGTAATCCATTGATGTTTTTTAACACTTGCACTACACAGGGACACTCAGGGGCTCAGCGTTTAGTTGCCTGTAAGTTCTGAGCATGCTTGAACGACCACCGTAAGGCGCGACGGTGGAACGACGTACGGTACAGAGCCCACAGATCTTGGCTTAACTGCCTGGGTCGCGAGGATGGTATAAACCTCTATAAAAAAAATCAATCTCAAGGTGTGCTACACGCTGAGGAGACGCACGGCTGTTGAGGTAGAACAGTTGTTAGCGGGCGAACTCTGGGGAACCTGCCACCCCCCCCCCCCGCCCGCCCCCGGTTGTACTGGTTGTATTAGGCTTACCCAGGCAAGTGGGGCTCTGTCTGGGTGGACATTCCTTTCCTTAGCTGCTCGTGGGACCACCATGAAACGAAATACGCATAGTGTGCAAGCACGAGTCTCTACGAAAGGAAAGTTCAATGCTTTACAGTATGACCCCCAATTGTTCCCTTCCCTGCCCACACCAGGGGAGGAACGACGGTTTAAATTACCTGGTGAGACGTATTCTCCTCGATTTCTGGTTTGCAGCCAAACAGATGCGGATTCATTTCTGACCACAAAGCCTCAGTTTTTGTGGAAAATTTAGAGGACAAGTGTGGAGAAGTTGAGGGAATGTCTACAATGAGGTCTGGAGCAGTCATCATTCAGATAGCATCCCCAGCAGTCATGGGCATTGCTTGCTTGTGACAAGCTCGGTGATGTTTGTCTCCATTACGCCTCATAAGAACCTCAATATGGTTCAGAAACTTTTCATCGTGACCTGTTGTTGCAGTCTGACGACGAGCTCCGTTCAAATCTGGAACGCCGTGGTGTCCACTTTGTACGACGTGTCTTCAGGGGACCTAAAGGTAGTAGGGTCGCCACCGGCGCCTTCATCTTGGCTTTAGAGGGTGACACCCTGCCCGAGAAGGTCGACATCGATGTGATGTTAAGCCTTACGTCCCTCCTCCCAACGCTGCTTTAAGTGCTGGAGGTTTGGGCATATGTCATAGAGATGTGACGCCAACCCTACCTGTCGGCATTGTGGACGTGCCTCCCACACCAACGTCCCGTGTTCGCCGCCCCCCTGTTCGTGCCAACGCTGTGCTTCAGTTCATCAGATAATTGTAACCACCACTTCGAAAACCATTGTGGTGATCCTCACATTTCTTGTGCCAGCCTAGAATATCTTTCCCGAGATTCTCAGGACTTGCGCTCATTCGTCCATGTGGTAACTGTTCGTACTAAAGTCTTGAAGATACCGGCAGACGGTAGAATCCAGTCAAGGTATTTATTACGGAAGACGTTCCAGTCCGCTTTTTCGGTTAAATATGGACTGAGGAATTGCTGTTATATTAGGTTGGTGCACAAGCTAATGGCGTTTTTGTTTCGCATGTTGGTATTTCGGTTGCTAAGGATTGATGGATTACTTTTATTTGCAGTTCACTGTTCACATGGGTTTCCATACTGGTATTTTGTCATTGGAGGAAGTGGAGCTATGGAGCTAGAAAATGCAGTGCCATATGGACAAATTGCAATTTTGTAAATATTCTTCTGTTTAAGTTGAGTAGTGGAGTGACAGCAGCTGAGGCAGCCAGAAACATGAGGTGTGTGTGTGTGTGTGTGTGTGTGTGTGTGTGTGTGTGGAGATACCACTGGACAAAACACGACAAACTGTTTCATAGTTAAAAGTCATTAGTGACTGTCTCCAGGTACAGGAAGATCTTTAGGGACTTAAAATCTTTCATGAATTAATCCACAAATGATTCACGTCAGTTTACTGGAGGAATCGTAAATGTGAACTGTGATCATTCCACCACCGTGAGATATTAGCATGCAATGAGAAGGATTAAAAACGGGTTGTATAGGTACTGCATGCTCTAAGCGAAAATCAGGGGGTGGTCATATGTGCATCTGTATGATCATCATAAATCTGCTCGTGAACGACAGCGAAGATTCTTACCCTGTATTGTTAGTGGTCACGGGAAACTGTCTCTTCATGCTGACGTGAGAAGAGAGATGAATGGTTGAGGCCAAACAAAGAAACAACTCCGCTTACAAGGACCTTTGCGCTTCCACAAAAGATAATTTATTAATCTGGTAGAACAGGGACGATGTGGTGTACTACAAATTGCTTCCCCGAGACCTCACCATTACTGATATTTCGCAAAAACTGAGACGTGTTGCAGACGCAATCCAACGACGACCATAACGTAGACTGCCTGATGCGATGATACTCCATGACAACGCCCGCCCCCATGGCTAGACTGACAAAAGAACGCTATACAGAAATTGCGCTGTGAAGTCATTGAACACTCACTTTATTCGCTTGATCTTGCACTCTCAGATCTTTCAGATTTTCCGCTCTATCAAACTGCGTCCAAGAAACTTCCTTTCGTGAGACTTACTCGCCTCAAATTCACGTTATTCGCACAGCTACTGAATCGAAAAGTTACACCCAGCTTAGGCAAACAGATTTGAATAGCCAAGGATAATATATTAAGAATGTCTAAATTGTTATGTATGTTGTGTTTATTAAAGTTACACAAAAATGATACAAACTTAAACAGCATCCTAATAAATGAAATACTTGTGCTGGCTTGTTATAAAGAGATAGTATTAAGAGGGAAATCTGACAATGTTTTCAGTTGCAGCGAACAAGCTATGGTTTCCATTAGCAGTGATAAAACATAAGTCTGACTGGAAACCATTTTTCCAAGCTGCTGAACTGAATTGAAAGAATTGAAAGAAAAATGGATGTTATTTCCATCTATTTCCTCATATTGATGAGTTATTCTACACTAAAGGAAAAATAGCAGCAACAAGGAAGGGCTGTTAGAGATAAACAAAAGCTCATAGTCGTGTATCCACACTGCGGTCTTTCAAAATAAACAAAATTCGACCTAAATATTTCAACTGAGTATGAGGTTACGTAATTAAGTTATGGCTCGTTTCGTTGTGTAGGGGTTTTAATACCTAGTTGCCGCATTACAGGCCAAGTACTGCTGAGTCTAACGTATACAATATAAATACACATGAATCGAATGGTCGAAGGTTCCTATTACTCGGCAATAGCGAATTTTGAGTGTAACATGGAAATTTATAAGTGAAAGGTGGCAATTAAAATCTGCAGGTACTATTTTAATGACTTTAAATGATGAGTACGATAGCAGAAGTACCTTGCAGAATGCAGTTTATTACTGCGAAATGACTTTTGTTGTCGATGGTCCAGCGATTAAATAAAATATTAGTTGAATAACAGGGAACAATAGATTCCTACTTTACGTAATCAGTTATGAACATAGCTAGCAAGATATACACTATTACACGCATACTACGTCTTCATTGCAGAAGCCACGGAAATCTCACAATTTGGCACTACGAAATATTTTTATGTTCGGCGACCACTCGCAAAATGCTCAACACTCTCAAAGCATTTCCAGCACTCCATGTCCTGTGCGACCTGATGCTGCTGCCCGACCTCCATACAGTCTCTCCATTGACCTCGGTAGTAACGAGCGCTGTGATTGACTAGAGCGCTTCCGCAATGTCTCAAAGCCAACGCACACTCAAACATATTGAAACGCTTACAAAATACAGGGTTTACATTTAAATGAGTTAAAAATAAATAAATAAATAAATATTCCTGTGGCTCGACCATAAACTCAGACACATTATTAAATACATAGACAAATCTAACACACATGAAACGAACAGAAACAAAAGTAGGGCAGTAGCCTAATGTCTCTGTGCTTTCTAAAACACAGTAAATATTTGATAAATTTCTTCATGAATAGTATATATCGGATATAAACAGAGACCTAGATGGAAAAATATATTTACAAGGATGCTTCTACCGTTTTTTCGTGTAGCCGTGTCCGCAGCCCATGGCCTCGCGGTCGCGTTCTCACTTCTCGAGCACAGGGTCCCAGCAGGGTCAAGGATTTTCACCTGCCTCGAGATGACTGGGTGTTCGTGCTGTCCTCATCATTTCATCATTCATGAAAGTGGCGAGATTTGGCTGAGCAAAGGTTGGGAATTTGTATGGGCGCTTATAACCGCGCAGTTGAGCGCGGCACAAACCGATCGTCGTGTAACGCGACAAATAGTAATCGACCACTTTGACCTCAATAATTCATGTACTATTGATGTTACATGCCTGTAATTCACACCAATTTAGGTTTACACCAATAGCTTTCTGATGTCGATAGAAAAACTCGGATGAACGGTTTAGATTTTGGAAATTCGTTGCTGGCTGTTACTTGTACAATTCGCAGATACTAAACTTAAAAGTAACAAAGATACGGAAAATATGATTACACCATCAGAATCGTCATGCAAATAATGGTAATGTACATGTTTCTTCTTAAGGTATCATGATTCCTCTGGCTATTACTAATTTCTACATGAACTGTGAAATGTCTGCCATTATGGTTTCACAAAGTCGACCAGCTTTGGCACCCCCAGCACACAGATCTCCCTAGACACGAAGCCCATTCCTTGACACCGCTTCGACATTGAATTGGCAGCGACGCGGTCGGCCCAGAGTGTGGCTGCCCCTGTTGATCTCGCTCTGGCTAGTCTTGGGCACCACGCAGCTGCTGACGAGCCCCTGCTTGCCGAGTGGCGCGTGCGGCCATGCACACTCCGAACTTTGAAGATTTTGAGGGCGCCACAACTCGCCCATTGCGTTACAACATCTGAAAGATCTCTCTTCAGATATCGCTCCATTCGCGTGACAGCCACTACTAGCTCCACTGTGAGGATACAAATCAGGTTTGCTTCAAATAGACGCTGTAACGGTCGTTGATTCTACTTTCGAGATTGGATGTGATACGCTGACGTTAGTAGAGAATGCCTTTCAGGCGATAACGACGCACTGAGTTTGAGGGAACACATGTAGTAGGGCTACAAGAAAATTGATATTCCTTTTGCGATATTGCAGAAAAACTTAAAAGGAATGATTGCTGGTAGAGTTGGTCATGGGGATGTATGGTCAAAAGACCACGCTTCGGACGACCATGTAGTGCTACCGAGAAGACCATCGTGTTGGAATTACAGCTTTGCTGCATGGTAGTGCGTGTGCAGCAGCAGTTTCAGCAGCTGTTGGCACCACAGTGACACGAGGAGCTGGTCCAAATTGATTAGAGATGAGCTGAGCCAGGCGACCTGTGGCGTGTGTTCCACTCACACCAAACCATCGCCGTCTGCAACTTCAGTGGTGTCAAGGGAGAGCTCATGGCAGGGCAGGGTGGGGGTCAGTTACGTTCCCTGAAGAAATGCTCCTGCCTGTTTGCTGGACACACTGGACCCAAACCAGCAGTTTTCGTCTCGGGCGAAACTTTGTATGACAGCAGGACGACTGCCGTGACTGCCCCACGCACCCTGACACCAGATTTGGTGATTTCAAACAAGACAATGCTCGGCCACATGCCGCTGTTGTAACCCAACATGCTCTACAGAGTACAGATACATTACCTTGCCCTGGTCAGTCACCAGAACTGTCTTCCACTGATCAAATACTGGACATTATCCGAAGGCAGCTAGTCATCCGCAACCAGCGTTAACCTTCCCTGTATTGGCTAAGTGCAACAGGCGTGTATCTCAGTCCTACACGCTGGTATTAGACACGTGTGAAACACAATGTATGCACGTTTGCATGCTTAGATTCAACATTCTGGGTGTTACACGGATTGTTAATGTAACAGCATTTCACATTTGCAATGGCTTATTTCGCGCTGACGTTAACCTGTGATTCTGCAATGTTGGTCACTTAAATATGTCACCTAGACAAATGTATTCCTGAAATTTCATCACTGTAGTTTTTGGTGTTGGGTTTCTTCTACGTCAGTGTGTATATCCATTGAATCTGGTGCAGGATGTCGGTATGTTTCAACAACAGGGATTAGCAAGGGACGACGTGGCGGTTTGTAGATATTACGTATGGTCACTTCTCAAATTTCGATTCAGAGTTGACGAATATAGTTCATGGAATGGGATAGCAAGTCGGCATTCACGGTTTTACGCCGGACGCGTGACTGCTCCGTAGACATGGTGATACGTTGCACTGACGATATCATATCCCAGTATTTAGGAAAAGAATGTCGACCATGGGCTTAAACAGTACCTCTTGAAAGCTTTGGAATTTGGTTCTCGTAATGCTCTCAATGTTCAGTTGACGTATTTTAATATGATCCCACTTTTGCAGATGGTTGACCCTGGAAAAGAGCTTCTGATATGCTGAGTCATTCCTCTTCTAATTGCAGTGTCCTTATCCTTAATCTACAGTCGCTGTGCACAGTGATTCCTTTTGGGATCAAAGTTGGTTACTTCTCATGTATCTGAAAAGATTCTCTAGCAGTCAGTTCCTTTGCTTTCTTAGCAGCACCCAAGCATCTGTAGACACGTATAGGTTGTCACCTACAGATATGAAAGTACATCGATCGCTGATATGCTTATAGAAAGATACAGCTCAAGAATTGACGGTTACCTTCGGTAAGCTGTCTACTCCAATGTTGCTCACAAGAATGGAATGAGACATTTAAGAGAAACTGGTGTGCATTTGATTTGAACAGATTTAATATACGTGCATTTTGCACGCTAATCGGAAGAAGTTAATAAAATTCTACAGCAGCATACTTAGTCTCTCTACAGCAGGGACAAATTACGTTAGTCATTCTATTTTTGTCTCACACGGAACTGGTCGCGTCCAAAGAGTATGGTGACCGTGACAATAGATTAGAGAAAAAATGTTAAAAGAGCTGCTGGTAAATATTCTCGGCTTGCTCAATAATTTGAAACAGGACATTCTTAGACTACATCTACATACGACCCCGATCACTCTACTAAGCAATGAAAATATTTTGAGCAATAGAGAAACTCCCTCAGAAGATAATTCCGTGTGACAGTGAATACCCAGAAGCCAAAAAAGCAGCCTTTGTGACAGTTTCGTATCCAATACGAGAGGGCATTCTGGATCCGAAAGCTGCTGAGCCAAATCAGTTTTCAGACTGGGACGTTCCCAGTGTAGTTTTCAGTCTGTGAAAGGCCAGGAATATCGATCGTGCTCGTTACTGTCACTGAGAATTTCTTTGGCTCTGTGACGTAATGTAAATTCCGTTAAATTACTTTCTTAGGCGCGCAGGGAGGGAGGTACCTGCAAACCAATTAATAACATTTATGTAAAAAGTTGTTACTGACTGACGGATGACACCAGTATTACAACAGAACATCTGTCAGACAAGGCAGACTTGCACTCTGCCCCCATTCACTACTGCTGGTGGATAGCCATAAATCTGAGACGTTGAAGGATACAGCACAGACAGTAGATAGATATTACTACACTATTATTTCGGTTCATGACACCCAGCGCCAGGTGCATTTTGCCTGTATAATGGCTTTTAGGAGCAACAAAATTTTAAAGACTCAGTTTTAAGAAGATAATTTTGGAAACCAAATGACTCATAATCTGCTCATTAAGAGGGAGAATCTTAGTATTTGGTCTACAATACTTGTTTTACCGTATGAAACCTGCGATCTACGTATGTTTCTACAGGATGCATAGCTCACGGCGCACAAATCAACCAGACTTAGTGTTACGTAGTGAGGATATTCAATGTTAGTTGGGCGTCGCTAAGCATGATTACAAAAACGCTTAACAATATTTTCTTGCTTACACTCCTAATGTCAGATATTTAACACACTCGAACGGCATAAACTTCAGATTGCTTTACAAGTGAGTTCAAAACATGGGAGTTCGATTGCATAAAGAACCAGAGGTTTACTATTTGATTTCTAATTGCTATCAATGCTTCTGACTGAGGTTTTTCATGTTCTGTATTTGGTCTCATATATTATTAATTTCAACATATGCTTGATGTAAAACTTTTTCATGAGAACTACCTTAAAATGAAACAAAACGCTATACGGTAATTGTTCACATCGTTACCCCAGATAGAGCAATGAAACTTGCTCATTACGATTGTACTGATTGTCATAAACAGGTTTGTATTTACTTTCGTTGTGCTAATGTGACGGCGCTACTACATATGTACATCTTTGTAACTACTTACGCCATTCAGTGTATGTAGCTGCTTTAGCGCTTATGTATCCTACTTCACTTATAACAGGCATAGAACTGTGCTGTTAGTTGTACCAACAGGTCGGCAGTTCATATTCATTCATTAAGTGCTGCAATAGCTCCATGCACTGCTTGGCGCAAATACTAAGTTATTTACCACTTTCCGTTTTAAGCAGGCAGCGTACTATGCCGTTTCCTTTCATGCTAATAAGTCAAAACTAAATATTTAATTCCTTGTAACCACTTAGACTATAGAATACATGTAGCTATTACAGCGCTAATATACGCAGTTCGTAGTTAAGAACTGGAAGACGGTTTCATTGTACCTACGTCGGCACAAAGTGTGTAATTTCGAACCGGCAAGGAAATGTACTGCTCGAATTGCGTTTTGCGCTTTAAGTTCAGAACCAAGCTTATTTTGATTGTAACCGCTGTCAGCTTCATACATGCTATATTAGTACAAATCACCAATTAAAATTGTCGCTATGTAGCATCAGACTTGCATGTGCAACGTCATCTGGTGTCACACTTGTACAGTCAGCAATAATGCTATGTTTTACTGATTTTTAACACTTTATTTGTATAAACATTTACTACTATTCTTGCACATTGCGTTGTATTTCCCTCGGTTTAATGCTTTTTGTAAGTGGTACGTAATTTCATACTATGGTGCTGCAGGCGCACCACCCACTCTTGTAATGCAAGTAGTAAAAATTTGTATCCTCACCTAATGATCAGCAATTGTACGTCCGTTACCATAAAAACATGTAAATATTACGTCCAGCTGTGCTTCTATGTCTACTAGTTGCATGAAGTTCCCTGACACATGTCCTCTTCTGCTTTGCATTGCTTTTATTGTATGCCGATATTGGTTCTGTAACTCATTTTTATTTCATGAGTAATTGATTTAATTAAAATAGATGTCTGATGACGAACTCCGCATTGCATTCACTCAGTGACATTTTTTCAGTGAGCAATTCAGCAATGTGCAGACTATATAAAATTAGCTATTAGCAGCATTCCTTGCTACCATATAGCTGACCTTTCAATTCTATCATACTGATATGAAATTTATAAGGGTCAACTCAACAAATTTACTATAACCATACTTTATGGTTTTTTATGCCCTTTCATTATTTGTCGGTTTTATTATGTACTGCATAAATCTTGTGTTTTTAAGCAATCCTCTCATATCGGGACTGTCATAGTAGGTAATTGTTTTTAGTTAAGTGCATTAGGTAGAGTGAGCAGTTTGCTATTAATAATGGTAATTATGTTCCAGGTGTAATCTGAACTGCATATGTAGATAAACAAGCATGTTACTAGTCATGTGCATTTGAACTCTTCCATTTCTCACTCTGTTCCACAATTGTAATCAGAAATTTATTGGCTTTGTATACGCTGAAGCCCCAAAGAAAGTGGTATCTATTCAAATACAGAGGTGTAAACAAGCAGAACACGGCGCTCCGGTCGACAACGGCTATGTAACAAAAAGTTCCTGGCGCGGCTGTTATATCGGTCAGTGCTGCTACAATGGCAGGTTATCAAGATTTGAGTTTGAACTTGATGCTATAGCCGCCGCACGAGTGGTGGGACACAGCGTCTCTGAGGTAGCGATCAAGTCCGGATTTTCACGTATGACCATTTCAAGAGTGTAGCTCGAATATGAGCAGTCCGGTAAAAGATCAAATCTTTGACATCGTGCAGCCGGAAAAAGATCTTACAAGAACGGGACCAACGGCAAGAAAATGGTTCAATGTGACATAAATGCAACCCTTCAGCAAACTGCTGCAGATATGAATGCTGAGCCATGTCAGCGTGTGAACAATTCAACGCAACAACAGACACTGGACGGATGACGAGAATCACGTTGTCTAGTCGGACGAGTCTCGTTCCAAACTGCATCGAGCGGATGGACGTCTGGGGACAACCTCATGAATCCACGGACCCTGCACGACAGCAGGGGATTGCCACAGCTGGTGGAGGTTCTGTGATGGTATGGGGCATGTGCAGCTGTAGTGATACGGGACCTCTGATAAGTCTAGATACGGTTGAGAAGTGGCACATTTGTAGCCATCCTGATTAATCGCCTGCATCCATTTACGTCCCTTCTGCATTCCGACGGACTTCAGAAATTCCACGAGGAAAATAAAAACAACGCACACGCCCAGAATGGCAACAGTGGCTCCAGGGACAGTCTTCATACTGCCGCTGGCCACAAGACTTCCCAGACATGAACATTATTGATCATATCTAGGATGCCTTGCAACGTGCTTTTCAGAAGAGATCCCCGCCCTTCCGTACTACTACGGAATTATGGACAACCCTGCAGGATTCGTGTCAGTTCCATCCAGCACGACTTGAGGCATTAGTGGAGTCCACGCCACGTCCTGTTGCGGCACTTCGTCGTGCTCGCAGAGGCCCTGTTCGATAGTAGGAAAGTGTACCAGTTTCTTTGGCCTTCAGTGTATTTCGTTCTGTTCTGTTTTGTTTCGGTTGCGGATAGGTTCGTTCATCGTGCATAGGCCTAAGATTACATCTGGAAGCTCTTATGTTACTTTAATAAGTTGTCTTGCAATTAGTTGGCATACATATACTTAAGATTCATAAGTTTCTTCACTCATTTATTGAAATGTCTTAGAATATTGGATACTTCAGAAATATTCGATACATAATATATTACTATATTCCTTAACATGACGTCATTGTATTGTCTTTTAGTATGTTCAATTTAATGATCAAGCCCATTGACATTTTTGTGCCCTTTACTTAACTTTGGTTTTGTGCATGGTCCCTATGTTCATAACGTGCACTTTGTAAACGCAGTCGACTTTGGGAGTGGAGTGAAATTTAATTTCATAATCCCTTTATTCAACGTAATAAATTTACTTTCGTACATTAATACGATATTACGACGTAATACTTGGCAGAAATTGTTCCATATTGCTATGTACATGTAGACTCTCCGTTTGTCCTGACAATGTATAACTTCAGAAATGCAAACTTATGTTCACTTTTATATACATTTTTATTGCGACAGTTTTTCTTCGTATATGTAGGATATCTGATGTGATAAATATTTTTTGATAAGTGTGTGAAGATGACAATGTAATCCCATTGTATCTTTAATTCTATCTATTGTTACATTGGGTTTCCTTCTCTTATGGTGTTTGTATAGTACTGTGAGTGTGATCAGTGAAAGAAACTAGTTGTAATTAATGATTAGAAGGCAGCATTGTAATGGACTTTTCGAAGCCAATAATTGATTTCGTACTGATCACCAGTATATCCAAATGTAGGTGTTTGTAGATAAAACACGTTACTGCTTACAGATGGTTGTAAAAGTAATTTTGTCTAACCTTTGACCTCCATGTAACCTCAGCAATACCACATGTGGGTCCCACTCATTGTAATCTCTCGCTTCCTCTTCCTTTTTAACCTCTCCCAGCCTACCCCTTCTACTTCAGGAATGAACTGCTAGTTAAAGAATCCATCGTTTTCTTAATTGTAATTAAAGGTATCTACGTTATGTTACCATTGTCTTCATATGAATTTTTGTGTTGATATTATCGTCGGTCACGATATATATTAAACAGTTAGTGTAACACTCCATAATTTTTAATGTTAACATTTTAATTGCTTGCAAAAGTGTTCAAATAGATTTTGCAAAGCAGTTCTTAAAAGCAGTTTGTGGTGTGCTTGAAGTATTGCACTTCATCTGGGAAAAAATTGTTCCTCAGTACAGAGAACTATGAAATATTTGCAGTCAATGAGTATATCGTAACTGAAATTGGTTTTACAAGTAGTCAATTGAAATTTGTCTCTGAAAGTAAACTTTAATATTACTTGAAAAGTTGCTGAGATTTTAAAATTAGTGTTAATTCTCAGAAGCACTGTAATAAAGCCTGTTACAAAAATTCTCCACTTACTAGAATTAGCAAATGGTACATATAGAAACTGGTTTACAGTCGAACTGTTACGAATACTTTACTTTGTATGACCAGATCTAACAACTTGCATAGTCATTTAAACTATACCTGAGATTACGAAAATTGTAACTCAAGAATTTATTTTTAGGTAAGGTGTAACCTCAATTTAGCTTACGTTGTGTAACGATCATAAACTTTCAATGTCAAATAGATCAGCAGCATTATTAAGTATCTTCTACAAAACAGTGTGCAGATACATCTTTTAAGTTACCTTCTATTAATCACCATTCCTTTGTAAGCAGTACTACAGAAGCGCAGTCAGACTAGTATTATTACTTTAAAAAAAAAATTGACAACCTTAGTACAGCAGCGTTCCTTTCATGTAAACGGTCTTGCTAGTAACTGTTAACGAAGTCTGACTTTACTTCCACTTACTTCACGATCTTCTGTTTCCTTTTCTGTCGGCCTCTCTTGGCCAACTCTTGTTCTTTTCGACCCCAATGGTATTAGGTTGCGAGGCCAGAAGGTGTCTTTCATTCTCATTTTTTCCTTCGATTGGGGAAGGAGGGGGGGGGGAGGGGGGAGGGCGGCCGCCTGAGACACAGTGTGGGGGGAGCCAACGTCGCTGGGAACGATCCCATCAGAGAGCCTGGCCCTCCGAGCTGGGTGTTAAGCGATCAAGTTGGTAAACGATCCATGTAAAAGTCTTCATAGTCCCACGTCTGAAAATAATCTTTGGATGTGAAGGCCAAGCAAGAGATAGAACAAGCCATACTAGATGGTTAAATAGCAGTGTCAGCATGATCACTCACAATATTCGTAGTTCGTGAATAAAATGTGAATCGCAGATGGAGACGTTACTCTGCATCAGTAGTGAAGTAAATGGGATCGGAAAAGAAGCCTTACACATGACGAAGGATGCATCTCAGGATGCAAACCATGTCAAATGTTAACTGTTGCTGATCTTGGAGGTGTGATCACCAGCAGAAATATTGGAGCATATTTGAATCACACAATCCCAAATTCCTGTAATTACTACACGGACAATCCTGGGAAGGTCCACGGTGCTGAAGTCACCTTGATGGCTAGTGAACAAATGAAAATGAGACAGAAAAGGCTAATGTTTCAAAACTCCAGTGATACTATGTACCATGCTGTACACTGCCCACAAGCAAAGTAATTTTGTGGTTGCCAGTTGCGAAGAGAAGAAACTGTGAAGACGGGGATAGAACGTTGTGGTAGAGCATTGCTGTATCATACTGGAGTACACAGCCTTCCAGATGGTACCATGTTCAAAGTTCTGTGTCTGACGTCACGGCCGTCTGCACTGATTCTCATCATTCGTATGTTGGTGACTGTAACTGGAAGAATTGTGATAATTTGTCATTCGGCAGATCTGTCACGATGAATAAGAGAAGAGGTCCAGCCAGAACTTCAGCTACTGTCGTTCACTTGGCGAAGAAGATCGTGGCGTCCGCTGAATGCAGTCCTTACAGTCATTTCACCATCGCTACCGCCTGACCTGAAAGCACCCAGCTTACAAGATATACAGTGAAAGATGCAAGTTGTTGGCCAGCACCTCAAAAGTGGAAATCCCTTCCCGACGATTCACGAGCCTTTCAGCGAGACACTCCAGAGCTGGCTCTGGAAGGACAGTGATAGTTTAAAGGCCAGTTGCTCCGAAGTTGGGGACATTCCCTCCCCCCTCCCCCTGCCCTTACGTACTTCATACTGTTGTTTACTGCTTCTGTACCTAAATCAGTTGTATAAAATAGCAAGTAAAATTTCATGTTGAATATATATGTAAACTGAAATTAGCTGTCGGATCTCCTAGTAATACATTATTTCCTTCAGTTTGTCAATTACGTGAATGAAAATCAGTTAATGCATTACAGCACATGACTGTAATATGGTTAAATGTGCAAAATGTGAGTAATACACTACTGTCATTACCACGTCAAATAGTTTCAATTCGTAAGTGCAAATGTGTGTCACCATTGCAGAACATGAAAGTTGTCGTCAGACGCAGGTAATAAGTTAGAAAGAGGAGAGAAGTGGTATATTGTAAGTAGCCTATTTGAGGGTGTTGTTTATGTAGAAATGTTAGTAAGCTAAAAAAAATTCAAGCAGATGAAACGGCTGTTCTATCCATACAGTCGTTGAGATGGAGCTATAGCTCCGAAACACATTGGGCCTATAGCAGGAAATAGCTTGTGAATGACTAAGGCTTTTTTTCTGTCCATACTGCCAGTTGACATCCACTGATACGTGATTTCCATGAAATTGTCTGTTAAAAACAACAAAGAAGTACGTTGTAAATTAATATTAGGCATGCGTTGTTACCAGTGCAGTAAGATGACCAGTCAAAATATCGACGTGATGTTTCCATATATCTCTAATTTATTTGAGAAAATGCTATGTCTGAATATGGAAGCGTTCTAAATGCCCCAGTAAACCCCTGAGCCTTAGACTCGAACTCTCATGTATAAAGCAGCTTCAGTCGTCTGGTTACTTTATAAATTAGCTACTGTTATAATAATTGCATGTCAAATTTAATTTCAAATCTTTCATAAACTTTCCAAACGAACTTCATGTAGATAAGCGAGAAAATCACTGGGTGTTCGCATATTCATATACTGGATGAATTGTCAAGGTACTTCCGTGCTGTCAGTGGCGCTGTCTAAGGTCACACAGTTTGTAACTGTAATACTGAGTTTTGTTGTTGAACTTCAAATATGAGATTATGCCTCATAATGTGCAGATCATGAAAGCATTGTATATATTAAGTCAATAATTACGTGAAGTAATGGAATTCAAATTTTTTTGCGGTGGTGTTTGATCAGTCTCTTGACTGGGTTGATGCAGCCCGCCACGATTTCCTGTCCTGTGCTAACCTGTTCAACACTTGCAACACACGTCCCCTATTATTTGCTGGATGTATTACAATCTGTCTTCCTCTGTAATTTTTGCCCTCTACAGCTCCTTCTCGTAACATGGAAGCCATTGCCTATTACCAGATGTCCTCTCACCCTGTCCCTTCTCCTTATCAATGTTTTCCACATATTCCTTTCCTCTCCGATTCTGCACAGAACCTCATTCCTTACCTTGTCAGTCAACCTAATTTTCAACACTCGTCTGTAGTTCATCTGAAATGCTTCTATTCTCTTCTGTTCCGGTTTCCCCACAGTCCATGTTTCACTAATGTACAAGTCAGTACTCCAGACGTACATTCTCAGAAATTTCTTCTTCAAATTGAGTCCGGTGTTTGATATAAGTAGATTTATCTTGGCCAGGAATGTCCCTTTTGCCAGTGCTAGTCTGCTTTTGATGTCCTCCTTGGTCCGTCCGTCAGTCGTTATTGTGCGGCCTACGTAGCATAATTCCTTAACTTCATCTACTTCGTGACCATCGATCCTGATATTACGTTTCTCGCTGTTCTAATTTGTATTACTTCTGATTTTCTTTGTCTTCCTTCGATTTACGCTCAATCCATACTCTTCTCGTAGAAGCACAAATCATACCTGAATGAGGTGCGTTGGTCTGCACAATGAAAGATTTCTGGAAATCACACTGTAAGAAATTGGGTTAGCCAAAGCGGTCTTCGCAGCATTATAGGCAGACAGTTGCAATTATCTCCACCTGAACTCCGCATCTGTCTTACGTAGTTCATTCAAGGGAATGGCTAATTGAGCAAAATGGGGCACGAACTTCCTTAAGAAAAATTGGGCATGCCTGTAAACCGAGCAATTATCTTCTTGTTCTGAGATGGAGGAAACACAGATATCTAGACTGTCCCTGATCGAATCTGAACCTTTCAGCTGACAGTAAATGCCCTAGGAAAGAGATTACCTTATGTGGTAGACTGACTTCAGACAGCTTAATTATGAGGCCGCCAGCACGAAAACGAAGTAAGACCAGCTCCAGATATTGGTATTCGAAGAGGGCGCTGTAGACGACACCATCGTCCAGATAATCGTAAATAGACTTAATTTCAGATCCCGCGAGATATTATCCAATAATCGAGAAACGACGGCTCCACCTGTCTACCGTCCAAATAGAACTCTGTTAAACCTAAAAAAGTTCGTCAGTGCAGATGGCCATCACTGGCTTGGATTTTTCAGTGAGAATAATCTGATAAAATGCCTGGTTCAGATTGAAGACCGTAAAAATCTTTCGCTCCGTAAACCTGGTGATACAATGGCGTAAGTCGGTAATGGAACAGGTTGCAAAACAACCTTCACATTCAACCGCATATAAAAACGAGCAGGCAGTACCAAGACCACCGTTCCAGGACTAGAAATATGGACGAGGCAGAAAGAGATGCAGTTGGCATAATTACTCATTCCTCAAACACTTTGTCCACTATCTGTCGTAAGGCCTGCCTTGCACAGTGAAAGCAGATAAGGTATTGCCTAACTGGAACATCATTGGACAGCCGTTTCTTGTAAAGGATCCTACAGGTGAAGCACGATTTATTGACCAAAAAGTCTGGCAGCTGAGTGAGAACTTTAAACAGGCTCTCAGACTCCCCTCTGGATAAATAGCTCATGCCGAACTCGGACCTCTCCACAGCTACGTTCTTAATTCCAGTCACAACTTGACATGAACATGACGTGGATTTGTCAGTACAAAACCTAAAGAAAAAGATTTATCTACAACTAAGCCCGCTTGCTGGATCCAAACGCAGCCAATAACAAACTGCCTGAAAGATATCAAGTTACTAATACTTGAACTAGCAACGAAAAATCTTGTGTAGACACATCACTTTACAGTAACCCATCAGGGGTAACACCTGTCCGTTTACAGCACGATGTCCTTGTACCGTGGGCTCCAAGGGAGAACACATGTGAAAGATTAAGATAATACTGGTAGTTGTAATCTCACCCTCCCACACATCACCATTAAAGTTTTCATTCTTTGCACAATTTTGGAGAACTGAGAGTAAGATCACAGAAGAGCAATTTTTTACTTACCATAATTATCACTTTGTTATAGATAGCTCAGTCTTGTCTACAACTACTTTCTTGCAGCTGAAAATTGATTTCGTAGGTTCGTGAAAAGAAAATAACTGAACCGTTTACTTTTGCTACGAAAATCCTGCTATTTTATACCATTCTCCTAAATCACACATACTTCCATGTTCAAAAAACCAATAATTACATTGTTGTTGAGAAGGTCAACAAAATACATGCGTTTATATCAGACATGCCCACCACTCCTTACATTATCTGTGGTACCCACAATATGCCAGACTTCACAAAGTAGAAGAGTTGGCAAAACTAAAGATGAATCACTAAAATCGGAATTTAAAACTGGTCACAGAGGAAAGGATCAAAACATAGTAAGAAGACTCAGATTTCTTGTACTTAAGTCGGCATTGTGCCTTTTGTATTTATTTACAATGCTCTAAATCACACATACTTCCATGTTCAAAAAACCAATAATTACATTGTTGTTGAGAAGGTCAACAAAATACATGCGTTTATATCAGACATGACCACCACTCCTTACATTCTCTGTGGTACCCACAATATGCCAGACTTCACAAAGTAGAAGAGTTGGCAAAACTAAAGATGAATCACTAAAATCGGAATTTAAAACTGGTCACAGAGGAAAGGATCAAAACATAGTAAGAAGACTCAGATTTCTTGTACTTAAGTCGGCATTGTGCCTTTTGTATTTATTTACAATGCAATATCTGTGTTTCATGGTCAATGTGAAGGTCCAAGGGATACAGTAAACCCGAAGTGAAGCATTGGAATCTAAAACTGGTCTCACAGGAACGGCTCAAAACGTAGACAGTAAGAAGACTCAGTCTTCTTGTACTTAAGTCGGCATTGTGCCCTTTGTGTTTAATCTCGATGGAATTTCTGTGTTTCATCGTCAATGTGAAGGTCCAAGGGATTCAGTAAAGCGGAAGTGAAGCATCGGAATCTAAAACTGGTCTCACAGGAAAGGCTCAAAACATAGACAGTAAGAGAAGACAGTTTTCTTCTACTTATGACGGCATTGTGCCTGTTCTATTTAATTCCGATGCAATTTTTGTGTTTCATCATCGAAGTGAAGGTCCAAAGGGATACAGTAAACCTGAAGTGAAGCATCAGAATCTAAAACTGGTCTCACAGGAAAGGCTCAAAACATAGACAGTAAGAAGAGTCAGTCTTCTTGTACTTAATTCAGCATTTTGCCATTTGTAATTAATTCCGATGCAACTTCTGTGTTTCATCGTCAATGTGAATGTCCAAGGGATACAGTGAACCTGCAGTTGTGCATTGGAATCTATAACTGGTGACACAGGAAAGGCTCAAAACAAGGACAGTAAGAAGACTCAGTCTTCTTGTACTAAAGTCGGCATTGTGCCTTTTGTATTTCATTCCGATGCAATTTCTGTGTTTCATCGTCAACGTGAAGGTCCAAGGGATACAGTGAACCTGCAGTTGTGCATTGGAATCTATAACTGGTGACACAGGAAAGGCTCAAAACAAGGACAGTAAGAAGACTCAGTCTTCTTGTACTAAAGTCGGCATTGTGCCTTTTGTATTTCATTCCGATGCAATTTCTGTGTTTCATCGTCAAAGTGAAGCTCCAAGGGATACAGTATACCTGCAGTGAAGCATCGGAATCTAAAACCGGTGACACAGGAACGGCTCAAAACATAGACAGAAAGAAGACTCTTTCTTCTTGTACTTAATTCAGCATTTTGCCATTTGTAATTAATTCCGATGCAACGTCTGTGTTTCATCGTCAATGTGAATGTCCAAGGGATACAGTAAACGTGCAGTTGTGCATCGGAATCTAAAACTGGTGACACAGGAGAGGCTCAAAACATAGACACAAAGAAAAGTCAGTCTTATTGTACTTAAGTCGCTATTGTTCTTTTTGTATTTATTCCGATCCAATTTTTGTGTTTCATCGTCAAAAAGAAGGTCCAAGAGATACAGTAAACCTGAAGAGAAGCATCGGAATCTAAAACTAGTGACACAGGAAAAGCTCAAAACATAGACACTATGAATTGTCAGTCTTCTTTTACTTAAGTCGGCAGTGTACCTTTTGTATTTAATTCCGATGTAATTTTTGTGCTTCATCGTCAAAGTGAAGGTCCAAAAGATACAGTAAACCTGCAGTTGTGCATCGGAATCTAAAACTGGTGACACAGGAAAGGCTCAAAACAAGGAAAGTAAGAAGACTCAGTCTTCTTGTACTAAGGTCGGCATTGTGCCTTTTGTATTTAATTCCGATGCAATATCTGTGATTCATCGTCAATGTGAAGGTCCAAGGGATTCAGGGAACCTGCAGTTGTGCATTGGAAACTATAGCTGGTGATACATTAAAGTCTCAATACATAGACACTAGGAATAGTCAGTCATCTTGTACTTAAGTCGTCATTGTGCCGTATGTATTTAATTCCGATGCAATTTCTGTGTTTCATCGTCAACGTGAAGAACCAAGGGATACAGTGTACCTGCAGTTTTGCATCGCAATCTAAAGCTGGTAACACATGAAAGGCTCAAAGCAAGGACAGTACGAAGACTCGGTCTTCTTGTGCTAAAGTCGGCATTGTGCCTTTCGTTTTTAATTCCGATGCAATTTCTGTGTTCCATCGTCAATGTGTAGGTCCATGGGATACAGTAAACTTGCAGTTCTGCATCGGAATCTAAAACTGGTGACACAGTAAAAGCTCAAATCATAGACACAAAGAAAAGTCAGTTTTCTTCTACTTATGTTGGCATTGTTCCTTTTGTATTTAATTCCGATGCAATTATTGTGTTTCATCGCCGAAATGAAGGTCCAAGGCATACAGTAAACCTGAAGAGAAGCATCGGAATCTTAAACTGGTGTCACAGGAAATGGTCAAAAAACAGACAATAAGAAGACTCAGTCTTCTGGTACTTAAGTCGACATTGTGCCTTTTGTATTTAATTGCGATGCAATTTCTGTGTTTCATCGTCAATGTGAAGGTCCAAGGGATACAGTGAACCTGCAGTTGTGCATCGTAATCTATAACTGGTGACACAGGAAAGTCTCAGTACATAGACACTAGGAAAAGTCAGTCTTCTTGTACATAAGTCGGTATTCTGCCATTTGTATTTAATTCCGATGCAATTCTTGTGTCTCATTGTCAATGTGAAGGTCCAAGGGATACAGTAAACATGAAGTGATGCATCGGAATTTAAAACTGGTCTCACAAAATGGCTCAAATCATAGACAGCAAAAAGACTCAGTCTTTTTGTATTTAAGTCGGCATTTTGCCTTTTGAATTTAATTCCGTTGCAATATCTGTGTTTCATCGTCAATGTGTAGGTCTAAGGGATACAGTAAACCTGCAGTTGAGCATCGGAATCTAAAAGTGGTGACGCAGGAAGGGCTCAAAACATAGACAGTAAGAAGACTCAGTCTTCTTGTACTCAAGTCGGCATTGTGCCTTTTGTATTTAATTCCTATTCAAATTCTGTGTTTCATCGTCAATGTGAAGGTCCTAGAGTTTCAGGAAACCTGCAGTTGTGAATCAAAATCTAAAACAGGTGACACAGGAAAGGCTCAAAGCTCAGACACTAAGAAAAGACAGTCTTCTTGTACTTAAGTCGGCATTGTGCCTTTTGTATTTAATTCCAATGCAATTTTTGTGTTTCATCGTCAAAGTGAAGGTGCAAGAGCTAAAATGAACCTGAAACGAAGAATCGGAATCTAAAGCCGGTCCCACAGGAAATGCTCAAAACATAGACAGTAAGGAGACTCAGTCTTCTTGTACTTAAGTCGGCATTGTGCCTTTTGTATTTAATTCCTATGCATATTCTGTGATTCATCGTGATTGCGAAGATCCAAGGAATACGGTAAAACTGCAGTTGTGCATCCGAATCTAAAACAGGAGGCACAGGAAAGGCTCAAAGCATAGACAGTAAGAAGAGTCAGTCTCCTTGTACTTAAGTCGGCATTGTGCCTTTTGTATTTAATTCCTATGCCATTTCTGTGTTTCATCGTCAATGTGAAGGTCCAAGAGTTACAGTAAACCTGCAGTTGTGCATCAAAATCTAAAACAGGTGACACAGGAAAGGCTCAAAGCATAGACACTAAGGAGACTCTGTCTTCTTGTACATAGGTCGGCATTGTGCCTTTTGTATTTAATTCCCATAAAACTCATGTGTTTCGTTGTCAAAGTGAAGGTTCAAGGGGTACAGTAAACCAGAAGTGAAGCATCGGAATCTAAAACTGGTCTCACAGGAAAGGCTCAAAACATATACGCTAAGAAAAGTCAGTCTTCTTGTACTGAAGTCGGCATTGTTCTTTTCCTATTTAACTCCGTTGCAATTTTTGTGTTTCATCGTCATAGGGAAGGTCCAAGGGATGCAGTAAACCTGCAGCTGTACATCGCACTCTAAATCTGGTGACACAGGAAGGTCTCAAATCATAGACACTAGGAAAAGTAGTCTTCTTTTACTTAAGTCGGCATTGTCCCTTTTTTATTTAATTCCGATGCAATTTTTTGGTATCATCGTCAAAGTGAATGTCCAAGGATGCAGTAAACCTGAAAATAAGCATCGGAATGTAAAACCGGTCTCACAGGAAAGGCTCAAAACATAGACAGTAAGAAGACTCAGTCTTTTTGTACTTAGGTTAGCATTGTGCCTTTTGTATTTAATTCCGATGCAATTTCTGTGTTTCATCGCCAATGTGAAGTTACAAGGGATACAGTAGACAAGCAGTAGTGCATCGGAATGTAAAACTGGTGACACAGGAAAGGCTCAAAACATAGACTGTAAAATGAGTCAGACTTCTTGTACATAAGTCGGCATTGTGCCGTTTCTATTTAATTGCAATGCAACTTCTGTGTTTCATCGTCAATGAGAAGGTCCAAGGGATACAGTAAACCTGCAGTTGTGCATCGGATTCTGAAACAGGTGACGCAGGAATGACACAAAAGATAGACTGTAAAAAGAGTCAGTGTTCTTGTACTTAAGTCGACATTGTGCTTTTTCTATTTATTTCCGATGCAATTTTTGTTTTTCATCATCAAGGTATAGGTCCAAGGGATACAGTATACCACAAAGGAAGCATCGTAATCTAGAACTGGACTCACAGGAAAGGCTCAAAACATAGACAGTAAGAAGACACAGTCTTTTTGTACTTATGTTGGCATTGTGCCTTATGTATTTAATTCCGATGCAGTTTCTGTAATTCATCGTCAAAGTGAAGGACCAAAGGATACAGTAAACTTCCAGTTTTGCATCGGAATATAAAACATGTGACACAGGAGAGGCTGAATACGTAGACAGTAAGAAGACTCAGCCTTCTTGTACTTAATTCAGAATTGTGCCTTTTGTATTTAATTCCGATGCAATTTCTGTGTTTCGTCGTCAATGTGAACGTCCGTGGGATACAGTAAACCTACAGTTGTGCATCGGAATCTAAAACTGGTCTCACAGGAAAAGCTCATATCATAGTCACTAAGAAAAGTCAGTCTTCCTGTACTTATGTCGGCATTGTCACTTTTGTCTTTATTTTCGATGCAATTTTTGTGTTTCATCGTCAAAGAGTAACTCAAAGGGATACAGGAAACCTGCAGTTGTACATCGGAATCGAAAACCGGTGACACAGGAAAGGCTCAAAACATAGAAAAGGCACAATGCCGACTTAAATAAAAGAAGACTTACTTTCCTTAGTGTCTATTTAATTCCGATGCAATTCTTGTGTTTCAAAGTCAACGTGAAGGTCCTAATGATATAGTAAAACTAAATCTAAAACTGGTCTCACAGGAAAGGCTCAAAGCTTAGACAGAAAGAAACTCGGTCCTGTTGTACTTAAGTCGCCATTGTGCATTTTGTATGTAATTCCGATGCAATTCCGTCTTCTTGTACTTAAGTCTGCATTGTGCATTTTGTATTCAATTCCGATAAAATTAATTTGCTTCATCGTCAATGTGAAGGTCCAAGTGATACAGTAAACCTGAAGTGAAGCATCGGAATCTGAAACTGATCTCACAGAGAGGCCCAAAACATAGACACTAAGAGAAGTCAGTCTTCTTGTACTTAAGTCCGCATAGTGGCTTTCGTACTTAATTCTGATGCAATTTCTGTATTTCATCATCAATGTAAAGGTCCAAGGGATACAGTAAACGTGCAGTTGTGCATCGGAATCCAAAACAGGAGACACAGGAAAGGCTCAAAACATAGACAGTGAGAAGACTGTCTCCTTTTACTTATTAGGGCATTGTGCCTTTTGGATTTAATTCCGATGCAATTTCTGTGATTCTTCGTCAAATTGAAGGGCCAAGGGATGCAGTAAACCTGCAGTTGTGCATCGGAATATAAAACAGGTGACACAGGAATGGCTCAAAGCGTAGACAGTAAGAAGTGTCAGTCTTCTTGTACTTAAGTTGGCATTGTGCCTCCGATGCAATTTCTATGGTTTCATCGTCAATTTGAAGGTCGAATGATACAGTAAACGTGCAGTTGTGCTTTGGAATCTAAAACAGGTGACACAGGAAAGGCTCTAAACATACACACTAAGTAAGTCAGTCATCTTGTACCTAAGTCGGCATAGTGGCTTTTGTACTTATTTCTGATGCAATTTCTGTGTTTCATCGTCAATGTGAAGATCCAAGTGATACAGTAAACCTGAAGTAAAGCACCGGAATCTAAATCTGGTCTCACAGAAAGGCTCAAAACATAGTCACTAAGAGATGTCAGTCTTCGTGTACTTAAGTCGGCATTGTGCCTTTTGTATTTAATTCCTATGAAAATCTGTGTTTCATCGTCAATGTGAGGGTCCAAGGAATACAGTAAACCTGCAGTTGTGCATCGGAGTCTGAAACTGGTGACACAGGAATTCCTCAAATCATAGACACTAAGAAACGTCCGTCTTCTTGTACTTAAGTCTGCATTGTGCATTTTGTATTCAATTCCGATGAAATTTATTTGTTTCATCGTCAATGTGAAGGTCCAAGGGATACAGTAAACCTGAAGTGAAGCATCGGAATATTAAAGTGGTCTCACCGGAAAGGCTCAAAACATAGACTGTAAGAAGACTGTCTTCTTGTTCTTAAGTCGGCATTGTGCCCTTTGTATTTAATTCCGATGCAATTTCTGTGTTTCATCGTCAATGTGAAGGTCCAAGGGATACAGTAAACGTGCAGTTGTGCATCGTAATTTAAAACAGGTGACACAGGAAAGGCTCAAAATATAGACAGTTAGAAGAGTCAGTCTTCTTGTACTTTTGTCGGCATTGAGCCTTTTCTATTTAATTCCGATGCAATTTTTGTGTTTCATCGTTAAGGTGAAGGTCCAAGGGATACAGTAAACCTGAAAGGACGCATCGTAATCTAAAACTGGAGTCACAGGGAAGGTTCAAAACATAGACAGTAAGGAGACTGTCTACTTTTACATACTAGGGCATTGTGCCTTTTGTATTTATTTCCGATGCAATTTCTGTGTTTCATCGTCAAAGTGAAGGGCCAAGGGATACAGTAAACCTGCGGTTGTGCTTCGGAATCTAAAACAGGTGTCACAGGAAAGGCTCAAAACATAGACAGTAAGAAGAGTCAGTCGTCTTGTACTTTTGTCGGCATTGAGCCTTTTGTATTTAATTCCGATGCAATTTCTGTGTTTCATCGTCTATGTGACGGTCCAAGGGATACAGTAAACGTGCAGTTGTGCATCGGAATCCAAAACGGGTGACACAGGAAAGGCTCAAAACATAGACAGTAAGAAGACTGTCTTCTTTTACTTATTAGGGCATTGTGCCTTTTGGATTTAATTCCGATGCAATTTCTGTGACTCTTCGTCAAATTGAAGGGCAAAGGGATGCAGTAAACCTGCAGTTGTGCATCGGAATCTAAAACAGGTGACACAGGAATGGCTCAAACCGTAGACAGTAAGAAGTGTCAGTCTTCTTGCACTTAAGTTGGCATTGTGCCTCCGATGCAATTTCTATGGTTTCATCGTCAATTTGGAGGTCGAATGATACAGTAAACTTGCAGTTGTGCTTTGGAATCTAAAACAGGTGACACAGGAAAGGCTCTAAACATACACACTAAGTAAAGTCAGTCATCTTGTACCTAAGTCGGCATAGTGGCTTTTGTACTTATTTCTGATGCAATTTCTGTGTTTCATCGTCAATGTGAAGATCCAAGGGATACAGTAAACCTGAAGTGAAGCACCGGAATCTAAATCTGGTCTCACAGAAAGGCTCAAAACATAGTCACTAAGAGAAGTCAGACTTCGTGTACTTAAGTCGGCATTGTGCCTTTTGTATTTAATTCCTATGAAAATCTGTGTTTCATCGTCAATGTGAGGGTCCAAGGAATACAGTAAACCTGCAGTTGTGCATCGGAGTCTAAAACTGGTGACACAGGAAATCCTCAAATCATAGACACTAAGAAACGTCCGTCTTCTTGTACTTAAGTCTGCATTGTGCCTTTTGTATTCAATTCCGATGAAATTTATTTGTTTCATCGTCAATGTGAAGGTCCAAGGGATACAGTAAACCTGAAGTGAAGCATCGGAATATAAAAGTGGTCTCACAGGAAAGGCTCAAAACATAGACGGTAAGAAGACTGTCATCTTGTACTCATGTCGGCATTGTGCCTTTTGTATTTAATTCCGATGCAATTTCTGCGTTTCGTCAACTTTTTGATGGTTCAAGGGATACAGTAAATGTGCAGTTGTGCATCGGAATCTAAAACAGGTGACACAGGAAAGGCTCAAAAGATAGACAGTAAGAAGAGTCAGTCTTCTTGTACTTTTGTCGGCATTGAGCCTTTTCTATTTAATTCCGATGCAATTTTTGTGTTTCATCGTTAAGGTGAAGGTCCAAGGGGTACAGTAAACCCGAAAGGACGCATCGTAATCTAAAACTGGACTCACTGGAAAGGCTCAAAACATAGACAGTATGGAGACTGTCTACTTTTACTTACTAGGGCATTGTGCCTTTTGTATTTAATTCCGATGCAATTTCTGTGTTTCATCGTCAAAGTGAAGGGCCAAGGGATACAGTAAACCTGCAGTTGTGCATCGTAATCTAAAACAGGTGACACAGGAAAGGCTCAAAAGATAGACAGTAAGAAGAGTCAGTTTTCTTGTACTTAACTCGACATTGTGCGTTACGTATTTAATTCCGATGCAATTTCTATGGTTTCATCGCCAATTTGGAGGTCCAATGTTACAGTAAACGTGCAGTTGTGATTCGGAATCTAAAACAGGTGACACAGGAAAGGCTCAAAACATAGACAGTAAGAAGAGTCAGTCTTCTTGTACTTAAGTTGGCATTGTGCCTGATGTATTTAATTCCAATGCAATTTCTATGGTTTCATTGTCTATTTGAAGGTCCAATGATGCAGTAAACGTGCAGTTGTGCTTCGGAATCTAAAACAGGTGACACAGGAAAGGCTCTAAACATACACACTAAGTAAAGTCAGTCATCTTGTACCTAAGTCGGCATAGTGGCTTTTGTACTTAATTCTGTTGCAATTTCTGTGTTTCATCGTCAATATGAAGATCCAAGGGATAGAGTAAACCTGAAGTGAGGCACCGGAATCTGAATCTGGTCTCACAGAAAGGCTCAAAACATAACCACTAAGAGAAGTCAGTCTTCTTGTACTTAAGTCGGCATTGTGCCCTTTGTATTGAATTCCGATGCAATTTCTGTGTTTCATCGTCAATGTGAAGGTCCAAAGGATACAGTAAACCTGCAGTTGAGCATTGGAATCTAAAACTGGTGACACAGGATAGGCTCAAAACGTAGACACTAATAAAAGTCAGTCTTATTGTACTTAAGTAGGCTTTGTGCCTTATGTATTTAATATTGATGCAATTTATGTGATTCATCGTTAATGTATAGGTCCAAGTGATACAGTAAACCTGAAGTGAAGCATCGGAATCTAAAACTGATCTCACAGAGAGGCTCAAAACATAGACACTAAGAGAAGTCAGTTTTCTTGTACTTAAGTCGGCATTGTGCCTTTTGTATTTAATTCCGATGCAATTTTTTTGTTTCATCGTCAATAAGAAGGTCCAAGGGATATAGTAAACCTGAAGTGAAGCATCGGAATATAAAAGTGGTCTCACAAGAACGGCTCAAAATATAGACAGTAAGTAGACTCTGTCTTCTCGTACTTACGTCGGCATTGTGCCTTTTGTATTTAATTCGGATGCAATTACTGTGTTTCATCGTCAATGTGAACGACCGTGGGATTCAGTAAACCTGCAGTTGTGCATCGGAATCTAAAACAGGTGACACAGGAATGGCTCAAAGCGTAGACAGTAAGAAGAGACAGTCTTCTTGTACTTAAGTTGGCATTGTGCCTGACGTATTTAATTCCGATGCAATCTCTATGGTTTCGTCGTCAATTTGTAGGTCCAATGATACAGTAAACGTGCAGTTGTGCTTCGGAATCTAAAACAGGTGAAACAGGAAAGGCTCTAAACATACACACTAAGTAAAGTCAGTCTTCTTGTACTTAGGTCGGCATTGTGCCTTTTGTATTTAATTCCGATGCAATATCTGTGTTTCATCGTCTATGTGACGGTCCAAGAGATCCAGTAAACGTGCAGTTGTGCATCGGAATCCAAAACAGGTGACACAGGAAAGGCTCAAATCATAGACAGTAAGAAGAGTCAGTCTTCTTGTACATTTGTCGCCATTGACCCTTTTGTATTTAGTTCCGATGCAATTGTTGTGTTTCATCGTTAAGGTGAAGGCCCACGGTATATAGTAAACATGAAACGACGCATCGTAATCTAAAACTGGACTTACAGGAAAGGCTCAAAACATAGACAGTAAGAAGACTGTCTTCTTTTACTTATTAGGGCATTGTGCCTTTTGTCTTTAATTCCGATGCAATTTCTGTCATTCTTCGTCACATTGAAGGGCCAAGGGATGCAGTAAACCTGCAGTTGCGCATCGGAATCTAAAACAGGTGACACAGGAATGGCTCAAAGCGTAGACAGTAAGAAGGGTCAGTCTTCTTGTACTTAAGTTGGCATTGTGCCTCCGATGCAATTTCAATGGTTTCATCGTCAATTTGAAAGTCGAATGATACAGTAAACGTGCAGTTGTGCTTTGGAATCTAAAACAGGTGACACAGGAAAGGCTCAAAACGTAGACACTAATAAAAGTCAGTCTTCTTGTACTTAAGTCGGCTTTGTGCCTTATGTATTTAATATTGATGCAGTTTCTGTGTTTCATCGTCAATGTAAAGGTCCAAGTGATACAATAAACCTGAAGTGAAGCATCGGAATTTAAAACTGATCTCACAGAGAGGCTCAAAACATAGACACTAAGAGAAGTCAGTCTTCTTGTACTTAAGTCGGCATTGTGCCTTTTGTATTTATTTCCGATACAATTTTTTTGTTTCTTCGTCAATGTGAGGGTCCAAGGGATAAAGTAAACCTGAAGTGAAACGTCGGTATCCAAAACTGGTGTTACAGGGGAGACTCAAAACATAGACAGCAAGAAGACTCAGTCTTGTTGTACTTAAATATGCATTGTGCCTCTTGAATTTAATTCCGAATCAATTTCTGTGTTTCATCGTCGATGTGAAGGTCTACGGGATACAGTAAACCTGCGGTTGTGCATCTGATTCTAAAAATGGTGACAAGGGCAAGGCTCAAAACAAAGACAGTAAGAAGACTCAGTCTTCTTGTACTTATGTCGGCATTGTGCCCCTTCCATTTAATTCCGATGCAATTTCTGTGTTTCATCGTCAATGAGAAGGTCCAAGGGATATAGTAAACCTGCAGTTGTGCATCAGAATCTAAAACAGGTGACACACGAAAGGCTTAAAACATAGACTGTAGAAAGAGTCAGTCTTCTTGTACTTATGAGGAATTGTGCCTATTTTATTTAATTCCGACGCAATTTCTGTGTTTCATCGTCAATGTGAATGTCCAAGGGATACAGTAAACCTGAAAGGAAGTATCGTAATCCAAATCTGGTCTCACAGGAGAGGCTCAAAGCATGGACAGTAAGAAGACTCAGTCTCCTTGTACATATGTTATCATTGTGTCTTTTGTATTTAATTCCGATGCCATTTCTGTGTTTAATTGTCAATGTGATGGTCCAAGGGATCCAGTAAACTTGCAGTTGTGCCTCGGACTCAAAAAATAGTCACACAGGAAAGGCTTAAAACATTGACTGTAAAAAGAGTCAGTCTTCTTGTACTTAAGCGGCATTGTCCGCTTAGTTTTTTAATTCCGATGCATTTCTGTGTTTCAACGTCAATGTGAAGGTCCAATGGATAGAGTAAATCTGAAGTGAAGCATCGGATTCTAAAACTGGTCTCACAGGAAAGGCTCAAAACATAGACAGGAAGAAGGCTCACTCTGCTAGTAGTTAAGTCGGCATTGTGCATTTTGAATTTAACTCCGATGCAATTTCTGTGTTTAATCGTTAATGTGATGGTCCAAGGGACGCAGTAAACCTGCAGTTGTGCATCGGAATCTAAAACAGGTGACACAGGAAAGGCTCAAAACATACACACTAAGAAAAGTCAGTCTTCTTGTACTTAAGTCACCATTGTACCTTTTGTATTTAATTCCGATGCAATTTCTGTGTTGCATCGATAATGTGAAGGCCCAAGACATACAGTAAACCTGCAGTTGTGCATCGGAATCTAAAACAGGTGACACAGGAAAGGCTCTAAACACAGACGCTAAGAAATGTCAGTCTTCTTGTACTTAAGCCGGCATTGTGCCCTTTGTGTTTAATTCCGATGCAATTTCTGTGTTTCTTCGTCAATGTGAAGGTCCAAGGGATACAGTAAACCAGAAGTGATGCATCGGAATCTATAACTGGTCTCACAGGAAACGCTCAAAACATAGACAGCAAGAAGGCTCACTCTTCTAGTAGTTAAGTCGGCATTGTGCCTTTTGTATTTAATTCCGATGCAATTTCAGTGTTTCGTCGTCAATGTGAATGTCCGAGGGATCCAGTATACCTACAGTTGTGCATCGGAATCTAAAACTGGTGACACAGGAAAGGCTCAGAACATAGACAGTAAGAAAAGTCGGTCGTCTTGTACTTAAGTCGGCATTGTGCCTTTTCAATTTAATTCCGATGCCATTTTGGTGTATCATCGTCAAAGTGAAAGTCGAAAGGAATACAGTAAACCTGGAAGGAGGCATGGGAATCTAAAATTGGTCTCACAGGAAAGGCTCAAAACATTGACAGTAAGATGACTCGGTCTTCATGTACTTAAGTCAGCATTGTATCTTTTGTATTTAATTCCGATGCAATTTGTGTGTTTAATCGTTAATGTGAAGGTCCAAGGGACACAGTAAACCTGCAGTTGTGCATCGGAATCTAAAAAAGGTGACACAGGAAAGGATGTAAACATAGACACTAAGAAAAGTCAGTCTTCTTGTACTTAATTCGGCATTGTGCCCTTTGTGTTTAATTCCGATGCAATTTCGGTGTTTTTTCGTCAATGTGAAGGTCCAAGGGATACAGTAAACATGAAGTGAAGCATCGGAATCTAAAACTGGTCTCACCGGAAAGGCTCAAATCATAGACAGTATGAAGACTCAGTCTTCCTGTACGTAAGTTGGAATTGTGCCTTTTGTATTTAATTCCGATGCAATTTCTGTGTTTCATCGTCAATGAGACGGTCCAAGGGATACCGTAAACTTGCAGTTGTGCTTCGGAATGCAAAACAGGTGACACAGGGAAGGCTCAAATCATAGACACCAAGAAAAGTCAGTCCTCTCGTACTGAAGTCGGCATTGTGCCGTCTGTATTTAATTCCGATGGAATTTCACTGTTTCATCGCCAATGTGAAGGTCCAAGGGATACAGTAAACCTGCAGTTGTGCATCGGACTCTAAAAATAGTGACACAGGAGAGGCTTAAATCTTAGTCTGTAAGACGACTCGGACTTTTCGTACCTAAGTCGGCATTGAGCTTTTTGTATTTAATTCCGATGCAATTTCTGCGTTTCAGCATCAAGGAGTAGGTCATAGGGATACAGTAAACCTGCAGTTGTGCATCGGAATCTAAAACTGGTGACACAGGAAAGGCTCAATACATAGACACTAAGAAATACCAGTTTTCTTGTACTTAAGTCGGCATTGTGCACTTTGTATTTAATTCCAATGCAATTGCTGTGATTCATCGTCAATGAGAAGGTCCAAGGGATATAACAAACCTGCAGTTGTGCATCGGAAGCTGAAACAGGTGACACAGGAAAGGCTCAAATCATAGACAGTAAGAAGGCTCAGTCTTCTTGTACTTGTGTCTGCATTGTGCCTTTTGTATCTATTTCCGATGCAATTTCTGTGTTTCATCGTCAATGAGAAGGTCCAAGGGATATAGCAAACCTGCAGTTGTGCATCGGAAGCTAAAACAGGTGACACAGGAAAGGCTCAAATCATAGACAGTAAGAAGGCTCAGTCTTCTTGTACTTAAGTCTGAATTGTGCCTTTAGTATTTGATTCCGATGCAATTTCTGGGTTTCATCATCAATGTGAAGGTCCAAGGGATACAGTAATCTTGCAGTTTAGCATCAGAATCTAAAACTGGTTTTAGAGGAAGGGCTCAATACATAGACAGGAAGAAGACTCAGTCTTCTTGTACTTAAGTCTGCATTGTGCCTTTTGTATTTAATACCTATGCAATTTCAGTAATTCATCGTTAATGTGAAAGTCCAAGGGATCCAGTAAACTTGCAGTTGGGCATCGGAATCTAAAACTGGTCTCGCAGGAAAGGCTCTAATCATAGACACTAAGAAAAGTCAGTTTTCTTGTACTTAAGTCGGCATTGTGCACTTTGTATATAATTCCGATGCAATTTCTGTGTTTCATCGTCAATGTGAAGGTCGATGGGATACAGTAAACCTAAAGTGAAGCATCGGAATCTAAAACTGGTCTCAGAGCTAAGGGTCAAATCATAGACAGTAAGAACACTCAGTCTTCTTGTACTTAAGTCTGCATTGTGTCTTTTGTATTTAATTCTGATGCAAATTCAGTGTTTCATTGTCAATGTGAAGGTCCAAGGTATCCAGTAAACCTGCAGTTGTGCATTGTACTCTAAAAATAGTGACACAGGAAAGGCTCCAAACATAGACAGTAAGATGACTCGATTTCCCTGAACTTAAGTCGGCATTGTGCCTTCTGTATCTAATTCCGATGCAATTTCTGTGTTTCATCGTCAATGAGAAGGTCCAAGGGATATAGTAAACCTGCAGTTGTGCATCGGAATCTAAAACAGGTGACACAGGAAAGGTTCTATACATTGACACTAAGACAAGTCAGTCCTCTTGTACATATGTCGGCATTGTGCCTTTTCTATTTTGTCAGATGCAAATTTGGTGTATCATCGTCAAGGTGAAGGTGCAAGGAATACAGTAAACCTGAAAGGAAGCATCGGAATCTAAAGCTGGTCTCACATGAAGGGCTCAAAGCATAGACAGTAAGAAGGCTCGGTCTTCTTGTACTTAAGTCGGCATTGTGCCTTTTCTCTTTGATTCCGATGCAATTTTGGTGTTTCATCGTCATGGCGTAGGTCCAAGGTATACAGTAAACCCGCAGTTGTACATCGGAATCGAAAACAGGTGACACAGGAAAGACACAAACCATAGACACTAAGAAAAGTAAGTCCTCCTGTACTTAAGTTGGCACTGTGCATTTTGTATTTAATTCCGATGCAATTTTGGTGTTTCATCGTCAAGGTGAAGGTCCAAGGGGTACAGTAAACCTGAAAGGAAGCATCGGAATCTAAAACTAGTCTCACAGGAATGGCTCACAGTATAGACAGTAAGAAGACTCGGTCTTCTTGTACTTAGGTCGGCATTGTGTCTTTTGTATATAATACCGATGCAATTTCTGTAATTCATCGTCATTGTGAAGTTCCGAGGGATATAGTAAACCTGCAGTTGTGCATCGGAATATAAAACTGGTGACACAGCAGAGGCTCTAAACATAGACACTAAAAAAAGTCAGCTCCTTGTACTTTAGTCGGCATTGTGCCTTTTGTATTTAATTCCAATGCAATTTTTGTGTTTCATCGTCAATGTCAAGGTCCAAGGGACACAGGAAACCTGATATGAACCATCGGAATCCAAAACTGGTCTCACAGGCAATTCTCAAACCATATACAGTAAGAAGACTCAGTCTTCTTGTACTTAATTCGGCATTGTGCCTTGTGTTTATTTCCGATGCAATTTATGTGTTTCATCGTCAATGTGAAGGTCCAAGGGATACAGTAAACCTGAAGTGAAGCATCAGAATATAAAACTGGTCTCACAGGAGAGGCTGAAAACATAGACAGTAAGAAGATTTAGTCCTCTTGTACTTCAGACTTGCATTGTGCCTTTTGTAATTAATTCCGATGCAATTTCTGTGTTTCATCATCAATGTGAAGGTCCAAGGGTTGAAGTAAACCTGCAGGTGTGCATCCGACTCTAAAAATGTTGACACAGGAAAGGCTCAATACATAGACAGTAAGAAGAGACAGTCTTATTGTACTTAGGTCGGCATTGTGTCTTTTGTATGTATTTGAGATGCAATTTTTGTATTTCATCGTCAATGTGGAGGTCCAAGGGATACAGTAAACCTGAAGTGAAGCATCGGAATCTAAATCTGGTCTTACAGGAGAGGCTCAAAGCATAGACAGTTAGAAGACTCAGTCTTCTTGTTCTTATGTCTGCATTGTGCCTTTTGTATCTAATTCCGATGCAATTTCTGTGTTTCATCGTCAATGTGAAGGTCCAAGGGATACAGTAGACCTGCAGTTGTGCATCAGAATCTAAAACTGGTGACACAGGAAAAGCTCTTAACATAGACAGTAAGAAGATACAGTCTCCTTGGACTTCATTCGGCATTCTGCCTTTTGTATTTAATTCCGATGCAATTTCAGTGTTTCATCGTCAATGTGAAGGTCCAAGGGATACAGTAAACCTCAAGTGAAGCATCGGAATCTAAAACTGGTCTCACAGGAGAGGCTCAAAACACAGACAGTTAGAATACTCAGTCTTCTTGTACTTATGTCTGCATTGTGCCTTATCTATTTAATTCCGATGCAATTTCTGTGTTTCATCGTCAATGTCAAGGTTTAAGGGATACAGTAAACATGCAGTTGTGCATCGGATTCTAAAAATGTCGACACAGGAAAGGCCCAAAACATACACCGTAAGAAGACTCGGTCTTCTTGTACTTATGTCGGCATTGTGCCTTTTGTATTTAATTCCCATGCAATTTCTGTGTTTTATCGTCAATGTGAAGATCCAAGGGATACAGTAAAACTGCAGTTGTGCATCGGAATCTAAGACAGGTGACACAGGAAACGCTCAAAACATAGACTGTAGAAAGAGTTAGTCTCCTCTTACTTAGGTCGAAATTGTGCCCTTTGTGTTTAATTCCGATGCAATTTCTATATTCGCCGTCAATGTGAAGGTCTAAGGGCTACAGTAAACCTGAAATGAAGCATCGGAATCTGAAACTGGTCTCACAGGAGAGGCTCAAAACATAGAGAGTAAGAAGACTCAGTCTTCTTGTACTTAGGTCGGCATTATGCCTCGTCTGTTTATTTCCGATGCAATTTTTGTATTTCATCGTCAAGGTGAAGGTCCATGGGATACAGTAAACCTGCAGTTGTACATCGGAATCTAAAACTGGTGACACGGCAAAGGCTCTAAACATAAAAACCTAAAAAATGTTATTCTTCTTGTACTTAAGTCTGCATTGTGCCTCTTGTATTTAATTCCGATGCAATTTATCTGTTTCCTCGTCAATGTGAAGTTCCAAGGGATACAGTAATCCTGCAGTGGTGCATCGGACTCTAAAAATGGTGACACAGGAAAGGCTTAAACGATCCACAGTAAGAAGACTCAGTCTTCTTCTACATACGTCGGTTTTGTGCCTTTGGTATTTAATTCCGATGCAATGTCTGTGTTTCATCGTCAATGTGAAGGTCCGAGGGATACAGTAAACCTGCAGTTGTGCATCGGAATCTTAAACCAGGTGACACAGGAAAGACTCAAATCATAGACACTAAGAACAGTCAGTCTTCTTGTACTTAAGTCTGCATTGTGCCTTTTGTACTAACTTCCGATGCAATTTCTGTGTTACATCGTCAATGTGAAGGTCCAAGGGATACAGTAAACCTGCAGGTGTGCATCGTAATCTGAAACTGGTGACACAGGAAAGGCTCAAAGCATAGACACTAAGAAAAGTCAGTCTTCTTGTACTTAAATCGGCATTGTGCCTTTTGTGTTTCATTCCGACGCAATTTCGTGTTTCATCGTCAAAGTGAAGGTCCAAGGGATAAAGTAAACCTGCAGTTGTGCATCGGAATCTAAGACTGATGATACAGGAAAGGCTCAAACCATAGAGACTAAGAAATGTCAGTCATCTTGTACATAAGTCGGCATTGTGCCTTTTGTATTTGATTCCGATGCAATTTTTGTGTCTCATCGTCAATGTAAAGGCCCAAGGGAAACAGTAAACCAGCAGTTGTGCATCGGAATCCGAAACTGGTGTTACAGGAAAGGCTTATAACATAGACACTAAGAAAAGTCAGTCCTTATGTTAATAAGTCGGCATTGAGCCTTTTGTAATTAATTGCGATGCAAATTTTGTATTTCATCGTCAAAGTGAAGGTCCAAGGTATACAGTAAACGTGCAGAGTTGCTTCGGACTCTAAAACTGATCTCACAGGAACGCGTCAAATCAGAAACAGTAAGAGGATTTAGTCATCTTGTACTTAAGTCGGCATTGTGCCTTTTGTATTTCATTCCGATGCAATATCTGTGTTTCAACGTCAATGTGACGGTCCAAGGGATACAGTAAACCTGCAGTTGTGTATAGGACTCTAAAACTGGTGACACAGGAAAGGCTCAAATCGTAGACACTAAGAAAAGTCAGTCTCCTTGTACTTAAGTCTTCAGTGTGCCTTACGTATTTAATTCCGATGCAATTTTTGTGTTTCATCGTCAAAGTGAAGGTCCAAGGAATACAGTAATCCTGAAGTGATGCATCAGAATCTAAAACTGGTTTCACACGAAAGGGTCAAAACATAGACAGTAAGAAGACTCAGTCTTCTTGTACTTAAGTCGGCATTGTGCTTTTTCATTTAATTCCGATGCATTTTTTGTGTTTCATCGTCAAAGTGATGGTCCAAGGGATACAGTAATCCTGAAGTGATGCATCAGAATCTGAAACTGGTCTCACAGGAAGGGTCAAAAATAGACAGTAAGAAGACTCAGTCTTCATGTACTTAAGTCGGCATTGTGCGTTTTCTATTTAATTCCGATGCAATTTCTGTGTTTCATCGACAATGTGAAGGTCCCAGGAATACTGTAAACCTGCAGTTGTACATCGTACTCTGAAACAGGTGACACAGGAAGGGCTTAAAACATAGACGCTAAGAAAAGTCAGTCTTCTTGTACTTAGTAGGCATTGTGCCTTTTGTATTTCATTCCGTTGCAATTTTTGTGTTTCATCGTCAATGTGAAGGTCCAAGGTAACAGTAAACCTGGAGTTGTGCCTCGGACGCTTAAGCTGGTCTCACAAGAAAGGCTCAAACTTAGCCAGTAAGAGGACTCAGTCTACTTGTACTTTAGTCGGCATTGTGCGTTTTTGTCTTTTATTCCGATGCAATGTTTGTGTTTCATCGACAATGTGAAGGTCCAAGGGATACAGTAAACCTGAAGTGAAGCATCGGACTCTAAAAATGGTGACACAGGAAATGCTCAAATCATAGACACTAAGAAAAGTCAGTCTCCTTGTACTTAAGTCGGCATTGTGCATTTTGAAATTAATTCGGAAGAAATTTTTGTGTTTCATCGTCAATGTGAAGTTCCAAGGGATACAGTAAACCTGCAGTTCTGCATCCGACTTTAAAACTGGTGACAAATGAGAGGCTCAAATCATAGACACTAAGAAAAGTCAGTCTTCTTGTACTTAAGTCTGCAGTGTGCCTTATGTATTCAATTCCGATGCAATTTTTGTGTTTCATCGTCAAAGTGAAGGTCCAAGGGGTACAGAAAACCTGCAGTTGTGCTTCAGACTCTAAAACTGGTCTCACAGAAAAGGGTCAAAACATAGACAGTAGGAGGACTCAGTCTTCTTGTACTTACGTCGGCCTTGTGCCTTTTGAATTTAATTCCGATGCAATATCTGTGATTCAACGTCTCTGTGTAGGTCCAAGGGATACAGTAAACCTGCAGTTGTGCATCGGACTGTAAAACAGGTGACACCGGAAAGCCTTAAAACATAGACACTACGAAAAGTCAGTCATCTTGTACTTAAGTCGGATTTGTGCCTTTTGTATTTCATTCCCATGCTATATTTGTATTTATTCGTCAAAGTGAACGTCCAAGGGATACAGTAAACCTGAAGTGAAGCATCAGAATGTAAAACCGGTCTCACAGGAAAGGGTCAAATTATAGACAGTTTTAAGACTCAGCCTTCTCGTACTCATGTCGTCATTGAGCCTGTTGTATTTTATTCCGATGCAATTTCTGTGTTTCATCGTCAATGTGAATGTCCGAGGGATACAGTAAACCTGCAGTTGTGCATCGGAATTTAAACACCAATACAGGAAAGGCTCAAAACATAGACACTAAGAAAAGTCAGTCTTCTTGTACTTCAGTCGGCATTGTGCCTTTTGTATTTCATTCCCATGCAATATCTATGTTTCAACGTCAATGTGACGGTCCAAGGGATATAGTAAACCTGCAGTTGTGTATAGGACTCTAATACTGGTGACACAGGAAAGGCTCAAATCATAGACACAATGAAAAGTCAGTCTTCTTGTACTTAAGGCGGCATTGTGCCTTTGGTATTTCATTCCGTTGCAATATCTGTGTTTCATCGTCAAAGTGTAGGTCCAAGGGATACAGTTAACCTGCAGTTCTGCATCGGACTCAAAAACTGGTGACACAGGAAAGGCTCAAAACATAGACACTAAGAAAAGTCAGTCTTCTTGTATTTAAGTCGGCATTGTGCCTTTTGTATTTAATTCCGATGCAATTTTTGTGTTTCATCGTCAAAGTGAAGGTCGAAGGGATACAGTAAACCTGAAGTGATGCATCCGAAACTAAAACTGGTCTCACAGTAAAGGGTCAAAGCATAGACAGAAAGATGACTCAGCCTTCTTGTAGTTAATTCGGCATTGTGCCTTTTGTATTTAATTCCGATGCAATTTCTGTGATTCATCGTCAATGTGAAGGTCCAAGGAATACAGTAAACCTGTAGGTGTGCATCGAAATCTGAAACTGGTGAAACAGGTAAATCTCAAAACATAGACACTAAGAAAAGTCAGTCTTCTTGTACTTAAGTCGGCATTGTGGCTTTTGTATTTAATTGCGATGCAAGTTTTGAGTTTCATCGTCAAAGAGAAGGTCTAAGGTATACAGTGATACTGCAGTTGTGCTTCGGACTCTAAAATCTGTTCACACAGGAAAGGGTCAAAACATAGACAGTAAGAGGTTTCAGTCTTCTTGTAGTTAAGTCGGCATTGTGCCTTTTGTATTTAATTCCGATGCAATTCCTGTGTTTCATCGTCAATGTGAAGGTCCAAGGGATACAGTAAACCTGCACTTGTGCTTCGGACTATAAAACTAGTCTTTCAGGTAAAGATTTAAGCATAGACAGTTAGAGAACTCAGTCTTCAAGTACTGAAGTCGGCATTGTGCCTCTTGTATTTCATTCCGATGCTATTTTTGTACTTCATCGTCAAGGTGAATGTCCCAGGTATACAGCAAACCTGGAGATGTGCATCGGAATGTAAAACTGATGACACAATATAGGCTCAAAGCATAGACTATGAGAAGACTCAGTCTTCTTGTACTTAAGTCGG
The DNA here is from genome assembly GCF_021461395.2 of Schistocerca americana. Taxonomy (NCBI): domain Eukaryota; kingdom Metazoa; phylum Arthropoda; class Insecta; order Orthoptera; family Acrididae; genus Schistocerca; species Schistocerca americana. The sequence continues at coordinate 592,590,011 of NC_060124.1, read as the reverse complement.
CATTTTGCCTTTTCTACTTACTTCCGACGCAATTTAGTGTTTCGTCGTCAATGTGAAGGTCCAAGGGATACAGTAAACCTGCAGTTGTGCATCCGACTCTAAAACTGGTGACAAATGAAAGGCTCAAATCATAGACACTAAGAAAAGTCAGACATCTTGTACTTAAGTCGGCAGTGTGCCTTTTGTATTTAATTCCGATGCAATTTTTGTGTTTCATCGTCAAAGTGAAGGTCGAAGGGATACAGTAAACCTGAAGTGATGCATCCGAATCTAAAACTGGTCTCACAGTAAACGCTTAAAGCATAGAGAGTAAGAAGACTCAGCCTTCTTGTAGTTAATTCGGCATTGTGCATTTTATATTGAATTCCGATGGAATATCTGTGTTTCATCGTCAATGTGAAGGTCCAAGAGATACAGTAAACCTGAAGTGATGCATCGGAATCTAAAACCGGTCTCACAGGAAAGGCTCAAAACACAGACAATAAGAAGACTCAGTCTTCTTGTACTTAAGTCGGCATTGTGCCTTTTGTATTTTATTCCGATGCAATATCTGTGTTTCATCGTCAATGTGAAGGTCCCAGGGATACAGTAAACCTGCAGTTGTAAATCGTACCCTAAAACGGATGACACTTAAAAGACTTAAAACATACACACTAAGAAAAGTCAGTCTCCTTGTACTTAAGTCGGCATTGTGCCTTATGTATATTATTCCGATGCAATATCTGTGTTACATCGTCAATGTAACGGTCCAAGGAATACTGTAAACCTGCAGTTGTGCCTCGGACTCTAAAACTGGTGACACAGGAAAGGCTCAAAACATAGACACTAAGAAAAGTCAGTCTTCTTGTATTTAAGTCGGCATTGTGCTTTTTGTGTTTAATTCCGATGCAATTTTGTTGTTTCATCGTCGAAGTGAAGGTCGAAGGGATACAGTAAACCAGAAGTGATGCATCGGAATCTAAAACTGGTCTCGCAGGAAAGGGTCAAAGCAAAGACAGTAAGAAAACTCAGCCTTCTTGTCGATAAGTCGGCATTGTGCCTTATGTATTTAATTCCCATGCAATTTCTGTGTTTCATCGTTAATGTGAAGATCCAAGGAATACAGTAAACCTGCAGTTGTGCATCGGAATCTGAAACTGGTGACACAGGAAAGGCTCAAAACATACACACAAAGAAAAGTCCGTCTTCTTTTACTTAAGTCAGCATTGTGCCTTTTGTATTTAATTGCGATGTAAGTTTTGTGTTTCATCGTCAAAGTGAAGGTCCAAGGTATACAGTGAAACTGTAGTTGTGCTTCGGACTCTATTAACTGGTCTCACAGGAAAGGGTCAAAACATAGACAGTAAGAGGACTCAGTCTTCTTGTAGTTAAGTCGGCATTGTGCCTTTTGTATTCAATTCCGATGCAATTTCTGTGTTTCATCGTCATTGTGAAGGTCCAAGGGGTACGGTAAACCTGCAGTTGTGCATCGGACTCTAATACTGGTGACACAGGGAAGGCTCAAATCATAGACACTAAGAAAAGTCAGTCTCCTTGTACGTAAGTCGGCATTGTGCATTTTGAAATTAATTCCGAAGAAATTTTTGTGTTTCATCGTCAATGTGAAGTTCCAAGGGATACAGTAAACTTGCAGTTGTGCATCCGACTCTAAAACTGGTGACAAATGAGAGGCTCAAATCATAGACACTAAGAAAAGTCAGTCTTCTTGTACTTAAGTCTGCAGTGTGCCTTATGTATTTAATTCCGATGCAATTTTTGTGTTTCATCGTCAAAGTGAAGGTCCAAGGAATACAGTAATCCTGAAGTGATGCATCAGAATCTAAAACTGGTTTCACACGAAAGGGTCAAAACATAGACAGTAAGAAGACTCAGTCTTCTTGTACTTAAGTCGGCATTGTGCCATTTGTATTTAATTCCGATGCAATTTCTGTGTTTCATCGTCAATGTGACGGTCCAAGGGATACAGTAAACCTGCAGTTGTGCATCGAAATCTAAAACTGGTGACACAGGAAAGGCTCACAGCATAGACACTAAGAAAAATCAGTCTTCTTGTACTTAAATCGGCCTTGTGCCTTAGTATTTAATTGCGATGCTATTTTTGTGTTTCATCGACAAAGTGAAGGTCCAAGGTAAACAGTAAACCTGCAGTTGTGCTTCGGAATCTGAAACTGGTGACACAGGAAAGGCTTAAATCATAGACACTAAGAAAAGTCAGTCCTCTTGTACATAAGTCGGCACTGTGCTTATTGTATTTAATTCCGATGCAATTTCTGTGTTTCATCGCCAATGTGAAGGTCCAAGGTATATACTACACCTGCAGTTGTGCTTCGGACTCTAAAACTGGTCTCACAGGAAAGGGTCAAAACATAGACAGTAAGAGGACTCAATCTTCTTGTAGTTAAGTCGTCAGTGTGCCTTTTTTATTTAATTCCGATGCAATTTTTGTGTTTCATCGTCAAAGTGAAGGTTCAAGGGATACAGTAAACCTGAAGTGATGCATCGGACTCTAAAACTGGTCTCACAGGAAAGGGTCAAAACATAGACAGTAAGAGGACTCAATCTACTTGTACTTAAGTCGGCATTGTGCGTTTTTGTCTTTTATTCCGATGCAATTTTTGTGTTTCATCGACAATGTGAAGGTCCAAGGTATACAGTAAACCTGAAGTGAAGCATCGGACTCTAAAAATGGTGACACAGGAAATGCTCAAATCATAGACACTAAGAAAAGTCAGTCTCCTTGTACTTAAGTTGGCATTGTGCATTTTGAAATTAATTCCGAAGAAATTTTTGTGTTTCATCGTCAATGTGAAGTTCCAAGGGATACAGTAAACCTGCAGTTGTGCATCCGACTCCAAAACTGGTGACAAATGAGTGGCTCAAATCATAGACACTAAGAAAATTCAGTCTTCTTGTACTTAAGTCTGCAGTGTGCCTTATGTATTTAATTCCGATGCAATTTTTGTGTTTCATCGTCAAAGTGAAGGTCCAAGGGGTACAGAAAACCTGCAGTTGTGCTTCGGACTCTAAAACTGGTCTCACAGAAAAGGGTCAAAACATAGACAGTAAGAGGACTCAGTGTTCTTGTACTTAAGTCGGCTTTGTGCCATTTGTATTTAATTCCGATGCAATTTCTGTGTTTCATCGTCAATGTGACGGTCCAAGGGATACAGTAAACCTGCAGTTGTGCATCGAAATCTGAAACTGGTGACACAGGAAAGGCTCACAGCATAGACACTAAGAAAAATCAGTCTTCTTGTACTTAAATCGGCCTTGTGCCTTTGTATTTAATTGCGATGCTATTTTTGTGTTTCATCGTCAAAGTGAAGGTCCAATGTAAACAGTAAACCTGCAGTTGTGCTTCGGACTCGAAAAACTGGTCTCACAGGAAAGGGTCAAAACATAGACAGTAAGAGGACTCAGTCTTCTTGTACTTAAGTCGGCCTTGCGCCTTTTGAATTTAATTCCGATGCAATATCTGTGATTCAACGTCTATGTGTAGGTCCAAGGGATACAGTAAACCTGCAGTTGTGCCTCGGACTGTAAAACAGGTGACACCGGAAAGCCTTAAAACATAGACACTATGAAAAGTCAGCCATCTTGTACTTAAGTCGGATTTGTGCCTTTTGTATTTCATTCCCATGCTATATTTGTATTTAATCGTCAAAGTGAACGTCCAAGGGATACAGTAAACCTGAAGTGAAGCATCAGAATCTAAAACCGGTCTCACAGGAAAGGGTCAAAACTTCGACAGTAAGACGACTCAGCCATCTCGTACTCATGTCGGCATTGAGCCTTTCGTATTTAATTCCGATGCAATTTCTGTGTTTCATCGTCAATGTGACGGTCCAAGGGATACTGTCAACCTGCAGTTGTGCATCGGACTCTAATACTGGTGACAGAGGAAAGGCTCAAAGCATTGAAACTAAGAAATGTCGGTCTCCTTGTACTTAAGTCGGCATTGTGCCTTTTGTATTTAATTCCGATGCAATTTTTATGTTTCATCGTGAAAAGGAAGGTCCAAGGGATACATTAAATCTGAAGTTAACCATCGGAATCTAAAACAGGTCTCACAGGAGAGGGTCAAAACATAGACAGTAAGAGGACTCAGTCTTCTTGTACTTAAGTCCGCTTTGTGCCTTATGTATTTCATTCCGATGCAATTTTTGTGTTTCATCGTCAAGGTGAAGGTCCAAAGGATACAGTAAACCTGCAGTTGTGCATCGGAATCTGAAACCGGTGACACAGGAAAGGCTTAAATCATAGACACTAAGAAAAGTCAGTCCTCTTGTACATAAGTCGGCACTGTGCCTATTGTATTTAATTCCGATGCAATTTCTGTGTTTCATCGCCAATGTGAAGGTCCAAGGTATATAGTATACCTGCAGTTGTGCTTCGGACTCTAAAACTGGTCTCACAGGAAAGGGTCAAAACATAGACAGTAAGAGGACTCAATCTTCTTGTAGTTAAGTCGTCAGTGTGCCTTTTTTATTTAATTCCGATGCAATTTTTGTGTTTCATCGTCAAAGTAAGGTTCAAGGGATACAGTAAACCTGAAGTGATGCATCGGAATCTAAAACTCGTCTCACAAGAAAGGGTCATATATAGACAGTAAGAAGACTCAGCCTTCTTGTACTGATGGCGGCATTATGCCTTTTGTATTTAATTCCGATGCAATTTTTGTGTGTCATCGTCAATGTGATGGTCCAAGGTATACAGTAAACCTGCAGTTGTGCTTCAGACCCTAAAACTGGTCTCACAGGAAAGGGTCAAATCATAGACAGTAAGAGGACTCAGTCTTCTTGTACTTATGTCGGCATTGTGCCTCTTGTCTTTCATTCCGATGCTATTTTTGTATTTCATCGTCAAAGTGAAGGTCCAAGGTATACAGTAAACCTGCAGTTATGCTTCGGACTCTAAAACTGGTCTCACACGAAAGCGTCAAAACATAGACAGTAATAGGACTCAGTCTTCTTGTTCTTAAGTTGGCCTTGTGCCGTTTGTATTTCATTCCGATGCAATTTTTGTGTCTCATCGTCAATGTGAATGTCCAAGGGATACAGTAAACCTGCAGTAGTGCAACGGAATCTGAAACTGGTGACACAGGAAAGGCTTAAAACATAGACACTAAGAAAAGTCAGTCCTCTTGTACATAAGTGGGCATTGTGCCTTTTGTATTTCATTCCGATGCAATTTTTGTGTTTCAACCTCAAAGATATGAATTACTATTAATAACAGTCTTGATCACAATTTATTTAACAAGGTGACCGGTTTCGACCACTACTGTGGTCCTCTTCAGACCATCGGGTAGGAACCTCTTTCTGTTGGAGAATCACTTTTTAACACGTTTCAAAGAACATACTACTGGTACTGCACGCATAAAATCAATATTTGGTCAACATCTTGATGGATACAATCATTCTGAGGGTTGCATTTCTAGAAATTTGAAAATATTACATACTGTGCCAAAAGGATCACTGCTAAATACCTTAGAGGAAATTGAAATTTTTTCACTTCACAAAAGTAATCCATTATCTGTTTTAAACGAACAACTTCAGTTCAAAGACAAACATTTCTTTGAGCTTTTCGATGATCTGCTTTAGAATGTTTACTCTTCTGTTCTTTGTTTGAAAAGTTAAATATATATATATATATATATATATATATATATATATATATATATATATATTTGAATTATAAAGACTTTTAGCAAATATTTTATCTTTACATTGTAATTGTCTTTTACCAAACATTATTTTATGATTGACTATATGCTTTAGAATTTTTGCTTTTATGCTTTTAGACTGCATATTGCTAATTCGCATCGTTTTTTTTTTTTTTTTTGACACTGGTTCATAATTTTATAACTTTTAAAGTCTTTCATTTTATTTGCTTATATGACTGGCATATAAACAGAGGAATAGCAATGTATTAAATGGAAAAAATAGATAATATTTCATATATACGGACAACTACTTCATATAATATTTGGGCAGCATGTAGTATACATGTTAGCTACAGATTATTGTAGCTTACTCTTTTCGTTTCAATAAAGACAAATTGCTACTCAATAATACATCGTCTGATGCCACAGTCTTTGCCATTCTACTTCGCAACAAATTCATTGGAAAGAAGCCTGCTGCCACATCTTTGCACTGTTGTTTGTCCTCACCATGGCAACCACTAGTTCCACTATCGACTTTACAACAACTTCAGTGAAAGAAGCCTGCTGCATCATCTTTGCAACGGCGTCTAACTTCACCATAGCAACCAGTGGTTCCAAATGGTTCACTGACAGGCCTTGAGAGGGCAACCCATGTACTGCCAAACCGAAGTTCATTTTCCTACATATTTAAATATTTTTAACGCTTCTTAATTGACAATAGCTGTTTAATAAGCTAAGTTTAGTGTGTATTTATTTCTAATTCTTGAAATGTTTTTTTAACTAAGAAATATTAAATTGTAATTCGACTTATAACTCATTGGTTAATAATGACATCATGCAGTCAGAAGTGGGTGGAGCCTCCATTATTATTAGTAAGACGTGCACTGGTTTCTCCAGTAGTGATTCTCCAACAGAAAGAGGTTCCTACTCATTGGTAATTCAACGTTTTATAGCTTTACAACTTTATGTATTCTGTTTAATGTACACTCCTGGAAATGGAAAAAAGAACACATTGACACCGGTGTGTCAGACCCACCATACTTGCTCCGGACACTGCGAGAGGGCTGTACAAGCAATGATCACACGCACAGCACAGCGGACACACCAGGAACCGCGGTGTTGGCCGTCGAATGGCGCTAGCTGCGCAGCATTTGTGCACCGCCGCCATCAGTGTCAGCCAGTTTGCCGTGGCATACGGAGCTCCATCGCAGTCTTTAACACTGGTAGCATGCCGCGACAGCGTGGACGTGAACCGTATGTGCAGTTGACGGACTTTGAGCGAGGGCGTATAGAGGACATGCGGGAGGCCGGGTGGACGTACCGCCGAATTGCTCAACACGTGGGGCGTGAGGTCTCCACAGTACATCGATGTTGTCGCCAGTGGTCGGCGGAAGGTGCACGTGCCCGTCGACCTGGGACCGGACCGCAGCGACGCACGGATGCACGCCAAGACCGTAGGATCCTACGCAGTGCCGTAGGGGACCCCACCGCCACTTCCCAGCAAATTAGGGACACTGTTGCTCCTGGGATATCGGCGAGGACCATTCGCAACCGTCTCCATGAAGCTGGGCTACGGTCCCGCACACCGTTAGGCCGTCTTCCGCTCACGCCCCAACATCGTGCAGCCCGCCTCCAGTGGTGTCGCGACAGGCGTGAATGGAGGGACCAATGGAGACGTGTCGTCTTCAGCGATGAGAGTCGCTTCTGCCTTGGTGCCAATGATGGTCGCATTCGTGTTTGGCGCCGTGCAGGTGAGCGCCACAATCAGGACTGCATACGACCAAGGCACACAGGGCCAACACCCGGCATCATGGTGTGGGGGGCGATCTCCTACACTGGCCGTACACCACTGGTGATCGTCGAGGGGACACTGAATAGTGCACGGTACATCCAAACCGTCATCGAACCCATCGTTCTACCATTCCTTGACCGGCAAGGGAACTTGCTGTTCCAACAGGACAATGCACGTCCGCATGTATCTCGTGCCACCCAACGTGCTCTAGAAGGTGTAAGTCAACTACCCTGGCCAGCAAGATATCCGGATCTGTCCCCCACTGAGCATGTTTGGGACTGAATGAAGCGTCGTCTCACGCGGTCTGCACGTCCAGCACGAACGCTGGTCCAACTGAGGCGCCAGGTGGAAATGGCATGGCAAGCCGTTCCACAGGACTACATCCAGCATCTCTATGATCGTCTCCATGGGAGAATAGCAGCCCGCATTGCTGCGAAAGGTGGATATACACTGTACTAGTGCCGACATTGTGCATGCTCTGTTGCTTGTTTCTATGTGCCTGTGGTTCTTTCAGTGTGATCATGTGATGTATCTGACCCCAGGAATGTGTCAATAAAGTTTCCCCTTCCTGGGACAATGAATTCTCTGTGTTCTTATTTCAAATTCCAGGAGTGTATGTAGCCCTCTAATTGGAGCTTTGTATACAACTTATAGGTCTGAAGATGACCACAGTAGTGCTCGAAACCGGTCACCTTGTTAAATAAATTGTGATCAAGACTGTTTTTAATAGTAATTATTTATAAGACATTGATCACTGCCGTTCCCATAATGCATTCAAAAGTAAGTCAAAGTGAAGGTCAAAGGGATACAGTAAACGTGAAGTGATGCATCAGAAACTAAAACTGGTCTCACAGGGAAGGGTCAAAGCATAGACAGTAAGAAGACTCAGCCTTCTTATACTTAAGTCGGCATTGTGCCTTTTGTATTTAATTCCGATCCAATTTCTGTGTTTCATCGTCAATGTGGAGGTCCGAGGGATACAGTAAACCTGCAGTTGTGCATCGGAATCTGAAACTGGTGACACAGGAAAGGCTCAAATCATAGACACTAAGAAAAGTCATTCTTCTTAGACTTAAGTCGGCATTGTGCTTTTTGCATTTAATTGCGATGAAATTTTTGCATTTCATCGTCAAAGTGAAGGTCCAAGGTATACAGTAAACCTGCATTTGTGCTTCGGACTACAAAACTGGTCTTTCAAGAAAGGGTTTAAGCATAGACAGTCAGAGGACTCAGTCTTCTTGTACTTAAGTCGGCATTGTGCCTTTTGTAGTTCATTCCGATGCAATGTGTGTGTCATCGTTAATGTTATAGTCCAAGGGTTACAGTAAACTTGCAGTTGTGCATCGGACTCTAAAACTGGTGACACAGGAAAGGCTCAAACATAGACACTAAGAAAAGTCAGTCATCTTGTATTTAAGTCCGAATTGTGCCCTTTGAATTTAATTCCGACGCAATTTCTGTGTTTCAATCGTCATAGTGAAGGTCCAAGGGATACAGTAAACCTGCAGTTGTGCATCGGAATCTGAAACTGGTGACACAGGAACGTCTCAAAACATCGCCACTAAGAAAAGGCAGTCTTCTTGTACTTATGTTCGCACTGTGCCTTTTGTTTTTAATTGCGATGCAGTGTTTGTGTTTCATCGTCAAAGTGAAGGTATACAGTAAACCTGCAGTTGTGCTTCGGACTCTAAAACTGGTCTCACAGGAAAGGGTCAAAACATAGACACTAAGAGGACTCAGTCATCTTGTACTTACGTCGGCATTGTGCCTCTTGTATTTCATTCCGATGCAATATCTGTGTTTCATCGTCAATGTGAAGGTCCAAGGGATACAGTAAACCTGGAGTTGTGCATCGGACTCTAAAACTGGTGACACAGGAGAGGCTCAAATCATAGACACTAAGAAAAGTCAGTCTTCTTGTACTTAACTCGCCAGTGTGCCTTTTGTATTTAATTCCGATGCAATTTTTGTGTTTCATCGTCACAGTGAAGGTCCCAGTGATACAGTAAACCTGAAGTGATGCATCGGAATCTACAACTGGTCTCATAGGAAAGGGTCAAAGCAAAGACAGTAAGAAGACTCAGCCATGTTGTACTTAAGTCGGAATTGTGCCTTTTGTATTTAACTGCTATGCAATTTTTGTGTTTCATCGTCAATGTGAAGGTCCGAGGGATACAGAAATCCTGAAGTGAACCATAGGAATCTAAAACTGGTCTCACTGGAAAGGTTCAAAGCATAAACAGTAAGAAGGCTCAGTCTTCTTGTAATTAAGTCGGCATTGTGCGTTTTGTATTTAATTCCGATGCAATTTCTGTGTTTCCTCGTCAATGAGAAGGTCCAAGGTATACAGTAAACCTGCAGTTGTGCATCGGAATCTAAGACTGGTGACACAGGAAAGGCTCAAAACATAGACACTACGAGAAGTCAGTCTTCTTGTACTTAACTCTTCAGTGTGCCTTTTCTATTTAATTCCGATGCAATTTCTGTGTTCCATCGGCAATGTGAAGGTCCAAGGGATACAGTAAACTTGCAGTTGTGCATCGGAATCCGAAACTGGTGACCCACGAAAGGCTCACGACATAGACACTAAGAAAAGTCAGTCATCTTGTACTTAAGTCGGCAGTGTGCCTTTTGTATTTAATTCCGATCCAATTTTTGTGTTTCACCGTCAAAGTGAAAGTCCAAGGGATGCAGTAACCCAGCAGTTGTGCATCGGAATCTGAAACTGGTGACAGAGGAAATGCTCAAAGCGTAGACACTAAGAAAAGTCAATCTTGTTGTAGTTATGTCGGAATTATCTTTTTCTACTTAATTCGGACGCAATTTTTGTGTTTCATCGTCAAAGTGAAGGTGCAAGGGATACAGTAAACCTGCAGTTGTGCATCGTACTCTAAAACGAGCGACACAGGAAAGGCTTAAAACATAGACACTATGAAAAGACAGTCTTCTTGCACTTAAGTCGGAATTGTGCCTTTTCTATTTAATTCCGATGCAATTTCTGTGCTTCATCGTCAATGTGAAGGTCCAACGGATACAGTAAACCTGCAGTTGTGTGTTGGAGTCTGAGACTGGTGACCCAGGAAAGGCTCAAAAGATAGACACTAAGAAAAGTCTGTCATCTTCTACCTAATTCGGCATTGTGCCTTTTGTATTTAATTGCTATGCAATTTTTGTGTTTCGTCATCTAAGTGAAGGTCCAAGGTATACGGTAAGCCTGCAGTTGTGCTTCGGACTCTATAACTGGTCACACAGGAAAGGGTCAAAGCATAGACAGTAAGAGGACTCAGTCATCTTCTACTTAAGTTGGCATTGTGCCATTTGTATAACATTCTGATGCAATATCTGTGTTTCATCGTCAATGTGAAGGTCCAATTGATACAGTTAACTTGCAGTGGTGCATCGGGCTCAAAAATTGGAGACACAGGAAAGGCTCAAATCATAGACCCTAAGATAAGTCAGGCTTTATGTACTTAAGTGGGCATTGTGCCTATTGCATTTAATTCCGACGCAATTTTTGTGTTCCATCGTCAAAGTGAAGATCCAAGGGAAACAGTCTTCTTGTACTTAAGTCAGCATTGTGACTTTTGTATTTAATTCAGATGCAATTTCTGTGTTTCATCGTCAATGTGAAAGTCCCAGGAATACAGTAAACCTGCACTTGTGCATCGGAATCTGAAACGGGTGACACAGGAAAGGCTTAAAACATAGACACTAAGAAAGGTCAGTCTTCTTGTACTGAAGTCGGCATTGCGCCATTTCCATTTAATTCCGATACAATTACTGTGTTTCATCGTCAATGTGAAGGTCCAAGGGATACAGTAACCCTGAAGTGATGCATCGGAATCTAAAACTGGTCTCACAGGATGGGGTCAAAACATAGACAGTAAGAAGACTCAGCCTTCTTGTACTTAACTCGGCATTGTGCCTTTTGTTGTTAATTCCGATGCAATTTCTGTGTTTCATCGTCAAAGTGAAGGTCCAAGGGGTACAGTAAACCTGCAGATGTGCTTCGGACTCTAAAACTGGCCTCACAGCAAATGGTTTAAACATAGACAGTAAGAGGACTCAGTCTTCTTCTTGTTATGTCGGAATTGTGCCTTTTGTATTTAATTCCGATGCTTTTCTTTTGGTTTCATCGTCAAAGTGAAGGTCCAAGGGGTACAGCAAAAATGTAGTTGTGCATCGGAATCTGAAAATGGTGACACAGGAAAGGCTCAAATCATAGACACTAAGAAAAGTCAATCTTCTAGTACTTAAGTCGGAGTTGTGCCATTCGTATTTAAGTCCGATGCAATTTTTGTGTTTCATCGTCAAAGTGAAGGTCCAAAGGATACAGTAAACGTGAAGTGATGCATCGGAATCTGAAACTGGTCTCACAGGAAAGGGTCGAAACATAGACAGTAAGAAGACTCATCCTTCTTGTACTTAAGTCGGCATTGTACCTTTTGTATTTAATTCTGATGCAATATCTGTGTTACATCGTCAATGTGAAGGTCCAAGTGATACAGTAAACTTGCAGTTGTGCATCGGAATATAAAACTGGTGACACAGGAAAGGCTCAAAGCATAGACACTAAGAAAAGTCAGTCATCTTGTACTTAACTCGGCAGTGTGCCTTTTGTTTTTAATTCCGATGCAATACCAGTGGTTCATCGTCAATGTTAAGGTCCAAGGGATACAGTAAACCTGCAGTTGCGCATCGGAATCTAAAACTGGTGATACAGGAAAGGCTCAAACCATAGACACTAAGAAAGGACAGTCTTCTTGTATTAAACTCGGCACTGAGCCTATTGTATTTAGATCCGATGCAATATTTGTGTTTCATCGTCAAAGTGACAGTCCAAGGGGAACAGTAAACCTGCATTTGTGCTTCGGACCCTGATACTGGTCTCACAGGAAAGCGTTTAAACATAGACAGTAAGAGGACTCAGTCTTCTTGTACTTAAGTCGGCATTGTGATTTTTGTAGTTCATTCCGATGCAATATGTGTGTCATCGTCAATGTGATAGTCCAAGGGTTACAGTATACTTGCAGTTGTGCATCGGACTCTAAAACTGGTGACACAGGAAAGGCTCAAACATAGACACAAAGAAAAATCAGTCATCTTGTAATTAAGTCGGCATTGCGACTTTGGTATTTAATTCCGACGCAATTTCTGTGTTTCATCGTCAAAGGAAGGTCCAAGGGATACAGTAAACCCGCAGTTGTGCGTCGGAATCTGAAACTGGTGACACAGGAACGACTCAAAACACCGACACTAAGAAAAGGCAGTCTTCTTGTACTTATGTTGGCATTGTGCCTTTTGCTTTTAATTGCGATGCAGTGTTTGTGTTTCATCGTCAAAGTGAAGGTCCAAGGTATACAGTAAACCTGCAGTTGTGCTTCGGACTCTAAAACTGGTCTCACAGGAAAGGGTCAAAACATAGACACTAAGAGGACTCAGTAATCTTGTACTTACGTCGGCATTGTGCCTCTTGTATTTCATTCCGATGCAATATCTGTGTTTCATCGTCAATTTGAAGGACCAAGGGATACAGTAAACCTGTAGTTGCGCATCGGACTCTAAAACTGGTGACACAGGAAAGGCTCAAATCATAGGCACTAAGAAAAGTCAGTCTTCTTGTACTCAACTCGGCAGTGTGCCTTTTGTATTTAATTCCGATGCAATTTTTGTGTTTCTACGTCAAAGTGAAGGTCCCAGTGATACAGTAAACCTGAAGTGATGCATCGGAATCTACAACTGGTCTCACAGGAAAGGGTCAAAGCAAAGACAGTAAGAAGACTCAGCCTTGTAGTACTTAAGTCGGAATTGTGCCTTTTGTATTTAATTGCGTTGCAATTTTTGTGTTTCATTGTCAATGTGAACGTCCGAGGGATACAGAAATCCTGAAGTGAACCATAGGAATCTAAAACTGGTCTCACAGGAAAGGCTCAAAGCATAGACAGTAAGAGGACTCAGTCTTCTTGTAATTAAGTCGGCATTGTGCGTTTTGTATTTAATTCCGATGCAATTTCTGTGTTTCCTCGTCAATGAGAAGGTCCAAGGTATACAGTAAACCTGCAGTTGTGCATCGGAATCTGAGACTGGTGACACAGAAACGGCTCAAACATATACACTAAGAAAAGGCAGTCTTCTTGTACTTAACTCGGCATTGTGCCTTTTGAATTTAATTCCGATACAATTTTTGTGTTTCATCGTCAAAGTGAAGGTCCAAGGCATACAGTAAACCTGCAGTTGTGCATCGGACCCTACAACTGGTCTCACAGTAAAGGGTCAAAACATAGACAGTAAGATCACACAGTCTTCTTGTACTTACGTCTTCATTGTGCCTTTTGTATTTCATTCCGATGCAATATCTGTGTTTCATCGTCAAAGTGAAGGTCCAAGGCATACAGTAAACCTGCAGTTGTGCATCGGACTATAAAACTGGTGACACAGGAAAGGCTCACAACATAGACACTAAGAAAAGTCAGTCATCTTGTATTTAAGTCGGAATTGTGCCTTTTGTATTTAATTCCGATGCAATTTCTGTGTTTCATCGCCAATATGAAGGTCCAAGGGATACAGTAAACCTGCAGTTGTGCATCGGAATCTAAGACTGGTGACACAGGAAAGGCTCAAACATAGACACTACGAGAAGTCAGTCTTCTTGTACTTAACTCTTCAGTGTGCCTTTTCTATTTAATTCCGATGCAATTTCTGTGTTCCATCGTCAATGTGAAGGTCCAACGGATACAGTAAACCTGCAGTTGTGTGTTGGAATCTGAGACTGGTGACCCAGGAAAGGTTCAAAAGATAGACACTAAGAAAAGTCTGTCATCTTGTACCTAAGTCGGCATTGTGCCTTTCTTATTTTATTGCTATGCAATTTTTGTGTTTCATCGTCAACGTGAAGGTCCGAGGTATACAGTAAGCCTGCAGTTGTGCTTCGGACTCTAAATCTGGTCTCACAGGAAAGGGTCAAAGCATAGACAGTAAGAGGACTCAGTCATCTTGTACTTAAGTTGGCATTGTGCCATTTGTATTACATTCCGATGCAATATCTGTGTTTCATCGTCAATGTGAAGGTCCAAGGGATACAGTAAACTTGCAGTTGTGCATCGGGCTCAAAAATTGGTGACACAGGAAAGGCTCAACTCATAGACACTAAGATAAGTCAGTCTTTATGTACTTAAGTGGGCATTGTGCCTATTGCATTTAATTCCGACGAACTTTTTGTGTTCCATCGTCAAAGTGAAGGTCCAAGGGAAACAGTAAACCTAAATTGATGCATCGGAATCTAAGACTGGTCTCACAGTAAAGGGTCAAAACATAGACAGTAAGATCACACAGTCTTCTTGTACTTACGTCTTCATTGTGCCTTTTGTATTTCATTCCGATGCAATATCTGTGTTTCATCGTCAATGTGAAAGTCCCAGGGATACAGTAACCTGCACTTGTGCATCGGAATCTGAAACGGGTGACACAGGAAAGGCTTAAAGCATAGACACTAAGAAAAGTCAGTCTTCTTGTACTTGAGTCGGAATTGTGCTTTTGTATTTAATCCCGATGCAATTTCTGTGTTTCATCGTCAATGTGAAGGTCCAAGGGATTCACTAGACCTGCAGTTGTGCATTGGAATCTGAAACTGGTGACCCAGAAGGGGCTCAAATCATAGACACTAAGAAAAGTCAGTCTTCTTGTTCTGAAGTCGGCATTGTGCCTTTTGTATCTAAGTCCGACGCAATATCTGTGATTCATCGTCAATGTGAAGGTCCAAGGGATACAGGAAACTGGCAGTTGTGCATCGGACTCTAAAACTGCTGACACAGGAAAGGCTCAATTCATAGACACTAAGAAAAGTCAGTCTTCTTTTACTTAAGTCGGCATTGTGCCTTTTGTACTTAATTCCGATGCAATTTCTGTGTTTCATCATCAATGTAAAGGTCCATGGGATGCAGTAAACCTGAAGTAAAGCATCGGAATCTAAAACTGGTCTCACAGGAAAGGCTCAAACATAGACACTAAGAAAAGCAGTCCTCTTGTACTTAACTCGGCAGTGTGCCTTTTTGTATTTAATTCCGATGCAATTTTTGTGTTTCATCGTCAATGCGAAGGTATAAGGGATACAGTAAACCTGCAGTTGTGCATCGGAATCTAAAAGTGGTGACACAGTTACGGCTCAATACATAGACACTAAGAAAAGACATGCTTCTTATACTTAACTTGGCAGTGTGCCCTTTGTATTTAATTCCGATGCAACCTTTGTGTCTCATCGTCAAAGCGAAGGTCCAAGTGATACAGTAAACCTGAAGTGATGCATCGGAATCTAAACTTGGTCTCACAGGAAAGGGTCAAACCATAGACAAAAAGAAGACTCAGTCTTCTTGTAAATAAGTCGTCATTGTGCCGTTTGTATTTAATTCCGATGCAATTTTTGTGTTTCATCGTCAAAGTGAAGATCCAAGGGTTTCAGTAAACCTGCAGTCGCGCTTGGGACTCTAAAACTGGTCTCACAGGAAAGGGTTTGAACATAGACAGTAAGAGGACACAGTCTTCTTGTACTAAAGTCGGCATTGTGCCTTTTGTATTTCATTTCGATGCAATAAATGTGTGTCATCGGCAATGTAATATTCCAAGGGATACAGTTATCCTGCAGTTGTGCATCACACACTAAAACTGGTGACTCAGGAAAGGCTCAAAACATAGACAGAAAGAGAAGTCAGTCATCTTGTACTTACGTCGGCATTGTGCCCTTTGTATTTAATTCCGATGCAATTTCTGTGTTTCATCGTCAATGTGAAGGTCCAATGGATACAGTAAAGCTGCAGTTGTGCATCGGAATCTAAAACTGGTCTCACAGGAAAGGGTCAAAACATAGACACTAGGAGGACTCAGTCATCTTGTACTTACGTCGGCATTGTGCCTCTTGTATTTCATTCCGATGCAATATCTGTGTTTCTTCGTCAATTTGAAGGTCCAAGGGATAGAGTAAACCTGCAGTTGTGCATCGGAATCTAAAACTGGTGACACAGAAAAGGCTCAAAGCATAGAAACTTAGAAAAGTCTGTCCTCTTATACTTACGTCGGCATTGTGCCATTTGTATTTAATTCCGATGCAATCTATGTGTTTCATCATCAAAGCGAAGGTCCAAATGATACAGTAAACCTGAAGTGATGCATCGGAGTCTACAACTGGTCTCACAGGAGAGGGACAAAAATTAGACACTAAGAAGACTCAGTCTTCTTGTTCGTAAGTCGGCATTGTGCCGTTTGTATATATTTCCGATGCAATTTCTGTGTTTCATCGGCAATGTGAAGGTCCCAGGGATACGGTAAACCTGCAGTTGTGCTTCGGACTCTAAAACTGGTCTCACACGAAAGGGTCAAAACATAGACAGAAAGAGGACTCAGTCTTCTTGTACTTAAATCGGCATCGTGCCTTTTGTATTTAAATCCGATGCAATTTTTGTGTTCATCGTCAAAGTGAAGGTCCAAGGTATACAGTGAACGTGCAGTTGTGCTTCGGACTCTACAACTGGTCTCTCAGGAAAGGGTCAAATCATAGACAGTAAGAGGACTCAGTCTTCTTGTCCTTAAGTCGGCATTGTGCCTTTTGTATTTAATCCCGATGCTATTTTTGTGTTTCACAGCCAATGTGATGGTCCAAGTGATACAGTAATCCTGAGGTGAAGCATAGGAATCTACAACTGGTCTCACAGCAAAGGGTTTAAACATAGACAGTAAGAGGACTCAGTCTTCTAGTACTTAAGTCGGCATTGTGCCTTTTCTAATTAATTCCGATGCAATTCCTGTGTTTCATCGTCAATGTGAACACCCCTGGAGAAACAGTGAACCTGCAGTTGTGCATCGGAAGCTGAAACTGGTGACACAGGAAAGGCGCAAGACATAGACACTAATAAAAATCAGTCTTCCTGTACTTAAGTCGGCATTGTGCCTTTTGCATTTAATTCCGATGCATATTTTGTGTTTCATCGTCAAAGTGAAGGTCCAAGGTATACAGTAAACGTGCAGTTGTGCTTCGGACTCTACAACTGGTCTCACAGGAAAGGGTCAAATCATAGACAGTAAGAGGACTTAGTCTTCTTGGCCTTATGTCGGCATTGTGCCTTTTGTATTTCATTCCGATGCAATATCTGTATTCATCGTCAATGTGAAGGTCCAAGGGATACAGTAAACCTGCAGTTGTGCATCGGACACTAAAACTGGTGACACAGGAAAGGCTCAAATCATAGACACTATGAAAAGTCAGTCTTCTTGTACGTAAGTCGGCACTGTGCCCTTCGTATTTAATTCCGATGGAATTATTGTGTTTCATCGTCAAAGTTAAGGTCCAAGGGATACAGTAGACCTGAAGTGAAGCTTCGGAATCTGAAACTGGTCTTACAGGAAAGGGTCAAAACATACACAGTAAGAAGACTCAGCCTTCTTGTATTTAAATCGGCATTGTGCCTTTTGTGTTTAATTCACATGCAATTTTTCTGTTTCATCGTCAATGTGAAGGACCAAGGGATACAGTAAACTTTCAGTTGTGCGTCGGAATCTAAAACTGGTCTCACAGGAAAGGGTCAAAACATAGACAGTAAGAAAACTCAGTTTTCTTGTACTTAAGTCGGCAATGTGCCTTTTGTATTTAATTCCGATGCAGTTTCCGTTATTCATCGTCAATGTGAAGATCAAAGGGATACAGTAAACATGCAGTCGTGCATCGTACAATAAAACGGTTGACACAGGAAATGCTTAAAACATAGACACTAAGGAAAGTCAGTCTTCTTGTACTTAAGTCGGCATTGTGCCTTTTGTATTTAATTACAAAGCAATTTTTGTCTTTCATCGTCAATGTGAAGGTCCAAGGGATACAGTAATCCTGAAGTGTAGCATAGAAATCGCCTCCTGGTCTCACAGGAAAGGGTTTAAACATAGACAGTAACTGGACTCTGTCTTCTTGTACTCAAGTCGGCCTTTTGCCTTTTATTTCATTCCGATGCAATATCTGTGTTTCATCGTCAATGTGAATGTCCAAGGGATACAGTAAACCTGCAGTTGTGCACCGGACTCTAAAACTTGTGACACAGGAAAGGATCATAGCATAGACACTAAGAAAAGTCAGTGTTCTTGTACTTAAGTCGGCATTGTGCCTTTTGTATTTAATTCCGATGCAATTATTGTGTTTCATCGTCAGTGTGAAGGTCCAAGGGATACTGTAAACCTGAAGTGATGCATCAGAATCTAAAACTGGTCTCACAGGAAAGGATCAAAACATAGACACTAAGAAATGTCAGTCTTCTTTTACTTAATTCGTAATTGTGCCTTTTGAATTTAATTCCGAAGTAATTATTGTGTTTCGTCGTCAATGTGAAGGTCGAAATGATACAGTAAACCTGCAGTGATGCATCGGAATCGAAAACTGGTCTCACAGGAAAGGGTCAAAATATAGACAATAAGAAGACTCGGTCTTCTTGTACTTAAGTCGGCATTGTGCCTTCTGTATTTGATTCCGATGCAATTTCTGTGTTTCATCGTCAATGTGATAGTCCAAGGGATACAGTAAACCTGCAGACGTGCATCGTAATCTGAAACTGGTGACACAGGAAAGGCTCAAATCATAGACACTAAGAAAAGTCAGTCTTTTTGTACTTAAGTCGGCATTGTGCCTTTTCTATTTAATTCCGGCGCAATTTAGTGTTTCATCTTCAACGTGAAGGACCAAGGGATACAGTAAACCTGCAGTTGTGCATCGGAATCTAAAACTGGTGACACAGGAAATCTAATAACATAGGCACTAAGAGAAGTCAGTCATCTTGTACCTAAGTGGACATTATGACTTTTGTATTTAATTCCGATGCTATTTCTGTGTTTCATCGTCAATGTGAAGGTCCAAGGGATATAGTAACCCAGCAGTTGTGCATCGGAAACTAAAACTTGTGACACAGGATAGATCCAAAACATAGACACAAAGAAAAGTCAGTCTTCTTGTACTTAACTTGGCAGTATGCCTTTTGAATTTAATTCCGATGCAATTTTTGTGTTTCATCGTCAAAGTGATGGTCCAAGGGATACAGTAAACCTGCAGTTGTGCATCGGAATCTGAAACTGGTGACACAGGAAAGCCTCAAAACATAGACACTAAGAAAAGTCAGTCTTCTTGTACTTAAGTTGGCATTGTGGCTTTTGTATTTAATTCCGATGCAATTATTGTGTTTCATCGTCAGTGTGAAGGTCCAAGGGATACTGTAAACCTGACGTGATGCATCAGAATCTAAAACTGGTCTCACAGGAAAGGATCAAAACATAGACACTAAGAAAAGTCAGTTTTCTTGTACTTAAGTCGTCATTGTGCCTTTTGCATTTAATTCCGATGCAACTTTTGTGTTTCATCGTCAAAGTGAAGGTCCAAGGGATACAGGAAACCTGAAGTGAAGCTTCGGAATCTAAAACTGGTCTCACAGAAAAGGCTCAAAGCCTAGACAGTAAGAAGACTCAGTCTTCATTTACTTAATTCGCCATTGTGTCTTTTGAATTTAATTCCGAAGTAATTTTTGTGTTTCGTCGTGAATGTGAAGGTCGAAATGATACAGTAAACCTGCAGTGATTCATCGGAATCTAAAAGTGGTCTCACAGGAAAGGGTCAAAATATAGACAATAAGAAGACTCGGTCTTCTTGTACTTAAGTCGGCATTGTGCCTTTCGTATTTGATTCCGATGCAGTTTCTGTGTTTCATCGTCAATGTGAAAGTCCAAGGGATACAGTAATCCTGCAGTCGTGCATCGGAATCTGAAACTGGTGACACAGGAAAGGCTCAAAACATAGACACTAAGAAAAGTCAGTCTTCTTGTACTTAAGTCGGCATTGTGCCTTTTGCATTTAATTCCGATGCAATTTTTGTGTTTCATCGTCAAAGTGAAGGTCCAAGGGATACAGTAAACCTGCAATTGTGCTTCGGTCTCTAAAACTGGTCTCACAGGACGGGGTTTTAGCATAGACAGTAAGAGGACTCAGTCTTCTTGTACTTAAGTCGGCATTGTCCCTTTTGTATTTAATTCCGATGCAATATCTGTGTTTCCTCGTCAATGTGAAGGTCCAAGTAAAACAGTAAACCTGCAGCTGTGCATCGGAATCTGTAACTGGTGACATAGCAAAGGCTCAAAACATAGACACAAACAAAATTCAGACTTCTTGTCCTTAAGTCGACAATGTGCCTTCTGTATTTAATTCCGATGCAATTTTTGTGTTTCATCGTCAAAGTGACGGTCCAAGAGGTACAGAAAACCTGAAGTGATGCATCGGAATCTAATACTTGTCTCACAGTAAAGGGTCAAAATATAGGCAGTAAGAAGACTCGGTCATCGTGTACTTAAGTCGGCATTATGCCTTTTGTATATAATTCCCATCAATTTTTCTGTTTTATCGTCAATGTGAAGGTCCAAGGGATACAGTAAACCTGCAATTGTGCATCGGAATCTAAAACTGGTGACACAGGAAAGGCTCAATTCATCGACACAATGAAAAGTCAGTCTCATTGTCCTTAAGTCGGCATTGTGACTTTTCTTTTTAATTCCGACGCAATTTAGTGTTTCATCGTCAAAGTGAAGTTCCAAGGGATCTAGTAAACCTGCAGTTGTGCATCGGACACTTAAACTGGTGACACAGGAAAGGCTCAAAAGATAGACACTAAGAAAAGTCAGTCTTCTTGTACTTCAGTCGGCATTATGCTTTTGTATTTAATTCCGATGCAATTTTTGTGTTTCATCGCCAAAGTGGAGGTCCAAGGGATACAGTAAACCTGCAGTTGTGCATTGGACCCTAAAACTGGTGACACAGGAAAGGCTCAAAGCATAGACACTAAGAAAAGTCAGCCTTCTTGTACTTAAGTCGGCATGTGCCCCCCCTGTGGGTCCGGGTAAGAATAGGCCCGAGGTATTCCTGCCTGTCGTAAGAGGCCACTACAAGGAGTTTCAACCGTTTCGGCCTTCCATGTGATGGTCCCCCTTGGGGCTTGACCTCCATTTTTCAAAATTCTACAGAAGTACGAGCCTTTTGGGGAAGGACACCATACGTGGTGTACCACTGGTCCTAAGTGCACTAAGATCTTGGCACTCAGCATTGCACTGGCGTTGAAACCATACCCACTATTCCTCAAATTGGGACTAAACGCCTGTTTGGTTGTCCAAGTTACGCCCATAGTGCATCTCCATCTGCACCAGCGATCATGATGGACTTTCCATGGCACCAGAAATTCAGCAGGGTAGCTAGCCCGTTGTGGTGGGGTCGTCATGTACCCTCTAGGTTGTAGCCCCCTGACAACACAGGGATCGTACTGCCGATACCTGAGCAGCACCCTCCCCACGTCGGCTAAGGAGTAGATGCCCGTCTCCTTGGGGCATCAGGACTCCCAGCAATGGTCATCCTGCCAGGTGGCCCTTGCTGCAGCTGGGTGGCGCCCGTGGGGAGAGCCCCTGGTCGGAGTGGGTGTTATCGGGGCGGACGTTTCGCAGATGAAACGTCAACACGTGTGAGGTCACTCTGCGGCCGAGTCTTTCAAAAGAAAAGGTACCGTTTCCAGTTCTGGTTCTCCTGCCGTTTCCCCCTTGGCCACTCCATGGGAGGAGGGACAGGCCCGCCGGCTTGGGGCAAAGTACTTCCCCCGCTATTTGGTCTGTTCTCGAACCGATGGGGGGACATTCGCTACCTCCAAGCCCATGTTCTTTGTTCAGCACATTGAGGACATCTTCGGGGAAATCGAGGCTCTCAGCAAAATGCGTTCAGGGACCGTTCTTATCAAGACCACCTCCGCCACACAGTCGGCGGCGCTCCAGGCGTGCGACCGCCTAGGGGACATCCCAGTATCCATTGTCCCACATCTGGCACTAAATAGGACGCAGGGGGTTATTTTTCATCGTGACCTCCTGCTACAATCTGATAAGGAGCTCAGGGCCAACCTGGAGCGCCGAGGCGTGCATTTCGTCCGGCGAGTCCAGCGCGGCCCCAAAGACCGTCGCATCGACACCGGGGCCTTTATCCTCGCCTTCGAGGGGGACGTTCTCCCGGAGAAGGTAAAGGTGATGTGCTACCGGTGTGACGTGCGACCTTACGTCCCGCCTGCTATGCGCTGTTTTAGGTGTTTGCGCTTTGGGCACATGTCGTCACAGTGTGAGGCTGAGCCCGTTTGCGGCGATTGTGGACGTCCTCTTCGTGAGGAACATACATGCACCCCACCACCTCGGTGCATTATTTGTCCTGGCGCCACTCGCCTAGATCCTCAGACTGCCCCGCATATCAGAAGGAGAAGAAGATACAAGAAATCAAAACTTTGGATCGGCTCTTTTATTCTGAGGCCAGGATGAAGTATGACCGCCTCCATCCCGTGCCATTGACCACTTCGTTTGCCTCAGTTGTGTCCACTCCTTCCGCGGTATCATCACCCCTATCCTGTCCCCCCTCCGCCTCCTCCGCCCATCAGGGGGCTCTGCCTCCGCCTCCCAAATCCCTCCCTTCCAAATCCTCGTCCGCCGTGGCCCCCAGCCCCTCTGCCCCGGGGGCCACCCTTCCGCCTCCTCCTCCTCCTCCCCCCACGCCACCTGAGAAGCCTGTCCTCTTCTCAGGCGTCCATCGGGGAAACGTTCCGGACCCCAGCTTCCGAGGTCCGGCGTTCCAAAACGGACCCCGTGCGTGAGGACCTTCTTCGGGTCCAGCCCACCATCCCTGTACCTCCTCGGCCTTCCAAGACGGCCTCCAAGAAGAAGTCTCTACCCCCCTCTCCACCCCGGCGCGTTCTGTCTGACGCTCCATCCGTGAGTCGCTGCTCCCGGCCGTCCTCAGTTTCGCCGGGACGCTCTGCTGCCAGGCGCTCAGCTGGCCTTTCGTCGGCAAACGATGCTGCCCCTCCTACACAACCAGGGACAGCGGCTGCAGCTGATGACGAGTCGATGGAACCGGATCCGCCTCCCGTCGGTTGTAGCGTTGTTCCCTCGCAACCGGGCCCTCCGCGGCCGTCGAGGTGACCAGCTCTTCCCCCGTCTCGTTCCCTCAACCTTTTGACTAGCGATGGCGTTGTTTCATTGGAACATAAGAGGTATTCGATCTAATCGGGAGGAATTAGAACTGCTCCGCCGCCTGCACTGTCCGCTCGTCCTTGGTCCCCAGGAAACCAAGTTGCGCCCGACTGACCATATTGCCTTTACCCACTATACCTCGGAGCGGTATGACCTCACCCCTGTGGACGGTATCCCAGCTCATGGTGGGGTCATGTTGCTCGTTCGGGACGATGTCTATTACCATCCCATCCCATTGACCACCCCACTCCAAGCAATAGCTGTCTGCATTACTCTTTCTGCTTTTACTTTTTCAGTTTGTACCATCTACACTCCACCATCATCTGCTGTTAGTCGGGCTGACTTGATGCACCTGATCGTTCAGCTTCACCCGCCGTTTTTATTGTTTGGCGACTTCAATGCCCATCATCCCCTTTGGGGCTCTCCTGCATCCTGTCAAAGAGGCTCACTCTTGGTGGATGTCTTCAACCATCTCAATCTTGTCTGCCTCAATACTGGCGCCCCGACTTTCCTCTCGGACTCTACTTGGACCTCTCTATCTGTTCTACCACTCTTGCCCATCGGTTCGAGTGGTATGTCCTTTCTGACACCTATTCGAGCGACCACTTCCCCTGTGTCGTTCGTCTCCTGCAACACACCCCATCCCCACGTCCTTCGAGCTGGAACATACTGAAAGCTGACTGGGGACTTTACTCCTCCCTGGCGACCTTTCCGGACCACGATTTTCCCAGTTGTGACAGTCAGGTCGAATACCTCACGGCTGTTATCATCAATGCTGCCGAACGTTCCATTCCTCGTACTACTTCTTTTTCACGTCGTGTTTCCGTCCCCTGGTGGAACGAGGCTTGTAGGGACGCTATCCGTGCTCGACGACGTGCTTTACGCACCTTTCGCCGCTATCCTACGTTGGCGAATTGTATTGAATACAAACGACTGCGAGCGCAATGCCGTAGAGTCATCAAAGACAGCAAAAAAGCTTGTTGGGCCTCTTTCACCAGCTCCTTTAACAGTTTTACTCCCTCTTCCGTCGTTTGGGGTAGCCTGCGCCGGCTGTCGGGCATTAAGGCCCACTCCTCGGTACCTGGCCTGACCTCAGGTAATGAGGTCCTTGTTGATCCTGTGGCTGTCTCCAACGCCTTTGGCCGCTTTTTCGCGGAGGTTTCAAGCTCCGACCATTACCATCCTGCCTTCCTTCCCAGGAAAGAGGCAGAAGAGGCTCGGCGACCTTCCTTCCACTCGCTGAATCTGGAAACTTATAATGCCCCCTTTACTATGCGGGAACTCGAACGTGCGCTTGCACTGTCCCGGTCCTCTGCTCCGGGGCCAGATGCCATTCACGTTCAAATGCTGGCACACCTTTCTCCGGCGGGCAAAAGCTTCCTTCTTTGTACCTACAATCGCGTCTGGACCGAAGGTCAAGTCCCCATGCGTTGGCGTGACGCCGTCGTTGTTCCTATACCCAAACCCGGGAAGGATAGACACCTTCCTTCTAGTTACCGCCCCATTTCTCTTACAAGCTGTGTCTGTAAGGTGATGGAGCGCATGGTTAATGCTCG
The DNA here is from genome assembly GCF_021461395.2 of Schistocerca americana. Taxonomy (NCBI): domain Eukaryota; kingdom Metazoa; phylum Arthropoda; class Insecta; order Orthoptera; family Acrididae; genus Schistocerca; species Schistocerca americana. Next base: position 592,564,948 of record NC_060124.1, on the reverse strand, counting down.
GTTAGTCTGGATTCTTGAATCTCGAGGGCTACTTACTAATGTCCAATGCGGCTTTCGTCGCCGCCGCTCGGCTGTTGACCACCTTGTGACCTTGTCGACATTCATCATGAACAACTTTTTGCGAAGGCGCCAAACGGTAGCCATGTTCTTCGACTTGGAGAAGGCTTATGATACCTGATGGAGAGGAGGTATCCTCCGCACTATGCACAGGTGGTGCCTACACGGTCGCCTGCCCCTTTTTATTGATTCCTTTTTAACGGATCGAAAGTTTAGGGTATGTGTGGGTTCTGTATTGTCCGACGTCTTCCTCCAGGCGAACCGAGTGCCTCAGGGCTCCGTCTTGAGCGTAGTCCTTTTTGCCATCGCGATCAATCCAATTATGGATTGCATTCCACCTACTGTCTCAGGCTCTCTCTTTGTCGATGACTTCGTGATCTACTGCAGTGCCCAGAGAACATGCCTCCTGGAGCGCTGCCTTCAGAGTTGTCTAGACAGCCTCTACTCATGGAGCGTGGCAAATGGCTTCCGGTTCTCTGAAGAGAAGACGGTTTGTATCAACTTTTGGCGATATAAAACGTTCCTTCCGCCATCCTTACATCTCGGTCCCGTTGTTCTCCCATTCGTGGACACAACTAAGTTTCTAGGGCTCACGTTGGACAGGAAACTGTGTTTGTCTCCACATGTCTCTTATTTGGTGGCCCGTTGTACACGTTCCCTTAATGTCCTCAGAGTTCTTAGCGGTTCATCTTGGGGAGCGGATCGCACTGTCCTGCTTCGCTTGTATTGGTCCATCGTCCGATCGAAGCTGGATTATGGGAGCTTCGTCTACTCGTCCGCTCGGCCATCCCCCTTACGCCGGCTCAACTCCACCCACCATCGGGGGATACGTCTTGCGACCGGAGCCTTCTCCACTAGTCCTGTCGAGAGTCTTTATGCTGAAGCTGCCGAGTTACCATTGACCTACCGGCGCGACGTACTGCTGTGTCGTTATCCCTGCCGGCTGTTGTCAATGCCCGACCACCCCCCTTATCAGTCCTTCTTCGCCGATTCTCTCGACCGTCAGTACGGGTTGTATGTGTCTGCCCTGCTGCCCCCCGGAGTCCGCTTCCGTCGCCTGCTTCGACAATTGGATTTTGCCCTCCCTACCACCTTCAGAGAGGGAGAGAGCCCGACACCACCTTGGCTCCAGGCTCTGGTTCATATTTATCTCGACCTCAGCTCACTCCTGAAGCAGGGTACTCCGGCTGCAGTGTATTGCTCACGGTTTGTCGAACTTCGTGCTCGACTTGCCGGTCACACCTTTATTTACACCGATGGCTCCAAAACTGACGATGGTGTCGGCTGTGCCTTTGTCGTCGGCGCCGCCACCTTTAAATACTGGCTCCTCGACCAACGTTCCAGCTTTACGGCCGAGCTTTTTGCTCTCCATCAGGCCGTTCAGTATGCCCGCCGCAACCGCCATTCATCGTATGTACTCTGCTCTGATTCACTCAGTGCTCTTCAGAGCCTTGGAGCTCCCTATCCGGTCCATCCCTTGATTCAACGGATACAGCAGTCCCTCCATTCTTTCGCTGATAATGGTGGTTCTGTCAGCTTTCTTTGGGTTCCCGGACATGTAGGAGTGCCTGGGAATGAGGCTGCGGATGCTGCAGCCAAGGCTGCAGTCCTCCTGCCTCGGCCAGCCTCCCATTGTGTCCCGTCATCTGACGTTCGTGGGGATGTATGTAAGAGGCTTGTGTCGTTGTGGTGGGACGCTTGGTCATCCCACCAAGGAAACAAACTCCGGGCAGTAAAACCGCTCCCAACTGCTTGGACAACATCCTCCCGACCATATCGGCGCGAGGAGGTCCTTCTGACCAGGTTGCGGATTGGGCATTGCCGTTTTAGCCACCGCTACCTGCTCACCGGTGACCCAGCCTCGCAGTGCCCTTGTGGTCAGGCATTAACAGTGCGCCATGTTTTATTGTCGTGTCCCCGTTTTAGTCAATTTCGTGTTGTCCGGTCCCTGCCATCTACTTTACCGAATGTTTTAGCTGATGACGTTCGAGCAGCAGCTCGTATTCTGCGTTTTATAACTTTAACCGGCTTGTTTAAAGACATTTAACCTTTTTACATATTTTATCTGCATCTTTGCCAGGTCCTTCTGGTGTCCCCACCATCCCCTTAAGTTTTACCAGATTCCATGTGCTCTAACAACAGTGACTGGGCGCTAATGACCTCAGCAGTTGAGCGCCCTTAAACACAACCAAAAAAAAAAAAAAAACCGCATGTGCTTTTGTATTTAATTCCGATGCAATTTTTGTGTTTCATCGTAAAAGTGAAGGCCCAAGGGATACAGTAAACCTGAAGTGATGCATTAGAATCTAAAACTGGTCTCACAGGAAAGGGTCAAAGCATAGACAGTAAGAGGACTCAGTCTTCTTGTACTTAAATCGGCAGTGTCCCTTTTATATTTAATTCCGATGCAATTTTTGTGTTTCATCGTTAAAGTGAAGGTCCAAGGGATACAGTAAACCTGCAGTTGTGCTTCTGACTCTAAAACTAGTCTCACAGGAAAGGGTTTAAACATAGACTGTTAAAGGACTCAGTCTTCTTGTACTTAAGTCGGCATTGTGCCTTTTGTATTTCATTCCGATGCAATATATGTGTGTCATCGTCAATGTGATAGTGCAAGGGACACAGTAAACCTGCAGTTGTGCATTGGACTCTAAAACTGGTGACACAGGAAAGGCTCAAAACATAGACACTAAGAAAAGTCAATCTTCTTGAACTTCAGTCGGCATTGTGCCTTTTGTATTTAATTCCAATGCAATTTTTGTGTTCATCGTCAAAGCAAAGGTCCAAAAGATACAGTAAACCTGAAGTGAAGCATCGGAATCTAAATCTGGTGACACAGGAAAGGCTCAAACAAAGACACTAAGAAAAGTCAGTCTTCTTGTACTGAAGTCGGTATTGTGCCGTTAGTATTTAATTCCAATGCAATTTTTGTGTTTCATCGTCAATGTGAAAGTCCAAGGGATACAGTAAACCTGCTGTTGTGCATCGGAATCTAAAACTGGTGACCCAGGAAAGGCTTAAAACATTGAGACTAAGGAAAGTCAGTCATCTTGTACTTAAGTCGGCATTTTGCCTTTTGTATTTAATTCCGACGGAATATCTGTGTTTCATCGTTAATGTGAAGGTCCAAGGGATACAGTAAACCTGAACTGAAGCATCGGTATCTAAACCTGCTCTCACAGAAAGTTTCAAAACATAGACAGTAAGAAGACTCAGTGTTCTTGTAGTTAAGTCGGCATTGTGCCTTTTGTATTTATTTCCGATGCAATTTCTGTGTTTCATCGCCAATGTGAAGGCCCAAGGGATACAGCAAACCTGCAGTTGTGCATCGAAATCTAAAACAGGTGACACCGGAAAGGCTCAATATATAGACACAATGAAAAGTCAATCTTCTTGTAGTTAAGCGGCATTGTGCAATTTTTTTTTTTATTTCCGATGCAATTTCTGTGATTCATCGTCGAAGTGAAGGCCCAAGGATACAGTAAACCTAAAGTAAAGCATTGGAATCTAAAACTGGTCCCACAGGAAAGGCTCAAAACATAGACACAAAGAAAAGTCAATCTTCTTGAACTTAAGTCGGCATTGTGCCTTTTGTATTTAATTCCAATGCAATTTTTGTGTTCATCGTCAAAGCAATGGTCCAAAAGATACAGTAAACCTGAAGTGATGCATCGGAATCTAAAACTGGTCTCACAGAAAAGGCTCAAAACATAGACAGTAAGAAGATTCAGTCTTCTTGTACTTAAGTCGGCATTGTGCCTTTTTTCTTTCATTCCGATGCAATTTATGTGTTTCTACGTCAATGTAACGGTCCAAGGGATACAGTAAACCTTCACTTGTGCATCGTACTTTAAAACTGGTGACACAGGAATGGCCAAAACGTAGACAGTAAGAAGACTTAGTCTTCTTGTACTTACGTCGGCATTGTGCCTTTTGTATATCATTCTGATGCAATTTTTGTGTTACATTTTCAATGTGTAGGTCCCAGGGAAACAGTAATCCTGAAGTGAAGCATCGGAATCTAAAACTGGTCTCTCAGGAAAGACACAAAACATGGACAGTAAGAAGACTCAGTCTTCTTGTACTTAAGTCGGCGTTGTGGCTTTTGTATTTAATTCCGATGCAATTTTTGTGTAACATCGTCGGCAATGTGCCTTTTGTATTTAATTCCGATGCAATTTCTGTGTTTCACCATCAATGTGACGATGCAAGGGATACAGTAAGCCTGCAGTTGTGCATCGGAATCAAAAACAGGTGTCAAAGGAAAGGCTTAAAACATAGACACTAAGAAAAGTCAGTATTCTTCTGCTTACGTCGTCTTTGAGCCTTTTGTATATAATTCCGATGCAATTTTTGTGCTTCATCGTCAAATTGAAGGTCTAAGGGATACAGTTAACCTGATACTGTGCATCGGAATATAAAACAGTTGACATAGGAAAAGCTCAAACTAAGACACTAGGAAAAGTCAGTCTTCTTGTACTTAAGTAGGCATTGTGGCTTTTGTATTTAATTCCGATGCAATTTGTGCGTTTCATCGTCAAAGTGAAGGTCCAAGGGACACAGTTGACCTGCAGAGTAGCATCGGAATCTAAATCTGGTCTCACAGGAAAGGCGCACAACATAGACAGTAAAAAGACTCAGTCGTCTTGTACTTAAGTTGGCATTGTGCCTTTTGTATTTAATTCCGATGCAATTTCTGTGCTTCAACGTCAATTTGAAGGTCCCACGGATACAGTAAACCAGATATTGTGCAACGTTATCTAAAACTGGTGACATACGAATGGCTCTAACCATAGACAGTAAGAAGACTTAGTCTTGTTCTACTTAATTCGGCATTGTGCCTTTTGTATTTAGTTCCGATGCATTATCTGTATTTCATCGTCAATGTGAAGGTCCAAGGGATACAGTAACCTGCTGTTGTGCATCGGATTCTAAAACTGTAGACACAGGAAACGTTAAAAAGATAGACAGTAAGAAGATTCAGTCTTCTTGTACTTAAGTCGGCATTGTGCCTTTTGTCTTTAATTCCGGTGCAATTTCTGTCTTTCATCGTCAAAGTGTAGGTCCAAGGGATACAGTAAACCCGCAGTTGTGCATCGGAATCTAAAACAGGTGGCACAGGAAAGGCTCAAATCATAGACACTAAGAAAAGTCAGTCTTCTTGTACTTAAGTCGGCATTGTGCCTTTCGCATTTAATTCCGATGCAATTTCTGTGTTCCATCGTCAATGTGAAGGTCTAAGGGATACAGCAAACCTGAAAGGAAGCATCGGAATCTAATTCTGGTCACACAGGAAAGGCACATAACATAGACAGTAAGAAGCTCCGTCTTCGTGTACTTAGGTTGGCATTGTGCCTTTCGAATTTAATTCCGATGCAATTTCTGTGTTTTATCGTCAATGTGATGGTCCAAGATATACAGTAAGCATGCAGGTGTGCATCGGAATCAGAAACATGTGACGCAGGAAAGGCTCAAAATAGAGACAGTAAGAAGAGTCACTCTTCTTGTACTTAAGTCGGCATTGCGCACTTTGTATTTAATTCCGATGGAATATCTGTGTTTCATCGTGAATGTGAATGTCCAAGGGGTACAGTAAACCTGCACTTGTGCATGGGATTCTAAATCTGGTGACACAGGAAACGCTCAAAACAAAGACAGTTATAAGACTCAGCCGTCTTGTACTTAAGTCGGCATTGTGCCTTTTGTATTTAATTCCGATGCAATTTCTGTGTTTCATCGTCAATGGGAAGTCCAAGGGATACAGTAAACTTGATGTGAAGCATAGGAATCTAAAACTGGTCTTTGAGGGAAGACTCAAAACATAGACACAAAGAAAAGTCAGCCTTCCTGTACTTAATTAGGCATTGTGCATTTTGTATTTAATTCCGATGCAATTGCTGTGTTTCATCGCCACTGTGCAGGTCCAAGGGATACAGTAAACCTGCAGTTGTGCATCAGAACCTTAAAACTGGTCACACAGAAAAGGCTCAAATCATAGACATTACGAAAAGTCAGTCTACTTGCACCTAAATCGAGATTGTGCATTTTGTATTTAATTACGATGCAATTTTTGTGTTTTATCGTCAAAGTGAAGGTCCAAGGGACACTTTAAACCTGTAGTTGTGCATCGGAATCTAAAACTGGTGACACAGGAAACGCTCAAAACATAGACTGTGAGAAGACTCAGTCTTCTAGCACTTATGTCGGCATTGTGCCTTTTCTATCTAATTCCGATGCAATTTTTGTGTTTCTTCGTCAAAGTGAAGGACCAAGCGATACAGTAAACCTGAAGTGAAGCATTCGAAACTAAAACTGGTCTCACAGGCAAGGCTCAAAGCATAGAAGGTAAAAAGAATCAGTCTTCTTGTACTTAAGTCGGCATTGTGCCTTTCGTATTTAATTCCGATGAAATTTCTGTGTTTCATCGTCAATGTGAAGGTCCAAGCGGTACAGTAAACTTGCTGTTGCGCATCCGAATCTAAAAGTGGTTACACAGGAAACGCTCAAAACATAAATACTAAGAAGGCTCAGTCTTCTTGAACTTAAGTCGGCATTGTGCCTTTTGTAATTAATTCCGATGCAATTTCTGTGTTCCATCGTCAAAGTGAATGTCTAAGGGATACAGTAAACCTGAAAGGAAGCATCGGAATCTAAAACTGGTCTCACAGGAAAGGCTCATAACATAGACAGTAAGAAGACTCTGTCTTCTTGGACTTAAGTCGGCATTTTGCCTGTTCTATCTAATTACAATGTAATTTTTGTGTTTCATCTTCAAAGTGAAAGAAGAAGCGATACAGTAAACATGCAGTTGTGCTTCAGAATCTAAAACTGGTGACATGGGAAGGTTTCAAAACATAGACAGTAAGAAGACTCAGTCTTCTTGTACTTAAGTCGGCTTCGTGCCTTTTGCATTTAATTCCGTTGCAATTTGTGTGATTCATCGTCAAAGTTAAGGTCCAAGGGACACAGTAAGTGTTCCCACAGGAAAGGCTCAAAACATAGAAGGTAAGAAGACTTAATCTTCTTGAACTTAAATCGGCATTGTGCCTTTTGTATTTAATACCGATGCACTATCTGTGTTTCATCGTCAATGTGAATGTCCAAGTGATACAGTAAACCTGCGGTTGTGCATCGGATTCTAAAACTGCACACACAGGAGACGCTAAAACATAGACAGGAAGAATACTCAGTCTTCCTGTACTTAAGTAGGCATTGTGCCTTTTGTAATTATTTGCCATGCAAATTCTGTGATTCATCGTCAATGTGAAGGTCCAAGGGATACAGTAAATCTTCAGTTGTCCATCGGAATCTAAAACTGGGGACCCAGAAAAGGCTCAAAACATAGACACCACGAATAGTCACTCATCTTGTACTTAAGTCGCCAATGTGCCTTTTCAATTTAATTTAGATTGACACAGGAAACGCTCAAAACATAGACAGTAAGGAGACTCAGTCATCTTATATTTAAGTCGGCATTGTGCCTTTTGTATGTAATTCCGACGGAATTTCTGTGTTTCATCGTCAATGTTAAGGTGCAAAGGATACAGTAAACCTGAAGTGAAGCAACGGAATCTATAACTGGTCTCACAGAAAAGTTCAAAACATAGACAGTAAGAAGACTCAATCTTCTTGTACTTAAGACGGCGTTGTGCCTTTTGTATTTAATTCCGATGCAATTTCTGTGTTTCATCGTCAATGTGAAGGTCCAAGGGATACAGTAAACCTGCAGTTGTGCATCGGAATCTAAAACAGGTGGGACAGGAAGGGCTCAAAACATAGGCACTAAGAAAAGTCAGTCTTCTTGTACTTAAGTCGGCATTGTGCCTTTTGCAATTAATTCCGATTCAATTTCTGTGTTCCATCGTCAAAGTGAATGTCTAAGGGATACAGTAAACCTGAAAGGAAGCATCGGAATCTAAAACTGGTCTCACAGAAAGGCTCATAACATAGACAGTAAGAAGAATCAGTCTTCTTGTACTTAATTCGGCATTATGCCATTTGTACTTAATTCCGATGCAATTTCTGTGTTTCATCGTCAATGTGAAGTCCAAGGGATACAGTAAACCTGAAGTGAAGCATCGGAATCTAAAACTGGTCTCACAGAAAGGTTCAAAACATAGACAGGAGGAAGACTCCGACTTCTTGTACTTAAGTTGCCATTGTGCCTTTTGTATTTAATTCCGATGCAATTTCTGTGTTTCATCGTAAACGTGATGGTCCAAGGGATACAGTAAACCTGCATTTGTGCATTGGAATCTGAAAAAGGCGACACAGGAAATGCTCAAAATATAGACAGTAAGAAGAGTCACTCTTCTTGTACTTAAGTCGGCATTGTGCACTTTGCATTTAATTCCGATGCAATTTCTGTGTTTTATCGTGAATGTGAATGTCCAAGGGATACAGTAAACCTGCAGTTGTGCATGGGATTCTAAAACTGGTGACACAGGAAACGCTCAAAGCATAGAAATTTAGAAGACTCTGTCTACTTGTACTTAAGTCACTATTGATCATGTTGAATTTAATTCCGATGACATTTCTGTGTTTCATTGTCAATGTGAATGTCCAAGGGGTACAGTAAACCTGCAGTTTTGCATCGGAATCTGACACTGGGGACACAGGGAAGGCTCAAAACATAGGCACTAAGTAAAGTCAGTCTTCTTGTACTGAAGTCGGCATTGTGCCTTTTCTATATAATTCCGAAGCAATTTCTGTGTTTCCTTGTCAATGTGAAGGTCAAAGGGATACAGTAAACCTGAAGGGAAGCTTCGGAATCTAAAACTGGTCTCACAGAAAGGCTAAAAACGTAGACTATAAGAAGACTCAGACTTCTTGGACTGAAGTCAGCATTGTTCATTTTATATTTAATTCCGATGCAATATCTGTGTTTCATCGTCAATGTGAAGGTCCAAGGGATACAGTAACCCTGCAGTTGTGCATCGGAATCTAAAACTGGTGACAGAGGAAGGGACCAAAACATAGACACTAAGAAAAATTAGTTTTCATGTACATAAGTCGGCATTGTGCCTTTTGTATTTAATTCCGATGCGATTTTTGTGTTGCATCGTCAAAGCGATGGTCCAAGGGATACAGTAAACCTGAAGTTCAGCATCGGGCCCAAACACTGGTGACACAGGAAAGGCTCAAAATATAGACAGTTAGAAGACTCAGTCTTCTTGTACTTAACTCACCATTGTTCCTGTTGAATTTAATTCCGTTGATATTTCTGTGTTTCATCGTCAATGTGAATGTCGAAGGGCTACAGAAAACCTGCAGTTGTGCATCAAATTCTAAAACTGGTGACAAAGGAAACGCAAAAAACATAGACACTATGAAATGTCGGTTTTCTCGTACTGAAGTCGGCATTGTGCCTTTTGTATGTAATTCCGATGCAATTTCTGTGTTTCATCGTCAATGTTAAGGTACAAAGGATACAGTAAACCTGGAGTGAAGCAACGGAATCTATAACTGGTCTCACAGAAAAGTTCAAAACATAGACAGTAAGAAGACTCAATTTTCTTGTACTTAAGACGGCGTTGTGCCATTTGTTTTTAATTCCGATGCAATTTCGGTGTTTCATCGTCAATGTGAAGATCCAAGGGATACAGTAAACCTGCAGTTGTTCATCGGAATCTAAAACAGGTGGGACAGTAAAGGCTCAAAACATAGACACTAAGAAAAGTCAGTCTTCTTGTACTCAAGTCGTCATTGTGCCTTTTGTATTTGATTCCGATGCAATTTCTGTGTTTCTTCGTCAAAGAGTAGGTCCAAGGGACACAGAAGACCTGTAGTGAAGCATCGGAATCTACAACTGGTCTCATAGGAAAGGCTCAAAACATAGACAGTTGGAAGACTAAGTCCTCCTGTACTTAACTAGACATTGTGCCTTATGTAATTAATTCCGGATCAATTTCTGTCTTTCATCGTCTATGTGAAGCTCCAAGGGATACAGTAAACCTGCCGTTGTGCATCGGAATCTAAAACAGGTGACGCAGGAAAGGCTCAAAAACATGGACTCTGAAAGAATCAGTCCTCTTGTACTTAAGTCGGCATTGTACCGTTTGTATTTAATTCCGATGCAATTTCTGTGTTTTTTATCGTCAACGTGATGGTCCAAGGGATACAGTAAACTTGCAGTTGTGCGTCCGAATCGAAAACTAGTTGCACAGGAAACGCTCAAAACAGAGACAGTAAGAAGACTCAGTCTTATTGTACTTAAGTCGGCATTGTGCCTTTTGTATTTAATTCCGATGCAATTTCTGTGTTTCATCGTCAATGTAAAGGTTCAAGGGATACAGTAAACCTGAAGTAAAGCATCGGAAACTAAAACTGGTCTCACAGAAAGGCTCAAAACGTAGACAATAAGATGACTCAGTCTTCTCGTACTTAAGTTAGCATTGTGCATTTTATATTTAATCCCGATGCAATATCTGTGTTTAATCGTCAAAGTGAAGGTCCAAGGGATACAGTAAATCTGCAGTTGTGCATCGGAATCTAAAACAGGTGACACAGGAAAGGCTCAAAACAGAGACATTAAGAAGAGTCAGTCTTCTTGTACTTAAGTCGGCATTGTTGGTTGGTTGGTTGGTTGGTTGGTTTGGGGAAGGAGACCAGACAGCGTGGTCATCGGTCTCATCGGATTAGGGAAGGGTGGGGAAGGAAGTCGGCCGTGCCCTTTCAGAGGAACCATCCCGGCATTTGCCTGGACTGATTTAGGGAAATCACGGAAAACCTAAATCAGGATGGCCGGACGTGAGATTGAACCGTCGTCCTTCCGAATGCGAGTCCAGTGTCTAACCACTGCGCCACCTCGCTCGGTCGGCATTGTTCTTTTTGTATTTAATTCCGATGCAATTTCTGTATTCCATCGTCAAAGAGAAGGTCCAAGGGACACAGTAGACCTGCAGTGAAGCATCGGAATCTAAAACTGGTCTTACAGAAAAGGCTCAAAGCATAGACAGTAAGAAGACTATGTCTTCTTGTACTTATGTCGGCATTGTGCCTTTTGTATTTAATTCCGGTGCAATATCTGTGTTTCATTGTCAACCTGAAGCTCCAAGTGATACAGTAAACCCTTAGTTGTGCATCAGAACCTAAAACTGGTTACACAGGAAACGCTCAAAACATAAACATTAAGAAGGCTCAGTCTTCTTGAACTTAAGTCGGCATTGTGCCTTTTGTATTTAATTCCGATGCAATATCTGTGTTTCATCGCCAATGTGAATGTCCGAGTGATACAGTAAACCTGCGGTTGTGCATCGGATTCTAAAACTGTAGACACAGGAAACGCTAAAAACATAGACAGGAAGATGACTCAGTCTTCTTGTACTTAAGTCGGCATTGTGCCTTTTGTAATTATTTGCGATGCAATATCTGTGATTCATCGTCAATGTGAAGGTCCAAGGGATACAGTAAATCTTCAGTTGTGCATCGTAATCTAAAACTGGTGACACAGAAAAGGCTCAAAACATAGACACTATGAATAGTCACTCTTCTTGTACTTAAGTTGGCATTGTGCCTTTTCAATTTAATTTAGATTGACACAGGAAACGCTCAAAACATAGACAGTAAGAAGACTCAGTCATCTTGTACTTAAGTCGGCAATGTGCCTTTTGTATTTAATTCCGATGCAATTTGTGTGTTTCGTCGTCAATGTGAAGTCCAAGGGATACAGTAAACCTGAAGTGAAGCATCGGAATCTAAAACTGGTATCACAGAAAAGTTCAAAACATAGACAGGAGGAAGACTCCGTATTCTTGTACTTAAGTTGGCATTGTTCCTTTTGTATTTAATTCCGATGCAATTTCTGTGTTTCATCGTTAATGTGATGGTCCAAGGGATACAGTAAACCTGCATTTGTGCATTGGAATCTGAAAAAGGTGACACAGGAAATGCTCAAAATATAGACAGTAAGAAGAGTCACTCTTCTTGTACTTAAGTCGGCATTGTGCACTTTGCATTTAATTCCGATGCAATTTCTGTGTTTTATCGTGAATGTGAATGTCCAAGGGATACAGTAAACCTGCAGTTGTGCATGGGATTCTAAAACTGGTGACACAGGAAACGCTCAAAGCATGGAAATTTAGAAGACTCAGTCTTCTTGTACTTAAGTCACCATTGTTCCTGTTGAATTTAATTCCGATGATATTTCTGTAATTCATTGTCAATGTGAATGTCCAAGGGGTACAGTATCCCTGCAGTTTTGCATCGGAATCTGAAACTGGGGACACAGGGAAGGCGCAAAACACAGGCACTAAGTAAAGTCAGTCTTCTTGTACTGAAGTCGGCATTGTGTCTTTTGTATTTAATTCCGATGCAATTTCTGTGTTTCATCGGCAATGTGAAGGTCCAAGGGATACAGTCAACCTGAAGTGAAGCATCGGAATCTAAAACTAGTCTCACAGAAAGGCTCAAAACATCCACAGTAAGAAGACTCAGTCTTCTTGTACTTAAGTCGACATTGTGCCTTTTGTATATAATTCCAATGCAATTTCTGAGTTTCAACGACAATATGGAAGTCCAAGGGATACAGTAAACCTGCTGTTGTTGATTGGAATCTAAAACTGGTGACGCAGGAAAGGCTCAAAACATAGACACTAAGAAAAGTCAATTTACTCGTACTGAAGTCTGCATTGTGGTTTTTGTATTTAATTCCGATGCAATTTCTGTGTTTCATCGTCAATGCGAAGGTCTAAGGGATACAGTAAACCTGAAGTGAAGCATCGGAATTTAAAACTAGTCTCACAGAGAGGCTCAAAACATAGACAGTAAGAAGACTCAGTCTTCTTGTACTTAGGTCGGCATTGTGCCTTTTGTATTTAATTCCGGTTCAATTTCTGCGTTTCATCGTCAATGTGAAGGTCCAAGGGATACAGTAAACCTGCAGTTGTGCATCGGAATCTAAAACATGTGACACAGGAAAGGCTCAAAGCATAGACAGTAAGAGGACTCAGTCTTCTTGTACTTAAGTCGGCATTGTGCCTTCTCTATCGAAATCCGATGCAATTTTTGTGTTTCATCGTCAAAGTGAAGGACCAATCGATACAGTGAACGTGAAGTGAAGCATTCGAATGTCAATCTGGTCTCACAGGAAAGGCTAAAACCATAGAAGGTAAGAAGACTCAGTCCTCTTGTACTTAAGTCGGCATTGTGCCTTTTGTATTTAATTCCGATGCAATTTCTGTGTTTCATCGTCAAAGTGAAGGTCCAAGGGATAAAGTAAACCTGCAGTTGTGCATCGGATTCTTAAACTGGTGACACAGAAAAGGCTCAAAACATAGACACTAAGAAAAGTCAGTCTTCTTGTACTTAAGTCGGCATGTTCCTTTTGCATTTCATTCCGACGCAATTTAGTGTTTCACCGTCAAAGTGAAGGTCCAAAGGATACAGTAAACCTGCAGTGATGCATCGGAATCGTAAACTGGTCTCACAGGAAAGGGTCAAAACATACACAGTAAGAGGACCCAGTCCTCTTGTACTTAAGTCGGCATTGCGAATTTTGTATTTCATTCCAATACCATTTCCGTGTTTCACCGACAATGTGAAGGGCCAAGGGATACAGTAAACCTGCAGTTGTGCATCGGCATCTAAAAGTGGTGACACAGGAAACGCTCTAAACATAGACACTAAGAAAAGTTAGTCATCTTGTACTTAAGTCGGCATTGTGCCTTTTGTATTTAATTCCGATACACTTTTTGTGTTGCATCGTCAACGTGAAGGTCCATAGGGATAAAATATTCCTGAAGTGAAGCATTGGAAACTTAAACTGGTCCCACAGGAATGGCTCAAAACATAGACAGTAAGAGGACTCAGTCGTCTCATACTTAAGTCGTCATTGTGCCTTTTGTATTTCATTCCGATGCAATTTCTGTGTTTCATCGTTAATGTGAAGGTCCAAGGCATACAGTAAAGATGGAGTTGTGCATCAGAATCTAAAACTGGTGACACAGAAAAGTCTCAAAAAATAGCCACTAAGGAATGTCAGTGTTCTTGTACTTAAGTCGGCGTTGCGGCTTTTGTATTTAATTCCGATGCAATTTTTGTGTATCATCGTCGGCAATGTGCCTTTTGTATTTAATTCCGATGCAATTTCTGTGTTTCACCATCAATGTGACGGTGCAAGGGATACAGTAAGCCTGCAGTTGTGCATCGGAATCAAAAACAGGTGTCAAAGGAAAGGTTTAAAACATAGACACTAAGCAAAGTCAGTATTCTTCTACTTACGTCGTCTTTGAGCCTTTTGTATATAATTCCGATGCAATTTTTGTGCTTTATCGTCAAATTGAAGGTCTAAGGGATACAGTTAACCTGATACTGTGCATCGGAATATAAAACAGTTGACATAGGAAAACTCAAACTAAGACACTAGGAAAAGTCAGTCTTCTTGTACTTAAGTAGGCATTGTGCCTTTTGTATTTAATTCCGATGCAATTTGTGTGTTTCATCGTCAAAGTGAAGGTCCAAGGGACACAGTTGACCTGCAGAGTAGCATCGGAATCTAAATCTGGTCTCACAGGAAAGGCGCACAACATAGACAGTAAAAAGACTCAGTCGTCTTGTACTTAAGTTGGCATTGTGCCTTTTGTATTTAATTCCGATCCAATTTCTGTGCTTCAACGTCAATTTGAAGGTCCCACGGATACAGTAAACCAGATATTGTGCAACGGTATCTAAAACTGGTGACATACAAATGGCTCTAACCATAGACAGTAAGAAGACTTAGTCTTGTTCTACTTAATTCGGCATTGTGCCTTTTGTATTTAGTTCCGATGCATTATCTGTATTTCATCGTCAATGTGAGGGTCCAAGGGATACAGTAACCTGCTGTTGTGCATCGGATTCTAAAACTGTAGACACAGGAAACGTTAAAAAGATAGACAGTAAGAAGATTCAGTCTTCTTGTACTTAAGTCGGCATTGTACCTTTTGTATTTAATTCCGATGCAATTTTTGTGATTCATCGTCAATGTGGAGGTCCCAGGGATACAGTAAGCCTGCAGTTGTGCATCGGAATCTAAAACTGCTGACACAGGAAAGGCTCAAAATATAGACACTAAGATAAGTCTGTCTTGTTGTACTTAAGTCGGTATTGTGCATTTTGTATTTATTTCCGATGCAATTTTTCTGTTTCATCGTCAAACTGATGGGCCAAGGGATACGGTAAATCTGAATTGAAGCATCGGAATCTAAAACTGGTCTCACGGAAAAGACTCAAAACATAGTTACAATGAGAAGTCAGTTTTCTTGTACGTAAGTCGGCATTGTGCCTTTTCTAATTAATTACGATGGAATTTTTGAGTTTCATCGTCTAAGTGATAGTCCAAGGGATAAAGTAATCCTGCAGTTGTGCATCGGAATCTAAATCTAGTGACACAGGAAAGGCTCATACTAAGACACTAGGAAAAGTCAGTCTTCATGTACTTAAGTAGGCTTTGTGCCTTTTGTATTTAATTCCGATTCTATTTCTGCGTTTCATCGTCAATTTGAAGGTCCAAGGGAGACAGTAAACCTGAACTTGTGAATCGGAATCAAAACTGGTGACATAGGAAAGGCTCTAAACATAGACAGTAACAAGAATCAGTCTTCTTGTACTTAAGTCGGCATTGTGACTTTTGTACTTAATTCCGGTGCAATTTCTGTGTTTCGTCGTCAATGTGAAGCTCCAAGGGATACAGTAAACCAGCAGTTGTGCATCGGAGTCTAAAACAGGTGACACAGGAAAGGCTCAAAACATAGACAGTAAGAAGAGTCAGTCTCCTTGTACTTAAATCGGCATTGTGCCTTTTGTATTTAATTCCGATGCAATTTCTGTGTTTCATCCTCAATGTGAAGGTCCAAGGGATACAGTAAACCTGCAGTTGTGCATCGGAATCTAAAACTGGTGACACAGAAAAGTCTCAGAACATAGACACTACGAAAAGTCACTCTTCTTGTACTTAAGTCGGCTTTGTGAATTTGTATATTATTCCGAAGAATTTTTTGTGTTTCATCGTCAAAGTGAAGGTCCAAGAGATACAGTAAACCTGCAGTTGCGCATCGGAATCTAAAACAAGTGACACAGGAAAGGCTTAAAACATAGACAGTAAGAGGACTCAGTCTTCTTGTACTTAAGTCGGCATTGTGCCTTCTCTATCGAAATCCGATGCAATTTTTGTGTTTCATCGTCAAAGTGAAGGACCAATCGATACAGTGAACGTGAAGTGAAGCATTCGAATGTCAGTCCGGTCTCACAGGAAAGGCTAAAACCATGGAAGGTAAGAAGACTCAGTCCTCTTGTACTTAAGTCGGCATTGTGCCTTTTGTATTTAATTCCGATGCAATTTCTGTGTTTCATCGTCAAAGTGAAGGTCCAAGGGATAAAGTAAACCTGCAGTTGTGCATCGGATTCTAAAACTGGTGACACAGAAAAGGCTCAAAACATAGACACTAAGAAAAGTCAGTCTTCTTGTACTTAAGTCGGCATGTTCCTTTTGCATTTCATTCCGACGCAATTTAGTGTTTCACCGTCAAAGTGAAGGTCCAAAGGATACAGTAAACCTGCAGTGATGCATCGGAATCGTAAACTGGTCTCACAGGAAAGGGTCAAAACATACACAGTAAGAGGACCCAGTCCTCTTGTACTTAAGTCGGCATTGCGAATTTTGTATTTCATTCCAATACCATTTCCGTGTTTCACCGACAATGTGAAGGGCCAAGGGATACAGTAAACCTGCAGTTGTGCATCGGCATCTAAAAGTGGTGACACAGGAAACGCTCTAAACATAGACACTAAGAAAAGTTAGTCATCTTGTACTTAAGTCGGCATTGTGCCTTTTGTATTTAATTCCGATACACTTTTTGTGTTGCATCGTCAACGTGAAGGTCCATAGGGATAAAATATTCCTGAAGTGAAGCATTGGAAACTTAAACTGGTCCCACAGGAATGGCTCAAAACATAGACAGTAAGAGGACTCAGTCGTCTCATACTTAAGTCGTCATTGTGCCTTTTGTATTTCATTCCGATGCAATTTCTGTGTTTCATCGTTAATGTGAAGGTCCAAGGCATACAGTAAAGATGGAGTTGTGCATCAGAATCTAAAACTGGTGACACAGGAAAGTCTCAAAAAATAGCCACTAAGGAATGTCAGTGTTCTTGTACTTAAGTCGGCGTTGTGGCTTTTGTATTTAATTCCGATGCAATTTTTGTGTATCATCGACGGCAATGTGCCTTTTGTATTTAATTCCGATGCAATTTCTGTGTTTCACCATCAATGTGACGGTGCAAGGGATACAGTAAGCCTGCAGTTGTGCATCGGAATCAAAAACAGGTGTCAAAAGAAAGGCTTAAAACATAGACACTAAGAAAAGTCAGTATTCTTCTACTTACGTCGTCTTTGAGCCTTTTGTATATAATTCCGATGCAATTTTTGTGCTTTATCGTCAAATTGAAGGTCTAAGGGATACAGTTAACCTGATACTGTGCATCGGAATATAAAACAGTTGACATAGGAAAAGCTCAAACTAAGACACTAGGAAAAGTCAGTCTTCTTGTACTTAAGTAGGCATTGTGCCTTTTGTATTTAATTCCGATGCAATTTGTGTGTTTCATCGTCAAAGTGAAGGTCCAAGGGACACAGTTGACCTGCAGAGTAGCATCGGAATCTAAATCTGGTCTCACAGGAAAGGCGCACAACATAGACAGTAAAAAGACTCAGTCGTCTTGTACTTAAGTTGGCATTGTGCCTTTTGTATTTAATTCCGATCCAATTTCTGTGCTTCAATGTCAATTTGAAGGTCCCACGGATACAGTAAACCAGATATTGTGCAACGGTATCTAAAACTGGTGACATACAAATGGCTCTAACCATAGACAGTAAGAAGACTTAGTCTTGTTCTACTTAATTCGGCATTGTGCCTTTTGTATTTAGTTCCGATGCATTATCTGTATTTCATCGTCAATGTGAGGGTCCAAGGGATACAGTAACCTGCTGTTGTGCATCGGATTCTAAAACTGTAGACACAGGAAACGTTAAAAAGATAGACAGTAAGAAGATTCAGTCTTCTTGTACTTAAGTCGGCATTGTACCTTTTGTATTTAATTCCGATGCAATTTTTGTGTTTCATCGTCAATGTGGAGGTCCAAGGGATACAGTAAACCTGCAGTTGTGCATCGGAATCTAAAACTGCTGACACAGGAAAGGCTCAAAATATAGACACTAAGAAAAGTCTGTCTTGTTGTACTTAAGTCGGTATTGTGCATTTTGTATTTATTTCCGATGCAATTTTTCTGTTTCATCGTCAAACTGATGGGCCAAGGGATACGGTAAATCTGAATTGAAGCATCGGAATCTAAAACTGGTCTCACGGGAAAGACTCAAAACATAGTTACAATGAGAAGTCAGTTTTCTTGTACGTAAGTCGGCATTGTGCCTTTTCTATTTAATTACGATGGAATATTTGAGTTTCATCGTCTAAGTGATAGTCCAAGGGATAAAGTAATCCTGCAGTTGTGCATCGGAATCTAAATCTAGTGACACAGGAAAGGCTCATACTAAGACACTAGGAAAAGTCAGTCTTCATGTACTTAAGTAGGCTTTGTGCCTTTTGTATTTAATTCCGATTCTATTTCTGCGTTTCATCGTCAATTTGAAGGTCCAAGGGAGACAGTAAACCTGAACTTGTGAATCGGAATCAAAACTGGTGACATAGGAAAGGCTCTAAACATAGACAGTAACAAGAATCAGTCTTCTTGTACTTAAGTCGGCATTGTGACTTTTGTACTTAATTCCGGTGCAATTTCTGTGTTTCATCGTCAATGTGAAGCTCCAAGGGATACAGTAAACCAGCAGTTGTGCATCGGAGTCTAAAACAGGTGACACAGGAAAGGCTCAAAACATAGACAGTAAGAAGAGTCAGTCTCCTTGTACTTAAATCGGCATTGTGCCTTTTGTATTTAATTCCGATGCAATTTCTGTGTTTCATCCTCAATGTGAAGGTCCAAGGGATACAGTAAACCTGCAGTTGTGCATCGGAATCTAAAACTGGTGACACAGAAAAGTCTCAGAACATAGACACTACGAAAAGTCACTCTTCTTGTACTTAAGTCGGCTTTGTGAATTTGTATATTATTCCGAAGAATTTTTTGTGTTTCATCGTCAAAGTGAAGGTCCAAGAGATACAGTAAACCTACAGTTGCGCATCGGAATCTAAAACAAGTGACACAGGAAAGGCTCAAAACATAGACAGTAAGAGGACTCAGTCTTCTTGTACTTAAGTCGGCATTGTGCCTTCTCTATCGAAATCCGATGCAATTTTTGTGTTTCATCGTCAAAGTGAAGGACCAATCGATACAGTGAATGTGAAGTGAAGCATTCGAATGTCAATCCGGTCTCACAGGAAAGGCTAAAACCATAGAAGGTAAGAAGACTCAGTCCTCTTGTACTTAAGTCGGCATTGTGCCTTTTGTATTTAATTCCGATGCAATTTCTGTGTTTCAACGTCAAAGTGAAGGTCCAAGGGATAAAGTAAACCTGCAGTTGTGCATCGGATTCTAAAACTGGTGACACAGAAAAGGCTCAAAACATAGACACTAAGAAAAGTCAGTCTTCTTGTACTTAAGTCGGCATGTTCCTTTTGCATTTCATTCCGACGCAATTTAGTGTTTCACCGTCAAAGTGAAGGTCCAAAGGATACAGTAAACCTGCAGTGATGCATCGGAATCGTAAACTGGTCTCACAGGAAAGGGTCAAAACATACACAGTAAGAGGACCCAGTCCTCTTGTACTTAAGTCGGCATTGCGAATTTTGTATTTCATTCCAATACCATTTCCGTGTTTCACCGACAATGTGAAGGGCCAAGGGATACAGTAAACCTGCAGTTGTGCATCGGCATCTAAAAGTGGTGACACAGGAAACGCTCTAAACATAGACACTAAGAAAAGTTAGTCATCTTGTACTTAAGTCGGCATTGTGCCTTTTGTATTTAATTCCGATACACTTTTTGTGTTGCATCGTCAACGTGAAGGTCCATAGGGATAAAATATTCCTGAAGTGAAGCATTGGAAACTTAAACTGGTCCCACAGGAATGGCTCAAAACATAGACAGTAAGAGGACTCAGTCGTCTCATACTTAAGTCGTCATTGTGCCTTTTGTATTTCATTCCGATGCAATTTCTGTGTTTCATCGTTAATGTGAAGGTCCAAGGCATACAGTAAAGATGGAGTTGTGCATCAGAATCTAAAACTGGTGACACAGGAAAGTCTCAAAAAATAGCCACTAAGGAATGTCAGTGTTCTTGTACTTAAGTCGGCTTTGTGGCTTTTGTATTTAATTCCGATGCAATTTTTGTGTATCATCGTCGGCAATGTGCCTTTTGTATTTAATTCCGATGCAATTTCTGTGTTTCACCATCAATGTGACGGTGCAAGGGATACAGTAAGCCTGCAGTTGTGCATCGGAATCAAAAACAGGTGTCAAAGGAAAGGCTTAAAACATAGACACTAAGAAAAGACAGTATTCTTCTACTTACGTCGTCTTTGAGCCTTTTGTATATATTTCCGATGCAATTTTTGTGCTTTATCGTCAAATTGAAGGACTAAGGGATACAGTTAACCTGATACTGTGCATCGGAATATAAAACAGTTGACATAGGAAAAGCTCAAACTAAGACACTAGGAAAAGTCAGTCTTCTTGTACTTAAGTAGGCATTGTGCCTTTTGTATTTAATTCCGATGCAATTTGTGTGTTTCATCGTCAAAGTGAAGGTCCAAGGGACACAGTTGACCTGCAGAGTAGCATCGGAATCTAAATCTGGTCTCACAGGAAAGGCGCACAACATAGACAGTAAAAAGACTCAGTCGTCTTGTACTTAAGTTGGCATTGTGCCTTTTGTATTTAATTCCGATCCAATTTCTGTGCTTCAACGTCAATTTGAAGGTCCCACGGATACAGTAAACCAGATATTGTGCAACGGTATCTAAAACTGGTGACATACAAATGGCTCTAACCATAGACAGTAAGAAGACTTAGTCTTGTTCTACTTAATTCGGCATTGTGCCTTTTGTATTTAGTTCCGATGCATTATCTGTATTTCATCGTCAATGTGAGGGTCCAAGGGATACAGTAACCTGCTGTTGTGCATCGGATTCTAAAACTGTAGACACAGGAAACGTTAAAAAGATAGACAGTAAGAAGATTCAGTCTTCTTGTACTTAAGTCGGCATTGTACCTTTTGTATTTAATTCCGATGCAATTTTTGTGTTTCATCGTCAATGTGGAGGTCCAAGGGATACAGTAAACCTGCAGTTGTGCATCGGAATCTAAAACTGCTGACACAGGAAAGGCTCAAAATATAGACACTAAGAAAAGTCTGTCTTGTTGTACTTAAGTCGGTATTGTGCATTTTGTATTTATTTCCGATGCAATTTTTCTGTTTCATCGTCAAACTGATGGGCCAAGGGATACGGTAAATCTGAATTGAAGCATCGGAATCTAAAACTGGTCTCACGGGAAAGACTCAAAACATAGTTACAATGAGAAGTCAGTTTTCTTGTACGTAAGTCGGCATTGTGCCTTTTCTAATTAATTACGATGGAATTTTTGAGTTTCATCGTCTAAGTGATAGTCCAAGGGATAAAGTAATCCTGCAGTTGTGCATCGGAATCTAAATCTAGTGACACAGGAAAGGCTCATACTAAGACACTAGGAAAAGTCAGTCTTCATGTACTTAAGTAGGCTTTGTGCCTTTTGTATTTAATTCCGAATCTATTTCTGCGTTTCATCGTCAATTTGAAGGTCCAAGGGAGACAGTAAACCTGAACTTGTGAACTGGTGACATAGGAAAGGCTCTAAACATAGACAGTAACAAGAATCAGTCTTCTTGTACTTAAGTCGGCATTGTGACTTTTGTACTTAATTCCGGTGCAATTTCTGTGTTTCATCGTCAATGTGAAGCTCCAAGGGATACAGTAAACCAGCAGTTGTGCATCGGAGTCTAAAACAGGTGACACAGGAAAGGCTCAAAACATAGACAGTAAGAAGAGTCAGTCTCCTTGTACTTAAATCGGCATTGTGCCTTTTGTATTTAATTCCGATGCAATTTCTGTGTTTCATCCTCAATGTGAAGGTCCAAGGGATACAGTAAACCTGCAGTTGTGCATCGGAATCTAAAACTGGTGACACAGGAAAGGCTCAAAACATAGACAGTAAGAGGACTCAGTCTTCTTGTACTTAAGTCGGCATTGTGCCTTCTCTATCGAAATCCGATGCAATTTTTGTGTTTCATCGTCAAAGTGAAGGACCAATCGATACAGTGAACGTGAAGTGAAGCATTCGAATGTCAATCCGGTCTCACAGGAAAGGCTAAAACCATAGAAGGTAAGAAGACTCAGTCCTCTTGTGCTTAAGTCGGCATTGTGCCTTTTGTATTTAATTCCGATGCAATTTCTGTGTTTCATCGTCAAAGTGAAGGTCCAAGGGATAAAGTAAACCTGCAGTTGTGCATCGGATTCTAAAACTGGTGACACAGGAAACGCACAAAACATAGACACTAAGAAAAGTCAGTCTTCTTGTACTTAAGTCGGCATTGTGCCTTTTGTATTTAATTCCGATGCAATATTTCTGTTTCATCGTCAGACTGAGGAGCCAAGGGATACAGTAAACCTGAATTGAAGCATCAGAGTCTAAAACTGGTCTCACAGGAAAGACTCAAACATAGATACAAAGAAAAGTCAGTTGTCTTGTACTTAAGTCGGCATAGTGCCTTTTCTATTTTATTACGATACAATTTTTGTGTTTCATCGTCAATGTGAAAGTCCAAGAGATACAGTAAACCTGCAGTTGTGCATCGTAATCGAAAACAGGTGACACAGGAAAGGCTCTAAACATAGACAGTAAGAAGACTCAGTCATCTTGTACTTAAGTCGGCATTGTGCCTTTTGTATTTAATTCCGGTGCAATTTCTGTCTTTCATCGTCAAAGTGTAGGTCCAAGGGATACAGTAAACCCGCAGTTGTGCATCGGAATCTAAAACAGGTGGCACAGGAAAGGCTCAAATCATAGACACTAAGAAAAGTCAGTCTTCTTGTACTTAAGTCGGCATTGTGCCTTTCGCATTTAATTCCGATGCAATTTCTGTGTTCCATCGTCAATGTGAAGGTCTAAGGGATACAGCAAACCTGAAAGGAAGCATCGGAATCTAATTCTCGTCACACAGGAAAGGCACATAACATAGACAGTAAGAAGCTCCGTCTTCGTGTACTTAGGTTGGCATTGTGCCTTTCGAATTACATTCCGTTGCAATTTCTGTGTTTCATCGTCAACGTGATGGTCCAAGATATACAGTAAACATGCAGGTGTGCATCGGAATCAGAAACAGGTGACACAGGAAAGGCTCAAAATAGAGACAGTAAGAAGAGTCACTCTTCTTGTACTTAAGTCGGCATTGTGCACTTTGTATTTAATTCCGATGGAATGTCTGTGTTTCATCGTGAATGTGAATGTCCAAGGGGTACAGTAAACCTGCACTTGTGCATGGGATTCTAAATCTGGTGACACAGGAAACGCTCAAAACAAAGACAGTTAGAAGACTCAGTCGTCTTGTACTTAAGTCGGCATTGTGCCTTTTGTATTTAATTCCGATGCAATTTCTGTGTTTCATCCTCAATGGGAAGTCCAAGGGATACAGTAAACCTGATGTGAAGCATAGGAATCTAAAACTGGTCTTTGAGGGAGGACTCAAAACATAGACACAAAGAAAAGTCAGCTTTCCTGTACTTAATTAGGCATTGTGCATTTTGTATTTAATTCCGATGCAATTGCTGTGTTTCATCGTCAATGTGCAGGTCCAAGGGATACAGTAAACCTGCCGTTGTTCATCGGAACCTTAAAACTGGTCACACAGAAAGGCTCAAATCATAGACATTACGAAAAGTCAGTCTACTTGCACCTAAATCGAGATTGTGCATTTTGTATTTAATTACGATGCAATTTTTGTGTTTTATCGTCAAAGTGAAGGTCCAAGGGACACTTTAAACCTGTAGTTGTGCATCGGAATCTAAAACTGGTGACACAGGAAACGCTCAAAACATAGACTGTGAGAAGACTCAGTCTTCTAGCACTTATGTCGGCATTGTGCCTTTTCTATCTAATTCCGATGCAATTTTTGTGTTTCTTCGTCAAAGTGAAGGACCAAGCGATACAGTAAACCTGAAGTGAAGCATTCGAAACTAAAACTGGTCTCACAGGCAAGGCTCAAAGCATAGAAGGTAAAAAGACTCAGTCTTCTTGTAGTTAAGTCGGCATTGTGCCTTTCGTATTTAATTCCGATGCAATTTCTGTGTTTCATCGTCAATGTGAAGGTCCAAGCGGTACAGTGAACTTGCTGTTGCGCATCCGAATCTAAAAGTGGTTACACAGGAAACGCTCAAAACATAAATACTAAGAAGGCTCAGTCTTCTTGAACTTAAGTCGGCATTGTGCCTTTTGTATTTAATTCCAATGCAATATCTGTGTTTCATCGTCAATGTGAATGTCCAAGTGATACAGTAAACCTGCTGTTGTGCATCCGAATCTAAAACTGGTTACACAGGAAACGCTCAAAACATAAATACTAAGAAGGCTCAGTCTTCTTGAACTTAAGTCGGCATTGTGCTCTTTGTACTTAATTCCGATGCAATATCTGTGTTTCATCGTCAATGTGAATGTCCAAGTGATACAGTAAACCTGCTTTTGTGCATCGGATTCTAAAACTGTAGGCACAGGAAACGCTAAAAACATAGACAGGAAGAAGACTCAGTCTTCTTGTACTTAAGTCGGCATTGTGCCTTTTGTAATTAATTCCGATGCAATTTCTGTGTTCCATCGTCAAAGTGAATGTCTAAGGGATACAGTAAACCTGAAAGGAAGCATCGGAATCTAAAACTGGTCTCACAGGAAAGGCTCACAACATAGTCCGTAAGAAGACTCAGTCATCTTGTACTTAAGTCGGCATTTTGCCTGTTCTATCTAATTACAATGTAATTTTTGTGTTTTATCTGCAAAGTGAAAGAAGAAGCGATACAGTAAACATGCAGTTGTGCATCGGAATCTAAAACTGGTGACACAGAAAAGGCTCAAAACATAGACACCACGAATAGTCACTCTTCTTGTACTTAAATCGGCATTGTGCCTTATCTATTTCATTTAGATTGACACAGGAAACGCTCAAAACATAGACAGTAAGAAGACTCAGTGATCTTGCATTTAAGTCGGCATTGTGCCTTTTGTATGTAATTCCGATGCAATTTCTGTCTTTCATCGTCAATGTTAAGGTTCAAGGGATACAGTAAACCTGCAGTTGTGCATCGGAATCTAAAACAGGTGGGACAGGACAGGCTCAAAACATAGACACTAAGAAAAGTCACTCTTCTTGTACTTAAGTCGGCATTGTGCCTTTTGCAATTAATTCCGATGCAATTTCTGTGTTCCATGGTCAAAGTGAATGTCTAAGGGATACAGTAAACCTGAAAGGAAGCATCGGAATCTAAAACTGGTCTCACAGGAAAGGCTCAAAACATAGTCTGTAAGAAGACTCAGTCATCTTGTACTTAAGTCGGCATTTTGCCTGTTCTATCTAACTACAATGTAATTTTTGTGTTTCATCTTCAAAGAGAAAGAAGAAGCGATACAGTAAACATGCAGTTGTGCTTCAGAATCTAAAACTGGTGACATGGGAAGGTTTCAAAACATAGACAGTAAGAAGACTCAGTCTTCTTGTACTTAAGCCGGCTTCGTGCCTTTTGCATTTAATTCCGATGCAATTTGTATGATTCATCGTCAAAGTTAAGGTCCAAGGGACACAGTAAGTGTTCCCACAGGAAAGGCTCAAAACATAGACACCACGAATAGTCACTCATCTTGTACTTAAGTCGGCAATGTGCCTTTTCAATTTAATTTAGATTGACACAGGAAACGCTTAAAACATAGACAGTAAGAAGACTCAGTCACCTTATATTTAAGTCGGCATTGTGCCTTTTGTATGCAATTCCGATGGAATTTCTGTGTTTCATCGTCAATGTTAAGGTGCAAAGGATACAGTAAACCTGAAGTGAAGCAACGGAATCTATAACTGGTCTCACAGAAAAGTTCAAAACATAGAGAGTAAGAAGACTCAATCTTCTTTTACTTAAGACGGCGTTGTGCCTTTTGTATTTAATTCCGATGCAATTTCTGTGTTTCATCGTCAATGTGAAGGTCCAAGGGATACAGTAAACCAGAAAGGAAGCATCGGAATCTAAAACTGGTCTCACAGAAAGGCTCATAACATAGACAGTAAGAAGAATCAGTCTTCTTGTACTTAATTCGGCATTATGCCATTTGTACTTAATTCCGATGCAATTTCTGTGTTTCATCGTTAACGTGATGGTCCAAGGGATACAGTAAACCAGCATTTGTGTATTGGAATCTGAAAAAGGTGACACAGGAAATGCTCAAAATATAGACAGTAAGAAGAGTCACTCTTCTTGTACTTAAATCGGCATTGTGCACTTTGCATTTAATTCCGATGCAATTTCTGTGTTTTATCGTGAATGTGAATGTCCAAGGGATACAGTAAACCTGCAGTTGTGCATGGTATTCTAATACTGGTGACACAGGAAACGCTCAAAGCATAGAAATTTAGAAGACGCTGTCTACTTGTACTTAAGTCACTATTGTTCATGTTGAATTTAATTCCGATGATATTTCTGTGTTTCATTCTTAATGTGAATGTCCAAGGGGTACAGTAAACCTGCAGTTTTGCATCGGAATCTGACACTGGGGACACAGGGAAGGCTCAAAACATAGGCACTAAGTAAATCAGTCTTCTTGTACTTAAGTCGGCATTGTGCCTTTTGTATTTAATTCCGATGCGATTTTTGTGTTGCATCGTCAAAGCGATGGTCCAAGGGATACAGTAAACCTGAAGTTAAGCATCGGGCTCTAACACTGGTGACACAGGAAAGGCTCAAAATATGGACAGTTAGAAGACTCAGTCTTCTTGTACTTAACTCACCATTGTTCCTGTTGAATTTAATTCCGTTGATATTTCTGTGTTTCATCGTCAATGTGAATGTCCAAGGGCTACAGTAAACCTGCAGTTGTGCATCGAATTCTAAAACTGGTGACAAAGGAAACGCAAAATACATAGACACTATGAAATGTCAGTTTTCTCGTACTGAAGTCGGCATTGTGCCTTTTGTATGTAATTCCGATGCAATTTCTGTGTTTCATCGTCAATGTTAAGGTCCAAAGGATACAGTAAACCTGAAGTGAAGCAACGGAATCTATAACTGGTCTCACAGAAAAGTTCAAAACATAGACAGTAATAAGACTCAATCTTCTTGTACTTAAGACGGCGTTGTGCCTTTTGTATTTAATTCCGATGCATTTTCGGTGTTTCATCGTCAATGTGAAGATCCAAGGGATACAGTCAACCTGAAGTGAAGCATCGGAAACTAAAACTGGTCTCACAGAAAGGCTCAAAACGTAGACAATAAGATGACTCAGTCTTCTCGTAATTAAGTTAGCATTGTGCATTTTATATTTAATCACGATGCAATATCTGTGTTTAATCGTCAAAGTGAAGGTCCAAGGGATACAGTAAATCTGCAGTTGTGCATCGGAATCTAAAACAGGTGACACAGGAAAGGCTCAAAACAGAGACATTAAGAAGAGTCAGTCTTCTTGTACTTAAGTCGGCATTGTTCTTTTTGTATTTAATTTCGATGCAATTTCTGTATTCCATCGTCAAAGAGAAGGTCCAAGGGACACAGTAGACCTGCAGTGAAGCATCGGAATCTAAAACTGGTCTTACAGAAAAGGCTCAAAGCATAGACAGTAAGAAGACTAAGTCTTCTTGTACTTATGTCGGCATTGTGCCTTTTGTATTTAATTCCGGTGCAATTTCAGTGTTTCATTGTCAATCTGAAGCTCCAAGGGATACAGTAAACCCTTAGTTGTGCATCGGAATCTAAAACTGGTTACACAGGAAACGCTCAAAACATAAACACTAAGAAGGCTCAGTCTTCTTGAACTTAAGTTGGCATTGTGCCTTTTCTATTTAATTCCGATGCACTATCTGTGTTTCATCGCCAATGTGAATGTCCAAGTGATACAGTAAACCTGCGGTTGTGCATCGGATTCTAAAACTGTAGACACAGGATACGCTAAAAACATAGACAGGAAGAAGACTCAGTCTTCTTGTACTTAAGTCGGCATTGTGCCTTTTGTAATTACTTGCGATGCAATATCTGTGATTCATCGTCAATGTGAAGGTCCAAGGGATACAGTAAATCTTCAGTTGTGCATCGGAATCTAAAACTGGTGACACAGAAAAGGCTCAAAACATAGACACCACGAATAGTCACTCTTCTTGTACTTAAGTTGGCATTGTGCCTTTTCAATTTAATTTAGATTGACACAGGAAACGCTCAAAACATAGACAGTAAGAAGACTCAGTCATCTTGTACTTAAGTCGGCAATGTGCCTTTTGTATTTAATTCCGATGCAATTTCTGTGTTTTATCGTGAATGTAAATGTCCAAGGGATACAGTAAACCTGCAGTTGTGCATGGGATTCTAAAACTGGTGACACAGGAAACGCTCAAAGCATAGAAATTTAGAAGACTCAGTCTTCTTGTACTTAAGTCACCATTGTTCCTGTTGAATTTAATTCCGATGATATTTCTGTAATTCATTGTCAATGTGAATGTCCAAGGGATACAGTAAATCTGCAGTTGTGCATCGGAATCTAAAACAGGTGACACAGGAAAGGCTCAAAACAGAGACATTAAGAAGAGTCAGTCTTCTTGTACTGAAGTCGGCATTGTGTCTTTTGTATTTAATTCCGATGCAATTTCTGTGTTTCATCGGCAATGTGAAGGTCCAAGGGATACAGTCAACCTGAAGTGAAGCATCGGAATCTAAATCTAGTCTCACAGAAAGGCTCAAAACATCCACAGCAAGAAGACTCAGACTTCTTGTACTTAAGTCGACATTGTGCCTTTTGTATATAATTCCAATGCAATTTCTGAGTTTCAACGACAATATGGAAGTCCAAGGGATACAGTAAACCTGCTGTTGTTGATTTGAATCTAAAACTGGTGACGCAGGAAAGGCTCAAAACATAGACACTAAGAAAAGTCAATTTTGCTCGTACTGAAGTCTGCATTGTGCTTTTTGTATTTAATTCCGATGCATTTTTGCTGTTTCATCGTCAAAGTGATGGTCCAAATTATACACTAATCGTGAAGTCGTTAATCGGAATCTAAATCTGGTTACGCAGGAAAGGCTCAAAACATAGAGAATAAGATGTCTCAAACTTCTTGTACTTATGTGGGCATTGTGCCTTTTGGATTTAATTCCGATGCATATTCTGTGTTTCATCGTCAATGTGATGGTCCAATGGAATCAGTAAACCTGCAGTGAAGCATCGGAATGGAAAACTGGTCTCACAGAAAGGTTCTAAACGTAGACAATAAGAAGACTCAGTCTTCTCGTACTTAAGTCAGCATTGTGCATTTTATGTTTAATTCCAATCCGATATCTGTGTTTCATCGTCAAAGTGAAGGTCCAAGGGATACAGTAAACCTGCAGTTGTGCATCGGAATCTAAAACTGGTGTCTCAGGAGACGCTCAAAGCATAGACACTAAGAAAAGTCAGTCTTCTTGTACTTAAGTCGGCATTGTGCATTATATATTTAATTCCAATCCAATTTACGTGTTTCATCGTCGAAGTGTAGGTCCAAGGGATACAGGTAACCTGCAGTTGTGCATCGGAATCTAAGACTGGTAACACAGGAAAGCCTTAAAAAAGTGTCTCTAAGAAAAGTCAGTCTTCTTGCACTTAAGTCGGCATTGTGTCTTTTGTATTTAATTCGGAAGCAATTACTGTATTTCATCGTCAATGTGAAGGTCCAAGGGATACAGTAAACCTGAAGTGAAGCATCGGAATCTAAAACTAGTCTCACAGAAAGGCTCAAAACATAGACAATAAGGAGGCTCAGTCTTCTTGTACTTAAGTCAGCATTGTGCATTTTATATTTAATTCCGAAACAATATCTGTGTTTCATCGTCAATGTGAAGGTCCAAGAGATACAGTTACCCTGCAGTTGTGCATCGGAATCTAAAACTGGTGACACAGGAAAGGATCAAAACATAGATACTGAGAAAAACCAATTTTCTTGTGCTTAAGTCGGCATTGTGCCTTTTGTATTTAATTCCGATGCAATTTTTGTGTTGCATCGTCAGAACGATGGTCCAAGGGATACGGTAAACCTGAAGTTAAGCATCGGAATCTAAAACTGGTGACACAGGAAAGGCTCAAAACATAGACAGTTAGAAGACTCAGTCTTCTTGTGCTTATGTCACCATTGTTCCAGTTACATTTAATTCCGATGATATTTCTGTGTTTCATTGTCAATGTGAATGTCCAAGGGGTACAGTAAACATGCAGTTTGCATCATAATCAGAAACTGGTGACATGGGAAAGTTTCAAATCGTAGACAGTAAGAAGACTCAGTCTTCTTGTACTTATGTCGGCATTGCGCCTTTTGTAATTAATTCCAATGCAATTTATGTGTTTCATTGTCAATGTGAAGGTCCAAGGGATATAGTAAACCTGCAGTTGTGCATCGGATTCTAAAACTGGTGACAAAGGAAACGCAAAAACATATACACTAAGATAAGTCAGTCTTCTTGTACATAAGTCGGCATTGAGCCTTTTGTATTTAATTCCGATGCAATTTCTGTGTTTCATCGTCAATGCGAAGGTCTAAGGGATACAGTAAACCTGAAGTGAAGCATCGGAATTTAAAACTAGTCTCACAGAGAGGCTCAAAACATAGACAGTAAGAAGACTCAGTCTTCTTGTACTTAGGTCGGCATTGTGCCTTTTGTATTTAATTCCGGTTCAATTTCTGCGTTTCATCGTCAATGTGAAGGTCCAAGGGATACAGTAAACCTGCAGTTGTGCATCGGAATCTAGAACTGGTGACACAGAAAAGACTCAAAACACAGACACTTCGAAAAGTCAGTCTTCTTGTACTTAAGTCAGCATTGTGCCTTTCCTATTTAATTACGATGCAGTTTTAGTGTTTCATCGTCAAAGTGAAAGTCCAAGGGATACAGTACACCTGCAGTTGTGCATCGTAATCTAAAACTGGTGTCACAGTAAAGGCTCTAAACATAGACATTAAGAAGACTCAGTCCTCTTGTACTTAAGTCGGCATTGTGCCTTTGTATTTAATTCCGGTTCAATTTCTGCGTTTCATCGTCAATGTGAACGTCCAAGGGATACAGTAAACCTGCAGTTGTGCATCGGAATCTAAAACATGTGACACAGGAATGGCTCAGAGTACAGACAGTAAGAAGTTTCAGTCATCTTGTACTTAAGTCGGCATAGTGCCATTTGTATTTAATTCCGATGCAATTTCTGTGTTTCATCGACAATGTGATGGTCCAAGGGAATAAGTAAAACCTGAAGTGAAACATTGGAATGTAAAACTGGTGACGCAGATAGGTTCAAAACATAGACAGTAAGAAGACTCAGTCTTCTTGCACCTAAGTCGGCATTGTGCATTTCGTATTTAATTCCGATGCAATTTCTGTGTTTCATCGTCAACGTGACTGTCCAAGGGATACAGTAAACTTGCACTTGTGCATCCGAATCTAAAACTGGTAACACAGGATACACTCAAAACATAGACAGTAAGAAGACTCAGTCTTCTCGTACTTAAGTCGCCATTGTGCTCTTCGTATTTAATTCCGATGCAATTTCTGTGTTTCACCGTCAACGTGAGGGTCCAAGGGATACAGTAAACTTGCAGTAGTGCATCCGAATCTAAAACTGGTTACACAGGAAACGCTCAAAACATAGACAGTAAGAAAACTCAGTCTTCTCGTATTTAAGTCAGCATTGTGTGGTTTGTATTTAATTCCGTTGCAATTTTTGTGTTTCATCGTCAAAGTGAATGTCCAAGGCAACCAGTAAACCTGAAGTGAAGCATTGAAATCTAAAACTGGTCTCACAGAAAGGCTCAATACATAGACAGTAAGAAGACTCAGTCTTCTTGTACTTAAGTCGGCATTGTGTGGTTTGTATTTAATTTCGATGCTATATCTGTGTTTCATCGTCAACGTGAAAGTCCAAGGGAAACAGAAAACCTGCAGTTGTGCACTGGAACCCGAAAAAGGTGACACAGGAAATTCTCAAATCATAGACACTAAGAAAGGTCTGTCTTCTTGTACTGAAGTCGGCATTGTGCCTTTGTATTTAATTCCGGTGCAATTCCTGTGTTTCATCGTCAATGTGAAGGCCTAAGGGATACAGAAAAACCTGCAGCTGTGCATCGTAATCTAAAACAGGTGACACAGGAAAGGTTCAAGGTACAGACAGTAAGAAGAGTCAGTCTTCTTGTACTTAAGTCGGCATTGTGCCTTTTGTATTTAATTCCGATGCAATTTCTATGCTTCATCGTCAATTTGAAGGTCCAAGGGATACAGTAAACCTGAAGT
Source organism: Schistocerca americana (assembly GCF_021461395.2). Classification (NCBI taxonomy): domain Eukaryota; kingdom Metazoa; phylum Arthropoda; class Insecta; order Orthoptera; family Acrididae; genus Schistocerca; species Schistocerca americana. The sequence goes on along the minus strand of NC_060124.1, from coordinate 592,532,387 downwards.
GAAGCATTGAAGTCTAAAACTGGTCTCAAAGAAAGGCTCAATACATAGACAGTAAGAAGACTAAGTCTTCTTGTAGTTAAGTCGGCATTGTGTGGTTTGTATTTAATTTCGATGAAATATCTGTGTTTCATCGTCAACGTGAAAGTCCAAGGGGAACAGTAAACCTGCAGTTGTGCACTGGAACCCGAAAACGGTGACACAGGAAATTCTCAAATCATAGACACTAAGAAAGGTCTGTCTTCTTGTACTGAAGTCGGCATTGTGCCTTTGTATTTAATTCCGGTGCAGTTTCTGCGTTTCATCGTCAATGTGAAGGTCCAAGGGACACAGTAAACCTGCAGTTGTGCATCGGAATCTAATACGGGTGACACTGGAAAGGCGCAAAGTATAGACAGTAAGAAGAGTCAGTCTCCTTGTACTTATGTCGGCATAGTGCCTTTTCTTTTTAATTCCCATGCAATTTCTGTGATTCATCGTCGTTGTGAAAGTCCAAGGGATACAGTAAACCTGCGGTTGTGCATCGTAATCTAAATCTGGTGACACAGGAAAGGCTCTAAACATAGACAGTAAGAAGACTCAGTCTTCTTGTACTTAAGTCGGCATTGTGCCTTTTGTACTTAACTCTGATGCATCTTCTGTGTTTCATCGTCAATGTGAGGGTCGAAGGGATACAGTAAACCTGCAGTTGTGCATCGGAATCTAAAACTGGTGACACAGGAATGGCTCAAACACAGACAGTAAGAAGACTCATTCTTTTGCACTTACGTCGGCATTCTGTCTTTTGTAATTAATTCCGATGCAATATTTGAGTTTCATCGTCAAAGTTAAGGTCTAAGGAATTCAGTAATCCTGAAAAGAAGCGTCGGAAACTAAAACTGGTCTCACAGGAAAGGCTCAAATCATAGACATTAAGAAGACTCAGTCTTCAGGTACATAAGTCAGCATTTTGCCATTTGTATTTAATTCTGAAGCAATTACTGTGTTTCATCGTCAATGTGAAGGTCCAAGGGATACAGTAAATCTGCAGTTGTGCATCGAAATCTAAAACAGGTGACACAGGAATGGCTCAACACATAGACACTACGAACAGTCAGTCTTCTTGTACTTAAGTCGGCATTGTGTCATATGTATTTAATTCCGATGCAACTTTTGTGTTTCATCGTCAAAGTGAAGGTCCATTGGATACAGCAAACCTGCAGTTCTGCATCGCAATCAAAAACTTGTGACACAGGAAAGGCTCAAAACATAGACAGTAAGAAGACTCAGTCTCCTTGTACTTAAGTCGGCATTGTGCCATTTGTATTTGACTCCGACGCAATTGCTGTGTTTCATCGTCAATGTGAAGGTCCAAGGGATACAGTAAACCTGCAGTTGGGCTTCGTAATCCAAAACAGGTGACAAAGGAAAGGTTCAAATCATATCCACTAAGAAAACTCGGTATTCTTGTCCTTAAGTCGGCATTGTGTCCTTTATAATTAATTCCCATGCAATATTTTTGTTTCATTGTCAAAGTTAAAGTCCAAGGGATAGAATAAACCTGAAAGGAGGCATCGGAATCTAAAACTGGTCTCACAGGAAAGGCTCAAATCATTGACAGTAAGGAGACTCAGTCTTCTTGTAATGAGGTCCGCATTGTGCCCTTTGTATTTAATTCCGGTGCAATTCCTGTGTTTCATCGTCAATGTGAAGGTCTAAGGGATACAGTAAACCTGCAGTTGTGCATCGGAATCTAAAACTGGTGACACAGGAATGGCTCAAACACAGACAGTAAGAAGACTCAGTCTTTTGCACTTACGTCGGCATTCTGTCTTTTGTAATTAATTCCGATGCAATATTTGAGTTTCATCGTCAAAGTTAAGGTCTAAGGAATTCAGTAATCCTGAAAAGAAGCATCGGAAACCAAAACTGGTCTCACAGGAAAGGCTCAAATCATAGACATTAAGAAGACTCAGTCTTCAGGTACATAAGTCATCATTGTGCAGTTTGTATTTAATTCCGATGCAATTACTGTGTTTCATCGTCAATGTGAAGGTCCAAGGGATACAGTAAATCTGCAGTTGTGCATCGAAATCTAAAACAGGTGACACAGGAATGGCTCAACACATAGACACTACGAACAGTCAGTCTTCTTGTACTTAAGTCGGCATTGTGTCATATGTATTTAATTCCGATGCAATTTTTGTGTTTCATCGTCAAAGTGAAGGTCCATTGGATACAGTAAACCTGCAGTTCTGCATCGCAGTCTAAAAATTGTGACACAGGAAAGGCTCAAAACATAGACAGTAAGAAGACTCAGTCTCCTTGTACTTAAGTCGGCATTGTGCCATTTGTATTTGATTCCGACGCAATTGCTGTGTTTCATCGTCAATGCGAAGGTCCAAGGGATACAGTAAACCTTCAGTTGGGCTTCGGAATATAAAACAGGTGACAAAGGAAAGGTTCAAATCATATCCACTAAGAAAACTCAGTATTCTTGTACTTAAGTCGGCATTGTGTCCTTTATAATTAATTCCGATGCAATATTTTTGTTTCATTGTCAAAGTTAAAGTCCAAGGGATGGAATAATCCTGAAAGGAGGCATCGGAATCAAAAACTGGTCTCACAGGAAATGCTCATTTCATAGCCACTAAGAAAGTCAGTCTTCTTGTACTTATGACGGCATTGTGCCTTTTCTATTTAATTACGATGCAATTTTTGTGTTTCATCGCCAAAGTGAAGGTCCAAGGTATACAGAAAACCTGAAGTGAAGCATCGGAATCTAAAACTGGTTTCACAGAAAGGATCAGAGAATAGACAGTAAGAAGATTCCATATTCATGTACTTAAGTCGGCATTGCTGCTTTTTAATTTAATTCCGATGCAATTTCTGTGTTTCATCGTTAATGTGAAAGTCCAAGGGATACAGTAAACCTAAAGTGAAGCGTCGGAATCTAAAAATGATCTCACCGAACGGCTCAAGACATAGACAGTAAGAAGACTCAATCTTCTTGTACTTAGGTCGGCATTGTGCCTTTTGTATTTAATTCCGTTTCAATTACTGTGTTTCATCGTCAATGTGAAGGTCCAAGGGATACAGTAAATCTGTATTTGTGCTTCGGAAGCTAATACAGGTGACACAGGAAAGGCTCAAAACATAGACACTAAGAAATGTCAGTCTGCTTGTACTTACGTCGGCATTGTGCCTTTTGCATTTAATTCCGATGCAATTTTGGTGTTTCATCGTCAAAGTGAGGGTCCAAGGGATACAGTAAACCTGCAATTGTTCATCGGAATCCAAATCTGGTGACACAGGAAAGGCTCAAACATAGACACTAAGAAAAGTCAGTCTTCTTGTACTTAAGTCGGCATTGTGCCTTTTGTAATTAATTCCGATGCAATTTCTGTGTTTCATCGTCAATGTGAAGGTCGAAGGGATACAGTAAACGTGAAGTGAAGCTTCGGAATCTAAAAATGATCTCATAGAAAGGCTCAATACATAGACAGTAAGGAGACTCAGTCTTCTTGTACTTAGGTCGGAATTGTGCATTTTGTATTTAATTCCGATGCAATATCTGTGTTTCATCGTCAATGTGAAGGTCCAAGGGATACAGTAAACCTGCAGTTGTTCATCGGAATCTAAAACAGGTGACACAGGAAAAGCGCAAAACATAGGCAGTATGAAGAGTCAGTTTTCTTGTACTTGAAAGGGATACAGTAAACCTGCAGTTCTGCATCAGAATCTAAAACCGGTCCCACATGAGAGGCTCAAAGCATAGACAGTTAGAACAATCAGCCTTCTTGTATTTAAGTTGGCATTGTGCCTTTTGTATTTAATTCCCATGCAAATTCTGAGTTTGGTCGTCAATGTGATGGTCCAAGGGATACAGTTAACCTGCAGTTGTGCATCGGAATCTAAATCTGGTGACACAGGAAAGGCTCAAACTAAGTCACTAAGAAAAGTCCGTCTTCTTGTACTTAAGTCGCCATTGTGCATTTTGTATTTAATTCAGATTCAATTTCTGTGTTTCATCGTGAAAGTGAAGGTCCAAGGGACACAGTAGTCCTGCAGTGAAGCATCGGAATCTAAAACTGGTCTCACAGGAAACGCTCAAATCATTGACAGTAAGAAGTCTCAGTCTTCTAGTACTTAAGTCGGCATTGTGCCTTTTGTATTTAATTCCGGTGCAATTTCTGTGTTTCATCGTCAATGTGAAGGTCCAAGGGATACAGTAAACCTGAAGTGAAGCATCGGAATCTAAATCTGGTGACACGGGAAAGGCTCAAACTAAGACACTAAGAGAAATCACTCTTCTTGTGCTTAAGTCGGCATTAATACTTTTGTATTTATTTTCGATGCAATTTCTGTGTTTCATCGTCAATGTGTAGGTCCAACGGATACAGTAAACCCGAAGTGAAGCATCGGAATCTAGAACTGATCTCACAGAAAGGCTCAAAACATAGACAGTTAGAAAACTCAGTCTTCTTGTAGTTAAGCCGGCATAGTGCCTTTTGTATTTAATACCGTTGGAAGTTCTATGTTTCATCGTCAATGTGAAGGTCCAAGGGATACAGTAAACCAGCAGCTGTGCATCGGAATCTAAAACTAGTGTCATAGGAAACGCTCAAAACACAGACACTAAGAAAAGTCAGTCTTCATGTACTTAAGTCGGCAGTGTGCCTTTTCTGTTTAACTCCGATGCAATTTTTATGTTACATCGTCAAAGTGAGGGTCCAAGGGATACAGTAAACCTGAAGTGAAGCATCGTAATCTAAAACAGGTCCCACAGAAAAGTTCAATACATAGACAGTAAGATGACACAAACCTCTTGTAGTTAAGTCGGCATTGTGACATTTTTGTTTAATTCCGATGCAATTTCTGTGTTTCATTGACAATGTGAAGGTCCAAGTGATTCAGTAAACCTGAAGTTAAGCATCGGAATCTAAGACTGGACTCACAGGAAAGGCTCAAATCATAGACAGTAAGAAGTCTCGGTCTCCTTGTACTTAAGTCACCATTGTGCCTGTTGTATTTAATGCAATTTCTGTGTTTCATCGTCAATGTGAATGTTCAAATATACAGTAAACTTGCAGTTGTGCATCGGAATCTAAAACTGGTGACACTGGAAAGGCTCAAAACATAGACACTAAGAAAAGTCAGTCTTCTTGGTCATAAGTCGGCATTGTGCCTTTTGTATTTAATTCCTTTGCAATTTCTGTGTTTCAGCGTCAATGTGAAGGTCCAAGGGATACAGTAAACCTGCAGGTGTGCATCGGAATCTAAAACAAGGGACACAGGAAAGGGTCAAGTCATAGACAGTAAGAAGAGTCAGTCTTCTTGTACTTAAGTCGGCATTGTGCCTTTTGTATTTAATTCCGATGCAATTTTTGTGTTTCATGCCAATGTTAAGGTCCAAGGGATACAGTACACCTGCAGTTGTGCATTGGAATCAAAAACAGGTGACACAGGAAAGGCTCATAACATAGACAGTAAGCAGAAACAGTCTTCTTGTTCTTAAATTGTCATTGTGCGCTTTTACCTAATTCCGATGCAATTTCTGTGTTTCATCTTGAATGTGAATGTACAAGCGACACAGTGAACCTGCAGGTGTCCATCGGAATCTAGAACTGGTGACACAGGACAGGCTCAAAATATAGACACTAAGAAAAGTCATTCTTCTTGTACTGAAATCGGCATTGTGCAATTTCTTTGTTTCATCGTCAGTTTCAAGGTCCAAGGGATACAGTCAACCTGCAGTTGTGCATCGGATTCTAAAACTAGTGACAGAGGAAACGCACCAATCATAGACACTAAGAAAAGTCAGTCTTCTTGTACTTAACTCGGAATAGTGCTTTTTGAATTTAATTCCGATGCACTTTCTGTGTTTCATCTTTAATGTGAAGGTTCATCGGATTCAGTAAACCTGAAGTGAAGCATCGGAATCTAAAACTAGTCACACAGAATGGTTCAGAACATAGACAGTTAAAAGACTCAGTCTTCTTGTACTTAAGTCGCCTTTGTGCCTTTTGTAGTTAATTACGGTGCAATTTCTGTGTTTCATTGTCAATGTGAAGGTCCGAGGGGAACAGTAAGACTGCCGTTGTGCATCGGAATCTAAAACAGGTGACACAGAAAACGCAAAAAACATTGACACCAAGAAAAGTCAGTCTTCTTGTACTTCAGTCGGCATTGTGCCTTGTGTATTTAATTCCGTTGTAATTTCTGTGTTGCATCGTCAATGTGAAGTTCCAAGGGAATCAGCAACCCTGAAGTGAAGCATCGGAATCTTCTTGTACTGAAGTCGGCATTGTGCCTTTTCTTTTTAATTACGATTCAATTTTTGTGTTTCATCGTGAAACTCAAGATCCAAGGCATACAGTAACCCTGAAGTGAAGCATCGGAATCAAAATCTGGTCTCACAGGAAAGGCTCAAAACATAGACACTAAGAAAAGTCAGTCTTCTTGTACCTATGTCGGCATTGTGCATTTTGAATTTAATTCCGTTGCAATTTTTGTGTTTCATCGTCAAAGTGAAGGTCGAAAGGGATACAGTAAACCTGAAGTGAAGCATCGGAATCTATAACTGGTCTCACAGGAAAGGCTCCAAACATAGACAGTAAGAAGTCTCAGTCTTCTTGTACTTAAGTCGGCATTGTGCCTTTTGTACTTAATTCCGATGCTATATCTGTGTTTCATCGCGAATGTGAAGGTCCAAGAGATCCAGTAGACCTGCAGTTGTGCATCGGAATCTAAAACAGGTGACGCAGGAAAGGCTCAAAACATAGACTGTAAAAAGAGTCAGTCTACTTGTACTTAAGGCGGCATAGTGCCGTTTGTATATAATTCCGATGCAATTTCTGTGTTTCATCGTCAATGTGAAGGTCCAAGGGATACAGTAAACCTGCAGTTGTGCATCAGAATCTAAAACAGCTGACACAGAAATGGCTCAAAACATAGACACTACGGAAAGTCAGTCTTCTTGTACATCAGTCGGCATTGTGCCTTTTCAATTTAATTATGATGCAATTTTTGTGTTTCATCGTCTAAGTGAAAGTTGAAGAGATACCGTAAACCTGCAGTTGTGCATCGGAATCTAAGACTGGTGACACAGAAATGGCTCATAAAATAGACACTACGGAAAGTCAGTCTTCTTCTACATAAGTCGGCATTGTACCTTTTGTATTTAATTCCGGCGCAATTCCAGTGTTTCATCGTCAATGTGAAGGTCCAAGGGATACAGTAAACCTGCAGCTCTGCATCAGAATCTAAAACTGGTGACACAGGAAAGGCTCAAAACATAGTCAGTAAGAAGACTGAGTCTTCTTGTACTTATGTCGGTATTGTGCCATTTGTATTTAATTCCGTTGCAATTTCTGTGTTTCATCGTCAATGGGAAGGTCCAAGGGAAACCGTAAAACTGCAGTTGTGCGTCGGAATCTAAAACAGGTGACACAGGAAACGCACAAATCATTGACACCAAGAAAAGTCAGTGTTCTTGTACTTAAGTCGGCATTGTGCCTTTTGTATTTAATTCCGATGCAATTTCTGTGTTTCATCGTCAATGTAAAGGTCCAAAGGAATCAGTAAACCTGAAGTGAATAATCGGAATCTAAAATTGGTCTCACAGAAAGGCTCAAAACATAGATAATAAGAGGACTCAGTCTTCTTGTACTTATGTCGGCATTGTGCCTTTCGTATTTAATTCCGATGCAATTTCTGTGTTTCATCTTCAATTTGAAGGTCCAAGGGATACAGTAAACCTGCAGTTGTCCGTCGGATTCTAAAACTAGTCACACAGGAAACGCACCAAACATAGACACTAAGAATAGTCAGTCTTCATCTGCTTGAGGGTGCATTGTGAATCTTGTATTTTATTCCGATGCAATTTCTGTGTTTCAATGTCAATGTGAATGTCCAAGGGATACAGTAAACCTGAAGTGAAGCATCGGAATCTAAAACTGGTCTCACAGAAAGGCTCAATACATAGACAGTAAGAAAGCTCAGTCTTCTTGTACTTATGTCGGCATTGTGCGTTTTGTATTTAATTCCGATGCAATTTCTGTGTTTCATCGTCAATGTGAAGGTGCAAGGGATACAGAAAACCTGCAGTTATGAATCGGAATCTAAAACTGGTGACACAGGAGACGCTCAGAACATAGACACTAAGAAAAGTCAGTTTTCTTGTACCTAAGTGAGCATTGTGCCTTTTGTATTTAATTCCGATGCAATTTTCGTGTTTCATCGTCAAAGTGAAGGTCCAAGGGATACAGTGAAACTGAAGTGAAGCATCGGAATCTAAAACTGTTCTCACAGAAAGGCTCAAAACATAGATAGTAAGAATGCTCAGTCTTCTTGTATTTAAATCGGCATTGTGCCTTATGTATTTAATTCCGATGCAATTTTAGTGGTTCATCGTCAATGTGAATGTGCAAGGATACAGTATACCTGCAGATGTGCATCGGAATCTGAAACTAGTGACACAGGAAAGGCTTAAAACATAGACACTAAGAAAAGTCAGTCTTCTTGTACTTAAGTCGGCATTCTGCCATTTGTATTCATTTGCGATGCGATTTCTGTGTTTCATCATCAATGTGGACGTCGAAGGGATACAGTAATCATGAAGTGAAGCATCGGAATTTAAAAATGGTGCAACAGAAAGGTTCAAATCGTAGACAGCAAGAAGACTCAGTCTTCTTGTACTTCGTCGGTATTGTGCCTTTTGTATTTAATTCCGATGCAATTTTTCTGTTTCATCGTCAAACTAAAGGTCCAAGGGATACAGTAAACCTGAAGTGAAGCATCGGAATCTAAAACTGGTCTCACAGGAAAGACTCAATCATAGACACTAAAAAAATTCAGTCTTCTTGTACTTCAGTCGGCATTGTGCCTTTTCTATTTAATTACGATGCATTTTTTGTGTTTCATCGTCAAAGTGAAAGTCGAAGAGATACTGTAAACCTGCAGTTGTGCATCGGTATCTAAAACTGGCGACACACGAAATTGCTCAAACATAGACAGTAGGAAGACTCAATATTCTTCCCCTTATGTCGGAATTGTGCCTTTTGTATTTAATTCCGGAGCAATTTCTGTGTTTTATCGTCAATGTGCAGGTCCAAGGGATAGAGTAAGCCTGCAGGTGCGCATCGGAATCTAAAACAGGTGACACAGGCAACGCTTAAACCATAGACACCAAGAAAAGTCAGTCTTCATGTACTTAATTCGGCATTGTGCATTTTGTATTTAATTCCGATGCAATTTCTGTGTTTCATCGACAATGTGAAGGGCCAAGTGAATCAGTAAACCTGATGTGAAGTATCGGAATCTAAAATTGGTCTCACAGAAAGGCTCAAAACATAGACAGTAAGAAGACTCATGTTCTTGTACTTAAGTCGGCATTGTGCCTTTTGTATTTAATTCCGATGCAATATCTGTGTTTCATCGTCAGTTTCAAGGTCCAAGTGACACAGTCAACCTGCAGTTGTGCATCGAATTCTAAAACTACTGACAGAATAAACGCACCAAACATAGACACTAAAAAAAGTCAGTCTTCTTGTACTTAAGTCGTAATTGTGCATTTTGTATTTAATTCCGATGCAAAATTTGTGTTTCACCGTCAAAGTGACGGTCCAAGGGATACAGTGAACCTGAATGGAAGCATCTGAATCGAAAACTGGCCTCACAGGAAAGGCTCAATTCATAGACAGAAAAGAGACTCAGTGTTCTTGTACTTAAGGGGGCATTGTGCCATTTGTATATAATTCCGATAGACTTTCTGTGTTTCATCGTTAATGTGAAGGTCCAAGGGAATCAGTAAACCTGAAGTGAAGCATCGCAATCTAAAACTGGTCTCACAGAATGGTTCAGAACAGAGACAGTAAGAAGACTACGTCTTCTTGTAGTTAAGACGGCATTGTGCCTTTTGTATTTAATTCCGATGCAATTTCTGTGTTTCATCGTCAATGTGAAAGTCCAAGGGATACAGCAAACTTGCAGTTGTCCATCGGAATCTGAAACTGGTCACAAGGGAAAGGCTCAAAACATAGACACTAAGAAAAGTTAGTCTTCTTGTACTTAAGTCGGCATTATGCCTTATGTATTTAATTCCGGTGCAATTTCAGTGTTTCATCGTCAATATGAAGGTCCAAGGGATACAGTAAACCTGCAGTTGTGCATCGGAATCTAAAACTGGTGACATAGAAATGGCTCAAAACATAGACACAACGAAAAGTCAGTCTTCTTTTACTTAAGTCGGCATTGTGCCTTTCCTATTTAATTACGATGTAATTTTTGTGTTTCATCGTCAAAGTGAAAGTCGAAGGAATACAGTAAACCTGCAGTTGTGCATCGGAATCTAAAACTGGTGACACAGGAAAGGCTCAAAACGTAGACACTAAGAAAAGACAGTCTTCTTGTACTTAAGTCGGCATTGTGCCTTTTGTATTTAATTCCAGTGCAACTTCTGTGCTTCATCGACAATGTGAAGGTAAAAGGAAGACAGTAAAACTGCAGTTGTGCATCGCAAACTTAAACAGTCGACACACGAAACGCACAAAGCATTGACACGAAGAAAAGTCAGTCCAGTTGTACTTAAGTCGGCATTGTGCCCTTTCTATTTAATTGCGATGCAATATTTCTGTCTCATAATCAAACTGAAGGTCCAAGGAATACAGTAAACCTGAAGTGAAGCATCGGAATCTAAAACTGGTCTCACAGAAAAGACTCAAAGCATAGACACTAAGAAAATTCAGTCTTCTTGTACTTAAGTCGGCATTGTGCCTTTTGTATTAAATTCCCGCGCAATTCCAGTGTTTCATCGTCAATGTGAAGGTCCAAGGGATACAGTAAACCTGCAGCTGTGCATCGGAATCTAAAATTGGTGACATAGAAATGACTCAAAACATAGACACAACGAAAAGTCAGTCTTCTTGGAGTTAAGTCGGCATTGTGCCTTTTCTATTTAATTACGATGTAATTTTTGTGTTTCATCGTCAAAGTGAAAGTCTAAGGAATACAGTAAACCTGCAGTTGTGCATCGGAATCTAAAACTGGTGACAAAGGAAAGGCTCAAAACGTAGACACTAAGAAAAGACAGTCTTCTTGTACTTAAGTCGGCATTGTGCCATTTTGTATATAATTCCGATGCAATTTCTGTGTTTCATAGTCAATGTGAAGGTCCAAGGGAATCAATAAACCTGAAGTGGAGCATCGGAATCCAAAATTGGTCTCACAGAAAGGCTCAAAACATAGACAGTAAGAAGACTCAGTCTTCTTGTACCTAAGTCGGCATTGTGCCTTTTGTATTTAATTCCGATGCAATTTCTGTGTTTCATCTTCAAATTGAAGGTCCAAAGGATACAGTAAACCTACAGTTTTCCATCGGATTCTAAAACTAGTGACACAGGAAACGCACCAAACTTAGACACTAAGAAAGGTCAGTGTTCTTCTACTTAAGTCGGCATTGTGTCATTTGTATTTAATTCCGATGCTATTTCTGTGTTTCATCGTCAATGTGAATGTCCAAGGGATACAGTAAACCTGAAGTGAAGCATCGGATTCTAAAACTGTTCTCACAGAAAGGCTCAAAACGTAGACAGTAAGAATGCTCAGTCTTCTTGTACTTATGTCGGCATTGTGCCTTTTGTATTTAATTCCGATATAATTTCTGTGTTTCATCGTCAATGTGAAGGTCGAAGGGATACAGTAAACACGCAGTTGTGCATCGGATTCTAAAACAGGTGACTCAGGAGAGGCTCAAAACATAGACACTAAGAAAAGTCAGTCTTCTTGTACTTAAGTCTGCATTGTGCTTTTTGTATTTAATTCCGATGCAATTTTTGTGTTTCATCGTCTATGTGAAGGTCCAAGGCATACAGTTAACCTGAAGTGAAGCATCGGAATCTATAACTGGTCTCACAGAAAGGTTCAAAACACAGACAGTAAGAAGACTCAGTCTTCTTTTACTTAAGTCGGCATTGTGCCTTTTGTATTTAATTCCGATGCAGTTCTTTTGTTTAATCGTCGAAGAGTAGGTCCATGGGATACAGTAAACCTGAAGTTGTGCATCGGATTGTAAAACTAGTGACACAGTATAATCACCAAACATAGACATTAAGAAAAGTCAGTCAACTTCTACTTGAGTTGGCATTGTGCCATTTGTATTTAATTCCGATGCAATTTATGTGTTTCATCGTCAAAGTGATAGTAAAAGCGATACAGTAAACCTGCAGTTGTTCATCGGAATCTAAATCTGGTCACAAGGGTAAGGCTCAAACATAGACACTAAGAAAAGTCAGTCTTCTTGTACTTAAGTCCGCATTGTGACTTTGCATTTAATTCCAATGCAATTTCTGTGTTTCATCGACAATGCGAAGGTCCAAGCTTACAGTAAAGCTGAAGGTGAAGGATTGGAATCTAAAACTGGTCTCACAGAAAGGCTGAAAACATAGGCAGTTAGAAGACACAGTCTCCTTGCACTGAAATCGGCATTGTGCTTCTTTATTTAATTCCGATGCAATTACTGCGTTTCATCGTCAACGTGAAAGTCCAAGGGATAGAGTAAACCTGCAGTTGTGCATCGGAATCTAAAACAGGTGACACAGGAAAGGCTACAAACATAGACACTAAGAAAAGTGTGTCTTCTAGAACTTAAGTCGGCATAGTGCCATTTGTATTTAATTCCGATGCAATTAATGTGTTGCATCGTGAATGTGAAGGTCCAAGGGATACAGTAAATCTGAAGTGAAGCATCGGAATCTAAAACAGGTGACACAGGAAACGCTCAAAGCATAGACAGTAAGAAGAGTCAGTCTTCGTGTACTTAAGTCGGCCTTGTGGCTTTTGTATTTAATTCCGATGCAATTTCTGTGTTGCGTCGTGAATGTGAAGGTCCAAGGGATACAGTAAACCTGCAGTTGTGCATCGGTTTCTAATACTGGTGACACAGGAATCGCTCAAATGATAGACAGTGAGAAGACTCGGTCTTCTTGTACTTAAGTCGGCATTGCGCCTTTTGTATTTAATTCCGATGCAATTTCTGTGTATCATCGTCAATGTGAAATTCCAAGGGATACAGTTAACCTGAAGTGAACCATCGTAAGCTAACACTGGTCTCACAGAATGGTTCAAAACATTGACAGTAAGAAGACCCAGTCTTCTTGTAGTTAGGTCAGCTTTGAGCCTTTTATATTTAATTCAGATGCAAATTCTGTGTTTCATCGTCGATGCGAAGGTCCAAGGGATACAGTAAACCTGCAGTTGCCCATCGGATTCTAAAACTGGTGACACAGGAAACGCTCAAAACATAGACAGTAAGAAAAGTCAGTCTTCATGTACTTAAGTTGGAATTGTCCCTATTGTATTTAATTCCGATGCATTTTTCTGTTTCAGCGTCAAACTGAAAGTCCAAGGGATATCGGAAACCTGCAGTGAAGCACGGAATCTATTACTGGTCTTACAGGAAAGACTCAAAACATAGACTGTAAGAAATGTCATTCTTGTACTTATGTCGGCATTGCGCCTTTTGTATTTAATTCCGATGCAATTTCTTTGTTTCATCGTCAATGTGAAAGTCCAAGGGATACACTAAACCTGCAGTTGTGCAACGGATTTTAAAACTGGTGACACAGGGAACGCTCTAAGCATAGACACTAAGAAAAGTCAGTCTTCTAGTACTTATGTCGGCATTGTGCCTTTTGTATTTAATTCCGATGCAATTTCTGCAACTCATCGTCAATGTGAAGGTCCAAGTGATACAGTAAACCTGATGTGAGGCACAGGAATCTAAAATTGGCCTCGCAGAAAGGTTCAAAACATAGACAGTCAGAAGACCCAGTCTTCTTGTAGTTAAGTCGGCATTGTGCCTTTTGTATTTAATTCCGATGCTATTTCTGTGTTTCATCCTCAATGTGAAGGTCTAAGGGATACAGTAAACCTGCAGTTGTGCTTCAGAAATTAAAACTGGTGACACAGGAAATGCTCAAAGCATAGACACTAAGAAAAGTCAGTCTTCTTGTACTTTAGTCGGCATTCTATCTTTGTATTTAATTCCGATGCAATTTTTCTGATTCATCGTCTAACTGAAGGTCCAAGGGATACAGTAAACCTGAAGTGATGCACGGAATCTATTACTGGTCTCACAGGAAAGACTCAAAACAGACACTAAGAAAAGTCAGTCTTCTTGTACTTATGTCGGCATTGTGCCTTTTGTATTTAATTCCGATGCATTTTCTGTGTTTCATCTTCAATGTGAAGGTCCAAGGGATAAAGTAGACCTGCAGTTGTGCATCAGACTCTAAAACTGGTGACACAGGATACGCTCAAATGATAGACAGTAAGAAGACTCAGTCTTCTTGTACTTAGATCGGCATTGCGCCTTTTGTATTTAATTCCGATGCAATTTCTGTGTTTCATCGTCAATGTGAAGGTCCAAGGGATACATTAAACCAGAAGTGAAGCATACGATTCTATAACTGGTTTCACAGAAAGGCTCAAAACATAGACAGTTAGGAGACACAGTCTTCTTGTACTTAAATCGGCATTGTGCCTTTTGTATTTAATTCCGATGCAATTACTGTGTTTCATCGTCAATGTGAAGGTCCAAGGGATACACTAAATCTATAGTTGTCCATCGGAATCTAAAACAAGTGACACAGGAAAGCTCAATACATAGACACTAAGAATAGTCAGTCTTCATGTACTTTGTTCGGCATTGTGTCATTTGTAATTAATTCCGATGTATTTATTGTGTTTCATCGTCAAAGTGAAAGTCTAAGGAATTCAGAAAAACCTGAAAGGAAGCATCGGAATCTAAGACTGGTCTCACAGGAATGGCTCAAATCATTGACAGTAAGAAGACCCTGTCTTCTTGTACTTAAGTCGGCATTGTGACTTTCGTATTTAATTCCGATCCAATTGCTGTGTTTCGTCGGCAATGTAATGGTCCAAGGGATACAGTGAACATGCAGTTGTGCATCGGAATCAAATGCTGGTAACACATTAATCGCTCAAAGCATATACACTTGGAAACGTCAGTCTCCTTGTACGTAAGTCGGCATTGTGCCTTTAGTATTTCATTCCAATGCAATATTTGTGTTTCATCGTCAAAGTGAAGGGCCAAGGGAAACAGTAAACCAGAATTGAAGCATCGGAATCAAAAACTGGTCTCACAGAAAGGTTCAATGGTAAGACAGTAAGAAGACTCAGTCTTCTTGTAGTTAAGTCTGCATTGTGCCTTTTGTATTTAATTCCGATGCAATTGCTGTGTTTCATTGTCAATGTGAAGGTCCAAGGGATACAGTAAACCTGAAATGAAGCATCCGAATCTAAAACGGGTCTCACAGAATGATTCAGAGCATTGACAGTAAGAAGACTCAGTCTTCATTTACTTAAGTCGGCATTGTGCGTTGTGTATTTAATTCCGCTGCAATTTCTGTGTTTCATCGTCAATGTGCAGGTCCAAGAAATACAATAAACCGGCTGCTGTACATGGTACTCTAAAACTGGTGACACAGGAAATGCTCAATGCATAGGCACTAAGAGAAGTCAGTCTTCTTGTACTTAAGGCGGCATTGTGCCTTTTGTATTTAATTATAATGCAATTTCTGTGTTTCATCGTCAATGTGAAGGTCCAAGGGATACAGTTAACCTGAAGTGAAGCATCGTAATCTAAAACTGGTCTCACAGAAAGGTTCAATGGTTAGACAGTAAGAAGACTCAGTCTTCTTGTAGTTAAGTCTGCATTGTGCCTTTTGTATTTAATTCCGATGCAATTACTGTGTTTCATCGTCAATGTGATGGTACAAGGGATACAGTAAACGTGCAGTTCTGCATTGGAATCTAAAAGTGGTAACACAGGAGAGGCTCAAAATATAGACAGTAAGAAGACTCAGTCTTCTTGTACTGAAGTCGCCATTGTGCCTTTTGTGTTTAATTCCGATGCAATTTGTTTGTTTCATAGTCAATGTGAAGTACCAAGGAATACAGTAAACCTGCAGTTAAGCTTCAGATTCAAAAGCTGGTAACACAGGAAAGGTATTAATCATAGACACTAAGAAAAGTCAGTCTTCTTGTATTTAAATCGGCATTGTGCCTTTGCTATTTAATTCCGTTGCAATTTTTGTGTTTCATCGTGAAAGTGAAGGTCGAAAGGGATACAGTAAACCTGAAGTGAAGCATCAGAATCTAAAACTGGTCTCACAGAAATGTTCAAAACATACACAGCAAGAAGACTCAGTCTTCTTGTAGTTAACTTGGCATTGTGCCTTTTGTATTTAATTCCGATGCAATTTCTCTGTTTCATCGTCAAAGTGAAGGTTCAAGGGATACAGTAAATCTGCAGTTGTTCTTCGTAGTCTAATTCTGGTGACACAGGAAAGGCTCAAACATAGACACTAAGAAAAGTCAGTCTTGTTGTACTTAAGTCGGCATTGCGCATTTTGTAATCAATGCCGATGCAATTTCAGTGTTTCATTGTCAAGGTGAAGGTCCGAGGGATACAGTAAACCCGCAGTTGTGCATCGGAATCTAAAACTGGTCACACAGAAAACTCTCAAATCATAGTTACTACGAAAAGTCAGTCTTCTTGGACTTAAGTCGGCATTGTTCCTTTTCGATTTAATCACGATGCAATTTTTGTGTTTCATCGTCAAAGTGAAGGTCCAACGGATACATTAAACCTGAATTGAAGCATCGGTACCAAAATCTTGTCTCACAGGAAAGGCTCAAAACATAGACACTAACTTGAGGCGCTGTCTTCATGTACTTAAGTCGGCATTGTGCCTTTTGTATTTAATTCCGGTGCAATTTCTGTGTTTCTTCGTCAATGTGAAGGTCCAAGGGATACAGTAAACCTGCAGTTGTGCATCGGAATCCAAAATAGGTGACACAGTAAAGGCTCAAAACATAGACAGCAAGAAGACTCAGTCTTCTTGTACAGAAGTCGGCATTGTGCCTTTTGTATTTAATTCCGATGTAATTTTTGTGCTTCATCGTGAATGTGAAGGTCCAAGGGATGCAATACACCTGAAGTGAGGCATTGGAATCTAAAACTGGTGACACAGGAAAGGCTCAAAAGTTGGACAGTAAGAAGACTCAGTCTTCTTGTACTTAGGTCGGCATTGTGCCTTTTGCATTTAATTCTGATCAATTTCGGAGTTTCATCGTCAATGTGAAGGTCCAAGGGATACAGTTAACCTGCAGTTGTGCATCGGACTCCAAAACTGGTGACACAGGAAACGCTCAAAACATAGACACTAAGAAAAGTCTGTCTTCTTGTACTTAAGTCGGCATTGTGCCTTTTGTAGTTAATTCCGATGCAATATCCGTGTTTCTTCGTCAATGGAAGGTCCAAGGGATACAGTAAACCTGCAGTTCTGCATCGGGATCTCAAATAGGTGACACAGTAAAGGCTCAAATCATGGACAGTAAGAAGACTCAGTCTTTTTGTACTGAAGTCGGCATTGTGCCTTTTGTATTTAATTCCGATTAAATTTTTGTGTTTCCTCGTGAATGTGAAGGTCCAAGGGCTACAGTAAACCTGCAGTTTTGCTTCGGAATCTAAAACAGGTGATGGAGGAAGGGCTCAAATCATAGACTGTAAAAATGGTCAGTCTCCTTGTGCTTAAGGCGGCATTGTGCCGTTTGTATTTAATTCCGATGCAATTTCTGTGTTTCATCGTCAATGTGAAGATCCAAGAAATACAGTAAATCTGCAGTTGTGCATCGGAATCTAAAACAGGTGACACAAGAGAGGCTCAAACATAGACACTAATAGAAGTCAGTCTTCTTGCACTTAAGTCGGCTTTGTGTCATTTGTATTTAATTCCGATACAATTTTTGTGTTTCAACGTCAAAGTGAAGGTCTAAGGGATACAGTAAACCTGAAAGGAAGCATCGGAATCTAAATCTGGTCTCACAGGAGAGGCTCAAATCATAGACAGGAAGAAGACTCAGTCTTCTTGTACTTAAGTTTGCATTGTGCCTTTTGTATTTAATTCCGATGCAATTTCTTTGTTTCATCGTCAATGTGATGGTTTAAGGGATACAGTTAACCTGCGTTTGTGCATCGGAATCTAATACTGGGTACAGAGGAAAGGCTCAATCTTAGACACTAAGAAAAGTCTGTCTGCTTGTACTTAAGTAAGCATTGTGCCTTTTCTATTTAATTACGATGCATTGTTTGTGTTTCATCGTGCATGTGAAGGTCCATCGGATACAGTAAACCTAAGGTGAAGCGTCGGAATCGAAAACTGGTCTCACAGGAAAGGCTCAAAACATAGACATTAAGTAAAGTCAGTCTTCTTGTACTTAAGTTGGAATTGTGCCTTTTGTATTTAATTCCGATGCAATTGCTATGTTTCATCGTCAATGTGAAGGTCCAAGGGGTACTGTAAACCTGAAGTGAAGCATCAGAATCTAAAACTGGTCTCACAGAAAGGCTCAGAGCATAGACAGTAAGAAGACTCAGTCTTCATGTACTTAAGTCGGAATTGTGCTTTTTGTATTTAATTGCGATGCATTTTCTGTGTTTCATCGTCATTGTGAAGATCCAAGAGATACAGTAAACCTGCAGTTGTGCATCGTACTCTAAAACTGGTGACACAGGAAACGCTTAATTCATAGGCACTAAGATAAGTCAGTCTGCTTGTACTTAAGTCGGCATTGTGCGTTTTGTATCTAATTCCGATGCAATTTTTGTGTTTCATCGTCAATGTGAAGGCCCAAGGGATACAGTAAACCTGACGTAGTCATCGGAATCTAAAAGTGGTGTCACAGGAAAGGTTCGAAACATAGAAACTAAATAAATCAGTCTTCTTGTACTTAAGACGGCATTGTGACTTTTGTGTTTAATACTGGTGCAATTCCTGTGTTTCATCGTCAATGTGGAGGTCCAAGGGATACAGTAAAACTGCAGTTGTGGATCGGAACCTAAAACAGGTGACACAGGAAAGGCTAAAATCATAGACACTACAAAAAGTCAGTCTTCTTTTACTTAAGTGGGCATTGTGCCGTTACTATTTAGTTCCGATGCAATTTCTGTGTTTCATCGTCAATGTGATGGTCAGAGGGATACAGTTAACCTGCAGTTGTGCATCGGAATCGAAAACTGGGGACACAGGAAAGGCTCAAAACATAGACAGTAATAAAAGTCAGTCTTCTTGTACTTAAGTCTGCGTTGTGCCTTTTGTATTTAATTCCCATGCAGTTTTTGTATTTCATCGTCAAATTGAAGGTCCAAGGAATACAGTAAACCAGAAATGAAGCATCGGAATCAAAAACTGGTCTCACAGGAAAGACTCAAAACATAGACACTAAGAAGAGTCAGTCTTCTTGTAGTTAAGTCGGCATTGTGCCTTTTGTACACTCCTGGAAATGGAAAAAAGAACACATTGACACCGGTGTGTCAGACCCACCATACTTGCTCCGGACACTGCGAGAGGGCTGTACAAGCAACGATCACACGCACGGCACAGCGGACACACCAGGAACCGCGGTGTTGGCCGTCGAATGGCGCTAGCTGCGCAGCATTTGTGCACCGCCGCCGTCAGTGTCAGCCAGTTTGCCGTGGCATACAGAGCTCCATCGCAGTCTTTAACACTGGTAGCACCCACGACAGCGTGGACGTGAACCGTATGTGCAGGTGACGGACTGTGAGCGAGGGCGTATAGTGGGCATGCGGGAGGCCGGGTGGACGTACCGCCGAATTGCTCAACACGTGGGGCATGAGGTCTCCACAGTACATCGATGTTGTCGCCAGCGGTCGGCGGAAGGTGCACGTGCCCGTCGGCCTGGGACCGGACCGCAGCGACGCACGGATGCACGCCAAGACCGTAGGATCCTACGCAGTGCCGTAGGGGACCGCACCGCCACTTCCCAGCAAATTAGGGACACTGTTGCTCCTGGGGTATCGGCGAGGAGCATTCGCAACCGTCTCCATGAAGCTGGGCTACGGTCCCGCACACCGTTAGGCCACCTTCCGCTCATGCCCCAACATCGTGCAGCCCGCCTCCAGTGGTGTCGCGACAGGCGTGAATGGAGGGACGAATGGAGACGTGTCGTCTTCAGCGATGAGAGTCGCTTCTGCCTTGGTGCCAATGATGGTCGTATGCGTGTTTGGCGCCGTGCAGGTGAGCGCCACAATCAGGACTGCATACGACCGAGGCACACAGGGCCAACACCCGGCATCGTGGTGTGGGGAGCGATCTCCTACACTGGCCGTACACCACTGGTGATCGTCGAGGGGACACTGAATAGTGCACGGTACATCCAAACCGTCATCGAACCCATCGTTCTACCATTCCTAGACCGGCAAGGGAACTTGCTGTTCCAACAGGACAATGTACGTCCGCATGTATCCCGTGCCACCCAACGTGCTCTAGAAGGTGTAAGTCAACTACCCTGGCCAGCAAGATCTCCGGATCTGTCTCCCATTGAGCATGTTTGGGACTGGATGAAGCGTCGTCTCACGCGGTCTGCACGTCCAGCACGAACGCTGGTCCAACTGAGGCGCCAGGTGGAAATGGCATGGCAAGCCGTTCCACAGGACTACATCCAGCATCTCTACGATCGTCTCCATGGGAGAATAGCAGCCTGCATTGCTGCGAAAGGTGGATATACACTGTACTAGTGCCGACATTGTGCATGCTCTGTTGCTTGTGTCTATGTGCCTGTGGTTCTTTCAGTGTAATCATGTGATGTATCTGACCCCAGGAATGTGTCAATAAAGTTTCCCCTTCCTGGGACAATGAATTCTCTGTGTTCTTATTTCAATTTCCAGGAGTGTATTTAATTCCGATACAATTTCTGTGTTTCATTGTTAATGTGAGGCTCAAGGGATACATTAAAACTGCAGTTGTGCATCGTACTCTAAAACTGGTGACACAGGAAAGGCTAAAAACATAGACACTAAGAAAAGTCAGTCTTCTTGTTCTTAAGTCGGCATTGTGCCTTTTCTATTTAATTACGATGCATTTTCTGTGTTTCATCGTCAAAGTGAAGGTCCAACGGATACAGAAAACCTGAAGTGAAGCATCGGAATCAAAAACTGGTCTCACAGGAAACACTCAAAACATAGACACTAAGAAAAGTAATTCTTCTTGTACTTAAGTCGGCATTGTGACTCTTGTATTTAATTCCGATGCAATTTCTGTGTTTCACCGTCAATGTGAAGGTCCAAGTGACACACTAAAACTGCAGTTGTGCATCGGAATATAAACTGGTGACACAGAAGAGGTTCGAAACATAGACACTACGAAAATTCAGTCATCTTGCACTTAAGTCGGCATTGTGGCTTTTCTATTTAATTACGATGCAATTTTTGTGTTTCATTGTCAAATTGAATGTCCAACGGATACAGTAAACCTGAAGTGAAGCATCGGAATCAAAGACTGGTCTCACAGGAAAGGCTCAAAACATAGACACTAAGAAAAGTCTGTCTTTTTGTACTTAAGTCGGCATTTTGCATTTTGTATTTAATTCCGATGCAATTTTTGTGTTTCATTTTCAAAGTGATGGTCTAAGGGATACAGTAAACCGGAAAGGAAGCATCGGAATCTATAACTGGATTCACAGGAAAGGCTCAAATCATAGACAGTATGAGGACTCAGTCTTCTTGTACTTAAGTGGGAATTGTGACTTTGATATTTTATTCCGATGCAATGTTTGTGTTTCAACGTCAGTGTGAAGGTCCAAGGGATACAGTAACCCGAGTGAAGCATCGGAATCTAAAACTGGTCTCACAGAAAGGCTCAGAGCATAGACAGTAAGAAGACTCAGACTACATGTACTTAAGTCGGCATTGTGCCATTTGTATTTAATTCCGATGCTATTTTTGTGCTTCATCGTCAAAGTGGAGGTCCAAGGTATACAGTAAACCTCAAGTGAAGCATCGGAATCTAAATCTGGTCTCACAGGAAAGGCTCGAAACATAGACAGTAAGAAGACCCAGTCTTCTTGTACTTAAGTCGCCATTGTGCCTTTTGTGTTTACTTCCGATGCAATTACTGTGTTTCATCGTCAATGTGAAGGACCAAGGAGTACAGTTAACCTGCATTTGAGCTTCGGAATCAAAAGCTGGTAACACAGGAATGGCTCAAATCACAGACACTAAGAAAAGTCAGTCGCCTTGCACTTAAGTCGGCATTGTGCCTTCTGTATTTAATTCCGATGCATTTTCTGTGTTTCATCGTCATTGTGAAGCTACAAGCGATACACTAGTCCTCCTGTTGTGCATCGGAATCCAAAACTGGTGACACAGAAAAGGCTAGAAACATAGACACTACGAAAATTCAGTCTTCTTGTACTTAGGTCGGCATTGTGCCTTTTCTATTTAATTACGATGCAATATTTGTGTTTCATCGTCAAAGTGAATGTCCAACGGATACAGAAAACCTGAAGTGAAGCATCGGAATCAAAGACTGGTCTCACAGGAAAGGCTCAAATCATAAACACTAAGAAAAGTCAGTTTTCTTGTACTTAAGTCGGCATTGTGCCATTTAAATTTAATTCTGATGCAATTGCTGTCTTTCATCGTCAATGTGAAGGTCCAAGGGATACTGTAAACCTGAAGTGAGGCATCGGATTCTAAAACTGGTCTCACAGAAGGGCTCAGAGCATAGACAGTAAGAGGACTCAGTCTTCATGTACTTAAGTCGGCATATTGACTTTTGTATTTAATTCTGATGCAATTTCTGTGTTTCATAGTCAATGTGAAGGTCCAAGAGATACAGTAAACCTGCAGTTGTGCATCGGAATCTAAAACTGGTGATACAGGAAAGGCTCAAAACATAGACACTAAGAAAAGTCAGTCGTCTTGTACTTAAGTCGGCATTGGGACTTTTGTATTCAATTCCGTTGCAATTTTTGTGTTTCATCGTCAAAGTGAAGGTCCAAGGGATACAGTGAACCTGCAGTTGTTCATCGGAATCTAAATCTGGTGACACAGGTAAGGCTCAAACGTAGACACTAAGAAAAGTCAGTCTTCTCGTACTTCAGTCGGCATTGTGCCTTTTGTATTTAATTCCGATGCAATTTCTGTGTTTCATCGTCAATGTGAAGGCGCAAGGGACACAGTAAACCTGAAGTTAAGCATCGTAAACTAAAACTGGTCTCAAAGAAAGGTTCAATTCATAGACAGTAAGGAGACTCAGTCTTCTTGTAGTTAAGTCGGCATTGTGCCTTTTGTATTTATTTCCGATGCAATCTCCGTGTTTCATCGTCAATGTGAAGGACCAAGGGATACAGTAAACGCGCAGTTCTGCATCGGAACCTAAAACTGGGGACACATTAAAGGCTCAAAACATAGACAGCAACAAAAGTCAGTCTTCTTGCACATATGTCGGCTTGCGCCATTTGTATTTAATTCCAATGCAATTTTTCTGTTTCATCGTCAAACTGAAGGTCGAAGGGACTCAGTAAACCTGCAGTTCTGCATCGGAACCTAAAAGTGGTAATACAGGAAAGGCTCAAATCATAGACAGTAAGAAAACTCAGTCTTCTAGTACTTAAGTCGGCATTGTGCCTTTTGTATTTAATTCCGATGCAATATCTGTGTTTCATCGTGAAACTGAAGGTCCATGGGAAACAGTAAATCTGAAAGGAAGCATCGGAATTTAGAACTGATCTCACAGAAAGGCTCAAAACATAGACATTAAGAAGACTCAGCCTTCTTTATATCTTAAGTCAGCATTGTGTCATTTGTATTTAATTCCGATGCATTGTTTGTGTTTCATCGTCAAAGTGAGGCTCCAAGGGATACAGTAAACCTGAAGTGGAGCATCGGAACCTAAAACTGGTCTCACACGCATGGCTCAAATTATAGACAGTTAGAAGACTCAGTCTTCTTGTACTTAAGTCAGCATTGTGCCTTTTGTATATAATTCCAATGCAATTTCTGTGTTTCATCGTGAATGTGAAGGTCCAAGGGATAGAGTAAACCTGCAGTTAAGAATTGGAATATAAAACACGTGACGCAGGAAAGGCTCAAAACATAGACTGTAAAAAGAGTCAGTCTTCTTGTACATAAGTCGGCATTGTGCCTTTTGTATTTAATCCTGATGCTATTTTTGTATTTCATCGACAAAGTGAAGGTTCAAGGGTACAGTAAACCTGCAGTGAAGTATTGGAATCTAATACTGGTCTCATAGGAAAGGCTCAAAACTTAGACTGTAAGAAGACTCATTCATCTTGTACATAAGTCGGCATTGTGCGTTTTCTATTTAATTCCGACGCAATTTCTGTGTTTCGTCGTCAATGTGAACGTCCAAGGAATACAGTGAACCTGCAGTTGTGTATTGAAATTTAAAACTGGAAAAACATTAAAGGCTCAAAATATAGACAGTACGAAGACTCAGTTTTCTTGTACTTAAGTCGGCAATGTGCCTTTTGTATTTAATTCCGATTCAATTTCAGTGTTTCATCGTCAATGTTAAGATCCAAGGGATTCAGTAAACCTGAAGTGATGCATCGGAATCTAAAACTGGTCTCACAGGAGAGGCACAAAACATAGACAGCAAGATGACTCAGTCCACTTGTACCTAAGTCGGCATTGTGCCATTTGTATTTAATTCCGATGCAATTTTTGTGTTTCATCGTCAAAGGGAAGGTCCTAGGGATACAGTAATCCTGAAGTGGAGAATCGGAATGAAAAACAGGTCTCACAGGATAGCTCATAACACAGACATTACGAAGACTCAGTCTTCTTGTACTTATGTCGCCATTGAGCCTTTTGGTTTAATTCCGATGCAATTTCTGTGTTTCATCGTCAATGTGAATGTCCAAGGGATACAGTGAATTCTCTGCCTCGTGATGACTGGGTGTTGTGTGCTGTCCTTAGGTTAGTTAGGTTTAAGTAGTTCTAAGTTCTAGGGACTGATGACCATAGATGTTAAGTCCCATATTGCTCAGAGCCATTTGAACCATTTGATACAGTGAACCTGAAGTGAAACATCGGAATCTGAAATTGGTCTCACAGAAAGGCTCAAAGCATAGACAGGAAGAAGATTCAGTCTTCATGTACTTAAGTCGGTATTGTGCCTTCAGTATTTAATTCCGATGCAATTTCTGTTTTTCGTCGTCAATGTGAAAGTCCAAGGGATACAGTGAACCTACAGTTGCGCGTCGTACTCTAAAACTGGTGACACAGGAAAGCCTCGAAACATAGACAGTAAAAAGACTCAGTCTTCTTGTACTAAAGTCAGCATTGTGCCCTTTGTATTTATTTTCGTAGCAATTTCTGTGTTTCATCGTCAATGTGAAGGTCCAAGGGATACAGTATACCTGCAGTTGTGCATCGGAATCTAAATCAGGTGACACAGGAAAGGCTCAAAGCTTAGACAGTAAAAAGAGTCAGTCTTCTTGTACTTAAGACGGCATTGTGCTTTTTGTATTTAATTCCGATGCAATTTCTGTGTTTCATCGTCAATGTGAAGGTCCAAGGGATCCAGTACAACTGAACTGAAGCATCGGAATCAAAAACTGGTATCACAGGAAAGCTCAAAAGATAGACAGTAAGAAGACTCAGTCTTCTTGTATTTAAGCGGTATTGTGCCTTTTGTATTTAATTCCGATGTAATTTCTATGTATCATCGTCAATGCGAAGGTCCAAGGGATACAGTAACAGTAAACCTGCATTTGAGCGTCGGAATATGAAACTGGGACACAGGAAAAGCTCATAACGTAGCTACTAAGAAAAGTCAGTCTACTTGTACCTAAGTCAGCATTGTGCCTTTTGTATTTAATTCCGATGCAATTTTTGTGTGTCATCGTTAATGTAAAGGTCCAAGGGATACTGTAAACCTGCAGTTGTGCATCGGAATCTAAAACTGGTGACACAGGGATCGCTGAAAACATAGACACTGAGAAAAGTCAGTCTTCTTGTACTTAGGTCGGCATTGTGACTTTTGTATTTTATTCAGATGCAACTTCGGTGTTTCTTCGTCAATCTGAAGGTCCAAGGGATACAGTAAACATGCTGTTGTGCTTCGGAATCTAAAACTAGTGACACAGGATAGGCTCAAAACATAGACACTAAGAAAATTCAGTTTTCTTGTACTATGTCGGCATTGTGTTTTTTGTATTTAATTCCGATGCAATTTCTGTGTTTCATCGTGAAACTGAAGGTCCATGGGAAACAGTAAACCTGCAGTTGTGCATCGGAATCTAAAACAGGAGACAAAGGAAAGGCTCAAAACATAGACACTAAGAATAGTCAGTTTTCTTGTACTTAAGTCGGGATTGTGCCTATTGTATGTAATTCCGATGCAATTTCTGTGGATCATCGTCAATGTGAAGGTCCAAGGGATACAGTAAACCTGAAAGGAAGCGTCGGAATCTAAAACTGGTCTCACAGGAAAGGCTCAAAACATAGACAGTAAGAAGACTCAGTCTTCTTGTATTTAAGCGGTATTGTGCCTTTTGTATTTAATTCCGATGTAATTTCTATGTTTCATCGTCAACGTAAAGGTCCAAGGGATGCAGTAAACCTGCATTCGAGCATCGGAATCTGAAACTGGCGACACAGGAAAGGCTCAAGCATAGAGAGTAAGAATAGTCAGTTTTCTTGTACTTAAGCGGTATTGTGCCTTTTGTATTTAATTCCGATGTAATTTCTATGTTTCATCGTCAATGTGAAGCTCCAAGGGATACAGTAAACCTGCATTTGAGCATCGTAATCAGAAACTGGGGACACAGGAAAGGCTCAAAACGTTGCCACTAAGAAAAGTCAGTCTTCTTGTACCTAAGTCGGCATTGTGCCTTTTGTATTTAATTCCAATGCAATTTTTGTGTGTCATCGTTAAAGTAAAGATCCAAGGGATACTGTAAACCTGCAGTTGTACATCGGAATCGAAAACTTGTGACACAAAAAAGGCTCAAAACATAGACACTAAGAAAAGTCAGTCGTCTTGTACTTAAGTCGGCATTGTGCCTTTTCTATTTAATTCCGATGCAATTTTTGTGCTTCATCGTCAATGTGAAGGTCCAAGGTATACAGTATACCTGCTGTTGAGCATCGGAATCTAAAACTGGTGACACAGGAAACGCTCAAGACATAGGCACTAAGAAATGTCAGTCTTCTTGTTTTTAAGTCGGCATTGTGCCTTTGTTTTCAACTCCGATGCAATTTCTGATTCTCATCGTCAATGTGAAGGTCCATGGGATACAGTAAACCTGCAGTTGTGCATCGGAATCTAAAACTGGTGACACAGGGAACGCTGAAAACATAGACACTGAGAAAAGTCAGTCTTCTTGTACTTAGGTCGGCATTGTGACTTTTGTATTTTATTCAGATGCAACTTCGGTTTTTCTTCGTCAATGTGAAGGTCCAAGGGGTACAGTAAACATGCTGTTGTGCTTCGGAATCTAAAACCAGTGACACAGGATAGGCTCAAAACATAGACACTAAGAAAATTCAGTTTTCTTGTACTATGTCGGCATTGTGCTTTTTGTATTTAATTCCGATGCAATTTCTGTGTTTCATCGTCAATATGAAGGTCCAAGGGATCCAATACAACTGAAGTGAAGCATCGGAGCAAAAACTGGTATCACAGGAAAGGTCAAAAGATAGACAGTACGAAGACTCAGTCTTCATGTACTTAAGTCACCATTGTGCCTTTTGTATTAATGTCCAATGCAATTTCTGTGTTTCATCGTCAATGTGAAGGTCCAAGGGATACAGTAAACCTGCAGTTGTGCATCGGAATCTAAAACAGGTTACAAAGGAAAGGCTCAAAACATAGACAATAAGAATAGTCAGTTTTCTTGTACTTAAGTCGGGATTGTGCCTATTGTATGTAATTCCGATGCAATTTCTGTGGATCATCGTCAATGTGAAGGTCCAAGGGATACAGTAAACCTGAAAGGAAGCGTCGGAATCTAAAACTGGTCTCACAGGAAAGGCTCAAAACATAGACAGTAAGAAGACTCAGTCTTCTTGTATTTAAGCGGTATTGTGCCTTTTGTATTTAATTCCGATGTAATTTCTATGTTTCATCGTCAATGTAAAGGTCCAAGGGATACAGTAAACCTGCATTTGAGCATCGGAATCTGAAACTGGGGACACAGGAAAGGCTCAAACATAGACAGTAAGAATACTCAGTCTTCTTGTACTTAAGCGGTATTGTGCCTTTTGTATTTAATTCCGATGTAATTTCTATGTTTCATCGTCAATGTGAAGGTCGAAGGGATACAGTAAACCTGCATTTGAGCATCGGAATCTGAAACTGGTAACACAGGAAAGGCTCAAAACGTAGACACTAAGATAAGTCAGTCTTCTTGTACCTAAGTCGACATTGTGACTTTTGTATTTAATTCCGATGCAATTTTTGTGTATCATCGTTAAAGTAAAGGTCCAAGGGATACTGTAAACCTGCAGTTGTACATCGGAATCTAAAACTTGTGACACAGAAAAGGCTCAGAACATAGACACTAAGACAAGTCTGTTGCCTTGTACTTAAGTCGGCATTGTGCCTTTTCTATTTAATTCCGATGCAATTTTTGTGCTTCATCGTCAATGTGAAGGTCCAAGGGATACAGTATACCTGCTGTTGTGCATCGGAATCTAAAACTGGTGACACAGGAAACGCTCAAGACATAGACACTAAGAAATTTCAGTCTTCTTGTACTTAAGTCGGCATTGTGCCTTTGAATTTAACTCCGATGCAATTTCTGTGTTTCATCGTCAATGTGAAGGTCCATGGGATACAGTAAACCTGCAGTTAAGCATCGGAATCTAAAACTGGTGACACAGGAAACGCTGAATACATAGACACTAAGAAAAGTCAGTCTTCTTGTACTTAAGTCGGCATTGTGACATTTGGTTTCTATTCAGATGCAACTTCTGCGTTTCTTCGTCAATGTGAAGGTCCAAGGGATACAGTACAACTGAAGTGAAGCATCGGAATCAAAAACTGGTATCACAGGAAAGCTCAAAAGATAGACAGTTCGAAGACTCAGTCTTCGTGTACTTAAGTCACCATTGTGCTTTTGTATTAATTTCCAATGCAATTTCTGTGTTTCATCGTCAATGTGAAGGACCAAGCGATACAGTAAACCATCAGTTGTGCATCGGAATCTAAAACTGGTGACACAGGAAAGGCTCAAACATAGGCAGTAAGAAGACTCAGCCTTCTTGTACTTAAGCGGTATTGTGCCTTTTGTATTTAATTCCGATGCAGTTTCTATGTTTCATCGTCAATGTGAAAGTCCAAGGGATACAGTAAATCTGCAGTTGAGCATCGGAATCTAAATCTGGTGACACAGGACAGGCTCAAAACGTAGACACTATGAAACGTCAGTCCTCTTGTACCTAAGTCGGCATTGTGCCTTTTGTATTTAATTCCGATGCAATTTTTGTGGTTCATCGTTAAAGTAAAGGTCCAAAGGATGCAGTAAACTTGCAAATGTACATCGAAATCTAAAACTCATGACACAGAAAAGGCTCAAACATAGTCACTAAGAAAAGTCAGTCGTCTTGTACTTAAGTCGGCATTGTGCCTTTGTATTTAATTCCGATGCAAATTTTGTGTTTAATCGTCAAAGTGAAGTTCCAAGGGATACAGAAAACCTGAAGTGAAGCATCGGAATGTGAAACTGGTCTCACAGGAAAGGCTCAAAACATAGATAGTAAGAAGACTCACTCCTCTTGTACTTAAGTCGGCATTGTGCCTTTGTATTTAATTCCGATGCAATTTCTGTGTTTCATCGTCAATGTGGAGGTCCATGGGATACAGTAAACCTGCAGTTGTGCATTAGAATCTAAAACTGGTGACACAGGAAAGGCTCAAACATTGACAGTAAGAGGACTCACTCTTCTTGTATTTAAGTCGGTATTGTGCCTTTTGTACTTAATTCCGATGCAATTTCTTTGTTTCACCGTCAATGTGAAAGTCCAAGGGATACAGTAAATCTGCAGTTGAGCATCGGAATCTAAATCTGGTGACACAGGACAGGCTCAAAACGTAGACACTATGAAACGTCAGTCCTCTTGTACCTAAGTCGGCATTGTGCCTTTTCTATTTAATTCCGATGCAATTGTTGTGCTTCATCGTCAAAGTGAAGGTCCAAGGGATACTGTATACCTGCTGTTGAGCGCCGGAATCTAAAACTAGTGACACAGGAAAGGCTCAAATAATAGAAAAAAGGAAAAGTCAGTCTTCTTGTACTTAGGTCGGCATTGTGTTTTTTGTATTTAATTCCGATGCAATTTTTGTGTTTATCCGTCAAAGTGAAGGTCCATGGGATACAGTAAACCTGAAGTGAATCATCGGAATCTAAAACTGGTCTTACAGTAAAGACTCAACACATAGACAGTAAGAAGACTCTGTCATCTTGTACTTAGGTCGGCATTGTGCCTTTTGTAGTTAATTCCGACATAAATTTCTGTGTTTCATCATCAATCTAATTGTCAAAGGTCTACAGTAAACCCGATATGCAGCACCGGAATCTGAAACTGATCACACAGGTAAATCTCAAAACATAGACAGCTAGAAGATTCAGTCTTCTTGTATTTAAGTCGGTATTGTGCCTTTTGTTTTTAATTCCGATACAGCTTCTGTATTTCATAGCCAATGTGAAGGTCCAAGGGATACAGTAAACCAGCAGCTGAACATCGGAATCTAAAACTGGTGACACAGGAAAGGCCCAAACCATAGACACTAAGAAGCCTCAGTCTCCTTGTATTTAAGTCGGCATTGTGCTTTTTATATTTAATTCCGATGCAATTTCTGTGTTTCATCGTCAATGTGAAGGTCCAAGGGATACAGTTAACCTGAAGTGAAGCATCGGAATCTGAAACTGGTCACACAGGAAAGGCTCAAAGCATAGACAGTAAGAAGACGCAATCTTCTTGTACTTACGTCGGCATTGTGCCTATGTATTTAATTCCGATGCAATTTCTGTGTTTCATCGTCAATGTGAAGGTCCATGGCATACAGTAAACCTGCAGTTGTGCATCGGAATCTAAAACTGGTGACACAGAAAAGGCTCAAATTATAGACACTAAGAAAAGTCAGTCGTGTTGTACTTAAGTCGCCATTGTGCTTTTTGTATCTAATTCCGATGTAATTTTTGTGTTTCATCATTAAAATGAATTTCCAAGGGATACAGTAAACCTGCAGTTGGGCATCGGAATCTAAAACTGGTGATCTAGAAAAGACTCAAAACATAGACATTAAGAAAAGTCAGTCTTCTTGTACTTAAGTCGCCATTGTGCCTTTTGTATTTAGTTCCGATACAATTTCTGTGTTTCATCGTCAATGTGAAGGCGCAAAGGATACAGTTAACCTGCAGTTGTGCAATGGAATCTAAAACTGGTGACACAGAACAGGCTCAAAACACAGACACTAAGAAAAGTCAGTCGTCTTGTACATAAGTCGGCATTGTGCCTTTTCTATTTAATTCCAATGCAATTTTTATGCTTCATCGTCAAAGTGTAGGTCCAAGGGATACAGTATTCGTGCTGTTGAGCATCGGAATGTGAAACTGGTGACACAGGAAAGGCTCAAATAATAGAAAAATGGAAAAGTCAGTCTTGTTGTACTTAGGTTGGCAGTGTGCTTTTTGTATTTAGTTCCGATGCAATTTTTGTGTTTATCCGTGAAAGTGAAGGTCCATGGGATACAGTAAACCTGAAGTGAATCATCGGAATATAAAACTAGTCACACAATAAAGGCTCAACACAAAGACAGTAAGAAGACTCTGTCTCCTTGTACTTAAGGCGGCGTTATGCCTTTGTATTTAATTCCGATAAAAATTTCTGTGTTTCATCAACAATGTAAAGGTCCAAGGGATACAGCAAACTCGATATGAAGCATCGGAGTCTAAAACGGGTCTCATAGGAAGAGCTCACAAAATTGACAGTAAGAAGACTCAGTCTTCTTGTACTTAAGTCGGTATTGTGCCTTTTGTATTTAATTCCGATGCTATTTCTGTGTTTCATCGTCAATGTGAAGGTCCAAGGGATACAGTTATCCAGCAGTTGTGCATCGAAATCTAAAACTGGTGACACACCAAATGCTCAAACATAGACAGTAAGTAGCCTCAGTCTCCTTGTACTTATGTCGGCATTGTGCCTTTTGTATTTAATTCTGATACAACTTCTGTGTTTGATCATCAATGTGAAGGTCCAAGGGATACAGTAAACCTTAAATGAAGCAACGGAATCTAAAACTGGTCTCATGGGAAAGGCTCACAACATTGACAGTAAGAAGACACAGTCTTCTTGTACTTAAGTCGGTATTGTGCCTTTTCTAATTAATCTGATACAATTTCTGTGTTTCATCGTCAATGTGAAGGCCCAAGGGATACAGTTAACCTGCAGTTGTGCATCGGAATCTAAAAATGGTGACGCAGGAAAAGCTCAAACATAGACTGTAAAAAGAGTCAGTTTTCTTGTACTTAAGTCAGGATTGTGCCCATTGTATATAATTCCGATGTAATTTCTGTGTTTCACCGTCAATGTGAAGGTCCAAGGGATACAGTAAACCTGAAAGGAAGCATCGGAATCTAAAACTGGTCTCACAGGAAAGGCTCAAAACATAGTCAGTAAGAGGACTCACTCTTCTTGTATTTAAGTCGGCATTGTGCCTTTTGTATTTAACTCCGATGCAATTTCTGTGTTTCATCGTCAATGTGAAGGTCCAAGCGATACACTAAACCAGCAGTTGTGTATCGGAGTCTAAAACTGGTGACACAGGAAAGGCTCAAACACTGACAGTAAGAAGACTCAGTCTTCTTGTACTTAAGCGGTATTGTGCCTTTTGTATTTAATTATGATGCAACTTCTATGATGCACCGTCAATGTGAAAGTCCAAGGGATACAGTAAACCTGCAGTTGAGCATCGGAATCTAAAACTGGTGACACAGGAAAGGCTCAAAACGTAGACACTATGAAACGTCAGTCTTCTTGTACCTAAGTCGGCATTGTGCCTTTTGTACTTAATTCCGATGCAATTTTTGTGGTTCATCGTTAAAGTAAAGGTCCAAGGGATGCAGTAAACCTGCGAATTTACATCGAAATCTAAAACTCGTGACACAGAAAAGGCTCAAAACATAGTCACTAAGAAAAGTCTGTCGTCTTGTACTTAAGTCGGCATTGTGCCTTTGTATTTAATTCCGATGCAATTTTTGTGTTTCATCATCAATGTGAAGGTCCAAGTGATACAGTAAACCTGAAATGAACCATTGGAATCTAAAACTGGTCTCATAGGAAAGGCTCACAACATTGACAGTAAGAAGACTGAGTCTTCTTGTAGTTTAGTCGGTGTTGTGCCTTTTGTAATTAATTCCGATACAATTTCTGTGTTTCTTCGTCAATGTGAAGGCCCAAGGGATACAGTTAACCTGCAGTTGTGCATCGGAATCTAAAAATGATGACGCAGGAAAAGCTCAAATATAGACTGTAAAAAGAGACAGTTTTCTTGTACTTAAGTCGGGATTGTGCCTATTGTATACAATTCCGATGCAATTTCTGTGTTTCATCGTCAATGTGAAGGTCCAAGGGATACAGTAAACCTGAGACGAAGCATCGGAATCTAAAACTGGTCTCACAGGAAAGGCTCAAAGCATAGACAGTAAGAAGACTCACTCTTCTTGTATTTAAGTCGGTATTCTACATCTACATCTACATTGATACTCCTCAAGCCACCCAAGGGTGTGTGGCGGAGGGCACTTTACGTGCCACTGTCAGTACCTCCCTTTCCTGTTCCAGTCGCATATGTTTCGCGGGAAGAACGACTGTCTGAAAGCCTCCGTGCGCGCTCTAATCCCTCTAATTTTACATTCGTGATCTCCTCGGGAGGTATAAGTAGGGGGAAGCAATATAGTCGATACCTCATCCAGAAACGCACCCTCTCGAAACCTGGCGAGCAAGCTACACCGCGATGCAGAGCGCCTCTCTTGCAGAGTCTGCCACTTGAGTTTATTAAACATCTCCGTAACGCTATCACGGTTACCAAATAACCCTGTGACGAAACGCGCCGCTCTTCTTTGGATCTTCTCTGTCTCCTCCCTCAGACCGATCTGGTACGGATCCCACACTGATGAGCAATACTCAAGTATAGGTTGAACGAGTGTTTTGTACGCCACCTCCTTTGTTGATAGACTACATTTTCTAAGGACTCTCCCCATGAATCTCAACCTGGCACCCGCCTTACCAACAATTTTATACAATCATTCCATTTCAAATCGTTCCGTACGCATACTCCCAGATATCTTACAGAAGTAACTGCTACCAGTGTTTGTTCCGCTATCATATAATCATACAATAAAGGATCCTTCTTTCTATGTATTCGCAATACATTACATTTGTCTATGTTAAGGGTCAGTTGCCACTCCCTGCACCAAGTGCCTATCCGCTGCAGATCTTCCTGGATTTCACTGCAATTTTCTAATGCTGCAACTTCTCTGTATACTACAGCATCATCCGCGAAAAGCCGCATGGAACTTCCGACATTATCTACTAGGTCATTTATATATACTGTGAAAAGCAATGGTCCCATAACACTCCTCTGTGGCACGCCAGAGGTTACTTTAACGTCTGTAGACGTCTCTCCATTGAGAACAACATGCTGTGTTCTGTTTGCTAAAAACTCTTCAATCCAGCCACACAGCTGGTCTGATATTCCGTAGGCTCTTACTTTGTTTATCAGGCGACAGTGCGGAACTGTATCGAACGCCTTCCGGAAGTCAAGAAAAATAGCATATACCTGGGAGCCTGTATCTAATATTTTCTGGGTCTCATAAACAAATAAAGCGAGTTGGGTCTCACACGATCGCTGTTTCCGGAATCCATGTTGATTCCAACATAGTAGATTCAGGGTTTCCAGAAATGACATGATACGCGAGCAAAAAACATGTTCTAAAATTCTACAAGAGATCGACGTCAGAGATATAGGTCTATAGTTTTGCGCATCTGCTCGACGACCCTTCTTGAAGACTGGGACTATCTGTGCTCTTTTGCAATCATTTGGAACCCTCCGTTCCTCTAGAGACTTGCGGTACACGGCTGTTAGAAGGGGGGCATGTTCTTTCGCGTACTCTGTGTAGAATCGAATTGGTATCCCGTCAGGTCCAGTGGACTTTCCTCTATTGAGTGATTCCAGTTGCTTTTCTATTCCTTGGATACTTATTTCGATGTCAGCCATTTTTTCGTTTGTGCGAGGATTTAGAGAAGGAACTGCAGTGCGGTCTTCCTCTGTGAAACAGCTTTGGAAAAAGGTGTTTAGTATTTCAGCTTTACGCGTGTCATCCTCTGTTTCAATGCCATCATCATCCCGTAGTGTCTAGATATGCTGTTTCGAGCCACTTACTGATTTAACGTAAGACCAGAACTTCCTAGGATTTTCTGTCAAGTCGGTACATAGAATTTTACTTTCGAATTCAATGAACGCTTCACGCATAGCCCTCCTTACGCTAACTTTGACATCGTTTAGCTTCTGTTTGTCTGAGAGGTTTTGGCTGCGTTTAAACTTAGAGTGAAGCTCTCTTTGCTTTCGCAGTAGTTTCCTAACTTTGCTGTTGTACCACGGTGGGTTTTTCCTGTCCCTTACAGTTTTACTCGGCACGTACCTGTCTAAAACGCATTTTACGATTGCCTTGAACTTTTTCCATAAACACTCAACATTGTCAGTGTCGGAACTGAAATTTTCGTTTTGATCTATTAGGTAGTCTGAAATCTGCCTTCTATTACTCTTGCTAAACAGATAAACCTTCCTCCCTTTTTTTATATTCCTACTAACTTCCATATTCAGGGATGCTGCAACGGCCTTATGATCACTGATTCCCTGTTCTGTACATACAGAGTCGAAAAGTTCGGGTCTGTTTGTTATCAGTAGGTCCAAGATGTTATCTCCACGAGTCGGTTCTCTGTTTAATTGCTCGAGGTAATTTTCGGATAGTGCACTCAGTATAATGTCACTCGATGCTCTGTCCCTACCACCCGTCCTAAACATCTGAGTGTCCCAGTCTATATCTGGTAAATTGAAATCTCCACCTAAGACTATAACATGCTGAGAAAATTTATGTGAAATGTATTCCAAATTTTCTCTCAGTTGTTCTGCCACTAATGCTGCTGAGTCGGGAGGTCGGTAAAAGGAGCCAATTATTAACCTAGTTCGGTTGTTTAGTGTAACCTCCACCCATAATAATTCACAGGAACTATCCACTTCTACTTCACTACAGGATAAACTACTACTAACAGCGACGAACACTCCACCACCGGTTGCATGCAATCTATCCTTTCTAAACACCGTCTGTACCTTTGTAAAAATTTCAGCAGAATTTATCTCTGGCTTAAGCCAGCTTTCTGTACCTATAACGATTTCATCTTCGGTGCTTTCTATCAGCGCTTGAAGTTCCGGTACTTTACCAACGCAGCTTCGACAGTTGACAATTACAATACCGATTGCTGCTTGGTCCCCGCATGTCCTGACTTTTCCCCGCACCCGTTGAGGCTGTTGCCCTTTCTGTACTTGCCCAAGGCCATCTAACCTAAAAACCCGCCCAGCCCACGCCACACAACCCCTGCTACCCGTGTAGCCGCTTGTTGCGTGTAGTGGACTCCTGACCTATCCAGCGGAACCCGAAACCCCATCACCCTGTGGCGCAAGTCGAGGAATCTGCAGCCCACACGGTCGCAGAACCGTCTCAGCCTCTGATTCAGACCCTCCACTCGCTCGGCTCTGTACCAAAGGTCCGCAGTCAGTCCTGTCGACGATGCTGCAGATGGTGAGCTCTGCTTTCATCCCGCTAGCGAGACTGGCAGTCTTCACCAAATCAGATAGCCGCCGGAAGCCAGAGAGGATTTCCTCCGATCCATAGCGACACACATCATGGGTGCCGACATGAGCGACCACCTGCAGATGGGTGCACCTTGTGCCCTTCATGGCATCCGGAAGGACCCTTTCCACATCTGGAATGATTCCCCCCGGTATGCACACGGAGTGCACATTGGTTTTCTTCCCCTCTCTTGCTGCCATTTCCCTAAGGGGCCCCATTACACACCTGACGTTGGAGCTCCCAACTACCAGTAAGCCCACCCTCTGCAACTGCCCGGATCTTGCAGACTGAGGGGCAACCTCTGGAACAGGACAAGCAGCCATGTCAGGCCGAAGATCAGTATCAGGCTGAGACAGAGCCTGAAACCGGTTCGTCAGACAAACTGGAGAGGCCTTCCGTTCAGCCCTCCGGAATGTCTTTCGCCCCCTGCCACACCTTGAGACGACCTCCCACTCTACCACAGGTGAGGGAGCAGCCTCAATGCGGGCAGTATCCCGGGCAACCACAGCCGTAGTCCGATCAGGGGATGCGTGGGACGAGCTGGCCGTCCCCGACAAACCCCCATCCGGACCCCCACAGTGATGCCCATTGGCAACAGCCTCAAGCTGTGTGACCGAAGCCAACACTGCCTGAAGCTGGGAGCGAAGGGATGCCAACTCAGCCTGCATCCGAACACAGCAGTTGCAGTCCCTATAAATGCTAAAAACTGTTTTGCAAAGAACGTCTGAACTAATCTACAGAGAGCGCAAACAAATCGACAAAATTTAAACGGTTATTAAAATACAAGATTGCCTAGTTAATGCAGTAATGCTGCTACTTGCGCACTGCTGACACTGCTCGGCGGCGCAAGGAGACTAAGCGAAATTACACTATTCAAGTACTAAAACGCGATGCTGCACTCTCAAATACTATAATACGCCCGAAATTTATGAATTAAACAATGCAAGTACCATAAACACGCAAAGAAATGAAGAATTAAACTATGTAACAAACGAGTGAACTAGGAGTATACGACTTACTGCTCAGCTGCTTATCCAACGGTGGCAGGGAGCACACTGACTGACCAACCGACACTGGCCGTTCAAAACAAAAACAGTAGACAAACGACTACGCGAATTTACACAACTCAGGTACTAAAACGCGATGCTACAACTCTCAAATACTATAATACGCCCGAAATTTATGAATTAAACAATGCAAGTACCAAAAACACGAAAATAAATTAAGAATTAAACTATGTAACAAATGAGTGAGCTAGGAGTATGCGACTTGGTGCTGCAGCTGCTTATCCAACGGCGGCACGGAGAATTTTTTATTTAATTCCGATGCAATTTCTGTGTTTCATCGCCAATGTGAAGGTCCAAGGGACACAATAACCCAGCAGTTGTGCATCGGAATCTAAAACTGGTGACACAGGAAAGGCTCAAACATAGACAGTAAGAATACTCAGTCTTCTTGTACTTAAGCGGTATTGTGCCTGTTGTATTTAATTCCGATGTAATTTCTATGTTTCATCGTCAATGTGAAGGTCCAAGGGATACAGTAAACCTGCATTTGAGCATCGGAATCTGAAACTGGGGACACAGGAAACGCTCAAAACGTAGCCACTAAGAAAAGTCAGTCTTCTTGTACTTAAGTCGGCATTGTGCCTTTGTATTTAACTCCGATGCAATTTCTGTGTTTCATCGTCAATGTGAAGGTCCATGGGATACAGAAAACCTGCAGTTGTGCATCGGAATCTAAAACTGGTGACACAGGAAACGCTGAAAACATAGACACTAAGAAAAGTCAGTCTTCTTGTACTTAGGTCGGCATTATGACTTTTGTATTCAATTCAGATGCAACTTCTGTGTTTCTACGTCAATGTTAAGGTCCAAGGGATACCGTAAACATGCTGTTGTGCATCGGAATCTAAAACAAGTGACACAGGATAGGCTCAAAACATAGACACAAAGAAAATTCAGTTTTCTTGTACTAAGTCGGCATTGTGCCTTTTGTGTTTAATTCCAATTCAATTTCTGTGTTTCATCGTCAATGTGAAGGACCAAGAGATCCAGTACAACTGAAGTGAAGTATCGGAATCAAAAACTGGTATCACAGGAAAGCTCAAAAGATAGACAGTACGAAGACTCAGTCTTCGTGTACTTAAGTCACCATTGAGCCTTTTGTAATTAATTCCGATGCAATTTCTGTGTTTTATCGTCAATGTGAAGGTCCAAATGATACAGTAAACCTGCAGTTGTGCATCGGAATCTAAAACTGGTGACACAGGAAAGGCTCAAATAAAAGACACAAAGAAAAGTCAATCTTCTCGTACTTAAGCCGCCATTGTACCTCTTGTATTTAATTCCGATACAGTTTCTGTGTTTCATCATCAATGTAAAGGTCCATGGGATACAGTAAACCTGAAATGAAGCATCGGAATCTAAAACTGGTCTCATAGGAAAGGCTCACAACATTGACAGTAAGAAGACTCAGTATTCTTGTACTTAAGTCGGAATTGTGGGTATTGTATTTAATTCCGATGCAATTTCTATGTTTCATCGTCAATGTGAAGGTCCAAGGGAAACAGTAAACCTGCAGTTGAGCATCGGAATCTAAAACTGGTGACACAGGAAAGGCTCAAATCGTAGACACTAAGAAAAGTCAGTCTTCTTGTACCTAAGTCGGCATTGTGCCCTTTGTATTTAATTCCGATGCACTTTTTGTGTTTCATCGTTAAAATGAATGTCCAAGCGATACAGTAAACCTGCAGTTGTGCATCGGAATCTAAAACAGGTGACACAAGAAAGGCTCAAAACATAGACACTAAGAAAAGTCAGTGTTCTTGTACTTAAGTCGGCTTTCTGTCTTTTGTAATTAATTCCGGTGCTATTTTTGTGTTTCATCGTCAAAGTGAAGGTCTAAGGGATACAGTAAACCTTAAAGGAAGCATCGAAATCTAAAACTGGTCTCACAGGAAAGGCTCAAATCATGGACAGTAAGAAGACTGAGTCTTCTTGTACTTAAGTCGGTATTGTGCATTTTGTATTTAATTCCGATCCAATTTCCGTGTTTCATCGTCAATGTCAAGGTCGAAGGGATACAGTAAACCTGCAGTTGTGCATCGGAATCTAAAACTCGTGACACAGGAAAGGCTCAAAACATAGACACTAGGGAAAGTCAGTCTTTTTGTACTTAAGTCCGCATTGTGCCTTTTCTATTAAATTCCGATGCAATTTTTTAGATTCATCGTCAAAGTGAATGTTCAAGGAATACAGTAAACCTGCAGTTGAGCATCGGAATCTAAAACTGGTGACAAAGGAAATGCTCATAACATAGACAGTAAGAAGCCTCAGTCTTCTTGTACTTGAGTCGGCATTGTGCCTTTGTATTTAATTCCGATGCCATTTGTGTGTTTCATCGTAAGTGCGAAGATCCAAGGGATACAGTTAACCTGAAGTGAAGAATCGGAATCTAAAGCAGGTAATGCTCGAAAAGCTCAAACATAGACTGTAAAATGAGTCACTTTCCTTCTACTTAAGTCCGGATAGTGCCTATTGTATATAATTCCGATGCAATTTCTGTGTTTCATCGTCAATGTGAAGTTCCAAGGGATACAGTAAACCTGAAAGGAAGCAACGAAATCTAAAACTGGTCTCACAGGAAAGGCTCAAAACATAGACAGTAAGAAGACTCAGTCCTCTTGTACTTAAGTCGGTATTGTGCATTTTGTATTGAATTCCGATCCAATTTCTGTGTTTCATCGTCAATGTGAAGGTCCAAGGGATACAGTAAACCAGCAGTTGTGCATCGGAATCTAAAACTGGTGACACAGGAAAGGCTCAAACATAGACAGTAAGAAGACTAAGTCTTCTTGTACTTAAGCGGTACTGTGCTTTTTGTATTTAATTCCGATGCAATATCTATGTCTCATCGTCAATGTGAAGATCCAAGCTATACAGTAGACCTGGAGTTGAGCATCGAAATCAAAATGAGGTGACACAGGAAAGGCTCAAAACGTAGACACTATGAAAAGTCAGTCTTCTTCTACTTAAGTCGGCATTGTGCATTTTGTATTTAATTCCGATGCAATTTTTGTGTTTCATCGTTAAAGTGAATTTCCAAGGGATACAATAAACCTGCAGTTGTGCATCGTAATCTGCAACTGGTGACACAGAAAACGATTAAATCATATACACTACGATAAGTCAGTCGTCTTGTACTTTAGACCGCATTGAACCTTTTCTATTTATTTACGATGCAATTTTTGTGTTTCATCGTCAAAGTGAAAGTCCAAGGGAGACAGTGAACCTGCAGTTCTGTATCGGAAATTAAAACTGGTGGCTCAGGAAAGGTTGAAAACATGGACAGTAAGAAGGCTCAGTCTTCTTGTACTTAAGTCGGCATTGTGCCTTTCGTATTTAATTACGATGCAATTGCTGTGTTTCATCGTCAATGTCAAGGTCAAGGGGTACAGTAAACCTGCAGTTGTGCGTGGAAATCTAAAACTCGTGACACAGGAGAGGCTCAAAACATAGACACTAGGAAAAGTCAGTCTTCTTGTACTTAAGTCGACATTGTGCCTTTTCTATTTAATTCCGATCCAATTTCTTAGATTCATCGTCAAAGTGAATGTCCAAGGGATACAGTAAACCAGCAGTTGTGCATCGGAATCTAAAACTGGTGACACAGGAAAGGCTCAAAACATAGACAGTAAGAAGCCTCAGTCTTCTTGTACTTGAGTCGGCATTTAGCCTTAGTATTTAATTCCGAAGCAATTTCTGTGTTTCATCATCAATGCGAAGGTCCAACGGATACAGTTAACCTGAAGTGAAGAATCGGAATCTAAAGCAGGTGACGGTGGAAAAGCTCAAACATAGACCGTAAAAGGAGTCAATTTTCATGCAATTAAGTCGGGATTGTGCCTATTGTATATAATTCCGATGCAATTTCTGTGTTTCATCGTCAATGTGAAGGTCCAAGGGATACAGTAAACCTGAAACGAAGCATCAGAAGCTAAAACTGGTCTCACAGGTAAGGCTCAAAACTTAGACGGTAAGAAGACTCAGTCTTCTTGTACTTAAGTCGGTATTGTGCCTTTTGTATTTAATTCCAAGCCAATTTCTGTGTTTCACCGTAAATGTGAAGGTCCAAGGGATACAGTAAACCAGCAGTTGTGCATCGGAATCTAAAATTGGTGACACAGGAAATGCTCAAATATACACAGTAAGAAGACTAAGTCTTCTTGTACTTAAGCGGTATTGTGCCTTTTGTCTTTAATTCCGATGCAATTTCTATGTTTCATCGTCAAAGTGAAGGCCCAAGGGATACAGTAAACCTGAAATGAAGCATCGGAATCTAAAACTGGTCTCATAGGAAAGGCTCACAGCATTGACAGTAAGAAGCCTCAGTCTTCTTGTACTTATGTCAGTATTGTGCCTTTTGTATTTAATTCCGATGCAATTTCTGCGATTCATCGTCACTGTGAAGGTTCAAGGGATACGGTAAACCTGCAGTTGAGCATCGGAATCTAAAAGTGTCGACCCAGGAAAGGCTCAAAACGTAGACACTAAGAAAAGACAGTCTTCTTGTACTTAAGTCGGCATTGTGCCTTTTGTATTTAATTCCGGTGCAATTTTTGTGTTTCATCGTTAAAGTGAATTTCCAAGGGGTACAGTAAACCTGCAATTGGGCATCGGAATCTAAAACTGGAGACACAGAAACGGCTCAAATCATAGACACTAAGAAAAGTCAATCTTCTTGTACTTAAGTCAACATTGTGATTTTTCTAATTATTTCCGATGCAATTTTTGTGTTTCATCGCCAAGGTGAAGTTCCAAGGGATACAGTAAAAATGAAGTGAAGCATCGGAATTTGATACTGGTCTCACAGGAAAGGCTCAAAACATAGACAGTAAGAAGACTCAGCCTTCTTTTACTCAAGTTGGCATTATGCCTTTTGTATTTAATTCCGATACAAATTCTGTGTTTCATCGGCAATGTGAAGGCCCAAGGGATACAATAAACCTGCAGTTGCGCATCGGAATCTAAAACAGGTGAGGCAGGAAAAGCTCAATCATAGACTGTAAAGCAAGTCAGTCTTCTTGTACTTAGGTCGGCATTGTGTCTTTTGTATTTAATTCCGATGCAATTTCTGTGTTTCATCGTCAAGTGAAGGTCCAAGGGATACAGTAAACCTAAAGGAAGCATCGGAATCTAAAACTGGTCTCACAGGAAAGGATCAAAACATAGACAGT
The DNA here is from genome assembly GCF_021461395.2 of Schistocerca americana. NCBI lineage: Eukaryota > Metazoa > Arthropoda > Insecta > Orthoptera > Acrididae > Schistocerca > Schistocerca americana. The sequence continues at coordinate 592,489,405 of NC_060124.1, read as the reverse complement.
AAGAAGACTCAGTCTTATTGTACTTAGGTCGGCATTGTGCATTTTGTATTTAATTCCGATGCAATATCTGTGTTTCATCGTGAACGTGAAGGTCCATGGGATACAGAAAACCTGCAGTTGTGCATAGTACTCTAAACTGGTGACACAGGAAACGCTCAAAACATTGACACTAAGAAAAGTCAGTCTTCTTGTACTTAAGTCAGCATTGTGACTTTTGTATTTAATTCCGATGCAATTTCTGTGTTTCATCGTCAATGTGAAGGGCCAAGGGATACAGTAAACCTGCAGTTGTGCATCAGAAACTAAAACAGGTGACACCGGAATGGCTCAAAACATAGACAGTTAAAAGAGTCAGTCTTCTTGTACTTACGTCGGCATTGTGCCTTTTGTATTTAATTCCGATGCAATTTCTGTGTTTCATCGTCAATGTGAAGGTCCAAAGGATACAGTAAACCAGCAGTTGTGCATCGGAATCTAAAACTGGTGGCACAGGAATGGCTCAAAACATAGACAGTAAGAAGACTCAGTCTTCTTATACTTAAGGGGCACTGTGCCTTTTGTATTTAATTCCGATGCAATTTCTATGTTTCATCGTCAATGTGAAGGGCCAAGGGATACAGTAAACCTACAGTTGAGCGTCGGAGTCTAAAACTGGTATCACAGGAAGTGCTCAAAACGTAGACACTAAGAAAAGTCAGTCTTCTTGTACTTAGGTCGGCATTGTGCATTTTGTATTTAATTCCGAAACAATTTTTGTGTTTCATTGTTAAAGTGAATTTCCAAGGGATACAGTGAACCTGCAGTTCTGCATCGTAAATTAAAACTGGTGACACAGGAAAGGGTCAAAACTTAGACAGTAAGAAGACTCAGTCTTCTTGTATTTAAGTCGGCATTGTGCCTTTCGTATTTAATTCCGATGCAATTGCTGTGTTTCATCGCCAATGTGAAGGTCCAAGGGATACAGTAAACCTGCAGTTGTGCATCGGAATCTAAAACAGGTGACACAAGAAAGGCTCAAAACATAGACACCCTGAAAAGTCAGTCTTCTTGTACTTAAGTCGGCTTTCTGTCTTTTGTAATTAATTCCGATGCTATTTTTGTGTTTCATCGTCAAAGTGAAGGTCTAAGGGATACAGTAAACCTTAAAGGAAGCATCGGAATCTAAAACTGGTCTCACAGGAAAGGATCAAATCATGGACAGTAAGAAGACTCAGTCTTCTTGTACTTAAGTCGGTATTGTGCATTTTGTATTTAATTCCTATCCAATTTCTGTGTTTCATCGTCAATGTCAAGGTCGAAGGGATACAGTAAACATGCAGTTGTGCATCGGAATCTAAAACTCGTGACACAGGAAAGGCTCAAAACATAGACACTAGGGAAAGTCAGTCTTTTTGTACTTAAGTCCGCATTGTGATTTTGCTATTAAATTCCGATGCAATTTTTTAGATTTATCGTCAAAGTGAAAGTCCAAGGAATACAGTAAACCTGCAATTGGGCATCGGAATCTAAAACTGGAGACACAGAAACGGCTCAAATCATAGACACTAAGAAAAGTCAATCTTCTTGTACTTAAGTCAACATTGTGATTTTTCTAATTATTTCCGATGCAATTTTTGTGTTTCATCGCCAAGGTGAAGTTCCAAGGGATACAGTAAAAATGAAGTGAAGCATCGGAATTTGATACTGGTCTCACAGGAAAGGCTCAAAACATAGACAGTAAGAAGACTCAGCCTTCTTTTACTCAAGTTGGCATTATGCCTTTTGTATTTAATTCCGATACAAATTCTGTGTTTCATCGGCCATGTGAAGGCCCAAGGGATACAATAAACCTGCAGTTGCGCATCGGAATCTAAAACAGGTGAGGCAGGAAAAGCTCAATCATAGACTGTAAAGCAAGTCAGTCTTCTTGTACTTAGGTCGGCATTGTGTCTTTTGTATTTAATTCCGATGCAATTTCTGTGTTTCATCGTCAAGTGAAGGTCCAAGGGATACAGTAAACCTAAAGGAAGCATCGGAATCTAAAACTGGTCTCACAGGAAAGGATCAAAACATAGACAGTAAGAAGACTCAGTCTTATTGTACTTAGGTCGGCATTGTGCATTTTGTATTTAATTCCGATGCAATATCTGTGTTTCATCGTGAACGTGAAGGTCCATGGGATACAGAAAACCTGCAGTTGTGCATAGTACTCTAAACTGGTGACACAGGAAACGCTCAAAACATTGACACTAAGAAAAGTCAGTCTTCTTGTACTTAAGTCAGCATTGTGACTTTTGTATTTAATTCCGATGCAATTTCTGTGTTTCATCGTCAATGTGAAGGGCCAAGGGATACAGTAAACCTGCAGTTGTGCATCAGAAACTAAAACAGGTGACACCGGAATGGCTCAAAACATAGACAGTTAAAAGAGTCAGTCTTCTTGTACTTACGTCGGCATTGTGCCTTTTGTATTTAATTCCGATGCAATTTCTGTGTTTCATCGTCAATGTGAAGGTCCAAAGGATACAGTAAACCAGCAGTTGTGCATCGGAATCTAAAACTGGTGGCACAGGAATGGCTCAAAACATAGACAGTAAGAAGACTCAGTCTTCTTGTATTTAAGTCGGCATTGTGCCTTTCGTATTTAATTCCGATGCAATTGCTGTGTTTCATCGCCAATGTGAAGGTCCAAGGGATACAGTAAACCTGCAGTTGTGCATCGGAATCTAAAACAGGTGACACAAGAAAGGCTCAAAACATAGACACCCTGAAAAGTCAGTCTTCTTGTACTTAAGTCGGCTTTCTGTCTTTTGTAATTAATTCCGATGCTATTTTTGTGTTTCATCGTCAAAGTGAAGGTCTAAGGGATACAGTAAACCTTAAAGGAAGCATCGGAATCTAAAACTGGTCTCACAGGAAAGGATCAAATCATGGACAGTAAGAAGACTCAGTCTTCTTGTACTTAAGTCGGTATTGTGCATTTTGTATTTAATTCCTATCCAATTTCTGTGTTTCATCGTCAATGTCAAGGTCGAAGGGATACAGTAAACATGCAGTTGTGCATCGGAATCTAAAACTCGTGACACAGGAAAGGCTCAAAACATAGACACTAGGGAAAGTCAGTCTTTTTGTACTTAAGTCCGCATTGTGATTTTGCTATTAAATTCCGATGCAATTTTTTAGATTTATCGTCAAAGTGAATGTCCAAGGAATACAGTAAACCTGCAGTTGAGCATCGGAATCTGAAACTGGTGACACAGGAAAGGCTCAAACATAGACAGTAAGAAGACTAAGTCTTCTTGTACTTAAGCGGTACTGTGCTTTTTGTATTTAATTCCGATGCAATATCTATGTCTCATCGTCAATGTGAAGATCCAAGCTATACAGTAGACCTGGAGTTGAGCATCGGAATCAAAATGTGGTGACACAGGAAAGGCTCAAAACGTAGACACTATGAAAAGTCAGTCTTCTTCTACTTAAGTCGGCATTGTGCATTTTGTATTTAATTCCGATGCAATTTTTGTGTTTCATCGTTAAAGTGAATTTCCAAGGGATACAATAAACCTGCAGTTGTGCATCGTAATCTGCAACTGGTGACACAGAAAACGATTAAATCATATACACTACGATAAGTCAGTCGTTTTGTACTTTAGACTGCATTGAACCTTTTCTATTTAATTACGATGCAATTTTTGTGTTTCATCGTCAAAGTGAAAGTCCAAGGGAGACAGTGAACCTGCAGTTCTGTATCGGAAATTAAAACTGGTGGCTCAGGAAAGGTTGAAAACATGGACAGTAAGAAGGCTCAGTCTTCTTGTACTTAAGTCGGCATTGTGCCTTTCGTATTTAATTACGATGCAATTGCTGTGTTTCATCGTCAATGTCAAGGTCAAGGGGTACAGTAAACCTGCAGTTGTGCGTGGAATTCTAAAACTCGTGACACAGGAGAGGCTCAAAACATAGACACTAGGAAAAGTCAGTCTTCTTGTACTTAAGTCGACATTGTGCCTTTTCTATTTAATTCCGATCCAATTTCTTAGATTCATCGTCAAAGTGAATGTCCAAGGGATACAGTAAACCAGCAGTTGTGCATCGGAATCTAAAACTGGTGACACAGGAAAGGCTCAAAACATAGACAGTAAGAAGCCTCAGTCTTCTTGTACTTGAGTCGGCATTTAGCCTTAGTATTTAATTCCGAAGCAATTTCTGTGTTTCATCATCAATGCGAAGGTCCAACGGATACAGTTAACCTGAAGTGAAGAATCGGAATCTAAAGCAGGTGACGGTGGAAAAGCTCAAACATAGACCGTAAAAGGAGTCAATTTTCATGCAATTAAGTCGGGATTGTGCCTATTGTATATAATTCCGATGCAATTTCTGTGTTTCATCGTCAATGTGAAGGTCCAAGGGATACAGTAAACCTGAAACGAAGCATCAGAAGCTAAAACTGGTCTCACAGGTAAGGCTCAAAACGTAGACGGTAAGAAGACTCAGTCTTCTTGTACTTAAGTCGGTATTGTGCCTTTTGTATTTAATTCCAAGCCAATTTCTGTGTTTCACCGTAAATGTGAAGGTCCAAGGGATACAGTAAACCAGCAGTTGTGCATCGGAATCTAAAATTGGTGACACAGGAAATGCTCAAATATACACAGTAAGAAGACTAAGTCTTCTTGTACTTAAGCGGTATTGTGCCTTTTGTCTTAATTCCGATGCAATTTCTATGTTTCATCGTCAAAGTGAAGGCCCAAGGGATACAGTAAACCTGAAATGAAGCATCGGAATCTAAAACTGGTCTCATAGGAAAGGCGCACAGCATTGACAGTAAGAAGCCTCAGTCTTCTTGTACTTATGTCAGTATTGTGACTTTTGTATTTAATTCCGATGCAATTTCTGCGATTCATCGTCACTGTGAAGGTTCAAGGGATACGGTAAACCTGCAGTTGAGCATCAGAATCTAAAAGTGGTGACCCAGGAAAGGCGCAAAACGTAGACACTAAGAAAAGACAGTCTTCTTGTACTTAAGTCGGCATTGTGCCTTTTGTATTTAATTCCGGTGCAATTTTTGTGTTTCATCGTTAAAGTGAATTTCCAAGGGGTACAGTAAACCTGCAATTTGGCATCGGAATCTAAAACTGGAGACACAGAAACGGCTCAAATCATAGACACTAAGAAAAGTCAATCTTCTTGTACTTAAGTCAACATTGTGATTTTTCTAATTATTTCCGATGCAATTTTTGTGTTTCATCGCCAAGGTGAAGTTCCAAGGGATACAGTAAAAATGAAGCGAAGCATCGGAATTTGATACTGGTCTCACAGGAAAGGCTCAAAACATAGACAGTAAGAAGACTCAGCCTTCTTTTACTCAAGTTGGCATTATGCCTTTTGTATTTAATTCCGATACAAATTCTGTGTTTCATCGGCAATGTGAAGGCCCAAGGGATACAATAAACCTGCAGTTGCGCATCGGAATCTAAAACAGGTGAGGCAGGAAAAGCTCAATCATAGACTGTAAAGCAAGTCAGTCTTCTTGTACTTAGGTCGGCATTGTGTCTTTTGTATTTAATTCCGATGCAATTTCTGTGTTTCATCGTCAAGTGAAGGTCCAAGGGATACAGTAAACCTAAAAGAAGCATCGGAATCTAAAACTGGTCTCACAGGAAAGGATCAAAACATAGACAGTAAGAAGACTCAGTCTTATTGTACTTAGGTCGGCATTGTGCATTTTGTATTTAATTCCGATGCAATATCTGTGTTTCATCGTGAACGTGAAGGTCCATGGGATACAGAAAACCTGCAGTTGTGCATAGTACTCTAAACTGGTGACACAGGAAACGCTCAAAACATTGACACTAAGAAAAGTCAGTCTTCTTGTACTTAAGTCAGCATTGTGACTTTTGTATTTAATTCCGATGCAATTTCTGTGTTTCATCGTCAATGTGAAGGGCCAAGGGATACAGTAAACCTGCAGTTGTGCATCAGAAACTAAAACAGGTGACACCGGAATGGCTCAAAACATAGACAGTTAAAAGAGTCAGTCTTCTTGTACTTACGTCGGCATTGTGCCTTTTGTATTTAATTCCGATGCAATTTCTGTGTTTCATCGTCAATGTGAAGGTCCAAAGGATACAGTAAACCAGCAGTTGTGCATCGGAATCTAAAACTGGTGGCACAGGAATGGCTCAAAACATAGACAGTAAGAAGACTCAGTCTTCTTATACTTAAGGGGCACTGTGCCTTTTGTATTTAATTCCGATGCAATTTCTATGTTTCATCGTCAATGTGAAGGGCCAAGGGATACAGTAAACCTACAGTTGAGCGTCGGAGTCTAAAACTGGTATCACAGGAAGTGCTCAAAACGTAGACACTAAGAAAAGTCAGTCTTCTTGTACTTAGGTCGGCATTGTGCATTTTGTATTTAATTCCGAAACAATTTTTGTGTTTCATTGTTAAAGTGAATTTCCAAGGGATACAGTGAACCTGCAGTTCTGCATCGTAAATTAAAACTGGTGACACAGGAAAGGGTCAAAACTTAGACAGTAAGAAGACTCAGTCTTCTTGTATTTAAGTCGGCATTGTGCCTTTCGTATTTAATTCCGATGCAATTGCTGTGTTTCAGCGCCAATGTGAAGGTCCAAGGGATACAGTAAACCTGCAGTTGTGCATCGGAATCTAAAACAGGTGACACAAGAAAGGCTCAAAACATAGACACTAAGAAAAGTCAGTCTTCTTGTACTTAAATCGGCTTTCTGTCTTTTGTAATTAATTCCGATGCTATTTTTGTGTTTCATCGTCAAAGTGAAGGTCTAAGGGATACAGTAAACCTTAAAGGAAGCATCGGAATCTAAAACTGGTCTCACAGGAAAGGATCAAATCATGGACAGTAAGAAGACTCAGTCTTCTTGTACTTAAGTCGGTATTGTGCATTTTGTATTTAATTCCGATCCAATTTCTGTGTTTCATCGTCAATGTCAAGGTCGAAGGGATACAGTAAACATGCAGTTGTGCATCGGAATCTAAAACTCGTGACACAGGAAAGGCTCAAAACATAGACACTAGGGAACGTCAGTCTTTTTGTACTTAAGTCCGCATTGTGATTTTGCTATTAAATTCCGATGCAATTTTTTAGATTTATCGTCAAAGTGAATGTCCAAGGAATACAGTAAACCTGCAGTTGAGCATCAGAATCTAAAACTGGTGACAAAGGAAATGCTCATAACATAGACAGTAAGAAGCCTCAGTCTTCTTGTACTTGAGTCGGCATTGTGCCTTTGTATTTAATTCCGATGCCATTTGTGTGTTTCATCGTCAGTGCGAAGATCCAAGGGATACAGTTAACCTGAAGTGAAGAATCGGAATCTAAAGCAGGTAATGCTCGAAAAGCTCAAACATAGACTGTAAAATGAGTCACTTTTCTTCTACTTAAGTCCGGATTGTGCCTATTGTATATAATTCCGATGCAATTTCTGTGTTTCATCGTCAATGTGAAGTTCCAAGGGATACAGTAAACCTGAAAGGAAGCAACGAAATCTATAACTGGTCTCACAGGAAAGGCTCAAAACATAGACAGTAAGAAGACTCAGTCCTCTTGTACTTATGTCGGTATTGTGCATTTTGTATTTAATTCCGATCCAATTTCTGTGTTTCATCGTCAATGTGAAGGTCCAAGGGATACAGTAAACCAGCAGTTGTGCATCGGAATCTAAAACTGGTGACACAGCAAAGGCTCAAACATAGACAGTAAGAAGACTAAGTCTTCTTGTACTTAAGCGGTACTGTGCTTTTTGTGTTTAATTCCGATGCAATATCTATGTCTCATCGTCAATGTGAAGATCCAAGCTATACAGTAAACCTGGAGTTGAGCATCGGAATCAAAATGTGCTGACACAGTAAAGGCTCAAAACGTAGACACTATGAAAAGTCAGTCTTCTTCTACTTAAGTCGGCATTGTGCATTTTGTATTTAATTCCGATACTACTTCTGTGTTACATCATCAATGTGAAGGTCCCAGGGATACAGTAAACCTGAAATGAAGCATCGGAATCTAAAACTGGTCTCATAGGAAAGGCGCACAACACTGACAGTAAGAAGTCTCAGTCCTCTTGTACTTATGTCGGAATTGTGCCCTTTGTATTTAATTCCGATACAATTTCTGTGTTTCATCGTCAATGGGAAGTTCCAAGGGGTAGAGTACACCAGCAGTTGTGCATCGGAATCTAAAACTGGTGACACAGGAAAGTCTCAGATATAGACAGTAAGAAGACTCAGTCTTCTTGTACTTAAGAAGTATTGTGCCTTTTGTATTTAATTCCGATGCAATTTTTATGTTTCATCGTCAATGTGAAGGTCCAAGCGATGCAGTAAACCTGCAGTTGAGCATCTACATCTAAATCTACATCTATACTCCGCGAGCCACCTTACGGTGTGTGGCGGAGGGTACTTATTGTACCACTATCTGATCCCCCCTTCCCTGTTCCATTCACGAATTGTGCGTGGGAAGAACGACTGCTTGTAAGTCTCCGTATTTGCTCTAATTTCTCGGATCTTTTCGTTGTGATCATTACGCGAGATATATGTGGGCGGTAGTAATATGTTGCCCATCTCTTCCCGGAATGTGCTCCCTCGTAATTTCGATAATAAACCTCTCCGTATTGCGTAACGCCTTTCTTGAAGTGTCCGCCACTGGAGCTTGTTCAGCATCTCCGTAACGCTCTCGCGCTGACTAAATGTCCCCATGACGAATCGCGCTGCTTTTCGCTGGATCATGTCTATCTCTTTTATTAATCCAACCTGGTAAGGGTCCCATACTGATGAGCAATACTCAAGAATCGGACGAACAAGCGTTTTGTAAGCTACTTCTTTCGTCGATGAGTCACATTTTCTTAGAATTCTTCCTATGAATCTCAACCTGGCGCCTGCTTTTCCCACTATTTGTTTTATGTGATCATTCCACTTCAGATCGCTCCGGATAGTAACTCCTAAGTATTTTACGGTCGTTACCGCTTTCAATGATTTACCACCTATGGCATAATCGTACTGGAATGGATTTCTGCCCCTATGTATGCGCATTATATTACATTTATCTACGTTTAGGGAAAGCTGCCAGCTGTCGCACCATGCATTAATCCTCTGCAGGTCCTCCTGGAGTACGTACGAGTCTTCTGATGTTGCTACTTTCTTGTAGACAACCGTGTCATCTGCAAATAGCCTCACGGAGCTACCGATGTTGTCAACTAAGTCATTTATGTATATTGCAAACAATAAAGGTCCTATCACGCTTCCCTGCGGTACTCCCGAAATTACCTCTACATCTGCAGATTTTGAACCGTTAAGAATGACATGCTGTGTTCTTTCTTCTAGGAAATCCTGAATCCAATCACAAACCTGGTCCGATATTCCGTAAGCTCGTATTTTTTTCACTAAACGTAAGTGCGGAACCGTATCAAATGCCTTCCTGTAGTCCAGGAATACGGCATCAATCTGCTCGCCAGTGTCTACGGCACTGTGAATTTCTTGGGCAAATAGGGCGAGCTGAGTTTCACATGATCTCTGTTTGCGGAATCCATGTTGGTTATGATGAAGGAGATTTGTATTATCTAAGAACGTCATAATACGAGAACACAAATCTAAAACTGGTGACACAGGAAAGGCTCAAAACGTAGACACTAATAAAAGTCAGTCTCCTTCTATCTATGTTGGCATTGTGCCTTTTGTATTCAATTCCGATGCAATTTTTGTGTTTCATCGTTAAAGTGAATGTCCAAGGGATACAGTTAACCTGCAGTTGTGCTTCTGAATCTAAAACTGGTGACACAGAAAAGTCTCAAAACATATACACCAAGAAAAGTCAGTCGTCTTGTACTTAAGTCGGCATTGTGCATTTCTATTTAATTCCGTTGCAATTTTTGTGCTTCATCGTCAAAGTGAAGGTCCAAGGGATACAGTATGCGTGCTGTTGAGCATCGGAATCTAAAACTGGTGACACAGGAAAGGCTCAAATAATAGAAACAAAGAAAATTCAGTCTCCTTGTACTTAGGTCGGCATTGCGCTTTTTGTATTTAATTCCGATGCAATTTTTGTGTTTCATCGTCGAAGTGAAGGTCCATGGGATACAGTAAAACTGAAGTAAATCATCGGAATCTAAAACAGGAGTCACACGAAAGGCTCAACAAATTGACAGTAAGAAGGCGCTGTCTTCTTGTACTTAAGTCGGCATTGTGCCTTTTGTATTTTATTCCGATAAACATTTCTGTGTTTCATCATCAATGTGAAGGTCCAAGGGATACAGTAAACCTGATATGAAGCATCGGAATCTAAAACTGGTCTCATAGGAAAGGCTCACAACATTGACAGTAAGAAGACTCAGTCTTCTTGTACTTAGGTCGGTATTGTGCCTTTTGTATTTAATTCCAATGCAATTTCTGTGTTTCATCGTCAATGTGAAGGTCCAAGGGATACAGTAAACCAGCAGTTGTGCATCAGAATCTAAAACTGGTGACACAGGAAAGGTTCAAAACATAGACAGTAAGATGACTTAGTCTTCTTGTACTTAAGCGGCATTGTGCCTTTTGTATTTAATACCGATGCAATTTATACGTTTGATCGTCAATGTGAAGGTCCACGGGACACAGTAAACCAGCAGTTGAGCATCGGAATCTAAAACTGGTGACACAGGAAAGGCTCAAATAATAGAATTAAAGAAAAGTCAGTCTTCTGGTTCTTAAGTCGGCATTGAGCCTTTTGTATTTAATTCCGATGCAATTTTTGTGTTTCATCGTCAACGTGAAGTTCCAAGGGATACAGTAAAAATGAAGTGAATCATCGGAATCTAAAGCAGGTAAAGCTCGAAAAGCTCAAACATAGACTGTAAAATGAGTCACTTTTCTTCTACTTAAGTCCGGATTGTGCCTATTGTATATGATTCCGATGCAATTTTTGTGTTTCATCGTCAACGTGAAGTTCCAAGGGATACAGTTAACCTAAAGTGAAGCATCGGAATCTAAAACTGGTCTCACAAGAAAGCTCAAAAGATAGACAGTACGAAGACTCAGTCTCCGTGTACTTAATTCGCAATTGTGCATTTTGTATTTAATTCCGATGCAATTTCTGTGTTTCATCGTCAATGTCAAGGTCCAAGGGATACAGTAAACCTGCAGTTGTGCATCGGACTCTAAAACTGGTGACACAGGAAACGTTCCAAACATAGACACTAAGAAAAATCAGTCTTCTTGTACTCAAGTCGGTATTGTGCCTTTTGTATGTAATTCTGATGCATTTTCTGTGTTACATCGTCAATGTGAAGGTCCAAGGGATACACTAAACCTGAATTGAATCATCGGAATCTAATACCGGTCTCACAGGAAACGCTCAACACATAGACAGTAAGAAGACTAAGTCTTCGTGTACTTAAGTCGGCAATGTGCCTTTTGTAATTAATTCCGATGTAATTTCTTTGTTACATCGTCAATGTGGAGGTCGAAGGGATACAGTAAACCTGAAAGGAAGCATCGGAATCTAAAACTGGTCTGACAGGAAAGGCTCAAAACATAGACACTAAGAAGACTCAGTCTTATTGTACTTAGGTCGGCTTTGTGCGTTTTGCACTTAATTCCGATGCAATTTCTGTGTTTCATCACCAATGTCAAGGTCCAAGGGATACAGTAATCCTGCTGATGTGCATCGGACTCTAAAACTGGTGACACAGGAAACGCTCCAAACATAGACACTAAGAAAAATCAGTCTTCTTATACTTAAGTCGGCATTGTGCCTTTTGTATGTAATTCCGATGCAATTTATGTGTTACATCGTCAATGTGAAGGTCCAACGGATACAGTAAACCTGCAGTTGTGCATCGGAATCTAAAACTGGTGAAACAGAAAAGGCTCAAATTACAGACACTAAGAAAAGTCAGTGTTCTTCTACTTAAGTTGGCATTGTGCCTTTTCTATTTAATTGCGTTGCAATTTTTTGTTTCATCGTCAACGTTAAGGTCCACGGGATACAGTAAACCTGCAGTTGTGCATCGGAATCTAAAACTGTCTCACAGAAATGCTCAAAACATAGACAGTAAGAAGGCTCAGTCTTCATGTACTTAAGTCGCCATTGAGTTTTTTGTATTTAATTTCGATTCAATTTCTGTGTTTCATCGTCAATGTGAAGGTCCAAGGGATACAGTAAACCAGCAGTTGTGCATCGGAATCTAAAACAGGTGACGCAGGGAAGGCTCTAAACATAGACTATAAAAAGAGTCAGTCTTCTTGTACTTAAGTGCGCATTGTGCCTTTTGTATTCTATTCCGTTGCAATTTCTGTGTTTCACCGTCAGTGCGAAGGTCCAACGGAAACAGTAAACCTGCAGTTGTGCATCGGAATCTAAAACTGTCTCACAGAAATGCTCAAAACATAGACAGTAGGAATATTCAGTCTTCATGTACTTACGTCGCCATTGTGCCTTTTGAATTTAATTCCGATGCAATTTCAGTGTTTCATCGTCAATGTGAAGGCACAAGGGATACAGTAAACCTGCAGTAGTGCATCGGAATCTAAAACAGGTGACGCAGGAAACGCCCAAACATAGACTGTAAAAATAGTCAATCTTCTTGTACTTAAGTCGGCATTGTGCCTTTTGTATTTAATTTCGATGTAATTTCTTTCATCGTCAATGTGGAGGTCCAAGGGATACAGTAAATCTGAAAGGAAGCATTGGAATCTAAAACTGGTCGCACAGGAAAGGCTCGAAACAGACAGCAAGAAGACTCAGTCTTTTAGTACTTAGGTCAGCATTGTGCCTTTTGTATTTAATTCCGATGCAATTTCAGTGTTTCATCGTCAATGTGATAGTCCAAGGATACAGTAAAACTGCTGTTGTGCATCGGACTCTAATACTGGTGACACAGGAAACGCTCAAATCATAGACACGAAGAGAAGTCAGTCTTCTTGTTCTTAAGTCGGCATTGTTCCTTTTGTATTTAATTGCGATGTAATTTCTGTGTTTCATCGTCAATGTGAAGGTCCAAGGGATACAGTAAACCTGAAGTGAAGCATCGGAATCTAAAACTGGTGGCACAAAAAAGGCTCAAATCATAGACACTAGGAAAAGTCAGTCTTCTTGTACTTAAGTCGGCATTGTGCATTTACTAGTTAATTCCGATGCAATTTCTGTGTTTCATCGTCAAAGTGAAGGTCCACGGGATACAGTACACCTGCACTTGTGCATTGGAATCTATAACTAGTGACACAGGAAAGGCCCAAAAGATAGACAGTAAGAAGACTCTGTCTTCTTGTACTTAGGTCGGCATTGTGACTCTTGTATTTAATTTCGATGCAATTTCTTCGTTTCATCGTCAATGTTAAGGTCCAAGGGATACAGTAAACCTGCAGTTGTGCATAGGAAACTAAAACAGGTGACACAGGAAAGGCTCAAATCATTGACAGTAAAAAGAATCAGTCTTCTTGTGCTTAAGACGGCATTGTGGCTGGCTCTGAGCACTATGGGACTCAACTGCTGTGGTCATCAGTCCCCTAGAACTTAGAACTACTTAAACCTAACTAACCTAAGGACAGCACACACATCCATGCCCGAGGCAGGATTCGAACCTGCGACCGCAGCAGTCGCACGGTTCCGGACTGCGCGCCTAGAACCGCGAGACCACCGCGGCCGGCACGGCATTGTGCCTTTTGTATTTAATTTCGATGCAATTTCTGTGTTTCACCGTCAATGTGAACGTCCAAGGGATACAGTAAACCTCCAGTTCTGCATCGGAATCTAAAACTGGTGACATAGGAATGGCTCAAAACATAGACACTAAGAAAAGTCAGTCTTCTTGTACTTAAGTTAGCATTGTGCCTTTTAGATTTAATTTCTATGCAATCATTGTCTTTCATCGTCATAGTGTAGGTCCAAGGGAAGCAGTAAAACGTAAGTGAAGTATCGGAATCAAAAGCTGGTATCACAGGAAAGCTCAAAACATAGACAGTCCGAAGACTCAGTCTTCGTGTACTTAAGTCGCCATTGTGCCTTTTGTGTTTAATTACGATGCAATTTCTGTGTTTCATCGTCAATGTGAACGTCCAAGGGATACAGTAATTCTGCAGTTGTGCATCGGAATCTAAAACTGGTGACACAGGAAAGGCTCAAAACATAGACACTAAGAAAAGTCAGTCGTCTCGTACTTAAGTCGGCATTGTGCCTTTTCTGTTCAATTCCGATGCAATTTTTGAGCTTCATCGTCAAAGGTAAGGTCCAAGGGATACAGTACACCTGCAGTTGAGCATCTGAATCTAAAACTGGTGACACAGGAAACGCTCAAAACATAGGCAGTAAGAAGACTCTGTCTCCTTGTACTTGAGTCGGCATTGTGACTTTTGAGTTTTATTCCGATACAATTTCTGTATTTCATCATCAATCTGAAGGTCCAACGGATACAGTAAACCTGAAATGAAGCATTGGAATCTAAAACTGTTCTCATAGGAAAGGCTCACACCATTGGCAGTAAGAAGACTCCGTCTTCTTGTACTTAAGTCGGTATTGTGCCTTTTGTATTTAATTCCGATGCAATTTCTGTGTTTCATCGTCAATGTGAAGGTCCATGGCATACAGTAAACCTGCAGTTGTGCATCGGAATCTAAAACTGGTGACACAGAAAAGGCTCAAAACATAGACACTAAGAAAAGTCAGTCTTCTTGTATTTAAGTCGGCATTGTGCTTTTGTATTTAATTCCGATGCAATTTCTGTGTTACATAGTCAATGCGAAGGTCCAAGGGATACAGTACACCTGAAGGGAAGCATCGGAATCTAAAACTGGTCTTACAGAAAGGCTCAAAGCATAGACAGTAAGAGGACTCAGTCTTCTTGTACTTCAGTTGTCATTTTGCCCTTTGTATTTAATTCCGATGCAATTTCTGTGTTTCATCGTCAATGTGAAGGTCCAAGGGATACAGTAAACCAGCAGATGTGCATCGTAATCTAAAACAGGTGACGCAGGGGAGGCTCTAAACATAGACTATAAAAAGAGTCAGTCTTCTTGTACTTAAGTCGGCATTGTGCATTTTGTATTTATTTCCGATACAGTTTCTGTGTTTCATCGTCAATGTGAAGGTCCAAGGGATACAGTAAATCTGCAGTTGTGCATCGGAATCCAAAAGTTGGAACACAGGAAAGGCTCAAAACATAGACAGTAGGAAGACTCATTCTTCTAGTACTTAAGTCGGCATTGTGCCTTTTGTATTTAATTCCGATGCAAATTTTGTGTTTCACCGTCAAAGTGATGGTCCAAGGGATACAATAAACCTGAAGTGAAGCATCGGAATCTAACATTGGCATCACAGGAAAGGCTCAAAACCTAGACAGTTAGAAGACTCAGTCTTCTTGTACTTAACTCGGCATTGTGCCGTTTGTATTTAATTCCGATGAAATTTCTGTGTTTGATCGTCAATGTGAAGGTCCAAGGGATACACTAAACATGCAGTTGTGCATCGAAATCTAAAGGTGGTGACACTGGTAAGGCTCAAAACATAGACAGTAGGAAGACTCAGTCTACTAGTAACTATGTCGGCATTGTGCCTTTTGTATTTAATTCCGATGCAATTTCTGTATTACATCGTCAATGTGAAGGTCCAAGGGATACAGTAAACATGCAACTGTGCATCGGAATCTATAACTGGTGACACAGGTAAGGCTCAAAACATAGACACCAAGAAAAGTCAGTCGTCTTGTACTTAAGTCGGCATTGTGCCTTTTGTATTTAATTCCGATGCAATATCTGTGTTTCATCGTCAATGTTTAAGGTCCAAGGGATACAGTAAACCTGCAGTTGTGCATCAGATTCTAAAACTGTGACACAGAAACGGTCAAAACATAGACAGTAAGAAGACTCAGTCTTCTTGTACTTCAGCTGGCATTGTGACTTTTGTATTTAATTCCGATGCAATTTCTGTTTCATCGTCAATGTGAAGGTCAAAGGGATACAGTAAACCTGCAGTTGTGCATCGGATTCTAAAGCAGGTGACACAGGAAACGCTCAAAACACAGACACTAAGAAGACTCAGTCTTCTTGTACTTAAGTCGGCATTGTGCCTTTTGTATTTAATTTCGATGCAATATCTGTGTTTCATCGTCAAAGTGAAGGTCCAAGGGATACAGTTAACCTGAAGTGAATCATCGGAATCTAAAACTGGTCTCATAGATAGGCTTAACACATAGACAGTAAGAAGAGTCTGTCTTCTTATATTTAAGTCGGCATTGTGCCTTTTGTATTTAATTCCGATACAATTTCTGTGTTTCTTTATCAATGTGAAGGTCCAAGGGATACAGTAAACCTGAAACGAAGCATCGGAATCTAAAACTTGTCTCATCAGAAAGGCTCACAACATTGACAGTAAGAAAATCAGTCCTCTTGTACTTAAGTCGGTATTTTGCCATTTGCTTTAATTCCGATGCAATTTCTGTGTTTCATCGTCAAAGTGAAGGTCCAAGGGATACAGTAAACCAGCAGTTGTGCATCGGAATCTAAAACTGGTGACACAGGAAAGACTCAGAGCATAGACAGTAGGAAGACTCAGTCTTCTTGTACTTAAGTCGGCATTGTGTCTTTTGTATTTGATTCCGATGCAATTTTTGTGTTTCATCGTCAATGTGAAGGTCAAAGGGATTCAGTAAACCTGCAGTTGTGCATCGGAATCAAAAACTGGTGACAGAGAAAAAGCTCATAACATAGACACTAAGAATAGTCAGTCCACTTGTACTTATGTCGGCATTGTGCCTTTTCTATTTAATTCCGATGCAATTTTTGTGTTTCATCGTCAAAGTGAAGGTCCACGGGATACAGTAAAACTGACTTGAAGCATCGGAATCCAAAACTGGTATCACAGGAATGCTAGAAACATAGACAGTACGAAGACTCAGTCTTCGTGTACTTAAGTCGCCATTATGCATTTTGTATTTAATTCCGATGCAATTTCTGTGTTTCGTCGTCAATGTGAAGGTCCAAGGGATACAGTAAACCTGCAGTTGTGCATCGGAATCTAAAGGTAGTGACACAGGTAAGGCTCAAAACATAGACAGTAGGAAGACTCAGTCTACTAGTAACTATGTCGGCATTGTGCCTTTTGTATATAATTCCGATGCAATTTTTGTGTTTCATCGTCTAAGTGAAGGTCCAAAGGATACAGTAAACCTGAAGTGAAGCATCGGAATCTAAAACTGGTCTCACAGAAAGGCTCAAAACATAGACAGTAAGAAGACTCAGTCTTTTTGTACTTAAGTCGGCATTGTGCCTACGAATCATCTTGCAGATTTAGATAATAATTGTGCGCATTAATTGCGCTGAATCTGTGGTCCTCGTAACTTCCACAAGTGGCTATAAATCGTATGTGGCTATCGTTTGACGGCGTTTAGGAACTCTGAAAAGCATTTTTCATTCATTCTTAAATAATTCCCAAAATCTTCGGGTCTCAGCTCCGTAAGTAACAAAGCGTACGTGCATTTGGTCCATTGCATTAGCCATTTCTTTACCCACAGCCTTAGCACGGGTTTTTCTGGCCTTGTTAGTTCGAACAGCCAAGCCCAATCCCAATTCTTTTCCTGTGGAATACTAAGCGGAATCGCCTAGAACAGAACGTCACAACCAGCTCTAGGAGCAGGGCGGCGCTGAAATCATTGAGTATTGTCGGTTACGACGTGCGTTGTGTAGACTGTCACCAAATTTGTCCGTCGGTCAACAAATTGTGTGTGTGTGTGTGTGTGTGTGTGTGTGTGTGTGTGTGTGTTTGTGTGTGTGTGTGTGTGTGTTTGTGTGTGTGTGGCCCGCACTACTTGTAGTGCCCGGGCGTGGAGTTCATGGTCAAGTACTAGGTAACGTTTGACTCCAAACAGCTTAAACGTGCCTTCATCCCTGCGCAGCTACATCCAGCACAGGCTTCTCATTCGTGGTGTATTTGTAATCAGGCAGAGTGAAGAAGTATTTGCAGTAACAAGTAAAACTGAAACCAATCCGTAAACGTAGAGGAAACGGGAGAGTCCATAAAGCGAAGTAAGGAATAAATATATGTTGTAAACTAAAACAGAAGTTCTACAGCATGTGTCACGAGTAAACTGATAAACATTACTGTGTTTCCAGTCGGGAACAACTCATTTAACAAAACACAGTTGTATGAAATCTCATACTGACATCGTTCAGGAATGAAGGTAGTAATAAAAGACAACAGCGAAGTTTGTTGCAATGTGTGCTAAACAGGTGACGCCTTTTAGAAGTGAGGTGTTTCTGATGACAGTGTCAAAGAATTATCGAGAAGTCAGCGTTTCAGATGTGTCAAATATTTCTACTGTAAGTAGGCATATCAAAGAAGAGGCTTCGTGCAGTCCGAAACCGTATGATCTGCTGTTATTTAGTTATTAATAAAAAAAGTCTACGACGGTTGATATACGTGGACTGATTCGTATAAAAGGTGAATTATTTGACACAGCACATTACTTAGGCACAGATTGGTCTCTTGCGAATAACGTTCTATTTATAACCGAATTCACGGACGTTAAGCTGGCGGCAGTAAATACTATGAAAGACGCACAAGAGAGGATGACTGATACTAAATGTCGCCGGACACGTTGAATAATTTTGTTTTTCTCTCTGACCAGGGTTCCAATAAAAAAAGTTTCAAGAAAACGCGAAAGCCTTCTCTGTGGTGCTCATTGTATAACAGCTCTAAGGACATTTGAAGAAAAGTGGCTTCTGCTCATGCTTCGAGCCGAAGTTATGCACATGCTGGAACAGTTCGTGCACTATGCTAGAGTCCGTACATAAACTGTGCAACCAATTTGTTGCTTTAGTGAAGAATACCGTAATAATTCCACTTACAGATTACGGGGGTATTAGAATGAACTTGCAGGAAGAACTGTAGATATCCTGAAGGGGGTACATATGAATTACAAGGCAAAAAAAGAACCTACAATCCAGTTAGTTCTTTTCTGGTTTTTACAAACTGCAGAAAATATGCAGCGTCAAAGAAATGATTGTGAGGTAGCTGAATTACTGCAGTTACATGTTATGTTTAGTCACGATACGAGAAAACATACTCGTATTTAAGTAGTGTAGCTAATGTATTTTGGTAGATATGTATTTCTGAACATGGGATTAAAAATACCGTCCTGATTTTTCACTCCCAACCATGAATTTGCTAGGTTCGTTTTGTTGTGTTTCCGTTATCCCAATATGTTTGACACAAATGAAAATGTGTGAGGAATGTGTGGAAGCAGTTCAGGTACAACATACAACAATTAACGTAGTCGTTTTTGTGTAGTTGGTGTATTGCGTCTCATAGAGAAACGAAGTACTGGGTACAAATTAAAGTGCAGATAGTCACAGAGGTCCATTATGGGCTGTAGTTATCGTATGGCAGCGAAACTTGAAATATATTCTAATGAGAATACGGAACCGATTTACGCTGGAAAATATTAGTTCTAGGTTTGGCCACCAGGTGCAAATTTGCGGCTGTGAATGCAAGAAGTAAGGAATTTTTTCTGTACGTAACAGATTAGGAATAGGACATGGGCATATAGGTGAAACAAGTGGAAAGGCACAATCTTCATTTTATTACTAACCGCCGTCTACACAATTTGTTCAATATGAGCACCAGAGACGTCGACGAGATGTTGCAATTTTATCGTAATTTCAACATTGTCCAATGACGCGGCTGCATGCTTCGTAATTTCTGTTTCATCACTAAACTGCCCCTCCACTACTTTGCAAGGACCATATACTTGATTCCAAATGTAGGTAAATCTATTCGTTGTTAATTCTCGAACATTTACACCAAAGTATACCAGACAGTGATCTACATATTTCTAGCACTTTACTCATAGTGCGTAATTTACGATCTTCCCCTATGCAGATGGTCAGAGCATTCCCACATTCTTAGGATAAAGTTAGAGACTGAAAGACCTCCTCACATTGTCTCTGACCGACCCTCGCTGCAGCACTGTCACTGATTTAATATGCAGCTGATCAGAAGTAGACCGCTACATTCCGCGTCTCGTGAAGGAACAGAGCGACCCGAGCCCATAACTATTGTTCCGCACCAATCTTGTTTACTGTACTGATAAAAGTGCGCAAGATTCCTCCAGATGCATCCATGTCCAGGAAGTTAGCACTCCTTATTTTTGTATAGTAGTAGATCTGAAAATGTAGCGATGTAATAAGAACAACAAGAAACTTGTGGTTTTTACGCAAGATGAAACTCCAGACATACAGGGTTCGAAGCATTTTGTGTAAATCAACTGCGCTATCAACTGAAAATCGTTCTAGTGTATAGGGTCAGTACAATGAAGGTATTAGTAAGAGAACATAAACACACGCACTCCTAATGCTACACAGTTCTGCACATAAGCATGCTATAATGTTAGAGCGGTGCGCTTTCCGACCTGCTAGTCGTGTGGGATGCAACACTGTTAATATTCAAATGTAAGAAATACACACTATGTGAACAAAAGTATCCGGACACTTGCCTGAAAATGACTTACAAGTTCGTGGCGCCCTCTAGCGGTAATGCTGAAATTTAACATGGACTAGGACCACCCTTAGCCTTGATGACAGGTTCCACTCTCCCAGGCATATGTTCAGTGAGGTGCTGGAAGGTTTCTTGGGGAATGACAGCCCATTCTTCACGGAGTGCTGCACTGAGTAGAGGTATCCCTGTCGTTCGATGAGGCCTGGCAAGAAATCGGCATTCCAGAAAATCCCAAAGGTGTTCTATAGGATTCAGGTCAGGGCTCTGCAGGCCAATCCATTACAGGTATGTTGTTGTGTAAACACTCCGCCACGGGCCATGCATTATGAACAGGTGCTTGATCGTGGTGAAATACGCAATCGCCATCCCAGAATTGCTCTTAAACAGTGGGAAGCAAGGTGCTTAAAACATCAATGTAGGCCTGTGCTGTGATAGTGTCACACAAAACAGAAAGGCCTGCAAGCCCCCTCGATGAAAAACACCACCACACCATAACACCACCGCCTCCGAATTTTAGTGTTGGCACTACACACGCTGGCAGATGACGTTCACTGGGCATTCGTCATACCCTCACCCTGCCATCGGATCGCCACATTGTATACCGTGATTCGTCACTTAGTACAACGTTTCTCCACTGTTCAATAGTCCAACGTTTACTCTTCTTATACAAAGCGAGGCGTCGTTTTGCGTTTTCTAGCGAGATGAGTGGCTTATGAACAGCCGCTCGACCAAGAAATCAAAGTTTTCTCACGACCCACCTAACTGTCACAGGATCTTGAAGCAGTTTGGAATTCCTGTGTTATGGTCTGGATAGATGTCTGCCTATTATACGTTACGACCGTCTTCAACTGTCGACGGTCTGTCAGTCAACAGACGAGATTGGCCTATACACTTTTTTGTTGTACGTGTCCCTTCATGTTTCCACTTCACTATCATGTCGGAAACAGTGGACCTGCGGAGGTTTAGGAGTGTGAAACTCTCGCCTACAGACATATGACACAAGTGACACCCAATGACCTGACCACGTTCGAAATCCTTGAGTTCCATAGAGGCACCCATTCTGCTCTCTCACGATGTCTAATCCCCCCCTGCGGGTCCGGGGTAAGAACAGGCCCTAGGTATTCCTGCCTGTCGTAAGAGGCGACTAACAGGAGTCCCTCACCCTCAAGGGGGTAGTTTGCGGATGCGTCCAGAGGCCGACGGTTCAACGACTTACATATGTGATCACTTTGGTTTTTCGCTTATTCTGGTTTCTTCTTCCTTTGTTTCCTTTCTTTGTCCTTCTCCCTCTCTCACTGTCTTCCTTACTTTTTATCTTGCCTTCTTCTCCTCCCTGCCTTCTTCTCCTCCCTGGCTTCTTCTCCTCCCTACCTTCTTCTCCTCCCTGCCTTCTTCTCCTCCCTGCCTTCTTCTCCTCCCTGCCTTCTGCTCCTCCCTGCCTTCTGCTCCTCCCTGCCTTCTGCTCCTCCCTGCCTTCTGCTCCTCCCTGCCTTCTGCTCCTCCCTGCCTCCTGCTCCTCCCTCCCTCCTGCTCCTCCATGCCTCCTGCTCCTCCCTGCCTCCTGCTCCTCCCTGCCTTCTGCTCCTCCCTGCCTTCTGCTCCTCCCTGCCTCCTGCTCCTCCCTCCCTCCTGCTCCTCCATGCCTCCTGCTCCTCCCTGCCTCCTGCTCCTCCATGCCTCCTGGTCCTTCCTGCCTCCTGCTCCTCCCTGCCTCCTGCTCCTCCCTGTGGTCTCCTCCTCAGCGTTTGAGATAGTCTGTCCTTTCTCTCCCTGTCTCCCTTTTTCTTCCTCTTCTTCTTTCCTGGACCTGTCAACTCTTATACCAGGATGCATAACGGTAACTTGTAGTTGGAAACTGAGAGCGTCTTTCTGGCACAAAAACTCCTTCGAACCACACTCCTGTATATGTTCCCTGTCCGGGTGGAGGCCAACCCCAGTTTGAATTCGTCGCATGGTGTGGTATCTACTAGATGACTCGACGGATTGTCTGACGAGGGAATTCAGTATTTCCTCGCTGAGCAGGGCGTGACGGCTGTCCATAGGGTCATGAAAAAGGTGGAAGTTTGCCCAAGCCGATTGGACACTTCTTTCGTCTCTAGTGACATTCGATGACCGTCGCTTTCCCAGCGTCGACGATAAGGTCACACATATTACCGACGTTATTCTTACAGCTGCGGAACGTTCAATACCACGCACCTCCGAATTGCCCCGGCGCCCCCCAGTTCCTTGGTGGAACAAGGCATGGCGTGACGCAGTACGTGAGCGGCGACGTGCTCTTCACATTTTCCGCCACCATCCTACTTTGGCCAACTGTATCCGCTATAAGCAGTTCCGTGCGCGATGCCGTCGCGTCATCCGCGATAGCAAGAAGGCAAGCTGGAAATTCTTTATTAGCTCATTTAACACTTTCACTCCATCCTTGGAAGTTTGGAGTCGGCTCCGACGGTTCTCAGGCGCGCCTAGTTTCTCCCCGGTCTCTGGGCTCACTGTCGCGCATGATACACTCCTGGAAATGGAAAAAAGAACACATTGACACCGGTGTGTCAGACCCACCATACTTGCTCCGGACACTGCGAGAGGGCTGTACAAGCAACGATCACACGCACGGCACAGCGGACACACCAGGAACCGCGGTGTTGGCCGTCGAATGGCGCTAGCTGCGCAGCATTTGTGCACCGCCGCCGTCAGTGTCAGCCAGTTTGCCGTGGCATACAGAGCTCCATCGCAGTCTTTAACACTGGTAGCATGCCACGACAGCGTGGACGTGAACCGTATGTGCAGTTGACGGACTGTGAGCGAGGGCGTATAGTGGGCATGCGGGAGGCCGGGTGGACGTACCGCCGAATTGCTCAACACGTGGGGCATGAGGTCTCCACAGTACATCGATGTTGTCGCCAGTGGTCGGCGGAAGGTGCACGTGCCTGTCGACCTGGGACCGGACCGCAGCGACGCACGGATGCACGCCAAGACCGTAGGATCCTACGCAGTGCCGTAGGGGACCGCACCGCCACTTCCCAGCAAATTAGGGACACTGTTGCTCCTGGGGTATCGGCGAGGACCATTCGCAACCGTCTCCATGAAGCTGGGCTACGGTCCCGCACACCGTTAGGCCGTCTTCCGCTCACGCCCCAACATCGTGCAGCCCGCCTCCAGTGGTGTCGCAACAGGCATGAATGGAGGGACGAATGGAGACGTGTCGTCTTCAGCGATGAGAGTCGCTTCTGCCTTGGTGCCAATGATGGTCGTATGCGTGTTTGGCGCCGTGCAGGTGAGCGCCACAATCAGGACTGCATACGACCGAGGCACACAGGGCCAACACCCGGCATCATGGTGTGGGGAGCGATCTCCTACTACACTGGCCGTACACCACTGGTGATCGTCGAGGGGACACTGAATAGTGCACGGTACATCCAAACCATCATCGACCCCATCGTTCTACCTTTCCTAGACTGGCAAGGGAACTTGCTGTTCCAACAGGACAATGCACGTCCGCATGTATCCCGTGCCACCCAACGTGCTCTAGAAGGTGTAAGTCAACTACCCTGGCCAGCAAGATCTCCGGATCTGTCCCCCATTGAGCGTGTGTGGAACTGGATGAAGCGTCGTCTCACGCGGTCTGCATGTCCAGCACGAACGCTGGTCCAACTGAGGCGCCAGGTGGAAATGGCATGGCAAGCCGTTCCACAGGACTACATCCAGCATCTCTACGATCGTCTCCATGGGAGAATAGCAGCCTGCATTGCTGCGAAAGGTGGATATACACTGTACTAGTGCCGACATTGTGCATGCTCTGTTGCCTGTGTCTATGTGCCTGTGGTTCTGTCAGTGTGATCATGTGATGTATCTGACCCCAGGAATGTGTCAATAAAGTTTCCCCTTCCTGGGACAATGAATTCACGGTGTTCTTATTTCAATTTCCAGGAATGTACATTAGTGGACCCCGTCGCAATTTATAACTCATTGGGTCAGCACTTTGCTGAGATTTCGAGCTCTTCAAATTACCCGCCAGCGTTTCTCCCGAAGAAACGTGCAGCGGAAGTGCGACATCTTGCTTTCTCCTCTCAAAATCGCGAAAGCTACAATACTGTTTTCTCCATGCGGGAACTCCTACATGCACTCTCTTCTTCTCTCTCCTCCGCCCCAGGACCGGATGGTATCCACGTCCAAATGTTGCTGCATTTATCAACCCATAGTCTGCGTTACCTCCTTCGCCTTTATAATCGAATTTGGACCGACAGTACTTTTCCCAGACGATGGCGGGAAGCTATTGTCGTTCCCGTTCCGAAACGTGGATAGGACAAACATCTCCCCTCTCGCTATCGCCCCATTTCTCTCACGAGTAGTGTCTGTAAGGATTTGGAGCGTATGGTGAATTACCGTTTAGCTTGGTGGCTGGAATCCCGCAGTCTTTTACCACCTGCCCAATACGGATTCCGAAAGCATCGTTCTGCAGTTGACCATCTTGTTGCTCTCTCCACTTATATCATGAACAATTTTCTCCATAAACGCCAAACGGTAGCAATATTTTTTGATCTGGAGAGAGCATACGATACCTGTTGGAGGACAGGCATCCTCCGCACACTGTTCTCTTGGGGCTTTCGAGGCCGGCTGCCCCTTTTCCTTCGGAAATTTATGGCAGAGCGCACATTTAGGGTGCGGGTGAACACTACTCTCTCCCGTACTTTCTCCCAAGAAAACGGGGTACCCCAGGGCTCCGTGCTGAGTGTGGTACTGTTTGCCGTTGCCATAAATCTAATTATGGATTGTCTCCTTCCTGATGTCTCGGGCTCCCTCTTTGTGGACAATTTTGCGATCTACTACAGCTCTCAATGGACCAGCCTTCTTGAACGACGACTTCAAGGATGTCTCGATCGCCTCCACTCTTGGAGCATCGAAACCGGCTTCCGTTTTTCTCCCAGTAAGACCGTTTGTGTTAATTTTTGGCGACCAAAGGAGTTTCTTCCACCCTCCTTACATTTAGAACCTGTCAACCTTCCGTTTTCAGAGGTCACTAAATTCTTGGGCCTTATGTTTGACAGAAAACAGTGCTGGTCCTCCCACATTTCCTATCTTTCGGCTTGCTGTCTGCGATCCCTTAACACCCTCCGTGTCCTGAATGGTACCTCCTGGGGAGCGGACCGAGTGGTCCTTCTTCGCCTCTATCGCGCCTTAGTGCGCTCGAAATTGGACTATGGAAGCATAACTACTCCTCTGCTCGGCCGTCTATTCTTCGGCGTCTCGACTCTATCCACCACCGTGGAACACGTTTAGTGTCTGGAGCTTTTTACACCAGCCCTGTGGTAAGCCTTTATGCTGAGACTGCTGAACCTCCGCTGTCCAATTGGCGAGCAGTCCTTCTGAGTCGTTATGCTAGCCATCTGTCTTCCATGCCTGCTAATCCAGCGCATGACATTTTTTTCGACGCCTCCTTTGATGTAGGGTATGCATGCCGCCCCTCCTCCCTACTACCACCGGGAGTCCGCTTCCGTCAACTGCTCCATTCTTTTTCCTTCCGCTTTCCTAAGACCTTCTTGACAACTTGGGGTACGGCACCACCTTGGCTCCGTCCCCGGATCTGCCTGATCCGTGACCTTTGTCGATTTGCCAAGGATGGTACCCCTTCACTTGTTTATCGTCGGGCATTTGCTGCTCTATGTGCGCCAATGACGGACGCCACATTTATTTACACCGACGGCTCGAAAACATCGTTAGGTGTAGGGAGTGCCTATATTGTTGGCGACACCCCAAATCAATTTCGGCTTCCCGACCAGTGTTCGGTTTATACTGCGGAGCTTTACGCTGTTCTCCAGGCTGTCCACTACATCCGCCGCCATCAGCGGATACAGTACGTAATCTGCTCAGATTCTCTCAGCTCTCTGCTCAGTCTCCAAGCTCTTTACCCTGTGCATCCTCTGGTCCACCGGATTCAGGACTGTCTGCGCTTGCTCCACCTGGGGGGCGTCTCCGTGGCGTTCCTCTGGCTCCCGGGACACGTTGGTATCTGTGGAAATGAGACGGCCGATATCGCAGCCAAGGCTGCAGTCTCTCTTCTTCGGCCAGCTATCCAATCGATTCCCTTCGCCGATCTACGGAGCGTTTTAAGTCGTCGTGTTGTTCTTTTATGGCACGCGCATTGGTCGACACTTCCCCATAATAAATTGCGGGACGTGAAAGCTCTTCCTTGTGCTTGGACCTCTTCCTCCCGAACGCGTCTTCGGGAGGAGGTAATTTTAACTAGACTCCGGATAGGGCACTGTCTTTTTAGCCATCGACATCTTTTAAGCGGCGATCCTCCCCCACTCTGTCCCCACTGCTCTCAGCTGTGGACGGTAAGACACCTTTTAATTGAGTGCCCCTCTTTTAACCCGTTACGCGCCCGTCTACAGCTATCGCCTGATATATCGTCGATTTTAGCAGATGACACGCGCTCAGCCGATCGCGTTCTCGAGTTTATTAGTGCCAGTGAAATGACATCAGTCATCTGAAGCTTGTTTCGGGGACAACCAACGCCTTTCTGTGGTGGATTTTTAAGCCTACCTTCTGCTTTTAGTTTCTCCAATTTTATGACTTTCACTCCCATTTCTGCTGGTTTTCGATTTCGGTTTTTTACGGTTTCCTAAGTCACGGACCGGGCGCTAATGACCATAGCAGTTTTGCGCCCAAAAACCAAAACAAAAAAAAAAAAAAAATTCTGCTCGCAAGCGAAAGTTGGATGAGTCTCAGCCATGGACAATTCTTCCATCAGTGCCACACTTCCTTGTCATTTCTCGGTCAGACGAACGTCAAGACTTCTCCACAGTCAACCTTTTCATTATTCAGGTAGGTGTTGATGCTATTGCAGGTCCTGTAAAGTCTTGTTCCCGATTGTGAAATGACAACTTGTTGTTAGAAACAGTCAGTGCCCTCCAGGCACAAACATTGTTGCGAACTCCACTGCTGCACACCACACTTTAAACTCATCACGCGGGGTGGTTTATACGCGCTCACTCGAAGGATTTTCCAATGAGGGCATTCAAAACTACCTGTCTGACCAGGGCATAACGGCTGTACATAGTCATGAAAAGGGTTGACAACGACTTGGTACTAACCCATACCATTTCTTGACATTTGAGAGTTCAACTTCCATCGAGCATTAAAGTGGGCTATGAGATAATTTCAGTTCGTCCTTTCAACCCCAACATTACGTGTTGCTATCTGTGTCAGCGGTTTAATCATACCAGCCAGTCGTGTTCCAGTCCGGCCAAATGTTAAATGCGGCAAGGATGCCCATAGGGGTGCTTGTCCACCTGCATCCCCCATTGCATCAACTGTATGGCCGACCACGATGCTTCCTCTAGAGACTGCCTCATTTTCAAAGACGCACGACTTACTCAGGAAATCAGAGTGAAGGAAATGGTGTCAAAATATGCTGTTCGTAAATTATTCCCAACTCGAAAGCCCACTGTGCCCCCAGCAGCTAAATATAGCACTGTCCTTGCATCTCCTCGGCCTACTAAGGAGGCAGCCACAGCGACTTGTGATCTCACCTTTAGTGCCACGACCGTCAGATCGGCCAGCGCAATGATCACCCATTGTACCTCCGCACTATCACCTGATCACTCTAAGGCTCACCCTTCATTGGCTCCTGCTAAATCACGAGCCTCAATATCAGACACCCAGACTTCCAAAAAAAGAGCCTACTCACGAAGACTTTGTACGTACCCTGACGTCACAACCATCGAATCCTCCATCACACTGTTCTGTTTCCAAGAAGGCTGATAAGAAACAAATTTCCTCTCCTTCTCCGCCATGATGTGTTTCCTCTACAGCGCCACCCGGCGGTAACCGCCCGCGGCCATCTTCAGTGTCGCCAGGGCGCACTGCTGGTGGCCTATCAACCAGCCAATTGCTGGTGGCAGGAGCTGCCCCTGAACAACCTGTGGATCAGGATCTTTTGGCTTTGGCTGAATGCTGTTCCACGCTGTTGGCTGCCAGCTCTCAGCAGTCGTTCAGTTGACAGCAACTGTGGCAAGATTCTTTCCTTTTCTGACCACGCTATGTCAATTATCCATTGAAATATCCACGGCATTCCATCCAATCGGGATGAATTGTTGATCGCCTTACAATCCTACTCCCCGGTCATCACCTGTCTTCAGGAAACAAAACTTGGTCCCCACGATCGCTTTGTTTTCCCCTATTTTTAGTCAGTCTGATTTGGTCTCCCTCTGTTGAAGGCACTCCAGCACATGGAGGACTCATGATTCTTCTCCATGATACTCTCCATTATCACCCAATGCCCTTAAACAGTTCCTTCCAAGCTGTTGATGTCCATCTTTCCCTTTCTGGATACACCTTCTCTCTATGTACTGTATACATTCCATCGTCCACACCGATGGCAAGAGCTTATCTCATTCATTTCCTTGGTCAGCTCCCGCTCACCTATTTGCTGGTTGGGGACTTCAATGCCCACCACCCGCTTTGGGAATTTCTGCATCCTTGTCTGCGAGGCTCTCTATTATTGACCTCTTCCACCAAGCTGATCTTGTTTGCCTCAACACTAGGGAACCCTCATTTCTGTCTGTCTCCACGACAAATTTCTCTCATTTGGACCTTTCGGTCAGTATTGTTCAGCTAGCTGTGTGCTTTGATTGGTTCGCTCTTGCTGATTCACACACGAGTGACCATTTTCCATGTGTCCTTTGATTGCAGCCACAACTGCCATTTATGCGCCCGAGACACTGGAAGTTTGCCCGAGCCGATTGGACACTTTTTTCGTCTCTAGCGACATTCTTTGACCGTCACTTTCCTAGCGTCGACGATCAGAAGTTATTCTTACAGCCACAGTTCAATACCTCGAACTTCAGATTTGCTCCAGCGCAGCCCATTTCTTTGGTGGAAAGAGGCGTGCCGTGGCGCAATCCGCGAGCGGAGACGTCCTCTTCGCGTTTTCCGCCACCATCGTATTTTGGCCAACTGTATCCACTACAAGCAATTACGTGTGCCATGCTGTCGCGTCATTCGCGATAGCAAGAAGCCAAGCTGGGACTTATTTACTAGCTCCTTTAACACCTTCACTCCCTCCTCAGTAGTTTGGAGTGGAATTCGATGGTTATCTCGCGCGCCTAGTTTCTCACTGATCTCTGGGCTCACTGTCGCGTATGATACCTTAGTGTACCCAATCGCAATTTCTAACTCACTGGTTCAACACTTTGCTGAGATTTTGAGCTCTTCAAATTACCCACCAGCCCTTTCCCCGAAGAAACGTGCAACGGAAGTGCGACCTCTTGCTTTCTCCTCTAAAAATGGCGAAAGGTATAATACTGTTTTCTCCATGCAGGACTTCCAACACGCACTCTCTTCTACTCGCTCTTCTGCCCCAGGATAGGATGGTGTCCAGGTCCAAATGTTGCTGCATTTATCATACCATAGTCTGTGTTGCGTCCTTCGCCTTTATAATCGAATTTGGACCGACAGTACCTTTCCGAGAAGATGGCGGGAAGCTACCACTGTTCCTGTTCCGAAACCTGGAAAGGACAAACATCTCCCCTCTAGCTAACGCTCCGTATCTCTCACGAGTAGTGTTTGTAATGTTTTGGAGTGTATGGTGATTGCCATTTAGCTTGGTGGCTGGAATTCACAAGCCTTTTAACATCTGCCCAATGCGGTTTCCAAAAGCAGGGTTCTCCAGTTGACCATCTTGTTCCCCTCTCCGCTTATTTCATGAACAATTTTCTCAGGATACGTCAAACGGTAGCATTAGTTTTTGATCTGAAGAGAGCATACGATACCTGTTGGAGGACTGACATCCTCCAGACACTGTTCTCTTGGGGTTTTCGTGAATTTATGACAGAGCTCAGATTTAAAGTGTGGGTGAACACTACTCTCTCCCACACTTTCTCCCAAGAAAACTGGGTGCCCCAGGGGTTCATGCTGTTGTACTGTTCGCCATCGCCGTAAATCCAATTATGGCTTGTCTCCTTCCTGATGTCTCAGGCTCCCTCTTTGTGGACGATTTTGCGATCTACTACAGCTCTAAACGGACCTGCCTTCTTGAACGACGTCTTCAAGGATGTCTCGATCGCCTCCACTTCTGGGGCATCGAAACCGGTTTCCACTTCACTCCCACTAAGACCGTTTGTGTCAAATTTTGGCGCTGCATGCAGCTTCTTCTGCCTTCCCTACATCTAGGCCCCATCAACCTTCCGTTCGCGGACGTCGCTTAATTATTGGGTCTTCAGTTTGACAGAAAACAGTGCTGTTCCTCCCACGTTTCCTACCTTTTGGCTCGCTGTCTGCGATCCCTCAACACCCTCAGTGTCCTGAATGGTACCTCCTGGGAAGCTGACCGAGTGGTCTTTCTCCACCTCTATCGCGCCTTAGAGCGCTCGAAATTGAACTATGGAAACATAGTTTACTCCTCTGCTCGGCTGTCTTCTCTTAGGCGTCTCGACTCCGTCCACCACCATGGATTGCGTTTAGCGTCTGGAGCTTTTTACACCAGCCCTGTGGAAAGCCTTTATGCTGAGACTGCTGAACCTCTGCTGTCCAATCGGCGAGCTGTCCTTCTGAGTCGCTGAGCTAGCCATCTGTCTTCCATGCCTGCTAATCCGGCCCATGACTTTTTTTCGACGCCTCTTTGCAGTTCGTAGTAGGGAGGAAGGATGTCCTCCATACCCTACAGGGAGTTCGCTTCTGTCAACTGATACATTTTCTTTCCTTCCACTTTCTTGAAACTTTCTTGACAACTTGGGGTACAGCACCGCCTTGGCTCCGCCCCTGGACCTGCCTGCTCCCAAGGATGTTACCCCTTCTCTCGTTTGTCAGGCATTTGCTGTTCTATGTGCACAAATTAAGGATGTCACATTTATTGACACTTACAGCTCAAAAACATAATTTGGTGTTGGCAATGCCTATTTTGTTGGTGACACCCCAATCGATTTTGGCTTCCCGACCAGTGTTCGGTTTTTACTGCGCACCTTTATGCTGTTCTCCAGGCTGTCCAATACATCCGTCGCCATCAGCTCTCTACCTCTGGTCCAACGTATTCATGACTGCCTCCACTTGCTCCACTTGGGGGCGTCTCCATGGCATTCCTCTGGATACCAGAACACGTTGGTATCCGTGGAAACGAGGCGGCCGATATAGCGGCCAACGCTGCAGTCTCTCTTCTTCAGCCTTCTATTCGGATGATTCCCTGTGCCGATCTACGGAGTGTTTTATGTCGTTGTGTTGCTCTTTTATGGCACGCACATTGGTCAACACTTCCCAATAATAAATTGCGGGACATGAAAGCTCTTCTATGTGCTTGGACCTCTTCCTCCCAAACTCATCGTCGGGAGGAGGTAATTTTAACTAGACTCCAGACAGAGCACTGTCCTTTTAGCCGTCGACATCTTTTAAGTGGCGATCCTCCCCAGCTTTGTCCCCACTGATCTCATCTGTGGACGGTGAGACACCTTTTACTTGAGTGTCCGTATTTTACTCCACTACGCGCCCGTCTACAGCTGTCGCCTGATATATCTTCCATTTTTGCAGATGACACGCACTCAGCCGATCGCATTCTCGAGTTTATTAGTGTAAGTGAGATGACGTAAGTCATTTGAAGCTCTTTTTGGGGACAAACATCCCCCTTTCTATAGTGGTTTTTTATTTTAGTTTCCCCACATTTTTGAGTTTCGCTCCCACTGCTACTGGTTTCCAGTTTGGTTTTTTATCTTTTTCCAAGCCACAGACCGGGCGCTAATGTTTGTAGCAGTTTTGTGCCCTAAAACCATAACAAAGAAATCCTATCAACAACAAATAGTTAACCTTCTCTTTATTCGTACAAAAATTAGCTCCCTACCATAAATTCTTTACCAAGAAAATAGCTATAATATTCATCTCCAGACTTTCTAAAAACCATTTCTTTTAGCACATACTAACACTATTCTTAATACCATCAACGTGTAACTACATGCATATATAACATGTATATACTTTTAATAAATCCCTCATCAAGAATATATCTAAATCATTCATCCTAACACAATATCTCCTCATATACACACATAATGATCTAAAATCCTGAATTCAACATCATCCAGTTTCTATTCTAAATAGCATCTTCATTACTAGTATGAATAATTTGTCTATACTTTTATAAATTATAAAGCCCTCAGGGGGCTCTGCATTCGTTTGCTGGGTACGGGCTTGGCGAACCCGGGGTCCTCGAGCTGTGGACTGGTGTGCGCCGCCAGTTTGCTGATACCGTAAGCTCTGGGCATGCTTCAGCGACCACCATGTGGCGCAACGGTGGAACGTTGTGTGTCGTAGGGACCGGGGATCTTGGCTTGATTGCCTGGATCACGAGGACGGTACATACCTCTACAAAACACCCTTCAATCTTAAGGTGTGCTGCGCGCCGACAAGATGCATGGCTGTTGAGGTGGAAGAGTCACTAGCGGGCAACCTCTGGGGAACCTGCTGCACCTCAGTTGTACAAGGCTTATCCAGGCATGTGGGGCTCTGTCTGGATGGACATAAGTTTGCCTAGCTGCTCGTGGGACGACCATGGATACCACGAATTCTTCCTCTTTTCCTCCTTCTAATTTTTCGCTGGCCAGTGGGATGGGTGGACCGCTGGTAGGCACTACCGCCCAATCCAACAGGAGGGCTAGGTTACCCAGTCCTCCTGATTCAGGCATCAGCAACCGTACAGCAGTTCAGAGTAACAGAGCACATACTGACAACCAGAATGTGTTTTTAATAATAAAAAGGAAAGAGGGTTCCTTTGAAAAGGTTTCGCTATTCTATATCCAAAAGGGTCTAGAAGGAATAGCTGGAACTTTAAAATCAGTGAAGCGTTTACGGAATGGGACACTGCTTTTTGAAACATCAACTGCTCAGCAAGCAGTTAACCTTCAAACAGCTAAAAGCTTGGGGGAATACACAATCGATACAGAGCTTCACAGCATCCTGAACTCCAGTAAGGGTGTTGTTACCTGTAGGGATCTCGCTGACATTCCTGTAGAAGAATTAAAGAGTGAGTGGGCTCAGGAGGGAATTGTTGACGTTCAGAAAATCATGAAAAGGATGGATGGGAACCTGGTGAAATCTGACTCCTTCATTCTTACTTTCAATAGCCTCAAACTCCCAGAACACGTCAAGGCAGGACTTATTCGACTAAACGTCCGGTCGTATGTCCCAAACCCAATGCGCTGTTTTAAGTGCCAGCGTTTTCGGCTTACAACTCAAGGGTGTAAAGGAGAAGCGATGTGTGGCAACTGCAGTAAGGCTGCCCATGACGGAATTGACTGTTCGTCGCCTGTCAGATGTATAAACTGTTCTGAAAGCCACCCTGTTTGGAGTAGCGACTGTAGAATCTTCCTAGAGGAACGTAAAATACAAGAAATAAAAACAACTAAGCGTATCCCCTACAGTGAAGCCAAAAAGATCATGAAGGCCATGCAGCCGCCCACATTCGTTACGTCTTTTGCTTCCATTGTTCAGAAGCCGCCTCCAAAAGTCGATGCATCTACACAGACGGAGGTTGTTAAGAGTTGGCATGAACACCTGCACGTGTCAGTGCAGTTGCAAGGCAGCAAGTGTATCAGAGCCTGTAGCCCCTCCTCGAACAGCAGAGAAAGGTACAGTAGCTAACATTGAAGAGCCCCAGGCATCTCAGATTGCTGAGGCTGTTCCAAAGCCCAGCGTAGTCATAAACACCCCTGCTCGAGTTCTAGCAAAGCCCCCTAAACAAAGGAAAGCACACGTCAAGCAGCACCAACAGATTAAATTGGCTGGTAAACCCTCGGATCATGTTAATGAGGTCCCACTAGACGCTTCATCAGACTCTGCCCCATATTCTGACTCCATCAGCTCTGGGGTAATCGTATCGCCCCCAAGACTGAGCCTCCACCCGCAGCAGTCTCCCCACCTTGGCGGAAAGAGAGGCAGAACATACAACCATCGTGATGGCTCCCATATTGCAATGGAACCTGCAAGGGTTCAGGACACATGTGGAGGAACTACATCTATTGATTCAGGATAGACCTGTGTGTGTATGTCTGCAAGAGACAAATTTCAGTGAAACATACACCCCTGAGCTACGTGGTTATGTCCTCCACAAAAATGACCACCTGAGTGGACGGAGAGCTGGAGGAGGAGTAGGTATCTTCGTCAACACCGACTACCACTCCTCGCCTCTCTCCCTCGCGACGTATTTACAGGCAGTTGCAATATTAGTACATGTGCGTCATATGCTAACAGTATGTTCGCTTTACCTGCCCCCACCTGATGTGCTCGACAAAGAGGCTCTCAGTGACATTCTTACACAGCTACCCCACCCCTTCATCCTGGTCATTTTAATGCACACAATATGCTTTCGGGCTCTGTGAGTACTTGCCCAAGGGGTAGAGCAATCAAGAGGCTTCTTCTGTCTTCCAGTGCCTATTTGCTAAATACAGGTCAAAGCATGCATTTTTGCATTGCAACTGGGTCGTTCTCTGCCCTTGATCTATCGCTTTGCTCTCCAGTCATCGCCCACACTGCTGCATGGGAAGTGGTTGATGACTTACACGGCAGCGATCACTTCCCCATCTGGATTCACCTGCCACATGCAGTGGAACCGGAAAGGAAACCGCCTCGATGGGTGCTCAGTAGAGCCAACTGGGCACTGTATAGTCAACTAGCCCAGTTTGAACATCGGGTCAGTGTCCAGGAATGGGTGGATCATATTACTGAGGTGATCCACCGCGCCAGTAAAGCGTCCATCCCACAGTCTACGGGACAACCGACGCAGCAGCCTGTCCCTTGGTGGAGCGACGAATGCCGCTCTGCAATCAGGGCTAGGCGGGCAGCTCTGCGTAGGTTCAAATGCCGGCCAACTGTAGAGAACCTTGCAGCCTTTCGGGTGGCGAGGGCAAAGTGTCGTCGGATTATACGAGAGAGCAAGAAGAGGTCGTGGCAGCAGTTCCTGAACACCATTAATCGTTCTACACGAAGTTCCATTGTATGGGAGACAATCAGGAGGATTTCTGGGAGAGGTGGGAGGTGCCCTATGGTTGCTATAATGTGGAATGGTACTCTCCAAATCACCCCAAAAGATATTGCCCAGTCTATGGTGGCTCATTTTGCAGCTATTACTGCAACCGCCAGTCAGAATCCAGCTTTCCAGCCCCACAGAGTGGCTGCTGAGAGGAGCAGTTTTGACTTCCGCTCACCCAATACAGAAGATTACAACTGCCCATTTTCCATGTGGGAACTGGATTCCGCATTGTGTGGGGCTCGTGATACATCCCCTGGTCAGGATAGAATCCACTATAGCATGCTGCGGCACCTCACAGGGAGAAATAAAGAAATCCTCCTCCGACTTTTTAATCTTGTTTGGATGTCCGGTCACTTCCCCGATTCGTGGTGTGAAGCAATTTTAATTCCTCTTTTAAAACTTGGGAGAGACCGAACATGCCCGGGTAGTTACCGTAGTGTTGCCCTCACTAGATGCGTGGGAAAGACCTTGGAGCGGATGGTCAACCGCCGCCTTGTCTGGATGTTAGAATCAGACGACTCCTTAGTAGCTTTCAGTGTGGGTTCAGGAGGTATCACTCCGCCTTTGATAACCTGGCCCTCCAGGAGGCGGCTATACAACAGGTTTTCCTGCGCCAGCATCACCTCTTGGGAATATTTTTTGACATTAAAAAGCCATACGACACTACTTGGAGGCATCTTATCAGGCAGATCCACGAATGGGGTTTTCGTGGTTGTCTTCCCGATTTTATTCGGTCCTTCCTGTTGCCACGTTATTTTCGGTACCGAGTCAGAGACGTACTGTCTAGTCGCTTTGAACAAGAGAACGGTGTCCCTCAAGGTAGTGTTTTAAATGTGACAGTCTTTGCTATTGCTATTAATAGTATTACGTCTGTTGTGAAAAGTCCTGTGCAGTGTTCCTTGTTTGTGGACGATTTCTCTATATTTTGCTCTTCTTCAAGCCTTGCAACGACGACTCGTCAGTTGCAACTCACTCTGCGACGTTTGGATGAATGGGCACAGAAGAATGGTTTTAAATTTTCAACTGATAAGCCGGTGTGTGTTCTTTTTAACCGTTCTCGTTCCATTTTTGACTGAGTTGAGGATGAGGGACACCGTTCTGAATTTTAAAGACACGGTGAAGTTTCTGGGCCTCACTTTTGATTCTAAGCTTACATGGCTGCCACACATCAAGGAACTGAAGAAAAGGTCTCTTAAGGTGCTGTCTATTTTAAACAGTCTTAGTCACCACACATGGGGAGCAGGCAGGACTTCTCTGCTCCGGTTTTACAGAGCCTTCGTGCGGTCCCGGCTTGATTATGGATGCACGGTGTATGGGTCGGCAAGACCCACTTATTTGAAGCTGTTGGATGTGGTGCACCATGAGGGGATTCGGTTGGCCACTGGGGCGCTCAGAACGAGCCCCATACTGAGCCTCTGTGCAGAGGCAGGTGAACCGC
Organism: Schistocerca americana; assembly: GCF_021461395.2. NCBI lineage: Eukaryota > Metazoa > Arthropoda > Insecta > Orthoptera > Acrididae > Schistocerca > Schistocerca americana. The sequence goes on along the minus strand of NC_060124.1, from coordinate 592,452,487 downwards.
CACTTCACCTCCGGGGGAGTCTACTAATGGTGCGCCAGGCCTATCAAACATTATCCACACCATACACACCTGCGTACCACACTGTTGCTCGGCCTCCACTGGAAAGGCTTTTTCGCAACCGGCAACGAGCAACAAGGCCCTATGGGATTCGTGCAAAGGATTGCATTTTAGAGATGGGTGTAGCCGGTTTTAATGTTTAACGTCGAGGTTGGAGCAGATATCCACCTTGGCTCCTCCCAGAGGCCCACACTGATTTTAGATTTGGCAAATTTTATGAAAGACAGTACATCAGATTTTACTTTCAAATCTTTGTTTTTTAACATTTTAGATAGGCATCATGATTTTACAGTAGTCTACACTGATGGATCCCAACAGGGGGATTTTCTTGGCTGCTCAGTAGTGTTCCCTGAACGTGTCATCAGGATTTGCGTTCCACAGGAATACACTGTTTTTTCCGCAGAACTTCATGCGATCCTGAAGGCATTGGAGCAGATACGGTGTACTCAGGGCAAACACTTCCTAATTTGCTCTGACTCATTGAGCGCATTACAGTCACTGCAGAACCTGTACACAGCGGAGAAGTTGGAACAGCTGATTTACGACCAACTGTACATCCTCCAACGACAGGGCAAGCAAGTGTCCTTTTGTTGGGTGCCAGGGCATGTGGGCACACGGGGAAATGAACAAGCTGATAGAGCTGTCAAGGACGCCTGCAGATTACTGGAGGTGACATAATGTTCTATTCCTTTGCAAGGTGTCGTTTCTGTGTTGCGGCGGAAGTATATGCAATTGTGGGAGGAGGAATGGTTGGCGGTGAGGGAAAATAAGCTGCGGTTGGTGAAACCCACCACCCAGCCGTGGTGTTCCTCCTGCCGGTCACCTAGGCGTGACGAAGTGACCCGTACACGTCTTCGCATAGGGCACTGTCCTCTTACGCATAACTTCTTACTACGGCGAGAGGAACCCCCGGTGTGTGATGCCTGTAGCGTACGAATCACTGTACGCCACATTTTAGTTGAGTGTGATTTATATCGTTCTGTCAGGGCGGAAATTAATATTAGTGGGGATCTGCCCTCGATTTTAGCCGATGACGAGGCGAGTGTCAAGAAAGTTTTAAGGTACTGTGATGTTTCTGGGCTTCAGCCTAAAATTTTAGGTTGGAGTTTTTAGTGCGTTGCCGAGTGGCTGACCACTCCTTTTTATTCTTGTAATAGGCCAATTCCAAACATGTGCTATGTGTTTCATTTTAACCCCTTCGCCTACGCTCTCTTGCAGTTCTCCTCTTTATGTCCTGCTTTCCACTTTGCTACTGGTGACGTGTGCACTGCCTATGTAGACTGTCACCTTTAATTTTAGTCCTATTTTTGCACTTGCTGCATTTTAGTGACACTCGTCCGTTGTTGTTTCCGTTAGGGCGCTAAAGACTACACTGTTGAGCGCCCATAAAACAATATCCATCCATCCATAAATTATAAAACGCTTAGCTATCCACCATGTCCTGGAAGCATTTGACTAGTTCAGCTTTCAGCCACTAGGGTTGCTAGTGAACTCAACCACTACCCCCATAAAATTCTCAACACCCATTTGTTCATCCTAAGATCACCTGACAATACATCATCACACTTATATAAGGAGCCACCCTGTGGTCATTTTTCTCACTTGTCCGTTGTCTGCCGGATCGTTTGTTTGTGCTAGCTATTTCTTCGTTGACTACACAACAACGCAGAGTCCAGTGGGAAGAGACCTAGAGTCCAGGATTCGCTATTATCGAGTAAGTAAATAATTTCTATTTTTCACTTTCCTCTATATCTTATATATTCTCCTTGTTAAATTATACATCTTTCCTTATAGTGGACCTCTTCTGCTTTATCCTCGAGAGTGAGAAACGGACTGGAGCTCAACAGGCTGCCCAGCCCATTGTGCTACCCACAATTGCCTTGTGAGTATAATTTTAATTCTAATCTGTTCGTCATTTTAACTAAACCATTCAAAAAAAAATTTTTTTCTTATTTCATACGTCTTATTTTTCCTTGGTTTCTAGAGCAGTTAATGGAAATCCAGCTTCAGTTGGAAGTGGAGCTGGGGGGTGTTCCACGTAGCACCCTACATAACTGTGTTGAGCCCCCAGCTCCAAATAACCCAGACCACCACCACCACCACCACTCACATAAGTACATAGAAGAATAAATCACTCTCTATCGTCTTTCACTCTAGCTAACCTTTCAAAATAACTAAAATTATATCTCATAATGGTGGCGGGTGCCCCATCCAACCAGCAGCGTCTGCAGAGACACTCGTCTCCAGTGAAGGCGCCTCTGGTCGCCGCACGGAAAGCTGCCAAGGTCACGGAGCCCATGCCCAGCTGTTCGCACTGGGGGATGCCTCGACCACCACGTGCGTCTCCTCCACCGGCACCATTGTGCGAGGTACACCGCGTACCAGCTAGCTGCACTAGCTCTAGTTATAGCAGTAGTATTAGTGACGATCCTGTGGCTAGTGGCAGTTCTCTCGCCTGTCCTTTTAGTCAAGTACATCTGGTTGGTGACACCGTATCGCAGTTGCAGTACTGGGTGATTGCAGACGCCTTCGAGGAGCGAATCTCGTTCACTAGGATAGAGAACCTGGCACAGGGGTACCGTGATCCTGTAGGATTTCTACATGTGTGCCTTCCTGTCATGGAAACAGAGCTCCTCAAGGTAGTCAGTGATTCACGGTATACCGCCATTAAATTGAGCGCAGTGCTATGCATTGAATTATCGCACCCCCCACTCAAAGTTGAGTCTGGTGATGGAGAGACTAGTATCCATTATCTTTGGGGGGATAATGGCGTGATAATGCGGAGCACATCAATCGCCGAGTGGTTTCATAAATCCACCTTGAGTGCTATACTGGGTCAGTTTTCTGAGATGGAAGACAACGGCTCAATGAAAGCACTCAGCAGAATTCTACACCTGGACATCCATATACATGTCTACGATCCCGTAAATGGAGGGTCTAGCTATATCAAGCTCGCTAAATATGTAGCTAATAAGCCGGCATTCATTAATGTCGAAAATAGAAATAATCATTGTTGTTTTGTATGGTCAGTCCTGGCTTGCGAAAGAAAGTGTGATCGAAGGGATCATCCTGAGCGTCCCAGTACATACCATTTAGGTGATAATATTCATTTGTGTTATAACTTTGATGGTATACAGTACCCCGTCAAGATCCAGGACATACCTAAATTTGAGGTGCAGAATATCAGCATATCTGTTCATGTATATGGCCTGGAGAAGTAGGAAAGCAAGTCAGATGAGGAAGACAAACATATCGTCGTTGGCCCCCTCCATTTCTCATAATTTGCAGGTGAACGAGAGTAGCATGTAAACATGCTGCTCTTCTCTGAAGGTGATAATTATCATTGTATTTGGATCAAAGATATGTCCCGACTCCTTTCCTCCCAACTATCAACTGATTGTCGTGTAAAACATTTTTGTCCAAGGTGCCTCAGTTATTTCTCCTCTGAAGAGTTAGTAGCTATGCACCTAGTAGACTGTACCTTCAAGGACCCGGTATGTGTTGTTATGCCCACCCAGGGAAACAAATTCATAAAGTTTAAGAACGCTCACCACCAGGAGCGATGTCCGTTTGCTGTGTACGCCGACTTTGAATGCCTTCTTGATCCTGTGACCTGCTGTGAAGTTCACCCTGCAACATCACACACCACCTTTACAGAGAAACATGTACCATATGCAGCAACGTACCAAATTGTATCGTCACATGACTCCAACCTTAACTGATACAAATCTTACCCCAGGGATAATCCTTTAGTTTGGTTGCTCTCTGGGCTTGAAAACTTTTCACAATAAGTTGATACGCTGTACAGCGGCAATGTTCCCACGGCCAAATCGAAGGAGAATGAAGGTTTGTATAATAACGCCGCTGACTGTCATATTAGTGGGCTGCCGTTATACAGAAAAGCGGAAACTCCTCGTAGGGACCACTGTCATCTTAAGAGGAAATTCCGTGGCGCGGCTCACAATGCATGCAATCTGAAGTACCTAGACACAAACCTGTTTTCTTCCACAATTTAAGTGGGTATGACACTCACTTTTTAGTTGAGCATCTCTCCGCGATATTTTCAGAAATTTTATGTCGAAATATCTCTTCTTATCTTACCGATTATCAATGCAAAGTAGTTTCAAGCCCAATTATTCCTTGGAGCGTCCATTTACTCCATGGAATAGCTTCTCTGCTATCTATGTTTTCTCTTATGAAAACAATAGGGACTTCTTGCCGATTAGTCGTGAAAGGAGGATGTATATGTATGTATTGTTGGGCTAGTCGCCATCTTAATGAGATTCTGTATGAGAAGGAATTTAATACATGAACTAAACTAAAGTGTGTTCGCGTATTATTTAACTGTTTATTATTGACAGTGTCTGCTTACTACGCTGTGTTGCACGGGATCAGTGGGGAATGTCTGATTTGAAAGTTAATAATTATTACAAATGTTTCCAGGAGATCGACTGACAATTTTCGTCGCACCGAGACTTCGAAATTGCTTCACTGCCTTATGGAATTTAAGTTAAGCTCAATTTAATCAGGATAAAACAGTATTGAACTGTGTGAATGTGATAAGCCTGCTTTGTCAATGAAAATTCCCTTAATATACGCATGTTTTTACTATCCTGATCAGTGAAGCTAAATCAGGCCGGTGTGAGAGAGGTTTTAAATTTTAGAAATATTAAAAGGTGAGTGTCCTACCTGAGAGCGTCATTCTCCCAACGAATAATGTCGAGTATTACGCTCCGCTTCCTCGATAGGCTACGTTTTATGCAGGCACCACTACAGAAACTTGTTGACTCTACTTGCGGGGGAAATGCATATCACTCGAGCTGTATTTCTGGACGAGGAAAAGTTTCAACTTGCGATTAGGAAGGGGGTTTTCCCATATGAGTGTGTGGATAGTATGGCGAAACTGAATGAAACCAGGCTACCCAACATAACTGTATTCTCCAGCAACCTCACAGGTGACGCCATAACGAACGCAGAGTATGAGCATGCTGTGAATGCCTAGTGGGAACTCAATATTTCCAGTTTAGGAGATTATGCATCGCTTTACATGGACACAGACATGAGTTTGCTTGCGGACTTTCTCAAGAAGTTCCGGAGTCTATGTATAACCACATATTTTCTGGTCCCCGCATTTTATTACACGGCACCTGGGTTGTCTTGGCACGCAACGCTTAAAAAAAACGAAGTGCAGCATCGAATTATTGACTGATCCTAACATGGTTCTTTTCTTTGAGCGAGGGATCTGTGGTGGATTTTGCCAATGTGTCCATAGACACGCAAAAGCAAATAACCCAAATAACCCACGGATGGGTGACAGGTACAATGCATCCCTTGGTTCAAGTTACGCAATGTATCTCAACGTCAATAACTTATACGGGCACGCCATGGAACAATTACTGCCGATTTCCGAGTTTTGGTGACTGTCTGAAGATGACTGCAAGGGATTAGGTGGAAAAATCATGGGGGGGGGGGGGGGGTGGTATGGCAGCTGATTCTGATATGGGGTATGTGGTGGAGGCAGAACTTACATACCCTATTAGTTTGCATGATGCACATAACGATTTTCCGCTGTGTGCAGAGCAACTAGTTCCACGCAGACGTTCCACACCGAAACTGATGACAACGCTGGCGGATAAGCAGAGGTATATCATTCATTATCGTAACCTCCAGCAATGCCTCAGCTTGGGTATGGAGCTGGTTAAAATGACCCAGGCCATCTTCTTCAAGCAGTCCCCCTGATTGATTGGAATACGAGACAGAGCGCTTCCGCGGCGTGTGACTTTGAGAAAATTTTTTATAAATTAATGAATAAATCAATTTTCGGTAAAACTATGAAGAATTTGTGGGGGCAATGTGAAATTTTTATTAGAAGCGAATGGGATGGGCGTTATGGGGTAAGAAAATGCTTTGACAGACCAAATTTTAAACGGGTCACCATATTCAATAAGAATTTTGTTGCTGTGGAGATGGCGAAAACTGCAGTAGAGTTTACTAAAGCTATTTATGTGGGGATGTGCATACTAGACCTGTCCAAACTCCACATACATCGCTTTCATTACGAGCTCGCGAAATTCATTCCACAGATCCTAAATTACTTTATATGGATACAGATAGTTTCATCTATTGGGTGAAGAACTGCGATCCATATGAAGTAATTAGGTGTCACGATAATCAATTCGGCACGTCTTCTTATGCAGCCAGTAATCTTTATGGTATTGTTCGAGAGAACAAGAAGTTTATCGGTCTCATGAAGTATGAGTCGAATGAATTGCCGATTGTAGAGTTTGTAGGGCTTTCGTCAAAAATGTATGCATATCGCACATTGGAAGGTGCAACACGTGGAGGTGTTGGCGGTGCTGTACTGCAGCCACCGCATATGGTGAGGCAAACCAGTGTTCGATCGATAGCGCATGAGGTGTATACTGTGTTACAGTTTAAAAACAGTCTGTCACCTCATGACGATAAAACACTCATCTGCGATGATGGGATTGAAAGTCGCCCGTACTCACACTACTCACTTGTAGCGAGAGAAGGGGCGGGGGACTCTGATTGAGAGATAGAGAGAGCATCTGCAGAGTAGTAGTATGAGCCTTTTATCATAGTGTAAATATTGGATGAGTGTGTTCTGTGGTGTGTCAGTTTGCGTGCTTCCGTGCATGTCTGTGTGCGAATGTGTTTGAGCCTATATCAGGTGTTGTTGTGTAAATATATACAAATTATTCTTCGAAAGAAAATCATAAAATAAACCCAAAAAAATTTAAAAAAGACTCAAACGATTTAGAAAAGTCTTTATATATACGTACATATTTTTTTGACCATTACTACTATTTAACGTATATGAGCAAAACCATAAATTTTGCCAGTTCACTTCTACCTTTTATAATGAAGAAGAAAAAAATAATAATTTTGCTTTAATGTGAGTTCTTATAGATTAGATTTTAGTTGTTAAGTTTCACCTGCCACTAGCCATCCAGTTAGAACTAGTTTTAAGTATGCGAGTTCCACCAATTAAATTCTTTATATGTTCACTTGATCATTGTAGTGGAGAAAATGTTTGTAACGACTTACTTGAGAGAAATATGTGTGTTCACCTGCTTGTCGTAGTGCAAAAATGGTTTAGACCCACTTACTTGAATGAAATGTATTTTCAATTGGTTGTGGTAGTGGAAAATGTTTGAGCCATTCACTTGAAGTAAAAATACTTTTGCCTTTAATTAAAAGTGTTTCCAGTTGAACTTCACTAGCGATATTATTTCCCTTGTAAGTTAGTTTAATTGGCTTGTAGTACCTCTGCTTTACTTGTAATGTTATATATAGTTATCTCAGCACAATGCTTACATTTATGAATAATGTAAAACAAATATCTACAATGAGCAGAACTACCATATTTTAAGTGAAAGGCATTTCTATATCTGTAAACTCATACAATGTGAAAAACTGAATCATTTTACTGTAAAGACATAATTCACAAACACTGTTAAAAAATTCTGAATTGAATAATAAATTCACTTATTTTGTTGTAAAAATGTTGAAAGTTATTATTTCAACCTCAATCATGATCATTCTTTTTATTAAAAAAAATTATAAATGCATTTTTGTATACAAAACATGGATACAGCCACATTACACTGTAGAGTGTCCTATAAGGCGCGTCTATGAACCATCCCGCATTTTCCAAGCTGTTTGAATCAGACGCTGAGGCTGAAACATATATCCTAAGGGTTGACGTTACCCCGACATTATGTATTCGATCTATTTCGATACCGTTAAGTTCATAATGTATCTCTTGAAACAGGAATGCTAGAGCATTTCGCGTGAGCTTGGATAGCGTTATCACAGTGCCATCAGCTTTCTCAAATGTACAGTCCAGATACAAGAAGCTCTTGCAAGGCAATGTTATGGCGTCCTGATACTGGATAACAATCCTTATTTCATCAGTTTTGTTAAATGTGCTTGAAGTGTAGGATTTGTGTGAGTGGTCTTCATGACGTATAATTCGATCATCATACTCTACTGACTGATTTATGTTGAGCGGCATCATTTTGCGGTTTGAAACCTGCTGAAATAAGGAATTCGTAATTTAGGCGTGTTATCACCTTGTGCATCCGGAGTACACTGACGGGTTGTGAGCTCGGTGTGCTAGCTTTATACCTTAGGCCTACTCCTATCTCGCCTTAGATGCAAGCGTACAATGATCTCTGCTCCTCTAACGTTAACAAGCTGATTATTCTGGTCAACAATGTGCAGTTCTAGGTAATCCAATGTCTGAACTGTCACTGGTAGATATATAGCGTTTGTGGGGGCTTGAACTATTTTATACCCAGTACCGACTGTAGGGAAGAATCCGAAAATTGAGTGAATCAACTTATCGTCGAGGTATGAGTTTGTGGCAATATTGCACTCAACGTGGATTGTGCTGACTGCTAGTATATCTACAGCTTGATCCGATGAGTAAAATTTACTGGTGTGATTCACCAAAACACGATCCTTTGCAAAACCTAGCAGTGGACCTATTGAATTTCTTTGTCTAAAGTTGATCGTAGCACACTCTGTCCGTGTTTCAGATTTAACGATATAATGTTTGCCTGTAGTTCAATACCTTTTCCAGGCTGATTTAAGACCTCGTTTAAATCATCAATATCGTAGGCATCAGGTTGTATTTGTAGAATCTCCTTCCGACCGTCAATTTACAGATGCAGTTAATTGTTGCTCTTTGTGATATTTGGAATGCTGTTACACGTCTCCAGACCATTCAGAGAAATACTCCAGTCACCTGCACTTAAATCGGCGGAAAGTAACTTGCACGTAATACTGATCCTCGCTCTTTTAAAGTCAGAGTGTATGACATTGCATCTAAACCTCAAATGATGGGCGTGCGTTCAGTTATGGCTCTTTTATATGTGTGGATGTTCGCACACTGGCTCTGACAAGGAGAGGAGAAAGCGCGCATTCCAGACTTTTCACCACTCAGTCTAAATATAGCGCGCAATCCAGAGGTTCGCTGATGCAGGCGAAGGCTAATTTGCCAGGGCTGTGATGAGGAACATAATGAGGAGATGCCCGCACAGGTATGTGTTAAAGTCCTGACATGGCCGTAAATTGTAGAAAACACGTCTTTTGCTGGTGAAATAGCGTTATAATTTTTCAGGCGGCTGTAAATCCCCAAATGAATCGAAATATTGTACTGTATTTGCATTTTTCTTAACACATGTAACCCAATGGATCTCTGGAACCCCTGCAACGTCTAAATTAACAATTCTAGTCCACCACATAGTCTTTGGTAATGTATCCCGCATAAACAAGCCAGGGAATGCAGGAATGTGAAGTTTTTCTTTAACAATATTAATGAGATCTTTATTCGTGAGCGCTCGATCAGGTAGGATAACTAATGGACTTTTTTGTTAATTTATGAAGAGACCTATTCTTTCCCTGTATGGTTTCAAGTAGGGACCCTTTCCGATAGCTGCTGCTTCCATGGCCCGATTATGTGTTCTGGCTTCCTCTAGCTGCGGCTGTGCATTCTGTGCGTTTTTGACCGTTTTGGCTACAGCTACAGCCCCACATGTAAGTGAACCTACCGCCGACAGAGCTGCAAGGGCTGGAACGAGGAACGGAATAGTTCTACCTGATGTGGGTAGGGCCCTAAGTGGTTTAATGGCAGTCTTCTTCTTCTTCTTCTTCTTCTTCGCCGCCCCTGAAGCTGTTCGCGCTGCATTCATAATTCGTTTGAAATTCATCACACCCATGCCCAACTTAATTTTTCCACGCATGGTTTTATCAACTACGAATGAAGCAACGCTCTGACCTATTCAGAGATCTTTTCTTCGTCTTATTTGCTCAGCTTTATCGGCTAATATTGGGTCGGCAACGTGGCGTGCCGGGAGATCTTTATTTGCAGCGTATGCGAGGTCGTGTTCAAGGCAGGCTTCGTCTAGTAGGTTAATACCGCTATCACCACGTGCCAGGCGTTTCTGAAGTTTTGTTCCAGGCCTACAGAAGTTATATCCAGGGATGTGTAATTAAACAGGCAATTTGTCGAGAACACCACCTCCACCTCTTATTATGGTGTGCCTCCTATCATGCATGGTACGCTACTGATGAGATACAGGTCTACGCTACCTGTTATATACTAACTCGTCAGCTTCAATCCAACTGTTTTCTGAAGATGGAAATCTTAACCATTTAACTAGCGCTCTATACCCGCGACGTCTTATCACGTGTTCGATAAGAAATACATCTGGCTCAGAACTCTTCTGCAATTCCTCCGTGTAAAAGCATACTGCAATTACTTCACCCTTGCCATCTTTTAAGATATATGTCCTAGGGTTCGTTCTTTGCACTTTGGATTCTGTGAATATCTCCGCCGACCAGTTTGGTAAGTACGATTTCTCGAAAGCTGTCTTGTGTTTTGAAATAAGTACTGAGTCGCCTACATTGAACCTCTGTTTGCGCGGGCCCAGCATTTTAATGCGGATATACACTGTGTCCGGATGTGAATTATCGCGAACATCGATCGGTCTCATTTTTATTGTACTATGTTTGGTTCGATTATACTGTGCAATTATCTGTGGGATGATATCCAGTCACTTGTCGAACCGCGAAGATTAAAACGCATCCACATTTGAGCTTTGAGCGTTCTGTTCAAACGCTCCACTTTCAGGTGGGTAAACGTGGAGTAGGTGTGTATCCCATACAGCTCAATCAAAGTCTTGCAATGTTCATTTTAAAAGTCACCACCATGATCGGTTTGAAGATTGTCGGGGCATCGATTCGTTCCTGTCTGCAGCAAACCCTCAAACACTACAGCAACATCGCTACTGGTTTTAGTTTTGACAGGTAACGCCCATGCGAATTTAGAGTATGTATCAATAACCATTAAAATGTATTTGAATCCATTATTCTCATGTGAATATTGACTCATATCTACAAGATCGGCCTGCCACAAGTAATCCAGCCCTTTAATCATAACATGCCTGCGACGGTACGTTTTGTATGCTGGCTGCAATTCTCGAACTACTGTCCCCATACTTAGTCGATGATACTTTAAGGAACCATTTGCACTCGAGCACAGACAATATTTAATTTAGTTAGATTATATGTATCGATTTTTTAAGACAAGAGAATGCAAAATAAATGAATTAACACCGCTCTCTTGTCACAGCCAGTAGGCATCAACACACTCTCATGTCATTCGTTGTCCTAGAAGGGCTTAATATTTTGTGCGGCTCCACAGTTAGCCATATTGATATTTATTTGCAGAATAGAGGCGCAGAATTCATAAGTCGCTCTCATTTGTGAATTATCTGCAATTATTTAGATAGAATTTTGCGTAAGTGTCAATTATATCGTAATGTATATGTTAAAATGAATATATGTTTTATTTAATCGTATGCTTTTCTTTTTTTTAGTAGTTATAGTCACTCCATTTTCATGATTGATGCTGAGGTCAGATATCAGACTCTGTCTACAAAAAGAAATACATAATGAGCGCTGGCTACGTTCCGTACATCTTCGGACGTGCGAAGCTCGATAAATTCACGGCGTAAAATTTTAATCCCTCAATTACTTATCCAAACTAATATTATTACAAATTATTATTATTATTATTATATAATTTTATTTTATATTTTTTACTTGTTACAATACCTCTCTGTCGAAGCTCAGAGATTATCGAAACAACCTCATTCGAATGAGCTGTATTGCCCGCAGCAGCCAAAGCTATCAACAGTCGAAGTCTATTAGTTCATCTGGCTCATGATAGTATATATACTGCAGGAGTTTATTGCTCACGCCTTTATGCTGAAAGTGTACACCCTCACCAATGCTTTTAGGTTGCTCATTCAGTAACGGTTGTATAATGGCTGTGTATTTAGAGTTTTGCGGGTTTCTCAGTGTTCAGTCAGTATTTTTATGCAGCTCAGTTAATTGCAGTATTTCACCACACACTTTGCGATTATTGGTAAAGTATTTTAAGCTTTTTGAGGGCCTCAGGAAGATTAGATTCATTATTCCAGGTGTTCTTTTAAATTCTGTACCCCCGATGCGTATTGTTCTATCGGATAAACTCATAGTTTGAGAGCCTAGCATGTATGGTCTCTCCCTGCTGACACTAAATGTTCTATCTAACCTGCCCCATACTGGTTGGTGAATTCTGCGATTGGATCACTATCACGCGAAGTCATCTTACTTTTAGATTCGGTAACAAGTTTAAAAGTTTCTCTTAGTGTTTGCTCGCGATCCATATGTCCCAACCTAAGCAAATGTAATTTCTATCGAACTGCTTTGCGAGCTCGAATGACTTTATGCTTCATCGACATCTCAGAGAATACTAATCAGAGCTCTGCATATCACGTGGTTTTATATATGCTTTGTTGTTCTTCTTGTTTCCTACACCTCCTTCTTCAATAACAACCACCTCAGCTTCTGCCTTCCCCTCAATTGCACTAATTTTATTGTCTAGCCGATTCTGGTTAAGTGCAAGAAGTTTCTGAGTGTCCTTTAATTCCCTTACAAGCTTATCGAGTCTTCTCTCAAGATTCTTAAATTTCATATTGGTATACATGTGAGCATTCTGTCTATGCATACCTAATCACTCAGAGCATCCGCCATGCATGCGAATTTGTCCATGGTGTAGTATCTACTGACGCACTAAGCTATATTGCACGTTTATATATGGAGAAAGTCTTGGAAGTTCCGGCTACACCTACCGCCATTCAGTTTCCGACTTTTATCAATAACGAGGTCAGATATCAGACTCTGTCTACAAAAAAAAATACATAATGAGCGCTGGCTACGTTCCGTACATCTTCGGACGTGCGAAGCTCGATAAATTCACGGCGTAAAATTTTAATCCCTCAATTACTTATCCAAACTAATAATAATTATTATTACAAATTATTATTATATATTATTATTTTATTTTATATTTTTTAATGTTACACTGGCGACTATGTGCCAGGACTCATTATTGTATCTGTACTACAACTAATTACTCTTTTTCATGTACATCCTGACCGGCAACAACCTATGTGATGAGAATATTGAAGAAAACGAATAGAATCTGGAGACAATTTTGACTGGAAATGCAATCTTCGCATCAAGACGACATGTACGGTAAGACGCAGCACTCTCGCATCCACAACTGATTCCAAGCACATTTTTCATTCAAAACTATTTTTCTCAGCATTAAATTCAATATTCAGTTTCCATTCAGTAATTTTTTCCAAATTCCGCGAAATCTCATTATTCAGACGAATTACATTCCGATCCAACAATACGCAAGTTACATCGCAAAATATGGCCGACATTGTGCAAGATTCAAGCAACATGGCTAGTCACCATTAACACGTTTGCTTCTTTCGATCTTTAAAGTCATCTCTCAGTCATTCTCAGACATTTAAACACACACAAAGGCAGTACATTTTCACACTACGCGTTTAAACAATTTTTTTTCTTGCACACAATTTATTCACGATATGGTAAAAACTCGACACCAGTACACAATGGAACAACAATCAAGTAATGCAAACATGGATTCACAGACACATTCAGACACAGAAATTAATACAGACACGCAAACGCATCAAAATAACCTGCTACACATACACACAAACGCCGAAAGGAGCAACTCCGAACCAAACCTGAGAGACCACGTCACGTCTAATGACGCGGCGGGGGCAAGTTCATTTTGCAATCAAAATTTTGCCGCTATACTGAATTCAATTTTGGAAGGCATATCCAATATTAAGCAAGATAATGACGAAAAATTCTCACAATTAATGACAGACAATGCAGGCTTCAGAAATGACATAAAATCAGACATCGCCACACTGACTCAAAAGGTAGATGAAATTAATACACGTCTTTCCAAACAAGTCGACGATCTTACGGAAAAATTCGAAAATTTAGAGTTACGACAAAGCGACAATGCCAATCACATCCATGACTTGACAAAAACCTGTGAAACTATTAATTGCAAATTAGAATCAAACACGCACGCATGTGACGAAATTAATTTAAAGGTGAATACAATAGAAACAAAAGTAGCTGACATTCACAAACAGATTCACACAACAATACACAGAGAGGCTGAACCCCATTTCTCTCGCATTAATTCACAATTTAGAGAATGGACAGCACACAAAGACCAAATTTTTGAAGAATGTATACAAAACTAATTGCCACATATTGTACACGATTCTGAAGTGGAATACATGAACAATAGGCAAGTAATCGATGACGATATGCAAATAAAGACAACTCAGTGCCAAGCACAACAGAATAGTACACCCACTACACATTTTTACACACACAGAAGAAAATCTCGATTCGGGAATGAACACATGTACACACACGAATTTCAACACTCAAATACACAATACACTGACACGCATAGCAACAGATACCCATCACCTGAAATACAATACAATTATTCTGATGAAGAATCATGTACACACAGGGAAGAATTCAATGATTACACGGAAAGAAACAGACGAACACGTAACAAAGAAGAAGAAAGTCTATTCAAGCACCGTAAATTCCAACCGTTTATGCCAGGCAAAAACACTGTACACCCTGTCATCTTCTTAAAAGCTTTTAGGAACGCATTCCCACATTCGTGGAGCGACCACAAACGCATTGCGTACGTTGTTGATTACATTCAAGGGGACGCTGCTGTCTGGGCTTACCATGAAAGCGACAGATGTGTAACATACGAGCAATTTGAACGCGCCTTCTTGAATAAGTTTTGGTCACCCACTGTGCAGGAACGCATCCGCAAACAAGTCACTGAACCCGAACACTTCAATCCTAAAAACGGCAACCTGCGCAGATATTTCGAGAAGTACCTAAACATGACACACTTCCTTAATGAACCAGTGAAACCAAAAGATGTGATCCGATCATTGAAAGCAAGACTTCCTTTTAATATTAAAGAGAAATTACTGTACTTACCGTACGACGATCCTGAATATTTTTTGGAAAAGTTAGATGGTGTTGATTTACTAAAGCCAAACAGAAACACTGGCAAAGAAACAACACAGATTACACAAGAAATGGAACACTTTAACCAGAACGACAACCAGTATTATGTGAGACAGTGGCAAACACCGCAACCGCCACCACAAAATCATATTCAGATGCCACAAGGGAATTTTGCGCAAACAAGCCACACAAACCAACAAGTGACTTCAGCCAACCGAAAACAGACAGGCGATTGGCAAAGACAATATCCTAATGTAAATATTATTGAGGTAGCTAATGAAAGTACAACTACACTTGCCAATGACCAGACAAACCAGGTAAACTAGAACCAGTCATTACTGAGCCCAAGGTCGTGACTGAGGAACATTTGGGGGGCAACTTCAATTTAGAAACTATGTTTGAATACACACTTGCTAGTGAAACTGTGAAACAAGAAAAATTAACATTTACACAACAAGAGTTGCCTACACTATTTTTAAGATATAATGAAAGTGGAAACTTAGCTGATGATCTGATAAATGAGAACACACAATGTCACAATGTAAAGAAAAGATTTGTACTGTCTTCCACCTCAGGCATTGTAGGAGGTATACCTACTAACATAATTATTGATACAGGAGCTGCTGTCAGTGTGATTTCTCACAATTTTTATACAATGATGAAGAAAACTTCTAAGATACCAGAGTTCCCAGTTCAAAATTGTTTAATATTAACGGTATTAGGTAATAAGTCAAGTAGAGTTAATAAGCAGGTATTTGTGACTGTTAATATGGGAAATGGAATCGTACAATGGCCTTTCCTAGTTGTCCAAAGCCTTGCTGCCAATTGTATATTGGGTATTGATTTTCTTTGTGAGAAGGACTGTACTATAGACTTCTCAAAAGGCATTTGTTATTTTAGGTATGAAGGCAGAGACATAGTTTTGAACTTGGACACTCGACTAGTAGACCATAACAAGCACTGTTCTGGCTACAAGATACAGATTATATGTAAGACTGACATAGATTCCACACAACAACCTGTATCACACGGTCAGGTAGTGAATGATGTACTTACACAAATGAATTCTAAGTTATCAGAATATGATGCTATTAATGAAGAGGAGAGATCCCAGCTTAAACATATTTTACTTAAGAATAAGGATGTTTTCACTAGTAAGCCAGGTAGGATCAACACATATATGTATACGATTGAAGTCAAGCCTTACCAAATCTATTACCACAAGTCATACAATGTACCTCTAGCTCTGCGACCTGCAGTTTGGGAAGAACTAAAGAAAATGATTACATGGAATATTATAGAACCATCAACATCTCCATGTTGTAGCCCTTTGCATGTAGTGAGAAGACACAATGGAAGTATCAGGTTAGTATTAGATGCTAGAGCTATCAACCAAATTATCTTACCTGTCAGGACACAACCAGAAAATCTTGACGAACAACTTCAGAAGTTCTTGGATGCAAAATATTTCTCTACAATAGACCTTAAAAATTCGTTTTGGCAGGTGCCAATAAGCAAAGAATCCAGAAAATATACAGCCTTTATGTTTGGTGGCAGAACTTATCAATTTTGTGTATTACCATTTGGCCTAAATGTAAGCTCAGGAGTATTCATTACTGCACTAAACTCTGCACTCGGTGATGATTTACTAGAAACTGTTACACACTATGTAGATGAAATACTGATTGCCTCAAAAACCTAGAAGGAACACACTGATACCCTGAACACTTTACTATGCAGATTCACACAAGCTGGTATCACTGCCAATATTTGTAAATCTAGATTTGCTTGTTCTGAGATCAAATACCTAGGACACATCATCAACACACAAGGCATCAAACCTGACCCTTCAAAATTAGATGCTATCAGACATTTTCCCAGTCCCACTACAAAGAAACAGTTAAAATCATTTCTCGGTCTAAGCTCATTTTTCAGACGATTCATACCCAAACAGTTACTCAACAGCAGATACTAACTAAACTTATTAAAGAAGAACCAGGTATGGATTTGGAACCAAGACTGTGAAAATGACTTTACTAAAATCAAAGAAGCCTTAGTAAATTCTAACATGCTGGAACATCCAGACTTCAATATGAACTTGTGTATTGCTTGTGATGCATCAAATATTGGTTTGGGATGTTGTTTATTCCAACTTGTTAAAACAGAAACTTCAGAACTTACTAAGATCATTGGTTTTGCCAATCGGACTTTAACGGAATGTGAAAGATCTTACTCCACCACAGAATTGGAAACATTATCTATTATATGGGCATTTAAAAAGTTTAATTATTATCTGTATGGAAGACACACCATTATATACACTGACCATCAAGCACTTACCTTCCTTTTGTCATGTAAACTCATTCATCCTAGACTTACGCGCTGGGCGCTTGCATTACAGAATTACTCTCTCGAAATCAAGCACATCAAGGGGAAAGACAACGTAATAGCTGACACACTTTCAAGACTACCACAAGGATTGCACCATAAGAATACAGACTTTGAGAACACACATGATTACAGAATACTACTCATGCAAGACAAACAGTTTACACAATACTAAATAGACCTATGCACGAACATGGCAAGACTTCAAGATTCAGAGCCACACTTGCACAAAATGAAACAAATCATAGTACAACAACACAATGACACTTTACAAGACAGATACATGTTACACAACAGCATACTTTTCTACAAAAGACACACAAATGCTACTAACTGGTGCGTTTCCATACCACAAGATTCTGTACACAATGTCGTTGCACACACTCACACAGTTTGGGGACACTATGGAACAAAGAAATGTCTAAACAAGTTACATACATATTGCTATTTTCCAAACATGAGAAGAAAAATACATGATGTTATCAGCAAATGTCTCATATGTCAAAAATCCAAGCCACAAAATCAATCCACCAAAACAGATTTGCACTCTATCTTACCTACCGGACCTAGAGAGACACTTTGTACAGATGTTAGCGGACCTCAGCCAACTAGCATCGGAGGTTGCAAATACATTCTAGCATTTTATGACATATTTTCTAAGCACATCAAACTTTTTGCCATTAAGTCACCCACAGCAAACACCATCATCAGAAGATTCACAAATGATTACATGCCATACTGTGGAAAACCTAAAGCCATTCTATCAGATAACGCCAAATATTATGCAGGATTCACCTGCAGATAATTTCTAAAAGACAATAACATTAAGATCACCTTTAATTCTCTCACAAGGGTTGGCTGAGGCATGAAACTTTGAAATAAATAGATTCATGAGAACTTATACCTCAACACATCACACAAACTGGATACATTACCTAGCACTTTTTGATGAAATACACAACAATTTAAATATATACAACACACCCTATACTCCCAGAGAAATCATGTTTGACACAAAGGAAACTAATGATTGGAGCAACCCACTGCCAAAATTTTCTGACGCCAAACCTTCACACGAGGAAAAGGTAAGGGAAGTACTCATTGCAATTACTGAACAAGCTGACATTAGAAATAAGAACTATGGTGCTAATGTGAAAAGAAGGCAAAACTTTGCAATAGGCATTCAAGTTTTACTTAAGACCCACTACAAATCGTCATCACCTCTAAAACGTAATGTTAAGTGGCGTCCATTATATGAAGGTCCTTACACAATCATTGATATACCATACCCTGGAGCATATCTGTTACAAACCCCCAAGAATAAGAGAATTTTAGGTTTGTACCCTCACAAAGATTTGAAAACCTTTAGCCCTTAGCAGAGTATGCTGATACAACAACAAGGTAAGTCACATCTGATACTTTAAGCTGGAAGAAGAAGAAGATATAAGCTATAATCTTAACTACATTTTACAGCACCACCAGCAGCAGCAGCAGCAAGAAGATAAGACACAGGAAGAACTAACAATTTTCATGCAAAGCACAGTTACTGATTATATTTATTAATACCCTGCAGACAAGCTGACAGACTAAATGACCGGAGACAATTGCTGCCCTGAACCTGATATATTAATTGGCATGATAGACACTTGATTTGCTATTCACACTCATACCACACTCCACATGAACACAACATGCACAAAAAAACACTCTACAGGAAATGACAAATGAGATTAATTGAGCAAGGCTATATACTTTATTTGTAAATGGTACTTTGTGCATGTGCTAATATGGAATTGACTGTGGATGTGACGTGTCGTGTCTTATTGTAATCATGACTTTTCAGGACAGATCATCTCAAAGATGTTTTCTAACCTATTATGAAAGTTTACGTTGCAGGAAACATTTAATGAGGAAGAACACTTATTGTGTAGTACTGATGTAAAGGAAAATATACTTAAAAGGAAAACTTTATTAAAAAGGGGAAGAGACCTATAAAAGAAAATGGATTTTTTGAATGTATCACAATACACTGAACCTATAAGATAATTTTTTTATGTCTGGCCCATATGTATTTGTAAATATCTAGTTTAATGTAATTGAAGAATATAAAATATGTATATGTATTACCTAACAATGTAGTGTAAATGTATAGGTACATGTTTCACAGAAAATTTTTATATCTATGTAAATATGTAACAGAAAACTGTACTCAAAGTGAAGTGTTATTTGTTATGTTTTGTGCTCTCTGTTGTGAACGAACATTTTGTTTTGCAACGAACAATGTATGAACAAGTTGTGTGCAAATATTAAATTTAAAAAAAACGGTTCACTGCACTCATGATGGGACACTATAGGTGACGTGAGTCGCAAAACCACGGCACACTTTTCGACGAAACGACGACACAATATCCAGGAGACGACATACGCCTTTTGGAAGACGAAATATGGAGGTTATTGAGTAGATGTAACACGGACTGGTCAGTATGGAACCACTGACACCATGTAATCCTACCAAGACGAAACCACATTTTAACTACGTCTTCCAAAGCACGCTTCATTGCGGGATTGTTGATCTCCAACTCTTTTCTTCAAGAACTTTCGTCTCAATGTAAACAAATCGTGTGACACGTGATATTTATTTTAAAGTGCAAAGACTTTAGCACAGTATAAACAATTTCTAACAAGTGACATTCTAAAGAGAAGATGTTCACACATCTCTGAATATGCACAAAACCATTAATTAATTTTATTTATTGAATGAACATGTGTAATAACATTTTGAAGTGAAAGAGAACAATGGAGTATATGCCCAACAAAATTTTTACAAAGTAACAGCACAAGTGAATACGAACTGTGAAATTTGTTACAGTCTGTGTAGCACTGTTATATAATATTGAGAATTCTCCGTGGGTTAGTAGTAATAGCACTGAGCCACTGCAGTGGCCCTTGGTACCGCGGTTCCCGAGCTCAATACTGCTCGGAATCAAATATTTTTATTTCTTCTTTTCACTTTCATTTATCTTGTATGTAAATACTATTTATGTATTTGTGTGGATGTGTGACATTTTATCATATTTTAAGTATGTTGAATCTGTGAAACAAGATACGTAATAGCTTATGATTCATGACATGACAAATAAAGAAAAGGCGTCAACAAAATTGCTCAGCTGCAAGTGGTACACCTTTGCTCTCGCAATTTGGGGGGCAGTTTAAGGAAACATTTGCACTTGAGCACAGACAATATTTAATTTAGTTAGATTATATGTATCGATTTTTTAAGACAAGAGAGTGCAAAATAAATGAATTAACACCGCTCTCTAGTCACATCCAGTAGGCATCAACACACTCTCATGTCATTCGTTGTCCTAGAAGGGCTTAATATTTTGTGCGGCTCCACAGTTAGCCATATTGATATTTATTTGCAGAATAGAGGCGCAGAATTCATAAGTCGCTCTCATTTGTGAATTATCTGCAATTATTTAGATAGAATTTTGCGTAAGTGTCAATTATATCGTGATGTATATGTTAAAATGAATATATGTTTTATTTAATCGTATGCTTTTCTTTGTTTTAGTAGTTTTAGTCACTCCATTTTCATGATTGATGCTGAGGTCAGATATCAGACTCTGTCTACAAAAAAAGTACATAATGAGCGCTGGCTACATTCCGTACATATTCGGACATGCGAAGCTTGATAAATTCACGGCGTAAAATTTTTATCCCTCAATTACTTATCCAAACTAATAATTATTGTTATTACAAATTATTATTATATATTATTTTATTTTATATTTTTTACTTGTTACAATACCTCTCTGTCGAAGCTCAAAGATTATCGAAACAACCTCATTCGAATGGGCTGTATTGCCCGGAGCAGCCAAAGCTATCAACAGTCGAAGTCTATTAGTTCATCTGGCTCATGATAATACATATACTGCGGGAGTTGATTGGTCATGTCTTTATGCTGAAAGTCTACACCCTCACCAATGCTTTTAGGTTGCTCATTCAGTAACGGTTGTATAATGGCTGTGTATTTAGAGTTTTGCGGGTTTCTCAGTGTTCAGTCAGTACTTTTATGCAGCTCAGTTAATCGCAGTATTTCACTACACGCTTTGCGATTATTGGTAAAGTATTTTAAGCTTTTTGAGGGCCTCAGGAAGATTAGATTAATTATTCCAGGTGTTCTTTTAAATTCTGTACCTCCGATGCGTATTGTTCTATCGGATAAACTCATAGTTTGAGAGCCTAGCATGTATGGTCTCTCCCTGCTGACACTAAATGTTCTATCTAACCTGCCCCATACTGGTTGGTGAATTCTGCGATTGGATCACTATCACGTGAAGTCATCTTACTTTTAGATTCGGTAACAAGTTTAAAAGTTTCTCTTAGTGTTTGCTCGCGATCCATATGTCCCAACCTGAGCAAATGTAATTTCTATTGAACTGCTTTGCGAGCTCGAATGACTTTATGCTTCATCGACATCTCAGAGAATACTAATCAGAGCTCTGCATATCACGTGGTTTTATATATGCTTTGTTGTTCTTCTTGTTTCCTACACCTCCTTCTTCAATAACAACCACCTCAGCTTCTGCCTTCCCCTCAATTGCACTAATTTTATTCTCTAGCCGATTCTGGTTAAGTGCAAGAAGTTTCTGAGTGTCCTTTAATTCCCTTACAAGCTTATCGAGTCTTCTCTCAAGATTCTTAAATTTCATATCGGTATACATGAGAGCATTCTGTCTATGCATACCTAATCACTCAGAGCATCCGCCATGCATGCGGATTTGTCCATGGTGTAGTATCTACTGACGCATTAAGCTATATTGCACGTTTATATATGGAGAAAGTCTTGGAAGTTCCGGCTTCACCTACCGCCATTCGGTTTCCGACTTTTATCAATAACGAGAAAACCGTATTGTGAGTGGTTCCAACAATCAGCACATATCTTTACAAATTCATTGTATGACATGTCATGAGCCTGGTAAATGTGCTTTAAACTGAGATGGTCTTGTGTTAAGGCTATAATGAGGTTGGCATTATCCCTCACCAACTGTTTTGGGATCCTGGAAATGACTCAGATAAAATACATCAACACCCATATGACGACCAAAGCAGAAATATCTACGAATTTGATCCTGCTTTTCAACAGCCACATAGTCAAATATGGAGACAGTGTTAGGCTTTATCTCTTCAGGTGGGGGGGGGGGGGGGCGGATGTCGTCGCTTTCACTGGATGGTCTGTACATTACACCATCTAATATTGTCTGCAGTGACTGGTACTTGGGTTGAAAGGTGCTCGAAGCGGACTCCGTCTATGTGGGTTAACAGAGCCATGAGGACATTTGTCTTACCACAGTTGGAAGGGCCTACAATTATCGCTCGTATGTTGTCAGGAAGGAGTGCTCCATTCTTATTCTTCTTATTGGTCTTCTGGTCTTGGTCATCATCACAGGACCA
Organism: Schistocerca americana; assembly: GCF_021461395.2. NCBI lineage: Eukaryota > Metazoa > Arthropoda > Insecta > Orthoptera > Acrididae > Schistocerca > Schistocerca americana. Next base: position 592,429,603 of record NC_060124.1, on the reverse strand, counting down.
GTCACCTACAACAAAGTCCTTGCAGCGACGGTGCTTCACCCAGCCTGCCATGATACCTACTGTGGTAGGTACTGGCGTGCAATAGGCTTTTAATGATAAATAATATGAATGTGTAGCCACTATAGCGCAGTCACCTTACCCACTGAGCTACAATGGCTACACGATAGAATGAATTCCAAGTAGTATATTTAAAGGGAAAAGTGTCACATTAACGTACATAAATGTGTACTGACGTGCATTAACACATGACATTTTTGTCTAGAGAAATAAAAAAGACAAAAAGAAATTTAATATTATAAATATATTTATTCAAGACATACAATTATGATCAGCAAGGAAAACAGTAAGTTCATTCTTTTTTAAATGGTGCAGCAGAAGTACAGTATTTCGAAAATAGCTGTTTCTTATATCCCTCAAATTCAGCATGTATATCTCGTAATGTTATAGGCGCATTGCAGTAGTAAGGTATTCCATCAGTAAATTTGAGTTCTACATTTTCAACACATATTCTAGGAATAGCACAAGACTTCGGCATGGAAGTTATACAGGTGCTAAGACAATGATCTATATCTTCTATGCGAATGCTACATGTCTGAAGCCAGTTAATGTCACTGTATACAGCTTGAACATATGGGCGCCATTATTTAGTCTCTCTAGTGTACAAGTTACTGCCATGTCTAGAATGAATAAGTTATCAACAAGTCGAGTGCTGCATGAAAACACTATGACCCCCAGCGCTTTTATTTCTTAGTGCAGCATCGTCATACATTGATAGAATACTCACTGTTAGACTGCCACAGTACATGTCCTGGTAGGAGTGGGATGGAGCGTATTCAGTAGTCATACGCTTCTTCATGTATGGCTTTAGAAGACAGGGTTCATCCCACTCGTAGTCAGAAAAGCTAACTTTAATATTTTTGGGTACATAACACAGTTGACAGGCTACTGTCTTGTGAAACTTCAAGTCCTACATGAAGACGCTTTGAACCACTAACTGTTAAGACATAGCATGAGGCAAACAGTATAGGCAGTGGTGCACTGGAGGTTGGTATCTTCTCATCCACAACATCCACAACCGCTCGGTTAGCCTGCTGTTCTTGCACTGATGGTTGTACATCTCTTGTGAAATGATCAATGGTTGGCGCGTACGAAGGAGTCCAGTACTGTGAAGCCGCATCAAGTGCAGGCTCTGGCACTGAAACTAGCACCCCGCTATCCTGCTCCAACATGCTGAGGAGCTGTGCTACAGGATCCTCTGTGGAGGAGTCAGAGGTCACCATGTGTGCAGACCCCAACAAGTTGGAACCTGCTGATGCTGACGTCATGGATGAAGCTAGCGGACAAAGAAGAATTTTCATAACCATAACATGCTGCTGCTACAGAAATAGAAATAATAATAATAATCCCCGTGGAGGCCTCCGGTATGTTCTGCCAGTCGTAAAAGACGACGAAAAGAACAAACCACTAATAGGGCTACCCCCCCCCCCTTTTAGTGTGATTAGTTGGTCCAGGACAGAACTAATAAAGCCTTGGACAAGCACTGTCATGGTCGGGGACGACGCTTGAACCCTACGCCAGTCCACAATGGTAACAACACTGCTAGCCGCACAGCAAATGATTTAAATCCAAATAGAGGTGTTTTGCAGGATATGCTTCCTGCAACCACTGTAGAAGGAAAACAGACAGAGGATGAGATGGTCAGATGAAGTTAACTGACTCCTCATGCTATGTTATGTTATTACCAAGCAACAAACCTAGGAACCAACACAACTGGATACAGATCATAAGTATACACAACATTTATTACCATATACCCAGAATTCAAATATTTATCAGAACGACTACCTGATCAGATCAGTGTAATAATAAAAAATAACAGGGGACCCCAGTCAGAATTAGAAAACATCAAACAACAAGTACAACGAATACTGGAACAAAATAATGTGCAATCAGAAGAAGAAGAAAATACAGTAATGGACTCAAACATCCCAGAGCAAACAAACACAGAACAAGCATCAATTAAACAATCAGAGGAAAACGAAATCTTACAACAGCTACCAGAACAGGCACAAATAGAACATGAAGTGACACATGTTAGATATAGAAGAAAAATTTCAGTTAACAAATATAGAATACAAATACACAAATATAGACATTAGACCATTCTTGCATAGACCACCAAACAACCCACAACTTGAAACAACAATAACAATAACAACTATCAACACAATCATACACAACAAAATAAATGAAAATACAACTATGGAAGAGTTACAACTACTACACATTCACATCTAACTAAATTATTTAAGTTACATTGCAGACCCATACACATTCCCTGATACACTTACACAACAAATAACTTATCTGAAACCTAAAGATCAAGCAAACACAACAAACCCAGCAAAATATCGCCCCATAACATGCCTACCAACAATACACAAAATATTAACTTCAGTCATTACACAGAAATTAATCACACATACAACACAGAACAAAATTATAAATGATGAACAAAACGGCTGTTCTAAAGGAGCATGAGGATGTAAAGACCAACTATTAATAGATACAGAGGTGACATACCAAGCTAAAACTAAACTAAGGTCGCTGCACTATGCATACATTGATTACCAATAAGCTTTTGATGGTGTACCCCACTCATGGTAGCTACAGATATTGGAAATATACATAGTAGATCCTAAATTGATGCACTTCCTAAACATAGTAATGAAAAATTGGAAAACCACGCTTAACATCCAAACAAATTCAAATAATATCACATCACAGCCAATACAGATTAAGCGTGGAATATACCAAGGAGACTCCTTAAGTCCTTTCTGGTTCTGCCTTGCTCTGAACCCACTATCCAATGTGATACATAATACTAATTATGGATACAATATTACTGGAACATACCCACACAAAATCACACACTTGCTAAACATGGATGATCTAAAACCACTGGCAGCAACAAATCAACAACACAACCAATTACTAAAGATAACAGAAGTATTCAGCAATGATATAAATATGGCTTTTGGAACAGACAAATGTAAGAAAAATAGGATAGTCAAGAGAAAACACAGTAAACAAGAAGATTACATATTGGATAACCACAGCGGCTCCATAGAAGCGATGGAAAAAACAGATGCCTATAAATATCTTGGATACAGACAAAAGATAGGAATAGATAATACAGATATTAAAGAAGAACTAAAAGAAAAAATATAGACAGACTAACAAAAATACTGAAAAAAGAATTGACAGCAAGAAACAAGACAAAAGCTATAAATACTTATGCTATACCAATATTGACCTACTCATTTGGAGTAGTGAAATGGAGTAACACAGACCTAGAAGCATTCAATACACTTACACGATCACAATGACACAAATATAGAATACATCACATACATTCAGCAACAGAAAGATTCACATTAAGCAGAAAGGAAGGAGGAAGGGGATTTATCAACATTAAAAACCTACATTATGGACAGGTAGACAATTTAAGAAAATTATTTCTAGAACGAGCGGAAACTAGCAAAATACACAAACCAATCACTCATATAAATACATCGGCTACACCACTGTCATTTCATAACCTCCTCTACAACCCTTTAGATCACATAACATCAACAGATACGAAGAAAATAAATTGGAAAAAGAAAACACTACATGGCAAGCACCCGTATCATCTAACACAGCCACACATCAATCAAGACGCATCCAACACATGGCGAAGAAAAGGCAATATATACAGTGAGACGGAAGGATTCATGATTGCAATACAGGATCAAACAATAAACACCAGATATTACAGCAAGCGTATTGTTAAAGATCCCAATACCACAACAGATAAATGGAGAGTTTGCAAACAACAAATAGAAACAGTAGATCACATCACAAGTGGATGTACAATACTAGCAAATACAGAATACCCCAGAAGACATGACAATGTAGCAAAAATAATACATCAACAGCTTGCCTTACAACATATACTTATAAAACAACACGTTCCCACCTACAAGTATGCACCACAAAATGTACTGGAGAATGATGAATACAAATTATACTGGAACAGAACCATTATAACAGATAAAACAACACCACATAACAAACCTGACATCATACTCACCAATAAAAAGAAGAAATTAATACAACTTATCGAAATATCCATACCCAATACAACAAATATACAAAAGAAAACAGGAGAAAAAATTGAAAAATAAATCCAACTGGCTGAGGAAGTCAAGTACATTGGCATCAGGATAAAGTTGACATTATACCAATTATACTATCAACTATAGGAGTCATACCACGAAGTATCCACCAGTACTTCAACGCAATACAGCTACATCCAAAGGTCTATATACAACTACAAAAATCTGTAATTATTGATACATTGCATTTAGGAACTTTCGGGTAATTGAACACGTAATATATACCGTACAGTTAAAAGGAAGTTACGCTTAATCAAGGTCCGCGTCACTTTCCAGTTTTAACCAGATCTAAGATCTGAGAAAGGAAAGATGATTATGATGACGATGATGATGATGATGATGATGATGAGATGATGATGGTGATGATGATGAGCCGTCCTTATATACCATCCACCTATGTCATCATGATGCCATGTTCATATTGGCTGAATCGTGTGAGCCCATGACCTATCGAAGTGCCCTCTAGTGGTGAGCTCGTGAACTAGATCAGTTCTTCGGTCTGCTGGATTGGAGGCAGTTGACTCTTGTGTGCTGGGAGCTTATATGGTGCTATTAGAAAAGGCAGACAGTTCCAAAAACAGCAGATGTTTCCATGAGATGGGTAATGCATCTTTAAAGCATATCACTGCAACGCATTTATTTGCAGGACCGTATTCTTCCTCTTCATATGTTAGAGCATTAATGTGTGCTTCTATTCTGCATGCAGGAGGCTATAGGGACAGTCCTAGACTGTATGCTTACAAACAACGTAGCTGTTAAACTCATCCCGCTCAAACACCAATAACTCATCAATAGAACACAATCAGCACAGCCACAAGGATGGGAGGGGGGGGGGGCTGATATTCAATGGTATAAATGGAGTATGCGAATATGCTTAGACCGATAGACCGAAGCGAATTGGCACCAACTGGACCTGTCTTCTGTTTTGGGATAGTGAATGCTTGATGATGAATATCTCGGCAGTTTGCGCATGAGCATGTGCTGGTTATGATTTGCATCCTGGATCCATCCCTCTGCACTGCCGAAATCTGCTGAACAGAATTGTTGTACTTATTCCTCCTACACTCCTCCATTATCATACTCTTCCATACGCGATGTAGTGAACTGCGGCTACAGTCCTCCCTTGAATGTCTACATGTAATGCAACTATTGAAAGCTGCTCTATCCTTCACATTCATCTCAATGATCGAACACATGACGATAGTTCGACGACGACAACTCAGCAAAGACTGAATGTGCACCACCAATTCAGGTCATCTGAGTGGCGAAAAAAAAAAAAAAGACCTCGCTGTCTTGGATAACGGTAGATGAGTGGCCTTCTTCCCATCAAATTTCAAACTTCTCACCAAAATCCGCCATCTTGGATGACGGCATCACCACCATATTGAATAAATTTGGGAACAATGGAATGTGGGGCCGAACATACCTTGTCCCCCTACTGTTGGTATCCACGTAAACGAGGCTGCCAATATAGCAGCTAATGCTACAGTCTCCTTTCCTCACACCGCTGTTCACATCGTTCATTCGCCGATCTGCAGATTGTTTTATGCCGTCGTGTTCCTCTTTCATGTCACGCACATTGGTCTACACTTCCCGATAATAAATTGCAGAACGTGAAACCTCTTCCCTGTGCTCGGACCTCTTCCTCCCGAACTCGTCGTCGTAATTTTAATTAGAACCTGGATAGGGCACTGTCTTTTTAGCCATTGACATAAGTGGCGATCCTCCCCCACTTTGTCCCCACTGCTCTCAACTATGGACGGTGATACATCTTTTACCTGAGTGCCCGTATTTTACTCTGCTACGAGTTCGTCTACAGCCGTTGCGTGATGTATCTTCCATTTTAGAAGATGACACGTGCTCAGCCGATCGCGTCCTCGAGTTTATCAGTGTCAGAGAGATGACGTCGGTCATTTTAAGCTCTTTTTGGGGAAAACACCCCGCCCCCCTTCTACAGTGGTTTTCGAAGCTTTCCTTTGGTTTATTGGTTTCTCCTCTTTTTGAGTTTCGTTCCCATTGCTGCTGATTTCCCATTCGGTCTTTTTACCCTTGCCTAGGCCACAGAACGGGTGCTAATTACCGTAGCAGTTTTGCGCCCTAAAACAGTGACAAAAACTGTAAAATGAAAAAACTACTTCCTTAAAACATAGATTCCTTGTGATACATGCACAAATATAGCTTTTCAGAGGTGTATGGCATCCACTGTTCGCATACGATCACGGTTTAGGAATCATACTATGCCCGCATCAGTCCTATACAAAATGATAGCTAGTAACAGAGAATACCTCTCACAAGGAAACTGACCAACGCATAGCAGCGACATTTGACCTGTGAAATTAAAAGTCATGCCGTCACTAAATCCGTAAACAGAACATCTGTTAAGCAGATGTATGCATGGGGATTCAGTATCTCACAAACAACTGTCAATAACACAGAATCAATGCAGTTATGAAACTGAAGACCCGATTTTATGCCAAAGATGAGGCAGGTTAATGGAGTACCTTCCAAATATTTTCGTTCGTCTAGAGGTAAGTGCCGAAACAACATGGGCATGTTTCATCATCATTATCGTCGTCGCCATTATAATCACACACATGAGATGGAACTCCTCTGGTGACAGAGAGACCTGCTGTTAACGATCGCAAGTAGATAGTGCTCTAAGCCACAGACATAACCTGAAGTTTTATACGAGTCGAACACGGGTTATGCCGCAACTGATGCACCTCAACAGAACGGAAAAAATGGTTAAATGATCTGAAGCAACATCTTCCTCTCTCTCTCTCTCTCTCTAGAATGCATCTACCATTAAATCATCTACCATTAGATCATACTTCGTTACAACCCCATCTCAACCGAACACTACATCCACTTTCTGTCAGCCTTCACAGATGCAAGTAAGTTTATGCGTAGATGGTCCTCTTTCGTCCAGGAAAACACAAAAGACAATAGTCAACTGTAGTGTATCACTACTACGTCAATAGAAATACAGTAGAAAGTTGCCACACAGCAAATGTTTGTTAGCAGATACCGCAAGGTTGTGATTCACGGAAAGTACAGAGAACCACGTTTAGTCCAGTAAGGTTAAACCTAAAAATTAGCGAATTGAAAAATTTCTACAAAAGTTTTCATTTGTGGCCCAGTATGACTATCCTAGGTTTTCCGTCTCGGCAGAGTTGTGGAAAAGTGCTGGGGGGCAAAAATGTACCCTAAAAAGGGGTACTTTTTCGGTTTTGTGATTATATCTCGTAAATGACTCACAACATCGAAAACACAGTGGAATTAAAAATTGTAGGGCATGAAATTCTGCGTTGAATGAGACCATCTTCATATTTTTTGAACCACCCATTTCCATATTAGTGCTCTTCAAAATTGGACCAATTTACATGTTCATGAAAAATTTTCGTTTTAACCTCTGTTTTTTGGTAATATCGTTGAAAGTAACCAATCTATCAATAAAGTGGTACATACAAACGCTATAGAGGAATGAATTATGCCTTTCATGAGACCAAAAGTGAAATGGACCACCTGTTTCTGTATGGCTAAGTTTGTACTTTCATTGCAATGCATGTAAGGTACTTCACATTTATAAATAAAGGTCTCTAGATCAGTTTTGTGCAGAAAACTCAAAAATAACATAATCATGAGTAAAGATTGAAACAAAAAATTAAACTGTTCTAAGTCGGGGGTATACTCCGTGACAAGAAATTTAAGGTCAACTTTGGCAAACCCTTATTAAATGGCAATGCCTTTTTGCACCTCGTTATTCTGCCTTTGTGTATATGTTCTGCCTGGCAAGGCAGTGTAATAATGAAAAAAGTGTAATTCCTAAGGCAATAGTCCAGAAAATTACCTTTAAAAAATCAGAATCCTACATTTGACCAAATTTGGAGGCAAAACATTTATATAGGTCACATCTGATTTAATTTAAATGCACCATTTGGAAGAGCAGCTTTTGATTTACTACAGTATTGTGCATAATGTGAGTGTGAAGTTACCAGGCGGCAATATCCTGCGTCCACCCACTAGGTGACACAGTTTATTTCTCAGTTCGTGCACATCTTCCGCAATTTGGCTCTCGCAAATGTCATCCTCACAAAAATGAGTGACAGTGAGAGAACTATTCAGCACCTTGAAGAGGTGTCTACCTTATAAAGTTCCTTGGAAGCCCTGATTATGAAACTTTGAAGCACATGTTTTCACAGAAACTTGGAGAGCTGCAGCTAAATGGTCCCACTGCCAAGTTATGGATTCTCTACTTCAACATGATTACTCTGATGAAGCAGTTCACTCAGGCTGAGAGGAGTGGCGACTGGGAACAGCACCTGAACACTGTTAAGAAAATGCCAGTGGACATATTCTATATGCTAAATCTGCACAGCTGTATTTACAAGACACGATGGGCCTTGAGAAGAAAATATCAGAAGACAATACACAGTTTCCACTCAAAGGCTGGTTTACTACAAGAACGTATGATACGTTTTGGAGTGTGATATGGTCTGACATGAAGATTGAGCAAACACTAATGCAGTAGTTGAAAAGTACCGGAGGGCTCAATCATGGTCGCGGCATTTCCGACAGTACTCAGGGTAGATGGATTCTGACCATACCAACTGTTACTACAGCGACCCAGCAGTTTGAAAGGTTTTGTGGGTATCACTCACTACCTCAGAGCAACGTGTTGATGCGAGGGATGCTAGAGGTCAGCGTGACAATGCAGACCTTCAGAAATTTATAGAGTGCATTCAATCCCATGATCCTTTTCCTGCTACTACATTTGTTATGTCCATCAGCACAGGGATCGTCGGAGATGACTGAATCAACTGTCACAGAGCCTATGAAATGAGCAAATCCTCAGTGCTCGCCCTAGCTGGTTAAACCTTTGACAATATCAAGTTTGTCCGAAAGAAAAGAGTGATGAGTACACAGGGATTCAAATCTAAGGTGAACATTCATGGGGAGGGTGTACCAGTAAACCCTGAAACCAAATTCCACCGGATATTCTCAAGAAAGCGGACGAACAGCTTAAAGAATTCTTCCAATATGAGCTGGCACCCTATCATCTCTCTTTATTCTATGCATCTCGAGTGAGGAAGACTCCCAAGTCAGTGTTATGACTTGTTCACACCACTGAATGATGTAAACCTGGAAGACGCAGCATTTGTCATCGATGGTGAATTTCTTCTATACTGGGTTGTACGGAAGAATGGTGAAACATTTCAGTTAATGCGAACTAAATACGTTGAATATTTAAGACACTACAGTGGAAGTGCGACAAGTGCGGTGGTCAATGGCTACCCAGAAGACCTGCCCACGAAGATCATCAAATATGCTGAGCGCCTCCACCGAAGCAAAGCACGCACTACTCCTGAAGTCATATTTACCGAGTTAATGATGGTGACTATGATTCAGGATCAATTCCTTTCCAATGACAGAAATCAAGCACGTCTCATTAGCTTGCTTATTTCGAGGCTTGAAGATGAAGGCTTCTAAGGCAAGCTACTGAAGATGCAGACCACCTAATTGTTGCCACAGAGCTTGAGGCATCACAGGAACATGAGGTTGTGGTTGTTGGTAAGGATACGGACCTTCTCATCATCCTCAATGCCTTAGCCATGCCATCAGCAAATATATATTTCTGGAAACCTGGAAGAGGAAAGACCTCATCAAAAGTATTTGGTTCCAACAGTTTCAAACTGGCAAACAACATCAGAAGGTCATTCATATTTCTCCACGCCATAAGTGGGTGTGACACAACTTCAGCATTCTTCGGTCAGGGCAAGAAGAAGGTGGTCAATTTACTGGTCAAAATTAAATGTCTTCTGGAAGATATCAAACCTTTCTTAGAGCATGACACTCAAGCTGAAGTTATTGTCGAAGCTGGCCTCCGATTTTTAACAACCCTCTATGGAGGTACGGCAGGAGACACTTTAGACAAAAGTGACATCCAGATTCACCGTACCACCCCTACCACCAACGTCAGAAGCAGCTCGCCAGCATTGCTTGAGGACCTAGTTAAAAGTACAAATGTGGATAGGACACTAGATGGATCCGCTCCTCTGGGGATGCCTGGCTTCAGAGTTAGGTCTTGGACCTATTCCTACATCCAAAGAACCAGCTCAACAGTGTCTTCTCTCAACACTTTCCTGCAGATACAACAAGGGCTGTGCAGGTAGTTGTGGGTGTCGGAAGGTGGTATTAAGTGCTCATTAATTAGTGTCAACTGCAAGGGGAACGTCCGCATCTCGTGGTCGTGCGGTAGCGTTCTCGCTTCCCACGCCCGGGTTCCCGGGTTCGATTCCCGGCGGGGTCAGGGATTTTCTCTGCCTCGTGATGACTGGGTGTTGTGTGATGACCTTAGGTTAGTTAGGTTTAAGTAGTTCTAAGTTCTAGGGGACTGATGACCATAGATGTTAAGTCCCATAGTGCTCAGACCCATTTGAACCATTTTTTGCAAGGGGAACTCATGCTCTAACTCCCTCCAACCAGATGAAACTGACGAACCAGATGGTGACGAAGATCTGGACTGTGTATATGAGGTGACGAAAATTACTGACTTTGAGAAGCCAAGTCGCGGAGCATCGGACTTGGAAATTACACACTGTGAGGAGCCTAGTGGTGCTATGACAGTCAAACGTTGACGTATGTGACATTTGTGTACATACCTACTTTTACCCGTTTCATCTCATACATTTACGTAAAATTCTGAAATTACGAAATATAATAACCACCACTTAATTTCAAGAAGTGTCTCTCTCTCTTTCTGCCTCCTTCATATCAGCTGAATTGGTATCACTATATTATACTGAGGGTTATGAATGGAGACCACATATCTAACAAAAGATAAATTTTACATCTGAGCTAAAAAACACAACTTTTAATAAAAATTTTGATTGTTTTTATTTTTTATTTAGAGAATAATCACTTACTATTCACAGGTTGTGCATTGTCTTTTTGCATCATTGTGTTATATATTTTTTCCACTTACAAGTTTTTTTTGAGTCAGGACTTTCTCTGACATCTGTCAAATACGAGGTCTCAGTTCTTAATCCTCAATATATGAAATTTTTTTTAAATATTTTTCAAATTTTACAAAATTTTAATATTTTATTCTATTACTATAGTAAATAAGTAGAAGACAATGGGTTGCTATAGTTCCGTGTTTAAAAGAGAGTACATAAGAATGACTGAAGAACTACATTTGAAATTGATGATGAGAAATGGTCCAACTTTAATGAGCAGCAGTACACAAATGGGTGATTCAATAAATTCACTTTTGGTTTCATACAATGCAAAGTTTATCTCTCCATATCTTTTTTATGAACGACATTATTGACAGGTGGGTTAGTTTCAATGATAATACCAAAAACAGAGGTTAAAACGAAAATTTTTCATGAACATGTGAAATTGGTCCAGTTTTGAAGAGCACTAGTATGGAAACGGGTGGTCTACAAAATATGCGGATGGTCTCATTCAATGCAGAATTTCATGCCCTACAATTTTTAATTCCACTATGTTTTCGATATTGTGAGCAATTTACGAGATATAACCACAAAACCGAGAAAATCCCCCTTTCTCGGGTACATTTTTGCCCCCCACCACTTTTTAACAACTCCGCCGTGGGGGAAAAGCTAGAATAGTCATACTGGGACACAAACGAAGCCATTAAAACAATAAAATCTTTTGTAGCAATTATTTCTGATTTGATTGCTAATCCTACTGGACTAACTTTAAATACTGTTTGTTAGGGTGAGTGTGGCAACGGCGCAGTGCCATATCACGCGAATGAACGCCACAACAGACAACAAAATATGCACTAACCGTAGCATGCAAACGGCCGACATCGTAACCAAAATATTGGACTTTGATATACTCCAGGGTATAACTGCCGTCGAAACAACAGAATTTATAGTTGGCAATCACAACGTTTTGGCCAGTGGCAACCACTGAATAACTATGACAGAAATAATGGACGCAGTATGTCGGCACAAAACACGGGGCCTGCGCCAAACTGGGCGCCACCCCCGCAAAATCATATCGTGACCACTTTAGAGGTGTCCCAGGAATGGTCCTCAAGCAACGCCGGCGGGTCATACTAAAACCGCCCCCACCGTATTCACTGCGACGGTCGGAAAGGGGGGGAGAGGGGAGTGGAAGTGATAGCCGGCACGAAGAGCAGTGGCAGCTGTCGGGTAAGAGCGCAAGGGCACCTGAACACCGTAACTTCTGACATCTTGTAGATTTATTGGTTATTTATCTTTGAACGCTTTAAACATGAGGTAGATGGGGTAACCCGAAATAAATGGCACCTGCCGCGCTGCGCTATACTGTTCCCCTGACTCAGTGAAACTGAAACTTGGCATCAGGGTCACGGGCACACATTCACGGGCCAAATACATACGGATTTGATAAGCAATGTGCACGGTTCACAGCACTAAACTAAAAGTTTACATCAATGCCACCAAGTGATAGCACACTGCAGCAGTCGTTTGTTTGGCATAAATCCCACTAGGCAGTCAGCACACGGGACAGATACGCTAATTCACTCGCTATATGATAACGTTAGATCTGACATTAGTATATGTTACAGATATACTGACAAAAAACCTATTTCGTGAGATTCTGAGTGAGATATAGTACCGTACTTAAACTTTTAGATTTTATCATACAGTAATCCATTTGAGGCGCTCAGAACCATAAAGCACATCATTGTTAATTGTGAGTGTTGAGCATTTATTCAATGCCTCTGAAATCTGTAGACCTTATAGTGGGTCCGGTTTATCTACACTGTGGGCCCACATTACATGTATATCTGAACATTCAAGGAAAGCTGTCTCACTGGTTTCTCTGATATTCACTTAAATTTGGGGGTCAAGGACAGTGTGCTTTTGGTCCTCGTGGCTGTCGGCGCCTCATTTGTATTCTGGTCAAGTGACCTTGTTGGTAAATGGCACTATTTGAATTTAAGAATTTCCATAAAAGGCAGTGTGTGTTTGGAGTTGGCTGTTAACTGCGCAGGAATCGGCTTTCTTGTGCAGTGTCAACATGAGTTCTGTTGGACTTGTAATGAGCGTACGGCGTTGTGGGCCGGGAGTTCCCCATTCGTGGAAGTTCGGCAGCCGAGGGCGAGTACTTATTGCATTCGACGCCACATTGGACGACTTGCACGTCCGAGATGGGGATGAAATGATGGTGACACAATACCCAGTCCCTAAGCGGAGAAAAATCTTCTACCCATGCCTACTACAGTAGTACAAGTTTATATGCCAACTAGCTCTGCAGATGATGAAGAAATTGATGAAATGTATGACGAGATAAAAGAAATTATTCAGGTAGTGAAGGGAGACGAAAATTTAATAGTCATGGGTGACTGGAATTCGTCAGTAGGAAAAGGGAGAGAAGGAAACATAGTAGGTGAATATGGATTGGAGGGAAGAAATGAAAGAGGAAGCCGCCTTGCGGAATTTTGCACAGAGCATAACTTAATCATAGCTAACACTTGGTTCAAGAATCATGAAAGAAGGTTGTATACCTGGAAGAATCCTGGAGATACTAAAAGGTATCAGATAGATTACATAATGGTAAGACAGAGATTTAAGAACCAGGTTTTAAATTGTAAGACATTTCCAGGAGCAGATGTGGGTTCTGACCACAATCTATTGGTTATGAACTGCAGATTGAAACTGAAGAAACTGCAAAAAGGTGGGAATTTAAGGAGATGGGACCTGGATAAACTGAAAGAACCAGAGGTTGTAGAGAGTTTCAGGGAGAGCATAAGGGAACAATTGACAGGAATGGGGGAAAGAAATACAGTAGAAGAAGAATGGGTAGCTCTGAGGGATGAAGTAGTGAAGGCAGCAGAGGATCAAGTAGGTACAAAGACGAGGGCTAATAGAAATCCTTGGGTAACAGAAGAAATATTGAATTTAATTGATGAAAGGAGAAAATATAAAAATGCAGTAAATGAAGCAGGCAAAAAGGAATACAAACGTCTCAAAAATGAGATCGACAGGAAGTGCAAAATGGCTAAGCAGGGATGGCTAGAGGACAAATGTAAGGATATAGAGGCTTGTCTCACTAGGGGTAAGATAGATACTGCCTACAGGAAAATTAAAGAGACCTTTGGAGAGAAGAGAACCACTTGTATGAATATCAATAGCTCAGATGGCAACCCAGTTCTAAGCAAAGAAGGGAAGGCAGAAAGGTGGAAGGAGTATATAGAGGGTTTATACAAGGGCGATGTACTTGAGGACAATATTATGGAAATGGAAGAGGACGTAGATCAAGATGAAATGGGAGATAAGATACTGCGTGAAGAGTTTGACAGAGCACTGAAAGACCTGAGTCGAAACAAGGCCCCGGGAGTAGACAACATTCCATTAGAACTACTGATGGCCTTGGGAGAGCCAGTCATGACAAAACTCTACCATCTGGTGAGCAAGATGTATGAGACAGGCGAAATACCCACAGACTTCAAGAAGAATATAATAATTCCAATCCCAAAGAAAGCAGGTGTTGACAGATGTGAAAATTACCGAACTATCAGTTTAATAAGTCACAGCTGCAAAATACTACAGACGAATGGAAAAACTGGTAGAAGCGGACCTCGGGGAAGATCAGTTTGGATTCCGTAGAAATGTTGGAACACGTGAGGCAATACTAACCTTACGACTTATCTTAGAAGAAAGATTAAGAAAAGGCAAAACTACGTTTCTAGCATTTGTAGACTTAGAGAAAGCTTTTGACAACGTTAACTGGAATACTCTCTTTCAAATTCTGAAGGTGGCAGGGGTAAAATACAGGGAGCGAAAGGCTATTTACAATTTGTACAGAAACCAGATGGCAGTTATAAGAGTCGAGGGGCATGAAAGGGAAGCAGTGGTTGGGAAAGGAGTGAGACAGGGTTGTAGCCTCTCCCCGATGTTATTCAATCTGTATATTGAGCAAGCAGTAAAGGAAACAAAAGAAAAATTCGGAGTAGGTATTAAAATTCATGGAGAAGAAGTAAAAACTTTGAGGTTCGCCGATGACATTGTAATTCTGTCAGAGACAGCAAAGGACTTGGAAGAGCAGTTGAACGGAATAGACAGTGTCTTGAAAGGAGGATATAAGATGAACATCAACAAAAGCAAAACGAGGATAATGGAATGTAGTCAAATTAAATCGGGTGATGCTGACGGAATTAGATTAGGAAATGAGACACTTAAAGTAGTAAAGGAGTTTTGCTATTTAGGGAGTAAAATAACTGATGATGGTCGAAGTAAAGAGGATAAAATGTAGACTGGCAATGGCAAGGAAATCGTTTCTGAAGAAGAGATATTTGTTAACATCGAGTATAGATTTAAGTGTCACGAAGTCGTTTCTGAAAGTATTTGTATGGAGTGTAGCCATGTATGGAAGTGAAACATGGACGATAACCAGTTTGGACAAGAAGAGAATAGAAGCTTTCGAAATGTGGTGCTACAGAAGAATGCTGAAGATAAGGTGGGTAGGTCACGTAACTAAGGATGAGGTATTGAATAGGATTGGGGAGAAGAGAAGTTTGTGGCACAACTTGACTAGAAGAAGGGATCGGTTGGTAGGACATGTTTTGAGGCATCAAGGGATCACAAATTTAGCATTGGAGGGCAGCGTGGAGGGTAAAAATCGTAGAGGGAGAGCAAGAGATGAATACACTAAGCAGATTCAGAAGGATGTAGGTTGCAGTAGGTACTGGGAGATGAAGAAGCTTGCACAGGATAGAGTAGCATGGAGAGCTGCATCAAACCAGTCTCAGGACTGAAGACCACAACAACAACATGTGTGGTTGCAACGTAAGAATTCCCGATTATCGGCCTGGAAGTCAATTCATTAACTAATACATGAATTGTACATACATGATCTTGTACATGCTTCCGAAAAACTAAAAAAGACGCGAAAACTGCCACTTACACAAAAATGTGAAACGGAGAGTAGTGAAAGCCTAAACATTGTTTCATTCGTGCCATCAACTGCACTAAATTACGTACAAAACAACAAAATTCCACATAAACAATTCATCCTTTTTCAGACAAGTTGAGCATATTATTATTATTATTGTTGTTGTTGTTGTTGTTGTTGTTGTTGTCAGTTGTGGAAGTTGTAAAAATATGTGGATAAGCATAAGTGTTATACAGCAAATGCTATTAATTTTGCACTCACATATTTATCTGTATTCAAAAATTTGTGAACACCCAGAATATATACGTACGAGCAAAACTAACGAGAAGTTTCATATGCTACGATATAATGACGATACAGATATTAGAGAAGAACTCTTCAGGAGATTTTGAATCGTGCATGGAACTTAAAGACGAACTAGTTCAGGCAGCAGTGAATGCTGTAGTGGAAAGCATACCCATTAGAGTTGTATTGGACAGAGGTGCAGGTGTCAACGTCCGTGACGTGAATTATTCAAAAGTGTAACCAGTGAAACTCGTGTACCGATAATGCCATTCCAAAACTGTGTAGTCTCCGGTGTTACTGGCGCCAAGGGCAACTAGTCAGGCGACTGTGGAATGTGCGGTCGGAACAGCAGCCGCCAGCACAGAATACGGTGACCAGTTTTCGTCCAAAGCGGTGGGCGGTGAGTTCATTCGTTTCTTCAGAAGGGGATGTCGACAGTGGTTGCCTCTTTCCGTCGGCGACAACAGAATCGACGCGCGAGACCTGCAATCTTTCTTAAACGAGTTTACGGAAATTATTAGGTAGAAAATTCACTTTTGTATTACTTATAGCTTATGTTATCTCAATGACAATGTGCACATCATTTCGTTAAGTCATAGTTGCATATTTGCATGGAAGTAAAGCGCTGCGCGAATTTCAAAAACGTTTGCATTGAAAAACACGGGTCGTTATGATTTTACGTTCGGTGCATACTACGTTACATATTGCGGTGTATTAAATTTTGCTAACATACTGTTTTTTTTTTTTTTAAACTTGGTACTTAGTCTCTGTCATCGATCTCGAAACAATTGACTTGACGCAGCAAATTCATTCGCGATCTCTCCCGCTAGCAATAAAGCAACAGTTTAATATCCACAACATTCCTTATATTTGCTCAGCGGTTTCAGATATCGAAATAAGATTTTGGTGAAGGATAAAACGGAAAGAGGAGACTATTTTTTCATATGGTAATCGTGCAGAACTTCTCTTTTACCGTGATATTTCACTAACTAGACTTTTTCGCAGGAATCACATCATTTTTAAGGGCCATCAGTAGTTCGTGAAACGAGAAATGCCGTAGGTTTTGGAACAACATAAGTGAAGACACTACATGTTAATTTTTGTACCGAGGATGTGCTTTTTCATAAGCTACCGATATTACTTTTCCTCAGTTCCTTATTCAACAAACTTTATAAAAGACTGTCTCAGAATTGTCTCGCCAGTGCGTCAGCACAACATGTTTGTGAGATGAAACTGTAAACTCCGCTGTGGAAAAGAAGCAAGTTTTAACACGGAAACAAGTTAAATGTGCAGGTTTTTGTAAAATTCGCTACTCATGATGTTTCTTTGAAAATTACAAATGGTTAATAAGCCAGGCGAAATCCAGTTCAGAGGAATTTTTATTATATACCAGCGAAAGCAGAGGCGACAGATCTCCTCGAATGGTCACCATACAAATGTGGGCTCCACTTGATACTTAACAAAAATTAAGAGCGCGCGCTTCAGTTCAGAACGGCACTACCCCTCCAGCGCCCTCAAGTCCCCCTACAGGGTGTGACCCCAACTCCCACACTCCACACTCCCACACTCCCACACTGCCACTCTCCTCACAGGTTCCCCACCGTTCGCGTATCGGTATTCCACGCGGGCTCAACGTTTCTCCCTGTAAACAATCCGTCTGTCTTTCCTGTTCGGGTCAGTCACACCAGTCACTGCGCCGAGTGCCAACTTAGTCTGCACATACAGAATTGTCTTGTGACCTATTCCATTCCCTGGGCCTGAAGGGAGGCGGTGGAAAAATATGCATTAGGGCTATCTAGTAATTGTACATAATTTAGCTTCATATTTAGCATTAATAGTTACGATGGCATTTTATAGTAAGTCAGTCCGACGAATTCTTCTTTTAAAGTGAAAAAGCTTTTGTAATTTTAAAGCATGCTTCTTCAAATTTGAGTGAATTTCTTGTAATTATAGATTGTAAACACTTTTGTTTAATTCTCGACATCACAGATGATCAGATGTGCTAATCTAATGGACTAATTTATATATGCAAACACATTTGTACAAGAATTCATAAAGATTGGAAACAAGCTTTGAATAGGTAGAAGTACGTTTTGTTTCATGGACCAACCGCAGTGGCATGTAAAGCTAGGAATTGTAAGTATGTTCTGAACAGTACAATAGATAGTCAAAAATAATTTGAGAAGGTACTAATTTATGACAGAGATACATGGTATGGGAATGAATATTAAAATGTGCACCATGAAATCACACTTTTGCTGTAATCACAGCCAGTATGGGTAGGATATACTAGCAAGCACAGAGAAATAAAAAATCATTAGCTATGCAAGCAAAGCACAGAACTGTAAATATGTATGGCTTATGTTTAGTTAAGTGTTGGCAGGAAACAGTAATTAAGTATTTTTCTAGTGAATTTTTGTACATAAATGAGGCAAGCTCATAGCACTAATTGCAAAATCTAGGTAATGAGTTGCTTATCGCAATGTCTTGTCAATCTATTAATTAGGCAAAATTTCTCTCTGTGTACCTCTGGATGCCCATGCGTGATTAGCCTACGCGGCGGACAATTTATTTACCCACTTTTCCCTTCGGTAATTTTCACTTATTTCGTAGTCACCGTAAATTCTATGCAAGTAAAGGTCGTATAGTGGTGCCCTGTGCCACGAGAATCATGTTTTTATTTTATAAAAGGCATTTCACATGTAGACAGCAGGCCACTGAACCAAGTAACTAAGTACATGACCGAATATTATAAGAATATAAAAATCTCATTATTTAACTCCACTGCTAAAATCACAAAAGAGATATTAATATGCAAATAATTCTAGTGTTATATGAAGCTTCATGTTGAGAGAACAAATTACATCCACAGGAACTATTTGATTATCAACGTACATAGAAGCTCCTGAGAAAAGACACACACTGATTCTGTATATAGTGCAGTTTAAAACACACTATGGAACTCAGCACACTTATTTAAGTGATACTGAAAGGTTACGCAAGCATAAGCAAATAAAACATGTGAAAGCCCATAGGAGTACGTGAATCTGTACTCACTTCTGCTGCGTCGGATTATGGAAGTAATCGGAAGAAGTATCCACGAACGCCTTTAGTGATGTGGGTCTTCATCAGTGTTGTTGCACGAAACCACAAATAAATGCACCTGATGAACGTGGTTCTGCGAAAGCGAACTGATATCTGCCGTTATGTTATACATTAACAGTGCTTAACATGCCCACTATTGTTGCGACGTATGATTGTGCTTGTTTAATGTACAAAAGCTTTAAAGACTAAATAAATAACCTGTGTCCTACAAGAACGTTAAACTACTGTTTGTCGTAGACACTTTTGTAATATGATTCGCTGAGAGACCAACTATGTGCAACAGGCTAACAGTAATTCTGTAGTGGATATCATGCGGCGCTCTGACCGGTGACAGTGTCGCCAACGTAAAACGAGCAAACATGTTCTCACTTTGAAATGAATGAACAGTGGTAACTGCACATAAACTGCACTAAACTTGTGACAAGACAATTATGGTATCCAAAACTCTTTAGAGGGCCGCATAGCGCTTAACAAATTTGTTTTGTCTCTCTGATGCTGCCCTTGATTTGTTGCATATAAACGATGCTGAGGTGGAAAGCAGAAGCGCAATCCCCGACACGTCGTGCCAATCCTGTTGCTGCAGCAACAGAACAGATGATAGGCGTCGGCGACCGTGTGATGTGGATTTGAAAACAACCAGTACAATAATTTTGATAACACAAAGCAACACAATTTTGTATGAAAATCCATATAATTGTTGTAAATATGAAGCAAAATTTTTTATGTTAAACGAAATTGGATGGGAATTTTATCCCTCGCTGTTTATTTTTTCCGGAGGCATTTTTTTCCGTCGGCTACGCCCAATACGCCCAAGTTGGGAGGAATGGAAACAAAGTACAATGCCACGTAAACACAACTATTAACTTTTGCCTCATAAAGTCAAATGTAAATATTGTAAAAAAAGTTCTCATGAAATCCTGAGGTAAATTAAACCCTGCAATAATGACAGAATTCATCGATCAGTGCGCAAGTAAATTTAGTTGTTTGGTTATTATACAGCTAAGGCAAATGAGAATATTCCTGAAAATAATTTATCAGAAAATCATAACTAATACATTCAAAAAAGAGTAAAATTCTTTTGGAAATATTTAAATGAAAACTACGTACTAGATGGTAACTGAAACTTCCTGGCAGATTAAAATTGTGTGCCGGACAGAGACTCGAACTAGGGACCTTTGCCTTTCGCGGGGAGGTAGGCGGCGAGGTACTGGCAGGTGTGAAGTTGTGAGGGCGGGGTATGAATCGTGCTTGGGTAGCTCAGATGGTAGAGCACTTGCCCGCGAAAGACAAAGGTCCTGAGTTCGAGTCTCGGTCCGGCACACAGTTTTAATCTGCCAGGAAGTTTCGTATTAGCGCACACTCCGCTACAGAGTGAAAATCTCATTCTAGTTGGTAACTGATTGAATGCATAAAGTAAGTTCTGTTTATCATATTACTTCACTCATTCATTGATTGGGCCTATAACACATGATGCATCGTCATTTTCTGTGAAAGACGTTTATGCCTTGCCCCCAGAGTGATTTCAAAAACATATATATGGAAATGTATTAATACTGTAATTTATAGTAAATTGTTTTCTGGTTTTTTTTCATACAAAGAAATATGTTTTGTAATTAAAATCGTTTGGCTGGAGACATTTGCTAAGTGAGCAAAGCGTCATATGCAAAATATGTGGTGATGGTGAAGAAATAAGAGATTGTTACGTACTTCATTTATCCTCGCCTGACGGTGGCGTTTTTCCCTGTCTGATACTACATAGGGTGTGCATCTGTTCCTATGTTCTTATCTATTTAGTTATATATTTAATGGAAATGTGTGAGTCGCGTTTAGTTGGAAAAGAGCATTTCGTTGATCCCTGTGATAACTATTATTATGTACGAATATTTGTGACACTGCCAGTAAATACAGGATTACTGAAGAATTCGTTTGAGGGTAGAACGACCGGATATATCACGTGTTCTTTCCAGTTTTCCAGTCATTTAGAATGCAACCAGATGGTCACGAGTCCAGGAGAGGCGCTGCCGGGGATGTTCTGCTGTCAGCAAAGGCACTCGCATCGGTCGTCTGTTACCACAGTCCATTAACTCCAAATTTCGCCGCACTGTGTCAGCGGATACGTTCGTCGTGCGCCCCACATTGATTTTTGCGCTTATTTCACGCGTTGTTGGTTGTCTGTTAGCACTGACCACTGTACGCAAATAGTGCTGGTCTCTGTGGTTAAGTGAAGGCTGTCGGCCACTGCACTGTGCGTGGTGAGAGGTGATGCCTGAAATGTGGTGTTCTCGGCACACTCTCCACACCGTGGATCGCGGAATATAGAATTTCCTAACACTTTCCGGAATGGAAATTACGCGTCAGTGTCAGTTAATTCGCGTCGTGTGACCATAACCTCCTCACATGAATCACATGGGCACAAGTGATAGGTCCACCAGTGCACTGCCCTTTTATACTTCATGTACGCGATACTACATCCACCTCTATATGTTCATATTGCTATCCATGTATATCGATTTATCGATATTTTCCAAAAATTATAGATATTTGTCGAATTATAGATATTTATCGCCGACAATTTTATTGCCGATGTATCGGTATTCAAATGACAATTTCATGTGGGGATATTTTCATTTTACATTTTTTTCCGCAGTTTTCGGTGAATATTTGAAATGGTAGTCGAACGTAATTTTGCTTTAACTATATGAAGTGGTAAAATCGAACGACGGACCCATGGGACACGTTTGATTGTGCCACTTACATGCAGTTGTCATTATTAGCGAAGTGTTTTTTGACAAGTTTGAACGTGCATTCTTTTCATTGTAATGCTTGCTCCAAGCGGTGATAAACAGGCTGCTAGCTTCTTGATGTACTGAATATCTAATAATAAATCAGTACTTAAATACACAGCTCTAAGAGCGGCAGACAATATGCAGCCGATATGTTTATAGATCTGTACGTCGGTATTCTTTCTGTCGTTACATCGATACTTCTTCTATGTGCTGTAGGTCAACAATAATACTTTTTTAAATACCTATGTATCAGATCCCTCCCCCCCCCCCCCCCCCCATCCCACCATGAACCATAGACCTTGCCGTTGGTGGGGAGAGTTACTTGCCTCACCGATACAGATGGCCGTACCGTAGGTGCAACCACAACGGTGGGGTATCTGTTGAGAGGCCAGACAAACGTACGGTTCCTGAAGCAGCCTTTTCAGTAGTTGCAGGGGCAACAGTCTGGATGATTGACTGATCTGGCCCTGTAACACTAACCAAAGCGGCCTTGCTGTGTTGGTACTGCGAACGGCTGAAAGCAAGGGGAAACTACAGCCGTAATTTTTCCCAAAGGCAGGCAGCTTTACTGTATGGTTAAATGATGATGGCGTCCTCTTGCGTAAAATATTCCGGAGGTAAAATAGACCCCCATTCGGATCACCGGGCGGGGACTACTCAAGAGGACGTCGTTATCAGGAGAAAGAAAACTGGCGTTCTACGGATCGGAGAATGGAATTTCAGATCCCTTAATCGGGCAGGTAGGTTAGAAAATTTAAAAAGGGAAATGGATAGGTTAAAGTTAGATATAGTGGGAATTCGTGAAGTTCGGTGGCAGGAGGAACAAGACTTTTGGTCAGGTGAATACAGGGCTATAAATACAAAATTAAATAGGGGTAATGCAGGGGTAGGTTTAATAATGAATAAAAAAAATAGGTGTACGGGTAAGCTACTACAAACAGCATAGTGAACGTATTATTGTGGCAAAGATAGACACAAAGCCCACGATTACATAAGTAGTACAAGTTTATATGCCAACTAGCTCTGCAGATGACGAATAAATTGAAGAAATGTATGATGAAATATAAGAAATTATTCAGATAGTGAAGGGAGACGAAAATTTAATAGTCATGGGTGACTGGAATTCGGTAGTAGGAAAAGGGAGTGAAGGAAACGTAGTAGGTGAATATGGATTGGGGGTAAGAAATGAAAGAGGAAGCCGTCAGGTAGAATTTTGCCCAGAGCACAACTTAATCATAGCTAACACTTGGTTCAGGAATCATAAAAGTAGGTTGTATGCATGGAAGAAGCCTGGAGATACCGACAGGTTTCAGATATATTATATAATGGTAAGACAGGGATTTAGGAACAAGGTTTTATATTGTAAGACACTTCCAGGGGCAGATGTGGACTCTGACCACAATCTATTGGTTAAGAATTGCAGATTAAAACTGAAGAAACTGCAAAAAGGTGAGAATTTAAGGAGATGAGACCTGGATAAACTGAAAGAACCAGAGGATCTACAGAGTTTCAGGGAGAGCATAAGGGAACAATTGACAGGAATGGGGGAAAGAAATACAGTAGAAGAAGAATGGGTAGCTATGAGGGATGAAGTAGCGAAGGCAGCAGAGGATCAAGTAGGTAAAAAGACGAGGGCTAGTAGAAATCCTTGGGTAACAAAAGAAATATTGAATTTAAATGATGAAAGGAGAAAATATAAAAATGCAGTAAATGAAGCCGGCAAAAAGGAATACAAACGTCTCAAAAATGAGATCGACGGGAATTGCAAAATGGCTAATTAGGGATGGCTAGAGGACAAATGTAAGGCTGTAGAGGCTTATCGCACTAGGGGGTAAGATAGATACTGCCTACAGGAAAATTAAAGTGACCTTTGGAGATAAGATAACCACTTGTATGAATATCAAGAGCTCAGATGGAAACATAGTGCTAAGCAAAGAAGGGAAAGCAGAAATGTGGAAGGAGTATATAGAGGGTTCATACAAGGGCGATGTACTTGAGGGCAATATTATGGAAATGGAGGAGGATGGAGATGAAGATAAAAAGGGAGATATGATACTGCGTGAAGAGTATGACAGAGCACTGAAAGACCTGACTCGAAACAAGGCCCTGGCCCCGGGAGTAGATAACATTCCATTAGAACTACTGATGGCCTTGGGAGAGCCAGTCCTGACAAAACTCTACCATCTGGTGAGCAAAATGTATGAGACAGGCGAAATACCCTCAGACTTCAAGAAGAATATAATAATTCCAATCCCAAAGAAAGCAGGTGTTTACAGATGTGAAATTTACCGAACTATCAGTTTAATAAGCCACAGCTGCAAAATACTAACGCGAATTCTTTACAGACGAATGGAAAAACTGGTAGAAACCGACCTCGGGGAAGATCAGTTTGGATTCTGCAAAAATGTTCGAACACGTGAGGCAATACTGATACTACGGCTTATCTTAGAAGCAAGATTAAGGAAAGGCAAACCTACGTTCTAGCATTTGTAGACTTAGAGAAAGTTTTTGACAATGTTGACTGGAATACTCTCTTTCTAATTCTGAAGGTGGCAGGGGTAAAATACAGGGAGCGAAAAGCTATTTACAATTTGTACAGATATCAGAAGGCTGTTATGAGAGTCGAAGGGCATGAAAGGTAAGCAGAGGTTGGGAAGGGAGTGAGACAGGGTTGTAGCCTCTCCCCGATGTTCTTCAATCTGTATATTGAGCAGGCAGTAAAGGAAACAAAAGAAAAATTCGGAGTAGGTATTAAAATCCATGGAGAAGAAAAAAAAATTGTGAGGTTTGCCGATGACATTGTAATTCTGTCAGAGATAGCAAAGGACTTGGAAGAGCAGTTGAACAGAATGGATAGTGTCTTGAAGGGAGGATATAAGATGAACATAAAAAAAAAGCAAAACGAGGATAATGGAATGTAGTCGAATTAAATCGGGTGATGCTGCTGGAATTAGATTAGCTAATGAGACGCTTAAAGTAGTAAACGAGTTTTGCTATTTGAGGACCAAAATAACTGATGATGGTCGAAGTAGAGAGGATATAAAATACAGAGTGACAATGGCAAGGAAAGCGTTTCTGAAGAAGAGAAATTTGTTAACATCGAGTATAGATTTAAGTGTCAGGAAGTCATTTTTGAAAGTATTTGTATAGAAGTGAAATGTGGACGATAAATAGTTTGGACAAGAAGAGAATAGAAGCTTTCGAAATGTGGTGCTACAGAAGAATGCTGAAGATTAGATGGGTAGATCACATAACTAATGAGGAGGTACTGAATGGAACTGGAGAGAAGAGAAATGTGTGAACAACTTGACTAGAAGGAGGGATCGGTTGGTAGGACATATTCTGAGGCATCAAGGGATCACCATTTTAGTATTGAAGGGCAGCGTGAAGGGTAAAAATGGTAGAAGTAACCAAGAGATGAATACACTAAACAAATTGAGAAGGATGTAGGTTGCAGTAGGTACTGGGAGATAGAGTAGCATGGAGAGCTGCATCAAACCAATCTGTGGACTAAAGACCACAACAACAACAAAATGTATCAGATTGCCGATGTGTTTAAAAATGTCAACACTCCTAGCTCAGACACTTGCAACCTTTCTCATGGGCTGGCTACCCCCTGTAAGGGGACGCCACTGACGCCACGGTGCTTGCCCCAGAGCCCTGCACGAGAGCAACGACCTTGCCATACACAACATGTGGCCTCGCAGACCGTAAGTGAAAGAGGCGGGGAAAGGGCACGAAATGGGACAAGTGCCGGGTAGGACCAGCGTCAGGGTAGTGCGTCGCTATCAGTGACAGTCAAAAAGGGTTCAGTGACTCAAAGGTTAGCAAAGTGGAAGGAGAACAGTTTGCAAGTCAGGTGCAAAGCAAGTTAATTGAATTAGATAAAATTTTGTAAAGAGTTCTTAGAGAAGGGACAGTCGTCTCGAGGGTCAAAATGACGACAGAATGTCTACTCGAGAGGAACTCAGCATCAATTTTGTAAATAGTTTGATTGAAATTGTCGTATCGAGGTAGTCCCAGAGGATAGAATTTCTTTAAGATATTGTTTGTTTTATTGTAAATAATTTCAGTGTTGACGTACTTTAGCAAAAGCGTTTGAAATTTCTTTGATATTCGAATATTGTTACTACTAGTAACGTGTGTAACTCGGAGGATGCTGTACCCTTCATGACGTGTTCTGACTT
This sequence comes from Schistocerca americana, assembly GCF_021461395.2. Classification (NCBI taxonomy): domain Eukaryota; kingdom Metazoa; phylum Arthropoda; class Insecta; order Orthoptera; family Acrididae; genus Schistocerca; species Schistocerca americana. The sequence goes on along the minus strand of NC_060124.1, from coordinate 592,403,104 downwards.
GTGAGAGAGCTTTGTGGGGGCGTTGCAGAGTAGAGTGAGCGTGTTCACACTTCGCCGAGTGCAGTCGCAGCTGTAGTGGTTCCAAAGTACTGACGAACTTGTCTGTGCACCGTATTCTGTTACTAAATTTACTACTTTTCAACGGTGTCTCGTGCTGTTTCTGGAGGAACAACGCATGAATAAACTTTCGCAAACATCCGCTCGCTGTGTTTCATAAAGTTGTTTGTGCGTTTTAGTCAGTTATCAAATTTAGTACCGTAGTTTGAAGGTGGTGTTTCTTGCTGCTTCTAGTGAAATATTTCAATAAAAACTTTCGCTCACTGTGTTTGGTTTCGTTCAGTTTTCCAGTGTAAGCTTGAATTTTTAGTTTTTTCTTGATTTTGGTATTAATAGTGGTTTAGTATTATCAATAGAAGTACTTTCTTTCTTAGCAGAGTGCAAAATTCGAGATAACTGGTGTCAGTTCCTTAAATCGTTCTACTGCAGTAACTAAACTTAGGTAACATAGTAAAATTTTTACAGCTACTGAAAAAACTAACCGTCTAAAAGTGTGGACTTTGTCGTAGGTTTGAAAGTAGTGGGTTCTGGTGAGAGGGTTGATTAAAATATTTTCATTGGGCGGGACAAAGTGGGGAACCCAGTGGGCATTCTAGCGATATGCTCTCCTGGAAACGTAGACTTCACAGCAGAAATAAATTAATAGGGAATGAGTAGTGTAAGGTCAGTACTATTTTGAGGTACAGTTACAAAACGCAAAGGAGGAACTAGGTAGGATTAGGAGGGAGAATGGTGCTGGGGTATGGGAGCTGGCAGTTGGTAGGAAGGCCGCTAGGAGGAGGAGATATTCAGACAGTTGTGTTTTGCCTATCGCCAATAGATTTCACCAACTGTCGGAGTTTAATGGGAAGGAGCCTCTTGTAGCTGTACGTGTAGGAAATGCGCAGCAGACTCAGTAGCTAAGGTCGCTAACACAGCTGCAATTTCAAATAGGAGGTTGTGTTACTAGGGAGTTCACATGTCAGGTATATAGACCAGCAGGAAATGTTGGGGAGTGAGTACCAGGTCACCGGCACTGCGAAACCTACTGCAGGGTTGTCTCAACTGACTGTTAACTTAGGGCAGTTACATAGAATTTTGTGAAAGATGAGGAGTTAGTGAATCGTGTGAGGGACTAGGGATTGTCTTGATAGGAAGGGGGAGTATGATTCAAGTGGTGACCTGGATAAGAATGTCGTTAGGCGTGTGAACAGGTGGCTCGAGAAGGCACTGATGGTGGAGAGCACGGTTCAGATTGTAGAGGTGTCTGCAGACCCTATCGATAGATCGGGTTTCCCTAGCCGTGCTCTGTACCTCAGCAGGTATGGGAAGGGGAGGTTGGCAAAGCTTATAGCTGACAGTGTAGTGGGCGGTGGTGGGATTACTCTTGAGAAATCTACTGCAGTAGTTGGTGTTAAAGCTGTATCTGTTTTACATTCAAGTTAAATGATAGGTAACTTTGCTTAAAGGAAGGCTCTCTGACGAAGAAACTACCTTCGAAGGTCAGTCACAAAAGTAGTGAATGAATTAGCATATTTTATGAAAATATAAGAGGCATTATAGATTTAGTGAGCTGCTTATACAAGTCGACTCTAAAATTATTGGTACATCAGAGCACCACTTAAATAGTGTGACAATTCAGAAGCTTCCTTTACCAGGTTACAGATTAGCTGGCCGTTTTTCAAGGATTTCTTTGTGGAGTGGGGGCGTGATCATGTACCTAGAAAACAGTATTCCATGTGAGTCCCTAGATGTCTCGAAACACTACATTGAACGGGTATTTGAATGTTGTGCAGGAGTAGTTGAATTTAGTGAAATTAAGCTTTTAATTATAGTTATTTATAGGCCCCGTTAACTCTGACTTCACAATATTTCTGCTCAAGCTGGAGAGGTTTCATGGTCCACTTTGTAGGAAGTAGGGGAGACTGGAGACAAAAGTAACGGGGTATGAAAGTAACATTCCTCCCCTACCTTCGTATGTAGGTCCGAAAATCACGTAATTCAAACAATGTATTCCCTTCATATTTCCCAAGTGCCTACCACTTGTTGGCCAGTATTGGAGGGTCTCTGTTGAGTGTGGCGCAGTAAAACGTTTTTTCAGTGTCTCACGCAAGTATTCTCAATTTTCTTAGTTTTGTGATAACGGTGGCATTACGCTGAAAACGTAAGTCATCTGTAATAATTAAACTACGTGAAAATTTGTTTTAAGCCTCCATTATCAACTTTTTCATTACTTGTATATATTGTGTCTAAAATATCAATTAAACAGAAAAGCGCGGTCGGGGAGAAAAGAAACGTTACTGCTGGGGTGAAAGTTAGTGTTTCATTCGTCCCCGTCACTGAAAAAGTATTATTAGCTGCAGGTCCCCCGTCAGGAGTAGAAGTGTTTTGCTGAACAAACTCGTTATTACTGAACAGACTTGTTATTTACTTTATTTCGTTACAGGGAATTATGCCACGAACAAGGGTTAGGACGACTACAAGAGGACTAACTCTAACTACTGTATATCAAACTGCGGCAGATGATGTTGCAAATTATAAGTATTAGAGCAGCACCAAAGAAAGACAATGTATGCCATGTGACATTGCATCGGTACATTGAAAAGAAAGAGAAACGTATGAGTGACAGCAGCACACCAACGCCTCGTGTTGGATATAGAAGAGTAAAACGAGTGTTCTCTGATGAACAAGAAAAAATTATAACTGAATATTTGATTAAAGTGTCGGACATATTTTACGGACTTTGCCCTTCCATAAATTAGCTCACGAACTGGCAACGACAAACAATATACCAATTCCATCAACTTGGGTGGACAATCAAACTGCTGGTCCAGACTGGTTTTCAGCATTCATGAAGAGGAATCTCCAGTTGTCTCTTCGGTTGCCTCAACCCCCAAATCTTGCTCGAGAAACGAGCTTTAAATCCAGTAAATGTGAATGCCTTTTTCAACAACCTGGCTAGAGTTATGGAGAGATAAAACTTAAGGCCCATGAACATCTGGAATACGGACAAGACAGGACTGTTCAGAAACCACACAGAATTGTTGCTAAACGGGGAATAAAGCAGGTAGGAGCTATCACGTCAGCTGAAAGAGGCACCCTTGTCACCGTTGCTATTGCCATCAACGCTCTGGGAAACAGTGCGCCACCTCTCTTTGTATTCCCTCGCTTGAGGTATCGTGACCATTTTACTCGAGACGGTCGTATTGGCTTCATTGGAGCAGGAATGCGTGTGGCTGGATGCAAGAGGAAGAATTTTTGTTATCCTTGCACCATTTAGTAAAATTTGCTAAACCAAAATCCTGAGCACAAATGTTTACTGCTTCTAGACAATCACGAATCTCATATATCCATCAGAAGCCTGAATTTTTGCAAAAGCAAGAGGATTGTTATGCTGTCATTCCCAACGCACTGTACACACAGGTTGCAGCCTCTAGACCGTTCAGTTTATGGTCCATTTAAAAAGACAACTGGATCAAGACTCATTCGGGAAAGACCATGTCAATTTATGTCATCCATTCAATTATAAGAGAAGCACTTCCTTTTGCTGTAACTCAGAAAAACATTGCAGCAGGGTTTCACTGCACAGGCATAGTACCATTTAATAGGAATGCGTTCAGTGAAATCGATTTTTCACTACCTTTTGTCATTGATTGCCCAGCACAAGCTTCCAATTATGGAAAGCAAACTGTTTCTTTGGCAGAGCCATTAGCGATTTCTGGTGACCCATCTGAAGCTGGGAGGACACCTAATCCTGATCCAGTAGTAATATGCGAGAAAACACTTCCAAATGTCACAGCTTGTGACGCAGGACCTAGTGGCTTACGATCATCTTCTTCAGTTCGTGCAGCCTTTTCACCCGAAGGTGTTCGTCACTTACCAAAAGCAGGTCCAAGGCAAGAAACAAGAGAAGGAAGAAAACAGAGTAAGTCTGCAATTTTGACCGAAACTCCAGAGAAACAGGCCTTTAGCTCTTCTTCTATAGCCAGTCCCCAGGCGAAAAAAGCGGAGGGAAGCTAAATTTAAAAAGCTGCTGGCCAAGAATGCGAAAGCAGAAAAAACGTGAAGAATCGTCATTGGAAGACCATAATAGTTACTGTCTTGTATGTGTCGAGCCTTTCGTCACAGTCGTCCCAAAGAGAGAGGATTTCAGTGTTTGGTACAAGCGACATGAGACCAACCAATACATTGCAAAGGCAGGGATATTAACGTGTGCCACAATTTTGAATCTGAATAGGACCAAGACATGCATTACTTTTCTATTTTATTGACTCACTAAACATTTACTAATAAAGCTTGAATTCTTTCAGTGCTATTAATTGCTATTTCAATTAATATAATTGTAAATGAATGAGAATTGAAGTTTATTGATGTTTAATTAATGTTTTGTAATGTTAATGTACTTCGTTACAGTATGAGTCTTTTAGGTAATAAAATGTGGGTTAACTGATTATGTTACTTTCATAACCTACCTGTGTCACTATCGTCTTCGGTAATGGGGACAAAAGTAACAGGTACAGTGATGCCTTAAGATTAATTTTACAGATACCAAATATATGTAATTTTGTAGAAAATAAATTCATTTGTGTTTCGAAATCTTCAGAGAACACACACATTAGTTCCTTTTGTTTCATAAGTTTATAGGGAGGTAACAAAAATGCAATATGCAAAATGTTACTTTTGTTCCCGGTCTCCCCTCAATAAAATTAGTTCATGTGGTGACTTCGATATTGCTTTTGCGTGTTACTGTGCAAGAAAAAGGTTATTGCGAATCTCCTACATTCGTATGATCTGACGCAAACTATTTCTTCCGACCAGGGTGCAGGTGAACAGTAGCACAATCATAGATAATATTTTTATTCATTCTTCATTACTAGATAGGCGTCCTATCAATAAAAAGGGTGAATAGCCTTTCAGACCATTATGTACATATTTTTGTACCCAGACAAATGTTTTATATAATAACTAACTACACAGAAAAAGTAATCCAACAACAGTAGAGTTTTATAAATCTCATTAAGCAACAAGAGTGGCAGGACAGGTACAATGTTTCCCTTCATCTTCATCTTCATCTACATGGTTACCCTGTAATTCACACTTAAGTGCCTGGCAGAGGGTTCATCGAACCATTTTCATACTACTTCTCTACCATCCCACTCTCGAATGGCGCATGGGAAAAAGGAACACCAAAATCTTTCCGTTCGAGCTCTGATTTGTCTTATTTTATTATTATGATAATTTCTCCCTGCGTAGATGGGTGTCAACAAAATATTTACGTTTTCGGAAGAGAAAGTTGGTGATAGAAATTTCGTAAATAGATGTCGCCGCAAAGAAAACCGCCTTTCTTTCAGTGACTGCCACCCTAACTCGCGTATCATATCAGTGACACTCTCACCCCTATTGCGCGATAACACGAAACGAGCTGCCCTTCTTTGCACCTTCTCGATATCCTCCGTCAATCCTACCTGGTAAGGATCCCATACCGCGCAGCAGTATTCCAGCAAAGGACGGACAAGTGTAAAGTAGGCTGTCTCTTTAGTGGGTTTGCCGCATCTTCTAAGTGTTCTGCTAACAAAGCTCAGTCTTTGTTTCGCCTTCCCCACAATATTATCTACGTGGTCTCTCCAATTTAAGTTGCTCGTAATTGTAATTCCTAGGTATTTAGTCTAATTGACAGCCCCTTAGATTTGTGCGATTTATCGTATACCCAAAATTTATCGGATTTCTATTGGTACCCATGTGGATGACCATGCACTTATCTTTGTTAAGCGCTAATTGCCACTTCTCACACCATACAGAAATTCTCTCTAGATAATTTTGTAATTAAAATTGAACGTCTGATGATTTTACTAGACGGTAAATTACAGCGTCATCTTCAAACAATGTAAGGGGGCTGCTCATATTGTCACCTAGATCATTTATATAAATCAGGAACAGCAGAGGGCCTATGACGCTACCTTGGGGAACGCCAGATATCACTTCTGTTCTACTCGATGATATACCGTACATTACTACGAACTGTGACCTCTCTGAAATCACGAATCCAGTCACACAACTGAGACGATACTCCATATGCACGCAATTTGATTAATAGTCGCTTGTGAGGAACGGTATCAAAAGTGTTGGTTATTTATCAATAATTTTCTTCGAGGTGATTCATAATGTTCGGTACAATATATGCTCCAAAATCCTACTGCAAGTTGGTCACTGATATGGGTCTGTAATTCAATGGGTTACTCCCATTTTCCTTTATTGAATATTGGTCTGAGCTGTGCCACTTATCAGTCTTTAGGAACAGACCTTTCATCAAGTGAGCAGTTGTATATGATTGCTAAGAAAGGCGCTATTGTGTCTGCATACTCTGAACGAAACCTGATTCGTATACCATCAGGACCGGAAGACTTGCCTTTCTTAAGCGATTTGAGTTGTTACGCAACACCTAAGATATCTACTTTTATGTCACTCATACTAACAGCTGTTCTGGTTTCGAATTCTGGAATATTTACTTCGTCTACTTTCGTGAAGGAATTGCGGAAAACTATCTAGGACGTGCATATTTCTATTGTCAAACCACGATTTGTGAAACCTGTTTATATTTTATTAATAGGATTAAATAGGAATAATTAATATTTGTCATTTTGGAAATATTTTTGGTAGCGGGGAAAGTCTGCAGTAAAGTATTGTTGGCGAGAGGGACCGCACTTTAGCGTTCGTAGGAAGTCAGTAGTAAGCGAGAAGTGAAGCGAGTCGGTAGCAGGTCTGAAGCGAGAGGTTGAGAGGAGCGGTGTGCCTGCCAGCCACCAGCTGTGATTTACAAGAGATTATAAACGGATGTACAGAGACATCAGCTAACTACTATCATAAGAGGAACTAATATTATCGAATATTTCTTTTTTTTTTTTTTTTTTTTTTTTTTAGAAACTATAGACTAGTGAAGGTATGTTTGCGCAATGCTAGTTGTAAGGTTATTGTAAAAAGTCCCATTTGAACGTTTGTAAAATCATTTCATTACCAGCAGTAAATATTCGAAGAAACGTTTTCAGAATATAATTAATTTTTGCCAGCAATGTTGCATTACTGATTATAATCCAACCCAAAAACCATTAACGTAAATATCTGCAAAATTTTATTGTTGTCAAGAAAAAGTTTAACTATGAATTACGTAACTTCAAATTAAAGAATGTCAGCCACTTACTATGACAGCCCACCAGCAGCTAATAGAGTATAGTAAAGCAGAGTAAGTATATTCATGTCGCAGTTCGATGTAGCAGTCAGATGGCGATCCAGTAACAGTAAAAAAGGTAAGGAACAGTTTTGGGTTATTGCAGGTAACGACTGAGGGCCACGACAACGACACATTCTAAGTTTCCTCAAAATAATCGGGAAATCACTTTTAATAAGCAGCATTTAAACTTTTATGCCAAGATAGCACTTATTATTATTGAGAAAGAGAATTAATTTCAAAGGGAAGATTTCATTTGCCGTTATTAAGCAAGGCACAAAAATCATAAGGTTGGGTTCGTAGGTTATTGTAGAAGGGAAGGTTGCGTAACAAAAGAGATATAGTGGAGACGGGAAGGTTTCAACTGTATTGAGTAACTCCGCTTTAGTGGCACCATCATCGGTAACATTTCCATCGCTATCGCGCATTGACGGCATTGACTGTTATTTGCTACTTATGTACTTTACATTTTACATACGACCAGAATCTCTTTGGGTTTTCTACCATATTTTGAGACAATATTTCATTGTAGAAACTATTAAAGGCACCTCGCATTGACGTCCGCACTAAATTTCGAGCTTCCGTGAAACTTTGCTAGTCTTGGGATTAGCGCTCTTCTGAATTTGGCATGCTTTTTTCGTTGCTTCTGCAACAGTGTTCCGACGTGTCTTGTGTACCATGGTGGATCAATCCCATCTCTTTATTGACTTATGCGGTATGAATCTATCTATTGCTGTCGATACTGTATCTTTGAATTTGAGCCATATCTGGTCTATACCAAACTTGGAAGGAATGGAGACTCTCTCTTAGGAAGTCATCAAGCGAATTTTTATCTGCTCTTTTAAATAGATATACTTCGCTTTTGTTTTTAGTGGTTTTGGTTGATCTGGTTTTGAGCCTCGCTACAATGACCTTGCGTTCACTAATCCCTGCATCCGCCATGAATCTTTTAGATCTCTCTATTAGATTAGGTCAAGCGTGTTTTCGCAACCATTTACAATCCGTGTGGGCTCATGAACTAATTGTTCAAAGTAATTCTCAGAGAAAGCATTTAGTACAATTTCAGATGATGATGTTTTCTGTCTACCACCGGCTCTGAACATGTATTTTCGCCAATACATTTATCATCCTCTTTGAATGTTGCTTTCCATTAGAACGTTCAAAACTGGTTACTAGCAGTAAAAGGCAGCCTGCGTGGCTGACTAGTGGGATAAGAATATTATGCAGAACAAAGTGGGAATTACATCAAAATGTAATAAGTAGTCGGAATCGAGCCCATTACAAACAATACTGTTGGGTGCTTAAAATGTTGTAAGGAAGGTAAAAGGTACGTGGCGCGCAAAAAGAATAGCTAGCTCCCCCCCAGAGGGTCCACAACTCTTTTGTGGATACGTGCGTAGCGAGCACGGGACCCCGAGCTAATGTGGCCTTCCTTCCTTTCCGGACTGCATACCTTCCCTTTCCGCATCCTTCCCCATCCCCCATCTTCGCCCCCCCCCTCTCAACTCTGGCTCTTTCCTTCCCTTTCTCCCCCTCTGGGAGTATGGTTTGTGCCTACGTCCGGAGACGGACGCTCGAAACAGTAACAAATTCTTTGCTTTCTCTGCTTGCAAGTTTTCGTCCTCTTTCTGTCCTTCTTCTGTCCTTCTTCTGTCCTTCTACTGTCCTTCTACTGTCCTTCTTCTGTCCTTCTACTGTCGGACGCTCGAAACAGTAACAAATTCTTTGCTTTCTCTGCTTGCAAGTTTTCGTCCTTCTTCTGTCCTTCTACTGTCCTTCTACTGTCCTTCTTCTGTCCTTCTTCCGTCCTTCTACTGTCCTTCTACTGTCCTTCTACTGTCCTTCTCTCCTGTCCTTCTACTGTCCTGTCCTTCTCTCCTGTCCTTCTACTGTCCTGTCCTTCTCTCCTGTCCTTCTCTCCTGTCCTTCTCTTTTTTCCTCCCTGTGCATGTCTGAAGGCCGACCCACGCATTTCTATGCGTACCCGGTGACGGGGTAACGCGTAATTCCCCGCCCTGGGAAGACAGGTAGGACACGTACATACCCCCCGGGTAACGGCCAGGCCCAGGGAGGGGTGATTACCTGAGCTGATACCTTCCGAAAGTGCCGATTGGTCCCTCCGTCCGTTTGTCGGGAGGTGTGACCTGAGGTGTGAACAATCACCTAAGGCGGGAGTTCCCTCAGGGAGGGCCCCCACATGGGAGGAGCGCGCCATCGTAGACGCCGGTAATCATGGGGGATTCCTCCGCAATGGTTTCCTCACCTTCCACTATGTCAGCTCACAAGCGTAAGTTCACTGAGTCTCAGCCACAGACAGTTCTTCCATCGTTGCCACAGTTCCTTGTTGTTTCTCGGTCTGACGAAGGTCACGACTTCTCCACGGTCAACCCTTCCATTATTCAGAAAGGTGTCGACGCAATTGCAGGTCCTGTAAAGTCTTGTTCAAGATTACGGAATGGCACCTTGTTATTAGAAACAGTCAGTGCCCTCCAGGCACAAAATTTGCTGCGTACCTCACTGCTCCACACCTTCCCTGTCCGGGCTGAAGCGCACCGCACTTCAGATTCCTTGCGTGGAGTCGTTTATACACGCTCCCTCGATGGATTGTCTGACGAAGAAATTCAGCACTACCTGTCTGATCAGGGCGTAACGGCTGTTCATCGAGTTATGAAAATGGTTGATACGAACATCATTCCAACCCGCACTGTCTTCTTGACATTTGACAAAGTTCAACTCCCATCGAAAATCAAAGCAGCCTATGAGATAATTTCCGTTCGCCCTTATGTCCCCAACCCTACGCGTTGCTATCGGTGTCAGCGGTTCAGTCACACCAGCCAGTCCTCTTCCAATCCGGCCAAATGTGTTGTGTGGCAAGGATGCCCATGAGGGTGCTTGTCCACATCCGTCCCCTCGCTGCATCAACTGTATGGGTGACCACGCTGCTTCCTCTCGCGATTGCCCCATTTTTAAAGTCGAAAAGCTCATCCAGGAAATCAGAGTGAAGGAAAAGGTGCCGACCTTTGCTGCTCGAAAAGGAGGCGGCCACGCAGACTTGCGACCTCACCTTCAGTACCACGGTCGTCAGATCGGCCAGCGCAAAGATCGCCCGTTCAACCTCACCACTTTCGCCTGCCCACTCTATGGCTCAGCCTTCATCGGGTTCTGCTAAATCTCGACCCAAAAGTCAGACACCAAGACTTCGAAAAAAGAGCATACTCGTGAAGATTTTTTACGTACCCCAACTTCACAACCATCGGTTCCTCCTTCCTCTAAACATCATATTTCCAAGAAGGCTAATAAGAAGCCCAGTTCATCTCCTTCTCCGCCAAGGCGTGTCCCATCTACAGTACCACCTGGCGAAAATCGCCCTCGGCCGTCTACTGCGTCGCCGAGGCGCACTGCTGGCGGCCGATCAACCGGCCAATCGCTGGGGGCAGGAGCTGCTCCTGAACAACCTATGGATCAGGATATTCTGCCTTCGGCTGAATTCCATTCCATGTTGTCGGTCGCAAGCTCTGAGCAGTCGTTGAGTTGACGGCAACCTTGGTAACATTACTCCATTTTCTGTTTACCCCATGTCCATTATCCACTGGAATATCCGCGGCATTCGAGCCGATCGGGATGATTTGTCGATCCTCTTACGATCCGACTCGCCGGTCATCTTCTGTCTTCAGGAAACAAAGCTGCATCCCCATGACTGCTTTGTTCTCCCCCTTTTTCAGTTCGTCCGATTTGATCTCTCCTCTGTTGAAGGCACTCCAGCCCATGGTGGACTCATGATTCTTCTCCATGATACTCTCCATTATCACCCAATCCCCTCAACCAGCTCCTTCCAAGCCGTCGCTATCCGTCTTTCCCTTTCTGGATATACCTTTTCTCTTTGTACTGTATACATTCCATCGTCCACACCAATGGCACGAGCTGATCTCCTTCATCTTCTTGGTCAGCTTCCACCCCCCAATTTGCTGGTTGGCGACTTCAATGCCCACCACCCGCTTTGGGGATCTCCACATCCTTGTCCACGTGGCTCACTATTGCTAGACGTCTTCCACCAAGCGGATCTAGTTTGCCTCAACGCTAGGGTCCCTACATTTTTGTCTGCCTCCACGACAAATTTCTCTCATTTGGACCTTTCTGTCGGTACTGTTCCGCTAGCCCGGTGCTTTGAATGGTTCGCCCTTGATGACACAAACTCGAGTGACCACTTTCCATGTGTCTTTCGACTGCAGCCTCAACTGCCATATATGCGCCCACGACGCTGGAAGTTTGCCGAAGCCGATTGGAAACTTTTTTCGTCTGTAGCGACATTCGATGACCGTCACTTTTCTAGCGTCGACGATGAGGTCACACATCTTACCGACGTTATTCTTACAGCTGCGGAACGTTCAATACCACGCACCTCCGAATTGCCCTGGCGCCCCCCAGTTCCTTGGTGGAACGAGGCATGCCATGATGCAATACGTGAGCAGCGACGTGCTCTCCGCGTTTTCCGCCACCATCCTACTTTGGCCATCTGTATCCGCTATAAGCAGTTCCGTGCGCGATGCCGTCGCGTCATCCGTGATAGCAAGAAGGCAAGCTGGAAATTCTTTACTAGCTCATTTAACAACTTCACTCCCTCCTCGGAAGTTTGGAGTCGAATTCGACGGTTATCTGGCGCGCCTCGTTTCTCCCCAATCTCTGGACTCACTGTCGCGCGTGATACGATGGTGGACCCCGTCGCAATTTCTAACTCCTTGGGTAATCACTTTGCTGAGATTTCGAGCTCTTCAAATTACCTGCCAGCGTTTCTCCCGAAGAAACGTGCAGCGGAAGTGCAACCTGTTGCTTTCTCCTCTCAAATTTGCGAAAGCTATAATACTGTTTTCTCCATGCGGGAACTCCAACATCCACTCTCTTCTTCTCGCTCCTCCGCCCCAGGACCGGATGGTATCCACATCCAAATGTTGCTGCATTTATCAACCCATAATCTGCGTTACCTCCTTCGCCTTTATAATCGAATTTGGACCGACAGTACTTTTCCCAGACGATGGCGGGAAGCTATTGTCGTTCCTGTTCCGAAACCTGGAAAGGACAAACATCTCCCCTCTCGCTATCGCCCCATTTCTCTCACGAGTAGTGTATGTAAGGTTTTGGAGCGTATGGTGAATTGCCGTTTAGCTTGGTGGCTGGAGTCCCGCAGTCTTCTAACACCTGCCCAATGCGGTTTCCGAAAGCATCGTTCTGCAGTTGACCATCTTGTTTCTCTCTCCACTTATATCATGAACAATTTTCTCCGGAAACGCCAAACAGTAGCAATATTTTTTGATCTGGAGAGAGCATACGATACCTGTTGGAGGACAGGCATCCTCCGCACACTGTTCTCTTGGGGCTTTCGAGGTCGGCTGCCCCTTTTTCTTCGCGAATTTATGGCAGAGCGCACATTTAGAGTGCGGGTGAACACTGTTCTCTCCCGTACTTTCTCCCAAGAAAACGGGATACCCCAGGGCACCGTGCTAAGTGTTGTACTGTTTGCCATTGCCATAAATCGAATTATGGATTGTCTCCTTCCTGATGTCTCAGGCTCCCTCTTTGTGGACGATTTTGCGATATACTACAGCTCTCAACGGACCAGCCTTCTTGAACGACGCCTTCAAGGCTGTCACGATCGCCTCCACTCTTGGAGCATCGAGACAGGCTTCCGCTTTTCTCCCAGTAAGACCGTTTGTGTTAATTTTTGGCGTCGTACGGAGTTTCTTCCACCCTCCTTACATCTAGGACCTGGCAACCTTCCGTTTTCGGACGTCGCTAAATTCTTGGGTCTTATGTTTGACAGAAAACTGTGCTGGTCCTCCCTTGTTTCCTATCTTTCGGCTCGCTGTCTGCGATCCCTTAACACCCTCCGTGTCCTGAATGGTACCTCCTGTGGAGCGGACCGAGTGGTCCTTCTCTGCCTCTATCGCGCCTTAGTGCGCTCGAAATTGGACTATGGAAGCATTATTTACTCCTCTGCTCGGCCTATTCTTCGGCGTCTCGACTCTATCCACCACCGTGGATTACGTTTAGTGTCTGGAGCTTTTTACACCAGCCCTGTGGAAAGCCTTTATGCTGAGACTGCTGAACCTCCGCTGTCCAATCGGCGAGCAGTCCTTCTGAGTCGCTATGCTAGCCATCTGTCTTCCATGCCTGCTAATCCAGCCCATGACATTTTTTTCGACGCCACCTTTGATGTAGCGTATGCAGGTCGCCCCCCCCCCCCCTCCCTCCCACCACCGGGAGTCTGCTTCCGTCAACTGCTCCATTCTCTTTCCTTTCGCTTTCCTAAAACCACCTTGACAACTTGGGGTACAGCACCGCCTTGGCTCCGTCCCCGGACCTGCCTGCTCCGAGACCTTTGTCAATTTCCCAAGGACGGTACCCCTTCACTTGTTTATCGTCGGGCATTTTCTGCTCTATGTGCGCAAATGAAGGAAGCCACATTTATTTACACTGATGGCTCGAAAACATAGTTAGGTGTAGGGTGTGCCTATATTGTTGGCGACACCCCAAATCAATTTCGGCTTCCTGACCAGTGTTCGGTTTATACTGCGGAGGTTTACGTTGTTCTCCAGGCTGTCCATTACATCCGCCGCCATCAGCGGATACAGTACGTTATCTGCTCAGATTCTCTTAGCTCTCTCCTCTGTCTCCAAGCTCTTTACCCTGTGCACCCTCTGGTCCACCGGATTCAGGACTGTCTGCGCTTGCTCCACCTGGGGGGCGTCTCCGTGGCGTTCCTCTGGCTCCCGGGACACGTTGGTATCTGTGGAAATGAGGCGGCCGATATTGCAGCCAAGGCTGCAGTCTCTCTTTTTCGGCCAGCTATTCAATCGATTCCCTTCGCCGATCTACGGAGCGTTTTATGTCGACGTGTTATTCATTTATGGCACACGCATTGGTCGACACTTCCCCATAATAAATTGAGGGACGTGAAAGCTCTTCCTTGTGCTTGGACCTCTTCCTCCCGAACGCGTCGTCGGGAGTAGGTAATTTTAACTAGACTTCGGATAGGGCACTGTCTTTTTAGCCATCGACATCTTTCAAGCGGCGATCCTCCCCTACTCTGTCCCCGCTGCTCTCAGCTGTGGACGGTAAGACACCTTTTGAGTGCCCCTATTTTACTCCATTACGCGCCCGTCTACAGCTGTCGCCTGATATATAGTCGATTTTAGCAGATGACACGCGCTCAGCCGACCGCGTTCTCAAGTTTAGTAGTGCCCGTGGAATTACGTCAGTCATTTGAAGCTTTTTTTGGGGACAACCAACCCCTTTCTGTAGTGGATTTTTAAGCCTTCCTTCTGCTTTTAGCTTCTCCAATTTTTTGAGTTTCGTTCCCATTTCTGCTGGTTTCCATTTTCGGTTTTTATTGTTTCCTAAGTCACGGACCGGGCGCTAATGACCATAGCAGTTTTGCACCCTAAAACAAAACAAAAATAGCTAATTCACAGGGAACAATTAAAACCATATGTTGAGTCGTGAAGAAAGCGTGTGGTCAGCAGCATAAAGTCGAGGATATGAAGTCAGTACGCAGTAAAGATGTTTCTGTTACTGATAAGTCAGGTATAGGTACAGTATTTATCAGTCAGTTTCTGAACATAGCTGATGGAATTAAATAAAAACTTAATTTCCACAGAGAACCATAAAAATCTTTTGGAAAATGGCTTTCGGAGATTGATATCTGAAATAGTCTTTAGTGATTTAGTTATTGACTCGGTCTCCCCATCGCCAGTATCATGAAGGAGTAAGTACTTTAATGGGTATGACGGAGTATCTAGCAGAATACTGAAGTATTGTGCTGCAAACGTTAGCCTTGTACTTAGTCATATTTGTAATTACTCCTTTAGGAATGGCCAGTTGCCTGAACTATTCAAGTACTCAATAGTAAGGCCGCCTTATAAAAAGGGATGAAGAAATAATGTGAGACTATCTTAGACCTATTTATGTGCCACCAGTGTTTGCTGAAGTTATTGAAAAGACTGTGTGTATAAAGATAATTGATCATTTCATTTCACATAATTTGCTGCCAAATGTTCGGTTTGGTGTTAGAAGTGTTCAACAACTGTGAATGCTATATTCTCTTTCCTGTGTGAGGTACTGGATGGATTAAACAAAATGGGAGGAGTATCTCACAATAGCGTCACCTCTTACTTTAAGAACAGACGGCAGCAGGTCGCTCTCCACAGTAGTGAGAATGGCTGTGATGTGGGGTCCGAGTGGGACACGGTTAAATGTGGGGTGCCCCAGGGATCAGTGCATGCACCACTCCTGTTACTCATTTCTGTAAATGATGCTGCTCCTAAAATATTTCTGTTTGTTCATGGCACTGCTTGGTGGTAACGGATGTTGTGGGCAACATTGGCACTTTTACCAATAGTGCAGTTAGAGATATAAGTTCAAGGCTTGTAGAAAATAAACTAACACTGAGTCACAATAAGACTCGTTTTTACACTTTCTAACACACAGTTCAACAAATCTCGACGTTCTAGTTACACGGAATGGGCAGTGAGACTGATCCGTCGTGCATCTTGTTCAAAGATTTAATGCTGCCTTTCTTACTATCAGAACAGTATCTGAAGCATGTGATAGTTCAGCACGGACAGTAGTCTACGTCAGTTACTTTCATTCATTTACGATGTATGGTATTATATTTTGGGATAACTTTCCCATTTTCAAAGGGTATTTTTGGCTCAGAAACGGGCGGTTTGGACAAATACTGGTGTAAGTTCGCGAACTTCTTGCCGACCCCTTTTCTTTATGTTGGATATTCTGACACTGGTGTCTCAGTATACACTGAAGAGCCGAAATACTTTGACGATGGCCACCGCGACGCTGGATGTCGCCAAACGCCGTTGTGGGCATGTGAAGTGGTAACAAAAGTACCTAAGGGGAGCGGACGCGAACGGGAGATCACGCTAGCAAAGATACGGGCAGCAAATCAAGGCCACAGTGCTGGTGCACGCACAAGTGTTTCGGAGCACACCGTTCATCGTTGAACACAGCGTAGCGCAGCAGACCACCCTGCGTGATCACATGTTGACCCAATGGCATCGTCAATTACGACTGCAGTCAGCTCGTGACAATAGGGATTCGACCGTCGAGCTGTAAGACGTGTCGACTCTACTGGTGAATCATATATGTGCTACACTACGTCGATGGTCGTTTCCACAAACACCGTCATCGAGGTGAACGGCAACTCGAAATGCGCGGCGCGGACGCAGGCCGGTGGGAGCAGGATTATGCCATGGAGGACATTCTCCAGCGCTTGCATGGGACCTGTGGTAGTAACCGAAGGCACGCTGACAGCTGCAAACAGCCTGCATCCCTTCATGCTTAATGTCTTCCCCGACGGCGATGTCATCTTTCTATAACTGTGCGTCTCGGAAGCAGAACCGTGTTACAGTGTTTTGAGGAGCATTATGACTAATTTACGTTGATGTCTCGGTGACCAAATTCGCCTGATGTATTCCTATGGAACGCATCTGGGTCGCTATCGGGCGCCATCACCGCGTACGCAAGTCAGTGGCCCGTTATTCACGCGAATTACATGACCTGTGCGTAGATATCCAATGCCACAAACCTACCAACAAACTGTCGGATTTCTGACACGCACAATCCGTCATTTATTGCAAAGACGGACAGACAAGCTATTAAACAGGTGATTATAATGTTTTGACTCATTAATCATATTCTTAAACGTCGTTTCTTGTTAACAGTCTCAACCTACTCCCAAGAGCTAGCAGCTTTCACTCAAATAATACTAGCAGAGATTCAATTTTCATTTGAATCGCAGCTCCTTGGATCTTGTGCAGAAAGGCGTACAGTACTCTGCTACATCCATTTTAAAAACGCTATGTCAAGAACTCAAAATCGTAGCAGTAATCGACGCGCCTTCAAATTTAAACTTAAGCGTCACTTCGGTTAGTTTGGACACGGGTACTTCTTTCTGCCGGTGGGTGCTTAGCAGGTTGCGATACAAAACTGACGGGAGAGGCCCCGTCTTCCTCAGTTGCCTCCAGTGGTTAATTGGAGCAGCTCCGTGGAGTTCAGTAGCACAGAAGTTGCCACCTTTTGTACGTCTTCGTGCTTGCCTACTGTTCTCAGTAGCAGCCGTGGCCCTTAAAACACCGGTTCCAAATATTTCACGTTAATGGTAACGCAGCCTCAATTATTTATGATGCGTACCATCACAAAAATGCTTAACAATTATGACGTTCTTGGGAAATGAACAGCTCCTCTACAAAAATCAACGGATTCCGTAGACAGAGGTGCTACGAAACTCTGCTCGCTCTGTTCCTCCATGAGATCCACAGCACAGTGGACGACGGCGCTCAGGTTGATGCCGTGTTCCTGGAGTTCAGTAAGGCATTTCACACCGTCTCGCAAGGCCCTTTAATGAAAAAAAATACGACCTTATGGAGTATCGGAGCAGACCTGCGATAGGATTCAAGACTTTCTTGCAGATGAAACACAACACGTCGCTCTTAACGGAAATAAATCGAGAGGTGTAAAGGTAAAATCTGGAGTACCACTGGGATGTGTGACAGGCCCTTTATTAATTCACAATACATATAAATGCTCTAGCAGGGAGCGTCGGATGCTCATTAAGCCTACTCGCAGATGATGCAGTTGTTTATACCAAAGTAGCAACGCCAGAATATGGTAAGAATTTGCAGAACGACCTGCAGAGTGTTGATGAATGGTACACACGCTGTCAGTTGACCCTAATAATGTAAGATATTGCGCATACATTCGAAAAGAAATCCACTACTGTACAGCTACACTGTTGATGACAAACACCTGGAGACAGCGTCTGCCGTAAAATATCTAGGCGTAACTATCCAGAGCGACCTTAAGTGGAATGACCATATAAAACAGATAGTGGGAAAAGCAGACACAGGACTCAGATGCATCGCAAGAATCTTAAGGAAATGTTGTCACCTACGAAGGAAGTGACTTATAAGCCACTTGTTCAGCCGATTCTTGAGTATTGGTATTGGTATTGGTAAGACTGATCCAGAGAAGAGTGGTGCGTTTCATCACGGTATCGTTTAGCTGGCAAGAGAGCATTACGGAGATGCTAAACAAAGTCCACTGGCAGACGTTACAAGAGAGACGTTATGCATCACGGAAAGATTTACTACTGGAATTTCGGGACAGTACTTTTCAGGAGGAGACAGACGGCATATTACTTCCTCCCACATATATTTCGCGTAATGACCGCGAGGAGAAAATTCGAGAAATTAGAACCAAAACAGATCCAGTACAGAGAATTGCCGACAATCATTCTTGCCACGCACTATTCGCGAGTGGAACGGGGGTGGACGGATCAGGTAGTGGTACCAAATTACACTCCGTCACAAACCATTAGGTGGCTTGCGGACTACGATGTAGATGAAATGCAACGGTCTGTATATCGAATCGTAGGCACGACAAACCTAATCGTGCTTACTAGATCGTTCTGTCACCTGCCCCTGCCTGGCCTTCAGATTATACTTTATTCGTGAATAATGAATAAAAAAATAGGAGTGCGGGTTAGCTACTACAAACACAATTGTGAACGCATTATTGTGGCCAAGATATAAACTTGTACTACTATAGTAGGCATGGGCTTTGTGTCTACGCCAACTAGCTCTGCAGATGATGAAGAAATACATGAAATGTATGACGAGATATAAGAAATTATACAGGTAGTGAAGGGAGCCGAAAATTTAAGTCATGGGTGACTGGAATTCGTCAGGAGGAAAAGGGAAAGAAGGAAACATAGTAGGTGAATATGGATTGGGCGAAAGAAATGAAAGAGGAAACCGTCTGGTAGATTTTTGCACAGAGCGTAACTCAATCATAGCTAACACTTGGTTCTAGAATCATAAAAGAAGGTTGTACACATGGAAGAATCCTGGAAATACTAGACGGTATCAGATAGATTATATAATGGTAAGACAGATTTAGGAACCAGGTTTTAAATTTTAAGACATTTCCAGGGGCAGATGTGGACTCTGACCACAATCTATTGGTTATGAGCTGTAGATTAAAACCGAAGAAACTGCAAAAAGGTGGGAATTTAAGGAGATGGGATCTGGACAAACTGATTAAACCAGAGGTTGTACAGAGTTTCAGGAAGAGCATAAGGGATCAATTGACAGGAATGGGGGAAAGAAATACAGTAGAAGAAGAATAGGTAGCTCTGAGGGATGAAGGTAGTGAAGGCAGCAGGCGATCAAGTAGGTAAAAAGACGAGGGCTAATAGAAATCCGTGGGTAACAGAAAAAATATTGAATTTAATTGATGAAAGGAGACAAAATAAAAATGCAGTAAATGAAGCAGGCAAAAAGGAATACAAACGTCTCAAAAATGAGATCGACAGAAAGTGCCAAATGGCTAAGCAGGGATGGCTAGAGGACAAATGTAAGAATGTAGAGGCTTGTCTCACTAGGGGTAAGATAGATACTGCCTACAGGAACATTAAAGAGACCTTTGGAGAGAAGAGAACCACTTGTGTGAATATCAAGAGCTCAGATGGAAACCCCGTTCTAAGCAAGATGGGAAGGCAGAAAGGTGGAAGGAGTATATAGAGGGTTTATACAAGGGCGATGCACTTGACGACAATATCATAGAAATGGAAGAGGATGTAGATGAAGACGAAATGGGAGATAAGATACTGCGTGAAGAGTTTGACAGAGCACTGAAAGACCTGATTCGAAACAAGGCCCCGGGAGTAGACAACATTCCATTAGAACTACTGATGGCCTTGGGAGAGCCAGTCGACAAAACTCTACCATTTGGTGAGCAAAATGTATGAGATGGGCGAAATACCCACAGACTTCAAGAAGAATATAATAATTCCAATCCCAAAGAAAGCAGGTGTTGACAGATGTGAAAATTACCGAACTATCAGTTTAATAAGTCACAGCTGTAAAATACTAACGCGAATTCCTTACAAACGAATGGAAAAACTAGTAGAAGCCGACCTCGGGGAAGATCAGTTTGGATTCCGTAGAAATGTTGGAACACGTGAGGCAATTCTAACCTTACGACTTATCTTAGAAGAAAGATTAAGGAAAGGCAAACCTACGTTTCTAGCATTTGTCGACTTAGAGAAAGCTTTTGACAATGTTGACTGGAATACTCTCTTTCAAATTCTGAAGGTGACAGGGGTAAAATACAGGGAGCGAAAGGCTATTTACAATTTGTACAGAAACCAAATGGCAGTTATAAGAGCCGAGGGGCATGAAAGGGAAGCAGTGGTTGGGAAAGGAGTGAGACAGGGTTGTAACCTCTCCCCGATGTTATTCAATCTGTATATTGAGCAAGCAGTAAATGAAACAAAAGAAAAATTCGGAGTAGGTATTAAAATTCATGGAGAAGAAGTCAAAACTTTGCTGTTTCTGACAGAATTACAATGTCATCGGCGGATCTCAAAGGACTTGGAGGAGCAGTTGAACGGAATGGACAGTGTCTTGAAAGGAGGATATAAGATGAACATCAACAAAAGCAAAACGAGGATAATGGAATGTAGTCAGATTAAATCGGGTGATGCTGACGGAATTAGATTAGGAAATGAGACACTTAAAGTAGTAAAGGAGTTTTGCTATTTAGGGAGTAAAATAACTGATGATGGTCGTAGTAGAGAGGGTATAAAATGTAGACTGGCAATGGCAAGGAAATCGTTTCTGAAGAAGAGAAATTTGTTAACATCGAGTATAGATTTAAGTGTCAGGAATTCGTTTCTGAAAGTATTTGTATGGAGTGTAGCCATGTATGGAAGTGAAACATGGACGATAACCAGTTTTGACAAGAAGAGAATAGAAGCTTTCGAAATGTGGTGCTACAGAAGAAT
Source organism: Schistocerca americana (assembly GCF_021461395.2). Taxonomy (NCBI): domain Eukaryota; kingdom Metazoa; phylum Arthropoda; class Insecta; order Orthoptera; family Acrididae; genus Schistocerca; species Schistocerca americana. The sequence goes on along the minus strand of NC_060124.1, from coordinate 592,381,991 downwards.
GCTGAAGATAAGGTGGGTAGATCACGTAACTAATGAGGAGGTATTGAATAGGATTAGGGAGAAGAGAAGTTTGTGGCACAACTTGACTAGAAGAAGGGATCGGTTGGTAGGACATGTTTTGAGGCATCAAGGGATCACAAATTTAGCATTGGAGGGCAGCGTGGAGGGTAAAAATCGTAGAGGGAGACCAAGAGATGAATACACTAAGCAGATTCAGAAGGATGTAGATTGCAGTAGGTACTGGGAGATGAAGAAGATTGCACAGGATAGAGTAGCATGGAGAGCTGCATCAAACCAGTCTCAGGACTGAAGACCACAACAACAATCACAGTCACCATTTATTTCCCAGTGTATGCACTCTCTCTCTCTCTCTCTCTCTCTCTCTCTCTCTCTCTCTCTCTAATCAAAGGCTGGACGAGTTAACCGAACGTTCGTTTGTGCTGCAAATTGTTCCGTTTTTGTTGTCCTGCAGTAAGACGATCTCTGCAAGGCTTGTACTATTCCTGTGTGTGTAGTATCCGATACTACAATTGTAACGGGCTACCTCGCATTTTCATACGTGTGTTTATGGAAATACGTACATGATTTTACCAGAGCTGTCCTACTTTTGGTCTGTAGAACTGCACTGTTGCCTCCTACAACCCTTTAATTAATAATTAGAAAACCTTATTAGAAAAGGTGATGTCCGATACTGGCGACGGTCGAGATTGCAGAAAATCATCAGGTAGAGTCAAATCTAAAACGCCTGGATTCCGATTCCCACTTAGCAGGTAGTCTCTACCACCCCTGTCACCACATGCGTTCTATTGAAAGAGAACTGACGGAAGCCGCTACATCTACATCCTAATGGGAAACAAATGTGTGTGTATAGCTATTTTAGTATATTATCTAATACTGCCGCTGTACGTAATGTTATGCAATTTATTCGGTACCAAAATTCGCTTTTTAACCCTCGGAATCAACATTTCCGATCATGACCGTAATTTTACTGCTTCGGTCGAAATTTTGATAAGTCTACCCGCTCCTGCGGGAAAGGAGTCTTACAGAAGGACGGACGGGCTGACACATAGCAAATGACAAAAAATATTTTTGGTGTGACGTAATTGCTAAAAAGACGCTATTCGGATTTTTTCCTTACTTGTAGTCAAAATCTTGCTGCTTGCTTAATTTGATGACACTAGGCCAACCGGAAATACTTTATAGGTTTTGATGAGTCAGTTTGCGATTATTAAAATATGTGATACAAATGTCCATAGCTTTTGATCTCATTGTCTTAACAGCTTACATTTATTACAGCGCCAAGGGATAGTATACCTTAGTATGCGACATAACTTTAAACTTCAGACTACTAGCGGTTCATGAGAAAAAGGGTTTTTAAGTCAGACAAGCTGACAGACAACAGACCCTCCCCTAAAAAGACAGTCATCATCTTTAATGATTTGTAGTGACGGAAAGATGTGCTCGTCTATTCATCTAATCGTTTCATCAGTCAGGTTGGTGATGTCGGAAACCTGTTTGTTATTTGCGTTTGCTATGGTTGCTAAACACATATATCCTCTCCACAGGATTTTGGTAGGGTGGTAAGAATGATGACAGTGCCACTAAAGCAGAGTCATTAAACACGGTTTTCCCAAACTCCTTCGCCAAAGAAGACGAAGTAAACATTCCTGAATTCCAATCAAGAACAACTGGCAAGATGAGTAGCATAGTAGGTGTAGCAAAGTAGCTTACATCACTTGATAAAGGCAAGGTCTCCGGTCCTGATTGTTTATCAGTCAGGTTCCTTTTACAGCATGCTGATACAATAGCTCCATATTTAGCAATTACATACAACTGCTCGCTCACAGAAGGATCGTACCTAAAGACAGGAAAATTGCTCAAGTTATACCAATGCCCAAAAAGGGAATTAGGAGTGATCTGCTCAGTTACAGCCCCATCCCACTAACGTGGATTTTAAGTAGGGTTTTGGGATATATACTTAAAAAAACATTTTCTGCGAGGTACTTCATAATGTTCTAACAGACACAGTCAGCACGCATCCAGAAAATATCGTTCTTATGAAACACAACTAGCTCTTTATACTCAGGAAGTAATGAGTGCTATCGACAGGGGATGTCAAATTGATTACATATTTTTAGACTTCCAGAAGGCTTTCGACACCGTTCCTCACAAGCGTCTTCTAAACAAATTGCGTACCTATGGAATATCGCATCAGTTGTGCGACGGTATTTGTGATTTCCTGCCAGAAAGGTCACAGTTCGTAGTAATAGACGGAAAATCGTAGAGTAAAACAAAGTAATATCCGGCGATCCCCCAGGAAAATATACCAAAGCGAATTGCAAAATGATTTAGATAAGATCTGTGTGGTGCGAAAAGTGGCAGTTGCCCCTGAATAAAGAAAAGTGTGAAGTTATTCACTTGAGTACTAAAAGAAACCTGAGCTGTGTGCGGCTCGCGTTGGTGCCGTCCATAGCTCGGCATCTTGTAATGGCGATAGTGGCGCCTCGCTTTCTTAGTGTGTTCACTGGCTCCGGTACGTTTGATCGCGTTGCCTGTCCGTGAGTGGCAGTAGCAGCAGCGCTTATCGATAGCACGTACTGTAGTACCATCTTTGGAGCAGCCTGTAGTATTTCCGGTTCGTCGTGTGTCGAACAAGAGGCTTTGGGACAGAGCAGCAGTCATGTCCGGACAGCCAGTACTCGCCCGACCGCTCTGTCCGACGGAAGGATGTGGCCGGTTTTAAATGAGCAGTTATTTTAATGCTCTCTGTGTACTGGGTTTGGTGTGAGTGGCAGGGCGAACGGACACGAGGTCGTTCGGGGGCGCAGCAGCGAGCAAGTGCGTGCAGCGCGGGGGCAAGCCGGAGCCACTGGCGGATCGAGGAGGGGTAGCTGCGAGGGCGAAGACTTCGTAGCACACCGAGCCCTGGAGGTTTGAGTGAAGAGTTAACTGCTAATGCAGCCTCGACTATTCTGACATCTCGACTTTGGCAGGCGGGTTGTTGCTCCCAGGGCCGCTGAGCCTGGTGGCAACGAGTGAAGTGTTTCGAGGCGGTGAAATATTGCAGCCGTCTTTCTCTGTTTGTTATTCATCACTCAATTTAATATTATTCTTATTAGTGGATTACAACCGGTGGTATTTTCTGCCTTGTGGTCGCTAATGCCCCAGTTTCCTGCCACGGAGGTTAGGGTACCTTTCCGGCAGTGTACCTTTCCTCGTCGTGTTGATGCTGTCCGACGAGGCGTGTGCTTTGACAACTTCTTGTATTGTACTGTGCATATTTTTAGGGAGGTCTACCTTGGTTCTAGTGCTTCCTTCGGCCTTGGGTGTTTCCTGAAGACGTAGTGCTGTCTCTTCGCCCTTGCCTAAAAATATTCCATCGTTGTACCGGTGACTAGACGTTAGGCGGATTGGTTAGTCGGTCGGCGTTTAATCTTTCCCTAGCTCGAGTAGTTCTAGTTGCCATCCTGTTACGTCGCTACAACTCCTGGCTACCTGTCTCACCCTGCCTTATGTTTGAACTACCTTCCCAGGCTGACCCTTGGAACACTTGCTGAGAACCGCTTGTCCTGATTCCTTAGATTGTGATGTTTGTTTGAAGGATATTTGTAATTCTCTAATTATTGTTGATGTGGCCGTCAGCCGAGCAATAATGTCACTTCTTCGGTGATAAGGCCTTCAGCCGTGTTACAGTACGTTTTTTAAGCAAACTTGTTTTAAAAGCAAGGTATTTATTTTAAAAGTGCTATTTGGAATTGTTCTTCTGACTTCTAATTCAGGCCTTCAGCCGCTTGTTGTTTGAGGTTATTGCTAGTGGCCTTCGGCCGTACAATTGTGGAAGTTTTTTCTGTACTATCATACAGTCATTTGTCTCTTTAAGAGATTGTTTTAAAATTTTAATTTCTTTAAATAAAGTTCACGTATTTGTTGTGCAACCGAGAGTAACTGATTACGGCCCCATCCACAATCGTGTTCTCTCAGGTGGGGTCCGCACTTTGAGGTCGTGGAGATCAGAACTAGCGGCAACATATAAGGAGATGTGACGAATGGCTGCCGTCTGGTCAGTATTCCCACGACTGACCACAGGCTCGCAGTCGCGACGTGAAACCTCATGGTTCACTGCTGCTGCAGCAGCAGCGCCTGCAGACACGAACAGCATTTCATCACAAATATGGTGCTGATTGCACTGTTATCGGGTGTGCGCAGCCTGTTTCTACAGCGCTCTTTGTGCGTGTGTTGTGCGCTGTTTGAATCCACAGAGTAGTAGATTAATTATAACTGAGTCTTTGGAGACTAATGTTACCGACAAACGGTTCTCAATCTCTGCAAGTCTCTTAAGCTCGCGATTTATTGTACCGTGGCTCTGTGAGTCTATGACTTCGCGTACGGAAATACGAGTAGTTTCTTTTTGCTACACTGTGGTCTTCACTCAGTTTCTTTTGTGTGTGGTGAGGACGTGTTTACTTCGGAGTAGTTCCGCATCTGTTCATGAGTCTTACGGCGACATAGCGATGTAATATTTTGACAGTTACATGTTTTTATATTCTATCTGGGAACACGGGAAGATACAGCCCACCGTCAACGTGATTCCAGGACTATATTTTGTCGGTAAATTTTCTCCCGATGTACTCGGTATGGTTGACGTGTAGTGGGGTAATATGCCAGCTACACTGATCCTGCTCACATCTGAAGGACACTCATTATATTGATGAACAGATACGTTTTTGTAGAAATGTTTTAAATACTGCAATGTACTAGCTGTCCAGTGTGTGTCTTTGTATTTCTATAGATCAGTCGAAATAATTTTAGGAGCAATGACCACACTCGTATATACAAACAATATTGCAGGGATTACTTTGTTTAGACATCGTAATCACTTGTCTTCACTCAACATGGGAGTCCACCTGACTAAAAATGGAGTCACCCATGCAATTTCAGCATAACAAACTCGATTGAGAAATTATTTAACATCGACGATGCATTTCACCCTTTTGTGGGATCACTAGATTGTGTAGAAGAACCTGTATATGTAATCCATCTGTCATAAAGCCATATAAAATGGAAAATAGACGCAACAATGGCAGTAGCCCACAGAAGTTTTAAAAGAATGATGGTTGGCGGCAGCAGAGCAAGCCTGTTTCTGATTGGTCTAGAGAAAAGGGGGTGGGAAAGGTAGTACTCGGCGCTAAATTTGTTAGCAACATTTACCAGGAAGGGCGTCGGTGCATTACGACAGATTTGCTGTGGCGGACTGCCCTCTCCCCCAATGACTTGAGTGCTATTTGTGACAGCCGCCAGGTCGCTTGCGTGGACACAGATACGTATTATTTAAATGACGCAAATTTCTCCACCCCACCTGGGGAGACGGTCTGGTGTAGTGTTAGGCAGACATGCAGTGCTCTCCCAATCGCGACTCGGTGGCCGCAACCGCACAGGGAGTTCAGTACCTGCTAGCATTATCCAGTGAACACGGGGGTGGAGACCCTCGTAATCCAGGTGTGTATTTGTAGCGTTCTTTGAATTTCCACCGACATTACAGCGGGCAGGAGACTTTTCGGCCACAACTGATACAGCAGCAGTGTGAGCCACCAGGCTGGAGATGACTACACCCCAACGTTCTCAGCAGTTGCTCGGCGTGTCCTCGGTCATGTTGCAAGCAGCAGTTTCCGCGGCAATCCATACACAGTTTGCAGTCAGAGGGGTGGGCCACCGTCGGCGAACTGATGTTCGCTGGGGTGGTTTCAGTTATTGGACGGTTGTATCTCTAGGTGCGTATTTTATAGCGCTGTACAGCATATGAAACAGTATCTTCCGTTGGAGGCATCGGTATTTTATAATGTCGTCACACAATTAGCAATGTAGTGGTGGTTTGGCAGGGGTTTGTCTATTGGAGTGTGGTATTTCTAATGTTACAACTTTGGTTAAACATCGGTAGTGCTTATAGAATTTGCTATGACATAATTTCCAGCAATACATTCGTTTCTAACACATACACCATGACGTCCCAAAAACACACGCGCGCCCACACACACACACACACACACACACACACACACACACACACACACACACATTAGTGATGGAGTGGTGACTTATCAATGATAAATAAATAAGACCTATGGTGCATTGTGATTGCCTGAGGGCATCAAGACATTCAAACGACGTCGGAACAGTGGGGTGAATCTTGTGTGATAGGACACAATAATTATAATTTAGGGAAGCCCGAAAAAATTACGAAAATGGGCGAAAAATACGTAAAATTTGGGAAGATACGAAAAATATGGGAAACTAAGAAAAATTGCGGAAGAAATAGATTAGAAACCCTTTTACTACAGAGTACAACTGACTGGGCTCATGCGGTTCAGCTGTACTTATAGAGAGAGAATTACTATTGATAATCTGCTATTGCTTATAACAAACCTGCACCTCTGTCACGCGATGCTCAGACCTCGAATGAAAAGGGCTATGGGCGGTTGAGCTAGTTATGAGAGATGATGATGGGGAAAGGTGCTTGATCCACATTGATCGATTGGGGCTCCCATCGGCTGAGAGAGGGTCCCTGCCATTTTTATGTCACGTGATGTCTATAGAGTTACGCCATCTACAGACAAGCTTATAATTACAAATTCAGAAATATTCCGTAATTTATTCGAGAGAAAGAGTTTCGCAAACTGAGCAAGTCAGTAACGCGTTAGTACACCTCTGGCCGTTATGTGAACAGTTATTCAGCTTGTCACGGAACGGCAGAGTCCTCCTGAGGAATATCATCCCAAAGTCTTTCCAATTGGCGCGTTAGATCGTCAAAATACGGAGCTGGTAGGAAGGTGCTGCCCATAATGCTCCAAACTTTCTCAACTAGGGAGAGACCTGGCGACCTTGCTGGCCCAGGTAGGGCTTGGCAAGCACGATACAAGTAACAGAAACTCTACCTGCATGCATGCACCACTCTGCGGGGTGTCTCAAGACGTGTACTCGCTGGCCATCGGGACTGAGTTCGAAGTGGGACTCCTCACTGAAGACAATTGTACTCCAGTCAATGAGATTCCAGGCCCGAATGAACAGCGAAGACGTGCATGGCGACGCCCTGGGCAGTGATGGGATACCAACTTGACTGCCGCCCGCCGTACGGCCTACCAACCACAAGTGATGGTCTGGGTGGCATTTCACTTCATAGCAGATGCCCTTCGGTCGTCAACCGTGGCACCCTTACGGCACAGCGGTGCGTCGACCACACTGTGCGCCCTGTTCTGTTGCCCTTCGTGGCATGCCACCCTCGGTTTACGTTTCAGCAAGATAATGCCCGCCCGTCCGCATAGGGCGAGAGCTTCTGCGGCCTGTCTTCGCGCCTTCCGAACCGTACATCGGCCAGCGAGGTCGTCAGATGTCTGGTCAGCTGAGAAAGTTCACAGCGTTACGGGCAGGGCCCTCCAACCAGCTCGGGGTTTCGACGACCTAACGTCCCAGTGGGACAGAATTTGACACGATATCCTTCAGGATGGCATCTAGAAACTCTGTCAATCAGTGACAAGCCGAATAACTGCTTGCATAAGGGCCAGACGTAGAACAATGCATTACTGACTTTCTCAGTTCGTGAAGCTCTTTCTCTTGATTATATTATCCAAGTTTTCTGAAAGGGTACTCATTCGTTTGTCTGTACTTGTGCGACACATATGCCGATTTCCGTCCAATTCCGATTACCACTTCGTGATGCGTCTATTTTTGTCTTCTAGTATATATTTTGAATCATAATTAGCCCCTTTTGGCTGGTAAAGAAGTACTTTTCTTGTCGATCCCACAAAGGAAAATTTTCTCCAGTGAAAACCACTCGTCTCCAAAACTGGAGACTTCTGTCACCATTGACAGGAGCAAAAGCTAGGCAGGCTTCTCTGTAGCAGGTAGACAATGTCTCTTTGAGAACAGTGTTTCTTGCTCTCAATTCTGCTTTCCTTAGAAGACGAATGACTGTCCTGCTGCTAATAGTGAAGCTTAAAACTCGCTAAATTTGTCGTGCGTTGACGAATGGACGTCTAATCACTGAAACAAAATATCCACCGGTCATGAGCTGCTGCAGCGGA